>NC_090934.1:1282593674-1287593674 GCF_040938575.1 Ambystoma mexicanum
CTGGTTGGAGGGGAACAAGAGGAGAATACGGGGGGGTATGCTACCGGGACCAAAAATTACAGCAGGGGTAAGTCGTCACGAAGGGGGAGGGGCAAGAGGGGGGAGCTGGAGGAAGAAAGGTAGGAGCATCGGGGGCGGGGGGAGCTCGGACAAGGAGGGCCAGCAAGGACAGGAAAGAGGGGGCCTGGCGGGGCGCAGCATAGGGGACCGGGGGAATGGGGGAGACAGTTGGGAAAGGAAGACAGTACGAGGGACAGGGAATCAGGAAGAGATATGACACCAGCCAAGGGGGGGGAGGACACCTGCTAAGGCTGCAGTTGGAGGGGGGGGGGCGCCTTGAGTGAGAGGGAATTGCGATGTTTCTGGGGGGCTCGGGGACACAGCAGGGAGACCTGGGGGGGGGGTTTGGCATAGCGGGGGTAGGACTAGGATGCCAATAACCGGAACAACGCGAAGGCGTAGGGGGGGCTGAGCAGAGTTTGGCAAGAAAAGGTTAGATGGACGTCGCAAGCGACGGCCAACTAGGCAGGCAGAAAGTGGGGGCCGGCATCGGAGGGCGGTGCCGGCCCAAATACGGATACGTAAATAAAATGTAAGGGCACTTGTGGTGGTGCCGGTATAGGAAATTGTAAGGGCACTAGTATGGTGCCGGTATAGGAAATTGTAAGGGCACTAGTATGGTGCCGGTATAGGAAATTGTAAGGGCACTAGTATGGTGCCGGTATAGGAACCTGAACGTTAGCGAGGCACCGCGTGGCTGCCGGTTTTAGCTAGAGCCCGTAGGACACGGGGCAAGTGTGCGGGGGGTCGGGCACCCGCTACAAGACCTAGCAAGGGGCAGGGTGAAATGGGGGGCACAAATAATTGACTGCAACTACGGCCGGGGTAGAGAGAGGGTGATAGCCAGGGCCGGGCTCAATCCGAGGCGTCCACCGGACGAGTACGATTGGGGGGGAGGGGGGGGAGCCCTAGGTAACCGCACTCGGAATAGTGTATCGGTGACGGTGAATTACGGATCGCCTGTAAGATAACTCCAAGACTTTATGCAAATAAAGCTGCTGAGGCATGTTAACCTTCCAACCCAAACTGGTGTCGTGTCAATTTTCTACTGCTTGCATGGTATGACTGATTAGGAGTAGAGGGGGGGGGGTAAGAAAGGGACGGATAAAGGGGGGGGGGAAGGCAAGGCGCTGAGTGCCCACGCTAAGTGCTGCGGAGTAGAGAGCACCATTCAGGCAATAAAATTACATCGTGGAGAAGGCGCACTCGCTTTCTCGATGGCAATCAGCAACATGAAGTGTGCCATCCAAAACGAGGGCTTCCGTGGACTAACAGGCTAAGCAAATACTATCGGAATAAACATTGTGGCATTCAGGCGCACACGCGGGTGTGCATGCACTCCACCCACGGACCTAGTGCACTGGCTTCTCTCGATTCATTCAATTGCTTCTTTTCAAGGTCTTAAAACAGTGAGCTATAATACAGACTCAACTCCAAACAAACTGGGGGGCTGCAAAAACGTTCCATTAACGAGCAGAAGTAACAAGGTGTGCAGGGCCTTTGCTAAAATAAAGCGCGTTTCCATTGCCAGAGCGTAGAGTATCTCCGGCGCTTTATGCTAGCAGCCCTTACCAAGGTCACTGCTTTAGAAATCTGCAGCCGAGGACGCAGGCGTCCTTGATGTATTAAAGTGCAGTGGCCTTGACTAGAAATTATAATTGCATCTGCCCTGAGCTCTGCAACAACAAGTGCTCGAATGAACCATTTTTACTTCACTAAAAGGTTGCGATTCTTTTTAAGTATTTCCATTATGTGCTGTCCTTCTGAATTATTTCATTTATTTACCTGCCAACGTGTTTTGTGTCCATAAACAGCTTCCCAAGCAGGCCCAATCACAGATTTTAAAGTGGCCTGTATTTTAGATTATATTGGATTTCATTTGACAAGTGACCCAAAGAAAAGCTAGGCTAACGCACTTCAAGATGCGACTAGCCATTATTAAACAGTGAAAGAGAACAGTTACTAGACTTTATTCAGCAAAATCTCGAAAGCGACCAACACAAACAGTCTGCTCAGTGTTTTTATGAAGGTTGTTGATTCTGGACTAAGGCGACGTGTGTTCCACGCTGCAACAACGGCCCTCTCCACCGGAATTTGCAATACACAATTATTTTATTTAGCATGTGATTTAATGTACCACTTTTATGAAGGCCAACGCATGTTATTTTATTTAACTAATTTATTCTTTATTAAAAATAAAATTGTCCAAACTTTTAAATGGATAGCGGTAACATGGTGTGAGCTGTTAGTAGGCTGCTGTGAGACCCAGCGCACCATTATGACCATGCCAGGCCAAAGCGCCACTAAAAACTTTCCAAAATGTCCAACATTCAAAATACCCTCGCAAAGTACCTTCAATCCCCCACATCTGCTCACTTTTCTCCACTGCCTCTATCCTCCTCTTCTGCGACAATATCTTCCTTTGCCACCACTAACCCCATGAGATTCTTGACCTTCTCAGAGCTAATCCTTCATGTGCCCCCATTAACCCTCTTTCCCCCACATAGTGACACTCATAGCTACTGCCAGGGCTGCTCCATATTTTACTTCCCTCTTCAACGCCACTCTTGACAGTGCCACTTGTCCATCACCCTGCAAGTCTGCTGCGGTCCTCCCCATCCTTAAGCAACACGGCCTAGATCGTAACTGTCATGCCAACTTTCATCCTATCTCTCATTCTACCTCACCATTCCAAAATCCTACAGCATGTCGTTTTCAACCAACTCACTGGGTTCTGTGGCGAACAAGTAGAAGGAGTCAGACACAATATTGTAGTGTTCTAAGTAGTTTTATTTAAATAAAAAGAAAACTCCTGACGTGCCCTATTTCTATGAGAGAAATTCCCTACTTATCGAACTAAAAACTAAGGGTGCTAGTCAAAGTCCAAATAGGGGGTCTTCTACCCAAACCCTAACCAAATAACTGGCCCTACCACTTTCGAAAACACAAAAAAAGATAACAGGAAACAGTCTCTAGGTTCTGCCTGGCCCAACACTTGAGTGTTCTATATAGTTCATAAAATTCCACACCAGATTATGTATTTCTTGCAGACTGTGTTTAAAGAAAAGGAAGAAAGGGTATCCAATATGTTTCTAGTAAACAAATCTCTCAAATCATAAAGGTCGACGACAGTTCAAATCTTTCTTGCAGACGTGGACAAAAAAAAGAAATACACTTCCACTTACCGCAAGTCTCCTGAGAACAAGTATGTGGCTCTTGGATTCCCCAAAGTTGTATGGCTATCTGGTAGACTTGTTCACTCTCTGGTATATACTTTGCACAGGGCATTTACTTACTCAGGTTACTCAGATTTCAGTAATCTCTCTGGCTTCCCTATCTTGGATGAAAAATGTTCGTATTCGATTCAACTTGGTTCACACAGGACGCTTGACCCTTTTGGGCTTCTCAGGCTACTGTAATCTTGTCGGTTTTCCCTTCTTATATGCAAAGAGTTAGTATCTCTGTCGATCAGTTTCACAAAGGTGCTTTGCCATTCGGGTTTCTCAGGCTCCCGTAACCTCGTATGCTGAACACAAAGGGTCTGTTTTCCTCTTGTTCTGTTTTATATAGGGTACTTGCCCGTTAGGGTTTCTCAGGCTCCTGTAAACTTTTAGGTTCTCTTAACCTTGGCTTATGGTTTGGTATCACGACAGAAGTCTCTGAGTAGGATATGATATATTTTATTTGCATCGCATTCATACACAAGTGTTTCAGAGCGCAACAAGGCAAGGGAGGGGAACAAGGGAGGACAAAACAACAATCTTACTAGGCCCAGTGACATTGAGAACGTGCAAGTGCACGGGAGAGGGAAGGGGGGAAGTGCAAGAGAGAGGGGAGAAGTGGAAATTGCTGAGCAAGGAATAAAAACAACAAATGGTAGTGCAGCCAACAAGGTGGCAAGTACAAGGTTTGAAGCGCAGACAAGGGGTGTCTGATAAGTGCAAGTAAGGGGACTATAGGGTTACAGATACAGATCCAGGTGCAAGGATTGCCAGGAGCAGTGCAGATGTGTGGCTGGGTAGGGAGGGACCTGGGTCGAAATCGGAGGGTAACCAGGTGCACAGTGCCAAAGCAGACAGATCAGCAGGGGAGAGGAAGAGCGAAGACAGAAGCAAAGAGGAAGGTCTTGAGGTGCTTCAGGGACCAGAGATGTTTCTCCTCAAGTTTCAGAGTGGCAGGGAGCCTGTTCCAGAGGGAGGCCCCAGCCGAGGAAAGAGTTCTACCCCCAACCTGTTGCTTGGAGAAGCGACTGACGCTGAGGGAGTTGGAGATGGAGGAGCAAAGAGCTTGAGTGGGAAGGTATTTACGGAGGGAGAGTTGAAGGTATTTTGGACCCAGGCCCCAGAAAGCCTTGTGGACAATGCAAAGGGTCTTGAATTTAATCCTTGCAGTCACTGGGAGCCAATGAAGAGATTTCAGGGCTAGAGAGATATGATCCCAGGGCTTAAGGCCAAGGACAAGTCTCGCAGTCCTGTTCTGGATGAGTTGCAGAGGGCGGAGATTAGAAGCAGGCGGATTTAGAAAGAGGCTGTTACAATAGTCCAGCCTAGAAGGAACCAGAGCTCTAGAGACAGTAAGCTTCTGGGGGAAGGAGAGGAAAGGAAGAATACTTCTGAGGAGGTGCAGTTGGTAGTTCTTAGAGACATCAGAGATGTATGGAGAAAAGGAGAGTGTGGAGTCGAAGATGACCCCGAGGTTCTTAGCCTCACAGGTGGAAGCAGGAAGAGGGCCAAGGTAGGCAGACCAGAGAGTGACAGGAAAGGAGATTGCAGGTGTGCCGATGAGGAGAATCTCTGTTTTATTGGCATTAAGGCAGAGATCATTGGCGGCACACCACTCCTGGATAGCAGACAGTCAGAGATGAGGGAAGGAGAAGAGGTTACGATATAGCAATTTGTAACGCGCACTACCACCCAAGGGCATCTTGGCGTGAGGACGGGGGAGGATACTGGCCCGAACAGTGACCCTAGAAAAAAAAATGTTTTCAGGGCTTTCCTGAATTGAAAAGGATTTGCCATGGCTCCAAGGCCAGCAGGCAGCCCATTCCAGAGTCTACTAGCAGCATATGGAAAAGCCTGCCCTCCCACACGAACTCTGCTCATCTGTGGGACGGCCACTAAATTGGCATCTCCTGAACTCAGTGGTCTGCCAGGGATATACGGAAGAAACTTGTCCTGCAAGTATTTAGGTCCATGTTTGAAAAAGGCCCAATGTACTAAGCACAGAGCCTTGAATTGAATCCTCTGCGCTATTGGAAGCCAGTTAAGTGCCCTGAGTACCAGGCTTATGTGAGCTCCATACGGAGACGCACTAGCCACCCGGGCCGCCAAGTTCTGCAACAACTGCAGACGGTGCCCCAGCCCAAGTGGTTGCGCCAGATAAAGTGCATTGCAATAGTCAAGCCGACTAGTGATCAGGGAGGACACCACTAAGGTCTGCAAAATATTCCGGCAAAAAAGGAAAGACACAGCGCAGAACGCTAAGAAAGAAATGACCAGTCTTACAGACTGCACTAACCTACGGTGACATAGATAGATCAGATGATAATAAGATCCCAAGATTCTTAACCACCTTCACCGGAGTAGGACAATCAGCCAAAGTAGAAGGCCAAAAAGAACCATTCAGCAGTCACCAAAGAAGAGCCCACCACCAAAACGTTGGTCTTGTCCCCATTCAGCTTCAGCCAATTCACACTCATCCAATTTCCTACTGCCGAAAGACAGTCCCGAAATTCCAGGGACAATGTACCGGGATCCTGATCCAAACGGACCAAGATCTGAGTGTCGTCGGCATAGGAATAGCAGCGAAAACGGTAGGAACGGATGAGGCAAATCAGTGGCTGAATATAACAGCATGGGGGACAAAGCCGATCCCTGAGGAACCCCATAGGATAGAACCCAAGAAGAAGAAAGGGAGGTAAAGAAATGGATTGGCCCCAATCAATGAGAAACAAGGAAAACCAGCTCAGGACGTGCCCCGAGAGGCCCGCTGCCTGTAGGCGAGATAACAGGACAGCATGGTCAACTGTGATCTAATAATATTAGGGCTCCCAAACCGCACTGATCAGTTAACATGGTCAAATCATCGACTACAGACACTAGGACACTCTTGGTACCTCGATTAGGGCGAAACTCTGACTGGAAGGGGTCAAAGAAGGAAGATGACTCAAGAAAAGAAGAGAGCAGAGGGGTTATTACAGACTCCGGTAGCTTTATAGAGAAAGGAAGCAGTGAAATAGGACGGAAGTTAGCCAACACTGACACATCCAGAGATGGTTTCTTCAGGAGCGGAATCACCGTAGTCTGTTTTAGCTCCCGTGGCACATCACCGTCCCAGCACGAGGAGGTAACCGCTTCTACGATCCAACGAGTCATATCCGGCAGAATCTTTTTTAGAATGGCCAGAGGGATTGGGTCAGAGGGGGCAGCCGACTTCAGGCGCCCTAAAGCCTGGTGAATATCAGCAGCCCGAAAAACTGGGAACCTATTCCATCCGCTACTCTCCGTGGGTAACCTGTCTCCAACAGTGGTGGTGACGGTCACCTTTTCTTTCCCCGAGATGTTGGCGTGAATATCCGCTACTTTAGTATGGAAAAATTCAGACAGTGAGTCGCACCAGGCCTGAGAGGGGGCAGTGAGGGAGAGAACCGAGAAGCCGAGGGAAAGGATTTAACCACAGAAAAGAGCTCCTTTGATTGACTAAGAGCAGATTCCACTTTACAGGTGAAATATGCTTGTTTAGCCAAAATAACATCTTGATGGTAGGCTCTTGAAAGGCAATGAAAGGAGGCCTTGTCGGCTGTCCCATATGCGAGGTGCCATTTACGCTACGCCTGTCTTACCAGCAGGCGGGAGTCTTTCAGACTCTCAGTGAACCAAGGCTCAGAGGGGCATCTCCTGGCTTGAACTCATGAGGGGCCACATGATTCGCAACATCCACTAGGATGTCAGACGATATGGAAAATCCATATTGTCAGCTGCTTTACACTGAGACACGATTTCAGAGGACAGCCTATGGAGGTCTACTGTCTGCCAGTTATGTCTCCAGGATGCCACTAGAGGAGCCTTTGACCGCTCAGAGGGGCATAGGATATTAAAAGAAATTGGACTGTGGTCAGTCCAAAGTACCTGTTTCCCCTGCACCTTAAAGATAATAGTCCCTGGGCAAAGATTAGGTTGTGAATATCACCTCGACTATGTGTAGGACCACTAACCCATTGAACAAGTTCTAAGTCTAACATAGCCTCACGAAAATTAGACAAATCCGGTGACATGGGGATGTTAAATCTCACATTAAAATCACCCAGAACCATCAGATTTACATAATCTGCTTGGAGAGCTGCAACCAGGTACAGAAACGGATGTAAAAATGAGGCGTAACGACTAGGCGGCCGATACACAATGAGAAAATGCCAGGAATGAGAGGCCGAGAAAGTAAAATGCACAAGCAGTGCTTCCAAACGCACCGCACGAGTCAAAGGAATCATGGAAATCAATAGCGATGACTTAAAGATAACTGTGACCTCACCCCCCGAATGCTCAGAAACCCTGTCAAGATGGACAATACTATATTGATCAGGAAGGGCAGGAGAGAAAGAAGGAGTTGGTACATCAGTTAGCCAAGTCTCGGTCAAAAAAACCAAGTCAGGTCGAGTGTCCAGCAGGACCTCATACAGAGAATGGGCATGAGAGACTATAGAGCGTGCATTAATCAATAGAGTTGCCAAATCTACATTGCTTTGGCGGTTGGCCGCTACCGCAGATGGGCCACAAATTGACATACCTATCGGAAGAATCAGATGTACCGGGCATAAGGCCAGCAGTATGTCACATGTATAACTCAAAGGTAAAGCCCCTCCCCTGGACCCGCCCGGACGGGCCCAGATGGGCTTAACTTTGGCGCAACTTCGGTGTGAATTAGGCACGCCTGCTGCGCTAGACCGCTGCGCTGCCTATGTGTTACTTTTATAGTTATTATTATTACCGGGGCCAGTCCGGTCCTCTCCCTGAGAGGCAGCCAGGTAGGACCGCCCAGGTGGCGCACGGGCGGGTGAAAAGAAACAAAGACTGTAATCCCGAGCACAAGCCTCAGGATGCAGCTGGAGTACAGGCAACCTCCTCCGTAAACCGGCTACAAGGAGAGAGAGTAGCCCAAACAAATCAAGAAATAAAGTGAAACCAAAACAATATTAGAGGTGGCAGAGGGAAGCCTGAACACGATCTGAGAGTCATCTGCATAGCACTGAAAGTTGGAGCAGAGAGCAACAATGTGGTGGGCAAGAGGTGGCTGGTATAGGTTGAACAGCCAGGGAGAGAGATTACACCCCTGGGGAAAACCACAGGTAGAGAGTGAGATAGATAAAAGGAAGGACCAGAGTTGGACCTAGGAGGGTCAATCAGAGAGGAAAGAGGTCAACCAGGCCAAGGCCTGATCAGTGATACCCAGTTTATCATGGAGACGGTTGAGCAGGATGGCATGGTTGACCGTGTCAAAGGCAGAAGAGAGATTGAATAGGATGACAGAAGGGATGTTAGAGTCAAGGTTGAGGAGCAGGTCTTCACGGATATTCAGGACAGCAGTTTCCGTACTTGTGGCAGCTCTAAAGCCAGACTGGTGGTCATGGAGACAACCAAAAGAAGCGTTTGCATCCCGGTTGCTGTTTCTTTCGATAGCAAAGGTCCTTCAGGCTTGGAGCTCAGGGATTCGTACTCTCCCCGGCGATCCGGTCTCAGCATCTGTTGCTAAGCTCAGGGCCTATCACAGCTTTTTTGTGGTCGTGCCCCCAGCAAAAACAGGTGTTTCCCAGTCTCTGCCTTAGTCTCTGACCCTGGCTTCTCTGTCGGATACTACGCCAGCCTTCCAGTGTTCGGGTAGCACTGGGCTCACTTTCGACACTACCGCTGGCTACGCTGTCTAGCATGGCTCTGCCTCTCCAGAGCATCTCTTCCACAAAGGTACGTCTCTACGTAGGATTCACTCTATGTCAACAGTTCCTCCTGACGTACATCATCACAGTCAAGTGTGTCCTTCTTCCTTGACTGTGGCACTTAAAGGGGAAGGTCACTCAAGAATGGTATTGTCTCAAAAGATGGACCATAACAAAACATGTATACAACTAATATTTGTAAAGAATGTTTTGAGCAAATGAGGCTCAAAGTAAAAAATGCCAAGCACTACGAGGCATCCATTTTGTAAAATGAATGAGCCTCCTCTGTACATGTAAAGCTCTACTCTGGCGACAATAATCAAGCAAAAGCCTCCTACTGGGAGCTTTTGCATACTGCAGACAGAGAGCAGAGCCTAACATGAAGAGAGGATGCTGCCTTGACTTTTCTGCACTCAAGCCCAGGGAAAAACAGAAACCGTAAAATGAAAGGCACAGCAATTATAAATACTTCGCTGGCCGCAGGTAGAGTTTTCATAACTGCTGCAACTTTATTTTCTAGTTTCCCCGAGCACGGGAAACTGAAAATGAAAGTCGCAGCAATTATGAATACTCTGCCGGCAGTTGTATTTATAATTGCCGGTACATTCTTTTAAAGCCTCCTCGGCTCCTCTGGTTCGGGGGGAGGTCGGGAGACTTGAAACGAAAGCCACAGAAATCATAAATACAACAAGGTCGTATTTATAATTGCCTGGACTTTCGCTTTAAGTTTCCCGGGCTCCACCAGCTCAGGGGAGCCTGGGAAAGCAGGAAAATAACAGCATAAAGAAGCACTCACCAGCAGCACGGGAGGAAGGAGCCTGATCCCAATCTCTGCTCTCTGACTGTAATAAGCAAAAGCTACCAGTAGGTGGCTTTTGCTTCATTATTGCTGCGAGAGCAGAGCTTGACACAAGCACAGGAGGCTTATTCCTTTCACAAAATGGATGCCTCCTAGTGCTTGACATTTGTATTACTTTGAGCCTCATTTGCTCAACATTTAACATAGGAACTTTCTTTAATAATATGTTTTGTATGTATTTTTTATTAGGGCCCATCTTTTTTAGACAATACCATTTTTGAGTGAAATTCCTGTATTACCAGAAACCAAATGTCACTATTCGGTGAAACCAAAACTATATCATAATTAGGAGGGTTTTCTTGATCTTCTGCTCTTTAACTGGGATGTTCAGGTGGGATCTAGCATAACCTGAAGCCAACAAGGTGGAAGGATGATCGCTGGTTGTTCTAGTCACATCTTGAGCAAAAACATTTCTCCAAGGCCCATATGCGCGGACACGGTAGTTCAGTCAGAGAGGTCCTCCTTTAAATGGGAGTCTTTGTTCCAGAGGGGGAGTCACTCCCAGTCAGGTCCTGCTTGCCCAGACCCCTAGGGAAGGTCTTCCAGAGCAAGCTCACCTCCCTAGCCTCACAGGGGGTGGCTCCGCTCTGGGCAGAAGGAGAGAAGAGAAGAATTGACCACATTCGTACGAGTTCCTTCGCACACACAACTTCCGGGATCCTCTTCAATCTCGCGTCTAACCTCTGCACTCCACTGAGTCAGCTCTCCTCAATGTCAGCATCTACATTTCTTCCGCTCGTCATGCTAACCATTCATCTATTCTTAATCGTCTCTGATCTCTGCTGCCTTCAATACCATCAGCCATTTTGGTCTTCTTTCAACATCATCTTTCCTAGGCATCAGGGATAAGGCCCCTGCTTGGTTTGCTTCATATCTTTGCCCCCAAACACTTCCAAGTGTCCTGGAATAGTTGTACCTCCCCACTCACACCCCTTTACTGTTGGTGTTCCCCAAGGGTCAGTTCTGGGCTCACTTCTCTTCATTCTCTCTACCTCTGCTCTTGGCACCTTGATATCCTCCTAAGCCTTCTCCTATGAACTCTTTGCTGATGACGCTCTTACCTTTTTCTCCTTTCCCTACTTATTGGAGGACCTAAAGTAAAAAAATGTCTAACTGTCTCTCCGCTATCAAATACTGCATGGCATCTCATTCGCTCTCCTCAACTCCTCAAGACTGAGGTTCTCTACTTCCCATCCAAACAGGCTATCTCCCATCAGTTCAAGACAACGTTGAAGGCCCCGGGGTGTTTTGTCAAGTAACACAATATTGTCTGCATCACTGGTAACGCAGCAGAGTTGATTATTAGGGGGTTTAGAGTAGTTGACTTAATCTCGTCTTCACAGTCGTAGGTGTACAGATTAAAGAGGGTTGCAGCCAACGGACATCCCTGTTTTAGTCCGTTCCAGGTCTCAATGAAGGCAGTTTGCACTCCTTCTATGGACAGTCTTACCCGTATCTTCGTGTTCGAGTTTAGCAATTTGATGGGTTCAAGTATATGACTCGAGCACTGCCATTTTTTTGTTTTGCACATAACAGTTGACGGTTCACTTCATCAAACGCAAGATGTAAATCGACAAAGGCTGCCCCTACTGCAGTTTTTCTTAAGATGGCTTCTCGTTTGATGAGATTGTGCAGGATCAGGTTTATGTTGGTCCCTACTTATCGGATAAAACCCATTTGTCTTATTGAAAATCGCTTTGTTTTTATGACCCAGGTACATAACTCAGTAAGCAGCAGAGTCCCAACCGTTTTTCCCAAAGGATCAAGCAGGGCAATGGGTCTGTAATTGAGCGGATCTTCCTTATTACCCTGTTTGTAGATGGGAATAAGGGTGGTATTCTTCCATGTATTTGGGATTTGTTATGTAGATTGATTAACATAAGGATTTGCATCATGATATCAGACCACACTTCTGGCGCCTGCTTAATGATTTTGTACATTAAGGCATCCGGGCAAGGGGCACGTGAAGTATTCAAGTGCTTAATGATCTTTAATATGGCTTCTTTGTTCCATTTCTCCTTGCATTTCTCTTTGGATGGGAGGCTATCATCTGTCATTGTACCTGACCTTTTGCAATATAAAGCAGTGAAATGGTCTCTCCATTTCTGTTCTGCTACGTTCTGTATGAGGTGATGTTGACTGCTGTGAGTTGGGTTTAAGAGACTCCATAACTCTCGTGTGTTACGATTTTTAAGAGTATCAAGAATGTTTTCTACATCCAGTTGGTACAATGTGCTTCTCGTCATTTTTATCCCGTTTCGATATCGTTGGTTAGCAGATCTTATTAGTTTCCGATTCTCTTCAGTGTTGTGTTTTCTCAACCCTCTCAGGAGTTTGCATAATTCTTTTTTTTTCCTTAATTTGCTAATTAAACTGATGATTGTGAGTTGTAGGTTGTTTTGCAGTTATTTAAAATATTTGGCGATATGGGTCAAGGAGCCATTCATAGTTTAGTTTATCTAGTCCTTCCAACTGGGTTTGTCGATAATGATGTGAAAGGTGTTCCATTTGGATTGGCTTGATTCGTAACCTGATTCAGGGGCCATTAAGTTCCAAATCAGATAGTATTTGCTTTTGTCGCTGTCGTTCAGATCCGGTCCATGAGAGTGTCAGTAGTTGATGATCACTCATCTCTGTTGGAATGACATCAGAGTCTTGAATTGCATTCAGAATACCCGGCGAAACAAATATATAGTCTATTATGGCCTTTGAAGCGCCACACGTCCAAGTTGGGATGATTTGCTTGCTTACATCTTGAGAGTTCCCAATCCTACTCATCTTTCTTAAGGCCATTTCTTTAATCCATGTTCTCGCCCTCGAGGTTAATTCCATTTGAATTAGCAGGTTACCATGTATGTCAAAAATGTGGATGTTCAAATCATCACAAATGATGATCCCGATGTGTCGGTATTTAGCTGTAAATATATCAGTCTCGGTAAGGACTATATCCATGGATGTTGCCTCGTTGATAGCCATCAGGTTCCAATATAGGTTGAAAATTCCCAATCGGGGAGCTTCAGTGGGTAACTGCCAGATGGCTTTCTGAGCGTCCGTCCTCTGTACTATCGTGTATTGGGCCCATGGGTTCAGATTGATGGAGGCTATTGGAGTCCAAACTGAATCGATATTTATCAAGGTCAACAGACCTGAAGATGACCTGCCTTTGAACTGATGGATTCATGTAAATAATAAAACCATCACACGTTGGTTGGTTTGTCATCCACATTTCTTGAAGACATATTATATGACTCCTCACCAGTTCTGGGGCCACTTGGAGAAAAAGATGACCGTGGCCCTGTGTATTCCACAAGCAAATAGTGCAGTCTAAATTGACCAGTTCCGCTGATTGTTATGAATATCTCGAAGTGCGTTGTGCATCTCTATCCGATTCATCTGTCATGTCTCTCCTTATGTGGTGATTCCCTTCCGTTTATTGTGACATTTTTGGTGTCTATCAGATCTTTGTTTATTGGGCTCGTAGTACGATTCTTCGCTGTCTAAACAGCCCATGCTTGTCTGTTCAGCGTGATGTTTTCGGGGATTTTTCTCATTTACTCCTGGTGTTTTACATTGTTTTAAGTTATGCGGCATTAACGGCTGTAGTTGCACGGGAGCACAATGAAATCCCAAATATGCAAGCTGTTTCGCCATCTTTATTATCTGATTCATTGTATCCTGGTTGAAAAATTCGATGTCAACTATGTCTAGGTTCTCTTCCTCTACAAATCTATTAGATCCTGTGAAGGGATCTCCTTTAGTTCAGGAACTGTGGATCTCCTTTAGTTCAGGAATTGCGTTGAATAGGCTTATGTCTATTCAACGCAATTCCTGAACTAAAGGCGATCCGTTCACAGGATCTAAAATTAGATTTGTAGAGGAAGAGACCCTAGACATAGTTGACTGACATCGAATTTTTATATTAATATTAGATCTGTTTAAGATCACTGGGTCTTTCATTTTTTTGTAGTGGGAGAGGGACATCACAAATCTCTGCCGCACTTTTCTGGGATCGATAAAAGTAGGAGCTATAAGATGTGCCTAAGTAAATTGTCATTCATTTGAACTTGATGAGGTGAGGAGATCGTCCTTTGCATTGTGTGATCTTGTTCATTTCTAATGGTTGATGTTTTTATAGTGCATCCTAACTCATCATCGGAAAAGTCTTCACAAGAAAGTTCAATATCAATGGAGTATACAGTGTGCTCCATTGAATACTGATACAAAATGATAATTGCCGTATCATTTGGATCCCTCTCCTGCTCAGAGTCACATAAAGCTGTGTCCTCGCTATATGTCGATAGGTTCATTAGTTTAATTATCTCCCTTCCTCCGCTTGTTGGAGTTGTCGTAAATCTATCTGGGGCTCAATCACTTTAGTCGTTAGTAAAACTGCAGGCACCCTGTCTGGTTTATGAATTGCTTTTCTCACATTTATCTTGTGGGCGTAGCAGCTGTTCTTGTGGAAGAGTTATATTCCTTAAGAAAGCACGAGATCCTGTCTGACATCTCATTAGTTTTTGTCCCTTTCTCTTTCAGCGTCTTTATGTTCACAAGGTCTTTTGCTTGGGTAAAGATGTCGGAATTCTGTCGCTCCCTCTCCGAATAGGTCTCATTTTCAGGTTTGTTCATGACTCTCTTTTGGGTTTGCAAGGCTCTACCAGCTGGTTGAGTTCTTTGCCAGGTTGGATCTCTGGATCTAGCTGTAGCTGGTTGTTGACTAGGCCATTATGTTTGTTGGGTTTGTGAGCTGGTTTCATCTCGTCTTTCATCAAGGTCATCATAGCCGCCAATAGATGCGTTCTTTGTGCACGGTGCGCACTGGCTATGTCTGCAAGTCTGGTTTGCCACAACTGGCTCGTTTCCGCTTCCACTTCCAGCCGTTGTTGAATTTGTAAAATAAAGTTTTCAATATGAATTTGTTTCATATACATTAGCACAATGGGAGTGGCTTGGTCTTTAATAGCATCTACATTGGCTTCATGTAATTTTAGAAAGGGTATTAACGATTGGGATGTTGTTGCTCTTAACAGATTTTGAAGGTCAAGCATCGCTGTTGTAACGCGATGTTGGTTATGCCTATCAGGTTGTTCACTTTGGCACTTATTATGGTGAAGATTACTAGAGGTTTGTTGATCTCGCTTTATCTCTGAACGGTGGCTGCCAGCTTCCCTTGCTTCATGCTCATAACTTTCGTCTTGGTTGGAAGCCAGCCTTTCTTGACGCGGAAAGAAATTGTTATCCTCTTTGTTTGTTGAGCGGCGTAGAAGTGAAGCATAGGTCGTTCTTCTTTGTAGCTAGAAATTCTTCGACTTTATCTTTCATTTTTTCATGAGTGCTCATCAGTGGATTAATTTCCGTAATGTCAAGTAACAAACGAGCAGCACGGATATGCACGGGTTGTTGGTAGGAGTCTTGTACTTCTTTTTTTACATTTCTTATATGTAATTGTAGCCACAGTTTCTTTGCTCGCAGGGCTTTTTCTTTCCTTGTGGCAGTCCACTCATTCCATGAACCATACTTATTGGTATCTGCTATACATTCAGTAATTAAGGGAGCGCTGGTCACTGTATCATTCTTCTTATGGACAGATGTGCCAGGCGGATGCAGTGTCAGTGTGTTTCGTCGGCAGAGGTAGCATCAACCGAAGGACTGTCAGTTGAAATCTGCTTCTTGTTGCTCTTGGAATTATCCAATTGCTGTAACTCATTTACTGGCCGTGCGTGGGACCGGAATGCAGAACAGGGACCACAGTTGCGGATGAGTCTTGGTCGCCGACCGTTGCCTGACCTTCCACATGGTGTTGAACCGCCTCCCGTAGTTCCAACTGGGTGGGCTTTGGCGCCGGCGACTTCACTTTCACCAGCTCAGCAAAAGGGAGCGGTTCATCGCTCAAAATTTTAGAACGCACCTGGTATAGGGTTTGCAGCGTATGTCTCGGTTGCTCTATAGTGGCAATCCGTGTGAGAAGAAAGTTCTCCATATGGAGATTCGAGTTATCCTCAGAAGGAGAGATATTGATTTGGGCTGCAGGTGTCAAGGAGATCCACCCTTCTCACCCGAGTCTGATCTTTGCTGGATTTCTTGGTCGATGCCTTCTTGCGGACGGATCGGGTGTTGAATAAGGCTGCAAGAGTCTCTTCCGACTCCAGCGTGCGTTCAAAGTTCCGGGATGCAACAATCCAGGAATCTGGGAAATTAAGAGAGTGCGCTACTCAGCACACGAGTCCAGGAAGCAAGAAAGAAGGGAAAGGGTCTAGGAATGGGGTTGGTTGGGATAGAACCAAGGATAACAATACCGCGAGCTACAGAGCATACGTCTGGTCGCTACTTCGCAATAGCATTGAGACGCGCGGAGCCGCAGGGGGTGTGGTCTATTAATAGAACACGCTACATCCAACGTGTAGAACGAGGAAGGTGTTTCGCGCTGGATGGCCATGTTAGGAGTACCAGGGAGTGCAAGCCCCGTTCAGGACCAGGAAGCCCAAAAGGGGCGCGTTCTGTAGGTCATGACAGCAGGTATTTGTAAGTTAGGAGCCACGAGGGCTAGAATTACAGTGGCCGCTGACGATATAGGTGAGAAAGTTGTAGCAGCGTTGCTTACCTTTTGTTTTGGTCACAGCGCAGCCATCGCATGTTCATTGTTCTGCTGCAGTGATTTGGATAGCGAATGCTCGATAGACATCTGTTGGGCAGACTTTCGCAGTGGCAACGCAAGATTTATGTCGGCTTTCCCTCTCAATCGAGTCTTGGGACCCGATAAATTTGCCATTTTATTCGGGTGAAAGAAAAGAAGAGGGCAATCCAACGGGCAATCAAGAACTCCCAACTTACAATCACTCCAATTCCACCAGTGTCATGAACCGTCGGATGCGCCCCTTTTGGACTTCCTAGTCCCTGACACATCGCGGCTTACACTCTGCTGTACTTCCAACATGGCCTTTGAACACAGAACGCTGTCTACCAGCTTTCACGTCAGACGTAGCACGTTCTATAAAGAGGCCATGCCCCCGCGGCCCGGCGCGTCTCAACGCTACTGATTGCTGTGGCTAGACGTGTGCTCCGTAGTTCGCCTTCACTGAACTCTGTTGCTTCCTGGTTCCCGGACCCTCGCTTCCTCCTCTTCCTATCTTCCCTTCCTCCTTATCCTGCATCCCGGAATCCGTGTACCCGCCTCCGAGTACTCCTCCTTCGTTCCTGGACTTCCTGGAGTTTCCTATCGGCCCTGGACGAAGAACGCTGAACGAACTCTGGAACTCGAAGACGCGCGTACAGGGTTGTACAAAACCCGAACCGTATGCAAGAAGACTCCTTCCAAGAAATCCAGCAAGCATCAAACACAGGCGAGAAAGGAGAAACCTGTGACAACCAGATTAACAGTATTCTCTCGATCTGGCTGCTGTACCAGTCTACTCCATGGCCTTTCCTACTATGCTTTTCACCTCTCGTCAAAGTCCTCAACTTTGCTGTCCATACACTCTTCAACCTTCCCCGCTTCACCTCCACCTCCCCATCCTGTCGTTACTTAGGCTGGTTATCTATGAGAAAGAGGGCAAAGTATAAACTCATTCTCATCATCTTCAAAGCTAAACACACAGACTTGCCCCAGCATACTGATCTCTAACATTTCACTCCCTAATCTCCCCCTCCCTCCGTGCGATCATCCCTTGCTCACATCCTTACCACCTCTTGTGCCCCTTGCACTCCCTCTCATTTCTGCTCCCTTCCTCTCCTCTCTCCCTTACTCTGGAATGCTCTTCCTTTCCCTCCCTGCACTACTCCCACTCTATCGCTATTTAAACCTAACCTCCTAGCTCTCCTCCTTTCTGAAGAACCACTTGCATAGCATTCTATGCTACCGCATCTCCCTGCTCCCGCCTACTACCTCTCTAAGACAACCCCACAGCACTTCTACCTCACCCATTTTTCCCAAAAAGTAGCACTTCCTTCACCATCCAGTTCCTTCATCATGCTCTACTGTCCTTGTTGCAGGTTCATGTTTCTAGCTCCCCTCTGCATCATCTGGTCTTATATCCACATGCTCTCACCAATTGTTAAGGACACTGGTCCTCCACTCGGTAAATCCATGTTAAAAAACTTTGTAAGCATGTTTGTGCCATAAATGCATTGGTTTCCCTGTCATTTTAATTAAATAAAAAAATAAACAAAGGCACAGGTAAAGCTCAGTCCAGAGGTCTCAGGAGTAGTTATCAGTGGTGTGCTTTGCAGTAAGCAAAAAATAGCTCAGTGCCCACCTTTGGTGGTGCCTGTGTCTTGGAGAATTAGAACATTATTACTTTGTGCACAGTCAAAGGCACTGCAAGTGCAACTGATGCTGACTGAGGTGTCTAGATTGTAGTCTGGGAAAAGTGAGTTTTATCAAAGGCTAGTCAATGGACAGGTATTCACTTTAATTTAAGCGCTGGGGTGGGTGGAGCCTACATTGATTCCTTATGCGAATTCAGGCTAACAATTGGTTACAGCTTAATCCAAGTTCACCAGAGGTAGGGCCCAAGAGAGAACCCACACTGTACTCCTAGCCTTCCTCTTCCCTTTGGGCTTCCCACACTGCATATGCTTTACCTTGGGGAATATATGGTACCAGGACTTTTCTTTCTCAAAACAGGTTAATGAAGTCTCCAAGGCTGCCTTTTTTCACCTTCTGAAAAGAGCCTTGCCTTTTATCCCCAAAGAATACTGGCAACAGGTTACAGCTACTTTAATAAACGTGTACATGTATTACGGCAACACATTATATGCTGGTCTTCTGAACAATCAAATTTCCAGGTCTCAAAAGATTCAAAATGCGGCATTATGCCTAATTTCTCAACTTCCCAATGCTATACCCATTAGACCTTTTCGGCAAAGACTACACTGGCTTCCGATCCAGCATAAAATAAAGTTTAAAATTCTCTGTTGGGTTTTTAAAAGCAAGACTTCTCAGGCTCCACTATCTCAGTGCGCTGCTGAACTGGCATCAACCAGCAAGGTATCTAAGATCGACACATAGCAACCACTCGGTGATGCCTAGTAGGCCCTGTCGGCCAGGGCCGATGGCCATTTTGCAGTATTGGCCCATGCTATGGAATAAACTTGCCATGAAGCTACACCACTTGATTGGGTCGTTCCGTTTAATTTAACTTCAGTATTGTAACACCTGCACCCTGATACAGGGTCTTCAGTCAGGTCCATTGGGATTTGCGCAAAAGAAAAAATTAAATCAATAAGGGGAGTGTGACTTTTGGGTTGAAACTTTAATACTGGAAAAGCACAAGGACATTACTGTGTTTTCACAAGCACATAGCAAAACGAATGTGGCAAAAATCAAAGTATTGATTACTGAAGCCATCATTTTTATAAATGAAATAGAGTCCTTGTTATCGATTTTAGAGGGGAAATGGTAAGCACAGCAAAATGTCAGTACGGCAACAAAACACTAATAAACAAAAACTGAAGGAGAAGACCCACTAAAGTCAGAACATATCTGCCTGGTTCAATCAACTTTACACTTTAATTCTAAAATGTGTTTTAAACCTATCATGCCAGTCTGTGAATTTATAATCCTATTGGATCTCCTTCAAGGATGCCCAGATGCCTCTCCAAGATGGGCATTGCAAAATTACTGTTTGAGCTAAAGTCTATACCCACCACAAGGATGCTGTAACTGTAAGCCAGGATCGAATTCAGGTGGGGAATGTAGATATAGCTAGAACAGGGGATTTGATGTACAGATACGTTTGCTCCCTTATTTGCAATTTACTTGGATGACTTTGCTGACACCGACTGTATCACCCTCACCTCACTGAGGACTCCAAGGACTGCCAGTGTGGGAGGTGAATGCAGTGAAAATTCAAATGTTCCTGCCAAGATCACCCAGATTGCTGCTGAGCCCTCTGTTATGTGGTATGAATTCTGTTTAAAGTACAAGCTCTGAATTGAACTATAACCTGCCGGTATAGGCCTCCAACTTGATATCTATGTTATGGATTCTAAATATGGTTTCATGGGGGTGACAGGGGAAACCAAGAGAGGGGGTCAAACTCTTCCAGAAACTATCAGAGCTTATTAGGGTTGCCAATTCTGGCCTTCAAGTCACTACTGGTACCCTTAATTATCCCTCTCAGAGTTTAGGCCCCAAAAGTGTCAACATGAATTCTGGGTACTAGAACCATAGACTGAAAATTCCCCCAAATATTTATGTACGGACAGAGGTATTGTCATAGAGTGTGCCGAATGGGGACATAAAACTAGTATTGGTACTAAACATACTATTTTTGTTATGTGCACAAAGAATAATGGGGGTTCAAGCAGGTCGAGTGTAGGGACTAATTCGTCAATAAAGAAACCAAAAGTCAGATTTGCTTCACAGTGATTTCCTTCTAAAGCCTTCTAGTGTGTTAAGGCTTCACACCCTACATTATGGAAACTCTCCATTTGTTGAGTGGAGAATAGTACAGTGAGGCTATGGAGAACGTATAGCCTTGTTTCGCAAACACGTTCTCTCATGGAAAATTACAGCAACTGAAAGAGTCTCTTACAAAGTCCCAGGGAGTGCGCTCGTCACGGTCATTGCTGAAATATCCAGTTGACGACCCTTGTCTTTGGGTTGTGGGTGTGCAAGATTGCCAAACCACTGTCTATTGAGTACAATAATAAACCCTCTGCAGCCGATGCGTCCCAGAACTGGAAAACTCTGAAGGTGCCTCCCCCGGAGGTCTATGCACCGGCTGAATCTTTCAGCACCGACTTCCTGTCCCAGGGTCTCAGGACATGGCCCAGAGTGCACTCTGTCTGATGATAAACTCCCTACTATAGGATCCTGGTCCATGACCCTCAGGTGAGTTTGCACTCGCTTGTACCTCCTCCCACTAGCTCTGAAATCTGCCCCTGGCCTGGACTAACCTAGTCTACCGGAACTGCCCTGTTTTTTCTCCTCATGTTGCCTCCTGGTATCCAAAGCAGTATCTTCCTCTTTAGCTTTTCTAACTCCTTTTACACTGACATAAATATCTTTGCTCTCCTTCTGCCTATTGGTCTCCTTTACTCCTGATGATTACTTTTCACCCACCTTCCTGCCCTCAGGCTCGCAAGATGGTACCAAATATCTCTTCTTCCTCCTCAAAGATCTCCCTTAGCCTTCAATGCTCTCCTCCAGATAGATGGTACCGAGTTTCTCTCCAACCTCCTCACAATTATCCCTCTTTCTCTGATGGTAACCTACTTCTCAACAATTCATGTCCTCAACATGGCAACTCCCCTCCTCCTCAAGTAAGCTTCTCCTTCTAACCTCTTGGTTTCACTTTGCACAACCTCCAAATCTCTCTCCCAGGTGACACTTCTACATCCTCTTCCGGACTCTCCCTCCAAATCTATCCTCTTGCTCTCCTCTTATTATTTATCTCTCTCGCCACTCTCTGCCAAACACCTTCCTCCAACTCACACTTACACTCCCCGCATTGCCAGACTGAACTGGGCAGCTTTTTATAGTAGGGTCTGTACTCCCCCTTGGTGGTGCTTAAGAATATGTGGGACACCTGTATATCAAGGGCTGGGCTGCTTTGTGAATCATGTGGTTTGAAAGGGAGTTTTCCTAAGGTTATATGGAGACCAACCATCATGTTGGAATTCAGAAAGGACATTAACATGTTTGGGTTTTCTTTGCCTCGCTCTTGAACCCCTGCTGCCATTGTCTGCTTTTTTTCTGGGTCCATCTGTTCCCTCAACATGTGAATGTGGAGTTAGAAAGTCCTTCAGTAAACATGGAAAGCTGTTTGTTACATTAACAATGCCTTAGTGGCAGGGCATTTTCAACTTTGCAATCCCTACAATGCTGGGGAGACTGGGAGGATAGTATTGGTTTGTTTTCTTCTTTGTGTAGTCCAAGTGGGTCCATTCATTATTGTTCCTGTGTTGGATGTTTGGGCCTGGCTAGGGGGCTGGAATGACTCTCTGACAGTGTCAACTTTGTGAGAAGGAGTTTCTTTAGGGAACTTGGTCATCCCCTCTCCTTGCGTCGTAACTGGTGTGTGAAGGGAGATGGGAGTGTGAGTGGCTATGCCTAACTCCCTTGGTAGTTTTGTATGTCCATATCAGCATTGGGGTTGTGAATGACCCTGTGACTACACTCACGACCTCTGACTTAGCAGAACTGAGTTGGAAGATACATCAGGAAATTTCCTTTAGGCACTCATCTAAGGTAGCATTAGATAGATGTAACCAATCACTATTTAGGGAACCCAGGATTTAGGGATGCAAAGCTTGGGAGGTAGAAGCCCAATGGAGACCAGAGTGGGACACCAATAGCGTATCCCCTCCATTTTGTCCAGATGGTACAATATACAATCAACACATTGAACAATCTGCTCCTATTAGGACTGAACAATCCACATTTTAATTGTTGAGAAGAATAAAAACCCTTGAACCGTCTCCCTGTTTGTGTGGATTATTAAGGCCATCTGTGAGACGTGATGTCATCATGGAATTGCTCAGGCCCCTTTAGAGATGCCACCCACAGGAGAAAGTCCACCTACTTGGATAGAGAATTTAGAATAGCACAAGAGCAGAAGCCAGTCTTGGATTCTCACCCCAGCAAGGTACGACAGAGAAGAACAAAGTCTCAGATCCGATCTTCTATGCATTGACTAATCTGGCATGCCCATCCATTTGACGATCCCCATGGGAAAGTGTTTACGAGTTCACAGTGCCTACAAGTACTGGGTCACGCAATTGAGTTCATGGTTGAGACAGATGCAACTGTAGACCTTCCAATGTCTGGGCCTTGCCGATCAGCAACCTTCCCCACTCTTCTCCAGTTCCAGTGGGGGGAGACAGTAGGCTGGTTTTGGGGGTATACCCTGTGGTTCCCTGAGCAGGACCCAGAGAGGGAAAGCACCTCCAAAGATGGCTGGAGCCCAACATGGGGATACAGCTCAGTTACTAAGGCTGCAACATCTTCTCGCAAGAGGACCTGGAGGATCTCATGGAGGGCTGGTGCAGTACATTCGCCAGGAGCAGTTGATGAAATGGCAATGACTGCGGGCTCTTGCAATGACATGGGTGAGCCAGAGGACCAATGTCAGCCCCAACTAGCCCTACATCCTTGGGGAGAACTTGAGTATGAGCCAGAGAATGGAGTTCCACACTGAACCATCAGTAGAGTCTAGTATGGAGTTGATAACATGGGCACCACAGAAAAGGGAGCACCACTGCCAGGATCCAGAAGAAAGGAAAGACCTGAAGCTGCACCTGATGAAGCCTGAGACTGAGTTTACTGATGGTTGACTTGACTGGGTTGGAGAGGAGGTAGGAGGACCCAACCCATGGAGTAGCCTGTGGAAGGAGCAATCGGGAGGCTAAAAGCTGGCAATTGGAAGATCCACCTGAAACCCGAAAAGACCTAATACCGTCAGGGAAAAATCTCCCCAGAAGAAACACTGAGATAGAGACCAGACCACTCTCCCTGCCGCAAGGGGGATCTCTGGGAGGGGGACGAGTCCTCCCAGGAAGTCATATAACTTAGGACAGCCCCCTTATAGCAATGACCCAAAAAAAGAGGACTTGGATCCCAAAGGAAAAGTAAAGGCAAAGCCAATGAAATGCTGCGTCTAGACTGTGGGTAAAGGGGGGCATAGTAGAACTATGCCCGTTGCCCAGATACCAGGAATCAGTCCTTGCCCCTGTAATGAAGCCAATACCACAGATGAGGCCAAAGAGAAGAACTGCCAACGGACGCTCCCACCATCGACATATATACGCCTGGGGTGATCTGAGTGGCAGCCTAGATCCATGGGGAGACAGTCTGGGCCCCGTACTCAGACAGCACCCACAACACAATAAGCCCAGAACATTTTTCTCCACGAAGCTCCCGGGCCGAGAACCTCAGGGATACCTGTTGTTACATGTGTATTGGGTGACGTACAACACAAAGAGGATTCCAATCCAAATGAGAAATATGATATGGAACATCAAAGTCCTCGTAGTGCTAAACCTTCCAGAGGCTCTATTATTGGGTGATAGGTTCCTCAGGTTCAGGGAATGGATGCAATCCTTGTTCATTCAGAATCAAGGCTGCAAAACGCCCATAACGTTTCACCAAAAGGTGTCACGCCCGCTAGTCCTCTGGGACTTGTCTTCCAGGTGGCAAGTGCGGGAGGATCACCTGAGTGAGGTGTCTTTGGGGCAGTGGGGGAGAGGTAGCCGATGGTGAGAAACGGTATTCCCCATTTATTTGTACATCTAAACCCTCCTATTTTGTAGGATCCGATGACCCAACCCGCCCCCTTTCTGCACAAACATCGGGACGAGGAAGAGAGCGACGGAGAGCAACAACACTAACTCTTATACATCATACTGGACATGACCCGCTAATCGGGTCAGGCAAAGTCAAGTACTTGACTCAAAGTCCATACTCCGGATTCCAATTAGCTCTACTCAAACGGATAAAAGGTGGAACCTAGAGACACACTCTGAGCAAGGTGGAACACAAGTGCTAGCAGAACCTCTGCGGCAAAGGCGAACCTACTGGAGCAGAGCGATGGACCAAGAGATGGGAGCAGCGGGCCGAAAACCCCAGAAGTTCCAAAAGGAGCGTGTTGCCTCCACCAGGCCGAAAAAAACTAATGGGGAAGGCCAGATCCCAATATCGAAGACTGCATTGTGTTTGAAGGACGCCAGCGACCCTCCCGGGTGAACGACAGAGTTGGGGAGGCAAAGCCAAGCCAGTGGTTTTAACCTTGACTCGTGAATTTGAAATCCAAAAAGCAAGAGAGAACCGCACACAGCCGAGAGACCGGTGTGTACTAAGAAATATTGAAGTTTGCAAAAATATATTGCAGGTGAAGGCTGCACGCGTGTGAATGAGTCGCAAGGAAAGGCAGACTTTAAAGCAAGAACAGCTGTGGTATCAGCAAAACTGAGTAATGGAGTGGTCAGGCGAAAAGGAGTAGCCCACTCAAAGGTCTCCATGAAAGGTACATTGTTTGAGGCGATAAAAGTAAAATAACAGTAAAAGCGAAAGTGAACGAAGTTAACCCCAAGAGAAGGGTAGAGGAAAAGGTGATCAATGATGAAATCTGAGTCAAAGTGGTCCTGCTGTGTTCTGTAAAAGAAGCCCCGCACATTTGAAAGTCTTCAACATCCTAAAAGCGGTCTGAGCCCGATTAAGGGAGTCCCAAAGTATAAAAGGCTTGAGGAAGGGAGCCCCGGCAACTCTTGTTGAACTGTGAAAGGTCTGAACCCGGCAGAGGGGGACCAACGTAGAACTGTGCAAGGTCTGAGCCCGGCACAGGGGTACCAACGTTGAACTGTGCAAGGTCTGAGCCCGACAGAGGGGAACCGGTGTGAACGTTTTGTTCGTTATTTGGGGAAGACTGGAACAGGAGCCTTTAACGTGGAAGACAGGCGGGCCTCGATTCACGTTCCGAACTGTTTCAGTGTTAAAGCCCAAGCCAGAGTGTGTCATCCTGCCTATAGAGACTGCCTTATTGCGTGCTGTCTACAAGTGGGGAGGAGAGCTGATTCAGCCACACTTGTTCTTTGACGCCGATTTTACTTTTATATACATACCTCCTTTACACCTTATTTGTGTATAAGAGATAGGGCAGGCATTAGGTTTTGTCAGCATAGCCCATTTTGATTTGACAGGCATGACCAAGACTGCTTTCTTTATTATTTGATGGTCGAGACGACTCCCATCCTAGTTAGAGGGCAACATAGGAGTTTTTCCAAACCCCACAAAGTTAATAAAGGTTTTACAAATTCTATCGCTTGTGTCAGTGTCATACTTGTGATACCATGCATCATCTACACCAGTAACCAAGCAAGCAGGTGCTATGCCTGTGGGCAAAGGGGTCATATTCTCCTATCATTATACCAAAAGACCTCCAAGTCAATTTCCACAGAGTAGCGAGAAAAAGTAAAGTTGCAGAGGAGAGATGGTCGCACATACCATCTGAGCAAAGGTAGCTAGCTAGTGGATAAAGGCGGGGGCTTTGGAGAAAGGGTGCAGGTAAGTGGCAGGGTCAGTCTCTTGACCCTTCTGGGTCGATAATGGAGAGATGGGTGGACCCCAGTCTCTGAGATCCTCCCTCATGTGCCATGCCTGTTGATAATAATGCCACCCTCTGTCACAAAATGCCTCTCAGTACTTTTCCTGGCCAGTGTACTTTTTCCTAATTTCCGGACCACAACTCCCAGAAGGCACCTGAGAGCTTTATCAGCCGTTTTTGACTTGGTTGATCACGAGCTGCTGATTGACCGACTTGTCACAATAGAGAAATGTGCAGATACTGCCACAAAGTGGTTCAGATCCTTTATCGAGCCTAGACAAGCAAGAGTAATTAAAAATGATAACCAATCTTCTCCTGTGCTTCTGACAGGCGGTGTACCACAGGGATCCTGTCTTTCTCCCCTATTGTTTAATGTTTATATCAAGTACTTAGGTGACCTGTTGGACAGTGTGGGTGTACAGTTCAATAATTATGCAGACAACAACCAGATTCTCCTTGAACTTTCGGGGGTCTATCCCAAACTTGTGGAACAGGTCAACCAAGTCTTCTCTGCAATCCAGTCCTGGATGGCGTGGAACTCTTTCGCTCTTAATAAGAAGACGGAGTTGCTTATCATTGGCATCAGTGTGAGGTTAAAGAAAATTGATCCCCTATACAGTAATTTCCTGATTGCGGGTAACATTATTCCTGTTGCCCAGCCCGTTAAAACGTCTGGAGTCTACCTAGACTCTCAATTAACATCCAACAAGCATGTGGCACAGTTGAGCTCATCATGCTCATATATGAATAAATTGCTGTGGCAGATGTAACCATATCTGAGCAAAACAGGGCAGTAGTGGCATCTGCCACTGTCAATGCAAAGCTTGACTACTGTAATAGTCCATTGGTTGTCACTTCACAGGCTAATATTAAGAAACTACAAACTTTGCACAATGGAGCGGTTCGTGCAGTGTGTGGGCTCAAGAAACGAGTGCATGTGTCGGAGGAACATCAGAGGTTACAATTACTCCCTGTGGAGTGGAGAGTACAGCTTAAGGCAAATTCTCTTGTTTACTAGTCCCTATCAGGCATTGAACCTCTGTATCTTTGCTCACGCATTCAAAGGCACCCATAAGATAAACTCTGCAGTCTAATAAGGATGCACTCTTGGCTTGTTCTCGTTTCCATCTAAAAAAGCTTGGAGGTGCCAGTTTTGATGTCTGCACATCAGTGCTGTGGAATGCACTGCCTATTTTGTTGAGGACACCATCCTTATCTCTCTTCAAGAAAGGCCTGACGACTTTCCTTTTTGATAAAGGTAAAGATTAAGGAGGCTGCAGTTTTAACAGATTAGATCTCATGTATGTTTTTTTGTTCCTGTCTGTCTTGTCAGCGTTTTGAGGCCTTTGGTAAGTGGTGCTATTCAAACTCCATTAAAAAAAAACATCACGCTCCAGCAGGGCCGACCGCACAACAGGAGCATGTTGGCCTGACTTCCTGCCTGCTCTGCCCACCTGATTTCCTGTCCCACCCCAGCGCTCATTGATTGGCTGGGACGGGACAAAAGGAAGTCAGGCAGCCAGGAGGGACATGAAGTCACAAAAGCATGCTCCTGTTATGCAGTGGCGAATTTAGTCGTTAAGTGCATGTTTTTACACCCAAGGCCCCTCACTCCTTTTCTCAGCCCCCAGGCCCCTTGAACCCCATTTCTCGGCCCCCTCGCACATCTTTTCTCTGCCCAGCACCCTTGAACCCCATTTCTCTTCCCCAGCACCCCCACACCTCTTTTCTCAGACCCCAGCCCCCTTGCACCTCTTTTCTAGGCTCCCATCCTCTTGCACCTCTTTTCTAGGCCTCCCATCCCCCTTGCACCTCTTTCATCTGTCCCCTACCCCATCGCACCTCTTTTCTCAGGCCCCAGCCCCCTTGAACCCCTCTTCTCAGGCCCCAGGCCCCTCGCAACTCTTTCATAGGACCCCATGCGCTACTTTTCTTGGACCCCAGCCCCCTTGCACCTCTTTCATCTGTCCCCTACCCCATCGCACCTCTTTTCTCAGGCCCCAGCCCCCTTGAACCCCTCTTCTCAGGCCCCAGGCCCCTCGCAACTCTTTCATAGGACCCCATGCGCTACTTTTCTAGGACCCCAGCCCCTTTGCACCTCGTTTCTCAGCCTCCAGCCCCCTTGCACCCTTCTTCTCAGGCCCCAGCCCCCATGCACTGTTTTCTAGGCCCCAGGCCCCTCGTACCACTCTTCTCAGGCCCCCCGCCCCCTTGAAACCCTCTACTTGGCCCCCAATATCCTTGCACTCCTTTTCTCGGGTCCCAGCCCCCCCCCCACACTCCTTTTCAAGCCATATTAATAAAGCAGAGTATTGTTGAAAGCCAAACAGGGGGTGAGAAGGAGAGATGATGAGAGAGCAAGTGAGTCGTGAATATTTGCCCAGGGTGTGGCAAGAGAGTTTGCAATCCTGGAGACTAGGGCAGTTATTTTCCCTGATTCATCGCCACCATCAAAAAGCCAAAGCAGGCGGTGCCAGCTTCCCTTTCATTGCTCCAAAACAATGGAATACCCTCCCAAATACCCTCAGGAATGAGACCTCTCTCTCACATGTCCTTCCGTAAAGCCCTCAAAACAAGGATCTTTAACTAGCTTTCACCACGCCGTTAGATACACCCAGATATCTGGTCCATAAGATTTTAGTTGTATCCGGTTCCCCTGTAACTCCTGAACTGGAGAGTCCCCCACCCTATTGCCACATTGCATGTTCAATTGCTACCTCTCTGGTATTAGGTTCACTGTAACCACGAACCACACACAGGCTGTCTTCCCAGGTTGCCTTTCCTTCTGTCTC
Source organism: Ambystoma mexicanum (assembly GCF_040938575.1). NCBI lineage: Eukaryota > Metazoa > Chordata > Amphibia > Caudata > Ambystomatidae > Ambystoma > Ambystoma mexicanum. The sequence goes on from NC_090934.1 coordinate 1,282,622,355, forward strand.
CAGTAACTAAGTAAGCCTTGCTTGTAACAGCGCCACGATGCAAGAGGGCAGCTTTGTGCACTTTATAAATGTAAAACATAAAATAAAAATGGTGGCCCTGTGCTGCTTTGGATATTTTGGTTTCCAAGGAAAATTGCACTATAGATTGTTGGGTTTAAAAGGTGAGCACCTTTTAAAATTTGCCAGCGTAGTTATTGGAAAGAAGCAGCATGAAATAAATTGCCCACATTTTTAAACCATTATTTTGAACGTTTCCTTTGAGCAGAGTTCAAGTGCCAGCTCTGCCCCTGTGAACTCCGCCTCCTCGGAATTGCACCCTGACTCCAAACTCCGCCCCCACCCCAGCCGTTATGGGATTCCCCTTTACATTTTACCTTTTCACCACTGCCTTTACCCTAAACTCATGCCAGTGTTAACGTTCTGAGATTCTCAAACAGAACAAGTAATGTAAAGCTTGAACCGACACCCCAAAATATGATAAAATCTACACAGCCGTCTACCAGAGACGATTACCTCGAGTTTTCTCGCGCCTTAATTGAATTTAATTAACACCACATGTCTGGAGAAGAAAAGTCACACGTTATATGTGTTTTCTCTCTAAAAACCCTAGCTAAACATTTTACGGGGCCTTGAGAATGTGCTAAATGATGGTTAACCCCTCCGGTTCAGCATCAAGGCCAAATAAAGCACGCGTGTGCCGTGAATGCGCCCGCGGGGTTTAATAATCAATTTTCCATCTTGGTTTCTGCTGTCACATCACGGTATGTTACACATTTTAAAGCAGGCAAGTGAACAGGCATTACCGATGTTCAGTCCAGATTAGAGCAAGCAAGTTCACAAGGTTCACACTAATTAATAGCTTTACATCTTACATTTCTGCAACGGGAAACGGTTTCTGATTGGCTAAAGAACCGAAGTTACCATATGTTTTATTTATTGCACCCTGTAACGATTTGTCAGCATGATTCTTAACATGACCGAGCATTATAAAGTCAAGGAGGACGCGCATGCACACAGCGCAAGCATCTCACCTGGAAATGTTGTTGAAGCTGAGGAAAAGGTGTTCAAGGCACGGCAGCGTGTCCACATCTTTCTAGGAAGAAGCAGAGAAGCGTCAATTCCCCGTTTGAAAGGTCGCCGCTTTCCCTTTCCATGCTTGCCTGCACTGCACGTTCCCCACACACACCCCTTTCATTAGAGCGAGCAGGTTCGCCGCATCATAATTCTCTGCTGTCGTGCGCGCCGTGGCCCCATTCTTACAGGGGAGTGTTTCAATTCAGAAATGTGCTCTGCAGAGCAAGCTGCAGCAATTCCCAAGGTTGCGAGGGAGCGAGGGGGGGAGGAAAAGGAAGTAAAGGAGGGGGACGTTCTCAATCCAGGGAGATGCCGCCTGCAAAGGCAGCATCCAGGAAAGGTTTCAGGGTGCTGCCTCAGCATTTCAACTTCGGCGCTTGTCTGCTACTACCAGAATGTCCCCATTTAAATCAAATTTTACAGTCAGTGAATCTTTAACTTGAATATCAAATGTATTCAGTTTAGCTCATGGCAACGAAATTACTTTGATTGTTTTGGCGATATCTGCATTATGCCACTAAATAACACATGCAATGAATACAGCCAGAATGATAATTTGATGTATATAGCGCCAAGCACTTCATGCAAACTTACTACCAAGCGCTATAATAATCAGCATCACCCAGTGGTCGAATGGTAAAAAAACATAGTTGAACTGTGTTCCCTCGGCCCCTCTCCCTTTTCTGCCCACCCCCCATACTCTCCGTCAACCCTCCCCCTATTCAAACCCCATACCTGGGTCCTTCCTTTCCTCCACTCCACCCTGCCACATTGTGTTTTACAACAGTTCTTGTGAGACTGAACAAAACACAATATCACCATTAGTGTGTCATTGCCCCACTCTGTATGCACCTTCATGCAGCCTTGAAGATCACGATCAAGCTGGCCATTTTGGTTGCAAGGGAATGGGTTTTGTATCCCAAGCAGTCTATCGAAATAAATGGAAACATACAAAAACTACAACTCTAACAACTGTCTGCGCTTATCAGCATTTCAGGGTATGCCGACTTCCATTACTGCAACCATTACAGTAAGCAGGTGACAAGGTAAAAAAAAATTAAAAGCGCTGTCAGCACCGCCCCACGTTAGTGGGCGGAACGGACGCCGCAGAATACAAGGGAGTCGGTGGCGCACACAGAAGTGCGGTAAAGGTAAGTCGGGTGGTGGGAGTATTGCAGGTGGAAAAGTGATCTGATCAATGCGCAGTTACGGGCGGCGCAATGATGATATAGATTCAAATAAATAAGCATCTCCCAGTACCTGAGAGATAACGCAGTGCAATGTGGCACTGGCTTGATATCAGCAGGTTCGAGCTCCAGTAAGGATGAAGTAAAAAATAAAAATGTTTTCAAAAAAGTTACCATCCTGGAAAGGTATTCTGGGTCGCATTAAGTAAGTGAACAACGACGGGTTGCCCTGAAAAGCAAGGGAACGTCGTACCCTTTAGTTTCTGCCCACTTTGACCGGTTCCATGTGATAATATCGCTGCAAAAATATCGCCATACAAAAATGTCGCCATATTTTTGCGGCGATATTACCCCATGGAACCTGCGGGGGACACCCCCATATATTTTAAAAGGGAGCGGGGGGACACCCCCGCAACCCCCCCATCCATTTACCCCATAAATTATCCCCACCAAAAATATCGCCTATGGCCGTTCCCGACGACCATATGTACGGCGATGTTTTTGGTGGAGATAATATTACCTGATACCCTTTGACCCCTGGTGTCACCATTATCAACATCAGGAGGACCGAGATCTCTGGTTCCCAAGGAGAGCATAGCGCTTCAGCTAGCCGCAGAAATGGCACATAGAAAAACATACACAAGTGTGATGAAATTATTACTGCTATAGATGATTACAGGGATGAGTAGTGGCTAAACCACCTACTAAGCACCACACCACTACTAAACCAGCAGTGATCCCAATCATACATGAAAGGCTGTATCTTCAGGAGGACTGTGAGTTGATGTCAGCAGCAACCCAAACAACTTAAGTACAATGGCTCCAAAACACAAGAATGTTCATTCAAGTTTCTATAAAAATATTGATTTTAATCAAATAATGCAATGCAATCATCTAACTAAAAACACTAGTAAAACACCTCTGTAAAGAAACCACAGACCATTTAGACTGTTGTACAATGGCTTTCTGGCTAGATGAGCAGGGATGTGCAGGCACAATGTCAATGTTCAAGAATGTCTTAGAGGAAATGGGCAGAGAAGGGGGCGCTTACAAGTCACTATGGTCCCAAAGATGGACCAGGGCGACCGGGTCTCTTCATAGTACCTTATTCTTGTCTTCGGGGGATTGACAACATGAACCAGGCTTGTAGGAGCTACCCAAGGTGGTGCTTCAGTGTCAGGTTGGTATGTTGATCGACTGGATCCAACAAGCAGTGTGGTCCAAGCATCAACAGCACGTGGCATAAAGAAGCCTGGAACAGGCAGGTGATGTCCAGGTCATTGTAGCTCTCAAACGGTTCAGTGATGGAATCAGAGCTTAGTCCTTGACTTTTGGGTTGCTGGGAGTCCCAATCCAGGGTATCCGGGCACAAGGTGAGTCCTTTTGTTCTGCACTCCCACTCCAGGGAGCTTGGCTGGCACCTAAAGGGAATCCTTCACTCACCTACAGTGAACAGGAGCATGGTTCCAGTGAAGCTAGCAGAGAGGCCTTTGTCCAGCAGCAGGCACCCCCACTGTTCTCTGGGGATTGTTAGTGGACAGAGCCCTCTTATGCCTTAAGTGTCTTCTGTCTGCACCTCTATGGCACAGGACTTTGGAATGGAAAGCAATCACAAGAGATGCAAAAACGGTATCCTTCTTCTCTTGATGGTCCAAAATGTTTCAAAGGATGGGGGCTACCCCTATCCCTCTAAGGGCAAAATGCCACAGGGGATTGGTCCAATGCAAACCTGCTGTAAGAGGTCCAATCCCTGTTGTTTAACAAGTGCCCTTTGCATTATGACATCACACCCAGGTTACATTGCCCTACAGGAAATGGAGGGGCCAGGAAAAGCAAGAGAACCTTAACAGAAAACACAAGATGTTGGGACCTTTCTCCATGCCTGCATTCTGTCTCTGGCTATTCTAACGCTTCCACTTCCCATGCTGGCTGGCTTCAAAAGGACTCCAGTGATCAACACACTGGTGCAAGGCTGGCTTTGTTAGTGCTGCATCTGAAGCACTGTTCCCAAGAGACCTCCTAGGGGGACGTTTCTATGCCCTGGGGGGAATGTGTTACCCTTCCTGCTGGAGCATCACAGGGGAACCATTTTGTCCACTGTTCCACATGGCAGCTGGGGAGACAGACAGCCAAGACTCCAATATATACCAGTCCTGTCATTGTTAGGCCCCGTTCACAGTGCAGATAATGGTGGGATACCAAATTGCTGTGGCTGTATAATTGTGTGCACTTAGCAGTCACCATTGCAAAACCAGGCACTGCTTATATATGAAGATTTACATGCCACCAGACTGACCAAGGCATACAATTATTCTAATTTAGATCAGAGGGGCTGAAGATAAAAAAAAGCCACCTCAGCCTGCAGGGACTTTTTGTTACCGCAGCTGTCAGGGATGCATACGTGACCTTTGAACTTGCTATGTGCCACTGCACAGTCTGTAGGTGTCAAAGGACTGTTTACAGCAAAGTCAAATGTGAACTATACCTTTGGCATGAAGCATTTATGAAAGGGGGGCCTGATCAGTTAGCCCCCCATCAGAAAAAGAATATTCTCCATAATTGTCTTGAATAAAAATCAAAAAGGCCAGGTCTTTCACACCCTCGCAAATGGCAAACCATTGCAACAAGGTAAAACAGTACTTTATGCTTACATTCTAAAAAGATAAACCAGCATAAGAATGTTAACATCTTAAAATCAGGAGGAAGGATAGCTCATATATAATTATAATAATTGTGTAGAGATGAGGATAGTAATGACGAACTTCGAGTCAATCTTCTTTTGCAATTAGGCGCCTTCTAAAACAAGCAAAAGAAAACATGAAGTATTGCTTTTTCGCCATGGAACGGTTACTCTGCCTATCCACTTTACGCCTGATCAATAAAATAAATCTTCTAGTGGCCTTCCCATATGGGGGGTGGTGGGGGGAGGGGGTAGGATTTCTCATTGAAGCTATAAAAAAATAGGTTCGGGACAGTTATATGAAACATTGACTCAAATATCATGTTATGTTTCTTTCACTTATTCCATTCATGGTGTGATCAAATGACACAGACACCACCTTTCTACTCCTAGTTAGTCTGTCTTGGGTCCATTCACTTTCCCATTTACCCCTTTGTTTGGCAGTCAAGTGATTTCACAAAGTTTACCAGAATATATTTGGGGTTATAGTATGTGTCAGAGAGTATTGCACTTCACTGATCCTGTCCAACAAGGCCAAAACATGCCTGGGGGTTGCCTGTGTCTCTATGCAGAGGGAACATGATTTAGCAGTTTGAGCTGCACTGCTCCCATTTGACTGAGATGCATATGGCTGATCCAGTTATGCAGTGGTGAGACAGATTAAAAACAGTGTCATGAAAGGTTGCCCAGAGTACTGCCTATGGTAACATTTCATACAAAACCTGCCACCCATCGTTACACTTGGTTCTAACAGAACTGTGGCATCTCAAGTTATGTGTGTAGTCCTTCTGTCGCTGCGGCTGGATACAAGCTTCACCTCGTTTTTACAGCTTCATTTGGTAGCTCGAGGAAATTACAGGCGATCATGGTTAGGGCCGAGTCCATGCAGCTGTCGCCATGCCAGTTGGTAATGTTCAGAACTATGCACATTATGGTGAAGTGCCTCCACCTATTATAAAAAGTGCAATAGGACCCCAACATTAAACTTCGATTAAATAATCCGTGTATATGGACCACAATAATGGCAATAGTCGGGTTCTATTTTTAAAAAAATGTTTCATACTTCTCTGCAATTTTAAAAATATATTGTTGTAATCCAGAAACTTATTTACAACACAACGATGGATCCAAAAAAGCTATTTTCCAGTCTTTGATTCTCGGTAAGGTGCACTAGCAGGTGGACCATTTCCCCGACTAACACCCATCATAAACAAATTAAATGGACCCATCATACTTTAGACCTCTCGCCTCCGAATTATGCTCATCACCGATTTCCCACTGCCTTGACACAAGACTTCATCGATTTCCACCTATTCTCACCTGGAACATATTAAGATATCTACAGGCCGATTCATGGAATAATTAGCGCGGCGCAAGTGGGCAAAAACGTGCGAATCGCAGTGGAATAGCGAAAATCGCATTGCAATTGCGAAAATCGCACGAAAAGCAGCGCACGTCGATTCATGGAAGGCCGTGCGCGAGAAAACCAGCGTATGTGCGATAAAAAAGTGCGCGGCGCACGTTGGCGCACAGGCCATCTAACAGCGTGCGCCAGGTCACAGCGAAAATCGCACAGGCCACAGCGAAATTCGCACATAGCGCGGCGCACGCAACAAAAGTAGGCGGAACACGGGCGTAACACTCGGAATGGGGAACAACTTGCCAAAACGTGGGCGTCACGGGGGAAGTACAGGGCACAAGTGCGCGGAACGCCCACACGCTCGCCTACAACACGTATTCATGGAATAGAATAGGGGAAAAAAGCGCACGCTCAAACCAGCGCACAGGCACAAACACGACCGCCACAAGAAAGCAGGCGGTAGCGTCTCTGCGGCTGTAAGAAATGTGCGCCAAAAGGTGCGCCAACAAATAGCACCTATATACTGCCATGATGAATGTCCCATAGTGTGGCCCTCCAGGAAAAATGACGTGCAAAGGGGTACCCACAAACACGGACACCCGCTGACAAAAAATACGTGTGCGTGTATACCGGGGTGCGCGGGAAGTCTAACACGCGATTTCAGCAGGGTACGTGCATCACAGGGGTTCGCGTGAAGTTATTCACGCGATCGGGCCTGGGGGAGCGGGCTACGTGTATTTCAGGGGTTCGCGTGAAGTATCTCACGCGATCGGGCCTGGGGGAGCGTGCTACGTGTATTTCAGGGGTTCACATGAAGTTTCACACGCGATCGGGTCTGGGGGAGCGGGCTACGTGTATTTCAGGGGTTCGCGTGAAGTATCTCACGCGATCGGGCCTGGGGGAGCGTGCTACGTGTATTTCAGGGGTTCGCGTGAAGTTTCACACGCGATCGGGTCTGGGGGAGCGGGCTACGTGTATTTCAGGGGTTCGCGTGAAGTATCTCACGCGATCGGGCCTGGGGGAGCGTGCTACATGTATTTCAGGGGTTCGCGTGAAGTTTCACACGCGATCGGGCCTGGGGGAGCGGGCTACGTGTATTACAGGGGTTCGCGTGAAGTCCCTCACGCGATCGGGCCTGGGGGAGCGTGCTACGTGTATTTCAGGGGTTCGCGTGAAGTTTCACACGCGATCGGGTCTGGGGGAGCGGGCTACGTGTATTACAGGGGTTCGCGTGAAGTTCCTCATGCGATCAGGCCTGGGGGAGCGTGCTACGTGTATTTCAGGGGTTCGCGTGAAGTTTCACACGCGATCGGGTCTGGGGGAGCGGGCTACGTGTATTACAGGGGTTCGCGTGAAGTTCCTCACGCGATCGGGCCTGGGGGAGCGGCCTACGTGTATGCGGGAAGTTCCACACGCGAATAGCCTGGGCGCGTGTATTTGAGGGGTGCGCGGGAAGTTCCACACGCGAATAGCCTGGGCGCGTGTATTTGAGGGGTGCGCAGGAAGTTCCACACGCGAATAGCCTGGGCGCGTGTATTTCAGGGGTGCGCGGGAAGTTCCACACGCGAATAGCCTGGGCGTGTGTATTTCAGGGGTGCGCGGGAAGTTCCACACGCGAATAGCCTGGGTGCGCGTGTATTTCAGGGGTGCGCGGGGAGTTCCACACGCGAATAGCCTGGGTGCGTGTATTTCAGGGGTGCGGGGGAAGTTCCACACGCGAATAGCCTGGGCGCGTGTATTTCAGGGGTGCGCGGGAAGTTCCACACGCGAATAGCCTGGGTGCGCGTGTATTTCAGGGGTGCGCGTGGAGTTCCACACGCGAATAGCCTGGGTGCGTGTATTTCAAGGGTGCGCGGGAAGTTCCACACGCGAATAGCCTGGGCGTGTGTATTTCAGGGGTGCGCGGGAAGTTCCACACGCGAATAGCCTGGGTGCGCGTGTATTTCAGGGGTGCGCGGGGAGTTCCACACGCGAATAGCCTGGGTGCGTGTATTTCAGGGGTGCGCGGGAAGTTCCACACGCGAATAGCCTGGGCGCGTGTATTTCAGGGGTGCGCGGGAAGTTCCACATGTGATTTGACAGTGTGGGTCCTCCCAGGTGTACCCTGTACACCCTCCACGGCCCCTGCAGGCAGCCCACACCACAGGGGACTACCCTGCATCCCTGGTCATGTCCCGCAGGCAGCCCACCCAACATGGGCATGCCCCCCAGCAAAGGCACATGTCTCCTTGAACTAATGAACACCAACTCATGTCCCCTTGCACCCCCACACCCCAGCCACCAGGGGCACCCTCCACCAGGCCCCCACTCATGTCTCCCACCACCACCACCCCCCAGCCACCAGGGGCACCCTCCACCAGGCCCCCACTCATGTCTCCCACCACCCCCACACCCCAGCCACCAGGGGCACCCTCCACCAGGCCCCCACTCATGTCTCCCACCACCCCCACACCCCAGCAGTGCAGGGGCACCGTCAACCAGGCCCCCACTCATGTCTCCCACCACCCCCACACCCCAGCCACCAGGGGCACCCTCCACCAGGCCCCCACTCATGTCTCCCACCACCCCCACACCCCAGCCGTGCAGGGGCACCGTCAACCAGGCCCCCACTCATGTCTCCCACCACCCCCACACCCCAGCCACCAGGGGCACCCTCCACCAGGCCCCCACTCATGTCTCCCACCACCCCCACCCCCCAGCAGTGCAGGGGCAGCCTCCCCCACTCATGTCACCCTCCACCCCCACCCCCCAGCCACCAGGGTCACCCTCCACCAGGCCCCCACTCATGTCTCCCACCACTACCAACTGTGCAGTGTTGGCGCCATGTAGAGTTGTAGGTGCACTGCTGCCAACATGGACCCCATCTCCAGACTAGAGGTCCTTGTGTGGACATGAGGAAGGGACCTGCAAATTGGGAGGTAGACACAGAAGAAGAGTTACACATCAATGCAACATGCAGTGTACAACACAACAGCAATATGCACTAGGAATGTATACACAGTATTGACTACAGACAGCCCACACAGCTCATGGGAGTCCAACGTCACTGTGTAATTCACTGTCACTTGGGCACACCCTTTGCAAGCCCATGGAAACGGGAAGCAGGAGGGGTGTGTGTGACTCAAACCCAAGCATCTGAACCAAATACATTACAAGCCTGCATGTGCCCAGCCACAATGCAGCGTATGCCCACAGGAACCACGGAAGCCAACAGATCGTCCCAAAAAAATTGGGAATAAAAGAAATAAAAATAAAAATAAGAAACAATCAAAAATGGCCATTGATGGGCCCGGGGGGGTTGGGGAGGCCACCCAGGAGGTCCGAGGACAGGATGCACACCAGAACCCACCTGCGTGGATCCTGGGAAGATAAAACACCTCCATGGGCTCATGGCCCACACGGCTACCCTATTGTGGGAGTATCACTGCTGTCGCTATTATCACCCTGTGCAGCTGCATCCGGAGGTGGTTGCACTATGGGAGGCAGCCCACGCAAGGCCCTAGTCTGTTCCTCCATGGCTGCAAGCATGCGGGTGTGGTAGGTCTGGTTCTGGAGGATGAGTGTGCGGAGGTCCCCATGCAACAACTCACGGGATGCCCGGACCTCCGCCCTCGTTGCCTGCATCTCAGCTGAGAGCGTACGGGTGAGACGCTCCAGCTGCTGTTCTGTCCTTTGGTGTGTTGAAGCCTCAAGCTCAACAAGAGTCGTCCTGAGGTGAAGGAGCTCCTGCCTCAGGGCTTCCCTGTGGCCCTGGGACTCAATGGAGATGGCCTCCTGCAGAGTCGCCAGTGCCACCCGCCTGTCCCTGTTGGACCCCAACATGTCCTCCCTGTGTGACTGGCAGATGGAGTCGGTTGCCTGCTCTAGTCGCTCCATCAGCCTTTCTGGGGGGACAATGGAAGTGGCCACCCTATCCATGGCCTGAGCCATCATCTCGGATGATGCAGCCTGTTGGGTTGCCATACCGTAGGTGGGTGGGACAGAACAGAATCCCTCCCTGGAACACTCACCTGCGACGGCACGTAGGTCTCATCCGAATCAACACCTGAGTACAGCTCGGGGGAGGTGCAGCCAGAGACACCCCTTGAGAGCACGACCTGCAGCACTTGTGGGTTCTCCCCCACCACCACACCACGTCCCTCACTGGTGATTGGTCGGCCCTCGGACCCCTCCTGGGTCTGCACCATCTCCACAACCCCAGCAGTATCAGGTGCGTCTTCCCCTGCAAAGACATGAAAACAAAGAAATGGAAACAGGCATTAGCACCATGGCACACAATGAGGGCTGAGAAGCAAGAGAACCAGTACTTGATTGACACATGTCCCACATGACTGAAACCCTCCCATGCATGCACCCTCACTGCGTATGAAGTGCAGGCAAATGGCACACACTGATGACACCAAGATGGAAGATGAACACATTTTCTGCATGCTGCCTGGCAGTGGCATCACACATTGGCCTGTGATTGCCAGGTGAAACACACATGCCATCACACAGATGGCATGTACCATTGCTATTGAGTGAAGATGGAGAGGAGGGCAGCACCTATTCATTCAGTCCAGTTCCCGCATGTAATTGCTTTTCTAATTCTAACAGGTCAGATTTTTCACCTGGAGCTGCCAGTCTGAAATGGTCCAATTGCACAGGGACATGTGTGTACAAATGATATCCAGGTAACAAAGTCACTCCACTTTACCATACCCATGTCAGACATGTGACTAGTGGACAGCGACATGCCTAGTGAAAGTGGTGGAATGCAAACAAACTGACTGAATGAACAGTGAAAAATAAGCAAATATGTTGTGGCAAGGTGACACTTCAAGGGCAACTGGCGTGCAGTTGGGCTAGATGTCTACTGTTGGCAGAAGGGATACTGCTATGGCCAAATGCAGCTGCGCAGGAAGTATTGCATGAAGCACATGGCTGACCCATACGACTCAGGCGCACACACTCTCACCTGGCACACAAACAGAAGCCCTCACACACACACCATGCACATGTATGACACACACATGCATGTGCACTCACCGGACAATGCCTCGTAATCAGCCAGATCTCCCACGCCTTGGATCTGTTCCTCCGTGACGTAGGTCCCAGCGACTGACTCATGTGGAGTGAGTTCCATGTCTACTACTGGAGACCCACCTCCAGTCACTAGAGTTGCGGCATGACTTGAGGCCAGCTTACTCTTTGCCCTGCGCTTTAGGTCATTCCAGCGCTTATAGCAATCATTGGCTGTGCGCCTCACGATTCCAAGGGCACTTACGATGTCCGCAACGGTCTGCCAGTGTGCCTGGCGTTGTGCAGGTGTGGTCTTGGATCCTGCAACAATGACCATCTCGTTGTCATGTCCGGACACATACTCGACAAGTGCATTCAGTTCGTCATCCGTGAAGCTGGGCTTCCTGGACGGGCCGGACTGTGTAGCCGTGTCTGGGGCATCAGCCTGTGCCGGACGAGCACTCTTCCTCTTCCGCTTGGAAGGTGGTGGTGATCCTGAGTGTCCTGCGCCGCTCTGGACACTAGGGGCAGGAGCCCTGGTGGACTCTGTATCAGGAGTGTGGGATTGCACACTCAGCATGGGAGTTGGTGCAGGCATTGGCTCTAGTGTGATGGTGTCAGGGGGAATGTCAGCAGCATGGACTAGGACCGACACTGTCCTGGCTGGGTGTGTGAGGGCTGGGGTGGATGGAGCCGCAGCTGCCCCTGCAGCCTCTCCGCCCTGCCTCCTTGGTGCAGCAGATGACCTTGCTGCCCCAGAGGGTGACCCTGCACTGCTGGGGGGTGGGGGTGCAGGGGGACATGAGTGGGGGCCTGGTGGAGGTTGACCCTGCACTGCTGGGGGGTGGGGGTGGTGGGAGACATGAGTGGGGGCCTGGTGGAGGGTGACCCTGCACTGCTGGGGGGTGGGGGTGCAGGGGGACATGAGTGGGGGCCTGGTGGAGGGTGACCCTGCACTGCTGGGGGGTGGGGGTGCAGGGGGACATGAGTGGGGGCCTGGTGGAGGTTGACCCTGCACTGCTGGGGGGTGGGGGTGGTGGGAGACATGAGTGGGGGCCTGGTGGAGGGTGACCCTGCACTGCTGGGGGGTGGGGGTGCAGGGGGACATGAGTGGGGGCCTGGTGGAGGTTGACCCTGCACTGCTGGGGGGTGGGGGTGGTGGGAGACATGAGTGGGGGCCTGGTGGAGGGTGACCCTGCACTGCTGGGGGGTGGGGGTGGTGGGAGACATGAGTGGGGGCCTGGTGGGGGCTGCCCATGGTGGCAGGGGGGTGGGGGTGGTGGGAGACATGAGTGGGGGCCTGGTGGAGGGTGCCCCTGCACTGCTGGGGGGTGGGGGTGGTGGGAGACATGAGTGGGGGCCCGGTGGAGGTTGACCCTGCACTGCTGGGGGGTGGGGGTGCAGGGGGACATGAGTGGGGGCCTGGTGGGGGCTGCCCATGGTGGCAGGGGGGTGGGGGTGGTGGGAGACATGAGTGGGGGCCTGGTGGAGGGTGCCCCTGCACTGCTGGGGGGTGGGGGTGGTGGGAGACATGAGTGGGGGCCTGGTGGAGGGTGACCCTGCACTGCTGGGGGCTGGGGGTGCAGGGGGACATGAGCAGGTGTGCAGGGTAGTCCCCTGTTTTGTGGGCTGCCTGCTGGGGCCGTGGAGGGTGTACAGGGAACACCTGTGAGGACCCACCCAGCCTAATTGCGTGTGATAATTCCCGCACACCCCTGTAATACACGTACCTGGCCAAATCGCATGTGAGAATTCCTGCGCACCCCTGTAATACACGTACCCAGCCGAATCGCGTGTAGAACTTCCCGTGTACCCCTGTAATACACATACCCAGCCAAATCGCGTGTGATAATTCCCACGTACCCCTGTAATACACGTACCCTGGCCAATCGCGTGTAGTACTTCCCACGCACCCCTGTAATACACGTACCAAGCCAAATCGCGTCTGATCATTACCACGCACCCCTGTAATACACGTACCAAGCCAAATTGCATGTGATCATTCCCGCGCACCCCTGTAATACACGTACCCAGCCGATTTGCGTGTAGAACTTCCCGTGTACCCCTGTAATACACGTACCCAGCCAAATCGCGTGTGATCATTCCCGCGCACCCCTGTAATACACGTACCCAGCCGATTTGCGTGTAGAACTTCCCGTGTACCCCTGTAATACACGTACCCAGCCAAATCGCGTGTGATAATTCCCACGTACCCCTGTAATACTTGTACCCTGGCTAATCGCGTGTATAACTTCACGCGTACCCCTGTATTACACGTGCCCTGGCTAATCGCATGTAAGACTTCCCGCGTACCCCTGTAATACACGTTCCCTGGACAATCGCGTGTTGAACTTACCGCGTACCCCTGTAATACACGTTCCCTGGACAATCGCGTGTTGAACTTCCCGCGTACCCCTGTAATACACGTTCCCTGGACTATCGCGTGTTGAACTTCCCGCGCACCCCTGAAATACACGTACCCTGGCAGCCTGGCTAATCGCGTGTATAACTTCACGCTTACCCCTGATATGCACGTTACCCGCTTTGCGTTCCTTGTTTGGCAGCCCTGTAAACTGGTCCAGGGTTAGCGCAGCCCTTTGCGATGATTTAGCGATTTTGATGGCTTTTCCTTGCGCGAGGGCGTTCTTGGGGGCGTTACTGGCGCTGCTGCAGGGTCGCTGCGATACTCTGCGCCACGGCTGGTTTGGGAACCTAAAATCCATGAATACGCTGTGCGCGGAAATCGGTTTTAGCGCACGTGCCTGGCGCAGACAATCGCACGCGGACATTCTGCGCCAGCCGCTTGCGACACTTTTCTGCGAAATTCTATGAATTACCCTGTAAGGGTTTCTGACCTGTAAATCCTGGAACGCGAATTACATATCAGGCAACCCATGCCTGGGACCTTCTTTTTTTTCCAAAGGTGTGAATCCTGGATGAGGGGTTACCTAAGGAACTCCTGTAAAGATGCCCCTTGAAGCAGTGACCAACTGTCACTAACCTTCCCTTTCCTCTATTTTACCATAATTGTCCTGTCGTAATTTGCAGAGTGATGCACTAGATCTCCCCTGGTTACAGTGTTTCTGCCACTTCCTTAGGCCTTTCTCCACTCAGATATATATTTTTCGTTCCATATGCAATATAATAGTCAGTCAATCTGTCATTAATACAGATTGATGCCCAAATCCTTTCCTCGGTGCCTCACGCATGCCTACCTGCATGATGAGCTAGCAACCCTCCAAGACCACCAGGTGAAGGGAGAATCCGAGAAAAGCCTAAATGGGAGTCCTCCACCAGAGACACTGTTTACAACACCAGTCACCTGATAAACGGTCTGTTCCTTTTCCTTCCCTCTCACACCATGCACACAGTCAGCCTCAGCTTCCTTGTCCTGTCATCAGTTCTACAGTCACTGGACCAGTCATCTGGCAATCAAACCGCTGGAACTCCCTTCCAGCCTCCATAAGACACTGTGCTGCCCCCTACTCCAGACACCCCTCACCCCAATAGAAAGCCATCCTACCAATAAACAACCATAATGATATCACATCACGATCTACGTAAGTCCCAGTGAACGTGTTTACCAATTTCCTTGCCAGTTAAACAGGAAAACAGCATTCTGAGCCCACAAAAAGTTATGGCGGACCAAGTTGCACTTATGAACAACAATCGATCCATACCCTGGCCCAATTTTCAGACATGTGCAGCTACTAACCCAGAGGGAGCCCTATAAAAGCCAGAGTCCCTGGCAAGGAAGGGCGAGTTGGAAGATCAGGAGGTTCAAGTTTGGCAGTGGCTGGACAGGTGGCAGCAGTGGAGATCTAGAGAAGGTGGCGAGAGCCAACAGGTTGCAGAAAAGAAGGATCTATGTTCATTCAGCTGCAGTTCTTTTTTGCGACATTTTTACCCAAACATTTTTCAGAAAAAACTAATTGCATTTTATTTTAATTTTATTTGGGGGTCTATCCAACCGCCCTCCCCTATTCCCTATTATGTATTCCCTATTCCCCACCGCACCCGGTATCTGGACTTTGCATCGAATACCTTTCCATCGAATTCCTTTACATCAAATGGTTTGCAACTACAAAATATGCATCGAATGCATGTTTTGGGGGGTAAAGGGTTCATTTTTGTTGTGGTGGGTTTTAAAGGGTAAAAAAACAGGGGGTTGGGGGAGAACCCCCCAAAAAAATGCATTCGATGCACATTTTCTCGCTGTTAAAAATTAGATGGAAATATCCCTAGATGCAAAAAATTCGATTAAAGGACCATAAACCACCGCACCCTATCCCTTATATGCCCTTAACCCCCCTCGCCATATCTTTCAATAATTTTCTTCGGGCAAACATTTCAGCAAAAAATGCAGTGGAAAAAAAAGACGCCGATGAATGAACGTCGTACCCAAAATGGAGTACTATCAGAAGGGGAGAGG
The DNA here is from genome assembly GCF_040938575.1 of Ambystoma mexicanum. Lineage (NCBI taxonomy): Eukaryota > Metazoa > Chordata > Amphibia > Caudata > Ambystomatidae > Ambystoma > Ambystoma mexicanum. Next base: position 1,282,638,089 of record NC_090934.1, read on the forward strand.
ATGCAGGAGGAGACGGTAAAACCAGAAGATAAGGGAGCACCAGGAGGTGGCAATATCAGTAGGAGCGGGTGTACATGGGGTATGATAACGGGAGAGCGAAAATCAAGAGAAGGTGGCAAGATTAAGGGTGCAGGAGAAGGTAGTGAGACCAGAGGGGGAGAAGAAGGTGATAACATCAAAGGCTGGTAGTGACACAATGTTACCATCAGGTGGTAAAAGTAATACAGAGGTGGAAACATCAACTAGCGAAGGTGGGAGCAAAGGTGGCACAGTGGAGGTAGGAATTACAACATGGAGGGCAGAAGAGGATACCCTGGAGGAGATGGCACCAAGAAGAGAAAATGGTTTGGAGGTGATCATTGCAGGAATGAAGGCAGAGCAGACTAGGTGGTGATTGCACAAGAGGAGAATAAAGAGGTAAGAGTAGGAGGCGAAGAAGGCACAGAAGAGGACGAAGCTGGAACATCAGGTGTTCAAGAGGGTCTGAGGAGAAGGCAGAGATCAGTCCCCAAGACAGAGTAGGGAGGTTCTGTGGCGGGCCAGGTCGCCCTAGGCAGGACCAGTTGGTGGGAGGAGGAATGAGTGGGTGACTAGAGGGATTATCTTGAGATTGGAGAGGAAGGGAAAGATCAGCCAGAAGGCAACCCGCTTAGCCTAAAACCCCAGTGACACCTCTCTATCTCTCCCGTCCAGCTACTTCCAGTGCCAGTCTGCTTTCAAGGCTATGCACCAAAGTAAGACTTGGTGTATGGAACCCTGGAAAGCCTGCAACTAGATCTTTGAGAGAAGAAGGGTTCAAGCAATCCTAGAGCCCACAACGCCCAGGAAGAGGTCGACAAACCCCTTTAGGAAATTTAAAACCTGCGGTGGACAAAACAGTGGCCACGAAGGCCTAAGAGCCTGCAATAACCAGAGAGAACATTGCCGAGGGATCTCCTAGGGATGGACAGAAGTCAGATACCCCTTTTCTCAATGTTTTAGTTGGCCCTTTCTTGTAACTAATTTCATAGCAATAGTGTTGATATTAAGCACCGTCTCACCATTGTTCTTGATCAAAGGCAGCCCTCTGACATTTGACACATTTTGGAAATGAGTTGAATAGTAACATATAAAGCCTAAAAATAGGCCAACCTGGAATAGTCGCTATTGATGTTTAACGCAAACCACAGGTGTCCTTCTGCACCCTTCTTAAAAAAGAGAATATGTTAAGGGATCAAGCATACTATCACATACATTTTGCAACGATTGTAAGCAAAGGGAAAACCATATAACAAATAATTATGCCAGAGGTGCAGGGAACAATGGCATTAGCTGAGCAATTGGATGGGGGAGGGTGGTCGTCACAACAGAAGGTACACTTCAAATCTATTAATATTACTCATTAGTTCTTAACCATTCGGGGGGCCATGCAGTAATTGTACCTTAGCACCAGGGTACGGAATAATCAAAGGCCAAACAATCTGCGGACGCCCGTCCTCAGAACCTACATGTTCTAAGTTTAAATGCTCATAAGAGCTAATTGGCCTCATCACGAGTTTGGCAGTGCTGTAAAAATGTGGCGGCAATGACGCTACTGTTGTATTACCACACCTCCCAACTATGAGTTGGATGGAAAGTTGGAGGATTCACCTCCAGCTCTGAGGTGGAGGTAAATCCGCTGGCTTTTCACACATTTTTGGCGCAATTAACCCCAGCGCAATTACCGCCACAGTAATGCCGGTGAAAATTCCCCATTGAGTCCAATGGACTGCAAAAAGTGGGGAGTTACACGGCCACCGCCACTTGTAATCCGGCGGTTATACCACTGCACCAAGTGGCGGTAACAGTAATTGCATTGGGCAAGATTCCGGCAGATTTACCTCAGAGAAACCACCCAACTCATGATGAGGCCCAATGTATTTACATAATTAGCTGAGCAATAACAGGCTATCCGTTGATTAAAGTGGGTGGATTTTTTTCTGGAAAGGGAGACTAAGCAGGGATTACATTCGAGACATTCACAATAATAGAGGTTACAAACAAGCATAATAGGTTTGCCAACAGCATTTTAATAAGTTGTCACTTTGTTCTTGCACATTTCATTTGGTCAAATCGACCAATTACATTTACATTTGTGTGCTTGGTGGGGGGGGCTAAAGAAGGGGCTAGGAGGGATCCCTTCCCCCATGGGCGCAATTTTAGGGGGGACAAGCGTGTTTGTCACCCCCCAAATATTGGGGCACACACCTTTGTTCCACGTATTTGGCAGGGGCACATTTCATTTAGATGTCATGCCCCCCCAACATTCTCAGCAAAGTTACTCCATTGCCTCCCATCATTAAAAAAAAAAAAAAGAAAAAAATAAATCAGCCGAAATTATGTTGACAAAAAGTGCACAAAGTGCACACCTTTAAAATGGTGTAGACAAAAACGTAGACCCAAAACAAGCTTGTGATAATGGAACAATTATGTGTGTCTGAGGTTCTTGTTAACCAATAATAACATCAATACGCCTAAAATGTTAAAGCAGCCCCATCATTCAATTCAAGTCGCTGCCATGATTCAGACAGCTGAACACAAACAGGCTTGCATGGAGACCTAAAATGGATCCTTGTAAAACAGGACATTTCTGAGGCAGATGCGATGCTAATCAAATCTCCCTTTCTGCGCCTGGCTGAGCTTTGCATGGTAGATCATACGATTTGATGTACATGCAAAGCCACGCTAGCAGCACCACAATAACAGAATACTCTAGTGAAGCCGCAGGGGCTTACCAACATGGGTGTAATTATAGGAGGGGACAGGGTTTTTCCCCCCCCCAAACATTTGTGGCATGCTGTTTTGCCCCTCTCCCCCCCATCTTGGCGAGAGCCCAGCTGGGGTGCCCAGCAAGGATTGCGCTGTCTAATTACATAATGCTGAGATGCCTGGCAGCCGCGCTGCAACACATTCAGGGCCGGGATGCCCTGCGTGGCTCAGTCCTTCACCCTGGCTGGTATTCGGAAGGGTACCTGGTTACTGCCTTGCTCTGCCCAGGTCGGTACAATAATATCAACAAACGAATGAGCAAGGTCAGGTCGATCTCTGCTGAAGAGTGACCACTGCTGCATCCTGAGTGGGTAACCCCTTGTGTGGGTGGTCACATAATTTTCATGAAACTGTTCTTCTGCACAAAGGGGTTTTATTTTGAAGTGCAGTGGTGTAGTAATACACTGGTATTTTTCAAAAACATAGGACATTCACATTTGAGTACATACAAAGTGTAGTCCCTAAGTACGAATGATCAAGTAATCAATATTTGAGACATCTACTTGTACAGTTTGTTCATTCTCTATAGGTTCCTTGGGAAGGAAGCTTAGATAATTCAGTGGAATCATAGACAGGTAGAGGGCCCATAGAGTGTGGGCACAATGAAGAGTTGAACAACAACATATAATACATGTCAACACGACAGTGTTTTGGCCATTTTGCGTGGAGCTAGGTGAGCTCTAATGGTGTAGGCCTTCATCAGGACAGAAGTGTCTTTACGAGTGGAGGGTCCTATGTGGTTGAATCCGAGGAGCTTAGTGGCTCAGATTAAGAGGTTGAAGGATCCACTCGTTTAGGATGCAGTCGTCATCTTGTCAACAGGCGCAGTCACGCCTATTGCCAGTGCATTCAGCTGCCAGGATTGTTGAAGCAGCAGTGTGTCTTCTAGGATGTCGAGGATGCTTGCATAGGACCCTCCACTCGTAAAGACACTCCTGTCCTGATGAAGGCCTACACCGTTAGAGCTCACCTAGGTCCACGCAAAATGGTCGAAACACTGTCGTGTTGACATGTATTATATGTTGTTGTTCAACTCTTGATTGTGCCCACACTCTATGGGCCTGCTACCTGTCTATGATTCCACTGAATTCTCTAAGCTTCCTTCCCAAGGAACCTATAGAGAATGAACAAACTATACAAGTAGATGTCTCAAATACTGATTACTTGATCATTCATACTTCGGTACTACATTTTGTATGCCCTCAAATGTGAAAGTCCTATGTTTTTCAAAAATACCAGTGAATTACTACACCACTGCACTTCAAAATAAAACCCCTTTGTGCAGAAGAACAGTTTCATGAGAATTCTGTGACCACCCACCCAAGGGGTTACCCACTCAGGGTGTAGCAGTGGTTACTCTTCAGCAGAGATCGACCTGACCTTCACCCTGGCTGGCCTGACTCAAAAGTCAGCAGCCAGGGTGCTAAACTGGGTGTTGCAGGGCCTGGCGCCTGTGCTGCCACGCTAGCAGCAGAACTACCAGGGGCCGCAGCGCAGAGAATCGCTTTCCGGCTTTGTGTTTGTGCGACACACAGACAGGAACTAGGAAGCTCATTCAGCTTGCTGGTTTCTGTCTGGAGGTGTGAGAGTGCGTAGAGGTTAGGTTGGTGTGACATGAGACATGGCCCGGGCAGCATTTGAAAGCAGAGCAGAGGTACTTAAAAAAAAAAAATGTAATTGTGTTTGTGTATGTTTGTAGGGGGCTGGGCTGCGGGCTGATCCTAGTGAGAGCGCGTGTCACATTTGGACAATGTGAGCAGAGCTCACTGTACACATTAAGGCCCCAGGTATGAAGACACAATAACAAATGGTGCATTCTCTCTGGCAAGCCACAGCTCTGCAATGCCTCTAAAATTAGTCTCGCCACTTTTCAGATGCTACTAAAGCACCACCATTCTAGATTCAAAATGAAGTTGGCTGAAGGTGCGTTCTCCCCAAGTAGAGTGGAAAGAGTCAAGCTGAGAAAATCTGTGACCCAAAACTGCCGTACGCTGCAAATCATGTGAAACAAAGCTGAGTGCCCAAAGCCTTCCAAACATGGTGAACTTTTGTTGAGCAGTTTTTGCTCTAGGTGCGCAGAAGGAACCTTATGGTATTTTGTGTTAAAAGCACACTTTTAGGAGCCCTGTATTACTTTTTCCCCTGCTGCCAAAAATAATCTTCACCAAACTGGCAAAAAGTATTTTGAGTTTTGCAGACACTTTTTCGGGACAGTTTGGTGCAAAATAGTAAATGGGTGTCATGGCTCAGGTTACAGGCCACCAAAAACTGCTTCACTTACCAAACTAAGCAGGGGAATATCCAGCATTGAAAGAAAGAGTGTGGTGGGGGGAGGTGAGCAACGAAATGCAGTGTGTGGAATTCCATATGGCCTAATTGGCACCCCCAAACCGCCCACCCCTGCCCCAATCTACCTTTTTGGTAACTTTAGTGGAAGATGGCATTTTAACAAAAAACAAAAAAAATAAAACTGCAGGATCATTCCAGATGCAGGGAACTCCTCTTTTAGAGCTCTGTCCAAGCCCTCTGAGGAAAAATACATGCAAACGTCCTAATTATTATATGGATTGCACCAACAGATGTGACATCACAGAAAATGACTTTGCAAGGCGCATCGTCAGTCTTTGATACTTGGAGGCACCATGGAAGTGACTTTAGAATAAGTTGCCATAAATAAGCCAAGTGACAAATAACTTTGTGGTGCAAAATACCTAAATTGCACTATTGTTATATGTGGAGCAACTCTATAGTCTTTAGGCTTTTCCATTATAATACCATGATACATTAACATAAGCCTTGAAGTGAATCAAGAGTCACCTGCAGAGCTGCAGATAAGAAACAATGGACCTCATTACGAGGTTGGAGGTAGCCTCCATACCGGCATGAAAATCCAGCACCCGCGAATGGGCAATTACCGGGGTATTCCAGCCGCGCCAGAGCCAGTAATTACCCTTTCACGGGTGCCGGTATATCCCCATTCCTATTTCAGCCCCATAGGGCTCAAAGGGAATAGGGATGCCTGTAGCACCGCGGTGCTACAGGCTTGCTATGCTCGCGGGTGCCTTTCATTCCGCCAGGGCAGACCTGGCGGAATGAAAGGCACTCGCGGGCACAACTCGGAGTTTGCAGGTCCGGTAACACCGGTACCGGCAAGCATACCGGTACCATTGCTACCGGACCAGCAAACTCGTAATGAGGCCCAATGTCATTAAATGATTTGCTCAGGATCCCACACTTGGTTAAATGGTGAAACTGGGATGTGGACAATTTAAGCGGCCAGGCACATCTTTCAAGGTTTAGTTGATATAGATACTTATTAAGGTTTTGCTTTACATTTCATGTGCTTAAATAATTATTTAGAACAATGCCTTGGAAGCAAACCACATTACATAATAAACTAGCCTTTCATAGTTAGCTAACCATACACTTTATACATTGTCATAGAAATATGTTGAGCAATGGGAGTATGGCTTTAGTTTTATTCTCCCCATTCTGCATGCAAATTCACAATAGCATCATGTAGATTAATGTGAGTCTAACAAATCCTCCTTGGGTTTTAAAGCGATAGTCATGATTTCATAAAGCATGCAACATTAAGCACCCTTCTCACTTCTGATGACACCTCTACCATTCGAAACGGGTAAGGTATCCTGCTGCCAGGACAGTGAGCATGCTGAGCAGAAATTGCTCAGCACACATTGTCCTGCCAGAGGGACACCTTTGTTGTTGGACGCCCATTTTGGAGGTGCCGAACGGGAGAGGTGCCCAAATGACAAATGTCCCAGTCTGGCTCTTAAAAGCAGCTTGCCCCCCCTGCCTTTCATGCTCGGTACTCCACTGCGTGGAGTCATTTGAACACAGGAAAACATACCTTCATTTTAATCAGTCAGAATCTTGTAGAAAAAATATCAGGACGTATACATATAAGGTGCTGCGCAGAACCCACGTTTGGAGATACATGGCATTTAAAAATGTATACCAAGTATACTTGGTCACCCACTGCACTGCAGTAACCAACGGCTTCTGCATTTGAATGAAAGAAAAAAAATCAAGGGAACTGCTGACATTCCAGTGAATCTGTTCCTTTCGGCCATGGTTTTATAGTTCAGCTAGGTTAAGTCAATTTAGCCAAGAATTTCAGGGATAGGTGGGTGATAAAGTCTGGTCTGCTCAATGGACGTTGCGCCACTGTTTCCATGTGTTATTGTAAATGTACATATAAATGTTGTGTGCACAGTGTATGTCAATGGAGGTGCTGGGTGCATTTGTGTGTGAGTGAGAGTGTATGCAAACATGTGTGTTGACTTTTGTGCCTGAATGAATGATAAATAATGCCTTGTTTGTATGTTCTATTGGAATTAAGTTTGTGAATGTTATGTTTTGTCAGTGGGTGCAAGGCAGGCCAGCTGAAGATGTGTGGGGGCCCAATAGAATTTTAAAGATAAACCATGTGCTTCATTATGAGTCCGGCGGTAACCGTGCCGGAAATTTCGGCAGGTTACTGCCGGACTCGTATTACCATTCAGCCTCCGTGATTGCCGGAACCACGGGGGCATTACAACCCCAGTGACCCGGTAATTCCAGAGGCTGAATTCTGTTAATCCCCATTCCCATGGAGTCCCATAGGACTCCATGGGAATGGGGGAGTGGAAACACTGGTCCCATACTGTAATGGTGCCGGTGTTTCCATGTCTGCCTGCAGGCGGGTGGTGTTAAACCCACCAGGTCAGACCTGGAGGGAATGACACCTCCCGCCTGCAGGACTCTTAATCAGCTGGTCCGGAAAGAACGGTGGTGGCGGATTTAGCATGACCGTTCTTTCCGGACCGGCTGACTTGTAATGAGGCCCCACCAGTCTTATGAAAGTTATAACAGAGCGTCAGCAATGGACTCTTGTGGATTAGTAGTCTAGTGTTATCCCTCAGGGATTTAGGTTGTTTGACCGAGGTCCAAAATCACGGCGGAATTGACCGTAGTCATTTTTGCTGTGAATACGTTTTTTTCTTTTTTTTTTTGTTGATCTCATGCCACCAATGCGGAGGATGCAGGGACACCCCCGCAACCACCGAAGCCAAAAATACTGAACATGGGGAGCGGGGGACACTCCCGCAACCCCACCTCTTCATGTTCAGTATCTTCGCTTCGAACTAATGGTGGTGACTGAATTCAGTCAAATCTACCATTTGGCCAGATTTATACGAAAAATTTGGCCGAAACGATCACTAAAACCCACCATCCGCCCTCCCTCCACTCCACCCCTGTCCCCCCCAACATTTTCAGCAAAGTTACTACACTGCTTACCAATGCCACTGGTTGTCTTTCTCCACAATGCAGCCATTAATACATCACATACAGACTGAAACTGTAATGCCTTAAAGTGCCAGGCAGCCCCTCTATTTATTTCTAGGTCAATGAAGGTTTCATAAAATCATACAGCAGCCACAAGCGGATGCCCAAATTTTCATTCTTTAAGGAAAGGAACCAAAAAAAGAGCAAAACATTTTACAGTCAAATAAAAATATGTTATCCTACAGCAGTAAGTCAGATCGTGAGTGATTTGCTCTAGAACTCATTATTCTGGTTTCTATTTGCCTTTTTTATTAAGTTGGCTTATGGTAACGGGGCCAATTCTAGGATTTGCCAGGTCCTGCGCAGCAAGCAAGGTGCACCCTTATTTGCGTATGTATTGTAATAGTGTGCCCCAAGGGACACTTGAACTCAAAATATAAAGTTGAAATATTCTCCTGGCCGCACCCTAGGAACCAGCCTTCTATTCTTGTGCTCTCTCTTTCCCACCAAAATCTTCTTTAATTCAGAGTCCATGGGCTCAAGGTTCTCCTTCATAGTTCATTAAGACTTTGGGGTCTGACAATGTATCCCAGGATGCAGAATCATTCTCTTCTACTCTAAGTAGACTCTGTCTTTCTCCCCCCCTTAACGTCTTTAAGATGCTGGGGTACTTTAACTGCATGTCCCAGAATGCAGTCAAGTCTCATTTTCTCTCCCACTGGATCATTTCTTTCCATCTGAATTCAACGTCTCAATGTTGCCTTCTTTATGGTTCCTGGTGCTGGACTTCCTCTTCAAGTCTACAACATGGCTCTTTCTCCCTGTTACCAGTTCCCCTCTCTCCCTCTTGAGCTCCCTGTGCCACTCATTGGTAGCATGACCTACAGGCCCCTTCCATGGAGCAGCATCTCTGGCTATCCTGCATTGGACTTAGACTGGGCTTAGACACTTGTTTGTCTCCATCACTTCTCAATGTTTTGGGTTTTGCAATCCTTCCCTGGCACTGCTACTGTTGGGAGCAATGGTTACATCCAGCCTCCCGCTTGGGCGTCTCACACTCTGACTTCTGGTTCACAAGAACTTGCTATGATTCAGGTCTCCTAGGCTCACCCTTCGCCACTGGCTGGTAGAGTTGTTCGCGATCGGTCTGTCTCCCGCAGACTAGCACGTGGAATTAGTGGTCACCTTGTTGCTCCAAAACACAGACACACACCTTCCCCCTCTCTCAACCTTCTCTCTCTCGTTCTCCCTCCTCTGTCTCCCTGTCTTCTCTCTCTCTCCTCTGTCTCTCCTAGAAGACCCTTGGTGTACTGCTCTGGGATACACAGTGTCATGCCACCAATGGGCAGGGAAGAGGTCTTTCTCTCGGTTTTCACCTCGGTATGTGCTCTATCAAGAATTTACTTGGGTCATATTGTTGACATCACAGAAGGAACATGATAGGTAGTCAAATCAGTCTTTGATATTTGAGTGCTTCAAAAAAATGTACTTTACAAGAATGCGACATGAGCAAGGCAAGGGACACATAACCTTCTTATTACTACATATGAAGGGTCACTAGTATTGTTGCACATGGATGGTCACTACAGACTACTAAACACGAAGAAGGCTAGTCTGAATAGCGAATTCTGGGACCTCAATCCTGTCTAGAGAGCGGCAATGTTGGCAGATTAGGCTCAGTGAGTAAACATGATTTTCACAGAATCACACACTTTAGTGGTGAGCCCGGAATTGGAGCCTAGTCTGCACTTTAGACACTTGCTCACAAAGCTTCTCAGCTCAGGTTGGTGCAGATATGAATTAATGTTAGGCTTTTAAGAGCTAAAATAATACTTAGTTTTACAGTGAATGCTTGAAAAGTACACAATAAATATTGGACAAACTAGACAAATACATTCAATCCTTATGCACATATTTGAAACGAAAAGAGTATAATTGTCATTTTATTTTCCCCAATATGAATTAAAGACTACAAGTTCCAGAAAGCAAAAGTAACATACGCATAAAAACACTTCTCTGGGTTTTGCAACGTAGTCATTTTAGAAGTCCTGTGGATAGGTAAACATGGCAGTAAAAGTGGCAATGTATGTTTACTACTATCTTTACCAATCTTCAGGATTTTCTTTAAATTGACATACTTAACTGTGGTGTGTGACCCGTTTAATTGTGGGCCCGTTGCCCCTATAAAAAAGAGTCTCCTCAATAAAAGGGGCTCTGCTGGCACGTGAAGGGCAGTGCAGCAGAGCCCCAGGAAGTGGTAACTCGTGTCTGTGTCTTTTGTTCGCCTTGTGATCACTGCCTGGTACAGCAGCCCTGGCCTGGGTGCCATCCAGATCCCGGAGGCCGCCGTCTGCTGGGTTCCCCCAGCGAATGGAACACATTAGATGATCCGGACATAGCGGGGTGTCCCCTGCTGTTGGTATCCTGCATGCCTGCAGTAATTTGGTAAGTCGGGTGAGCCTGGCATCTGGCGAGGCCCACCCTGGTGACTGGTGGCAGGCCGCCACATTGGCGAGGAGGGCGGTCTGGGCCCCGCATGCGAGTGTGTGCGGGCTGCTGGAAGCCCCTTGTTCAATCCAAAAACCGGTGTGAGGAGGCGGCGGTGGCTGCAAGAAGGAGGAAGAAGCGGCATCGGCCACTGGAACTGCGGGTGACCCAGGACGCCAAAGAAAGAACAGCTGTGGGCCTGAGACAGCCCCGAAAAGGAGGGGCGTGGCCTGCCGAGCTCCTGGCCTGCGGCAGTGAAGGTCCTGTGGACTCTCGCTGCGAGAGCACCTGGAGCAGGGCGGGTGAGCCCGTGTGTGTGTGGCGGCCCGCACATCGCCCGCAAGTAGGAAAAAAAAACAGAAAAGGGGCTGCGTCCCTGAAAAGGAGGGCCGTGACCCATGAGGAACTGGGCCTCCCACAGTAAAATCAAGGAAACGGAAGCCTGCAGTGGCCCCAACCAATAGAAGACAAAGAAGCGCGTGGACTATGAAAATTGGGCCACACCAGTGAACAGAGTACATTTAGGCTTGCAGAAAGTGGGCATGGCCTATCGACACTGAGTCCGTGGCGGTGAATAAAGAAAAAGGAAAAAATAAGCACTCACGCCTGGAGAGGGTCTGCGTCCCTTATGTTGCCCGTGGAGCAGGCAGCCGTGCAGCGCTAGCAGTGCTGCCCAGAGCCTGGCCTGGGTGTTCCACCAGCCCGGAAGGCCCATTTCTCAGGGGCACAAGAAGATGCCTTGGTACCCTTGAATGCACTGGTCTGCCCTGAAGGCCCGTTTATCTACCCCTCACAGCGTGTCCTTGTTGTCACCAGGGGTATTCAGCTGTCCCCAGAAGGGTGCGCCCTCCGTGACTTCCAAATTGCCCAGCCAAGCCACAGGCACGTCAACAGTGAGCACAGACTGCGGCACGCCTATTAACCATCATGGGAGATTCAGAAAATGAAGGGGCATATTGCCAGAATGTACAGCTTGCGCCCTAATATCCATTTGATGTGGTGGGGGCTCAAGCCAGTCTAGGACCCCGATGGACGGCGTGGGTGGAAAACCTCAAGCTGTATTTTGAGGCCATCGAGATCAAGGACAGGGCGAAACGACCGATCCTCCTGCACTCAGCTGGCCCAGCTGTCCAGAGGCTGTTTAAGACCTTGCAGCACATAGACCAGTCATATGGCGCAGCCATTGCAGCACTGAACGAGTATTTCATGCCCATGGTCAACAAGGATTATGAACGGTTCAGGATGAGGTGCCCGAGGCAAGAGGAAGGTGAGTGCCTCGATGCATTTCATGGCAAGCTGCGTGGCATCGTGTTGTCCTGTGCTATGGGCAACTTTGAGGAGGAAGAGATCAGGGCTCAGATCATCTATGGCTGTAGCTCTGCTAAGCTGCAGAAACAAGTCGTCAGGGAGCCAGGGCTGGGCCTCAACCGGATACTGGAGTTGGCCGTGCCCAGGAACTGGCAGAGGTGCATGCCTCGGCTATGGACCTCTCCAGGCAGCGGCTCAAGCTGGAAGCCTCCATGCAACAGGTGAAACTGGAAGAGGTGTCGGCCGTGTGCAAATGGCAAGGAGGTAGGCCAATGAGAAGAGGGGATTGGCCAAGGGCAAATGGCAAGGAGGTAGGCCAATGAGAAGAGGGGATTGGCCAAGGAGAGAGTCAGGGGCCACAATATCCCATCAGCGTGGATGGGACCTTCCTGCCAAAGGACATGTGTGTGGGAGGTGCGGAAAGGTGGATCACTTTGCATGCGTGTGCCCAGCCCCAATACCAGCCAGCATGGTCGGGTCATCAGTAGGAAGTGGGTCAAAGGAGGTTGCAGGGAGGAAGCCCCCCAGAGTGGCGGCAATCCAGGTGGCGGAGGAGCAAAGGAGGGGAATGTACGACTATGCGGAGGACGAAGAGGAGGAGAATGTGTTCTTCTTGTCCTGCAGCAACTCAGGTGGTCAATTTGATCCAGGCATCTTCTGATCCTGATACCAGCCACTGGGCCTCCCCTTGGTGCGCGGACTGGAATGCACCATAGTTTGCAGTGATTGAGTGTTCATGTTCATAGAAGTGGTGTGCAGACTGGATTTCACTGCAGTAGTGGGCCCCTGTATAGGGTTGTTCTTTTATGTGTGCTGTGGGTTTTCTTTTGTTATAATAAAGGAGGGATGTGGTGTATGGCCCGTTTAATTGTGGGCCTGTTGCCCCTTTAAGAAAGAGTGTCATGACACTACTCAATAAAAGGGGCTCTGCTAGCACGTGAAGGGCAGTGCAGCAGAGCCCCAGGAAGTGGCAACTCGTGTCTGTGTCTTTTGTTCACTGTGTGATCACGGCCTGCTACAGCAGCCCGGCCTGGGTGCCCCCAGATCCCGGAGGCGGCCGTCTGCTGGTTGCCCCCAGCCAAGGGAACACGTCCGGTGATCCGGATGTAGCATGGTGTCCACTGCTGTTGGTATCCTGTGTGCCCGCATTCATTTGGTAAGCCGGGTGACCCCGGCATCTGGCGCAGCCCGCCCTTGTGACTGGTGGCGGGTCGCCACATTAACATGTCTGTCTGCTTTCTCCCGCTCCATCTGACTAAGGTGACTGCATTATCAGCAGCATGTGATTTTAATGCTGGTGGTTATACAATGGATTCCTATAAAATGCACCTAAATTTACCCTGCGGTAAAGGCAGGCAGATTCCATAGGAATCCATTGTAAATGACTCCACTGTTTGTTAACTACAGCAAGTATTTGCACATTTTGCCAAAACGTAGTGTATAAAAACTCTACACAGGGGATTTCACCTGTGTTTACACTTTTCTTTTGCACTATGTGTCATAAAAGTTGAAATTACACAGAGGGGATCATTTGCGTAGAACCACAAATAGAAGTGTGGAAAAGGTTTTTGGCTCCCGGTTATCTTGGTTATAAAAATTTGAAATGATATCCATAACACTTTGGTTGGTACGAAGTGATTTGTTTATTTGTGGTCAGCCGACACGTGTTTCGACCCGTAGGGTCTTTCTCAAGGCTGAACAGTTTTCAATGGTGACAGGTGTTTATGTGATTTGTGACAATTGTGTGACAGATTATATTATATTCCATTGTGGTGTAGGCGTGATGTGCAGTAAGTGACCAAAAATAACAAAACATAGCATCACATCAAAATACATTGACGTGTTAGTTTATAAAGAGCATTGTTGCATGTAAGCGAGGAGAAGAGGAGGAAAAAGAAGAAGGAGAAGGTTAGCAAGTGGGCAGACGGGGAGGAAATGGGGGGTTATTCTTTAATGAGGTGGAACCTCTTACCTAGTCTGTTTGCTGATTGCCCTCAGTGGGGTGTTGTTCAATTTGGAACTGTCCTTGCGGCAGTCCTGGCTCCTATTGGGCCCTGTGATAAGAAAGTCCAATAATGGTGGTTGTAAAAGCATTGTGGTATGATATACCTGATTAATTTCTAGTTGGTACCCAGGTAGTGAGTGTTCTTGGCGGCGTCGAAATCACATCACGTGCAGAAGCCGGCTCGTGTGTGTTTCTTGGCCGTGTGGGTCGTCCCTAGCGGATTTCTTAGGTTCATTATGGGGCCCCAGGTTGGTGCCATGAGCTGGTCTGGATTGACATCAAGGGCTCTTAGTAGAAGCTCTTGTGTATGGCCAGCCACTCGAAAGGGCTGGTGTTGTTCCGGGTCGCTCGAGTGGGGAGCTGGTCAATGGGATTGTCCCTGCTGGTTGGGAAGTCTGCTAACCATGAGGGTAGGCGGGGAGGCTTACCTTTGTATTGTGTCTGCGTCCCTGGGCAGTGATCTGCTACTCTCCTCCACCGCGCTGGGGGCCGCCATTATAAGGCGCTCGTGAGCTAGCTGAATCACGTTATGTGACGGGTGCGCATGCTCAGTGGTATAGTGTTCTAGCGATTGGCACTGTGCATGCGCGTGTCCTGTCTTGTCTGCGCATGCTCAGTGGATCATTGCTGGCACTGTAGTGTTCGGAATGGTGAGATCTGGGAGATGGTTGTTTGGGGCCATTGGCCCATGGCAATTGGCTGGACGGTTGCCGGGGGGGCGGGGGGGATTAGCGTTGGGAGGCGCATGAGCGAAAATGTTGCTATAAGTGGAGAGCCGTTAGGATACTCCTACTTGGTGGGAAATTCATGTTCCAGCTTGTGTGTGTAGGTGAGACTGTTGGATCCTGGGCCACATAGGGATTCTATGTGATGTGGGGATAGATTCCTAATTGGTATGTGTGTCAAGGACATGAGTTGGGCATAGAGTGCCCTCAAGTTGGAAAAATAGGGGAGAGGAGAGGAAGTGTTTACAAGAAGACATTTAGATCGTGGTCTTTGTTCAGGCCATTTTTAACACATCTGAAGTGACAAATTAGCCGTGCTTCTTCTTGTCTTAGATTCTGAATTCTGTCTCCTCCTCTTGGTCCCAGCCGTACCATCTTGAGTCCGATGAACCTGATGTCACTCTTATTGTCCATTTGGTGATACTTTTGCCAGTGGTTTGCCAGTGGCAGTTTCGGATCTTGTGAATGTATGCTATTGATGTGCTCTCTAATCCTGAAACGTGTCTCCCGGATAGTGCTGCCTATATATATCTTATTGCACACACAGATTATTGCATATATCACATATTTGCTTTTGCAGTTGATGTGCTCATTGATATTGAAGATTGGGCAGCCTGAGAATTTTACACATTTGGTCTGGGTTGCATACTTGCACATGGCGCAAGTCCCGCATTTCATGAAACCCATTGGTGTACGTTTACTGAGCCAATCTTGTGCTGTAATGTTTTTGTCTGACAGGAAAGAGGGGCTTAGTAAAGTTCTTAGAGTTGGTGCTCTTCTGTAGGACATACTGGGATATGTTTCCAGTTGCGACTTGATATGTTCGTCCAAGCGGAGTAATCCCCAGTGCTTTGTCAAGATTTTTTGGAATACATAGCTGTCCTTGTTATATCTGGTTACGAATCTGATCATGGGTTTGTTATTTTGTATTCTGGGTTTGGGCAACTTTGTGGACATACAAATAGACCTATTCAAATTTACAAGACTTCTCAAACTCAAGAAATTCTTTGCCACCAAGACATCGGTATACAAACCAAAGGAAAAAACACCAAAACTTAGCATACTTACTATAGGGGATGTTGAAGACGCCGCCAAGAACACTCACTACCTGGGTACCAACTAGAAATTAATCAGGTATATCATACCACAATGCTTTTACAACCACCATTATTGGACACTCTTATCACAGGGCCCAATAGGAGCCAGGACTGCCGCAAGGACAGTTCCAAATTGAACAACACCCCACTGAGGGCAATCAGCAAACAGACTAGGTAAGAGGTTCCACCTCATTAAAGAATAACCCCCCATTTCCTCCCCATCTGCCCACTTGCTAACCTTCTCCTTCTTCTTTTTCCTCCTCTTCTCCTCGCTTACATGCAACAATGCTCTTTATAAACTAACACGTCAATGTATTTTGATGTGATGCTATGTTTTGTTATTTTTGGTCACTTACTGCACATCACGCCTACACCACAATGGAATATAATATAATCTGTCACACAATTGTCACAAATCACATAAACACCTGTCACCATTGAAAACTGTTCAGCCTTGAGAAAGACCCTACGGGTCGAAACACGTGTCAGCTGACCACAAATAAACGAATCACTTCGTACCAACCAAAGTGTTATGGATATCATTTCAAATTTTTATAACCAAGATAACCGGGAGCCAAAAACCTTTTCCACGTACCAAATAGGGGCCCAGGCTTAACCCCAAAACGGCTCCTGTGATCTTGCCAAACTCACAATCTAAATATAACTATTGCACAGCACAGGCAGGTTCCATTCCTAGAAGCCTCAACCCACAGCACAAATAGAAGTGGTTGCCTTTGTGCAATTTCGGTGTAAAAAGCAAATGGCGTCCACTGTCTCATTGGGGCACCTGCTTGCAGTCATTATTTGACCTACAGCTTATTATTCACAATGTAAATAAAATGCACAGTTCCTAAAAAAGCAAAGCATTTTCTCTGCATGACAGACAGACAGGTGTCATGAAAATAAACCAGAACATTTAACGGGTGGGTGGCTATTTTATGATTGTTTTTATTGCAATATTTAAAACAAAAAAAATACAAGTTTGGGAGTTTACCTATATCAGGGTAAATGCATTAAACATTGTTTTTCAATAACTGACTAACAGGAAACCATTCCCATCCTGGTCCCGTTGCACAAATGGAAACAAACTACCATTCGTCAAGTAACAGGCATTCCAAGATGGCGCCGGAAGTTTCCACTATACCAAGGTCCTGCAACGTTTCAGCTTATTCCTTATTCGAACATGGCGCTCTGGCCTCGCAAGTCCAGCCGCAAACGCCACTCCAAGACTGCAGTGAAAAGCAACGCAAGCGGTAAGCTCCCTGCGTCGCTTCTTTTCGGAACACTTTTGCTGTCCATTAGTTTATGCTTTACCTTTCTTTTTTTTACCCCTACGTCCAGCGTCTTGCTTCTCGTTTCCTGGTTTCATTCTCTCTCATTCATCTCTTCCCAAGGTCTCATTACGGTGCCGGCTCCCGCTCCCATTGCTAACTGCTTTCCTTGGAGGTTTGCTACGGCTTTCTCTGACCCTCCTCACTTAACTCACAAGAACTGGATGGTGAATTGATCTGTTCGTCTTTGCTCGTGGATTTCTGCTGGTTGTGACCCTCCAGAGTTACTAGAAGGGTTTTTACCACCAGAGGATTTTGTGAGGGGTTACAAATGTGAGACTGACACAAAGACTATCCTATCCCTCTCACTAAATCTGTCAGGAAGAAGCTCAAAAGGAACATCCCGGTCTCCAACCCAGGCCTCCATATCACTGATACCCATACCAGTACTTTCTCCAGACAGTGCCTTACAGACATACTCTTTGTCGTTCCCTCTTCGGGCCTATGCACCCCCCCCCCCCATTTGGTCTCCTTTTTCCTCTTCTCCCATTAATGGTGGCACCCGGAGAGAGGCCCTCCAGACCCCCTTCCACTCCTCAAAGACCATCATTAATGTCTACTTAAATGGCACTGTCTTGGTTCAGGGCCCTCAGGCCAAACTCCTCCTCTTAGATAGACACTTCCTGCACCTTATCAACTTCCGTTCCTCTACTGCTATCCCTTCTTATCCCTCTCAGGCTCCTCTGCCGCCTCCTTCCTCGGCCACCTCTTCGGAACACCCTGCTGCTCATCTGGCCACCCTGTTGCCTCCCCTCCTCTACTACCCCTCTGGCACTCTCTTCTCCCTCTCTGACTACCCTGCCTTCGCTTCCTTCCTCCTCTCCCCATTCTCGGGCACCTCCAACACTTCCGCAGGGTGCACCTCTGGCCTGTACCCCTCCCAGTAAGTCCTTCAAATGTGGCAAACTGCTCCACATCGCAACTCTCAGCTCTCGTTCAGCTGTCAAACACTCCTCTGACATCTGCCATCTCCTGGAAAAGCTTGATTTGGATGTACTCAGTCTCACCGAGACTTGGTTCATGGCCAACTCTGTCACGAGTTTTGACACTCTCCTTCCTGATGGCTACAAGATCCTCTCCGAACCCAGAAGCAACCATCCCAGTGGCAGTGTAGCCTTGATTTTCCTCGAGTTTGTTTGTTTGTTTTATTCACTTATAATGCGCACCAAACCCGAAGGTAGCCAGGCGCAGCAGTACAGAGTATGCAAGGCTTGAGGTTACATGGTTACAGATTACATACACAGCAAAATAAATACAAGCATTCGACAGTTAGTTACGGATTACACGCAAAGCAAAAAGCAAAATATATACAGGCCATAGAGGTCAGTTACAGATTACAATCAAAACAGAATATATACAGGCACTAGCAGGGCGTCCAATCACTAGCCAGAAAGGGGGGGGGATGTACAAATGGGCCGCATGTTGGTGAGTAAATATATATACAGTAGGAGATATCATGAATTTAGTAAGAGCTAGTGAGCAGCTAGTCATCGGCAGCCTTCAGCAGATTAATAAGGTTGGACCTGAATTTCCAAAAAGGCTGCTCCTCACGTAGAGGGTGTGGCAGTGAGTTCCATAATTCGGCCGCTCGGACCTGGAAGCTGCCTCCCCCAGCCTTATCCAGCCTGAATCTCGATTTGATAAGGCTATTGGCATCGAAGGTTCTTGCTGGTCGGGTGGAACTTCTCTTTAGGAATTTGTGAACAAGGGATGCAACTTTTAGACAGATTTTATTTTGGGTGGACAGCCAGTTGTTTTGGCGCCTAATCTTAGATATATGCGCTCTTTTGGACACACCTAGAGCGGCTCTCAAGGCATTATTTTGTAGGATTTGAATTCTGTGGATGATAGATTTGTTAGCGCCAATGTATAGGGCATTGCAATAGTGGAGCCTAGACAGAATCAAGGCTCTAGCCAAGATAATGCATTTGATATCTGAGAGAAAGTGTTTACCTACTCTGATGAGTTTACAGGTGTAAACTGTGGCAGAAGACATGGATTTCACCTGTTTGTCAAAGGAGAGGGTGGAGTCCAGATAGAAGCCAAGTGTCTTTTCTGAGATTAGAATAAGTCCCCAGGATGATAAGCTCTGTTTTATCATCATTTCGGGCATAGAGCGTGGGTTGCCATCCATGCCTGGATGATGAGATACACCCTATTTACCAAGGTCAAATCCTTGTTGTAATCCCCGGAAAGTGGGAGGAGAATCATCTGCATAATTAGTGTAGGTGATACCAAGCAGGTCCTGATCATCAAAAAGGGGCTTAGTAAATATGTTGTATAGGGTAGGGGAGACGCATGAGCCCTGAGGAACTCCGCACAGGATGGGGATCAGGTCAGCTGCAGCCGAAGGGAGAACACCCTCATAGTCCTGTCACTGAGGAAAGACTCGATCCAGGTTATAGCTTCT
The DNA here is from genome assembly GCF_040938575.1 of Ambystoma mexicanum. Lineage (NCBI taxonomy): Eukaryota > Metazoa > Chordata > Amphibia > Caudata > Ambystomatidae > Ambystoma > Ambystoma mexicanum. Next base: position 1,282,657,528 of record NC_090934.1, read on the forward strand.
TTGGAAAAGTGTGCAGCTTAATCTACATGGCTGCAAAGGACCTTGTGGTCAACAAGGTCGAATGCAGCTGAGAAGTCCAGCAACAGGAGAAGAGCCGTTTTACCTTTATCTCATAGTTCATCTATTTGTGCCTTCAAATCGATGAGGGCAGTCTCTGTACTATGTTGGGGTCGGAATCCTGATTGATGTGTTCCTAAGAGCTTATGTTGTTCCAAGAATTTTTGAATTTGGTTATAAGCAATCTTGTCCAGGATTTTAAGCAAAAAAGGGACTGTCGGTATGGGACGGTAGTTAGTCGGTGTAAGTGCGTCTAGGGTTTGCTTTTTAAGCAGAGGTAGTACCCAAGATTGTTTCAAATTGGTGGGCACAGTGCCCGACGCGAATGAGGCGTTGATGAGTTTTGATACAAATGGGGAGATATCTCTGGCAGCGTCTTTTATAAACTGGGCAGGGCAGAGGTCGCCCTGGCAGTTGGATGGCTTAAGAGACAGGATGACTTTCTCTACCTCAATGATAGATGTTTTTGAAAACATGAATCGTACAGCTGAATCCTGTTCCTTTGAAGGGGGGGTCAGTAATCAGATTATTAGTCTGGGCTGGTTGGTTGAGAGCGACTTTTTTCTCAGCTATTTTCTTTTGGAGCATAGTTACTTTATTTGATAGTGCTTGTTGTATATCTGAACACCATGTTTTATCTTTGGAGCAAATATCCGGAATGGGGATGGGCGACTAATTCCTTGAGGATGGTGAACAGTTCCCTCATACTCGAGTTAGCATTAGATATACGCTTGTTATATGAGTTTGGCTTGGCCAAATGGATTTCCTTTTTGTAGTGGGAAGAGATTTCTGTTAGTTTATTTTTGTGGTCTTCTGATGGGATTGGCCTCCAGGCGGTTTCGCAACCCCTCTAAAGTTGTCATAAATCCCTTAGTTCGGGGGTGAACCATTTATTTAGATGGGATTTCGGTTTACTCGGTCTGAGTTTTAAGGGGGCAATGTTATCGAGTGTAGTTAACATGATTTTGTTATACTCGTCGATGAGCGTTTCAGGGTCTAAGTGATCCGCTAATTGGTTAAAAGTGGGTAGGATCACAGGAATCACTTTTTCCTTGGTGATACTCTTTTTATTCCGAGTTGGACATGGCAGGGCCATGGTGGGTACTGGAGAGAGTGGTCTAGAGGTGAAGAGTTCAAAGGACAAGAAGAAGTGGTCTGTCCAAGGTTGTGGGTCGATAGATTTGATGTTGGCGGTGCAGTTGTAATCTGCTAGCCAGTCAAGGATTCTCCCTTTAGTATGAGTGGGTTCGAGAATACCCAGTTCAGAAAGAATGTTGGCCATGGTGGTGGCATTTTTATCTAGTGGGTCATTGTATACCAAGTTAAGGTCCCCTAGGACAAGTAGTTGTGAAGAAATGTTGAGGTTGTAGATATCCTTCTCAAAAGTCCCTGTAGGTCCAGGTGGTCTGTGGATGACGTGGATAGTCAATGTCTGGGAGTTAACTAGAGGAAGTTTGATAGTGATTCACAAGATTCAGAAACTAGGGTGGGTGTAGTTCTCATACCTAGACTAGTTTTGGCGATGATAGCAATGCCGCCGCCTCGCATATTAGTTCTGTCCTGTCTCAGTATGCTATAACCAATCCAGGATTGCTAAAGAGAGTAGGGGTCCTGCTGCGTCGTTCATCCAAGACTCTGTGATTGCAAGAACGTCCAGATTATCGGCCAATATCCAGTCACAGATATCCGTGGCGTGTGCAGTCAGGGATGTGCATTTATTAATCCTCCTTTAAGAGGGGGGGCCACTACAGTGGATTGGGTCCATTTTATTTTCGAGGGAGTGGTTAGTGGCCTCAGGATATTAAGGTGGGTGATATTTACCTTCTGGTTATTTGATCTTTTATTAGCATGGATCCCTGCTTCTATTATTCCAATGCAGCACTACTCCTCCTTTGAATGCCTGGTCTGCAGGCTCTCCATCTCTCTTGACCTCTCTCACACTGTGGCCACTATCTACAGACCCCTTGGCCAGTCGCCCTCTTCCTCTCTGAGTGGGCAAACCTCTCCTCCTCGCTCTTTGCCTCTACCTCTCAACTTCTCCTCCTCGGAGACTTGAACATCCACATGGATGCTACTAGCCCTTTTAAGGACTTTCGCAACCTCTGCGATTCTCTCTCTCTCTCTCTCTCTCTCTCTCTCTCTCTCTCTCTCTCTCTCTCTCTCTCTCTCTCTCTCTCTCTCTCTCTCTCTCTCTCTCTCTCTCTCTCTCTCTCTTATTCTCTATCCTTCCCTCTGGCCCGACTCACTCTGCAGGGCACACCCTGGATGTTCTGATCTCCTCAGACCCCCCCCCCTTCTCTAACCCTCCCATCACTCCTCTCAGAGTGATCACCTTCTCTTTCTTCCCACCTCTCTCTCTCTTCCCCGCAGATCAAGCCGACTCCAGCACTGCCACCTACCTTCTTGGTCATCCAACACATGAAGCGTGTGCCAGTTGAGGCTTTCGCCGCTACTTTCTCTCCTGCACCTTTGGCTGACTCGCACCGTGACACAGCCCTCTCTAACCTTCATCTCTCCATCTCTAACACTCTGGATGTCCTTGCCCCTGTCATGAGAATCCGTCTAAAGGCCAAATGCAAGTGCAACTTTTGGTATGATTCTGACCTCACCAGCCTTAAAAGTAAGTGTAGTGCGGCGGAGAGGAAGTGGAGGGCATCAATGTGCACCCCCAGACAAACTGGCTGTAACGCTCACCTGATTCCCGTAGAGGCGCCGGTCTTGACTGGGCGTATACCGTATCTTCAAAGGTGATGTGTAACACACGGCTGGCTCTTTGGGCTGGACCTCTGTGCACTGTATGTCTGACTCGAAGGGTAAGATGTCTGCAGATAGAAAATATGGGATTAAGGAACTGGGTTATTGAATGTCTCTCTCTTCTTCCCTTTCTCTTCTCCTGTAGAACCCCAAAGGTTAACGCTCTCACCTTAGGTAAGTGAACTCCGTGCTCTCCATCTGCCTCGGGGCAGGGTGCTGTAACCAGTTTCTTCACTGGATAAGGGGAGCAGGCCTTTTGACTTCAGAGGACTGCTGTCCGTCGTTTACTGCACGAACGGTAAGTTTCGAGTAATTCTAATGTCTTTAAAGTCTTTAGTAATGATGTTTCTTGTTTTGCAGGGTTCCGGCGATGGTGGATGACGGGCTGAAGTGAGTTGAAGATGGAGCCCGTGTGATGAATAGAAGCGCCTGGAAGCACGTAAGTAAGCGCTTGTTGCCTGCTTCACGATGCGCTCTAACTGTCTTTTTATTTTGCAGGTACAAGTTCGGAGCGGCTGCAGGGTGCCGGAATACCCACTGGGTTAGATGTGGAAAGGAGTAATGGGACGTGAGTATTAAAGTTCCCCAATGTCTTTAAACGCACCTTGTTTTGTCTTTCAGATGCGGGATGCAGCGCCGAAGGCCTCCGGAGCGTGCGAAGAGTTGGTAAGCTTTTGTCTTTCAGATGCCGGAATGCAGTGTGAAGACCTCCGGAGCGCACGAAGAGTAGGTAAGCCTTTGTCTTTCAGATGCCGGAATGCAGCGCGAGGCGTTGGTGACAGCCGATGGACCAGGTAAGTGAAGAGCTGTCACTGAAGACCGTAATGCTAACCTGTTCTTTCTTGTCTTTATAGGTGTTGCTGAAGACTGGATTCAGGATGGTAAGCCTTTTTCCTTAGGCCCAGGATCAGATGCAGAAGACACGATGAGCGTTCTGCTGCAGAGGATGCAGAATAACGCAAAGCAAGATTCATCCATCGGGTGTGGTTTAAATAGCCTCCTGTAGTGCTTAGAGGTCTCCTTCCACAGCCACGCCTAGGTAAGAAAAGAGTTCCTGCCTTCCAGAAGAGTTCCAGTGTTCTGAATCTAGGGAGTGGCTCCTGCCCCACCCAACAGGAAAAGTAGTTCCAAACAGAAGAGGATCAGAGGCTCAACTGGCAGGCAAATAAGCAGCATGGTCTGCTGCAGGTAAGTCCACCCAAGCATTATGAGCCCGGCGCTTCCAGCGCTGGGACTGGGCATATTTATGAGCCTGGTGCCACTGGCGCCAGGACTGGGTCCAAAAGGTCCCAATTGGGACTGGTTGGCACTCGGAACCTGGGTTATGGCTCTGCTTCCAAGGGAGTTGGGAAAACCCTGACCTTTTGGAAGCAGAGATCATGACACTGGCCTGCCGCCTGCTCCAAAGGCAGTACAGACTCTCTGTCCTTTCTAGGAAGAGAGCCTGCATCCCTGCGGCATCTAACAACTCAGCCGAACCTTTCAGAATCTGCAAGGAGCTGGCCAATCCTGCTGCAGTCTCTACCTCTCCTGTTCCCTCCCAGGCCCTCTGCACGGCCTTGGCCACTCATTTCACTACTAAAACTCAGGACATCCTGTCCACCCTCTCTTCCTCTACCTCCTCTTCCTCTACAACTCCTGGCCCGTCTGAAACCGTGTCTCTCCTTCTGCTTTCTCCTCCTTTCCCCTGTTCACCCCTGACAATGTTTTTAATCCAATCTATGAAAGTCTTGTCAAAGCAGGTTCTCCCTTGCTCATCCAGGACAATCAAGGACCATATCAACACCCTTGCTCCAGCCTTGGCCAATTTCAGAAATCACTCCTTTGCCACTGGAACTTTCCCCTCCCAGTTAAGCAATCTCTTGTGCACCCCCTTCTAAAGAAGCCCTCGGCTGATCCTTCCTCTCCGGCTAACGATTGCCCGATCACCATCACTCCTTTTCTGGGCAAACACCTGGAAAAGCTGCCCATCTCCCAGCTTAATCTACATACTGAATCTGTTGGTTGCTTCCATGACCACCAGTCTGGCTTCAGAGATGCGAGAAGCACAGAAACTGCTCTCCAGAACACCTGTGAAGACTTGCTCTCCAATCTCGACTCTAATCTCCCTTCTGTCCTCATTCTCCTCGATCTATCCTCAGCTTTTGACATGGTCAACCATGCCATCCTACTCAATCGTCTACACAACAACCTTGGCATTACTGATCAGCCCCTGGCCTGGTTGATCTCCATTCTCACCGACCAACCCTCTCAGGTCCAACTGGGGTCTTTCCTCTCTTCTATCCCTCTCTCTACTTCTGTTGTTCCCCAGGAGTCTAACCTCTCTCCCTGGATCTTCAACCACTACCTGGCACCTCTTGCCCGCTGCATCGCTACTTTCTGCTCCAATTTTCAGTGTTATGCAGATGACACTCGGCTCTCTTTCAGGCTCCCCTCAGCCACCTCTGCTTCCTCTGTCATACCAGACTGTCTGGCTGCAATTCATGAATGGTGTGCCACCAATGATCTCTGCCTTAAAGCCAGTAAGACTGACATCCTCCTCATTGGGACACCCGCACCCTCCTTTACTCTCTCACTCTGGCCGCCGACTCTGGGCCCTCTTCCTGCTCCTTCGTGTGAGGCTAAGAACCTTGGTTTCTTCTTCGACTCCACCCTCTCATTCTCTCCTCACATCTCTGACGTCTCTAAGAAGTCAAACTATCAGCTGCACCTCATCAGAGGTATTCTTCCTTTTCTCACTTTCCCCCAGAAGCTCACTGTCTCCAGAGCTCTGGTCCTGTCTAGGCTAGATTATTGCAAGAGCCTCTTTCTAAATCTTCCTGCCTCTATTCTTCGACCTTTACCAAGTTATCCAGAACAGGACTGTAAGACTTGTCCATGGCCTCAAGCCCAGGGATCTTATTTCTCCAGCTCTGAAATCTCTTCACTGGCTCCATGTGCCTGCAAGGATCAACTTCAAGACCCTCTGCATCACCCACAAGGCTTTCTGGGGCCTGGGACTGCTCTACCTCCAACTTTCTCTCCCTAAATATCTTCCTTCTCGAGCTCTCAGCTCATCCACCTCCAACTCTCTGAGGGTCAGACGCTTCCTCAAGCAGAGAGTTGGGGGCAGATCCATCTCCTCGGCTGGGGCCTCCCTCTGGGACACCCTCCCTGCCTCTCTCAAACTTGAGCAGAACCACTTACGGTTCCGGAAGCAACTCAAGACCTTCCTTTTCGCATCCGCTTTCTCTCTTCCTCTCCCCTGCTGATGTACCCGACAGCTCCGCCTACTGGTCACCCTCGGAACTCAGGGCCAGGCTCCTGCATGTCCAGTTGCCCTCGCACTGCCTCCGGGCTCCCCAGCACTTAAGGATCTGTATCTGCAACCCTACAGTCACTTCTCTCTGCACTTATGAGCCACCCGCTGGCTGCACTGGTGAGTTAACTGCACTTCCCCCTTTCCCTCCCCCTGGCACTTCTCCACTTTCCTCTTCCCCGCACTTGCGCGATCTGAATGAGTCCTAGTAAGATCGTTATTTTGTCCTCCCTTTGTTTCCCCGTCCTTGTCTTGTCACTCCTAGAAACATTTGTGGTACAGGAGCGTTATAAATGCCACATCATATCATATCATAAAGGTAAAGTTTTCCCAAAGTTTACCATTTATTCAAAGTAAAAAGGGTTGGATGAATGCCTAACCTTCCCTAACCTAATAGAGAGATCCCTACCTAGCAAACCAAGACTAAAGAAAACTGACCAAATGTCCAAAATATCTCTGGCCCTCATACCATACTAATGCATACAACAAACTCAAGTAAAATATGGCTAAAGCTTAGTTCAACAAAACAGTTGTGTAATTCAAACTCAACTGTACTTGGCAGTACTCCTTGCAACCAGGGTTGTATTCCTTCCCCTGGATCAATTCAGGAATACTCCGGTTATAGTTCTGTTTCAACAATTTTCTGTTCAAAAGAAATAGCAAAGTCTTTTTCAACCTCAGAGTCTTTCTTGAAGCAACAACAACTATTCTTTTCACCAAAACTGGTTGATATTTCAAGCACCTCAATCTCTTCCGAAATATCCTTCTTGCAAGCATGACTGACTTTCTCCCAAAACACAGGTTGGAATTCCAAATGCAATTGTTCTGTTATCATATAATGCTTTCTTCAAAAGAAACTTGTTGTCAAGATAGCACGCCACTCTTTCTCAATAATTCTTCTTGTAACAAAACTTGTCAGGATAGCAAACAACAACTTGCCTCAGTGATGCTACTGTTTGCCAACAAATGATAAAACACATACGTTCTTTTCATTCAACAAAAGTTTTTTCCACAAATCTTTCTGCCACAAGATATCAAACCACCATCTTCTTTCTTGGTCCACTCGCCTGCAAGGACTAACCACTATAAGCCCTTTCCTCGTATACGTATTCTCTCCTGCCAGGAAGAAAACTCCTACCACTAACTTCAAACTTGATGGCTTGATTCCAATATTCCCCACACCAGTCTCTTTGAGGAGTTTCACAACTTCTCGACTGTTGGAAATGTGAGATATATGCTTTCCCAAAATTATCTCTCTTAAATGGGGACTTATGCTTTGATTGCCTCACTAAGGGTTTCCCACAACTTCTTGACTGATGGTAATCCTAGTTAGGAGCTTCTCCCAGGGTTGTCTGTATCTGGTCTGCCTATAGCCTCTTGGCTGTAGATAATATTGGTTAGAGACTTTCCCCTCTGGAGGTTCACCCAAAGTCTGTTTATAGCCTCTTGGCTGTAGGGAATACTGATGACAGCCTTTCCCCTCTTGGAATTTCCCCTATGTCTTTTAACAGCCTATTGGCTGTAGGTAATGTTGGTTACAAACTTTCCCTCTTGAAGTTTGCCCAAAGTCTTTCATCTTTGCCTCCTAGCTTTGTTATCCTTAATTAAATGATATATGAATTGTTCATTATTCAAAATCATTTGTTTGTGACAGCTTTCCTGTTTGGAGTGCCCCGGGGTATACATTCACTCTCTGCTAACTGGCCATTTCTTTATGGTGTCTCCTTCTGGCTGTAAGGCCTTGCGGTGGTGCTTCTGCAGTCAGTCTGCCTCCTCTCGCGTGGTTTCCTGGAGCAATGACAGCTCTGTAGATCTTCTGCAGCTTCCCCAGTCTGATTCACGCTGCCTCAGTAACGAGTCTACTTTGCAGCTGGGCTTCTCTTTAGTACACCATCTTCCAGTGCATGTATTCTGCAAACCTTCTGGTTTTCACCTGTTGGGGTGATGTCTGGCGATCTTATCTCTGTGGCTACTCCTGCACCTCGGATGGCTTGAGCTCCCTCTGCGATGCCTCCCGCAAGGCCATGAACTTCTTCCTCTGCTTCATCTTCACTCCCCTGCTGGGTTTCATCCTGGGTGTTAAATATCCCGCTCAGGTGCTCTAATGGGAAATTACTAGACTGCACCTTTTAATACTCATACTTCTGAGTCCCCATTGCCTCAGAGCTCCTCTTCTTTGTCCCAGTACTTTTGGCGTTATGGGAATCGAAGTCCCTCGGAGAAAGTGTAATATTAAGCTGTTCCATTTATTCTTAATTAAATAAGATTGTCCTATAAACTGAGAATTACTAGAGTAAGGGGAACTCGGGTACACAGTCTGTAATTTCACATTAGAGCAAGGATTTCTCATCAAGTCAGAATCGTGACAACTCAAGGGTTTTATCTTCAATTCATGAGACTTTGCGATACCAACTTGGTTCTGTTCAACTGGATTTTTACGACAGGCTCTCTGAACATTGACATAAGAGGGACTGGTATATTGACAGCATGCCATCAAAGATCTGGGAATGTCTTCCTCCTCATCTTCAAAAGAAGATGAATATCACATCTCTCCCATTGGAGTCACCACTACCCCTTGATAGCCGTCTCCTCCCATGTGATCCTTCCCTCTGTTACCACTCCTGGGGGTTAGGATCAGGTAGCGGCTGCCTTCCCCAGGCCATATGGGAGGAGACTTTAGGGTGGGGTTTGGTGATGACGCCACAGGATTTCCCTTAGGCTACACAACCCTCTGTTTCCATCCAGTGGTCGGATGGTCTCTGGGATTATCTCACACACACCTCTTTTCCAAGAATTCAACAACTCCTCCAGGTCAGTGCTCACTACATTCCTAATATTGTCTACTGTGAGGAACCAGAAATGAGACTCGAACACAAGGGATTCATGGTTTTGGTCAAAGACTTTTATTAAAATAAAAGAGGGTGGAGGAGACCACCAGGCGGTGCAGACAGGATGGCTGCCTAAGCCCATGTCTCCGTCTCCAGGCTTCAGAGAACGGCTTTACACACAATCAAAAATAACTTTTGGCACTTCAGACCGCACGATTCCAGTGTTGATGCATTCCAGCACCTTCGGGCCAACCGAGAAAAGAAACTGCAACCTTAAATAGGCAAAACGGAACTCCCGAAGAGTCCCCCATATTGCAACATTGCGACGCGGCTGATTTAAAATGGCGGGTCAGCGCAGCAGCCCACTCTGACGGCGAACTATGTTCCCAACACCTTCCTCAATTCCGATGGAGAGGGGGAGCGGCCCCAGGCCCCCTGTGGAGGACCGCCTGCACCGTCCAACGAGACCCGCACCATCCGGTAAGGAGATTGGTAGGGGCGGGAGTCCAACAGCTGCGGTGTGAAGTGTGAAGGGGGCCGAAGTCCCAGCTCGGTATGCTAATCGTTACGCGGGACGGCAGTCACCGACAACGGAGCACCAGAGTAGCAATTGCGGGAACAAATGCTCTGCCGCCAAGTGGTATAACGCTCCAGCGAGTGCTTATCTCCTCGCCTTCCCAGATCCCAGAGACAACGCACAATAAAAACATCAAGCCGCTACATCGGCTAGGGCTCACAACAGTGCAAGCACCTGCTCGGCACCCCGCCACTCTGATGTTTCCTCACCTCTGCCACGGCATGTACTGGGGGAGATAATAGCAACCCACACATCCCGCTCCGCAGGAGGGTTGGCTCTTCAGTACCCAGTGGCGAAAAGAAACCTGCTCTCCAGAAGTACTCATCCCTCCTTGAGCCTCTGACACCTGCCCTGCTTTTTCTAGCATAACCATTGCCAGCACAACAGAGATCAGTACAGGCCCCACTACAGACAGTACGGGGTTATGATTTACTGCTGATCCCTGCACAACACCCGATATCGGGAGCAAAATGAGGCTTGGAGTCAGGGTCATAAAGTGCCACTACTACAAGCAGAGGCAGGAAATCATACAAAAAGCAAGGGAGAGAGAGCCCGTAGAGTTTGAAGGGGCCAACGTGAAACTCTTTCAAGATCTCTCCACCGCAACGTTGAACATGAGAAGGGGATACCGACCCCTAACAGCCTGGCTGCAGGAACAAAATAGACGGTACCAATGGGGGCACCCCTTTCCTTTAAACTTCGACCACGAGGTAGAAAGGTATAGACTAACCTCTGAAGATGAAGCCAAAAGAGCCCTGGAACACTTGCAAGCGGGCACAGCGGCCCCAAGCAGAGACCCAACCAGAAAACCTAAGGTACCGCACCAAAAGAACTTTCCTATGTCCCCCAGCAGGGGTCGAGCTCCTGGAAAATGGAAATTCAAACGTCTCAACACGGCCTCATGCAGCCCGCCCCGATGGCACTACTTCTATAAGTAAACCAACGGGTATGCAGCAGAATTGAAGAGCTGCCGCCTTGATGTGAAAGACGGTTTTTGCCTCCTACGTGAGCTCCCAAATGTTCTCAACACCATGCCTATGGTAAAGGTTACCATGAAGAGTTTTTAAGAGTATGGGCCTCATTACAACTCAGGCGGTAAGGGGTTTACGGCGCCGTAAACAGCGCCGACCCTTACCGCCTGAGTACGAGGTCCCTTAGCGCCATGGCGGATTTAACACCTGCTTTTAGCAGGTGTTAAAATCCATGGCGCTAAGGGACCATGGAGTTAATTACGCCACCGTAATTTACGGTGGCGTAATTAACACCTTCCCCACTCCCATTATGCCCTATGGGGCAAAAATGGGAATGGGGAAGGGTAAATGGGGATTGGGGACTTACCGCCCCGCCAAACTCGGAATGGGGCGGTAAGTCCGCCAACCACCATGGCGTAAACGTAGTTTACGCCATGGTGGTAAAGTCACGGCCCAGGCGGTAACTTACCGCCTGGGTCGTAATGAGGCCCTATGTAAGTTAAGGTTATGAAGTTACACCGCAAAGAGTTTCTTAGCCCTAAATATTTTTCAATGTTTCAACAGCCTACATTTATTGGCTGTAGAGGGGCCCTTGTAGCGTGGCCCTTCTTTTTCTTATAGGGTGTCTCTATTGTTTGGGAATGCCTGTTTTGGCCTTCTCCAGGGATTGGGAGAGGGTAAGAGAAATGGTCATCAAAACGGAAGGAAGACCAACACCACATTTTATCAACTCCTCAATCACAGTTCTCTACACCTCCAGTTCAGTTAAACCTTGCAAGTGGACCGACCATGATCCTTCAATTCACACTCCTTAGTAGAGCAACGCAGCACCACCAAATGTCTCACCATGACCCCCCGTGAAGGCGCATCTTTCGGGACCTTGAATGTTAAGGGTCTCAACTCTCTGCATAAATGCTGAATGTTGGCGTGCCAATTTAAACTCTCAAAATTAGATATCCTGCTCATTCAGGAAACAAAATATGCACAGGAGAAATAACACAGGATACTGGGTAAAGAAATTGGGCCTCATTGCAACCCAGGCGTTAAGGGGTTAACAGCGCCGTAAAAGGTGTTGGCGCCGTTAAACCCTTAACGCCTGATTACGAGGTCCCCTTGCGGGTTGCACTTTAACGCCTGCTTTTAGCAGGTGTTAAAAAACCAACACGCGAAGGGACCTAAGAGCTAATTACGGCACCGTAATTTACGGTGCCGTAATTAGCGCCTTCCCCATTCCCATTGAGCCATATGGGGGCAAAAATGGGAATGGGGAAGGGCCAATGGTGAATGGGGAATTACCGCCCCGCCAACCTTGGAATGGGGCGGTAATTCCGCCATTCACCATGGCGGAGTTGGTAATTTACCGGCGTCAACCATGGCACTAATAGCGCCATGGTAAACGCCAGGGTCGTAATGAGGCCAATTGGCGACACAACATGGGCCTCCAGTAATGCTAAAAGAGGTGGAGTCAGCATTATGTTCAGGAAATCGTTGGGCCTCCAGATAAAGCATATTTATAGACACCAACAAGGTAGATTTGTAGCTTTGAAGGGAACACTGAGGTCTCGCACAGTCACATTATGCTCCGCATACGCCCCTAATCAGAACCAGTATCAATTTAGTGAGTCCCTATTCGACTTCTTAGAGGGCTGGCGGAAGGGAACGGTGGTGTGGACTTTAATGTAGTGGCAGAACCCAACTATGACTGGGATTTGATGAGACAAGATGCCCGACCACCGAGCGGTCTCCAACGGAAGAGATTTCTAAATCAACTGAGGGAACATCACTTGATAGATTCATGGTGAACGGTGCACCCAGGGACTAGAGCCTTCACTTCCACCCCCTCCGACCCCCACATTAGACATACTCCCGAATTGACTATTTGCTAGTAGGGGCGGCAAGCAAGCACATGTTGCTCAACACAACCATCAAAATAGTTGCATGGTCAGACCCCGATCTCTGCAAGCTAGTCCTAGATCTGGGCCCTCCTTATAGCATAGAACGGAGATGGATGTGTAATGACTTCCTCTGCAGGGACCCGATATTCAAAGAAACAATCTCAGAAGCAATAAAGGACTACTTCAGAACGAATGTCACAGGAGACTTAGCATTGAGCACATTCTGGGAATCGGGTAAGGCCACAATAAGGGGAATATCAGAAGGGGCGCAGAGAAAAAGAATTAAGCTTAAGAGGGAGGAGGATCTGAGAGCCGAAATTGTGCAACGAGAATATAAACTCTGCGCGCATCCACTTGACGCTGACTTAATCCTAGACTAAATAAAAATACGCCGGGAGGAGCTCAGCAGCATTTGGCAGGGAGGAGCCAAGACACAATTGAAATATTTAAAACAAACATATTATGAGAAAGGAGACAAGGCCCACACCATATTAGTTAACCGCCTACGCAAACAGAGAGCAGACAGAGTGGTATACAAAATCAAGAATGAGCAGGGAGTAGTGCTGACTGACCCTTACAAGTTTAAGGACCGTTTCTCAAGGTACTACTCAGTACTGTACAAAGCCAAAGGGAAGGGGTCACACACAGACACCAAACTCTATTTATCCAGCCTACCCCAACCCCCGATAGCACAGGAACACCTAGATTTGTTAAACTGCCCAATTTCAACCGAAGAGGTCCAAACTGCCATTTCCCATTTTAAGGCAGGATCAGCGCCGGGACAGGACGGGTACAAGCTGACCTTCTACAAAGCAAACAACAATGTACTGACCCCTTCCTGACAAAACTTTAACTCCATGCTGGAATCGGGCCAAGCACTCCACCGTTTTCAGAATCAAGGATAGTAGTCATTCCCAAAGAAGGGAAAGATCCTTTAGAATGTGCATCATATCGGCCAATCTCTTTAACATGGACGCGAAACTCTATGCCAGCATTTTGGCCTCCCCCAACAGATACTGTTACGCTCACCTGGTATCCACAGGGACGCCACCCAGCCAGCTGGTCGCTGATGCCCTTCATGATGGTTCCCCTGTGGTCTCGGTGTCGAGGGAATTCTGCCTGGAAAATGAAGACTATGTCAGGACTGGGCAACCAAGGTAAGCAGTTTAATCCCCCACCTCCTTATATTTCCAGCCCCTCCAGGTTCTCTTCTCACCTGGTTGCCGGAATCGGTGGTCTCTCAATCCTGCTCTCTGGGCAGGGGCTTGTTGGCTTTTGTGGGCGCTGGCGGTCCAGTTACTTCACTGACTGCGGCCCTTGTAGTGTCTTTCAGGTAGATTTTATTGTAATTAATGGAGTTGTATTTCTTGCATGCCTTTTGTCTGTTCTAATGTCTCTTTTTATCTCCTCTAGGGGCGTGGAGTGTCCACTCGGAGAACGGGATGTGCTGGTTCTCACTGGGAGATGATGGCGCGCTATAGCGCTATGATGCGGTAAGGAGCCGCTTTGCATAGCGCAGCGATGCTTTGTCCTCACTGACCTGTGTTTTTCCCTTTTTGTAGGTCGCGGAGAGTACCCAGCGCAGATGGGGTTTCCGGAGCAGTGCCGGTCGAGAAGTAACCTGCCAGGTAAGTCTTTAAGCGCTTTTATGGTTGTAATGTCTCTAGTACCTCCGTTAATAATGTCTTTCTCCTTTTCTCAGGTCCCTCGATCCGGGCGGCAAATTCCTCCAACAGAGATGCCCAGGAGCTGTGAGCAGAGATGGATGAAGATTGCAGGTAAGATTCTGCTGCTAACGATGTTTCTTTGTCTTTTCTGCAGGTCCGGAATTCGTCGGGTTCGCGAGAGCTGGACACAGTGAGCGTCATGTTGCTAAAAGCAAAGTAACGCGAAGCGCATGTTCTTGTTCGGGTGGGGTTTAAATGGCCACTTTAAAGTAGTCCAGGTAAAGTAGTCCCTAGGCCACCACAACCAAAGCACTAGACCGCATAGCTTGGTTCTGGGAACCCAACTATGTGGATGCCTCCATGTTGGCTGAAAGCCTTAATAAAGTAGTCCCTTAAGCAGATGCCTCTCCCAACTGATGTGCCTGGCGCCAAAGGCACCAGGACTGGCCTCAAGAGGGCTTGAAAAGTGGAAGTCTGGCCTTATTAAAGATCCGAGCCTTGATTCTGGCTTGTGGGCTTGCCAGCGGGGGTCAGGGCTGAGGGTCGTGACAGATATGTACAGACCAGGTGGGCTACATAAAAGGTAGGCATGGGGCAGACAATATACGTAAGACCTTAGATCTTATGGCCACCCCCGACTAAAATGATAACTGGCCCATCTTAATGTCTGTTGATGCCGAAAAGGCATTCAACCGCGTCAAATGGCCTTTTCTAAATGCAGTTATGAGATGGGCGGGCATAGGTGAAGTGTGGGCAAGGGGAGAGCGTGCTTTTATCGTAACGCATTAGCTAAAGTCATAGTCAATGGCGTTCCCTTGAACTCGTTTAATCTAACTCGCGGCACAAGACAGAGCTGTCCACTCTCCGCCCTATTGTATGCCCTAGTCATTTAGCCCTTCGGACAGAAAGTAAGATCCAGCTCCCACATACATGGTATAACATGGGGAAGGAGGGAATACAAACTCGCAATGTTCAGGGATGACTTTTGACTTACCTCACCCGCCCTCTTGAATCCATTCCCGCCCTCTTCGAATCAATGGAGGAATATGGTACACTTTCAAGGTTCCTGGTCAATTTAAAGAAAACAATCACACTGCCCCTTCAGCCCTCTGTTGGGGTTTTCAACTACAAACAAAAGCTATTAGATACCTTGGGGTAGATATCACGTCAATCCTTTCAGAATTGTTTGAAGCGAAGTACGTGCCCGTATGGAACACTCAAGGCCGACCTTAACAGATGGGACATGTTGTGTCTCTCCTGGGCTGCAAGGTTCACCTCCATCAAAATGAATGTCTTCCCAAGACTTTTGTTTCTCTTCCAATCTCTCCCGATAGCAGTCCCTGAAGCCTTTTTAGTGGAGGCCAAGCACGCGTTACCAGCCTTTCTGTGGCCGAACTCAAAACCTACAATACCATATGCTATGTTGATCTTACTGAAAGAAAAAGGGGGAATGGGATACCCCGATCTCTTTGAATACTATAGGGCTTCTCAGCTCCGGATTCTTCCTGATCACCTCTGGGATAATCCAGAGAAGCAATGGGTCACCTTGGAAAATACTCTATTCAAACCGGTCACCCTGGGGGAATGGTTATGGGTTCCAATCACCACTATGCCTTGTCGAATCCGGCAACACCCTGTCCTGGCCGCACTGTGGTCAATATGGCGTCCCTCACACACAATGGCAGGAGTAACGATATGGCCTACCCCACTCAGCTGTATCTGATCTCCCCCCATATGGAACTGTATAAGTGAGGTGCTCTGCTTCCAACACTTCTATGAAGGAGGCCTGATCAGAGCCGGACAAATGAGGAGGAAAGGGACCTATGTGTCTAAAGACAAGCTAGAAGAAGCACTGCATGGCTTAACAGTAGCCCCTTTACTTTATTTGCAAGTTAGAAGTGTCCTGCAGGACCCGCGCTGGAGTGATTCCGTAGGCTGCTCCCTCACAAGCTTCAAACAAATTCTAGCTACAAAACGAGGCTCAAAAGGGTTAATTTCCGAATGATATAATGCACTTCTCACTAGAGGTCACTTGACACGCCCCACATCGGAAATGAAATGGGACACAGAATTAGATCTGCAGAATCGCCCAGACACATGCAGGGTCATACTCGAAGCAGTGTGGAACTCGTCGAGATCTATGCAATACAAAATTCACAATGCAAGATGGCATTACACCCCCCAGCAATGTCAAAGATGTTCCCTGGTACTTCTCCGTACTGTTAGAGGGAATGTGGAGAGATATGTAACTATTGGCACCAATGGTGGGAATGTGTGAAAATCCAGACATACGGGAAGGAGGTTTTAGGGTGGATTCAAGCAATAGATGGTATTAGCAGGACACTCTCCCCGTTGTTGGTCCTGTTCGGCATTGAGCCAGAGACGACGACACACACACTCTACTCTCCCACATGCCCCGAAACCTGCTCCTCGCAGCTAGAGTATGTTTAACAATCAGATGGAAGTCCAACGTCCTCCCCTAAAAAAAAGAATGGATTATGAAAGCCCATTCCATATATGAAATGGAGAGTCTCACCGCCGCCCTACAAGAATCCTGCACGCAAACAGACCTGATCTGGTTCCCTTTTATAGAATACCACACAACATATCTAGACTCTCTGAAGGGAGCACACTAGCGCAAAATGGTGCTACTCTCAGAGCAAATTACTACGAGTCCCCAACAGCCTGCAAAATGAGCCCTCACCAGGCTTCCAACAAAGGGTCTGGTAAGCTCTATGGTCCAAAGGCAAGGTCCCGAACGCTCATATTGGAGGAGGTTTGAGAATGAATGTGCACAGTGGTTTAATATGAGCAAAGCTGTACTTCCTGGTGATGAGCATGGAGGGAAGGGGCTAGGGGTGGAAGGAAAACACATCCGGGAGAAAAGTTAAAGTAAAAATTTAGTTTTTTCAGCCATTCAGCATTCCGTATGTATCATAAATAATAATTGTCACTGTGAGATGAACATGTGAATCGTGATGCTATAACAACAGCTGTAAAACTAATAATTATATATTTTTTTTTTAAAAGGGGGGGCTGGGAAATGCCTCTCTGTCCCTGCACTAGAGGTGTTTCCCTACCTTAAACCAAAACTAAGGGTCTGTCAATGTCAGAATGTTCAAAGCAAAACCGCCCTCTGTCCAAAGTACTATTCTGCCCCTCACATTCTAGCAAAATAAACTTTAAGGTGAAAAGGGTAATGTCTTTGGCCTTGAGTGGTTTATAAATGTTCAAAAAGGAAAATGCTTAACGCAAACACAAAAGTTCCAGAAGGATAGAGTTCCTTATTCGAGAGGGTGGTTCCCTTCCCCTGGATTTCTGATCCCTCTGTACTATTTTTTTTAAATTTATTTTTTATTGAATTTAGCTGAAATTAATCAACTTTTTCAATTATTACAATACAAAATCCATCAATCGCACAAACAAGGTAAACAACAAATTAGGTACATAACAATGGATTAAAAAGAGCAAATAACAAAAAACAACAAAAACAGAAACAAGCACAAAAGGAAAAAGTGTAGTCTTAAGACAACACCCAGGGGAATATCAAAAAGAGAATATAATAAAATATGCTTAAAGTAATAATCTTTTGGCTCAGAAGCAACAAGATTTCACATAAAATAAAATTTCTCATGATATTTCTCTCGGTGTATCATCTTACTGTGACAACTGTATATATCATTCCAATTAAAATTTAAAGTTTATCTAACTCAGTTTTACAACATTTGTTCCAATTTTAAGGCATTCAAAAAATTAACTGTAGCTATTCTGATACTCTTAATATCAGTAGCTACTATTGCGACCCATCTATTTTCTTGCTTCATTTGTGCAAAGTATGCCATGTGCTTGATAAAATAGATTTGTCTCAAGCCCATCAGCTCTGGACAATCTACAACCACATGTTCCAGAGTCTCATTAATGGAATGATTATTGCAAAAGCGGCACCAATTGTTTTCAGTATTAATCAACTTTCTGCGAGCTTGTACATCACGAGTGGGCCCCAAATTGAAACAGTAACGTAATATTGCATTTCTGACTGAAGGAGTAGGTGCTCTGCAGAGATAAGGTTCAATCTCTTTATATTTCTTTGGGCCAAACAAGTGAGTGTTAAAAATCTTTATATTTTAAACAAGTAGCTCTTGTGTCAATCCAGTCCATCATGTGCAGTTTTTTCTTTGCTCGGTCTGGATTGAACTCAAGAGTATCAATAGTGATGTCAGCGTTAGCCATTACTGTCATGATATTTTTGGACCACTGTTTCGGAAACTCATGAGAAGAAGACAGTAAATAGCTTGATACAATTGCTAACGTGGAGTCATTCAGAGCAGAAAGCAAACATTTTCAAAATAAATTACACAAAAGCCAGTCATACATAGCAGTTAATGAAGTTAACCCTACTCATAGCGCATCCAAGGACCTGGAATGCACTGAGGAAGATGAAGGGTTGCCCGCCAAAATTTTGCTTCCAGTTGATTCAAAAAGACTGGTTGAATTACTTTTTGGGTTTCCAGACCATACAGTAGAGTAGCTACCACATTTTGAGTCCAAAACATAATGGCTGATCTAATGGAGAATTGACCATATTTAACCAAAATTAATTTTGTCTGGCAAATTGCCGAGGTTCATTTTTTTTTAATTTTAGCCAACTGAGAGTGGGCAGAGGGAAGGCCATCAAAGATGAGGCCCAAATATACATAATTTGGAACAACCTCAATTGCTATGTTCTTAATTTTCCACTCCAATTTATTTCGCAGAGAACCTCTGGGTGCGTACAAGACAATTTGTTTTTTTTTTGCTGTTGACCACCAATTCATTAAGGCTGAAATAATTACAGAGAGCAGTCAGCAAATTTTGTAAACCAATGGGTGTTTTAAAAATTAGTACAAGGTCATCAGCGTACCACAAAGCTTTTACTTCAACACCATTCATTTTTGGGGCATCAGCCATCACCTTCTCAAAAATCCATTTGACATCATTGATGAAAAAATTAAACAGAGCTGAAGCAAGAATGCATCCCTGCTTCAGCCCTCGTTTGGTTGTTACTGCAGCTGATAGCAATCCCTCAAAGTTCATTCTTATATGCACAGCAGTGTCTCAATCAAGGGCATAAATAATGTCGCTCAACGTAGGTGGACATTCCACTTTGATGAGTTTGTTCATAAGTTTAGATCTGGAAACTGAATCAAAAGCGTAATGCAGGTCTACGAAGGCGAAATAAATCGGTTGCTTTGTTGCTTGGGCTTGCAGTTTGATGGCATTTAAGGTAATCAAATTAACGGCGGTCCCCAACCCAGCTACAAAACCTGTTTGCTTTGGATCACGCTGATGCACCTTAGCGGTCCATATATTGAAATCCCTTAGAACCAAGCTTGAAAATATTTTTCCAGGTGCATCCAGCAAAGCAATTGGGCGATAACATTTAGGGTCCTTGCAATCTCCTTTTTTGTATATGGGACCAATCAGCGAGTAACGCCAGGACTTAGGTAGCTTTCTGGATGACAAAATGTGTTGGAAGGTGTTGTTAAGAATAGCCGCCTAGTATTGTGGATTTTGTTTAAACATGTAATTCGTAAGCCCATCCGGACCTGCTGCACATGATGAAGAGGATTTATTGATATATTCTTTTACAATATCTTTGGAGCAATCTAAATGCCAACAAGGGTCAGATCTATTTATGTAATTGTAATCACTCTTGTTCTCATCAGCATAAAGTTCGGTAAAATGCGTGAGCCATTGAGCTTCATTAACCCCATTGATTTGATGATCCCCTTGAGAGGAGGAGTTACATTTGTTTAGCAGTTCCCAAACTTGTGCTGAGATTTTCTTATGGCAGGCTGACATGAAAAGTTCACAATCAATTTGAAAGAGATGGGCTTTCCAAGAACGAGCCCAGTTACGATAGGAGCATTTAGCCGCTGTGATTGCCTTATCTCTTTCTGCCAAAGGTAATTTACATATATTCCGCAGATTTCTTTTATGGTCAGTTTTCCTCTGTTGTAGAACAATATCAAAGCCATGAATATGAGTGTTGGACAGTCTGCTAGTGCATGGTAAGATGTTCCGAAATGTACCTAGCACATCTACATATGACTAAAACCCATTTAGCCTTTGACTATTCAAGATGGATTCATTCAAGGATGTTAACTTGTCTTCTGACCATCTGAACTGGTTTTTTGCATTATTGACCACTATCCTTTGTTTGGACCACTTCTGTAATTTGACGATTATATGGTCGGAGGTAGTCCAATACAATGATAATAAATGATGATGACTTTTGGTTTGTTTGACAATTACAAATTTGCTAGCAGTCACAAAAATATTATTGCTTAAAAAAATGTAGTCAATCATGGATCTGGATTCACCTCTCTCCCACGTGTGAATTGGTGGGATGTGCCCCTGAATGGCTCCATTGGCCATTCTAAGATTTAGTTCATTCGCAAACCTAACCCATCTCTGCCCTTCACTACTAGCCTTCTTATTTTCTGACTGGATACACGTAAGGTTTAAGTCATCAACCAGCAAGATACCAGATATATTATCATACTTTGCAATTTCTTCATAGAGAGTTGACAGGGCATGGTAGAAGGCATCATCTGTGATCCCGGCCGGGTTACGATATAAGTTGATTAAGGCATAAGTGTGCGATGCATAAGTAATCTTCACTAGTTGCATGAAATTATTTGGTGACATCCAGGCAGAAATTTGAAATCCCCTGCTGGATTTTACTGCAACCAGCAAACCTGAAGTAGGTCTACCTTTACCTGATGTAACCGCTGGTAACATTATGAGATCATGATCATCCCATACAGGGTTTTGTAACATCCAGGTTTCTTGCAACGCCACAATATCAAAACAGTTCAGCTGATCATTTAGTGCCCACTTTAAATGCAAAAAAACTCTCGTGTTGCAACTTGCCAGCGAAATGTCCTCTCTTTTCTCGCAGGTTAGTGGTTAAGAAGACAAAACCTGCTGCGAGCTGTTCTCTTTAATACAGAACGGACATGTGCAATCTGGCTCTGGCAATGGTGTAGATTTAGTCAAAGCTTGGTCACCCAAATTGTGATTTTGGCGAGCTAGATCTAAGGCCAACAAAAAGCCCATGTTAAAGAGTTCCATTTTGGCCTTCCATAGCGTGTTCCGAACCAACCCTGATTTAATCCACAGACGTACTATGGAGAGATTTTTGTCATATAGAAATTCTACTTGATCAAAATCACTCGAGGAGAGATTTTCTAGCGCCTGAATGTCTCCAAAAATATTAAGGACACTCGAGCGACAAAGATCATATTTCTCGAATGGACCATCACGGCACTTTAGTATCAGTGTATGGAAGGAGTCAAATCTGTTTTTGTTGGAATTCCTCTGATCGTTAGATCTAGGTTTCAGGTTTGAATTACCATCAGCTCTCATCATTGGAGCATCTTTTTGGTTTGGACCATGGGAGGAATCGTTATTCTCAACTTCAAGGCATTTTTTTGAACAAACAGTCAAGGCTTTCTTGTTTACATAACCTGCATCGGGCAATTGTGAGCCATTTTTCTGCAAAGGTCGTGAATTGTCATTCGACGGAATGGCCCCCGGCAACGCCTCATTTATTCTTCGAAGGAGAGAGTCATCCAACGCAGATTTAAGTGTGGCCATGTGCTCCTCAAAACTCAGATCGCAAACAGGTACAGAGGCAGAGTGTTTATCTATGCCAAATGTATCCGCTTCCATCGGGATGATTGGATTAGCATCACCAGGCGCAGATTTTTTTGATGCATAAGAGTCAGAGGATTTGTTTTCCAGTAATACTACAAGCTCATTCTGGGGATCATACCCCAATGAAGGAGCAAGAGCAGGAGGTTTGTGTATTTTTACAAGACAGCTTAAAGTTGTCGCCAACGTTGGATTCTTGGCCACAGCTAAAGTTTTGTCCGCCACATATGGAGTACTCCCTTCTTCCAACTGTGCAGACACATGAGTGGCAACGCCTACTTCAGTTATTTCAGCCGGAATGGTCGCTTGGTCTTGCGAGCCTTTTTTGCTAATTTTATTTAGCTTCACCACAGGCATCAATTTATGAGTGGATGCTTTTGTTTTTTTTCATTACCAATGGTTTTCAGCATTTTTTCTGAATCTGCTGGGAGGCTACTTCACAGTGATTATCTTGGCTAGACTGGACAACGTCATTGGACACAATTCTCACCAGAGAATCAACACTAACCCATAAGTCATTCTTCCTGGCATCCGTTTATTCCACGCACTCCACAGGACGAATAATCCTGGGGAACATGGGCAAAACCGACATCAAGGGCTCAGTAGGTAGTGATTTCATGGATGAATAGTTAGTCCCTAGGACTGTAAGTCTCTGAACCATATTAATAAATGTGTCAGCTTTCAAAGGGTCACACGAAACACCTTTCATCCATTCACCAATTTCATCTATTTCTGCGGATTGAATAGAAATCTTACTGTCCATAGCTTCGAAGAGTTTATTGAGGCTCGCAATAGTTGTATTAACTGCCCCTAAGGTAATTTCAATAAGTGCTCGGTTTCCAACTGAATCACCAGTTTACCATCTGACAGTCCAGTTGACAAACATCGCCAAGGTGTAGGCTGTATGTAAGACTCTTCCACTGCCTGTCTGGTTGAGTCCATTGAACAAGGAAGATGGTAATCAGTAACGTTAGAAAGCCTAGAACTTTCAAGATCCCAAATACTTGCATGCAGTGATATGGCACCCATAGGAGAGTCATACACACTTTCAACAGAGACTTCCACAACACCCTCCGAACTAACAAATACTTCAGCATTAGTCAAAGTTTCTTCTTGGACTATAGAGAAAGTTCTCTTACGCTGTGTAATTTTCAGAGGAGTCTGTGGGATGGTCAAAATAGTTTGATCAGAGATAATGGCACTGGGGTTTCCCAATTTAGGGTCGGGATTATTTGGAATTGAGCTCCCAGGTGGCATTATATGGGACATAGAGGGATCAGCAAGTTCTGCTTGCAGAGAGGGTTGACCGGAAGCCGGTATTTGACATTTTATTTCATAAAATGTGCGAATATCTCGATTATGTAGTGGTGTTTGGGTCACGGGGGTAAGGGTGATACTTTTATTTGAGGTTTGCGTGGCACGTTTGATTTTGTCACTGGATTTTGTCAAGGAGCCAATAGCAGAAGACCCACACATGTTGTTCTCACCAGACACATGGTCCGGCGATAAAGGCATGCCGGGTTTCAGGGTGTATACAACTCGTGACATTTGATCTACTAAACTAAGTCTTCAATCCCTTACACAAACACAACTACAGCCACAAAACAGAGCTCTTTGTTCTGAAATGGTAATCTTTTGAGCATAGATCTTGTACTCACTTACGGGTGTCCGCAAATTTAACACAGAAGAACACACCACAGGAAACAGTAGATTCAGATGAACACCACCTGATACTGCCAGGAAACAGCCCGAAAAAAGCGGCAAGCCCCAATGAGTCACCGCGTTGCTGTGTCTAAGCGGCCAATCAGGACTTCTACGCGACTTGCTACGATGCACGCGCGCGATGCGCGCTGGTGTCTGCTTTTATAGGCGGCGCACGTATTACGTACAAAATGCCTAAAACAGAAACAAAAATAAATAAATAAATAATAAGGTAGTAAGTACGGATGAGAGTCCTTAAGAGTCCTTAAGTCCTTAGTACAGCTGGTACTTGATTCACCTTCTGGGCAATGTAGTACGGCAAAATAGGTATCCAAAAACACTGCAAGTCTTCAGGAGAGCAGGGCCTAGGGCCAAGCGGGACTTCTACGGGACTTGCTACGATGCGCGGGCGTCTGTTTTTATAGGCTGAGCACATATTACGTGCAAAATGCCTAAAACATTTGGGCAATGTAGTACAGCAAAATAGGTATCCAAAAACGCTGCAAGTCTTCAGGAGAGCAGGAGCTCGGGCCAAGCGGGACTTCTACGGGACTTGCTAAGATGCGTGCGCGCGGGCGTCTGCTTTTATAGGCGGGGCACGTATTACGTGCAAAATGCCTAAAACCTTTGGGCAATGTAGTACAGCAAAATAGGTATCCAAAAACGCTGCAAGTCTTCAGGAAAGCAGGACCTCGGGCCAAGCGGGACTTCTACTGGACTTGCTACGATGCACCCTCTGTACTGAATTCAAAGATATCAGTTCCTTGAGTCTTTCTTGATTCACAACACAAATGGTACACAAAATAACTTGGCTCTTTGTCTTATTAGGAAACCTAGTGTAGTCTCCTCCCAATCCTCTTCTCTTTGGTTTCAGACAGCCTTTTGCTTGTCCTGATATATTCTTCTCAAGACCCCATTTGGTGATGTATTTCTTATACACTGTTAAATTTGTCCTTGCCTGGTGTGCTTCTCCACCAGAGCGCTCTCACATGAACACTAGTGCACATGCCTGGTATACTCTCCTATCAGGACCTTCTTAAACACACTTGCAACTTCCTGGTATACTATGCTGCCAGGGCTTTCTTAAATGTACACACTTGCAGTTTTTACTTTGCCGGGTGTACTTTCCTTCCAGGGCTTTTCTCGTGTGGACTCTGCACACAGTTCCAAACATGATATCTTTCTGTGTTGGCTTTATCTAAGGACTGTCTCTGCCTGGTACACTATCCTGCCAGGGCTTTTCTTAAATGTATACTGCATACACTCACACACTTGAAAGTCTCTTATCATTTTCTTCTATTTTCCCATTCAAAAAAATGCTCACTAGCTTCTTCTCTTTCCAGCACTTTATTTGCATCCTTAACATTCATTTGCATGTGGCATGGCTGCAATATGCCCCAGTGTCCCTGTTTCCCATTCAGAGATTCACTGGCTCTTGCTGGGGTTTTTCCTTCTTCCCGCGGCAAGCCGGTGGTGGTCGTTTAGCGTCTCTCCCCATTTCGCTGCCTTCATTCCTTGGCTACTCTGCCTCTTGCGGTTCCTGCTGGGCTCTGCTGCTTCGTGTCCAGCTTCTCTGAGGTAAATGCTGCTGCTCAACACCAGCAAACCCCCAGGAGTCCTGTGCTGGCTTCTAGCATTCATGCAGCATGTTCTTTTTCGTAGAAAGGTTATCTTCTATACCTCCTTGAACCGGATGGCTCCACAGCACTGTCCGCAGCCCCACGGTCTCTGGGTCCAAACCGATAGAAGCAGCTTTCTCCTTCCAGCAGCACGTTCCAGTTGGCTATGGCCGCTATTTCAATCTCCTGGCTACAGGTATGCACGCAGAAGAACTAGAGCACAGCCTGTACTATTGGTCTTTTCCGCTATGCATTACTCGGCTCATCTTCCTCGCCCCAGTATCTGTGTAGTCATGATAATTGTATTGTATTTTGCACCTGGGCACATTTCCTACAGTTGCATACTACAGGTTACACAAGGAACATTTGTACATAGTTAGGCAATTTACAAACCAGTATTTACAGTTGCATAAATATACATTTTTACATGATAACAGCAGTTGCATAGGTATGACTTTCCAGGAGAAGGCATAGTAGGGATTATCCAACCAGCAGAAGGCACAGGGAAGGTAGTCTTCATTGGTGCAGAGTCAGGATTTGACAGACTTTTGGAAATTGTGGTAGGAAGGTTCTAGGCTGATACTGGGGGGTAAGGCATTCCAGGTTTTGGCTGCTAGTACCGGGAAGCTCCTACCCCCTGCTTTTTGGAGCTTGAACCTCGGTATGATGAGGCAATTGGATTGTGAAGATCTAGTCAGGTGGACTGGGGTGAAATGTTTGAATTTCTCGCAGAGGTACCTAGGTGCTTGGGTTATGTAAACATTTGTAGGTAAGTGAGAGGGTCTTCAATTTGATTCTTTGGTTGATTGAGAGCCATCGCACCCTTTGTCTCAGTTCTGAGATGTGGAGTTTTCTCTGGAAGTTGGTTGCTGCTCTGAGCACATTACTTTGATAAGTTTGCAGTTTTTTAAAATTATGTTTGTTGGTGCCTAAATATAAGGCATTACAGTAGTCCAATTTAGTTAGTACGAGGGCCGTAGCTAAGGTGATGCTGTAGTCGGGAGTCAGAAATGGTCTCCAAGCATTGATGATCTTACAAGAGTATGCGGTGGTAGACGCAGTGGTGTTAATTTGTCTGTCTAGGCAGAGTGTCGAGTCGATGTACATGCCTAAGGTTTTGATGTCTTAATGATGTTGCCATCAATAGTGAATGTGTTAAAGTGACTGTCGAGTCTGTTCAATTTGGCTGGTGTTCCTACCAGGAGTAACTCAGTCTTGTCGTCATTTAGGCAATGTCCGTGTTGTGCCATCCATGCTTGGATGATAATGTAAATGTCATTAAGTCTTTTAGAGTCTGTTGTATGGTTGCCTGAGATGGGGATACGAATTTGGGTGTTGTCGTAATTCGGATACACAATACCCATAAGGTCTAGCTTGTTGAATAAAGGCTTTGTAAATATATTATAAAGCATAGGGGAGACACAAGAGCCTTGTGGGATCCCCAGGTGACAGCAGCAGGTGCAGCAGATGCGGTTGGGGCAAACACTCTGGTAGTTCTATTGTTAAGGAATGACTGAATCCATGTGTTGGCATTGTTGGAGAAGTGGGCTGCTGATAATCCATTCTTGATGCTTTACATACAAGGTCTGGGTAAGTGTTTCTTAAGGGCAGGTCAGCTCTGAATGACTTGCAGTTAGAGTCTGAAAAGGTGTTTTCATGAGACTTCTATATAGATCTTGAGAAAAGGTCTTCCATATGCTTCCGGGACAGAGGAGGGGAGGGGTAATAACATGCCATTAAGGCATTGGGCATGGATGGGGTGTACTCAAGAGAGGAAGGGGAATACAATGCCTTGTTCAATGGTGCCCTGCTACACCGGTTGTCTCCCCCCCATGTCATCCTGACCCCCTCCCCTCCAGGGTCAGGATCCGGTAATGGCTGCCATCCCCTGGCCACAACGGGAGAGGTCACTGCTGGGAAAGGAGTGATGATACCATCAGATTCATCACACTTTGTAAATTGGGCCACAGGATCCCTTCTATAGACTTCAAAGTCAAGGGTATGTAGGGGAGGCATGGTATCACAGGTCCGACACTGACACAAAGGATACAATTTGTAAAACCTTTATTAACTTCATGGGGTTTGGAAAAACTCCTATGTTGCCCTAAAACTAGGATGGGAGTCGTCTCGACCATCAAATAATGAAGAAAACAGTCTTAGTCATGTCTGTCAAATCAAAATGTCCTATGCTAACAAAACCTAATGCCTCCCCTATCTCTTATACAGAAACATTTGTAAAGGAGGTATATGTATAAAAGGAAAGTCAGTGTTCAACAAAGAATAAATGTGGCTGAACCAGCTCTCCTCCCACGTTTAGACAACACAGAACAAGGCAGTCTCTATAGGCAGGATGACACACTCTGGCTCAGGCTTTAACACTGAAACAGTTTGTAACATGGATCAAGGCCTGCCAGGCCTTGATCCACGTTCCAGTATTCCCAAAATAATGTTCCAGTATTTCCAAAATAATGAAATAAAAAGTTTACACCGGTCCCACTCTGTCGTGCTCAGACCTCTTCAAAGAAAACAGAAGTTCAACATTGGTCCGCCTCTAATGGGCTGAGAACTTTCACAGTTCATCAACACTTGCCTTTGCTCCCTTCCCCAAGCCTTTTACACTTCGGCTCACCCTCAGTCAGACTCAGACCACTTTTCTTGAATGTGCAGGCCTTCCTTTGCAGACCACCACAGGATCACTTCGACTGAGAATTCAATGTTCAGCTTTTTCCTCTCCCCATCTCTCAGGGTTAAATTCGTTCACTTTCGCTTCTATAATTCATTCTCTTATCGCCTCAAACAATGCACCTTTCACAGAGACTTTTGAGTGGGCTACTCCTCTTTGCGGGACCACTCTGTTACTTAGTATTGCTTATTCCAAAGCTGTCTTTATCTTAAAGTTCATTTGCAGTTCTGCCTTTCCTCACGTCTCATTCACACGCATGGAGGCCTTCACTTTCGATATTTTGTTGCAAGCTGTGTGCGGTTCTTTCTGCTTTTTCGATTTCCAATGCACGACTCAAGGTTAGTACTACAGGCTTGGCCTCGCCTCCCCAACTCTGTCGTTTTCCCGGGAGGCTTGCTAGCATCCTTGAAACACAATGCAGTCTTCAATATTGGAATCTGGCCTTCTTCACGTGTCTTTCTCAGCCTTTTGGAGGCAACAACCTCCTCTAGGGAACTCCTGGGGTTCTCGACCCACTGCTATTGTCCCTTGGTCCGTCGCTCTGCTCCAGTCCGCTCCAATAGGTTCGCCTTTGTCCTGCTCGTACTCGTGTTCCACCTTGCTCGGAGTGTGTCTCTAGGTTCTGCCTTGTATCCGTGTGAGGAGAGCTAACTGGAATCAGGTGCATGCATTTGATGTCTAGTGCCTGACTTGCCTGACCCGATTAGCGGGACATGTCCAGTACGATGTATAAGAGTTAATCTTGTTACTCTCACTCATCCTCTTCCTAGGCCTAGTGTTTGTGCAGAAAGGAGGGGGGGAGGGGTAGTTGGGACATCAGATCCTAAAAATAGGAGGGGTTGGATATTGTTACACACTATCAACGTTGGTCGTGGTGGCAAAGCAGGAGGATAGGAAGAGCCGCACATAGCGCTATTCTATCTCTTCCTAAAGCGACAGTCCCTACTTCAGAAAGCAACGGTCTAGTTGTTTCGCGTATGACGGATTCACTCATATCGGATCACGTGACAACGCACGTGGCGGCTCACGTGACCCCAGATAAGGAAGGAAGAGCCACCAGCAGACGTGTCGCTACTGCCTTTACTGACGCTCCACACCTCCCTCGCTCGTTATTCATCTCCACGATCTCTCGGATAGAGAGGTTCTCCAGGCAGCAGTGAGTAATCCTATACTCCGACTACTCTTTAGCCCTTTATCCCTCTCTCCCTTAACAATCTTGCTCTCCTCCTTCTTTGTCCTCTTAGTTCCTCTGTTCTGATAAGAGCGAACAGATTCTTCAGATTGCTGGAAGCATCCCAGAACACTCTTTCCTCACTAAGGACTTAAGCCTTGATACATGGTACTTTTCCCCGCTTACTTTCAAACCTCGCTCCTCACTGTAGCTTCCTGTACTGACGCTCTCCTGACTCTCTCTTTCTAATAGAAAGGTCATCGACCTTCCCTGCGTTACAGACCAATTAGAGGAATCCATTCCGACTCGACACTTCCTTCCGAAGAGTTCCGGTTATCCAGGGTTTTCTTCCCCAGGAGGGTTTCCCTGGGGGTTCCGCTTCCCTCCTCACTGAGATTACCTGCAGGGAGAGAGGGAGCGGGGCATCCACAGGAGATTTTCCGATATCTGCCTGTTGCCTCGATTGTGAACCGCAGTTGCCCAGGTTAGTGAACTCAATCGAATACTATACAAGTCGCCAGAGTTTACAGATAGCGACGCCATCTTTTTGGGTTTCGCTGCCGGGGACGACGGCGGTTTGCCATGGAGCAACAGATGCACGAACTCATGGCTGCAATGCAGGCCATGTCTTTAGAAATGCAGGCCCTAAGACAAGACAATGCTCAATTAAAACAACAGATTAGCTGGTCTTTCTCTGAAACCCCTCCGTCAACATTCCACACAGAGAAGTTTGACGGGAACCCGCTTAAGCTGAAAGAGTTCCTGGACAGTTGTACCATTCAGTTTACATTCAGACCCAGATTCTTTCCCTCTGAGAAGGATAAGGTGAGATTTTTGATTTCCCACTTATCGGGCCCAGCCTTGGCATGGGCTACCCCGTTATTAACTTCGGGAAATGTCGTTCTGGACTCCTACACTGCCTTCACTAACAGCCTGAAGACCATGTTTGGTCGAAAAGAAATCTCAGTATCCATTCAGGAAAGGTTACTTGACTTGAAACAGGGGTCTAAAGACCTCATCTCTTACATCATACTCTTTAAACAGTTGTCCTCTGAGATAGGATGGCCGGATGATGGTCTTATCACATTATTTCGGCGAGGGCTGTCAGAGGAACTCAAAGACGAAGTTTCAAAGATTCCTAGACCAGCAAATTTGGCTGAAATGATTTCTATCACGATGCAGATAGATTACCGTTTACAAGAACGTCATCAGGAGAGGAAGAAGGGTAAAGGCCTTCGTACTCAGGTAGAGTTTTTTCCCAGAAGTACAAAGACGCTCTCTACTGAAGAACCTAGGCAGATTGGGACCATGAAGGGCCCTTTATCCAGCACAGAAAGGGAGAGGAGAAAGACCTTAGGACTTTGTATGTATTGTGGTTCCTCTAGACACATGCTTAGAGACTGTCCTCTTGTTCCCCCTCGTAGAACCTCATCTCAGGGTTCGGGATACGCCAAAACCCTACCGTAGGGGGAACCACGGTAGGAGTTTTTAAGCAGGGTTCCCCTTCTACTGAACGTTCCCCAGACATAGGGCTTGTGGACCAACCTATGGTTGTAGTTTCTTTGACAATAACCCTCTCGGCTACCGTTTTAAGGGATGTTCCTGCACTTATTGATTGCGGGGCAGCTGGGAACTTTTTCGATGATGAATGGGCCACCAAAAAAGGGATCCCCAAAGTAGCCAAACCCCTAGCCACACCTATTCAGGGGGTTGATGGAACTCCACTAAGCTCTGGTCCCATCCGGGGACAAACAGTACCCTTAAATTGTTCGGTGAGGACGCACCGGGAAATCCTAGAATTTGATCTCATTAAGACTGCCCATTTTCCGGTTATCTTAGGTCTCCCATGGTTGCGATTACATAATCCCTTCATCAACTGGTCGGCTGGGACTCTCTTTTTAGGTTCAGAATACTGCATCTCTCATTGTTTGTCCCATACTTCCATAGGGTTACATATCCCATCAGAAATGGATAGGTGTTAAAGAGTCCCGGCTATTAGCCACATCAAAGGGATCCCTGAATGTCACCAACAATATATGTCAGTCTTCTCCACACCCAAATTTCCAACCCTTCCACCTCATCGCAGAGATGACTGTCACATCGATCTGTTACCTGATCAACCAATACCCTTCGGGCGCATGTATGTACTGTCCCAAAAGGAAAAGGCCGCTCTGAAGGAATACCTCCAACAAAACATTTAAAATGGATTAATTTCTGAATCCACTTCACCCGCAGGAGCATCATTGTTTTTCATTCCAAAGAAAGACTCAGACGAATTACGACCTTGTATAGATTACCGTGGTCTAAACAGGATCACCATTCCAGATAAGTACCCCATGCTGTTGATTCCCGATATCTTGGAAGCAGTTCAAGGGGCCTCATTCTACACTAAATTGGACCTTCGAGGAGCCTATCATCTCATTAGAATTACTCCCAGAGATGAATGGAAAACAGCGTTCTGTACCCCTTTGGCCACTATCAATATCACGTCATGCCCTTTGGCCTGGTCAACGCTCCGACTATGTTTCAACGGTTCATGGACCATCTTTTCGCGGACATTCTCCTTCATTTTGTCATAATATATCTGGATGACATCTTAATATTCTCAAAGGACAAGGAAGAACACATCCGTCATGTCAATATTGTATTAGCATGCCTTCTGGAGAATCAACTGTATTCCAAAGCTGAAAAATGCGAATTCCATCTAACCCAAGTCAATAATTTAGGGTTTGTTCTATCTCCCCAGGGGATTGCTATGGATCCTAGAAAGGTGTCTTGGCCCCCACCAACATCCATCAAAGAAATCCAAAGATTTCTAGGTTTCACAAATTTCTATCGTAAATTCATCCCAGGTTTCTCTGAAACTGTCCTACCTATAACGAGGCTGCTAAAAAAGGGAGCTCCCTTTGATTGGGATGAGGAAGCCCAGAAGGCTTTTGACAAGCTAAAACGTCTTTTCACTTCGGCTGCCATATTGGCCACCCCAGATCAAGAAAGACCATTCATTTTGGAAACGGATGCATCCCATCATGCATTAGTGGCGGTCTTACTCCAAAAAGACGATCAGGGAGAAGAAAGATCGGTAGCCTATCTATCCAAGACCTTCAATCAATCAGAAAGGAATTATTCTGTGCTGGAAAAGGAGTTGCTGGCTATTAAAAGAGCCTTCCAAGAATGGAGACATCTGCTATTGGGAAAGAAATTCCCAGTTGAAGTGCGTGCGGATCACCAAAATCTCAAAGTGTTGCAGCAAGCTCATACAACAAACAGCAGACAAGCAAGATGGGCCCATTTTTTTCTGCCGTACAGAATAGAGTTTACTTACCTCCCGGGAAATCGAAATCTCTGTGCAGATGCCCTGTCACGCAAGGATTTCTCCAATAACAGATTCACTCCAGAACCTCTGTTTGCAAAGGCAAGATTTGTCGCGATGACCACGGACTTCCTTCACGAACTAAGGCAGGCTACAGCACAAAACAAGCAATCATGTGAAGATATTGCAGGCCAACACCCACTTACATCATCACAAGACTGTTATTTCCATAAGAAACAAGTCCTTGTTCCTTCAGCATCCCTACAAAAAGAAGTGCTCAGGATGTGTCATGACTCCAGAGCAGCCGGACATAGAGGAGTTCGAAACAC
Organism: Ambystoma mexicanum; assembly: GCF_040938575.1. Taxonomy (NCBI): domain Eukaryota; kingdom Metazoa; phylum Chordata; class Amphibia; order Caudata; family Ambystomatidae; genus Ambystoma; species Ambystoma mexicanum. The sequence goes on from NC_090934.1 coordinate 1,282,690,089, forward strand.
CCTAGAACTGGTCTCTCTGTATTTTTGGTGGCCTACAGTAAAAATCGATGTCCACGACTATGTTTCTGCTTGTATGATTTGCCAACAGTCCAAGACCCCTCGAGTTCCACCTTACGGATTACTATCTTGTATGCCTATCCCAGACCAACCATGGAAATATATTTCTACAGACTTTATTGTGGACCTTCCAGTTTCATCACGACACACCACGATTCTGGTAACCATTGATTATCTTACCAAGTTGGTGCACTTCATTCCTCTTACTAAGATTCCTAGTGCTGAACAGATGGCTCATGTGTTTATCACACATATCTTCTCCCGACACGGTCTTCCAGACACAATAGTGTCAGATCGAGGATCTCAGTATACCTCTAAGTTCTGGAAAGTTTTGTGTCGAAAGTTAGGAATAAAGAGGTCTCTCAGTTCTGGATATCACCCACAGACCAACGGCCAGACAGAACGCCTAAACCAAACGTCGGAAGGGTACCTACGATGCTTTGTCTTCGCAGCTCAAGATGATTGGTTGGAATTGCTTCCATTGGCAGAATTCGCATACAACGTGTTTCATTCTGCACTGAACTCCACTCCTTTTTATTGCTCCTATGGATATCACCCGTCATTCTTACCTTCCATCTTACCTCCTTCTTCGCAATGCCCAGGAGTCGACCAAATAGTTTGTGACATCCAGGAAGGACATAGACTGGCCCGCCACTCACTGAAAGCAGCCCAGGACCGGGCCAAGCGGTTTGCTGACCGTCATAGGAGACAGATACCTTCTCTCCAGGAGGGAGAATCGGTTTGGCTAGCTTCCCGTTTTCTTCCCAAACACTTAGTACCGTCCAAGTTGTCTCCCCGGTTTTTTGGTCCCTTCAAGATCCACTCTTTAGTAGGAACATCTGCGGTTCGATTAGAACTGCCTCGCTCATGGTCACGAATTCACCCAGTTTTCCATGTCTCGCAGATTAAGCTGTACGTTCCTGACCGCTTTGCTCGGATACCCAAGAGTCACCCTTCTTCGATCAACACTGATACAGGTCTAGAATATGAGGTGGCCAACATCTGCGATTCTAGATACAGACAAGGTCGCCTTCAGTTCCTTACAGACTGGAAGGGGTACTCACCCTCTGAAAGGACGTGGGAAGATGCTTCAGGTGTTCATGCCCCCAAACTGGTGAAAACGTTTTTTCGATTTCATCCCGGCAAGCCGGGTTTGCCTCCCCTGAGGAAGAGTCATACTGTTACACACTATCAACGTTGTTCGTGGTGGCAAAGCAGGAGGATAGGAAGAGCCGCACATAGCGCTATTCTATCTCTTCCTAAAGCGACAGTCCCTACTTCAGAAAGCAACGGTCTAGTTGTTTCACGTACGACGGATTCACTCACATCGGATCACGTGACAACGCACGTGACGGCTCACCTGACCCCAGATAAGGAAGGAAGAGCCACCAGCAGACGCGTCGCTACTGCCTTTACTGACGCTCCACATCTCCCTCGCTCGTTATTCATCTCCACGATCTCTCGGATAGAGAGGTTCTCCAGGCAGCAGTGAGTAATCCTATACTGCGACTACTCTTTAGCCCTTTACCCCTCTTTCCCTTAACCATCCGGCTCTCCTCCTTCTTTGTCCTCTTAGTTCCTCTGTTCTGATAAGAGCGAACAGATTCTTCAGATTGCCGGAAGCATCCCAGAACACTCTTTCTTCACTAAGGACTTAAGCCTTGATACATGGTACTTTTCCCCCGCTTACTTTCAAACCTCGCTCCTCACTGTAGCTTCCTGTACTGATGCTCTCCTGTCTCTCTCTTTCTAATAGAAAGGTCATCGACCTTCCCTGCATTACAGACCGATTAGAGGAATCCATTCCGACTCGACACTTCCTTCCGAAGAGTTCCGGTTATCCAGGGTTTTCTTCCCCAGGAGGGTTTCCCTGGGGGTTCCGCTTCCCTCCTTACTGAGATTACCTGCAGGGAGAGAGGGAGCGGGGGGCATCCACGGGAGATTTTCCGATATCTGCCTGTTTCTTCGATTGTGAACCGTAGTTGCCCAGGTTAGTGAACTCAATCATTGAATACTATACAAGTCGTCAGAGTTTACAGATATACAAAAAAGGAGGGAATACTGCATCTCACCATCGATTGCCTCACCCCCACTCCCTGATGACCCCTCACCCAAGTGATCCTCCCGGACTGGTCCACCCCCCGGGGTCTGGATCCAAAGGCGATGGCCATGCCTTGTCCACCTGAGAGAGAGATCCCCGGGGACTAGCGGGTGAGAGACCCTCTGGGTTCTCACAGGTAGTTCAATGAAAAAGGAGAAATACGTGCAATAATGCAACAGGTTTACATTTTCAAATCCTGTGTGGCCCAACACTTTTATTTTCCCCTGCTTCCCACTACACTGCATACATAAAGCATATCTCCAAACTCAACAGGCATTTGACAATTCTATGCTACCAACAACACAAAGGACTATTGCTTCCCAACTGTGTTTCTAATTCCTTTCTGGACATTACCAACCAGCTTCCCCTCTACAAACTCGCCAACCTTATCTGGATTCTAGGAATGTAGACCTTCCCTCGTAGTGTCATTCTAAGTTCTCCAAAGACCCACCTGTTGACCACTTGCTACGAAGCGCCTTTCATTCATTCAAAGTCTTGTCTTGTGAGTCAAGCAGGGAAACAGCAAGATTCTTTCATCAGGTAGGCAAACTCTTTGCCTCTAAAGGTTCTGTAAGATACTGCATATTTTGGACATTATCCTTTGCTCCACAGAGTTCTTAGTAAGTATGAGTAATGAAGCCAGATTACTTCAGTTTGTTCAAAGTCTAAATGCTTGGTTTTGAATTTTCTGGAGTTTCTGGATTTCTTTATGTGTTGGCCTAGTAAAGAGTATGCTGCAGTAATCTAGAAGGGATTGTACTAAACTCGGGTGACTACAGAAGTCGTAGAATGGTTTCCATAAAATGAGCTGAAAATGACATTTCCTAATATTTGCAAATTCTTTAGAGAAAGAAAGGTCTAGGTCAACCCAGACCCTAACATGTTTAACTTTCTGTGCTCAGCTAGAGGAGGACCTGGTATCTGTGGTCAAGAGAAACGATGGCCATTCTCAATTGGACAGTAGACCATCATGAGCTCTGTTATTTGCATCGTTCAGGTACAGGAAGTTTCCCATTAACCAGTAGTGTATGTGTAGTTGACAGTTTGTGATCTCAATCTGTTTTTTTGTATTTTCATCCATCAGTCATAGTTGTCCACGCATATCATCAGCATACACTTGTAGATTCATTTTTATGTTAAGTGATGACATCTGCCAAAGGCCTGAAGGTAGATCTTGAGCACTAGAGGTCGAATAGAGTTCCATGGTGCGCAACTCCATATAATTGATTTGTCTTGCCACGGACCGGCTTTGTGATCGATCTGCAGAGTTTGGTTCCCAGACGACCTGCGGTGCTGCTCCCTCAGACATCGTTGAGCCACTGCTAACGTAGTTTTCTGGGCCCGCGCTGCCTATCCTTCCTTCGCTACATTGCACCACTCGTGCCGGGGACACTGAACTGCCGCTGCCCACTGCAGTGCCTCCGTGGGACCCTTGCTGCGGGTGGAGTCCGAAACCCACTAGCCCCTTGGGTCGCTGGCCACGGACTGGCTTGCCTGCTGGGGTTGTCTCCTCCTGGGTCACCAACCCGACAGACTGTGTGGCTGGTGAGCTGGGCCTGGCGGACTGCTGGTGACACTGCTGTCGAGTCGCCGGAGAGGCTGGCTGCATCCTGTAGCTGTGTGGCACAGCGCCGCCCTCCCTGGGCTGGACCACTGCCTACGCTGAGATACCCACTTCCACCTGGAGCCTGGAACAGTGGCAGGCCGCAGTAAGTGTGTGGTGCGGCAAGGTGCCTTCCTCTGCCCCCCTCCCCATTTTAGGGCCACTCTGGGTGGAGTGCCCCCCCCCCCCCTTCCACTCCCGTGCTTCTACAATTATGGAGGACTTGCCTGTTTTCTTGGTAAGCCTGCAGCTTGGGGATGCCGGCCCATTGACGCCTGGGCTGCCACTCCATACAGGGGCATGGGTCACTGCTGTGCCGCCCTGGCTACACCCAAGCACCTACGATCCTGTGGCACAGCTGGATGCTAAATACTGTTTGTTTGTGCACTGATACTTGGTTTACTTGGTTTGTTGACGCCGGGGTGAGTGCAGCTCTCTGTCCCTTTCAAATTTACTAAGGTACAGTGTGCCGTCAACCAACACATGCCTGTGCCGTTGCCTCCCTGAGGGGCATGCCAGTTACTACTATGGCTTGTAGACAAGATCCGTGACATAGCTGGCCCATCAACTGCTTGCCCATGGACCCCCATGCGCGGCCGGCTGTGGGCCTCTGTCGCGATACCCTGACTTTGCCCTCACCACTGTGTCCCTGTGCTCCACCTTGGTGCCATATTCTGCACCCTGTAATACTTATTTATGGTGTGCCAGACGGTGGAGCGGGTGACACCGACAGCGATCAACAGTTCCCCTCTTTCTCCCTCCTTGTCACACACCTTTACAATCTTTTGGACCTGCGCAAGGCACGGTGCTACAAACCCGACATGACTAAAGGGGCAGGGAAGAAGCAGGGCTCCATGAATATATACGCCAAAGCTGCGCCCACATCTGTGGAAGGGACTGAGGGAGCCACACATGGCACATCTGTGCCAGGGCAACCTAGCGAACTCCATCGCATGATATATGCGTGAGGGATTCACTACCTTGCACACTAAACTAGATGATATGAGTGGCACAATCAGCTCCATAAAGTCCAGAATGGAGAAAACTCACCTCTGCGTCACCAATGTTGAGACTAGAGTGGGAACAACCGAGGTTGAAATAGGGGCGCTTAGGGCAGATGTCGCCTCGCATTCGGGGCAAGTGCTATCTATCAGCAAGAAGAACAACGACTTGGAATCCCAATGAAGGCCCAATGACCTACAAATAATTGGCATACCGGAGGATAATACTGATAGCCCAATGGAAGACTTTGTGGAACGCACCCTGTTATCCTTACTGTATGCCCCTAAAATGTCACCACACTTCGCAATAGAGCTGGCTCACTGCGCCCTCACCCCCAAGCCCAATCCTGGGGCTCTGCCCGACCAATAATTGCCTGTGTGCTCAACTACCATGACAGGGACGCACTACTACGGGCTGCAAGGGTGAAGAGAGAGCTGCTACTGGGCTCCAACAGAGTGCACTTGTGTCCCGACTTTTCGATCACTGTGCAACAGGAGTGGAAGTCCTTTATGGCCACAAAGAAGAGGCTTTGCGATCTAGGTGTGAAATACGCTATGCTATACCCGGCTAATCTAAGAATTGAACATGGCAACAATGTGTACCTATTTACTATACCCGAGTAGGCTATGAAGTTTCTAGATGACCACATCCCCAGGTGATCCTGAGCTGCATGGACCCGCTGCCTAGACACTCTGACCATCCGATCCGTGTGGCGCATGCACAATGGCCGTACTGTGCACGCGTGCTAGTTTGTGGTCCTCCCAGACAAAAGTTGTTGCTGTTTCCTTATCCTGAAAATTGTATGCGCTGGAAATGTACACCCCATAATCTGTGTCACATATGCAATGTTATGGCTGTGCAGAAACCTGGGCTGTGGTCGGTGGACAGCCCCCCATGCAAATTTGCAAGCGTTTTTGGTTTGTTGGGTGTGGGTTGTTCATTCCTCTGATTGGGAGAGGGGTGGGGATGGCAGTTGGGAATATAGGGGAGTTACACAAAATGGGCTTGACGTGTGTTTTTGTTGACGAAATGCAGCACCGTCGAGAGGCAGTTCCAGTGAAACGCTCAATACTTGCCCCACACGGGCGCAAGGTTTATGCAATGTACTGGCCAGATGGTGTTTGAGGCACTGCGATGCACGTGCTGGAACATACGGGGACTGGGCAATCCAGTTAAAATGTGACGACTCCAGCTTTATGTGGAGCGGGATAAGATATGTGTTCTGTTTCAACAGTAAACACATGCATTGGCGGTGGGCTGTGAGAGATTTGCTAAGAGCTGGGGCATGCAACGATATTACACAACATACTCTACCCAATGCAGGGGAGTTATGACACTCATCCATAAGTCGATACGATATACTCATAAGAAGGCACACTTAGACCCGCTGGGGCGTTCAGTTTTATTACACGTTGTGCTGATGGGTTAGGAAGTAGTGTCAATGAATATATATGAGCCAAACGTCAATGACCCCGAGTTCTACTCCGGGATACTGAACTTATTGGCATTACACCCCTAGTTCCCATCCTGTGGGGTGGAACTTTAACACAATATTGGATGCTGACCTTGACAGATCTGGATGTAAGGCCTGACTGTTGACCAAAGCTGCTCGAGTGATACAAGAAGGTCTGACTGACTTAGGGGTTGTTGACGCCTGGAGAATGTTAAATCCGGCATTATCTATGTACTCCTACTCCACAGTGCACAAATCCCAGTCACAGATAGGTATGTGGTTAGTGTCCGATACTTTCGCCAGATGCCTCAGTGCTGTTGACATGTTACCCAGGACCTTCTCGGACCACTCCCCGATAATCCTGACTTTGACTCTGTGGGATACACTTAGAGGGAGACGTTCATGGAGATGTAAGCCACAAGCATTACTGGACCATGTCTTCGAGGCTGCACTGGGGAGAAGCGTCGAGGACTCCTTTGAAACAAACACAGGATTCACAGACAAATGTGCAAGTCTGTGGGAAGCTTTTAAGGTGTATATCTGTGGCCTTGCCATGGCTACATAATCTGGGCTACTTAAAGCGATATGACCAGACATCTGCACTAGTGAGGGCAAGTTGCATCGACTTTAACTGCAATATGCTTCTGCACCCACTCCCACAACACTCGGGGAGATTAAGGGTGAGCTTGACGAGTTCCGGTCGCTTGTTGACAGGGAGCTAAAATTCCTTGACAACCTGTGAGTGGCGAGGAAATATGGTGAGGGGGAGCGTCCTGGTAGGCTGTTAGACAGGGTGATGCACCAGGTGGGAGGTAACCATCATAACCCATTTATACAAGACAATTCAGGGACACTAGTGCACAAAAAAATCTAATTTGACCAGTCCATATTAGATGCAATAGTATTTAAATTGTGTCAAAGATCAAATTTAGAAAACTAAAAGCGGCATAATCTGTATTCATTTTTAGAAACACGAATGCTAAAAGAAAAGAAAAATAGCTTGACAAAAGGAAGTGCTTCAAATCTATTGGGCAAAAATAAATTGATTGTGGATGTTAAAGATCCATAATTATGTAAGTACTTCTTAAAAAAGTGATAAAGTCGCATCTAGAGCTCAAACCTATGCAGGACATATTCTTGTTAGTAAACATGAACATTATCATTAATTTAAACAATCTTAATTTTATTTTAGGGATAAAGTCAGAACAATGACACAAACCCTCCTGATGAACCACAGGTACTATTAGGTGGAGAAACACGTATCGAGGGACCCTTTCTCTTTTTTCTTTCATTCAACTGTTGAAGTGCCCACATGTGATAAGGGTTTCTATGTGCTTTCAATGGATTAAAATCTAAGTTTGGCGCAAATCATCAGATTTTTTCTTCATTTTGTATTGTATTTATCGGATACTGGTCAGCCTCAGCATCTGGAATCCGACTGCAGCCAACTCTATACCAGCAATCAATAAATCAAAGAATCATAAAGGAATCGCCAACATTTGCTGTAAGCAGTGGTCAAAGTGGGCGGGAGCCGTTGGGAGTGGTGCTCCTCTACTTTTTTTAATGATGTTTTACCGTTCCTATACTTTAATTTTGTTTTAAAATAAAACTGTAGGAAGAAGATGGCACTTGCACTTCAGTCCACTGCAATGAATGTTCACTTAAACAGCAGGTGCATTTGTTTGAAGGTTTGTATTGTGCGTGGGAGGGGGCGAGGTGATGGGGATTGTGGGGGGCAGGGACAGGCCAGTAGGGAACATAGTTCCACTAGTTCTTTTCGTACACTTCGACCACTGGCTGTAAGGCTGAACTAAATTACCTTGTTATCTACCTTAAAGGATGTTTATAATATGGGAACCTTTATTATACAGAGCAAAACAAAACCATATGTCACCGTATAGTAACCCCCGGGATGCACTCCAAAAGGGTTCCTCCGAACCCAAATTCGGTATAACAATGTATTTATTAGGAACTTAGCAATACGTCAAAGTCCCCACTTTACCTACATACAAAGAATATTTTCAAAATGTACATAATATTTAGTAGAATATAATTCAACTAAGTATTCCAATTCAAAAGTAAATGTAATTTAATAAACAAACAGTAGTGACAAATGTAATTTCAATAAATTCACAAAAGATAAATACCCTTATCACCGAGCCCCTATTAGCTCATAGGGCTCTTATTTACAGATAGACAGATAATTTCAAGCAATGCTGTGCTTCACATAATTCATTCATGTTGTGACTCTGTGGCAGCTTACTTCAGTTCCATATAATAAGATTTACATTTTTTTGAACCACATATAAACAAGTTTAGCCTCAAAAAAATTCCTTTCGTAGATATATCCGAAAAAACTTCACTATATGTTGTTAAAGAGCCAACGCGTTTCGGATTGAAGAGCAATCCATCTTCAGAGCATGGGAAGCCTAATCGTACCAAAGGTTTAATTCCAAAAACGGCAGTGCACCTATAAGAGTACAGGCATTCCCACATCAGGGCACTAATCAGATCATGGCATTCAAAACGCATTAATCCACCAACCCGGTACCAACCTTAACTCCTGGCACTGGGAACTGACGTCTCCAAATGAAATCCTAATCAAACAAGACAGATAATATCTTATTTAACTCAGGTCGTGCCAACAGCACTGTATATTTCATCAAAGCCTAATGGGCTCTATAATGTATAGAGTCCCTAACCCCACATCGTGTACGCAATAGGAGTACCCCTGGGGGTGAAAGGAACTACACCAAAACCAGAATATCCCAAAAACCTTACAACACCACCGTGTTAAATTGTACTGAGCACTCACCCCAAAATTGGGAAACTGAATGGCACCAAAATAGATGGTAGCTGGATACGTGGGTTCACACGGGATACCTTTATTATACCTCAGGACTTATCAGGGCCCTCACAGGAACAATCCATGCAATGGCTGCAATATTCCAGGCGCCGTCGTGCAATGGCGCAGACGGGCTAAAAAAACATGGTATGGAAGGTTGCCCAGAGCAACGCCAGTGGTACAGATTAATTCGAAACCTTCCACCCATCACTTTTGTGGTCACAGTTTGTCTCACTATGTGAGAGAGGGTATGCCCAGACGTGGGTCCCTTGCTCGCTGCGCCATAGGGAACCAAGCTGCACCTCACTGAGGAGGCCCAACAAGGCCGAAACATGTCTGGGGTTGCTTGTGTTTCCGTGCAGCGGGGACCTGGCCTAGCGGTTCGGGCTGGGCTGCTAACATTGGTGGCAGTACCAGACTGATTTGCATATGGCTGAACCTCTTTTGCAATGGTGCAGACGGGCTAAAAAATAGTGGTGTGGAAGGTTGCCCAGAGCAACAACACCAGTGGTACAGATTCATTCGAAACCTTCCACCCATCACTTTTGTGGTCACAGGCTCCGTCGTGCTGTCAGGGACTCATGGACAGGGTTTCCTGTGCTGCAGCCAGATGAGCCGCTGCTAGCTTTCATCATGGAGGGTACTCCAACCATGGCAGAGTGACCAGACTATATAATCTGCTGCAAGACGGTGGCAATAAACCCTTAATTAGACTCTTTGAGACCTGAGCCAGAGATTTAGATATTGACATCACTGACGAAATCTGGGAAGCTCTGTGTTTGCAAACTTGCACTGTATCTTTCAATTCTAGATTTCGTCTAATACAGTTTAAGTTGCTGCACAGGTTTCACTACACTCCGTCCAGACTATTGCTCTTTTCGCACGCTCACTCTGCCCTTTGCCCAAGAGGCAGCGGGATACCTCCATATGATATGGGACTGCCCGAAAATTGCAAGACTTCTGGGATGGGATATGTGCTACTATGTCTACGATAATTGATTGTACCATTGAGCCCAACCCGATAAACTACTTGTTTCATATGTTTGAGTTGCTGCGACGAGGTTTCCGCAGACTGACGAGCCTCTGTATGCTACTTGTGGTCCGATGTATATTGTTGCTGTGGTTGAGACCTACCAGCCTGACAGTGGCGCACTGGCTGCAAGCTGTGACATGGGCATCTGATTGTGAAGAGCGATGGTCCTCGCTGCAACCTGTGAGCTGTAGACCAGTGGACATATAGCCCCCTTTTCGTATTTATTTACTTTCACTGTAGGCAAATGTGTTCGATGCATTACACTTGCCAGAATGTTTTTGCTTCCTCTTGCTTGTTGTATTCACATTGCCACAACCTGGGTGTATGCTGCAACCTGCAATATGCCATGGTAAGGTTACTACTGCTTTACTGTATGCAACTGCTAGTATAAGATTGTCGCGTTATTCAATGCTGCTACTTTTATTTCTGTTGTAATGTCAAGCACTTCATAAAGAAAGGTTTAAAAAATAAACTTTAGAGACAGAGAAGTGATCCTTCAGTACTCTAGAGAGGGTGGCTCCCTGTGACGTGGGAATTTGAAATTAGCCATATATCTGGACTATACGCAACTGGTACAGAAACAACAGAACATGTTTATCCAGACGACAGAGAGACTGAGACTTCTGGGTCTCAAATGTATGTTAATATACCCAGCAAAATTAAAGGTGCTGTATAAAGGGAAGACTCCCTTTTTCAACAACCCAGCTGATGCAAGCAGTTGGATGGATCAAAACAGAATGCAAACAAAACAAGCAGAAAGTGACACAGAGGTACACAAGCGAAGAGGGTTCCCTGACCCTCTATGCTGGAAATATCTTGGCAGCATAGATGGTGAATAATTTGAGAATTGATTAATCGCAATGCACACTGTTGATTAGGTAGGTTAACACCAGGAGTGTCGTGTTGGTCTTCATGGCAAAGATGAGTCTAGCAACCCCGAGGATCTAGACATCAGGGTGGGCCACTTATAGCGTTAGTGCCCAACCACTTGCTGTCCTTCAGGGGCGTAACCGCCCTATGACAGCAGGTTTGCTCAAATGTTATGGAGCTGATGAGGCGGTATGTTCTAATGAAGTTCATGATGTGTTTCTGTTTTAGTGTTTGGTTGTGTTTGAGACATATTAAAACAGATGGGAGACGGGGTATGTGTACATGGTGGAGTGGGAACAAGGGGAGGGCCCGTAATACTACAGCATTGGATATATATGCTAGACAAGATGTGGTGGGACGCACACAATGGAGCGTAAAATGGTTTGCTCTGGTTTGGGATGGGCGGGAAAAGGCCATGATGTGATATGAGTAATATTGCAATGTTTAAGTTATTGTCATGGAACTTCAGGGGGATGAATATATGCCCTCAAAGTAATAGAATTGTTTCCTACTTGTGCTGGAACAGAACAGTAATTGCACACTTACAAGAAACACATCTAATGCTTGAGGAACAGGGCAAGGTAATGGCTAGATGTGGAGGGATTGGCTATGGCTCCACCGACTCGACGTGTTGGGAGGCAGATGAATACGTCATCATATCTTCTGCGCGGCCCAATACCCAACAGGTGAGAAACGTTACTAAGACAACTATACCGCCCTTACCTCAGGCAGGTGCAGCAGGACATAGAGATAATTTAAGCTGAAGATGGCAAAAGTAATCAAACGTTATAACCTTACATGTGCATGCATTAGACACGAAGCAAATGTGCACTGAACATCAAGTACACGTACAGTAGGTAATCTAAGCATTTATACATGAAAAATATTAACATATCATCCACTAGACATGAAGACAACTAACATAACCGATGTAAGCTGAAAGCAACATGAAAGACACACAAATACTGCTCACTAACATAAAAAAGACAAGTATAATGGGACAGCCATCTTCTCTAAAATTGACGCTGCAGCATGCTTAAATAATAACTGAAGGCCCCCAGGACTACTAGAGAACTAAAAATGCTAAATTCACAAAAATACAGATCTGTGCAGAGTTAACAACCCAAGCCAAGGTTACAGTGAAATAAGAGAGGATAGGAACAGCAGAGAGAAGGTATAAGATAGCGATTTCTAGGATACACGCAGTATACTCCCAGATTAATTAAGAGCACAACCAGTCTTTGTTAGTCAGGTGCAATCAAACTATAAGCCAAAAGACTCCATGAAGAATAACTCAAGAGTGTCTCCAATGGCAAGAGAAAACAGGACACCTACATGAATAATTGCTAAATCTGCACCAAATTTGCATAGTTAACTGTTAGGACCCTTCAGACATTACTGGCTACATGACATTTGGACACCCTACCCCGTTCCCCAAATTTCAGCACAACTAGAAATGTATTTATGAGTTTGTGGCTTGGCGAAGTATTGTTCCATATACAATTCCACACTATTTCTCCAATCTTTGCCACATTTTGCATAGCTACCTATTAGGACCCTCCGAACATTACCAGCTACATGACTTTTAGACACCCCATCCCTTTTCCCAGATTTCAGCACCTTCACACATGGGTCGGTTGCCTGAAATCATCGAAACATCAATGTGGTCGTAGAAGGACCGGTCCGGACACGAGGAACAGCACTTTGGGGTCCAGGCTCTAGGGTGCATGGTGTCCAAGATATCTGTACCGCAACGAACTGCCCCACACCAGTGTGAGGTGACAGGTGGGGAGAGAAGACAGAAAGTCTAAGAGTGTAGCAGCACACCAACTCTCGCCTCCCCCCAACGTCTGCTCCGTCTGCTCTGCCAGTCACAAGCGCCCATTCTCAGTGCAGGTTACTTCAGGGTGCAAATCACATCAAGCAATAAGCAAATCGGAACAGCAACCTACAGGATCAGTGTTCTCTCCAAAGAACCCGTTTGGAGAATGGGTACTTTTGTAAGTTCTCAATAAATACAGGATAATTCTATCCCAAACACGGTCCCATCACAAGTGACTCCCAATGGGAAAACATGGTCTAGTTATTAGAAGCTAACACAGATAGAACACCTGCTGTACTCCCTACACGTACACACAGACAGGAGATTCTGCGCAAGGCCAAGTACAAAGAAATCACCCTGGCTCATGGCCTAGGAATAAGGGATGGTAACTTTTTTAATTGGAAGGAAAGCAATCTCTGGTCCGCTCCCCCTACTCTCTCTGTCTGGCTAATGTCCTGACGACCTGTCAATTGTCCAAGGTTAGTTAGCAGAAAGCCAACATATCAGAGTCCCTGCTGTTATGCCGCCCATGAAGTAAGATGCCAGCGGTGGTCAGTCATAATTTCGACAGTAAAAATGTCGACAGTCAAAATTTCGAAAAATAAATGTCGAAAAAAATAATGTCGACAAACAATAATGTCGACATTTTTTCAATATTTTTTCGAAATTTTCTATTTATTGTATAAATAAATAAATAAATAAATATATATATATATATATAACTAAAATGTGTTGAGTATGAGGGGTGAGAGGGTGGTGGGGGGTGTGGGGGGGTGGCAGGGGGTGTTGGGTGAGGGGGGTTGGGGGGGACACCCCCATAGTAAATGATACTCTTTTTATTTATTTATTTAATTATTGAATAAATAAATATATAATTACTATGTGTTGAGAATGAGGGGTGAGAGGGTGGTGGGGGATGTGGGGGGGTGGCAGGGGGGTGTTGAGTGAGGGGGGGTTGGGGGGACCCCCCATAGTAAATGATCCTCTTTTTGTTTATTTATTGAAAAAATAAATAAATAAATAAATATATAATTAGAATGTGTTGAGTATGAGGGGTGAGAGGGTGGTGGGTGGGTGTGGGGGGGTGGCAGGGGGGTGTTGGGTGAGGTGTTGATAGTTCTAATTGACATTTTTTTTCTAAAAAATGACTTTTTACATTATATGTATAGGATGTCGACATTATTGTTTTCTACATTTTTTTTTCGACATTATGACTATAAACCGATGCCAGCCAATTACCTGTTGTAGAGATTATGTACTTTTACCGTAATCAATATAGGGGTGGTCTCAGGAGGAGCCACCAGCCATGTATAACCCAATTAGATATTTAAAACCTATAGAGTGTATACGTAGCCACCACCACTAACCAATCCCCATTCCCCCTAGGTTGTGAACTGATATAATGTGATGATGTCATTTATGACAAAGTTGTACTACTTAAATCATTGTTTGTAATGGATGCGCCGAGAGCCGCGAGATGTTAATGCTTGTATGCTGTCCCTGCTTTATTTGACTGATAATAAAGCTGGATTTTGCCTGCCCTTTGTCTACTCAATCTTTGAGTCTGATTGGATCCTGGTCCTCTGGGTTATTAGGGACTTTTTTGGGTCGTCTTAACAGAAATATGAAAGAGGGGTCCCGATATGGATCACTGGCTCCATCCCCTTTCAATTAATTAAAGCCGAATCGGATGATGCAGGTAAAATGATTGTGGTCCATGGTTATAGTGAACATAGGGAGATATATATTGTAAATGTTCCCGTAATCATGCAAGATTTTACTTTTTTTGCTCACTGTATGGGAGGCTGGCACATTTGAGGGACGCGCTTCGAGTTTGGGGCAGTGATGCAAATTGCACATTGGACCCCACGAAAGATAGATTAGATTCCAAAGTTGTGAAGCCGACTTTGGCTTCGGTGACCCTTAATGATATACTTAACGATTTAGCCATAATAGATGTGTGAAAAGCTATTAACTGTGAAAGCAGATGCTACTCCTACTACTCAGCACCTCATAAGGTTTATACTCAGATAGATTACATGTTCTCCCAGAAAGAACATTTAGCTGAGTTTACTGAGGCAGCATATACTAGTATATCGATCTCACACCACTCCCCATTGATTGTCTGCTGGTATTGGATGGGAGTGCCTTCACCGATACCGACTTGGCGCATGCCAGCTGAGGCTTTGTCAGACGACATATTCAGAGGTGACATAGAGAACACCATAACTGACTCCCTGGACAGGAATGTGGGAAGCGTAGATAGATGAGGTACAGTGTGGGAAACACCTAAGGTAGGACACTATAAGAGGGGAGACTATCGCTAAGGCTAGGGGGTATCAGAATATCGCTCATGGCTGATCTGGAGTCACTGGAAAACACTATCAAGATATTTGAAGGGAATAGGGCCCTAAAAGATACTAATAAATCCAAACTGCTGAAGCCTCGACTACAATGCGCAATGAAATAGGAACGTCTTAGAAAGTTTGATTATGCTGTGTATGTAGCACCAAAGCAGGGTCAAGGGATAAATGTTGGAGACTCCTAGAATGGCTCTTTGAAAATGTGCACACAAGGCACTTGATTACTGTGATTTGGGATGAATGTGGGGCGAGCTGGAGATCTCAGGCTGCAATTAATGATACTTTCAGTAACTATTATCGGGAACTGTATGGTAGCAGTAAAAAGGTTGCTATGGAACTGGTTGAATATACACTATCCCAGATAGACTTGCCACAGCTTGAGGGCAATCAGGCTGCAGCCTTAGACGAGCCATTAACTGTAACTGAATTGCAGGGGTTCATATCATCCTTAAAAACCGGGAAGACTCCGGATGGTGACGGCTTTCCATCAGAGGTTTATAAAGAATATGGAGATACTCTGGCACCTATTATGCTGAAGGTATATAAGGAGGCATATGAAACTGGCTATCTGCCAGTCAGTATGCAAGAGTCAGTGATCGTTCTGTTGCTGAAGCCAAGTAAGGATGAGATCTTGTGTGAATCGTAAAGACCATTGTCCATGTTAAACCAGGACGTGAACATTCTCACGGCGCAACTTGCGGGACGCCTTAAATGGGCATTTGTTCACAGATACAAAAAGATCAGACTGGCTTTGTGCCTGGTAGGAATACCTCCAAGAACCTATGCAGACTGCAGTGTATTATTGAAAAGACAGATGCACAGGAAGCTACATAAATAGTGTCTTCCCTTGACGCAATCAAAGCTCTCGACTCCGTTTAATTGGGAGTGGATGTATGCAGTGTTGCAAGGTTTTGGGATTGGGGAAGGCTTCACTAGATGGGTAAGGATAATATACTCTGAACCAGTAGCCAGAGTTTGTGCAGGTAAATATATATATTGGTGCTGGAACCGCTGGTGGAATATTTGCAGGAGAAATGTGATACAGCTGGAATCTTGGTTGAGGGGACACAACATTAGCTCTCTCTTTATGTGGATGATGTCTTTCTGTATTTGTGTGAACCCGAACATAATTTACCATGGGGTCTCGAGATGCTGAACAACTTTGCTGGTCTCTCAGGCATCTCCTTTAGCAGAGAAAAATCCTGTGTGTGCCCCTTAGCCAGGATGCACCACTGTAGTCCAGAGGAACTGCAAAACTTGGGTCTCGATGGGAGATTCACTTGTTCAGATATTTGGGAATATTTGCCATGTAGCGGCAGATACAAATGAACAGAACGCTGCTTAAACTGTCAAGCGTGTAACACGGTCTATGTGCTTCTGGAATAAGCTGCCCTTGTCCCTTAAGGTGGAAGAGTAACGGTAGTGAAAATGATCATCTTACCACGACTACTATATTGCTTTGTCAATGTGCAGTTCTACATCAATTCAGCCTTTTTCAGGAAACTGGAGTCCCTGATTAGGGGATTTATTTGGGGAAAGGGGAGGCATAGAAGAATATCATTGAATGCACTGTGCATGAAATATGAGGATGGTGGAGTCCAGCTCCTGTGTGCTATATTATTTAGCAGCTCAGCTGCAGTATGTGATGGGATGGTTAGCTGAACACTTTTGGAACCTTTACAACCGGTAGGGATAAAAGCAGCCCTGGGGATTACAGGGAAGTGCTTCGGAGACGCACGTCAGATGCTGCGACTGAGAAGGACGGTGTGGACCAGGGCTTCGCAAATTCTTAATTTGCAGGAGGTTTATTTGCCAAATATGCCCATAGCAGTGGATGCATGCATTGATAGTAATTAGGTTGCTTACATGAAGAAATGGGTAGATGTGGGAATCTACATATGGGGAGACTTGTACAGTCATGTGGTGTATAGAGACTTTGTTGATATGGTGGAAGAGGATGGGTTCCATAAAAGTCAATTCCTACGATACATGCCAATTACTAAAACAGCAAAGAAGAAATTGCCTAAATGGCCAGAGGAGCCTGAACCCGATACATTCTTAATGTTGCTATATGAGTTGGAAGATGGATGGAGACCTGCATGACAGCTGTATGGAATTTTACAATCTGCTGTGAATATGGGTTTGACGAAGCTCAAGTTGGCATGGGAAACTGATCTGGGTCATACGCTGGAGGACAAACAGTGGGAGTCGGCAAGGGTTTTTGTTAAGCAAGTCTCCTTAAATGCTAGGCACAGGTTGGTACAGTTGAATGTTCTCCACACGACATACATGAGTCCTGCTAGAATTGTTAAATTTAACAGACAGGCTTCTCCTCATTGCCCCAGGTGGGGTAATGAGCCTTCAGATGTCCTGCATATGTTTTGGTTGTGTCCGAGGGTTCAGGATTTCTGGTCACAGATCAAGCTGGTGCTAGTGAATGCTGGTGTATGCAGGTATAAATGGATACCAGAATAGTGCTTTCTGGGTGTATATTCCCGACCTCAAAGTCAGACATGCAGTGAAGTTGATGGATTTGGCGTGTGTCCTTGCTAAGAGCAAAATCTTTATGGCATAGAAACAAGAGAAGGGCCCCCAAAGTTTGCTATGGTGGAAAGATCTGAAAGTCTGGTGTGTGTAAGAAAGTGTGGCTTGGTATAGAGCCATGAGGAAAGGACTCCAGGAATCTACTACAAATATAGAGGCATGGAACGCCCTTCTCCAGGCTGTGTTCTGCTCCTTCTGATGACAAGCTACTGTGACAACATACACTATCACCGCAAATGTACAAAATTGTACAATGACAAATGGCCAAGATGCCCTCATACAGTATTCTGAGCACAAGCATGCAGTGAGCCCCCACAGTGCCATGATGCCCTCACTGCCAATTGTATATGGGGGGCCAATATATATGTGCAAGACTGTCTCCCAATTGTATTACGTCTTATTGCTGTAAAGTTGTTGCCCAACTGTTATTGTTGGTTATTCTGGAATTGGTGATATGATTTGTTACTGGATTTCTGAAAATATATATATATATTTATATATATATTACATGGCCACGGTAGTTATGGTTAAGTTGCTGTTTCCATAGGAAGAGCACTTTTTGGGCGGCTTATAACTCCGCTCCCCCTGGACGAATCCTCACCAAAGTATATGGCCCACTCTGAATCTTTTTGTAAAGTTTGGTGAGAAATGGTCCAGAGGGAGGGGAGTTATGGGGGGGGGTTCCAAAACGTCTTATTCCCATAGACTGAAAGGGGGAAAAACTTTGGGCACGGGTACAGGTGAAACCGCTGGACGGATTTTGCCGAATTCTGCGGCAGGTACAGGGGCTTGGTCCAGAAAGCGTGCTTTTGTAAATATTGTCCCCATACATACAGTACGTTCATTTAAAATTATGAAAATGTAGGTCTAATATAATTAGTGATATCTATGTTCGCTCCGCTGTCACACTTCCCCTGTTCGGTCGACGGACGAGAAACCGATTGGCTCAGGGGCTGCCGTCATGACCTCGTACACGCGACGTCTCTGTCCTTTGGCTGCTGCGAGACGTGTTCTACATCAGATGGTTTGGATGAGCCCGACATCTTGGATCCAAGGAAAGCAGAGTAACAAACAGCATACACATGCTTTTTTCATTACCCTATTTTGCTGTGGCACAGAGCATTGGGAAAGGTTAACACAGTAAGAAATGGGTGATCTATGTATTTGTTCCTCAGCCGTCATATCATTTCTATGGACACCTTGTACGTACAGTAAATGTGGGGGATAATAACAATAGCACTTCAGTCCATATAGTGGGCAGGACATTTGTAACACTTGACTGCATGTAGTGGATAGGAAATTTGTAACTCTTGAATGCACACGGGTGTAGGTAGGCAACATTGAAATTGACAACATGCCGTGACCGTATTATTTTTTGTAATGCCTATTATTACGATCATTAGTACGCCGCCATGGGTGGCACACGCTACGGTGGTAGTGGCCAGGGGCTACAGTCTTCACATATGGGTGATTAATGCACTTGTTCTGGGGGGGGGTCGGTCGTCATGATCTAATGTGTATGGACATCTTGTAGGCACAGTACACTTATACCTACTTAATGACGTATGTTCTATGGCCTTCTTGTACGCACAGAAAAGGAGGGGTCCAATAAGGGCAGTTTTTGAGGCCGTATATTGCACGGGGGAGTTGTTACATTTGTACGGACACGTCTGGTGTTAGGGAACATTGAAATTGCCTACATGCTGTGAATACATTACTATTTCCAATGCCTATTATTATATTCATTAGTACACTGTCATGGTTGGCACATGCTGCGGTGGTTGTGGCCAGGGCCTAGAGTCTTGGATGCATGGCCGTCGGCCGAAGGCCTTACTTCCAAGACTCTAGGCCCTGGCCACAACCACCGCCACATGTGGAAACCATGCATACACCCCTTGCGTCGCATTTTCATTGGCAAGTTGTGGGGAGTGCGCGCAGTGTTGAGTCCATGGCCGAAGCCCATGCCCCCAACAAGAAAGTGGTAGGTACTACACTTGGAAGACACTGCACACCCATCCCATGTAAGATCTACAGACATACACCTAGGAGGGAAGCCTCTGGGCAGAGGTACAGCAGGATAACACACCTATAGAATAATCCCCACTACCACACATCACCAAGGTGATTTTGGGGAGACCCTGCAGTCTTGGGTGCATGGCTAAAGCCCATGCAGGCAATACTGAAGTCATAAGCAGTGGAGTTACAAGTTAATATGGGTGTGGTGGATTCTGGTCGTTGTTTTGATGCCCTAGTTTCTTCACTTCATGGCTGCAGACGATGGTCCGAAAAGTAAATTTATAAGCAGCTAATTTACAAGGACCATGTTTCAGATATGCAGTGATGGTTGTGGATAGGACCTGTACTCCTTGCAACTTGTTTGTAAGGCGTAGGTGGTAGGTTACTCACCACAGACGAAAGGCCAGCCTACAGGTACTGCAGCATATTACTACCACACATTAGGCGAGTACACTCCCATGTGTAGAAAATGCCTGCCAATATACTTACTCCTTACTTTGTTCAGAATCCAGAAAGTTTTTTTTATGTTTGTTTTCATACTTGGTGGAAGCATCACTTTTTCCATTTCTGTGATGAAAGAAAAAGGTATGTTAATGTTTGCAGATTTTCCACATTTACCACATTGCTTAATAGACAGTTCATTTTTTTTAGACCCTCATTTTTAATTTACAAACCAGTGTACTGTGCATTGCGCTCCGTTTCTGTGTTTGCTTTTGTAATCCTTGGGTCTGGGGAAAAAAATCCTTGTCGGATTAAAAAAAAACTTTCATTTCTTATGCAACTAAGTACTTCATTTTTTCCTTTCAGTGTTTTCTTCATTTTTCTGATCAATGTTATGTTTGTTGCCTTCCTGCCCATTTTGATCAACAGTTAGATACATACAGGCATATTCTACCTGTGAATTTGTTTCCAACGATCTGTGATAATCATTTATTTGTGCCATTCTTCCATCCTGTTGGGTATTTAGATACCTGTAGGCGTATTCTAACTGTGCATGTGTTCTTACAGATTTGTGATACTCATTCATTTGTGTCGTAAACATATCCTGTTTCCTGCATCTTTCCCATTAATGTTTTCTTTGTTGCCTTCCTACCCATTTTCAACTACAGTTGGATACGTATAGGCGTATTCTGCCTGTACATTGGTTTACAACAATCTGTGACAATCATTTATTTGTGTCATTCTTCCATCCTGTTGGGTAGTTAGATACCTGTGGGCGTATTCTAACTGTTTGTAGTCTTTCACTTACTTTGTTCACAATTTTGAAGTGTACATTATTTTGTAAATTTTGGCTTCAAGAACATTAAATACGCATTTGTTAGGTTAGCTGGCAACCTCTGCTTTAGAGTAATGGTGCTATCATTACATTCAAACCATCCACAATTCTTTTTAATGTATGCAGTGTAGTGACCTGCATTGGTTGTAGCTCTGCATGGTAGATTATTCCTACTGTTGTAAAGGTTTTCTTTCCAAGTGACACCTGACCGTGTGTAAATCCAGTTAGTTTGCAGTTGTTTTTGGTGCCATCTGCATTATAACGAAGAAGCATAAGTATTATGTAGGCACTATGTGATAGTATCACTAAGTTAGAGCGATTGTCTGAATTGCAAATACTACATAATCTGCCATGGTTTGCATTTTGTACAAGTTGCTGAAAAGGAATGCTCTCACAATTTGGTATGGAAATATACACAAATCGCTCATTTGGGATATCTTCCTGTATCACTTTGTTACAGAGAGTGCATGTATGTTTCCACATATACGAAATTTGGAAGATTTCATTTACAGTTACACTTTTGTTTTCCAAAACTAATAGTATGTACATTAGAAATTCTTGTGGATTTTCTTGTGAGTTCATAGTGAATCTCATCATTCCAGCACAGTCGTCCAATTGTTGCCTTACTCTATAAACACTGTATGTGTTGTCAGGATTGCTTGTTGCATTTCTATGCAGTACTAACATTTGCAAACACAATTGGTCTGGGCTGTGCAGGTAAATAAAATATTGTTAACAATTGGTGGCAAATGAAATAGAATATTCACTGCTACATTTGCATAGCAACTTACCCCACTTTCATTTGTAAATTTGAATGGGCCAGCAAGTTCTGTACTGAGTTTTTTTTTCAGTTTTTCTGTTGCTTCTTTGCTGACGTGCCTGGTTTACATTCCCTAATAGGTTCTTCTATGTTTGTGGCAATTGATGAAACTTTAGCTTCTTTTCCTTTTTTTGCAGAATTTCCTGTTGCATTCTGCTGCATTTCTGTTTCATTTACTTTTCTTTTACCACGTTTCACTTTATCTGGAACAGGGTATTGTTTCAGATGAGGGGTGTACAATGAACACAATCTATTGTATTCTAGAATGCAAGGAATATCAGCTTTGACTTTACTTGAATCAAAGTTTATTAACAAAAGACCGTCAAGTGTACGTAAGCGTGATAATGCTACGTAGCTCATGCCTTCCTTAAACACTGTCTTTCCTATATCTATCAATGTTTTATCTAAGGTAAGACCTTGGGATTTATGAATGTTAACTGCATATGCAAGAGTTAGAGAAAATTGCTCTCTACGTACATAAATGTCTTTGAAGAGAAGGAATCGAGCCATTGAGCGCCCAATCCTTTTTACTTCTGAAACTTTATCAAAGCGAATATTTACAAACTGAATGCTGTAATCACGTGGGCATGATTGAAAGCCAACAACCGTGCACAGTGCTCCATTAACTAGCCCTTGCTCTATGGCAAGGTTACGTTTAAGCATTACTCTACAATTTAATGATAATTTCAATACATTTTCCAACCCATCTGTGTTGGAGATTGAATGTTCTAAACTATTTAGTCTTGTTATGGCTTGCTCACACATGGGTACTGTCAAACCATGTACGTCTAGTTTGTCTGTGGCGTTAATTTCTATTATTGCTTGTATTTCTTTCTTTAGCATTGTTTCATTGAATTTGAAAAAGCTTGCAATAGTTGGCATTAAGGCCATACAATTGACATTTGTGGGCGCTATTTGTTCCATAACATCAGTTGCACATGCATTATCACCATAAAGTGCATGTATATGCCACTTTTTCAATACAGCTTGTGCTTCTTGCGATAATACACCAACTCTAATACTTTTTAAGATGTTGGCATAAGTGAGATCTGCAGATTGCTGCATGTTCACAGTTAATTCTCTGTATTGGAAATGTTGCCAAAGGTTAACATTACCTATGCTATCAACAGTTTTCCGGCAGAATTTGTGGCCTAAGGTTTTAAAAATCGGTTCACCTTTTACTGGTGTCAATTGTAGAAGATCTCCGAAAACGATAATGTGTTTCCCAGAAAAGAGTTCTTCCTTATTACTTTTAAGTACTTCTTGCAATCTGAGATGAATCAAAACCAACATTAGATTGGAGACCATGCTCACTTCATCTATCAGTAGCATTTTCATTTGCTTCAATACTCCATTGCAGCTTCTGCAGAAAGTTTGTAGTAGTCTAATTTATTTTGATGCTCTACTGGAAGCAGTAGTAATCGGTGTAAAGTCACACCGCCTATGTTGTAGGCAGCTAAACCTGTGGGGGCTGTTACAACAGCTGACAGTTTGTTGTTTGTCAATTGCTGCAGAACTTGCTAATAATTTTGATTAAGAATGTTTTCCCTGATCAAGCTTCACCACTGGCGTACAACAGTATAGGTTTGTAATTTTGGCAGGTACATTCTTTATTTTCGTGCTGTACGCCATGCACAATTTGTTTTGTTACCTCTTCAAAAATGGTGTGCTGATCGTTGTTAAGTTTTCCTTGTTGCACAGTTAAGTCCTCTGTATCTTCTTGATACTGATACATGGTGTTCTCTACTTCTGCCATAGTAACTTCAGCCTCATTTGCTATCAGTGGTTGTCCTAATGGCTCTTGACTTCCTGTTACAGAAGGTTGACTACTGTCGGAAGAGTCTTAATCTAGTTGGGCCTGAATTTCTTCTTCTTGTTGCTGCTCATTGTGTAACATTGTTTTGTACTGCGTAAAGTTAACTTCGGTGATAGTGCTTTTATTTGCTTTGAAAGCATCTTCATAGCACTCATAATTATCTAGTATGTCTTCCTCTTTTCTCCATGGTTTGAAAAGTTGTAAAAGAGACATGTAATATAGTTCTTTATGTTGAGGAGTTTTTAATGACAACTTCACATGATTAATTAAGCTTCATTTGTTAAGTTTCACTAAGCTCCTTTCACAATCGGTCACTCTATATCTACGTTTACTTTCATCGGGTTTTACATTATTTTTGTATGCAAAGTTTTGAGCTATGTGGTACAGACACATGCTTCCCAGAGTGGTACTCCTGTTCGGATAGTATGTGTCCAGTAAATTGTTTTTCAGAATGTCTTGGCTGTTGGGATCATTTCTGGCAATAGTTTCTATATCCTCATATGATTTTAGCTCTCTTTTTCTAGATTTTGCAGGACCAAGACTGAGCCATACTATGTTGTCTGATTTTCCGTACAAAGCAGTGCCGGTTAAACGATCTGCTGCTTCATAGGCCCCACATTCTCTATGAGAGCGCATTTTTATGCCTAGGCTGTACAATTTATGTGATAATGTTTTGTCTGATGCTAGGTCATCCCAGAGGTCTTGAATCTCTGTTTTTTCTGCTTTTGTGAAGTAGGCTGTAACATATCAAACAGCAGTTGAATTATCTGCAATGTACTGCACATCTGTGTTTGCATTCCATAATAGGGCAATGATTGCATTGTAATCATTGATCTATTTTGATTCTTCCCTTCTTTTTATGTAATATGTGTTTTTAGGTGATTTACCTTTAACACTATGTCGAACTGAAGACATGAAGTTGTTTACTTCACCTGTTTCTGTAACTGGTCTGGGGAAACCAAAGCAGCATTTGGTATAGTATTTATCTTTGTTTTTGTACTTACGACAACAATATTTGCCACATTTGTGTCTTTGAAATTGTAAAATCTGCCCATGCAGCTCACTATGACCCTGTTGTGAAGGGATTTCACATGTGACATATTTTTGGATAAACTGCAAAACAGTGCTATCACTGTCGTGCCCAAATTTCAGTGCATCTTTGATCCATAACAGCATGTGAATATGTGGTGCTTCTCTCGCTTGATATTCTTTTCTCCAAAAGAAGTGTTGCACTTCTCCAAGGAGAGGAACACTTTTATTGCAAATAAAGTGTAGCATTGCAATGAAACGATGATGGAAATATCTTGAGACATTAACTGGATCTAGAGAGCAAAGGTCTCCAGGTGTTAATATATCTATGTTGTTTTTGTTGCTGTTTGCTATTCGTAGAAACTCATGCAAATCTTCCCATGCGTATTCTGCACAACTTAGCGCAACAAACCAAGTTGGTGGTCCAAGGTTTCTGATCATGCAACGCACGTCTCCGTGCCGTCTAAACCAGTATTCCTTTGTACCGTGCATGTTTGCAAAAAAATGTGTTATACTTGATTGTAAAACCTCATCTTTTTCTTGTACTTTTTGTATTAACTACATAGCTGACATATTTTGAAAGTGTGTTCCAGATTTAAGAATGTGTGCAACTCCATAACATAGTGTTGCTAATTCACTTTCGTAGAGTAGGTGGAATATGTATTCCACATTTTGTCTAAATCTGGGATCTTGGGAATACATTCGTAATGAGTGGTATTCTGATGTTCCAATCTGAGTGGGTCTATCATCGTACCTCCCACCTTTGCCAGCAGGAAATAGCAGTGGAAAAGGACATGCTTCTATACTTTTTTCCCAAATACTCATTGGTGACCCTCTGGTTTGTCGCATTTGGTAAGTTTCTAGTGCATCATCTACACTTTCATTGGAATGCAATGGATGAATTGTGTAATGGTCTAAGGGAGTGGATACTGTAGCTGGATCCAGAAGTTCGAATTGGCCAGTTTCTGATGACTCTTGAATTATTTCAGTTGTTTGCCTTAAGCTTTCATCAATATTTATTTCCTTGTAGTACTCATTGTTGTCTTTTAGATATTGCAATGCTTGTGTAACTTTGTGTAATTCTACTAATTGTTGCCAAATTTTTTTGTCCTTTGTTGGTACTCCATTTACCAAGACTATTAAAGAATGCTCTAGAGTGTGCACATTTTCCGTTAGATCTAATGGCAAGTACACTACTTTGCCACGAATGCCTTTCACCAATTCAGAAGGAGGTAAATTTGCTGTTTTTGCATGAAGGCGTATAATTGCTTGAAATGGGTGAACTGTTTGAATTATTATGCTCTCATACAAATTGAGCACTTGCAGGATTTTTGGTAATGGAAACAATTCCAAATTATTTGTAATTGCACGTGAAGGAGTGTGGTTGTTGTCTAATTTTGCAGTACAGTAACTGTAACATATTAGACGTTCAGTTCCTTCATATTTGCTTTCAGCTAAAAGGTACAAAGCTAATTCAAACCATTTAGAGTCTTCATTGTTTTCTATTTTGTATGCTATGTCCACATTTTTTGTGTTCCTTTTGTAAAACGTTCTGCGGCAAAATACACACAAATGGTTTGGTACGTCAGCCGATGACCTTTTAAATTTCAGTATTTCTTTTCTGTATGTGTGTAATAGAAGGTTGCTATGTGCAGAATTGTCGCTACTATGCTCTAAAACTGTTGCATTTTTTACGTGGCTCTCACTTCCAAAATACCTTTTCTGAATACGGTCCATTTCTTCTTGTAAGTATTTGGGTGTACCATGCAGAAGAGTGGTATTTAAATTGCCTAATTCTGAAGCTGTACTTTTTGCACAATATATTTTATACACTAAATTTTTTACTTTAGAATGATGCACTGATATTCCTTTGATATCATGGAAGGTACTTTTGCAAACAGGCCCAGAAATGCAGGCTAGTGAATGTCCTTTTAGTCCTGTGTGTTTTCGCACTACACAAATATCCATATTTTGCAGCACTTTGATTTTACTTTTGTCTTTACCTTTTACATATGGATTGAGGAACACACGTAAAGATTTGAAAGCTTTATTTGGAATGGCACACATTGATGTGCACGGCCATTTGTATACTGGATGGTGTGGTTCTGCTGAATCGAGAGGTAATACTGAGTTTTCAGAAGACAATTTTGTAAGCAGTGTTTCTTGTTCCATGATGGTAGTATTGATTTTCTCATACCCACGCCCACTGCTATGGATGGCAATTGTGTTTGTTTGATTTTGTTTGTATGCTTCTTCATTGAAATATGGCTCTGTGGTTGTTGTGTGACTCCATTCACCACCACAAACATGTAAAAAATTATTTTTGTTCACATTCCGTTTATTGCTGAGTTTCGTCTGTAGTTTGCTACTTACTTTTGTTAGTGCTTTCATCCTTTTTAACACTAATATGAACAACTTCCTTTTGAGAAGGATTGCACTGTCTACGAGAGCTTGTAGAATTAACTTTCTACGGTACGTTTTAAGGGGTGAGGATGACTTTGGTCCTCTTCTTAGTAGATTCTGAAGGACTTTGTGATGAAACTATTTTGCTAAAATACTTTTTTTACTATGGGTTCTTATACTATCAGGATTATTAGGAACATTGTTAGCTGTACTGGCAGCCGTTTCTTTGTCATCATTTCTGTGTTTTGTGATACTTTTTGATGGAGGGCGTACAGTTTCAGTAGTTGAGACTTCTTTTATTATGTTACCCAATTGCATTAGGTGGTTTGTACCAAGATTCTCCCCTAACTCTACAACAGGTGGATGCTTACATTGGGTACCTTTATTTTTATTTGCTCTAATTCTGCGTTCCTTTCTACTGAGCTGCTTTTTGGTAGGCATTCTTTGGTGTCTGTTAAGAAAAAAAATATTCTTTGGTCTGTTGTCCAATGTATGTGTGCTGTGTGCATGTGTGCATAAGTGTGATGGGGAAACTCTTTGGCACGGTGTGTCAATGCACAGTGACCTCTAACTATCATTTGGTAAGGCTACTTTACTGTTTGTATAGTAATACAATGTGCTTTAGATGAGAGTACACAGTGCCCTACTTGTGCGGAGAACCATTATTAATAACCAAAATGGCAAAAACGTGCTACCGCCACTTATTTTCACAATCTAACCTTCTACGTATTACCTATGTCATTTCAGTACCAAGCACACAGCCATTTGTCAGCCATTCCACCAGTTAATCTTTGTCCTATAAATGGATATTGGTAGGCTGAATGGTTTACAAATGAATGCTTCCTTTGGTGCCCAAAATGAACAAATAACCCGTGCAGCCTCTTTAAGGAGAAGTTACAATATAAAGGTTGTACTGTACTTACTTTTTGGTGCAAGATGACAAGGTTTCTTCGGATATGTCGTCTGCAGTGTAGATGTTTTTGCTTCTTAGGAGAGTAGTCTTCACTGTGAATTAAAAAAACAATATCAATTACTTTGTGTGTTTGCAGCGGTCATGATACTGCAGCCTTTACTTGTACTTCTTTCGTCATACGATTCAACTTTCATGTTTCAACCCAATCCATGTGCACATTTCACTTCTCTCTGCGCACTCTTTGTATACTACTTTCAATATGGTACTTCAAAGTCCTTCAAAATATCTATCCTTTTTAGGGGTTTGGAAATGCCTTGTTCTTTACAAAGTGTAGTATGCATAGGAGAGAGGTTTGTAAGCGATAGGGCAACGTAGAAGATGGGCAAACATTTTGTACTTCTTGTCCAAAAATCGGGAGACCCTCCGAAGGACATGTCAGCACCACAATCGGGAGCGATTACTATTCTCATACGATCACATTGCAAGTAGCATTACTGTTGGCAGTACAAAGGACAGAACTGCGACATTTTCACATACAAAATTAAGGTCTGCCCTAAATTATACTTCTCAACTCACACACTTTTGGCGCATGTCACCCGCCTTGTAAAGGGCAGACTCAACCGCCAAGCCTCCTGCACGGCCATTCATTCCAATGGGCGTGTCACCGGCCGAAAAACAAAATCAGCTCATTTCACCCGCACGTCATACAAAAATGGTTGAGAGCTATGCCTAAATAGACATGCTTGCAACGTATGTACAGGTTATGCAGAAGAAATTAAGCAGTCGTGCAATTTGTTAATGGCAAATCGGCAATCTTGCACTTTACAAGGGGGAGCGTTGTTATGTGCTTCCTATGGAAATTTACAGGCATTATTTTGTCCATTTTAAATTATAAGGCTTCCACATGTACTCTAATTAGAATGAACATACCTTTACTCTATACTGATGCATGTGGTCATGCATGGAGCTGTACATAGAAATTCGCAATCCTTCCACAGTAGCTTGTGAAGTAGGTGCTTTGCAATGGTATGCGATTTCCATTAAGAATCATCGACAGTAATTTTGAAGTGCGCAATGTTGATGACGGAGTTAAAATTAGCGAGGTTCTATGTGATTGGTGGCTGATTGTGCGCCCGCTTAGTTGTGTCCAATGATGGACTTGCTTTGGTACCGCTGTAGAAAGGGTGGAAGGACTGGGTAAGAGTTACGTGCCGCACGTAGGCAATGCTTGTCCGGTGGTAGGGCATGTCACATACAGGTTTCTACAGCTAATCCTGCATGGAAAGTCGACTGTAGCCATCAGCCAATCAGATGTTCACATTACTCTTTTGTGTCGAAAGACGGTGCACACACTGAAAATGGCAGAGGTGCCGAGGGTCGGGGTTTTGCTGCTCGGAGACATTTTTGTGCAAGGCTTACAACACTATGCCGAGAGTAGGCATGTGGCACACCATTTCGATGTGCGAGGAGTGGAGGTGGTCTGGAGCGCCGACACTGATCCCAATGCTGCGGCAATTCTGCAAGTTTGCAGAGACATGTGTAGAATGACCACTCCTCATGTGGTAATTTTGCACTATGGTGCTTGCCACTTGGGATACCTGACTTCACGTACTTTGTTGGCAGATTTGGCACAGTTGGTTGAAGCAATCATGACCATCTTCCTAACATCCAAAGTTATTTTTTCTGCTTTACTCCCCAGACTACAATGGACCAATACTTCTGTTTTCTGTCCAGATCAAAGCATCGGGAGGTGCATCATCACTCGCGTCATGCGTGCATTCATGCTGCGAGTTGGTATGTTTTTTTGTAGCCACGATAATATTGCTCCCAGCAATGCTCATTACTTTGAAGGAGATGGCATTGCACTATCCTCTTTGGGAAATGCGATGTTCTTTTGGAACATAAGGCTTGCTTTAGAGAAGGTTCTGTAATGTTTGCAAGAGTAAAGCAAGGACAAAAACTACAAAAAAATGCATAAAATACCACATGTCTCTTTGATACGTGGCCAAAAATAAATAAAAAACGGCTCTTCTCAGCGCCTACCTTAAAGGGGAAAAAGGGGATTAGTACTTTAATGTATCGTCGTCACGCTCTGCTCCTCTACATGTCTGCGAACATGGCGGTAGTTAGCTGCCAGCACATATCACCACCGGGGACTGAAGGGTGGAGTCGCATGTAAATGAGAATGAGCGGAGCTAGGGATTGGTCCATAAAGTTCAGTAGGTTTATTCTGACCGACGTACTTTAGTAAGACCGTCTTCTCCCTCACAGGACACCACACAGCCATGGCTTTCCATGGTCAAAAAGTCTGGATTGTGGGAGACTCATGGATACATTGGTTGAAGGTGCATGCCGAAAGCTGCAGTTTATCTACAAATCTCGGATTTCCACATGCGGAAGTGCACTGGCATGGCGTGCGTGGCATGAGATGGCTGGACTTGGTACCTCTTTGTGTTACTTTACAGAGAGAGCGTCCTCCAGATATACTCATCATTCATTGTGGCGGAAACAGTTTAGGCCATGTATCTGGAATTTCTTTACAATTTGCCATGAAGGAAGGACTCGCGCAGCTCATGTACATGTTTCTAAATTGTGAAATACTTTTTTCCTGTATTGCCCAAAGACAAATATGGTTGCGTTCTTCTGCATTTGGTCCACAAATGGAGAAAGCGAGATGCAATGCGAATAAGGCTGTGTGTGCCTTTTTAAGCGATGTTGGTATGTCCTCTTTCCACAATGAAAACATTTTGTTTCGTAGAGTCCACCTCACATATGCAGGCAATCAGATGTTTCTTCACAATATACAAAATGCATTGTGCCCTCTTTTGCAATCACACTAACCTATCTGAGAATCCGTTTTACCCAATCCACTGCTTTTTAACCCACACAACACAGCACCAAAAGGCTCTTTTCAGAGCCGCCACTTACTCCCAACGTACACTTTTATTGTGTTTGCTCCACTTGCACCCTCCCTTTCTGCCCTCTACGACTGTCCGCAAACTTTTGCTGAACTCCGCAGGGCTCTACGGCCTTCACTTCATAGTTCTATTGTCACACTGAGAAAGGCGGCTCTGAAAAGAGCCTTTTCTATCATTTTTGTTGTTTTTACATTCATTGATTAACAGCACTCCACACACTAGGAGAAGAGCGAGAGGAGGGTAAGGAAGGGACACCAGCCACAGGGATAAGAAAGGGCAACTGAACAGAGAAATATTAAGGGTGATCTTTATTTAGGTAAGGAGCAAATCTTCTGGTGCTTGCTGACTGCAGCCTCAAAAGCACTTCGAAGACTCTTCCCCCTGCAGAGTACTGCGTCACAATACGTGCACACTACTGTCACCTTCGAAAGGTAAGGGTCCACAGCATTGCGAATGGCTTGTGATGCAGCTGGAGGGAGGCGCTCGCCCACAGGAGTGTCTCTTGTGGTGGGAGGATCGGATTCCAAGGATGCTGTGGAGGAACTCAAACGACTACGCTCTTCACATGGCACCACCTTGCGAATGTCCGCAGTGTGGAATGGAGTGAGGTGGCGCTTCATGGTTGTCGTACCAAAACAGTACTCTCCAAACCTCCCATGACTCAACACCACATCGCACTGGTTACACTTCACCAGGTTCGCACCTGCTTTTGGTACGTTCCCATAAACGGAAAACAACCGCCACACCCACGACTCCCGCTAAGTACTCCACTTCATTCTCTTCCTCCTCTTCTTCCTCAATCTCTACATCTTCACCCAAATATCTCTCTGCAGGCCCTTGGTGAGGTGGTGATGGTGGCGGGTTTGGGGGAGGTGCAGAGGCTAATAACCCAACAGCAGCCATGCAAACCATAGTAATTTGTTTCCTTTTTGTCACTACAGCAGTAAAGGCAACGCACCTCTATCTGCTATAGCTAGGACAATGAAGATGCGCTCCGGGGATGTGGCCTTTTGAAGGGGTGCAGGGGTGTGCCTCGTGACCGTCTTCATCCTTAAAAAGCAGTACACTCAATTTTACACAGTAACTCCTGAGGTGGCCTATTGTTTGGGATGTGTGAAATTACATTTTTCCACTCCACAATACTTTGCCTTGTGTCTACAAGTTAATTTTTAGTGTTGCGGAAGCACACAAACCGCAGAAACTAGTCCCCACGCTCAGCGTAGGTGCGGTCACAAGATGACGTCCTCAACACATCCGCCCCCTTCATGAAAGTCTCCTGGACAGCAAATGCAAAGAATCACACATGCGCACAAGTGTCCTATGGACAGTGTTCGGGTTCTCAAAGTACTGCAAAGTGCGACACAAGTAAGACGGACAGTTACGAACTGGCGCAATGTTGGCAATCCTTTCATTTGTACTGCGCATGTGCTTGCATGCTATGTTCACTGTACGGACAGTTCCAGTGTCCTTAGGACAACTCCATTTTGTTTGCCTACCACCTTGCCGCCCACCGTGCCTGTTCTACGGACGGCACCATTTTGACTGCGCCCAATACGAACCGCTATACTGTCCTTCACACATTCCCTTTCTACTCATTTACACCCATTCCGAACATCTTGTGTGTTCTACGACCATGTATTATCTCGTTCCCAAGCGGTACACCGAGTTAGTATATCCTTTGGACACCCCTTTCTGTTTATGTACGCACATTGTGAAAAGATGTTGCAGTCACACATCACATCCATCTTACTTGCCATTACACAGCACCCACATTGCATTGCTTGCGGATAGGTCGAACAGGCGCGCTGTTCGCGAACATTTTACGTCTTTTAAAAAAAAAAATGTAAACACATTCTCTATCTCTACAACTACCGTACACAACCATTTACTATACACACAAAAACACACATCAATCTACAGAAACAGCAGGGGAAGCGGACACGGAAACAAATATGGGGGAATTTGGATTCAACACAGGCTGGTTATGAGGGGAAGATTTGTGAGGGGAGGAAGGGATGGATACTTCGTCGAAACTTCTATTTTCCTGTTGCACATTTGGGGATGGGTCACTAGGGAATGGAGAAGCAGGGCAGGTGCAGGTGGGGCAATGGTACTGAACTTTCCCTCTCACAACGTCCTCCACAAACTCCCGTAAACTTTGAAAATTGTCATTCAAAACGTCCATTTTCAACTCTATCCTTTTTATTCTGTCTTCTTCTATCTTGTCTGTTCCCCTTTCCTCTTTTTTTCCTGGTCTGTTGAAAAAAAAATCAACACAAGTTAAATGCCTATGAAATACTGGTCACTATTCTCCATATGCAGACCAATGTGTACAATTGTTGTCACTGTCTTCAGACATTTCCCTGTGCGGGAAATACTCCTCCAGCCACTCCAAAGTACTAGCCATTTCTGAGTCAAAACAACAGAAACAAATTATTATTTCTGCACCACATACCAAAAAAAAACACAACCACTTTAAAAAAAATTACCTGCACTCACTCTTTTGATGTAATCTCCCTTCGTCCAAATGCGTCCGTCCACTGTCGTTCCAGGCTTTCGAGTTTCTTTGAAGTGATTACAGTAGTGGCATCCTTTCTTTTTTTATTGGTACCATCCTCTTCATTCTACATGGTTATTAAATGTGTCGTTTCCATTTCCCACCTTCAGGTTTCCATATTTACTTATTACTACTTACAATATCTTTATGCCCTTCTTCACCGTTTCCCACTTTTTGTGTAAGACAATAGTACATTTTCAGATACCCCCCGCCTCTTTGGGTAATGTTGATCCTGTCCGCGCTCAGTTCGTCCCTTTCTAAAGTCAATAGGGAGGGGTTTCTGAATGTTCTATGTTAAATGTATGGCAAGTACATAGATTATACTACATATCTCTAAAAATCACATGATTACAGTGCATATTCTGCTCACCAACTTCATTGACACAATTTCATGCTTAAGTTCCACCTTCCAAAAACCTGTACATTTCCCTACAAAACACACTTTGATAAGGGGACGTTAGAGTTCAGTTGCCCTCCCAAAAACCAGTGCAATTCACTACAAAAAAAACTTTGTTGAGGGGACGTTATGGTTAAGTTGTCCCAACAAAAACCTGTTGGGGTTTAAGATGGAGGCTTAATTTACCATAACTGTGGTATTTCAGGGGTTATTTGGTTTTAATTTGACGCATAAAGGGGAGGGGGAAGTTTTTTTTTTGTGTGAAGTGTACAGGTTTTTGTTGGGACAACTTAACCATAACGTCCCTTCAACAAAGTTTTTTTTGTAATATATATATATATATATATATATATATATATATATATATATATATATATATATATTTAAATAAAACACGGCCCGCGGTTGTGTAGCTATGGTTATGTTGCTGAACCCATAGGAAGAGCACTTTTTTGGCAGCTTATAGCTTCGCTCCCCTAGGAGCAATCGTCACCAAACTTTACAAAAAATGTATATGGCCGGCTCTGAATTTTTCAGCCAAGTTGGGTGAGATTTCGTGCAGGGGGGGTAAAGTTATAGGGTGGGTGTCCCCATAGACTGAATGGGCAAAAGCTTTGCGCACGGCTACAGGCCGAACAGCTGGATGGATTTTCACCAAATTTGCGGCAGGAGCAGGGGGCATGGATCAGAAAGCATGCTTTTGTGTGTTTGGTGTAAATCCAACCAGTAATTTTGTTGCAAATAACTGAAATGTACAAAAAATGTGTGACATCTGGGTCTGCTCCGCGGACCCATTTCCCTGCTCGCTCCGCGGACCGAATTCTCATTGGCCTGCGGTACGCCGTGCGGTCGGCGAACTTTGGACACGGCCGTTGGTTGGCTGGAGGGCAGTGTGCTGTGCATCAAAGGTTTTGGGACCGCTGCCATGGTGTATCGGAGGACAATGCGGCGACGAAAGGGACTGACAAACATACATTACGCCATGTGGTGGTGGGAAGAAGGTAAGGAGAGGGTGGGCGAATGAGCGGTGGTTCATGTGATATATGTCAGTAGGTGGAAGTAGATGGTCGTGTGTCTGCGGTATCCGTGCATATTGCACCAATTCGCGGCTGCCTCTACAGGTGACTACCTTGTGTAGCAGGCAGTCTGCGTTACAGCACCGTAGCTGGTGAGGCGACCTGTTTCCGTGGTCACTGATGGCACAGCAATGTATACAATGTTGGTTCCATGGGTGTGGGGATTGGTAGCACATCGTAGAGTGTCTGCTGCATGCCTGGACCTCATGGCGTGACCCGTCATGTAGTGTGCCCACTGGGTGCAGTGGTGAAGTACTGGGTGCTTCGAAGTGGTAGAGTTGCACGGTATGTACCTGACCACTTGTTCAGGGTGGACAAAAGGTACTTTTGTCTTTACCTTTTACATATGGATTGAGGAACACACGTAAAGATTTGAAAGCTTTATTTGGAATGGCACACATTGATGTGCACGGCCATTTGTATACTGGATGGTGTGGTTCTGCTGAATCGAGAGGTAATACTGAGTTTTCAGAAGACAATTTTGTAAGCAGTGTTTCTTGTTCCATGATGGTAGTATTGATTTTCTCATACCCACGCCCACTGCTATGGATGGCAATTGTGTTTGTTTGATTTTGTTTGTATGCTTCTTCATTGAAATATGGCTCTGTGGTTGTTGTGTGACTCCATTCACCACCACAAACATGTAAAAAATTATTTTTGTTCACATTCCGTTTATTGCTGAGTTTCGTCTGTAGTTTGCTACTTACTTTTGTTAGTGCTTTCATCCTTTTTAACACTAATATGAACAACTTCCTTTTGAGAAGGATTGCACTGTCTACGAGAGCTTGTAGAATTAACTTTCTACGGTACGTTTTAAGGGGTGAGGATGACTTTGGTCCTCTTCTTAGTAGATTCTGAAGGACTTTGTGATGAAACTATTTTGCTAAAATACTTTTTTTACTATGGGTTCTTATACTATCAGGATTATTAGGAACATTGTTAGCTGTACTGGCAGCCGTTTCTTTGTCATCATTTCTGTGTTTTGTGATACTTTTTGATGGAGGGCGTACAG
This sequence comes from Ambystoma mexicanum, assembly GCF_040938575.1. Taxonomy (NCBI): domain Eukaryota; kingdom Metazoa; phylum Chordata; class Amphibia; order Caudata; family Ambystomatidae; genus Ambystoma; species Ambystoma mexicanum. The sequence continues at coordinate 1,282,726,015 of NC_090934.1, forward strand.
TTTCAGTAGTTGAGACTTCTTTTATTATGTTACCCAATTGCATTAGGTGGTTTGTACCAAGATTCTCCCCTAACTCTACAACAGGTGGATGCTTACATTGGGTACCTTTATTTTTATTTGCTCTAATTCTGCGTTCCTTTCTACGGAGCTGCTTTTTGGTAGGCATTCTTTGGTGTCTGTTAAGAAAAAAAATATTCTTTGGTCTGTTGTCCAATGTATGTGTGCTGTGTGCATGTGTGCATAAGTGTGATGGGGAAACTCTTTGGCACGGTGTGTCAATGCACAGTGACCTCTAACTATCATTTGGTAAGGCTACTTTACTGTTTGTATAGTAATACAATGTGCTTTAGATGAGAGTACACAGTGCCCTACTTGTGCGGAGAACCATTATTAATAACCAAAATGGCAAAAACGTGCTACCGCCACTTATTTTCACAATCTAACCTTCTACGTATTACCTATGTCATTTCAGTACCAAGCACACAGCCATTTGTCAGCCATTCCACCAGTTAATCTTTGTCCTATAAATGGATATTGGTAGGCTGAATGGTTTACAAATGAATGCTTCCTTTGGTGCCCAAAATGAACAAATAACCCGTGCAGCCTCTTTAAGGAGAAGTTACAATATAAAGGTTGTACTGTACTTACTTTTTGGTGCAAGATGACAAGGTTTCTTCGGATATGTCGTCTGCAGTGTAGATGTTTTTGCTTCTTAGGAGAGTAGTCTTCACTGTGAATTAAAAAAACAATATCAATTACTTTGTGTGTTTGCAGCGGTCATGATACTGCAGCCTTTACTTGTACTTCTTTCGTCATACGATTCAACTTTCATGTTTCAACCCAATCCATGTGCACATTTCACTTCTCTCTGCGCACTCTTTGTATACTACTTTCAATATGGTACTTCAAAGTCCTTCAAAATATCTATCCTTTTTAGGGGTTTGGAAATGCCTTGTTCTTTACAAAGTGTAGTATGCATAGGAGAGAGGTTTGTAAGCGATAGGGCAACGTAGAAGATGGGCAAACATTTTGTACTTCTTGTCCAAAAATCGGGAGACCCTCCGAAGGACATGTCAGCACCACAATCGGGAGCGATTACTATTCTCATACGATCACATTGCAAGTAGCATTACTGTTGGCAGTACAAAGGACAGAACTGCGACATTTTCACATACAAAATTAAGGTCTGCCCTAAATTATACTTCTCAACTCACACACTTTTGGCGCATGTCACCCGCCTTGTAAAGGGCAGACTCAACCGCCAAGCCTCCTGCACGGCCATTCATTCCAATGGGCGTGTCACCGGCCGAAAAACAAAATCAGCTCATTTCACCCGCACGTCATACAAAAATGGTTGAGAGCTATGCCTAAATAGACATGCTTGCAACGTATGTACAGGTTATGCAGAAGAAATTAAGCAGTCGTGCAATTTGTTAATGGCAAATCGGCAATCTTGCACTTTACAAGGGGGAGCGTTGTTATGTGCTTCCTATGGAAATTTACAGGCATTATTTTGTCCATTTTAAATTATAAGGCTTCCACATGTACTCTAATTAGAATGAACATACCTTTACTCTATACTGATGCATGTGGTCATGCATGGAGCTGTACATAGAAATTCGCAATCCTTCCACAGTAGCTTGTGAAGTAGGTGCTTTGCAATGGTATGCGATTTCCATTAAGAATCATCGACAGTAATTTTGAAGTGCGCAATGTTGATGACGGAGTTAAAATTAGCGAGGTTCTATGTGATTGGTGGCTGATTGTGCGCCCGCTTAGTTGTGTCCAATGATGGACTTGCTTTGGTACCGCTGTAGAAAGGGTGGAAGGACTGGGTAAGAGTTACGTGCCGCACGTAGGCAATGCTTGTCCGGTGGTAGGGCATGTCACATACAGGTTTCTACAGCTAATCCTGCATGGAAAGTCGACTGTAGCCATCAGCCAATCAGATGTTCACATTACTCTTTTGTGTCGAAAGACGGTGCACACACTGAAAATGGCAGAGGTGCCGAGGGTCGGGGTTTTGCTGCTCGGAGACATTTTTGTGCAAGGCTTACAACACTATGCCGAGAGTAGGCATGTGGCACACCATTTCGATGTGCGAGGAGTGGAGGTGGTCTGGAGCGCCGACACTGATCCCAATGCTGCGGCAATTCTGCAAGTTTGCAGAGACATGTGTAGAATGACCACTCCTCATGTGGTAATTTTGCACTATGGTGCTTGCCACTTGGGATACCTGACTTCACGTACTTTGTTGGCAGATTTGGCACAGTTGGTTGAAGCAATCATGACCATCTTCCTAACATCCAAAGTTATTTTTTCTGCTTTACTCCCCAGACTACAATGGACCAATACTTCTGTTTTCTGTCCAGATCAAAGCATCGGGAGGTGCATCATCACTCGCGTCATGCGTGCATTCATGCTGCGAGTTGGTATGTTTTTTTGTAGCCACGATAATATTGCTCCCAGCAATGCTCATTACTTTGAAGGAGATGGCATTGCACTATCCTCTTTGGGAAATGCGATGTTCTTTTGGAACATAAGGCTTGCTTTAGAGAAGGTTCTGTAATGTTTGCAAGAGTAAAGCAAGGACAAAAACTACAAAAAAATGCATAAAATACCACATGTCTCTTTGATACGTGGCCAAAAATAAATAAAAAACGGCTCTTCTCAGCGCCTACCTTAAAGGGGAAAAAGGGGATTAGTACTTTAATGTATCGTCGTCACGCTCTGCTCCTCTACATGTCTGCGAACATGGCGGTAGTTAGCTGCCAGCACATATCACCACCGGGGACTGAAGGGTGGAGTCGCATGTAAATGAGAATGAGCGGAGCTAGGGATTGGTCCATAAAGTTCAGTAGGTTTATTCCGACCGACGTACTTTAGTAAGACCGTCTTCTCCCTCACAGGACACCACACAGCCATGGCTTTCCATGGTCAAAAAGTCTGGATTGTGGGAGACTCATGGATACATTGGTTGAAGGTGCATGCCGAAAGCTGCAGTTTATCTACAAATCTCGGATTTCCACATGCGGAAGTGCACTGGCATGGCGTGCGTGGCATGAGATGGCTGGACTTGGTACCTCTTTGTGTTACTTTACAGAGAGAGCGTCCTCCAGATATACTCATCATTCATTGTGGCGGAAACAGTTTAGGCCATGTATCTGGAATTTCTTTACAATTTGCCATGAAGGAAGGACTCGCGCAGCTCATGTACATGTTTCTAAATTGTGAAATACTTTTTTCCTGTATTGCCCAAAGACAAATATGGTTGCGTTCTTCTGCATTTGGTCCACAAATGGAGAAAGCGAGATGCAATGCGAATAAGGCTGTGTGTGCCTTTTTAAGCGATGTTGGTATGTCCTCTTTCCACAATGAAAACATTTTGTTTCGTAGAGTCCACCTCACATATGCAGGCAATCAGATGTTTCTTCACAATATACAAAATGCATTGTGCCCTCTTTTGCAATCACACTAACCTATCTGAGAATCCGTTTTACCCAATCCACTGCTTTTTAACCCACACAACACAGCACCAAAAGGCTCTTTTCAGAGCCGCCACTTACTCCCAACGTACACTTTTATTGTGTTTGCTCCACTTGCACCCTCCCTTTCTGCCCTCTACGACTGTCCGCAAACTTTTGCTGAACTCCGCAGGGCTCTACGGCCTTCACTTCATAGTTCTATTGTCACACTGAGAAAGGCGGCTCTGAAAAGAGCCTTTTCTATCATTTTTGTTGTTTTTACATTCATTGATTAACAGCACTCCACACACTAGGAGAAGAGCGAGAGGAGGGTAAGGAAGGGACACCAGCCACAGGGATAAGAAAGGGCAACTGAACAGAGAAATATTAAGGGTGATCTTTATTTAGGTAAGGAGCAAATCTTCTGGTGCTTGCTGACTGCAGCCTCAAAAGCACTTCGAAGACTCTTCCCCCTGCAGAGTACTGCGTCACAATACGTGCACACTACTGTCACCTTCGAAAGGTAAGGGTCCACAGCATTGCGAATGGCTTGTGATGCAGCTGGAGGGAGGCGCTCGCCCACAGGAGTGTCTCTTGTGGTGGGAGGATCGGATTCCAAGGATGCTGTGGAGGAACTCAAACGACTACGCTCTTCACATGGCACCACCTTGCGAATGTCCGCAGTGTGGAATGGAGTGAGGTGGCGCTTCATGGTTGTCGTACCAAAACAGTACTCTCCAAACCTCCCATGACTCAACACCACATCGCACTGGTTACACTTCACCAGGTTCGCACCTGCTTTTGGTACGTTCCCATAAACGGAAAACAACCGCCACACCCACGACTCCCGCTAAGTACTCCACTTCATTCTCTTCCTCCTCTTCTTCCTCAATCTCTACATCTTCACCCAAATATCTCTCTGCAGGCCCTTGGTGAGGTGGTGATGGTGGCGGGTTTGGGGGAGGTGCAGAGGCTAATAACCCAACAGCAGCCATGCAAACCATAGTAATTTGTTTCCTTTTTGTCACTACAGCAGTAAAGGCAACGCACCTCTATCTGCTATAGCTAGGACAATGAAGATGCGCTCCGGGGATGTGGCCTTTTGAAGGGGTGCAGGGGTGTGCCTCGTGACCGTCTTCATCCTTAAAAAGCAGTACACTCAATTTTACACAGTAACTCCTGAGGTGGCCTATTGTTTGGGATGTGTGAAATTACATTTTTCCACTCCACAATACTTTGCCTTGTGTCTACAAGTTAATTTTTAGTGTTGCGGAAGCACACAAACCGCAGAAACTAGTCCCCACGCTCAGCGTAGGTGCGGTCACAAGATGACGTCCTCAACACATCCGCCCCCTTCATGAAAGTCTCCTGGACAGCAAATGCAAAGAATCACACATGCGCACAAGTGTCCTATGGACAGTGTTCGGGTTCTCAAAGTACTGCAAAGTGCGACACAAGTAAGACGGACAGTTACGAACTGGCGCAATGTTGGCAATCCTTTCAATTGTACTGCGCATGTGCTTGCATGCTATGTTCACTGTACGGACAGTTCCAGTGTCCTTAGGACAACTCCATTTTGTTTGCCTACCACCTTGCCGCCCACCGTGCCTGTTCTACGGACGGCACCATTTTGACTGCGCCCAATACGAACCGCTATACTGTCCTTCACACATTCCCTTTCTACTCATTTACACCCATTCCGAACATCTTGTGTGTTCTACGACCATGTATTATCTCGTTCCCAAGCGGTACACCGAGTTAGTATATCCTTTGGACACCCCTTTCTGTTTATGTACGCACATTGTGAAAAGATGTTGCAGTCACACATCACATCCATCTTACTTGCCATTACACAGCACCCACATTGCATTGCTTGCGGATAGGTCGAACAGGCGCGCTGTTCGCGAACATTTTACGTCTTTTAAAAAAAAAAAATGTAAACACATTCTCTATCTCTACAACTACCGTACACAACCATTTACTATACACACAAAAACACACATCAATCTACAGAAACAGCAGGGGAAGCGGACACGGAAACAAATATGGGGGAATTTGGATTCAACACAGGCTGGTTATGAGGGGAAGATTTGTGAGGGGAGGAAGGGATGGATACTTCGTCGAAACTTCTATTTTCCTGTTGCACATTTGGGGATGGGTCACTAGGGAATGGAGAAGCAGGGCAGGTGCAGGTGGGGCAATGGTACTGAACTTTCCCTCTCACAACGTCCTCCACAAACTCCCGTAAACTTTGAAAATTGTCATTCAAAACGTCCATTTTCAACTCTATCCTTTTTATTCTGTCTTCTTCTATCTTGTCTGTTCCCCTTTCCTCTTTTTTTCCTGGTCTGTTGAAAAAAAAATCAACACAAGTTAAATGCCTATGAAATACTGGTCACTATTCTCCATATGCAGACCAATGTGTACAATTGTTGTCACTGTCTTCAGACATTTCCCTGTGCGGGAAATACTCCTCCAGCCACTCCAAAGTACTAGCCATTTCTGAGTCAAAACAACAGAAACAAATTATTATTTCTGCACCACATACCAAAAAAAAACACAACCACTTTAAAAAAAATTACCTGCACTCACTCTTTTGATGTAATCTCCCTTCGTCCAAATGCGTCCGTCCACTGTCGTTCCAGGCTTTCGAGTTTCTTTGAAGTGATTACAGTAGTGGCATCCTTTCTTTTTTTATTGGTACCATCCTCTTCATTCTACATGGTTATTAAATGTGTCGTTTCCATTTCCCACCTTCAGGTTTCCATATTTACTTATTACTACTTACAATATCTTTATGCCCTTCTTCACCGTTTCCCACTTTTTGTGTAAGACAATAGTACATTTTCAGATACCCCCCGCCTCTTTGGGTAATGTTGATCCTGTCCGCGCTCAGTTCGTCCCTTTCTAAAGTCAATAGGGAGGGGTTTCTGAATGTTCTATGTTAAATGTATGGCAAGTACATAGATTATACTACATATCTCTAAAAATCACATGATTACAGTGCATATTCTGCTCACCAACTTCATTGACACAATTTCATGCTTAAGTTCCACCTTCCAAAAACCTGTACATTTTCCTACAAAACACACTTTGATAAGGGGACGTTAGAGTTCAGTTGCCCTCCCAAAAACCAGTGCAATTCACTACAAAAAAAACTTTGTTGAGGGGACGTTATGGTTAAGTTGTCCCAACAAAAACCTGTTGGGGTTTAAGATGGAGGCTTAATTTACCATAACTGTGGTATTTCAGGGGTTATTTGGTTTTAATTTGACGCATAAAGGGGAGGGGGAAGTTTTTTTTTTGTGTGAAGTGTACAGGTTTTTGTTGGGACAACTTAACCATAACGTCCCTTCAACAAAGTTTTTTTTGTAATATATATATATATATATATATATATATATATATATATATATATATATATATATATATATATTTAAATAAAACACGGCCCGCGGTTGTGTAGCTATGGTTATGTTGCTGAACCCATAGGAAGAGCACTTTTTTGGCAGCTTATAGCTTCGCTCCCCTAGGAGCAATCGTCACCAAACTTTACAAAAAATGTATATGGCCGGCTCTGAATTTTTCAGCCAAGTTGGGTGAGATTTCGTGCAGGGGGGGTAAAGTTATAGGGTGGGTGTCCCCATAGACTGAATGGGCAAAAGCTTTGCGCACGGCTACAGGCCGAACAGCTGGATGGATTTTCACCAAATTTGCGGCAGGAGCAGGGGGCATGGATCAGAAAGCATGCTTTTGTGTGTTTGGTGTAAATCCAACCAGTAATTTTGTTGCAAATAACTGAAATGTACAAAAAATGTGTGACATCTGGGTCTGCTCCGCGGACCCATTTCCCTGCTCGCTCCGCGGACCGAATTCTCATTGGCCTGCGGTACGCCGTGCGGTCGGCGAACTTTGGACACGGCCGTTGGTTGGCTGGAGGGCAGTGTGCTGTGCATCAAAGGTTTTGGGACCGCTGCCATGGTGTATCGGAGGACAATGCGGCGACGAAAGGGACTGACAAACATACATTACGCCATGTGGTGGTGGGAAGAAGGTAAGGAGAGGGTGGGCGAATGAGCGGTGGTTCATGTGATATATGTCAGTAGGTGGAAGTAGATGGTCGTGTGTCTGCGGTATCCGTGCATATTGCACCAATTCGCGGCTGCCTCTACAGGTGACTACCTTGTGTAGCAGGCAGTCTGCGTTACAGCACCGTAGCTGGTGAGGCGACCTGTTTCCGTGGTCACTGATGGCACAGCAATGTATACAATGTTGGTTCCATGGGTGTGGGGATTGGTAGCACATCGTAGAGTGTCTGCTGCATGCCTGGACCTCATGGCGTGACCCGTCATGTAGTGTGCCCACTGGGTGCAGTGGTGAAGTACTGGGTGCTTCGAAGTGGTAGAGTTGCACGGTATGTACCTGACCACTTGTTCACCTGCATGACTCTGTTATGTTCTGCTGGGTGTGGGCAAGACCGACACTGGTGGGTGCATGGCGAAAGGCCGTAGGCCAAACACTGAAGAGCCTAGGCATGCACCGTAATGCAGGCATGCAGTTTAAAGTGTGCATGTCTCCAAGGGAGGTAACATTTAAAGAATGGTGTGGCAGACAATTGTAAACATGGTAGAGGAGCACAAGTAAACTGATATGCATACAGTACCATATGGTGTACATTATTGCACGTATTGCACAGTAGGTAGCCACATGTCGCCATTTGCCTTTGGTATGGGTTGCCCTTTACACCACCCACTGTATGGTACATGTTGTGCAGGGTCTGGGCAAGGTGTACACTTTTGGGTACATGGCCAAAGGCCGTAGGCCATGCAACCAAGAGAGTAGGCCTTGGGCACACCCAGCACCACATAAAGTAGCCATACAGGCTTAACTCTGCATCTCTCCGAGGATGGTGACCTTTGAAGAGTGGTTGTCGAGAACATTTTACACTTGGTGGAAAAAGATAAGGGAAGTAATATGCGTTCACTAGCACATAGTGTAGGTCAGTGAACACATTAGGGATCAATTTCTTAATATTTCCGTTTGCTATGGGTTGCCCTGTACAGGACACTTGCTTGAAGAAGTGTCTTAACACATTGCGCCATGTGAAGAACTTGTCAGCATCACCAAGTACACGTGTACTGTGAGTGTGTAACGGTACATCTGGAGTGCTGTACAGAAATGATAGTGTTCAATGCAGTGGTCTTGCATGTGATTGCTACATGCTTGTGTGCCTATTTCATTCTACCTAATGAGGGAGTGTTACAAATGTAATAGTGGAAACGGAGAAAGGACTGTGTCTGCTTTTCTGGGGTGTGGCCCTCGCTGTAGCTGGGAAGAGGCACGTGGTACATTCTGCCCTTCTGAGCATGATGGCCTTGAAAATGGAACTGTGGGGGTTATCCAATCAGGTGTGGAGTGTGTGGTTCACAGGAAAGGGCGGTAACATTTTCACCCAAAACGCAATGCAGTGACGTTAGCAGAGATGGAGAGACGCAGAGTGCTAATCGTGGGTGATACCTTTGTGTAAGATCTGCACATGCATGCCGTGGAAAGAGGCTGTGCTGCTAACTTTCAGTTGGGGGGAATGGAGGCTTTTTGGGGCACAGTCTATGAGTGGGGTTTCGGGTGCATGGATCTCCTTCGCATATGTGTGGCCTCTGTCGGTACTGTTGATATGGTGGTCGTGCATTTTGGAGCACTACATTTGGGGTACATGTTGTGCTCACGTTTGCTCGCTCACCTAAAGAAGTTGATGACAGCAGTGATGCAGATGTTTCCCACTACCAAGGTGATTTTCTCATCGATAAAACCAAGAGGAGCATGGGACCATGCCTGTGTACTTTGTCCACAGCCAGAGGTAAGGAGGTGTTGGATAAACAGAAGCATGTGTGACTTTATGTGTAGTGCTGGGATGTTCTGCACCGCCTATGAAAGCATTAATAACCAGCAAAAGTTCCAGTGGTTCCAAGGAAATGGCATTTTTTTTACCTACATTGGCAATGCTGTTTTGTTTGCCACTATGCACGAAGCGCTGCAGAGAATCCTGTAGAAATGTAAGAGAAGCGTTGACCTTCAGTCGATAGAAATGTCAGGAGGTGAAGCAAATAGGCAGCCAGCGAAAGAGAAAACACAAAAGAAAATGTATGCATGAACGTTCATAACAAAAACACGACAAAAAAAAACCCAAAAACAAATAAGCCTTTTCAGAGGCAGTACTAAAGACACACTCCCCTAACCCTATTTTACATCCCCCTCCTGTTCCTAGCACGGTAACTTCGATTCCGCTGTAATTTTAGGATTAGACGTGCCACAACCGGCTCTTTTCAGGATGGCAGCTATGGCATTGGTATTGTGGAGGCTAAGGCATTGCGCAATGTGCTTGCTGGTTGTGGTGTGAACACAAACACTGTGGCAGAAGGTCTATTTGTACTGAGAAATGTAGGAGGCTATGGCGAAACTGTGCAAGAGAAATGGCAGGCATCCTGTTTGTATGCATGCACTGCACGCACTTGCTTAACATTGCAAACATACATTCTGTGCTGCTTTTGTGGGAGCACTTTTCCAACATTTGTAGTACATGGATTACAGTGGAAAGACCATTCTGTAAAGTCTACAAGGTATGTGGGAGGCATCTTGTTGTTATGAATGCAGTGTGTGTATCATATGATATGCTGTGATATGGTATGCTGTGACATTTGTACCGCGCCTACAAATCAAGTGTGTGAAGGCGCGACGAGGAAAGGGAGGAGGAACAGAGACCACACAGAGACATTGATCCCACTATGCCAGGTGACACAGAGTGTGTAAGTGAATGGGAAGGGGGAGGGCACCGTGGAGTACATGGGAACAACAAAAAATAGCAATAAGTGCCACTAGGGCCGGTGCTGGATAAGTATAGACATCAAGTGGTGGTTGGACTGTTAGGGTTACAGAAAACAGTCCCCTAGTGCGGGTGTTGGCAGAAAGCCAGTGCAGGGGTGGAACTATTGCGAGAGAGGTGGGCTGGGGACAAGATTAAAGGGTGGGTAGGAAACCAGTGCAGGAAGTGAGCAGGGGAGAGGAAGGGAAAAAGGAAGAAGCACATGGAAAGGTTTTGAGGTGCCAGGCCCTAAAATGGTTCTGCGCAAGTTCCAGGGAGGCAGAGAACCTGTTCCAGATGGGGGCCCCAGCAGAAGAAAGACATCCTCCTCCAACTGCTTGCGTGCAGAAGCAACTAACCCTGAGGGAGTAGGAGGCGGATGAGGGAAGAGCTCGAACAAAGAGACATTTAGGAAGTGAGAGTGGAAGGTATTGAGGTCCCAGGGACCAGAAGGCCTTGTGCATAATGCACAGGGTTTTTATTTTATTCTTCGCAGCCACTGGGAGCTATTGCAGACATTTCAGTCCAGTAGAGATATGATCCCTGGCCTTCAGACCAACGAGTCGCACAGTCCTCTTATGGATGAGTTACTGAGGGTGGAGAGTAGAAGCTGGTGGATTTTAAAAAAAAGTCTGTGGCAATAGTTCAGCATAGAAAGAACCACGGCCGTGCACACTGACCTTTTGGGAACTGCCTTTAGGTTGGTAAGACACATTCAGTGGTGGCTTTGGTGCCATATTTTACGATTTATTTAGGAGATGGGTTCGTGGCAAACACAATTCATAGCATTGTCAGAAGGAAAGAAGAGAGTTCCTGTTTTGCTAATAAACTGTATGATGTGGCTAAATGAAAACGTTGAAGGCTGATACCATTGAAGTGCCACTTCATGGTAGGAGATGGGGGAAAATCCACTATGCTTTTCAAAAACATAATGGATGGTTAGTGGCAGATATCGTGCGCAGAGGCACTTATAACAGAGTTGTAAATATACTGCCAAAAAAATCTTGCAATGTTTCACTGAACTTTCCACTGGACGTGCTTTCCAATAACAGCACACTTGCAGGCTGAATTTAGAACGATCCATATGACGTCTTGTGGAGAACTGACAGTGTTGGATGCTGACGTCTTGGATGGCATTGGTGGATGTGTGTGTGACCACTTAACAAATGGAAAGAGAAGGAGGACTGTTCATACTTTACTGAGGCGCTGCCCTCACAGTACTTTGGGAAGCGCACGTGCAACACAATCTGTGCTTCTCACAATGCTGGCCAATGGAAATGACAGTGTGTGGGTTATCCAATCAGGTACTGAGGGTGTGGGTCACAGGAAGGGGCGGTAATACTGGTATTCATTACTGTGCGTAGTGACGCTGGCGGACATGGAGAAACGCATTGCGTTCACTTTGGGTGATGCCATTGTGATAGATCTGCACAAGTATGCCCAGGAAAAACACTTTCATGGCAATTTCGGTTTGGAAGCATTGGACGCATTGTGGTGCGCTGTTGATGACCTCAGTTTAGCCGATATACATGCACTTTCCAGAGACCTGGCCAGTTCCGCTACTGTGCATGTTGTTGTCATGCATTATGGCGGCTTGCATTTGGGTTACGTGTCATGTTTACGTTTGCTCCGTCGACTCAAGAGGCTGATGAATGCAGTGAAGAGGCTTTGTCTCAGTGGCCAGGTGGTTTTCTCCACCATACCACCAAGAAGAGTATGGACCACTTATAGTGTCTGTTCTACCCAGCCAGAGGCTGGAAGGTGTCTGAGTAACAGAAGCATGTCTGAATTTCTGTGCGCTCGTGGCATGTTTTTCTGTAACAATGACATCATTAGTTCTGCAAATGCGGAGGTCTTGCTATCAAATGGCATTTCGTTGTCATCCATTGGTACAGTGTTTTGTTTGCTCATCTCCAAGATGCATTCAAAAGGTTCCTGTAAGAATCTGACGACGAACAGAAAACACACAACTCTATGAAACCGAAAATGAGCTCTTTGTGTGGAAGCAGATAATAAAAAAAATAAAGATGAAAAAAAGCCCTACAACGGCTCTTTTCAGAGCCACCCCTACATCCGAAAGCCCTTACCCTGGTTGACATTTCTTCCCCCACGCACGCACACAGCATGAAAGCCGCATCCGGGGATTTTCAGAACAGTGGCCATGGAAATGGGACTGTGGAGGCTGAGGGATTTTGCAACAACGTTCCTGGGTGTAGTATGTACGCAGGGGACTGTTGTACAGAATTGCTAGTGTTACATCCAGAGCGCACGTGCCACAATCTGCGCTTCTCACCATGTTGGCCAATGGAAATGCGACTGTGGAAATTGTCCAATCAGGTGGTCAGGGTGTGTGCGTCACAGGAAAGGGCGGCCATATTGTTTCATTACTCTGGGTAGTGAGGCTGGCAGAGATGGCGAGACGCACAGTTTTCATAGTGGGTGACTGCTTTGTGCTAGATCTGCTCCAGTATGCTGTGGAAAGAAGCTTTAATGGCAATTTGAATTTGGAGGCTTTGTGGTGCGGTGTCGATGTGCGTAGTTTCGGACACTTGCTTGCAGAATGTCGATGAGTGGCCACTTGCGCAACTGTACACGTTGTGGTTGTGCACTATGGAGGCTTGTGTCAAGACCCAACAACCCCTCCCGCTCTTCCTCCTCACCTCTGTCTTCAATGGGTCCTTCTTGGGTCTCTGAATACTTCTTTCTGTGGGTCTTCTTGGTTTCTTTTTTCTTTTTGTCCTACTTTTGATCTAAGTAGAGGCGAGCCCCCTCGGAGGCCTCTTTGGCCCTAGAGAGCACTTAGGCCAAGGGGAACCCCGTGGAGCAAGCCCCCAAAATGACCAGGGAAAAAGCCTCAAAGGCAAAAAAAAACCTGTGGTAGTCTTGATGTGAATTGTTGAACGAAAGATGGATAAATGATGAAACATCTCTCTTGCTTTATACAGTCCCAATAGTGTTTCCTGAGAGAGCACGGTTCTTTGCCTTCTCTACCTATGTGGGTACCGGGACGGTGGCTAGCAAAGCCTGTACTGAAGAGTGAAGAATCTCTCTGTAACCCGGATGGTCGATGAATGCTGTGCTGCAGGGGGTCCCAGGTGAGTAAAATCAGGACGATTAGTCAGACCAGTCGGAAGTAAGAAAAACCCTGAACTGAAGGCAACAACGGTCGGGAAGAGGAAAACTAGACTGGAGAAATAAAGGGAAGTAGAAGGAAGATACGAGGACAGAAAAAGAAAGGATGAGAGACTAATGACTCTATAACAGGGAAACTGTAAGGAGTGCCAGCGAACCCAACAAAAGGCACGCAAGCATAGCAAACGGAGGAAAGGTAAGAATACCAAGCAGATCTCAGTCTACCAAAGAAAAAAGGGGGCAGGGATCAAGTACAGTTCAAATGCTTCATAATGCGGTTACGGCAGAAAAGGTAGAAACACAAAATCTCTGACAGTAAGAAGAATAAGTAAAGATTACCACGGTGTAGCGGTGACAGCTGGAATAAGACAAAAAAGAAAATGAAAAGAAAAATATACAAACACGGTCGAGTACCGGGAAGGAAAGGATAAGCTAGCGATACAAACAGAACAGTAGAAAGAGCCAAATGGCAGTAGTAGCAAGAAAACATGGAACAAGGGTAGCAAGCCAAAAAAGGGGAGAGAAACGCTAAACAAGCACAGTGATGGCTGGTACAGCAGGAACGAAGTACTAACACGGCGACAGGCTCCAAAGGACAGATACAACGTGCAGGAAATAGGAACACCTCCAAAGAAATACATGCAGCAGCCATATTGGAAGAAGGCTAGACCGTGCAGCACAAATTGATGAATAAGTCAAGTTACTGTAGCTTCCATCGGCTCCAGAACTTCCACTGCTGGCGCATGACAGCTTGCTTTTGGGTTCCATGGCTTGTTCACGTGTGTGCCGTCAACTCAAAAAGATGATGAAAGCGGTGAAGCGCATTTTTCCCACTGCAAAGGTGCTTTTCTCATGTATACCACCAAGTCCAGTTTATAACTATTCTAATGAATGTTGTCGTCAGCCAGAGGGCGGAAGGCGTCTTATCAACAGAAGCATATGTAACTTCTTGCGTGCTGCTGGGATGTATTCCTGTGAGAATGACAACCTTGGTTATCGATATGAGCACCTTCTCAATGGAAATGGCATTTCTTTGTCGCCCAGTGGCAATGACATTTTGTTTTCGAATCTACAGGCTGCACTGAAGACGCTATTTTAAGAATTTGAGGCGAAGTACAACAAACAAAAACTCTTATAAAAACCAGGGGAAAAAAATATTTCTATGGAAGCAGCATTAAAAAATAAAAATACAAAAACGGCTCTTTTGAGAGCCAGTACTGCAAACGAAATCCTCTACCATGGTTGACATTTATTACCCCACTCCCGCGCGCACAGCACCATAAGTCAGCGGACATCGCGATAGATACAAGGTTGCATGTGCCACATCTGGCCCTTTTGCAGATGGTGGCCATAGCAGTGGCCCTGTGCAGTCTACGGCATTGCTGAATAAGGTTTCTGGGTGTGGTTTTTACGCATAAACTGTGATACACAGTGTATTGGTCCATACAAATGCCGAAATTGTGGTTAAGCCTGTGTGCTTCACGCGCCACAGTGTACGGTTTTTGGGAGAGTTCGGAATACATTGATTGAAAGTGAATGGAACACAATGTGCATTGGTTGCTCATTTTGGAATCTAATATGTGGATTTTAACTGGTATGGAGTAGTTGCAATGCAGTGACTGCTTTTGGTTTGTAGTTGTGAGACTTTGGTGACACGTGAACATGCTGCCATTATTGTTCTTCATTGTGGAGGGAAAAGTGCACAATATGTTACCGGAGTTTCCATACTGTTTGCGATGAAGGAGGCATTTGCCTAGGTCATGCATATGTTTCCGATCTAATGCATACATTTTTATCGCATTATGCAGACACAGATGTGGCTGCGTTACTTTTCATTTCGTCTGGGAATGGAGAAAGCGCAGTACATTGACAAGACGTTTATTTGTGCCTTTCCATCTCTGAAAGCAGCTTTTTTCATTGAACTTTTTTCCTTTTCCAGTTGCTTCCCATTTATTTTGATCTTGTAACACACCACACAGAAGGAAAGGAAGCCAAGGCCCGGTTCGGAAGGTGCACCACCTACAGGGATAACATAGGGGAAGTGCATAAAGAGAGGGAACTGTTGGGTGGCCCTCACTTAAATAGCCGTCAGTCATTGTCATACTCCCAAGACCGACCCTTCCCAAGCACTTCCAAGTGCTTTCCCTTTGTAGAGTCGAGCGTCGCAGTGCATGCACAATACAATGCCCTTTGCCAGGTAAGGGTCTGCAGCGCAGCCTATGGTGTGCAAGGATGTTTTAAGGGTCAGCTGCCATACACAACTGTTCCTGTTGGTGGCCGGAGCAGCTGTGCAGAATGCTGTACATTAAATTATCCTTGTGCACTGTTGGAAGGGTAGTACCCTGCCCACTGGTGCCTTATGCTTTGATTTCAGTTCTTGTCACATGCAGTACAGACACTTCATGGTACACCATTAGCCGTAGGACCAGTATTCACAGACATGAATAGATTCTGAAATAAAAGAATGCTTACAGCAAGGTGAAACGCAGCTTCATTATGTGGACCAGGAAGAGAAGTATTCAGCAAGACCCATGCAGCTACACTACTTTTCTAACCACCACTGATATTCTTTGCACCTCCAAGAATGTGCTGTTTGTTTACTTCTCTTTACATGCACTTGTATGTGAGTGACCAAAGCGCACCAGCTTTGCCATTTTGGAGACTCACTGCAGACACCTGCAATTAAATGTTTACTCAAACTGTTCGACCCGCCGGCAAACCCTTGACTGTTTCCGTCACATTGCTCACTTCACAGACGGTGTGTCTGTTTCACGGGTCATGGAAAGGCAAGCAGCATATCAATCAAATTGATGTGACATTTAACATGCCTACCGTACATTGGAGGTTGCTATTCCTTGTTTTCAGTGGGCTTCATAGAGGCAGGCAACCTGCAGCCATACAGTGGTAGGTCTGCACAGCAATCCACGCAGGAACCATGACTGCTTGAAATGCCGTAGCCTACCGTATGAATCCGTAGGCCTGGCGACAGGGGCGGTGTTACCGGCACACAGAGGATGCCCTACGCATGTGAATAGCTGCGCAACAGACAGATGTCCGCTCCCACAACTACTGAAACATGCATTGGAAGAAGCGGCCAGTACTGGAATCCTACGGAAACTTGCAATGTGATTGTACATACGCCAGCCAGGTGCGGTCTCCCTAGGAAACCTCCATATTACTCCCCTGCAGCCATCTGATACAGTACTGTGCACCACAGACTCACCATGCATTGTTAACAGAAAAAGAAAAATCACTCACACACTCCCCAACATTTAAGATGTACACCTTCAATTTCTAAGATACCCAGACACTGTTAGCAAAGGGAAGAGATAGCATAAATGGATACATACACAGGGGAATTTGCCCTTTCAACAAGTTTGTCATGAGGGCAGCCAAGGATTACATGCACAAATGTTGTTAACGGCACATTATGGTTCAGTTGCTCTACCACAAACCTTTCACCTTCACAGAAAACACTATGGTAAAGCAACATTCTGGATACACTGCCCGACTAAAACCTATGAAATTAAATAACAAAAAACATTGTTAAAGGGACGTTATGGTTAAGTTGCACTACTAAAAAACCTATGAAATTCAATGGAAAAACGTTGCTGCAGGGACGTTATGGTTACAGATAAAACCGAAAACCCCCAGAAATTTGCCAGTTATGGTAAGGTACGAAACCATAACTTGCGCTACCACTTTGCACTGCAAGGACTAACACCCATGACCTCAAAGATGACATCACAAATGTCATTGATAAATGTTCACTTCCTGCCTGTCCATGAAGAAAAACACCTGCCCTACATATGCCAGTGAACAAAAAAAGAGGGAGCCAGACATGTGATGGTGTAAAAGCAAAAGGAAATATCGAGGCTGAGTTCCCCAAAAGGAAATACACCAAACACGGGCTTATAAAGATTCACAGATCTTTATTCTAAGACTGTATAGTTTACAAAGAAACAAAGTATCAGATAGCTATCTGGCCCTCAGTACATCACAGCGAATACCAGCCCTTTCGGTGTGAGAAGTGAGAGGTACTGGACATCTAAACATTTACACATTTTATACATTTCTGATCATAATGTCCAGCCCCCCTACAGGTTAATGATACCTGGTCTAGGGTTCGTGCCGAGTTCCCTTCTAGTTTGTCCAACTATATGCATGTGGATCATCTTCAGTTTGTACAACAACAAGTCACAATGACAACAGTGTATTCTCGGATTTAACAGTAAGTCTTAACAAACGTCAATGTAGTTCAATAAGTGTCCACGTTCAGTATTTAGAGACAGCATTGTAGTTGATGTATGTCCGCAGATCGGAATTGTTGCAGCAGGTCTACAAGTCAGGCATGGGACAAGGTCTCTTTACTTGACCCAAACATTCGGCCACCGGACAGTTTAGACATTAACTTATGTACAAAGGTAAGGACGGCTTAGTTACAAGCGGGAAACACTGTCCACCATTTTAGAACACAGAACTACTTTGGAGTGGAAATCAAAATGGCGGACGGACCTAAAATGGCAGCTAAGTCGATCTAAAATCGGAACGTTGCTACACGGTTTTCTTCGCAGAGCGACTGGGCTTAGGCCAATATATACAATAAAGGAGGCACGATATGATATCTCGGTTAACAAACCCTCCTTTTGGCCTAAGCCAAGCGCTAAACTACTTCTAGTCACTTTACGAGTAACTCCACGTCTCAATGTCCATACATCCTGAATCACTATCGGAGATATCAATTGCCATGAGGTCAGATACTGAGATTTCCTTCAGCACGAATTCATTGGATATTTTCTCTGGGGCATATACTTTGTGTCCTAATGTACCTATCGCTTGTGCACAACATCCTCCTAACATCGAACACATACCAGGAAGACATTGTACACAATAACAAAGAAACATTAGAATACCTAAAATAATCAGCAAGACCAAAAGTAGCTTCCATCCCCAAGATCCCAGAACCAAGCGCTAAGATCCCAGTTTCCCTCGGGAACATGCACTTCTGAACTAAGGATGTGCAGATTTTGTATTGCTCTGAAAATCAAGCGGACCCCACTAATTTACATACCCCACCACGCTCAGCCAGGATGACATCTAATGCCATCCAGTTCTGAAGTGCCACTAACCTTATTGCTTTTTGTTCTAAAGCCATATTATAGAGTATGTCAGTGGTCTGGTTGATGGTCCTCTCCAGTACTCTCGCTAGTCTCCTAATATCTTCAGAGTTCAGCATTTGTCCCCAAAATGGCACAACGGGTTTAGCTACATCGCCCAGAATATGCGCTGAAGTATCGCCCTTCTCGTCCCGCCGTAGTCAAGCCTTTGAAACTTCTATAGTGCTAGCAAAGAATACCCTGGGTAACAGAATCCCTTAATAACAAGTTCCCTGCCAATCCCTGGGTAACCATGGAAATGCTACGTTACGCAAACAAAGTAGACAGGTTCGCCTACATACAAAGGTCTGTCCTCACTAGACAAATTCGCAACGTTGGCGCAACCTTTGAAATCACCCATTGACTGAGTACCATTCCTCTGTATGCAGAAAGAAACTGAATCGGGGCTTTGGTTAACAAAGAAACAGTAACAAGAAATTGGCGTGGCATCCCTATTGCCTATAGGAGCCATCTTGAAGGACATCAAGCATTGAAAAGGACGGGACAGTCTATCAGAAGGCCTTATAGAAGCAACATTAAGCTTGCTCCTGTTCGCAAAGAGTGAGCATCCCAAGGGCGTTAGAACTCGTTTCTCAAAATCATTCAAGTTAGTTGTATCAAAGTTCCCTGAGATGCTATTGTTCCAGCGGCCAAAGAATAGTGCCCTTAAAGAAGCATAGCATGCAGTTGTCAAAGGTAAAGGATGAACATACCAACCCAGCCCCTTATCCCCATGTTTCGGTAAATGCGAACAGACCCAACAATTGGACTTAATGAAAATGGCATGTGTAGCATTCATAATGAGTAATAGAGTGTTGTTGTGATAACTCTGTCTGTGCTGAGAGTCTCTAGGAAATAGAGTGTGCAGATGCACGAAAGGCGTAGAAACAGTGGGTATATTTTCAGTAGGTAACACATTTTCAAGTGGATGTACTTCTTCCAGATACCAGAAACCTAAGGCAGTGACTATTGTAAAACCAGTTAACATTATCACAAGACAACAATACGTTTTCGGGGCCCACACATTCGATTGTTCATTTTCACGGCTGGTCACAAAGTCTCTTATCTGTTCCGTATGAGTGGGAGCGGTTGCAGGCATTGTTTCTTCAAGCGATTGCACCAAAGTTTGTTTGCTGGTGATCTCCAGAACGAGCATCTTCTTAGTCCTTTCACAAACCCTAGCCAACGGAATCCCCTTATGTACAAAAATATCAGGCCAAAGAGACAAGCCCTTCGACGATTTTCCTTGATGGACAGCTGGACCGTGCAGTAAGTCTACTTCCTCGGACACAGATCATACTTTGTGATACCTGGTACTGAATGATCTGTGAACAACGTGCGGTCACTTCCTGATGGAAGCGACAAATGCAAAGCGAGATCGGACACAAGATTCGGAACAAATTTTGAAAATGGAACTGTTGGAGAGTGTGGAGACGAAGTGGCTGTTTCTACAGGCCCCATGGGCTCAGGTAGAGTCTAAGACGGACCCTCGATGCTGGTTGCTGCTTCGTGATCATTGGTTACAGCATTAGTGAGGGGTTCTGTGTCTTCTGTAGCGTGTGGCAGAGGGTAAGGAATCCTCTTGATGTGAGATGCGTGGATCCAGTGCCTCTTGCCTGCCACTCGCATCGCTGTCTGTGTGACCAGGAGGACTTGGTAGGGGCCCCGGAAACGAGGTGCGAGGCAAGAAGATCGCTCAAATGACTTGGTGAGGACCCAGTCTCCTGGCCGTATGCTGTGAACGGGGCCCTCATATTTTACCGATAAGGCCTCTCGCACCTGGTGATAAATCAAATACAGATTTTTAGTTAACTGCCCACAGTAGTCAGAGAGAAGTACATTTTCGACCGCACGTAAAGAACGGGGCTTCGGTATGTTCCAAATGTTAGCTGGCCTACCCATGGCCACCTCAAATGGAGAGAGCCCAGTCTTAGTTTGAGGGGTCGTTCTCAGACAATAACATGATCAGTAAGGCGTCCGGCCATTTTAGTTTGGCCGTTGTGTCTCTCTACTAGTCCAGCACTCTGTGCGTGTCTAGCCGAATGGAACAGTTTATCGATCTGTAATCCCGCACATATCTGCAGAATTACAGCAGCGATAAAATGTGGACCATTGTCCGACCCGATGACTTTTGGCAACCCAAATCTAGGGAAAAAAAATATTCCTTCAGCATGCTTTTCGCCGTGGTCATAGCTGTGGCATGGAAAAGCTTCAACCCATTTGCTAAAAGCACAGATAACGACTAATACATATTTGTAGTTGTTACAACGCTCCATTTCAATTAAATCAAAATGTATTACTTCAAAGCGGGACAGAAGGTGGACCAAAACTACCCCTAGGAGTAGATGTGCCCTTTCCCACATTATGCTGCAAACAAATCATGCACCCTTGAACGAAGCGCTCAGCTACCTTAGGGATTTTATCGTTTACCCACACAGTTTCCACCATTTTGGTGACTTTATGAGCACAAATATGGGTGGGACCATGAGCCATAACAAGCATCATCATAATATACGCGCCAGGCAGTAATCATTTCCCTTCAACTTTGTCTACCCAACACCCATCATCATCCAATTTTGCCAAACCCTCAGCCCATTTCTTAGATTCCTCTAACGTGGCATCGGCTTGAATGTTTCTTACAGATTCAATATCCTCATCCAAAGTACAGGCACTTGTGGCTTCCCTTTAAGTATACATTTCTGAAGAGAGATCAGTGGCAGTCTGTTTGGCTATCTGGTCAGCGAAAGCGTTCCCTTTTCCTACATTATCTACAATCTTCTGATGTGCTGTGCATTTCATAATTGCTAGCTGAGTAGGGAGTGCAAGCGCTGAGAGTAATCGTACTATCAAGGAGCCATGCTGGATTTTAGTGCCATGTGAGGCCATGAAACCTCGTTCTGCCCAAAGTCTGCTGAAGTTGTGCACCACCCCAAAGGCATACTGACTGTCAGTATATATGTTCACGGTAAGCCCTTCGGAAAGTTCATAAGCTCGAGTGAATGCTATAATCTCTGCGGCCTGCGCAGAGTTATGCGTGATTCTTTTGGTCTCCACGACCGTGCTCAATGTGGTGATTGCATAAGCAGCTGTGGATGTACCATCCGGGAGTTTGAAGCAGGAACCATCACAAAACAGCTCCCCTTGTGGATTGTTCAAAGGAGTGTCTTTTAGATCGATTCTGCCTTTTGTCTCTTGCTCTGTAGTGTAAAGGTAGTCATGTGACTCTTTGTCACAGCAAGCAGTACCTTGCGGGAAAGGTAAAAGTTCAGCCGGAGTAAGGACACAACATCTCTTTATTTAGATGTGCGGTGCAAACAAGATAAATTCGTATCTCAATTGTGCAGAGGTCAGGTGTTGCATTTGTGTTCTGTTTAATAGAACATCTACAGAGTGAGGTACAATCAGGGTTAAAGCATGGCCTAGGACAATTCCCTCGCTCTGTTTTACGGACGCAGCAGCAGCAGCAACAGCTCTCAAACATCTTGGCAAAGCGCATGCAACAGGATCAAGGTTGGAAGAAAAGTAGCCGCACGGCCTATTCTTCCCTCCATGTTCCTGCGTTAATACAGCCAAAGCACATCCATCACATTCATGCACATACAACACGAAGGCCTTTTCATAGTTTGGTGTGCCCAAAACTGGTGCCGAGCACAATGCAGTCTTGAGCAGATCAAATGCTTGCTGGTGTTCCAAATTCCACGGCAATGGCAAAGAAATAACTTCTTCGTCAAAGCCAACATTGGTTTAATCACTAAGGAGAAATTCGGGATCCACTGTCTACAGTAAGAAGCCATTCCTATCAAGGCTCTAACTTCCTTCTGTGTATTTGGGACAGACATGCCAGAAATAATTTTTATCCACTCAGGTGTCAACCTTCTTCCCTCCTTTGACAGGAGATAGCCTAAATAGGCGACCTCCTGTCGACAATATTGAAACTTTTTAAGTGAAGCTTTGTGTCCATGTTGTGCTAAGTGGATAAGCAACAACACGGTGCCCTCGTTACAGGCGCTCTCTGAGTCAGCAGCTAAGAGTAGATCGTCTACATATTGAAGCAGTGTACAAGTGGTAGGCAACTCGAGTGTGTCAAGCTGCTCTTTCAAAGCCCTACTGTAATTCTAGTACTTTCCGTGTAACCTTGCGGTGCGCTGGTGAAGGTAAACGAGCGTCCCCCTAAGGTGAACGCGAACAAGTATCTACTGTCTTTATGTATAGGGATACTAAAGAAGGTGTTCTTTAGATCCACCACACTAAAGTGAGTAGCTGAAGCCGGAATCATGGTTAATATTGTCGTCACATTATCGTGGCCAACTGCCGAGCGATGAGCAGGTGAAGTCCTAGAGCTGCCGTGCAGCAGTAAGAATCCGTGCAAAATCCTGCGGAATAAACCCCATAGATGGTGACCGTACTCTGAGAAGGTGAAGGCGACAAGTCAGAGCAGAGGATAATACGCTCTGGAGGGAGGTTGGAGCGAGGAGACCTGCCTGGAGCTCCCTGGAAGATAGCCTGGTGAGGGGAGGCAGCCAAGATGGCCCCGATGGTGCGGCAGTTGTAGGAGGAGGACTGCGGGCCAGCCGCTGGGGGAGAAGGAGAGCGCATCTGGGTGGCGCTACTGCGGTGCAGGAGGGGGTGGCCCTGACGGAGGAGAAGAAGCAGCGGGCGGAGGAGTGCCCAGCTGTGCAGGGAACGGCGCAAGGTGCCCCGTAGCGATGGTGGCTGGAGGAGGAGCTGCCGAGCGCTGACGCGTCCAGAGGGAGCCGGCAGGCTCGGTGGACTGTGACGGCAGAGCGGGAAGGAGGAGGGCCGGTCTAGCGGAGAACGATCCCGGCCGCGGAGCTCGGGGGGGGCCGAGTCCCCGCTGGAACGGTGTAGCTCTGGGGCAGCCGCCTCTGAGGGGCTGACTGGGCTGAGAGAGATCCCGGCAGTGGCTGGGTCCCCTGTGAGAGCGCATCCAGGCGGTGCTACAGCGGTGCAGGGGGGGGCCCAACGGAGGAGAAGAGGTGGAGGCTGAGGAACAGTTGGCAACTGGCGGAGGTGTGCTGAGGGCCGGGCTCCGTGGGGCAGAGAACAGTGCGAAGTGCCTCGTAGTGGCGGCAGTGGGAGGAGGAACTGCTGAGTGTTGGCGGGTCCAGAGGGAGCCAACGGGCTCAGCGGACTGTGGCAGCAGAGCTGGGAGGAGGAGAGTTGATTCGGTGGAGAGTGATACCGGCCACGGAGCTCGGAGGGGCCGAGCTCCCGGTGGAGAAGGGGGAGCAGAAGCAGTGTAGCGCCGGAGTAGCTGCCTCTGAGGGGCTGGCGTGGCTGAGAGGGAGCCCGGCCGTGGAGATTGGCCGGGGCCCCTGTGGAGAGGGGAAAAGTGAGAGTGCCGCAGCCTTGGAGGGGCCGTGGAAATTGGAGGGAGCCCTAAAGCGTCTGCGGGTTCCACTTGGTTGGTGGAGCAAACTTGGCCTCCCTGCCTTGTCCTGCGGATGCCTCGCGGCTACCCCTTGTGACCCGCGAGGGAGGAGGCCTCAGCCATATGTACTGATACAGAGAGAAATCCCTGTGTGGATCCACATCGCTTCTGAGGGGAGAGTAGTGCGACCCGTCGGCTTCACATCTCTCTGAGGGGAGAGATACGCATACATACTGACATTAGGACCCACGGAGGGGAGGTGCAGCCCCCACCAACATCAGCATTCTATTATAGGAGAGAGCCTCACACCCACCATCCTCAGGTCCCCTCTGATGAGGGGGGCGGCGCGCTCCCACTGATACCAGGACCGTCTGACGGGAGAGCACCTCATACCCCCCATTGTGATATTAGGCCTGGTCCGCTATAGGTAAGAACCAGCAACGGATTGAGAAATATGCAGAAGCAAAGGATAGACACCAAAGACAGGAGGATACGGAGCGACAGGAGGGGACCTCGGGAGGGGAAGAGGGTGCAGTGACTCTGGTTTCGTTAATGGAGGCGATACAGGCCTCGAGAAGTACCCTTCAGGACAGCATCAAGGAGGTGGGAGTAGATGTCTCTTTGGGAAGGGCGGACCTCCGTAAAGTGTGTGAAAGGGTCACAGAGGTGGTGCAGAGAGTGTGTACGGTTGAAGATGAAGTCCAGAAGTTGAAGAATCAATTAGCGGGCCTGGTGGGGGCGACCCGAACATTGAAAATTAGAGCGGAGGATGCGGAGGGGTGCTCCAGGCGCTGTAATATCCGTTTGCTGGGGGTCCCGGAAAGGGAGGAGGGTCCGAGTGTGGAACTATTTGTGGAGAATCTGGTTTTAAAAGTGCTGGGTATTAAGGGCTTGTCCACGTTCTTCACGGTGGAGAGGGCTCATAGGGTCCCGGGGAAGCCGCCTCCGCCGGGTGCTCTGCCAAGGGTGCTGGTGGCAAAAATTATGAATTTTCGAGACCGGGACGCTAACCTGCAGGAGGCTCGAAGGCGGGCTATTATGAGATTGGTGGTGCAAAGTTAAGGATTTTCCTGGACTTTACTCTGGAGGTGCAGCGTCAGAGGAGACCTTATGACGCGGTGCGACGCCACCTGCGGGAACTAAATTTGAAGTACATGATGTTTTTTCCAGCAAAACTAAAGGTGTTGTCGGGGGGAAAGTCATGGTTCTTCACATCCCTGAGGGAAGCATGGGACTGGTTGGATGCGAGGTCTAATAAGGGGGATCCATCCTCGGGGGGCTCTCCTGAGGGGACGGGCCGGGCATTGGGAGAATCTGGGTGATGTCCAGTAGGTATGGATTGGGAAGAGATTGGTTGAGCCTGGTCTCTTGGAGGTGAGAAGGGGATTTGGAAAGGATGGGGAGAAGACCTTGATGGGGCTGCACGGGTTAGAAGGCAAGCCCTCTTGTTTTACGTGACGCCATTGATTACCGATCCTATGGGAAGTGAGGAGGAGGGGAGGTGTAGATCAGTGGGTCCACAGTTGTGGACAGAGACAGAGGGGGGGAGGGGCTTGTTCGAAGACTGGGGGGGTGGGAGGCAGGGAGAGAGAGGGAAGGGGGAGGGGAAGGGGAGGGGGATGGGAAAGGGGAATGGTTGAAGGGGAAGAGCGCAAAGTTGGGGTTAGGTGCTGGGGGGAACATGGATATAGAGAGGGGTAGCAAGGTCCGACACAGCAGTCACAAAGGTAGTGGGGGTTGTAGAGATAGAGGTGGGTGCAAAGGTAGTGGGGATTGAGAGGGAGAAGGGTTGCACTGAGATAGTTTTGAGTATATTAGATGGGTAAGCTGGGGAGTTTGAAAATTGGGACGTGGAATGTCCGAGGGTTGGGGAGTTACCAGAAAAGAAGGAGGGTGGGGGAGTTTTTGAAGAGGCAGAAGATACAAGTGGCCTTCCTACAGGAGACACACGCGAATGTAGAATTGTTGGGGAAGTTGGGGAAGATGTGGGGAGGTCAGATATGGGGTACAACGTATTCTACACAGGCTAGGGGGGTCCTTGTTTGGGCGGCGAGGGGGACGCCATTGAAGGTGGAGGCGGTGGTTAAGGATGGGGAGGGGAGGACGATTCTCGTTCATTGCTTCTGGGAAAATAGGTCTCTGTCTGGTAAACTCATACGTGCAAAACGTGGATGATAGGGAGTACTTCCCCTCAGTGTTGCGTATGGTGGGGGCCTATAGAGGGGAAATGATAATATGGGGGGGGAGACTTTAATTGCCTCCTGGATGAGAGGCTGGATGGGCTGGGGTGTAGAGGGGCACCTAAGAAGTACATGCCGGCGTCATTGCAGGAGATAATGCAGGAATTGGACCTGGTGGAGATTTGGAGGGAGAAACATGGCGGAGAAAGGGGGTACTCATATTAGTCTGGTTTACATGGCTCGTATTCGCGCTTGGATTATATTGTGACGGGAAGGGAATATTGTCAATATTTTGGAGACACAGAGTACTTAGGACTCACCCTGTCGGATCACTTGCCCCTGTTTGTAACGTTAGGTGGTGCCACAGAGTATTCCCCTCAGCGATTATGGCGGATGCAGAGGGAGATGTTACAGGACAGGGCGTTTGTGGTGGAGATGTGGGAGGGGATTAAGGCCTATTTTGAATTGAATGATGGTTCGGTGGACTCTAGGGGGGTGTTATGGGAGGCCTTCAAGGCGACCATACAAGGGAAATGTCTGGCGATTGCAGTGGGGATGCGAAAAAGCCTCTCTGACAGGTTACAGCGCTTGGAGGTCCAGGTGGCGGAGATGGATAGAGAGGCGGCCGTGGGAGCGGAGATGGGAGAAGCCCTGGCGCGGGCGCTGGAATCTTATCAGGAGACCCTAATGGAATTGTCGCATTTTGATGGCAATAAGAGGGATGTCACCCTTCATGGGGAGGGGGACAAGGCGGGTAAACTGTTAGCTTGGTTAATTGGTAGGGAGAATCCGAGCCGGGTAATAACTCAGATAAGATCTAGTATGGGGGAGTTGCTCGGGTCCCAGAAGGAGATCAATGAGGCTTTTGTAGCGTATTATAAGGAGTTATATGAGAGCGAGGGAGGATATGTAGATGTGGAGGTGGAAGACCTCATGGAGGTGTTGCAATTGCCGAAGCTGAGGGAGGACCGCCGGGAGCAATTGGAAGCCCCTATAGAGGAGGGGGACATCAGGTGGGCGTTCCGCACCATGAGGAGAGGGGCCGCGCCGGGTAGTGATAGGCTTCCAGTAGAGTTTTATGCAATGTTTGCTGACGAATTGGTTCCGCAGCTCCAGAGGGTATATGAAGAGGCCTTTCAGAGAGGTTGCCTCCTGGATTCGATGAGGGAGGCAGTGATTACGGTGATACTGAAAGAGGGGAAGGACCCGAAGGATT
Organism: Ambystoma mexicanum; assembly: GCF_040938575.1. Taxonomy (NCBI): domain Eukaryota; kingdom Metazoa; phylum Chordata; class Amphibia; order Caudata; family Ambystomatidae; genus Ambystoma; species Ambystoma mexicanum. The sequence goes on from NC_090934.1 coordinate 1,282,753,414, forward strand.
GCGCAGCCTATCGGCCTATTTCCTTACTGAATGTGGTTGGGAAAATTCTGGGGAAGATCCTCGCTGCTAGGTTGGAGGCGTTGGCACCGAGTCTGGTACACCCGGATCAGTGTGGGTTTATAGAGGGCAGGAATACGTCAGGTAACATTTCCCGACTTCATCATGTGATGGATATGGTGAGGGAGCAGAGGCATGAGATGGCAATAGCATCATTTGACGCCATGAAGGCGTTTGACTCCCTGGAATGGAAGAGGTTGTTTAGGGTGCTTCGGGAATTCGGATTTGGAGAAAAGATCTGCAGGTGGTTGTTTTTACTATATATTAAACCGTTAGCTATGGTGAGGACTAATACTTGGGTGTCAGGGACGTGGGAGTTGGGAAGGGGGACACGGCAGGGGTGTGCGGTTTCTCCGATTATGTTTGCGCTGGCCCTAGAGCCGCTGGCGGCGTTCCTGCGGCAGGAGACGGCGGAGGCAGGAATTGAGGTGGGGGGGCAACGACATATAGTGTCGCTTTACGCAGACGATCTGTTATTATATGTGGCGGACCCCAGGGCGTATCTCCCGGACCTTTTGGAAGTGTTGCAGAACTTTGGATGTATGTCTGGGTTCTGTATAAATCTGGAGAAGTCGGTCTTGTTCCCGCTGGGGGGATTACGGGAAGGTCGGTTGGAGGATTTACCAGAGGTGGGTATAAGATGGGAAAAGGAGTCTTTCCGGTACCTGGGTGTACAGGTTTTCCATGACATGGTTGACACGTTCGTATACAATACAGGGAGGGCACTATCCAAGATAGGAGATTCTATTCAATTTTGGAAGGCGCTGCCCCTTTCGTTGATGGGGAGAGTGGCGCTATGTAAAATGGTGATCCTTCCACGGTTGCTTTACTTTTTCACTAATATACCGTATGTGGCAAAGAAAGTGTTTTTTAGAATGTTAGATGTTAAGGTCGGGGAGTTACTGTGGGGGGAGGGGAGGAGGAAGGTTTCTCTTCAGACGTTGCGAAGAGCTAGGGAGAAGGGAGGGTTGGGCCTTCCAAATTATGATAAGTACTTTGTGGCGGCGCAACTACAGTCGGTTTTGGTGTGGGACCAGATGGAGGGGGAGTGCCTTAAGATATTGGTAGGGACCTAGCAGTTGGACGGTAGGCCGGTGGAACTTTTGTGGCACCCGTTAGGGGCTGGAACGGGGTCGGTAATCTTTGAGGCGGTGCGGGAGACATGGAGGAAGTATGGGGGATAGAGGGGTGAGGGGACGCTATGAAGGGGGTCTCTCATGGGGGGCCGATCAGAAACTATGTCAGGCAATAGGGAGGATGAGGATAAGGATGTGAGAAGGTGGGATATTTTTTTGAAGGCGGGCAGCTTCTCACTTGTGAGGAGTGGTGTGAGAAGTTTGACTTCCCGAGGGGGTTGTTTTTGGCGTATGGGGCGGTGGTCCGTAGGATGGCGGAGTTGTGGGAAGGGATTCCTGAGGAGCCAGAACCATGCCCAGTTCTCCGAGTGTTACTTAGTCGGACGAGGGGTAAGGCACGTATTTCACGTATTTATAAGGCGCTGGTGGAGGGGGTGGCAGAGGGGGAATTGAAGACCAAGGGAAAATGGGAGGCAGATATGGGTCGCTCTATATCAGATGCAGAATGGGAACAGGTCTGGGACCTGGCACGGAAAACTTCGAGGAATGACCGCTTCCAGTTAGTTCAGTTTAATATTTTGCATAGGATATATGTGACCCCGATGACACTCCGATCCATGAATGCGGAGCGGTCAGATGAATGTCCTAGATGTGGTTCGTAACGGGCGGGGTTCTGGCATATGGTATGGGAATGCGGGGTAATAGTGGAATATTGGAATGACATTGTAAATGAGGTGAATACTGTGCTGGGGACCCGTCGGGAAAGAAGCCCAGAGGTTTGTTTGTGGGGGAAGTTGCCAGGGGGAAAACGGAATAAGGTGCGAAATAGAATGCGGCGTATGGTGATAGCATGGAAATTGCCGCAGGGCCCGGTCATCAACCTATGGCAGAAGGATGTACGGAGATGGGGCTTAGCGGAATTAACGGTGTTGCAGAAGGTAGAAGCAGAGGTTGAGGGGGAGGTGGTCACAGTTCGATGGTCTCAACTGCTAAATGATCTGTCAAGGGACAATGACTTGCGTCCGCCGTGAACTTGCAGGTATTAGGGAGGGGAGTAGGAGGGAGTTGTGGAAGAGGAGAATAGTGGATATGAATGGGAGGTGGGTTTCCTCCAATCTTCGCGAACAGCAATTACAGAGGGCTGTGTGTGGACATTATGGGGGGGTGAAGGACTCAGGGAGGTATTAGGGGGGGAGGGGAGGTCAAGGGGGACGGGAGGGAAGGGGTAATAGTTGAATAGTTTGATTCAAGTTGTTAATGGATATGGGGAGATTGTTGGGGGGTTTGGGGGAAGGTTGTGAGAACTGTGTTGTTAAAATGTCAATAAAGAGAGTTTAAAAAAAATATATTGTCGTCACATCAGGTACAATGGGAAATTGTGGAGCAACAATCTTATTGATGGCACGTAAATCAATAATGAAACGGAAGGGAATTGCATTATCGCCTTTTTTGTACACTGGCAAAATCGGACTATTGCACAAACTACCTGCACTTTCCTCAATCACCCCACGATGCACAAAATCGGAGACTATGCATTTCAAAGCTTGCTCACCACTGATCAAGATCTTATACTGGGGAATACGTGGCAACTTCACTCCATGTTTCAAAATAATCTTCACAGGCTCAATTTGCAAAACACCAACATCATTATCGTCAATTGCCCATAAACACTCAGTGAATTCTGGCGGCAAAGGTCTGGTCAAGAATTGAGAGACAGAAAGTTGCTGTGGTGATATCGTCAAACGCACTGCATCAGAAGAACAATTAATTACTGCATTTAATTTCTTCAACAGATTCAACCCCAACAAATTCTCTCCACAATTCGTGGTCAAAAGGAATGGGCAGTGGTCCATAAATGGACCCAAAGTACCATTTAAGTACCGGCGAAGAAACCGGACAGACAACTGGTGTGCCAGAAAACCCTACAGAAACATTGGTTTGCCCTGACAGTGGAATGTTTGGAACCCGTGAATGGTCAATGGAACACTTTTGTGCCCCTGTATCTATCAAGAATAGATGCTTCCTATTTCCCACTATCATCTCAACATAGGGACCTTTCTGATTAATGAGAATAGACGTTGGTTCCAAACCCTGCTTCAGGCAATCCTAACGAAGCAGAATGTCATCGAAAGGAAGTTCTTCAGAGAGGTAAGCAGCAGAAGGATGATCAAAAATGTTTCTATTATCCACACTTGGTGCCTGATTGTCCTGTGAAAAAGATTGCTGTGAATCCTGTGAAAACTAACTTCTACCAGGACCCCCCTCCCCCAGGGCGGCCTCTGGATTGTCTTCCCATATTCCCAAATGTGTTATTCGACCTCTGCTGGAGGATCGGGCATTGTGCACGCCAATGAGCCTCTTGTCTGCAATAAGCACACTGGTTTATGTTTACAGGACCCAATGGCGCATTTCGCTGTGGAACATACTGACCCCTAAATTGCTAATTACCACCCTCTAGGGCCTCTAACAATTTGCTGTAATAGAACTTTTGTTTTTAAGTCTCCTTTTCTCTTTTCAACTCTTTCTTTTTCGTTATTGACACGATTCTCATAGTACTGAGCCATATGCAATACTTCTGACTGAGACTTCGCTTGCCAAGCGCTCTCTGAAGACATAATTTGCGACTGGATGCCAGGCATCAATCCACACAAATTTGTCCACGAATAGTCGTTTCCCAGACTCTGTGCTTAAGTCTTGCCCACTGAACTCTGAAGATACTTGTTCAAACCGATTAAAGAACTCGGTAGCACCCTCAGACTTTTCTTGGATACAGGCAGTAAGTTTGTCCCAAATAATCCTTCGTTCTGGAATTATAGTTTTCAATTTTTTAACTATTCTATCAGGCAAAGTTAGTATTACCTGTGGTGGTCTTTCGCCAGCTGGCCTTCCTCAGTCTAGCCCAACCATGTTATCCCATGTATCTCCTAACCCTGGTACATCATCTACAGTCATAATCTGTTTCCACAAGTCAATAGGCAGGAGTACGGGAAATAACACGTCAATATCACTTAAAGTGAATACTGATGACTGCAAAACAGACTATGGGCCTCATTACACGTTAGGCGGTAGGGATTTACCGTTACCGGTAAGGGATTACCGGTATCGGTAAATCCCCTCCCCAATTACGAACCGGACATACCGCCATTAGCGGCACCGCTAAGTACGGTGGCACTATTAGCGGCAAGTCCGTGAGCGCGCGCCCCCTCAGTTCGGAAATAGCGGCATAGCGCTAATAGCACGCCATCATGAGCCATGCGGACATGGCAATACCGGCATGTAGTAGACCCAAAAACCCCTTAACGGCAAGGCGCTGATATCGGCATCGCGAACCACACGTAAAAAGAGCACAGCAGTGTTCCCACCTGCCACAGGTTGACAAAATCAGCACAGGTAGAGGCAATGGAGACTGGCAGCACAAAAGAGCACACCACACCCCTTCCCACACCAAGATGGATGCAATACTAGCAGCATTACATGGGCTAGAGGACATGATTGCAGTGCAGCAGCTACAACAACAGGCAGCACAGAGGAGACGCAGGAGGAGGAGGAGTAGGAGGGCAAGACAGGCGCAGCAAGCACCACCAGTGCACCTAGTGATACCACAGAGGCAGCCACCAATTCCCAGGATCAGAGCCAGTCCAGTCAACCTAACCCCTGAGCAGATACACACCCTGTACCGTCTGGATCGGGATACCATCACCACCATTGTAGACATGATATACAACGATATTGTGAGTCTCATTGACATCCGTACTGCCATCCCCCCTCTACTGAAGGTGGTAACTGTGCTTCACTTCTTGGCCACAGGCTCCTACCAGCATACGGTAGGTCAGATGCATGGCATATCACAACCAGTATTCTCACGCACACTGAACCAGGTGCTCGATGCCCTCCTGAAGCACACAAGTCAACACATATACATGCCACGGACTGCCCAGGAGATCTCCAACACCAAAGTTGGCGTCCATTCACTGGCAGGCATCCCAAGTTGCATCGGGGCCATCGACTGTACCCATGTTGAACTGGTGGTCCCACATGCCAATGAGGTAGTGTACCGTAACAGAAAGCAATACCACTCCATCAACGTCCAAATGGTATGTGACTCCAACAAGATCATCACACATTGCTGTGCCCGATATCCCGGTTCAACCCATGATGCAATGGTCCTGCGGAACTCGACAATACCACGATACATGGAGCGACATGCTGGACAACGTTTGTGGCTACTTGGTGAGTAGCAGGCCAACCACATGACAGTGTGATGTGGATTGTGAGTGGGGGGGTAGATGCATACTCCAACTGGGCGTGATTGGGGGGGGGAGATGCATACTCCAACTGGGCGTGATTGGGAGGGGGGGGAGATGCATACTCCAACTGGGCGTGATTGGGGGGGGGAGATGCATACTCCAACTGGGCGTGATTGGGGGGGGAGATGCATACTCCAACTGGGCGTGATTGGGGGGGGGAGATGCATACTCCAACTGGGCGTGAACTGGTGTCAGGAGAAGAATGGACATACATATTTGCATCACTGTACAGTGAGGCAGCCCACAATGGACCAGACACAAAACCACATGCTAGAAGTGAGTGCCACGACAAACATATCAATCCATTACGCCAAACAGGCCATTCCAAACAACATGCACACCGCACAACACACCATTCCCCCATTACACAAATCAGCAACATGCATATAAAAATCACATCTGAAATTTACGCCGCTGAACAACATCAGAAATGATCCGCGCACATGAGTGCATACAAATGGATCTCCTGTAGCCATTGTAGTGAGCCACACCCGTACCCCACCACTGAATTGCCATTGAACAGCATGGGGACATCAACTAAGGAATGGCAGTGTACTAGCAGTGTGGCACTAACGTTGCCAGGGCCAGGAAACACAAATTACTTAAACTCAGGCGGGACATGGCAATCCCTGCTGTATGCATGCATGGTGCATGTCCACTTGCAAGGACCACCTCACCTTCCCACATTGCAGTTACCCTGATTGCCATGCATGCTTGGATCAGTGGATGTCGTTGAAAATGCTATGTTTGTTTGTGTGATATGTGCAGGCTCCACATTATGTAGACACTTACACATACCCATTGTTGCACCCATGCAGGTGATGCAGGTTATCCCCTGAAGAGGTGGCTCCTTACCCCTGTGCGGAACCCACAGAACAGGCACGAAGAGGACTACAATCATGCACACACCCGTACCCGCGTGGTGATCGAGCAGACATTCGGCCTATTGAAGGAACGCTTCCGGTGCCTCAGCAGGTCGGGCGGGGCACTCCTGTACGGGCATGAGAAGGTGGCCAAGATCACCATGGCATGTGTCATGCTGCACAACATGTGTATCAGACGGAATGTGCCAATGCCCCCTGACATTGAACTGCAACCACCGTCTGAGGATGATGACAGGGATGAGGATGGAGGAGAGGGGGCTGCAGGTCATGCAGGTGGCGATGCCCATGAGGGACGTGCTGTGCGGCAGCACCTGATAGACCATTGTTTCTGATGCACATGGATTAGGAGGGTGCAATTGATGTGGAGCTCAGGGCACGGGGTGTATGGAGGACATTAACACAGTGCACCCTTCAACAATAAAGCACACATACACAATAATCAATGTCCAGTCATTTGATTATCCATGCCATTACGTGTGTATTGAGCATTATGTCATTCAAATGTGCATGTACCCTCCACCCCAAACACCCTCACCCCCCTCCCCCCACAACTCCACCAAACACCCTTACCCCCCTCCCCCCACAACTCCACCAAACACCCTCACCCCCCTCCCCCCACAACTCCACCAAACATGGTGTGCACATCAGTGCTGCATTAGTCTCCAAGTGTCAACAGTGACAGGCTGGCCCTACTTCCCTCCTCCCCTACCACCATTGGGGGGTTGTGAGTCTGACCGCCGCAAGGACCGGCTGGACCTGCGCAGGATGGTTGTTTGGTCGGAGCTGCTAGACGAGGGGGTGGCTGGTTGATCTGCTCCTTGTGTGTGACGCATGCTCTCCATCGCCTCAGCAATGCGCGTTAGGACCTGCCTCACAGCGGCCATCTCGTCACATAGGCGCGTCGTGTTGCTGTCCAAGGCAGCTTTCATGTCCCTTGATAACCCCCGGATCTCCTCCCTGGTCGAGGCAGCCTCGCTCACTTGCCGGGCAACCAGGGCATTGAGCTCCTCCTGGCGCTGTCGTATCAGGCTCATGCTGTCGTCTGCGGCCCTGCCCCTGTTACTCCTCGGCGCAGCTTGCTGCATGTGGCCGACATCAGGTGATCTCGCCACGGGACTGAATGACCCATCCATTGAATCTCCGGCATGCACCTCATGGATGCTGCCATTGGATGTGTTGCATGGGCTGTGGTGTGGGGACAGCTGGGTGCTTGGTGTACGCTGCCCTTCCGGTGTCGGACATGGGTCGTCCACATCACTCATGGGTGCCGTGGCTGCTGCTTCCCCGACGGAGCTATTGGCTGTGGACGGCGTGCCTTCTGGCACTGGCTCCTGAGTGGTGGGGGTGGGTGGTGTGGGTGCTACCACAGTGTCGGATGGCATTTCGACCCTTGGTGTGGTCGGTGCGTGTGTGGCTTTTGAACGCTGGGCCACTCCAGATTTCCCAGTACCCCTCGATGTACTGGGCCTGGTGCCTGCATCCTTTCCCTTGGCCTGCTTCTTGGGTGGTGGGGCCTGCGTTGCAGAGTCCAGCTCCTCACTGTCAGAATGTGACCCTGTGGGGGAGCAAGACAGGGATAGCATCAGTGATGGGTCAACGTGCATCATGCATATGTTGTTGTTGCTGCAGTTCTTTGGATTTGGACATCTAGTTTGGACATGCAGGTTGTTGGCCAGATGGGTGGGTCATCCGGGCATGAGTCAGGGTGACACGTGTGTGAGGTGCTGCATGCATGTGGTTGTGTGGGGATGTGCATGGCATATATGCAGGGTTGTGTACATGTGTGTGTGATGACCCCATCCATTAGCTAATTCCCATTTCACATTTGGGGGAGGAACTCATGCTTTGCATTGCAGTGTTTTGTGTGGACACTCACCTCCGTCTGATGTTGTTGCCACACCGCACTCCATTCGGCCCACTCCCTCGATGGATTCAATGCCAATGGTGCTGGCACATGTCTCCTCCCACTCCTGCATCTTCATCGGGGATCCTCCTCCGCCTCCTGTGCCCATGGCCAGATTCCTGTTGGCCGATAATATGCTGCGTACACGAAGGCGCAGATCATCCCACCGCTTGCGCACGTCCTTTACGGTGCGGGGGGTGGAGCCCACCGCACTGACTTTCTGCGCCACCTCAGCCAAGATCTCCTTTTTTCTCAGGAGTGCAGGGCGCCGCATGTCGCTAGCAAACACTACGTCTGCATTTGCAGCCAGTGTGTCTGCCAGCATTTTCAATTCCTCGTTTGAAAAGCGTTCTTTGCGCTGGCGCACATCGGCTTTCTTTAGGGCCTTGGGCATTGTTTGTTATTGTGGGAAGTGGTTTTGCCAGTTGTGGTGTTGCTGCAGGTCCTCAGTGCAGGGGATTGCAATGGGTTGTGTTTTTAAAGATGGCCGCCGGGCTCTTTCCCGTTCCTGTGCGATGACGCTATTTCCGGTTCCGGTGTTTTACGGTGACCGCTAATAGCGGTGACCGCTAATAGCATGCAGCATGAGGGCGGAGGTGCTATCAGCACTTTGGTCGGAGCCGGAAAGGTGCTTTTGCGCCATGGAGGTAGGGTCATTTACCGGCATGGCCCTATGTGCGTGTCCGCTTACTCGTAATGGAACGCTATTAGCGGTCTCCTGCGAGGGCGGACAAGCTAATAGCGCCATGCCGGTAAATCGTATTTTTTACCACCTAACGTGTAATGAGGCCCTATTTCTTTATAGAATCCAACAGGATTCTTCCTAATATCGGGAATAGATTGTTTTATGGTGTTCACTTCCTGTCTGGAAAACGGGACCTGAACAAACTGCGACACATAATGTGCAGTAATCTTGAGCAGCTGCACCTGTTGCAGGATCAGCTGGAATCTCAACTTTTGGGACAAATGTCGGAGGAACCTCTCTCATAGGCAACTGAGACATAGGCAACTCCGAACGCTTCGCTTACTAAGCAACAGAGCTAGATCGAGCGCTAAAGCAGCCGAAGAAGTGTCAAACGATAAAGCCCTCTTATAAATATTCAGTAACTCTGCAGGATAGCAAATCCTTTTCTCTATGCATTCATCCTGCAGGTACTCTACCATTACCTGTATCAGTTTCTTCTGCATTTCTGGCGTACACTGACTATACGCGTCATATACTTCAACGTGAGTTATCGACGTGTCTGAAATCCACCTAATCGCATCTTTCGTGCAAATTCGTGTTTCCTCATTTATCGATTTGCGACAAGGAAAAAAACGTGTCTGTACTGACATAGCGTCCAAGCTATTACCATCTACATCTTCATTCCGTAACCTTTCCAACTCCCTTCTATACTCAAAAACCCTCTCGACGTGCCCATGTACTCTCTCTGCAGTATCACTAGAAAATCCTAAAGTATTCAGATCCCTTAACCCTTGTGGGAGATCTATATCATTTAGCCTGTTCCACATTATACATAAATGAATTCCTAATCCTTCAATAAAAACGTTTTTCTCAGGAAAATTGTCTATGTTCGAAAGTGTGGCAAAAACATCAGCTTGTTCACCCCTCTCCATACAATGTCTGGCCCATGCAGTCAATTCATGCTTTCTCTCTGAAGACACAGTATTACGAGTTACAATTCTTGATCCCGCACCCCGATCTACTACAAGCGGTGTAGAACCACTTGGAAGAGAGACAGTAGGCACATTTTGTACATTTGGAAACAAAGGTGCTACCACTGGTGCAGCAGGCAAACCCACCGGACCCGGAACAGCAGGCAAAGGTTTAAGAGCAACGACAAGAGGAGGAACAACAGCCGGAAGAAGAGGAACATTAAGAGGAGCAATATGAGGAGCAGTGGGAGCTACGGGAGGAGGAATAACAGCAGGAAGAGGAACATGCGGAGGTGGCGCAGTGGCACCAGGCCTTCGTTCATTTAAAAGTTTGTCGATCAGCTCATCAGATACATGAAAGTCTTTAGAAGGATACTTTTTCTGGACACCAAATGAAAAAGCCCTATCCATATTCCTAACTGACTCAGACTGTTTATTTTGGTCATATAACAACGCTTTTTTGGCGTTCGTCATATGACGGCGTGCATGCTTTTCTCTACTCTTAAGCTACTGCATAGCTAGTTTCTTCCAATTCTGTAATACATCGAATGCTACAGGTCTAGCCTTTTTCTTTAATAATATGGATTCTAAATATTCAACACGAGGAATTTCAAAACTACCATTGATTGGCCACTGAAGTTCGGAAGCATGTCTAGTTTGTCTGTGCCAAATATCATTAAACACTATACTACCAATGCCGTGCTTACAGTATAGTACACACTGGCGACCCCTCCATTGGTGCCGGTCGGCCACATTCCAAAGATTGTCTGTCACTGCGCAATAACGCCCTGAAGCAGGCAGACAATTTCCCAGGCATATCAGAATACTGGTGTTACCTGGTCAATAATTGTACTCGCGAGTGCAATGTGCCAAAACAAATTATCAGGATACTTAAGAATCGGGTCACGACTCACCTGATCAAATCCTAAGGAGGTCCGATCGGATTTCAAAGAACTAACAAAGGTCCCACGTGGTTGGTGATTTCGGCAAAACTGCCCGCCTCGATATATGGACCCTCATCAAGATGCCGACTCAGACCGCAGGCTCACCGTCCAGGGATCGGGTCGTGCAGCGCTGCTGAGGTGTTGCTTCTCATCCAAGAAAGGGGCCCCCTTTTACATCGTCCGATCCTGGTCCGATAGCTGCATCAACCTGCAACGAGATGGCATCAATCTTGAGGGTCCCTATTCTGGCGCCATCTGTAAAAGCAAAAGGAAATATCGAGGCTGAGTACCCGAAAAAGAAATACACCAAACACGGGCTTATAAAGATTCACAGATCTTTATTCTAAGGATGTACAGTTGACAAAGTAACAAAGTATCAGATAGCTATCTTGCCCTCAGTACATCACAGCGTATACCAGCCCTTTCGGTGTGAGAAGTGAGAGGTACTGGACGTCTAAACATTTACACATTTTATACTTTTCCGATCATAATGTCCAGCCCCCCTACAGGTTAATGATACTCGGTCTAGGGTTCGTGCCGAGTTCACTTCTAGTTTGTCCAACTATATGCATGTGGATCATCTTTAGTTTGTACAACAAGTCACAATGGCAACAGTGTATTCTCAGATTTAACAGTAACTCTTAACAAACGTCCTATACAATGTAGTTCAACAAGTGTCCACGTTCAGTATTTAGACAGCATTGTAGTTGATGTATGTCCGCGGATCGAACTTGTTGGCGCAGGTAATCCTCTGTCTACAAGTCAGGCATGGGACAAGGTCTCTTTACTTGACCCAAACATTCGGCCAGCGGACAGTTTAGACATTAACTTATGTACAAATGTCAGGACGGCTCAGTTACAAGCGGGAAACAATGTCCACCATTTTAGAACACAGAACTACTTTGGAGTGGAAATCAAAATGGCGGACGGACCTAAAATGGCGGCTAAGTCGATATAAGATCGGAACTTTGCTACGCGGTTTTCTTCGCAGGGACTGGGCTTAGGCCAATATATACAATAAAGGAGGCACGATATGATATCCTGTTTAACAATGGCATCAGTGATGTCATCAACGACATTTGTAGTGTCATCTTTGAGGTCATGGGTGTTAGTCCTTGCAGTGCACAGTGGTAGCGCAAGTTATGGTTGCGTACCTTACCATAACTGGCCAGTTTCCGGTTTTACCTGTAACCATAACGTCCCTGTAGCAATGTTTTTCCATTGAATTTCATAGGTTTTTTAGTAGTGCAACTTAACCATAACGTCCCTTTAACAATGTTTTTTATTGGTATATGGGATACATTACTCACCGTAATCGTATTTCTGATGCTTGTATCTGCTTAGATTCACATGCTGTGCATAGGCCGACATCTAGTGGAAGCTGCGGAGTATTACAGTTTGTTTTTCGAAACTCGAAAATGGGCGTCGACACAGGGCGTGCCAGTAATACTATCCCTAGTGTGACGTCCACTGTACCCAAGATCCCTCACGCGTCTAGGATCCTCAGATTGTATTTTTTTTTCTGACATGAGGAAGCATGAGGAGTAGCGTGAGTACAGATAATCCAAGCAGATAGACAGAAAGGTAAGACTACAAGCAATCATGCGCCTTCTCTCGGAGGGGAGGAAGGGTGGGTCGCATGTGAATCTAAGCAGATACAAGCATCAGAAATACGATTACGGTGAGTAATGTATCCCTTCTGAGGCTTGTGGAGTCTGCTTAGATCACATGCTGTGCATAGATTAGCGAGCAGTACCAGAAGAAGGAGGTGGGATGTGAGAAGGGTCATGAGCAAATAAGTGTCTTAGAACCGCTTGTCCCACTTGTGTATCTGTCTTGGAATGGGTGTCAATGCGGTAATGCTGAGTAAAAGTGTGAATAGAGCTCCAAGTAGCTGCTTTGCAAATGGTGTCGAGGGGAACATTTGCAATGAAAGCCAGAGTGGCCCCAATGCCTCTAGTAGAGTGGGCCCTTGGCGTAAAAGGCAGAGTCTTTTCAGAGAGTGAGTAACACAGCTGGATACAGTTAATAATCCACTTCGAGATGGCACCTTTAGAAACGCGATCCCCCTCTCTGCCTGTAGCTACGGAGACAAACAGTTGATCTGTTTTCCTTAGCGGTCTGGTTTTATTTACATAGTAGAGGACCGCCCTACGCACATCTAGGGTGTGTAGTTTCACCTCAGCCGAGCTTTGCGGGTTCTGGAAGAAAGCCGGAAGCTCGATGGACTGGTTTACATGGAATTTTGATATAAATTTAGGTGAGAACCTAGGGTGTGTGCGTAAAACCAGTTTGTCTTTATGGATAGTAAAGAAGGGATCCTGCACTGACAGAGCCTGCATTTCACTGACCCTTCTTATAGAAGTAATGGCTACTAAGAAGGCCGTTTTATAAGTCAGGTGTTTGAGACTGCTTTTATGCATGGGTTCGAAAGGGGGGCCCATGAGCTTGGCTAGCACCACATTAAGGTCCCACCCTGACGGTGGGTTTGAAATAGGAGGGTGAAGTCTCTTTACTCCTTCCATGAAGGCTTTAACTACTGGTACTTTCCACCACGACACCTTGCTATGGGAAGTGGTGTAAGCCGAGAGGGCTGCCAGGTGTACTTTCAGTGAGTTAAAAACCAATCCTGCATCTAGCAGGTGGAGCATGTATGTAACAATGTTGGAAGGAGTGCAATCAACCGGGTTGATTTGTCTACTCTGGCACCAGATAACAAACCTCTTCCACTTGTCAAAGTAACAGTGCCTTGTGTTTGGTTTCCTAGATTCCTTTAGGATGTCCATACACCTCTGTGGCAAATTGAGATGTCCAAACTCTATGACCTCAGGAGCCATGCTGCCAGGTTCATTGAGTTGGGTTGCTGGTGCACTGTTTGACCTTGTTGCTGGGACAGTAGGTTGTACCAGGCTGGAAGTTTGATGGGCTCGCACAGCGCCATCCTGCGTAGGTGTGGGAACCACGGTTGTCTCGCCCACATAGGAGCAACTAGGATCAGCGTCATCGATTCCTTGTTCATCTTGTTCACCACTTTCCTGATGAGAGGAGTTGGTGGAAAAGCGTACGCAAACATCCCTGACCAGTTCATCCACAGGGCGTTCCCCTGGGAGTCTGGTTGGGGGAACCTGGATGCAAATCCTGGGCATTGTTTGTTTTCGCTTGTGGCGAATAAGTCTATAGTGGGGAAACCCCACTGAGAGAAGAGATCTTCTACGACCTCTCTGTGAAGAACCCAATCGTGTTCCTCTGGGAGGGAGTCTCTGCTCAGAGCATCCACTAGGGAATTGAGCTCCCCTGGAACATGTTGCGATGATAGGAAGATGTTCCGTCTGAGTGCCCATATCCAGATTTTATGGGCAAGCTTGGACAGATTTGGCGAGCGAGTCCCTCCTTGCTTGTTCAGGTAGAACATGGCTGTAGTGCTGTCCGTCCGGATTTGCACTGACAGGTTTAGTAGATGGGGCTCGAACGCCTGAAGCGCTCTGAATACTGCCAGAAGCTCTAGCAGGTTGATGTGGTTCTTGGCCACTGAGTGAGACCAGAGACCCTGAGCTGTGTGGTGGAGATGGTGAGCTCCCCACCCCGTCAGACATGCATCTGTAGTAACTACTGCCTGTACTTCGGGATCGTAAAAGGGTTTTCCCTTTGCGAGATTCTCTCTTGTCAACCAGTGTAGGCTTTGTACCAGTGTTGGCGAAACGTCCACTAGATCGTCCCACTGACCACTTGCCTGAGACCACTGTTTCGCCAACCATTCCTGCATGGGACGCATGCGCAGGCGCGCGTGGGGGACCAGGTAAATGCATGACGCCATCATGCCCAGTAACCGCATTGCTTTGCGTACCGTTATTTGTTGACCGGACTGATAATGCGGAATTTGCAGTAGTATATTCCGAATTCTTTCTTCTGAAGGAAAGGTCAACCCCTCCTGTGTATCTAGGATTGCTCCTAGGAATTGTTTTGAGGTGCTTGGCACCAGGCTTGACTTCTTCTCGTTGATTGAGAAGCCTAATTCGTGGAGGAGGTCGATAGTCCTCTGAATGTTTGTCCTGCAAATTCCTGGGGTTTCCCCCGTTATGAGCCAGTCGTCCAGATAAGGGTACACTGGGATTGCCTCCCTGCGTAGGTGTGCAGCCGCCACCGCCAGTACCTTGGTGAATACCCTTGGTGCTGAAGCTATCCCGAAGGGCAGTACCTTGAATTGGTAGTGGCGACTGTCCACCTTGAAGCGCAAGTACTTTCTGTGCGCTGGGAGCATGGAAATATGAAAATAAGCATCTTTCATATCCAAGGTTGCCATGTAATCCCCCTTTTTTAGGAGGGGGATTACTTCTTGTAGCGTGGTCATACGAAATTTTTGGGGCTTGACATACTTGTTGGCAGGCCGTAAATCCAATACTGGGCGCATTGTCAAGTCTTTCTTTGGCACAAGGAAGTAAGTTGAATAGATACCCTTGTTTACCTGGTGTCCCGGGACGAGTTCTATCGCGTCCTTTTCTAGCAGAATGGCGATCTCTTCGAGGAGAATCTTCTGATGTTCTAGGGAGTGTACTTTTTGTCGTGGAGGATGGTTCCGGGGACGCTGTAGTAGTTCTATACAGTACCCTGTGGATACTGTTGACAGCACCCATCTGTCTGATGTGATCCCTTCCCAAGCCTGGGTGAAGTTTGAAATGCGTCCCCCTACTGGGGTTGCGTGAGAAGGGACTCTGAACTGAGAGTCACTGCTTTGGTGGAGGCATGCCGCCTCCCTTGCTGGGGCTGCCTCTGCCTTTACCACGACCTCTCCTATTACCCCTGCCGTAACCCTGGCTAGACTGCTGGTTGTTGTTCTACTGTGTACCCTGCCCCTGGGAATAGTTAGATCCTCTCTGTGAATTTTGGCCGCGTGGGCGACGAAAATTACTATTCCCTCTCTGGTTGGGGGGTTTATTGGTTAACTGGCCAAGGGATTTGAGTGTCTCGTATTCGTCCTTGGCATTTTTCAGTGCGTCTTCGACCGCCTTCCCAAACAACAGATCGGCTTCCACCGGTTTGACCAACAATGATGCCTGAGTTTCTGTCTTAAAACCAGACTGCCGTAACCACGCATGTCTCTTGATAACAGTACCTTCTGCTATCAATCTGCCTGCGTTGTCCGCGGCGTCGAAGGTTGCTTTCAAAATGCAACCAGACACGGTTCTACCCTCTGCGGAAATCTGAGCTAATTGGCCCTTTAACGGTTCAGGAGCAGAGGCTATGAGAGCCGCGACTTCTTCCCACTGATGGCAGTTGTAGCTGGCCAACAGGGTGGTGGAGTTAGCAATCCTTGCTTGATAGGCGGACGTTGAGGCTACCTTCCTGCCGAAACCGTATAGTTTTTTGCTCTCCTTGTCGGGAGGAGCTTCTGACGAAGACAAGGGTGTTCCAGCCCTCTTACGAGTGTTGGTAACAACTAGGGAGTCTGGCTTCAGATGTCCTCTTATATAGAGAGGGTCAGACTGGGCTGCCCTGAAAAGTTTTTCAACCCTGGGATTGACTGCTCTGGTGAGGTTTGGGTTCACCAGGGACGGATCTATTCTCCGCTGGATGGATTTAAGGATAGGGATGGTCTGGGCAACCGGCCTCCTTTCTCCCACCAACTCTTCTGCGAAGTCCCTTTCCTCCTGTACACCGTGGGTGTCAATGTGAAAATGTTCTGCTGCGCGAGCGAGAACCTCATTTAGGAGGGGCTGGTTATCGACCGGGGAGTCGGTAACCGGGGCTTCGTTCTCTACCGGGGAATCTACTCTGTATGTTTCCGGGTCATCCTCTTCTTCATCCTGGTCCTCATCATCCCCATAGTATCCCGTCCCGGTTTGCTCTTCTATCATATCAAACTCTTGGTCTCCACCAAGGAAAGGCTCTCCTTGATACCTAGAGTATGGTGTTGTGTAAGGTTGTACCTCGAAGGGTTCAGACCTCATCGGGGTTTCAAACCGGGCCTTCTTACTCAGGGGGATAGGATCATTAGAGCCTGAGGGTGTGGCCCCTTGTGGATCATACGAGAGGAAATGTTCAGGATTTTTATCATAAAAATCAGCCAAGGAAGACATTCTTGACATGACTCTATCTATGTCTTCACTGGACCATTTCTTGGAACTGGGAATGACTTTCTCAGGCAGTCTAAGGGATTTATCCTGAGTAACCTTGCTGGTTGTGGACCTATCAGCAGACCTGGACTTGTCTGTCTGTTTAGGGGGGTTGGATTGTCTTACAGGTGTGGAAGAATGTGCAGGTAGTTTCTTCTGCTGTTTTCCCCCCTCCCCGTGCGTAGAAAAATGTTTTCCCTGTCCCTTGGAGGCTCCGGAGTTCTTCGACGCCTGGCGTCGAGGATCGGGAGAGGTGTCCCTGTCCTTCGAGCGTGGGGCCTCGCTGGTTTTAATTGCGGGCTCCGCCTCCTGGAGCGCGGCCTGGGGGTGGAAGTCGTCTTCGTCTTCCGACGATCGAACTTCTGTTAGCCTAGGGAGCGAGGCACTCTTGGCAAGAGTGGATGATTGCCTTGCGTCATGCGGCGATCTCGATCGAGAGCGCCCAGAGGACACCGAGTCGGACCGTTCTGTCTGTGCCTCTTTCCGAGAACTCAACGTCGTCGAGTCTCGGTTGGACTTAGTGTGTTTAGTGTGTGTAGTATGTGAAGCGCTTGCGTCGCCGGGGGTCTTCCCCATAGCCGCCCTGCCGGACGACCTTCCGAGGTCGGGGACCTGCGCTCGGCTGTCTTTCGACGCCGTAATGCCCTCGCCGTCCGAAAGTACGGCGTTGCTGCCATCGCTGAAGGCGCCCTCCGCTGCCATGGCCGCCTGCCTGGCGTGGTGGGCCCAACGCTTCGTCGAACGTTCCTTAAGTGTCTTAGGTTTAAACCTACTACACGCTCTGCAGTTCGCTTCGGGGTGGTCCCTCGGCAAGCAGAGATTGCACGTGGCGTGCCTGTCGACCCTGCCCTGTTGCGGTTGCACTTGGGGCAGAATTGGAAAGGGGTACCCTCCATACGCACCATGAGGCAGCGGGCTGATAAGTGTAGGAAATATATAAGGTGTACCTATATACCAAGAGTGTAGAGTATGTACCACCCCCCACTCTCCCTACTTGCAGGGCCGAGGCCAGCGGCCTACCAGGCCCGGGCCGAGGCCAGCGGCCTTCCGAGGCCCAAATCCGTCGTGCAGCAGCCGACGGTCGATTTCTTCTCCAGCCGACGTCGAGTGTCGAAGTTCGACGTTGGGGTGGGGAAGGATGTCAATAGATTATTACAATGTTATAATTTTAGCAAAAGTATGGCTAAGGCCAGGGGACTCCGCAAGTTGCTTCCGACCAGTATGGCGGAAAAAAACAATCTGAGGATCCTAGACGCGTGAGGGATCTTGGGTACAGTGGACGTCACACTAGGGATAGTATTACTGGCACGCCCTGTGTTGATGCCCATTTTCGAGTTTCGAAAAACAAACTGTAATACTCCGCAGCTTCCACTAGATGTCAGCCTATGCACAGCGTGTGATCTAAGCAGATTCCACAAGCCTCAGAAATATATATATATATATATATATATATATATATATATATATATATATACACACACACATATAGATACATTGCTCACTGTAATCATATTTCTGGTGCTTGTATCTGCTTAGATTCACATGCTCTGCATAGTCCGACATCTAGTGGAAGTCGCAGAGTATTACAAGATTTGTTTTCGAAACTCAAAAACGAACGCGTCAAGATCCGTTTTTGAGTTTCTGACATAAGGTTGCATGAAGTATAGCAAGTAGTACAAATATTGTAAAGCAGAAACAGAGAACCTATAAAACATCTATGTGCCTTTAACTCCATTAGGGTAGGAAGGGTGGGCGCAGGTGAATCTAAGCAGATACAAGCATCAGAAATACAATTACGGTCAGTAATGTATCCCTTCTGGAGATTGTGGATCTGCTTAGATCACATGCTCTGCATAGATTAGCGTGCAGTATCTGGGGAAGGAGGTGGGAAGTTAGAAGGTACAGCGGCAAAGAGATGTTTAGGACCACTTGTCCCACCTGTGAATCTGCTTTAGAGTGTGCGTCAATTCAGCAATGCTGTGTGAATGTATGGATGGAACTCCATGGTGCAGCCTTGTAGATGGCGTCCAGAGGGACGTTTGAAATGAAAGCTAAGGTAGCCCCTGTACCTCTGTGTCAAGCCTGATGCTGAAGAATCCTGCAGGAGTGAAGCTGGTCCTCTAAACCCCCTAAGCCTGTCTGCCCAACAATTCTGTAATTATAAAACTACCGGACAGACAAACCCAAGGGGAAAGGGGAATTGGATTGAGAGATAAGAGACAACAAGTCTGGAACTCTCTGGAACTCCTACTGCTGGCACTTCTGGCTGTCTTCGCAGAAAGATCTGGTATTAGTCTTTTCAGTAGTGTTCCTAAAATAAAATGCCGTTTTAGAACACCTTCTTCTAGTTCAAAACTCAAAACTACTCATGTGATTAATAAATTTAAAATACCTGTAGCCTAAGCTCTGATTGCTGTTAGGCTATTTACTTTCTTTCGTGATTGATGATTAATTGTATGTAATCTGCTGTGACTTGACTCTGGTCATTGCTTCTTAATATATAAATATTTTCTTCTTCTTCACTCTCGAAAATGTCCTTAAGGATAAATATAAAAAATAACTAAATCTCAATACCTATATATATATATTTATATATATATAATTCTTTAGAACTTACTTAAGAAATAAAACAAAAACTATACCTTGTACTATCTTTGATAAAGATGAGATTATGTGCAAATGAAGAATTAAATGAGAAGAAATAGCCTTCTTAACTTCTTTAAGTCTGTAATACACCATCGAAGTTCTCTCGTGTCGATACGCGCTTGTGTTTAAAAAAAAATATTTTCTAAAATGGCCGCGACGCAAAACGACGTCTTTAGGTCCTTTTTTCTAATCGCGCGCTTCCAAATGTTCACTGTACACGCTCGCGAGTACTACGGACTTGAGAATGCTACTGTAGAAAAATAGCCGAAAGGTACGCGAGCAAAACCACGCGACTAGCGCTTCAAAAATAAACGAAGAAAAAATTGGATTAGTATTTTAGCTTTTAATATTAGTAACGCGACGCTAAAACCACGCGCATAATCAAAAATTAAAGAACCAACAGTTTTCACAAAAGTATTGTTCAATCTTGGGTTAAAACAAACATTAAATTTCAATGGCATTCCAGTAATGAAACTTCAAAAAATAAAGTTCAATGTTCACTTAGCTTAGTCTTTTACTGGATAACTGAATTCAGCTGCTCAGCATCAATTCAGTGGCAACTGGTTCTCTGGATACCATGCTTCAGCTTCAGAGTTCTTTGAAAATTAGATACTTTCTTCAACTGCAGACTTACATTAACTTGAATACTAAGTTCTATGTAAAACTCAAGGTTTTTTTTTAGTAAACTATCACTAAAGATTTTAAAATATATTATATTTATAGGAGCTAACAAAAACATGACCTACTCTAATAAAGACTTCAATGAAAGGCAGTTTAGATTTGTAAGCAACATTCTAAATGACATCACAATACTGCCTGCTATTAACTAAACCAATCACTGTTGAGAAAGTGCTCCACCATCTTGGCTTGGGGACATTTCATCTTTCTAATGAAAGTTAGTTAAGGAAAAAAAATGAAATTAACTAAAACAGAAAATGCTCTAGTTTTTAAACAGAATGTATTGAATATTTTAACCCCTGAAATAGTATTTACAACATCCTCTTCTCCTAGGAATCTTGCCAATGTGAGATATAGAATGTGAAAACCTGACACTCTGGTAGAGTGAGCCCTTGGTGTGAAAGGTAGAACTGTCTTGGATAGGGAATAGCAGAGTTGTATAAATTTGACTATCCATCTTGAGTTGGCGCCCTTTGAAATGTGATCGCCTTCTCTAACAGGCGCTCTGGAAACCGAGTTGCTCTGTTTTCCTTAGGGATTTTGTTTTGTTTACATAGTACAAGTCCGCCCTCCTTACATCAAGTGTATGGATGCTTCTTTCTGTTGAGTTGGAAGGATTCTGAAAGAATGTGGGAAGTTCTATGGATTGGTTTACATGGAACTTTAAAATGAACTTCGGTGAGAACCTAGGATGTTTTCAGAGGACACCCTTGTCCTTGTGCATAATGAAAAAGGGGTCTTGTACTAACAAAGCCTGTAGCTCACTGACTGTCTTATGGAGGTGATAGCTACCAGGAATGCAGTTTTATAGGTAAAATGCTTTAGGCTGGCCTTGTGCATAGGCTCAAAGGGTGGCCCCATGAGCTTGGAGAGCACAACAACGAGATCCCAACCTGGGGGAGGGTTGGACATTGGGGGGGTACAGCCTTGTTACCCCTTCCATGAATGCCTTGATGACAGGGACTTTCCACCAGGACACCTTGTTCTGTGAAGTGGTGTAAGCCGATAGGGCCGCCAGATGTACCTTTAAGGAATTGAATACTAGGCCGCAGTCTAGTTAGTTAAGCATGTAGTGTAGAATGTTAGCTGGAGAACATTGTAATGGGTTTACTGATTGTGATGTGCACCAGATCACAAATCTTTTCCACTTATTAAAATAACTGCCTGGTGTTGGTTTGTCGTGCCTCTTTGAGGATATCCATACACCTTTGTGGAAGGTTTAAGTGGCTAAACTCTATGACTTCAGGAACCAAGCTGCCAAGTTCATTGATTGTGGATGTGGGTGGAGGGGCGCCCCCTTGTGTTGTGTCAACATGTTGTACGAACACGGGAGCTAGATAGGGTCGCACATCGCCAGTTTGAGCAGATGTGGAAACCAAGGCTGTCTTGCCCACATAGGAGCAACCAGGATTAGGGTTACTTGTTCCTGGTTCATCTTGTGCTCTATCCTGCTCAGGAGTGGTGTCGGGGAAAAGCATAAGCACATTTCCCTGACCAGTTCATCCACAGGGCGTTCCTCCTTGTACCCTAGCTGGAGAAACCTGGACGCGAAGTCTGGGCACTGAGCGTTTAGCTTTGTGGCGAACATGTCTAGTGAGGGGTGAGCCCATAGGGAGAACATTCTGTCTAGGATATCTGTCGAGTTGCCACTCGTGCTTTTATGGTAGAGGGTGTCTGCTTAACGTGTCTGCCAGAGAATTGAGTTCCCCTGGAATGTGTTGGAATGTTAGAAACCTGTTCCGCTTGAGTGCCCACCTCCATATCTTCTGGGATAGTTTGGACAGACTGAGAGAGTGTGTCCCTCCCTGTTTGTTCAGATAGAACATGGCTGTGGTGCGGTCTGTGAGGACCTGCACTGTCTGACCCTGGAGATGTTGCTGAAAAGCCTGAAGAGCTTTGAGGACTGCCAAGAGCCCCAGGAAGTTGAAATGTCTTTGGGCAGTAGTGAGTGTCCACTGTCCATGGGCTGCGTGGTGGAGGTACTTTGCCCCCCAACCGGCGAGTGAGGCATCTGTAGTTAGGATCGAATGGGCTGGTGGATCACGAAAAGGCTTTCCTTTTAACAGGTTGTCCTTGGACCAGCGAAGAGCCTTAACCAGAGTTAGCGAAACAACCACTAGATCGCCCCACTGTCCGCTTGCCTGAGACCACTCTTTCGCTAACTATTCCTGCATTGGACGCATGCGCAGGTGCATGTGAGGAACTAAATAAATGCAAAAGGCCATCATCCCTAGCAAGCGCATGGCTTTGCGTACCGTTATCTGGAGACCGACCTTGTATTGAGGTACCTGCAACTGCATGTTTCATACTCTCTCGTTTGAGGTGAATGCTAGCTCCTCTTTTGAGTCTAGGATAGTCCCAAGAAATTATTTTGTTTGGCTGTGGATTAGACTTGATTTCTTCTCATTGATGGAGAAACTCAGATTGAAAAGAAGGTCTGTAGTTTTTAGCGTATTTAACTTGCAAATTTGAGGAGTTTCCACAGTGATCAGCCAGTCGATTGATAAGGGTATACCAGGATGGACATTCTGTGCAAGTGTGCTGCCTCTACTGCAAGCACCTTGGTTAACACTCTTGGTGCTGAGGCGATGCCGAATGGGAGTACTTTGAACTGGTAATGTACTCCCGCCATCTTGAAATGCAGGTATTTTCTGTGCGCAGAGTGCATTGAAATATGAAAGTATGGATCTTTCATGTCCAATGTCACCATGTAGTCCCCCCGTTTCAGGAGTGGAATAACCTCCTGAAGTGTGGTCATGTGAAACTTCTGTGGATTGACATATTTGTTTGTGGCACGCAGATCTAATACTGGGTGCATGGTAAGGTTCTTTTTTGGCACAAGGAAGTGCGTTGAATAAATACTCTTGTTTACCTGGTTCGCTGGGATGATTTCTATTGCGTCCTTCTCGAGCAGCGCCTTTATTTACTCTAGCAGTATGGCTATTTCTTCTGCTGTTAGTTTCTTCTATCTTGGTGGGTGGTAAGGTGGTTTCTGAAGCAACTCGATGCAGTACCCACCTGCCGCAGTGCACAACACCCATTTGTCTGATGTTATCCCCTCCCATGGATGGGTGAATTGAGTGATTCGGCCTCCTACTGGAGTGGCATGGGAGGGGACCTGAAACGGCGTGTCATTGCTTGTAGGGGCTGAGCCTCTCCCAGTTGAGGACCTGCCTCTACCTCTGCCTCTTTTATTCCCTCTGTGAAATCTGGTTGAGGACTGTCCTCCCAGAGCGTAGCCCAAGGAATGTTGACCGCTCTGTCCCCGAAATCTCTTTGAATTTGGGCACCCCATTAGGAATAAGGCTTGTTAGTCAGATGCACAAGGGACTTAAGGGTGTCGTAGTCATCCTTGGCACTCTTTAGGGCGTCCTCTACGGCTTTACCAAATAGGACGTTTGGTTCGACTGGCATATTCAGGAGGGTTGCTTGGGTCTCAAGCTTAAACCTTGACTGCCTAAGCCAGGCACCAGCGCTTAATGAGCGTCCCTTGTGCTATGATGCGCCCTGCGTTGTCTGCCGCATCAAGGTTGTTTTTCAGAATGCAGCTTGGGATTTGTTTTCCTTCTGAAACATTCTTAAGTAGTTGTGCTTTTAGAGGTTCCTGGACGGCCTGTAGTTGTTGTTCCAGCTCGTCCCATTTGTGGCAGCTGTAACTAGCTAACAAGGTTGTATTGTTTGCGACCCTTGTCTGATACGCTGCAGGGGAAGCTACCTTTCTCCCAAAAATGTAAATCTTCTTACTCTCCTTCTCTGGCGAGGCTTCTGCCGATACCTGGAGAGTAAATGCCTTCTTTCTGGTGGTAGTAATTACCGGAGAACCTGGTTTTAACTGGCCCCTAATGTATAGGGGGTCAGTGGGAGCAGGCCTAAACAGTTTTTCTATCTTTGATTTGACAGGCCTTGTAAGACTTGGTGTTAAGAGGGATGGCTGGATACGTCTCTTGATGGGCTGCAGGAGAGGGCTGTCTTTTTGTCCCCCAGGATGTTTTTCCTCAGTGTCAATGTTGAAATGGTGCGCTGCCTTCAGTAAAAATGTGTTATTCTGTAGTTGGTCGTCATCTGACGAGTCTGTAACCGGCTGTTCCTGATGGTCAGGTGACTGTACTACATAGATGTCGTCATCATCGTAGTACGGGTTTTGATCCTGGCTATAGAGATCCCCCTGAAACCTTGCTTGGTCCTAATATTAAGGGTCGTGCAATGGGTCTTGATATTGATTGTCTTGGGGTGCCAAGGCCGGAGTGCCTAGAGCTGAGGTGCTGGGCAGTGAATCAAGGCAGGATTTTTTGGCAGGGGGTGGCTCTGCTGATGCTACGCATCTTTGAGTACCGTTAATTGATCTGGGTGTCTGTCCAGGAAGTCTACGAAATGGGACATTCGCCCTATGATCTTGTTAAATTGTTCTGGCATAAAATGACATTCTGGAGGGAAGTCAGAGATGACAGAGCTCTAGGAAAGGGGGACATCTTTAGTAGGGGCAGTTTTTATGGGAACACTGTCTTTATGGCGCATAGCCCAAGAGAGGGTGTCTAAGGGAGTTGAAGACTCTGTCTGGGTGGCCTCGCGAGCTAATGGCATCAAAATCTTGTGTTTTTTCGGCGACCTTCCCTTTAGAAGAGAGGCGCTAACATGTTTTTGGATTAGCACTTGAATTTTCTGTGCCTTTTTAGGAGATGCCGAAATGCCTTTCGACGCCTGTTCTTTGGCATGCGAAACGAGGGACTTTTTATATGTGGTGTCCGAACCGACCTTTCCTTTTTTTCGGTTTTCAGGAGCTGTGAATAGGCGAAAGCGTGCACGATGGCCCAGAGGACAGTGAGGAACCTGAGGCTTTATCCCCGGTCACCACATCAGCCTTTCCACGGAAATTTACGACAGCAGAAGGGAAAACATTTAAATGGGGTTTTGTCCATTATCTATAAATAGGGCCCTTGGGCAAAAAGAGAAGAAAGAGGCTAATAGGATAAACATTCTCCAAAAGAAGTCAGTATAGAGAACCTCCCCCCTCTCTCCCTACTGAACTGGGCCGTAGCCCGAAGAGGCCCGTAAGGCCACGTCTGGGCGTCAATCGATCAGTCGTCGACACCATGGGTGTTCGTCAGGAGCCATCGAGTGGATGAGCAGTAGTGCGGCGAGGTGACCAATAAAGGTAAGAAAACAAATCTATCAATATAACTTTACTAAATCAAAGGCATCAGCTTCGAAGAGAACTTCAATGGCGGAAAAAAACAATCTGAGGGACCTGGACGTGTGAAGGGCCATGGGTACAGTACACGTCACACTAGGGATAGTATTACCAATCACGCTCTGTTGACGTCCATTTTTGAGTTTTGAAAACAAATCTTGTAATACTCTGCGACTTCCACAAGATGTCGGACTATGAAGAGCATGTGAATATATATACACCAATAAACAGATTTTAAAATAAACCACTATCGAGTGCAAATGTAGGCAAGCAATGTGTGACAAGCGCATCACCATCGTGACAGAGGCAGGAGGTGTGAATTTAAGTTGTGTATCTCTTTGATCTGTTGATTTTTTCACCCATGCTGAGTAAACTCTAAGTGAGAAACAGTCCTCAGTCCCGAACAATTCACGCTTTCATTCCTCCCAATCTGATTCTCTGTTAACTAATGCAGCAACCAAACCTAATGTAAATAGGGTTACAAATATGGGTGGCGTGAATAGAGGAAAACGGTTTAATAATGCCAATACTAACTTTAATACTAACGCTAAAGTGGTTGGCGCTTCAGTTGAGCCCCTGTATTAACTGAAAAAAAAAGTAATCCGTCACTGATCGCAAAAGCTATGCACTTCCTGAACTCGTGCAAGATTGGCGGTGAATAAATACAACATCATGGCTAGGGAAACCGACCAGGTTGGGACCACCATTGGGAAAGGTTCCATGAAGGTTGTGACATTGTATTACTGCCACACTTATGTTCCCCAACATTGTTAATATTCAAACAGACAAGAACTGTGGTAATACATTCAAACACTGCTTTAGACTGCGTATATGAGAGACAGGGCCTCAAATCAGAAGCATTTGGCCTGAATAGAGCACTTAGAAATTATACTAGAAGCAGCAATGACATCCACAGCTTTATTTTCTAAATCAAATATGTCTGGTCTGCTCTTTAGGAGTGAAAATATATTGGGCAGGCATACACATACTGATGGGTATGAACCGCTCCATTAATGAGTGGGATTTGATTGACAGTGTATATTAATAATAATTCTGGTGTTTTATATAGTGACGCTATCGCTAGGAATCCAGTTTTAGAGCACTTGGTTACAAAGTTTCTTATTACTGTCATTATTACCTACAATGTGGTCGCGAGGATAGCTCAGGGGCAACGCGTTGGTCTTGGAAGCAAGACAATGCAAAGTAACACAGGTTTGAATCTTGGTCCCGCGCTTAGAGACTGCTCTCCCGTATTAAGAGCGTTATTAAAGATTAATTAATGTGGTTCTCTGCTTGATGGAAGTGGGCAGCACATTAGGATTTAATACTGTGAAACCCATCTGCAGCCCAAGCAGTTTAAAAAGTACAGTGGGTGGAAAAGTGCCTGGCTGGGGATTCCGCAAAGGAATCCTTGATTCTTTTCCTGACATAATTGATTCTGGAGTTTGCCACAGTCTCGAGGTCTAGAAGTGTGATCATTATCGGCTGAGGTAAAGTTTGCAGAACCGCATCAAGCTGATGACATCTGCAACCCTAGAATTATTTCACCAAAAGGAATTAAGGTGGCATCTTGCAATATTACAGGCTTTGGCAATAAAACAGATGAAGGATGGGTTGCTTTTATAAGGAAACCCCACATTATAGTCCTTCGAGAGACCTGGGCTCTAGAAAAATGGGGCCTGAAGAAATATAACGTTTACAGGGTTGCAGTGACACATAGGAGCTAGGGAAGTCTCACTTGGGGCCGCTTATCTGGTCTGAGATTCACTAATATTAACTGTTATCAGAACATATTAAAATATAAAAACTACAAAATCTTAATGTGTTGCAAGGGTGTAGAAGTAGATGACTGACACTGCAAAGGCATCATGAAGTATGACACAGACAACAGACATCAAGTTTAAACAAACAATATTTATTTAAATGAAATGTCTGCATTGTTGAAGGCCTTACTTGCCCTGTGCTAATATGGGATTTGCCTAACGGGATAAAACTCAGGAAAGTATGTGTCAAAGAGTTCAACTTAAAAGTCTGCCTGTGTCTAAAACCTATACTTGCCCTCACAGCTATATTAAACCAATGGGTAGGGATGTCAAACTGAAAAGAAACAGTGTGCAACTTAATGTTCTGAGCTTCTCACAGCTTTTTCTCAGTTCCCCTTCCCCAAGTATAAGAAAGTTCCATGAAAGAAAGTAAAGTCTCTAAAGTTACCTCCTTCAGTTCAAGGAAATATAGTTCAAGGCCAATTCTGGGGGATTCTCTTCCCCACATTTTAAGTAGCACAATCCAGAACAAAAAGGGTTTCAGGATTCTGTTCCCAAGATAACAAGTATAGTTCAAAAGTGTTGCAGTAGTTTTGTTGAGCTTGTTTCAGAATGTCTTTAGCTCTCGCCAATTAGGAATCTTTGGTCCAGGCGCAGTTGTCAGACCACACGGTCCACCCATCACCAGTCATGCAACCAGAATCCCTAGGCTCTCAACATGCTGGTCTTGGGGTGTCTTCTCAGCACAACATACAAGATCCTTGGCTCTTGCTCCTGTGCATCGAGTCACCCTTACTTGACTCTGCTGAGCTGGTCTCCTGGCTTTTAGAGTGCAATCTTATATCTTTCGGCTTTTTCTGGATTGCCTTGTGGCCTTGCCACCATGTATCACACACCCTTCACCAAGCAGTTGTTTTGCCACACTGCATTCATTCATTAAAGTTAATTGTTCATGCTTTCTTTTGACTTTACTGTAGTCAATTGTAAGGTTAGATGTAATTCACTGTGCAACACTGCTTTACTATGATTTGAGTTTCAATTCAGAGTTCAAAAGTATTCTTATGTTTCTTAACCAAATTCAAGTTTGAAGGCACACTTGCATGGTTTCAAAGTAAATATGTTTTAGAGTTCACCATTCAATATGTTTGGTTATTTCAATTAGACGGTTTCCTGTAATACAGTGTTCAAAAGTCAAAGTCTCATATAGGTCAGTATTCAATGTATCTGCATTTCCTTGTAATGTTATGTTTTCATATAGTTCAGTTTTCAGCATATAATACGGTGTTCAAAAGTTCCAGGGCCTTATTCGGAGTGTGGCGGTCCAGAAGCAAGGGTGCCAAAAAGCTTAATGGCACTCTCGTTTCCAGACGGCCACACTACAAGTCTGCCTGCAGGGGCTGTAGCGTCCGGCAGGTCTGACCCTGCTGGGCGCTTCGGCCCAGTAGGTAGAGTCATCACGGAAGCACTGGCACTATTAGCAACAGTGCCAATGCTTCAGTTTCCCCACTCCCGTGGAGTCCTATGGGACTCAATGGGAATGGGGAGTTATCAAAGCCACCGCCTGACTTCCCGTGCCGCCAGAACTTGTAATGTCCTGGTGGCACCGGGAAGTCAGGTGGTGGATTCAGTGTTTTCGGGTTACCACCGACCTCAGAATGAGGCCCAAAGTCTCATATAAATCAGTATTCAGAATATCTGCATTTCCTTGTAATATTAAGTTTTCATATAGTTCAGTATTCAGTATACCTTGGTTTCTTGCAATAATACGTTTTCATATAGTTCAACATTCAAAATGTAGACGGGAACTTGCCTGCGGTCCTGTTCTGAGCTCACCGGAACTTGTGTGTCCCTTGGACATTCACTAATGGTCTGCTCCTGTTGCCTGCGGATCGTCCTAGAGCCCACCGTTGTTCGCATGGCCTTCTGACACTCACCAGCGGCCTGCTACTACTCCCGATAACTTCTGCTGCAGGCTCCACTCTGCTTCTAGGGAACAATGCCAATGAGAGCTCTGCTTGCCTTGCTGCTTCTTGCAAATGCGGACAGCGTTCTTTGAAGCCTGGGTCTGCCGGTGTCCTGGTTTGGCGTCCAGTTCCACCACAGCTGTCCCTTGAAGAGCGGATCCCCTTCTGGTCTCTCGGCTTCTCCTTCACAGCTATCTTTGCTGGTTCTGCTTGCGGGCTCTTTCTCTCCTCATTGGTTGCTCATTTTATACATCTGCAGCCCTCTAGGTGTGTCAGGTTGTTTAAACCTGCCTGACCATAGTTAAGCAGACATGGTATATTTGCAACAGGCACCTGCCAGTGTTTAAGGAACGGATTAGATGATAGAAACCAGAAACAGGATGTTGTTTAGGTGATTAACGGAGAGTGTGTTTTGTTTTGGGAAATGCACCATTTGAATATGGGTACAACCATAGTGACATGTATAGGGCAAAAGACCGAAGAGAAGGTTCTGGTAGAGACTAAAAGGTTTTATTGTTGTAGCCAAAGTGCAGTATTATAGATAGCTGTGTGACCTATTTGAAAAGTGGTGAGAGTATATGATGAATTAGTCTCAGATCACAGATATTTATGAACAAAGAGGGGGGACAGATGACCTCCATGAAATTAGAGACAGCCATAGAGTAAGGAAATATGGCAAATGATCAAGGAGTGAAAAATCAAAATAGATCATGGAGGACAGTAATGGTTCGCATAAAAAGGTTTAGGTAACTAACGTCATGGATGACGATATACCTAGATAGGGTTTAATGGAGTATGAAGTGGTGCTTTCTTTAGGGACATCACACATTAAAAAGAAAGGAAAGGAAACATTTGAGTATATATATATATATATATCTTTACACAAAAAAATTGATGAAAGTCTGATTGCATATGAAGATGAAATTAAACAGCGTAAACACAGGAAATTCCTACGTGACAAAACAGACTATGAGACTGGTCGTGTCTTTACATTTGCGAAACACTTCGACTCTCTCCGCAAAATTAATGCTACACAATCTATGTCTGTTCCATCTAGTGACCTAGCCGCGACTACCTATGAGTCAGATATCTCTGCATCTGAGACTGACGAGCCCATTCCTAAAATGAATTTCCTGGATGAAATGAGACTTTTATGTCAGGATAGCAAAAATCAAAAAAGAGGGAGAGGTCGGGGTAATTCTAAAGGACGAGGAAGAGGTCAAAAATCACAGGCAAAAAAGTCATTCGCCGAGGCCGACGTGGGAAGCGGTCAAAAGGCGTCACAACAGGGCAGATCAACACGCTCTGGAGTCAAGAATCAATTATAGACAATATGAAGATTTGCCAAATTATCAACTTGTCATCCGTAACTCTTACTAAATCTCAAACCTTGTTACTATCACTATGTCTCAATTTCTGTCCCACTGTGAACTATGATTACGCCCAAGTACGCATTGATTTTGATAAATTTATGCGCAAAATCAAGTTAAAGAAATTCTTTTGCAATACGGATGCCACCATAAAACGTCCAACATCCCGTACTGGTGGCACCGATCTCTTAATTTCGGACATTCCATCACTCATGGATCTGGCATGCCTTGATGACGACAAATATGATCCCTTGAATATTGATTTTGCTGATTTCGACATTAATCCCAATTGGGATATACGGACTAAACTCAAAAGTAAATCACGTTTTAACCTTCAATTCCCAGTTGGTGGCTGTCTTGAGGCTTTCCATGATTTATGTATTGACGATCTCAGTAAACTCCGTCAAAAGGCAGGCACCATCAAACAGAACCTTACCCATTGCCCAACGTCAAGCAATGAAAGAACTCCAGCTACTTTCTAATATTGTTATTAAGCCTGCTGACAAGGGCTCTAATGTCGTTATTCAAGACAGAACCAAATATGTCGCTGAGGCCAATCGACAACTACATGACCGCCAATGCTATGCCAAAATGTTAAAGGATCCCTCTGAAGAAATCAGGACTGATTTGATTGCTCTGTGTACCAGGTGGATGAGCGAAGGTCTATTGGAGGATGATCTGGTCAAATTTCTTACTCCCTCATGCTATACGATACCTACCATCTACTTCCTCCCAAAAACACACAAATGCCTTAGTAACCCCCCAGGTAGGCCTATTGTTACTCTTTGTGGCTCGTTACTGGAACATCTAGCCCAATTTATCGATGAAACGCTGGTTAAATTTGTCACAGTGTTACCTTCCTACCTGAGGGATACTAAGGACTTTCTGCAGCACGTCTCTAATACACCTTGGGAGGAGGGTTTACTTTTGGCCACTTTAAATGTAGTTTCTTTGTACACATCTATTAGTCATACCATTGGTATATCTGCATGCAAACACTTTTTGGACACCCGCTCGCTGAACTATCTTGGACACAGTCCTATGATTTTGGACATGCTTTCATTCTGTCTACACAACAATGTTTTTCTTTTTGAGGGACACTTTTTTCGGCAAGTAAGGGGAACTGCGATGGGGAGCACCTTTGCACCATCCTATGCTAATCTCACAATGGGGTGGTGGGAGGCTACTTTCCTTTCTGATTTATTACTATCTTGCTTTCCGACACAGATCATCTCTTGGTGGCAGTATATAGACGATATTTTTATCATTTGGAAGGGCACCGAAAGGGACTGGTTATTATTTGTACAGAGTATCAACAAAAACCAGTTCAATCTCAGTTTTACTGAATGCCACAGTCGCTCTAAAATTGTTTATCTGGATGTGACTGTCATGATGGTTGACTCAGGGATTAGCATTGCACTGTACAAGAAATCTACTAATACTGGGTTACCACTTCATGCTAACAGCTGTCATCCGACTCCTTGCAAAAAATCCATTCCTTATGGCGAATTTATTCGATATCGCCGTAACTGTTCCAACATTGCTTGCTTTGATCACTATTGTGCACAGGCAGCCATGGACTTTTTGAAACAAGGTTACCAAAAAAGAACAATTGAAGCGGCATATCTTCGGGCCCAAAGCATGTCTAGGGATGCCTTACTTTATGATACCGGTCCCAAATCTGTGTCCAATGAGGATCCAAGACTTATCACGTTTGATACCTCATCTAATGATATTCGAAAAATTGTGGCAAGACATTGGCATGTTCTTACTCTTGATAATGATTTGAAGCCCATCTTAGGCAATCGTCCCACTGTGACTTATAAACGTGTCCCTTCCTTGAGGGATAAACTTGTATCCAGTTTCTTATCCCCTGTGGGTAAGACACAGTGTCCTAATACATGGCTTCCAGCTTCATATACGGGATTCACCAAGTGCATGAAATGTAAAGCATGTGCCCATGCTACTGCTAAGAAATCTTTTTTGCATCCCATCATGCAAACGCAGCAGCTGATTTGCCATTCAATTAATTGTGACACCACTTTCGTTGTTTATGTACTCTCATGTCCATGTATGCGTTGGTATGTTGGCAGTACTACCTGTAAACTAAAAATCAGAATTTTGCAACATCTTAGGGCCATCAAGAATTCTGATCCAACATACCCCATGGCCAAACATTTTAAACTTGAACATAACAACGATGTGAAAATGTTAACTTTCTTTGCTGTGGCGCATGTACCCCTGCATCCGAGGGGTGGTGATCGCGTTTTGAGGCTGAGACAACTGGAAACCAGATTCATTTTGGATCTTGACACAAAATTTCCTAGGGGGCACAATGTAGATGAGGAGCTGTATACTTTTTTGGGTACTTAAGCCTGTGCCCAAGCCCATTTATCTGTATATATTCTCTTTGTCCTTCCTGCCATTTATGCTCTGTTTTTCTCTGCCCGGAGTTATCTTATTTTCCTGATACGTTGCTTTTTTTATTTTGGTTTTCTTGCTTCACATTTGTTGGTTTGGTGCAGGTAATTTTTGATTCCAATCTTTTCCTGCTTGTCTTAGCTGATTATTTTGCAATATAGGGGGAGTGTGGTCCAATTTATGTCCTGCTGACTTTGGTTACTCACATGTGGCCTCGTACTGTACACACTAGTGTTTTTTCCTTTATAATTGTGATATTGTTCCTAATCATTTTTCCTATATTTGGATCTTACTGGTCTGAGCCGATTTTGTGTTCTGGATTTGTCATATTGCCTTCTAGCTTCTGGCCTTATGTACTTTTTCATCATGGTCTGCTATTATAGTTTTAGCACTTGCACTTTGACGACTAGGCAGCTATTTGAACTAACTTTGCACAGCCATATTGATGCACTTGCACTTTAAACTATCCTCTTATTCTGAGGTTAGTCCAGGCACATTGATGCCTTGCTGCTTTTTCCCCCCACCCCCCTCCCTTTTTTGCCTATTTGCACTGTACTATTAACATCTTACGATCAAGCTGCTATCTTTGCATTTTGCACATATGACCATGCTGGCTGTATTTTTATGCAGTGTTTCTAAACATTTTAATCCAGTTCACTGGTTTTAACCTCCCTTTTTTTCATCTTATTGTGGTCGACCAGTTTCTATTATCATCTGAGTGTTATTGGGAATAATTTACTTTGTTATGAGGTTCCTTGTCTATTTACATGGGGTGTACTCCAATGTTGGTTTTCTTTGAGTGTGGTCTGTCATTCTTTCTATGTTACATGGCCGTTTTACTATAATTGTAGCACTGTGCAAGTATTTCAGTTATGGCCAAGCACATAGAACTGTATTTATTGAAATCAAGTGGTGGGTTTAAATTTGTACAACTGACTATTAGCAAAGGTTTTGGTTTTTGGCACTGTGCCTCCATTCCTCTGTTATAACATGGACTTACACTCCTTTCCAACATGGCCGCACTTATTCCTACATGTTCTGTGTGAAGTGTTGCCATAGACACAGTCAAGGGACTTCATGTTAGTGTGTGTACTTAGCATTGTCTAATCTCCTCACCCTCACGTGAACAAGAGCTCAGTATAGCACGAAACGCGTTGTTTGCAGGCTGCCCTGCCTAGGCGTCCTGCTGTTTTGTCCTGTATTCATGTGCTGCTCTGTACGTTTTTGTGCCTTGCATTTTGCACTTGGCCTTTTAACACATTTTTCTTGGATTAATATTAAAAGACACCAGTAACTTTCAATGCTGTGTCTCTGGTGTTTTCTTTCGACCCCCCACAGAACCTGGCACTTGCTTCGCTGTGCCTGCGGCGAGTGCGTTTTCATCTCTTCCTCCTTCTTTCCAATATATATATATATATATCAATGATGTAGCAGCACCCAGAATAAATTAGATTAGAGAGTCTGTCAAAACCGTTTGGGCCTTTTGGCATGAGTCCAGAAGAATGAATTAGGAGAAAATGAACATAAATAATTTACCTTAAACAGTATAGGAATAAAGAGCTCAGTTTAAAACAATTGACTGCATTTGGATGAAAAAAGAAAATTATGTAAATAAATATATAAATAAATAAAAATTAATAAAGGGGAAAAATGAATGAAGAAATGAATGAATGGATAGGGAATTAAACAGGAAGCATAAAATAAGGAAAATTCAAAATTTTACAACAAAAAAACAGCATCAATAAGGGTTACAGGCCAAAATTGAAAAAATTGCAGAATAAAAAAGCATCAGGAAGTAACGAAGAACCAGAAAAGGGGTATGGTTGACCAAAATTGGGTTAACCAGACAAGGAATATTTTGAACAGAGCCAATTCAAGAAGAAAATACAAGGGTAAGTAAAATTACAATTTTTGAGTGCCTGTAACAATGTTGGTTTATGTTACAGATGAAAATCGTGGACCTTGCGTGAACGTAGGAGGAATGTCTGCATGGCCTTAAATAGGGAGAAAAGAAAAAAGAGGTAAGTACTGGTTCACACTACAAGGGTATGGACACACTATTGATCATTATTAAGAAAAAGAGGACCTAGGTGAGTAACAGAAAAATAGGTAGATAGAGACACAGTAGGCCTCATTATGAGTAGCGCGGTAAAAACGGGGTCATTACCGGCATGGCGGAACGAGCGGGTCCGTGCTCGTATGACGCCGCTAATAGCGGGTAATTACGAGTGCGCGAGCATTCGCGAACCCCCATGCCGGTAATGGCCATACCGGCATGGGTATGCCTCACGGGCCCTGCCGATACCGCCACCGCCTAGGAGGAACAGGAAATGGGCCGGCGGCCATCTTTAAAAACACAATTCATTGGAATCCTCCCAAACCACCAGTTGTTTCCTGGAGAGCTCTGTGCCAATAGTTCCATAATGTCCAAGGCAACCCGGAAGACCACCCCCCCCCGGCTGTGGAAACAGTGCTTGTCCGACGCTGAATTAAATATGCTAGCGGACACCCTTGCTGCACATGCAGATCTCATCAAATCCCAGAACCTGAAGCGTGAGGTGCAGCAGAAGCAGAAGGACATGTGGCAGGAGGTGACCGGCAAGGTGTCGGCTGTAGGAACCACCCCAAGTAGTGTCAAGGACTGCAGGAAGAGGTGGGATGACCTCCGCTTGAGGGTCCGTAACATCATGGCAAGCAACAGGAGGGAGGCCATGGCCACAGGCGGGGGCTGCCACTCTCCTGCCAAAATGACCACCTGGGAGGAGACCGCAAGTACCTTCATTAATCCAGAGTCCATCGAGGGATTTGGGGAGATGGAGACGGGTGCGGCATCATCACCAGAAGGAGGTGAGTGACCCTGCAGATCCCTGTAGGGGAAACCATGATGTAGCACAAGTGATGTGGAAGAGAGTCTAGGCTAGGCAATGCATGTCCCAACACCCACATGAACACATCCAAGTGCAGATGGCGGGCCAAACCCTGCCAGACAGAAATGCATGCTGAGTGCCAATCCCATAACCAACTAACAGCCAACACACATGGACCGTGGCCATGTAATACATCACACAAACCTCAAATCAACAGCATGCCACCTGCCATGCAGCAAATGCCAAAATGCCCCCTCAGACTACCCTGTGTGACACACCCGTAAGACATGAATGCATGATTAAATGAATAATGAACAGCATCATAGTATGCTTCTGGCATGTAACACCATCACTGATGCCCTGCATCTCTTCTAACCCCCTAGGCACTGATGGAGAAGATGCCAGCCAAGACACCACCGCAAGGGCATCCACGTCCCGCACACAGAAAAGCGCCACCGCAACCACCACCACCACCTCCGGGGCAGCCAAGCAGGCCACACCTTCAGCCAGTGTGCCTGACACAGCCGAGACACAGCTGACAACACCTACTGCCAGTGTGCCTGACGCACTCGAGACCCAGCAGCCCACACCAGTGGAAGGGGAGTCCCTAGTAGCACTGGCCACCCCTAAAGATGACTTGGAGGAGAATGTGGACCAGGAGGGAGTCACGGAAGTGACATGTCCACCCACCCAAGCCCTGGGTCCACTCCCCCGCCCCAAATTCAGCCCTCACCCACCTACAGCAGTGCTGATCCCTGCCTCCATGATTCGGACCTGAGCCCCTTCCCGGAGGACAGCACTGAAAATACAGGCCCCGTAAGTGCACCACCCACCACTCCTGCTCCCACCAACACCCTCGAGTCACGTCTGGCGAGGGTGGAGGTCCGACAGGAGTCCATGTTGGAGCTCCTGCGGCAATACATAGCAGATAGCGAGGACACCAGGCGGGAAATTGCCACTGCCATAGAGGGGACCACTGCTGCTATTACCGCCAACACAGCCGCAGTGAATGCGTCGGCAGTGCTTATGAGGGACTTTCTGGGGGCAATAACACAGGTACTAACATCAATCCTGCTCCACATGCAGCGGCCACGGTATGCAGCAGGCGTGGAACCTGCCACCGACTCCTCATCCGCCACCACACCTGCTTCCTCAGTCCCCACCAACCCTGTGCGTCCTACCAGAAGGAGTGCAAGGCACACCGAAATAATGCCCCCAAACAGCAAAAAGTCCTGCAAGTAGTGTGGGCGGACAATGGGAGTGGGACACATGGTTGGGGGTGAATGGGTACATTTGGTGGAGTTTATTGGGGGGTTTGGGAGTTGACTGGGGGGGTTTGGGAGTTGACTGGGGGGGCTTTGGGGGGATTGTCACAATTTTTGCAGTTTGATCCAATACACCCGTTGTGAGAAAAGACATAATGGCTGGACATTGGTGATTTGGTGTGTATCCATTTATTGTATGACGGTGTTCAGTGCCCATATCCCAACATTCCCTGTGTGCAAGTCCACATGGACCCTGTGTGTCACTGACACATGTCTGTCAAAGTCCCTGTAGTTCAGAAGTATTTGTGAATCAGTGATTGGCGTACTGCATGGCCATCCTGTGCATCACGTACTGGCAGGGGTGCTGCTTCACCTCCATCTCCATCCTCATCATCCTCACCCCGTGCATGCATGTCAATGTCAGGTGGCAGTGGTATATTTCTCCGGACGCACATGTTGTGCAGCACGACACAGGCCATGGTGATCTTTGCCACCTTCTCAGGCCTATAAAGGAGTGCTCCACCAATCCTGCTTAGGCAGCAAAACTGCGCCTTCAACAGGCCAAAGGTCTGCTCAATCACAACACGGGTACGGGTGTGTACCCGATTGTACTCCTCTTCATGGCTGTTCTGCGGGTTCCGCACAGGGGTAAGTAGCCACGGCCACAAGGGATAACCTCCATCACCTGCAAGCAAATACAAATAGTTATGTGTCACTCTGAGCTGCCACCTTCAGGAATCACAGTCATGGCCGCAGCTATTTGCTGTGGACATGCACATGTCCCTGTACGTATGCACGAATTTCATCTAGATGCATGCTATACTGCTATGAGGTGTGGTAGTCTGGATGGCATTCAATAGATGATGCATGCTGAGGGGGATGTACTGTGGTTGCACGACAATGTTTAGCCTCCCATTTATGCTGTGTATACTACACCGTGCATGGACACAGCAGCCACATTGGCACTGTTGTAATCCTGTTTAGTGAGGCATTGCTTGACATACACATGGTGGTCAGGATGTGCATCTTACATGTGGTCATTGATATGCTTTAATGGTCAGATGTGTGCCAATGATGTGTCCGGTTGGGGGGTTCAGGTCAGGTGTCATTAGTTCTGCGTGCATTCTCCACTCACCCCCCATTCCCACCCAGGTGAGGTATGCATTCTCCCCCCCATTCCCACCCAGGTGGGGTATGCATTCCCCCCCATTCCCACCCAAGGTGGGGTATGCATCGCAACACATCCCTACCCCAATGCACTGCCATGGCCCACTCACGCAACTCACCAAGCAGCCAGGCACGTGGTCCAGCATGTCACTCCATGTGACAGGGTAGCGTGGTGTTGATCAGCACCATGGCATCATGTGTTGATCCGGGAAATCGGGCGCAGCAATGTGTGATGATCTTGCTGGAGTCACATACCATCTGCACATTGATGGAGTGGTACTGCTTGCGATTGCGGTACACCGCCTCTACGGCATGGGGGACAACCAATTTGACAAGGGTGCAGTCCAGGGCACCAACACAATTGGGCATGCCTGCCAGTGCATGGAAGCCTACTTTAGTGTCGGCTATCTCCTGGGCAGTCTGTGGTAGGGATATGTGTGTGCTAGCGTGCTTCAGGAGGGCATCTAGCACTTGGGTCAGCATGCATGAAAATAGTGGTTGTGAAATGCCATGCAGCTGGCACACTGTGTGCTGGTAGGTGCCTGTGGCCAGGAAGTGGAGCACAGACACCACCTTTAGTAGCGGGGGGATGGCAGTGCGTATTTCTATGACGCTGGCAATGTCGTTGCCCATCATGTCCACTATGGTGATGATGGTGTCCCGGTCCAACCGGTACAGGGTGTGGATCTGCTCAGGGGTTAGATTGAATGGCCTGGGTCTGATGCGAGGGATTGGCAGCTGCCTACGAGGGATTACTGGCTGCACTGGTAATAATTGCTGGGCCTGCCTCACCCTCCTTCTCCTCCTGTGTCTCCTCTGTGCTGCCTATTGTTGCTGCTGTTGTTGTTGCTGTAGTTGTAGCAGTATAGGCATGTCCTCCAGCGCCATGATTGCAACAGCTAGTGGTAGCATTTTGGTGTAGGAAAGGGTGTGGTGTGTGGGTGTACTCCTTTCATGCTGGGACAGACTCCATTGAGTCCACCTGTGGTGATCGTGTGCACCTGTGGCAGTTGGCTTGATTGCAGATTGCTGTTTGCGGGTGGTCCGCGATGCCTGTATGGCCAGCATCGTGCAGCCCCTGATTACCGCCTTCGGGATACCGGTATTTGCATGTCCGTGTGGGTTGTGATGTCCTCCTATTACCGGCATGCCGGTTTTTGCTCCCCGAAGGGGCACGTGTACGCGCACATGCCCGTATGAGGGGACACGGTACGGGCAGTGCCGGTATTGGCAGGTTGTCGGGTCGGAATGCCCTGGCCCCGTTAACGATGCCGTTATTACCATTCCACCTTCCTTTTTTCATTACCTCCATTCTCGTAATGAGGCCCAGTATCTTCAAGTGTGTAGCCATTTTTCCCAAGATAGGAGTAATCAGGTGTGAAGAGAGTAGCAAATAGATGAAAGCATGGCCACTTCAGTCAAATGCAGAAAACAGAAGTCAAATTGAAGGTGGGTAACCATTTTTGTATTTATGGAATGCCAAAGGGGGTCGACTTTGCGAGTGCATAAAAATGTTCAAAATAGTCAAATATTTTAGTTTTATGATATAATATGAAGGCACATGGTAAGAATTGGTGCCATGGTCTATAAAAACAGGTTTAGGTTAGATTAAGTATAGTGGGATAAGGAGGAGATATTGTGCAGTGAAATGCTTACGTTTCTCTTTACAGGATGAAAGCAAAGCACAGAAGAAATAGACCATGGTCCAACGCGATTGGGAGAAAGATGGCGAAAAAAGGCAGAATGAAGCATTTACAGCTAAGCAGCAATCATTCACAGCTGAGCAGGAAGCACATGCAGCAAATCAGAGAATTAAGTATAACCCTAAGTATTATATAGGGTTGTTGAGAAGTGATCATTTCATGCACCAACGAGTTAGGGAAAGCCTGCGAGTCAAATGAGCTGATGAAAAAAGATAGAAATGAATCTAGATGACATTTTTTTGTTAGAAGCAAGGAGAAAGAATATAGGTCAGAAAGAAACTTGACCTCCTTGCCAGTACCCAAATAACTTTTGTCTCTATTTCAATTCTCAACATAGAACAGGGATCCCTGCAGATGACGTCCTTGTCTGCTATGGATGCGCTGAGAAGATGGAGAAAAACCATGAGATGTTATTTTATTATTTGTTTTAAAACAATTTGTTGTTCAATGTTTTGAGCACCTCTACATCTGAAAATGTCTATCTAGAGGAAAGATGAAAAAGTCCCCTGAAGGGACAGTGATTGTAAATTTAAAAAGAAAGCCCAGAAGACAAAGGCAGATCAAATTAGGCGGGCACATGCATTTATTGCCTAAAAATATTATGAAAATTGAATATGTTTATTGTAAACAAATCAGGTTCCAGCAGGCTGACCATATACTGGAAAATAAATGACAACATGTACAAAAAGGGAGAGAATTAGTAGGATGGTATGCAAGAACTAAAATGTTTAAATGCAACTTTGTTTAGGAGGTAGGGATGTCTAGAAAATGTTCAAATATAGGTTTTCTAGGAGGCAGGGATGTTCAAAAGAATATGGACCAAATTAAGGTTGTTTAGAAGGCATGTGAATTGTGATAGGATACACAAAAAGGGTTTTAAGGGGTTGGATTGAGAAAAAATGTATTGATAATAGAGACAAACAAGTTACTTCTTACCTGGTAACGTTCTTTCGATGGGATGTTCCTCCGACGTATTCCTTATCTTGATAGATTATCTCCAGCTCGCTGGCCTCGGAATTTTTTTTTCAGTAGAGGGCGCTGCGCGTCGACGTCCCTCGAGCCGATGTGCCTCGACAGCCTCCTTATCGGCGCCAACGTCATCATGCGTATAAATAGACTCGCGCAGCGTCCGTTGCTCAGTTCCGTTTTGACGTTTAACAGTTGCTTTACATGAATTGGTTATTGACCCTGAAGGAGCGTAAGCTGTAACCACAAGGGAAGTTTTACTGAGTGGATGGATGGGAGGGGCGATAAGGAATACGTCGGAGGAACATCCCATCGAAAGAACGTTACCAGGTAAGAAGTAACTTGTTCTTCGAAGGGATTGTGTCCTCCGACGTATTCCTTATCTTGATAGACTCCCATAGCAGTGGTGTGTAACTGGAGGTGGGAGTAAAATTGCCATGTTTCCCTTCAAGAATAAACAGAGTGCAACACAGCTTTGCCAAATCTAGTCTCTTGGCTAGAGGAGGAATCCAGGTTGTAAAATTTTGTGAAGGTATGTGCAGACGACCATGTGGCAGCCGCACATATGTCTCAAATCGGTACCCCTCTTTGGAGGGCCGAAGAGGCTGCGATACCCCTGGTTGAATGAGCCCTAAGATTTTGAGGAGGCTCTTTCCCTGCCAATTTGTAACATTCCAGAATGGCCAAAATAATCCATCTGGAAATGGTCTGTTTTGTTATCGGTAATCCCAATTTGTGCCATGAGTAACCTACGAACAGTTGGTCTGCTTGACTAATCCTAGCAGGTCTGGTGATGTAAAAGCTCAAAGCCCGCCTTGGGTCCAGCCTATGAAGCCTCTCTTCCTCTTTCCCCGGATGGGCAGGAGGATAGAATGAAGGTAAGGTAATCCTCTGAGTGATGTGGAATTCCGAAACCACCTTTGGGAGGAAATTAGGCTTCACTTGTAGGACAACTTTGTCTTTATGAAAGATTGTATGAGGGGGTTTACAAGATAGAGCTTGTAATTCGCTCACCCTCCTAGCAGATGTCAATGCCACTAATAAGACAGTTTTAAGGGTGAGAAATCTTAACGAACAAGAGTGGAGTGGTTCAAAAGGAGTACCCATCAGGAAATTTAAGACTACATTTAAGTCCCATAAGGGAACTTGGAATGGTCTTGGAGGATAGACATTGGTTAATCCCATCAGAAATTGTATTACTAAGGGTAACTTGAAATATGATGGTTCCTCTGCAGTGCGCTTGAAGA
The DNA here is from genome assembly GCF_040938575.1 of Ambystoma mexicanum. Classification (NCBI taxonomy): domain Eukaryota; kingdom Metazoa; phylum Chordata; class Amphibia; order Caudata; family Ambystomatidae; genus Ambystoma; species Ambystoma mexicanum. Next base: position 1,282,795,596 of record NC_090934.1, read on the forward strand.
TCGATAGCGCTGCGAGATAGCCCTTGACAGTGCCAACCTGAAGGCCCGAATTTGCCAAATAGAGTAGAAAAGATAACACCGTTGGTGCACCACATGAAAAGGGATCGATATTCTTTTCTCTACACCAGCTGCAAAATTTGTTCCAACGGCAGCGGTATAAAGTCTTTGTTGCTGGCCTTGTGGCCGAAAGCAACACCTCCATGACGTCATCTGGGAGGTCCCAATCCTTGTATCTCAACCTTTCAGATACCAAGCGTGAAGGTTGAGGGTTCTGATGTCTGGATGGAGAACCTGACCTCCCTTCTGCGAGAGAAGATTCTCCTTGAGTGGAGGACGAATTGGAGGGCAGATGGACATGTCCAGAAGGTCCGGGTACCACGTTCTCCTGGCCCAGTCCGGGGCAATTAGGATCATGGCTTTCTGGAACCTTCTCAACCTCCTGATCATTTGAGGAATGACAGGGACTGGAGGAAACGCGTACAGAAGTGGTAACTCCCAGTCCACTACGAATGCGTCCCCTAGAGCTCCTCTCGGGGGAAATTCCCTTGAACAAAACTGATCGCACTTCCTGTTGCTGCTGGTGGTGAACAGATCCACTTGAGGGGTTCCCCAAAGGGTGAATATCTGTTGAAGGACTTCCTGAGCTAGTTCCCACTCGTGGGAGACTGTGCTCTGCCTGCTCAGAGCGTCCGCTGTCAAGTTCTTCTCTCCGGCTAAGTGAACTGCCGATAGAGAGATTTCTTCTTGGATTGCCCAAAACCAGAGCTGTATCGCCTCTCTGCACAGAGGCAGTGATCCTACGTCTCCTCTTTTGTTCAGGTAGTGCATGGCCACTGTGTTGTCCGTCATTATCAGGACATTTTTCCCCCGTACAGATGGCAGAAAAGCCGTCAGCGCTAGTCTGATTGCTCTCAGCTCTAACAGGTTGATATGTAGTCTGGACTCCGATGGAGACCAACGACCGCTGATAGTCAAGTCGTTGGCATGGGCTCCCCACCCCGTGAGTGAGGCATCCGTGACTACTATTATCTCCGGCCATGGTTGCCAAAACAGTTCTCCTTTCAAAATGTTCTCCTGACAGGCCCACCACTCAAGGTCTCGAGCCACCTTGTCCGGAACCTGAAGGAGATCTGTCATTCTCCCTGAGAATTGCGACCACTGAGTTCTTAGTGCCCACTGAAGAGATCTCATTCTCAGGCGAGCCTCTGGCACGAGGAAGATGCAGGATGCCATGAGGCCTAGCAACCTCAAAAAGTCGAAGGCTGGGAGACGTTGGGGATTTTGAAACTTGGTGACCATCTGCAGAATATCTTGAGCCCTCACCTCTGGTGGCGAGGCTTTTCCCAGGGAAGTGTCCAGGACCGCTCCAATGAACTGGAGTCTCTGTGATGGTATCATCTGTGGCTTCTTTAAATTGAGGGAGAAGCCCAGTTTGTGAAGGAAGTGGCAGACATAATCTAGCTGGATCTGAACTTGCTCCGGAGATACAGCTCTGATCAGCCAATCGTCCAGGTAGGGATAGACGTGAATCCCTTCCCTCCTTAGACTTGCAGCCACTACCGACATTAGCTTGGTGAAGACCCTCGGGGCGGAGGTCAGCCCAAATAGCAGAACTTGAAATTGATAATAAGAGCTGCCAATTGCGAACCTCAGGTATTTCCTGTGTTTGAGATGGACTGGCACATGGAAATAAGCATCCTGAAGGTCCAGAGATACCAGCCAGTCCTGGAGCTGTAGGGCCTGAAGGATCTGAGAGAGAGTTACCATCTTGAACTTGTCCTTCCTGAGGAACTTGTTCAATTCTCGTAAATCCAAGATAGGTCTCAGTCCTCCGTCCTTCTTCGGTATTAGGAAGTAGGGGGGAGTACCAGCCCTTGTTCCTCTCCGCTACAGGTACCGGTTCTATGGCACCTTTCTCCAGCAGGTCTACAATTTCATGCAAGAGGAGCGGATCGGGAACTTTCAGAGAGCTGTTCCCCGGTGGATGACTCTGAGGAATGCATAGAAAAGGCAGGCAGTAACCTTGGGCAACTGTCTCCAATGCCCAAGCATCTGACGTAATAGCCTGCCATTCCGTCAGATGTTGAATTAGCCTGCCCCCTACTGGTGTCTTCTGAGGAGAGTCCTCAGAGTGATATAGAGGGGGCTGATGCAGATTCCGAGGGTAAAGAGGCACCTGCCGCTGCTGCGGCTTTTGTATTTTTACCCCGTCCACCTCGGGTGAATCTTTTTTTACCTCTTTGAACAGACTGTCCTCTGCCTTTTCCGAATGCGGAATAAAAGCGAAAGGACTTACCTCTCCAAGAGGTTCCTGAGGGGCGATATGGCGCTTGACGGATTGCAGCTCACAGGGATTTTGCTGCTGCTTTGGATGTCTGTAACTTTTCTAGGCTTTCATCCGCCTTCTTACCAAACAAAGAAGAGCCGTCAAAGGGCATATTTAAAAGTCTGGCTTGTACATCTGAAGCAAACCCAGACTTTCGCAACCACGCAAATCTGCGGGTTGTAGTACTTGCCGCCATGGCCCTACTGATACTGTCAGCAGAATCAATGCCACTTTGAAGGGATTCGCACATTGCGTCTTTACCATCCTTAATGATGTTTAGAAACGCTTCCCTTTCTTCTCCCTCTGGGAGGCAGTCAGCTGCTGATGAAGCACACTCCCAAAGTGTATGGCTGAAACTTGCGAACGTACAAGTAGCGTTAATAGATTTCAACGCCATGCTACATGCAGAAAAGACTTTCTTAGCCATAGAGTCGTAACTTTTGTCATCCCTGTCCTGTGGAACAGTAGGGTATGCCGATCTACTGCCTGATGCAGTTGCTGCTTGAACAACCAGACTCTCTGGAGTTGGATGTTTAGACAAAAAGTCAGGGTCAGTAGCAGATACCCTATATTTGGCTCATAATTTCTTGTTAACCGCCGGGATAACCTCAGGAGTTTCCCCTGTTAGCCAATATTTTTCTTTGTAATGCAGCGTGAAATGGAACCACAGGAGCCTCCTGTGGGCCTTTAACTAAAATGTCTGTAAGGTCATCCTGTTGAAATGCAGGTGAAGGTGTAGACCAACCCATGAATTCTATAATCCTTGCCATTAAAATTCTGTAAGGGGTCTCGGCATGTTCCTCTGGGTCTGGTTTGGCAAATTCTACTTCTGGGGAAGTATCTAACCCACTTGCCTCATGTAAGGATTCTCGAAGGTCCTTCAACCTATTTTCCTCAGAGGTAAATTCCTCTGGTTCAGGTGTTGTGGTTCTCTGCAACCCAAAGGGTCTTTCTTCATCCGAATCCTCCCCTTCTTCATAAATTGAAGACAAGGGTCTGAAATAATCAGATCTTGGAAATGGCTTAAATCCCATTTCCAGAGCAGAAGGGGTCAAATTTGTTGTAATTGGTTGAGAAAACGTCGACGTCGTCGACGTGGATGTTAAAGGCTTCGAAGACGCCGAAAAAGGCATCAAGAAGATCGGAAGAGGCCTCGAAGAGCCCGAGAGGATCGGAATCCTACTCGAGGTTGTCGATGACATTCTCGAGGTCGTGTTAGAGGCTCTGGTTATGACCACTGGCTGTGAGGTAGTGACGGTCGTGGGTTTGTTCTTTTTCAGCGTCGACGTCGAAAACGGTGTCGATTTGATCGACCTATGCGTCGATGAGCCCCTTCGATAATGGCGTCAATGACGCAGATTTATGTGTCAAAGGGACCTTCGCGATGGCGTCGATGGCACAGTGCCTTTGCTCGAGGGTTTGTGACGCTCTCGAGTAGTCTCTTTCGCCGAGTGCAATGACTCACAGCGTTTCGATTTTTCGGGTCTTTCACCCAGGGTATCACCCTCAGCTGTCTTCGAGGGGGTCGAGGCCGCTTTCTCGAAGACGCTAAGCATCCTTTTATGGAATTCCTCCCACTCAGCCTGAGAGCTATGTTTTGTGTGGGAGGTGACTCTTTCCGGGGAAACAGAAGAAGACGACGAGGAAGGGGATCTTCGATGTCTCTTACTCGAATGCTTGGATCTCAAAGAGTGGTGGGAACTGCTTCGAGACCTAGAACTAGAATGTTTCCTGTGCCGGCGAGGAGACAAGTGTCTCGACTCTGCCGAGGAAACTTTCGAAGGAGTTTTAACTGTCTTACTTCTCTCAAGCTTCCCCTTACGCTCCTTCAAGGCTTTCGCCGTCATGGACATGCAGTGAGGATCTGTCAACGACATTTTGTTTCCACAGTCTCGACATTTTTTGAAGCCGGACCGTGGAGTCATCGGTTCGGATGAGGAAGCCATCGAGTAAGTGTTGGTATTCTCGAGGAATAATGAAGAATATATCTGACTAACGAAATGAGCAACGCGATTCCGAGGCCCACGAAGCGCGGAAAAATGGAACTGAGCAACGGACGCTGCGCAAGTCTATTTATACACATGATGAAGTCAGCGCCAATACGGAGGCTGTCAAGGGACATCGGCTCGAGGGACGTCGACGCGCAGCGCCCTCTACTGAAAAAAAAATTCCGAGGCCAGCAAGCTGGAGATAATCTATCAAGATAAGGAATACGTCGGAGGACACAATCCCTTTGAAATATTTATTTATCAAAGGAAACTCATTCAGTTTTATATTACAGGTGGACAACGAGGAACCTATGTGGCTCAGAGAATTGGCAGAATATCCACATGAGAAGTGAGAAGTCACTGAGGAACCCAACTAAAAGCCCTGTTAGAGTAACCAATTTTCCGAATGTTTCTGCGAAAGACTCCCCCATCCTTGTGTTCCCTTGCTAAAATTCCCCCTCTTTTGGACTTATTTGAACAATTAATATGAGTGCTTTATGGAAAAAAGACACTCAAATGCGAAAGGACTGGCATTTTTTAAATAAAGGGCCCCATGACTTGCTGCAAGGCAGCCAAAAAAAAGGACAAAAACGACAGGACACAGACGGTCCACGGATGCCAAACCGAGATGAGTCGGGTGGAAGATATGCGAGGGGAAAATGTATTGGTGAGAAGAAAAATACATTTGGTGAACATTGAAAATATGCATGGGCAAGAGAATGGGAGCAAGGAAAGACATTGTCGTGGGGTGGGAGTTGCGGAAAGGAAAGTATGAGCCACAATATGGACAAAATGTGTAATGATAATGGGCTAATGGGTTACCTCAAAGTTTGACTAATCTCTTGAGTATCACAGTGTCTGTAAAAATTATCTGAGGCATATAGTTAGTTTGAAGTAAACTGGGGAATGGAGGTTAGGCTCAAATAAAAGTAAATAAAAGTTGTTTTTAGGGATGCATGCAAGTTTAGACTAGAAGAGTATAATGTGTTAGTACTGACGTTGTAGAAATGTGTAATGATACCTCTTAGATTGATGTAAAGTGTCTATAGAAAAGGTGATTAGGTCGGAAACGTGTAGGTACATTGAAAATTGAGGAGGGTGGACATGGGTGTAGTTGTGTCAGGTAGTACATGTTATGATACATTATCAAAGCATCTAGGCTCAATACTAAGCAGACCTGAAGTTATGTGTAAAAATAGGTTGGTCAGGCATTTTGTAATGTGGGCAGCCATTTTGGGTTTTGAGACAGGGTCAGGCACCCTAAAGTGGATGCTGGGCATACAAATAAGTGGATTTATGTGAAACCATGCTGAAAGGATAACATAATTACCTCATGATAGTTCAGTGAGAGTTCAGTAGCCAAGGACATGGTGTCTGGGATTCCTATCTCTAATCTTGACAGTGACGAGCCGGGGGAGCAAGGTAGCAGTCAAGGTAAAATAGTAGATGATGCATTCAGCTGGTTCAATTAGCAGAGAGGATACAGCTGATGCCCATATTTGGGCCTTTGGGACAGGAAACCAGGATGCAGTTGCTAAAATTGCCTCAGGACAAACGTCAGTAATGTCCCATTTTAAAGGTCAAGTACAGCCCACACAATTTTAATCAGTTACAGATGTTAAGTATGACATGGGAGCTTTTACGAATTAGCAGCCCAGTCAGCCAACCCTAGAGGAGGAAGGGGCTTGTCTTGGAGTGCCTAAACTAATGATAGAGTTCTGCATCATAAGTAGGGAACTGGGCCAACCTAGAGTGTCTAAAAAGCAGGTTCTTACTCAGAATTGTAGCAGACTTCCAGATATGCCCTTGCTGTATGATGTGCCTGCTGGAAGAAATAAAACCTGATGACATCTTGAAACCAGTGTGAGTGTCCTGCTTTGCTTTAGAGTGTCTTCTTCACCCCAGAAATGCCAGGGCCCAGAGAGTGGGGGTGGTGGGAACCTCATGAGCAACCGAAAAGGAAACGACCAGGGAAATGTAGATTTTCTTTCCTTGTTCCCCTGTGAAACAAATGTGGCTACATCGCATGGAGGAAGGGTACGTGAGAAACATGAAGGTGTCACCTTGACTAGTCCCCAGGAATCTGTCATCCAGGTGGCCAGGACATGGCCATTCCTATTGGATCCAGTTCCTGAGGGTGGACCAGTGAGGGAGGATCACCTGGATGGGGGCTCCTTGGGGTGTGGAACTGGGACACCGACGGGTGAGATGCGGTATCCCCCTTCTTATAACACCTTTTCCCCATCCTACCACGTAGGATACTCAAACAACCCCGCCCTTTTGCGACATTAACTCTTTCGCACACCACGAAAGACGACGGACGAAGACCAGAGCCGTTTACCTGACATGTCCCAACACAAGGGTCAGGCAAAGTCAGGTAATTGACCAGAATCACACACACTTGACAGCCCTTTCCCTTCCCCACAGGGATAAAAGGTGGAGCACAAGAGCACACTATGAGCAAGGCAGACCGCACAACGAGAGAGCTATCCAAGTACAACAGTTCAAGAAGAGGAGAAAGGCGGCGAGGACTGGAGAGGCGACAAGGAGAGAAGCAACCTTGCCCATTCCACCTCAAACCTGCAAAACCTCTGTCGAAGGAATCGTAAGACCGTGAACAATAGCCAGCATGTGTTGCAGCAGATGTCAACGGTACACTGAGCCCTCCTCTGCTGATAACCAAGCCAGGGAGAGACGCTTGCTACCGTGGTACCGTCCTTGACTCCAGAGACAAGAAAAGCCAAGCGGTTCATCATAGCCGGTGAGTCGTGAGGAGAACCGATAAGAAACCAAACTGTGTTGAACGAAAGTTACAAATGTCAAAATAACTGGAAGTTCAAAGAACTGTTAAAATTAAGGGAAATCCAATTTATGAGGGGTAGGGCATCAAGTTGGTGCTCATACAAGAGACTCTGGTTGATCCCACGTTTGTGTAAACTACTGATACCAGAAGGCATTAGGAAAGCCGCAAAAGAAAAGGTCAAAGTGGTCATACAGGGGTCTAGCAAAATCCTCTGTACAATTGAAAGTCTTTGACCGACAAACCATTGAAAACCAAAGGGACGTGAATCCTGCATCATAAGAAAGTAGAATGAACTGGAAAGTTGGCATGAGTGAACCCAAAGGAGGGATGCCGATGGAAAGGGGTGAAGCCTAAAGTCCCAATGGGCAATGTATTGACAAAAGTGAATCTGACAGAGGGATGTCCACAGTGAACTGTTTAAAACGACATTAAGATTTGTGAATGCCGGGAACGAACTTCCATAAATGGGAGGCAGAACTATATAACAGGCCCAGGACAAAGATTCGGATAAACTGGGCACTTACAGAGACCTTCAAACTCACAGATGTACTAGGCAGAGATGCCCCCTCTCCCTACTATGTATGCCCTGGCCACGGAGCCATTGGCTATTGCGATTCGAATGAATGACCGAATCAAGGGTATAGCGGGGAGAGAAACAGAGTGTAAAATTATGTTATTTGCAGACAATATATTGGCATACCTTTCGAATGTCCAGGTCTCCCTACTGGCACTTATGACCCAGATAGCGGAGTATGGCAGCCTCTCGGGGCTCAAGATCAATGTGGGAAAATCTGCCATTTTGCCAATACTTGAACAGAGTCCTTTACTAGGCACGAGAGATAGTTACCAAGGCATGAGAGTTAACCAGAGGAGTATTCAATATTTGGGTAAGAAGGAACCTGCAGGAGATGGTGTAGACTAACTATAATCCGTTTTGCGCTCAGCTGACGGCTGACCTAAAGAGGTGGCACCCATTGATATTGACATCGTACGGCAGGATGACCTCCATAAAAATGAACGTACTCCACAGACTGTTATATTTATTTTCAGCCATTCCGAGACAGCACTCGGAGAAGTTCTTCTTAGAAGTTACAGGAGAGCTCCGTAGATTTATATGGGGGAACAAGACCCTGAGGGTGAAAATGACAACCCTTACCCTGTCAAAGGACAAGGGGGGTTTGGATTCCCAGACATCCACTTATATAAGGTGGCACAAATTAGGGGGATGCTGGAACATATGAGGGAAGATCTGAGGACCTATTGAACTTACCTGGAAGACCTTGTAGTACACCCACTGAAGGTCAGGGATTACTTTTGGTCCTTGCTTAGATCGATACCGGAACGTTTTTGGTCTGTCTGACGTGAATCCAGACACACACAGGGCTATACATCGTGGCCCTCCCTATGTCTTCAGTTTGGGGGGCCCCGTTCGATCTAGGGCACCAGGGATTAGCCCGCTCACAGAGGTGGTCAGATGCAGGCCTTGAAAGGGTGGGACAACTATTTAAGGGTGGAAACTTCCAGGAATGGGCCAAGGTACAGGATGTACTGGGAGGGGACTCAATCTCAATTTTTCGAATATCTCTGCATCAAGGGTATCCTGACAGACCCAAAGTGGGTGGAAGGGGTGGCTAGAGAGCTAATAGCAGTGGACAAAGTCTTAGACCAGTCCACAACAAGGGCATATTGTCCAAACTATACAAAGCCATGAATGAGAACAGTCTACAGGGGAGACAAACCTTCCAGATGTACTGGGTAGAGCTGGTAGGAGAAGAGATCCCCGAGGAGGAGTGGGAACGAAAATACAGAGTGGTCTTCCAGGGTGGACTGTTTACTTCCACGATAGAACACAACTTCAAAATGCTAATGGGATGGCATAGGGACCCCGTGAAATTGTCCAAGATGTTCTGGGACCGTCTCTCCTATGTGCCCTAGGGGCTGTGGAAACCGGAGCCTCTGGCCCACATGTGGTGGCGATGTCCTAAGGTACAAGTGTTTTGGAAAGAGGTATTGAGCTGGATGGAAGAGATCACATGGATAGGGTTGGGCCTGGACCCGCTACAGTCTCTACTAGGGTTCCTGCAAAAAGATAGGGGAGAGCACAGACACCCGAAAAAAAATGTGGGAAGCAATGTTAAGAGCGGGGAGCTTGGCCATAGGCCAGTGTTGGTAAAGCGAAACACCCCCTCTGAAAGAGGTTTATGAAGGTAAAGTTCAAAACATGGTGATAATAGAGAGGCTGACAGCGATGGTGAATGATTGGTTGGAGGAGTTTCAAGCTGAGTGGTGCGCTCTGTTGCTCAAATGGGGACTGCAGGTGGATCGACACAGCGGGCGATTGGAGGGGGAAAGGTGGCGATGGGTGAAGACCCAGAAGGGAGCATAAAAGGAGACTACACAGATACAAGGTGAACCTTTGCCTCTGAGACAATGAAAGAAGGAACCTACACCACCGAAAAAGCGTTTCAGAAGAGAGGTTGGGGCCGGGATGGGGGCTTGGAAGGGGGATGGGGCGGGGAGGGGGAAGGGATGGGGGGAGGTCGGCAGACAGACTGTTGACCCTAAAGTGGGTTACACTTACTTGTTTTTGTTATATCGAAAAAGTCTTGTTCTTTCTATAAATGACAATAAGACCAAGTTTAAAAAAAAAAGATTTGTGAATGCCATAAGTGAAATTGATTTGGAAAGCCGTAGTGAACACGACGGAGGGAGGCTAACATTTGAGAAGGGTCTGAACCCGGGAGAGGGGAATCCAGGGGTGAAAAGGCATCACCGAACATACAAGCAGAAAGGAACTTTCATTTATTATTTTGAACACATCAGGTCCTCGGAGACAGGAGACTTTTTGTAGAAAAGAGACTTAACCACCGACGGTCCTGATATCTGAGACCGGAGTCCTGGCTTGTCTCGTGCTCAAAACGTAGGGAAGGGAGACCCCCGGCTACTGCATTCTGACTTATCATTCGTGAACACTTCTTTCTTGTGAATCCTATCCCACACCCTTTTGTATTTAGTTGTAAGGATTGGCAATAGGTTTTTCTTACTATAGGCCCTTTTATTTGACAAGACGCCTTTAGGACTGCCTTATTATTATTTGATGGTCATAGCTTGCTCCCATATTAGATTTCGGTTTAGATTAGGCGTTTTTCCAACCCGCATATACAGTTTAATAAACACTCTTGAACTGTGATCACTTGTGTCTGTCTTTACTGTTGCCACCATGAGTCCCTTACACCACGGAGAGAAGGCTGGTAAGTGTACACAAAGCCGTGTAACATGTGGTAGTGGCAGCTGGATCTCTGCATCAAGTTGCATAAAGAAGAAGGTTGTGTACCGATAAAGGAATGCTGAAAAGACCAGTGAGCCTGCAAGACACCAGTGGGGAAAACAGGTGGTCTAGAAGGGGCAGAGCTCTATGCTAAAAGTCTAATAAATGAAGGGAACATACAGAAATACTGTTTATATGTCTTGAGAAACCTGAAATCGAATGAAGCATAAGTGCAAGAGAGAACCCTGAGTTACATAAGGGAGAAAACTTAGAATTCTGAAAAGTCAAGTGAGCGAGTAATGTGTGTGTGTGTTCCAAATGCACCAGTTTGAATACAGAATGAACTGAAAGCATTATTGCATACCGGACAGAATTAAGGCAACACAAAAGCATGATTGAATACGTATTTCTCAATGCTGCACAGAGATAAAGCAAGAAAAGAGAATGTTTTGGATGGAAAATCAGCACTGTGGTGCAGGTGGCAAATACCACAAAGCAAGTTGAATGAAATACAAGTGTTGGCAAAGCAAGTAAAATCCCAAGAAGGGTGTGAGAAGAGAAACAAGTATCCACAGCATAACCAAGTGAATGGAGAGCAAGCCAACCACAGAAAAGGATTGAAATAGGATATTTCTGATACTAAAAGTACTTTTCACTGGCAAGGGAAAGCAGTGGACAATGGTTGCAAAAAGCTGATGAAAAGGGGTACTGGTTGCGTGACCTGTGATGCGTGGACCGTGTGGTTTGATAACTGCGCCTAAGCCAAGGGAACGCCAGCTTTAAGTTGAACTCTTTCACTCAGACTGTCCTTAGTTTCTTTAAGTAGGGAAATCCCACCTTAGCTTAGAGGAGGTTAGGGCTTCATCCATTCTGACATTTAGGTAAAATAAAGTGAGTTTGTCTGAACTTTGAATCCGTCGTCAGGGTCTTGCTTCATGATACCTTCATAGAACACACGGGGGTTAGCCTAAAATGTGCCTATAAATGTGTCCCTCAATGGTAGAAAGCCAAAGATGTCAAGGAGTTCCCCCCCTTCTCACCTGAGTCCGATCTTTGCTGGATTTCTTGGTCCATGCCTTCTTGCGGACGGATCGGGTCTTGAATAAGGCTGCACGAGTCTCTTCCGACTTCAGCGTGCGTTCAAAGATCCGGGATGCAACGATCCAGGAATCTGGGAAATTAAGAAAGTGCACTACTCAGCACACGAGTCCAGGAAGTAAGAAACAAAGGAAAGGGATTAGGAATGGAGTTAATAGGGACAGAATCAAGGAAACAATACCGCGAGCTACGGAGCACACGTCTGGTCGCTACTTTGCAATAGCATTGAGACGCGCGGAGCCGCAGGGGGCATGGTCTATTAATAGAACAAGCTACGTCCAACGTGTAGAGCGAGGAAGGTGTTTCACGCTTGACAGCCATGTTGGGAGTACCAGGGAGTGCAAGCCCCATTGAGACAAGGACCAGGAAGTCCAAAAGGGGCGCGTTCTGTAGGTCATGACAGCATGCCTCCTCCGAAGACCCGTTCCTCCAGGTTTGCCCGGGTGTATGAGGTGAAATCCTCTGAGCAGTCGAGGGGTCTTGAGATTAGAAAGTGGTTCTCAGGTTCTTTCACTAGGAGGATATCCCTTCCATTCAACCAGGTATTGAATCTGACCCCGTATATACCTGAAGTCGCAAATTCGGGACACTTCATATTCCAGTTGGTTGTCGACCAGCAGAGGAGAGGGTCTACAGGATTTCCGGGAGGATTGGATGTAGGGTTTTAATAAGGATGTGTGAAAAACTGGGTGAACTTTCTTCCAGGAGTCCGGCAATTTGATCCGGTATAAGACTGGATTTATAATTTCCTTGATGGGAAATGGACCATAGTACAGAGGGGCCAATTTGTTTGGCCGCAGATGTCGGGGTAATAATTTCGAGGACAACCAGACTTGATCACTAATTGCATAAGAGGGCCCTTGTCTTCTTTTGGAATCCGCATACCTCTTAGTCTGTGTTGTGGCCTTCTCTAAGTTTTCTTTGGCCTCCTGGTGTACGTTGATGAGGGTTTCGATCCAGGAGTCGACAGTAGGTACCGGTGTAGGATGAGGGAGAACAGAGGGTAGAACCGATGGATGGAAACCTTGGCTACAATAAAAGGGACTGGTCTTAAGTGCTGAATGATCGGAATTGTTGTAGGTGAATTCAGCGACCAGTCATCCTGAACCTTCGTGGCGAAACATCGAAGATACTGTTCCAGGGCCTGATTAGCACGTTCTGTGGCCCCGTTGGTTTGGGGATGATAACCTGATGAGAGGGCGCGTTGGATTTCCAAAATGTGACAGAGATGTTTACAGAATTGTGAAACGTATTGAGGTCCTCGATCAGATATGATCTTGGAAGGAAGTCCATGCAGACGGAATATGTGTTCCAGGAAGATTCCAGCAAGTTTGGACGAGGATGGTAGCTTACACAGGGGTGTAAAATGAGCCATATGAGAGAACAAGTCAATGTATAACCATGATGGTCGTGTATCCTCGGGAAGGTGGTAATTCCACAATGAAGTCCGTAGCAATGAATTCCTATGGCCTTGTTGGCAGTGTAGGTTGCAGTAGAAGACCCGCCTATCTAGCACCCAGAAGTAGATGTCGCCATTCAGTGAAGGCTTGGCGGATGGCTAACAGTTCCTTTTCTAGGACGGAGTAGTGTGTCTCACTGGGAGTCAGGGTTTGTGAAAGGTAAGCAATGGGGTGTTCCAGTTTATCCTCAAATTCCTGCTTCAAGACCGCTCCTATGGCGTAGTTAGAGGCATCCGTTTCCACTAGGAATGGTCGATTTATGTCGGGTTGGGCCAAGATGGGGGCTTGCGTGAACTCTGCCTTTAAACGTTGGAATGCCTTATCTTGCGGTGTAGACCAGATAAAGGGGGTGTCTTTCTTCAAGAGAGCAACGATCGGCTGAACGATCTCGGAAAAGGTAGATATGAACTTCCGGTAGAAGTTGGCAAGCCCCAGGAAGGATTGAACTTGTTTCACGGACGTGGGAGCCGGCCATGCCAGTATGGCCTTTACCTTTAAAGGGTCCATACCAATTCCTTCTGGGCTAAGGATGAATCCTAGGTAGTGAACAGAAGTAACGTGAAACAAGCATTTTTCGGGTTTGGCTAAAGGTTTGTGTTCACAGAGTTGTTGTAATACTGCCTTTACATGTTCCTCATGCTTTAGAAGGTCCTTGGAAAAGATCAATATGTCGTCCAGATAGACAATGACGAAGAGGAATAACATGTCAGAGAACACCCTATCCATGAAACGTTGAAAAACTGCGGGGTCATTAGCTAGTCCAAAGGGCATGACTAGATATTCATAGTGACCAAAGGGTGTTCTAAAGGCTGTTTTCCTTTCGTCTCCTTCCCGGACACGGAGCAAATGGTAGGCACCCCGGAGATCCAACTTCGTGAATATTACGGCACCTCTCACAGCTTCCAGGATATACGAGAACAAAGGCAGTGGGTACCGGTCTTTGAGGGTGCATTGATTTAAGCCACGATAGTCGAGGCAAGGTCTGAGTTCCTTGGTGTCCTTCTTGGGAACAAAGAACAACGAAGCACCCGCTGGAGATTTTGAAGGTCTTATGGTGCCATTTTCAAGGTTGGTATTCAGGTATTCTCGGAGGGCCTTTTTCTCAGGTTCGGAAAGGATGAACATCCTGCCAAAGGGAATCACTGCTGAGGGATCTGTATCCATGGCGCAGTCTTCAGGTCTGTGAGGGGGTAAGTCCTGGACTATGGCAGTTGAAAATACATCAGCGTATCCCTGATAGGCCTCAAGGACTTGTATGATATTGGAAACCATGAGTGGTGTTTGCTGGTCTCTTGGTGGTTCTTTAGGGGGTGTCAAGGAGAGATCCAGGAATAGACAGTGAGGCATACAAAACTCTGAGCCTAGGAATAGTGATCCTGCTGTCCAATTGATATACGGATTGTGCTTCTGTAACCAAGGCATACCCAATACCATGGGGTAATGAGCTGACTTAATGATGTCGAATCTAATCCGCTCTTGGTGATGGTTTATAGAAAGCTGGATCTCTTTAGTCTGCAGGCTTATGGGCCCAGAAGTGAGGGGTCTTCAGTCGATTGCTTCCACCGGCTGCATGGTACTTCGTGTCTCGTATGGAATATGATGACTAACAACCCAATCTTGATAGATGAAAATTCCCATAGCTCCGCAGTCTACCAAGGCCAAAATGGAATAGGTCTTATTCTTGGAGGGCGATAGGAAGGCCTGCAGTATCACCAAATTGTTTTGTCCAGGAGAGTTCAAGGATGGAATTGATGTGGAGCAAACATCTCTCTCCCGAAGCTCTGCTCCATCTAGGATCGGGAGCTGGCGTTTCCCGAACGCTGAGGAGGGGCTAGAGGACACTCCCTAACCAAGTGTTTATCTGAGGCACAATACATGCACAACCCCATATGAATCCTTCTTATCCTTTCTTGCGGGGATATAGGTCCACGGAAGGATCCTATCTGCATGGGTTCTGGTTCAGTGACTGAGCCTGGGTTTGTGTCCGTCTTGGTGGTGCTCTCAAAGGACACTTTTGGAGGATTTCCCCTGGATTTCTTCTTCTCTGCCTTCCTTTCCTGGATACGAAATTCTATTTGCATGGCAAGGTCCATTAGTGCCTGGAATGAGTTTGGGCGAGCCACTCTGGCCAACTCATCCTTAATCTCCTCATTCAGTCCTCTCCTGAAAAGTGTAAAACTCGCCTCAGGGGACCAATCAGCTTCCTTGACTAATTGCTTGAATCGGGTTACAAAGGTGAGCATATCCTGGGATCCCTGCTGAGTCTAACAGGCGTTCCTGGGCACTATAGACCCGCTCTGGGCAGTCCAACATGGTTTTAAGGGCCTGAATGAACCCATCATAGTCATCTAGGAGAGCATCGCCGGAATTAACGAGGGGCGTAGCCCAGGTTAAGGCATTTCCTGATAGGTGAGAAATTATGAAACCCACCTTAGCCCTGGGAGTCGAAAAGTAGTAGGGCTTAAAAGTAAAGTGGACCAAACATGAATCCAGGAATCCACGAAGGGTTTTTGCCGACCCATCGTATTTGTCCACTATGCCACCCAGCAACACACTTTCTTTTGTGGCAGAATCACGGGATAGAACTAATTGTTTGAGAGCGGCGTTTTCCGCCTTTAGATCCTGTACCTCGGTTGATAGCTCTTGCATGCCACGCATCAGGTCCTGAATGGCCGCTTCCATGTCCATATCGAGTTCGGTCGGGTGGCGTCTCAAACTGTCAAGGAGTTCCCCCCTTCTCACCCGAGTCTGATCTTTGCTGGATTTCTTGGTGGATGCCTTCTTGCGGACGGATTGGGTCTTGAATAAGGCTGCACGAGTCTCTTCCGACTCCAGCGTGCGTTCAAAGTTCCGGGATGCAACGATCCAGGAATCCGGGAAATTAAGAAAGTGCACTACTCCGCACACGAGTCCAGGAAGTGAGAAAGAAAGGAAAGGGACTAGGAATGGAGTTAGTAGGAACAGAATGAAGGAAACAATACTGCGAGCTACGGAGCACACGTCTGGTCGCTACTTCGCAATAGCATTGAGACGCCGTAGCCGTGGGGGGCCTGGTCTATTAATAGAACACGCTACGTCCAACGTGTAGAGCGAGGAAGGCGTTTCACACTGGACGGCCATGTTGGGAGTACCAGGGAGTGCAAGCCCCGTTGAGACGAGGACCAGGAAGTCCAAAATTGGCACGTTCTGTAGGTCATGACAAAAGAGGCTTCAGCCAAAATTACGTTTCCAGGTCCTAGATTATTGCTGGAACAATATTTACAAAATAGACTTTCCCAAAGCCTTCCAAAGAGAAGCCTGCTGAATACTTGGTGAAACTCTTAATAATGGTCAATTTCAACAGGGGTTTAAACGTAACATGTACTTTGATGTTGACTAGTGCTCTATTATGGGTAGTCAGCGCTGCTGCATATTTTTTTTTATTTTATTTGTGGTGGTAATTTCAACACTCCCCAACGGCCAAGAAGTAGGAGCAAGTCTGATATGTTTTCTGGCACCAAAGACCAAAATGTTGGACTTTTCAAAATTAATGAGCAGTCCATTTGAGGAAGAGTATGCGCCAAGAGCTACCACAAAACGCTTTAAACCTACCCAAGTAGGGTCTACGATGACAATGTCGTCTGCATACCCTATGCAGGTTACTTGTTCAGCACCAATTTTGGGAGGGAAATTATGTGCCACCGATATAGCTTCAGGTAAATCTATGTGAAGGATTGAACAGCGTAGGGTCTATGTGAATGCATCATGAGTCAGACACAGACAACAGGTTCAAATTGTCTTAACAAAACCTTCATTCAACTTAAAACGGCAGGCTGGATGAATGCCTAACCTGCCCTCTGCTAAGGTGGGATTTCCCTACCTAAAGAAAACTAAGGATATTTTATATCAGGAAGTCCAAAGTAAAACATCTGTCTGTGTCCAAAACCTATACCTGCCCTCACAACTAATAGCATACAATGTGTAGGGATGTCAGCATAAAAAAAGGATAGTGTTCAAATTAAAGTTCAGAGCTTCTTGTAGCTCTCTGGCTTGTAATCAGCTCCCTTTCCCCAAGTTTAAGGTAATTCACCAAAATGCAGGAGTTTCCTTCCCAGGTTCAAGACAGTTCATCAAATGCCAGGGTTCCCTTCCCCAATTGTTCCAATGTTTTGGTTCTAAAACAGAGTTCAATTCTTCCAGCTTTCAACATAACACTTGTTTCAAGTTTCACAACACAGTCTGCACAACACAAGTTTCTTTAGAGATGCTTTCCATTGAAGGTCACCCGTTCTAGGAGCAGTTGTTGGACCACACTGTCAACCAATTACAGGCCACACAAGCAGTACCCTTGCTTGACTGCTTTTCCTTTAGCACCAGTCCACTGCTTCTCCTCAGCAGCAAGCTTTAAACACATGTGTCACACTCCCCTGACACAATATTGTGACGTGTTTAGCTACCTTGCAGAGATTACACCTCCTTACATTGCCTTGGCTCTTGCCAATGCTGGTTTACCCGGTTCTTTGCACCAGTGTTGGATTGCTCATATCCTGCATTCAACTCCTTTTGCTCTCTTGGCTTTGCTAGCAATTGTTTTCAATTAATGCAGTTCCTTATACTCGCATGATTCAAAACGTTCCTTTGAGTAAAGTTCACAATTCCACGTTTCAGCCCTTTCAATAGACCATGGGTGTCTAGCTTGTTTTCAATTTCGAGTAGTATTCAAAATGTACGTTCACTTGCTTTCCATTCTTTCAATTATCAAAATTGCACTTTATCTTGCTTTTAATTTGTTCAGTATTCAAAAAGTATTGTAACTTGCTTTCAGTTCATTGGGTATTCAAAAAGCACTTTAACTTCATTCAGTATCACCGCCTGCCAACCCGATGTTCTGCCGATCTCTGGTTTCACCCACCGGTCGGTTTTACGGCACTTTATGAGCCCATCTGCCGCCGCAGTTACCTGGTTCTCCATGTGGCCGATAGCATCATCTCACAGTGGTTTCCCTGTGGCTTGCGTACACCCAGCAAAGCTTCTAAGGCAAAGCAGGATACTTCTGACCGCTTCCTTCGGTCCGGCCGGCCTCCTTCTCACGGCTTGACACTGCCCTCCAGCTTATTCTTCTGCTGCTTCCTGCTGCACAAACTCTGGACTGCTTCCCGGGCCTCCAGCGTTCCTCCTTCTGCCATGCCGCCTCTCCGGAGAGGTCTCCTGCGCTAGCACAGCTGATCGTGCTACAGCCGACTACTCCAGTTCTGCTGGCCTTCGAAAAAACTAGACCGCTCACCAACCAGCAAAGCGGCAGACCCTTGTGCTTCTAGTTGTCCTCCCCCCCCTCGTCCCAGTACATGGTCGGAGCTTCTTTTTCAGAAAATGAGGATGTGTTGGTCTAGTTGTCATCTTCTTCATCCCACTATCAGGTTGATGCCATTTGAGGGATATTATAGGGGACCCCTAATAGGATGGGTGACAAAAACCTAGGAAGGTTTGTGGGGTGGAGGGTTTGTGGTGAAAGGGAAATGGGGGATACCATGTCTCACCCGAGGACATCCCCTCACCACTCCCCAACTCTCCTCATCCAAGGTAATCCTCCCTCACATGTCCACCCCCAGGGGCGGGATCCAAAAGCAATGTCCTTTCCCTGGCCACCTGAGCAGAAGATACCGGGGAACGCCCTCAGGTTCCCCACAGCTAATATGCACCCTTGATTGAGTCCATGATTTGTAACAATTTGCTGTGAGCATTCTCCTTGCAGATTCCATCGAATTCGGGCCGAAGTGTCAATATAATTTTGGAATAATATTGAATAGGTCAAAAGGAATACCAAGTTTGATTAGTTTCCTCCATTGATGGTATCAAAAGCTGCTTTGAAGTCTATAAATCCTAAGTATACCGGAGAGGCATCTTTGTGTGTTAGGAGTTAAGTGAGCACTAAAACCAGTAAAACACCTTTGAAATATTCTGTTATCTTTACCCATGTATTTATTTCTCTGTGTATGAAAGGAGCAAAAATCTTACTCCTAGTATCCATCATTGCTAATAGTCGATAATTACAGAGCGTGATATTGCCCCTCTCTTATATACTGAAACTAACAGCAACACTTTGCAGGACTGGAGACCTTGCATGCTGATTTTCTCAAATAGACTATGCAGTGATCGAGCCCAGATGAACAGAGTTATTTTAGGACCACAGTGGCCATGAAATCTGGACCAAGGGCACAAAGAGGGTTTCAGTTATGTCATTGTAGAGACTATGGGCCTCACTACTGGCGGGTTGACGCCGGACTCATAATATTTTACCAGTGCCTGACTTCTCTGTGGCACCGGGAGTTTACAAGTCCGGAGGACTGGGAAGGCAGGCGCCAGTAAAATATAAATCCCCAATCCCATAAAGTCCCATAGGAGTCTATGGAAGTGGGGACTCAGAAGCGCTGGCAACGTTTTTAACAGTGCCAGCGCTTCCGTGAACTGTCTACCTACCATGGCCGCTGTGCGGGGCAGGTTCAGACCTGTCGGGTGCAGTGGTCACGGCAGGCAGACAGTAGTTTGCCGGTCCGAAAACAAGGTTGCCAGTGAGCTTTCCGGCACCCTTGTTTCTGGACCAACAAACTTATAAAGAGGCCAAATGTCCTTAACGCCATGTTTGTAAATTAAGGTCGCCAAAACAAAAATAGAAGTATCGTGATCAATTGGTCTTTGTGATGCATAGAATTTATGTGTGAAATCCATTCAACCTCTGATAAAGGATTTATTTCAGGAGAGGAATTTCTAGATAAGAAATGTTTGACAAATTGTCAACATTTAAAAAAATGTTTTATTAAGCACGGTACTTAATACTAACTGCCATTGGACAGCATTTACTGATTGTGTGTGTCCGCAGTGCCAGTTGTTGAAGTGCATTTTCGTTTGTCAAACTGAAAAATGACATGCCCGAGCATCTAGTGTCTGATATTTAGGGGCTGTGCAAATAGCTCTGCACATTTCACGTTACCTTCATTCAGGCCACAACAGCATCAAAAAGTTTATCAGGCACTTTATTTTGGATATTTATGTTCTTAACAAATGGCTTACCCAATGTATTCATTAGTGAAGTTATCCAGGCAGAAGTCTGAGAAGGAGTCAATAGATGATTGGTAGCCGTAATATGATTATTGTTTGGACTCATAAAAGTGTTGAATTTACAAGTATTAGTTTTTGACCAAATAATATGATTTTTGCAGTTATTAGCCACATATGTTCCATTATTGTAACATCTCTTAGATGCAATTTTAACATTCAATATTAATGATAAAGGTCCAGAGCTGGAGAAGCTCAGCCCCGCCGACAACCGAAAAGACGTGACCACATGAAACATGGTCAACTGGCGCAGGCTGGAGCAGCCGCCAAAGTCAACACTGAAGTCCTGTCCACAACCGACGGAAAGCACCAAAGCCTGTGCATTGACACAGAAAACAACAAAGCTCCTGGACCATGCTGCTACCATTCCTGGAAGACTGCCACTGTAGCAATCCAGGTACATGGAACTGAAGAGGGCAGATAGGCCCTGTGAGGAGTTAGAAATGAAACTCGGACACAAAGTTGCCGTGTTTATGGTTAAAGACTTAACAAAAGTATCTGTCTGTGTCAGGATGTCAAAATCAAAACTGTCCTTGTGTCCAAACGTTTATCCTGAACCTCACACTACAAATCAAATCATAAGGTGAAAAAGGAAATGTCTTTGACCTGGTGACTTTCAAAAGCGTTCTTAAAGGAAAAATAGAACAGCTCCAACATAAAGGTTCTCCAAGCAAAAAGTGATTCCCTTCCCCTGGATTTTTCATTGCTTTGCCAATGGTTTGTGGGCTAACAGTTCTTTGTGTCTCTCTTGGTGCACTACAATCCTTTTTGTTACAAAGCTCCCTAGCCTTTTAGTTCCTTCTTTCAAGCATGCCTTCTTTCAAAGGTTCATTCGTTCAAAAGTTCCTTCTTTCATTTAACAAACACAGTACTTTCTTGGGACTTCCTGTAGATTTGCAACTACCTGATATACTCCCCTGCCAGGAGTTCTCATGTACTTGTAGCTGCCTGGTTTACTCGCCTCCCAGGTCTTCTCACCACAATCATAGGGAAACAGTTTCTCTGTCAATTCCACAATTGCACATATCTTGGTTGGTTCTGTGTATCTGGTTGTTTCAACATTTGCTCTTGGTTTTCTACAAATCTACATAACATATTCGCATATATGGCTGGGGTCCGTATTTGCCATATCCACTCTTGGGTTGCAAACAATCTTTTCAATGTCTCTATTTCCGTGACTTCAAAGTTTACAAATGGTGTGTGGCACAGTTGTCGAAACGCCCCAGGATCCCCACTGTGATGAATCCTGTGGAATAATCACTGAATCCCTGCCAAGGATCTCCTCCCATGTGGCCAGGGTACAGCACCTGCTACCTGATCCTGACCCTGGGGTTGGTACTATGAGGGAGGATCATATGGGAGCAGATGGCTGTCTGGGGAAGGTGGTTACCCCATCAGGAGAGACATGGTATTCTTCCCTTTCTAGGTAAGAAGACCTCATAATTCTTAAGTTCTTGATGGCAAGTTGTCAACATACAAATCCCTCCCATTGCAAAACCCAGAAACCCCTTCCCGCAAATCACTAGACAAAATACCATTCATACCTCACACATACATAAAGCAGACCTAAAATCTCCTGTTGCCAATGTTTTTCTAAGTAATAGTCCTAAACAACATCACTTTAGAAATCCTAGAAATTCTATGGACTACAACTCCCATTAAGCCTCAAGTACTGAGACGAGGAAGAGGAGGAAGGAGTTGATGCAGATTGAAAGAAACACAAAGTTGAATATGCATACTTGCTGTTTGGGTGAAGTATGAGTGTGCTGGACCTTTAAAAATGGTATCCGCGCTCAAAATACAGGCAGAGCCAGAGAAGAACAAATAACTTACCCCTGGTAATGTTCTTTTGACTGGATGTTCCTCGGAAACGTTTCTCAGCAGAGGGTGCCGTGCGTTGTCGACCTTATGTCCTTCGAGGGCCTCTGTCCTCCTTGTGTATGACGCCGACGCTGGTATAAAATCCACACACTGCGCCTGTTGCCTCAGTTTGTGTTTTTCCTCTCACTAGCACTACAGTCTCCAAGATGAGAAATACTTGAGCGTTAATGGAGAGGAAGGTGTAAATCACAGAAACTCCTTCTTGACAGAGTGGATGGGTGGGAGGGGTGATGAGGAATACGTGGGATGAACATCCAGTCGAAAGAACATTACCAGGCGTAAGTAATTTGTTCTTCGAATGGAAAGAAGAGTTCAATTTTGGAGGGCTGAAGTAGTAGCTACACTTGTAGTTAGACCCTCAGGAACCTCCTTCCCAGCCAAGTTGTAACATTCAGATATATTCACAGTATAATCCACCGAGAAAGAGTTTGTTTCGTAACCGCTTGTCCCATTCTGTGGCCTGTGTAACCAACAAAAAGTTGGTCGTCCAGTCTTATCTTAGAAACCCTGTTAATATAGAATTTCAAGGCTCTTCTAGGGTCAAGTCTATGTGAACTCTCCTCCTCTATAGATGGATGAGGAGGAGGGTAGAAAGTATTTAAAACAATGTTATTTGCGTCAAATGACATTCGGACACTATTTTTGGTAGAAAAGAAGAACAAACTCTCAAAACGACCTATCTTTGTGGTTAACAGTGAATGGTGGTTTAGAGGTAAGGCATGGGGGATTCCAAGATGGCGGAGGAAAGCGTGTGTAACAGTCTCTCCCCACTGGGCCGCAGCATAAGCTGAATGTAAAGAGACTAATCGTGTGTAAGACTAGGGGAACCCCAGAGGACTGGGGCCGTAGCGAGGGAATAACTCCCATGAACGGCGGGCACATTTGAAGCACTGACGTTTGCTCCAGCTGACAGAGCGATGCAGGGACAGGGTAACAGGAAGCAGACGGCCGGATTGGTACAGGTGAGCCCGGACTGCGTCGGACCCAACAAGTCTCTGCAGGCCTCCTGAGCAGCGTAGGCTAGGAAGGAGGCTGCACATGCAGGGACGAAGGAAGAGGAATGAATCAGCAAGCACGAGAAGGAGGCCGTTAGTGCAAGGACAGAGACAGAGGGACGCACCCATGACGAAGAGAAAAGATAGAGCGAGTAACAGGGCTGGAAAAGTTAATAGAGTTACGGAACAGCTCTGGACCAGGAATGAGGCGCAACACAGTGGGTGACATCGGCCCCAGCGGGAAGGGTGGATGCCCAAGGAAAAAAGGGAGGGGGAAGGGCAGCACGAGAAGAGTTCCCTCCCCCCACCACTCCTCCCTAAGACTAAAGATGAATTTAGAACTCAGCAAGAAAGACAGTATTGGGACCGCAGAGGGAGAGGAGGATCAGAAGAGTGTAACGTCCACTTAGGCAACAACAAGGGGAAAAGCCACAAAAAACAATATGTGGGGGAAACTGAAGAAGCTGGCAAGCGCCCCCATTGAAGGCAGCGGACAGTAACGGGAGAGCAGAGGAGGGAAAAGTGAACCATTGGTGGAGCCCATAGGTCCAAAGCTAGAGTGAAAGGGGCGGGAGCGGGCCAGCAGACCCCACAGATCAAGCTAGCAAAATATCTCAAACAACTGTGGAGCCCGGACGGCAGAAGCACGAGAAAGAGTGAGGAAGCAAGAAAGTGTGAGGAAGCCTCCCCCTAATAAACCACCACAGATACAGTAAGACAGGGAACCAGGGGCCATGGCGTTCTGTAAAGATTATTTGAAAAGATGGTTTAAGGAATTTCAAGAACAATTCCTGGCCTCTTTACAGGCGCAATTTGAAACTTTAAAGGAGGACGTGAAGCAGACAGTCCAGGAAATAAGACTGAATGTGGTGAAATTGAAGGAAAGGACGGACACCTTGGAAAACGTGGTCCAGCATATTGAAGAGGATACGCAGAAAACAGCTCTATCGGTTGAACATTTTTCCCGTCTTGCAAACCATTTAGAACTCCAATGTGAGGATTTGGAAAATCCCTCAAGGAGATCAAATGTCAAAATAAAAAACCTTCCAGAATCAGTGGCGGATTGAGATTTGAGGAGCAGGATCCAGCAATTATTTGCAGAAGTACTGGCAGAGGTCCCAGAGGGGGCGGTGCAGCTGGAAAGATACCACAGGGTGGATCACAAGAGAGTGGTAGGTCTGGGATCACGCCCACAGGATGTACTGGTGGCAGTAACATCATATGCACAGAAAGAACAGATCCTAAGAAAGGCAAGAACAGCAGGACCACTACGGGTCAATGGGGAGGAAATTCAGCCGTTCTAGGATCTAGTGCAGACAACATTGCAAAAAAGAAGAGGAATGGGCCCGGTGGTGAGATTTTATCACAAAACAGATCAGATACAAATGGATGTTTCCTATCGGATTATTGTTCACATGGGAAGGATCACGACGTGCGAGGAAGGCGAACAGATTCTTAACCTGCATGAGGAAGAAGATGGGGATCAAGATGGACTACGTGGTAGCAAGAATGGGACCAGACGGCCGGGAGAATGGAAACAGTACCGAAGAAACTTGTAGGGGAACACAAGATATGAGAAATCTATGGCATGGGGGCATACACAGGGACGAGGAGGCAAGGACTATTTGCAGACGAAAAAGGGGAGGTAAACTAGATGTGGGGAGAGGCCAGAGACAAACACACTATTAGAATCTGATAGCGGCTCAGGGCGACAGGGGGTGGGGGGGGGGGAATAGAATCTCGAGTGGGGTTTAGGAATCCCCATGATTATTACTCTGGGTATGATTGAGGGCCAGGCCCAGCGGACATGTCGGAGGAGGGGGTAGTTGGGTGTTTGCGTTCAGTTGGGATAAGGGGAAGGGAGAGGATTAGGGAGGGGGGATTCTACAGTGCAAACGCAGGAGTCAGAAGGCGGTCCAGCAAGACCTATCAATCCAAAAGAATGAAAACCCTGAAAGTACTCACATATAATGTTAGGGGACTGAATACTCCAGTCAAGAGGAAAAAGGAGGAACAATATGTGCGGGGGATGAAGGTGGATATATTGATGTATCAAGGGACACACATAAGGAGGGCAGACAAGGGTCTATTGAAAATGAGAGGGTAAACACTGATATATCAAGCCAATGCCGGGGAGAAAAAGGTGGGTGTGCTGATAGTGATAAATGATAAGATAGGGGCACGGGTGGATAAGGAGGGGCGGTACATCTTTTTAAATCTTACACTAGAAGGCCGTAAACTAAATGATAGCCTCGATATACGCACCCAAAACGGGACAGGAAGGCTTCCTGAGGGGGGTCCGCACAAGACTAGAAGAATTTGCTATAGAGGAACTCATATTAGCTGGAGATCTCAATGTGGCTTGGGACCCCAAGATAGATAGGAGTACACAGGCACACTTGGGGACACAAGACCCCTCCAAAGCACTCAAAAAGAAAATGGGGACGCTGTCATTGACCGATCTATGGTGGGAAGTGAGAGGGCAACAGTCGGGGTACACATACTACTCGCATGTACATACCTCCCAGTCGAGGATAGATTACTTCTGGGAATCAACGGGTTTAGTGGGCAAGACACAGGAGGTAGAAGTGGGATCCATCTCCCTACTGGATCATGCCCTGGTGTGGGCAACTTTTACACTGGGCCACACAGGAGGGGGACTATGGAAATGGAGATTCCCCAGGGAACTGCTACAGGATCCGGTAATTGCTGATACAATAGGTGATAAGATACAACAATACTGCAATGATAATGACACCGGAGATACACCACCAGAAACGGTTTGGGATGCATTTAATGCGGTGATGGGTGGAAACTAATGAGCCCTAAAAGCAGAGAGGGACAAACAAAGACACAGGTGGGAGGAGGAATTGGAGGGGAAACTGAAGGCGATACAAGAGGAAATAATACAGAATCCGACAAAGAGAACTCGACTGGCACTCAGACATGTACTGGGGCAATTCGGGATGCTGCAGAGTAAACAAGCGGAAAGATCCTTATTATATATAAAACACTGATACTATATGTAGTTCAATAAGGCAGACATGCTTCTAGCTAGGCAACTGATAGAAACAGGGACCAGGAGAACTATTACGAAATTACAAGATGAGCAACAGCGATGGAAGATGGGAGATGAGGACATGGGCGAGATTTTGAGGGAATACTATCAGACATTATATACATCCAATGACACATCAATGGATAGACGAGAGAAGTATTTTGATAAGTTAAGCCTCATCCGAATCACTGAGGAAGCCTCCCCCGAATCACCCCGAAGGGGGGAGAATGTTGGGAATGTTTACATGCCACGTTATGTAAGAAAACGAATAAAGAAACAATTAATAAAAAGAAGTAAGGCCTGAAGCTTGCTCACTCTGCAGGCAGGGGTAATAGCAGTCAAGAATACTGTTTTCAAAGTCAACATCCTAAGTGGACAAGAATGTAATGCTTTGTATGAGGAACCCATCAGGAAACATAAAACCAGGTGAGACCCCAGACTGGAACAATGAATGGGTGACAATCAGCACCATGAAGTAGGAACCTTGTTCAGTAGAGCATTTGAAAATATGGCAGTGCAGCCAGATAGCCCCTGGTCGTAGCAACCTGTAGCCTCTGATGGGTTAGATTTAGGAGAAAAGACAAAACTGATGGTGTGTCACAAGAAAATGAGTCAATTCCTTTATCTCTACACCAGCAGAACTTGTTCCAACGGCTGTGGTATAGAGATTTAGTTGCTGGCCTTCTGGCCGAAAGCAACACCTCCATGACATCTTGCGGAGGTCCCAATCTTTGCACCTCAGCCTCTCAGAAACCATGCATGGTGTTTGAGGGTCCGGATCACTGGATGAAGAATGTGACCTCCCTCTTGCGAGAAGACATGCCCCCCTTTGTGGAAGACGAATTGGAGCGCAGATGGACATTCCCAGAAGTTCCGGGTATCACATCCTCCTGGCCCAGTCTGGAGCAATCAGGATCATGGATTTCTGAAACTGGCTCAGCTTCAAGAGAACACGAGGAATGACGGGGACTGGCGGAAACACGTACAGAAGTGGACATTCCCAGTACACTCTGAACGTGTCCCCTAGAGCTCCTCTTTGAGGAAATTCCCTTGAGCAGAACAGGTCGCACATCCTGTTAACACTGGACAGGAACAGATCTACTTTAGGGGTTCCCCAAAGGGTGAAGATCTCTTGAAGGACTTCCTGAGCTAGCTCCCACTGAGTGGGAGACAGTGCTCTTTATGGTCAGAGCAGTCGCCACTGTGTTTTCCTCTCCGGCCAGATGAACTGCTTACAGAGAGATTCCTTCTTGCAGTGCCCAAAAGCAGAGTTGCATCACCACTCTGCAGAGTGGTAGTGATCCTACACCCCCTCTCTTGTTGAGGTAATGCATGGCCACTGTGTTGTCTTTCATTATCAGGACATTCTTTCCCCGTACAGAGGGCAGAAAGGCCATCAGGGGTAGTCTGATTGCCCTCGGCTCTAAAAGGTTGATATGCCGTTTTGACTCTGACAAAGACCAGCATCCGCTGATCGTGAAACCGCTGGTGTGACCCCCCGCCCAACCTGAGAGGGAGGCATCTGTAACCACTGTAATCTCCGGCCATGGCTGCCAAAAGGGTTCCCCCTTTAACACATTCTCCTTGACGGCCCACCACAGGATATCCTGCGCGATCCTGCTCGAGATCCATACCAGAGCCGTCATCCTACCAGAGAACTGTGACCACTGAGTCCTGAGAGCCCACTAAAGGGACCTCATTCTTAGGCGGGTCTCTGGCCCCAGATGAAAAATGCAGGATGCCATGATACAGAGCAACCTCAGAATATCAAATGCTGGAAGATTTGGGGCACTCTGAAATTTGCTTACCATCAGCGATATGTGGATAGCCCTTACCTTGGGTGGCAACGCTTTTTCCAAGGAAGAGTCCAGGGCTGCTCCAATGAATTGCAGCGGTTGGGAAGGTGTCATGTGGGACTTCTTGAAGTTGAGGCAGAAGCCTAGTCTGTGGAGAGAGCGACAGGTGCTGTCCAGATGTTCCAGAGCCTACTCGGGTGAGCAGGCTTTGATCAGCCAATTGTCCAGGTAAGGGTAGATGTGAATTCCCCCTCTGTAGATTTCCTGCCACCTCCGCCATCAGCTTGGTGAATACCCTTAGGCGGGGGGTTAGCCCGAATGGCAGTACAGAAAACTGATAGTGAACTGCCTACGGCGAATCTCATGTATTTTCTGTGCTTGAGATGAATCGGCACATGAAAATAAGCTTCCTGCAGATCCAATGACACCATCCAATCCTGTAGCTGAAGGGCCTGGGGGATCTGCGAAAGAGTGACCATTTTGAACATGTTCTTCCTGAGGAACTTGTTCAAGCATCTCAAGTCCAAGATGGGTCGCAACCCTCTGTCCTTTTTTGGGATCAGAAAATAAGGAGAGTACCAGCATTGGTTTCTTTCTGCTACAGGTACCTGTTCGATTGTACCGTTCTCCAACAGTGTCTGAACTTCCTGTAGGAGGAGCGGATCTGATACTTTTAAGGACTGGCCTCTTGGGGGACAGTTTTGTGGCTCTCTTCAGAAAGGGGAGGCAGTAGCCATGGGCGACCATTTGCAGAGCCCAAGAATCTGTTGTAATGCTTGCCATTCTTTCAGATGCTGGGCTAATCTGCCTCCCACTGCAGACACATTTCTTTTTGATGCAGTTTTGGGGTACTGGCCGGTGCGGAAGGCAAGGAGGCAGTAGCTGTAAAAGCTCCTCTGCCCGACCGACCTCGGCCACAGTGTGGTTGTCTTCTGTGTCCCCTTTCTGTAAACTGACCTCTTGCTCTCCCAACAGAGGAATAGTATCAAAATGAACAATTCCTCCATCCCACATTAGAAGACAGAGTTGGTCGACTCTGTTGGGGCTGTCTAATGGCCAAACTCAGAGATTGTGCTGCTGCCTTAGACTACAGCAATTTGTCAAGGCTTTCATCTGCTTTTTTTCCAAACAGATAAGACCCTTCAAACGACATATACAACAGTCTGGATTGCATGCCGGAAGCAAACCCTGATATTTGTAGCCAGGCAAAACGTTTAAGCAATGTCCCAGTAGGCATAGAATGGCTAATAGAGTCCGCAGTGTCCAGACCTGATGGCAAGGACTGACACATAGCATTTCTTCCAACCTGAAAAATGCTAATAAAACCAACCCTTTCTTTACCCTCTGGGATGTGCTCCGATGGCATGGCAATTACCTCCCACAAAGTATAAGTAAGCTTTGCCAGTGCACAAGTTGCATTGGCTGCATTCAGTGCCATACTCCCTGAAGAAAAAACGTTATTTTCAATAGCATCAAGCCGTTTATCCTCCCTGTCTGAAGGAATTGTAGGATAGGCTGCTCCCTTACAAGCAGCAGTGGCTGCTTGAACAACTAGGCTTTGAGGAATTGAATGTTTTGGAAGAAATTCCAGATCTACCGATGAGGGTCTGTATTTCTTAGTGACATCCTTGTGGACTGCAGGAATGGTGTCTGGATATTTCCAGTTCTCCAAGACCCTATTCTTGACTGCAGCATGAAAGGGAAGGACTGGGTCATTAGGTGCCCCCTTATCCCAGATATCAGCCAAGTCATCTTGCTCATACTACGATATACCCCAGCCCTGGTATTATATAACCTTTGCCATTACTGCTCTATTAGAAGCGTCAGCATGTCTTGAGCCTTCAGGGATGCCACAATCAACTTCTGGGGAAGTATAAAGACCACTGACATCCTTCATGGTGTCCACAAGGTCCCTCATTCCTGATTCCTGGGATATCAGTTCCTCTGCAACACTAGGAGTGCTGTACTGCTATCCAAAACCACAAATAGGGCTTTGCTCCTCCTCCACCTCCTCCTCATAAATAGGGGCCATAGACTTAAAAAAGTCTCTTTTGGCTTATGGTTTGTAAACCTTTGACGGTTCTGAAAATAACATCGAGAGCCTGGACTCTGATGACTTCAACATGCTCGACTTCGATTCCTTCGACAGTGTCGAGTGGGTCCCTTTGAATTCTTTGACAACCTGCTGTCCGGGGACTGGGCGCGCGGTCAGTGGTTTTCATCGGCACCCTGTCAGCCCTCCGTGCGATAGGGTCGGGAGTCTCGAACTATTTCTTCGAAGGGGCTGACGCCGACGTCGTCACTGCCAACATCTGCAGGCAGAATTTTTCCTAATGCAATCCGGTCACTACTAATGTTGTGTTCCAATCTTGTCAAGTAAATTGATCCAAATGTTTTCAGCAACCAAAGCCTTATACTGATTCCAACTGTACCATCTTCACACTGGATGTATCATGTCTGCACACGCAGCCTTTCGGCGTCAATCCGTGTTTTCGTTTGTCTGACAGACTGGATTGCATTATGATCGACCTAGAATAGTAAGAAGTAAGTAGAATCAGGGGCTATGCAAAACACGTGCCGGCTTTCTTTTGGATGAAGCCCATGGATAAACATCAAATGGATTTTCAATAAATTGTCTCATGATTTTGTAAAATACGTCTGACAATTAATTGTTGTTTGATTCACTAAAAAGAATTTGTATGAGAGTTATCAATGTTATGACTCTATTGTTTAAATATACTATTGACTCAAACAGAATGGTGTGTGGCGCAGTAAGAGGTGTCAGTGATTGTGAGATTTCTTGTGCAGCAGCAAAGCAACCAGAGATACGGTTGTGCCGAGAAGCAGCGATCTTTGCTCCTGGTTATGGAGAGAAGTCAACAGGTGCTCACAGAGTTGCAGGGAGCACTGGAGAAAGTTCTATAGTTCAAAGGAGGCCATGCCGGGGAGGAAGCTTCATCACAGAGACGTGGCGCTGGTCAGAAACGCTGCAGAGTACCGGTGAGCCTGCCCAGGGGCATACCGACAAACATATAAGCAAGTGAATGAAATACAAATATTTGAATACCGACCAAATAAAGCACAAAGCCAGAACTTGAACAAGTCCCCATATATGAGATGTCAATGTACAGAAAGTTGGAGTAACTGTTAACCTACGCAAATAAATACAAAATAGATAAATACAGTGGAAGAACTTGAACAAGTGCCCATGTATGAGATGTCAATCTGGAGAAAGTTGGAACAAGTAATACCTCGAGCAAATAAAACAGAAACACAGTGAAGTCATACAATTGTGGTGCACTAACGGACATTGAAACTGAGAAGTCCTAGTGAGAGGAGCACATCAGACAGTGGACATTTTGGGGGAAGATGTCTGGCAGAGAAGTATACTAGGTGATCTGCAAGACCCCAGCTGGGATTCCTGGCAGAGGAGTATATCCAGCAATCCACCTTAAGTATATGGAAGTTATTAGACAATATGGGAAGATACCTGGCAGGAGAGTACACCCTTGGCTCTGAAGAGCCCATAAGGGGATTCCTGGCAAGAAAGTATACAGGCGATATATTAAAGTTATAACAAGGAAATCTAGTGTGGAAGTTTTCGTTTGAATAAGATTTGTTTTTTGGTGAACTCAGTGCAAAGAAACCTAGGAAGAGCTAAATGTTATGGAACATATTGAGTGCACAAGAACTTTCTGAACTGAGTATAAAGAACCAAAGGAACTGTTGTTTGAAAGAGACACTTCTGCCATCCTCAAGAAACTTGTTTGAAAAAGGCACTTTAGCCATCCTACCAAAATATACTGAGGAAGGGAACCACCCTCTGTATCCAAGGATTTCTTATTGGAAAAGACTGTTTCCGTTGGATTTACTTATTTCCTTTAATTATGAACACCTTTTGCCAAACATAGACCAGATACATTTCCTTACACCCTTCGTTGTTCATTTATTTCTAGTGTGAGGGTCAGATTAGTATGTTTCTGGGCACAAGAACAGTTTATAAGTTTGGCGACTTGACACAGACTGAACTTTAGTTTTAGTTTCCTACGTAGGGAAATTCTCTTTAGTATAGGTCAAAGTGGCATTTATAAAACCCTTTTTATTTTAATAACCATTTCTGATAATTAATTTTTTACAACTTTGCGTCCGCCTCTAATTTCTGAACCTTCATACCAATTTCCTTGGGTTGACTCGCCAGCTCTGTGTGGCGTCTTCGTTTCCGTTTGCAATTACACTGCAAGGCTTTGCTGCCCGCTTTCCACTTTGGACTGCTTCCACAACATTCCAGTTCCTCTTGCAGCTTCCCATCAGCACACCAGACTTTCTTAAGGTCCCGGTACATGAAGCGTTGCCTTCTCCAACTGCTAAAAGCCCAGGTGTCTTCGCTCTGTTCTTGGCGTGTGTGCGGCATGTTCTGCTCATGCAAAGTTTCTCCGCCTCCTTGCTGGCTAGTCCCTTGGCTCCGTGCCATCGATCTGTACTCCCAGGGATCACGCACCTCGCAGAGAGGTACGACTGCTTCCAAACAGCAGCAGCCTCTTACAATTGGTTTTTGATCTTTAAATGTCCTGCACAAGGGTGTATTGTGAAAACAACTAGCATGCTAATTGAGCTTGAGGCTCTTTCCACTCTGTATTGCTCCCTTCTTCCTCCTCGTCCCAGTACTTGGGTAATTGTGGAAAATTAAGTCCACTGATGTTGACTGATGTGAATTACTTTCCAAATAATGAGCCACTTTCTTTTATGGATGATAATTAGAGCTGGGAAAGACAGCCTTGGATTGTTTACCCTTTTGTCCAAGGATGTTTGGGAAGAAGGGCTTTTGGAAAAGGTTTCTCTAGTTTCCCTACAAGGGGGTATAGACGCATGTCAATAGGCCATTAGGGTATTGGTTATCTAGGGTCTTCTTCATGGGAAAATGGGGGATACCATGTCTCATCCAATGAAGCCATGACATCTCCCCAGAGGCTGTCTCTTCCCATGTGATCATCCCTCATATAGCCGCCCCCAGGGTCAGGATCAAGTAGCAGCTGTCGTCCCCTGGCCACATGGGAAGATGTTACCACAGGGGAATCCGTGATGACTCCATTGGATTCATCTCAGCACACAGATAGCCCAAGCCGGGACGAGAAGCTAAACAGTGCATGAGGGTCTGAGGTACCATACAGCCAGAATGGGGCAAGAATCCATATACCCCAACTCGGGGTGAGACACGAAAGAGCCTAAGAGGGGTTAAAGCATCAGATAATCTAAACCAGGGCAAGACCCCAGATCCCCAAGCCCATGAATCAAGTTAAGGCGAGACCCCACTTACCCAAGCTGGGATGAGAAGGCAAAGAGCCAGAGAGGGGCTGAAACACCAAATGATCCAAGTGGGGCTAAGAGAACAGATATTCCACAAAGGGGTGTGAAACCCAAGACCCCAGGGTGGGGAGAAAATCCATTGGCCCCAGAGTTGGCTACCTGAGACCCCAGGGTGTGGTAGGAGCCAAAAGGGTTCTGAACTGACCAGACATTTGAGAGGACATTGTTATACCGAGAACTAGAACTCAATAGCAGGCCAGGAGGTCAAAGGCACTGTTCACTCCATTGTGTATTTTTTTTTTTTCGGTAAGTCCCAAGGAAATGTATTGAACATTTGTGGTGGAACTGTGGAACAGGCGAAAAGCCCAGAGACATTGGCTGGAGACAAGCCTGTTTAGGGAAACACACCATGTCTAATCGTGGGACAGTCTAGGGCGGGTCAGATAACAGCCACAAATATACCATTTGGGCAAAAGGCACAAGCGATTTTTGTGTTCCGATTAGACTTTTTTTCTTTGTAGTGGTAGTGTTAGGATCAGGCAAGGTTTCAATTTCTTGAGGTGGACAGACTTAATTTTGTAGGACATCCTGACCGGCACCATTTTTTGTTCCTTTTTCTCAGCACAGGGAACAGCGTCATAGGGATAGTGTAGGGTTTTGGGAATATAATTAAACTACTAAGCTTGAACCACAATGAGTTGTCCATCTCTTGATTCTGACTTACCACAATACCCAAGTGGGAAACTCAAAGATGATCAGAATGGCAAACAAAAATCTTGATTCAAAAGGATTCCTCATAAGTCTCCCTGTGCCTCTACTTGATGTCACTCGCAATCTTTAAAAACCTGGCTCCCAAGGGCAATGTCTAGATTGCCAGTTCGTCCTTCCTGGGAGGCCACTGGCCTAGCTGCACTGTTCAAGATATGTAGTGGTCTCTGTTGAATTTACTGGGTCTGTTGGCGAGATGGACCAGAAGGGTCCTTATGTGTCTGGCTGAGTCTCAGCTCATCTCCCTGCATCAGGTCCCTGATCCTACTGTCACGCCATCCTCATCTTGCTTTCCCGCTTGCCATTGCACTGGTCACTAGTGGCTCGAGTCCTGAAACTATACCTAGGCTAGCACCACTTCGGTCCCTGCAGCATTTATTTTTCCACTCTTTGCAGCAGTGGTAAGACTTGTGCAGACTACCTTAGTCATTTTTTCTTTCTTGTCAGTATCGGCTAGCATCTGTTTTGTGTATTCTACCTCTTTGCCGTCTGTATTTTTATTACTTGTATGTATAGCACACCATGTGGCCTGCCTCAATGGGCCCACTGACCCCTTTATAATTTATTGGGAAAGTGCTTTCACAGGAACCATACATGTAAAGCTGACAATGTTAAAATCGTCTGTCAACTTGTCACTACCCTTTTTCTGGGGACCAGGGGATCCTCCCAAAACCGCTGCCAGTTGTCACATCACATGGCATGTGGTGGGGACCTGAATCAAAGGCCAAGCCAGCAGACATGGCAAGAAAAGGGACATTATCAGACTGCCTATTAATGTAAATAGATTAATTCTTTCACAGGCAATAAAGACATTTGTTTCATTAAAAGGTACTTATTCAAAGTGGTTGAAGTTAGCTTTGCAGATATTTTTCTGGTCAATTAGGAGTATGTTATAAGAAATAATACAACTACGGCCTTTGTATTCCCTTTATTAACTACTGTGATTATGAAAGCACTATAGAGAAGTGCCCCGATTATAGTCTGATTAAGTGCACAACAAATGAATGTTTCCTATTTCCCATAACCCAACATTGTCCAAATATCTGGTTGCAAAGTAATCAACATGAGGAAACACAGAAATACATATTCCAGATGCTGAAGCTTAGCCAAATACCTTGCATCAAAGAGAAACTTTAAAATCATGTGCTATGATTTTCAATAACATGGTTAAAAAACAACTACATTGGTAACCCCTCTGTGTCTAGAACAACTTATTCCAGACAAACTTCTTATGTTGCATATACAATGATACAATGACTTGGCCTACATGAAAGGAATAAACAATTTTTGGGTCTTGCTTGTGAACTGCAAATGTTGTGCCACTAGTCCATAATGATGGATCCTCAATTGATGGTACAGTTTGCATTTGAAACAAATTCTCCACTTACAAAATGACACCACATTACTCTAAAAAATCACATCTGGTTCTTACCACTGAGCTGATCTCATTGTGTCGAAGGTTCAATTCTGCCAGAGAATCTAAACCATTAAGATTTTCAACAATTTTTATGAAGTTCCTAGCAAGGTTTAAAACGCGGAGTTGGCCCAAATGGCAAACATTTTCTATTGTAGAGATCTGAAATAAAAGCACAAAATCATAATTACTCAGATTATAGTACACAAAAGCTTCAGAAAACACCAAATGCCCTTGAAAGACAGACAATTTGTTTCAAATATATCATATTGATGGCCATACCAATTTTGAATTCCCAGCAGAGGAAACATACCTATTGGTGCTTCTTATTCTTACTGTATGTAATTAAAATACAAGTATCCTAGTATCGGGTCCTTTTTTCTTAACATACCTACTGTGAGGTAGGTGTGGTTTTTAGAAGGCAGACACAGTCAAATGAACATTTTTGAAAACCTTTTTTTTTTTTTTTTTACTTTTACAGGGGTTGGAGACTTCCTATCTGGCCCCATCTCTACAATGGGAGTATTCTCGACCATCAAATTAAACTAAAGGATGTCAAAGTCAGCCTGTCAAATAATAAAAGTGTCTGTGTCAAACCTAATCTTGCCCTCACTTAATTATACAATGATAATGTGTACAGGGTTAGGTCAAAACAAAAGCGTGATTCAAATAATATCAGGATGGCAATGGAGTTAAATAAGACTCCCCTCCCCAAGCTTTTGTAATACATGTTCATTAGGAGCTAGGGTGGCTAGTTCACACAGTTCAATGAGGTACAGTTTGCTCAGACTTCCCTCGCCTGCTTTGGTATCAGTTTCTCAAAACAGTTTTCTCAGGCTTCCCTCGCCTGATTCTGCATCACATCAATGAAATACATCATCAGAATGGGGTTCCCTTCCCCAACAGTTAAAAACTGGTTTCATACTGGGGTTCCCTTCCCCAACAATTCAACAATCCTTCAATGGTTTAAGTGACTTTTGCAAACGCACAGTAGTCGCTAGCCCTGTGCAGAACCACTCTGTCAGTGAGGCTTTCACACAATCGTGCCCTTGGCACCTCTTTACTTCATAGTACAGTAACAAAGACTTTCGCAAACGCACAGTATCTTGGTCGGCCCTCTGCGGGACTACTTTGTTACTAAGGCTGTCTATACAGTTTGTGCACCTCATATTATATTTCACTTGGTCATGCCCCCAGCACTGTCTTACACAATCTTCACTTGGTGGGTCCCAGACCCTCTTCTTAATTCTCATTACGGGTCCCAGACCTGCTTCTTAATTCTCATTACAGGTCCCAGACCCTTTTCTTAATTCTCATTATCGGTCCCAGACCCTCTTCTTAATTCTCTTAAATATAACAGTTCTTATGTCACTTTCGTCGCGCTTCGAGCCCTCTGTAATTCACAATCTCAAAAAGTCTCTCTTTACTCGTGTAAAACGTACACGCAGCCTCACCGTCACTTTGTTTCTTATCACACTCTTTCAACAACGGACAATTGAAGCTTCCATCTTCATTGCATTTCTCGCCTTACGCTTGTCCTCGCTTTGCAACATTGTATTTCATTCGCACCTCACGCCTTTCACAAACCGGGCTCCCTTCTTCTTGAAACTCACCGGCTGAGTTTCTCTTTATCGCTTGATGCGTGTCGAGGTCAGGTTCTTCTCCGCTATCCCTTCGACACTCCTAGGTCTTCTTGAACAAGCACCTTTACCAGACTTTCTTTTTGGAGTTTGTTTCCTCAAGCAACCCCCTTCGGGCTCCTTCGAGACATGGCTCCCTCGCCACGCTTTCTGCAGCCTTTTCACAATTCAGCCCTCAGTGTCTCAGCGCTTCGTTCTCTGCTAACAGATTTCAGGATACCTAGGCAACCCAGTTCGCCGGCCTGCTCGGCCTCAAACTCGTGTGCGTTCTCGGGCTCCAACTCGCTCTCTGACTGACTCTATGCTCCACCTCCTATAATCTGGTAGCCATCAATGGGTTTCAGGTGTATGTGATTATGACTGAGTGCCTGATGCTGCCTGACCTCATTACTGTGACAGAACCACTGCATATTACTAGAGGTAATCGTCCTAATATCAGTCTTCCTCTTCCTCGTCTCAGTAGTTGGGCTGACACAAAAAGGGGGCGGGAATTATGGGAGTTGTAGTAGCCCATAAAGGCAGAGGAAATATTGGGTAAACAATTGTCGGGAACTGAGGGATACCATGTCTCACTTTCCAGTGTTTCGTCCCCACTCCCCAAGGATCCCTTATCCAGGTGATCCTCCCTCGCTTGTCCACCCCCAGTATCGGGATCCAATAGCGATGGCCCTTCCCTGGCCACCTGAATAAGGGATCCCCGGGGATGAGTAGTGAAACACCCTCAGGTTGTTCACACTATAAGCACTTTTTTGTAGTGAGATGTTATGCCATTACATGGCTTTAACCACTTGTTATCAGGTTCTGCTAGATTAAGGCAATTGACTAGCATTGTATTTGGCATAAGCATAAAGAGATGTTTGCATAATGATGGCTCTGTTGACTAACTCAAATGTATGATTTCAGTCTACCAACCTTGATTGTCAAAATAAGTAATTTTAATACTTTGTTTTAGGTGGCTCAAAATAATAAGCACATCAAAATAGATGAAGCAGGCCCGTTGCCATTTAAACAATTCTGAATTTCCTCTTGTTTATCCACTTCTTAAAATATACACTGTAATTCTGAATAATTGATCTGAAGCTAAGTAACCAATTATGTCTACCTCTTTCCTATATGATTACCCTTCATGAATCTGTTGAAATGTAAATTGATCTGAAGCTATGTAACAAACGTATAACTGGATTACAACATCGCCCTGATGCCTGAGAGCTTAGGCACTTTACAAATGGAAAAAATATCTTTACAAAGTGTAAAAATATCCCAGTAAGAGTAAACGGCCTAAAGGAATCAACTGCTGCCTCTAGTATTAACAGGGGGTAGTGGCTATCTGGTCTCTTACCTAACTGTATTCGTATTTCGTCTGACTCCGAATTTCCCAAGCCGTGAAAGAACGGCATCACAAAATATTTTTACACTATTGTTTACTTAGATACTTCGGCACAAGCGGCTAAACACCCTCCTGAATCTCGATCCCTTTGTGCAAGGATTCCATCACAGATACACAAGGCGTAAGGATATTTCTAACCCACTTGACAAATCAAGACATCTGATTTTGTTAGTAGGAACTACCCTAGATATGAATAGATGACATTTATTTCATCATATTTACTCCCCAGATGGTCTTGAAATTCTGATTCGACCATGCTTAGACAGGTGACGTGACCCAGAGGTTGAATTACTGATCCATGGTGACCGCAACATTGGGACACTTACTTCTGATAACTGTGAGTTCTCCACATATAGAATGTACAGGATACATTTTTACCCATTGTTATATTATACTACTTGATTGATATTGTTTTTTATGAGGCTATGACACAATATTGATATTAGACCTATGTGATTGATTTTAGGCCAGGTAGCAACCCAGGATACAGGAAGTGGTCGAAATAAGTTGAAAATTCGAAAGTAGAAGAATTGGACACCAAGGTGATTATTGCTGGCCAATGCAGAAATGTTTAACAAATCATAACAGGTTTAAAGTTTGTATTAAGACACTAAAATATTGTTATTAATTAAATATTGTAGATTTAACCAGTGAAGAGAAAAGAGGGTGAACACCTCCTGAAGAAGAGACTGTTAGTCTCAAAATGTGTAAAGAAAGACATTCATTGAGATTACAAAGAACGCATGTGTTATATGAACCACCCTTGTGCATATGCCAAGAACCTGATGAATACAATTGTTAACCTATAGCAAGCCATTTCAGAATTGCAAATGTTGCATGATTGAATTGTTAAATATATGTTCATGAATTGGCGACACTTGATATTGTAAAGAATATATGTACCCTATGTGAAATGCACTACAGTTTTTTTCATATATATATAAAAAATGCATGTTTACACAAATATATAATTGAGCAAACGTTGTGGTTATCAGGTAATTTATGCAAAAAGCATTTTTTGATAAATATAAAAAATAATTACAAATATTGATTGTATAATACAATAACCTTTGGATGTGCAGGGGACGGGAGAGTTCCACAAGAGTGTGGACATCTGTTGGCTATACATGCATGAACAAGGTTGTTATTCTCCCCAGCACCCCTCTTACTATCACTAATCTGTTTCTAATTAATCTAAAGACAAGGTGTGCACTAGGCCTAGCGTAGCTCAAACGGCACAGGGAAACAACAGGCAGTCTACAATCCAGGTAAGTGTGCAGGTAAGATCCCAAAAAAGTGATGGTCAAGGCATCCAAGTCACAAGAGGGTTCTCACGGATGGAGTAAGGTCCAGAAGGTTCATCAAAGTCAGGAGGAGTTAGGAAAGAACACAGAAGTCTCAGGGCCCCCAATTCGGGGCAGAAGGACAAAGCAAGATGAGAAGCAGGGAGAGAGCACAGCACCAAGCCGAATCACAGACCTAAACAAAGGTCTCCATCAGAGTTGACGAGCGCCGCAATGCTCGAGGAAAGCACCATTGTACACCACCGTATGTGCCTTCTGTGAGGGGAAGACGGAACGTGAAGTCTCCACTCACGGAAGCCGTAAGGCATGCAACCTGTGCAGCGGCGCTCCCCGGCAGTACTTCCCAGAAAAAAATCCTGGGTGAGTTTTTTGTCGGTGCAAACAATGAAAGCAAACAACGAAACAATGGGCCTGAACATTCGCTGTAGGCTCCCAGGACCAGTCTTCAGGGCCGTAGGCCTTCCAATCCACAAGGTATTACAACTTAGAGCGTACCAAACAGGGATCAAGGATGGCATTCACTTCATAGTCAGGTTGACCGTGTACTTCGATGGAAGGGGGACAAGCAGAAGTGTGTGCATCTTGTACCCAAGGCTTGATTAATGACACATGAAACACGGGGTGTATATGGCATCTTCTGGCATCTTCTGGGTAGTGTCAAAGCTACAGCCACAGGATTGACAACCCGTGCAATGACACAGGGGCCTATGTATCGTGCCGTAAGTTTCCTGGGTCCTGGAATATGCAAGTTCTTGGTGGACAACACCACCAGGTCACCAACTGTATACATGAGGGAGGACAGTCTGTGTCCATCTGCATATCGTTTGTAGGCAAGTTGTGCACCTGAGTGCTCCTGAACGCCCTCTCGGTATTTTTTATGGTGGTAGCAGTATCTTCGGCTACTGGTATAGTGGCTTCTGAAGGTAATATACGGGGATGTCTAGCATGATTAGCGTAGAACGATGACTAGTCAGTAGAGGAAGGATGTTGCGTACAATAACACCTTGGGTGCTGCTCAAGTGTTTGATTGAGCTTTTCCATCTGGCTGTCGGACTGTGGATGGTAACTAGATGACAGGCGTAACTCTATGCCCAAAAGAGTAGTAAATCGTTTCCAATATTTATTTCTATATTTAGAATTGGCAACCTCTATCAGAAACCAATGTCGTAGGTAGTCCATGGAGACGATATATGAAAGACAGCATAAGACTTGTCAGTGTGGAGGCATTGGGTACCGCTTCAGGGAGATGAAATGACACATTTTGGTCAGTGAATAAACCATGAACAATATATAAGGGCTGTTGTGCTCTCGGCCTGGCTGTTATCGGGGTCTTCAGCCGCTTCTGGCGAGATGAGGAATCCAGTTACGCTCACGGTGATGTATTTCCTTTTGAATTCTTTGCTTCTTCTGTGATTTATTTCTATGTTTCTTCTGTGATTTATTTCTATGTTATCACTGGTTGCTTCTAAGCTTTGAATAAATAGCCATATAAGTGCTCATTATTTTCTAAGAGTGCGTGGTTGCAAGTTATTGCATCTTACTGCGTTCAAAGTATTGGCTCCGTAATTGCATTGGTGATTTATGATTTTCCGTGCACTCTGGAAGAGCAATACATTTTTGGCGTCACAAACAGGATATTTGTGATGAATTGTTCCAAATATTCAAGAATCTGTTTGAACGTAGATAGGCTTCGGTTATCTTGCAAGCGAAAGCAATTTGGCAGTGAGTGTTGAACTGTGTTAAGCTGTTTTTTTTTTCCCCTTTGCCGGTGTGTGCATGCTTGTGGGAGTGATTGCAGTGTGGAAAGAAAAAAAAATATAGATATAAAGAGGTTTTGTTTGCAATAATGAGTAGTTTGTGCAAGAAAAAGAGCGTTACCGCTGGCGGTGAATGTTCTGATGTT
The DNA here is from genome assembly GCF_040938575.1 of Ambystoma mexicanum. Taxonomy (NCBI): domain Eukaryota; kingdom Metazoa; phylum Chordata; class Amphibia; order Caudata; family Ambystomatidae; genus Ambystoma; species Ambystoma mexicanum. Next base: position 1,282,837,081 of record NC_090934.1, read on the forward strand.
ATCATTCCAGGCTGGACTAAGAGTCCATATGATAAACTGGCCCAGGCGTAGGCATGCGGTGCAGGGCTAAGTGAAACATGGGGTCAGGGATTGGGAGATGCTGATCCGTCTGATGTAATGGTATGCTTGCAACAAGTTCCAGTGAAACGTGGCAGAGAATGCGCTGCATTAGGTAGGCGAGGTTGGGTTCTTTTGCATGCTTATAGGAAAATACATCAAATGAAGGTGGAAATGAAAAATTAGGTTTTGCGATTAGAAAGAGAGCTGGCTGCAGAAAGGCAGACTGCGTTAATGCAGTAGATTCAAATGATACTTTTTAAAGATTAGGCTGACACATATCAGGCTGTGGCCGAGTGGGCAGCAGTCAGGGTAGCCCGGTATAAATATAGGAAAAGAAGGGGAGGGGTCATCAAAAGAAAGGTGGCAGCTGTAATCGCTACCGCCGGTGTGGACTGGGATCCGGATAAGTGGGATGGTGATATTTTTGACTCAACCAGTCTAAAGAGTAGTTCCGCAAATGAGTCCGACCCCAAAATGGAAATGAAGCAGAAAACAGTGGCAGCTAAGCCCGTTCGAAGAATCCTGCAGGTGGAATGGTGGATTTAACCACGCTGGAGGATTACACCCAGCAGGAGGATGGGGAAATTATTACCCGTTTGAGGCAAAATCAGGGGAATCTTTATTGACATGTATGGTGAGATTGCTAGATGGGGGGCTGCAGGGTTGTTGGTAGATTCTACGGATTCACTGCGTTTTCTACCCGTGTCAACTGACACCAATGTAAAGGGCAGGACCGCCCCCTGATGACAATGGTCACGATGCACAGGTGTCTTTGTTGCACCTAGCACCCCAAGCATGTAACCGTAAATACCCCATTACCACAGATTGGCCTAGTGTAGAAACAAAGTGGTATACTTTGAGAGTGGCAATTCAAAAAGTCATTGAGCATGCTATGAAAGAGGCAATTCACGTAGATGCTCCAAGACACATGGGGGCCGTGCCACTCTCAGTTTCAACTCAAAACATGGGGATTAGAACTGCGCTACCCGCATACAAAAGTGTCATTATGACTTTGCTCGTAGGTATGACGGGCAAACCCACTGATGAGGTAGTGGATGCATTCGGCAACTTGCAGATTTAGGGGAGTGGGACAAGAGTGATGACAAGCCACTGGAGAGAAAGGGGCGTAGTGAGAGAAGAACTGATGGCAGGAGGCAAGATAGTAGAGACTCCCGAGTGTCCCGAAAGGACATGTTTCTGGCTTTGTTAAAAGACGGTGTGCCATGAGAAGAGATTGATGGCATTGAAACCCGAGTAATGTATGAATTATACAAAAAAAGAGGACTTGCAGCCAAAGAGTGCTATAAACAGGTTAAGAAACAGGTAGTAACCAAGCCACAGGGGGACACCTCACCTTCCGCTCCTCCTGCGGAAGAACAAGAAGAAGGGTCTATGGGGACACCTTCCCCGTACCAGCCAACATACTCTGATTTGAGAAAGGTGGTGAGTGCAATGCTAGAGGCGGAGTCAAGTCACACTCATTCGAAATTTGACTAGGGCTACGGCCAAGCTCCGGCAGCGTCTGCACGCATAAAAGTTGATAGGCGGCCCCATGTTGATGTTAAGATTTTTTGGGGGCCAGGAAATATGCAAGGGGTGCGAGCATTGATAGACACCGGGGCGGAGGCCTCTCTGATTCATGGCAATCCAGCACGATTTAAAGGCAAGCAATTTACTATTACAGGTCTCGGGGGAAAGGAGACCCCCGCAGTACAAACGAAAGTGGAGATGAAAATAGGCAATCTGAATAGGCAGAAATACCAAGTGTTGATAGTCCCGATACCTGAATATATAATTGGCTTTGACATTCTGGAAGGGTTGACTTTGGGACTTGGAGGTAAAACGTACCAGTTTGGGGTGAGTGCATTGATCTATACACCCATTACCGTAGGCAAATTGAAGATGCCCCCAGTGCAAGTGCCTGTGGCAAACAAGTGGATAGCAATGAAGCAATACCTCATTCCTGGGGGGCACAAGGAAATTTCAGACACCATCAAAGAGTATGTGGAGGCGGGTATGTTACGCCCTATCACCACCGCATGGAACAATCCTCTCTGGCCTATTAAAAAGGGGGATGGGTTGTGGAGGATGACAGTGGATTACTGGGAGTTGAATAAACACACTCCTCCTTTAGTGCCTGCGGTCCCAGATGCCATTACCTTGATTGAGAATGTCCAAAAGTTTGAGGGGACTTGGTATGCAGTGATCGATTTAGCCAATGCACTTTTCTCTGTGCCTATTGCTGAAGAGTGTCAAGAGCAGTTTGCATTTTCTTGGAGTGGGCGTCAGTACACCTTTACAAGGCTGCCTATGGGGTACAAGCATAGCCCGACTATCTGTCACCGGCTAGTGGCAGAGCACTTAGACAAGATACCGTGTAAACCTGACATACAAAGCTCTCATTACATTGATGATATTTTGATTCAGGGCAAGGATGAGCACAGTGTGCAAAGCCAGTTAGATGTCATTATGGAAGGATTGAAGAAGGAAGGGTGGGAGATTAACCCAAATAAAATTCAAGGCCCAGCTGAAACAGTGATATTCCTAGGGATCATGGGCATAGAGAAATGGTGCTAAAAGCCCGACAGAAAATACTTGAATTCACCACTCCAATGAACAAAAAGCAAGCTCAGCAGTTTATAGGGCTGTTTGGGTTTTGTAGTCAGCACATTCCCCATTTAGGGCAGATATTGGCCCCCCTCTACAAGGTGACACGCAAGAAATATGAGTTTCAATGGGGGGAAGAACAGCAGAAAGCATTTGAGTTGGTGAAAGACACCGTGCAGCAGGTGCTTGATTTATGGCCATTGAAGGAAGGCGAAGTGGAATTGAATGTGTCTGTACAAGACAATTATGGTAACTGGAGTGTGTGGCAGAAACAGGACAGGAAACGTGTGCCATTCGGTTTTGGAGTCGTAAGTTGCCCAATGCTGGCAACTCATACACTCTCATACACTCCGTTTGAGAAGCAGTTGCTGGCATGTTATTGGGCCCTTGTTGATACAGAGCAAATCACGGTGGGCCATGATGTATTGATGAGGCCAGAAATACCAATCATGCAATGGGTACTGAGCTCTCCTAAAACGCATAGAATAGGACATGCTTGAGAAGCCAGCATAATTCAATGGAAATGGTACATTCAAGACAGAGCCAAATCAGGGAAGGGTGGAGTTGCGAAATTACATGAGCAAGTAGCCAACATACCGCCCTCAGATTATATACCACCGGAAGTGCCTGAAAAACACGAGTCTCCTGTGAAATGGGGAGTACCTTACAGTGATTTGACCGTGGAGCAGACAGAGCATGCCTGGTTCATGGATGGCTCAGCTCGATATGTGGGAACTGAGCGATACTGGAAAGCAGTGTCGTACAATCCCAAGACAAAAAAGATTTTGACAACGTCACGGAAAGGGAGGAGCTGTCAGTTTGTAGAGCTTTACGCAGTTTACCAGGCATTGAAACAAGAGACCCCTGCTCGATGTCATGAGTACACGGATTCATGGTCAGTGGCGAATGGATTGGCAGTGTGGTTGCCAACCTGGCAAAAGAATGGGTGGAAGATTCATTCAAAAGAGTTGTGGGGAAAAGAACTGTGGCAAGATATTGTAGAAATGTTATCACAAAGTGAAGTCACTGTGTATCATGTGGACACGCATTGTGCCACAGACTCATTAAAACGTTGGTGTAATTCTGTTGCAGATGAACACCCCAAGATTTCATCTGTGGATGTGGAGGCTCAGGAAGACGATTTGGAGGGTTTGGCCAAATGGGCTCATCAGAAATGTGGGCATCTTGGAGAAAAGGCTACTATCAGGTGGGCACAAGCTCGAGGAATCAGTATTCCTTTAGAGGTAGTGAAAACGATCATTTTGCAATGTCCAGTGTGCCAACACCAACAGCATAGACCTATCCCTCAGATTGTTCGGGGTACATTGCGAAGAGGAAAACTACCAGGTCAAATTTCGCAGATTGATTATATCGGTCCCATGCTAATCAGTAAAGGTTGTCAGTATGCATGCACTATTGTGGATAAATACTCAGGATATCTGATGTTTTTGCCGTACAAGCGTGCAACACAACTGAACACCATCAGGTTGTTAGATCAGATCATACTACATTATGCAGTGCCTTTGCAGATTCAAAGTGACAATGGGTCACATTTCAAAGGCAAACTGATACAGAAGTATTGCCAGGAAAAGAGCATTGAGTGGTTATACCACGTGCCTTATTACCCTGCTGCTTCAGCGCTGATTGAACGAATGAATGGGTTGTTGAAAGAACAGCTGCGCAAATCTGGAGATGGCAAATTGTCAGGCTGGCGTGATCGTGTGTTTGATGCGGTGCAAGTATTAAACAATAGGCCTGTGAATGAGCATGAAACTCCTTTGATGCGGCTAATGACTCCTACTTTACAGATTCAACCCATTTCAGTCAGAGAAACCCTATTGTACTGGGAAATTACCCCGGGTTCTTTAGCTCCCTCTCGGGCGACTCCAGAGTCAGCAGGAGTAGACTTGCATTCCCATGAAGAAATCAGATTAGACCCAAGAGGGATTGTTGTAATTTAAACGGGGATTGGAGTACAAATTCCCCCAGAGCATATGGGATGGATTGCCCCTAGATCTGGCCTAGCATTGAAGGGAGTTCAAGTGCTAGGAGGGGTAATTGATGCTGATTACCAAGGCAAGATCAAAGTCATCCTGATGAATAATGGGGACCAATTGTTATCGATCCACAAGGGTGATCGGGTGGCTCAATTGATTATCATTCCCGTTAAGTTGTCCATGATTAAGAAGGGGGAGCCTCCTACACAGTTAACTACCCGTGGGGATCGTGGTTTTGGCTCTTCAGAAAGTATGGTACCGGGTGCGAAGGTGTGGGTGGAAAGGCCAAGTGGCCCACCAGTGCCCGCAGATGTCATTGCGTCAGACAAAGACCAAGTAGTTTTAGTCATGGAGCCTGGTAGAAAGAAATGGCAATATGTGCCCGCAGACAAATGTTACCTGAGAGAGTGATGTACAACACCGATATCTCTTTTCTGGGTTTGCCTTGTAGATCCTGTGTCTGGCTGGTGTAATTGTGGTACTAAATGGACTCAATTTGGGAGAGTTAAACAGCATGCTGCTACCAACGAAAAATGTCACATCTGTGCCAGTGATCAAGGGGATACTGATAGTGATGAGTAATGTTGTCCAAAAGCAGCCTTATGCCGATGCCGATGCCGAAAAGCCAGCCAGACCGAAGACATGGATTCGTGAAATGCGGCAAACACGTCAGGAGCAAGTGAAAACAACCTTGATGCCAGTAATGCGAGAGGCATATGCAGGACGGCGAAGACATTCTCCCATGATTACGCAAACTGAGAATATGTGGATATACCTGGCACAGCAGGTGCTCAACATAATGCACTTTTGCCTTACTGATGTGCCCAATGCTGAAGCCTTACTAACTACGTGCTTAGTAGCAGTGCCGACGCCAGTTCCGGTTCTAAAGCATATTTTCGGCGTCACACACAATGATTCTTTGGTTCAAGATTCTGATATAAGCAATCTTTTTCCGTCTATGAGTACCGCAAATGGAGAAATTTGACACGTGTTATTACCTATAATATAACCCAAGGTGATGTGTGCTACTTTATGAGATGCAATGCACAAGAAATTGGCAAATGCCAACAGCTCGATTTAACCAAACAGCAAAATCATACAATGTTTGAGCAACGATTATGTTCGCGAGTGCCACGCACATGTACCAGTGTAAATAATACTATGTCTTGTAATCATACAGTGATAGCTGCCAGTTATTTGAATCATGTGAAACTTCCAACAGGATGGCTCTTTTTATGTGGCAACATCACATACACTTATATTCCAGCTAACATTTCCGGAGGTCCATGTGCCTTAACTCGATTAGGACTGTTTCCTTTACACCCAGCAATAACTCGAGGCAAAAGGTCAACTTTCGAGTCTGTGGGTCTATCTCCCGATTGTGATTCACATGTACATTTGTTATCAGAAGCTGAGGTGCTAGCATTAACCCTTTCATTAGTGGGAGTTTGGGGTTTAGCTGCTGGGGGTTACAAATCTTTGATGAAATTAGCATGTTTAGAAGTCAAAGGCCTTAATCATACTTCTCGGGCATTAGAAGAATTACTCCTTGATAGTCAAATTATTAGAAAAGCAACTTTGCAAAACAGAGCTACTGTTGATTATCTATTGCTAAAGCATAATTTAGGGTGTAATGCAGTTGAAGGTATGTGTTGTTTCAATCTAAGTGACCATTCACGAGCCATTGAAAGTCATATTCGAGGTTTGAGGGATCTCATTTCTCAAGTGTCCCAAGATCATACTGGGAATTGGTGGGATTGGTTATTTTCATGGATTCCTGATGTTGGGGGTACACTACGTTACGCTTTTGCTTGCATTTGCATTATATTAGCTATCATAATAGCTTGTTGTTCAATACATTCCTAATTTAGTTTTAATGTTTCGTCCGTTTCAGAGACCGGCTCCTCTGCCACTGGGCTATGGAAGATAAATATCCAAGGGTGGAATTGTTATGCTTGAGCTAAAACATGGCGCTGGTGCGCAGTGCATTCTGGGAGCTCTCGGAGCCATGATGGATATTTACTTCATGCCGTAGTGAAAAGCTGCATGCATTTCTCTGAGAGTTAGATTCACGGTGCTGAAGAAACATGCTTTCCAAACCTGGTATGCAGTCAAGGACATTTCTGCTGGGAAAGCTAACTTTGTTATGTCTTGTCATGAGCTATGGGACTGTTTTTCGTGGTGCTTGTTTTTAGAGGAGGGAGGCACTCTGCTCATTGAGGGTACTGTCGGTTGACCCAGCTGGCAACCAACGGCTGCTCATCAATGCGCAAGTGCGTTGCCAGAAGGTTCGAGAAATCGCCACCCCTTTTTGGAGTGTGCATATATGCGGAACCCCTTGGGTGGTCAGGTGGGACTTCAGCTGGAGGAGGACGCTTTCGTCCGGCATACCTGTGGGCTGTTGTGCTCTCGGCCTGGCTGTTATCGGGGTCTTCCAGCCGCTTCTGGCGAGATGAGGAATCCAGTTACGGTCACAGTGATGTATTTCCTTTTCAATTCTTTGCTTCTTCTGTGATTTATTTCTATGTTTCTTTTGTGATTTATTTCTTTGTTATCACTGGTTGCTTCTAAGCTTTGAATAAATAGCCGTGTAAGTGCTCATTATTTTCTAAGAGTGTGTGGTTGCAAGTTATTGCGTCTTACTGCGTTCAAAGTATTGGCTCCGTAATTGCATTGGTGATTTATGATTTTCCGTGCACTCTGGAAGAGCAATACACCCCGGGACGGAAAATGACAATGACATTTTAGGCAGAAAAAAACAAATGCCATCTGGCTTGGCGAGCATTAGAACAACAAGCTGAATCTAAGGGAAGAAGATTTTTGTGGTCACTGTATATGGTGACACAATGGGAAGCACCTTGTAGATACTGGTGCCACTCTTCGAAAGCCAGTCTAATAGCCAGTAGACCATAATCAGTGATGTTGCAATTCAGCTCGGTGGGGCTGATCTTACCAGAAAAATAAACGATTTGGTGCAATTTACCAGTATCCACCCAGTTTTGGGACAACACCAACCCCACAGCTTTAGAAGAGGCATCAGCCTCCACCACAAGTGGTTTTCTATGATCGGTGAATGCTGTTTTAAGCACAGAAAAGCCTTGTTGAGCTCGATGAGTTCATTCATAAGGGACAGAAAAACAGTTTGGTAAGATGGGTTAAGGGCTCGAGCAGAAACAATCTCGAGTAAATCGACTGTAGAAATTCAAAAACTCAAGACAACCATGAAGGTTTTTTCTAGTAGAAGGAGGAGACCCATCAAGGATAGCTTTGATCTTTCGGTCATCCATACGAACCCCCTGTGGACTTAATATATACCCCAAGAATTCAATTGATGTCATATGAAAGGTACATTTTTCCAATTTGCCGTACAAGGAGTGTTCACGCAGGATTTCTAGAACCATACAGACATGTTGGACATGGATGACTGGATCTTGTGAATAGATGACTAGGTTGTCAAGATACACCACTAGGCATCTATCGATCAGATCACGGAAAATGTTGTTTTTTTTTTTTTTTAACTTTTATTTATTCAGCTCGGTGACACAAGTACAGGTGAGTCAACATAAACCATACAGGGTAAACAGTAATCAAACAATATGAATACGCATAATTTATACAAGCAAAGCATCAGAAGAAAAAAAAAAAAAAAAAAAAAAAACGGCCAAAAAGAAAGGAGTTGGGTGCATACGCACGTGAGGGCCCATGGGAGGTCGGACCACCCATACATGAGGGAGATAATTCAACGGGGAATCTTGAAAACAGTATGGGGGGTGGGTCAAGCAGAGGTAGGAGAAGACCCCGGATCCGAGTCAGATTCAATGGAGGACATAAATAAACGAAACTGCAGCCATATATCCCTAGGCCTGGAATGAGTGGGCTGCTGTGCCGCCCAGACCTCCTCCGTATCAGAGGCCCATGTCACTGCCCTAAGCCATTGTGCGTGGGTGGGGGTGTAAGGCCGAAGCCAACAAAGCAGAATTGTGCGCACAGCAAGTAGCATGCACAGTCCAGCAAGTTTTCTGGAGTCACGGTGGAGGTCGGGGAAGTCATGGAACAAACATGTCATTGGGGACAAGGGGATGTGGGAATCAAGGATAGAGGACATGGTAGAGCACACCGAGGTCCAGAATTGGGCAAGCCGGGGGCAAGACCACAGCATGTGAAGATAGTCTGCATTCTCGCATGCGCATCTGGGGCACCCAGGGGGGGAGTCGTTTGAAATGCGATGCAGTCTGGCCGGAGTGTAGTGGTATCTATGAAGTACCTTGAATTGGATTAATTTAAACCGGGAGTTGAAAGAGACATCCCGGGTGCGTGAGCACATGTGGGCCCAGCGTTCGTCAGTCATCTCGAGTCCAAGGTCGATCTCCCAATAGTGCCGGAGTTTAGAGAATGTGGGGGGCGACCTAGTTTGGAGGAGAGAGTATAATCTCGAGATTTTGCCCCTCAGGGGGACGGGAGAGGTTAATTCAGCAACTGCAGGTTCGTCAGGAGGTAACGCCGGGAAGCATGTGTACTTGTGTTTGAGTACCCTACGGAGTGAAGAATATTGAAGCCAAATAGAAGGTCTCTGTCTGAGAGAAGCCGGGAGGTCAGGCCACTCAATAAAAATGCCTTGATCAAAGAGGTCACGGAGTAGTTCATACCCGGCGTCGGCCCAGCAACGAACCACGGAAGGAGGAACCCGTGGGACCTCAGGGTAAAAGTTCCAGATCGGGAGATTGCCATGAAAGGGGTGAGTAACACCTAGTATCCGCCATAGTTTGGACAAGGCCAGCGATGTGCACGTCGCAGGGTCCATGGAGCCCGGTACCATTGGGATGGGTGAGATCACAAGAGATCGAATGTCGCGGTCGCTGACTGACAGTCTCTCCAGCCTAACATGAGGAGGGGAGTCTGGGATAGCGAACCAATGCGCAGTGTGTTGGAGTTGTGCAGCCAACCAATACCTAAAGAAGTCCGGTGCACCAAATCCACCAGTTTCCATCGGAGCAGAAAGCGTCTCAAGTTTTAGGCGGACTGCACCAGAATGCCAAAGGAATGAGTTCAGGGTGCGAGACAACATCTGGAAGTAATCTGTTCCCGGCCACTGGGGGATGTTGGCAAACTTATACAGTAGCTGTGGAAGTACCACCATCTTCAGAACTCCTATCCTACCCGCCAATGAGATCGGAAGTTTATCCCAGCCCTGTATTTTAACTGCAAGGTTCACTAGGTATGACTGGTAGTTTTCCTGTAGGACCCGTTCGGCATGCCTGGACACCACCACGCCCAAGTAAGTGAACTTAGATTGGGCCCATGCGAATCCCATGGTATCAGGAGGCGGAAGAGTGCTAGGAGTGAGCGGGAAAAGGGTTGATTTGGAGCAGTTTACCGTGAGACCAGAGATACGACCGAATAGGGCAACATCCTCCAGTATAGGGGCCAGGTTAATCTCAGGGGAACGGATATAAAGGAGGGCGTCATCAGCATACAGAGAGACTATATCCGAGGAGCCGGCTGTGCGCAGGCCCCTGTGGGAATGGTTCTGGCGCAGCATGTCGGCGAACGGCTCCATCGCTAAAGCAAAGATTAAGGGCGAAAGGGGACAACCCTGTCTAGTGCCCCTGGCAACGTGGAAAAGAGGGGAACAGCGGCCCTCGGTGCGGACTCTGGCCACTGGATCGGAGTAGAGTAGTTTTATCCAAGACACAAATGTGGGGCCGAATTTGCACCTGTCAAGTACCCGCCACAAGTAGTTCCATGAGACCGAGTCAAAGGCCTTTTGCATATCTAGGGCCGCGGTCACCGCATGTACATCAGGGCTTACTCTACTTATAATGCTAAATAGACGTCTCAAGTTCAAGGAGGTGGAACGGTTCGGGATAAAACCCGACTGGTCTGGGTGGATGATGTGTGGCATAAGGGAGATAAGCCGCAGAGCGAGTGCCTTAGCATATATCTTGACATCACAGTTAATCAATGAAAGCGGGCGGTAAGAGCCGCATTGGGTAGAGGGTTTGTTAGGTTTGAGCAGAACTGTGATAGTAGCTTCACGGAGTGAGGGGGGAAACCGACCCATTTCCACAGACTCCTCCCAGAGTGCCGTCAGATGGGGGAGCAGGAGCGATTTAAAGCGTTTATAGAACTCGATGGGTATACCATCCGAGCCTGGGGATTTGCCTGAAGCCAGGGAGTCCATGGCCTCCGAGAACTCCTGAGGGGTGAGCGAGCTCTCGAGGGCTCCAATAGTGGCGGGAGAGAGGGCCGAGAGGGGAAGTTTGTCAAGGTAAGCATCAATTTCGGCCGTAGTGGCAACGTCGGAGTGAGCGTACAGGGATTGATAAAAGGAGAGGAATTCAGCATTGACCTCTCCAGAGGAAGTGGCCAGCGACCCATCCGGTCTCTCAATCCCGGGAATGGATGTGGGGCCGAATTCTCGGCGAAGCAGTCTAGCCAAGAGCCGGCTGGGGCGCTCACCCTCTCCGTATCTTCTTGCCTGACCGGGGCTGTCCAGGAACTTCAGCTCGCGGTCAGCGAGCGAGCGAAAGGTGTCCAGCTCCGTGCCAATTAACGCAAGGATTTCCGGATTCGGGTCCGAGGTGTACTGGGTTTCCAACCTAGATAGTGTGGCCTCACTCCCAGCGATTTCCCTCCGGATAGTCTTAAGGATACCGTTCTCCTTGGAGAGGGCGATGCCTCTGATATAGACCTTGAAGGCCTCCCATAGTATGGCTTGCGAGGAAACTGAATCAGTGTTGATCCTGAAGAACTCCTCAATTGCCGACTCCATCTCCGAGCAAAAGACCGGGTCGAGGAGAGAGAGGGGTTTCATCCTCCAGTACCTGGCCCGATCCCGATCGAGGCCCCAGCACAGGGTGACAGTCACCGGGGAGTGGTCCGATAGGGTCCTAGGAAGAATCGCCATATTAGTCACGGTCTTAAGTAGGTCGCCAGATAACAACCATCTATCAATCCGGGAGAAGGAATCGTGAACCGAGGAGTAAAAAGAATAGGAGCGGGAGTCTGGGTATAGGAACCTCCAGGCATCAAACAAGGATAGACGAGGAAGTGAGGAGAGTGCGGTGTATGCTGCTCTAGAGAGTTGACGAGGTCTGGAACCGGATCTATCAAGATCGACATCAAATATCGTATTGAAGTCACCTCCCCAGAGTATCGGGATCAGGGGGAAACCTGCTAGGAGATTTATGAGATCAGTATAAAAGTCGGGATCATCAATGTTAGGGCCATATATATTGAGCAATACAATCTCTCTGTTTTGTAGAACACCATGGAGAAGAACGTACCTGCCCTGGGGGTCGATTAGGGTAGTAGTGGGGATAAATCTAAGGCTCCTATGAATGAGGGTCATGACCCCGCGGCTCTGGGTGGAGTATGTAGTGAAGTACCTCTGTGGGCCCCATGATCTTGCGAACTTATCACAAAACTCTGTGCGTGCATGCGTTTCCTGAAGGAACAGAACTTTAGCCCGGTGTCGTTCGGCCTGAAGTTGTAACAACCTCATCTTTTTGTGGTTTCCCAACCCCCTTACATTCCAACTCATGAACGTCAAAGGATCCTCACCAATCCCTCCATCAGTAGCCATCGAAAAACACGGGTGTATGAAAGTATGCACCCCATGGACGTCTCCCAGTGCGCGCAAATCTGTATTGCCACTGGGGGCATAGTAGTTCGTACTCAACCTTCCCTGTGAACACCAAGCTTTTTTTAACATAAAACCCCATTCCCCCCTCCCCCTCCCACATTCCTCCCCCAAACGGAGGGATGACCGCCCTATACCCCAACAGGAAAAACAAAAACAGCGGCATCAACGCCTGGGGGGCCTGTGAGGTGGCCTGGCGGTGATGCTCCGAACCGTGAGGCAGTGAACGGATAGCTGTATATGCCCGTTCTTAGTGTCCATATCCCTCTAAAGGAGGTCCCGTGAGGGCGGGGGCAGTTATGGCAAACACAATGTAAATCAATCTATCGGGGAAAGCCGACTACGTAGCATAAAACAATGTGCAGCAGACAACATAGGCAAAAGAAACACAACAAGAAAGCAACTGGCTTAATTAGGTGCAGTCAAGTGTTCTCGTCGGGATACCATAGGACAATGACAAAGTGCTGATGGGCCAAAGCAGTGCCGAAGTAGGATAGAGAGGTATCCGCTGATCGAATGTTCTAAAACAATAGTGTGCCAGTGATAGTGTTCGCTAGCAGATTGTTTCAACCAGGAAAGCGTTCGTCTATGAACCTAGAGGCTTCCTCAGGCAACGTAAAAAAATAAACACGACTGGCGTGTTCAACACGTAACTTAGCGGGATACAGCATAGAGTATTTCACCTGGAGGTCGCGTAATCTCTTCTTCACTGCAAGGAAAGTCCTGCGCTCCCGTTGTACTGCTATCGAAAAGTCCGGATAAAGATGGATCCTGGCACCACCCAGGAGGAGATCTCCCTTGGCCCTCGCCGCCCTGAGGAGAGTGTCCCGATCTCGAAAGTTTAAAAGCCTAGCAATTATCGGGCGTGGAGGCGCTCCAGGTTTTGGTTTCGCCGCGAGAGAGCGATGGGCCCTCTCGATCGCAAACTGCGGGGAGAGTTTCGGGGAGTCGAGGAGTTGAAGCAGCATACTCTCCACATAGTCCTCCATAGGTCCTTGCAGACCATCCTCCGGAACCCCGACAATGCGGAGGTTGTTGCGTCTCGAGCGAGACTCCAAGTCTTCATTTTTCTTCTCCACTTCGGCAACTCGGGTGGATAGCGTAGACACCTCTGCGCGGAGAGAACCCAGGCCGTCCTCGGCAGTGCTCACCCGCTCCTCAATCTCGGTCACTCGACCATCGGTTCTCTCCATGTGCGCCTTGATGGAGGATATCGTGCCATTCATATCGTCGAGCTTACTGTGTATAGTGGTAAACCCTTCGCGGATAAACTCCAACATTTTCTGGGAATCGGGTGGTACCGGGGTGAGTGAGGCGTCTTGTGTAGATGTCTCCCCTGCAAGGGGGGTCGGGGGTTTAGCGAACATGTTGATGGAGGATTGCTTCTTGCCGGTCCGTGTCGACATGTCGCCGATGCAGGGGTAGGCCCAGGTCGCGCCGAGCAACGGGTGTATCGGCCCGTGCGAGATCAAGGTGGCCGGCGGGAAGGATTCGGCTGAAAAACCGCGTTACGGTTGAAGGGGGGCCGCCCTATGCGTAGTCGATGGGACTCAGTATAAGGCGCTGAAGGTCGGATAGCAGACAGCACACCGCCCTGGATGGGGCAGCGGAGCGGCACGCTCAGGAGTCCGGAGAGGGAGCCGCACGCCGAGCGCGGGGCGCCCCTCCCCCACACAGTAGGCCGCACGCCGCGGGGCTCGAGTGAAGGGCCCTGGAGCCGGTTATGGGGATCAGCAGGCCGGCGGCCCCGCCCAGCACGTAGAGGTCCAAAACTCCGCAATGGAGAAGGTCCGGAGATCGAAACTCGCACAGTAGATTCCCCGTCCGGTTAATGACCCGCGCCGGGGACCAGCTTCGCGTTGTGCCGGGGCAATCAGGAGATTTTCAGCGTGAGGTTGCCGCACGGGACGGAGCGATGAATCAGGCGGCCATCTTGCTTCGAGCGCAACAGCGCCCCCCGGAAAATGTTGTTAACAAAATGCTGGAATGTAGTAGGCGCATTACACAAACCGTATATGGCATCACCATGTATCGAAATATACCAAAAATGAGTGCAGGATGCTGTCTTCCATTCATCCCCTGCACACATACGAACAAGGTTGTAGGCACCCCTGAGGTCTAACTTTATATATATCTGGGCTGAGCGCACTTGATCTAGTAAAGAGGTGATATGGAGCAAGGCTATATATTTTTTATACTGCTATAGTTGATAGCATGGTAGTCAGCACAGGGACGTAAATCCCCTTCCTTCTAAAAAAAGGTGGTAGGCCGCAGGCGAGGTAGATTGTCTAATAAAACCCCTACGGAGGTTGTCATCTAAATACTGTCGCAAAATCTCGTGTTCAGTTTCTGTAATAGCATATATCTTACCACGAGGTATCTTGGCATTGTCTACGAAGTTAATAGGACAAACATAGGTCCTATGGGGGTGGGGGGTAAGGCCTCAGCCTCCTTTTTACTGAATACATTCTTATAAGAGATGCATTAGATGGGATCTTAGTGGTAGCGGTGAGAGCTACCAGGCATTTCTCAAGTGAAGGGGACAAAACCTCTATTGGACCCATAGTATCCTTGTGACAATCGGGAAAGAATGAAACACAGTGTTTTCTACAGTGAATGGTAGGGATATATTGTACCAACCATTGAGTACCCAGGATAATACCAAAATGAGGGGCTGTAATTAGGTCAAACCCGATTTATTCCTCTTGTATGCATGATTATGGTCATGGCCAATAGGATTGTTTGCTTGTTACGGGTCCTGATATTAAAGGTGAGCCGTCCACAGTCTCAACCTTCTCAGCTGCTTTTTTCATTTCAGCAAGTATTGGTGGGGTTTAGACATAATCCATGTCCATGTAATTGCACGTGGTTCTTGAATCTATAATAGCAATGGAAACCACATGGTACCCCATATGCCAGGACAATGGGAATTGTGACGAATCCCGAGGTAACGTCGCTGCTTCAGATGGGGGAGCCCCTTTCCATGAGGCCAGGGAGATGAGGCTTCTATCCGATAGTCACCCTGGAGGTACCAACCCAGCGGGTGGACCTCATGGGGAGGCAGGACCCCAGTGAGAGTAGTGACCATCGGGAGAACGCGGTATTACCTTTCACCCTCCCACCTTCTCTCAAAACCCCTCTGTTTCCACACTACCCAATGTGATGAATCTTATGGTGTCCTCACTCTTTTCCCGGCAGTGAACTCAACCCATATGGCCAGGAGACAGCAGCTGCAACCTGATCCTGACCTTGAAGAGGGTTATATGAGGGAGGATCACATGAGGGATACAACCTCAGGGGGAGTAGCAGGGCACCATCGGAGAAGACATGGTATTCCCTTTCCTCTATTGAGGATACCCAATGCCTTAATGGCATGCTGTTACACCGCCCCTCATTCCCCTTGGAAAGAAACGGAAGATCTTCTAACAAGATCTGACTTACCCTTCACAACTCATGACAATGGGCCTCATTACAACCTGCCAGTCCGGGACCGTGCAAAATCCGCGACGGCAGTAAAAACGTTTCCGTGTCCGCTAGATTGCGGAAAAACCATCCGATTACACGCTGTCGGTCGCGCGCACCACACGGACTCGGAAACGTTGTTACCGCCGTCACGGAAAACCCCACGGAAATGGAAATAACGCAGCCACAAGTAGCGCAAAACCCGTTACCGCCTCCGCCGCCACGGACATGGAACCGGAAATACCATGATCGCCAAAACAGGAAACAGAGAGGCGGCCATCATATAAAAGCACAATCCATTGCCATCCAGAGCCAGCACAATCCTAACTCTGAGAAGCCAAAAAGGACCACCAGCATGTCTGCCAAGATTCCTGCTCAGAGGCAGCGCAAACAGCGCTTCAGCGAGGCGGAGCTAACCGTCTTGGTGGAGCACATCGTGGACAATGCAGAGATGCTGTTCAGCGCCGACCAACGGCATGCCACACAGCAGCGGCGGAAGGAAGTATGGGCAGAAGCTGCACGCAAGTGCACCGCTGTGGGCGTGGCAGTGAGGAGCGTGAAGGACTGCCACAAGCGGTGGGACGACCTGAGGCTGAGGGTACGCAACCTCATTTCCACGCACCGCCAACGCAGCAGTGGGACAGGCGGAGGACCACCTTCCCCACTGAGGCTGCAAGCATGGGAGGAGCGTTGCAGCAGCGTCCTCCACCTAGAGGGAATCCATGGGATCGGGGAGGCTGAGGCAGGAGTGAGCCCACCTGCAGATGCCGGTAAGTGCCCAAACATGAATGCCACATGTAAATATGCAGTTGTGAGTACTGGGCCAAAGGACCCATTAACAACCCCCCCCCCAGGCAGTGCATGTGTGGGCCAAAGGACCCATTAACAACCCCCCCACCCCCCAGGCAGTGCATGTGTGGGCCAAAGGACCCATTAACAACCCCCCCATGACCCATCATGATCCGCATGGCAACCAATATCACAGAATGCATACACCAGCAATCAGATGCATGTGACTAACACTATTGAATGTACAATCTTAATGACGCATGTGATACACCCATCTGCCACCACAACAACACTAATTGCATGCCCTTTGTGTCCCCACAGCCGTTTCAAGTGACAGTGATACTGCACAACAGGCCAGCCAATCTGCACCGGCAAGCACACAAGCCACCGCCACCACACAGGAGGATGCTGCCGGCAGTTCTGCACCTCTGGCCACATTACCAGCCACTACAGATGTGCCGCCCACCACCACCACCGACGTCCCCACCGTCTCCACACTGCCTGAGTCTAGACAGGTGCCACGGGGACCTATCATGGCCACCCAACACAACACCGAAGGCAGCAGCACTGCAGAGGGGGCGGCTTGCAGTGAAAACAGTGCCCCGCAAGAGCACTCGGAAACGGGCCCACAGGGGGAGATGGCCACATTTGAAGACCTGAGCTCCTTCCAAGAGCTGGGGGTCAGCCCCACATCACTGGGGAGTCCCATGAGGTCGCCCACCCCATCCATGGCCGAACTGAATGCCCGCATGCAGCGGATGGAGGACCAGCAGGCTACCCTCACCCAGCTGGTGGAGAGGCAGCTAGAGGAATCCAGGCTGCAGAGGGAGAGCTACAGCGCCTCAGTGCGTCGCCTGTCGAGGTCCATCGGACGCTTTGCGAGCAATATAGTAACCATTGCACACCATGTGCGGGAGGGCAAAGACCACACCTCCAGGCTTGTAGAGGCCATGTTGGTTGGCCAACAGGCAAATCTGGCACGGATGCCCTCAATCCCAGATTCTGCGCAATCAAACACAACCACCCCATCCAGCTCCACTACTGCCAGTCCAAGGAGGCGCTCGAGTAGGCGAACGTGTCCCTCGGGCAAGGTTGCACAGGCACAGAAGCGCACACGGAAGTGATGGCATGTGTGTGGGGCAGTGCAGGACACATGTGGACTA
Source organism: Ambystoma mexicanum (assembly GCF_040938575.1). NCBI lineage: Eukaryota > Metazoa > Chordata > Amphibia > Caudata > Ambystomatidae > Ambystoma > Ambystoma mexicanum. The sequence goes on from NC_090934.1 coordinate 1,282,854,801, forward strand.
CAAGGGTGTGAGAGGGGTGGGCACGTTTGGGTGGCGGGGTAGGTAGTTTTGGGGGTTTGAACAATGGGTCCTGGGTGGGGGTGGGCACGTTTGGGTGGTGGGTGGCCCCGGGTGTACAGCTTCCCTAACCAATGCACCTCCTTCCCTGTTGTTATTACATCAATACATCACCATTTCCAATCAAGACATACATGTGTGGACATTGATCATTTATTTTGCAGTGCAACTATTAATTCATTGTCGTCACCGTGTTCGTGCATTTCTGTGAATGTGATGTGACTCAAAAGTAAATGCGAATCAGGGCATCCCGTGCTCTCTGGCCATCATGTGGACCCCCAGGGGGAGGCGGTGCCATCCCATCCCCATCTCCATCCCCATCCCCATCCCCATCCTCCTCATCTGCGTCTGGTGGCATTGGGATGTTCCTGCGCAGGCATATATTGTGCAGCATGGCACAGACGAGCATGATTTTACCCGTCTTCACTGGGCTGTACAGCAGTGATCCTCCAGATCTGCTCAGACAGCGGAAACGGGCCTTCAGCAGTCCAAATGTCCTCTCAATCATTTCACGTGTGCGGATATGTGCCCTATTGTGTGCCTCTTCATGCCTGTTCCTTGGTCTCCGTACAGGTGTCATCATCCATGGCGTGAGTGCATATCTCGCATCACCTACATGGGATGTAGATGGGGAAAATGTCAGTGTTTGTGGCATCATGTCCTCATCTGCTGCTGTGCATTCTTGTGTCATCATTCATTCATGCATATGTACCATGCAGTGTATGGAGGTATGTTTTGGGCATCACGATGTATGTCGCTAACTGGATATGGGCCTACACATTAACTTGCATGTTTACTGTGCCCTGCGGGTAACATTTGTTTGTGTGCATGTCACGGTGCAGTGCTGTCCACACATGGCAGAGTGACTTCACTGTACGGAAGTAGTAAATACACGTCGTCTCATTTACACGCCTCTCGTGCCTTTTGAGGCAGTGTTTTAATTGAGGGTGGGTGTCTGCAGTGGCACAAGGTTCATGGGACAGTGACGGGATTGGCTGTGCCAGCGTGTGCACGGGCACATTGTGGTGCCCTGTCATGTCTTCCTTCATGATGTTTGGCATCCGCTGTGTATTTGGTAGATGGAAGGGGGGTGATGCATGTGCGGTCACAGCGGCGCACTCACAATGCTCATTGGCCTGGACACACACACACCACTTCGACAGGGTTGTAGCATCTTCAGCTGTACTCACCCAATAACCATGTGCTTTGTCCGGCATAGCGTTCCATGTACCCTGGCAACGTGGAATTCCGCAGTACCATTGAGTCATGTGATGATCCGGGGAAACGTGCGCAGCAGTGTGTAATCAGTTGCATGGCATCACAAACCATATGCACATTCAAAGAGTGATACTGTTTCCTATTGCGGAACACCGCCTCAATTGCACGTGGTACTGTCAGCTCAACGTGGGTGCAGTCAACTGCGCCTATGCAATTTGGCATGCCTGCTATGGCATGGAAGGCCAATTTGGTGGCAATGACCTCGGGGAGGGTGCGGGGTAGGGCTATGTGTTCCGACACATGGCGCAACAGGGCATCCAGTACCTGTACCAGGATTTTTGAGAAACAGGGTTGTGATATGCCGTGCAGCTCACCAACCGTGTGTTGATAGGTGCCAGTGCCAAGGAAATGCAGTAATGAGACAACCTTCAGGAGGGGGGGGATGGCGGTGGGGGTGTCAATTTGGCTGCTGATGTTGTCCTCAATCATGGCAGTGATGTGCAGGATTGTTGCACGGTCCAGCCGGTATAGTGTGTAGATCTGTCCTGGGTGAGGTTCCAGGGTGAGGCCCTGATGCATGGTATTGGTGGCTGGCGGCGGGGTCGGGCTGGCTGGGCAATGGGGTTTGCCATAGCTGCAGGGTTGGTTGGTTGCCGCCTACGCCTCCTCCTCTGCGCCATTACTGCCACCATGTGCAGTGCTGCCTGTTGGTTGAGTAGGCCCAGTCCCAGTGCTACTATACCTGCTGCCTGCATGGTTCTATGTTGTGTTGGGCTGGGTGTGGCCCTTTTGTGGGCTCCTAGTGGCCTGCTAGGTCCAGCTGGGCTGATTTGGTGCACCTGTGCCCTGATTCAGTTCAGCAGGAAGTGTATAACGCCATGTTCGCGGTGGCGGCGGTTCCGCCACCGTGATCACGGTATGTACGCCATTTTTTTCCCGGTATTTACGTGTCTGCGCTAGTTGTGATGCTCACAGTGTTTCGTGTTGACGGTAACGGAGGTGTTTCCATGCAGACGGACTTAACGGGACCCCTATTTCCGCGGTGGCGGTTGAGGGTGGTGCTATTACCGGGGCCGCGGGTCATGATTGGGCGGACATGGAAACGGTGCCGGTATGGTTTTACCGGCAGTGTTAATTCCGGACCGGAGTACTTGTAATGAGGCCCAATATCTCCTCTGACTCTACTTACAAGTTCATCAGAACCAACTTGCACTTAAAGACTTCTGAAAAAGCTCACCCAGACTTTCCCTGTAAAACATTAGGAATGGACTTCGATTCCCATAACTGCAACAATACTGAGATGAGGAAGATGAGGCGAGTGATGCAGAACGGAAAAGACCAAGAACACATGCGTTCCAGTTGCTGGGAGCACGCACCGCTTGCCGGGAGATTTAAACCGCAGCAGCAGCGGACTACAGAGAGCTGCTGGAGCGAGAATGACGCTTCTCTCGGTGAGGACGAGGAGACTGTGGGGCCACAAGGAGTTCTGTGGAACCATCTAGCTCCGAGAGGGAGACGAGGAAAGCTGTCCACGAGAAAAGGTACGCTGCTGGAGTGTCAGAAGCCAGCACAGGCCTCCTGGCATCCGCAGGTGTGCAGCAGCAGCATTTGCCTACCGGGAGCCTGACATGAAGCCGAATGGCCCAGCAGGAACCGCAGAACACAGAGAAGCTGAGGAAGTAAGACGAAGAGGCGAGGAGAGGTGCCGAACCACCATCACTGGCTTACCACGAAGGGAAAAAAACATGCCAGCAAGAACCAATGAGTCTACAGAAGGGAAGCAGGAACACTGGGGAGGGGGGTGTATTGGCAGATATGCCAATGGAGAATAATTGGAAAGAAAGCAAATAAGGCAATTGAAAGAGCAATAACATGTGAACATTTTATTGAAAGGGAAACTAAACGAAAAATAAGACACTTTCAAGAATGTCAATGTGTACAATACATGTGTAAGAAAAGCCCTGGCAGGATAGTGTATGGGGCAGATACAGAGTTAGATAAAGAACACCAAGAAGATATTACGTTGGAAAGGGGGTGAAGAACCTACAAGAAGAAAAGTCCTGGCAAGAGAAATATACCAGGCAATTGCAAGTGTGTTTAAGAAAGCTCTGACAGGAGAGTATACTAGGCAACTACAAGTGTGTTTAACAAAGCCATGGTAGAAGAGTGTACCAGGCAATCGCAAGTGTATTTAAGAAAGCGCTGGCATAAAAAGCATACCAGGCAAGGACAAATTAAACAGTGCATGAGAAATACATAAAGTAGAGGTTTGAAAATAAGGCTGGGGAGTACATCAGGTATCCTAACAGGATAAAGATAAAGAACCAAGTTGTTTTGAGTATCAGTTGTGTTGTGAAGGAAGGGAAACTCAAGGAACTGACATATTTGAATATAGAAAAGAGGGAAGAGAACTCCTGGGGAAGGGAATCATCCTCTGGAACAAGGATCTCTATCCTTCTGACGTTTGTGTTAGAGTTATGCATTTTTCCTTTTGAACATTTATCAATCACTCCAGGCCAAAGACATTACCCTTTCCACGTCAGAGTTTATTTTATTACAGTGTGAGGGCCAGAATAGTACTTTAGACACAGGACAATTTTGTTTTGGACACTGACATTGACAGACCCTTAGTTTTGGTTTTAGGAAGGGAAACACCTCTAGTGTAGGGTCAGAGAGGCATGTCCCCACCCGCATTTATTTTCATAAAAGTCTTTGACCAAAACCATGAATCCCTTATGTCAACGTCTCATTCCTGGATCCGCACAACACTGTCCTCATGTCTTATTGCAGTATATCGCAAGCAAGGACTACTGGTACAAGGAAGAGGCTGTGGGAAATGAAGATTACCGACATGAACAAATGTGTACACTCCAGCCTTTCGAGTGATCCTATTGGTCAGCTGTCATTCAAAAGGCAGTGCGGGAAGAGAAGGATGGCATCTTCGTTGTCGGATCGGCTGGAGAAGAAAGAGGGCCCAGGAATGCAGAGGACCGCAGAGCAGAGAGGCAGATGGTGCCTAGGAGGGAAGCACACTCGAATGCTTTGTGGAAAGTAGACCGGAGGAGAGGGTAAACACCCACTGGTGACTGAAGCTGCTGAATAGCCTCCAAACCGCCGACAAGCTGCAGGCGAGATGCGTTGAAGACCAGGGAGATTACCGGTGAGCAAGGAAAGCCACAGAAGTGCCTGGGAGACCCGCGACCAAACATTCAATATCTATCACCAATCTTCTGCACATCGATCTGGATATTTTTCCAGTTCAGGTCCCATATGTCTAGTTCTTTCCTCTCTCATCTTGGGACAGAAGAGCACCAGATGTTTCAGGGATTCCTCTTGGAGGTTACAGAGTCTACATATGGAATTTGTTTTTTTTTTCCACAACCTTCAAGCCGTATCCGACATCTTGTGTGTCAAGATTGTTCAATCTAAAGTTTAGAAATGTTGTTCTCATCTTTTTGCAGGGAAACTTCACCATATTCTGGTATAGCATGTAATTGTTTAGCTTCTACTGGTACGTTTCTCATTCTAGTGTGTTGGATTCTTTTTTCATTTGTTTCAATTCAATCTTGCTCATAGAGGTTTTTTTTACTGCATTTGGATTACATATTAGCCAATTCTTGTCAGTATTCAGCTGCTCCAGAGAATTTTCGCAGGCACTTTTCCATTGATTTAGGAGGCTATCCACCTCGTTATCCAAATCATTATTTAGTATTTTGAATTGAGGGATATTGTCACCTCCAATCGCCTTTCTATAAAGCGCCAGAGTGTTCCACATCACTACAGCAGTCATAGACGATAGGCTAACTTCATATCTTATACAGGCTGTAGGGAAGCCTTTTGGTAGATTTAAGATCCTCCTCCATATAAAGTGTTTGCATCTTGTCCAGATCTCATGGTTACAGCCAAACAACATTTTGGCTAAATAGGTCAAAACTGGGATAATGTTGTTCCTATAGAAGCAGATAACGGGAAGCATTGAAAACTTGCCATACTTTTTGTGCAACCTGTCCGCTTGTACAGCCATCTGGTTGCATTTACATGCAATTTTCTTCACCATTGGCTCATCATTGATATTTAAGTTTATTGTGATTCCCAGGTATTTTGCTTCCTTGACCACACTTAGGGTCTCCTTTCTCAGAGTCCAGATGACATTTTTCGTTTTCGTGTTCTTTTTCGTTCCTTGAAGGTTTTTAAGTACCAATATCTCGGATTTCTTTACGTTCATCTCGAGACTATTTTTATCAATGTAATTTCTCAAAGCATTGATTTTCCTTTGGAGACCAATAGCTGTCATGTCAAAAAGCACAATGTCATCTGCGTATATCATTGTGCTAACTTGAGTGCCGTTGATTTTCGGTGGAAAGTAATGAACTTCTTCAATGGACCTTCTGACATTTGCAATGAAGAAGTTAAAGAGCGTAGATCCCAAGGGGCACCCATGTTTCACTCCTCGTGATGTTCTTATAGGAGCCGTTACATGTCCTGTTCTATCTAACCGAATTTGTACTGATGTCTCCGACTATAGTGCTTTTATGGCAGCAATTAAGCTCTCTGGGCACCCTTCGTCAGACATTTTTGCCCATAGAAACTCCCGGTCCAACACCATCAAAGGCGTGTGCCAAATCAATGAAGGCGATATATATCGGCATCTCTTCCTTATTGCTTCCATTTTCAAGACATTCAGAATGAGCAAGTTTAAACTGCAACCCACTCCTTTTACAAAGCCAGTTTGTCTTATGTCAGCAACTCCAGCCTGCTTAATCCACGTTGTTAGTTGAGCTAGAAGTTGAGTAGCAAAGATTTTCCCCACTACATCAAGTAGCACTATTTGCCTGTAGTTCTCTGGCTGAAGCCTTGAGCCTTTTTGAAAATGGGGACGATTATGGCACATTTCCATGTTGTTGGGACTTTCCCTTTGTTTATTATTAGCTTAAAAAGTTGATAGCAAAAGTCTGCCCATTCATCTGGATTTTTTTTTTTTTTTCTTTTTTTTTAAGTATAACATTCGTCAGGCCATCTGGTCCTGGTGCTCGAAATGAGCTGAGTTTCTTGATGTTATTATAAATCTCTTCTCTAGTGATGACAATATTCCATGGTTCCACTATTTCTTCCTTTTGATTGTTACAGGAATATTGTTTTTGGAATAACTCACTGTAGTGTCTGATCCATTTTTCTTCAGTCACCACATTACAAATGCTAGAATTCTGAGGGCATTCTATTTCATTGATTGTTGCCCAAAAGTCTCTTTGTGCAAGACAGCTCATCATTCGTTCAGCATCATGTTGTTCCATTGTCATTCTATGCCATTTTATCCCGTTTTTATATGTAATTTTCAACCTTCTTTTTTTCAGTGATCTTTTTGTTTCTACTCAAAAGAGATTGCTCCATCTCTCTCAACATCTTCCGCAGTTCTCTTTTCTTATTTACTACGTTTAGATCATACATGTGTTTCCTCACAGAAGCTTTTTGTTTTCCTGAATTCTGGGTTTTATATACTTCTAGTAAGCCATTATATTCTAGGTCGCTCTTCTCCTCTTTCATATGGCAATCCATCAATGCTTCAGTCAAACTGATAATTTTCTGGCTGTTTAGTCTTAACCGGTTCCCTCCAGGTTCAACATCTACTTTCTGTTCCCATCGAGCTCGTGATTCAGCTCTTTCATTTTCAAAAGAGGTTACCAGCAGATTGTGATCACTTTGTACTGTTCTGATAAATTTCAAATCGCAGATCTTAGATGTCATATTTTTTGAGGTGATTATATAATCAAGAACAGAGCTTTGGTTATCACATTCCCACGTTGCCTTCGGGGGAATATCACCCATCATATTTCCATTGAGAATGTCCATACTTCTAACATCTAGCTCTTCAAGAACCACTGTTCGTAGCTTCTCATTGATTTTCTTTCCTTTTTGTCCCTTTGTTTTAGATAAGAGATCCATATTAAAGCCACCGCACAGAATGATACGGGCATTCCCTTCTACAGATGTTATATTATCCAGCAATTCACATATCCATTCAATTAATTCTATCCTGCCTGTTGCTTTATGCTGCCAGTAGACATTCATGATGTTGATTGTTGTCATATCTTTCTCAGCATGATCTCTCAAACCAATCGTGGTCACCTGTATGTATGTAGATGGATTACTTGACTTAAGGATTTCAAATCCACTTTGCCGTTTGATCAAGGTGATCAATCCGGCCATTGGTCGTCCTTTGGTTTGGGTTATCGCAGGATTAAAGGCTGCTTCATAACCCTCAACAATGGGCGGATCTTTCATCCATGTTTCTTGCAGGCATATGATATCAAGCGGTAGCAAGATTTTTTTGTGAATTTCCAAGTGAAGGGGGCCTGGGACCCATATCAGGAAGATATACCCCAACTAGTGATAAATGTGCATACAAACTTTGCATACATAGGTGATACTCGCAGACCTTGGCAGGTGAGTAAACCAAGGCTGGTAGTGGAAGTGAAGACAGAGGGAGAGAGAGAACAGTGAAGCTAAGAACGTTGAGTACCCTACTTTGCAGGAGAGTGGGCCAGGGGGTGGGTACTGAGCAAAGGGTCAGGGGTCCTCAACACAATTTGGGAGAGAAAACCAGGCTATTCATCCTCGGCGCAGTACCTGGGAGACGGGTCTACTCATCAAGGTTCTGGGACCTTCAAGACGGGTTGCAAAACGTGTGCAGGCCATTCTTCCTTGTTTCAGGGCCAAAGTGACAGGCCTGCTCATTAAAGATAGAGAGATAATCATGGATAAATTGGAAAGACTCAGGGGAAAGGGAATCAACCCCTTGATTCTTGTGGAACTTTTACTTGCTTTTATACAACTTTTTTGAACTTTTGTTTTGAGCTACCAAGCCGGGCTGCAGGTCGGCAGTCAGAGAGACATGTCCCTTTGGAACTTTTGTTGAGTTTAGCTTGTGAGGGATAGGTTAGGATTTGGACAACAGGACGGCAAACTTTACTTTAAACATTCTGACAGAGACAGTTTCATTAGCTGGTTTTGTTGAGGCAGCGGAACCCTTCTTAGAGGTAGGGCTAGATAGGATTTCCGCTGTACGCACTTTTGTTATTAATAAAAGTCTTTGCCCATCAACATGCCACCCTTGTGTCCATCTCTTACTCCTACGCCCTCACAGGATGTACACATGGGGAGCAACAGAGGGTGTAACCTAGGTACAAGGGGAAAACGTATGAAAGACAAGGCCCAGTACATGTTTTCCCATCATGTCTGGGCCTGTACTTTTCCCAAAGGCCTAGCTAGCCAGGTGCACAGGACATTCTTGTATAAAATGTCAGTTTTTAATACAATAATAACCGAGGCCTTTCCTGGCACCACCAATTTCTTTCAGCGACAGTCAAGGGTGCACCTAACCCACTCAATTGCATGGGTTCAGGTGGGTTATCCACCATTGGTTCACCCAACTCCCCACTACTGGGCGAAGGAAAACGAGCGAAAACAATTAGATGATGTTTCTCACCCTTACGCTCGCGTATCCTCTGGTTAACCTGTAAAACCAGATCCAGAAATTCAGGGAAAAGGGGATAGCAATGAAGGAAGTGTAGAGCGGGCATCTTTGATATCATCACGCAACCCTTTATAGAACAAGGTGGTTCTTGAAGTGTCAGGCCAGGCAGTCCGGGGCAGTAGCTGGTTGAACTGCGTCACATGCTGTGGCAGACTTGTGTCTCCTTGTTGGAGTACCAGTAAATCCATTTCGGAAGCCTGGGGTTGGCAGCATGCATCAACAACACGAGCATGGGTGTGGGTCAAGGCTTCAAAATCAGAGTACCGGGTCGTTCTCGAATAAGGGGTTTGCCAATTCAGCTGCAACACCACCTAGATAGGAGAACAGAAGAGTAGGTTACTTACACATAATAACGTTCTTTCGATTGGATGTTCCTCCCACGTATTCCTCATCTTTTTAAAATCTTTCTAACTTCAGCTGCTTCGAAGATAACAATTCCTGACAGAGGGTGATATGTGCTGTCTCATCGAGTCGATGTCCCTTGAGGGCCTCCCTTAAACTGCCAACGTCATCATTAGTATAAGTAGCGCACGCAGCGCCCGTTGGCTTCGGTCCTGTTTTTCCCCCTCCCGTAGAGAAATTACAAGGCGTACCATAGACCGTAGGCTCCAAGAAAGCGTAAAGTGTAAATAATACATGGGAGGAACATCCAATTGAAAGAACGTAACCACGGGTAAGTAACTTTTTCTTCAAATGGTTTGTGTCCTCCCAGTATTCCGCATCTTTTGATAGACTCCCAAAGCAGTAATAATTTGGTGGTGGGAGTATGAATTTTAATGCGCCCTTAAATGTTATCATGGAATGAATGAAGGACCGCTTTTCCAAACTGTCTTTCTTGATTAGAAGATGAATCCAAGCAGTAATGTTTTACAAAAGTGTGAACAGACGACCAAGCGGCTGCTGCACATAGGTCTTTTACTGGAACCCCTCTTGGAAGAGCAGCAGAGGTCACCATGCCCCTTTTAGAATGTGCTCTTAAACCTTCCGGCGGGTCTTTACCCACTAACCTGTAACATTCCCCAATAGCCAGAATAATCCATCAGGATAGGGTCTGTTTTGTCACAGCTAAACCCATTTTAGAACCTGGATGGCCAATGAATAATTGGTCATTCTGTCGAATTTTGTTCATTCTTGATATATAAAAGCTGAGAGCCCTTTTTGCGTCCAACCTTTGTAATCTTTCCTCCTCCTTTCCAGCATGAGGATTTGGGTAGAAAGATGGTAAAATAATCTTTTGCGACAAGTGGAAGTCGGAGACTACCTTTGGTTTACAGAAAAGTGCCTGCAACTCGCTTAACCTGCGGGCTGACATTATTGCTATTAGCAAAACACTTTTCAAAGTTAACAGTCTTATGAATGTGTTGGATCAAAAGGGATGCATGTTAGAAAAGTTAACACCGGGTTAAGATCCCATATAGGGACTTGAAATGGAATTGGTGGAAATAAATTAGTGAGAACCTTTAGGAATTGAATAATCAGAGGGATTTTAAAATATAAGTCAACCACCGAAGAGCGCTTGAAAATTGAAAGCGCTGCCAGGTAACCTTTCATTTTTCCAATCTGGAGCCACAGATTTGCCAAATGTAACAAAAAAGAAAGCACAATAGGTGTATTACACAGGAAATGATCCACATTCTTATCCCTGCACCAGCTGCTGAACTTGTTCCAATGGCAGCGGTACAAATATTTTGTTAGTGGTCTTCTGGCCGAAAGCAAGATCTCCATCATGTCATGCGGGAGGTCCCAATCCTTACATCTCAACTTCTCAGAAACCATGTGTGAAGGTTGAGCGTCTTGACCTCTGGATGGAGAACCCGACCCTCATCTCGCGAGAGAAGATCCTCTCTTTGTGGAAGATGCATTGGAGGGCAGATGGACATGTCCAGAAGGTCCGGGTACCACATCCTCCTGGCCCAAACCGGGGCAATTAGGATCATGGATTTCCCAAACTTTCTCAACCTTCTGATCACGCGATGAATGACGGGGACTAGAGGAAACGTGTACAGGAGTGGAAAATCTCAGTCCACTACAAACGCATCCTCTAGAGCTCCTCTTGGGGGAAATTCCCTTGAGCAGAACAGTCCGCACTTCTGGTTGACACTGGTCGCAAACAGGTCCATCAGTGGGATTCCCGAAAGGGTGAGGGTCTCTTGAAGGACTTCCTTATCTAGTTCCCACTCGTGGGAGACTGTGCTCTGCCTGCTCAGAGCATCTCAGGTGTAGGTGCTAAAGTACTATCACATCAATATATAGTGAATACTTTTTGCAAAAAAACGTTTATGCAAGGAAAAAATGTTTCTTCCACAGACTGTTACTTTATAAAGATATAAATCATTTTAATAATTGGTTAAAAACCACATGTTGTTCTATATAAAAATTGTGTGGGCTTTTTCATACATCACTCATACCTTTCATGACTATTCATACATACTGTGACATGAGGGTTTGACAATTTAAATTTTGTTTTGGCATATTAGTTGTTAATAATATATATTTACAACTAATATGCCAAAACAAAATTTAAATAGTAACAGTCTGTGGAAGAAACATTTTTTCCTTGCATAAACGTTTTTTTGCAAAAAGTATTCACTATATATTGATGTGATAGTACTTTAGCACCTACACCTGTGTTGTCGAAAGACCTAAGAGAGAGGGGTAGTCAATCTGTCGCGTTTCCTTGTTTCTCAAGAATCTCCCTGTTTACAGACTAGACCCCCCGATAACAAAAAATTTGGGAGTACCCATTGGTATATCTGCTCAGAGCATCTGCCACTGTGTTCTCCTCTCCGGCTAGGTGTACTGCCGACAAGGAGATTCCTTCTTGAATTCCCATGAACCAGAGCTGCATTGCCTCTGCACAGTGGTAGTGACCCTACATGTCCTCTCCTGTTGAGGTAGAACATGGCCACTGTGTTGTCCGTCATTATCAGGACATTCTTTCCTTGGACAGAGGGCAAAAAGGTCTTCATCGCTAGTCTGGTTGCCCTCAGCTCCAATAGGTTGATGTGTAATTTGGACTCCGATGGAGATCAACAACCGCTGATTTTCAGATCATTGGCGTGAGCTCCCCACCCTTTGAGTGAGGTGTCCGTAACTACTGTCATGTCCGGCCATGGTTGCCAAAAGGGTTCACCCTTCAGAATGTTGTCCTTGCAGGCCCACCACACAAGATCCTGTGCGACTCTGCTTGGAACTTGAAGATCTGATATTCTGCCTTAGAATTGGGACCGTTGAGTCCTGAGAGCCCACCAGAGAGATCTCATTCTCAGTCGAGCCTTTGCACCAGAAAAATGTATGATGCCATGAGGCTAAGCAACCTCAAAAAATCAAAGGCCGGAAGACACTGGGCACTCTGGAATTTGGTGACAATCTCACAGTTGCTGTTATTGGTATCTTGGGCCCTTATGCATTCTCAGGGCTTCTGACCTCCCACACCCAATCGCCCCGGCTTCTGTGTACCCTCAGTCAGCACCTACTTTGGCACTCCCTACACCCTGGAGGCTCGCACTTACACCCAACGCGACTCCTAGCCGTGTAGCACTCACCACACCATGCACTTCATCTGTTGCTCACCCACAAGCACGGACACTCCAGCACCTAACCCCTGTTACACTCACCTGGTCTCTGCAGGGACGTTGGGGCACGGTAGAAGCCCTCCCTGGACTTGGCTCCCTTGGATCGGTTCTCTCCCCCAGCTGCTGCAAAGTCAACTGCTCTGGTTGCTAGTACTGCCCCTGAGGAAATACGAGAGGCAATGAGAATGGTGTGGTGGTATCGTGATTTCCCCCGAACCCTTTGTTCCAGAACAAGATGAGCAAGCGTTTGCCCATGTAAGCTCAACTGATTTCTTGTAATGATGAGCTCTCTGTCCTGCTTCTCATTAGCAGGGGCGCCTTGGGTGGACCTAGTTGCTTCACTGGTCCGTGGATGTGTCAGCCCAGACTGGCTCGACCAACCACTTGGAAGGTAAGTGTTCTTAGCAATGATTATTGTCCGTGTTCTTATTGCAATGTCTTTTTGCCGTGATTATAGTTCGTAATTCTTGCAATGTCTTTTCTCCCCCCCTATAGGTATGAAGATGGCTGCACAGAGTCACAGTGTTTAGAGCGAGTCCAATGAAGCCCCAAGAGGATAACGAAGTCTTAAAATTAGATGGTAAGTTGGCTTTAAGGGTAGAACGCAAGGCTCAGGTGTGGCGCGGCCAAGCGTAAGTTATTTATGCAGCTTCTAACCTTGTGTGTTCTTTTCTCTCGCAGGGAAGGCTTGGCAACGTCAAGTGAAGAGCGACTGTCCGCGGTTGCAGGATGGAGGGCTCCGTGAAGATGAAGAATGGAAGATAAGCTCCCGCATAGCTGGACGTCCGGAAAAGGAGAGTATGCGCTCCAACTCCGATGACTATGGGAATTAGGTAAGATGCGATGCGCTTCAGGCAATGGAGTGCAGGAGACAGGTAAGATGTGCTTTCATCGGTGTAGCTGGAGTCAGGTAAGATGCACTTTCAGCGATGGAGTAGCTGGAGTCAGGAGGATGTGCGTCGACGAGATGTGCTGGAAAACCGGTAAGAACTCAGTAGACGGCGGTAATGGTTACGCTGCTGAAGGCAGACTAACGCGAAGCACCAGTATGGGGGCGGGTTGGCCTTAAATAGGCTGGCCCCGGCCTCTCCCTTTGGCACCGCCTTGTGGCTCCACCTTGCCACTCCCAGTAGTTCTTGCACGTGCTCCCCAATGTTCTCCTATGGCCACGCCCGGCCTGGATGCACGTGCCTTAGGCACAAAGTGTGCAAAGCACACTTTTTCATGAACATGGTGCCAGAGGCGCCAGAACTGGGTTCATTTGGACCCTGTAGGTGATAAAGACATGGGCCCTTGTCCAGTGGCCATGACACCCCCTCTGCCCTCTTCCTTCCTTCACTTGCACATTCTAAATACTCGCAAGGCATAGCAGGTTCATCCTTTTTTCCTTTCCCCTCCGCTGTTATTTTGTGTATTTATTGTGTTTTCACTCCCTTGTTCCCTCCCTTTGCCCTGTGTGAGCTCTGAAACAGTAAGTACTTGCTGTGTAGGCACCTAAGAAACAAACAATAAATACATAAATAAATCTGCGAAATGTGTTGAGCCCTCACCTCAGGTGGCAAGGCTTACCCCACGGTTGTATCCAGTACTTCTCCGATAAATTGGAGTCTTTGTGTTGGTATCATGTGGGACTTCTTGTAATTGAGGAAGAAGACCAGTTTGTGGAGAGAGTGGCAGGTTACACTGAGATGTTCCAGGGCTTGTTCCGGTGAACGTGCCCTGATCAGCCAATTGTCCAGTTTGAGGTAGACATGAATCCCCCCTTTCCTGAGACTCGCTGCCACCACCGCTATCAACTTGGTGAAACCCCTCGGGGTGGAGGTCAGCCCGAATGGCAGAACTCGAAATGGATAATGAGAACCGCCAACCGTGAACGTCGGGTACCTTTTGTGCTTGTGATGGATAGGCACATGAAAGTAAGCATCCTCAAGTCCCAATGATACCATCCAATCCTGGGGTTGGAGAGCCTGAAGGATCTGAGAAATGGTAACCATCTTGAATTTGTCCTTCCTGAGGAACTTGTTCAAGTTTTTTAAGTCCAAGATGGGTCTCAATCATCTGTCCTTATTGGTAATTAGAAAGCATGGGGAGTACCAACCCTTGTTCCTATCCGCCACAGGTAGCACCTTTTTGTAGGGTAAACATTTTCTGCGCAAGGAGCGGATCTGGAATTTTGTAAGAGCTGTTCCCCGGTGGATGATTCTGGGGCCTTTTTAGAAAAGTAAGGCAGTAAACCAGGGTTACCATTTCCAGTGCCCAAGCATCTGAAGTAATGCCTCGCCATTCTTTCAGAGCCTGAGAAAGTCTGCCTCTCACAGGGGTCTTGTGGGTTCAGACCTCAGAGTGGTTTTCAGGCGGCTGAAGCAGAGGCTGAGAGTAAAACTGGCCGCTGGCTGGGCTGATTTAGCACCTCTCATTCATCCACCACGAGGGAATCTTCTCTGACCTCTGTGACTGGCCTGTCCTCTCCCTCTTCCAACTGAGGAGTAGAATCGAAAGGACTTACACCACCAAGATGATGTACTCGGGTAGGAATGCCGAGCCTGGCTAATGGTGGCACTAAGATTAAGCTGCCTCTTTCAATGTCTGCAGCTTTTCTAGACTTTCATCAGGCTTGCTGCCAAACAGCCTCAAGCCGTCAAAGGGCATATTGAGGAGTCTATATTGCACATCCGGAGTAAATCCAGACTTCCTCAACCACGCAAACCTGTGAAGCACGGTGCTAGTTGCCATGGACCTGCTAATGCTATCAGCAGTATCCAGACCTGACTGGAGGCATTCACACATTGCCCCCTTACCATCCTTGATGATAGCCAGGAAGCCACCTCTTATTTCTCCTTCTGGTATGTGGTCAGCCGCCATAGCTATGCAGTCCCACAGGATAAACATACATTTTGAAAAGGCACAGGTAGTGTTTGCCGATTTTAAAGCCATACTTCTAGTAGTAAATACTTTTCTAGCCCAGGCATCCACTCGCTTGTCATCCCTATCAGAAGGTATGCTGATTGCTTAGTAGATGTGGCAGCCTGAACCACCAAACTCTCCGGTGTTTGGTGTTTTGTTAAATATTCTGGGTCCCTGCCTATATTTTTTGGAGAAGTTCTTATTTCCTCCAGCTGCAATTTCTGGTGTTTCCCAATTAGATGTGACCCTCTTTTGTAAGGCAATATGAAGGGGCAAAATTGGATCTCTCTGGGGACCCTGATACAGTATATCAGTTAGGTCATCCTGCTCAAAGGTTGGTGCAGGCCTACTCCAACCCAAACATTCAACTACCTTCCTCATTAGTTGTCTGCATGAGAAGTCAGCGTGGCCAGAAG
The DNA here is from genome assembly GCF_040938575.1 of Ambystoma mexicanum. Lineage (NCBI taxonomy): Eukaryota > Metazoa > Chordata > Amphibia > Caudata > Ambystomatidae > Ambystoma > Ambystoma mexicanum. Next base: position 1,282,870,502 of record NC_090934.1, read on the forward strand.
GATCTGGTTTCCCAAATTCCAATTCTGGAGAGACAGCTATACCACTGGCTATTTGCAGGTTTTCATACAAGTCTTTTATCCTTGATTCTTGAAAAATGTATTCATCTGGCACATTTGGGGTACCAAATGGTAAGCCCAATGGTGGTGTATTGTCGTCTGAGGGTTCATTGTCTTCATAAATTGAAGTTAAAGATTTTAAAAAATCCTTTTTTGTTAAGGGTTTGAAAATCTTTTCTTGTGTATTTGTGGGCGTCAACAACCTCGAAGAAAACAGTCGACAACAACTTCGAAGTTGATGTTGCAGACTTTGATTTTGTCGGAGTGGACTTCGACACTGGCGTCGACAGCTCTGACTTACCTGCAAGGCTATCACCAAAGGTACAAACTTTTGGTGTTCGAACCTTTGGTGGTAGCATTTTTCGGTCGTATTGTACGGTCAGACCTTCTTTTATTTTCGGTCCGATCATACAGTACCACCTGTGATGCCATTTCTTGGCCTTCTTGGAAGAAGACGAAGAATGATGCGATCGACTACTCGATTGAGCTCTTTTAGACCTTTTCCGTCAAGGAGAATCGCTTCACTCTTCGGATTTTCTTTTTTTTTAACTCTTCGAAGGAGTCTTCGAAGGTAACCTACCGACCGCCAATTTACCTTATGCTCCCTTAGTGCCTTGTTGGTCATCGAACTGACAGGAGTTACACTCACAGGTACGATGTTCGGCTCCGAGACACCACAGGCATATGCAGTGGGGCTCAGTGATCTACATTTTCGATTCACAGCCCTGACATTTCTTGAAGCCCGTTTTAGGTATTGATGGAGTCGACAGTGAAGAAATTTTCAGACAGAAAATGAGTGACGAAGTTCGATAAGGAACCGAAGCGCGCCGTAATTCTTCAAAGCGAACGCTCAGAAAAACGGAACTGAAGCCGACAGTAGAACAAAGGCCCTCGACGGACATCGACTTGACGAGACAGCAAACAGTGCTTTCTGTCGAGAAAATGTTTCCAAAGCAGCTGAAGATGGAAAGATATTATCAAAAGATGAGGAATACATGGGAAGACAAAATCCATTTGAAAGGCAGCTTTGGAAGTAGGATCAGGGTATACAGCAGGTCTACAGATGTAGTGTAGCTTGCATTTATTTAGGAAAGTATGATAGGTTTTGTTATCGCCTATGAACCTTTCTGGTGGGGCCAATGGGAAGAGTTGGAATGGAATGTGGAAACATAGGGTTTAGGTGTGCAGGACTGGTAGAGGTGCAGCTGCTCCCAATTAGGTGCATTTTCAGGCAAGGGGTACTGCTTTGCCTGTATCAGATCCACACATGTCGATAGTGCTTGTATGTCATCACGTATTGCAGTAAGAGTGTGAGTGATCGTTGCCACCTGGTCAGCTGCGGGATCCATGTGGGCCACAAAAAAGGCTCCTCAGTCTGTCACGGTTCGATGTAGGTGTGAACCCACCAACCGACAGTGCACCAACTCCATGCTGGGGAAAGATAGAAAACCCCCAGGGTGGAGGTGGTAGCCCCTGGTTAAGGAGAACCCTCAGGAAACAGCAACTCCCAGGTCACGAAAATAAGAGACTATTAGTGCCAGAACAGACATGGGTAAGAAGAGGCGATTTATGTAGTAATGAGTCCCTGGTTTATCTTGCTGATACAGGAGAAGATGAGCCCAATCAAAGTCAAGAAATCCAGTCAGGCTTGACGTAACAGGGACATCCCAATAGGACAAGGACGCAACAGGCAGTCAACAATGCAAGTAAGTGTCCTGGTAAGATTCTAAAAGATGGAGGGTCAGGGGATCCAAGTCACGAGAGAGGTCTTGTGGGTGGGGGAAGGTCCAGAAGGTTCAGGGAAGTAAGAAGAAAATAACGCAGAAGTCTCAGGGCCCCCAATTCCAGGCAGGACAAAACGGGCAAGGTGGGGAACAGGGAGAGAGCGCAGCACAAAGCCGGAATCACAAACCTAAACAAACATCTGTATCAGCATTGAGGAGCGCTGCGATGCACCAGGAAGGCCCCTTTCTGCACCACCGTACGTGCCTGCCAGGAGGGGATGACGGAACATGACGTCTCCACTCATGAAAGCCGTATGGCATGTGACGGCGCTCCCTGACAGTAAATAAGTGTCCCTTTTCGACTAATTTTAATCGGTCATAGCCAATTAAACATATTTCATTAGTTTCTTGCACAAAATGTCCATTTAATAACAAAAAAGGTTGTTCAAAATCCTATAGTATATCTCATTCTGTGATGCTCAAATCCCAAACTTTAAAGTATACAATGTTTTTCATGCAAACAGAATGCAGTAGAATTTGAGAAAAGATCAAATTGAATGAACACTTTTTTTTACAACTTTTCTAAACAAACCATATTCAGGGCTTTCGTGATCTCTGATAACAGGACGATGCTTAGGCAGGATTGTAGATACCAGCTAGAGAATGCCATGGAATTGCATTAACATATATTGTGTTACAAAGCAAGAAAAGCACATCTGTATCACCTTAATATAGGTCCGGGCACTGTCAGAGCTACAGGCTCATCCATCTCGAGACCAATTGAACTTTTACACTCTGCTTTATTTTGGCTGTGCACAGGAATAGGGTTGACAGTCTATGGTAATGGGGCGAGGGACTGCACAACAAGCACTCTGGATTGTCACCAGATCCTTCACTTCCTTCAGGACAATGGTCTTCAGTCCTTCCCCCTCCATCTACTTGAGTCTGAGTCAAACAGTCTATGGGATCTTATAGTGTCAGTCAGGTAACCGGGATCCAGTAGCATGCCAAGACAACAGATATGTTTAACTGGCAATTTTATTTGGAATACTTATACATGCTAGGTCAAAATAATAAATGGGGAACTAAATCAACTCAAACTCTCGGGTCTTTCGCCACCCGAGGTTAACCCTTAAGTGCATTTTGGGTCACAAGCCCAGTCTCTCACATCTCTCTCCTGAGAGGGTCTAAGTTACCATTTGTTGCATACCTATGGATTTCAGGAGCCCTTCTTCTTATCAACCATTCACTGCAGGCTTTCAGGGTTCCCAAACTGTTCTTCTTTTCAACTGTGTCACGGTTCCTGTATCCGTCTTAAAAATGTCCCTTTTCTCTTAATGGTATGTCAGTGGTAACTTCTGAGGGGAGTTGAAAGACCAGCAGCAAATGAAGTCACTGCGGAGGGTCTCCTCATCCACATAAAGGTGGGTTAACATACCTAACTATTACTTCCTCCTTGGTCTTGGTTTCTGGCCCCTCCTCACTATGCGCCCTAGTGGTTGTTGGTTCCTCCTCCTCTAACTCCTGCCTCAGGCCAACTTGGAACCTTCCTAAATCGACTGTCTAATGGGATTCTTTGCTAGCACTCTTTTAGATATCTTGGGCCCTCCTTTCTGTTCTCCACCAGCTGATGTGTTTGGTCTTCCTCTTTACCTTGTTTGATCACTTCTGTCTCCCTGTCTCACTTCCAACCTTCTCCCCAAACCCATCTCACTAACTCTGTAGAGGTTAGCTGTCCCTTTCCACCACCACTTTCTATTCCCTAATCACCTCCTGTGTTCCTTCCACCTCCTCCTGATGGCTTCAACCAACCTCTTTGTTCTCTCATTAACTGTTGTTCTCTTTCATCTATTGTCCTGCTTCATTAACCTCCTCTTGATGTATCCCAATCTCCTTCTTGATGTACTCCAACAATCTCTTCCTGATGCCCCTTCCTTACTACCATGTTCTTCTGTTGGCTGCCATTAAAATCCTGATATTTTCAACTAACCCCTTGTTTGCCATCACCATCCACTAAGAGACCGATGTTTCTGACCCCCTCCTGACATTCGCTATCCTCCTGGTCTCCTCTGCCAACTTCCAATGGACATTCTCTGCGAAACCCATGTTTTTTCACAACATCGTCCGGATCTTCTCCACCAACAACTTATTCTGGTCTACCAACCCCCTGTTCTGTTCCACCAACCTCCTGTAGCCCATGTGACAGGGACATGTCCCAAAACTCTTTACCAAGTCAGGGGGAGTTGGGGGAGGACCAGTCCCTACCCCCATACCTCGTATGCATGCCTTGAATGGAAGGGAACAGTATAAAAGGGGAGCAAAGGAAAGGCAGAGTGTGGGTTGTTCGCTTACGGTCAGGGGGACTGGCGGTAGATACAGAGACAAGAGAGGAGGGGTAGCAGGTCAAGGAGGAGGTGGCAAAGGCGGCTGCAATGTAGAGAGAGAGTGAAGTTGAGCTATTGGCTGTGAGAGAGAGTGGTACCCTGAATTTGGCACTGTACACAGGAGAGTGTTTGTGAGAATGGAAGTGGAAGGGCGTATTAGCTGGTGTGAGAAGGGGGTGAGAGTAGCAAAGTATGAAGAGGGTAATAGTACTGGAGAAAGGAGGGGGTGAGAGTAGAGGTGCAAGAATGAGTGAGAAGAGCGAGAAGGGGTGAGAGGAAAGAAGCAAGAAGGGGTGAGAGTGAGCGTACAGAACATCAAAGGGACAGGAGAGAAGCACAGAAGGTGAGAAGGATGGGTGTATTGACGTAGGTTAGGAGAGGGAGGAGAAAAGAGTCATAAGATCAAGGAAAGGAGAGAAACGGAGTGAGTGAGAGAAAGGAGCCCAGTCTCTGTGATTGGCACAAGACACCCATCACTGTTATTGTTGCAGAAACCGGCAATTGTTAAAATAGGTTATCACTTTAGAATAACACCCGTAGGGGGGCAAATGGATAAGCTGTTGCCTTTAAGCCATCACCTCTAGCTAGTAGGATATTAGATAGTAGGTGACTGTCATCTTGGGGATTATGGAAGTCTCGGCTACAGTGGGGAAGAAGCCCATGGGGAAACGAGAAAAAGAGGGATGGCCATTGATTGACCACTTGGAAAACAAAACAATAAAATCCCTTGAAATGTCACTGAGAGTTGTGTTCTTGAGGCCGTCAATGACACCCATCTATTCCTTATATCAACAATCTCCTTCTCCTCCTCTTGCCTTCAATCTCTGTTCTTGGCAATCATTTCAAACCCTTTTCTCCAGCTCTGTTTCTGCTCTCTAAACTCTTTCCTCCATACATTGACAGTGCCAGACTAAGTATGTGGGCTTTTAGAGCTCTGTGCTTCTGCCCCCATGGGCTAGATTCTCTGCAAGGATCTGTACCTGTGCCCTGGAATTGATGAAGGGCCAGGATTTATTATTCCTGATGGGCTCATTTGACCATTTGGCTCATTTGACCTTAATCTAGTTCTTAGGGACCAGATCAATACTTGATATGCCCTTTCTGCCATCCCGGAATCGACTTTCCCTTCCTTGTTACTTCAGAGAACTATTTGCTAAGAATACAACTCCTCTGCTTCCTCAGGATGTGAACCTGTTACTTGAAAATCCTCTGACAGCCTTTTTAGTCTCTCTGAATGTGAACAGAATGCTTTCCTTAAGAAACATTGCAGTTTTGTATCATCTGCAAAGTGAGACACTGCCAAAATACAATGGGCTGGTGAATTTGTATCACTGCATGCAAACAACCAACTCTGCCTGTTTTTGTGGGGCAATCCCCATCTTTTAGCCCAAAATTTGGACATTTGACATTGTTTTCCTACAAAAAATGTAATTCGCTCAGATGCAAGTCAATAGGGAAAAAGCTCCCTCTGTCTAGCGTAGAAACGCCCTCTTAACTCTTCTCAAATGTTGGACATCATGTTTGCAGGTTAAAATGCAGTCAGAAAACCATGAACTGGTAACATTGTATCATGTACTGGAACTCAGGGCTCGGGGAGATTCTCTCTGGGTCCTAAAGGGGATTATTCTCTTCCCCAGAATCTTTAGCAGTAGTAACAGTGTGGGTTTAAAATGTATCTTGCGTGTATACCTGAATGTCGATAAACCAGTGTGTTGGTTTTCCATCTGTGGATTTTGGGTGTGGCTAGTGGCACCTTTAGGTTCTTTTACCTCGGTAGTGGGATTGTATAGATTTGTCCTGGTTCTCCTGTGACTGCTGAAACACAAAGGGGGCCAATGGACGGTGGCCAGGGGATCCCCTATGCTGTTACTAGACCCATCATATATTAGTTTGATGAGATACCCATCCCCTTTGAGGTCCCCAGAGTCAGGCAGCTGACTTCGGCTCAGATCCTAAACACTTCTTTCTTGGCTCTGTGTCTTGCTTAGCAGCTGTCACAGTTCTCAGGGCCTTACATTGATCCTACTGGACACACCTACCAGGTACCCCTGCCCGGTGCCGTTAGGTCATCTGACAGGGTCAAGTTTTGGGCACTGCACTGTTAATTGGAACACTAGGTGCTTTCAAGTTTCCACTCCGTTTTTGTCTTAGAAGACTCATCTTGCATTTTGAGGTATGAGCTTGTGTTGACCTCACAAGTTGTCTTTCAGTGGCCCATTCTTCAATACCTAAGGGGTTCAGGGGGCTCCTCTCCCCCTCAATGGACCAGACCCTACTTTTGGAGTTTACATGGATTTGCTTCCCTCTAACTGAAGCACACCCCTCTTCTGGCATTCAGGGGACTCCTTTCACCCTCACTTGGAGCACACACCCCTTCTGGGCTCAAGAGGCTCTCCTGCTCTGGTGCTCTGGCTTCCTCTCCTCAGCTCCTGGCCCAAATAACACTGACTATGTCTCTGAACTTGTGTTTTAACGCACATACAATTGGACGATTACCATCTTTTTCCATGACAGGGGAAGGAAGTCTTCAAAAGGATTTCTGCCATCTTGGATTTCTTTCAGTTGGTTCCAGGTGCAGGAGCTAGTGGGCGTTTGCTGCTCTTCTCCTGCCTTGCCTACGGCTGTCCCCATGCACAGAAGTTTGTTTTGTGGGGTTTTAATGTTAAAAAGGCCATTACAATGGACAGCCAAACCTCTAGTAAGTTCCCACCTGTGCAAAGATCATTTTTCCTTTGGGGAGGGTGAAGGAAGTATTTCTCTCTTTAAATGCTACGGCTGCAGGGGAGGGAGAACATCATCCTGCTTTATAAGTACTGCTTCTGGCGGGGTGGTGGCATACGTTTGTTTTTTCGGTTTGGGGAGCCGCACCTGTTCTTTTCCTGAATCCCTGAAAGACAATCTGGAATCCACTCTAGGTTTTGGATCCCTAACCCTGATGCATCTTGGAAGATGTAGTCCTGCATAGCCTGTTTCTTTGTGATCTGGTACTTTATAATTAGTTACTGTCTCAGGGGATTTGGGAATAGCTCAGGGTAGGTCTTAGCAGGCTTACTCTCATGTGGAACAGGGACTGGATGCGATGTTTGCACTGTGACTTTTTCACGCCTATCTTGCCAGTATGTTTTGGTCACAGTGTTCACAGACCTAGCCACATCTGGTGTTCACATAGTTTTCCGAAGCGGTTTGCTAATTTGAGCCATAATGGAGAAAAGGATGAGAAAGTGTTTAGTGTTTCCACGAAGAAATCTTTATCATCATTTTCCTCCAGTAGTTTTTTTTTTAACTCTTTATTGATTTTTGATTTTATAATTACATTACAAAACAAACAAAACATATAACATAAATGGCTGTTTGGCACTCTGCGTGGGTATCCCTTCTCATCTTCCATTTCTTGGGGGCTCCTCAAGTGTCTTTTCTCTATTGTTCCTCTTCCCTTCTAGGATCGTCCCCTTCACTTTCCTCTCTATGTTTGAACAGATCCTAAATCAGGGAGTTCCATGCTGTTATTTTTTGTCCTGTTTCCCCTTCTCCTTTCTGCACCGCTCGTATCCACACAGTTGTTTCTGCCATTGCCCAATTCCTGAGGTCTGCCCATCATGAGTCTATTGTCGGCCCCTCCTTTGTGTTCCACGCCATTGCTATCCGCCGTTTAGCTAGTAAGCATATTAGGTCTTTCATTTTTGCAAGGTGTGACCTGTGTCTGCCTCCTCTTGGGAATAGACCCAGCAGGTACATTTCAGGGTTTTCTGCTTGTATTTGGAGTCCACTTCTGGCCACTTTATGTCGGATTTTATCCCTAAAGACCCGTATCACTGGGTAGGTCCAGGACATGTGTATCATGTCTGCTTCCTAGTCGGAGCAGCGGGGGCATGTGCAGGGGGTCTCCCAGCTTCATTCTATTCATCCTCTTGGGCGTGAGGTATGCCCTGTGCGTGGTGTATAATTGTGCTCGTCTGAACCTTGCGTTCCTCGATACTCTTTTGGGGTATTTCAGCGCCCTGGTCCATTCCTGATCGCTAAGGGGTCTCCCAAGTTCTTCTTCCCAGCGTCCTCTTATATGTAGCGCTTGCGATTTATTGGATCGTAGCAATTGTTCGTATAGCCTGGAGGTTGTGTGTGTACCTTCCGATATATCGTACCATGCATCTAGTTCTCCTCCTATGTCCTCTTGCTCTGGCCATTCCGGCCACCTCTTCTTCATTGTCAATATTATTCTGTTATGTAGGAGGAATTGACCTTCGTGTATGTCATATTCTTCCACCAAGTCTTGGAACTCCATCCATTGTTCGTCCACCCTCAGATCTCCTATTTGCGCTACTCGTTTGGCTTCCCATTGGGATCTGTATTTTGCGAGTGTACTTGTGTCTGTGCCTAGTAATCCCGCTAATGGGCTCTGTGTTGAGCAGGGATCTTTTGCCCTCTGGAGTCTCCACGCCCTCACCCACAGATCCGTTGCAAGCTTAAGCATGTTTGGCAGGGTCCTGAGCAGGGATTTGTCGACCCATGGTAATTCTCGTAGGTGGTATGATTTCAGTACTGGCTGGAAAAGTATTTTGTCTATTGATTTGTCTTCCCCCAGCGATTTGACCACAAATTGCAGTTGCCCTGCCAAGTAGTATTTTTCGAAATCTGGCAATCTGATGCCGCCCCCTTCTTCATACTCCCTCTGTAGGGTTGTCATTGCGATCCTGCACCTCCCTCCTCCCCACAGGAACCTTTGTGTTATTATGCTCAACTTCATGAAGAAAGCTCTGGGTATGAAGTTCAGAATGTTTGCAAAGTAGTATAACAGCTGTGTGAGTACTACCATCTTCAGAATGGCCGCTCTTCCCATCATCCCCAACAGGAGTGTCCCCCAGAAGTCCATGGCCTTTTGTGTTTTCTCTAGGGCCACCTGTGTGTTGCGTTCGTGTGACTCTGCAGTGTTGTGGTGCATCTCTATCCCCAAATACCGGAAGGAGCTCGGTGCCCATGCCAGACCCATGTCTGGAAGTTTGTCTCGGGGGACCCGCTTTATGTCAGCTAGGGGAAACAGGACAGACTTTTCTTTATTGATGGCTATCCCTGAGAGCCTGGTGTATGCGTCTGCTGCTTCTAGGAGGCAAGGTAGGTTAGCGCACAGGTTCTCCACGAAGAGAATGATGTCGTCTGCATACAGCGAGATCTCATGTACCACTCCATCTATTTCTATCCCTGTGTCCCCATATTCTGCTCTGAGAAAGACCGCCCACGGTTCCAGAGCCAGTATGTATAACATTGGTGACAGTGGGCAGCCCTGTTTAGTTCTTCTGTATATTCTTCAGGGTTTCGAAATGTGTTTTCCCATTTTCACTCTTGCTCTGGGATCTCTGTACAGCAGCTTAATCCATCTAAGAAACCCTTCCCCTATACCAAAGTGGGCCAAGACATTCAGCAACCACTTCCAGCTGACGGAGTCGAAGGCTTTAACAGTGTCTAATGACACTACTGCGCATTCGCCCTGTCTCTGATTCGATGCAATCTGCGGAGGTTCCATGATGTGTTGCGCCCTGGAATGTAGCCCGGCTGGTCTAAGTGGATCAGCGTGGATATTACTAATTTCAGACGGTTCAGACGGATAGCCAGGACCGCCGTAAGTATTTTGGCGTCTCGATTAATGAGCGAAATCGGCCTATAGGTGGCTCACTCTACTGGGGATTTCCCTGGTTTGAGGATCGGTACAATTATTGTTTCCGACATTCTATTTGGTAGTTGCGTTGTTTCGTATGCCTCCTGGTATGTTTCTAGCAATTTTGGGGCTATAATGCCCTTATATGACTTATAAAACTCTCCCGGAAGCCCATCAGGGCCTGGGGATTTGCCCGACGGGAGCTCAGAAATCACTGTCTCGATTTCTTCTACAGTAATAGGGGCATCCAACAGTTGGGCCTGTTCAGCTGTTAGTTTCGGTAGTCTTATCTCTGCTAGGGCATCTGCAATGTCCTCCGGCTCCACCTCTGGGTTAGGGGCGTAGAGCCATTCATAAAAACCGGTAAATAGATTGTTTATAGCTTCCTGGTTCCTGACCTCTGTCCCTGTTTTATCTTTTAGTACGACTATGGGGTCTTTCTTGTTTTCCTGTTAAGTGAGCCATGCAAGGAGTCTGCCAGGTTTATTTCCTTCTGCACGGAGTCTCTGTAAATATTTCCCATAATTCTGCTTCCCTAGTTTCTCCCAGAGTTCTATGCATCTTGTTCTTAACTCCAGTAATTCCCTGGGTTCCTCGCTCATCCTCTCTGCCCCTCCGTTCCTCCATTTTAATCTCCCTTTCCAGTTTGTCCAGTTCTTCTATGATTGTTACTTTTAGCCCTTCTGTTTTCCCAATTGCCACCCCTCTGATCACTACCTTGAATACATCCCAGAGCATGGCATTACTTTCTACGCTACCCTTGTTATGTTCAAAGTAATCTTCTATCACCACATGCAGATGTTCTTCCAGTTCTCCCTCCCCTAGGGCCTCCGCTCGGAGATGCCATGTTGGTATTGGGGTTTTCCTATGGGTGTGTGCCCATGTTACTAGTATTGGGGCATGGTCTGAGAGTGTGCGTGCTTTTATGTCAATTCCTGTGAATTCTATTAGAGATTCAGTACCCGTAAAAAGGTAGTCTATTCATGTGAATGTGCTGTGAGGTGCGCTATAATGTGTATACCCTCTCCCGCTTCCATGTACCTGCCTCCAGATGGCCACCAGCTGCAGTCATGTGAGGGTCCTTTGGAGCTCCTTAGCAGGGGGTGCTACCTTCCTATGTTTGTCGTCTGACCTGTCGAGAAGCGGATCCAAGGTACAATTAAAATCTCCTGCCCAGATGAACGTGGCCTCCCTGTATTGAGCCAGCTTGGGCGCTAAGCTCCTGAAGAATTCTGATGCATCGTGGTTTGGGGTGTAGGTGTTAATCAGACATATTTCCCTGTTTTCTAGCATTCCGTGTACCAGCACTAGTCTTCCCTCCGGATCACTTTCCTGCTTTATTAGTTGGAACGGTACTACCGGCGCAATCCAAATTAGCGCTCCCCTTGCATAGTTCGAGTATGTAGTGATGTATACTTGCCCTCCCCATTTCTTGCCCACCTTGGCCTGTTTTTCCGATGTTAGATGAGTCTCTTGCAACATTGCTATCTTGACTTTCATCTTGTTTAACCAGGTATACACGCCGAGTCGTTTGACATAGGCGTTAAGTCCGCGCACATTCCAGGTTGCTATTGTGATCTCATCAGGGTCCATCTATGTATTGTTTACTTAGGCTCTGTTGTCCCATAGCCTTTATCTTGTTTCTCGGCCTGTTTCTTCTCCTTGCGTCTGGCTCTTGGGGCGTTCTCCCTTTCTCTTGATCTTTTCCGCCTTTTCGTCTGGGGTGATTTCCCTCAGTTTGTTGCTGTATGTCTTCCCGGTCTCCACTCACTCGAGCTGTTTTGTTTTGTGATTGCCTAAGTTGTCCTTCCCACCATTAGTGCCTTGTGCCAGCCGGCCATATTTGTTGCTAACCAACACATAAACCAAAACTTCCAAACTAACGTCCAGTCACCCTGCCCCTGCTCGGGCCTCGCCGCTTCTCTTGCTCTGTCAGACGAAGTGGAACAGGCTCCCTGCAGCGCGATGCCTCCAAACTAGCATCCGAACTTGTGAAACGTTCATTTTGGGGTTGTGGTTTTCCTTCGCCATCACAGCTGGATTGAAGCAGGTCGCTCCTTCATGCTCTGCATCTGGCTTAGTGACCTTACTTTATGTTGATGTCTTGTTCCTAAAGTCGACGTTTCCTCTCACCAAGGCTGGTTCTCGTCATTATTCGGATTTCTCGGTCTTTGCGGAGGGATGCCCTGCTGGTCCATCCATATGTGGGCATCTTCGGTTGAGTCAAAGAACCATGATTTACCTTAGGTTTGGCGGGGTATAAGAGCATGTATCGCACTCCTGCCGTCCTGAGGCGCTCTTTAGTCGGACCAAATCTCGCTCTTTGTTTTTGAACCATGACTGTGTAGTCTGGGTAGATGGTAATTTTGGAGGTGTTCCTTGTAATCACTCCCCCTTCTCTTGAGAATGATAGTATCTTCTCCCTGTCCTTGAAATTCATGATCCTGGCGATCATCGCTCTCGCGGGGGTGCCTGGCTGAGGTCTTTTGGTCAGTGCTCTGTGCGTCCTCTCCACCGCGAAACCTTGGGACAGTGTTCCAGCCCCAATCTCTTGGAGCAGCATGGTTTCAACATATTATGTGGGATCCCTGCCTTCTTTGCCCTCTGGAAGCCCAACTATGCAAATATTATTCCTTCATGCCCTTCCTTCTGCATCTTCTGCCCTTTGTTCAAGGATCTTGACCTTATGCATTACTTCCTACATTTGTGTTTGCGCGACCGCCACATCTGTGGTGTTTTGCTGCACTTGCTGCTCTGTTGTTGTTACTCTGTCTGTCAGGTTTCTAGCGTCCTGACGGAGGAGGCCCACATCTACCATGACAGTGTCCAGTTTATTTTCCAAGGATGCCTTGAGGGCGCCCATCGCCGTGTCCATTTTGGCTTCAAGGGACGCTTTCAAAGCAGCTATTGCTTCTAGGATCGTCCTTCATTTGTGTTTCCCACCTGTTGTGCTGTGCTTGACGTATCCATTGCTGTGTCAGGCTGGACAGGTTGTTTGTTTCCGATAATTCTGATTTGGGATTATCTCTATGGAGCTTGCGTCTCTGCTGCTTTGTAGTCGGTGGATCCGGAACCGTCCGTGTGTAACGCTCACCTGATTCCCACGGAGGCACAGGTCTGGCTTCGAGTGCTGATGCTTCTTCAATGGTGAAGCGCAGGACTCTGAAGATGGACAGGAAGGGCCCTCTACTCTGGCTTCTCCGGCTCGCAGGAATATTCCCCTGTGCGTGAAAAGGGAGTATTACCTACTGACTGAGTTATGCTCAAGCCTCCCACTCTCTTCCAACCCTCCACAATACCCTTCCACGATTCCCCGTGAAGTCTCACCTTAGGGTCAGGAAGGATGAGCTCTCCATCCTGCTTCTGATGCAGGGGCGCGTTGAAACCCAGTTACTTCACTGGATTGAGGATTGATGGGAGTTCAGGTAAGCTTGACTATTCAGGTAAGGCTCTGTAAAAGTTCTGTTGCAAGTTCAAAAGTCCAAGCTTAATAATAATGTTCATTGTCTTTTTGCAGCAAGCGCTAATGCTTATGTCTTTTTTCCCCTTAGGGGCCGGGGTTCGGAATGCCGAAGATATGGCACCAACCCGAAGTGAAACGTGCAGTTCCAGTTCCAGTAAATGGCAGGTTAGTTCTGGATGAGCGCTCGGGAACTGTCTTTGCATACGCTCATTCAATGTCTTTGTCTTTTCTCCCCATAGGGACTGGGGTACGGAAAATGCCTGGAAGCGGCAAGACCCGAAATGAAATGGGAATGACCCAACAGGTAAGTCTTATTCCCTTCCTTCTCTCACCTCTTATTCTTGTCTTTTTCTCTAGGCTCTGGGAAGTGGCTGTGTATCCGGATGATCGCTGCTGAAAATGGAGGAACCCAGGAAAGGTGAGTGAAATGCAGCGCTGCAGCGATCGTAACAAAATGCTTTTAAAAATATTGTCTTCCCTTTCAGGATCGTCGGTGATGTCTCTGTGGTGCAGATTTAGCTGGTAAGGTCTCTTGTCTCCCTTTGCAGGTGACCCAGGATGCTGACAGGCGTGGCTGAAGTCCAGATGCAGGAGCTGACACGGTGAGCGTCCAGCTGCGAGGAGCAGAACAACGCGAAGCATGAGTTGCTGATCGGGTGTGGTTTAAATAGCTTTGGGAGAAGTCCCAAGTGTGTATCCTTCCTCCGATCAGGTATGTATCCTTCCCCGACCACACCCGGGTGGAAAGTAGTCCCATTCAGGCCTCAAGAGGGCCTGGATGTGGCAGCATGGTCTGCATCAGGTAAGTGCACATTAAAACACTTGAACACATGTCTAGCTTTATGAGCCTGGCGCCTAAGGCGCCAGGACTGCGTCCAAAGGGCCCCAGCTTGGGCCCGCTGGCACTCCCCTGGGGGAAATGATGCCGGCCTCTGGGGTCGCTGGGTCGGACCTGGCTCTTTGGAGGTAGGCATCATGACTCCGTGCCCCGGCCGTATCAGTTTCTGTTTATCTCGAGTTCAGTTCCTAGGCTTCCCCGCTGTGGGTTTTCAACTGTCCTGTGAGTTGTTGTGCGCCCTCTTTATCTCCTGGGGGAGCTTACTGCGCTGGATGTTGTGCCTTAGCTTTGTTTCGTGCAGACCCTTCTTTAGTGCGCTTCAATGTGCCTTAGTAGTTCTTCCAGTGGCACTCGCTTCTCGGGCCTACAGGGGGAGTGGCGGTCCTGTTTCACGTGTTATTTGCGTGGATTAGCTCGTAGTCGATATTGCTCCATGTGCACTGGTTCTCGTTCCCTGTATACCCTATTTCTCACAGTCTTTATCTGGTCTGCCGGCCAGGCGCCGGGCGGTCTTCTCCGCGTGTGCCTTCTGTTTGCCGCAGGCCCTCAGTGCTACGTGGTCCGCTTCCCCTTATATTGTCTGCCCCTATCACCTCCTGCTGCTTCCCCCAGCCTCTGGGTATGTTTTCTCCACCGGCCGTGTGCGTTTCTGGCTGATTATCTTGACCAGCCTCTGCTTTATGATCCTTGCAGGCGGAGTGGCTCTGGAGGGGGATGGGGCCTGTGTGCCCCCGCGCCGCGTGTTGGAGTGGAGTTCGGGTGCACCCTCCCCGCTAGGCTTCTTCCAGCCCCGTACCTCTATTGTGTCCGTATCAGCTCCCGGGCTCCTCTTCCTGGACCGCCTCTGTTCATCTTTGGTCAGCAGTGGGTGTTTCTGGCCGATTATCTTAACCCGCCTCTGCTTTATTAATCTTGCAGGTGGGGTGGCTCCGGAGGGAAATGGGGCCCATGCGCCCCCGCGCCCGTGTCGGAGTGGAGCTCGGGTGCGCTCTACTCGCTGGGCTTCTTCCAGCTCTGTACCTCTGTAGTGCCCGTATCAGCTGCCTTGGCTCCTTTTCCTGGACCGCCTGTGTTCGTCTTTGGCCGCCTCTCCGGGGGGTCTCCTACTGTGCCGGGTGTTGTCTGTCCCCAGCCAGCCGCTCTTCGCCTGTGGTCATGAAGCGCTGGTTTTCCCTCCGGCGGTTCAGCTGCTCGCACCCGCCATTTTGTATCCCGCGGGTGCCGTCTTCTTTTGCCTTTTTCTCCTCGATTCCTGCTCCGATTTTTCATCGGGAGACTCAGCAAGTGATCTACGGATGTTCCGACATCTGTTTTTTTTAATGGTTTTGCGCCAGTTTGGCTGGATCTGCTTCAGGATCTCGAAGGAGCTTCTCGATCGTGCCTCCTACTGCATGGCTGCCAAGCCACGCCCCCCCTTTCTCCAGTAGTTTTATATCTATTTGCAGGCTTTTTATTAACTGCATGAAATGTCTCCAGATCATCATTTGAAAACACCAGATCTTTCTCCTCTGGAGAATTTACTATACAGTCACCCTCAAACACGTCATTGTTTAATAATAAATGACATTTATTCCTGCTCCTCAGAAGGCATTATGTAAGCCTCCTCCTGTTCCGGAACAGTGGATTGACAATGTTCCTATAGGGAAATCTCTTTCAAAGAAAAGAAGCAGAGTAAGGGGACATTTTGAAAAACATTTAAGCTGTGGTCTGCGGACATTATTTGAAAAACACGCATGCAAGGGTTGCAGTCCTTTCTAAACAAAATATAAATGATGAGGCTGAGATAAACATTTCAAGTATAAGAAAATATCCTGCAATCCTTATTAAAATGGAGAACTGCTTATGACGGAGAAAAACAAATTTGCATTTTATACTACCAGAAGAACTGGTGGAGGATCAGTCATAATGATAACAACTGGCCTGCAACTTAGTCACTGGGAGGCTGGACCGTCCATCAATCCCATGCCAGTGTTTTTATGGGTTGCATCTGTGTATGGTGGGCTCAAGATAATGAACAACTAAAGGGGGTTCAGCTCAACCAATGTATCTATGTTTGCTAATCTGTGCTTTCCATCTTTCAGGCCTCTCATGAGGAAAGGAACCTTGATACCTGGAAAAACAAAGTGCTAATCTGAATATCTAACAGACCAAGGAGCTGTCCAGGGGGGGCAGGACGAAAGTCATAAAACCCCTGAGGACTTCAAGAACTTACAAATACTTTATCAACCACCAGGCACTAGGTTACACATCCTATACTTCCAACTACGAAAGAACATAACACAAAATACCAGAGATTCTGTAGTGCGCAGAAAAACAAATAACCGCATTAAATGTGTCAAGTGAGAAAAAAATAAATGTGCCTTTTAAATGTTACGTAGGGACTTACTATTTCACCTATAATTCTGCAAGGGAATGTCACAGCAAAATAATTATTTTTGTGAAATTTTCAGCTTGTGATGTTCTATTTGGTGATGTACAAACGATTGTGCTAATGCGATTTTCAATTATGAAAATTATGCAAAATTGTATTTTGTGGTGTAGGAATGGCGAATGCCAGTGTGTCAGATCTCCCAGTGTTCGCAGAGACAAGCCCATCACTTTGAGATGGGAAAATAATTTGAATATAAATATTGGAGTGAGTCGAAAGGAAAAATCTTTAACACAGTAATCATGTGTGACCCCTTGATGAAAATTACAGAGAGAGAGAGAGAAATCTGCTGAGCCAATTAGTAAAGTGGTCATATGTGTGGAATGTATTCATTCAGAATGTTACCATTTTTAATGCAAGAAATCCCTGAGATGACATCATATTAAATGGGAGTGAAACTGGGTGCAGAAGTTGCTCCCATCAAACGGCCTCCTTTATAAAAATGCCCAATGACTGTGAAGGGGTATGTCTATTGTGATGTCACTTTTGGAACACTGTCCAATCAAATACATTGACCAATGAGATTGCGGAAATTATTGTGAGGAGCCAGGAATGAGACTTGGACACCAGGGGGTTGGAAATACCTCTCTGTCCCTGCTCTAAGAGGTGTTTCCCTACCTAAAACCAATCTAAGATTCTGTCAATGTCAGAATATTCAAAGCAAAACCATCCTGTGTCCAAAGTACTATTCTGGTCCTCACACTCTAGAAATAAACTCTAAGGTAAAAAGAGAAAATATCTTTGGCCTTTAGTAGTGTACACATGTTCAAAAAGGAAAAAGGAAATGGGTAACTCCAACACAAAAGTTCCAGAATGATATAGTGCCTTGTTCCAGAGGGTGATTCCCTTCTTCTTGATTTCTCTTCACTCTGTTTTATATTCAGGAATATCAGTTCCTTGGGTTTCTCTTGATCAACAACACAACTGGTACATAAAACAATTTGGCTGCTATTCGTTCTTTTGTTAGGATACCTGGTGTACTCACCCTGACAGGTTTTCTCCCCTCTTTAATATGTTCCCACTGCCTTTGGCTAGTCCTCATGTATCTTCATCAGGATATCCTTGGGTAATATAAATTAAACTCTGTTCAACTTGATCCTGCCAGGACGTTCCCACATGAACATGTTCATAACTTGCATCCACCTGGTATACTCTCCTGCCATGGCTTTTCTTATATATATTTTTGCACCTCTTAATCTGCCTGGTATACTCTCCTGCCAAGGCTTTTCTCATGTGTGGTCTATGCACACTCACAAACTTGACAGTCTCTTATACTTGTTTTGTCTTCCCTTGAATCCGCCTGGTATACTATTCTGCCAGGGCTTCTCTTACAGGTATACTGCATATACTCACAAACATGACTGTCTCTTATGCTTATTCCGCTTTGCCTTTTTACAAGATATTAATTTGCTCATTCTTCCTTGGGGATTTCATTTAGGATTATTCGGTTTTGACAGCGTTCCTATACTCCCTGGTGTCCCCGCATCCCTTCAGTGCACACACCGGTTCTTGTTGGTTCTTCTGCTGAAAACCTGCAGCGGCCCTACAGCGTTCCGCTCCCTCGTGCTGTTTCTGCTTTTCAGTTTCTCTGCGTCTCACGGCTCATGTTTGCCTATTCTGTATTTCTATGGCTTACGTGAAGTGGAGTTTGCTTCCTAGTTGCATCTGCTTCTGGTGTCCTAGCCACATACCCTCCTCAGCAATCTGCTCCTGCTTCTGTGTCGGTGTGCCGGTTGGCTCCACAGACTCTGTTCTAGCCCCACAGTATCATGGACAGCACAGAGAGAAGCAGCGTTCTCCAGACAGGGCCTGCTTGTCAGCTGCTTTACCAACTTACATTTCCCAGCCTCAGGTTTGTTCATACAACCACTAGAGCGCAGGATGTGCTCTTGACTTCCAGTCGTCTCTCCCTCTGTGATCCTCCCTCAAATAGCCACCCCCAGGATTTGGATCAGAGAGCGTCTGCCTCACCCTGGCCACATTAGGGTATGCCCCCCCCAATGGAAGCAGTGATGACACTGCCAGATTCATCACAGTATACACACCTCAAAAGGTGGGGTTACTGTTCTATATAAGATTCAACACAAACTCACACAGGGACAGAGGCCGACAGACTCACCTGCTCACTCACTGACTGATGGAGAGGAGAGAAAGAGGAACTGATAACAGGAAAGAGAAGAAATAGCTTGCTCCATTTTGGACTAATTTTGGATTCTTCCCCATGCCCTGAAAGTGAAGCCAAGTAGGAGTTAAAGTCCCAGTCCTTCAGTGGAAGAAATAGACAGACTGTGGGGGAAAGCTGGTCCCATCTTGCTGACTGATGCCCACCTGTTCCTAGAGGGGAAGAACTGAACGAGTAAATACGAGGGTGCCCACCTGTTTGTGAGACAGACAAAATAAATTAATATGTGAGGGAAAATAAGCCTGCGAGGAGCGATACTATAAAGAGAATTAGATGAAATCCTGTCCCTGTTATTTGTCAGTACTGAGGGGTGGTAATATATAAATTGATTGTCTATCACGAGAATCTATCACGAGAAGCTAGGGAATATTTCAGATGGCTATGTGCTTCTGGAAAAATATATATTGTAGAGACTAGGTCCACGGTGTGTCTACAGTGAGATCCCCTAACTCTTTTTCTGTATAATGATGTCTAGCACTGAAGAATTCTCATTGTGTGCATTTATTATTTGTAAAGCACTGAACCAAAAAAGCCCACAGGCATAAGAGTTCTCACAGGATAAACACAACAAAGAAACAAAAAAGATACCAGACGGATCGATAACATAGAAGGAGAGGGGCAGCATGAAAGGATCAAGAGAAGAGCACAGTCTTTAAGCCATGTTTAAAGCAGTCAGGAGAAACGCCCTAAGATTCTTAAACTGAGCTGCGGTACCTGTTATAATAAGCTTTGTTTTAGAATCATTAAGAGCAAGACCATTGTCCATCATCCATGACTGGATCAAAGAAAAAAACAGAGTTCATAGTATTCGTACCTTGAGCATGATCCCCTTAGAGTGGTATAAGGCACTAGGTGTTGCCAGCATAGTTGGTATATGTAAACATTTTGGTGTCAAGCAGATCGAATAAGGGCTTCACAAAGATATTATAAAGTGTGGGGGATAAGCAGGATGCCTGAGGAACCCCACAGGTCACCACAAATCTGTCAGCGATGGCATCAAAAGATAGTCTGAAAAAAAGGACCTGACGCAGTCGGCGGCTGCAGGTGAAAAAAAAGGCAGAGTGTACCAACCTATTGACCAGTAAGGTGTGATCTACAAGGTCAAAGGCTGCAAATAAGCCCATGAGCATGACAAGAGAAGTAACACTGTTCTCAATTTCTGTAGAATATTGGCCTTAAGATTTAAAAAAAGCAGTTTCAGTGCCATGAGCAATCCGGAATAAGGATTGCCGCAGGCCATGGATGTCGTTTTGAACGAGAAAATCTTGTACTTGAATATAGGCGGTCCGATCAAGAATCTTGAGCAAGAAGGGGACATTTGTGATTGCTCTGTAATTGGATGGGATGTTTGGATCCAATGAAGATTTCTTTAGCAGGGGAGAGATCTGCGCCTGTTTAATGCAAGATGGAACAGAGATTTCAAAGAAAGAACTGTTGACGAATTTGGTGACGATGTTACGCTCACCTGGACCCCCACAGGGGTTTCGATCGGACCCGGACAGCTGCGGTCTCCTTCAACGTGATGCGTAGTGCAGAGATGACTGTCTGGACTGGCCCGCCTAGTCTTGTCTGCTGCACCCAAAGAAATATTTTCCTGCAAGTGGAGACAGGGATTAACCACCTGTGGGTTTTAGTGATGGCCTCCCAACTGTTCTCGCTCTCCCCCACTAATCACCTCCGATATCCCCTTAGTAACCTCACCTTATGTTCGTAAAAGATGAGCTCTCCATCCTGCGTGTCTTACAGGGGCGCATAGATACCAGTTACTTCACTGGTTTGAAGGCATTGGGAGAGTTCCGGTAAGTATTGACTCTGAAGTCCCTGGCGGGATTGCTAAGTATCAAGTTCAAAGAGTTCAATGTGCCCGATGTTCACTCTTGTCCCCTTCCTACCTTAAGTTGCAACTGAGTTCATGAGAAGAAGGTCTCGTAGCTGCTGCTGCCGTTCCGGTAAGAGTCTGTGTTACCCAACGCTGTCCGGTAACTATTGCATGCGTTCACGTGTTGTTTTTCAGCATATAAAAATGTGGAGAGTTATGGAATAATACCGCCGGTGGTAAGTCTATGGTGGTAAGAGGTTGTATTTGTTGATTCCCTTGGCTCACCTTGTTTTTTCCTGTGTCCCCTAGGTGCCGGATTACGGCGAAAAAATGGAGACAATGCCGGATGGAAAGATGCTGTGAGAACTGGTGAGTATGGCGCCGTGCTGGAGCTGGCGAAGCAACGCATGCAGGACTGATGTACTTTCCAGGTCCGGAGATGAAATGGTTCCGGAATTAGGTGATGAAATTGAAATAAGTTCATTTTCTAATCTTGTCCTTTTCTTCTTCTTTATTCTAGGAGCTCCGGATTCGAGGCGGGCGTGGCAGAAGACTGGATGCTGGCTGCAGGCACGCGGGCGTGGCAGAAGACTGGATGCTGGCTGCAGGCACGGTGAGCGTCACGCTGCTGGATGCAGTATAACGCGAAGCATGTGCTGCTGTTCGGGTGTAGTTTAAATAGCCTCCAAAGTAGTTCCATGTAAGAAGTTCCCTAGAGTCACGCCCGAGTAAAAAATAGTCCCTGTAACAAAATAGTCCCATCCAGGCCTCATGTAGGCTTGGACTCTTTTGCAGCATGGTCTGCATCAGGTAAGTAAAGTCTATGAGCCTGGCGCCTAAGGCGCCAGGACTGAACCCAGACAGCCCCTAGCCGGGGCTGCTGAGGTTTAAACAAATGTCTGGATGCCTGCTCCTGGAGCAAAGGGCCTTGGTCCTGATGCCCGGGGGTAGGCATCATGACAGACGAGCGGGATAAGTTTTAATGTGCATGCTTTCACCATCATCGCAGGACAAGCGTCTGCTTTATAAAGTGTGGTCTTAAAATGGCCTATAATGTCAGTTACCTCAAGCTCAGAATCTTGCCTGAACTCAAAAAGTGATGAGATGTCAGCATGACTTAAGATATCTATTCCCTGGATTAATCAATCCAGGCAAATAAGTTTGCTACAAATGCTGTCCTGAATCTTCTTTTATCATGTTGACCATGGTGTCTTGAATGGTCATGCACCACACTTTATCCTTGATCATTTTAGAACTGGGTGAACAGGGGTTCTCCAACTCCTTAAGTATATTTAAAAGTTCTTCAGAATCGGTGTTGTCAATCCTATTATACCTAGAAAAAGAATATAACTGAAGCAATTCCTGGGTATACCATCAGGCAGAATATTGTTGTCAAAGCTAAATTGTTTCAGACCAAAGGGAGAGGGTGATTAGTTGCTACCCATTCTCTCACCGTTTAAAGTTTCCCATTGAAAGTGAGAAAGGTACGCTTGCACGCGATAATTAAATAAAGATATCACTTAAGGGAATCTAGCTAACATAGATGTTGAACCTACATTTGCCTTTCTACAAGCCATTTACGACCTGAAAGTCTAGTATGATATGATATGATAGTAGTTTGTTTCAATTGAGTCTAAAATGCTGTTGAAATTCTGACATGTCTATTGACTAATGGGGTGGTATTTTGAATAAAGGGTAAGTAGAGAGAATTGGATAGGCAGGCATACTTTAAACTAATTTGTTGTTTTTCACAAATGAGATTCCTCATGAACTCTCATGCATTCAATCCATGGTGCATGCATTCCCAGGAGAATAAAATGTGTAGAGATACCTATGGCAATGTGTGTGTTACAAAAGTCTCTAGTTCTATAACTGTAGCATTGAAAAATGATGTGACTATTGTGGTTATTATTTTTCATCATTGCAATTGGATTTAATGGAAGTGTAACATATTTTTAAACTAAATTGACTCAATTAATTCCACTTGGTTAATAAAGGGGAGGGAAGCTATAAGGAATCACTATAATTAAGTTGGGGGGACCCATATTCACAAAAACAACTTGTTTAAATAAATGAAAGTTGTGCACGCCTGGTTTGGGGTGGGTGGAAGGTTCCACTGAATCAGATGCCACCCTATTAAAACATCCTACATGCCTGCCTTGTGTAAGGAAGGCATGGTATCAAACAGTAAGACAGACACGAGTTCAAGGGTATTTATTGAACTTCAATCAGGTTTGAAAAACACCTATCTAATCCTAAATCTAAAGATGGAAGCAAGCTACGACCATCAAATAATAATAATGCAGTCCTAGTGGTGGCTTGTCAAAATAAAAGGGCCTATACTAATAAACCTATTGCCAATCCTTACCTCAAAATACAAATAGTGTGGGAAAAAGTGTTATGCAAAAGAAAAGATATAATAAGCTGTTGGCTTCCCTTCTGCACGTTTTCAGCACGGGACAAGGCGGCACACTGGAACTAAGCACAGTCTATGGCTTCTCTAGCACAAGGGTGCAGTTCAAAGTTTCAACATCAGGGCCTTCTGCACAAAAGTCTCTTTACCATTCAAAATCTCTTATTTCAGAGGGCCTGATGCAACACACAAAAAACATCAAAGTTCCGTTCTTTATAGGATTTCACATATACCAATTATAGGGTGATTTTCTGTTCACCCCGGGTCACCCTCCGCCAGGCTCCGACCCGCTTTAACACAAAGCTTTCAACTGATCTACCTCCGCCAGGCTAGGACCAATTTACTGTTCACCTTGGGCCCCCTCCTCCAGGCTCAGACCCACTTTAAAATGCAGTTCAATTTCGGTGTGTCTTTGTTCACCCCGGGTCCCCCTATGCTGGGCTCAGACACTCTTTAACACAAGACTTTCAACTGATCTCCCTCTGCTGGGCTCGGACCAACTTTATCTACTTTGTCACAAACTTCCTTTACTATATCAACATCGAAGGCCTTCGACTGTGCACATGATTTAGCTTGACATGTTGCAGGACTACTTCGATTCCCAATTCTCTACAACTCTTTCACTTTCAGCTAGATACCTTAAAGAGACCTTCGATTAAGCACACACATGGTGCCGGACCACTCTGTCGAAGGTATTGTATCTTGATTTCAAAGTTCAATCACTCATCAGCAGTTCAACTTTACTTGTGTTTTTTATCATATGTATTTCAAACAATGTTCGTTCCAGCGCTCCACATACAATGTTGCTGCTTGCAACCTTGGCTTCAACACATACCGGTCTTGTATTGGTTTCCCCCACTCACCTGCTTTGTTGATTTCACTGACGCTGCTTTGTTCTTGGATCCAAGGGCAGTACCACAGCGGCCGGGTCTCCCCATCTTGATTATAGACACGGGAGTGGCCCGGGTACCTCCGGCACACTACGTAAGATTTGTCAACCTGTTTTCCTGGTCTTATGCTTTCCAATCTCAAGGGTTCATTAAAATAACGGTTCCTTGTCGAAAAGGTCAAGGGAACTTCCTCCTTGCTATCCCCTTCTGCTTTGCCATCTTTCTTCTCTCGTTAAACTGCCACCTTGGAACTACTGTTTCCTTGTGTGTTTTGCCTAGCTCAGAGTGTGTCTTTTATCTATGTGGGGAAGTGAAATGGAAGTCCGGTGTGAGCCATTGTTGATAATTGCCTGACCTCGCCTAACCATGGTATTGGGACATGTCAGGTAAACGGCTCAGGTGTTAGTCTGTTTTCCCTTAGAGCGGGCTGTCAGTGAGAAAATGTTCGGTGTCCCACTCCCACTCCCCAAAGACCCCCTCACACAGGTGATCCTCCCGCACTGGTCCACCCCCAGGAACTGGGTCCAAAAGCAATGGCCATATCCTGGCCACCTGGATGACAGATCCCGGGGACTAGTGGGTGAGACACCTTCTGGTTTCTCACACTTGCTACTTTCAGCAGTATTTGTAGAGGGTATGAGATTTTGTCTTTTTCCATTTCTGTATTTATCAGCTTCATGTGTTCAGTGGAACAACCACCTAACAACCTGATTTGTGCTAAATTGTAACTTCATTACTGACAAGGAGAACCAGATAAATGTGAGGTTACTGGTAATCAAGCCAGGTTTTGATTCTCTTCCTGAAACCAAGGAGATTACCCAATGTTATGGCAGTCTACTCCATAGGCAACAGGCTCAAACAGAAAAAAATCAAGCTCGGAAAATCAATCATTAAAAAGTGGCCATGAGGTCTAAGGATCCACCAAGACACAAGATGCTAATGTCTGGATACTAGAAAAGCCAAGGCTGCTGGGTGAAAATGGTTTTGTGTATGAAACAAAGGTCTGTTTGCATGATATGTTGATGGATAAGAAGGCAATAAAGGTAATACAAATCCAGAAACATTATCTGAACAGCAACGCTTCGGTGGAAGACACGCTGTGTCAGTGGAACAAAGGGGGGCCAGTACCCACAGAGCTGAAAGGAGAATAATACACAGGAGACAGGAATGAAAGGAGTTCTGCATACACAAAAGTATAGGCTTAGTCTTTAACTATAAACAAGCAACAAAGCCAGTGAATAGAAAAGGGTGGGAAATGCAACCAAGACAAGCATGCTTGGTTCCCATATCGGGTGTACACAGAATGGGGCCAGGGTTTCTCATAGAGCCTGGGGAAACTCTAGACCTCTTAGCAAGTTATTACAGTGCCTCATTCTGAATTTTCATGGAAAGGAGCAGTAGGAGTGGGCTTCTGTGCCGGGAGCCAAGGGCATGAATGTGGAACAAAATACTCACAAGACCGAAGCATGTAAAGGTCCAGTAAGAATGGAACAGTGACTGCCTTGTGAAACAGGAACGAGCACATTGTTTACAAATATGGCACACTGGTCAATACTGTAACCCACCAAAGGAAGGAGCAGAGATTACTTGCTGGAAAACTCAGTAACCAAACTCTGGACAAAGGAATTACACAAGCACACATGGGGACAAGAACAGTAAACCTTCACAGAAATATCCTGGGAAGAATAGGAAGTCGATGTAAGCAAGTGTGGTGTTCGAGCTAAAACATGGCGCTCGTGCGCAGTGCATTCTGGGGGCACTCAGAGCCATAATGGATATTTATCCATGCCTCAGTGGAAAGCTGCACTTGCTTTGCGAAACAACATGTTTGCAACGTTATTCGCTGATGGGTTTGGAATGCAGGCATTCTCAGCCAAGGACACGGCGCTGGGAAAGCTAAGATCCGCAGGTGCCGGCTGGTACCTGATAACGAGGTTTGTTTTGGTTTGCTATGCTTGCGCCAAGGTTTTGAGATGAGTTATGGACTTGTTTTCCGGGGCGTTTAGGAGAGGGAAGCGCTTTGCTCCTTGAGGTTACTGTCGGTTGACCCAGCTGGCAACCAACGGTCACCCATCAATGCGCAAGCGCATTGCCAGAAGGTTCGAGAAGTTGCCACCCCTTGTTGAGGAGGGCATGTATGCGGAACCCCTCAACGGTCAAACGGGATAAGCACAAAGACCTCAGTCGGTAGGGGGACGCCCTGGTCCGATATACCTGTGGGCTGTTGTGCTCTCGGCCTGGCTGTTATCGGGGTCTTTCAGCCGCTTCTGGCGAGATGAGGTTTCGTCAAGTTACGCCCATGGTGATGTATTCTTGCTAATTTACTGTCTTTCCTATGATTTATCTGATCAATGCTTGTATTGTATATATGCCTAACTATGAATAAATAGCCGTATAAGTGCTACTTAGTCTCTAAGTGTGCGTGTGGTTGTAAGTCATTGCGTTGTCTACCTGCGTTCAAAGTATTGGCTCTGCGGCTGTACTGGTGATAAATTACTGTCCGTGCACTATTGGCGAGCAATACATTTTTGGCGACGAGGATGGGATATTTGTGATGAATTGTTCCAAATATTAAAGAATCCATTTGAATGCAGATAGGTTTTTCTTACATTGCGAGCGAAAGGTTGTTTTCATTTGGCAGAGAGTGCTGGACTGTGTTAATCTGTTCTGTGTGTGTGCGTGTCTGCGCAAGTGACTGCGGTGTTGTAAGAAATGTATATATATATATATATATATATATATATATACAGAGGTTTTGTACATTATTGCAATGATGAATAGTTTGTTCAGGAAAAAGGGAGTTCCCGCTGGCGGTGAATGTCCCGATGTGATGATTCCAGGGTGGGCGAAAAGCCCATATGATGAGTTGGCTCAGTTATGGGCATGCGGTGCGGGGCTGTGTGAAACATGGGATGATGGAGTGGGAGACGCTGATCCGTCAGAAGTAATGTATTGTTTACAACAGATTTCAGTAGAGAGGGGAAAGGAATGCGCCGCGCTAGGCAGGCGGGGTTGGGTTCTCCAGCATGCCTACCGAAAGATACATCAGAAAAATGTGGAAATGAAGGATAATATTTTGCGATTGGAAAAAGAGTTAGCTGCTGAGAAACAGATTGCGTTAATGCAGCAGATTCAGATGAAACTTTTCAAAGATAAAGCTGACAAATATCAGGCTGTGGCTGAAAGGGCAGCAGTCAGAGTAGCCCGATATAAGTATAGAAAAAGACGGGGAGGGGTCAACCAAAGAAAAGTGGCAGCAGTAATCGCTACCGCAGATGTAAATTGGGATCCCGATAAATGGGATGGAGACATCTTTGACTCAACAAGCCCAGAGAGTAGCTCGGCAAATGAGTCAGATTCCAAAGCAGAAATTAATCAAAAGGCAGTGGCAGCCAAGACGGTCAGAAGACGCCGTGCTGGGCCCCACCCGCAGGACCCTGAAGGCGGGGTTGTGGATTTAACCACGCTGGAAGATTACACTCAACAGGAGGTTGGAGAAATCATTACTCGTTTGAGGCAAACGTCAGGGGAAACTTTATTGACATGGATGGTGAGATTGCTAGACGGGGGAGCTGCAGGGTTGTTCGTAGATGCTGCAGACTCACCACGCTTTTTGCCTTTGTCCAATGACACTAATGTACAGGAGGTCTTAAGGGCAGGGCTGCCCCCTGATGAGAATGGCCAACTTTCACAAATGTCTTTGTTGAACTTAGCAGCCCAAGCATGTCACCGCAAGTACCCCATTACCAGAGATTGGCCTAGCGAGGAAACAAAGTGGTATACTTTGAAAGAGGTGATTCAAAAGGTCAGAGAGCATGCTATGAAAGAGGCAATTCATATAGATGCTCCAGGACACATGGGGGCCATGTCGCTCTCAGTTTCAACTAGAAATATGGTGATCAGAACTGCACCACCGCATACAAAAGTGCCATTATGACTTTGCTCGTAGGTATGACGGGCAAACCCACAGATGAAGTAGTGGATGCCATTCGGCAACTGGCAGATTTAGGGGAGTGGGATAAGAGTGATAACAAGCCACGGGAGAGAGAGGGGCGTAGTGAGAGAAGAACTGAAGGCAGGAGGCAAGAAAGTAGAGACTCCCGAGTGTCCAGAAAAGACATGTTTTTGGCCCTGTTAAAAGATGGTGTGCCACGGGAAGAAATTGATGGCATTGAAACCAGGGTCATGTACGAACTATACAGAAAGAGAGGGCTTGCTGCCAAGGAGCGCTACAAACAGGTTAAGAAACAGGTGGTGACTAAACCACAGAGGGACACCACACCTTCTGCCCCTCCTGAGGAAGAACAGGAAGAGGGGTCTATGGGGACACCTTCCCCGTACCAACCGAGATATGCTGATTTGAGGAAGGTGGTGAGTGCGATGCTAGAGGCAGAGTCAGGTTACACTCATTCAAAATTTGACTAGGGTTATGGCCAAGCTCCGGCAGCGTCTGCTAGCATAAAAGTGGATAGGCGGCCCCATGTTAATGTTAAGATTTTTTGGGGACCAGGAAATACGCAAGGGGTGCGAGCATTGATAGACACCGGGGCAGAGGCCTCTCTGATTCACGGAAATCCGACACTTTACTATTACAGGTCTAGGGGGGAAGGAGACCCCCGCAGTACAAACTGAAGTGGAAATGAAAATAGGCAGTTTGGCTAGGCAGAAATACCAAGTGTTGATTGTCCCGATACCCGAGTACATAATTGGCTTTGACATTCTGGAAGGGTTGACTTTGGGACTTGGAGGTAACACGTACCAGCTTGGGGTGAGTGCATTGACCTGTACACCCATTACAGTAGGCAAATTGAAGATGCTCCCAGTAAAGGTGCCTGTGGCGACCAAGCGGGTAGCAATGAAGCAATACCGCATTCCTGGGGGGCACAAGGACATTTCAGACACCATCAAAGAGTATGTAGAGGCGGGTGTGTTACGACCTATCACTACCGCATGGAACAACCCCCTCTGGCCTGTCAAAAAAGGGGATGGGTCTTGGAGGATGACGGTGGATTACCGCGAGTTGAATAAACACACTCCTCCCTTGGTGCCCGCAGTCCCAGATGCCATTACCTTGATTGAAAATGTCCAAAAGTTTGAGGGGCCTTGGTATGCAGTGGTAGATTTAGCCAATGCATTTTTCTCTGTGCCAATTGCTGAAGAGTGCCAAGAGCAGTTTGCATTTTCTTGGAGCGGGCGTCAGTACACCTTCACAAGGTTACCTATGGGGTACATACATAGCCCGACTATCTGTCACCGGCTGGTGGCAGAGAACTTAGACAAGATACCGTGTAAACCTGACATACAAATCTCTCACTACATTGATGATATTTTGATTCAGGGCAAGGATGAGCGCAGTGTGCAAAATCAGTTAGAAGTCATTATGGAGGGATTGAAGAAGGAAGGGTGGGAGATTAACCCGAACAAGATTCAAGGCCCAGCTGAGACAGTGATATTCCTAGGGATTCAGTGGCATAATGGGCATCGAGAAATGGTCCCGAAGGCCCGACAGAAAATACTTGAGTTTACCACTCCAATGAACAAAAAGCAAGCTCAGCGGTTCATAGGGCTGTTTGGGTTCTGGAGACAGCACATTCCTCATTTAGGGCAAATACTGGCCCCCTTTACAAAGTGACACGAAAGAAATATGAGTTTCAGTGGGGGGAAGAGCAGCAGAAAGCAATTGAGTTGGCGAAAGACACCGTGCAGCAGGTGCTCGATCTATGGCCATTAAAGGAAGGCGAAGTGGAATTGAATGTGTCTGTACAAGACAATTATGCTAACTGGAGTGTGTGGCAGAAGCAAGACTGGAAACGTGTGCCATTGGGGTTTTGGAGTCGTAAGTTGCCCGATGCTGGTAACTCATACACTCCGTTCGAGAAGCAGTTGCTGGCATGTTACTGGGCCCTGGTTGATACTGAGCAAATGACGGTGGGCCATGATGTTTTGATGAGGCCAGAAATACTGATCATGCAATGGGTGTTGAGTTCTCCTAAAACACACAGAATAGGACATGCCCAGGAAGTCAGCATAATTAAATGGAAATGGTACATTCAAGACAGAGCCAAATCGGGAAAGGGTGGGGTTGCAAAATTACATGAGCAAGTAGCCAACATACCGCCTCAGATTACATACCACCGGAAGTGTCTGAGAAACGCGAGTCTCCCGTGAAATGGGGAGTACCATATGGCGATTTGACCGTAGAGCAGACAGAGCATGCCTGGTTTACAGATGGCTCAGCCCGATATGTAGGAACAGAGCGAAACTGGAAAGCGGTGTCATATAATCCCAAGACAAAAAAGATTTTGACAACGTCAGGGAAAGGGAAGAGCAGTCAGTTTGCAGAGCTTTACGCAGTTTACCAAGCATTAAAACAAGAGACACCTGGTCGATGTCATTTGTACACGGATTCATGGTCAGTGGCGAATGGGTTGGCGGTGTGGCTGCCAACCTGGCAAAAGAATGGGTGGAAGATTCATTCAAAAGAGTTGTGGGGAAAAGAACTGTGGCAAGATATTGCGGAAATGTTATCACAAAGTGAAGTCACAGTGTATCATGTGGATGCGCATTGTGCTACAGATTCATTAGAACGTTGGTTTAATTCTGTTGCAGATGAACACACCAAGATTTCATCTGTGGATGTGGAGGCTCAGGAAGACGATTTGGAGGGTTTGGCCAAGTGGGCTCACCAGAAATGTGGGCACCTTGGAGAAAAGGCTGCTATCAGGTGGGCACAAGCTCGAGGAATTAGTATTCCTTTAGAGGTGGTGAAAACAGTCATCTTGCAATGTCCGGTGTGCCAACACCAAAAGCATAGGCCTATCCCTCAGATTGTTCACGGCACGTTGCGAAGAGGAAAGTTACCAGGTCAAATTTGGCAGATCGATTATATCGGTCCTCTGCCAATCAGCAAAGGTTGTCAGTATGCATGAACCATTGTGGATACCTACTCTGGATACATGATGGTTTTGCCATGCAAGCGTACCACACAACTGAATACCATTAAGTTGCTAGATCAGATCACGTTGCATTACGGAGTGCCTTTGCAAATTCAAAGTGACAACGGGTCACACTTCGAAGGCAAATTAATTCAGGACTATTGCCTGGAGAAAAGTATAGAGTGGCTCTACCACGTGCCCTATAACCCGGAAGCGTCAGGGTTAATTGAAAGGATGAAAGGGTTGTTGAAAGAACAGCTACACAAATCTGGAGATGGCAGTTTGGCAGGTCGGCGTGATCGTGTGTTTGATGCGGTGCAAGTGTTGAATAATAGACCGGTGAACAATCATGAGACTCCATTGTTGCGACTGATGATTCCTGCTTTACAGATTCAACCTAACCTAGTTAGAGAGACTCTATTGTACTGGGAAGTTACCCCGGGCTCTTTAGCTCCTTATCGAGCGAGTCCCGAGTCAGCAGGGGTAGACTTGCATTCTCATGAAGAAATCAGATTAGACCCGAGAGGGATTGTTGTGATTGAAACAGGGATTGGGGTACAAATTCCTCCAGAGCATATGGGATGGATTGCCCCTAGATCTGGACTAGCATTGAAGGGAGTTCAAGTGCTGGGAGGGGTCATTGACGCTGATTACGAAGGCGAGATCAAAGTCATCTTGATGAATAGTGGGGACCAAGTGTTACCGATTCATAAGGGTGATAGAGTGGCTCAGCTAATTATCATCCCTGTTAAGTTGTCCATGATTAAAAAGGGGGAGCCTCCCACAGTGTTAACTACCCATGGGGATCGTGGTTTTGGCTCTTCAGACAGCATGATACCGGGTGCAAAGGTGTGGGTCGAAAGGCCAAGTGGTCCACCAGTGCCCGCAGATGTTATTGCATCAGGCAAAGACCAGGTAGTCTTAGTAATGGAACCTGGTAAAGACAAATGGCAGTATGTGCCCGCAGACAAATGTTACCTAAGGGAGTGATTTTCAACACTGATATCTCTTTTCTGGGTTTGCCTTGTAGATCCTGTGTCTGGCTGGTGTAATTGTGGAACTAAATGGACTCCATTTGGGAGAGTCAAACGGCCCGATGCTCCGGATGAAAAATGTCATATCTGTGCCAACGATCCATGGGAGACCGATGATGAGGAGCAATGATGTCCGAAAGCAACTCGATACCGATGCCGAAAAGCCAGCCAGACCAACGACATGGATTCATGGAAGGCGACGAACACGTCAGGTGCAAGTGCAAACAACATTAATGCCAGCTATGCAAGAGGCGTCTTTAGGACGGTGAAAATATTCCCCGATGAATACCCAAACGGAGAATATGTTGACATACCTGGCACAACATGTACTCAACATTACGCACTTTTGCTTAACCGATGTGCCCAATGCTGAAGCTTTATTGACTACGTGTTTAGTTGCAGTGCCGAAGCCAGTAGTGCCGAAGCCAGTTCCGGTTCTAAAGCACATTTTTGGCGTCACACACAATGATTCGTTAGTTCAAGATTCCGATATCAGACAATCCTTTTCCATCTATGAGTACTGCAGGTTTTGCCAGGAAACGGATCGCAAATGGAGAAACTTGACACGTATTATAACCTACAATATAACTCAAGGCGATGTGTGCTACTTTATGACCTGCAATGCTAAAGAAATTGGCAAATGCCAACAGCTAAATTTAACCAAACAGAAAAATCAAACTGTGTTATAGAAACGATTGTGTTCACGAGTTCCAAGCACATGTACCAGTGTGAATAATACTATGTCTTGCAATCATACCGTGATAGCTGCCAGTCATCTGAATCATGTGAAACTTCCAACAGGATGGCTCTTTTCATGTGGCAACATCACATACACCTACATTCCAGCTAACATTTCTGGAGGTCCATGTGTCATGATCTCTGCTTCCAAAAGGTCAGGGTTTTCCCAACTCCCTTGGAAGCAGATCCATAACCCAGGTTCCGAGTGCCAACCAGTCCCAATTGGGACCTTTTGGACCCAGTCCTGGCGCCAGTGGCACCAGGCTCATAAATATGCCCAGTCCCAGCGCTGGAAACGCCGGGCTCATAATGCTTGGGTGGACTTACCTGCAGCAGACCATGCTGCTTACTTGCCTGCCAGTTGAGCCTCTGATCCTCTTCTGTTTGGAACTACTTTTCCTGTTGGGTGGGGCAGGTGCCACTCCCTAGGTTCAGAACACTGGAACTCTTCTGGAAAGCAGGAACTCTTTTCTTACCTAGGCGTGGCTGTGGAAGGAGACACCTAAGCACTACAGGAGGCTATTTAAACCACACCCGATGGATGAATCTTGCTTTGCGTTATTCTGCATCCTCTGCAGCAGAACGCTCATCGTGTCTTCTGCATCTGATCCTGGCCTAAGGAAAAAGGCTTACCATCCTGAATCCAGTCTTCAGCAACACCTATAAAGACAAGAAAGAACAGGTTAGCATTACGGTCTTCAGTGACAGCGCTTCACTTACCTGGTCCATCGGCTGTCACCAACGCCTCGCGCTGCATTCCGGCATCTGAAAGACAAAGGCTTACCTACTCTTCGTGTGCTCCGGAGGTCTTCGCACTGCATCCCGGCATCTGAAAGACAAAAGCTTACCAACTCTTTGCACGCTCCGGAGGCCTTCGGCGCTGCATCCCGCATCTGAAAGACAAAACAAGGTGCGTTTAGAGACATTGGGGAACTTTAATACTCACGTGCCATTACTCCTTTCCACATCTAACCCAGTGGGTATTCCGGCACCCTGCAGCCGCTCCGAACTTGTACCTGCAAAATAAAAAGACAGTTAGAGCGCATCGTGAAGCAGGCAACAAGCGCTTACTTACGTGCTTCCAGGCGCTTCTATTCATCACACGGGCTCCATCTTCAACTCACTTCAGCCCGTCATCCGCCATCGCCGGAACCCTGCAAAACAAGATACATCATTACTAAAGACTTTTAAAGACATTAGAATTACTCGAAACTTACCGTTCGTGCAGTAAACGACGGACAGCAGTCCTCTGAGAGGCCTGCTCCCCTTATCCAGTGAAGAAACTGGTTACAGCACCCTGCCCCGAGGCAGATGGAGAGCACGGCGTTCACTTACCTAAGGTGAGAGCGTTAACCTTGGGGTTCTACAGGAGAAGAGAAAGGGAAGAAGAGAGAGACATTCAATAACCCAGTTCATTAATCCCATATTTTCTATCTGCAGACATCTTACCCTTCGAGTCAGACATACAGTGCACAGAGGTCCAGCCCAAAGAGCCAGCCGTGTGTTACACATCACCTTTGAAGATACGGTATACGCCCAGTCAAGACCGGCGCCTCTACGGGAATCAGGTGAGCGTTACAGAACGCAAAGACTACCGCAAAACTCCCGTCCAGGCGCTATGGAATCCTCGGATACCGACCAGCTAGCCCAGTTACTTGGGGAACTAAGGGCAGAAGTGCATGCAGCCCGTCAGGAAACGAACGCTCTAAGAAGGGAACTGATTATTTCCAAGGAGCGAACAGATGATCTCGCTAGACAATTGCTACAGTCACAAGCCGGACAGACCCCGTTACCCGCATCTGGGGGAAATCTTCCTTCTACATCCTCTATGAATCCAGTGCAGATCAACCTACCTGGGAATGTACCTCTGGCTCCGCCCGAACGATTTTCTGGTGACCCAAAGAGGTTTGCAGTATTTATCAATCAGTGCCGGTTGCATTTCTTATGCCGGCCAGCAGCCTTTCCAACTGATCAAGCTAAAGTAGCTTTCGTGCTTTCGTACCTTAGTGGCAATGCGGCAGACTGGTCGATCCCTCTAGTAAATCAAGATGATCCGGTCCTCCATGATTTTCAAGCTTTTCAGCTCAGTATGGAAAAACTGTTCGCAAGACATTCACAGGGGCAGGCCTTGGACAATGAGCTTCTTTCGTTGCGACAAGGTAATCAAGACCTTTTGGCTTATATTGCGTCTTTCAACAGACTAATAGTGGAAACTCAATGGCCTGAGGACAAAAGGATTACGCTGTTTTATAGAGGTCTACGTGGAGAGCTCAAAGATGTGTTAGCCCAAGTAGTGAATCCCCCACAAGATTGTTCGGACTATATAGACTTAGTCGTTCAAATAGATCACAGACTGCAGAACAGGAAGGCCGATCGTTCCAAGTTTGATGCTCGAGTATTTTCCAAACCGCCAACTCCTTCCAAAGGAGTAGACTCCGGGGAACCCATGCAAATAGGGGGCCTGAAAGGTCCTCTAACACAAAAGGAGCGGGAAAGGAGAAAACAGTTGCAATTATGCCTCTATTGCGGAAACTCAGGGCACTTTCTTCGAGACTGTCCGGTGAAACCTGCCAAGAAGGCAGTAGGAGCTGCAGTTACCAAAGTTACAAACTCTGAGCAGGGAAACGACTTTGCCCGACAAGAATAGAGGTCCTCTTGCCGAGCGTGAAAACCAGTTCCGTGACCTCGCATTTCGTGATACCTATGGTCCTCATTAGCCCTGATAATCCGGATCGATTACATGCAATTGAAGCTTACGTCGACAGCGGTGCCATCAGCAATTATGTGGATCATGAAATGGTTTTGAGGATTAATCTAACTCTTTGTCCCAAGGCTGTAAAGGACGTCATTACTACGGTGGATGGAACGGAGATAGCCTCCGGACCAGTAACGCATACCACTTAAGAAGTGACGCTAGTAAGTCAAGATGGACACCATGAGAAGATCATGTTCGATGTGATCAAGGCTCCTCAGTTTCAGATTATTCTAGGAATACCTTGGTTAGAGAAACACAATCCTCTGATCGATTGGCGAGCAAGAACGGTCCAGTTTCCAGAATGTGTCTCTACTTGTCACCCTCCACCTGGTGTTGCACTGGCAGCAATTTCTTCAGAGACTCCCCAGTTACCTCCCGAATACCTAGAATACCAAGATGTTTTCCGGAAGGATCAGGCTAACTCTCTACCTCCTCATAGGTCTTATGACTGCCAGATAGACCTGATACCTGGATCTACTCCTCCTTGTAGTAGAATTTATGCCCTCACCGAGCCTGAGAACCTTCACCTTCGACAATACCTGGATCAATACCTGGCAAATGGGTTTATTCGTTCTTCCAAGTCCCCTGCTTCTTCAGTTTTGTTCTTCGTTCCAAAAAAGGAAGGAGACCTTAGAACTTGTATAGATTATCGCTCCCTGAACCAGATCACCGTCAAGAATAGATATCCGTTACCTTTGATCCCTGAACTCCTGGACCAAGTCAGAAAAGCATGCATATATACAAAGCTGGATCTTAGAGGAGCCTACCACTTGGTACGAGTAAAAGAGGGCGATGAATGGAAGACGGCCTTCCGCACCAAATATGGGCTATTTGAATATCAGGTCATGCCCTTCGGACTTTGCAATGCCCCGGCCGCCTTTCAATATTTTATGAACGATGTCCTCAGAGAGCTCATAGATGTGTGTGTTGTTGTTTACATTGACGACATCCTCGTTTATTCTTCATCGGAATCTGAACATCGGAAACACGTGAAAATGGTCCTCGAAAGATTGCGTCAACACAAACTTTTCGCTAAGTTGGAAAAATGTGTTTTCAACGTGACTGAAGTTGAATTCTTGGGATTCATATTATCACCTAGCGGAGTGCATATGGATTCAAAGAAGGTCGATGCAGTTCTCAAATGGCCATCACCATCCTCCGTAAAAGGTGTGCAAAGCATGTTAGGCTTCGCTAACTTTTACCGCAGGTTTATCCCCGAATTTTCTCGAATAGTCCAGCCCATCACTGCCTTGTTAAAGAAAAACAAACATTTTGAATTGTCTACTGAGGCGGAACAAGCTTTCCAGGATTTGAAGACTAAATTTATCTCTGCACCAATCTTAAAACACCCTCGTCCCGAACTCCCCTACATCGTGGAAACTGATGCTTCAAGCCTTGCCATGGGGGCAGTTCTATCACAAAAGGACCCGGTAACCAATCAGTTGCATCCCGTGGCATTTTGGTCCCGCAAATTCTCGCCTCCTGAAATCAATTACACGATTACTGACAAGGAACTTCTGGCTATCAAGTCTGCCTTTAAGGCTTGGCGGCATTATCTGCTGGGGACCCGACACACCGTTACTGTGATTACGGATCACCGAAACCTGCAATATTTGAAAACCGCAAAAGCCCAATCCTCTAGACAACTCCGTTGGGCATTATTCTTTGCCGAGTTTGACTTCATAATAACCTATCGACCTGGTACAAAAAACGGTAAAGCTGATGCCCTTTCTCGGATGGGAGTGGAAGAACACTTGATCAACCCTAAACCTGTACCAATCATTCCCGAACAAAGAATTCTGGGTGTAATCGCCACACAATCCATAGAGGAAGTTAAGGATAAAGCCAGGCAATTTGTAACTCCAGCAGACATACAGAATTGGCATCTGCAGGGAAAGGACTTTGCAGTAAAGGACAACTTATTGTATTTCCAAGAACGATTATACCTGCCCAGCACAGATTTACAGAAAAAAGTAATGTCTTGTTATCACGATTCTTTAATGGAAGGACATCCCGGTATGGCCAAGACCTCAGAAAAGATCAAGCGCTACTTCTGGTGGCCGTCTTGGAAAAAAGATATCAGAGACTTTATAATGTCCTGTGGAGTATGCGCCCAAAACAAGAGTCAAAAGGAAAGACCAGCAGGCCTCTTACGCCCTATTGACATCCCACCTCGCCCTTGGCATACGCTTTCTATGGACTTCATCACCGATCTACCTCCATGCTCCGGATACAATACGATTCTAGTAATCGTGGACTTATTCTCCAAGATGGTGCATTTCATTCCGCTCAAAGGCTTGCCAACAGCAGCAACTCTGGCCCGAGAATTTCTCGAAAACATCGTCCGACTGCACGGTTTTCCTTCGGTTCTAATTTCGGATCGAGGTAGTCAATTTATTTCTCATTTTTGGCGAAGTTGCTGTCGGTCGGCTCAAATTGATGTGAGACTATCGACCAGTCACCACCCTCAGACCGACGGACAAACCGAGAGGACCAATCAAACTCTGGAACAGTATTTACGCTGCATGCTGCAACAAACTGAAAAGACTTGGAAAGATATCCTTTGGATAGCCGAATATGCCTACAATAACTCTGTCCATTCGGGAACTGGGAAAACCCCGTTTTTTCTTTTATACGGCAGTCACCCTCGAACCTCGGAGTTGGATCCCCTCCAAGATCTTGAAACACCAGCAGTAGACTACCTGCATTCTACAATCACCCAAGCCTTTAAGGAAGCTGTTTCTCACCTTCAAAGGGCTAAAGAACAATACAAGAAAGGAGCAGATCAACATCGGAAGGAAGCCCCTCAATATCAAGTAGGGGATCAAGTCTGGTTATCCACCAAATATCTACCTCTAAAAGGGCCATGAACATTCAACCCAAGATACCTTGGTCCCTATTCCATCACTACCATAGTAAACCCAGTAGCGGTCAAGTTGGATTTGCCCCCCCACATGAAGATACATCCGGTCTTCCACGTCTCTCTATTAAAACCCGTGCAACCTCAAACCCGACTAACTAAATCTCCAAAACCCATCCTAGTTGATGGAGAACTCGAGTTTGAAGTCAAAAGCATTCTGGACTCCAAGATCTCCAAATCTAAACTATTTTACCTAATTGACTGGAAAGGCTACGGCCCCCAAGAGAGATCCTGGGAACCTGCTGAATATGTCCACGCTCCTCGCCTAATCAAAAGATTTCACCAAACATTTCCTGACAAGCCAAAACCCCTGGAGAAGCCCGGTTTGGGAGGGGCCTTGAGGGGGGGTACTGTCATGATCTCTGCTTCCAAAAGGTCAGGGTTTTCCCAACTCCCTTGGAAGCAGATCCATAACCCAGGTTCCGAGTGCCAACCAGTCCCAATTGGGACCTTTTGGACCCAGTCCTGGCGCCAGTGGCACCAGGCTCATAAATATGCCCAGTCCCAGCGCTGGAAGCGCCGGGCTCATAATGCTTGGGTGGACTTACCTGCAGCAGACCATGCTGCTTACTTGCCTGCCAGTTGAGCCTCTGATCCTCTTCTGTTTGGAACTACTTTTCCTGTTGGGTGGGGCAGGAGCCACTCCCTAGGTTCAGAACACTGGAACTCTTCTGGAAAGCAGGAACTCTTTTCTTACCTAGGCGTGGCTGTGGAAGGAGACACCTAAGCACTACAGGAGGCTATTTAAACCACACCCGATGGATGAATCTTGCTTTGCGTTATTCTGCATCCTCTGCAGCAGAACGCTCATCGTGTCTTCTGCATCTGATCCTGGCCTAAGGAAAAAGGCTTACCATCCTGAATCCAGTCTTCAGCAACACCTATAAAGACAAGAAAGAACAGGTTAGCATTACGGTCTTCAGTGACAGCGCTTCACTTACCTGGTCCATCGGCTGTCACCAACGCCTCGCGCTGCATTCCGGCATCTGAAAGACAAAGGCTTACCTACTCTTCGTGCGCTCCGGAGGTCTTCGCACTGCATCCCGGCATCTGAAAGACAAAAGCTTACCAACTCTTCGCACGCTCCGGAGGCCTTCGGCGCTGCATCCCACATCTGAAAGACAAAACAAGGTGCGTTTAGAGACATTGGGGAACTTTAATACTCACGTGCCATTACTCCTTTCCACATCTAACCCAGTGGGTATTCCGGCACCCTGCAGCCGCTCCGAACTTGTACCTGCAAAATAAAAAGACAGTTAGAGCGCATCGTGAAGCAGGCAACAAGCGCTTACTTACGTGCTTCCAGGCGCTTCTATTCATCACACGGGCTCCATCTTCAACTCACTTCAGCCCGTCATCCGCCATCGCCGGAACCCTGCAAAACAAGAGACATCATTACTAAAGACTTTTAAAGACATTAGAATTACTCGAAACTTACCGTTCGTGCAGTAAACGACGGACAGCAGTCCTCTGAGAGGCCTGCTGCCCTTATCCAGTGAAGAAACTGGTTACAGCACCCTGCCCCGAGGCAGATGGAGAGCACGGCGTTCACTTACCTAAGGTGAGAGCGTTAACCTTGGGGTTCTACAGGAGAAGAGAAAGGGAAGAAGAGAGAGACATTCAATAACCCAGTTCATTAATCCCATATTTTCTATCTGCAGACATCTTACCCTTCGAGTCAGACATACAGTGCACAGAGGTCCAGCCCAAAGAGCCAGCCGTGTGTTACACATCACCTTTGAAGATACGGTATACGCCCAGTCAAGACCGGCGCCTCTACGGGAATCAGGTGAGCGTTACACCATGTGCCTTAACTCGATTAGGACTAATGATGTTCCCTTTACACCCAGCAATATCTCAAAGCAAAAGATCAACTTTCGAATCTGTGGGTCTATCCCCCCCGATTGTGATTCACATGTGCATTTGCTATCAGAAGCTGAGGTTCTAGCATTAACCCTTTCATTAGTGGGAGTTTGGGGTTTAGCTGCTGGGGGTACAAGTCTTTGATCAAATTATCATGTTTAGTAGTAAAAGGACTCAATCATACTTCTCAAGCTTTGGAAGAGTTACTCCTTGACAGCAAAGTTATTAGAAAAGCAACTTTGCAAAACAGGGCTGCCGTTGATTATCTATTGCTGAAACATAATTTAGGTTGTAACGCAGTTGAAGGGATGTGTTGTTTTAATTTAAGTGGCCATTCACGATCCATTGAAAGTCATATTCGAGGTTTGGGAGATCTCATCTCTCAAGTATCCCAGGATCATACTGGAAATTGGTGGGATTGGTTATTTTCATGGATTCCTGATATTGGAGGTACACTGCGTTATGCCTTTGCTTGCATTTGTATTATATTAGCTATCATAATAGCTTGTTGTTTTTGTATTCAATGTATTCCCAACTTGGTTCTAATATATCGGCGGTTTCAAAGACCGCCTCCTTTACCACTGGGCTATCGAAGGTAAATATCCAAGGGTGGATTGTGGTGTTCGAGCTAAAACATGGCGCTGGTGCGCAGTGCATTCTGGGGGCACTCAGAGCCATAATGGATATTTATCCATGCCTCAGTGGAAAGCTGCACTTGCTTTGCGAAACAACATGTTTTCAACGTTATTCGCTAATGGGTTTGGAATGCAGGCCTTCTCAGCCAAGGACACGGCGCTGGGAAAGCTAAGATCCGCAGGTGCCGGCTGGTACCTGATAACGAGGTTTGTTTTGGTTTGCTATGCTTGCGCCAAGGTTTTGAGATGAGTTATGGACTTGTTTTCCGGGGCGTTTAGGAGAGGGAAGCGCTTTGCTCCTTGAGTTTACTGTCGGTTGACCCAGCTGGCAACCAACGGTCACCCATCAATGCGCAAGCGCATTGCCAGAAGGTTCGAGAAGTTGCCACCCCTTGTTGAGGAGGGCATATATGCGGAACCCCTCAACGGTCAGACGGGATAAGCACAAAGACCTCAGTCGGAGGGGGGACGCCCTGGTCCGATATACCTGTGGGCTGTTATGCTCTGGGCCTGGCTGTTATCGGGGTCTTTCAGCCGCTTCTGGCGAGATGAGGTTTCGTCAGTTTACACCCATGGTCATGTATTCTTGCTAATTTACTGTCTTTCCTATATTTATCTGATCTATGCTTGTATTGTATATATGCCTAACTATGAATAAATAGCCGTATAAGTGCTACTTACTCTCTAAGTGTGCGTGTGGTTGTAAGTCATTGCCTTGTCTACCTGCGTTCAAAGTATTGGCTCTGCGGCTGTACTGGTGATAAATTACTGTCCGTGCACTATTGGCGAGCAATACAGCAAGGTTCAAGACAGAGAACAGGAAGTAAGAGCATAAGTAAGAGGACTGGAAACTAAGCACAAGATTTCCAAGGACTGGACAAGACTGACTGGAACCTATAGACTGGAAACAAGGAACTAAGGATTAAACTGCAAACTAGGAACAAGGAGTCTCCAGATAGGAACTATGGACGTAGATAACAAAGACTGGACTGCAGACTGCTACCAGGAACTACAGACTGCAACTCTGGACTGGATTCAATGAAACTATGGGTACACTTCATGGACTAAAGGCACACAACAAAGAACTTCAGTCAGGGAGCTGTGGGCAAATAGCAAGGGCTAAAGGCGCAAGAATAGGGAGACTGCAGACAGTGGAGTAGGTGGAAACTGAAGGGCAGAGAACAATGGGCTGCAGGACAGAGAGCAAAGGGCTGTAGGGCAGAAAGGATAAGGCACTGAAAAAAGAACTTGGCAACAGCAGGAAAAAGCAGCAGAGCTTAGTAGGCAATTGTGGTTAAAAGCAGGATGGTGTGGAAACGTGCGCAATGCAAGAACAATCTGCTCTTGCAGGCAGTTTCTTCACTACTGGCATACCCTGTGCTGAAGCAGGCTTATTAGCAGCACCTTGAGCGCCACACCTGAAGGTAATCTTTCTCCTCCCTGTCTGGGCGTGGGAAAGTGAAAGCTGTACTGACCTATACGGCTTCTGTGGATTGTAGTTGTCCACTGCTGCATAGGAATAGCCAAGTTTCTTGAATTGAAAAAAGGTGCATTATTGGATATGTAGTTTGTGCAAAGACATAGTGATGTTTCAATAATTTCAAAAGGATAGGTTAAGTAAGAAATATGCATGATTATAGTTCAGGATGAATTGTGAATGAACTGTGAGCTGAGAGACCCAGCTAATCCGTAGAGGGATCCACTTAGTGTACAGGTATCTGAATTGTTACAGGCAGCCACATTATGCAATTTCAACAAAAGCAAATTCATAAGCCCATTAATTCAATGAATTTCATATAAAGGAATTATTAATGAGAAATTTAGCACAAACCAAGCTAAATTAGAATGCTTCAGAATTTTTATTCATTTTAATTGATCACAATAAGGAGCAAATACATAAAAAGAGGAGAAACTGCTGCCACGTGTAGATACCAGTATAATTGATTTGTACGAAACCTTATATTATCAAACAATAGGTGTGGGTGATAAATAGATCCCAGTAAACATGAATAAATGCCAAAGAACACAAAATTACAGCCATGGATTAATGAAACTTAGAATTAATATTTTTCAAAAATTCAGCACACAATGGAAAGTCTTTCATTACATGCTATAAACGCATTACATTTAAAATGATAGCAGCTCTAAATAAATTCACCATACCTTGTAATGTAGGTATGTATTTGGAGTGGGAAAAAGACCACACTCGAATCATAAAAGAGAAGTAATATTGCATGTTGGTGGATAGACAAGACCCAGTGTTGAGGAATTATGGGTGACCTAGAAGGTGGTCATAGAAAAACAAAGGGGTGAGAAAGTATACAACAGAACAAAAGAAAAGGAGCATCTATTTGCCAGTAAGACAAATTGATCCAACAGTTTTCAAAGTAACAGCTATTTGCTACTAAGACAAATTGATCAAACAGTTTTCAAACTAGATTGTGCTCCATACAGTTCTGATTCCGTATCTTCGTCCTACTGATAGTGTCATCAGTTAAAAACAACTGGAGAGCAGTGCATTTCCTTCTCAACAATTAGAGA
Organism: Ambystoma mexicanum; assembly: GCF_040938575.1. NCBI lineage: Eukaryota > Metazoa > Chordata > Amphibia > Caudata > Ambystomatidae > Ambystoma > Ambystoma mexicanum. The sequence goes on from NC_090934.1 coordinate 1,282,913,768, forward strand.
ACCGTGCACTTCCTGTTTTTTTTATATTCAAATGTCAATGCACCAATTCTTGGAAGTGAACCCCCATGACGCGGGCAAGGGAAACAGATGGATGGGAAAGTTGGAGAAAAAGTCCACAGTTGGTGAAGGTGGTCGTGACTTGTGGGACCATGGGTATCCCCTTGTGTTTTTGTGTTTCGGCGGCAAGTGAAAACGGTTTAGCTGCCTTCTTCGGGGTGTGGTTTGAGGACCCCTTAGGGATAGAGAAACCCTTGACTTCAATGTTGGTCTCGACTGCAGAGGCGGAACCTGGGTTGATGAGCTCAATATGTCGGGAGGTCCCGGCTTTCAAACCAGGGACGATGCATTACCAATAGGTGAACATGGAAGGCCCGTCATTCCACTGCCCTGCTACACCGGGTGCGGAGGGACGGAGGTGGACCACCTCTCTGTCTATAGATCCTTGTGTCCCTTCAGGTTAGTGAGTCCATGAAGATAGCGGAAATCGATACAATTTCCAGGCTGATAGTTATAATCCTATGCAGGTCCCATTCGGCATGTGCGGAAACGGCAAGTGAGGAGACGGTCCTGTCTGAAGTCCCGGATCCGTTGAATCGATTCAACGGATCCGGGACTTTAGACTGGACCGTCTCCTCACTTGCCGTTTCCGTACATATTGAATAGAACCCGCATAGGATTAGAACTATCAGCCCGGAAATCGATACAATTTCTGGGCTGATAGTCCAAGTAACCAAAGTAAACCAAGTAAATGTTGCATTTGTGAAATACTGAATGAAAAGAAAGCTGTTACTTAAATATGAAGTGCTAAAGACTGCATAAACATTCGGGAACAATCGAGTATATAAAGTAATGCACTATCAGACAAGCACTTTGAGAATAATGTGAAAATGAAGAGTTGTCTTGAACATTGGAACTGAGCAACGGCTTTGGGTAAACTTCTGGTTGCGTGACCAGTGATGGGTGGATTGTGTGGCCTGACAACTGCGCCTAGACAAGGAAGTTTCCCAACACTAACATTACCAACATCAAGAGTCAAATCACAGACAAGGCATGTGGTTGCTGTTTGCGTGACCTGTTACAGGTGGACCGTGTAGTGTCATAACTGTGCCTAGACCAGAAATGACTAAATAATGGAAAAGCATCAAAGACGTGTGTGTCCTGGGTGAAGCTAACCAAAGGACTGATCAAACGAACCAGGTATTCTCTTATGAACGTGTGAACAGAGGAAGCAAGTTAATTGTTCGGTGTAAATCTTGGGGAAGGGAACCAACCCTGAGAACCAAAGAACTTGAGAGTGTTTATTTTGGGAAAGGGAGTGCCAAGATTACAGTGTTGTATGAACTTGGTTACATTTGAACTTGGAAAAGGGAAATCCTAGACCTTCTTTTGAGGCAAACTGTGATGCCAGTGAACCTACACAAGGTAACTTCATAACATGATTAAACTTCCACTTATATTTGGTTAAGAACATTTCCCCACTAGATTTTGTTGTAGTTGGGAGGAAAGCATAGGTTTTGACACAGACGGATTTTTGGTTTGGATTTATAGACACAGACTTTCCTTATATTTATTTCAGCAGGCAAAATCCCACCATAGCATAGAGTTAATGAGGTGTTACACCATCCTGATCATTAATAAAGAATTGGGGTTGTTTTACCGTGACTGAAACGGTTGCAACGGAAATGACTGCAAAGAAAATGTACGCAATACAAAAATGTTCGTCCATTTTCCATGCCGACATCCATTGTAAAACAACCCCAAATCCACATAAGCACACCCCCACCCACATCCCCAACACACCCCCACTCCTCTACTAACCTTTCATTCCAACACGATGTATCCCTGCGGCACCGATTCCCTTTCAATTCCGTGATCAGGAACCGGTGCCGCAGAGTCCTTTTCTTTTAAAAAAAAACCTTTTAGTCGGGTCAGCTGCAGGGGTGTCCCCCGCAACTCCCTCTCACTATACTGTATAGTACAGTGAGCGGGACATTGCGGGGGTCACCCTGAAGCCCCCAGTGTTTTTTGTTCCGGTCGGTGAGCTGCAGGGTTGTCCCCCCGCAACCTCCGCGATCACTATACTGTATAGTATAGAGAGCTGGGTGTTGCGGGGGACACCACGGTAGCGCCCGGCTTTTATTTTTGTCGGGTGATCTGAGGGGGTGTCCCCCGCAACACCCGCTCACTATACTGTATAGTATAGCGAGTGTGGTGTTGCAAGGGACAGCCCCGCAGCCCCGGGACCTAAACACATACCACAAAAAGTTCTAACTTTTGGTAGTTCAAACTTTTTGTGGTATGTGTTTTAGGTCTTTTGGTGGGGTCAATAATTTAGGTTTGGTAATTTTGGCCGAATACTTAATAAATCATTGTTTAGAAATATATATCTGCTGTCTGTGTCATCTCTCTTGATACCATGCCTGCCTCACAATGTTTAATTTGGTATTGCCACATCAATGCTAATTTCTATTCAAACTCTTCAGTTCCATGTTGTAGTTTGTTGGATAGGTCACAGAATTATATGCCTACTCGAGTTTTGGCTCGATGGTTGATTAAAAGACATCAACCTAGCCTTCATCAGGGCATCAACGCAGCGATGTGTATAGTGTACGTGGTGATAGAACTTTTTTATGACTTCTGTCTTAACGTAATAAAGGACGGACGTTCAGACTGATACAAAAATCAATAGCAGAGCTAGTCCACCAACACTTGCAGCCATGCTCAGTAAAGCAAACCGATGAGTGAACCACTGCATATGTACGGGCGTGTGTGAGTATCCTCAGGTAACGCAGTCTGTTACTTCCCGAGCAAGAAAGGGTCATCCTGCCCGTGAGTGGGATTTATATATTCATTGACAACCAACACATGTTCAAAGAACCCCAAAATCGTTTACTGTGGACCAGAGATGCAATTTCAATAGTATTGCTATTGAGAATTTTGGAAAACCAGAATAGAGACCATTACAATAGTTGAGTCAGAGGAGCTACAGCTGTTAAAGTGGCATGCCATTATTTTGGGTGCTTGTGAGTCATTTTGTCTTTAGATCAGTTAAAAACATGGTTTATTAGTGTGAAAAAAAGACTGACCAAAAGGATCAGTTTAAAGAAAAAGGAGGATGATGGGTGTTTAGCACAAAAAATCTGATAATTTGGCACAGTTAAAAAAACAACTGCCAAAATACCAGTCATAGAAAAAATGAAAGGGAACTAATAAAAACTATATTGTGACATGGGGCAGGAAAGGTCATTTCTGTAGAATATGTTGTAGTTGATACAAATGAAAAACCCTGTCTTCAATACTGCTGATAGTTAAGGGAAAGAGGTAATTCAAAACACATTTTGACTCATAAATTGTTAACAACTGGTACTGAATTTGGGTGGTTCCTTTACCAGGGCGGCCAAAAATGTGGGACACTTTGGTTACTCAAGCCACAACATCCAAGTATCTCGGTTTTACTTCCATTTATTTTCAAATGGTAATGACACATCTGTGATGAAATCACTTGAGATCGGAAGGTGAGGAGAGACTGGGTATCTCTGGGGTTCAAGGGAACCACCCGCTCCATGATGCAACCCCTCAAAGAAGTAAATAGGGAATCCCCCAGTCCTCCCAATGTTGGTAGAAGGCGTAGAAAACATGTGCCTCCTGCAAATAATCAGCAGAAACTTCATTAGGTTTAGTAGTCTCACACACACACACAAACAGGCAGGTAAAGAGACAGACGCAAACCCTGTAGATAGATTTTGGTCGGCTACTGCATGACCAGAGTGGGAGTCCCAGCACTGCCTGCATCAGGTGTCTAGACCTGCAGTCTGCCTGCAACATGGACCGGGCCTCCAAGCAAACCACATGGCAAGAACAGAAATCAGGCACTCGTGCTTGATGCACAATCATGAACAGGAGCCCAAACAAATCCTTGCAGGGAGCAAACTATCACGATTGGTGTGCGAACCTTGACCTCTACAGTTTACCTTTATTAGGCAATGCTAACAGAAGGGAGAACCACTTCCCCACAAACTCGCTAGGCAAAGGACTGCCTGAGTTGTGCCAATTCTCTATGAACTTGGCAGGCAGTGCACTGGCTACGGAAGCAGTCATGGCACTGCTGCCCGACCTTAACATGGAGGCCCTAGGCAGAACCCAAACTTAACCATTAGAAAATAACTCTCCCATAGACTTAAGGAGGGGGAGGGTTTACCTATGTGGGGAGGAGGTGGTCACATGGTGCCACAGAAACCCAAGAAAGACCAGGGGAGCCATCAGAGACCTTAATGCCCCAATCACCCACCATATAAAAAGAAACAGGTCTTCAGTAGGTTTATGGTGAAGAGAATTGCATGTATCCACAAATATAGAACCGGGTTAAGGGATCTAATAATCAAATTGCCCCTTCATCGTCATCATAGCACAATTTGATTCAAGTAAATTCTATTCATATATTGCTTTTCTACGGAATTCAATCCTAATTTTAGTATTCCTGTTGTCCTTTTTATTAAACACACTGAGGATTCTTTTGGGTTGTTTTTCAAGTAAACATCAATTTTATTTTGGTTTCGTGGAATGCAACTAGTTTTTTTAAAAAGATAAAATGTTTCTCGGCTGGAACAAATAGGTCGAGAAACAAACAGTTCACATGTATATATCTTTACACAGAATGTTTTAAAAATTGGAGTACTGGACCAAGGTTGATCAGAAACAACTCCTATTCTTTGGGGTTCAGAGATCTATCTCTTGTTGTAGCTCCGTTCCCTAGACTTAGTACACGGTCCATCCTAATGATTATAGGAATAGGATCAAATTGCGACCTGGCTTGTGGATCTCATTTGGCCGTTCTCCCAAGGTAAGGGCACAAGAAAAAGCCTACCGGTTTCAGTGGAAAAAAGATATTAATACCACTTTCATCAGGTATAACCCGGATCAACACTGCTGGTGTGTTATCTAATTCCTTTCGGAGGTTGGGGTAAATCTGGGTTGTCAATAGGAGGCCACCCTGTATAATGGAAAGAGCGGGACATGGGGTAACAGGGGAAGACAAAGAAAATATCTTTTAGGAATAACTCTTAATGGTCCCATGTCAAATGGAGAACCATGTTTACATCTCTGTCTTACCCATCAAAGGATGGGTTCTCCCATGTGTGAAGGTCCTAAATTGACACGCATGGATGTTAGAGGATTCCTTCTCCACTGTCGTGTGATTTATCAAGCATTCCTTGGGAGCCTACAGAGAAAAAAGATATCTATAAATTCCCAAGAAAAGTATCACAAGAAGGAAACTGCTGTGCCTGCCGGCACGTAGCATCATTTTTAAAATGTTTTATTTTTAATAGTTACAAAGTAAGCTAGCTAAGTATTTAACAATGGAAGGTCAACTCGGTAACGAGTTTGGCCTTGTGATCCACATCAAAACAAATGGGGAAAACCAAACACTTCAACTCTTCAAGTAGTGCCGGTTATCTTCGGCTTTCAGTTACCCACAAGAATAGGGACTCCAAGAAAGTGTGGACTCCAAAACAGTACTAGACGGGGGACCCACTCAGTTTGTTGTCCAAGTTTTAAAGAAAATATTATGCATGCATATGCGCTCTCTGCACTTAGCGCTCACCTTTGAATTTCTTTGAAACCACACATTATCTCATCTTGCTAACGTAGTAATCTCTGTATGGAGTGTGGAAATCACACGAAACGCGTCTACATTTACTCGCGGTCACGTGTAAAGTCACGTGTGAGGCGCAATGTAAAAAGTCATCAAACACGAGGAGGGGAGAAGGAGATACAAAACCACTGGGGAAAAAGGGCGGCCATGTTTGTGTTTCTACAATGGGACGCTGGAGTAAGAGTATATGTCTGCATCTGCTAATATTAGATATATGTCCAATAGCTCAACGGCTTGAAATTATATATTTATGTGGTTCTAGTGAAATGAACAAGTTACTCTCTTACATGGTAACGTTCTTTCGATGGGATGGTCCGACGACGTATTCCATATCTATGACAGTAATCACCACAGCTGTGCTGCTTCGGAAAATCTTCAGTGTCTGCGTCGATGACGTTGATACGCCGCCCTCGAGGACCTCCTCCGACGAACAACGTCACTGGATGTTATAAGTAGGACGCACGACTCACGTAGCCTCAGTTGTAGTTTTTTCCCCCCGAACGAATGGAACCAGTCATCTGCCAGTCTGACACACAAAGCCTAAACGTAAGCTGCAATCGCATAAGAAATTCTTAAGCGGGAAAGGTAGGGAGGGAGCGATATGGAAAACGTCGTCGGACCATCCCATCGAAAGAACGTTACCAAGTAAGAGATTAACTTGTTCTTCGAGGGGATTGGGTCCTCCGACGTATTCCATATCTATGACAGACTCCCAAAGCAGTACCAATGCAAGGAGGTGGGAAAAGAATTTAGAAAACAGAAATTTAGAATGCCCAATCAAATTGCGGAGTAAAGGACCGCCTTGCCAAAGGCCAGATCCTGCCCACGGATGGAATCGAGGGAGTAGTGACGTACAAAAGTATGTACTGAAGCCCAGGTGGCTGCATCACAGATGTTACGAATAGGAACCCCCCCTCTGTAGGGCAGTAGAGGCAGCTATACCCCTGGTAGAATGGGCCCGTAAGCCAACCGGTGGGTCCTTACCCACCAAGCGGTAACACTCCGATAGCCAAAATAATCCAGCGAGACAAAGTCCGTTTCGTCACAGCTTGTCCCAAAAGCTTTCCAGCGCAACCAATGAAGAGTTGATCATCCACTCGGACCCGGGACATGCGAGAAATATAAAAGCTTAACGCTCTCCTAGGATCAAGCCTATGGAGCCTCTCCTCTTCCTTACCAGGATGTGGAGGAGGATAAAACGCCAGAAGAACAACCTTCTGGCTTAAATGAAATTCCGACACCACCTTCGGAAGAAAGGAAGGACCAACTCTAAGGACAACCCTGTCCTTATGAAACACAGTGACAACCCTTTGACTGGCAGCTCCTCTCGCTTTACCAAAGGACGAGTAATAACGAAAGGAACCTCCCCTTCATTGCTGTCCCTTAGGACGAAAAGGTGGAGGTTTGCGAACTGCAGCGCCCAACGACTTCGCTGCAGCTTTGGAGGTCTGCAACCTCTCAAGGCTCTCGTCAGCCTTGCTGCCAAAAAGATGTTCCCCATCAAAGAGCATGTTGAGGAGCCGGGCCTGCACATCAGGAGCAAACCCCGACTTCTGCAACCACGCAAACCTGCGTATCACGGTGCTCGCCGCCATGGACCGGCTGACGCAATCTGCCATGTCCAAACCCGACTGAACAGCCTCACACATGGCGTCCTTACCATCCTGAACCATGGCAAGGAAACCATCCCGTTCATCCCCTTCTGGAATATTTTCAGCCGCTAAGGAAACACAGTTCCACAGAGTGTGCGTGAAACGTGACAAGGCACATACGGAGTTGGCCGCCTGAAGCGGAAGCGCCATACCCCCTGAAGAAAACACTTTCTTCGCCCAGCCATCAAAACGCTTGTCGTCCCTATCAGGAGGGATGGCAGGATACGACGCCTGCTTTGCCGGTGCCGTAGCCGCCTGCACCACCAAACTCTCCGGAGTGGGGTGCTTGGTCAAGTAGCAGGGGTCGCTAATGCCTAGGCGGTATTTTCACGGCAAAGACTTGCCCACTGCCGGGAGACTCTCTGGAGCAGTCCAAGCCGCCGACACCCTCCTCTGTAGAGCCATATGGAACGGCAATACCGGGTCAGTTGGTGGACCTTGGTCGAGGATATCTGTAAACTCATCCTGAAGAAAATCCCCTGGGGGAGCAGACAAACCCAAGTACTCGGTGACCCTGGACATAAGGCGCCGGTACGGGGCATCGGAATGAGTGCCAGGCTCAGGCCTACAAAACTCCACCTCCGGAGAGGTGTCCAGCCCACTAGCATCGTGCAGGGATTGCCGCAAGTCTTCAATCTGACTATGGGCCGAGAAAATCTCGTCCGGTACCGTATCTGGAACCATGCCATCATCCGAGCCCTCATCCAACTCCAAAATAAATTCAAGCTGGCGGAAAGAAGGCACAGAATGCAGAACAAAGCCATGCTTGGCCTTTGCCAAAGCCTTTCTAGACGGTTCCATCGAGCCCCGGGGAACCCCCGTCGAAACAGCCTCGAAAGGCGTCGAGGGCGCTGACACAGTCCTCGAGGCCGGCGCCCCGAGCGTGTCCCTCGACAGCCTGGGTGCCGATGGAGTCAACGACTTCTTCGAAGGCGGGGCCTCGAAAGAGTCCATCGACGACCATGGCGCCACCGGCGTCAATGTCTTCCTTTAAGATACCACAGGTTCACACGGTCTCGAGCGTGTCGAGGACCGGGACCTGGAACGGGCATGCCGAGAACGATTCCCCTTGTCCGAGCAGGACCTTTCCCGTGAATCGTGACGACCACCTGAGCCAGAAGGCGTACGAGTGGTGTCTCTCGACCGATCATGACCAACCCCACTCCGAGGCGCGGACGGACCAGTGCTCTGCGATTCGAGAATCGCCAACATTTTCTTCCTGAAGGAAGCCCATTCCTCCGGCGTCGCGTGCTTAGTGGGGTAAGCGACACGCCGACGGGCGGAGTCCTCGGAAGAGGACGGGGAAGGCAACCGATGACGGCGCTTCCGGGAGTGCCTCGAAGAGGCAGAGGAGTGGCGGGACCGACTCCGGGACCGAGACCCACTGGACTTCTGACGTCGACGCGGAGAGTCACCTCTCGAATCGTCTGTCGAAAGCCCCGCAGACCTCGACTTCCGTGGCTTAGACACCTTTCCTACAGATAACTTCTTCTTGCGCTCCCGCAAGGCTTTTGACGTGAGCGACTGGCAGTCGACACAGTCATCCATGTCATGGGCCTCCCCGAGGCACCAGAGGCAGGCGTCGTGCGAGTCCGTAACTGACATCTTGGACCCACAGTCCCCGTGCTTCTTAAATGCCGGACGCGTTGTGGAAGACGAGGTAGACATCTTCACGAAGAAAGACTTCACAATACGAAACAGGTTTGAAGAACCGAGAAAGAACAGGAACTCCAAAGAGTCGAGGTGCGCCGAGATCGCCGAAGCGAACACGTTTGTGTAAGAAACGGAACTGAGGCTACGGCGTCATGCGTCCTACTTATAACATCCAGTGACGTCGGCCGTCGGAGGAGGTCCTCGAGGGTGGCGTATCGACATCATCGACGCAGACGCCGAAGATTTTCCAAAGCAGCACAGCTGTGGTCATTACAGTCATAGATATGCAATACGTCGGAGGACCAAATCCCCTCGAAGCTGTGATACTGAAAGTCTTCAGAAAACTTTCACAACGGAAAACAGAAGGCAGGCTAAGGGCATGGTGTGGTTGGAAAAGTCCTATAGTGTCTGTGCAGGCCATTCAGCGACCCCATATATACGCCAACATATTTTCGCGACTTTTAGCGTCTGAATTCAGAGCAGCTACAAGCATTCACAAGGTAAGACTCTTGAGCCATAGCCCCTTAGACTTCTGCATAATCGCGGTTTTAAGCACATAAGTTAATAAAGCTCTGAATTGGTAATTGAAGTGATTGTAATTGACGGGTACATATACTTGTGCTTTTCCCTTTCTCTATTAACAATAATGGACAACAGGCTTTTTGACACACCAACATAATTTCTATTTGGATTTGTTTGGATGGATTTGGTGATCATTGAGATCTTAATAGATATTTACCGCAACAGCGAAGAATTAGAGGTATGTGCATTAGTTACGATTGTGTAATTGGAGTAACAGAATAGATTTTTGGTCTGAGCAAGAATTGTGATGTGTCACCTTTGTCCCTCACTTTAGTAATTCGCACATCCTACAGGACACCAGCTGGTAGCCCAACCAGACTGGACTTAAAAGTGATTTTGGAAATCTCCACAGCAGACATAAGGTATTTTCACATATTTTGGTCTTTGGACTTGGGCGCCCTGTGTAGGGGAGGACTGGTCCAGGAGACCCCCCTCGCCTGCGTTTTTTCCCCAAGTGAGGGCTATGGCTCTTTTGGGCGTCCCCTCATGCCACCCGGGCCCAGGTGGTGGAGGGTTCACCCACTGGAGACATTGCCCGCACGTATTAATTGCCCACATGTATTAAAATTTAGCTAGGCCCAGAAACCATTTTGTCTGGTAAAGATGGTGTGAGCTCAGCGCACTGTAGCGCGGCCCCCACCCTTGGAGGGTTTCAGTCATCCTTGTTGCCGCAGCACCCTGGCAGATCCGCTGCGAGCACGTTTCCACGAACAAGACGGACATGAGCTAGCGTAATACACTAACATTGTAACAGTTCACCTCCCGCAGTGTATCATGGCTCCTAGCATGACCGGGCCAGCAGGCCTGGACAATGAAAAGAACAGTAAAATAGACATCAGGTGGCAGACAGTGTTTATATATTAATGTTAAGACCACTCGCAAAGTATGCTTTCCTCCACAAAATGCCTTATATTACAAAAGCCTGTAAAATGTATAAAATATAAGAAAGCATGCTTCCATGATATAAGCAATGGCGAGCCCACACCATTTCAGTTGGGTGCTAATGATAAAGGAACGCACCAGGAATCTATTTGTTACGTGTATCACTGGGAAACTTACACCCCATGGGATCGCGCCATAACTGAACTAATGCTGCTAGAGGACACAAGAAAGACGAATGTAACCATACCGAGGGCCCATGTGAAGGATGCACGAGAAGGCGCATGTCATGTGTGCATGTCCAGGCCCCATATGTGCCTCCACCGTCACGAATAGTGGCGGGTTACTTTCTATGTTCTCCACCAATCCTAATTCTACCTCACTTATTGCAAATATATATATGCATATAACTAAATACTGTACTTATTAAAACATAATGTATGAATAAGGTGCTCAGACTGGGTATAATCGAGATACATCCAGCAAAGCTTAAATGCATGTTTTGTATTGCTTACAATAAGTAGTATAGAGTGTTCAAATGTTTGTGATGTTTTTACCTAAATCGGCAACACACGAGGGAGATACCTTTGTGAAATACGTGCAAGGCCATTCCCCCTCCCACCCTGCGAAGGCTGCTAAGGCATGAGAACAGAGACCGCGCCGCGCTGCTTTACCTCCCCCAACCAGACTGGAGCCGCTTCAAAGACTTGTAACCCCCTCTGTAGCACCCAAGGCCGCCACCCGCCACCTGCATTATTTACAGCACAGCAGTAAACCTCTGCCTGAACACACGCGCCCCCTCGTAAACATCTCAGACTTATGGCCCTGTGCAATCAGGACACCCAACACTTTGACAACACACAGCGGAACATCCATAACAACTTCTAACAAGGCAGAAAGACATGTACCGCCCGTCCCAGGCCCTGAAGCTTAGCCCCTCGACCTATGGCCCCGGTCAACAGGACACTGGTAACCATGTCCTGACGTATTACCTCCAGACCCCTCACAAGGTGCATTCCTCCTGTGTTGCATTAACCTGTGATATAACCTATTGGAAGATTCACTAAAGAAGATAATATTAAAATGACTGAATGACTGCTGTGTGCATGGCTTAGGGCAAATAAGTCAGGAAAAGACATTCATCTCTGACACTGGCCGCGACGGCACAACAACACCGCCCGGATGAACTCTGCCACCCTGCCAGGCCCAGCCCAACCCACGAGGCTGACCAGTGACGTCTTCCAGCCAAAGCCAACCACATCACAGCAGCACCTATAGTTAGTCATCGCCACCCAATCCCCTTGAACTTGTGCCCCTTATAGTGTGTAGGTTCTTATGACGTTTTTTGTAAATATATACGCCTGTCTTTGCTATTGTCAGACAGAGCGCTCTCGGAGTTTGCAGAGTTCTTTGCATGCCCTATTCTGATTGATAAACTCCCATTTACGCTCACCCGCACTCTGTCTTGGCCTTATTCCCATTTTGGGGAGAGTCCTTCATTGTCTCTCATTGCGGGGAGGATCGTGCTGTTTGGGGACGCTTGCTTTCAGTGGTGACACCGATAGCGTGATTTTTATTTCTTCCTAACTCATTGTAACCGTCCCCTTTTGGCACGAGAATCTCCGGTCGAAAAAGGATACGCACGGTGAGCCGGCTCCGGGAGGCTGCCCGCCAACGGCGACCGGTACACTAAGAAGTGCGCACTCAATAGAGAGAGGGTACGGGATCCCGGTTGAAAAATCCCCTTTGAGTACCGCTCGCCGGAGCCGGGGCTGACTGTTGAGCTGACGGCGACACTGCCTGGACGGACCCAGTTTCGGAGACTATCGGTTCAAGACGGGCACGTGAGTACTGAGTGTGAGCGATTGTAAAGGGAGCGGGAGAGAAGTGTAGGACAGGGAACGAAAAGGGGGTACGAAGATATACTAAAGATCATTCTAAAATTTCCTTTCTTTTTCTTTGCATATGGCCATTAGGATTAAGAGGTGAATAAGAGATAAAAGTGACGGGAACCTAGCTCCGAAAGGGGGTGGAAGGCGGCGCCGCATAGTGCTATATTGACTAGTACTGGGAATATATGACGAAGTGAAATACAAGATAAAAGTGCTCAGCAAAAGGGGGCACTGAGAATATATTAGTGATCGCTATTACTTCTTTCTTTTCTTTTTCTTTAGGGGTAGGGGGAGAATAAAAAACGAGTTTAGCACGAACTTGGGAAGAAAGTAAGAGAAAAAGGGTCCTACTAGAAGGGGGAGAGCAGGTTAAAACATATAAATATATGCATATGCGCATCCATCTATCTAAGTAAGACGGACAGGGACAGCCGGCTAGGGAGGAAAGGGAGGGCAGCTTGAATGGTGCATTGAGTGTTACCAAGAGGTGTGTGCACCTCGTATGTGTCAGGGGACGATTTGAGGTTGTGAATGTGCATAACGGTTATAAATGTATAATAGTTAAAAGGTCATGGTAAGTGTGATGTGAATGTTTTGATTTCCGGATTGATATTGTCGAAATAAATGATGGGTTGCCCTTGTATGTGCCCCCCCAAGAGAACAGAGTAGACACTGTGTATAGCCAGTTTTGTATTGTGCAATCAGGGGAAGGGGGGAGAGCCCAAACGAGCCCAACATTGAATGTGAAGTAGCATAAGCAAAATAATATTGACACTACATTTACATTGTAGTTGCAGACACACAGAGACACACAAGCACTAGGAGGGCACAGAGATGGGGGCTGAAACACCCTTATCACATATTTGTAAGAGTCTTCCAGGGTACGCGTAGCGGATTAAGAAATATCACGACCAATGGGTAACTGAGTTGAAGGGAGAGGGGTTACCCCAGGTACGGCCAGAGGGAGGGTCATTTGATAAAAGTGTTCTGGATATGGTGGCCACATGCATTTTCTTGAAGTACAAAGGAAAGCAGTTGCAAAATAGGAGGGAAATATTAGATCTTTGGAGGTTATTTGAAGAGATACCCCCGCCTAAAGCACCAGCATTAAATCCTGATCTCCCGTCCACCACAGATAATCCACTGATGATACAGAAAGATGTTAAGGAATTGTCAAGTGTAGCGCCACCAGTAGAGGTAATAAGTTTGTACCCGATATTAAAAAAGCCTGTACCCGCAGAAGGATACAGTGATCCGACGTATGTGCCTCCCCCGACAACTACTACACCCCACCAGCCCACTGCACCCCCACCATATGAAAGTACAAGGGAGCGAGGCCAGGCGAATACACAAAGGGTGGACATAGAAAAACTCACAGATGATTTACAGTCAAGACTGTCAATAGCAAAAGATGAGCTCTCGAGGATAAAAGACATGTGCGGACAAACAGCACTTAATGCGGCTGCATCAGGGCGCACGTCTAGAGCGCCAGGTGAGAATAGAAAACCTGAAGAGGGGTGGAAAAAAGGTGAGATACTGTTCAGAATTGAAGAAGAACCGACACGAATAATTGAAATAGAGACACGCGAGGGAGATACTGACAATAATGAAAGGCCTATGGGGGACAGAGAGGAATTACTATGCGACATAAGGGACGAGTTAGAAGAAAGTGACAGGTTGAGCATGGCTATGGGAGGGGGAAGCGAAGGGGGGGATGGCACATGTTCAGTGAGAACACTGGACGATGAGTGGACGGGACGACTAAGGAACAGAGTAGGGAAAATGGCATCACTGGGAACATCAGCAGCCAAAACGGGTCCGGATGCCACGACGAAAGGAAGGCTACAGCTCCCGTTGATACACAGGGGAGGAGGGAGGCCTAACTATATCCCATGGGCACAGATGGATAAAGCCAATTTGTTAAAGCTATTGCCCCCATTATCAGGAGGGGCAAGTAAGTGTATATACGCCTTTGAGAAACATACTGCTGGGGTACCCCTAGCTATAGGAGATGTGAAAAGTCTGCTCGTATCAGCAGTGGGCGATCAGGCCGAAAGAGTATGGGTCAAGGCCGGTTTCCCGGGAGTAACATTAGACTGCGACCGCCATGACGGGGCCTCCTTTAACACAGTGCGGGCTAGGGTGTGGGACGCCTTACGCGAAACATTCCCAGATACACCGGACTTACAGTCAGTGATGCAATGTACAATGAATGACGGGGAGGAGGCTATGGATTACATTTTTCGGGTCCAAGAGATGTGGAGAGTGGAGACGGGCACGCCTTGGTATCAATCGACATCTTTATTTTACTTCATTATAAAAAGAGGGCTCCCAAAGGAAGTGCAGAAAGCGCTCGACAAGATAGCAGGTATTGAAGCAAAGGGATGGCCAGAAATTCAGAGCATAATAGTACACCATTGTAAACGAATAAAGGAAAGGGAGAAGGAGGTGGCGCAGAAAAGATTGGCAGACGAAGCGAAGTTAGTACAGACAAAATTGGTGAAGGTCGCAGCAGCAGTAGCTGCGCTCCCACACAGCAGGGAGGGAGACGATGAGGAGGAGGGGCTGATAGCAATACAAGGGAGGATGGCAGCTAATTGGGCGGGAGCAGGACAGCGGCAGTGGAATGAGCAAGAGCAAGGTGGAGGTCCGCAGTGGCAAGAGTGGACCCCTCGAGGGGGACGAGGTGGGTACAGGGGCCGAAGAGGAGGTGGAACGGGATACGGGGGAATGGGAGGAAATGGGTGGCAGGGTCCTAGAGGTGCACAAGGAAGTTGCTGGAACTGCGGGCGATGGGGGCACTATTCTAGAGAGTGTAGAAGCAGACCCAATAACGGGTTCCAAGAGGTAGAACAATATGGCCATCCCCACCCGGGAAGCCCATATGGTCTCCCAATGGGACAACAACAACTAAGAAACCCAGGCCGAGGTAATGCTGGCCAGCAACAGGGACCCCAGTATAGAACACAGAACCACCCACAAAACAATGACAGTATGCAATATACGCCAGGTAACCCTTTCGCGACAACAGCAAACGGGGCCCCTGCACCAGCCCCTTACAACGGCATGTCAGTGGTTTCAGGAAATGTATTTAATGAGGGGGGGGCGATGAGACACCCCGCATAGGACAGCCCACAGAGAACACTTGCGTGTCCAGTTCTATCTACCACCTACAGTGCAGCAGAGGAACCATTGGTAGGGGCGCAGATAGGAGACAAGCAGTTTATATTCATGGTTGATTCGGGAGCGGAGAAATCATGTGTCAGAGAGGGCCGGTTCCCGTTATCTAACAGGAAGTTAGAGACGCAGGGGTTCTCTGGGGCTGTAATTGAAGTTCCTTACACAGAAGCTTTGGACGTAACAGTGGGGGGCAAGACTGTGAAGGCACCCTTACTGTATTACGAACAGTCCCCAATAAATTTGTTGGGGAGGGATCTTATGAGTAAACTTAACATGACCATATCATTTACTGAAAGAGGAATAGTGTGTTCTACACCCGGGATATGCCCCTTGCGTGCGATGTTGGTAGTGCAAGCCTACACAACCACACAGGAAATACGAGGGCTGCCACAAAATGAGGAAATGTTTATTGAAGGGCTAAAGACTTTGGCCCTCGTAATTCCAGAGCTAAGAAGCATGGATTGGAGGATTCCAGCAGAGTTCCTCTTCCGCCCCATAGTGTGTCCAAACGCAGCACCAGGATCAGTGGTATCGTTGGATTTGCACGCTGTGCAGGTATCAACGAAAAGGATCGCTGTGATAGGAGTGGACAGGGAAGGATGTGAGTGGCGCACAGTGCTGTGTACAAACGCCAACCTCGCCCTACGCGAGGTAACAGATGAGGATCTCTTTTCAGACACAGAAGGGGATGGTGAGATAGTAATGGAAATAGCGATGCCCTGTGACATTTTGATCCAAGCCAGGGAGATCCCCGTCCAATTGATGGCAGTGGTAGGAACACCACCGTCATTTTTTGATGACGACATGAGGCTCGTACCAAACAATTTATGGACAACAGGCCCCCATGATGTAGGGCTGTTGCACGGAGTACAACCTGTGATAATAAAACTAAAGCAAGGAGCAATCTTACCCCGAGTCAAACAGTATCCATTGTCCCGTGAAGCTGAAGAAGGGATAAAAGAAACAATAAATGCACTACTAGCACAAGGGATAATAGTGCCTTCAAACTCCCCATGTAACACATGTATTTATCCAATCAAAAAAGCGAAAGGGGGATCTTGGAGGATGATACAGGACTTACGCCCCCTCAATGACGTAATTCAGAAAGAGTTCCCTCTAGTCCCGAACCCTGCATCAATACTATGCAGCATCCCAAAAGCGGCATCACATTTCACAGTAGTGGACTTGAAAAATGCATTTTTCTCAATACCTCTGGCTGAAGAAAGTAGATACCTTACAGCCTTTACACTGGGGGGTAAGAGATATGAACACTGCAGACTACCACAGGGGTACTGTGAGAGCCCGAGCATATTCAATCGCATATTGCATGAAGACTTGGGAAACCTATCAGTTGAGAGTACGATTATTCAGTACGTAGACGATTTATTAGTGTGTGCACAAGACGAGGCAACATGTAGAAAAGATTCAACAACACTCCTGACTTTACTAGCCAACAAGGGATACAAGGTAGACAAGGAGAAGTTACAATACTGCCTGACTGAGGTCCTATACCTGGGACAGCTCATATCAAAAGACGGAAAAAGAATAATTCCTGACAGGGTAGAGGCAATAAGATCAGTAGGAGAACCCACAACAGTGAAAGACATGCAGAAATTTTTAGGGATGTGCAACTATTGCCGAGCATGGATACTAGACTATGCAGCATACACGAGACCCCTCCTACAAGCACTGAAGGAAGCACAACAGGAGAATGAAAAAATAAAATGGTCAGAAGAAATGAGCACCTCATTTCAATCATTGAAAGAGCTAATTTCAAGCGCTCCAGTACTAGCAAACCCTGATTATGGACGCAAATTTTACCTATTCTCACACTGCAAGGGAACACTCATGACAGCAGTACTGACACAAAAAACATCCTTAGGACACAAGCCATTGGCTTACTATAGTGGTACTTTAGATGCCGTGATGCAGGGCCATTTCGCGTGCGAACAATCACTCGCTGCAGCCGCGTTCGCGATTGAGAAAAGTGCCACAATAGTAATGGGTTGCCCTGTGACATTGTTTGTGGAACATTCATTATTTGCAATACTTGAGAGATCAAAAAGCACACTGACCACACAGCGGGCAACAGCCTACGAGATTATATTGTCCAGCGCCAACATCCATATAGTGAGATGCAAGACAGTGAACACCGCCACATTCATTACAGAAGCGTGCACATTAGAGGATATGCAGAACCACAATTGCGCAACCTACACAGGAGAAGGAGGGGAGGACACAGTGGTGTGTGAGAACGCTCTAAGCGAGGGGGAAGTGTACTTTGTGGATGGGTCTGCATCAATTGATGTGGACACGGGAGAAAAACACGTTGGCATGGCAGTAGTGAGGCTAGAAGACGGTGAGTATGAAACACTAGTACAGTACCGCCTCCCGTCACATTACTCTGCACAGGCAGCAGAACTGATTGCGCTCATAGAAGCACTACATGCAGCAAAGGGTTGTGCAGTGACAATATATACAGACTCAGCTTACATGACGACAACAGTACATGGAGGTCTAGCAAGATGGGGGCGTAGGGGATTCAGACGGGCAGATGGAACACCAGTACAGCATGCAGAATTGTTAAAAGAGTTAATTGAGGCCCTACAAAACCCTACTGCAGTAGCAATAGTGAAGTGCCAAGCCCATACATCCAACACAGACGTTGTGTCTTTGGGGAACGCGGCAGCGGACGCTGCCGCCAAGGAGGCTTCCTATTTTCAGAAATATGACACAGGTGAATACATGCTTAAGAACAAGACAACCAAAGAGCCCCCAGAAGGGTACAACATGATGTCCATATCACAAATACTAGAATTGCAGGAAGGAGCTAGTACCGAGGAAAAATTGACGTGGACAAAACGGGGGTGCAGCCAGTCAGGAACAGACCTACTATGGCGGCAAAGTAACTCAGGGAAAGTGGTAATGCCTCTACAGTTACTAGAAGTTGCATTTCAACAGCTACACTTCCCTGCACATAATACCAAACAGCACATCGCAGCGGAAATACAGGAAGAATGGTTCGTGCCCTGTCTCCAGGAGCATGTGTCTCGATTAGCAATGGAATGTACAACATGCCAAATATACAATTCAGGAATGACATTACGCACGCTCAGGGGAACAATTCCTAAACCCATTGGCCCATTCAGAGAACTGCATATAGATTACGCAGACATGGGGGAAAGGTGCAATGGCGCACGGTACATGATCGTGGTTGTGTGCCCATTTTCAAGGTGGGTGGAAGCAGGACCCTGTGCGCGACCTGATGCCAAAAGCGCTGCCAAATTCCTAGTAAGGGAAGTGTTCCCACGCTGGGGAATTTGTGACGTGATTCGCTCAGACAACGGCTCTCACTTTGTGAATAAACTTTTCAAGGAAGTTACCACATTATTGGGTATAAAACATAAATTGTGTTCGATTTATCATCCCCAAAGTAATGGCGTAGTGGAAAAGATGAACGGACTGTTGAAGGGCAGGTTATCAAAACTATGCTTCTCATTGAAGAAAAATTGGATTTACTGTCTACCCCTGGCGCTATTTGAATTGAGAAATCAGCCGAGCAAAGACCACCATTTGTCCCCGCACGAGATCGTGACCGGGAGACGAATGAATACAGCACACTCTCCACTGCGCGAACACTCAGATGCTCACAGAAGCGCCGCAATATTGGGAGATGAGTTTACAGACTATTTGCGAAAATTGACAAGAGCAGCGCGCGCCATATCAAAGCAACTCTCCCACCCTTCACTAGAGAAGAGGGAAACGTAACAGGATCTGTCACGGAGCCAGAGCAACAGCTACAGCTGATGCCAGGCGACTCAATTTATGTCAGAAGCTTTGTGCGTCGGTGGAATGCACCACGATTCCATGGCCCATACGAGGTAATATTTTGCACCCCCACGGCGGTGAAGGTGAAGGGCTTGAGGTACTGGGTGCACTTGACCGACGTACGGCAGGCATACAGCAATGTACAAGAGGAGATAGATGAGGAGGCACAGACAACAGCAAACGATGAAACTGAGTAGAATGTCTAAATATGAACTTGTGTGTGTGTGTCAGCACTGGACTAGAGTGGGAGAATAACTGATAAGGATATTTTAAAAAAAAAAAAAAAGACAATGTGCGTTTTGCTTTTATCTTGTTGAATGGTATGTAATTAATGAAATAACAAAATTATAGCATGTATACACCCTTGTCTGTGAATACCCCTCCCCGCATCCCCACCCGCTTCCATTCCCCGTCAAATATATATTGGCACCGATGGTGCTAGCAAAATGTTTACACACATGCACTTAATGCACTTTTATATCCCAAACAGGAGCTTCCATGGCATCTAACGGGCAGCCTGCAACTGATAGAATTAGTAGAATGAGAGAATTAGTACATGAGAGATGCAGATATTCGTATGAGTGTGGATTATCTGTATGCATCACATTGTTTTTTATGATAATGTTTGGCCTGGTTACGTATTGGTTTATAGCGTTCATCTCTATCGAGATGTACGAGGGGGGAGGGAGTAACAGCACTACTGGACGGATTAACAGCACCACCGGGCCGAATGCAACTACAGGTGTCAATACCAGGGAAGGTGATTTTTTGATATGGGACGGAACTAAACTTGTATGGGGGTATCATACCACACCATCCGGTGTTGTTACCTTACAAAGAAAAAAGCCACAAGGTGGAATGCAGAACAACACAGTGTCTCCACCAGGGGTATCTAATTACAATGCCCACAGTCTAAATGACCGAAATCCGTCTGCCATATCATGGTTGTACAACACCCTCACCAGCCAGCCTGCCCCCATACTAAAAAACAACCTGCCAGCTAACGTCAGGAAAGAAGACGAAAAGCTACTAGAAATGCACGAAATATTATATGATAAATGGGCCAAGGGGGGCGGGAATGAGAAAGGGGGGCCTAGTTTGTCCACTGCCCAGGGAGTCGGGAAGTACATGAGGAACAAGAACAACAGACGGAAAAGGGAAGCAGGGAGGAGGAAGTATGATGAGTACTATGGGCTAGGTCTAGATAAGATGGAAGACCCACAACACCCCCACCAAACAAATAAGTGGTATGCAGACATGAGTGCCACAGCTAAACAGACAACAAACGAGAGCTGTTATGTCTGTTCCCTCATCCCTCACGCATCAGGTACACCCAAAGTATTATTACCCAAAGAGTTGCCAATTGTAGATGCCCAATGTCTCCTTCATCTCACGTTGTGCAGGATTAAGAACACCTTCCAGGCACACGAAGTGACTTTTCAAATGCTGCAGAACGAGAAAACGTGTTACCCAAAAACGGCAGGGGTGGTATGTTTGAAAGAACCATTTTTTGTAATAGAAGGGACACTTTTTTCTGACAACAAGCGGAAGGATGAAGAAGTACTGTGCAAAGCGGAAGCACTGAGAGGCGTGGCACCGGAGAAATTGCAGTGGATAGAAGAAACATGTACGCCAGTGTGGAGAGAACACATTTCAAAACTAACATGGGTAACTGCCATCGAAAAACCGTTCAAACTGCAGAGCGAAATGGACTATGGACTATGTTTTAAAGGAGAAGGGAGAACCCCCATGGGAACAAACAAGAACTGTAACAAGACCCTCACCATCCCAGATCTGAGAAAAGGGACAGCGGCCCTGATGGACACGTACTGGGTATGCGGCAACCAGGCATACCTACACCTCCCCCAGTCATGGAGTGGCAGTTGCTCAATGGCCACTCTGCACTCAGCCCTAATGGTGATACCAGAAAGCCACAAAGGGACACAGGAACGCATGCAGAGTGTGGCTCAACCAACTGCAGAGTCACAAATATATGTCCTGTCTTCCGGAAGCAAGGGAGAGGTGCTGACCCGTAACAGACGAGCATCAAATTACATATCAAAGGCATCATCAGAACTATTGGCTCAGATCCCAGACAAATATCGATTATTCAGCTCAGCAGAAACATTTTTTGCCTCGCTCGTCTCAAGTGTCCAAGCAAGGGCAAACGCAAAATGGCTCCAGATAACCCGCTGGGAATTGATTCAGCTGGCAAACGACACTGAAGAAGGATTCAATATAATAAAGGTGGAACTAAGAGCTTTACGACTAATGACCATGCAAAACAGGTATGTCCTGGACCTGTTGATGGCGATGGACGGCGGTGTTTGCCGAAAAATAGGAAGTGCCTGCTGCACTTTCGTACCTTCTGAAGACGCAGAAAATGGCTCCCTGTCCCATGTGATCGAAGCAGTCCACAACCTAGGAGAAAAAATGAAAATGGAAGGTGGAGCAGAAGAGAGTACATGGTTCGACAACATCTTCTCCTGGGTTCCCTCATGGCTTGGAACGACTGTGAAATGTTTGATACCAGCTGTTGTGTTCCTCCTTTTACTTTTTTGCCTGTGCCAGGTGGGTCTTCGAGTTTGTGCTAACGCAGTACCAAATGGTGCAATGATGATGGTGACAATGGGCAACTCACACGGTACGATAAAAACGATGCAAGAAGCACAAGTACAAACAGGGATGGATAACTCACCCAGATACCAACTGGTGCCTATGTACCACGATAAGGATATTGTAGATAAGTTGTGGCACACCACCATCAAAGAGCCCCGTATACTAGAATGGTATGAGGAAGTTTGGGTAGATTTGGAAGGAGATGGTGGATGCATATCTCTAATGTGTACCCCAGATGAATACGCCCGGAGAGGTGAGAGCTTAAGGGGGGTGTGCAGAGCGTGGATGCCCATCAAAGGAACTCCTGCATGGGATGAGGCGGTGATGGACGAGGCAGAATGTAGGAGGATAGAAGATTTAAAGAATTCGTTACTTTAGTAACGAAAGGGGGGAAATGTAGGGGAGGACTGGTCCAGGAGACCCCCCTCGCCTGCGTTTTTTCCCCAAGTGAGGGCTATGGCTCTTTTGGGCGTCCCCTCATGCCACCCGGGCCCAGGTGGTGGAGGGTTCACCCACTGGAGACATTGCCCGCACGTATTAATTGCCCACATGTATTAAAATTTAGCTAGGCCCAGAAACCATTTTGTCTGGTAAAGATGGTGTGAGCTCAGCGCACTGTAGCGCGGCCCCCACCCTTGGAGGGTTTCAGTCATCCTTGTTGCCGCAGCACCCTGGCAGATCCGCTGCGAGCACGTTCCCACGAACAAGACGGACATGAGCTAGCGTAATACACTAACATTGTAACAGTTCACCTCCCGCAGTGTATCATCGCTCCTAGCATGACCGGGCCAGCAGGCCTGGACAATGAAAAGAACAGTAAAATAGACATCAGGTGGCAGACAGTGTTTATATATTAATGTTAAGACCACTCGCAAAGTATGCTTTCCTCCACAAAATGCCTTATATTACAAAAGCCTGTAAAATGTATAAAATATAAGAAAGCATGCTTCCATGATATAAGCAATGGCGAGCCCACACCATTTCAGTTGGGTGCTAATGATAAAGGAACGCACCAGGAATCTATTTGTTACGTGTATCACTGGGAAACTTACACCCCATGGGATCGCGCCATAACTGAACTAATGCTGCTAGAGGACACAAGAAAGACGAATGTAACCATACCGAGGGCCCATGTGAAGGATGCACGAGAAGGCGCATGTCATGTGTGCATGTCCAGGCCCCATATGTGCCTCCACCGTCACGAATAGTGGCGGGTTACTTTCTATGTTCTCCACCAATCCTAATTCTACCTCACTTATTGCAAATATATATATGCATATAACTAAATACTGTACTTATTAAAACATAATGTATGAATAAGGTGCTCAGACTGGGTATAATCGAGATACATCCAGCAAAGCTTAAATGCATGTTTTGTATTGCTTACAATAAGTAGTATAGAGTGTTCAAATGTTTGTGATGTTTTTACCTAAATCGGCAACACACGAGGGAGATACCTTTGTGAAATACGTGCAAGGCCATTCCCCCTCCCACCCTGCGAAGGCTGCCAAGGCATGAGAACAGAGACCGCGCCGCGCTGCTTTACCTCCCCCAACCAGACTGGAGCCGCTTCAAAGACTTGTAACCCCCTCTGTAGCACCCAAGGCCGCCACCCGCCACCTGCATTATTTACAGCACAGCAGTAAACCTCTGCCTGAACACACGCGCCCCCTCGTAAACCTCGCAACCCACCGGACCATCTCAGACTTATGGCCCTGTGCAATCAGGACACCCAACACTTTGACAACACACAGCGGAACATCCATAACAACTTCTAACAAGGCAGAAAGACATGTACCGCCCGTCCCAGGCCCTGAAGCTTAGCCCCTCGACCTATGGCCCCGGTCAACAGGACACTGGTAACCATGTCCTGACGTATTACCTCCAGACCCCTCACAAGGTGCATTCCTCCTGTGTTGCATTAACCTGTGATATAACCTATTGGAAGATTTACTAAAGAAGATAATATTAAAATGACTGAATGACTGCTGTGTGCATGGCTTAGGGCAAATAAGTCAGGAAAAGACATTCATCTCTGACACTGGCCGCGACGGCACAACAACACCGCCCGGATGAACTCTGCCACCCTGCCAGGCCCAGCCCAACCCACGAGGCTGACCAGTGACGTCTTCCAGCCAAAGCCAACCACATCACAGCAGCACCTATAGTTAGTCATCGCCACCCAATCCCCTTGAACTTGTGCCCCCTATAGTGTGTAGGTTCTTATGACGTTTTTTGTAAATATATACGCCTGTCTTTGCTATTGTCAGACAGAGCGCTCTCGGAGTTTGCAGAGTTCTTTGCATGCCCTATTCTGATTGATAAACTCCCATTTACGCTCACCCGCACTCTGTCTTGGCCTTATTCCTATTTTGGGGAGAGTCCTTCATTGTCTCTCATTGCGGGGAGGATCGTGCTGTTTGGGGACGCTTGCTTTCACCTGCCGCTCAGTTGTGCATTTATTATTTTTTGATTCCACCCAACTACAAGCTTCACTAATCGAATGTTTTGTCATTTTTCCTAACCCCTTACCCTTGTTTCTCCTTTTTATTTTATCTTGTTCTCATATTTATCAATTAACAAAAATGTGTGTTTTAATGGTGTTTTTCTTGGGCATATATGATGGACCCATGGTTGTTTGAAATTCTGAAATGTGAAACATAATCATATTGTTTTGTTTGACCGTATGTGATATATGTTGTACTACAGACTTGTCACGCCTTGTTTGGCGTCTGATTGGACCAATGTGTTCATTTGTATTATACTTTTAAACCAATGCAATGTTCTATCAGCCTCTGAAGAAGAGCAATTCTATGCTCGAAACGTGTCAGGCTGGACCATCAATTTAACAAAAATAAAACATCCAAGCATTTGAAGCATATTACAATTTAACATAATTGGCGCTGTGTGACTGTTTGTGTTCTAAGTGGTTACTATATTACCCTTGACCATCCTAAGTACATCCCCCTACAATGACCCAATTGTGCAGCAAGCAAAAATACTCTATCCTGATTGGCTAAATGTATACATGTAACATTTACTAAAACGGCATGCTCTCATTGGTAGACACAAATTCATGTAACTTCTGATGTGCAGTCCCACCGAAACAACCCAATCATGTAGTGATTGTGAACAGTGAAGTCAGCAAATTAGACACGGTCATATCATCTGCCATGAGCTCCGCCAATTTGGCAAGCCAGACAGTTCCCATGCCTTGTAGGAGTTTACTCTACAAAACTTTTTGCAACTCCAATTTTGAAACATATTACTATCTCTACACATTCTTATGGCTATCTCTTGGGAACCAGGTGGCATCATATAAAACGTAACTGAGGTTCCACTCTTGGGGACAAATTTCTCACATTTATGCGTATTTCCAGGCCATTCTATTGCAGCCCAGTCGTCCCAACACTCCCTAAGGGGTAGTATAACCATAATCTGGTTTCGCTCTTTTAGCATGTCTCCACCCAAGGCTTTCTTCACACCGAAATATGTCCTTCACAACTATTGTACTTATCTATCGTCGAGAACGTGAACCGTTATTTTACATTTCACTAAAAGCTCCTGAGAACAGCTAGGCCCTGCAACAATAACTAATGTGTGTGCTGAACCTCACCCTTCTTCAAAGGACCTTGGCACGGTGAAGGCTCGCTGGAGGAAGCAGGAATAACGTTTAATTAATGGAAGTACAGAGGCTCAGATTTGCAGCCTAGTGCCCTTATTGGCAGATATCTATAATCTGGAAATGCCAAAATTCCCGAAAAATAAATTACCGACCCAACCAAAAGACCTAAAACATATACCACGATATGTTTGAGCTACCAAAAGTTTGAACTTTTCGTGGTATGTGTTTAGGTCTTTTGGTGGGGTCGGTAGCGTGGGCTGCAGGGGTGTCCCCCGCAACACCCCGCTCATCATACTATACAGTATAGTGAGCGGGGCTGGCGGGGACACCCCTGCAGCTGACCCGCTCAAAATAAAAAAAAGAAATAAAAAAAGCAGAGGGTCGCAGGGGTGTCCACCGCAACACCATGCTCACTATAGTATAGTGAGCTGGTGAGCAGGTGTTGCGGCGACACCCCCGCAGCTCTCCCGATCAAAAGTAAGTGGAAGGGAAGTAGCGTTGCAGGGACACAGCGCGTCGGAAGGAAAGGTAAGTAGGGGATGGGGTGTGTGGGTGGAGGTGTGTTGTGAGCGGTGGCTTCTCCCCATGGTTTGTTATGATTTTTGGCTACCATACGGCCTGCTGGTCTTGCAGTCCTGAAACAAAGCAAAATGGGCTCTAACCAGATACAAGACAGCAAGGCATTGAGTGACTGACAGTAGCACCAAAGTCCATATACAAGGAACATTCAGTGGTTCAGGGACTGGGCCCTCCCAACTCCCACACCTCAACTCAACTCACCTCCCCCCTCACCTCTGGGTTGGGGTCGTCTTTGGCATACAGTCCGATAGGCTGCCTACACCAGGTCGGGAGAGGTCCCTGTGACCCTTCACAGTGTCAAGCCCCTGACCCGGTCACAAACCCTGTCACAAACCTTGGACTATATTACCATCAGAGCAATTAAAATGTGGCTGAAGATCTCGAGTCAAAAAGGGGGGTAGTGGTAAATAATCTAGTACCTGAATTATGGGCCTATGTACAAGAAAGTAAAATAAATTATCTAAAAGCCTTAAAATAAGTTCTGGTGGGAATTGACAAATATAATTGGTTCATCAACCTGCAGGAAGCTCATGACGTAGGTATCCAAACACAAACAAGAAATCCTAGTATGTAGGATGGAGGGCAGGTGGCACTTAAACCATGGAAAGCAATCAGTGATGAAATGTGACTTACATTTTGACAAGTATAACTTACCTGTGATCCCTGGACCTTATCATACAAAATGTATAGAATTTTAATGTCTAGACTACCTCTTGACAAGATAACATGCACGTCGGTTTTGTCTGGTTGGTCCGGCCAGAGTGTTGTGTGTAATTGTGGCCTTGATAGGAGAGTGGACAGAGCCCATTCCTTTGTCTTATGCAATGATATTGTGAACTTAGAAAGAGATGGATTATCTCCCGCCGTGATGCATTTATTTTTGGAAAATATAGAGTTGCTGAGAAATTTCTTTTAAACCTATCATCACAAACGGATCTAAACAAATTATATATATTTACCTTCTGAGGTTTAAAAGTAAGGAAACATAAGATTGATGCTAGTTGGGAGATGCAGAGAGGCTAGGATAAAGGGTCTTGTACAATGGTAAACTCTAGAAAATTGTGGATTTAGATTCAAGTTACAAATGCTGACATTTTCCAAGTAGATTTGTTGATCCAATGCAATTGTTTAATGGAAGAATTTCTGAAATAAAAAATATATGATGATGAACTGATGACTATGAGTTATCAGTGAAAAACAAATTACTTACCCCTTGTAATTTTCTTTCGACTGGATGTTCCTCCCACGTATTCCTCATCTTTGATATACACTATTTCCTGCTTGCAGCTCGGAAACTTGTTTCAGAAGAGGGCGCTGTGCATCACTGTCAACCTCTTGTCCATCGAGAACCTCCATCCTCCTCGAGTATGACGTCGATGTCACGATCCTACTCGCCTGCCACCCAGCACCGCTACATGCGTCTCTGCC
This sequence comes from Ambystoma mexicanum, assembly GCF_040938575.1. Classification (NCBI taxonomy): domain Eukaryota; kingdom Metazoa; phylum Chordata; class Amphibia; order Caudata; family Ambystomatidae; genus Ambystoma; species Ambystoma mexicanum. The sequence goes on from NC_090934.1 coordinate 1,282,941,338, forward strand.
TTTATTTCCTTGTTTTACGGCTGCAGTTTTGGGCTAATCTAATTGCATGTTCCGTTCCGGCTTTTGGGTTAAACCAGCAGATGCATTCTGGGACATGTATGCTGTCCAAAAGGCAGAGGGCTGGAGGAGGCATACTAAATACATTTGTTTGCAGCAAGCTACTAAGAGCTGCAGAGGGCCTGATTGCATTCACCTGTTTCAAGCTACTGCAGGATAGGCTGCAGACAGCTGGAGAGCACTTAATTAGAAACCACTGCTGCTACTGCCGAAGGCTGCTGAAGCCAGGGCTGGACTTAATTGAACACAGCTGCCAGAGTCTGCAATCAGCTCCACCCTGCTGGCCTGCTGGCTGGGAGGGCCTTTACAAGCTCACTTTGAACAGAAGCAGTTGTCAGTCAACTGCTTTCACTGGGATTTTTTGCTGGTGCTCCTGTTACCAGTTTTTGACCTTTCCTGGAAATCCTCTTTTAGCCTTTTGATTCCTGTCGCTGTTGATGCTTGCAGCTCCCTCTCCAGTCTGCTGCAGCCTTCTGCCCTGCTCCTCTGGGCTTCCACCTGGCGGCTCTGCAACACTCTGCTGCTTTCCGCCCTGCTCCTCTGGGCTCCCATCGGACGACTCTGCCGCACTCCGCTGTCTTCAGCCCTGCTCCTCTGGGCTCCCACCTGGCGGCTCTGCCGCATTCCGCTGCCTTCCGCCCTGCTCCTCTGGGCTCCCACCTGGCAGCTCTGCCACACTCTGCTGCCTTCCGCCCTGCTCCTCTGGGCTCCCACCGGACGGCTCTGCCGCACTCCGCTGCCTTCCGCCCTGCTCCTCTGGGCTCCCACCTGGCGGTTCTACCACACTCTGCTGCCTTACGCCCTGCTCCTTTGGGCTCCCACCTGTACCTTCTGCCCTGCTCCTGTGGGCTCTCACCTGACGGCGCTGCTGCACTCCATTGCCTTCTGCCGTGCTCCTCTGGGCTCCTGGCCGACGGCTCTGCTGCACTCTGCTACCTTCTGCCCTGTTTCTCTGGGCTCCTGTCTGGCAGCTTTGCCACACTCCGCTGCCTTCTGCCCTTCTCCTCTGGGCTTCCCTGCCTGGCAGCCTTGCCACACTCCTCTGCCTTCTGCCCTGTTCCTCTAGGCTCCTTGCCTTGCTTCCTGCCTGTTCCAACTTCTGATATCCTAGCCTGTCCTGTACCTGGTTATTTCTTTGAACACTGCTTTCCACTTGTATACATCTTGGTCCACTGTGGTGTCTCCACTTGAATCCGTTTAACAGTGTGATCCTGGGTTGGTCTCCATTCAGATCAGATAAGGGAAGACTTCTGTTTCCTTCATCTAGTCGTTGAAGTCGTACCTGCCTCAGTATATGGTCTTTCAGTTTTTCCCTTGCACGGAGTACAACAGTTTCCTCAGCACGCCTAAGTCATGACATTGCTGTATGACTGCTAAGAGTAATGTGCTGGTACCTGTCCCAAGCGCTTTCCTTAATCCCTGGAGACCCCTTATCATATTCCAGTACACCCTTATTTCTGATCAATCCAAGTTGCCCAGCGTAATTGCTTGTCTTTGCCTTTTCTCTGTCCCTTTGTTTACAGCCTGCTCCTGCAGTTCCTGTGAATACCTGTTTCAACTAACAGCTTGACTTGTGACAGTCGATGCTGGTATATATGGCACACACCGCGCCCTTTGCCTCAGTTCCGTTTTTTCCACACAGCTGCTCGAAACGGTTCTTCACGTTGGCATGTTATTCAACGGCGTAGTTCCAAGTTTTGTTCTTAAAATGTCTATTCATAGCCCGAAAACGGGCTTCAAGAAATGGGCTGAGCGTTCGGCTAAGATGTCCATAACCGATCTCTGGTGCCTGTGGGTGGGCCACATCGTCGAAGATTGTGGCTCGTGCTGGTCTATGACTGGAAAAGCATTAAAGGAGAGAAACGGGAAACTTGCTCTGGGCAAACCATCCCCAAGTTCGTCCTCGGGGACCCCGACAAAAATTTAGTCTGAAGAGCCCAAGAGGGAGATCTCTGCACCGGGCCAAGACGCACAGTAAATGTTCGAAGTGTTCGAGATCTCAGCAGTCCTCTTCGTCATCTTTGAGGAGATCGAAGAAAAGGAGTAATGGCTCCTGATCATCCTCTACGGAATCCTCACCCGAAGGGAAACGGGTACAAATGCCTAAAAAGGGGGCGAGTCAAGTGGAACTGGAAAAGTTCTGAAGGCAGATGTTGAAGGTATTTGAGAGAGCGGCAAAGCCAGCCCCTTCATTGAAGTCACTAGAGACTCCCGACCCCATCGCGCGAAAAGACGACAGGGTGTCCTCTGTAAAAACCAGGGACCGCGCGCCCGAGGGTCCGGACAGTAGGTCAAAGGCTTCAAAGGATTCGAAGGCCTCGAAGGCATTTAGTACACCTCTCATGTCCTCAAAGGGATCCTCCTTCTCTGACCCATTTGTCGATGTCGACGAAGTCGAGTCTATCAATGCCGAAACAGTCAGGGTCGAAGCCCTCGAGGACTTTTGAAAGTCTGTCGAAGGTTTTTAAACCTCAGATGAAAAGAGACTTTTTCAAGTTCCTGGGCTCTATTTATGAGTAAGAGGTAGGGGAAGAAAGCCCTATTTATAGTTTTGGTAGAGAATACAGCACTCCTGGTGTTCCAGAGGAGCTGATATCCCAGGAATCCAAAATGAGAGACTTTGTGGACACCCTGCAGGATACCAGTGGTCTAGACACCTCTCCAAAGGTTGGTTTTGGCACTCCGGAAGGTTCAGCACATGCTGATGCATCTTATAGAACAGTAATGGCAAAGAGTATTGAATACTTTGGATGGGGTAGATTATCTGTTGAATATGAACAAGTTGACCTTACAGATATTTTGGACAGGGGGGCCTCCTAAGCACCCAGTCCTTCCCTTCCAACAGCAGTGAAGTAGAGAGTTCTAGAGAACTGGACAAATCCTGATACCACCCCTGCAGTTCAGAAGGATTTCACACACAAATACAGACCCTCATCAGTGGATCCAGAGTTTCTTTTGAAACATCCGACTCCACAAAGCCTTGTGGTGCAAGCAGCTACTGCTGCATCTAAGAGCAGCCTATCCCACAGTCCCTCCCGACAGGGAGGATAAAAGGCTGGATGCCATAGGAAACAACATTTTCTCCCCAGGGAGTATGGCACTGAAAGCAACAAATGCAACTTGTGCTATAGCGAAGTTCACCTACACTTTCTGGGTGGTGACAGCTTGGCATCTGAACACATCCCGAGGGGAAGAAAGGGATGGCTTTAAAAGATTTAAAGTAAAGATGCTATGTGCCAATCATTGCAGTGGGGGCTAGACACAGCAGATTGTATTAGCCCTTCTGTGGCTGCTTGGACAGTGCTTAGACGATTTGCCTGGCTTCGTAAATCAGGATTTGCTCGTGACATGCAGTCCAGATTATTGGATATGCTGTATGAAGGGTCTTACTTGTTTGGATCTAAAGCAGATGAAAGTCTTGAAATGTTGCAGTCGTCTAAGGCAGCCACAACATCTTTGAGTCAGCCATTAGGCAGCAAGGTCAAACAGCTCCATATTCTGCTCAGGGATGGAGAAATCGTTAATTTTGCTACAATTCCTCATTTAACAGAGGAAGAGGTCAATTTAACCAGAGGACACAAAAAAGGCAACCTTGAGGCGGTCATGGATGTACAGGCACAGGAGCTGTAGCAGCATCCGCTGCCTTGCCTTCTGCACCAACCGGTGCATCAAAACCACTTTGAAAACTTGAATTATGGGGGCGCTGTTACGCCGGATCCAAGATGGCAGCCTAAGTAGCGGGCTCCACAGCCCGGCGACCTTGCACAGTGCAATTCACATCCTTGTTGGGTGCTACTGTCCGTGAAATACTACTCTATCGATAGCAGAGATCACCAGCTACCCGCAGATTTAATTTGGAGGCCAGGGACCCGCTGGCCAAGGTGCTGGAACTGCTACAGAGGCTGTGCTGACAGCACACTGGCAGTTGGCACCAGAGACAACTGAGCACGGCTCTCTGTGACTGTGTCTTCACGGAACACCCGACGTAGACTACACAAGCTGAGACAGCAGATGCTGCCTGCGGCATGCTGCCTGGAGGTGGCCCCTAGAACTTGGTGCCTTCTGGAGGCACTGCATTCCCTAGCTGTGGTGGTGTGTGGTGACGTCCCCGGCACTTCCCTAGAGACGGTGAGTCAGGTGTGCACCCAGGACTCTTGTTCCACCATGCTGTGTCTCGCTCCCAACCCCTCCTACATAGAGGACACTACTGCTGGCCCCCACCTGATCTGTTGCTGCTCTGAGGGCGAGGAGCGTGCCATAGATCTACTGCACAGGGAGGGCACTGCCGACTCATCCTCCTGCTGCTGATCGGCTGCAGCCTCGGCTGATGCCTATAGTTTTGCACTGCGGTAGGGGGTGGCCCTTAGCCTTCTTTGAGACCAGAGGGCTGGGAATCTATTGCAACAGATTACTGGCTCCAGGCGCGCAGGCACAGCGTGGGGGCAGTGAGGCCTTGGAGCTAGGTGCCCCATAACCCACGGGAAGGGACCGTCTTGCATAGACTGCTAAAGCCATTGCGGCTGACACCCTGCGGCATGCCTCACTGTGGCCCATCTTCCCCTGTGGCCAATCCTGAGACACCATGACTAAAGAGACTGGCAGGACGCAAAGCTCGATCAACATGTTTACTAAACCGACACCTAAGGCCCCAGAGACTGTCTGTGATGTTGACAGTGGGCCATCTGAGGAGCCCAATGAACTGCAGCGTATGATGGAACACATGCAGGAGGGGTTCACAACACTACATACTAAGCTGGATGACACAATCGGCTCCATCAAAGCATGCATGGAAAAAACTGATACCCATGTCACTGAAGTAGAAATTAGAGCGGGGTATGCTGAGGACAACATCACAGTGCTCAGATCTGAGGTAACATCGCTGGCAAGGCAGGTACACACTGTCAGCAAGAGGAACGAGGATTTGGAGTCCCGCTCCCGGTGCAACAATATACGCATAATAGGGGTTCCGGAGGACAACACTGATGAACCCATGGAGGACTTTGTGGAGCGCACCCTTCTAACCCTGCTGGATGGCCGTAACCTATTTCTACAGTTCGCGATTCAGCACGCCCACCGGACTCTGGCAGCGAAACCAAGGCCTAGCCACCCCTTCCGGCCAATAATAGCCAGAGTCCCTAATTACCACCACAAAGACACATTGCTGCGACCCGCCAGGGCCAAGGGGGAGCTGCTCCTCGGTTCTGCTAAGATCCATCTTTACCCAGATTTCTCAGTTGCAGGGCAGCAACAACGAAAATCTTTTCTGGCTGCCAAGAAAATGGCTCCGCGACTTGGGGGTCAAACATGCCATGTTGTACCTGGCTAAGCACAGGATTGAACACTCTGAGGGGGGGTCTACTTTTTTTCTATACCTGAGGAGGCCATCAAATTAATAAAGGATCCCTTCCCGGGATAGACCCTGCTGCTTTGATACACCTATTCCAAAGTATGATTGGCGCTGCCCTGATGGACCCAGTTTATGTGTTGGTTTTATACTAGAGGGTCCCTGCAAAAGACCACCACAGCCGTTACACCGTTATTTTGTCAACTGGTTGTGTGCACCTAATAACGCATTTATGTCATGTTCTGTTGCTCTGAAGTCAGGCTGGTGCTGGCATGCAGCCCCCATGCAAAGCTGCAATTGTTATTGTTGGGGTGTTTGGGGGTATCATTCCTCTGATAGGGAGAGGGGTGGGGGAGTGGAAGGGACAGATAGTTATGAGATTACAGAAAATGCTTGACTTACATGATGGGACGTGGGGTGAGACACATCCCTGGTTTTAATGGCGACGAGATGCTCGCTCTTGGCTCCTATTGGGCCTACGATACTTTTTGCGTGCCTACTGAATGGGGGTTGAGGTATTGCAATGCATGAGCTGGAATGTGAGAGAGCTGGGTAACCCGGTAAAAAGGCGTAAACTGCATCTCTATGCCGAGCGCCACAAAGCATGCGTCCTGTTCTTGCAGGAGACTCATGCGCTTGCAATAGGCTGGGACAGGTTTGCTAGGAGCTGGGTGACATAACTCTATTACATTCCGTATTCCACCCAAAACCGCGGAGTGATGACCCTCTTGTGTAAGTCAGTTGGATATGTGCATAAAACGGTACACATAGATCCACTGGGGCGATACGTCCTGCTGCATGGCGCATTGATGGGGCTGGAGGTGGTTCTGGTGAATGTGTATGGTCCCAATTTGTTTTTGTATTTGTATGTATTTGTTTATATATCGCTTTAAACCAAAGCGCTGCACAATTGAACAACTTGGTACATAAAATGTGGACGACCCTGACTTTTACACACAGCAAGCTAACTTATTAGCCCTATATCCCTGGGTACCCATTCTGTGGGGGTGGTGACTTTAACACCATAGTGGATGTCGATCTCGACAGAACTAGAACCCGGTAGTTGCCGAGAGAGGCCAAGGTCATACTAGCAGAGCAGGCTAGGATTGGAGTCACAGATGCCTGGAGGCTGCTTAACACGTGGCTTGCAAATACTCCTTTTACTCCTCAGTGCACGATTCACACTCACAAATTGACAGATGGTTGGTGTTGGATGGTCTCGTTGGGCAACTAGATGCTGCAACTATTCTGCCTAGAACCTATTCTGATAATTCCCTGGTTACTGTTGCATTGACATGGGTCGCAGGATGCACAGCCAGATGCCTGTGGAGGCTTAAGCCGCAGGCATTACTAGACAAGGTCTTTAAAGCTGAGATTGGGGCATGTATAGACAAATACTTTGAGCTCAATACCGGATCTGTAGACTCCCTTGCTACCCTCTGGGACGCGTTCAAGGTTTGCATCCGTGGCTTGGCCTTGGCAAAAGAGTCTGGAATCCTCAAGACATCCAGGAGTGCAAAGCCTTGCTTGCCCGACTTGAGACGCAATATGCAATGACCCATCCATGATTACACTTGGAGAGATCGGGATGCATTGAATAGCTTCAGGAAACATGCAGACTCAATTTTTGTGGGGGTCACCGATGAAGAACTTGGGGATTGTTTGCCCAAAGCAAGTTTCCCCTTCCTCTCCTTTAATGCTTTTCCAGTCACGAGCCAGAATCTTCGACGATGTGGCCCACCCCCAGGCACCAGAGACATGCTTGGTGCGGATCGGTTAGGGATATCTTAGCCGAACACTCTGAACATTTCTTGAAGCCCGTTTTCCTAGTATGAGTAGACATGTTAAGAACACACCTCGTAACTAAGCAGTTGAATAACACGCCAAGGCGAACAACTGTTTCGAGCAGCTGTGCGGAAATACAGAACTGAGGCAACGGGCCCAGTACATGCCAGAAATACCAGCATCAACGTCATACTCGAGAAGAACGCAGGCTCTCGAGGGACAAGAGGTAGAAAGCGACGCACGGCACCCTCTGCTGAAAAAGGTTTCTGAGCTGCAAGCAGGATATTGGAGTAGATCAAAGATGAGGAATACATAGGCGGACACAATCCATTCGAAGGTGAGTTCAGAAGAGAGGAAGCTGAAAGCCTAGTCATGATTGTAAGTGGTTAAATGGCAGCAGATATTGTTGTTCAGAAAGCTGCCTTTCACTCTGGCAGCGGGGATGGCGTAACCACAACTCAATGGTAAAGCACACTCTCATTTCAAACTTTACTCAGAGAACATCTCAATTAAAGTGCATATGTGCACAAAATACAGCAAAAATACTAGAAGATCAACCCTAAAGAAAATGGAAATTACTCGTCAACATCACTACAAGATAAAAACCTAAATGAAACCAAATTACAAATTGACTTGAGTAAAAATAGTAATTTTAAATTGTAATCAATAATTAACTAAGAAACAGTATAGTGCTATGCAAAAAGTGTAAAGGCAGGCAGACTATGCAATTTTCTTGAAAAAATATGGTGACTGCAGGACTGGGTTTTAGCTTAAATATAGGAAAGCAGGTCGACAAAGTAAATATTCTATTTCTCAAATGTGGCACGAGGGTAGATCATCAATATCTGTAAAGCTTGGGCAAAATAAAATAAAATGCATGACTGATTCATCGAGTTTCAACACAAATGGCATAAATATAGATGATCATTTTAACCTTGCCATAGATTCCCAAATAGGCAAAAGTTCCAACCGAAATCACATGAGCAACCGGCTGGATTAAACTCAGGAAACTATTGAAGTCCATATCCATAGGTCGCATTGAATTACTCAAATTATGCTCTATGTGTATATTGTACATCATTGGACATCCTCTTTTTTTAGTGATGAGGTGCTCCCTTAGGATGAACACTGCTAGTAACACTTGTATAGGGAAGTCACTTTCTAATTGTAGGTTAGTAGTGATACCACAACTTCACTACAATTAAATTATGCCTAGATTTTACAAAGTCATTGCAGGATTTCATATTGCACAACAAGAGTACAATTGCTGATGGCAAGATTACTTGTGTGTGTGGAATTCACTACTTTATTTCCACTCACTCTGTAGGATGAATTGGCCAAGGCCAAGCAAACACCAGATTTTAAAAATAACTGTGTATACCCTGCTACGAAAACCAAATAGACAATGGTAAAACGACTTAATTGTCTACAGTGCCTGCATTTTGCCCCCACGCCTTAATTTTACTTTTGCAAACAATATTACACAATGCATCTATGTTAATAGGCTCCTACGTAGTATTATCGAAGTAAATTACTTCATGATAATTTACTTCAACAGAATTACTTTGAATTGTGCTTTTTTTAATGAGTACTCCCTATACCCTATGCCTCCCTATACCCCAGTCCATCCTATACCCCCTAATCCTTAACAAAAAATACATATTTACTTCACTGCAGAGTAATGCACTTCAATGAAACCACTTACATGGGTAATAATCATATTCATATTAATTTTAGAGCTTTGAGCTGTGAGATCAATAAAATTAATAATATTGAATATTTTGCATACTAAAACACAACCAAAACACAAACAAACAATAATTGTCACAATACCTGATTGCCATGAAGATCCAAGACATCAAGTTTTTCTAGGTTCTCCAGATTTGTGATTCTTTTTATTCTAGACAAAAGATATATATATATTGATGGGACTTTAAATGGATCACACTTCCCTTTTTATCAACTACAAACGTGCAGCACTGGCAGAAATAAAGTATAAAACACAGTATACATACATTGTCATATCATATGTCACAGTAATAGACAATAGGCCTCATTATGAGCATACCGGTCCGGTAACAACGGTGCCGGTAAGCTACCGGCACCATTGTTACCGGACCGGCACACTCCGAGCTCAGTGAGTGGGTGCCTTTCCACCCGCCAGGTCTGACCTGGCGGGCAGAAAGGCACCCGCTCGCAGACCTTGACGGATGTAACGGCACTATTGGACTCAATGGGAATGGGGAGTCATTTTTCCTGGCGCCTGGCTATGGGGATTACCGGGACTGCCAGGGCTGTAATGCCCCGGTAATTCCCCATTGCCAGGTGCCGAAAAAAAACGACCCTGGTGGCAGTTGTGCCGTTTTTACCAGCACGACTACCGCCAGGGTCGTAATGAGGCCAATTGAGCCTCATTACAAGTTTGCTGGTGTGGAAATAACATGCCGGTAATAACATTTACTGCCACATTTCCGCACTAGCAAACTACAAGTTTGCCGGTGGGGTGGCCAGAATTACCATCAGCCAAGTGTTGGAGGTAATTCCACCACCTCACCATCAAAAATTGCCAGTATTACCAGCACCAGATTTGCCAGTGCCGGTAATACCGGCAACTCCCCTCATAGAGTCCCATGGGACTCCGTGGAATGGGGAGTAACTACTTGTACCAGCACTTGTAATCTGCCGGCAATTCCGGCAGACCAAGTGCCGGTAACAGTAATTCCGTTTGGTGATATCCCACCGGATTTGAGTGCAAAGTTTGATACTAAGGATTGATTCAAGCGAGCTCAGAGAGTTCCCATGACGAGGTGTTTTGGGTGGGGAGGGACAGGAACAGGGTGGGAATAGCCAAAGCGATTACCATGGCCATGGGAAGTCAATGGGTGGGCAAATAACCAAACAATGCCTACAAGCTGTGTGTCCCTCCTCGTGTACTCTTTCTCCCTATCTGTACTCTAATGCAATAGTTTAGGCTCATAGGTGTCGCAAGAGACTCCTAATAGCCAAAACTAAAAAGGGGCTAGGGCACGTATGCCTCCCAAACGGCACCTCCATCAAACATGCTCCTGGCCCCATAGGCATGTACTTTTCTCCACACAGTGAAGGTGAAGCATTGCATGCATCCTGTGCCTCTACATTCAAATTGCTTTAGTATTTCTTAAGACATCATGCTGCTATGCCCCAAGGATCTGGGTTTCAGCCTGGGGCAGTGAACTAGGAACTGCCACCTTGCTTCTACTACCTGAATGTGAGCGAGAAATTCACCTTATACCAGAAGTTGATAAGAAAAATTGAGCAATGTCTACAGGAGCAGTGCCAAGTAAAGAATACCCACAGAGAAGAAGGATGCAGGAAACCATTGAGCCTGATACAGAGTGGAGAGATCAGATGGACTGAGAAAAGAAGGGTACAGGAAACCCTTAAGCCTGACAAGGAGAAGGGAGATCAGATGGACTGAGAAAAGAAGGGTGCAGGAAACCCTTAAGGCTGATACTGATTGGAGATATCAAATGGAGTGAGAAAAGAAGGGTGCAGAAATCCCTTAAGCCGGATACCGAGATGAGAGACCAGATGGACTGAGAAAAGGTGGTGGCAGGAAACCTTTAAGGCTGATGCTGAGTGGAGAGATCAGGTGGACTGAGAAAAGAAGGGCACACGAACCACTGGAGCCAGACATCAAGAGGACAGACCCGAAAGACATAGTAAGGGAAACCCTTAAGCCTAATACAGAGTGGAGAGATCAGATGGACTGAGAGAAGTAGGGTGCAGGAAACCCTTAGGCCTGATACCGAGTGGAGAGATCTGATGGACTGAGAAAAAAAGAGTGAAGGTGACCCTTAAGCATGATACCGAGAGGAGTGATCAGATGGAATGAGAAAAGAAGGGCATGGAAACCACTTAAGCCTGACTCTGAGAGGACAGACCTGAAGGACATAGTAAAAAAGGTGCAGGCAAGTCTCAAGCCGGATACAGAGTGGAGAGATTGGATGGACTGAGAAAAGAAGGGTGCAGGAAACCCTTAAGCCTGATACCAAATGGACAGATCAGATGGACTGAGAAAAGAGGGGTGCAGGAACCCCTTAAGCCCGATATTGAGTGGAGAGATCAGATGGACTGAGAAAAGAAGGGTGCAGGAAACCCATAAGCCTGATACCGAGTAGAGGGATCAGGTGGACTGAGAAAAGAAGGGTGCAGGAAACCCTTAACCCTTATACAGAGAGGAGAGATCAGATGGACTAAGAAAAGAAGGGTTCAGGAAATCCTTAAGCCTAATACAGAGTGGAGAGATCAGATGGACTGAGAAGAGAAGGATGCAAGAAACTTAATTATTAGTATTTGTTTGCATTTATAAAGTGTGCAAAACCCGAAGGTATCCAGGCGCTGGTTACAGAAGGAGCAAGGGGAGGTAAGGGAACATAGATAATGGGGTGCAGGGTTTCAGTTGAACAGTCTGGTTTTGAGTTTTTTCCTGAACGGCCAGTATGATGTTTCGGCTCGTAGATGTGGTGGCAAGGCGTTCCAGAGACGGGCAGCAACGGTAAGAAAGCTAGACCCTCCAGCCTTCGTGCGTATAAAATGTGGAGTGATCAGACAGTTACTGTGGATTGCTCGATAGGTCTGGAGGATATATGTCTGATGGGTGTCTAGTCAAATGGTCGACAGACAAATGGTCGACAGGACAATTGATCGACACCAAAAGGTTGACAGGTCAAATGGTCGAATTTTTATTTATTTATATATATATATATTTTAGGTTTTCGTTTAGGGAAAAAAGGGGTTTTTAGCAACAAAAAAAAGGGGTTGGGGGGACCCCCCCAATAAAAAAAAAATGAAAAAGAAATTTCGACCATTTGACCTGTCGACCTTTTGGTGTCGACCAATTGTCCTGTCGACCATTTAGATTCGACCAAATGACCTAGAACCTGTCTGATGACCTGAGAGGACACTATGGAACTGTACAAAGACACATATATGCCATTTAGTCTCCAATGATGGAACAATTGTGACCTTCCCTAGGGCATTCAGAATGTGTGGTGAAGGAGCAGATAAGAGGAGACCCCCTTCCTCAAAAGACCAGGCTTACTACTGGTGGGCCCTTGATCTGAGATGGGTGAAGGTTTCTTTTTGGAGAGGCATGTAGACTGAAAAGAAAATGTAGCTTTTACAGACTGCCTTGATTTAGAACACTGACTGAATGTTTCAACGCTATGCTTTGGACAAAAATAAGCAGACACTGCGGGTGCCCCATCTGTCTTTCCCTATTGATGGGTATTTCCAGTGTAAGGAGAAAACAATGGCACGCTCTGACTATCCTGGTATAATCTCTTAAGTGCAGAATGTCAATGATTTCTGATTTGGCCAAACATAAATACATTGATAAAGTCCCCTGCTTGGTTCTGTGACATCTAGTCGGGTGGCCAAAGGGGTTGGGTACCGCCCCAAGCTGGAGGAAGATGGACTTGAAGGTGGTACAAGGGGGATCCCCTGGTCACCCTCACTTAGTCAAATCTATAGAGCACAGGAGAGTCATCGGAGGGCAACTGGGGACATGCTCCCTTTAAGAGAAGTAGTCCTTATACTGGCAATCAGGCTCTCCCCAACCCCAAAGCATAGTGCTTTTGCTCTGGCTGAAGATGGGGAATCTCTAGCTGCTGCCCCTTTGTGGAGGTTATGGGGCAGAGGTCACACAGAACTGATGGTGCCTGCACGCGCCACTCCCCTCGTGCAGAATTCCCTTCTAGATCTACAGAGGGAAAGAGAGGAACCTGAAGTAGGAAGAGATATTCCGCAGTTAGCCAGGCATCCTTCGCACAAGGCCTTCACACTCATACAGCTAAGAAGTGATAGGCTAAGGGAGTCCACCTCGGGGCCGGGCTATTGCATGACAACAAGAGGAAGGACCGCCCAGGTAGGTGGACTAGCCCCCTTCAAGTCCCACATTCGAACTGGAAGTCATTCTCATGGCTGGGGCCCATTAGCGAATCCCAACATCAGCAGCCTGAAGGGGCACACCCGAGTTCCCTTAGCCTAGTCTCGGAAATGCCCACTTACGCAGCAAAGGAGGGTCTGCCCTCTCTAAAGAAGAGCGCGTTCCAGACCTGGCCAGGGGGCATGGGACTATTCACAGAGAGTGAGGGTCTCAGTCGGATGCTTGGCACATGATAGTGGCAGCATACTCTGTGTTATGTAGTGTTCTCCAGAGAGACTGGGCCTCATTTGACCTTGTTAGAAAATCCAGCCGACCAGTTACAAATGGTATTTACTAATCCATTTGGAGGAATTCGTTTTTAAAAAAATCCTTTTCTTGCAACCGTGGAGACACCGAGGTGATTTCAATCCCGCGTAGGACCTGGTGCTTAAGTAAGTCTGATGGTCTTAATTGTTCGACATTTCTACACGGCTGTTCCCTAATCCCTTGATTACTGGCATTCCCATGGATTGTGTTCTTTTATTTCCAGTCATAATAACTAACCAAATGGCGCGTTGTCGCAACGAGCAACACGTGCATTGATTCGCTCTATGTAAAAGTTCCTGCATTCCTTGGGGAAGTGTCAAACTTGCCCCGGCTAACATTTTGGGCCAAGTGTGCGTTCTGACTGGCATTTCCCGCCAAAATATGTTCAATAATTCCACCCCACAGTTTGGGTGCACTCACAATTTCAAGAATGATGAGTGCCCCCATCTTCGCATTCCAGTACATCTGCTCAGTTGATGTTTCCTGGCTATTGGGTTAGCTGGTGTTAACTGGGGTTTGTCAATTTAGCGGAAAACATCACGCCGGCTGATTTAAGTGTATGTTTCACGCTTATAAAGTGCACCGATTACAATAAAATATGCACATTTCAGAAACTCCAATACGGACTCGGCAGAACCATTCTCCACTTTTAGCATTCATTGCAAGTTATTGAGAAAGGCATTCGGTGTTGTTGTTTCATATCTCATGGAATAGGTGTCTTCAATATTACAGTCTCAAGATGTGTTTGGACCACAACTTCCATGATGCCTCACCATTCAATATAGCGGCTACGGTTGATGCGGCTGCAGCCTAAAACATCTGGGGAGCCAAATATTGTAGACCCCTGTGCAGCTGGAAAATATAGACAATTGTGCAAAGAATCTACAGGGTGCACAGATTGCAAAACTCAGAGGAGAGATTTTCTGTAATTATAAAATGATGGCTGCGCCAGACTGACAAATGTTTATTTTTCAGTTAACGCTTGCAATATTTTGTAATCCATACATAAAGTTCACGTTCAGTAAAAATGACAGAAAGATACACACACAGTGTAAAGGAGGGGCCACCTTACTCATTGTTACTTTGGAGTACAATGTTATTGTACAGTCAACATCGCCACCTGCTGGTAAACTCAAAAAATTCTGGTCTCTCGTGGATAATTAACTTTAAGACCCCTAAAATATATTTATGATGAAGTCAGAAAAAAACGTTTATACGAAATTGCCACTTTTTCAGGAGGCAGAGCTTTCAGTTATTAAAGCACTGTTCATGGACTGATATTCAGGACAGTGTGGTTTCTTCATTCAGAAAATGCGTTGCGCTTTCACGCACGATAGAAATGAAATCGATGGTTGACTGAGAAGATTATAATAACACAGGTTGTACGTGGCAAATAGCATTGTATGCGTGTGTTATGTTACCTGTTCTTGCCCAACATCAGTACACGTAGGCTTCTCAGAGAGGCAACGCCAGCTATTTCCTCGATCTGGTTGTCGTATAAATCCAGGAAGATGAGCCGCTGCAGGTTTGAAAGGTTCTGCATCCGGGTTATGAAATTATGCTGCATGTTCAACAGATGAATCTGCTCCTCGCCTTCGATTATTGGGCACACGGTCAAATTTTGCCTAAACGGAAAATATGTATTTAGCAAAATGCACAGATTATAATCGTACTACGTTTACTAAAGATGTTTGCAATATATATATATAATTTTTTTTCAAAAGGCTTTGGAGCGTAGCACCCAGGGGTAGAAATAATTTGCAAAATACTAGTACATATTCATTTACGTCCAGAAGCAGATACATGTTACAACAAATCAAGCCCTACGGGCACAGAGATCCTCATTAAACACAGGCAGTTGCCAACACATATGGGAGAACAGCCAAAGAACAGTGTTCTTGAATAACTTTTTCCCCCCAGGACTTCTTGGCAACTAGCCAAGCAAATGTACAAGTAGGCGTGCGAAAGTTGGACGCTACAAAAAGTAATAAGTGCATCCATGTTTTAATCATGTAAGAACACAATCCACTTTTTGTCTGGCATTGTTTTACTTTATGTATTAAGTCACATAATATTGGATACACTATGTCATGTTTATTTCCGAAATCAAAGCCATACACACTGACCGTACACATTGGAATAATAAAAAAGTACTTATAATTCAATACAGTTGTAATAAACAGTACGCCCCAAATATTAAAAAAACATACTTGAATAAAGTTAACATTGGCACCCACATCGCGCAGCCAATCAGCTCGTTCAGATCAAGGGCAGAATCCAACGATAATGGGCCGTATTTTGAGCGAGCGGATGACTATTCCACTGGGACCCGCATGTTGTGTGGGCGGCCTTAAAGGGGCACACACCACACTCCTCCTTTCATATTTAAAACAAACAAATGTACTGTTCTTATGGCCACAGCAGATGGGATAACAAACATTTATCAAAACTATTTTGGAACAGCAGGAATCAAAACACTGGTACATCATTAAGGTCAGGGAAGACCTACTTTCTAAATCTTCCTGCCTCTACTCTTTGACCTTTACATCTTATCCAGAACAGGACTGCAAGACTTGTCCTTGGCCTCAAGCCCAGGGATCATATCTCTCCAGATCTGAAATCTCTTCACTGGCTCCCTGTGGTGGCAAGGATCAACTTCAAGACGCTCTGCTTCGTCCACAAGGCTTTCTGCGGCCTGGGACCCCTCTACGTGCCACATTTCCTTCCAAAACATCTTCCATCTCGAGCTCTCCGCTCATCCACCTCCAACTCTCTGAGGGTCAGACGCTTCTCCAAGCAGAAAGTTGGGGCAGATTTATCTCCTCAGCTGGGACCTCCCTCTGGAACACCCTCCCTCCCTCTGCCTGCTTTCTCTCTTCCTCTCCCCTGCTGATGCCCCTCACTGCTCCACACACTGGTCACCTGGTCACACTCTGAACTAGGGCCCAGGCCTGCATTTTACTTAGACTCGGATCTGACCATGAATAGACAGGTTAATGCCATTGCTTCCTCATCAGTCTATTACTCCAAAGTTCTCAACGCAGCCAGACCCTTCTTGTCCCGCCAGAATTGCCTCACCATTGCCAGGGCAATAACTGGATCAAGGCTTGATTGTTGTAATGCCCTCCTTGTAGGGACCTCTTGCAAAAACCTGGCCAAACTCCAATTGGTTCAGAACAACGGCCTTAGGGCAGCCACTGGAACCTCAAGGAAAGGCCACATTTCCGAAGTGAGAAGGCAGGCTCCCTGGCTCCCTGTCAAAGAGAGAATTGTTTTGAAAACCCTCTCCCTCACACATAAATGCCTCCATGATGTTGACCCCTGTACCTTGTTCAAAGAATTACTAAGCACACTTCAACATGATTCTCACTCCCAAGATATGAAAAGTCTGCGCTGGGGGCTCCAGTTTTCCTACAATGGCCGCCTCCCACTGGAATGCCCTCCCCACTCACCTAAGAATGATCGAGTCCCACCAAGCATTCCGCAAAGCAATCAAAACCAAGCTTACTGTCTGAAAGTATACTGTCAATGATCTCTATGTAATAATGACCTCAATGTAAAAATGCATTGTGTCTAACTCGGATCTCACCTGTTGTCCATGAAGTTTGTACTTGTAACCAAGAGACCGCCTGGGTCGCCTGTCAACCAATGAATCAAAATTTCCTACAAAATTCATGTAACAGCACCTCGATGCCTCTGGGCTGTAAGTGCGCTATACAAATGCAAATAAAATAAATAAATGTCCAGTTACCCTTGCACTGCCTTCGGACTCCCCAACACTTAAGGGTCTGTTTCTGCAACCCTACAGTCCCTTCTCTCTGCACTTATGAGCCACCCGCTGGTTGCACTTGTGAGTTAACTGTACTTCCTCCTTCCCCTCCCCCGGGCACTTCTCACCTTCCCTATTTCCGCACTTGCGCGATCTGAATGACACAAGGCCTAGTAAGATCGTTATTTTTTCCTCCCTTTGTTTCCCCCTCCTTGTCTTGTCGCGCCTGTTAAGATGGATTTCTGAACTCTGACCTGGTGGGCAGAGGTTCGGGAGGCCAGCCTAGTTCCTTGGAACAGGGTAACCTTCTGGACAAGCCAGACCAATCAAGGTAGATTGGCAGCGGTCAAGACTAGGTCTCAGGAGGGGTGAGGGTGACTGAAAGACCTTATTGAGCAGAGTAAAGGACACTTACAAATCACTCCCGGTCAGGTGTAGATATATTAAAAATACATATACATTTATTTCAAGACCTTTGAGTTTCAAAACACAAATCCATTCACAGTAATACTATTAATCCAACACAATCCTATCTGAATACATATAGACAAGATAATTGGGGCCTAAAAGGTTGAGGCACGAAATGGGTCCACAACCTAAAAGGGGAAGGAAACAGGCAGTGCAAATAGTCTTTAGCCCCTTCCTCATCCAACAGACTCTTAAGAGGCAGTCCAATCCCTAAGAAGAGTAGAGCCTAATGCTCAAATGTACATGCAATGCCAGCGCACACGGTAGTTCAATTGGGCAAAACGGGGTCTCTTCAAGGGGCTATAGCAACTCAGGAAGGTGGGAGAGGCATGAAGAATAGGTTCCCACTATTCGAGGGGGGTCTCCACTT
Organism: Ambystoma mexicanum; assembly: GCF_040938575.1. Taxonomy (NCBI): domain Eukaryota; kingdom Metazoa; phylum Chordata; class Amphibia; order Caudata; family Ambystomatidae; genus Ambystoma; species Ambystoma mexicanum. The sequence continues at coordinate 1,282,959,366 of NC_090934.1, forward strand.
GAGGGCAGAGTCGATTCCAAGAGTTGGGAATACTTTGCTAGTTCGCACTAGCAGTGGAAAGGAGAAGGGCCCCAGGGGCCACTCGTGCGTAAAAATGGATGGAGGTGCTAGGGGCCACCGGTTAGGGTTGTGATTACTCACAGACCCCCGGCTCACTCCGGATAAAACTTCGGCTGTCGAGTCCACTTCGGTTACAGGTTCAAGTGCAGCAATTTGGCGGCTCTGCGCCTTTCAGCAGCAAAGATACAGTGATGATTCCCAAACGGGACAGTGGCGATTTCTCCGCTCCTGGGTGATGGATCAGGCCAGTTCCACTGCAGCAGGCTTCAGGGGCAAGAGGGGCACAAATGCAGCACACCTGCAAAGTTTGTCACCACGGCTGGGCGACACGGTAACCGCGTATGCTCCGGTTCGGGCACACTCGTTTCACTTCAGACCGGAGAATGCCAAGTGTACAAAATTCGGTGGGAGCGTGCCATGAACACAGAGCTAGTGTTATACCAAGTTTCGAGGGCCTCCTCGAAACGGCAATGGTATCAAGGCAAAGAGCCTGCGTAAGCTGGTCAGCCCACTGGGTGGCACAGGGACACTTCTGAGAAGGCTTACTTGCAGGTTTTGGCGAAGGTGCCGAGAATAGTTGGTCCCACTATTCCAATGGGTCGACGTGTTTTCACAGACCTTCTAGGATGACCAGATGCAGAGGGGTCCCATGCGACAACAGCGGGCTCAGGTTGCTAAACCTTCCAGCGGGTCACCAGCGGTTCCTCGACTCGGCTTCTTAGTTTCAGGATACTTGGATCCTATCCTTTGTTCAGTGAGAACTCCAGAGATCGACATGGTATGGGTGTTTGGGGCCTTCTCTTATCCAGAATCTCCTTAGCGCCAAAACAGAGAGGACACAATGGGAGATCTGCTTACATACAGGCATACCATACGTGGACCAATCACGGACCACAGTGGTCCCAGGCATTCACAGCACTCCAGACACTCTGGCACCCAGGATGTGTATTGGAACCAGACGTTCCAGCTCACATCCTGGAGGCACACACACAAGGCATGCAGAAGCCCACAAAAGCTTGGCGTTTCGCGGAAGAATGCATGCCCAAATAAGGACTGACCTGGGTCGGCTTGACCTGGGGAAGGGGAAGGGGCAAGATGGCCAAAGGACATAACAAAGAACCTTGTGGCATGTCCATTTTGGAGCCAGGCCACCTATTCATGCCAAACGTGGTAACCGCGGTTTACCAAACAGGAAAGCGTTAAAAACATACAAAATGATAAGCTGCCACCAGCCCTGTCCAAGGCACAGCTGCACTTCTCCTAAAAAATCCTCCGAGAGTATCTATGACTGATAGACCCAAGTGTACGGTACTGGAAGGTACATTGTACACATGCTACATGTTGCAGAAAAGTTGCAACAGTGGTAAGGACTAAGGGAAACAAAGTCCCCCAGTACGGACTGTCTTAAGGGCATGTCAGTTTCCCCATAAAAAGTGAATGAAAAGCCCAGAGGAGTGCAGCAGAAGGCTGGGCTCCTCTGGTTAAGTCAGACTATTGTGTTCAACATCAGCAAAAAGTTGGGGGGTACACAACTCGAGAGAAAATTACTATGAAATGGAAATCTTTCCTAACAGCGCCTAGAAACACTTGTGTACAGGCGCGTTATAAATGCCACATCATATCATATAATATCATACATCATATCATACTTCAAAGTCTTGCAGGTAGCTTGGCTGCCTGCGGCGCTCTCATACAGGATTGCGTCTCTGCCCGCCAGGACCTCCATGCCCTGTGTCCACGACTCCCCCTTGGTCCAACGGGCAATCTTCATCACTACTGGACACAGCTTCTTCTTGGTCAGACCCATCACTATCTACTCCTGGCCATCGTGGCGGAGACCCCGACGGCCTCCTTCTTTCAGAGCTGGACTCAGATGATCTTGCTAACTTCCAGAAGAAACTGGAATTTCTCGTCACTGTCGACTGGCCATCCGAAGCTGTGACCATGGATCCCTTTGTATCCATGACTGTCAATGGAATGGGCTCGTGGGGGAGAGATATCTTCCCTTTTGGGTGTCTCGCCCGCACTAGCACCAAGTCTCCTATTTCTAGATGTTGGTCACACAACCTTCTACTGACACACTCACTCTCATTTGGCCTCCTTCTTTCTTCAAACACAGCCTCATCATTGATGACTCCCGCATCGCGAGGTGAGCGATCTGTCAGCAGCCGCCTTGGGTAGCTCTGGAAAAGTGCATCCGCTGGAGGTATTCCCGTTGAGCAGTGGAGGGTGGTGCAATACTCTGACAAGAATTGATACAGGGCCTTCGCTTGCACACTCCTTATCCATGTGCAATCCAGAATACTTCTTTTAGCGTGCGCATTAGTCTTTCAGCCTCCCCATTTGCCTTGGCCCACACAGATGTTACCTTCCGATGTTCTATTCAGAGGGACTGCAGGCACTCTGAGAACCCCCCCACCTCTTTGAAAGGGAGGTCTGTTGTCTGTGCACAGCTCGACCAAGAGGCCATGAGTAGCAAATATTTTCTCTAGCATGGACACAACATCCTCCAGCGAAGTGTGCTCAACAAACTCCACTCTCGGCATATAGGACGAGGAGGCTGGGAGAGATATTGACTCACCTTAGGTGTGAGTCAGTGAGACAAGGCGGCGACTCCCCCTGGTTGCGGGCTTGGAGCGGGCCCTTGAGGAGACATTGAAGTGTGAGACTGAAGCCCCTGGGGAGGGGCATAGGGGGGTTGGATCTCTGGTCCCCCTTTGGAGGGTGGGCCTTGGGGATCTCCCTCACTGATCTTGGGTGGGCTATACGCCCAGCCCCAACGAGGACACCTTGAGCGGAAGGGGAAGAGGGGGGTCACGAGGAAGGAGGCTCCCCCCCTGGATCAAAGTGTGGAGTGCGGAGAGGGCCTGGGGGATTGGCCTTGAAGAAGGAGTCCAGCTTGGAGGGTAGTGCCGTAGCCAGACGGCTAGGGTGGAAGCGGCGGAGGTTGGCGACACCAAAGGGGACACTCAGGAGAAGTAGGTGGACATAGGCTCGAGGCTGCCAGGGAAGACTAGTTTTCGGAACTGTGCTTGGAGGGTCCCGTCTGGGAGCTGGGGACCATGGGAAAAAACCAGCAACGGATGGAGAAATACACAGAAGTGAAAGAGAGGCCTCAGAGGCAAGAGGGCCCGGACCTGCAGGAGGTCCCCCAGGGGGAGAAAAGAAGCCCAATGACTTTAGACTCCTTAATGGAGGCAATACAGGTCTCCAGAGACACTCTTCAAGAAAGTATTAAGGAGGTTCGAGTGGATGTCTCGCTGGTGAGGGCGGACCTCCGCAAAGTCTGCGAGAGAGTTACAGAGGTGGAGCAGAGAGTCAGTATGGTGGAGGATGATGTCCAAAGGCTGAACAACCAGGTGGCAGGCCTAATAGGCGCAACTCGTACCTTGGAAGTTAGAGCCGAGGATGCAGAGGGTCGCTCCAGGCGCTGAAACATCCGTCTGGTGGGGGTCCCGGAGAGGGAGGAGGGCCCTAGTGCTGAGCTGTTTGTGGAAAACCTGATCCTAAAATTCTTGGGGATCTGAAGCCTGTCCAATCTTTTCACAGTGGAGAGGGCACATAGAGTTCCGGGGAGGCATCCACCACCGGGCGCCCCGCCGAGAGTGCTGGTAGCCAAGATTATGAACTTTAGAGATCGTGACGCCATTCTGCAGGATGCTCGCAGGGTGGAGCAATATGCGATTGGTAATGCAAAATTGAGGATCTTTCCGGACTTTACCCTCGAGGTACAACGCCAGAGGAGATCCTACGATGCGGTGAGGAGCCATCTGAGAGAAATCAATTTAAAGTATATGATTTTTCACCCGGCAAAGTTAAAGGTGTTGTCAGGAGGGAAGTCCTGGTTTTTCGCTATTCCGAAGGAGGTGTGGAACTGGTTGGACATGGGGCAGCATAAAGAGGATCCCTCTCCGGCTAGAACGGGGGGAGGGTCAGCTTGAGGTGGGGAAAGGGTGGACTAAGTTTGATATGGGGTCGAGTAGGCCCCCCCCCCCCCCGACACGTGAGACTCCTGGAAGTGAGGTGGTATGGGGGACGGAGGGGGAGTTGCAGGTGGGGCTGCATGGGGCAGGAGGTGAAGCCCCTGGTTTAACCGGCGCCACTAACTTCCAGGGTGAGAGGGAAGAGGGGCGGAATAGTGAAGTGGGTCTACTGTTATGGTGGGAGGAGAGGGAAAGGAATGTAGAGGAGAGAGGGGGAAGGGGGGAAAAGGGGGGCGGGTCAGGGGTGGGAGGGGAGTTGGGGTGGATGGCACCAAGTTGGGGTTCGGTGCGGGGAGGGGGGAGAGGGATACGGGCATTGGAGGTGTACCTTGACGCAGCAGCTAGCCATGGGAAGAGGCGGAAGGGGTCGAGTCATAGATATGGAAGAGGGGTTGATGGGGGGCACGGTTCTGGCATGCCGAAAGAATAAAATGGGAGGTTTGAAGATTGGGGCATGGAATGTGCGAGAGCTGGGGAGTTATCAGAAAAGGAGGAAGGTGGGGGAATATCTGAAGAGACAGGGGACACAGGTGGCCATGCTGCAGGAGACACACGCGGATGTAGAGGTGTTGGGGAAGCTTGAGAGGCAGTGGGGGGGTCAGATACGGGGTACAACATACTCCACCCAAGCGAGGGGGGTTCTCATCTGGGTGGCAAGGGGGGGTCTTGCTGAAGTTGGAGCGGGGGGTGACCGATAGGGGAGGCAGGACAGTCCTGGCACGCGGTACATGGGAGAACCGGTCACTGTGTATGGGCAACTCATATGCGCCCAATGTGGATGATAAAGAGTATTTCCCCTCGGTGCTGCAGATGATGGGGGCTTACAGAGGGGAAATGATAATATGGGGGGGGGGGGCTTTAACTGCCATCTGGATGAGCGATTGGATGGGCAGAGTACGAGAGGTGGATCAAAGAAATTTATCGCGGGGTCGCTGCGGGAATTGGAATTGGACTTGGTGGAGCTCTGGTGAGAGAAACGTGGAAAGGAGAGGGGTTTCTCCTATTACTCGAGTGCACATGGTTCTTACTCACGCTTGGACTATTTGATAGCGGGAAGGGAGTACTGTCACTATTTTGGGGAAACAGAGTATTTGGTGCGGGTTCTATCGGACCATTCTCCTCTGGTGACGATGTTGGGCGGGCCCAGTGAACACCCACCGTGGCGGTTGTGGCGGTTGAGGGGGGAGGCGTTGCGAGATGGGGCGTTTGTGGCGGAGCTCAGAGAGGACATTGGGCGGTACTTTGAACTGAACAAGGGCACGGTGGACACTAGAGGGAAGTGTTTGGCCATGGTAGTGGGGATGAGAAAACGTCTCTTAGAGGCGCTACAGCGGACAGAGGCCGGGATAGCGAGCTTGGATAGGGAGGCAGCGGGGGGGCAGAGGTGGGGGAAACCCTGGCGCAAGCACTGGAGCTCCATCAGAAAACCTTGACGGCAGGTAGCCCCGGGTCTTTTCCAGTCCCAGCAACACCCCTGCTTGACGGAGCTGTCACACTTTGATGATACCAGATGAGATGTGAGGCTCTACAGGGAGGGAGATAAGGCGGGCAAACTCTTAGCATGGCTCATTAGCAGAGAAACCCCGAGCCGCGTCATAACTCAGGTTCGGTCTAATGATGGTGGGACAGCCGGGACACAAAAGGAAATCAACGTGGCCTTTGTGGCATACTATAAGGGGCTCTATATGAGTGAGAGGGGGTGCGTAGAGGTGGAGGATCTCATGGAGATGCTTCAACTGCCGAAGCTGGATGAGGGTAGTCGAGAGGAGTTGGAGGCCCCCATAGGGGAGGAGGATATAAAATGGGCGATACAAGATATGAGGAGGGGTACAGCGCCGGGCAGTGATGGTCTCCCGGTAGAGTTTTATGCAGAGTTCTCCGATCTGCTCGTCCCGCAGCTCCTGAAGGTTTATGAGGAGGTGTTTCAGGGAGAGTGTCTCCCGGAATCGATGAGAGAAGCAGTGATCACGGTGATCCTGAAGGAGGGGAAAGATCCGAGGGATTGTGAGGCGTATCGGCCCATCTCGCTTTCAAATGTAGTTGGGAAAATCCTAGGGAAAATCCTGGCGGCCAGATTGGCGGCGGTTGCGCCAAATTTAGTACACCCTGATCAACATGGGTTTATAGGGGGCAGGAACACGTCCGGGAATATTTCCCGCCTGCATCATGTGATGGATCGCGTGAAGTCACAGAAGCGGGACATGGCTATAGCGTCATTTGACGCAATGAAAGCATTTGACTCCCTGGAATGGAAGTGGTTATTCCGGGTGTTATGGGAGTTTGGATTTGGGGAAAATGTGTGCAGATGGCTATCCCTGTTGTATACAAAACCGCTGGCGATGGTACGAACTAATAACTGGGTTTCAGAAACATGGGAGTTGGAGAGGGGGACTAGGCAAGGGAGTGCGGCCTCCCCAATTTTGTTTGCTTTGGCGCTGGAACCGCTGGCGGCGTACCTGCGGCAGGAGATGGGCGAGGCTGGAATTGAGGTTGATGGCCAAAGGCACATTGTATCTCTATATGCGGATTACTTGTTATTATATGTGGAGGATCCTAGGTTATTCCTTACGATCTTGAGACATTTCAGAGCCATGTCAGCGTTCCATATAAATCCAGAGAAGTCGGTTTTGTTTCCGTTGGGGGGGCTACGGGAATGTCCAGAGCATGAACTACCAGAACTGGGTATAAGATGGGAGATGGAGTCCTTCCGATACCTGGGGGTGCGGGTGTTCCATGATGTAGTGGATACGTTTGTACATAACACTGGGAGGGTGCTACCTAAGATAGGGGACTCCATCCAGTTCTGGAGGGTTTTACCACTCTCACTGATGGGTAGAGTGGCATTATGTAAAATGGTAATCCTCCCGCGGCTGCTGTATTTATTTTGCAAATATACCGTATGTGGCAAAAAAGGTGTTCTTTAGGATGCTGGATGTCAAGATTAGGGAACTGCTCTGGGACACGGGGAGGAGGTGGGTGTCCCTGCAAACCTTGCGAAGACCGAGGGAGAGTGTGGGTCTGGGTCTCCCGGATTATGAAAAGTATTTTGTGGCGGCACAACTGCAATCAGTGCTGGTGTGGGATCATCCGGAGGCGGAACTCCTCGGATTATTGGTGGGGCCCTTGCAGTGAGAATGTAGGCCGGCGGACCTCTTTTGGTACCCACTAGGCAATGCAGGGACGTCAGTGGCTTTTGAAGTGGTAAGAGAAACGTGGAGGAAATATGTGGGTGGCAGGGGGATTAAAGGACACTATGAGAAGAACCTCTCATGGGGGGCTGATCAGAAACTCTGCCAGGCAATTGGGAGGGTAGGGATACGAAGGCTACGGGAGAAGGGATGCAAAACGGTGGGAGACTTTTTTGAGGGAGGGCAACTCCTTACCTGCAGCGAGTGGTGTGAGAAGTTTGACTTGCCACGGGGAGTTTTTCTGGCATACGGGGCGGTGGTTCGGAGGATGGCAGAGTTATGGGAGGGGATACCTGAGGAGCCGGAATCATGCCCGGTTCTCCGAGTGTTACTCGATCTGGCTGGGGGAAGAGGACGTATCTCGCGGGTATATAAGTCCCTCAGAGAGAGACCAATAGAAAGAGAGCTGAAAGTTAAGGAGAAGTGGGAAGCGGACATGGGGCGCCAGATCTCGAGTGAGGAGTGGGAGAGGGTTTGGAACCTGGTTCGGAAATCCTCGAGGAACGCCCGTTTTCAGTGGGTCCAATTTAACATTTTGCATAGGGTGTATATTACCCCAGTGGCACTTAAGGCGATGAGTGGAGAACATTCGGGTGATTGCCCCAGATGTGGGTCAGGGGATGTGGGGTTCTGGCATATGGTCTGGGAATGTGGGGTAATAATAAAATACTGGGATGAGGTGATTAAGGGAATAAATGAGCTACTGGGAGCCAACCTGGAGAGAAGCTCGGAGACCTGTCTGTGGGGGAACCTAACCTGGGGGGAAACGTAACAAATTACAGAACAGAATGGGTCGGTTTCTACCTATACTGGCGAAACGCCGATTGGTGATTGCATGGAAGTCCCCCCTGGGTCCAACAACTCAGCTCTGGAGGAAGGATGTCCGAAGATGGGGCTTAGTGGAGTTGGCGGTTTTGCAGAATTTGAAGGTGGAGGAGGATACGAGGGAGGTAACGGTTCACTGGTCCCAATTATTGAACGACCTTGCAAAAGACAATGATCAGCGCCCCCCGTGAGATGACGTATCTGGAGGAGATGCGATAATAAGGGAGAGGGGGATTTTGGGGGAGTGGTTTGTAGATGGGCTGACTCTAACCTCAATGAACTATCAATATTTGTGCTGGGCTGCTGTGGCTAAAGAAAACCAGAGATTAGTTTCAGGAGTGGGGGTCGGGAGGGGGGGGAGTTTGACAGGGGGTAGGGGTTGTGTGGCTGGGTATGTTTGGACGATCTAGAGATGGGCCTGATTTTTGAGGGTGGGGAGGGGGGGGGATAGCCGAGAGACTGTTGTATTGAACTGTCAATTAAAAATGTTTGTAAGAAGGGATGTTAAGGGGGAGGGGAAGTTGGACCGGTTTTTGGCTGATGTGTTTATCAAAAGGCAAATAAAAAGTGTTTAAAAAAAAAAAAACTCCACCTCTGGCTATCGGGACCATTGGTCCACTAGGACTAAAAAATGTATGTCGCAACAGGTGGACCCAAAATCCATGTGAACAGTCCCCCAAGGCACACTACTCTGGTCCATTGACTCAATGCTGGTTTTTTTTGGTGGGGTAAAGCCGCTCGGCATCACACACAGTTGCTGATAAAGTCCTCCACCCTCTCTTTGAGGCTCCGAAACCATACCTTCATCTGGAGCCGCACATCGATCTTTGCGACCCCTTGATGGCCCTTATGAGCCAGCTCCAATACCATTGGCACCAAACTGGCTGGGATCACCATCCTGGACCCTCTCAGAACGAGGCCATTATCCATGAAAGTGATTTCTGACCAGATGTGCCACTTCTTTTCCAGCACCTTTCTTGCCTCAAGTGTGCGCTTGTCTAGCTTTCCTAGGACTCTTCACCACTCTCCGAATGCACCTGCTGACAGGAGTATTCGAATGTATTGATCACTGGCCGATACACTCCTGATGTCGATGGACATGGATACATGGGTCGTGGACACTGCCTGAATGCGCAGGAACTCTTTAGTCTCACCTTCCTCCTGCCACCCTCCTTCTTGCCCTACATCCACAGGGTGTCGAGGCAATTAGTCCGGGGCATTGGCTTTTCCCGGGCGGAATATCAGCTGCATGTCATAATCTTGCAGGGCGAGCATCCACTTCTCTATCCGAGCCTGGTGTTTAGAGGATGAACCAACCGTTATCAGGGTCTTATGATCAGTGACTGTCACACTCACCTGTGATTCACTCATGTGATTGGTGCCAATGTCTGTAGGCTGAGTTCAGAGGCCAAACTCTGTTTTATGCCTTCACAGCGAGGCCGAGAGTTCAAGGCGCCAGTTTCTTCACTGGCTAGAAAGTCCATCCCACAAGTGAACGTTGCACAGAGAATGTTGAGTGTCCAAAATTGTCCGTATTGTCTTTGTTTGCCGGTATTTTTGGGGGTGAGTAGCACTGCGTGTAGAAGCTAGCTGCTGGTATGTTTGCGCAGCGCCTTGAATTTGAGCGCGCCTGGTAAGGTCTCTCCCTTTCCCTTGCAGGAAAAATTATGTGGTATTAGCGCCTCGAGTCCGGGTTCAGCGCTACTGAAGACTTGGTGGGTAGGAAAGTTTGCACGGAGGCTTTTGGTAAGTATGCACCGCATAGAAAGAGAGTGCAGCGAAATAAGTGTCCGTGTTATTGGAGCAAGCGCAATGAATAATGTCTCTTCTTTCTTACAGGGGTTTGTGCGCTCGTGCAACTAACCTGGATTCCAGCGCCGCGGGAAGATTCAATGAGTATGCGCAGCGTTACTCATGTGCGCGTGTTAACGCTGTTCTTCTTTGTTCTTACAGGTGCCGGTGTAGAAGTCCCCTCTTGACTGGAGATAGCTGCGGCGTGGAGTAAGAACCAGGTAAACTGAAGCTGAATGATCCAGAGTGGGTAAGCAGAAGTAGGATGATCTGGAGCAGATAAGCAGAAGCAGGATGATCCGGAGCAGGTAAGCAGAAACAGGATGATCCGGAGCAGGTAAGCAGAAACAGGATGATCCGGAGCAGGTAAGCAGAAGCAGAATGATCTGGAGCAGATAAGCAGAAGCAGGATGATCCGGAGCAGGTAAGCAGAAACAGGATGATCCGGAGCAGGTAAACAGATGCTGGCTGATCCAGAGCACAGCAAGTGTGTTGCTGATACAGCTCACAGTAAGCAACACGAAGCACTGGAAGAATCTTGGGTGTGGCTTATATAGCCAGCCACACCCAAACACTAGAGAGCTCATGAGTTATCATGCACTTCCTGTTTGGCAACAGGAAGTGGTAACCAGGAAGTTATTACAAACACTAGGAAGGAATGAAAGGAGGGATTTGTTATGGGTTCTTTGTGTGCCTATGCCAGGCCTGCCGAGCCTCCACCCAGCTTGCCCCAACTACCTGCATGATACCCATGACAGTGACCATTGTCACAGACTTCCCATAGACATATAGGTGGAAATGTTTGCAGTCCCAAAAGCACTGCCAGTGCCTCACGTTCAATTTGCGAGTATCGTTGCTCAGTCTCCGACAAGGCTGAGAACACTGTGGGGCGATAAGACCCACCCTCATCAGGCTGCATCTGCACCACCCCCCAGACTGAACAGGCTGACATCCACAATGATTTTCAACCTCTTTCCAGGATCGAAGAAAGCCATGGTGTCATCAGCAGTGAGAGCACTCTTGATCTCTTCAAATACACTTTGCTGCAGAGCGGTCCATCTCCATGCATGTTTTTCTTTTGCAAGGTTCCGGAGGGGCTAAGGCAAGTGCCCTAGCCTTCAGCCGTCAACATGTTGCGACTGATCAGGTAAGTAGAAACTGGGTGTGTTGTATTTTGCTGTGCTCGAAAACCTAGCCTTTTTTCTCCCCTTTTGAGAAAGTTGAATCTGGGTGTATTGTAATGTGCTGTGCTCGAAAACTTAGCCCACAACTCAGCACGCACAACCTGGCCGCGTGCGCTCCCTTGCTTCTCTAGCCACGTGCACTCCCTTGCATCGTAGGTACCTGCATCCTGTTCCATTCCCCCCACCCCTCTTGCGTTTCCCTTCCTTCCTTATGCATCTCAGCCCTTCCCTCTTCGATCTATTGTGTACTATTCTGACATTGTCTCGTGCTCCAGTTTTTTTTCTGGCATTACTTTGCATTGCCTGCATTCTTCTTCTAGGTTCCTGTTGTGTTCGGTGCCTTGTTGACTGTATTGACTTTGTGTTTGCTCTCTACGGTTCTTGATATTGTGTTGGTATCCAGGGTTTGTGGCATCACATTGCAATTGCCTGCATTCTTCACTTCTAGGTTCCCTGCTGACCTGTGTTTTGCTTTTGGTCCTGTATTGCATCTGTTTTCTTACTTCCAGGTTACCGGTTGTGCTTTGTGCTTTGCCTTGGTTCTATACTACATCTGCATTCTCTACTTCTAGGTTCCCTGTGGTGCTCTTTTCTTTCTGATGGTTCCGTACTGCATCTGATTTGTAGGTCCAGTGTTCTTGTTCTTTGTTGTGCCCCCCTCCCTTCCATGTCCCCCTGTGCCTCCCTCCCCTCTGCCCCCCTCCCCCCTGTGTGACCTCCCCTCCATGCTCCCCTGCCTGGGCTCCCCTCTCACTATCCCCCTCTTCCCTCCCGCATCTCCTATGGTGCTCTCTGTCTCACCTATCTTTTCTAACTGCTTTTCTATCAACTATCCTATCCCTCTCACTAAGTCTGTCAGGAAGAAGCTCAAAAGGGACATCCTGGTCTCCAACCCAGGCCTCCCTATTGCTGATACCTATACCAGTGCTTCCTCCAGACAGACTCTTACCGACATACTCTTTGTCGTTCCCTCTCCAGGCCAATAGACCCCCCCCCCATATGGTCTCTGTTCTCTCTCCTTTTTCCTCTTCTTCCATTTATGGTGGCAACCGGTGGGAGGCCCTCCTGGCCCCCTTCCACTCCTCTAAAACCATCTACAGACGGACATACTGGACCATGCAGCCAAGAGGGAACAGCAGGACAAGCCACCAGGCTGCAGAATAGATCGCAAGGCCACACAGTCGCAGTGGAGATCTGAGCATAGCCCAGATGGGAGTGAGATAATAAGCTACAGATTCTCGCTGGAGTTGGTTTGCTGAGGTTGGGCTCGTATAAAGGGAGAACCCATTTTTCGAGTCTGCGGGCCCCATCGAATGCACAGACTAGCGTGATGTTCCAAGCCGGGAAGGTGTTGTTGGCATGGCAGGGCACTCTTCATCCACTTTGTGCTTGGCGTGTTCCAATGAAAGGAAGGCTGAATGGGCACCCTCTGCGAGGTATCTATGAGTGAATAGTGAAGGTGGCTTTTGCTCTTGACTTGGGCTGCAGCTGTACGTTTACCAGACTGTGAATTAAGTCTTGTAGGGTTCACCCGCATGTTTAATTCAACCAATCGTAAGGACATCCACCCACCATATATCGATGTATTACATTTTTTGTTCATGGAGCTTCACTTACATTTCCACTGATTAATATCCGTGAACCGCATCTATTCCGATCCACCACCTTCTGACAAGTTCCTCTTCGGCACAATCAACTTAAGATCAAATGCCCTGGCGGCAATGAATCACAGCACATGCCCCTGATTGTGACGTTAGCTGCTGCAGCTGAAAAACAACACCCCTGGCCATGACGTTCTGTACGTATTTAGGAAATCATTAATCTAAATGTATCCTTAAATTAAAGGCCACAAACATGGAGTTAATACAACACCCATAAGAAATTCATAGGGTGTTCTACACATATTATGAGCAACTTAATTCTCAACAGCGAAGAGGGAGGCATACCTGTATTAGAGGCAGCAGATGCAGCACTACTCGAGGCTCCTACTCAAATCAAGGACATTGAGTGGGCTGTGAGAGAATAGAATAGAGGTAAAACTCCAGGATGTAGCGCCTGCAAGCAGAATTTTATCAGGCATTTATTGATTTATTAGCACCAGAATAATTAATGTGTACAGTGAAACATTTGTGAAAGGATGTAATATTATTATTAAAACCTGGTAGAGCTACCATGCAATGTGATTCATGTAGGGCACTGTCAACAGTAAACGTAGACAATACAATTTTAGGTAAACTATTACCATTTAGACTGGCACAAATTATCAGCAAATTAGTGAGAGAAGATGAATCTGTTTTCATCCCACAGAGGAATATAATGGCAAACATTCACAGTTTTTTTTGGTAATGGCAGCAACAACTGTTATCTGTGTCAACTTGTATTTTGTGATGTTAACACGGAAGCGATTTTGGTATTGTAGGTACTTGCTTGCGGTGGATTTTGCGCCCATATAATGAGCAGTTAGCCAGAATCAAAACAAATAAGGAGATTTCTCTCATCTGAAGGGTGGGCCCCGGCCGCGATACCACAAAGGAATGTACCCTCTCTCCCCTCATCTTTGTTCTTATAATGGAACCTTTAACATGTCTAGTTAGGGTGAAATTCATTCATTTTGGATTCCAGTTGCACAACCAGTCGCATGTTTTATCATTATAGACTGATGATTTTTTTGACTGTTTATGAAGAACCCTACATCTTCTTTCACATCTATTCTTGAACAAATACAGGAATTTAACCCTGGTTTCAGGACTCCGCTTAAAATGGGAGAAATCAATATTATATCAATAGATAAAATTAGTGAGCTAGATGCTTTACTCTTGTTAGTTAAGATGACACCTTTTAGGTATATAGGTATTAGGGTTTGAACGAATATGGATGAAGTTTACAAAGAAAATGTGGAGTCTATGCTAGACCCCTGTAGTATAAGCCAATTATAGTGGGACGGAAGATTTATCACATTTCTAACAGTTTCTCAAAAATGGTAAGTGGGATCAGGCTCATTCCTGGAGTTTTCTAAAATAAGTGCAAAGTTTAGGCAAATGTGGGGTGTGTTTCCACAGGAACCGGACATCCATACAATAAATAGGGTCATTGGGGTAGATAGATTTCAGAACTTTATAGGGTATTGTGAAGAGTCAGGAATGAAACTCGGACACAAGTTAGCATGTTTTTGGTTAAAGACTTTTATTGAAAACAAAGGGTTGGAAAAAGGCATCTCTGACCTTGTCCTTGTGTCCAAAAGTTCTATTCTGACCCTCAAACTATAAACTAAACTATAAGGTGAAAAAGGAAATGTCTTTAACCTTAGGTGACTGCAAAAAGTTTGTAAAGGAAGAATAAACATCTCCACACAGAAGTTCTCCATGGACGAAGAGCCTTGGCTTCCGGGGGTAGCCCCCTTCGCCTGGAATTCTCCTCAATACAAATGATTATTTGTCTAACAGTTTGTTGTGTCTTTCTTGGCCCACAGCAGTACTGTCATTTACAAAACTGCTTAGCCCTGTAGTTCCACTTCTTTCAAAAAGTTCCTTTTGGTCTGGTAAACACAGTTCTATATTTCTTCTTATTATTTCTTGTAGATTTGCAACTTCCTGGTATACTCCTTTGCCAGGAGTTCTCATTCACTTGTGTTTGCCTGGTTTGCTCTCCTGACAGGACTGCTTGTGTTCACACTTATAATTACCTGGTAAACTCTCCTTCCAGGGGGTCTTGTATTCACACACAGTTCTAACTGCCTGGTTTACTCCCCTGCCAGGACTTCTTATATTTACATGCTGTTCCTCTTCTACTGCCACAGTTGTCCATACCCTTTTTGGTATAGAATACCTCATTGATCCATCTTTCGATTTGGGTTCCCCACATATTTGTATTCCATACAATCATATCTTGTTAGGGGTCTTATTCACAATATACTTTCTTGTTTCTCGTTGAGTCGCTTTACTGCCACTTGTTCTGTGGCTTTACTTATTATGGTTTGTATTTGGTGCGGTTGCCGAAATGCCCCAGGGTCCCCACTGTGCTTGGGTTGACTCAATGTCTCTTGTTGGTGTTATCAGGCACCGTTTAGGCTGAAGCGGCAAATGTGTACCGCCTGCTTTCCTCTCTGGACTGCTCTGACATCGGTGTCTCACACGGCGTGGCTCAGCACGCCTGTCTCATGGTGGCGCACTGATTGGGCACCCGGCGGCTTCTCTCACTGTTCGGGGCTGGCTTCAGGGCAGAGAAGCCATGTTGGCCAAAATGGCACCCGAAGGTTGTAGTCCCTGTGCAGCAAGAACATAGACCCCTGAAGCTCTGTTACCACTCTCCTTACCTGGGAAGATGAGCAGGGGTCGGGTGGACCCATGATAGACCACTGACAGGTAGCGAGTCTCTAAACGCGAGCACTGATGTGACACTGGGTTCAATCTGCCTCGCTCTGGAAGAGCCTGTAGCGAGAGGAGGAAGCTCTAGGCTCCAATACTAATGTTCTGGTGATTGCCAGTGATCTGAGGAGACAGGGCTGATACATGTTGATGATATGGCACTGCAAGGCCTCCTGCCTGATGTTAAGCTGCCTGGGGAACAGTTTCATGGTATGCAACTGACAAGCATGATATGAGGAAACTAGAGAGTCAGGTGGTTTTTGGTATCGAGTCTGAGTCAGTGGCATGACACCTAGGAGTTAAAGGCGATGGCTAGTTGTCCCCCAAACCCCACACAGTATATACTCACTGGAGTATCAGTTGGATTACTTATGGTGTAATACCATATAGTGTGCACCAATCTGAAGGGATTGAGAGCCTGCAGTCTTTATTACCCCGAACCGAGAAAGAGGGATGCCTGGAGCACAGTGAACAATGCTATCTCAGCTCAGGCCATATAAACCTAATCCAAAGAATTTCTCTGACTGACTTGGCCAGGGTCAAACCGAATATTCGGACTGAAAGCACACTTCGACATGCGCCTGTCTTGCAGCTAGGCTGCCTGGAACAGCGTGAGGTCCGTGCTGCCCTGACTCCTGGCACCTTGGATCTACCTTACCATTCAGAGTCGCTGCGGATCACTCCACCCATATGCTTGTCCTTTGGAGCATTCCCCCTCTCACTGCTGGAGCAACGCAACAACATGTCATCGGCAATTTGAGATGTCTCTTACACCCGACTCGTGTGCTCATGTCTTGCTGCTAGACTCCTGGTGAATTTGTTGTACATTGTGCAGTTTCCTTGTCTCTCTCTCTCGCTCACTCTCTCTCCCCTTCCATCTCTCGGCTCTCTCCCTCCATGGTACTATCCATCTCCCCTATAAACTCTAAGTACTACTCTATCACCTATCCTACCACTCTTTCGAAGGCTGCAAGGAAAAAGTTCAAAAAAAGATCTCCTGGTCTCCAATCCAGGTCTGTCCATCGCAGACACCTACCATCTTCCAGGCAGACTGTCACTGACATTCTCTTTGTTGCTCCCTCTCCGGACCTATGGACTCCACACATAGGCTCAGCACTATCCCCTTTCTCTTTGTCACCCATTAATGGTGGAACCAGATGGGAAGTACTCTTGGCATGCTTCCCATCCTGTAGGCACATCATAAATGCTTATCAGAATGGAAGTGTCATGGCCCAGGGGTCTCAGTCCACCCTCCTCCTCCTCGATAAACGTCTACAATCTCCCATCAACTTCCTCCCTTCTCCTGCCACCCCTCCTTCTGCCACCCCCTTACCCCTTCGCCACCACCAATGGGTGTACCACATTCCTGTACCCCTCCTCGGAAGACCTTCAAAGGTGGCAACCAGCTTCACCTACCTACCCTCAACTCTCGTTCTGCTGTTAAACACTTCTCTGACATCTGTCTCCTCCTTGAAGACTTTGATCTGGGTGTCTCTCCGATCCTCTCAATAAATCTTACTACCACCTACAGGACCCCTGGCCAGTCTCCCTCTTCCTCTCAGAGTAGTCTGACCTCACCTATTCTCTTCTGGCCTCCACTTCTAAGCTTCTCCTCCCCAGAGATGTCAATATTCACCTCGACTCTCCTGATGCGGCAACTGGACTCTTCGGCAGCCTCTGTGACTATTTCCCTAACCATTCTTCCTTCCAGTCGGACACACTCAGCCGGACACACCTTGGATTCCATCATTTCAGCAGACATATCCATCTCTAACCCTCTCATTGCACCTCCCTCCCGGTCTGACCATGCTCTCCTTTCCTCTCACCTGGATCTCTTGGGTCCCCTGGCTAAGCCTCTGCCTGCATTGCCAGTCTCCTTCTCCATCATTCGACTGAAGAAGTGAGTGCCAGTTGCTGCTTTTGCTGCCACTTTCATTGCTCCCCACTCATGAAACAGATTCTCACACTGCCACCGACCTCGCTAACCATCATCTATCCATCTCCAACACCCTGGACATCCTAGCCCCTGTCACGAGTCTCTGCAAAGGCAATACAGACTCTCCATTCGCTTGAAGAAGAGGGCCTATATCCAAGCCTGCATCTCTGAGTCCACTAACAACACGGGTGAACCGTTTAAAATCTGCAAGGAACTCGCCAATCCTACTGCAGTCTCCACTTCTCCTCTGCCATCATTGACCCTCTGCGCTGCACTGACCTCTGTGAGAAACCTGAAGGTACTCATGACCACTCCCCAGGGATCTTCTGCTCAGGTGGAAAGGGAAGGGCCATCACTTTAGGATCCCGATCCTATGGGTGTACAAGCAAGGGAGGATCACCTGGGTGGAGGGTCTTGGGGATTGGGTAGAGGGTGTAGGAGGGCAAGACATGGTATCCCCCCTTTCTTACCCTACTCTTCCTCAGCCTTTATGGGTTATATACAATCACAACCCACACTTCCCCATACCTAGTACTGAGACGAAGAAGAGAGAACTAGGATTAATGCACACTTTCTATGTGAAACACAACTCTAGTAATGGGATGAAGAAGAGGGGTATGCAGGCATCCACTACTGAAAGTCAGGCATGTTCCAGTAATTGGGTTTGTTATGGGCAGGCATTACTAGCCAACAACACGCACCTGTGGCCCCTTAACAAGGCTCAGGTGTATAAAAGGTGGAGCCCAAATCAATGCAAGGGGAGAGAGAGATGCCTTTGTGGAACGAGACCAGGAGGTCGAGAGGTTGGCAACAATGCCAGAGGACCTGCAGGACCCAGAGCGAGCAAGTTGCGTGGTGGTTACAGGACTGGCTGCCTGTGAAATTGAAGGAGAACAGCTAGAGCTGGCGAACAACTGAAAACCAGAATGGCTGCATGATCGCCGCCGTGTGCCGAGAAGTGCCCGGCGAGGAAGCAGAGTCAAGGTGTTCTGCATCTTGGCTGGCAAGAAGGTGAGCGGGAGCAGCAGAGACCACCATGGTGGAGCTGCGAGGAGCTGGTGAGGGTCAGAGGACTTGACAACACTGGAGCTCTTTCCAGGGAAAGGCAGGCAGGTAGCGGTTTACGGAACTGAGTAAATACGAGCAATATTGAATACTGAACTGAACGAGGAGTGTTGTTTGAATGAAAATAAGCAATATTGAATGCTGAACGGGACGAAAAGTACAGTTTGATTTCAAACCAAGGCATAAGAAATACCCAACGACCATTAGAAAGGAAACTTACAGGAATGTCAGACTGGGAGAAAGCAACACCTTGAACAGAGCAAAAGCAAATAGGTTGATAACCCAATGTGGAGAAGACGCGTAAGTATGTGTATGGGAAAAGCAAAAGACTGATGTACAAGAGTGTTGCAGCAATCAAAGAGAAGAGAAGTGTGGAAAGCCAAAAGCCTGAAGCTCAAAAGGCTGTGAATGAGTTAAACAAGGCCAAGGGGGACCCTATGGTTGCACAACCTGTGATGGGAAGACCATGTAGTCTGACAACTGCGCCTAGACCTAGGAATTCCCCACAGTGAAGTTCACAGCCATTGCAAAGCGAGTTAAGGAGAAGCACACTGCTCCTGGTTGCGTGACATGTGATGGGTGGACCATGTGTTCAGAATACTGAGCCTAGATCAGAGAGCCCTAAATAATGAAAAGCAAGAAACTTTGTGAAGGAAGTGTGATTTGAATGCTAAAGTCAGCGAGAAGGCTGGTCAAGTGGACCTATTATTTTCTTACAAGGGACATTAAGCAAATGCAAGTCATATGAGTACTAGAATGCAATCTTGGGCAAGGGAACCTCAAGACCCCCTTTTGTGTGAACTGTGCTAGATGGAACTTGGGGAAGGGAACCTCAAGACTCGGCAGAACATTGGTAAGACGAGCAACTATTGGAACTGTATTGAACTTGTGAAAGAACTTACGCTGAAAACAGTGGAGACTTTACTTTTTAACACTAGTCCTTGTCCCCTAAGGGGAAGTCTCTCCCAGTGAGGTGCCACTTGCCCAATGCCCTAGGGAGGGTCTTGGAAATGGCCTCACCCCCCTAGCTTCAAAGGGGGAAGCTCCCCCTTGTGGAGAAGGGACGAATTCCCTTGATGTGTCAAAGTTACTAAAGATATGTTGTTGTTATTTCAATAAACAAATTAAACATAAAACACTTGATAGCCTCTGGCTCTCAAAAATGAAGAGGTGAAACCATTCCAAAAGAGTTGGTAATTTGATTTCTAGTTATCAGTATGGAGCACTGTATAAATATGCTAAGTGATATGTGGGTAAATTTAAGTGTTGCAAAAAAACACCTATAATCATATGCATAGTAAGTATCAGAGATAAAAAAGATACAGAGTGTTTGTAATGAGACCTGTTCTGTCATCAGACAGCTGGTCAGATAGCAGAATTTAAGCTGTCACCTGAGACATCTGGGTTCAGCCTGCAGGACAGAGGTTTAAAGTTGGGAAATTTCAACACACGCCTTAATCCTTTCATAGTGTGAGAAACTGAGTATATAAAGAATCAGTAATAAGAACACCTATGATAACAGTGCTTAAGAACAGGAGGAATCTGACTTCAAGCACAATATAAAAGCTTGACAATATATATTATTATTATCTTGTGATTTGACAAACTGAACCTTTTCAGAGTCAGGCGAGTATGGCCCATGATGGTCCTCATTCTTCTGGTCTCTGGTCCTCACTTTATTTATGCAAACATGTCACCAGATTGTCTTCTATCCGGGCTTCTATCTGCATATGTCCTGACTACACTTCCACACAAATGGAAAGATCTCAATGAGCAGGGCTTTTGGAAATCTATGGCCCTGCGAGACCAAATATTGTTAAAATGATTGAATTCACATTTATTAGAAGGTGGGATAAGGACAATATTCAATAAGTACATTCTGTGAAATGTCATGTATAATTTAACATTTTTCACAGACCATGGGCCTCATTACAAGTCTGCCGGTCCGGAATCAACGGTGCTGGTAGCACCGTACTGGCACAGTTTTCCAGACCGGCGCATTCCGACCCGCGATGGCGGAAACACTGTCAATGCAAGGTGACCCCCACAATGCTAACACACCCGGTAGCACAGTGACCGCAAACAGCGGGGCGAATCGCTGGATGTCCCTGAATTACCGGCACGCTGGTATACCAGGTACACTGCAAGTACCACCTACACGGAAACACTGCCATTGCGTTAGCACCGTGACCACCGCAACTGTATTATCGCCACCATAGACCAGGCGCTAAACAATTCCATGTGAGCACCAACAGGCCCCATGTAGCCAAAATTAGCCCAGCTGCACACCATTGGCCAGTGGGAACTAACATATGGGTCACACCCACACCCAACCCACCTCCCAACACAACCATGTTGGTAATCAGGCCCCAGGTTGCCAAAATTAGCCCTGCTGTACACCATTGGCCACTGTGAACCTACAAATGGACCATACCCACACCCAACCCACACCCAACCCACCTCCCAACACAACAATGCTGGCAGTCGGTCTAGCAGCAATTGGGCTTGGGCACCTGCAAGCAGCTATGGTTAGAAGCAACACTGAGGCAGAGGAGGAGGTGTAGGCCCAGGAGGCAAATGAGGAACCAAGTGGCCATCCCAAACATCATTCTGAAGCAGGTACCAACCCGCAGGCAGCCACCAAAACCGCGCATCAGGGCCTTGCACTGGAACCTGATCCCAAGCCAAATCCACACCTTATACCGGCTTGACAAGGACACCATAATGTCAATAGTCACCCTCATCAATGACGACATCTGCAGCATCATAATCATCCTGACTGCAATCCCTTCCTTGCTGAAGGTAGTGTTGGTACCGCACTTCCTTGCAATCGGCACATACTAGCACACCGTTGGTGAGCTGCATGGGCTGTCACAACCCTGTTTTTCAAGGATAATGTTCCAGGTACTGGATGTGCTGATGTGCCATGTGTCGGACCCCATTGCCCTACCCCGAGCCCCTGCACAGGTCAATGCCACCTAAGTGGCTTTTCAAGCCCTTGCCAGCATGCCAATTGCATTGGTGCTTTGAATTGAACACATGTGGAGTTGACTGACAAACATGCCATTGAGGCAGTGTAAAGAAATCAGAAACAATTCCACTTCCTGAACGTGCAAATTGTCTGTGATGCAGTACAACTCATCACCCATTGCTGCACACGTTTCCCAGGATCAACACACGACCCAATGTTTTTGCGGAACTCCACGTTGCCAGGGTACATGTCATGTTACATCGGAGAGAGCATTTGGCTGTTGGGTGAGTAGAATGACCAATGCAGGAACTCTGTGTAGTGGGGGGTGGGGAGGACAAATAGACACTCACCAGTGAATGTGAGTATCAGCACCGGCAAGAAAGTAGCAGGTGCTCCCATGTGCAAAGTGCCCATTTCTCCTGCTCCGCGCAGCAATGTCTTCACTCCTGTGTGCTGCGGGTGCATGACAATGATTTTGATAGCACCTTACAAGACATGAGGCACCTAGTACGTACACAAACAGCATTGTGCAAATCGTAAAGAATAAGACATGTAGTTGCCTAGAAGGTATCATGAATGCAGACATTGAGCACGCCAAACAGTCGCAGTAGGAATGAGTGAGCCAAGTGTGTAATATTGAAGAGTACATCTAAGACAATTTAGCAGATTGCATTCTGAAATCTGTGGCATGTAGTATGTTGTGTGCTAACAAAATACTGGAGACTGTGTACATGTTATCATCGCCAACACCAAATCTCCACCATAAACATCAGATCTCCCCCTCACGCCATGGCTCATGACACCCATCAGACGACCACGGAACAGGCATGAGGAGGCCTACAAACGGGCACACATACATACACAGGGTATCATAGAGCAGGCTTTTGGACTGCTGATGGCCAGGTTTCGCTGCGTTAGCAGATCCGGTGGCGCACTGATGTATAGCCCCGTAAAGGTATGCAAAATTGTGCTGGCAGGTGCCATGCTGCACAATTTGTGTATACGCCGGAACATTGCACTGCCCCCGGACATGGACCCACCAGCAGATGAGGAGGATGACGACGATGATGATGATGGGATGGGTGTGCAACCAGGGTGGGGTGCCATGGATGGACAACATGCACAGGAAGCACTTATGCACAATTTATTTCTGAACAATCATCACAAGCACATCGAGAACATTATCCCAAGGATTGTTCTGAACACTTGCATTAAATCATTCATTCACACACAGAAGAAGATTGTGCACTTGTTATTCTGATTAACAACCCAGTGTATTACAATGGAAACATTAAACAGGTGCTACAACAATACACACCCAAACGTACCCACCCACCACCCAGGCCCCAACTACCTATCCCAACTATAAAGCCCCCTCCACCTCCCAAATGTACTCACCCACCTCCCGGGCCCCAACTACCTATCCCACCTATGGGCCACCCCTCCACCTCCCAAACGTACCCATCCACCTCCCAGGACCCAACTACCTATCCCAACTATGGACCCCCCCCCCCCCATCACATCCCACACGTACCCACCCACCTCCCAGGCCCCAACAACCTATCCCAACTATGGACCCCCCTCCACTTCCCAAACGTACCCACCCACCTCCCAGGCCCCAGACCCAATATGCCAACATGTGCAACAATTGTCAGTCAAACTGCGCTACTTCTTGCCACGCTTGGGCGCATGAATGTCCCTCTGAGACGACCCCAGACAGCTGCGTGGACCTCCTCCCGGGGCTGCCTGCCTTTGAGCTGGTTGGTGTGGTGCTGGCGGAGAGCATTGTGAGGTTATGTGGCAGTAGGCACGTAGGGCCAGCCCCATTGTTTCCGCTATGGTTAACTGTTCACTGTTCCCCTCACTGACCCTCTGTGACATCTGCATGTTGGATGTGGCACAAGGCCCAGTGGCACGTGCAACCCAGCACCCAATGGTCTGGTTGCTCTCATGTTGCAGCCTATACTCCTCCAGATGCTGCTGGACCAGTGCTGCCAGCATGTCCTGGCGTTCTTCAATTCGTTGGAGACGGCCGCCGTTCTCCTGCAAAGATGGGGTTGAGGAGCGCATGGGTGGGACTCCTGGGGCTCATGGGGCGGAATGTTTCCAGTGGTTCCGGGGTGTTTGGGTTCTCCTCACTGCCGATTACGACTGCCTCAATGGGCAGTTCCTCTGGACTGCTGTCCGTGCTCTGGGACTCGGCCTGGTGGGGTGGTGGTGGTGGTACACATCCCTGTGGTATTGCAGTGGCAGCAGGGGTGTCGGGCTGAAGTGCCCGCTGTGTCCCAGGGGCAGCAGGGGTGTTGGGGGGGGTTCCTGCTGTGTCCCAGGGGCAGCAGGGGTGTTGGGCTGGGGTGCCTGCTGTGTCCCAGGTGGGGCAGGGGTATTGGGCGGGGTGCCTGCTGTGTCCCAGGGGCAGCAGGGTTGTTGGTCTCCAGGGCGTGGTGTACCTGGGCCTGTGTGACTTGCCGGATGGCCGAGGTGTCTGCAGTGGATGGTGACTGACGTTGTGCTGGCCGATGTGCACGTCCCGTCCCCCTCGACGTCCCTGGTTGTCCGCCATCGGTCTCAGATGATGTTCCTGTGGGTGAATGAAAGGCATGCTGTTAGTGGACTGACAGGATGTGTATAGTTCTATTACATGCAACACTGTCATCAAGCAACATCACATTGTGGTTATACGAATTGATGTGTGCTGCATTGTCATCTGGGTGTGTATGGGTCATATCTGGATGCAGGCCATCTGACTGGCTTTGCACTGTATTCTGGGGGCATGGGATTACTGGGTGTGCTTGGGTTGATGTGGACAGTGATATGTGTATTTCTGTGCATTGATGGGTGGGGGAGCAGGATTATCTTGATTCAGCTTCATATGTGTACACTTTCTGTACTCACCAGCCTCGCCAGGTGTCCCAGCTCCTGCCTATGCTGCACCGACTGCCTCAATGCCCTCGAGGTGCAGCACAATGCTGCACTTTTTCTGCCATGGGAGCAGCTTTAGTGGTGAGTGTGGTCCACCACCTGTTGCACTGCATTGACGTCTATGGGCTGACAGAAGGTTCTGCACCCTTATGCGGAGGTCATCCCATCTCTTATGGCAGTCCTGGACGCTACGGGCTGTGACACCCACAGCTGTCACCTTCTGGGCAGCCTTGGCCCATTTGGCCTTGTCCCTCAGCTGCATGCTGTGCCGCTGGTCAGATGAGAATAGCTCCCCTGCATTTTCCACAATGTGGTCAACCAGCAGGGCGAGTTCTGCTTCACTGAAGCATGGCTTGCGCGTGCGGTTTTGTGGGATTCTTGATGCCATGTCCCTCTGTATGTTTGGCCTCTCACTGTTGCTGGATGCCTTCTGGTACACTAGCATTGCAGTGGATTGTGATTTTAGTAATGGCTGCCGCTCTCTTTCCGGTTCCGGCGATCACAGTATTTCCGGTTCTGGTGCTTGCAGTGCCGCTATGTCCGGCATTCACGTGGAGGAGGCGGATGCACTGCCAACATTTGTGGTGCTACATCCATCTCTGCCGGTGTTTCCGTGATGGCGGTGGCACCGGTGCCGCGCATTAGTGATGTGCGCGGCCGTTAAGCTGTAATCCTACCTTGTTTCCGACACCACGCGGTGGCGGACATGGTACGGCCGCCATCATGGTAACACCCGATTTTTACCACCGGTAGTGAGGGCCCATGTCCTTCAATATTAACTTTAAAATTCAGTGCCATCAATTCAAATATTTCACCAGGTTAATAGAAGAATGTTAACATTAACAATAAAATAATGTCACTTAACTGTTAATTGAGGACCAGCATACACAGAAAACTCAAATGTGAAAGATCTTCACAGCACAGAGCTTCCCCTCGGCATACAGTTCCTCTCTGCGTTTCCAAGAGACACTAGACTAGCCGAACATTTGCTACTGCCAATGCATCTTATGTCATTTTATTAATGTGCCATATTAAAGCCATTTCAATTTCCTTGGAATTATCATTATCACATTCAATAAAAGCTAAAACCTAAATCATAATGTTTTTAATTTTAATATTTTGCATTAAGTATTTAATCCTCTAATTCCTTATGTTAGTAAAACAACAAACTTGAAAACTTAATATATCAATGAATTTAACGTTAAAGGATAGTTCCGGGACTTTTTTTTTATTGTCCCTACGGGTCGGCCATGTGTTTGTAAGCATAAATCGGTAGATCGTAGGAAACTTTCCTATGGACCTTACCCGACTTTTCGCCCATTATCGCACTCGAAATCAGCCTCCATTTTGTGATAATCCTATCATTCCGCCGCATCGACCTGGCTCACCTGCCTTTGCGGCACTAAATCAAATCCCCCGCCCCTGAGCCTGACATCAGCAGACGCGTACTGCCCATTTCAAGCACGTCTCGTGTCAACAATCGCTGCGCCTCAGCTATTGACGTGTTGCCATGGAAATGGCAGGACGCCTCTTTCCCCAATAAGTATAAACAGACCGTTTCACAACACACAGCAGCAGATTTTCGATTCCATTCCTCTCTCTGTGTTACTTTGAGTATTCTGTGACTCGTTTCAGTGCTCTGGTCAGCTACCTTCGCCGCTTGTAGCCCGTGTGAACACCTGTACCATCTCTGTAAATTATTTTACTATCTTTACCGCACAATGGCCACAATAATGCCGTATATGTACGAGCCCGAGTACACCGAGGAAGAACTACTGGAAAGTCAAGCACGCGAAAACGATGGGGATTCGGACGGCAGTTGGGAGGACCAGTCAACGGATGAAGAGCCTGGACCATGTCGCATGGACGGCGTCTCCACCTGGTGCACGTGCAATCGGTGCGAGCTAATGCCAACTGAGGAGGAGAACTGCTGCTGCCGTGAAAATTCCGGGTGCTTGGCCTACATTTCGGAAAGCGAGCAAAGTCTGCAGGAAGGCGAGCAAAGTCCGCAATGCATCACCGAGCTGCCAGAGTTCAGGGAAGCCTGCCTCTCACGGACCGTGTTGAGGATGATGATGGTGCTTATGCACGAACTTCGCGGCACTGTTCGTCCGCGTAATCCGAGTAACGAGTAAGTATACTCTGTTTGTGATGTCAGTGATGCCACCACTATTTCATGGTCGTCTCCCACATATAAAATTACATTTACATATCATTCGAACGCATGTAAATTTGTTCCATATAGTGCATTTTCTAGATATAATTTTTTTCTAAGAAAAATGACATGTGTTACCTGAATCGACATTGATAAGAAAGTTTGGTCAGTTTAATACAGTTTGCATCTTTTTTTTTCACAGGTGGTACAGGCTGGTGGCCTATCGTTGCTTCACTTGGTGGCTTCACGGGAGGCTCGGACACCGCGTTCGGAGAGTAATACCTGCCTGTGCGGTACTTGCCATTAGACAACATTTCCCCAGTGACAGTGGACAATACCGCGGATTTTCCCTCGATGTGCTGCAACCTCAACTTTACAATGTGTAATGTTTATTATTTATGTTTAATTAAAATCTAAAATAAAGCCCAACATATATTTTAACAATGGTTGTTTTGATTTTTTAAATGAATCTAGTGTATATTCTCCTGGGAGGGTGAGGTATTTATAAACTCACCCCCCTGCATTCCATGTAGTAGATCCTGCAGCCATCCTCTTACATTCAGTTAGATGGCCTCTCCTTGGCCATCCTTGGCCATCTTGGCCATCAAAGGCAGTTCGCACCGGGGTACTTGTGCTGGCAAGTGGAGCTGTCAGGGAGCGATAAAGGCCAAGAGGTGCCAAAGACCATGTACACTTCAAAGTGGTCTATAGAGCATGGGTTGTTGTTCCCATGTCTACCTCCAGACCCCGTGTCTCCTGCCAAGCATCCCCCCTCACGCTGGACGGCCCCCTGCAATCCACATAAGTGTGTCTCCATTCACGAGTCTTCCTGTGTCTTGTCTGCACGACCACCGCCCCGATCCACCCCCGCCCTATCAAAGGCAGTTCGCACCGGGGTACTTGTGCTGGCAAGTGGAGCTGTCAGGGAGCGATAAAGGCCAAGAGGTGCCAAAGACCATGTACACTTCAAAGTGGTCTATAGAGCATGGGTTGTTGTTCCCATGTCTACCTCCAGACCCCGTGTCTCCTGCCAAGCATCCCCCCTCACGCTGGACGGCCCCCTGCAATCCACATAAGTGTGTCTCCATTCACGAGTCTTCCTGTGTCTTGTCTGCACGACCACCGCCCCGATCCACCCCCCGCCCTATCAAAGGCAGTTCGCACCGGGGTACTTGTGCTGGCAAGTGGAGCTGTCAGGGAGCGATAAAGGCCAAGAGGTGCCAAAGACCATGTACACTTCAAAGTGGTCTATAGAGCATGGGTTGTTGTTCCCATGTCTACCTCCAGACCCCGTGTCTCCTGCCAAGCATCCCCCCTCACGCTGGACGGCCCCCTGCAATCCACATAAGTGTGTCTCCATTCACGAGTCTTCCTGTGTCTTGTCTGCACGACCACCGCCCCGATCCACCCCCCGCCCTATCAAAGGCAGTTCGCACCGGGGTACTTGTGCTGGCAAGTGGAGCTGTCAGGGAGCGATAAAGGCCAAGAGGTGCCAAAGACCATGTACACTTCAAAGTGGTCTATAGAGCATGGGTTGTTGTTCCCATGTCTACCTCCAGACCCCGTGTCTCCTGCCAAGCATCCCCCCTCACGCTGGACGGCCCCCTGCAATCCACATAAGTGTGTCTCCATTCACGAGTCTTCCTGTGTCTTGTCTGCACGACCACCGCCCCGATCCACCCCCCGCCCTATCAAAGGCAGTTCGCACCGGGGTACTTGTGCTGGCAAGTGGAGCTGTCAGGGAGCGATAAAGGCCAAGAGGTGCCAAAGACCATGTACACTTCAAAGTGGTCTATAGAGCATGGGTTGTTGTTCCCATGTCTACCTCCAGACCCCGTGTCTCCTGCCAAGCATCCCCCCTCACGCTGGATGGCCCCCTGCAATCCACATAAGTGTGTCTCCATTCACGAGTCTTCCTGTGTCTTGTCTGCACGACCACCGCCCCGATCCACCCCCCGCCCTATCAAAGGCAGTTCGCACCGGGGTACTTGTGCTGGCAAGTGGAGCTGTCAGGGAGCGATAAAGGCCAAGAGGTGCCAAAGACCATGTACACTTCAAAGTGGTCTATAGAGCATGGGTTGTTGTTCCCATGTCTACCTCCAGACCCCGTGTCTCCTGCCAAGCATCCCCCCTCACGCTGGACGGCCCCCTGCAGACCGCATAATGCCACGACATATACACGTCATTCATTCACAAACACACCCCTGTTTCGAATTCTTTATAACCCACTTCATATTTCTAATGAGAACTTCTTTGCGCTTTGCTAGTCAACCCGTGAAGGTGCTGGTTATCTGCTCTTCGTCTCTGTGAACTTCCGTGACCACTTTGAGCAAACTCGTCAGTTTGCAACCTGTGAACTGCTCCCTGTTCTACGACAAGAAACTACTCTGATCCCTGCATCTAACTGTTTGTTCGTCAAGGTAAGTCCATGTACCATAATCATTTTGCGTCCAATTTTTTAATTTATATCTATTTGCTAGTAGTCATCAAATTGCATCCATGTTTTCTTTTCGTTCACGACAGTACATGCAAGGAACTAGTCACATGTTCTGAGTTTAGTCAAATTACTTTTTCTATTTTTTGAAAGTTATTGAAATACTTATCCGCATGTGAATAACATGTATAGTTCCAAGAACCAAAACGGACCTTGCATTTAACCTTTTATGTGTCATTTAATGTTTTAACACATTGGTATTCATAGAGAATTGTTGATCTTTACTTTTCAGAACTTTCCATAATGCCTGCCTGTTCCATTGGCGGTTGCCCTTCGAAGACCCATAACAAATCTGAAGGTACTATAATGCATGTTTTCCCTAAGACAATAGATCAGATAAGAGAATGGGTCCGATATTGCGGATATCCAGCCTCTGAGATAGAAAGTAGAGTCCTAGAAGTCTTTGCGGACAAGAGGGGTGATCGATACCGCATCTGCAGCAGGCACTTTAGCCCAGACATGTACTCCACATCATTGCTAATAAGGACGAAAACACTGCGAGCGAGGCGAAAATTGCTCTCAACCGCTATTCCCACTCTATTCGTCCACATCCCTCCACTGGTGAGTCAAGTTTACGTATTTATCTCTCGGCATTGCGGTAGTGTGTAGCATTAGCTAACAATAATTTCCCCATTTATGTATCCACTCAATATGAAGGCTGAAGATTCTCCATCCGTGTCGTTATTGCAGTCATCAGCCACTTCAAGCGCCTATCGGGTAATCTTACTTAGCTATTCTGACACTGACTTGTTTTAGGCATGTAAATCAATAGTTTTAATTGATCGTGTAATTATTTTACCTAATGGTACACCACAGTACTCGTCCTCTAGTCTTTGTTTTCAGTTATAATTATTGTTATCCAAAATAATGCAAGTACTGTCTTTCAGGGAGATGCTGAGGAGTCCAACGCATTGACGACAACCGTAGATGTCACTCAGATGCTCGAGGTACGTTTCCGGACAGTTCCATCGATGGAGATCATCAGATCTTGCATTCTTGTAGCGTGATTGTTACACACAATGTTTCTTTCGTTTTTAGCCATTGGTATGTCCTTCTGTCGTCGCCCTCCTATGTGTCTTCTTTTTTCAATATTGTGTTCATTACTAATGAAAGTCCTATGTTTCAGGGAGTCGATGGAGCATTAGTCCAAGAGGAAGGGGGAGCATGCAGTTACGGGTCGGCGCAACAGCTTGCAGAAGTGTGCACCGCAGTTACAGCGTCCCTTGATGTTCTTATGCATTTCGAGGTATGGATACTGACAGATCAATCATGCGAGATCAAATGACGTGATTACATCCGCTATACTTCCTTCTTTATTAACGCAAGTACTATGTTTCAGGGAGCTGACGGAGCTTCTTCAACAAGAACATCACCCCTAGTAGTTGATGCAGATCTCTGGGTGGTGACACTTCCAACGATGGAGCAAATCGAATCATATTTGGATATCCATTATTTATTTTAGACAACTGATCATTTGTGCAGGTCTATTTAGATGAGCCGTTGACGCCTGCAGAAAGTTTATGTTCTTTTAAACAAAATAGAAAACCATACTAATGCAATTACTGTGTTTCAGGGAGTTGCTGAAGCGTCATCTTCAATAATATCATCAATGGAAGTCTATGCGGAGCCCGAGGTATGGATCTTGACAGTTCAATCTAACTAGATCAACAATGCGTGAACTATTGTCGTTTGAATGTTCTACACAATGCGTTCATTCGTGTTTTGCTATTGAGATGTACGTATGGGTATTGGTCCCCAAGTACATTTTGTGTTTTCAATATTATTATATATACTAATGAAAGTTCTATGTTTCAGCGAGTCGATGGAGCCTCAGTGAGTGATGGATGTGCTTATCATGAAAGTATAGTCGTTGCAGCGCGAGAGGAAGTGGAGACATGCACACACGAGTCGGAGCAACAGCGTCCAGATGTTGAAGTTCGAGGAAAGAAAGTTTCAAAGAAAAGAAAGCAAAAGAAGGTTAGTGTCCTGTTCACTATATTATGTTGTCTTTCACTGTCAATAGTTCAATACTGTAAGTTGTGTTTAAACTGAACATCCCTTTTCTAATCTGTCCTCTAGTTGCGAGTGGGTGTAAGAACTAGATCTACACAGACAGTGAAGCGAACGAGAGATGTTGCTCGTCAAACCTTTTGGCAGGGACTTGAGACTGGAGATGCATCGTGCCAATGGGAAGAATATGAAGTGATTGACAACGGAGCTATACCACCACCAGCCATTGGTAGTGAATGTCCTCCTGGTAGTTTGGATGCAGTCGTAGATCAATTCACAGAATCCACACCAGCAAAAAATAAGAGCACGCGAAAGTTGAAGACATTGTTTTTTTCTCCCATCTCCGGACAAGGAACAGATGTTGCAATGGAAGAGAATGAAGTGGACGACAATGAAACACCATCAATATCACTCAGCATAGCGGAAGACGATATCAGAGATTGTACCTTTCATGCGAGTGACATGTCCTCA
Source organism: Ambystoma mexicanum (assembly GCF_040938575.1). NCBI lineage: Eukaryota > Metazoa > Chordata > Amphibia > Caudata > Ambystomatidae > Ambystoma > Ambystoma mexicanum. The sequence continues at coordinate 1,282,990,785 of NC_090934.1, forward strand.
ACGTTACAGGCCGAACCAGCTGGGATGCAGAGTGACAGTATAAGGAAAGAGGCCAAATTCATTGTATTCGATAGCTGTTTGATGGATATTATTATGATGATGAAATGTGGGCATTGGGTTGGTGGGGAAGTATGTGGGGAGCCATTGATTAATGTGACTCGTGCAATTCGAGGCACTAACCTTAAAATACATGCCACCTGTACACAATATCATCCGTTCGCATGGTCTGCACAACCCATGCTGGGGCAACTGCCAGCAGGCAATCTGCTTTGTGCAGCGGCCGCACTTTTTAGTGGTTCAAGTTTTAAAAAGTTAGAGTATTTCTTTCAGTTTGTGGGAATCCATTTCATTGCGAAAACTCAGTTCTACAAATACCAAACCGATTATCTATTTCCAGCCATTAGCGAAGCTTGGAGAATGGAAAAAATGTCTATTGAAAGTACATTCGCGGGCAAACGGTTCAGGCTAGCCGGTGATGGACAGTGCGACAGCCCAGGATTTTCAGCCAAGTACTGCACCTACCACTTTCAGGACATGGAAAGTAAGAAAATTGTGAGTTCGGTGGTCGTGCAGGTGTCAGAAAGTACATCCTCAGTGGCCATGGAGAAAGTTGGCTTTGTAGCATCATTGCAAGAACTACAATCGCGGGGAATGGTGATCGACCTGATAGCCACGGACAGACACGTTTCAATTGCCAAGACAATGAGAGAACAGTACAAAAATATAAATCACCAATTTGACGTTTGGCATCTTGCAAAATCAATCAATAAAAAATTGTCGGCTGCAGGAAAAAAAAAAGATATGCAAGGTATTTCACAGTGGTCCAAGTCAATCAGCAACCATCTTTGGTGGAGCTCAAAAACATGTGAAGGGTCGTTGGAAATTCTACTGGAAAAATGGCGGTCAGTAATGTTGCACTGTAGCAACGTACATCGATGGTCGACAAATGAGCATTTCCACAAATGTGAACATGGCCATTTGTCCACAGAGGAGGCACGGAAGAAGAAGTGGTTGATTCCTTCATCACCCACTCACAAGGCCATTGAAAAGATTGTATTTGATAAAACTATAACAAGAGATTTGAGGGGACTCACGGAATTCTGCCACACAGGAGATTTGGAGGTGTTCCACAATATGTGCCTAAAGTACAGGCCCAAAAGATTGCATTTTGGCATGGAAGGCATGATAAATCGGACTCTTCTAGCGGTCTTGGCACATAACCATAATGTTGGCCGTCAACAAAGTAGGACGACCGGAACTTTAGGGACGCTTCGCTACAATAAGGCCTTCACTAAAAGAAGTAAACAATGGGTGATCAAACCAGTGTTTGAGGATATGCAATATGAGTTTATTGAGAGACTTATCGTAGATGTCCTCGATAGGCACATACATGGAGTGGTGAACGAACCTATGCAGGGGACAACTGCATTGCCACCCAACATTGCCTCTGTTCCATGTCCACCTAAAGCAGAGCTCATTGAGAAATACACATCACGGTTTAAATGATTGTAATTCGATTGTCTGTTCTCTCGAGTCTCCTCATGTTGCAGGCCCATTGCAATTAAACCAAACAGTAATATAAATCATTTTTACAAAAATTATAGAATGTTTCCGTATTACAAACACATGGCCGACCCATAGGGACAATAAAAAAAAAGGCACGCAGACAAGATGCCCTTACACTAACTGGAGCTAACTAGAAATGTGTGCTCGCTCAAAGTGAAGGTCAGCTGCTTTGATGTTTTGCTCGGGTGGCGGAACGGCCCACGACCCAATATAAGGTTCTATTGTGATTTGACCTTGACAGGCCGGGACCATCCTGAAAGACTAAGAAAAGATATAATGAATAAAATTTCAGAAACGAAACGATGAGCCACGTTCATTAGAAGAAGTAACGTCGGCAAAGAAGGAGTGGTGTTTCGGGTCTGCCCTACACAGAGACACAATGGAAAATGCAAATATAATGTAAGTAACTTTTGATGAGTTTATACCGCAATTTCATTACTATACAGTGGCTTTAAAGACGGGTTCAGTTGTACTTGTTCGTTCTATGTGGCATAGTGTTTTCTACCGCGCACTATCTGGAGGAGAAACATCTGCTTTTACTGAAGCACCTCAAAACCTTCCTCTTTGCTTCTGCTTTCTCTCTCCCTCTCCCCTGCTACAACTGGTCCACTGTCTGCGACCTCGGTCCTGGGCCCTTCCACTCTCCACCTGCACTGCCTCCCTGTCAACCCCTGCACTGGGGGACTGTCTCAGTATCCTACAGCCCCCCCTTCCCAGCACTTGTTCTGCACTTACCTTGCACTTGCCACCAGCTGGCCCTATTTATTTATTATTTTATGCTACTTACCTTGTACTCCACTCCCCCCCCTCCATGCCTCGCCACGCCTTTAAACACTTGTGTACACCCAGTAGCGCTGTCCTCGCTATGAAATGAATAATTTTAATAAGGATATGATGGTGAGACTAATTTCATTTTTTATGTTTTTAGGTACATCATTCACTACTGTCTGTGTCACGAGTACCAGACACCGGCGGACGGCTTCTACAGCCGCCAGTTGCTTCTCCGCGTGAACAACGTTACCACCCTGACCATTTTATGGGACGATCGCCAAGTACAAGTATGCCCTTACGCGGTACTAACGGTTAGATGCAACATACCTACCGTTGTGGTGGCCTAGTGCCTCGTTGTTGGAACAGCCATGCGATTATCAGTGCGACAGAAGAGCTTATTTTTATCGTAAACCAACACCCTGTGTACTGCACACGAACATCGCTTCCCTCAAGACGAACTAATTTGGATCGAGAGCAAAGAAAAATGCAAATCGCTGAATATTCTCTAAACATTTGATGTCCAATAAACGTACTTTGCCAAATGTACAATCTTGCCGTTTGCTTTTAAACCACGGTTTCACATTCCGAATTGTGGTGCTGTATTGTGAGATGCTCTAAGACCCTGTGTACAGCAAAGGACCATCGCGTTCCTCAATACGAACTTTTTGGAACATGAGCAAATAAAAATGCAAATCGCTGAATATTCTCTAAACATTTGATGTCAAATAAATGTACTTTACCACATTTACAATCTTGCGGTTTGATTTCAAAGTACAGTTTCATATTCCGAATTGTGGTGCGCTGTATTGTGAGCTGATCTGTGTTGATTTCCGGGGTCTGTGTGGAGTCGCGTAGAAGACGCCTGGGCGCGTTTGCCTACGCAGCACAGTAACGTCACGGAGAGAGGCGGGGAATATGAATGTTTTGATAATGTCTGTTTCAGGGGCGGGGGATTTGATTTAGTGCCGCAAAGGCAGGTGAGCCAGGTCGATGCGGCGGAATGATAGGATTATCACAAAATGGAGGCTGATTTCGAGTGCGATAATGGGCGAAAAGTCGGGTAAGGTCCATAGGAAAGTTTCCTACGATCTACCGATTTATGCTTACAAACACATGGCCGACCCGTAGGGACAATAAAAAAAAAGTCCCGGAACTATCCTTTAAGCTTTTGTGACAAATCTCTGAAACCGGAGGTGTGAGAGACAATGCGTGTAGAGTTTATGGGTTTTACTTTTCAAAAAGGTTGTCATTTGATCTGGATTTCGCTTATCTTTCTGTTGGAATGCCAGAGCAATTGTCTGTTCTTTGACAACCAACTGGGACTTGCATCCAGGATGCATCAGTATTTGAAATACTACCAATGTTTCTCAGATTAATCTCTTTCTCAGTGGTCACTTTGAACATTGACTCCGAACACCAGGATTCAGTGATGGCCATGGACAAGTGGCACTCGATACCTTGCCTTGAAGTTCCAGAATTCAGCACTTTGCAAATCAAGCACTTTCTCAAGGGCCACTCATTATGTCCCTCCATGATCAATGATTCATTGCTTCCCAGATCAAACTCTTTGTCATGTGCACTAGAAACTGTGAGTCTAAACTCAAGGATTCACACCTTCTTAAGTTATCCTCCTTCTCATTTAACACTCAGAACCCTAGATCTAAGTTCCAACATTCTGTGCTATTCAAATCAGACTCTTTATTATATGACACTAGGACAAGAGTCTGCAACTTGAGGCCCACAAGATGTTTTGGACTACAGCTCCCATAATTCCTCACCACGGACTGTGCCGGCTAGAGCTGATAGGAGTTGCAGTCCAAAAACATCTGTTGGGCCAAAGGTTGCAGACCTGTGCACTATGAAATTTGAGATCCATGATCTGGTCTCTCTCTGACATCCATTCTGTTTGCTCACACATACGACCCAGTCAGGGAACTCTCTGGTGGTTCTGCAGTTTCCCATGATCTGGCATTCCACCACCATATCTCGATCTCAAGACAGCTCACTGGTACACCGAGCTCAGGATGGTTGCCCCCTGTATACCCCTTATCCTCACTGTTGCCTACTGGCTCTGTTGTCCAGCTTCCAGTGTACATTTGGTCTTTCATCAACTCCCTGGTGTCCTAAGCACTCAAGCAGGACTCTTCACCCACACTTCAATGCCCCTCCTTTTAATCATGACTCCATGGGACCTCTGGAATGACAATGGAGGAATGTTTTTTGGATGAGTCGGTCTTCTCGGTCCCCAATCTTCACACTGGTTGCCTTTAGAAATAATTTGCCACACTAGGTTGTTTTTAAACGTTTGACACATCAAATGCTAAGTTATAGCAAATTTGAATTTCAGAAATAACAATATATACCTAATTTTAAATGTAATGTTTCCAAGAATTCAATTGAATATGGTTTCCAAATAATATGATCCATTCTGTCTTTGGTTTATAACAATAATTAATTCATGTTGTTCAGACACAGAGTTCTGAATTGTATTTGGTTTCCCAAAATGATTGCATAGCAATACCTTTCAAGACATGTTTCACAAGATTGTTTTATCAGAACCTGAATAGATACTGGAAAGTGTAGAGCTGGGGACCAGATAAAGAAAAGGACATTGAGTGCGTGGCATTAGTAAGTGTGTGTGTGTGTGTCAGGATTGATGGGATGCGTCAATAAAAGCCACTCATCAAAGACCCCCAACCCCTCGGCCTCTTGTACTTTGTAGTAGTCAAACACCACCCACCAGCTGCTAGGGGAAAAAGTGGACAATGTATGAAGGAAGAACAAGGCGGCTGGTCTGAAAAGGAAACTGGATGAGAACTGGTACCCATAACTACACTGCACAAAACAAGTGAGAAACAAATAATACCTGCAAAGCAGTCCAGATAGCGGATGACCTACAGAGAAGGAACACACTGAAAAAAGCATATCTAATATACCCAGACAGCACAAGGTTCCAAGGGTCGTTAGCACCACACCATCCCAAGGATAAGCACCCGATAAGCAGATGTAGCATAGTTCATCAGCTGGAAGCGTCCCAAGTGTCTCAGGAGCCATTTATGAAAAGAGATGGAAAAAAACAAATCTATAAGATTACCTATGCAGGACATAACTTTCCAACGCATAACGATATGACTGAATTGTGAGCTCTCAAAGATGATATGTGGTTTGATGGAGACAGAAGATTAGCCAAAAAGCTACACTGGATGCCACCCCTTTTTCGTTCACCAAAATAACACCCAGCTTGTGACTTCCAGGAAAATCTACAATGATTTCATCAAAAGGAAGAAGCTTGAGTTCAGTAAGGAAAAATGGGAAGCGCTGAATTAAACAATTATGAACCAGGATCAGGGAGCATTTTGGCAGAGAGCGATTACTGGTTCTTCTACTAGCATAACACATAACAATTTTAAGAACCTGTAAACACAGAAAGAACTTTCGTCTCCTATCCCTGCAACCAATCTATGGAGCTACTCATGAGTGCAGGATTACTGAATCTATCTATCTTGTTTTTACTAGTGCAGATGTTTTCTGTGCACTAAAGCCTCAGAGGTGGAAAGATTCATTCAAAATATAGGTGGTGTGAGACAGGCATGTTATCAAGAGAGACACAGACTCTAAGGTGACAGTTTCAAAACCTTTATTTAATAAAGTTCCGCGGATGGTCGGTTGCCTAACTGGCCCTAACTCTAAAGGGATTGTTCGCTCAACAGATGTTTCTAAGGGCTGTCGATGTCTAAGTCCAAAACCAAAGTCGGTCTGCGTCTTAACCCTAATCTTGACCTCACTCTTAGACAAAATGTGTTCAGGGATCTTCTCAAAGAAAAATGGTGGTTAAAAATGAAAGGTAAACCACAGCTGGTTTCAAGTAGTCTTACCAATAGGCGTAGTTCTGCCACTACCAAATATTTAAACTCGAAAGGGTTGCCCTTGGAACTTTCAGATAGGGCTCTTGCCGTAAGTCAGTACAGTTCACAATGTCTCTTGGTCTTTTGGTGTGCCCTTCCCCAAGCTTCGATCCTTCCAGTTCCAAACAAAAACACACAGTTCCTTTTAGGCTTCTCAGGATTCCCTTTCCCAAGGTTCAGGCCTCTCTTCACAATGTTCAACAATGTCTCTGGTGGGCATCTCGGGGTTCCCTTCCCAAATCTTAGGCCTTTCTTGTTCAAACTCAAAAATGTCTTTTGTGGGCCTCTCAGGGATCCCTTCCTCAAGCCTAGGCCCCTCTGGTCTCACACAAAAGTTCACCTTGTCAAGATGCGCCGTTTTAAAACACAGATCTTTCCACTCAAAAACGCTGTGCTTGGACTCCTCCCCTGCGTGACTACCCTGACCCCTCTCTTGGTGCTAAGTTTCTTCCTTTTGGCCACCTTTCCCTCATGTGCTCTTTTCGACTCTGGCTTTGTTCCCGCCCACCTTCTTTCACCTTTCTTTCCTTTTATGATGCACACCTGCACCCTTCTCTCTCCTTCACAGTGTTTCTTGCACACTCTTCATGACTTTATCGTGCCCTTGGCACTCTTTGTCCTTTGCTCGTGTACCCTTGCACCTTCCTTTCCTTGTATCGTGGCTCTTGCACTTTCTCTTTTTAACCTGCGGGTCTTCCGTACCCTCCTTTCCAGCTTTCAGGTCGCTCTCAACCTTTCTTTACTTTCTTTAACTTTTCCTGTGAGAAAATGAGGAAAGATGTTTTACTGCAACCTAAAGAGGTTGTGGGAAGGGTAAGGGTAGATTGGCCATGAGTAGGAAAAGGGGGATACTGCATCTCGCCTGTGGATACCTCACTCCCATTCCCCAGGGACCCTCCACCCAGGTGACTCTACCCCTGCTTGTCCACCCGCAAGATCTGGATCCAACAGCGGCAGCCGTTCCATGGCCAACTGAGAAGAGAATCCAGGGGGAACAGGAGTGAGAATAACCCCATGTTTCTGACACTGGCTTTAATAGGCTAATCACATAGATGTGGTTCACTTGGAAAGTGCCTATAATCATTCCCATGTAATAGAAAGGTTACAGAAGTGATCAAGTACATATTGGCCTATATAATTATATATATTCTCTTTCCAATGTGTAGAGCAAAATATCAGTGAACTGTCTTGAAACGTGGTGTATTAGGAAACACTTTCTGTCCACATGCACAAGCTGGGAAAGTGAAAGGTATTGCCACGATAGATCAGGTCTCCCATTGCTAGAGAATCCAAGTTCAGCTCAGGGGTGTGGAAAATCAGAAACAGCTTTATTTGCGGTGCAAGACAAAAGACCAGATACATCTTCACCTGACTGGAATTGACCAAAAAATCCTGACTCGCCCTAAAGACCTCCTCCCTGTATGTGTCACTTGTCAGGTGAACATAGCGAAACTTAAGAAGATCCCTCTAGAACTCTCAACAAAGGCCTTCTTCTCACAAAACACATTGAAAACGTTTACAGTGACAGTCCGCCTTCAATGCAGACGTCAACCCGACGTATGATATGATAACTTCCTCTATGCATTCTCACCAGAAGACTTTCCACTGGCTCCACCTTCTGTGTCAACTCACCCTTTGTCTGTTCAGGATTCAACCATTTCTTTCAGTCTCATATTCTTAGATTTTATTTTTTATTGTTTTGGCTGACTTGAATTGAACCTTTCAATTTAATCAAACATACATTATAATTAATAAAGTTATGATTAGACAATTCAATATAAAACAATATAAAACAACCAATATAAAACAATTTGTTGAAATCATTTAAAAGGGAGACAATATTATACAGTTTTATACAACATTATCCTAAGACGTTTTACATAAGAGGAAGAATAACATTTTTGTTTGTCTCCTGTAAGCATAATACATGTGCTTGAGCAAGATATTAATTTAAAAACATACAATGGGCCTCATTACGACCCTGGCGGAAATCGCGGTGCTAAATGCACCGCGGAGCACGGCGGAAAGCTGCCGATAGCGCCATGGAGGTTGGCGGATTTTTCGCCCCATGCCGACCTTGGCGGGGCGGTAAATCCCCATTCCCCATTTTACCCTTCCCCATTCCCATTTTTGCCCCATAGGGTATAATGGGAGTGGGGAAGGCGTTAATTGCGCCACCGTAAAATACGGTGGCGTAATTAACAACAAGGTCCCGTAGCGCCATGGATTTCTCCGCCCGGAAAAACCAGGCGGAAAACGTTCCATGGCGCTACGGGAACTCGTAGTAGGGCGGACGGGTCCGCCGCGAATAACGCTGGCGTAAACCCACTCCGCCAGGGTCGTAATGAGGCCCAATGTCTCTTATAGATGTGAATAATATGCTCGAGTAAAATATTGGTTTAAAAATGATAAAACATAAACAGCATAAGATAAACCCAACCATTGCTCAAATCTAATATAATGTGTTTCTCAAGTAGCAAGTGCCACACTTAGATAGACTTATTAACATTAGCCTGCGTCGCATATATATAAAATTGTGAATATTAGCCATTGCCACATCTAGACTGCATTGATAATATTACCAATGCCACATTTAGATAGAATTGTGAAGGCTAGCTTTCTTCGCATCTAGTCAGGATTTTGAAGGTGGGCCAGTGGCACATTTGGATATAATTGTGAATATTGGCGTGCGTCATATATAGACAGCATTGTGAATATTAGCCAGTGCCTGATCTAGACAGAAATGCAGAGATATTGATGCGCCACATCTAGAAATAACGTGGAAATTTAGCACATATCACTTCTAGATAGCGAGGCCAATAACCAACCCACTAACGATTTCAACCCTCTGTATACACCTCTCAAACTCTAACCAAACACAACCACAACCCTAAAGCACAACAAACCGCACAAACTTCACTACGTCGCAACAACAAAACAAACCACACATAGCTTCGCACAACAGCACACAACAGCTACCGACCGGAAAGGACCCCGAAGCTCAGCGAACAGTGTTAACTGAACTGAAGCTGCCAACAGCACATCATTGCTCTCTTGCACTTATCCCGCTGGTTCCCACTAACTCACCCCCACCCCCTTTCCTTTTCAGATCCACCAGAATGCCAGGGGACCACTACGGTGGTGATAGTGCACAGTACAAATATCCTTTAACAACATTAACAGAGTTATATATGTATATATAAATATATATATATATATATATATATATATATATATATATATACACACACATATATATATATATATATAATGAAAAAACTTTGTTAAAGGGACGATATGGTTATGTTGGACTAAAAAAACCGATGAAATTCAAAGAAAAACTTTGTTAAAGGGACGTTCTAGTTTTAAGTAAAATTGAAAAAACCCAGAAATTCGCCAGTTATGGTAAGCTAAACAACCATAACTCGCGCCAACACCGTGCACTGCTAAGACTAACACCCAAGACATCAAAGTTGACATCACAAATGTCATTGATGACATCACTGATGACATCACATGTGAAATACATTTTGATGAAATATCCCTACAAGGAGTTGTGTTTATATTGTTGGTAACAAGATGTCAGGGGTGATCGGGAGACCTATCATGAACTACTTAATCTGTTAAAGAATATACTTATCTAATAACATTGTATTGGAGTGTTGTTGTTAATACGGAAACCTAATCATATATAAACATAGGCAATGACTGCATGCACCATAGAAGTACACTATTTATAATCTTGTAATTCTGGATAGTACAATAATGAATGCTACCATATCAGAGTTTTCAGTAATGTTGAACATGTAATAACTAGCTAACAATTCAAGACTTACCGCACTTGTGCTGGTACAAACAATACATATGAAGAACCACAATGCATACAAATCAGAGGCACATACAGGGAAACTAAAGTAAGGAAGAAAGAAACTGCATCATCAGAAAATGTTAATGACATTAAAGTTTATCTTTATATATACAAATGAATTCTGTGTTTGAGGCCTGCTCATTTCCCCATGTATGTGCACCATGAGCTGAGACCAAACCCTAAGGAAAGTACTTAAAGATCATATGACAAGATTAACGTCTAGATATATAGCACCTTTTTCAATTTTATTATTCTGACTGCCAGTGAACAAAACCACCTGGCCTATATATGTCAATAAACAAAAACAAGTGGCACAGATATGTGATGTCATCAGTGATGTCATCAATGACATTTGTGATGTCAAATTTGATGTCCTGAGTGTTAGTCATAGCAGTCGCAGTGGTGGCACGAGTGATGGTTGTTCAGCTTACCATAACTGGCGAATTTCTGGGGGTTTTCGATTTTACTTGAAACCATAACGTCCCTTTAACAAAGTTTTTTCTTTGAATTTCATAGGTTTTTATTAGTCCAACTGAACCATAACGCCCCTTTAACAAGGTTTTTTCAGTGAATTTCAAAGTTTTGTACCAGTGCATGCTATTTTCCTACAACTTACTAATATCATACTTACCCAATATAGCAATATTTGTGTCCCATTTACAAAGTGTCACCTGAAAACTCTGCCATTTCCTACCTTCTGGAATCATTTTTAACACTTCTATACACATTTTGCAACTAATTCAACTAGTTTTGCATCCGTAGCCGCCTACGAACATCTGACTTCATAACGGACCTTCCGGACAGTGCCACATGACCATACGCTGGCGCGCGGCATGATGAAGTGTTTGAGAACCCGTCCATACTTCACGATAAGATCTCTGCTTCGCGGACAGTTCAGAACTGCATTTTCTACTGATCTAGGACTTTCAACTTCAAAATTTCCCTTGCACAGCTCCAACACCTATTTCTCCTACTCATTATCCATTAACAATCTAGTAGACAGTACATACTTTTAGCAAAACTGCTATTTATCTTAAAAATGGCATCAGCAAATGCCATCCCTCCTCCCCAAAAGCCACCACCACTACCTTAGAAATAACACACGCGCAACATTTCCCTTGTCCACCTGCCACTCCATATTAGTGTTTGGTTCTTCTTCCCTCATTTCCCTCCCCACCTTTTGTTCTCAGATCTCCTGCCAAAAAAAAGTACATCCAAAAACAACAAAAGACATATTCCTTTAGGAACCACCTTTCACACTTAAAAAATAGAACTAAAACAAAAACATGTATAGACTCCATCTACTTTATATTTCTCAGTAAACTACATAGACTCAATAAGATTTTCCAAAATTTCCATTTGCATTTTGTGTAATGCTAATGGGGATATTGTGGCGTTCATCCTACGTTCCAGGGACTGGAATGGTGGATACCGGCCCAGCAGCCCAAGTTATCAGCCCAAGCAAAGCGAGGGTGGATAACGAGGTCTCTGGACCATTATCCCCCCTTCCAGCCCCTGAAATGGGGGACAAAGGCCATTAGCAACCTAGGATCCCAAAGCGGCAATCCGGGGTGCTAAAAAAAAAAAAAAAAAAAAAAAAATGAGGATTTTTCTTCCTCCACTGTAGGAAAGAAAATCCTTTTCCAAGATGGCCACCATGGAAAGGGCCCCTCTTCGCTTTCCATGGCAGCCTGCAGAAGGCAAAAAGAGAACCCTATGACCATATTACCACAAGCACATTTTTCTTCCCTTTCAGATCTATCCTAATTTCGAATAACTTTACCACAAAGCCAGTCCCAGGTGGACATGGCCACTTTAATCCTATGTTTTGTCCCTTGTGGTCATGGCCAGTAGCCAGATTGTCCGGATCATGACCTTATTCCAAAACCCGGGCAATCTGGCCATTGCCCATGGCTACAGGCTACCCCTCAGTCACTAAAGGTATACTGCTATTTTTTGTAGCTCCATTATGAGACTTGTCAAATAATAAAACACTGGCACATTTGCAAAACAATACTTGTAGGTCCTTGCCAATGCTCCTTACGCAAGTTTGCTGGAAATCCACCCATGTTTTATTTTTTCAAAAGTGTCAAATGTGTGCACATACAAGCGTCATATAACCTAGCCCCCACTTGACAAAATCCATTTAGACTTTATGAAAACATCTATATCTAGATCTATAATCTTTTTGCAAACCTTTGTGTAAATGTCATGATCCATCGATCACGCCCCTTTTGGTCCTCCTGGTCCCTGGCACGTCGGGGGTTACTCGCTGTAGTACACCCAACATGGCCGAATTCACAGAACGCGGTCTATCGACCTTTACGTCCATGCTGCACGTTCCATAAAGGAACCAAGCCCCTGCGGCTCCGGGCGTCTCAACGTTATCGTTAGCGGAGGCTAGACGTGCGTCGCAGTTCGTGCTCTTGGAACTGAGTTGCTACTCGAATTTCCCGGACCATTTCCTTCTCCTTCTCCTTCTCACCCTTGTTCCTGTATTTCATCCGCGTTCCGCGCAGACCGCTCTCGTGTGCGACCTTCCTTCCTGGTCTTCCTGGAGTTCCGTGGTCCCGGACGAAGAAGCTGAACAAATCCTGGAATCTGACTACGGCCGAGCGGGCTTATTCAAGATCCGAACAGCACAGAAGAAAACCCCGGCGAAGGATCCCACAAGGCAGCAAAAACAGGTGAGAAAAAAGGAAATCTGTGACAGTAAATTTGTCAAATGGCACCACATTTATAAGCCTTTACAATATTTTGGGACCCCCCCACTAATCTTGCCCCCTCATGACAGAATCCCACCAAACTTTGCATACTCACTCAGAATCAGCTCAGAAATATACATGCAGTTCCATTAAGTGGTGCCAAAGTTATAAGCCATCCAAGAACTTCATTTCAACAACCCTGTAATGCTGAGGTGTCCGCAAACTTTTCAGGACTGTTCGTGAACATCCGAACTGTTTGCGGACTTTGCGGCAAAAAACACCCATTTTTTTTGCTTCTTGAAGTCATATCCCATCCCATCCTCATCACCACTCACCTCACCAGAGATTATTTGATAAGTTTGACAAGTGCAATATTGTGTTTTTTTAATATGTTTTTACCGCGATGTCCGCGGACAGCGGCGAAGTCCGCGAATCCAAGATGGCAGGAATTTCCAAAAATCTGACGCACTTCACGCTCTTCACCATCCAATCAGCGAACACGTTGCATGTTTTCGGACATGACGCAAGCCGATTAACCAATCGGTGTCCTGCCCGCGGAACGAACAGGGAAATGTGTCCGCGGAGCGGACATAGATATCACACATTTTTTGTGACCTACTTTTTGATCATTTTAAAAGAAACTACTGGACAGATTTTCACCAAATTTGCAAAAGAACGCTTTCGGGACCAAGCCGCTGCTCCTGCCGCAAATTTGGTGAAAATCGTCCAGCGGTTTGGGCTGTAGGCGTGAGCAAAGCTTTTTCCCCATTGAGTCTATGGAAAAAAAAAATGTTGGGACCCCCTCTATAAACTTTGCCCCCCCCCCCGGACCAAACTTCACCACACTTTGCAATAAAAAAAATCAGAGTGGGCCATATACATTTTTTGCAAAGTTTGGTGTGGATTCGTCAAGGGGGAGCGAAGTTATAAGCTATATATAGAGAGAGATCAAAAAAGGTAGCAGGCGCTCCTCTCCAGAATGAACATGGCATGTTCTGAGATGAGAGTTTGCAGCACACGCTTTTTGCTCACTATACCTTTCACAGATGGGAAATAACCATTTGCATATCAGTCTTTGTCCCGCCCACATGGGCAGTCCAGCACCAAAATGCTATGGTAATTCCTCTCTGAACAAGAGTACCAACAGCAACCCCATACACGTGTTTCAGCCTTGTTGGGCCTCATCAGTGAGGTGAAGCTGTGCCTCGGGACAAAGACTGATATGCAAATGGATATTTCCCATCTGTGAAAGGTACAGTGAGCAAAAAGCGTGTGCTGCAAACTCTCATCTCAGAACAGGTTATCATGCCATGTCCTTTCTGGAGAGGAGCGCCTGCTACCTTATTTTGAAATATATATATATAGAACCCTGTTATGCTTAAGTGAATTTTCTTCTTGAAGGTCAAAGTTATTTCATGGGTTGTCATCTAGATGTAGGGCTTCCAAAATTGTTGAACTTCTGACCGATGTATGACTAATGCAAAAAATGTACTGCCAAAGATTAGCCAAATGTGTTATTCTGAAATCATCAAAAAGCCGCTTCAGGTAGAGATTATGTTTCTCTGAAAGCATTAAGCATTCTGTGATTAAATGCTGCAGGGTTTCTCTTTGATTGTCTTTTTTGCAAGATCAGCCTTATTAATAATACCTCGTCTAGACAATATAGCATATGTGGGCCACAATTTACACCTGAACCTCAGTTAAGCTTTCCTGAATTGAAGTGAAGGACAGTTGGCTAAATAGTTGCCTAGAACGCAACTTTTTTTATAACCAAATAGATTGGTTTTGAAATCAATATACAAGTTAGATCTTTGCTGAGCATTAATCCAATCAGCTCGATACAGTTTTAGTTTGGCGCGAGCTGGGTTGCTCAACAGAAGACTTAGTGATATATCAGCAGAGGTCAAAATGTCCAATATGGCAAACTTCCATGTGGCAGGAAACATGAACAGATGTAAGTAGGTGGTCAATATGCTTATCAGCATGTTTGATTTTAAAGCTAAAAGAAATGTTCTCAACAGAGCACATCATTTCCATGCACAGACGGCATTAAGCAAAATTAAACCCAATTCAAACCGAATCATGGTGACTGGAACGCATTGTGGGAGATTTAGGACGCCGCCAAAATCGGCCTTCATTCTGTCCCAAAACACTTGTGGACAAAATGTGTTTTGTTTCAGCACAGACTAATGCTGGCATGCATGAAAACTTGCCATATTTAGTTAATATGGCTTTTGCCTGTGATATGACTGTACCGAGCCTGGTCTCAATACTGGTGAAATATAGATTATCTTTATATTGATCATTTATATTGATGCACAAATAAGTGTAGGTTTTTAAATGCAATGTCAGGCGATTTATTTTTCACTGAGGAGTGTCCCCTACCACAGTGCATCACTTTCATTTTTTCCAGATTGATTTGTAGATGGTTTGCATCTGCATAGGAATCCAACCCATCAAGCAATCTCTGTAGATCTTTGTGAGTTTTCGAGAGTAATACTCTAGGCCATCTGCATATAGCAGTCACGGGATGGGTTGGGTTCCTAGCTTGGGAGCATCTTTTGTAATATTAGCAAATTTCTCTTTGAGATCCAATATGAAAAAAATAAAAAGAACTGATGCCAAAATGCACCCCTGCTTGAGCCCTCTTTGGGTAGGAATAGAAGTGGATAAAAGTCCATCGAAGGTCATCCGGACTTGGATAGATGTGGTTGAATGTAACAGATTAATCAGGGTGGTGATAGATGAAAGGCAATGAGCTTTTACCAGCTTAATCAATAATAGTTGCTTAGATATAGAATTGAAATCTGAGCAGAAATCCACAAATGCCAAATATAGAGGTTGCTTTAGATTGAGGCAATGTGATTTTAGGGCAGTTATAGTTGTTAGATTAATGGTGGTGCCCAGGCCTGCAACAAACCCTGTCTGAAATGGATCACAATGGTTTATTCCAATTATCCACTTGTTGAAATCTCTTAAAATAAAACAAGCCAATATCTTGCCTGGCGCACCAAGAAGGGTGATTGGCCTGTAGTTTGCCAGACCTTGTCCATCGCCCTTCTTGAATAATGGTATGATTATTGAATGTCGCTAAAATAAGAGTAGTTGATTCATTCGAGCTGTGTGTGAAAAACTGTTGTGTAAAATAAAGGGCCAAGCTTCAGGGTACAGTTTAAGCATCGAATTAGTTAAATCGTCTGGCCCTGGTGCTCTAGATTGACTGGATTTGTGTATGAAGTATAAAATGTCATCCTTCAAGATTTGAAGATGAAATTTACTGGATAATGGAACAGAATAATCTTTGAGGGCGGGATCTGGAGGTACATATAGGCCTGAAAAATATGCCACCCACTGTTGCTCTGACACCCAGTTTATTCGGACTGACGGTTGTGAAATGAAGTTTGCCTGGTTGAGCAAGGACCAGGTCTGGGCAGAAATGTTGGTAGCAATGGCCTTCAACATAGCCTCCACATCTTTCTGATATAAAGAGGCTTTTCGAGCTCGTAACCAATTTTTGCATTTAGTTTTTATGGATTTGATGGTATCAAATCTTAAGTCCCTTGTTAGTAGTGCCATTTTCTTGTCTCGTCGATATTAAGTTTTTCTCTCCTTTAAGGGGGCATCATAGATGTTAGTATTTTTATAAATCCTTTTGTCTGCTCTATAAGGATGCAATTTGTAAAGATGTAGAACAGATCTATACTGGAAATCTTCATAGTTGATTTGTTTATTGAATGTATTATAAGTTTGTTTAAGAGTGTTGTTCAAACTGAACAATGATGCTTCAGACCACCAGAATCTGTTTTGTCCGTTATTAAGGGTAAGGGACCCTTTAAATTTACTTTAGCAAGATTCCTCAGTCAGGGAGGGCCACGACCATTTAATAGTCAACATTTCATGATCACCCTCCTTTTGTCTTATGATTTTAGAACTGTCAGCCTGTGCAAATAGATTTTGATCAACATATTGATCAATTATTAACTATTAATTAATATTATTATTATTATTCTTATAGATATAGTCAATTAATGCCTCTTGTGAGCCTCTCCTCCAGGTACTTTGAGGAGGAACGTCTCCTGGGAATGAGACGTTAGTCATAATCATGTTCCTTTCTTGCATGAAAGTTGCCCATCGTAGTCTCGAGATATTTGCCAGTGCAGTACTTGATGACATACAATGAAGATTTAAGTAACCTACGAGAATCGTATCGGTGATGGTCGGGGCCAGTATGATTAAATCATAAATTGCTTCTACATCAATGAAGACGTTTTTTACCGTAATTCATACAGGGTTCCAATAGATATTAATGAACACGATGGCATAAGACTTAAATAATATCTTGACTAGCTGCATTTATTGATTGGGCTTAGCCAAAGGCTCAACTGATAATCCAGAGCTCATTTTAGCCGCAACAAGGAGACCAGACGTGTGGGTCTTCCTTTTGATGCTCGCTTGGCCAGATGTAGTATGATCTTGTGGTTGTTCCAAGAAGGGATTTCTGACAGCCATGTCTCTTGTAAAGTTATTATACCATAGGTGTCTAAATGATTGTCAAGATTGCCCAATAAATGGGTGAAGCATTGCATATTCCAGCTTGCTAAGGACATTTGATGTAAAGCTAGGTTTGTAGATAGTTATGCCTTTGCATTGCAGCAGTGGCAAGACGTGGGTGCATTTGGGATATTCACATTTGTTTGCTGATTGAGAGGTCTGGGGTTTACATCAATATTACGGTTAGATGGCAATAATGAAGGATTAGACATCATGCAATCGTCTCTGTATTTTGATGCTATCATGGGAAGAGTGTCCAGAGTTATTTTAAAACCCAAGGCAAAAATGTCTGGTCTTGCTTTCCAAATTGTGTTTAGAACAACTCTTGAACGGAACCAAAGCCTTGTTGCTGATAGATCAATTTCATTAAGAAATTCAACTTGCTACAAATCTGGAGAGCTTATATCCTCAAGACTGGGAATATCAGCAAATATTGCTAGAACACTGGTACTGTTAAGATCATAGCTCAAATTTGGGGCGGAGCAACACTTCATAATCAAGTGATGATGTATGAAATAGGGTTTAAGTCGCTTTTCTATTTGCAAATTATTGCTGCTGGAAGTGTGACTCAAAGACGGATTAAACAGGTTTCTTTGTAAGAGTGTTTTCTTTTGTGTAACATTGTGTATAATTGGGATTTGCGATACGAGAAATCTCATTATTACGCATTTCTGGTATTACATTTGAGTCTTGTACATGGAGAGAAGGTTGAGACTGTCACGAAGACATGTACATATCTACAGCTTTATGGATTTCTATCCGTCTTTGATCAACAGTTTGATGGTCAAATTCTGTCAACAAGGCTGCTGAAGCGTCCCCTGTGCAAGAGTTTGAGCTTGGTTCCAAATTGGTTACACTGAGATGAATGTCAGTCACCTTCTGTTAATCTTTCACAGCAGAAATTAAGTTGTCAAGTGGAGCATACAGTAGTACAGGCTCATTATTTTTGATTGTATTACCTTTTTTTGTTTGAGAAATGTTTGAATATTTTTTAATTACTGCTGCACACGCTATGGTAGATTGTTTTTTGGGAAGCGTGATGGTTTTAGTAAACTGTTTTGAGGTGGCATTTGAGGCAATTTCATATTTTTCATTTTTATTCCTGTAAAGGACATTTATTCATTTTCTTATTTTTTTTTCTTATTACGGGTGGTAAAAATAGTATAGGAACGCTTTTCTGTTTCTGAGGTTTTCGCAGTTGTGCCAAACGTTATAGGGTCTTGTGGTAGCAAAGAAGCAGTCAGAGATGGATCAGCATCAAGATCGACTATTTCAATTGGTCGAATGACTTGATCAAAAGATGGTAAAACACAACCTTTTCTATTCAAATGTTCTTTCCATATGGAGTTCTGACTATCTGCCATAGAAGAAATACAATGGCAAATCTTGTTGAGTGAAGGCATTTGCTGACAAGAAGGTATGATAAGTTTATCTCTAAGATTAACACCATTTGTAGAGCCACGTTCTAATAGTTTATTGATGAGAACTGACTGTTAAGTTATTTTTGAATCAAGAGTCTTGATAAATATATTAGTGCTCTGTTCACTGCACTTAGCGTGATATCAACAAGTGCTAGCGAAGAAGGGGTACCAGTGATGGAGGAGTGGTACTATTTATTTTGCAAGGAGTGGGGTGTGCAAAAGATATTGAAAGAGCTGATGACACTTGAATCAAAGTTCCAGACATAATAGGAGATTGGGACAGACTGTTCTTACCCACTGTGGTTGGTATTACGATGCAGTCTGGATCAAGCTGGATCGGAGTTACATGAGGTGAGTGGGAAAAGCTATGGGGAGGCAGGGCTAGACAGTGTACAGGGACCAGGGGATGCTGATCACGTACATCTTGCTGGTCTGAGTTAGTATTTGCTAATAAGAGATCATGACTTGGTGAGTCAAGTGAGGGAATATTGGTATTCACGGCAATGGCTATTTGATGTGCTAATGTGCATGTGCGAGCTTGTCTTGTTGTCTGGGCATTGATGTTGCGAGACCTTGTGTTCTATCAACTACACATGGGGGCTCAATACATGTAGGGCTCTCAGCAGTATTTGCATCTTCTGCGGTCTCATCCGGAGTGCCTGCAAAGCCTGCTGTTAGTAATGAGTCAGGTATGTTGATCAAGCTTTCTTTCTCAGCACTATCCATGACGGGCCGCCAGAGTTTGAAAATGCTTTTTTGAACTGCGGGAGGTTTTGTAAAACATGGTGATCAAAACTGCCTGGTGTCAGGGATGTGCATTTTCTTTTAAACAAAATGTAGGGTGTGAGACAGTGATTTATTCACCAACATGGTGTTAGTAACATTGTTCTTGGGGTGCGCTTAAGCTGTTTAGAGTTGTGGTTGGCCTCAAGTGTGTGCAACATGTTTGATTTTAAAGCTATGCGCCTTTAGACATATTTGAGTCGATGAACCGTCGGCAAAGGCACAAGAACGTATATTAGTTAGATTCAAAGTGAGATGCGTAATGCAGAAGTTGAACTTGCCTGAGCTGAATTAGTGTGATAAGGGACAGTGCAGGAAGACACTGCTCGCCGCTTGCCTCGCAGCCAAGCGGCTAAGCGGTACTTATAGGTACTTCAGCGGGTGCTGGTGCGCGCGCACACTGTTGATATAGGTGGAGTTAAATTGGGGGCGGAGCTTGAAGGTCTAAACTTCAAAATACAGCAAAGGCAATCTACAGAAAGGGAAATATAAAGTTGAATCATAAAATTAGTCACCACATTAGATCTTCTAAGTAAATAAAGTCCTCTTGATGTTCTGGAGGGGAATACACAAGAAGTGAGCGTACCGCTACAAAACTGAGCCCAACGCTGTTGATGTAGATGGAGTGAAATTGGGGGCAGAGCTTGAGGGTCTAAACGTCAAAATACAACAAAGGCAATCGCCACAAAACTGAGTCCAGGAAATATTCTTATATATGCACTTGGCACAGAATAGTGCTGGATAGCAGTTTCTGATTTCTATGCACGTCAAGTAAAGGATAATTCAAAACAAGCTTTATCAAAGCCAAATGCCAAATGAGCAAAGTGATGAACAAAATCTGCTGAAAGGACATGTTTATTGATAGAATAGACAACACACAATATCGGCACATCAAAAGACTTAGATTGCTATGCAAATCAGAGATAAATGGAAACAGAATAATAATATTACCTCACACATTTAAACCGTTTTTTCAGAAATAGAATATATTAAGCGGACACGTGTTATATAGACATTACAATGTTTCCAGTATGCCGCCGGTAATTCCGCCGGGATACCAGCAAAACTATCTTCCAGTTTCCGCCACCTGATATCCCGGAATAATAGGGATATAATGGGCAGTGGAAACATTGGTAAGGTCTGATTCCATGGAGTCTCGTGGGACTCCATGGATTGGATTACCAGAATAACTGGCACCGGTAGTACTGGTGCCAGTGATTGCAGCATTTATTTGGCCTGAACTAGCGGGAGGTCAGGCATGCTGGTAGATCACTGCCCACACCAGCAAATGTGTTTCTATGGTCCGGAAAAAATACAGGTGCTGAAATTACCGTGATTTTGTCCGGCATTTTTTCCAGACCTGGGAACTCATAATGAGAACTATGATCTTCATGGAACTGACATCCACATTTGATAATACCAAGAAATCAATTGTGAGCCAAATCTGTTACCGAGAAGTTACTTAAAGCTCTGCTGGATACTATTCAGGAGCTCTACACTGTGAATTATGCAGGTGGGCCTTAGGGGGAGATGAACTAAACAATTTCCAGACTTGAATGGTATCTGACAGGGATGCGCCCTCCCCTTCTTTTTTCATTAAATCTACATGTTGTGGCAAAGTCCATCAGAGAGCTTGAGTCTGATGCACTTCTCCCAGAAAAGTACAAAATTGGTATTCCAGTTGTCATACAGAGCGCAATTTTAATATCTAAAACACTTATGCAGGTGCAAAGAGAGTTTAATTGCTTCAAAAACATCTGTCATGAATCTAAGTACAGCAAAACAAATAGCCAATCATCTAAGGCGTTGAGTTACACTTATTTTGATTTTGGAAGAAAAGGAGGCACAGCAGAGAGGTGTGAGGGTTAACAGGACTGTAGAGTGGAATGCTTTGATACTAGCCAGGCAGGTTGTGGTGATGCAGTACAGAGCTTTAATATACATGTTGGCAAAATATCAATAGAAAAGTGATGCAAATGTTTAAATCCAAAAGCTCCAGCAGCAACAGTATATAGTGTTGACATTTGGGGAGCTAGCAACTGCACCAAACTTACAGTGGACTATCTCAAGTTTTTTTCTAAGAGAAATTACTTACAATGACATATTTACAGATGGAGGGGGGATTCCCACGAAGGGTAAATATACAATAGCACAAAGATGAGAACATATGGTGAGCCAGTTTATTAGGTTGTAAAAAAAGTGGAACATCTACCAGGCACAAAACAAAATGAGCAGAAAGAAAATCTATGTAAAAGAAGAGGTAACTTCCAAAGGTAGCATTAACCCAAGGGGGTAAGTGATTCAACCTAAAGAGGAGTACTATTTAAATATACAAAATTACATTATTAAGCATCATTTGAGGCAGTAGTGGGGTCAGGTAGGGACGATGGGGTAAGAGGGCGGGGGAGCTCTCTTTTCAGCAAGTAAGTGAAGTTTAAGCCAAGCCTTTAGTGTTGGGCTGGCTTTGTTGGTTATGGTCAGTGGGTGCCAGTAGAGCAGGGCAAGTATGTATAAATAGCGGAAGCAAGGTGAGGCACAGGGAGGGTATGGGATGGTGAGGTTAAAAGTAGAGGAGTAAAGAGGAAGGTCAAGGAGTATGCTTGAGGGCTAGTCACGTTTTATGAGCACGAGAGTGAAGATTGGAGTTTATGTATAGTGGTTAGTATGAAAATGGCACGTTTTCCGAATGTTGTGGATGTTAATACAGGCAGCAGAGGCAGTGGTAGTGATGAATTGTTGCAGTCATTGGTCACTATCAAAGAGGACCCCAAGATTGCGAGACTTGAAGAAAGAAAGTCAGGCTGGAAGGAGAAAGGGAGGGTTGGCATTGGAAGCTGGGAGAAAGATGACTGACATTTTTGAAGAGTTGAGCATGAGGAATAAGGGAGCCATCAAGTAAAGAATATCACTGAAACATTTGGTAATACATGCCCAAGATGGCTCGGGTGGAGGATGCAAAGGAGAAACATATTTCTGAACCGCAAAAAGGTGATAGCAAAAGCCAAAGGATGTGATAAGTCTTCCTTGTGCAGAGGTATAGATGGTGAAGAGCACAGCTCCAAGAACTGATCCTTGGGGGACCCAGCAGTCAGAGGGGTGGGGTCAGAAGTTTGCAAGGGTATTCAGTGATAATAACGAAACAAAAAAAACACCATCACAAAAATAACGAATAAGAAATAACGAATGTCATTAATAACTAATGTAAATATAACTAATTCAACATGAAATATCGAATTATGTTTTGTCTTTAAATTATCATATAATGTTAATTTTTGAAATATTGACTAGAGTTGTAATTCTACGATTGTCCATTTTGTGTCGCTCGCGTATATGTGTTTTGCTATTGTGATGTAAACGTAAGGTGGTTTCTGCCATTTTCTTCTGTTTCACGGATCTGACCAGAGGTGTTGCTGGTCTTTCCTGGAGTTCAATTGATTTTTTTGGGCTTCTTTCCAGAATGATGGATTTTTTTCTTGATGGATTTTTGGCCTTTTCATGGATAATTAATTTTTTCTGATGGATTTTTTTGGCTTCTTTCCTGGGTTAGGACATTTTTTAGATGGATTTTTGGGATGCATTCCTGCAATAAGTACATTTTTTCAGTAGATTTTTTTTGGATGCTTTCCTGGATTATGGACATTTTTGGGATAAATTTGGTTCTACCGGTGTACTTTTCTGGAATTTTAATGTTTTTTTTTTTTTTGGATTGCAGTGGATTTCTGGTGGACATTTCTTGGTATTCGGATTTGCATTGATTAACTATTTACTATTTATGTATTTAATTCATTTATTTATTTGTTTATTAGGTGCCAAAAGCCACAGGTATAGGGTGCCAAAATGAGACGAAAACAACCAAAAAGACGATACACTGAAAGACAGGACAGTTTGTGGTACCAGTACAGAGAAATGCAGCCTCACGTTAACTGTCTAATTTGAACAGTAGTGTTTTTAACTTCTTTCTGAATGTGGAATGATTGGATTCCAGTCTCAAGTTAGGGGGGAGTTTGTTCCAGCATACAGCTGCGCAGGTGGGGATTTGAACTATGGATTTGTTCAGACATCAAAACTACATTGGTAAGTCATTTACATTTTCTTTATCCTGCCTTTTCTTGATGTATGCCATTCTTTTTATTTAGTTCAAAGTTGTGTTTGGGGCTTATTTTTGTTTTAGTACTACTGAAATTCAGTTTTGCCTCAGGATACTGCATGGGCAATTTGCAATTCAGTGTCTTCCATGTTAATGGTTTTGCTTCCGTTTTGGCTTCTTTATTCTAGCTAGCTGGCAACCATCTGTAAAGGTTTGTGTTTGTTGTTTGGGATTAGTTATTTTTGCACATTTACAAAGGTATGCATGCATTTCAATGTTATTTCATTAGTTATTTTTTTGTTATTTATTACCGTCATTATATTTTGGATTCGTTAAAATTATATTTAACCGTTTGCAAGGTCCACAAGACTTTAAAAGATCAACCTTCCAGTTAGAAAACGATCCAGACAAGAGCAGATGAATAAGCTCACCAGAGGGCTTTGACATTTTGCCAGGTCTCTCCTGTCTGGGTCCTGTGAAAGCACCATGAAGGAAGACACAGACAACAGATTCAAAATAAACACTTTTATTAACTTAAATGTCAGGATGGAAAAAGGCCTAACTTGCCCTACCCATACCTAAATAAAACTAAGAAAAGTGAAAGAGTTCAACTTAAGAATCTGTCTGTGTCCAAAACATATACCCTCACAACTAATCTATACAATGTGTAGGGATGTCAACAACCAAAAGAAACAGTGTCCAACATAAAGTTCTGAGCTTCTTTTTTAGATTGCAGCTTCCTTTCAGCTCCCTTCCCCAAGCATAAAACAGTTCCAACAAAAGTCTCAAAGTTACCTTTTTCTTAAGTTCAGGAAAATAACCAATACTCAGAGTTCCCTTCCCGAAGTTCCAAGTAACACAGTTCCAAACACAAAAGTACTTTGAGGCTCCCGCCGCAAATCAAATAATTGCTTCAAGTCTGAGGGGTCCCTTCCCCAAGACTTAGTTTTGATTTCAAAAAAAATATCTTTAAGCTTTTTAAGGTCCTTTGCCAAACTTGCGCCCTCTTTATATTGTTAGCTTTCATGCAAATATCCTGACTGTGTCAGATTAAGCTTCAGGGTTCCAGTAAATTCTGCTTTCCAAATATATTTAGTTTATATGTAGTTTTCACACAAGTTAGTATTCAATATGCTTTTCTTTGGTTCAAGGTTAAAGTTCCATTCACTTTAGGATTCAGCATCCAGTACCTTTTCACTTTAGAGTTAAACATACAGTGGTTTTAAAGTTGCATTCATTTCTGAACTTGAGATATAATAGTTCTGCTTATTTGTAGAGTTTTTCATTCAGTTCGGTATACAAAAAATGTGGTTTGCATTTATAACACACTTTGAGTTCGACCCGCTAATTAATAATGCTTCTGTTTGCTTTAAATGCAAACCCCAGCACTCACAGAATTTCAAAAACGTTTTTCCTTGAACACGTGACCACTTCGATACAAAGTATTCCTTTTTGAATGCAAGAGTTCAAATGTTCGCACACCGTGTTTCTTGCTGGTTAGAAACTCACTGGTCGCATTCCCAGCTTTCCCAGCAGCGCAGATCGTACAGCCTTCTGCTTGTGATGTCAGGGGTCCAACTCCTGCCACTCAGGCATTCCTGTGGCAACCTCCTGACACAGGGGAATGAGCACCTTGACAACAAGGAAAAGGAAGAGCCTCTCGACATGGCTCCATCCACAAGGTTCGGTCTTCTCCACAGAGCCCCAGCTTCTACGCCACGCTTACGTAGACCGCCTCTCTCCGCAGACCTCATCGTCTGGGCGTACTTCCCAAATAAAGTTCCCTGCTTCCTACACTATCCTTCCTGCTGCTTGTCTCGCCACTCTCTTTGCTGCTTGGCCGGACTCCATTTATACACCTGCAGCCCCTTGACAGGCTACAGGTGTGGATGTTCAATCAGCCCTGCCTGACAACAATTACAGCAACATGCCTGACCTTCACTGCTCTTAAAAGGCATCATCCTCGTCCCAGTACCAGAGTGGTAAAAGATTGTAGTCTTTATTGCTCTTAGTTGCCTCTTTTTCGTCACAGTACTCTCAGGGTTTACAAGGGGAGCGGACTTACAATAACCTATAAAGCACAGGGAAGAGTTGGAATGGTCAACAGTAGGGAAAGGGGGATACCATGTCTCATCCAAGGACTCCCAGTCCCCAAGGGCCCTCCACCCAGGTGATCCTCCCTCGCTTCTTTGCCCCCAGGGTCGGGATCAAAGAGCAATGGCCTTTCCATGGCCACCTGTGCACAGGATCCAAAGGGTTTAGGAGTGAGAATAACCTCAGTTTTCCCACAGTCCCCTTCTATTCAAATTGCCTAGATTAAAGGAAAGAGCAGCCAATGGGCTAAAGAAAGCGACTAGAATGTGAAAAAGCAAACATTTTCAGCGAAGGGAGCCCAGTACTGTTTAATCAATAACAGTATTATCCTTGGCCAAAGCCAGAATATGAGACTCAGTTGGTTGGACTTGCACCCCTAATTTGGCTACCTACCCAGCTCTCCTGAGTAACGCATTATGCTCTTGGTTAGGGATGGTAAATACACCTGTAACATAATGATATGTTGCTTTTATAACTAGCACTTTTTTGGAACATTTTATTGCACAGTGAGTGCGTACATGAACAATGTTTTTATTTTTATTGTCTGTAGTTTCAACCTTTACAAATTTACATTATTTAATTGCTCATTGCATACAATTACAGTTACTGTCAATTTTCATCAAATACAATTACAAACATATATTGAATTTACAATCTTTGTTTGATGAAACATTCTGAGGGTTAAAATCATCTCATTTAGTTACTTTGTGAGTTAAAACATTTATTTAATATACAATATTTTACTATTTCACATTCTAAGACCACTAAAAAATGCAACAACACATCTCATTATTTTAGTCAACCTATACCAATGTGCCTGAACAACACATTTTACAGTTGAGAATTAATGAATTTAAGAAGATTGAGATAGAAGTCAGATTTTACTGACATGTCTTCTCCATAAAACTGTTATCTGGGAATGTCAAAATATGGACATGTTAACATCCAGTGTTTTAAAGTTTCAGTTTCTGCGGGCAGTTGTAAAACCGACAACACGGGTCATCATCTGTAGCTTTAATGCCTCCCAGTACCTTGTTCTTTCTCGAGTAGGGAAGTGATTAAAACGAAAACAAATATAAAGTGCTCTTACTTTGTTTCAGGAAAAGCATTTGATATATTTGTTTATTAATGTCCTCTTTCTGGGATAAAAGGCATATTCTTTGTACAGTGAATACTTGCTCATAAAATCTACCAGTTTAATCCAATCATACTGGTACAGTTTTTTTTTAGTTTTCTCTGGGCGGTTAGTTAGCGCATCCTCAGTGGAGACAATAGTATGAAGTAAAGTTTGCATCTTGTGACTGAATTTATTCATAGATTTAACTGAGATTTCATTTATCATTAATTTCAAGTCCTCAAAAAGGGAGTTCTTAGGGTGGGGTAAATTATTTTTGAATAATTGGAAAAATGCCTAACTCATGTCTTAGCAATGCATTAGGCAAAGACTTGACAAAGCTAAGAACTACTTTCCATAACCGACCCTGTATAAGGTTTAGATGTCCAGCTATTAAGCACATTTCCTGACCATAAAGAATTATGGGCTTGATCTTCAATGTATAGTAATCAATAACAGGAAGTAGTGAGAACTTGCAAAATTTAGAAAATAGACATTTCATTTGTGATATTAGAATTCGCAATTTTACTTCCACATATACACTGAAGCAGAATTACAGAGATTATAACCTAAGAATCGTAGTTCAGAGACCCTTTTAATTCTTTCCGATCCATTTAAATATTTTTAGCCTCTTTGGTCCAGTATAGACTACAATTTTAGATTTAATGGCGTTTGGTTTTAGGTTGTTATTCAGCCAATATTGCGCGAATATTTCTAATTAATTTGCAATCCCCTAGTAGTCTTGTCAAAGAATATGAGATCATCTGCAAATGCAAGCCAGTGTATTCTCAGCCACCCCAGTCTAACAGACGGTATTTTGTCATTCTTCCAGATTTCATCCGAATCACTTAAGTAAATATTGAACAGAGTAGAGGCCAAACAACATTCCTGCTTAACGCCCGTAGCAGTTTTAATAGCCCTTGTTAATGCCCCCTCCTTGGTCAGCTGAATTCTGTATGTGGTTTTCATGATGTAGCGCAGCCATCAGCTGCACTAATCTCATTGGTATGCCAAGTCCCAATAATTTATTTAATAGAATTGGCCGATGTGATTGTGTTTAACAGCCTCCAAGAGATGAGCCAGTATTATTACATTCAGGGGAGTTGCCATCCTTTTGCGGAAACTCACCTGAAAGCAAAATGTCTTCAAGTTAACTGAGAATCAGATCCGCGAAGACTTTGGATGATGAGTCAGTCAAAGCTATAGGCCTTTAATTGGCTCGTTCAGAGATATCTCCTTTCTTGTGGATGGAATAAGAGATTAGGACCAAGTTTTTGGGATAGATTTTGTAATAAAGATCATATAACATTTAATTTTCAAAATCGAGGCCCAAAGATTTGGATCTTTTTTGATAACATATGACGGTATATCGTCTGGGCCGGAAGCTCTCGAAGGATTGAGTTTGTTTATGGCCCATAGAATATCATCAACATTCTAGGGACGTAAGCCATGAATGCTTAAGTATTCACAGAGATTTGTTATATTCTCAAACAGTTGCGGTTGCTTTTATTTATTTTGGAAAAATGTAACCCAAATGTCAGGAATCGGGGCTGGCAACGGCGTGGTGTGCTCAAATATGCCTCGTAAGGTGATATAGACTTGGAAACTCCAATTCCCAGCATTCCTGGGGCTTTCTGGTAGTTCTGCACGCGCGCGACCTGCCAGCTGTCTTTAATTAAGTACAGCTTTTAAGCAGGCAACGGCAGCGTGCAGGTGTGGCTTATTTTGAATGGTGTTTGGAGGCAGGCGGGTCACGTGTGAAGCGGAGCAATGTCAGCACGAACTGGACAAGGACGCTGTCCGAAGCAGGAAGGCTCGAGGCTGCTGACAGTCTTATCGCATTCCGCGCATCGTCTGGGAAGTCTCACGGGCTCCCCAGACCAAAGCTAAGTAATTTGCAACACATTTTGATTCATGTCTACTGAAAGGTAGCGGGAGTAATTACTGCTGGTCATTTACTGTCTGGGAGCTCTGAGGGCTCCCAGACCTAAGTTAAGTGTGGCACAGTCATTGAAGCTTGTGTGTGGGTGTCAAGTTACCCTTACATCCTGCATATTGTTACCTTGTAATTTGGGGTCATTCTAGTACTCTGCTGTGCAACGGAAGATCTACGGACAAAACGAAACATGATATGTCACGTTGAGATGTTTGTGAATCCTCACTAGTGCAATTAACTAGTGGGAAAGTATCATTTATGTTGTATGAGGCTATCGCTGCCCGTAGGGCCATGTGTATTGTCTAAATCATCCAGTGTGTCCTCATCATATTGCTTGCTTATATGTTTTCTGGTAACTTGCAGGGGGTACATGTATTAAGGTGTGCTGTTAGGAGGAGGTACACGTATTAAGGTGTGCTGTTAGAAGTTGTGGCAAAACCAATAGCGCCAAGAGCATTGCTAAGTGCTAACATGTTAGATAGGATAGGGCTTTTTCCTGGTGTTTCCCTGTTCCCATCCAATTTAGGAGTTCCTTACCCTCTTTCCGGTGTTTCTAAAATCCCCTTCCCTTTCCACAACCTCTCCCTAACCCCTCTTCCCCCCATTGGCTGCCACGTGGCGTCCTGTTTTTGGCACCTGTGCCAACCACGGTGGGAGGGTCGAGTTCATTCGGCTTTCGTGGTTCGGGGGAGAGTGTCGATCTCTCTTCCTTCACGCAAAGTGTGTTTGTGACACCAAACTTCTTCAGAGATATGGGATTCTAAGTTGTCATGGCACTAACCAACGGTCTGATTCATGGTCGACCAAAATACTTTAGAATTATGATTACACAGATCTTTGATCATCGTCTGATTATCTCTTCTGTATATACCTATGCTGAGTGATTTGATCAGATTTTTATAAGTTTGAATAATGATACTCTTCTCTGTGTTGTTGAATAGGAAGGTTCTTCTTTTGGAGTGCTCTGATTTTTCTGTTCTTATCAGTTCTGGACTGAGCAAATTCATTGTTGTAGGTGTGCTGTTTAAGTTTAGAGGGTCTAGACTTATTTAAATGAATGATTGTTTTTAAGCAATTAAGCACAATTTCAGGTAATATTTTATCCCTCTAAGTTTGATGCATGTTTTTGTTGGTTAGAACCTCAGAAGAAAGAAAGTCCATGTTTAATAGATTAGAAAATGTTAAGGCTAATTTGCTATTCCATTTAAGCGAGATGCCTGGATGGTCTATTTCTATAAATGCTAAACAGGGATTGATTTCAAAGGTTAAAGTTTTAGTCAGATAATCAATTTCAAGCAGCATGTGGTCACCCACTCCAGGATCCCCAATAGTTACATACCCACAACTAGTTCTAATGTTTGAGGATACATAAAAGTAATCTATCCTGGAGTGGGACCCACCTTGATGCCAAGTGTGACAGGGGAGGGGATCTGCCCTGTTTGTTTCTAATTGCAACAGGTCACATTGTGAAAGATAAGTGTCCCAATTATTTCCCCTTTGTGCAGATTGTGTGGTAAGTTCTTCAAATAAGTAGCCATTGATGATTTTTAGGCCCTCTAAGAAGTCAAGAGTTAAAATCACTGCCCATTATTATTTCATAGTTATAATGTGTTATGATCAATTGCTCCAAGATGTTGGATATTATGTGTTGCTATTCTTGTAACTTGTTTGTTTGTAATGCGCACCAGACCCAGGGGTATCAGGGCGCTTATACTTCAACGGATTCTAGTAGATATTGATTATTAATAATGGTGATTCAGTTTTTTCCAATAGATCAACTTTAATGGCCAACAATCCATTAGAAGAGTGAATCAGTTTATATTAGCTTTGAAGGTTCCTATTCATAGCTATCGCTTGTCCGCCACAAGGTCGACCAGTTACAGCTTGCATAGTAGAGCATGTGTAGGTTTCAGATCAATGTAACTGGAAATCTAAAGACATCATAGTTTCTTTTATCATTAGTACTGTGGCTGTATTCTGGTGTTTTGGGTTATAAAACCAGGAATTTAGATTTTTTGAGCCACAAGAATTCCATGAGATTATTTTAATCGAGTCACTGCTAAAGTTGAGTGAGCCCTCGTTGAAGTGCCATAAAGGTTTTAATGGCTGGTTCAACCCATGACCAGTCCTGACTTGTTTTATTCACGACTGTTAATAGAGTTTCAATAGACTCAGTTGAAGTTTTGCCTGAATCAGTCATACAAATTCCCTCTTTCTTAACCTTAGATAGTTCAGCTTGGAACGCTACGAATTTCTTTCCATCATCCAATGAATCAATACCAAACAGCTTATATCCCAGGATGTTGAGATTATGATGCTGTTCCCATAGTAGTCTTGAGAGGATTATGGATTGATATCCACAGAGCATACGGCCATTGTTGATCTGAGGTAGTGTAACCCACTCAATATCATCTGATTCTACATATCTTAATGCTGGAATTTGTTTGAATAACTACAACAAGGATGATCTGTTTATTCTACCTCTGCCATTAATTTCTAATTTACTCTCCCATTCCATAATCTTTCTTGAATAGATTTCAATTTTCAATGCACTTTGTTTATTGTTGGGAATACAAGATAATGGTTTGGAAAACGGAGTAGGTACAGGTAATGGTACCAAAGTAACATCTATATTTGGTCATTAATAACTATTGGTTTTGGAGCAGCCTTCTCCATCAGAGTGTTACAAGCAGCAGGGATAATCGAACCAGTCTTGTTTTTTTTTCCTGAAGTAGGAATCAAAAGTGACATTCTAGTCTGTTTTATGCCCTCTCCTCCCTCTCCACCATTATTAAGACTGGTAATGACAATGAGTCAACTTGAGAGTCCTTTGTTCATTTAAGGATGTTTTTTTCCCAACGTGAGGGAGCACACATTTACATTCTCCTTATCTTGGTCTACTTGTATGTTTCTAGGGTCATGATTTACAATCTCACAGAGGGCAAGGGTGGAGGGATCTCCTTTTTCATTCCTTTTTCAGTGATGATGATATCAACTAAATTAGATGCTCTATTGGAATTAGGATCAATATCCCCTTTTGCCACCTTTTTATCCAATTTATTTAATTCTATAGGTGTAACGCTCACCCGATTCCCACGGAGGCGCTGATCTTGGCAGGAAGGTGTCTGTGACTCGAAAGGTGATGTGCAGAACCCGATGGGCTTCTGGGGTCGAACCTCTTCGCACTGTGTGTCGAACTCGTAGGGTGAGGTTTCTGCAGGTGAAAGAATATGGGGGTTAATGGTCTGGGTTGTTCAATGTCCCTCTTCCTCTCTCTCCCTCTCCGTAGAGCCCCCAGGTCAACGTGCTCACCTTAGATAGGTGAATGCTGGGCTCTCCATCTGCGTCTGGTGCAGGGCGCTGTTGCCAGTTCCTTTACTGGTGAAACATAGGCCTCTTGGACTCAGAAGACCGTTACCGTCGTTAACTGCACGAGCGGTG
Source organism: Ambystoma mexicanum (assembly GCF_040938575.1). Lineage (NCBI taxonomy): Eukaryota > Metazoa > Chordata > Amphibia > Caudata > Ambystomatidae > Ambystoma > Ambystoma mexicanum. Next base: position 1,283,023,027 of record NC_090934.1, read on the forward strand.
AGTTTCCAGACACCTTTTTAGTCTTTATAGTCTTTAGGTGCAAGGCACGTTAACATTGAACAGGACTTCGTATAATGCTTTTCTCCCTTTTGTCTTGCAGGACTCTTGAGGAAGATGGAGTGAAGCGCCTGGAAATGCGTGAGTAAATGCAAGCGCTCTAACTGTCTTTTCCTTGCAGCGTAGTTCGTGCTGAAGAGAAGGCGTTCTATTGCAAAGAGCGCGATGGGCGTAAGTAAATACCTGTCTAATGTCTCTTCTTTTGTCTTTCAGAAGTTGGTTTGCAGCGCCGGAGTCCGCGGAATGTCCGTAAGAAGATACAATGCTTTTATCTCCGCAGGCGGCGATGCAGCGTGAAGAAATCCAGAATTCACGGAGTGCCAGTAAGTAGTGACAATGCTTTTGTCTTCGCAGGCGGAGGTGCAGCGTGCCGAAAATGACCGCAGCCGATGGATCAGGTGAGTAGCACTGCGAGATAAGGCTGCCTTGCTAACCTGCTGTTTCTTGTCTCTGCAGGTGCTGCTGTCGACTGGATGCAGGAATGGTGAGTATGCTTCTTGCAGATTCAGGATGCAGGAATGGTGAGTATGACTCTTGCAGATTCGGATCGTAAGAAGAAAGGCTGGAACAGACTCAGTGAGCGTTCTGCTGCAGATGCAGAATAACGCGAAGCACGTTTCGTCTATCGGGAGTGGTTTAAATAGCCTTGGAGTGATGAGGCATCTTCCTCCACGGCCCCGCCTAGGTAAGAAAAGAGTTCCAGTTCCAGAAGCTTTCCAGTGCTGAATCCAGGGAGTGGAGCTTGCCCCACCCAGGTAAGAAAGTAGTTCCTGTTCACAGAGGATTTCTAAGAGGCTGGTAAGTAAGCAGCATGGTCTGCTGCAGGTAAATCCACCCAAGCATCTGCACACATATTATGAGCCTGGCGCTTCCAGTGCCGGGACCGATGATTCTGATGAGCCTGGTGCCACCGGCGCCAGGACATGGTCCAAAAGGTCCCCGTGGGGACCGGCTGGTGCCTAGGATTAGGGTTAGGGGCCTGCTTCCAAGGACGTTGGGCTGGTCCTGGCTCCTTGGAAGCAGTGATCATGACAATAGGTTAGTTTTCTAAGGTCAAATTCCGCAAATTTTTAATAGTGGAAATGTGGCCATGAATTTTAACGGCCTGCATATGTTTTTTCTTTTTTTTTTCCTTTACAGTTGTTTGACATCCTAGTTGCCTTTCTCCTCGCCTTATTTTCTTTACGTGTAATTCTATGTGAATTTAACGTAATTTGTGGAAGAGAATTCAGAGTATCATGTTTCATCAGCGAATTGGTTGTCATTTCCTGTTCGGAGTTAGTTTGTTTCTGTGCTAAAAGGTCCCACCAGAGGCGTTGGACTATTAGGCAGTGAATAATTTCAATCATCTTGCATCAGTGGAACTCTTGTATCCAAGTGCATTGTAGAAGGGTGAATACCTAAAGAAGATAACAGTTTTTGTATTTCCCTTTCCATCATTACCAATTTACGTGTGTCAGATTTTCTTTATTTTGACGAGAGTCCTTTTCTTTTAGGCTCTTCCCACTTCTCAGACCAAGCACCATGAAGTAAAAGTTATTTTTTTGTGTAAACTTTATGGAGTTCTAAGAAGCCTTTTAAAACTTAAACGGCAATGGAACAGCAGTAATTTAACTGTATTACAGATACCCCATAAAAGGAGAATTAAATTAATCCACTTAACGAGAGGAATAGCGAGAGAAGCTCTAAGCCAATGCGACTCTATGTTTAGTTCTAAGAGACTGTTAAGAACTTACACTACAATAAAACAATAATAATTTGAATATATCACAATTATCACATAAATAGAAAAGTTGAATAGAGTCCCTTAGCGTGATTAGTAAGGAAAAGAGAACCAAACCAATGCGACAAACAGGGTTGATACTTGCAGCATTCGTAGCAATTTTAATTGAACTACTGTCGTAGGTTGATAATTAATGCTCTCAATTACTGTAAATCACTGGGCTTCAGTATCTTAAAATTAGTGAGTTTTCTTACAAACACATACAGTTGTGCTTTAATTGCAATCAGTCTCTCCTACAGAGTACGGTTGATATAGAATACTCAGCAGTGTAACTGATGCAATACAGCGTAGGACGAGATGAAAAATGGCTCAGTGCCCAGAGACTGACCTATGCCGTCTAGCAGAGACAACCAACCAGCTCAATGTTAAGAGATGAGGCTTGTTCTCCTGAAGATTAGATTCCACGCCACAACAGATCAAAGGCTCAGTGGCCTGCAGTCTCTCTTGCGATGTATATCACGAGTAAGCTTTCTCAGCTAATTGCACTGAGGCTTTTGCTTTCAAGAATTAGAGGCCACCAGAGATCAAAGGCTCTTGGGCCCACAGTTTCTCCTACGGCGTTTTGCAAACATGTATTTCCTCAATATTTTGCCATAAATGTTGCGCCTTACAATTGCAGACCAGCAGAGATCGAAGGCTCTTTAGCCTGAAATCTCTTCTACGGCATAAAATCAACAAGGTGAGCTATCTTAATGTTGTGTGTAAGCACTTAGACTTTCAGAGATACGCACTGCGCTGTAAGAGATCAAGGGTTCATGTGTCTGCAGTTTCTCTCGCAGTATTGTTTCAGCAAAGTGATTTTGCTCAGCAAATGGAGCCGTGTTGCAAGAAGTAATTAGGTTATTAGACAACAGTTTCTCTCGCTACGTTAAGCCAACATGCTGATCACATTCAGAAATACGCGCGTAAAACAATGTTTTTTCGAAATTACAGAAATTATAGAGTGGCTTCACAAGGGAACACATGTTCATTTACACACAGACCTTGGCGTGATCTATGGTTAATCCAGTGAGTTGTTTCCAATTTACAGATTGGGACTCTTTGGTATCCCACGTTGTCTGAAATTATAGAACAATGTTTCTCCTGGTATCACCAACAATGTTTATACTTGAAGATAAAACCGTTATGACACAATTTTGTTTATTTTTTTAATAAATGATATGTTTGATCAAACAAACTTTTCATTATGACATTACAGTTTAGAGAAGAAAGGAACAACAAAAGACTTGGCATCTATGTTTCCGATACTTGGAGATTGCTGTCGTTGAGAATAGCTGTCCAAAATTTGATTACTGTTAAAATTCAATATTTGTCATGGCCTTTTAAAAGATGAGCCCATCGTTCTTGTGTGTTCATCTGTTTATGAGAAATTTTGAAAAAGGCCTTGAACAGATTTCTTTTTTCCGTCAAAGCGTGGCAAACCATGATTACATGGAAGAGTGTCTCTCTGGTGTTCTCATTCTTAGAAAATCGACAATCTGCGGTCATTGTTTTTGGATGGTTTATGTTGGTTAAATAGACACGAGTCGGTAGGATATTTAATCAAAAGCGTAAAAACAGATTTCGGGTAGATCGCTCCGGGGAACATAATAAGTATGCTGGAAGTTCGTGAAGAGCTCTTGATTCTATTGTACAATTCAGAAATCATTTTTATTTCTATTGCTCCTCTATTGTTTTAATCCAATCTTTTTGCTAAACTTTTCGTTTTGGATACTGTGGTCTATTTACTAGCATATCCTTGCCGATTTTTTCTACTTTCATTCTCTTCTTTATCTCGTTGGTCCAGTATTGAAGAGCAGTCGCTTGTACAGGATCCTTTAATCTTTGAGTATTCTAATGATGGAAGGATTGAAGTGCCAATTCGAAGTGGAGTCTTGGCATTGGGAATGCTTTTGGTAAGGCCAATGTTTTCCTCCAAAAAATGGCCTCATAAACGTAACATTTCATCGTTTGTTGGTTGATTGGTGTTTCCCCAGCGTAAGTTAAAATTGGAACCACCTTTTTTCTGTAGAGTGAATTTGTTGATTTTATTGTGTATGTCCCAAATTTACAACGGAAGAAACGGCCTTGGCGGGCTAAAGATCTTGCTTTCCTCTCAATGTGATCTTTCCATTCTTGCTCAACTCGAGAGGGGTTTATCACGGCATCTAGATATTTGAATGCTTTTATCTCTTCAATCTCTTTACCTTCTAGATGTAATTTTGAGTTTTGTCACTTGCTACATTTTAGAGTTGATAATTTCATTAACTTAGTTTTGGTGATGTTGATTTGTAACTCATTCTCTTTCATAAAATTGCCGACTTTGTCAAGCTTTTTTTGTAGGCCTGACTGTGTTTTGTCCATGACAATGATGTCATCTGCATATATAAGGGTTTGTATTGATTCGTTGTTTATCTTCGGTGGATTCGAGAGTGGATCTTGAATGATTTGTACGAAAACCAAAGGTATACAGGTTATATAGACAAGAGGCCAGGGGGCACCCTTGCTTCAGCCCATTCCAAGTGGTAATAGGTTTTGTTACTGCACCATCTTTTGTTAATCTGATTTGGAATGACGTGTTAGAGTAAAGTTGTTTAACTGGATTGAGAATGGATGGGGGCAGCCCCATGATGTTAATTTCATCCATAGTTTTTCTCTATTCACAGAATCCAATGCTGTTTTTAGACCTATGAAATATACTTGTTATTTCTTTATGGTTGCTTCATACTTGATCATGCTCAGAAGCAGCAGATTTGCGTTTGTTCCGATTTTGTTGGCAAATCCAGTTTGTCTCTTTTCTTGTATGCCATTTGTCGCCTGCCCATGTGTAGAGTTTTTTCATTAGGAATCCCGCGCACAACTTTCCCAAAGGGTCCAGTAGGGCTATGGGTCTATAGTTCTCTGTTTTGTTCCTGTCACCGGCTTTATAGATCGGAATCAAGATTGCTAAAGTCCAGCTGCACGGAATTTGTTGTGTTTTCTCTATGAGGTTTAGAAGGCTTGCAAAAAAAGGTGGCCCATTCTTCAGGGGCAGATTTTAAGTTGGCATTAGAGAGCCCATCTGGACCAGGTGCTCAAGATGGATTCAAGGACATAATAGTTTTTTATAAGATCTTCTCTTTCCCATTTTAAGTCGCATGTGAGAGGGTTATTCGGTTGTATACAAATTGTTCGAACTACAATTGTTCGAATTACAATTGACCTTTGCACAATTGACCGAATTGTGAAGGTCAATTGTTACATATATGCGGGGGAAAACCCCCCCGCAACCCCCATTATATATGTATATATATACGGTCAATTGTGCAAAGGTCCATTCTTTCGATCAATTAGGTAATTCGAACAATTGTGTTCGAACAATTTGGGTAATACCGGTTATTCAGACTTTCTGTTGGGAGAATATCTGATTTTCTTTTGTACAAGTTAATGAAATATTGAGTCCATACTTGGGGTTCTACTTCTTGGATCATGGTTGATGCATTAGATTTTTCGTTTAGGAGTGACCACAGCTGTCTAGTGTTCTTCTGTTTTAAAGCCGCTAAAATCGCTTCTGCATCCGCTTGCTGCATTAGATATTTATATGATTTTATGGAGTTTGAGTATTTCTGTTTTTCTTTTTTCATTTCAGCCACATAGGTTGTTGTTTTCTGTTTTTTGAGTGATCGTATTTTTTTGTAAAGGGTCTTTTTCATCAGCTTAATATCATTATTGAATTGATGTTTGTGATTGTTTTGCAGATTACCATGATTTTTTTGGTACATAGATATTTATGCAGAATCCACTCATAGTTGAGTTTTGAGTGGTCTGGCAGGGTAGAGGCCTCGAAGTTTGTAAGAAGGTCAGCCATTTGGTGTTGATTTATACAGAGCTTATTTAGACCATTATTTAATTCAAGATCTGGGAGAATTAGACGTGGAACTTGTGTTTGAAAAGTGTTCCATGTTATTAGGATTTGATGGTGATTGCCGTTTGGTTGCGAATAATTTGCAGTTAGGGTTTTTCGTATCCCTTCTGAGATGAAAATATAGTCAATAATTGAGCTAGATTGTTCTCGTGTCCACGTTGGCGGTGGACGGCCTTGCTCATTTAGTGGTTGTTCCGTCATTGTTAGGTTTCGAATGAGAATTTCTTTGGACCATTTTTTTGCTCTTGGAGCAAATTAGAAAAGTTTAGTCTCATGCCTTCTGGGCTGTATAGATGAATGTTAAGGTCACCGGCAATGATGAAGTCTGTCTGATTATATGTACTGGCGATTGTATCAAATTCAACGCAAATTGAATCCAGGAATTTGTTCTCATTCATTGCTGTTGGGTTCCAATAAATGTTGAAGATCGTTAGATAACTCGACTCTTTTTTTAAGGCTGACATACAGATGATGATATATTGAGCCCAGGGGTGAAGATTTGTCTTTGCTATGATTGACCAAGTTGGATTTATTTTGGTGAGAATCAGCATGCCCGATGAAGGTCTGCCTTGGTGAGAAGTAATCGCTGGGTTCATGAAAGTCGAGAATCCTTCGCAGATGACCTCGTCAGAGAGCCAAGTTTCTTGGAGGCAAATTATGGTAATTTCTTTTCGATTTAAAGATCCTTGGGCAAAAAGATGTTTTGAGCCTCCAGTATTCCAGGAGCATAACGTTATCTCATCTAATGGGGACTCCTTGAAGTTTGGTTGTTATAGATGGGTCTTAATTCGGGAATTTTGAAAGTCATCTTGTGATGTTAGTTTTCTTTTATGTAGGGAATTGTAGATCGTGTCGCGCTGTAGATCTTCCGTCCTGTAGACCAGGTGCGGGTTTTGTTGAGTATTTTTGTTTAAGTGTACTCTGTTCCGCAGATCGTTGTGTGATGCTAATCGCTTAATATTCTGTTGGTTTCAGCTTTCTTCTGTTTATTTTGATCAGAATGATCATGGGCGACAGTTATTTTTTGTTTTTTAATTGCCATAGATTTAGTTACAAAAATGTCTTCTGTTATAAATCCCAATTTCATTAGATGGTTATTTGTTGATATAACATGTTGCATCATTTTTTGATTGTAGAAGTCGATGTGAACTATGTCCATCTGGTTTTTATTGGGGAAATGTAGCCCATCAATATCTCCCGAGTTGATTTGAGCCAGTTGCGGAATAACTTTGAATAGACGTAAGATGTTTGATCTATTCATAATTAATGATTCAGCAGGATTTAAACTGGTTGCAGACAGAGATAATCGGAAAATATTGGTTACTTTCCGCGGGTCAACAAAAGGTGGCCGGATGAGTGGGATCTCACCTGGGCCCCTAGTCATTTCCACACTCTTGTAGGAATTCTCTGCTTCTACTGAGGTCCAGATTTCCTCATTTGATACAGTAGAGTATGTAAAGGAGATGTTAGTGGATGTATTGATTGAGATCGAATGTGCAGATGAAGTCTCAAAACATTCATCTAGAACTATCAATGGTTCGTCTTGAGGATCATTTGGTATGTCATTCGATAAAGTTGGAATACTAGGTCCTATAGGTTTATCAGGATGATTCTTCGACGACTGGGTTGATGTGTCTTGGTCAATCACGGCTAATAGTGCGTCAAGTGGTTTGTCCTCTTGTTGAAAGGAGGTTTCTTGCCCTTGTTCTGATCCAGTCAATGCTTCTTTGGGTTCCGACCTCAATTCCACAGAAACTTTCTTTGGTCCAAGTTGAGCGTGATCTTTCTTATTCTACAGGTTTTTAGCGGTTGTTAGGATAGGTCGAGTTTGTTGTTTTTGATCACCCTGAAGTTTTCTTAGGAAGGCTTGAGAGCCTGTCTGATGTTTTTTTGAAGCTTTTTTCTTTGGCAACGGTTGATTTCCCAAGTGTCCTCGTTTGGTTAGGTCAAAGATATCAAAAGGGGTGCATAATGAAGCTTCAGCATTTGCAAGACTTGAAGATAACTTTAAAGGGTCTACTTGAGTTTTGTATTGAGTAGTTTGAATTGTTTTGGGTATAACAAGTTGTGCAGTTTTTTCTATTTGGGGTTGTGGCATAGAATGTTGTGCAGTTTTTTCTATTTGAGGTTGTGGTATAGGTTGGTCTAGTTTGGTAGTTACTTCAAGATGCTTTTTGACTTTATCATCCATAAGTTTCTTTGTGATTGTTGTCAGTTTATCTGTCAGATTTACGGGGTAATTCATGGAATTTCGCACAAAAGTGGCGCACGCGGCTGGCGCACAGTGTTCCCGTGCGATAGACTGCGCCAGCCGCGTGCAATAAAATCCATTTCATCGCACAGCGTATTCATGGATTATAGCCTCCAAAACCAGCCGTGGCACAGAGTGGCGCAGCGACCCTGCAGCAGCGCCAGTTACGCCCCCAAGAACGCCCTCGCGCAAGGAAAATCCATCAAAAGTCCCAATTCAGCGCAAAGGGCTGCGCTAACCATGGACCAGTTTACAGGGCTGCCAAACAGCAAACGCCAAGCGGGGAACGTGCATTTCAGGGGTGCGCGGGAAGTTCCACACGCGATTGGGCTGGGTACGTGTATTTCGGGGTGCGTGGGAAGTTCCACACGCGATTTGGCTGGGTACGTGTATTTCAGGGGTGCGCGGGAAGTTTCACACGCGATTGTGCTGGGTACGTGTATTTCAGGGGTGTGCGGGAAGTTTCACACGCGATTCCAGCAGGGTAAGTGTATTTCGCGGTGCGTGGGAAGTTTCACAGGCGATTGGGCTGGGTACGTGTATTTCAGGGGTGCGTGGGAATTTTCACACACGATTCCAGCAGGGTACGTGTATTTCAGGGTGCGCCGGAAGTTTCACACGCAATTGTGCCGGGTATGTGTATTTCAGGGGTGCACGGGATGTTTCACACACGATTCCAGCAGGGTAAGTGTATTTCGGAGTGCGCGGGAAGTTTCACACGCGATTGGGCTGGGTACATGTATTTCAGGGGTGCGCAGGAAGTTTCACACGCGATTCCAGCAGGGTACGTGTATTTCGGGGTGCGCGGGAAGATTTACACGGTCGCCTACAACGCGCCAAAAAAGACGGTCCAATCCAGAAACACGTACGCCAGCATGAAGCCGGCGTACGTCAACACGCGCAGCATAAAAGTGCGCGCAAACAACAAACAAGCTCATACGCCAGGATGAATATACCGTTCGTAGCAGCAGTGGCCGTGAGATACCGCAGGAGGAGGAAGAGGACAGTCAGGGCCAGAATCTTCACACCCAGAACCAGCCTTTTTGGGATGGCTGATGACCAGGTGTATGGGAGGTACAGGTTTCCACCTCACATAATACTCGACCTGGTCAGTGAGTGGGAGGATGACCTCACATCACCCACCCTCTGCTCCCAAGCACTCACCCCCCTGGAGAAGGTCCTCAATGTACTGCACTTCTTGGCAACACTGTTGTGGCAAGATGACACTTCAAGGGCAACTGGCGTGATGTTGGGCTAAATGTCTACTGTTGCCAGAAGGGATACTGCAAAACCCAAATCCTGGTGCGCAGAATGTATTGGATGAAGCACATGGGTGACCCAAACCACTCAGGCGCACACACACCTGGCACTCAATCAGAAGCCCTCACACACACACCATGCACCTGGATGACACACACATGCATGTGCACTCACCGGACAATGCCTCGTAATCTGGCAGGTCTCCCACGCCTTGGATCTGTTCCTCCGTGACGTAGGTCCCAGCAACATACTCATGTGGAGTGAGTTCAATGTCCTCTGCTGCATATCCACCTCCAATCACTAGAGTAGCGGTATGACTTGAGGCCAGCTTTTTCTTTGCCCTGCGCTTCAGGTCATTCCAGCGCTTGTAACAATCATTAGCTGTGCGCCTCACGATTCCAAGGGCACTTATGATGTCAGCGATCGTCTGCCAGTGTGCCCGACGTTGAGCAGGTGTCGTCTTGCACCCTGCAGTAATCAACATTTCCCGGTCATGTGCGGACATATACTCCACAAGTGCATCACGTTCGGCCTCACTGAAGCTAGGCTTCCTCGAGGTGCCGGACTGTATAGCAGTGTCTGGGGCTGGATGAGCACTCTTCCTCTTCCGCTTGGAAGGTGGTGGGGATCCTGAGTGTCCTACGCTGCTCTGGACACTAGGGGCAGGAGCCTCGGTGGACTGTGTACTAGGAGTATGGGAATGAACACTGAGCATGGGACTTGGTGCAGGCATTAGGTGTGATGTAGTCAGGGGGAACGTCAGCAGGATGGACTGGGACCGACACTGTCCTGGCTGGGTGAGTGAGAGCTGGGGTGGATGGAGCTGCAGCTGCCCCTGCAGCCTCCCCACCCTGCCTCCTTGGGGCAGCAGATGACATAGCTGCCCCTGATCCACGTGGCCCGGTGACACCAACGTGCACCGCCACACGTGGCCTAGACCTGCTGACCTGGAAGTCAGCCTGGGAGTCACCCTGTGCCAGGTGTGGTGCCACAATGGGCTGGTCCAACAAGGGCTGAGCAGGGATGGTGTCAGCCACGTTACCCTCAACCAGGGGGGGGGCATGGGTGTCCCTGACTGGTCCTCCACACATGGGGGGCTAGGGGCACCCTGCAAGTCCCGGCCACATCCCCTACCGTATCCACCACGCCCACCTCTTGAGGTTCGGCCACCTTTGCCACCCTTACCGCTTGCTCGCCTCCCAACCATGGCACTGATGTTGTTGTGCGTATGGGAGTTGCAGTAAACTATTGTCCTGTGCAATTGGGGGTCAAAGGGGTAGGGTACTAGATGGAATTCGTACCCTAGTGCTCTAGCAAGGCTGTATGTGACCCCTGGGGAAAGATGACGGGTCACGCAACGCACAGGCACCCCAGAAAAGGGAGATAACGTGCACGCAACCCCTCCTAGACCACGTGCGTGGAAAAATAAACCTGCACTACGCTGTGGCACCCAGAAACACAAAAATGAATGTATGCGTGTCACACGCAGCCTAGAATGACCTCTGAAGGGGTATGCGACACACGGGGCAAGCACAGATGTTAAATACGTGCGCGGCTCACCGTCTGCCTGGAAAAATAGCGTGAAAAAGACGCGCAGGTGCGTGCTGGCAACACCCCCGCCAAAAGAAGAATTGTACGCTGTCTGAGGAGACAGGACAACAGAAGAAGTGTACGCTGTTTGAGGAAACAGGCCCAGAAAAAAGACAAAAAGACAAAAATCTGTCCGAGGTAACAGGGAGTACGAACTTGAAACGCCGTGAAGTAAATCGCGTGTGAACCGACAAGAAGTACAGATTTCACCCACTCGCTCTCCACGAAAAGCACGTACAAGGAAATGGCGTTCTACACGTGGCTTTTAAACATACCCACACGTCCAGCGTCACTTCCGCGTGTATGCGCCAAGGCCTATCCTCCAATTACACAAGCTGACACTCTGATGTGCAGTCATTGGACGTGTAACATGCACCCGTGTACAGGGTAACGCCCGCGCACCCACGTCACAGACGCGCTGAGGCCCTTTCCACCAATTACACGCTTTGACACTCGGACGGGCTTATTTTTTCCACACGCCATGGGAAACGCCCGTGCGTGTAATGTCATAGACGCGCCTACACGCTGGGGGCCTTTGGGCCAATGAATTCGCGTACGTGTGCTGACGCGCTTACGCGCCAAGGGCCTTTCCACGAATTACACGCAGACGTGCTGGATTTTCACGTGCCAAATCACTCCATATCAAGCTGGCCATGCGTAAGCACACGGAAGACTACGCTCCTGCCCAGAAGGCCGAATCACTGCCCCCCAGAGCCCCGAGCACGCTCCCACCTGCGATCTGCTGCGGCCTGACTGCCTGCTGCCCACGTACCCTGCCATTTGCTGCCTGCACATCAGCCAGGGGTACTGTTGCTGTGACCACCCCTGCTGGAACCGAAGACTCCCGACTGGGATTCCATCGCCCTACAGCCCAGCCCCAGGACCCAGTTGCCCACCCACTCCTGCCTCTGGGGTTGCCATGTCGGGCACTACACCATCTGGCACCACTGGGAACCCCCAGCCAGAGAGGCAGAGGGGCACCAGCTTCACTGCCACCGAAGTTGGTGTCCTGGTGGAGCTAGTTCTGGGGCAGTATGATGCCCTCTTCGGAAGTTTGTGCGCCGACAAGGAAGGACGGACTCGGATCTGGACAGACATCGTGACTGCCATCAACGCGGAGGGGGTGGCAGTCCGACAATTCCATCATGTCAAGAAGCGCAGGGAGGACTTCAGGTCCAGGACCCTGAACAAGGCCCGGCGCCTCTTGAAGGCAGCGGATGCTAAGGGGCCACTTGTCGGAAGATCAGATGAGAGTCCTGGAACGCATATCCCCAACGCTCCACGTCCAGGTCCTTGAGAGGCAGACCCGTCAGGAGTCAAGCGGTAAGTGTACATGCATACTGATTGTAAGCTGTGCGTGTGGTGGTGTGCCAGTAGTGTGCAGGTTGCAGATGTGGTTTAATGGGGCCAAGTATGGGGGTGTGTGTACAGGGCCGTGAGGCTAACACATGCGAGGGCTCTCATGTGTGAGACATGGATGGTGCTTGTGTGTGTAGGCTTGCATGCCAAATGCAGATGTGTGTGCACACATGTTTGACTGAATGTGTATGTAAGTAGGAATGGTCGTGATGTCACACATGGATGTTGGTTTCAGCTGCATGTATCTGCACCATGTACATGTGCATGTGTGTGTATTTGACAAGGGTGCAACAGTGATGCAACAGGGATGCATGTGACACCGGGATGTGGAAGACTGATTGGCAGATGTGACATGGATGCCGATCTCAACACTGCGACAGTTGGCGGAGGTGTACACATGCATGCAAGTGTGGGGGTGTGTGTGCATGTGTAGTCCACTCCCTTTGTTGCATGTGGTGTCTGGCTCACCTTTGCCTGCTCATGCTGTTGTATGTGTATGGATGGTGCTGGCTGTTGCGATATGACTGTGGTATAGCTCATGTGTGCGAGTTGAAATGACATGTGTGTTGGGGATTGTGATGCCATGTCTGAGGTTTGCCAATGCCACTCATGTACAACTGTCATGTGTGTATGAGTCCATTGTACAGTGCCCTGATGCCTGTGTTTTATTTCTCCCTGTCTGCAGCGTCAACTGATGAAAAGGGCGGAGAAGGTGCTGTGGAGCACAGCGGCAGGGATCGCACCGCCAGCCGGAGACGCAAGGCCCGGCTCCCCTCCCAGGTTGTCATCTCGTCGGGGAGTGAGGAGTCCGGTGCCGCGTGCCTGGCCGCAGCTGCCGAGGGGAGGTCCAAGAGGCGGAGGTCGGAGTTGGACTCCTCGGCAGCAGAAGGGGCAGCTGGGACCCCACAGGGCCCGACGGGGGAAGATGGCACGGAGTCATCCAGGTTGGTGGGGGTTTTGGTGGAGGAGGAGGAGGCCGAGCAAGCAACAGAGACGGGGTCTGGAGGTGGGGATTCCACTGGTGCTAGTGGTGCAGTGCAGGACCAGGGACAGGAGGCAGCACAGGCCGCCGCGTAGGTGCCTGTGTGCAATCCTGTCCCGGGCCATGCGAGGTGACCTGCAGTCTTTTCGTGAGGAGACTGCACGTTATCTTGAATGGCTCGTTGACCGCGTTGGCCTACTGGGACGGGTCACCCAGGCCGGATTCCTCCGTTTGCTGGAGCTTGTTCCGACCCCCTCCTCAACTGAACCCCCTATGCGCCAGTCGTCCTCCGTGCCATCTTTCCACCCATTTGTCACCTGGGTGCCCTGTGGAGCTGCCTCTGACCGTGCGACCAGGCTGGTGGAGGACACATCCCTGCCACAGTCAGGATTCGGACGTCCAGCAGGGGTGGCTACATCAACGACTGCACCCCAGCCGGAGGAGGATGTGCAGGCAGCACGGGCACGGGCACAGGCACAGCAGCAGCAGCAACGAGGTAGGAGCCATGATGGCTCGGGGCCTTCGACATCGGAGGGGCAGGCATCGGCCGGAGGGCAGGAGGACCCAGGACGGGAAGTGTCTTCCGTGTGGCAGCGGTTGGGCCACGCCATAGATGCGGAGCGGCAGCGGGCGGAAGAGGCACGGCTCACGATGGTCAGGACGGAGAACTCCATGCGGAGGGCCCTGAGGCGGGCTGAGTGCCTCGAGGCAATCCGCAGGGAGTTGGAGGAGAACATGTCGTCGTCCCTGCGGACCCTCGGGGCCATGGACGAGGACAGCCTCCGGGACATTGAGCAGGAGTTCGATGATGCCCTGGCCCGGAACATCCAGAAGTGAGCCGTCGGACTAGCCCGCTGCCCTTGTAAATAGTTCTTTAGTGTTAAGTTTCCTTTAGTTTTTTTTTTTTTGGGGGGCGGTTGGACAATGCCCCAACTTCTTGTATATAGTTCTTCATTAGGTAGGGTTTTATTTCATAGGTTTCATTTAAAGGATTGGGCACATGGACCCTGGATGTTCACTTTGCAAATAGTTTGACAATGGATTTGGATTATTGATTTTTTTTTCTCCATGGATCAATGGTTTTTTTAATTATTTTTGCACCTTGGATTTATTTTCTCAGACTAACACTTTGGAGACTTGCTTTTGGATTGCTTTTCATTTGGATTTCATGCATCTTTTTCATTTATTGGACATGCAGGATTTCATTTCTTATTTCCATTTTCTTCGGTTACATTTCATTCCCTTGCTTTTCTGTTTAATACATTATCATTTGGTACTTCAATGTGTGGTATTCTCTCTTTGGTTTCATGCATGTCGCAATGTGTGTTTTATCATTCACATGCTCTCATTGTGTGGGTTTGACGGATATACGTTGATGTGCAGACCAGCCATTTGGGATGCATCATGTGGTGGTGACTTCTTTGTGGGGTGGATGTCATACCTGGTGGTGTGTTCGGACTGGGGTGGCGTGGTGGGGTGTATTGAGGGGGCATGGGGACCATGATTGTGGATCGTCATGAGGTGTTGGGGGGACATGTGTGGGGGCCTGCTGGCAGGTGCCTTGCACTGCTGGGGGGTGGGGGTGCTGGGGGACATGAGTGGGACATGAGTGGGGGCCTGGTGGATTTGCCCCTGACTGCTGGGGGTGGGGGTACAGGGGGACATGAGTGGGGGCCTGCTGGCAGGTGTCCCTGACTGCTGGGGGTTGGGGGTGCTGGGAGACATGAGTGGGGCCTGGTGGAGGGTGCCCCTGGATGCTGGGGGGGTGGGGGTGCAGGGGGACATGTGTGGGACATGAGTGGGGGCCTGCTGGCAGGTGCCCTGCACTGCTGGGGGGTGAGATGCTGGGGGACATGAGTGGGGGCCTGCTGGCAGGTGTCACTGACTGCTGGGGGGTGGGGGTGCAGGGGGACATGAGTGGGGCCCCGCTGGCAGCTGTCCCTGACTGCTGGGGGGTGGGGGTGCTGGGAGACATGAGTGGGGGCCTGGTGGAGGGTGCCCCTGGATACTGGGGGGTGGGGGTACAGGGGGACATGAGTGGGGGCCTGCTGGCAGGTGCCCTGCACTGCTGGGGGGTGGGGGTGCTGGGGGACATGAGTGGGGGCCTGCTGGCAGGTGTCCCTGACTGCTGGGGGGTGGGGGTGCTGGGAGACATGAGTGGGGGCCTGGTGGAGGGTGCCCTGCACTGCTGGGGGGTGGGGGTGCAGGGGGACATGTGTGGGACATGAGTGGGGGCCTGCTGGCAGGTGTCCCTGACTGCTGGGGGATGGGGGTGCTGAGGGACATGAGTGGGGGCCTGCTGGCAGGTGTCCCTGACTGCTGGGGGGTGGGGGTGCAGGGGGACATGAGTGGGGGCCTGGTGGAGGGTGCCCCTGACTGCTGGGGGGTGGGGGTGCAGGGGGACATGAGTGGGGGCCTGGTGGAGGGTGCCTCTGGATGCTGGGGGGTGGGGGTGCAGGGGGACATGTGTGGGACATGAGTGGGGGCCTGCTGGCAGGTGCCCTGCACTGCTGGGGGGTGGGGGTGCTGGGGGACATGAGTGGGGGCCTGCTGGCAGGTGTCCCTGACTGCTGGGGGGTGGGGGTGCAGGAGGACATGAATGGGGCCTGCTGGCAGGTGTCCCTGACTGCTGGGGGGTGGGGTGCTGGGAGACATGAGTGGGGGCCTGGTGGAGGGTGCCTCTGGATGCTGGGGGGTGGGGGTGCAGGGGGACATGTGTGGGACATGAGTGGGGGCCTGCTGGCAGGTGCCCTGCACTGCTGGGGGGTGGGGGTGCTGGGGGACATGAGTGGGGGCCTGGTGGAGGGTGCCCCTGGATGCTGGGGGGTGGGGGTTCAGGGGGACATGTGTGGGACATGAGTGGGGGCCTGGTGGAGGGTGCCCCTGACTGCTGGGGGTTGGGGGTGCAGGGGGACATGAGTGGGGGCCTGCTGGCAGGTGCCCTGCACTGCTGGGGGGTGGGGGTGCAGGGGGACATGTGTTGGACATGAGTGGGGGCCTGCTGGCAGGTGCCCTGCACTGCTGGGGGGTGGGCGTGCAGGGGGACATGTGTGGGCCATGAGTGGGGGCCTGGTGGAGGGTGCCCCTGACTGCTGGGGGGTGGGGGTGCTGGGAGACATGAGTGGGGGCCTGGTGGAGGGTGACCCTGGATGCTGGGGGTGCTGGGAGACATGCGTTGGTGATCAGTAGTGCAAGGTGACATCTGGGTTGGCTGGGGGGCATGGCCATGGTGGATGTGCTGCCTGCGGGACATGACCAGGGGTGCAGGGTAGTCCCCTGTGGTGTGGGCTGCCTGCAGGGGCCGTGGAGGGTGTAGAGGAAACACCGGGGAGGACCCACACGGCCAATTCACGTGTAGGACTCCACGGCACCCCCGAAATACACGTACCCTGCTGAAATCGCGTGTGGAACTTCCCGCTCACCCCGGAATACACGTAGCCTGCTGAATTCGGGTGTGGAACTTCACGCGCACCCCGGAATACACGTAGCCTGCTGTGATCGTGTGGGAAACTTCCCGCGCACCACGAAGTACACGTACCCTGCTGTAATTGCGTGTGGAACTTCCCGCACACCCCGGAATACACGTAGCCTGCTGTGATCGCGTGTGAAACTTCCCGCGCACCCCGAAGTACGCGTACCCTGCTGTAATCGCGTGTGGAACTTCACGCCCACCCCGAAGTACACGTACCCTGCTGTGATCGCGTGTGGAACTTCACACGCACCCTGAAATACACGTACCCTGCTGAATTTGCGTGTGGAACTTCCCGCGCACCTTGAAATACATGTACCCTGCTGCATTCGTGTGTGACATTTCACGCGCACCCCGAAATACACGTACCCAGGCCAATCGCATGTGGTACTTCCGGCGCACCCTGAAATGCACGCACACGCTATTGTTCATGCAGCGGGTGTCCGTGTTTGTCGCGTACCCCTTTGCACGTCATTTGTCCTAGAGGGCCACAGTATGGGACATTCATCGTAGCTGTATGTAGGTGCTTTTTGTTAGCGCACATTTTGGCGCACATTTTTTTCAGGCGCAGGGACGCTACCGCCTCCATTCTTGTGGCGGACGTGTTTGAGCCTGTGCGCGTCTTTGCCCGTGCGCTGGTTTGCCCTATTCGATTCCATGAATACGTGTTGTAGGCGAGCGTGTGGGCGTTCCGCGCACTTGCCTCCTGTACTTCTCCCGTGACGCCCATATTTTCACGCGTTGTTCCCCATTCCGAGTGTTACGCCCCGTGTTCCGCCTACTTTTGTTATGTGCGCCGCGCTATGTGCGATTTCGCTGTGGCCGTGGGGCACGACGTTAGATGACCTGTGCGCCGTGCACTTTTTCAGCGCACATCCAATATTTTTCTCTCGCACGGACTTCCATTAATCGATGTGCGCTGGTTTCCCTGCGATTTTCGCACTTGCACTGCGATTCGCACGTTTTTGGCCGCTTGCACCGATATTTTGGGCGCACATTGATTCCATGAATCGGCCTCTTTGTTTATCGACTCGATCAATTCTTGCAATTTCTGCCAAACGACTTTGCCATATCCTAGTGGCTTCTGCCTCATAATTGAGGCGTTCTTGTATCGTACCTATGAAACCTTCAAGATTGGTTTGTTTTGTCAGAATCATAGCTAATAGGGTTGCTTGATCTTTTGTGGTATCTACCATTGCTTCTTGGATCTTAAGGAAAGGTACCATTGCTAGTGAAAGAACTGCAACTATGTATTCTGGAGATCAAGCATTGTAGTTGGAATTCTTTCAGGAATCTCTGGGGAATTGTTCGTTGTTACATCCTTCGTGGGCTGGAAGGAGTATTCTAACACAGGATGATTGGTGTCAACTGGTGGGGGCTTTGATTGGGGGCATTATTGGGGGTAGTTTTTAGAGCCATGAATTTTTCTTTATTAGCAATTGGCATAGATGTGTTATTTGTTGCAGCAGATTTGTTATTCTTTGGGCCTCCGAAGATTTGTTTTCTTAGTTCCTGGGAGTCCATGATTGCATCTATTTCTGTGATATCAAGAGACAGACGGGCTACACGGTTTTCCAATTGTTTGTTTGTCTTTCGTTGTGAGGAATCTAGGAGGTAATATGATGATTGCCACTGTTTGGCTGTACGTGCTCTTTGTTGCAAGGATGGGGTACAGGGGAGGTCAATATGTACATTTGAATGATTGTTTTCGGATTGAAAAGGAGAAGGTACTTGTGAGGGGCACTCACTTTTTTTGTAGTGCACAAACTGGTTGTTCGAGGGCAGGTTGGATGATAGGCCTGGGGCGCAGAGTCTGTTTTATTTCTTGCTTTGGCATGACAGTAGGATCTTGAGTATTGGGCAAAAACAGCGTGGCATTGTCGTATCTGAGTGGAATTTGTGTATTTTGTAGATGTGGGTGGGGTGTATCCGACTGCGATGGTTGAATCGAGGGGGAAGTTGTAGAGATTTTTTTCTTTTCCCACTTCAGTGATGGCTTCGAGGGAGGTTGATCTTGTTTTCCTATAGAACAGGGTGGGAGAGGTATGGCCGTTGAAAGTGCCGTGAATTCATAGCATGTGGTAGAACAGTCTTAATTATTGTTTTGCTGGGTATGCTAAATGTTTCTTGCAGGGGACTTATATGTGAATCTGGAAAAATAGTTTTTTTTGGAGTGTTAGCTAGTGACTCTTCCAGTTTCTCTTGTAAGCGAGTACGGGGCGTGATGGAGTCCATTGTCAAATGATGACAGTTGTTTTGAAGTGAAGGATCTCTGTGACCTACAATGGATTGGTAAATCAAACTAGAGGACTTGGCCAAGAGTATCTGTAGAGTGGCATTGACTCCACGACGGGCTTAACGCCGCAAGAGCAGTCGGGTTGTGGTTTTATTTTGACTTCTTGGGAGCGTGGCTTCTTGTAATTACGTGACTCGCGGCTCCCGTCTGTTGCTAACAACGCTCACTTCAAACTGCTGCGGCGCCTGCCGCAGACTAACGCGAATTGGAGCGTGGCAGAAAGTCAGTGAAAATGTTCAGGTGAATACAGCAGCTCAGCACCAGCAAACAGTATCTGTAGAGCGCCCTTGACTCCACGAAGGGCTTATTACACAATTGTCAAGTTAGATTGCATAGCGCTCACCGCATTAAATTGGGTACGTGGTGGACAGATCAGGAAGTTATGTTTTGGGCTCCTCACACCTTCCACCCAACACAAAACACACTGCACTGCACACCGCGCTGCGCTCTGCGCCAGAGTGGTTGTTTTATAGTATTGCAGCTGGAGTATTCCTGATCAATAGAAGATGTAGAAAGACTGCTCTCAGAGGAAAATAGTATCTTGGCAATAATGCCGCCAAAACACACTGCAACGCACAATGTTTATACATACAAATATCAACCTCAGAGAGAGAAAATATTTTGTTGGCCTTTCCAGGATTGACTACTATTCTATGGAATATTAACAAAGATCTCTACAACAAGTAATACAACTCACTGAGCTATTTTAACTCTGGTGGCACTCAAATTATCAATATGCATTTTGAACTGTGATCAGTGCATTTGATCAATATATTCCCCCAAGAAAGATAAAAATGCTATAGGAAATGCACAAACTAGATGTACCACAATGGACATAGAATGCGTTATAGATCAAGTTATCAGATCTGAACATAGTTTTTGAAAACAGCCGAGGCAGACAGCAATAGATCTTCTCGGACAAGCTTCTGCCTCAATTCTAGATAATGCTTTGGCTGTGGTGGGGATGATCGAGGGCATAGGAATCAGTGAGGCTGATGATCATATATCTTTCAAACCAGCACCAGTGCTGAAGCCCAAAGACCAGTGATCTCAGTGTGCAAAGTGCAGCCGAGGGACAGGATGAGAGCTGCATGTAGTCGCATGCCTTTTATAGGCAGCTAGCATTTTGTTCTTTCCCTGCTTGAGGCTTTTCCGTCAATGGAGAGAAATTAGGTGCTAATGGCCCGATAGTGGCTATCACCAGCATGATGATGCCAGCAAGCGAGCAATGACCGTCTTTTGTGTGTGAACATTCATAGACAATTATGCCTTCATGGGTTTTTGCATATATATGCTGATATGGGCTCATTAGGGCACACCCCTTCCCAGGCAGGCCCCCATGCCATGTGGTGCCTGGGGCAATTTTCCACCCAGGCACAACGCTCATGACGGCCCAGACACAGGGAGCACTAAGGGATCACTACTGAGATCAAGCCATCCTCACACAGATTAATTTAGAAGTCTGTCTTTATTTGTAAAGACTACTGGTACCAGTTATGCATTTATTTGACCCTAGCCAGATCATTCTGTTAATCAAAATAAAGATTTGTTGAATCATAAGTCAAGAGTAATGTGCATCATTGCCTCAAGGTCCCAACATCAGTCACTAATTGTGATCAACATCATCTTTGCTCTCCGTCTTTGGGTAATACTCTGGATGAAGATTACATGTTTGCTATTATTTTAACTGGTGCTGCTCTCACCCGAGTCCATTTTGTTATTCAATTTGAACTAAGTGTTACTTAAAGCATAGTTTGGCATTTGCATTATGTGAATATTGTACCATTAACTTGGCCATTTATAGCTTTCCCAACATATCTGAGGACTGGTATATTTATATAAACAAACTACAGTCATAGATAATAGGTGCTGGTCAGTGGTAGGAAAAAGCCCCTTTTTCCTGTGAGATTTCTACACATGTTACAGAAACACCAGCTAAGTTGATTGCGTTACAATCTTGAATATTTCAAGGGTTACTTATGCTTGAACAAACTGCTCTATTCATATACTTTGGTTTGAGCTCTTCCAATTATTCTTAAACTTGTACAACTATACAATGTGTGTATGTAATGTTGGAAACCTTCGATATTTCGTAGATGTAGACAACTGTGCACCCCATAGATTTTATTTTGAACTCTTTCAACGATTGTTTTCATACTTCGCAGAATAGACATTATATACTTTCCAAACTTCTAAGATTTTAATGTCAGTTGTGAAGGCATCTTGAAACAAGACACAGAGAACATAATAAAATGTTTCTAACACAATACTTGTATTAACTTAAATATTAACTTAAATGTCTGGATGGTGTAAGGCCTAACTTGCCCTATGCTAAGTGTGATTTCCCTACCTAAAGAAACTAGGGATAGTCTGAGTCAGTACATTCAACTTAAAGGTCTGTCTGTGTCCAAAACCTATACTTGCCCTCACAACTAAAGCTTAACAATATGTAGGGATGTCTGCAACAAACAAAATAGTGTTTTTTTAACTTTATTTTATAGAGAGTCATATCAAAACAGAGCAGTCACAAATTCAACACAGTATCACAACAAATGTAGCATCTTAGTTTCAGTAAACACGGCACATAATATATGATGTATCAAGGTGTTGACGAGGGCATGAAGTCATTATCCGAAAGCATATCACATAAGTAGCTTCTGAACGGAACCCAGATTTTTTTAGGTTGGCAAGCTGTTGATACCGTCAATATAAATTGTTCTTCACATTCATTAATCATTGTGCGGTCCCTGAGAAATTCTTTCCTGCAAGACGCTGTGAAGGAATTCTCAGGACAGGTATTCTGAGAAAAGAAAGGATAGTCTTTATTGACTTTTTTTAAAAATAAAGAGAAAAAAAAAAATGGGATTTCAATTCTCCTTAATTCAGTCCAGAATTAAATGTAGCTTTTGGGTTCCTTGGTGGATATGGCAAGGACCTGGAATTAGCCCTCATATGCCCAACGGAACGGTGTAGCTTCCGCTTCGGTTCCTACTCGATTCTGCAATAGAAGGGAGAAGTATCCGTAGTCCCTTCTCTCTTTTCGCCTTAAATATGGGTAGGTGTCTCATTAACCAATCAGGGCCCTCCACCCAACGTAAGTTTGTTAAGCCCCCACAAGCCCCGCCCATTTTGTTTTCAAACACCGGCCGCCATAATGGAACCAGCATGGGAAGGCTGCCTTTCGAATCTACTGGTCCAGGCTTTTTGGGTAAGATAAAACATGTGTTTGCAACTTCTTCATCATGATTAAGTGTTTGTTTTTCATTATTGTTCCACGAACGCCATTCTGAGGGCAACTCATATGGAGTTTTCCCACTGGAATCGAGAAGGCCTGGTCTTGGGGTTCCATCCACTCGGACATCCACGAGAAATAGCTCTCTTCTACGTCTGAACTCTCTTGATTGGGCACATCCTATTTCCATAGGTTCAGTTTCTGGTTTTGTTGGACAAAACCGGGCTATATGCCCCCATTCTCCACAATCAAAGCAATGTGGCTGCCGGTTTAGGGTGGGCCACCCTGTTCCCCTTGCCTCCGGTCGACTGTTCTTTGGCTGCATGGGTGCTCCTCTTGGTATCAGTTTGTTGGGTTCCGGAGGAGTCAGACGGTTTGGTCCTGCTTTCTGGTAAGCCGAAGCAATATCGATGGCTTCAGCCACGGTTGGTCTATGGTATTGCTGAACCCATCGTTGCATGGCTGCTGGTAGGGCTTCAATAAACTGTTCAAGTTTGATTTTGTCCATTATTTCCTGTACGGAACCTGATGTTGGTTTTAACCACTTGTCACAAAGATCATGGATCCTATAGTATAATTGTCTTGGTCTTTCCCTGTTGCGTAGTCGGGTTTCCCTCAGCCTGGCTCTATAGGCCTCCTCATCCACACCCATCCTTTCTAGGATGGTTTTCTTAATATCAGCATAGATGGCATCACCTGCTGGATTGGCAGCATGATAAGCCCCTTGAATGGGCCCCATCAATAAGGGAGCAATGAAGCGCCCTCATTCTTCCACTGGCCACTGGGAATTCTGCGACACTCTCTCAAAGTTTGTGAAAAAGTATCCCGGGTCTTCTCCTTGCTGGAATCTCTGTAACACATTGGTAGGAGCTATGTTTGCACCTCTTGTCGCCGTCAGGTTCTCGGTGATCTGTTTAATGGCATCTTGGGTTGCAGCCTGCAGTTGTATTGCCTGCTGTAATGCCTGTCAGTCTGTGCTTGATGTGACTGAACCTGCATCAATTGTTGCAACTGCTGTTGGCTGTCAGTTAGGGCTTTTAATATGGCCTCCATGGCGTTCTCTATCCCACCACTGTCAAAAACGTGATTTCGATTCTCCTTAATTCAGTCCAGAATTAAATGTAGCTTTTGGGTTCCTTGGTGGATATGGCAGGAACCTGGAATTAGTCCTCATATGCCCAACGGAACGGTGTAGCTTCCTCTTTGGTTCCCACTCAATTCTGCAATAGAAGGGAGAAGTATCCGTCAGTCCCTTCTCTCTTTCCACCTTAAATAGGGGTAGGTGTCTCATTAACCAATCAGGGCCCTCCACCCAATGTAGGTTTGATAAGCCCCCACAAACCCCACCCATTTTGTTTTTGAACGCCGGCCACCATAATGGAACCAGCATGGGAAGGCTGCCTTTCGAATCTACAGGACCTGGCTTTTTGGGTAAGATAAAAAAAATGTGTTTGCAACCTCTTCATCATGACTAAGTGTTTGTTTTTCCCTATTGTTCCACGAACGCCAATCTGAGGGCAACTATTATGGAGTTTTCAATTTACCCCGTGTTCCGGTGCTTTTACGGCACCCTGCTGTTTAACCCTTGCAAACTCTGCATGTGTCTATGTGCTGAGATTCACTTTTTCTTGGGCTGGGTTTATGACGTGGCTGTCAGCTTTACTCAGCAACCCCATTGATACTGTATTTTTTCTGCAGTCTTCCCGCACATTGCCATCTTTGCAGTTCGTGTCGGTAACAGAAGTACGTCCTGGTTCTTTAGATGTATTTTCTGTTTTTACCCTGCCGCCCCACGTTGGCTCTGTGTCTTCAAAGCCCTCCCATGTTGTTTCAATGGTTTACCCACGTACGTAGTCGGGCTCTATCATCTCCGTATAGCCCAGGTTTTCACAGACGCATTAGCAGATTTCCAACACTTTAATATACAGCACTTTGCAACCACACAAGTAACATTAAATAATCTGCAGGTAATCTCGGCTACCTTACCAATGACCCCAAACAGGTATTTCAAGGGGAGCAGGGATGCAGGGACTGCTGTGATTTCCTCCAAGATGTCTGCAACCTCACCCCAAAATCTCACCACCGGGGGGCACATCCGGTACATATGGTCGCATTTCCAACATTTCCCTGTGCAACCCTCCACAAACTTGGCCAACTTAGCGGGGGTGTAGTGCAACTGGTTAAGCATTTTGAGTTGAATTAGTCGCAGCCCACAGAGTTCAGGGATATCGATCTAGTGAGTTGACAGTATCCGAGCCATTGACCCTCGCTCACATTCATCCCCAAATCCCGTACCCATGTCTCCTTCATGGTATTACAGGATTTTGAGTGTGATTGAACTACGGTATACAACAATGAGACCCCTTTCCTTCACCCCCCCCGGTCTCTGTAATAGCTCTTGTGCATTCATGTGTAGGGGGCTCAGTAGGGAATGTTGGCCATTTAGCAGCAAATGCAGTTTCATACAATGGTATTGGAATCGTTTGAGGTGCCCTCCTCCCACTGTGCCCACAAAATCCTTCATATCTCTCATTTTAAGTTGTTTATTTGGATCCCACATCCTCTGCAGAGCCTTATCAAACATGGGTGTAATGCCAGGGTAATCCCATAGCGGGATATCTGGGTCATATGGGACCGTTAGTCCAATTTGTTTGTACATTTTTGACCATGCATGTACAGTAGTGCTAGCTGGGTCAAACTCACAAGAGTGCCTGTGTTTGGAACCAAAAATTATCGATCGAACATCTGAGGTGGAGGCAGCATACTTCTCAATGGGGATATGTACTGCTGTGTCATCTGGGTCAAACCAATGCTTGGCGAATTGCGCCTAAGCCACCAAGTAGTACAGTTCAAAGTCTGGGGCTACAATACCGCCGCTCGAGAATGGCTCTACTAGTTTTGCCCATTTCATCCTAGAAGTCTTCCCTCCCAACACGAACGAGTGGCGAGTGATTGAAGTTTTATCAGGCCATATAGGTACGTTGCCAAAATAATATAGCAGTTTGGGGGAGGACTATCATTTTAAGAAGCGCCACTCTGGCATAAAGCGAGATAGGGAGTTTGGTCCAAAGGTATAGTTTAGTTGTTAGTGTCTGTAGGAGTGCCTTGTGATTGTCTGCATACAATGTACGTTTGTCGTTAGATACAACAACTCCCAGATATCGAACCCGTGTGGGGGACCACTTAAACCCATTCATGTCTGGCAGATTGTCCATAGCTTGGGTTAGCCGGAACAGCTCAGATTTGGATACATTAACCCGATAACCGAAGTATTCGGCAAATGCATGAATATCTACCATAATAGGCCACAAGTTGATCTCCGGGTCCCGCACTTAAAGCAAAGTAGCGTCAGCATAAAGAGATCTTATCTGTGGGGGTCCCGTCATTCTGATACCCCGGTGTGCATGGTTTTTTCATACAAAATCTGCCATGGGTTCAATCGGGAGTGCGAACAAGATGGGGGGAGAACGGGCAACCCTGCCTGGTACCTGTGCCCAGTGAAAAAAGAGAAGACATAGTATGATTGGTGAGAACTCTCGCTCCCGGTTTAGTGTAGAGAAACCAGACACATTTAAGAAAGTATTGTCCCAAGCCGAAACGCTCAAGCACTGAGAATAAGTATTTGTATTTATTATTGTTTTATATAGCGCCTTAATCCAAGGCGCTTTAGAGTTAACAACAAAACACATCAAACATAGAACAGTAGAAGCAGTAACAGTAAACATGAATCAAGCCATAAAATCGGTATGTAGAACAATTTGCATGTGAAGGAGAGGAGAAAGAGTAATGAGTGAAGTGAGCTATAGAGAGAGAGGAGAGCTTAGGAGAGACGGTAAAAAATAAAGAGAAAGAGCACAGGGAGAAGGGAACTAGGAGGGTGAAAAGGAGAGAGGGGGAAGTGTCAAGGAGGGGAGTGAAGAAGAAGTGATTTCAATGAGGAGCGGAAGGAGGAATAGGTGGAGGAGAAGCGGATAGAAAGAGGTAGGGAGTTCCAGTGTAAGGGGGCAAGGAGCTGAAAGGAGCCGAAACGAGAAGAGACACAAGGTGGTGGGGGAACAGAAAGTAAGAAGAGATCAGCAGAACTAAGGGATTGAGAGGGGGGATAGAATGAGAGCAAAAGGGAGAGATAAGGAGGGGCAAGTTCATGAAGAGATTTAAAGACAAGACAAAGGAAATTAAATTTAAGTTGGAAGTGGAAAGGAAGCCATCCTAGGCAAGAGAGTGAGTTGGAGATGGAGTCATGGGGAGAGAGTAGACAGAGGGTGCGGATGGCAGAGTGGTCGAGGGATTTGAAGGGGGCAAGATGGGAAGCGGGGAGACCGAAGAAGATAGAACAATAGAAAAGACGAGAAAAGATGAGGGAGGAGATTAAAAGTTTGGTATCATGGAAGGTGAGAGGGACAGACTTTACGGATGTTAAAGAGATGATAGTCACATGTCCGAGAAGTGAGGGAGATATGATGAGAAAAGGAAGGGGAAGAGTCAAAGTAAATGCCTAGATTACGAGCATGGTTGGAAATAGGAAGATTAGAAGGTGGAAAATGGATAGAAGGGGGGGTGGAGAGGATAGGGTGTTAGAAGGGAAGAACAAGACTTCAGTCTTGTCAGTGTTAAGAGAGAGATAGTGAGATGACATCCAGACTTTAATGACAGTAAGACAGGAAGAGAGGTTGAGATGTAAGTCTGAGGTGAAGGAAGAAAAGGAGAGGAACAGCTGGGTGTCATCAGCGTAGAAATGGTGAGAAATCCCGAAGGAGGAGATGATGGGAGCAAGAAGTGAGGTGTAAAGCGAGAATAAGAAGGGTCCGAGAACAGAGCCTTGGGGGATGCCGTATTCGAGAGTGAATGTAGTAGAGGTTTGTCCGCCCCAAGAGACAGTGAAAGAGCTGTGGGAGAGATAAGAGGAGAGCCAGTTAAGGACAGAGCCATTGAATCCAAGGAAGGAAAGAGTGTTGAGAAGCAAGGGGTGATCGACAGTGTCGAAAGCAGCAGAAAGGTCAAGAAGGATGAGGATGGAGTGAAATGGGAGAATGGGTGAAAAGTCTCCCCCCAATCTCCTCGCGACCCTGGCCCAGAGGATCGCGGCCCAGACACCCGCCACGAGATGAATTCGTCTACCAGACGACCAAATACCCTGGTTCAAGAACATACGGATGTGCCCACCAGCCTGCCCACCAGCCTGCCCTACTCAAGCCGACACCTGCGGCATGGATGAACTCGACTAAGACCTCAACAACAAGCACCCACATCGTTAGAGATGCCATGGCGACCTAGCCAACTGTCAAGAACACACGTGCCACCATGCACACTGGAAACTCCCACACCAACCCACACGAAGAATATACTCAGTGCTATGACGTAGGTGACGGATACACCCACTGACGCGCATCTTTATAATTTTTCACATAGGTTTTCCGAAATGCAGAAACGCAAGACGCACAAAGCACTCGCTTACACGCTTGCTGACGCTTCTCCTGACCCTTGCATCGTGATGAAAATACAACGAAGACATGATACTGCCTATGAAGCCATGTCACACCGCAACACAAGTGCCGTGCGTTACACATCCCCACCTATGAACCAGGCCCAAGTAGGCCGCAAGCAAGAGCCGTCATGAACAACTGAACGAGCAAGAGTGCTCACCCTGCAGAACGGGCCCAGCGAGAGCTGACAGTCAAGGGAGCAACTCGTATGCTATCAGCCGACGCCAAGGTCACACCTGTAAGCAAAGCCAAGCACACAGAAGCAAATACAACTTTAAATGTGCAGAATTCTGCCTCAGCCACGGTCTCTCCTCACGTGACCAAGCCAAACCTGACAAGGTGCCAGACCCACGAGGGAGAAGTCACCTGGGTCCCACGTCTGGGACACAGGCTGCAACAATGAAATGACCCAATGGACACCTACAGCGATGGGAATGGCCTGCTCTCAGGCCTATGAGCAAATCCACGCATTGTCTGCACGAACACATAGTTACATATTGTTGCAAATGACAGGTACACCGCGAGCTGGGAACAACGATGGTCCCAGGCTGGGGGGCTCGCGAGTGGACTAATCAGAACATGGGGGCACTCATCACTGACGCCACTAACATTAGCCAATCATAAGGGGTCTTCGTGTAACAATTTTCAAGTATCTAATAGAAGGGACAGCCCAAGTATACCACCTGACTGACCCTCAACCACTAACAATGTTCTCTATATGTATGCTATACTAACCCTACCACTCGAGGAACCAATCCAGAGTGGCGATAGGTTTTTCGCTAACTTTCCCAGGTGACGCAAGTAGCGTGTCATACTGAGGCAAAAAGGGGCCTGCGAGCCCCATGAATTTTGAGAGTCTGGACGGACGCGTACGATCCTAGACCCATCCCTGCCGTTGTTCAATAAACAGCAGAACCACCTTGCTTCTTTTCTTGCGTGTGTCTCATACTCATTTTTGGGAAACACGGGAGGAGTTGGGGCCTCCCAGCCCAGAGGTCCTCAGACAGCCCAGCCGACCCCGGGAGAAACACCCCGACAAGTTGGAG
Organism: Ambystoma mexicanum; assembly: GCF_040938575.1. Classification (NCBI taxonomy): domain Eukaryota; kingdom Metazoa; phylum Chordata; class Amphibia; order Caudata; family Ambystomatidae; genus Ambystoma; species Ambystoma mexicanum. The sequence goes on from NC_090934.1 coordinate 1,283,051,718, forward strand.
GCACTGCTGAGATCTGGTTACGATCTACCTTTTTATTTTTCAGAGTACTCTCGTTGCGAGGAGGCCCGGCGGTGCGGCCCCCTCTGCCGCTGCCCCCTTTTTGAGGACTACAGGACCATCGCGGAACTGCGAGAAGACTGGACGGCGCAATCTGGATATTGGCCCTCGGGAGCCGGTTGAGAAGTATCCCGCCCGCGGTTGGCGAGTGTCCAGATGTGGTTCAGACGAGGGGAGGTGGCGAGCCGCTTGGAGGGGTGCACGCAGTCGAGCAGCCCCGCGTCAAGAGAACTTGGTGAGTATGTCACACCCAACAAGCAATGTGAAATTGTGAGGGAGAGGGAGGAATGAAATAAGGGCCGTGGGAGGTGTTACTAAGGTGGTGGCGAAGATTTGATAAATTAGTGTTGGCGGTGAAGTGAATGGTAGCTGGACAAGTGCGAGAGCAGTCCGCTACGTTACAGAGAAGAGTGGGCGGAGCACGAAAACATCACGTGCGGCTGCTCGTAGACACTGATTGGCCTAGGTCGTGACCACCTGTAAGGGTGTGTGCGTGTGTGTGTGGCTTCCTACGAATTGGCGGTTATTGATCAATGAGTAGATGAGGATCCCTATTGATCAAGCAGCAAAACTTGATAGATAGATGACGTTTTCCTGTAGGCAGTAGCTAACTGGTTGCCTAATACGGAAGATAATTGGCTGGTTAAGCCCTCCTGTTGAGGGGCATATCACACGCGAGGCGACGCAGTGTGCGCAGTCGGATTATATTATTGGTTACCTTGTTCCAGGCGTGACAAGAGGACAGCTGTGGGGTTAACGGGGACAAATAGCAAAACTTATTTCGAGCTTTCTGAAATGTGAAAGATCTTACCGATAGTTTTGGAAGAGGTCGGTGACGTCACCCGTAGGGCTTTCATAGGATACCTCGACCACACAGCATTGTTGAAGAGTGGTGGGGAAGTGAATAGTGGTGAGGGGGTGGGCACGGAGGTTAGCGGCCACGTTAAATCCGGGACAGGTGGAGGGGGGGAAGTGACCGTGCACGGAGAACGCCGGCCACGACGAGTGAGGAAGGAGGAGGAGGGGTGAAGAAAAGTGGGACGGCTGTATAAGCACGTCACACAGGGCACGCAGCCGCAGGGGGCTACGTGCGCCTTGGCCGTAGGGAGCCGTAACGGTATTAAGGAAGAGAAACAAGACAGAGAAAAGACTACATACTTGCAAGTGTCATATTTGACTGTTTTTCTTTTAGCGGACGTCGCAAGTCCCCAAACTACGGGGCCAGGTAACACATCTGCAATTGTCATATTTGATTGAGTTTATTTTAGCCAGGTAACGACCACTATATTGAAGGGAGCTAACAACACAGTGCAACCATGTCATACGGGATAGGATCGGGAGGGTGGGGGAACACCCTCACTACCCCGCTACAGCATATATATAAAACACTGTCACCCCATAGGGAGAAACTGATTAAATACAGCATAGAATGGACACAAGGGACGGACAACAAAATGACTACACCCTGGCCGCCTAACGGCAGTTTCGACCCATACGTCCAACACTCGCTACTGACACATCTACATAACACATACAAGGGGAAGAAGTTGACGCACCATGTGGAGGTGTTTAACTTATGGAGGATGTTCCAGGGGTCCCGACCAGGACCGACCGGAATGTTCACTGTGGAGGAAATGAAGGAGGAGAAGAAGATTAAGGAGGAAGAAGAGAATGGGGAAAAGGAGGTTGAAAGCGCACAATGCGCGGGAAGAGGACGAGAGGGGGAGGAGAAGCTTAACAACGTAAATGAAACAGAAATAAAAAAGGAACGGACAGACGACATGCCTTTAGCGAAAGTAGTGAAAAAGGAGGAAGGGGGCTTATATCCTGTTACGGAACTACGAGAAATGGTAAGGCAACAACTAACGGCGGCTGAGGGGTATTCAAACCCAGCATACAGCCCACCACCATATACAGCTACAGGTGGCTACACAGGGGGGGAGGTGACAAGTGCGGTAGGCCCAACTTATACGAAGATGCACGCAAGGGAAGGGAAGACTAGTGAAGAGCCAATCCAAGCCATACGACACGACGAGTGGGTGGCTGCACAGGTGCTATTAAAATTGCGAGGGACATTAATGGGAGAAGAGAAGGAGGTAGTAAGGAAAATGAACGAGGACGATGAGAGGAACAGTGAAATAAAAGGGAAGGAGGCAAAAGGAAAGAAGTGGAGCTAAAACGAGCAGAGGAGGAGATTTTGGAGGAACGATTGGCAGAGTTAAGGAATGAGCAAAACGCCCTGATCAAACAGCTTGAGAGGGAGGAAAGAGAGAGAAGGAGGGAAAGGAAGGAAAGTAAGGATGAGTTAGAATAAATGAGGGAACGAACTGAAGAACGGAAGAGGGAAGCTGAAAGGATGAAGGCGGTAGCAGAAAGGGTATCTCGAGCAGCGCAGCGCGACAGGAAAAGGGAGGAAGAGAAAGAAAAGGAAATGGAAATATGGAAGAGAAAAATACTATTAGAAACCACCAAGAAATACGAGGAAGGGAGGGTAATAGAAAGCATATTAGAAAGGGAAAGAGAGATGGGAAAGGAGGAGAGAGGAAGAAAGGATATTAGAAAAGGTGAGTAGTGAGGTGATGGAGGAATTAAAAAAGAAAAGAGAGGAAATAGGTGGTGAAATAGTAGAGAAAAGGGAAGGGGAAAGAGGAGATAGGAAAGGAGAGAGTGGGATAAGGAAATATGTACGCAGGGACACAGAAGTAGCAACAACATCAGCACAAAAGGGAGCAATTGGTAAAGAAGAAGTGGGGGGAACGGATCTAATAGATTTAAAAACAGTGACGATTAGGGGGAAAAAGACAGATTGGGGGTTGTCGCTCCTGGATGATTTTTGCAGCGAGGAAGAAGAAGGAATGGGGGGAGAAGGAAGAAACGGCGAAAGGGAAAGCTTAGACAAATTGTACATCTCCCGCACCAACAGGGAATCACCATGGGCATGCAGAAGGAAGGAAGAGCTGGGGGGAAGTGAGGAGGGAGAACAAGGAATGGCGGGAAGGCAAACCCGTGCAGCTACACCCGCATCATCCCGTCCAACATGTCCGCCCACACCCGCTCCTGAACACACACCCTACGCCGGCAGGCTTAGAGATCTCCCCGGACGCAGGCAGGAAGAACGGACACACACACCCACATCAAATAAAGGAAATAATAAGAGAAGGGGAAGAGATGAAGGGGAAACACCTATGAGCGGGGGAAATATGGACATAACAGATGACTTAGACGACACAGAAGAAGAGGAGGGGTATACGGATTCTACACAGCGACACCTGGGGGGACAGATAGGACACAATCTAATGCCACTATTGGAGATAGGGGGGGTTAGACCACAATACGTCCCTTGGAAGCATGCAGATAAGGAAAATATAAAGTGTAGGCTCCCATCACTAAGTGGAGGAGCGGGAAAATGGATATATGAGATGGAAAAACACACTGCAGGACAGAAACTAGCAGTAGGTGACGTGAAGGGCCTACTAATATCAATATTAGGGGATGCGGCAGATGACATCTGGAAGAGAGCGGGTTTCCCCGGGGTCACAATAACGAACACATCACATGATGGGGCGCCATTCGCGAATTGCAGGCATGCATTATGGCAAGCACTGAGGGTGCAATACCCAGACACCTCAGACATAGGAGCAATTACATCACGCAAGATGCGTGAGAACGAAGATCCTGTTGATTATATCCAGGAGATTCAGGAGAAGTGGCGTATGGAAACTAGAGAGCAATGGGACAAGACACCGGCAATATTTCACCACATACTAATACAAGGGCTCCCGGAGGCAGTGCAAAAACAATTGAAGAAAGTAGTGGGGATCAAAGCAAAGGCGTGGCCGGAAATACAACTGACAATAGTACACCATTGTAGGACGTGGCAAGAAAAGATGAAACAAAAGGGAGAAGATAGAAAAGCGGAAGAGGCTAAATTAGTGCAGAAAAAACTGACTAAGTACACCATGGAAGGTGCACTAATAACTACACCAACAACAATGACACCAAAGCCCACGCAAGTAGTGGCCGCACAGGATCCCTCACAACTACAAATACCACCTCTACCACAATCACCATGAATTATAACACAACAGCTGCCGCCACCCCCACCATACACGGCTAACATCGGAGGAGGATACATGACATCAGGAACTGGATATTATAATAACATCAGAGGAAGGGGAGGAATGATGAGGGGGAGGGGATATGGCTATCCTGCACAACAGCAAGGGGGAGGATTCCGAAGCTTCCACCCCACTGGGCAACCAGTGTACCAGGATAATGCAGGAAGTTTCCCATGGCAGACCAGGGAACCACCTGTATGTTGGATTTGTGGAATGTTAGGACACATGTCACGTACATGTAGAATGGAGACCCTCCACACCAGCATGGGGGGAACAAGGACAACAAGGGCATACAAGGGAGCAGCAGGGATACCAACAACTGCAGGGGCCGCCACAGAGCAGCACACAGCAACAGTTAATAACACAACAGCATCCACAGACATATTCACTACCGCAACAACAGGTAGCAATAACACAACAACACCAAGTGCAGCCAGTGCAACAGCCCACTCAAATACAGGACCATAAGGTAACGTCCACCGATACACAGCTACAACAAACACAATTAGGAAGGGTGACTGTCCTGGGACACAACCCTTATACAGGAAGTGGTCAGTCATTATACCCACAATAGGACAGCCCACAGACGTCCTTGGTGTGTCCCATCCTGTCGATAACACCTAATAGTGCGGAGGAACCACGCATTGAGGTAACGATAGGTGACAAAAAATTATCATTCCTTGTTGATACTGGGGCAACCCGGTCTTGCATAAGGGAAGGTAGATTTAAGATGTCAGGTGAGGCCATGAACACCCAAGGATTCTCTGGGGCTAGGGGGTTGGTTCCCTTTACTGATAACATCTCCTTATCTATTGGAGATTATGACATGTCTGTCCTGCTCCTGTATTCAAAGGAGTCGCCAGTAAACATACTTGGGAGAGACATAATGAGCAGGCTAAATATGACAATCTCCTTCACGGAGGACGGCATAATTTGTTCCACTCCAGGAATAAACATGCTCACTGCACGGCAAATTCTGCAAGCATACTGTGGACAGACAGTAACTCGGGCTGAGCCAGTGGATGGCGAACTGTTCCAGTACGGAACAGACATGGCATTCGCATGGATGCCAGGAATAGAAGGAAAGATCTGGAGGAGGCCAGCAGCATATTTGTTCAGACCCGAGACACCAGCCAATGAACCAGAAGGGAAGGTGATTTCGGTGAGCATCGAGAGTATCATAGCAACTGCTGATTATATCGCAGTACATGCCCAAAACCGGGAAGGGAGAGCATGGAGGGCAGTGATAGCCCTGGCTGAGGGATGCAGGCTGACCCAGGTGTCCGATGAGGAGCTCTTTTCAGAAGACAAGGAAGAGGGTGAAATGGTATTTATGATGAGTGTAGATATATGGCTAAGAGTGACATATAAGCAAGTGGCACAGAAAATGGCCATGGCACTTGAAGCACCCGCATCTACCCCAGTTCCCTTTTACGAGGAAGATATGGCAAATGTTCCAACATCACTGTGGACTACCAGTCCCTATGACGTGGGCTGCATAAAGAGTATCGGGGGAGTAAGAATAAAGCTGAAAAAGGGTGCAATACTCCCTAGAGTGAAACAATACCCACTATCAAAAGAGGCAGATGAGGGCATATACGAAACAATAACGGCCCTAATAAATAATGGCATATTGGTACCATCAGAATCACCATGTAACACGGCCGTGTACCCAGTGCGCAAAGCTAAGGGAGGGTCTTGGCGTTTTATCCAGGACCTCAGACCCCTGAACAACATTGTGGAAGCAGAATACCCCATAGCAGCAAACCCGGCCACAATATTATGTGGAATTCCAGCAGAGGCCTCACGGTTCACAGTGATTGACCTCAAAAATGCCTTTTTCTCAATACCCCTGCATCCAGATTCACAAGACTTGACAAGCTTCACGTACAGAAACACAAAATGGAAACACACCAGGTTACCACAAGGGTACTGCGAGTCACCCTCAATTTTCAGCAGAGTAATACAGATGGACTTGGGAAACGTTGAATTGGAAAGTACGGTGCTGCAATATGTTGACGACATAATAATTTGCAGCACAAGCGAGAAAAGGTGCAGGGAAGACTCATTGAAAATGCTGACACTATTGGCTGAAAAAGGTTACAAGGTAGACAAAGAAAAGTTACAGTACTGTCAGGAACAGGTATTATACATTGGTCAACTAATACCCCAACACGGAAGAAAGATTGCACCACAAAGAGCACAAGCTATATCAAACACGCCACTACCACAAACAGTGAGGGAGCTGCAGCAGTTCCTGGGATTGTGCAACTACTGTAGAGCATGGGTTTTTGATTACAGCTCATACATAGGACCCCTACTTGAAGCATTGAGAGAAGCACACAAAGGGGACAAAACATTGGGGTGGACAAGGGAAATGAAGGAAGCATCTGACGAGTTGAAGAACGCAATATCAACTGCTCCGGTACTGGCCACCTCAGATTATGAACGGCAGTTCTTCATCTTTTCACATTGCGACTCAGCAGTAATGAAATCAGTATTGACTCAGAAAACCAGCATGGAACACAAGCCAATAGCGTTCTACAGCGGTCACTTGGACCCTGTTATGTTAGGTCATTTCCCTTGCAAACAGAGTCTCGCTGCAGCTGCATTTGCGGTAGAGAAATCATTTTCTATTACAATGGGGTGCCCAACCACACTATTTGTGGAGCATGCACTGTTTGCAATATTGAATAAGCCTAAGTCCACACTAACCACGCAGAGGGCGTCAGGTTATGAGATCATTTTGTCTAGACCTGAACTGTCAATTGTCAGATGTAGTACAGTTAACCCAGCAAGGTTTATAGCGAAGTTATTGAGGAAGGTGATTATGCTCACGATTGCACGCAGACTATCGAAATGTATTCATGCACTAGGAAAGTTGAAGAGGATGCACTCAAGGGTGGAGACATTTTGTTCATTGATGGGTCATCGACAATAGACCAGAGTGATGGGATAAGGAGAACTGGGGTAGCAGTTGTAAAAATGACAGAAGATTTGATGTGTGCCCCGGTGAAATGTGTACAGTTACCACAGCATTATTCGGCTCAAGCAGCAGAATTGGTTGCACTGATCTTGGCGTTGAAGGAAAGCGTTGACAAAAGAGTTACTATATATTCTGATAGCGCATATGTCACGTCAACTGTCCACTCAGGGTTGATAAAATGGCAGAGAAGGGGGTTTAGGAGAGCTGATGGCACCCCAGTGCAACATGCTCTCTTGTTAGCTGAATTAATTGAAGTAATTAATGATCCCCAAGAAATAGCTTTGGTCAAATGTCCGGCACACACTAATGGAGAAGATCATATCTCAAAAGGGAATGAAACGGCAGACCACATGCCAAACATGCGGCGTACTTTGGTGAAATATGGAACCCCCCAGAGTCAGAGAGAGGGAGAGGGAGGGGGATGGCCAAACAGATGTTGATGAAAGAAGGGTACACCCATCTCCCAGCCACACAGATATTGGAATTAAAGGCGGCCGCACCAATGGCAGAAAAGGAACTATGGGTAAAAAGAGGATGCACGATGTCCCCAACTGACGCACTGTGGCGTCAAAATAACACTGGAAAGGTGGTCATGCCGTTGGCACTGTTGAACACCGCCCTGGCCCAGCTCCATCACCCAGCTCATACAGGAAAGGAAGTAATTGCAGCACGAATTAGGGAAGACTGGTTCTGCCCCGAGTTAAATTCTCATGTAACAAATTTTATCAGCAATTGCCTTACATGTCAACAGTTTACGGCTGGTCACACGCTACAAGTGATAAAAGGTACTATACCCCGGCCTGGTATATGATTGTAGTGGTATGCCCATTCTCCAGGTGGATCGAGGCCGGACCCTGCTCACATGCAGATGCGTTCAGAGCAGCTACATTTCTAGTGAGAAAGGTTTTCCCCAGGTGGGGTGTGTGTGAAGTGTTGCGGTCAGATAACGGCCCACACTTTGCTAATGAAATGTTTCAGCACATCACGTCTTTGCTGGGCATTAAGCATAAATTTGCGTGTGCATATCACCCGCAGGCCAACGGTTTATGTGAACGCCTGAATGGCCTACTGAAAGAAGAAATAGCAAAAATACAGCAAACAACCAAGAAAAGCTGGTTGGAGTGTCTTCCGCTAGCTCTATTTGAGCTAAGGAATAGGCCAGGGTCTGATCACCACCTCACTCCTCACGAGGTGGTGACAGGACGTCAAATGCGCCTTCCTTTAACGCCTACATCAAGAGCATTCACAGACTATGAAAACACTGCAACTGTTCTTGGTGACGAAATGTATCAATATGTATCTTCTTTGATTACTAGTGTAGCGTTTGTATCTCAACAGCTCGAGCGCACGCGGGGCGGGTCGAAGAGTTCTCAACAAGAAGACACCAACAAGGAACTGGAAAAGGAAGGACTAAGCAAAATTGCTAAAGGTGACCATGTGCTACTCCGCAACTTCAATAGAAAGTGGAACGGCCCACGCTTTACTGGCCCTCATTTGGTAGAAGAGGTAGCTACCAGAGCGGTGAAATTGCAGGATAAGCGTGCTTGGAATCACCTACACGACGTGAAGATCTACAAACTCCAGACCCGCCCTAGCGTTAACGACAGGGCCATTGGAAGAGCAACGACAGCATCGGCTACAGAGAAGGAGACGTTGACCACAGCTGACGACATTAGTGTCACTACACCCGATCATCCCCCAGAGTCCCCAGAGACAACTACTGAAATAGACATTGGACGCTTGCCCACAGCCCATCCCATGGTCACGAGATCACAAAGTAAACAAACTTCTGCCAAGTGAGCCCCAGCCCCCTCCCCTCTAAGGTCACCCCCGATTGAAGGACGTTGTATAACAAACTTGGGCATTGCACATACACACATGTAAAACACTTGTATGTTTTCTCTTTTTCTTCTCTCGCACATGCAGGTACCGTGTATAATTGTATTGTTAAGAAAATAAATAACTAACAGTGTACATTGTCCCGGAGTAGATGCTACCCACGGATGTTAAAACCCCTGAAGCCCTATCACACCAATTTGTATATCATATAAGAAGGCCAAAGTACCTAAAAATAAGGACGGTACACGTATATTACACCGCATTTGTTTTGGCCATAGAACAATCATTTCCCCATCTTCACCAGCACTTACCTGCTCTAAGAGATAGATCACTAAGGTTGGCGTGGGAACAGCTCTTCGCCTGGGCACTGAACGATTACTTGATAGGGAGAGCTTGATAACAACAACTAACAATAATAACAAGCGTATTGAGGATTTTCAGGCGGGCACCTTTAACGTCGCAAGAATAAGCTGCCGGACTGCAGCAAGGTAAGAGCAAATGCCGGTGAGTCTAGCTTTTGTAATAAAAATGATAGGAGTATTGGTCATCACTGGTCTATTGGCTGCCTCTGTATGGCAGAAAAGTTATGCTATCAATTTTATGGCTGCACCCAAAACTAACATACCCCCTCCCACGGCTGCAACAGGTGTGATGTCAGGTGGTACTAGCAACCCTCCGCATAAGGGAAGTAGAGTTAAACGCAGCACATATTCAGATAACAAGGGTATTGATAATTACATAACAGATTCAGCACACGTCTCAAACAACATGTGGTACCAGCACATGACCCAAATAGGTAAGCAGATAACAGAAGACAGCTGTTATGTTTGCTCATTGATCCCATACGCCATGAGCGCTTCTCGAACATTCGTCGTCACAGAAATAGAAGAAAAGACGGCACGATGTATAGTATATCTGGCACTATTCTAAACGAGAGGGCGATTTCAAGGAACAGTGATGAGAATGGAGTGGAAAACAAGAGACACATACCTGTACGAAAACAATTTCCTCAAGTCATATTTGAGTTACCACAAGAGCAGTTTGCATGCTGAAGCGTTCAGATACATGACAAGTGGCCCTGAAAAAGGAGAAACGAAGAAAGTAACACTACAATACCTACCATGTGATTGGTACGCCACTGAAGTTCCTGGTATACAAGGCTGTTGGGAAAGGCCAATTGTAACAATAACAGGGAAGGTATACATGAACAATGAATGGGACATAGGAGTGGTCGGCAGCAACATGGTAACAAGAGAAAATATTACCACCATAAAGGAACACAATGACAGATGTTGGACGACATGGGGCAAGTACGTACCCATGCTGACATGGATGGAGAAAGATGAAAACCCAATAAGCATACTACCGCTGACCGCGCCCAAGTTATGCTACCAACACAGAGGAGATGTGGAGGTGGGATACAACACCAACTGTGGAAGCGTGTTAGAATTACCAGTGGGGGGTGCAGGAACGGCAGTGATAATGGATCACTACTGGGCCTGTGGAAATAAGGCATATCACACCCTGCCCCATTGTGCAATGGTATATGCACAATGGTACACATCAATGTACCATCGCTAGTGGTGCCCCAAAAACATGTGAATATGGCCAACTTCCCCAAAATGGATGGTGGGAACAAGAAGAAGAAGAGATCGGTACAATCACAGGGGAGAGAGAACAACAACAACAACAATAATGTCCTAAACAGGAAAAAGAGACAAGGAGAACCCCTGACAAGAAACTACCTGTGGGAAAGGTCGGAAACAGCACTCACTTCTATCCCACCAGAACACAGGTTATTTAGCAGGGCTGCTATGTTCTTCTCGTCAATAATACACCCTGGACTACAAGCTTATGCAAACACTAAATGGCTCCAGATAACCCGATGGGAACTAATGATGACAATTAATTCAACAGTAAACGGATTCAATGCAATAAAACAGGAACTGCGAGCGGTGAGAATGGTAGCACTACAGAACAGATATGTATTGGATCTCCTCACAGCGATGGAGGGAGGAGTTTGCGCAAAGATAGGACAGTCATGCTGTACATTTATTCCTGCTAACGATGCCGATAATGGTACACTTACCGAAGCAGTATCACAACTGGCCCAGATGCACTCCAAGATGATGGAAGAAAGTAAAGGAGTGAAGAAGGATGATAGCTGGTTTTCATTGTTATGGTCATGGATGCCATCATGGCTGTCGGACGGGCTGAAGATTATAGTTGGATGCAGAATACTGGCTGGAGCTGTATTGATTATAATAAGGTTTTGGAAGGCCAGGAAGGCACGCACTACAGACGAAATGATCGAAATGGTCGGCATGCACCCCTTGATGCCAACTGACGATGACCAGCACACAGACGCGATAATAAAGGAAAGAGAGAAACTGCGCAGACAGATCATCGCCAATCACTTAGACCCACCATCCGTAAAGCTTGAAAACCCAAGAAACCCGAGGAGCTATATCGGAAGATGGGTATACTGCAAACCGGGAGGGAGCTGTGTATACATGTATTGGTCATTTGAGGACCATGTCAACCACTATGGACACCTGGGAGGAGTGACTAAAATATGGAGAGTAAGAGGAGATAAAGAAAAGGACATGTTTGTGGTCGACAAGTCGACCAGAGGGGGGACTGAAGTGGGAGAATGGGAGAAAAGACCCCCCCCCCCAATCTCCTCACGAACCTGGCCCAGAGGATCGCGGCCCAGACACCCGCCACGAGATGAATTTGTCTATCTACCAGACGACCAAATACCCTGGTTCAAGAACATACGGATGTGCCCACCAGCCTGCCCACCAGCCTGCCCTACTCAAGCCGACACCTGCGGCATGGATGAACTCGACTAAGACCTCAACAACAAGCACCCACATCGTTAGAGATGCCATGACGACCTAGCCAACTGTGAAGAACACACGTGCCACCATGCACACTGGACACTCCCACACCAACCCACACGAAGAATATACTCAGTGCTATGACGTAGGTGACGGATACACCCACTGACGCGCATCTTTATTATTTTTCACATAGGTTTTCTGAAATGCAGAAACGCAAGACGCACAAAGCACTCGCTTACACGCTTGCTGACGCTTCTCCCGACCCTTGCATCGTGATGAAAATACAACGAAGACATGATGCTGCCTATGAAGCCATGTCACACCGCAACACAAGTGCTGTGCATTACACATCCCCACCTATGAACCAGGCCCAAGTAGGCCGCAAGCAAGAGCCGCCATGAACAACTGAACGAGCAAGAGTACAAGTGCTCACCCTGCAGAACGGGCCCAGCGAGAGCTGACAGTAAAGGGAGCAATGTTGCAACTCGTATGCTACCAGCCGACGCGAAGGTCACACCTGTAAGCAAAGCCAAGCACACAGAAGCAAATACAACTTTAAATGTGCAGAATTCTGCCTCAGCCACGGTCTCTACTCACGTGACCAAGCCAAACCTGACAAGGTGCCAGACCCACGAGGGAGAAGTCGCCTGGGTCCCACGTCTGGGACACAGGCTGCAACAATGAAATGACCCAATGGACACCTACAGCGATGGGAATGGCCTGCTCTGAGGCATATGAGCAAATCCACGCATTGTCTGCACGAACACATAGTTACATATTGTTGCAAATGACAGGTACACTGCGAGCTGGGAACAACGATGGTCCCAGGCTGGGGGGCTCGCGAGTGGACCAATCAGAACATGGGGGCACTCATCACTGACGCCACTAACATTAGCCAATCATTAGGGGTCTTTGTGTAACAATTTTCAAGTATCTAATAGAAGGGACAGCCCAAGTATACCACCTGACTGACCCTCAACCACTAACAATGTTCTCTATATGTATGCTATACTAACCCTACCACTCGAGGAACCAATCCAGGTGGCGATAGGTTTTTCGCTAACTTTCCCAGGTGACGCAAGTAGCGCGTCATACTGAGGCAAAAAGGGGCCTGCGAGCCCCACGAATTTTGAGAGTCTGGACAGACGCGTACGATCTTAGACCCATCCCTGCCTTTGTTCAATAAACAGCAGAACCACCTTGCTTCTTGCGTGTGTCTCATACTCATTTTTGGGAAACACGGGAAGAGTTGGGGCCTCCCAGCCCGGAGGTCCGCGGACGGCCCAGCCGACCCCGGGAGAAACACCCCGACAGGAGGAATGTTTAGAATAGCGAGCGGTAAAGAGAGAGAGTTAAGGACATAGGTAATAGCGGACTCAGTGGAGTGTTTGGGGCGGAAGCCAGATTAAGAGGGGGAAGGAGAGAGTGGGAAGTGACAAAAGTTGAGAGCTGAGAATAGGCTAAGCGTTCAAGTAGTTTAGATAGAAAAGGTAGAAGTGAAATTGGCGAAGGTTAGAGGCGAGAAGAGGATTAGCAGAAGGCTTTTTCAGTATAGGGATGATCGTGGCGTGCTTGAAGGCAGAAGGGAAGGTGGCCGTGGAGAAGCAAGTGTTGAAGAAGGAGGTTAGATAGGGAATAAGAGGGGGGGTTAATCTTGGCAATAAGAAGGGTTGGGATGGGGCCTGAAGGGGCGGCTGTAGGATGGGATTTAGTTAAGAAGAGAGAGAGACATCAGAGGGAGTGATAGGAGAAAATGTATACATGTGAGCTGAGGGGGAGTGTGAGGAGGGTGGGGGAGGAGAATAGGAAGGAGAACTCACAGTTTTCTGGCGAAGAGAAAGAATTTTTTCAGAGAAGAAGTTTGCAAAGTCAGAAGGAGAAAGAGGAGAAGTAGATGAGGGGTCAGGAGCGGGAGGGGAGAGGTTACGACAGAGGGTTTGAAAGATAAGACGAGGATGAGAGGCTTGGGAGTGAAGGAGGTTAGAAAAGTATGCACGTTTGGCAGAGTTAAGGCAGGAGTCATATATGGAGTGATAAGAAAAGTAGGAGGTTTGGTTAGGAAGAGTGGCGGATTTGAGCAAGCATCGCTCAAGGCGACGAAGGAGACAACGCATGGACAAGAGACGAGGAGAGCGCCAGGGTTGGGAAGGTTTACGAAAAGGGCGGAAAGAGGAAAGGGGGTAGAGTTGATCGAGACTAGATGAGATAGAGGAGGATAGAGAGGATAAGGCAAGGTCAGCTGGGAGGGAGGAGAAATCGGAGGGGGGAGGAAGAGAAGAAGAGCAGGTATCAAGGAAGAGTGAAGGGCTAAAGTTCCGGAGGTCACTTTGAGTAAAGGATGTGGAGGAGGGTAAAGGAGCGGGAGGTTGAATGCTGGGAATAAGGGAGAAAGGGAGCAGAGCGTGATCAGATAGATAGCTGGGTAAGGAGGAGACAGGAGAGGAAGAGTAGGTGGAAATGAAGATGAGATCCAGAGTGGAGCCAGAAGAGTGAGTTGGAGAAGAGGGAAGCGGAGAGAGAAGGTAGGAGACGAGGATCGAGAGAAGAGGTGAGGGTTGAGGGGAAGCAGAAAGGTGAAGATTGAAGTTACCAAGTACAGTTAGGGGAGAAGGGGAGGGGGAAATAAGAGAGAGGAGGTGGCCGAGGTCATCATAAAGGAAGGAGAGGGGGCCAGGAGGTTATAGATAATTAGGAAGGAAATGGGGTGAGGAAAAGTAAAGGATTTGTACAAGTATTCAAAAGAAGAGAAAGTAGGAAGGGACAGAAAAGAGGTAGATGAAAGGTATTTAGGATGGAAGAGGATGGCCACCCCACCGCCACGACCAGTGGGATGAGAGACATGAGAAAAGGATGAGGAAGCGGTGGTAAGGGAGGCAGGGACAGTTGAGTTGTGAGGTGGGATCCAAGTTTCAGTTAGACAGAGGAAATGAAGATTGAGACGAAAGAACATGTCTAAAACGGCTGCAGTCTTATTAAAGAGGGATCTGGCATTCCAAAGAGAAATATTAATTAGGTTGGAAGTTTGGGTTGGAGGGGAGATGAGGTTAAGACGACAAGGAAGGGAAGAAATGGAAGGAGGTGAGCTGGGGAGAGGGTTGAGTAAGGGGATGGACATAAGGAAGATGGAAAAGACGAGGAGAGGAAGGGGGAAGGGGAGGGGGCGGGAAGGAGAAGGTGAGGAGAAAGGTGGAAAAGAAGGGAGAAATCTGGTTATGTGCGTGACACGGAGGGGAGAGATTGTAAAGGGTAAGAGAGTGGAGAGGGAAGAAGTCTGTGTGGGAAATGCAGAACAGAGGCCTAGGTGGTAGAGGGTAGCTGCAAGGCGGGGACTAAAAAGGGTAAAATGGGTTCCAGATGTCACCTCAGAGGCCGAAGGGGCATGGGCAGAAGCAGGTGAAGAAATCATAGCAGGCCAGTGGAGGTGGGCGGCTGTGCAGGGCAGAGAGAATGGGGTGAGCAGCTGAGGCTACCAAACAGTAGGACGCCGACTAGCAGTACTGGTGCTGTGAGGTGATAGGAGGCAGTAATGGTGCAGTGAGGTCCAGATGTCACCTCCGTGGCCGAAGGAGCATGGGCAGTAGAAGGCGAAGAAGTCACAGCAGGTCAGTGGAGGTTGGCGGCCGAGCAGGGCAGAGAGAATGGGGTGAGCAGCTGAGGGTACCAAACAGCAGGACGCTGACTAGCAGTACTCCCAGTAGGGACAAGTCAAATGGAGCCAAGAAGACATCTCTCATAGGAAGGTCCCCTTAAGCTCCAGACGCAGGATTCAAAGCCGGAGCAGCCGAGGCACCCCCAATGAGCTGGAGGATGCACTGGAGTTCCTGCGGAAGAGCCAAGGTCCGGGGTCAGGCCAGCTGCAGCGTCCCTGATGGTTTGAAGGAGGTGCGAGAGACGCAACGAAGAGCCGGGATTCCAGGAAGGAGCCACTTGCAGGCCGATGGAACTGAGGGCAGGGAAGTTGCAGCGCCCCTGATGGTGTGTGGGGGTGTGGGTTGCAGCAGTCCAGGAAGGAGCTGCTTGCAGGCCGAGGAGTACTGAAGGGCCAAAGCATAGGAGGAAACTCAGCCGGAGGAGGGGCGGCAGCCGATGGAATTGAGGCCAGAGTCACCGTGGCGCACTTGGTGGTGTGGGGGGAGGTTCGGGAGTCCAGGAGTCCTGATGGTGCGGCTCCCCTAATGGAGTGAAGCCGATGGAGCTGAGGCCTGATCAGCCGGGAGGAGTGAGAGGCTCAACCAAAGTGCCGGGATTAAAGTTCAGCAGCGGGCGAGAGAGGCGTAGATCCAGTCAGGACCAGGGCCGTGAGGGCAGTCCGAAGCTGTCAAATCTGCGATAGAGAGGGGCAGGCACAGCAGAGAGGCTCCCGAAACTCACAATGCAGGATCCAGATGAGGAGGCAGGAGAGAAGCAGCAACGTAGCCCAGAGAGGGACCTCTATTAGTGCAAGATGGATCCCGGGAGAAGGCAGGAAAGAGGCAGCAGCGGAGTTCAAAGAAGCAACCACTACAGTGCAGGCAGGTCCCAGTAGGGAGGGAGCAGGCAGCAGACCAGTGGAGGAGCCGCAGAGCAACCAGCTGAGGCCCAGTGCGCCTGCCCAGGGACGGGAGCAGGAAGGCTTGCGGTGGTGAGGTGGCCGCCAGACAGCACTGAGCAGCGGGGAGCCCTGGAGAAACCAGCTGAGGCCCAGTGCGGATCCCGGGTGAAGGCAGAAAAGAGGCAGCAGCAGAGTCAGAGGAGAGACCACTGCAGGTGCAGGCAGGTCCCAGGAGGGAGGGAGCAGTCAGCAGACCAGCGGAGGAGCCGCAGAGTAACCAGCTGAGGCCCAGTGGGGGCACAGAGTCCCACGGTGAAGAGGCGGCCGTCAATACTTACAATAAGACAAGGACACTGAATCCAATGCCTTCTCTGCATCTAAAGCAGCAATTGCTGTGTTATCTTTCGGATCGATCTGTGCCATTAACCCTAAAAGTAGCCGCAGGTTTAGGGCTGTGGATCGGGTAGGGATGAATCCTGCTTGATTGGGGTGGGCATGTGAGGTAAGAGTCTGGTCGCAAGAATTTTGGCAAAAATCTTTGCCTCCGTATTGATTAGGGAAAGGGGAATGTATGAGGACATTTCATGCGCGGGGCATCGTGGCTTAAGGAGCACGGTGATCACAGCTTCACGCATGGATTCAGGAAGCGTGCTGCTGTCAATAGCTTCCTCCCATACCTTCAACAGAATTGGGGCAAGTCTGTCATGGAATTCCTTATATAGTTCAGCCCCTAAGCCATCAGAGCCAGGAGCCCTACCAGATGTTAAAGCCTTTATTGCAGCCGTTATTTCTTCAAGCGTAATGGGAAAATCTAATGCAATCCGAGTTTCCGGTGTAAGAACTGGGACATCGAGCTCCCGCAGGTAGCCCAACATCTCCTCAACAGATTTGATGTCTCGGTTAGAGTACAGGGTTTTCTAGAATTGGGCAAACGTGGAATTTATGTCTTCTTCCCGGTTCACCACCTTCCCCTGTGTGATCTGGATACTGGCAATAGGGTTACGGTAGCTCTCCGCTTTAAGCATGTTAGCTAGGAATTTAACTGCTTTGTTACTTTTGCCATATCTACGGGCTCAGGCAGGTATTGCCATGTACAGGACTTCTCGTTTTGCTAATTTTTTAATTCGTTCAACATCTTGTGAATGTCGGAAAGGGTCTCTTTACTGTGTGTAGCGCTATAATCCATTTCAAGTCTTGCTAACGTAGCTTCCAAGTTCCTAGTTTTTTCCTGACTGTTATCAACCGCCTGGTAGCCTTTGCCATAATGATACCCTGCACCCAAACCTTAAACATTTCCCACAAAGTAGAGTGAGCACTCATCAAACCCTCATTTAATTCAAAGAATTCATCTATCTCCATGTGGAGTGATTCGCATATATTGGGGTCTCCGAGTATGGCAGAGGGCATCCTCCAGCGTCTAGCACCCCGCAACACAAGGGTAAGGGATATCGGGGCATGGTCTGAGAGAGTACAGGGGTGGATCTCGCAGATGGATATTACATCAGAGAGGGACGAGCTAGCAAGCCAATAGTCTATACGGGACTTCGAATCGTGGACAGATGAGTAGTATCAAGCGGGTGAAGCGTGCGCCATGCGTCTATTATGGATGTTTGTGTCATTATCTGCTGTAGAGTGGCTGCACCCTTCGTGAGCCCATGTGGAATTGTGGAGGATCGGTCAAGTGATACATCCACAATGGTATTCAAGTCTCCCCCCACATAATACTAATACGTCGTCCATTGTGTTAAGCATGTCTAGCACTGTCCAGTAGAATTCCGAATCATCAACGTTCAGAACATATCTATTAACTATTACAATTGAACGGCTAGCCACTTCTCCCCATACCAACACAAATCTGCCTTGGGCATCTATCTTGCTGTCCAAATACCGGAACCCCAGTGATGGGTGAATCAGGGTCAGGACTCCTCTGGATTGGGCGGAATACTCTGTGTAATATCGAAGGGGGGCCCAGCGTGTGTGAAAACTGGAATTCACATTTTTGAGTGCATGCGTTTCCTAGAGCAGTAATATCTGCGGACTATGTCTGGCTACATATGCAGCAACCTTCCTGGCCTTAACCGGGTTATTCAGCCCTCGTACATTTCAGGACAGTAATTTAACAGTCAGCCCTCTGTCACCATGTGCCTTACGTGCCATTTATCGCAATATTAAACCGTGTATGATGGTGTGACGCCGTTGATCGGACAGAGCCTGTAGCGACAGAACCCTCTGATTTTAAACTTTTAACAACCCCACCAAGCCCCAGCCTAGCACCAAGGGTAAATCGTCTCCATATGCTCTCCCCACCCCCACCTGCAGCATCTAGCCCAACATGATGATGATAGCCTTTCTTCAACTTATGGAACTTTCCGGAGGTGTGCATGTTGCGACACACAACTGCCACTGCTGGATCCAGCCCATCTGGCCTATGAAAACAAGTATAGATTCGTGCCACCCAGAGACATCTTTTCATATTGCATACATTAGAAGGATATTATGCTCAGTGTAATTAATCGGCCGGGCCTCTGCTGTCCACATCCGGCTGAAGGTGTCTGTTTTGGTCCAGTCTTAGTTCCGACGGTGGTAACAGGATTGTAGCTTCTTTGTAGTCCATGGCTGCCTAGGATGTTCAAAAAAGTGTGCACGGCCCCCATGTTGAATTTGCTACTTTGCGGGAAAGATCAGTGCATATGGGACCTGTCTGTTAAGCTCACCTGGTATCCACAGGGACGTCACCCAGCCGGGTTATTCTCTGGTATGCTTCTCAGATTTGCCCTGATGTGGTCTGCGGGGAAGATTCTGCCTTGTGGTAGAATTAGGCGTGCACTCCATCCTGCCTTCTTTGCAGGGGCGCGTTGTCTTTCATGGGCGAGTGCGGTCTACTTCACTGACGCCGGCACATTTGATTTTGTTCAGGTAGGTCTTATTGATGTTCTTTAGTTTTGTTGCAATCCTGCATGCCTTTCTTTGTTTAAAATGTCTCTTTCTCCCTTGGGTATGCAGAGCTTCAGCGCGGCGAACTGGCTTGGTTGAGCCCCGCTGGTAAATGTTGGCGCATTAAGTGCGCTATGATGCGGTAAGTAAGCGCTATGCGCAGCGCTGCAAAGTCTTGCCTTTGCTAACCTGTGTTTTCCTTCCTTGTAGGTTGCAGTGTTCTTCAGCGCGAGTGGAATGTCCGGAGTGGCGCCAGCCGAGAAGCAACCAGCCAGGTAAGCCTTTTGAGCAGTTCGTAATTTGTAAATGTCTCTACTGCTTTCTTTAATGTTGCCTCTATCTTCCTCTTTCAGGTCGTTCTGTCCGGGAGGCGTGCAGATTCAAGGAAGCTGTTCTCAGTAGCTGCAAGTGTTTAAAGCTGAAGACTGCAGGTGAGATGCTGCTGCTAATGATGTTCCTTTTGTCTCCTTGCAGGTTCTGCTTCTCCGAGGTTTGAGGGAATAGTTGGACACAGTGAGCGTCACGTTGCAAGCTGCAAAGTAACGCAAAGCGTGTTGTCTTGCTCGGGTGTGGTTTAAATAGCCCCAATAAAATAGTCCAGGAAAAGTAGTCCCTAAGCTACCACACCCAAAACACTAGACCGCAGAGCTTGGTTCTTAGGAACCAAGCTATGTGGATGCCTCCATGTTGGCTGACAATAATAAAGTAGTTCCCAAGCACATTGTTTATTCATGGTGTATGAGCCTGGTGCCATAGGTGCCAGGACTGGCCCCATAAGGGTTTTTGAAGAGGATGCCAGGCTCTAGAGGCCCGAGTCCTGACTCCACCTGGCCAATGGGTTTGCCAGAAGGGGTTTTGGGCGAGGGTCGTGACACTGTTGCAAGCGGAATTGTTTCTTGACCTGGTCGTATGATCTTCTCTGGGCTTGTATCCCCATAGCAAAGTCTGGATAAATGTGAATATTGTCACCTTCATGATGGAGGGGGCCATTTCCCTTGCCAGGCGGAGCACTGTATCTGTCTCTATAGTTCAGAAGTTTATCAATTATGGTGCGGGGGAGCTCCAGGTTTGGGCGTGGGTGCCAATGTGCGATGCGCTCTCTCCACAAGAAAATGGTCAGAGAAAGCATTGTCTCTGAATACGGATTTCGAAAGTGTTACCACGTGTAGTTCCATGGGGCCCTTGCAGAAGGACTCCGCCACTCCCACTATACAGATATTATTCCGCCTAGACCTGGATTCCAGGTCATCACACTTGCCACGCAGTTTGGTCATCTCGGTCTTCAATAGAGTAATGTCTCAAGTGTTTTGTCCAATCAAGTCTTCATTGGTGCCAATCCTGGCCTCAGCTTCTGTTACCCGTGTACTTTCCTTATCTACGCAGGCCTTTAGCGAGCCAATAGTAGAGTCAAGATTGTCTAATTTCACATTGACTGACATGAATCCATTCTGTACGGTGGCAAGAGCTGATCATATCTGGCATTTTCGGAGGATGTCGTCGGAGGTTCAGCCGGTGGTAGTGTCATGGTTGCCGAGGTGTGGCTGCTCGTGAACAAATTCATGGGTCCAGTCTTCTTCTTGGAGCTGGCACCTCTTGTCATCACCAAGGAGATATGTTAAAGATGTGGCACAGCCTCTGGCATGATTGGCGCCAGTGAGCACACACGACGGGGGCAGGCAATGGCAGATGCTACGCGTGTCCCCCAGTGGATTTCAATATGTGTTCTCGCTTTGTGAACAAAATAGTGTTTTAAATAAAGTTCTGAGCTTCTTCCAGGCATACTTTCCAGCTCCCCTTCCCCAAGTACAAAACAGTACCAACAAGACCTTGGCTTTTTCCAGACAGGGTATTCTGGGTCTAGGTGCAGTTGTCGGATTACCTGGGCCACCCATTACAGGTCATGCAACCGATAACCCTAGGCTCTCTTGGCCACACAGGTGTCTTTCTCGTCAGGGTCGGACTGGGACAAGAAATAGGCCCTGTCACCCAAAAAAAAAGTGGCCCACCCCTCACATCAAAAAAGTGGCCCATCCCTCGCCTCACGACCTTTGACCTCTGATGACATCACCAGAAGTGATTTCATTTGACCCCACCCCAAGGTGACACCCTGGGAAGTGATGAAACATGACCTTTCACCCCTTGACAGAACAGGAAGTGGCATCAAATAGCATTGTTCCTAAGTACACTAAATTACTGTGAATCCAAGCAGATGTCTAAGGCCAAAAGATAATATGTTATTGTATAGCACTTACGCTTAAGCTCTTTTTTATAGAACAAATATGCATACAATATCACCCAATCTGTGTTGATACTCATTTATCGACCTAAGAAGGATGAAAGGCTCTTTGGAAAAAACAAAAATGGATTATTTTTTTTTCCAAATTGTTTTTTTCCAAACCGGCCCAGGCATGGCCAGAAACCAGTCCCCACTCCCCAAGGAGCGAGTTCGGTCCAGCCGAGGGGCCAATCCGACCCTGTTTCTCTGTAACCCGGCTTTGGTTCAAATTCACTTTAACTTCCCCTCAACAGTCTCTTGGCATTGTCACAAGTTCTTTCACACAACTCAGCCAATGGTGTCCACATTCTTTCACCACCTTTCTTTCACAATCTTCATAAGGGTTCATCACTTGCTTTCCACTTTATTCAGAACGTTGAATTCTGTTCCCTTAAATGTTCATTATGTGTTTCACACCTGTTTTCATTTCATTCGCACGCTTCTTAAAGCTTTCCTTTGGTTCATTATCCAATAAGGATTGCTTAGGTTTCCTTTAATTCAGTATTCGATAATGCTTGCTTAGATTTTCTTTAGTTCAGTATTCAATAATGTTCATAGTATTAAAAAAAACCTTCTTTGGGTTCAATGTCACCACCACCCGGTACAAGTGTTCACTATATCGGCTGCGCACACACTGCTCTCGACATCTGTGAGCAGCACTCGCCTGCTACGAATCTCGCTCTGGGTTGGCAGTAGCTCTGCTCCTCGCTCGCAGACGCTAGCGGTGGCCTGCAGCACCTGTACTTGTAAGTCCTCCGTGCCCCACAGCTCTGGCTGGGGGCACCCGACGGAGGGGCTCTGTCAGCCTTGATACTTTCACAGCCCGCTCAGGCCCCGCTGTAACAGCTTCTCTTTGGGAAAAAACAGCATCCTGGACTCCAGGTAGGACCCTCCTCAGCAGCCCCCTTATATGCAGGAATTCTCACCTCTCAGGCGCTCCTCCTCCAGGCCTGCGTCTCTCCTGCTGGTCGGCTCCACCTTTTATACACTTGTGACAGATTAACAGATTGCAGGTGCGAGTCCTTGTATCCAATTGCCTGACTATATTTACTGGTATTCTTTGGACATGCCTGGCCCTTACAATAATTGTCAGGCTTCTTTTACAAGAGTGGTGTAATGGTAGGTTAGTGTGCACAACTCCTCTTCGCCTCTTCCTCATCCCAGTACTACAGTGGAACGACTGAGGGGAGATTAGTGGAAATGATTGGCAACAAGCTATGAAGGTAGGAGGAGGGTAAGGTTTACTGTCACCAGGGAAAGGGGGATACCATGCCTCGCCTAAAGGCACCCTTCCTCCACACCCCAAGGACCCTCCACCCAGGTGATCTTCCGTTGCATCTCCACACCCAGAGTCAGGATCCAAAAGCAATGGCCTTTCCCTGGCCACCTGAGAAGAGGAACCAAGGGGTGTAGATTGGAGGATGCCCTCAGGTTCCTCACACAGTATGCTCCATGAACCTAAGATTGAACATTCTTCATGGATCTAAAACTTGGTCATTTGCTGTTAGGAAAGATTTCTCTTTTTTGAATCTTTCCTTCCATTTCTAAGGACCCCCAAACCTTTTGCTTTCATTTTTTAATCTGACCTGTTCTTTTTACCGTAAGCTTCACTGCACTGGCTTTTGCTCATCTGTTATGGGGAACTGACATGCATGTCCTTCAGGCTGTCAATACTGGGAAACATTTTTTTCTCTTAGTCTTGTTACTTTGTTACTATTTTTAGTAACTTGTTATCACTTGTGGTAACTTGTTATCATTGTACAATGCATCTTACAATGCTGTACAATGGGGTACACTTTTTGTTTTGCCCTAGACTAACACTCAGAGGATTTATGGTTACTGTAGGGGTGCTAAATGGACAAACTTGTTGCAGAAGTGACTTTTTGCCATTTGTTGGTACTTTTCATTTTAGCCTTACCGCGTTTACCTCGTTTGGCTACTAACTGTGGCTAGTGGTGAAACATGACCATGCCACATGATTTTTCGCTTGTCCTTTGGTCATCTTGTCTTTTGGCCTTCTTTCTTGCCTGTGAGGCCAGGAAAACCCTTATATGGACTTTCAATGCCCGGGAAAGCAGAGGCTTTCGGCAGGCTACTAGAGGGCTATGTGAGTTTGCTGCCAGGAAGTGACCTGGGACTGTCTGTCCCAATCCACATACTGGTGCCAGTGTGTCTAGGTGGAATGAATGAGTTTTGCTGCCAGTTGTCCCGATTGGGCCACTGCTGGGGTGTGTATATAGGGGGCAGATCTGTCATTGGCTAGTGAGGGCAGCTGCTCCTACCTGGCTTTTAGGATAAGAAGAGGACCACTACACCCACTCTGTAGAGATCCTGGAAGAAACTGAAGGAGCCAAGTCTCGTGTCCAGCTACAAGGGTTGCAAGGAGACTGTGGGCCTGTCGGAAGAAGGCTTGGTGACCAACTTTTGCTGCTGCCTTAGTAGAGCCCTGTCCTGTGGAAGATCTCCAGCATTTCTGCAAAGCAGCTGTGGAGGAAACATCCATTCTGGACGTAATCTCAGAGTCCTACGAAGAAGAAGAGCCTTCAGAAGAGTCCTAGGTCTGCCCTGTAGCTGACCAGCTACGAGTTTGGGCTACCGTGCTTCAGACGTCGCCGTTCCGAGTTGAGGCCTGGAACATGGAGGATCCTCAGCTTGTGCAACAAGACTTTCCTCTGCAAATGTTCGTGTTCCTAGCATCAAGAGTACCCTAGATAGGAAGGAAAGTGTGACCGCGGCAAGTGAATCCCTTTGCGTCACCGTGCATCAGTGGCCGTCACCAGAAATTGCTTACCTGCATCCATTCCTCTCCTGAGAGGAGGCATGCATTGAATTTTGATGCACTCTTCCACTGAGAGTCCTTGCACCAGCAACCAACAACGACTCGCAATCTGCTCGAATATGCAACCACTGGGGTTCAAGCGCGGAGGCCGATGGCGGGGAAAAACAACCCTTCTTCTACCGACCTGCCATGTCTCATGAAGAATTAGAGAACAGGGGGTGAGTTATAGAAATACTTACCTGCCCCCTAAACTCCCATTAAAAGTTTTGCTAACTTTTATAAAAACTTTTCTAACACTTTTGCTTCGCCATTGCTTGTGCACACAAACACTCCAAAAGTTGGGAACTGCTTGTTAGCTAGTTTAACTCGATCCCTGACTCTTGGAACTGTTCACTGAATCCCAGCGACCCTACCTTCATTTTTTCCAACTTCACAAACTATGTGGAAACCTTACTGAACCTCTTGGCACAAGGCCCCAGACAACTTGCGGTTGGACTTCTGAAGTTAGGGTTGATACTCTACGGACTTGAAGTGTTAATGCTAATCTATACCTTTCTTTTCAGGGCTTTGATATGTATTTTGCCCTACACCAGTAATTGTATCCATGTATCTAATTTTTAGTATTTTGTGATAACATTACCTGTTAGTAGTCATTTTTCACTGTGTTATTTGGCCATAAGTGAAGAATGTTTATACCTGTTTGTCTAAGTGTGTTCATTGACTGCTTTTCTGTGTGTGCTCATTGTGGACCCCTTACAAGCTCACCACCTCTTGAGACTTAGCCTAGATAACTCGCCTTGCTACCTTGAACTGGTTTGGCTACAGATCCCCAGAGTTGGTTGGCCTTCTATAGATCTGTCCGCCAGGCCAGAGTATAAAAAATCAGTCCTAACAATTGCGTCATTTACAGATCTTACCATGAGCTTTTCAAAGGCCTTACATTTAGACAACAGTCAATCAAGATTTATTTCGGTAGAAGACCATAAAATCAACACTAATTAATACAAACATACTTCAAAATATTTAATCGCATAGAACAATTCTAGTATAAAATTAATGCACATACACATTAATATTTGTTTTTAAAAAGCTGTCAGGCTCGCTTATGAGAAAATGCTCTTATAATTTCATTTAAAATGACAAAATGTTAAAACATTTCTTTTATTAAGAAGTATCAAACAAGCGAGTACATTAACCATTAGCTACCCACCTCTAACACACCCAAGGGGAAGCCTATTTATCAGAAAATATCCTCACAGTGGAATTTTCATACAATTATGTCTACCACCACGGTCAAAAAGTTATCTTAAACATATTTTAATCAATATTTACTCCAAACATAACAGTAAAAACAACATAAAAAGCCATATAGAGTGTTCATCATTTACGAAAGCCGTAATGGACAAGATGGAAAGAAAACAACACTTCACACTTATGGCTGTAGTTCACATCACAATGTTTACGATCTATCAACATTGGTTATTTGGTGTGATGTTAGTAATAGTGTGAATGAATCGCATAACTATTATACACAAATATGGTATAATGGCGTCTACAATCTGATGTGTTTCTGGGGCAAAGGACAGCACTGTTGCAGTCAAAAGCTCGTCAGTAGTGTCCCAGGACCCGTCTTCAGGATGCAGTGAGTTAAAAGGGCGGTTACACTGTCACCATGGCGCATATGTAGCAGTGTAGTCACCTATACAGTGAAAAAAATTGAAGCAAATATAAGATTTACTCAATACCAGTAAAAACCTTTATATCCGTGGTGTGAGTGTAATACAGAGAAATATCCAATTTGCTAACCTTATGGTGATTTCTTTTGGTGTGATGAGAGAGGCGATTGCACTCGTCAATCTTATAATGGCGGCCGACAAGTCCGTCCAAATAGTAACAGCTCTAGATCAATACATGTTTTTAGTCAATCAATAATACGATTTTCAAGGGATACTAATCACGATACGGTAAATCAAAGTTACATATTTACCTTTGGCGTGGACCTCAATTCAATTATAAGTTCCCGCACGGCGTGTTGATCGTGAACATAGGTCATGTAATCATTTGGGCACTACATGTCCCATAATGCACCATGGAATCTATAAAGGATAAGGAATATATCAGTTCTGTGCTGGGTTAATTTAGAAACTGTAGAGGTTACATACACTCCGCACTTACTTGACAAAGAATGTCCCAAACGCTAACTTGCTTTTTATCTCCTATTTTCGTTCCTTTTAAGTGTCAGCTCGCATTGTCAACCAGACCAGGGAATCAAGTCCTGCATGGGGGCAGAAAGAGCCAAAGGGGACGGTCAGCCCTCTAGTCATTTGTCGGTGAAAAGCTACCGCTGCAGCTTCAATAACATGTACCTCAAGGAGGGACTGCCTGCACATTTCTATCAGAGCCCACTGGTGTCGAAATAGAAAGTGGACTAACCTAGTAGTCTGAGGTTATAGACCTCAAAGAAGGACTACCTGTATAGTTCTATAGGCCCCTGTAGTCAAGAGGGGGGCCATCTTGGAGTGAATAACTGTGTTGATTGCAAACACAAGGCAGCAATGTGATCCCTGTGAGGGCAAGAAAGCCCTCACATGATTACTTATACGGCTACCACTGTGTTGTGTCTGTACTGTAATTATCAAATGTCATTAATTGTTCTTAGTAACATCGATTCTAAAAAAAAAAATACTAAAAAAAAGAACACTAATCGATAAGATGATATACAATATTCATCTATTGTTGGATAATGATATCTCACATAGTGTTACCCTACACCATTAGTGTCTACCATCTCGGGTCGTGCATAAAAAATTCATCGAGATGTCATGTGTGGGACAAGTCTAAGTCAGCTATGACTTTGGTGTGTGTATCAGCCATTAGTGGATAAACAAATGCCATTCCACGGAAATGTTTAAACCGGATTGGGCTTTTAGATTGTAAATCCATTTTTGTTCCAGTTTTTTAAGGGACAAATCCCTATTGCCACCTTGTGGGTGGGTTTTGGTAGTTTGAATGACAAACCAGAACATATCTTCACACGTGTTTTTAGCCTCTGCATAGTGGGCCACAAGCGGTTTTTCAGGGGTACCGTTTCGGATAGCTGAACGATGTTTGCAAATTCGCACTTTTACGGGCCTAATCGTTTTACCCACATATATTAGCCCACAAGGGTATCTGATCCCGTAAATCACCCATTTGGTCAAGCAGTTTGAAAAGGATCGATATTTCCACATCCGGCCATTAAGGTCGATTTGTTTAAGGTTTTTGGTTAAGTGGCAGACTGAGCATTGTCCGCATGCATAATGTCCACTTACTGGTGGTAGGCCCCATAGTGTGGGCTGAGTTGGTGTCTCATTATTGTTAGTTGGATATGTGTGCACTAGTTTATCTCGAAGATTTGGCATTCGTTTGAAGGCAAATCTTGGGTAATTCGGTCGGAAATCTTCAGTATGAACAATTTTCCAGTTTTTTAGTATTACCCTCCTTAGATCATTGCTTAGGGGGGAAAAAGAAGGAACATGTGATTCTCTCATCTTTAGGTTTTTTGTATTTTTGCAGGATGACCTCACGATTGGCATTACGTGCTCTTTTCAGAGATCTCTTAATAATCTTCCGGGGGTATTGTCTATGTCGTAATTTTTCACTCAGTTCCTGACTGTTAGATTTAAAATCAGCAATTTCACTACAGTTCCGTCGTATTCTTAGGAATTGTCCATAAGGTAAGTTTTCCCGTAGGCTAGACGGATGGAAGCTACTGAAAAGTAGTAACGTGTTCTTGTCTGTGGGTTTTTTAAAAAGTGTGGTGCCAAGAAGAATATCCTTTTTGAAAATTGTCACATCAAGAAAGGCTATACTTTCACTACTACAAGACATGGTAAATTTGATGGTTGGAGTTGTCTATTGAGCCACATAAGAAACTGATCAAGTGCATCTTGGCTCCGATGCCATAGCATGAAGACGTCGTCAATATAGCGGTGCCATGAGCTGATGTGCTCATGGAACGGATTGGTCGCCGCATAAATGAAGTTGGTTTCATAGTGATCCATATACAAATTAGCCAAGTCCGGTGCAAATGTGGCCCCCATTGATGTACCTTGTCTTTGTTGGTAAAACATTTTTTTACATAGAAAAAAGTTTTTTGTCAAGGCTAACCTCACACATTCAATGATGAAATTAGAAGGCACTGTGAGATCAACCCTTTTCTCAAGATATTGATATAGTACTTCTATACAATGATCCTGGGGGATATTTGTGTATAATGATTCTACATCAAGGGTAACCAGAATGTCATTGGCACCGAGATGTAAGCTGGTAATGGTGTGAATCATAGCTGTCGTGTCTTGTATATATGATTTCATCTTGGCCACAAGAGGTCTCAGAAACGAATCTGCATAGATAGAAAGAGGCTCTAACAATGAGCCTATTGCTGAAACAATTGGTCGGCCTGGTGGGTGGGTCGCATTCTTGTGCATTTTTGGTAGTAAGTAAAAGGCCGGAATGATGGAGTTAGGTCTAGTCAAAAAGTTAAGTTCATCTCTGCAGATCCATTTCTGATCATATGCATGGTTCATAAGGCTCATGATTTCCTCCGCAAGACCCGCAGAGGGATTGCCTGCCAATCTGCAGTAGCAGAGTTGGTTGCCCAGTTGTTTCTCAATTTCGATGTTGTATGCATTGGTGTCCCACAGCACAACCCCCCTCTTTTATCAGCAGGTTTTACCACAAAATAAGTGTTATTTCCGAGATCTTTTAGAGCTTTGCGTTCTGCACAAGTAAGATTGTCCTTGTGTTGATTTTTCTGCTTAAAGAGATAGTCCAATTCTCTAATTACTTTATTTTTTTTCAAAGGTCAAAATCTCAGGGGAAATCATGGCTGATGTAGGTGTAAAAGATGAGGGTAATTTTAATCCTGATATATTATCATCTATAGTGGGTCCCTCCTTGGGATTGCGGAAGAAATACTTGAGTCTTATTAATCTGAAAAAATTCCTCATTTCCATTTCTGTCGTGAATTTATCTGCAATTTTTGTAGGAACAAAAGATAATCCCTTACTCAGAACGCTAATTTCAGTGTGAGTAAAACAATGCGAACTGAGATTGAAAATCGGTATTACCAATTGGTTTGTGGCGGTTGCCACTGTCTGGTGGGCATCGTGCGGTTGCCCCACTGTTTGTTCTTCCCTCGTTTCCCCTGTCCCTGAAAAAACTGAGGCTGGGCACCTCTCTGCGATGGTCCTCCTCGACTAGTAGAGGGTTGAGCAGTGGCAGAATCCGAATCGCTACTATTGGATGAGTTGGAGAAAGTAACTAATCTATTCCCACGATTTCTATTGTGGGGGGGGGGGCTCCCTCCCACTTGGTTAGCATTCTGTTGTTGAAAAAAGCCAGGATTCAGGTAAGGGTTCTTCCTTGTAGTTGGATATATCTTTTTTTAACTACCAGATCTTTTTGTGAAAAGTGAAAGTTTTGAATTTTTTCATTTCATCTTCTATTTTTTCCAGCAATGCTTTTGTTTCTGGAATCATAGATTCATCATTATTTTTTTTCTCTAAAGCCAATAGATCTTCTTTTTGTTTTTTAGATTCTTCCTCAGCTGTCTCAATGACTAGTATAACCCAGTCCCTAGAGCATTTATTCGCCACCCCACTGAAGGTGCTCATAAACTTTGGATTATTATTGATTGACTAAAAACATGTATTGATCTACAGCTGTTACTATTTGGACGGACTTGTCGGCCGCCATTATAAGATTGACGAGTGCAATCGCCTCTCTCATCACACCAAAAGAAATCACCATAAGGTTAGCAAATTGGCTATTTCTCTGTATTACACTCACACCACGGATATAAAGATTTTTACTGATATTGAGTAAATCTTATATTTGCTTCAATTATTTTCACTGTATAGATGACTACACTGCTACATATGCGCCATGGTGACAGTGTAACCGCCCTTTTAACTCATTGAGTCCTGAAGACGGGTCCTGTGACACTACTGACGAGCTTTTGACTACCACAGTGCTGTCCTTTGCCCCAGAAACACATCAGATTGTAGACGCCATTATACCATATTTGTGTATAATAGTTATGCGATTCAGTCACACTATTACTAACATCACGCCAAATAACCAATGTTGATAGATCGTAAACATTGTGATGTGAACTACAGCCATAAGTGTGAAGTGTTGTTTTCTTTCCATCTTGTCCATTACGGCTTTCGTAAATGATGAACACTGTATCTGGCTTTTTAAGTTGTTTTTACTGTTATGTTTGGAGTAAATATTGATTAAAATATGTTTAAGATAACTTTTTGACCGTGGTGGTAGACAGAATTGTATGAAAATTCCACTGTGAGGATATTTTCTGATAAATAGGCTTCCCCTTGGGTGTGTTAGAGGTGGGTAGCTAGTGGTTAATGTACTCGCTTGTTTGATGTATCCTTCCTCACAAACCACAGCCCCCCTTACAAAAAAATGAGGAATCCGGTGTGCTCACAACATTTGTTTACGTGTTTAAGAAGTAGACAATCGTAAAAATCTATTTCAGGCCCACCAAACACTTTTTAAGTATTGTCCCTGTGCCCAAATGGTAGAATCATCTGATGCGTGGTAAAAGCAGTGAATAGCCTGGTGTACTACTCTGATGGTCAATTAATGTATACTGGAAATAACCATTTTCTTCTCACATGCAGGTAAAATTGACAAAAAATTAGAAAATTAAGGAACTCTTCAGAGTTACCTACAGACCATGTCTTTGTACAAACCACTACAGGCACATTTTCTAATTTAAGTTTCATATACAGAGTGCTTGCTTCCCTGTCTTCAGATGTAACTAAATAGCACTCTATGCCATCATACATTTCATGAGCTAGGTACCTAAAGATCAGTACTGTTGAGCCGATCTATGATATTAACATTCTAGTTTGACAATGTTTGTATCTCTGGTGAATACGTATGTTGGCGGCGGTCAACAAATTGTCTTAGGCCACGTCATTTATATTTATGTTAAATTTTAAAGACATATCCCAGATGTGGCACTGCCTGGGGATACATTGGTCTCCATGCTGAGCAAGTACATCTAGAGATTCTTTGTAAATTGTGAGATGGTTTCAGGTTTTGAGCTTCAGCCATTATAGAATATGTTTTAGTTTGGGATCCTTTATCCCTAGTTCCAGACATAGCGAAAATGAGGGAGTACTCTTGGGTAACGAGAGCAATTATTTCAAGGTGCTCATTTCTGTAGGCTCTAAATGTGTTACATTGGAATGGCACCATATTTCAGCTCTGTGAAGGGCAGACAAGTTCACACATCGCCAAAATATGTCCAAGGGCTGGGTAACTGATCTTCCTCTGTATCTTTTGGACATTTTTCATACAGCACATCAGTGTCTCAAATAAGATAGTGAGGCCTTTTTCTTTGTTTTTCCCAGGATTCTCTCTCATCTAATCTGACTCCCAGATAGTCGTAATGGTCGACTCTTTTTATGAGGGAGTTATGAAGCTATAGGAGTGGAGCTATTTTTTTTTCCTTTTGGATTAGATCATGAAAGGTCCCTGAAATTGGATTAGGTCTTGTGAAAGTAAATTTTCTGGCCCATCTTGGAAGAGCTTAATGAAAGTAAGTGTATGACCGTAGGGTGGGTGCGCTGGTGCCCTTAATCTGTTGCTTGGGCTGGCTGCGTTGCCATCACTGGGCGGTAGTACACCAACCACCCCAATTTACAGAGTTTGGAGTTAGTGTTCAGCAATTCGCTCACAGCCAATAAAGTCCGTTGGTAAAATATAGTAATAGTAGTCAACAATAGTCATTGAAATATGTTCGCAAAGTCCATTCAAAGTTTAGCTGATTGCTTTAATCTTATGTTCAGCCGACACATGTTTCGACACTAGGATGTTCTCAAGGCTATACAATTATTGACGTATTCCATGTGTAGTATCATAGACATATGTTGTCAATATGAGAAAATCAAAACAACAACATCAAGTTAATTCACAAAATAAATAGGAGAAAAGAAGAGGTAACATACCAAGATGGGCCATTGATGGGGCATAGAAGAGAATTGCACAAATAAGCGTATGTCAACATTAGTCACAGGTATTCTCCCATGTTGTACATAGAAGTAAGCAAACTGTTCTCTTTATATCATGTTACTACGAATCATTCATGCATTACGACATTCATTTAAACGAACTTCTTGGGAGCTGTAGTGTGGGGCACCCTATAACCCATGGCATCTGCTTTGAAAATTTGTGGTTGTCGTGGTATATTATAGTTACAATTCTGCCCGATAAATGCCAATTGGTGAAATCACCTTGAACTTGGAGGGGGTGTTCTAATACATTAGTTTCTTACCTAATATCTGTAATTTCAGTACCTGTTGGTGAAATATGATATCAAGTTATGCACCAACAGGTCTTGCTTGGAATTAAGCTCTCACTAGTCCCCATAGTTTTGAACGTACCCAGAAAATAGAAGGGTATCTGAACTTACTTGTTGGGTTACTCCTGGTAAGTCCCGTAGCTGAGCTTGCCTCCCCGATTCAATATCCTATAAAAATAAAATGCGGATAATGTCTTGCTAGTCGTTATCTGCATTAGCTGCTGTGACCGCAGTAAGAAAAAGTGCAGCTGTCTACCTGCTAGGTTTGTTGATCCAAGTGCCCATCTGCTGACCTCCCCACCCCACCGACCAAATACCTGCAAAAAGTCACTGGGTTCAATCCCTTGACCACGCATGTGTTTGCAAGCCAGCGCCGTTCCATCACTGTATTTATGTTCTTCTTTCCTTTTTGACAGTTATGTGCATATGTGTGACGTCACAGTGTCGTTCCACGCTGCGGTATGTCGTAAAAGGATGGCTTTGTACTTTATGTGTCTATGGTAACATTAAAACAGTTGGGACGTGCTTAACCAATTCATCTCGTGATATCTTGCTTGTTTTTAGTAATAAGATCAGTATTGCTGTGAACGTCTTCATTCTGTGTATTACTATAATGTCTCAGGTGCCTGTAGAGATTTTGATATATTCTTGACAAATTGATTGGCCATTTGAATGGGGCCGTGGGATATTTAAACCTTAGCTATGCCCATGCACAATATTCTAAATATTGATTATATACATTATTAACCAATTGAATGGCCATTTGACTGCAGCCGTGGGCTATTAGTATGTTGACTGGTATTACAGTTTCATTTCCTCTCAATAATGAGACAATTCGTGGTGTTCCTGTGCACAATATTCTGAATATTGATTGGGTCAGTGGGCACTTAGTTGGTTGGCCAAATTGATACGGTTGGCAGTGGTTTATCGTTGACACACACTAAATGCTCATCTTTCTGCTATATTCAAAACATTACTGCCATCACAGACATATTTTACAAAAAGACTTTAATTTTGTGTTCTGCGTTAAGTCCCTGTTTAACACATCTAAGAAGGCATATACATTTTGCTTCCATTCTTCTGAGTTTCAATGTGAGATCACCACACCCTTTTGCCACACTGTGCTCGCATAAGACCTATGAATCTTGGGTCATTCCTGTTTGCCATCTGGTGACATGCCTGCCAGTGTGCGGTCAATGGTAGCCTATTGTCCTTGCTGTTCAAATCGGCCATGTGTTCCCTAATTCTCACATGCGTCTGTCTGATTGTGCTTGCCACTTATATTCTCTCACAAATATATGTGTTCATGGAGATTTTCATACCCTGATCTTACTACGTCTATGTGCAATGACAATCTATCTTTGACTTGCAATAAAAAAATGCATTAATGCCGTTTTGGTTCTTCTAAGTGCCAACACGCTGTTCTGTACAGTTTCTGCTGGTCTTATGAGGGGTTTAGAGGACATTAAGTTGCTCATTTCGCTGTCATATTAACAAATATATGTCATCCTTCCCTGGTCCTGTATTGGCTTCTTGTGGCTCTGGCCTATGACGTTCTGACATGCGGTTGCACTTTGTTTCTTGCATTAAAAACATTCTCATGCAGATTCCAAGATGGCCGCCGCAGCCTGAGGACATGTCGGTGCCTCTCTCCTCCTCCACAGTTAATGAAAGCAGCCTTTATTTGCAATTTTGGTGCAGTCCTCAGAAAATCATGTCTGGTATGCTCTGCACACTGTGACCTGTTCATTAGAAGATAAAATGCATCTATTTTAAAAGCAGACTATGCAAAAGGAGACTTATTGCGAGCCGCACAGTGCGCTTGGCCAGGGCGTGGCACTGAACGCCAGGTGCGGTCTTCATATTTCCCCTGGATTGTAAGGGAAGCGGAGGGACCTAGATACTATCCGCTGGTACGGCACGGCGACGGGAGGCATTCAGAGCTGGCGGACTAGAGATATACTCGATCTGTTACTATATGATATATGATATGATAGTTTATTTATATAGCGCCTATACACAATGGGCCTCATTACAAGTCCAGCGGTAACCGTGCCGGAAATTCCGCCATGTTACCGCCGGACTCGTATTACCATTCCGCCTCTGTGATTGCCGGAATCACCGGGGCATTACAACCCCGGTGACCCGGTAATTCCGGAGGCGGAATTCTGTTAATCCCCATTCCCATAGGACTCCATGGGAATGGGGTAGTGGAAACACCGGCACCATGCTGTAATGGTGCCAATGTTTCCATGTCCGCCTGCAGGTGGGTGGTGTTAAACCCACCAGGTCAGACCTGGCGGGAGTGACACCTCCCGCCTGCAGGACTCTTAATCAGCCGGTCCGGAAAGAACGGTGGTGGAGGATTTACCACCACCGTTCTTTCCGGACCGGCTGACTCGTAATGAGGCCCATTGTGTTTCAAAGTGCTTCAAGTCAAGGGAGGGAACAAGGGAAAATACCATGACATTCTTACAGGCCATGAACAGTAAGTATGTGAAATTAACTATCGTACTCGGCCTGACAACATTTCAGATAGTGCAAGAGCTAAGACATAGGGCCTCATTACAACCTGCCAGTCCGGGACCGTGCAAAATCCGTGATGGCGGTAAAAACGTTTCCGTGTCCGCAAGGGTGCGGAAAAACCGCACGATTACACGCTGTCGGTCGCGCGCACCACACGGACTCGGAGACGTTGTTACCGCCGTCACGGAATACCCCACGGAAATGGAAATAACGAAGCCACAAGTGGCGCAAAACCCGTTTCCGCCTCCGCCGCCACGGACACGGAACCGGAAATACCATGATCGCCAAAACAGGAAACAGAGAGGCGGCCATCATATAAAAGCACAATCCATTGCCATCCAGAGCCAGCACAAGCACAATCCTGACTCTGAGAAGCCAAAAGGGACCACCAGCATGTCTGCCAGGATTCCTGCTCAGAGGCAGCGCAAACAGCGCTTCAGCGAGGCGGAGCTAACCGTCTTGGTGGAGCACATTGTGGACAATGCTGAGATGCTGTTCAGCGCCGACCAACGGCGTGCCACACAGCAGCGGAGGAAGGAGGTGTGGGCCGAAGCTGCACGCAAGTGCACCGCTGTGGGCGTGGCAGTGAGGAGCGTGAAGGACTGCCACAAGCGTTGGGACGACCTGAGGCTGAGGGTACGCAACCTCATTTCCACGCACCGCCAACGCAGCAGTGGGACAGGCGGAGGACCCCCTTCCCCACTGAGGCTGCAAGCATGGGAGGAGCGTTGCAGCAGCGTCCTCCACCTAGAGGGAATCCATGGGATTGGGCAGGCTGAGGCAGGAGTGAGCCCACCTGCAGATGCCGGTAAGTGCCCAAACATGAATGCCACATGTAAATATGCAGTTGTGAGTACTGGGCCAAAGGACCCATTAACAACCCCCCCCCCCAGGCAGTGCATGTGTGGGCCAAAGGACCCATTAACAATCCCCCCCCCCCCAGGCAGTGCATGTGTGGGCCAAAGGACCCATTAACAATCCCCCCCCCCCAGGCAGTGCATGTGTGGGCCAAAGGACCCATTATGATCCGTATGGCAACCAATATCACTGAATGCAGACACCAGCAATCAGATGCATGTGACTAACACTATTCAATGTACAATCTTAATGACGCATGTGATGCACCCATCTGCCACCACAACAACACTAATTGCATGCCCTTTGTGTCCCCACAGCCGTTTCAAGTGACAGTGATACTGCACAACAGGCCAGCCAATCAGCATCGGCAAGTACACTAGCCACCGCCACCACACAGGAGGATGCTGCCGGCAGTTCTGCACCTCTGGCCACATTACCAGCCACTACAGATGTGCAGCACACCACCACCACCACCAACATCCCCACCATCTCCACACTGGCTGAGTTCAGACAGGTGCCAC
Organism: Ambystoma mexicanum; assembly: GCF_040938575.1. Lineage (NCBI taxonomy): Eukaryota > Metazoa > Chordata > Amphibia > Caudata > Ambystomatidae > Ambystoma > Ambystoma mexicanum. Next base: position 1,283,088,362 of record NC_090934.1, read on the forward strand.
AGGAACCTATCATGGCCACCCAACACAACACCGAAGGCAGCAGCACTGCAGAGGGGGCGGCCTGCAGTGATAACAGTGCCCCGCAAGAGCACTCGGAAACGGGGCCACAGGGGGAGATGCCCACATTGGAAGACCTGGGCTCCTTCCATGAGCTGGGGTTCAGCCCCACTTCACTGGGGAGTCCCATGAGGTCGCCCACCCCATCCATGGCCGAACTGAATGCCCGCATGCAGCGGATGGAGGACCAGCAGGCTACCCTCACCCAGCTGGTGGAGAGGCAGCTAGAGGAATCCAGGCTGCAGAGGGAGAGCTACAGCGCCTCAGTGCGTCGCCTGTCGAGGTCCATTGGACGCTTTGCGAGCACCATAGTGACCCTTGCACGCCATGTGCGGGAGGGCAATGACCACACCTCCAGGCTTGTGGAGGCCATGTTGGTTGGCCAACAGGCAAATCTGGCACGGATGCCCTCAATCCCTGATTCTGGCCAATCAAACACTACCACCCCATCCAGCTCCACTACTGCCAGTCCAAGGAGGCGCTCGAGTAGGCTAACGGGTCCCTTGGGCAAGGTTGCACAGAAGCGCACACGGAAGTGATGGCATGTGTGTGGGGCAGTGCAGGACACATGTGGACTACAAGGGTGTGAGAGGGGTGGTCACGTTTGGGTGGTGGGGTAGGTAGTTTTGGGGGTTTGGACAATGGGCTCTGGGTGGGGGTGGGCACGTTTGGGTGGTGGGTGGCCCCGGGTGTACAGCTTCCCTAACCAATGCACCTTCTTCCCTGTTGTTATTACATCAATACATCACCATTTCAAATCAAGACATACATGTGTGGACATTGATCATTTATTTTGCAGTGCAACTATTAATTCATTGTCGTCACCATGTTTGTGCATTACTGTGAATGTGCTGTGACTCAAAAGTAAATGCGAATCAGGGCATCCCGTGCTCTCTGGCCATCATGTGCACCCCCAGGGGGAGGCGGTGCCATCCCATCCCCATCTCCATCCCCATCCCCATCCCCATCCCCATCCCCATCCCCATCTTCCTCATCTGCGTCTGGTGGCATTGGGATGTTCCTGCGCAGGCATATATTGTGCAGCATGGCACATACCAGCGTGATTTTGCCCGTCTTCACTGGGCTGTACAGCAGTGATCCGCCAGATCTGCTCAGACAGCGGAAACGGGCCTTCAGCAGTCCAAATGTCCTCTCAATCATTCCACGTGTGCGGATATGTGCCCTATTGTATGCCTCTTCATGCCTGTTCCTTGGTCTCCGTACAGGTGTCATCAACCATGGCGTGAGTGCATATCCCGCATCACCTACATGGGATGTAGATGGGGGAACATGTCAGTGTTTGTGGCATCATGTCCTCATCTGCTGCTGTGCATTCTTGTATCATCATTCATTCATGCATATGAACCATGCAGTGTCTGGAGGTATGTTTTGGCCATCACGAGGAATGTCGCTGACTGCATATGGGCCTACACATTAACTTGCATGTTTGCTGTGCCCTGCGGGTGACATTTGATTGTGTGCATGTCATGGTGCAGTGCTGTCCACACATGGCAGAGTGACTCCACTGTACGGAAGTAGTAAATACTCGTCGTATCATTTACACGCCTCTCGTGCTTTTTGGGGCAGTGTTTCAATTGAGGGTGGGTGTCTGCAGTGGCACAGGGTTCATGGGACAGTGACGGGATTGGCTGTGGCAGCGTGTGCACGGGCACATTGTGGTGCCCTGTCATGTCTTCCTTCATGATGTTTGGCATCCGCTGTGTATTTGGTAGATGGAAGGGGGGTGATGCATGTGCGGTCACAGCGGCACACTCACAATGCTCATTGCCTGGACACACACACACCACTCCGACAGGGTTGTAGCATCGTCAGCTGTACTCACCCAATAGCCACGTGCTTTGTCCGGCATAGCGTTCCATGTACCGTGGCAACATGGAATTCCGCAGTACCATTGAGTCATGTGATGAGCCTGGGAAACGTGCGCAGCAGTGTGTAATCAGTTGCATGGCATCACAAACCATCTGGACATTCAAAGAGTGATACTGTTTCCAATTGCATGTGGTACTGTCAGCTCGACGTGGGTGCAGTCAACTGCGCCTATGCAATTTGGCATGCCTGCTATGGCATGGAAGGCCAACTTGGTGGCAATGACCCCGGGGAGGGTGCGGGGTAGGGCTATGTGTTCCGACACATGGCGCAACAGGGCATCCAGTACCTGTACCAGGACTTTTGAGAAACACGGTTGTGATATGCCGTGCAGCTCACCAACCGTGTGTTGATAGGTGCCAGTGCCAAGGAAATGCAGAACTGAGACAACCTTCAAGAGGGGGGGGATGGCGGTGGGGGTGTCAATTAGGCTGCTGATGTTGTCCTCAATCATGGCGGTGATGTGCATGATTGTTGCACGGTCCAGCCGGTATAGGGTGTGGATCTGTCCTGGGGTGAGGTTCCAGGGTGAGGCCCTGATGCGTGGTATTGGTGGCTGGCGACGGGGTCGGGCTGGCTGGGCAATGGGGTTTGCCATAGCTGCAGGGTTGGCTGGTTGCCACCTGCGCCTCCTCCGCCTACGCCTCCTCCTCTGCGCCATTGCTGCCACCATGTGCAGTACTGCCTGTTGGTTGAGTAGGCCCAGTCCCAGTGCTACTAGCCCTGCTGCCTGCATGGTTCTGTGTTGTGTTGGGCTGGGTGTGGCCCTTTTGTAGGCTCCCAGTGGCCTGCTAGGTCCAGCTGGGCTGATTTGGTGCACCTGTGCCCTGATTCAGTTCAGCCGGCAGTGTATAACGCCATGTTCGCGGTGGCGGCGGTTCCGCCACCGTGATCACGGTATTTCCGCCATTTTTTTCCCGGTATTTCCGTGTCCGCGCTAGTTGTGATGCTCACGGTGTTTCGTGTTGCCGGTAACGGAGGGGTTTCCGTGCAGGCGGAATTAAGGGGAACCCTATTTCCGCGGTGGCGGTTTAGGGTGGTGCTATTACCGGGGCCGCGGGTCATGATTGCGCGGACATGCAAACGGTGCCGGTATGGTTTTACCGGCAGTGTTAATTCCGGACCGGAGTACTTGTAATGAGGCCCATAGATAGATAAGGAAGGGAGAGTGGGAAGGAAATGGAAACAGACAGGCGACTACCGTACTAGGCCTGACGACATTTCTGGTAGAGCCGGAGAAAAACAAAAGGTGAGGGAGAGGGGTGCAGAAAGGGAGGGGAGGAACAAAACAAGCGACTATCCTACTAGGCCTGACGTTTCAGATAGTGCTAGAGGGAGGGGGGCGGGGGACAGTAAGGGGATGGGGGAACGACAGACGAGGTTGCTATCATACTAGGTCCAGGGACAATTCTGATAGAGTAAGTGCGTGGAAGAAATAAAGGGGAGGAGATAGGAAAAGGGAAAGGGGAGGAGAGAACAGAGAGCAAGCAGTCAAAAAGAGTGGAGAAGCAAGAGGGGAGAGCGAATACAACTGCAGAAGTCAGTAGTAACACATAATGTTGGAAGCCCGGATACAAAATGAAGATAGGAACAGCATGATTTACGGTCACCATGAGTACAACATGCAAAGGAAGTCCAGCATGAGAGTTGAGAAAGGGTAACGCAGCGTGAATCAATGAAGACATAAAAAATCTCTTTGTGAAGCTCAGCCGCTCACAATTCTAAAGACGCACCCTTCGGAAGATGTAGTAAGTGGCAACATGGTCCTCCTCCTCCCCCCATGCTGGACTTAGGAATGTGAGCGGGCGGGAAGATTAACGCAGAACGGCATCGCTTGAGAGGGGTGCGCCGGTGCATCTGCAGGACGCGGACGATATTTGTAGACAGTGCTGACGGTCGGTGCCGGCAGGGGAAGCAACACGTGGAAACACCGGCAGAGTGGGACATGGAATGCTGACAAGCGCGGCTTGCAAGGGGTAATTGACGCGGATCATTGCAGCTTGATAGGAGAGTTTATGTGTGCTGACTGGGTCCCACGCAATCCAGCATATTCGAGGCAGTATTTTGGTAGTTACTGGGTGGGGGAGACTAACAAAATTATTCACAGCACTGATATTCTGGAATCTACTACTTGAGATCGGCAGGGTGGGGTTTGTGGCAAATTCTGATATACCCCTTTGGCTTACTCGCCCGTTCATTACACCTGAGAAACGGGAGTGGTCTTGATAGGACGCAGTAACAACACTGGCATTTGATCGTTCCTTCTTGTTGGTTAACCTTTGTCTTATGCCGAGGGGAAAGAAAAAGACTCACCCATCATTGCCTTTTAGGGATCTCCAACCCAAAAAAAATCTTTTGCAAAGGTTTTGGGGTGCAACGGGCTCAGATGGTTCTCCTTTATGTGCAGAAAGTAAATCAGTTCCGTCCCAAAATCCAGACTCCCAGGAAATGGATATGGCGGCTGCTAAAGAAGATTTTGCTGCTACCTTTGAAGCATTTCTAGTAAAGTTTTCAGCCTCCGTCCAGGCACAGTTTACATCATCGGAAATAAAGCAATCACTCTCAGACTTTAGCAAAGACATTGCCAATTCAGGTGAGTGGGTTGAGGCTAATGAACAGGCCATTCAGGGTCCGACACAAGATGGTAAACAGACAGACTTTGCTTTGGAGGATCTTGCCAGGGCGACACAGAATCTGGAACTGCAATATGAAGATTTGGAGGTCCAGTCGTTCCAACATTACAGTAAGAAATTTGACGGAAACAGTTCTGGACTCTCATTTAAAAGAAGTAATAATCCCGATTTTTGTAGATTTGCTCCATTAGACCAAATTCACCGGACTGGCCCAAAAAAGGAGCGATCCCGGGGCCTGCCCACGTGATGTTTTGGCTGCTTGCACTTCCTATCAACAAAAGGAACAGATACTGAGAACGGCCCGAGAACAAAGTACGATCACCTATAACAGATCAGAAATTCAGCTCCATCAAGAACACTCTCCAAAAAAGGCGAGAGATGCAACCGGTTGTTGTACTTCGGGCCCGGGGATCAAATATAGATGGACTTTTCCTTTTGGGATTCTTTTTTCAATCGATGGCACGCAGCGTAGGGTTACGTCCCGTGAAGCAGGATTGGCTTTGATGAGGATGAGAGGGAAGGCGCAACAACTTCTGTCGAGGGCCGTACATCTCAGCAATCAAAAGCATGGGAATGGTCGGTTGTGTCACGGCGAGGAAGGAAGCAGTTGCAACAGTAAGAGTATTGGAAGGCCCTACGCCCAAAGTCAGCAATTGAGGTATAAACGGCAATGGATGATCAGATGCTGCCAAAAAATTCTATCTGAAATCGGAGGAGGAAACTGTCTGGAATCTGTTAAGGTAACAGATGGGGGTGTTAAGACTACCCTGCAAGTTGTCCTGGGGTTTTAGTGGGTTCATGGCTGGGGCTGGCTGCTCCAGATTGTGTTAGGAACTGTGGCCAACACCAAGAGAATATGGTTGGGGTTGGGGATCTACAAGTTGGGGTTAGGGAGGTGTAACAGATGGGGTTAAGATGGATGGGAGGGAGGTAAGGGGAGGGCAGGGTTTGAAAGGTACCTTTGGATACGTTTCGCAAATGGGGGGAAATACATGGTTTGTGGGTTTATATGTCGTTAATAACGTAGCAGTCAAATGGAACAGTTTAAATGTTTAATATTGAATATTAGGGGCTTGAATACACCAGTGAAGCGCAGAAAGCTAGATGCTCTTTTGGTGCGTCATCAGTGAGGTGAAGCTGCGCCTCTCTAAGAGCAGTGAGCAGCTTCACCTCACTGATGATGCACAACTAGGCTGAAACACGTGTATGGGGTTGCTGTGGTACTCTTCTTCAGAGGAGAATTGCCTAGCATTTCAGTGCTGGACTGCCCCTGGGCAGGATAAAGACTGATATGCGGGGAAATTTCTTCTCTGTGAAAAGAACAGTGAGCTAAAGACTTGGTTGAGACTCTCCCAGGGGCCATCCACCCAAGAACAAGTCAATGGGCTTTGTTCGTGCTGGTAGAGAGTTTCCCAGACCCCCTCTGTTTTGCTCTACTATATGAAAGCTTGCTGGCTGTGAATGGAGACCTAAAGGCCTTATCTATCCTTCTCCCTCCGGGATTTACTATGGGTGCCCTAAACTTTCCCCAGTTATCAAATGATGTTGTCTAGACAGGGAACGTGCCCAGGGCTGTAACTGTAATCGTCTATTGGTCCTGGCTAAAATGGCAACAATTAAGCAGCTATTGTTAAAGATCCTAGACAGCGCAAGAGCAGCAAGAGAAAGCCCCCAAGAGGATCAGCACTCAAACTTTGAATCCAACATCACACAAGGGCCAATGGATTTGGTCAGCATTCCACACCCAAGTAAGCCCCAACACACCAAGATTGTCGACATAGAACCTGCAGAGGTGGCACAGTCGCCATTAGTTCTACTGATAAGCCCACAAAGTTAATCAATCAACCAGCCCGGGGAAGGGGGGGCGGAGGGGGGACTTCCAATGAGACCTCTCAAAGTGGGCCAACATTGCTTGTTGGGCAGGAAACAGAGGGAGATGGGGCACTGGAGGGGAGCATAGAGTACCCCCAGCCCTACCTACTTCCATGGACATGAACTTGTTAAGGGGAACACAAAGGGATAGCATGGTATTCATGCATAGGGTCCCTAAAATTCTTGGAGAAAAAAATTAATCGAGAGACTCCTTAACGAACAAATGCATCCATTGTCCAAGAATGGACCCCAATTTATTAGTAACTGCCACATGCTCTTGCCCAATGCCACGAGGCATGATTTTTATCAGCCCCTATTATGTCCCTAATATTGCTTGCCCTAAATGTCATCTGGTCTCATCAGGAACTGGGCCGCAACCCCTGACCCTCTCGGACACCAAAGCAGTCCCATTGGGGACAAGACGAGTGGGGCCCTCAAGCGGATGTGTGGGTGCCTCCCATAGCCAGTTCCTCAGCCCCACATGTATTGGTATTGAGTGTGGGCCTGGCCTGGGTGGGGTCACCCTCTGAACTACTGTGGACTCTTTGTCTTTTGTATTATAATGTACTGATTGATGTAATACTGTGATGTTTGTATACTTTGATGGCCTCGGGCCCAATAAAGTGATGGTGATTCGATTATTATGTAACATTTAATTGACTATTTGTATTGTTTTTATTTATTCCTAACGGTTTAATGATTGCTTAACTGGTTATGACTTTATTTTCAAAACTGAAAAATGACGATTGATTTAGCAAAAGGTTGATTTTTTGATTTATCCATATACAAAATAAAATTATATATATATATATATATATATATGATACATTACTCACCGTAATCGTATTTCTGATGCTTGTATCTGCTTAGATTCACATGCTGTGCATAGGCCGACATCTAGTGGAAGCTGCAGAGTATTACAGTTTGTTTTTCGAAACTCTAAAATGGGCGTCGACACAGGGCGTGCCAGTAATACTATCCCTAGTGTGACGTCCACTGTACCCAAGATCCCTCACGCGTCTAGGATCCTCAGATTGTATTTTTTCTGACATGAGGTAGCATGAGGAGTAGCGCGAGTACAGATAATCCAAGCAGATAGACAGAAAGGTAAGACTACAAGCAATCATGCGCCTTCTCTCAGAGGGGAGGAAGGGTGGGTCGCATGTGAATCTAAGCAGATACAAGCATCAGAAATATGATTACGGTGAGTAATGTATCCCTTCTGAGGCTTGTGAATCTGCTTAGATCACATGCTGTGCATAGATTAGCGAGCAGTACCTGAAGAAGGAGGTGGGATGTGAGAAGGGTCATGAACGAATAAGTGTCTTAGAACCGCTTGTCCCACTTGTGTATCTGCCTTGGAATGGGTGTCAATGCAGTAATGCTGAGTAAAAGTGTGAATAGAGCTCCAAGTAGCTGCTTTGCAAATGGTGTCAAGGGGTACATTTGCAATGAAAGCCAGAGTGGCCCCAATGCCTCTAGTAGAGTGGGCTCTTGGCGTGAAAGGCAGAGTTCTTTCAGAGAGTGAGTAACACAGCTGGATACAGTTAATAATCCACTTCGAGATGGCACCTTTAGAGACGCGATCCCCCTCTCTGCCTGTAGCTACAGAGACAAACAGTTGATCTGTTTTTCTTAGCGGTCTGGTTTTATTTACATAGTAGAGGACCGCCCTACGCACATCTAAGGTGTGTAGTTTCACCTCAGCCGAGCTTTGCGGGTCCTGGAAGAAAGCTGGAAGCTCGATGGACTGGTTTACATGGAATTTTGATATAAATTTAGGTGAGAACCTAGGGTGTGTGCGTAAAACCAGTTTGTCTTTATGGACAGTAAAGAAGGGATCCTGCACTGACAGAGCCTGAATTTCACTGACCCTTCTTATAGAAGTAATAGCTACTAAGAAGGCAGTTTTATAAGTCAGGTGTTTGAGACTGCTTTTATGCATGGGTTAGAAAGGGGGGCCCATGAGCTTGGCTAGCACCACATTAAGGTCCCACCCTGGTGGTGGGTTTGAAATAGGAGGGTGAAGTCTCTTTACTCCTTCCATGAAGGCTTTAACTACTGGTACTTTCCACCACAAAACCTTGCTATGCGAAGTGGTGTAGGCCGACAGAGCTGGCAGGTGTACTTTCAGTGAGTTAAAAACCAATCCTGCATCTAGCAGGTGGAGCATGTATGTAACAATAGTGGAAGGAGTGCAATCAACCGGGTTGATTTGTCTACTCTGGCACCAGATAACGAACCTCTTCCACTTGTCAAAGTAACAGTGCCTTGTGTTTGGTTTCCTAGATTCCTTTAGGATGTCCATACACCTTTGTGGCAAATTGAGATGTCCAAACTCTATGACCTCAGGAGCCATGCTGCCAGGTTCATCGAGTTGGGTTGCTGGTGCACTGTTTGACCTTGGTGCTGGGACAGTAGGTTGTACCAGGCTGGAAGTTTGATGGGCTCGCACACCGCCATCCTGCGTAGGTGTGGGAACCACGGTTGTCTTGCCCACATGGGAGCAACTAGGACGAGCGTCATCGACTCTCTGTTCATCTTGTTCACCACTTTCCTGATGAGAGGAGTTGGTGGAAAAGCGTACGCAAACATCCCTGACCAGTTCATCCACAGGGCGTTCCCCTGGGAGTCTGGTTGGGGGAACCTGGATGCAAATCCTGGGCATTGTTTGTTTTCGCTTGTGGCGAATAAGCCTATAGTGGGGAAAACCCACTGAGAGAAGATATCTTCTACGACCTCTCTGTGTAGAATCCATTCGTGTTCCTCTGGGAGGGAGTCTCTGCTCAGAGCATCCGCTAGGTAATTGAGCTCCCCTGGAACATGTTGTGATGACAGGAAGATGTTCCGTCTGAGTGCCCATCTCCAGATTTTCTGGGCAAGCTTGGACAGATTTGGCGAGCGAGTCCCTCCTTGCTTGTTCAGGTAGAACATGGCTGTTGTGCTGTCCGTCTGGATTTGCACTGACAGGTTTAGTAGGTGGGGCTCGAACGCCTGAAGCGCTCTGAATACTGCCAGAAGCTCTAGCAGGTTGATGTGGTTCTTGGCCACTGAGTGAGACCAGAGACCCTGAGCTGTGTGGTGGAGATGGTGAGCTCCCCACCCCGTCAGACATGCATCTGTAGCGACTACTGCCTGTACTTCGGGATCGTAAAAGGGTTTCCCCCTGTGCGAGATTCTCTCTTGTCCACCAGTGAAGGCTTTGTACCAGTGTTGGCGAAACGACCACTAGATCGTCCCACTGACCAGTTGCCTGAGACCACTGTTTCGCCAACCATTCCTGCATGGGACGCATGCGCAGGCGCGCGTGGGGGACCAGGTAAATACATGACGCCATCATGCCCAGTAAACGCATTGCTTTGCGTACCGTTATTTGTTGACCGGACTGATAATACAGAATTTGCAGTAGTATATTCCGAATTCTTTCTTCTGAAGGAAAGGTCAACCCCTCTTGGGTATCTAGGATTGCTCCTAGGAATTGTTTTGAGGTGCTTGGCACCAGGCTTGACTTTTTCTCGTTGATTGAGAAGCCTAACTCGTGGAGGAGGTTGATAGTCCTTTGAATGTTTGTCCTGCAAATTCCTGGGGTTTCCCCCGTTATGAGCCAGTCGTCCAGATAAGGGTACACTGGGATTGCCTCCCTGCGTAGGTGTGCAGCCGCCACCGCCAGTACCTTGGCGAATACCCTTGGTGCTGAAGCTATCCCGAAGGGCAGTACCTTGAATTGGTAGTGTCGACTGTCCACCTTGAAGCGCAAATACTTTCTGTGCGCTGGGAACATGGAAATATGAAAATAAGCATCTTTCATATCCACGGTTGCCATGTAATCCCCCTTTTTTAGGAGGGGGATTACCTCTTGTAGCGTGGTCATACGCAATTTTTGGGGCTTGACATACTTGTTGGCAGGCCGTAAGTCCAATACTGGGCGCATTGTCAAATCTTTCTTTGGCACAAGGAAGTAAGTTGAATAAATACCCTTGTTTACCTGGTGTCCCGGGACGAGTTCTATCGCATCCTTTTCTAGCAGAATGGCGATCTCCTCGAGGAGAATCTTCTGATGTTCTAAAGAGTGTACTCTTTGTCGTGGAGGATGGTTCCGGGGACGCTGCAGTAGCTCTATACAATATCCTGTGGATACTGTTGACAGCACCCATCTGTCTGATGTGATCCCTTCCCAAGCCTGGGTGAAGTTGGAAATGCGTCCCCCTACTGGGGTTGCGTGAGAAGGGACCCTGAACTGAGCGTCACTGCTTTGGTGGAGGCGTGCCGCCTCCCTTGCTGGGGCTGCCTCTGCCTTTACCACAACCTCTCCTATTACCCCTGCCGTAACCCTGGGTAGACTGTTGGTTGTTGTTCCACTGTGTACCCTGCCCCTGGGAATAGTTAGATCCTCTCTGGGAATTTTGGCCGCGTGGACGACGAAAATTACTATTCCCTCTCTGGTTAGGGGGTTTATTGGTTAACTGGCCAAGGGACTTGAGTGTTTCGTATTCGTCCTTGGCATTTTTCAGTGCGTCTTCGACCGCCTTACCAAACAACAGATCGGTTTCCACCGGTTTGTCCAACAATGATGCCTGGGTTTCTGCGTTAAAACCAGACTGCCGTAACCACGCATGTCTCTTGATAACAGTGCCTTCCGCTATCAATCTGCCTTTGTTGTCCGTGGCGTCGAAGGTTGCTTTCAAAATGCAACCAGACACGGCTCTACCCTCTGCGGAAATCCGAGCTAACTGGCCCTTTAAAGGTTCAGGAGCAGAGGCTATGAGTGCCGCGACTTCTTTCCACTGATGGCAGTTGTAGCTGGCCAACAGGGTGGCGGAGTCAGCAATCCTTGCTTGATAGGCGGACGTTGAGGCTACTTTCCTGCCGAAACCGTATAGTTTTTTGCTCTCCTTGTCGGGAGGAGCTTCGGACGATGACAAGGGTGTTCCAGCTCTCTTACGAGTGCTGGTAACAACTAGGGAGTCTGGCTTCAGATGTCCTCTTATATAGAGAGGGTCAGACTGGGCCGCCCTGAAAAGTTTTTCAACCCTGGGATTGACTGCTCTGGTGGGGTTCGGGTTCACCAGGGACGGATCTATCCTCCGCTGAATGGACTTAAGGATAGGGATGGTCTGGGCAACAGGCCTCCTTTCTCCCACTAATTCTTCTGCAAAGTCCCTTTCCTCCTGGACACCGTGGGTGTCAATGTGGAAATGTTCTGCTGCGCGAGCGAGAACCTCATTTAGGAGGGGTTGGTTATCGACCGGGGAGTCGGTAACCGGGGCTTCGTTCTCTACCGGGGAATCTACTGTGTATGTTTCCGGGTCCTCCTCTTCTTCTTCCTGGTCCTCATCATCCCCATAGTAGCCCGTCCCGGTTTGCTCTTCTACCATACCAAATTCTTGGTCCTCACCAAAGGAAGCCTCTCCTTGATACCGTGAGTATGGTCTTGCGTATGGTTGTACCTCGAAGGGTTCTGACCTCATCGGAGTTTCAAACCGGGGCTTTTTACTCAGGGGGATAGGATCAGTAGAGCCTGAGGGTGTCGCCCCTTGTGGATCATACGAGAGGAAATGTTCTGGATTTTTATCATAAAAATCAGCCAAAGAAGACATTCTTGACATGACCCTATCTATGTCTTCACTGGACCATTTTTTGGAACTGGGAATGACTCTCTCACCAAGTCTATTGGATTTATCTTGAGTAGCTTTGCTGGTTGTAGACATATCAGCAGACCTGGTTTTGTCTGTCTGTTTAGGGGGAGTGGTGCGTTTCACAGGTGTGGAAGAGTGCAAAGGTTGTTTCTTCTGCTGTTTTCCCCCCTCCCTGTGCGTGGAAAAATGTTTTCCCTGTCCTTTAGAGGCTCCGGAGTTTTTCGACGCCTGGCGTCGAGGATCGGGGGTGGTGTCCCTGTCCTTCGAGCGTGGGGCTTCGCTGGCTTTAACTGCGGGCTCCGACTCCTGGAGCGCGGCCTGGGGGTGGAAGTCGTCTTCGTCTTCCGAAGATCGAACTTCTGTTAGCCTAGGGAGCGAGGCACTCTTGGCAAGAGTGGATGATTGTTTGGAGTCATGCGGCGATCTTGATCGAGAGCGCCCAGAGGACACCGAATCGGACCGTTCTGTTTGTGCCTCTTTCCGAGAACTCGACGTCGTCGAGTCTCGGTTGGACTTAGTGTGTTTAGTGTGTGTAGTATGTGAAGCGCTTGTGTCGCCGGGGGTCTTCCCCATAGCCGCCCTGCCGGATGACCTTCCGAGGTCGGGGACCTACGCTCGGCTATCTTTCGAAGCCGTAATGCCCTCGCCGTCCGAAAGTACGGCGTTGCTGCCGTCGCTGAAGGCGCCCTCCGCTGCCAGGGCCGCCTGTCTGGCGTGGTGGGCCCAACGCTTCGTCGAACGGTCCTTAAGTGTCTTAGGTTTAAATCTACTACATGCTCTGCAGTTCGCTTCGGGGTGGTCCCTCGGCAAGCAGAGATTGCACGTGGCGTGCCTGTCGACCCAAGGGTATTTGCGATTGCACTTGGGGCAGAATTGAAAAGGGGTACCCTCCATACGCACCTTGAGGCAGCAGGCTGTTAAGTGTAGGAAATGTATAAGGTGTACCTATATACCAAGAGTGTAGAGTATGTACCACCCCCCACTCTCCCTACTTGCAGGGCCGAGGCCAGAGGCCTTCCAAGGCCCTGGCCGAGGCCAGCGGCCTTCCGAGGCCCAAATCCGTCGTGCAGCAGCCGACAGTCGATTTCTTCTCCAGCCGGCGTCGAGTGTTGAAGTTCGACGTTGGGGTGGGGAAGGATGTCAATAGATTATTATTTTAAATTTTTAGCAAAAGTATGGCTAAGGCCAGGGAACTCCGCAAAATGCTTCCGACCAGTATGGCGGAAAAAAACAATCTGAGGATCCTAGACGCGTGAGGGATCTTGGGTACAGTGGACGTCACACCAGGGATACTATTACTGGCACGCCCTGTGCCGACGCCCATTTTCGAGTTTCAAAAAACAAACTGTAATACTCCGCAGCTTCCACTAGATGTCGGCCTATGCACAGCATGTGATCTAAGCAGATTCACAAGCCTCAGAAATATATATATATATAATTGTCTTTTTCAAATGCGGGAAGAATGACAAGCTTTGCCAGTTGCCCTCTGTGGGTTTCTGCTCTGTGGTGGTGTGCAGCTACAGCTAACTATATATCTCCCTCTCTCTCCCGCTCTCCCCCTCTCTCCCTCTTTATATTCCTTATCTCTTCCCCTTGATCCCCACTCTACGCTACCCCTCTTCACATGATCGTCCCACACTATCTCTCACTCCTCGCTACTTATGTTTCCTCCTAATCTCCACACTCACCACTTCTACTACCGCTAGTCTTCTACTACATTTCTCTCTCTCGAATTCACCAACACTCTGTCGAAAAAAATAGAACTGAAAGCGTGCGCCAAAACTTTGTATCAGTTTTCCCCTCTGCCTAGGGAAATAAAGAAAACACTGGCACAGTTTACATATATCAAGCATTGTGCTTTTTTACCCCCTGACAAGCATTGGGAGAAATGAAATGTTACCTTGTTCCTGTCCTAAACCATTTGTCGAAAAAAATAACTTAACTGACCCATCCCCAGGATTACTGGAAGAAAACACAAGCTATACACAAAAAGGCACTCGTAGAGCAGCATGCAGACTCAGAAAAGACGGTTCCATGTGTTATTATCCACACAAAAATATCGCCATACAAAAATATCGCCATATTTCTGCGGCAATATTAAGGCATGTAACCTGCGGGGGACACCCCTGCATTATTTTAAAGGGAGCCGGGGGACACCCCGGCAACCCCTGCTCCCAAAACCCCCAAATATTATCCCCAATAAAAATATCACCCATGGCCGTTCCTGACGACCATATATACGGCGATATTTTAGTTGGGGATAATATTACGCGATACCGAAAAGACTTCAGGGGTGGGGGATGGAACACCCATGCACCAGAGGCCAGTATAAATGCCAAAATAGCAGCTGACCCTTATATAGCTTCAGGCCAGCCCCCTGAGAGACCTGATCACAGTCACATGGGACAATGAGAGAATGGCAAAACCCACAGCACCGTTGAGCAAACCCAAGGGGAGAAGCAGCCACCAGATAAAAGTGGCAAGCAGAAGGAGCCTTTTTCAGTCCTGGGTAGAGCTTTGTGTAGTAAGGCATATCATGGGAAACCCCAAGCAGGAAGGCCTGGCAAGAATAGGATGACTGACCTGTGGAGAGCTGCAGACTATGGGAAACCTGGACCAATGAGAGCCCCCAAGAATTAGAGAGTGCACTGGCAAAGTGCAGCAGGGAGGAAGCCCTGGTGAGTGATAAGTTGGGAGAACCTTGGAGTAGTATGATAGAGTGGGTAAATTAGAAGAGTACAAACTAAAAAGCATACCAGGTTGGTGGGGGAACCATACATGGGATACCATTTGGGGAGGAGATGGGAACGTGGAAAAGTGGCAAGATTTTGGAGAGAGAGAGAGAAAGAGAGAGAGAAAGAGAGAGAGAGAGAGAGAGAGAGAGAGAGAGAGATAGAGAGATTATTTGTATTCATTCATTTTATTGTTTAAAACGCTGACCTAGCTCAAGAGCAGTAGAATGCTGCACAGAGTGTGGATAGCCCAAAATGTAGCCTGGCATCTTTTAACAGTAGCTCAGTCTGTGTGTCCATTGGAATTAGTCCTTGGTCAGGTGTCGTTGAGAAAGCCATGTTTTGAGAGATTTGCAAGATTGGAGAATTCTGGCAGTGTTCCGTGCCGACAGCAGGATCGAGTTCCAAAGCATCGGTGCATGACAAGAGAAGGACTGTTTGCGGGTCCTCTCTTTGTGGACAAGTTGTTTTTGAAGCCAGTTGTCAATTTACTACCGGCATACAAAATGCTGGTAGTACCGGAAAAACCATGCTGGAAACACCGGCAACGAGCACCAGATGGTAAATGTTCCCAGGTGGTGCCAAATATGCCACAGGTGCACCAATTCCACCCAGGGCACTCAATACAACCAGGAACACTAGAAAGGAACCACACCAACAACCAGAACACTCCCAACAAAACCATGCTGCCTCTCTCAGTGCTAGCAATGGACATGGAGGCGCTGCATACTGCAGTGCAGCTGAATGAGCTGGAGAAGCACCAATGGTGGCAGGAGGCCAGTGAGAGGGAGAGGAGGAGGAAGAGGATGGCTCGGATGCAATTGGCGAGGCAGAGGGAATCAGTCAGGAATCAGTCATACCCTGCACAAAGGCCACAACCTGGGCCTTGACAGATGGGCAGATACATTCAATATTTCGCAAAGTCCGCCCCTCTCTCACTTTCCATGCTACTAAACTCTTAATCTCCTCCCTTATCTTCTCTCGCCTCTTCTACTGCTCCTCCTTAATCTTTGGACTTCCTACTTCTCATCTTGCCCCCCTTAAATCTATCTACCACTCTGCCATCCGCACCCTCTGTCTCCTCTCCCCCTGAGACTCCATCTCTGCTTCCCTTTCCTCTCTTGGCTGGCTTCCCTTTCACTCCCATCTCAAATTTCAATTTCTCTGCCTTGTCTTTAAATCTCTCCACGGTCTTGCTCCGCCTTATCTCGCCTCCCTCCTCTTGTTCTACACTCCCTCCAGCTTCCTTCGCTCTGCCGACCACTTCCTGCTCACTGTTCCTCCTTCAACTTGTGTCTCATCCCGTTTCTGCTCCTTCCATCTCCTAGCCCCCCTACACTGGAACTTCTTACCTCTCTCACTCTGCTCTATTTTCACCTTTTCCTCATTCTGAACTTCCCTCAAATCTCTCCTCCTCCATTCCCCACCTTGAAACCCCTCCCTCTTCCTATTCCCCTCCCTCCTTACCTTATCTCCTTGAGCTTCTCCCTGCCCCCCTCCCCCCAATCTCTCCCCTCTCCCCTTCCTTTCCCTTCCCCCTCTTGCCCTCCCCCATCTCATTTCTACTGCACTCCTCTTCTTCTCTCCTCCAGTTAATTGCTCTACTTATTGTTTTGTTGGCCTGATTCTCAATTTGTTCATTGCTTCTACTGTTATAATGTTATTATCTTATGTATCCTGTTTTTATAATGTGCAGCGCTTTGGTGTAAAGCGGTATATAAACAAAAATAAATACAAAATACAAATACATACACTGTACCGGCTAAACAGGGAGACAATCCAAGAAATACAGACCCTAATCCAGGGCGATATAGGGAGCAGGATTGGCATCCGAACAACCATACCACCGCTGTTGAAGCTGGTGTCGGTCCTGTACTTCCTAGCAACAGGCACGTTGCAGCACTCTGTGGGCCACCTGCATGGCATATTGCAACTAGCCTTCTCCAGAGTGCTGATGCAGGTACTGGAGGCTCTCCTGTGCCATATGGACCAGAAGATCACACTCCCAACCACCCTGGAACAGGTGAATGCCACCAAGGCCCGCTTCTAAGTGCTTTCAGGCATACCAAACGTGCTTGGTGCATTGGACTGCACACATGTTGAGCTGGTACCCTCACATGCCACAGAGGAGGTGTACAGGAACTGCAAGCAGTACCATTCCTTCAACATACAGATGACATGTGATGTCGACCTCACCATCAAGCACTGCTGTGCCAAGTTCCCAGGGTCAACCCACGACTCCATGGTTCGGCGGAACAGCACCCTGCCAGCATACATGGTGTGGCACAGCGGACAAAGGACCTGGATGTTAGGTAAGTACATGGACAAGTACACACACATTGCTGCATTGGTCACAGGCCAAAGGGGGGGGTGGAACTTTACACAAATGCATGACACACACCCACCATGCATCAGAGTACAACCAGTGCATGGTCAAAAGTCAGTCCATGAAGCACGGGTGTAACACCAGACTACTGTCGTGTCAGTCAGTGGCAAGTACATACCTGAACCCTAAGGAAGGAACAAGCAATACACTACAGGTACCAGAATGCAACACTGCCACTACAACAAATCAATACCTGCAGTGCACTGTCCCACCCAGGCCAATGAAGGCATGTCCTTGCAAGGTGCATGCAGGCACAGACTGTGTAGAACCCTCAGTCAGAGGCAACCAGGCCTCCAGATAAGGAGCGTACTAGGCCTTTTTACGCATGAAAACCTTGCAAATACGACAGCTTTATTATTTTCCTGTGTACATTTACACACAGGTTTAGAGCAGAGGGCAGTGCAAAGGTCAGGTTACTTGACACAAACCAGAAGGCTACTTTTGATTTTTATCTACATGGATGTAATTGCAAGCCACCTCTGAAACAGAATGTATTTCTCTGAAGCCGGCTAGGTTTTTGCGATTTCAACATTTAAATATATACAGGAGAGATCAAATGGCCAGACCTTAGAGAAATAATAAAAGGAGTATTCTGTCACAATGCAGAAAGCTGCCGTACAGTAAGAATTTCCATACAGTTTGTGCATGCGCCGCTGGATGTCACATCCATTGGTTCTACGTGATTTCGCCGCCTGATTTTACATCGTGGGACTTTTCATCGCCACCCTTTCATCGGCAAAATTATTATTTTTTTTTTATGGGGGGCTGCACCCGCCTAAATCCCCCCCCATACTTAAATAAACATACCCCAACCCGCACAAACACCACCCCCCTAAAAAAATTTTTTAAAAAATAATTGGCGATGAAAGGGTCGGCGATGAAAAGTCCCACGATGTAAATACAGGCGACGAAATGCATGTATACCACATACATTTTACTCTCTTGCAAAGGAGAAAAGTCATTTTTACTCTCTTAAAATCACATGTACTCTCAAAGTTTAAAAACAGAGAGTAAAATACTCCCACTTCAAAATCTTATCTGGGGCACTGGAGGCAACACCACTGACATGCACCACCTGCTATGCATTTAAACATTCAATGCAAATGTCAAAGTGCCCCATGCATTGCACCATTGCCACTAGTGTGAATGCCAGTGCACAATTGTGACTTCTATCTGAAAGCACAGGGTTGCAAGTCAGAGGGATACAATGGAAGATGGACAACACGTTGATGGAGTGCCGTTGCCAGCTACTGTGAAGACAAAGAAGTAATGTTTATACTGTGCCTACTGGGCATGTGAGCCCTCTTCCTGCATTGCTGCATATCAGTGTATGTCCAGACCACAGTGGAGGTGTCCTGTAGTGTGTGCAGACACTGTCAGGGTGGTGGAATGGCGATTACCACACCACACCATTGGGTTATGCATGCCGGGCTTGATGGTGGCTAGGTTAGTCCCACCCACGTCAATCCACACATCCGAACTATGAAGTGTCGCATGTCCAAGCCCACAATCTCACTCTTTGTGCCTTTTTATAGAAGGACCCTTGCCACGCGCAGGTGTACCCATATGCCTATTGAGTGGTGCCTAGGGCTGCTCTGTACAGAGCTCGCAGGTGTGGCTGTGCTGGAGGTGCGGTCTGAGCATTGAGCGCCCATGCCCTCCTGGTTTGCCTGCAGGGAGAGTGCCACTGACTCCACAAGTGCAGACACACCCTCATTCCCCTTGTGGACCCTCTGAGCCAGGAGTAAGAGGGCATTAGTAATACAGCCCAGTGCACGGGCACAGTTCCGGCCAGTAGACTGTATTGCCTCCCGAATTAGTCGGGCCTCTTCCAGCTGCTGGCATTGGATTTTGGCCATCTCTTCATGGCGGGCTTCCATTAGGCGAATGTGCTCCTCCATCTCTCTGATGTACACAGGGACTTTAGATGTTGAAGTCACACCTATTACCCCTTTCGTTTGTATTTATATTGTTTATTTATAAAGCGCTTATACACACAAAAAGAATGTTTCAAAGCACATCTCCCGGGTCTGTTGTATGTGCACTATTTGTGTGATGCAGGGCTATCTGGTTTGGCTTGTTGTACTCACTGCCATCCCCGTGGGTCCCTGCACCGGCCTCTGCACCTCCAACGTCCTTGATGCCCGACAGATGCATTATTGAGCTGTATCGCTCGTCCCCGTGCATGAGTCTGATGGGGTAGCCCATCCCACCTCCTGTTGACATGGTCTCACAGAGGTGGGCTGTCAACAGGTTGCACACCCGCAGCCGCAAGTCATCCCACCTCTTGCAAGCGTCCTTTGAGGTTCTGGGGACTGACTGCTTTGTTGGCCACCTCCAGCCATATGGCCGACTTGTGGCACTGGCTAGTGCAGCGGTTGTCCCGGCCAACCAGCATCTCTGCGTTTTCCACGTTGTGATCGGTCAGTGCAGTCAATTCTGCCTCCGAAAAGCACGGCTTCCGGAGCCGGACATCAGGCAGCCTACTTCTGTTGCTACCGGACACCCTGGCAGGGATTTCCAAAATGGCCGCCATCCAAAGTATTTTCCATCCCTTTGTTTTGAGGCACCTTTTACTCCTGGCCATCTTAATATTTGGTTTTAACATCATTATCCTGATAACATTGTAGGTTTATTAAGCAGAGTTGTAAATAAACACTCATAGCTTATCTTTTTGATCAGTCTATATTTCTGATAACACGAGAGGCGATCTGACGAGAAGCTGCGGCTACCCCACACCAATTACAAGCAGAAACACAGAAGAGGCACACATTTTAGCGTGGTCAGTCCCAAGACATGGAATTAACTGTCTAATAGTCTAAGACTTCAGAGGACCCACTCAAGTGTCAAGAGAGGTCTCAAAAACCCAGCTCTTCACGACACTACTAATGACCTTCTTGGAGAATTTCAATGGAATGGTCTGGATCCATCCCTTTCAAATTCTCCAAGAAGGTCATTAGTAGTATTGATAAGGTCTTTCAGGGGTTCCTTTGGGGGAGGTTAATAGGCCTAAGATCGGTTACCCTAATCTAGTGAATTATTGCACTGGAGTTGTTCTAAAGAAATCAAAATTCAATTTCTAGCGAACATGTCCCCTACTGGCAGATTATTGAAAGTGAACAATTCTCTCCTTGTGCTCTACGAGACATGTACTCTATGTCTAAAATACCAAACTCTACGGTGATGTTGCCCACCATGAGTATTACCAGAGGGGCTTTACAAAATGTTATGGCGAGTAGAGGGTAAACATTTGGATACACTATGATGCGTCTTTATGGTACAGCGAGCAAAAAGCGTGTGCTGCAAACTCTCATCTCGGAACAGGTTATCATGCCATGTTCTTTCTGGAGAGGAGCGCCTGCTACCTTCTTTGAAACTAAAGGGAACGCAACCTACACCACCGAAAGGATTGCAACAGTGCAAACAAACACGTTTCTGTGTACGGGGCACCATAATGGATGCATGAGCAAAATAGAAAAAAAGAGAGAGGACTGATATTGTGAAACTCACCAACTGCGCAACAGAACAGAATGAATCCAAGAGAATGCCTGCAGCGCCTTAAACGCTAGAACAATGAGAAGAAACAAAGTAGCAACTGTGTCGCGCAGGAATAAATGGGTCTGCTGCTGAAGCAAACATTAAAACGTGGCAGCCATATTGGACTGTACTGAATAACGGAGAGACAGAAGAAAACAAACCAATGAGTAATGCAAATGGGAGAAAGATGTACACATATCGAAAATGATGAATGAAATAAAATAAGGGCCATGCCACAGGCGCGGATAGCACAAGAAAGGCATCCTAACAAGTGAAGCCCAGATGGAGCACCCAAACAAGGAGGGAAAAATAAAATAAAGGTACCAAAACCGAGAAACTATGCAGAATGGCAAGAAGAAGTGAATCTTTAAGTGAAATACTTGACTGAAATAAACCGATGGACACTAATGACCAATCCATGTCCTCATTTAGGTCATCCACATTTGATTGTAACCAATTTTTGTTGAAGGCGGGACGAACATGCTCCCCACCATGGCCCCTTGAAATCTCGAAACTCCATAGATGAAATCAGAGGAAAATACCCAAATGTATTCAACTACCAATGGTAGACCGAAATTCCTGACTAAAGTCCATGGGCTCACTTTGTATGTTGTGCTCCCTCCCTATCTTCTGATTCTTGATATGTTCGAGAAAAATGTACTTACTGATCTCAAAAGGATTAACTATCAAAGAACCACACCCCATAACATTAGAAATGTTCAACTAGACCACATTGAAGCACTGGCCAGAGATGAGAGTATCACAATTAAACCAGCAGACAAAGGTGGGGCCATTGTAGTCATGGACACCGTTGACTACACCAATAAATGTATGATTCTTCTGAATGACTCTTCTACTTACACTAAACTCGATGGCGATCCCATTCACAGCATTAAGGTAGATATTGAAAAAACCATCAGTGAAGCATTCGAAAACGAATGGATCAGTGAAAAAACCAGCAAGTTTCTTGTTAACCAACATCCTATAACACCTGTTTTCTATGGTCTTCCTAAGATTCATAAAATCCGAGATTCTCCACCACTCAGACCAATAGTAGCTGGAACAGACAGCATCTTTGATCCGCTCGCTATCTACATTGATCGTTCATTACAACCCCTGATACAAAGTATCCCCACATACCTTAGGGATACAACCGACTTTCTAAATTGTATTAATGAGGTTAGAGCCTTACACTCTGACTGCATACTTTTTAGTATGGTTGTCTGCAGTCTATATACATCAATTCCTCACAGAGAGGGCATCGAGTCAGTTGAATGGTTGCTCCTTAACTCTCCATCTTCCAGTGGAAACCCAGAGTTTATCCTAGAACTACTCAACCTAATACTACATAACAGTTACTTCAGATTTCAGAACACTTTTTTTCTACAAACAACAGGCACGTCCATGGGGTCATCAATGGCCCCAGTGTATGCAAATACATTTATGCATCGTTTCGAGAAGCAATTTGTGTTCGATCACCCTCGGTGGTCTGCATACATCTTGATGTGGAAGCGTTATATTGATGACATGTTTGGCATATGGTGTGGTCCAGAGGAAGATTTGCTATCATTTTTGGAATACCTCAATTCAGTGCATACCAATATTAAATTCACCCTGGAAGTTGGCAAACCACTACTTCATTTCCTTGATGTCAACATAGAAATCAAGAATAATACCCTATCCACATCGATATACCATAAACCAACAGACGCCAATAATCTCCTTTACTTCACGCGCTTCCACCCGAGAGCAATGCTTAAAAGTCTTCCATACAGCCAAATGTTAAGGCTGAAGAGGATTATATCAGAACCAGTGGGATTTGACATGGAGTGCTCTAAATTGATTGAGAAGTTTGAATCAAGAGGTTACCCATCGTCAGTTTTGAATGAGGCAAAGGAAAGGTCTGACCTTCAAACCAAGGAACAATTATTGTCTGTCAAAAATAAAGAGAAGGAACCACCACTTTTGTATGTTTCCAAATTCTCACGTCAGAGCTTCCAAATAAGCAAGGCAATCAGGAAACATTGGGGAATCCTTCAAAATGACCCAACACTACATAAATTGTTTCCCAAAGCACCAATGATGGCGTTCAAGAGAGGTCGCAACTTGCGTGATAAATTGGTGAAAGCAGAGAGACCGCCCAAAGAGAAACAACAATTTTTAACCACAAAAAAGAAAGGCACCTTTCCGTGTCTATCTTGTTCTCATTGTAACAATGTAATCAAAGGTGACTTTATCAATCATCCCCAGACGGGTAAGAAAATTAAACTAAAGGACTATGCAACATGTCTCACACCAGGTGTCATATATTCCATCAAATGCCCGTGTGGCCTGTTGTACATCGGCCAAACAACCAGACCCGTCAAAGAAAGGTGGACGGAGCACAAATCTACAATCCGATGTAAAAATACCAAATCTCCATTGGTAAGACATTTTCTTGATAACGACCACTCTATAGCTCAACTCAAATTTCAAATTCTTGAAGTGGTGAAACGTCCCCACAGGGGAGGAGATTATCAGTCGATTCTATCAAGACGCGAGAAATATTGGATACATTTCCTGGAAACATTGGACCCTAAAGGGCTTAATGAAGAATTTTCACTAAGATGTTACATCTGAGTCAGATGATCACCATATGGTATCCCACATGTGGCCTACATGTAGTGTTCTGAGATGGAATCCCTTATGAACATTATCTCATTATCTCTATACATTTCCAATTGTTCACATTTACAAAACATTTCTTTTTCATTCCCTTTCCCTGTATCACGAATATTGATCCTAAAGAACAAAGTATCTCCACATGTTTAGGTGATTAGCCAGTGTCTTACCTTGAGAAATTGCTCACACCATTGTTTTGTACGGTACATTCAATGTTAATTGGAACTACTGATATTTTTTCCTTAAATCATAATGCATGAGTGGCCAGCTGACTGCGGTCACCTCCATCTGTATATAATTGATGTAGCTTTGATGAAGAACATAATTATCAATGCAGTGACTTGTTCATCTCTTTACATGAATGGTACCGGCACACATGATTAATCGGAATAACAACAGCGAGTTCGTCGTTAGGTGACACTCGGGGCGCTTCACAATTAAATATTCTTTGTAATTAACGATTATGTGATAGTTGGTCTTCGAGAAGGAGCACCCGCTTCACACCTACTTAGAACACTTATTTAAGTTTCATTCTACTGTTTACTGAAGATTGCCTGTCACAAGATGGACCTCGGACTTGAACATCCAGTTTTGTTTAGTCCGCTTTTTAGCTTCATCACTCCCTTAGCCTTACGTGCTCATTAGCGTATCACGATCATCATCACGTGATTCGCTGACTTGAATTTCTATGGCAACCACTACGCTTCCCTGAGCGTAACCTGTTTTGGAAACGACAAACGCTGCTTGGAGACAGGTAATTTTTCCGTTTTCACAGAGCATCCAGAATCACTTTTTGAGCGAATTCGCCAATGACGTTATGTGTCCACTTGTCCACAGATAACCCACACGGGCCACTGTATGGAACAACGCTCCATTCTATATTTAGCTACCAACGCTTCCTGCGACCAATGTTGAAGCGACAAGCATGTTCTATGCTATTACCCTTGACTAGTCTCCTTCAGTCCACACCAGGTAATGAATATAAACACTCATGTTTTGTGCTTTATCTAAACATTTAGTTTCTACGAAAATGTAATGCACATTTATATCACATTTTCACTAGGGAGCGCATGCCGCTTTTCACTAAAATGAAAATATAGAAGCTCCACATATTGACGTCCCATAGATCTGCGGTCACTCATACTTCCCTGCATTTGAATGCCCGTCGGGACATTTGCATGAGTAAGTCTCTATTTTCACTACTTTGGTCAAACGAGTTCTAGAAAGTCTATTCCTCATCACCCTTAGTTCAACAGGATTTTCCACCTAATTAGTGTTCTATTGAGTTGGTGCTCACCGGGTCCTCCTTCTCCATAACAGTGGCTAGTAGAAATATGTGATTTAGGAACTATGCATTGAATGTACAGTTCGGTAGAGAATTATCACTTGACCAATTCTTTAAAGCATTGCTTTTTAATTAGCGGCACTAGTTTTATTTCTCTTCTAACATGTGTTATGTGATGCTCGTTATACAGAATTATGGAAAATATCCATTTCTCCTTTTTTTTTTTAAAAAAAAAACTTTTCTTTTCTCCACTTTCTGTTGAACAGTTCATTTGTGTCAGAGTGCTAATAGGCTCAAGAAGAAGAGGATTTCACCTCGAAACGCATCAGCCAAGCACAGTCT
Organism: Ambystoma mexicanum; assembly: GCF_040938575.1. Classification (NCBI taxonomy): domain Eukaryota; kingdom Metazoa; phylum Chordata; class Amphibia; order Caudata; family Ambystomatidae; genus Ambystoma; species Ambystoma mexicanum. The sequence goes on from NC_090934.1 coordinate 1,283,113,390, forward strand.
AATCTATGGATACTTTTGTTTGCTATGTTTTGCATTTTTGATGCCTATTGACCGACAGTCAATAATGATTGTTCTTGTCAAAATTAAATTTCTCTACCTTCTTCATATTGAGATTTCTTTTGATTATTATTGATCATACTGCATTTGCAAAATTGTACGTAATTTATTGAATGTCTTTGTTGACAATATTATACAGTGTGCAGGGGACGGGAGGGCTCCCAATCTGGATCCTCTTACGTCCTCTTCTTTCAGCAATTCTGGTTTTGTGCCAAGACCACTTTTTCTCCCCTGCACCTCATGTTTCAAAAACACATTACCTATTAACTGTCAAGCAGTTATGTACCCTGAACCATTAGTGTGCACTGTCAATGACAAATACTCTGTGCTCCCTCCCTATCTTCTCCTTCGCTCTTCTGCCTCCCCACTTGATGATCCTGTCATTCATTTACCCCTGCCCCCTCTCTATTACTCCCCTCTTCCCTTTGATACTTAAGTGGCTCCTTTTGTCTGCAGCTCTGTACAAAATAAATATAATTACAAAGCATTCACTGCCCGTTTTGATATAATGGGCTCTGCAGTGTCTATTCACTTCCAACCTAAAAGATAGTTGACTTGGTGCTCTAATAGACAAATACAGTTTCAGATACCGCCACCACAATCATTTCTATTGCTATGTTAATTGTTAATAGATAGAAATGTTTGAGATTTTTAAAATAATTGCTTTTTGTTCAAGTTCTTATAGAACTGAAAACAAATATAAATACATAAATAAAATACATAAATAATAATTTCAAAAATGCTTTGATAGCTAGGGATGTGTGTATTCTGTAATTCCTAGCAACCTTGTTTGGCTTCTGCGTAATGATTGGGATATTACAAATAAAAGAAAATCGTCATCACCTTTCACTCCAAACGTCTTTAACCTTTGTAGAGCATATGTCTCCTTCTCAAGCTCATCCACTACTTCTCTCTCAATTTTTACAAGCATCTTTTTCTCTCTTTTCACTATTTCACAATTTGTTTGTTTTCTTGTTGGGTCTCCAAAGGTTTAAACCCTTACTCATATTTTCTTCCTCATTGTTGTCTGCCTATCGCCCAATCTCCAGCATGAGAGCATCTCACACTAGAGCCTATCCCTAAATCTGTAAATAGTTTCATCCTTTTGACAAAGGGTTTATCATCAAGTTATGCCCTACCTCTCATGAATCGCTATGTCAATCACTGGACCGATGTTCAGAATTAATATTTATGGAACACCATCTTAAGACTTTCAGGAAGAAAACAAACTTTGACTTGCTCTCACCTTTTGGCATGTTCCCTTTCGACACATGTGCTACTGAATGTACCATGCCGCCCCACCCCAGACATCAAGAGGCAACACAGTCTTGCACCATATACTCAATTATAATGCAAACATATAATAGTTCTGCCCATCTTAAAAGCTAAAAGATTGGAAGATTGTATGTTTTGACACTTGCTCACACAAACATTATTTTGAAAATAATGATCAGTTCTACACCATTTGTACTTTTACCTTTCATATCATCTACTGGCATAATTTCCACAATTACACTGTTGCATTACATACAAAAGAGTGTGTGTCATTCCTTCAGTTTTTTTGCTTTCTGTCTGAACTTGACTGCCAGCAACCATCTTGGATTGGTCACTGACATCACTTCCAGCGGCCATCTTGGATCCTTGGCATCAATTTCTGTAGCCATCTTGGATCCTTGACATCACTTCCTGTGGCTATTTTCAACCAAACCCATCTCCTGCCCGAAGCCACAAGAGGCTCCTCTTGCAACACAAATTGGGAAGCAATCGACCTTATCCCAGCAACAGCAGGGACAATATCAGAGAGACCAACCACTGATGGACTAGGCTATCAAGTGATGAGAGCCTGTGTCATCCCTTCTGAACTTCCTGGGGGTTTCCAGCCAGAGGCGTCCCAGTGAAAGGCAGAACAGTGAAGGGTGAAGACCAGCCCTTGACCAGCTTCTTTGCCTATGATCCTTTGCCTTTGTCCCTGTTGCACCTGTGAGTTCCCTAAGCTTCCTAATTACTGTGCTGTCACTCCACACTGTGCTACTACCCTAAAATGCATTGACGCCTGCTCCGCCTGCTGCTCCTAATCACCTCTTCCTACGCTTTCTCCAATCAAGCTACAACTTCCACCTTTCCTATCCCTATTATAAAACTCACCATTTGATTCGCCCACTACTCCATTTCTCTACCACCTCCTTCCAGCAAACAAAATCAACGAGCTAACCATACCTCCTCTAACAGTCATCAACCTAGCTGGAATGCTCATTCTGTTTCCAATAAAACTTCCTTTATCACTGACTACTTTCACTCCAGCTCTCCTCCCCTAGAGCTTCTTGCCATCACTGAAACCTGGATTTCTCCATCTGACACTGACACTCTGTCAGCCCTACACAACTCCAAACTTTCCTGTGTTCACTCTCCTCGACTGACTGGCAGAGGTGGAGGCGTCTCTCTGAATTCACCATCTCTACTATTGCTCTGCCTCACTCTGTTCACATCATCTCCATATATATCGCCCTCCTGGTCCCACTGGACCATTCTTGGATGAGTTTGGACAACAACTTAATTCTATTTCCACTAAACATCACTTCAATCTCGTAGGTGACCATAACCTTCCCTCTCCAACCATTTCTCAGAAATCTGAACTTGAGTCTTTTCTTAGTGACCACACTCTCTACTCTATCCATAACCTACCTACCCACACAAGGAGTAACTCTGTCACACCATTCATATCTGATCACTCAATTGTTTCCACCACCATCTCCTTCCCACCCTCTGACCTTTCCTCACCACTTGCTTCACCCATTACTAAAAAGGAAATGTGCGCACATTTAAGAAGTGCATTTGAGGAAGTGGAGTTGCTGTCTGGCTGCCCCGGTGTCTTTGTTTCTTTACCAGAGCTGTGGGACTCTGCTCTGCTGTCTTTCTACTTTCCGTGGATTGGCTGGTGCCCGCCCCGCCCAGACTCCCAGAATTCCTCAATAGCCTGCATGCACGCGCATTTGAGAAGTGCAGTTGAGGAAGTGGAGTTGCTGTCTGGTTGTCTAGTTGGCGAGCGGGCTTTGGGCGCTGAATCCTACGGTGAGCCAGCTTTGTGCTTATTGAATTAGCTAAGCCGCCGTGGTGTGTAATGGCTTCTTGTATATACACCTTAAAAACAGGCATGCCGCGCGATCCTGGCTTGGATGCCCACAATATTCTTAACAGCGAACTTTGTAAAAAAAACCACAACTGTTAAATGTCATAGCGGGAGGGACAAAAAAGACATGGCGTTCGCTGTCTCTGTCGTCTGACATTCGACAATTTTTTGTTAATGAGCTAAAAAAAAACGTCTCTATCTGAAACTAGTACACCATTGCAATCAGTAGCAGTAACAATAGGTACACCGGCTTCTGTCTCAAATACTTGACCATTGTAACGCTCACCTGATTCCCGCAGAGGCGCCGGTCTTGACTGGGTGAATGCCGTATCTTCAAAGGTGATGTGTAACACACGGTTGGCTCTTTGGACTGGACCTCTGTGCACTGTATGTCTGACTCGAAGAGTAAGATGTCTGCAGATAAAAAATATGGGATTAATGAACTGGGGTTATTGGGTGCCTCTCTCCTCTTCCCTTTCTCTTCTCCTGTAGAACCCCAAAGGTTAACGCCCTCACCTTAGGTAAGTGAACGCCGAGCTCTCCATCTGCCTCGGGGCAGGGTGCCGTAACCAGTTCCTTCACTGGATAAGGGTGCAGGCCTCTTGACCTCAGAGGACTGCTGTCCGTCGTTAACTGCACGAACGGTAAGTTCTGGGCACTTCAAATGTCTTAAAAGTCTTTTGTAATGATATCTCTTGTTTTGCAGGGTTCCGACGATGGCGGATGGCGGGCTGATGAGAGTTGAGGATCGAACCTGCGTGAGGAATAGAAGCGCCTGGAAGCACGTAAGTAAGCGCTTGTAGCCTGCTTCACGATGCGCACTAACTGTCCCTTTTATCTTGCAGGTACAAGTTCGGAGCTTTAGAGAAGCTGAAGGGTGCTGGAATACCCACTGGATTCGGCGTGGGAAGGAGTAATGGCACGTGAGTAATAAAGTTGCCCAATGTCTTTAAACGCACCTTCTTTTGTCTTCCAGATGCGGGATGCAGCGCCGAAGGCCTCCGGAGCGTGCGAAGAGCTGGTAAGCTTTTGTCTTTCAGATGCCGGAATGCAGTGCGAAGACCTCCGGAGCATGCGAAGAGTAGGTAAGCCTTTGTCTTACAGATGCCGGAATACAGCGCGAGGCGTTGGTGACAGCCGATGGACCAGGTAAGAGATGCGCTGCCACTGAAGACCGTAATGCTAACCTGTTCTTTCTTTGTCTTTACAGGTGCTGCTGAAGACTGGATTCCAGGATGGTAAGCCTTTGTTTCCTTAGGCCCAGGATCAGAAGCAGAAGACACGATGAGCGTTCTGCTGCAGAGAATGCAGAATAACGCAAAGCAAGATTCATCCATCGGGTGTGGTTTAAATAGCCTCCTGTAGTGCTTAGGTATCTCCTTCCACAGCCTCGCCTAGGTAAGAAAAGAGTTCCTGCTTTCCAGAAGAGTTCCAGTGTTCTGAACCTAGGGAGTGGCTCCTGCCCCACCCAACAGGAAAAGTAGTCCCAAACAGAAGAGGATCAGGGGCTCAACTGGCAGGTAAGTAAGCAGCATGGTCTGCTGCAGGAAAGTCCACCCAAGCATTATGAGCCCGGCGCTTCCAGCGCTGGGACTGGGCATCTTTATGAGCCTGGTGCCACTGGCGCCAGGACAGGGTCCAAAAGGTCCCAATTGGGACTGGCTGGCACTCGGAACCAGGGTTATGGGTCTGCTTCCAAGGGAGTCGGGCAAGTCCTGATCTTTTGGAAGCAGAGATCATGACAGCACCCCCCCTCAAGGCCCCTCCCAAACCAGGCTTCTCCGGGGGTTTGGGCTTGTTAGGAAATGTTCGATGAAATCTTTTGATTAGACGAGGGCCGTGGACATATTCTGCAGGTTCCCAGGATCTTTCTTGGGGACCGTAGCCCTTCCAGTCAATCAGGTAAAATAGTTTAGATTTGGAGATCTTGGAATCCAGGATGCTTTTGACTTCAAACTCGAGTTCTCCATCAACTAGAATAGGTTTTGGAGATTTAGTTAGTCGGGTTTGAGGTTGCACGGGTTTTAATAGAGAGACGTGGAAGACCGGATGTATCTTCATGTGAGGGGGCAAGTGCAACTTGACCGCTACTGGATTTACTATGGTAGTGATGGAATAGGGACCAAGGTATCTTGGGTTGAATGTGCGTGGTCCTTTTAGAGGTAGATATTTGGTGGATAACCAAACTTGGTCTCCTACTTGATATTGGGGGGCTTCCTTCCGATGTTCGTCTGCTCCTTTCTTGTATTGTTCTTTAGCCCTTTGAAGGTGAGAAACGGCTTCCTTAAAGGCTTGGGTGATTGTAGAATGCAGGTGGTCTACTGCTGGTGTTCCAAGATCTTGGAGTGGATCCAACTCCGAAGTTCGAGGGTGACTACCGTATAAAAGAAAAAACGGGGTCTTCCCAGTTCCCGAGTGGACAGAGTTATTGTAGGCATATTCGGCTATCCAAAGGATATCTTTCCAAGTTTTTTCAGTTTGTTGTAGCATGCAGCGCAAATACTGTTCCAGAGTTTGATTGGTCCTCTCGGTTTGTCCGTCGGTTTGAGGGTGGTGGCTGGTCGAAAGTCTCACATCAATTTGAGCCGACCGACAGCAACTTCGCCAAAAATGAGAAATAAATTGACTACCTCGATCTGAAATGAGAACTGAAGGAAAACCGTGCAGTCGGACGATGTTTTCGAGAAATTCTCGGGCCAGAGTTGCTGCTGTTGGTAAGCCTTTGAGTGGAATGAAATGCGCCATCTTGGAGAATAGGTCCACGATTACTAGGATCGTATTGTATCCGGAGCATGGAGGTAGATCGGTGATGAAGTCCACAGAAAGCGTATGCCAAGGGCAAGGTGGGATGTCAATAGGGCGTAAGAGGCCGGCTGGTTTTTCCTTTTGACTCTTGTTTTGGGCGCATACTCCACAGGACATTATAAAGTCTCTGATATCTTTTTTCCAAGATGGCCACCAGAAGTAGCGCTTAATCTTTTCCGAGGTCTTGGTCATACCGGGATGTCCTTCCATTAAAGAATCGTGATAACAAGAGATTACCTTTTTCTGTAAATCTGTGCTGGGCAGGTATAACCGTTCTTGGAAATATAATAGGTTGTCCTTCACCGTAAAGTCCTTTCCCTGCAGATGCCAATTCTGTATGTCTGCTGGAGTTACCAGTAGCCTGGCTTTATCCTTAACTTCCTCTATGGATTGTGTGGCAATTACACCTAGAATTCTTTGTTCGGGAATGATAGGTACAGGTTTAGGATTGATCAAATGTTCTTCCACTCCCATCCGAGAAAGGACATCAGCTTTACCGTTTTTTGTACCAGGTCGATAGGTAATTATGAAGTCAAACTCGGCAAAGAATAGTGCCCAACGGAGTTGCCTAGAGGATTGAACTTTTGCGGTTTTCAAATATTGCAGGTTTCGGTGATCTGTAATCACAGTAACGGTGTGTCGGGCCCCCAGAAGATAATGCCGCCAAGCCTTAAAGGCGGACTTGATAGCTAGAAGTTCCTTATCAGTAATAGTGTAATTGATTTCAGGAGGCGAGAATTTGCGGGACCAAAATGCCACGGGATGCAACTGATTGGTTACTGGGTCCTTTTGTGATAGAACTGCCCCCATGGCAAGGCTCGAAGCATCAGTTTCAACGATGTAGGGGAGTTCTGGGCGAGGATGTTTTAAGATCGGTGCAGAGATAAATCTAGTCTTCAAATTCTGGAAAGCTTGTTCTGCCTCGGTAGACCATTCAAAACGTTTGTTTTTCTTTAACAAGGCGGTGATGGGCTGGACTATTCGAGAGAATTCGGGGATAAACCTGCGGAAAAAGTTAGCGAAGCCTAACAGGCTTTGAACACCTTTTATGGAGGATGGCGATGGCCATTTGAGAATTGTATCGACCTTCTTTGAATCCATACGCACTCCGCTAGGTGATAATATGAATCCCAAGAATTCAACTTCAGTCACGTTGAAAACACATTTTTCCAACTTAGCGAAAAGTTTGTGTTGACGCAATCTCTCGAGGACCATTTTCACGTGTTTCCGATGTTCAGTTTCCGATGAAGAATAAACAAGGTTGTCGTCAATGTAAACAGCAACACACACATCTATGAGCTCTCTGAGGACATCGTTCATAAAATATTGAAAGGCGGCCGGGGCATTGCAAAGTCCGAAGGGCATGACCTGATATTCAAATAGCCCATACTTGGTGCGGAAGGCCGTCTTCCATTCATCGCCCTCTTTTACTCGTACCAAATGGTAGGCTCCTCTAAGATCCAGCTTGGCATATATGCATGCTTTTCTGACTTGGTCCAGGAGTTCAGGGATCAAAGGTAACGGATATCTATTCTTAACGGTGATCTGGTTCAGGGCGCGATAATCTATACAAGTTCTAAGGTCCCCTTCTTTTTTTGGAACGAAGAACAAAGCTGAGGAAGCAGGGGACTTGGAAGGACGAATAAACCCATTTGCTAGGTATTGATCCAGGTATTGTCGGAGGTGAAGATTCTCAGGCTCGGTGAGGGCATAAATTCTACTACAAGGAGGAGTAGATCCAGGTATCAGGTCTATCTGGCAGTCATAAGACCTATGAGGAGGTAGAGAGTTAGCCTGATCCTCCCGGAAAACATCTTGGAATTCTAGGTATTCAGGAGGTAACTGGGGAGCCTCCGAGGAAATTGCTGCCAGTGCAACACCAGGTCGAGGGTGACAAGTAGAGACACATTCTGGAAACTGAACCGTTCTTGCTCGCCAATCGATCTGAGGATTGTGCTTCTCTAACCAAGGAATTCCTAGAATAATCTGGAACTGAGGGGCCTTGATCACATCGAACACGATCTTCTCATGGTGTCCATCTTGACTTACTAGCGTCACTTCTTGGGTGGTATGCGTTACTGGTCCGGAGGCTATCTCCGTACCATCCACCGTAGTAATGACGTCCTTTACAGCCTTTGGACAAAGAGTCAGATTCATCCTCAAAACCATTTCATGATCCACATAATTGCCGATGGCACCGCTGTCGATGTAAGCTTCAATCGCATGTAATCGATCCGGATGTTCAGGGCTAATGAGGACCATAGGTATCACGAAATGCGAGGTCACGGAACTGGTTTTAACGCTCAGCAAGAGGACCTCTATTCTTGGCGGGCGAGGTCGTTTCCCTGCTCAGAGTTTGTGACCCTGGTAACTGCAGCTCCTACTGCCTTCTTGGCTGGTTTCACCGGACAGTCTCGAAGAAAGTGCCCCGAGTTTCCGCAATAGAGGCATAATTGCAGCTCTTTTCTCCTTTCCCGCTCCTTTTGTGTTAGTGGTCCTTTCCGGCCCCCTATTTGCATGGGTTCCCCGGAGTCTACTCCTTTGGTAGGAGTTGGTGGTTTGGAAAATACTCGAGCATCAAACTTGGAACGATCGGCCTTCCTGTTCTGCAGTCTGTGGTCAATTTGAACGACTAAGTCAATATAGTCCGAACAGTCTTGCGGGGGATTCACTACTTGGGCTAACACATCTTTGAGCTCTCCACGTAGACATCTATAAAACAGCGTAATCCTTTTGTCCTCAGGCCATCGAGTTTCCACTATCAGTCTGTTGAAAGACGCAATATAAGCCAAAAGGTCTTGATTACCCTGTCGCAATGAAAGGAGCTCATTGTCCAAGGCCTGCCCCTGTGAATGTCTTGCAAACAGTTTTTCCATACTGAGCTGAAAAGCTTGAAAATCATGGAGAACCGGATCATCTTGATTAACTAGAGGGATCGACCAGTCTGCCGCATTGCCACTAAGGTACGAAAGCACGAAAGCTACCTTAGCTTGATCAGTTGGAAAGGCTGCTGGCCGGCATAAGAAGTGCAACCGGCACTGATTAATAAATACTGCAAACCTCTTTGGGTCACCAGAAAATCGTTCGGGCGGAGCCAGAGGTACATTCCCAGGTAGGTTGATCTGCACTGGGTTCGTAGAGGATGTTGAAAGAAGATTTGCCCCTGATGCGGGTAACGGAGTTTGTCCGGCTTGTGACTGTAGCAATTGTCTAGCGAGATCGTCTGTTCGCTCCTTGGAAATAATCAGTTCCCTTCTTAGAGCATTCGTTTCCTGACGGGCTGCATGCACTTCTGCTCTTAGTTCCCCAAGTAACTGGGCTAGTTGGTCGGTATCCGAGGTTTCCATAGCGCCTGGGTGGGAGTTTTGCGGTAGGCTTTGCGTTCTGTAACACTCACCTGAATCCCGCAGAGGCGCCGGTCTTGACTGGGTGAATGCCGTATCTTCAAAGGTGATGTGTAACACACGGTTGGCTCTTTGGGCTGGACCTCTGTGCACTGTATGTCTGACTCGAAGAGTAAGATGTCTGCAGATAGAAAATATGGGATTAATGAACTGGGGTTATTGGGTGCCTCTCTCCTCTTCCCTTTCTCTTCTCCTGTAGAACCCCAAAGGTTAACGCCCTCACCTTAGGTAAGTGAACGCCAAGCTCTCCATCTGCCTCGGGGCAGGGTGCCGTAACCAGTTCCTTCACTGGATAAGGGTGCAGGCCTCTTGACCTCAGAGGACTGCTGTCCGTCGTTAACTGCACGAACGGTAAGTTCTGGGCACTTCAAATGTCTTAAAAGTCTTTTGTAATGATATCTCTTGTTTTGCAGGGTTCCGACGATGGCGGATGGCGGGCTGATGAGAGTTGAGGATCGAACCCGCGTGAGGAATAGAAGCGCCTGGAAGCACGTAAGTAAGCGCTTGTAGCCTGCTTCACGATGCGCACTAACTGTCCCTTTTATCTTGCAGGTACAAGTTCGGAGCTTTAGAGAAGCTGAAGGGTGCTGGAATACCCACTGGATTCGGCGTGGGAAGGAGTAATGGCACGTGAGTAATAAAGTTGCCCAATGTCTTTAAACGCACCTTCTTTTGTCTTCCAGATGCGGGATGCAGCGCCGAAGGCCTCCGGAGCGTGCGAAGAGCTGGTAAGCTTTTGTCTTTCAGATGCCGGAATGCAGTGCGAAGACCTCCGGAGCATGCGAAGAGTAGGTAAGCCTTTGTCTTACAGATGCCGGAATGCAGCGCGAGGCGTTGGTGACAGCCGATGGACCAGGTAAGAGATGCGCTGCCACTGAAGACCGTAATGCTAACCTGTTCTTTCTTTGTCTTTACAGGTGCTGCTGAAGACTGGATTCCAGGATGGTAAGCCTTTGTTTCCTTAGGCCCAGGATCAGAAGCAGAAGACACGATGAGCGTTCTGCTGCAGAGAATGCAGAATAACGCAAAGCAAGATTCATCCATCGGGTGTGGTTTAAATAGCCTCCTGTAGTGCTTAGGTGTCTCCTTCCACAGCCTCGCCTAGGTAAGAAAAGAGTTCCTGCTTTCCAGAAGAGTTCCAGTGTTCTGAACCTAGGGAGTGGCTCCTGCCCCACCCAACAGGAAAAGTAGTCCCAAACAGAAGAGGATCAGGGGCTCAACTGGCAGGTAAGTAAGCAGCATGGTCTGCTGCAGGTAAGTCCACCCAAGCATTATGAGCCCGGCGCTTCCAGCGCTGGGACTGGGCATCTTTATGAGCCTGGTGCCACTGGCGCCAGGACAGGGTCCAAAAGGTCCCAATTGGGACTGGCTGGCACTCGGAACCAGGGTTATGGGTCTGCTTCCAAGGGAGTCGGGCAAGTCCTGATCTTTTGGAAGCAGAGATCATGACAACCATCTGCAGGCTTCATAGAACAAGTTAGCAATACTGTGAATGCTCCCGAGATATCTCGAGTTTTTGCGACAAGCACTCCATTGGAATTAGTAGCGGTAACAATAGGCATACCGTCCTCTGTCTAAAAATACTCGAGCTTCTGCATGCTCCACAGAACACGTTATTAACACTGTGAATGCTGTGAATGCTACCGAGATGTCTCGGGTTTCTGATATACCTGACTCTGTGTTAATTACAGCGTATAATAGTGGCAAATTTGCAGCCACGCAAGTAACTGCTATGCCCCATATCATGCTTTCCTTACAAAAGAGCATGCCAAACACATTAATCCACCTAGCCCCTCAAATCTGCTCTGTACTTGCGCAGCAGAAACTTCGAACTGCGCATAATGAGCTGCTAGTTGAGGGGGAAGTGGATGACGATACGATAAGTTTCATGAACACGTCCAATAACACATGTATTGAGTCGGAGGACGTAATGTATATTTGTTCGAATACGGGTGACCCAATTCAGTTGACCCGAAAAGAGTATCTTGTCTGTCTTACAAAGAACTACGCCTCTCAAATTATTAACAGCAGAAGATGAGTTTAAGGCCAATTGCAATGAATTGTCAAAATCACCAATCTTGTTTGAGAAATCGGTAGAGCACTCATTGAATAATTCAGTGTCCTTTATAGCACCCACCCCAAGAGATACACGATTTAATGACCTGGCAAAAGAGCACAATTTTTTCATTAATGTGCAATGTCCAAGTCGTTCTTTTTTTCCTGAAGCTCCAGCTTTAAATAATACCTTAAGTGCGATGAACACTGCTTTATTGTCTATAGCAAGATTGTATGAAGTGCTGGAGCATAAAATAAATGCACAGTTTTGTTAATGCACGTACTAAGCGAGTGTAAAAAAACATCTGAAACCTGCAATGTGCCTAAAGAGATGATCCCTTCAGTGGTAAAGCAGATTGTAATAAGGACCCCCTCGATCATCTTCATCCTGAAAGAACAAGTAAAGAGTCAAGCTAATAGCTCCAACATTATTTATGAAAATGTGGAAACTATGAATAATAATCAGCAGGGGGGAATAAAAATCAATGATGTTCCACCTGTCAATCCTGTTGTTCCTAGCATGTAAGAACCCATGGGAAATCCACTATAAACCCCGTTAGAGGAGGTGGCCAACATGCATAATAAAGCATCACAAGTGGCTGATAATTGTGATTGCCCGAAGCCTATTAATCCATTCACCTTTATTGGTAAACCAACATCAATCCTTCCTATACCAGACGCAACCTGGTGAAAACAAAAAGGAGGAAGACTCCTCAAATAAAGAAATGAGTGCCCAAGAAATCTAGTATCGAACTAAGGCACTCCTCAAAAATTCCTTTGATTGTCCTGTAAAATAAAGAAGCAGAACAAGGCCTGTTTAATCATGCCTCCAATGGTCAGGCCCTTGGACTGCTTGTCCTCAGGAATATGAACCATTGAACAATCTGGTAGCATTAGTCTCAGAATCGAAAACTTGTATTGTGCCGATAGTAAAGGGTACTCGGGCTCCACAGTTGTTATTGGAGCAGGGAGAGATAGTCAAACAAATCGGTCCTACTATTCAAGAATTACGATGCGCGATTAAGGAATCCATAGCACAATATATTATTCAATCTAAAGATACATCGAGGGACATGACAGGATCACAAAAACCTCCTATGTCTATACCCGCCTTACCCCTCTTATTGAAGGGTCCCTCGTGTGCCAAACATGGACCCACCTCGCCATCGCTGCAAGTGCGTGTTATGAAGGCGGCCATCACTGAGGATGCAATGGGTAAAGATAAACAATTCCATGAACGATGTGAATATAGAACTTGTCATCGATTATTATTAACATGCAGAGATTATCCATTTTCAAAGTATGACCTCAACCGTACGACATTACAGGATCTAACGACCACTGACATTGATTTAGCGGAGATCATTGATCATGGTGATTTGTCAAAAGTGAGGCTCTTTATGAGATCAGGAATTACACTAAATGCCCTATGGCAGGCAAGATCTGAACTGTTTAATCTAGGATTTGCTTTAACACAAGATATATCAGTTATATCACCTATGTCATTACAAAGGCAAACAAGACCTAGAGTCTATCAGAGTTTTGCCAATACACAACAGAATATTCAAACAAGCGAAGCCTCACTTCATAAATGATCAAGACAGACTCATGAAAATAACTCATAACAATGCTGGATACATGACTATGTGAGCTTGTTATCTTGGAACACTCGTGGTCACATGCACTTCATAAATACCCAATGTGAAGAACTGAACAATTTTTATATTATTGTGCACGTAGCTCACTGTTGAACCTGTATGGGATTTATATCACATCTCAACAGTTCCAGCTATCAATAACTTCAATGGCCGTCTAATGGCAGGTCTTCTCATAATCAATGAACTCCAAGAACAAAACATACAGATCACCTTCGCCATATATACAGGTGGTAAAAATAATTAAAGATCATTTTACCATCGCCATAATTAATGTTTATTGGGGCAAACAACAGCTGGAATCAGAGTTGTTTTCGAGTAGATGAATGAAGTCTTGAATGACCTACTATTGGATAGAACCATTAGCCATACTTTGATTATGGGCGATTTAAACCTCCACTTAATATCACAAAACTCTAAGGCATTCACATTCGATGAATTACATTAGATAAACCTCATTAAAGAAAGAAATGATGCAATGTTAAATGGGTCTACCAAAGGGGATATTCCCACCAAAACAACCTGGCGTAGAGAAACATCTTCAGCCTTCCTGGATTATATCTACTCTGACGTAACATTTTTAAACATGGTCACATTCTTGGTTGTTAAAGAAAACAACCTAAGTGACCACAACCAGCTATGTTTATCATGGAAATGGCCAACTGCCCACGACACTAGTATAATTGAGATCAACCCTGATGTGGCGCACGTCATAGTTAACCCGGCAGGCAATCGTATAAAATAGACGGATTACAAGCTGTCCCAGTTTGATCGTATACTTGAAATTGATCTCGGGGGACACAAGCAGAATGAGGGAGGCTGCTATTTGAAGTCTATGCTGATGTTCATTGGAAACGGGTCCTCTAACCAGCAGTGCAAAATTAGGCACTTGCATGCCTTTGATCCTGATTTGAAAATCAGAAAGGCTCAATTAAGAAAAGAAATACAGCATTTGAAAAAAGGACCTTACTCAAAAAAGTGTTAATCAGATAAATCATTTGAAGCTATCATATAAAAATTGGCTACGTGCTGAAGAGCTAAACAATATCAGCTCGATGGCAAAAATATGATGTTTCAAATTGTACAAAAATCATCAGGTGGCATTTGGTCCCTACTTAAGGAGGTGTCTTCCACCGGCCAAATGTCCTTACAAATAAACCCTATAGCAGAAGAGATATGGACAGATTATTATACTGCTGTTTATCGGACTCCTTTCCCTCAAATGAAAATCGATTGGTCAAAGAAAAAAATGGATCATGCCTTTGCATTTGATAAAGATGACATATTACAATGCATAGCAAAGCTCAGTCGATCTAGAGCTGCTGGACCAGACGGGCTTCATAATTTTATGTTAAAGCAGAATCCGGTAGCTTGGGCCTCCATCCTACACAAAATCTTTATACATATCTTACAGATTGGCAGAATACCAAATTCGTGGAAAAAATCCATAATATTGCCCATCTATAAGAAAGGGGTCAGGGCAGATCCGAGATCATATCGCCCAATTGCTTTATTGGATTGTCCTGGTAAGATTTTGCGTGACTCTTACTCGTCGCATTTAATGCTTGGTTAACGAAAAGAAATTTAAGGGATGACTTTCAGACCGGATTTATTCCAGGTCTGGGCACTGCAATTAACTTGATCACCCTTAATCGGGAAAAAATTTGAAAACTACTGATTTTTGCAGCATTATCGCACCGCGTTTGATGCTGTACCCCGTGAACTGCTATATAAAAAACTATTGGATAAGGGGTGTCCCTGGTTTGTATTAAAATGGTTGATACAATTTCATACAGACACAAGCATACAAATTCGCTTAAGGAGGGACGGTTTTATATCCAAGGATATAAAAACAGAGAGGCTTAAAGCAAGGTTGCTTGCTAGCCTGTGCTGCATTTAATTTCTTCATTTCTGATCTAGGACATACCTTTAGGGGTTTAATAACAGATGCCCCACGAGTTATGGGTGTTCCTATAAATTGGTTATTGTATGCCGATGATATGATCTTATTGTCGAAAAACACTGCAAGGCCTTAAAACAATGTTAAAGGCACTTGATAGTTATGCGCAAAAAAATTGTATTTCTATCAATGTGGCCAAAACACAGATTATGCAGTTCGGCAATCATGAACAGAGAGGTCGCACATGCTCATGGACCCTGTAAAATAGTAGTTTGAGAGTGGTTCCAAGTTATGTGTATTTGGGCGTGACAATATGTAATCATCCTTCAGACACGCCCTATGAAGAAAGTAAACAAATCAAACAGCTCACAGCTATATCTCAAACCAGGATCATTAGAGCCAAATTTTGCAAATTCTCCATATTTCCATTAATAGTTTATTACAAACAGAAAATGACGCCAATTCTCTTTTATGGTACTGAAACCAAAGAATGGCGATCATATTCCTATTGGTCTAAAATCGAGGGTGCCTATTGGAAGAAAGCACTGCAATTACCAATATCAGAACCATTGCCGTTAATTTGGCATTAATTAGGACTGATTTAATCTGAAATGGATGATTAAGAATGGCTTATCTTAATATCGACATATATATCGAAAGAATCGAATGACAAATTTATTAAAGCATGACTTTATAGAGCGCAGAAATTGTTGCACAATGTATATATTTCACTCCAGTTATTGCTTGAAAATCCAGAGAAGGCAAATCGCAAGCTGTGGGAGTAGGATTGGGGCTTGACGTGCTCCCATTGCCTGCGGTATAAAGAATTTGTAGAAAATCCATTTGAATTGAAAAAATATGGTCCTCCTGCACTCTATCTATTAGGGTCACCTAACGCGCAGCATTGTTCAGCATTTCTGCGCTTCAGACTACATTTATGGCCAACAGCAGATGTATTATGCAAACAACATTTATTGGCTCAAGATAAAATACAGTGTCGCTTTTGTCAGACAGAGAGAGAAACATTAAGACATCTGTTAGTTGATTGTGCGAGACTGTTGTCACTGAGATGCAGGTACTTCAAACTTCATTTTGAAGGATATGTAAATTTAACGCTTGCTCAGTTGTGGTTTGCCCTGTTTCATACAAACAAGAAATCCATCAGATATGCAATAATCAATTATTTGAATGTGTTGAATTTGAAGGACCCTTCGAATGGTGAAAAGAGGGCTAGTCTAATCAATTCATGATATCTTTTCTTTATCTCATGCTTTTCTTTATCTCATGCTGTCAGAAGTGTAAATTTAGTAATTAGGTCAGGTCTTAATGTATAACATGTAAGATTCATGCTGGAATTTTAAATGTGCAAAGGATTATATTGAAAGTGTAGATGTTGCAAATGTCATCTTTTTTATATTTAGTATATTTAGTAATATTGTAAATAATATTTTTTATTTTTTATCATGTTAAAATGTTGAAAGATTGGAAAATTTCTTCAGCAAAACAATAAAAAAAATTAAAAAAGGAAACGTAAACCTTCTGCCATTACCCCTTTCTCTCCGACCTACAGTTCACACTATCCTCCTTCACACCCAATACCTCTTCCGCCAACACTCCTTTCTCCAACTTCCAATCCCTACTATATGACTGATTCTCCTCTCACTTCCCACTGCAAACTTTCACCCCTAAGCCTCAGCATCCTCAACCATGAGTCACCCCATTAATTCCCTCTCTCCAAACAGACATGCATCAGCTGCTGCGCAAATGGAGGCGTACCCATTCAGATGACGACCTGCAACTCTACCTCTCTGCCCTGAACTCTCTCAAGTCCACTCTTGATAGAGCTAAAAGGGAATTCTACCTAACCCTCATTGACTCTCACTCCAACCATCCTCGCTGGCTAGAGGGCACCCTAAACTCACTCCTCTTAAGACTATGACTATCAACTCCACTATCATAGCTACTGACCTAGCTGAATACTATGCTGCAAAAATTACCAAAATTTGAGACTCTCTCCTGACCTCCCTCACACTCCCTCCTCCTACATTTTACACTCTGCCTACTCTACCATCATCCTCTGCCTGCATCTCCCACTTTAGTCACACTAATACTGACAAAGTGCTATCTCTATCCTATTGATGCTCCATCAGACCCTCTTGATCCTCAGCTAGTCGAGCCTATTGCTTCTCACCTCGCTAAACTCGTCAACCTGTCCTTCGACTCGGCTTGCTTTCCCTCCATTTTGAAAACAGCCATGTTCATCCTTCTCCTAAAAAAGCAAGGGGCTGACCCGAACCTACTGGCTAACATTCACCCTGTGTCTCTCCTGTTCAACCGTCTTACCAATTTCTCAGACATCCACAACCTTCAAGACACCTTACAAGCAGTTTTTCGCTGCTGCCACTCAAAGGAAACTTGACCTGTCTGCGGCCTTTATCACTGTTGATCACGCTGAGCTCTCTAATACTCTCTTTCTTCTTGGGATTGGTGATCAAGTCCTTGCCTGATTTGAATCCTACCTTGCACCTCGCCAATTCTCTGTCTACTGGAGCAAAAACAGCTCTCAACTCCTCTAACTGTTGGTGTTCCACAAGGCTCTGTCTTGCGTATGCTTCTCTTCAAACTACACCTATGCTCTTAGGGCACTAATCTCCTCCTTTGGGCTCTCGTACCAGCACTCTCTTCATGAACTCACCTCTGATCTCTTTATCAAAATGTCCAACTGTCTCTCTGCAATTAAATGTTAAACTCTACCAAAAAAAAGGTGCTCTCCTTCCCTTCCAAAAGCTCTCTCTCATCTCTTCCTCTGCCAGTTCCCACCTGACACACTACCCTACTTTTCTTCAGCTAGAAACCTCAGCGTCATCTATGACTCTTCTCACACCTTCACTAATTTCATCTCCAAAACTAAAACAGCAGCTCACCTCAACCTCCTAAATATTAGGAAAATCAGGCACCTCCTTCCTTTCAAAACCGCCAAGCATCTATTAACCACTCTAGTCTTCTCTAAACTGGACTACAGTGCCAGTATCCTCTTTGGTCTCTGCAACTATGCTTTCTGTCCTCTCAACAAGATCAATAACTTCTCTACCAGGACTCTCTTTGAACTCCCTCACTTCACACCTACTTCCTCGTACCGTCACCAGGCTGGATGGCTGATGATGCAAAACAGGGCCAGATTTAAATGTTTTCTCCTGGTTCACAAATCTATCTACAGTAATGCACCACTGTATATATCCTCCTCTACCTCCTCTATCCAACTCTATAAGCCTTCTCGTAATGTCTGCTCTGCCTCCTAAACTAAACTTGCGGCTCCTCGTGCCTCCCTGTGCTTGCTCTCACTTCCGATCTTTCTCTCTTCTTGCTCCACTTGCATGGAATTCTCTTCTCCCCAGATATCTGAGAAACAGTCCACATGGATTTGTTCAAAACCAAACCAAAAGCCTACCTCCAACCCCGAGTTACTCTCTTAACTTACCTCTCATTTGCCTGCTAGGTAACATATTTTCCTCGCCTCTAACATGCCTCTATCTCTCACTTCCTCTGCCTCCATTCTAGCACTTCACCCATCATGGTCATGTCCCAAGCACAGCTGGCTGTACCGCCTACCTGCACTGTCCAATGTTGGTTGTCCTTAATCTATGTATGTCCACAGAGACTGTTCCATTTGCTCCCCTCCACAAGCTGTTCAGAATATCCCTCAAACTCACCCCAGTGTAAGAAGCTCACTGCTTCCCGTCAAATCAGATTTCCTATCTTTTGTACGTTCTTTTGTGATCAAAAGGACTTCCTCCTGTACATAAATAAATACATGAATAAATAAATACTCACCTTTCAAGATTCAACTTATCAGGATAAGATGCTTTCTCTTCAGCAGTTCGAAACACGACTGGAATTTCAAGTTTTGTTACGCCTCGTGAAGAATTTGCATGATTTCCTAAGGGGTGTTTTTAGAAAATGATATGAATTATTACTTTCAGGACCACTGTAGAACCAATTTTATTTGTGAAATATACTAATATACCCAAAAGGCAGAACATACTATAAATCATAAAGAGAAAAGATATTTATCTGGAGTATCAAACAGTTAGAGTTTGTTTACACAGCAGATTTTTACACTCATGCACTGAGGGGAAAAAAAGAGCATTTGAACTTTTTAGTGTCTTGAAAAACTTAAAGTGACAACCAGGCCTTTGCTGAGGAAATCATATGACAGAACATGAGACATAATTATGATGTCAGCACCAATGGATATCCACCCGTGGGCCATTAAAGAAGAAAAGCCTTGCATGAAGGTGGGACAATGCAATGGTGCTATACTTAAATTTGCCAACATGCAGCAATTCCTCTGTTAAACCACTGTTGAACGTTTATGCTACGAAATCTTTCCAAAATACACGTAATGGTGTTGGTGTACGGAACTGGGTGGATTTGGACCAGAAGAAAAAAATAAAGCTTATTTCAACTCTGTTCAGATGTATGTCAATTACTCAAAGTACTACTAGAATTCTTTTTGCTTGTTATTTACTTACTCCAGAAAGCATGGGTAGACCCCTGCAGCTCCCCACTACTCCTCCCCACCACACCCGACATATGTTTGTTGAGGTCTTCGTGCCTTTAATATTTCTCTATTTGTTTTCACTTGCCTTTCAAATCTTCGTTCATTTGCTGTTCACTCTGCTGATGACGTGGCTACTACATGGTCTTCTTCCCTTTCTTCTTCTCTTGATTCTCTTTACCCCACTTTTTTTTTTGCCCTTCGCAGAAACCATCTCAAACATGACTTACCCCCCACATCTGCTCTCTGCTAAAAGGACTTTGCTGCCTTGAGCAATGCTGACATTGCTCTTTTTCTGCCGCAGATCAGCTGTTTTTATCTTCCTATTGCACACTATATGATGAAGTTTTTCTTTTAGCTAAACGCTCATACTATTCTGATCTTCTGCAATCTCAATCTACTCACCGCAGGCCTCTGTTCCAATCACTTTCTCGTCTTCTTTCGCCCCCTCCAGATTTATTCACTTAACTCTATTTAACTGTCTCTGATTTTTCTTTCCATCTTTCTTCAAAGGTGGCCACTCTTCCAGAGGCCATCGTCCCTTCCTCCACTGTCTGCTTTTCTTCCCCAATCTCATCATTACCTCGACTATCTCATCTTTCTCTCAGATCTCAGATTCTGAGACTTCCTCCTTATTTGCTCTTGCCCACCCTACTACCTCTTCCTCTGATTGATTCCTTCTTTACTTATTCCTAAGGTCCATCCCTCGCTGGTTTCCTATCTTACTGTTCTCTTCAATATTTCCCTTCTTTCTTCAACGTTTCCTTCCTAATTTAAACACGTTTCTATTCTTCCTATTCTAAAGAAATGTTCACTTGGCCCCTCTCATCACACTAATTTTTAAACCACTTCACTTCTTCTCTATCTCTCGAAGCTTCTCGAGCATCTTGTCGATTCCCATATTGACTCTTGTCACTGAAAACTCTATTCTTGCTTGTTGCCGTTCTGGCTTTCTTCCTCTCCACTGAAACTGTTCTGTGTTCTATTTATGATTCTCTGCTTTCTGCTTTTTCTCTCTCAACACTCTTCTCTTGTGATTCTATTGGATTTATGGGTGGCTTTTGACACTGTGGATCATACTCTTCTCCTATCTTTTCTTTCTTCTTTTGGGTTCTTTGGTCCTGTTTTTTCTTGGTTTCGTTCATATTTATCTAACCGAACGTATTCAGTATTTTGGACTGTGTCCTCTTCTGACACACTACATCTTCTTCACGATGTTCCTCACGGTTCTGTATTAGGACCTTTTCTTTTCACTCTCTTCACATCTCTTCTTGTCTTTTGGAATGTCCCATAATTTCTATGCAGATTATACCAGGCTTTTTCCTATCCTTTTCCTCCTTTTCATCTTCTATTCATAATAATCTTATATCTTGTCTTTTAGCTATTAAATCCTGGATGTTCGATCATTTTCTCATCTTAAATGCTACTAAAACTAAAGTTCTTTTTTTCCCGGTAATACTATTCCTTCTCCTTCTCTTCTCCTCCCTCTTTTGTCTCATTTCCTCCTTCACAACTACCCATTCCATCTTGTGCTCGTAGTCTTGATTCTTTATCTGGATACCGATCTATCCTTTTATCATCACATCTATATTACTTTACGTGCTTGTTACTATCATCTGTTTAACATTCGCAAATCTTGTCCTTATCTTTTGTTTGTTGCCAGCAAGCTTTTGATTTCTTCACTTATCTTTTTACAGTTATTCCCTGTCTCTCGCTTGGCCCCTTTAAAGTCTATTTTCAATGCTTCTATTCGTCTTCTATACCTTCTTTCCACTCGTGACTCAATTTCTCTGCCATTGTCTTCTGTTGTCTGGCTTTCATTTCACGCTCATCTCAAATTAAACATTTCTCTCTCTTGCCTTTAAAGCTCTCTATGGCCTTGCACATTTTTATCTTTCCCCTCGACTCTTATTATTCTCCTGCACATGTTCTTCATTCCCAGTTTCTATTATGTGAGAAACCAAAAGGTGTTTCGCCCGCTAGTCCTCTGGGACTTGTCATCTAGGTGGCATGACACGGCCATCGCTTTTGGATCCAGTTCCTGGGGTGGACCAGTGTGGGAGGATCACCTGGGTGATGGGTCTTCAGAGAGTGGGGGTGAGGCAGCCGATGGTGACAATCGGGATTCCCCCCTTTTTTGTACATCCAACCCCTCTTATTTTGTAGTATCTGATGACCCAACTCCACCCCCCCTTTCTGCACAAATTCGGCCCTGAGGAAGAGGGGCGACTGAGAGCAACAAGACTAAGTCTTATACATCATACTGGACATGTCCCGCTAATCGGTCATGCAAAGTCAGGCACTTGACTTCAAGTGCATACACAGGATTCCAATAAGCTTTCCTCACACAGATAAAAGGCAGAACCTAGAGACACACTCTGAGCAAGGTGAAACAAGAGTACGAGCAGAACTTCCGGGGCGAGGGTGAACCTACTGGGGCAGAGCCACGGACCAAGTGACGAGAGCAGCGGGCCTAAAACCCCAAGAGTTCCCTACAGGTGGTTGTTGCCTCAACAAAAGACACATGGAGAAGGCCAGATCCCAATATCAGACTGCATTGTGTTTCAAGGACGCCAGCGATCCGCTCTAGTGAACAAGAGAGTTAGGGAGGCAAGTACAAGCCTGTGGTATTAACCTTGAGTCGTGAATAGGAAATTGAAAAAGCAAGAGAGAACAGCACACAGCCGGTGAGTAGGCAAGCGACCGGAGAGACTGGTGTGTGCTAAAAAAGATTGACATTTGCAACAATATATCTCAAGTGAAGGCAGCAAGCGTGTGAATGAGACGTGAGGAAAGGCAGACCTGCAAATGAACTTTAAAGCAAGAACAGCTGTGGTATCAGCGATATTGAGTAACAGAGTGGTCAGGTGAAAAGGAGAAGCCCACTCCAAAGTTTCTGTGAAAGGTGCATTGTTTGAGGCGATAAAAGTAAATGAACTGTAAAATGGAAGTGAATGAACTTAACCCAGAGAGAAGGGGAGAGGAAAAGGTTTTCAATGAAATCTGAGTCAAAATGGTCCTGCGGTGGTCTGTCAAAGAAGCCCTGCACGTTCGAAAGTCTTCGACATCCTAAAAGTGTTCTGAGGCCAGTTGAGGGAGACTCGAAGTGTAAAAGGCTTGGGGAAGTGAGCCCCGGCAACTGTTGTTGAACTGTGAAAGGTCTGAGATGGCAGAGGGGGACCAACATTGTACTGTGCAAGGTCTGAGCCTGGGAAAGAGGACGACCAGTGTGTTGAGCTTTTGTTTTCTTTGAAGAGGTCTGAGCCTGACAGAGGGGGACCATTGTGAACTTTCTGTTCGTTATTTGGGGAAGACTGGAACAGGCAGCTTTAACGTGGAAGGCCAGGCAGGCCTTATGATGCTGGAAATGCATCAGAGGGACAGGGCCTCTGAATCCTTTTCCTTTATTGCTTCATCATGTATGTTCTCACTTGTTTTCCGAGCAGGAGTTCATGCGGGACTCCTGGCGGTGCGGCTCTTCCTGTATTTGGTTTGGTGAACTGACCCTTGGGATACCCTTATGGCACCCATGGGTGGGAGTACGACCCTGTACTCCTAGTGTATGTTTTTGGGCACCTGTGTGTGGCCCACAGAGTAGGGTACAGGCTGGTGGCAGCTCCGTGCTGAATTGACAGGTGCACTGAGCGTCCTCCATTTTGGGATGCCCATGCCCTGTCATTGGAATCAGTAGAATCCTGATGGAGACAAGACGGCCCCTGTGGCCTCTTGCATTCCATCGCCTATTACCTTGGTTTTCCCAAATTCCCGGGGAAGCCCCGACTCTGTCCCTTCCCTCTGACTGGATGTTGGGTGGAAATTCCATATATGGTAGTGTGGGGAAGTGCCGACCAGACTGGCTGGAGCCTTCCCAACGAACATATGTTGTGGGTACGCCCGTGGGGTGGGACCTGGGTGAATGGTGTGTGTGACGAATAAGCATTCTGTGTTATGGGTGTCTAGTATGTGGTGTTTGACACAATGACTGAGACAGCTGCAAAGACTGGAGGGGGGTGTCTGTACTTCTGCTCTCTATATGGTAGAGGAGAGGCACAGAGGACCCCAGCCCAGATTCTCTATTCGGTAGCTATGATCGGGCAATCAAGGCCTAGCTTCTCAGGAGGTGATGCAGGCTGGTTCTTAAGTACAGTGTAGTCCCCAAGCCCCCACAAACTGTATTAGTTAAAACACAGTCTTTATATAATTAATATTCAAGGTTATGTACACTATCACAATAACTCACTTTGTGCTCAGAAAATAAATAATGG
The DNA here is from genome assembly GCF_040938575.1 of Ambystoma mexicanum. NCBI lineage: Eukaryota > Metazoa > Chordata > Amphibia > Caudata > Ambystomatidae > Ambystoma > Ambystoma mexicanum. Next base: position 1,283,137,216 of record NC_090934.1, read on the forward strand.
TCAATATATACAGTTCTAAAATTATCATCAGATGTCATTAAAGTGCATCAACTGTACTGTCAAAATGCCACACAGATCAATAAAGAGGAAACCAGCAGTAGAGAGGGAAGGAAAGCAAGATGGTTGAACAATTGGGAGAATACAGGCCTTTACCAACTAGGCACAATTCTGTGTGGAGATTCCCCCCACCTGGGCAACCTGTAAAGCAAAGATGTATCACAAGCCCAGCCCATATATTGTTCTACGAGTCTTATTTACCTCTACAATAGTTCTACAGCCCCAATGTACCTGGAATTGTAGCGTTCATCGTCGGGGAATCGACGGCCCTTCTCGAGTGCCCTCCCTTTAAGGCATGAGTCACGGGTCGTCGAACGTCCGATGGAGAACAGCGTGAACTACGGCGGTGAAGTGGCAGCTTCGTTCCTAGCGGTGCTCGTCGATGACAGAGCGTTGGCGTCCTGCAAGGAAGAGCCGTGCGGGGCATCTTGTTGACGGTAGTTCTGGACCGCAAACAGGTGTTGAAGAACTGTGGCCCAGCAAGGGCGTCGCGTCGTTGGCGTCTCTGTGGTCTTTAGGTGGCGGGAAACCCACCGGCGGATGCTCCTCGGCGCGTCGACAGTCGGGCCTTCTCCAGCGGGATAAAGCGGGTGGCAATGCAGACAAGAGCGTCCTTAGAACAAATGAAGTTCTTAGACAAACAGGAGAATGGCAGCTCCAGTCATCGACGGCGGTCGTCGACAGTGGCGGACAACAGTCCGGACGCTTCTCCTTGGGATTCCGCGGCAGTCCCCGTCTCCGGTCGGCAGCCTGTCGTAGGTCTGTCTACCAGGGAGCTTTGGCAAAGATCAGCTGGTGCATGATGGTCCCTCGTAGCTCGGGAAGAGGGCGCCTTACCAGGTCCTCTCTGGGTCAGTCCTTGGAGGCACAGCAGCTTTCAGATTGTGAAGGAGAGCAACAGCAATTCTTCTCGTCCAGCAGGGCTTCAAGGTTAAGCTTCAGGTTTACTCCAGTTACTCTTCGTAGTGGACTTCAGCTTCTGAACACGAATTCCGAATTCTAGCAGTGAGAAGCCCCCAGATTTACTAGTTGATCTCCCATTCATTCTGCTGGGTCACACTCAGGAGCCAATCGGTCAGAAGTGCATTTATGCAGGTAGGCATCCAATCAGGTGCATAGTGCATTCAGGCCATTCACTCCTCTCCAGACACTCACAACAAGTTATGTGTATTGGGACAAGTACCCAGCCATTCAACACTCCACACTGCATTCATACCAGTTTCGGGCAGGGCTGTCTCAGTCAGTGTGTCAAACACCAGATACTAGACACCCACAACACAGAATACGTATTCGTCACACACTCCATTCACCCAGGTCCCACCCACAGGGTGTACCCACAACATACAGTCACTGGGAAGGCTCCAGCCAGTCTGGCCTGGACTTCACAACAACACCATATATGGAACTTCCACCCAACAGCTGGTCAGGGGGAAGGGACAGAGTCAGGGCTTCCCAGGACTTTGGGAAAACAAGGCAACAGGCAATAGAAAGCAAGAGGCCACAGGGGCCATCTCGATTCCTATCAAGAATCAACTGATTCCAATGGCAGGGCCTGGGTATCCCAGAATGGAGGATACTCAGAGCACCTGTCAAATTCAGCATGGAGCTGCCACCAGTCAATACCCTGCTCTGTGGGCCACACACAGGTGCCCAAAAACATACACTAGGGGCACAGGGTTGTACCCCCACCCATGGGTGCCAAAAGGGTATCCCAAGGGTCTGTAAACCAAACCAAAAGAGAAGGCTGCACCACCAGGAGTCCCACATGAACTCCTGTGTGGAAAACACAACAGAACACACGATAAAAAGTAGTAAACGACAAGGATACAGAGGCCTTGTCCCTCCAATGCATTTCCAGCATCACAACAGCCCTATCACAAGTCTCTCCCCTTCTCACCTGTTTCTCCTTACTTGTGACCCTCTTGGAAGTGGCTTCCTTCTTTCTTTCTGTCCGGGACTTGTATAGGCCTGGATGTGGGTCTTCGGAGTCCAGCGTGAGGTTTGTTGCTTTCCACTAGGAAGCGTTCAGTATCCAGGACGAGGAACCAGGAAGAAGATGAGCCGGCTCGGAAGGAGCCGAAGTGCCGACTCCGAGCACAAGGTAATTCCAGGAATAGATCCACGAAAAGAAAGGGAAAGGGAAGGGGAACGAAGGAGTACCAGGAAGGAGGGAAACAAGGAATCAAAAAGGAGCGCGAAGCGAACTTCGGAAAAGCATGTCTAACTACACCAAGCAGTAGCGTTGAGAAGCGTGGTGCTGCGGAGGCGTGGCCCTTTTCTAGGAAGCTGAATGTAACGTTGAAAGGCTGGTGTGCAGCATTTCGGAACCGTCGGCCATGTTGGTAGAACCGCGGAGTTCACACCGCGGTGCACCATGGACCATGAAGATCAGAATGGAAGAATTTGGCGGTTCATGACAGCATGCCTCCTCCTAAGCCCTGCACCTCCGGGTTTGCCTGGATGGATCCGATGATATCTTTGTAATAAATGGGGGGCATTCATGTTTGAGACAGGTGCCCAGGTGCGCTCACTGGGAGGGTATCCTTTCCATTCAACCAGATCCTGGAGTTGGCCTCGTCTGTATCTGGAATCACATATCCTGGAGACCTCGAATTCAAGTTGTTTATTGATGAGCACTGGAGGGGGTGTTGGAGCAGTTCAGGTGGATTTTACAAATGGTTTTAGCAAGGAAGTGTGGAAGACTGGATGTATCCTTTTCCAAGAATCTGGAAGCTGGAGTCGGTAGGCTACTGGATTAATGATTTCTTTTATGGAGAAGGGTCCATAATACTTGGGGGCCAGTTTATTTGGTCGTAGATGTCGAGGAAGAAGTTTTGAGGACAGCCAAACCTGCTCTCCCACCGCGTAAGAAGGGCTTGGTCCTCTTTTGGTGTCTGCATAACGTTTGACATCTTTCCCGGCTTTTTCCAGTTGTTCTTTGCAGTCTTTGTGGACGTTGATTAATGTTTCAATCCAGGAATCAACCGCAGGGACTGGGGTTGGATGAGGCAGAACAGACGGTAGAACTGCAGGATGAAATCCCTGGCTATAAAAGAACAGGCTGGTTTTGATGGCTGAATAATCCAAATTGTTGTAAGCGAATTCAGCTACAGGGATCAGAAGCGACCAATCATCCTGGACTTTGGTGGAGAAACAGCAAAGATACAGCTCTAGGGTCTGGTTGACTCGTTCTGTTGCTCCATTGGTTTGTGGGTGGTATCCTGAGGACAATGTGCGCTGGATTCCCAATATCTGACATAGTTGTTTACAAAATTGGGATATGTATTGGGGTCCTCTGTCGACATGATTTTGGAAGGTAGTCCATGAAGCCTGAATATGTGTTCCAGGAAAATCCCAGCCAATTCAGATGAGGATGGTAGCTTGAACAAGGGTGTAAAGTGAGCCATATGTGTAAACAGATCGATGGTAACCATTATGGTCATGTAGCCTCTGGATGGGGGTAATTCCACGATAAAATCTGTGGCGATGATTTCCCAAGGTCGTGTTGGCATTGCTGGTTGGTTTAAAAGACCTGCTGGTCTTCTGTTATCATGTTTATTCTGGTTACAGATTGCACAGGATTGGACATAGATTCTTACGTCGTCTTTCATCCGAGGCAACCAAAACTGTCTCTGTAAAAGATGGAGGGTGGTGGTGATGCCTGAATGTCCTGAATGGAGGGTATCATGGCATAGTTTTGTAATCTTACGTCTCAGTTCTTGTGTGGGTACTACCAGCCGGGTTTCCTTGAAAAGATATCCGTCTTTCAGCTGGAGGTTCCTAGGACTGTTCTCTTCGTATTCCTTCCAAAGTTCGGAAGAAAGTGTTTTTGCACGAATGTCCTCCAGGAGAGAAATAGCTTGAGCTACAAATACAGAGTCTGGAAACATCTTGGGAAAGGTCTGTGCTTCTAGAGGCTCGTAGTCAGGAGGTCTGGACAAGGCATCAGCTATGATGTTATGTGTTCCAGGGAAGTGAAGAATTTGAAATTGATATTGGGCAAAAAAAGAAGGCCCCACAGGCCTAACGGCTGTTTCTGCACTCCAGGGATTGTAACACTTGTAAGTTCCAATGGTCCGTACAAACTTGTACTGGGTGTTTGGCACCCAAAAGGAGATGACGCCAGTCAGTGAAGGCTTGTCGTATGGCTAACAACTCCTTCTACAGGACGGAATAATGTGTTTCACTGGAGTCACAGTGCGGGATACATAAGCAATGGGATGTTCCGTCTTGTCCTCAAGTTCTTGTTTTAAGACTGCTCCAATGGCATAGTCGGATACATCAGTCTCAACCAAGAAGGGTCGATCTATATCAGGTTGAGCTAGAATGGGAGCTCGAGTGAATTCCAGTTTCAGTTGTTGAAACACCGACTCTTGAGCCAAGGGCCATTGAAACGGCCCTGTAGAAGTTAGCAAGTCCCAGGAAGAATTGAATGTGTTTCACAGTAGTGGGAACAGGCCAAGACAGGATGGAATCAACCTTGGAGGGATCCATTCCGATACCCTTGGAACCAAGGACGAACCCAAGATAATGAATGGTTGATACATGAAAAAGACATTTTTCAGGTTTGACCAGGAGCTTATGTTCACGTAAATGTTGTAAAACTGCTTTAACATGTTCTTGATGGTTCCGAGGTTCCTTGGAGTAAATCAGTATATCGTCTAGATATACAATGACGAAAAGGAACAGCATGTCAGAAAAAACCTGATCCATGAAGTGTTGGAATACTGCAGGGGCATTAGCGAGACCAAAGGGCATTACCAGATACTCAAAGTGGCCAAAAGCAGTTCTGAAGGCTGTTTTCCACTCATCGCCTTCCTTTATGCGAATGAGATGGTAGGCACCCCTGAGATCGAGTTTAGTGAAGATGACAGCACCCCTCACTGCCTCCAGAATGTCCGAAATAAGAGGTAATGGATAGCGGTCCTTGAGGGTGCATTGGTTGAGGCCACGGTAATCCGGACATGGTCGAAGTTCCTTGGAGTATTTTTTAGGGACGAAGAAGAGAGAAGCACCGGCTGGAGACTTGGAAGGTCGAATAGTTCCGTTTGTCAAATTGGCATCCAAATATTCTCAGAGGGCTTTCTTTTCCGGTTCAGACAAAATTAACATTCTTCCAAAGGGAATCACAGCTGAAGGTTCTGTATCAATGGCACAATCCTCAGGTCTGTGAGGTGGAAGAGATTGAACAATGGCTGTTGAAAACACATCTGAGTATGTTTGGTATGCCGGAGGAATTTGGATAATGTTGGAGACAGTTACGGACGGTTGTTTGTTTGTTTGCTTGTTTGTTTATTTGGTAATACGCGCCAAACCCATGGGTAGCCGGGCTCAACAGTTTACATGTAAACTTAAGCTTGTTACAAAATTTGGCATGAGTATATACAACACAAAAGCAAGAAGGGCAAGTAAATGTAAGACTATATACAGGCATATGCCTATAAAACACAACGGCAAAAAAAGAAGCAAATATATACATGGATATATACAAACATGTGCCCAGGAACAGGACATGTCTTAGGGTATCCAGGCAAAAGGTAGGTAGTGGCTAAGGTGGGAGTAAGCTAGGTGTAAGTCAAGTTATGTGTCATTGGCGCGCAGCCACTTGATTATCTTGTGCCTGAATTTCAGGAACGGTTGTTCAGTTCTAAGGTCAAGTGGTAGTTTGTTCCAGCCATAAGCAGCTTTGACAGGGAAGCCAGTTCCTCCCATGGTGGAGCGCCTGGTCTTCCGAAAGACTTGGCAATGTGGCAAGAGATAAACAATGGGACATGCAATGTTCTGAACCGAGAAACAAGGATCCCGCTGCCCAATTGATGTAGGGATTGTGCTTCTGTAACCAAGGCATGCCCAAAACCAAGGGGTAATGATCAGATTTAATGATGTCAAATTTGAGTATCTCCTGATGATTGTTTATTGCCAGCAGTAAGTCCTTGGTTTGGTGGGTTCTGCCGTCAATGGCTTCGACAGGTTGTATTATCCATTTTGTTTCTCTTGGGATGTGATGTTTGAGAACCCAATCATGGTCTATGAAAATGCCCATGGCACCACAGGCCACTAAAGCCAGGATGGGGTAGGATTATTTTTTGAAAGAGGATATGACTGTTTGTAGAATCACAAGAGTGTTCTGTCCTGGATATTTCAAGGAGGGAATAGATGAGGAGCAAACATCATTCTCCCGAAGCTGTGTTCCGCCTAGGATCGGGAGCTTGCATTTCCCAAATGCTGAGGCGGCGCTATAGGACATTCTCTTACAAGGTGTTTATCAGAGGCACAATACATGCAGTGTCCTGTATTAATCCTACAGATCCTTTCCTGGGGAGAAATAGGTCCTCTGAAGGCTCCTAGTTGCATAGGTTCAGGGTCTGAGGCTTGCGTAGCAGTTGCTTCTTTTGGGCAGGGATAGCTTGTGGCTGACTTAGGAGCTGTTGATTTAGATTTCCTCTTTTCCGCCTTTCTTTTCTGGATCCGGAAATCAATCTGTAGGGAGAGGTCCATGAGGGCTTGAAAGGAGCTTGGGCGAGCTACTCTAGCTAATTCATCCTTTATCTCATCATTTAAACCTCTTCGAAAGAGGGTAAAGCTGGCTTCCGGGGACCAATCAGCTTCTTTAACTAGCTGTTTAAAGCGAGTCACATAAGTAAGCATGTCCTGGGCCCCTTCTTGGAATTCAAGCAATCTCTCCCGAGCACTGTAAACAAGCTCAGGGCGATCAAACATGGCCTTAAGAGCTTCCACAAACCCATCGTAATCATCCAGGAGAGCATCACCAGCATTGACTAAGGGAGTTGCCCAGGTTAAGGCATTGCCCATGAGATGAGATATCATGAATCCAACCTTTGCTCGTGGGGTGGAAAAACATTATGGTTTGAAAGTGAAATGTACCAAACAAGAATCTAGGAAGGCGTATTTGTCCACTACTCCCCATAACAGGACACTTTGCTTGGCAGCAGATTCTCGAGACAAAACCAACTGCTTTAATGCAGCATTCTCAGCCTTAAGGTTTTGAACTTCAGTGTTTAATTCTTGCATACCTCTCCTGAGGTCCTGGGCTGCGGCTTCCATGTCTGTCCTTGTATCAGGTTTGAGGCATCTCAATCTGTCACAAGTCTCTCCCCTTCTCACCTGTTTCTCCTTACTTGTGACCTTCTTGGAAGTGGATTCCTTCTTTCTTACTGTCTGGGACTTGTATAAGCCTGGACGCGGGTCTTCAGAGTCCAGCTGAGGTTTGTTGCTTTCCACTAGGAAGCGTTCTGTATCCAGGAAGAGGAACCAGGAAGAAGATGAGCCAGCTCGGAAGGAGACGAAGCGCCGACTCTGAGCACGAAGTAATTCCAGGAATAGAACCACGAAAAGAAAGGGAAAGGGAAGGGGAACGAAGGAGTACCAGGAAGGAAGGAAGGAAACAAGGAATAAAAAAGGAGCGCGATGCGAACTTCGGAAACGCACGTCTAACTACACCAAGCAGTAGCACTGAGACGCGCAGCGCCGCAGAGGCGTGGCCCTTTTCTAGGAAGCCGAACGTAGGAAAGGCTGGTGTGCAGCGTTTCAGAACCGTCAGCCATGTTGGTAGAACCGCAGCATTCGTACCGCGGTGCATCATGGACCATGAAGTCCAGAATAGACGAATTTGGCGGTTCATGACAAGCCCTACCCAAAACTGGTATGAATGCAGTGTGTAGTGCTGAATGGCAGAGTACTTGTCCGAATCCACATTCTGTGTTGTGAGTGTCTGGATGGAGAAGAATGGCCTGAATGCAACGTGCACCCGATTGGCTGACTGAATGTCTAAATTCCCTTCTGAGTGATTGGTTGCCTGAGTGTGACCCAGCAGAATGAATGAGAGATCAACAGTATATCTGGGGCCTCTCGCTGCTAGAAATTGTTCAGAAGCTGAAGTTGATACTTGATGCTTACTCTCGAAGTCGAGCCGGAAGAAGAAGGTGAACCGCTATTCCCTTCTGTGTAATCTGAAAAGCTGCTGTGCCTTCAAGAACTGATCCAAGAGAGGACTTGGTAAAGAGACCTCTCCCCGAGCTATGAGGGACCATCGTGCGCCAGCTGATCTTTGGCAAAAATCCCTAGCACACAGACCTACGAAATGCTGCCGACCGGAGAAGAACAAGTTACTTTCTTACCTGGTAACTTTCTTTCGATGGGATGGTCCGACGACGTATTCCATAGCTATGACAGGTAATGTCCACAGCTGTGCTGCTTCGGAAAATCTTTGGAGTCTGCGTCCTGCGTCGATGACGTCGATGCACCGTCCCCGAGGACCTCCTCCGACGGCACCCGATGTGATAAGTACGACGCACAACGCCCATAGCCTCAGTTATAGTTTTTTCCCAGAACGTGTGCCACCAGTTTTCTGCCAGTCAGACACACAAGGCCTTGCGGAACGCAAGCTGCAATCGCAAAAGAAATTCAGCAGCGGGGAAGGCAGGGAGGGAGCGATATGGAATACGTCGTCGGACCATCCCATCGAAAGAACGTTACCAGGTAAGAAAGTAACTTGTTCTTCGAGGGGATTGGGTCCTCCGACGTATTCTATATCTATGACAGACTCCCAAAGCAGTACCAAGCAAGGAGGTGGGAAAGAATTTAGAATACAAATTTAGCATGCCCAATCAAATTGCGGAATAGAGAACTGCCTTGCCAAAGGCCAGATCTTGCCCTCTGATGGAATCGAGGGAATAGTGACGTACAAAAGTATGTACTGAAGCCCAGGTGGCTGCATCACAGATGTGACAAATAGGAACTCCCCTCTGCAGGGCAGTAGACACAGCCACTCCTCTGGTAGAATGGGCCCGCAAGCCAGCCGGAGGGTCCTTACCCGCCAAGCGGTAACACTCGGAGATAGCTAAAATTATCCAACGAGACAAAGTCTGTTTCGTCACAGCTTGTCCCAAACGCTTTCCAGCGTAACCAATGAAAAGTTGATTGTCCACTCTGACCCGGGACATGCGCGAGATATAAAAGCTCAACGCTCTCCTAGGATCAAGCCTATGGAGCCTCTCCTCTTCCTTACCAGGATGTGGAGGAGGATAGAACGCCGGAAGAACAACCTTCTGGCTCAATTGAAATTCCGAAACCACCTTCAGAAGAAAAGAAGGACGAACTCTAAGGACAACCCTGCCCTTGTTAAACACAGTGAAGGGTGGCTTAACTGAAAGAAAGTGGCTGTACCTCACTCACTCTGCAAGCGGAAGTAACCGCAACTAAAAACACAGTTTTCAGAGTTAACAGCCTCAAAGGGCAAGAATGTAAAGGCTCATACGGAGCACCCATAAGAAACTTAAGAACAAGGTTCAAATCCTAACCTGGCACCAAAAAAGGTGACGGAGGGAACACATTAGTGAGCCCTTTCAAAAACTGCGAAATTAAAGGAATCTTAAAATAGGAACACTCTTCAGACGAGCGCTTAAATATGGACAGCGCCGCCAGGTAACCTTTAATGGTCCCCACTTGCAAGCCCCTGTGGCCCAAAGATGCAAAAAAGACAGAACCATGGAATGTCGCATTCAAAAGGATCCACATTCTGAACTCTGCACCAGTCGCAGAATTTTCTCCAACGGCAACGGTACAGAGACTTTGTTGCCGGCCGCCTGGCCGAGTGCAACACCTCCATCACGTCTTCAGGGAGGTCCCAATCCTTATACCTCAACCTTTCAGAAGCCAAGCGTGAAGATTGAGGGATCTGACCTCTGGATGGAGAACCTGACCCCCCTCCCGTGAGAGCAGATCGTCTCGGTAGGGAAGACGACGTGGAGGGCAGATGGACAAGTCTAGAAGGTCCGGGTACCACGTCCTCCGGGCCCACGCCGGAGCAATGAGGATCATCCGGGAACCGAACCTCCATAACCTCCGCAACACTTGCGGGATGACGGGGACTGGAGGAAACGCGTACAACAGTGGGAATGACCACTCCACCACAAATGCGTCTCCTAAGGCTCCTTTTGGAGGAAATTCCTGCAAGCAAAACCTTTCGCACTTCCGGTTGACACTGGAGGCGAAGAGATCCACTTGAGGGGTCCCCCAAAGGGCGAAGATCTCCAGGAGAATCTCCTGAGCCAGCTCCCACTTGTGAGAGATCGTGCTCTGCCTGCTCAGAGCTTCCGCCGTCTCGTGGTCGTCTCCGACCAGATGAACTGCCGAGATCGAAATTTCCAGCTGGATGGCCCAGAACTCGAGCTGCATCGCCTCCATGCACAGCGGAAGTGACCCTGCCCCCCCTTTTGTTGAGGTAGTGCATGGCCACCGTGTTGTCCGTCAGAATCAGGACACTCTTCCCGCGCACAGCCGGCAGAAAAGCCTTCAGGGCTAGCTTGACGGCCCTCAGCTCCAACAGATTGATATGGAGTCTGGACTCCAACAGAGAACAACGACCGCTGACTGTCGGCTCGTTGGCATGAGCTCCCCATCCCGTGAGGGATGCGTCCGTCACGATCGTCACCTCCGGCCAGGGCAGCCAAAATGGGGCACCCTTCATCAGATTGCCCTCGACGGCCCACCACAGAAGGTCCCGGGCTACCGAGGGCGGCACCTGAACAGGGTCCGACAGCCTGCCGGAGGACTGAGACCACTGAAGCTTGAGTGCCCACTGTAAAGATCTCATCCGCAGACGAGCCTCTGGCACCAGAAGAATGCAGGATGCCATGAGGCCGAGCAGTCTCAAGAACTCGGACGCTGGGAGAGTCTGGGCAAACTGAAACTTGTGCACCATCTGCTGAATGTGAAGAGCCCTCACCTGAGGAGGAAAACACTGCCCCAGGGACGTGTCGAGCACTGCTCCGATGTACTGGAGCCGCTGCGTTGGTGTCAAATGGGACTTCTTTAAATTGAGGGAGAAGCCCAGCCTGTGAAGGGAGTAGCAAGTGACGGACAGATGATCCAGGACTTGCTCGGGAGAGCTCCCCCTGATCAACCAATCGTCCAGGTAGGGGTAGACGTGAATCCCCCCTTTCCTGAGATGCGCTGCCACCACCACCATGAGCTTGGTGAAAACCCTCGGGGCGGAGGTCAATCCGAACAGCAGGACCCGAAACTGAAAGTGCGAGTCGCCAACCGCGAACCTCAGGTACTTCTTGTGCTTGGGATGGATCGGCACATGGAAGTAAGCATCCTTGAGGTCGAGAGACACCAACCAGTCCTGAAGTTGAAGGGCCTGGAGGACTTGAGAAAGAGTCACCATCTTGAACTTGTCCTTCCTGAGGAGTTTGTTCAAACCGCGCAAGTCCATGATGGGTCTCAATCCCCAGTCTTTCTTTGAAATCAAAAAATAAGGGGAATACCATCCCTTGTTCCTCTCCGCTACAGGCACCAGTTCTATGGCGCCTTTCTCCAGCAGCGCTTGAATTTCCTGCGCAAGGAGCGGATCCGGACTCTTCAAAGAGAGGTTCCCTGGTGGATTGTCGTGAGGCCTCTGACAAAAAGGAAGACAGTAGCCGTGGGTTATGATCTCCAGAACCCACACATCCGAAGTAACGGCTTGCCACTCTACAAGATGCTGCGCCAGCCTTCCCCCAACTGGCGAACCATGGGACCTGGCCTCATGACTGAGTGGTAGCGGCTGCGGCGTTACCTGAGGGCAAAGAGGCAACTGCCCGAGCGGCCTTGGCACCTCGAGTACCTTTGTTTCCACCTCTGGCACTCTTACGATGGCCTCTTTGACTACTAGCTCCTCTCGCTTTACTGAAGGACGAGTAATAGCGAAAGGAACCTCCCCTCCATTGCTGTCCCCTAGGATGAAAAGGCGGAGGTTGGTGAACTGCAGCGCCCAACGACTTCGCTGCAGCTTTGGAGGTCTGCAACCTCTCAAGGCTCTCGTCAGCCTTGCTGCCAAAAAGGTGTTCACCGTCAAAGGGCATGTTGAGGAGCCAGGACTGCACATCAGGAGCGAACCCAGACTTCCTCAACCACGCAAACCTGCGCATTACGGTGCTCGCCGCCATGGACCGGCTGACACAATCCGCCAAGTCCAAACCCGACTGAACGGCCTCACACATGGCATCCTTGCCATCCTCAACCATAGCAAGGAAACCATCCCGTTCGTCCCCTTCGGGAATATGATCAGCCGCTAATGCAACACAGTTCCACAGAGTGTGTGTGAAACGAGACAAGGCACATAAGGAGTTGGCCGCCTGAAGCGCCATACCCCCAGAAGAAAACACTTTCTTCGCCCAGCCGTCAAAACGTTTGGCGTCCCTATCCGGAGGGATGGTAGGATACGACGCCTGCTTTGCCGGGGCTGTAGCCGCCTGCACCACCAAACTCGCCGGGGTGGGGTGCCTAGACAAGTAGCAGGGGTCGCTACTGGCTGGATGGTATTTTCGCGACAAAGACTTGCCCACTGCCGGGAGACTCTCCGGAGCAGTCCAAGCCGCTGCCACCCTTCTCTGCAAAGCCATATGAAAAGGCAAAACCGGGTCAGTGGGTGGACTGAGATCAAGGATGTCTGTGAGATCATCCTGAACGAACTCCCCTGGGGGAGCTGAACAACCCAAGTACTCGGTAACCCGAGACATATGGCACCGATATGACGAATCGGCATGAGTGCCAGGCTCCAGCCGACAAAACTCCACCTCCGGAGAGGTGTCCAGTCCACTGGCATCATGCAGTGACTACCTCTGGTCATCAAACTGACTATGGCCCGAGATAAGATCATCTGGAACTGTAACCGGAACTAGGCCGCCATCAGAGCCTTCATCACCCTCTGAAATGTACTCCAGGCGGGGAGAGGAAGACCTCTGCGGACCAAAGCAGTGCCGGACCTTAGTCATAGCCTTTTTAGTGGCAAACCCCGTGCCACGGGGTCCCTCCAACACCACCGCCTCGAAAGGCATTGAGGGCGTCGACAGAAAAGGCGTCGACGTCAGCTGCAACGCCTCCAGCATCTGCGGCGTCGACACTATCCTCGAAGCCGGAGCTCCGAGCGTGTCTCTCGACAACCTGGGCGGCGACGGCGTCGACGACCCCCTCGAAGACGGAACCTCGAGAGAAATCATCGACGACCTTGGCGCCACAGGCGTCGATGTCTTCTTCGAAGACGGCACAGGATCACGCAGTCTCGAGCGCGTCGAGGACCGGGACCTGGAACGGGCATGGTGAGAACGGCTACGCTTGTCTGAGCGGGACCTCTCCCGCGAGCCGTGCCGACCACCCGAGCCCGAAGGCGTACGGGCGGTGTCTCTCGACCTGTGCCGACCGACCCCACTCGGAGGCGCAGACGGACCGGTGCCCTGCGATTCCAGAATCGCTAGCATCTGCTTCCCGAAGGAAGCCCATTCCTCCGGTGTCGCTTGCATGGAGGGATAAGCGACCCGCCGACCGGCGGAGTCCTCGGAAGAGGACAGGGAGGCGACCTATGCCAGCGCTTCCTGGAATGCCTAGAAGAGGCGGAGGAGTGGCGAGACCGACTCCTGGAAGGAGACCCACCAGACTTCCGACGACGACGCGGAGAGTCACCCCTCGAGTCATCGGTTGAAAGCCCCGCAAACCTCGACTTCCGGGGCTTAGACACCCGACCTACCGACAGTTTCTTCTTGCGTTCCCGCAAGGCCTTCGCAGTGAGCGACTGGCAGTCGACACAGTCGTCCGTATCGTGGGCCTCCCCGAGGCACCAGAGGCAGGCGTCGTGCGAGTCCGTGACCGACATCTTGGACCAAGAGTCCCCGCAGTTCTTGAAGCCCGGACGCGGGGTCGAAGATGAGAAAGACATCGCCACGAACAGGTCTTCACACCAACCGTACAGGTTCAACGAACCGAGAAGGAAAACAGCAACTCCAACGAGTCGAGGCGTACCGAGATTCACGGGGCAAACACGTTCGCGGAAAAAACAGAACTAAAGCTATGGGCGTCGTGCGTCCTACTTATCACACTGGGTGACGTCGGCCGTCGGAGGAGGTCCTCGCGGACGGCGCATCAACGTCCTCGACGCAGACGCCAAAGATTTTCCGAAGCAGCACAGCTGTGGACATTACCTGTCATAGATATGGAATACGTCGGAGGACCCAATCCCCTCGAAGGGGACCGCTGAGGAGAACGAAGAGAAGCACTGGACAGCTGTCCACCGTCGACGACCGCCATCGCAGACCGGAGCCACGTGCTGCCGTTGCCTAAGAACATTTGATCCAAGGACTCCCTTGTTCATCACTGTCGACCGCTTTCGTCCTGCTGGAGAAATTCCAGGTCGTCGACGACTGAGGAGAATCCGCCGGTGGGTTTCCTGCCACCCAAAGACCTCAGAGATGCTGACAAAGCTACTGAAGGCAGCAGTGGTCACGTCCCATTCGCCGATGCCAGACGCCGACGACTCGACGACCATGTTGGGCCAAAGTTCTTCACAAACTCTTTGCGGCAACAAACCATCATCATCGAGGTGCAAGGCACACCTCCCCTGTTGCAAAACGTTTTCGATCACTCGTCAACGAGCACAAAAAGGACCGAAGCTGCTGCATCAATGACAACATTCACCCTTTCTTCATTTCAGAAGTTCGACCACCCGTGGCTCCTGCTTGAAAGGGAGTGCACGCAAGAAGGGCCCGTTGATTCCCCGACGAAGAACTCTACAACACAAGGTACATTTGGGTTGCAGAACTATAGAAGAAGATAAGACTCTAATAGACAATATATGGACTAGACTTGTAGTGCATCTTCATTTACAGGTTGCCCAGGTGGGGAGATCCTCATACAGAACTGTGTCTAGGTAACGGCGACAATATTCTGCCAATTGTCTAACCAACTTGTCTTCCTCCTAAGTCTATGGTTGATATTGTTTTTCTGTGTTGATTCGTATGCTATCTGAACTGAGTACAGTTGATGCATTTTAATGGAATCAGAACTGTATAGATTTACCATTTTAGAATTGTCGGAGCACAAAGTGTATTATCGTGATAGTGTACATAAAATTGAACCTTATTTATATAAATACTGTGTTTTAACTAATACAGTGTGTGGACATTCCTTTGTGGGTGCTTGGGGACTACACTGTACTTAAGAACCAGCCCGCATCACCTCCTGAGAAGCTAGGCCTGGATTGCTCACCAAGTTTACCAATAATAGAGAATCTTGGCTGGGGTCCTCTGTACCTCTCCTTTACCATATAGCGAGCAGGAGCACAGACACCCCCTCCAGTGGTTGCTTTACAGGCCTTGATCCATGTTCTGAACGGTTTCAAGAGATAGGGCAGGCATTAGGTTATGTTAGTTTATGCCATTTTGATTTGACAGACACGACTAAGACTATTTTCTTTATTATTTGATGGTCGAGCCGACTCCCATCCTAGTTACAGAGCAACGTAGGAGTTTTTCCAAACCCCACAAAGTTAATAAAGGTTTTATAAATTGTATCTTTTGTGTCAGTGTCATACTTGTGATACTATGCCTCCCCCTATATATGGTGTCAGAAGTGGGATGCGGCACAATTGAGACAAATTGGGGGACCCTAAAATTCCAGGAACGTAGCAAGAGTGCCTCAGACCGCCCTACCGCCACAAAAGAATCCATAGGCTTTGATATTTGTAGCACCCGAGAAGCCACCATCTCTCCCGTGAAAAGAGGGATGATTCCCATGGACTTAGTCTTAATACCCCCTGTGGGTCATTATAAAAGATTGGCCCCAAACTGGCCTAGCCTGGAAGTTTGGCCTAGCAGGCGTTATAGATCGACTTCCGGGAGACATAAAGGTTCTCTTACAGAAACATGGTGAAACTCCATTTGAAATGCACAGTGGGGACACAATTGCACAGGAAATTCTTGAGAAGGCTCTATTTCCCTGTTTTAAGGAAGAAAGTGAACAAGAGGAAACGGAGATAGCTTAGGCTTCGAAGAGGTTGATGAGACGTGTCCCTGAGACAAAAAGGGAAGAAGAACCTACCATCCTTCCCAATCTAGCCTTCGCCCAGCGAATTGATCCAGCACTCGAAGAGGCTTTCTCACAAGTGAGTCCCGAGAGAGAAGGACAAGAAAAGGGGTGTCCCTTCTTTCTGAAACAGGGATTGCTTTATAGAAGGGGAAACCTGCAGAGAAGGCCTAAGTGAAACTCAGTTAGTAATATCCAAATCCCATCCCATCATTTGAAAGACGGACATTTAGGACAGTCTAAAACCCAAGTTCACATGAGTGGCAAATTCTACTGGCCAGGTATCCACGCTGACATAAATAACTTCATTCAGACATGTGAAATTCACCAGATAACCAGCTCACATATTTTCTTACATGCCCCTCTAAACCCATTACCGATGATAAAAGTCCCTTTCTCCCGAATTGGGAAGGATATCATTGGACGGTTGGAAACTTCTAGACTGGGTAATAAATATGTTCTCATAATTGTGGATTATGCTACCCGGGACCCATAAGCCTTTCCATGCAGAACACCACAACACAACAAATTTTAAAACACCTACTACCATTCTTTTGTAGGGTGGTTTTCCCCAAAGAAATTCTGACGGATCAGCGAACCAATTTCTTGCGTAAACTGGATGAAGTCAAGGAATTACTACACATTGCCACCTTAAGAACTTCAGTTTACCACCCTCAAATGGAGAGATTGGTAGAGAGACTTAACAAAACCCTTAAAATGATTTTGAGAACATTGGTAGATGAGGATGGGGAGGACTGGGATTGCATGATCCCCTGGGGCCTATTTGCAGTAAGAAATGCCCCTCAGGCATCCACCGGATTTTCCCCTTTTGAGTTACTCTATGGTAGAGAACGAAGAGATGTCCTAGGCATGCTCCGGGAGACCTGGGGAGAGAGAGAAGAGGCACCCATTCCCCTCTCACAGACAGCTACCCAATTATGAGTGAACATGAAACTAGTCTAGAGTCTAGTCCACACTCATATGGAGATAGCTCAAACCCAACTGAAGTCCACCTATGACAAAAAGGTGAAATTAGGATGTTTTTTAGTAGGACAGAAGGTATTAGTCCTCTTACCTACCTCTGAAAATAAACTTGGCTCAAAGTGGCATGGGCCCTATGAGGTACTAGAGCAAACAGGAACCTGTACCTATAAAATAGCCACCTGATAGAAAGCAAAAGACCCACCTCTACCACGTAAATCTCTTAAAGGAGTGGAAAGAAAATCCTTCCACCACCACCTCATCTATACTGTTCTGTTCGGTACCCGTGCAGATAGACAACTCTGAACCTCTTCCCCAAGAACATTCGAAAAAGAAACAAGAAGATTTGAACAACCTTATTATGGCATTCCCCGATGCATTCTGCTAGAAACCAGGGAGAGTACATGGTACTTATCATTATATCAGAACTCCAAAGGAAAAGTGGAAGCATGAAAACAAATAGTGGTTGAGGAAGGTAAAAAGATGCTGAAGCCAAACATTATCAAACCCTCTCTGAGTCAGAAAATCCCGCAGAGGGGACCCTTACTCCTCCTGAAAATATGGCCGATATTGAAGCAGTCGTAGCTCAACTGGCCACCCATCAGATTCAGGCCGAGTCTAGCTTTCAAGAAAACTTTACAAAGCTGGTCGAGTTACGAGCAAGACACCTATTTCCACAAGGGATATTACAACCCTACCAAGATGGAGAGGACCTAGGGAATTTTGGGGGAATTTCGAGCGATTAGCTGA
Source organism: Ambystoma mexicanum (assembly GCF_040938575.1). NCBI lineage: Eukaryota > Metazoa > Chordata > Amphibia > Caudata > Ambystomatidae > Ambystoma > Ambystoma mexicanum. The sequence goes on from NC_090934.1 coordinate 1,283,154,862, forward strand.
ACAACTGGGATGGGGAGAAAACCTAAAGAAATGCTACTTGGGACCCCTATTAATAGATGAGTTACAAACCGCTTATCAGTTACTTAATCTCACCATGGGAGCTACCTTTGTATCCATCAAAGAAGGACTCCTTAAACAAGTAAAAAAGTAGGCCAGGCAAGTAATTTTTATGGACAAAAATTTAAATCCATCAAACTACACAGTGATGAGATCCCCCTAGACGTAGGAGAATGAATTAAGAACATTGTTTCCCTTTGGGTCGGCTATAAAACTCTAGAGGAGTTGGTAGAAATGATCATCTCGGAACAGTTTACCAACTCCTTACCTCCTTTTCCACAAAAAGCCATGCTACAATTAAATCGGCCCATCCCTTAGCATGGCTATTGAGACTGCCCAGAATCATTCAGAGACAGTAAAACATTTCCATTCCTTACATAAGAGCGAAGACAGAAAAGACCAACCTACCGCTCTCCAAACCAGACATTAGAATGAGGAGGACTCTATAAGACACGAGAGAGAGAGTAGAAATAAAAGAAATGACATTAAGAGTAAGGAAGAATTGAGGTGATAAGAGCCTAGAGGGTTTAAACCATCACCACCCATTTGCTTCTTGTGTAGGGAGACAGGAATTTAGCATGGCATTGTCCCAAAAATCAAAAGGAGGAGCTTATGGAAATAGGGTGCTTAAAAGGAGAAGAATGGGAAGAACAAGAGGAGGATTTAGAAACCTTTAGCATATGTTTATGCCGATCCTCAGCTGATTTTACATATGAAAGGGCTAGGTCAATGGGAGAATAGTGAAAGCATTGATTGATTCTGGCAGTAAACAAACAGCCATAAGAGCCGATTTGGTCATTCCAACAGATCTAGAACCTGCAACTATGGTCAGAGTCACCTGTGAACACAGGGATAACGGAATCTATCCCCAAGAACCGGTGTACATTAATATCATAGGGGAATCCCGGCTAGTGTCATCGGCCATTATCCCTGCACTTCCGGAAGAGGTTTTTATAGAAGAGATTTTCCAGAATTTCCCACCTTTCTTCAAGAACCTTCTTTTCCACCCAGAGAATTTACACCACAATATCGCTGGCAGTCAGATTTGTATCCCCAGACCTCCCTGGTATAGCAGTGGATGGAAATAGACCCTCAGAGATATTATTTGTGGAAAAAACCCTCGATCCCAGTTAATGGGCTACTCACAGGGGTCTAATGTTGGTATCCACCCCCTGCCAGCACAACCGAAAGGAATATACATGGATATGCGAGAGTACCTGGATAACACTTCCACTTGTCCTCTCCGGAGCCCCCAAACTAGAGGATTCAGAGAAGAACAAACGTATCCACCTCGCATAGGAGAAGGGTATGTGAGAAACCAAAAGGTGTCTCGCCCGCTAGTCCTCTGGTACTTGTCATCCAGGTGGCCAGGACACAGCCATCGTGTTTGGATCCAGTTCCTGGTGGTGGACCAGTGCGGGAGGATCACCTGGGTGAAGGGTATTCGGGGGGTGGGGGTGAGGCAGCCAAAGATGAGACACATTATTCCCCCCTTTTTTGTACATCCAACCACTCCTATTTTGTAGCATTGGATGAACCAACCCCCCCCCCTTTCTGCACAAACACTGGTGTTAAGACGGATTTCTGAACTCTGACCTGGAGGGCAGAGGTTCAGAAGGCCAGCCTAGTTTCTTGCAACAGGGTAACCTCTGGACAAGCCAGACCAATCAGGGTAGCTATGGCAGGCGGTCAAGACTAGGTCTCAGGAGGGGTGAGGGTGACTGAAGGACCTCAATGAGCACACAAAACAAGGAAACTTACAAATTACTCCAGACAGGTGTTATATTAAAAATATAGACCCATTTATTACAAGGCGTTTGTAACATAGACCATAGCAGAAGAATCACAGTAACACTAAGTAAACCAACACAACACTATCAATACAATGTATATACAAGACCACTGGGGTCTAAAGGAGTTAAATGCACAAAATAAGTCGACAACCTAGATGGGAAGGAAACAGCCAGTCGAGATAGTCTTTAGGCCCCTTCGCCATTGATAACACACCTAAGAGGCAGTCCAAGCCCTAAGAAGAGAGGAGTAATGAAGAACAAGTTTCCACTATTCAGGGGACCTCCACTTGAAGGCAGAGGCAGTTCCAGAGTGCAGGATGGAGTCGCTAGTCTGCACTGCCATGGAAAGGAGAGGGGACCCCAGGGGCCACTCATGCGTAAAAGGGGCCATTGGCGCCAGGAGCCACCGGTTAGTGTTGTAAGTACTCACCGGTCCCAAGTGCACTTGGACCCAAACTTCGCCCGATCAGTCACTCATTCATCCACCTGGAGCGAAGAAATCGCGCACTATCCCATTTGGTAATCATTGCTGTATCTCGGGTTGCAGGTTCGAATGCGACAAAAAGGACGCCTCTGCATCTTTCAGTTCCCGAGATACAGCAATGATTACCAAATGGGATAGTGCGCGATTTCTTCGCTCCAGGTGGATGAATCAACCCAGTTTCACGGCAGCAGACTTCAGGGGCAAGAGGGTCACAAATGCAGCATACTTGCAAAAGACGTTACCGCAGCAGGGCAACATGGTAACCGCGTTTACTCCAGTCCTGGCGCACTCGTCTCACTTCAGACCTGGGAATGCCAAGTGTACCAAATTCGGTGTGAGCGTGCCGTGGACACAGAGCTAGCAGTATACCAAGTTCCGAGGGCCTCCTTGAAACGGCAGCGGTGACAAAGCAAAGCAACTGGTTAAGCTGGTCAGCCCACTGGTTGGCCCAGGGACACTTCCGAGAAAGCTTACTTGCAGGTTTTGATGAAGGTGCTGAGAATAGTTGGTCCCACTATTCCAATGGGTCGAAGCATCTTCGCAGACCTTCTAGAATGACCAGATGCAGAGTGGTCCCACAGTACGACAGCGGGCTCAGGGTGCCAAACCTTCCAGCGGGTCACCAGCGGTTCCTCGACTCGGCTTCGTAGTTGCAGGATACTTGGATCCTATCCTTTGTTCAGTGAGAACTCAGGAGATCGACATGGTAGGGGTGTTTTTGGCCTTCTCTTATCAAAAGTTCCCTTCGCGCCAAAACAGAGAGGACCCATTGGGAGATCTGCTTACAAACACACACTCCATACGTGGACCAATCATGGACCACGGTGGTCCCAGTCATTCATGGCACTCCAGTCTCTCTGGCTCGCAGGATGTGTATTGGACTCAGACGTTCCAGCCCACATCCTGGAGACACACACACAAGGCATGCAGAAGCCCGCAAAAGCATTGGGTTTTGCAGGAAAGTGCATGACCAAATAAGGACTGACCCGGGTCGACTCGACCTAGGGAAGGTGAAGGGGCAAGATGGCCAAAGGACAGGACAAAGAACCTCGTGGCATGGCCATTTTGGGGCCAGGCCACCAATTTATGCCAAACGCGGTTAACATGGCAGGAAAGGGTTAAAAATAATGCGAAAAGATAGCTGCCACCAGTCCTGTCCATGATACATCGGCACAGTTCATAAAATGTCCAATGAGAGTATCTAGGGCCTTTGGAAAATGACTACAGATCCAAGTGTGCTGTATGGTAAGATACATTGCACACTTGTTACATGTTGCACCACAGGACAGGACTAAGGGAAACAAAGTCTCCCAGTACTGACTGTCTTAAGGGCATGTCAGTTTCCCCATAAAAAGTGAGCTAAAGCCCAGAGGAGTGCAGCTGAAGGCTGTGCTTCTCTGGCAAAGCCAGTCAATGGTGTCTTAACAGCAGCAAAATGTTTGGGGGTGTACACATGGAGGGAAGATTACATACCATTATGAAATCTTTCCTAACAACTAGGCCGAGGAAGAGGGCGACGAAGAGCAACAGGACTAACTCTTATATATCGTACTGAACATGCCCCACTAATCGGGTTAGGCTAAGTCAGGCACTTGTCTTCAAGTGCATACACCGGATTCCAATGAGCTCTCCTGACAATGATGAAAGGCGAAATCTAGGAGCAACGTAGAACACGAGTATGAGCAGAACTTCCGGGGTGAAGGCGAACCTACTGGAGCAGAGTGACGGACCAAGGGACAAGAGCAGCGGGTGAAAAACCCCAAGAGTTCCATATAGAAGGTTGTTGCTTCCACAAGATCGCGAAAGACACGTGGAGAAGGCCAGATCCCAATATCGAAGACTGCATCGTGTTTGAAGGACGCCAGCGACACTCCCGGGTGAACAACAGAGTTGGGGAGGTGAGGCCAAGCCTGTGGTATTAACCTTGACCCGTGAATTGGAAATCGAAAAAGCAAAAGAGAGAGCAAGGAAAGGCAGACCTGCAAATGAACTTTAAAGTAAGAACAGCTGCGGTATCAGCGATACTGAGTAGCGGAGTGGTCAGGCGAAAAGGCTTAGCCAACTCAAAGATCTCCATGAAAGGTGCATTGTTTGAGGCGATAAAAGTAAATGAACTGTAAAACAAAAGTGAACAAAGTTAACCCTGTGAGAAGGGGGGAGGAAAAGCTGATCAATGAAATCTGAGTCCAAGTGGTCCTGTGGTGGTCTGCAAAAGAAGCCCCACACATTTGAAAGTCTTCGACATCCTAAAAGCGGTCTGACTCCGATTGAGGGAGACCCGAAGTGTAAAAGGTTTGGGGAAGGGAGCCCCGACAACTGTTGTTGAACTGTGAAAGGTGTGAGCCCAGCAGAGGGGGACCAACGTTGAACTGTGCAATGTCTGAGCCTGGCAGAGGGGGACCGGTGTGAACTTTTTGTTCGTTATTTGGGGAAGACTGTAACAGGCGGCTTTAACGTGGAAGGCAAGGCGGGCCGGACTGTTTCAGTGTTAAAGCCTAAGCCAGAGTGTGCCACCCTGCCTATAGAGACTGCCTTATAACATTATATCTATATGTGGGTGGCTGAGCTGATTCAGACACATTTATTCTTTGTCGAACACTGATCTTCCTTTTATATACATACCTCGTTTACAAATATTTTGTATAAGAGTGGCCAGACATGAGGTTTTGATTAGGCCTTAGGCCATTTTGATTTGACAGACATGACTAAGACTGTTTTCTTTATTATTTGATGGTCGAGACGACTCACACCCTAGTTATAGGACAACGTAGGAGTTTTTCCAAACCCCACAAAGTTAATAAAGGTTTTACAAATACTATCTTTTGTCAGTGTCATACTTGTGGTACCATGCCTCCCCTACAATTATCAGTTCCTCGTTCCCTCTGTGCCCAATCATGATTTTGCTCTTTTACTTTGCTAGCTCCTTCTCACTTGCCCTTTCTGTTCGTTCTATTACCTCTTACTCTCCATTTCATACTACTCTTAAGACCTATCTTCTTCACTTAGAACAACCACGAATGCCTTTTTGTATTTCTTAACCCTACATTTTATTGTACTGTTAAGTGTGGTGTCTGTTCAGTGCTTTGGCGTAAAGCACTATATAAACCAGAAATAAGTACAAATAAATACAAATACCCCCACCAATATTGTCTGACCACAACCCCCCCCATCTACATTTTGGTGGTAGAATAAGAGGGGGGAAAAACGTGCCCAAAAAAAACAAAAAAACAAGCAATTTTTGGTTGAGCGACAGACCCACTACCCTAAGTTCTGGGACTCTGGGAGAGGGTTAGGGACCTGACTCTATCAAGGGGCGCAGGGAACCCTCTCAACCTGGGGTACGTGGCCTGCCACAGCATTCCGACACCAGTGGGGGTGTGAGGGAGTTGAAAGGGACCCCAGTCCCTGACTTCCACCCATGTTCTCTGGGGTGTGAAAGTACTGGTACCACCGTCCCATCCACAATGCCAAGCCGCCTCTTGTCTGGCTAAGTTTCTTTTGCTTCTATAACATAACTATATCTCCCAGAATTCCACAAGTTGCAGCAAACAAGAAGTCGAACAAAACAGCAAGAATGAACAGAGTGCAGCAGAACGCTTGACATCCTGGGAACCCAACACTGCACCAACAGAGGGTCTATGAAGTAGGAATGGCAACCTTACCTGGCAAAGGAAGACGGTGAAGAGAAAGCAAACCGCTTGTCGCAACCACAACAAAAACCATGCCAGAGACCCAAAAGGGTGTGGGGCTTACCAGAACTTTTAAAGCCTCTGACATACAAACCCTACTCCCTGGTCAAACAGCAGGAGGAGAGTGGTCCAAGCAGGCAGGTGACCCGGAAGACCAATGGGAGCTGACGGGAGTAACAGAACAAGGGCAGTTGGGCTATACAAAAACAGCAGGACTAGGAATGGATGAAAGATGCTTGGGTGGCATACGTGACCAGGGAGTTGAGAGCAGATGGTGGAAATGAGTGTAGAGGAGACAGGAGCAGTGTTGGGAAAGAGTGCAGGAAAGATATTTTGTGTGAGAAAGACTAGCACCAGGCATGATAGTGTAGTGTGGAGCAAGTGTGTTAGAGGTATTGGTGAAGGGAGAGAGAGAGACACACAGACAGACAGATTTGGATTAACAGAGTAAGAGTAATAGGGCGATCGACAGTGTGAGTAGGTGAGTGGAAGTTGTGTAGGGGTTTGTGTGTATGTGTGTGAGAGAGAGAGGATGTGACAGGAGGGCAGTGGAAGAACAGAGGTAGTGGACGCTATGAATGTGGAGAGTAGGAAGGAAGTAGGAAGAGAGGAGTGGAGACAGAGGGAGTGAGGAGTGAGAGAGATAGTGTGGGAAAGCTGAGAGAAAGAGACAGTGAAAGGAAGAGAGGAGCAGAGAGAATATATGCATATGATGGTTATAAAACCCAGCAGAGTGAGTAACGCTTTAGAAAATCCCAGAGGGAGTGACATAGAGTAGGCCACAGCCTTTATGTCCTCCCTTAAAGGCATTTTAGAAGTTGATAGTATGGGTTACCTGGAACCAAATCTCGGGACCATAGTTAGGGTTAGGGGCAATTGGACTAGGGTGAAGGGAGCTGTCACAAATTGCAGTTATTCGTCCCTTCTCCCTTAGGGGGAGACTTCCCCTTCTGAAGCTAGGGAGGTGAGCCCGCTCGGCAAGACCCTCCCTAGGGGTCAAGGGAAGTGGGACCTCAGCAGGAGAGACTCCCCCTCTGGGGACAAGGACTCCCATGCCTGTGAGGAACTCCCGAAGGCAACTACCATAGCTGTATTTATGGGATTGTCTTAAATGAAGAATACTATGGCTACTTAATGTTTGGCTGAATGCAGACTCTGGTTTCCCGGCCCTGGTCCATGCCAGGGTGTACTCTTCCTTTCCCCGGAGCAGAAACAGTTCCCATGAATACCCCCCCACCCGCAGCCCACTGGGTAGGGAGGGGTGCTGAACCTGCCAAATAAAATTGCTGTAAACAGGAGATGGGCAACGCCCTGAGTTCTTTGATGATTAACAGACAGACACCAGAGTGAACTTTTATAGGGATCCCATTGAAGACCCCTCTTTATTAAACATACCCAACCTTAAAATCTAGACCCTAGGATTCCCCCGACGTGAGCTCCATCTAAGGGGGGACCGGTGTGAGGAAAGCATGGTATCAATCAATAAAACAGACACAAGTGACTACAGTTCAAGGGTGGTTACTGAACATCAAAAAGGGTTTGAAAAATGCCCATCTCATCCTAAGTCTACAGATGGGAGCAAGCTACGACCATCAAATAACAATAACACAGTCCTAGTGGTGTCTTGTCAAAATAAAAGGGCCTATACTAATAAACCTATTGGCAATCCTTACCTCTGAATACAAATAGTGTGGGAAACAGTTTTAGCAAAAAGAAAAGTGTTCACAAAATATTATGGCAGGATGTTCAGGCCGTTGGCCTCCCATCCTCGCGTTTTCAGCACAGGCGGTTCACTCATGCATAGCGCAATCTCTGGCTTGTTTAGCACTAAAACAAGGAGGATACAGTTAGACAATTAGCATCAGTGCCTTCTCTGCCCAAGTCTCTTTGCCTATCAAAGTCTCTTCATGCAGAGGGCCTGATGCGACAAAAACAAACAATACGTTCTTTTCCTCTTTCAGATTTTCACAAGTACAGTTCTTTTCGCTCTTTTAGATTTTCACAAGTACTCAATTGAGGTGATTCACTATTCACCCCAGATCCCCCAGAGCCAGGGTCAGATCCCTTTTGCACAATGTTCGTACTATACTCTTTCTCAGGTGACTCACGGTTCACCCCAGATTCCCCTCATTCGGGTTCAGATCCCTTTTACCACAGTTAGTCTCCCTCAACCGGGCTCAGACCAATTTCAATTTACATCAAGTATCGAAGACTTTTGAATGTACATGAGGTTTAGCTTGACATGTTGCAGGACCACTCCGATTTTTACAATGTCTTCCCTTTAACATTCATCACCTTTGGGTTGAATACCTAACAGAGACTTTCGAATGAGCACCCGCGTGGTGCTGGACAACTCGGTTTATGGCATCAAGTCTTACCTTTAAAATTCAGTCACTTATCTGCTGTTATAATTCTATTTGCGTCACTAGCCACATAGGCTTCACACACTGTTCTCTTCACCTTGGCTTCAACACAGGCCGGTCTGGTATCAGTCTCCCCAACTCACCGGCTGTGCTGACTTCACTGGCGCGGTTTTGTTGTAGGAGCTAAGTACAGTACCACAGCAGCAAACGATCCTCCCTGCCTTGGCCATTGACGCAGGAGAGTGCCGGGTACCTTCGACACACAATGCAGGTTTTTTCAGCTTTGATTCCAGTTCTTACGTTTCTTATTCTCAAAGGCCCATGAAAGTAACAGTCTTTCTCTGAGAAGGTCAAGGGCCCTTCCCTCCTTGTGACCCTTTTCGGTCTTGCCGTCTTTCTCCTTGTATTAAACTGCCAACTCAGAACTGCTGCTTCCTCGTGTGCTTTGCCTTGCTCAGAGTGTGCTTTTGTGCTCCGCCTTTTATCCGTGTGGGGAAGTGTGATAGAACAGCTGTGTGTAATGATCAGTAATTGCCTGACCATTGTATTGGGACATGTCAGGTATACGGCTCGGGTGTTAGTCCATTTTCTCTCACAGTGAGCTGTCCGTGAGAAAGTGTTTGTGTTGGAAAAGGAGAGGAGGGTCCAGTTCCTAAGTATCCTATCTGGTAGGATCGGGTAAAGGTTTTATAGGGAATGGGATATCACGTCCCGCGTCCAGTGTCCCACTTCCACTCCCGGAAGACCCCTCACCCAGGTGATCCTCCCGCACTGGTCCACCCCCAGGAACTGGATCCAAAAGCGATGGCCATGTCCTGGCAACCTGGATGACAGATCCCCAGGGACTAGCGGATGAGACACCTTTGGGTTTCTCACACCGGCTACGTCAGCTCGCCCTTCCTTGGAGGGTCTCAGGGACCCTAAGTAGGAGCTTGCCGCAACAATCCCCTTCCTAAACTCAGGTACCACCAAAATGGAGGGTGAGGCCAGAGGATGGCATCAGTGGGCATCAGTCGGTGGTCCCATCTTGCATGGCGGCCTTGGGCAGGCTGCTTACCTATCCCTCTACCCCTCACCAGGGTACCTATCCTCTACCCCCAATTATTAGCAATGGCCTTCTACATAATATCTTATCCATTCCTACTTAACAGTTACCCTACTAAACATTCCCCTAATACCCCAACTCTCTACTTCCCCCTACTTAACATTTACCCTACATAACATTAAACACATACACAAAACTACTATACATAGACTCACAACATATATACAACATAAAACAATATAGTACAATGGGGTGACTGCTGCGGTCAGTCACCCCTTCACAGTACATTGCAGGTCTGTCCTTGTGGTGCTCACAGATGGTGGCTCCTTGACTTGGCCCGTTGTTGATCTATGAAGGGGCCCAGGCCCCTTGTCCTCCTTCAAGGAGACCCCATCCACGACTTGGGGCCACCACATTCACTGCCAGCAGCCCAGGCTCTTGCATCTATCCTGGGTGGCCCCCTGCATGCATGTGGGACTGCCCACACTCACCGCTGCACACCTGCGGTGTAAATATTATTCTTGGGTGGGCCCCGTTGGCTGCGGGGTCCACCCGACATCACTGTTGCGGCCTGCAGTATAAAGATTATTTAAGGGTGGGCCCTGTTGTCTGGGGGTCCACCAGACATCACTGCTGTGCCCCGCTGCATCCTTTAAGTCCATGGGACGGCCCCATTGGCTGGGGAAGTCACCACGTGGCCCGGGCACCATTTTCTATTTTGGCAGCGTCCAGCCTCCTGGCCCGCTCCCTCAGCAACGCGTTGTGGAAATGCAGGGGGTGGCCTGCGTCTTTTCCTGGCCCGCTCTGCTGGGCAGCCCCAAGCTTTCTTCAGCCGGGACGCTCAAAGGAGCGACCCGGGTCTTACCCACCGCCTCCTGTTTACCCGGGTGGGCCGCCGAGGCCCAACTGGGGCTTACCCCTTCACTGCTCTCCCCTACGGGATGGAGCGGGCTTCCGTTGCGTTCTCTGCATTACCTTCCGGGCTGCTCCTGACATAAGCAGCCCAGGAGGATTTTTTCAATAACAGGCCCACCTCGCTGGCCACGAGGCGAGCCTGTGGGGGCACAGCCGGGCAGCCAGGTCGGAGCTGCCCCCCACACGCAGTCCTGGCCGGGTTATTCTTGATGGGCCCGGGCAGCCACCGCCACGCTGCCCGGGCCATAAATGTCTCTGGGGTCCATCCGGTTTGGGCCGACAGGCGCCATGGTCCAGGGTTAGCCGAGCTGCCCCTGACATAGCAGCTCGGCCCCCCTGCTCATAGACCCTGCTGGGAGCCCCATGTACTGCCCGATGCTCATCAGAAGATTAAGGCTCGAGGGGGGTGCTCGAAGCAGCAAACCCCCCCCACAGGTAAGTCTCTCTCTTTCTTCTCCCTTTCTCTTAACTGTCTCTCCAACTGTCTTTTTTAATCCCTCTGGATTCTTTTGTCTCCCCTGCCCAGCCCATTCTTTTCTGTTGTTCCTTTTTTCTTGACATTCCATCCAGCTCCATGGTGGGCTGGATGGTTTCTCCCAGACACATACACATAAATAAAACACACACACTACACATTTAACAAAACTTTTATTACTACACTGGTGTCTGTGTCTTCTCTTTCCTGTATGTTCCCTCAGAGGGTCAGCATGGCCAGCATGTACCCAAACTAACCGTGCCCCGTGGGGCCACGGGCTACATGAAGGCAATGTAAAAAGAAATCCATGTGAAGAAAATAAGAAAATTGTTTCTTCAAACAGAGACGTGCAATTAACTTTGACGTGTCAGAGCAGATGAAGAGAAGAAAAGTGCTATGCGCAGGACACGCAGGGGAAGACCCCTGACCTCATCACGCCTTGTGGACGTGGAGCTCAAGCAGATCGTAGAGCCCATGAGTTTTGAAGAAACAGGGCAGCAGAATGTGAGACGCCAGGACCCCAGTGTGCAGGGCCGCAAAGGAAGCAGTACGAGTAGGTGAAGAATGAAGAGGTACCTGGTAGTGGCGTGACCATGCATCTACAGCGCTGAGACTACCGTGACAGGAAGTCTGAACCCCTTACGAACACCAGCGTCTGCAAATGTCCGACGAGGAACCGAGAACGGAAACCAAAGATCAGAGAAGAGAGTGATAAGCAGTACCCGATCGAGAACCAAAGCCTACAACCATTCCCTGCATAACGAGAGGTACCAGGGGAATTGGAACGACGGGAAGGTGCAGAGGAATCATTATCTACGTAAAGGAACTCGTCCAGCAAGTTGAAGTTGAATGACTGGAACTGTAAAAATCTAACAGAACGAATAACAAATAACCCGGTAGGTAAAGAACCACATACATTCAAAGTTGAAGCCTGGAGAAAGTGTAACCCTGAACCATAGAACGGGAAAGAGGAGATAAGGCTTACAATTGAATAGGAAAAAAGAACAGTGAGTCTCAGAGAATCATTGGCAAAGAAAGCCAGAGAGGAAATACAAGTAAATATAATTTGGAAAAGGCTAAGCAAATAGACTGTGAAGAGGATATACGTGGTGACAGGAGTGTGATGGGCTATTGTAAGATAAAGGACTACAAAGAGAGGACCACAGAAAGCATAAGATCCAAGAGTTATCTTGAGGAACTACAACAGTTGGTATGAAAGACTATCAAAGGAGATCACGCTAAGAAGTATACAATTCAAAAGGAAACCTCTATATAAAAGGTCTATCCAAAGCGAAGAGAAGACCAAGGGAAGAAGAGGTAGGGTCACATAGGATTAGGTTTGATGGAGGACATATTTACTTTGGACTTCCCGACATCTGACAAGCACCTTTAGTTTCTTTAGATAGGTAGAGTATTCCCTTTGGCCATAGGGAGAGATAGGCCTTATACTTTCATTTGAATAAAGAGAGTACAGTGTATCCTTGTGCATGCAGAAGTGGGTAACGGCTGTTTGTGCACACTTTTACAAAGATTTGATCATGTCCAGGGATGCATTCAGCAGCCATGCTGGGATCAGGTGTGTACAATATCAGCCACAATGCTATGAGGTCATGTACCTGATCACAGAGTAGCCTGCCTCCCACAGAATAGAAACATGTTGTCAACAGTATTCATGGTGCAAACAATTATTTAACAAAGCCCAATAATCAAACAGCACTTTACACAGAGGTGCATTACTTCCCAGTTAAGATGTTGCTGTATACATCTCACACATCCATACAGTGAGACAGAACGTGTCCACAAAAGGAAGTCAAGATGGTTTCGGCCAATCAGAAGCACTTTTATTTCAAATGACCAGAGGAATGAAAATAGAATGCGGGTAAGATCGGTAGGTAGTAGATATGTGGGAGAAAGGGCTCTTTCCATAGTATCTATTTTTCTTGGGAGGGAAAGGGTGGTGGAGGACACAAGGAGATCAGCTTCAACACATATCCTTTATGTGGCCATACTAACCCCAACACAAAATCTCAAACACATAATACTAAGAGGTTAGATAATCTTTATATCTATATATGATAGAACAATAATGTATAATTTGCTGAGTGCAAGTATGAAAAACTGACTGCTGAATTGTGAGATTTATAAAGGAATGCAACTTGGGATTTATCACAAATGTTTGGAAAAGTGCAAATAGAAATAAAACTAAGCCATAAAGCATTGAGATTTGAATAGAAATAATGTATGAACACTCATTTGCAATGGAATATATTGTGCCCTACGCGACATGCAAAATAGCAAAATAAACATTTCATAAATACCTTCTGTAAACTCTGTGTCCTCTTTGTTACTTAGTCGTTTTCCACCAGCAATTCCAGGAACTGATCTTGCTCTGGGGTTTGATGACATTTGCATTGAACGATCTCCGAATGCAATCAGAGGTGCAGGATCTTTGCTAAGTTTCATCTCCGGAACAAAAATATCAGTCACGTTAGCAGTTATGGGAACGTAAGCTTGCCTAGTGCGAACAAAAGGACTGGATAACCTTCCATCTGCAAAAGAATAACATTGTTAAACATATGGTGTTAAATACAGCATGCTGCTCAATTTGTGCATGTAATGCAAGCAAAATATTTTCATTTGTTTCTCATTTTCTACGAGCTGTGGGTCAAAGATACGTTTTGTTCCAAATATCATCATCATCATACAAACGTTATTTGGCCATCAGGGCATCAAAGTACATCCTAGTACAATAACAAAATCATATTACATCACATCATGCCATGAGTAGAAGAAAGAAGAGGGGAGAAAGCAACAGTGACCGAAAATCCAACCCCATTCAAAATTGCGCCAAATCAAGGTCCATCCACATTAGACCCCAGTTGTCGTCGCCCTAAAGGAATAAGGTTCACACCAGTTAGGGGTGTGTTAAATGGGGTGGCTTCAAAACGACCATTGGGACCTTGCTGAGGGTACTGGCTGGTTGAGATCCCACGCTTGGCTGAGCGACCACCCCACCCAGATCTTCCCAAGACCCCCTGAGCCACTCTCCAGACCCAGAAAGCTAGTTTAACAGAGTCGTAGGGGCTTGAGCCATTGTTTGGGATTCTGGCGCATCCCACCATATATTCTCTTGATACAAAAGCACATCCATTCACGGTCCGCAACCGGTGCAAGCATTTGTTCACTAAGGCAATTCCTTGGTTCCTTCTTGCTCTCTGCCAGTTTTGGTACCCCATGTAGGTGGACTAATGAGGATCCAAACCCACCATTATTGTAGCGCCCAGACATGCTCCCCCTGTGGTAAGGACCATATGATCCAGGGTCAATCACGCTTGGACCTTTTGCAGGACGCATCAGGTGTCCTACAGTTGGGGAGGACGTTGACTTAGGGTAACACACTCTATGGTGCTCTTGGGGCATTATTCTGGGGTCTCAAGGGGCATTGATGTGAGGCAATTTCCTTGGTACCTTACTGTGAGAAGCAGCATGTTATTCGGGTGTTGGTGGTTTTGCACAGTCCATATCCATGGCGCACTCTGGGGTTAAGTTGCCAGGTCCCTTGACCCTGTGACAGGCAATGGGAGGTTACCCCTGTGCCGTTGCACCTCCCCTCTCCTGGTTTCCTTCTAGGACCATGAGCAGTTTCCTGATGACTGTCAAGTCAAAGAGCATCCGCTCGCACTTGCACCCATTGGTGGAGCAGGCACCCTCAATTGGCAAGTTAGTGTTCGAGTTGGAACCATAAGCGCCCACATGTTCAATAGGGTCGGAAGCTCTGAGTGGGGTTAAGTGTAGAAAGGAGCTGCCCCCAGGGCTTGTAGAAGAGAGGTACACACTCCAGGTGCTACTGGAAGTACCCAAGATGCCAAAAGTACTAGAAGCGGGCTTAGCAGTGGGGGCACAGGTCACTGTATCTGCTGAAACTGTGGGACTTGGATCTTTCGTACACATAGGATCATCAGCATGGGAGACTATAATTGATGCAGGAACAAGGGCCAGACCAGTGGACCCTAAAATGGAATCCGGTAACAAGATACAGCCGACAGGGATATCTAGGGGAAGATTCCACATTGCTGCTGGTAGCAAATTCGCTAGGCCATGACAAAGAATCAAATGGTGAATACAGGGTAGGCACATCAGGAAAGTTAAGGGAGTCCAAGTGGCCAGGGATGCTCGTTATTACAAAAGGGGAGGGGAATTCCGTTCTGGTGTTTCCTTTGCCTTTATCCACCCCAATGTCTGTACACAGGGAATTCCTTCTAGTGGCAAGGGGGCCAAGGTCTTCCTGAATCTCAACCCAGAGACCCTCTCCAGGGCAGGGGTCAGACTGCCCTCCCAGAGTCTCCAGTTGGGTGTCAAGCAGTGTCCCCTGATGGCAACCATTCAAAGCTGTTGGCACTTTTCCCAGAGCAACATGCCCCCCCAACCTCCCGGAGAGTGGCAGGCTTCTTCACCCAACAGTTCTGCCTTTAATCCTGGGGCAGTGGAATTGATTGGAGATCAAAGTGGATGCTCCCACCCATTGACTCACACCACTAGGGTCTTACGTTTGGTTTTGGGCTCGGGCTCTGGGTCGCCTTGTAAACTGGATAGGAGGGCTGACTTGCAAAGAAAAAGTGGAGGAAACAGTGAGGGAAGTGGGGACTTCATTATTGGGTTTCCACTGCTTTCCATTATTATAATGTTCCAAGATTACATGCAGCCAGGGCCCTTCTGAAGGAACAGTCCCCCGCCTCAATAGTCCACAATGCCCTCCACACCAATGCTCGTTTCAGCTCGCTCTCACCTTCCTTCGCGGGGGGTTGATGGGTAATCTTCCAACCCACCAGCACATTGAGGGTACGCCCTGCGACTGCAACACACACCACCCTTAGACCCCGCCGAGCTTCGGCCTTGTCGGGGTAGTCCAAAGAATATGTAGAGAAGGGGGCATGGAGGTGGCGTGGCCAACCAGCATTGCAGCAATGGCGGAGCTCCAGACCCCTGTGGGACGCCAATACCTGCCATCCTTGGACACCGCGGGGCTTCGGCCCTGTGTGGGTAGTCCAAAGAATAGGTAGAGGAGGAGGCGTGGCCAACCAGCATGGCAGCAATGGCGGGTCTCCAGACGCCTGCTGGACGCCAACACCTGCCGCCCTTAGACCCCGTCGGGCTAAATATAGGAAGAAGACAAACAAATAACATTGTTTTTATATGAAAAAATGCACTTTTATAAGCTATATTATCAGTAGCAAGAAGCAGAACACTTCAAAAACAATATCAATGCCGAGAGGACGAGGTAACAACAGAAACATTGTTGTTGAAAGATTAACGACTGGGTTGCAGTCGAGAACCAATCTGAAAACTGTGCATATGGCTTTTGTAATATTTAGTGGCCTTCCCGTAACAATGCCAAGAAATGTCATTACTGTACCTCAGAATACAGTCACCACCATTAGATAAACAACATTGTGCTATGTAGTCAGTGAGGTGCAACAAAGGATAATTAAAGTAGTGGACCCTTTACTATCCCAAGGAACTTTGGTGAACCAGAACAAGCACTCGGAGACTTAGAGGTCATTTTCAAGACGTTTTATTAAAATTAAAGAAATGAAATGCCTATTTAGCTCTATCGCTATGAGGGAAGTCGCCTAAGGGTGCACTTTAAAGTCCAAAATAAAGCTCTTCGGTCCAAATCCTATCCAACTAACTGGTTGTACCACTTTAGAAAAAACATCTAACCTAAAAGGGAAAGGGGAGGCTTTGTATAATAGCCTCAGCAGGCGATCTGCCTGGCCCAATTTAAACTTGGTTTGTTCTTGGGTTTCAAAGTTCCCTTTCCCACAACAGGATATTAGTCCCAGTCTTTGTATCAAGGTATGGGTTTCACTCAATCCTGTTAATGAAGACAACTGTCTCAGATCACAACAGCCCTCGGGCATCGCAGTGCTGTTACAGAAGGCTTACTTAGTTACATAAGTGCTTGAAAGACATGTATACAATCATAGGTGTTGCTTAGCCCCATGTTGCAGGGCAGCTTACTTAGTTACATAAGTGCTTGCAAAGGCAGATTCCGTGTAAGTGGCACAAACATGTTGCCCAACCCCATGTTGCAGGGCAGCAGCAGCATACAAATGCAAAGTCAAATTATGTGACACAAACATGTTGCCCAACCCCATGATACTGGGCGGCAGCAGCATACAAATGCAAAGTTAAATTAGGTGGCACAGACATGTTTCCCAACCCCATATTGCAGGGCGGCAGCAGCATACAAATGCAAAGTAAATTTAGGTGGCATAAACATGTTGCCCAACCCCATGTTGTAGGGCGGGAGTGGCATACAAATGCAGAGGTCAAGTAGGCGGGCATGGTTTGGAGGGAAGGAAAGGGGAGGGGGGCAGAAAAAGGGAGGGAGGTGACCATGGGGAGGGTAGTGGCTTGATGTGAACATTTCCATTCTTCCAGGATTTCTTGTAAACCAACAATAAAAAGACTTTCTCCTTCGAGGCTTTGGGTTTCCCCCACAGTCCAGTTATCCTCATACAAGTTATTTTCTTTCACCCATAGGGCGGCTGTCCACCATGCCCTATCAGTGTTTTGTACCTTCTGTTGCTTTTTTAGCCTTAATTCAAAGTGTTCTTATCTCTTCTGATTAGCATATATCACTGATAAATACCTCTAGTAAACTTCATGCTAAAAGACTCAGCCAGAGGGATTGAAAATACTAAGAGACTGAGTATTTACCAAACAGGCTTTAGGAAGGGAACGGGGACCACTTTAAATGGTTTGATTTATACACATTGCCATACTAAAAAGTATGTCAGAAAGGGGGCAGACACTTTATTCAGCAGGTTTAGGCCTGTCAGTAGCTTTTGATAGGATGGACAGGGCGCTGCTTTGGCTGAAATTGGCCAACTGGGGAATTCCCTGGGTCTCATAAATATGCTCCTGATGTTCTACTCAGAGAATAACTTTAAAATGTGCTTGAATTCCAAGGGAATACTTTCAATGAGGTCCCGGTAGATAATGCTCTAAGACAGGGCTGTGTTTTGGCCCCCACCCTTTTTAATTGTATGTCTCAGACCTGCAGACTATATTACAGAAGTCCTCATTCCCGCCAAAGCTGGGTTCTTTAGAGGTAGGGTGGCTGGCCTATGCCGATTACCTCATTTTGCTGGATACCACCTCTAGTGACCTCCAATGAGGCTTAGATCTGGTAGGCAATAGTACTTGTGCAAATAATGTTAATGGGTCTTGTACCGCGCACGTTCGCCACTTGCATGGTCTCTTGATGTTCTGGCGGATCTGCAATGGAAGGAGGATTGTGGGGTATGTTAATGGGGTTGAGAGGGAGAAGAGCAAGAGAGCTTTGATGTGCTGTTAGCAGCTTCAGTTCGGAGAAACCGGTCACTGAGCATTGGGGCGTTTTTGGTTGGTATCCGTCATGTGGTGTTGAGGTGATATTGTGTAGGGTTTATTTTCATGTCAGGTGTTGTGAAGTGCATGTGGTTAGTGGTAGAGTAGAAGTATTGTAGTGTTTAGTTCAGAGTTTGAGGGTGTATATGCAGAAAGATGAGTTTTTAGTACGGTTAGTTGGTGGCAATACTTTTGTAACATCTGAAATTCTGTCTAAATGCAATACATTTCCCACCCACAGCCGTATGTTCCAGTGTGATGCATTTACTTCCCCCAGCAATTCATCCAGGTAATAAACATTCCTGGCCCCAGCATTCAATCCTAGTGCAGCATGCTTTCTGCCCCCAACCAATACCTCTTAGTGCCACGCATTTCTCACCCCCGGCATTCCATTTAAGTGCGATACATCTCCGGCCCCCAATGGTCCATCCCTTTCAGACACACTTCCCACCCTCAACCCTTCATCCAAGTGCGATAACCTTCTTGTCTCCAGCAACCCATCCACGTATGACACAATCACATCCCCGCAGTTCATCCAGGTGCAACACACTCCCCACCCCCAAACAATCCATCCCAGTGGGACACCCTCCCCACCCCCAACAGTACATCGAAGTGCGATGCACCTCCACCCGCATACAGTCTGTCTCAATCATCCCATCATGATACAGAAGCTACACAGAACCTGTCAAGGTGCACAAGGCCCAGCTATACTGCCAGACCAGATTCCGAATGAGGCCAACCCACACACAGGCCAAGTGTGGAAGTGCCCAACCTACACAGTTAGGCTACCTAATGAATAAGGCTAGCCTTCGTGAGACAGCTAAATGCTGGTTGGTATACGATATCCGGTGGTTCGAGTAGGGCATTTTCTGGAGTACATTTAGGGTTGGTTCCCTGCTTTTCTGGCTGTTTTCCCTTGTTGGACTTTGCTTGTTTTCTTGTGTTAGAATGTGTTGATGGCGGTAATGAGGGTAGATCATCTTGGTTGGTCTCACTTCATGGCGGGTGTGTTCTGTTAGTCCCTGGTTTGGAGCAGTTCCTTTGCATATATTTGCTCATTTCATGGTATGTGGATGCTGTTCAGGGGTTTTCATCCCCTTCGGTGCTGAAGTGCCAGGTTTTTAGAAGTTTTCTGAATTTTAGATGGTCCTCTGTAGTTTGTATTTTTTTTGGGAGGGAGTTCCTGAGTTTTACGGCTATGCAAGAGAAGGTTGATCCTCCACGTTTTTTCCTCGTGTAGAGTTTGGTTCTAGGTGGATGTCATTTCTGAATCTAGGTGTTCTTGCTGGTTTGTAGATGGTGATTTTCTCTTGTATGAATTCCTGTCCCAGGCCATGGATTGCTCTGTGCGTTAGGCACATTGTTTTGAAGGTGATTCTTTTTTTGACTGGGAGCCAATGTAGTATCCTTAGCACTAGTGTGATGTGGTCTCTTCGGGAGAGTTTGAGGAAAAGTCTGGTGGGTGCATTCTGTATTCATTGTAGTTTCCTCAGTAAGTATTCTGGCATTCCAAGGTATATGCTGTTGACGTAGTCTATCCTGTACATGATGAGGGAGATGATGGCAAGTGTTCTGTGCATGAAGGAGAAGAAGGGTAGTATCTTTTTGATAGTGTGCAGATGGAAGAAGCATTTCTTAATGATTGAGTTGACCTGTGGTTCTAGTGTAAGCTTGTTGTCCATTAGGATTCCAGGGTTTTTTACTACTGTGGATGGTTCCGGTCGGGTTCCCAGTGACCATGGGATGTTTTGGTTGTTTCCTTGGTTGTTGGGTGAAATCATGATTTCTGTTTTGTACAGGTTAATTTTGAAGTTATTAGTGTTCATCCATTGGTAGAGTTCTTTGAGACAGTCTGTTAGCGTGGGGTTCTTCTCTTCATTGGCATTGATTTTGTAGATTTGGGTATCGTGTGCATAACTGTAGCAAGTGAGGATGTGTCTGTTGAGGTTGATTAGGGCATCATGTAGATGTTGAACAAAAGTGGGAGTAGGGAGGAGCCTGAGTTAATAACAGATTCTGCAAAGTCTCAGAATTTTGTTTTTAACAAGAAGGCGAAGTTTAAAAACTTTAGTTGATGCATTAATGGTGATAAAATTGAGTAAATAGATCATTTAGTGTATCTAGGGTTTATCCTTGCAAATAAAAATCATTTGGGTTTGATAAAAGAAAAACTGGTGTCTAGGACAGGGATCTTTATTAACCAGATGAAGCTGATTCAGGCTAAATATTTTCAGTATTCCCTTAAACCATTAATAGAATTGTGCAGAGTTAAAGTAACACCAACAATATTGTATGCTGTGGAATTATTATCAGTCATAGGGAAATGGCTAAATGTGCTTGAAGGAAACATTTGGCGCTCGGTTCTATGTCTTCCCCACCCTCTGCCAATAGGGATCATTCATTTAGAGCTGGGGTTATTCTCTGTGGTTTTCGTATAAATGGGCTAAATTGGAACTTTAATTTAAGATAAATGAAGATGGGGAATTCTTTGTTTGCAAGGCTGTGCGAACTATAGCAGCAAATTCTGGATCCTTCTCTAAAAGAGTTTATGCTGATATGTGAAAGCTTTTTGGAGTAGGCAAGAATAGATGTTGACTCTCACATCACAGTAATAAAGAAAAAGCTAAGAGTGGGACGAAATTCAAAGTAGAGAAAGCCTAATAGATTTGAAGTTATACAAAGAGTATAGTAAATTCTTCCCAGCCTTTAAAAATTAAATGTTTAATAAAGTCTCCTTCCTGCATCTTTAGGACGTGTTTCTTTAGATTTTCGTGTAATTGTCCAAGTACATTGGAGGTGATAGGTCCTCAAAATGGCCTTCCTCGAGTCAGTCGTACATGTCATCTGCATAAATCTGACAAGGGAGGAACTCTTTGCCATATAATTCTAGATTGTTCGGCTTTGTTAAAGAGAAGGGTGTTCTACCTGGAGAGATGTATGTATTCGTCCTCAGCTGTCGTATCAAATATACTGTGGGTCATCGGAGGAGAGGTAATCAATTATCATTAACAATTGCTTTAATAGCCTTTGTAAAGGAGATGTTCAGAATTTTAGAAAATACTCGTTCACGAACTGACCTGGTGTTGAGTCTGCAATATTGAGTGAGCCATATAGTCCTAAACTTGTAAGGATCGTGATTAGAGCTCAGAAAAATGATGTAAGAGTTCAAAGTAATTATTTTAGATGTAATTTTATAATTCTGGATTCACTGAGCGATGGAGTTGAAATCCAAACTGTTGGAAATAGGAATTTGACCACGAATATTCAATTTTGTAAAATGTTTTTATATGTACTTATGTGTGACTTGGGGTTCTAACTAATGCATTTGTGAAAGGTTTCAATTGTAAACCAAAACACAAAAATACACACACATTATATATATATGTATATATATATATATATATTACACGGCCACTATTACACGGCCACAATAGTGGCCGTGTAGTTATGGTTAAGTTGCTGTTTCCATTGGAAAAGCACTTTTTGGGCAGCTTATAACTCTGCTCCCCATGGACGAATCCTCACCAAACTTGGCAAAAACCACTCTGAATTTTTTTTTGCAAAGTTTGGTGATGTTTGGTGCGGGGGGGGAAGAGTTATGGGGGGTCCCAAAACGTCTTTTTTTCCCATAGACTGAATGGG
The DNA here is from genome assembly GCF_040938575.1 of Ambystoma mexicanum. Taxonomy (NCBI): domain Eukaryota; kingdom Metazoa; phylum Chordata; class Amphibia; order Caudata; family Ambystomatidae; genus Ambystoma; species Ambystoma mexicanum. Next base: position 1,283,176,720 of record NC_090934.1, read on the forward strand.
GGAAAAATTTGCACACGGCTGGACGGATTTTCACCAAATTTGCGGCAGGAGCTTGGTCCTGAAAGCGTGCTTTTGTAAATTTGGTGCCAATCTGTCCAGTAGTTTTCTTTAAAACAACCAAAAAGTACGTCTGAAAAAATTAGTGATATCTATGTCCGCTCCGCGGACACACTTCCCTGTTCGCTCCGTGGACAAAATACCGATTGGCTAATCCGTAGCGTCATGTTCGCAGACATGTGGCGCATTTACTGATTGGGTGCTGAACGGCGTGAAGTGCGTCAGAGTCTGTCGCTGCACCCGCCATGTTTTATTCGTGTCATAGTGTACGTGAACATCGCCGGTAACACATATAAAACAACACAACAATGCACTTGTTAAACTTATGAAATATTGTATCGGAAGGAGAGGGTTAATGAGGCTGGGATGGGATGTGGAGCAGGAAGGCAAAAAGTAGTGTTTTCTTGTCATCTAAGTTATATGTTAAATAGCGTCGTAGAGTTTGTAATCTGAGGGAGCCACCTGCAGTGTTTGATGGAAAGAGCGGTTTTGCAAGTGTATGGGAGTACCACTTCTCATGAATGCGTTGACATGTTGTTGAAAAGTCAGAATGTATTTGCATTTTGAGCGAAGGTCAGTTGCTTTGCTTTTAGGGTTGCGAGCTCAGTAGGCCCACGCATCCACCTGAAACCCATAACGGTCAATTGTTTTTTGACCTTGAGCGAAAGGGAAAAATTCAGTAAGAATGCAGGGAGTGCAAGTTTGGGAAAAATACCATTTGATAAGGTTTTGTATTCAAAACGTTTGTAAAACACATGTAATATCAGTTGAAGAAGATTCTTTGCTGCAAGTACCTCGCTGTCTGGGTTGTAACCAAGACAATGGAGACGGTAAATATTGTGTAAGTTTACTTTTGACGAATCTGCACCGAACAAGTTTTAATTTGTTATTACCACAAGAGTAATTTATGACATTATGACTGAGGTACTATCTTTCTGTGTAGCTGTCCATTTTTTTTTAACGTTATGGAGAATGCAGATTCTCACTGTTTGTAGGCTATTATTAGGTTCACCCATGTGCAACACTATTTTTTTTAAATGTCATGTATGACCACATCGATTTGTGTATTACTTTCCATGTTCTTTTTGTCTTTTTTGCAATTGTTTGCTAATACGTATACGTATTTTCTGTTACGTTTTCCGAACAGCTACATTCTGCCGTACTGTGATTGCCATGGATTCAAAATGCCAAGTGATGGGTTCTTTGGACACCAAATGCACGTACTTGTGACCGGCTGCCTAACCGAGACTGTATTGTGGGATGACCGGGCCGGCCCCATTTGTCCATACGCTGGAGTGGCCATTAGGAGTAACATAACATCTTTTATGGTGGTGTAGTCCAAAGTTCATGCCGACGTCTTGGAAATCACTGTGCGACCAAAGCGTTTGCTTTATCTAAAGCGAATACTTTGTGTATGCGAAAAGATCAACATGTGGCTCACGATTAACATTTTCGATGACGACGGAACAAACAAAGTTACTATTTCCTTGAAAATGGGAATAGTCCAATGGTCTCAGACAGTTTATTGTGAAATTAAAGTACTTTACAAATTCTAAAATTGTTAATGTTTTCCTTTAAAAAACAGTTTATTATTTCAAAATGTAACGTACTGCGTTCAACGTCGCTATGTGTTCATTTGCAGGTTCTGCGTCACGGCATGTAGGTGCTTATGGGCGCATTTGGCTACGCCGGAGAGGAACGTCATCCAGAAAGGTGTTGAATATCACTAGGATTGGTTAAGTGACGAGATGTGTGAGTGTTTTCGTATTACAAAGTTATTGAATATCACTAGGGTTGGTTATGTAACGAGATGTGTGAGTGTTTTCGTACTACACAGGTTTCGTAATGTAGTTAAAAAATGTCGCGGCATACGTTTATTGACCGAGAGGTAGGCTGCAGCCATGGGGGCTGGGCAGAATGTCGGGGTCATGGTATAAGGTCATGATCCGCACAATGTGGCTACTGGTCATGACCAGAAGGGAGAAAAGATAGGATTACAGTGGCCATGTCCACCTGGGACTGGCTTTGTGGTAAACTTGTTCGCAATTACGATACATTTGAAAGGTAGGAAAAAAGTGCTGGTGGTAATATGTTAAAAGCGTCTACTTTGTGCTGCCATGGAAAGCGAAGAGGGGCCATGTATGGAACAACCGCCTTTCCTTTCTATGGTGACCATGTTGGAAAAGGATTTTGTTTTGTATGCCATTTTTTTTTTTACTATTCTTAAACTGTGAAAGGTGGTTCTTACAGGAACATTTAATTTGTTTACGGGTAGCTTTTATTTTGGAAGGACAGCTAAGACGGCAAGTTGTGGACGGAAATGAGGAAAGAGGCACCAAACAGTAATATGGGGGGCTAGGCGGATGGGGGGAAAATGTTGTGCGTGTGTTCTTTCTAGGGTAGGGGAAGTGTGTCTCATGCCCCTTCGTTACAGCAGTGCTGCAGCTTCTTGGGGAGGAGGGATAGCCTTAGCTCATGACGTTTTCAGATAAATAGTATTTTTTCTAAAAGTATGTACTGTGTGCCACATCGTCAATGGTTCACTACGAATGGGTGTTGGAGCTGTGCAAGGGAAACGTTCATGGTGGCAGTTCCTACATCAGTAAAAAATGTACTTCCACACTATCCATGCGGGATAGATCTTATTGTTAAGTGTGTACGGATTCTCAGACACGTCACCGTGCTCTGCGCCGATATATGGTCATGTGCTGGGCCGGCCTTAGGGGCAGCAGCCCCCTGGGTGAATTGGCGCCCCCCCCCCCCTCCGCGCGCCCCTGGTCAACAGGGGCCATGGCTACGGAGTGTATTTTTCTTTCTTTTTTTTAAATCTCCTCGCTCCGGCAAGGAGATAATTCTATTAATAGGGTGCATTAGCACCCTATTGTTCCTAAATGTGCTCCGCGGACGCATTGACAAACATTGAGGCGCCTGCCGCCACTATGCCAGCTCGGGGGAGCCATTCAAAGACACCGCCGAGCTGGCGTGGGGCTAACAGTCCCTTTTCTTGGTTAAGGCGCCTGCGGTAGAGGGGCGCATTTGGTGTCTTGACATTGAGTGCGCCAGCGTGCTGCGCCTTCTGCAGCTACGCCAGCTTCACTGAGCCATTGAAAGAGTCCCCCGAGCTGGCATGGCGGGGGGCTAATGGCGCCCTGGGGAGCGCGCGCGCCCCGGCCGGTCGGCCGGCTCACCCCCCCCTAAGGCCAGTTCTGGTCATGTGGCATTCTCCGCAAGGCGTGGAATGAAGTCAGATAGTCAGATGTTCGTTTACATTATGGTTACGTGCCACTATTAAAAACCTATGAAGTTCAGTAAAAAAAACTTTGATAACGGGACATTATGGTTAAGTTGCCCTACTAAGAACCTGTGAAATTCAGTAAAAAAAACTTTGTTAACGGGACGTTATGGTTCCAAGTAAAACCGAAAAACCCTTGAAATTCGCCAGTTATGGTAAACTAAGCAACCATAACTCGCGCCACCACTGTGCACTGCTAACACTAACACCCAGGACATCAAAGATGACATCATAAATGTCATTGATGACATCACTGAGGACATCAGATGTACATTTACTTTGAATGAAATCTCTGTAGAAGGTATTCTTATTATAATGTTCACCAAAAAGTGTCAAGGATGATTGCAATACATATCATGTGCTAACTAGTGCATTAAGCAATGCGTTGATATACGTAGCATTCTATTATGAAGTTCTATGCAGTATACTAAGGTACTCATGTAGCAATATAGACATTGTGCGCAGCATACATGATGGAGGTGCAATATTCATACGCTTGCCATGTTGAACAGTGAATTGATAACCGTTTTCTTATTAGAGTTTTGGCTACTGTGAAACATGTGATAAGTAGGTAATGAAAACCACTTACTACATAATGGCATTATTATAGACACAACACAAAGAGACATCATCACATACAAATATGAGTATATACATAAAAATTGAAATAAGGAAAAGAACAGCAGTACTAGCAGTAAGTGTTCATAACCTAACTGATAATCTTTATGCAGAGAAATTATTGGTCTGTTTCAAAGGTGATACTTACCCTATGCGTATATATCACATGATTTGACTGGATCCTAAGGGAATTACTGTAAGCACATACTTGAAGGATAAGTCTAAAATTATAGTACCTGTTATATTTTTAATTCCTGACTGTTACTGAAGAAAACCCTGTGGCCTAGATATGTTATTAAAGGAAAGAAAGGGGGAGCCAGACATGTGATGTCATCAGTGATGTCATCAATGACATTTTTGATGTCATCTTTGATGTCCTGGGTGTTATATATATCCTCCTCAATCCCCCTTTGATAGGGTATTTGCACACCCAGGTTTCTCAGGCTCCCGTAACCTTGATAGCTTTCCCAGTCGTTAATCACAATGTACCTTGCAACAATATGCTCTCTGTCTGGTTTCTCAGGCTTCCATAACCTCATCAACTTTCCCAGCGACTAGTTGTCTCTGTAGCTATGGTCCGACGTTGCGGAGCTCGGGGATTCCGGCTCCCTCATACGATCTGGTCTCAACGTCTGTTACTGGCCTACCACTGCTTGTTCATTGTCTGGCCACCAGATGAGACGTAGGCATTCCTGTCTCTGCTCCATATCTGACCTTGGCTCCTCGGTCGGGTAGAATGCCAACCCTCAGGTATTCAGCTTGCGGTTTGCTGGTCCTCCTCGCTGGCACTGGCACGGAGGCCCAGCGTGGCTCCACCCCTTCATGACGTCAATGATACGGAGGCTCACTTCCGTGTAGCGGTTCCCTTTCCTTCATAGGAGTTTCCTCTCGAAATACACCTATCAGGAATAAACAGAATGGGGTCCTTCTTCGCTGAACATGGCGTTCGGTTTGTGCTCAGCATTGTCTTTAGCCAATACATGTAAAGAAGGATCTTTGTAGAATATAGTTGTTGCGGGAGATATTAAAGTCTTTTCCACATCCATATATGCAGATAAGGTGGTTTGGACTGGGAGTTATGCTCCGGACTGTGAGGTTTCACTTACCTAGACCCCTAGGGAAGGTTTGGCTTACCAGGCTCACATCCCTAGCCTCACAGGGGGTGGCTTCTCTATGGGGAGAAGGGAAAAATGTCCAGATCTGTCACAAAACTCTGACTAATCCAATCTTAGAGTATTTGCTGAAACATAAAAGCAATCGCTCGCAAAGAGGACAGTTCCATAAGGGACCTTCAGATTTCTTCTAAATATCAACTATTGCCTAGCCTAGGTAGGATTGCTATACATCATTTTGATAACTATGATCCTGGGTGGTATAGTAAGGGGAATGGTATGTATGTTCCAGAAAATAAATATTAAAACCAAAGCTGTCAATATCCCGGAGACACACTTAGAAAGTGCAATTTCTGCACTGATGGAATAAATAGACAATGGGAAAACATCTTTAATGGGACATTGCAGGATTCCTGAATTATGTGATTTTGCGACACTTGGCTCTCACAAGGGTGTTATGTAAGCATGTTTTTCATTACACATAAACTCTGCAGCCCTGTATGAAGCAACCAAGGACAGTTTTGATTGATGGAGACCTTCTTGAATGAACAATATGCCGAAAGTAAGAGTTCAGGCCTAATAAGGGTATGAGGATGTAAATCCTTTGATGGTAGGACGGTGTAAGCCTCTGACATACAACATAATCAGGCACACAGCTATTATTGCGGCTAAAAAGGAAGAATGCATCCTATCTCCCATGCGCTGCAACTTCACATTTAGAAAGCCGGTTTGAGAAGATGAGTAAAATTTGGTTAATTTGGGGAAAAGACTCTCTGTGATGCAACCCCTGGAGGCTGAACATAGACTATCCCTGGAGTATGCCTCCTGTCAAGCTATACGGCTGCAGACCAATGACTAGGAATATGTAAGGGTGGTAGGCACTCCTGTCAGTGGTTTCTAGTACAATAGCCACAGCGAAACAATGAAAACAGAATTTACACAGAATATTGAACAAGCATCTTGCAAATCCACTCGCAGTTTGATTGAAATGATCACCACAAGTATTAGACAGCTAGGGAACCAGGGAACAAGCAAACTGCACACATTCATGAAGATGGAGATCTGCTTGCAGATAATGAAAGGAGTGGAGTCGCTGAGCTGCGTGGACACCATGACGGTTCTGTATGGCTGTTAAAAGATGGAGGGTGAATGTAAGCCTTTTGCCCACAGTCACATTGATAATCAAGTATTACTGAGTGCAGGGATAAGTAAGAGTAACAACACAGGGGACTAGGGATGTAGGAATATTTAACAAATGGTGGAAGGTGAAACAAGGAAACCACAACCAATGCTGGGACAAACAGCTAAAAGGAAAATCACCCAGCAAACACAGTGAATTATTCGGGCATTTAAGACAGTCTTAGCAATATACAAGGAGATAGAGGGGAAACAGAGTTTGCCAAAGTTGGGACAGCAGTCTAGAGAGAGTGGGTGCAATAGGAGAGGGTGAAAATGAGAGAGCATAGTTTCCTGAGAGATATAACTCAGTCCCTGACAGGAGTTATACAGCAAAGAGAGAATGCTACACAGAACCTTATAACAAAGATCCTGGGGAGGTCCGGAAACCACAAAGGAGATGAGATTTGTTTTTAACCTGCTACGGGCTATAAACCATATCCTAGCAGAAGCTGGTGACTGCCAGAAGGAACAGAAGTGTTTCTAGCCAAATGGAGGCTCTAATCTAGATTCTGGCAGGAGGTAATGATCCAAAGGACACGGCAAGAGCCTGATGTGGACGCTAGTCCAGGAGGGTGACCTTTGGCTGGTGGGCGTGATGATGTCCCATCAGGGAGGATGATAAACAAGGTAAGAGACCCTAAGAGAGAGCGAGGGGTAATGTGCAGGGAACGATGCGTGCAGGATTGTGGATCGCAAGCTCCAATTTAATTGGTACTGCGCACGGGTTCGGGCAGCGGCAGGGGCTGCAAACGCCAAACAGCAGAAGCTGAAAAGAGAATGAAGCTACACACATGAAGTGCAAGAGGGAGCCATGGAGGAAAAAGGTGCCCCGGGGAGCATGACAGGGCCACCTGGCTCCAAAATGGCAGCGCATTGTCTTCAAATTTCAGCCCCTCAACCCGCGGACTGAATAATGAATTCCTGCAGTGCATCCAGAGTGGGAGTAGGGCAAAACAAATGTCACACATCCCCAAGCATGAGGTTTAGGTAATTAAAAAGGCCTATAAGTGAGGATTCAGAGAATAAAAGGCAGCCGGACAACCCAGTGGTTTGGGGTTTGAAGACACAGTAGCAGAGAGGAGGCAAAGTATGAGGAGGAAGGAAGCAAGGAGGCAAGAGTAAAAACAGTCAAGCTTTGGAGAAGGGTAAAATCTGGAGGAGGAAGGAAGAAGGCGAGAATAGGGTAAGGCATGATTTGGAAAGTGGCACGATAAGGAACAGGAAGGAACATGGAGAAAAGAGTAGGTGCAGAAGGGAGACAGACAACCAGCAAAGCCTCAAAGAGGAAGGATTTGGCAACAGTAGTGGTAGATAGTAATTGACAGGAAGATCTATCCTGAGAAAGCGTAGTTTTTGCCAAGCCAAAAAGGCCATAAACTGTGCGAGGAGGTAAAACACAAACCAGTGGCTGCAAGTTGGGTGTACATTTGAATGCCAGGGTTATTATAGTTTGGGTGCTGTTGTCTTTTGGTGAGGGACTGGCAGTTTGAGCCATCAAGACCCAAGAAAGCTGCCAAATAAGACAATGAGTAATCAAGCCGCCAGCTAGGAGCCATAAGCCAGGAGACTGGCAAGCCTACCAAGGATAATAAAGTACACTTGGCCACATTTGAAACTAGATGGAGAGCAGCAAGCCAGCCGAGAGCCAAACTTTGGATTTGTGGAAGCTAGCAGAGCCACAGAGGACACATAGGGGACAAGCCGGAGGAGGAGATCCCTGTCGGAGCAAGACTGAGACCCCCACACACTGCTTTTTTCACAGCAGGCACTAAGAAGGCTGGGTAGGTTCACTGTGAGCATGATACTAGATGTGTCTGCAAGGAAGGATTTGCGGATAAACTGAGAAAACAAAAGCTCCAGTGCATGAGATAGAGAACAATAATGAGGACTGCCTGGATATCCACCTAGGACAGACACAGAAGAAATAGACTGTTTGGTGGGGTCGCCTCAAATGATCACAGATGCCGTTGGTTCTTTCAAGGGTGTTTATTCCGAATTATACAGAGGTAGTGTACTTTCGAAGTTATTAAAGGAGCTTTTAATGTGCTGCTAGGGCCCTCTGTCTCTCCTCTCCTTTGGGTTATCCCTACTTTAGCCCAGGAAACCATAACCCGATTAGTGCTAGGGCTTGGCAACCCCTACAGTATTTTGGCTATATCTAATAGCTACAATGGTCTCCCTAAATTGTAGCTCACTCAATCCCTATGAGCTTTTTAGCTGCCTCTACTCTATCCCCGCTTAGTGCTCTATCAGGGTTGGGGACAGTGGTTTGCAGTTGCTCAGATGGAATCGTCCAGTCCAATCACAGTCAGTCTTACCTTGCCCTAGTGCCCTGCATCTTCCACTCCTGTTCTCCACCTGCAAATCTTCTATCCCTCTGATGTTTCCCTCCACTTTCCTACCTCCACCATTTGATGCAACCTCTCTCCTCTTCCGACCTTTACTCTTCCAACTCCACTACTCCTTCCCTGCTCCCACTCTCATCCTACTGTTACTACCACCATTCCACTAATACTTCATCACTGATCACTGCTAGTGACTACTACTACCACTCTCCTTTCGCTACCACTTTTCCACTACCACCTCTCCACTTTTAATGTCACCTCACTACTGCCACCTGACTACTTTACTTTCCTCCCACTTCCACTCACTACCACTGTGTCTTCCTCTACTACCACCCTTATCCTTCCGCTACCTCCACTAACACTACTCCAGTATCTCTTTGCACTACCACTTGTCTAAATGCCAACAAGACCGAGATCCTCCTTATTGGCACAGCATCTCCATCCTTTCCTCTCACTCTCTGGCCGGCCTCCCTTGGCCCTCCACCTACCCCCAACTGCGTGGCTAAGAATCTCAAAGTTAACTTTGACTCTACACTTTCCTTCTCTGCACACATCTTTGACGTCTCTAAAAAGTCCAACTTTTTATTGCACCTCCTTAGAGGTACTCTGCCATTCCTCTCCTTCACTCAAAAGCTCACTGTCTCCCAAGCTCTGGTTCTTTCCAGACTGGATTACTGTAACAGCCTCTTTCTAAATCTACCTGCCTCCACTCTCCGCCCTTCACAACTAATCCAGAACAGGAATGCGAGACTTGTCCTTGGCATCAAGCCCTGGGGTTGTATCTCTCAAGCCCTGAAATCCCTTAATTGGCTCCCAGTAGATGCAAGGATCACATTTAAAACCCTCTGCATTGTCCACAAGGATTTCTGGGGCCTGGGTCCAAAATAACTTCAACTATCCCTCCATAAATACCTCCCCTCTCGAGCACTAAGCTCCTCTACTTCTAACTCCCTCAGGGTTAATCGTTATGCAAAGAAACAAGCTGAGGGTAGATCTATGTCTTCGGCTGGTGCCTCCATTTGGAACAGCTTCCCAGCCACCTTGAAACTTGAGGAAAACCGTCTCCGGTTCCGGAAGCATCTCAAGACCTTCCCTCTTTGCCTCTACCTTTGTCTCCTTTCTCCCCTGTTTATCTGTTTTTGCGGTATCAGGTTTTTCCATCGAATTAATTACCATTGAATTAGTATCCATCAAAATGTATCCATCTAAATGCTTTTCCATCGAAAAAGCATATTCATTGAATACATTTTGATGGATGTTAGGGTTAGGGCTACATCGAACCTCTCTATATTTTCGATGGAAAGGTTTTGTCGAATATGCACATTTAATTAATAAAAATGTAATTTCGATGAATCTTTATTCGTTGGTTTTATTTTGATGGATTTTATTTTCAACGGTTTATTTTCGATAGAAAGACTAGTAACCGTTACTTCTCTTGGCATCTTGCACCTGCCCACCCTCTGTCATTCGGGCCCAGGTACCTGAACATCCTGCCACCCTCCTGCACTGCCTCCAAGCCACCCTCTGCATTAGGGTTCTGTATCTGTACCCATACAGTCCCCCTCCCACTTTTCTTCTGCACTTATCAGATATACCTTATCTGACCAACTTTCACTTGCCAATTGCTGGCTGCACTACCATGGTTTTATCGCCCTTATTTATTTATTTTATTTAATATTGAATCTGTTTTTCTCTCCGCTGCTGCACACTTTCCACCCCCCTCCCTTACATGCACTTCCCCCTTTTCCTTTTTCATGCACCTGCGCTTTCTTAGATGTCACTGGGCCTAGTAAGATTGCCGTTTTCTTTTTTTTGTTCTCCCTTGTTCCCTTTCCTTTTTGCCTGGTCGCACTCTGAAACACTTGTGTACGAGCGCGATATAAATAAAATATCATTTCATTATTTCACTCATGCACATTCATCTCTGTATGTGAGAAAAGCTAACCTGCCAGGGTTTCTTAGCTAGAGCCACAGCTTACCTGGAGACAGTAATGGGGCAGAGCTGCAGAGACCCTTTCTGTTTTAGGATCCCTACGACACATATTACAAATATTGAGCATGTGCTATAACCTTATGAAGATGATTTTTTCCAAAAAAAACTATATTGTATCAGAGAACATCAGGTAAATCAGTAATCCCCAGATTTATTCTATCCTACCGAGAGTCTCGGGAGGATAGCTCAGTAGCAGCGCGCTCGTCTTGGAAGCAAGACGACACGGAACAACACAGGTTCAATCTGCAGGTCCGCACTTAGAAACCTCTGGGTATTAAGCACGTTATAAATAATCAATTATAATTAAAATTATAATATAATTATAATAATTGAACCTGGAAACTTTCAAATAGAAGGAGGGAATTTTTATAAAGCCAGACCCTTCAGTCCCCGTAGACTTTTAGCTCAACCGCCTCATGTGAATAAATAAATATGGCTTAAATTCACCTTTCCGAGTGACATGGTTTGTAGCTTCGCCACGGGCACCATTGTATACCTGTTCTCAGGAGGTACATTTTTATTTTAGAACCCTCCTACAGTTTTAGCCAATTCCCTGTGCTCTAGAAGGAGCAGATGGGCATTTTCTGCTGTACGCAGTTTATTCACATGCAAGAGTCATTTATACTGAGATAACCTGTATGAGGTTGCCCAGAATGTCTGGCCCAATTCAGTGCAGCCGGATTCTCCCTGGGTATGCAGGGTCTTCACCACATACTGATCGGAATTAGCAGACGCAGAGGACAAACACAGAGTCATTTCCCCATTTTTGAATGGCTGTGATCACACTGATGGTGCAAGTGTCGGGCATCAGTCGTTCAGAAATGCATGAATCTGATGGCAGATGACGGAGGCCCAGGTTCTCCTGCAGGGACATAGATGACACCCCTGTAGTGCTGGAGAACACCCCATTATTATGAGTCATGCAGTTGGGCCTAAGGCCTATAATAATTACCCGAGTTCTGGAATTCTGAGGGGCAGCTTCACCACATTGTGCTTGGGATCTACAGGTGTCGAAAAAGGATGCTGACACAAGGGTGGCATTCTGGTTGTCAAAGACATTTATTTATCAAGAAAACTCCACCATCCTGTGTCACAACCTCTTTCTATCCCACACACTACAACTAAAGAATAAGTCAACAGAAAGTACTTTCTCCAGGAGAATGACTCTATTCTCCTGTTGTTGGAGTGGTATTCCCAGGAATATTATTTGGTGAATGGATACAATGTTCTTTGGCAAAAGGATACCAAGGGGAATGACTCCCTTACTCTGGCTTGTGGTTCCAACAATCCTTTGCACTAGTCAACTTTCGGAACCAGGAGAATGACTCCCTTCTGCAGGTATTGGTTCACACACTCTAAAATAGTTCACACCAAAGCCAGGGGGAAGGACCACACCAAAGCCAGGGGGAATGACTCCCTTCCCTGGTGTCTCTTGTTCAAAAAGTCTTTCAATTTCTTCAGCTTTCAGAGCCAGAAGAATTACTTTCCTTGGATGCTTAGCAGACGTGTGTAGGGGTCCCAGACCCTTCCCTGGTGCTCAGTAGGCTTGTTGTTGCCACTGTGACAAGGAAGTACTCCTATGATGCTTAGTTCACTTGTGTTAGGGTCCCAGACCCTTCTCTGGTGGTCAGTGGACTTAATGCTACCACTGCGACAAGGATGTTTTCCTCTGATGCTGGTTGCACCCTTATCAAAGGGCCGGCAGAGAGCTTCTCGAGCCTGGCTCTCTTCTATCCCTGTCTGCCCTCTGGGTCTCTCGTACCTCCTCTTACCTTCCTTGTGATTTCAGTATACCACTGGGGATTCCTGGGAGTGGGCCATATCTCTCCCGCTCTTCGGGCTTCTCTCCTCTGTTTCTGCAGCACTGCGGCAACTCTGTGCTCTACTGGTCTGCTTGACTCTATTCCTGCTTCGTGTTAGGGTCTGTTCCATCTGGAACACAGAGGACTCCTTCAGCGCTCTGCCGGCGTCCTCTGCGCTTCAGCATCCCCGGTCAGCTGACAGGACTAGAAACTCCCACTCTGGATGATTTCCACAACTGCTGCCTCTTGCAGCGGGGCTTGATGACGTATTTAGTCCTTGTTCTCTTCCTATACAATTTTGCCAGTCCAGCCTTGGTGGATTGTCAAAGTCCTTTGTTGTTCTTGATTGATTGATATTCCTGCATTCTAGGGGCCACCTCGTACCAGTACTAGCATAGTTAGTAATCTTCATGTCTTCTGTGCTCTTCTTCGTCCTGGTACCTTCTGCTTTGACTGTTTCTCCTGAACTACTGAAATACATGGCTCTACTCTTAAATAAGTGGTTTGGCATGGAGGGGGAGGTTAGGGGAGGTTGGGGTGTGATGTTGGAAAATGGGCTGTATCCTGGGAGATTGTTTGTATATCCAGAAGGGGAATCCTTCCCCATGATGTCCTCCTGCATTGGACCACATCTAGGCGGACTATTGGGTAGTGACCGCACCTCCTTGGCCTCATGGGAAAGGGCTCCCTCTAGGGGAGAAGTGACGATACCTTGCAAATCGTCAGAGTGCGCTCATTCATTTTGTGTTGCCCCACTGCTCCACCAAGGGAGTTGAAAGGGGGGGATCTCAGTGACAGCTGGTTGAAATAAAGCTATGGTCATGCAGTTAGTTCAGTGTGATGAAACAACTTCTCTTTGCAATAAATGTATTAACGCTGTTCATTGGAAAGAAGATGTATATTTTGAACTAAAATGCAATACCTTGTTTGCTGATGTTTTTTTCTGTCTCTTGCTGCATAAGTTTGCTGTGCAAAGATGTTTGCTCTTTATTCAGTCTGTAATCAAACTGCAAAAAAAGGTGGTTAATTTCAATGTCTTAACATGATCTTGTGCACAGAATTTGTTAACATCAAATATTCCATATGACTTGGGATATTCCTCAGATGTTGTACATGCTTAACATCCATATTTAGTTGATGTAATTGATTCTTTATCAACATTTTTGGCTCATTGAACCTTTCGTGTGAGAAAACAAGACCACGATAAAATGATAAAATATCAAAAACTCACGACAAAAAAAACATTTGATGCTTCTCAAACAAAAATCTAAACACAACCATAAACCAAAACAGGTTAGCCACTCATATAAGAAACCTATTTTCAAGGCTTTGCCTTGCAACCCTTCATAAGAGATACTACCACCAAGTGGGCAAGAGGTACTTCAGAGAAAAGTCCCAAACCAATCATTAAAAAACATTTCCCTGACTGTGTCAAGCCTTAGCCCTCAGGGTAAGTGTGTGCCTCTTGGAATGTCCCATTATGCATAGTTCTCATTGTGTAGGCACAATCATGTTGCTGGCCTGAGTGCACATTGCCCTGATCTTCCAAGCTGCAGGCAGAATGACCCGACATCCTTGTTATACTATGGTCTATATCACTCAACACATATTGGGTCTATCCCTATAGGAGGCCAGCCTGGAGACCATATAAAACCAGGCACCCACCGGACCTACCCCAGGAGGGAGCACAGTCCAGTAGGGGGGGGGGGGGGGAACCCTCTGGGGAAGAAAACCCCCAAAGATGATAAGTTCTAGAAGCTGGGCCTCACAGGCTGGAGGAAGGCAGAGGCCATAGGAAGACAGTCTCCAGGCTAGGCAGTAAGGATTGGGGCTCCGATAATAGCAGGTTCCAGACAGGACAAAGGCAAGAAGGTCCAGGCGGCAAGCAAGGACGGAAAGAGCACCAGAGGAAAGAGGCAGCATCAGAAGGAAGGCTATGGGCAAAAATGGGAATAGCAAGCGCACCTGCAAAGCTGGAAAGCACTACAACGCCAGGAGCTGATTCCCAACAAGGCAGAAGAGCTTACTGGTAGGTGTGTGGTACATGCACAATGACGTAGTCAGGCTCCAAGAATGGGCCGCTAGCCAGTGCTGATTCCCGAAGGCATACTGAGCCCTTAAAGGTCTTCGGTAGCTCAGAAGCAGGACAATCTCACCCACTTCAAGAGAATGTAATTCATCTTGAGAGCCTTCAAACCTTTGGAGGGTTTGTAGAGTTTCAGGTGTGTTTCTCATGCTAAATTGATCAAACGATTTTTCTCCGAGAAGGCCCTTACGGCAGCGTACCTTGCCAGGCAATTATTTGCGCTATTGTGAATAGGAATGAAACCTGTACCAGCTAACAAGGCCACATTCAGGAAGCCATATGCAGAATTAATACATTCTGCCAGAATACTCTCCGACAGGTAATCTGCATGCTAACATTGTCATCTAATCGCCATATATCAGTGCTGTTTGTTGTCTGGCTACCATAATTTGCCTGGAATATCGACTAATGTGGGGTGAGAGGATGTTATCCTCCCTACAAAACGTAATGTTCGCTCTACCTTTTCGTTTGCTGTTGTGATACAATGGTTAACCCTAGGTAGATGAATTTGTTGTCTTGTTCCAGAGGTAGACCATTAAGAAAAACCTCCCTGCTGGTGGCTTCTGATGATTAGGAACAAAACTCAGAGTTTGGGATTTGCTCTTGTTGATAAGAGGCTTGTTTTCTTTACAATACTCTACAGTGAGATGCTTCTGTGATGCCAATAGAGTTCTGTCAAAAATAACTGAGTCATCAGCATATAATAATACTGGGAACACAATATTACCTCCATTTGGGATATTCTTTGATTTGTTCTTGATTGCTGCAAGTATGTCTTCACATAAAGGACAAAAAAAAAGAAGGGCCAAAATATATCTTTGTTTCACCCTTCTAGTTGACAAGAACTCCCATGAGAGCTTCCCAGTACAGGGAACACGAACTTGGGCTGAGGTTTGTATGAAGACCTTTCATAATAGCGAGAAGTTTGGAATCGAGCTCCTAATTTGTTAGTGTGGCCCAAAGCTTGGATCTGCTGACTAAGTGAAGAGCTTGTGTAAGGAACACTCATGGTGGCACCAGTAAAAACAGACACAGTTCAAGGGTGTTTATTAAACTGTATATACAGGTTGGAAAAACAGCTAATCTAAACCTAAATCTAAGATGGGAGCAAGCTATGACCATCAAATAATAATAAGGCAGCTGTCCTAGTGGTGTCTTGTCAACTAAAAGGGCCTATACCAAAAAAAAGATTGCCAATTCTTACGACTAAATACCAAAAAGAGTGTGGGATAGGATTCACAAGAAAGAAAGAAGTGTTCACAAATGATAAGTCAAAATTTGGAAGCTGGGGCGTTTCCCTTCCCCATGTTTTGAGCACGGGACAAGGCGGGACTCCTGAGCACAGCACACGCTCAATTTTCCCAGCACAAGACAACAGTTCTGCTCTCAGCCATCAGGTCCTTTGGTGGTCAAGTATCTTTTCTACACATAGTCTCTTGCCTCCAAGGACCTGATGTGTTCCAAAACAATTTTTAAAAAGTTCCTTTCTGCTTGTATGTTGGATGATGCCTTTTCACCCCTGGATCTCCCTCTTCCGGGCTCAGATCCACAAACAGTTCCTTTTTACAAAATCATAAATAAAAGTTCTTTTCTGATTGCACTTGGATGGTGATACTTCACCCCTGGGTCCCTCTCTTCCAGGCTCAGAACCCTCTCGAATATCAGCCTCCCTCTGTCAGGTTCACTCTGGCTTGTATTCAAAAGATTTCTCTGTCGCATTCACATGTCGGTGGGGTGATGGTTTTTCTCCCTCTTCCGGGCTTAGACCCTTCTTGAATGTTTGCCTCGCTAAGTCAGCTTCACTATGGCTTTTCCCAGTGGGTGATGGCTTTTCACCCCTGGATCCCCCTCTTCCGGGCTCAGATCCTTCTTGAATGTTTGCCTCCCCCCCGTCAGGTTCACTGCGGCTTTCCTCAAATCAACTTCACTTATAAAAAAGTTATTTTCAAATAATTCACTGTGGACATCCCCCTGTTGGGTTCACCTTTGTCAACTCACTGTTCAATGGGACTTTAGGCTTTGCCCCCTTCCATTGGCATCCCTCCGTCGGGTTCACTCTTGCCAACTTCTCAGTTCCTTCTACTTTCTTATGATGCAGGATTCACTTCCCTTAGCTTTCCAATCATCTGTCAAAGACTTTTGACTGTACAGAGGATTTTACTAGACCCCTGGATGACCACTTTGACCTTTTTCCTCAAGGCTCTCCTAGGGCCTTCGGGTATCAGTAGTTTCAACATACATGGGATACAGCAGAGTCTCTTGAATGAGCACCCAAGTGGTGCTGGGCCCCTCTGTAGCTGGATTTCACCTCTCGTATTAACAGTTATTTGTATTTTCCTCAATTAGCCATTTGCTACTTTTGTTCAACACAGTTCGGTTTCTTATCAGCTCTTCCCTCGACTCACCGGCTGTAATGAACAGCTTGCCTTTTCTTGTCTCTGCAGTCAAGAACGGTAGCAAACGTCTCTCCCTGGCTCAGTTATCAGTGGAGGAGGGCTCTGTGTACCATTGACATCTGCTGCAACACATGCTGGATATTGTTCGCGGTCTTCCGATTCCTTCCACAGAGGCTTTATGGGTCTGGGTCGTAAAGGGCAAGGTCTGTTCTCTCCTTGTCACCCTTTCAGTTCTCGCTGCCTTCCTCCTCTTCTTGAACTGCCATACTTGGATAGCTCAGACGTTGTGCGGTCTGCCTAGCACGTCATGTACTCTTCTGCTCTGCCTTTTATTCCTGTGGGGAAAGAAAAGGGCCGCCAGGTGTGTGTGATTCTGGTCAATTGCCCGACCTTGCCTGACCCTTGTCTTGGGACATATCAGGAAAGAGCCACGGTATTTCTTTCAACTTTGTCAAAATGTTTTATGTTGGGGTGGCAGAATGATTAGGGGGGGGGTTATGGGAATTGTAGTGGTTTATAAACGTAGATTGGGAATTCGGAAAATAATAGTCAGAAGGACGGGGAGAAGAATGATTGGGATCTTAGATATTAGATTGCAGAGGAGGACATGCTTGGGATGAGGTTGAGGTGGAATGACAAGTGTCCTTCACAAACTGAGGGGATATCTGGAGAGGAAATTACAATAGAGCATTCTCTTCTCTTGCCTAATGGTGTTTTTCTCCCTTGGTATTCCTCCCCGTTCTTTCCACTTCACTCCGGCCAGAGAGGAGAAAGAACTTTGGATTTTCTACACTTGGGAGAAATTGAGGAATGTGGTGTACTAAACATATCTTTAATCGTGGTGTATACATGGATCAAATGCTGAAGTGCAAAAATGGGATCATGAATAGAGAGCCCATTTCTGAAACCTCCTTGAACTCGATTCAATAGTAAGTTCTATTCAAGCCCAATTTATAAGATTCAAAAGGACCCTTGTAAAAATCTCACAGTCAATGTCCACCAGGCCTGTAAAATGTTGTGTCATTGATTAGTCCCTATTTATATATTGGAACAATCGTGCTCCTATGCCATGAATCAGGGAAGGTGCAAAAAGCAGAGAAAAAACGAATAAAGCCACCTGGGATGTAAACCACTCCTCCGTAAATGTTCTAACTTCTGGGAGGACTGCATTTTGACTGGGGGGGTTTTGCCAGATCCCAGTTTATTGCTTGCCTGTGTGGTGCTTTTGACTGAGAATAACTCTCAGATTTTATTCTTATGCCAGATGGCACTGTCCATTCTAGCCAGACTCATTTCTTGATTTGGACCACTCAGACAATTCAAACAGGATGCTCTAGCTTTCAACATTCGTAATGGCTGATCTGCCTGAAAAGATTATGGAAAGGTAGTGTTCTTAAAGATCTGGAAAAAGTGAGCAACGTTAAGCACTTAATCAAGCCTTTGCCAGACCCTTTAATACTGCAATCTAGAGACAAATGTGACTATATCAACAATGTGTTCATAAAAAAGGTAGACAAGAAAAGGCAACACATTGAACGCTCCAAACACACCATACATGTACCTCCCATATCAGCCCTTGTTGTATCAAGATTGGCCTAATTCTGGATTATCACTTTAGAATACCCGGCACTCTCGCAGCCCTCAAACCTGCCAACAACTAAGACATAGCACCATCCCAGCTATCCTGAAAGTGGGATAGATCATCTCGCTGCTGAAGAAACCCAGACTCGATCTAGATGATCTGGCCAACTATTGCCACAACAAACATCCACTCTTCCTCAGCAAAGTGATTAAGAAGATGGTCACCATCCAGTTGCACGAAAGCATCACTGAGCACAATCTCCTACAGGACAACCAATCCAGTTTCCGACCAGAATGCAGCACAGAGGCTTCCCCCATCACATTGTTGATGATGCTTTACAAATTCTGGACAACAGAGCCACCTAAGTATTAGTCCTACCGACTTCTATGCTGCCTACAAAATGGTTAATCATGAAGCCCTATTCTAGATCGTTGCCACACACTTGTCCTCTGACAGAATATTCTTGCAGGGTCCACCTCCTACCTCTCCAACAGAGGCCAGCTCATCCAGATGGGTCCCAGTTGATCCCAGCACTGTCCTGTAAACTGAGGAATTCCTCTAGTCTCTAGCCTAGCCCTGTCATCTTCAACATCTGCATGGAAAATCTGGAAGAACTCATTGCCAACACCAAGATACACCAACAGATGGACGAGGTGCAGCTTTACCTAAAGATCGAATTCATCAATGCCATTCATCGACTAAAGCCTGGATGTCAAGAGTCTCCCTGAAGCTCAACCCAACACAGATGGAATTAATTCTCCTCAGAAAGCCCAACATGCATGCTCAAGTCTACAATTGGCTGACTCACATGAAGCTCAACAGTTTAATTCCTCAACTATCATCCAGTGCAAACTCTTTCTGCTTTACCACAGACTGTAACCCCTCATTCAAAACACATTTCCACAAAGACCCAAGAAGCACGGTACATGCTTGAGCTCCTCCGTAAATTCAAGCCGTTCATTCCTGCCTTTATTTTCACAACAGCTGTTCAAGCCCATGTCATTTCTGTCATGATTTGCAGGACAATTCACCACCCGATATGCAAACTGCGTACGCCCTTGCTTTTCTGCCTGTGCCCCCAATAGTTTCCATGTGCCTCCACCAATGCTATGAGCATACGCATCGTAACCTGATCACAGCACATTCATGCCAGAGACTACCCTTTGTTGTCAAGGTTATCCGAGGCGCGGCGGTACGTCAGCACGTATTACCAAGACAGCAGAGGCATAAAGAACCAAACCTGATTTGCTGCTGTTCTGATCTCCATTGTTGAGCCTTGGCTTTGCTTCCTGACTACTGGTACCTTTCTTCTTGGCTATCATGGTTTACAAACTCTGCTTCTGTCTTAAGGATTGCATCTTGGATCTAACCTAAATCTTTATTTTTGCTTGATTGACACAAAACAACTGATGTTTCCTGCTTGGGATTGTGGAGCAGTGGAATTATCCTCATCTCTTTGGACCAGCGTTGTGCATAGAACATTGGACGCTATGCAGCTTTATACAATTGTGCACTCTGATTGTCGTTAGTGTGTCCTCGTTCCGACCCGAGGTAGGTCCCTATTAACACCACTAACCCTCCTTCCCTTTAGCATGTAGTCCTTTTCCCCAGTTATTTACTCCTTCATTGTATTCCTCATGACTCCTACGTTCAATACTTTGGAATCAATCAATTTACTTTATTTCGGTCCAATAAATAGATCATAAAAAGTCGTACACAGAATTTATAACATTACAAATCACACAATACATTACGATAAATAATGAAATCATTGATACAACTCTGTAGAATGCGGCACTATTATACCAAAAACTGAGGCCGCAAGTTTAAAAGCAAAAAATATAAAAACACCGGACTCAGCAACAAGAGACCAACAATAAGGTGCCGTGTTTACATCTCATCTTCCAAGATTGGAGCAAGTAATTCCCCAAACAATTAGTTTCCAACACACAGTCCCCTGCCATGCAAAGGTCAAGCACTGCATCCATTCTTCTAATACAACTATTTAAAAAACGGTATCAAAAATATTTTCCTAATATGAGAGTTCTTGGGACAAAACAAAATAAAATGCACTACACTTTCAATCTCAGATGGACACAAAGGACAAGCGGCTGAAATACTCATATTCCAATGATGCCTGACCTTGGCTAGAGGAAGAGTGCCAATGCAGTTTCATATACATTGCTTTCACTGATTTCAATTTCATTCTGTCCAGATAATCTTCAAAACCAGATATTCTTTGCTGGACAGATAAAGAACCAGAGTAGCCGACTGTCAGGGTTCCATTCCGAAAAACCCATTGTGGTCTCATATCTTCTCCCTCACGTCTTGGACATTCTATATACAGAAGGAAGCAGCCCCATGTCCCCAGCAACTCTGTTATTATCTCTGAATCTTTGGGAGTTAAACACTGTTTGCAAAGGCCTCAGGCTACGCTTTCATCTAGGAGCGTTCGTTCTTTCAGAGAACGCTATGGGTTGCCTTCAAAACGCTGGCTACCATTACACACACGTATGCCTCCTGGATTACGGTGGCGCGTTGTGCGTGCTGTCAGCTGTTCGTGATATAAACTCCACCCACTCTGCACGGCGCTGCTTCTGAATTTGTTCTGAAAGCTGCTTTACGTTTTGTTACCCTTGATTCCTGGTTTCTTGACTCCATGGTCTGTACTTCAGATTTCCTCCTCTGTCTCCTGATTTGGCTCAATTTTGGTTTATCTGGCTGATTCGGAATGCCTAATGGACTGCTACGGTTCCCCTCTGTATACATGGTCCCGCCTGTTGCTGACTCGGACGCTTACTGGATTGTCACGGCTCTCCTCTGTATATTTGCTCCCGCCTGTTGCTGACTCGGAACGCTTACTGGATTGTCACAGTTCTCTTTTGTGTTTCTGCTTTCACCTGTTGCTAACTGGGAACATTTACCGGATCATCACGCTTCTTCACGTCTCAATACTACAGTGTTTGGGGACTATACACTTCGGCTTTGGGATCTTCTAAGACACTCGGGGACATTGGCGCATCGGCGCAAGCATCAAGTACTTTCGGTTTAGGTGTCCTCGTGCCGGCAGGAATAGAAGGATTTTGTTGTCCTGAAACTACTACTTCTCTTGCTGCAACTATTCCTCGTGGGACTCATCAAGACACTCGACACTGTTTTATAGGGTTACCCATCACACTTTTTCTGGAACGTTAGCCAATCCACTCATTATTTTTGTGAGTACTTCATCCTATCCTTGTTTAAGTCTTCGGTATTGTTCATTGACTTTATATTAATCCTTTGTTTTCTTTTTGCAGCCAGCTGTGTGTACTGGGGTGTACTCAATTTTCGGGCAATACTCACCTCAATCTGTCCTTTTGTACTCTTAAGGGGTATATTGTCAGAAAGACTCAATTGCTTCACGACGTGTCAAGCCACCACTTCTGATTTTAGTCCTTGGGCCTAAGACCGACCTTGCAAGTTTCGCTCGGGTTTCTCTCAACCATTTGCTTTCATAGGCTTTCTTTATTAATATTTTGGTATTCTCAGGAATTGCATCCGGACGAGACCAATAATTCTCCAGCTCAAAGGCGGTCAACTCTTTTTTTATGGCTGAGAGGCAGGGTAAATTAACTACACCTGGTTGAGACAAAGCATCTTTAACGCATCTCTGTTCTGGCTTATCACTTATCAGGCCTGTCCCATGGGCCTGCATAAATCTGGACAAAGCTCTGCAGTGCCTGATCAGCCTCAAACCTGCCCTATTCACCTGGTCCTTCCAGGCACAATTTTCAGTCAACTGAACACCTAAATAATCGTAGCTAGTAACCTGCTCAATCACCCCACTGTCCAAGCTGATTCTTAGCCTTGGTGTTTTCATCTCCCTTTTCCTCCTAAACACTGTTATCTTGTTTTTTTTACATTTATTGAAAGTCCATTGCTTTCCCAGAATCTCTCGAATATTTTCAACTGCTTTCCTAGGCTTTTGGGCGTTGGAGAGAAAAGAACTGCATCATTGGCAAATAAAGGACCGGGATGCGCTCATCGGCCAACAATGGGGCATCGGTCATCTCAGCCAACAATAAATCAATAACACCCATTTATAAAAAGGCAAAACAGACTTGGTGCAAGGACTGTTATGCTCACCTGGTATCCACGGGGGCGCCACACGATACTGGATGGAGGTCTAAGCGCTATCCCGTACCCCTCTCTGCTTGGTTATGTGCCAGACGTTGGGCAGCACCTATAACAGGAGAATGGAGGGTTAAGATGCTGGTTCTGTGATGGGTGGACTCCCACCTTCCTCTGGTCCAAATCCCCTCCGTTGGGGTCATTGCTCACCTTAGGTTTTTGTGCGTTGAACTCTCCGTCTGCGTCTCTGTGCAGGGGCACATGGTTGGTGTGGGCGTTCCATGGACCTAGTTGCTTCACTGGTCCGTGTGCCCTTATGTCGGGTACAGACCGGCTGTGACTCTGACTCTGCTTACTGTCTTCCAGGTGAGTTATAATGTCTTTTCCGTCTTTATTCTGCCTCTTTCTTTCCCTCTGTTTTCTCTGTCTTCTCAGCGTCTTGCTCTGTTCCCTAACAATGTCTCTTTTTGTTTTCACAGGGATGGTTGCGATCTCAGAGTTGCCGCGCCGATGGCGAAGACCACGGTGAGTTATTGATGCGCGGAGCGCTGCACTGTTTATTGGTGTTAATTGCTAACCTGTATTCTCTTCTCTTCTTTGTACAGGCTGCGGTGATGTTCCGGAGTGATGAGCGATCGAAGCGCTGCTTGCCCAGGTAAGTGCTTTGTTAATGCTGACCTTATTCCTTCTCCCTTACAGGTTGCGGTGAAACCTGGAGATGGCGAGGTAAGAGAAGCGCAGGGTGCTGCCAGGACTCGCTGCTTGCCCAGGTAAAAATTGTTATCAATGTTGTCATTTTTTCTTTACCTTTTCAGGTTGCAGCGAACTCTGGAGATGGGCGAGGTAAGTGAAGCGCAGGATGGATTCAAGGCTGGTTACTTCACAGGTAAGTGTTCTTGCTCGCTAATGCTGTTCTTGTTCTTCCAGGTTATTAATGGAATCCGGATCTAGGGCTTCAGTATCGGGCCACTGGAGAAGCAGATGAGCAGGAGCTGGACACGGTGAGTGTTACACTGCAGGAGTGCAGAATAACGCAAAGCGTGTTCTGCTGTTTGGGTGTGGTTTAAATAGCCTAGGTAAAGTAGTTCCAGGCCAAGTAGTTCCAGGCCCAGCCACACCCAAAACACTACACTGCATGGCTTGGTTCTAAAGAACTGTGCTGTGTAATAGGCATCCATGTTGGATTAAAGTCCAAAACTGGTATTGCTTTATTCCTGATAATGAGCCTGGCACCAAAGGCGCTAGGACTTACTCCATGTATGTTTCTGATGGAGTTTTAAGGCCCTTGGGGCCGGTATGAAGCGCTTTAGCCCCACTGCTGCCAGGGTGCCGTTATACCTGAGGGGGTCAGGGGCATGGATCATGACAAGGACACAGCCCTGCCTAACTCCAACATCAATTTTCATTCTAGTAGTCGTATTCCCCCTTGACAAATACCTGATTTTAGCCCCATTGTTAAAATAGAGAGATTGGATTACTCTTAAAATACCAACCAGCTTTGGAATCAAACCCAGAGGTTTTTTTTACCATAAGATGACTTCCTCTACTATTCTTTTGGCCAACGTCCAGTATTACACAGGTTAGTGCCTTCCCAAAAATAGTAGATTTACTCTTCACAAGTAATTTGTACTAAAACCAGTCCTATTTCCTTGCAGCCTGGCATATACCTGGTGGTATTTTTTTGCTCTTTCATCTGAATCACAGCTCTGTCTGTATAGCTTCACAGACAGGGCAGTGCTTCAGAAGAAATGTCACCCTGCTTGAGGAGACCCTATAATCATGGTTAGGCATATTTCGAAGAAGAATCATTTGACAGCCTCCAAACCTCCGTGTGGACATTAACTGATACTCTGACAGTATACAGCTCTACCCGTGAGTATTAACAATTTCCCACATTGAGGGTGTGTGATGAATCCTGCAGAGACCTCCCAAAAACCCTAACTAAAGTCTCCTCCCAGGTGGCCAGGGGAAGGCAGCCGCTAGCGGATACTGACCCTGGAGGTGGTATTAGCCGGGAGGATCACCTGGAAGGAGAAGGCCCCCAGGGGAACAGGAGGACTCCGATGGTTGAGACACGGTATTGGTCTTCCTCAGAGGAAGAGATGGCAGAATATGTAATAGCTGGTAGTCAGAGCTATTCTTACCGGGCGGTTGCAAAAACTGTCCTAATCAATCATTTATTGGTTATAAAGCTCCCCCCTCAAAAAGTTTCCAACATCTATGATGGTAAGAACTATTGTAGCCCACAAGAGAACGTTAAATCTGAAGAGATGTAACAAAATGCACCAAAACGGAAGTGCCCCCACCTTCAAGTAATCAGTTCTGGGCTCTACTTTCCTGCAGGATAAGCTAGCAACCAAAAGAGCGTTTGCTGCTGCACCTGCAAGAAAAACATATGTTTCAACTCTGTGCTACTAAAAAGGAAAAGAATATCCCGAAATGTGATTGTCCTAATTCTGGTCAATCACAGATGGATGAAATCCTGATTCCTCCTCAATGAGATTCAATCATGTGACCCACAGATTGCATTCTGTGCTCAGTCAGCAGCATTTGCTCAACCCAGCCATCTATCCTAGCTAGCAAAGCTAACTTTTTTTGATCGCCTCCAACCTGCCTCTGTCACTCACTTCCTCTGCCTCCACTCTAGCACTTTACCCACCATGGTCACATCCTAAGCGCAGCTGGGCGTACTGTAGGTACTGTATGTCCACTTATCGGGGTGCAGCCTTGGAGCAGCAGCTAAGGTGCAGAGATAGTGTGGGGCATTCCTGTTCTGATGGTTAAGTGTGTTGGACATGATCTTAAAACGCTGGCAAGCCTCCAGATTTGCCAGCAATGCTGCTGACTGGATCAAAAGCAACCCTGAGCTCCTGAGTGTTCTCTGGCCTAGGAGAAAACAAGATGCATGCTGTGCCTGCTTTAAGCGTGTCCCTTCCAGAAAAGCGCTACAACAGAGAACACTGCTGCACAAGAAAGCCAATAAGATTGGGGGGGGTTAGAGGGAGGGAGTGGCATAAACCCTAGCTTCATCACAGAATGGCCAAGTAACCACCTTTGGTTGACCCGGAAATACTTTACAGGAGCTGAGCCCGCACACTTACTGGCATTCTGTTCTACTGTCCCGTGGAGGGTATTGGAGGAGAGTTTAAGTCTCCTGTGTCTTCAGGTGAAGGCACAAAAGTTCAACCTCATGTCTTCATCAGGTCCTCAGAGTCACCTGAGGGGGGGGACACACCTTGCTCACCGGGTGGCGAGGGGAAGATGAAAATGTAAGCTCTATTATGTTTCAATCAAGGAGGTGGCTAATCAATGATACGCAAAATCAAGCAGAACTTGCAAACATGTCCCGGGGGCTGCCCTGCCCTACCTGCATTACTCACCAGCCAAACCTTGCATCTCTGTTGTGGTCTTTGCGCTTCAGAACAGGTTAAAAACCGCCACAGATGACAGACTCGCTTCCTGAAAAAATGGGAGCCACCCAGCAAGGTAAAAATTGCCCTAACCCAACAGAAATGCTTGCTTACCATTTCTCAAGCAGGTGGAATGTTCAAATGACAGGTCTCAAGTGGTAAGAAGGCACTTCTACAAGCAGTTAATTTCTTCTGGAAGCATTGACATTGATTTTCCCATTGCAAAACCATTTTTCAAATCAGATCCATAATGTTTACCAACAGATAGCATTGCCACACAGGTTTTTGTGCGTCTTTGTGACTTGACTGAAAAGCTGCATAACGCATAGAAGATTTTTAGGCTGTCATCATTTTGCATTCATGTACTTGTATTCTTCCATTCCAAATAGAGAAAACAAAGATACTGTGATACTGTTTTTGGTTCACATATGTATTTATATATTTTTCATTTCAGTTTACAATGTGATTTGTGTACAAAATACTGTGAACACAAAGGACCGTGCACAAAACCCCTGAGCACTGTCCTGTGTGTGCTCGCAGGATTTTGCCCACACTTAGAATTTCTAGCTCCCTGCTGGCACTATGCGTCATGTTGCCGGCAGCGGGTAGCTAGAAATCCGAATGGAAGCAAATTCCCATGAACACTGAGGACATTGATCACGTGAGCACTGTCCTCTGTGTGTTTGCAGGATTTTGCTTGCAGTTCGGATTTCTAGCTCCCTGCTGTCAGCAACGAGGCGCATGCTGGCAGCGGGGTGCTAGAAATCCTGAATGCAAGCAAAATCCTGCAAACACACAGAGCACAGTGCTCACGTCGGAGAGGATCTCGGGGCTAAGGACCCTAAAGTTATTAAGTTTATGTTGGACATAACTGTGATATGTTATATTTGAATTGTCATATCTTTCCTTCATATGCTTGTTGAATGTTTAGGTGTGAGGGACAGATTCCTTTCGTTAGAGTGTTTCCTGTATTTTAAATTGATAGGCAGGGAAATGCTCTATAGAGTAGGTTAAGTGAGGCGTTTCTCAAACCCTTTTAAGTTAATAAAATGTCATTTTATGAAAACCCTTCACAAAGTTGTCCGCCTCACATTTCTGAACCCTCAGGAGGTGGAGACTCCATACTCCCAGGAATCCCAGATGCCACCCTTTTATTAATTTATTTAATGAGTATTTATGAAGCACCTATACAGCAAATAGTTTTTCAAGACGCCACAAGACAAAAAAGGAGGGGTGGGGACAAGAAAGAAAACAACAATAACGGTCCGACTAGGCCTTGTGTCATTCAGATCATGCAAGTGCAGTAACAAGAAGTGCAGGGGGAGGGAGGTGCATGTTGGGGAAAGGGATAATACTAGTGTGGGAGGTAAGTGCGGGACAGAGTGGAGGCATACAAGTCCAGGGAGGAGTGAGGGAAGAAGAGGGCTCCTGGGGTTAGGTAAGTGCTAAGGGGAGGCCAGGTGAGCAAGTGCCAGGGGCTGCAAGGAGTGTGGACCACATGCTAAGTGCGAGGATGGGGCTGGACTAGGCTTGGTAGGAATGCACACCATGCCAGGCTAGTCAGGGGTGGTCAGGGAGAACGGGGTGCTGGGGTAGACTGGGCGAGGAGGGCCTGGTGCCTCTAAAAGCCGTCCAGCATACTGCATCACATATCAAAGGACTGTACTGGCTAGCCCTTCAAACATGCATTATATTCAAGTCATCCTGCAACATGCGCAGCCAAAGTGAAATTACTGCTCTTCCTGGTCGAGAACCTCACCCTCTACAGTGGCCAGTGCACCACCAGAAACTACAACCCTGCCATGCTTGAAAAAAAGACTTGCAAGAGGGAAAAACAGCAAAGAGGCCTTTACCTGCTATGCACTCTGCCTCTCAAACAAGTTGCAAATGCTGGCCTCATTCATTGGATCCTACAATTCAATTCAGATATCTCCTGAAGCACCTACATGTCAAAGAACATCTTGCCAAATAATGATCGAGGCATTCAACCCTAGGCCTTCCCCCTACAGCACATCGTCCAATGCCCCTATCAATCCAAGCTTCTCTGCTACCCCGCAGCCTTACTTGCAACTCCACCCCTCTACTATGTATAGTGCTCAAATGTTTCCCATCTTGGTTTATGCTTTATAAAGCCCAAACATGCGTCATTACTCTTACTTTCCTTCAGTCTTACTGTCTAGCTCCTACTTCAATTTTCCTGGCCTCTCGTGCTAAATTCTTCTGCCCCCTTCCCTCGCCATCGGTAAAACTGGATCATCTTTTTGTCTACATTGCATCGAACACAATTGGATGCAATCCTCTCTACATTGCAGAACACAGAGTTCTGCGCTACCGTGAGTCTTCCATGCTTTCTCTATTTCTCCATCTCTCTCTCCGAAAGAATCATATTCTTAATGTATCCATTTACTACAACTAAGGCCCCATCTAAAACCTACTGAATACATCCTGGCCTTGCCTACATCAATATTATGATTTACAAAAAAATCAACTTGACTGGGGTACCAGTCAAATTGTTTTTATTGTAAATCGTGATATTGATGCAGGCAGGATCAAGATGTACTCAGTAGGTTTTAGATAAGAATGTACCATCTTATTATGCTGAAAAGCAGGAAGTCCCCACACTCTGGAACAGGGGATTACAACATCATAAGCTGAAAGGAGATCGAGAGGGTATGGTTTTGTAAATCTGTATCAAAAATATGTATTTAGAATTATACAATAATTATGAATGAAAATTCAATCATTAATAAATCAAACAAGGACAACAATTAAATTGCAAGTAAAATCACATCTATAAAAGTGTGAACTACATCAATCATTCCCACACCACAAACCACATTCATTCATTCATTCAACAGCCATACTTTTACAATCATAATCTCACAAATCTCATGGATAACATTTACTGACAACATAAATGAGTACAAAATGTTCAAAAGATATTATGTGTGTTGTCTTTTTTTGGAGTGGATCTTGATGGTAGTTGCAGAATGCATGATCACATCACCAAAGTTGTTTCAGGACTGACCGGTTTGGACATGTAGCTGTAATTTCAACACGTCTTCATCAGGGGGCCAATTATACATTACAAAAAAGTATACATATATATATATATATATATATATATATAATTCATTTCTAATGTGTCAGCGATTAAAACCTGCAAATAGGCAATTCGGACAGCTAATCATTCATTCACATGAACAAGAGAAATTCCTGAATAAAAATCCTCACGTGCCAGGGCAACCTCATTAGATTAATGCAGTGCCCTGTAAACCGAGGTGCCTAAAAAAGGGGGGCAGGGTCACTTTGCCTCTGGCAGTGGAGTACTCACACTTATGGATGGAAACCGACATTATAGATGTGATTTTACCTGTAATGTAATTGTTGTACTTATCTATGATTTATTCATGATTGATTTCCATTCATAAATTTTGTATCATTCTAAATATTTTTGATACAGATTTACAAAACCATGCCCTCTGCATCTCCTTTCATGTACCATCTCAAACACTCAATCTTCCTTGGAATAGACATCCGGATGGCACCTGCTTTAACATTGTGCTGGATTCTGGTTCTCCCGGTCTTTTCCAAAGGCTTTTTTTTCAAGATAAGCACTGACACTGCAGATGGAGATGCTGCAAATGTTAGCTCGTGAGGAGGATGAGTGGAGATGTTAGGCACGTTTCGGGAGAAGCTAAAGTGGGGAAACCACTACATTCAGTTAATTAATTTAAGAGTTTTATATGCAAATGCCTCAAAATTCTTTCAGGTCTGTTTCATCCATTATGCGGTTTTCATGTTAAAATATATTGTCAAGTGTTTTGCAGAAACACACTACATATAAATGTAACCCCAATGGAAAAAATAAAAACATTGGACAATAAATAACAAGATAACCATTTAAGGGAGGCTAAAGAAAGGGATATCTGATTAATATAAACACAAAGGCACACAATGATTTAGTGGATTTGTGTTTTAAAATCAGATCACTTTTGATACGGGCAGTATTGCAACTTATCGTCTCGCCAAAAGACTTGACAAGAACATGTGGAACTTCAAGAATAGCAGAATGAAACCTCATCTTTCTAATCATCGCTAAAACAGAAGAAGTGGTACATTTGTATCTCCAGTCTGGCACCAAGGCAACAGTCATGTAATATGCTTTTGTGTACAATTCAAGCATGGCGTAGGCCAGCCACACTAAAATAGTCTCTATAAAAAATAAACAAAACACGTCTTCATGTTTTTTACAACAATTCCGCCTAGCTGCCAAGTGGCTGTTGCCTATGGATATAGGCCTAATGAAGGACGCACACACGGAGGGATCAGAGGAACGTCTTTATTCCTTTGTCCACAACATAGTAAGTCCCGCGCCTGGCGCATTCCCCCAGAACCCCTTTCTCCCATTCCTCCCTCATCAGACTCCGCCTCCCCAACGGAGGGGGCTGAGAGTCTTAACTCCTTAACCACCGGGTAACACTACCCCCGAACAATATGTCCAAACATCAACTTAACACTCTTCAACAAGTCTCATCGGTTTCCTGATGATTCGTCGTGGCCTCTCACCTTGAGCAACGGGCTCTGGAACATCTTGAGTTTCCACTCTCTGACTCGTCCCTCCAGGATCTCCCTCCGGAGGGGTCCACAGGTCGTCCCGCTGCATCCGTGGTTCTGGGGAAACGGACCTCTGTGGTATTTCTGTGCCTTCTCTCTTAACATAATGTTTGAATTGTTGACAGTTCCTGGTGACAGCTCTGTTCTGATCTTCAGCTGTCACCACCTTTCACTGCGATTACCCTCATGGGACTTGGGGCAAACCGCGGATCTGTCTTCCTGGTTATTGGCTGTTGGACTAGGACTTCATCTCCTATGTGGAATTCTTGTGTCACCGCTCCGCGCCGCACATCAGTACTGCGCCTCGCTTTCTCTTTTGCCTCAGCATCCCTTTGGAGCAGGTCCCTGTCAACCGGCTCAGCGCTTGACAAGTTTCGTGGAATGCGGGTCCGCACCTCGTAGGGGAACATGAGCTCGGCAGGTGCCTTGTTTGTAGCCTCATGGGGAGTGTTCCTGTAGTCCCTTAAGAGGCAACATAATGCCTGATGTGTGTGGACTGCTTCTAGCCGGGCTCTCTGTATTGTCTTCTTAATCTACGCCAAGAAGCGCTCGGCCATTCCGTTCGCTTGTGGGTGGCGAGGAGTTATCTTCATGTGTCTGAAACTCAGGTGCTCCGCCAGTGTTCCAAACTCGTGCCCACAGAACGGCGGTCCATTATCAGACTTGACACATTTGGGGATCCCCCACTCGCTAAATACTTCCTCTATCACCGCTGCTACCTGGGGAAACGTTGTGGTGGTAACTACTTTGACTATAGGAAATCTCGAATGTTCATCTATAAAGAGTAGGAGGTAATCACCGGCTTCTGTAGGCCGATAGAAATTCAAGGCTATTCGTTCCCAGGGGCGGTCAGGTATCTGAGTGTGTTGTAGTGGGGGCGGACGTTCGGCAGGGGCTGTACACTGACAGGCATGGCAGTTCCTTACCCATTCATCGACGGCGGCATCCAGGAAGGGGAACCACACATGGCACCTCAGCTGCTTCTTCGTATTTTCAGCCCCTCTGTGGCCTTCATGGGCGGTGCTGACCACCTCGCTTCTAAGCGTGGCAGGCATGACAATCCTGCACCCCCTTAGTAGAATGTTGTTGTCTTTCACGGCAAGTTCACTCTGCACCCTAGCTAGCCGCTCGATCTCCTGTTTGTTCACTCCTGGATGGGCTAACATTGCTCTGTGATGATCCTTCCATTTGCTGGTCGTAGTTAGGCTGATAGCCAGGGCTGTCGTTGGGTCGGCGGCGGACGCGGCGGCGACCCTTTCAAGGGATAACGCTGGTGGCAATGAGTGGGATGCCACATATTGTATATAGGCAACATCGCCCTTCCGGGCGAGCGGGGCTCCAACAGGGTGTCGTGACAAATAGTCAGCAGGATTGAGCGTCACCTCCAGGGCGGTGTACAATGTCATAGTCGTATTATTGGAGGCGGATGCCCCACCGTTCGATCCTCGGTGGAATCTTGGTATGCGGGTTGCCATATAGGGATAGAAGTGCCTGGTGATCGGTGATCAGAGTGAACCTCTTCCCGATGATAAAGTTGTGAAAATGCTCACACGCCCAGACCACCGCCAAGCTCTCCTTCTCAGCTTGGGAATAGGCTAGCTCTGTCGTTGACAGCGCCCTGCTTGCATAGGCGACAACATGTCTGGGGTTGATGTCCGCGCCACTGGTTTGTGCCAAGATGGCTCGGAGGCCGACCGGGCTGGCATCCACCACCACCTCAGTGTGCCACGATGGGGTGAAGTATACGAGGCGGTGGGCTTCCGTGAGGGCCTGCTTGATGTTGGTGAAGGCTTGTTGACATGCCGGGGTCCATTCGAAGGATGACTCCTTCTGCAGCAACTTTCTCAAAGGGTCTGTAAGGGAGGCGTAGTGGGGTATGTACCTCGCACAGTAACCCGCCATGCCGAGAAAAGAGCGGATGACCGCGACCTGTAGGGGTTCGCTGAGGTTGGTAATCGTGTCGACCTTGTCAGGATCCGGCATCATGCCTTCCCTGGAGAAGATATGTACGAAAAATTTGAGCTTCGTTTTACTGAAACGGCATTTGGTGATATGGAGTGTGAGACCTGCCTTTTGAAGGGCTTCACAGGTGTCGTGCAGTGCTGTGTCGTGGGCCTCCTTGGATGATCCAAAGACGAGTATATCGTCGCTATAATTCAGAGCTCCCTTTATAGGTCTGATTATTTGACGTATCGCTTCCTGGAAGATCTCTGCGGCTGACGAAATTCCGAAGTTTAGTCTCCGGTATCTGAAGAGTCCATCGTGCGTTGCAAACGTCGTGATGGCTCTGGAGTCGGGATGGAGCTCCAGCTGATGGTAACCTTGGATCAGGTCTAGCTTGGAGAACATCTGGGCGCTGTTAAACTGCACAATCATGTCCTCAATACATGGTCCCGTTGTATCGCTGTGTTGGCCACCCTCATGTCCACACACAACCGAATCTATCCCCCTTCTTTGGGTACCACCACGAGGGGGGAAAGCCATGGAGTCGGCCCCGTCGCCAGTTCTATGATGCCATCGGAGAGCAGTTGTTGGAGCGCCTATGATACTGCCTCCTGAAGGTGGAACCCGACTCTTCTGGGGTGTTGTGGCACTGGTCGCACCTGAGGGTCGATGTGCAGTTTGATGGGGGGGCCGTTGAGTTTCCCTAGTCCCGTGCACAGCTTGGGGAATCTTCTTGCGATGTCGTCCTGTGAGACGAGAGTCTGAGGCTGGTGGAATGCTATTGTCCCTGTGGTGTTCCTCGGGTCCAGGTTGTTCGAGGTTGCGGTGATCGTGTCACCAGCGTTCACGTGAATCTCAATGAATCCCAGGCGCGATGCCGTGTGGTAGCTGAGCAGACATCTGCTCCTGGCGAGCGACCGGATGACGTGAATGGTTGTGTTCACTTGTCGCCCATTCAGGAGGAAGCATTGAGCAAACTGTCCCACTGTCTGTAACAGGGTGGCAGCCCCCCATTGAAAGATTCTCGAGCGGGATGGGTCAAGCGGCGGCGGGTGTGGTATCCTGTCATAGTCCTGCTCACCCATAATGTTCACAGTAGCGCCTGAGTCGACCATGAACTGAAATTGGCAATTCCCCATTTTGATCGGGATTTTTGGGGCCTCCCTGGCTTCTTCGTTGTCAAGTATGAGGTTGACGAACTCGTCCTGGTCATATTGATCATACGGTGCATAGTAGGCCGTCGCCTGATCATCCTGGTAAAGTGTCTCAGGCCTGTAGTCCGTTGGAGGGTTATCATATTCGTCAGTGAAATACCTGGTCTGTTCTGCCTGGTCGTACTGTGGTCGATATCCTGATGATTGGTATTCATTGATTGCCCTGACGTAGCGCCTCTGCCCCTGCCCTTGTTGGTAGGGTCTTGGTTGATTGTACTGCTGGGGCGGTGGCCGGAAAGGCATCCTGGCGGCCGCTTGGGGTCGCATCGGGGGAAATGGTACGCCTTCTCTGCAAACGGAGTGAAAGTGTCCCTCTCTCCCACAATTTGTGCATCGTTGGGATAGGGCCGGGCATGACCCCGAGTGGGGGAACGACATGCCGCAGCGGTAGCACTGTCTTTGTTGGCGTGGGGCGGGAGTCGCTGGTGCTCTGTGCGGCTGTGGTCCCCCGTCACCTTGGAGAGACGGTTGTATGGCAGCTATGAGTTCACTTGTGTCTTGTTTAGGGTTGCCGGAGTGTCCCATGGATGAGGCTTGCGCATCCACCCTCTCATGAATACGAGCAAGTTCACTCACTTCGGGGATGGTGAGTGGCTTTTTAAATAGCTGCTTCTTGAGTGAGGGGGAGAGGCAACCCTCGATCACCCTCAGTCTTATGGCTTCCTCTAGCGAGAACGCGTCAAACTGGCAGTTTGCTCCCTTCACCCTTAGACGCGTTATGAACTCGTCACCAGTCTCCTCAGTCTCCTGTGGCATTTGGGTGCATTGGTTGAATAAATATCTTTCGTAGTCACGATTGACCTCGATGATTAGCAGTTTGTCTAAGGCAGCAATCAGGTTGGGGAAGGTGTTTTGGTCAGCTGCCGGAATCGTTTTCACTACAGTCTTTATTTCCCCCCCTACGAGGTTAAGGAAGATGTCTCTTTTGTTGGGGGAGTCACCGTCACCGGATCCCCTCACGAAGTGATGAAAGTCATCCATCCAGTCGGTCCATCTGGGGCCTTTGGTGGCTTGGGGCGTCATGGTGAATGGCGGGGGCAACCGTAACTGTATTGACTTTGCCGCCCGCGGCGGTTGAGGAGATCCCGGGTTGGAACCAGGGTTGGAGCGCGGGTTGCTCATGGTGCCTGACGGGTGGGGGTCTGCGGGTGCGTAGCCAGCAAATGGGGCGAGGGCACTGGGCCTCAAGCGTTTCCACGTGCACCCACACGCTCACCTGGGTGTCCGATGGCAGGGGTGAAACTGTAGGGCCTCTGCTCCAGTGAGGTGGCTTCCGTGGCGAAGGCCTGTGGGCCAGGAGGGAGGGCGTGGGCGGGATCGCCGGCATGCGTGTCTTCACTGGGGCCCGGCAGCTTTATGGGGCCTGCTGCACACTCCCCGTGTTGTCGTCGCCGCAGATTAGCGTCGGCCGGGGCAGGAGCAGGCGTGCCTGTGCGAGGTGAGGAGGAGGAGGCTCAGCGGGTCAGCGACCGCCTGAGCGAATCCGGCGGATTGCCGTGTTACGCGCTGGAGGAGGAGGAGTAGGCTCACTGTGTCTCCCACAGCACGAGCGTGGATGTGTCAGATTGCCACTGGAGGAGGACTCCGGTGTGCGGGAGAAATCCTCATCGCCAAATGTTGCCTATGGATATAGGCCTAATGAAGGACGCACACACGGAGGGATCAGAGGAATGTCTTTATTCCTTTTTCCACAACGTAGTAAGACCCGCGCCTGGCGCGCCTTGTTACCTAGGGATCTAGGCCCAAATGAAAGACGCACACACGGAGAGATAGGAGGAACTTCTTTATTCTTTCACAACCAAACAGGAACCGGCATTCGCAGCGCACGTGCCCCATAACCCCCTTGCCCAGTCAAACTCCGCCTTTCCAACGGAGGGGGCTCACGAGCGTTAACCCCTTGAGTCCCGGGTAACACTACCCCCGGACAATATGTCCAAACATCAACTTGACACGCTGTGTCTCAACAAATAACTCAACACTCCTCAACAAGTCTCATCGGCTTCTTTATGAGCCGTCTCGGCCTCTCACCTCGAGTCCCCAGATCGGGCTCCTCTTCAATCACTTCACTCTGGGCCATGTCCCGGGGGTCCCCTTCCGGGGGAAACCACTCATCATCCCTCTGCATCCGTGGTTCCGGTGAAAGTGCCCTTTGGGTTCCTTCCGTGGGCTCTCTCCTTGCATACGGCCTGAACTGCTGACAGTTTCTGGTGATGGTCCTGTTCTCATCTTCCGCCGTCACCATCGTGCCTTTCATGGCAACAATCCTCATGGGGCTTGGAGCAAACCGCGGGTCTGTCTTCCTGCTTGCAGGCTGCTGTACCAGGACTTCGTCTCCCACCTGGAGCTCCGGCAGCACCGCTCCTCTTCGTGCATCGGTGCGACGCCTCGCAATCTCTTTTGCCACCGCATCTCTCTGGAGCAGATCTTGGTCGGCCGGCTCAGCCTGCACCGTACTCCTCGGGATGCGAGTTCGCACCTCATATCTGAACATGAGCTCTGCAGGCGTCTTATTTGTGACCTCATGAGGAGTGTTCCTGTAGTCTCTTAACAGGCGGCATAGCGCTTGGTGTGTATCAACGGCGTCCAGCCGTGCCCTCTGAATGGCCTTCTTAATCGATGCCATAAATCGCTCCGCCATTCCATTAGCCTGGGGGTGGCGTGGTGTGATCTTCATGTGCCTGAACCCCAGGTGCTCTGCCAACGTCCCAAATTCGTGTCCACAGAACGGTGGTCCGTTGTCAGATTTGACCCACTTGGGGATCCCCCACTCACTAAAGACCTCTTCTATCGTTGCCGCAACTTGAGAGAATGCTGTGGAACTGACTCTCTTGGCAATCGGGAATCTTGAGTGTTCATCCACGAAGAGCAGAATGTAGTCGCCCGCTTCAGTGGGCCCGTAAAAATCCATGGCTACTCGTTCCCATGGGTGCTCAGGTATTTGAGTGTGTTGGAGCGGGGGCGGACGTTCTGCAGGGGCTGTGCACTGACAGGCGTGGCAGTTCTTCACCCACTCGTCCACAGCTGCGTCCAGGAAGGGGAACCACACATGGCATCTGAGCTGCTTCTTTGTGTTCTCGGCTCCCCTGTGACCTTCGTGAGCTATGCTGACCACCTCGCTCCTGAGTGTGGCAGGGATGACGATCCTGCACCCTCTGAGCAGAATGTTATCGTCCTTTACCGCCAGTTCACCATGGACCCTGGCTAGCCGTTCGATTTCTTGCTTGTTCACGCCCAGGTGAGCTAGAGTGGCTCTGTGGTGATCTTTCCACTTGTTGGCCGTCGTGAGGCTGATCGCCAGGGCTGTCGTCGGATCGGCTGCCGATGCGGCCGCTACCCTTTCAAGTGATAGTGCCGGGGGCAGCGCCTGAGCCGCCACATATTGCACATACGCAACGTCACCCTTCCGTGCCAGCGGGGCCCCTACTGGGTGTCGGGAGAGGTAGTCAGCGGGGTTAAGGTCGCCCCCCGGGCGGTGTACGATATCGTAATCGTATTCCTGGAGGCGGATGCCCCACCTCTCAATCCTTGGTGGCATCTTGGTATGCGGGTTCCCAAACAATGAGAGGAGTGCCTGATGATCAGTGATCAGCGTAAACTTCTTTCCGATTATAAAGTTATGAAAATGCTCACACGCCCAGACCGCTGCCACGCCTTCCCCCAGAACCCCTTTCTCCCATTCCTCCCTCATCAGACTCCGCCTCCCCAACGGAGGGGGCTGAGAGTCTTAACCCCTTAACCACCGGGTAACAGTGGCTCCATGTCATTTGGGACAACTTGAACCTGTCCTTTAGTTCACTCTGCGTTCTGGGGAGAGGGCAAAGGGAAAAGCAAGGGCGGGCTCAAGGTGTCAAGTGTGATATGGGTCCAGTTGGCAGCTGTTCAATTACAACTAGATTGTTCATGATGAAACATATTTGCCATTGATTAGGTAGTCTTTAGTAATGTGTTGAAACCTAAAGCTTTGCTATGTGCAATCCGTTTTATTGTTATTATTTTATTCTGTAATGTTTTATTTTTAAAAGTACAAAGGTTTGCAAGAGGAAATACTTGTGTTTTAATTTCCTTTGTAACATTAGATTTAGAAACTATATATGTTACTAGCTTTAACTTTGTAAACTAAGCAAACAATTTACAAAGAATATACCATGAGTAACTCTGGCTTAGTCCTCACTTACTACAGAGTAAGCCAGAGTTACATCTTTTAAAATCGAAAAGCCCTGTCCAGACGTAACTTAGACACACTAATAAAAACGTCTTTGAATGAAGTTATAGGACCATAAGGGAGTATAACATGTGTTTAATATAAATCAATATGGTTACAGCATGCGTATCCCTTTTGTATCATGGTTTGGACAACAAACATCTGTACTGAATGAGAAAGGTAAACCCCAATGTCAAACTAGCATAGAAGGAGACCATGGACAGTGGAAAGGGACCTTGGAGAGGAGGGTATTTATGTGTACTGTGCTGTTTGCATGCTCACCTGCTTGTTTCTCTCAACCACAGCAGATGCCTGAAGGACCAGCTGCAATCCATAATTGGTAGCCTACAAAGAAAAAACAGAAGACAGGGTCAGTAACTATGATTCTGTAAAATGTTATTCATTTAAAAGTTTAAAAAAGGGATGGTCTTCACTTTTGGGTGTGATATGCTGTTAGAAATAATACATATGTGGAAAGCTTGCATTAATTAGTAATCTTTGAGGATCTTATAAATCAGATATAGTCACCTGTGTTCTGTGTTAGAAGCACCAATTATATGTAACCTTTCAGCAGTTCCTTGCAAAAAAAAGTCCACTTTTTGCACCAATTAACTAGGGTTGTGGGGGGACTCAAGAGCCCCACCAAGCTGGCGGCTCCCATGTGAGCTCCGTAGTGCCAGAAACGCCTCCTCCAAAATCCTGACTTATCCTGGTGGCCTTCCCTCCACATAGTGGCCCACCTCGCTGCAGAACTCGTCAGTAATCCCCTGTGGAGAATTGGGCAGAAACAGGAGACTGGGCAGTGCAGCAAAAAGGAGCAGCGCCCTCACTGGGACAGCAGTGTTGCAGCAAATGGCATCAATGACCGCATGAAGGCGGACTGAGCGGAGCTCCTCTGTAACTGCGGTGGCCTAGGAGAGGCACCCTGCCCCCCAGGGACCCGTTACTAGGGCATTCCTCTGTGTCGACAAGGGACCTTCTGGACCTGCCTAATATGTGGATGGGATGCGGAGGCTGGAGGGCCAGACCATGGTGTCCAGTGGATAGCCACTGCAGCATTGGGTTTAGCCCTGCTTGTGCTTGCTGTGCGCCATGTTGCACTGAGGGGGGCAGGGCCAATTGCCTGGAGTCTGCTGGGCTGCGGCGGCCGATAAATGCCTGGGGGCGAGGGGTGCTGCATCCCCCTCCCATCATGACAGCACCCTGAGAGAGGCATCCTGAACCTGTGGAGCCAATGCCAGGACCTTTTTTTGCGTTTAAGCGGGGGCTCCCCCAAAACCCGATCGGTAGACACCATCACAGTACTGAGGCTACCAACGGGCTACAAGGAACCTCTGCACATTGAAAGGGCAACAGCAGGGTGCCGCGAGCGTGAATGTGCGCTCGGCCCGGACACGCTCGAAATGGGGAAGACAGACAAAAATCAGCAAAGCCTTCCTTTGACCCCATGCCCTTATCTAAAAGGTCCAAACCAATGGCTGATACAGCCTAGAGCTTCGGGAAAGAAGATGCTGCCGAAGGTAGAGTCACAGCTCCTTCGACAGATATGAAAGAGATCTTGCTTCAACTGAAGGCTGGCATAGGCAAACTTGACTCCAAAATGAACGCCTTGGCTTATAATGGGGGTACTTCTACAAGTGAGACTGGACAAACATTTCACCTGAATAGAGAAGGTAGAGAACCGAATATCAGACCTGGAAGACATGTGCCACGTCCTCTTCAAACGTTAAGCTGCTGGAAGAATCTCTCAAGGCAGTGATGGCGGAAAATGAAGACATGGAGGGTCGTGCTCGAAGGAATAACATACGGCTGCTAGGAGTATGGTAAGTGCAAGTGCAGGGGCAGATGGAGAAATTTGTGTAAAAGATCTGCAAGGAAATTGCTGGTCGGACTTAACTATCGCGCTTGTTCGTAGTGAAGCGCAAGCACCGAATACCTGCTACCACACCTATCCCAGGCTCCTCTCCACACCCTCCCCTCAGAGCCCTATTATTGCCAGGATCCTTAATTACAGAGACCAAGATCCCATTCTGAGGTTGGCCAAGCTTAAGGGGCATCTAACTTAAGATGGTGACCGAAAACAGGTTTTTCCAGTCTTTTCTGCAGCTGTTCAGGCATCCAGGACAACATTAGCGGGAGCGAAATGCTTACTTTGAGAAAAGAATGTCAAGTACTCAATGATGTTTCCCACTAAGCTGCGGGCACTGGGGCGGCAAAGTACTATTTTTCACTACGCCTGGGTCAGCTTCTAACTTCGCCATAAGGATACAACCTGTACACTTAAAAAATTGACATGGGCTCTGAGGACATATCTTCACCCGAGAACCAGCAAAGGGGGGACACTGGTGAGCCTCTCCCCGTCACAGAGGAGGGGAAGTTGTATTGAGCACATTGCATAATTAGTGTCATGCATTCATGATATTGCTGCCACCTTGGTTGATTCAACTGACCTTCTGCTTGTGCCGCATACTTTATTGCTGTGACAGGTGGCGATGGGATAATACCAGGTGGATCGGGGTTGCCTATGTGGGAGGAGAAGAGTACGGGGATGGGCTATGTTCAGTTTTTACAAGTTTTACTAGACTGGCAGGTCAAGAAATGGGCAGATTAAGGTAGGGAGTGGGGGTGAAGGCATCATGGAGCAAGACGCAGACAATAGATTCAAAATTCAAACAGAATTGTTTTATTAACTTAAATGTCAGGATGGTTGAAGGCCTAACTTGCCCTATGCTAAGGTGGGATTTCCCTACCTAAAGAAACTAAGGATAGTCTGAGTCAGTAAGTTCAACTTTAAAGTCTGACTGTGTCCAAAACCTATACTTCTCCTCACAACTAAAGCTAAACAATATGTAGGGATGCCAACCACAAATCAAATAGTGTTCAAAAATAAAGTTCTGAGCTTCTTCCAGCTCTTGGCTTGTTTTCCAGCTCCCCCTGACCAAGTTCCAGACAGTTTCACAAAGTGTCGAGGATCCTTTCCCCAAGACAACACGGTTCAAAAGGAATCTCTAGGTTCCCTTCCCCAGGAAGGCAACACAGTTCAAAATAAAGTGGCCTTGGAGTTCCCGTTCCGAAGGCGACAATCTTCTACTGTAAAGGCCTCGGGATTCTATTTTTAAAGGCGATACCAAAACTCACAAAGTCTTGGGTTTTCCCTTCTCCAGACATCAGCTCGTCCAGCTTATCAATTCACAGTCTCTTAATATTCAAAACCAGTTACAGGTCAACATTGCACTCCTGTTTCCTGGACAGGTTTATACAGATTGCTTTCTTCTGCTTCCCTTAAGCAGTCTCTTTCACACATGCAGATTTGTTATCCGTATGTTTCTTTAACTTTTACAGATAGCGTATCCCCGTTCTAGGCACTGTTGTTGGACCTCACATCACAGTTCACACAACCGGGAAACCTAGGCTTTCCTGCCCACACAGGTTCTTCTTTCTCTGCACCTGTGTTCTGGTTCACATTCACTTTCCTTTCACCAGTCTTTTGGCTTTGCCACAATGTGTTTTCCTCGTGTGTTCTTTCATACAGTTCAATCCATAGTGTGCTCTTTCCTTCACCACATTACTTTCACACTCTTCTGTAATATTCATTACTTGCTTTTCATTGTATTTCATGAGATTCGTTCTTTGTCTTTCAATATATGTCACGAGTGCTTCACACCAACTTGCATTCGATTCATAGGTTTGTCAAAGCTTTCCTTTAGTTCAGTATTCAATAGTTCTTAGTTCATATTCTTTCACTTGCATTTCACTTGCATTTCAACGTATTCGTATAGTTCACTACAACCCTTCACTTTGTGTTCACTTTCACTTGCACATCTCATTACGTTAATTCGCAATTACTTTTGCCCTGTTAAGCCCCCATGAGCACCCCGTACGAGTCTTCCCTGGCGGCTCCTGCGGATGGCTTCTTTCCTCTTCTTCTGCTCTGCACATGGTCTCCGTAGTATTGCAAGCTGTGCTCACACACTGCTATTCCCGCTGTGGGCTGCCGGCAGCTCCGCTCACCTCTCGAAGATGTTGCCGGTATTTTAGAGCAATAGGCTCCCTTCCGTGCCCCACAGCTCCTGCAGTGGGCACCCGAGCAGGGAGGCTCCAACTAATGTGACCCTCTCACGGTCCGATCCAGCCTCGGCGTCACAGTCTCTCCTGGGTATATGCCGGCGTCCTGGCCTCCAGGAAGGTTCCTCCTCAGCAGCCTCCATCTGAACAGGATTTTTCCCCTCACTGGCCCAATATGCTCAGCCTGGCTTCTCACCTGCTGGTCTCTATTTCCTGATGGTCGGCCCCACCTTTTCATGCATCTGCAACCATTTAACAGGTTGCAGGTGCTTTAACAGGTTGCAGGTGCGAGTCCTTAAATCCAGTTGCCTGACCAAAATTATTGTTGTTCTCTGGACATGCCTGACCCTTATAAAGTCTTCAGGCCTCTTCCTCGTCTCAGTACCAGAGTGGTGAAATTAGATGTTAGTGTGGACCACTCCTAGTCGCCCGTCCTCGTCCCAGTACTATAGTGGTATGAATGAGGGAAAAAAAAGGGAAGTGATTTGCAACAGCCTATAAAGGCAGGGGGAGGGTAAGGTGGGTTATTGCAAGGAAAAGGGGGATACCATGTCTCGTCTGTGGACATCCTCTGCCCAATCCCTAAGGACCCTCCACTCAGGTGATCCTCCCTCGAATGTCAACCCTCAGGGTCAGGATCCAAAAGCAATGGCATTTCCCTGACCACCTGAGAAGGGGATGCAAGGGGAGTAGGTGTGAGGATACCCTTAGTTTTCTCACATACCCTTCCCTTATGTGGGTTGGACCGCAGTGCTTCATATGGAGACCGGGAGAGAAAGTCCACGTTGCCTTGCTCTCGACCCTTCTGGAGCATAACTGTTGAAGGTCCAAGAACCACCACATAACCCTAGGATTGGATTCCTTCCTCTGACTAATCCACACCAAAGGTGAGTGGTCTATAATCAGTTGAAACCAATTACCCAAAAGGTAGCATTTGAGATGTATCACTGTCCATTTGACTGCCAGTGCCTCTAACTCGATGACTGAGTAGTTTTTCTCCCTGGCAAACAACTTCCGACTGATGTATAATATCGGGTGTTCCAATCCGTCGTGGTTTTGAGATAAAACGGTTCCCAGGCCCATTAAGGAAGCATCAGTCTGGAGGATGATTTCCTTAGTCGTGCCTAAAGGGAGTCTTCTGAGGAACACTTCTAGGGCAAGATATGTTAAACTAGGAGCGCCAATGGGGACAGAAGGGGGGATAAAAGTCAGCTACATGCCAAATGTAAAGGGTCGCCCCACGCCCAAATGATGATCACATTGGTCAGCTGGAACATTAGAGGGAGTAACCATCCGCATAAGGCCAGGAAACATTGATTGTACATGAAAGAACATAAAATTAACATTGCTTTTCTTCAAGCGACACACAGTGCCTCAGAGTCCAAATTGGCTGTCGAGTGGGGATGCCACAGGTACTATTAGTCCAGTTCTAATTACCCCTGAGGTGTGGCTATTCTAATACATTGTGCCCTAAGATTTAGGCTACGGGAGGTGACAAAAGACGACGATGGCCAATTCCTAATGCTGAAAGGCTATACTGAAGAGGCGCCAGTTACTTTCCTCACCCGTTATGCCCCCGATTTGGATAATCCAGATTTCTATAATTCGGCAGTGGATACTCTGTCGACATTGGAAGACTCCATGATAATATGGGGAGGAGACTTTAACACTGTTCTTGACCCGGTAAGGGATAGAACCTCAGCAAGCATCAGAGTGGAGTCTAA
The DNA here is from genome assembly GCF_040938575.1 of Ambystoma mexicanum. Taxonomy (NCBI): domain Eukaryota; kingdom Metazoa; phylum Chordata; class Amphibia; order Caudata; family Ambystomatidae; genus Ambystoma; species Ambystoma mexicanum. The sequence continues at coordinate 1,283,220,467 of NC_090934.1, forward strand.
AATGGCTCACAAAATAAAACAAATCTACAGCATGTCTGATTTGGTGGATATATGGAGGCTATGTCACCCAGAAGACAGTGAATACACTTTTCACTGTTGGGTTCATAATACAGCTTTGTGCATCAACTTTCTCTTACTTTCCAAGCTACTGGCAACACAAATGGGGGACTGTATGATTCTACCACGTATGCCGTCAGACCCTTTCAGCAGTGACATTAGAAGGCATTGGGATAGACATGCACCCTAACCGGGGTTGGTGGAAGTTTAAACCAGAGGGCATGCTGAATGACGTATTTAGGCATGACTTACGGGATGAAATAAGAGTTCTTTTTTTTCCACAAACAAGGGCAAAGTGGAGTCTCGCTAGTCCCCAGGGATCTATCATCCAGGTGGCCAGGACACGGCCATCGCTATTGGATCACCTGGATGGGGGGGGAGGGGTCTTCAGGGAGTAGAAGTGGGACACCGAAGGGTGAGACGCGGTATCCCCTCGTTGTAACACCTTTTCCCCCTCCTACCTAGTAGGATATTTAGAAACTCTACCCCCACCCCCTTTTCCAACACAAACACTTTCTCACACCGTGAGCGACAACGGACTAATACCAGAGCCGTTTACCTGACATGTCTCAACACAAGGGTCAGGCAGAGTCGGGCAATTGTCGACAACTACACACAGCGGACTACCCTTTCCCTTCCCCATACGGATAAAAGGCGGAGCACAAGAGCACACTCAGAGCAAGGCAGAATGCACGAGGAAGTAGCCATTCCAGGATGGCAGTTCAAACGTAGGAGAACAGCGGTGAGACCTGAAGGCACGTTAAGCAGGGAGTTGCCCTTGCCCTTTTCAACACAGACGCGCAAAGAAACATAAGACCGGGAATTGCAGCTGGCAAATCGTGCGACGGATGTCAGCAGTACATGGAATCCTCCTGCACTGATAGCCAGGGCTGGGAGAAGCTGTTGCCATTGTGCTACCATCCTTGACTCCAGCGGCAAATAAACCGCCAACGAGTTCAACACAGCCAATGAGTCGGAAGAACCCTATTGTAGACCGGACTGTGTTAGGCTCAAGGTTGCAGTGGCAACATTAAAAAGATAATTAGACAAGAGGTCTTTTGTGAACAAACTTGGTACCAGACATACAGTGGTCCGGCGCCACATGTGCGCTCAGTCCAAGGTCTCTGGCTGGTACCCCTCTCCTGAACAAAGAGACTGTGTTGAACATTGTGAGTAAAGAAACTACAAGTACCAGCTACTTGACACATTGCATACATTTTGATATTGTGAAACAGGCATTTGCCCCTGGGTGAGGGGAACGACATGCGAACTACGATTGTGTGAAATCCGTGCGTGCCGTAGGCTAACAGTGTGACCGAGCGAGACGAGATCGCCCTTCGGAAGTCTGTTTGAATTGACAAGTGCTCTGGTTGGTCTGAGCCCGACTGAGGGAGGCTGGGGACTGAGAGAAGGATTGAAGCCTGGATGAGGGGGATCCAAGGGTGAAGGGTAATCACCCGACGTAAAGGTTAACAGACAGAACTTTTGTTTGTTGTTTTGGCACATCAGGTTTGTACCAAAGAAGCCCAGGAGTGTGCTGTGCTCGATAGTCCTGACTTGTGCCGTGCTAAAAACATGGGGAAGGGAGACCCCCCTCCATAACTTCCTGACTTATTATTTTGTGAACACTTGTTTCTTTTCTTGTGAACATTATCCCACACTCTTGTAGAATAGCAGTAAGGATTGGCAATATTTATTTTTAGTATAGGCCCTTATTATTTGACTAGACTTCACTAGGACTGTATTATTATTAGATTGTCGTAGCTTGCTCCCATCTTAGATTTAGATTAGGTGTTTATCTCACCCATTTTACAGTTTAATGAACACCCTTGAACTGTGATCACTTGTGTCTGTCTTACTTTGATGCCCCCTTTGGGAATACTCGAAGGGATTTTTATATATATGTATATATATATATATATATATACACATACACATATGAGGAGAACGTATAGCCAAAGAAGCAGGGAGCATATGGACTATTACAGTAGATCTAGAATCCAATGAGCAAAGGCTGGGGGTTAGAGAAGACATATCAGGAGACCGGGAGCAAGGAGGCACTAGCAGTCATACAGCAAGACTTGCTTAAATTCAGATAAAATGTAACTTGGCATCATCAAGTGCAACAATATGGTGAGGGAAAAAGACCTGGTGCATTACTTACTGGCAACAATGCTAGTGGAGGGGAGTAAAAGTGAATGCATTGATGTTGTTAAGGAAGGTGGTAGTGACCCTAAGTTTGTCACTGTTCAAATCGCAGAGGTGTTCCTACGGTTCTAAAGTGACGTGTATGCACCCAAGGGGAAAACAACATATGCCCAAATCCTGCAGTACCTAGAGCACATTGAACTATTTTGGCTGACTCCAGCACATCAGGAGTTGCTTAACCGGGATATTACAGTTGATGCAATTCTGGAGGCAATCAAGAGTCTGGCGGGATCTAAAGCCCCTGGGCCAGACGGCATATCCATCGAGTTCTGTAAAGCCTATGCCAATACCCTGGCTCCTTATCTCATAAAGGTTGATCAAGAGGCTGTGGACCGAGGAACCCTCCCTGCAACAATGAGAGAAGCCATAATCACCTTAATACTCAAGCCTGGAAAGGAGCCAGATCAATGCGGCTCCTATCGACCAATTTCGCTTATCGCTCATCAGTGTAGACAATAAAATATATAAATATAATCTGATTAAACCTGAAAGTCCAGCTGTCTCAGTCCTTCGTGATGCTGAAAAAGCATTTGATTCAATAGAGTGGCCATTTATGTTTGCAGTATTGAAGGAGGTTGAGGTGGGTAACCATTTTGTCTCCATGATAATAGTTCTGCATCATCTACCAATGGCAAGAATAAGTGTTAACGGAACGCTGCCTGACCCTTTGGGATGGGTAGAGGCACGAGGGAGGGCTGCTCTCTCTCGCCAGTGCCATTTGCATTAGACATGGAACCGCTAGTGGACCTGTTAAGTGAACAGCATACACACAGGGGCATTCAGCTATATACCCACAAGTCCATTATATCCTTGCATGCATTCGGACGACATGATGATGTTTATCCAACACCAACAGGTAAATCTAGCACAAATCATGCAGCAGCTGCACCGATTCGGGGAAAACTCCAGACTGCGCATCAATCACGGGAAGTCAGTATTTTCCCCCTAACCGATGGCACACAGCCATTTCAGGATGATTATGGGTTCAGATGGGAAAGAGAAAACCCTAGAAACCTTGAGATAGAAATCACAAGAGATTATGTATTACTTTGTTTGGGGGAACTATGGAAGGGCCATTAATAATCTGGAGCAACAGGTGCAACAGTGGCAGGGGCTCCCATTATCTATACTTGGGAGAACTGCGCTAATTAAAATGGAGATCCTTCCAAAATGTCTGCATTTGTTTCTGAACATTCCTCTGCCTTTCTCTAAGACTTTCTTTTCTCACCTTAAAAGCATATTATTAGAACTGATCTGGGCAGGCAAGCAGGCAAGAGTGAAACAGGAGGTGATTTCAGCACCCCAGCATATAGGCGACTGGCACTCCCGGACTTTGAGCGATACTATCTTGCCGCGCAGGCCCAGTTTTTGTCATTCTGGTATCAGGCCAGGCCGGAGAGGCCACACATTCGGTTTGAGAGAGCACTTGCAGCCCTGACTTGGTTACGTACGGCAACCTTTTTCGGTATTAAGGATAAGAGAAGTGAGATAAATGTTGCCTGTACATACAAAGCATGGAGGAGGATCTCTCTGAAATGAGGTGTCTCCAGTCTGTGCTCACCCTTACTACCAGTTAGAAATGTGGCCAGGATAGAAATAACGCTTGAAAAAATATGAATTAATTTCCCAACTTGGTCTGGACACATTTGGAGACCTTTATCCAGGGGGTAGTTTCTTAATGCTAGAGAGCTTTAAGGACAAGGGGGCACCTCTCTGCTCGACATCTTCATGTAATTTAGACTCAGGAATGAATTCAGAACATGGTTTCCATCATTCCCGACACACCCTGACCCTGCCACGTTCACACTACTTCCCGATGCCATGCAGCGTGAGGGTCAATTGGTTTCTAAAATATATGAGAGGCTCAACCAGGGGAACTCGATATATATATATCCTCCAGGCGCCGGTGGGAGAGCAGCTTGGATCTGGAGATACAGGACGAGGAGTGGTCTTAAATTGTGGGACAAACTAAGAAGGTTTCAATGAATGCTACATACAAACAGATTAATTTTAAATGTATACATCACACATACCATACATCAATCAAACTCCACAGATTCTATCCTGCTGTATCACATGAATGTCCACGATGTAAAAAATCAAATACTGATTTTATTCACTTGGAGGAGCTATGCCCAGGGATCTTGAATTTCTGGGTGAAGGTGTTTGCTGTGATTACCCAGATCACTAAAGAACATGATGAGTTGAACCCGATGATGGCCCTGCTGGGATATTCCCTAACCATTCCTGGCTTTGCAAGAAGGCTGGTCGGGCTCCTCTTGGTCCTAGCCCAGAGGAGGATAGTGATGAACTGGTGCAGGCCACCAGACCCAAGATTTAATGAGTGGTTATCCGATATAGTTTAATGACATGACATTTGAGGCTGCTTATACACGCACTAAGCCACTAAATGCACAGTCTTTAGAAATAAGGACCCAATACCAGAGCTACCTCCTTTCTTCCCGAGAAAACAGGTCTTGAATAGACCCTAGAAAAAAAGCTGCATGAAGAGGCGGAGGGACATGGAATGATGATTTAGATTGGTACACACTGCAATCTCGTTGATTTATGTTCTTCTGCTAGGTGTTTATTATTGTTACTGACATTGAAAAAGCTATACATACATTGTTTTACAAATTAAAAAATTACACCAATAAATTATTGACATAGAAATAAAAAAGACAAGAATCATGAAATAATTCAAATGTGGCCTGGATGCTATAACCCTGCCTAGATGAATCATCCGAAGGGATCTTGAACCAAGTCAGGCTCCCAGCTACATTAGTTAGGCGTCATTGGCATTCTGCGTTGACTAAAACACTGCTGTCAAGGACATGCTCATTGATATCTTGACTAATTTTCATACAAGGAATGGGTACTAACGATATCGGTTTTACAAGCTCCAACTTTTCCATTTTGCAACTAGCCAGATATCCTTCAGCACAGGTGGTGTGATAAATTATTCAATTCGACAGAACACAGTCTGCTTGTTCTGGCTATCATTGGACTTTCAGCAACTGTGGACAGTACTGTCCACATTTTAGGCATCTGTGGTGTGGTTTCTAATGCCCATTATCAAAATATTGTTTTACTTCTCTTCAGTATTTCTGGGAGAGAGTGTAGAATTGGGCTGGCTCCCAAAATGTAGTCTTTACGAAAAAGACCTGTGATGATTGCTGAAATGCCTGCTGGCTCTTGGGTGTTAATAAACTGAACACAAATGATAATTTCACATTAGAAACATTATGGGGCAAATGAATTATATGTGAACAGTGGCTGTATCTGTCATGCGCCTTTCTATGTGGTGCGTGTGGCCTAGATCATGTCTAGGGGGGGGCCATTAATCTCCCCGCCACGTTTTGCCCGCAGCGCATGCAGCAGTCTAGTGTTTCCACGTCTCCCCGGACGTGCTCTTAAGCCACGCCCACGCCTGCGCTCATTGCGTTGCAACCTTTGCGGGTTGTTTACCCGCTGTCTTTGGTGCCCAATGCTAATTTTTGCTTTGTTCTTTGCTAGGAACCTTTCTGCTGTGTTCTCTTTGTTTTCCCCTCAGTGCCCAGTTCCTCGCTGGACTGCCGCTCTCTCTCCTGCCCTTCACGCGGTGTCCTAGCCTTTTGCTGCAGTGCTCTCTCTCTTCTCTTTGCTATTCCCTTTCTGGATGTCGGCTGCTCGCTTTACCTGGGTCTGTTCCTATTATTGCATCTTGAGCGCTGATCTCCTTTCCCTTACGCTTGTCGGGTCCCATTCTTCTTTTCTGCCTCCCTGTTCCTTTTTTCATTGTGATACGTGTTCTCGGAGTTCCCGAGCTTCCCAGTCATAAGGAGCCCATCTCCCTTGAGCGATTCAGGCAAGTCACGGCTGGAAATTACAACAGCGACTCTCTTTAACAATCTAGTGGGATTTTTTGTGCCAGTTAGGCCTTTTCCCCTAAGGTCCCTTCTGGGAGGGAGACCCCACGGAAGCCGAGTCTGAAGCTTCCACTGTGGCTTCCTTTCGGGAGAGACACTCTCTGCCAAAAAAAAAAAGAAGGATTACCGCGCCCGAAGACCGCACTTATCCATCAGCTCGAGTTCAAGCTCTTCAGGTGAGGAGGAGGAGGAGAATATGGGTTCCAGGGAAGACAAGTCAGCGGGAGCTGACAGTTTGCAACACCCGCATATAGAAATGGCGACCGCAGAGCAGTTCCAGGAACTAGTCGCAGCAGTTCAGAACATGTCGGTTGAAATACAGAAACTAAAGGCAGAAAAAAATGTGTTGCGTCAGATGGTGGCTACAAGAGACCCGACACGCTGATTTACCCCCATAGCGTTAACTATCGGGAAGTTCGATGGGAACCCAAAGAAGCTAAAAGAATTCTTGGACGCTTGCCACATATATTTTGCTTTCAGGGCCAACACCTATACCACGGACCACGTCAAAGTGGGGTACCTCATCTCAAACATGAGAGGAAATGCCATGGCCTGGGCTACTCCATTTGTCACCAGTTCCAGGCCAGTGCTACAGGATTTCGGGGCATTTACGACACAATTCAAGCAAGCCTTTTGAAAGGCCTGAAATCACTTATACTGCCTGCAAAGACCTTTTGGATGCCCGGCAGGGGCAGATGGACGTACTCTCATATATTACCTCTTTCAAGAGACTCGCCCCTGAAGCCGGGTGGCCGGAGCAGTCCCAGTACTTCATATTCAGGCGCGGACTCAAGGAAGAGATCAAAGACGAGTTGGCTAGAGCCCCTCGCCTAGCTTCTTTCCCCGAGCTTGTGACTGCTGCGCTTCAAATAGAATTCCGGCTCCAAGAAAGAAGACATGAAAAGCGTCGCTCGCAGAACCCTTTTTTGGTAACAGAAACGCCTCCTCCACTCACCTCTTCTTCTTCAAGGACTGACGAACCTATGCAGATAGGCACGACCCGTGCCCCCTTAGCGCCAGAAGAGTGGAAACGAAGGAGAGAGAAAGGTTTATGTGCATATTGCGGATCCAATACCGATTTTAATCAAGAACTGTATGGAGATACCACAAAGACGCTCGGGTAACGAGCACCCTCGGTCCTAGGAGGGACAGGTCACTGAGGGTTTCCTTCTAGTCCTTACGTTTCACTATCGATTAGTCCTACAACAACCCCAGAGGACTCCAGATTAATGGTGATTGGAGTACGACTTACTTTGTGGCATTGGGACCTAGAGGTCTTGGCTCTACTTGACTGCGGGGCAGCTGGTCCTTTCGTGGATACATTATGGGCGGACAAGGTGGGCCTTCGCAGATTGGACCGCAAGGAAGACCAGAACATCGAAGGAGTCGACAGCAGTCCCCTCAGCTCCGGTCCCATTACGCAAACCACAGAACATTTACAATTACCATTCACCAACTTGCAGAAGTACTAAGATTCGATATAATCTGCGATGCCCATTTCCCCATGATTCTAGGGATCTCTTGGTTGTGCAAACGTAACACTCAGATCAACTGGTTCAAGAACCAATTGGTGTTTGATTCTCTGCAGGGGCGTTGCTAGGGGGGCTATAGCCCCTGATCTTTTGGTTGTAGCCCCGGATAGAATCTCAGGAGCTACAGCCAAAAGACTAGCTAGCCCCCAGTCCCAACAGTTCCGACATCAGCGTAGCCCCGGGTCTTTTCCAGACCTAGCAACTCCCCTGATTCTCTGTTCTGCAAGAAAAATTGCCTTCAAGAAACAGCCTATCAAGAAGTACACGCTCTTCCTTCTATCACAAGTACAACCATAGGTGTACATATGGTTCCATTCGACCTATCAAGCTATGAAGCAGTATTTACAGACCAGGCCCCGCTGGAACTACCCCACCACCGACCAGAGGACTGCTCCATCGACTTGGTATCAAACGCTTTGGTCCCCTTCGGGCAGATGTTTTCATTGTCACAGAATGAGAAGAAGGCACTCTGATCCTATTTGGACGATAACCTGTGTAACAGACTCATTCGGCCCTCAAAGTCTCCTGCCGGAGCCCCTTTGTTTTTCATTCCGAAAAGGGATTCCCACGATCTCCAGCCCTGCATAGATTTTTTTTTTTACCAACTTTATTTAAGTTTTCAAGAGCATCAATTACCAACATACATGTATGCATCATGGAATAGCAAGTGTTAACCTTTCCTCGTTGTTTCCAAACATTTGGGTGAAGTGTTACATATTTCAGCTTTCTGAGTGTCCTCTGGGCAGGATCGCCTTTTCGGCCCAAGACTTGCACTTTCAAATGACAGATATTTTGCAGAGTAATTTAGGCGCCCTGAATAGATTTTAGGGGACTCAACAAAGTCACTGTCCTCGATCGCGATCCCAGGCCCCTCATTTCAGATATTCTGGAGGCGGTGCAGGGGGCTAAAATCTTTTCCAAATTGGACCTCCGCAGCGCGTAACATCTGCTGAGGATCCGAGTTGTGGATGAATGGAAGACCGCATTTTGCACACCCTTCGGGTTATACGAATACTGTGTTATGCCGTTTGGCCTGGTAAATGCCCCAGCAATTTTCCAGTGGTTCATGGACCGCATCTTTTCTGATATTATGTCCATTTCGGTAATAGTTTACCTGGACGACATCCTGGTTTTCTCCCGGAACCACCAGGATCACTAGAATAATCTGGAGGAGGTCCTGAATCGGTTAAAGAACTATCATCTATTGGCTAAAAAAGAAAAATGCATTTTTGAAGTCGATTTTGTACCCTATCTGGGGTTCGTTCTGTCCCAGAGTGGCATCCAGATGGAAAAGAAGAAGGTTGAGGCATTACTGGGCTGGACCGCCCCTACTTCGGTCAAGCAAGTACAGAGGTTATTGGGGCTATCTAACTTTTACAGACGGTTTCATTTGGAATCCTAAGGCAGAAGAGAGTTTTTGCAGACTGAAGTATTTGTTCTGCAGCGCTACCATCCTGGTTCACCCTGATCAAAGGAAGCCCTTTGTGTTCCAGACCGACGCTTCGGCTTTCGCCATTGGAGCGGTTTTGCTGCAAGAACACGATAATGAAGAACATCCAGTCACATATCTTTCCCGTACTCTCACTGAAAGCCAACAGAACTACTCCGTCTTGGAGAAAGGACTCCTTGCCATGAAGCTCGCCTGTGAGGAGTGGAGGTACCTCTTACAAGGGGTTACTTACCCGTTTACGATAAGGACCGACCACAAGAACCTCCAGGTGCTAAGTCGATGGACTGTGTGAATTCCCGACATCCCCGGTGGGCACATCTCTTTGCGCAGTATGATTTCAAAATCACATACATTCCGAGCAGCCAGAACACCATAGCAGACGCTCTGTCACGTAACATGGCCCTACTATCATCTACGGCCCCTTTACCAGAATGATTCTTTCCCAGGAACCTCATCATTGCCCACTTCACGACCTTCCTCCAGCAGGTCAAGGAAGCATTGATCAACGAGAGACCTCCAGTGACAGGAAGGATGTTGGTAAAACAAGACGGCCTCTTGTTCCACGGTAATCGCTTATACTTACCTACTGTTCCTCTACAGAACAATGCCCTGGCTTGGTGTCACAACACCAAGACTGCAGGGCATCGGGGACAAGTCGGTACCCCGGAATTACTCCGGCGGTCGTTTTTAGCCTACCATTGCAGCTGATGCTAAAAGATATGTATAGTCCTATACGGTATGTGCCAGAAGTAAACACAAAACTTCTCGACCCTTTGGCCTGCTTGAGCAAAGTTCTGTTCCTACGCGACCATGGAGCCACATCATGACGGATTTTATTGTGGATTTACCACCATCACAATCCTGTACTTGCATAATGGTAATGGTGGATACATTATCCAAGATGGCTCATTTTTCTCCTCTACCTCGGATACCCAAGGCAGCCGGCATGGCAGAGGTTTTTCTTAGGGACATCTTTCGCCTACATGGACTTCCAGACAAAATCACCTCGGACAGGGGGAGTCACTATACCTCCAAGTTTTGGAAATCACTGAGTGCCAACTTGACTTGGGGATCGAGCGGGCTCTGTCATCGGGGTTTCATCCCCTGACTAATGGACAAACGGAAAGGCTGAATGGCACACTAGAACAGTATCTCTGTTGTTACATCAACCGGGAACAAGACATATGGGTGGCTCTGGTACCTACAGCGGAGTTTGCTTACAATAATTCACGTCATTCAGCTACAGGGCTCACGCCGTTCTATTATACTTATGGACAACATCCCCTTACCATACTCCCCACTTCTTCCATACAGTCTAATTTACCTGCCATCGAAGACACGTTGTCCAGGTTGCCGGAAGCCCACAGGACCGCCAAGCTCAGTCTAGAAGACAGTCGGAGGACCTGCAAGACCTAAGCTGATCGACATCGCCAAGAGGTGCCTGAAAGGAAGGTGGGCTCCAGGGTATGGCTATCTACCAAGTATTTACCATGCTGGGTACGACCAATCAAACTTTCTCAACAGTACATTGGCCCATATCCCATCCTGGCCAAACTCAATCCGGTTGCGTTCCGTCTCAGATTACCACCCAGCCTACAACGCATTCACCCAGTTTTCCACTCCTCCCTTCTCAAAGGAGTGGCGCCGGATTCCGTCCCTTGTCCTTGCCCACTAAGCACTTCAGCTCTTCCAAACCTCGAATACGAGGTTTCTCAGATTTGCGATTCAAGGTATAGACGGGGTCGTCTGGAGTACTTAGTACACTGGAAGGAGTACCCCAGGTCCAAGGACTCTTGGGAGCCTGTGTCCCATATATCTGCCCCGGTCGTTCTGAGAAAATACCATCCGGCGCATCCGGGGAAACTGGGTGGCACCCGTTTTGGGAGGGGTCATACTGTCAAGCACCTCTCTCCGTGGCGTTTGTGGCCTAGATCACATACAGGGGGCCATTAATGTCCCCGCCACGTTTTGCCTGCAGCGCGTGCAGCAGTCTAGTGTTTCCACGTCTCCCCGAACATGCTCTTAAGCCACGTCCACAGCTGCACTTCCTTCTCCCTCTCTCTCTCTCTCTCTCTCTCTCCCCCTCTCCCCCTCTCCCTTTCTCCCTCTCTCCCTCTCTCCCTTTGCTGCTGTGCTCTCTCTCTTCGCTTTGCTCTTCCCTTTCTGGATGTCGGCTGCTCACTTTACTTGGGTCTGTTCCTATTATTGCATCTTGAGCCCTGATCTCCTGTCTCCTCGGCTTGTGGGGTCCCGTTCACCTCCTTTTCTGCTTCCCTGTTCCTTTTTTCATTGGGATACGTGTTCTCGGAGTTCCCGAGCTTCCCAGCATAAGAAGGCCATCTCCCTTCGGCACTTCCGGCAAGTCACGGCTGTGAATTACAAAAGCGGATCTCTTTAACAATCTACTGGGGTTTTTGTGCCGGTTAGGCTTTTTCCCCAAACGTCCCTTCCGGGAGGGAGACCCCAGGGAAACGGAGTCTGAAGCTTCCACTGTGGCTTCCTTTTGGGAGAGACACGCTCTGCCAAAAAAGAAGAAGAAGGATTACAGCGCCCGAAGACCGCACTTATCCATCAGCTTAGGCTCAAGCTCTTCAGGTGAGGAGGAGGAGGAGAATTGGGGTTCCGGAGAAGACAAGTCAGCGAGAACTGACCGTTTCTACGCCTGACATTTCTTTCAACTAAACATATTTTCAAAATGTGGCATGATGGCGCTTAGTTGAGGCACTGTTAAGCAAACGTGATAGGTCTACCGCACAAAGATCGCCTTCACCATTTAATTACATTATTTTCATCAGCTCTGTCTTCATTTACTTGATGGCATAGTCTGGAAAACCACATTATCCAAAATCTTGTGTTCAATTTGGACAACTTACCTACATTACCTCGTCAGTCTTCCTCATCTTCTTATGAGCCACAGGCCTCAATGGCAGGATCTATCCATTCCAAATGCAATGAATCCTGCCCCTTCCCCAGAGAGGTTATATTACGTACAACATCCCACAACACCCACTTAAAAATGTCCTGTCCTCTAGACCGGAACCAGGGTAGGCTGCCAGCCAGTATGCTTCCTGCAACTTCTTACTTGTGGGTCTTTGGGGAGCAAAGGTTCTGGGTCCCCTCTAATTGTACTGCATGTGTGGTGAGGCAGTTTTAAGGAAGTAGATGAATCCTTTGGGGCCTAGAGGGGAAGGGGAGAAGGGTATGTTGCAACTTTGGTGAAGACCTCATGGCAGTACATGGATAGGCCTGCGTGCAGAGCCAGGGAATCGCCATGTGCTCAGCTGAGAGGTAAAGGCAGGCTGGGGGACTGCCGGCTTGAGAGGTGACATCACTCAAATGTTGTTGTCGCTGTGGGGCACAGGGTGTGAGAGTGGTGGGAGCTGCCAGATGGGGTAGGAGCAAAGGCGGCCGGGGAGGAAGCAGTGCTTAAAGGAGTGAAGGAGGCCAAGAGAGCGAGCCCGAGAGTGGCGGCCCTGGCAGCATCATTGCCACCCGATGACGATCTGCATGGATTGAAACCAGGCTCGGACTGGCCCATAGGGCAATAGGCCCATGGCCGAACCAAAAACACAAAATGCTGGTGTGGGCAGGTTTTTTTTTGTCCAAGTGGGCCACTTTTTTGGGCCAATTTGATTAGTTCATTCACTCTGCGGCTAGTAGTTTTGACCAGGATTGCTGAATAAATATTATTTAAAATACACAATGTGCATCTCACTTTATCAAAAAACTTCCCCTTGGTTACTGTTCAAACAGTGTCACAAAAGGAATGAATAGCAATTTGCAACTTTGGGCCACTTTTTCATTGGTGCCCGAGACAATGTATTGGTCCAGTCTGACCTTGATTGAAATCTGTGCATGTAGTGGCACTTGACTCTCTTTTCGGTCTTAACTCCTAATCAATTTCCATAATAAGACAACATAATAATACATTTATGCAAAAAGCAAAGTGGTTGCTCACCTGTTGCAAGGAACAGAACTGTCTCGTCGTCCAGGAAGTAATTTCTGGTGAGTACCTAGTGCAACTACTTGATCCTTAGCCAGGATTTACGATAGAGACAGTACAGAGACTTTCAAAAATCAAGTCTGAGTGATTACCTACACTATTTGTTGAGAGGGCAAGTCAACAACAGTCACATGTTGTATGGTGGTCCCGCTTCCCCATGCTCGTGGGTGATGCGAGTTGGGAAGAGAGAGACGGGTGGTCAATACGAAAGAGGCTTACCAGGAAGGCAGCTCTGGCCAGTGGTGGGCTTAGTCATTTGGGGGAGCACACACATATAGTCAAGACATCTATGTGATGGCTGTGTCCTTGTAACTGTCCGATCAGACAGCCGGGGGTAGGGAGGAGACTAGGCATGTTCCATTGGGATGGCGGGGGGCACTGCAGAGCATGCACAGGTGCTCCTGGCAGGTAAAATCTGCTTGGAACGTGGATGTGTTTGTTTCAAACCAGTGTAACTGCCAGTTGGCTTTTTCGGCACACATAGCCTAATGAGCTCCATGAGGCTAAAAAAAGGCATGGAGAGGAGTCCAAGACAGAGGTCTCCATTAAATAAGTGTATCCGGAGAGAAAGAAGACAGCGACTAAGAAGCACAAGTCAAATAAAATACATAAGCCTGGCATGTCAAGAAAAGAAGCAAAGTAGGTAGTCAAGCTGGCCTTGCAGGATCAGAAGGAGAGGCTGAAGAATAGGAAGAAAAGATCTCTCATCTTTCTCAAACTCCTCACCTTTGTCCTTTTAATAAGAGTCATCCTCCTCATCAGGGCTCAAGATGAGGGCATGCACAGGTGGACGGAGTCCCCTCAGTTTTTTCAGTGCATGGACTCAGGGTATTTTAGAGGACTTGTGTAAAATAGGACACTTTGACTGTCTTTTCCGGAAATTAAGATTTTAAAGGCAAATCTGTGGGAACCGTGGTCGCCATTTCACAGGTCAGGCACTTCACCACTACACCAGATAGCCCAGTCAGAAATTACAAACAACTAAAGTTGAAATGTAAAATTTTGGGACTGTACTCTCCAGGGAAATCATTGGTAATGATTCTTGGGGTTTCAAACATGCACACAACACATAACATGCACATAACATTTTCAAACCCTATTAGAAGGAAATATCCTCTTGTGTTTTGTGCATGTTGTTTTTATCAAAGGCAAATTCCTTCTGTATAATTTGTATGATTACTGTGCCAAATCTAGCAACATCGTCACTGACTCTCTGGAGGGGAGCTTCTCTTACATGGCCAGGGAAGCTACCTGACTTTGACCCTGGGGGATAATATCTGCGGTAGGACCACGTAGGGGAAGACCCAACTCCAGAGACATAGGAAAACATTGTACCAAAATAACCTTACAGCCCCAATTTCACATGACACCCATGTGCCTTTGCAACATACCTGTATGGCCTATTGCCATAGATAATGATGTTCCAGGTTTTCCCAAACAATCACCCTATTTACCCCCCACCCCATTTTAGCACGGAGACAAGGAGGAGGAATGGAGCAATGAAGATGACTAGAAGCGGGAATCCAACAAAACGTTCTAGTCTTTGTAAATGTTTTACCAATTTTGGGAAGTTTGAAATTGTTGCAGCTGTGGACGTCGTATGTGGGCGGGGTGTAGGTAGAGAGAGAGAGAGGAGACGATCATAAGAAACAGCACAGAAGCTGATATGAACCGTATGCAGGAACGCTGAACTGAAGGAAGCTTACCGCTTGATGACCGAGACGCAAGGACCGCCAGAGCTGCTCGGTAAGCCCACGGAGAACAAACAGGTTACTGGGGCCTTGTTAGGGCGAAGGCCATGCCGCAGTGATAACATGGGAGAGCCCAATTAAAGACAGTAAAGAGACTGACAAGGATGAAAACATTGTTGGAAAGGGTCGCTGATCCAATGCTTGAGAAGAGGATTTAATATACTTAATACATATACAAACAGTGTTAAAAGTGGTTCAGACACGGTATCTGGTCTTTCCATCGAAAGGGTTTCCATCGAAACCCCTTCCAACGAAAACTTTGCATAGAATGCACATTTTTTGCATCGAATACATATATGGATGGGGTAAAGAGTTATTTTTCGAGGGGTACCCCCCAAAAATGCAAAATAATGCACTTGTTGCAAGAAAATTCTACGGACAATTTTCATTGGAAGGGGTTTCGAAGGAAACCCTTTCGATGGAAAGACCATAAACCGTCAGAGACACAATGCTTGAGAAGGAGATTTGATTATACATGCAAATAGTATTGAGAGAGGGTCGGAGACTCAACGCTTGAAAAGAGGAATTAACACAGTTGTGAACTTTGTCAAGAAAGGGTCAAGGATGCACCATTGGAAACATTGTCACATGGAAGAAAGAAAAAGTGAACAGAGAAAGTAAAAGTCCTGGCAGGTTAGTGCACCAGGCAACCTCAGGAGGTTGTCTCGGGAGGATAGCTCAGTGGCAACGTGCTCGCCTTGGAAGTAGGATAACACGGAGCAACACAGGTTCGATCCCGGGGTCTGCGCTTAGAAACCTCTGGGTATTAAGCGTGTTATAAATAACCTATCATATCATATCATATCATAACCAGTGAGGCTGGGGCTCACACTCATGAAAGGAGTGAGAAGAGAAGCGAAGTAATATCCTGACAGGAGAGTAAAGCAGGAATGAGAGGAGAAGTGTACCTGAAATTGTGAATACAAAAGAGGATTAATACCCATTTTAAGTATCAATAAGAAAGTTACAAATACCTGGCAATAGATTATACCACGGTTAGAAGGAGGACCTGGTGTGAGAAACTGATAGTTGTACAGAACTGTGGGCATAAGAGAAAACTCAAAGGGAAAACACAGGCCCCTTGAGTACAGTTGAACTGTGGAAGTAAAATGTAACAAGTGGAGGAAATCGAAGGGAAGAGCCATTCCCCTGTAGTGAAGTGGGAAGATTCTAAAGTGCTGAATGTGAAAGACAGAAAAGGTCAAGGAAAAATAAGTATTTTCCGTAGAAATAAGAACCTCTTTACGGCGGACGATCTTTTGTTTAACATCCTGACACAGACGTTCCTTAGTTTTGAAGAGGCAGGGAAACCCCTCTTAGGTTTAGGGACGGATAGGATTTCCTCAACCCTCCTTATTCATTGCTTTTCAATAAAAACAAAAAGTTTGTACCAAAATTGATTACTGTGTCAGAGTCTTATTCTTGATCCCTTACATTATGCAAAGCAAACTGATTGAAATTTGCAGGTGTCACCTTGATATGCTAATTTCCCATTGTGTATGTTAAGGAGTCCCCCCACTTTTTTGTTTAGGACTTGACCCCTGCTCCACATCTGCATCATTTTGTAGCTCAGGCAAAGAACGGGACCCATGTGGAAAATATGTACACATAGATAAAGGTTGATATCACAGAAATTGGCCATTCAATGGATCACAAAATCAAAACACTTTCCAAATTCTGCCCTTGTCCTGATTACAAAAAATAGGGACAGCTGGGGAAGTGGAAAGAGCCAGAAAACACTGCGAGTCATAGATGAATGTCTATGCTCTACCCACTGGAAGTGGAGGAAGGCTCCCTCCGAGAATCTATTTAAGTGGTTGGGATTCTGATCATCTATTGCGGCTGAAGACTCAGCCCGCAAAAGATCATATGCTGGGGCCTTTCCATCCCGGACGGTCAACATAATGTTCATACATAGCGAAAACAGTCCAGGTTCACTTTGAAAAAATTCATAAAGTGATTGAGGAGGCGACAGAACCTCAACCCTATGTAACATGAAGAAGCCGGCAGCAATGTTTTGGACCTATTGCTCGATGGGATTAGCAGAGCAGCAATGGCAATGGGTGCTTCCATCTTGGGCAGAAGGTCTGTACACCTGAGGGATTTGCATATGGAAAGATCCAGAAGGTTAATGCACTATGGGTTCCTTTTGCAGGAAGAAAGCGGTTTGTGGCAACCTTAGAGGCAAATGTCGACAAAGCGCATAAAACAGACAAGTTGAGAAAGAAGGGCAAGTCTTCTTACAAATCAAGAGCACCAGACATACAAAGACAGTCTATGTCTCTTTCTTCATCCAGGCTCAAGCTGGGTCAGAGGGCAAAGGTGAGATTCCAACACAGCAAAGGCAGACGGAAGGGTCACAGAAGGTTCCAGAAATCCCGATAAAGTTGGCCAGCGAGGGCCATGCGTCAGCAATCGTTAGAACCTGGGATGAGTTATAAGATGCGTGGACCAGAATAACAGTTCAGTTTGGCTATCAGAAAGCATCTCATTGCCATGCCCCTCAGTCAGGTCGTTTGCTGATTCCAGCTCCGAGGATCAGGAACAAGGGAGAGGCAATGTCAGTGACAATGACCTTTCAAAAGTGCCAAAAGCAAAAAAGCCTCAGGGATTCTATTCCATAAACATTGCAGTAGCCAGACCATCAGGGAAATTCAGATTGGTCCCAAGCTAAGTATTTGAACTAGTTAATACTCATGACAGGTTCAAGCTGAAGACTTTACAAAAGAGAAAAGCAGCGATAGCCACGGGTAATTCACTACCGTCTATCAATCTCCAGGGCGCCTACCATCATGTACCAATCGAGGTACAAGACCAGAAATTCCTTATGTATGCTGTGCAGGTGCATCACTCCCAGTTCACAGCTCTACCATTTGAATTGAGAATGGCTCCCAGAGTATTAACCAAGCCCCTGGACCAGATTGTGTAATTTCTGCATCTGTAAAGGAACCACTTATTCCTGCAGATAGATAACTGGTTGTTCAGGTCAGGTCAGTATCCACCAGAACAATATCAGCTCAAATACAGAACACTTGCCAGCACCTGGTTCAGAGAGGTTCTCTAGTGAATCTAGAGTAGTCATATCTGGAGACTTCACAGTTGATAACCTTCATAGGAGCACAGTCCAAGCAAAAAAAGGGAGGTGTACCTTCCACAGGACGGGGCAGCATGGTTAAAGAAAATTCTAGGGAAAGTAATTTGGGGGAGTACGTAACTCCCAGGAGGTTTCTATAATGCAGGGGCACATGGCCTCCTGTGTGTTTGTCATCCAATGGTTGAGACTACATCTAAGGCTGTTAGTATCTCACATACAAAGGCGATGGGACCCAGCATCGCAGGCCTTTGAAACCTTGAGCCCAATTGCACTAAAGTTACATCGCAGGCACCAGTGGTGGTTTCAAATGTCCAATCTGAGTAAGAAAGTGACATTGGATCATCTTTGCAAGACCATCATTACCGCTGATGCAAGCAGAATAGTTTGGGGAACTAGGAAAGCGACAAGAAAACATCAGGAAAAGTAGGATCCAAGGGCAATGAATCAAACCTCCTGCTACAGATATTCTCAGGGCTGATAGAAAATCAAGCCTTGGTGATAAAAAAAAACAACTCCTCAGTGATGGCATATGTGCTGCCATACGGTTACGAGTGCTGTTTATAGGGAAGCCCGAAGAAAAGATTGGGGATTGAGAAGAGGCCCATCTGCTATGTCAGGAAACAGGCCACATCACGGTGTTCAAAAATGTGGTGGCAGATCAACTGAACACAGGGTTCCCCTGCTTGTAAGAGGCCTTTCTACTCCCATGTACCTTCTGAGGTCATATGTACAAAGGTTCAGACATCAATAATACTTGTTTAACTCTCCAGCAATGGCCGAGCTCCACACGTTCTGCTTGTACCATCTCAAGGGGCTTGAAGAGTGGAAGCTCAGACATTTCGATTAGACCCCAGGGCTCCTCTATGGAGTCTCTCCAATACCATTTGACTCCCAGTGTTCTAAAGAGATCAAGGACAGCAGGTCAGAGGTAATATTAGCGGTTCCATGCTGGCTGAGAAGGATAGGGAGCCAAATTATGTTGGAGCTAGCAACTGCACCGGCCTGGATCATTTCCGAAGCAGCTTCCCCTAAGGACACACCACAGGTTCGCTGTGGTGGAATAATCTTTCAATAGTCAGTGTGGAAGTTGAAAGGTGAAGATTGCAGAGTGTAGAGTTGTCAAAGCAGGTAGGACCCTCCAGACAAAGGTCCAAACGACCTGCCATGCTAAACAAGTCTGATAGGCATTGGGCCAATTTTGTGGAATGGTGTGTCTGGAATGGTAGCCCATCATTGGAGTGTGCAGTTCCTGCGGTTCTTCAATTCCTCCAGGATGTCTTTCTGTAGGGTCTGGCAGTCCTGCCCTTCCGAGCTTAATGGGCTGAAGTCAGGGCCTTTGTGGGGCATTATAGAGATAATACTGAGTGGGGAGAACCCGGTAAACGATTGTTGAGGACTATTACTCTGGCAAAGCCTTTGGCTCATACAGGTACTCCTCTGTGGCATCTTCCATTGGTGCTCACGTCCTTAATTGCACCCCCCTTTGAGCCCTTGATGTCCATCGACATCATGCACCTTGCACTTAAGTGTACATTTCTAGTGGCAATAACTCTGGGCCTTGGGTTGAGGGGGTTGGTAGCCTTTCGTATAGACCATTCTTTCTGGTAGCTAAACCAGATGCATTGGTGATGGGGTGTCATCCATCCTTTTTGCCTGGAGTGTATTTGAGATTTTACAGATCTCAGGACAGGATTTTGCCAGTCTTTTTCAGAATCTGAGGAACATTAGTGGCATTGCTTGGACCATAAGAGGGTGGTGCTGGAATATCTGAGAAGGACTGCTGACTTTAGAACTACGGACAATGTGTTGGTCCTGTTCGGTGCCTCAGGCTGGCAAAAAGGCATCTGTATTGCCTATCAGTTGTTTGATCGGGACAGTGGTCTGAATGGCATATGCAGCTACAGAACATCCTCTTCCTGTGAACAAACAGGGCAGATCCACCAGAGTGATGGCAATGGCTGGGCAATCGCTCAGAGAGTTTCCCTGCAGGAAATATGTAGGGCAGCTACATGGGTGGACCCAAACACAATTATAGACCAAAAGTAGAAAGTCAGGCCTCCAGGTCATTCGACACAGGTGTTCAGCTTGCTGGGATCCACTGATTAAGTAGGCAGATCTTATGTTGAAATACAATAGTGAAGGTTTGCGTGACAGCATGCATCTTGGTTTGTCATGGGACACGTCCGTCATCAGCATTGGTAGAGCACATAGAGAAGTACTACAGAGGGACATGTAGGTAATGACTGGTAATCCTCATTACTCCTAGTTCTACTCTTCATCGTCACAGTTCTGACATACTGCCTAACCCACACGATTTATGGAGGGGTCTGTAATACTGTTATGAAAGTGACTTAACCTGGAGGATTGTGCGATGCATGACAAGTAGTGGGGCTAAAAGGATTTAAAAGGGGCTGTCCTGGAGGCGTATGCCTCAACAGAGCTAAGTGCTGTGACGAGTAAGATTAGGACTATGAGTAATGAAAATTAAAAGTAGGTAATCCAGTCACATATGAACAGGAGCACTTGCTTTATTATAACGGTTTGTATAACCTGCAACAGAAGTGAGTTTAGATTTGGCTTTTCTCTTTTCTGCCACAAGTATAAAGTTGCCTGCGTGGTTTGGTTATCCCTAAGTGTTTGCTTTAAGTACACTACAGTTATTTTAGATATGGACATTGAAAAGCCACTGATGCAAATAGGATTACATGACTGCATGGTTACCGGCTTGTTCTTCCGTTTGCGTCACACTTTTAAAATGACGCCAATGCTTGTACAAACAGAATAATGTGCTGTGACGCACTGGGTGAAAGGGTACAATGCCCATAACGTCCACCATAGACACCCTGCATCACATGTTAGATAGACTGCTAGGATTACAACACAGAAGCAAAAACCCGACCAGCTAAATTAAAGCATATACGGCCTGATTCACCACAATGATGTGTACTTGAGTAAAGAAGGAGAAGCCCGTGAGCCTCAATGTTTACCACCTCCTGCCCACTACGATTCACAAACGCTAGAACCGGAGCAAAGGTTTGAGATGCTGGCGTGCAAATCATGCAATTCACAAAGATTTGCTAAAGAGTACCTCAGCGCTACTGCAGGCGTCTCCCGATTTGCTCCAGCTGAAATTTTGATAATCGGGTATAAACTAGCAGGTGCAAATCTGAGATGCTCCCAGGGATCTCCTCATCAGCTCCAGCGCAAAACCGTGTACCGTTTTTCTCTGAAAACATAGTATGGTCACAGTGAGTCGAGGAGACTCTTAGGAGACTAAGATATAGGGCCAGATTCTCCAAAAAGTGGGCATCTTATTGAGATGTGCCATGACGCAAGGATATGCCTGTGTCGGGGAACATCTCCTTGGAAATAGCAAATTCACAAAGAAAACACCCAAACATGCAGTCTACAAATTGTGGCGCAAAAGAGGGTCAAATAAGTGGGCAATTAACGGTGCATCTGACGAGATGCAAACGTTTTTGACACATCTGTCAAATGCTGACTTTTTTATGTGCAAATGCTGACTTGAGCATCACTTTGCACCAAAAACATGAGCATCTCATCAGATGCCCCCCAAAAAAAGAGTGCATCTATCCTAAACAAAAACAAGCAAGTTAATTTCGGTCAATTTATTTAATAGTGTCTTTTTTTTGCTTTCTGTGTATAATATTTCTGAGAATATGACAATGCATATTTTTTAACTTCGTAATTGTAATTGGTTATTTATAACACGCTTAATACCCAGAGGTTTCTAAGTGCGAACCTGTGTTGCTCCACGTCGTCTTGCTTCCAAGGCGAACGTGTTGCCCCTGAGCTATCCTCCCGAGACTTGTAAAGTGGATCACTTCCCATGGGAGTAAGTACATAGCAAATTAAATTTCTCTGGTGGTAGTTTTGCCTTGCCATTCTGGAATTATGCATTTAATTCATAAAATTGCGTAAACACTGACACAGTGATTGCTAGACAGCAACATGGAAAGTGCTCTACTTCCTAATGTTCTCTCACCCCTGTACAAGTGTTCTAGGATGACAGGTGTATGTTATGTTACGTTGATTTACACCGTGCACCGCTGCCATTTCCATGGTTTCCAGGCTCTCTTGTGGCTCTGCAAGGTAAACTGGGGTGGTTGGGTTAGGGAGAGAGAGCGGGATGAGACAGATATTGTGCTCATCTGCTGATGTGTGTGGAGCCCTGAGTAAATGGCATCTGTGCATGTGAGCTTTCTGGGTGTGCTTTGTTTTGTGCACTTATTGTTTCTGGATAGGCAGAGTCCATTGTTTGTGTTGTTTGATGTAGGAGGTTATTGGGTTTGTGACTTGGTTTGAAAATGATGTGCGGTTTGGATGTTTTAGCAGCGTGGTTCGCTAGCCCATGTGGGCGTGTATCGTAAATGTGAGGGTGGTAGAGAAAAGGGAAATGGTTAGTCGGCATTTGGGTCGTGTGAGACAGGCATGGTATCAAGAGAAGACACAGACGGATAAAATAGATTTTGAAAACCTTTATTTTCAATGGTCAGGGTGGTAGAAGAACAACGAATAGGTGATGGCTAGAAGGTTTAGAATTAACCTTAACCACTGGCATTACTCTGGGCAACCCCCCAGACCATCGTTCTTCACCTGCCAAGCCATTACAGAAGTGGAAAGACCATATGCGAATCAGGCTTGGTCCCACCCCAAAAGGAGCAGTCCAGCCCGAACTGCTAGGTCACATCCCTTCTGCAGGAGACCACAAGCATCCCCAAACATGTGTTGGCCTAATTGAGCATCATCAGTGAGGTGTAGTTTGGGTCTCTAGGCCCAGCAGGCACGGGACCCACACCTGGGCATACCCGTCCCACTCAGGGTGACAAAGCAAAAACAAAGAGGTGATGCCTGGAAGGTTTAGAATTAATCTTAACCACTGGCATTGCTCTGGCAACCCTCCAGACCATCCTTCTTCACCTGCCAAGCCATTACAGAAGGGGAAAGACCACCTAACTTGCCCTAAATCTAAGGTAGGATCGTTCCATAACAGAAAGCAATCTAATGGAAGTCTAAGTCTGTCAGTCCAAAACAAAACACTGTGTTAAAACCTATGCTTGCCCTCACTGCTACAGAATAACAGGGTGTATGAGATTTGGACAACTCAATAGTGTTCAAGGTAACGTTAATATGACAGTGGAGCTCTTGGGCAGCTCCCTTCCCCAAGTTCAAGACACTCAGGATTATAAAGTTCCCCAGCTTTCTCAGGATTCACTTGGCAAAAAGTTCACAGTACCTTTTCTTTGTAGATTCTACGGGCTTCTCCGGGTCGCCTTTCCTTGAACCCAAAAGCCCTTTGGTTCACACTTCTTCAATGGATCTATTAGGCGTCCCTCGCTCAAGCTTAGACCCTCTTGGTTACTTTCCAAATCACCAAGGTTCAACTTCCTTTAACACAAAAGTTCAACTCACAAAAGTTCCATTTGTAAAACATCACAGTTCACTTGGCTTCTTTCGGGACTCCCTTCTGCATTCTTAACCAAGGCCTCTTAGAGTTTTAGTCTGAGTGGCTCATGCAGCTTCTTTCTTTAAGTGGGGATCCATGACTCGTGGCGCAGTTGTCAGAACGCATGGTCCACCCATTACAGGTCACGCAACAAGTGCGTTATACTTTAATTGTGTCCTCTTTCTCTTATATTGGGGTCTCTGTGCCCATCCTGGATCACTCTCCTGCCTGGTGGCCACCCCAATGCTTTTTCACCATTCTTGGCTTTGTTTACATACTCTTTCATACACCTTGGGAATTTCGTTCCCACTTAATTTCTCACGCAGCTCCCCTTTTGTTGGAAAGTTATTTAGCTCCCACTTCAGGTCCATGCACAGCTCCCCTCCTTGGAGAAGCTTCCTTCTTGTACACAGAGTCTTTTGAGAATGTGTAGTTATACACGCAACCACTCTGCCATTATGTATCCTTGCATTACCTTTTGTCAATTTCACCCGACACGTCTTTAGCCTTACGTGATCCAATGGCAACGTTGTAGGTCACTCGTTTGCTTAACAAACACTGAGCTTTCACTGCGCTCGACTCCCAGATTGTGTTTTCTTTGTTCTGAGCTGAATGTCCTGGTCGGCCCCTCAGACATTCCTGAGCTCCTATCCTGGCCCAGAGGAACGAGTATTTTGTGTCACCAATGTAAAAAGGGATCAGCACTCCTCCTGGCTCCCTTCTACGGACCTTTCTCCAACTTGCTGGCGATACGGACATCTAACCATGCTTTTCGTGGTTATCTCTTCCTGCAGACCCTCAGCGTCTCAGCGTCCCGGTTTCTCCCAGCAGGTCCTGGGCCGCCACGGCTCCTTAGCTCTCCTCCCAACTCGTTCACCTTGTTGAAGACCTCTGTCTTTTTATATGCACCCGAGTGCTTAACAGGCTGCAGGTGCACATAGTGGATTTCAATTGCCTGATTTTGTCAAATGAGGATGTTGGTGTGCTTCGATCTGCATCATCTTTCCCATAGGAAGTCTGTGTTCTTTTTGACTACCTCTTCTTCATCACAGTACTTCAATGATATTTTGGGAAAAGAAGATTGTGTTCCTTAATACATCCTATGCAGGCAGAGTGGGGGTTGGGTAGGTCACTGTCAAGGAAGGGGGGATACCATGTCTCACCTTCGGGTATTCCCTCCCCAATCCCTCATGACCCTCTACCCAGGTGATCCTCCCTCAATTGTCTGCCCCCAGGGTCGGAATTTAAAAGCGATGGCCCTCCCCTGGCCACCTGTGTAGAAGATCCCCGGGAATAGATTGGGAAAGACCCTTAGGTTTTTCACAGTGGTCTTTGTGTATTGTGCAGATAGCTATTGTTTCTTTTTTAAGGGCATTTATCTCGCAATTCTTTATTCCCGGTTACAATTTCAATGCCTTTGTGGATGAGGTTTGGGTATTGTATACGGTTGAGGTGGTCTGCTCGTGAGGATGGTTGTTGGTCGGATTTTATCTCTGCGAGCTGAATAACCAGGTTTTTAGCTGTTTCCTGAAAGTTAGCTCGTCTTCCACTGCCCCGATTTCCTTCGGGATCAAATTGCATAGTTTGGCTATGAGAAAGCAGAAGGCAGTTCCTCAGAATTTAGTTTTCTCTTACTGTCTTGTTTCCATTTGTAGGTCAGTGCTGGATCCTAAAGCTCTTCCGGGTTGGTATGGAGTGATTTTTGCTTGGAGGAATTTGGCTGTTTGTCTATGTCGTGTTTTATGGGCAATGCACAGTTTTTTTTTAAGTCAATATGTTTCTCTACTAGTAGCCAATGTAGACATCACAAGGCTGGGGTGATGTATCTCTTCTATTTAGTCTTGCATGTGGTCTTGCACTGTATTCTTGACGTGTTATTGTTTTTTGGTGAAATGTTTGGGCATTCCTAAGTAGTGACTATTTGCATACTCTATTTTTGATGATACCAATGAAGTAACAAAGGTTCTGTGTGGGGAATCAAGGTAAGAGAGGACCCCTCTTATTAGTCAAAGGTGTAAACATTTTATTTTGCTATTGCATTGACCTGTGGTTCCAGAGTGAGACCAATGTCCATGAGAATTCCCAGATTTTTGTATCCCTTTTCACGATGCCGGTTGAGTTCCAATACTCGGGGACAAGGTGAGAGATAATGATAATGATGTGTTATTTATATAGCACCTTAATCCAAAGCGCTTATGGCTGTGTTACATTGTCATTCCGTGGGGGTTACCATTATTTTTGTTTTGGTTAGGTTTAGTTTATGTCATGACGTACGCTCCATGGAAGGTATGGAGCCAATGGAAGGGCTGATCCCGTTCCTCCACCAGCGGTCTAGTCTCCCACGCACTGCACGTCAGCGTCATGACACATACAAATAGGCATCACACGCGGAAGTCGACGCGTTGCAACCTTGCTTTCCTCGCCAGGTTCGTACGCTAGTGCTCCTCTCTTGCTCCGCTTGTGATTCCCCGCTTGCTTCCTCTTGTCCGACCGCAGTGATTGCCCGCTCGGCTCCGAGCCCTTTATCCCTCCTGGTGCTTCCTCCTCTCCTCTTTTCCCCCCGCTCGAGTAGCCCTTGTTCCTTCTCCCGCTCGAGTGCTTTTCTCTTTTCTCTCCCCGTTTTGTGCGCGCAGCTGCCATTGTACGCTCCTTCCCACCGCAGCATTCTGCAGCCCTCTTCCTCATTCCTCGGCTACTGTATCCCTCCAAGCAGCCGCTCGGGATACCCACGCTAGCCCGCCTCCAGCAGTGTCTTCTGGGAATTGAAGTCCTCTCATCTTCTTCAACGGAAAGCCTCCTGCCTTGACATCCGTAGTGCTGACTACATTCCAGCACACCAGGGTTTTTCAGCCATGCTTTCCCTGGTTTTGGGGGCGGACTCCCTGAGGGCCCCCTCTGCCTTGCTGTCTGCCAGCAGGCAAGGTGGCCCCCGGAGGAGCTCGTCCCAAACTCAACAGGAAAGGACTGAACCTCTGGAGAGAAAGGAGAGCCATAGACACAGACAGTCCCTCAGAAGAACCCATTACAGGTGAGGAGGAGGAGGGAACCAAGGAGGGTATTTGTCAAGCACCCAATACTTCATCGCATGACAGTTTGCAACACCAAAGGATGGCTAGCTTAGAGCAGTATCAAGAACTGGTCAAAGCCATACAGGGGATAACTGCTGAGCTCCAAACCATGAAGGTAGAAAACACCGCTCTTAAGTCTGACAATGCCACTGAGACAACAAATGATTCTGAGAGAAGAAGTTCGGGGAGATCTCCCACCTATGCCTTCACCCTGTGGGAAGTATGAAGAGAACCCCAAGAGGATTAAGGAATTCCTCGACGCTTGTAGGGTATACTTCACTTTTCGCCCAAAGATGTATGAATTCGACCAGGCAAAGGTTGGCTTCCTCGTCTCAAACCTTGGGGGTAACGCCCTAGCATGGGCCACCCCATTGGTCACAGAAGCTGACCCTGTGCTGAATGATTACAATGCCTTTGTACTACGATTCAGAGAACGCTTTCAAAGGACTGAAGCTTTGTACGCTTCTTATGAAAACATACTAGACCTTAAACAGGGTCTTTCTGATGTACAAACCTATGCCTCGAACTTCCAGAGGATAGCTTTGGAGACAGGATGGCCTGACACAGCTAAGCAAACTCTCTTTCTGAGAGGGCTACATGAAGACTTGAAGGATGAACTCTCTCGGGTAGCCAGACCCTCCTCCTTCCAAGAACTGGTAGCCCTGGCCCTCCAGATGGAATTTCGAATTTCCGAAAGACGAGCAGAAAGAAGAAAGACCAGACCCAATCCGCCTTCTACACCCTCCTCCTACTCGCCAACCGCTCCAGACAGATCTCATCCCCAGACTGAAGAGCCCATGCAAATAGGTGCAGCGAGGGGTCCCCTTAGTGCAGCAGAAAGAAAGAGACAAAAAGACCTAAGCTTGTGTATGTACTGCGGTTCTGAGAAGCACCTTCTAAGAGACTGTCCGGACATACCTCCCAGAAGATCGGGAAACGAAAGACCCCGACCCTGAGCAGGGACACGGAAGGGGCTTCGCTGGCTAATCCCTGTGTTACAAGTCCACCCATAACATGTACCCCCTAAATACCAACTTATGGTCCTAAAAATCGTCCTGGAATGGACCACAACCCAAGCAGTAGAGCGTCTAGCAATGCTTGACTGTGGTGCAGCTGGAAACTTTATGGACGACCGATGAGCCAGTAGATACGCCATTCCCAAATGAGAAAAACCACAACCCATACCCGTAGAAGGAGTGTATGGCACCCCCTTGTCTTCCGGTCTCATCCGACAAGAAACCACAGAAGTCATGGTTAAGATAAAGACTCACCATGAAACCCTGATATTTGATCTGATAAAGGCAGCCCACTTTCCAGTGATACTCGGGATACCCTGGTTAAGAAAGCACAATCCGGGAATTGACTGGGTAACTAACATTGTAGAGTTCAGGTCAGACCTTTGTATGCAGTCCTGTTTGAAAGAAGAAGGGCAACATTCACATCAGGTGCCAGCGAGGAGTATCACCTCCATTCTGTGACCTATCAAGAATTTACCGACATCTTTACAGACACTCTTCCCAGACCTCTTCCTCCACATCGAGCCGAGGATTGTAAGATCGATCTTATACCTAATGCTGTGGTTCCATTTGGGAGAATGTATCCCTTAAGCCTCCCGGAGAAGGAAGCATTAAGGGACTACCTAGCAAGCAATTTACAGAATGGCTTGATACAAGAATCAACTTGTTAGGCTGGAGCTTCTCTGTTATTTATACCAAAAAGGGGAACCAAGGAACTCAGACCATGTATTGACTTCAGGGGCCTGAATAGCCAAACCATTCGTGATAGATACCCGATGCCTCTGATAAAGGAGATCATGGAAGCAGTACATGGGGCAAAATGGTTTACCAAACTAGACCTCAGAGGGGCCTATCATCTCCTATGAATCAAACAAGGGGACGAATGGAAGACCACCTTTCGTACTCAATTAGGTCATTGCGAGTACAAGGGATGCTCTTTGGGTTGGTCAACGCGCCAGCCCAGTTCCAGAGATTTATGGACAAAGTCTTCAGTGATCTTCTGTTTAAGTCCACGCTAGTCTACTTGGATGACATCTCACATTTTAGAACAACATTGTCTACACGTAAGGGAAGTGCTCAAGAGACTCCGAGACCACCACCTATTAGTCAAGCCAGAGAAATGTCTTTTCGAGGTTTCTACAGTTCCTTATCTGGGCTTTATTCTGTCAGAAAACCGCATTGAGATGGACCCTAACAAGACAGCATCTATTAACAATTGGCCTGTTCCCAGCTCAGTTAAGGACATCCAGAGGTTCTTGGGGCTGACAAATTTCTATCGGAAATTCATCACAGGCTTCTCCAACACAGTCCTACCTATTACAGCTTTGCTAAAGAAGGGGGTGAAGTTCCTTTGGATGCCAGAAGCAGATTCCGCCTTTCATCAGCTCAAACAAGCATTCACCTCTGCACCTATCCTCAGGCAGCCTGATCAGTCTAAACCCTTTATCGTAGAAGCTGACGCCTCACAAGGGGCTATTGAGGCAGCTCTACTACAACGGAAGGAGGATCAACTCGAACATCCTATTGCCTATTATTCCAGAACACTCACCTCCAGTGAAAGAAACTATTCGGTGGTTGAAAAGGAACTGTTAGCAATCAAACAGGCTTGTGAGAAGTGGCGTCATCTGTTGCAAGGAGCGAGATACCCGTTTCAAGTACGGACTGACCACAGGAACCTAAGCATTCTCCAACAGATGGAATCCAGGAACTCTCGTCATGCTCGTTGGGCTTATTACTTCTCCCAATTGATTTCATACTCACATACCTACCTGGTAAAGACAATCACTTAGCAGATGCACTCTCCTGCAGCCACCAAGAAGGATCAGGGAATTACACCGAACAGGAATGTCTGCTCAATGGGAAGAGATTCATAGGAACAGTAAAGAAATATTTCAACAAGTTCTGGAAGCCCAAAAGACCGCCTCTCTTCCAAGAGACCCCTCTCTGACCTACAAAGGAGAATACCTGTTTAAAGACAACTTGCTTTACCTGCCCACCCAAGAGCTCCAAAACCAAGCTATTTCGCGGTGCCATGATCTGCCCATGGCTGGTCACAAAGGACGTCCTGCTACACTGGATCTACTGAAGAGGAATTGCTGGTGGCCAAAGATGAATAAGGACGTCGTGGAGTACGTCTCTTCCTGTCCCATATGTGCTCAAAGCAAACACAGTACGGCTAAACCATTGGGGCTTCTACAACAAGATGAACCACCTGCCGGACCCTGGCAACATATATCTATGGATTTTATCGTTGAGTTACCCAAATCGGGAGGATGTTCAGCTATCATGGTAGTGGTCGACTCCTTCAGTAAGCTGGCTCATTTCATTCCCCTTAGAGGCACTCCTTCTGCCACTACCACAGCGGACGTATTCTTAAAGGAGATAGTCCATCTCCATGGTCTACCATCCTCAATTGTGTCTGATAGAGGAACACAGTTCACCTCCAAGTTTTGGACAACCTTGTGTAAACGGTTGCATATTCAGAGAGCGTTGTCTTCTGGCTTTCACCCCGAAACAAACGGACAGACCGAACGCCTCAACGCTACACTTGAACAGTTTCTAAGATGTTACTGCAACCAGACTCAGGACAACTGGTATTATCTCTTATCGGTTGCAGAATTCTCATATAACAACACCAAACATACTGCAATAGGAATGAGTCCTTTTAAATGTACCTATGGGTACGAACCCAAACACATCCCATTTCCTACAGTCCAACCCACTAATGTCCCTACCATAGACCTACTACTGGACACTCTTAAACACACTCATAAGTCTGCTCAAGAAACTCTGTTAGCCAGTCGCCAGACTTACAAGAGATGGGCTGACAAGAACAGAAGACCTAATCCTGATTGGAAGAAAGGAGACAAGGTATGGTTGTCCACTAGATGCCTCCCCAGGAGAGTCCATCCAGGTAAATTCACTCCGAGATATATTGGACCGTTTTCCATAGAACAACGGATCAATCCTGTGGCCTTTCGATTAAACCTCCCGCACTCTCTTCGAAGAATACATCCAGTATTCCATACCTCGCTTCTTAAGGATTATAAACCTGATCCTTTTTCGAGAACCACCAGAAGAAAGATACCCAGTGTGGATGATGACGCCCAAGAGTATGAGGTTTCACGCATCTTGGACTCTCGTTACAAACACGAAGTCCTACAATACCTCACACTGTGGAAAGGATACCCTTGGACGGAAAGATCTTGGGAACCAGCCAAAAATCTACATGCCTCCAGACTCCTACGCATATTCCACTGACACCATCGAGGTAAGCCTCGAGGAAGGACTTGGCGAAGGGGTTATACTGTCATGACGCGCGCTCCATGGAAGCTATGGAGCCAATGGAAGGGCTGATCCCGTTCCTCCACCAGCGGTCTATTCTCCCACGTACTGCACGTCACCGTCATGACGCATACAAATAGGTGTCACACGCGGAAGTCGACGCGTTTCAACCTTGCTTTCCTCGCCAGGTTCGTACGCCTGTGCTCCTCTCTTGCTCCGCTTGCGATTCCCCGCTTGCTTCCTCTTGTCCGCCCGCAGCGATTGCCCGCTCGGCTCTGAGCCCTTTATCCCTCCTGGTGCTTCCTCCTCTCCTCTTTTCCCCCCGCTCGAGTAGCCCTTGTTCCTTCTCCCGCTCAAGTGCTTTTCTCTGTTCTCTCTCTGTTTTGTGCGCACAGCTGCCATTGTACGCCCCTTACCACCGCAGCATTCTGCAGCCCTCTTCCTCATTCCTCGGCTACTGTATCCCTCCAAGCAGCCGCTCCGGATACCCACGCTAGCCCGCCTCCAGCAGTGTCTTCTGGGAATTGAAGTCCTCTCATCTTCTTCAACGGAAAGCCTCCTACCTTGACATCCGTAGTGCTGACTACATTCCAGAACACCAGGGTTTTTCAGCCACGCTTTTCCCTGGTTTTGGGGGCGGACACCCTGAGGGCCCCCTCTGCCTTGCTGTCTGCCAGCAGGCAAGGTGGACTCCGGAGGAGTTCATCCCAAACTCAACAGGAAAGGACTGAACTTCTGGAGAGAAAGGAGAGCCATAGACACAGACAGTTCCTCAGAAGAACCCAGTACAGGTGAGGAGGAGGAGGGAACCAAGGAGGGTATTTGTTAAGCACCCAATACTTAATCGCATGACAGTTTAAGGTTCTTGTTTGCCATCCAGGTGAGGCATTTATTTAGAGCATTGTGATGAATCTAGTGGAGTTATCACAGATCCCCCGGTGGGACACTCCTCCCATGTGGTCATAGGAAGGCAGCCTCTACCTGATCCTGAATCTGGGGGCGGCTTTATGAGGAAGGATCACATAGGAGGAGACAACTACCGGGGAGATGTTATGACCTAGGAGGAATACCCTTTGACACCAAACATGTTCATGACCTATTGCCATCTAACGGTTCCCCCTTGTAAAGAAAATCAAGAAACCTTTTCTTTACAATATTCTAGTCCGGCCTCCACCTTCAGCCAAAACACCCACAATTCACACATATCGCCTTCTGTTTCTAATATGCCGTATTGTAAAAATCCAGAGAAAAAACATTTGAGAATTAAAAGCCCAATGACATCCATGGACTGTGAGAAACCTGAGGGTATTCTCACTCCTACTCCCTCTTCGCAGGTGGCCAGGGAAAGGCCATCGCTTTTCGATCCAGACCCTTGGGGGTGGAAAAGCGAGGGATAATCACCTAGGCGAAGGGCCCTTGGAGATTGGGAGTGAGGGGCCCAAGGCGAGACATGGTATCCCCCTTTCCCTACTGACAACCACCAGCCTACCCTTCCCCCAGCCTTTATGGGTTACTGCAAAACATCTCCCCTCATTTCCCCACCTTTAATCTCTGAAAGTACTGGGACGAGGAAGAGGAGACAGAGTAATGAACACTAAACCTTCATTTTACCACTCTGGTACTTAGACGAAGAAAATTCCTGCAGAGCATGGTGACAGTCAGGCATGTCCCCTTAATCATAGTCAGGCAAGCCCAATTGAGGATTTATATGTGCAACCTGTTAAGTGGTTGCAGGTGTATAAAAAGAGGGTCAGAGAGCTAGAGGGAGGCCTGTGGGGAAGATACCAGCAGGGGACCCCTGTCCCAAGGAGCCAGGCATGGTGGGACTGGTGGAGGAGCCAGGACGCCGGCCAGCAGCCCAGAGCACCTGTGCATCCAAAGGCGAGTCAGGCCGTTGGGCTGTTACAGGTGTGGTCGCATCTGCGGCGCGCAATCAGCAGCAAGAGCTATGAGCGAGCAGGAGAAATAAGGGCACCATCGAAAAAGCAGCAGAGCCACCGCTGGGTGCAAGACAGCCTGCAATGCAAGCAGGGCTCACTGGAGCTTGCCCGCCGACCTACAGAGCAGAAGAGAAGCAGCAGGAGCCGCCGAGGAACAACACCAGGGACCAGTGAGTGTGGAGCAAGCTACTCGACCGCCGGGGAGGTTCCTAGCAGGCTGCAAATGCATATCAAATATCGAATTGAATAGAAAATTGAAATTCACCATATCGAATGCATATTGAATACTGAAACCTTGTAATTAAGCATATTAAATACAGAATCAAGTAACACTGTATGGGCAAAGCAAGTAGCAAAGGACAGTCAAAGTGAAAGGGCCCACATGATAACAACTTATGGAAAAGAGTGCAAGTGTGAAAGAGTGCCATAGAAAGTGGGACAGGAACATGACCACCACAAAGTAAGCTTTGTAAATAAATGCAGAGCAGCAAGGCAAAAGACTGGCGAGAAGTTTGAGCCAAAGGGGTAACCAGAAGGAGCCAGAAGAGTGTAAACATTGCACAGAAAGCCAAGAGGCCAACAAAAAGATACTAAGGTAACGCGACTCTGTACACAGGAACCCTCAAAAAAAGAACCTCTGTGAGCTGGCATAGGGATCCTGGTTGCATGACCTGTGGTGGGTGGACCATGTGGTCTGTCAACTTTCGAGAACCAACGACATTGTAAAACAAAACTAGGAAAAGCCCTACAAGAGATCTGGTGATGTAATTCAGAAGGAGGCGCAGGTTGACCTCGAGCTGTGTTAAACATTTTGAAAAGACTGAAATAAGTACAAGTGGAGAATGGAACCCTGAGACTCGAGGAGCTACAAGTATTGTCTTGAGAAACAAAGCATCAAGACCCTTTTCTTTTGAACTGTTTTGCCTTGAACTTGGGGAAAGGAACCCTGACGAGTCAATGGCCATCTCCCAGCTTAATCTCCACACTGAATATGTTGGCTGTCTTCATGACCATCAGTCTGGCTTCCGAGCTGCCAGAAACACGGAAACTGCTTTCCTGAACATCCGTGAAGACCTGCTCTCCAACCTTGACTCTAACACCCCTTGCGTCCTCATCCTGCTTGATCTCTCCTCTACCTTCGATACTGTCAACCAAGCCATCCTGCTCAACCATCTCCGTGATAACCTGGGTATTACTGGTCAGGCTCTGGCATGACTGACTTCTTTCCTTTGCGACCGACCCTCCCAGGTTCAACTTGGGTCCTTCCTCTCTGCTATCTTTTTCTCTACCTGTGGTGTCCCCCAGGGGTCTAACCTCTCTCCTTGGCTGTTCAACCAATACCTGGCACTCCTGGCCCACTGCATAGCTGCTCTCTGCCCCAAATTTCAGTGCTATGCAGATGACACCCGGCTCATTTTCAGGCTACCCTCGGCCTCCTCCTCTACTTCCCTCATCTCTGACTGTCTGCCTGCTATCCAGGAGTGGTGTGCCACCAATGACCTCTGCCTTAATACCAGTAAGAATGAGATTCTCCTCATTGGCACACCCACTCCCTCCTTTCCTCTATCTCTCTGGCCGGCCTCTCTTGGCCCTCTTCCTGCTCCCACCTGCAAGGCTAAAAATCTCGGGGTCATCTTCGACTCTACACTCTTCTTCTCTCATATCTCTGACATCTCTATGAAGTCACACTACCAGCTGCACCTCCTCAGAGGTATTCTTCCTTTCCTCTCCTTCCCCCAGAAGCTCACTGTTTCCAGAGCTCTGGTTCTCTCCAGGCTGTACTATTGCAACAGCCCCTTTCTAAATCTGCCTGCTTCTACTCTCCGCCCTCTGCAACTTATCCAGAACAGAACTGCGAGACTTGTCTTGGCCTCAAGCCCAGGGTTCGTATCTCTCCAGGACTTAAATCTCTGCACTGGCTCCCAGTGGCTGTGAGGATTAAGTTCAAAACCCTCTGCATCTACCACAAGGCCTTCTGGGGCCTGAGTCTTCAATACCTTCCAACTCTCTCTTCCTAAATATCTTCCTTCTCGAGTTCTTCGCTCATCTGCCTCCAATTCCCTTAGGGTCAGTCGCTTCTCCAAGCAACAAGTTGTTGGTAGATCTCTCTCTTCGGCTGGGGCCTCCCTCTGGAACAGCCTCCCTGCCTCCCTGAAACTTGAGGAGAACCATCTTCGGTTCCGTAAGCACCTCAAAACCTCTCTCTTCGCGTCCGCTTTTTCTCCTCCTCTCCCAGGCTGATTTGCTGGCTGACACGGAAACTACACTGGTTACCGTGCTACCCTCTGATCTCGGGCTCAGGTCCACTCCTCCGCCAGTCGCAATCCTGCACTGGCTTCCTGGCAACCCCGGCATTTGGTGACTGTTTTCTGTATCCCTTCGGTCCCACTTCCTGCACTTACCACCACACGTCCACTTACGCTTTCACTTGCCACCTGCTGGCCGTACTTCTATTTATTGTTTATTTATTGTTCTTATCCCATGTACTTCACTGTCCTCATCCCCTCCACCCGCACTTCTCCTCCTTACCCTTCCCATGCACTCAAGTGATCTGAATGACACCTGGCCTAGTAGGATTGTTGTCCGTCTTTCCCTTGTTCCCTTTCATTTGCCTCGTTGCATCTTGAAACACTTGTTCAGGCGCGTTAAAAAGGCCATATCATATCAATGCTAAGTACTAATTCAACACCCGGTAAGAAGAATGTTTGAATGCAGACAAGAAACAGTATCAAGATAAGCCCCAATCCAGTAGAGATGCACGAGATGCCAGTGTAAGGGAGAAGTTTGAGAAAATGTTAACATAGGCAAATATACCAAGTATCATTGTGGTATAACCAAGGAACTGTGAATCAATTAAGAGAAGCCCTGGCAGGCGAGCACAGCAGGCAGTTGAAGTTATGTAAAGATTCCTGGCAGGAGAGTATACCAGTTGATCTGAAAGGAATTATGAAATATAACCTGGCAGGTGAGCATACCAGGTGGTCGGGATTGTATGAAGATTCCTGGCAGGGGAATACACCAGGCAATCTGCAGATTTAAAGGAAATCTTACAGAAAGACTGTTGCAAAACATATGGTTTAAACAAGAACTTTGTGCGTCAAGTGAAGACACAAAGTAACTATTAATTAAAGTGGAACTTTTGCCATCCTATTTAAGAAACCAGGGGAAGGGGCACCCTCTGGATACAAGGGTCTCTACCTTGGAGAACATACTTGTTGGAGTCAATATTACGTTTTGGTTTTGAACACTTTTTGCTAACATCAAGAAAAATACATTTTCCTTGCAACCCTTTGTTGTTTTGTTTAAGTGTGAGGTTCAGGATGGGGCATTTTAGACTTTCAGTTGCTGACTTCCTGACACAGACTGATCCTTAGTTTTGATTTTTAGGTAGGGACATTGGGCCTCATTACACGGTAGGCAGTAGCCATGGCGCTATTAGAACCATTCCCCATTCCAGGAACCAATCCCCATTCCCATTTGAGCCCCCATGGGGCTCAATGGGAATGGGGAAGGAGCTAATAACGGTACCACAATTTGCGGTACCGTTATTAGCTCTGAAGTCCCTTAGCGGGTCCCTTCCATAATGCCTGGTAAAACCAGGCGTTAGGGTAGGGACCTGCTAAGAGACCTCATAGTAACTGGTGCCCTTACCGGTGCCGGTAATCCCTTACCGCCTACCGTGTAATGAGGCCCATTCTCTTAGAATAGGGCAAGTTAGGCAGTTTCCCAATCCATTTTTGTTTTAATAAATGTCTTTACTTGAGAATATAACTACCGTATGTCCAACTGTTATTTCTGAGCCCTCAAAGCATTGTTGCAGTTAATAGTTATCTTGAAAAGGAGCTAGGTGTCATCTGCAATCCTAGAGTTTGAATGAGTATAAGTATAATTATGGGGGGGGTCATATAAATGTTGAAGAGGAGGCGGGAGAGGCTTGAGCCTTGTGGTACACGAAAGAGGATGTTTTTCGTGTCAGTGTAAACGTTGGTAGGTAGATTATTTCGGTTCTGTCGATTTAGAAATATATCAGGCATTGTAGTGCAGAGTTTTGAATACCCGATTCTTCCAGTCTCTTGATTAATGCTGTGTTTGAGCTGATATCTCTAGTAGTATGAGGCCCGATTGGGTGTTATTGTCCCCGTTTATCTTTAGGTCATCCTGGATGGAGTGGAGAGCCGATTCAGTTCCTCTCATGGGTCTGAAGCCAACCTGTGATTGGTCAAGTAGTCTGTTGGTTTCCACATGGTTGAGCAGCTCTTTGTACACGTGGTTCTCCGAGATTTTCGTTGAGTAGGGTCGGTCTGATATAGGCCTGTAATTGGCAGACGCATCTGTTTTTCCTGTCAATTTTTTTTTTTTTTAACAACTTTTATTTATGTTGGTTACAGCATAACAGACATGATATACATTTTGGGACAACTCCGGTCAATAGCAATGTGCATGAAATTTGTTCAATCAAACCCCCTCCTCTGTGGCTCCTCTCATGTTCCCCCTCCATGTCTATGACGCTCTGATGGTTCGGAGATCTATCACAGTTCTGGGGTCCCAAAAAGTTTGTTACGAGGCGCGGTTGGAAAGTCAGTGCTGGAAATCTGTTTTGATACTCCAACACTGGGGCCCAGCAGTCTGTGAATCGGTGGAGGGCTCCCTCTTTTGCTGCTGTGACTTTCTCGGCCACTAATATTTCCCAGACCTTTATCCACTATAGGAGCAGTATGGGGCCTTCTTGCGTTTTCCATTTGCGTGCTTGTTACGCTCACCTGGTATCCACGGGGACGCCACCCAGCCAGTTGGTCGTTGGTGCCCTTCTCAATGATTCCCTGGTGTGGTTCTCGGTGTCGACGGGATTCCGCCTGGAAATTGACTATATTAGGACTGGGCGACCAGTGTAAGTTTTTTCCCCCACCTCCCTTGTGTTTTCAGCCCCTCCGGGTTCTCCTCTTACCTGGTTGTCGGAATTGGTGGGCTCTCCGTCCTGCTCTCTGGGCAGGGGCGCGTTGTCTTTTGTGGGCGCGGGCGGTCCAGTTAATTCACTGACTGCTGCCCTTGTAGTGTCTTTCAGGTAGGTCTTATTGCGATTGATGGCGTGGTAATTCTTGCATGCCTTTTCTCTGTTTTAAAATGTCTTTTTATCTCCCTTAGGTGCGCAGAGTGCCCGCTTGGAGAACTGGGTAGGCTGGTTCTCACCGGTAGATGATGGCGCACAATAGCGCTATGATGCAGTAAGGAGGTGCTTTGAGTAGCGCAGCGATGTCTTGTCCTCACTGACCTGTGCTTTTCCCTTTCTCGTAGGTTGCGGTGAGTTCCCAGCGCAGATGGAGTTCCGGAGCTATGCCGGTCGAAAAACAACCAGCCAGGTAAATCTTTAAGTGCCTTGTGGTTGTAATGTCTCTACTACCTCCTTTAACAATGTCTTTCTCCCTTTCTCAGGTCCTTCGATCCGGGCGGCAACCTCTTCCCACAGAGCTGCCCGGAGCTGCGAGCAGTGAAGGATGGAGATTACAGGTAAGATTCTGCTGCCAACGATGTTCTTTTTTTCTCTGCAGGTCCGGAATTCGCCAGGCTTGTGAGAAAGCTGGACACGGTGAGCGTCACGTTGCTAGAAGCAAAGTAACGCGAAGCGCGTCGTCTTGTTCGGGTGTGGTTTAAATAGCCACTGCAATGTAGTCCAGGTAAAGTAGTCCCTAGGCCACCAAACCCAAAACACTATACCGCATAGCTTGGTTCTAGGAATCAAGCTATGTGGATGCCTCCATGTTGGTTGAAAGCCTAAATAAAGTAGTTCCTCAAGCAGATGTCTTTCCTCATTTATGAGCCTGGCCCCAAGAGGGCCTGAGACGTGGATGCCAGGCCTTATTAGCGATCCGAGCTCTGATTCCACCTGGCCAATGGACTTGCCAGTGGGGATCAGGGCTGAGGATAGTGACAGCGGTACTGTGATCTTGGCTGCCAACAGTAGTTGTGTCAGAGGTTTAGCCGCGCGTCCTGTCTTGGGGTAGGAGTCCGGGTCTGCTACACATAGGAGGATCACCTCCGGGTCCATTGGCAGCTTGTGTTGTGTGATGTCCTCAATGGCTTGTACAATCTCCTTCCAGAAGCACTGCACGGTTGGGCAACTCCGCCACATATGAAAGAAGGATCCCCGTTCACCACAGCGTCTCCAACAGCCTGGATCTATGGATGGGTTGCAGTGGTGTAAGTGGGTCGGGGAGAGGTACTAGCAGTGGAGGAGCTTAAGGGTGCATTCTTTGTTCGTGACCCATCTGGACGCAGAGTCAATCCTGGTCCATATCTCCACCCATGTCTGGTCTTTGATGGGGTGTCCCAGGTCTGTCTCCCATGCGGATCTGTCCTTGTTGTGGGCTTTCCTCCAATGCGTGCTCAAGAGGGTGCAGGTCTCGGGTCGCCCCTTGGCAAACTGTTGGTTGCGAGATCCAGTGGTGAAGTTGAACATATGTGAACCTTTCCCTCTCCGATATCTGCAGGCGACCTTTACATTCTTCGAAGCTGAGCGGAGAGCTGCCTTTGTAGAGTTGCGAGAGGGATCGATGGTCTCCTGCGGTCCATCGGCTGAAGTTTGCCGCTTCCAGACCTGGGGAGAAGTCGGGGTTCCAGATGATTGGGGAGAATGGGCCCAGGCCTTTGGGTAGCTTTATCCTTTGTCTGGCCCACGCCCACGCCTCTAGGGTCGCCTTGGTGGTTAGGAGCAGTTGTGGACCATGGCTCTGGAGGGCCCCCGTGATGTGCAGTAGGGAGTGTAGCCGTGGCTGAGATATAGCCTGTTCGATCCAGGCCCATCGTGGGGTGCTACCTGTTCTGCCCAGGCGGCTATGCTGGCCAGTTGAGCTGCCAGAAAATAGTTTGTGAGGTTGGGTAGGCCCAGGCCGCCCCATTTAGCTGCCCCTGTCATAACGCTCATTGGTATTCTGGCTTTTCGTCCTTTTCAGACAAATTTCGTGAGCTTCTTCTGTAGTTGCTCCAGGGCCTGTTTCGGAGGGGGAACTGGGAGTGTGGAACACAGGTACAGCAGTCTGGGGAGTAAGTTCATTTTGCATGCTGTGATCCGCCCCAATAGGGAGATTTCCTGGCTGTCCCAGCGTTGCAGGTCATTCTCCAGCTCCTTGAATAGAGGGGGGTAGTTGGCCGCATATAGCTTTTTGGGGTCTGCTGTGCGGCAAATTCCTAGGTAGTCTGAGGAGTCAGAGTTCCACCTCAGTGGGCAGAGTGTTTGAAGGGTGGTTATGAGTGGGTCCTCCAGGTTGATACGCAGTGCTTCCGATTTGGAGTTGTTCACCTGGAACCCTGCTACTTGTTTGAATGTCTCCAGTTCGGTAAGAGCGGCAGGCAGTGAGGTTTGACAGTTGGTGATGGAGAGCATCACGTCATTGGCTTAGAGCGATATTTTGAACTGCTCCCCGTTTATGTCCAGCCCAGAGATTTGTCATTAGCTCGTATCCTTTGGGCGAAAGGTCCCATGACCAGGGCAAATATCAAAGGGGAAAGCGGGCAGCCCTGTCTTGTTCCACAGGAGAGCGGGATCAGGGAGGAAGTTTTTTGATTAAGCTGTAATGATGTTTTCGGGGCTTTGTAGTTTGCTAACAGCATTCTTTGGAATAGGGGGCCAAATCGGAATGCCTCCAGTGTGAGCCGCATAAAGTTCTAGTCCACCCTGTCGAAGGCTTTGGTGGTATCCAGGGTCAGGACCGCCAAGCCCTGTTGGTTTTGGGTCGCCACTTCAATGAGATTAAGTGCTCGACGGATGTTGTCTGCAGTGCTCCTGCCTCGGATGAATCCCGCCTGGTCCTGGTCAATGATAGATGGTACGACCTGGGCTAGTCTATTTGCCAAGACATTAGAGTATACCTTTGCATCCACATTGAGAAGTGAAATTGGCCTGTACGATGAGCATTCCGTTGGGTCCTTGCCTGGTTTCAGGAGCATGATTGTGGTGGATTCTTGCATAGATGGGGCTATGGAGCCTGCGTCACGGAAGGAGTTGAAGAGCTCTGTCAGTGGGTTCAGAAGCAAGGGGCGAAAAAGTTTGTAGAATTTAGGCAGGAATCCGTCTGACCCTGGGGCTCAATGATTTGAGGGTTTCTTCTACTTCTTCAGCTGTGATTGGGGCCTCAAGGGTGGCGCTGGCTGTATCAGAGAGCTGTGGCAGTCTGGCGCCTGCTATGAATTGTTTCTGGGAGGGCCTGTGGGCGAGGGGCGGAGGATAGGGTGTTGGCCAGGGGGGCCGTTGCTATTTGGAGTTTAGGAGTTTAGCTTCTTCTCCATATCGGGCTCTGCCCGTTCTGGTCTTTCAGGGCGGTGCTGTGATTTCGTCGGCGGGTTTTGGCTAGTTTGCTCACCAGGTATCAGTTGGCTTTATTGCCGTTCACGTAATAGGACTGTTTCGTCCTAATCAGGGACTGCGCTGTGTCCTCGGCATAGTGAGCCTGCAGCTTAGTGCAGGCTAGTCTTGCCAGTTTGAAAAGAAAATGGTCGCCCAAAGCAGTCAGAGTCGAGTCTGCCTCCGCCATCTCCTTTTCTAGCTGGTCCCTAACTGCGGCTCGCCTCTTCCTGTATGCGGCTGCCTGAGCTATTAATTCTCCTCTGATTACGGCTTTCATGACCACCCATCTCGTGGCTGTAGGGGTGAGGTTGGGGGGGGTTCTCTTTTAAAGTAGCATGTGATTGCTTTGGATATACTATCACGGACCGCCATGTCATGCAACATCGGCTCGTATAGGGTCCATCAGTGCCTTTCAGGGGAGTCCGGGTCAAAGAACCTTGCAGTAAGGAGGATTGGGGAGTGATCAGACAGGGCCCTTGTGCCAATTGCCACTTCATCTGTGAACCGTAAGAGTTGTGGGCTTGCTAGGATGACGTCAATTCGGGATGAGGAGCGGTGGACATGGGAGAAAAAGGAGTATTCTGTTGTGTCTGTATGAAAGACCCTCCAGGTGTCCACCAGGCCCAGGGTTCCGAGCAGGTGGCAAAGGCTCAGGGCAATCTTGAAATCTCTGGGTGATGGGGGGCCCATTCTGTCCATCAGGGGATTGGGGACTCCATTGAAGTCCCCGCCTAGGACCACCTGGCCCTCGAGGAAGTGGAGAAGAGATGACTCCAGCTCTGCAAAGAAGGTCCCCTGACCATCGTTTGGCACGTAGACCGCGATCAATGTGTGAAGCTGGCCGTAGAGGTCCCCTTTGATCGCTACAAATCTGCCATATGGGCTCTGCAGGATTCCTTTCTCTTTAAAGGGAGTGCCCGTTGCAAGGATAATCGCTTTGCCTCCTTTTTTGTTGGGTCCTGAAGCCAAGTATTGGGTTGGGAATGCCCGGGATCGTAGCCTAGGGAAGTCCTCCACTAGGAGGTGAGTTTCCTGGAGGAATGCAACCGAGGCTTGGAGGTCTTGTAGGCAGCGTAGGATGGATTCGCATTTTACGGGGGAGTTCAGGTCCCAGACATTCAGGGAGACATAGCGTAGCTTAGTATGTGGTAGGGGAAAGGAGAGCTGGTCATTTTCGGTGGTCAGGGACGCAGTGCAGGGGGGATAATCGGTCGCTGGCGGGAGAGTTCCAGAAGAGGGCTGTAGTTGCCGGTCCGCTGTAACCAAGTTTTTTTAAAAAAAAAAAATTATTTTTAACTTTTTGCCGTATCAAATAAGCAGTGCTCCAACAGGGAGCTGCCTAATGCAAACCCCAACAACAGTCCTCCCCCCCTCCTCCCCGCATCCCCGTGCCCACCATGACTTTGAATATCGCTGTTCATTGTCCAAGTCAAATAGAAAGTTTTCCACGTTGTCCCTGTGTACCTCCATCCTATGGTCTCTCGCTCTGGGGGCTTGGATTGCCCGACTCTGAAGCTTCAGCATTGTTCAACAGGTAAGTGATGTATGGCCCCCAGATGTCGGGCAGGGTTCGGATAAATTTGGTGTCCATATGTTGGCAATATGTTATATCCTTTTCCCAGTCAGCTATCTTGGGGAGTGGGCCACGACCCCACGACATAGCGATTCTCCTGCGTGCCAGCGTCATGAGAAGCGCTGCTAACTTGCGTGACGCCGGCTGTAGATATTTAGTGAGGCCGAGAAGTGGACTCAGCGGTAGGGGAGTCACCTGCTCACCTATAATGTCGGATGTTATTTGTATAACGGAAGTCCAGAAGCACTGGATGCCAGGACAACCCCATGCCAGATGAAGAAAATCGGCGCTGGCAAATGTGCATCTCTCGCACTGGGCCGATGCTTCGGGGTGGTGTCTATGTTTCCTGACTGGAATGTAGTATGTTTGGTGCACGAAGTTAAAGTGTATTAGCTTGAGTGGGGAATTTAACGCTACCTTCTGAGTCTGACGAAGAATATAGGCCCAGTCTTCCTCACTAATCGGTTCTTGTAACGCTGATTCCCACCTTCGTTGCACTTTGGGTTGGAGTTTCCGAGTGTCTCCCACCAAGGTTTTGTACAGAGTAGATACCAGTCTGCCCTCACCCTGCGCTAGAATGGTGTTGTGTAACAGATCCCAGGTGAGGGGTTGTTTAGGAAATGTGGGGACTAGCCCCTGGAGGGTGTGGCGAAGTCTGAAATAAAGGAAGACGTCTAGGGATGTGTTCCCTCCTCGGTCTTTTGCCATTTGAAGGGTCAGAAAGGTGCCCTCTGGGAAGAGGTCTCCCAACGATTTGATCCCTATTTTATCTATCCATAACATGAATACTCTTTCGTTCGTGAGAGAGATGCCAGGGATGAATTTTATCGGTAGTAGGGGGGAAAATCGTACAGCCACTCCGTATTTGCCAGCAATCTTCTTCCATATCGCATATGTGGATAGGACTGTATTCAGTGTTTTGTGCGGCACGGGAATGTGGCTTATTATGACTGCAGCTAGCAGGTCAGGGGAAGCCAGGGCTCTTTCCACTTGTACATGTGGTCTAATGTAGTGGGTTGAGTACCAATGGCTTAGGAATTGGGCCTGTGCCGCCCAGTAGTATTTTTCTATATCGGGGAGAGCCAGGCCCCCTTTTGATATTGGTAGAGTAAGTGTGCAGTATGCCACCCGCGCTGGCTTCCCCGCCCATAATTCAAGGATCGCGCTCTTGACTTTTGTTAAGAAGGATTTGGGGAGAAGTAGCGGGATATTTGTGAAGAGGTATAGAAGTTTGGGTAGAATAACCATTTTTGTCAGTGAGGTTCTGCCC
The DNA here is from genome assembly GCF_040938575.1 of Ambystoma mexicanum. NCBI lineage: Eukaryota > Metazoa > Chordata > Amphibia > Caudata > Ambystomatidae > Ambystoma > Ambystoma mexicanum. The sequence goes on from NC_090934.1 coordinate 1,283,264,427, forward strand.
CTCAGCGTTAGTGGTAGAGATTTCCACCTTTGAATACGTTCTTGTAATAACTGCAGTGTGACTGCATAATTGTCTCTAAATATATCGTGGTGGCTCCGTGACATCTTAATCCCCAAATAGCGCACCTTCGAGTTTTCCCACCTGAACCCGTGGTCATCTGCAAACTCCGATGTGCAAGGAGTCAGGGGGAACACTATTGATTTGGAATGATTAGTTTTGAGGCCTGACATTAACCCGAATTTTATCACCTCTCGCATTACGGGGTTAAGATTGTTTTGGGGATCAACAACATGACGTCGTCAGCGTATAGGGAGACAATTAGCCTGTGCGGACCCAGCTTTATCCCTCGGCCAAACTGCTCGGCTCGGAGCATTGACGCCAGGGGTTCCATCACCAGGGCAAAGATAAGGGCCGAAAGTGGGCAACCCTGTCTCGTTCCGCGCTCCAGTGTGATCCCCGTGGATTTAGTGTTCCCTAGTGTGATGTACGAGCGTGGTTTGTTGTATAACAGAGCTACTAGCTTCAGGAAGAAGTTACCCAAACCCATCTGCCTTAGTGTTGCGAACATGAAGGGCCACTCGACTGAGTCAAACGCCTTCTCGGCATCCAATAATACCGCTATTGCCTGCTGCGTCGGGTCCAGGGCCTCAATGACGCCAAACAGTCTCCTGATGCCGTATGTTGTACTTCGCCCCGGGATGAACCCGGCCTGGTCACCCAGCACCAATGCCGGCATCAAGGGGAGCAATCTGGTCGCCAGGATTTTAGCTAGAATTTTGTTGTCTAAGTTGATCAATGAGATCGGCCTGTACGAAGCGCAGTTCTCTGTAGGCTTTCCAGCTTTGTGCAACATCATTACGTTAGCCTCGCGCATCGTGGGAGGGAGCATCCCCCGCTCCACCGCCTCGCTGTAACCAAGTTTTAACAGTAAACCAACCAGGGCCAAACGTGGCCTGGTAACTTAAAGGGCCGGAAAAGAAGGCCCAACAACCAGGAGGGCTGGGGAGGAGGGGTCCCAGCCCGAGAAAAGAAAAACAAAAATTTGTCAGTTGGGGTCTGAGAGACCTCGGGGCCGAGTGATTGGCCATCCACTCGGCTGGGGCATTGCATGGGACACCCGGCTGCCCGAAAGTGCAGGTTCCGGCATGGAGTGACGACAGTCGGTTATATTTCATGTGCGGCGGGGTTTCTCTCCTTTCGGGACTTTCATCCAGCGGCTGTGCTGAGGCTTTGGTGTGGAGCTCCGCATGTGATTTGACGGGGAGGCGGAGTCCTCCTCCTCAGGGGTAGAGGGCTCGGTTCCCATGATGCCACCAGCTTCTTCGAGGGTGTGGATCACCCTTGTTTGACCATCAAATGTGAACTGGAGGGAGGCCGGGTACAGCCATCGGTATTTGATTTTCCGATCTTGCAAGAGAGTTGTTATTGGCCGGAGGGCTCTCTGCCATTGGACTGTGGGGGCGGCCAGGTCTTGGAAGAGCTGAATTGTAGTTCCCTGGTAAGTAAGGTCACCTTGTGTGCGGCTTGCCACCACTATTTCCTGTTTTGCGGTGTAAAGGTGGACTCTGGTGATCACCTCAGGGGTGGCGGACGTTGGGGCATTCCTACGATCTCTTAGTCTATGGGTGCAGTCCAGAAGGAGCAGTGATTTATCACAATCCGGGAGGAGGGCTTGGAAGAGATCCCCGACGTAGGTGTGAAGGGCTCGGTCCGGTATCGAGGAGAGGACCCCTCTGATGCGAATATTGTTCCTGCGGGCCCCGTTTTGAAGATCCTCCTGCTTGCGGTGCATGCTTTCAGAGTTATCTTATCTGGAGTTTCCGTTGCAGCTCCGCAATCTGCGCTGAGTGTTCCATGACTTGATCTTCTGTGTCTCCAACCCTGTGTTCTACCTCCTCCATGCGTTTGTCCAGGCCCTTCATCTTGGTCGTGACCTCTGCCATACAGTTGCAGAATTCCACCTTTATGTCAGCTAGTAGGGATTGGATGTTGTCCTTTGTGGCCCATTGTCCTTGAGGTCTACAGGGCGGGGAGGATTGAGTTGAGGGGGTGTCCAGCTGTTTGGGTTTCTCCTTCATTTGCATTAGGTCCGCTATGTCCGCAGACTTTGGCACTTTGTGTTTGGACATTTTGGTGCCTGTGGTTATAGTCTGTAGGTTGCTGCTGAATGAGGTTCCCCGGACGGTGGGGGGGGCAGGTGCTGGTTGGGTGACCCGTCTCCTCCTGGGCGATCAGCAGGTCTTTGCCATGTGCTCTGAGAGGGGGCCCCACCTTGGCGGGGGGGGGGGTGAGCAGTTGCTACTGGTGGGGAGTGTGTTGTCCTCTGGGGTAGACCGCAGTGTGGGTCAGGAGCTCCTCCGTCGAGTGGCTGTGCGGGTAGCAGGGTCTAGATTGACTCCGTGGATAAGCCGGTCCCAGGCAGGGTGGGGAATTCAGGCCGGAGCCAAGCCGCTGCAAGTTCCGGGTGAGGTGCGTCAGGGGGGGGCCTCCAAGGCGCTCAGCGGTCGGAGGGACGCACCGCTGGTGGTAGGGTTCCCTGGGCGGACGCTTCAGGACTCTGCTAGCTACTGTTGGGGGCGGTGGGTCCGTCGTCTCCGGAGGGTGTGGTTCAGCCAGAGGGCCGGTCCTGGCTATTGTTGGGCCTGTGGTATGGGAGCCGGCCAGTCAAGGGGAGGTTGGGGGCCCCCACAGAGTCTCAGAACCCTGTGGTCCGCCGATTGAAGTTAGGTCGGATCTGCTGGTGTGAGGAGGGGAGAGGGAGCATCCTGCTGATTCACTGTTCCACGGGGTAATAGGGGCCCCGTGCTGCGGTCACTGTGGCTGGGGGGCCCTGGCAGGAGCTGGGGCCCAGGGGCTCGCAGGCCCCCGTGGGATGCGGGAGGATGAGGGGTCCAGGCGCAGGGGTCATCGTGGCGACCCCGATCCCCAACTCTCCAGATACGATTCTCAACTCTTGCTGCCGGCTGTACGGTGAGGGGGCCAATCGGGTCCAGTGGCAGTTCTGCTGGTGCTGCTGCGGTCCGGCTGGTCCCACCCTCTGGGTCCGCATCCCCTGTGGCCATTTCTCCAGGAGATGAGGGGGAGGGCTTAGTGCTGGTTGCAGGCACCGCGTCAGGGGCTGATCAGGCAACACAGTGGCTCTGGCCGGAGTTGGGCCCACAGGCCCAGTGCTGAGGGGGAGTTGGGGAACAACGTGGTCCGGACCCGGATGATGCTGGGTCTGTAGTGGGCTGGAGGCGGGCCGGGAACCGCAGCAGCCCCTCGCAGTCCTAAAACCCAAGGTCCGCTGCCTCACCTCTAGTGTGTGGCTTTTCCCCATTGGCGTCCTTGTGGCCAGCAGGCTCCAGCCGCCACAGTGTAGGCGGTCCTGCCACCTCGGGCCCGCACCCCTTCTGAGCTGCTCCTCTGCAAGTGGGATGGGCTTGGCGCGGGCTGCATGGCGCTGGAGTCAATCAGGCGTAGCGGTCCCCCCTCATTGCTAACGATGCTGTGGCCTGTGTTGTTGGGCCAGGTAGGAGGGTTTCAGTGCTGGGTTGATATGGCCGACCCCGCCATATCGCGTCGGCAATCCCCTGCGCCCGCCATCTTGGGGAGATGGTCTCAGGTCGGGACTTCTCGGGCTATAGAAAAGGGGGTTTCCCCTTTCCGATTTTGGTCCAGATCGAAGCGACAGCTTCCCCAGAGGATATGTTGCTCAGATGGGTCCCTCCATGCCGGGATTTTAATTATTTAGCGGGCATTTAGTGGCAGAGAGCCGGGTGTCCCACGGAGCTTTCACTGAGGCATCCGCATCGTCGGCGTCTCAAGCCACGCCCCCTTCCTGTCTCATTTTTTAAGATTGGTTTGATATAGTGGTAGGAACCTGAGGGCATCCTCCCATCTTCTCCCCTTGGATCTCCCTCTCAGGTGGTGTCACGACCCGTATAAAAAAAACCCTGGCCACCCCATGGGCCAGGAGGGGCCTTGGATCATCCTTTGCTGAAGCCCTCTTGGGGCCAGTCTTGGCGCCAGGCTCATACTTCATGAGGACTTGTGTTTTGGGACTACTTTATTCCAGTGCCAGCCAACATGGAGGCACCCACATAGCTTGGTTCCCTTGGAACCAAGCTATGCGGTATAGTGTTTTGGGTGTGGTAGCCTAGGAACTACTTTACCTGGACTACTTTTCTGAAGCTATTTAAACAACACCCGACTTGAAGGACACGCTTCGCGTTACTTTGTAATCCTGCAACGTGACGCTCATCGTGTTCAGCTGTACCTGCGAACCTCGGAAGAACAGCATCTGAAAAACAAAAGGACATTGTTAATAGCAGCAGCTTACCTGTGATTCCATCGCTAGCTGCCCTCGCTCCTGCAAACAGCATCCAAGGATCAGCGAACCTCCCGGACCGACGGATCTGCAAAAAAGAGAGAAACAGGACATTAGACATTTTACACTCGTGCCGGAAGCTTACCTCACGTGTCGCCCATCGACCAGCATCGCCTTGAGACTTCTTGCTCTGGGTGAGCACCGCAATCTACAGGGAACAAAAAGACAACAGGTTAGCAAAGGCAAGGCATCATAGCGCTGCGCATAGCGCCTACTTACCGCATCAAGGTGCTCTCGCTGCACCATCACCCACCGGCGAATCCCAACTCAGCCAACGTTCCACAGCGAATTTACGTGCACCTAAGGAAAGAGAAAAGACATTACTTAAACCAAAGAAAGGCACACAAGTATAACAGTAATAAGACCTACCTGAAAGACTCAAAAGTGAAGTAACTAGATCGCACTCGCCCACAAAGAACAACGCGCCCCTGCCAAGAAGGCAGGACGGAGAGCACGCCAAAACCCCTAACGAGGTGAGGAAAGGTCCAGGCAGGGGCTGCGGGTTTACGGGGTGTTGGGAGGCTCTTTCCCCAGTTGCCCAGTCTTGAACATTGCCCACCTGTATTCCAGGCAGAACTTCTCCGCTGATCATACCTGGAGCGGCTGAGAGGAATACCAGAGTCCCCACAGCTGGGTGGCATCCCCGTGAATACCAGGTGAGCGTAACAGGTGGCCAGGGAAAGGCCATTGCTTTTGCTTGACCCTGAGGGTGGATATGCAAAGAAGGATCAACTGGGTGGTGGGACCTCAGGGAGTGGTAAGAGGATGTCTGCAGGTGAGACATGGTATCCCAGTTTTCCCTATGCGAACGAATCCTACCCTCCCCCCATCCTTCATAGGGTTTTGACGGTGTCCAGGCAAAGGGTCGAACACAATGATTCGAATTACAATAGTTTTGAGTCAAAAGGAGTGAAAAAAAAGGTCAAATGCCTTTTTTAAAATGTATTTTTTTTTGGCTTCTGTATAGGAAAAAAAAAGTTTTTTTACACCAAAAAAGGGGGTTATGACTCGAAACTATTACATTCGAATCAATTGCAGTCGACCCTTTCACCTACAACCGTTTTGACAGTCTCTATTACTTCCAGACACACACCATGTCCAACAATCATATGCGTTTAAGACTGGGATGAGGAAGAGGCCACTAGAAGTAATAGGAGTAAGGCACACTTCTAGTTATTTTCACCACTGTTGTACTGAGATGAAGAAGATGCCTATGGAGGATCGGGCATGTCCAGTTAATTGGTGTAATGATGGTCAGACAAACTGCTCGTACCTGCAAACTATTGGAAGGCCACAGGTGCTTAAAAGGAGGCCCTATCAGCAAATCAGGGGGAACCTGACTGGAGAGAAGGCGGCAGCTGTGAAGCGAAGAGCTGGCTGGAGCCGGACCGGCAGAGAGGGTGTTGTGTGTTGCCAGGGGGAAAGAGAGGTACTGCAACCTGAATGAGCTGCAAGAGGACCAAAGCCCCAGCAATTACCTGAGCCGCTGGAGCTGGGCAACACAGAAACCTCCCGACGACAACAAAATGCTGCAAGAAGGTTTACTGACAGCGAAAGCTGCTCACTGGAGCTCCCGACACATACCCTGAGTGAATAGAAGGACGGAGAACAGCAAGAAGATGCCCGGAGGAGCAGAGCAGCCCCGGGGGGTGAGACAGGGAGCACTTGTACTGGGGTGCTCCAGTGGCCAGACTTGGACATTTAATGTTTGTGAATGGGCGAAAGCTTATGAGAATGGGGTTTGGAACCCGAACAAATGAACAAGTTTTCAAGTATTTTAGGAAATAAAATGAAGGAATAATGAATCAGGAACAAGTTGTCAAGTATTTTGGGAAATACGACGTCATATATTGAATACCGAACTAAAGAGAAGATATGGAAATCCTGTGAAATTATAGCAGGAGTGGAAAGAGAATGATGTGCTATTGTGAAAGGAGTGAAACTTGCTAAGAAGCATTGAGGAACAAAGCGAAAGCCTGAATACTTATTAACTAAGTGAAAAGCAAATGTGAAAGACAAGATGTTGAACTTGAAGGGGCAAGGTGAAAGTAAGGTGGTGGAAGAAGATATACAGCACAGAATAAAGTGAAAGCAAGTTGTGGCAAAGCCAAAAGACTTCCAATATACAAGTTGTGACCAAGCACAAAAGAATGCCAAATAGAAACCAGTTCACATGTTAAGTACAGAAACTGGTACTAGGTGGAAAACCTGTGTTAATCAAGACAAACTAAGAGCATCATAATGATCCAAGGGTTATCGGTTGTGTGGCCTGTGATGGGTGGACCGTGTTCTCTGACAACTGCGCCTACACTGAGTAGCCCGATTTGGGAAGGAGCCAAGAGAAGCCCAAAGACAAAGGCTGTGTGATACACGTGCTACAGTGAAAGAATGCATCTTTTCGAATTGATACAATGTCAAAAGGAGTATAAACTGAAGCTGAAAGTATTGGTGAAAGTCAAGAGATCTGAACTTTATGGAACAGAGTTAATCCTTGGGGAAGAGAACTCCAAGGTTTTCTTGAACTGTGTTGAACTTGGGGGAAGGGAACCCTGAGATAACCTGGAACTGTATTACACTTGAGGAAGGGAATTGTTGTGGTTTTGTTGGTGCTTTCTGGTTAGCACACAGACCAGCTGTGGAGCCTCAAAGGTAAGTACAGGAAGGCTTTATTATACCCAAGTACATTTGTACAGATCCAGTTACTTGTGGTTAAAGTACACAACACGTAGTCCCACAGACACCCACCAGCCATCCTCACATCACCATCTCAGGCCCTCAACTGACACACATGGAACACTCACTCACAACACTCACTCAACATTCTCCTGAGCTGCCAATCATAACACTCACCAACATTCTACCAGAATGCATCCCTGGCAAGCAGGACAGGAGGACAGGACCAGACTGAGCTGGAAAAAGCACAGAACTTTATTTTGAACACTGTTTGTTTTGGTGCCAACACCCCTACACATTGTATCTCTTTAGTTGTAAGGGCAAATATACGTTTTAGACACAGACAGACCTTTAAGTTGAAATTATTGACACAGACTAGCCTTCGTTTCTTTAGGTAGGGAAATCCCACCTTGGCATAGGGCAAGTTAGGCCTTAATCCATCCTGACATACAAGATAGTGATTTTTGTTAAGAAAGTGAATTTGTTGTCTGTGGCTTACTTCATGATGCCTTCACAATAGGCTGATTTGTACAATTTCCGGTACTGTTCCAATGTTCAGGGATCGATTAATTAATAGACGGGTGTAGGGGGCTGGTATTTGTTGAGCGAGTAGCTTTTTGTACATATCCAGTGGGAAGGAGTCACTCGGATATCCGGCTAAATTGGTTTCGGTTAGTAGGTTGCTGAACGATTCCTCAGTTATTGGTTCAAATTGGTTGAATGTTGTGTTGGTTGTTGGGGTACTTGTTTCTGGGAGGGTGTTGCTTGTGGTGCCACTGGATGCATCTATAGCCTATTGGATTGAGTGCATTTTTGCTTTAAGGTGGTCCGTGATGCTGCACCAAAACATTTGCGAGGGTACAATGTTGTTGCTGCATGAGGTTGGGTTTTTTATTGCCTTGATAATTCTGTACATTTCTTTCTGTGCGTTTGTTGCAGATTGGATTCTTGGCTTTCAGAATTGCCGATTTGTGTAACAGAATTTGTCATTGGTAGTTGATTGTATTCATATGGTTGTAGGTTTTCCTCCATGTGTTTTTCTAGTTTACAGTTTGTTTTCTTAAGTTCTCTCAGTTCCTTTGTGAACCATCTCGCTGCAACTTTATTCAGTCTCGGTTTGAAGGATTTTAAGGCTGCCAACTGATCTGCGAAGGTCATCTGCAGTGGTGCCTGGTGTCATTTTTGTTTAGTTGGAAGGTATTCGGTTTGGTGGTTTCTCATAGTTGTTTTAATGTTTCTAGGTCAAGTCTTTTCCAGTTTTTTTGTTGGTCGCTGGATGTTTTATGTTTGTGAGTATCGGGTAGCTTAGGATGTTGACAGTGAATGGGATCATATGATGGTCACTCCAGATGATTGGTACTAGTGAGGAGGCAGTCCATCCCGCAGAATATTGCATCAAGGATTTGTCTCGCTCTTTGAGTGGGTCCGTTTCACCATTTGTTTAAGATGGACTTTCCAGGGGGCTGCTGTAGGAGTAAGTTGCAGTTTCGTTTTCTCTTTCAAACCAGATGTTGAAGTCTCCCAAAACAATGATGTTGTTGTGATTTACGCTAGGTTTGCTATGGCATCAGTGAGTTCTGTGGCGAAATTAAGAGTTATAGGTGGGTTGGCTGTAGATAGTGAAGGTATACTCCCCACAAGCACGTCGTATCTAATAGACCAAATAATGGACACCTCCGTGAGGGAATGAGACCAGGAGATTGAATGCCAGTAAAACAAATGTATATAAGGGAAAGCATGCATGCAGAGAACACTGCTGCTCGAGAGCGCTCTGCCGACAGATACACGGGAAGCGCTTTAAAAAGGCACCAAGCATCAGTTATGACTTCAGATATAAGTAACAAACGAACATAATCGATTGGCTAAGCATATTTACTAATCCCAGCTCCATATGTGATGCCTGGGTGCCATTGGTTGCTGTCTCTTCATCAGTCACAGTGTACGTGGTCAGCTGGGCTTGACATCGCGGTGAAGGTCCGGGCAGAGAGGCGCTACAATTTTATCTAACTAAGCTGGCACAACATGAACTGATTTCATAAGAGGAATGGCAGACATAAAAATCATTGCATGAATGGGGGTACTTTCAGGTCATCGGCAGATAAGTCCTTGTACTCAAGGACCCATAAAACACAGCACCCCAGATCCAGGCGTTGATCTTGTGCGTTTTGATCTACCTGATGCCTCATGATACAGATAGACATATGTTAGTTTTGGGGAGGACACAATGGTGCGTTGGATTATGGCTATGGTGGGTGTCCTGGAATGGTCACTGTCAGGGGCCAGATGCATATCTACATCAAAGAGTAGAGGGGCGAAGGTCTGGTGGACCGAAGCCTTGCGTGGTGAGGGTCGAGGGGGTATGGGCAGGTTAGTGGAGATGGATGGGCACATGGCCTGAGGCCTGCTCTGGCCTCACACAGTGCGATGAGCTCATCTGGAAGGAAGGGATATTAGACGTTGCAACAACTAATGGTCTGGACTTCCATGAGAACAGGGCTCGTGTGGAAATGGCAGGAGGCGGAGGGGGCACGGGCTGTCTGCACGGCGCTAGGGAAGGGAGAGCTGTGCCCACTGAGAGATCATTCTTGGGACTAGTAAAAGATGGCGTTTGATGTAGCACAAAATGAAGTTGCTAGGCCACGACAAAGGCTTAGTTATTTGTTTGATTACCATCATCCTGTAGTTATAGAGCAGGCTCGGGGCGCCCCCCCCGCCTTAGCGTATACTGCATCTGGTCATTGCGGGAATGGTAAGGGGGTGGATACAGACTGCCTCTCCCCAACAATATTAAGAGCAAGTTGTATCGTTTGTTGAGGTTGACTAAGAGTGATTTGCGGCCTTCTATGTCTGTACTCAGTACGAAAATGAGGGGAGCTGGCACCTGCGTGTAGCCTATAAGAGGCTGGTTAGCTTGACACCAACAGCCACCAGGAGCTACCTTTGTCTCCCCAGGCCAACTGATGCCAAACAAACACACCTATGTGAATTTAAATCTGTTTTTGGGACAATCTATAAATAAACATTGGGGCACATACATACGACATTTAAAGCATAAGGGGCCATACATAATGGACAAAATGATATGTTTCCATCTTATGGGGAAGTTAGATTTGCGGAACGCTATGTACCAGTCCCTCGTTCAACAGTGGTAGCTCCTTGTCACCGATTGATGCTAGATACCCAGGAGCTGCTTTTGGCTCCTACTTATACAATCGTAATTGTGAGTGTATAAATGTGTAGCTGATGTGGTTTTTGTGTGCCACCGCAATTCCTCCTCTTCTTCTGGCTCCTCTGTTAGATTGTATTAGTTTGTAGTTGGTGGTATGAGGGCCACATGGGTGCAATCAATAGAAACACAAATGCACAGTACCCAGCTATGTTGTAAAATGTCCCCACTACACCTGCCCCGATACATGTATAATGAGACAGGCCTATATTTACACCTTGACAGATGCAATGATCCTATAGAAGATGACATTGGGCCTCATTACAGGTTTGCCGGTCCGGAAATAATGTGCCAGTAATTTGGTTTGCCAGCACTTTTCCAGACTGGCAAACTACAAGTTTGCCGGTGGCGTGGCCTGATTTACCTCCAGCCAAGAGCTGGGGGTCAGTTGGGTACCCTGCTGGCGAAAAACAGCCGGAATTACCAGCACCGATAATACTGGTGCCAGTAATACCAGCAATCCCCACCATGGAGTCCTATTGGACTCCATGGACTTGGGATTTACCCACCCTTCCTGGCACCTGTAATCTGCTTGTAATTCCGGCTGATCAGGTGCCGGTAACGGTATTACCATCTGGTGGTATCCGGCCGGATTTACCGGCGGGATACCACCAGACTTATAATGAGGCCGAATTGCTTAGGGCTTGGGCTGTGAGGATTATGATAGCACCAAAATTACACCACGTGTGATCTGAAAGGAGCATTTTGAAAGGAAATCAAGGGCTGACAGTACATTAACTAGTGGTGATATGGAATGGGCTGCCATGGGGGGTAGTAAATGCCCCCTTTCACTGACTCCCCATCTCTGGTACAATATGGGGGGGGAAGCGGTACCTCTGGGTGACCTCTTCATCAACTAGTTAAAATACTGTGATCTTCCCATATAAACTTTCTCTCCTCTTCAGTCGGTGCAGCAGCATGGTGCCTTATTGATTGGCCATTTTGGGAATGTGTACCTGTTACTCTGTGCTGCTGTATTTCTCTTCCAGAGTGCACGGAATCATAAATCACCAATGCAATTACGGAGCCAATACTTTGAACGCAGGAAGACACAATAACTTACAACCATATACTCTTAGAAAATAATGAGCACTTATACGGCTATTTATTCAAAGCTTAGAAGCAACCAGTGATAACATAAAAATAAATCACAGAAGAAACAAAGAATTCAAAAGAAAATACATCACCGTGAGCGTAACTGGATTCCTAATCTCGCCAGAAGCGGCTGGAAGACCCCGATAACAGCCAGGCCGAGAGCACAACAGCCCACACGTAGGCCGGACTGAAGCGTCCCCCCTCCGGGTGAAGTCTCACCTGACCGCTCAGGGGTTCTGCATATATGCACCCTTCAAAAGGGGTGGCGATTTCTCAAACCTTCTGACAACGCACTTGCGCATTGATGAGACGCCGTTGGTTGCCAGCTGGGTCAACCGACAGTAACCTCAAGGAGCAAAGTGCCTCCCTCCTCTAAAAACAAGCACCACGGAAAACAGTCCCATAGCTCATAACAAGACATAACAAAGTTAGCTTTCCCAGCAGAAATGTCCTTGACTGCATACCAGGTTTGGAAAGCATGTTTTCTTCAGCATCGTGAATCTAGCTCTTAGCAAAATGAGTGCAGCTTTTCACTGTGGCATGAAGTAAATATCCAATATCATGGCTCTGAGCGCTCCCAGAACGCACTGCGCACCAGCGCCAGGTTTTAGCTCAAGCATAACAATTCCACCCTTGGATATTTATCTTCCATAGCCCAGTGGCAGAGGAGCCGGTCTCTGAAACCAATGAAATATTAAAACTAAATTAGGAATATATTGAACAACAAGCTATTATGATAGCTAATATAATGCAAATGCAAGCAAAAGCGTAAAGTAGTGTACCCCCAACATCAGGAATCCATGAAAATAACCAATCCCACCAATTCCCAGTATGATCTTGGGACACTTGAGAAATGAGATCCCTCAAACCTCGAATATGACTTTCAATGGATCGTGAATGGTCACTTAGATTGAAACAACACATACCTTCAACTGCGTTACAACCTAAATTATGCTTTAGCAATAGATAATCAACAGCAGCTCTGTTTTGCAAAGTTGCTTTTCTAATAACTTTACTATCAAGGAGTAACTCTTCTAATGCCTGAGAAGTATGATTAAGTCATTTGACTACTAAACATGCTAATTTGATCAAAGATTTGTAACCCCCAGCAGCTAAACCCCAAACGCCCACTAATGAAAGGGTTAATGCTAGAACCTCAGCTTCTGATAGCAAATGCACATGTGAATCACAATCGTGGGATAGACCTACATACTCGAAAGTTTACCTTTTGCCTCGAGTTATCGCTGGGTGTAAAGGAAACATCATTAATCCTAATCGAGTTAAGGCACATGGACCTTCGGAAATGTTAGCTGGAATATAAGTGTATGTGATGTTGCCACATGAAAAGAGCCATCCTGTTGGAAGTTTCACATGATTCAGACGACTGGCAGCTATCACTGTATGATTACAAGACATATGGCCTCATTACACGGAAGACGGTAAGGGTTAACGGTCACCGGTAATGGTACTGGTGACCGTTAACCCTTACCGCCTTACTACGAGGTCCCTTTGCGGGTTGGTACTTTAACGCCTGCTTTTTAGCAGGCGTTAAAAACCAACCCGCAAAGGGACCAGGGTGCTAATTACGGTACTGCAATTTGCGGTACCGTAATTAGCACCTTCCCCATTCCCATTATGCCCTATGGGGCAAAAATGGGAATGGGGAAGGGCAAAAATGGGAATGGGGAAGGGCAATGGGGGAAGGGGGATTTACCGCCCCGCCAACCTTGGACTAGGGCGGTAATTCCCCTTTCCTCCAAGGCGGTGCCGGTATTTTACCGACATGGACCAAGGTGCTAATAGCACCTTGGTCCACCGCCTACCGTGTAATGAGGCCCATAGTGTTATTCACGCTGGTACATGTGCGTGGCACTCGCAAACATAATCGTTGCTCAAACACTGTGTGATTTTTGCTGTTTGGTTAAATCGAGCTGTTGGCATTTGCCAATTTCTTTTGCATTGCATGTCATAAGGTAGCACACATCGCCTTGGGTTATATTATAGGTTATAACACGTGTGAAGTTTCTCTATTTGCGATCTGTTTCCTGGCAAAATGTGCAGTACTCATAGACAGAAAAAGATTGCCTAATATCGGAATCTTGAACCAAAGAATCATTGAGTGTGACGCCGAAAATAAGCTTTAGAACCGGAGCTGGCGTTGGCACTGCTACTAAGCACGTAGTCATTAAGGCTTCAGAATTGGGCACATCAGTAAAGCAAAAGTGCGTTATGTTGAGCACCTGTTGTGCCAGGTATATCCACATATTCTCCGTTTGGGTAATCATGGGAGAATATTTCCGCCGTCCTGTAAATGCCTCTCACATGACTGGCATCAAGGTTATTTTCACTTGCTCCTGACGTGCTTGCCATTTCACGAATCCATGTCTTCGGTCTGGCTGGCTCTTCGGCATCAGCATAAGGCTGCTTTTGGACATCATTATTCATCATTATCAGTTTCCCCTTGATCGCTGGCACAGATGTGACATTTTTCGTTGGTAGCAGCATGCTCTCCCAAATGGAGTCCACTTAGTACCACAATTACACCAGCCAGACACAGGATCTACAAGGCAAACCCAGAAAAGAGATATCCGTGTTGTACATCACTCTCTCAGGTAACATTTGTCTGCGGGCACATATTGCCATTTCTTTCTACCGGGCTCCATTACTAAAACTACTTGGTCTTTGCCTGATGCAATGACATCTGCGGGCACTGGTGGGCCACTTGGCCTTTCCACCCACACCTTCGCACCCGGTACCATACTGTCTGAAGAGCCAAAACCACAATCCCCACGGGTAGTTAACACTGTAGGAGGCTCCCCCTTCTTAATCATGGACAACTTAACGGGAATGATAATCAGTTGGGCCACCAGATCACCCTTGTGGATCGGTAACAATTGGTCCCCAATATTCATCAGCATGACTTTGATCTCGCCTTGGTAATCAGCATCAATTACCCCTCCCAACACTTGAACTCCCTTCAATGCTAGGGCAGATCTAGGGGCAATCCATCCCATATGCTCTGGGGGAATTTGTACTTCAATCCCTGTTTCAATTACAACAAGCCCTCTTGGGTCTAATCTGATTTCTTCACGGGAATGCAAGTCTACCCCTGCTGACTCTGGAGTCGCCCGATAGGGAGCTAAAGAACCCAGGGTAATATCCCAGTACAATAGGGTTTCTCTGACTGAATTGGGTTGAATCTGTAAAGTAGGAGTCAGCCTCATCAAAGGAGTTTCATGCTCATTCACAGGCCTATTGTTTAGTACTTGCACCGCATCAAACACACGATCACGCCAGCCTGCCATCTCCAGATTTGTGCAGCTGTTCTTTCAACAACCCATTCATTTGTTCAATCAGCCCTGAAGCGGCAGGGTAATAAGGCACATGGTAAAGCCACTGAATGCTCTTTTCCTGACAATACTCCTGTATTAGTTTGCCTTTGAAATGTGACCCATTGTCACTTTGAATCTGCAAAGGCACTCCGTAATGTAATATGATCTGATCTAACAACCTGATGGTGTTCAGTTGTGTTGCACGCTTGCACGGCAAAACCATCATATATCCTGAGTATGTATCCACAATAGTGCATGCATACTGACAACCTTTACCGATTGGCAGGGGACCGATATAATCAATCTGCCAAATTTGACCTGGTAGTTTTCCTCTTCGCAATGTACCCCGAACAATCTGAGGGATAGGTCTATGCTGTTGGTGTTGGCACACTGGACATTGCAAAATGATCGTTTTCACTACCTCTAAAGGAATACTGATTCCTCGAGCTTTTGCCCACCCGATATTAGCCTTTTCTCTAAGGTGCCCACATTTCTGGTGAGCCCACTTGGCCAAACCCTCCAAATAGTCTTCCTGAGCCTCCGCATCCACAGATGAAATCATGGTGTGTTCGTCTGCAACAGAATTAAACCAACGTTCAGTCTGTGGCACAATGCGCGTCCACATGATACACAGCGACTTCACTTTGTGATAACATTTCTGCAATATCTTGCCACAGTTCTTTTCCCCACAACTCTTTTGAATGAATATTCCACCCATTCTTTTGCCAGGTTGGCAACCACACCACCAATCCATTCGCCACGGACCATGAATCCGTGTACACTTGACATCGACCAGGGGTCTCTTGTTTCAATGCTTGGTAAACTGCGTAAAGCTCTGCAAACTGACTGCTCTTCCCTTTCCCTGACGTTGTCAAAATCTTTTTTGTCTTGGGATTGTACGACACTGCTTTCCAGTATCGCTCAGTTCCCATATATCGGGCTGAGCCATCCGTGAACCAGGCATGCTCTGTTTGCTCCAAGGTCAAATCGCTGTAAGGTACTCCCCATTTCACGGGAGACTCGTGTTTTTCAGTCACTTCCGGTGGTCTATAATCTGAGGGCGGTATGTTGGCTACTTGCTCATGTAATTTCGCAACTCCACCCTTCCCTGATTTGGCTCTGTCTTGAATGTACCATTTCCATTTAATTATGTTGGCTTCTTGCGCATGTCCTATTCTATGTGTTTTAGGAGAGCTCAGTACCCATTGCATGATTGGTATTTCTGGCCTCATCAATATATCATGGCCCACCGTCATTTGCTCGGCATCAACAAGGGCCCAATAACATGCCAGCAACTGCTTCTCAAACAGAGTGTATGAGTTACCAGCATCGGGCAATTTACAACTCCAAAACCCCAATGGCACACGTTTCCTGTCCTGTTTCTGCCACACACTCCAGTTAGCATAATTGTCTTGTACAGACACATTCAATTCCACTTCGCCTTCCTTCAATGGCCATAAATCAAGCACCTGCTGCACGGTGTCTTTCACCAACTCAAATGCTTTCTGCTGCTCTTCCCCCCACTGAAACTCACATTTCTTGTGTGTCACCTTGTAGAGGGGGGCCAATATCTGCCCTAAATGGGGAATGTGCTGTCTCCAAAACCCAAACAGCCCTATAAACTGCTGAGCTTGCTTTTCGTTCACTAGAGTGGTGAATTCAAGTATTTTCTGTCAGGCTTTTGGCACCATTTCTCGATGCCCATTATGCCACTGAATCCCTAGAAATATCACTATTTCAGCTGGGCATTGAATTTTATTCGGGTTAATCTCCCACCCTTCCTTCTTCAATCCTTCCATAATGACATCTACTGGCTTTGCACACTGTGCTCATCCTTGCCCTGAATCAAAATATCATCAATGTAATGAGAGATTTGTATGTCAGGTTTACATGGTATCTTGACTAAGTGCTCTGCCACCAGCCGGTGACCGATAGTCGGGCTAGGTATGTACCCCGTAGGTAGCCTTGTAAAGGTGTACTGACGCCCGCTCCAAGGAAATGCAAACTGCTCTTGACACTCTTCAGCAATTGGCACAAAGAAAAATGCATTGGCTAAATCTACCACTGCATACCAGGTCCCCTCAAACTTTTGGACATTCTCAATCAAGGTAATGGCATCTGGTACCGTGGGCACTAAGGGAGGAGTGTGTTTATTCAACTCATGATAGTCCACCGTCATCCTCCACAACCCATCCCCCTTTTTAATAGCCCAGAGAGGATTGTTCAATGCAGTGGTGATAGGGCGTAACACACCCGCCTCCACATACTCTTTGATGGTGTCTGAAATTTCCTTGTGCCCCCCAGGAATGCGGTATTGCTTCATTGCTACCCGCTTGGTTGCCACAGGCACTTGCACTGGGGGCATCTTCAATTTGCCTACGGTAATGGGTGTGCAGGTCAATGCACTCACCCCAAACTTGTAAGTTTTACCTCCAAGTCCCAAAGTCAACCCTTCCAGAACGTCAAAGCCAATTATATATTCAGGTATCGGGACAATCAACACTTGGTATTTCTGCCTATTCAAATTACCTATTTTCATCTCCACTTTCGTTTGTACTGCGGGGGTCTCCTTTCCCCCTCCCCCCTGCCCCCCCGAGACCTGTAATTGTAAATTATTTGCCTTTAAATCGTGCTGGATTGCCATGAATCATGAATCAGAGAGGCCTCCCCCCCGGTGTCTATCACTGCTCGCACCCCTTGCGTATCTCCTGGCCCCCAAAAAATCTTAACATCAACATGGGGCCGCCTATCAACTTTCATGAGAGCAGACGCTGCTGGAGCTTGGCTGTAGCCCTAGTCAAATTTGCGAATGAGTGTGACTTGACTCCGCCTCTAGCATTGCACTCACCACCTTCCTCAAATCAGCGTATGTTGGCTGGTACGGGGAAGGTGTCCCCATAGACCCTTCTTCTTGTTCTTCCTCAGGAGGAGCAGAAGGTGTGGTGTCCCCCTGTGGCTTGGTTACTACCTGTTTCTTAACCTCTTTATAGCGCTCTTTGGCTGCAAGTCCTCTTTTTTTGTATAATTCATACATTACTCTGGTTTCAATGCCATCAATTTCTTCTCGTGGCACACCGTCTTTTAACAAAGCCAGAAACATGTCCTTTCGGGACACTCAGGAGTCTCTTCTATCTTGCCTCATGCCTTCAGTTCTTCTCTCACTACGCCCCTCTCTCTCTCCCGTGGCTTGTCATCACTCTTGTCCCACTCCCCTAAATCTGCCAGCTGACGAATGGCATCCACTACCTCATCAGTGGGTTTGCCCGTCATACCTACGAGCAAAGTTATAATGACACTTTTGTATGCGTGTGGCACAGTTCTAATCACCATGTTTCGAGTTGAAACTGAGAGCGGGACGGCCCCCATGTGTCCTGGAGCATCTACGTGAATTGCCTCTTTCATAGCATGCTCTCTGACCTTTTGAATTGCCTCTTTCAAAGTATACCATTTTGTTTCTTCACTAGGCCAATCTGTGGTAATGCGGTATTTACGGTTACATGCTTGGGCTGCTAGGTGCAACAAAGACACCTGTGAATCGTGACCATTCTCATCAGGGGACGGCCCTGCCCTTAAGACCTCTTGTACATTGGTGTCAGTTGACAAGGGTAGAAAACTCGGTGAGTCCGTGGAATCTACCAACAACCCTGCAGCGCCCCATCTAGCAACCTCACCATCCATGTCAATAAAGGTTCCCCTGAATTTTTGCCTCAAATGGGTAATAATTTTCCCAACCTCCTGCTGGGTGTAATCCTCCAGCGTGGTTAAATCCACAACTCCGCCTGCAGGATTCTGCGGGTGGGGTCTGGATCGCTGTCTTCTAACTGGCTTAGCCGCCACTGTTTTCTGCATAATTTCCATTTTGGGGTCGGACTCATCTGCGGAACTACTCTCTAGACTGGTTGAGTCAAAAATATCACCATCACACTTATCCGGGTCCCAGTCCACACCGGCGGTAGCGATTACAGCTGCCGCCTTTCTTTTGTTGACCCCTCCCTGTCTTTTCCTACACTTATCCCGGGCTACTCTGACTGCTGCCCTCTCGGCCACAGCCTGATATGCGTCAGCCTTATCTTTAAAAAGTTTCATTTGAATCTGCTGCATTAACGCTGTCTGCCTTTCTGCAGCCAGCTCTCTTTCTTATCGCAAAACCTCATTTTTCATTTCCAAATTCCTTTGATGTATTTTCCTATAAGCATGCAAAAGAACGTAACCTCGCCTACCTAATGCAGCGCATTCTCTGCCACGTTCCACTGGAACTTGTTGCAAGCACACCAATACATCAGACGGATCAGCATCTCCCAATCCCTGATCTCATGTTTCACTTAGCCCTGCGCTGCATACCCACGCCTAGGCCAATTTATCATATGGACTCTTGGTCCAGCCTGGAATGATAACATCAGAACATTCACTGCCAGCGGACAGGCTCTTTTTCCTGAACAAACTACTCATTATTGCAAACAAAACAAAACCTCTTTTATATCTATATTTTATTTTTTTCTTTCCACACTGCAATAGCTCCCTCAAGCAGGCACACTCCTGCAAAAGGAAAAAAAACAGCTTAACACAGTTCAACACTCACTGCCAAATTACTTTTGCTTGCAAGGTAACCGAAGCCTATCTACGTTCAAACAGATTCTTGAATATTTGGAACAATTCATCACAAATATCCTGATCCTGACGCCAAAATGTATTTCTCTTCCAGAGTGCATGGACAATCATAAATCACCAATGCAATTACGGAGCCAATACTTTGAATGCAGGAAGACACAATAACTTACAACCACACACTCGCAATCAGTGATAACATAGAAATAAATCACAGAAGAAACAAAGAATTCAAAAGAAAATACATCACCACGAGTGTAACTGGATTCCTCATCTCGCCAGAAGCGGCCGGAAGACCCTGATAACAGCCAGGCCGAGAGCACAACAGCCCACAGGTAGGCCGCACGGAAGTGTCCCCCCTCCGGCTGAAGTCTCACCTGACTGCTCAAGGGTCCGCATATATGCACCCTTCAAAAGGGGTGCCGATTTCTCAAACCTTCTGGCAACGCACTTGCACATTGATGAGCCGCCGTTGGTTGCCAGCTGGGTCAATCGACAGTAACCTCCAGGAGCAAAGTGCCTCCCTCCTCTAAAAACAAGCACCACAGAAAACAGTCCCATAGCTCATGACAAGACATAACAAAGTTAGCTTTCCCAGCAGAAATGTCCTTGACTGCATACCAGGTTTGGAATGCATGTTCTCTTCAGCATCATGAATCTAGCTCTTAGCAAAATGAGTGCAGCTTTTCACTGCGGCATGAAGTAAATATCCATCATGGCTCCGAGCGCTCCCAGAATGCACTGCGCACCAGCGCCATGTTTTAGCTCAAGCATAACAACTGTACTTGTATACTGTGTTGTTCTTTGGTAACAGCACCAGCACTCTTTTATGGGCCACTTTCTCCACTTTTAAAGGGAGCAAAAGTTGAAGAGCATTTTTTGGGAGACAATTCTGTGGTCTGGTTTTGTGAATCAGAATTTTGGTGCATCTTTGTTCACTTTCTGTGGTCACTCCCCCTTTGCATGCTTCGTTTTGTGTGTTTGCATGCTTGTCTCATACTTTGTGTATCTTTGGCACACATGTTGCACTCCTTTTCTAAAGTCTTGCATCCCTGAGATGCGCACTTCTCTAAATGTGGTGCATCTATTTATGGTGCATTTGTTGCACATCTCAGATTCGGCACTTTTTTTATTTTGGCGAATCTAGCACCATGGTGCTGCTGAGACAAGAGTTTCACGTGCCACGGGAAACCTCACGTCACCTTCATTATATGGACATGGGCCAAATAATCACACTTCCTTCCCATGTGAAACTCTCACTTTCTTACTTATCTGATATGCTTTGTTTAACTGAGTAATACCATTTGCGAAAAAAAAGAAGTGACCACAAAGTGAAATCAATCAGCACATGCCCTGTCTTTGTTCAAGCCACATCACTTTATTATTGCAACAGAAACATTGAAATAAATAATAGATCACCAATGTTTGTCTATTTTTCACTTTGGGTTCTTTGTTTATTTAGCTTTATTCTCAAATGGCTTCCATTGGATGAAAACAATTGTACCCAATAAGCGCTTGATTAAAAGGAACCTTTGGAATCTTAAGCGGATAATCATACATTTCAGTTTACAAGACAGATAACGAAGAAGAAAGGCCGGTTTACCAAGCTTCCTGGCCCATTTACTCAGTTATCGGTCTGCAAAAATGTGTTACACAGAATTTTCTTAACTGTAACCAGTACTATTACTGTCAATTGAAGTGCTGGTTGATAAGTGCACCAGATAAAGATTTTACTATACATGTAGATTAAGCCATTTGAGCCAAGTCACAAACAGCAGAGCGCCTTTTAAAACCAACTCTTACTTTGCTGGTGTTTGAGATAAGATAATAAATATATATATATATTGTAGCCTAAGTAACCGGCTTCGCCCAGGATGTTCATTCTCAGATTTCTTTTCATGTTCCTCCGAAAAAGATGAACAAATATTGTTGTTTGCCATAAAAGGTACAACACGATACATATTAATTTCACTACCACTGTTAACAGCACTACAAATAATCAGAGTAAGCATGCAAATATGATATTCATGTGAGAATTTAATTCAGAGGTAAATAAAAATGTGGTGTTCAATTAATTAGTGAAATTAACATGTATCGAGTTTATTGCAAAAGAAATCAATGAACAGAAAGACACACTCGCTCTCTTCTAAAAAAAAAACCTAGAACACAAAAAAAGCAACACCAGTTCAGCACAGACAGCGCGATGATGAGTACGTTCTACAAATGAATGTAATGCTGAAAAAAAAAACAGTTAATTATCCTGTAACGGGATGACCCATCAAGCTAGAAATAGTTGCATTAATTTGGCAATGAAATAAAGAATATTCCATGCAAAATCCATGATGCCATAACTCACAGCTCATGAGGAGTTATGTCCCCAAGGTCAACGCCACATACAAACAAACACAACTTTGTTTTATATATAGATGAGGAGCTCTATACCTTTCTTGTAGTATAAATACCTGCTTTTGTCTCACCGGCCTCTTACATAACTTGATTTATCCTGATTTTCATGATTTGTTTATTGGGGTTTCTTTTCCTCTTCCCCTTTCCTTTGGGGTCTCTTTGGCTGTTGCATGTGTTATTTTATTTGTTATCTATGAAAGATCACGCCAATATGGTCTGCCATTCCTGCTCTATTGTGTGTGGGATCTCTGTTCGATTATTCACTTTTCATTTTGTATCTTTTTGTAGGCTGAAGTTTATATTGCTGCATCTTTGTCTGTTCTGTGTTTGACTTTTCAAATGCATACGCTTTACTGTTGGAGTATTTTTGTGGTACAGTACATAATCTGTTAATGGTGGGGTTGTTTTTTATATTACTCACTATTTTGTAAATCTTAGCAAAAGTTGTCAACTGTGCTGTGCAGTGATTAGTACTTTAGTATATTAACTTTTTGCTATTTTTGAGGATTTATTGTCGAATGCATTTTACTGTATGCACTGGAGTGTCAGTCTGTTTTTCAGACTTAGCTATACACTTCTCTTCAATAGTGCAATAATGGAGTATGCTGTCACTGTGTCAACATTGTTATGTACTAACCCAGATTGCTGTACCTTGCTTTGCATGCTTCAGTAATAATGTATGCTGTGCTTCAAAAGCAATAATTGCACTATGTTACATTTTACCATGTTTGCTGAAAGCTTAAATAACACACTACAAATAGGCACTTTATCTTGTGAAATGCTGCTTTGTGCAATGTATCAACCTAGATTGCAGATGGCCTTGCACTTTGCTCTGTATGCTGCTAGCCATTCACTATGCACTTTATCTTTTTATCCATCTTGGTTGAAATTACTCTATGTTGTGCTTTTAAAGTGATCATTGCACTAATGCACTATTTTAACACTTCATCGTGTTCCTTGCTGGCTCGAATAACGTGGTATAAATAGGCATTTAACTTTATTTTTTGAAATGCTGCTTTTTGCAATGTATTCATGCACTATGCTGTATCTTACTATTTTTATGGCCAGTATCAGAAAACTACGCAGAACAAAGCTGCATTTTTTGCTTTTGAAATGCTGCCAGTCCCGTAACGAAATAACAAATATGCACCTCATTTTAAAATGCTATTTTCCGCGGCATGAGGATACCCGTATGAACTTGATGCCGGGCTATGATCACTTTCGGCTCTGGGGTGGTATGACTGTATATATATGGATGGTCGGCTGATAATTGCAGCATAAGCAAGGTCTGGTCGGAAATGCATTTTCTGTTATGTGCACCATTTTTTTTTTTAACAGACCCCAAAACTGTTTCTCCTGTTGGTATTATACCATACTGTTGCATTCCAGTCAAAGATGTCTGCCGCACTGTCTTTACTGACACCTACCTATTTTATGTGCAGTGGACACAGTAGTAGGACTACTGTTACTCCTTTTAACACTGCCTTTACCTCGATCCTTAACACGTGAACAAGCGCCGCGTGGAGCGCGAAACATATCGTGCTGAGCAGCATTTGCCCAAGGGCGTCCTGCCTCCGCTGTGTGTGTGTTGCTGTCTAACAACTTGACAAATTAGTTTTTTTTTTACAATAAAAATTCGTAATTTATTACAATTCTAGTCGGGAGTTTTTCTTTTTCTGACACAGCAACGTGGAGTTCTCTTCCCACCTGGAGTGCGGTTTGTTTTTTCCTTCTTTTTCTTGTGGATATATATACACAAAGTGCCTCATCTAGGCCTTGGCAGTATCCAGGCGGTAATTGCACCATGATATCGTCAACAATATTAGCGTTACAGCAATTCGGTCCAGCGCAATTTGCGCCGGATCCAGAGTTTCGGTGGCACTGTAATTCCCCATTTAAAAAATTCTTTTTTAGAATCCATGGGACTCGATTGGGTTTTTCAGCGCTATTACCACCAGCAGGAATAGCGCTGAAATTGTCGGAAAGATGGAGATTTACCTCCAGCTCAGAGCCGGAGATCAATCTCCAGGTTTATGCCCAAACCTGGGATTGAGTGGAGAGGTAACGCAGCGGTAATAGCATTACCGTCACATTTTTCCGCTCTGCTCAACCCCTGATGAGGCCCAAAGACAGCACCGTGAGGTGCTAGTGTCGCACTCGCATACGCAGCAGAATTATGGGCACAAGACTATAAGTCTGCTAAAATGACTTTAATGCTAATGCATTAAAGATTTTAACCGACTTCATTCAGTCTTGTGCCCATAATTCAGCCGCGCAGACAAATGTGTCCCTAACACCTCACAGTGCCGTCTTGGTGTTTCCTTGTATTTATAACGGTGGGTGTTCCGCTGTGGATTGGCACCAAAATCCCAATTTATTTAGCAAAGAAAAGGGCACATGGACATACAGAATGCCAGGTTTTGCATATATTTGTTTATTGTTCGCTTGTTAGGCGCTTATACAATAAGAACATACTGTTTCAAAGCGCCCACAGGGTAGGGTGGGAGCAAGGGTGGGAAATACATTCCAACACAATATTTAAGAGCAGAGGCGGGAAGAGGGAAAGGGACAAACCTACAATGCTTCGTGAGTATTCAGAAAGTACAAGTGCAGCAAGGAAGAGGGAAGAGGGGGAAAGTGCTGGGGAGTCCGAGCTCATGGGTGAGCCACAGATGAAGTGCTAGGAATGTTGAGTGCTAAATGGTCTGGGGCCACGGAAGGTCAAAGTGCGAACCTCCAGAGTGGAGGGTGTGCAGATGCAAGTACTGTGGACAGACAGGCGATGTATGTATGCATCACAAGACCGCATGGCATAGTAAAGGTGGAGTGTTATTGGTTATGGAACCTTTCGTAGTAACTTTTTAACCATTCCATGAAAATGTCTAAACAAAATTCACAATAGAATTTGGAGATATTGTTCCGAATGTATGTACTGAAAAGAAAATTTGAAAATCAAGGTGACTAATTTTGAGATACTTACCATATAAAATCTATCAATATGACATATGTGCACAAAAACCATCCATATGAACAGACCATACATGTGTGTACCTCGAAAATAATATACATGTTGTGCACTTATATGTATGTATACACACACACACAGAAACACGCACACCGACACAGGCACCACCATACACAATCTGAGACACTGACATACACACACCATAAACAGACAAAACATGACACTTGGTGTACAGTGCTAACACACATTAATGACAGAGAGAGACAGACACCCACAATATGTATGCGTATACAATCAAAAAGTGTAACGCGCATACAGAAGATTTACATTTAGTTATAGGCAGGAAAATTAAGAAACATATGAGTTGGTATACTGTATTGTACATTTCTACACCAAAATATTACAGAAAATGTACATACACCATTAGTATATGAAGGGAAGAACACATTTTCACCTGAATTAATCACCACACACATCCATAAGATTGACTTTTATAAAAAGATGTGATACGTATTTAGCATTGCAAAGAAATATAGCATTCACAGAATTATTTAAATATACTTCATCAAGACTAAATATCTCATTGCTACTTTTGATATTGTAGTGGGATACTGAAGACTTAGGTTCGAACATACACTTAAACATACAATTATTGACAGTTAATCATGCACTGCGGCTCTGCAAATCCATGATTTACAGGCAGCATAACCAGAAAAGATGGGTCACTTCGGAAACATAAAAACAAGTTAACAAATCAGACTTCAAATGGCACAGGAGGTGCCAGTCCTTTAGTGTACCTAGGTCATTCCCCTAACATGCAGAAAATATGTCTGGATTATGTCCACTTCTCCAAAAGCCTTCCAAATAATTCATAATGTCTTGCCACTTTTCTCAATGATAACCATGCCAATCTACTGTTACATTTGCAATAGTGACATTATTACTCGTGTTACATAGTTTTGCATCCAAAATATGGAGGAATCAACAATAACCCATATTGATTTCATATGCATTAAAACAATGCATTGTTGCAATGACAATGCATTGACATGCATGCATTGTCATATGCATTAAAACAAAAAAGAAGGTTAATGTTGCATAGACATTACATTTCTTTTACATAAAAACATTACGAAATTACTAGATTGTAAAAGCTGTACAAGCATAACGCACAGTCACAGACGAGCAACATACGCAATAAACATTAGCAGAAACATACACATGAACAAACATTCTACAAACAATTTTCACAATGCAAGTGCAAACATGTATATATGTGCATAATAGAAATATGGACATGTGTTAAGCATACCTACAATGTGTACTTTTATATGAGATAGTTCTATATATATATGCAACATTCAATAATAACTGTATGCTTTAATAAATACTGTAGCCATGCTACTACTGTAACACTCCGCCCACACACAAAAGCATAACCAATACACAATGCGGAACATTCTACAGAACTTATTTTTGATTGAACACATGTGCTAACAATAGGTTAACCACATCCATACAGTAATTTTTCATTAATGTGTGGAGGGCAGTGTTAGGCACACTGTAATAAGAAAAATGTTTACCGTTTTTACAATTTCAAAACAAAATACACATCTAAAAGCATATTCACATTTACAGACACATTTGTTTTAAAAAGCTTACCACGTTTTCCAACAGACAACAGGAAATAAACCTTTAAAGGTGACAGTCTGGTAAGTTTACTTGTGATGCTTTTACATTTTACGTGTATGTATTGACGCATGTATATGCACAGCCACTTTTGCAGCTTTAAAGCAGGTATGTTATAGAAACACGTATACATACATGAACGGAAAATACTATTTATTTATTTTGCATTTGTTAAGCGCACTTGCAGCCCATGAGGCATCGAGGCGCTGTTACAGAGGAAACACAGATTAAGATTTTTTTTTTTTTTTTTTTTTTTTTTTCTTTGTTTTAGTTACGTATTTATAACGCGCTTAAACACTCGGAGGTTTCTAAGCGCGGACCCGGGGATCGAACCAGTTGTTGCTTTGTGTCGTCTTGCTTCCAAGACGCGCACGCTGCCGCTGTGCTATCCTCCCGGGACTATATATGATGGTTGTGGAGACAGCCGACCGAGTCAGAATGTTGAGTCAGTTGGGAGATGGCAAGCTTCTTGAGGAGTTTTCCCAGGAAGGGGGTGATGGAGATAGGGTGATAGCAGGGCAGGAAGCGTCAGATGAGGGCTTTTTGGAGGAGGGTTTGTGCAAGAGAGTGCTTGATGGGTTGAGGGATGGCGCAATGGAGGCAATGTTGTCCTTGATCGTTCTACAGGGACAGGGGAGCACCTGCTTGGAGGAGACTTTCCTAGAGAGGACTATTCTAGAGACTGGAAATTAGAGGTGAAATTGGCAATCACAGGTGCCAAGGCAGCCATGTAGATGTTGAAGAACCAGGGGGATAGTTTAGAACCCTGGGGAACGCCGCAGGTTGAGAGGGTGATCGTTGAGAGAAAGGCACCAAGTTCGACCTGGGATGGGCGGTCATACAGAAAAGATGTTAACCAAGCCAGAGCCTGATCCGTGATTCCCAAGGTGTCACAAATCCGTGAGATCAGGATATTGTGGGTAACCATGTCAAAAGGGTGGTGAGGAGATCCCGTGGGGTGAGACGCTCTGTTAGTCCTCTGCAAAGAAGAGCCTTTCTGGGTTGCCAAAACAGATGGTGGCCTTTTTGCCATTATAGTGTCCCTGACCTACATGTAAGATCCGTGACCCGGGGTACAAACTCTGCTCAATCTAAGCAAGCCTTGTTAACAGAAGGATCCTTTAAGACAAAATACCCTCCTTACTCACTTAGGTATAATGCAAAAGGATCTAGAGAAAATACCTTAAATCCAATGTCTTCCTCTCTAACAGCCAATCTTGACAGTCCATCTTTTAATGAGTTTAAGGGAAATAGATCTGCCTTTGAAATGTACTTAATTGTTGAAAGAAACACCTTTGTTGAAGGGGGTTGCAAGTCCCATAATCCCAGAAGTACTGGGACGAGCAAGAGAGCTGAAGAGGCATGCTGAGGCAATTACGCCTAACAGCCCACACCAGAAGGAACCTGGGAGGCATAAAAGGACCCCTCAGGTGCAGGCAATTGGAAGGAGCTGGAACTGTGACTGGAATGTGAGCTGTAGCAGTAGTAGCAGAAGGGAGAAGGCACAAGGCTGGCAAACCAAGCAGAAGTGGGAGAACAAGAGGGACGCCAGAAAGTGGAGACAGCTAATTTCACCTGCTTGTTCTGAAAGTGTCCTGTTCCCCCAAGCGCTGAAGTGCAGAGGCTGTGCAGCAGAAGGCATGCAGGAGAGCTGTCTTTCCCCATGTGAGCCCGATTGCGGTGGTTGCCATGTAGTGAGCGTGCTGGAGACGGAGGCAAGGTGCAGTTGGAATCCTGTTGTTCTCAGGAGCGAGAGGGGCTCCAGAACCGCGTGGAGACACCTTCACAGAGGAAGGGTGCGGGTCCCTAAGAAGCCAGATGCAGTAGACCTTGTGGCAGAAGTCGGGGAAGCAGTGCCACCCGCAGAGCAAGTGTTAAAGGAGATGGTGAGTGAAATATAGCATCCTAATACCTTGCGCAAGCATGGCCGACAATAGTATCCAGTTCCATATTCACTTGCGTATGGTATAAAGCAAGAAGAAGTTGTTTGTTGAAATACTGGAACAATGGAAATGTAGCACTTGGGTATAATCTTAAAGTCCCTTTTACTTGCGTTGAAAGCCAATGCTACTTAAATCCATTGTTCAATCTTTAAAAAAGACTGTTACTGTCTAAAAGGAGTGGTTGGGTGTCACTAAGAAGGGTGAAAGCTATGAAGACCAATACCGAATAACTAACCTTAACAATGCCATTGTTGAAATATTTCACTTGTGCAAACTACATCAAGGAGTGATTGTGTGTGCCTAATTGCGATTCCCAAAGGAGGACTGTACTCTATCCTTCACTTTCTTTCACATGGGAATACAATTCTATACCAATATTTAAACCTTTAAAACTACATAAAGAAGTGGTGTGTGCCTAATTGTGATTTCTAAAGAAAGACTGAATCCTATTATTTACTTTAATGCAGCATACCTTTGATGTATAAGAAGGTAAAGTGTATATATTATTGGAGAGAACAAGCCAGCATTACCTAAGACAAGAGTCTCCCACTAGTAACAGTGAAACCAACTTAGAGTTAAAAAGCAATCTAACTGTACTTTGAAGTGAATAACAGTTCATTGGCCCAAGCCTATGATACAACTGTGCAAGCATTAACTGAAGCTATGAGAGTGGCACCAAGGCTTCTGGGTAATTACTTGGGCTGATAACTGTCAGAAAGGTGCAAGTAAAGTTGAGGAAGGGAAACTGGCTGTTTGAAAAGGCTATTTTGAAGTTGACACACAACCTGTAGTGCCAGCGATTGTGGAAG
Source organism: Ambystoma mexicanum (assembly GCF_040938575.1). Classification (NCBI taxonomy): domain Eukaryota; kingdom Metazoa; phylum Chordata; class Amphibia; order Caudata; family Ambystomatidae; genus Ambystoma; species Ambystoma mexicanum. The sequence continues at coordinate 1,283,293,539 of NC_090934.1, forward strand.
ACAGAGAGATGTGAGTCTTAAAGGCAAACCCAGGTTGTTATTGTGGCAGGCAGACAAGAGAGGCAAAGAGGCTGCCCCTTTTGAAGAGAATTATTCAGAGGAAGAGTGCCTTGCTGTCAGGCTGAGATCCTGGTGTCTGCAGAAGCTGCTGAGCCCCCGACAATCCACCCAAAATGTGGCACTCTGAGCTGATACTGTAAACTGCTCAGTTTACCTCACTTCCAGGGGAAAGGGGGAAGGGACAAATTAACAAACACCAGGCTGGAAGCTAAAGGCTAGCTGTTTCTTCACCTGTAGTAAAACATAAACATATAATACACCTTGTTATTCATGGAGTACTATACTAACCTTAATTATCAATATCCTTTACCAAATAAAGTAAAAACCATACCTGGAACTTCTCAACAAAAAGCCCAGAGAAGTGATAAGCTGACTAGACTTCCTTACTAGTTGACTTGAATCTCAACTATCATTCAGCCTTCTTAGTAGGTCCATGAATGTGAAATTAACTTTGCAGGTAATCTTCTTTAAACTCAAGAAGCTTGAACAAAGTCTTACGTTCATTAAAAGTAAATGGAAGTTCTAGTGTTTCTGGAAAGAACTTATATTTCTTCTTATTATTTTTAGAGTGTCTTTACTTAATAAAAACTGTTCTTGAAACTTGCAACAAAAAATCTCACGTGGAAATATCTTGAACATGCATAAGAATCCAAACTGAGTGAAGAACGTAGATGCGCTGAAGACTAAACCGCGGGAAAAACCACACGCGCTTATCCAAGGAGCGAGAAAACTCACACGCGCTGAAATCGAAACCGCGGGAAAAATCCACACGCGCTTTGTCCAAGATGCGAGTATACGCACACGCGCTAAAATATAAACCGCGGGAAAAACCACACGCGATTAGTCCAAGATGAGAGAACACGCACACGCGCTGAAGTCGAAACCGCGGGAAAAATCCACACGCGCTTAGTCCAAGATGCGAGCAAACGTACACGCGCAGAAAACCAACCGCGGGTAGAAAAAACACACGCACAATAGTATCACGCGACACCAAAGAACTCGCGCTAGATTCTCAAGCCAAGACTTTCACGCGCAGGCTTCTGTTAACGGAAAAACCACGCGCTTGATAGATAACGTAGCGTAGCAAAGCCAAACATACGACAGCAATATAGTTCTTAATTAATGTTTTCATATGAACTTGAAAATCAGTTTAACTCTTCTACAATGACATTATAAAAAGAGTCTTGAGTTTTAAAAGAACTTATCTTGTGAAGAGTCTTGGAAACTTATTTTCTTGGATAACTCGAAATCTTCTTACTCCTGTTCAGTGACAAAATGAAGCTCCGTAAGATTCCGGTTTACTTTTCCAAAGAAGCCGCTCGACTGCTTGAAACTTGAAACCCCTGAACAAGTTAAGCAGGAGCAGCTTAGTACACGACCTCTCAGCTGGGCAAAGACGATGAAAGGCAGTTTAGAATGTTCACTGTCTTCCCTATAAACAATCACCAGCCAATCAGAACTTAGACTGAGGACCTCCATCTTGGCTTGGGGCATTCTCCATAGACTGCAATGAATGTTAAGGGCAAAATTGGCTGTTTTAAAATTAAACTCATCATAACTTCCAAAAACCTTTCTATACTAATTTTCCCCATACCTAATGTAATTCAGAATATGTCACTGTATCCTGACAGTACCTGACAGTACCCCCCTTCTAACGCCCAGTCCCTGGGCCTTTTTTCAATGGAAATTTCTTATGGAATCTTTCAACCAAATGAGGAGCATGTACATCACTTGCTTTTTCCCAAGTGCGTTCTTCAGGACCAAAACCCTCCCAATCAATGAGATACTGTAGCTTTCCTCTCACTATTCTAGAGTCCAGAATTTTCTTAACTACAAATTCTTCTGAATCATCTTCCTCAAATACAACTGCTGAAGGAGTAGGTGTCAATCTAGTTCCTTTAACCACAGGTTTCAACAAGCTAACATGAAAAGTTGGATGAGTTTTCATATGTCTTGGTAATCTAAGGCGAACAGCCACTGGATTTATCACCCTTTCAACAACAAACGGTCCTACAAAACGAGGGCAAAACTTATTTCTTCCTTTAATTCTCAAAAATTTGGTTGATAACCATACCAAATCTCCCTCCCTATACTGGGGACTAGTCTTTCTTTTAAGGTCCGCAAATCTTTTATATTTTTGTTTACTCTCCACCAACACCCCTTTTGCCTTCTCCAAATTTCTTTTCATGACTTCTAGTCTCTTTTCCACTTCCGGGTTTCCAGCATCATTATTGATCTCTATACTAAGAAAACAAGGATGAAAACCAAGTCCCAAATAAAATGGAGACATTGAGGTGGCATCCTTATTACAGTTGTTATATGCAAATTCTGCCACCCACAACATATCTACCCACTCTTCCCCTGTCTCTAGATAACACCTCAAATATTTCTCCAACTCCTGATTTATCCTTTCCACTTGCCCATTGGTTTCGGGATGGTAACCGGATGATAGACATACCTCAACTCCCAATCTCTTACAAAAAGCTCTCCAAAACTTAGAAATAATTTGAGACCCTCTGTCAGAGATGACCTGACTGGGAATTCCATGCAGTTTTACTACTTCTTGCAAGAAACTGTGAGCTAAACTATCGGCGGTAACCTCTCCCTTCATTGGAATGAAATGTGCTTCTTTAGTGAGTAAATCAACTACAACCAATACTGATGTACACCCCTTATCTAGTGGTAGATCCGTGATGAAATCTAAAGACACTGAGTACCAAGGCCGCGGTGGCACAGGCAACGGTTCCAATAGCCCAGAAGGCTTTCCGATGAGGTTCTTGGATCTAGCACAAACTTCACAGGTCTTAACAAAATTAAGAGTATCTTGTCGAATTTTTTCCCACCAAAAATGTCTTCTGATCAACTCTAGTGTTTTCCGATATCCTGGATGTCCTGCCAGAACTGAATCGTGACATTCCTTCAAAATCTTTTCTCTAAGTTCAATAGATGGTAAATAGAGTATGTCGTCTAGATAAGGCAAACCATCTTTAATCTTGCGAGCTGGATCCAAACGAACCCAATGTTCAAGTTGTGTCTCAGAAATGGATTCTCGTACTTGTTTGAAGATTTCGTTTTCTTTCTCAATTCCAGCAAGAACAAAATGTTCTGGAGCGATCAGAGGAAGTGACTCACAGACCGACTTAACTTCACTTTCTGGAAATTGCCGTGACAGAGCATCTGCTTTCTTATTTTGATTTCCTGGCTTAAAAGTAACTATAAAATCATAATATGCAAAAAATAAAGACCACCTTAGTTGTCGAGGTGTCAGAGTTCTTGCTGTCTTCAAAAAAAGTAAATTTCGGTGATCAGTTAATACTGTCACAGTATGACGTGCTCCTTTTAAAAAATGTCGCCATTCTTCAAATGCTGTTTTGATAGCAAGAAGCTCGCGATCTGAAATGGTGTAATTTTCTTCCGCTGGTGAGAACCTCTTAGAAAAGTAGGCCACTGGATGCAATTGTCCAGTAACATTATGCCTCTGCGACAACACAGCTCCCATTGCCACATTGGAAGCATCAGCCTCTACAAAAAATGGCTTGGAAGTATCAGGATGAATCAAGATAGGAGTAGTTATGAATTTCTCCTTCAATTTTTGAAAAGCCTCATTAGCCTTAACGTCCCAAACAAAAGGAACTCCTTTCTTCAAAAGTCGAGTAATTGGAGTTACTAAACTGGAGAAGCCTTCAATGAATCTTCGGTAAAAGTTGGCAAATCCCAAAAAACTCTGGATCTCCTTCACCTTCGTTGGAGTAGGCCAATCACAAACCGCTTCCACCTTTTTCGGATTCATTTCCAGACCACAAGGAGTGATCACAAAACCTAAAAATTCCACCGAATTCGTATGGAACTGACTCTTCTCCAATTTAGCGTAAAGATTATTCTCTCTCAATTTTCTCAAGACCTGTCGAACGTGAATTTTGTGTTTCTCCAAACTTTGGGAAAAAATCAAAATATCGTCAATATAAACGATAACAAAAATATCAAGAAATTCCCTGAGAACCTCATCGATAAAAAATTGAAAAGCCGCTGGGGCATTGCAAAGACCGAATGGCATCACTTGGTACTCGTACAGGCCAAATCTGGTCTTAAATGCCGTCTTCCACTCATCCCCCTCTTGAACTCGTACAAGATGATAAGCTCCCCTTAAATCCAATTTAGAAAAAATGGTGGCACCTTGGATTTGATTTAACATCTCAGAGATGAGAGGGAGCGGATACCTATTTTTTACTGTCATTCTATTTACCGCCCTATAATCTATACAAGTTCTGAGGGAACCGTCAGATTTTGGCACAAAGAACAATGGTGAGGCAGCCGGCGATTGAGAGTGCCGAATAAAACCCTTAGCCAAATTTTTCTTTAAATATTCTTTCAAATAGTCATTCTCTTTTTCTGTCAGGGCATAAACCCTACTGCTAGGTAAAATAGCTCCAGGCTCCAAATCTATCCTGCAGTCAAACGGTCTATGAGGAGGCAACTCTCCAGCTTCCTTTTCATCAAATACATCCCAAAAATCCTGATAACAAGTAGGAAGTTCACCCACTACTGCTCCAACATCAAAACCTATTGCCCCTCTTTCTGCAAGTGAAAACGAAACTGAATTCACAAATCTTTCTTCCTCTTCATGACTTTTTCCTAAGAAACAATGTTCCTTACAAAAAGTTGATTCTAGGGATACAATTCTTGCACTCCAATCTATTCTAGGATTATGCAGAGTAAGCCAGGGCATACCCAAGATTATTTTCAAGATTGGAGCGTCAATTAATTCAAAAGAGATAGTTTCCTTATGACCTCCAGTTAACTCCATCTCAAGTACCTCTGTATTATGAGTGATTGGACCTGAAGAAAGAGATGTACCATCAACTGCCCTTACCTGCTCCACTTCTTTCTTAGCCACTAAAGGAACACCTAGAATCTTTGCCAATCCTCTGTCCATAAAATTTCCTGTAGCCCCTGAATCAATAATAATTGGCCCAGAACCTCAGATTTTCTTTTCAAACATTAAGGATACGTTCACAGTTATGTGAGGAACAGCTGTCTGTATCGTGTTAGCAATTTGTTGTACTCTGCCTGAAGAATTGAAGATCTTCTTGGAGGTAAAAGGACAGTTTTCAAGGAAATGACCACTCCTACCGCAGTATAGACACAAATTATTCTCCCTTCTTCTTGTCTTCTCTTCCTTTGACAACGGACCTCTCACCCGACTCTGCAGCTCATTTACCTTTGACTTAACTGCCCTGTTCACCACCTCAACCTTAGATCTCTCTACTCTTCCTGGAAACCTAACTTCTCCCTGAGAACGTCTACGCTCTAAACGTCTTTCAGTTAAACGAAAATCTAACCGACCTACCAAATCAATTAGAGCATCTAAAGTAGTTGGTCGTTCCAAAACACCAGCCAAAGCATCTTTCAATTCATCTTCTAAGCCCCGATAAAATAAGGAAGCCCTCTTCTCCTCTGGCCATCTACTCTCTAAAATTAAAGTTCTAAATTGAGTGATATAAGAAATCAACTTCTTTCCTCCCTGACGCAGCTCCAGTAGTTCTCCATCTACCTCTAAAGATACCTGTCTCTTATCAAACATCTTTTTAAATTCGGCCTGGAACAGGGAATAATTATTCAAAGCCAAACTCTTTTGACTCACCAAAAGACTTCCCCACGCAGAGGCTTCTCCTGATAAATAAGATAATGTAAATGTGACCTTGGAAGCCTCTGTTGAAAATAACTCAGGACGACTTAAGAAATGTAATTCACACTGAGTCTGAAAAATTTGAAACTTTCTCGGATCTCCCAAAAAACGCTCAGGAGCAGCCAAAGGAACTGGCATAACTAAAGTTCCTAAACCACCCACCACTTCCCTTGGAAGCCTATGTTCTTGTTCATCCCCAACTCTCACCAACTCAGGTGGGTTTCCTGCACCTCCCGAAACGTCCACTTCTTTTTCTTGTATTTGTGTTACCTTTAAATTTAACTCATCTATTCTTTTATTAAGATTTGAGTATTCCAGATGAGCCACCCGTAACTCTTCTCTAATTTCCCTAACCATTTCTCCCAACGCCTCCATGGCTGGCTCGTCGGGGTTCATACAGCCTGGGCAGACTTTTTTTTTTTTTATTGGCCTTTCATTCCGTCAGGCTGAGATCCTGGTGTCTGCAGAAGCTGCTGAGCCCCTGACAATCCACCCAAAATGTGGCACTCTGAGCTGATACTATAAACTGCTCAGTTTACCTCACTTCCAGGGGAAAAGGGGAAGGGACAAATTAACAAACACCAGGCTGGAAGCTAAAGGCTAGCTGTTTCTTCACCTGTAGTAAAACATAAACATATAATACACCTTGTTATTCATGGAGTACTATACTAACCTTAATTATCAATATCCTTTAGCAAATAAAGTAAAAACCATACCTGGAACTTCTCAACAAAATGCCCAGAGAAGTGATAAGCTGACTAGACTTCCTTACTAGTTGACTTGAATCTCAACGATCATTCAGCCTTCTTAGTAGGTCCATGAATGTGAAATTAACTGCAGGTAATCTTCTTTAAACTCAAGAAGCTTGAACAAAGTCTTACGTTCATTAAAAGTAAATGGAAGTTCTAGTGTTTCTGGAAAGAACTTATATTTCTTCTTATTATTTTTAGAGTGTCTTTACTTAATAAAAACTGTTCTTGAAACTTGCAACAAAAAATCTCACGTGGAAATATCTTGAACATGCATAAGAATCCAAACTGAGTGAAGAACGTAGATGCGCTGAAGACTAAACCGCGGGAAAAACCACACGTGCTTATCCAAGGAGCGAGAAAACTCACACGCGCTGAAATCGAAACCGCGGGAAAAATCCACACGCGCTTTGTCCAAGATGCGAGTATACGCACACGCGCTAAAATATAAACCGCGGGAAAAACCGCACGCGATTAGTCCAAGATGAGAGAACACGCACACGCGCTGAAGTCGAAACCGCGGGAAAAATCCACACGCGCTTAGTCCAAGATGCGAGCAAACGTACACGCGCAGAAAACCAACTGCGGGTAGAAAAAACACACGCACAATAGTATCACGCGACATCAAAGAACTTGCGCTAGATTCTCAAGCCAAGACTTTCACGCGCAGGCTTCTGTTAACGGAAAAACCACGCGCTTGATAGATAACGTAGCGTAGCAAAGCCAAACATACGACAGCAATATAGTTCTTAATTAATGTTTTCATATGAACTTGAAAATCAGTTTAACTCTTCTACAATGACATTATAAAAAGAGTCTTGAGTTTTAAAAGAACTTATCTTGTGAAGAGTTTTGGAAACTTATTTTCTTGGATAACTCGAAATCTTCTTACTCCTGTTCAGTGACAAAATGAAGCTCCGTAAGATTCCTGTTTACTTTTCCAAAGAAGCCGCTCGACTGCTTGAAACTTGAAACCTCTGAACAAGTTAAGCAGGAGCAGCTTAGTACACGACCTCTCAGCTGGGCAAAGACGATGAAAGGCAGTTTAGAATGTTCACTGTCTTCCCTATAAACAATCACCAGCCAATCAGAACTTAGACTGAGGACCTCCATCTTGGCTTGGGGCATTCTCCATAGACTGCAATGAATGTTAAGGGCAAAATTGGCTGTTTTAAAATTAAACTCATCATAACTTCCAAAAACCTTTCTATACTAATTTTCCCCATACCTATTGTAATTCAGAATATGTCACTGTATCCTGACAGTACCTGACACTTGCCTACTTGAAGTTGTTGAAGTACATATTGTTGAAGACTGTCTAGAAGTGCACATCACTGGAGCTGTGGTAGTAGTCCAAAGTAGTGAAGCTGTGATGATATAAGTGTCAGTAAATGCAACATTGTAGCAGTCTAAACAAAGTGGAGTATTGTGAGACTAAGGTGACGGATCTTATAGTGAATCAAGTAACAGTGACGTTGCTGAAGTGGAAGCAGCAGCACTGAGAAGTCATCCTGGCAAATATACCATTGTGAGTTCTAAAACTGTAACTTAGAAAAATACTGTTAACCAAGAACTTTGTTTCACTGACAGTGTGGATATTGCATTTCTTTTGAATGGTGTCAAGTCTTCTTGAAGCGGTGACAAAGCATAGTGGCTTCGATTACCATTGGTGCCATTTGGTGGAAGTGGAAAGTGGATATTTCACCAAGGAAAAGAGCTTTGCTATCATTGGCTTTCGTTAACAAACCTTTACACTGACTTTGAAACATCAAGAACTGATTGGAGACATTTCTTTCTTTGGTTGAACACTAACAGAATGCACCTTGAATCCTGGGGAAGGGAAAACGCTCAGGACCGTATACATTTTTCAGGGATTGTGAATGTTGTTCATGTTATGTTGTATTGCCATTTTTCTTTTGTGCATTTGTTGCTTAGGGCCAGTTCTCCTGTGTTAGAGTGTTTGCCCTAAGCTTTGGTTAGGTAGAGAAATCCTCAGCAGAGTAGGGATAGTGAGGCATTTTTAACATATTTCTTTTAAGAATAAAATGTCATATGTTGATAAATCCTCAAACAGCTGCCCACCTCGCATTACTGACCCCCGACAGCTCTTAGTCCGACACTTTTGGCACAGTAAAGATCTCCAAAGGCAGCAGTGGTAAAATATATCACTATACTGGAATATACATTACTGGAAAGTTGTGCATTTTCTAATTCTACATTTAATTTGGTAAGATTTACATTTGCTTATGTATTGTAATGTTACTTAAGTTTTATATAATTGTAAATAAAAATGCTGCATTCAGATATTATAAATATATAGTGTCTATAATATACATGAACATTTATGCACATGTAGAATGTAATTATGTTACACTTGTGTGAATGTTTTCAGTGTGTATACATTTAACAATTTAAATGTAATATATAAAATGAACATTAACAGAAAACAAATGTCCTTTACTTTGATATAAATTGATAAAGTATGTAATAAACTCATTAAGTATTTATTAAAAAAGGACCCATAAATGCACAGAAGTTGGGTAACATTGTAAAAATGGAGTATTGCAAAGTTGTTATTTATGCTTCTGGTTTGTGAGAGAAAGTATCATATTACTCATTTGTTATCGTAAACCAAATACGATTTGGCTCGTTTCTCGGGAGGCCCGAGAAACAAGCCAAATCTGAAAGTCTGAGGTGGCGGGGCGTGCCCAGTCCCTGAGCCGCCACAGAGGACCAGGAAGCACAACCTGGAGTGTGCAGGCCGTGGCTGGCCTGGAGGCTGCGGTCCCTGCTTTAGGACCAGAGTGGTTCCATGAACCCCTGGGGCCGGGCCCCCATCCCCTCCCACCCCCTGGAGTGGAGCGTGGTCGAGGACCAGCAAGAAGGAACAAAACAAAGGAGGCAGAGTGGAGGCCCTCCCCTCATCACAGCGGAATGACGCAGAAGCCACTCCCAGCCCCAGAGACAGCATCGGAGCAGAAGACAAGCACCTGAGGTACCCCTTACCCCATGCTTTATAAACAGTGCTGGAGCGGAACCCAAGCTCCCCAGGCATGGCTGTATCCTTTTGTGCAGAAAGTCAGCGCTGCTGCCCCCTGAATCGCCCACCCCCCGCAAAAGCCAGCAGAGCCTTGAGGCCCACCACAGAGCCCCGTGGTGTGAACCCATCATGTGGGGCCACCTCTTGCCCCAGCTGAGTCCTCTCAAGCTTGTACCCCACACCCTGACCTGCATCAGAGGACACCAGACTCCCTCGCGACCTGGGGCCCACCTACCCGCCTAATCCCTGCTTCTGAGTGGACCACCGCAGCGGCCCTAGTGAAGATCCTCAGGCACGGAGTGTGACCTCACATCTACTTCCGGGCCCCGTGACTTGCGACCTGCACTGGGAAGACCATGATCTGTGCTGTAATCCCAACCAGCATAGGAAGCCACCCCCCCTTAATTGCAGCCCGGGCCCCCCCCTGCCCCCTTGGACTGCACAAAATGTGGTAATACAACAGGCCGGTGACCAGGGAATTATCGGAGACAACCTCCCCCAGGCCATCCCCAACATTCCCCAGAGTGGTACCCCCATTCCGAGGTCTTGTACCCCAGAAGTCACTCAGTCACCCATGAGCTGGGCAACCTAGCTGCGAGAATTCCAATATGACCAGGTCCCCCCCGCCCACCACAGGAAATCATGCCTGCCATGGATCTGCCTCTCCGTGCCAGGGCTCTCCCTGGTGACTTGTCTCTCGTTTTATATTTTCGGCATTTTTTGTCGAAAAATGCTGAAAATATAAAACGGCACAATTAGCAGATGCGGTGGTCGTGCGGGCCGTGGCTGAAACAGGAAAAGTTCTCTCTTCTGCGCTTGGCATGCCGGCAGGAAAAAGGAACAAAAGAGGAAGAGAGGGTGTTGGTCAGTAAGGCTCGCTGGACTGCACCCGAAATGTATCATATGTCAGCTAGGGACGAGACATTTGAATAATTGTCCTCTTACATGGCCAGCATTTCGTTCTTCCACTTTACGGTTAAAAAAAATACACTCATGAGGAACACCAGCAGTGAAGGTAATCAGGCATCCATCCCTGGTGATACCTAATGAGGGGAACTGGTGCTAAATGAAGTCACCAGCCAGAGGGGCCACTATAATAATATTAACAATAATTTAGCATTTTATATAGCACTACGAACCCTCAGGTATCTGAGGGCTGCTTATTATTACCCACGGTGTGTGGTGCTTATTTATCGACCTCGGAAGGATGAAAGGCTGGGTTTGGTACTGCCGGGATTCAAACGTGCTCAGCAGGCTCTGCACAGATGTCAAAGCGTGCACACTACTTGCTGTGCTATCAGACCTGCTTTCCTACTATGAGTCTCATTCCCTGCATCATTGCATTGCCAGTGCAATAGACTGAGCTGGAGGCAGAACACCCCTACTCTCAACCTGTACCTCCTAACTCTACTTGCAGAGCTTTGCCAGTGCCACTGATCCCAGACCTGGCTCTCAGTTCATCTTATTGTGGGGGAGACAGTGAGGGAGCTTGAAGACTATAAGAGGGTAGCTGCTGAGTGGCAAGAGGTCAATTGCCGGGTGTGTATGGTAGGAGTACTGTTGATGCCATTTTGGGGTTTTCCACTAAACCATCTTTTCTCACAGTACCACCGCACAGATTTAGCGCCAATGGCTTTTCCCAGGGGGTGCCCGGGCCCGAAGCACCCGCGTATTTGGTGCCCCTGGTTCCTGCATTTGTTCTCTATCTTATCTCTTCCACGTTTTGAATGCAACCTGGAACATTATCAATGTCAATTCCATTTAAAACGTGGATGGCAGTGGAATTAATAGACGGCTTTGTGCAACGGTGCATTTATTTATACATATTCTAAAAGGTGTACTGAATCTAATCCTCACGTTGCATATTCATTGCTTTATTTTCCAGCAACTGCTGTCATTTAAATTGTCATGCGAGCCGGGCAAATCAGGACCAGTATATAGAAGCAGCATCAGCCTGACTCGGGGATCAAAAAGCAGTAGTCGGGTTTGTAGGCCGGACACTTCACCACTGCACTATGTAACCTGATGAAGAATAATAAACAACTAAAGGTGAAATGGCCCATTTTGGTACTGAAAGTCCCATGGAATACATGTGTATTGGTTCTTGGACTTTAAAACATGCACACCTAACGTTTTCAAAAACACTATTACAAGAAAATATCCTCTCTTGGTTTTGTGTGTGTGTTGTTTTATGAAAGGCAAATGCCATTCGTCCTGTGCAATTTGGGTGGTTATGCAAAACCAATTTAATGAAATGTGCATATTTTACCTTGATATGATAATTTCTGCCTACGTCTGTCTACCTTCACGCCTTCATCCCTTCTTGTGGCCAGGCACAGCTACACTTGCCAGGCACTTGACAGGCACAGCTGTAGCAGAATTAACTACCCATTGTTGTAGAAGCAGCAAACATGGTGCAAGTTCCTGGGCATCATGATCTAATAGCAGTGCCTGGCAGAAGCTTACACCGTGTATGCACAAAGCCAAAATGTTGGCTTTGTCAATGCTTGTGTTTGAACAGGATCTCAACGGCTTTGCCAATGCTGTTTTTAACAGGACTTCAGCGAAGGACACGCAGAGTGCTTCTAAATCAGGTGCCTGAAGGGCTGCAGCAAATTAATTTTGTAATGTGAGCTCCGCAAAGCGCCCTTTTAAAGCCCCAGAACGAAAACATTACAAAAATGTATATATTGCACATGTTTCCATCATTACTGACTATATAATGAATTATTTCTTTATGCATACACCATAGTACCAGCTATTCCAATACAAGCTGCTGTAAAATACACCATCGCACTTGCACACGTAAGAATAGTGTACCACCATTAATATGTAAAACCGAATGCTTTTTTCATATTTCGGTGGGTTTTTTGGACAGTAAATTGCACCATTTGTAGGCCATTTTTCCAATAATTTCACAGGGGGAGAACCCCCTGCACCTCCCCTTGGGGGGGGTGGGCTCGCGAGCTCCCTACTATATTCGCCCGGGGAAATTTACGCCCCACCAGCTTTCAAAATCACCAGCCGCCACTGGAACCGAGAGGGTTGGGTGGGTCTTGATATGTAAAGAAATCACACTGCTTGGAGCCTACAACCGATCTCTGGCTTTTTTTTAAGATGGGCATGCATGTCCTCAATATACGTCCAGTAGGTGCCCAGATCTTCCTGTAGGTGCTCAAGCATCACTCACAATTGTGCTGCCTCATAGTACTGCCCGAATCCGGGAAGGCCGAAACCGCCTAAGTCACTAGGGAGAGTCAGGGTAGCGTGTCTAATTCTGGGCCTCTTCCCCCTTCCATATGAATTGATTCACCATGGTTTCTAGTTTTGAAACGAAAGTTTCCGGGAGGGGCGAGGGTAGGGATGTGAACAAATATAGGAGGTGGCGGAGAATGTTCATTTTCACTGATACCATTCGCCCAAACCAGGACAGGGCAAGGGAGGTCCAGCGCAGGAGGTCCAGCGCAGGAGGTCCAGCCTTATTTTTTCTAGAATGGGAGTGTAACTGAGCTCTACCAGTTTCGTCAGGTCTCTTGACTCTCATCCCACCTACAGGTTTCCTACCTCCGGTCGCTGAGTTGTCCACCCCGATGGGCATCACATTAGACTTGGGAAGGTTAATTTTGAGGCCCGAGAAGCTGCCAAACAGATTTACCTGGCTTAGTTCAGGGAGGGATTTTGAGAAATTCATCACATAGTGAAGGATGTCACCGGCAAACAAGGAGAGTTTAAAGTCCACTACCCCACGCTGGATTCCCATTATCCCTTGGTTTTCCCTAATGGCAATCGCCAGGGACTCCATGGCCAGGGCATACAGTAGAGGAGAGACGGGACAACCTTGTCTCGTTCCTCTGGTGAGATGGAAGAGGGAAGAAATGGTGCCATTCACTGCCACTTTTGCTGTGGGGTAATTGTGTAGAGCTGAGATCCACTGCCTAAAGTTCCTACCGAACCCCATCTCTGTAGGACCTTTCCCATGTACTCTCACTCAACTCGATCAAATGCCTTCTCTGAGTCTATGGAAATCATCAAATATGCCTCTAGGCCCTTGCATTTTGATTTGTGTATCAGGTTTATTTATTTTCTTACATTGTCGGCTCCCTGTCGTCCCGGAAAAAACCCTACTTGGTCTCCATGTACCAGCAAAGTCATCAGGTGACTGAGCCTATTGGCCAGCACTTTTGCCATAATTTTAACATCAGTGTTCAGCAGGGAGATGGGTCTATAGGACTGGCACTTAGTAGTTATTCCAAAGGAGGGGAAAGACCCCTCTATCAAAGCTTCGAGCATGGACTTTGGCAGGGAGCCCGTTTACATTGCATTATTGAACTGCTTGGTCATGAATCAGGCCAGGGTGGAGCGAAATCTTTTAAAGAAGTAGACAGTAAAGCCGTCTTGTCCCGGCGTTGTACCCCCCCTTCATGCTACTAATAGTGTCTAAGACTTCCTGTTCAGTAATGGGGGCTTCCAGGGCTTCAGCTTTTTCCGGGGGGAGGCTCGGGATCGGGAGGGAATTCAGGAACAGGTTCATGTCGGTCCCGTCCCCATTGTATTCTGAGGTATAGAGGTTCTTGTAGAATACCCCAAACTCCTCACCTATCTGGGGGTCCTCGAGGAGCTTTTCACCTCCTATTGGTTGCATAGGAGCTCCAAGCACTCTACTATAGAAAAAATTATACTAAATTAGGACGCGCCCTGCTGTGAAAGCCGGACCGCCCAGTATACACTATTATTTCCTTGCCACAGCGCCCCCGCGCTGTTGGCAAAGGAAATGCAGCACTAGAAGCTAAAAGAGATTCAATCAGAGAAGTTTGATTGAATCTCTTTTAGCTTCTTTTATTTTTATTTTTCTCTGGGGGGCGGCGCCCGGCCGCCCCACGATAGCAGCCGCCACTGATCGGTTCTATGGGTATTGTGGAAAAAGGGCGAAAGGAATTGCCCCCTCTCCTTCAGGACATCGCTCTTGAGCTCACTGTGGGGCGACCCACTGGATATGGGAAACAAGAGCTTCCAATGCATGCAGTTGTGGTCAGACAGGGGCTTTGAGAGAGTATCCCAATTATTCAGGGGGAGCCACTTCATCGAGTAGGAGACCCTGACTGTGGCCCTGGGAGCAAATGTATTGAATTTCTTCGAATACCTGCGCCTGAAGGGTATTTTGACAGACCCTAAATGGCACTCTAAATTATCTTGCACTGTCACACACTTGGGAAAATCCTTTGTGAGTCCACTACGAGGAAGGGAACGCTGTCCAAAATGTATAGGGTGCTGGTCACGGCAGAGCTAGAGGGAAGGCAGAAGTTTAAACAATTCTGGGAGGCAATGTCTGGGGGGTAAATACCTGATGACACCGGGGGAGAATTTACAAATTAATGTTTGCCGGCAACCTTTACACCTCGGCTATGGAGTACAATTTCAAAATCCTACACTGTTGGCACTTGCCTCCGTCGAGACTGTCCAAGGTGTTTGCAGGGTCATCCCCATTCTGCCCAAGTGAATGTGGGCAACTGGGATCGTGGTACCACATGTGGTGGGGGTGTCCGAAGGTACAGGTATACTGGGCAGAAGTCCTCAGCTGGATTAAAGAGTTGGTCGCAGTAACTCCCACCTTGTGACTCCTCCAGGTGCTGCTGAACATCCCTGCTGCCGACACAAATTATTGAGTCTATGCTAAGAGCGGGCAGAGTAGCGATAGAGCCCAGAAGTGGAAAGACAAAGCCACCCCAGCTAACAGTGAGCTATCAACCAAACTGTGGGAGATATTCATCTATGAGAAACTGGCTGCAGCGGTAAAGGATAAGATGGAATGCTTTTGGATTGAGTGGGGAATTTTTATGTTGAAATGGGGATGTGGAAACCCAGATCTCTGAGGCCGATTGAAACAGTGGGGTTGTTCTACCTACAGTATTCCCTTGTTGAACAGGACCTCTAATGAGCCGGGGAAACATATGCAGAACCTGCGCCATCAAGAATATCTGAACTCTCCGATGCGATTACCTGCTTTAACACCCTGTTCAGCAAACGGTTATTGTAGTACCTGTGAGGGGGTTGGGACAAGGGGAGAGGCGGGTGGGAATAATTGAAGGCTGTTGATGTTTCTGTGTTTAAAGAAAATGATTGAACTGCCTTATAAAAATGCCAATGAACATCTAGGTTAAAACAAAAAATCTACAGCTAGTTGCTTGGTCAAACACCCAAAACCTAATTTAATAAATAATTAAATACCAAACTGTCGGTCACATGAAAAAGGGGCTGTATTGTTATTGTTTACTTCAGCTCTTTATCATAGCTTCATGTATCTGAATTGCAGACCAACTGGAATATGTTACAAGATGCATTTACCAATAAAAAAAAAGAAATCATAAAATACTCTTTTTACAAATTATATCAAACACTAGTAGAAGAAACAGAGCAAGAAGAAATGCTTGGAACAGAGCTAGCAAAAAATACACATGAACCAACAACAAATCAAAATCAACCCCTCTAGGAAAACTGCTACAAAAAAATTAAGTGGAAATAGCTACGTTACTGTGATTTATACCACACCCGCTGCCATTTTCATGGTCTCCAGGTGCATATGAAAAGGAAGGGGGTTGGGATGGGTTAGTAAGTGAAATTGAAAGGGAAAATTGCAAGAGAGCTTTCATGTTCCGTTAGTAGCTTCAGTTCGGAAAAAAACAGTCAAGGTGTGCTTTTTTATTTGATTGACGTTGTGTGGCATTTGGTGCATCGTTGTATATTGGTGGTTTATGTGTGCATCTTTGCTGTTGTGAACGGTCAGTAGAGTGCTTGTAGATTGTGGTGTTTGTTTTTTGTGGCAGAGGTATGTGTCTGGTTTCTTCAGTGTTGGAGGGTGAGTATCCCAAGTATTTGAGAGTTTTAGGAGGTTAGTCAGCGGTCGTCAGTCTTTTTCCATGGGTTGGGTTGATCCTTTGGGTTAATATTATTCTATGGTGTTTGGAGTCTGGTGTTTTTTTTCGGAGTGATCCAGTTTCTGAGTTTCGAATTGTGTTGCGTTGGCAGTTTTCTTCTCTGGTGTTCCCTCTTTAACTTGGTGAGTTAATGAGCATTTTTTAACAGGTTCCTTAATTTTAGGTGTTCTTCTGTTGTTCATATGTCCTTTGGAAGTGAGTTCCACAGTCTCACCGCTATGCAGGAGAATGGCGAACCCCTTAATTTGTGCTTTGCGTATTGTTTGAGTTTGAGGCGAATGTCATAGCTGGACGTTAGTGTTCATTTGTAGATGGAGATTTTTCTCTATATGAATTTTGCTCCTCACGCGTGGATTGCTCTGTGTGTTATGCAGAGTGTTTTGATGAAGATTTGTTTTTTGACAGGTCGGCAATGTAGTGTTCTCATTGCTGGTGTGAGGTGTTCTCGCTTGGCGAGTATGAAGCGTAGTCTTGCTGCTTTGTTCTGTATTCGTTGAAGTTTTCTCATAAGGTATTCTGGCATTCAGAGATAGATGCTGTTTGCATAGTCTATTCTTGACATGATGAGAGATGACGTTGAGTGTTCTGTGTGGGAAGGGGAAGAAGAGGAGTATCCTCTGGATTGTGTGTAAGAAGCCATTCTTAACTAATGCGTTGACTTATGGTTCTAGTGTTACTTTGTTGCCCATTTTTTACTACTTTGGGTGGTTCTGGTGGGTTTCCCAGCCCTATAGGCCATGAAATGTGGTGATTATTTGGCGGATTGTTGGGTGCGATCATGACATGAAAGATGTACTGCTTTCATGTAGCAAGATGACAAAGAAAAACATAATTTAGGGGAAATGCAAGGGCTCCTGGCTCGGCCCGATCTGCCCAGGTGGGTTCAGAACTATATGATAAAATGATCAGGGTGACAGTGTTTCGCCCCAAAGTATTTAATGGATAAAAATGTGATTTTCATGATACATTTTGCGTTGTAGGACACACATTAATAACAGAAACTTTTTACAAAATACATAGGTCTTTGGTCCAGTTGAGTTAACTGGAATCAAATGCAGATACACATTTATGGTCCCTTATAGGGATTTCAACAAACATAAGACATGTGCATAGGTTACATAATTGACAGTGCTGGTAGTACACACTATATAAACAAATGGGTAGTTGACACTACTGTGTTTTGGCCAATTCAAAGGCTGTTTAGGCATGTGGTTGGCCTTCATCAGGACAGAAAAACAGGTTGGATTCAGGGTGTCCTACGGATCTCTGCTGTAAAATGTCACGGGATATAGAGTTTTAGAATGTGTGTGATATCAGTATTAAATAACAATGATTGGGGACGGCATATAAATGCTGCTTTGCTGTAGTAAGGGAGTGGCCTATCTATGGAGTATAGATCATTAGTCTTACCGTATGCTCAGATCGCTACGGTGTAACTGGGGCACTAAACTTGTATGCCGAGTCTAGGAGATCGTAGCCGTAATGGTGGTCTTGTGTGTTAACCCAAGAACCTGTGAGTATCAGAGAAAAACAAGAAAGAGCCACTCAGTATTCAGTGGTTTATGGATCCTTTTGAAAATTCGAAACTTAAAAGCATAGGTGTATATACATCAAGAGTCTAACTCATTGGTGGGATCTCTTGGTGCAGCGGTCTCATGGTCCTCTGGCTGGAACCGAGGGGTAATGTCCCACCAACCTCCTGCGCCAGTAGTAATGTCCTTGTAGTGGATTAATTTGTGACAGCACCTTCCAAAAACTGTGAAAAGTTATATGGAGGGTGTTATAACTCTATCTAATACATAGTACGAGGTCGAACAGAAATAATCATCAATATTTGGATCGAGAGATCTCTGTGGATGTTTCAATGGTGGCCGAGAGACACGGAGTCCCCTGGTGTATTGTATAGCTCAGTGAAATGGGGGAAAACATCCATGGTAATCAATTGTTGCACTTAGAGGCACTCTGGGTGATCATATGTTGCTGGTGCCATTACTGTTAGTATTCTAAAGGTCTCATGCCGTGGATTGCAAAAGGCAGCATGCTGCACGCTCTGTGGCATGCAGCTTAGTGAACTATCACATCGGATAATGCATCACGTGACCATGAAATCAATAAAGGAGTGTGTCTCCTGTGCTCTTGATCGCGCATCTCAAGCAGCCTTACCTGGAAAATATTGCTGTAATAAACCTTGTGATTAGATGGGCATCCAAGCAGCTTTCAGTTTGCAGCATGTCTCTGACGCTGTGCACCGTTGTCTAGGCAACGTGTGTGTTATATAGTAGGGGTGGCCATTTTGGGCTCTAGACGCTAGCCGATTCATTGCTGGAACCACTTTCACTGTTCACTGATTCCTTCTTAAAACCTTTTGTGGGCAAAATGCCCTTGTACATCAATGATGTACGTGTCTTTCAGTCTTTCAGTCACCCTGATCATTTTATTATTTTATTCTGGGGAAATGGATTGGAAATTTACCTAAGAGCAAAACCAACAACTTAACCAATTTGTTAGTTACATTGACAACAAATTATTACATGAAATCAAGTTTTGAGAATGTGTAAACTTTAAACCTACATAGGTATACATTAGTGGGCAAGCAGGTAAAGGCAAACGTGTTTTAATTAAAGTCATAGCTACATTAGCGCAATACACTTTTGTTTTTTTTCTTTAGCTTGTGTTATAAGAGCACCACATGGTATTGCAGCTTGTAGTATTGATGACAGAATACTAAATGAACTATTTCTGTTACCTGCAGAACATGACAAAACAGAAGAATCTCAAAAACATCATGTAGAATCTGCACCAGAAGCAGATGCCATTTTTTCAAATCATGAAAGTTGTAAGTGATGATGTAAGCATGGCTTCAGACATAATGCTTGCATTCATATTTTTTAGAATGGTAAACTGTAATGAACATTACATTTTGGGTATAAAACATATCACTTTATTTGGAGATATGTTACAATTCACACCAGTAATTGGTTTACCTTTTTTTTAAACAATTACCAGAAAAGATAGTGTTTAAACAATAGCAATGGTGATATTACTTTATGAAGCTATATCACATACTTTAAATTAACTCAAAACATAAGACAAATTGAAGATGCAGAATACAGAAAAATAATCGAATATATGAGAAATGGCAAAGTCACAACAAAGTTCACTACGATATTACAAACAAGACTCATTCTATAGTTGTGCAGAGAGAAAGTAACAGCAGCAGACGTCTATACTCCCTTAAGTAAAAATGATGAAAGATAATGCTAAAAAAATGTACAAGATTTACAATATAATTTGTTAAGAAAAGCTGGCCTTAATAGTATTTTGAATGTTTGTGTTATAGCAAGGATTGAAAACAAATATAAAAGTTGAAGAAGTGTTATGTGAAAAACTCAACAGTGTTCTCCCACCTACTTCCCCGGGATCTTCCATTTAGGTGGCCAGGGAAGGGCCATCAGTTCTGGATCCCGACCCTGGGGGTGGACATACGAGGGAGGATCACCTGATTGGGGGGTCACGGGGTCTTGGGAGGAGAATATCCAAGAGGGTGACATGTTATTCCCCTTTCCCAATTATACACCAACACACTCTCCCTCAGCCTTAATGGGGTATTTCCAACCACAACCCATCTCCCCTCCCCATTTCCAATAAATACTGAGATGAAGAATAAGCGATCAGGAGCAATGAGTATTACCCATAGAAACAAGATAGGAATACAAACTGAGGCCTACCATGTAACACCTTTGAATTGTCCCACTAATAGAGCCAGGCAAGGTGAGGCACTTTACTCAAACTGTGCACACTTGACTCCAATTGACTCTCACCTGCATCATAAAAAGGGTTGCTCTGCCAGAAGCATTGAGTGAGCTGGGGATGCTGACTGGACCAGAGGAGCCAAGGTGCGGGAAGCTGCAGGAAAAGAGGCCTGGAGAGTGCAGAGTGGCGTGCCAAGACGCTGGGACGTTTTTTTCTATGGGGCTGCAGCCTGGCTAGGGAGCTGTGTCTCCAGAGACCCGGAGTGGGAGTTTCGTGAAAGTGAAGAGAGAAACCGGGAGCGTGCGGGTGGCTGCAACGAGAGTGTAAGCAGACAAGATTTACAAGTGCCACAAAGGTAAAGAAAGCAGAAAGCAAGAGAGAAAGTAAAGAGAGCGGAAAGCAAGAGAGAAAGTGCAAAGAAAGGTGCGCCAGCAGCACAGATTTAAAGAGAGATAAGAGGAAAGTGAACTTTAAGGATATAAAGGAAAAAGAGATGGTGCAAGCAACCCAAAACAGGAAAGAGGGTGCGAGCAACCCGATCAACTGAAAGTGAATGAGAGAAAGCAAAAGAGAGGGTGCAAGCAACCCGAAAGCCGGAAAAGAGGGTACAAGCACCCAGAGGTTGAAAAGGGAAGGTGCAAGAGGTACAATAAAGAAAGGAAGGTGCAAGGGTGCACAACCAAAGGAACAGAGTGTGCCAGGTGCATGTTAAGAGAAAAGGAGTGTCCAAGAGGCATGGCAAGATGAAAAGAGGGTGCAAGAGTGCACAATAGAAAAGAAGGCATGCAGGAGGCCCGGTGAAGTGGAAAAGAACAGAGTGAAAGAGGCAAGGAAAGGGAACAGATGGCAGAAGAAAGGTATAGAGAATAAGGAGAGGGGTTAGAGGTCAGAGGGGTTGCGTCTGGGATGAGCAAAGAGCCCAGCATTTTCAAAAGTCTCTGATATTACCCTCATGTAAGAATTGTACAGTGAGAGGTACATCCTGACAAGGAGAACTTTGTTTGTTTGAAGACAAAAGGGGTGTGCACTTGGGGAAGGGAACCCTGAGAGGCCTGACAAGAACGGTGTATTTCTTTGTCTGGAAGCAAAGGTGTCGGAGCTTGGGGAAGGGAACCCAAGAGATCCATAAAGATTGTGAACTATATTGACTTACTGCAAGAGCCCTATGTGGAAGGTTCCAAGGACAACCATTTTGAGTTAAACTATTTTGCACTGGCAGAACCTCACCTATTGGTAGAATTACCTGAAAGCAGCTGTGGTTTACATTTCCTTTTTCTTTAGGAAGACTTCCCATCACATTTTGATAAAGAGTGAGGGCAAGCATAGGTTTAGACACAGACGGATTTTGGACTTTCAGACATTGATGGCCCTTATAAATATCAGTTGATGGAACAATCCCTTTAGAGTTAGGGCCAGTTAGGTATTACACCAACCCCGGAATAAAGATTTTGAAGCTGTTAACTTTGAGTATGTGCGTCTCTTGATACCATGCCCGTCTCACGGTTAATTAATGGAGCAATGGGTTACCTAGTATGTTTAAAAACCATTTCAACAACATATTTATGGAATATATTTTAACAAAGTTTGATAACCATGCAACAAATAACAAGAGGAACGGTCCATTTTCAACAGTGAAAGGAAGTTTAATTTACATGTAAACAATTTCCAATAATACCTGCATGTGTGGTTACGATACATAAATCTCAAGACTTAAGTTTACACACAGCATTAGGGGACATTGGATGAAAAAGTTTACAGCTAAAAACATTTAAGGATGTTTCTAAACACACAGCTCATATATTGTGCATTGAAGAATACAATAGATTATGATTAATATATGCTAAGCATCTGCCAAGCATTGAAGTTTCTAAATCTAGAAACAAATGTACAAATGTAAATGCTTATGCTGTTAAATTTATGCTGTTAAATTTAAAGTATCAAAACAAAAGCAAACTAGTACTGCACAAAACAATATAGAAAACAGTGAAAGTACAAGAAACAATACAATTCTTCATCCAAATTGTCCTCCAGGTTTTATATAAAAAATACTGCAATAAACTGTTGTGCAAATGTAACTTACATACGCTATTAAAAACATTGTCCAACTACAAAATGAAACACAGGTGTTGTTAGTTTTATCGCAAACATCTCTAGTTCCAAATATTACACATAAGCGCACGCAATCACATAGCCGTATTTCTAATGTTACTGTAATAGATAAACAAATCACACCAATTTTATAAAATGCTTAAGAATTATAGTTGGCAATATATCAGTTATTAATTGCTTATGGAATAAATGTTTGTACAACTGTTGGTATAAATGAAACCTGTTTTTAAAAGTCTACATGCCTTCTACTTTGACAGGACAGCAACATATTAATAATTACATTTTACATATTCCAGATGCCCTAAAGATTACATTTAAAGACTTGTTTCATAATAGTATAACAGAAGACATTGGATGTTAACAACAAATTAACATAAGACTTCAAGTTAGAGATTGTTCTAATTATCTTGTGCTCATTTTTCGAAGATACTTAGTGGATGGATTCAAACTAAATACTTCAATTACTAATTACACACATTCTCAAGTTTACATTTCTGGTACGCTTTATAAAGCATTTTTTTTTTATTCAGAGTATTGGTTAAATATAAATAAAACTTCACACTATATTACCAAACATTAAAATAAGAAACAGATCCAATCATCTAATACAAAATCGTATGCATAAAAGATATCCATCACTTTCTTAACCTGCGTCCATACTAGATAGACCAAACCTAACATAACTCTAGGGTCCACCAAAATCACTGTGGCCCAGAACTGATCGTCAGGTAGATCCAATAAACAACTTGTGTATTTTTGATAATGTACGACATAGATGTAGACCATACTAGGGCATTGTGTGAGTAAGTGCCTTGAAGTTTCAAGTGAACACATACACACTCTACAAATGATGTTGTCATTATTATTTATCGCCATGAACCACCACAAACTGTGGCCACTACCTAACATATGTGAGGCACGATTCTTTATGGTATAAATGGAATGATGGTCATATTACCATAAAAGAAAGACTAACATGGAATTTAAAGGGCACAAACATAATACTGTTAAAAATGGCAACAGAAAGTTAAATGCAACATTTATAAGTCATTATACGCATGCAGTTGCTTGTATTCCAAGGTGCATGTATATAAACTATAATGAAAAGGTACAACATAACAAATACACGTCCATATATTTGGCTTAACTGTTTAAAGCATAAACTAAATATTTTAACGCCCAAAGCAAAACACTTAGTGTACCTCCATGAACCCTTCAAAAGCACCTGCACAGCCACAGGAGGACCAGATGTCCCTCCGACATGTAGACATGCTGCCTGACAGAAGAGAACTCCTCTCCTATCAGTCAGCGTGTTTACGCTGAGCAAAGTTAACACACTGACTGACAGGAGAGGAGTCCTCTCTTGCCATACAGCATGTCTACGTTGTCGGCTGAATAACGGGAGGCAGCAGAGTTCACTTCTGAGCCCTGCTGTCTGCCATTATTTTGCGGTTTGTGGCGTAGCCAAACGGCTTCAGATGTAGAGCAACATCAGTCATACTGGACAAACAAGTTAAACATTCCTATAACGTGACACATCCAGAAAGTAGGGCTTTAAAATCTCTGACACTATTACAATCAAACCAGCAGACAAAGGAGGAGCCGTTGTCATAATGAACACCTGTGACTATGTGTAGGCATGCTGACTGAGAATCTCTGGCTGGGTCCAGAACATCTTGAAGCCACTGGTAAGAGAGACACCCAGCTATATCCAGGGCACCACTGATCTACTCAACAAACTGGACAGTATAGGTCCCCACCCAATGGGAACATTACTGGAAACCATGGATGTGGAGTCACTCACAAACATTCCCCACATCAAAAGCACTGAAGGATGTAAGAATGTTCTTGGTGATCAAAACCCACTCGCTGACACTATAGGCATTTGGTACTGACACGTACCTGCAAATAATGGAGACGGCCATGGGTACCTGAATGACCCTCGAATGGCTCTGCACTATGCACATTTATTCTGGGCACAATTAGAGACGGATTTCCTTGGGACCTGTGAATGCAGACCTTTGAGCTACATCGATGATATCCTCCCGATTTAGACTGCTGTGGAACAGGACCTCAAACCTCTACAAAATATTTAATTCCATTCAATCATCAACCTCAAACTCTCCCACTCTCCTGAAAAAATACATTTCCTCAACAACTCCATAACAATAAAAGATGGACAGTGGCAGACTACAGTATACTGCAAACCAACCAACCGTGCCAGCTACTTGAAGAGTGACAGATTCTGCGCACAAAACATGCTACAATATTCAGCCAACCATTAAGATACAATCAAATATGCTCAGAAACAATGGACCAGAATAAAAACATACAAACTTTGAGATCAGACTTTATAAACTGTGAATATAACCACAAAATTGTGGACAGATAGATTCACAGGGCAACACAGATCCCCCGGAAAAGCATGTTAGATTACAGAGTGAAAGATATTCAAACCCGAGTGCTAATGAATGCTACAAATCTGAGCCAGGCATGCTTAATATGCATTTGACCCTGGCCCCAGTGTTGTGATAACTCTCTATTTTAGCATTCTTTTGTCTGTGATAGCCATTTTCTTACTTGCCGAAGGATTAAAGAGACCGCAAAAGACACCTGCCATATGCCAAACTCTGCCCCACCTTAATGGCTATTCAGCGGTACTGGCATGTGATGATAACGCCTTATTCAATTTTGCCTACTTCTGTGGTACTCTTTACCACTTGGAAAATATGAAAGGTTGAGTCAGCGGTATCGAACATGCAACTTATGTGCCTCAGCCGATTAGCGTTGTATATGCACCAGATGAACATTAAATCTCCCCATTTAAATGTTATGCATTTCAAGTGAACTCATTTCATTCGCTTTAAGGAAAGGAGCCTCGGGCATCCTAACATGCAGGTCTCTTTTTCAGATCTACTGGCCTTTCAGAGTTTAGGATCCACCTGATCGGCATGCATTTGATCACCTTCAGAAGAGTGAACGGTGGAGCAAGGAACACCCAAAATGTGTCTGTTTCACAACTCTACCAGAACCTAGAGTGGCGGCTGCTATCGTGGGGCGGATGGGCGCCGCCCCCCCAGAAAAAAAGAAAAAAAAACGAAGCTAAAAGAGATTCAATTAAACTTCTCTGATTGAATCTCTTTTAGCTTCTAGTGCTGCATTTCCTTTGCCAACAGCGCGGGGGCGCTGTGGCAAGGAAACAATAGTGTATACTGGGTGGCCCGGCTTTCACAGCGGGGCGCGTCCCAATTTAGTATGATTTTTTCTATAGTAGAGTGCGTGGAGCTTGTAGCTCCACGCACTCTATGTAGCCCTCGGAATTAGAAGCATGGCGGGGCGCTTCAGGGGTGGCCCCGCCAGTATAAAATGTGCGCAAACAGTGCACTTCAGTTTCCCAATCCCTCCCCTGCCATGGATACAGTAATGCCATTGGCTGGCACAAACAGCCAATGACATTACTGTATGACTGGCAGCGCAGGGTGTGTGCGTGCGCCTGCGCCGCCTTCACACGTCTGGGGCTGTTCCAGTTTGTTTCTCTTTCTTTCAGCCCCCGGCCTCGATGCAACGACAACAGTGCTGCTCCTGCTCCACCAGGCCAGCCCAGCGGCGCCGCGGATCCAGTAAGTACCCCCCATGTTTGTTTCTTCTGTTTGGGCCCGGGGACTCGGGGAGTGTTACACTACTTACGGCTCCCCTCACCGGGCCCAAACTATGTGGTCCACCGTGACCATCCACCATAGCAGGCCAGGCCCAGTCAACACTGGACGACGTGTAGGCCAGGGCCTACACATAGTTCAGTGTTGCTGCCAGTGCCGAGCTGAGTGCCCAAGCCTTGGTGGTAGCGTAGCGGGATGCCCGCTACGCTACCACCAGGGCAGGGGCAGCCTTGGTGGTAGCGGGCGGGGGCTGCCTGCCCTGGGCCTACTTTGTTTTTACCCCCGGTCTGTGCCGGCACTGCCGTGGCCCAAGGGCTTTGCCTTGGGCCAGCCCGGACGGGGCAAGGACCTAGGCCCAGGGCAGGCAGGCATGGTGCGCTGCTGCCTGCAGTGCTGATGCCCATAGTACTCAGCCGCGGCCCGGCGACCACTCCGGCCGCATCATATCTGCTAATTGTGCCGTTTTATATTTTTAGCATTTTTCAACAAAAAATTACGAAAATATAAAACGATTAACGGCACAAGTCACCAGGGAGAGCCCTGGCAGGGAGAGGCCCTCTCTTCTCCCTGCCAGGGCTCTCCCTGGTGACTTGTGCCATTTCCTGTTTTATATTTTCAGCATTTTTTGTCGAAAAATCCCGAAAATATAAAACAGCACAATTAGCAGATGCGGTGGGCGTGCGGGCCGCAGCTGAAACAGGAAAACAAGTTCTCTCTTCTGCGCTTGGCATGCCGGCAGGAAAAAGGAACAAAAGAGGAAGAGAGGGTGTCGGTCAGTAAGGCTCGCTGGACTGCACCCGAAATGTATCATATGTCAGCTAGGGACGAGACATCTGAATAATTGTCCTCTTACATGGCCAGCATTTCGTTCTTCCACTTTAAGGTTCAGAAAATACACTCATGAGGAACACCAGCAGTGAAGGTAATCAGGCATCCATCCCTGGTGATACCAAATGAGGGGAACTGGTGCTCAAATGAAGTCACCAGCCAGAGGGGTCACTATAATAATACTAACAATAATTTAGCATTTTATATAGCGCTACGAACCCTCAGGTACCTGAGGGCTGCTTATTATTACCCACAGTGTGTGGTGCTCATTTATCGACCTTGGAAGGAAGAATGGCTGGGTTTGGTACTGCCGGGATTCGAACCTGCTCAGCAGGCTCTGCACAGATGTCAAAGCGTGCACTCTACTTGATGTACTATCAGACCTGCTTTCCTACTATGAGTCTCATTCCCTGCGTCATTGCATTGCCGGTGCAATAGACTGAGCTGGAGTCAGAACACCCCCACTCCCAACCTATACATCCTACCTCTACTTGCAGAGCTTTGCCAGTGCCACTGATCCCAGACCTGGCTCTTAGTTCATCTTATTGTGGTCAGGCCGATGAGCAGTGTGAGAAGGGTACATGGGGAAATGATGAAAGAGAGGGGAGAGACAGCGAGGGAGCTTGAAGACCATCAGAGGGTAGCTGCTGAGTGGCAAGGGGTCAATTGCCAGCTGTGTAAGGTAGGAGTACTGTTGATGCCATTTTTGGGGTTTTCCACTAAACCATCTTTTCTCACAGTACCACCACACAGATTTAGCGCCAATGGCTTTTCCCAGGGGGTGCCCGGGCCCGAAGCACCCGCGTATTTGGTGCCCCTGGTTCCTGCGTTTGTTCTCTATCTTATCTCTTCCACATTTTGAATGAAACCTGGAACATTATAATGTCAATTCCATTTAAAACGTGGATGGCAGTGGAATTAATAGACGGCTTTGTGCTACGGTGCATTTATTTATACATATTCTAAAAGGTGTACTGAATCTAATCCTTACGTTGCATATTCATTGCTTTATTTTCCAGCAACTGCTGTCATTTAAATTGTCATGCGAGCCGGGCAAATCAGGGCCAGTATATAGAAGCGGCATCAGTCTGAAAAAATGTATCGGGGATCAAACAGCAGTAGTCGAGTTTTTAGACGGGACACTTCACCACTGCACTATGTAACCTGATGAAGAATAATAAACAACTAAAGGTGAAATGGCCCATTTTGGTACTGAAAGTCCCATGGAATACATTTGTATTGGTTCTTGGAGTTTAAAACATGCACACCTAACGTTTTCAAAAACACTATTACAAGAAAATATCCTCTCTTGGTTTTGTGTGTGTGTTGATTTTATGAAAGGCAAATGCCCTTCGCCCTGTGCAATTTGGGTGGTTATGCAAAACCAATTTAATGAAATGTGCATATTTTACCTTGATATGATAATTTCTGGCTACGTCTGTCTACCTTCACGCCTTCATCCCTTGTTGTGGCCAGGCACAGCTACACTTGCCAGGCACTTGCCAGGCACAGCTGTAGCAGAATTAACTACCCATTGTTGTAGAAGCAGCAACATGGTGCAGGTTCCTGGGCATCATGATCTAATAGCAGTGCCTGGCAGAAGCTTACACCGTGTATGCACAAGGCCAAAATGTTGGCTTTGTCAATGCTTGTGTTTAACAGGATCTCAGCGGCTTTGCCAATGCTGTTTTTAACAGGACTTCAGCGAAGGACACACAGAGTGCTTCTAAATCGGGTGCCTGAAGGGCTGCAGCAAATTAATTTTGTAATGTGAGCTCCGCAAAGCGCACTTTTAAAGCCCCAGAACAAAAACATTACAAAAATGTATATATTGCACATGTTTCCATCATTACTGACTATATAATGAACTTCTTTATGCATACACCATAGTACCAGCTATTCCCAATGCAAGCTGCTGTAAAATACACCATCATACTTGCACACGTAAGAATAGTGTACCACCATTAATATGTAAAACCAAATGCTTTTTTCATATTTCGGTGGGTTTTTTGGACAGTAAATTGCACATTTTGTAGGCCATTTTTCAAATATTTTGCGGGGGGGTGGGAGAAACCCTCCGCACCTCCCTTGGGGGGGGGGGGGGGGGTGGTCTCACGCGCTCGCTACTATATTCGCCCGGGGAAATTTATGCCCCACCAGCTTTCAAACTCACCAGCCACCACTGGGTGGGCCTGAAGGCCTAAATGAGAGACAGACTCAGTCGTTCCTCTTTGAGAGTCTGCAGCCGTTCTGAGGCTCGTGCCTGCAAGGGCTCCTTAAATTAGCTTGAACCATGACAATACGCGTGGGAGGGACACACATTGCTAAAGGGGCAATACACCTGTGAGGGTCACACACCACACATACCCTGCTTCTCCAAGAAAAAGCTGCTGTTGTGGGGTTTACCAGTTTGGCTGTTTTATTATGACAGCACATTTTACATGTTTGTTCGGCTCTAGCCTACATATATACACAAAGCAAGGTAACATCCCAGCTCTCATCTCTGAACAAGTGTTTTACTTCTCCAGGTGAACACATGACCTGTCCGTATCAACTGAAGGACAATTTCTAGCAGCAGAGGATTACAAATGATCAGAGGGAATGAAAGTATATGGTTCAGCACTAAGGGCAACCCGGTAATGAATCAAAGACATTTTCCAGCGCCAGCTACAGCAGAGGCAATTAAAGTGTCTATGACAAAGCCATGAAGAAATCTGATAAACATTTGGCCTCAAACAAACATTGTTTTAAGAATGGCACAAATTATTTTCCAACGAACAAGGATGTCATGAATCATAAGAGAATTAAATTAGCTTCTGTCATGCATGCTGGACCCTGTACCTCTGGATCTGGAACTCCGTCTGTGCGTAGAACGGGTTAAGCTCATAGAACAGCTAGACCGTTTTACTCAAGATGGAGGTTGTTTGATGTATTACCAGGAAAACAACGTCTGCATTATTTTTAGTCATTGAAATTCACGTGATTTCGGTTAGTCACGTGTTTTACGGCAGAACGTTTATAAGCAGCGTGGAAACGCCACTCGCTGCTTCTGATTGCGTCTTGGTAGCTGAACTTTTCATCTGCGTCCTCGCATCCAGTCAGTTGCTTCCTTGGCCTTCTTCGACGCGTTTCCTTCACACGCGATCTCCTGCATCTACAACTGACTTTGTTAGCGTGTCTTCTCACACGCAAGGCCCGGTTTCATTTGGATGCAGTTTTCCTGTTCACGTGAAAAAACCCACGTAGACTCTGAACTCTTCAAGCGCAGCTGTCCTGACTGCGTGTACTGGATTCGTGTGTAAAATCACACGCGGACGTTGGAACTCTTCAAGCGCGGCTATTCTGCTTGCGTGTACTGGTTTTGCATGTAAAATCACACGCGAACGTTGGAACTCTTCAAACGCGGCTGTCCTTGCTGCGTGTAGTTGATTCTTATGTATCCAGCACCTGGTTGATTAAAGCATGTGAGGAAGTAACAGGTGGACTCATTTCGTTATAAGTTCTGTTCCTGGTGAGACAGGAAGGTGTATCTTCGATTACAACTTTAATTTGAAGGTGTCTGTGCACAGAACTATGAACGCTATCCTGTGGTGTACCAACCGGTAACTAGCGAGAGCCTTGAGCCGTTCGGGATAAGTCTCCCTTACTAACCTTCCCTCCTTTGTCGTTTTTTATTTTCTTTCTGGATACTTCATGGACTTTGTTGAAGACTACAGTTCTAAGCCTACAGGTTAGTGTTCGAATCTGCATTTTTACCATTCTATCAAAAAGGCCAGTTGAGATAGATTCTTATTATGCTTTCTTTTCCCTAGGCTGCCTTCCTGTAACTCTCCCACGCCCTTCCCAGTGATCCTCCTCTCTGCCTGTTCCACCAGTCAGAGAGTTGAATCACTTGGAAGGTCTAAATTGACATCCCTTCTATCAAGTCATGTGAATTAAAGGATCCGGAAGACCCTTATCAATTGTATCCTTTTTGGTTACCGTATCCTTTTCATAAATAACTTTGGTGATTTATGACAGAATCAGAAGCCATGGAGGGTACGGATCCCTTAACGGTTCTGACTCAATTAATCACAGACTTGAGAAATGAAATGATTACGGCACAGAGCACATTGCGTCATCGCATGGACATTATGCAAGACGCTATGAGGGCTACTCCTCCGGTAACACTTGCTCCAGCTGCCATTGCATCCGGATCCGGTACCACGGTACCACCACGGGAGAACCACCAAGTAATTATGCCAACGCAGTTTCCTTTGGCTCCTCCAGAAAGGTTCACAGGAGATCCCAAGACCTATAGAACCTTTGTCAATCAGTGCCGACTCCATTTCTTGTGCCGGCCTAACTCATTTCCTGATTTAACTACTAAGGTGGCTTTCGTGCTTTCCCATTTGGGGGGCACAGCTGCTGCTTGAACTAATCCATTATTGGAGAATAATAGTCCTTTGTTGTACGATTGTGACAAACTTCATTCTGCCATGAGCAAGGTATTTGATATGCGTTATTCTACTCAAGCCACAGATCTGGAATTGCTCAATCTACAACAAGGCAACCAAACGCTATTAGCTTACATAGCCAGATTTAATCCACTAACCGGCGAGACCCAATGGCCTGAAGATTTAAAAAAACGTGGCCTTTTACAAGGGTCTATCAGAAGAACTAAAAGACGCCTTGTCTACAATTCCTACGGTCCCTACTGGATTCACAGAATTGCTCGATATGATTCTACAAGTCGATGCTCGAAGACATGCTCGCAAAGGAGAAAGAAAACCGTTCTTGCAGACATCAGGCCGTTCTGAGGTACCAGCAGCCTCGTCTAATGACCCTGAACCCATGCAAATCGGTGCGCTGAGAGGCCGATTATCTAACGCAGAAAGGGAAAACCGTAGAAAAAACAATCTATGCATGTACTGCGGTTCATCCAAGCATGTACTGGTGGCATGTCCCAAAAGACCATTCAAGCGTTCGGGAAACGCCAAAAGTCGACACTAGAAGGAGTCCCTGTGTCGAGTGTTAAATCAGACTCCAGTACCATTCCAGCTTGCAAACCTATAGCTGTAGAGGTGACACTGCATTTCGCTGATCAAGAGTTAGTATCCAGGGCCATGGTTGATTCCGGAGCCACACACAACTACATCGATATTACAAATGCGAAAAAATGCTCTATACCCTTGATAACTAAAAACAAACCTGAAACAGTGAACACTGTGGATGGGTGTCAGTCTTAACTTCAGGTATGGTCACTCAAGAGACGGTACCTATTCGAATGACTTTATCAAATGGGCATTCAGAGGAAATAGTTTTTGATGTTATCGCGGCTCCTCATTACAAATTATTGCTTGGTCTTGCCTGGCTGACTCTTCATAATCCAACCATTGACTGGGTTACAGGATTGATTCAATATCCCTCCACTTATTGCAACGAACATTGTTTGACCAGTCAAGGGGTGTCATCCAAATCACAAATCCTGGCCTTTATGGAGGGAGGTTTCTCTATCAGTGTCGTACATCAGAGCAGTACACATATACCATCTGAATACACTGAATATGCAGATGTCTTTGATAAGGGGCAGGCAGAACAACTACCTCCTCATAGACAGTATGACTGTCCTATTGATCTAATTCCCGGGGCTAAGATACCTACTGGTCGCGTTTACTCTTTAACTCCCAAGGAAGATGCTGTCTTAAAAGACTACATTGATAAGGCTCTTGATATGGGGTTCATTCGGCCATCCCAATCGCCTGCTGCCTCTCCATTATTCTTTGTTCCTAAAAAAGAGGGAGACCTAAGACTATGCATTGATTACAGGGCTCTTAATGACATCACCATCAAGAACCAATATCCATTATCCTTGATAAACGTTTTGTTGGATCAACTTGGTACTACCTTGTATTTTTCTAAATTAGATTTACGGGGAGCATATAATCTGTTTCGCATCCGTGAAGGCGATGAGTGGAAGACCGCTTTCAAGACGCGGTACGGCCTTTACAAATATCTTGTGATGCCTTTTGGTCTCTGTAACGCTCCAGCCACGTTTCAGTTCTTCATTAACGACATCTTTAGAGACATGATGGA
The DNA here is from genome assembly GCF_040938575.1 of Ambystoma mexicanum. NCBI lineage: Eukaryota > Metazoa > Chordata > Amphibia > Caudata > Ambystomatidae > Ambystoma > Ambystoma mexicanum. Next base: position 1,283,326,427 of record NC_090934.1, read on the forward strand.
CCAGTACATTGCGATATATTTGGATGACATATTGATATATTCATCCTCTTTATCAGAACATGTAAAACATGTGCCCGCTGTTCTACAAAGGCTCAGAGAAAACAAACTCTTTGTAAAAGTGGAGAAATGTGTCTTTCATACCCAGAAGTTGAGTTTCTGGTTATGATATCACAAATCAAGGAGACCGAATGAGCTGTTCCAAAGTGAAAGCTATATTGAATTGGCCTATTCCACATAATGTCAAGTCTCTACAATCATTCCTAGGTTTTGCGAATTTCTACCGGAGGTTTATCCGTTCCTTCTCCAAAATAGTGGTCCCATTGACAGTCTTGACTAGCTCCAAAGTATCTTTCTGTTGGAATCCGGACGCTCAAACATCTTTTGAGACACTAAAAGAAGCATTTACCACTGCACCTGTACTCCAACATCCAGACCCTGATTGTCAGTTTATTGTAGAAGCGGATGCTTCCAGTGTCGCTACCTGGAGCAGTCCTCACAAATCTGTGCAGAAACCAAAGAGGAGCATCCCGTTGCTTTCTTTTCTCGTAAACTAACACCTTATGAACAGAACTTTATTGTTACTGAACGGGAGTTGCTTGCAATTAAGGATGCTTTTTGAGAATGGCGACATCATCTTCTTGGTGCCAAGCATCAGGTATTGGTTTATTCAGATCATCGGAATCTTCAGGCATTTAAAACTATGAAATGTCTTACCGCTCGCCAGGCTAGATGGCATTTGTTTTTTGCTCAATTTGATTTCCAAATCACATATCGCCCGCCAGGCAACATGTTAAAGCAGATGCTTTATCCCGCATCAGTGAGGATGAGAAAGAGGAACCTCCGGTTCAAAATACATTGCTAGCAGATCATGTGACATGTAGTTGTTCTGCACAGTCTTCCCTCAAACAAGAACTACGGGAATGGGTAAAACAAAATCCTAGATCGGTTCAGGAGTTGAATCTAGACATCCACAATGATTTACCTTTCACACAAGTGGTGCTTTACCTGCCAACAGAAACCACTCGGAACCGGGCTCTCACTTGGGGGCACAATTCAATTGTAGTAGCCCATCCTGGACAAAAGAAAACCCTTGAGCTGCTCAGGAGATGGTGTTGGTGGCCTTCAATTGCATGGGATGTAATTGATTATGTTTCTACGTGTTCAGTATGCATCCAATGCAAGAGCCCTCCCGGAAAACCAGTGGGTTTACTACAATCTCTACCTGTGCATCACAAACCCTGGCACATGATATCAATGGATTTTGTGGTGAAACTCCCAAGTAATAACGGTTACAATACCATATGGGTGGTGGTAGACTACTTTACTAAATTGGCTCTTTTTGTTCCCTGCACTGGGTTACCAACAGCTGCAGTTCTAGCTGACTTGTTTATCAGGCATAGCTTCCGTTTTTTTGGTCTACCTTCAGTGATAATTACTGACAGGGGATCACAATTTGCCTCCCGCTTTTGGAAAGCACTAACCTCGGCGTTACTTATTGATGACAGGATGTCTAGTGCTTATCATCCCCAAACAGACGGGCAGACTGAAAGGACCAATAGCACTATGGAACAATATCTGCGGTGTTTGTGTCTTCAGTTTCAGTCGGACTGGATCACAGTCTTAACAGCAGCAGAATTTGCTTACAATAACGCCTACCATAGTGCCATAGGAACTACCCCTTTCTATGCTCTTATATGGTCAACACCCCAAATCCATTCTGTTGGATTCCGGGTTATCTTTGGACACTCCTGCAGCTGTTCGAACTATCAGTGATCTAAAGAACATGCAAAGAAACGTTACACAACAGCTAGAGCAGGCTAAAAAACTAGATAAGCGCTATGCGGATACTCACAGAAAACCTGCACCGGTCTACAAACCAGGAATGAGAGTATGGCTATCCACTAAGAACTTGAAGATACCTGGCAAAAAGAAACTGTTACCTAAGTATATAGGACCATATGAGGTGCTCAAGGTGATTAATCCAGCTGATGTCTGCCTAGCATTGCCACAACGATGGCGAGTGCACCCGCTATTTCACGTCTCACTCATCAAACCATGCTCTGATGCCACTAGGCTGTCTATACAGCCAATCGCTGTTTCTGTGAAAGGATCAGATTAATTTGAGGTACAAGAAATACTGGATGTGAGATTACGTGCGGGCAGACCTTTTTATCAAGTGGACTGGAAATGTTATGGCCCAGAAGACAGATCACGGGAACCTCTTTCCAATATCCATGCTCCTGCTTTGTTAAAGAAATTCCACTTGAAGAAGGGGGATGCTGCTCCTTTGCGGGGTGGCACTGTCATGCATGCTGGACACTGTAACTCTGGATCTGGAACTCCGTCTGTGCGTAGAACGGGTTATGCTCATAGAACAGCTTGACCGTTTTACTCAAGATGGAGGTTATTTGATGTATTACCAGGAAAACGACGTCTGCATTATTCACGTCATTGAAATTCACGTGATTTCGGTTAGTCACGTGTTTTACGGCAGAACGTTTATAAGCAGCGTGGAAACGCCACTCGCTGCTTGTGATTGTGTCTTGGTAGCTGAACTTTTCATCTGCGTCCTCGCATTCAGTCAGTTGCTTCCTTGGCCTTCTTCGACGTGTTTCCTTCACACGTGATCTCCTGCATCTACAACTGACTTTGTTAGCGTGTCTTCTCACACGCAAGGCCCGGTTTCATTTGGATGCAGTTTTCCTGTTCACGTGAAAAAACCCACGTAGACTCTGAACTCTTCAAGCACGGCTGTCCTGACTGCGTGTACTGGATTCGCGTGTAAAAACACACACGGATGTTAGAATTCTTCAAGCGCGGCTGTCCTGACTGCGTGTACTGGATTTGTGTGTAAAATCACACGCGAACATTTGAACTCTTTCAAGCGCGGCTGTCCTGGCTGCGTGTACTGGATTTGCGTGTAAATCGCACGCGGACACTGGAACTCTTCAAGCGCGGCTGTCCTGGCTGCGTGTAGTTGATTCACGTGTATCCATCGCCTGGTTGATTAAGGCCTGTGAGGAAGTAACAGGTGGACTCATTTCGTTATAAGTTATGTTCCTGGTGGGATAGGAAGGTGTATCTTCGACTGCAACTTTAATTTGAAGGTGTCTGTGCACAGAGCTATGAACGCTATCCTTTGGTGTACCAACCCGGTAACTAGCGAGAGCCTCATGCCGTTCGGGATAAGTCTCCCTTACTAACCTTCCCTCCTTTGTCGTTTTTTATTGCTTTCTGGATACTTCATGGACTTTGGTGAAGACTACAGTTCTAAGACTACAGGTCAGTGTTGGAATCTGCATTTTTACCATTCTATGAAAAAGGCCAGCTGAGATAGATTCTCATTATGCTTTCTTTTCCCTAGGCTGCCTTCCTGTAACTCTCCCACGCCCTTTCCAGTGATCCTCCTCTCTGCCTATTCCACCAGTCAGAGAGTTGTATCACTTGGAAGGTCTAAATTGACATCCCTTCTATCAAGTCATGTGAATTAAAGGATCCGGAAGACCCTTATCAATTGTATCCTTTTCGTTACCGTATCCTTTTCATAAATAACTTTGGGGATTTATGACAGCTTCACATGCAATGTTAGCTTTGTGTCGATTGGCTCTCAGGGGTTTTGGGTATACACGGTATAAGCCAATGATGGAAACATGCAACGTGAAAGTCAGGGCACAAGTGGAGGGTATGCGGGAGTTGAAGGTGTCCCTCCACTATTTTTAGAGATGGGATGCAGCCCCACCCCTTAGGCCAACAAAGGGAGCTGTCCCATTTAAGTGCACATTTCTGAATCTCATTCGGGCTGCCCTAATTAACATTCTGTCACTGCTTGTTTTATACCACATTTGGCATCTTCGCCTCAAAGCTAAAATCATATGCATTCCGCAGCCGATAGCTCAATATCTGCCATAATTCAAGAAAGAAAAAACTGAATACAAATAATATATTTCAAAGTTGCCTATTCCCTTTCGAGGATGACTATTCGTTTAATGGGTAAAAACGCATTTGTTCTGTTGAACTAAAAATGCAATCTTGTGTGTAATATGCTCCATGCATGTGACAAAGGACTATAACCAGATTAAGTTATTATACGGGCTCTTTTAAAAAGTTTTCCTTAAATAATAGGGTTTGTAGAGTTATGATGCCTCAGGTTTGCCGTTTGCTGTTCAGGCAGTTTTAGCGCCCTGAACAGACCTTTGAAAATAAGGTGAACTGCGCATTTCCGAAATGAACACAAATGAAAAAAAGCACCATTCGCCATACAACACTGTGGGGATCACTTTCACTGCATCATATCTTATCAACATTGTAAGTGAAAACCCACCATATTTATTATCAAAACCTCTGAAAGCAGCCATTAATTGTATTTTTTTTATTTCAGACGGGACTGACCCAGTGTTGACGGTTCAGTGTGGCTTTACAATCAAACGTTTTGCATGCTACATGTGTGGTACTTTCCTTGGGATTCGAAAGCGAAGCAGTGAGCTGGTGCTGCAGAAGCGTGAGCAGCTGACAGGAGTGGCTTGTGGCTTGCACACACACAGCTGTGGCTCCAACCTACCTGCCTACTGGTCCTGCCCTGGCCTCTCCCCAGCCACCGCGCCCTGTGGCTTGGTGGCAGGTCAGAGTTGGTAGATGTTGGTCATCAGCCACTATCTGGACGTCAAGTTGAGCAACTTAGTGGGGTAAGGCTTTGTGGCGCGACATATGAGCACTGAGCTCATTGCACCTATCGGTGCGCGAGGTCATTAGCAAGGGAAGGTCTTTGCCTGCTGTTAGTGAGCTCTTTTGATAAAACTTTGGGACTTTGAACTTTTCAATTCAACGCGTTTTCTGTGTTTGTTTCTTTTGGTTATGGAGTCTAACCAACTCCATAGGCATCATCTTTTACAACTGTGTCACAAAGCACCTTCAGTGCAGCGCCACAGGGAAGTCTTCTAGATTTCCCAAGGTTTAAATGACTTCTCTGGGATCAACTACTGCTTCCCAGAACAGCAAAGTGAAATTGACTTTACTTAGCATTGTACTTGCTCGACCCAGCACACCCTATCTTACAATAGAGTGCAGGAGGGGTTACCTGTGTCGAAATGCTCATGTACACATTTTTATGTTACCCTTTCCTCAATTGACTGGCTGGTGGCAGTTGTTTCGTTTTGAACTACCTTGGTTTGCATTTATCGTTACCGTTCACGGCTCTGGGAAAGTAACCGCGGAAGCCATCTTTTTAAAAATGGCATACAGCCATCTTTTTTCACAAGGTCTTTGTAGAAAGGTCCTTCTAGAGAGTTTCTCTGTGTGCCAAACCAGGTTTGGTCTCTTTGTTCATGCGCCTTTGGCAGGATTCAGGAGTGAAACCCGCCTCTGGCTCCAGAGTGTCTGGGGTAGGCAGGAAGTGAGGGAGGTGCCCGAAACTCCCTGTGCTTAGTCTCTTAGGAGACCCAAATGCACTCTGTGGTGATTGGCTGGCTGACTGTCCGGCAAGGACAGCCACCCTGCTGGGTGAGTGACAGCTGGGCTGAAATCAATGGAAGGGAACGGAATAAAAGGCAAATCTTTTGGCTTGGAAGGCAGAGTCGACCACTGTACGAAGGAACCGAAGAAGAGCTTGAAGAGGACGCGGTGATGCTGGAAACGCACTGGAGGGGCAGGGCCTCACTGTCCTTGTCCTGTAGTCCTTTTTCATTTGTGTTCTGTATTGCTTTCTGCCAAGGAGTCCTTATGGGACTCCTGGCAGTGCAGCTCTTCCTGTTTTTGGTTTTGTGTACAGACCCATGGGATACCCTTATGGCACCCATGGGTGGAGGTGCAAACCTGTGCCCCTAGTGTATGTTTTTGGGCACCTGTGTGTGGCCCACAGAGCAGGGTATGGGCTGGTGGCAGCTCCATGCTGAATTTGACAGGTGCTCTGAGTATCCTCCATTTTGGGATATCCAGGCTCTGCCATTGGAATCAGTTGATTCCTGATAGGAAACAAGATGGCACCTGTGGCCTCTTGCTTTCTATTGCCCGTTACCTTGTTTTCCCAAAGTCCTGGGAAGCCCCGACTCTGTTCCTTCCCCCCGACTGGCTGTTGGGTGGAAGTTCCATATATGGTGTTGTTGTGAAGTCCAGGCCAGACTGGCTGGAGCCTTCCCAGTGACTGTATGTTGTGGGTACACCCTGTGGGTGGGACCTGGGTGAATGGAGTGTGTGACCAATATGCACTTCTTGTTGTGGATGTCTGGTTTCTGGTGTATGACACAATGACTGAGACAGCCCTGCCCGAAACTGGTATGAATGCAGTGTGTAGTGTTCAATGGCTGGGTACTTGTCCCAATACACATTCCTTGTTGTGAGTGTCTGAGAGGGAGGAGTATGGCCTGAACGCACTGTATGCCTGATTGGCTGACTGACTGTATGAATGCCCTTCTGTATGATTGGCTGCTGAGTGTGACCCAGCAGTGTTAATGAGAGACAGAATAGTATATCTGGGGACCCCTCACCACGAAATTGTTCAGAAGCTGAGTTGACACTTTAAGAGTAACTGGAACTGCTTATCCTTGATGCCCATCTGGGAGAAGAAGTAATGCTGCTCCATTTGTTTCAACCCGATCGGAAAGCTGTGGAGTTCATCAAGGACTGATCTGAGAGAGGACCTGGTTAGGCGCCCTCTTCCCGTGCTCCGAGGGACCATCGAGCACCGCTAACCTTCGCCGAAGCTCCCTGCAAGTCAGACCCTCGAAAGGCTGGCGACCGGAGACGGGGACCGCCGAGGAGAACGAAGTAAAGCACCCAGACATCTACGCCGTCAAAGTCCATTGCCGTCGACCAGGGTTCGGAGTATAGCCATAACCACTGAAGGCCCGTCGAAGACGGGTTGCCCAGAAGAGGGGACCACTTGACGCTGTGCCGCCGACAACCGGAGCCACATGCTCCTTTGCCTAAGACTTTTGATTCACGGATGAGCTCGTCGCACTGCCGCCTGCCTTATCCCGCCGGAGAAGGCCAGGCCGTCGACGCGTCGAGTAGCATCCGCCGGTGGGTTTCCCACCACCCGCAGACCACAAAGACTTCGACGAGTCGACGCCCTTATCGGGCCACAGTTCTTCGGAAACTTTTTGCAGTCCTGAACTATCAAACACTGAGGTGCACCGCACACCTCATCCTCGCAGGACGTCGCCGACGAGCACTGCCTGGATCGACGCCGTGGTCTCGTCACCATCGAACTTTTCATCAACGCCGTCAATGTCAAGTTCACCTTCAACGCCTCTAGACGATCCGTGGCTCCTGCTTTAAAGGGAGTCACTCAAGAAGGATCCATCAACACCTCATCGAAGAACTCTGATCTACCAGGTACATTGGGGGGGGGCAGAAACCTTATAGAAGGAATATGGCTTATAGAACAATATATGGACTGGGCTTGTGATATATCTAATTTACAGGTTGCCCAGGTGGTGGGGGGGATCTCCACACAGAATTGTGCCTAGTTGGTATGGGTCAATATTCTGCCCACTGTTCTAACCAACTGCTTTCCTCCTATTTCTATTGTTGGTTACTTTTATTCCTTGATCTGTGTGACATTTGACCAGAGTATAGTTGATGTACTTTAATGAGATCTGATAAAAATTGTGGTACCACTTTAGAACTGTATATATTTGCCATTGTGGATTTTCTGAGCACAAAGTGAGTTATTGTGATAGTGTACATAACCTTGAATATTAATTATATAAATACTGTGTTTTAACTAATACAGTGTGTGGACATTCCTTTGTGGGGTCTTGGGGATTACACTGTACTTAAGAACCAGCCTGCATCACCTCCTGAGAAGCTAGGCCTGGATTGCTCGACCAGCGCTACCCTATAGAGAATCTTGGCTGGGGTCCTCTGTGCCTCTCCTCTGCCATATAGAGAGCAGGAGTACAGACAGCCCCTCCAGTCTTTACAGAAGACTGCTGCAACTCCTGGACTGTTGGTTTGCCCGGTAAAGCCCTGTTGCAGTGACTACTTGCCAGGTTTGAATCGACAGAGAAGCCCTGCAAGGATGACTTCTCCCTTTGAGTTAGTGGGACCAATCAACTCCCAAGTAAGCTACCTGGACACCCATCTCGGAGCTGGTTGCATTTCCTCAGAGTTGCTACAGGAAACCGTAGAGCCCAGTGTCGTTTGTAGTTGGCTAGAGGTGATGGAGTGTGGGTAGAGCAGAGCTCTGCAGCAAGGAAACGAGTGACAGGCAGTTACTGCAGGGAACACTCCCTTGGAGCTGCCCGCCTTCCGAAATCACAACATTGCACAGAGATACTGGAACCCAACAGCAAAACAACGTTCTAGCTAATTTCAGTAGAGGTAAGGTTACCTGTGGAAGTGAGGCCTGACTGTTAAGCAAATTACTGAAAGTCACAATATTACTGAAAGTGCACATGAGATGAAAGGCAGGAAAAGAAGTTATAATTGGTGACCCCACACCTCTAGACAAGGAAATGGAAATGAATTTACAGATTTAGAATAACAAAAGTCGACAAATAGAGCAAGGAATAATCACAACGTATTTTCGGCTAGTCCAGTCAAGATTATACAGTCAAGTGGCCAATGTGTGTCAATCATCAACCAAAGTAACAAGAAAAACTGGGTGGAACCACACAGTTATCCAGACGCTCACACACTGCTCTGTTCAAAGAGCTGCAAAATTAATTCAAGATATGTTACTGCGTATGCTGTCCAAATGGGGATGTTTTAAAAATCTGCTGCTCCGAAAAAAGTAGGTGTCAAAGCTCACAGCGTTTAGCATCCCAAAATGAAATGTAATAACAGAAAAATAGAGGCAAACAGCATCCTCATCAATATGGGCTCATTAGCTGATGCATTTCGGAGATGAATTCCATCTACAGGGCTGAGCGCTAATCAATTAAACCAGAAATAGCATGCACAACATATAGAGTGGACAAAGGTGCATGCGGTTTGCAGCCATATTCAAAAATTAGGTCCATACATACCATATCGGTCAAATGGATATGAGTAAAATGGACAAAAAAAAGGGGTGGGAGGGGAGAATAACACATCAGGAAATGGTTTGTACAGTCTGACATAAGGAATAATAGACATGAGAATAGAAATAAGCAGTACCTTGCGTGGAGACCTTTTTGTCTGCAAATGTAATATGCACGCGTTCGATGCATGTAAATACATTGATGTTCATGCATAACGTCTAGGGAGACAAGGATTGCCTTGGTAGCAATTAGTACGGTCCACAGGTGCTGCAGAGTTAGTGATCTGTAAGAGATCCATGTGTAAAGGTATGAGGGAAGGCTTACATTGATGGATAGTGCAAGTCAAATTCAGAAAAAAGCTTATCTGCAAGAAGCAAGCGAAAAGATTTTGCAGAGATGGTGAGCGTGCACCATCTTTTTGTGTACTACTGTTGTCCCGGTAACCGTGGGTGTCGTGACGTTGTGTTGCAGGGGGGCGTGGCAGCATCACAGGCGCCTCACGTCCCGGACCTTCTGTGGGGGCACAGAACGGCCGGAAATTGTGGGACGAGGGCAGAACTGAAGCTTAAAGTGGTAGGCACCACATTACTTAAGATGTATATTTAAAATCCAAACATTCCGGGACAGAGCTGGATCTGATGCCAGATACAGGTAAACAGAAAGGAATATGAAAAGAAGGGAGCCATAAAAAAATGGCAAAGAAAATAGTCATGAATCACTCTTTGGGCGATCGGGTCATTCCCATGAAGTTCGTAGTGACATTAAAAAAGAAATGTACATAAAAGAAATGTGGGAAAATTATAGGTGGAAAGGGCAAAAAGTATGGTAAGAAGTACCAATCTTCACTGTACTACATAACATGCAGTACACAAGGGCAATCGAAAATGGCAGTTCCTTAGAGATGTACCAGTCTACTAGAAGGATACAACACTGTTATGAATATGAAATTCACAAGAATTATCAACTCTGAAAGTGGACAGTTGATAACCGTCCGGAGGTATGTATGCAAGTGTACCCAAATAGAATCAAATATAGAGAAACATTATTTTTATAATGTACAGTTTTTATGTAAAAGGTTTTGTTTATTGAAAAGTTGAGTTTCAACTAAATCAATAAAAAGAATAGAATCAAATATAGCATAGATAATTGATCTCTTCATTCATGCCATTTGGTGTAAGTGTGTCAAGGCGACCGATCCAGTAGGTTTCCCTCCTGTCCAGTTTAATTTTTATGCTCTCATGTGGATTTGATCTCGTCACAGTTTCCAAGAATTTAAATCTGATTTGTGATATGTTATGCCTCTTTTCAAGCCAGTGTCTGTCTACCTCAGAATAGGGATTTTGATTCCTGATACAGGACCTATGTTCATACGACCCGAGTTTAGCTGAGCATTTCCATTAACCATTATAGTAAAGTCCACTGGGGCATTTGATAGAGTAGATAATATTTGAGGTATCACAAGTAGCATAGTTCTTCAATAAAAAAAGTCTCCTGTATGCGGGTCATTAATGCTGTTCCCTTTGGTGACAAATCCACATTTGCAACAATGCAGGCAGGGAAATGTACCAATATGTGTCGTGCTCTGCACTTGGGTCAGTGGAGACCAATTGGTCTCTCAAATTTCTGCTCCTCTGATATGCAAACACTGGAAATTCCTTGAAGAGATGTTCGACCCTGAGATCAAAAGTTAGAGTCCCCCAGTTCTTCTTAATGATAGTTTTAATTCTGTTACTCTGAATCGAGAATTTTGATACATACACAAGTGTTGGTGCACATGTGGTTGTCTTCTTTCGTGTAAGTAAAGCATTCCGCTGTATTTGGTCAATTTTGGTTGTCGCTGCTTCTACATCTTCTATTTTATACCCAAGGGCAATTAATTTCTTCCCCATTTCAGTGAGTTCACAGGTGTAGCCTTCTGGATCACTCACTATGCGTTTTACAGGCAACATTTAGCTGAATCATAGGTTTTTTAGGAGACTACGTTAATGCAAACTCAATCTGTGTAAGAGGTTGTTTCGATCAGTCTCTTTGCAATACATATTGGTGATGTACCCATTGGTTCCTACTCTGATGTTAACATCAAGAAAATGAACCTCTACCCTAGATATTTCATGGGTAAATTGTATTCCTGTGTCAACTGTGTTCAGATAGACTAAGAAATTATTCAATTCCTCTTCTGTGCCTGTCCATATGCCGTATATATCATCGATATATCTGATCCAAAGGTTAAAGTGATTGTGCCAAACAGCGTGTGTGTGAGTACATGGTATATTTCATACGTGTGCATGAAGCAGTTGGCATAGGAGGGGCCATGGTGGCCCCCATCGATGTTCCCGAGACCTGTAGGTAATATTGATCCTTATATTGGAATATGAATTTTCAGCAATGAATTGTAAAAGTACCAAAATTAACTCTTTCTGTGCTTTGAACATGTGATAGCACACTCACCAAGCCCAACAGCGTTTGGTCCCCAGCAAAGGTCAATTCAGGGAACAAAAAAGTGGAAAAAGCATAAGAAATGGAAAAGATATGGCAGACACCCGGAAACGGAATTGATATCTAGTCGTAGTTCAGAGAGTTTGAGGGCAATAAAGCAGAAGAGATGATGAAAATACGAATCATTTACATTTAGCAAGAAATGTCGTTGACCAACCACTAAGAAGAAATCCTATGACTAATTTCCGTAAGATGGAGTCTAAAAAACAGACGGGGGACAAGGACGACCTGAACCAGCCACAAATCTTTGAATCAGTGTTTAAGAATGATTGTGATTTGCCGCTCGGCACCAGAATAATGTCTGTCTTTCATTTGATTCCTGAGTTAAGGTCAATTTCAACATCTGACATTCAATTTATCCAAATGTTTAATGAAAGTCACTTGGGTAAATGTGTGTCCAGTACACATTTATTCCAAACGTATTGCTAATTTAGTGTGTGACAAACAGGAAGATTTTTTGATTAACAGGTTTGAAAGTGATTACATGAAGAATGATAAGGTTGACAAGCAACCCAACCAGGGTAAACACACTAATGGCAAAACTAACTTAATTTGCTCAGTTAAGAACGATGGGTGGAGGCAGGTTTGTTTGGCCTGGCTTGCAAATACACTATCCAGATCAACCAGAACACGACCCGGGTTTTAGAATAAGCGAACGTAAACTCTTGAAAAGAAATTTAAGCAGACACAATAGCTTTCTGAATACTAACATGAAGGATTATTTTGTAGGTTACGACTACGTCATAATACAAGAAACTTGGCTGAATGTGGATCCCGACAGATACATATCACATACCAAAAAGGCTATGAAAGATACCAAGGGGAGACCTTTGGCAGAATTCTTACTGTGATAAAAAAAAAACCTACAGGGAAAACCCATTTGTCTCCTCCCATTTGGAGCTCCCTGCCCCCTGGCATTGCCTCGGCCCCCACTGCCAGTCTCCGGCTCTGTCATTCAACCGTTGAACCGTGTGTCAGTCGCTGTATTTAAGACCACTTTCATTCCTTCTCTCACCCCCACTTTTGATTCTCATACCGACTCAACACTTGCTAAACTCCACCTCTCCATCTCAAACACTCTGGACATCCTTGCCCCTGTTATGAGGATCCGCATGAAGCCTTCCTCCAAGTGCAACTCTTGGCATGACTCCGACTTTGCCGCTCTGGAACTCAAGTGCAGAGTTGCTGAGCGAAGTGGCAGGCCTCAGGCACAACCTCTGACAAACTGGCCTGCCGCCGGCTCCAAAGGCAATATCGACTCTCCATCCACTCTGAGAAGAAGGCTCATGTCCAAGCAGGGTCGGTTTGGCCCTATCGGCCATTCGGCCCATGGCCGAACAGAACTGACCTTGAATTCTGTTTGGGTCGGTTTTATGAGCCACGCTTGGGGCCGGTTTTTGCATGCAGCATTCATCAAAGAAAGTTTTCCTTTGATGAATGCTGCATGATAAGCGAAGCACTGGCGCAGAGTAGCAGACACAGGGCCCTATTCACAAAAGCGTTTTCTAATGGCAAAACACCATTGGCAAATGTTTTGTGAATTGGGCCCTTTCACTTGAACAGGCCCATAATCTGCCGGCAGCGCGATGCCGCCAGCCAGGATGCAGTCCTGGCCATACACGAACAGAGTGTCAAAGTAGAACAAAAACAAATGGTGGGGGTGGGGCTGTGTGAGCTGAGCTGTGTGCTAGTACTTTTTCCAAACTAAATTGCTCTACTCTGGCTCCTGCCTGGGGTCAGCCAGGTTGGTGGGGGCTGCCGACTGTCTGAGTGTCAGTAATAATGCATAGCCTACCCGAGCCTTGCTAAGTTCCTAATCATTGGCTGATCCTGAGTAAAGTGAAGGAGGAAAAAAGTGTACCGTCTCCTTCATTTCCACTTTCAATCACAAGATGAACGTCTAGGCAGGTAAGCAGATTTACTCCTTACTGTTTCCAACTTTCCATGCATGTTTTAAAGGGTTGGACCCTGTGAGCCCCACAAGTTAGCTTTGTAACTATGTTGAAATTGCACGTTAAGCCATCTTCTATTTCTAAAAGCGTGAATTCTATTTTTGTTATTTCCGCAAGCACTGAGCGAGGAGCGAGCATATTCTCAAGAGATTGGGTTAGATATTGCCAATACAAGCGGAATTGCCTCTAACCTCCGTGCACACTTGCCCATCACGGCGCATGCTTGCCAATGTGGGCAATGTGACATTCCGCGTCAGTGGGTTTACCTTTCGTGCATTGTGCACAGTTAAATGATTAAAAGGGATGACCTTTTAGGACCTTGTCCCTAAGAGAAACAACAACCGTCACAATAGTGATATGAGGTAACTCAGCATCGGCCAAATTAATACCATTGTCCATGGTGTAGAATGCGCTGCATGTGTGTGCTAGATATTCCAAAAGGTACTTCTTGTTGCTTTCTTCTCCATTGGATAGACTTATATTCTCTGAGTTCACAGCGCAAAGCTTGCAGAACGCCGGGGGATTGATTTGATTAGGCTGTTTGCCCAAGCACTTTTTATGCACAGTTCACTTCCCATTATTATCCCAACTGCTCTAATAGTTGAAACTACAAGCTAAGCTCCCAATGACGACTATTGGCTATTGATATGCAGCAGCAAACAGGTGGTTCTCTCGGCCAGATAGCTCAGTGGGTTAAAGTGCCTGCTGCAGAGAGGTCTGTCTTCTTCAGTCTGGTTTGAATACTTGTAGGACAGAGATCGCCTTTCATCATTATTATCCTGAAGAGTTAGTTCCATGGGGTTGTTGGAATTAATAAGCCCCTGATTTGGGTTGATGTCTCTGCTTTGAAATGTGCAATATTTCACTGCTGCCCTGATAATGCTGTACATCGCTACTAGATTGAAGTCCGAGCACTCTCTGCTGTCCTGTGTTGTCGTCATTCTTTCTTTTGTGGGTTTGGTTTCACCGTGTACCTTACCTGCGTGTAGCAGCCATTGTGCATTGCTTCAGATGTGCATGGGTGCTTTCCGTGCCTTAATTTCTCCTGTGTGCATGGTCCCTTTTTGGCCGGCTCTCACCCAAGAGCTGGCCTAACTACAGCCCTCTGCCAGTGAGACTGTTTGGACCGGTACAACTTGCTGGGATGTGGTCAATTAATGCTGCAGGCAGAATCTGCCTCTGGTCACCACCATCCTGGCCTTGGCTGTGAGCGAGTAGATATCACCAACACAGCTCCTCCAGGCTACATGTGTCAGACCTAAGACTCGTGTCTGCACATGTGTCACAGTACCTGTGTGAATTTAATGTCCATCGAATTGTGTGAGTGCGCTTCTTAATGGGTGGGTCTGCGAGTGTGCACGAACATGGAGGCAAGGATCTGGGGAAAAACAAGGCCCCATGTTAAGTCAGTAGTCTTTGCACCTCGGCATGACGCTTCCCTACTCTGATCCTGCAGTGTGATAATAATGGCCAACCGGCATCGGTGCTGCTTGCGGCAGGTGGCAGAGGCTTAAGATGAAAACGTAGTTGGGATTTGTGATGTGCCCTCATGTACTTCGATGAGGTGGCAGCGAAAGGCCCGTTTACTGCTCAATAGGAAAGAGCAGCCGAGCTCCTGGCTAAGGAGGGGGTTGAGGTTGCGGGGACTGAGAGCATCAGTTTGGAGGTGGGCTGGTGGTCCCGCATCTGAAGCCTCCTCCTGCTAAAGCTTATGCTCCACTGGGAAGGCTTCTTCGAGGCATCTCATTGCTCGCTCTCTCTCTCTGCTTTGTCTGAAGGACAAAAATGTCACTGTGTTAGATTGGACTGAGGTGGCCCTCGGCCACTGCAACATATCACCATTGTGACAGTTGTTGTTGCCCTTAGAGGTGAGTGCTGTATTTGTTTGCTGAAAGAGTGGGTCCCTGAGGTTTTGCAAGATTTCAAGAGCTGTTAAAACTGTAATTACAGGTGTGTGGTCCTTAGCCGCAATCGTGCATTCAACAAATTGCACATTAGTGAGTGATGAGGTTTATGGTAAAAACATATTCACAAGCTTGATGTTGCTGACACAAAAGCATCTATTGCTGCTTTGTAATCTATTTTTCCAAAAATGTCACTCTCATTGGAAAGTGTAATCTGCATGTTAACATATCCTGGCAAAAGTGATGCTAACTTAGACATGGGATTTCAACACTAGACGTGTCACGGGGGTGTTTGGACATATAATCGCCATACCTACAGTAGCAACAAAGAAAACATGTTTATTATACTCAAGCCAAAACTGTTGTCTTTGTTAGCACTTGTTTTCTAGCTTTGCACATTTATTTATGTATTTATTTATTTTGCATACAATCTTTTCTTCAGGCCACATAGAAAACCAAACAAAGGAAATAATGGCCTTAAGGATATTCCCCATAACCTTTAAACATTCAATTTTCTAACTCCTTGCCCCTTTGCTAAAACTTAAAGTGCAGCAAATTTACTGGGTAACAATATTGTTTTTCCCTGCATACTTACTTCCTTTTGCCATTTACTTCAGTCTTCCACCTCTGCCTACACAACCTCCTATTTCTACAGGAAATCTCTGGCCTTTTGATTAATCCAGAAAACAAAAAAAGCCCTTGTACTTTACCATCCGCCCCAACCCTTCATTTAGGTACGACAGTGCTGTGGAGCAATTATCACACTGCAGAGAGAGGATCATTTGGGAGATGAGCGCATTCCTAAACAAGCATTTGTAATGCCAACAGTTTTGGCTTTTGTGCAAGTATGCGAAAGGTCCTGTTGTAGTGGTATTAACTGGCCGTTGATGGTAGCAGCTGCAAAACGGTGCGACATGGGCATATAATAGCAGTGCCTGGCAAATGCCCTAACACATTATCATTTACCAGAGCCACATGCGGCCCCTACTGTGCATGTTTACATGTTTAGTTACTATGTGCGGCCTCGTTAAATCTCCTGCATGTGTACATGCATGTGAACAGCCACCTGTGGCTAATTTTGTGAGCACTAATTGTAGCACTCTCTCTCTTGCAGCATTTCATATATGATATGATAGGTTATTTATAACATGCTTAATGCCCAGACGTTTCTAAGCGCGGCCGCAGACCCGGGGATCGAACCTCTGTTGCTCCATGTCGTCTTGTTTCCAAGGCGAGCACGTTGCCGCTGAGCTATCCTCCCTAGACTGAAAAGCTACTACGACACATCCTGGCACAACTAAATGGCAGGAGACAACAAGTAATACTCTGGGTGACAATTAACCTAGGATAAGTGCTGCACTACCTCATGTGTGTTTATTATGCTGTTGTGCCTTTGTATACTGCGATAGTGATATTGTATGTGTGTGTGTGTAGAGTCAGAAGCAGGGACGTATGTTTGTATGAGTGCTGTGTAACAGCTCGCTAGAAGCGTGCGCAGCGCTCAAAACATTACCCTAACATCCCCACCCTATCCATAACCTCTCCCTAAACATCATTCTGGTTTCCCTACGTCCCCACTTCCTATCCAACCATCGTCACCCTAACCTTCCTTCCCTGCTGGGGTTGCAGAGCCCGGTATAAACATTGACTTGCAGGTCCCAAAATTTCAATGGAGGTGGTTGGTTCATGCCATTCCTGTACATCGGAGCTGTGGACCCTGTCACAGATCTGTATGTAAAGTTATGTTATTTTATGACTTGTGCTTCAATGTAATATTTGAGCATAAATACAACTGGATTCATACTTTCTGGTGTTATCATTTGGCTGTACTGCTTACTAAGTGCAACTCTATTTTCATTACTGGTGGCAACGAGTAGACATGCTTTGAGACTGGTTCTGCAAAATAAGTATTTAGCTATGTGATGATGTTTTTTAAAAGAAAAAGAACAAAAAGGAATGTTATCACTTTCTCGAGCATTTACACAAAACATAATATGCAACAAACACATTAGCCCTCCATAAGTAGCAATTTCTGTAAATTCGTGAATTGACGTGATTCACCGATGATGGTTTGAGGGACACTTTTTTTGAGGCGAGGGGTGGGCTACTTTTGTTTGGGTGTCTGGGCTATTTCTTGTCCCAGTCCGACCCTGTGTCCAAGCCTGCATTTCTTGGACCACCAACAACACGACTGAATTTTTCAAAATCTGCAAGGAACTTGCCAATCCTACTGCAGTCTCCTCTTCCCGCCTAGGCCCTCTGCACTGCACTGGCCTCCCACTTCACCAAAACTCGGGACATCCTGTCCTCTCTCTCTCTCGCCTCTTCTCTACTCTACTCTACTCTACTCTACTCTACTCCCCCAACCCCTCCTGCCTCCCTTGGCCCCCCTCTTACCCTCCCCCAAACTTTCCTCCTTCTCCCCCATTGTACCGGTTATGGTCTCTAGAGTGGTCTGCTCTATGAAAGTCTCCTCCAAACAGGTGCTCCTCTGCTCTTCCAGAACTATTAAGGACAGCATCTCCTTGCTTGCCCCTGCCTTAGCTGAATTCTATAACAATTTATTTGCTACTGGTTCTTTCCCACAAACCCTCAAGCCTGCTACATCCAACATGTGCACCCTCTCCTAAAAAGGCAGTCTGCTGACCCTTCCTGCCCGGCTAACTATCACCCCTTTCTTGGAGAACTCCTGGAGAAATTAGCCATCCCTCAACTGACCCTCCACACCAAATCGGTTGATTGTCTCCATGACCACCAGTCTGGCTTGAGAGCAGCCATGGAAACTGTTCTCGTGAACACCTGTGAAGACCTGCTCTACAATCTTGATTCCAACTCTGCCTCTGCTCCGATTCTCCCCAATCTTTCTTCTGCCTTTGACACAGTCAAGCATGCCCATCCTCATACATTTTCTCTGCAATACCCTTGGCATCACAGCCTGGGCTTTAGCCTGGCTGACCTCCTTCCTTTCAAACCGACCTTCCCAAGTGCAAAAGGGCCCTTTCCTCTCGTCCACCTCACGCCCTA
Organism: Ambystoma mexicanum; assembly: GCF_040938575.1. Taxonomy (NCBI): domain Eukaryota; kingdom Metazoa; phylum Chordata; class Amphibia; order Caudata; family Ambystomatidae; genus Ambystoma; species Ambystoma mexicanum. The sequence continues at coordinate 1,283,344,763 of NC_090934.1, forward strand.
CTTGCAGCGTTACACAGGGATCTATGCTATCACCGTTGCTTTTCAACATTAACCTTGCCCCCCTTGCCCACTTGATTTCCACCTTCTCTCCTCACTTCCAGTGCTATGCTGATGACACACAGCTCTCCTTTAGGCTTCCCTCCTCGACCTCCTCTTCTTCCTCTCTCATGCCTAACTGCTATTCAGGCATGATGATCTGCTAATGATCTCTGCCTTAATGTCAGTAAGACTGAGATCCTTCAAATTGGGATGCCTGCTCCCCGTTTCCCCCCAACTCTGTGGCCACCCTCCTTGGGCCCCCTCCAGTCACCCATTTGTGAGGCAAAAAACCTTAGGGTCATTTTTGGCTCCTCTCTCTCCTTTTCCCCCTCACATCACATCACATCACAGGCCTGGCCAGGAAGTCCAACTTTCTGCTCCCACTCCACAAATGCGTTCTCCCTTTCCTCACCTTACCCAGGAAGCTCAATGACTCCAGAGCCCTGGTCCTCTCTAGGTTGGACTACTGTAATAGCCTCTTCCTCAATCTGCCCCTTTTCTCCCTTCACCCTCTTCAACGTACCCAGAATAGGGCCGCAAGACTTATCCTTGGCCTCAAACCCAGGGACCACATCTCTCCAGCTCTACAATCTCTCCACTGGCTCCCAGTGACTGCAAGGATCAAATTCAAGACCCTACGCATCATCCACAAGGTTTTCTGGGGACTGGGAGCCTGCTACATCCAACTGTCTCTCCCAAAATACCTCCCTGCTAGAGTCCTTCGGTCCTCTAGCTCCAGCTATCTGCAGATCAGACGTTTATCCAAGCAAAGAGTGGGGGTAGATCTCTATCTTTGGGAGCCTCCCTCTAGAACGGCCTTCTTGCCCCTCTCTGAATTTTGCCGGAACTCCGTAATTTCTGGAAACGTCTCAAAACTTTCCTTTTCACCTCCTCCATCCCTCTCCCCCCTCCCTAGCTAAACTGTTCCCCCTGCCGCGGCGACTGGTGTCTGGACCATTATGACCATTATGGCAGAGCTTTCCATATCCAAGGCGCTAAAGCCTGGAATGCGTTACCAGCTGCTCTGCGCAAGACCGGGGATCTTTTTATGTTTCGGAAACAATTGAAGACTCATCTCTTTTATTAGCACACTACCTTCTCACTGGTAGCCTGCCGTCTCTGTCTCTCGGCGCCTGGATGCCTATGGGCTTTGGCGCATTATAAGAAAAATAACATAACATAACATGTGCCTTACTGGGGCCAGGCCCTCTGCATCCAGTCTACCCCTTGCCAGCACTACCCTTCCCTGACTAGCATGAATCTGGTCCACCCCTTCCTCGCACCATTTTACCCTGACCCCTAGATCCCCCAGGCCCTGGCCCTTGGCCTCCTGGGCCCTACTCAGTTCTTGCACAGCCCTTGGTTCCCTACATTCCTGCACTTCTCCCTCGCCCTTCCCTCACCCCTGCCCTTCCACCCTGACCTTTCCCCTCCCACTTGCACTTAGTGTTGCTGCACTTGCAAGATTTGAATGTCACAAGGCCTAGTAGGACAGTTCCTTACTGTTATTTCTCCTCTGTCCCCACCCGCATTGTCTTGTGGCACCTGGAAACACTTGTGTATAGGCGCCATAGAAAATGGCCAATAAATGAATAAAATAAATAAAAAGAAACAGGTGTCAGAAGCAGTACTGGAATAGTAGTGGTTTATAACCAAGGTGATACAGAGAAAAGGTTGCTTATAATTAACATCTGCTTCAACCCGGTGCGCCTGAATGTGGATGAAGTGGTTGACGAAATTGAAAACATGAGTGAAGGTACTAACTAGCCTACTATATTAGGTGGCTATTTCAACTCCTCGTTTACGACTATGGTTGCTACATTTGAGTAATTGAATACAGACACAGTCCACATGGGAACATCGGGAAGAATAGGGTGTGCAAGGAGAAGGACGGTGAGGTATGGGCAAATTCCTGACCAGGTGGGGGTTTTGTCAGACAAATACAGTTTTGAAGCCAGGTGTACACCCAGAGCCCACCTAGTTTGTATTCTCGTCTTCCTCTGCGATTGATTACATCTACATGGCAAATGTGGAAATCTTGGACATAACAAATTTCGAGACAGTCAGTACCCGAAACAGCGATCATGTAATGCTGGTAGTTTCCTTGCTCATGTATCCTAGTACAGATTAAAGGCTCCAGTCTGAATGCAAGAATCTAATTTTAAATGTTTCTAAGAATAGAGTATCTCAATTTAGTAAAAACTCAAAGAAAGTAAATGATCATCTATCGAAGTGATGGGACTCAATTAGTGAAGAGGAAAACATTTCACACTGTTCTCCCTCTGAATTTCCCAACATATTACTAATGTTGAAAAGTTAAAATGAGTTGCTTTTAAAATTGGGAAAATAAGGTTTTTGTAGAAGATAGGGGTAAACAGTTTGCCAAAGTTATTAGGAAAAGAAAAAGTGAGGGCAATCGGAACGATGTTTAAATCTAACCAACTAGACTGGAGGGAAATAAAAGCTGCCAAACATCATATTTTGCAGAAATGTAAGAACTTGTTGAAACCTAAGATACAGAAATACATAGGTGAGAATTAGGAACTATTACGAAGATCATCAATAAGGATGTCTGAGCAATATGATGGAGGCTAAATCAGAAAAGCAGGGCACAGTTAATACATCAGCCTTTGTGTGTTGTAGAAGGCCTATAGGTGGACTATTTTACGAGAAATTTTAAGGATCACGTTAGTCATTTGACAGAAAATTATTTGGTTACTAGTACTACACTGACCAAATGGACATTTCTGTTTGATAGGCTGGCCCTTATGAACATCATAGGGAAACTGAAAAATTCACGAGCCTGTGGGACGGACGGTATCACCAATGTTTTGTTAAAGGATAACATTGAGCTCTGTGCAGAGATTTTATTACAACTATTTACGCAAGTAGCTGTCTCACATGTCCTACGTCGTGGGATATGGGGAGCGGTTAGGGCGGGTATCCACCAAAATGCAGCGATTTACAAATCAACTGCATTGCCTATGATGACAACCTCTTCCTTCAAGATTTTACTCCGGCAGGTCTACAGTGAACTCTGAACGGGGTAGAAGCCTACTTAAGTGAGAACAGATGGGGTATAAACCTGTCAAATTCCTACCAGTGGTGGTGAGCGTTAAAAGTAAAAGAAAGAGGTATGTGCGGGACATAAACAAGATCAAAGTTAATGAAGTGGTCTCAGTAAAATATTTGGGACTGGTGATCTCCTGGCAAAAGGTGTTATTAAATCATAAAAACCAGCTAGAGGAGACGATTAGATCATGTGTAATGTGAGAAACCTGAAGGTGTCTCAAGCGCTAGTCCCCGGAGATCTATCGTCCAGGTGGCCAAGACACAGCCATCGCTATTGGATCCAGTTCCTGGGAGTGGGCCAGTAAGGGAGGATCACCTGGATGAGGGGTCTTCAGGGATTGGAAGTGGGACACCGAAGGTTGAGACGCGGTACCCCCATCCTTGTAACACCTTTTCCCCATCCTACCCTGTGGAATATTTAGAAACTCTGCCCCCGCCCCTTTTCCAACACAAACACTTTCCTACACCGTAACACACAAACACCAGAGCCGTTAACCTGACATGTCCCAACAAGAGTCAGGCAATTGAAAATAATCACACACACCCGACGGCCCTTTAACTTTCCCACAGGGATAAAAGGTGGAGCACAAGAGCACACCATGAGCAAGGCCAAATGCACGATTAAACAGCGACACAAACCGGCTGTTCAAATGGAGTGGAAAGGCAGCGAGACTGGGAGGGACGACGGCAGGGTGGGGGGGGGGAATTACCATTGCCCCCTTCACTTCAGACACGCAAAGCCTCCGAAAAGGGATTTGCAAGATCGGGAAGAACAGCTGACATGTGTAGTAACAAATGTCAACAGTGCACGGGGGCCTCCCACATTGATAACACAGGCAAGAAGGCACACTGGCTACCGTGGTAGTGTCCTTGACTCAAGAAGCACGCCAAGCCAGAAGACCCGATCCAATCAGTGAGTCGGAGGAAGCTGATAGCGAACTGAATCGTATTGAGCCCAAGGTTGCAAGCAGCAACATTAGATGAACGCAAGAACTTGAGAATAAAGAACTTGTGTGTACTTCAACTTTTAGGGGAAGCCCAGAGAAGGGCCAGCTGCATAGTGGTCAGGCACCGCTGGAGTGTTCATTCGAAGGACTCTCGCTGGCCCTTTCCGCGTTGAAACTACAAGTACCAGAAGGCCATGGGAAAGTGCGGCATGAGGTGGCGGAGTGGTCCTACAAGGGTCACGTCAAATCCCTTGTACACTTGAAAGTCTCTGACCCACTGCCAAGAGAAAGCTAAAGGAGAGTGAATGCTGCATAAAGTGAACCGTGTATATGGCAAACGGGAACCCGGTTTGAGGGATGCCTGTGAGTTGGGGTGAAGAGTAGTACATCGGGAGCACTGTGTAGACAAGAGTGAACCCGGACGAGGATTGTCTGCAGTAGGAAGTTGCAAGCTGCATTTGAGAGGCCATAATGAACCAGATAGAGAAAGGCCCAAGTTGCAAGAAGGATCCGAGCTCAGCGGAGGGAGATCCAAAGGGCAAAGAGCCATCGCTCAAGAGCAAGACCACCAAAGGAACTTTTGTATGTTTGTTTGTTGTTTTTGAACCAGCAGACATTCTTAGGCAAGAAACTTTTCAGAAAAGAGACTTTACCCCTGAAGGTTCTGGTATCACTGAATGGAGGTGTGAACCTTGTGTTGGAGAGGCCCAGGAATGTGCAGTGCTCAGAAGTCCTGCCTTGTCCCATGCTTGAAATGTGGGGAAGGGAGACCCAGCCATAGTATCCTGACTTATCATTTTGTCAACATGTCTTTATATTCTGGTGAACAGTATACCACACTCTTTTTGTAACCTAGTGGTAAGGATTGGCAATAGTTTTTTTAGTATAGGCCCTTTTTATTTGACAAGACGCCACTAGGACTGCCTTATTATTATTATTTGATGGTTGTAGCTTACTCCCATCTTAGATTTAGATTAAGCGTTTATCTCACCCATTATAAAGTTCAATAAACACCCTTAAACTGTGCTCACGTGTGTCTGTCTTTACTGTTGCCACCGTGAGTTCCCTACAGTAACCTTAATGAAGGTAATAAAAAGTAGACTATGCGCCTTCTCCTTAGACCCCCTGATAGAGTTTGTTTTGCTTGATGTTTTCCACATGGTGCTGTATGGCATAGAGCAAGAAAGATCATGACGAATATGCACAACGCTCTTAATTGGGTAGTACTGTTGGTTTGTAGTTGATATATGTTAACATTTTTTTCTTTTTAGGAATTAATTGGTTATTTGAATATTGTCAAGCGAGGTTTTAAGTCTGTACTACAAAACAGAATCGTTTTGCACAATCGGGGTATGGACTATACAACGGTAAAGGAAGACGCGGCCGTATTGTGCAAATGTGTCTGCTTAGCACACATTGGTCAGTTTCCTCTGTTGTTATTCCTCTCGTTTATTGTTGCTTTGTGGTGTCTTCCTTGTGTTTTTTTATGTGTAAAGTACTTATATGCTAAACATTCTGTTCAATTAAAAACAAAATGTATCCTGTGCACGGAAAGGTTTGAAATTAACAAGTAACCTAAATACATAAACTCATTGACTTTCTCAAGTTTATTGCTATCTAAATACGCGACCAATTCTGATTTGTTGTGGACTATTGTAAAAGTCAAACATTTTGTTTCCCAGAGATTTGAAGAGCATTGGTGGAAGCGTACTGCTTCCTGGCATTCCAACTGCTCGTAGACTGAAAGGAGTGCAGTCAACTAAGACATATCATCCAGGAACATTTCTTAAAGACCCTTAACATATAGCCACGCGACATGTGGTGGGAGTATCTCAGCATTTGCTAAGAGTATGTTGGCATTTGTTAGGAACACCTTGCATGTAATGCTTGTATTGGAGCAGTACATAGTTGTCAATATACAAAGGTCAAACTATTAGCTTTGGCAATGCGTGTTTTCAGCATGTATGGTAGCTAGACCCACACATCCTCAATCACCGCCTTTTCTGTTTGTATTGCGCACGGCTTATAAATTATTTCCCTCGAACAGTTTTGGTACTGCAGGCAGTCATCATAAACGCTATGACATTAGTCAAACTGCAATACATGTTTTGTGTGTACAATATGGGCCTATACTGTGGACAGAACCGCCGTAAAGATGAGTAAACTGCAGCGTGAATGGATGTAAATTGATACAGAGACACACGTGCGTTCCCGGAATTTCCAATAAATATCAGTGAGTTGTGGCCTTGACCACGCCCCTATTCTCTAAGCAGTAGGAGGAGACAAAGGCCTGTGTACTCACCGCGGGGCTGCCTGCTGCCAATCGACCCCGATACCTGCTAGGCAGCATGTCCAACTCTGCGAGGCGGTTGGTGTCACAGTCCGGGCGTGGTGAGGGGGCAACCAGTCCTCGGGAGGCTGCTGTAACCCACTTCCACCGTGGCAAAGGAGCAGAGCTAGAATCTCAACTGAAGCACCGCCCCTTCACAGTCGCTTCTTTCGTTGCTCCTGGTAACAGCAGAGCAGCCGGAAGTTATTGAAGGACTTCCCGTGCCGTCCCTGCCTTTCGTGTTTCTGTAGGGTTGATACTGGTTCCCATCCGAGAAACCGACCATCGGTTGTTAGGGCCATTTGTCAGATGGGAAATAGCTGCTTCAGTGTGAGTGGGCTAGTTCCCAGTAGAGAAATGGACATGTTTTGCGCCCTAGTGGCCAAGTCCTGGATAATAATGGGAACTAGCCCACTCACATAGGGAAGGCTAGTTCCCATTAGAGAAAGTGCCCTTTTGCTCCCCTAGTGGCCAGGTCCTGAAGGCTAGTTCCCAATAGAGAAATTGCCCTTTTTGCCCCTAGTGGCCAAGCCCTGCATAATAATGGGAACTAGCCTACTCACACTGAGAAGGCTAGTTCCTATTAGAGAAATTGCCCTTTTTTGCCCCTAGTGGCCTAGTCCTGCATAATAATGAGAACTAGCCTACTCACAATGGGAAGGCTAGTTCCCATTAGAGAAATGGCCTTTTTCGCCCAAAGTGGCCAAGTTCTGCATAATAATGGGAACTAGCCCACCCACACTGAGAAGGCTAGTTCCCATTAGAGAAATGGCCTTTTTTGCCCAAAGTGGCCAAGTTCTGCATAATAATGGGAACTAGCCCACCCACACTGAGAAGGCTATTTCCCATTAGAGAAACGGCCCTCCGACCTGGAGAGGCAGAAAGGTCCTCTCGTCCAATGGGAACTAGTCCACTTGCACCGAAGCAGCTATTTCCCATTAGAGAAATGGCCCTCTGACCTGCAGAGGCAGAAAGGTCCTCTCGTCCAATGGGAACTAGCCCACTCACACTGAAGCAGCTATTTCCCAGTAGAGAAATGCCCTCCGACCTGGAGAAGCAGAAAGGCCCTCTTGTCTAATGGGAACTAGCCCACTCGCACTGAAGCAGCTATTTCCCATTAGAGAAATGTCCGTCCGACCTGCAGAGGCAGAAAAGCCCACTCGTCTAATGGGAACTAGCCCACTCACACTGAAGCAGCTATTTCCCATTAGAGAAACGGCCTCCGACCTGCAGAGACAGAAAGGTCCTCTCGTCTAATGGGAACTAGCCCACTCACACTGAAGCAGCTATTTCCCATTAGAGAAACGGCCCTCCGACCTCGAGAGGCCGAAAGGTCCTATTGTCTAATGGGAACTAGCCCACTCACACTGAAGCAGCTATTTCCCATTAGAGAAACGGCCCTCCGACCTGGAGAGGCAGAAGGTCCTCTCGTCTAATGGGACCTATCCCACTCACACTGAAGCAGCTATTTCCCATTAGAGAAACGGCTCTCCGACCTGCAGAGGCAGAAAGGTCCTCTCGTCTAATGGGAACTATCCCACTCACACTGAAGCAGCTATTTCCCATTAGAGAAACGGCCCTCCGACTTGCAGAGGCATAAAGGTCTTCTCGTCTCATGGGAACTAGCCCACTCACACTGAAGCAGCTCTTTCCCATTAGAGAAACAGCCCTCCGACATGCAGAGGCAGAAAGGTCCTCTCATCTAATGGGAACTATCCCACTCACACTGAAGCAGCTATTTCCCATTAGAGAAATGGCTCTTTTTGCTCCCCTAGTGGCCAAATCCTGCATAATAATGGGAACTAGCTGATGCCCTAGACACCCTGATCCGCTTGGTCTCTGAGTTACACGCAGACATAACAGCTGCAAACGAAGCCACGCACTGTTGCATTGATGTCCTACAGGCCTCGACACAACCCGCCAGAGCAGAGGCAGCCACTCCTCCGGTGGCCTCAGGATCTGGGCTTCCGTTACCTCAACAGGACTCTGTTCCTGTACTCATGTCAGCCCAATTCCCTCTGGCAGCCACAGAGAGGTTCCATGGGGACCCCATACAGTTCAGAACCTTCATCAATCAGTGTCGAATCCATGTTTTATGTCGTCCTGCCACTTACCCCGATTCCACCACCAAGGCAGCATTTGTCTTGTCATACCTAGGCGGGATGACCCCGGCTTGGGCAAATACTCTGCTAGAAAGTAACAGTTTCATGTTATACGATTGTGACGCCGTCATTACCGTCCTGGGCCGTGTGTTTAATACCTGCTATAAAACCCGGGTTACCAACCTAGAACTACTTGGTCTACACCAGGGGGACACTCTGTTACTCACCTACCTGGCTAAATTCAATCAGTTGGTGGCTGACACAGGATGGCCGGAGGATAAAAAGGCAGCTGTTTTTTATAAAGGTCTCTCCTTAAAAGACATTCTGGCCACCGTCCCGGTGGTGCCTATGGCGTTCCCGGAACTCCTGGATCTGGTACTCCAAATTGACGCCTGAAGGGCCGAGGTGACCCTTGACCCCGGTTCATTCGTCCTCTGAACCCTCGGGTAGCGGTGACTCCGAACCTATGCAGATTGGTGCAGTGCGTGGTCCCCTGTACCCCGTCAAAAGGGAAAAGCGAAGGAAGAATGACCTATGTTTTTACTGTTTTTACTGTAGTTCCCCGGGAACATTTCATACGATCATGTCCTAAAAGACCAATGAAAAAAGCGGGAAATGCCAAAACCTGACATTAGACGGGGTCACAATTTGGTGACCCTTTTCGTTCCCAACAGGGAGTCCCTGGACCACCTTGGCTATTATCGACTCTGGCGCCATGGGCAACTACATTGATATACAATATGCTCTTGAGACTGAGGTTCCAACTGTTCCTAAATCCAGGCCTGAGGTTGTCAATGTAGTGCATGGGACTACGTTGATTTCCGGGTTGGTGATTGAACGTACCTCAGACCCCAACATGACCACTGAGTGTGGGCACACAGAAATCATAGCATTCGATATGATTGCTGCCCTGCAGTTTAAAGTGATTCTTGGTCTCCCATGGCTTTCACTACACAACTCGGGCATAGATTGGCAAAGGCACGACGTCTGCTTCCTTTTGGATTTTTGTGTGTCTCACTGTTTTGATGCTGACAACCGTAAATCGGTTGGTCCATGTCGGCCGCTTCTTGATGCTGCTCTAGTTGTTGGCTCAGTCACCACCACAGCCGTACCTGTAGAATACGAGGCCTTCAAGGACGTGTTTGACAAGGGTAACGCGGATCAGTTGCCTCCATATAGACCATACGACTGCCCTATCAACTTGATCCCTGGAGCATGCGTGCCCAACGGACGTGTATATTTCCTCACTTAAAAGGAGAAAGTTGTTCTGAAAGATTATATTGAGAAGGCACTACTCACACGGTTTATTCGCCCATCTCAGTCTCCTGCAAGCCTTGCCTTTGTTCTTTGTTCCGAAAAAGGAGGGGGGCCTGAGACCCTGCATCGATTACAGGACCTTTAATGCTGCAACCATTTGAAAGCAGTACCCTCTACCCCTGATATCCATCTTATTGGATCAACTGGGTACCTTGGTCTTGTTTACTAAGCTGGATTTGCGTGGGGCCTACAACCTGGTGAGAATCAGTGAGGGCAACAAGTGGAAAATGGCATTTAAAACTCGGTATGGTTTGTTAGATTACTGTGTCATGCCGTTGGGGCTCTGCAATGCCCCGGCCACATATCAGAATTTCATGAATGACCTGTTCCGGGATATGTTGAACCAATATGTAGTGGTGTATTTGGATGATATATTGATCTACTCATCCTCTTACCAACAACATGTAGAGCACGTGACCTCTGTCCACCAGCGTCTGCAGGAGAATCATCTGTTTGCAAAGGCAGAAAAGTGTGTTTTTCATGCGACTGAGGTGGAATTCTTTGGTTATGACTTGACCAATGAACGAGTCAGAATGAATCAATTCAAAGTCAGAGCGGTCCTTGATTGGCTTAGTCCTGCTACCGTGAAAGAGTTATTGTCTTTTCTGGGTTTTGCCAATTTTTATAGGTGCTTCGTTCGGTCCTTTTCTGAGGTGGTGGCTCCCCTGACTGCCCTTACCAGCAGAAAACTGTTGTTCGTATGGTCCACCGAGGCGCAACACGCCTTTGACGCTCTCAAGGCCACACTCACCACGACACCCAGACTGCAACATCCTAACCCGGCCTTGCCTTTTCACGTATAGGCAGGCACGTCTGGCATCGCCATAGGTGCTATTCTGTCCCTACAATCTGCTGATACCGGAGTCCTCCATCCAGTCACCTATTTCTCGCGGAAACTCACTCTATATGAAAGGAATTACACCATTACGAAACGTGAGTTACTGGTGGTACGTGACACCTTCAAGGAATGGAGACACCACCTGTAAGGAGCATCCCATCCTGTCCAGGTGTACACGGACTATCAGATCCTCCTAGCTATGAAATCCGTCAGGTGTTCAACGACTCGGCATGCCCGATGGCATGAATTCTTCTCAGCATTCGATTTCACGATTTCATATCGCCCTGGACACCTACATTCTAAAGCGGATGTGCTCTCCTGCATGCACGGGATACCCCCTCCTGCCAAATCTGAGGGTACCCTTCTTCTGCCTCATCAGGCCATGTATGGGTGTACCCCACAGCCATCCTCAGAGCTACCCTCCAGGAATGGGTTTCGGGACGACCAGCAGAGATCTCCGATTTCAACCTGGATGTGGTTAACTCCCTGCCTTATGTTCAGGGTCTGATTTTCATGCCTGATTCTGTATACCATCATACAGCACTGCAATGGTGTCACGATTTGTTGTTCTCGGCACACCCTGGTAGGAGGAAGACTCTGGATCTCTTACGCAGGTGGTGCTGGTGGCCTTCTATGCAGCGGGATGTGACAGAGTACGTCTGCTCTTGTGCCACATGTGCCCAATGTAAGGCCAATCCGGCCAAACCTATGGGTCTTCTTCGACCACTGCCTGTACTCCATTGTCCCTGGACGATATTTTCAATGGACTTTATTGTGGAATTGCCTTTGGTACAGGAATACAACACTATTTGTGTCGTGGTTGACTTTTTCACCAGGATGGCCCTCTTCATTCCCTTTCGTGGTCTTGCCATGGCCCCAGTTCTTGCTGACCTATTTTTGAAGCACATCTTCCACTTTTTTGGCCTCCCATCTATCATTGTCTCTGATAGGGGTACGCAATTCACTTCCCACTTCTGGAAGGCACTTACGGCTTCTCTTGGTATCGACAACCGCTAGTCCAGTGCATACCACCCACAGACAGCCAGTCAGATGGAGAGGCTGAACGACTCCCTCGAGCAGTACTCCCACTGTCTCACACTCCAGCACCAGGAATCATGGTTATTGGTTTTAGTGGCAGCTGAATTTTCATACAACAACTCGATCCACACCATGACCGGTTCCTCAACTTTCTATAGGCTCTATGGCCAACATCCACGGGCACTGCCTCTGGACCCAGCATTTCCCCAGCACAATCCTGCTGCTCTCAACTGCGTCAGGGAACTGACGGATGTCCACAGGAATGATGAACATCGCCGGCGTAGGCACAGGTGAGTGCCAAATCCTTTGCGGACCTCCGTTGCTCACTGGCTCCGGATTACCTCCGATACCGGGTTGCAGATCGCTATTGCCTCGCTTCCTGAGCCCTTATGAGATCATCAAGCTAATTAATCCCCTGGTCATGAAATTGGCACTGCCTCCATCCTGGAAGGTGCATCCTCTCATTTCTCTCCTGAAACCATTTCACCCTGGTACTCGCCTTCCTGCTCGCCCTTCTCCCGTGTCTGTTCAGGCTTCCGATGAATATGAGGTGCATGCCATTCTGGATACTAGAGTCCATAGGGAAGTTCAGTATTTTCTGAACGATTGGAAGGGCTATGGTCCGGAGGACCGGACGTGGGAGCCTGCCGGTAACATCCATGCACCCGCCTTTTTGCTCGTAACCCTGCTTCTCGGGGGGTTGACGGATCTTTGGGGGAGTATACTGTCAGGAATCGGCTTACCCGGATTTATGGGGGTGCGCCTCTGCTTGTGGGGCTGTCACCCGGGCCATAAATCCACCCAAGCCCTTGGTATCCCGTTCCCGATCATTCAGGTTGTCGATACGAGATTTGCTGCGGAAAAGAACAGCATTCCTTGCATGCTTGCAGTTGCCGTGTCAACAGTGCAAGCCCTTTCTTGTACATCACCATGCCAGAAGGAAGCACACGTATCCCATTACATGACATGCAGACACGTGACACAAAGGAAATAAAGACCGCCCTCCGTGACAACCCGGCGCTTCTTATTGAAGTTGTTCTGGACTTCTGTGTTCTTGCCTGACTCTGTGTTTACCTGTGTTCATGATCCCTGCTATGTTCCTTTCTGGACTTGCTTTTGCCTGACCCTTCTGCTTAGTTCACCGTCGGACAAATGCCGCCCCTGCCTGTTTAACCGACTTCCTTGTTAGACGTTTCAGTCCTTGCTGCCCGCTCATTGCCAAACCCAGCCTAACAGACCCCTCTGCCCTACGATTTGGATTTCTCTTAGCATTTGCCAGCCTTGTTTGGTTAATGGCAAATACATTACCCTCATTGGAAAACTATGGTGTTACGCTCACCTGGTATCCACGGGGGTGCCACACGATACTGGATGGAGGTCTAAGCGCTATCCCGGACCCCTCTCTGCTTGGTTATGTGCCAGACCTTGGGTAGCACCAATAACAGGAGAATGGAGGGTTAAGATGCTGGTTCTATGAGAGGTGGACTCCCACCTCCCTCTGGTCCAAATCCTCTCCCTTGGGGTATTGCTCACCTTAGGTTTTTGTGCGTTGCACTCTCCGTCCTGCGTCTCTGTGCAGGGGCACGTGGTTGGTGCGGGCATTCCGTGGACCTAGTTGCTTCACTGGTCCGTGTGCCCTTATGTTGGGTCCAGACCGGCTGTGACTCTGACTCTGCTTGCTGTCTTCCTGGTGAGCTATAATGTCTTTTCTGTCTTTATTCAGTCTCTTTCTTTCCCTCCATTTTCTCTGTCTTCTCGGCGTCTTGCTCCACTATGCTGTTCCCTAACAATGTATCTTTTTGTTTTCACAGGGATGGTTGCGATCTCGGAGTTGCCGTGCCAATGGCGAAGACCACGGTGAGTTATTGATGCGCGGAGCGCTGCGCTGTTTATTGGTGTTAATTGCTAACCTGTGTTCTCTTCCCTTCTTTGTACAGGTTGCGGTGATGTTCCGGAGTGGTGACCGACTCAGATAAGTGCTTTGTAAATGCTGACCTTGTTCCTTCTCCCTTGCAGGTTGCGGTGACACCCAGAGATAGGCGAGGTAAGAGAAGCGCAGGGTGCTGCCAGGACTGTCTGCTTGACCAGGTAAAAATTGTTATTAATACTGTCCTTGTTTCTTTACCTTTGCAGGTTGCGGCGAACTTGGGAGATGCGCGAGGTAAGCGAAGCGCAGGATGGATTCAACACCGGTTACTTCACAGGTGAGTGTTCCTGTTCGCTAATGCTGTTCTTGTTCTTCCAGTTATTGGAATCCGGATCTAGGGCTTCAGGATCAGGCCGCTGGAGAACCAGATGAGCAGGAGCTGGACACGGTGAGCGTTATGCTGCAGGAGTGCAGAATAATGCAAAGCATTTTCTGCTGTTTTGGTGTGGTTTAAATAGCCCAGGTAAAGTAGTTCCAGGCCAAGTAGTTCCAGGCCCAGCCACACCCAAAACACTAGACCGCATGGCTTGGTGTAACGCTCGCCTGTTCTTTTCCACGGGGACGTCTCCAGACACACACCTGAGGGCTCTTCGGTACCCCTCGTCCGTCTAGGAACCCTGGATAAGCAGATTCAGCTCTAGAAGACAGGAAGGGCAGCTTAGATGATTTCCTACTAGCTCGCCCACCTCCCACGTTCCCGTGCAGGTTCCCTAAGGGTGACTCTCACCTTATTGATGTTAACGGTGCGCTCTCCATCCTGCCGCTCTGGGTAGGGGCGAGTCGATTTTGGGCCCGTTCCGCCGAGTTGCTTCACTGGTGAGGGCCAGAGTTCAGACCGGCTGCAACTCCTTCTTCAGGTAAGTCTTAGTGTCTTTATTGATGAGGGTAAGTCTTTATAGGTGAAAAATAGTCTTTGGTACATGAGCTAACTCTTGTCCTCTTTGCTGATGGTGGAGGTTGCGAAGAAAGCCGAAGACTGGTTCAAGTAGGTAAACTGAGTCGTGATGCGGCGCTGAAAGTGCCCTTGCAAATGACTAACTTGCCAACTTTTGTCTTGCAGACCTCGACGAACTGGAGTTGGAGGACCCTACCGAAGGAATGAAGAAATCGGGGGCAGCGCAAGTTGGGCGGCTTCGAAGAACAGATGAAGCAGCTAACGGGAGAGAGTTGAGATGATACCTGCTTTCTTCGGGTGGCTAAGAAGCCACAGGATGCTGCGAAGTGGTAAGTATGGCGATGGTCTTGCCTTGGTTACCCTGAGGTCGAAGGATGCTGCTGAATTGGTAAGTATGGCGATGGTCTTGCCTTGGGTACTTCCGAAGCCGAAGGGTGCTGCTGAGCTGGTAAGTAGGCGATGGTCTTGCCTTGGGTACTTCCGAAGCCTAAGGATGCTTCTGAGCTGGTAATTAAGCTGATGGTCTTGCCTTGGGTACTTCTGAAGCCTAAGGATGCTGCTGAGCTGGTAAGCGGGGCGTTGGACAGGCCCAGGAAGGCTCCGAAGACGATGGATGAAGCTGAGCAGGTAAGGATGCAGAGCAGGATGAGTGTCACGTTGCAAAGGCAGAATAACGCAAAGCGCGTGCTCTTGGTCGGGTGTGGTTTAAATAGCTAGGTAGTATCCCAGGTGCCTTTGGGGCGGGCTCCACCCTGGAAGCTAGACTGCAGCATACAGTTCTCCAGTATTCCGCATGGGGGCGGCCATGCTTATCCATTGGCCATAGGAAGCCTGTCCCAGTGAGCGTCTCCTATCGAGGCAGCGCCACGACTGGCTCCAGGGCATCCGAGGAGGCCCCAATATGGTTTGTAACGGCCCGTGTCCCCTTGAGGGAGATAAGGTCGTGACACTTGTTTCTAAAGAACTTAGCTGTGTAATAGGCCTCCATGTTCGATTAAGGTCCAAGACTGGTGTTGCTTTATTCCTGATAATGAGCCTGGCGCCAATGGCACCAGGACTGACTCTATGTATGTTTTTGGTGGAGTTTTAAGGCCCTTGGGGCCAGTGTGAAGGGCTTTAGCCCCACTGCTGCCAGGGGGCTGTTATACCTGAGGGGGTCAGGGGCATGGATCGTGACAGCACTCCCCGCTAAGGCCCTTTCAAGGTATTTCCTCTATCTGGCCCTGGTTCTGTCGGATGGTTCCGAGGAAATCGTCTTACCAGGCGTGGCGCATGGACATGCTCGCTAGGCTCCCATGTCCTGTCCTGAGGGCCGTATCCCTTCCAGTCCACTAAGTAATATAACTTGGACCTGGTGAGTTTAGAATCTAGGATGTACTTGACTTCAAATTCGGGTTCTCCTTTAACCAGTACCGGATTTGGTGGTGTTTTGACCCGAGTTCCAGGCTGAACAGGTTTTAAAAGTGACACGTGGAATACGGGATGGATCTGCATATTTGGTGGTAAAGCTATTTTTACTGCCACGGGATTTATAATAGCCTTGATGATATAGGGCCCTAGAAATCTGGGATGAAATGTTCGAGTTACTCTTATGGGCACGTGCTGAGTTGCCAACCAGATTTCATCTCTGTCTTGGTAGTCTGGAGGCTTTTCTTCGGTGTTGATCAGAGAATCTTTTCTGTCTTTCTTTGGCTTGGATCAAGTGTTCTGCTGCCTTTTTGAAGGCTTAAGTGATGGTTGTATGTAAAGTCTTCACCGCTGGCATTTCCAAGGCCATGGAGGTATCCAATTTGGAAGTAAGTGGGTGCCTTCCATAAATGGTATAGAATGGACTCTGTCCAGTACTGGTGTGTAGCGAGTTGTTGTAGGCATATTTGGCTATCCACAGCACATCCTTCCAGCTTTCTTTCACTTGATGTAACATGCACCGTAGGTATTGCTCTAGTGTCTGATTCGTCTGCTCTGTTTGGCCATCAGTTTGGGGATGATGACTAGTGGACAGACGAATATCGATTTGGGCAATTGCACAACTCTTCCTCCAGAAGTTAGACACAAACTGACTCCCTCGGTCAGAAATCAGGACGGAGGAGAAACCATGTAATCATTCGATTTGCTCTAAAAACACCTTTGCCAGACTGGATGCGTTTGGTAGACCCTTAAGTGGAATGAAATGGGCAATGTTAGAGAATAGGTCAACAACCACTAGGATAGTGTTGAACCCTTGACAGGGAGGTATTTCTGTGATGTAATCGAGGGAAAGTGTGTGCTACGGTGCAGGTGGAATTTCCAGGGGTTGAAGAAGGCTCTCAGGTCTTTGTTTCTGGGATTTATTCTGTGCACAAATGCCACATGACAGGATAAACTGTGTAATGTCCTTTCACCAGGTCGGCCACCAATAATTTCCTGGCTGACTTGTTTTTCGAGTCTGTTTTCACATTGTTTGGGCTCCCTTCTGTCCTTATCTCCGACCGGGGGTCGCAATTCACGTTTCGTTTTTGGAGAGCTTTGACTAAGCTGCTTGGCATCGATACCAGGTACTCCTCGGCCTATCACCCCGAGACTGATGGGCAGACTGAAAGAACGAACCAATCTATGGAGCAGTATCTCCGGTGTCTTATCTTGCAGCAGCAGTCCTCCTGGTTGAGTGTTGAGTGTTTTACGGCTTGCCGAGTTCGCCTACAAAAACGCGGCTCACTCTGCTACGGGTCTCTCTCCTTTCTATGCCCTCTATGGCCAACACCCCAAGGTCTTGCCCGTCCCTGACGCTTCAGTCTCTTTGAATCCTGCAGCCACGGCTTGTTTTAGGAATCTGTCTGCTGTTCATGCTCGTACTCTGGTCCACCTTACTGAAGCAAAGGCCTCCATGAAGTCCCGTGCTGATGGCAAGCGCTTGGCTGCTCCTCCCCTTGCGGTGGGTTCCCGGGTGTGGTTGTCTTCCCATCACCTTCGCCTGGTTGGTTGTTGGAAACTTCTGCCGTATGTGATCTCCCAGGTTGTGAATACAGTGGCTTTTCGTCTGGTTCTCCCGAGCTCTTAGCGAATCCATCCTGTTTTTCATGTCTCCCTTCTCAAGCCTTGCCCTGATTCCTCCCGTTTCCGTGCCCCTGTGGCCCCGGTTTCCCTGGCCTCCCCTGATGTCTTTGAAGTGTCAGCTATTCTGGGTTCCCGTTGGTTCAGGGGTGGGCTCCAGTATTTGGTGGACTGGACGGGCTATGGCCTGGAGGACCGCTCTTGGGTTTCCGCCCTGGACGTTAACGCTCCTCGGTTGGTGGCCCAGTTCCATCGGGATCACCCGTCCTGCCCACGGGGTCGTGGGCCGTTGGGGGCGCTATGTTAGACACTCCTCTGCACACCAGAACACTGCTAACACCTCCACAACATCTTCCCCGGATTCTCACACTACTCCCTCCAAGTTTCGAGACTCACGTGATGTGGTTGCCCCAAAGGACCGAAAGCTCCGTACCGGTTACTGTGTACGTGCCCGGTTGCAGCCCTTCCTGCATTGGCAGTTGCCATGGAGAGCATACAGCAGAAGGGGCAGCGGAACGCTTCCGCATCGATCAATCATCCGCTCACGTGATTCAGAGCGGCGTTTCCCACGTGACGATGGAAGGCGTCACATGACTCGGAAGCGCACAGCACATAACCCTTGATGCACGGAGCACTCACCGCTTCTCAGCTGTCTTTCGACTCTGTTTGGCACTAAGTTTGGACTTGCTCTATTGGTTTAGCTTGACATTTGATCACTCACCTGGACTCCCTCGGATTATCCTTTTGTACCTTTGCTTGGAACTGTTTACTCATTGATGAACCTCGGCCCGTCCCTCACCTGCCTTCGGATCATCCCTTGGAACTTTGTTGGACTTCTACGCCATTTCCCTTTGGGTCCTCAGATTCAGGTGGGCTGTCCTGTGTCCACGTGTGATTCCGGTCCCTGTTGTTCTGGGGACTGCCTCTCATTTGAGTCTCGAACCTCCCTCACTAGGTTTCCCGGGTTTTCCAACCACCAGATAGGTAAGCTTATTCAGATCCTGTGATTCTTGTATTCTATTGTAGTTGCCTGGTACTTAACCCCGTTCTTTCTTCAGCGGCATCAGTGTTCCAGAGGTTCCGTGGATCTGGGAAGCAACATCTCCCACCTGTGGCTCTAAGGGTCGCACAGCGGGGTTCTTTTGGTTCCCCTGTGCGGCACTTGGGGACTTAGGTCTCACCGGTCTACATGACACTCAAGTCAGAACAACAGCCCCATTGCCACGCTGGAGGCATCTGTTTCCACTACATATGGGAGATCTGGGCGAGGGTGTCGTAGCACCAGGGCTGCGGTAAATATTTCCTTGAGTTCCTGGAAGGCCTTTTCTGCCTCTTCTGTCCATTGGAACACTTTGTTGTTTTTTCGTAATAAAGAAGTGATCGGGTGTGTAAGTAATTTCAACCCGGCACTTCACCTAAGTCAATGCCTAGCGTGTGATGCACAGCTGAAACCCTTCATTATTTATTTGTGTCTATAAGTTCTTTTATTTCTGAACAATGTACCACCTATATCACGCCCCTCTCTTTTAATCCCCCGCCCCCGGTCACACTGATCCAGGAATCAGGCTGGTTTGCAAAGTTAAAAATATTTATTTATGTATAGCACAATATATATATATATATATATATATATATCACTATTTTAATGGGTATACAATGATCACCAATGGGGTGACGTCACACTAAACAATCTCTTTAATCACAAGGAGCAATGATGGGAAAAATAATGCAGCACAGAAATAATCCTTTTGTGTGTGTTCAATCAAATGGCAATGTGATTACTATTTCCCCCTGCACACCCCTCAATCGCCCCAATATGCAGTATGAAGAAAGAGAAGGAGAGAGAACAGGTTTCAAGAATGCAGAACTCAAGCAAATCTATCAATCCCAATTTCCCCCCAGCAAACACCACAGAAAAACAGAATTGATTGGCAAACTTGTCAAAATGGTTTTAAAGTTGGCTTGAATGAAATGATGAAAACACTGAAAATGGTCTAAATCACTAAAATTGTTGAAATTCTAATGGGAGCCGCTTTGTATGGTATCAGACAAACACTAGCAATGATTTAAGAGTGATAAGCAAGTTGAAAACTTAATTTGGAGGTCGGCTGCAATGAAAAGCTATTTCACACGTTATAGATTTTGGCCAAACGAAAAATTTGCGGCAAACTTTTCTGAAATGCGGATTGTTTTTTTTTTAGAAAGCTTAGGATGTTGACTTCAAGTAGACACTTGAATTCAGTTTCTAGCCTAAAGTATGAAGAAGTTATGAACATTTTCGTGGAGGTCTTTTTTTCAGAAAGAGGAAAAATGTAAAACAAGAATGCGCGTTTTAAAATACAAACAAGGTTTCTTTACACTAGGAATGGACTGGGAAGATACAAACTACATGACAGCACAGCCACCAGATCAGGACGTCGCCGATCAGGTTTTTGCCCGCCGAGACGCTTGCCTTTCTTCAGATGCAATATATCAGTGCAAAGATGATTTTAACAATATTATTACAGAAGAACTAAAGGATAAGAGAGAGAGTTCAGGTAAGACAAAAAGGATTTCTAGCAATACATTTCTGGATATGAGATAGATTTGATTTGGATAGGGATGACTATGGACAGTACATAAGCTAGTGACAATCCTACACTATGGATACTCACTACCAATGTTTTGAATGGAACTGTCTGGAATTCTGGTAAAAGATTTCGGGGACAGATTGCTGGGCACACCGGACTGGACCGGTCAGTGATCAGCAAGGCCCTCTGGACACCACACGACTGGACTGGACCAGATCTGCAATGGCTCTCTGGTCTGCACAGCACAGCACGGCACAAGACGGGGTTTAATCTGCCCTTCTGGTTATAAAAATGATTCTTTGGCAGGCAACCAGTTACAGCACAATTTGGCTGCTTCTTTTTGGTTTCCCCTTAAGTTGAGGGATGGGTCTGGAAGTTAGGCCCAGCTGAAAGTGGTTCAGCTATGCTCTGGAAATGGGCCTTTCTGCTTGCAAAGTTTTGGGAGTCTGGAACAAGGAGTAGTGATGGATCTCTTTCAAAGTGCTTCGCTGAAATCGGGATGGTGGGTGGATCAGTGTCTTTTTTTAGGTCCTCAGCTGTCTCTATTTATGTGTTTCATAAAGGGGTGGGTAAGCTGAATTATCCTAGGCGCACCCCCTAGGTAGTCCATTGGCTAAAGTCTGCTCTCTCCCTTGATTGGAGGGGAAAACAAAGTGTCATCATGATGATGCGGTTTATGAGGCAGGGAATACCTCCCCTTTGCCTTTTGCACGGAAAATCTATTTTTGATATAATACATCTTTACATGTGTACACTCGTTATACCAATAACATACATAGATCACATATTTTGTGGGGCAAATAGTCTTCCAAGCCCCGTAGCTGTGAGGTCTTGGGTCTGGATTTGACAATTTTTTGCACTTTTTATCCGGGACACAACATCTGATTTGTCCACAATTTTGTACATATGTGTGCATGATATCTGGGCATAATCATATGAAGTCTCGTGCTTCTGACATCAATACAATTGCTACAAAACCAGAATTATCACTATGCCTTCTCAGAACATTGCACAGAGTTCTAGGTCCTTTTAAAATGTGAACAAAAAATTCACATTAACATACTGTAATTTTACAATTTTTACAAATTTGCACAGTCCTTTGTCAGTCTTTTTAAAAAATATGCTTTCTGTCCATTGAGAATCAACAAAAATGTCTATCCCTGCCTCCAAAGGTTTCTTGTAGCTCAAGAGCAATCCCCGCCTTCTTCCTCTGGCAGAGGCCACTGTTGACACTTACAATATGCATATTTTTTCAGCCAAGGAAGGTTCATTGTCTCCTCCATGAGCGGCAGCCCAAATCTCCTCCCCTCTTAATCAACACCTGAATGTGAGTTCCTGACTTTTGGTGAGAAGCAGGAGAGAAGCCTTTTTTTGGGGAAAGCTGGGGAAAACTGGTTTGATGACTCTGAGTTTCAGCTAAATTCACTGTCAAATTATAACATTTTCTTAATTTAAAATAAAACTTGCAATTTTTAATCAAGCAGCTAGAACTCTGATTCCAGTCTCCAAATCATGGAGATTAAATAGTTACAACCTATGTTCCTCTTAATGACAGGACACTTAGATTTAAGACATTAAATCTTAATGGTGCAACTTTGCAGTTTAAATGCAGGCTTTTCAAACAGTCACAGGCGGCCGCTGGAACTGCGCCCATATTTTGACAGATTTCCACAGTGCAAGCACACTTTTTACTGTAGATATTTTGATGATAGATTCCACTTTTCCTGACATTGTAGGTTCATATTGATTCCTTAAATGAAGTGGCGGGTAACACCCAGGACCGATATTGGATGTTTTGTGGTGTTTTGATCCGGTATTCTGTATTTTCAGCAACCAAGAAAAAGGGATTTAAGAGCAATTTCTGGGTTTCTTGCAATAAAGCACTGCCTTTCATGCAGTTTCCATTTTTACTCGGTGGGCAGCCCAGTGACAGATTTCAGCAGTGTGGTCTCCGTTCCACCCCTGACATATGCAATGTAGATTTGGCAGCCAACCTTTCCGGTTTCAAAGTACAATTTTCATAGGTTTTGGCGCGCCCAGAGGTTTTGCGGCCATTTTGATGATTCTGGTACCACCAGCAACAGGGATGTTGCAGGGCAGAGCCTAGTGGGTTAAAACATCCCACAAAGCCTCCCGTCGGGATTTGCCTTTTGAACGCCCGTCAAGGGGAAGTTACGAGATTGGGATGTTCAGTTTGTTCTTTCTGGTCCAAATGGCAAAATTCATCTGCTTCTCCTATCAGTGGTGGATCGACAGGTTCTCCTCGCCGGTTCCGGATGAGAGTATGGAGCAATACCCCGGGCCCCTTGGGTTTTTCCTTCCGGTCCCCGAGTGGTCCTCCTTGATGCTCAGGATCCATGGTTTCAAATTCTAGGATGACAAAACAGAGCATAGTTGTAGACATTTCCCTACCACTATTCATGTAGTGGGGCAGACACATACATTTGACATCTACTGACAATCTTTTTTTTGTTTGCAATTACTCATTTTCAACAGGTGGAATAGTTTTATCGTTGGAATTCTAGGGGTCTGGAAGGTCCCCCTCTGGGATTCCAGATTAATCCTCTAGTTGCTGCAGAGTGTGCCTAGGATAGCAACACTTCAGTTGGTTGATGTGGACCCACTTATCTTCCCCCTCTGCCAAACTGCCTTTGGGGATACAGATTTTGTAGGCGACTGGTGAGATTTTGTCTACAATTTCAAAAGGACCACTCCAGCTAGGAAGAAATGTATGCTGTTTGGCCTGATTCCTTTGGAAATTGTATAAGTAGACCCGGTCTCCTACTTGGTATTCTTTTCTAGTAGTCTTCAAGTCATAGTGGGTCTTCATACTGTCTGCAGATCTTTCTAGATTTCGCTGAGCATAGGCAAAAGCATGTTGAAGGTGTTTTCTCAGATTCTCAACATACTCATGAGTTGTGGAGGCATTTATCAATGTCTGCCCTTGGGTTCTGTAAAGCAGATGCAGGGGAAGCACCATCCTTCGTCCAGTCATCAGCTCAAACGGTGACATGTTTGTTGTAGATGAAGGGGTAGATCGGATGGCCATCAGGACAAGAGGTAATTGAATGTCCCAACTTGGCCCAGAATCTGCCACAAACTTTTTTAATATGCTCAAATTTGTCTTGTTGTATCTCTCCACTGCACCACTAGATGCTAGCTGGTAGGCAATGTGTAGTTTCCTTTCGAACCCAAGCATCTCCAACATCTTTGTCATCACTTTTCTAGTGAAGTGGCTACCTCGGTCTGACTCGATCCTTTAGGGTACTCCAAAACGTGAGAAGATGTCGTTGAGCATCAGGGCAGCTGCTGTTTCTGCCTTGCAATTTGGGGGCGGGAAACATTCCACCCATTTAGTGAACAAGCATGTCACGGGCAACATGTACTTGTTCCCCCTAGAGGAGCGAATCACGGGCCCGATAAAATTGACTTGTACATCTGACCAAGGAAGTGTCATCCCCCTCTTTTGGAGAGGTGCACGGTGTGTGCGGGATGTTGGCTGAAATTGTGCACACACAAGACACCCCTTCAAGTATTGGTCGAGGTCCTGCCCCATGTGTGGCCAGTATGCCACCTCTCTTAAGATTTCAAGTGTTGTATGAAACCCCTATGACCAGCTGTGGCCCCATCATGGGTGTGACTTAGCATCAGGCTTCGGAATGAGGTGGGGACCACTCACTGATCATGGCCAGCTAGGGATCTCCTTACCAACAAACCTTCTTGGATTCGGAACATTTTTAGACATTTCATCAACACTCTGAGGTCCTCTTTCCCAATGTAATCGGTATCCGTCAGGGGAAAGTTCTCAGGGTCCTCAATGTGCTGATAAAATTTACAAATTATTGGATCCCCTTTTTGAGCCATAATCAAATCAGCATCTTGGGACTCCTTACTCCATTGTGCAGTTGAGAGTTCATCGTGAGCATTTGTCTGGGACCTAGTGATAGCAGTGACCTGGATTTCCCCCAACAGGGACCCGATCTCGAGTAGATCCCCTTGGATGGCTCTGGTTTTGGCCAGCTGATCAGCTAGGTCATTTCCAGTTTTGTCTGGTCCCTCTACTTTAGAATGACCCTTGATCTTTTTCCAATACATGGTCATCCCACTCGAGGTGACCAGATCATCAATGTTTTGAATTAATTCCCCATGTTTCAATGGCTTGGTATTAGCACATAGCATGCCTCTGGTTTTCCAGTTAACAAGGTGGAGTTGGTGTTGGACAGCAGTGAGGATGGCTTGATGCACAGCCATCAACTCTGCCACTTTACTACTTCGGGGACCTATTTTGTACCCAGCAGAGGGTTCTGGGGCATCATTCACCATGCATTCCCTACACCGGCCACACATTCTTTATCCCCGTTGTTGTCAACATGGTAGGAGCATCCATCCACATAGACAGTGGGCATTCCCTCACACTTGTCTTCTTCAAAGACTTTGTGTGGGGAATTAAGGTATGCCTCCATGTTGTCCTTGATTTTAAGACTTTCGTCCTCGAGACAATTTTCTCTGGCACAATCATGCAAGTCAGCCAGACCTTGCGCGAGGGGAGTCTTCTTGTTTTGGCCATAACTAACCCCCACAGGAAAGACTTGCATTGACAGAATCCAGGAAGTAATTTGGGAATTACTCACATTTCCGGGCCGGATTCTGTCACTTTGGAGATATTGCAGAGGCTGGTGTGGAGTCTCCACTATGATGTGTTCCCCCTGGATAAACGGGCGGTAATTCTTCAATACCCACACCGTTGCCAGGAGTGCCTTCTCACAATCGTTGAATTTTTCCTCCACAGAGGATAAAGTTTTACTCGCATAGGAGATTACTTTATTGCCCTTGTCATGCTTTTGGTATAATACTGCAGTCAAGCATGTATTTGAGAACCCTGTCTCCAAGAAGAACTCCTTGTTTTTGACAGGGTAAGCTAGGCAAGGCGCTTGTGAGAGGCTTCTCTTGAGTTGTCTTACTGCCTCAGCTTGTTCTGGACCCCACTCCTACTTGACCCCTCCCTTCAAAAGATGGATCGGGGTCTTGTGATCTCTGCGTAGTCCTCAATGAACTTTCTGCTGTAATTAGTTAGTCCAAGGAGGTTCCTTAGTTCCCGCAGAGTAATGGGGTCTTTTAATTTCTGGAGTGCTTCCACTTTCTTTTCCTGGGGACAGAGACCCTGAGGAGTAATCTGAAGCCCCAAGAAATTGACATGGGTTCTGCAGCACTGTGCCTTTTGAAAGGAGAGTTTTGCTCCGGCAGCCCTCAACTATGTCAGAACATGAAGGATCTCCGCTATTTGTTCCTCCACAGTTGAGCTTTTGACTAGAACATCATCTACCTAGGCCAGGTTACCCCTTTCACCAAGGTCGGGCATGGCCTTATGTAGAAAAAATTTAAATTCATTGCCGGAGTTGATGTATCCGAAGTGAGTCCGGGTCCATGTGTACTGCTGCCCCCGAAGGTAAAGGCCAGCTTGTATTAGTCCTCCCTACTGACAGGTACAGTCCAGTACCCATTGATCAAGTCTATTGCAGTGAATACCTGTGACCCCTGGATCTGGGCCAGCCCTTGGTCAATGTAGGGAAGAGGCCATCGGGAAGTATGGACCCGATTGTTGAGCTCCCTAAGGTCGGCGTAGAGTATCCACTGGCCGGTTGGCTTCAAAATCCCCAGCACCAGATGCTGTGGACTGGACGAATTATCCCATGGGACTCAAGGTTCTTAATTATTTCAGTAAGGGACTCCATTAATGTGAGAGGCAAGCGGTATTGCTTCACAAACACTGGAGTCATGCCAGGGTCCGTGGGAATTGTTGTTGTGTGCATGTCGGTGTGACCACAGTCATATGAGCCCACCACAAAGAGATCTTGAAAATCTAAGAAAACTTGTTTAAATTTTTGCCTTTGCTCCAGAGTCTCACAGGCATCAGCTAGGTTGACTCTCTCTTCAACCATCTGCCTGAAGCCTGGAAAGACTACCGGCTTTGCTATTTCAGTGGCCTCCTCCAGCTGGGTGGAGAAGTCCCTGGTTAAAGTGCTGATTTGGACTGGTGGCTTCAGGTGGGGAAGGCAGACCTCGAGGACTTGGAATATTACCTCATCCCTCCTGAAGTCACAGGTCACATCTTCCTTGCCATAAGGGCAGGAAGTGTACACCAGGAAATTCCCCCCATGCCGGGTGAAGATCCTGTATGGTGTTGTGTCATCATCGCTAGCACTATCAAGACAGTCCTTGGGGATGGCTCCTAATAGTTAATTTCCTAAATCTATGGAAAAATGTCGGTCATCAACCGCCATTCCAACAATGGTGCCTGCGGCTAGAGTGATACTCTTTAAGTCACTGTTATCCACCTCTATTGGAATGGTGTTCTTTTCTATATTGACTAGTGGTGTCGGGTTTACCCCCAACCCTTGCTGTTGGAAATAAGCATTAAGATGAACATAGGCGTTGGGGTTTTTCAGTTTCTGTCCTCTTTTAACTTTTACTTCCAGGGAGAATTGTCGGGTCCTTTCTGGGATGGTGACTTCCTCTCCAATATGAATTTCAACTGCATAAGGCAGCAGTTGAGCTGACCTAAATGCTTTCTCTGGGTCATCAAAGCCCATGGGATTACCCGCTAATCGGGACCAAGCTTTGAAGTTTATTAGGTCTAAACTAATGGCAAAGCGATTGAGAATGTCACTGCCTAAGTAAAATGCAGCAGGGACATCTCGCACAACCCAACAATTATGGTCTACGCTCTTGTTGCCTATGGAAATTGTGAGCATACACCTGCTAGGCAGGAGATGTTTGGAATTGGGTGTTTCCAGGTCCATTTCCCATTTGTCTATCAGTTTAAATGTGGGAATGGCTGGATCTTTTGGGAGTTTGCAGAACATTGCTTCACTGATGAAGCTCTTACCGTTGTTCACACACACTCGGGCGAGAACAGAGTCCTTCCCTTCATTTAACGCAATAGGGATGAACAACTGCTCTCCAATTTTCTGAATATCAGCCAGGCTTTGAGCTGATTCTTCATCTTTCTGAACTATAGGAGCGGGATTTTCTGATTGGGAATTTGTAAAGAATTTCAGAGTGTTTCCTTCGAGTGTGGAATGCCACCTTAGACTGGAAATCAGGTTGATTTTCAGAAATAGAGAGGACTCCCCATCACCAGTTTGTTGTCCTACTGCTATTACTGTCACGTCAGTGATTTGACTATTCTGGAAGTGAAATTCTATTTGGTCAGGTTTTTGTTCAACCATGTGGCATGTGCCGTTTAAACTAACATGGTTGACACTCTGTTTCATTTTTATTGGTCGGCTCGTCTGGGTCCAGAGGACCTTGTTTACACAATCAATGAGGGGTGACAACCTCCGCAGGATGTCATTCCCTAGTAAACAAGATGTGCCCTCTGGAGTCACAACTATGGCCGGGTGCTTCACCTTGTGTCACCCAATTTTAATGTCCAAATCCACAGTCCCCTCGACGGAAATTTCCTTCCCGTCGAAGTTCTGAAGTTGTCCAGGAAGAGGGGTGAGAGGAATTTGGTTTCCTCCCCCCTTCCCGAATTCAGTTGATCAAAGGCCCTTTTTGACAGAAGGGTAGCTTGGGATCCAGTGTCCACCAGTGCCAAAATTGTACACTGCCCCTGTATTTGTACCGGGGTATAGAATCTTCTCTCCTTTTCCTCGAGGGGGCACAGATAATGTACATTTTTGGACAACTGGTGGGTTAGTTATTTGGTTTTGGACACTGACAGGAAGGTGATTTGGGCAGAATTCTGTTTGGAGTCTTGGGAAT
The DNA here is from genome assembly GCF_040938575.1 of Ambystoma mexicanum. Lineage (NCBI taxonomy): Eukaryota > Metazoa > Chordata > Amphibia > Caudata > Ambystomatidae > Ambystoma > Ambystoma mexicanum. The sequence goes on from NC_090934.1 coordinate 1,283,372,634, forward strand.
ATGAAAGAAAAAGGTGACAACTAGATATGGGGGAAACTTTGGGTTCCCCTGGTTCTGATTCTGCCCCCCCCCACTTTTTGGAGGCAGTCGCCAGGGTGGGTTTGAACCAGGAGATTTTCATGCTGATGATTCTGGGGTTGGATTATGGGTGGTGCTAACTCAGTTCTCACATCTACCCAGTCTGGATTTGGATCCTTTGGGACCCATTTTTCTTTGGGAGGAGTTCCCCCATCTCTGAAGGAGAAGATCCTTTCCCAGGATCCTCTGAGGATCCCTCTCCTTCAAACTGGAAGACTTGTACCTCCTCCACAAAATGGGTCTTTTTGGGCTCTTTATTTCTCCTACCCCCTCTCTGCTCCTTGGGTGGCAGACTTTCGGGGGCAGGAGGTTTTGGTTCCGGTTCCTGGGTTTCCAGGGGCTTTTTACAAGTGGGGAAGGAAGCTTCCTCCAAGGCTTTACATGCCCCTTCCCCTTGTGCCTCCTCCCTGGGAACTGGTGGGTTGTCAGGGTTCTTCCCCCGTCATTGCTCTGGAGCATCCGGTCCTGGATTTGAGGCATTCTGCGCCGCCATGCTCATCTGAGGGTTCTGTTGAGCCCTCAGCATGCGACCCAGATCCTGTGCCATGTTTTGGGCCTGGCGCTCTAGTTGGGACACCCGCTCTGGCTGGTACAGGGTCCTCATGTCTCCCCTGGGCTGATGCAGAGAAGGGTCGCTATCCCTTCTCACAAAGTACCCTGCGTTAGGGAAGTTTGGGTGCCCCTCCGCCCTTGGCCTCCCCTCTCCCGGATTGGGTTGTCTGGGCTCAGGAAAGTGGGGAAAGAAGGATGGATTGTTTTGGGGATTGAGGTTTTGCGGGTACCTTGGAAGGAAATTCTGTCCAGTATTTGGGGGATTACTGCCCTCCTGGGGGAAGTGAGGAGGGAAGTTCCCTGGGTTAGCTGCTGTCTGGTTGGATCCCCCCGCCTTGGGCTGGAGGAGTCCACACATAACCCAGGATGGGTCTATTGCCCTTGCAGCGTGGGCTGATGTAGTCAGGGGAGTTAGGGGTCCCATTGGTGGGACTACCTCCATGGCTCCCCGTTTGTGATTGGCCAGAGGACCTTCTGGGTTTGGGGTTGTTTTGATTCTGTGCAGGCAGGTTTTTAGGCCCCCCATCTCTAAATCTAAAATGGGGGCAACCTTCACCTCCCCCACTTTAGCAGCAGCAGGGGTGTTGGTTGTCTTGGGGCTTTTTGGATTATTTTTGTTTTCCACTGGCTTTTGCACTTCATAAATGCGTGTGGCTTGTTCAATGACCCAGTCTAGTGATCTTTTCTCGTGAAAGTCTCTCACTAGCTGGATCATGATGTACTTGGGGAGAGCATGGAAGAAAGTATTTACAAACTCTTTGCTGTCAGTGCGCACCCTTCTAGTGGTCTGCGCAAAGGCACGTTTTAATTCTTGAACAAATTCTTGTGGTGCCTGATCTTCCCCACATTGCAAGTCATAGGCTGCCTTGCGAGCCTCCTGAGGATTCCTGTGCACAGAAAAATGTTTCAAGATCGCTGCCCTATAGGTGGACCATATCGAATGATTCTGATCCTTCAGCCCTGCAAAGAAGCTGGAGTACTCAGGAGAGAAGGTCCACTTTACATATTGAATACAGCTTTGGCTGTCCTTCAAATGGAAAGTCTCAATTATTTGTTCAAAGAGCTCAAGGTGCTCCCAAACCGAATATTTTGCATTCTTATGATAGGGCGTGATGACGCTCCTAATGGCCTTTATTTGTTTTAGGGGATCCTTGAGCAAGGCCCTCTTGACCTTGTTGGCTTTCTTGGTTCGGGTGACCCAGGTCCACTCATCCTCTGACTCAGAGGCACTGCTACCAGAGGTGCCTGTATGGTCTTCTAGGCTCTCCCGGATTCTGCGAGCTTGGGAATAGCTGGCAGAATGTGGGGGCCTAGTTTCTTGAGTCCTGTGGTGCTCAGAGGAGTCTTATGATTCCTCCTTGCTCTCAGGAATTGCTGAGTACCCCTCCCCCCACTGTCCTAGCTGGGCAGAGGTTTTCAGGATGCCCTTAGTGGGCCTACTCTCATGGAGATCCCCACTAAATTTTACCATCTGGTCTCTGGGTAAAGGGTATTCTTGAGGATCCATTCTTCTGACCCTCCCCTCATTGGAGTCTCCCTGATCAGAGAATATGGCCGCCCATCCATTCCTGGGAGGTGCTGATCTATGAGCCCCACATTCCTCATTGGATTGAAGTCTGCCATCCCCGTGGACCTGGGCTCATGTGCGCCAGTGGACATGGGGGTGGCAGAGGCCATGGGGTTGAAGAGATGAAAGCCTCTGGTACTAGGGTTCCTGAGGTTATGCTCAGGTGTTTCCCTTTCCCAGCGGACCTCATCTCTCTCAGCCCCTGCTCCCTGTTGCCATGCAAGAACCTGACCTTTTCGTTCCTCTATCAAGGCCTTGCTAGTCTCTATCAATTGTTCTTGCATAGACACCTGTCTGTGGAGCCTGTAATTTTCTCACAGAGAGCCTCATTGTCTTTCTGTGCTTCCTGTGCCATTTTAGAGTACTGGGCCAATTTCTGCTGCAGGAGGCTTACCTCCTGAGCCATGTCCTTACTGGCCTGGTCACTCTTTGCTAGAGCATCTTCCATCTTCCTGGAGTGCTCTAACAGTTTTGTCTAATCTTTTTGGAGCTCACCCAGTCCCTGTAGGGCCAGGTGATTGTCTTCTATTTTGGTTTTTAGATAACTGACCGCCTGGCCTAAGGTGTCCCTTTCCTGAATAAGAGTACCCCTCTGTGCAGCCAGGTCATCTCTTTGTTTTTGGAGTGAACCAGCTTTCTGGCGCTCTTCATCAAATTCCGCCAGGGTGTCCAGGTCTTTGAGAATTAATTTATTATTCTCTTTTTTTTCTTGGTCTAGGCAGTTTTGCAGGGTGACTACCTGCTCTGTGCATGCTCTATTAAAATGTATTTGCTGTTCCAGCTTTTGCTGGCTCTGCAGTAGAGAGTCCAAACTTTCTTGGCACTCCTTCTGCAGGGCCAGTACTTTGGTATCCTGCTCTACATTCTCCTGCTGCAGGATATCCATAACTTATTTTATTTTTATCAGGTACTGCCTGGTTTGATTCATGGCTCTTTTGTAGCCTTTGCTCTGCGGAGTCCAGATCAGGGTGGGCTTTTTAATGATTGTAGTTGCTTGTTTGCCAGATCTAGGTTCTCGGGATATATTGGTCCTATATTGCTCCAATGTGGAAATAGAGATATGCCGCTATTTTGTCAATCTTACTTTGCTCTTCTTTTACCTTAGGGGCCATATACAGTTCACTCAGTGTCATATGTAATGGACCCTGATCTCGCCATATATTTAATCCTGTTGCAGTGGCCTATTCTTTGATTTCCTACAACCACACATTCTGATCCTACTCTGTCCATTCACCCCTGACAAATAGTTTAGCAGTAGGTGTTCTTTTGCCATATAGATTTCTACCAAGGGTGCCATTCCGGAAATATTTATTTCCTTTCTGACTTACAGGAGTTAAACCCCCCTTCCCCCCCGGTCACACTGAACCAGGAATCAGGCTGGTTTGCAAAGTTAAAAATATTTATTTATGTATTGCATATGTATATATATATATATATATATATATATATATATATATATATATATATATATATATATATTATATATCACTATTTTAATGTGTATACAATTCTTTAATCACAAGGAGCAATGATGGAAAAATAATGCAGCACAGAAATAATCCTTTTGTGCGTGTTCAATCAAATGGAAATGTGATTACTATTTCCCCCTGCACACCCCTCAATCCCCCCAATATGCAGTATGAAGAAAGAGAAGGAGAGAGAACATGTTTCAGGAATGCAGAACTCAAGCAAATATATCAATCCCAATTTCCCCCCAGCAAACACCAGAGAAAAACAGAATTGATTGGCAAACTTGTCAAAATGGTTTTTAAAGTTGGCTTGAATGAAATGGTGAAAACACTGAAAATGGTCTAACTCACTAAAACTGTTGAAATTCTAATGGGAGCCGCTTTGTATGGTATCAGACAAACACTAGCAATGATTTAAGAGTGATAAGCAAGTTTAAAACTTAATTTGGAGGTCGGGTGACCTTTCTGGTCAAAGATTTCGGGGGACAGACTGCTGGGCACACCGGACGGGTCAGTGATAAGCAAGGCCCTCTGGACACCGCACGACTGGACTGGACCGGATCTGCAATGGCTCCCTGGTCTGCACAGCACGGCACGAGACAGGGTTTAATCTTCCCTTCTGGTTATGAAAATTATTCTTTGGCAGGCTAACAGTTACAGCACAGTCTGGCTGCCTCTTTTTGGTTTCCCCTTAAGTTGAGGGATGGGTTCTGGAAGTTAGGCCCAGCTGAAAGTGGTTCAGCTATGTTTTGGAAATGGGCCTTTGTGCTTGCAAAGTTTTGGGAGTCTGGAACAAGGAGTATGGATGGATCTCCTTCAAAGTGCTTCGCTGAAATCGGGATGGTGGGTGGATCAGTGTCTTTTCTAGGTCCTTAGCTGTCTCTATGTGTTTCATAAAGGGGTGGGTAAGCTGAATTATCCTAGGAGCACCCCCTAGGTAGTCCATTGGCTAAAGTCTGCTCTCTCCCTTGATTGGAGGGGAAAACAGAGTGTCATCATGATGATGCGGTTTATGAGGCAGGGAATACCTCCCCTTTGCCTTTTGCACATAAAATCTATTTTTGATATAATACATCTTTACATATGTACAATCTTTATGCCAATAACATACATAGATCACATATTTTGTGGAGCAAATATTCTTCCAAGCCCCGTAGCTGTGAGGCCTTGGGTCTGGATTTGAACATTTTTATGCACTTTTTATCCGGGACACAACTTCTGGTTTGTCCACAATTTTGTACATATATGCGCGTGATATTTGGGCATAATCATATGAAGTTCCGTGCTTCTAACATGAATACAATGCTACAAAACCAGAATTTTTACAACATCGCACAGAGTTCTGGGTCCTTTTAAAATGTGCACAAAAAATTCACATTAACCATACTGTAATTTTACAATTATTACAAATTCGCACAGTCCTTTGTCAGTCTTTTTAGAAATATGCTTTCTATCCATTGCGAATCAACAAAAATGTCTATCCCTGCCTCCAAAGGTTTCTTGTAGCTCAAGAACAAACCCGCCTTCTTCCTCTGGCAGAGGCCACTGTTGACACTTACAATCTGCATATTCTTTCAGCCAAGGAAGGTTCATTGTTTCCTCCAGGAGCAGCAGTCCAAATCTCCTCCCCTCTTAATCAACACCTGAATATGAGTTCCTGAACTTTGGTGAGAAGCAGGAGAGATGCCTTTTGTTGGGGAAAGCTGGGGAAAACTGGTTTGATAACTCTGAGTTTCAGCTAAATTCACTGTCAAATTATAACATTTTCCTAATTTAAAATAAAAGTTGTAATTTTTAATCAAGCAGCTAGAACTCTGATTCCAGTCTCTAAATCATGGAGAGTAAATAGTTACCTATGTCCCTCTTAATGACATGTCACTTAGATTTAAGACATTAAATCTTAATGGTGCAACTTTGCAGTTTAAATGCAGGCTTTTGAAACAGTCACATGCAGACGCTGGTATTGCGCCCATATTTTAACAGATTTCCACAGGCAGGCACACTTTTTACTGTGGATATTTTGATGATAGATTCCACTTTTCCTGACATTGTGGGTTAATATTGATTCCTTAAATGAAGTGGCGGGTAACACCCATCAAAGATATTGGATGTTTTGTGGTGTTTTGATCCGGTATTCTGTATTTCAGCAACCAAGAAAAAGGGATTTAAGAGCAATTTCTGGGTTTCTTGCAATAAAGCACTACCTTTCATGCAGTTTCCATTTTTTACTTGGTGGGCAGCCCAGTGACAGGTTTCAGCAGTATGATCTCCGTTCCACCCCTGACACAGGCAATGTAGATTTGGCAGCCATCCTTTCCGGTTTCAAAGCGCAATTTTCATAGGTTTTGGCGCGCCCAGAGGTTTTGCAGCCATTTTGCTGATTCTGGTGCCACCAGCACACAGGGATGTTGCAGGGCAGAGACTAGTGGGTTAAAACATCCCACAGGTGCACAATCTGGGAGAAACCCAGGATGAATCGGTGATAAAAGTTCGCAAAGCCGAGCATACTTTGGACACCTTTGACTGAAGACGATGATGGCCAGCTAAGGATGGCATCTACTTTGTGCATATCCATCCTGACGCCTCTGGGAGTGAGGACAAAATCAAGGAACTCGACTTCGGTGACATGGAAGGAGCATTTTTCAAGTTTGGTGTATAACTGGTGCTGTCAGAGTTTTGCAAGGACGGAGCGAACGTGCCTGACATGGAACTGTTTAGAAGAGGAGTACACCAAGATGTTGTCGATGTAAACTAGGGCACATACGTCGATCAATTCCCATAGTAAATCGTTCATGAAGTACTGGAACGTGGCAGGAGCATTGCAAATCCCAAAGGCCATCACCTGATATTCGTACAGCCTATACTTAGTACGAAAGGCGGTCTTCCATTTGTCTCCTTTCTTTACATGCACGAGATGGTATGCCCCCCTGAGGTCCAATTTGGTGTAAATTTGGGCACCGTTGACATGGTCCAGCAGTTCTTGGATAAGGGGTAGAGGATAATGGTTTCAACTGTTACCTGGTTTAGTGCGCGGTAGTCAATGCACGTTCTCAAGTCCCCCTCCTTCTTGGGTACGAAGAATAGGGGGGAGGATGCCGGGGATTGGGACGGGCGGATAAAACCGTTTGCCAGGTATTGGTCCAGATATGATTTCAAGTGGAAATTTTCAGGGTCGGTGAGTGCATAAATTCGACTACACAGGATTTGGGCACCAGATACGAGGTCGATCTGACAGTCATATGGCCTGTGAGGGGGTAAGGTATTAGCCTGTTCTTTTTGGAAAACGTCTTGGAAATCGTGGTATTCGCTTGGTAGTGTACTTGTTAAACCTAGTACCAATGCCTCTTTATCTTGGACAGGTGTCTCTGGGTCAGACAATGGCATTTCCACTTGGTAGCACGCATGAGCACACTCATTGGAGAAGGCTAACTTTTTGGCTCGCCAGTTGATGTTAGGATTGCGAGCCACCAACCACGGCATCCCTAGAATCACCCGGAACTGAGGGGCCTGGATAAGGTTAAAAACAATGGCTTCCCGATGTCTGTCTTGGCACAGAAGTGTCAATTCTCCTGTGCGTTGAGTTACAGGACCAGAAGCTATCTCCGTGCCGTCGATAGTGGTGACCTTCTCAGTGTTCATTTTCTGACAGAGGGGAAGCCACATCCTTGTTGCCAGGCCTTGGTCTATGTAGTTACCAACGGCTCTGCTGTCTATGTATGCCTCCACAGCATGCATCCGAGACGGTTGTTGGTGACTGATCAAAATCACAGGCAGGGCAAGGTGTGATGTCTGTGGCTCTTTACCTTCGCTCGACAAACTGACCTCTACGCTTGCCAGGCCTGGAAGTTTTCCGACTCTTGTTCTCCTCCTTCTTTCTCTATAGCTCCAACTGTTCTCCTAGGGGGTTTCATGGGACATTCTCTGAGGAAGTGACCTGATTTCCCGCAATACAGGCATAATTGCTGTTGTCTCCTTTTGTCTCTTTCGGCCATGGTTAATGGGCTCCGTACCCCCCCAAATTTGCCTGGGTTCTGAAGTGTTTTCTGATGAACGCGGAATGTTCTCCTTTATGTGTACATACACAGTCCGATTCTCAGTTCTGGCTCGTTCTGTCCTTCGATCTTGCAGCCTGTGGTCTAGCTGCATGACTAGGTTGATGAACTCTGCACAGGCCTTTGGTGGGTTTACCACCTGGGCTAGGACGTCTTTCAATTCCCCCCGTAATCCTCGATGGAATAACGTTGTTCGTTTCTCCTCAGGCCACCCAGTTTCAACGACAAGTCTGTTAAAAGTGGCGATATATGTTAACAAATCTTGGCTGCCTTTGCGGAGGGACAGAAGTTCCTTATCCAGAGCTTGGCCCTGGGTATGTTGGGCGAACAGCTTCTCCATCTCCTGTTGAAACCCGCTGAAATCCTGCAAGAGTGGGTCATCCTGGCTTACTAATGGCATGGACCAATCTGCGGCACTGCCACTCAGATATGACAGAACGAAGGCAACCCCCGACTGATCGTTAGAAAAGGCTCCGGGTCTACAAAGAAAATGGAGGCAGCACTGGTTTGTGAATACTGCATATTTTCTTGGGTCCCCCGTAAAATGTTCCGGTTGGGCCAAAGGAACTGCCCCAGGGAGGACCACCTGCACTGGATTGACGGACGTGGCTGGAACTGACAGAATACTTCCTGGCAACAGAGCCTTCCCAGCCTGTGTTTGGAGCAATTGTCTGGCTAATTCATCGGTGCGGTCCTTGATGACAATCAACTCCCTTCTAAGGGCGTTGGTTTCTTGCCAGGCGGAGTGCACCTCGGCCCGTAATTCTCCCAGTAACTGGGCTAGTTGGTCAGTCTCTGATGTTTCCATGACACCCAGGTGGATGTTTTAATTGAGGCTTGATGTTCTGTCACGCTCACCTGGTATCCACGGGGGTGCCACACAATACTGGATGGAGGTCTAAGCGCTATCCCGGACCCCTCGCTGCTTGGTTATGTGCCAGACGTTGGGTAGCACCTATAACAGGATAATGGAGGGTTAAGATACTGGTTCTGTGATGGGTGAACTCCCTCTGGTCCAAATCCCCTCCCTTGGGGTTATTGCTCACCTTAGGTTTTTGTGCGTTGAACTCTCTGTCCTACGTCTCTGTGCAGGGGCGCATGGTTGGTGTAGGCGTTGCATGGACCTAGTTGCTTCACTGATCCGTATGCCCTTATGTCGGGTCCAGACCGGCTGTGACTCCGACTCTGTTTGCTGTCTTCCCGGTGAGCTATAATGTCTTTTCTGTCTTTATTCAGTCTCTTTCTTTCCCTCCATTTTCTCGGTCTTCTCGGTGTCTTGCTCCACTATGCTGTTCCCTAACAATGTCTCTTTTTGTTTTCACAGGGATGGTTGTGATTTCGGAGTTGCCACGCTTATGGCGAAGACCACAGTGAGTTATTGATGCGCGGAGCGCTGCGCTGTTTATTGGTGTTAATTGCTAACCTGTGTTCTCTTCCCTTCTTTGTACAGGTTGCAGTGATGTTCCGGAGTTGTGAGCGACCCAGGTAAGTGCTTTGTTAATGCTGACCTTGTTCCTTCTCCCTTGCAGGTTGCGGGGACACCTGGAGATGGGCGAGGTAAGAGAAGCGCAGGGTGCTGCCAGGACTCGCTGCTTGCCCAGGTAAGAATTGTTATTAATGCTGTCCTTGTTTCTTTACCTTTGCAGGTTGCGGCGAACTCCGGAGATGGGCGAGGTAAGCGAAGCGCAGGATGGATTCAAGACCGGTTACTTCACAGGTAAGTGTTCCTGCTCGCTAATGCTGTTATTGTTCTTCCAGGTATTGATGGAATCCGGATCTAGGGCTTTAGGATCAGGCCGCTGGAGAAGCAGATGAGCAGGAGCTGGACACGGTGAGCGTTACGCTGCAGGACTGCAGAATAACGCGAAGCGTGTTCTGCTGTTTTGGTGTGGTTTAAATAGCCCAGGTAAAGTAGTTCCAGGCCAAATAGTTCCAGGCCCAACCACACCCAAACCATTAGACTGCATGGCTTGGTTCTAAAGAACTGAGCTGTGTAATAGGCCTCCATGTTGGATTATGGTCCAAGACTGGTATTGCTTTATTCCTGATAATGAGCCAGGTGCCAAAGGAGCCAGGACTGACTCTGTGTATGTTTCTGGTGGAGTTTTAAGGCCCTTGGGGCCAGTGTGAAGGGGTTTAGCCCCACTGCTGCCAGGGGGCTGTTATACCTGAGGGGGTCAGGGGCATGAATCATGACAGCCGGTCTTCCCCGCCTTCCAACGGATCTGCTCCACATCTGTGATCATTACGTGCTGAGATCTGTCTCACGGCATCATTCCCCAATAAACCGTACTGCACACGGACTAGAGACGCTTGCTGCTTTGTGCAGTTTCCATCCAGGCATCTTTGTGCCGTCAGGGTAGGTCCTCTGTACTGGACTTGGATCCAATACTTCCTCTTGTTCAAAGGATTATCCAGGCGTCCTTGTGCCGTCGGGGTAGTTCTTGGTGCCCTGTTGGAATTCCAGGACTTCCTGCTGTCATATGAACAATAATCTGGTAAGAGCTGTTTTTCTTTCTTTTGCTTGACCCCAGTTGCCCTATTCAGTGTATCTTAGTGTGGGTTTTGTTGTTTCAGGAGCGTTCCATTCCATTGGAAGATATGCAGGGACACTGTATCACCTGATCCACTCTGCTACCAGTTATCTGTCAGGAACTTCCCACATATTGTGAGGTTGGTTCTATTTTCAGTCTGTGTTCTTTTGGGGGTTAACTTCCAAGCTGTACTTAATTGCTTCTTTTTGCTTCTACAGCCAGCCTGTCGTGGGTCTGTGTCCCATCTTCCGACTACTCAATCCCACTGCCTGTTAGATTTACACAGCAGAGGGCTACAATAGTAGGAAAAATTAATCAGCTACAAACGTGTCTTGTTCCTCTGGCCAGTGCTCCCTCCACTCTGCAAGGCAGTATTGGCGGCTAGTCCTAACAAGATCATTCAAGATGGATGACCTATAAACGGACCATTTGAAACACTTTTCCACCCACAGGAACCCACAAGATGCCTGTAAGGCTGCTTATTACTTGCAGTGTGGGGAAAATCAGGTGCCTAGAGAGTTTGTGCAGGAATTAAAACATGCATTTGCGCAGACTTCCAGGCGAGTGAATGTAAACAGTAGGGAATTTGTGACCACTTATTTCTATGTACTTTCCAAATACTTAATGACTCGATTGGTGCGTTGTTAGGCAGAATCCTGTACATTTCCCTTAGGGAACACTACAGAAGATTAAGACTACAAGTGATAGCAATAAATCCCCTTTGGCATCAGTCTGTACCACAAAGATTTAGTTTGTAGCTGTGGCTGAGCAGTCAGACTTATCTCAAGAGGGAGATGAGCAGTATTCAGGGTTTACACAATAGGCCTACAGTACTATGGCACAAGGAAACACTGACCAAAGCTTTGTATTAAAAAGTAGTTATATATTTATTTAATACACTTCTAATAAAACACATGTATCACAGTCATCAAGCAAGTTAAATTAAGTCAAAGGAAGAATATACACACTCCCAAGTTAAATTGTCGACCAAGTGAACCAGAGTGAAAACTGAGCAAAATGGCACAGTGAAAACCACACACAAGGGATACTCTAACAATTCCTTACAAGGGAGGGAAAGCCAAAGTTATATACAAGTAGTTTCCTACACACCCTAGCAACACTTCCCATAAGTTTGTGGACCAGTTTAAGGAAGACAGTGCATCAGTATAGGCAATACTTAAATGAAAACTGAGCAAAATGGCATTTCACAAGGTTTAAGAAAGGAAAGGGTAGTTGTAAGAAATAGGTGCACCACACAGTTCTAGATGAAAGTCATCAAGAAGGCAGGTCTAACACATGTAGCCAGAGTCAGTAGGCCTGTGCCAGAGTTAGTGGTACAGGGCAAGGGCCCAGGAGCAAAATGTTCTTGTAGCTGCAGTCAAGTCTTTGATTAACGATTTTGAAAAGGTGGATGCAGAAAGTGAAAAGACAATGTTAAGAGAGAGGGGCGGCCAACCCAACAGGTAGCTAAAGGATTTAAAACACCTTTAGTGCTACCAAGAAATAAGGGCGGCCTGGCGGAACAATGTACCTTTAAATGAAGAAGTGGCTCCTGCGGTGGCGGTTGTTCCTGGTAGTTCCTGCAGTTCTGGTGATCCAGCAGAGGAAGAGGGACTTTCGTCGTGGAGGGAGGTTCGAGTTACTGCACTACCCAGGGATGAAACCAGCCGCGCCGCTGCCCGACGAATAAAAGGTATGCTCCTTTAAATCGCAGTCTGGATGGACTGGTGCCTGGCTATCCGCCTCCGAGTACTGGGTACGGGGGATTCGACCAAGGCAGGTCCGGGAAGGCGATTGGCAAACTGGTTGGCCCCACCAGCTCAAGGGAAGAAGGCTCTTGCAGATGAAGATCTTCTCTCGTCGTGTGGAGAAAAGTGGTGAGACGCTGCAGCAGGGCTTCACCGGTGGTTCAGCCGTTGCAGATGTCTTTGGCGTCTCTCCTCTTCGGCTTCTTAGTTCCAGTGGCGACGTCTTGCTCTTCCAGTCGTCAGGATCCTGCTTTTATGCAAAAAGATCCCCATTCAAACAGCCTAGCTGTCACTCACACAGTGGAGTGGTCATCTTGGCGGGAGACCCTCCAGCCTATCAGGATAGAGTGCGACATGGGTTGCTCAGGCAACCCTGTCCAGGGGTCCTACTCCCCCTCCCACACAATGGACCCACCCCAGACTCAGTGGCGCCGAAAGGAGGGCTTCTCGGTAGAAGCCCGCCAAAAGGACGAACAAAGCATCCCCGACCTGGGATAGGAGTTTAGAGAAAGACACGAGAAAGAAGTTATATTAAAGTTCTGGCAAATACAACCTACCAGAGTCAAGTCAATATTAAAATGCACCGGTGGTATGTTAGAGGCTGTCAGAAAAAGTGGTAGCCTCGAACAATGGGAAAATCCCATACGGAAATATTCACGGTCGAATATTTACAGTAGTAACCACTGCCACCAGCCAGAAACATTTGAGAGAGGGACTGTACGGTACCCTCTCGAAAATGAACATAAGGGGAAAACTATTAACCCTTTCCAGTACCTCCATAGTAAGATGGTTTGTACTGGTTCAGTTCATAAAAATTGACAAGTTAAGTCAATTGGGACTTTACATGCCCTGGGAGACGGTAGTCAGTCCCAGGGTATGGAGTCTATGTTTGGGGGTCGCTACGTCACCCCTGTGTCATGCACTGAGGGTGCTGTGTAACACATGTGAGTAAAGATGGTTTCTATGGGGGTGAGAAAATCCCATAGACATTAACACAAAAATAGCCTAGAGCACACATAGCAAAAATGTCTAAGAGTGGGAAAAAGAGTCTCACTCTTAGCAGGAAAAAGAACAATCCCTTCTAATCCAGCAAAGCTGCTGGGGGATTATATAGGTAAGGGAAATTAGCCATAGAATGAGAATTCTCCCTAACATGCATGAATTCTGGATTGGGTCATAGAGCAAGCCACAAGGATTTATGAGATCCGGAAACCCACTGATAATAAGAGTAACCCCAAAACTACCAAACCATCTACCATACCTGCCGCTGCGAAGGTGGCAGAGGTGAAAACTACCCTTTCTTTAGACCTGAAAAGGGGGGCCCTAAAAACATCTGTCCTGCCAACAAGCAGAATGAAAGGCAGAGGGGACCCTCCACCCCGGTCCAATCGAATAGTAGTCAGACAGGACTTCAGAATAATGACCCCTCTAACTCTGACACCTATGTAAGTCCCCGGTACGAGAGTACTAGACCAATCGTGGGGTATGTGTACACTCCCCCGGCACAAAGGGGGAGGCAAAATCAGGTAAATACTGACTAGGAAACATCCTTCCAAATTTCCCATAGGAGAGAAGTAATACTCCACCTCCCAAACCTGGTACCATCCAAATCAGAATTTCCAAAATAATTCTCCTCCTTCCTCCTGATTCTATGACAGTAGATCCCTGAACCTGGGAGAAGGGAGAATTAGGACTGAAAATAATGGGGGAAATTTCCAATACCCGAGCTACTCCCATAGAAGGGACAGTTGCCCTTTTAGGGAGCAGCAGAGCTATGAACAGAGACCTTCCGACAATGTGCCAGAATAAGTTACACAGCTGCAATGACAGGTCCAGCAGTTGACTGATGATCTGGGGTGCATGCTGAGGGCTCAGTTGAACCCGGCTCCCCAGAACACCCTCACACCGGGGTTGATGCCTGGGCAGGGGGGAATGACTGAAGGAAATGTCTGACAAATCAAAGGTTCCTGAGGAGGGGGCCCTAGAGGAAGCTTCCTTTTTCACCCAAACAGAACCCCTTTAAACCTCTCAGCCTGAAAGTCTCTCTTCTACACCCAAAATATTAGAACCCAAAGAGCAAAGGGTAAGTAGGAGAGACCAAAGAAGAACCCATTTTGTGGAGGAACTCCGGAATATCCCCTTTGAAAGAGAAGAAACCCTGGAGGATTCTGGTAAGCATACCTTCTTGTTCAAAAATGAGGGGATCCCTCCCAAAGAAAAATGGGTCCCAAAAGACTCTGGGGTTGAATAGTTTCTGGTTCTGGGTCGGTCTCCATACTTACCCTGCCCCACTCAAACATGTGAGCCAGACAGAATTGAAACAGAGGGGGTGTCCTTTCTACAAATAGGTTCTGAGAACTGTCACCAGGTAAAGGTTTGACAGCCAAGGAGCCAGGGAGAAGGAGGAAAAAGTTGTAAAGTTTTCTTTGCAGATTCCCGAACTCTGACACAGAAAATTGCTCAAGATCAAACTGTCGGAGTTCAATATTGAGAAAATGACCACTGGGCTGTCAAATAACTCGCACTTTCTTTGCACTTTGGAGGAGAAAGAAGGCCGATTTTATGCACTGGTCAAGGCACAGGGTCAGTGTGAATTATCAGCTATGGTGCATACTGGATCCCAAGCCACCCTCCTGTCCAAAAGGGCCTTTGACCAACTAAACTCAGAACAGGGGAGGGCCACCAAATTCCCCTCATCCCACTTCCCGGACAGCTCCAAAATGTTGCCAGGAATGATCTTTCCGTCAAACGGACTGCAGATTTGGTAATACAAATTGGGCGACACCGGCTAGAGCCTCCAGTGATAGTTGTGACTCCGGAGGGCACACATTGTTTACTGGGGAATGATCTACTGAGGAGGTTATCATCTCTGATCAACTTTGTAAACAAGGTCCTATGGACTCAGGCTAACCGCTTTATAAAATTATAAATGAGTACCAATTATGTCACCTTGAATGGTACCTGTCATTTAATTTTAGGGGGCAACGTTTACCTGTTCAATTTCCAAATTAATCAGGCAAGGAGCGGAAATTCCTTCCATCTTGGCGTGGTACCTTTGAAATTGTAGATAAAATATCACCTGTTGCCTACAAGATCCACATCTCAAAAGGAGACCAGACAGAAGAAATATGGTTCCACATCAATCTGTTGAAAAGCTGTCATCCTAGACACTCTTTACTACCAATTGAGGAGCCAAAAGAAAGTCGAGCAGAGGAACTATCTAAAGAATGAAGAGGAAGGATGAAAAATTGGATGGAAACTAAGACAAATCTATATATACTAGGGAGTAATTTACTTGGTTCTCATTGTAAAAAGGAAGAAAATAAATAAAATGTGATTTTGTGAAATGGTGAAAAGGTATTTTTATACTTGTATACTGTTGTTGTTGTCAATTCTATGAAAATCTTCTGGAGACATATGTTTGTAAAAAGTACGGAACCTCTTTTTCTTTCTATTATTAGTGAACTAACCTCCTTAACCTCCAGCCTAGAGGAGAAAGGGGATGTCACGACTCGCCGGCCGTGGAGGCTATGGAGAAGATAGAGGAAGGACTAATTCCTCTGGAACGCTGTGCGCGTTCTAGTCATTCGGCCTTATAATCCCAGAAGTTGGTAACGCACTCGCGTTGCAACTTCCAGTGCTACGGAAGGTGATACCAGCGCTCCTGTGTGTTTTCTGCTTGACACGTTATGTCGGCATACCCTTCTCATTTCAGCTGTACTCTAGTGGCTTTCCCTCCTCGGTCCTGCCATTCTCAGGCGGCTGTTCCTCCTCACTCCTTCTACTGACTTTCCCTCCCTTGCTTTTCTCCTCTTCCCGTGCTCGCTTCCCGAACAACCGCTACTTTTCTGTAGCCACGCCCCTCCAGCTCCGTACTTACCAGCTTCTCTTTCTGTCCTATACGTGCCTTCAAGGATTTCTGTTTCACAACCTACTGGACCCTTACCTGGAAATCCTCTCTGGAGCCATTGAATCTTCTTAAACTGAAAAGGGCATTCTGGGATCAGTAGTCTCCATCCGGAACATCACAACCTGCCAGGGTTTTTCTTTTCTGCAAGGCTTTTCCCTGGTCTGGGGTGGGCTCCCTGGGGTCCCCACTGCCAGGCAAATTGCATCTCTGGCAAAGAGGCCTCCGGCAGAGCTCATACCCATCGCTCCAAACAGGGGCAAAGGACATACAGGAAACCCAGCGATACTTGGAGACAGAGAAGAAAGGAGATATCCTCGGACGACTCCTGGGACACCGATACAGAAGATACCGCTACCTTTCAAATGGACTTTTAAACACTTACACAAAAACAGCTTTGCATGTGTGTATGCAAGTTAAAACTGAAGGGTAATGTGAAAAAGGCCTTGCTGTCATTACCAAAGGAAAATCAGCATTTTAATCCACAAAGGAAGAATGAATTCAAGGGTCCCTTTCACATGAAAAACAGGATTTCTAAACACTGACACAAAAATGGCTTTGCATGTGTGTTTGCAAGTTAAAGCAGTTTAAATGTGAAAAATGTAAAATGTACCTCTGCTAAAATACAAATGTGAGGGAAAAAGGCATGGCACGTGTTGACAAAAAAGTTATGTATATTATGTTTTGCATGCAAAATACCAGAAAACATTTGAAAAGAAAAGCCCACTTTATTTCCATGAAAAAGTGATTGTATGCCTGCCAGAGGCAAACTATTTGTTTACTGTGGGACAAATGTCACAAATAACATCTCCCCAAAAAGTCTGGTTTACATCCTGCCAGCTATTTTACAACAATAAAATATTGCCTCTGAAAGGTGTGGAAACCAAGCGTCCTTTAGACTTGCTGTCTCTGCAGGACAATTCCGCCTGGCTGATGCGTGACCAGAATGTAAGCAGGGGATGTGATGGGATGCACTGCTGCATATTATGTCTCGTGAGGGAGGCAAAAGATTGAAATGGACATCCCATTTGAAAAACCTATTGATCAACCTGAAAGCGAGCGAGTTTTGGGAAAATCAACAGAGCCTGCGTGCTTCAAGCATGACTTGGCTTAAACATCGTCTTAAGCAAAGAGCATGGGACCATCTTTTGCTTGATGCCTTGAGACTAAAGCTGGGCTTGAAGTGCTTGGAGCATGAGCAGGAGTTCAGCCCTAAGGCTTTCTTAAATGTAATTACGCCAGCTCAGGAAAGATCGCGCTATGCAAGGTTTATACTAGGAATTTTACCCATCGCTGCTTTTACGCACAGATGGAAGGGCTCTGACTCTGACAAATGCCCAATGTCTTGTGCTGGCAAGAAGACAGTTTCACATTTTTTTCACCTCTGTAAGTCAACCCTGCGGCTAACACTGATGTATTTGAGACCTATCCTGCTGGAGGCTGGTATCTACTAACTTGGCCCTGCACTACTATTTCTAAGTCAATGTTTTAATCCTTCAGTAATGTGTGCTTTTGCCTGTTATTTGCATAGAGTATGGCTGCAGAGAAGGAAGATACTGGCAATGTGACGATGCCATATACCAACTCTGTACTAGTATTGTGACACCAAGAAGTGTTCTAGGCTGCGAACATAGCTCTCGTAGTATTTGTTTTTATATGATTTTTAAGCTCTTCTACCATTGCTTTTGATATATTAATGTGAGAAATGCAAGGACTCTCATGTTTTAATGCTTTATATCTTTTAATGCAGTATTATGTATTTTATGATGGTTGAACCTGATGACTTTTTGTCAGATAAAGGTTTTTCAATCAACCGTTGAATATCCCAAATGCCAGTAGATGCGATAAAACAGTTTGGAGGAGAGAACGCTGTATGTGAATAGGCTAAGGAATTTACCAGGATGGACAGGAGTTAGTATGCCAGATGCTGTGACAAAGACAAAGATTACAGCTGCACTCGGGCAGGGCAAGGGATTCACACAATTGCCCTTATTGGAGAAAAGGGGGGGCACCTGCCACAATATATTCCATGGCCACAGATGGACAGAAGCAATTGAATTTGTAAATTACCACCACTCACATTAGGGGTGGGCAAACAGATCGATGAATTATAGAGAATGACAGCTGGGATGACCTTAGCAGTAGGCGACATAAAGAGCCGACTTGCTGCCATATTAAGGGAATAATCAGATGAGATTTGAAGTGAGCGAGGTATCCTGGGATAACAGCACAAAATACTAACGTATTGAGAGCACTTGGGGTAAAGTACCCAGACTCGTCAGACATGAGCGCCATTATGACTTGCAAAATGAGAGCAGATGAGGACCCGGCTGCTTATATCCAGGATATTCAAGAAAAATGGTCGTTAGAAACTCAAGAACCATCGGTCAAAAACATAACACATTTTTATCACATTTTATGTCAGGGATTTCCCAAGGAAGTGCAAAGACAATTTAGAAAGATTGTGGGAATAGAAGCGAAGCCATGGGAGGAGATTCAATTGACAATTGTTCATCATTGTCGGTTGAGATAAGAGAAAGACCGAAAGAAAGTTGAGGACAGAAAGATGCAGGAAGCAAAACTAGTTCAGAAAAAAACAGTCGAAATGTTTAGTGGAAGTAGCAGTATAAACAAGTGGGGGAGAAAGTTGTAACACACAAGTGACACAGCAGGTACAATCAGCAGCGAACAGACATTTTGCATGAAGAGGAGACTATAACTATTTAACCCGGAGTGCGAGGGTTTGCACCCAGAGGCAGAGGGTTTGGATTTCAAGTTCCACAAGTAGGAGGATTTAATGGAGGGCAACCCAGATTCGGAGGACCCCCACAGCAGTGTTGGACATGTGGGAAGATGAGGCACATTTCGCATGCATGTTGGAGCAGGGGAGGGATGCAACAGACTGGCAAGCAGCAGTTTCAAGAGGGGAACAGCGTACCCCTCACCATATAGTGCAGAGCCACCCACATATTATACCCAAGATCACACACAGAATCAGGCACATGCACCACAAATATAGCAGATACAACAGGGGATGCCACCCCAAACACTGCAAGCAACAATGCAGACACAGCAAGCACAAATATAGACACAGCAAGCGCCAATACAGATGCAGGCACTAGCACAACAGAACGCAGTGACATCATGGAACACGAACATAGTGCCACAGGCACCTACACCTAGTATAGGGAGTGTGACAGTAGTGGGGGGGAACCCTTTCACCGGCACAGGACCGGACATGTATCCACAATAGGACAGCCTACAGAAAGACTTGATGTGTTCTATCCTATCGATTACACCAGACCCACGAGAGGAACAGAGGGTCGGGGTGAACATAAGTGATAAAACATTCTCATTCCTAGTAGATATGGGGGCGACATGATCCTGTGTTAGAGAAGAGAAGGTCCCAATGTCAGAAATTGCCATGAATGCACAAGGATTCTCTGGGGCAACAACCACTGATCCTTTTACAGACAAATTATCCATTAGCATAGGAGAACACAACATGCCTATGCCATTATAATATTGCCGCAAGACACCAGTTAACATAGTGGGGAGAGACTTAATGAGTAAATTAAACATGATGACATCATTTACTGACCAGGGAATATTATGTTCTACCCCAGGAATCCCTTATGTGAATGCACAAGAATTCCTAACAGCATTTTATGGCCATGAAGTACAAAGATGAATGCCACTAAACCTGGAAGTATTCCTTTATGGAGTACACATATTGCTAGCATGGCTTACAAGAATACAGAACAAACTATTGTGATTACCCACAGAATTATTGTTTTGACCAGAAGTACCCATGGACGTGGAGGAAGGGCAGATTATTACAGTTGAAGTGGAAACAGCAATAGTAAGGGAAGACAGAGTAATTTTGCATGGAGTTGATGGTGAAGGGTTTAACTGGAGAACAGTGATAGCTCTTGACGAAGGACATAGGCTGGCTGACTTAACAGATGAAAGCTTGTTTATAGATGATGACAAAGTAATGTTTAACATAAGTCTTACATATCAGTTAAAAATGTAGAAAATGGAGGTACCACATAGAATGTCACTAGTGAAGAAAGTACAGCACTTTCTCCAGGAAGATTTATAGCATGTGTCAAGCACATTGTTGACCAGTAGTCCATGATGTTGGTCTATTTAAAGGAGTGGCGATAGTTAAAATCAAACTGAAGCAGGGAGCTATTTTACCATGGATAAGACAACATCCCATGTCAAAGGAAGCTGATGAGGGTATCGATGAAAGTATTGCCGCCTTGATGCGACAAGGGATACTAGTGCCTTCAGAGAACCCATGCAACACAGCTGTGTACCCAATCAAAAAGGCAACAGGGGTTGTGGTGATTTATCCAGGACTTACGCCCCCTGAATAATATTGTTGAGGCAGAATTGCCATTGGTTCCAAATCCAGCCACACTATTATGTAATATCCCATCCAAAGCTAAATATTTTACAGTGATTGATTTAAGAATGCTATCTTTTCAATCCCCTTGTATGAAGAGTCACAGTGTTTCACAACGTTTACTTTCCGCTGAATTAAATTGAAGCATACTCGTTTACACAAGGGGTACTGGAATCACCCTTGGTCTTCAACCAAGTATTGCAGATGGACTTAGGGAATATGCAGCTTGACAATGCAGTCATCCAATATGTGGATGATATATTGGTTTGTAGTACCATCGAAGAAGAGTGCAGGAGAGACTCAGTAAAACTAATGACAGTACTGGCAGAGAAAGGGTACAAATTGGACAAAGAGAAAATCCAATATTGCCAGGACAAAGTCTTATATTTAGGCCAGCTAATATCGAGAGAAGGGAGGAAGGTGACACTAGAAAGAAGAGAAGCAATAATGAAAACATCCAGACCAGAGAGAGTAAAGGAATCACAGCAATATCTAGGCCTTTGCAATTACTGCAGGGCATGGATTTTGGATTACAGCATGTATGTCAGGCCACTTTAAAAGGATTTAAGGAAGCACACAAAGACACTAGTGACATAGCCTGGACCAGTGATATGATAGATGCCTTTGACAATTTGAAGCCAGCAATCAGCACAGCACCGGTATTAGGAATTCCCGATTGTAATGAAGAGTTCTCTTTATTTTCCCATTCAAACGGAGTAGTGATGACGGCTGTCCTTGCACAGAAAATTACCATGCGACGCAAACCATTAGCATTTTACAGTGGGATATTAGATCAAGTAATAAGAGGTCACTACCCATGCGATTGAGCATTGGTGGCAGCACCCTTTGCAACTGAGAAGTCTGTCAGCATAACTATGGGCTGCACAGTTACATTATATGTTCAACATGCTTTATTTGCCATCCTTGAAAGCTCAAAAGTACATTGACCACACAGAGCCTCCGGTTATGAAGTAATTATATCATCCCCATTCTTTAAGATTGTCAGGAGAGTATAACAGAACCAGTAAAGGAGGGAAACCATGTGTGTGATTGCACTAAATACGCTGAATATTATAATGAAATACCCCATGTTAAGGAAAATGTCCTAGGCGGGGGAATAATTCTCTTAATTGATGAGTAATCATTAATAGACCAGAGCAGTGGTGAATGGCACAGTGGGGCAGCAGTAATAAAGGCAGGGGAGAATGACAGCTTTGAAACAGTGACACGTGTGAGATTGCCAGTGTGAGAAACCAGAAGGTGTCTCACACGCGAGTCTCCCGGGATCTGTCATCCAGGTGGCCAGGACACCGCCATCGATTTTGGATCCAGTTCCTGGGGGTGGACCAGTGCTGGAGGATCACCTGGGTGAGGGGTCTTCGGGGAGTGGGAATGGGACACCGGATGGCAGACGGAGTATCCTTCCCAGTGTAACACCTTTTTCCCATCCTACCAGGTAGGAAACATGGGAACTCTAACCCCTCTTTCCATATACGAACACTTTCACACCCACAACCCGCTCTGGGAGAAAACAGACTAACGCCTGAGCAGTAAACCTGGCATGTCCCACTACAATGGTCAGGCGAGGTCAGGCAATTACAGGCACTTACTGACACCTGACTTCCATTAAACTTCCCGCCATGAATAAAAGGTGGAGCATGAAAGCACACTCTGAGCGAGGCAAAGCACATGAAGGAACATCAGTTTTGAATCGGCAGCTGAACGCGGGGAGAAAGATGGCAAACCATGCAGGGTTCGCAAGGAGGGAAATACCGTTTACCTTTTCGTCAAGAAATCGTTACTTTCAAGAAACTTTTGACAGTGAAAGCGTAAGACCAGGAAACCAGACTGAAGAATCCTGCATTGTGTGTCAGAGATATCGGAGGCACTCCCACGTAACTAATCATGGTGTGGAGGAGCACCAGCCATCATGGTATCGTCCTTGGATCCAAGACCAAATTAGAGCCAGAGAGCTCAACACAGCTGGTGAGCTGGGGAGACCGATGCAAGACCAGTCTCTGTTGAAGTCAAGGATGCAAGTGGCAACATTGTATAACGAGCGCAGGAATGAACATTGTTAAACACGTGTGATGAAAGACGTGAGTAAAGCTGAACTATTAATGAATGCTTGAACTTAAGAAGGAAAGATATGATACCGTTGACAGAGTGGTCCGGCACCACGAAGGTGCTCAATCGAAGGTCTCTGTAAGGTATCCCGCCTAGAAGTGGGAAACGAAAGTAGAAGATTGATACAAATCTTGTGTGAGTGAATCCAAGTGGTCCTGCAATGGTCTAAGCAAAACCCATAGCACACTTGAAAGTCTTTGATTTTGATATCAAGAGGAAAACATAGAAAGTTAAATTGTATGGTCCGAGCCTGAACGAGGGAGATCCATGGTCCGAGCCCGAACGAGGGAGACCAAGAGTAAACATTGTGGTAAAAAGGGGTCCAAGTCTAAAGGGAGTAGACCCATGATGAACATTAAAAGCAAGAACTTGTGCATGTGAAAATCCTGAGAAGAATGGAACTTTGATATTTGTTTGTTACGGGAGGCCCTCTGCAGTAAGAGACTGTTAATGTAAATGAGGCTTTAGTAGAAGGCTAAGCCCCGTATTTGGACTGTTTCCTCGTGGCCAAAAAAGCCAGAGTGTGTGAAGCTCAACGTGCCACCTTGTCCCGTGCAGAAAACGTGGGGAAGGGGAAGCCAACTGCTCAACTATCCTGACATATTATTTCTTGAACACTTTCCTTTTTGCATTCACAATTGTCCCACACCCTTTTTTATTTAGAAGTAAGCATTGGCAATAGGTTTTATAGTATAGGCCCCTTTATTTGACCAAAGAATCCACTAGGACTACGTTATTATTATTTGATGGTCATAGCTTGCTCCCATCCATAGATTTAGGTTTAGATAGGTGTTCTACCAACTCATTGAAGTTTAATAAACACCCTTGAACTGTGATCACTTGTGTCTGTCTTCACTGTTTGATACCATGCCTTCCTTAGGCCAGGCCATTTCTCAGCACAAGCGGCAGAATTGGTAACAATGTGACATCATCTGTACACGCAGGACTATCACGGTGGAAAAGGAGGGGCTTCCTGCAAACAGACGGCACACCAGCGTAGCATGCACCATTATTAGACAGACTCATAGACGCACTTCAACTCTCATCGGCCATTGCTGTGGTAAAGAGAGCGGAGCACACACCAGAGGTGCAATATATGACATTGCGACTGCACCAAACAAGTACACACGTGCACGCAACATGGTGATAAAGAAGTGTTTTAATACGCTACCTATAGCACAAATTAATGAATTGCAGGGAAGGGTGCCACCAGAAAAAAAAAAGTTATTGCAACGTAGAGGGTGCTCTTTGGCACCCACAGATGCAATGTGGAGGCAGGACATCACCAAGAAACAAGTCATACCCCTAGGGCTGCTTACAGTACCGCTAGACCAACTGCACTATCCAGCACACACATCAAGAGAGTGTCTTACAGTACTGATTCCGGCGGACTGGTTTGTCGCTAATTTTGTCATAAATTGTTTAACATGCTAGAAATGTAAGGCTGGGCATACTCTGCGAACAGTGAGAGGAGCAATACCCTGTCCTACTGGACCATTTCAGCATTTGCATATCAACTACGTTGATATTGTGAGACAGGCATGGTATCAAGAGAGACACAGACTCAAAAGTGTTAGTGTCAAAACCTTTATTTACTAAGGTTCCTGGGTTGGTGTAATGCCTGGCTGGCCAGAACTCTAAAGGGATGGTTCCCTTAATTGATGTTTCTAAAGGCAGTCAATGTCTAATAGTCCAAAATAAAAGTCTTTCTGTGTCTAAACCTATACTTGCCCTCACTTTTTACAAAAATGTGATAGGCAGTCTTTAAAGAGAAAAATAGTGGTTCAACAGAAAATAGGAAATCAAGGTTGGTTTTAGGTGGTCTTCTCACCAGGTGTAGTTTGGTCAATATCACAAAAAGAGTTCAATCAAAAAGGGCTGTTTGTAAGACCTTCTCCACAGAGCCGTGGCAATATTCTCAAATGCCTTCAGTGTCTCTGGTTTCCTTGGGGTTCCCTTCACCAAGTTTCAACTTGTTCAATTTCCAAACACCACAAAAGAAATATAACACAGTTCCTTTTCAAGCTCCTCAGGGTATCCTTCCCCAAGCTTCAATCCTTTCAACACTACAAAACCATACATTTCTAACTTGATTAGGCTTCTCAGGGTTCCCTTGCCCAACATTGGGCCCCTTTCAGTTTCCAACACAAATTCAGTTTTGTCAGCATGTACTTTGCTTTCTTCGGTAGGCCTCTTAGGGTTCCCTTCCCCAAGCTTAGGCCCCTTTTTGGTTTAAAATACAAGTTCAACTTGTTAGGCTGTACCTTTCCTTTTCAATACAGTTCTTTCACAGACATTTCACTTGTGGGGCACAACCACAGACTTTCAAAACCGCCTGGTTCTTTGCTACTCGTAGGTGTGACCACTCAGACCTGTCACCCCTCTCTTTATTCCTTACTCTTCTTTTTAAACATTTCACCCCTGCACCCCTTCTTGTTTTCTGTAGCTTCTTGGTTGTGCACACTTACATCTTCCCTTTGCTGTTCATTTTTTCCACTGTGCACTCTTGCACTTTCCTTTACTTTCTTATCATGCCTCGTGCGCACCTACCATCTTTTTTGTTTCACTGTGCATTCTTGCCCATTTCTTTCTCGTGCTTTTTCTTCTAAGCTGCTAGTGCCCCTTTTCTTCCTTCTATTTCTCTTCAACTGTTTAGTTCTTATGCCTTCTGTCTTTCATGCACTTTCAAACCTTTCTGCTCTGTGCGGCTTTAAAACTGTGTCTTTCGCCCTTGCTCTGCTTCAGTCAAACACACGCTCCTGTGTCTCTCTCTCTCTCTCTCTTACCGGGTAGTATCGCATTGACAAGCAGATCCTCTGGATGCACAGAGTTGAAGTCAGGGCCTTTCCACCTGCCCTTCATACACCTTTGGGACCGGCACACGTCCCAAGGCAACAAGAATTTTCCCAAACGCCACCAGCAGGATATAGGCTGCCATACTCTGGCTCCTTGGAGGCACAGCTCCCTTGCCACGCTGCAGCCCCTCACAAACACTTGTTGCAGAATAGGTAGGGGATTAGATTTTAGGGTCTCATAACATCCAATCGAATTGAGGTGGCATAACCCCATATCAATATAGTCTTGCCTGTCCATAATTACAACATTGCCACCTTTGTCTGCCTCCTTAATGATCAGTGCATCATTAGAGGCCAGGTTATACAAGGGTTCAATTTCTGAACGTGTAAGATTTGAGGTATAGTGCTTGTGATGTTTATTGTCTGCCAAAGTATGAATATCATTAGTTACTACTCGATGAAAGGTGTCAATAATATTATCTTCCGAAAAAATAGACATAAACTTAGATTGCTTTTGAAATTCTTTAATTTTTAAATTTTGTTGTTGGATATCTAAATTCTTCAAAGTGTCCATTATATTGTAATCCCTATCAAACATCGCATCATCTACGGACATAAGTATATGTGTGGTCATCATTGTCTGTAAAGATACTTCTGATGGTTCTGGAATCACTTGTGTGGCAAAATATTTTTTCAATTTCAGTTTTCTAATAAACTTGAAGAGATCAATTTGAATTTGTACTAAATCATGTGTGCCCAAGGGCGCAAATGAAAGTCTCTTGTTTAGGACTGAATGTTCATCTGGTGAGAGCTGATGCTGGCTCAGATTGTACACTAGATCTATTTGTTCTGATTTAGTTGAGCTTTCTGATAAGAAGCCCTGGTTACTCGAGATCCTGTTGGCACAGAGTTTCCTACGCCTGTGTTTGCCATCCCTTGTGCCCCTTAGTTTGCGCCAGGTGTTACAGTATTTGGTCCTGGTGGAAGTCGGAATCTGACCTGTTTGTGAATAGCTTCTTGTCGACTGCCTTTTTTGAAGCGGCTGATTTGTTCTAAGAAAAGGGGGCTTGAGGAGGGTCCCAGTATTGGTGGTTCACGGGAGGCCTCTTGTTCCACCTCACCTTCATTCATCTGCTCATTATTATTAGGTTCCAGGGATTCTTCTGTACTATTAGTGTTTGTTTTATCTGAATCACTCTCAATATCAGAGACAAATACTGATGTACATCTCAGAAATTATGAATTAAGAGGTAGTACGTACGCGCAAAAGTGGCAGGTAATGAGGTTTTTTTTGGACATCCAATAGGTTTGTAGATAAAAAATTATTTCGCACGTGTGCAAATTATGAGTGATTTTGATAAGGGATTTTTTGATTCACAGATATTGTGGAGCACTGAAGCTTTCATTCAGGAACATATGTGATGGTAAGTTACTATGCTACTAATCTAGTGGTGAATTAATAATAATTACCAAATGATACTTATAAGGTTGACCTATATCCAATTGATACTAATTGGCTTTATCTTTTATATTTTTTTCATAATAGGGGATTTAATAAAAGAAATCGGACTAGTGGAACTGGTAGTTATGCAATTTGGCTAATTTCTGTCATGATGTGACACACCGTAACACTGTGCATTGACTCAAATGAGATCTGCAATAGACTAATAAGTGTTTTTATTTAATTTTTCGGTTATTTCTCCGTCATCATTGCTTTACCATGATGGTATGTTTTCATGGTAACACATTTTATTTTGTTGCATGTACAATTGTAACATGAATGGATTTGTACCACCCCTTGATACTTGTTGTTTTGCGCAACCAAATTGGGTTGTCAATTATGTCTCGAACCAATTCTTATACTGTGAACACACAATTCATGGCTATATAAATTGCACATATGCCAGCATCAGAAGAAGAGACATTCTCGAAACACGTGTCAGGCTGACTCGACCTACTTTTAAACTTTGCATAACTATGCAATGAAATAATTTCTTTGTTTGGCGCAGTGTGATTGTATAAACTCTGTGTGATAGTACATTTGAACCGTGGTGTGTAGGGAAATACACCCACACCATACAAATCACCTGCAGCCGCATAACAAACAACTATTGAGACTGTGTGCTAGCGCTGGACGTCTCTGTCTTTACTTGCCCAATTATCTCTTCCAGTACTTTAGTAGTTTGAATGCACAATAGCCCAGAAAGGCTGGGGGATGGTTAGGTTGACTTTCACAGGGAAAAGGGGGATACCATGTCTCATCTGGGGTTACCCTGTTCCCAATCCCTAAGGACCCTCCACCCAGGTGATCCACCCTTGCTTTCCCACCCCCAAGGGTCGGGATCCAAGAGAGATGGTCTTTCCATGGCAACCTGAGCAGAGGAACCAGGGGGAGTAGGAGTGAGAATACTCTCAGGTTGCTCACACCACCCACAAGCAAACAGCATTTGTGAGCACTTCAACAGCCTCCTAAAGAAGCAAATTGCCAAACTAAAAGAGACATTGAAAAAAGGTTGGCTGCATTACCTACCTTTAGCTCTATTTGCATTACCCAATCAGCCCGGCTGTGAAGAATCCTACGGATCCCTCAATGAACCCCTGCCTAAAGTCTCCTCCCAGGCAGCCAAGGGAAGGCAGACACTTCTTGATCTCAACCCTTGGGGTAGTGTACTGCGGGAGGATCACCTGGGAGGAGACTGGGCCCAGGGTTGTGAGGAGATTCTGTGGGATGAGACACAGTATTTTTCTCTGATAGGAAGAAAACTTTATATTCAATATAAGGTTGTGAAACCCAAGGTTATAAAATCAGAGCAAACTATACTGAAAGAAAGACCCTTTTTGGTATCCCAGAATAAACACCTTTCTCAAACTCAAGGGTACAATGTAAAGAGTTATGGAAATGTTGTCTTCACTAACCCAGCTTTGTCTTTAAAAGCTAAATCGTATCAACCCTCTTTGTTCGGGTTTCCTCTGTAGGAAGATACAAAAGTCCATTCTTGTAGGGAAGGCCCCCCCCTGATTTCCAGATTGAGATTATGTACTTCCTGAGTATGGTGTGTAACCCATTCTAGTATATTTTGTTTCAGAGAAGGTTGAGCGGAACAACTACAAATCATGTTATGCGCCAATATCAGTGGTTTCTTTGTATCTACACTGTCAACATCAGAGTGCAGGTGTGATAGGGCATCCACTTTGGTATGGTCTCTGGAGGGCAGGCACGTAATGCGGAAATCAAAATGGGCAAAAAACGAATGCCATCGAGCTTGTCTTGCAGTAAGGCATTTCATTGTTTTGATGGCTTGTAAATTGCGGTGGTTGTCGTAAATCTCCCCCCGTCTCACCTGTGATCGGGATCTCCCTTGTTCGGCCGCATGACTCTTCCTGTGGATGGTCCGGGTCTTGAATAGGCTCGCCCAAGCCTCCTCAGGTTGCTGGACGCGTTCAGAGTTCCGGGAAGTTCGTGGTTCCAGGGTATCCAGGATTAGCGATGAACGAGTAAGTAGGGGGGGAAATCCAGGAACAGGATAAAAGGCAAGGAAGGAAGTAAGAGGATCAAAGGAAACCAATGTAGAGAGTAAGCACACGTCGGGCCACTACCGAAGATAGCGTTGAGATGCGTGGACCCGCAGGGACGTGACTAATTTATAGTACGTGCCACGACGTGAAAAGCTAGTGTATAGCACGGAGCTTGGTACGGCCATGTTGGGAGGAACAAGGAGTAGAAGCCCTTCGTGACAATGACCATGAGGTCCAGAAGGGGCAATTTCGCCGGGTCATGACAGCATGCCCCCTCCGAAGACTGGTTCCTCCAGGCTTGCCTGGGTGAATAAGATGGAATCTTCTGAGCAAACTAGGGGTCTTTAAATTAGAAACTGGTTGCCATGTTCTCTCGCTAGGGGGGTAGCCTTTCCACGCGACCAGATATTGTAGTCGACCCCTCCTATACCTGGAATCACATATCCTGGACACCTCATATTCCAACTGGTCATCCACAACAACAGGTGTGGGTTTGAAGAGTTTCGAGTAGAACGTAGGGTTTCAACAGGGAAGTATGGAAGACTGGATGTATCTTCTTCCAGAAATCCGGGAGCTTAAGTCGGAAGGAGACAGTATTGATGATCTCCTTTATAGAAAATGGACCATAATAGCGAGGAGCTAATTTGTTTGGTCGTAGATGTCGAGGTAACATTTTCGAGGCTAACCAGACTTGATCGCCAAATGAATAGGAAGGCGATGGTCTTCTCTTAGAGTCCGCATATCTTTTGGTTCGAGTCTGGGCCTGTTCTAACTGATCCTTTTCCTCTCTTTGTAAGTCGATCAGCGTCTGAATCCAAGAGTCAAGGGTAGGTACCGGAGTAGATTCTGGAAGAACTGATGGTAAAACAGACGGGTGATAACCTTGACTGCAATAGAAAGGGCTGATCTTAAGAGCTGAATGATCTGAGTTATTGTAAGAAAATTCGGCTAAAGGTATAAGGAGAGACCAATCGTCTTGAACCTTGGTAGCTGTAACGCTCACCTGATTCCCGCAGAGGCGCTGGTCTTGACTGGGTGAATGCCGTATCTTCAAAGGTGATGTGTAACACATGGTTGGCTCTTTGGGCTGGACCTCTGTGCACTGTATGTCTGACTCGAAGAGTAAGATGTCTGCAGATAGAAAATATGGGATTAATGAACTGGGGTTATTGGGTGCCTCTCTCCTCTTCCCCTTCTCTTCTCCTGTAGAACCCCAAAGGTTAACACCCTCACCTTAGGTAAGTGAACGCCGAGCTCTCCATCTGCCTTGGGGCAGGGTGCCGTAACCAGTTTCTTCACTGGATAAGGGTGCAGGCCTCTTGACCTCAGAGGACTGCTGTCCGTCGTTAACTGCACGAACGGTAAGTTCTGGGCACTTCAAATGTCTTAAAAGTCTTTTGTAATGATATCTCTTGTTTTGCAGGGTTCCGGCGATGGCGGATGGCGGGCTGATGAGAGTTGAGGATCGAACCCGCGTGAGGAATAGAAGCGCCTGGAAGCACGTAAGTAAGCGCTTGTAGCCTGCTTCACGATGCGCACTAACTGTCCCTTTTATCTTGCAGGTACAAGTTCGGAGCTTTAGAGAAGCTGAAGGGTGCTGGAATACCCACTGGATTCGGCGTGGGAAGGAGTAGTGGCACGTGAGTAATAAAGTTGCCCAATGTCTTTAAACGCACCTTCTTTTGTCTTTCAGATGCGGGATGCAGCGCCGAAGGCCTCCGGAGCGTGCGAAGAGCTGGTAAGCTTTTGTCTTTCAGATGCCGGAATGCAGTGCGAAGACCTCCGGAGCATGCGAAGAGTAGGTAAGCCTTTGTCTTTCAGATGCCGGAATGCAGCGCGAGGCGTTGGTGACAGCCGATGGACCAGGTAAGAGATGCGCTGCCACTGAAGACCGTAGTGCTAACCTGTTCTTTCTTTGTCTTTACAGGTGCTGCTGAAGACTGGATTCCAGGATGGTAAGCCTTTGTTCCCTTAGGCCCAGGATCAGAAGCAGAAGACACGATGAGCGTTCTGCTGCAGAGAATGCAGAATAACGCAAAGCAAGATTCATCCATCGGGTGTGGTTTAAATAGCCTCCTGTAGTGCTTAGGTGTCTCCTTCCACAGCCACGCCTAGGTAAGAAAAGAGTTCCTGCTTTCCAGAAGAGTTCCAGTGTTCTGAACCTAGGGAGTGGCTCCTGCCCCACCCAACAGGAAAAGTAGTCCCAAACTGAAGAGGATCAGGGGTTCAACTGGCAGGTAAGTAAGCAGCATGGTCTGCTGCAGGTAAGTCCACCCAAGCATTCTGAGCCCGGCGCTTCCAGCGCTGGGACTGGGCATCTTTATGAGCCTGGTGCCACTGGCGCCAGGACAGGGTCCAAAAGGTCCCAATTGGGACTGGCTGGCACTCGGAACCGGGGTTATGGGTCTGCTTCCAAGGGAGTCGGGCAAGTCCTGATCTTTTGGAAGCAGAGATCATGACAGCACCCCCCCCTCAATGCCCCTCCCAAACCGGGCTTCTCCGGGGGTTTGGGCTTCTTAGGAAATGTTCGATGAAATCTTTTGATTAGACGAGGCACGTGGACATATTCTGCAGGTTCCCAGGATCTTTCTTGGGGACCGTAGCCTTTCCAGTCAATCAGGTAAAATAGTTTAGATTTGGAGATCTTGGAATCCAGGATGCTTTTGACTTCAAACTCGAGTTCTCCATCAACTAGAATAGGTTTTGGAGATGTAGTTAGTCGGGTTTGAGGTTGCACGGGTTTTAATAGAGAGACGTGGAAGACCGGATGTATCTTCATGTGAGGGGGCAAGTCCAACTTGACCGCTACTGGATTTACTATGGTAGTGATGGAATAGGGACCAAGGTATCTTGGGTTGAATGTGCGTGGTCCTTTTAGAGATAGATATTTGGTGGATAACCAGACTTGATCTCCTACTTGATATAGGGGGGCTTCCTTCCGATGTTGGTCTGCTCCTTTCTTGTATTGTTCTTTAGCCCTTTGAAGGTGAGAAACGGCTTCCTTAAAGGCTTGGGTGATTGTAGAATGCAGGTGGTCTACTGCTGGTGTTCCAAGATCTTGGAGTGGATCCAACTCCGAGGTTCGAGGGTGACTACCGTATAAAAGAAAAAACGGGGTCTTCCCAGTTCCCGAGTGGACAGAGTTATTGTAGGCATATTCGGCTATCCAAAGGATATCTTTCCAAGTTTTTTCAGTTTGTTGTAGCATGCAGCGCAAATACTGTTCCAGAGTTTGATTGGTCCTCTCGGTTTGTCCGTCGGTTTGAGGGTGGTGGCTGGTTGAAAGTCTCACATCAATTTGAGCCGACCGACAGCAACTTCGCCAAAAATGAGAAATAAATTGACTACCTCGATCCGAAATTAGAACTGAAGGAAAACCGTGCAGTCGGACGATGTTTTCGAGAAATTCTCGGGCCAGAGTTGCTGCTGTTGGTAAGCCTTTTAGTGGAATGAAATGCGCCATCTTGGAGAATAGATCCACGATTACTAGGATCGTATTGTATCCGGAGCATGGAGGTAGATCGGTGATGAAGTCCATAGAAAGCGTATGCCAAGGGCGAGGCGGGATGTCAATAGGGCGTAAGAGGCCGGCTGGTTTTTCCTTTTGACTCTTGTTTTGGGCGCATACTCCACAGGACATTATAAAGTCTCTGATATCTTTTTTCCAAGAGGGCCACCAGAAGTAGCGCTTGATCTTTTCCGAGGTCTTGGTCATACCGGGATGTCCTTCCATTAAAGAATCGTGATAACAAGAGATTACCTTTTTCTGTAAATCTGTGCTGGGCAGGTATAACCGTTCTTGGAAATATAATAGGTTGTCCTTCACCGTAAAGTCCTTTCCCTGCAGATGCCAATTCTGCATGTCTGCTGGAGTTACCAGTAGCCTGGCTTTATCCTTAACTTCCTCTATGGATTGTGTGGCGATTACACCTAGAATTCTTTGTTCGGGAATGATAGGTACAGGTTTAGGATTGATCAAATGTTCTTCCACTCCCATCCGAGAAAGGGCATCATCTTTACCGTTTTTTGTACCAGGTCGATAGGTAATTATGAAGTCAAACTCGGCAAAGAATAGTGCCCAACGGAGTTGCCTAGAGGATTGAGCTTTTGCGGTTTTCAAATATTGCAGGTTTCGGTGATCTGTAATCACAGTAACGGTGTGTCGGGCCCCCAGAAGATAATGCCGCCAAGCCTTAAAGGCGGACTTGATAGCTAGAAGTTCCTTATCAGTAATAGTGTAATGGATTTCAGGAGGCGAGAATTTGCGGTACCAAAATGCCACGGGATGCAACTGATTGGTTACTGGGTCCTTTTGTGATAGAACTGCCCCCATGGCAAGGCTCGAAGCATCAGTTTCAACGATGTAGGGGAGTTCTGGGCGAGGATGTTTTAAGATCGGTGCAGAGATAAATCTAGTCTTCAAATTCTGGAAAGCTTGTTCCGCCTCGGTAGACCATTCAAAACGTTTGTTTTTCTTTAACAAGGCGGTGATGGGCTGGACTATTCGAGAGAATTCGGGGATAAACCTGCGGTAAAAGTTAGTGAAGCCTAACATGCTTTGAACACCTTTTACGGAGGATGGCGATGGCCATTTGAGAATTGCATCAACCTTCTTTGAATCCATACGCACTCCGCTAGGTGATAATATGAATCCCAAGAATTCAACTTCAGTCACGTTGAAAACACATTTTTCCAATTTAGCGAAAAGTTTGTGTTGACGCAATCTCTCGAGGACCATTTTCACGTGTTTCCGATGTTCAGTTTCCGATGAAGAATAAACGAGGATGTCGTCAATGTAAACAACAACACACACATCTATGAGCTCTCTGAGGACATCGTTCATAAAATATTGAAAGGCAGCCGGGGCATTGCAAAGTCCGAAGGGCATGACCTGATATTCAAATAGACCATACTTGGTGCGGAAGGCCGTCTTCCATTCATCGCCCTCTTTTACTCGTACCAAGTGGTAGGCTCCTCTAAGATCCAGCTTTGTATATATGCATGCTTTTCTGACTTGGTCCAGGAGTTCAGGGATCAAAGGTAACGGATATCTATTCTTAACGGTGATCTGGTTCAGGGCGCGATAATCTATACAAGTTCTAAGGTCCCCTTCTTTTTTTGGAACGAAGAACAAAGCTGAGGAAGCAGGGGACTTGGAAGAACGAATAAACCCATTCGCTAGGTATTGATCCAGGTATTGTCGGAGGTGAAGATTCTCAGGCTCGGCGAGGGCATAAATTCTACTACAAGGAGGAGTAGATCCAGGTATCAGGTCTATCTGGCAGTCATAAGACCTATGAGGAGGTAGAGAGTTAGCCTGATCCTTCCGGAAAACATCTTGGAATTCTAGGTATTCAGGAGGTAACTGAGGAGCCTCCGAGGAAATTGCTGCCAGTGCAACACCAGGTCGAGGGTGACAAGTAGAGACACATTCTGGAAACTGAACCGTTCTTGCTCGCCAATCGATCTGAGGATTGTGCTTCTCTAACAAAGGAATTCCTAGAATAATCTGGAACTGAGGGGCCTTGATCACAGCGAACACGATCTTCTCATGGTGTCCATCTTGACTTACTAGCGTCACTTCTTGGGTGGTATGCGTTACTGGTCCGGAGGCTATCTCCGTACCATCCACCGTAGTAATGACGTCCTTTACAGCCTTTGGACAAAGAGTCAGATTCATCCTCAAAACCATTTCATGATCCACATAATTGCCGATGGCACTGCTGTCGACGTAAGCTTCAATCGCATGTAATCGATCCGGATGGGCTAATGAGGACCATAGGTATCACGAAATGCGAGGTCACGGAACTGGTTTTAACGCTCGGCAAGAGGACCTCTATTCTTGTCGGGCGAGGTTGTTTCCCTGCTCAGAGTTTGTGACCCTGGTAACTGCAGCTCCTACTGCCTTCTTGGCTGGTTTCACCGGACAGTCTCGAAGAAAGTGCCCCGAGTTTCCGCAATAGAGGCATAATTGCAGCTGTTTTCTCCTTTCCCGCTCCTTTTGTGTTAGTGGTCCTTTCAGGCCCCCTATTTGCATGGGCTCCCCGGAGTCTACTCCTTTGGTAGGAGTTGGTGGTTTGGAAAATACTCGAGCATCAAACTTGGAACGATCGGCCTTCCTGTTCTGCAGTCTGTGGTCAATTTGAACGACTAAGTCAATATAGTCCGAACAGTCTTGCGGGGGATTCACTACTTGGGCTAACACATCTTTGAGCTCTCCACGTAGACCCCTATAAAACAGCGTAATCCTTTTGTCCTCAGGCCATCGAGTTTCCACTATCAGTCTGTTGAAAGACGCAATATAAGCCAAAAGGTCTTGATTACCCTGTCGCAATGAAAGGAGCTCATTGTCCAAGGCCTGCCCCTGTGAATGTCTTGCAAACAGTTTTTCCATACTGAGCTGAAAAGCTTGAAAATCATGGAGAACCGGATCATCTTGATTAACTAGAGGGATCGACGAGTCTGCCGCATTGCCACTAAGGTACGAAAGCACGAAAGCTACCTTAGCTTGATCAGTTGGAAAGGCTGCTGGCCGGCATAAGAAGTGCAACCGGCACTGATTAATAAATACTGCAAGCCTCTTTGGGTCACCAGAAAATCGTTCGGGCGGAGCCAGAGGTACATTCCCAGGTAGGTTGATCTGCACTGGGTTCGTAGAGGATGTTGAAGGAAGATTTGCCCCTGATGCGGGAGTTTGTCCGGCTTGTGACTGTAGCAATTGTCTAGCGAGATCGTCTGTTCGCTCCTTGGAAATAATCAGTTCCCTTCTTAGAGCATTCGTTTCCTGACAGGCTGCATGCACTTCTGCTCTTAGTTCCCCAAGTAACTGGGCTAGCTGGTCGGTATCCGAGGTTTCCATAGCGCCTGGGTGGGAGTTTTGCGATAGGCTTTGCGTTCTGTAAAGCTCACCTGATTCCCGCAGAGGCGCCGGTCTTGACTGGGTGAATGCCGTATCTTCAAAGGTGATGTGTAACACACGGTTGGCTCTTTGGGCTGGACCTCTGTGCACTGTATGTCTGACTCGAAGAGTAAGATGTCTGCAGATAGAAAATATGGGATTAATGAACTGGGGTTATTGGGTGCCTCTCTCCTCTTCCCTTTCTCTTCTCCTGTAGAACCCCAAAGGTTAATACCCTCACCTTAGGTAAGTGAACGCCGAGCTCTCCATCTGCCTCGGGGCAGGGTGCCGTAACCAGTTTCTTCACTGGATAAGGGTGCAGGCCTCTTGACCTCAGAGGACTGCTGTCCGTCATTAACTGCACGAACGGTAAGTTCTGGGCACTTCAAATGTCTTAAAAGTCTTTTGTAATGATATCTCTTGTTTTGCAGGGTTCTGGCGATGGCGGATGGCGGGCTGATGAGAGTTGAGGATCGAACCCGCGTGAGGAATAGAAGCGCCTGGAAGCACGTAAGTAAGCGCTTGTAGCCTGCTTCACGATGCGCACTAACTGTCCCTTTTATCTTGCAGGTACAAGTTCGGAGCTTTAGAGAAGCTGAAGGGTGCTGGAATACCCACTGGATTCGGCGTGGGAAGGAGTAGTGGCACGTGAGTAATAAAGTTGCCCAATGTCTTTAAACGCACCTTCTTTTGTCTTTCAGATGCGGGATGCAGCGCCGAAGGCCTCCGGAGCGTGCGAAGAGCTGGTAAGCTTTTGTCTTTCAGATGCCGGAATGCAGTGCGAAGACCTCCGGAGCATGCGAAGAGTAGGTAAGCCTTTGTCTTTCAGATGCCGGAATGCAGCGCGAGGCGTTGGTGACAGCCGATGGACCAGGTAAGAGATGCGCTGCCACTGAAGACCGTAGTGCTAACCTGTTCTTTCTTTGTCTTTACAGGTGCTGCTGAAGACTGGATTCCAGGATGGTAAGCCTTTGTTCCCTTAGGCCCAGGATCAGAAGCAGAAGACATGATGAGCGTTCTGCTGCAGAGAATGCAGAATAACGCAAAGCAAGATTCATCCATCGGGTGTGGTTTAAATAGCCTCCTGTAGTGCTTAGGTGTCTCCTTCCACAGCCACGCCTAGGTAAGAAAAGAGTTCCTGCTTTCCAGAAGAGTTCCAGTGTTCTGAACCTAGGGAGTGGCTCCTGCCCCACCCAACAGGAAAAGTAGTCCCAAACTGAAGAGGATCAGGGGTTCAACTGGCAGGTAAGTAAGCAGCATGGTCTGCTGCAGGTAAGTCCACCCAAGCATTCTGAGCCCGGCGCTTCCAGCGCTGGGACTGGGCATCTTTATGAGCCTGGTGCCACTGGCGCCAGGACAGGGTCCAAAAGGTCCCAATTGGGACTGGCTGGCACTCGGAACCGGGGTTATGGGTCTGCTTCCAAGGGAGTCGGGCAAGTCCTGATCTTTTGGAAGCAGAGATCATGACAGCACCCCCCCCTCAAGGCCCCTCCCAAACCGGGCTTCTCCGGGGGTTTGGGCTTCTTAGGAAATGTTCGATGAAATCTTTTGATTAGACGAGGCACGTGGACATATTCTGCAGGTTCCCAGGATCTTTCTTGGGGACCGTAGCCTTTCCAGTCAATCAGGTAAAATAGTTTAGATTTGGAGATCTTGGAATCCAGGATGCTTTTGACTTCAAACTCGAGTTCTCCATCAACTAGAATAGGTTTTGGAGATGTAGTTAGTCGGGTTTGAGGTTGCACGGGTTTTAATAGAGAGACGTGGAAGACCGGATGTATCTTCATGTGAGGGGGCAAGTCCAACTTGACCGCTACTGGATTTACTATGGTAGTGATGGAATAGGGACCAAGGTATCTTGGGTTGAATGTGCGTGGTCCTTTTAGAGATAGATATTTGGTGGATAACCAGACTTGATCTCCTACTTGATATAGGGGGGCTTCCTTCCGATGTTGGTCTGCTCCTTTCTTGTATTGTTCTTTAGCCCTTTGAAGGTGAGAAACGGCTTCCTTAAAGGCTTGGGTGATTGTAGAATGCAGGTGGTCTACTGCTGGTGTTCCAAGATCTTGGAGTGGATCCAACTCCGAGGTTCGAGGGTGACTACCGTATAAAAGAAAAAACGGGGTCTTCCCAGTTCCCGAGTGGACAGAGTTATTGTAGGCATATTCGGCTATCCAAAGGATATCTTTCCAAGTTTTTTCAGTTTGTTGTAGCATGCAGCGCAAATACTGTTCCAGAGTTTGATTGGTCCTCTCGGTTTGTCCATCGGTTTGAGGGTGGTGGCTGGTCGAAAGTCTCACATCAATTTGAGCCGACCAACAGCAACTTCGCCAAAAATGAGAAATAAATTGACTACCTCGATCCGAAATTAGAACTGAAGGAAAACCGTGCAGTCGGACGATGTTTTCGAGAAATTCTCGGGCCAGAGTTGCTGCTGTTGGTAAGCCTTTGAGTGGAATGAAATGCGCCATCTTGGAGAATAGATCCACGATTACTAGGATCGTATTGTATCCAGAGCATGGAGGTAGATCGGTGATGAAGTCCATAGAAAGCGTATGCCAAGGGCGAGGCGGGATGTCAATAGGGCGTAAGAGGCCGGCTGGTTTTTCCTTTTGACTCTTGTTTTGGGCGCATACTCCACAGGACATTATAAAGTCTCTGATATCTTTTTTCCAAGAGGGCCACCAGAAGTAGCGCTTGATCTTTTCCGAGGTCTTGGTCATACCGGGATGTCCTTCCATTAAAGAATCGTGATAACAAGAGATTACCTTTTTCTGTAAATCTGTGCTGGGCAGGTATAACCGTTCTTGGAAATATAATAGGTTGTCCTTCACCGTAAAGTCCTTTCCCTGCAGATGCCAATTCTGTATGTCTGCTGGAGTTACCAGTAGCCTGGCTTTATCCTTAACTTCCTCTATGGATTGTGTGGCGATTACACCTAGAATTCTTTGTTCGGGAATGATAGGTACAGGTTTAGGATTGATCAAATGTTCTTCCACTCCCATCCGAGAAAGGGCATCATCTTTACCGTTTTTTGTACCAGGTCGATAGGTAATTATGAAGTCAAACTCGGCAAAGAATAGTGCCCAACGGAGTTGCCTAGAGGATTGAGCTTTTGCGGTTTTCAAATATTGCAGGTTTCGGTGATCTGTAATCACAGTAACGGTGTGTCGGGCCCCCAGAAGATAATGCCGCCAAGCCTTAAAGGCGGACTTGATAGCTAGAAGTTCCTTATCAGTAATAGTGTAATGGATTTCAGGAGGCGAGAATTTGCGGTACCAAAATGCCACGGGATGCAACTGATTGGTTACTGGGTCCTTTTGTGATAGAACTGCCCCCATGGCAAGGCTCGAAGCATCAGTTTCAACGATGTAGGGGAGTTCTGGGCGAGGATGTTTTAAGATCGGTGCAGAGATAAATCTAGTCTTCAAATTCTGGAAAGCTTGTTCCGCCTCGGTAGACCATTCAAAACGTTTGTTTTTCTTTAACAAGGCGGTGATGGGCTGGACTATTCGAGAGAATTCGGGGATAAACCTGCGGTAAAAGTTAGCGAAGCCTAACATGCTTTGAACACCTTTTACGGAGGATGGCGATGGCCATTTGAGAATTGCATCGACCTTCTTTGAATCCATACGCACTCCGCTAGGTGATAATATGAATCCCAAGAATTCAACTTCAGTCACGTTGAAAACACATTTTTCCAACTTAGCGAAAAGTTTGTGTTGACGCAATATCTCGAGGACCATTTTCACGTGTTTCCGATGTTCAGTTTCCGATTGTCAGGATGCTCAGGTCCAAGGCGCAGGAGCGAAGCAGTACCAACCACCCCCTCAATGGTCTCAGTGTCTGCAAGTCAAGGCTTACACAGACTTCTGTAACCAGAGCGGGGAAGGAGGGTTAGGAGCTCGATGAGTGGATAGGTAGCGGGAATTTTAGGTTAACCGGATTGAGGGGTAGGAAGAGGTTATGGATGGGACCGGGGATTGTAGGGTAAACGATGACTGCACACTTTTCCTGAACTGGTTGCTGCAAGTGTGTTTAACACCTTTACATGTAAAGGTGTTTCCCTTCACACCACATTGCCCTTTAACATATCATGTACATTCTCCTCTAAACACGAAGTTTTAAACAAACATGGATTGATAAACAAGATGGGAGTCCTGTTACATTTTCATGAACAAAAGTCTCATGCACAAGCACACTTAGCTTATACTTCTGTCCTTAAGTCCTGTCCTGCAAAGGCTGTCGAGTCCTGTGCCACGTCCTTGCGGTCAGGTGATCAGATGCACACTAAAAGGAAAAAACAAAGGACAAGCATTAGCGTGTGCCTTCAGATTCTGTCAGTCTCTCACTCTCCCAATCACACTCTACACGCATTCAGCATTTCGTGCATTCAAACATTTCCAGGTTCCTTTGGGGTGCGCTGCCGCACGTGGCCTTCAACCCCCCAGGATCTATATTTTGCCAGTATTCGGTCTTCCTTCAGACGACTCCCTTTTGCACTGTAATGCGCTCCCGCCTCGTGCGCCTTTCCGGCTTATGTTCCACGAGACAAGCACGTGAAAACATCCACAAAATAGTATCGCCTTTCGCCTGCACACAATCACAGAGCAGAACTCTTTCCCCCAAAGCCCGCCCACTTAGCTCCTGAGTGCCGGCGCAGGGGGCTCTGGAGGGGTTGGGATATGCCCCCCTGCGCTTCCCCCGTAGGTCCCAGACACTCCGTGGGCTGAGCGGTACTTATCTTTATGAAGCGAGGGGCCGGATGGTTCCTCCGGAGGCTCTGGGCCCCTCGCGTGTGAATTCCGAGGAGCTGCTGGGCACACGTCCACTCTCCTCGATGTCTCGAGCACAAGCCCCGTGCCTTGGGGCTTGCGCATGCGCACTCGCGCGCCACACCCAGCGCGGCTTCCCATTGGCTCGCGAGTCCGCAGAGCATGCTGGGAAATGTAGTCCTGGCGTGCCAAATGCTGGGATTTGTAGTTTTGGGCGGCAATTCGTCTACAGAAAGGGCATAACAGCCTTTTTAAGTAAAGTAGCTTTCTGGGTCTAGGTTTCTTCATGGTCCCTGGCCCTACAGTTCCAACAGTACATGATCTATGGCTAGTCCTGCCCCTGACAGTACTCCCCCCCCCACGGAAGGCAGGGCCCCCGGGTTTATCAGGGTAGTTTCTATGAAAAGTGCGCAGTAATCGTGGTGCATGCATATGATGTGAGGGTTCCCAGGAGCGGTCTTCGGGCCCGTACCCCACCCAATCAATCAGATAATACAGTTGTCCATTCTTTGATATCTTGGAGTTCAAAATGGCTCGTACTTCGTACTCAGGTTCCCCCTGTACGAGTACGGGAGGTGGTTTTTGGGTACGTGTGCCACGGGAAGCTGGTTTTAACAGCGATGTATGGAAGACAGGATGGATTTTCATCTGGGATGGCAGAGTCAATCGAACCGCTACTGGGTTAATTACCTTTTCTATGCTAAACGGGCCCAAGTAACGGGGTTGTAACTTTTTGGGCCCCTCTAGTCGTAAATTGCGGGTGGATAACCACACTAGGTCGTTCTTATGATACATTGGGCTGACACGTCGGTGTTTATCTGCATAGATTTTATATGTCTTTTTAGCTCTTATGAGATTAGCCTGCACCTCCTTCCAAACCTGCTCTATTCCGATCCGTTGTCCTGCCAATGTAGGCAGTACTGCTTCTGCTGTTGGTACGGATAAAGGTAAGATCCGTGGATGTCTTCCATACAGGCAGAAGAACGGGGACCGTTTTGTGGAGGAGTGAACAGCATTGTTATATGCCAATTCTGCTAGCCAAGTGTGTTGAACCCATGTTGTCTCTCGTCCTGCGGCCAAGCAGCGTAAGAACTGTTCAAGCCCCTGGTTCACGCGTTCGGTCTGGCCATCTGTCTCAGGATGATAACCCGAGGACAGTCGGACTTCCATACCGATGATGTTACAAAACTCGCGTCAGAACCTGGAAGTAAACTGCGGACCCCTATCCGTTATCACACGGCATGGGAGGCCATGAAGGCGGACCACATTTTGTAGGAATAATTCAGCAATTTCCTTGGCTGTCGGGACCCCTTTACAAGGGATGAAATGAGCCATTTTTGAAAAGGCATCCACCACCACCAGTATTGATGTGTAGCCCTGCACTTGTGGGAATTCGACTATGAGGTCCATAGTGACTGTGTGCCATGGTACAGTAGGAGTCGGCAAGGGACGAAGAAGACCTGCGGGTTTCTGATGATCGGCCTTGTTTTGGGCGCAAATTGTACATTGTCGCACGTATTGTTGAACATCAAGTCGCCACTTTGGCCACCAGAAATGCCTTGCTACCAATTCTAATGTTTTTGTCTTACCAGGGTGACCAGCTAGGGATGAATCATGGCACCAGGACATAGCCTTTTCTTGTAGATGGGTTGTGGGCAAGTACAAGGATTGTCCATGATACGGAAGCCCATCTTTAATGGTATGCTTGGGGTCTTGTTTGCACCATTGATGCAAATCGTGCATGGAGAGGTCTTGTTGGATACTCTCGAAAAGGTTAGTGGTTAAGCCCACTATTCGCTCCAGAGGAACTATTGGCCGGGACACTACTTCTATTTCCTTAAGGACTTTTTCCGGATAGCGAGACAAGATGTCAGCTTTCCGATTGTTAGTTCCGGGTCTGTAAGTGATAATAAAATCAAACTCAGCAAAATATTGGGCCCAGCGCAGCTGACGCGGACTCAAGGTCTTGGCAGTCCTAATAAATTGAAGATTGCGGTGGTCGGTAATAACCGTCACGGTGTGACGTGCCCCCATTAAATAATGCCGCCACTCGCTAAACGCTGCCTTTTTTGGCCAATAGCTCCCTATCTGCTATGATGTAGTTAACCTCTGCGGGGAGCAGTTTCCTCGAGTAATAGGCCACAGGATGTAATAGGCCCGTCTGAGGATCTCGTTGGGACAATACAGCCCCCAGTGCATAGCTGGAGGCATCTGTTTCCACCACAAATGGCTGGGACAAGTCTGGATGTTTCAGTACCGGAGCATCAGTAAAGGCCTTCTTGAGTCGTTGAAATCCTTGTTCAGCCAAGGCGTCCCAAACAAACGGGCAGCCTTTACGTAGAAGTCTCGTGATTGGGGTAACCAGCTCAGAGAAATTCTTGACAAACCTTCTATAGAAGTTTGCAAATCCTAAGAAGGATTGCACGTCTTTTACATTGGCTGGTGGGGCCCAATCTAGAACGGCCTGTACTTTTTTGCGATCCATTTGCACGCCTGTCGGAGTTAGGTAATAACCCAAATTTTGTTCGAAAGGCGGTTTTCCATTCGTCACCTTCGCGCACCCGCACTAGATGGTATGCGCCACGAAGATCCAGCTTAGTATAGATGACCGCGTCCCTAACCTGATCTAGAAGGACTGGGATGAGTGGAAGTGGGTAACGGTTTTTGATGGTTATCCGATTCACCCCGCGGTAATCTATGCAAGTCCGAAGTTCCCCGGACTTCTTCGGTACGAAGAACAAAGGGGAGGATACCGGTGAGTTAGAGTGTCTAATAAAGCCGTTTTGCAAATTGGTTGTTATATACTCTCGGAGGTGCTCGTTTTCAGCCTCGGTCAAGGCATATATACGACTGCATGGCAACGTAGCCCCTGGTTCTAGGTCTATGCGGCAGTCGAATACCCGATGTGGGGGTAAGGTTTCAGCGGCCTTCTTGTTAAAGACGTCTATGTAATCGGAGTATTCTGCGGGCAGTTCCTCCGGGCGCACCTCGGGTTGACCACCCGTAATGCTTACAACTTGAGGGGTCGAGGATATTGGCCGCTTACAATGCTCCTGACAATAGGAAGAACTAAGTTCTACCAATCCGGCGGTCCATCGAATCTGAGGGTCATGTTTTCTCAGCCAAGGTAACCCTAAAATAAGGCCGAATTGCGGGGCAGCAATTAAGTCGAAGGCGATATGTTCCCAATGCCCATCTCCGCTACTTAGGGTCACTGAAATAGTGTTATGTGTAATAGGTCCGGAACAAAGAGGCGTACCATCA
Source organism: Ambystoma mexicanum (assembly GCF_040938575.1). Lineage (NCBI taxonomy): Eukaryota > Metazoa > Chordata > Amphibia > Caudata > Ambystomatidae > Ambystoma > Ambystoma mexicanum. The sequence continues at coordinate 1,283,416,330 of NC_090934.1, forward strand.
ACAGCGCGCACGGGTTCAGGCTTTGCTTTTTGCCGCGTAGGGATACCCAGCTTGACTGCAAACTGGGTGTCTATGAAATTGCCTGTTGCACCCGAGTCTATCAACATGGTGACCTCTTTTAATAGTCCCTGAAACCCTAGACACCCCCTTAACAAGACATGTGGGGCGAAATTGGGACAACCTGTAATTGGGGCCCTGCTATTGGTCAGGCTCGGCCGGGTAACCCCCACTACCGGCGAGCCGAAGCGTTTCCCTGAGTTTTGGGCTTGGTGGGGCATTCGCGAACGAAATGTCCCGACTTCCCACAGTACATACAAACACCATCCTTTCTCCTCCGTTCTTTTTCTTCTTTGGATAGGGGACCTCGAACTGACCCAATTTGCATTGGCTCATCTCCGTCAGACTTGTCCATTGTCCCTCGTGTCCCTTTAGACTGATCAAACCTTGTTACTGAACGTGACTCCCCTTTTTTCCTATCCCCCCGTCGTTCCGCCTGACGGTGATCCAACCGCATGGCCAAATTGATCATATCCGAGCATTCTCGAGGTTGGGGGTCAACCTGAGCGATAAGGTCTTTAATGTCATCCTTTAGCCCCTGATAAAATAGGGACATACATTTGTCGCGCGGCCACTCGGCCTCGGCTACTAATCGATTAAACTGGGTGACATACGTCACCAGCTCCTTATTCCCCTGCCTCAAAGTCAGCAATTCCCGATCCTTACACAATGTGGAAGCCCTTCGGTTGAATATTTTCTCGAAGTCACTAAGAAACTCATCCCAATCATACAGGATTGTGTTATCTTTTTGTACCAAGGGATTTGCCCATGCTGCAGCATCTCCTGTAAGGTAGGAGATAACAAACGCAGTCCTAGATTGATTTGATCGGAATGCTGCCGGTTTCGTAAGGAAATGGAGGCGGCACTGCGTGATAAAAGTGGAAAATGTCTGGGGATCTCCACCATATCGCTCAGGTGGTGCTAGGGGAACTACAGGTTCCGGGGTGACTTGCACCTGTACTGGTGCATGACCTGGTAAGGGTGCGGTTTGGGCTGCCAAACTACGCACCTGCGCGGACAAGGTGGCATAGTCCTGTCTGGACGCAGCCAACTCACTCTGCAAATCTTGCAAGACCTTGGCAATCTCCTCCATGACGGTAACGGGGGTTGGCTACTCCGCTCGGGCGCCTGAATATTACGTGGGCTTGTGCTTCTGTCAGGATGCTCAGGTCCAAGGCGCAGGAGCGAAGCAGTACCAACCACCCCCTCAATGGTCTCAGTGTCTGCAAGTCAAGGCTTACACAGACCTCTGTAACCAGAGCGGGGAAGGAGGGTTAGGAGCTCGATGAGTGGATAGGTAGCGGGAATTTTAGGTTAACCGGATTGAGGGGTAGGAAGAGGTTATGGATGGGACCGGGGATTGTAGGGTAAACGATGACTGCACACTTTTCCTGAACTGGTTGCTGCAAGTGTGTTTAACACCTTTACATGTAAAGGTGTTTCCCTTCACACCACATTGCCCTTTAACATATCATGTACATTCTCCTCTAAACACGAAGTTTTAAACAAACATGGATTGATAAACAAGATGGGAGTCCTGTTACATTTTCATGAACAAAAGTCTCATGCACAAGCACACTTAGCTTATACTTCTGTCCTTAAGTCCTGTCCTGCAAAGGCTGTCGAGTCCTGTGCCACGTCCTTGCGGTCAGGTGATCAGATGCACACTAAAAGGAAAAAACAAAGGACAAGCATTAGCGTGTGCCTTCAGATTCTGTCAGTCTCTCACTCTCCCAATCACACTCTACACGCATTCAGCATTTCGTGCATTCAAACATTTCCAGGTTCCTTTGGGGTGCGCTGCCGCACGTGGCCTTCAACCCCCCAGGATCTATATTTTGCCAGTATTCGGTCTTCCTTCAGACGACTCCCTTTTGCACTGTAATGCGCTCCCGCCTCGTGCGCCTTTCCGGCTTATGTTCCACGAGACAAGCACGTGAAAACATCCACAAAATAGTATCGCCTTTCGCCTGCACACAATCACAGAGCAGAACTCTTTCCCCCAAAGCCCGCCCACTTAGCTCCTGAGTGCCGGCGCAGGGGGCTCTGGAGGGGTTGGGATATGCCCCCCTGCGCTTCCCCCGTAGGTCCCAGACACTCCGTGGGCTGAGCGGTACTTATCTTTATGAAGCGAGGGGCCGGATGGTTCCTCCGGAGGCTCTGGGCCCCTCGCGTGTGAATTCCGAGGAGCTGCTGGGCACACGTCCACTCTCCTCGATGTCTCGAGCACAAGCCCCGTGCCTTGGGGCTTGCGCATGCGCACTCGCGCGCCACACCCAGCGCGGCTTCCCATTGGCTCGCGAGTCCGCAGAGCATGCTGGGAAATGTAGTCCTGGCGTGCCAAATGCTGGGATTTGTAGTTTTGGGCGGCAATTCGTCTACAGAAAGGGCATAACAGCCTTTTTAAGTAAAGTAGCTTTCTGGGTCTAGGTTTCTTCATGGTCCCTGGCCCTACAGTTCCAACAGTACATGATCTATGGCTAGTCCTGCCCCTGACACCGATGAAGAATAAACGAGGATGTCGTCAATGTAAACAACAACACACACATCTATGAGCTCTCTGAGGACATCGTTCATAAAATATTGAAAGGCAGCCGGGGCATTGCAAAGTCCGAAGGGCATGACCTGATATTCAAATAGACCATACTTGGTGCGGAAGGCCGTCTTCCATTCATCGCCCTCTTTTACTCGTACCAAGTGGTAGGCTCCTCTAAGATCCAGCTTTGTATATATGCATGCTTTTCTGACTTGGTCCAGGAGTTCAGGGATCAAAGGTAACGGATATCTATTCTTAACGGTGATCTGGTTCAGGGCGCGATAATCTATACAAGTTCTAAGGTCCCCTTCTTTTTTTGGAACGAAGAACAAAGCTGAGGAAGCAGGGGACTTGGAAGAACGAATAAACCCATTCGCTAGGTATTGATCCAGGTATTGTCGGAGGTGAAGATTCTCAGGCTCGGTGAGGGCATAAATTCTACTACAAGGAGGAGTAGATCCAGGTATCAGGTCTATCTGGCAGTCATAAGACCTATGAGGAGGTAGAGAGTTAGCCTGATCCTTCCGGAAAACATCTTGGATTTCTAGGTATTCAGGAGGTAACTGAGGAGCCTCCGAGGAAATTGCTGCCAGTGCAACACCAGGTCGAGGGTGACAAGTAGAGACACATTCTGGAAACTGAACCGTTCTTGCTCGCCAATCGATCTGAGGATTGTGCTTCTCTAACAAAGGAATTCCTAGAATAATCTGGAACTGAGGGGCCTTGATCACAGCGAACACGATCTTCTCATGGTGTCCATCTTGACTTACTAGCGTCACTTCTTGGGTGGTATGCGTTACTGGTCCGGAGGCTATCTCTGTACCATCCACCGTAGTAATGACGTCCTTTACAGCCTTTGGACAAAGAGTCAGATTCATCCTCAAAACCATTTCATGATCCACATAATTGCCGATGGCACCGCTGTCGACGTAAGCTTCAATCGCATGTAATCGATCCGGATGGGCTAATGAGGACCATAGGTATCACGAAATGCGAGGTCACGGAACTGGTTTTAACGCTCGGCAAGAGGACCTCTATTCTTGTCGGGCGAGGTTGTTTCCCTGCTCAGAGTTTGTGACCCTGGTAACTGCAGCTCCTACTGCCTTCTTGGCTGGTTTCACCGGACAGTCTCGAAGAAAGTGCCCCGAGTTTCCGCAATAGAGGCATAATTGCAGCTGTTTTCTCCTTTCCCGCTCCTTTTGTGTTAGTGGTCCTTTCAGGCCCCCTATTTGCATGGGCTCCCCGGAGTCTACTCCTTTGGTAGGAGTTGGTGGTTTGGAAAATACTCGAGCATCAAACTTGGAACGATCGGCCTTCCTGTTCTGCAGTCTGTGGTCAATTTGAACGACTAAGTCAATATAGTCCGAACAGTCTTGCGGGGGATTCACTACTTGGGCTAACACATCTTTGAGCTCTCCACGTAGACCCCTATAAAACAGCGTAATCCTTTTGTCCTCAGGCCATCGAGTTTCCACTATCAGTCTGTTGAAAGACGCAATATAAGCCAAAAGGTCTTGATTACCCTGTCGCAATGAAAGGAGCTCATTGTCCAAGGCCTGCCCCTGTGAATGTCTTGCAAACAGTTTTTCCATACTGAGCTGAAAAGCTTGAAAATCATGGAGAACCGGATCATCTTGATTAACTAGAGGGATCGACGAGTCTGCCGCATTGCCACTAAGGTACGAAAGCACGAAAGCTACCTTAGCTTGATCAGTTGGAAAGGCTGCTGGCCGGCATAAGAAGTGCAACCGGCACTGATTAATAAATACTGCAAGCCTCTTTGGGTCACCAGAAAATCGTTCGGGCGGAGCCAGAGGTACATTCCCAGGTAGGTTGATCTGCACTGGGTTCGTAGAGGATGTTGAAGGAAGATTTGCCCCTGATGCGGGAGTTTGTCCGGCTTGTGACTGTAGCAATTGTCTAGCGAGATCGTCTGTTCGCTCCTTGGAAATAATCAGTTCCCTTCTTAGAGCATTCGTTTCCTGACAGGCTGCATGCACTTCTGCTCTTAGTTCCCCAAGTAACTGGGCTAGCTGGTCGGTATCCGAGGTTTCCATAGCGCCTGGGTGGGAGTTTTGCGATAGGCTTTGCGTTCTGTAAAGCTCACCTGATTCCCGCAGAGGCGCCGGTCTTGACTGGGTGAATGCCGTATCTTCAAAGGTGATGTGTAACACACGGTTGGCTCTTTGGGCTGGACCTCTGTGCACTGTATGTCTGACTCGAAGAGTAAGATGTCTGCAGATAGAAAATATGGGATTAATGAACTGGGGTTATTGGGTGCCTCTCTCCTCTTCCCTTTCTCTTCTCCTGTAGAACCCCAAAGGTTAATACCCTCACCTTAGGTAAGTGAACGCCAAGCTCTCCATCTGCCTCGGGGCAGGGTGCCGTAACCAGTTTCTTCACTGGATAAGGGTGCAGGCCTCTTGACCTCAGAGGACTGCTGTCCGTCGTTAACTGCACGAACGGTAAGTTCTGGGCACTTCAAATGTCTTAAAAGTCTTTTGTAATGATATCTCTTGTTTTGCAGGGTTCCGGCGATGGCGGATGGCGGGCTGATGAGAGTTGAGGATCGAACCCGCGTGAGGAATAGAAGCGCCTGGAAGCACGTAAGTAAGCGCTTGTAGCCTGCTTCACGATGCGCACTAACTGTCCCTTTTATCTTGCAGGTACAAGTTCGGAGCTTTAGAGAAGCTGAAGGGTGCTGGAATACCCACTGGATTCGGCGTGGGAAGGAGTAGTGGCACGTGAGTAATAAAGTTGCCCAATGTCTTTAAACGCACCTTCTTTTGTCTTTCAGATGCGGGATGCAGCGCCGAAGGCCTCCGGAGCGTGCGAAGAGCTGGTAAGCTTTTGTCTTTCAGATGCCGGAATGCAGTGCGAAGACCTCCGGAGCATGCGAAGAGTAGGTAAGCCTTTGTCTTTCAGATGCCGGAATGCAGCGCGAGGCGTTGGTGACAGCCGATGGACCAGGTAAGAGATGCGCTGCCACTGAAGACCGTAGTGCTAACCTGTTCTTTCTTTGTCTTTACAGGTGCTGCTGAAGACTGGATTCCAGGATGGTAAGCCTTTGTTCCCTTAGGCCCAGGATCAGAAGCAGAAGACACGATGAGCGTTCTGCTGCAGAGAATGCAGAATAACGCAAAGCAAGATTCATCCATCGGGTGTGGTTTAAATAGCCTCCTGTAGTGCTTAGGTGTCTCCTTCCACAGCCACGCCTAGGTAAGAAAAGAGTTCCTGCTTTCCAGAAGAGTTCCAGTGTTCTGAACCTAGGGAGTGGCTCCTGCCCCACCCAACAGGAAAAGTAGTCCCAAACTGAAGAGGATCAGGGGTTCAACTGGCAGGTAAGTAAGCAGCATGGTCTGCTGCAGGTAAGTCCACCCAAGCATTCTGAGCCCGGCGCTTCCAGCGCTGGGACTGGGCATCTTTATGAGCCTGGTGCCACTGGCGCCAGGACAGGGTCCAAAAGGTCCCAATTGGGACTGGCTGGCACTCGGAACCGGGGTTATGGGTCTGCTTCCAAGGGAGTCGGGCAAGTCCTGATCTTTTGGAAGCAGAGATCATGACAGCACCCCCCCTCAAGGCCCCTCCCAAACCGGGCTTCTCCGGGGGTTTGGGCTTCTTAGGAAATGTTCGATGAAATCTTTTGATTAGACGAGGCACGTGGACATATTCTGCAGGTTCCCAGGATCTTTCTTGGGGACCGTAGCCTTTCCAGTCAATCAGGTAAAATAGTTTAGATTTGGAGATCTTGGAATCCAGGATGCTTTTGACTTCAAACTCGAGTTCTCCATCAACTAGAATAGGTTTTGGAGATGTAGTTAGTCGGGTTTGAGGTTGCACGGGTTTTAATAGAGAGACGTGGAAGACCGGATGTATCTTCATGTGAGGGGGCAAGTCCAACTTGACCGCTACTGGATTTACTATGGTAGTGATGGAATAGGGACCAAGGTATCTTGGGTTGAATGTGCGTGGTCCTTTTAGAGATAGATATTTGGTGGATAACCAGACTTGATCTCCTACTTGATATAGGGGGGCTTCCTTCCGATGTTGGTCTGCTCCTTTCTTGTATTGTTCTTTAGCCCTTTGAAGGTGAGAAACGGCTTCCTTAAAGGCTTGGGTGATTGTAGAATGCAGGTGGTCTACTGCTGGTGTTCCAAGATCTTGGAGTGGATCCAACTCCGAGGTTCGAGGGTGACTACCGTATAAAAGAAAAAACGGGGTCTTCCCAGTTCCCGAGTGGACAGAGTTATTGTAGGCATATTCGGCTATCCAAAGGATATCTTTCCAAGTTTTTTCAGTTTGTTGTAGCATGCAGCGCAAATACTGTTCCAGAGTTTGATTGGTCCTCTCGGTTTGTCCGTCGGTTTGAGGGTGGTGGCTGGTCGAAAGTCTCACATCAATTTGAGCCGACCGACAGCAACTTCGCCAAAAATGAGAAATAAATTGACTACCTCGATCCGAAATTAGAACTGAAGGAAAACCGTGCAGTCGGACGATGTTTTCGAGAAATTCTCGGGCCAGAGTTGCTGCTGTTGGTAAGCCTTTGAGTGGAATGAAATGCGCCATCCTGGAGAATAGATCCACAATTACTAGGATCGTATTGTATCCGGAGCATGGAGGTAGATCGGTGATGAAGTCCATAGAAAGCGTATGCCAAGGGCGAGGCGGGATGTCAATAGGGCGTAAGAGGCCGGCTGGTTTTTCCTTTTGACTCTTGTTTTGGGCGCATACTCCACAGGACATTATAAAGTCTCTGATATCTTTTTTCCAAGAGGGCCACCAGAAGTAGCGCTTGATCTTTTCCGAGGTCTTGGTCATACCGGGATGTCCTTCCATTAAAGAATCGTGATAACAAGAGATTACCTTTTTCTGTAAATCTGTGCTGGGCAGGTATAACCGTTCTTGGAAATATAATAGGTTGTCCTTCACCGTAAAGTCCTTTCCCTGCAGATGCCAATTCTGTATGTCTGCTGGAGTTACCAGTAGCCTGGCTTTATCCTTAACTTCCTCTATGGATTGTGTGGCGATTACACCTAGAATTCTTTGTTTGGGAATGATAGGTACAGGTTTAGGATTGATCAAATGTTCTTCCACTCCCATCCGAGAAAGGGCATCATCTTTACCGTTTTTTGTACCAGGTCGATAGGTAATTATGAAGTCAAACTCGGCAAAGAATAGTGCCCAACGGAGTTGCCTAGAGGATTGAGCTTTTGCGGTTTTCAAATATTGCAGGTTTCGGTGATCTGTAATCACAGTAACGGTGTGTCGGGCCCCCAGAAGATAATGCCGCCAAGCCTTAAAGGCGGACTTGATAGCTAGAAGTTCCTTATCAGTAATAGTGTAATGGATTTCAGGAGGCGAGAATTTGCGGTACCAAAATGCCACGGGATGCAACTGATTGGTTACTGGGTCCTTTTGTGATAGAACTGCCCCCATGGCAAGGCTCGAAGCATCAGTTTCAACGATGTAGGGGAGTTCTGGGCGAGGATGTTTTAAGATCGGTGCAGAGATAAATCTAGTCTTCAAATTCTGGAAAGCTTGTTCCGCCTCGGTAGACCATTCAAAACGTTTGTTTTTCTTTAACAAGGCGGTGATGGGCTGGACTATTCGAGAGAATTCGGGGATAAACCTGCGGTAAAAGTTAGCGAAGCCTAACATGCTTTGAACACCTTTTACGGAGGATGGCGATGGCCATTTGAGAATTGCATCGACCTTCTTTGAATCCATACGCACTCCGCTAGGTGATAATATGAATCCCAAGAATTCAACTTCAGTCACGTTGAAAACACATTTTTCCAACTTAGCGAAAAGTTTGTGTTGATGCAATCTCTCGAGGACCATTTTCACGTGCTTCCGATGTTCAGTTTCCGATGAAGAATAAACGAGGATGTCGTCAATGTAAACAACAACACACACATCTATGAGCTCTCTGAGGACATCGTTCATAAAATATTGAAAGGCAGCCGGGGCATTGCAAAGTCCGAAGGGCATGACCTGATATTCAAATAGACCATACTTGGTGCGGAAGGCCGTCTTCCATTCATCGCCCTCTTTTACTCGTACCAAGTGGTAGGCTCCTCTAAGATCCAGCTTTGTATATATGCATGCTTTTCTGACTTGGTCCAGGAGTTCAGGGATCAAAGGTAACGGATATCTATTCTTAACGGTGATCTGGTTCAGGGCGCGATAATCTATACAAGTTCTAAGGTCCCCTTCTTTTTTTGGAACGAAGAACAAAGCTGAGGAAGCAGGGGACTTGGAAGAACGAATAAACCCATTCGCTAGGTATTGATCCAGGTATTGTCGGAGGTGAAGATTCTCAGGCTCGGTGAGGGCATAAATTCTACTACAAGGAGGAGTAGATCCAGGTATCAGGTCTATCTGGCAGTCATAAGACCTATGAGGAGGTAGAGAGTTAGCCTGATCCTTCCTGAAAACATCTTGGAATTCTAGGTATTCAGGAGGTAACTGAGGAGCCTCCGAGGAAATTGCTGCCAGTGCAACACCAGGTCGAGGGTGACAAGTAGAGACACATTCTGGAAACTGAACCGTTCTTGCTCGCCAATCGATCTGAGGATTGTGCTTCTCTAACAAAGGAATTCCTAGAATAATCTGGAACTGAGGGGCCTTGATCACAGCGAACACGATCTTCTCATGGTGTCCATCTTGACTTACTAGCGTCACTTCTTGGGTGGTATGCGTTACTGGTCCGGAGGCTATCTCCGTAACATCCACCGTAGTAATGACGTCCTTTACAGCCTTTGGACAAAGAGTCAGATTCATCCTCAAAACCATTTCATGATCCACATAATTGCCGATGGCACCGCTGTCGACGTAAGCTTCAATCGCATGTAATCGATCCGGATGGGCTAATGAGGACCATAGGTATCACGAAATGCGAGGTCACGGAACTGGTTTTAACGCTCGGCAAGAGGACCTCTATTCTTGTCGGGCGAGGTTGTTTCCCTGCTCAGAGTTTGTGACCCTGGTAACTGCAGCTCCTACTGCCTTCTTGGCTGGTTTCACCGGACAGTCTCGAAGAAAGTGCCCCGAGTTTCCGCAATAGAGGCATAATTGCAGCTGTTTTCTCCTTTCCCGCTCCTTTTGTGTTAGTGGTCCTTTCAGGCCCCCTATTTGCATGGGCTCCCCGGAATCTACTCCTTTGGTAGGAGTTGGTGGTTTGGAAAATACTCGAGCATCAAACTTGGAACGATCAGCCTTCCTGTTCTGCAGTCTGTGGTCAATTTGAACGACTAAGTCAACATAGTCCGAACAGTCTTGCGGGGGATTCACTACTTGGGCTAACACATCTTTGAGCTCTCCACGTAGACCCCTATAAAACAGCGTAATCCTTTTGTCCTCAGGCCATCGAGTTTCCACTATCAGTCTGTTGAAAGACGCAATATAAGCCAAAAGGTCTTGATTACCCTGTCGCAATGAAAGGAGCTCATTGTCCAAGGCCTGCCCCTGTGAATGTCTTGCAAACAGTTTTTCCATACTGAGCTGAAAAGCTTGAAAATCATGGAGAACCGGATCATCTTGATTAACTAGAGGGATCGACCAGTCTGCCGCATTGCCACTAAGGTACGAAAGCACGAAAGCTACCTTAGCTTGATCAGTTGGAAAGGCTGCTGGCCGGCATAAGAAGTGCAACCGGCACTGATTAATAAATACTGCAAGCCTCTTTGGGTCACCAGAAAATCGTTCGGGCGGAGCCAGAGGTACATTCCCAGGTAGGTTGATCTGCACTGGGTTCGTAGAGGATGTTGAAGGAAGATTTGCCCCTGATGCGGGAGTTTGTCCGGCTTGTGACTGTAGCAATTGTCTAGCGAGATCGTCTGTTCGCTCCTTGGAAATAATCAGTTCCCTTCTTAGAGCATTCGTTTCCTGACAGGCTGCATGCACTTCTGCTCTTAGTTCCCCAAGTAACTGGGCTAGCTGGTCGGTATCCGAGGTTTCCATAGCGCCTGGGTGGGAGTTTTGCGATAGGCTTTGCGTTCTGTAAAGCTCACCTGATTCCCGCAGAGGCGCCGGTCTTGACTGGGTGAATGCCGTATCTTCAAAGGTGATGTGTAACACACGGTTGGCTCTTTGGGCTGGACCTCTGTGCACTGTATGTCTGACTCGAAGAGTAAGATGTCTGCAGATAGAAAATATGGGATTAATGAACTGGGGTTATTGGGTGCCTCTCTCCTCTTCCCTTTCTCTTCTCCTGTAGAACCCCAAAGGTTAATACCCTCACCTTAGGTAAGTGAACGCCGAGCTCTCCATCTGCCTCGGGGCAGGGTTCCGTAACCAGTTTCTTCACTGGATAAGGGTGCAGGCCTCTTGACCTCAGAGGACTGCTGTCCGTCGTTAACTGCACGAACGGTAAGTTCTGGGCACTTCAAATGTCTTAAAAGTCTTTTGTAATGATATCTCTTGTTTTGCAGGGTTCCGGCGATGGCGGATGGCGGGCTGATGAGAGTTGAGGATCGAACCCGCGTGAGGAATAGAAGCGCCTGGAAGCACGTAAGTAAGCGCTTGTAGCCTGCTTCACGATGCGCACTAACTGTCCCTTTTATCTTGCAGGTACAAGTTCGGAGCTTTAGAGAAGCTGAAGGGTGCTGGAATACCCACTGGATTCGGCGTGGGAAGGAGTAGTGGCACGTGAGTAATAAAGTTGCCCAATGTCTTTAAACGCACCTTCTTTTGTCTTTCAGATGCGGGATGCAGCGCCGAAGGCCTCCGGAGCGTGCGAAGAGCTGGTAAGCTTTTGTCTTTCAGATGCCGGAATGCAGTGCGAAGACCTCCGGAGCATGCGAAGAGTAGGTAAGCCTTTGTCTTTCAGATGCCGGAATGCAGCGCGAGGCGTTGGTGACAGCCGATGGACCAGGTAAGAGATGCGCTGCCACTGAAGACCGTAGTGCTAACCTGTTCTTTCTTTGTCTTTACAGGTGCTGCTGAAGACTGGATTCCAGGATGGTAAGCCTTTGTTCCCTTAGGCCCAGGATCAGAAGCAGAAGACACAATGAGCGTTCTGCTGCAGAGAATGCAGAATAACGCAAAGCAAGATTCATCCATCGGGTGTGGTTTAAATAGCCTCCTGTAGTGCTTAGGTGTCTCCTTCCACAGCCACGCCTAGGTAAGAAAAGAGTTCCTGCTTTCCAGAAGAGTTCCAGTGTTCTGAACCTAGGGAGTGGCTCCTGCCCCACCCAACAGGAAAAGTAGTCCCAAACTGAAGAGGATCAGGGGTTCAACTGGCAGGTAAGTAAGCAGCATGGTCTGCTGCAGGTAAGTCCACCCAAGCATTCTGAGCCCGGCGCTTCCAGCGCTGGGACTGGGCATCTTTATGAGCCTGGTGCCACTGGCGCCAGGACAGGGTCCAAAAGGTCCCAATTGGGACTGGCTGGCACTCGGAACCGGGGTTATGGGTCTGCTTCCAAGGGAGTCGGGCAAGTCCTGATCTTTTGGAAGCAGAGATCATGACAGCACCCCCCCCTCAAGGCCCCTCCCAAACCGGGCTTCTCCGGGGGTTTGGGCTTCTTAGGAAATGTTCGATGAAATCTTTTGATTAGACGAGGCACGTGGACATATTCTGCAGGTTCCCAGGATCTTTCTTGGGGACCGTAGCCTTTCCAGTCAATCAGGTAAAATAGTTTAGATTTGGAGATCTTGGAATCCAGGATGCTTTTGACTTCAAACTCGAGTTCTCCATCAACTAGAATAGGTTTTGGAGATGTAGTTAGTCGGGTTTGAGGTTGCACGGGTTTTAATAGAGAGACGTGGAAGACCGGATGTATCTTCATGTGAGGGGGCAAGTCCAACTTGACCGCTACTGGATTTACTATGGTAGTGATGGAATAGGGACCAAGGTATCTTGGGTTGAATGTGCGTGGTCCTTTTAGAGATAGATATTTGGTGGATAACCAGACTTGATCTCCTACTTGATATAGGGGGGCTTCCTTCCGATGTTCGTCTGCTCCTTTCTTGTATTGTTCTTTAGCCCTTTGAAGGTGAGAAACGGCTTCCTTAAAGGCTTGGGTGATTGTAGAATGCAGGTGGTCTACTGCTGGTGTTCCAAGATCTTGGAGTGGATCCAACTCCGAGGTTCGAGGGTGACTACCGTATAAAAGAAAAAACGGGGTCTTCCCAGTTCCCGAGTGGACAGAGTTATTGTAGGCATATTCGGCTATCCAAAGGATATCTTTCCAAGTTTTTTCAGTTTGTTGTAGCATGCAGCGCAAATACTGTTCCAGAGTTTGATTGGTCCTCTCGGTTTGTCCGTCGGTTTGAGGGTGGTGGCTGGTCGAAAGTCTCACATCAATATGAGCGACCGACAGCAACTTCGCCAAAAATGAGAAATAAATTGACTACCTCGATCCGAAATTAGAACTGAAGGAAAACCGTGCAGTCGGACGATGTTTTCGAGAAATTCTCGGGCCAGAGTTGCTGCTGTTGGTAAGCCTTTGAGTGGAATGAAATGCGCCATCTTGGAGAATAGATCCACGATTACTAGGATCGTATTGTATCCGGAGCATGGAGGTAGATCGGTGATGAAGTCCATAGAAAGCGTATGCCAAGGGCGAGGCGGGATGTCAATAGGGCGTAAGAGGCCGGCTGGTTTTTCCTTTTGACTCTTGTTTTGGGCGCATACTCCACAGGACATTATAAAGTCTCTGATATCTTTTTTCCAAGAGGGCCACCAGAAGTAGCGCTTGATCTTTTCCGAGGTCTTGGTCATACCGGGATGTCCTTCCATTAAAGAATCGTGATAACAAGAGATTACCTTTTTCTGTAAATCTGTGCTGGGCAGGTATAACCGTTCTTGGAAATATAATAGGTTGTCCTTCACCGTAAAGTCCTTTCCCTGCAGATGCCAATTCTGTATGTCTGCTGGAGTTACCAGTAGCCTGGCTTTATCCTTAACTTCCTCTATGGATTGTGTGGCGATTACACCTAGAATTCTTTGTTCGGGAATGATAGGTACAGGTTTAGGATTGATCAAATGTTCTTCCACTCCCATCCGAGAAAGGGCATCATCTTTACCGTTTTTTGTACCAGGTCGATAGGTAATTATGAAGTCAAACTCGGCAAAGAATAGTGCCCAACGGAGTTGCCTAGAGGATTGAGCTTTTGCGGTTTTCAAATATTGCAGGTTTCGGTGATCTGTAATCACAGTAACGGTGTGTCGGGCCCCCAGAAGATAATGCCGCCAAGCCTTAAAGGCGGACTTGATAGCTAGAAGTTCCTTATCAGTAATAGTGTAATGGATTTCAGGAGGCGAGAATTTGCGGTACCAAAATGCCACGGGATGCAACGGATTGGTTACTGGGTCCTTTTGTGATAGAACTGCCCCCATGGCAAGGCTCGAAGCATCAGTTTCAACGATGTAGGGGAGTTCTGGGCGAGGATGTTTTAAGATCGGTGCAGAGATAAATCTAGTCTTCAAATTCTGGAAAGCTTGTTCCGCCTCGGTAGACCATTCAAAACGTTTGTTTTTCTTTAACAAGGCGGTGACGGGCTGGACTATTCGAGAGAATTCGGGGATAAACCTGCGGTAAAAGTTAGCGAAGCCTAACATGCTTTGAACACCTTTTACGGAGGATGGCGATGGCCATTTGAGAATTGCATCGACCTTCTTTGAATCCATACGCACTCCGCTAGGTGATAATATGAATCCCAAGAATTCAACTTCAGTCACGTTGAAAACACATTTTTCCAACTTAGCGAAAAGTTTGTGTTGACGCAATCTCTCGAGGACCATTTTCACGTGTTTCCGATGTTCAGTTTCCGATGAAGAATAAACGAGGATGTCGTCAATGTAAACAACAACACACACATCTATGAGCTCTCTGAGGACATCGTTCATAAAATATTGAAAGGCAGCCGGGGCATTGCAAAGTCCGAAGGGCATGACCTGATATTCAAATAGACCATACTTGGTGCGGAAGGCCGTCTTCCATTCATCGCCCTCTTTTACTCGTACCAAGTGGTAGGCTCCTCTAAGATCCAGCTTTGTATATATGCATGCTTTTCTGACTTGGTCCAGGAGTTCAGGGATCAAAGGTAACGGATATCTATTCTTAACGGTGATCTGGTTCAGGGCGCGATAATCTATACAAGTTCTAAGGTCCCCTTCTTTTTTTGGAACGAAGAACAAAGATGAGGAAGCAGGGGACTTGGAAGAACGAATAAACCCATTCGCTAGGTATTCATCCAGGTATTGTCGGAGGTGAAGATTCTCAGGCTCGGTGAGGGCATAAATTCTACTACAAGGAGGAGTAGATCCAGGTATCAGGTCTATCTGGCAGTCATAAGACCTATGAGGAGGTAGGGAGTTAGCCTGATCCTTCCGGAAAACATCTTGGAATTCTAGGTATTCAGGAGGTAACTGAGGAGCCTCAGAGGAAATTGCTGCCAGTGCAACACCAGGTCGAGGGTGACAAGTAGAGACACATTCTGGAAACTGAACCGTTCTTTCTCGCCAATCGATCCGAGGATTGTGCTTCTCTAACAAAGGAATTCCTAGAATAATCTGGAACTGAGGGGCCTTGATCACAGCGAACACGATCTTCTCATGGTGTCCATCTTGACTTACTAGCGTCACTTCTTGGGTGGTATGCGTTACTGGTCCGGAGGCTATCTCCGTACCATCCACCGTAGTAATGACATCCTTTACAGCCTTTGGACAAAGAGTCAGATTCATCCTCAAAACCATTTCATGATCCACATAATTGCCGATGGCACCGCTGTCGACGTAAGCTTCAATCGCATGTAATCGATCCGGATGGGCTAATGAGGACCATAGGTATCACGAAATGCGAGGTCACGGAACTGGTTTTAACGCTCGGCAAGAGGACCTCTATTCTTGTCGGGCGAGGTTGTTTCCCTGCTCAGAGTTTGTGACCCTGGTAACTGCAGCTCCTACTGCCTTCTTGGCTGGTTTCACCGGACAGTCTCGAAGAAAGTGCCCCGAGTTTCCGCAATAGAGGCATAATTGCAGCTGTTTTCTCCTTTCCCGCTCCTTTTGTGTTAGTGGTCCTTTCAGGCCCCCTATTTGCATGGGCTCCCCGGAGTCTACTCCTTTGGTAGGAGTTGGTGGTTTGGAAAATACTCGAGCATCAAACTTGGAACGATCGGCCTTCCTGTTCTGCAGTCTGTGGTCAATTTGAACGACTAAGTCAATATAGTCCGAACAGTCTTGCGGGGGATTCATTACTTGGGCTAACACATCTTTGAGCTCTCCATGTAGACCCCTATAAAACAGCGTAATCCTTTTGTCCTCAGGCCATCGAGTTTCCACTATCAGTCTGTTGAAAGACGCAATATAAGCCAAAAGGTCTTGATTACCCTGTCGCAATGAAAGGAGCTCATTGTCCAAGGCCTGCCCCTGTGAATGTCTTGCAAACAGTTTTTCCATACTGAGCTGAAAAGCTTGAAAATCATGGAGAACCGGATCATCTTGATTAACTAGAGGGATCGACCAGTCTGCCGCATTGCCACTAAGGTACGAAAGCACGAAAGCTACCTTAGCTTGATCAGTTGGAAAGGCTGCTGGCCGGCATAAGAAGTGCAACCGGCACTGATTAATAAATACTGCAAGCCTCTTTGGGTCACCAGAAAATCGTTCGGGCGGAGCCAGAGGTACATTCCCAGGTAGATTGATCTGCACTGGGTTCGTAGAGGATGTTGAAGGAAGATTTGCCCCTGATGCGGGAGTTTGTCCGGCTTGTGACTGTAGCAATTGTCTAGCGAGATCGTCTGTTCGCTCCTTGGAAATAATCAGTTCCCTTCTTAGAGCATTCGTTTCCTGACAGGCTGCATGCACTTCTGCTCTTAGTTCCCCAAGTAACTGGGCTAGCTGGTCGGTATCCGAGGTTTCCATAGCGCCTGGGTGGGAGTTTTGCGATAGGCTTTGCGTTCTGTAAAGCTCACCTGATTCCCGCAGAGGCGCCGGTCTTGACTGGGTGAATGCCGTATCTTCAAAGGTGATGTGTAACACACGGTTGGCTCTTTGGGCTGGACCTCTGTGCACTGTATGTCTGACTCGAAGAGTAAGATGTCTGCAGATAGAAAATATGGGATTAATGAACTGGGGTTATTGGGTGCCTCTCTCCTCTTCCCTTTCTCTTCTCCTGTAGAACCCCAAAGGTTAATACCCTCACCTTAGGTAAGTGAACGCCGAGCTCTCCATCTGCCTCGGGGCAGGGTGCCGTAACCAGTTTTTTCACTGGATAAGGGTGCAGGCCTCTTGACCTCAGAGGACTGCTGTCCGTCGTTAACTGCACGAACGGTAAGTTCTGGGCACTTCAAATGTCTTAAAAGTCTTTTGTAATGATATCTCTTGTTTTGTAGGGTTCCGGCGATGGCGGATGGCGGGCTGATGAGAGTTGAGGATCGAACCCGCATGAGGAATTGAAGCGCCTGGAAGCACGTAAGTAAGCGCTTGTAGCCTGCTTCACGATGCGCACTAACTGTCCCTTTTATCTTGCAGGTACAAGTTCGGAGCTTTAGAGAAGCTGAAGGGTGCTGGAATACCCACTGGATTCGGCATGGGAAGGAGTAATGGCACGTGAGTAATAAAGTTGCCCAATGTCTTTAAACGCACCTTCTTTTGTCTTTCAGATGCGGGATGCAGCGCCAAAGGCCTCCGGAGCGTGCGAAGAGCTGGTAAGCTTTTGTCTTTCAGATGCCGGAATGCGGCGCGAGGCGTTGGTGACAGCCGATGGACCAGGTAAGAGATGCGCTGCCACTGAAGACCGTAGTGCTAACCTGTTCTTTCTTTGTCTTTACAGGTGCTGCTGAAGACTGGATTCCAGGATGGTAAGCCTTTGTTCCCTTAGGCCCAGGATCAGAAGCAGAAGACACGATGAGCGTTCTGCTGCAGAGAATGCAGAATAACGCAAAGCAAGATTCATCCATCGGGTGTGGTTTAAATAGCCTCCTGTAGTGCTTAGGTGTCTCCTTCCACAGCCACGCCTAGGTAAGAAAAGAGTTCCTGCTTTCCAGAAGAGTTCCAGTGTTCTGAACCTAGGGAGTGGCTCCTGCCCCACCCAACAGGAAAAGTAGTCCCAAACAGAAGAGGATCAGGGGTTCAACTGGCAGGTAAGTAAGCAGCATGGTCTGCTGCAGGTAAGTCCACCCAAGCATTATGAGCCCGGCGCTTCCAGAGCTGGGACTGGGCATCTTTATGAGCCTGGTGCCACTGGCGCCAGGACAGGGTCCAAAAGGTCCCAATTGGGACTGGCTGGCACTCGGAACCGGGGTTATGGGTCTGCTTCCAAGGGAGTCGGGCAAGTCCTGATCTTTTGGAAGCAGAGATCATGACAGTAGCAAAACAACGAAGATACTGTTCCAGGGTTTGATTTACTCGTTCCGTTGCCCCATTGGTTTGTGGATGATGGCCTGAAGAAAGGGCACGTTGGGTTCCTAGAACACGACAGAGATGTTTCCAGAATTGTGAAATATACTGAGGTCCCTGATCCGAAATAATCTTTGAAGGAAGGCCATGAAGACGAAAAATATGTTCCAGGAAAATTCCAGCAAGTTCTGAGGAAGATGGTAGTTTATACAATGGTGTAAAATGAGCTAGATGAGTGAACAAGTCAATGGTTACCATGATGGTTGTATATCCTCGGGAAGGTGGTAATTCAACAATGAAGTCAGTGGCAATAACTTCCCAGGGTCTGGTTGGCAACGTAGGTTGTAGAAGCAGACCCGCCGGCCTCTGATTATCGTATTTGTTCTGACTACAAATAGCACAGGTCTTGATGTATTGAACTACACTGGACTTCATCCCTGGCCACCAGAACTGTCTTTGTATAAAACGGAAGGTGTTGGTTACTCCTCGATGGCCGGAGTGAATAGTATCATGGTATAGATTCATTACCTTCTGTTGAACTTCTTTTGTCGGAATGACCACTGAATTGTTCTTGAATAAATATCCTTCCTTGAATGTCAGACGCCAGGGACTTTTCTTCGATATGTACTTCCAGAGTTCAGATAATTGAGTCTGTGCTCTGATTTCTTCCAGGAGATTGATCGCTTGAGCTACAAAGATTGTGGGTGGAAACATTTTAGGATAGATCTTATCCTCCAAGGGAACGTAGTCGGGACGCTGAGAAAGGGCATCGACAATCAAGTTTTGCGATCCAGGAACATGTGAAATTTGAAATTGATATTGAGCAAAGAAGTAGGCCCATCGAGCTTGTCTACTGTTCCTGCACTCCATGGATTGTAGGACCTGAAGATTTTGGTGATCAATAGGGACTTGAACTGGAAATTTAGCACCCAGGAGTAAATGTCTCCATTCAGTGAAGGCATGCCGAATAGCCAATAACTCCTTCTCCAGAAGTGAGTAGTGAGGGCCTCATTACACGGATGGCGGTAGGGATTTACCGGTACCGGTAAAATACCGGTACCGGTAAATCCCTACCGCCTTACTACGAGGTCCCTTTGCGGGTTGGGGAATTTAATGCCTGCTTTTTGCAGGTGTTAAAATCCAACCCGCTAAGGGACCTCGGAGCTAATTACGGCACCGCAAAATTGCGGTGCCATAATTAGCGCCTTCCCCATTCCCATAGAGCCCTATGGGGCAGAAATGGGGAAGGGCAATGGTGGAAGGGGGATTTACCGCCCCTCCATCCTTGGAATGGGGCGGTAAATCCCCTTTCCGCCAAGGTGGTGCCGGTATTTTAGCGGCATGAGCCATGGCGCTAATAGCGCCATGGCTCACCGCCTACCGTGTAATGAGGCCCTGAGTCTCGCTGGTGGTCAGGGTCCGTGAGAGATAAGCAATGGGATGTTCCAACTTATCATCGGATTCTTGTTTTAAAACTGCTCCTATGGCGTAATTGGAGGCATCAGTTTCCACTAGAAAAGGACGATTTATGTCAGGTTGGGCCAGGATGGGGGCCTGAGTGAATTCTCCTTTCAAGCGTTGGAATGCCTTGTCTTGTGGTATATACCAGTTAAATGGAACGTCTTTCTTCAGGAGATTAACAATGGGTTGAACAATCTCGGAAAAGGTGGGAATACATTTACGGTAGAAGTTGGCAAGCCCCAGGAAGGATTGTATTTGCTTCACCTTTGAAGGGTCCATACTAATTCCTTCTGAACTGAGGACAAATCCCAGATAGTGAACTGATGTAACATGAAACACACATTTTTCTGGTTTGGCTAAGAGTTGATTTTCACGGAGACGTTGAAGTACTGCTTTTACATGTTCTTCATGTTTCAAGGAGTCCTTGGAGAAGATCAATATGTCATCCAAGTAGACGATAACATTGAGAAATAGCATGTCAGAGACCACCCTATCCATAAAACGCTGGAAGACTGCGGGAGCATTAGTCAGACCAAAGGGCATGACTAGGTATTCAAAGTGACCAAAGGGTGTTCTAAAGGCTTTTTTGCATTCGTCTCCTTCCCGGATACGGATCAAATGGTAAGCACCTCAGAGATCCAGTTTCGTGAATATCACTGCACCTCTCACAGCTTCAAGGATATCCGAGATCAGGGGTAGTGGGTATCTGTCTTTCAGGGTGTATTGATTTAGGCCCCGAAAGTCCAGGCAAGGTCTGAGCTCTTTGGTATCCTTTTTTGAAACGAAGAACAATGAAGCACCAGCTGGTGATTTTGATGGTTTTATGGTGCCGTTCTCAAGATTAGTGTCTAGGTATTCCCGGAGGGCTCTCTTTTCGGGTTCTGAAAGGATAAACATCCTGCCAAAGGGAATCACTGCTGAGGGTTCAGTATCTATGGCACAGTCTTCGGGTCTATGTGGAGGTAAGGCTTGAACAATGGCAGTAGAGAATACATCAGCATACCCTTGATATATCTCTGGAACTTGTACAATATTGGAAACCATGAGTGGTGTCTCTGGGCACCTTGGTAGACTTATAGGAGCTGTGACTGAGGTATCCAGGTTTAAACAATGGTTCATACAGAACTCCGAGCCCAGGAATAAGGATCCAGCCGTCCAGTTAATATATGGATTGTGCCTTTGTAACCAGGGCATGCCCAGAACCAAAGGGTAATGGGCTGATTTTATAATGTCAAACACAATCCTTTCTTGATGATGATTTATGGAAAGATGGATCTCCCTTGTTTGCAGACTTATGGGTCCTGAGGAAAGAGGTCTTCCTTCAATTGCTTCCACTGGCTGTGAAAACTTCTTGCTTCATATGGAATGTTATGATGTCTGACCCAATGAAGACTCCCATTGCTCTGCAATCCACCAAGGCCTGTATGGGGTAGACCTTGTCGTTGGATGGTGATAAAAAGGCCTGTAATATCACCAATTTGTTTTGTCCAGGAGAGTTCAAGGATGGAATTGATGTGGAGCAAACATCGCTCTCCCGAAACCTTGCTCCATTTAGGATCAGGAGCTGGCGTTTCCCGAGCGTCAGGGAGGAGCCAGAGGACACTCTTTAACTAGATGTTTATCTGAGGCACAATACATGCATAAGCCTGTGTGTATCCTTCTTAACCTTTCCTGTGGGGAAATTGGTCCACGAAAGGCTCCAAGTTGCATGGGTTCAGAATCAGTGCTCGGATTCTTGGCAGATTCGGCCCTTGTAGTATTCTCTGGGGAGTTTCTTTGAATTGAGACTTTATTCTTTTTCTTTTCGGCCTTTCTTTCTTGGATTCTGAAGTCTATTTGCATAGACAAGTCCAGGAGGGCCTGGAATGAACTAGGACGTGCCACTCTGGCTAATTCGTCCTTCATCTCTTCATTTAGACCGCTGCGAAAGAAGGTAAAACTGGCTTCCAGGGGCCAGTCCGCCTCTTCGGCTAGCTGTTTGAATCTGGTAACATAGGTCAACATGTCTTGGGATCCTTGTTGGAAGTCAAGTAACTTCTCTTGAGCACCGTGGACGAGCTCTGGACGTTCGAACATGGTCTTGAGTTCCGGGATGAACCCTTCATAATCATCCAGGAGAGCATCCCTTGGATTGAGTAAAGGAGTGACCCATGTAAAGGCATTACCAGAAAGATGCGATATTATGAAGCCCACCGTAGCATTAGGGGTTGAGAAATAGTAGGGCTTGAAGGTAAAATGTACCAAACAAGAATCCAGGAATCCACGTAAGGTCTTTGTTGAACCGTCGTATTTATCAACCACTCCTCCCAATAATATGCTGTCCTTGTTCGTGGAGTCACGTGACAAGGCAAGCTGTCTTAGCATCGTATTCTCTGCTTTTAAATTCTGCATCTCTGTGGAAATCTCCCCCCGTCTCACCTGTGATCGGGATCTCCCTTGTTCGGCCGCAGGACTCTTCCTGTGGATGGTTCGGGTCTTGAATAGGCTCGCCCGAGCCTCGTCAGGTTGCAGGACGCGTTCAGAGTTCCGGGAAGTTCGTGGTTCCAGGGTATCCAGGATTAGCGATGAACGAGTAAGTAGGGGGGGAAATCCAGGAACAGGATAAAAGGCAAGGAAGGAAGTAAGAGGATCAAAGGAAACCAATGTAGAGAGTAAGCACACGTCGGGTCACTACCGAAGATAGTGTTGAGACGCGCGGACCCGCAGGGGCGTGACCAATTTATAGTACGTGCCACGACGTGAAAAGCTAGTGCGTAGCACAGAGCTTGGTACGGCCATGTTGGGAGGAACAAGGAATATAAGCCCTTCGTGACAATGACCATGAGGTCCAGAAGGGGCAATTTCGCCGGGTCATGAAAGTGGTCTGAATATACTGACACTTGATGCTTTGCCCCAAGAAGATGATGCCGCCATGTCAGAAACGCATCCTTGATAGTCAATAATTCTTTCTCAGTTACAGTACAGTTCCTTTCATAAGGAGCCAATTTACGCGAATAAAATGCCACAGGATGTTCCACCCCAGTGTCAGTGCATTTTTGTGAAAGGATAGCGCCTATGGCCAAACTAGAAGCATCTGCCTCTACGATGTAAGGTAGATCAGGATCAGGGTGTTGTAGGACAGGAGCCGTAGTAAATGCTTTTTTGAGCAGATCAAATGCCACTTGATTTTCTCGTGTCCAATGAAATTGTTTTTTAAGACTTGTTAGTGCTGTGAGTGGTGCTAACACCTTAGAGAAAGAGTGGATAAACCGTCTATAAAAGTTTGCGAATCCAAGGAAGGATTGCAGGGATTTGATGAAGTCAGGCCTTGGCCAGTCTTGGATAGCTTTTACCTTAGAACGGCTCATCCTTACCCCGTGACTGGTGATGTCATAACCCAGGAATTCCACTTCTTGCGTGTGGAAAACACATTTTCTGCCTTCACAAAAAGACAGTTCTCTCTCAACCTTTGGAGTACTTTAGATACATGTATTACATGTTCTTCCATGGATGCTGAATAAATCAAAATGTCATCTAGGTAGATAACCATGAACTGATCAATATAGTGTCTAAAGTTGTCATTCATAAAATACTGAAAGGTTGCGTGGGCGTTACACAACCCGAAAGGCATGACGAGGTACTCATATAAACCATACCGGGTCTTAAGGGCGGTCTTCCACTTGTCACCCTCCCTAATGCGTACAACATTATACGCCCCCTTTAAGTCCAGTTTGGTAAATATGGCAGATGAACCCAAATGATCTAACAAGACATTTATCAAAGGTAGTGGGTATTGATTCTTGACTCTTACGGCATTGAGTGCCCTATAATCAATGCAGGGCCTAAGATCTCCTTCTTTTTTTGGAATGAAATATAGTGGGGATGCTGCCAGAGAGTGGGAAGGACGTATAAAGCCGGTCTTAAGTGCTTTATCGATATATTCTTTTAGGACTGCATCCTTCTGTTGAGTGAGTGAATAAACCCGACTGGTTGGGGTCTTAGCTCCAGCAACCAGTTCGATAGGGCAGTTGTATTGCCTATGGGGTGGCAATATATCCGCCATGCCCTTGTCAAATATATCTGCGTAATCACTGTATTCTTGAGGTACCGCCGGTTTAGTTGGCACAAGTGAACATATTTGCAGAATTCCATCGAGAAGAGCCAAAACTGGCGTGCCATGAATCCCTTCAGAATCCGGAAAACAATTATCATTGCAGTAATTTGAGGGATATTGAATATGACCAGTGACCCAATCTATAGCAGGATTGTGTAACTTAAGCCAAGTTAGACCCAGTATCAACGGTATTGAGGTGCCGAAATGACATCAAAGACCATGTTCTCAGTGTGACTGTTAGCTAATGACACTTTGAGTGGTACTGTTTCTTCCGTTACCAATCCAGAAGACAAAGCTGAACCATCAACCGTATTGACAGATTCAGGGATGGATTTGGTGACCATGGGAATGGCCGACTGTTTGGCAAAGGTGACGTCAACATAGCTATTGGTTGCCCCGGAGTCTACCATAGCCTTGGTCTTTATGGTGTTACCTTGACAACTTAATGTCACTGTTATTGCTATGGAGGCGGAGTCCTGTTTGGCACTCGACATAGGGACCCCCCCTATTGCAGAGCTTTGGTGTTTCTGCCTTCCTTGCTGGTTTCTTGGGACATGAAACCAGTAGATGGTCTGCAGAGCCACAGTACATGCACAGGTTGTTCTTGTATCTGTTTTCTCGCTCAGCGGCGGACAACTGACCGCGAATAGCACCTATTTGCATGGGCTCAGGATCGCTGGAGGTGGCCTGGGAAACTACAGGACGATTCGGGACAGACAAGGTGGATTTATTTTCACCCTTTCTAGCTGATCTTCGTGCATAGATTTGAAGAATGAGATCCAGCAGTTCTGAAAAACCAGACGGTACTACAGGAACCGTTGCCAATGCGTCTTTCAGTTCCTCAGACAGTCCCTTATAGAAGATGGCAGTCTTTTTGTCTTCCAGCCACTGGGTTTCCGCGGTCAGCTGATTGAACCGCGTGAGAGAGGTCAACAATGACTGGTTACCTTGTTGTAAATTCAACAATTCCAAATCTGTGGCCTGGGTTGCATATTGCATATCGAACACTTTACTCATAGCTAGCAACAACTCATCACAGTCATACAATAACGGACTGTTGGATTCTAACAATGGGTTCGCCCAAGCTGCCGCAGTGCTCCCTATGTGTGACAGTACAAAAGCTGCTTTGGTAGTCGGGTCCGGGAAGGAACTGGGCCTGCATAGAAAATGGAGACGACATTGATTCACAAATGTGCAATATGATTTAGGGTCTCCTGTGAATCTCTCCAGCGGAGCCAGAGGGAACTGTGTAGGCATCAGCACCTGGACCGACTCCCTTTGGGATGCAGTAATTCCTGAAGTTGAGGCAACGGGAGCATGGTTCACCACCCCTTGAGGGGATGCATGCATCGCGTCTTGCAACACATCCATGCGATGGCGCAAGATATCCTGTGCTGTAATCATCTCCTGTCTCAAATCAGCTACCAGCTGAGTGAGAGTTCATTAGAGGGTCGGTTCCCTCCATTCTTTAGGCTTCTAATTCTCTTATGTTTTGGATGCCAGTAAACACCAATAAAAGGATACATGTAGGTAACCAAAAAAGGATACACTCGAAGACGTGCTGAGATCTTTTGATCTAACGTGCCACAAAGTCGTCAAGTGATACCTTCCAACTAATGTCACTCTCTGACTTGTAAAATTAAACTGTCAAAGAGAGCTATTAGTGGAAAGGGCGTGTTTGGAACAATAAACACCAGGCTGTTGATACAAAGAAACTACTTAAGGATCTGAACTGCTATTAATGACATTAAGCGTCGTTCTAGTTTACACTAACCTGTTGATCAGGACAGACACTAGTAGATTCCAGGAAATCAGCAGGTAGTCCAAAGGTACAACGACAAGGAGGGAAGTTAGTAGAGGACTCTAACCCGAGCGGAACGAGGGCCACACTAGATTCGGATTGGTGCATATCAAGATAGCGTCCAATAGTCCAATGCACAACTCTTCATGGAAATCCCAGAAGATGGACTGATGTGGGTAATGTTCCAGGTAATTGAATAGAATGCCCTTATAAGAAATATTCAGTGGGCCTCATTCCGAGTAGGGCGGTAAGGGTTAATGGTCACCGGTAACGAGACCGGTGCCGTTAAACCCTTACCGCCCCACTACGAGTTCCCTTTGCCGGTCCCTTCCTTAACGCCTGCTTTTAGCAGGCGATAAGGACAGGAGCCGCGAAGGGACTTTAGTGCTAATAACGGTACCGTAATTTACGGAACCGTTATTAGCGCATTCCCATTCAGCCCTTTGGGGGCTCAAATGGGAATGGGGAAGGGCCCTGGTGAATGGGGAATTACCGGTCCTGCCAACCTTGGAATGGACTGGTGATTAGTCCATTCACCAGGGCGGAATCGGAACAAGTTTGGAGGCAGCTATCCCGCAAATAGCGGCATGGTTATGTCCAAACTCGGAATGAGGCCCAGTTTGTGAGAGGAAAATGCCCTAACAGTAAACGTGGGAACCTGCTACTATGTATTTTGGTTAACAGGTATCAGGAAATAGGTAAACTATCACAACAGTTGTCCCAACCTGACTGGAACTGAAGTAGGTGGTTCGCCACAGGAACAGCAGGGAAGCTGAAGCGGGGAGTCAGACGCTGCCTTGGGACACAAATGACGGCTCCTAAGTAGCTGTAGCTGGTAGTTAGGCTCTGTCTAGGAAAAAGCTTATGGCTCAGAGAAAAACTGAAGCGGAACTTGGATGCCGCCGTAGGAGACAGTTACCGACTCTGAAAGAAGCTGGAGAAGGCAGTCAGATGACGTCTAGTATTTTCTGCTGCGAAGGAGTGTGACGGCAAGAGGGAGCCGAATGAACAACAAGTGGCTCCGGGATAAGTCGCAGCAGGTAAATTAATGCTCCGCGATGGACCGCAGATAAAAAGCTGCTAGAGGTCCTGGAGCGGGAGAAATAACAACACTGTAGGAAGCAGGAAACTGAAGCCACAGAAAGGCAACTTCAAACTCTGCAACGCCAACGTAGAACGATCAGAAGCGCCGAACGCCCGGAACTGCCGTCTTAAATACATATCACATGACACACGCGTAAAACGTAACAAAAAGACAACAGTTACACATCACGTGATAAACACTGTGAGTGTATCACATATAAACAAAGCAGATACGCATGTATTCTAAGAATGTTGTCAGCATGCGTTTTTTCGGATGTGATATGCACTTTAATAATGGCGCTTCCCAGGCAGCCTTCCAAACAGTCTTCAGTGCGTGTAGAAAGGCCTGGCAGTTCTGAAGGCCGTGTGGCTTGGTAGTATGGAAGGTTTGGGAGTTCCTGATGTAGGCATAGGAGTGCCAGTAGTTGTGCCAGCTGTTGATGGACAGCCAGACACAGGCATGATACAAATACAGTACGCAAGCCTTGCCCGCAACTGAAGCCAGCTCCTAAGTAACATGCAGATTACTGAATGCGAGTAAAACTTGTTTGTGATACCTGAAGTCTTGTTCACAATGGTATTGTATCACTTGCGTATATTGTAGAAAGACGTGATACTCGCATCAGAGCTAAAGTCATTTAACTCAATTGTTGAACTTTTAAAACTGTTGCTGACTAACACAGTGGTTGCGTGTCCTTAATTATGAAGAAGGAACGCTTTGCAAGCTGTTATCGAATTCCAAACCATAACAATATACAAGTTCCAATTAACAAAGAGCGAATACTACTGCCATGCACACTCATCCATGGGGGCATTCAGAGACTCATCCACGGGGGCATTCAGGGACTCACATCAGGCCCCACGGCTCTCCCATGCTTACTCGCTCTATTCATAAACACTTACATCAGGGACCTGTTTATTCAGTTTGGGGTGGGCATAGAGAATACGGGAGAAGATACCAATGCTGGTCTGGTAAATGGAAACTTCGATGGCGCATGTACACGCGGGTAAGCAAAGGCGTTTCCCATGTGAATACAATGCAAAGAAAAGAGAAGGACCAAACAGGGAGCGCCGTCTCGAACTTTGACCACGCCTATTGACATGCCCCAGTGTTTACGCTTCCCTAGCAACAAACAATGGTGCCCGGCATCTGATACACGCAGCCAGATCATGTGACACGGTTCTCACCAAAACGCCTTAAATCAGCTGTGCTCCTGCTATTCTACGCTCCTCAGCTGATCTTTTCGGCGTTTGGCATTTGTGTTGCTCGATCTGATCTTTTTGTGTATTTGAATTACAGACCACACTCTTGGACTCCTTTTGCCTAATCCTTGATTACCTTGCTTACAGATTCAACCTTGGAACTTTCTACGGACTGCCTTGGGACTCTCCTTTTGTTATATACACTACGGATTTCTGACTCGCTCTCAAGTAATCACCAAGTTTTCAATGCTACGTGTTTGTCAACACAGGTGCTTCCGGTGGGACTGTTTAACATCCATTTCTGCCATTTGGGGCTTCAACTCCTCTCTGCTTACCCCACTGAGGGAACAGGTACCCACTCTGCTACTCACACTAGGTGACCTCCTGGTAGATCACATATTCCTACATCTCCTGGTAGGTGACCCCTTTATTACCACTGATATTGTACACTCAAACTGTATTGCATTCTACTAACAACCCATTCCATTTCGACAGCCATCCGGAGGACCTGTTGTTCCGGTCCTTGTTCCTGCACCTGTGTCCCTAATCCTCGAACAGCGAGTATATTATACATCGCTGTTGGTTGCTTGGGGACGGAGGTATTCATATTCTTCGCGACTCTCAAGCCTTGACAGAACGTGATAACTTCATCATAAGAAGGTTGCATGTGCCCAATTGTGTTTCCCAAAAGAAGCCAGAGTTTCATCCTTTATCATTATACGGGAATACAATTCTTCAATTAAATGTAAACCTTAAAATCTACTTGAAAGAGAGGTCTTGTGTGCCCAATTGTGTTTTTCTTAGAAGTAAAGAATCTGAACTATTGAAGAGAAAAACAAACAATACCCAAGACAAGAGGTACTCCCATTTCATAGTGAAACCAGTTTTTCCAAGAGTTAAAGAGTCATCCGCCTACACTGTGAAGTTGTTAATAGTAAAGTGGCCTAAGATGCAAGTGTGGCATTAGTACCTGAAGCTGAAAGAGTTGCAATATGGCTTCTGGGTAATTACTTGGGCAGGTAACTGGCAGAAAGGTGTGAGTAAAGCTGAGGAAGGGGAACTAAATGCTTGTGAGGAATATTAAAAGTACTGAACAGCGGTAGTAGTACTTGTGGCAGTCAGACAAACGGAAGAGGCCAAAGAGGCTGCCCCTTTTGAGAAAATAATTAAACGGAAGAGTGCCTTGCCTACCTGAAGAGGTCAAAGTGCCTTGTCAGAACCTGCTTAACAATTCAAAAATACTGAGCAGTGGTAGTAGTACTCAAAAACAGTTGACATTGTCCCAACAGTAGAAGCGTGGTTGTTGAAAGGCAAGCAGCAGCCCAAAGGAATCATCCTGACAAATATACCAATGCAGAAACTAAAGAAGTCTTAAAGAACTGTGTATTATTGACATTGGGGAATACTACATCTTCTTTTGAACTGTGACAAAATATCTTGAAGAAACAATTTACTATAACCTGAATTACCAGTGGGCCATTTATTTTCTGGAAGTTGGAAGGGAATCATTTAACCCAGGAACAAAGAGTGGTTACTGGTCGATTTTTGTTTGATGAACGTTTTCTTTGACTTGGAACTATTAAGAACTGGTTCAAGACTTTTCTTTTCCTTTGATTAATATTTTGATTTGACTTTGAAACCTGGGGAAGGGACCTTACCCAGGACACAAGAAGGTTATTCAGATATTGTGTTGTTTATTATATTGTGTTGGTTATTATATTGTGTTGCCATATATTTTCTTGTATGTTCAATTTATAGTGTGAGGGCCAGAGCCCCATGCTAGAGAATGTCCCTTTAGTTGTTGGACTAGGCAGGGAATTCTTCAATAGAATAGGGCAAGCAAGGCTTTGTTTTCATATATTTTAATTGATAAAAATGGCATATTATGAGAAATCAACAAGCAATTGTCCGCCTCGCATTACTGATCCCTCACACCGGCTCAGACCATCATCTGACTTCACATGAGCTGGTGATGAGACATTGGATGCACACGCCCTTTGCTCCTCCCACTCAAGCTCAAACGGATGCAGAGAATGCTGCGTCTGTGTTAGGAAAAGAAATGCACGATTATTTGACAGCTATGTTGGAATCCCTTAAATGTTTATCTCGACAGGTGCAAACACAGCAGGGGGCTCAAAGAAGACAGATGAAGCAAATGAACAAGCTGATCCAGACATTGTGAGGAGACCATTAGCATTATTTACTGGGGGCAAAGTCCTGTGCAGCTACTTTACACAACAGGAAACCTACCTTGTGGATGATGTCACTCAGTCTGCTGTGAAAGTCAAAGGCTGGCAAACCTGGCTGCACCTTAAGGACTTCAAGCAGTATCGAGGTGAGACCCCCTGTCCATCAATACTAAGCATGAAGGTGAAGAAGTGTTACGTTCACCTGGTCTCTGCGGAGGCGTTGGGGCACAGTTGCAGCCCTCCCTCGGGTGAGGTCGCTCGGGTCCGACTTCGCCCTCTGCGCGTATGTGGTGACTGGTGGTAATAGGTGATGCTGCTCAGGACTGCTCCTGCGTGGAGAATAGGGGGCGTGAGTATGCCAGCATGCGCGCCTGTTCCCCTTCCAGACCCCTTGTCCCAAACCTTGGTACCCGTGGAATGCGCTGTCCCTGGAAAGCTCACCTGTTGATTAGTTTTGGCGAGCACTCCGTCCTGCTGCTTCTGGCAGGGGCGCTTGCATTATCTGGACCGAGATCCTTCACTGGTCCCTTGCATGTGGTAGTCCAGTCCTGCTGCGACTAAGCCACTATACTACAAGTAAGTGTTCCTGTTTGCCTTTGTCTTTCCTCGTCTGTTTTTGTTGTATTGTAAAGTTTGTTGTCTTGTATTGCTGTCCGTTCCACTTTTGATGTTTGCTCTTTTGCTTTCTTCTTTTGCAGGTGATGTTGCCGGCCCGGCAGAAGCTGCGGAGCTCGAGGCAGCAGCCGGAGGGAATGAGGAACGAAGCTGCAGCGGTACAGTATGCGGCGCGGCCCTAGGACGGATGTTCTGACCTTGTGTCACAACGAACCTCTGCGATGCCTATGGGTACCTCAGTCCCCAAGCACCAGTGAAGAAGAGAATAATATACTCCCTCACCAGTTATTGAGGCCACAGGTGAAAAAGGGTCGGGAACACGGATAACAGGTGCTGCAAAGGAAAAGCAGGTGAGTGTGAGTACAAGGCAGTAACTTGGGAATGATCAATACTCAAGATAATGGAGTGGGACCTACCTAACAGGGAGGACAACCAGGACGGGAAGCCAGCCGGGGAAGTTGGGGTTCAGGACCCCCTCACTTAGGGGCTGGACGTGGTGCTGAGCCGAAGTCCAAACCAAACAACCTTGAGCCAGGGAGTTCCAGAAGCAGTTCCAAGAAATGTCCAAAGCCAAAGGGTCCAAGATCCGAGGAAGGTAATACTTGAAAGTTCCAAAAGCCAAGTCTGAAATCCGTAAGAAGCAAATCCAATGATGCAAGCCAGAGAGTCCCAAAATCTGCTAGACAATAGTTCAGGCAACCAAATCCAAGGAGCAGGCAAAACAGTCCAGAAATATCAGAAGCCAGGGTTCAAAAGCCGGAGGGTCAAGATCCAGGAAAACACAACGCCACTCGAATTGCTGAGAACAGCTGAGAAGCGCGGAAACTCAGCTTCAGTGTTCTTTTAAACCGGTGTTTGGGTCACGTGATCGCTTCTTCACTGGGTCACGTGAGTGGCGTCGCGTATCACGTGACCCTCGCAACCGGGAAGTGGCAACATGATTGGTTGAGCGGGCCGCTCCTACGGCAACACGTGGGCGTTGCCTACGTGACCAGGACGCCGGGGTGGTGAGGCTCAATCCACCCCAGTGCCATCGCGGCCACAGTCTCCATGCTGTCGTGCGCCGCCTCCCTCTTACGGGGAGCCCGGCACCATGGCCTCTGAAGGGGCGTGCCTGGTAAAGGCCACCGCCGCAGGTAAGGTGTCTCTGGGAGGTGGGCGGTGTTGCGCGGCTCTGGAGGTGGGCGGTGTTGCGCGGCGCTGGGAGGTGGGCGGTGTTGCGCGGCGCTGGGAGGTGGGCGGTGCTGCGCGACTCGTAACACCTTGTCCTTCTTCTTCACAGGGTCTGAGTTCGTAGATGCAGAGTGTAGTGCTGCGGTGTCGGGATCAAGATCACTGGATGTCTGGTGATGAGTCTGCAGATGAAGCGATGAAGCACCGGTTTCCTGTAGGTGAGTATGCAGGAGAACGCCTGGTTTCAAAGGTAAGTAAACTGGTCCAAGCGGCGGTGAACGTCACGTAGCACGCAAGTGCACAGTAACACGAAGCACCAGCCTTAAGGATGGAGCAGCTTATATAGCTGAGCTTCTGAAGCCACACCCACCAGGTTCAGCCTGCCTGCCACACCCTGCCACACCCGATGAGGCAGAACATGAAGACCAGGCATATGAGGATGTTCTCTGGTATAAAGGCTTTCAGCTCCTGGAAAGTTCTTGTAAAATAAAAGCACTCCTGCACTGAAATAAAGTAAAAGCACTGCTGCACTGAAATAAAGTGTTCCTGCTCACATCTCTATATGAGCCTGGCGCTAAAGGCACCAGGACTGAGTCCAGCCAGGGCCCCTGTGTTTATGGGTCCCCAAGGGACATAAGTGAGTCAAGTGACCCATTGCCCCCATCACTAGATGGTGTGGTTTTTGAGTTCTAGGGTCTGTGGCCATGACAAGAAGACATGAGAAGAGTCCAAACAAGGTTGATGACGAGGGCCAATATCTTGACAGGTGCAAAGACAGCAGGGGGCTTAAAGAAGACGGAGGAAGCAAATGAACAAGCTGATCCAGACATTGGGTCTCATTATGACATTGGTGGTAGCCGTGCCTGTAATACAGGCACGGCTGCTGCCAGTCTCATTTTTCTTCCGGCACCCGCGAATGGGCAATTACCGGGTCATTACGGCCCTGCTGGACCCAGTAATTGCCCATTTGCGGGCGCCAGAAAAAAAATACTCCCCATTCCCATTCGGCCCTATAGGGCCGAATGGGAATGGGGGAAGTCTGATGCACCAACACCTTTTATAACGGGGCCGGTGCATCCGGCATGCTGTGCTCGTGGGTGCGGGCAGAAAGGCACCCACAAGCACAACTCGTAGTTATCGGGTCTGGGAACTGCGGTACCGGCAAATTTTCTGGTACCGTAGTTCCCAGACTGGCAAACTTATAATGAGCCCCATTGTGTGGAGACCATTAGCATTATTTACTGGGGGCAAAGTCCTGTGCAGCGACTTCACACGACAGGTACCCTACCTTGTGGATGATGTCACTCAGTCTGACGTGAAAGTCAAAGGCCGGTACACCTGGCTGCACCTTAACGACTTCAAGCAGTATCAAGTTGAGACCCCCTGTCCATCAATACTGAGCAGGAAGGTGAAGAAGACATTAGAAGAGTCCAAACAAGGTTGATGACGAGGGCCAATTAGCAAAAAGAAGAATAAAAGAGACATTGGGCCTCATTACGAGTCTGGCAGTAGCCTTGCCGATAAAACCAGCAGGCTGCCGCTGGACTCGTGGGGATTTACCAGCGCTGAACTTGCCGGAATTACCAGGGCATTACAGCCCCAGTGGTCCGGTAATGCCGGCGGCGGCATTCCATTACTCCCCATTCCCGTGGAGTCTCATAGGACTCCACGGGAATGGGGACCCGGAAACACCGGCACCATGTGGTAATGGTTCAAGTGTTTCTGCGTCCGTCTGCGGCCGGTGGCGTTATACCCGCCAGGTCAGATCTGGCGGGTGTGACGCCACACGGCCACAGAACTCGTAGTTAGCTGGTCTAGAAAACAGTGCTGGTAAGGTTTTACCGGCACCGTTAAATCCGGACTGGCTAACACAGACAGTTGATCCAGCATCCTTTGCTGACTGTTGCCTATCATAAAGCGTGACTCTTCCAAATAAAGAGAAAAAGAACAGATGTTCCGTATCGCAATTCTATTTTTCCTAGCCTTGTCCTATTTCCGGAACACTTATCCTTCTTTACGAGCCTGATTGCAAGTCTTACATTGTTACTATTCAATTTAAAGACATATCATTTTAGAAAAATAATTTCTCTCAAACTAACAAGGTTTTTTCAGTGAATATGTGCTCTTTAAGGAAAACAAATTGAGACATTTCCCCTGGCTAAAAGAAGAGTTCTTTCAATAAGATAAGTTATAGTTTTTTAGCACCCCGAAAGCCTAATGTGCATACTTATTTGCAAACGACAGACCTTATACCCATGATGATAGCAGCAGCCTTTTCCACCCTTGTTTTTTTATATTTTCTTTACTGTTTTGCAGTACAACACTATAGCACCTATCGTCCGATGAGACCATTGTTTACTGTTCTCCATGATGTCAACACCAGTACAATATTTATGATCATGTCAAGTGAAACAGCCCCAGAAAAGAGCAAAAAGAAGTATGTTAGACGACTGACTGCAACTGAGTACATATATTGATGATTCTGCCCATGTTACCAACAACATGTGGTACAAGCACATGAGCAAAGTAGGGAGAGAGACCTCTGATGCGAGTTGTTTTGTGCATTCCCTCATCCCCTATGCCATGACTGCCTCCAGAATGTTTAAAGCCACAGAAGTACCCGTGAACACAGCACATTGCCTCACACACCTTGCACTATGTGCGACCCAAGGACAATTCCTGGGGCAGACAGCCTCCATAGAAAGAGTGACAAAAGCAAATTCTCCACAGGAGGATAATTTATAAAACAAAATAACACCATACTAAATGCTAAAACACAACACAAAGTAATGAAATAGGTGCCAGTAGATGTGAATGGGGAGGAATTAAAATAGAAGATCACAAAATGCTGCAGTGTAATGATGCACAAGAACTAGAGATAATTGGGTGTTGGACCAGATGTCAGTTACAAATAAAGGGACACATACTTACGGAAAAAGAATGGGTGAAGGATTAATAGGGTGCAAAGCATTAGCACTCCAAGAGCATGCTGAAGAAGTTGTGCAAAATTCTAATAAAGTATGCATTGAGAGCTTGCTCACCTGGGTAGAAGATGAAAGGGGACCAGTACCTATAATACCTTTGAAAGATGCCACCCTGTGCTTCAGAAATAATGGCACAGTGTGTGCTGGAACAAACCCAAAGTGCTGGCGTATCTATGATGTACCACTATTGGGCCCGTGGTTCAAAAGCCTACATGCAACTTCCTCCAAAATTGGGGAGGCCTGTGCTCCCTGGAAATAATAAGTGCACCAGCCTTGGTAGAACCCCAGAGTGAGATGCAAATTGGTGATTTCCCCAAAATGAGCACACACAGAAGACATCATTTATTTATTTATTTATGTTTCAATTTGTAAAGCACACACAAATCAGCAGGCATCTAGGCACTGTACCTCATTCCAAGGCTGGCATTAAGGGGTTAACAGCGCCGGTAAGCGTGCAGGTGCCGTTAACCCCTTACCACTGCATTACGAGGTCCTTTAGCGGATCCCGCTAAGGACGGCTCGTTTTACCAGGCGCCCTTAGTGGGAGCCGCTAAAGGACCAGGGAGCTAATAACGGGCCCGTTAATAACGACCCGTTGTTAGCTCCCTCCCCATTCCCATTGAGCTCTATTGGGGCTCAAATGGGAATGGGGATGGGTAAATTGAATGAGGAATTACCGGTTCCTCCAAGGTTGGAATGGCCCGGTAATTTCTCATTGAAGGAACCTGGACCGAGTTTGGAGGCAGCCATGCCGCAAATAGCGGCATGGCTGCCTCCAAACTCATAATGACCCCCACTGTTGCTTAAGTCACGTTACATGTTGCATAGCAGCAATTGGTGTCAGAATCAGTCTCCACAAAAAAAGGGTTTAGAGGTATCTGGCTGACACAGCATTGGGGCTTCAGTCAATTTGTTCTTCAGTAGGGTAAAAGAGAGTTCTTGTTCGGTGGACCAGTTAAATAGTGTATCTTTTTTGAGAAGATGAACGATTGGCTGAACAACAGCTGGGAATTATGGGATGAACTTCCTATAGATGTTGGCTAGCCCCAGAAATGATTGTACCTGTTTCATAGTAGATGGTTGGGGCCAGGAGGGTATGGGCGACACCTTGCGTCAAACAAATGGTTTTCCCTCAGAAGGGATAATACCTTGATGACATGTTTGCAGTGATCTTCAGCTCTGCGTCATTAAACTAATATATCATCAAGGTATATCAGCACAAAGTGAAAAAGCATGCCTGGAAAAACCTTGTCCATGAACTGCTGAAAAACAGCAGGGGCATTATTCAGACAAAAAGGCATTACAAGGTACTCATAATGCCAAAAGGGCATCCTAAAAGCTGTTTTCCACTCGTCCCCAGATCTTATTCGAACAAGGTGGTACGCCCCTCGGAGGTCCAGTTTGGAAAACACAACTGCACCTTGTAGGGCTTCTAAGATATTGGATATCAAGGGCAATGGGTATCTGTCATTTTGAGTGACCTGGTTGAGACCACAATAGTCCAGACAAGGGCTTAGTTCTGAGGTGTCCTTCTTGGGAAAAATGAAAAGTGAGGCTCCCGCTGGGGATTTGGAAGGTCAAATTAATCCGTTCTGAACATTGGTGTCTAGATAATGTTTTAAAGCAGCTTTTCCAAGTGTTAAGAATATAAACATCCTCCCAAAGGGAATCATGGCATCCTCTTATGTCTCTATGGTGCAATCCTCAGGACGATGAGGAGGAAGAGTTATTTCCAGTGAATCTGTCATCTGAGAAGTCATGATATTAAATAGGTACATGGTTGATGTTAGAGAGGGTCACTGTATTCTTGTCCGTCTCTTCTGGAGTGAAGTTCTTGGTCATTTCAGGTCTATTATTCAGGCAATGGTTGAGACAGAATTCTGACCCTAAAAATAGGGTTCCTATAGCCCAGTTGATGTAGGGGTTGTGCCTTTGCAAGCAAGGCATCCCCAGAACCGCAGGGTAGTAGGCAGCCTTAATGATGTCGAAGTGTAGGCATTCCCGATGGTTATTGATCGCTAACATCACTTGGATCTTTGCGTGATGGGTCCTGATGATAGTGGTCTTCCATCAATTCCCTCCACAGTCTGAACATGGTCCTTTTCCCCTCGAGGAATGTTGTGGAGTCCGGCCCACTCATCATCTAGGAACAAGCCCATGGCACCACAGTCCATCAAGGCATGGACCGTCAGAGTTGTTCTAGCGTCTGGCTGCAAAGTCACCTGCAGTACCACTAAGGCAGAACGTATGGGCATGTTAAGGGTTGTAGAAAGAAAGGAGCAAGGGACATCCTCCCATTTCCTAGCTCCATTCAGGAACGGGAGTTGGCATTTCCTGAATGCTGGGGAGGTACAATTGGACAATTTCGGACAACATGCTTGGCTGAGGCACAATACATGCACAGACTGAGTTCTTCTGTAGACAATGGACCCTGAAGTGCACCCGCCTGCATGGGTTCTTGTTCATTACAAGAGGCTGTGGAAGAACCCTGGGTAACAGGGAACAGCGAAGGAGACCTGGGCATAGGTTGTCAATGACGCCTCTTCTCCACTTTCCTTTCCTGCAGTCGAAAGTCTATCTGCATGGCTAGATCAAGGAGAGCCTGAAAGCTATTAGGCTTTGCAACCCTGGCTAGTTCATCCTTCATGTCCTCATTCAAACCCCTCCTAAAAGGGCAAAGCATGCATTTGGTGACCAATCAGCTTCTTTGGTTAGTTGTTTGAACTTATTGACCTAAGTTAACATATCCTAAGTGCCTTGCTGGTAATCAAGCAGCTTCTCTTGGGCAGTATACACTATGTCTGGACGATCAAACATGGCTTTGAAGGTAGCCAGGAAGGCGGCATAGTCATCCAACTGAGAATCCTCTGCAAATACCAAAGGGGTGGCCGAGGTGAGAGCATTGCCCGATAAGTGGATAGAAATCAGGTTTAAACATGAAATGCACCAAACAGGAATCCAAAAAGGAACGTAGCTTCCATCATACTTCTCAAGGGCAGTCCCTAATGAGGGCCCTTCCTGGGTGAGAACATCTCTGGACATAACCATTTGCCTAAGGGCAGCCTTCTCTACTTTTAGGACTTGCATCTCAGCTGAGAGTTCCTGCATTCCACGCAATAAGTCCTGTACGGGATCCATTGACACAGCTTCTAGTGTAGATGGGCATCTCAAACTGTCTGAATCACTGGTATGTCTCACCTGTGTTTTCTTCTGTGATGTCTTGCTGAGTTTCTTTTCTTGATGATTCTTTTGTTTAGACTGGGTCTCATGTAGATAGGGCAGAGCCTCCCCAGACGCCACCCTGCCTGTAAGGTGTTGCTCAGGCCAGGTAACCTCTGGAGAAACTGCCAAATTTTACAGGCGATAAAACCTTCCTGAGGGAAGTAAAAACCAGTGTGCAGGTTGTAGGTGTTGACTCCTGAAGATCTGCGATCCGGAAGCTAAACAAGAATGTCCTAGCAGCGTTGACGAATGGTGGGCGAGTGAACAAGCAGGAGGAAGATCGTAGGAAAGAAGGCAGAGTAGCAGTATGCCAGCACCAGGAAGGAGGAACAACAAGGTTAAGGTAGAGCTGGAGAAAAGAGGCAAGAACAAGAGAAACGCTGGACAAGGTAAAAAGGGCATTAACAAGCATTGAGATGTGAGTTTTCCATGTCGGCGTTTCAAATAAGTAAAGGTGAGCCAACATCTGCAGCCTACGTGTGTTTCACCGGTACACTAGAACGCTCTGATCACTTCCACATGTAGCAGCGGTGCGTCATGTTCGAGGGCAAAATGGCACCCGCGAATCTCGGTGACAGCTTCCAAGAAGACCACAATGACCATGGCCTGAAATTCATGACAATTGGCCAGAAAACAAACATAGATAGCAGTTGCAGTCAGAGTATATATAACATATGGGAAGTTACAGTCAGAGTTTACATAGCATAAGGATCCTAAGGGGAGAGCAGGTAACATACTCAGTGTAGCTGATAGGTTTACATGATTTAGGCAAACAACCAGGTTTTAAGGGCTCTACAGAAAGCCCAGTAGGATTCCTCTGCCCTGAGAGCATGTGGGAGAGAGTTCCATTGTTTTGCCACAATGACTGGGTAGCTTGACTCTCCCGCTTCGGTTCGTTTGAACTTGGGTTGCTCTAGTCTGTAGGTGTAATGCGTTCTGGTGAGTCTGGACAAGTGGGTCTGGACGAATGGGTCTTGGCATTTTGTTGGCCCAGGTAGGGGGTGGTACCTTTAGAGATGCACCTGTGTGTGATCGTGAGTGTTTTAAAGGTGATTCTCTCTCGATTGGGGAGCCAATTAATTGGTTTTCATACTGCCGAGATGTGTTTCGATCTATGAATATTCTGGGCTGCTTGTAAAGTGTTGATTTGGATGGTCTGAAGTTTTTGAATATTGTGTGCAGAAGTGGTGGCAAAAAGCACATTGCAGTAGTCTAGGCTAGCGCTGACTTCTGCGTGCACAATAGTTAGACAGCTATCTGTGGAGAGGAAGAGTTTTGTAGCGTTTATCAATTTAGTTGTGTATGCCACCGAAGAGGAGATGGCATTGACTTAGCAGAACAAGGAGAGGGTAGCATTGAGGTAGACCCCAAGAATTATTTTCTGCTGGTAAGACTGGAATCCTTGTTCCATCAATGTCAAAGGCTAGGTATTTAGGGTCAAGTTTTTTTTAGCACAGTTGATGTGCTGACAAGACGGAGCTTCGTCTTCTCATTGTTGAGAAAGAGGCCATGATTTGCCATCCAGGCGTGGATGGTTGCAAGGACTGCACTCAATGTAGCTGTGTCATTTGAGTAGTTGCCAGAGAGAGGCAGTAGAATTTGTGTGCCGTCAGCATAGTTAGTGTATGCTATGCCAAGTGCATCCAGGAGGGCAACTATAGGTTTTGTGAATATATTATAGCGTTGGTGAGACGCATGAGCCTTGAGGGACTCCACATCTGATCGTGGTGGGAGCGGCACTGGCATTATCAGAGAAGACTTTCATTGCTCTGCCTTCCAGAAAGGAGGCAATCCAAGATGTTGCTTCAGGTGAGAATGTGGCTGCGGAGTGAAGGTGGTTGCAGAGAGTGTTAAGGTCAACAAGGTCTAAGGCTGCAGAGAGGTCTAGTGGGAGAAGCAGGGAATCCCTAATCTCATCAATCTGATTTTTGAGGTCTAGGAGTGCTGACTCCATGCCATGGCCTTGTCAGAAGCCAGACTGGTGGACTCCTAATATGTTGTTTCCTTCCAGGGGGTGGTGAATTTGGACATAAGCAGTTTTAATAGTGGGAGGCTTGGGCTTATTTTAGTATGGATGTTGCTATGACAGCTATGAAGGAAGAGTTGATGAATACCTTAATGAATGGTGTCAATGTTTCGGCACATTCTTTGATGAGGGAGGCCGGGCAGACATCCGCTTTGCATCATGAGGGTTTCAGGCTCTGTAAGATGTGTAAGGTTTCTTGCTCAGTGATATTTTTAAAGTGAAACAGTGGTGGCCCTAGGGTATTAGCTGTATAGGTTTGGGGGGCTGCAAAGCCCAAGTTAGAGTGTTTCCGGGTAGACTGTTTGGCCAGAATTGTTTTCTGTAACATGTCAATTTTTTGCAACATGGCATTTTTAATGCTCAAGCACCATGCTGCATCTTTGGTAAGGGAAGAAGGTAGGGAAGAGGAAGCTTCCAATTCGCTAAGGATGGAGAATAGTTCCATGGTGTCAGATTTGGCGTTGGCTATTTTCCTGTTAAAGGTGGTAGCTTTGGCTTGGATGATGGCTTGTTTATACTGCTTGGAGAGACTTGAGAATGCCTGCTTTGAGGCGTCAGTGGGGGTTTTCTTTCAACTCGTTTGAGCAAGCCATTTCTGGGTTCGGAGTTCCAGGGGGTCGGGGTTGATCCAGGCGTTGATGTGCACTACTGGTTTGGCTTTTTTCTGAGCTAAGGGTGCAATGGTGTTAACCACGGAGGATAGAGTTCTTGCATAGAGATATGCAAGAGTCTTAGGGTCCTGCATATCAGGGTGTTCCTGTTTGAGGGCCTCAAGGAGGGCCAATATGCAATCTTTAATTAGTTTTGTGGAGCTGCGAGCCATAGAGGGTGGTAGCAGCACAATAGGGCGTTTAGTTTGCAGGTCGAGGGGGATGGTGAAGGCAATGATGTGGTGGGCAGGCCATGGCAAAGGGAGTTCGACCTAACAGTAATGTGGCAGTTAAGGTCAGATATCCGATCAAGTGTCCACCCTTTGGCATGAGTGGGAAGACTGACGCAATGACTGAAGCCACGAAAACAGTGTGAGTTGGTCAAGGAGGGTGCATGCAGGTCAGAAGGATCATTAAAGCCTAGGTTTAGGTCGCCTAGGAGGATCAGTTTCGAGGGTGGCTTGATGCTGTCTCCTAATTTGAGAAGAAGGTCTTCCTCAAAGGTCAGGATGGGGCCAGGTGGGTGTAGACAAGATGGGGCGTGATGGTGTTGGTATTCTGCCTGTCACTTCTAAAAATGCTGTAGCCTGACAGGATGGCAAGGGAAAAGGCTGGGCCTGAAGCTGCATGCAGCCAAGTTTCGGTAACCGCGAGGGTGTCCAGATTCCCTTATGTCAGGAGGTCATTCATGTCAAGCGCATGGGCGCTTAGAGAGTGGGCATCGAACAGGGCTAGTTTGAGAGAGGTTGATAGGGATTTGGGAGTGGTGATGTTGGGTCTGCAGGCCTCATCTGGGAGTTCTGGTGCACTTGTTTCAGTATTTTAGTTAGTTGGGCAGGTAGAGTGTATGTCGCCATTGATGGCGTTTTAAGGTACTGCCTAGTCAGTGGTGACAATTCTTTTGGGGGCTGCGCTACTGTCTGCATTGGCTAGGCTGTGAGTGTTGTTCACCTGGGAATAAGTATGAACAATAGCCTTTTTTTAGTAGTGTTGGCGCTAGGATCAATATTACTGCAGGTCTGGGCATAGCAGAATGAAGCAATGTTCTTCACATTACGGTGGGTATTTCTAGCAAGAACATTTCTAGCAGCAGTTTTATCACTGGTCTGGGCAATGTGAGGTAAGGTGGCATCATTAGCATGACAGTGGGTATCTCTAGCAACAACATTTCTAGCAGCAGTTTTATCACTGGTCTGGGTAATGTGAGGCAATAGTTCCCTCACACTTGCACGCATGAAGAGAAGCAATTATAACTCACTGAAGATGGAAGAGGCATATGGCGCCATACCAGATGAGCATAAATTGTTTGGCAGAACTGAGATGTTCTTTACATCCCTCTTTATGACCGGGTTGCAGACACGTGGTTGCAAATTACCAGAAGAGAGCTATTGCAGACTATAAATACGACTGTGAAAGGCTTTAATGCCATAAGGGAAGAGCTGAGGGCAATAAGACTCATGACTCTCCAAAACAGGTATGTTCAAGACCTGATAACAGTCATGGAGGAGGGCATGTGTACAAAAATCATCGGGGCTTCTTGCTACACATACTTACCGGCCCACCATGAGAAGAAGGGCACCTTGTGAGGATAGTGGGGTCTGTACAGATGCGGGCCCGCTTACGGGCACAGATGGGGAGCTGACAGTGCCTTCCTGCACGTCTCCGCCACTCTCGCCGAGCCCACGAAGAAGGGCTACGCCAGCCGCTGCGATTACAGCTGGGAGGGATACACTCACGTCATGGACGCAGCAACCAGCAGGGAGAGAGCCGCCCTCCCCCTCTGCTGGGGTCCGGCGGCAGACAAGAAACTTACATACCCCATACCCTGCCCGCCAGACTGGTAGCGGAGGGGGAGCAGTCCATCATCCCCTGAACGGAGCCCAAAGCCCCGGGCCCCTTACCTCATGTGCCGCACCTGTAGACACGGCCTACATGGCCTATATGGCCTTCCTGGAAGGGGCAGTGCCG
Organism: Ambystoma mexicanum; assembly: GCF_040938575.1. Lineage (NCBI taxonomy): Eukaryota > Metazoa > Chordata > Amphibia > Caudata > Ambystomatidae > Ambystoma > Ambystoma mexicanum. Next base: position 1,283,458,734 of record NC_090934.1, read on the forward strand.
GAGGCACGCCTGAGCTGGGAGGGGAAGGACTCACAGCAGCCCGCGGCACGCCAAGAACGTGGCAGGGAAAGGGGGGGAGCTGCAGAGACATCAGTACCCAGAGGAATACTGGGAAGGTTCCGTCCCTGACCTTGCTGTAGCTGGGGAGGAGGTGGGGACGGCAACTCCTTTTATCAGGATTGGCTCGTGTAAACAGCAGCCTATCAATAGGGGGGAGACATGGCCAAAGGTTGATTGGTGGGGACATAAGCCAATTGCAAAGTATAAAAGGAATAAGGTAGACTCTCCTGTGTTGTTGATTTCCAGAACCCCAGAGAGGAGAGAGGAAGTGAATGGTGGGCCTATCCAGGCTCGAGTGACTAGAAGGAGCCTCTTGAGAAACAGCCTATATCCAAGACTTTGAGGCTGTGAGGAAACTACCATCAACCTTATTATAGTTTGTTAAAGGAACAAGACATCCTGAACCTTAAAGGAAATAAAGTATTATTTGAAGCATCAATACCGTCTCCTGTCCTGATTATTACAAGTGGCATAGTCAGCAGGATATCGACAACGCAATGGAAACCCTCATAAAAACATTATCGGAGGGTCAGCAGCAATTTCAGCAACTGCTACAAATGCACGCACAACAAGCCGTCACCGACCGACAGGCCTTCCAACAGGCGATCCAGTTAAAAGGATCCCTGCAGACGGCCTCCCAGGACAAACAACATGAGACAATCCTTCGACTGACGGATGCGGTGGCGAGTTCCCGTAACCAACCACTGGTTCCCTCCGCTATCCTACAAAAGTTCAAAGAGGGAGAAGATCCTGCATTCTTCTTCACCGGATTTGAACAATAGCCCGGAACGCACAATGGCCAGTGGACCGATGGGGACAATATGTGGCTCCCTTATTATCAGGAATATTGCAAGGGGCCTACCAGGGCTTAAACCCCAATGGGAACACACCTTATGCGGAAATAAAGAAAGCTGTTTTGGATAGACTGGGCCTGGACGAAGAAGCCTACCGCATACAACTGAGAGACACAAAACTAAAGCCCGGAGAAAGCCACCGTCAGTTGTTTTACAGGGTCAAGGACCTTGTGGAAAAATGGCTTCAACCTCCTAACCCAGCCACACAAGACATACTGGATAAGGTTACTCTGGAACAGTTTGTGGAGGCCCTGCTGCCTCTATTCAGAGATGGTCCGCCAGCATCATAGACCCTCCCTAGCAGAAGCTGTGGACATCGCCTCCGCCTAGCAAAAGACTGGGGTGAACAGGCTGTTTGTAACAAACTCGCCAGCCAGAACCATGGTACCCCTCAACAATCCACAACCAAATAAAGGAGCTTGAGCCATAATACCTAGATGGAGAATCCCTGAGGAACGCATACACAGACCAGAGGAGGATAGAAGAACAGGGACCGAAGGGAAAACCACCATTACAACAACCAGATTCCGCCAGCCACAGTGCTATGATCGCCAGATTTTGCCCGAAGAGAAGAGGGACGGAACCCATGGAGACCGGGTACATGAAAGCAGACACAAGAGCTCCCTTTTCAGGGCCTTATACTATGGACATCTGGGTGGATGGGATTCCGGTTCGAGCAGTAATAGACAGCAGAAGCAAACAGACCGCCATTTCGCCAACTGTAAGTAAAAACCCTTACTTACCTAATATACGGGTACCTATTCGCTGTATACATGGGGATGTAAGATCATATCCTATGAAAAACATACAGGTGGAAATAGGCCATGATACAGCTAATCTGCGAGCTGCCGTCCTACCCTCCCTGCCAGCTCCAGTCCTTATAGGGACGGATCTATCCCTCTTCCATCAAACAATGAAGGCCATGGATCCCAATTGGTGGTCTGTAGCCCCTTTTTCCCAAGACCCGGTAGAAGCAGGTACAAAGGGCCCGAAGATATCCGTGAGCAAGAGAAGAGAGAACAGCCTAGCATACTGCGGTTCCATGTATGCCACACAAAGAGTTGAATGGAACCCGGAGGAGCACGAAGACTCCATTCGGGGAGAAACTTCGGTAGATCCCACCCTTAAGGTAGCCAAAGACAGGGCTTTACAGGAACCAAACCCTGACCTGAATTAGGGTCCTGGGTTTGTCTCCCGGGATGGTCTGCTATATAGGGCCTATAAAGCAGAAAACGGGATACAAAGGGAACAACTTCTTCTACCCAAGACCCATCGAATGGTTATCCTACAGTTGACACATAATCATCCATGTGGAGGCCATATGGCCTCGCTGAAAACGCAACAAAACATATTGAAAAGGTTTTATTGGCCAGGAATCTATGGAGATGTTGCTAAATTTTGGAAAGAATGTACGACTTGCCAGCTGACAAGTGGGGAATAACTTGCAAAGGCACCTCTGCAACGCATGCCTCTGATCACTATTCCTTTCCAAAGCATCGGTATGGACTTGGTGGGACCACTGGAACCAGCTAGCAGGGGGTATAAGTACCTGTTAGTCATCATGGACTATGCAACAAGATACCCGGAAGCCTTCCTGTTAAAAGGGACATCAGCTAGGCAGATATGTGACCAACTTATCCCATTCTTTGCTCGGGTAGGAATACCCACCGAGGTCCTCACGGACCAAGGAACTAATTTTATGTCAACTGTCATGCACCAGGTCTGTAACCGATTAGGAATAAAGCAATTCTGAACCTCAGTATACCACCCTCAAACCGATGGGTTGGTAGAGTGGTACGATAAAACCATCAAGAAAATGCTTAGGAGGGTCACAGGACCAGAAGGGAGGGACTGGGATCGGGTGATACCCCTAGCACTCATGGTACTGAGGGACACACCTCAATCTTCAACTGGGTTTGCCCCTTTTGGACTACTCTTCGGGAGACAACCCAGAACAGTTTTGGACATAGTGAAGGAAGACTGGGAAAACAACCAAGAAACTACTTTAACGGAGTACTCTGAAACCCTAAAAACTCACCTAACTGCCCTACGGGGCCCTAGCAGAAGCTAACCTAGGGCAAGCCCAAGCCAACCAAGAGCGAGCATACAACAAAGGAAGTCGTATGAGGAGCTTCCAACCAGGTGAACAAGTGCTAATATTATTACCCACTAGCACTAACAAGCTACTAGCCAGGTGGAGAGGACCATAGGAGGTAAAGGAGGCCCTAGGACCAGTTAACTACAAAATCCACCAACCGGACCAAACCCCCTCTACCAAGGTATACCACATCAACCTCCTTAAAAAATTGACAGAACCTACACCCATGGCTGTATTAGTCCCTGGTGGGGTAGAAGGTGAGGATTTTCATTCTGGGGATGAATCCCTGGGAGGGGTAAATTGGGGTGAGACCCTAACAACCCAGATGAAGAAAGAGATATCAGAAACCCTGAATGAACACAAGGAAACCTTCTCCTCCTTACCCAGGAGGACACAGTTGATGGAGCACTGCATCAAAACGACACCAGGACAGACGGTTCGCCTACGTCCATATAGAATCCCGGAAGCCCGAAGAAAAGTGATCAAAGAGGAGTTAAAGGAAATTTTACGTTTGGACATCATTGAACCTCCCACTAGCGCCTGGTGTTCCCCTATAGTCCTGGTACCAAAACCGGATGGATCGGTCCGGTTTTGCATGGACTACAGACAGCTGAATTCCATCTCACAATACGAGGCATACCCCATGCCTAGGATGGATGAACTTCTAGGGAGGCTGGGAGCAGCCCAATACCTCAGTACATTGGACCTGACCAAGGGATATTGGCAGATCCCATTAAGAATGGCGGATAGGGAGAAAACTGCCTTTTTAACGCACCAGGGTTTGTTCCACTTCAAAGTGTTACCTTTTGGGTTACACTGAGCACTGGCCACATTTCAGCGCTTGATGGATATACTTCTCGAACAGCACGAAAACCATGCAGCAACATACCTGGACAACATTGCGATATACAGTAGAGCATGGGAGGAACGCAAATTCCACTTAGAAACGGTGATCGGAAACCTTAAGACGCTCCGACCTGCACATCAATCCGAAGAAATACGTGATCGGTGCCCAAGAGACCAAGTACTTGGGTCACCTGGTTGGGAAGGGGACTATACGTCCTCAGGTCTCCAAGCTTGAAGCCATAAGGAACATCCTGACACCGACCACCAGGAAGCAGATAATAGCCTTCCTGGGCTTCGTCGGCTATTACCGTCGCTTCATCCCAGAATTCTCTACGCTAGCGGCCCCTTTAACTGATGCCTTGAGAGCCGGTGAATCGCCCGATCTATCCTCCAACGAGGCGGCCCTACTAGCGATCGACAGCCTCAAATGCTGCATTACGTCGTTCCCGGATGCCTCTGGACAGGGACTGGGTGCAGTCCTCTCACATGAATCAATGGGGGTCCTCCGCCCAATCTGTTTCCTTAGCCGCAAACTCCTGTCAGACAAGGTGGTTTATTCGACGATTGAGAAGGAATGCTTGGCAATCAAGTGGGCGGTGGATTACCTATGTTATTACCTATTGGGGAGGAAGTTCACGTTGTACACCGATCACGCGCCCTTGCAATGGCTGTCTAAGCACAAGGACTCCAATCAGAGGGTGCTACATTGGTTTTTGTCCTTACAACCCTTCAACTTTCTTACCCTTCACCATCCAGCTGGCTTCCAGTTGGTGGCTGACTACCTGCCCCTGTGCTTGACCCTGCCCGATCGGCCTGGGTCTGTGGTGGGGGTATGTGAGGATAGTAGGGTCTGTACAGATGCAAGCCCACTTAGGGGCACAGACGGGCAGCTGACAGGCCTCCCGGCACGTCTCTGTCACTCTCACCGAGCCTGCGGCGAACGGCTATGCCAGCCGAAGCAAATACAGCTGGGCGGGATACACCCATGCCATGGACGCAGCAACCAGCAGGGAGAGGGCCACCCTCCCACTCTGCTGGGGTCCGGTGGCAGACAAGAAACTTACATACCCCATACCCTGCCAACTGAACCGGCAGCGGAGGGGGAGCGGTCCATCATCCCCTGAACAGAGCCCAAAGCCCCGGGCCCCTTACCTCATGTGCTGCACCTGCAGACACGGCCTACATGGCTCTGGCGATGGGACTTCCTGGAAGGGGGTGGAGCCGGAGGCCCGCCGGAGCTGGAAGGGGAAGGACTCACATCAGCCCGTGGCACACCAAGAACGGGGCAGGGAAAGGGGGGGCTGCAGAGGCATCAGGACCCAGACGAATACTGAGAAGGTTCCGTCCCTGACCTTGCTGCAGCTGGGGAGGAGGTGGGGACTGCAACTACTTTTATCAGGATTGGCTCCTGTAAACAGCAGCCTATCAATAAGGGGGAGACGTGGCCAAAGGTTGATTGGTGGGGACATAAGCCAATTGCAAAGTATAAAAGGGGTAACGTAGACTCTCCTGTGTTGTTGATTTCCAGAACCTCGGAGAGGAGAGAGGAAGTGAATGGTGGGCCTATCTGACTCGAGTGACTAGAAGGAGCCTCTTGAGAAACAGCCTATCTCCAAGACTTTGAGGTAGTGAGGAAACTACCATCAACCTTATTATAGTTTGTTAAAGGAACAAGACATCCTGAACCTGAAAGGAAATAAAGTATTATTTGAAGCATCAATACTGTCTCCTGTCCTGATTATTACAGACCTTTACAGAGGCCATAGCCACCACGACAGAGCTGCACACAAGAATGCTGGATGAGGTGGAAGATGTTGCAGACGATGACTGGTCTAACTATATACTTACACTGTTGTACTTCGAAATTGAATCATTATTCTATTTGGTTATTTTACTTTTTTGCATTGAATGCTTCAATCAAACATCTCCTAGCCCAGTCATTTAAGTTTTTGAAAATGGTTTTGTTTTAGTGGTGCCTTTTGTACCAATGTCTTTTCTGCATTGTTTATTTAATGCCACTGTATATATTGCATATTTCATATTCATATGCTCATATAATTTTCAACATCACATGTGTTCCCCAGTCTTTATCAATTTTTTCTCAAACCAATGGAATCATCATTCACATGTTGCCATTTTACAATTATTCTAACATGAGCCCTAGGTGCAGTTTAGTACAGCCACCATCACCTCGTTATTTAAAGCCCACTAAACACCATAAAAACATAATTTTAGTTACAACCATGATTAACTGTGGGTTCTCATGGATACCCATCTGGTTGGCTATCACATTAAAAAAAACTAGTGGCTATACTGGTACTAGTACTATTGGGATTTTGCCTTCTAAGAATAGCAATAAGCCAATGCAAAAAGACTGCCAAAAAAGCAGTAGGAATGAAAATAGTAATAAATCTGGATAGTCGCGTACATGAGTATTGTGAGAAACCTGAGGGTATCCTCACTCCCAAACCCCCTTGATCCTCTTCTCAGGTGGCCATGCTTTTGGATCCTGACCCTGGGGTGAAGAAGCAAGGGAGGATCACTTGTGTGGAGGGTCCTCAGAGATTGGGAGTGGGGTATACACAGGCGAGACGTGGTATCTCCCTTTCCCTATTGATGACCAACCTAACTCTCCCCCTACCTTTATGGGCTACTGCAAGACCTCTCCCCCATTTCCCCACATTTTACCTTTGAAAGTACTGGGACGTGGAAGAGGAGACCGAGAGTAAAGAACACTACACATTCGTTTTATCATGGTTAGGCAAACTTAATGAAGGGTCCACGCATGCAACCTGTTAAGGGATTGCAGGTGTATACAGAGAGAGGCAGAGAACACCACAGGGAGAAAAAGGGAGACCTCTGGGGAGGAGACCAGCGGGGGACCCATTTTCGAAAGGAGGCAGACGTGGTGGGACCTGTGGAAGAGCCAGGATGCCAGCCACCAGCCCAGAAAGTCTGTGAAGCCCAAAGCAAGTTGGGCTGTTGGTCTTTTACATGAGTGGGAGCCTCTGTGTTGAGGAATCAGCAGCCGGAGCTGTGAAAGTGCAGGAGGGAGCAGGACGCCATCTGCGTCCACACAGAGGCAGCGGAGTAACCACTGTGGGCAAACAAGCCCCGGTGTGCGAGCGGGGCCCACCTGTGCTCATCAACTGACATACGAAGCAAGAAAGAAGCAGCTGGAGCCACCGAGGAACAATGATGAGGACCGGTGAGTGTCTGGGAGAGGCACGCGACAGCCAGGGCGTTCCTAGAGGGCTGCATATAGGTAATGAGTTATCGAACTGGAGGGAAACTTGAAATTAAGTATATTGGATGTATATTGAATACCAAACCGAATAGAAATTTGAAATTAAGCATATCGAATGCATATTGAATAGCGAACTGAATGGAAACTTGAAATTAAACATATCGAAAGCATATTGAATACTGAATTCAATAGAAACTTGAAATTGTGCATATTGACTGCATATTGAATACAGAGCTGAATGGAAACTTGAAATTAAGTATATTGAATATCTGTTGAATACCAAATTGAATGACACCTTGCAGTTATTTGAATATGGAATTGAGCGAAGTAAATAACAGAGGAGAGCCAAAGAGAAGGTGACCATATAAAAACAACATTGTGGAAAAGAGTGCAAGTGTGATAGAGTGCCATAGAAAGGTGCAACATGAGCAAGACCACCACAAAGTGACCTTTATGAGTAAATGCAGTGCGGCAAGGCCAACGACTGGCAAGAGATGTGTGACATGTTATGGCAGAGCCAAGAGGCTAAGCAGGAGAGCTAGAGTAGTATAAATATTGCACATAAAGCCATGAGGTCAATAAAGAGATACCAAGTAACGTGACTACAGGGACAAGTCTAGAAGAACCTGCGTGGGCTGAGGAGCCTATGGATCGTGGTTGCACAACCTGTGATGGGTGGACCGTGCGGTCTGACAACTGCGCCTAGACCAGAGAGCCCTGAACTATGAGAACCAAAGGCATTGTGAAATAACCCAGAGAGAAGCATTGCAAGTGAACTTGTGAAGCAATCCAAAAAGAGGATTAGGCTGACCTTGAGTTGTGTAGAACTTTTTGAAAGACAGAAACAAGTACAAGTGTTGGGGAGTGGAACCCTGAGACTTGAGGCACTGCAAGTATCGTTTTAAGAACAAAGCCTCAATACTTTCTTTTCTTTTGAGCTGTGTTGCTTGGAATTTGGGGAAGGGAACCGCGGGGAGTGTGTTGTATTGTATTACCTGGAACGTGAGACAGGTAATTATGAGACTTTTGTGGAATTTTCTTGAAGAGCTAGATGAAACTCTGAACTTTGTGTTGATCACCATTTCTTTGATTATTGACATCCCTACATACTGTTTAGCTTTAGTTGTGATGGCAAGTATAGGTTCTGGACACATACAGAATTTTAAGGTGAACTCTTTGGCTCAGACTTTCCTTATTTTTGTTCAGGTAGGGAAATTCTACCTTAGTATAGGGCAAGTTGGGCCTTCATCCATCCTGACATTTAAGTTAAATAAAACACTTTTGTTTTGAACTTTTGAATCTGTTGCCTGTGTCTTGCTTCATGATGACTGCGCATCTTTACAATAAAGTTTAGGTTAGTGTATCTAAATCTCATAGTGTGAACTACATTTTATTTTGTTGCAGAAGGTGCATCGTATTGACGAGTGAACACTTATGAAAATCTATATAATCACTAGGCCAAATGCTATTGATGGCAAATCAAGTTCTGTAGCCTGCTGGTTGCATACATCTGGGCAACTTGTGATCAACCAAAGAGCTCCTCCCATCCTCCCTGATATTCTATCTTATCACCCTGTTGCTTTATACCAGCTGCCCAGAAAGTGAGAGGGACATAAACTACAATATTCTACCTAGTTTGTCCAGTTCGCCGCGTGCAGCACCATCCACTCTGCTTACTCTCATACTTTCTTCCCTCTTGCATAATGAATACACAAAGCTAACTAGATGTTTAAGCAAAGTAGTGATCAATAATTTTATCCAGTATGTACATCTGCAGACCTACTGCACTTCCATACACTGTAGTTAGCCTCCAGATCCCGCTTATATAGGCACCAGCAAGAGAGAGCTGGCCAAACTGTTTTCAGAGGCTTTTTGTCATATCTATTTATTTGTTTGTGCCTTTTCATGCAGCTAATCATTTACATGTTACAGATACTCATACAGGGCTCACAAAGTCTTTTGACACACTTGCATAGTCGAGTAGATTTTATGAAATGCGAGTATTATTTGCTGTGGATTTTTCAAACCTCCATTTAATATTTACTTTGTTTGCATTAAATGTCAAATAAAGGTTTCACTCTGCATGGTTGTCCTTCGGATGGTGCAGTGTGACAAACATAAAGTGGGATTGCGGTGACATGCACCATTTTACAGAAAGTGCATTTAAATATGTTGTCATCTGTTGCCAAGGGTCGAGTGCATTTCGCTTAGGTCGAGTAGGTAAACTAAGTTACTCATCATGGAGATCGAGTGGAATTTTAAAGAATTTGCAAAGCTGGACTCATCTCACTAATTTCTTACTTCAGCAGTACATAAAACTGCTGAATTGTTGCTCATTTTATGTCGTGGGTACAAATGCATTCTTGAGACATTAAAAATATTAGTACAACATTGCTAATCAAATGGGTTTGTTTGCTAATCAAGAACATTTTAATTAGCAAACTCTGCTAATCAATTTTTGTAAACAAATGTATGCCTTGATAGGGATGGATACCATGATTGTACAATAAGACTTTGACATTGCCCCTAAAGTCAAGGTCTATGATGCCAGTCATGAGATCTAAGCCATGTTGCCAAGCTAAACCTGACTTGAAAGCCATCCGGATATAGGTACCTTTAGGTCGGGCCAGGACAAGAACTGTGGGTATCAATCGTCTCTCATTAGGAGGGATCAAGATTTCCTCAGTACTGTGGACATCAAATCCTATGGACTCTTCTGTGGCCACAGTCAGCTCTCTGGATTTTTGGCTTACTTTAGTGAACAATACGTGTCCCCAATTTCTTTCAGTTGGTTGACATTCCACTTCAGACACCATATGTGAAGGGTCAGAAGAAGACACACGGAAGACATGTTGCAGGTTTCTTTTAATAAAATTAATATGAAAGGCCTAACTGTCCCTATCCCCAGAAGGAATACCCTTCCTAAATAAGAAACTAATGGTACTCGTTCATCTTTGTCACGTGCAAAAGAATATTGTCCTCCATTCAAATGCCCTATCTAACCCTACCACTATTTGAAACTAACTTTAATTGACCAAGGGAAGTCTTATCTTTGCCTGGCCTCTCCAGTTCATTCAACAGGTAAGGTTTTTCTTTTCTGTGGCACAAACAATCTCTTTGCTCAGTTCCTGTAGCTCTTCAAGCAAACTTTTATCTCTCTTGCTTTCTGTGTTTCTCAGGTTATTGACTCCTCCACTGAAACCTTTCTTACACTCAGTTTCTCAATTATATTCTTTTCCCATGTCTTCTTTTTAGTAGTACTTGTCGGGGGTATTCTTTCTCCCTCTTCTAAGCTATATTCACCGCCAATTCTCAATCTTATAATGTCTCTCCCTTTACTGCTTAAATCCCAGAGATATGGGTTTAGCTCCTCTAATCGAGACTGTTCAGTTTGGATCTGACTTTGTATGTGATTTATGACCCAGTCTTTTGTCCTGGGACGAGGCTTCACCTTCATACAATAGTTCTCTTTCCCCCTGGGATCTTCATTATTTGCTTACAACACAGTTGTAGTGCAATTTTCGCATTCAAATGACTGGGATGTGTTTTTGCTGATTCATAATGAAATTCTGGGTGTCTGCCGGTTCCCCAGATACCTTTCTCTTGATAGGGTTGTTAGCTTGGCACTCGCCTGGGATGATTCTCTCTTGCTATTGCCTTCTCTTTTTCACTTCCTTGGGTCCACGTCAGGCACCTGCTCCGCTCTGTTATGGCGGCTCGTAAGCGACACGCTTCCAATACAGGCAGTCTCAGCGTTGTTCCTTGGGCGTCCTACCCACCACTACCACTTCGTGGTCACACCACCACTGGGTTGCTGATTGCTCTTTCAGTCCTGCCGATACTCCTTTTGTGTCTGCACAGGCTGACATTCCAGAGTCTCGCCCTTGCCTTCTCCAGCTTTCCACAAGTCACAGACTGTGCGATGGACCTCGGCTGCACCTCTCATCAGCGTAATGATGTCAGGGTGCTTCCCCTGCGTATCAGGTGCTCCTCTCCCTCCTCAGTGCAGTTACTAATGCATCTTGTATTAAAGAACTAGTTTCCATTTCTTGTGCACTTGACTTTATTCTTGCATTGCCTTCAGCCAAATATGACCGTGTCCTGTTCGTCTGCTTACCAGATAGTCCCATATAGGCAATTGTATTGGTTTGTTTAGGGAATTCCGCAAAGGAACGGGAGACCTTGTCCCCAAAGTGGGACCCTCTCCAGGTGTGGTCCCACTTGCCTCGACCCCTAAGGAAGCAGTTGAGGAGCGACTCAATGTCCTTGCCTCAAAGGCGTAGGCTCCTCCTTGGGGCAAATGCCTGTGATTCATCACAGGGCATATTGTATTGTTGCCTGGCTTGGTGAACAGTTTCATTTTCTTTGGTCACACAGGTCATCTCTTCTTCTCCATAGGTACAGAGGGTATGCACTGGAAATATTCCCCACAGGCATTTTGAATGAATGATTATAGTAGAGGGCTTACTCCATCATTGTTGTCATAACATCCCTCAATGACTGATTTAGCAAGATCCATTGAGAATTAAAAACCATTGAAACTCAGGTGTCATTGACCCAAAGTGTTACTTTGTAGATCATTATTGTACAGTTATATCTGTCTTGAGAGGCCGGTCATGGAAGTTGTGGAGCCGATGGAGAGCCACCATTGATTGTGCCATCATCCAGCGCAGTCTAGTCTTTTCGGTCCGGCTTCCTTATCTTCCTCCTGGCCACGCCCCACTGCACGTTAGAAAACTTTATTGTTCTCTAAATTACGCTCCTGCCTAGTTTGTCCTGCATTCTGAGCTACTTTTCTCCTCCGTAGTCTTTCCAGTGTCATCCTCTTCTGCCCTTCTCTGGTTGTCGTTTGTTTTTCCGCCTTTCATTTCCCTTGTTTGTATTACTTGTGTTTTGCCCTTTCGGCGTTCGCTGCCGCTTTTTTCTTTTCTTTTTCTTGCCTTTCTGTTATTTCGCCTCCACGGCGACTGTTTGCCCTTCTTTATTTCTGCTTTCTCTTTTCTGCCGTCTACGGCATTTAGCGTCCAGGCTCGGTAGGATCTGCCTACCCGCTTCATCTCGCCCAGTGCTTTTTCTATTTCTTTCCTTGCCGTCTCGCCTAATGTTTCTCTTTCCCTCTCCTCGGCTTCTGCAAGGGTTCTTCCCCACGGAGCTCCCTGTGTATTGCCATCTCTGCAGAGCCAGGAGCTTGTCTTTTCTCGTTTTTTCTCATCCTTTCTTTGGATTTCTCCCGAGTGTTCTGGCGCTACTGATACCCTCCAAGCTACTTACATTCTAAGCCGCTGGACACTTGTATGTTTTCTCTGGCATCTATTCACAGATTTTCCTGACTTTGGATTCTTACTTTTTCCTTCTGTTTGTTTCTTTCTCTTCTCACTGTTCCATTCCCTGCCCAACAGTACTGTAGATACTCATTGCTTTTCAGTCATCTCATCGGATTCTACTAAGCAATGTCCTGTTATACTTTCGAGGAAATTCTTCTATCTGACCAGTATTGAGAGCCTACAAGCTTCCTGTTTTTTTTGTGCCATTGGCTTATCCCCTAAACCTGGGCTGCGCAGGGGAGACGTCACTTTTGTCTTGGTGGTACTACAATAGACGAGAGTGGCGAATTCCCAGAACAGACCCTACCTCTTCAAGAAGAAGACGGGAACACCTGAGGCAACTTCAAATGAATCTTCCGCATCTGACGCCTCGGCCAGCGTAAGTGATGCAGAAAAGTAGGGGAGACCAGCCCATTCTGACACTATCCTTGTGGATTCGTCAGATGTATTGACTGCTGTTCTAGGATTGAGAGAGATCCCTAGTTGTTGGAGAATATTGTTTTCCTTAACAAATACCAATGAAGTAGGAAAGGTTTGTCCTTTTCTGATTTTCAATGCTAAGGTAAATTGTCTGCTGTTTCCAGCAGTGGTAACATCATCTTTTAACTGGACTTCAAATGCATAGGTTTGCAGTTGGGTTTATTGAAATTGGGTTTCTGGTGCAGAACCCTCTTTCACTGAGTTAGAACAGCTATATAACACAATTCCTGGAATTTCAGTAAGCGAGCTGTAAAATCCACAGGTAGAGTGCCATTATTTAATGGGTGACATGGTCAGGTACACAATTCTGATTATGAATTTCATTCTATTCTATGCATTAATTGTTCCAGTCAAAAGTCAATGAAATGGATAACATTTTCAAGCAGATGTACCAAACAAAGTTCACACCTACTACTGGCAAATTTCACATTTTAATGTTCACGTTCCTCTGCAATGTAAGTCTGATAGTAATATTTTGAAAGTATGAGATCAGCTCATTTTTGAATCATTACTTTTATTGAACACTCGTTTTAATTTAATATTATTGGTTTGTTCCAAACCCGATTCCAAGTGCATAGTTCATTTAAAACCCAATACTGTATGCTGTCACTTGCCATAAGCATTCTTTCCTTTCAATAAACTCTGCCAGAACAGTATGCGATGAAGTTAATCAACGCAAAGAGACATTTATTGTCTGCAGCAGCAGAGTGAACTTCTAACACTTCCGTAGTCCAATAGCGAGGCATAAATCAAGTAAATGGACAGCTCAGATCAGGCAAACAAGGTGGATACAAGAAGCCAATCACTATCGAAAACCTCACACTTGCTAAATCTGAACGACAGCATAAAAGAGCCAGTGGCATATCTTGCTGTATCATGGGCCACACTGCCGGCACAGCAGCATACGTGTAGATAAGGTGGAAACCCGGCCAAAGCCCTAGTGAAGATGCAATCATTCAAATATGCCATCCTCAGTTCTTACTCCTGGCATTAGCTTCTGGCTACACTAGGCATGCAGCAACATCCTGTACTGTACATTTCATGATGTCATTGAGGATAAAGCACTGCTGCCACTTGAGTGATGTCATTTTCTGTGATGTCACTTCTGTCTGCATGCCAACCTGCTGCATTCCATTTAGGAGAGGTTTATGAAGTGCCCTGTTTTTTCCTTTGCCTTCTGGGACATAAAGTGCTGGAATGAAAAAAAGATCTACAAGTACCAGAAATCAAAGAAATAAGATTTGGCAAAACCAGCAGTTTGGGCTTTTGTGTAAGCAACATAAATACATTTGTCAGGCATTAAGCATTTCAAAGCCATGGCCATTACGTGCCAAGGTTTCCTTACGGGTCAGGCACTGCCATTAGATGCAAAGGTACTCAGATCACTGCCTGATACTGCCATCAAATGTCCAGTTATAAAACAATACAGATAATTATCCCAAATGAGGCTTTTGCGAAATAGGAATTTATGAGACACACCGAGTGAGAAGAAAACGGAATTAGAATATTGGTTCATTCTCGGTGTCAAAACGAGATGGGACATTTAGGCTGCAAACTCTTTCACAGAAAAACCAATAGGAAAGCATGCTTTGAAGTCGACCTTGATGCATAGAGCTAGCAAATATTGAAGACACATGGGCATGGCATTAGTAATATGGATAACAACACAGGCATCATTAAACAACAGATATTTAAAATAGTGCTATATTGTCGAAGTCTTGAAACACTGATAACAGCAGCTCTTATAATTACCACAAAATGTTGATACTCATATGAGCAGAATGAGAAGAATGGAAGGCAGTATTGGCCTAGCGTGACGTGCTCTGCGGCTGGTGTACCGCCAGCAAGACTGTTGCATTTACAAGCAGTGGTGCTGAAGTTTTATAGCAAAGGGCATCTCTTTAAGGGCAACATAATCAACTTCCCAAGGGGGACAATTTTCTGCTTGAGCACTTAACCTATGCAGGGCATTTCTCACAATAAGTCAACAGAACTGAGATTCAAATTCTATTTTGCAACACACTATATGCATGCCAACTAATTGAAAATTCCCCCCCACTGACCTTAAGCATCACACTGCTACAACACTCAACCAACGTATATACCAAGGTCCGAGTCCCAACCAATGCATCCTCACACTATGAGCACACTCTTGAGACAGATACCCCAAGGGCTTTCAGCACGCACCACCTAGAAAGAGACCCTCATCCCGTGCCCGGGTACTTTCCAACTGCATTTCCCCACTTTCCCCACTAACTTAGCTGGCTCTCTTTCAGATCCACTAGGGCACCAAGACACCACATCAATGGCAGTGGATTGTAGCATAAAACTCTAACTCGATACAGCACACCACAGCATCTCTTCCTTTAATCAGTGACTTCAGAACCTGCAGGCGCAGTTTTCAGAGGCAGCAGATCCATCCACCAAGAGGGCCAGAGTGACCTCCAATGAAGCAGCTGCTTATGAAAGACCCCTCCGGGTGAGGGGCCTGTGTGGCCTGTGCTGCTGCTCCACACTGAATGGAGGTTGTTGGAGTTAAACAGCTGTGCCTAAACAGGGCCTGTAATTTGCAAATACCTGCTCATACTTCTGTCTGGCAGTTTCCCACAGAACAGCACTTTGGGAAGATAATTACACAATTGACAAAAATGATGTCATTCTCAACCAAGCGTGTAATATAATCTTTGAGGTGTCTAATAAACACCTTCACGTTGTGAATATTAGGTTGCAGTGTGAACACTTGCTGCGTTCACACCAATATCAGATTTCCGCGATTCCCTTGGTGACAGGTTGGGAACTGTTCAGCCGGATTTTATTTGAAAAAAAAAATTGCAGCTTTTTTCCCATTAGATATCAATCCTCCCCAATGCCGATTGAAGGTTAATGAGAGGGCACCACTTCAGGTGGCTTTGGACTCTTTGAACCTGCTGTGGGAGGGTTTATGGTCATTCCATCGAATTTTTACCATCAAATTACCATTCCATCTAAAAAAATGCATCGAAAAAAATTACCATCGTATGCATGTTTTTTCCTTTTTTTTAAATGGGGCCCCCCAACTCCCTGTTTTTTACCCTTTAAAACCCATTATAAATAACACTAAACCCTTTACCTTGAAAAAACATCCGATGCACATTTTTCTGATGCCATTTTGTCAATGGAATGGCATTTGATGGTAATATTTTAGATGAAATGACAAAATACCCTGTGGGAGTCATGGGTGACGAATGTGCTTGAGATGCCACCACGGTTCTGAGCAGCCCATAGTACACACACTATCACTGCCACAGACAGCTCCTAATGGGACGGGGGCGGGGGAGGGGTCTGAGCCCCGTCCAGAGATAGCAACCTATGGAACAGAGGAGTGCCCAGATGGAAATACTTCTCAAGCTAACTGTAATATGTCAGAGAAGAAGGTACAATGTCAGAGAAGAAGGTACAAGGCTGTCACGCACTCCAATCCAATCGTCCCTCTGGGGGTCCCATTCCTCATCCCAGTGCCCCAAAAACCCCTCGCCCTCTTGCCCGGTTCCGGGACTCACAGGTTCTCTCTTCGCCCCAGTTGCCACGGCGCCGATTGACACAAAGCTTGGGTCGGCATGCTGTTTGCCCGCGGAGACGTCTACCCCTTTGGCGTCTTCCGTGGCGGCTGCTAGACCGGCTTCTTCCGTGTCACATGACCGCCGCCTTCCGCTCACGTGTTTCTGGACTACACTCACGTGATGCGCTTGCGGGTCATGTGACCGGGAGGAAATAGCAGCGCCAGTATTTAAACGGCTGTGTTGCGGTGCTTCGGTGCTTCACAGCTGTTTCTTCGGATCCCTGTACGGCGCTACTTACCTTTTGTCTCACCTTTTTGGATCTTGACCTCGGATTTGTTTCACGGACTGGCAACGGATAACCCTTGGCTTTGGTATTTGCTTTCGGATCATTGTTACGACCACGGACTGCTTCACGGACTCCTACTACGTTCCGCCCTTCTTGTGCGGATTCTGGCATCAGGTGGGCCTGGCACTTGCAAAGTTGCTGGGATCGCTACATACTGAAAGAACAGCCTTGCTGGGTCTCGGAACCTTCCCCATAGGTACAACCGCTACTCCACAGACGCCTTTTGGTAAGACCGTTCCACTTAATTGTTGATTGGTTGTTGATTCTGTTTTGGCTTGACACTTAACCGGTGTTTCCTTTACAGTGGTTCGGGGTTCCACGAGTACCGCAGTTCCATAAGAACATCTCCCACCTGTGGCCTCAAAGGCTGTACAGAGAGTGACTTTGATTCTCTCTGTGCGGCACTTGTGGACAGAGGACTCTTCGGCTACACGACAGTCAAGACACAACAGACTGTGAAGCCATCCTGTCGTGTAGCTATGGAGGGAGCTGCGGATGACCCCTTGACCACTATGGTTCAGGCCATAACCGTGTTACGTGCGGACATGGCCGCAGCAAATACAGCCATTCACCAACGCTTGTATACCATCCAGAGTGCTAGACACCCTCTACCCTCAGATGCTGAATTTGGGAATACCCCACCAGGCCCCCCACCCATCCAACCTCCCGTTCCACCCATTCCTAACCCCATCCCCATAGTACTGCCCTCTCCTTTTCCTTTGGCCGCCCCTGAGAGGTATCATGGGGATCCCGGGAAATTCAGAACCTTCCTGAATCAATGCAAGTTGCATTTTTTGTGTAGACCCATGGCCTTTCCGGACTCCACCTCCAAGGCAGCCTTTACTCTTTCTCATTTAGCAGGCACTGCTGCTGCCTGGGCCAATCCACTCCTGGAAAACGACAACCCAGCCCTTTACGATTTTGATCTGTTGGTCACTGAGATGTCCCGAGTGTTCGATACGCGCCATAAAGTCCAGTCCCGAGACCTGGAACTCCTGGACCTGGGGCAGGGTAGGGGGTCTTTAATCGAATACATTACTAAGTTCAATCAGCTTGCAGCCGAGACTTTCTGCCCTGAAACCAAAAAAGCCGTTGTGTATTATCGCGGCTTAAACAACGCCATGAAGGATGCCCTTGCGGTTGTTCCCTCCTTACCGACCTCTTACCATGATCTAGTCGATTTAATTCTGCAATTGGACGCCAGACGTTCTGAACGTAGGGCTGAGGCCGGTTTCATGCACACCGCTGCCCCATCTTCTTCCACCTCGGCCCCCTCAAACACCAGTTCCGAACCCATGCAAACCGGGGGCATCAGGAGCCCGATCACACCCATAGAAAGGGAACGTAGGAGGGTGGACAATGCTTGCTATTATTGTGGTCTAACTGGCCATTACGTGAAGGAGTGTCCCCGTCGCCCCAATCTGAAACCATCGGGTTTTCGGAGTGCTCGACCCTAAACTCGGGGACCGGGTTGAGCGCTCCTTGTCATACCCCGAACCCTGTGTTTGCTTCCGGTCGCATCAGACCCATATATGTGCAGGCCATTCTACAACCCACACCTGACATCACACACCCGGTTACGATTATCATAGATTCCGGGGCTACAGGTAATTATATGGACATCACGCTAGCCCAAACCCTGAACCTACCTCTTCTAGCCAAAACCCGGCCGGAACCAGTACAGGCAGTGGATGGGACTGCTCTGGTTTCCGGACCGATCAAACAACAGACGGCCCGATGCTCTTGACCATACAAGCTATACACAGGGAGACCCTGAGTTTCGATCTCATCTCCATGCCCCAGTTCGGTGTAATATTGGGAATACCCTGGCTATGGGAGCACAACCCCTTAATCGACTGGAAAGAGGGTTCGGTGCATTTCGAATCCGATCTCTGTCAACTCTTCTGCCTAACAGCAGCCACCAGCATTGAGACACCCGCTCAAGCATTGGGGGTCATGGCTCAATTATCTCTAGAGGATCCTGTTGTCCCCTCCACAGAACACCACACGGTTGGACTGGTCTCCACACTCATTCCGGCCCAATACCAAGACTATCTGGAAGTGTTCGACCATGGTTCATCAGAAGTCCTACCGCCACATCGCCCGTACGACTGCCCGATAGATCTGGTTCCGGACAGCACTATCCCCACAGGTCGTATCTACTCCCTGTCTCCTACTGAGGATCTAGCCCTCAAGGAGTACATCCAAAAATGCCTCCGTCTGGGCCAGATACATCCTTCTACATCCCCGGCGGCGAGTCCCATTTTCTTCGTTCCTAAGAAGGAGGGTGACTTACGGCCTTGTGTGGACTACCACAGACTCAATGCCATCACCAAGAAAGACCGCTACCCCATTCCACTAATCACGCCCCTGTTGGACCGTCTCACACACGCCACTGTGTTTACCAAATTAGACCTCCGCGGTGCCTACAATCTGGTTCGTGTGTGTTCCGGGGACGAATGGAAGACCGCCTTTTGTACTCGCTATGGCTTGTATGAGTATACGGTCATGCCGTTCGGTTTGTGCAATGCTCCGGCCACGTTCCAGAGGTTCATAAACCACATCTTCTCTGACGTCCTGGACGTTTTTGTGGTGGTCTGCTTGGATGACATCCTGATATTTTCCCAGACCATGAAGGACCACGTACAGCACGTCAGGGAAGTGTTGTCTCGTCTACGGACGCACTCCTTGTTTGCCAAACCTGAGAAGTGCCAGTTCCATGCCGACTCCGTAGAGTTTCTTGGTTTTCACATCTCATCTGGAGGGCTATCCATGAACAATTCCAAGGTTCGTGTGGTGCTGGATTGGCCGGTCCCCGATTCTTTGAAGGCGCTCCAGTCTTTCCTTGGTTTCGCTAACTTTTACAGGCGATTTATCTCTGGGTTTTCTTCTTTGGTGGCTCCCCTCACTTCCCTGACTAGCCCTCGCACACCCTTTCTATGGACGGACACACATCAACAGGCCTTCGAGGCTTAAAAGACAGCATTCACTACTGCCCCCATCTTGCAGCACCCAGACCCAGAACTGCCATTCATAGTGGAGGCTGATACCTCATCCTTTGCCCTAGGTGCTGTATTGTCACAGACTTGCCCTACCTCTGGTCGTCTTCACCCTGTGGCCTTCAATTCCCGTAAATTCACAGATGCCGAATCCCACTATACCGTGACCGAAAAGGAACTACTGGCGGTCATGGACGCATTCCGCGTTTGGAGGCATCACCTCTTGGGTGCTAAGCACTGTGTCACGGTTTATTCCGATCACCAGAACTTACAAGACCTGGCATCTCTGAAGTATATCAACAGCAGGTAGGTCAGGTGGCATCTCTTCTTTGCGGCCTTCGACTTTGTGATCAAACATTGCCCGGGTAATACCCATGGCAAAGCCGATGCCTTATCGCGTTCCCCTGGGGGGTGGCCTTGCCGACGTTTCCAGACACCCTTCTAGATGTCGGCAAGGTGGTTTGTTTGTGTTCTCCAACCCTGCCCTTACTTGATGTGATACAGGATTGGGTTACCTCACATCCAGGTCAGTTTTCCGATTGGGATTTGGTGGTTCACGATGGACTCCCCTTTGTTTCTGATCGTTTATTCATGCCCACGGTAGACACCCGCAATATGGCCTTGGAATGGTCTCACGACGCCCCGGTTCATGGTCATCCTGGTCAGAAACACACTTTGGCGCTGCTGAGAAGGTGGTGCTGGTGGCCGTCTATGAGAAAGGATGTTGAATCTTACGTCAACGCATGTGCTGTTTGCGCACAGTGTAAGCACCGTAGGGGACGCCCTGTGGGTCTCTTGCTTCCTTTACCTGTCCCTCCCAAACCGTGGCACACCTTGACCATGGATTTCATCACTGACCTACCCCGGATCCGGGGCTTCGATACCTTGTGGGTGGTCATCGATTCTTTTCTAAGATGGCTCGTTTTATCCCTTGTAAGGGCATCCCCTCGGCGCCTACACTGGCCCGGTTGTTCTTCGAGAATGTCTTTTGTCTTTTCAGGCTTCCCTCGGTTCTCGTCTCGGACAGGGGTTCACAGCTCACCTTGCGTTTCTGGCGGACCTTGACTAGGCTGCTCAGGATGGACGTCTGCTTCTCCTCAGCATATCACCCCGAGACGGACGGCCAGAGCGAGCGACTGAACCAGACGCTGGAGCAGTACTTACGTTGTCTGACCCTACAGCTGCGGTCTTCTTGGTTGAGCGTGTTGCATCTTGCGGAATTCGCGTAGAACAACGCTGTCCATTCTTCCACTGGTTTCTCCCCGTTCTACGTACTTTATCGTCAGCATCCTCGTGTTCTGCCCTTCACGGACTTGCCTACTTCAGCCAATCCGGCTGCCCTTGCATGTGTTAGGGACCTGGCCTCCATCCATGCTCAGGTGTCGACTCATCTTGTCGAGGCCCAGGCGTCCATGAAGGCGCAGGCGGACAGGAAACGGGTGATGGCCCCGTTGTATACTGTGGGATCCCGCGTTTGGTTATCCACCCGACATCTGCACTTGGTGGGTTGTCGCAAGCTTCTACCTCGCTTTGTGGGTCCCTATACGGTTAATCGTGTTATCAACCCTGTGTCTTATCGACTTGCTCTCCCGGGTTCCTGGCGACTTCACCCTGTTTTCCACGTTTCTCTGCTCAAGCCCTGTCCCGCTCCCACACGGCTTCGCTCTCCTGTGGCCCCGGTGTCTCTGTCCACTCCGGATGTTTTTGAGGTCTCTGCCATTCTGGGTTCCCGTGTCTCTAGGGGGTGTCTCCAGTACCTTGTGGATTGGTCAGGGTATGGCCCCGAGGAGGGGTCCTGGGTCCCGGCTACTGATGTCCAGGCTCCCCGTTTGGTGGCACGGTTCCATAGGGACCATCCTTCGTGCCCACGGGGTTGTGGGCCTTTGGGGGGGGCTCTGTCACGCACTCCACTCGTCCCTCTGGGGGTCCCATTCCTCATCCCCGTGCCCCGAACACCCCTCGCCCTCTTACCCGTTTCCGGGACTCACAGGTTCTCTCTTCGCCCCAGTTGCCACGGTGCCGATTGCCACAAAGCTTGGGTCGGCATGCGGTTTGCCTGCGGAGACGTCTACCCCTTCGGCATCTTCCGTGGTGGCTGCTAGACCGGCTACTTCCACGTCACATGACTGCCGCCTTCCGCTCACGTGTTTCTGGACTACACTCACGTGATGCGCTCACGGGTCATGTGACCGGGAGGAAATAGCAGCGCCAGTATTTAAACGGCTGTGTTGCGGTGCTTCGGTGCTTCACAGCTGTTTCTTCGGATTCCTGTACGGCGCTACTTACCTTTTGTCTCACCTTTTTGGATCTTGACCTCGGATTTGTTTCACGGACTGGCAACGGATAACCCTTGGCTTTGGTACTTGCTTTCGGATCATTGTTACGACCACGGACTGCTTCAGGGACTCCTACTACGTTCCGCCCTTCTTGTGCGGATTCTGGCATCAGGTGGGCCTGGCACTTGCAACGTTGCTGGGATCGCTACATACTGAAAGAACAGCCTTGCTGGGTCTCGGAACCTTCCCCATAGGTACAACCGCTACTCCACAGACGCCTTTTGGTAAGACCGTTCCACTTACTTGTTGATTGGTTGTTGATTCTGTTTTGGCTTGACACTTAACCGATGTTTCCTTTACAGTGGTTCGGGGTTCCACGAGTACCGCAGTTCCGGAAGAACATCTCCCACATGTGGCCTCAAAGGCTCTACAGAGAGTGACTTTGATTCTCTCTGTGCGGCACTTGTGGACAGAGGACTCTTCGGCTACACGACAGTCAAGACACAACACAAGGCCTCCTTGCGCTGGGCAAGTTGTAATCTATGGTGTCGCAAACACCACAAGATGGATCCTTATCTGTCTCAAAAACCAAAGTAATGCCCCACAATACAATATCTTGGGTGTTGGCTCTACGCCAACCTATCAGGAATTTGCAGAATCATAAATATTTCCGTAAATGTATTAAACTCTTCTTTCAAAGCACATTTTAAGCAATACTCTTTTCACATCCAGAGAGAGATGCACGGGAAGCCGACAGTCAGCGAGTGAGAAGCCCGGAGAAGCTGGGAGTCAGTGAGAAGAGCAGCCCGTGGAAGAGGGGTAAGGAGCAAGACCATGGGGTTGGAAGAAACTATACAGAGAACTATGCTAATGAATGGGAAATTGGTCTACAAAGTAGAGGACAGTGCAAAAACCATATTGAGACCCTGAGGGATGAAGTTGAACCACATCGGGGCAGACGAGAGATCTCAGGGGTAAAACCCATTGTTGCAAACCATCAAGCTGAGTGTAAGAGACGTCATCTTCCTCATCCCAGTACAAGGAAGAAGTCAAGAGAAGTTTATGTGTCAAACAGTGCCTGGCAGGTTAGTGAACCGGGTCTAATTGAGAGACATTATATATCTCAGAGAGGGGTCTTGAACCGGAATGCTGACAAGGTTGAAAACTTGTATGTTTGAAACAGCACCTGGCAGGTTAGTGAACCCGGCCTGATTGAGACACATTATAAATCTAAGAGAGGGGTTTGGGACCCGAATGCTGAAAATATTACAGAATTATATTGGCAGAACAGTGCCTGGCAGGATAGTGATCCGGGCCTGGGTGAGAGACATTGTAAGTCTGCGAAATGGGCCTGGGACCCCCACAAGTGAAAGAGAAGACCAAGGGGAGACAAATACCCTTTTCAAGACAAGACAAGACTAGAAGAGGAAAAAGATATCCTCTGGCACAACCACAGACATCATTAGGAATATTAAAAGAGAGCCTGGGAAAAGACCTGGTGAAGGGAGACCTCACCCTTCATCTTTGTGAATCTGCTTTGGAAGGCCTAGTGACAGCCAGGGGAAGAAGATATCTCCAATAGGCATAAACTACATATGCCTGTCCAGGAGGAAGGAACCACCTTTCTGCAATCAGGATGAAGCTAGTATTATAGTTTTCTTTAGAAGAGTGAGGTATTGTGGCGAATCTAGCGATATCGTCACTGATTCTCTGGAGGGAAGCTTCTCTTATGTGGCCAGGGAAAGGCAGAAGTTACCCGACTCTGACCCTGGGGGTGCCTATCTGCGGGAGGAACACAGGGGAGGACAAACTCCAAAGGGGCAGGAAAATACTGAATTCAAATAAACCTTCAGATCTAATTATTAATGATACCCGTGTGCTTTTGCACAATGCCTGTGTGGCTTATTGTGACATTGATAAAGAATTCTCAAGTTTTCTTGATCAACAACCTTTTTTACCTCTAACCCCTTTTTTTTGGTACTGAGGGAGGATGAAGGATGTAACAATGAGGATGACCAGAAGCGGTAAGCTAATGTTGCATTATAGTCTTTGGAAAGAGTCCCGGGAACTTTAAAACACACACAGCTGAACAGAATACGAGTGACAGGCAGAGACTGCAGCGGAATGCAGCTTGTGCTGATGCTAGTTGGAATGCCAGAAGCAAGCACACTGTAGAAGGCAGCACAGAGGCTGGTGAGAATGGTGTGCAGAGAGACCGGACCAAGAGAAGCTCACTGATTTATTGCTATAGACAGCTGGAGCCACCAGAAGCATGGAAAGATAAAGCAGGACCCAAACAGCTAACGGGATGCACCCCCGGTAAGCAAACCGAAGGAGCAGAAGACGGAAGGATGCGAGGAACGGCAGAGATATGGAAGGACGCGACGAACGGCAGAGCTACCCGGTAAGCCCTGAGAGAGCGAGTGGGTTACCGAAGCGATTGGGGGCAAGTGTTGCATATCATTAACAGCGCAAGAAAGCCCAAATAAAGTTAAATGGAAGAACTGATACAAATACGGACAGTGTTAAGAAACGGTTACTGGGTGGCCACCAGGGGACGCATGGAGAGAAGCTGAACGCTCTGTGTGCTCCGAGCCTAATGGGAGGAAAGGGGTTCTGAGCCCCCCCTTTGCCCTCACAGGCAACAGAACGGGTAGAGCAGCCCCCGAGAGAGGAAAGAGTGGAGTGCACTCGCTCCAAGCTTAGAGAAAATTCAACCATGGGTGGCCGAGATAGCCGTGCCGACAGTGCAGCCGGGAGGAACAGAGGAGCCAGCACTGTGCGGTGAAGGAGAAATAGAAATAAGAGGCCCACTCCCTCAAGGCAAGTGATCGGGGGACCTCACAGGTCCATGGCAGCAGTGTAACCCACCCACCTGGACTTGTAAGGAGTGTGGGTGCCAGCAGGGGGGAAAAAAGTCAGAAGGCGAGTACGGCTCCACAACGGAAAGTGAGGAGTAAGGGGCACCCAGTCCCCGGACCGCAAACAAGACACGTGGCAGCTCTGGGAGCCCCAGACAAGGTGGCACAAACAACATCCTG
Organism: Ambystoma mexicanum; assembly: GCF_040938575.1. Lineage (NCBI taxonomy): Eukaryota > Metazoa > Chordata > Amphibia > Caudata > Ambystomatidae > Ambystoma > Ambystoma mexicanum. The sequence goes on from NC_090934.1 coordinate 1,283,483,844, forward strand.
AGGAGCGGCGAGGAAGGGTGGTGAGGCCCCCCGCAGACAGGCAGTGAGGGCCAGCAACAGACAGTGTTTCTGCCCCTTTCATTCCCCCACCTCCGGTGAGTGTCCAGAGACTCCGGAGAGGCGAGTAAGGGGACAGGGCACAACCACAGAGGAGCGGGGGTGTCCCTGAGGAGCAACATCACCCTTAAACAGCAGGCATCCAGCACACGGCAGAGGGAGGCCAGCTCCACATCATAAAGGAGCCACAGTTGAGGTGAGAAGGCCACCTATGGTCTGCGGTGAAGACCCGGGGAGGCCCCCACGAGCCAGTCCACCCCCCCAAGTCAATTTCCTGCGCCAAGGCCTACAGAAACATAGGAGGAGGAGCAACACTCTAGGCCCACCCGGAGGAACGCAGCCACTGGGGTCAGGAGGGTCCCCTTAGAGTCCGGGGGGGGCAATCCCCCCTGGGGGACCCGGACAGGAGACTCAGGGGGCCTGCTCGAGCAGAGGTGGGATCCCAAACCCACAGCAACAGTAACAAGGCAAAAAAGAGAGTTGGGCGAACTCCGAGCCTACCGGGGTCCCCAGGCTCTAGAGGTGGGCCCGGCCTGGTACCCAGAAGCAAGACCCAGTTGCGATCTTGGAACGCACCATTAGGCCTGGACCATTGGGTCATAACCCCCGGCCCATGAGCTGGAGAGACGCCCTACAGAAGTTCCAGTTCGAGAGGGAGGTCAGAGGGGGACTGTCCTGTCCGCCCCAGGGAATCAACATGGAGGAGGACCCGGCAGCCACAAAATCTGTTGTGGCAACCCTCATGGAGGAAATTAGGGGCATCAACTCGACTCTGGACCAGAGACTAGACAAAATGGACCAGAGAATCCTCTTAGTGGAAGACAGGATCCAGGGCCTGGAGGCAAATCAAACATCAGTGGATACCATGGAGTTCCAAACAGGGTGAGGTTGGCAGAACTGGAGAGGAGGGAGGCAGAATCCATGCTAAAACTGAACGATGTAGAGAACAGGGAGTGCTGTAACAACTTGTGCTTTTTTGGCTTCCCGGAAAAAGATGGAAAGATGGAGGGTGACATCAGCAAAGCCATCAGGGAAGTGATATGTACGATCTTCGGAGACAACGCCATGGATGAACCCACCATTGACTGGGCCCACAGAGTGGGGGGAGGCAGAAGGGGCCCGCGCTCGGTACTCGCCCACTTCCACTACTACGAACAAAGGATGAGGATCCTTGAGCATGCCAGGAGAGCAGGCCCCATCAACTATGGTGAGGCCCAAGTGAACATTTTCCAGGACGTGTCAGCGCTGACTCTTACAAGAAGAAGGATGTGCAACCTACTCACCAAATGGCTGTCAGATAAAGGAGTGAGAATCGCTGGGGCTTCCCTTTCTTCCTTATCTTTGAATTTGAAGGCCGAGCTATGGAAAGCGACATAAATAGAGTTTCAGAAGAACTCATGGGGGGCTCACGGTTCCAGGCGTTAGCCCCAGGAGAGACCGCAGATCAAGTGCTCAGCCCGTGGGAGCCAGAAATAGGGGGACATTACGACCCGGGCAGTAAGGGATTACCGGTACCGGTAAGGGTACCGGTACCGGTAATCCCTTACCGCCTAATTACGAGGTCCCTTTGCAGCCGTTAAGGAAGGGACCCGCAAAGGGACCTTGGAGGTAATTACGGTACCGCAATTTGCGGTACCGTAATTGCCGCCTTCCCCATTCCCATTGAGCCCGATGGGGCAAAAATGGGAATGGGGAATTACCGCCCCGCCAACCTTGGAATGGGGCGGTAATTCCGCCATTCACCATGGCGGAATCCGGCGTCAACCATGGCGCTATTAGCGCCATGGTTAACACCTGGGTCGTAATGACCCCCATAGACTAAAGATGGTGGGGGCACGCAAGTATAAAACGCTCAATACCCAACCTCTGGCCCATGATCCGGCCATATGAGGGGGAAGAGGCTGGTAAATGTCACTATGGACAGCGAGAGCTCACGGCGGGCTGACTATGTGGGAGATTATGAGTCGCTGTTAAAAGTGCAGGCTTACGATGGGCTATATTTGAGGGGATTGTGAGGGGGAGGCCTAGAGAGAGGAGTAAGACGGGTTAAAAGCATGCCCTGTCAACTCAGGGTGATAATTGTATTGGAACACTGCTGGGGGGGTCAGTGGGGCTTAGTAACAATAAGGTGTGGTTTGAGAGAGTCCTGTTGACTCGGGACCTTCTGGTGATCCTATCCTGACTCGTAGCGGTACGGGTGTTGGAGTCGGATGCTGAGGGGTCGGAGAGGGGCCAGGTGGGGAGTAGGCAGTTTGGGGTTCACCCAGAGGGAGCTTACATGGTTTGACGTCTTTTCAGTGGTTCAGGGGACAGTTCTATCACAAAGTGGTATGGTTTCTCAAGGGGAGGGATGGCACAAAAGGAAGGAATGGAACTGGCGATATGTCTGCAGATGATGAGCTGGTGATTGACCCCTTCAATGTCAGAAGGCTAAATTCGCAGAGCAATCGATCATTGACCCCACAGGAATTTAGACGGGCTAAACTGGGCATTCTCATGGTTCAGGAGACACACTGGCAGAGGGGCAAGGAAGCAAGACTTGGGGCAAAACAGTTGGGGGGGTGCTCATAGCTTCGGGTACAAAGAAAAATAGTGGAGTGGCGATCATTGTGTCAGCACACCTGGGACTGGTTGTGGATGGGACACAAAGGGACCCGGGCGGGCGCTATCTGTTCATCAAGGGAAGCCTGAAAGGTGAAAGGATTACCCTGTGCTCGATATACGCCCCAACACAGGGCAGGTAGACGTCTGTGAAGGGGTCAAGGCAGAACTGATGACGTTTGTGGAAGGCCGCCTGGTGGTGGGGGGAGATTTTAATATGGTCCTGGACCCAGCGAGGGACCGCAAGAGATTGGGAGTGGGTGCGGCTGATAACATGGGCAAGGCCGCCTTCAGGAGATTTCAGATCATTAACCGAGACCTGGGCCTTGTTGACTCACTACGAGAGGGGGAGGAGGGAGATCAGCCTTTCACATTTTTCTCAGTGGTTCACAACTCCTACTCCTGTATTGTTCTAATATGAGTAGATGTAGAATTGAAGGTCCATGTAAAGCGTTTGGTGGTATCCTTAGTCCAATGGTCGGACAACGACATGGTGGTGTGCACGGTGGGACACCCCACAGACTGAGGACCCTGGGTGGGTGGCGATGCAAATATTTTTTGCTAAAAGGTAGAGATGACTCCCAGTCCGTGTTAACTGAGATCACGGACTACTTCGATTGTAACGATAATGGGGAGTTAAGGGTGCAATCTCTTTGGGAGGGTTTTAATGCCACGATTCGGGGAGGTGCTTATTAGAAGAGGCTCTCAAAAAAAGAAGGAGAGGGAGAAAGAGACGGGGGAGTTGAGGCGTAAGATCTGAGACCTACAGCCAGGTGGACCTGGGAGGACGAGTCTCACGCCATCTAGTGCAGTGTAGCTGATGCTCCATAGGGCCAAGCTCAAGGCAATCCTAGTTCAGGACACGGAAAAGAGATTACTGTTCCTAAATCAAAAATACCACGAGAGAGGGTAGATAAAATACTTGCGTGGAGACTTAGGGAGGAAAGGAAAAAGAAGCAGATTTGGACTATAATAAGTGAGGCTGGGGTGGCTGTGCACAACCCTGAGGGAGCGGCGAAGGAATTTGCCAGGTTCTATGAAGGGCTCTATACATCAGAATTTGAAGGTCACTAGGGGCAAATAGCTACGTTTTTGGATGCCCTGGCCTTACCAGGGATATAAAGGGGGAAGCAACCCGCCTAGGTGAGCTCATCTTGGAAGAGGAGGCCATTCAGTCTTTCAAAGGACTGAAGTCGGGCACAGCCCCAAGGAGTGATGTCTTCTCAGTACAATTTTATACACGGTTTAGATCCATATATGGCTCGGGTATTTAACGCAGTGTTGGCGGGAGACCCCTTGCCGCACTCAATGCTGGAAGAAGTAATTGTAACGATACACAAAGAGGGAAGAGACACAGAAAAGTGTGCCTCTTACCGCCTGATTTCCAAACTAAATAGCGATGTGAAGATCCTGCCTAAAATCCTTGGTGCTAGGCTGGAGAGTTTCATGCCATCCCTGTTTTCATGTGCATTAAGTGGGTTTTATAAAGGGTAGACAGTACCCATCTGGAAAACAATTAATCTGCTGCACCAGGCACAGACCACGGGGAGAGACGCGTGCCTTGTCTTGGTGGACTCAGCATTCAACACGGTGGAATGGCCCTTTATGAAACTGGTATTGAAGATAATGGGCCTTGCGCAGAGATTTTTGAAATGGGCCAAGGTGATCTACACACAAGTGCCAGCGCGAGTGAGGGTGAATGGAATATTGTCTGTGGCATTCAGCCTGACGCATGGGACGAGACAAGGATGCCCCCTATTGCTGCTGCTATATGCCCTCTCGATGGAGCAATCGCGATCAGAACCAATCAGGGGTTCAGGGCTTCAGGGGTATTAGTTTCTGGAGGTAGAGTTTAAACTATCCCTCTTTGCAGATGATATCTTGGCCTATCTCACCGAGGTTGGCCCCTCGCTTTAAAGTTCTTGTAACAAATACAGAGCTATGGGCACCTTTCGGGCCTGAAAATCAACATAGTTAAATCCACCATTATGCCGGTGGGTCCAGGATGCCCAGTTTCAGGGAACTGTACCCAATACTCGGGGATGAGGATCAAACAAGCCCGTACCAAGTACTTGGGGGTAATACTGACAAGGGATCTCTCAGGCCTTGTGAAAGCAAATTTTGATCCGATATTACTTAAGATTAAAGAGGACCTCCAGAGATGGAGGCGCCTGACCCTATCGTGGTATGGGCAGATGGTGGCGGGGAAAACGAATATCCTCCCTAGATTACGCTATCTGTTTACCGCCCTTCCCTTGAGACTCCCAAAAGCCTTCTTTCTGCAAGGGTGGCATAGAGATATGCTGAAAATGTCAAGAATGTTCGCGGGCGCGTGACCCATGTGCCCCAGGGGCTTTGGTTTGGTGAGGTCTCTCGCTCATATGGGGTGGGAATGTCCCAGAATTTGCATCTTCTGGCAGGAGCTCCTTAGTTGGATAAAGGACCACAAAGGGGCCCAGCTGAGCCTCGAGCCGCTCCAGATACTACTAGGAATACTGACCAGGCACCAAGGAGAGTACCGGTTGCTTAGGGTGTGTGAGGTGATGTTAAGGGCTGGGCGGCTGGCAGTGGCCCAATATTGGATGGTGAGGAGATTGCCCATGAGGCGGGAATGTGAACTGTGTAACATGATTGAAATGGAAAGGTTGACGCCCATTATGAACGACTACAGGGAGACCTTCAGGGAGGAATGGAGGCTGTTGATGTCCATAATGGAGGGTGATAGAGTCTGATGGAGAAGCTGGGAAGGTGCCGAAGAGATCCGCTGGGTTGACACGATAGAGGGGAGCCCCTCAAATACACTCTAGACCATTTAATACAATGACTATCAATGTGTATCCATCCCTGAGAGGTTCTATTGTTGTTTAAATGTTTGTTCCATGAAAGCACTGATTGAGAGAAGGGGGAGAGGCAAGGGGAGGGGCGGAAGAGACTAACTTTATCAAACATGGGTGTAAGAAACACTGTGTTGTTATTGATTGTTGAAATGCAAATAAAAACCAAAGTTTAAAAAAAAAAGAAAAGGTTAGTGCCCAATACTTGGAGAGAGAGGTTGATACGAATGAAAAGGTTGGTGACCCAATGCTTAAAAAAGGACATTGACACGAATACGACCAGTGTTAAGAAAGGGTCAGTAACCCAATATTTGAAAGGAGGAGTTGATAACAATAAGAACTTTGCTGAAAAAGGATCAGTGACCCAATACTGAAAAAACATTATTTCTTGGATGAAAGAAAGAGTATGTGGTTCATTATGAGTTTGCCAGTCTGGAAATGAGGTGCCGGTAACAACGTGTAACGACGCCTTTCAGGACATGTTGAGAAAGGGTTGATGGCCCAATATTTGAAAGGAGGAGCTGATACCAATAAGAACTTTGCTGAAGAAGGGTCAGTGACGCAATACTGGAAAAACATTATTTCTTGGATGAAAGAAAGAGTAAGGGGCTTATTATGAATTTTCCGGTCTAGAAATTAGGTGCCGGTAACAATGTGGACATGCAAACTGTGATTGGGGCTGTGATCTACCGGCAGGTCTGACCTGCTGGTGGTTCAGGCCCCTACCTGCAGCCAATTGCTGCAATCACCAGCACCAGTATTACCAGTGCCAGTGATTGCGCCATCCCCATCCCACGGAGTCCTATGGGTCTCCATGGGGATTTACCAGCATCTCCGCAACCCGTAATATCCCAGTAATACCAGGATATTGGGCAGCAGAGACGGTACCATAGTACCCCAGGATCCCGCCGGAATTACCGGCGGGATACCGGGGGACTTGTAAGAAGCCCCTAAGTGGGCAACGGAAAAGCCCTGCCAGGATACTGAACCAGGCAAACAGTGAGTCTAGGACTCACACCCATGAAAGGATGTAAAGCCCTGGCAGGAGAGTAAATCAGGCACTGTGCGAGTCTGGGACCCACACCCAAGAAACAGAATTATGACATCCTGGCTGGAGAGTAAGCCAGGCATTGTGCGAATCTGGGACCCGCACCCAAGAAACAGAACTGTGATATCCTGGCAGGAGAGTAAACCAGGCATTGTGCGAATCTGGGACCCGCACCCAAGAAACAGAACTGTGATATCCTGGCAGGAGAGTAAACCAGGAGTAAGAGGAGAAGTAAACCTGAAACCATGGAACAGTGAGAACGAATACAAAAAGGGAAGACTCATACCCCTTTTAAGGATCAGTAATAAAGTCACAATACCTTGACAAGGCAGTACACCAGAGGTAAAAAGAGGAACAGTCAAAGGAAAAGGGAAGAACCATAACCCTTCAGAGTTACATAAACTGAAGATTGAAGAGCACTGTGTGTTTAAAAGAGACCCAAGGGAAGGCTGATCCCCCCTGGAATAGCCTTGTACCGTATTAATATATTGGATGGTGAAAAATGGAAGGAACAACGAGAATTAAAAATGAGAATTAAGAAAGTTTCCCAATACCTTGCCTGCCTGTACTATTGTGTCCACTTTCTATGTTTGTATTCTGATTAACATTGTGTGTGTATTTGTGTAACATTTGTACTGTAACTAATGCACCCAGATGCCTCTAGGCTTGGTGCGCTATATAAATAAATAAATACATTAAATAAATAAATAAACAAACAAAGGGAAATAGGTATTTTCCTTAAAACTGTGGACTATTGTATGAGAGAGATGCACAGGACGTACTTGATATGCTGAAGAAAACATGGGAAGAGAGAGAGGAGGCTATTGCACCTTTGTCCCACACAGCCCAACGGATTAAAGAGCATATGACGCTAGTGAGGGAAATTGTCTATTCCCATCTGTCTAAAGCACAGGATCAACAAAAAAAACATTATAATAAAAAAACAGTAGCACATTCCTTTTCTATCGGGCAGAAGGTTCTTGTATTGCTTCACACGGACAATAAAATCATATCTCACTGGCATGGCCCATACACAGTATTAGAACAAACAGGGCCATGTAACTACCGTATTGCCCAACATGCCCGTTGTGATGAATCTGATGATGGCATCACTCCTTTTTCTGGGGTAGCCTCTTCTCATGTGGCTAGGGGAGGGCAGCTGCTACCTGATCCTGACCCTGGGGGCAGCTACATGAGTGATGACCAGATGGGGGGGACAACAGTAAGGGGGATTTTAGCACACCATCAGAACCAGTAACACACCCTCTGTTCCCTTTTAGGGATGTTCCCTCTCTTCCTCATGCCCTGATGGCATATTGTGGGGTACTCTTCCTGAACCTCTAACTAAGCCTGCTTCAGTTATTCCACAATACCCCCTAAATACTAGGTTATTAACAACTAGGGTATTAACAACTGAGACGAGGAAGAAGCAGGGAGCAATGATGATTACTCCCAATGAAGTTCAATGTCACTTTCTCAACATCGCATCAGAAACAATACAACTGAGATGAGAAGGAGGCGAGGAACTCCCCACGAGGACCATGAGCAGTGGTTTAATCGCTGGGAAAGGACCATTGGCCCGACATGCTTTAAAACCATTCCGGGAAGAAGAGCATGGAGTTCTCCAGCTCACGGCAGAGCAAGGTACGGATGGCAGCACAGGATTCCAGACAGATGCGAGAGGACAGTCAGTGAACAACTCGCTTTGGAGAAGCTTGCAGGGCACGTAGCGGAGCGCGAGGAAGCAAGTTGTGCTTCCTGATGGCTGCAAAGGCTGGGGCGCCGTCCAGAGTGCAGACACTTGTAGAATAAGCCGTCAGCAGCAGGGAGTGCTGCAGTTGCTAGAGGAACACCTGACTTGGAGTCAGGAACACAGAGAAGCCATAAACAGAAAGCCAGTGAGCCCAAGGAAAGGGTTAGGACCCTGAAGCACTTTTGGGCTGTGTCACAAAGGTCCTAGTCAGAGGGACTGGGGTCTGGGACCCTCAATACAAACCTTGGGAAGACCAAGGAGGGAATCCGGAGAGAGACATTGGGCCTCATTAAGGGTCGGGCGAAAACCCTGACGGTGCTACTGGCGGGTTGCTGCCAGACCCTCAGGTCCCAGTACCATCGCGAGATTACAACCCAGGCTGCCCGGGATGTCAGGCGCAAGTAAAATGTAAGTCCCCCTTCCCATGGAGTCCGATGGGACTCTATGGGTGTGGGGACACGGAAGCACCGGCACCTTTGCCAACGGTCTGGGTGCTTCTGTGACTGGTCTGCCTACCGTGGCAGCTGCGCCCGGCAGGTTTAGACCTGTCGGGCACAGCGGCTCCGGCAGGCATCCTCAGAGTTTGCCGATCTGGAAACAAGGGTGCCGGTGAGCTTACTGGCACCCTTGTTTTCGGACAGGCAAACTCCTAATGAGGACTATTGTATGTTGAAACATGATGAAAAGGTCTACCGAATATTTGCAAAGCAAGCTGAATGAACAGATGAAAAGTACCTAAATACATTAATGATAGGCAGTAGTCATGTTAGATCTGCAGGTATTAATAATACTATTATATGATTGTAGATACGCTGGATCTGTCTTATGACTCGTGCAGCAAATCTTGATAGAAAGAAGGCATTAGCTATTAACTTTATGAAGTAAGCTTCTCTATTCATTGCTGCCCATTTTATGGGCCGCCTGCTAATATGTATATCATGGCCATGATCTTTCATGAGCAATAGAAGTATTAGTATTATCACCAAAAGAGATCAACAATATCATAAGATCGTGGTAACTCTCAGGACGTTGCTCTATTTTTAAACCCTGCAAGAACTGATAATCGAGCGCAGACACTATAAAATAGTAAATTGCACCTAGAGTTGCTAAATGTATAACGCCCCGGTTTATCTGTTGGTAATCTTCCATTTACAGACCGCGATCGGCTAAGTGCGCCAAAAGCATAGCTCCTGCTCTGTTTAATGGCCCATTGATCATGTTCGGCTGTGGTATGTTCAACGCAGTATCTACTTCTTTGGTTACATCCAATGTTGACAGACAACCACCGAGCCTTACATTGAAATCACCTCCTACAATTACAATGTGAGGCATTATAAAAGTTATAACAGTTAATAACAGATAGCACTCACTCCATACCCTTCACAAAACTGTTGACCCTTAACACTGAGTTGTAGAGAGATTCTGATCTACATTTCATTCCTGGACAAGCTTTAACATATGTAGCAAGACCTCCACTATTTCTCCTTTTGAACTCTTAGTAGCTGGAACATGGTGCCCATGGAAAGTTCCCAGGTCTCCTGAAAGAGTAGAACGTCAAAGTCAGATATATATTCGATAAATTCGGGATCCCTGAGCTTTCATTTTAAACCGGCTATATTCCAAGATAGCACTTTAAAGCCTCCTCCCGCCATGGCGTGCAATGTTAGACACCCCGCTGTCGCAAATGTCCGTAAGCTGTATTGTAGACTGGATCCTTGGCCTGGGCTGACAGTTCAGGTTTTGCTGAACTACATAATGCTCTCTCCAGCGCTGAGGAAACCATGCCCATCATTTCGGCTGTTCCTAAATGCCTATGCTCCATCTGCATATCAGTTCCGGTGATGCTTCCTTCTTTAATCGTTTGCGCAAGCGTGGATAGATACCAATGTTTGTGAAGATGGCATTGTTCAGCTCCATTATCGAGGAAGACCTCAATGCCAATCGATGATAAAGTTTTAAGCTTGTTCCAGAAGATATTACGAATGCTGGCATCTGCAAACGTCACTCCTACGCTACAGCCTCCGCAATACATACAATTTGACAACGTTTGTAACTGGGGTAGCATCTGGTTGGAGTTCCCAATAATACCCAGATGTTCCCTCAGTACTTTATCTATTCTTCTCCAATAAGTGTTTTTGTTGCCATGAAAAGCAGCCCTTGAAGGTACAGATTGCATTCTTCTTTCTCCAGCCATCCAGTTGGTCTACCTGGGTAGATATTCCAGGATTCTGCTTTCCTTGCACTGTAGCAACAAGGGTGGTCTCACTGTTACTGTAGCTGTTGTAATGGTTAGGTTCTGGGATGTTACTATCGATCTGGTGTTTTGCTCTACACTCAGGCTGATTTAATGCTGCCTTTTTGGGACTAAAACCCTGTGGCGCTCGCACAGCTTGTGGGTTTTGTTGTTCCCTACTTGGCACTTTATGAATCATTTTATTTGATTTCTCTGTTGGCACAACTTCTGGCGTGACCTGTTGTACCGGCAGTGAGGGGAGAATGCTGGCCCTCTTCGTGGCCACTTCCCCCAAGGCACTACGCATCCCCCTGTGCTTACACCATCGGCTACAACAGCGTTTTGGATATTGGTCAAACATGGAACACTGACAGATCCCCTTGCAAAGATGGTTTTGTCATACCTTGGGTTGCCTTGATTTAACATTGATAAGATCTAAGCTTTTCTCAAGTAGGATTTGATCTTGCATGTGTTCTTCTCTGATGGTTGTAGTATATCCTTGCCCATGGCCGCTAGCCCGGATTAACCCCCTCCAACATATTGGGCCTCATTACACGGATGGCGGTAAGGATTTACCAGTACCGGTAAAATACTGGTACCGGTAAATCCTTACCTCCTTACTACGCGGTCCCTTTGCGGGTTGGGGGATTTAACGCCTGCTATATGCAGGCGTTAAAATCCAACCCGCAAAGGGACCTCGGAGCTAATTACGGCACCGCAAAATTGCGGTGCCGTAATTAGCGCCTTCCCCATTCCCATAGAGCCCTATGGGGCAGAAATGGGAATGGCGAAGAGCAATGGTGGAAGGGGGATTTACCGCCCCTCCAACCTTGGAATGGGGCAGTAAACCCCTTTCCACCAAGGCGGTGCCGGTATTTTACCGGCATGAGCCATGGCGCTAATAGCGCCATGGCTCACCGCCTACCGTGTAATGAGGCCCATTGTCTAGATCTTTTTTAGTACTGTTCTGCATTGCCATTATGAGGGAGACCTGGTGATGCCAGTAGTATACTGCGTGTCAGGCCTATTTTCGTAGCAGAAACCAACAACTTGCTCAGATAATGTTCCAGTCGACCAGGTAATTTCTGCTCCTGGCTGTAAAGCAGGACCAATAGCACTTGGGCTGGCTTGGGTATTGCTTGTTCTTCTATGCCACTGCTCACGCTTAGAGTCTTGATTACAATTTTTGGCTTCTGTTAAACCAGGATTTTGGCACTTCCTTGCCGAGCTGTTAAAAGAAGAACCAGCCGCTGCTGCTTAGATTGACTCAGCTTGGCTTGTAGGCAGTGCCGCTGAAGAATCATTAGGGCCTGAGCCCATACTGTGTATGAATGAACTGGTACCCCCTTCTGGATAATCGAGTTTCCCAGTCGTTGTGAAAAGGAGATCAATAATTCATCAATTATTTGGCCTAACCTATCAACCATAGTATCTTGATGTGAAATGGACTTCGGCAAGCTGTAACAGGAAGTTGTTGAACAGCTATTGTTTTATTTGCCTATATTTATGGGTTTGGTTTTCAGCGGTCCTCTGCTAGGACAGCCCGAGGCTCTATTGGATCTGAGCCTTGAAGGGTCTAATACATTGGTGATAAATGGCAGGACGCGGTCCTTCATCAAGTGTCCTTACGGCAGATTCCAAACTGAACGGGCAACTAGTGCCAACAGGAATTGTCGAGACTGCCAGAGCGTCCAGTATGTTATGATCTTTTCCCTTCGCTGTAGAGCCTTTTTTCTGGATATCATTTTTTTCTCTAGCTAGTTTGCTGTCAACCACAGCCAGAAACTCCTCAAAAGAGCTAAAGGATTCGATAAGCTCTATGTACGAGCTAGCAAAAAGACTGCTAGAACCTTCTGATACAGGTGGAATGCCATGAGCTTGCTCGATTTCTATATTTGTATTTTCTGTTGAATGAGGATAAATCTTGCTCCTTGGTTCATGAACTATCGGAAACTGTACATCAGACCCAGGCAAGAATTGTTCTGCTTCATCATCCTCCAGACCCTCAGAATCCTCCATGATACGGGCCTCATTATAAGTTTGCCGGTCTGGTAACAACGGTACCAGTAAGCTTGCCGCTACTGTTGTTACCGGACCGGCAAACTACGAGTTCTGCTACGAGTTCTGGCAGGCGTATCGGCACCCTCAAACAGAACATGTTGGATGCACCGGCACCATTCTGAATTGTGTCGGTGCATCCGACCTCCCCATTCCCATTGATCCCAATGGGGAATATTTTTTTCTGGCGCCCGCGAATGGGCAATTACCGGGTCCGGTGGGGCCGTAATGACCCTGTAATTGCCCATTCGCGGGTGCCGGAATAAAAATAAAATCGCAATGTCGATATAGCTACGGTTGATATTGAAACCTGGATTGAAATTGGGGTCTGGAGCTGGAACTTGATGAGCTTCCTTTTGACTGTGAAGAACCCACAGCAAAATAGGGTCGGATGGATTTAAGGCAGCATTTTGTGCGTTGTTAAAGCACCCCTTGTTCTTCCCAATCGCAGGCTCCAAGTTCGGTTTTGTATTTGTTGTATTTGATTTTGATGTAAAGTCGGGTGAAAGGACAGGTATCCCTCGTGCACCTGCTTAGCTGCAGCACTAGGCCTTGCAAACTTTGTGTGCTTGGTCGTCCTCTCCCTTGCTGGTAGCAAACGCTTACCCATAGCTTTATCAGCCTTAATAGACTCTGAGCTACTGAGCTTTCTGAACTGCGGGCCTCGGGCCGTACTGGGCATTATGGGACGTGAAGACTGAGGGTGTAGCGAGGGCCTTTAACGAGGTATGAGGGACCATAATGCCTGGTACGGCCCGACCTGCAGGTTTATAAAGCTATTAGAACACCCTCAGTATTTAATTAAATTAGAAATAAGCCAAATGACTAATAAATGCTGCAGCTGATTTCACACAATAACGGAACACATTATAGATTTGCCAAACTTATTCACACTGAAATTGCATTGTCCTTAGTGTTGAGTGATGTGACCACTTCAGTACCCACTTGATTTACAAAATGTAAAATGTCATGTGTGAGTGTGTGTCCAAGTATACCCTCCGTCTTCTGCACACGTGGAATTAATTTCAGCCAGTGGCTTAAATTGATATTTATTTAACCAAACACTCGCAGCATACTTAGGCAGGTGGATGCTAATGTTCCATTGCTGTGTTTATTTAAAGGGATGGTCTAGTAAAAATTTTTATTTAAAAAATAGATAGGCAACATAAAAAAAAATACTAGCATTCTTCGTTTTAAAACTTCCTATGTAAAATTTTGAGCTATTCAAGCTCAAAATTCGCAAAAGCAAGAACATGGGCGCATCCATTTTGTGAAATGGAGGCCCTCCTGTGCTGGCTTTTGCTTTTGCCACACTAATGAAGGAAAAGCCAGCCAGCTATAGTAAACAAAGGCTACCGCTGGGTGGCTTTCCCTTCATTAGTGCTGTAGGCGGAGGACGGGGACCGGAGACCAGAGCAGGAAAGCTGCAGCTGAATCTCGGTAAGTGCTATTTTTTTTTTTAAATAAGCACTAGCTGCAGTTTTTTTTCTAAGTTTTCCAGGCTGGAGGAGCCCGGAAAACTTAGAAATAAAACCGCAGCTTTAAAAACGTTGTATTTATGTTTGCGGTCGCTTTTGAAGCAACCGCAAACATAAATACAACGTTATTGTGTTGGAAAACGCTGCAGTTTTTCTTTACAAGTTTCTCAGGCTCCTCCGGCTCACAAAATGGATGCGCCCATGTGCTTGCTTTTGCGAATTTTGAGCTTGAATAGCTCAAAATTTTACATAGGAAGTTTTAAAACGGAGAATGCTAGTATTTTTTTTTATGTTGCCTATCTATTTTTTAAATAAACATTTTTACTAGACCATCCCTTTACTCATATGTGCACGGAATATTTGCAAACCGTGCTGTGCAGGCGGAAGCTGAGCGATGAGACACAGAGCTGGGAACAGCCGCTGCACTGCCTGGATCATGCTCTAAAGCATTTATTTTTTGATACTCGGTGAAAGAAGTATAAATCAGATGATGTAATGTTCATTTCAACCCATACAACCTAATGTTTGGGGGCAGTCAGGTGACTTTAAATACACTACTCAGGTTACACGTTCTTTCCGTTCTTTCCCGTGTAATGTTTGTGATAAGGAAGCTTTCCTTCCTATCGCTTCAGTGAGGGGGCAGGGTCACATGATGGAAGCACGCACGGCAACGCGACAAGGTAACTCTTGCCAGTGCAGGTGCAAAATTGGATGTAGGCAGATTAGGGAAGCGGTTGCAATTACTTTGCGGGCCATAACGGGCGGCAGAGGTATGCAGCAATGCATGTTTCCGGGTCTATTCAATCTGCCGCTAGTCCCGTTCATATAGCCCGCAGATTACCAATCAGGTTTGTGGAAACACCATTACGGTGTTCTAATTGGGCCAGTTAGGCTCCTATTTGCATTGCGCAGTTCAATGCAATAATAGTGCTGGCGCAGAGCTGGGCGAGTGTTAGGGCAAGTTGATGGAGATGGAGTAAATGGGATAGGTATAGGAGTATATGAGTGCCCCCTCCCTGCAGTACATTGCAGGACAATGCAGGAGAATACAGGGCTGGAGTAGGGTACAGTAAAGTTAATTAAAGCAGGATACAGGGTGTGGTGCAGCACAGTCTTAAGTGAAGCCAAGCAGAATTAGGAGTCCCCGCCTGCGCTGCACTCCCAACTCACTCACTGGATTTCACTGTGTCTCGGGGTGGCAATTTCTGAGACAGTGGCTGATTGTTGGCGCAGCCCAAGGAACAGCAGTCCAGCGGATGGCTCCTGGTCCCGGAATTCCTCTAAATGCCTCGAAACTCTTGGGTCCAGGATGCCTTGAGTGGGGGCTCTGACCGCGTACCACCCGCTTATTGCAAAAGGCCAACTGCCAGCTGGTTCCAATGGGCTGACAGAACAGGAGTGGACTCCACACTCTGCTCCCCTTGGTGTCCCGTGGTGTCCCCTGACATTCAGTGTTTGGTGCCCGACAAGCTGCAGAAGAGCTCAGAAGCTCGAAAATAGCACCCACCATCATCAGTCAACGCACTGTGAATGCTTTCAAGCTGCACTGCTTAGTCGCTCGCAGCTGCTTCCGACGGCTACCCTCCCTGGTTAATGATGGGACAGGAGAGTATACCAGGCATAGTCCAGTATGTGTGATAAACTGATGTAGAAAGAAAGCCTAAGGAAGAATCATACGCGTGAGACTTTGAGCTGTTGTAAATTTGGATAGAACCTGGCAGGGGAATATACCTGGCTTTTCCTTTCGGAAAGCTGTGTAGTCTTCGCTGTGTCTAATGCGGGGAGGTAGTGAGTTCCACAAAGTTGGTGCCAGGGTTGCGTAGGTGGATCTTCTGATCCTGGCCAAATTGGAGGTGGGGCCCACTAGGAGAAGGACAGTGTTTGACCTTAGGGTGCGAGTTGGGTGGTAAGGCATAATCTTTTCTTGTAGGAATTCGGGGCCTGCTTTGTGCATCACACGATGGGTGATACATAGGAATCTGAAGGTTGCCCTGTGTCCAATTGGGAGCCAGTGTAGGGTGCAGAAAGCAGGTGAGATGTGGTCCCTTGCAAGAAGCAGTCTGGCAGCTGAGTTTTGTACTCTTTGGAGTTTGTTTAGCTGGTAGGCCATTGCACCCAAGTAGAGGGAGTTTGCATGATCAAATCTGGACATGACAATGGACATATTTGCAGCCAGTTTGTTGGGGTAGGTGGGTTAAGGGAAGATGTGCTTCAGGAACCTAAGGTGGAAATTACAGGATTTGGATGCATTGTTGATGTGGTAACATAGAGTTAGGTATGAGTCCATTGTGCAGCTGAGGTTTTTGACAGTGGTGGGGGTCGGGCGGGGGGAGGGCGAGTGAGGGTGGTGTGAGAAACCAGAGGGTGTCTCACCCGCTAGTACACAGGGATCTTTCTGTCAGGTGGCCAAGGCACGACAATCGCCTTTGGATCCAGAGCCTGGAGGTGGACCAGTGTGGGAGGATTATCTGGGTGAGTGGCTTCCGGGAGTGGGGATTAGGCTGCCGATGGTGAGACGCGTTATTCTCCCCTATTTTCTTTATTTAACCAATCCTATTTTTTAGGATACTCAGAGGTCCCAACTCCGCCCAGCACCTTTTTACACAAACAATGGGCCGAGGAAGAGGGTGACCGAGAGTAACAAGATTAACTTTCATACATCATACTGGACATGTCCTGCTAATCGGGTCAGGCAAAGTCAGGCACTTAACTTAAGTGCATACACCTGATACCAATTAGCTCTCCACACACGAAGAAAAGGCAGAACCTAAGGACACACTCTGAACAAGCTGGAACACGAGTACAAGCAGAACTTCTGGGACAAAGGCACACCTACTGGAGCAAAGCAACGGACCAAGGGATGAAAAAAGCGGGTCAAAAACTCCAAGAGTTCCCTACTGAATGTCGTTGCCTCCGACAGGCCGCGAAAGACATGTGGAGAAGGACAGATCTCACATTTTAAGGCTGCATTGTGTTTCAAGGACATCAGCGACCCTCCAGGGTGGATGACAGAGTTGGGGAGGCGAGGCCAAGCCTGTGGTACTAAACTTGACTCGTGAATTGGAAATCGTAAAACCAAAAAGGAAACGCACACAGCCGGTGAGTTGGCAAGCGACCTGTGAGACCAGTGTGTGCTAAAGTTTGAACTTGCAATGTTATATGTCAAGTGAAGGCTGCACGCGTGTGGATGAGAAGCGAAGAAAGGCAGACCTGTGAATGAACTTTGAAGTAAGGACAGCTGTGACAGCTGTGAAATCAGCGATACTAAGTAACAGAGTGGTCTGACGAAAGGAAGTAGCCCACTCGAAAGTCTCTGTGAAAGGTACGTTGTTTGAAGCGATAAAGCAAATGAACGGACAAAGTGTAGCGAAGGGGAGAGTGAAAGGTAAACTGTGAACCTTAAGTCGAAGTGGTCCTGCGGTCGTCTGTAAACAAAGCCCCGCACATTTGAACGTCTTTGACATCTGAAAGGGTTCTGAGCCCGAAAGAGGGAGACCCAAAGTTTAATAAGCTTGCAAGTTTGTGTTGAACTTTGTTGTGAGAGGCCTGAGCCCGACAGAGGGGGACCTGCATGAACTTTGTTGTGAAGGGTCTGAGCCCGAAAAAGGGGGACCTATGTTAACTGTTTGTTAAAGCATTATTTGGAAGTCAGGAAAAGAGACTTTAACATGGATGGCCAGGCGGGTCCCGACCCACGTACTGGAAAGGTTTATTGTGTTGAAAGCCGAGCCAGAGTGTGTCATCCTGCCTGCAGGCACAGCCTACCTCAGTGAGCTCTAATGTGAGGTCTAATGTGGGGAGGAGATCTAGTTCAACCACATTTATTCTTTTGAACACTGATTTTTCCTTTACATACATTTCTCCTCTATTCACTTTTTTGTCAAGAGATTGTCATGCCACTCACCGGGTCGGGGAGGCGGTGGTCATCGGCTCCGGCGCTTTGGACAGACTCGTCCGGTCCGGGTTCCCTTGGGCGCCGCCATGATCGTAGGTCTGCACATGCGCGGGCGTCCCTGCCTTAACGTCTGCACATGTGCAGTCCGCTTGGAAACCAAAGCTTAAGCCCCAATCCTCACTTTGGATCCCGGCGCATTTCTGAGTCCCGATGGCAGGGAATCACAGTGTCTCAATGCGGTCAGTCCCCTGATCATGTCCCTCGCTCCAGGCTAGTGTCAGAATCTGATTCCTCAGATTCCCAGCTCACCTCTTTGTTCTTTGACGTCCTTTTCTTTGTGATCACAGGTTTCTCATTTTTCTTGGAGGTGCGGGTCTCATGAAGGTAGTGGCAAGATTCCTCCGCCTCCACCCTGCATGTAGGTACCAGGCAGGCAGTGCCCTGAGCTCCTGCCCAGGGTCGAGACGTTCAGTCCGGGAACGTTCAGTATTCCATGGGGGATTCCAGGATGGATCAGAACATCAGGAAGGAAAACAGAAGTCCAGAGCGGCTCACGTAGAGTACCGCAAGGAAGAGGAGAATGCAAGGAACGGTGCGAGGCCGAACACACCAGGAAGGGATGCAAGAGTAAGAATAGGCCTCACAAGAACGCGAAGCCAGGAGGTAGCAGAACGCAGAACGAAGAAAAAGGGTCCAGGACAACAACATTTTGCAGAAGCGCTGAGCACGGACAAGCCAATCGTTGGGACTCGCCGAGCCACGGGGGCATGCCACTTTTCAAGGAAGCTGCAAGGAATACCAGGAAGCTAGACCGCAGGTTTCCCAACAGTGTCGGCCATGTTGAAGGTGAAAATGGATGCCGTAATACGGCGCCTGAGTAACCAGGTCGTCCAGAATGGGCAGAATCGGTGATTCATGACAGTATGCCCCCTCCTAGACTCTGATCCCCCTGGTTTGCCTGGATGGATCCGGTGGAATCGTTGCAATAGGCACGGGGCATTTAAGTTGGACACAGGCTCCCATGTGCATTCACTGGGTGGATAACCCTTTAATTCCACCAGATATTGAAGGCCTCCTCTTTTGTATCTCAACTCACAAATTCTGGAAACCTCAAATTCGACCTGATCATTAATAGGAAGAGGGGGAGGTCGAAGAGCTGTCCTGGTTGATTGGTGATAAGGTTTCAATAAGGATGAATGGAAAATTGGATGGATTCTTTTCCAAGATTCCAGTAGCCGAAGTCGAAAGGCCACAGGGTTGATGATTTCAGTCACTGTGAAAGGTCCATAAAAGCGTGGGGCAAGTTTATTGGACCTCAGATGCCTGGGCAATTGTCGGGAAGATAGCTAGACTTTATCTCCAATGGTATAAGAAGGGCCCGGTCGCCGTCTGACGTCTGCATATTTCTTTACATCCATCCTGGCCTTTACTAGGTGTTCTTTTACCTCCTTATGTATCAAGACAAGCTGTGATATCCAGGAATTGACTGATGGGACTGGACTGGGGTGAGGCAGTACAGATGGGTGGAAACCTTGATTGCAGAAGAAGGGACTGGTCTTGGTTGCAGAGTGATTGGAATTGTTGTAGGCAAATTTGGCTACTGGGATTAGCACTGACCAGTTGTCATGTATCTTTGCTGCGAAGCACCATAGATACTGTTCAAGGGTTTGATTTACCCTTTCGGTGATGCCATTAGTCTGAGGATGGTAACCTGAAGATAGGGGATGCTGTATTCCCAACAAATGGCATAGGTGCTTCCAGAATCTGAATACATATTGGGGTCCACGATCAGAGATGATTTTGTAGGGTAGGCCATGTAGCCGAAAGATGTGTGTCACGAAAATCCCAGCCATCTCTTGTGCCGAAGGTAGCTTGAGCAGAGGAGTGAAATGAGCCATGTGGGAAAAAAGGTCAATAGTAACCATGATAGCGGTGTGCCCTTTGGAAGGGGGAAGATCTACGATAAAGTCTGTGGCTATTGTCTCCCATGGTCGAGATGGCAGGTCCAGTTGGAAGAGGAAACCTGTCGGTTTCCTGTTGTTTGTCTTGTTCTGGTTGCAAACAGCACATGCCTGTATGTATGTTCGTACATCTTCGATCATCTTTGGCCACCAAAAGTTTCTTCGGATGGTATGAAGGGCTGCTTTGATCCCAAAATGCCCGGAATGAAATGTGTCATGGCAGAGGTTTAATATTTTAATCCTTGTGGTCATTGTAGGAATAACCAGATTCTGGTCCTTGAAGAGGTATCCATCCTTGGCAGACAGGGTCCAGCAATTGGTTTCGGTGTATTCCTTCCAAAGATCTGAAGTATGTTGTCCAAAACTGTATTGGCCTGGGCTATGAACACCATACCTGGAATCATCTTGGGAAAGGTACGAGCTTCTTCTGGTACATAATCTGGCTGTCTAGATAGAGCATCACCGATTGTGTTGGACGTACCCGGTACGTGCTGAATGCGGAACTGATATTGAGCAAAGAAGAAAGCCCAAGGGGCTACACGGCTATTTCTGCATTCCACTGATTGCAAGACCTGCAGGTTCTGATGATCGGTCCGTACCTGTACTAGGTGGCTGGCACCCAAGAGTAGATGGCGCCATTCCATGAAGGCATGTCGGATGGTGAGCAGTTCTTTCTCCAGGACCAAATAATGTGTCTCGCAAGGGTGCATTGTCTGGGACAAATATGCAGTTGGGTGTTCTTGGTTGTTTTCCGCCACTTGTTTCAACACTGCCCATATAGTGATGTCCGACGTGTCCATCTCCACCAGGAAGGGCTTGGTTGTGTCAGGTTGAGCCAGGATGGGTCTGTGAGTAAACTTATCTTTTAAGGTCTGAAAGGCGATCTCTTGTGCCGATGACCATCGAAAGGGCGTGTCTTTCTTTAGTAAACAAACTATGGGTTGATCTATGGATGGAAATGTTGGAATGAACTTCCTATAGAGGTTAGCAAGGGCCAAGAATGACTGTATTTGTTTAACCAAAGCTGGAGCAGGCCAGGAAACAATGGCATCAATCTTAGCTGGATCCATTGCCCCCCTGTATGGGCTCAACATGAATCCCAGGTATCATACCGTGGACACAAGAAAGATGCATTTCTTTGGTTTTGCCAGTAAATGATTGTCCCGTAATCGTTGCAGAACCAAGGTGACATGTTCTTGATGCAAGGTCGGGTTGTTGGAGTAAACCAGCATGTCGTCTAACTAGACGATCACGAAAAGGAACAACATATCAGAGAAGACTCGGTCCATAAAACATTGGAAAACAGCAGGGGCGTTTGCAAGACCAAATGGCATGACTAGGTATTCAAAAGGACCAAATGGTGTTCGGAAGGCGGTTTTCCATTCATCACCCTCTCTTATAGGGATCAAATGGTAGGTGCCCCGTAAATCCAGCTGGGTGAATATCACTGCACCTCGTAAGGCTTCCAAAATGTCTGATATGAGTGCCAAGGGATATCGGTCCTTTAGGGTACACTGGTTTAGACCCTGGTAATCCAAGCATGGTCGTAGTTCCTTGGTGTCTTTCTTGGGTACAAAAAACAGGGAGGCTCCAGCAGGGGACTTAGAAGAATGAATGGTTCCGTTGGATAGGTTGGTGTCCAAATATTCTCTTAGGGCTTTTTTCTCTGGCTCTGAAAGGATAAACATCCTTCCGAAAGGAATGACTGCGTCCTCTTTGGTGTCGATGCCACAATCCTCAGGTCGGTGAGGAGGTAAGGACTGTACAATAGCCGTAGAGAATACATCTGAGAATTGATGGTAAGCCTCAGGTACCTGAGTGATGCTGGAAACGGTAATAGGTTGTTATTCCAGGCTTCTACTATTGGTGGATGTGGTGTGTTGAATTTTCTGGGAAAGACAATGTGAAAGGTACAATGCAGAAGTATGGGTTATGTCTCTGTAGCCAGGGCATGCCTAGAACCACTGGATAATGAGTCGCTTTTATTATGTGAAATCGTAGTAACTCCTGGTGACTGAGCAGAAAGCAAGAGTTCAGTAGTTTGTTGGGTTATTGGTCCTGATGACAAGGGTTTCCCATCAATTTCTTCAACTGCCTGAATAACGTCCTTAGGTGCTCTTGGTATTTGGTGTCTTTGTGCCCATTCGTCGTCCATGAAGATGCTCATGGCCCCACAATCCACCAAGGCCAGGACGGGATAGGATCCTTTATTGCCCATAGTCAGAGATACCTGGAGGATCACCAAAGAGTTTCTTGAGGAAGAGCCCAAGGAGAAGGAAGAGTCGGAGCAGGAATCTGTCTACCGAAGCTGAACTCCGTTCAGGATCGGGAGCTGGCTTTTCCCGAACGTCTTGGGGTGGCTATCGGGCAGTTTCTTACCAAGTGTTTGTCAGATGCGCAATACATACACAGCCCACTGTCGATCCGATGAGTCCTTTCTTGTGAAATGAGAGGCCCCCGTAATGAACCCAATTGCATGGACTCAGGTTCTTTGAAGGATGATGCAGCTGGCTCTCTGGGAGTGGGGTACACTGGTGAGGGTTTATGTAGAGGACTTTGTGTCTTTCTTTTTTCTGCTTTTCTTTCTTGGATCCTGAAATCGATTTGTAAGGATAAGTCTAGAAGTGCCTGGAAGGATCCTGGACAGGCCACTCTAGCCAATTCGTCTTTGACTTCCTCGTTCAAGCCACGTGGAAACAGGGTAAAGCATGCTTCGGGGGTCCAGTCAGCATCTTTAGCCAATTGTTTGTAGCAGGTCACATATGACAACATGTCTTGATTTCCTTGTTGAAATTCTAGCAGTTTCTCTTGGGCGGAGTACACCTGTTCTGGGCGGTCAAACATGGCCCTAAAGGCAGCAATGAACCCATCATAGTTGTCTAGTAATGGGTCTCCTGCGGACACCAAGGGCGTAGTCCAAGCCAGGGCATTCCCGGAGAGGTGGGAAATTACGAAGCCCACCTTGGCCTTGAGAGTGGAGAAATAGTAGGGCTTAAACGTGAAGTGCACCAGACGTGAATCAAGAAAAGAGCACAATGCCTTAGGGGTGCCATCATATTTGACCTATAAGAGGCAATCAGCAACTATCTACTACCACAGTTGAAAATTACTTCAAAATACATAATCTTGGGTGATCTCAATCATTGGTTAGGATCAGCTTATGATCAGGTGGCCTCTGATTTGCAGCTGTCATTGAGTAACCTGGGTCTTATGCTGTCACCTACTGTCAATACTTGGCTCCTCTTCCCCTATCTCCTCCTCACCTGATTCTTCCCGTGTCTCCTCCAACTTTACTGGTTCCTTCGTTTTCTTTGTCCTTATGATTTCCACTGTCCTTTTCTCCTTTTTCTGACGTAAGTAAGGACGTGCTCCCTCGGTGGCCACCTTGATCTGGATGTTTTACAGATCTTGGGGATACCCAAAGAGCACGCCCTTCGTGCTGGGAAAAAGCCCAAAGGCAAAAAACCCTGATAGATGTTTGCAGTCCGTCTTCAGATGTGGTGAATGCTTGATAGTATCTCCCAATTGTCCTTGAGGTAGGATACCAGGAAAGTGTCCAAACATTCTTCTGATACTATACTGGAGGGCGGAGCTGTAGAAATCCAACTGGCTCTAGAAGTTCTAACAAAACAAGAAGGAACGGGAACACCGGTATAGGAAGAGGGAGGTAAGAATACGAATGGACAGAATGGAGAAAGAAAGAGAAAAAAGTAGAAAGACTCACGATACTCAGTAAGGCGGCAGTAATATAGAGTGGGAGAGGCTGAGAGGGGTAGCCAAGATAGACACTTAAATGGAAATAACGGCAGCCACAAAAGATGGTTAACGCTACGTGCATGAAAGAACAGCGAAACAGAACCAACCGTTACCTTACCTGTAAGCACCTAATGTGAGGAAATAAAGGAGAAATAAACGCAGAAAGGTGGGAAGGAAAGGATAAGCAGAGGAAATGCTCTGAACAGCGAGTCGCTCTGGGAAAGAGACTGGCAGCGAATGTAACAGAATTGATACAACGCGCCGAGCGCCAGAATGCATTGCTGTTTATAGGTTCCAGCGGCCATGTTGGATAAAAACTAGACCGTCAACCTTGAACTATC
This sequence comes from Ambystoma mexicanum, assembly GCF_040938575.1. Lineage (NCBI taxonomy): Eukaryota > Metazoa > Chordata > Amphibia > Caudata > Ambystomatidae > Ambystoma > Ambystoma mexicanum. The sequence continues at coordinate 1,283,507,859 of NC_090934.1, forward strand.
AGATCCATGTTAGTAGTATTTCCATCGGTGCAAGAACTTCCAGGGCTGTTGCATGAAACCTACCCATGTTCAGGGTCACACCTTGGACTGGCTCTGTATGCTAAATGTCTGTTGTAGTGAGGTGTGTACCAGCATATGTCCTTGGTCAGACCATTTCTTTGTCAATTTCTCTATAACGGTACCATTTGCAAGGAGAAAGAACCTCAAACCTCTAGGAAGTCTGTCCCGTAGTTCAAAGCAACTAACAGAAGCCAACATTGAGCCTCTGATTGGTAACTCTCTGGATTTCTCATCTGATAAAGGATTGTCGGTTCAAAATATGGCTGTAGCACTTACAAAAAATCTAACCAGTATATCTGATATACTAGCACCATTAAGGTTAAGAAAGATACACAAAGATGCTAACAACAAAAAGAGCCGGTTCTCTGAGGATTTGAGAAAGCTAAAATCTGTCTCGTCTAAAATCTTTCACATATGGAAATGTGAGCCTACACCAGATTCATTAGACAAATATAAGAAATCAGTAGGAGAGTATAGAAACGCCATTCTCTTGGCGAAAAGAAACTTTCACAAAACACGCATAAGCAACGCTGAATCTGATACTAAAGAATTGTTTAAAATTCTTAAGGAACAGGAAAATACTCTGGCTCCGTCCGGTTTAGCGGAAATAAATGACAAAGATTGGTGTCAAAGTATTCAAGACAGGCTCCAAAACAAGCTACTTAACATCCGGTCTGTAATGCTTGGAAAAAAGTCACAGAACTAGGATTGTCCGGACTCTGCTAACCTTAAGGTCTTTAATAGGAGCACAGGCATCCCCATTTTCAACTTTCAGCCAGTCAGTGAACCTGAATTAAAAAACGTCATTGAACAAGTGAAACTATTGCAGTGCAGAGGAGATGCATGTGCATCTATGATAATAAAGACTTGCTCCCCTTCCATAATTAGAGCAGTTTGTTTGTTTGTCAGCGCCTCACTATCAGAGGGTATAGTACCTAAAGAACTGAAACATAACATGGTTACCCCATTAATCAAGAAGCCAGGTCTGTCGAGGGGTAATCCCTTGAATTTCCGACCTATATCAAACACTCCTTTCCTTTTGAAAATATTGTATCGGGTAGCCTATCACCAAATTTCGGACCATCTGAATCAGTTTACCATCCTGCACTCTCATCAGTTGGGCTTTAGGACACTATATGGTACTGAGACCTCGCTCTTAGAGCTTAAATCCAGATCACAAATTGATAAAAGTAAGCTCTCGCTGATCATCTCATTGGATCAATCTGTGGCCTTTGATTTGATTGATCATACGATATTAAATACAAGGCTTAAGGAAGTAGCCAATTATTTTGAGTGGGCAGCGTCTTGGATTGCCTCTTTCCTTGAACAACAACTGAGCAGTGTGTGTTCGGATATCGCGGAAGCGTATCCAATCTCTGTTCTCTATGGAGTCCCACAGGGGGCCAGTACATCGCCATGCATTTATAATCTTTTCATGGCTTCCTTTTTCTTCTTGCTAGAGCAGGAGGGTGTTGTCTTTTCAAACCATGCTGATGACACCCAATGCGTAGTTCCATTGACAGGCAATCATGGACAGGATGAGCTAGAAGTAAATAGAATATTTAGCTTGATTGAAAAGTGGATGCTCGACAACTACCTTGCACTCAACAGGAATAAAACCGAACTAATGATCGTAGGCAGCCTGCATGCTTTGAAGGCATTAAAACCCTCCTACTGCTCCTTTAAGCTGGGGGACGACATCATTAATCCACTTCCCAAAACCAAAATACTGAGTTACGTTGGACCATTCTCTCAACATGAAAGTGCATGTATCCTCGGTCGTATCCTCAGCAGTTTACTATGTAAAACTGCTGTCACACCTGAGGCCACTCATCTCCCAAAAAGTGCTGAAACTATCGCGAGGGCGATAATAGGGCCCAAATTGGACTACTGTTGCAGCCTTTTATTAGGATCATGTAAGCGGGTCATACAGAGACTCCGAGTGGTCCAGAATTGGGCGGTTAGAGTGGTAGTTGGCCTCTCAAGGTGTGAGCATGTTACAGAGGCTAGGCGAGGGCTCCATTGGCTGCCTGTGGAATCTAGAATTAAATTCAGAACGTTGGTGATAACCTTTAAGTGTAGAATGCTGATGATGCCTCCTTACCTCCAATGTCATATCACTGACAAAGTATATATGAGATCCTTAAGGTGGGAATAAAAACATATTTTGGAGCAACCTAGATCTAGGACGTCTAAGGCAGAAAATGGTGCTTTTGCTTTTAAGGCGCCTAACTTGTGGAACAACCTGCAGGACTATTTGCGCAACCTTGGGTGTCTCGTAAAGTTCAAGAAGGATCTCAAAACCTTTCACTTTCTCTTTGTCTGAGATTAATCTGAGGGGGAGGTCTTACTAGGCATATTTCTTCGGAATATGTGGCTCTGCTGTCTAGGGCCTAGAGAGTTACAAGTAGATTCTAACCTTTTAGCTTAGGCTTCTCACTCGTTCAGTTGGTCTCTGCCTTCTTTTTCTGTTGTCCGCGCCTTCATGCCTGAAGATCCTGTTTCATTGTGGCCTGTGAGAGGAATATAAGGATGAGTTGTTGCACATCCCGCAACCTGATTCTCTCCAAGCGCCAGTGGACCAAGTACTACGCATCGACCATAGGCTGACAGAGAAGAGGTGAACGACGTAGAAATGAGAGGTACCATCTTGGCCCTTCAGTGGCACCTTGGGAACTGCCAGGTCCTACGGATCCAGGTCCAGAACCTATGCAGCTGGGGGAGGTTAGGGGTCCTTTGTCGGAGACCGAAAAGAAGCAGCGACAAACTCATCGTTTGCGCCTATACTGCGGAGCCGCAGGTCACTATTTGGTGTCCTGCCCATTATGTCCCCTGAGGAAGTCAGAAAACTGACAGGCCTTTCATGTATGGAGAAGGCAACTGCAGGCCCTTCTTCTGTTCCAGTCCTTCCACTGATGCAGTCCGTGGCTTAGTTGGTCTTGGAAATTACGATTGCATGGCAGAACAAGAGCGTTAACACGTTGGCTCTGTTGTATTGTGGTGCTTCTGGCAATTACATTGATGCAGCTTTTGTGGCCGGCATCAGCATTTCTCTCAGCCGCAAGGAACATGCTACAGTAGTGTAAGTCATTGATAGCACACAGCTCTGCTCCGGTCCCGTTTACCAGCATTTGGGGAGATTACGTTTATGGCTCAAGGAAAATCAAGAGCATATTTCCTTGGATGTCATAAAATTTCCCTCCTACGCAGTAGTGCTGGGTCTGTCTTGGCTGGTGTACCACAATCCTCTTATCAATTCGGAAACACAGACTTTGGTGTTTGCTTCCACGCGCTGTACTTGAGAGTGCTGTTCCCCAGGTGCTTCCCAGACAATCTCTGATGTTTTTCCATCATCTTCTCAAAACATGTCAGTTCATCTCTGTTCCATCCAGACAGTTCCTCAGGAGTATTCAGACTTTCTCAGAGTGGTTGCTGAACCTGGAGGCATCCCTCTACCGCCTCATAGTCATTTTGACTGTTCCATCAACCTGTTTCACAAGGCAGTCATCCCGCATGGGAAGATCTATTCACTGGCCCATCCGAGAAAGAGGTCCTGCAATGTTACATTGAGTATTGTCTCAAGAAGGGTTACATCATACCATCCAAATCCCCTGTGGGCTTTCCATTATTCTTTGTACAGAAGAAAGAAGGAACCCTGCATCCGTGTATTGACTATTGTCAGTTGAATGACATAACAGGCAAGGACAGGTACCCCTTATTGTTAATCTGTGACATCATCAAATCCCTGCATGCTGCTCAGGCTTTCACTAAGTTGGATATTAGTGGGTCTACCACTTAGTCTGGATCAAGGAAGGGGACAAGTGGAAGACGGCCTTCAAGACCTCATTTGGGCATTATGAGTATCAAGTCATGCCATTCAGCTTATGTAACGCGCCGGACGTCTTCAGTTTCATGCATGTTATCTTCTCCGACCTGATCGACATTACAGTGTGGGTGTACCTTGACGATATCCTCATCTTTTCCACCAGTCCAGAGGAACACATCGGTCTTGTCAAGGAAGCACTTTGTAGGCTGTCCCTCTGTATGCCAAAGCCAAAAAATGCCTTTTCCATCAGGAAAGCATGGAATTCCTGGGGTATGTGGTCAGCAGTACAGGAGTTCAGATGGATTCGGCCAAACTGCAAACTATGCAGGATTGGAAACAACCACACAATATGAAGTTGTTGCAGCGATTTCTAGGCTTTGCCAACTTCTTCAATTGGTTTGTACCTCACTTGTAACACCTGACGGCAATATTGTCTCACTTGACCAGTGACAAGATACCCTTCCTCCGGAATTCTCAGGCAAATGCAGCATTTCTGGAACTAAAGAAGGTCTTTATGTCGGCACCCATCCTTCGGCATCCCCACAATGAGAATCCATTCTTAGTCAAGGCCGACGCATCAAATGTTGCCATTGGAGCAGTGCTGCTACAACAAGACCAAAATACTGGAATCCAACACCCTGTAGCCTACTACTCTCGGAAGCTGTCCCCAAGTGAACAGAATTAGAGGTAACCGAGAAGGAACTCCTGGCCATAAAAGCTGCGTTTGAGGAATGGAGACATCATCTGCTAGGGGGAAGATTTCCTGTGGAGGCACGCACGGAGCACAGAAACCTATCGTACATACGCTTGCTGCAGTGTCGGACCTCCCGGCAGGCTTGTTGGGCCTTCTTCTTCTCTCATTATGATTTCGTGGTGACATATATACCCTGCACCCCAGAATCTGAAGGCGGATGCGCATTCACGTTCCTTGGAGAACAATGTCGAAATATCTGATGTTGTTATCCCTCTGATAGCCCGGAAGCATTTTTTGCTTTCCCTTGCACCACATCTACAGTACCGCTTAAGAGAAACCCAGCCGGACCCAGCCAGGCCAGGGCTAATGCGTCAACCTTGTTTATGTGAATGTGATGGATTATTGTTCTTTCGCGATCGTTTATACATCCCCACTGTCAGCCTACAGACGTTGATACTACAAGGCTTCCACAATTTCATCATCAGTGGCCATCGCAGAGTCAAAAGCCACTCAGGAGTTGATCGCTCAACAGTTTTGGTGGCTGGGATGGGCCAGTCAGGTAAAGCAATACATGGATTCCTGTTCTGTTTGCACTCAAGTCAAGACCAAACTCAAAAGACTGTTAGACCGTCTGCATCCTACCGAAACACCATTTTATCCGTGCCATACCATCGCCACTGACTTTATCGTCAAACTGCCTCCTTCTAAGGGGTACACCTGTATTATGGTGGTTGTGGAACATTTCAACAAAATGTCTCATTTCATTCCGTTACTGAAGATTCCCACTGCTCTCCAGATGGCCCACAGCTTCATTCACGGGGTGCACTGTCTTCATGGTCTCCCAGAGAAGATACTGTCGGACCGGGGTTCTCAATTCATCTCCTCATTTTGGAACTAGCTGTGTCACCATTTAGACATTCAACGGGTGCTGAGCTCATGGTATCACCCCCAGATCAATGGACAGACTGAACAAATGAACCAAACACTGGAGCAGTACTTGCTAATGCCGCACAAGACAACTGGCTAAACCATTTGGACACTGCTGAAGTGGCGTATAACAACTCTATCATTCAGCCACTGGTCTTAGTCCTTTTGTTTTCTCCTTTGGATTACATCCTAAGTAGCTGCCCTTTGGCCCGGTGTTACCGAGTGTTGTCCCGTCTGCCGATGAAATGGTGACCACCATCCACGACCAACACAGATTGGCAGCTGGTACTTTAGCGGAGACACAAGAGTGCATGAAAGCACAGGCTGACAAGAGGCGTACTGTAACGCTCACCTGGTATCCACAGGGACGTCACCCAGCCGGGTTACTCGCTGTTATGCTTCTCAGCTTTGCCCTGATGTGGTCGTTGGGGAAGGTTCTGCCTGAAAATACAGGAGGACTGTGTTCAAGACTGACCGACTGGGGGAAGTATCCTCCCTCCACCCCCGTATGATTTCAGTCCCTCTGGCGCCCTCTCCTCACCTTGTAGTAGAATTAGGCGTGCTCTCCATCCTGCCTTCTTTGCAGGGGCGCGTTGTCTTTCACGGGCAAGTGCGTTCCAGCTACTTCACTGACGCCGGCCCATTTGATATTGTTCAGGTAGGTCTTATTGCTGTTCTTTAGTTTTGTTGCTGTCCTGCATGCCTTTCTTTGTTTAAAATGTCTCTTTTTTTCTCCCTTAGGTATGCGGAGCTTCAGCGCGGCGAACTGGCTTGGTTGAGCCCCGCTGGTAAATGATGGTGCATTAAGAGCGCTATGATGCGGTAAGTAAGCGATATGCGCAGCGCTGCGAAGTCTTGCCTTTGCTAACATGTGTTTTCCTTCCTTGTAGGTCGCGGTGTTCTTCAGCGTGAGTGGAATGTCCGGAGTGGTGCCAGCCGAGAGTCGACCAGCCAGGTAAGCCTTTTGAGCAGTTCGTAATTTGTTAATGTCTCTACTGCTTTCTTTAAGGTTGCCTCTATCTTCCTCTCTCAGGTCGTTCTGTCCGGGAGGCGTGCAGATTCGAGGAAGCTATTCTCAGTAGCTGCGAGTGTTTAAAGATGAAGACTGCAGGTAATATGCTGCTGCTAATGATGTTCCTTTTGTCTCCTTTATTTGCACCTTGGCCCTACACTGGCAGTTACTGGGCTGTCTCCTGACTTTCAGTCTCTTATTATTGCCCTAGCTTGTACCTTGCTTGGTACCCTGCCTCCTGGAACCTGCAGACTCCTGTCTCTTGGAAATCTGCATTCTCATCTAGATTACAGCTGGATGTGTTGGGGCCTTCTCTGCCAGTGATTGCACTGTCCTGAGGCCACTCTAATCAGAGAAGTGCCGTCCGGTGGCGTTGGGAGCCGGTTCAACCCCATCCTGTTTGAGTCAACCAGGAGGGTGTTGATTTGGTACACCGCGTTGCTTGTCCTAGACCTCAAGTATACGTCGACAGACTGGCAGCTTCACCGCACGACTCACCAGGAAGAACAGGTACCCAGCGTTCATGAGATGCCTCGTTTAACAGAGATAGGGAAGGCATTACGATTTTGTTAGCATAGGCCATTTTTGATTTGACTGACTCCACTAGGACTGCTTTGTTTATTGTTTGATGGTCGAGACTACTCCCATCTTAGTTATAGGGCAAACTAGGAGTTTTTCCAGCCCCAACATTTCAATAAAGGTATTTTCAGGCAGAACCTTCCCCGCAGACCACATCAGGGCAAAGCTGAGAAGCATACCAGTAAGTAACCCGGCTCGGTGGCGTCCCTGTGGATACCAGGTGAGCGTAACAGAATGCGAAGCCTACCATAACAAATCCACCTGGGTGCCATGGAGACATCAGAAATGGACCAATTGGCAGAATTACTAGGAGAGTTTCGTGCTGAGGTTCATTCTGCCCGACAAGAGACTAATGCCCTCCGGAGAGACCATACCACCCACTCTGGTACAGATCACATTACCTGGAACAGTGCCCCTGGCACCACCAGAAAGGTTCTCAGGCGACCCACGGAAGTATGCGGCATTCATCAATCAGTGCCACCTTCATTTTCTTTGTAGGCCTGGAGCATTTCCAAACATCCAAGCTCGGGTAGCTTTTGTCTTATCATACCTGATTGGTAGTGCAGCAGATTGGTTGGTGCCGTTGGTAACCCATGACGATCCTCTATCATATGACTTTGGGGGGTTCCAGAGAGAAATGGAAAAACTTTTTGCACGCCATACCCAGGAACAAGCAGTAGACAATGAACTCTTGTCCTTCCGCCAGGGGAATCAGGACTTGTTAACGTACATTGATACCTTCAACAGACTGGTTGCCGAAGCTAGGTGGCCAGAAAACAAAAGAACCACGTTATTCCATCGAGGCTTCCGAGGCGAATTAAAGAACATCTTAGCCCAGGTGGTTGATCCACCCAGAGACTGTGCAGAATTCATAAATCTGGTCGTGCAGCTAGACCACTGGTTGCAGGGCCGAAAGGCAGACCGGTCTAGGATGGACCCTCGGACTGTGTATGTTCAACCAAGGGAAAACACACCCTGTGTACCTGAAAATGCTGTAGAACCCATGCAGATTGGAGGGATACGGCCTCCATTAACAGAACAAGAGCGGGACAAAAGAAGGCAAAAACAGCTTTGTTTGTATTGTGGGAAACCAGGACATTTCCTGAAGGACTGTCCAGTAAAACCCCAAGAAGAACAGTCGGGGCCACAGAGAAGGATGAAGCTAAGGAATCAGAAAACTACCAAGCTCGACAAATGTAGAGGTCAGTTTGTCAAGTGAGAAGAAAGAGTTGCTGACCTCGCACTTTGCAATACCAGTGATCTTAATTAACCGCCAACAGTTGTCAAGAATACATGCCGTTGAAGCATACATTGAAAGCAGAGCAGTTGGAAATTATATTGATCAAGAACTGGCAGCAGAGATGAGGCTTCCTTTGTTTTCTAAGCCAACTATGAACAAGGTAACCACAGAGGATGGGACAGAAATCGGGAGGCGTGCCGATTCGAGGAAGCTGTTCTCAGTAGCTGCAAGTGTTTAAAGATGAAGACTGCAGGTAAGATGCTGCTGCTAATGATGTTCCTTTTGTCTCCTTGCAGGTTCTGCTTCTCCGAGGTTCGAGGGAATAGCTGGACATGGTGAGCGTCACGTTGCAAGCTGCAAAGTAACGCGAAGCGTGTTGTCTTGCTCGGGTGTGGATTAAATAGCCCCAACAAAATAGTCCAGGTAAAGTAGTCCCTAGGCTACCACACCCAAAACACTAGACCGCATAGCTTGGTTCTTAGGAACCAAGCTTTGTGGATGCCTCCATGTTGGCTGACAATACAATAAAGTAGTTCTCAAGCACATTGTTTTTCATGATGTATGAGCCTGGCGCCATAGGCGACAGGACTGGCCCCATGAGGGCTTTTGAAGAGGATGCCCGGCTCTAGAGCCCCAAGTCCTGACTCCACCTGGCCAATGGGTTTGCCAGAGGGGGTTTTGGGCGAGGGTCGTGACAGCACTCCCCCCTAAGGCCCCTCCCATAGTGTTCCTTTTGTCTGGCCCAGTTTTGGTTGGGACGTTCTGATGGAATTTCCTGATTAGACGTGGTGTGTGGATATTCTCACTGGGCTCCCAGGATCTATCTTGTGGTCTAAATCCTTTCCAATCGACGAGATAATATAGCTTGGTCCTAGAGTATTTAGAGTCCAAGATATCTTTGACTTCAAATTCTGGTTCGACGTCAACAAGTATGGGCTTAGGTGGTATCCCAATCCGTGTGCCGGGTTGCATTGGTTTCAGGAGGGACACATGGAACACCAGGTGGATGTGCAGATTAGGTGGTAAATCCAGTTTCACTGCTGCTGAGTTGATAATTGCCTTAATGGTATAGGATCCTAAGAATCTGTGATGAAAGGTCCGGGTTCCCTTGATGGGTACGAATTTAACGGCTAACCAAACTTTGTCTCCTACTTGATAATCAGGAGCCTTTTTCCGGTGTTGGTCGGCGAATCTCTTTTGTTTTTCTTTGGCATGAATAAGGTGTTCCTTTGCCCTTTTGAAAGCGTGAGTATGGTTGTGTGTAGAGTCTTTACCGCTGGCATTTCCAAGCTGGCTGGAAGGTCTAGTTCAGAGGTACGTGGATATCTGCCATAAAGGGTATAGAATGGCGTTTGTCCCGTGCTTGAATGCAAAGAATTGGTATATGCATATTCGGCTATCCATTATAGGTCTTTCCAATTCCTTTGTTTGTGGTGCAGCATGCACCGTAAATATTGCTCGAGTGTCTGATTGGTTCTCTCGGTTTGGCCGTCCTTTTGGGGATGGTGACTGGTAGATAGCCGAACGTTGATCTGTGCCATTGCACAACGTTTTTTCCAGAAGTTTGAAACAAACTGGCTGCCTCGATCAGAGACCAGAACCGAAGGGAAGCCATGTAGCTTAACCACACCCTCCAGGAACACTTTTGCTAAAGTGGCTGCGTCTGGGAGGCCTTTGAGAGGAATAAAATGGGCCATCTTCGAGAATAAGTCCACAACTACAAGGATGGTGTTGAACCCTTGGCTTGGAGGTAGATCAGTGATGAAGTCAAGGAAAAGAATGTGCCATGGAACTGGAGGAATGTCCAATGGTTGTAGGCGACCAGATGGTTTTTGTTTTTGTGATTTATTTTGTGCGCCGACACCGTAGGACTGAACATACTGAATGATGTCCTTACGCCAGGTAGCAAATTAACAAGGGGGGTCCTGGGAGTCCCTCTGCCAGACATTAGTCCTGGTTACGAGAGACTTACCCAGAGTCTTTAGCTCACTATCTTTCACAGAGAAGAAATGTCCCAAACATATCAGTCTTTGTCCTGCCCTGGGGCAGTCCAGCACCGAAATTCTAGGCAATTCTCCTCTGAACAAGAGTACCAACGCCAGGTAGGCCACCAAAAGTTCTCTTTCACTTTAGCTAGGGTTTTGGCGATCCCAGGATGCCCTTCGATCAGTGAATCGTGATAGTTTGAAATAATATGCTGTTGTAATTCCTTCTTGGGTACATATAGGCGATCCTTAAAAAAGGGTAAATGGTCCTTGATGGTATATTGTTCTCCTTGAGTTTGCTATGCGAGGTAGGCATCAGGATTCATTGTCCGTTGGATTTCTTTTCGTAGTTCTGCTTGTGTTAAGGCTGTCCTGATACCCAAGAGTTTGTCTTCAGGTATAATAGGTACTGGGTCTGGAGTTGTATATACTATTTCATCTATGCCCATGCGAAATAAGGCATCCGCCTTTCTGTTTATGACTCCTGGTCAAAATGTGATTACATAATCATATTCGGTGAAGAACAGGGCCCACCGTAACTGGCGCGAGGACTGGGCTTTGGCTGTTTTGAGATATCACAGATTTCGGTGGTCTGTGATGACTGTAATGGTGTGTCTGGCCCCCAGAAGGTAGTGCCTCCAGGCTTTAAAGGCGGATTTGATAGGCAGGAGTTCCTTGTCCGTGATGGCATAATTAATCTCTAGAGGTGAGAACTTTTTCAACCAGAAGGCCACAGGATGTAGCTAGCCGGTTTCCGTGTCTCTCTGTGAAAGGACACCCCCCATTGCGAGACTGGACGCATCAGTTTCAACAACATAAGGGAGGTCTGGACAAGGATGTCGCAGGATTGGTGCGGAGGTAAACCTTCGTGTAAGTTCCAGAAAGGCTTCTTCTGCTTCTTCGGTCCAAGCAAACTTTTTATTGTTTTTTCGTAATAGTACTGTGGTGATTGGGTGCACAACCTGAGAGAAGTCTGGGATGAACCGGCGGTAGAAGTTCGCAAAGCCCAGCATGCTTTGTACCCCTTTCAGAGACGTCGGTGAAGGCCATTTCAGAATAGCATCTACCTTGTGCACGTCCATTCTGATGCCTCCTGGAGTAAGGATAAAACCAAGAAATTCTACTTCGGTGACGTGAAAAAAGCATTTTTCAAGCTTTGTAAACAAGCGATGTTGACGGAGCTTGGTGAGGACTGAACGAACGTGTCTGACATGATCTTGTTCCGAGGCTGAGTATACTAAGATGTCGTCTATGTACACTAAGTGTCACGAGTGCGACGCGGAATTGGTCTGTGTGGCGCCGTTGGCGGTATGTACAAGGGGTGCGAAGTTATCCTTCCAAAATGGCGCCCAGTCCTTCGTGCGCTGGTCCAGTCTTTCGATCAGATCAGGAGGGTGTGACTCCTCCCCGTCAGCACGGAAGAGTATTTCCCACATCAACACCGATGGACCAGCGCGTTGCTACGACTATCGTGAGCCACGCTCCGTGAGTAATTTAGGATTCATTTGGATATCCCAGACCGCTCTACGTAACCTCTTCTTTTCCTACTTTGCTTGCTTAATCCCTTTTTTCTTGTTCCGCTAGTTGCCTCCTCGCGGACCAATTCACAGGCCAGCCATTCCCGACACCCAACTCTTACTTAGTCATTTCGGCACTTGCCTCCCAGTAAGTAAGCTCATCGATTCTCACAACTCTCCCCTTCTCAGTTGAACCTGCAGTTAACCTTTTTTCTCTCCCACTCTGTATTAGCAAAGGCAGACACATTCCACCTCTTGAACTACAGTACCCAGACTCCTCCTCTTCCAAGGAAGTCACGACTTCTCACAGAAGGAATTATATGCTAGGGTAGGTACGCTACTTATCTCCCGCTCTCTTAGATCAGTCAAATAGTACTCGTTACTTATCTTTACCTTGTATATCTTCAGAACGAATTCCAGTAATCCCTTCTCAGACTGCCGAACGCCAGCCACCTTGTTACCAACACCTGAAACCTTTTAGAATTCCTCACAAGGTACGAGATTCCTTTCCTCCCCGCTTTTTGAGTATCTTTTACCATAAAAGACAGAACACTTACCTTTCTGGTTTGTATCAACAGTCAGAGGCAAAAACACGGACACCGACACCCTCGACTCCTTCGTACCTCCGGGGATTGTCTCCCGACGCTCACGAGCCGCGACAGTCCTCGTCGGGAACTCTCAACGATCCCCAGCTACAAGGGTTTTTCCCGACCAAGGGTTTCCCTGACGCCTCCACTCCACGCCTGTTTCCTTAGGCTGGGAGAGGGGGACTCAGGTATTTCCCTAATATCCACATTTAGTTTGAAGACAAGGTAAGAGAGTTTGCTGTTATTCTGATTGTCTACCTTTACCGAGATTACCTTTGCCTTAAAGTTAGAAAACCAACTTCTTTGATCGTTTGTTTGGGGCTAGAAAGATAACACTAAGGCGCACACATCAGTTAACTCCCTTAAGACGTCATTCATGAAATACTGGAATGCCGCAGGAGCGTTGCATAACCCGAAGGGCATGACTTGATATTCAAACAAGCCGTACTTAGTATGGAAGGCAGTTTTCCATTCATCTCTGTTTCTGACTCGGACCAGGTGGTACGCTCCTCGAAGGTCCAATTTGGTATAAATCTGGGCATCTTTAACTTGGTCTAGCATCTCAGGGATAAGTGGGAAGGGGTAGCGGTTCTTCACAGTGATCTGGTTCAATGCGCGGTAGTCAAAATAGGTTCTCAAGTCTCCTTCCTTTTTTCGGTACGAAGAACAAAGGACTGGCTGCGGGGGACTTCAAAGGACAGATAAATCCGTTTGCAAGTTACTGGTCTAAATAGGATTTCAAATGAAGGTTTTCTGCTTCTGTGAGAGCGTAGATCCTGCCGCAAGGGATTTGTGCACCAGGAACAAGGTCGATCTGACAGTCATAGGGCCTGTGCGGCGACAATGTATTGGCTTGGTCCTTTCGGAAAACATCCTGGAAATCATGGTATTCACTTGGCAAGATATTAGTTGCTCCCAGGGTTGATACTGTCGCTCCGGGAGTCATGGGGATACAGACGTCGGGTTTCTCCTCTTGGTAATAGCAGTCACCGGGGAAGGTTAATTTTCGTGCCCGCCAGTCTATCAAAGGGTGGTGAGCAACCAACCATGGCATCCCTAGTATTAGCCTGAACTGAGGTGCCTTGATGAGATCGAACAAAATAAACTCCCGATGTCTGTCCTTGCACAGCAAGGTTACCCTGGCTGTGCACTGGGTTACTGGTCCGGAAGCGATTTCTGTCCCATCCACGGTGCTTACCTTGTCCATAGTTGGCTTAGAACACAAAGGAAGCCCCATCTCTGCTGCCAGTTCTTGATCAATATAATTTCCAACTGCTCCGCTATCGATGTATGCTTCAAGGGCATGCATTCTTGACGACTGTTGGTGGTTAATTAAGATCACTGGTATTGCAAAGTGCGAGGTCAGCAACTCTCTCTTCTCACTCGACAAACTGACCTCTACGTTTGTCTAGCTTGGTAGTTTTCCAATTCCTTAGCTTCATCCTTCTCTGAGGCCCCGACTGTTCTTCTTGGGGGTTTTACTGGACAGTCCTTCAGGAAATGGCCTGGTTTCCCACAATACAAACAAAGCTGTTGTTGTCTTCTTTTGTCCCGCTCTTGTTTTGTAAATGGAGGCATATCCCTCCAATCTGCATGGGTTCTACAGCATTTTCAGGTACACGGGGTGTGTTTTCCCTTGGTCGAACATACACGGTGCGAGGATCCGTCTAAGACCGGTCTGCATTTCGGTCCTGCAACCGGTGGTCTAGCTGCACGACCAGATTTATGAATTCTGCACAGTCTCTCGGTGGATCAACAACCTGGGCTAAAACGTCTTTTAATTCGCCTCATAAGCCTCGATGGAATAACGTGGTTCTTTTGTTTTTTGGCCACCTACCTTCGGCCACCAGTCTGTTGAAGGTAGCAATGTACGTTAACAAGTCCTGATTCCACTGTCAGAGGGACAAGAGTTAATTGTCTACTGCTTGTTCCTGGGTATGGAGAGCAAAAAGTTTTCCCATTTCTCCCTGGAACCACCCAAAGTCATGTAAAAGAGGATCGTCATGGGTTACCAATGGCACCGACCAATCTGCTGCACTACCACTCAGGTATGATCAGACAAAAGCTACCCGAGCTTGGTCGTTTGGAAATGCTCCAGGTCTACAAAGAAAATGAAGGCGGCACTGATTGATGAATGCCGCATACTTCCGTGGGTTGCTTGAAAACCTTTCTGGTGGTGTCAGGGGCACTGTTCCAGGTAATGTGATCTGTACCGGAGTGGGTGCTATGGCGGGGTTTTGCATCGTTGGATTGCTTCCAGGTAGAGGCGTCTGTCCTGCCTGTTATTGCAAATATTGCCTGCTAATCTCTTCAGTGCGTTCTTTGGTCACTATTAGGTCTCTCCGGAGGGCATTAGTCTCCTGTCGGGCAGAATGAAGCTCAGCACGAAGCTCTCCTAGTAATTGGGCCAAATGGTCCATTTCTGATGTCTCCATGGTGCCCAGGTGGATTTGTTATGGTAGCCTCCGCGTTCTGTTACGCTCACCTGGTATCCACAGGGACGCCACCCAGCCGGGTTACTCGCTGGTATGCTTCTCAGCTTTGCCCTGATGTGGTCTGCGGGGAAGGTTCTGCCTGAAGATACAGGAGGACTGTGTTCAAGACAGACCGACTGGGGGAAGTATCCTCCCTCCACCCCCGTATGATTTCAGTCCCTCTGGCGCCCTCTCCTCACCTTGTGGTAGAATTAGGCGTGCTCTCATCCTGCCTTCTTTGCAGGGACCTGTTGTCTTTCATGGGAGAGTGCGGTTCAGCTACTTCACTGACGCTGGCCAATTTGATATTGTTCAGGTAGGTCTTATTGCTGTTCTTTAGTTTTGCTGCTATCCTGCATGCCTTTCTTTGTTTAAAATGTCTCTTTTTTCTCCCTTAGGTATGCGGAGCTTCAGCTCAGCGAACTGGCTTGGTTGAGCCCCGCTGGTAAATTATGGCGCATTAAGAGCGCTATGATGCGGTAAGTAAGCGATATGCGCAGCGCTGCAAAGTCTTGCCTTTGCTAACCTGTGTTTTCCTTCCTTGTAGGTCGCGGTGTTCTTCAGCGCGAGTGGAATGTCCATAGTGGTGCCAGCTGAGAGGTGACCAGCCAGGTAAGCCTTTGAGCAGTTCGTAATTTGTAAATGTCTCTACTGCTTTCTTTAATGTTGCCTCTATCTTCTTCTTTCGGGTCGTTCTGTCCAGGAAGCGTGCAGATTCGAGGAAGCTGTTCTCAGTAGCTGCGAGTATTTAAAGATGAAGACTGCAGGTAAGATGCTGCTGCTAATGATGTTCCTTTTGTCTCCTTGCAGGTTCTGCTTCTCCGAGGTTCGAGGGAATAGCTGGACACAGTGAGCGTCACATTGCAAACTGCAAAGTAACGCGAAGCGTGTTGTCTTGCTCGGGTGTGGTTTAAATAGCCCCAACAAAATAGTCCAGGTAAAGTAGTCCCTAGGCTACCACACCCAAAACACTAGACCGCATAGCTTGGTTCTTAGGAACCAAGCTTTGTGGATGCCTCCATGTTGGCTGACAATACAATAAAGTAGTTCCCAAGCACATTGTTTTTCATGATGTATGAGCCTGGCGCCAGGACTGGTCCCATGAGGGCATTTGAAGAGGATGCCAGGCTCTAGAGGCCCGAGTCCTGACTCCGCCTGGCCAATGGGTTTGCCAGAGGGGGTTTTGGGCATGGGTCGTGACACATAACCCCTGAACCCAAGCTCTAGTTTGGAGACATGGGGCCTCATTACAGGTCACAGGTCTGGCAGTAACCCTGCCGGTGCTACCGGTGGGTTGACAACAGACCCGTAAATATTTACTGGCACCTGACTTCCCGGTCGCCGGTAAAATGTAAGTCCCCATTCCCATAGGACTCTATGGGAGTGGGGACACAGAAGCACCAACACCGTTGATAACAGTGCTGGTGCTTCTGTGACGGGTCTGTCTACCGTGGCCACTGTGCCTGGCAGGTTCAGACCTGTCAGGTACAGCTGCTCTGCCAGGCAGACCTGTAATATGCCAGTCCGGAAACAACAGTGCTGGTGAGCTTACCAGCACCCTTGTTTCCGGATCAGCATGGTCGTAATGAGTCCCATGGTATGGTTATCCTCAAAGAACCTACAAGTATGCAGTTTGCCTACCAAATTGGCGCCCTGTTATTTTGGACCCGTTAAGATCACTAAACGCTTGCCTGCAGTGGCATGCCGCCTGCACTTGCTCCACTCTTGGCGCATCCACCCTGCGTTCCACATTTCACTCCTGAAATCCTGTGTGCATGTTGCCTATGGTCGCGCCCTGCCTCAATTAGCAAACAGGGGGTCCCAGAATTCGAAGTTCAGGAGATCTGCAATCCGCAGATCCGACATGGGGTACTCCAGTTTTTGGTTCATTGCAAGGGCTACCCGGGATGTGATGGCACCTGGGAGCCCCGCAATTTTGTGCATGCCTCACGTTTGATCCGTGAATTTTTCCTCTGGCATTCCTGGAAGCCCGGGGCTCCCGGCCTTCCTGGAAGGGGGTATGGTGTCATGCCACTCACTGGGTCTGGGAGGTGGGGTCCTCAGCTCCCGTGGGTCGCATCGTGGAGGCTTTACCCGCTATGGCGCTTTGGACAGACTTGTCCGGTCCGGTATCCCGGCTCCTTTGGTATCGCCATGATTGCGAGTCTGCGCATGCGCGGGCATCCGCGCCTAACCCTTTGCACATGCGCACTCCGCTTGGAAACCGAACCTTGCGCTGCAAGCCTCGATTTGGATCCTGGCCTCTATCCGGGTCCCGATGGCAGGGGATCACTGCGTTTCAATGAGGTCAGTCTCCTGATTGTGTCCCTTGCTCCAGGCTAGCCTTGCCTTGCTCCTTGCCTTGCCTTTATTGTTCCTTCCCTGGTTCTTATTCCTTGATGGTTGGTCCTTGTTCCTTGGGTCAGTCTGCTTTTCCTGGGTCTGGCTTGGGTTCCGGCACCTCCTATTTTTCTGGGTCTGGGTTGGGCCCCAGTCACTGGTTTGCCATCTTCTCTTGGGGAGTTCCCTGTTCCTCTTCCCAATTTCTGGATTCAGTTTATTTGCACCTTGGGGCTCCCCTGGCAGTCACTGGGCTGTCTCCTGACTTTCAGTCTCTTATTATTGCCCTAACTTGTACATTGCTTGGTACCCTGCCTCCTGGAACCTGCAGACTCCTGTATCTTGGAAATCTCCATTCTCATCTGGATTACAGCTGGATGTGTAGGGGCCTTCTCTGCCAGTGCTTGCACTGTCCTGACACAACTCTAATCAGAGAAGTGCCGTCCGGTGGCGTTGGGAGCCGGTTCAACCCCATCCTGTTTGAGCCAACCAGGAGGGTGTTGATTTGGTACACCGCGTTGCTTTTTCTAGACCTCAAGTATACGTTGACAGACTGGCAGTTTCACCACACCACTCACCAGGAAGAACAGGTACCCAGCATTCATGAGATGCCTCGTTTAACAGAGATAGGGAAGGCATTAGGATTTTGTTAGCATAGGCCATTTTTGATTTGACTGACCCCACTAGGACTGCTTTGTTTATTGTTTGATGGTCGGGACTACTCCCATCTTAGTTATAGGGCAAACTAGGAGTGTTTCCAGCCCCAACATTTCAATAAAGGTTTTACAAATTGTACCAATTGTGTCAGTGTCAAACTTGTGATACCATGCCTCCCCTACAGTGGCCAAGGAGTTGGTTGGGGAAATAGAGCAGTTTTGCCACATACCATGATCTCTGTTTTCCCTGGGTTCAGAAGATGAGTGGTCGTCATCCAGTGATCAATATCAGTGCCAGCGAACAATCATCGAGACATGCTTCTAGGTCAGGGCGAGTGTAGGCGGTGGTCGATTTAGGAATTCTCAAGATGATTTGTGTGTCATTCGCATCGTTATAGCAGGTGAGGTTGTGTGAGCGGATAGTCCTGGGCAGGGGGTTTATGTAAAGGTTGAAGAGAAGGGGAGAGAAGCAGGTGCCTTGGGATACTCCTGTGTTAATTTGGTGGTGTAGAGGAGTAAAACGGGTGAGATGGGTGATTTGCTGTCTATTAGTGATGACTGAGGCGATCCAGGTGAGCACTGAATCTCGTATTCCTAGGGAGTACAGTCTGTCAAGGAGGATCATGTGGTTAATGGTGTCAAACGCTGCCGAGATGTCAAAAAGAACATGGCCTGCGCATCCTCTTGAGTCTGCTGTGACTTTGAAGACATCCCAGATAGAGATCAGCATGGTTTCTGTTCCGAAGCACAGAGGGGAAACTTGATTGCACAGGGTGTAGGAGATTCCACAAATTCATTGAGCTATGAGTATGCAGTGCGGTTGATGAGTTTTGCCAGGAATCGGGTGTTGGAGATAGGCCTGTACTTGATTGGTAGGAGGTAGCTTTTTTAAGCAGATGTTTGACATATGCAGTTTTGAAGGATTCTGGGAAGTTGCCGGAGGTGAGAGAGTCGTTAAGAATGGACCTCGCCAATTTTCCTGAGCAAGTGGAGGTGAAGATTTCTTTGAGGAGAGAGGCGGGACAAGGGTCGAGAGGGGAGCCGGAAGGTCGGCTGTTAGATAGTAGTTTGAGGAACTCCTCGCTTGGTTAAAAGAGCAGAACTAAGGGTTCTCAGGAGGGGGAGGAGAGTTGGTTCTTGGGGAGCGGGTGTTTGGGCAGGTGGACTGGATGGATACCTTGACATTGAGGGTCGCCGTCCTGTCTAGGGCAGTTTTGTGCAAATGTTCAGAGAGGGAGTTGCAGAGAGTTTGTGATGAGGAAGTCGGGGATGCGGTGCAGGAAGGGTTTAAGAATTCAGTAATGATCCTGTGGAGCTCTTTGCTGCTGCTACAGCTACTCAAGTTCCTTTTATTTAATAGGATCTTTTCGCCTTTTGGATATCTGATTTGTAGTCAGTGATGGTGGCGAGTACGGATTTGCTTTGCAGGGTGCTGGAATCTTGCCATTTGCGCTCAAGGGAGCGGTTATGGTTTTTGACAGTGTTCAGGTGAGGGGTGAAACATTTGGGGATAGGTCCTATGTGGGAGGGAGTGGACTTGGAGGGGGCTAGGGGAAGAAATGTGTAATTTAGTCAGTGGTTGAAGAGCTCTATGGGTAAGGGTCTATCTGTGGCCAGGAGCGAGGGGAGGGTGTGTAGCAATTCCTTGGCCAGGTGAGGGAGTACCTTAACCGTGTTCCAGCACTTGAACTAAGATTTAGGGATAGCAGCGATCTTGTGGGGTAGCGGCTGTGTGTGGAGATAGAAAGGTATGGCAGAATGGCCAGTCCAGATGAAGGTTCTGGGGTGAACATGGAGATGAGGTTGAAGGAGCTGAAGATGGCACCAAGGGTGTGGTCAGTCGCGTGCGTGGGTCTTGTGATATGCTGGGTGAGGTTGAGTACCTCTAGGTTGTCAAGTAGGGGAAGGGTCATGGGGTTATTGATCATGTCAAATCAGATATTGAAGTCACCCAGTATGGTGAGTGCACGGTGGGTAATTCATGTGGCCATTAGTGAGTTCCAAAGGCTGTTGGTGAAATGTCTGATATATCCGGAGGGCCTGTAGATGAATAGGAAGCTGTGTGAGAGAGTAGGCAGGAGAGTTTGACTAAAAGGGATTTGGAATTAGCTGCGCTGGGTTGTGTTTCTTTGGAGGTGATAGAGATGTGAGGTTTGTGAAGGATGGCTAATCCCCCTCCTCTAGAGGGTCTGTTATGGGTGATGCGTAGTCGGTTGGGAATGCTTTGTGAGCTATTGGTTTGAGGTCATCCGAGAACCAGGTTTCCGTGATGAAGATGAAATTGGGATTTTCAGAGATTAGGAGAAAGTAGATGCTGTGTTTGTTTTTAGCCACTGAGCGGGCATTGAAAAGTAGGCATGTGACTGTGTGGGGAGTTTTGGGGGCAGTATCTTTCTAGGTGTATGGGACTGGCAGAGAAGGAATGGTCAGTGTGGCCAGTAGGAAGCTTTAACGAAGATTCAGGAAGAGTGGAAAAGGTCTTCATCATTACATCTGCACTCTGGCTGGAAAGTTTATTAATTTAAAACCATACAGGATTCCTGAAATTGGAAAGAAATATTAATTCAGGAGGTGGAAAAGATGCTGTCTTCAGATATCATCGAACCCTCTCAGAGTCCCTGGTCATCGCCAATAGTCCTGGTGGCTAAACTGGATCTATCCTGGAGATTCACATTGATTTTAGGGATCTCAGTTTGATAACTATCTCATGACAAGGATAGATGAGTTGATTGATCGACTGGGAAATGCAGTACATCTCTCCACCTGTTACCTGACCAGGTACCGTTACATGCAGCGGACCAAGAGAAGACAGCCTTTTCGATCCTTACAGGTCTATTTCATTTCCAAGTCCTCCCTTTTGGACTTCATGGGGCCCCATCCACTTTCCAGAGGCTCATGTACCAAATCCTTCACCCCTTCTCTGAATTTTGGGGCACCCACCTGGAAGATATTGTTATCCATGGTAGAACTTGGGGAGAGCATATCATCCACATATGTAAGGTGGTCCAGGCATTGAGACAGGCAGGTCTCACAGCAAACCCCAAAATGTGCCATCTCACACAAACTGCAGTGCATTATCTGGGGTTCTTTGTTGGAAATGACTTGGTAGAAGCACAAACCAAAAAGGTCCAGGCAGTCCAGGGAACTCCAGTAACGAAGTCAAATTGGGATTTAAGAGGCTTTTTAGGATTAGTGGGATATTACAGAAGATTTATCCCAAACTATTCCACCATTAATGCCTCTTTAATGGATAAATGAAAAGAACACCGAACCACAGAAACTAAAATGGCAAGAGGTAGATCAGACTTGCTTTAACACCGTAAAATTTATGTAACGGACCTGTGCTGAAAGTCCCCAATTTCAAAAAAGAATTCCTCCTACAGATGGAGGCCTCAAAAGTGGGTCTTACTTTCTGCAGGATTATTAGCAAGATCAATACCTGTCTCACTAGCCCCCTCCTCACCTGAGGTCTACGAGAGGTCTTCAGATGATGTGTCCTTTTTTTTTACTCTCCAGGCGCTGGTAATGTCCTTCTTTCCTTTCTTCTGGTAGAGGTAAGGTCGCGTAACCAGCCTGGCAGTGGGGACTCCAGGGAGCCCGCCCTAGACCAGGGAAAAGCTGAGGCTAGAAAACCCTGGTAATCCCAACAGCGATTGTTGTAGCTGTCTGGAAGTCCTTGAGGAGAGGTCTGATATTCCTTGAAGAAATGAGGTAACGTAGTCTTAAGCGGGAGATTCACTACAGGTCCCAGCATGCATTGGGGAATGCTGATTCCCGTAAGAGGGTCCAAAACAAAATTTAAGGTAAAGGAAAGGTATGGCAAACCAGCAGGAGTCCGGTAAAGCACTTGGGAACAAACTGCGAAAAGTCTGCAAAGAATGACGGACAAAGGAACATGAGCCGGTAACCCAAAACAGTACTAGGAAACAAAGGAGGATACCGCGCAGGATGCAGAGAAGCCAGGAAAGCAAAGGCAGGGAGCGGGGAAGAACAGGAACGCTCCAGAGGGCAATGAGGACAGGAGGAAAAGCAGGTAGCAGAGTAACACACACTAGCATCAACCTACCCACGCCGAGGGTTGCAACGCGCCGGCCTGTGTCCCCGGCTGATGTATATAAGCAATGGCGGCTGCCATGATGGGAGACTAGACCGCTGCCTCACGTTACAGGGCTGACATGATGGAACTATTAGTGTGCCCTCCAGCGATCCCATACCCGCCAGGGTTGGATCGTGACAGTGGGACTCAGAGCAGTATTTTCACAGGAATGCGAAGGTGTTGAGCATCCTGTACTGGACATTTCCCAAACACTTTTTCCTAGACAGTACAACTGCCATCGAGCTAGAGGCCTTAGCAATCAAGAGGGTGGTGGTATTCTTAAAATATTACCTTACAGGAACTTGATTTTGGTTGATCACAGATCTCACTTGGTTGAGCATCCGTAAAGACACAAGCCCCTGTGTGATGCGCTGGTTCCTCGATCTTCAACCCTTCTATTTCTCTGAGTAACACAAAAAAGGAAAACAGCAAGGAAATGTTGATTTCACATCTCAGTGGAACCCGCTGCTGACACACGGAGACTGCAGCGGGAAAGCAGTGAATCAGAGAGCAGGAGATGGTACCACTATAACTGTGAGGGACACAGGGCTGCAGAGCCGCAGCTCGACTTCCACCAGCAAAAGAAGCCCAGGGAAGTCGAGAGCCGGCGACAGAAGCCCAGGAAAGCCGAGAGCTGATGAGAGAAGCCTGGCAAGCTGAGAACCAGCGACAGAGACCCAGAGTTGTCGAGAGCCAGTGAGAGAAGCTTGGGGAAGTTGACGGCCAGCGAGAGAAGCCCGTAGAAGATGGCAATCAGAGAGAAGAGAGAGAAGAGCAGCCAGTGGAACAGGGGTAAGGAGTAAGCACCTGGGGTGGAAGAAACTATAAAGAGAACTATGCCTATTAATGTGAAAGTGCTCTACAAAGTAAGGGACAGTGCAGAAACCCTATTGAGACCCTGACGGGTGGTGTTGAACTTGGTCGGGGTAGAAGAGAGATCCCCAGGTTAAAATATTATTGAAAACCATCAGCTGAGTAAAAGAGACATCATCTTCCTGGTCCCAGTTGAAGGAAGAATTCAAGAGAACTTTATATGTCAAACAGTGCCTGCCAGGTTAGTGAACTGGGCCTAATTGAGAGAGATTATAAATCTGAGAGTAGTTCTGAACCCGAATGCTAAGAAGGTATAAAATGTGTATGTTCAAAACAGCGCCTAGCAAGTTAGTGAACCAGGACTGATTGAGAGACATTATAAATCTGAGAGAGGGGCCTGGGACCCGAATGCTGAAAGGTTTACGGAATTATATCGGTAAATCAGTGCCTGGCAGGATAGTGAACTGGGCCTGGGTAAACCTGAGAAAGTGGTCTGGGACCCCCACAAGTGGAAGAGAAGACCAAGGGGAGAGCAATACACTTTTGCAAAGGACAAGACAAGACTAGAAGAGGAGAGAGATATCCTGTGGCAAAACCACAGACATCATTAGGAATAGTAAACGAGAGACTGCGAAAAGACCTGGGGAAGGGAGACCTTTCCCTTCATATGTGTGAAACTACCTTGGAAGGCCTAGCTGCGACCAGGGGAAGAAGAAGATAGGAAACAACTACATATGCTTGTTCAGAAGGAAGGAACCACCTTTCTGGAATCAGGGTGAAGCTAGTTTTATAGTTTTCTTTTGAAGTGCGAGTGACGGAAATAGGTTTGGGACATAGGACAGTGGACTATTATTCTTTTGACTGACATTCTGACAATATCTTTAGTTTTGTTGAGGGAGGGATCCCCCTCTTAGTAATAGGGACAGATAGAAAACGGTATGACCAAAAAAATGCCACCTCTGTGAACCTGCGTCTACTTCGGCACCCTTGCGTACTCTACACTCTTCCCACACCTTCTTCTACAGTCATCCTCCTTTCACTCTCCCAGTCATCTTCCCATTCACTCTCATGCACTCCCTATTCTTTTTCTGATAGTCCCACTAACTCACCTTACACACACACTCAAACCCAAGTATGGCTTTCTCTCACCAATCAATACCTTACCTTACCCGCTCCTTCCCGAAATCTTCTACAGTCTCCTCTGCACTGTCCTTCCTCTGCTTGATCTTTTGGTCCTACTTCTCCTCCCTTGACCTCACATGAACAACTCACATTCCTGTTCCCCTTTCTGTCTCCGCAATTACCATTTGTTCTCTCCCTCACCTAGTTTCCATGGCCAACTGCTGCATTTTCTTTGTTTTCCACTGGGGAGGTATTACAGGTGAGCATAAAAGGGGTCTCAAGCCCCGCCCCTTTCTTATATTCAAGTCCACCTACATCTGGTAATATCGGCCCGCTGTAATCATCCTCAATGTTCCAGATCATATTAGGGTTCTCCTGCTTTTTGGTTGTGCTGGTTTGCCATGTGAACCGCTTTGTGACCCTCTGACAGCTAAGGTGATTGTCTCTGTCTGATTTGCCTGGTGCATAAATATTGCTGCAACACAATGGGTCCGCTTTGCATATTCACTGCAGCTGACATTATGCCCCTTGGCTGGGGGCGTGTTGCACAGCATGTTGAATTATTTGGTTGACTGTGTGGGTTGCTCTGAAGCATAGCAGTTCCCTGCTTTCTCTCTCCCGGTCAGACCCCTTGCTAGATCTTTCACCACAAGGCATGCTGGATCTTGAAGTCTAACGATACAAAAAAGGTACTGGCCAGCATTATGCAGTACAGGCAGGGGCAGAAAAAGGTGGAACTAGTTTCATGCAAGCAGGCACTAATGGAAAGTCAGGGACTGGGCACTTCCAACTACACACCCAGCCTCTGGAGCAGAACTGGGTCTGGTAAATCCCCTGGTAGGCCTCCCACCCCAAGTTGAGAAGGCTCTCCCTCCTCTCTTGACAGGGTCAGATGCCTAACCTTGTCACATCACAAAACATTCTCTTGTTTTATTTTGTCACTGATATGAACTTGCAGCTTCCATGGTCAAGTTGAGGTTTTTCTGGTGTTGTTTCTTTAATTATCCTAAGGTGAAGCACAGGCTTGTGTTCCCTGTGTATTAACACTCATTCAAATAAACAGACTTCTTAATTAAAATGCTTGCTTCACTTCTTCGAGTATGTCCTCTAGCATCCCCTTCACAGCAGGTTATGGGTGCCCCTCTGATATGGAGATGTTAACCTCCTGCACAGGCCCGCCAATGGCTTCGGTCCCTTGCAATGTGTTGGCACCTTTTGACATGGGCAATTTATGTTAACCAGGCTGAAACATTTCAATTGTGATTAAGGTGGTGTGGCTTCATTGCTGTACTTAACATGGTAACCCGCCTCCTGCTATTCTACCCAATATAAAGGGCACCATTCTGGAGAACAGTTTACACTTATTACTTGCAACTCATGAGCTACTGCACCTTCTTTGCCTGATACCTGTACATCTGCATTCGCCTGAGGCACGCCTCAGGAAGTAGCCTCGAAAGTGGCCTGTTGTGCCTGGAACTCTGTACCAGCTCCTGCTGCTGTTCGTCTATGTGCTTCAACTCTCCTGGAAATTGTTGACTTGACTTTAATACTTGGTGAATACTTGACTAAGACTACCTAATATACTGAAGGGTATATTCACATTCATGTATATTCATGTAGTAAACGCTTTCTTTATCTGTTAAATCACAGGCCACACCCACAATGACGTGCATCTTACTTATTCACAGGCCCGCGCACCTCAGGAAGTAGCATCAGGAAGTAGCCTCGAAAGTGGCCTGTTGTGCCTGTTTGGCCTGGAAGCATGGGGCGGGGCGGCAGTTCATGTTGAAATGAGGTTAAAAAAAAAAAAACAATTTCAGAAAAGTGTAACTAGTACACGTGGACACACGGTAGGTCATTCCTCTATTTAAAGATTGTGTTGGCGGCTCGATGCAGAAAGTTGTCCTGATGTACATGTTTAACATATAAAAGTCGCTGGGCAGTTGTAGGACCAGCCTGCTGTGGTCTGTAACTGAAACCCATTGGGCCTCATTACGACCCTGGCGGGACGGGTTAACGGGTGCCGGAAAAGGATGCAGACCCGTTAAACCTGTTCCGCCACATTACGAGGTCCCCTCGTGGGACCCGGTAAGCATGCCTGGTAAAATCAGGCGTGCTTTCCGGGTCCCGTGAGGGGAAGAGGGAGCAAACAACGGACCATTTGTAATCGCCCGTTGTTTGCTCCCTCTCCCATTCCCATTCAGCCTTATGGGGGCTGAAGTGGCAATGGGGAAGGTCCGGGTCCGGGTCTTTGGAGGGAGGAATTACCGGGCCCTCCGAACTCGGAATGGCCCGGTAATTCGTCATTCTGGGAACCCGGACGCGATTTCGGCGGCAGCCATGCCGCCAATAGCGGCATGGCTACCGCCGAGGTCGTAATGAGGCCCATTGTTTTCTCACTATTTGTATCATTACATGCGGGAATACTGCTCTGTGGACGTTGTGAACGGATACGGTGTTATCCATGTGTTTATCTGGGCACAGCTGTAGTAGCTATTCTGCATTTTGGGCACTGTGAAGGTGAATTTGTTTTGTGAGTGTTTGGTGTTCTGTGAATGAGGAAAAAGAAGAAAATGGGCCTCATTACGAGTCTGCCGGTCCGGAAACAAAGGTGGCGGTAAACCCGCCGACACTGTTGTTTCCGGACCAGCTGGTTACAAGTTCTGCAGGTGGGTGGTGCCACTCCCGCCAGGTCTGACCTGGCGGGAGTAACGCCACCCGCCTGCAGGCGGAAAGGGAAACACTGGCTCTGTCAGAGATGGAACCGGTGTTACCATGGTCCCCATTCCCATAGAATCCTATGGGACTCTATGGAAATGGGGAACAACACAGTTACCACCTCCGGAATTACCGGCATCCAGGGTTGTAATACCCTGGTGTTACCGGGTGGTCCAGAGGCGGTAACTGTTTACGGGTCCGGCAGCTACCTGCCGTTTTTTCCAGCACGGTTACCGCCGGACTTGTAATGAGGCCCAATGTCTCGCAAAAATAGTAAAGTGAAATCAAACATTGGTACAGAGCTTTCAACTGTTATGACCAGTCATACGAGCTTAGCGCAGGCGGCTACTATGCTGTTACCAGGTTCATCAGACACTGATGATGATTTAATTGAATGGGGGCGCAAATATGCTCCTTAGACAGGGCAAGTGCTTTGTCCCCTGACACTGAGTTATTAGAGACATCCCAATCATTATTTGGTGATAATGTCAAACAGTTAAAAGTTAGCAATAATAATGTAGTCACAATGGAAGAGCTGTATTCTAGTTATTCATTTGCTAACACACCCCTAATATTTAGTACAAGCGAAATTACCATGTTGGGTCTTTCTCAACACCTCGACCGAATACATGGTTACTCAAATGAATATGGAAATAATGCCAGTAATGTGAAAGTGAATGATACTGAAGATATTAGACACTTCGGTACGAATAACTTGATGCTTGTGGAATTAAAAAAGCATTCAAGACTGTTCAATGAAATTGTGATGGCTTTAACCTCCTTGCCCGAGCTGTGCAGGAAAAAGGCGGCAGAATTGAGGCTAGATTCTCAGGTGGTTGATAATATTACACCAATTCAAATTCCTCAAGGGATCGATCCAATAGGCCATCTCGATAAAACCTCAAATTCAATGGAGGTAGCTGTCATGGTTTATGAAAGTCTGTAAGGGCGAGATGTGTTGTGAATCTGACAGCTTAAAAAATACCAGGTCCCCTAAGGACAAGGCACCAAATAAGAATAAGAAGCCTGAGCCCTATGAGGTAAAAATATCCACAAAAAAAAGAAAAAAAATGAAGAAGAAAAAATATGAGTGTTGCAGTTCATGCGAGGCATGGATCTACGTGAAGACATAGAGGTCTATCAAAAGGATAAAGACGACAACCCAGAGATTGTAAACAGAGGGAAGCCTACTAAAGACCTGGACTCCCATATGGTTCAAGTGTTACAAGCCAGAAAGGATGTTGCTAACAACATGAAACAAGGTGTTTATTCAGTGGGTTCCATAAGACTAACAGATGCACTGAAACATAAAGAAACCACTGCAATAATTGATTGGAATGTCAAAATAATGGAACGTGGGGTTCTCGATATCTTTGATATAGTCAAGAACCCAGATGCACTATCTCGCTCCAATACCCCTACATTGGTTGGTCCTGAAGTCATTAAAACATTTTGTAACCCAAACGATAGAACTGTGATATGTCTGGATGATCTAAAACCCTGTGATGTGGTAAGTAATATTGTAAATACTCACGAGAGAGCAGTACAATCTATGAAATCTGGTCTCCCGATCGCAGATGTAAGTGATCTCAGCAATAGAGTAATAGATCCAAAGGATGCAAAGATGGCATCAGGGGCGGTTGATGGTAATGCAAATGGGTTATCAGAGACTTCTGTAAGCATTCTGATTGAAAATATTTTGAATAAAAAAAATCCAAGAGGCAAAACTCAATACGACACTGAATGAGGCCTCATATGCAGACTTGCTGAAAATGGTTGAAAATTCCATGTCAGCTAGTGTGAGGGCAGGTGCTACAGTCTTGAACATTGATAAGGCAAATGATTTACATGGGGAGGATACAGTGTGTAGAGAACAAAGTACTAAAGAAGGAAGTGTACCAAACTCATGGGCAGTGATTCATTCAAGTAATAAGAAAGGATTGGCTACTTGTTTGAGGGCACCGTTTTTTCCTAATGTTGAAAGCTTACTTCTATGTTACGTGTTTGAGGAAGGGGGCCCAAGGTCTCTTAACAGGCCATATATACTAAACATGTTTGCAGACATCAGAGAATTTAGCCTGATTACTTTGGCTGATATACAACTGGTGGACGTTATAGATAACTACAGGTATGATTATGTTAGGTTGGTAATCCCTTCCCCCTTGGTTAGTGCTTTAATTATGAAGGAGGCTGTATCTTTACAAAAAAGGGGGTTTGACTTAATTACATACCAATACAACATATGTAAGAAGTATGTAGGTAATGGGAATATGACCAGAGTGGCCAATATAAACAGTCATGATGTACTAATCCCCAAACAGGATGAGGGTTCAGCAATAGTTGCTGAAGCAAGGACGCATCTGAAAGACATGCAGGAATGGCGATGGCTGGCTCTATCATTGAGAGAATCGAATGAGCAGCTAAAATCTGTAAATAAATCTCTTTAGCACCGATAGCAGATATCGGCTGGCATGTTGGAACTCTAGGGGGTGCACGCAACTTGTATCAAACAGCAAACTATGCAAAGCTTTGGACCAGTTTGATGTGCTTCTCTTGCAAGAAACTTGGGCTATGGGCAGTTTGATGATGGATGGTAATAACTGTATTTGCTTACCAGCCAAAAAAGGGGCAAGGGGAAGACCGAGAGGAGGCTTGGCTCTGGCATATCGAAATATTACTTCCATTGTGTTAGAGAGTAAATCGATGATCATGGATTGTACTATCTCTGCCAGCTTTAAAATTAACACCAATGATTGCATAATATCCATTTTGATGTTTAATATATATTGGGATCCTGTCGAATTAACTGATGTGCACCTGACAAATTTGTTTGACAGTTTAAATTACGGATAAGCACTTGGCTTGATATAAATCCAACTGGGGATATATTGTTGGCTGGCGACTTAAATGCAGATTGTAATCTCTCAATGGATGATTTGCAGTTGACATTGGCTACCTCTCGGTCCTCTTCCCTGGCAGTAACTAATAAAAGGCATAGAGGGAGTCTATGGCTAGAATTTGGTGCGAGCTGGGGGTTGCACCCAATGTTTAATTTAATGCCCATTTGGCAAGCGAGAGGAGTAAGATCTACAATAGATTACATATTTGTGAGTGACTAGCTTGAGGAGGGAATATGTAATATGAAAGTAGAGAGTCTATTGGTAAGAGATCATGCGCTGCTGTCAATTTACTTTCCATGGGATAAGACTGTAAAGGATGGGGTTTGGTTTACTGGGAATGTAGAAGTGAATAGTTCTGGTACACAGATCAAATGGTCCCCTCGTAAACTTGAGCATTTAAATACAGTGATGATACATGATTTTAATTCTTCATTTCCTTGTGAAACTAAGTCAGAGGTCTACTCAGCAGAATCCTTTAATGGCTACCTAGATTCAGCTTTGCAACGATGCAGATTACTCAATTGTCCTCAAGTGGCGGAGAGGAAGAATCATAAGCATGCATTCGATGTAGAAACGAAAAATAGGAAGGTTAAACTTAGAAAAGATGTTCGCCGGATCTTGTATGGGCAAGATATTACAGTTGAAATAATCCATAAGGTTAAACAATGTAAACAATCTTACACAAACTTGGTTGTAGCTCATAGAGCTGCTTTTGCCCAAGAAGATGGTGAACAAATGCTTCGGGCGATGAAAGGGTCGAATTCACGTGAATACTGGTCTATCATAAATAGGAAGGAAATGAGTCAAACACAACTGACGATGAATCTAGTAGTATGGACAGACTACTTTGAGAGTATATACAAGAAGTCGCTTATTGGATTTGAAATAACCCAAGAAAATGTAGTGGTATGGTCTCTGGACACCTCTGTCTACAATGTTGTACGTTACATCAGAACATCTAAATACATTACTCCAGGTCCAAATCATTTGTCATTTGCAAACTTGAACAATAATGTATACATGTGGGCATGCCTCCTTCACATATTGTTTAACGAGATATGTAAAAATAGGAAGACACCAGTGTCGTGGAAGATATCCTACATGTTGCTTATATTTGTAAGGAAACGTAAAGGGATCCGGGATCTGAACCAGTCAGGAGCCCGGTGCCAAGTAGCAAGACCTGTTACACCTGCTGTTTCCACACATATCCGCCTTAACCATCAGGGAAATAGATCACCTCCCTACGATAGGCGTACCCGTACTCATAGAGTACGCTTTCAGTCATTCCGAAAGTACTGGGGGTTGCTATGGCAACGCGTACGCTCTGCGTTGTTGGGATCACGTGTCTTTTCACGTTGAGCCAAGTTGTGGCGGATCACGTGACCGGTGTTTGGAGTATTAGTGGACCGTTCAAACTTGGCGCTTCGCTCCTGAATTTGTATTCTATTGCCTTTGCTTTTGCGCTTCTGGATTTTTGTATTCTTGTGACCTCGGCTTGCTTACTGGATTCCTTTGGATTGCCCCTTTCTGTCTTCCGGCTTGTACCTATTTTGACCTCGGACCGCTCATCGACCTTCCTCTGCTTCGTGATTCTGTCATATGCTCATCTACTAGGTTTTGACCCACGACTACTCATCGACCTGCTGCTGCCTCTCCCTGGTTCCTTCCGTACCTGCATTGCGCTTACCGCGGACTTCGGTTCCTCCCGTTGTGCTGAACTAGAGACGCTTCGTGCTGCTGATTAGGCATCCTCGTGCCAGCGGTGGGTAGGTGGAGCAATGAACTCCTTTTTCACTGACACTGGAATTGTGAATAACAGGCGTCCTCGTGCCGTGGGATGTTAGGGTTTTACAGACTTACCTTAGATTTCCATTTTCCTTTTTCTTCATGACGCTGCAGGAAACATACAGATGGTAAGAGTGTTCCATGTTACGCTTCATTCAGTACGTTAGCCATATCCGTGACTAGTGACTAATTTGTTGGTGTTCTTTTAGGTTAGACGTCTCATGGCTCCTCTTACTGATTCTTGCTAGCTTTGCAGGTATTACCTTGTTATGACTTCCTGTATTGGGTTATTACTGTCAATTGGCTGTTTCTAATTGCTACTTCCTTTGCAGGCTGACAGTTCCTGTGGTGTCCATCCATCTTTTGGTTAATAGATCCTTCAGGGGGTATTTCTGAGTCCCTCTGAAGGGTATATTGGCAGAAAGAACTTGTCGGCTACACAACGGGTTAAACTGCCAAGATTGACCTCTGCTTATTTGGCAAGAATATCAAGCCTGTGCTGACAATATTTAAGAAGGGCAACCGACTGTGTCCAAAAAACTACCGTCCCATTACACTGATGAATGTGGAGTCTAAAATATTTGCATCAATTGTTTTGGAGAATTTGTCTTTATAGATTGATGAGAATTCCATCTTAGATTGCAGACAAATTGGTTTTTGGAGATCAATTGGGACGGATGTTGGGGGTTTGTTGGTAGCTCAAATGCAGAGTTTTGCCAAAAATCAATTAGCAGAGCCACTCTATATTGCCTCAATGGATCTAATGATGGCGTTTGATTCAGTTGATAGGCCCACATTACGGAAAACACTATGTGACTTAGGGATTCATAGAGGCTTGTTAGACATAATTATACATCTGTACTCGCATACAGTGATGAGGCTGAGGATGAATAATAAGGGTGTACTATCAAATGTTATTACAATACACAATGGCCTGAAGCAAGGGTGTAGACTTGCGGCCACACTTTTTAATCTATATGTCTCCCAAGCGGGCAATGTTTTGAATAAGAGTGGTTTAATTGCCCCTAAAATTGGTGGGTTGTCTGTAAAGTGGGTCGCCTATGCAGACAACTTTCTGTTATTTGATTGTACCAAGATTGACCTCCAAAGATTGATCGTGTAGTTTGAGAAATTTATCGAGGAAAGAAAATTGACTATAAATCCCGGTAAAACAGTAATATATTGTGCTAGTCCGAAAATCATCAGACCCTCTGCACACTTGTGGGGTTGAGGGGGCCTGAGAATCAAAAATCATGCTGTACTACATTACTTAGGATACGTATTTACAAGTTCGAAACCATTTGGTTTCATTCAAAATATCATTCTAATGAAAGCCAAAGAATAAGTAAACCAAATTAGGGCCATAGAAATGAAATATGGGAAATTTACATTGGCCCCCTGTATTCGATTTTATTGTTTAAAGGTTTTCCCCCGTTTATCTTATGGCTTAGAGTTATTAACCAATGCCCTGACGCCATTCTTGAAAACACTTGAGTCATCTATCTGGCGAAACATATTGTCCTTTATTCCAAAGTGTATTCCATTTGAAATGATTTTTTACGAATTAGGGCTGTTATCGCTGAAGTGCACAATGTATGTGGAAAAAGCTAGCCCTGCTTAGAAAATGTCTAGTGTCAGAAAAGGATTCAATGTATTACTATCTAAATGAAGATTGGAAAGGACATTTTGTAAGTTCACTGAAAATTGAGGGAGAGAAAATCTTATCTAATGTGGGCTTTCACTGAACACCCTTATCGAGAATCCTGGAAAGGTGAAAGAAATTGTGAAAGCCTATGATTGGATTGAAAACAATGCTGTTGTCCTGAATTCAAACGTATATTCTCAAGTTGTTTCATTCTGGAAGTGGGCTCCTAATCCAGAGAAGTACCTAGTGAGATATCCTTCACGTTCCTTTATAAATAGGACCATAGGCCTCATTAGGACCCTGGCGGTAGCCGTGCCCTTACTAAGGGCATGGCTGCCGCCGGTAATGATTTACCGGGGCCCTGAAAAGGGCAATAACCGGATCATGCCGACCTTGGCGGACCCAGTTATTGCCCTTTTCTGGGCTCCGGAAAAAAAATCCCCATTCCCATTGAGCCCCATAGGGCTCAATGGGAATGGGGAGGATGCTAACAACAGGCATGTCACTAACAGGCCCATTGTTAGCATCCTGGACTGCTAGTGGGACCCGCTAAGGATGCCTGGTCTGACCAGGCGTTCCTTAGCAGGTCCCGCAGCAGTCCTCGTAATAGGGCAGGCCGTAATGAGCGGTGCGGGTCCCGTACCGGCACCGTTCATTACGTGGCCGCCTGCCTCCTAATGAGGCCCCATGTGTTTTAGATTTAATGTGTTAAGTACTAATGAGATTCAGAATATACGTGCCAAGAGTGGGGAGATGATTAAACACTGTCTCATTTTTGTAAGATAGCAGGGACGATGGAGTCATTAATGCATCTTCTAATAAGATGTCCTAATCTGCTGCCACATAGAATTGAATACTTTGACCAGTTTGTCTCGAATACCTCGAATGTTGATAGAGATCAGCTTTGGTATGAAGTGATGCAGGGAAACTCGGTCATAATGAATATAAGGGTAAACGCATTTCTGAATAACATTTGTCATGTTGAATGAGTCAAAAATCAAGCTCCACTCATAGGAATCTCAAAGTATTTTTTGGCACATTATTGTGTTGTAATATGTTTAAATAATTGTCTGTAATTCGGGATTTCATGAGGGAGCTGTTACAATACAATACGTGAAATACACTTCTGAATAACATCTGTTATGACGATTGAGTAGTGAAGAGAATGAGGTTTAACAGCAAATAGCTTACTGAATGTAAGGTTTTAGCTAGGGGTGCCTAATGGAAAGTATAAATATTATCGGGATGACATTTTATTTATCTTAGTAATTTTAGGAATGTGTGATTGAATGCCATGAAGTGCATAATGTTGTAATTGTGTTTGTATTAATTGATTATTGTCAAAAATGATGTTGAATTGTTTTTGAAGCAATTGTCTTTGAATTAATTGTGTAATTTTAAACTGTAATTTTAGTTTTGTAAAGGTTTATTTAAACCAAAACAATAAAAAAAACATCTGCATTCCCTGCAATGCAAAGCAAGAGCCCATTGGTGCATAATAGCATCCTTCCAGAGTTCAGTTCCAAATTGAGGGAGCTTTATGGTGCTAGCTGTTGTATTATGGAATTCCAGTAATGGCGTGTCAGTCTTGGGATATTCCTTAATCAGTCTGGTATTTATGATATGATAGTTTATTTATATAGCGCCTATACACAATGGGCCTCATTATGAGTCCGCAGACCCGGACTTAAGGTCACTGCTAAAACCATACCAGCGCCGTTTCCGCGACCGTGCAATCACGACCCACGGACCCGGAAACACCACCACCACAAACCGCCGCCGCTTAGATAAGGGATCCGTAAAGATCGACGGCGGTGAAACCACCCACTTACCGGCAACACGAAACACCATGGCCATCACGAGTACTGTCGACATGGAAACACCGCCAAAAAAATGGCGGAAAAACCGTGGCCACGGAGGCGGTAACGGCGCTGCCACGAACATGATGTTAAACAGTACCAGGTGAGGCAAATCAGGCCACAGGTGCCCCAAATGTGGCTAGCTGGACCCAGCAGCTCAATGGGAGGCTACAAAAGGGACACACCCACACCCAGGCCAACTCCAAACACAACAATGCAGGCAGCAGCAGCAGCATTGGGACTGGGACTTATGAACCTACAGGCAGCAGTGCACATAGTGGCAGCAATGTTGCAGAGGAGGATGAGGCAGAGGCGGAGGAGGCGCAGGCGTCAGTTAGCAAACCCTGCACCCATGCCAAAACCAAATGCGCAGCCGGCACGGCCCCGCAGGCAGCCTGCAATACCCCACATCAGGGCCTCACCGTGGAACTTGACCCCAGGACAGATCCACACATTATACCGGCTGGACCGGCCAACAATCATGTACATCACCACTATGATTGAGAATGACATTAGCAGCCACATTGCCATTTCAACTGCAATTCCCCCCTCCTGAAGGTGGTGTCAGTACTGCACTTCCTAGGCACAGGAACCTATCAGCACACAGTTGGTGAGCTGCATGGGCTCTCACAACCCTGTTTCACAAAACTATTGCGACAGGTACTGGACGCTCTGCTGCGCCATGTGTCCGAACACATCACCCTAGCCCGTACACTTGCAGAGGTCATTGCAACCAGGTTGGCATTCCATGCCATTGCAGCCATGCCAAATTGCATAGGTGAATTAGACTGCACCCACATAGAGCTGACAGTACCACGTGCAATGGAGATGGTGTACCGCAACAGGAAACAGTACCACTCACTGAATGTACAGATGGTATGTGATGCCGGACTGCTGATTACACATTGCTGTGCACGTTTTCTGGGCTCAACACATGACTCAATGGTTCTGCAGAATTCAACATTGCCACGCTACATGGAACGCTACGTTGGACAAAGCACATGGCTTTTGGGTGAGTACTTCTGCCAATGCACATGTCCTATGGAAGTGTGTTGAATGTCTAG
Source organism: Ambystoma mexicanum (assembly GCF_040938575.1). NCBI lineage: Eukaryota > Metazoa > Chordata > Amphibia > Caudata > Ambystomatidae > Ambystoma > Ambystoma mexicanum. The sequence continues at coordinate 1,283,543,758 of NC_090934.1, forward strand.
GCCAATGACCCGTGTAAGAGGGCTGCCACAACTGCACATGCATCAACCCCTTGCACATGTAATGGACGGTCAGCATAACCCACACATCTAAAATATAGACATGACAGGTTGCCACTGTACAACACCTGCCAAAGGAGACATACGACCAATGCTACCAACAGGCCATACAGGTGGATCCTCTCAATGCAGCCATCCACACCTAGTTCCACTTCACCCTAATACACATGTTGTCTGCTCATGTGACATCCTGCAAAAGCTTAATCATCACAGGCCATGGATTTAGTCCCCTATGTGTGCCTGGCATTGCACAGTGTTAGTCACCAACTACTATCGCGTATAAGGTCCACTTCATATACACAACAAGTAAGAGTGCCATGTCCAAATGACACCATCTACAACAATCACCGCTGGATGGTAATCACCTGCCCTTCAGACCATGGCAAGGCCCTTATGGTTTAATGTATGATGACACAGTATTGCATTGCATCGGATCGTGAGATGAACCACAAACACTGACATGTCCCACACATTTACTTCACATGTAGGTGATGCTGGATATGCACTCATGCCATGGCTGATGACACCTGTGCGGAGGCCAAGGAACAGGCAGGAGGAGGCATACAACAGGGCACACATCCGCACACATGGCATGATAGAGAGGACGTTTGGCCTACTGAAGGCCAGGTTCCGCTGCTTGAGCAGATCTGGAGGATCACTGCTGTACAACCCAGTTAAAACGGGTAAAATTGTGCTTGTGTGTGCCATGCTGCACAATCTGTGCTTGCGCAGGAACATTCCACTTCCCCCAGATGCAGAAGATGAAGATAGGGATGGCGATGGCGATGGGGAAGGGGATAGGGATGGGGATGGAGTGGCACCACAACCTCCCAGGGGTGCCCAAGATGGCCAACAAGCATGGGATGCACTCATTCGCATTTACTTTTGAGAGACTGCACATTGATATCAAAGCATGGATATGACGATGCCAATGATTAAATGATGTTTTTCTGCCAATGAAATGACAGATGTCCACTCATTAAAGCAGTATTGAAAGGTTTTGTATTATCATTTCAACAGGGTAGAAGGTGCATTGGGTCTAGGGAAGCTGTACACCCATGCCCATCCACCAACCAAACCACCCAAACGTTCCAACCCCCAAACAGGACCCTATCAACTAACCCCCTAATGACTAACCCCCACCACCCACTCCACCCAAACATTCCCACCCATCCAAAAACCATGGTGTCCACAAATGCCATGTTCACTGGCAAACCCACATGCCACTATTTGCGGGGATGCTTGTGTGCAGGTGTGTCCTTGCTTGTGGATCCAGTCAAGTGACTGGAACGCCTCCGTGGGCTGCAGTGGCAGAGCTGGATGGGGTGGCGCTGGCTGAGGTGACCGTTGATGTGATGATGGGCAAGCGTCCTTGAAACTCTTGACTGCACGCTGTTCCCTTCCCTGACATGGCATGCCAGAATGAGAATTGTGGCTGCAATCTGCCAATGGACCTGGTGAGCCAACGGACCGACGTGGCATTGCTTTCCCGCTGCAGCCTGGCCTCGTCACGCTGCAGCCTGGCCTCCTCACGCTGCTGCATGGCCTCCTCACGCTGGTGCCTGGCCTCCTCCAGCTGTCTTTCCACCAGCTGTGTCAGGGTGGCCTGCTGTTGTTCGATGTGCTGCAATCTTGCACATAGCTCGCCCATGGATGGTGTTGGGGAACGCATGGGGTTGTGCATTTCTTGGGGGCTGACCTCTAGCCCATGGATGGGTGACACGCCATCCATGTTTTCTCCATCACCCTGTTGCACTTGCTCGGCCTGCATGGCCGGACCACTCCCATCACTTGATGCTGCCTCCTCAGCTGTGAAGATGGGTTGTGATTCATCATCCGGGGCATGGGTGGCTGGCTGCATGTGGGTAGGGTCTTCTGCTGGTGTGCCTTGTTCTGCCAGTGTTCCTGATGTTGCCGGTGTGCCTGGTTCTGCTGGTGCCTGTGTGCCAGAGCAGCTTGCATCATTGTCCTGGACTTGAGTGCTGCGTTGTGCGCCTGCAGGTGGCTGCTGCGTCGCATCTTGTCCATCGTCGCTGTCACTTGTCACAACTATGGGGATACAGAGGACATGTGTTTAATTGTGTGGTTGTACATTATGTGTCCATCACATTCATCAGACATCACATTCCATATCCAATTGCATTACGACACTTGACTATTTATGCACACAGGTGTGTGTCTGTGCTTCCTGTCAGGCACGGACGGTATGAATGTTGAGGGGTCGTACCTTGGGGATGTGTCACTCATCATTTGGCCAGTCAGTGGGTCCATTGGGTCACTGCAGCCCTGTTGGGGGGGGGCATTGGAAGTGGGGCCATTGGGTCACTCCCATTCACACGTATGGCTTTGTAATATGTGCACTTACCAGCATCTGCAGGTGGGCTCACTCTTGCCTCTGCCTCTCCTATGCCGTGGATGCCTTCCAGGTGGATTACACTGCTGCAGCTCTCCTCCCACGATTGCAGCTTCAGAGGGGATGCAGGGCCTCCACCAGTTCCAGTGCTGTGTTTGCGATGTGCTGTGATGAGATTGCGCACCCGGAACCTGAGGTCATCCCACCTATGTGGAACTCCTTCACTGAACGTGTGGTCACGCCAACCGCTGTGCACTTGCGTGCTACCTCCGCCCACATCTCCTTGTGCCTTTGCTGAGTGGCACGCCACTGATCTGCACTGAAAAGCATTTCAGCATGCTCAACAATGTGCTCCACCAGTACTGTGAGCTCAGCCTCACTGAAGCACTGCTTTCTCTGCCTGTGTGCTGGTATCCTGGATGACATGATGGTGTTGGATGGTTTGTCAGTCTCAGGGAGGTGATCTGACCTGTGGTGTCTCAGGATGGCAGTGGATTGTGCTTTATATAATGGCCGCCTCTCTGTTTCCGGTCTTTTTCCCGCGATCATGGTATTTCCGCTTCCGGTGTTTCCGTGTCGGCGGTGGCGGACACAGTTGTAGCACCGTTTAATGTGCCGCTAGGTCCGCTCGCGTGGGTGTTTGCGTGACGGCGGTGACTCCGTTTCCGCCTCAGTGTGTTGCGCGCGACCCACATGCCGTAATCGGCCCATCTTTCTGCAACCTTCCGGAAGCGGAGTCACCGTCGACACGGAATCACTGCTTTCCAGCGCGGAGGATTCGTAATGAGGCCCAATGTGTTTCAAAGCGCTTCACGGCAAGGGGGGGAACAAGGGAAAAATACAATTACATTCTTACAGGCCATGAACAACAAGAATGTGAAATGAACTATCGTACTCGACCTGGCGACATTTCAGATAGAGCAAGAGCAAAGACACAGAAAGGAAGGAATGGGAAACAGACAGGTGACTACCGTACTAGGCCTGACAACATTTCTGGTAGAGCCAGAATTTTACAAGAGGAGAGGGAGAAGGGATGAGAAGGAGGTAGAGGAACAAAACAAGCGACTATCGTACTAGGCCTGATAACATTTCAGATAGTGCTGGAAGGGGGCGGGGGAGAACAAGTATGGGAGGGTGGGAGACACACATTGTTGCTATCATACTAGGTCATGGGCCAATTCTGATAGAATAATAAGTGCATAAAAAAGAAAGGGAGGGAGAAGGGAGAGGAGAGAACAGAATAAACAGTGAATAAGAGCAGAGAAGCAGAGGGGAGAGTGAATACAGTTGCAGAGGTCAGTAAAACATATAATGTTGCAGGGAACAGAGAATGTAGGCAAGGAATCAAGAAGGGCACAGCATGATTCAGAGCCACCCTGAGTGTGAGATCCCGGGGAAGTCCAGCATGAGAGTTGAGAAGGTGAAACACCAAGTCAATGTGTCCATAAGGTCAAATCCAAGTGTTGGCAACAGGTTGGTGATGGTGAGACAATAGTGAATCGAGACACCTCCTGTAGTGAAAGATGTGATAGGGGGGCAGAAAGGATAAGGGAGAAAGGAAGAGGGAAGAAGAGAGCTGGCAAACGGGGTGTCATAATGGGGGGCAAGAAAGGGGTGGAGGGAATTGGCGGGGGGCACAAGGACATCACAGGGGACAGGGGCATCAACAACATCACAGGGGACCAGGGAGAGGGAGGGCCATGGAGCACCTGTCCTCACCTCAGCACCGTAGAAGTTGATGTTGCTGTTACCTGATGATGATGGGGATGGCCTGTGGGGACAGAGGGAGTGAACACATGTTGGTGCATACTTACCTGCTGTCTGAGCAGGGGTTTGGGCCCTGGGTCCTCCTGGCCCGAGCAGGTCCAAACAGGAATTGCTCTTTTCTTCATCTGCCTGGGTCCAAACAGGAATTGCCCTTTTCTTCTTCTGCCCAGGTCCAAACAGGAATTGTCCTTTTCTTCATCTGCCCAGGTCCAAACAGGAATTGCCCTTTTCTTCTTCTGCCCAGGTCCAAACAGGAATTGCCCTTTTTCTTCTTCTGCCCTTCGATGCGGACGCCCGGACGAGAGACGCCCTTGATCTAAGAGTTAAGAGCAGAAAGGAAGAGGCAGGGCTAGGAAGGTGGGCGGGGCTTTAGGCCAGGTGACCTAGATCCACTTGCACCTGCTCCCCATCTGCAAAGGAAAAGGGGCTGGATGGCTCCTTAAGTAGGGAAAAAGAACGGCAACCAGAAAGGCACCAGGTGGGCGGGGCTTAGGCATCCTTAAGTGGGTAAAAAGATCGGCAACCAGGAAGGCACCAGGTGGGCGGGGTTTAGGCCAGGTGACCTAGATCCACTTGCACCATTATCACTCCAGTGGCAAAGCACATCCACAAAAGACAATAATCAACTATCAGCATGAGTAAGTGTTGTACAGCACCTGCAACTTCATCTCTGTCAGCTCATTTTTCTGGGTTTTACAGTTTTGTATAGGCCTAGCTATAGACTGTCCGTTATTTTCTGCACTGTTCAATACTTTCTAACTATAACCAACCTATTTAAGTGTGGAGATGCATTTATAATTCAAGAAGTAGTGGATATCTCTTGTAGAACTCTACATTACTGAATATGCATGACATTGATACAAAGTGCCCCACATTTGCTTCATTAAAGTACATGATAATCTTATGTTACAGTATTGTATACTACATAAAGTGACACAGCATGAAATGTAGGAGATGGGAGTGCCATTTATATGATTTTTTTTTTAACAATAAAGAAATGACCTACCTATTCCTATCTCTAAAGGGGCATACCTACAAACAAAAGGATACTCAGGTGCACGTCGTCAGAATGTCCAAAGTAATCCCCTTGTCCTCCGTCCAAGCTTCTACTCAAGCACGGTCACCAGTAAAAAGAAGGAAAGGAAAGACAGAGAAAAAAATAAAAGAATAATTAGGAGGATGACTCCCTCCTCCTCGTACACAATTGTAAAGGCGTTAAAAGTTCTTCCAGGACTGGGACTACTTCATGAGCCAGGAGAATGCCTCCCTTCTCCTGGTTTAGTGTCCATTTGCCAGTTCTTTCTTGAGGTTGGGCCAGGAGAATGCCTCCCTTGCCCTGGTTTCCTAGGATGGTGTCTTTCGACCAACAAAGTTCCTGACACAGTTCTCGTAAAGCTATTTCCTTTCCAGGCCCTCCATGCTGCCCATCTAACCTTGGTGTCAAAAGTCTGTCCTTCAGAACCCCCTTCCTCTCTGCAAGTGTCTATGTAACACAACACACAACTTTGTCCAGATCTGCGGACCTATCACTGTCACTAAATTGGAGAACCTTTCCTCTAATCTAGGTTTTGCTGAAGTCTAGTACAGTCTTCTGATTACTTCCACTGCAATGAGGTACTCTCCCTCTGTTGCACTCTTTAGTCTCTCTTGGTTTAGTGGTCTTATATCATCCACTGTGATGAGAACGTATTTCTCTGATGCATTCTTCACTTTCTCTTGGAGCAGCAGCCTTATGATTGCCCCTGCGACGAGGAAAACTTCCTCTGATGCACTCTTCACTCCGCTTTGTGTCAGTGGTCTTATGACTGCCACTGCGACGAGGACAACGTCTCTGATTCACTCTTCACTCTCTTCTGGTGATGATCCATTGCTTGATTTCCAGAACAGGATACCCAGACGATAAAGCTCCCTGAGTTTGGTGCTTATCTCCAGGCTGATGGGTTTAGGCTTCTCTGGGATCATGTCTTCAGGCTTTGGATTACAGTAGACATATGCAGGCAGAGTAGCAGGTACAGCAGGTGAAGTAGCTCACAAGTTGTAATGCACAATGAATAACGGAATACACGCAGAGTAGAAACAAGCCTTGTGTACAAAAGCATGGTACAATGTGATTGTCACATTATACAGTACTAAAACCACTTAGACCAACACCTTTTGGAATAGGTATTGTGACAAGGGAAGTAACCTGGCCTTGCCTTTTCAAGAGGGGACAGGAGCTCCTATGAGCCAGGGGTGGGTGGCCTACCAGGGAGCCATCCAGACCCAGTCCTACCCCTGATCTGTGGCAGCAGAGAGGTTCCCCCATCCTTTTGACAGAATGATTGAAGGCAGACCATTTTCTCCTACCATGACACTTGAACAAAACTGCACGCCATTGTTTCTCTTATTTCTTCAGATCTGAGGGTGGTAAGCCTGACCAACATAAGAGAACAGAAGCAGCAAGGAAGCTGAAAGCACCTACAGAAACCCTCCTGTGCTATCAGGTGACACAGACACGATGGAGAGACAGCGTAGAGCCACTCAGAGAATTGGGGAGAGAGAGAGCCGCAGGAGGAAGCCTATGGCATAAGTGGGAAATGGAGAGGTGGTGCGATCCAGCACAGAAGCACCGGTGGGAGGCTGTGCACACATAATCATTCACTAAACTACCTGGGACAATTTGAAAGACTTGAGATACCGACAGGGAGACAAGCTTCCAGAACACAAGCTGTTGCTATGAAGTCTGTATGCCACCTTTATGCAGCGAACACCTGAGGAACCAGTGGGGTGGGGCTTAAACACTTTTTCAAAACTTTACCATGCACATTCACATCCTGGGCGTGGAGAGCAGCAGATTGGTTAGGCAAAGGGAGCAATCCCTAAGAAGGGATGGACATTTAAAAAGGGAACAGGAAGTGTGCGGACCGGGTGAGGTCAGAAGTGGAGGACAACCAAAAGACCAGAAGGCGGAAGGAGGCAGCAGTGGATTGTAGAGAAGTGTTTTGGAGCAGGTGAGGCATTGGTGTAAGAATGATAGTGGTTCTGCAGTATGAGTGTGAGTGTGTGAGACAAATGTGTAGAAAGAGTAGTATAAGGTGTGAGAAAACTGGTACAGGCTGAAAGAAGGGTAGCTGAGTAGTAGTGTGAGAGGATTTTTTTGATAAACAGTTTTTATTCTTTTATCAACACCACAACAAACATTACAAACATTGAGGACATTGCATGTGCATTTTGCTTCGTTATGTTCACTCTTTGTGCATCGCTGTCCTCCCCCCTCCCACCCCAGAACCTCGAGCCCCTGTTCCAAAGCCTTTCGCTTTTTTATTTATATACTTGTCTTACTCGACAGCCCCCCTTGTGTCATCTTTGCTGGGATCCGCCTGGGGGGGTCCCACCATAGTGGCCACCAACTGCCTCCATGCTATCAAGGGTCCCGCTTCTTCCTCCCCTCCCTTACTGATTGCTTCATACCAGGCTGCCGTTTCTGCATCTGCCCACTTCAGGAGGTCCACCCACCACTTCTCTATTGTGGGCCGCTGGGCAGCCTTCCAACCCATTGCAATTCTTTGTTTGGCCAGGATGTAGGCCAGATCTTTCATTTTACTAATGTGCTTCAGGTTGCGTGGTCTAACAAACACCCCCAGCATGCATCCCCAGACTGACTCCACCTCCAGCACAATCCCCTTTTCTGCTAGGCGTTGCTTAACCTCTGCCCAGAATCTACCCACCTCCAGGGAAGTCCAAAACATGTGCATCAACCCCGAATCCACCTCCCCGCACCGCGGGCATCTTTGTACTGCTGAACCTTCAAACCTTGCGATCCTACTAGGGGTCATATACGCCCTATGGGTGACATACAGCTGTATCTGCTGAAGCCTTGCGTTACGGGACACCTTCTTATGTTACCTTTGTACTCTGTCCCATTGCCCATCCAGCATAGGTTCTCCCAACTCCTCCTCCCAGTCTCGCCTCAGTTGGAGCACCTCCCTACCCACCCTGGACATCAATAGATTGTATATGCGGGATATTTCGTGCCTGCCCTCCGAGACGTCATACATCGTCTCAGTGACCATGTCAGGTTGCTCCGCTAGCACTTCCGCAGGCCACCTTTCCCGCACCCGTTTGCTAACTATTGTGTAAGTAATATGTTGGCCTGAGTGCACCCCGGTATCTTCCATCAACATCTTGAAGTCCAGTGCCATACATCACCGAGGGTCACAAGGCCCATCGGTTCCCAGTATTTACGGATCCCTTTTATCAATTGCGTGTCTTCCCTGCATAACACCACCAACGGCACCTGCAGGGAGAATGGGGTCGGGTTTCCCACCATCTGCCAAGTTTTGTTCCATATTTCCCAGCCCAGCTTCAACAGTCCCGCCCTTCCTTGCACCTTGGATTTGGGCAACCAAACCACCTCTCTCAAAAAAAAGGGAGCAGTGTCCTTGTACAAAAGCCTAGTTTCAGCTGTCTCCACTCCGGACAACCATCTTGCCACATATCGAAGCTGCCCCGCCATGTAGTAAAGCTCAAAATTCTGTAGGTTTATACCCCCTCTATCACACGGGTTTTGTAGCTTCCACAGGGCCACTCTATTCCTGGAGTTGTGCCAAATAAAACCCCTGCATAAACTGTGGAGTCTTGTAAAAAACCGTTTGGGGAGCATATGGAATGTTTGTGAAAAAGTGCAACAGTCTCGGCAAGACCACCATCTTGATCAAGCCGCCCTGCCCAATATGGCCAGAGGTGGCCTGGACCAGAACCCCATGCTGTTCTTAATGCCTACCACCGCCCTCTCCGTATTATGCTTATATTCGTCCTCGGCCGAGTGGTATATGTCGATACCCAAGTATCAAAATGTCCTATCTGCCAGGGTATCTGCAGGACCGAGAGGTGCCCCTGCGGGGTCCTCCTGTATCTCCCCTGGGGGAACATGCTCGATTTCCCAGGATTTACCGCTATGCCAGAGAGGGTGGCGTATCGTTCCATCACCTCTAAGACATATTGCAAGTTATCCTCTGGGAAGCGGAGGTACAGCAGGATGTCATCCGCATACAGTGATGTGAGGTGCGTTAACCCTTTCGTGGGGATTCCAATCTCACCATACTATTGTCTGAGGCAGATGGCCAGGGGCACCAGGGCGAGAATGTACAGCATGGGCGACCAGGGGCAGCCCTGTCTCGTGCCCCTACTAAGTTGCCATTTATCTGATATTAATGCGCCAGTTTTAACCCTGGCGATTGGGGCGCTGTATATCATTCGGACCCACCTGAGGTGCCCCGGTCCCATTCCATATTCCTTCAGCGCCGCTAGCAACCACGGCCACCTGACAGAGTCGAAGCCTTGATGGCATCCAACGAGACTATCGCTATTTCGCCTGGGTCCCCCTCTGTCTGCTCAATTATGTGGTGGAGCCTTCTGTGATTATCTGTTATATTTCTACCAGGGATGTACCCTACCCTGTTTGATCGGGGTGTACTAGTTTACTGATAACGCGTTTGAGCCTATTTGCCAGCGTAGCGGTGAGGATTTTACTGTCTTGGTTGAGCATTGACAGGGGTGGGTATGATCCACAGTCTGTGTTCGGCTTACCTGGTTTTAAGAGCGGAATTATCACCGGTTCTCTCAGTGACTCCAGCAGCCTCCCTCTTTCAAACGCCTCATTTAGCATGGCAAGCAGCGGGAGGAGCAGCTCCTGCCTATACATCTTATAGAATTCACTCGGGAGCCCATCCGACCCCGGGGCCTTACACGTGGGTAGGTGCTGTATCACTGTCTCCAGTTCCTGTAATGTGATTGGGGCATCCAGGCCCTCCCTCTCCTGGTCATTCGGTTTAGGCAATTCTATGTCCTCCAGGGTCTCCAGAGTATCCTGCCCCATCTCCTCTCCCGTATCCTCATATATGCGTCTATAGAATCTAGGAAAAACCTCATTGGCTCCTTCTTGGGTATTCCAAGTCTGACCCTCTTCACCCTTCAACTCCCTGACCACTGGGCGTGGCGTATCTTTCTTATATAGCCATGCTAGCAACCTTCCCGGTTTATCTCCCCCCGCGTGTTGCCTCACGACGTATTGCTTGTAGTTTAACTTGCAGAGTCTGTCCCAGTGCTCACTGCTAGTTTGCTGCAGTAGGTTTGCCCTTATGGTATCCTCCTGTGAGGTGCTCCCCTTCCGTATTATTTCTTCCAGCTCTTTCTCTGTCTCCGTAGCTCTCGCTCTATACCCCCTTGGAGCCCACTGGACTTAGATATGGCTGCACCCCATACCACCACCTATAACGCCTCCCATACGGTTCCCTCTGACTGTACACTGCCTGTGTTAATGTCAAAATACTCAGTGATTGCCTCCCTTAAGTCTTCCCGGAATTCCGTGTCCTGTAGGGCTTCCACCCTAAGTTTCCACGTAGGGATTCTCGCCCTAGGCGGCTGATGCATCCACTCCACCACCAAGGGGGAGTGGTCTGAGAGTACTCTGGCCTTGTATTCCAAACCTATAATTTCCCCAGGCTATCTCTGAGGCCACGAACATATATTCCAGTCTCGTGTATAGATCATGAGGGGCCGAATAATGCAAGTACTGTCTGTCTCCCAGGTGCAACTGTCTCCAAACATCTTCCAGCCCGAAGTCCCGCAGTAGGGCCAATAATGCCTTCGCGGCTGGGGTGGGTTTGTCTAGTTTATTGTCGGACCTATCCAATTTCGGGTGTAATGTGCAATTAAAGTCCCCTCCCCAGATGGTAGCGCTAGCCACTAAGGGGCTTATTTTGCCGTATAGGGCCCTGAAGTAGGCTGCCGTGTCTTGGTTGGGGACGTATGAATTTATAATACTAACGTCCCTATTTTCCAGCATCCCCCGCACCACCGGTGTTCTTTCATCTGGGTCCGCCGTGGACTGTAGCAGCTGAAATGGTAGATGGGGTGCCACCCACGTGACCACCCCCCTAGCGTAAGCTGAATATGTGGCCCCCGTGGTGGTCCCCCTCCACTTTCTCTTAACTAACTCCAGTTTGTCTCTAGTAAGGTGGGTCTCCTGCAGTAAAGCTATGTCCACCTTTAGCCTTCTCAGGTACATCATCACTTTATTCCTTTTCAGGTAACTGTTGAGGCTTCGCACATTCCAAGTTACAATTCTGAGACTACCCATAGCCATGCATAACGTGTACCGCCTCCCCCCCTTCCGGGACTGCCGTTCCAGTCTAGTTTGGCATGAAATTGGGCTCGTACCCCTCCCTCTCCCAACTCAAACTCCCCAACTAACCCCCCCACCCTTGCCCCAAATATACCCCACTGCACACAACCCCTTCCCTCCCACCCACCTTCCCCTCCCCAACTGGTGCCCAGCTTCATCTCTGGATCTCAGGCTCCCCCACGTTTGGTCCCACCTCTGAATGCCGAGATCGGGAACCCGGCAGGGCGTCACCACTATCTTGGTGACCTAACTAATCTATACGTGGGGGTGTGAGGGCCAGGTCTGTGGGGCTCCTCTGTCGCTCGCCAAGTTGCCATGCTCAAGGATCGTGCAAATATAGCTCTGGTCGCTCTACTCAAGCAGGCATTGCCCCGCCCTATATTCTAGTCCCAATGTCCGAGGCCGCGACACCCCGGGTTCCATGGATTTCATACTACTTATCTGCACCTTCTTCCATCTGGATGCCCGATTCTTGGGGCAGCTCTGCATATCCAGCCATTCTGACGCATCTTCGGGGGTATCAAAAAACAGTGTTTGATTTTTGTGGAAAAACCTTCAGTCTGGTGGGGTAGATCAGCATATATTTGCAGCCCGCTTCCCGCATTCTCCTCTTCACTGCCCCAAAGTTCATGCGTCTGCGATGTACCTGCAGAGTGTAGTCCGGGTATGTCGTTTCATTTGCTGACCCCCTTTGTACCGTTCCTCCCTTTCGGAAGTACTCAAGGACCTTTTCCCGGTCTCGGTAGTTCAGGATCTTGGCAATCACCGGCCTGGGGGTGTCTCCGGAGGTGGTTTCCTCATCGGGGCCCTATGCGCCCGTTCCACTGCAAACCCCTGGGTCAGCACTCCCCCGGTTATCTCCAACAGCATCGATTCAACATACTCGGTGGGGTTGGGTCCCTCGGCCCCCACAGGCAGTCCTACAACGCGTATGTTGTTCTGCCGAGCACGTCCTTCCGCCTCCTCCGCTCTGCTTTCCAGGTTGCCCACACGTTGCTGTAGGGCATGAAGCTCGGATTTATGGGAAGCACAAGCTGCTGTGTTCGGGCCCATTTCTTTCTCCAGGTCACCTGTGCGTTCCGCCAAGATTCTGGCATCCTGTCGGAGGAGATTTACCTCCTCCTGTACAGCCCCGACTCTGAGCTCCAGTGCCGCTTTCAATTCCACCATGGCCAGTTCCAATTTGGTGTCCCAAGCCACCTTCAGGTCTGCTATCACTGCGAGGATCTCCTGATCTTTGCTCACCATGGCTGTGCTAGCGGTGGGGGTTCTCTCCTTACTTCTGGCCCCCATCGCCACCGGCGATGTTTTGGCATACTCATCGATCGTAGGTTGTTTACTCTTTATTCTGGGCTGTTTGTTGGCCATCCTGACGTGATCTAGGCGTGCAGGTAGTGGCTTAACGGCGTGTGTTATCAGGCCCGTGCATCCCTCCTTCCCGGCTGGCAGGGGGTCCGCGGTGTGTCACTCTAGGTTTCCACTGCGCTGCCCTGTCTGCACCTGGGGCAGATTGCGCCCTCCAACTTGCGTATGCGCTGGTGTGCCTTTAACCAGGGCTGTGTGCTCCTCCTTCTGCAAGTCCAGGACAGTGACCTCTTCTCCCAGCGTCTGGGATCGTCCTGGGTATCACTGCTGTCTCTGCACCCACCGACAGTGGGCTCCACCGAGTCCAAGGCTCCTCCTATACACTTGGGCAGTGTTCCCCAGCTCTCTCCACACAATACTCCACACTCCTGCCCTCCCCTGCCTCATGTGAGGGCCCAGGGGTGTCACCGTGCACCACCTCCTATGTCCTCCGCACCCAGCCCGCCCTGGTAGGGGGGGCGCACTTGCCAATATCCCAGTTTCATAAGCATTGTGGCAACAACTCAAATGCCCCAGGCATCCCGCGTGTCCGGGGCCCAGGATCTGTGCTTAAATTACAGTGTGCCTGCACCTCACTTGCCGTGTGTGCTGCGCCGAGGCTCCAACGTTAGTTTCTATAAGGGGTGCGCGGGCCTATTGTCCTCCTGAATGCCCGTTTGCCTTCTACTTCACCATCACGGGCTCCGCACGCGCACGGGTCACAATGTGGCAGAGTGTCCACGGCCACCCCGGACAGGGCGGACGCCTGTGTGTGTGGTGGCTGGCTCCCATGGCCACACCGCCCGAGGTGGCTCCTCTCTTGGCATGCTCCCCCGCACTGAGGGTCAAACCTGGGGGGGGGCGCATTTGGTCGCGCCGTCCCTCGCACTATGGGTGTCCCAGCACAAGCTCGCTCTGGGCACACTGGGCTACCCTGTGGGTGCGCCTTCTCCCAGGCAGCTTCACTGTGCTGTGCCATACCGCCGCTGGGGCTGTGCTCACTCGGGCCGGGCCTCCCAGTCGGCAACCCGGCCCCTGCAGCTCGCGTCCTGGGGCTGCCGAATATGCCAATGGGCCAGCCCTGAGGGTCGCACGAAGGGGCCTGCGCCCGCTCCGTGTCTGGTTCGAGTAACGCCACTCCGACCCCGGTCTCAACACCAACTGGCTCGTTCCCCCAGTGCAGGGGTGCCCACGCGGTGTCCTCCACTGTCAGGCAACCTCTCCACAGGCTCTTCAGTGTGTTGTGACTCACTCACTCGGCCGGCTAATTCCTTTGTTGGAGTCCCCAGGCCGCCATTTTGTGCCGTGACTCCAGGGTGCGCAATCCCGGCGCGGGTCACATCTCCAGCTCCCCGCCTCTCACGGGCTTCAAAGTTACAGTGCATCTGTACTCCATATTCATGGACTGCTAGAACAAGTTCCAGAGCACATGTGCCACTAGAAGTGCGTTTCTGGCGAGGATCAGTTGCCGGATCGCGGGAGCTCCTCCAGAGCACAGCCTCACACATGGCTCTCTTAGCCACGCCCCCTAGTGTGGGAGGATTTATAGCGTAGGAGTAGTAGTGTGGGCAGAGGAGTAATAGTGTGGGAGTAGTAGTAGTGTGGAAGGAGAAGGATTGGTGTGTGGAGAGGAACAGTAGTGTGATATGTGAGATCCAGAAGGTTTCTCACCAGCTAATCCCCAGGGATCTGTCATCCAGGTGGCCAGGACACGGCCATCGCTTTTGGATCCAGTTCCTGGGGGTAGACCTGTGCGGGAGGATCACCTGGATGATGGGACCTCGGGGCGATGGAGTGGGACACCAGATGGTGAGACGCGCTATCCCTTTCTTCCCTGTAACACCTTTATTTATCCCATCCTACCTGATGGGATATTTAGAAACTGAACCTCCCGTCCCCTTTTCCTGCACACACACTTTTACATGGACAGCCCGCTCTAGGCGAAACAGACTCGCACCTGAGCCGTGAACCTGGCATGTCCCAATACTATGGTCAGGCAAGGTCAGGCAATTATTGACAATCACTCACACCTGACTTCCATTACACTTTCCCACACGGATAAAAAGCGGAGCACGAGAGCAAAACACACGAAGGTTCAGCATTTTTGAGTTGGCAGCTGAACGAGGGGAGAAAGACAGCGAGGCACAAGAGGTTTGTGAGAGGGGTAACACTCTTGACCTTGTTGGCAGGAAGCTCTTACTGTAAAGAAACCTTCAAGGCAGAAAGCATAAGACCAGGAAACCAGGCTGAAGAATCCTGAATTGTGTGTCAGAGATACTGAGGGTCCTCCCGCGTTACCGACCAAGGTGGGTTACGGAGCAGCAGATGTTGTAGTATCCTGTCCTTGGCTCTAAGAACAAAGAAACGACAGAGAACAACACAGGCGGTGAGTTGGAGAGACAGATGCTAGAGACAGATGCCAGACCGGTTTGTGTTGAAGTCAAGGTTGCAAGCAGCAACATAGTAAAAAGAGCGCTGGAACCAACATTGTTAAACACGTGTGATGAAGACATGAGTGAAGCTAAATTACTAGTGTATATTTGAACATTAAAAGGAAAGATACAATACCGTTGACGGAGTGGTCGGGCACTGTGAATGTGCTCAGTCAGAGGTCTCTGTACTGTATCCTAACAAGAGAAATTAAAGTAGAAGATTGATGTGAAGTGTAAATTGTGTGGAGTGAATCAAAGTGGTCCTGCGAAGGTTTAAGCAAAACACATTGCACATTCGAAAGTCTTCGATTCTGGTATCAAACGGGATCTGAGCCCAGACGAGGGGGTTACCGTAACACTTACCTGTACTCCACGGGAGCGTAATGATCCCAGAGCCTGTTAATCTGCTAAAAACTTATGCTTTAAGAGTTTTTTCCTGTCATGAAAGAGAAAAAACAAGAACAGGGGTGCTGTAATTTATAAGGACTGAATACTACTAGGGCTCTATTCTGCCTTTCACCCAGAAACAACTTCCCTTTTATCTCTAAAACAATACTTTCCTCATCTGTGTTTTGTATTGAGGGAGCTCTCCATCCTGCTATCACACAAGGGCACGTAGGTGTTGTGGTTCTGAAGACATAAGATGCTGTAGAACTCTGGAAACCTCTGAAGGTAAGTGTCTTAAAATGAGTCTCTTGACAGAACCAAGGAGAAAAACTGATGTCTCTGGGGAATAAAAGTTTTCTAAGTTGGAGAGATCTCCCTTGCGGACTACTTAATTCTTTTTTCCTGTGTAGGTTCTCTAAGGAAAAGGCTTTGCTGGTGAGTTCGAAGTTGCAAGGAATAAATATGGAAAACTTTTCTTGAGGTAAATTGGCACGCTTTGCTATAGATGATGCGCGCAAAATATGTTGGGGTCGTCTGTATCCTGACATGGTGTTTTTACTGTGGTAAGTATGCAGGCGTAATCAGGAAGAGTTGAATGCTAAGTTCGCCTTGTCTGAAAACTACACCTTTCACTGTGAAGCACGGTTATCAACTGTGTAGAAAAACTCAAAGGGAGCTTCAGTTACATATGCGCGTAGGAAATTATCTTCACTTTTTATTCTGTAATGTTCTTTAACTAAGGTACCTTTGTATTGCATGTCTTCGGAGGCTGAGATAAACCTTGGAAGTTGCTTCTAAGGCTGATGACTGAAGAGGAACAGTGACGGAAGAAAAATTCTTCTACTGAGGACTGCAACTGCGGAAACTTTTGTCAGGTAATTCTTGTCTGTGATCGGTAGATAGTCTGTGAGATTTTCAAGTTATTAATGATACTGTTCTGTGATTTCGCTGGTTCTGTGAGCAGAACCGCTGGTAGCGTTACAACGCTGTCAGCAGACCTAACGCGAAGCGCGCGTTACTGCAGAGGCGGGGCTTAAGTAGCCCTCAATGTCCAATGCATAGTTCTTTGCTCAAACTTATCGATGACCCACAGGGCGGCCATTTTGGGGGTATTGGGATGCTATGAATCCCTATGGAAGTCTATGGTTACTTAATGCTCTGAATGGTGAGAATGATATGTGTGCCAGGCTAACACCGACCTAAAGCCTACTGATCTATATAAGGAATCCCACATGACCTGAACTTCTGGATCTTTGCTAGAAACCCTGTATGTGATCATGACAGTTCCAAGCCCGAACGAGGGACACCATGTTGCGAACATTGTAGAGAAGAGGATCTGAGCCCGGCCGAGGGGGATCCA
This sequence comes from Ambystoma mexicanum, assembly GCF_040938575.1. Taxonomy (NCBI): domain Eukaryota; kingdom Metazoa; phylum Chordata; class Amphibia; order Caudata; family Ambystomatidae; genus Ambystoma; species Ambystoma mexicanum. The sequence continues at coordinate 1,283,560,623 of NC_090934.1, forward strand.
TGGTCCGAGCCAGAACGAGGGAGACCAAATTGTGAACATTGTAGAAAAGGAGTCTAAGCCCGGACGAGGGGGACCCGTGGTCCGAGCCTGAAGGAGGAAGACCAGTCTTGAATTTATGACAGTGAAAGCCCTGACAAAGGAAAGGAACTTTTGTGTTTTGTTTGTTACATCATGCCTTCTGCAATAAGAGACTGTCATTGTGAGAGAGACTTTGGTGGAAGGCCCTGCTGCCTATGGGTTAAACTGTTACCTTGTGGCCAAGAAGCCAAAGTGAGTGTGTAGCCTCCAGGTGCCACCTTGCCCCGTGCTGAAAACGTGGGGAAGGGAAGACAACTGATCAACTATTCTGACATATCATTTCTTGAACACTTTACTTTCACGTAAATTATTATCCCACACTATTTTGTATTTAGAAATAAGGATTGGCAAAAGGTGTATTAGTATAGGCCCTTTTATTTTGACAGACTCCACTAGGACTGCGTAATTATTATTTGATGGTCATAGCTTGCTCCCATCTTTAGATTTAGCTTTAGATAGGGGTTCTACCAACCCATTGACGTTTAATAAACACCCTTGAACTGTGATCACTTGTGTCTGTCTTCACTGTTTGATACCATGCCTTCCTTACAGATAGCAGCAGGAGTAGCATGGGCAGAGGAGCAGTGTGTGGAAGGAATAGTAGTAGTGTGTGAGTAGTAGCGTGGGAGGAGCAGGAAGCGGAGAGTAGTCCACATCAAAGAGTGGAGGCAGGACAACGGAGTGAAAGACCAGAGGGACAGATACTCGGTGGGAGGAATGAAGGGGGAAGAGTTAGGCAGAGAAGAATGGGTAAGGTGACAGCAAGCGTGATTGGCTTAGGTGAATCCAACAGAGTAAGAGCAAGGCACTCGTCCCAAACCCCGTTGGGACACTTGACTTGGGGCTAGTGTAGAGAGATTTAGGAAGTCCCTGACAGAGTCTTAGACTGATTTGGCCAAGTGCCTTACGTTTATCATTGATGCTCAGTTCTAGCTTTAGCATACTGAAGAGTAACAATCAGTAGCACTAACCCAGGGATAAGGTACATTATAGTAAATTAGTTTTCATACCTCCACTTCCACTCCAGGGCCCAGCGAGTATGGTATATTACACCTGTGCTGACTGTTTGCATGATCCTGCGACTGGAATGTAGTTAACTGCCAAACTGTCCTCTTGTTACCTTTTTTGCAGCAAATCATCTCTGATTTTACAAAGATGCCTAAAGTGAAGGATAGAAACTGGAAAGGTTAATGTAAGGTTCTGTATTATAATATTAACATGCTTTCGTCAAAAAAAATCTGGGACACACTGTAAGGACATTGCCAATAGTTATAGGGCCTCATTACACGGATGGCGGTAAGGATTTACCGGTACCGGTAAAATACCGGTACCGGTAAATCCTTACCGCCTTACTACGAGGTCCCTTTGCGGGTTGGGGGATTTAACGCCTGCTTTTTGCAGGCGTTAAAAACCAACCCGCAAGGGACCCAGGGAGCTAATTACGGTACCGCAATTTGCGGTACCGCAATTAGCGCCTTCCCCATTCCCATTATGCCCTATTGGGCAAAAAAGGGAATGGGGAAGGGCAATGGTGGAAGGGGGAATTACCGCCCCGCCAACCTTGGAATGGGCCGGTAATTCCCCTTCCCGCCAAGGCGGTGCCGGTATTTTACCGGCATGAACCATGGCGCTAATAGCGCCATGGTTCTCCGCCATCCGTGTAATGAGGCCCATTGACTTCTATAAGGGGTAGTCGCACATTATTTCACTTTATATGTATACATTAAGAGTTCTTTCACACAGTCCTAACTGCTGGCAGATACTTGTCTTAATGTTAATTATAATAATGCCTTGCACATAAAATATTACCAGTTTGGTTAATATGGCACAATCAAGCTGTACAAAACATCCTCGTCCTAATGCTCAATTGTTTTCTTCTGTGGGTGTGCTTTCCTACTGGTGTGGTAATAATTGGCAAACCGCATAATGGAAATCCAGAGTGATGGGAAATTGCTAGATGTCCATAATGGGATACTCAGCCAATAAAGCTCCCTGCGTTTGGTACTTATCCCCAGGCTGATGCATTAAGGCATCTCAGGGATCATGCCTTCAGGCTTTGTAGGAGCAATAGGGATATACAGGCAGAGTAGCAGGCAGTGGTCGAAGTGTACGAAAAGAAGTAGTGGAACTATGTTCCCTGCGGGCCGCTCCACAAACCCCATCGCCATGTCCCCTCCCACGCACCATACAAACCTCTAAATAAATGCGTCCTCTCTTTAAGGAAACATTCAGTGAGGTGCACTGAAGTGCAACATAGAGTGCAACTTCTCCATACATTTTTTTTTATTGAAACCATTCCAGAGCGGTTTCTTTTTTAAATAAAAGTATAGGAACAGTAAAACGTCATTAAAACAAGAAGGAGCACCATTCCCAGCCGCTCCCGCCTACTTCGACCACTGGAAGCAGGTACAGGTCATGAAGTAACTCACAAGTTGCAATGCACATTGAATAACAGTAAGGTCGTCTCCAGAACATGCATACTCACCACTCAGTACAACTTGTTCTCACCAACAAGAACCTCACCTTTGCTTTAATTGCCTTCACACTCCAATCCACCATCTTTCCTCTTGCTGGTCTCTTGGTCTGCCACTGCCTTACCTGACTTAACTGAACAACCCCCCTTTTCCTGTTTACCGACCAATCGTATCCGCCTTTCACCACCTGGGAGGTGTTGCAAACACTAGAAGATACAAATACTAGGTTAAGCTCCACCCCTTTTTGCAGTGCAAGGTTGCTGTGCTGCAACAAAGACAGCCCGTGGTGTAGAGCGTCCTAGTTTGTGTTAGGGGGTAGAAGTGTGGCAATCTCCAAGGTAAGTGGAAGTTTGCTGTGCAAACGCTGCTCCTTGCCAAATCTTCGATGAAATATGTTTTGAGCGGTAGCTCAGCTACAGTGTGTGCCAGTGCTAGTGCTACAGAGCAGTGCAGGGTTTGTCAGACTGCCACATAAGCTCTCAGTTTTCTTATCAACAAACAGGTCCGAAGCAGTCATTCAATTCAGTAATGCCTGGGCTACAAGCAAACTATAGAAAAATTCCTTCCATGCAAAAGCAGTGAAAATACAAAACAGTTTATAAAAACATTACAATATGATGAAAAACACAAATCGTTCAAATGAAACCCCTATCCCTATATACATAATCCATACGTCAATCATACCTAAAGAATCCTACAGGAACAAAAACCATACATAAACAAAGGATTGGACAATGTTGAACAAGGAAAATAACAGTGACTGTTCCTGTCTGGTCCTGGTGCAGGGCCAAGTAAAAGAACCAATAGAATGTATAAGTCTGTGGTGAATAGATCTACCCCTCAGCATATCAGTTCAAAAATGACAAGGTGTGTTTTGCTAGAGTAATCATTCAGTAACGGCCAACTTGAGTTTCGGTTGGGAGGTCAATGCATGTTCATGGAACCTCTGCCTTCATCAGGTCCAAGCAACACAACTTCTTGTAGCGGCACGGGTTCAAGACACTATAAACTGTCCAACTCTCTCTTGCGTCACAGTAGGTACTTTAAAGGACTCATGGTGGCAACAGTAAAGACAGACACAAGTGATCACAGTTCAAGGGTGTTTATTAAACTGTATATTCGGGGGGGGGGGGGAATACGCCTAACCTAAAGCTAAATCTGAGATGGGAGCAAGCTTCGATCATCAAATGAAAAATAAGGCAGTCCTTGTGGCGTCTTGTCAAAGTAAAGAGCCTATACTAAAAAAAATGAATGCCAAATTCTTACAACTAATTACAGAAAGAGTGTGGGATAGGGTGTATGATGTCTCGGAGGGCAGGCACGAAATATCTGGGATATATGAGTTACTGAGTACGAAGGCAGGGAAAGAGCTGCTTCAACTGAGGCATGACTGGGAGGAGGAGGTGGGTGAACCCATGACAGATGGACAATGGGATAGAGCCCAAAGGTACCATAAGAAGGTGTCCCGGAATGCGAGACTTCAGCAGATCCAATTATATGTCACCCACAGGGCATATTTGACCCCCGGTAGAATTGCTAGGTTCGGTGGCTCGGCTGTACATAAATGTTCCAGGTGCAGGGAGGAGCAGGCTGAGTTGCTGCATATGTTCTGGGCTTGCTCGGAAGTGAATAGATTCTGGATAGAACTGAAAACAAGATTGGCTAACAGTGGGGTGGTGCTTGATGTGGGGTCTGCTTGGGCATGCATGCTTGGGAGCTTTCCCAGGCCACGTAACCTAAAGCATATTAGCAAGATGAAGGACCTGGCTTATATCTTGACCAAGCGCAGAAATGCAATGCGCTGGAAAGCGGCCAACCGGCCTAGATTGGAGATGTGGTGGGCAGACCTCCTGAAATGGGCAGAGTGTCATGAATACACACACTTCACCCTCACAACAGACTCCAAGCAACGCCCATTCCGGTTCACATACCCAATGGCGGCGGCGGCGGCTCGCCAGAAGAGGTGTTTCCACAGCTGGCAGACCAGCTTCATTGCAGCCTTTCCTGCATTGGCAATTGCTGTGGCGCCTTTGCCATGGTCACCGGCATTGCATGGGCGCGCAATGTTGCCCGCGTCACGTGACCAGAAAGCAGACTCTGTCCACATCACCGGTCACATGACGCTCCAAGCACAGTTCCACGATCTGCATCATGTGACCTTGCTCTTACATTAAATAGAGAACAAGAACGCGGAAGAAACGCTTCACAGCTGATTCCGATGAAGTGCTGTTTGGCATTATTGTGTTTTTTGGATTTCAAGACCTTCAACCTCGGAACGTCTTTTCACGGACTGCTTTCTTTTCTCCTTTGGATACTTCCGCTCCATTCTGTCTATCGGAACTCGACCTCTAGCATTGTTACTTGGACTGAGATTGGATACCCTCGGTTCTAGCGTTCTTGTGGCTCTTGACCTTGCTTTGTTTACTGGACTGCCTTAAGGATCTGCCCACTGTTTTGTACCTTGACACAGGTGCCTCCCAGAGTATTATTACATCTGTTACAGCCTGCTGCTGCCGCCGCCCCATAAGAAGCTGTGCTTCTCTTTCCACTCAGACTGTCCTCCACCTATGCTAGGTAAGCCTTTAGTTATACTCTGAGTTGTCTTGTGCATTCTACTTAGTCAGTGTTTGTAACCTAATCCAATCCTTGCATTACAGTGGTTCAGGGGTTCTTCCGACGTTTCCAGTTTCTGGCTGACGACACTCTACACCTGTGGCCTCAAAGATTGCATGAGTAGTGGTTTTACTTCTACTCGTGTGGTACTTGGGGACGGAGGTTCCATATATCTGCACAACCATCAAGACACAACAGACTGTGAAGCCTCACTGGTCATCCAGAATGTGACCGCTTTAATGCAAGCAGTCGCAGCCCTTAGGACAGATATGGCCACTGCCACCACAACAATCCACCATCGCCTTGACACACTACAGAGTGCCCGCCATCCCTTACCTGCTGATTCCGAATTCAGGGATACCCCACTCCAGGACCCGGTTCCCACACCCACACCTACATCAGTCACACCTGTGGTTCTGCCGGCTCCATTTCCCCTTGCTGCTCCAGAAAGGTATCAGGGCGATCCTTGTAAATACTGCACGTTCCTTAACCAGTGCAACCTCCATTTTCTGTGCCGGCCCCAGGCATTCCCTGATTCTGTTTCCAAAGCGCCTTTTCTGCTTTCCCATTTGTCTGGTGTGGCAGCCACCTGGGCAAACCCTTTGCTCGAATGCGATCACCCTGCCCTCTATGATTTCGATCTTTTAGTAAACGAGATGGCCAAAGTGTTCGACACCAGGTACAATGCACAGTCTCGAGACTTAGAGCTATTAGACCTCATCCAGGGCAGGCAGACACTCATCGAATATATAACCCGATTCAACCAATTGTCCCCCGAGACTTCATGGCCCGAGAATAAAAAAGCTGTTGTGTTTTACAGAGGTCTGTGTAGCGCCCTGAAAGATGCCCTGTCAGTTGTACCTATTCTACCCTCAGTCTACCCCGATCTGGTTGATCTGGCTCTACAGGTAGATGCTCGGAGAACCGAGCATAAGGCTGAAATGGGTCATCAGGCCTCTTCTTCACCAGAGTCATCTAGTGAGCCCATGCAAATAGGGGGTATCCGCAGCCCGATCACTCAGGCCGAACGGGAACGGAGAAAAAGCGATAATGCCTGTTTCTACTGCGGTCTCAACGGCCATTATGTTAAGGAATGTCCTCTCCGTCCAAAGAACAGAAATCTGGGTTTTCAGAAGACTCGCCCTTGAGATCGGGGGTAGGGGCGAGTCCTTCTCAAAATCCCTCTGCGGTCGCTTTCGGTCCTATCAAACCTGTGGTGGTCCATGCTCTGCTGAAACCCACTGGAGATGTCGTACACCCAGTACACATAGTGATAGAGTCTGTGGCTATGGGTTGCTTCATAGACATCACACTCGCTAACACACTGAATCTACCTTTGATCAAGAAAAAATACCCGGAACCAGTCCAGGCCGTGGATGGCACTTTCCTCGCTTCTGGCCCAATCAAACAACAAACCGCCCCCTTGGAGGTGGTGATCCAGGGTAATCACAGGAAGACCCTGTCCTTTGATCTGATTTCCACACCTCGATTTGGGGTCATACTGGGCATTCCCTGGCTAAAGCAACACAACCCTTTAATCAATTGGGGTACAGTTCAAGTGTTCTTTGAGTCCGAGGTCTGTCAGCACTTTTGCCTGATAGAAACCGACATGTCATCCAATCCTGCACGGGCCCTCGGGGGTATAACAGCTCTAGCTATCGATAAGAACAAGTCTACATCTATCCTTCCTCATACGGTGGGAGCCGTCCTCGCAAGTATCCCCTCTGTATACCACGACTTTCAGAGTGTATTTGATAAGGCGTCAGCAGAAGGCCTCCCACCGCACCGAACTTATGACTGCCCCATTGATCTGGTCCCTGATGCCCCGATCCCAAAGGGTCGAATATATTCACTGACACAGTGGGAAGAACAGGCTCTAAAGGAATACATCCAACAGGCTCTACGGTTGGGCCATATCGTCCTTCTACATCACCAGCTGCGAGCCCTATCTTCTTCGTCCCGAAGAAGGAAGGGGATCTACGCCCATGTGTAGACTATAGACAACTAAATACCATCACCATTAAGAACCAGTACCCGATTCCACTCATTTCCACATTGTTAGCCAAACTAACGCATGCCTCTATTTACACCAAACTGGATCTCCGGGGGGTGTACAATTTGATCTGCAGGCGCAGTGGGGATGAGTGAAAACGGCTTTCTGTTCCCGACAGGGATTGTTTGAATATACAATAATGCCTTTTGGCCTCTGTAATACCCCAGCTACGTTCCAACGATTCATAAACGGCATTTTCAATGACATTATGGATGTCTTTGTAGTAGTGTACTTGGATGACATTTTGATATTTTCCCCATCCTTGGAGGAGCATATTGCCCATGTCAGAGAAGTATTGTCTCGCCTCAAAAAGAACGCACTGTTCGCAAAGCCGGAAAAATGCTTGTTCCACACTAAAGAAGTTGATTTTTTGGGTTTCACATATTGTCCAGACTTGCCACGAAGTGAAGAGTATTGAGCCTCTATCCACAAATCACCCACAGGGAGAGAAAGATAAACACTCCCTGTGCGAGCTTTGAGGCCACAGGTGGTTGTTGGTTTGTAGAATCAGGTGGCGCCGAGGATCCCAGAGGCTGTTGGAAGGAAGTCGGGGTTAATACAGGCAAAGACAGTGCTTTAGTTAAATGTGAATAAATGATACTCTCTTACCTATGTTCAGTGGAAGAGTGCCTGAGGTATTGGTGCAAGGGAGCGCCGATGATTGAACAGTCAAGTACCTGGAGGCAGGTACGGGCTGACCACCCGTAACCCTTTAGGTGAACGTAATGATTTCCAATAAAAAACGGAAGGAAGGTCGTAAACAATCCAAGGGTCAAAATCCAGGTCGTAGCAAGTGAGCAGATAGGGAAAATCCAAAGCAGTCCATTATGCGTAAGCCAAAGGTCCAAAGTACCAGTATCCGTGCAGAGTATCAGACAACCGTATCCAAGGAGCAAGAGTTAATCAAATCCGTGATGAGTAAGCCTGAGGTCGAAATCCGATGTGGTAAAAAAAAAAACAAGAGTCAAGAGCGCCGAACAGTGTTAGGAAACAGCTGTGAAGCAGCGAGTGATTCGAAGCTCCAGGCTTTTATGCGAGCCGCCTCCCGATCACGTGAGCGGGGCTCCGTGCACGTGATCGGGAAGTTGAAGTGAAACCAGGAAGCAATCGCGATCGGCTGTTCCAGCCCGATTGCAATCTCCATGGCAGTTGCCATTGGAGACGAGGAAACAAACAACACCGTCCTGTGCGTGTGACCCGAAACCATCTGTGATGGCGACTCTCCTGCACCCTAGGTGATGGGACAATTGGAGGGTTGGACTGTGACCCGCGGAGCCTGACAGTACTTTGTATCGGAGTGTTATGCGAGGTGTTGTATGGGTGTGTAACTGACCTATTGTGCATAACACATATCACCAGGGGGTTTGTCCATGAACCAATCAAAAATCCGTGCTATCACTGATTGGCCTGCCCCAGGGAATCTGAAACAAGTACAATCGTTTTTGGGCTTTGCGAACTTTTGCAGGCGATTCATCGCTGGTTTCTCCTCCATCGTTGCCCCGCTCACTGCCTTGACCAGTCCTCTGGTCCAGTTTCATTGGTCCATAGAGCAACAGACAGTCTTTGATACTCTGAAAACAATGTTCACCACAGCCCCAGTCCTCCAACACCCTGATCCTGAACTTCCATTTGTACCAGAAGCAGATGCTTCTTCCTTTGCATTGGGGGCTATGCTTTCCCAGCCCTGTCCAACAACCGGTCAATTACACCATGTAGCTTACCACTTGCGTAAATTCACATCAGCAGAAAAACATTATACGGTCACGGAGAAGGAGCTCCTAGCCATTAAAGATGCTCTAGAAACCTGGCGACACCACCTTCTGGGGGCTAAGCATCAGACCGTAGTCTATTCGGATCACAAGAATCTGCAAGACCACGCCACACTCAAATGCATGAACAGTCGGCAGGTACGATGGCATCTATTCTTTGCAGCATACGACTTTGTGGTCAAGCATAGGCCCGGGGTGGTTCATGGGAAGGCAGACGCCCTATCTCGCTCCCCAGGGGGGACCCCCTCCCTTCTTTTCCTGGCACATTGTTAGGGTAGGGTCATGTTGTCTGCATCTATACACCATCACAGACCATGTTGTCCGCCATACGCCACTGGGTTTTCCAACACCTGCACTCCTTGACGGAATGGGATCCGGTGTTCCAGGACGGATTGCCTTTTGTACAAGGAAAGCTCCTGCTGCCCTCAAGTGAGATACGAAACCAAGCTTTGGAGTGGTCCCACAACGCGCCCATCCACGGTCACCCAGGACAACATTGCACCTTAGACCTTCTTAAGCGTTGGTGCTGGTGGCCGTCGATGAAGGCCGTCGATGAAACGCGACATGGAGATCTACGTGAACACCTGCTCAGTATGTGCTCAGTGCAAATCACATAGGGGATGTCCATTGGGACTACTGCACCCATTGCCCATACCCCCTAGACCCTGGCACACGGTTTTGATGGACCTGATCACCGACCTACCTCATACGAAGGGTTTTGATACCATTTGGGTGGTGGTTGATTCCTATACAAAAATGGCTCGTTTCGTACCATGTACTGGTATACCCTCCGCTCCCACGTTGGCTAGGCTCTTCTTTAAATCAATATTCTGCCTCTTCGGTTTGCCACAATTTCTGATCTCGGATCGCGGTACACAGTTTACCTCCCGTTTCTGCCAGGCCTTTACCAAGTTGCTGGGCATTGATGCCCGGTTCTCCTCCGCATATCATCCAGAGACCAAAGGGCAGACGGAAATGATGAACCAGACCTTAGAGCAATATTTACGTTGTCTGTCCCTCCAATTTCAAGGTACGTGGCTCGATATGTTGCATCTCGCAGAATTTGCTTACAACAATACCCTACATACGTCCATTGGTTTTTCGCCCTTCTATTTCCTTTATGGGCAGCATCCCCGCACCCTTCCTTTCCCAGATTTTGCCTCCTCCGGCACCCCTGCTGCCACCGCTTGTGCCCGCGATCTGGTTGCGGTTCATGCCCAGACACTTGTCCATTTACGTGAAGCACAGGCTTCGATGAAGGTTGCCGCCGATATGAAGTGGACGGAGGCGCCTACTTATCAGGTGGGGGATCGGGTGTGGTTATCCTCGTGCCATTTGCACATTCCAGGTTGCTGTAAATTGCTTCCTCGCTTTGTGGGTCCCTATCGAGTAACCAAGGTATTGAACCCTGTGGCCCTGCATCTTGCGATTCCCTCATCTTGGCGAATCCATCCAGTGTTCCATACCTCTTTGATCAAGCTTTGCCCGATTCCCACTCGTATGGTTGTCCCTCCTGCTCCTGTTTCCGTATCTTCCCCTGAGGTGTATGAAATAAGCGCTATACTAGGTTCCCGCATCCATAGGGGGAGCTGCAGTACCTTGTGGACTGGTTGGGTTACGGTCCTGAGGACCGCTCTTGGGTTCTCTCCCGGGATGTCCAGGCTCCTCGATTTGTCGCCAGTTTTCATCTCGACCACCTGTCGAGCCCACGGAGCTGTGGGTCCTTAGGGGGGCTCTGTCATGAATACACACACAAAACCCTCACAACAGACTCCCAGCATCGCCCATTCCCAATGGCGGCGGCGGCTCGCCAGAAGAGGTGTTTCCACAGCTGGCAGACCAGCTTCATTGCGGCCTTTCCTGCATTTGCAATTGCTGTGGCGCCTTTCCCATGGCCACTGGCATTGCATGGGCGCGCGATGTTCCCCGCGTCACTTGACCAGGAAGCAGACTCTGTCCACATCACGGGTCACATGACGCTCCACGCACAGTTCCACGATCCGTGTCATGTGACCTTGCTCTTACATTAAATAGAGCACAAGAACGCGGAAGAAACGCTTCACAGCTGATTCCCACAGAGTGCTGTTTGGCGTTATTGTGTTTTTTGGATTTCAAGCCCTTCGACCTCAGAACGTATTTTCAGGGACTGCTTTGTTTTCTCCTTTGGATACTTCCGCACCATTCTGTCTACCGGAACTCGACCTCTAGCATTGTTACTTGGACTGAGATTGGATACCCTCGGTTCTAGCGTTCTTGTGGCTCTTGACCTTGCTTCTTTTACTGGAATGCCTTAAGAATCTGCCCGCTGTTTTGTACCTCGATACAGGTGCCTCCCAGAGTGTTATTACATCTGTCACAGCCTACTGCTGCCGCCGCCCCATAAGAAGCTGTGCTTCTCTTTCCACTCAGACTGTCCTCCACCTATGCTAGGTAAGCCTTTGGTTATACTCTGAGTTGTCTTGTGCATTCTACATAGTCAGTGTTTGTAACCTAATCCAATCCTAGCCTTACAGTGGTTCAGGGGTTCTTCCGGCATTCCCAGTTCCTGGCTGACGACACTCTACACCTGTGGCCTCAAAGATTGCATGAGTAGTGGTTTCACTTCTGCTCGTGTGGTACTTGGGGACAGAGGTTCCATATATCTGCACGACCATCAAGACACAACACAGAGGCAGAAACGGCGGCCTGATATGAAGCAGTCACAAGAGGTGGGTAGGAGGAGGTGGGTCCCCTGATAGCTTGGAGGCTATTGGTGACTTCAACGGTGAACCCCCACCAGGCCGACCACGAAGCAGATGACTTGGATGAGATGATGATAATAGAGACACCTGAAGATGCTCAGGTGGATGACACGGAAACAATGGCTCAAGTTAATGGGGAGGGAGAGGGGAGGACGGAAGAGAGCATTTTATAATTTAACGTTTTAATATTGATCACGAAAAAGAGTGTGGGTTAGGGTTTTCAATAAAGAAATAAGTGTTCACAAATAATAAGTCAGGATGTGATTGCCACGGGTCTCTCTTTCCCATGTTTTGAGCACAGGAAAAAAGTAGATCTCCCGAGCAAAGCACACGCTCAAGCTTTCCCAGCACAAGCCGACAGTTCCATACCAGCTATTAGGTTCTTCGATGGCAAAGTCTCTTTGCAATGAAAAGTCTCTTGCCTTTGAGGGCCTGATGTATTCAACAACAAACAAACAAACAAAGAGTTCCTTTCCAAATAGACTTTGGGTGATGGCTTTTCACCACTGGATCTCCCTTGGTCGGGCTCAGCCCCAAATGACAAGGGGGGACAATTCACTTCACCTGGTCTTACAATACTTCTTACTTTCGTGAATCTTAATGTCTTTTTAAACAGTTCCGCAGCCTCCCTCTTAAGGGTTCACTCTGGTCACCTTTTCCAAAACAGTTCACTGTGGACATCCCTAGGTAGGGTCCACTTCTGTCAACACACTGTTTATGGGAATTGAGGCTTTGCCTATTTTTGTTAGCATCCCTCCGCCTGGTTCACTTTTGCCAACCTTTGTAACACACTGTTCATGTGCTAATTTCACCGAGCAGGATTAATTTCCCTTTGATTCACAGTCATCTGTAGTTCAAAGACTTAAAATGGTACAGAGAATTTTACATGACCCCTGTATGACTATGTTGACCTCTTTTCACCTTTCCACAAGGCCTTCTGGTTATAGTAGTTTCTATCATCGGGTAATTGCCCAGAGTTTCCTGCGAGAGAACCCACGTGGTGCCGGACTCCTCTGTTGCTGGTTTTCCCCTTTTTTCATCAATAGATCTCTAAGTCTTTCACAGTTCATATTAGCCGTTTGCTACTTTTCATTCAAAACAGTTCACTTTCTTATTGATTCTTCTCTCGGCTCACTGGCTGTGATGAACCTCTTGGCTTTCTTTCTTTTTGGTGTCAAGGTTGGTCCCACAAAGACAAGCATTTCACCCTGGGTTGGTTATCAGCGTAGGGGGGTCTTGTGTACCGCTGACATCTGCTGCAACTCACTCTGGCTATTGTTTGCGGTCTTATGATTCCTTCTGCAGAGGTTTCACAGGCCTTGATCGGAAAGGGCAAGGTCACTTCTCTCTTTGTCACCCTCTTGGTATGCGCCGTCTTTCTCCTCCTCTTGAACTGCCGTGCTGAGTTAGCTCTCATGTTGTGCGGTCTGCTTTGCTCGTCATGTGCTCTTGTGCTCCACCTTTTATCCCTGTGCGGAAGGGAAAGTGCCATCAGGTGTGTGTGATTCTGGTCAATTGCCTGACTTTGCCTGACCTTTGTATTGGGACATGTCAAGGTAAACGCTTCTGGGTTAGTCTGTCGTCTTTTGTGTTGTGCAAAAGTGTTTGTGTTGGAAAAGGGGGGGGGGCAGTGTTTTGGAATATCCTATGTGGTAGAATGGGGAAAAGGTGTTGAAAGAAGGGGGATACCGCATCTCAACCGTTGGTGTCCCACCCCCACTCCCCAAGAAGCCCCCATCCTCACTGGTCCACCCCAAGGAACTGTATCCAATAGCGATGGCTGTGTCCTAGCCACCTGGATAACAGACCCCTGGGGACTAGCTAGGGAGACACCTTTAGGTTTCTCACAGTACCCACAACACCTTTGAAGAAACAAATGCCAAAAGTCTACCAGGACAATACAACCTGTCCAACTCGCTTTTACATCACTGTAGATAAGTGCTCTTGAGTCAGAACAGTAAATGTCAATGATCTACCTTAAGGGATGGAATTTTACAGATGCCGTAGCTTTTCTGGTACTATGTGTCTGTGTCAGGAACTAGATTCATGTTTCATCGTTGCTCTACCAGCAAAAGAGCGCGGGTCAGGATCACTTTTTTGTCTGGCTCGTGATTTGATGCATAGCCGGTCGCGGCTGTTCTGCAGCACTCCATATTGCTTCTGTGTTCAGGTTGCGCCTGTTTCTTTGTCTGCTGGCTCTCTCTGCTGGTTCGGGCCCCATGCAGTTGTAGGCAGATAGTGTGGGGCGCTGATGGGTTGATTTTTCCTGGGTGGTCTCGCCATACTGCTGTTGCATTGATTTTTGTTTTAGGAAAGAAAGAGAAAACTTTGCCAGCATCTTTCTTAAGAGGTCTGGGGTCATGCAAGTTGGTGCTGGACATATATAAATAGGCACTTCAAGAGGGAACAGGAATTGGGTCCACCACCCCCTCTGAGGTAGGATGGGCTCTAGCTTCCACCCTGGTAGGCCTACCACCCCAGGCTGAGAGTGGTTCCCATCCCTTCAAGACAAAATCAGATTGCTGACCCTGTCACAATTGGTAAAACCACCTTTGCCAATACCTTTTGGAATAGGTTTTTACAAAAACCAGCTGTGATTACTTTGATGTATTCAAACAATTGAATTAAAATACATGAAAACACTAATTTTTATTTTAAATATGTCTTCTCTTTTTGGGAGAGGATTTGGACAACACTACAAAATCTGTTCCATTTTACCGCTCAAATCAATCTTGACAATCTAATTGTTTTATCGCATGGTTACTCTGATTTAACGAATAGTGCCTCTTTCAGGTTATTCCACCTACTGGTCTATATTGGTTTCCATTTGATATCTTATAATTGGAAATGTGTTGATTGCTTATCCTATGTTACCTGGTGATTATATATGATATATACACAGATTGGAAAAAGGTTATGCCATTTCTCTGACTGATGTGCATAAATATAATCAAATGTGGAATCCGTTGATCAAATATCTTAATGCCTCCTCTGTGGACTCTTTTTAATTTGTTAGGTCAGTTTTAGTTTCGTCTCCTTGTGTGTCTTGTATTGTGCTGTCTGTTTATTTTTTATTTTGTGTTCTTGTGGTCCTTTTAAGTTCATATCTCATCTATTGCTCCAATTTATTCTGATGTTACAGCTTTACAAATGAATTTCTAATGACTTCATCAATTACATGTTCTCTTTCTTACACTTACTGAAACCTTGATACACTACTTTGTTGCCAATTGTTAACTCAATTTACGTATATATCTTGGATTGTTTGACTGGCAATGTGTATAATTGTTGTGCACTGCTGAATTCTGTATTCTGTATTTGTTCATTATAAACACTTAATACAAATTACTTAACAAAATAAAGATAGGAGCACTTTATTTAGGTCTATGCACACTTGCAGCAGCTTGTACAGTTGCAACAGAAGCACTGTACTGTTAGAAGTGCGGCACACATTTGAATAAAGAGACTGCAAATTGAATCATATGTATTTCTGTAGTTTTGTAAAAAAAAAAAAAAAAACACAAGGCCACACGCTCTCTGCTGGACCATACTAGGTGCATGTCTACATAAGCAACAACATACAATTCAATAAAATTCAATTAAATAAAAATGTGCAGTGGCCATATGAAAAGGGCACACAGAAATAGGTGGGACTTTGAACTAAAACACTGTGTTGGATGACAAGCGGATTGGAACCTGTACCTCCCCATTGTTGAAACACAGGGGAAACCAGCCTTCGCACTACCACACAAGACAGGTATTTTACAGCTCCAGTATGAATGAATAATACAACACCCACACACGTCACTGTGCACTCAAGTCTGGCAAACCCCAGCACATGGGCAGTTTTGGTTGCTGTCTACCCCCTCACTGTGGCAGAATGTAATCTGACTGGGTTTGAAAGTCTTGGCATTTGTATTTGTATTAAGATAAAAATGATGCAGGTAATTCTATTTCTGTAAGGGAGGCCTGCTAATTAGACCCCCTTTCATAAATGCTGCAAAACAAAATGATAGCACACATGTGCCCTTGATGTAACCAGTCCCCTGTCATCTACAGTACCATCTCTGCAGTGTGACAGAGAAGTTCAAAGGCCACATGTGCTTTCCTGACTGCTCCTGGAACACACATTACTTCCAGGCGGACGTGGCTTCTTAATCTTCTGCACCTCTGGCCTAAATTATGATCATTGTATGCCTTAGTCAGTCTTGTGGCATCTAACTCTTTAAATATAAGACATGCCTGGTTGTGGCATGGTGACTGCTAAGGATACACAATTATAGAGCCACACCAGTTTGATATCACACCGGTGTCAGTTTTGTGAGCAAGGCCAGCTATGGCAGGACTGGTGTATATTGGTCTCTAGTGTGAATGTCTTTGCAGCTGCTATATGGAACACTAGCCAGAATGTTGCCCCTGTGAGTCTCCTTCAAGGAGGGTACCACCTTGCCCCATGGCATATAAACTTCTCCTGGGAATGGTGCTTCAGAGGCAGTCCAGACATTAAAAAAAACAGCCTCCCACCAGGGGTCTGATCACTTGAGGCCCTTTGAAGGCAGCAGACATTGGAAGAGAGCAGAGTTAGAGTAAGCAGAGAGAGAAGGTAGGCCTTGCGAAGAGTCCCACCGTCTTGGTTTCTGTTAGGGTGGGAGCAAGCCTTATTTTCATATGGACTTTACCCTTCTGTAATGCCGTAGAAGGTAAAGAACAATGCTCTGGTCGATTGCCTTAAAAAATGCCAGAGGTTATGATTAATTCAAAACCTTCCAGCCATCAACCTTAGTTTTGCGAATGTCTCACCTGCCTGTAGCCCCTGGTATCTGCTCTCAAGTGTATCCTTAATAGTCCAGCCTTCTGGGTGTAGACATATGATTGGACCCTAACACTGTATCTCTTGTACAGCTCTCCCTTGCTTTACAGCTAGGCTTGCATTAAACGAAATTGAGCATGTGCAACCAGCAGAGGGGGTCACCCTCCATAGACTTATTTTCGACATCCCAACAAATGGCTTAATCACTCAAAACAAATCTGCAACTGTCTTAAACTCAGTAGGAAAACTCTGCATACATATCGAACGTGCCCCTATGTGGTGACAACAGGTACAAAGATGTGTGAACAGTAGTAAACGGCACTTCATTCCTCTTGTAACAGACTGTTTCGGGAGTACCCAAGAGAGAGTGTGTGAAACGTGTTGCAAATTGTGCATTTTAAAGAATATTTGTTCAGTAACACTGGTCCAAACTACTAGATGCACTGTGAGGTAACTAATCAACAGGTCAACTTCGGCCTAACAGCTTGCCTCTTTCCACCCAAAAAACTGGCCCAGATAAATATGTTGGGCCTACGCTTAGGGTATTACACTATAGGCCAGTGTGAGTATGATCACTTCGCAAAGGGCGGTAAAAAAAAGGGAGTGAGGAAAAGCCATTGACCACCCTGGACATGGAGAAAGGTGTGGTCGGCGGAAGCTGGTGTCCTGTGACATAATGAGGTCTGGCTGGGGTACAAAATAAGTACAATGGAAGGGTGGTCAGAGAGCTAGAGCTCTGCTGGTGGGGTCCCCAAATTCCCACTACAAACAGCATAAACATCACGATTGCCATTGAGGGGCAGCAACATATCACTTTGTATATGGCAGCAAAACAATTCAGCACACGCTGAAAGGGCGGGCACGTTCGGCGAGTTTCCTGCTGCATATAAAATAACGACTGTGCAATAACGGTCGGTCAGATAGCTAGAGTGCGCTACATGCCAGGGCCGGCCAGGCCCCCCATTCAGGTGTATGATTCCTAGCAAGGAGGGTGTGTGTAGCCCAATTAGTCATGTTTGGGGCCCCTCGGGCAGGCTATAAAACCCGGCGGGAGGGAGTGCGCGCGCCTCACCTCAGGATGTACGCCCTCGTCAGGCTGTTCGTGCGCTGCTGGCTCTGGCTGCTGCCGGAACAGGGCCGGCCTCCGCTGGGCTGGGAGCGGCTCCGGGAGACGCGGCCCAATGAGCGGCCTGCTGGGAGGTGGGCGAGCGTGGCCGCGGCCGCACGCGCCTCCCCCCGCCGTGGTTTATTGAGCGCCTCGGAGCTTGCCGCTGCCCCGCCGCAGCATGCCGCCCCTAGCTCCCTGAACCGCCGCCTCCGAAGGCTCCTGCAGGCCGGGGACTGGCGCCCGCCCGCGCCCTTGCTGCTGCATACCCTGCCGAAGAGCCTAGGCTGGCACCGGGCCTGCCCCCTGGCACACATGGCCGAGTTGGAGCAGCCGGGTAGGGCCGGGGTTGTCGCGACCACTGCGGGTTGCGCGGCGCAGAGCCTGGAGAGGGGCTTCATCATGGGCGAGAAGGATTTAGGGGTGCCTGGGGTGGAGGAAGAGGATTTTGCCGGCGTTCAGGAGGGGCCCGGTCACCCCCCGCAAACGGGGGAGCAGGAGTGCCACCCGGTTCAGGATGGGCACGGGTGCAACCTGATGGAGCAGGTGGGTGGTGGTACCGTGGGGCAGGAGGAGGGCGACTGTCGGGGGCTAGAGGGTTATCCACCAGAGCAAGAGGCAGAAAGCCGCCCCCTGGGGCAGGAGAGGTGCGTCCCCGAGGCGGAGACGCCCCCCGCGGGCTGCGCTTTAGAGAGTCCGGCGGTGGAGGAGGGCTGTCTCGGGGATTCGGGGCTGGGCCCTCCTCCGGCGCTGGAGGAGGAGGGCGGTGGGCGTTCAAGTAGACGGGAAAGGAGGCTGGATGCTGGGGGTAGCAGCGCGGGTAGCGAAAGCCTGGTCCCGCTCCGTGGTGTTGACACTCTAGACCCGGGGGTTGGGAGTGGCGTGGACCATCCTCAGGCTGGCAGTGAAGTAACTGGCGGCAGCAGCAGCAGCCTAGCAGCTGGCCTCGGTGGTGAGGCAGGCAGCGATGCCATGGACCCTGCCGTGAACAGCAGCGTCCCGGTGCCCGAGATGGGCACCCAGGTGCAGATCACGGTGGCTATTGAGGCGGTGGAGGACGAGGACAACGACTGCGCTTTCCTGGGCGCCCTGGAAGGAGGGGGCAGCTGCAGCGAGGACGACCGGCACGACAAGTACAGGTACGTATGGCGCCATGCCTGCAGATGCCAAGTGAACTGTGTGCCAAATAATATCAAATGACAGAAAACTCTCTTTTCGTGTTTTTATGTCAAATAAAGTCCCTTCAGGAGCCGAACCTTAACATTTGATGCACGGTACTTAAAAGCGTGGGCTCCGGCGCCGCGTAGACTGGATGAATAACTTCGCTTATTGCATCAGACCCCAAATGGGGGGGGGGGAGAGGGGAGGGTGCGTAGTGGATCACTTACTGAATGTGTTTGCAGCAGCAAAACAAACCGCCCCCGCGATTTCTGTCTGAGATTGGTCTACTCCACTCGCCGCAAACCCTGGAGCCGCCCCTTTCTCGCCGCCGGGCGGGAGGGCGCCCCTGTTTATAGTGGAGCAGAGGCCGCGTACAATCCCCCCCCCCCCCCCCCCGTCGCTACCTGTCGAGCCGAGGTCACGTGCAGGCAGCAGGTTACGCGCGAGCCATGGTTATCCCCTTTGCCTCCGTTTTGTGATGCGTTTATTGTAAAACTGGGCTTCAGCCGTCCCTAATGCAGCTGTGCGTATGCAGGGTCTGTTTCTCTACCCCGTGCACACTAGGTCAAACCACCCTTAAAGAGATACGAATTTGGGAGTAGCTGCCGCTTCCCGACCCCCCCTACTGTATGCCAAGGGAGTAGGGGCAACGTTCGGGAACTGGCAATGGCTTCTCGCAACGTGCCATTAATTGCAACTGGGGACCGCTGGGTTCCCAAGCGTGTGAACCTTGCGAATAGGATTGGTAGTATCTGGGCAGTTGGAAGGGCACCAGACTAGAAGGCGTGCGGTGTGGCAGAGTAGCCAATCGTTGGCAAGAACATTTTTTTTTTTTTTTGGTCTGACGGGGTTGTCACTGTCATTGGCTGTGTGGTTGGCAGACATTGATGGATTTGCCTGCAGCAATTCCCACTCAGATCTGCGTCCCGATCCATGATTCCGCGCGGGCGTTGGGTCTACCACCTCAAGCGTTTTAATTGATATACGTGACGCGTCCTGGGGAACAGGCTGTCTGCGCCGCCTCCCGCATTTCCGTGTATTATCTCTGCGCTCGGACTTAGGTGATTAACACGTCACAATCGCCTTTCCTTAACCTGGCTGTGTGAACAGGTGCTTCACGTGTCCTCGCTGTTAATATTATTCCACCATCTGTCACTAATCGCAATTTAAAATGTTGTCGTCCTGTGCAGAGTGCCAGAGCAACTGTCGAAACTCTGGTAGTATAGATGCGTATATATTTCGTAACCATGGCATCCTTAATTAAACCAACAGAACTATTTGTCCACATGATGTGGTATGGAATTGCTTACTGCGCCTCCAATGGAAGACTGGGGAGGGAAACCTACTCCCCTCTCCTCGCCAATACAGAATAAAGAACTTGGGATTCAAAGTCCCCAACCAGCCTGTTAAGGGTGTCATCTTGCCACTGACTTCTCAAAGAAATGCCCGCAGCTTGCTCTACTGGGACTCCCATGCCTTATTTGTAGTCTCATACCTGCATCTGCCCACTACCTTTACCTCCAGGCCTATGAATTACTGCCCTAATTTACCGACCTAATTATGCATTCCTGATGTGTTTGATCTAGAGAACGTATGTTAGTAGTGTTGGCGCATAGACTATGCTGGCACTTGGTAGTCCCTGAAATGCCATCCCAGTGTGATTGTCGCCATTCCAGCATGGGATAGGCATTGCTGGGGCTAGCATAACATGGTCAACCATACCATCCTGCTCAATCGCCTCCCAACAACCTTTGTATACTGATCAGGCCCAGGCATGGTTGACCTTTCTCACTGACGGACCCTCTCGGGTCCAACTGGGGTCTTTCCTCTCTTCTATCTCTATACAGGGGCCTAACCTTTCCTTGGCTCTTAACCACTACCTGGCACCTCTTGCCCACAGCATCGTTACTTTCTGCTCCAATTTTCAATGTTATGTGGATGACTCTGCTCTTTCAAGCTCCTCTCAGCCACCTCTGCTTCTCTCATGCAGACTGGCCACAATTCAGGAATGGTGTGCTGCATTGATCTGACTTCATTCCAGTAAGAATGAGATCCTCCTCATTGGGACACCTGCTCTGGGCCCGCTTCCTGTGAGGCAACAAACCTTGGTGTACTCTTCGACTCCACCCTCTCCTTCCTTAAACACATCTGACATCTCTAAAGCTGTACCTCCTCAGGTATTCCTTTTCTCACTTTCTCCCAGAATCTCACTGTCTCCAAAGCTCTGGTCCCCTCTATGGTGGAGTATTTAGCTAGCCTCTTTCTAAATCTTCCTGCCTCTACTCTTCGACCATTAACACTTATCCAGAAGAGGACTGTGATACTTGTTCTTGGCTTCAAGCCCAGGGACCATATGTCTATAGCTCTGAAATCTCTTCACGGTCTCCTGGTGGCTGCAAGGGTAAAGTTAAAGACCCTCTGCATCATCCACAAGGCTTTTTTGGGACCTTGGACCACTCTACCTCCAACCTTTTCTTCCAAAACGTCTTCCTTATCGTGTTTTCTGCTCATCCACCTCTGAGGATCAGGTGCTGCTCCAAGCAGAGAGTTGGTGGGTGGGGCAGATCTCTCCTCGGCTGGGGCCTCATTCTGTAACAGCCTTCCTGCCTCTCAACTTGAGCCGAACCATCTCCGATTCCAGAAGCAACTCAAGATCTTCCTTTTCGCTTCCTCTCCCCTGCTGATGCACCTGATTGCTCAGCACGCTGGTCTCCTTCTGAACTCTGGGCCCAGGCTCCTGCATGTCCAGTTGTCCTAACTTCCTCTGGGCTTCCCAGCACTTAAGGGTCTGTATCTGCAACCCTACAGTCCATTCTCTGCACTTATGAGCCATCTGTTAGCTGCACTTGTGAGTTAACTGACTTCTCCCCTTCCCTGCACTTGCGTGATTTGAATGACACAAGGCCTAGTAAGATCGTTATTTTGTCCCAAACGCTGTGTACAGGCGCATTATAAATGCCACATCATATCACCTAGAGGAGATGGCACTGGGCTTTGTTCTTGAGACTTGTGTCCAGAGTTTGTGCGCTGGTTAGGTTACTTGGTGCGCCATTATATCTGGTATGCATATGTTTTTTGGCTCTGGGTACAATGCTTGATTATTTATTTACTGGTTGTTTATAATGCACCTATACAGAAAATGGTGTTCAAGATGCCACAGGAGGGTGGGGGCAGGGATGAAGAATTAAAAAGTCCTAAGCCGCCATGTGTCATTTGACTTGTGCAAGTGCCGCAAGAAGTGCAGAGAAGAGGCATTACTGCTAAGTGAGAGGATTGGGCAAAGTAGGGGTGTAGGCCCTGCCAGGTGAGTACAGGAGGAGGGGGCCCAGTAGGGCAAATGCAGTTTTTTTTTTTCTGGGTGGTGCCTGGGTCAGTAGGGGGAGAGCCAAGTGCTGCAGTAGATTGGGTGAGGAGGGCATAGAAGGAACCAGGCAGCCAGTCAAAATGCAGCAGAGATGGATATTAGCAGGGGAGAGGGAAGGAAGAAAAGAGGGTCTTGAGAAGAAGCTTCCAGAACTTTGATATGGCTGAAGCCTGAAAGGGGCACAGAGGTAATTCCAGATTGAGGCTCTTGCGGAAGAGGGAGATTTTTCCCACTCTGCTTGGAAAAAGCATCTGATTTGCTGAGAGTTGGCGCTAGAAGACTGAAGGACTCTAGCAGGGAGGTATTTCGGGAGAGAGTTGGGAGGTAGTTGGGTCCCAGGCACCAGAGAGCCTTGTGGATGATGCAGAGGGTCTTCGACTTTATGCTTGCAACAACGAAGAGCCAGTAAAGATTTTAAGGCTGGAGAGATGTAGTCCCTGGGCTTTAGGCAAAGGATAAGTCTTGCAGTCCTATTCTGAATTACTTGAAGGGTATGAAGGGAGGATTTGGGCAGATTGATGAAGAAGAGGTTATTCCGGAAGTATATCTTACGGAGGGTGAGGGCTCTGGAGACCGAGTTTATGGGGGAAAGGCAGAATGCCTCTGGGATGCTGCTGGAAGGGGAACCTTCTTGGGAAGGTCTGTGATGTAAGTAGGGAAGTCGAAGATGACGCAAAGGTTATTTCTTTTTTGCCTAAAAGCAGAGTAAGTGGGCCGGAGCATAGGAGGGAAGATGGGAACAGGGGTCCCAATGAGAAGGATCTGTCTTGCTGGCATTAGGATGGAGAACTTTAGCAGCACACCATGCGTGATTAGCAGTCAGGAATGTGGGGGAGGAAGAAGAGGAAGTGAGGGAAGCTTGAAGGAAATCTGTGGCCCATCTGCATACTGGAAGTGCGTAGTGAAGGTGGTGATCAAATGGGTTAGGGGCAAGGTAGATGTTGAAGAGCCACGGAGAGAGGAGGATGGAGCTCTGAGGAAGCGACAGGTGGAGTGAGATGGGGAAGAGACAAGTTAATGTAGTTGGCATTCCTGGCTGTGGGACTGCGGCTGCGCTCATTTTTCTGGAGGCGATTTGATGCATATGACCCTGGACGTCCGTTGTGGATTTCTTGCTTTGCCATGGACTTTGTGCGGAGGTTAAGCCGTGGTTGGTTTATTACTGCAGTGGTTCTGCCATTCGGTGCAGTTCTCTTGGTTTGTTTGCCATTGCGTGCATACAGTAGCTGAGTGTGTGGCCCTTGCTTGCCCAGTAGTTGGGCCCTTTCATGTGCTTGTGGGTGCACAGGTTGTTCTACTGTGGGGGTTCCGAGTCGCATTACTGTTTTTTGCCAAACGGGTGTAGTTGTATGTTTTCACAGTAAACCTATCCGAACCGTGACACTCTTACGTCCCCGCCCGCCTGCTAGCACTGCGGGCTGCTGCGGAGAGGGCAGTAGGCGGTGACTCACCACATATCAACAAAGTGAGTGTCTAGCGTGCTGCAGTTTTCTGAAGCGCACAGCGCGCGAGCCGTGATTGAGTCTGCGAGCACCGTCACCGTGTGATTCCAGGCCCTATTCTAGGCAAGAGCCACCTGACGTGCACCTCCCCGCCTCCGGGTCTTATCCGGCCTTGCCCTTCCTCGTAGCCGTGACGCACTTTCTCCCCGGTGACGGCCGAGGCTCCGCCGCCTGAATACCAAAGACCAAGGCCTGGAGGCCGAGGCTAGGGCCGCGGCGCCCTGTCACCTGCGGGGTCCCGTGCACGCGTCCTCTTCCAGACGGGCACAATCCCTTATATGGCCATCGCCACCCCCTCGCTTAAGGGTGTGGAAAAGGGAAGTGACAGCATACAGAGAATACACGACCTATCTGGAACTGGTTAAACGCAGTGGACGATTATGTAATGTCTTTACTTTCAAGAACACGGGTTCGGTTCCCCTCGCAGCGTCTCGTGTGAAGAAAGCATACATTTCACCTTTTCCCTACAGGTTTAATTGAAGCACAGGTTTGTACCTGCTATTCGGCCTCGAAAGCTCTTAAGAGGTATAGCAGAGTTCATACCTTCCTTATTTTTGCAGACTAAACCTCTTTTCAGTGTTAGTGCTTCTGTGCACACGGTCTGCATCAGGAAGCCTACATGGCAGCACCACACAACAAACCTACAAATCAAACTCGAACACAGCCCCCCACATACCCCAGCGTCCTCATCAGACATGCGTGCACACACGATTTAAATGACAATTAGCACACATTCCCAGACATGCTCTTTCTCAGGGACCTGGCTGAAACCACACCACGCTCCTATTATTCCCGACATGCCCGTTCCCCACCCCAACTCAACCACCACAGAGATCGCCCAGCCAAAGCAGGTGGTGGCATTGCGATTTACAAAGACTCGATCACACTTGATAGCCCCACTCGCCCACATCCTTTGAAGCTCCCCTCATACCCTCATTTACAGTCCCAGCACACATCCCAAATTCCGCACTAAATACGGCTAGTTACTTCCATCAAGACGGCAACCTCATCCTGAGCGCTGTCTTCACTCCCCTCCCTATCTATGACCTCAGCCAACACATCACATACTCCACACATTGCTGGCAACGCACTTTACCACCATAAATCCTGCTTCAACAATTCCCACCTCTATCAAACGGGAACGGAGCACCATGAAAGAGCTTGGCAAAGTAACCCATGCCAAATCACCAGGATACCCCCTAAAACACGACTGAAATAAATACAAATCATACGCAACACCAAAGCAACAAGACGTTTCAACATAGTCACTCTCCAAACCACCATTCACACTTTCCATACCCCCATCCTCTGCAGCATACAGCTCCCTAATGGATCTTTCTATCCTGCAAATGTCAGACAAGCCCTCCCCTCTGAGGTCCATCTCCCATGCCCTACTCCCAAACCTTTAAACAAATGGGTTGCAGATGGTCCACCCCCTTGGCCAAGATACCTTCACGAAGTCACAAAACCTGCAGACTTAGCTGGACAATACTGGTGGTTCTGCACTGGGTCAACATGAACTCCTAATTCCATGGTACAATCCCCCTTCACACAAGAGAATGTAGCTGCCACCCCTCATGAAATCATCCCTCAACCCAAACTCCCTGAAAAGTACCACCCCATCATTATCCTATTAAAACCGCACCTGACCATCATGGAACGCTTTATCACAAGCGAACTGCAGTAACACATCCCTTCAAACCTCAACGCCTGCCAGGAAGACTTTTAGACCTGGCCACAGCACCAAGTCGTGGCACTTGATATCCTGGATGACCTCTGTGACATCACTGACTTAGGAAATGCTCTTTTTGGACGCCCCAAAAGCACTTTTCTTCCCTCTCGCCCACTACGTCATACAGAACGCAGCAAAACACATCCCAAGACTCGACACATCACCCCAGCTCCACTGCCCACCCACCCCCGAGAATTGCTTTCAAAGGACTTTGCATTGTATATACAGCCAACTGCCTCAAACCCCATCATATTCACAACAAACTGAAAACATCACCTATATCACAGACCAATACCAGACAAGCGAGCCAAATCCTCTCATGCATTCCACAAAAAGCTTGCATCAGATCCTGGAACACTCGACATCTGCCCCCCCCCCCTCCAACCTCTATAACCACTATCTGCAAAACCTTTCCCCACACCACCTCCCCAGTCATCCAATGTTTATCCTAATCTTAACCTAAAATGCTACTTCCCACATTTTGAACTTTAAAACTTAAGGCACTTGAGACCTTGGCATTCAAATACATTCCACCAGACCTGCTAAAAACCTGTGCCACATCCATTGCCATGAACCATCACTCGTCCTGCTCTAATCCTACCTTAATGGCGCTATAAAGGACACCTCTCTGTCCCCAATTATAGCGCTTTGTAAAACATACAAGCATGTGGCATAATACTGTAATGCATCTCTGTGAAAGCACACCGACAGTGTTGGCAATTTACAAATAAAAATGAGGCTTTGTTTGGTTGCACGTTATTCCCTAAGCTTCCCTGGTGCCATTTCATGCACGACTAGTCTGGATCGAAAGATGTTCTGGAGTACAACTAACATTAGCCCTAGCAAGCATAGTCCATGGAGAGAGCACATGGGAGTCCTAGTCCAAAACATCTGCAGAGCCGCAAGATGTAGACCCTTCGTCTAGCAAGGACAACGTTGCAATTTTCAGAGCGTAGCTCATCTGTATAGTGCCAGAGCACCAGGTAGGTATGTCAAACGCTGACTGGCTGTACTGCGCACACCCAAATGAGCTGCAGGGACAAACACAAGTGGTCTCAGAGGGACACTTGGAATGCGGTCAAACCTGAACTTTAAAGGGGCTCTTATTCATCCTTTCTTGTGGGGTGCTTTAATCATCAGTAGCTTCTTGGACAATTACAGCAGGAATGTGAAAGTTAAGTAGCATAACATAAATCCGTTTTTTAGCTTAGAGGCAATTTGCAATTCATCTTTGCCACTCCCTTTTTTAGTTTTAAAAACGATTAGGGCTGTCAAGTTTCACTAATAGACAAGCTAACGGAGACCTTTCTTCATTGGAGTAATGCAAGGTTGTGGGTTTTAAGAAGGCTGATTGTGATGTAGTATTATGTGAGTAGGTGGACTGCTGTATGTATGGTGTAACGGGGAGCTTGATGGTTAATGTTGGTGGTTGTGAAGGCTGGTTATTCTAGGATGTGTGTGGGTGCTCGCTTCCTTGAGTAGCGTAGCTTTTAGTAGACCCCGCCTCATTGTGGTTATGATGTGATCGTGTTGACCTAGTATTTTCTTGCTTGTCTACACGGGGAGATTGTTTTTTTTTTTCTGCTTTTACATAGGGCTATTTTGAGGAGTCTCATGTATTTAAGTCTTGTTTGAGTTTGCAGTCTGGGTTGTTGTATATAGTCATTCATAACGCGCCTGTACACAAGTGTTTCTAGGTACGACAAGGAAGGGTAGACTAGGGAGGACAAACTGTCTTACTAGGCCTTATCATTCAGATCCTGCAAGAGTGCAGGGGTAAGACACAGTAAGTGCTGCCAGTGTGGTGGCTCAAGTAAGTGCAGAGAGGCAGTGGACTGTAGGGTTGCAGATAGTCACCCAAGTGGGTGGGCCGGAGGCACTGCAAGGGGCTACTGGTCATGCAGAAGCCTGGTGCTGTGAGGTTCAGTGGGTGGCCAGGTAGCAGTTTATCTCAGCGATCTGTAAAGTATGGGATGAATAGGTTTACGTTCTGGTGGAGTTGCTGTGTTGTGGTTTGCCTGGTCAAGTAAGTATGTTGGCTTCTTTATTCCTCAATGCCTTAAGTGATTTTAGATTACCAGAGCTTCCTTTTGTTGGTTCACAGTAGATGGTACATTCATGTTACATTTTCTAGTTGATGGATGTTAACACAGTAGGGGTGTCACGGTATTAGTTTTATGACGGTATGATAACCTTCTTGCCAAATGACGGAATATCATGGTTATCGCGGTATAGCAGGTGATAACTAATCTTAACAAATATTTTCTAAAAGGTCATAAATTGTCAGATTTATCATCACAAACAAAATCAGGCACCCAGGGCCAGAATTGGGCTTTTCAACATAATTTCCACTGAAATGCCACCCCTTGCTTCCACCAAACACACGTGTGGAGAGGAGGGGGGGGAGCCCTGCTGCGACTAGCAAAGCAAACTGAATAGCTTTTCTTAAGTGGTAATTTAGGCTTTTAGCTCCCCCACTGGCTACTTGTGAAGATGAACATGTTGCCATCTTGATAACCTGCATGCCACAGCTCAATGGAGGCTGATGGTAGGATACACTTGTGCGCATACACACCCACACGCGCGCGCACACACATACACTCTCTTTACGTTACAGCCTTTAGTTTACTTGCGGGCCAAAAGGTGTTCAGTAATCACGGACATGTTACCCTTTGGTATGGCAGCAGGGAATACCCACAGAGATGAGTACATTTTACAGTGTAACTTATTATATGTAAATTCAATGATAGAACCAGGGAAATCCCCCATTGTCATACGTTTAGCAAACATTATCCATTATAAATATATAAACCCGTAAGCCGCCATCCCAAAGTAAACCCTTTTCCTTCTTAGCACTGTATTTATTCTTCCTATTGCTTACATATTGATTTTATGTCAGGCACGTGTGATTTATGGAATGGCATTAAAAACTGCTCCAACTGTAACTACTTGGCAGATGGCACATCCAACAGTGCAAGACCAAGACTGTGCAGCACTTGCTTACTGCAGCCTTTCCAAATCAGATTGAAAAGCACACTTAACGGTATAAACGGTATACCGGTATAAACAATGTGACAGTTATTATTATTCAATTAAGTGGTTCACGGTATCTTTAATGGTATACCCTTATACCGTTACATCCCTATAACACAGGCCTGCCCTGATGTGGTGTTGCTGGTCTGGTTGAGTAAGAACTAAGGGAGCATTTATAGTTGATTTTGTAGTGTAATATCTGGTTTCTGGCATATTGCCTTTTATGAACTGGACAAGCTCAGGGATGTTCTCCTTTGCTTTTTGTGGTTAGTTGACAGTTCAAATTAACTAGGCAGTACCAGGAGTATCTTGCTTGTTCTCCACCTTTGTAACTCTGGTTCCTGTTCCTACTGGTAAGTGATGGGCTGCCGCATTCATGCTTTTTTAAGTGCAGGGTTGTGGCTAAAATGTCCATGTTGAGATGTTATAATGCCTTATTGCAGGCTCATTTTAAATTGGTAGTGCCAACCGCATTTGTAACTGTATAGTCGCTAACTCCAGAAAGGATAAAATGGGACTGCTAGCACATGACAAGTTCCAATGTATAAGGCGTGGGATGTTCTTATAGGCATATCCACTTGCAGGAGTTAAGGTTAAGACTTTCTGGACACGGCAGGGACACCTTTCATATCCTGTAGAATGTCTGTGTAGGTTGAGCTATGTGATCTAGGATACATTCTGGCAGGGCTCAATTTGCACTTGCTCCTAACCATTGATTAGTGATATTTGAACCTTGACGAGTAAAATGATGTGCAATGTGTATATAGAGAATTGATGGTCTGTTTTTGTCTGTCTAGTATCTTGCAACTTATTGTGTTCCTGGATCAGTAGCTGCATGATTGTTGGGCTGATTTCCATCCATCGGGAAGGTGCAGGATATGGTCGACTTTTTTTCCTTTGTCTTTGAAAAGAGTGTTTTTCAGAAGTTTACGCAATTAAGGGAAAATGTGAATTAAGAGTGGGAATTTTTTATCGGTACACCATCCTTTCATCGTGGGATGAAACGATTTTTTCTCTTGCTATTTCAACAAGAAAAATCATCATTGTTTGTAGGGGGGTTAAAAAAAAATCTAGATGGGGTGTGGGCGTTCGGGATAATTAAACGGGATGGGGGGGTTAGGTGAGGGACCCCCCTAAAAAATGAAAAAAAAACCTTTGTTTTTGCGTTGAAATATCAACGGAGAAAAACCCATTGTTTCATCCCGCGATGAAATGAACCCTTTTAATCAGCATGGTGCTGAGAAGGTATTGGCCCTAACTGCACCTGAACCCCACCCCATTGCCTTTTCTTGTACAGACGGAGCCATCCTTAAGCTTCCTCTCTGGTTTATTATGTCTTTTCCGAGCCATGAGTGGGGGGAGAAGTAGGCCTCAAATTTGCATTCTCTTTTCCGAGCCATGAGTGGGGGGAGAAGTAGGCCTCAAATTTGCATTCTCTTTTGAGTGATGATTGATTCTTGGAGAGTGAGAAATGGTGTGTGCATGTGGAGAACTGTATTGTCGATCAACCCTACTGCTAAGGGATGTACCAGCCAGTTTTACTCCTATACAGATACTCCCAAGAAAAAGGAGGAACATTGCAACAAAAGTAGGAAACGGGCTCTGCATTCACCCATGCAGCTCTATGGATATGCTCAGAGGGATGCCACAGGAAGGAGCTCTATTACTTAATAATCAAGAGGAACTTCAATGAAACTATGCTCGATTTAAATGCCATCAACTGCATGGTGGTATTGCTTTGACCTGAAATATATTTCCACAAATTGGAATTAATTTTTGCTACTCCTAAAACGTTATTTTACTCGCCCTTTTTTAAAAAATGAGCAAAAACAAACTCTAACCTCTTATCTGGAGCACGGGGAAGAGTGACTTAGAGTCTTGCAACGTGAGGGATACATTTGGGGATCGGCCGATGTTAAGTTTATGGTAATCGTTTGATTTCAGTTATCTTGCATAGTCCAACCAGAGTGGATCAGTTTTCCGATAACAGTAATTCAGCGGGATGCATATTAGTTCCTGGTGCAGTTAATGGTTGTAGTTGTATAGCATCAAGTAGTTGGAAATCCTTGGTTTGTCACTTTTCTGAAGGTTAGCTAGTCTAATGTATTGAGATGTTTGATGCAGGAGTTTAATCGCTAAAAGGAAGGAACTGGACTAATGTTACCAGTGTAGTGAGATTGTCCAGGTGATTGTTTCCTGGCCTTTGCCTTAGGAGCGTGGCAGAGCAAGGCATAAATTAGTTTTCAAAAATTGATTGGCACAGTTTGCTAATTAAAATCTTCTTATTAGAAACGCACCCATTTGATTGTACTAATATTTTTAATTTGCGTCCACAACATAAAATTACAATCGACACAGCATTTTTGTGTACCGCTGAAGTAAGATATTGAGGCGAATCAAGCCTTGCAAATTCCACTAGACCTGCGTGTTAAGTAATTTGCCCACTCGACCTAAAAGAAATGCACTCTATCCATAGCAACGGGTGACAAAAAAATTTAAATGCGCCTTCTGTAAAATGGTGCATGTCACCGCAAACCCACTTTAGCACACAGCTAGCTATGCACAGTGAACGTATTTGACATTTACTGCAAAAAAGTACATACAAGATTCAAGCGCTCCCTACAAATCTTCTACTTCAGTGGGCGAGTGGACTTTGCGAGCGCTGGCTGAGTGTCTGTAAAATGTATGGTGAGCTGCACAAATGGGACACTTCTGAAAACAGGTTTCCCAGCTCGATCTCGCAGGTGCTAATATATATAATGTAATCCTATCTCAGAGCAGAGTGAGCTCTGGAGGCTAACTACAGTGTGTGGCCTTGCAGTAGATGTCGCTATACAGTCTGGAACGATTCATTCTTTTGCATATACATCTAGTTAGCTGTGTGTTCATAATGTAAGAGGAAAAAGTGGAGACTAAGCAGAGTAGATGGCATAGCAGGCAGAGAACTAGTCAAACTAGGTGGAATATTGTAGTTTGCTGCCATCTCGCTTTCAGAGTAACTGGTATAAAACAGCTCATGCGTTGAGCACCAGTTGCACAGATAAATGCAACCAGCAGGTCACAGAACTAGATTTTGTCATTAAAAGCAGTTGGCTGTATGATGAACAATTTTCGAAATTGTTCACTCATCAATGTGATGCATCTGCACCGCCAAACGAAAAAAATCTAGTTGACACTGAGATTTAGATACACTAACCAAAAACATTACTGTAAACCATGGAGACAATGTAGTAATTGTTAGGTATGGAATTGCATAACTGTTAAAAAGTTACACACACTGGTCTTTACCAAGAGGATATAGTTGGCTTAATAAAAGCTATCAATTGTTTAAAAATCTTGCCTAGGAGTCCCACACAGGCCTTTGTCCCTTACGGGTGAAGGAGATGATTACTATTACTCTCTCCATTAGCCCTTTTGAACTTGCAGTGAACAGAGAAGAGGGTGGCAAGAGCCTTGATAGCCAGAGAGGAATTCCGGGTGAGCAGTGCTTTTATTGAACAGGGCAATTTAAATAGCTACATTTGCTACACAAGTGTCAATTTAATTGGCAAACCTACAGAATTGCGTAGCAAATTGCTGTGTAACACTGCTTATTTTATGCCTTGCAGTGGATTCTTGTGTGGCAGCGTCAAGGCTTCATGCGATCCAGTGCTGTGTATTTCCTTAGTTTCAGGAGTAATCTTGCTGCCACGGTCAAGACTTTGGTGACTGAGTTAAAATGACGTTAAGCTAAGGTATATGGTGTTGGCATAATGAGTCTTGATGGTGCCAGCAATATCATTGCCATGGTAGTGTACGTTTAGATGGGGCATGATACGTTAAAAGAAGCAATGCCTTAGAATGGCTAGAAGCTGTGGTTTTAGTCGAGTTTGTATCACTGAGATTCTAAGGTTCCTTAGAGTAAGTGCCCATTTTGTCCAGCCATGCAATTGCTGTGGGGCTGGGTGCCACAGCACCAGATATTCTGCTTTGGGAGGTTTGAGCTTGGGTCTGAATTCATCAAGTGTTCATGAATGCAAGGCACTGGTTGAGGTCTGATGCGAGATGTTGGTGAGCTTGTAAACAATTGTCATCTGCAAAGTTGAAGCATTTGAGGCAGGGGTGTCCTTTTGATGTGGAAAAGGCGAGTGGCCGGAGCCTTGGAGTACTCTGCCTGTCGTTCTACTAGGTGTTCGTCTGAAAGGGGCCATTCATTTGATTTCTGTTCTCCTGTTTAGAAAGGTGATCAGCATAGGACCATTCCTTCACGTGGTTGACTAAACATTTTAGAAGTAACTCTTGACTGACTTCCTTAATGTTGCAGTGGTGTCCAGTAGGGTGATTGCACTGGCTGAGTAGTTTTTTCC
The DNA here is from genome assembly GCF_040938575.1 of Ambystoma mexicanum. Lineage (NCBI taxonomy): Eukaryota > Metazoa > Chordata > Amphibia > Caudata > Ambystomatidae > Ambystoma > Ambystoma mexicanum. The sequence continues at coordinate 1,283,593,404 of NC_090934.1, forward strand.
TTGTTAAGAATGCCGCAAATGGAACAGTGTGTGGGGTCTGTCACTTGTTCTGATGTGATTCATGAAGGTTGAGCTGACGCTCTTGAAGCTGTTAGAAGAGCTGTTTTGAAGGTGAGTAGCACTGCCTCTGCTTGATGGATGAGTTTAAGGGAGAGGGGTGGCTCGTATATATATTCTGCCAACATCGTGAAACATTTTTTTAAACAAGATATTGGAAGGGGTCGTTGTGGTCTTATGGAGAGCCTATTTGTAGAACAAAGGGGTGCCTGGTCAACCCTGGTCATCCAGGCTAATGACAGTATCAAAACCAAACACAATGTACCAGTGGGATTTAGGGAATGTAATACATTATTTCCGTTATCTTTTTTAACAATTACCAATAAATGTCACCCATTAGATTCAAATTCATTTTTATTATCCTTAACATATAAAAACTACCAATTTCATAAATCACAAAATATTTTTCACATTAAATCGACTCAGTCATACCTACCATTCATTCCATCACCAATTATAAAAACATGCGCATCACAAACTATACTCATTGACCCCTTGGTGAACAGTTCATCTATTTTTATGTGCAAAGTCCTCCACTTCAATGGCAGATGGTTCTTTCTGTGTTTACACAATTACACAATATATAGTCTACACATGTTTCAGTTGACTCATCAGACATTTATAAATTCGTCCTTGTTGATGCAACCTTCTTCAGGACTGTGGAAAGGGATTTTTTATCGCTCCCTTTCAACCAAGTAGGGTGAGTATCAACACCAAACACTTTAGCTTTGGCAAAATGTGGGAAAAAGTCTGTATACCTGTACAAGTTTTTATGAATCTGCCAGAGCTCTTTGTGCAGCTTCTGGACATCATCTGTTTTTCGTCTTGAAACCATCCTGGAGGTCTCTTGTACACTGTGTAGCCTCGATGATGCCTTTTAGGTTCAGTGACCGTGTAGAAGCTGGGCCGCTTCTACACTGTTACTGAACCTAAAAGGCATCATATTTTGTGTAATTGTGTAAAACACAAAGAACCATCTGCCATTGAAGTGGAGGACTTTGCACATAACAAAAATAGAAACTGTTGGGGTCAATGAGTATAGTTGTGATTTGCACGTTTTTATAATTGGTGATGGAATGAATGGTAGGTATGACGGAGTGCCGATTTAATGTGAATAATTTGTGATTTCTGAATTTTATGAAATTGGTAATTTTTATGTTAAGGATAATAAAATGAATTTGAATCGAATGGGTGACCTTTATTGGTATTGGTTAAAAAGATAAAGGAAATCATATATTCCAATCCCTAGATCCCACTGGTCCATTGTGTTTGGTTTTGATACTTATGGAGAGCCTGCCAGGTTCCTGGAATTTGTGGAGAAAGTCATGGGTAGTGGTGGGGGGTGTAAGCAGTTGAGGGCTGGTAGAAACTCTTCTGTGGTTTTGCTGTCCCGATGGTTTTCCTGCTGAAGTGTGTGGGGGATGGAATTGTTCTTGCACGGATGGGTGTTCTAAAGGCTGCAGGGTTCTTTGTAAATGTCTGCCTTTGCTGATTTGATGCAACGTGAGTAGTGTAGTTTTTTTTTTCTATATAGTCTGCAATTACTGATGCTAGGATAGTGTATGTTGCAAATTGGCTTTTTCCAAATTTCCTCAAGCATTGATTATATTTAATGTTTTTTACCTTAGAAGTAAGCTATCTGCAAATGTAGTTCAGTCAGGATTTGAATGGGTTTTTGGTGGACAGACTGGGGAGGGGTTGTTTCAACCTTGTTAATGTTGTCTCTAAATGCTTCAAGCCTTGCCAGGAGGGGTATCCAGTGATATAGGGAATGAAAGTTGAACGGATCAAAAATACCGAATTTTTGTGTAAAAAAAAAAATAAAAAAAAAAAAAAAAAAAATGGGGTTGGTGGTGAGGGGTTTTAAACTGAGGGACTGGGAGACCCCCAAAAAGGAAAAATAATTGTGTAAAGCACCAGGAGGACGTTTGCTTGGATCTTTTTCGTTCTGTTAATGTTGGTGTGCCTTTTGAAGGGTTTTGTGAAGTTTATCGTTTTTGGTAATATTGGTGAATGGGATAGGAATGTAGCTGCCTGCTCTCACCAGTGCACTCCTAAAGGTAATGTGACTGGGAGGAAATTGTGGTGAAATTCTCATTGCAGAAAGCTCCATTCTGGGTGTCCGCCTTCATAGTTGGGTCCTTTAACCAATTGTTTGAAGTGAAGCCTGATTGTGGCGAGTGTGAAGCCGTGTTAGCCTCTATCAAATCAGATATGGTGATGTGTTGGTGGACTAGACAACCTGGAGACCACATCTCAAGGCATAAAATAAGCAGTGTTGCATAGTTTGCTAACTGACCCTGAAGTTACCCTGTTCATTGAAAGCACTGCTCACTCTGCATGCCTCTCGCCACCCTCTTCTCTTTACACTGCAAGTTCAAAGGGGCTAAGTGGGAATGCAATAGTAATCATCTCCTTCACACGTGCCAGAGCCATTTGCCTGTGTGGGAGTGCTAGGCGAGGTTTTTTTTCCTCATACAAACCATTGTAAACTCAAAGTAATGTGGTTGTTACTTATCCTCTCTGGCAAAGACTGGTATGTAACTGTCATGCAATTCCATTCCTTACGAGTTAAGTTGTCTCATAACTACAGTATTTCTTTTGTAAAACACTGCATTGTCTCCATGGTTTACAGTCAATTTTAGGTTGGTGTCAACTATTTTTTGTTGGAAGATGCATCGCATTGAGTGGAAATGTACAGAACACAACCAACTGCTTTTAATGGCAAATCTAGCTCTGTGACCTGCTGGTTGCATTTATCTGTGCAATTGGTGATCAACGCAGAAACGATTTTAGATTGGTTACCCTGAAAGTGAGATACCAACAAACTTACAATATTCCACCTAGTTTGATCAGGTCTGTGCCTGCTATGCCATCTACTGATTAGTCTCTTGCTAAGGCTAATTAGATGTTTACGCAAAATAATTAATAGTTCATCCAGACTGTACACTGACACATGTACTGCAATACCACACAGTAGTTGGCCTCCAGAGCTCACTTTGCTCTGCTTCCGATTGCATTATATAGTAGCACCTGCAGGAGAGAGCTGGCTGATATGTTTTCAGAGCCTTTTTATCATATGTTTGTAAAATATAAAAGGTTAGCTGCATGAATGGATACAGACACTTGGCCAGAGGTCCCAAAGTCCACTTGCCCACTCGCATAGTCAAGTAGATTTTATGAAGGCCCGAGTACCATTTGAAGGCTATGTTTGAAACTTTTATGTAACATTTACTCTTTTGCTCTAAATGTCTAGTTTCACTGTGCATAGCTGGCAGCAGTGTGCCACAGTGTTTGTATTGATATGCACCATATTACAGAAAGCTTATTTGCATCTTTTGTCACACGTTGCTATGGGACGAGTGCACTTCTTTTACATCTAGTAGGTAAAATAATTGACCTGCAGTTTTAGTGGACTTTTGCATGGCCTGATTCGTCTTACTTCAGTGGTACACAAATGCTATATTGATTTTGTTTTGGATGCAAATAACTTCTGGTGACATTACAAATATTAGAACAACCTTGCTAACTCTTTTTGAAAACTAATTTATGCCTTGACATCTGCCATATTGCCTGTAACGTGAGTTCTGGGAAGGTAGTTTGTATCTGAGCAGGAATAGTACAGATTATTGAGACGGAGCAGAGAAGTGATGCACCATCTGGGATATTGAAGGTTGGGGTTGTAACTTCTTCTCCTGGATGTCCTGTTAGTCTACCTGATGTAGCTTGGCAGAGTAGTTGTGTGCGACTTGTGTTTGAGTCCAGTTTCTCAGATCCAATTTGTCCTTGCACAGAGTATTGCGGATATCGGAGTGGTGAAGGAGCTGGTGTTCTACCAGGATATATCTGGTATCCACTGCCTGCATTACCTGCTTTTTGGGTAATGTTTGTTTATTTGTAATGCGCACCTAACCCGGAGGTAGCAGGGCGCAAGAGCAACAAGAGGATTGAATAGCTTAAGTTACATAAGGCACTGTGGATGGAGTCCAGCTACGGTTACAGTAGTGGACACATCACAACATTAAACACAGAATACAGTATGTCATATTTACATAAAATATACACGATTTACAAGTTTTATATTGTAGCTGAGCAAAGAGGATCAGTGGCAAATACATTGTCATGTTCCTTAATCCAGGAGATAAGATTAGATCTAAATTGTAGGTAAGGAAGGTCTTCCTTTAGGGAGGGCGGTAAGGAGTGCCAATGTTGTGCTGCTTTAACAGGAAAGTTACCCCCCCCGTCATACTACGTTTGAATCTTGGCACCAGTAGGTCTTTCTGGAGGGGCAGCAGGATGCTTGTTTAGTGAATCTCATTGGGTATTGAGGGGCAGATTGGTGGAGACTGATTTAAGGGAGATCTTGTCTTTCGTAGAGAGCCAGTTGACAGATCTTCTGGTATCTGAAATGTGGGCTTTCTTCAGGAGACGTAAGGCTGCTCTTAAGGCATTATTTTGTAAGATTTGAATCTTATTCTTAATGTATTTGTTACTGCCTACGTAGAGAGCATTACAATAGTCCAATTTGGACAGGATCAAGGCTCTAGCTAAGGTAATAAAGTTGTTAGAAGAGAGGAAAGGTTTGGCTGCTCTGATAAGTTTGCAGGTGTAGGAGGTAGCGGAGGCCATAGCGTTTACTTGTTTGTTTTTTGTATTATGTCAGTCATTAAAAATGCCACCTTGTTTCTAGGGGTGTCGCGGTATTAGTTTTATGACGGTACAATAACCTTCTTGCCAAATGACGGTATATCATGGTTATCGCGTTATAGCAGGTGGAGTTAACTAATCTTAACAAATATTTTCTAAAAGGTCATAAATTGTCAGATTTATCATCACAAACAAAATCATGCACCCAGGGCCAGAATTGGGCTTTTCAACATACTTTCCACTGAAATGCCACCCCTTGCTTGCACCAAACACAAACGCACGTGTGGAGAGGAGGGGGGGGGAGCCCTGCTGCGACTGGCAAAGCAAACTGAATAGCTTTTCTTAAGTGGTCATTTAGGCTTTTAGCTCCGCCACTGGCTACTGGTGAAGATGAACATGTTGCCATATTGATAATCTGCATGCCACAGATCAATGGAGTCTGATGGTAGTATACGCTTGTGCGCATACCCACGCACACACACGCACTCTCTCTTTACGTCACAGCCTTTAGTTTACTTCTGGGCCAAAAGGTGTTCAGTAATCACGGACATGTTACCTTTTGGTATGGCAGCAGGGAATACCGACAGATGATTAAATTTCGCAATGTGATTTATTATATGTAAATTCAATGATAGAACCAGGGAAATCCGCCATTGTCATATGTTTAGAAAAGATTATCCATTATAAATATATAAACCCCAAAGCCGCCAACCCAAAGTCCCGGGAGGATAGCTCAGCGGCAACGTTCATGCCTTGGAAGCAAGACGACACGAAGCAACACAGGTTCGATCCCTCGGTCCGCGCTTAGAAACCTGTGGGTGTTTAAGCGCGTTATAAATACGCAACTAAGACAAACAATTACGCAACTAAATAAACAAAACCAATTTCTTTAACAGTGCCTCGATGCCCTGGGGCTGGGTGAGCGCTTTAAAAAAAAATGTAAATAAAAAAAAAGTAAACCCCTTTCCTTGGCACTGTATTTATTCTTCCTATTGCTAACATGTTGATTTTGTGTCAGGCACGTGTGGTTTATGGAATGGCATTAAAAACTGCTCAAACTGAAACTACTTGGCAGACGGCACATCCAACAGTGCAAGACCAAGACTGCGCAGAACTTGCTTACTGCAGCCTTTCCAAATCAGATTGAAAAGCACACAATGGTATGAACGGTATACCGGTATAAACAATGTGACGGTTATTATTGTTCAATTAAGTGGTTCACGGTATCTTTAACGGTATACCGTAATACCGTTACATCCCTACTTGTTTCACATGCACACTGCTTTCTCACCAATAGTACTTTCCCACTAGCCAGTGGCGCCGGCATGTTTTTGGCCGTATAGTAGTTTAAATAAAACTTTTCTACCCAGTGTCTTTGAGCCCCTACGAAGTTCAAGGCAGGAAGTACACTTTAGGACAGAAAAGGAGGTGGTCTGGATTGTGGTGAAAGGGAGACGGTTTCAGGATTTTGTGGAAGCGGATGGAAAGTGTAGATGCGGGAAGGGAGGGCATTCAGGCTCTAAATGTCCATGGGGGGGGGGTGATTTTGTACAGCTTAGCTTGCAGAGGGCAATGTATGGACGAAGATGGCTTGTCTGCTGTTGGCAATGGGTTTCAGTTTGCTGTGAAGGTAGGATGGGGATTGCCCTTGTATATGATGCTGTCCCTGAATGATTCTGTGGGGCATGGGTAGCCGGTGGATGTGGAGGGAGCTGAGATGTTTTGGTAGGTGTAGAATAAGCCTCGCTGCTTTTGAGTGGCTTGTAGGTGACTGCAATGGAAGTCCAGTGAGGGATGTGAGCATTTTTGTTTAATTTTATCACGTTCAACCAACATGCCTCAAACTTCATGGTCTTTGAAACAGTTGGAGTGGTTTATGTGTGGCTTCGGGTTGATTATCCTTGCTCAAGTGAGGTATGGTGGGACTGATTTTCAGACAGAAGGCATGGTCAGCAGTGATTCGTGGCGTGACAAGGTTCTTGAAGTTGGACCACTTAGTTTAGATCTGGCAGTGGAGATGGGAGTAGGTTGATGTGAATTCTTCCTGTTACTTCGCCATGCATGGAGTTGCAGGAGTTGGTAGTTTGATATTGCCGTTTCGGGCGATATTTGGAGAGCAGGCTGTTGGGAAGGTCTTTTGTGAGAGGAAAGGGATGGATGCTTCTTGATTTCTGGGTGTAGCAAAAGGTGGACTTTTTTCAGTGTGCTGAGGGGCAGCATCAGGCCATGGTCTGAACAAGTTATGGGAGCCATAGCTCTAATGCTTCCATTAAGCTTAAAACTGAAAGCGTACAGTCACTTGCAAAACAAGTTTTGGCCTGGGCATCCGAGCTAGATCTTGGGGTGTGAGGATTACTGAAACTTCCTGGTAGAATTCTCAACCACTTCAAATAGCTCCTACAGCAATGAGACTTTCTAGGCAACCACACGTGTATGGCAGTCCAGATTATGGTGGCCTTGTTGATATGACATTTGCTTATTTCAGCATGGAACCCAAGACTGCAGGATGATGGAGCTCTGGGCATAGGTGGAGGATGACAATAGAACACCATGATCTAAACCAGCAAAATGCAAGCTCCAGCAGAGCAGCAACCTTCTTGTTCAAGGCCATCCTGGACCACCATCAACAATGATTGTCTTCAGTGGGGCATACTTGTCTCGTTTAGTTTTGGTAAATCTAACAAATCAAGGTATGGTACATGCCCGGTAAAGCCAACCTAGCAGAATTCGGTGCTGCTGCCTAGTTGTAGATGTTGGCACTAAGCTGAAGAAGTCCCACAATGAAACCAACCTAGAGCACTAGTCCAGCCCTGAGATGCTGGTTGCTGTTTGGGAGGTGGCAGTACAAGCCTTTACCAAGACGGTGCCTTACAAATGTAGGTATTTTAAACGAGATGGACCTTCCACTAAATGCAGCGTTAGTCATACCTACTTTGCTGCTATAGCCCACCACAAGGGTTGCCAACTAGGGATGCTCCTAGTCCTGCTTATGCAAAGTGGTGTGTTTGGGGCAGTTGAAGAACAGTGTCCTAATGGAAGACTGGTTGGTCTGGCTTTGACCTTCTCCTTGGAAACCTTAATACCCCCATGGGGTGGTGAGCTCAGGCTACTGCCAACTCGCTAGAACATTAACTGGTGTGTGAATGATGGCGCACTGTGCAGAAGTTGGAAGCTGTTCCCTTGACCACAGGAACTACAGCAGCCCGGTCTCAGTTAATTATCTTCATGATTGGTGATCTGCTGGTATTCTAGTGGCCTGTGCATGCCTAGTCATGGTCCTCCTACTCGGCCTGTCTGCTGGGGTTTAGACTTTTCAAGTTATACAATATTGACTTTTGTTCCTGGCCACGCTGTAGGCTTACTAGAATAGCAGCAAAACCAATTTGTGATCTACTAAATTCTGGTTTTGCACGTAGATCGATCCAGTCTGCAAAGCCAGTTCTGACTGCAGCGGTGTTAGACCAGTGAAAAACTCAATGTAACGGGAGAACTCAAGAAACGATGCTTGCCACAGACGGATTTGGACTGCAGTGAATAACCAAATAAAAATGAGACAGCAAGGTAGCTGCTTGTTCCCTCCACGTAAACCTCCAGGGATGTATTCATTCTTATATATGCAGGGATAAAATGATTCTTATATACGCAATCTCATCTGCCTTTAAGGCCTGCAATGTCCGAATGTCCTAGTCTGCATCTAGCAACTGGTCCCATCCATGTTATGCTGGGTTTTCCCAATGCATTACTTACACCCTTCTACATAGCCCTACAGATAGTATCGGGCACTTTTACTCCCTAAAAATGTGCTGTAAAAATATCGCCAACAAAAACGAAACTGGCACATAGATTCTTGTGCTCCTGTTTTCACTCGTGCAACTCCATAGATTTGTTTGCACGTACTACCACCGGAAAACTATTAATGTGCTTGAATAACTAGGTGCAAAATTACTAACATTTCAATTTTCCAGTTACCCGCTTCGCAAAAAAATATTGCTTTGGGAATTGGACATCATTTTTACTCCCATAAAAATTTACTCCAAACTTTAAAAATGGGGTAAAATGATCCCAGTTCCAATCTTATCTGAAGCACTGCTTCTACATGGAATGTGGGAGTAGAATAGGCCATGTGAATTAACAATCCATACATGCCAGCCACTGCCCACCTCCTAAACACTAAATTAAATGCACTTTAATGATAATCTGTTTATCAACATTAGTGGGCTGGAGTTGGCCTTTACTGGATTATAATCTGTAACTGCATTTTGTACAGATCCTAAAGCATGTGCATTGGCTATCTTGTCCATGATGGATCATGCCGACTAGACTTAATCTGGTTTTTAGAGATGCAATTATTCATTGCTACTTAGATTGCTCTCCAATACCAGGTTCGTGCAATAAGTCAACCGACGTAGTGGTATTTGAAATGCATGGATAGAAGGATTTTACAAGCAGGTGCTAGAAGCAGATCCTGGGTGTTATTAGAATGAGCAAGAACTTCAGTGAACAAGGAGCTTCTAGCATGTCACAAAACCTAGTTTTTATGAGATGCAAAACTTCGTTGACTACATATGACACATTATATTGTCTTCTACGTCAGTCCTAGTGTACCATTATACACATTCCTAAACAGTTGTCAAATTGGGTGTGTGTGAATGCCAGATGATCCAGGAGTCAAAGTAGCACCCGATAGCGGTTTGCGTCGGGCTCTACTCGGCTGTAACAGCACTGAATAGCTCCCAGCGACTTCAGACCCCGAAATGTTCTCCTTGCACTGTCATTTTGTGATGAGGTTTTGCAAGCTGCTTTTGTTCCAAGTGTAACTAGTGATTCTGGTGCAATGCCATGCAGTTACTTTGGTTGCAATTTTGAGGTTTTGAAGGTCATCGTGGTTGTTGCATTGAATGCATAACATTGTATTGTGCATTATTTAGCAATTGGTGATTTAGTAATTACCTGCAGAGGTGGTTGCTGGGGATAATGACCATTGTGCAGAAATTAAGGATAGTGAGCCTGAGATGGCAATTGTGCTACACCTCAAGCAACTTTGCACGGTGCAAACACATACTGGTCAGGACAACAGCAAACACTTGCCTCTTAAATTCCTACAATGAATAGCATACGTGGTCCTAGCATGGAACACATGCATAAACTTGCTGCTTGATTTTAGCGAAAGGCGATGAGCAGGAAATTGTAGCTTCCCTTCAAGCAGAGAAACTAAACTGCAATGGGTTATAACAAGGCCGAAAGATCTTTTTACACCGTTCAGATAAGCAGCTAAAAGACAAGAAGCACAACACCAAAATACACGCGCACAGTTAAGTGTGTGGAAGCAAGTGATGCGTTACCCCTTCAGAAGCCCACTTAATATAATGGAGTTTGATGTGTGCAAGCAATGGACACTCTTTACCTATTCACTGCCTGGAAGCCCAGTTACTATAGTGGGACAAACCGCAAACTGACAACTCCTGCCTTTGTTTGCACATAGGAATGTCGTGTGTTCAAGCAGGAACACCTTTCAGGTGGCGGAAATGAGAGACATGTTGGACAAACTATGTCCCATCTTGGATAAGCTGACCGGGGGGGGGGGGGGGGAGAGCTTTGCATAGCAGCCAGCAGGCTTAAATCGTGGGGCTGGGGAGATGGCCATTGCAGGTCCCAGAGCACAGGAAGCCGGGGTTTTAGTTGAGACTAGAGGTGTTTGGTATTTTTCACCACTCCATAGCATAGATCAACATAATATAAATCCCAGGTCACTCAAGCTGCTAAACTAAAATGATTACTTCATGTAAACCATGCTCTTCGCTTACATAATGGCTCTTACCATATGCATGGTAATGTTATAGTTGCTTCTATTATAGCATGTGCAGTGCAAATCGGAGTTTATAGAGGAGATGTGATATTAAATATATGAACCTATTACCCTCAGTGTCATGCATATTTCTGAGTAACACATGAAAATGGTGTCCTGAGTCCAAATTTCCTGGCTGTATTTTGTAAATTTATGCTAATGGAGGCAAACACTCAGGAAGGCTGTCCCAAGTGCTAGGTCAACTCTTGGGGTACCCATTATCATAAAACATGACTTCATGTCAGCTCTCCACAGCTTCAACTGTCGTGGAGGGAAGGGGGCAGAAATCGAGCTTGACCACGGGCAATCAAGTCAAAATGACTGGCTTCTCTCACACATGAGAAGATCCTCCTACTGTGGGTGAAGGTAGTTGGGCACTTTTAACTCTGTTTGCAGCACATGTTAAGCCACTAAAATTTGACATTGGTTTATGTATTATCCCCCTATAGACCAGTGTTTCAAGGTGCAACCAGGCAAGTGAGGGGAACAAAGGCAGGACAAGAAATGATCTGAACTAGGACTAGTGTCATTTAGATTGAAGTGCAGGGGAGAGGGTACCAGGAGAAGAGCACCCAGAGCAGCAGGGCCAAGTGCAAGGAAGGCTGGGAATACAGCGGGCAATCCCAGCCTGGCAGTGAAAGGCTAGCCAGGTGGCAGTGCAGTGGACTGGTCAGCGGAGGGGCCTGGTGTTCTGTACGACTGAGCAGCCAGTCAGCAGATGGACCAGGAGCAAGGGAGTTGGCAGGGGCGCAGAAAGGAGGAGGAGAAGAAGGTCTTGAGGAGTTCCGGAACTGACCTGGCCCAAGGTGGTTAGGCAGGGAGGCCATTCCAGAGCAAAGCACCTGCAGAGGAGAGATCTACCCCTACTCTCTGCTTGGAGAAGCAACTCACCTGCAGAGAATTGGAAGTAGATGAGCGGAGGGCTCTAGGAGGAAGGTACTTGGAAGAGAGTTGAGGGTAGTGAGGGTCACAGCCCCAGAAAGCCTTTTGGATGATCCAGCGGGTCTTAAACTTAATCTTTGCAGCCACCGGAAGCCAGTGGAGGGATTTTAGGGCCGGAGAGTTGCAGTCCCTGGGCTTGAGGCTAAGGATAAGTCTTGCTGTCATGTTCTGGATGAGCTGAAGAGGGCAAAGAGTAGAGTTGGGCAGATTGAGAGGCTGTTGCAGTAGTCCAGCCTAGAGCGAACCAGGGCTCTGGAGACACTGAGCTTCTGGGGAAGTTGAGAAGGGAGAATGCCTGAGGTGATGAAGCTGGAAATGGGCCTTCCTGGCAAGGTCTGTGAGTGGAGTCGAAGCTGACCTTTTTTTTGCCCCACAAGGGAGAGGGCAGAGGGCCCAAGTAGGGTGGGCAGAGAAGGAGCAGGGGTCCCAGTGAGAGGGATATCAGTCTTGCATGGTGGTTCGTTGTTAACCCAATTGTATTGGACAATTGAAAAACCCCTCCAATCGCATGTTCTTTTGAGTGCCTCATCAGTGTTGGTCTGCTGTTCGTACAGCAGCGTAATTTAGATTTTCCCTGCCACTGTTTGTGTTATTCATTACGCTATTAACCCACGTGTGATAGCAATTATGTATACTTGCAGTGATTTTCAACGAATTTGTCATGGACACAAATTTAACTGTTGTGCTGCATTGGCCAACTGGCCTGTCCATGTTGATGTACCACAAATTAGGCACCGATTTCTAAGATCCAGTACAGGCCGCATTTGTGTTGAGCTGTGGCAGGATGAACTCTGGCCTCCCTTTTTCAGAGATTGATTAATTGAGGAGTCCAACGTGAAGGTCTTGTTAGTTACAGCATTATCATGTAGAATTAGTTACTGAAGAGTTTTCGGATTCACTCTGCAAGCTCAGTGCACAATGTGGTAGTCCTTGTTAAAGGGGTACTGCAGAAGATTTTAAAGGATTCCATTGCATTGTGGGCAGAAGCACAATGGTTTAATACTGGAGTTGCGGGCGTAGACTGGATCGGCTGTGATTGGATGAAAAGTTGGCATTTTTGGGTTGGAATACTGTAGACCAGGGGTTTGCGACCTTAGGCTAGTCAGATGTTTTGGACTACAATTACCATGGTCCCTTACCATTGAATAATCTGGCTAAGGTTGATAGGAGTTGTAGTCAAGAACATCTGGAGAGCTAAAGGTTGCTGACCCCTGCTTAGACCATCTTCAGTGTTACTAACGCCCTCACACCCTCCAAATGCTAGTTCAATGTTTGAAGCCTTTTGGTCTAATTGAACAAATACACTGCCCACTCTGTTCATGTTCAACCATTGTATACAGTCTGAATTTGTTGATTGCAGTCTTTAGGTTGCTAACTGCAAAGGATAGCTCTGAGGCAAGGGTCTGGTGATGCAGATTACACTGAGCAGCATGGCTTCAGTAGCCAGTCCTGTACACTAATCTAAAACATTTTTAACCCCTCCAACTAGATGCTGTACAGGCTGTCTTGCTGTGTGCCGCACAGGTGTCAAACTTCTGGTGAAGAGGCCTGGAGATGAGGTGGCAGTGGGGCCAATACAGCTAAGTGGTGAAGGGAGTGGATTGGCGGGGGCATGCAGCAGAACATGGGCGGGGAGGCAGGGGTGGACTCCCCCAAAATGGGCTGGGTGGGTTGGGCAGAAAGCCAATGGGTCTTTTGCTTTGGGGTCAACAGACCTAGAGCTGCATATGTAGCCAGGACAATTGTATATTCAAGCAGTGGCTAGAAGCCAGTGAGCAATCCTTGCACGCACAGTTTAAGCATGTTTTTCAGCTAGTTACTTTCCCTTGCAACCTATCGAGGTGCTTCTGGGTCTAACCCACAATAGCTAAATCCCAAATGGCTGTTTGGATGGCGATTTTTGTCTGTCACATCGCTGGAAGTGATGCAGGTATGTGGTTGTGTTGGAATAGTAGGAAATAAGCCCAATACACGTGTTAATTGCTCGCCCAGTAATCATTTGGAGGATTGCTAACCATATAAGGGGTGGAGGGCTATGGAACAGCCAGGAGACAGTCCATGCCAGTCATCGACTGAACTGCAGGCCTTACACTAATTGGAGTTTTCAAAACTGCTTAAAGCTCAAGGTGAAGTTCCTGTCATTTTACTATCCGTTTGTACTGCACCAAATGACGACAGTATTAGTTTCAAAGCCCCGATCCTTGTATGTGGCACATTGTGCTCCCATCAGGGGAACCAGACTTTAGCTTGAGGCGGAGAGAGTGGTGGAATAAGAAGGGTGGGAGGGAAAGGAGGTTGCAGGTGGAGGGAATCGTGCGGGAGGAAATGCCTTGTAGCAGTGTAGAGGAGTTGGCCCACTGTAAATGGTATGTATTCTAGAGATGGGACACAGACGAGTGTTTTTGGGTAATCTACACATTGGGATGACTATAGGTTGGAGTAGTGTTGAGAGCATGAGTTCTTTGGAAAACCTGGCAGGTGGATGGGATTTAAATACCCCATGTGTAGTAGGGGGAGCGGAGGGGGGGGGTTCATTACTACGTTTTTAAATGGTAATTCTGATTTGCCAGCTTTTGGTTTGGTAGATGTTTGAATGGAACACATGTAGTGTGCGCACTGAATAGCCCACCTGATTTATTTTGCGCCTTGGGAAAATTAGCTGGACTTGTAGTCTTTCCCAGTGCGTTATAATGACTACCTGTAACAATTTTCGACACTGACATAGGACTGATGTTTACATTTTCTGTTTGTTTTTTAAGATGGAAGTACAATTTATTTTTATTGGAGTAAGAAGTATATTCCTAATAGGTTAATAAGCAGGAATGTTAGTTATTCATGTACATTAAGAGCTCGTTCCTGTTCTACATAGGTCTGTCAGTTTCTCTGGTTAACCCCATCTTATTTTCTGCACTACACATCTTGCTATTGAATGATCATGTATTTGTCTTACCTAGCCCACCTTTGTTGCTACACTAATCTTTCTCTTATCCGATCACCCACATTAAAGGTGACCTCTAAGAACGTATTTTAGTCAAGATGTCTAATTTTGATTGATTTATGAACTTAATCTATTCCCTCGGCTGATCATTACTTAGTTTCGTCTTCAATTTTTGTTAAGTCCTACTCTGCCTTCTGCTTCAAGGGATTGCTTTGTGCTGATCTGCTGCAGCATTAGCTGGCGGTTTTAGATTTTCTTCATTAACTTTTTCACCTGATTTGGTTGTGTTCATGCTAACTCCACTCTTATTTTCGCACTTGAGCCTGCCAAACATTCCCTTCTAACTGGGAAACCACCTCAACCATGGTTTTCTAGATCATTAATCGAAAAGTTCTACTTCAGAAAGCTGGACATTGATGCAAAAAGTATTATTCATTTTTGGCTTTCAAGGTTTACTTTTTGTTCAGGGCCCTTATTGTCCGGATGCTTCCAGACTCTTGTACACTACACATTAAATGAATGGATCGCCGCTGCTCTTTTGTCATCTGGTTTTAAATGCTTCTTGGTTGTAAGATTTTGCCTTATTTTGAAAAGGTGTTGGCCATTAGATTGTCCTTCAAGATTGTTTAAAAAGTTGCATCGTCCTTTTCTATGTTGGTCTAATCATTCCTGGTCTTCCTTTTCCCAAAATCTGGTATTATTCAATTTCTTGCTCCTTGTCCACTTGTGGCTCCTATCATTTGCCACCACCTTAAATCTTTTCCACCTTTTGTTTTTTTTTCTCTCCTTTTTTTTAACCTGGCTTTTCTTGACTGGCTATCATGCCACAGGCTTTAGTTTCCTCTTCTAAAAGTCTGATTTGGATTCATTTGACAATTGCCAGATATCCCATTTGCCTTATTACTTTGATCTACTTTAATACTGGTCCATGGACAAATCTTCACTTTAGTGTCTTCCATCCTGGTGACCACACTGACTGTTTTGCAGTCTCAAATTCCAAAGTGCCTGCTAATCATCATAAACTGTAGTCTATCCTTTTATTTGAATTCAGTGCCACTATTGATACTGTTAATCATGTTACCTTATCCTCTTCCTTGGGGCACTCTGGCTCTGTTCATTGGTTTTCCTCATGTCTTCATTAAGTGCCTTAGACAGATCAACGCGCTTGATTTTCACTTTAATTTGGGGGTCCTCAAGGCTTGGTTTTGGTCTCGTTCTTTTTACACTATATACAACCCCTACTTGGGTCTCTTTTTTCTGGACTTCAAATTTGATATTTTTTACGCAGATACTACTTAATCATTTACTTTCTTCATGTTTGCAGGTTATAGGCTATTAACACATGAATGTCATAGGTTTGGCTTTATTTGATTTAAAGCCTTAAAAGCTTTTGGTTTCTGGGCCTTATTTTTCTTCTACTTCTTTCTCTGCTTGTACCAATCATCTCGTAATGTTGGCATATTTTAAACACATTTCCCCTGCAAAGACAATGGGACTCATTACAAGGTTGCGGGTAAAAAAACTTTACCGGCATGCCGGTGCTACCATGTCCGTGTAGCACTGCTGCCGGAATCTACGTTGGATTCAGTCAGCGTGCACGCCCATTCCGGCATGCCGGAAACTGTAGTACCGGCATGCTGGTAACAACCCCTTAACCCCCGATAGCGGCATCCCTGCAGCTGACAACCAACTCGTGAGGCTGTAATCCCTGGTAATACCAGCACCGGAAGGAACATCATCATGCCGGAACGGGAAATCCACTGACTGCTGTCTTTAAAATCGGAATCCATTTCAATCCTCACCCTATAGGAGTGCAACTGAAATTCAAAGTGCACAGCTAGACTGAGGATTGTCAGCAACACAAGGAACCGTCTGTCGGCACAAACCCTGCTTTTAGTGAAGAACTCAATATACCTGCGGACACACTAGTAGAGCATGCAGATGTTGTGTTTGGAGGAGATCTGTGCCGCCCAGCACACATTATGAAGGTGATATGGGTGGAAGTGGCGGTGTCTGCAGTGGGGACAACACCCTGGACTGTGAGACTGCTGTAAGAGGCGGGACCACTTCCAGGTCTGAAACCACCTCGCAGCCAGGGGCAGGCCACAGGAGGCGGTGCACCATCCCCAATGACTCCAGCCATGGGAGGAAACATGTAGCAGTCATCCCCATGGAGAGTATCAAGGTGGTTGGAGATGCTGAGACTGGAGATGCTGAGACTGGAGCAGCGTCATCGGATGATGGTGAGTGCCCATAACTTTAATCCCTAATCACACAAACATATACCCAATGCCAATGTCCTAATGACAAGTCTGTGCCACCAGATCCCTGCTGCCTTGCCACAGACGGACTCATTGCACACAAGTATGTATCTGCCAGGAAGACTGGTAACAAACCCCACATGTCCCCTGTAATGCACACCAGTACCATCAACACGCACAGACCTGCATCACTGTCCAACAGCTGCCGTCAGTGCTGTGCCACCACATGGCCCAATCCACCTCAAGGGAAGATGCACACATCATTGACACCAGTAGCCCACCTGTCACTCCCACCATGTCGCTTACCACAGACTCCACATCAATGCAGCAACATACACAAGTTGACTACATCCTTATCACAATCAAACTGTACATGTCACAGCTACTGCCTCATGGCCACAGCACCCAAGCAACTACACACCAGTACCCCAGTCAACAGACACTGCACCATCCATGTGCACACTGCAAATATGATCCCCCAACTGCTTCCCCCACGAAAATGTTTGCGCCATGTCCTACACTGACCATGCACATGACTATGAATCTACTAGCTTTGATGTGTGTGAATCCATGACATACATCAATAATGGCCTCCTTCCCCCTCCACCCCCCACAGGCACATAAACTGAAAGCAAGGGTGAGCTAGCCCAACACCCACCTCCACTGCAGCACATGGCTGGCGCACAAAATCGACCACCACTAGCCAGGAGCCACGCACCACAAGACCAGAGCGTGCCTCTAAATCTATTGCTCATCCCAGCCACCACCATACACCTGCTGGCCATCAGTTTCAAGTCCACAACACCCATGGCCAAGCATCCTTGCAAAATGTCACCAGTGGCCAAGCCAGCACACCCGCTGAAAACGCTGGTTTCAAAGGCGGCACATTACCAGGAGGATACAGATCCACAATCCCCCTGTCTGGAGCCTGCCCGAACATCTGGATTCCATCCCACCCAGAAAGTCCAACGGATGACAGCAGCATGCAGCACCGTTGAGGCCACTGGTGCAAGCACACTGAGCTATGTAGCACAGGATGAAGAAGCTGTGTTCACTCACCTAGGCCCCCGTAGCCCACCTCCTTTGCCATTTCCTGGACTGTGCTACATTAGGGGCATTGAGGGCCGCCTCAGTCGAACACAGGAGCGTTGAGAGGCTCTGCATGCCCTGGTCAGCCGATACCTTATTGGGGTTGAGTTGATATGCCAGACAATGCAGGACACCTCCCGCAACACTGCACGTATGCGTGGCAGGCCAACCAAGGGCATATACCAACTGGCAAGGCGTGTGCGTGAGGGGAATGATATGTCAATGTCCACAAACAAGCTGGTGTCCAATTGCCGAGCAACGGCACATAACGCCACTTGGCCCATCCGCTAGCGTGACACCAAGCAGCTCACCCAGGGAAGCCCTGTGCCTCGCTCGCAGGGACTGAATCAGCCACAGGGGCCCTCAGACATCCACAAAAAAAGGGCCACAAATGGGCCATGTAACCAGTGCATTTGTGGATGGAGTCATTGGGAAAGGTATGTGGGTGGTGGTTGTGGGGAGGGTGTGTTGGGGCATTGGGTGTGGAGCTAGTGGGGGATTTGATATTTGGGGCCAGTGAGGGAGGTGGTGTTAGGGCATTGGGTGTGGGGCTAGTGGGGGAGGAAGTGTGGTTGAAATTCAGGGAGTAGAAGTGTAGGGTTCAACAAATATATCTGTACATAGTTCTTCATCTTTAACTACACCTGTTGTAGCAAATAATACCTGATTCTTGAGTGTATTAATGTTATTATGCTATGTCCAGCACCCAGTGTGATCACGCCCAGTTCCATGTCTTCCAGATTCCATCAGAAATAATTGTCAATTAATGCTTGCTGTGTGGCATGTAGTCATGGCCATGGTGGTGCTGAGGAATCCCAGCATCCTCCTCGGGTGGCATCTTGTCAATGTCAGCGGGACGTTGCACCAGATGCACATGTTGTGCAGCATCGCACATGCAGCACAATTTTGCCTACCTTCTCGGGACCGTAGATGAGCGCTCCCTCCGACATGCTCAGGGAGCGGAACAGGCCTTCAACAGGACAAATGTCTGTTCAATGGTCACGCAAGTGCGTGGTTATAGGCCTCCTCATGTCTGTTGTGTGGTTGCCTGATTGGGGGGTAGGGATGGTTGGGTCAAGAGCCAGCCCATCGGAGATACCTGGCATCACCTGCATGTGAGCAAGAGAAAGGGTACCTGGGATAATTTTGGTCATTCCATGTTACCACAGGCTGTACAGTGTTTACAAAAAAGCACAAACCCAGGATGACATGACAGTATATGGCAATTCGGCAATTTTCATTCTGTTGCCCGGAAAGTTTACGTAGGGCTGATTTGTGGGGGTAGGTGCAGTTGCTGCCACATGGCCCATTGAATGGGGAAACTGCACGTGCACAAATGAGACCACAGTGGTCTCACTTTTCAGGATTGTTACCATTGAGTGTGCATATACAGTGTCTACTCACATTTGCCTGCTCTCATCCCGTTATGTCCCGCGCCACACTGCCATATCTGGGTGTAGTGAAGAATAGTGCATTTCTATGTTTCTATACTCAAACCATTGTACTTGTGGGTGTGCTTTAAGGTTACAGGACTGGCATACTGATCTGCAATATACCAGTGTACTGAGTGCAGCCTCTGAATTTGTGACACTGATGGTTTTCTTCCTGGCGTGAATTCATTTCCAGACTTCCCATTTCATGCATTGTCAGTACAGGGTGGTACATGTGGTACAGGTTTTCAAATGTGCCTGATACATGTGCTGGTGTGGACTCCAGATCTGGTTTTTGCTTGTAGACACGGCTGTGAAGGCATTGCTTATCTGCATGCATCAGCTGTGCTTTGGAATCTTAGCATTTACAGAGATCATGCTTCGTAGAACGTGACTGTGTGGTCTTCAACTAAATCGATATGTGAGGGTTCTTGGTGTGTATTTTGGTAATGCTGAGGTTGCTTGGTCTATTTCCACATCTGAGTATTCCATTGGCCTACCCACTCTCTCTGCACTTCATTGCATTCCTGGTTATGTTAATGGGTTTTACCAGGTGTCACAATGCATTCATGCATGTAGTGTGAACTTGTGCTCCTCATTGATTCAATACTATATTATGTTCCTACGCCCCTCATGGCCCACCCAGCAGACGTGTTGCCTAACTCCCCCACCAGCTTCAACACCCCTCATGTCCCTGTGGTTAGACTTGCCCAACAGCCATGTATGAGGTCCAGCATGTTGTGCCATGTAGCTGGGCAGCATGGAGTTCCGCAGCACCATGGTGTCATGTGTGGTGCCAGGGAATCTTGCACAGCAATGCATTATGTTGCATGCATCACACACCATCTGTACATTCAGAGAATGGTACAGCTTCCTATTGTAGTACACTACCTCCACAGCATGCCGGACCACCAGCTCAACATGTGTGCAGTCGAGCACACATGACGTTCGGCATGCCTGCAATTGCATGGTATGCAACGTTAGTGGCATTCACCTCCTCTGCAGTCCGTGGCAGGCTTATGTGGTTGCATACATGGTTCAGAAGTGCATCTAGAACCACCTGGGTGAACACACTGGAGAAGCAGGGTTGATATTCCATGCAGATGCCCCACTTTGTGCTGATAGTGCCTGTGGCCAGGAAGTGTAGCACCTTCAGTATGGGGGGTGGCTGTCCAGATGTTTACGCTCACCAGGTTATGATGTCCACTATTGGGGAGCTGGTGTCCCTGTCCAGCCTGTACTGGATCTGGGCAGGGGTCAAGTTGAATGGGCTGGCAATTAGGTGGGGGATTGGTGGCTGCCTGCGGGGTACAACTGCTTGCACATTGGGTATGTGCTGGCCCATTCTCGCCCTCCTCCTGCACATACGCTGCATGCTTTGGCTCATTGCCTCCACATAGAGTAGCTGGTCATGCCTGTACACCTGCTCCAGCAAAGCTAGTGCTAATGGTAGCATTTTGGCTTTGGGAGCGGTGTGGTGTGTGGGTGTACTCCTTTTGTGCTGTTCCTGACCCCATTGCCTCCACCTGTGCTGATTGTGGCCACCTGTGGCAGGTTTCTGCACACCAGATTCCTGGTAACACCTGCACCGCAATGCCAACGGCATCGTTGTAGCCGTTCTTACCGGCATGGCCATGCCGGTAAGAGCAGGTCTGTGCACCTCTTAATGTGCACTTGCGGCATGCCGGTGTCACTTGGATGACTGCTGCGTGTCAACGCTGATACCGGCAAGGGGGAGGCGGGTCCCTGCCGTTCCAGCATTGCGGGTCATAATGCTCCAGTCAGGTAAACTATGAGTACGGTAACACTGGCATCGATTTTTACCACACCGGCAACCTTGTAATGAGGCCCAATGTTCTGAAGGTACATGCTTGTTTTTTTAATTAAATGTTTAACATTTGCATAATAAGCGTTAGCCTTTGTGTTGGGCTCTGTGCTCCATCCACCCAGCTAAATTGTGGCAGCTTTTTGAACCGAAAATAAAAGATTGAATTTGGCTAACTCTGACCGTAGTCTGGAGGTCAGATGTGGCCCATTGTTGGATCTACTGTGAACGGTGAATGTGGTTAAACATAAGGGTAGGACTAGCTATGAATCTGTGGACGCTTTGTGTTGTAAGCCTGCCACTCGCAGCGGGTGGGCTTTTCTTTCACGGGTACAAAATAAATGTCAAACTATTAGCCAGGCATAGTCCTAATACCTCTCCAAGCTCCGCAGTACAGAATTTCTTACTCGACTTCAACCACCAGCCATGTTGCCTGCTCTTGGAGTCCGTGTAGTCCTGTGGGGAGCTGCGTTGTTAAAGGATGGTTACCGTAAAGCTATGACGTGCTTTGTAGCTTAACATACGAAGGTCGCCTGCACAGGGCTGAGAAGTGAGTGACTCATTAAGGCTGAAAGCCAACATCCAGCGCACCTGAAAGATCAGCCAAAATGGAGAGAATGTGCTTGACATAAGTGAATGTGCTCCCAAATGGACTTGCATGCGAGAGAAAGTTAGATTTGGTTTGCTTGCATACCAGGAAGCACTTGAACCAATTGGGCGGATGGTTCTGTTGGGAGTGGTTCTGAAGTTGCCATTTTTGCCGGTCCCTGAAAAAAAAAATTAAAATGTTTCTCACTTTTTCCTATGCTGTGGCAAATAGCCACTGTTGTAGGCTGGGTGCACCTAGGTTTGTCTGAACAGCGTTAGTTTGTCCCTGCCAGGGTTTTCCAGACTATAGCAGCATTTGAGATTGCTGGGCGGTATTTGTTATGTTAAAGGTACTTGTATAGCGCACCGTCACCAATGGAATTTGTCCCCAGGCGCTCTGGCGGATTTGTAAACAGGAAGGACGAGTAGGGTTAGTCGGGAGGAGGGGAGCAGGAGAGTGGGAGAAAAGCTGTTGGCAGCTTCAATTCGGTATACACCCGAGTGCTGGGCTTTGGTGCTAGCATCGGATCAGGCGAGACCGAGTGGTAAAGTGCATGCAGATTGCTGGGAGAGATGGTTGTGTGGTTTAAGTATGCAGAAGATTGAGGGTTGGGTTAGTGGGTTCTGTATCCTGATTCAGGTACTTCTGATTCCGTTAGTTGTATGAGTTGGGTTGATGCTGGTTCCTCGTGGGCTGACTCGCTTTGTTGGTGCTGCGCTGACCCCGATGTATCATAGTGAGTGTTTGGATTGATAGGTGGGTCTGAACCTTTTGTTCAGGTGTGGGGACTGGGTTGGTAATATGTATTTATCTTGTCATCTAGTGCGACACTGGTGAGTTGAGTTTTGAGTGGTTGAGGGTCGGAGTGGTGGCTTCCGTCTTGGTGAGCCTGTGTATTATCTGTAACTGCTCCTGCTTCCAGCCTGGGAGTCTGGTTAGCTTAAATTCACCATCTACTAGGAGATGCTTAAGCTCCCAGGCTAACTCATGTTTAATAAACATGCTTACGACCTACCTTTTTAGTGTTTGAATATGTTCATAAAAAAGAATGAGGACCCATCTAGTACACATTAAATGTAACGATCATAACACAATGGGCAACAAAAGGGATTGATCCTTTGTGAAGTTTTGATGTGCTGTGTACTTGCTCCTGGTTCCCCAGCAGTAGCTCTTGCCTAGTGGGTAATGCTCAACACCCAGGAGCTAGTTTTAGCTCCTGCTCATCTAATCTTTTTTCAAACCCTGGGTAATGTAAGGGATGGGGCAGGAATGGGGGTTGGGCGTGAAGGACAAGAACTGGGGTAACGGCACAACAGGGGAGACCTAAACTGATAACTAAAATGGAGGGGGGGGACGTTTTAACTTTGAACATACCCATGGCTTTCTACAAGCAGCCTGGAAAGTGGACTACTGTAGGTGTGGGTGAATTTACAAGAGGGCAGGTTTTTTTTGAAAATCAATTTTATTAAGTTTCCTTGGTGCATAACGAGGTTACATTCTTGCATTGCATTTATTAATGTGAGTTAACATAAAGAGAAAACCAGACGATGCCCCCCCCCCTCCCTCTCCCTCCCCCCACCCCCCTTCAGTTCGCGCTTACATAGCCTTGATAAACACTTGCACAACGGGCTCTCTTAATGATGGAGGCGTCAATACAATATGCGTGTGGCACGCCAAAGTCATATGGGCCAAACGAGTTCAGTTCTCAGCCGGGTCCTTGGCCCATGGTCCCACATCCGTGGGGAGGAGGGGAATCCCTCAGCTCAGTCTTCAGGACCTAGACCACTCGGCCGTACTTATCAAAGAAGGGGAGCCAAATTTCCTCGATACTGGACTTAGACTCATCGAGCAGGTGTGTGAGGAACTCCATGTCGTAGATGGCCCTTACTTTGGTCACCCAGGTTTTTTCCCCTGGCATTCTCGGGTGTTTCCATTTCTGCGCTAGACAGCATCTAGCTGCTACCAGCATCACCTGGAGCATGTGATCATGAGTGTTACCCCGGTCCTCTTCGTTACTAATCCCGAAGAGGAAGAGCCACGGGCAGGATACTCGTTCTATCCCATCTACCCCTTTGATCCAGGTCCGCACCTTGTCCCAGTATTTCTGGACCACTGGGCATCCCCACCACATGTGGATATAGTCACCTCTCTCTGTCCTACATTTCCAACAGTGTGGGTCATATCCTGGACGCATTTTGGCTATTCTTTGCGGGGGGTAGTGCCATCTATGTAATATCTTGAGGGCCTGATGGCGATATTGGAGGGAGGATGTGGATCGATTGGCCCGTCTACACATCTCTGTCCATCTCTCGTCATCAATTTCCTCGCCCAGGTCCCTACCCCATTGTATGCGTGCTGGTGGCGGGTCTCGGGGGATGGAGAACAGAAAGAGCTTGTATAGGCGGGAGATTATCCCCTTGGAGCCCCTTGCGGTCAGAAGGAGTTTTTCAAAGTCTGTGAGTTCCCTCCTGAGGGTATCACCCCAAGATGGTTCCGTGAGGGCACCCTTAAGCTGAAGATATCGGAACGGGGAAAGCGTGCCTATTCCCAGGGCTTCCTCAAGGTCCTTCAAGGGGAGGAAGGAGCCCCCCACCCACAACTGGCCGGTCCTACTAAGGCCCGCCTCGAACCATGTCTGGTAGGCTGCTGGTTCCGCTATTTTGGCCAGGAAAGGAGGGGCCCAGATGCAGCTCAAGGGGGAGGGCCATGTCGTGAGCCATCTATAGTAACCTCCCTCTCTCCACAGGGACCACAGTACTCTTAGAATCGGGTGGTTCAAGACTGATCTGGGGATCGTTCTCCTTGGGACCCAGAGCCATTCCTCTAGTGTGACGGGCGCCAGGGGCCTATTGTCCATGGCTACCCACTGTTTTTTCGGTCCCGGTGAGAAGTGATCGACCAGGATCCTCAACTGGGAAGCCCTATAATACGTCTCGAGATCAGGGTAGCCCACCCCTCCATCTTCCTTGGTCCTAGTCAGAACCTCGTATGAAATCCTGTGTTTTTTGCCCTGCCAGAGGAATCTAAGGAGGATGCGTTTTGTCTCGTCAAAAAAGGCCTTGGGGACTTGGACCGGGAGCATTTGAAAGAGAAACAGAAATTTTGGGAGGATAACCATTTTTATAAGGTTAAGGCGTGCCATCCATGAGAGACCCGTTCCCGCCCACCTTTCTATGTCTCTCCTGATTGCTGACCAGAGGGGGGGGAAGTTGGCCCCATACAGGTCCTCAAGGTTACGTGTGATTTGGACTCCCAAGTAACGGAACCCCTCATCGCTCCGCTTGAAGGGGAGACCCTCCACAAAGGTCACCTCCGTGTCTGGCAGGTTCCCACCCATGAATGCGACCGATTTGTCCAAATTAACCTTATACCCCGATAGTTCTCCATATCTTGCGAGGCCCTGCAGAACCCGAGGGATTGTTTGGGACGGTCTGGTGACATAGAGCAGGGCGTCATCCGCAAAGAGGCAGATCTTGCAGTGCATATCCCCCATCTGTACACCACTGATGTCCGCATCATTGCGGATCGAGATTGCCCACGGTTCCATCACCAATGCGTAGATTAACGGAGACAGGGGGCATCCCTGCCTCGTGCCACGTTCAAGGGGGAATTCCCTAGACTCAATCCCGTTAGCCACCACTCTGGCCGAGGGGGAGGAGTAGAGCGCGGATATCCATCCCAACCACCTTGGACCCATCCCCACTGACAAGAGAACCTCCCTCATGAAAGCCCAGCTGACCCTGTCAAAGGCCTTCTCCGCGTCAAGAGCCAGTAGGAGAGCGCCTTCATTCCTGGCCTCGGTCGTGGCCAATACATGGAGGGTCTTCCTTAAATTATCGGAACCCTGTCTATTGAGGACGAATCCCGCCTGATCAGGATGTATCAGGCGTGGGAGGGAGTTTTCCAATCTGGAGGCCAGGATCCTAGCAAAGATCTTGGCATCTAAGTTGAGAAGTGAAATGGGTCTGTAAGACCCACAAGCTGCCCGGTCTTTACCAGGTTTAGGTATGACGGTGATGAGGGCCTGTAGGAAAGTCGGGGGGATCGTGTCGTTGCCTCTAATTTGGTTGAACAATTTGGTCAGGGGCTTCACTAAGGTGGACTGGGTCTGTTTATAGAAATCCGCTGTGTAGCCGTCAAGGCCAGGAGCCTTTCCGGCCTTCAGTCTCTTGATGGCTCCCTCCACCTCCTCTTCTGAAATTTCCCCCTCGAGGGCCTCCAAGTCCTGGTCGGTCAGTTTGGGGAGGGGGTGTTCTGCCAGGTAGGAGGCAATGTCCTCCCGAGATTCGCCCGCTTGCCTAGAATAGAGTTTGCTGTAGTACTCAGCAAAGCATTCCGTCACTTCATGCCGGTTCCCATGAACCCTGCCCTCTTCGTCGGTCAACCGGGTAATCCCTCTCTCCACTCTACACCCCCTCGACCTCTGAGCCAGCAGAGTGCCTACCCTGTCGCCCTGTTCGTAGTATCTCTGTTTGGTATATCGCATCCTCTTAACCACCTCCCCTATGAGAACCGTATGGAGCTCCTGTCTTTTGCCCTGCATCTCGTCCAATAGTGCCCTCCGGTCCACTCCCGGGACTCCCAGTCTGGCCCGCAAGATCTGCAGCTCCCCTCGGAGTCTGCTCTCGATCAGGCCCCTCTCTCTTTTACGCCTCGAGCCCTCCGCTATGAGGAGGCCTCTGAAGGTGGCCTTCCCCGCTTCCCATACCATGGACATGTCCGTCTCCCCCGTGTCATTTGTCTCGAAGTAGGCCAGCATTTCCTGCTTCATGAACTCACGGAATACTGGATCCCTAAGGAGCGTGTCGTTGCACCGCCATCGAGCCGATCTCGGGGCGATGGGCAGGGACCAGTTAGCTATAAGTAGTTCATGGTCCGACCACGTTATGGTCTCGACTTTTGGTTGGGTCATCGCCCCATCTCCCTCCTCTGAGGCCAACAGAAGGTCGATTCTGGTGTAGGTGCAGTGCGGGGGAGAAAAGAATGTGTAACCACCCTGGGCCGGGTACGCCTTGCGCCAAACATCTACCCAGTAGTGATCCCTCAAGAGGTTCTGCAAGGCCAGGTTATCCCTCGTGATCCCCTTGGGTACCCCACCTCTGGCGGACCACCAGTCCAGTTGGGGGTCGGCTATGAGATTAAAATCACCCCCGAGAATCATGGCCCCCTCGGCCCATTCATCCATGACACCAAAGATCCGTGTGAGGAACTCCACCTGGCCCGTGTTGGGCGCGTATACGGTGGCGAGAGTAACTCGCTGCCCCTCGCAAAGCCCCTTGACACCCAGAAATCGACCCCCAAACCCCCTCTTGGTTTCCACCCCCGTTAGTTGGAGAGCCCTTCCCAGGAGAATGCCCACCCCCTCCTTCTTCGAGGTCGGGTGTGAAGCCCAATAGTTGCTACCGATGTCTTTCCCCTTGATTCTGGATTCCCTCCCGCGCTTATAATGTGTTTCCTGTAGAAATAGGACCGTCAGGTGTTGTTTTCGGAACATGTTGCCCGTGAGGGATCTTTTATTTTGAGAGTTTAGACCCTTGACATTTAACGTGCCCACCTTCCCTTCAATCGTTGTCATCATACCGTGTGCGTATTCTGAACCCCTCGTGGTGATTGAATTTTAGTGCCCCTTGCCAAGCGTATTCTTGCGGTCTGAACTGAATTTCCCCCTGAGTCCCCCAAACTACCCCGTTATCCCCCCCATCCCCTCCCCCCTTGCAACTGACCCCCCTCCCCGTGTCTTCCCTCCCCCCTCCCCACCCTTGTACCTTGAGGCGTCCGTCCACTCTCCCCAACATGTGTTGGGGCCGGTCAACGAACCACCAAGGACTCCAACCCCAGCCCCGGGGTTTTCGTGTGTCTGGAGAGTCCCAGATCGCAAGTCCGATTCAGGTCGGCCCCTGCAGGCCTTCGGTGCACTTAACCGAGACAAAAACCAGAGACCCCGCCCGGGCCCTCAACCCACAACCAGAAACCCAAACGCGGGGCAACACAAATAAACAGTTAACTTTTTAACATAATGGTCTGCCGACCCAAGGTCCGGTGGGCCAAACGCGACACCGCCGCGGTGTCCGTTCAAGGCAGTTCGTGGGCCCGGGGCCTCCTGCGTCCGTACCCTGAATCGTCTCTCACCTCATGATTTTCTCTCCTTCCAATCGAACGTCATTTTCATGAGTCAGTGTGATTTTCCGGGTTCATCGACGGGTGTCTGGTTTTCCGAAACTTTCGGGCCCCCTTGACCTTAGATTTCCCACTGTGATTTCCTGGGCCGTCGGGACCCCTAGGGGGGTCCCGTGGTCCTCCCTCCTGGGCGCCCGAATGGCCCGCCTGGTCGTTCACCAGATCGTCCGTGGCTCTTCGTATGTCCTCCTCCGACACCAGGTGGTGTTTCTCACCTAGCCACTCAAACTCCAAATAGAAGGGGTGACCCCACCGATATCGGACTCCTTTTCCCTGCAACCATCTTGTGAGTGTGCCGCATTTCCTCCTCATTGACAGGGTTAGGGCCGAGAGGTCTTGGAAGATGGATACCTTTGAATCACCGTACTGTATGGTGCCAAGATGTCTCGCCTTTTCCAGGATTCTGATCTTGTCCCTGTAGTAGTGCAGCCGAACCAGAACCGAGCGTGGGCCTCTGCCTCCCCCCCCCGCTCGGTGCACCCTGTCGAAGTTGGTCGCCCCCACGTCTTCCGTTCCCAGGGCGATCCTCACGATATCGTGCACTTTGCCTTCAAGTCCTTGTACGGATTCGCCCTCAGATTCCATCAGGCCAAAGATTCGAAGGTTGTTCCTCCTCTCCCTATTTTCCATGTCGTCAACCTTGAACCGAAGCTCTTCCTCGCGCCTTTCCATGTCTCGGAGTCTCATGTCCATTTGGGTTTCGAGGAGTGTCGCCGAAAGTTGGTTATTCTCGACGCCCTCCACGCGGTCTTCTAGGGTGGCGACCTTGGTGGTGAGGTCGGCCAGTTTGGCCCCCATGTCTGTCCTCATACCTCGTATCTCCTCCAGAATCGTTTGGATGTTGTTCTGGATAGCCCCCAGATCCGGGGGTGGGACGGTGGGGCTACCGGCGGCCATGGTCCTTTCTTTGGGAACAAACTGATATTTCAGCAAGTTCTCTCTCCAGTTCATGAGGGGTTCGTGTCGGCCAGTTTACGACGGACGCCGCCTTTCTCCGGGTCAGGCCGGGCCTCGGGCACCAGAGGCGCCGGGCGTGCGTTCCCTGTGTGGGTGGACGGTTTTCTTCAAGTCGGAGGATGCCCAGGGGAGGAAGCGCCGCGGGCTCACCCTCTCGGGCCTATTCGTGGGCGGCGCGGCTCGTGCTGTCTCCTGCGCCACTCCGCGCCAGGTCGTGGGGGAGGGGCAGCCGATATCGCCTTGGTCCGTGTAACTCCGCACAGGAGCGTCGGATCGGAACCAAAGTTGGACCCAGGTGGGGGCCACAGGCTTCCACGTCTTTTGGGGGGGGTCGCGTAGTATATGGGACCCTCGTTTCGCCGATAAATCGTGATTCACCCGGGGCTGGGTGCGGAGCTCGACGTTCAGGCGTCCATCCTGCCCGCGCCCCCTGGTGGCCTCCAGAGGGCAGGTTTTCAATGAAATGCTACAACTTGTAGTGTATGGCTGCATGATGGTTTCATTGCCAGGGGGTACATTTGATTTCTCCCATTAGTTAGAAATACTATCAAGACTATTGGTCAAGAGTAGCCAAGTAAAGAATAGTATATGTGAAGGCTAAGTATGGCTGGCAACTCACAGGCTGGGCGAAGGGGGGGAAATCTGTCCTTTGGGACAGTGACTCTGGTACTCTGTTGTACAAAACGTTTCAAGATGGGGCTCGGCAGTGCTCCTTTTAAATTCCATAGTTTTTTTCAAATTCCTGCTGAAATGTGCCATGAAATAGTTCGACCTGGGGGATGGGTATGTCTCACTTCATTCACTAGCATGGGAATTTCTGCCCATATTGACATTTTGGAAAATGCTGACCTACGGGGTTGCTTTCTATGGAGGCATGCTTGCAGTGTTGCCATCTGCCTATCTCAATGCATGCTTTTGGTGGGTGTTGCCCGCATTGTAAGCAGCTCACCCACCCATGTCAATGCGCTTTCACCCATCCAAAACAAATATACATGCCAACATTTTGCAGCACCTGGGAGGGGGATTTTCTTGCACAAAGTGGGAGAATTACATTTTCCCTTTGGATTATATTTCTTTTAGGAGGGAGAAGGTTATGGGCGAGTTTCCTGCCTAAATCGGGAGGGTTGACATGTATGGTGTTCACCGGTCGTGTGGCCACAAAACATTTAAGAGCTATGCATCCATTAATACCTAGAATGGGGACCAGCTGAAAGCACATTACCACAAAAGCCCTTGGGCTGGACTGTGCAAAATCCGTGGACTCCATTGGTGGGACACCCACTTCCTTCCATCCTTTCAAATATTTCTTCCCCTTCAAGTCCCCAACATCTCCAACTTTATTCTTGGGCTCTACCCAAGCCACTGCCCATCCTTCTTCCCCATCTTGTAGCCCCTGGCTAGCCTGCCCGTTTAAACAAACAGGCTAATAAAATTTCGAGTTTATTCAATGTTATTCCAGTGAAGATGTTGCTATCAAAATCTAGAATCTTCCCGATCTCACTTAGCACTCCTAACCCAGAGGTAACTGGATGGGAATTATCACTGATTTTCTCCAGGACTTTGTTGCAAGAACATCTGACAATACTGGAATATCAGATTTTGGTATTGCATTGGTCAACCCATGGCCAGCAGCCCTGGATGTTGGTCTAATCTATTTTGTCAATGGGTAGTTCGCAGACTGGGATCTTTTCAACAGCTCTTCTGGATCTTTTCAAGTATGTTTGCTACCTTTTTTCAGGGATCACTATTTGCCATTGAGATAAACTTAAGGAATTTTGATGCATTGTGTTTACTGCCTGTAGCATAAATTCCCCATCCTTCTCTAATCGCATTTGTTTCTGTCCCTTAGACTAATTTTTATAGTACTTTTTCAGTTTATTGGTCGTACTGCTTTTTATATGCAATTATTTTAGAGTTACTGCTTGATTTTTCTCATTTTTTTTTTCCACCCAAGTTACTTCATCAAATGCACGATTCTAAATATTAACTTACCTGTGACTTTGACTGCCCACTAAACCGCTCTTCTATCCCCAGCAACCTAGTTGGGGGCATGGAGGGGCTATATGAAGCTGCCACCTGGCCCCACCCTCTGCTGCCCAAAACTGGCACTGACCTAAAAGGTGGCTTGCCCACTGCTCTCCTACTCTCCACAAGGCCTGTCCTCGCACCCGAAATGGAGTGCTGCAGCATTACCTGGCCACCATTGGGGGACCAACTAGCCCCACAGCCCCTCAACATGCCAAGGCTGAGCTCCAGCTACACCCAGCCAAATGCTACCCTTGCTCATACCGGCCTACATTTTAAAAAGAAAAACCCTGAGATTGATAATAAACGCCCCACCCACACCCACTTGCTAGACTGAGCCCACTTACCCCAACTACTTGCCAAATACTATGTTGAAAAATAAAGCCAAAACACAATTAAGGAAAACCATTAGTAGCCCAAGACTTATACAGGAAAAGTCAACCATATCTATACAAAATACTGTGATATAAAAGAAAATATGCAGAAATATCAACACTTGGACGGGTTTCACTGATTTATTTAGACTTGGAGCAACTCTGCAACTTCTGAACCCAGAACAATGTCTGGTTATGAGGAAACGCGGTTATGTGGCTTATTGCCAGTTTGTTGGTAGTGGTAAATATCAGGTTTTACCAGTCCGCAAAATTCAGTGTTTCAATCCTAACTCATTTGCCAGCTGCTTTTCCCTTGAGGGAAGTTTGTCCACCTCTGCCCCTATCTACTCTATCCCTTCCAGGACACTGAAACAGCATCCTTTGCACGAGGCGCACTACAAAATGTAGTTAAAATAACTATTGATGCATACACTGGGCCAGCGCTGTACCTGTCACGGTCACTCTGGTTCAGAGCAGGCTGATGCCAGAATGCAGGTCTCTCTGCATGTGCTGCATTTTCTGTTTCTCTTGAGTGCCTTGAAGTACCCTGAGGTCTGCAAAAGTGTTGTACAGGCACCTCATGGCATAATCATGCTGTGCCTGTCTCCGCCAACACCTTCATGCGATTGGACGCAAGTCTGTGGTCCATCACATGGAGGTGTGGAGTTGATGTGACTTTCGAAAATCCTGGAGACTCTACGCTCTTCCTGGAGACCTGGAGTTGAGCATGGAAACATGGAATCTCCGGGCTAAACCTCACAGAACACAACCAAAACGTCACCAGGCATTCCCTGTTCCCTTCCTCCGGGCCCATCGGGCCTGCTCTGTGCACCCCTCTGCCAACACCATGCTGCCACAGAAAGGGGGGCTGGTGAAGGGCCAGGCAACACGTTTGTTAGCATTTATAGAGCGCGCAACAGCCCTTGGGCATCTTGGCATTTAGAGGCAATACATGCTGGTTACACAAATGCATGACAGGGGATTTAAAGTTAAACAGGTTGTGCGTGAATGACAGGACTTGGTTACATGTTCCTTTTGCAATTCACAACGTGAGCATAAACCTATCTTAGTTACAGTGCAGGACATAGATGGGCTGAGGGAGGTGGCATGAGGGACACGCGAGAGAGCTAGTTGAACAGTGTGGTTTGAGTTTTAGCAAAAGGTGGAGAGTGGGTTCAGCTCAGAGGGCATTGGGTAGTGCGTTCCAGTTTGGAAGCAATGTGTGGGAAGCTAATGCCTCCTGCTTTCATTCTTTTGATGGGAGGGACAGTTGATTGGCTTGGTGACTTTTTGGGCGTGTGGCAGGGTCTCTGGTAATATCTGCCAAGTTAGATGGATCAGTGAGATTAATACATGTGTGCGTGGGGGGGGCACGTTTTGCATACATGCCAACACTCGAGCACCTGGTAGGAAGATTTTTACAACAAAGCAGGAGCCCGTAATTGACCAGGATTGCATTGGGGTTTTAATTATTTTAGGAAAGAGTAATGTTTATTTGAAAAATCCGGAGGGTCGTGCCTAAATCGCATACATGCCAACATTCAGACACAGCTGGGAGGAAGATATCCAAAGGGAAATCGGGAGACCAACATTTCGCGATAGGAATGCATTGGGGCTACAGCGATTTCAGGCGGGAGACAGTGAAAAATAGCACGATTTTTCGCTAAAAAATCGGGAGTCTCCCGCCTAAATAGGGAGGGTTGGCATGTATGAAATCGGGAGCCTTGCGTGTATGCGTTTGTCGGACCTTTGCACCTTTTTCATCACACGGCTTCGGCGGGAGGGTGTCTGACGCCTATGTGCAACGTCCACGGCGCGTTTGTTTATTTTGGTGGCTTGCATTGCGAAATCCAATCCTGACTTGTTGCTTTCCAGGATGTAGGAAGCGTTTCCGTTTCTGACTTTCCAGCGTGACTGTTACGCATAGTGCAAGGGAAGGCCACTTCTGAAGTACGTGACTCATCACGTGTCACTTTTCCTGGTAGTGACTAGCGCAGCACCTGGAGGCGGCTATAAATGGCACTGTTAATGGGGCCTGTAATTTCAGCTGGTCGGGTGGGGAGCAGCGTCATGGCGCTTCTAAAAACTTGCATTGGCGGCGACTTAGGAGAGGGAGGGGGGTTCCAGTCAGTCCACCTACTCCTCACATGTTAATACAAAACGCAAAGTTTATGTCGGAGTGTTTTGACTAAATCTGCACGTGACTGGTTTTTTAGATGTCGCCGTAAACCCTGAAAACTAAGGACATCCCACGTGCACACGAACAGGAAAACGTAGCTACCAAATTACAGGTTTAGAAAAACGTTTTCACGGTATCAGCAGATGAGGTCCTTTTGACCCGACGGGTTCTATCGACTCAGTTTGTTGCTCACTTGACCCAAGCGCCATAACCCAATCCAAGCCTTGACATCCCATCACTCCTTACATTGACAGGTGGGTGGGGCATGAGTACTGGCTCCAGGGATGCCATGGTCCAATGAGGCTTACCGTACAAACCAACCACACATTGATATTAGTTGCTTCTCAGGCTACATAAACTGTAAGCATGATTCAGTGCACTTATGACATCATGCCCCTGCTGTAGAAATGTAGTGGTGTCAAG
This sequence comes from Ambystoma mexicanum, assembly GCF_040938575.1. NCBI lineage: Eukaryota > Metazoa > Chordata > Amphibia > Caudata > Ambystomatidae > Ambystoma > Ambystoma mexicanum. Next base: position 1,283,627,162 of record NC_090934.1, read on the forward strand.
TGTAAGGAATGTCACTGAAAACCAGAGCAGCCTGCGCAACAGGGAGGTGGGCATTGGAATAACCTTGGCAGGGATAACCTGCTGCATGCCTTGTGTGGCCCAGCTAAACGCCCCTCGAGGCCAAGAGGTGATGGCTGGAAGGTTTAGAATTAATCTTAACTTCTGGCATCGCTCTGGGCAGCCCTCCAGACCACCATTGCTTGTCAAGCCATTACAGAAAGGGGTAAGACCATTTGCAAATGTCACTGCAAAAGTCAGTCCAGCCCAAACTGCTAGCCCATCCATTCTGTATGAGACCAAAGCATCCCCAGACATGTTTTGGCCTCATTGGGTGGCATCCCTGAGGAGTAGCTTAGATCTATAGGCCCAGCAAGCATGGGATCGACGTCTGGGCATACCAGTCCGACTCTGGGTGACTAAAGCAAAACAAGAGGTGATTGCTGTAAGGTTTAGAATGACAATGGCATCACTCTGGGCAACCCTGCAAATGCTGTTCTTGGCCTGCCATTACAGAAAGGGAAAAGACCAGCCATCACCTATTTGTTTTGCTGTGTTTACCCTGTTTGGGACAGATATGCCCAGACGTGGGATCCGAATTGAGGGTGAACATGGCACACACCCTGAAGGGTTACCTCGGTCACTTAGTCTGCTGTTGGCCTACACTACCCAAGCTACTTCAGAGGGCCGTAGGCAGTAGCAGCGTTTGGATAGTATTTTTTGGAATCATTGTACGAAGTTTTATAAAAATGTGACCTTTTTTGAAACTGAAAATGCATACCACTAACAAGCGCACAGAATGGATCCTTTTGTTGTGAAAGAACACTCTAGGCCTTGAAGACCTGGGTAGACTGGTGTTCAGTACCTATGACGATTGTCTTTAGAAAAAATGTAGAGGGTGAGTCCTAGTTACTAGTGCCCTGAAAGCGGGCCCAGGACACAGGACCACTGCAGGTGGTTTTAATGTTGCCCAAAATGAAACCAGGCTTAATGGCACTTTGAGGCGGTAATGCAGTGTGGTTGCCGAGTTAGGAAAATAGGTCCAACACATGGTGTGGTTCACAAGTGGCAGTGGCACGTTTAATGAAGCTTTGAACAGGATGTTTGGTGTAGCGTACAAGCTGTTCGACGGGGCCAGAGCTAGCTGTTTCTTGACTGAAGGGTTGCTGACCGGACTTGTCCAGTGTCTCGGGACGAGGGTAGTGCATGTGTTACCATAGAGCACTGGCAAGAACTGCTAATTGCAGTTAGGCAGTAGGTATGGCCTTGGGCCATATAGCAGCTTAACTACAAATATGCACTTGCAGGGCTCCCAAAATCTACTAGCCCACTTGCATTGGCGATTTTTGTGCAGGGAGTACCATTTGAATGGTAGTCTACGTTAATGCGGGAGTATGAGATGTTTTGAAACTTACATTTACTGCGAACTTCGCAGTAATCAACAAATAAATTTCACTGTGCATGGCTGGCCTTTAGATGACAGCATTGTACCAAATATGAAATGTTTACGGTGAGATGCATGATTTTACAGAAAGCACAACTGTTTGCTCCATGGGGCGAGTGCATTTCTCTTCAGTAGAATGTGAACTAAAACTTTCCATGCATGTCTAGTGGGATTTTTAAGAATTGGCAGGGCTGCCCTTGGATGGTTGGGGACAAATCCTTCCCTCTTTCTTGGAAGTTTCTCTGCTTCTGGCAGAGTATCTTGGAGCAGGATGTACTGACAACTGGGTTCCATGTGAATTATCTTCAGAAATCCAAAGATGTATCCCCAGGGGATGGGGGGGGGGGGGGGAGTCACTGCCCCCTCGCCATATATAGGCAAAGGCAGGACATGGCTGCCCCTACTGTAACGCCTCCAATTGGGACTACCATGTCTAATGTCCTTTGTCCTGTGATTTCTGCTGGGAGTGGGAGGGTGGCAGTAAGTTTGAGAATTCCCCAGTGAATACCAAGCAGGTGGACCTCCCCCTCACCCCCCCCTTCACTCCACCCAGTGAACTGTAAGTCTGTCCAATGCAGTGTCCGGTCAAAGTTTCGATTCAAAAGGGTCGAATGACAAAAGGGTCGAGTCAATTCGACTGAAAACAAAAGGATCGAATTTTTTTTTTTAATTTATATTTTTTGGTTGTTGTTTCTGCTTTAGTATAGGAAAGTGTTTTTACACCAAAAACGGGGTTTTGGGTGGGGGGACCCCCCAAAAATTCTTTTATTTATTTATCCCCCCCCCCCAGTCGACTCGACCCTTTTGTCATTCGACCCTTTTGAGTTGAAACTTTGACCTATAACAGTCCAAGGCTATTCAAACTCCAGCCCTTCCTTCCAAGGACTGCAGTAATGAGCATCGTGAGTACATGTTGAATCCTGGCAGGCACGTCTTTTGAAAGCCTGCTCCCAGCACAACCACAGGAGGAATTTCTGTACTGGAGCAGGTGGCCCAAAGGGTAAGCTTCTTGGCCTTGAACCAGGTGGTTCCTGGTTGGGACACAGGCCAGGCACACCATCCACACATTGGTCATGGACGAGTCACTGGTCAACAAGTGGACCATTAGATTATGCTGTCCAACTGCTTATAGTAGTTTAATCTTGGGAGCCAACCTGTCAAGGGTATCCAGTAATATGGTCGCCGAAAAATGACTGTTTTTCTTTACAATAAATCGTGGCAAAAAGGCCATGGTGTCACCTGGTAATCTACCACACAAGGGAAGCGGGGGTGTCCCCTCCCTGGCTCCCTCGCCCCGGCTCTCCCTGTGCGGTATAATGGGTCCGTGGGTGTCCCCTGCATCCTTCACATGGATTGTGAGGGCCAAACCAAAGCCTTTTTGCTGCAATTTATTTAAAAAATATGCAATTGGCACGGCCTCTTAGTTAATATGGAACCCTGTCAAGCCAGTCAGGGTTTACGTGTCACCAAGCACTTCAGAGACTTGGTTGTAATTTGGGTAAAGGGGTGCTTTGGGCTACAGAGCAGACTCATGCCGGCTTGCAACTTTGGCCTCCAGCAGGCTGCATTCAGCAATACACATGCTGTCTTTGCAGTGACAGCAGAGCAGGATCAAAGTAGTTGCAGGGGCTGTCGGGAGACCTCTCCAGCAAAGTCACATGGGTTTATTTGGCTTTTGCTTACGGGTGCATTAAGGGCGTGGCGTGTGATTAGAAGTGTCCCCTCCAGACAATACAGTTCCCACATTTTATGAAATTAAAATCAAAAGCTCAGACTATACACACTTTCAGATGGGAATTCATTACCTTCTCTCCGTTTAGCAAAAAGGTAACTAGTTTCCATGGTCTGAACATCGGCCCATGCATCTGACGTGCATTATGTTATGCTGCTCGCACATCGCTCTTGGCTGGTGCTTGTGCAATCTTTGAAGGGTCTGGTTGGGGCACGTTAGTGGGGTGGCGAGGAGGAGTGGGCGGGTTCTCTGTTGGGGCCAAATGTGAAATAAACTGGTTTCTGCGTCAACTTTGAGGATCTCATTCATTTTCTAATTGAGAACCATTGCAGTATTTCAGAATAGCTTAGTATCCCAAAGTACTTTTTCATTTACAAATGCCTCTTCAACGGCCTTACTCACCAAGTGATTTAATGTATTCCCACACTGAGCTGTTAAGGATCCCCCACGACTGGTCTCTGCGGCTCTTTTTTTTTAAAAATTTTTTTAAAAATGTTTTTTATTTTTTTTTTTGACTGCAGCATCAACTTTTAATCTTTTATAGGAATTTACTGGCAAAGACTTGGCTGCTATGGAATTTGTATAGTGTCTGTTTTTGTGAGTTTTCTCTTGCGGTTATGTCTAATATTACTTTCCCATTATGTTGAAGCATTGATCCCAACTTCTCTTCTGTGGTGTAGCCAGACTGAAAGGATTGCAATTTAAACTGTCAGCCAGGCATCAAGTCACTTGTCCCCTCACTACTTCACTTGGGCAACTAAGCACACCATTTCTGAGTCCTTACACACATTTTGGGTTCTAATTAGTTTAAATTGGGCCACCACAGTTGCTGATTTGCATGCAGTAGATTTTACCCATTGCATGCCGATTCTCAGTTGTCTATCATATGTTGACCGTCCTGTACCACGGCTGCCTTCTATTTTTCCTATGCCTGGTAAATGCTCCTTGTGAGAGCATTGCAACTGTTCAAAGGGGGCATTTCATCGTACACAGACGAGTTGCTTCATATTAACCACGCTTGCTTCTCCTCCACAATGTGCAAGGCGAACTGTCTGAAAGGTGTACTGTTGGGTCTGAGGAGCAATGCAGTGAATGCACTGGGGTATTTTGACTGTTCAGCGAAGGGGTCTGCATATGGTCTCCTGCTGCCAGTCACCTTCTAATAGAAGGAGCTGTGATATTTTTGGATATTCTGCGGTCCTAGCTCTTCTTATGGATTTCTTCAGCCACCTCACACCCCGGACTGCCAAGTTTTCTGGTATAGAGTGGAATGATTAATCCACTCCAATACTCTTGGAAAGATGGCTTTCTTGAAGGGCCTCTCCATTTCCCTGCAAAAAGATCAATGTTTGACAGCCGCTATCATTGCCTTTCCCCTCTTCAAATTACTTGGTTCAGGACCTTGCGGAAATCACTTCCCACAAACATGTAAATTGAAATGCTTGCCGAGGAATGTTGAGTGCTTAAAGGAATGCCAGCGCGTATTTGCCTTTTGCTGTTAGTATGTACAGCTTTATAGCAGGGGTAGTCCGTCATTGCTGCTGTGTCCCATGTAGTCAAAGTTGACAAGTTGTGCAGCATTCATGTAGCAGACGGTTTTATGACTTGCCAAACTGGGAATTATGCAGTGTCCAAATGAAAAACCTATTCATTGGAATACGCCATTTACCAATGGTACATAGCCTTTTCTAATTCCATCTGTTGCTGCTTCAGTCACGTGTGCCCCCATTACTTACCTTGATGGTATTCAGACTGGAGTTTTGAGTCTGAGGCTGGGATTCGAGCCGTTATCCACTGGTCAAATCTCTGGCGTGAGTATTTGAGTTACATTGCAACATTCCATGTGGTTGCAGGTGTGGGGAATTCGTTACGCCCCAGTCGGTTCATGGGAAGTGAACTCTGGTTCCAACTAGTTCTTGCAGGCTGTTGGGGAGAATTCTAATTTATGGCTAATTTTCATCACCTAGTGAGTCCCTCAGCAGCTTTGCTGTATTTCAGGGGTTTATTTTTTTTCCACTTGGTAAGAGTGTGAGCCTTTTCTCCCCTCTTACATATGTTTTGCCTTGAGTATTTCTACTTTTTGTGTGATCTTGGACTCTGGAGCCACACCACTTCATGAGCCCTAGTTTGTGTCACGCCACCTTCAGTGCAGTGACACAGGGTTGTCTTTGAGATCAGGTACTGTGTCCGACCCCTTCTTACTCACCAAAGGCTTGCCCTTTTTTTTTTCCTTCCCTCTTATAACTTTTGCCTCCTTCTGACAATATCTGAGTACTCCTGGCAGTCTTGAATCGTGAACTGTTCTAACCGTGTGATCCTCGGCGACAGGATCCCTGTTCCACTTGACACTGGCGCAGGCCTATTGACTTTCATCTTGTTAGAAAGTGCCCTCTGATTCTCTCTGCCTTGACCTATTGCACACGATTTTTATCCCCAACTCTCTTGTTAATTCATGTGCTAAGTGTGTTTGACTACGGTTACATTTCTTCCCGCGGGTACGCTTATCTTTAAAACCTAACTGTCATTACTGTCAAAAAGTGATCGCATATGTACTCCCGGTAACGTCTTTGTTTCATAACACTGGTCTGTCAAATCCTAAGGTACTTTTTTTACCTGGAATTGTTTTGCACAAGAGGAATTGGTTGTGTGTAGTGTATTTTGAAGTGTGGGTTTATTTTATTAGAAGTGTGTTTTGTGAACAGATGGTTTAAAAGGGTGGGGTTCACCAGTCCACTTTGGTTCTGTAATCTGCAGAAGTGGTCCGCTGCCTCATTCTGCAGGCCATGTTAATCGTAATCCATATATGCAGTGGGGAAGCAGGAGGGCACGTGCTTGCAGGCTCCATACAATGCAAGCTGCCAGAGGCCCCCTGCAAGAGCTGCTTTTAATGCCTTTACTTTAATTTCAAGGGTTCCAAATTGCCCCTCAACCCAACATTTCTCCAGTATACTTTTTCATCGACTACACTTGAATCCACGTTTTTGCCGTTTGAAGCAGTCAACCAGTGTTAATGGAAATCCTGTTATGGTTTTGGGATGGTGGAGGGCAGAATTGTCACTACAAGTGCCTTGGGTACACGCATCCCTCTGTTTAAGAAAAAAATGCGAACTTTCATACTTTCTGGGGAGGAGGAATCGGAGTGCCTTCAAATTAAAATGTTCTGGTGCAGCTTTAGGTGCAGCTTTATATATGGTCTGATAATAGTTATTGCTTGTTTTTTAAAAAAAAAAACAAAAAAAACTTCTATAACCTTGGTCTTTCAAACTATTGTTGGGGTTTATTGGTTGGTTGCCTGCTTTTGGGATATATTACATCCCCTATTGATGGATGAACCAGTTATGGAGTGGAGGGGGGTCGCACTATGGGCGCCGCTATATTCTACATTTGTAATGCTCTCTGGCATCTTAGTCTTCAGGCTGGCTTGGAAATCTGGCTAGCCATGATAGTGAGTCACTATCCCCTTGCACATCTACCTTCCCTGCAACTGAAGCAAATTTATTGTGTACTCTAGACTATGCACCACGTGACCTAGTACAGCATTTACCTCCGTGATGGTGGATTTCAATACAGTACATGGTTAGCCAATACATTTGACATAAGACATGCAGCCTAGCATTTTGGGATGGACTGACCATTATGGGGGGTGGGGCCCAATTCTATTGGTCCAATCCCAAACCATTCCTTCCCCACCAGTTGTGACACACTGGCTGAAATGGTGGAAGGTTGTCCAGTGCAACTGGGAGTAATTGTTTTTTTTTTCTCCACAAGGCTACGTAGTCTTGCCTACTGAATTCATTCTAGATTTCATTTCTTATCTTAATGAAGTGATGCAGTCTGGAGGTCAAACGAATGTGGGTCTGCTTTAGTGACCTCTTGGTGGGCTGTCCACCCAGTGGAAGAATTACTAAGCTACTAGCCAGCATCAATGTCACCCTTAATGGATACATTTCCTGTAGTCACATTCCCACAGTTGCACACCCAATCTATTTGGATGACTGCATAAATGCTTCTCGCAGACTAAAACGTGTGAAAGTTTGGTCTGATATTTAGGAGGGACAGTTGAGCTGGAAATATTCGTGTTTACATTTTGAATAAAAGCATTGTATCAGTTTTTAATTTTCATTTTGTAGTTTCTTTGCTGAGTGCCTGTGGTACCATAACGTTGTGCTCCATTACAGACTACAAAAGTCAGTTCAAACCTTTCAGGCCAATGTGTTGAGCACTATATAATTTAGGTCTAGAACGTACTTGTAGCTATGCCATAGGCTTTATATAGTATAACTTATCAGGGTGGGCAGGAGGGTCATGAGGCTACAGTAATGGTGTATAACCAAGTGGTGGGCAGAAGGTTTTGAATAAACCTGAACCACTGGCACTGCTTTGGGCAAACTTCCACAGCCAGCAGCATGTGCCACTGCAGAAGGGGTCTAGCCATCAATCGGGTGCTGTCAGCAATGGGAGCAGCCCAGCCCGAACTGTTAGGCCAAGTCCCCTCTGCATGGATGCAGTAATGGGGTACAATGGTATGGCTACAATTAGAAAGATAGATTCAGGGCAGCGCTGGAAGTATGTGCTCTTCTGAACACACAGGAACTGCTTGCATCTCCCGACTCCAATTCGCTGTCCTCATTCTATTTGATCTTTCCTCTGCATTTTGTTATGGTCCACCACTCCATCCTCATAAACGGCTCCAGGATACCCTAGGTATATCGGAGCAGGCACTGGATTGGCTGACCTTCCTCTGTTAATGTCCATCCCAGGTCATTTTGGGCTCTTGCTCTTCCCCACCTTATCTCCAACATTTCTCACTGGCTCTTTAACCTTGCACGCCTCATTTTCCACCTTCTCACCAAACCTCCAGTGTTATGCAGACCACATACAACTCTTCAAACTTCCCTCTGATCCTCTTATTCAGTCCTGGTGTACTTCCAGTGATCTGTCTCAGCACAAGCAAGTCTGGGATTTTCCTAGTGGGACCCCTGCTCGCTCTTTCTCTCAATCTGGCCATCTTCTATAGGCTCTCCCCTTCTTCATTGGTCGCCAGAAACCTTGTCATGTTAAACTCTTCCTTTATCCCTGATTTTTGGGACCCTCATTTTTGGGACCTTGCCAAGAAGTCCCACTTTCCTTTCCTCACTTCCCTCCAGAAACGCGCGGTCTCTAGAGCTCTGGTTCTCTCTAGGCTAGACTGTTGCAATAGCATTTTTTCCTTAATCTATCTTCATCTCTACAACCCCTCCAGCTAATCCAGAATAAGACTGAGTTATCCTTGGCCTCAAGCCCAGGGATCACATCTCTCCAGCCCCAAGAACCCGCCACTGGCTCCCAGTTGCTCCAAGGATCACATTCAATTCCCTCAATCATCCACAAGTCTCTCTATGGACCACGCTTTCTACAATTTGCTCACTAAATGTTCTCCCTCCAGATCTCTACACTCCTCCGGCACCAACTTTGTGTGTTAAGCACTCCGCTAATCAGCAAGCTGGTGGCTGAGCTTTCCTCAGGGACCCTCCTATGGAACAGCCTCACTCTTCCTCTTGAGCCGGTTCTCCTCAATTCCAGAAGCTCTTCAAGACTTTCCTTTTCACCTCCTCCTTCCCTTCCTTCCTCAACTGCTGAACTCCCACAGTTGCCGAGATTGGTGAACAGGGCCCTTATGTGTCCTCCCTGGTCCTGGCCTCCCCATCGCCTACAGCCTTCACCCTTCCCAGCACTTTGCCTTGGCACCCACTGGCCTAGGTCACCACAGGCCGGCCCTTATTCGTTCTTGGAGACCCCCTTCACCCATGCTTTTACAGCTACTTGCTCCCAGCACCTTCCCCCGATACTACTAGCACTTACACCCCCCCGCCCCCAATCGCTCTCTTCACTAGCGCATACTGAATGTTCACAAGGCCTAGTAGGTCTGCCTCGTCCCCTTATTGTTTTATTAATTCCCATGGCCTCTCCATGTTGCCGCTTTGAAACACAATCTAAGGTTCCGTATGGTTTGCATCAGTAATTTACACTCTTGGCTTCTGCACGAAAGTATTCCCTATAACCTCCAACCCCTTTGGCTCCAATCATGAAGCCACACTTTCCCTGCCCCTTTTCTCTATGGCAATCCATTCCGATTATTTGCCAATAATTGGAGAATTAACACCAAATTGGTGCTCATTATACTGGAAGAGGGTGGCGACGGTGGCTACACTGCGTAAACAGGTGTACAGTGGGCTTGGAGTTCAGGTTTGACACCGTGGAAAGGCAGTTACAGGTCTGGATAAAGGAGGCGGGACGGTTGTCTATCTGAAGAGTCCGGGGGTAGCCTTGGTGTAGGACTGTCCCATGACACACGCCCTGTATAAGGACAAGATGCAGCAGCTTTGACACAGAGGTCAGTTTGTTGAAGGTTTGTCACCTGAACGTGGTGGTCTTTTCTCCCTACTTCAGCACCTAAAATGACCAGCGAGCGTGACCTCTGTGCTGCCAGTTTTGCTAGTAGAATCTCTACAGGTGGGACAGGAGACTGGCTCGTGAAAGGCTTTTTTCTCACTTGGTGGGTCACGGTCTGAAGATGCACAGCATTCCTATTTAGTAACGATGTATTTTTGTCGATCTCTGGTTGCAATAAATAGTTAAACTCGTAGGTCATGTCGAAAACCTAAAGTTCATGTTTCCGCATGGAATTGATCCTGCTTGCTTTATTTTCAGCGGAGCTGCCACGAGCGGAGGGGAGAATGATAATGATGAATTGGATCCAAACTGGAAACCCCCAGACTCGGAGCTGATCGAAAAGCTAATTGTGCAAATTGAATACTACCTCTCGGACGAGAACCTTGAAAAAGATGCATTCCTGTTAAAGCACGTCAGGCGAAATAAGATGGGCTACGTCAGTGTGAAACTGCTTACGTCTTTCAAAAAGGTATCTTGCTGTTACTTTGCTCTAAATTTGTGCACAGGTGGTAGCATTTTTTTATTTAGCGTGTTTTTTTAATGGCGGGAGTCATCCCTCCAAAGATGGGATTTTTACATGTTGAATGCCATGACACCTCTCCCTTGGGACCATGTTGGCGTTAACTAATGTAACCCACAGTTGACACCTTCTGGTACCTCAGCTGTTATATCGAGGATAGCACCTCTTTTGGTGACCTTGTATGCATAGTTAACCTATTCTGACATTAACAGGAGAAACTCCATGCAGCTTTATGTAGTTCATAGCTCACAATGTAGGTTAACTCTTACGTGCTGACCTGTAGGGTTCCTTCTGCAAGCCCTTATCTGCCATCTATCCACCCCCTGCAAAACTCTTTATTGCCACATTTTTGTGCAAGGTGGCACAATGGGCTACCTGGTAATACCATGCTGTGGCAGGTAGGGTTAATTAATGTACAGAGCAGGTGAATTACAATGACCAAATATTCGGGTTGTTAAACTAGTTGTGTGTGGGGATACTGCATCAATTTCTGCACAATAACCAAGGAATTGATTTTAACAGAATAGTTGTCCCTTAGACACTTAAATCTATTGGAACAAAACTGTAGGTGACGTGTCCTTTGTAAAAAAGCGACCTTCAGCTTTTCAGTCACACTATAAAAACCTGCCCATCGTGTTCTACTCATTGGGTAGAAGCTGTTGAAGGCACCCACTCATACACGTGTCCTCATAAAAATGCAAAAGTAAGGATAACGCGCCTCATCAGGGAATGAGACCAAGAGATGAGTTGCAAGGATGACAAAAGTTTATATCATAATGCCAGCAAAGAACTCTGTTGCCCAAGAGCACTTGCCAAAAATTACACGGGCAGCACATAAAATTTCATCATGGATTACATCGCTACATATGGTCAAAAAGCACCGTGCTGATTGGAGGGGCCGTATGGCGCAGCCTGCTTGCTCCAATTAGCCGCTGCTTCCCAGTCGATCTGGTGACACGTGGGTCAGCTGGGCTAATCTCCCTTGCAAGGTTAGGGTGAACAGGCGATACATAACTGTTTAAACAACCGGAACTGATAAAAGAATGTTGAAAATCGGATCCTGGCATGAATGGGGGTACTTCAAGAAAGTGGACTAATATATTGGCATTCCAACCTCTAGATTCAGGGCTTGGTGCATCATAATACAAACAGACTTGTGGTGTTTTGGGGAGAATATACGGCTGTGCAGGATTAGTTGTGGTTGGTGTCCTGGAATGGTCAAGGCAAGGGGGGGGTCAGATGTGTATCACCATGAAACGGATTGGGGGGGGCTTCTGGGCTGGTGGACCCTGGCCTGGGTTGAGGAGGCACTGGCAGTTTAGTGGCGATGGATGGGCACTTGTGCTGGGGCCTGCTTCGGTCTCACGCTCTCCAGAGCACATTCTGTGGAAAAGATACTTTACAATTGCAACAGTAAATGGCTGGACTTTAGTCAGAACAAGGCTGGCGCGGTCTGAGGTGGAGATGGCTTGGGCCTTCAGTGAGAGATGCTGGGGAAGGCTGTGAGCTGCAGGGATTATTTTTCAGATCTAGTAAAAAGATGGTATCTGCTCTAATGCAAAACACGGTCAGTTCTTGTGGGTATGAGCTATATTCCTATTTCGAATGGATTGTCCTCCCACGTATTCCTCTTGTGATATTGATTATCGGCAGCTTCGCTGCTTCAGAAATGTTTTCGGTAGAGGGCGCTGTGCTCGAGGTTGTGGTGTCGATTGTCCCTCGACGGACTGCGTTCCATGTCGACGTCACTGTTGGTATAAGTAGCTCGAGCCGCGCCCGTTGGCTTCTAGTCCTTTTTTCCGATTGCTTCGCTCTTGTGAACGGCGCGCTCCGAGATTTTTTTGTCAGAGAATGTCTTCATCAATCGCTTCTACACCCAAAACTGGGTAGAAGTGTATCGACTGCGTGTCGACTGTCTATCACCGATCCTCACTGTATCTGTCTTTGGTGTCTGGGTTAAGATCATTGGACTGGTGACTGTGGCTACTGTCAGTCGATGACTGAGAAGGCCCTCCGTGAGCGGAAAAGCAAGTTAGCGGTGGGGCGGGAGGCATCAAAGGCCACTTTGAAGACCTTGTCGAAAAAGCATAAATCTTCTGATTCAAAGGAATCAGAACGTCATAAAAACTGAGATCCTGATCTTAGTAGATCAAGACTATCTTCGTCTTCTAAAAAACTAAAAAGGAGACATAGATCTCCATTGTCATCTTCCGATACATCGACTGAATTGGTTCGATGTCCAACATCGGATTCCCCTTCAAAGTGGGAACATTTTAGAAGAAAAATGACGCAGGCCCTTGAGAATGCGGCCTCGTCCCCCCACACCCCCTCAAAGAAACCTCAGAAAAGCCAGACCCTGGTCGCTCCAAGGGACAACACAGGGAAGTCTAACTACGGTGGTAAAACCCAGTAGTACCCATAAAACCCGAGTCGCCAAATCGTCGAGGATCGAGTGTTTCTCCGATCCCTCAAAAAAGCAGAAGTTGTCGAAGTCGAGTACAACTTAGTCGATGCCATTGGTGCCGGCAGCTTCGACATCGAAGCCTATACTATCTTCGACACCCTTATCGAAGACTTTGAAGGGGTCGAAGGAACCTTTGACACTATGAAGAAAACACCTATGCCTTTGACAAAGTCAGGAGGAAGAGAAGGTTTACACCTTTACCCAAGTCAGTTTTTAATTTTTTTTATATTTTTTATTTTTTTTAGGTCCATGTCTTCAATTTTTGAAGAATCTGGCTCAGAGGATGAAGATGTCACTCATTTTGGAGTAAAATATGGCACTAGACAAGTTCCAGAGGAACTTCTAAACCCTGAATCTAAAATGAGACCTATGCGCAACTCGACATTCTGCTAGTGGTGTTGACACATAACCTAAATTAGAGTTCGCACCTGATTCTGCAGAACGTGCAAACTCTGGGTACAGGAATTTGATGAACACAGGGTGAAAGAATATATTGGTTGGAAGAGCCTCACATACTTTTGAGCAAGATGATATGACTAACATAATGGCCCAAGGACCCCAGAAAGATCCAGTTCTCCAGCATGGGGTCTGGCATGGATTCACATGCTCATGGATGTTACCCAACGTCAGACTGGGAATCCTCGGTAAAGAAAAAATCAGTTTCAGTTTAGTTTCTGAACTGTCGTTCTCCTAATAACCAATCACTGGACTCTGGGTCATGCTGCCCCCAGCCAATGACTGTCCTCTACCTAAGCCCCTCCTCTGGCAGCCATCTTCAGATTTTTACTGCACGTTGAAGTGTTGGGAGTCCTTGTGCCATAGCTCTCGAGCTTTTACTGCGTTTTGCGAATGTTCATTTTATTCCCCCCCCCCCCCCCCCAAGTTTAATCTAAATTTTTTTGGTCAATCGAGCCTCAAGCTCCACCGTTTCTACTTCCGGTCAACGGGGACCGTTTCAGAATTTTCTACGTCCCTCAAGGGTGAAGTTTTCGTAGAGTTCTGCTTCTTGGAGGATTCCAGAAAATCTGAGGCCTACCCCACGTGACCTAGCCCAGGACAAAGGGAGCATGATGCTCGGACCCAAGCTGTTCAGGAGCTGCTCTGGATGCGGATTGCAGCTTGTCCTCAAGGAGGACGAGCATTGTAGATGCCTCTACTGGCTTCACGAAGACAAAACGCACGTGGAGAAGGACTGTGCGTTTTGGAATAACATGTCGGAGCGGACCATGAAGGATCGGCGTATCCGCCTCACCAACTGGCTGGAGGGGAAGATCCCAGCAGCAGGTGAGAAGAGGTCCGAGCGGTCTTCTAAGACCTTTTAAGGGTGCTCTGGCGACAGGGCCCAACAAAAGGCAAAGCACCACGAGTCCGCGGGAGCACCGAACGGTTGGGCTCCTCGGCTGCCAGGCAGGGCGCACTTTCACTGACTCCATCAACCACGAGCCAACGCTCTGGCTCTGACGCGGGGGTGGGGGGGAAGGATGTCGGAGAACCTGGGTAAGCTTCGGGATAAGTCTCGGTCGATCCCGACCGACAGCTGAGGGGGAGCGAGGCGGCGTCCCTCCCCCCCCCAAGGTGAGTCCTCAAGCGCATCCAAAGTCGTGAAGGCCTTGATTCACCCGGCTAAGGCCTCTATCGAGAGGGTCGTGGTGGCCCTGGCAAAACCTCTGGAGGCTACCCCAGTGGAGGCTACCTCGGGGCCCAGAATTCCTGCCACTGCAGAGGGAATCCTCTTTTCAACCCATCGATAAGACCCCTGTGAGAACCCCAGTCAAAAAAGAGGGGTGGGGGGGGGGCGGTGGCCATCACGGACACGGATACAGCCTCTGAAGAGGAGCTGGCTGAAGTCGTAAAGATCCCAGACAAGAGTTTCGAGGAAGTCCAGTCCCGTGGGAAGGATCCTGATGAGGCAGATGAAGAAAGCGACGGTGGCGCCGACGAGGTTCCCATGGAGGCGGAGGATTCCACTCCCCAGCTTTCGCAGCCAGTACCTGGGCCACAGGTCAACTTGGCAATCTTGATCGTGATCCAGGCCTTGTGTATAGAGATGAGAACAAGGTTGCCTTTACCCCCAATGGACGACCCAGTGGAACCTGGGCCATCGGGAAGCCCTCCAAGCAAGCGGAGGAGAACTCATTCCCCCACTGCCTTTCCAGCCTTTGCGGCCCTCACAGCCTCATCTCCTTCCCCGGATCCGAGGGATGACACAGGAACAGACTGGCCACGACGGGGATGAATGACTACAGTGGCGACGGTATGGGCCTTCCATCACACCACCTCGGGCCTCTCCCCCGATGAAATTGGCTCCTTCCACACCATGATCGCCAGGGCATCCGCGCTCTTCCAGCTCTGCCCCTTAGAACAGAAGAAGGGTTTCCTCTATCAACGGTGTGAGGCCAAGAGGAAGACGGGTCCTCTCGGTCCTGTTGATGACATCTGCGACGAGGGGCTGGAGTTCCTGAAGAACCCGTCCAAGAACCCTGTAAAGAGACCGGTACAAGAAGAGGTACCAAGTCCCGGATTCCGCCCCCATGTGCCTTGGGGCGCAGCCGACCCCAGATTTGGTCGTCTCACCAGCGGCCAACAAAGCGGCGGGGGCCAAGGCTTCAACTTCGACCTCCCCGCAGGACGGCGAAGGGAAGAAATTGGACACCATGGGACGATGGGTCATGGCGACGACTATTGAAGTGGCGAACACCCTCGTGATTGTGGCCCGCTACGACAGGGAGCTATGGTTTAAGATCGCTCCTCTGCTGGACTTCCTCCGGGACAACAAGAGGGCTGAGGCCCTGGAAATCCTGCAGGAAGGCGAGGTGGCATCGGACCACACCATAACGGTGGCCACGGATATTGCTGACACTGGCTTCCGCCAGATGGGCAACAGTGTTTGCCTTCGCCGGCGTGGTTGGCTCAAGGCAACAGATGTCCGCCAGGATGTGCAAACCAGAGTTTTGGACATGCCTTTCGACGGAAACAACCTGTTTGGCAAGACAGTGGACGAGTTACTACACGCCATCAAGGCCAACAGGGAGACCACGTGGGCCTTGGAGTTTTTCAGCAACGACGGCTGCCCTTTCGGAACTCCGGAGGCAAGCAAGCTGCCTCCAAAGGATTCGGTGGCAGCACCTCAACGTACCGTCTGGCGGCCCGCTCCTCATCTAAGGAGGCATACAGAGGACGCAGTATGTCAGGAGGATCGCGTCGTCAAGGAGGCCGGGGCGGCAAGGCCACTACCAAGCAGGGCTGAACCAGCCGTAGAGTCGGGCCCCCACCTGAGCACCCTGGTGGGAGGCCTGCTGGCGAAGTTTGTCAGCGTGTGGGAGTCCATTTCCACCGACCAATGGGTGCTGGATGCCTTGGCCCGCGGGCACTATTGAGTTTCTAAAGTGCCCCCACATTCCACCCGTGGCCAGGAAGGAAAACCACGTCCCTCATCTGCTGCTGGAAGTAAGGGCGATGCTGAAGGAGCCATCGAGCTTGTCCCAGAGGCTCCGGTTTACTTGCGTTACTTCCTCGTAAGAAAAGACCGGCGGCTGGGGACCCATCCTGGACCTACATTGTTTAAACAAGTACTTCAAGTCCCAGAAGTTCTGGATGTTCACTCTCCAGCATGTGCTGGGGCAGCTGGAGGAGGGCGACTTCTTATCGTCGCTGGACTTGGAGGATACCACATCCCCATTTCTAAAAGGACATTTGAAAGTTTCTCAGATTCGTAGTCCAAGGACTGAACTACCAGATCAAGGCTCTCCCCTTCAGATTGAAATCAGCACCCAGGGTATTCATCAAGTGCCTAGCACTAGTGGCAGCACGGCTGCGCCTGCAGGGTTCAACGTCTACCCCTACCTCGATGATTGGCTCATCCGAGCAAGGACAAGAGAACTCTCCGAGCACACAGCGAAGACCGTCCAGCTGCTCGCGGATCTGGAATGTTCCATCAACTTCACAAAATCCCACTTGGTTCCGACCATGGACGTGGCCAGGTTGAGGTCCATCAAGTTCCTGCTCGGCGTGATGTCCTTGTGCACCTGTGCAGGGTGCGGATGCGTCCACTGCAAGAGTTGCTCGACGCCCGTTGGATGCAAGCGGCGGGCAGCTTCGAAGACAGGCTCTCGCTCAACGAGACCTTACGCCAAGCGATCCGGTGGTGGGGCACCCGTGCACATCTTGCGACCGGTATGACTGCCAGACCCCGACACATCAGGAGACTGTGACGGATGCCTCCCTGGAGGGATGGGGAGCGGACACAATCTCCACGCAAGAGGCCTTTGGCTCCCGGAGGAGAGGTCACTACACATCAATGTCCTGGAACTCCGAGCCGTGTTCTGGGCCCTCGGTTCGTTACCACCATCCCTCAAGGGCAAGGTGGTGAGGATCTTCACAGACAACACCACCATGATGTTCTACATCCGGAAGCAGGGAGGCACCAGATACCCAGCCCTAACCAAGGAGGCCCAGGATCTGTGGCACTGGGCTGTCGCTCAAGGGATGTTTCTGGTACCCTTCCACCTGGCAGGAATAAAGAACACCATCGCCGACTCACTCAGCAGGGAGCTGCGAAAGGATCAAGTGGATCTGCTATTCCAACGATGGGGCAATCCCCAGATCGACATATTTGCGACTGCAACGAACACCAGTGCCGAGGTTCGCCAGCAGGTTTCCCCAGCCGGGGAGCTTGGGCGATGCCTTCTCGTTCCCCTGGGACGGCCTGTTCCTCTATGCTTTTCTGCCATTGCGACTCATCAACCAACTGACGGTCCCGGTGCAGGATGATCCTCGTCGCACCAGCGTGGCCGAGACAGATCTGGTTCCCAACCTTCTGGACATGTCAGCCTCCCCTCCGCCCCCCCCCTGTCAAACTGCCGATGGACGCAGATCTCTTATCCAGAGAAGGAGGCGCCATCCTCTACCACGACCCTGGGTCGCTGAACTTGCAGGCCTGGCTCCTGCAGCACTAGAGTTTGGAGGGTACGATATCCCGGCGGACTGCAAGGCGGTGCTTGCAAAGGCCAGGACATCCTTATCTCTCGGGCTATGGACACAAATGGAAGAGGTTTTCTGTCTGGTGCTGGGCATAGATTAACACTCTGCGGATCACGGCCCCTCAAGTGCTGCCGTACTTGCTATCGCTGGCCAAGGCGGGGCTGGCCCATGCCTCCAAGATCCATCTGGCGGTTATTTCCTGCTACACCAGAACTCCGATGCTCATTCCTGTGGTCCCATCGCTTGGTGAAGGAGTTCATGGTGGGACTGTTCCGATTGTTCCCGCCGGTGAAGGCTCCGGCCCGGGAGCTCAACGTGGTGCTGACCAGGCTCATGGGGCCGCCATTCGATCCTCTGCATTCGGCACCGTTGGAAATTCCTGTCGTGGAAAACAGCGTTTTTTGTGGCAATTGCCTCCGCACGACGAGTGGGAGAGATCCAGGCCCTCTCCTGCAAGCCCCCATACCTGACTTTCCACGAGAAGAGGTTGGTGCTGAGGACGCACCCTTCCTTTATGCCCAAGGTGCCGTCGGACTTCCATCTCAACGAGCCCTTGGTGTTGCCTGTTTTCTTCCTGTCGCCTTCGTCGCCGGCCGAGAGGACTTTGCACTCGCTGGATGTAGCTAGAGCTCTGAAGTATTACGTGGACCGCACAGTGTTTTCGTAAGACTTCACAGCTGTTTGTGAACTTTGGACCTGTTAACCAAGGGAAGGCCCTCTCAAAGGCTTCCATTTCCGGATGGCTCTCCGGCTGCATCATGCTCTGTCACCAGTTGGCAAACCGACTGTTCCCCGGCCGTCTGAGAGCCCATTTGACCAGAGCGATCGCTGCTACCACGGCGTTCCTCTCTGGTGTGCCCCTGCTGGACATCTGCAGGGCTGCTACGTGGAGGTTGACCCTCACCTTCACGAGATTCCATGCGTTTGACCGGGATTCCAGGGAGAGTCCAGAGTCGGCCAGGCAGTGCTGTGCAGCCCGTTCGCCTGGAGGTGGGCCTGGTGAGGAGGTAAGAGATGCTTAATGTTGAGCCTTGCTACCTCCCGTGGTTGTGCATGTGTACTGCTATGTATTGTATTCATGAGCATGTGAGTCCATGCCAGACCCCATGCTGGAGAAGGAACAAGTTACTTACCTGTAACTGTTCAGCATCGGTCTGGCATGGATTCACATGCAAACCCTCCCTCCTACCCCTCTTCACTTGGTCCTACTGCCACTTTACGTGCTACAAAATCCAAAGATGGCTGCCCGGGGAGGGGCTTAGGTAGAGGGCAGTCATTGGCTGGGGGGCAGTATGACCCAGAGGCTATTGATTCTTTATTAGGAGAAAGACAGTTCAGAAACTAAACTGATTTTATTTCTTTACCGCGGATTCCCAGCCTGACGACGGAATATTCATGAGCATGTGAATCCATGCCAGACCCATGCTGGAGAACAGTTTCCTTCTCCCTTTTCATAGGGAGCTTCAAAGGACAGTTGAAAGGAACTGGGAAAGACCTGATAACATTAGAACTTCTACTTCTGATCCAAAGTACCTGAATAGACACCCTACTCCAGAAAGTCTGGTTATTCAGGCTACTATATTGACAGACCCCATACCCAACCATACCCCTGGATAGGGAGGGTAAGAAGGTTGATACTTGGGCTTGTAAAGTTTTTACTTCAGGTAGCATGGCCTTGAAATCAACCAATGTCACCTGTACCCTGGCCAGGTTCACACATACCCTGTGGGAATGCATTTCGGCGGCTGAACATATTCCGGAAGGTGAGGAAAGGGAAGGCTTCCTGAATATGGTCAAAGACTGGAAGGAGGCAATGGGGAATGTCTCCAGTCTGGACTGGATACTGCTGATGGTATTAGCAGATCCATGGCATCAAGCACCGCTATGCAGATTTGAGTGGTTGAGAAAGTCACGGTTTGCACCAGATGTGCAGACCAGACTTCCCAACATGCCCTTTGATGGCTTGAGGCTGTTTGGTAGTAAGGCTGAGAGCCTAGAAAAACTACAGACCTCAAAAGCGGAAGCTAAATCCCTTGGTGCCTCCATGCGACAGCCTCCAAAACCCTATTTGGGCTCATTTTCCTGGATGGGTCTTCCTTTTCGATACTACACTTCTGTTGGTAGAGGAAGAGGACAGGCTTTTGCAAAGGGGCAAAAAGAATGTCACTCGTGGTGGACGAGGAAAGACTACAAAGCCATCTTCAGGAACGGCATCTATTCCCTCAGCTGCTCCTGCAGCCGCCTCCAAATCACTGAGGTCTTATCATACAAAACACCAGCGGGAGGCAGAATCTCAACATCTGAAAGAATGGCGGGGCATTACTTCAGATGCTTGGGCACTGGAAACAGTAGCTCAAGGTTACTGCCTTCCCTTCCTAAAAAGACCTCCAGATCATCCACCGGGAGCCAGTGCTACCAAAATTCCAGACCCGCTCCTTTTGCAGGAAAATGTTAACCCTTTCTCAGATCCTTCAGGCTCTCCAACTCCAAGACTGGTAGATATCATTGGACCTTCAGCATGCTTAATTTCATGTGCCAATCCATCCCAAGCACAGAAAATACCTGAGGTTCGCAGTTGGCGGTTCTCGCTATCAATTTTGAGTTCTGCCTTTCGGGCTGACCTCCGCTCCGAGGGTTTTCACCAAGCTGATGGCAGTAGTGGCACAAGTCTCAGAGGGGATTCACGTCTACCCCTACCTGGGCGACTGGCTGATCAGAGCACGGTCTCCAGAACAAGCTCAGGAACATCTGTCGCTCACCTGCCACTTCCTCCACAACCTGGGCTTCTCCCTCAATTTCAAGAAGTCCCAAATGATACCATCCCAAGAACTGCAGTTTATCGGAGCAATTTTGCACACTTCCTCGGGCAAAGCCTTGCTGCCCGAGCTAAGAGCTCTCCACATCCAGCAGATGTCGTAATATTCCAGAAAGCCCAGCATCTGCCGGCCTTTGGGGTTTTTTTTAGGCTGCTAGATATGTATTAGTCGAGTTTGTGGAGTTTTATTGTAGGTGTTAGTGCTCTCTTGCACCGAGTGCCGTTTTTAATTGAACAAAAAATTGTTCATTTGGCAGGACGGGGTGTTTTAGTTGCCTAAAGTCCACCATCAAAGCAGTAGTGGGGCTAGTGCTTTGATGGAATTGAGGCAATTGTGGTACATGCAGGCGATAAGAGCAGGGTTGGAGACTAAAGTTGGATAGGTCTTCAGGGATTCTGTGAGTGTAGGGATGAGGCAGTCGGCGGTGAGATTGCGAGTGTTTCTTGTGTTGACTGGGGGGGGGTTGGGGATGCTCCTTGTGAGCTGTGAGTTTTAAGGATGTAATTTAGTGGTCCAACCAGTTGATTTCTGAAGGTTAGTGTACTGTCTAAGGTGAAAATTCAGTCCAACATTCTTCCCTTGGAATGAGTGGGTGAGTTGACCAGTTCAGTGAAGTGCATTTCGTGAGTGCTGAACAGAAAGCACTAGCTTTGATAGTTTGTCATTGTAACCTAGTATGATCAATTTTGTGTTGGATTTAGGGTCGGTGGAGAGTTTGAGGAGAAAGTTGTTGCCGTCTATGGGGTCTAGTGGGCAAACTGAATAGAAGGGAGGATTTATCTATTATAGCTACTCCACCTCCTGATTTTATCTTGGTGGTCAGCCCGGAGTATAGTCTCTGGGGGGTTGCCCAAGGATAGTAGGGCCTGAAGCTTGGTGGAGCCACATTTCCGTGATCACTAGAAAGTCTAGCTGCTGGTCTAGGATGAGGTCATGGGTGTCGATGGCATGGGCTCCTAATCTTACATTGAGGAAGGCACCTTTAAGACTTCTGGCTGGGGGGAGGAGGTGGAGGGAGCAATGAGGGTGGTGAGAGGGTTGAGATATTTGGGTTGTGCAATGACGTTGTATCGTGGCCGTCTTTGCAGTGGCTGGTTTGGTGCTTTGAGGCATTTGTTCTAGGGTGCAGTGTTCTTAGTGAACCCCTGATGGATTCTAGTACATGTAGTAAGTCTCGCTTGTCTTAGGTTGGGGTGAGAGGTGACCAAAGAGGCTTTAGTCGGTCTAGACACGACTTTTGCGTCGCAAGATTCCTGTTCATGGCGTAGTGAGCTTAGGTAGGGTTGTGTAGTCGGAGATCAAGGAAATCCTGAATGGCGGGGGTGGAGGTCTTGGTAATGGGTGTGGGGTCTGGGTTGGTTAGTTACTGGGGTGGGTGTCTGTGTTGCAAGGCTTGAAGTGGGAGCCTTGGGTAAGAAAGATGTAGGGCAGGGGAACGGGAAGTGTCTGACAAGGTCCTTATTGACGAGGACATATGCACCTGCTGTGCATAGTGGGGGGGGGGGATGTGTATTGAGGTAGGTGGTCCTTTTAATAGTCACTAGTTAAGTCGTAGTGCTGCTGTGTGGTGTAAAGGGGATGGGCTGTAGTAGATCTAGGTAAGAGGCCCTCTTGTCTTAACAATATGTGAATTAGTTGTGGACTATACCACTGTTAATTAGCAGCTGGTTGCGATTGGTAAAAGGCTCAAAAGGGGTCGGGAGCTAAATGTAGCTACATTAGTTTATGCTAGTGGGGTAGCAATAGCGCTAGTCAAGGAGGGCAGAATGGGGTCTCCTTGGGGCAGGGCCTACCATAAACTGAGCCCACTAGGGGTGGTGCATGCTGTGAGTTTAGAATCTAGTCAGCTTGGGGAAAGGAGCGAATGGTGGAGTTCGAATAGCAGAGACCTGGGATCGTCCTAAGGGGGGGGGGTGCAATGTTCTGGCACACGAGCGTATAGGAGCTAGGTATATGAGTGGCTTTGTGGTGTGGGATAAATGCTGTGAGGAGCCGCAGAAGGCTTTGCCATCCTGCTTGTGAGACTGGTACCGTGGGGAGGGGTACAATTACAAACCTACGCTTGGCAACATGAGTTGGGTAAGCGGCATACATGGTAGATGGGCAAGGGCTAGTGCAAGTGGGAACGAGGAGCTGCAGCAGGCTTTGTAATTCAGTTTGAGACTGGCACTATGAAACGAGGGGGTACAGTTCAAGATAATTAGTCGGCAATATTAGGCACGCAGCATTGGACAGTAGGCAGAACAATTTGCGCATACAATATGCAGCAAGTACAATTTCACATCTGACAGTTATTTAAAGGCACAGATGGAGGAAAGCAGCAAAACATGGATCCTGTGGGACATAGATCTAGGGCTATAGCTGGTTGGTTAATCGTTACATCCATGTTCCGCCGGGTTTGAAGTCATTGACGCCTTGGTCGTATAGGTGGCAGCAGAGTCCTAGGTGTTGAGGTAAGGGTGGCGGGATTTCTTGTGGCTCGTGGCAGCCAGTGGCTTGGCGGGTGAGGTGGTGGCTCCTTATCAAGGGATCAGCTGGGCAGGGATCGGGCAAGAGGCGAGCTCAGGGAAATGGGAGATTGGGCCAGGGGGGGTTGATGGATATGGTGAATACAGACACATGGTGGGTCTTACGGCAGTATTCGGAGGCAAGCGGGTAGGATCAGAGTAAAGGCGCTGCGCCCGGCTCGGACAGGAGCCTTGTTTGTTTGCCTTAGTTGGGTTTCTGTGGGCAAGGGGTGGTCGGAAGGAGCTTATAAATTTGTCCACACTCTGACATATCAACATCCTCATGTGATGCCATATCAGTTTGTCGGAAGGTGGGTTCGGGGTTCAAAATATTTAACTTAACCAGACAGATTTCATTTTTCTTAAAACCAATCCCCATTTGAGTATGGTGTCCCAAAAAGATTGGCACTTTTTTCTGTATATTCTGCCCCACCCACCAAGGTTTTTTGTGTAGGCATTAACTATGCCAACAATACCCAGCTGATCTTAGCAATTGGGGGCTTGATGGTGGCCGATCATGGGATGATGCAGAGCAAACTAAAGATGAAGCCAGCAAAAACATGTGGCTGCTGGCACCCAAATGCTCAATGGCTCTTAACATGTGGCCTGTTCCGCATGCCCCTGCCCACAACCTAC
Source organism: Ambystoma mexicanum (assembly GCF_040938575.1). Classification (NCBI taxonomy): domain Eukaryota; kingdom Metazoa; phylum Chordata; class Amphibia; order Caudata; family Ambystomatidae; genus Ambystoma; species Ambystoma mexicanum. The sequence goes on from NC_090934.1 coordinate 1,283,650,690, forward strand.
CATCTGAGCTAAAATGTGTGGTTTAAAAAAATAAAATCACTCTGGTTTGGACTATTGAATCCCAATTTAGCCTTCCCTTAACTGCTGAGGATTTTTCCTTGCCTCGCCTAAAACGGTTAAAGTTAAAATTCACTTGGTATTGACACTCGGACATTATTAAAATTGCATCTATCTCGGCATCCGTAGTTTTCTGCTCAAATGGCTCCCAAGTTCAGAACGTGACTGCTCGTCTTCTCTTGAAGATCTGATGTCGCACATTATCTGAGCCCTTAGTGCTCTCTATGCACTCCCAGTGGCGAACAGACACCACGCCAGGTCTGCAGACATTGTTTGTCCTTGATCCCCTAGTTCTGTGGGAAAAGTTAAAAAGAAAATGTACCTCCTGCAGAATGCACCGTCCACCTTCGTTGTTCCCAGCACCAGACGTAAGAATTGAAACCGGGCTACGCCTTGAAAACCGGTGGTCTAAATCGCTGCTGGTCACCCTGAAGCTTTGAAACTAAGCCCTCAATTGCTTGCTTTGCATTTTCTTATGAGCATTCTAGCTTTGTGTCCAGCTATAGTGGTAGTAAGCCACGGTGGCTGTTACTGCGCTTTAAAACGCACACAACATATCTGATATGTTGGCTTATCACAGCCTAATTTCAACCAATAGATTACTGATTACAAAAATCAGCATTTTTGTGCAGAGCTCAACATGCGTAGAAGCCATGGCTAGAGTTGGACTCTTGGCGAGTAAGAAACGTTCTGTTTGTGCAGAACTGAGATGGATATTGGCTTTTTAGGACCAGCTAGAAGCTTGCAAATTGTTACCTCTGAGCATGGTGCCAAGAAATGTGGGTTATAGAAATTCGAAATGTGGAGAATTGATTGGCCTTTTCATATGCACAAGTCTCCTGTTTTGTTTTACGTACTATGTCAACTGCAGGAAAACTGCACTACAGTTTCAAGAGTGGCTATGAAAGCGAGATTTATAGTTCTACTATTTTGTGGGCAGTGATTGGTTTAACACTAATATGTTGTCTTCTGTCATGGCAAAGGGTCTTTCAGCTCAATCTCTGCCAGGGTTCGCAATTGAAGAGCTGGGAGCTATTTAGCTCTTGCATGTAGCCCAGAAGTGCCTTATTGGCTTGCTACCAGTAGCTACCTTTTGGCCCCTCAGACCAGCTGATGCTGAACATTCACTTATGTGAATTTAACTGAGTTTTGGACAATCTATAAATAAACAGGACACAGCTATACGACATTTAAAGCATAAGGGGTCCTAAATAATGAACTGAAGGATATGTTTGGAACATATGTGGAAGTTAGATTTGCGTAGCGCCAGGTGCTGGCACCTAATTAGTTCCCCAGTGGCATTCAATCTTCCAATCCCTGTCTGCTGTTCAATAGTGCATACTATCTGGTGTATCCTCTTTCCCGCAGCATAGCTAGTAACCTCAGTATAACATTTATTCTAAAACAGTAGCCATCTTTGAATGGTGGCCAGAATTACGAGTCTTCTCTAGCTTAGTGTATTGCATAGAGTATACATCCTCTAAACTTGCCAGAGTAACCGAATTGTGTTGGCTGGAACCACAATTTTAATTCAGTTGTAATAAATGGTTTTGTGTAGATATATTTCAGACCTCTTGTGAGATGACCAACCTGTCGGTTGGTTGCAAGTATGGCTCTATATATTCTTGAACTGCTGACTTTTGTAGTCTGATCCGGTGAATTCAGCAACTGCAAAGGGGCATTTAATTTGTTTTCAATCCTGTTCCCCATTCCTAGACTGGTTTTCTATTCTTATCCTTGTTTTGTATGTAGAATTCATGTTATTTTCTGTACATAAAATGGTATGTTAAAGACTAGGATTTTTCATTTAGCAATAATATGCATTAGTAGCCCATGCCTACCAGGCTAATGTACACATCATATTTGGTGGTTGTCTCCCAGTTTACGGGGCTTGATGGTGGCAGCTTTATCAAAAGGACAGAAGGGTTTTTTGGTTGCTGTATTAAAGTCCCTATGCAGTTGACAAATCCCCATTTTAATCCTGTGCCAGCCCAACCATTCTTCTTTCCAAGTTGTCGTTTTTGGCTATTCAAAACTTTAGTAGATCTTCAGTGCCTTGCAGTAGTTGGGCTGATGGACAAAAACTGAATCGTTTTACATTAAATAGTAAGAGGCAGGATACAGATTCCCATTTGACAGCACTTTAAATATTCCTACAATGTGACCCATAAAAGTATGCTTAATCAGGAAGCGGTATGCATGATGGGAATGCTGGAATTGTTTGTTGATTGGAGCATTTAAACAGCGGTCACACTTTGGGTTATTCTTGGCAACTGTACTGGTAATGGTTCAGTGGTACACCGCTCATGAAGGCACAGACTGAGTTGTCGCATGTCTTCAGTGCTTTAGTGTTTACTTGATAGAACACTTAGAACTGCATGGGCTCGTCTGGGGCACAACTGACTAAAGATGGTCCCAAGAAGTGCAACTGGTGGCTTAGTTTGCTAGATATTTATACTACTTTCTGATTCACTTGATAACTGATCGTTCTACTAGAACTGTCGCTTGGGTATTTATGTTGCTGCTCCTAATTGACTGCACAGAATTCTGGCTACCAAAATAAAATGCATAGTAATATGTGAACCTCCAAATCTAGACACTGGATGTAAGGTTCATTGCCAGTAGGTTGGCGGGGGCTGAGCATTTCAATGGCTTCTGCTAAACATCTTGGAATTGTGACCAGTCATGCAAGATCAATTGTTTGGAAAAACATCTTACTTTGCCAAAATCAAGTGGGACAAAATATTTCCACCATTTCGCACCATCCATAGAAGTTTTTTATGAATGGGCCCAGGAGCTTGATCTGATTTGGACCACCTGTAATTTGTGAGGTTTGGGAGGGAGATGTGGGAGTGCTGTTGAGTTTGAAGACTGTTGATATTTATATCAATGCTTACACTGTCTTATGTTTTTCTCAGGTAAAGCATCTTACTCGTGACTGGCGAACCACAGCCTATGCATTGAGGTTTTCTGATACACTAGAACTGAATGAGGACAGTCGGAAAATCAGAAGGAAGAGCCCAGTCCCCGTCTTTCCAAGTGAGAACCTCCCCAGTAAGATGCTCCTGGTTCATGACTTTCATCTCTTCCCTGAGCTTCAGTCTTTGAGCAAGGAGCAGGAAAATGGCGGCATGCAAGAAAAGATTATGGAGCAGCTACTCAAAGTCTTTGGCTTGTTTGGAGTAATTTCCTCTGTACGCATTCTCAAGCCTGGCCGGGATCTGCCACCGGATGTGAAGAGGTTTAGCAGTCGCTATTCCCAGGTTGGCACAAAAGAATGTGCAATAGTAGAGTATGAAGAGGTGGAAGCTGCAATAAAGGCCCATGAAGCAATGGGCACCATGAAGGAGAATGAAGGTGCTATGAAGGTTATCCTAATAGGTATGAAGCCTCCAAAGAAGAAAATCCCAAAAGACAAGAGCCGCGATGAAGACTCCAGCAAGAACCGGAAAGCAAAATCCTTAAACAAGAGGGTGGAAGAGCTGCAATATGTTGGCGAAGAGTCTCCGGTATACAGCTCCTCAGATCCAGATAGCAATCCCACCTCTCCGATGATGGAGCGGAAGTATAAAGTTGCAAATAAACTGAGCCCCATCACATATCAAAACAACCACCTGAGCCCCAATGCTTCACCCAGATCGAGCCCCTGGAACAGCCCTTCTGGACAGCGCAAAGTTGGGAAGCTGTCTCCACTTGTGGATGGAATGAGTCCTGAAATTCCTAGAAAGTGTACAGATTATTCATCTGACAGCAGCATTACGCCTTCAAGCAGTCCTTGGGTTCAACGGAGACGACAAGCTCAAACTGTAACGCAAGAGAAAAGCCCTGTTGGTAGCCCAATGTTGGGGCGAAAAATACAAAATGCAGATGGACTACCATTGGGAGTTTTGCGGTTGCCAAAAGGCCCAGATGGGACGAGGGGGTTCCACAATGGCAGTGAAAGAAATAAGCCTATGCAAAATCTAGAAACCACTTAAAGTGAAACGTGTGTTAATAGAACACCTTAATGCAATTTTATGCCTGGCAAAAACAATGACTGTATGTCTATTTAATATTAACATGTTTTGTATTGTTTATGTAGCTATCTTCATTTATGTATTTGTATCTGCGATGCACTTTTAAGTTGGTCTTATTTTGTTGGAAAGGTTTCTCTTGTGTTTGGCCGGGTATGTAAAGCTATGTACAGTAAGTGTCCCTTTACAAAGCAATGGATTTGTTTATGAAGGTGAATGCGCAAAAGGATGTCAGTGTTTATGTTGAGTGACCTGAACCGTCATTCGTTTTTCATTTTCCCTATGAATTGAGAGTATAAATGAATACTTCCATGTTTTAAGGGGGACGAAGGGTTTGGGGAATCCTTGCTTGCGGTCATTGACTTCCAGAGACGTTGCCGTCCTGCAAAGGGACCAAGCTGATGTAAATATTCTGTGATGTGAATTAAAAGTACAAAATGCTGAGCATTGAAACGCATCTAGGTTGAATTTGTCCAGTATGGAACTTGAAAGGCGGGAAGGTCTGGGATGGGAATCAATGGCGAAGAGATGAAATGTAATAACATGGTTAAAATTCACGACCAAGTATAGAACACCCAAACTATTGAGCAATGGAATGGCCAGAGTTTACTGTTTAATGCATTTTTGTGTTTTGTGTGAATGGGGAATCCCGCTCGACTGTTTCTATAATGTCCACATGGACACTGGTGCAGTGTCCCACACATGGCCAAATAAAATGGGCCAATACCGATATGTAGCTGAAGATGACTGAAGTGACATTGTAGAAATGAGCATTACATGCTCAACATCTGAACCAATTTGAATGGTGTCCTTTTGCAGCACCATGCATGCAAGGACTCTCTGAAAATCCCAAAAATCATGTTGGATTGTGCTTGCTACATTAGTAATGAGGGATCACCTCAGAGGGTTAATCATTCCGAATTTTAAATCTGACTTGTATGTGGCACTTTGAGTTGCCCAGATTGAAGTGTGGGATGGACTTGCAGGTTGCTTCTGATTAGCCTGCATGTAGGTAACAGGCACACAGGTGGATTCTGGAAAGGCAGCACGAAGAAACACCTGGCCTTTGAGCCTTTCATGACTGGTAGCAAAGGAAACGGTTTACTTTTTGGTGTGTAGGGTGTCTAATCTCTAACTGATGGGCCTGTAGCGGTACTGGTGGTGGTAAAGAGCCCCTTTTATAAAAGCCCCAATGACCGCACAGGGTTTGAAATTGGTTTGAAATGTCCTGCTTCTACCCTACGAGAGCCTGGTTAGCTTGCAACCAAGTTAACCAGAACTACTTTTGGGCCCCCCCAGGCCAACTCGTGCTCTACATATGTGGAATTAATTTAGTGTTTAGATTGAAATAAAGAATACGAGCATATCTATACACCATTTTAATGTAATGGATCCTATATAATCGGCAAAAGTTTGCATCTCATGTGGAAGTTGGGTTTGTGGTGCATTTTGTACGCACTCATTTCAACGGTAGCTCCTGCCTACTGGATCATGCTAGACACCCAGGTGCTGGTTTTAGCTCCCGCAGATCGAATCTGAATTTCGAACTCTGCCTGAGCAGAAGTGCTGATTTTTAAACCTCTGGCATGATCCTATTTTCATAGAGGAGACCTTGCCTGTTAACCTTAAACAAATACAAGACAATGATAAAACTGGTTTTAAAATTCAAGAAAGTATTTAGATCAATTAATACATCCATCAGGTCATGCTGCCTATAACTCACATTCATACAATGTTTAAAACGCCAAACATCAGTCTTTTCATAATAAAAAAAAAATCCTTCTCAGATGCAACCCATGGCAAATCCATCACTTTGACATTTTCATCAAGAGCAACTATGGCTATAACTAATGGTTCGGCCGGCCAATCATTAATTCCAGAAATCATTTTCCCTGTGGAGGTGCTGCAATAACACGGGCGTTTTGCATGGAGAGCAAAAGTCACTAAATGGTTCAGCTACTTGGATATCTGGGCATCCCACAAAAGCTACACTTATTGCCCAGAACTCCACTTAATTTTGTTTGTTGGGGGCAAATTTCACCTACATTTCAATAGCCTTCTTGCAAATCTGTTTGGGTATATTGTTTTATGGTCATTCCTAAAATGCACTGATTTGTAGCCATGAAATCTTTCAATAATCAGACCAGTCCCTAATTTAAGGACTCTTCTTCACCCACATTGGATTTATAATTGGGTTGTCCTACAACATCCCCAACTCACTCAACAGCGTTGTCCTAAAATATGCAAATCCGAGTATAAAAGTTCCATGGGCAAACATTTGAATACAATGAAATATTTCTCCAATTTGCTGTAGCTGTAAGAGTTGATGCCCAGTTCATATTGAATTACTGCCAATGGAACAGTTCTCCAATCCTAAAACTATTTGCCACATTAGTCCTTGTAATCTAGAACACATACAAATTGCATTTATATTCCATAGAGTAAATTCAGGATAATCCTGTCTTCAGCATAGGAAGTAGGCAATCCCCTCTTCTCACCCCTCAATCTCATCTGATTTGACAGTTCGCCCAAATTCTCATCTACAGCTTCTCTGGAGTCTGTTGAAACACACCATTGAAATTAGGTGAGATTATTTTCATAGTACACGATCTTCTTTTGTGAATCACCAGGGAATTGCATGTTAAACTTTTTTAAAAAGAAGTGATCATGAGTCATCCAGGTCACTGCGAAATTATTCAATTTAGGAGGCACAGACTTTGCAGGTTTCAAGTACTCTCCCATGCCTGGCATGTACAGGTTCAAGAGACGGAAAGCCAAAAAGAGCACCCATGTCTAAGACCTCAAGTTGGGTCTCTTGTTGACAGTGCTCCTTACTTATTCAATCCCACTTGTGCAAGAGAATGCTCATTGAGTCTCGCAATACAATCCATGCTGGATTCCCCATACCTGCAGCTTGGACCACAAAAGAACTGCGTCCAACTCAGCAGTGAGGTCTATAGTCGCAATAAACATTCTTATTCTTAGGACCACAGAAGTGACGTAATGCACTTCAAAACAAATCCATTCAGTGAGGTCGACCTATATTTCCTAGACCAGGTCTACCACTTAAAATGTACCCATTTAATTGGCCCAACTTTCCAAATTCTGCGACAAGAAATGAGGCAAGCACTTTGATATCCGTGTCTGATATGGTGATGGGTCTGTAGTTTTTTGGGCTCCGCTATCTCCCCCTTTATATATTGGGATAATATACGCTACTCTTCAGGACTTGGGGAAAGGAGTTAGTCGCTGACATGTCTCAGTAGAAAGGTTAGCACTAACTACAACATTTCTGGGTATCTTTGGACACAATGCACTTTTATTTTTCCCCCCCTCAAAATACCCTCAATCAACTCCTGGTGAATGCACAGATTGCAGAAAGTGTCATAATTTCTCACAGCCGGAGACCTAACTGATACGCCTATGGGCTTTTTGGAAAATAATCTCAATCGCTTGCCCATTCCAGCTCTGCAACTACATTAATCTGATCTACTGTGGAGATCACATTCTCATTAGTAATTTTCCAAAATTATTTTAAAAACATTTTCTATGCATCCCTCTGACGTCTTGAGCCAGGTATTCGCTTTCTTTCCATGCTTTAATCTGTGCTCTCATGAAACGTTCTTTTGTCAGGAAGGTGCTGGTCATGGATATGCACATGTTTGTTATATTTTCTGCCGTGGGACCCTTGCAGATTCAGTGAATAAAAGATCATCCACAAAGGGCTCAAACAAATCCACGCTAAAATGATCATGCTTTCGGGGAAAGGTTTGTCCCCGCCACCCCCAGACACCCTATTATGCACAATTGACCCATTTCATAGTGTGCGAGTTCCATTGGATATAGATCCTGCCTGAATTTACTATGAGCCACCAGACCCTCCTGATCACATATGCCCATTGTCAACCTAAATTCTGCATTGGCATACAGTAATCGCTTGGGTGTATGCTTGGCTTTATGCATAGATTGAAGAGCCACTCCAACAAATATGTACTCCAAGGTGGAGCCAATAGCGGGTATATCACCTCCTACAACCCCATTCAGCATCTTGAGCTCCTAGACAAGTGCTATCGAGAAAAGATGTTAATTTCGGACTTGGTGGAAGAGGTAGAGAAGTCTTAACTTTCACCTCGACGCATGCTCCATAAATCACCAGCTATGGACTGACCCCCTCTAATTCTACTACACAAATGATTTATGAATACCACCAAGAGTATATGGCCACCTTCAAGTCACAAATTCCTTTATGCCAGTACACATTGACAAGGAGCAGATTTGTCCACTTAGCTGCCCCCACCCCTTCCACCTTCACATGGATGGCTTAAATCACCCTACATATGTTGTGTACGCACTACTTCCAGACCAACATCGGACTTAATCAGTCACTAGCCCATCCGAAGGACGACCCAACATACCCTTCCACGTTGCCTGAATTAGTGAGACATACCCATCAAAAGGGGGACCATCTAGTAGCCATGTCTCCTGTAGCAATATAAAGTAGGATTTTAGAAAATCCTCCCAACTCTGGATTAGCAAGATTATATGGCTCCCTGGTTTTCCAAGAGATTAGTGTTGACTATTCATGCTACGAACTGCAAGCTGGCTACGTATTGTTGCTCGGTCCCTGGTGATGTAACGTGCTGGCAAACCATGGGCAGTCGATCACGTTTCAGGGACCCAATTCGGATCAACGCTTCCCCAGGCATGAAAATAAAAATAGAAGAACATACACATGAGAAGTTTGCAAACATTTAAAGCAACCGGAACATCGCATCAACCCTGCCTTCATTAAGTAATTTGTCAGTAACGCTTGGGCGAATCCTTTGATAAAAATCCCTTCATTGATCCGTTGTCAACCCCCACTATTTCCCTCCCCCATCTCCTCTAACCACAAACCCTCCCCCTTAAGGGAGACTACTCTAAAACTAGAGCCACCCAAAATGGTCCCTCCCACCCTTTCCAGATGGAAATGACTATTTCACACCCAAAACAAATTCAGAAATAGGACCCCAACCAGAGTCTACAGCCTGGAAAAACAAAAACGTTCATTGTAAACCAAGAGGCTTTGCTTTCAAAACTACATCTCAAGACCCTTTCAAAATACGAGCTTTCCACGGCAGGCTGGCCCCTATTGCCAGGAGGCTCCACTTCACAGGAAGCTATAACATCAAATGCAACATTCTTCTCTCGGAGTGTTCAGGTACCTACTTTTTCTGCTGCCCTGCCTCTCTGCGTTTGAGGCTGTGGGGTGTTGGAAAAAGCAGCTGGGCCCTTGGAGCCATGTCTTGGCACTCCTGTAGATGCTAACGCCGTAACACAATGTTCTGCGCCATGCTCAAAATTAAGAGAAAAGGGAAATTATAAGACTTCATTATGTTGAAGCCATTGTGTAAGAGGGTGACATTCACCGCATTTTGGCCAGTTAAGGTAGACCGGTCCTGATATATTTGAATCTTTGCTCCTTGTGCTTTTGGCTCTTTCTCTTACTACTTTGCCCAAAAGCAGACTACACTCGAAGAGCAAGACTTAACCAGCACTGAACATGGCCTTCCCAGGGTGCCCTCCCTCTATGGACCCTGTCGAACACAAAATCAAGGAGGGAAACGCCCCTCAAAGCAGCCAACAAGCAGATCCGACCTTTGCAGTGATTAAGCTAGATTTTCTTTCAACACCAAAATTCTTAGGTTGCATCGCCCTGCCCTATTCGCTAGTTCATCCAGCTTAGTCCCAAGTCCATCTCTCTGGTCTCCAGTCCTGTAGCCGGGCATCAATCGTCATATCTACTGGCTCAATAGAGAGCTGATTATTCTCAACTTTCCAACTCTCCCTTTCAGTTCGGAAACAGAAGCTTGGATCTCCCCTCATCCACTTCATTCAGTAAAAGCTGAATGCCTGCCTTTGTTGAACCCTTTTCAGACCCATCAGCCGACCATGTGTTGCCTCAATTTGCATGACCGGCCTTGCAAAAGCCTGAAGCGCAACCAATGTCGAGGGGTGTGGGATGCGCGTTGCCAGAATGAACTGTGCCAGGAACAAGACTGTTGCTTAATACTCCACTTCTCACATGCACAAGCTGCTGTTACAGGAGACCTCAAGACCACGAGCTTGGAGCACAGTCCTGAAGAAACCTTGTCCCATGATGCGTCTCACAACCAAGTATAAAGTGCAGGCCACTTCACTAGTCTGCATATTTTATAGTGTGGCTGGCTGTCCATATTTCAATGGATTGCTTTTCTACCGCAGATATCTATCATGAGGAATTTGCGGGAGAAGAATCCATAGAACGAACATCACAGTGAGTAATTTCCCCTTCTCAAAATTCACCCAGAAGCCCATCTTGCGCGCCACCTCTGTGTAAGTGATATCCTCACTCAGGCATATATGGTATCCCATTTCAACACTGCAAGAATGCTGCGCCGGCTTCCAGGACAGGGGGATGCCCACTTCTCAAGCCCATAATAGATCTCTGAGAACTGGGAGCGTGTTGCACTGTCTACAGTTAAGGGGGAGAAGCGCTCTGAATAAATCCACAGGCAACTCGCATACAGGCTGACGGCTCTCTGAATAACTTCCTCCGCTGGATTGCGGATTTCACTGTTTGCCCCTCAGTTCATGGCACCTCTCGTGGGGGGAAGTGGTCACACCAGGGTCCCAGTAAAAGTGCTGGCAGCTCGCCCTCGTCCTACAATGTCAGATGCCCCGCTCCACAGGCTGTCACACCTGGGAAGCTGCTAAATGCGACCATGGTTGCACCTAAATAGTAATATTGTAGTAATTGCCTGTAACAGGCGCTCTGGGTGGGTCAATTTTGCCACTTTCATCTGGCAGGTGGAGGAGATTGCAGGCCAGCCATGTCGTTGGCGCCCCCTGGTGGTCTCCCCTTAGTTTTTTGCATAGAGGTCCTTTGGGACCCATGCAGACACTTCCCGAGTCACGGGTCATAACGCTCCAATCTAGGCTGTGCTTAGTTCTACTTCCATGTAGTGCTTACTCGGGGCTTCTCGGGTGGATTCTTCATTGAGTCTGGTGACCATTAACCTTTTGCCCAAACCTCCTTATCTAGCGTCTGCTACATCACATCTTAAGTAAACTGTCCCCTGAACTGAGTGTGACTCTCCTTTCAAACTTTTTGCAATGCCAATTGACAGACGATACCTCCCCACCTCTTCCTCGGTTAGTGTCTCTTCGCGACCACTTCTGCCTTTTTGGCTGCTGCTATAACTAGTTTCATCCGTGAACGCAGATTTCTGAGAGGATTGGTTGAATTGATTTCCCCCCTTGGTTTATTTTCCTTTTTCTCCTCGCACCTTTTTTAGTTTTAGCCTCTGCTTTCCTGTAATTATGTTCTTTGCCGAATCCCTCACTTGTGAAGCTAAATCTGGCCCTCCATTCGCCTCCTGTCCAAGTTCTTTAACGAGATACTACTCTCCCAAATCTGCTTATTTCGAGTATCTCAAACGGATCCCCCAATGGGGATTCCAGGTTCTGATTTCCTGAAACCTTTTTGCTCTAGTTGCAATTATCACTCCTTCCTTATTTGGACCAGAGTAGTTCAGATTAGTATTTGTTCAGAAACAACACCCACATGATCAAAGGGACGTGTGAATCCTAGATTCCACTTTGAGTCCTTTATAAAGACTCACTAAAGCACATAGCACTTGGTTAATATCATGTAGTGGCCTCCCAAGCCAGGACCTCTTCCCTCCATTTGTCGACATGGCCGACTGTCATGAGCCGGGGTGGATGCATAAGGTGTTGCCTCATGACTCTCACTCATGCCCCAATTGCTCTTCAGTTCCAACACACTAAGCAGGGCTTCCTCGGATGTTTGTATTTTCCCAAGTAACCAAAGATTGCTCTGCGACCACCCCAGGAACAATGCCCCACCTTCTCTCTCCCCCCCCCCCCCTCTTCTTTTCCCGAGGGTGGAATCTGTGATTGTAGTTTTTTCCACCTGTTAAGGGTTGCTCAGATTGTCATCCAACAACCCGCCCATGTCCACTATACCAGAGGCCGTCTCCAGCTGATGAGGATTCAGGCAAGGGTAAGTCAATGCCATTTGAAAGGTGCCTGCCAACTCGTGTCGAGACTCCTGCATAATGTGTTATTTCTATCTGCTTCCCAAGTCATAAATGCAAAGGAGATACCCCCAAACTGACAAGAACACCTGGTCTCCTCTCGATTGCCTGTGGTTGTCCTGTAGGTTCCACTGGTCAGTGTTGGTATGGCCAAAGGCAAACTTTCCTGGCACTTCACACCGAACTGCTTCCACACACAACGCACCCCACCACTCTGCGATGTAAATGTATTTGGAGATCTCTGGTCCTCGGCCATGCCTAACACTGTAGACGGGCTCCAAAAAAAGCAGCGGGCGACTTGGCGTCTCCTGCCAAACTGCTTCCACATGCAATATTTTTAATAAAAACAGCTCGACAACATACTCTAAGGTTAAGTAGGACCTTTTGGAAGGAAGTTCTCACTTGAGGGGAATAGTGACTGCTCCTGGCTTCCTTTTTAATAGTGAGGAGCCTAAAGTAATTTTACAGACTGAGGATTGAATTACCTCATTTTGGATTTAACCAAAATGATTGTAGTACCTGATGGGAACACAGCTATTCTTCTTTTAGATTAGCCAGGTGTATTCTTTGTTTAGATTAGCCGGGTTTAGAGAATGGGAGGAGGCTTGTGGAATCGGCCACAACATTAAATGTCCGAGGCTGGCAGAAGTCGCACCTTGCCTGCACAAGAGATTAGGCAACAATGCTTGGGCATCATTGTGTGATGAGGTACACCATGCCATGCTTGTAACAACTGTAAGGGGGTTCCGAGGGTGATTTTATGGACACTTCATCTGGGGTTGATTGCCTCATGTGCAAGGAGCAGAGGGTGGCTTTCTCAGTTGCTGCTTCAAAAGCAATTGTGGTGCCAGAAGAGGGCTAGTGTCATTTGTGGGAGCGTGGGGGGTTAAGTCTATATCAATTAACGGGTAGATGAATCAGTGATCATAACTCATGCATAGTTAATGATTCATAACCAGTGTTTCTGCCTGAACAATATGCTGTCTGAAAGGTAATGGGTGCATTGGTGTTACTAAACCATCCCCTTATTAATCTGTTCCAGTGATAGAACTGGTTGTCCATATTGACAGTGTGCCTTTTTCAGACAATACTGCTTTGCAACATAAACGCTAACTATTTTTTTTAAAGTAAACCCCCAGATGCAGTGAAATGTGACACTTTAACACTTTAGTTGGACCATAGCCCTAGATAAGTTGGCAATGAGGTTTGGCTCCTGATTAGCAGCACATGGCCAAGGCTCTTGGACATGACATTTTAACCTTTTAGGCTTGTATTTGAGAACTGAAGCATTGCTACTGAAACAACCTTTTAGTTACTTGGCCTGGAAAGTGGCACACCTTCTAAACCCCAATAGGAAAGGGGGGCTATGCCACCCAAAGCTTCATTCTCAAACATCTTAAGTCTACCGGCTAATGTTATTTTGGTTGTACCACCTGATAGCATCAAATGTCAGCGTTGCATATTTTAAATGGAAGGCAACCTCATATGAAAATGGAGCACCCTTAACAAAATTGCGCCGACTTTTGGAAAGTTAACAAAGATGAATGGAATAATAAGATTACATGACTTAGTTTAGGTACAAACTGTCCATCTCAATAACATTTCAAGCTTGGTATTCAACATAATGTGTTCCTATTGACACTCCTATGAAGAGGGTATTGAGTGACTATTTCTGCAACCATCATTTAGAGCACCTTGTGAACAGTATTAATTAATGCCAAGGAACCTGGTATCCACCGCTCTCCCAGTGCACTGTTTAGATCATGGACCCATGCTAGTATCTATCTGTATTCAGTAGCTTGCTGGTCCCCACACGGAGCTAGCCTAGAATTGTCTGGAATTTTAATGTACAACTCTGGAGGGATCTTGCTGTTATAATAACACGCTGAATACCGAAGAGTTTCCTAAGCAAGGTCCTGGATTCAAACCTGTGTTGCTCTGCGTCGTCTTGCTTCCTAGATGGAGGCTTCTTCCCGGCCAGCAACGTACGTGTAAGTTCAGCAGTGGGGCATTTTGTACCAAGCTTTTTTTTTGCTCTTGTGCAAAGAACTCTGGCAAAGTGCAGTGCCATGCGTAAAGGCCCTGTACTTCGTCAGATTTCAGCGGTGCAGGCTTAAGTGGGCATGGCTGGTTGACAGTATGTACAAGTAAAGGTGCCTGGCGTATTATAATAGTTTGCACGACAGTTAATAAAAGGGTGACTGCACTTTTGAGACCAAATGTTCGAGGTTTGCAATTTGACAATGGCGACATCAAGAACAGGGCTGTAACATGAGAATTGCAGTGCAAGGACTACCAGTTGCACAAGCAGCAGTAAAGAACCTATCCTTTCATCAGTAAATGACCCGGGTCAGTATCTTGCTAATAGGAATTAAAGGCTTTTTTTTTATTTATACATGACCTGGTGGACCACGATGCAATGTTTTTCACCTGCTAACTTTCTGGTTGAGCTACCGTAGAAGTTTACGAACCTCCGACAGGATTTTCTTCTCCCAGAGACATTCCTATTATGGAAACCGTTCTGGGCGAAATGTTAAAGGTCTTGCATTCATGGGCCACAAACGGCAAAGCAGCTTGTTCCAGAACCAATGTGTGCACTAAAAGTTTAATGAAATCACAACTTTCCCAAAAAAACCAGGCTGGGGTTTTGGCACGAATTTTTGGCAGACAATCAAACCATTTATGTCCTGGATGTAGCATTGTGTGCTCTTCATATATTTGGTATTGCATCTGCTCGAGTACTCTCCTAACTTGCTGTTACCATTGACTGTCTGGTATTCCAATGCATTTAGATTAGCCCAGTTAGTCTTTATATGCAACAATACTACGTGGTTGGGGCTGTAGAGATTATTTTAGTCAGGGGTTTCCATGAGTGCCTCATTGGGGCCTCACTAGTTACCGGTTAGTGTTCCCCAGTTTAAAATGGGAGGCAGGATTTTACTTATTGCACCAGAAAAACCGGCCCCACTTGTTGCTCTAGATGGTGGTCTCTTCTACAGACTCACTGAGACCTGGGTGGTTACCCAGTAAGTCGCTCCCTTAGTAGGTAGGTTAATGACCAGTCTACTGATGCTTGTGCTCCCCTTGCAGAGTGCTTGAGTAGTCTTCTAATACTAGCATTTGTACCATTGATGACAGTTTTGAGAGTATTGGAGCACCATCGACAGCCAGCTGCCCAGAGGTGGGCTTTAATTATAGTTAATTAATGGTAGCCTTGACCCAGGGCTTCTGCAAATCTATGTATGTGATGAAGATACTTCCACCCTTCAGTCCATGCTAGATTACACGTTTGCTAAAGCTGACTGGCATAATTTCCATACCCTCTGTGTAGTGAGCCCCTCCACACATGCGGTTGTAAATCCTACAAGAATCAGTCTTTTACTTGCTCCACCTCATTATTTGTATGGAATCCTTAACATCACTGTCCTGTTCCCTATTTCCATGCATTATCTATACATAGTTAAGATGTTTGGGTACCCAATTGTAAAAGAATCACATTTTGAATCTGTATCACTCAGTTCTGGGGAACGCTCATTTACAACCCTGAATCTGACGGTGGGGAATGGGTTATACAAGATCCAGCAACAGTGACCCCGTGACCTGGTTCAGAGCTGACCATTATGTGCACCGGATCAACTCCTTTCCGCCACAATTTCTCTAATTCAACAAGGAAACTTGACTGGAATTATTCTCCAGCACTGGTCCGAAGAATAGCATATGGCTATGCTTGAAGATCCAGAGAACTGCTCCTTTTTTAAATTTTTTTTAAATTTGTTTTTATATGGCACTCAGCAAATGATTGGATGCTTTTTATCCATGTTGGTAACTTGTCAGCGCAATACCAGAAGCAAAACAGAGGGGGGTCTGGGAAACTCTACCAGCACGAACACAGCCCATTGACTTGTTCTTGGGTGGATGCCCCCTGTGAGTCTCCCAAGTCTTTAGCTCACTGTTCTTTTCACAGGGAAGAAATCTCCCCGCATATCAGTCTTTTTCCTGCCCAGGGGCAGTCCAGCACCGAAATGCTAGGCAATTCTCCTCTAACAGTACCACAGCAACCCCCTACGTGTTTCAGCCTAGTTGGGCATCATCAATGAGGTGAAGCTGTGCCTCTCTAAGAGCAGTGAGCAAGGGGTCCACGTCTGGATTCCCCTGGTAACTTAGGGTGAGACCCAAAGTTACTTGGTATGCAAAACAGAGGGGGTCTGGGAAACTCTCTAACACCAGAAGCCGTCTTTTCTGGCCTCTGCTTAACCACTGAACAGACCATAAAGCATACTTGTATTGTCTTTAGGAAACCATTGCCACTGTTCTGCCGGGAGTCTTGGAGAAGTGGTACCACTGATAGGGCGGGTCCAACAGTCTCGTAACCACTGATCACTTTGCCAGTGAACATACGAAGCAAAGGGGCCTTTACCTGAGTGTAAATCTAACTGTTCGAGGGGCATGTACCAAATCGGATTGTGACATGGCTGTGGATATCTGTCCACCCCCCTCCTGCCCACGACCGCTTTCCTACTTCACTTCCTATGAAGTGACAAAGCTCCAAGACATGAATGTAATGGGCAATGAAGCTTTGGTTGTGATTGCCTATATACCATGATCTACTCAATACCCAGGTCTGCAGTGTGCCCATGGGCTGGACATGGCCATTGGGTTGGACATTTCATACCTTCAGATGTTTTAAATTGTTGCTGGACTAATTTTCTTTGCTATTCTTCCTCTGCAGCCATCGGGTTGATGATCTACATTAAGGCTCATTGAGTCTGTTAATTGGGTGCTGCATATGCACCTTGTATTGAGGCTTTAAAATAACCTGTTTGCTCTGCGAATGAAATCGATCTCTGCCTTTTTTGCAACAAATTATGAAATGCAGGGCTGCACCAACAGGCTTGACCACACACACCCCCTGATTGTCGAAGCACCTATTGGTGACGCCAAGCCTGTGTTCCCAAACTCCATTGTATAGACCATCTAAACGGCTGTGCTTATTGCGAGGACATAGTTTACTTTGGCCTGTCACTAATATTTGAGCCCGCTTGACCCCAATCTACAGAAGCATGCCTGCTTAAAGATCGTCTCTGAATGCAGGAACTCTTCCCAGCTGATGCTCACGGTTGACTGTTTGGGCAGCTCCATGGGCACTAGAGTAGTGACCAGGAGAGCAGTGGATGCATCATTTTACCTGTTGAGGGATCCCTCTTTTTCACCAATGAGTGCCGTCTTAAAGGTGAAGCAGTTGCCAAGGCTACTGCTAAATCTTTTGGCTTATCGAATCCTGCACTTCAAATCCGAACTGTTTTGTTTAATATAGGGTGTTTGATTGAACTGTGCAGTCTTTTTAGTGTTGCATAGAAAAAGCTGCAACAGCCACATTTTCGGTTTGGGGAGGATACATGCTCAGTGTCACTCTTCCGGGGACCACATTGCCTTCAACTTGCACTATGAGAACTTTTCATGATGTAGATTTGGATTGGGGTAAAAACAGTGAATTGTTTTCTTCGAATGCCGTAAAATAAATGTTTTCTTTTAAACACATTTCACTGTAAATGTTAATGTGGGGTGTCCACCCACCTTAATTACCCTAACCCAACCCCCTTCTACATTGCCTTGAAATGCGTTTTAAAAAAAATCACGTTATGGTATTAGAATAAATGGGATTCAATGTTTTGGTAGGAAACCTAGAGTCTGTAGATTGCCCTCCATTTTTTTCTGGGGGAAAATTAGCCAACAGGAGTCAGCTGGTCCTGTATGCAAAAACAATTCCATCTGACAATGGGAACCACCCCTCGAACATCTTCTCCCTCAGAATCGTATACTGGTCCAAATAGAACTTCTTTGTAAAGGGGCCATGAAGAATTTGGTTTTGGAAAGAGCTGGTAATGAGTGTACTCATGTCGGAGGGGGATGGGAGGTAGGCCTAGCCTTCACCTTATTCAGCTGAACTAGTCCATTTTCAAGACTTGGGCCCAGATTCCCCAGTCAATTTTCGAACGTGATTACTGGTCCTCGGTTCTCAAGGATGCACAAACCTACATATCACACATGTGACCCAGGTGAGGAACCTGTAATCGGTAACTAGCTCCTCCATGTGTAAGGTTGATTTGTAAGCTGTTCCAATATCTAGTGTCCTCCTTGTACCTGTGGAAATGCAGTCTGTTTCCCGCTGCTAGGCTCCAGTTCCTGGAGGTTCGAGGGAAAGGCCTTCCCCCTAACCAGGCTGGGTGTCTGTATTCTAACTGGGCTTCTGTCTTGAGGGTTAGAGGTATTTGGTTTTTAGGTTACATGATCTGCAAAAAGGAGAAACTAGCTGTGGGCTCTGTAATGGACTGTGACGGTGCAATAGCTGTAGTTTGGGTATCCCTGTGCAGTAATCTATTTTATTCCATATGGCAATGGCTGCAGTGATTCCCTTGTAGAGGTGCATCTTTCTTTGAGGAGCCAATCTGAACTGTCAGTTGGGGGCGTGGGGGTTGCCATGCAGTATACAATCTTTTTGCTTTTACGAGTCTTCTGAAGAAGGTTGTTCAGCTTCAGGTAGACACTTGCCTCCATGATTGAACTCAGCAAGTGTGGTGTTGGCTTTCCTTCGGGCTTCTCATTGCTAGGAGGCCCATGTTGCTCTGATTGTGAATTTGGCAACAAAGTGTTATCTTCGGTGTGACATACCTTCTGGTGATACTGTCCTTGCAGACTTACTCGGGCTGTGGCATCGTATGGAAAGAAGTGGTGCCCAAGAGTTGACTGGCAGCCTTATTAACAATGGAGGGCCATATCCACCGGTCACTGTTCAGCTCCAAGCAGTAGCAAGTCTCCTCCGCAAGTTCAAAATCCCCTACGCAACCTTGATCAGAAGTGTTTAATCACTGGAGGTTTTAAGGGCAGCTTTTAATTTTTTTTGTTAATGTTGGGGCTTTAGTTTTATTTCGTCTACAAGCCATAAAAGCTAAAGTAGAAACATACAATGTGCTAAATGGCCAATACAAAGACGATGATGCATAACTATTCAATTAATAACATTTTTCTACTTCACAAAATGCACTTTTTAAAATATATTGCTTTATTAAAATAGCAGAAATCATTCATCCTAAAATCACAACAAAAATGTTTATGTAGTATATTGTAAATTTGGAGTGTCAATTAAGATTGTATTAAGGTTTTTTTCCAGAAATAATAAAATAATCGCAATTCATCCTTTATTTTTAAGTGAAGTGTGTAATTTGTGTTATTCATATTTAAAATGGGCTTAAGATCTAATTTTCTGGAGGAGCTATAATGTGGAAATAAAATAAAGAAAATGGTAGAGGTTCCTCTTTCCAGGTACCACATAATTCAGTTTTTCGGTGCATCCTTATTCCATTTAGCAACATATATATTCAGTGCTAGGGTACCAAAAATAATCTGAATGTTTTAGTTGCCTTTTGACCTGGCCAAGTACTTCTGGAAATGGAAACCACCCCTCGAAACCTTTTACTACAGATTTTTAGTGTGCTACATATTTACAGGGGTTTTAGGGCTGCTAGGCCCATCCTGTATAGAGTTCCCTTATACAGGCAAACTGCAGGAGTTGTGGAGTTCCTTGCAATGCAGGCACCTCGCAGAATACTTCCAGATATAGCTTTAATTTGGGAACATTACACAATTTAACAAGTACCAGACTGGTTTGTGTTTTACCACATATGTAATGCCATGGAAACCTAGCTCATGTTTTATGGCGACTGATTGTATTCCTTCTATAGTGGGGGTACATTGGGCCCCAAGGTCACTACCATAGGACGCAGCAGAAATTACTTACATTTTTTGTATCTCAATTGCGTGCAAAATAGTTTGCCCCTCATGTTTCAGAAAATTAGTCGCCACATTGCCCTTGTTGCTAAAGATCTATCTGGGCAACCCATTTGACAGTTTTGCATAGGGAAATTCCCAGGTAGACCTATCGGTCAACATCTTTGTCAATATTATTGATGGTGAAGTCCTTTGAAAGTATCTAGGACGATGTTTTTCAGATGGTGCCTTTGTTTTTGAGATGTTAATATTCAATCCCCTTCCTTTTCTTCATCTTGTGAGGCTATCAAGTAGCTGCTATAACCCATAGAGGTTTTGGATATTATGATTGCGTCCTCTGCCAAGTGCAATAATGGGTAGATTTTATTCCCGAATCTTAGAGTCCCTATGCACCTTACTTTTCGATTGTGATGTCGGTAAATGAGAACCTCACGGTGCCAGCACGACCCCTGCCTAACTCTTCTAGTGATATTGATTTTGCTCTGGGGATTCTCTGTGGGCTCACCATCATACATCTGCCAAGTTATTTGAGTAGAGCAAATGGATTGCGTCAATTATCCAACTAGAGACAGCTAGCTCTTTTAAAAATTGCCCAAAGTTGGTTTCTCTGCACCGTATCAAAGGGCATTTGGAAATCTATAATTATTTGTAAAGACATACTTACTAATGAGCATGATTAGTAAGGGCTTCTAAAATTTTGCCTGTGCAGTTTAAGGCTTACGATGTGGATACTGAAAGGCTGGGTAGCCAACGTGAAATACTCACTGAATAGCTTCTTGATGTGATGTAAATGGTCCACTAATGCAATTCATGTTTGTCGTTCTAAAGGCTTTTTCATGTGGTGATGTGCTAGGGGGTACTGGCATGTGATTTCCTACAGCCAATGCTACTTTAACAGTTCCATATTGCTTTCGAATTCACAATCTTGGTTCATGCTCTCTGCCCCAGCTTTCGTCTAAGCAAACTGTCTCACACAGGCCTGCAGCTGAAAACCATACAGATTACTTTTGCCTTAATTCAAACCTGTCACTTCTCTTATCAGTCTTGTTTGTGCCATCACTGGCCTACATAGGGTATGCACTTCACTTCCATTAATAATGCCAAACTGTATATGGAATTACATACACCCATGGCAGTCCCCCTACAAAGAGCAATTTAAAGATCAGACTGCATTCCAGCCCCCCTCTCCCCCCCCACAAGAATAACTTTGAGCAAGGCCAGAAACTAGGCAGAGAGGCGCTTGGTATTGGCAGTCTGTATTGCTTTTGTTTGCTTTCAGTTGGGCTCTGCTACTGGACGGAGTTGTAGCCAGAATTGTTCAATTACTGGGCCAGAAGCTAATTTAGTTGTGTTTATCGTCAGGGAGGGGGGGGGGGTGTTTCTTGATCTGTGCATTTTAATTGCACTATAGCTAAGATATTGGATCAAACTTAGTATCAATATTGTTTAATAAAAGGGAGTTGACAAAAATGTAGCTGCACAATCATATTCCCTTTAAACAAAGTTTAAAAATAATTAGATGGGAATCTTTTTAATTGGATAATTTCCTCTAACTGGAACTTCAAATCCTTTCTTTTCCTGGGTAAATAAAGCTTCCATTTTTGACATCCGTATTTCCTAACAAGGGTAGCATTAACTTTTAAATCAAACTTCCCAGAAAGATCTACCACCTACTATACTGTGGAAACCTGCTTCTAATTCGGCAGTACATGGTCTACATATTTGACCGAAGTTCTAGTGAAATCTCTACCAAACAACCTGGATGCTGTGGGCACTGGTATAAATACTGTATAGTTATGTGTTCTATTTGTAGTGGGATAGATAATACCTTGTGTGAAAGTTTACGTGTGACAAAATACTGACGCATTTTACAGAAACCTATCTTCTAACATATTCAATGTAATTAGTTTTCCATCAAACGGTCCCTTTCCTTTCAACATGTCCATGCCGTCTACGACCTTGCCCAAACTTACTGTAATGTATTTGTCCCTGCTACCTTGAACCCCGATGGCATGCAACCCTCTGAACACTTTCTTTCAATATCTACACAATCCTACGTGTCTATTTGCCCCCTTTTTCTTGCCTCTTTTCTGTTTCTATAGTTTCATCTTACATTTAGTCTATGGTGAATCAGAACCCTTTTCACTCTTGAGCTTCTAGTTTAGTAACCAGTTTTAAATACACCCAAAAACCATAACCAGGGTTTTCAAAGCCAGAGTAAATACTAGAGGAGAGCAATAGACACTTCTCAAGAGCCTTTTTTGCGCTGGTGCGCGTTCCTGTGGGGTCTTTCACAGCCTGCAGTGAATGTGAAATGCTGTCTAATCCGATGGACAGTTACTTGAACTTGGAATGTTGCTTGGAATGTCTTTGAACAGTGGCTCTTCCGCCTGTACATCAGTTGCCAAGTTTGCATTGGTTCCATTTCTTCTGCTCCTTTTGCAGTGTTGGTATAATTTCCATTTGTTCCTTGAGGTTCTTTGATAAATCACTGTTAGTAATTTTGCTACATTTTTTTACAACGTGTGTATTCCTTGGTTTTTCAACCAACGTGAATGGGCTGCCATTGTCTGAAAGAACCCCAGCAATTCCCTTCTGTCCCCTGGGCGGGGGTACTACTCGCCCCCCCCAGTCCCATTATAACTTGCATGCAGCTGTTTGTTGTTTCCATCCTCACTTTAAATAGCTTTATGCAACACTAAACCGTTGCCTCTGACCACTAAAAAGCAGGTAAGTTTTAATACCACAAACAGATGCTCTGCTACAGACAAGGTTTTTTTTTTGGCTTACTGCACAAAAACCCAGACTCATTTAAAAGTGGAAAAGGTCGTTTTTATGTGACAGGCCCAAGCTTACAATTAATGCTCACCTGGCTCCATGGCCTTACAGACTAACGAAATATTTAAACCAATTAACTAATTACACATTTTCATTTCCCCCAACAATTAAATCCATTTCCTCCCTAAATGTCCCTTGGACCCTACCATCTCCTTACCCCTTTCCCAGGCATCCTGCTTTCTCCATGGGGCCATGCCCCTCCAGGCTCAATACCTGTTCCCCTGGGGTGGCCCGCTTGTGCAAACAGCACCACCCCCTCCTTTCCCGTGTCATTCCCCCATTGTGCTTCCCTCCCCCCACATCAAAAGGGGCCATGCCCCCGACACCAGAAAAACCCTCCCCTGAGGTGTTTTTCTGCCCCACCCCCCAACCACTTTCCTTTATTTCCAACTCTTCACCCAATCTCCCAGCCAACAGCACAAGTCCGCCAAATAGTGATTGTTCCCATAAACCGACAAATGCACCCCATCCTCCCTAAAAATCAGAAAGCCCTCATACACTATTTCCTTATGATCCATCACCTGTACTGCCACCGAGGCACAAAATTTACCATCTCTCTGTTGATCCCCTTTCTAGCCCGCTCTATAGTACCCTCGCTCCTTGCTCTCCTCCATACTCTACGCGTCAACAACTTAGTCCACAACACCTCCGCTTGCGGCCACATTTCCCGCACCCAGACCAAATCCCTTTTCATTTTCCTCAGTAGGGCCACCCCAGTATCCCTCACCAAGTCATTCTCCCCAGCATGAATGATCAACACCTCCGGCGCCCCGTAGCGCTCCCGCAACCCTGCCAACATAGGCAGCAACTGGTCCCAGCGCAGGCCCCCTAACCCGTGCCATCTTACCACCACCTCCTTATAGCTACACCCCAGTTGCCTGCCCAGCACCCTTTTCTCCGCTTCTTTCCCAGCCCATTTAACAATTGAATGGCTGACAATCCACACTTGCGCCAACTTCCCCTCCCTTTCGCACAGCATCTGAAAAATAAATTACAAAATTACCACCACAATACATTACCCCAACCCCATGTTGTCGGCCCCGCTCAAACCCACCATCCTTCAACAATTTCCCTTCTGAAAATCCCTGCCGTACCCCTTGTATCTCCCAGACTTCCACCGCCCCAAACTTTTCACCTTATCCTCCGTGAAACCCAACCTCTTTCCCTCTGATGCCGCACCCATCCTGAATGAATGTGTCCCAAAATCCTCACCCTTTTCTCCCAACACCCGCAGAGCCTTACACAGTACCCCCAAAACTTGTGCCGCTGAAACCGCTGCCCCATCCTTGTGCTTGAACACCAAGCCCGTCTCCACCCCACACCGCTCCTTCCACAACCTGCCTGCCAGCACTGGGCGAAAATCCTTACTCCCCGCCCCAACAAAACCCAGGAACCCTGTCCCTTCTGGTCCGTTTTAGACCTATTAATCCTTATGTCCAAACCCAATTCTGTAATGTGTACATCCTCCCACTGCAGACCCCCCTCCCCCCCCCCCCCCCCCCACCAACTCCGAAACCCGAAAGGTCCCGAAAAATAGCCACGTAAAACATGTCGCAAACAACTCCCCCTCCCATACCGACCAGCAAATTCCCCCTACTTCCTTAACCAACCTTTGCAGCAATTCTGCCGATATCGGCCTCCTCCTGTCCTTGTCCCTCTTACTTTCCCTTTCCCATCCTTCCAACATCCTACTTGCCATTTCCCCCCCCCACTCGGCTGGAAACCCCAAAAGCACTTGTAAAAAGCAATTCCTGTTAACTTCCCCGCTATAGTCGCTCTTGACCAGCCCCTGTCCATACACCTCAGGAGGAATTTCACGACATCGTCCCTCATCTCTTCCGCATCCCATGTTCCTTTCCAACTACGCGCTCCCTTCCCCCCCAAATAAAATCCTCCCATGCCCTCCTGTACGCCTCCTTAGACGCCCCGGCCAATGAACCCTCCACCAAAGCCAGCGCTCTCATCTTCCTATCTTCCACAGCTCTTTGGGAATCTGCTGCCCCTCCTGATCCGCCTCTGGAGCCAATCCATGGAATCGCTGCCATTGAAAACGAGATAATGCATCAGCGATGCCATTATCCTTCCCCGGCACATGTGTTGCCTTAAACACTACATTCAGTTCCATGCATCTCAGCACAAACTCCCTCATGAGTCTTGCCACCCTCTGATCCTTTGCTGACTGCCTGTTTACCACGTGGACCACACATTCATTGTCCACATTAAAATTCACTTTCCTATCCCGCAAATCCTTCCCCCACAGCTCCAATGCCACCAATAGTGGGGAAAAACTCCAGGAATGCTATACTCCTTCCCTCCTTCAGCCACAGTTCCGGGCATTTCTCCGTACACCATTTTCCCCCCAAAACACTCCGAACCCTCCCGCTCCTGCCGTGTCCGAAAATATCTGTACCTCCCATGTCACCGGGTCCCCCTGCAACCACATTGACACCCCATTGAACTTCTCCAAAAAAACCGCAGCCAAATTCTGCAGTCCTCCCGCACTGACCCCGATACTCTAATCCGGTGATGTGGGCATTTTGCTCCCGCCATAGTCCTTGCCATGTTCCTACAAAACGTCCTCCTTGGGGCTACCACTTTACATGCAAAATTCAGATGCCCTACCAATCTCTGCATGTCAACCAGCATCATTTTCTTGGCCCCCACTGCCTTTTCCAGCAACACTACCAGTTTGCTCACCTTGTCGTGCGGCAAGCGTGAGGTCATAGCCACGGAGTACAGTTCAATTCCCAAAAATGTCAGCACCACTGCAGGCCCTTGTTTTGTCTTCTGCTAACGGCACCCCCAACTCCTCCATTAACTCCTGGAACAACTTTAACATCCCCTTGCACTCACCCTCTCTATCTGCCCCGCTAATGAACAGAAAATCGTCCAAATAGTGCAGCACACTCTCCCAACCCGATTTAAATGAGAAAACCCACTGCAGGAATGAGCTGAACGGTTCAAACAGTGCACAGGAAATTGCGCACCCCATTGGCAAGGCTTTGTCTATGTATATGCGATCCTCAAACTGCAAACCTAGCAACCAAAAATCCTCCAGGTGCACCGGCAGTAACCTGAACGCCGCTTTGATGTCACACTTGGCCATGAAGGCCCCCCGCCCTTCTTTCCTTATCAGCTCCACTGCCTGGTCAACACTTGCATATACAACCCCACATTCTTTTGGGGCAATGAAATCATTCACTGACATGCCCTCCGGCCAAGACAAGATTTGTATTAATCGAAACTCCCCCGGAGCTTTCTTGGGCACCACCCCCAGTGGGGATATAACTAAGTCACCTGGTAGGTCATCAAATGGCCCTACGATCCTTCCCGCCGCTATTTCCTTGCTCAATTTTTGCCTTACCACCAACATTTTCTCTGGCTGACTTCAGATTGCCAGCCCACCGACGCACCCTTGGGCCCTGGTACCCCAATTTGAAACCCTGACACAACCTCTCACTCAAAATTTTAGCCGCTTGCCTGTCCGGATAAAATTGCAACCATTTTTGCAGCACCCCCACTTTAATTGGCGTAAAAGCTTTTCCCCACAACCCCTCTACCTGCTCCTCTCCCCCTCCCCCTGTCTCCTTGTTGGAAACACTGGGTGAGAGGGTGTTTTCCTCCACACTTGCTACACTCGTGCCTGAACCTACACAGGGTCCTTGTGCACCCGTCCTTATTAAACGCCCAGCACGCTGCTGAGGACTGCCCTCTGCCTCCTCCCTCCACCCCCTCATGGGCGGGGCGACCAAGAAAGGGCCGGAAAGGCACGGGCAGCCCACTTCCCGTGTGCAATGTCGGGGCAGGCCTCGTTGGGGCCATCCATTGCAGCCAAAGATCCATATCTATCTCCCCCCAAACCACCTGACTATCCTCCGCCATTCTCGCTCTGAATTCCTCATCATACCTTACCCAGGCAAAGCCCCCAAAACTTGTGAAAGCCTTCCTGATTACATCCATATATTTTAAGCAGGGCCACGCAACGCTCTGGAAATTTTTCACAATAAACGCTGGCATAAATGATAAACGCCGACCAATTCTCAATGGTCACTGGAACCCTCGGACGCGAAGCCAGTTCCCTCTCTTCTTTAGACCCCCTCCTTTGCTCTCACTTCCCTATGGAGTAATTTAAAAACATCTACAAATTCCCCTGCCTGGATCTTTTCTTTGGTCGCTGCCATCAAGTGCGCCCCCAACGGTTTTGTTATCCCCATGTATGGCAACTTTTTCTCTTTTCCTTTCCCTTCGTCCTCCTTCTCTTTACCAACTTGCACCTCGAGCACCAATGGCTCCACCGCCTTGTCTGTTTGGACCTCCGCTGAGCACATGCTCTTCTCATCCCCCGAGGCTCCAATGGCCTGTACACCAACTTCTTTCCTTACCCCTTGCCGTCCCTCATCTTCGTTTACCGCCCCCCTTCTCGTGTCCCTTCTCTGCCATGCATATGACCAATCCCTTTCCCGCTCACCTCTTTCCACGCAGGCCGTATGCGGTCTGACGTCCACACCACTGCTCCTCGTCTCTTTTCTTAGAGGGCTCCTACTGCGGGGACAAGACATGTCAGAAAACTCACCCAGCCAATAGTCCCCCCCCCCCCCCCGACCGCCCTGCACCCGCCTATCAAGATCCCTCAAACTTCCTCTCTCCTCCCCCCCTTTCCCTTAAAGCCCTATAACCTTCTACCTCCCACTGCCCCACATAATCCTCCAATCCAACTCCATCACCCCTGAAATACCATTGTGGATGCTAGCTCCTGCCCGAGTTGAGTAGATCTTCCTCTTGCGAGCCCGGGGTGTCCGCCCCGCCACTCCTCTGATGTCTTCTCGGCGGGGCTGCGGAGACCCCTGCCTGGTCCTCTTCTCTCGAGCGAGGCGTTCCGTCCTCCACCCTGTAATCGTCATCGCTAGGGGCCGTGCTGCACCCTCTAGGCTCTCCTTGCGCTGACCGAGGGGCTGTACCAAAACCCTCTTCCTCCACCTGACCAGCGGGGGCTGCGCAGCGCCCCCCGCCCTCACTCAACCTACCCGGGGGGGGCCGTTCCGCGCCCCACTCTAACCTCCTCGATTGATGGGGACCTCTCCCTCCTCCTCCCGCCTGCACTCTTCTGCAGGTATTTACCCCTACTCCCCCTCTGCCCTGTCACCCCCTTCTGCAACCCCCCCCCCCGCTGGCTCCCCTCTGCTTCCCTTGAGCCACCTCCTTCTGAGCACTCCCAGCTTCCCTAGGGCTATCATTCCCTCCCTCCATGGCTGCCCACCCGATATCATTTCTCCCCCGGGACGCCCTCCTGTCTCCCTCCTCAACTTCCTGCCCCTGGATTCCCAAACCTCCCCTCTCCCTGCCGCGGGAGAGCAAGCCACCACTGCCGTGAGAGCCCCATCTGCCGCTGCTCTCCGCTGTGGCCTACCCTCCCTTATCCACCCCTCCCCTGTGGCCACAACACCGGTGACCTCCCCCTCTGCCCCCTCCAACTGGGCCCTAGATGCCCTACTAATTATTTCCAAGGCCTCCCTCAGAGCCTTAGCATCAACCAGCCCTCTCTTGCTGGCTCCCTGGCCAACCATTGTGCACTACGAAACTGGTTGTGCACTAAATAAATGTAGCCTGTGAAAACTTAACCTAGCAACGCCTAAGCCCCCGAGCCAAAACTACCATTGGACCTATACCCCCCAAAAGCCCAGCTAATAAACTGGGAAACGAGTCAACTAGGCGCTTGAGAACACTCTCAAAATTATAAATAATTAAAACGAATTTTTTTTTTATAGACCCCCCCCTAAATCCTGCTATAACCCTTAACACCCCTACCCTTTCAATTAACCGCCCCAGGCACAAGAAAAAGCCCCCAAAACCAGCAGCCCAACCAGCAATGAGGCAGAGGAGTGACCGTGTCACCCTGCCCCCTGGTGGATCACGAGATGCACCGCACTGTCCCTTTAATGGAACCACACCACCCCCTCTGGCCCCAGCCTGCTACCGTGCCCTGCGTAGACTCTAAATCCGTCTACTTCACAATAACGGGCGGCCGCCCACACACGAGGAGGGCCCTGAAAGACCGCTCCGGCGCTGCGTGCACAGTGCCCAGCACACCGCCTCTATCCACCAAAAGCACCCTGCCGGCAAGTGAACGTCGGCGGGATGCGCCCTGCCTCCTACGGCACCCCCGGTCCTTCAATTTCTCCCCCCCCCCCAACAACCTAGCCTCGACCCCGCCACTGGACCCACAGGTAAGCACACAAGGGGTGTCTTATCTACGGCACCCCTTCTACCTGACTATATAATATGTATATAAAATGTTTTTGTTTTTTTTTATATACTACCTACCCGCCCACTCCAACAATACTCCCTTGCCTACCTGCCCAACACGCACCTCCAGGCCCAGCTAATACCAGGGAAGGCTCGGGAGCAGGCGACAGGACTGACAATTGCCAAGTCCAACCGTCGCCTGCCTCC
Source organism: Ambystoma mexicanum (assembly GCF_040938575.1). NCBI lineage: Eukaryota > Metazoa > Chordata > Amphibia > Caudata > Ambystomatidae > Ambystoma > Ambystoma mexicanum. Next base: position 1,283,679,911 of record NC_090934.1, read on the forward strand.
CGAACATTCCCTGCCCCCTTAAATACCCCAGAGGGGCGCTCTGCCCCCACGGCAACTCGCTGGCCGTGTGCAGGGCCAAAAACTTTCCTGGGGGGGAAACGCTTCGCGTTCCCCCTCCCCCGGGGCCCCCCTTTTACACATGAATTGCAGAAATGTGGACTCGGCTGTTATTTTTGCCACCTTTCTTAGTTTGCATTAGATTCCAATTCACGTTTGGTATCTGTTACACAGGTGTTTGAAAACCTACTTTTTTTTTTTTAAATTCCTCTGCGTTCTACAAACTTCTGAAACTGAGGTTGAACTGACCATACCTATGGGACCCATGCTTAAAGGCCTGTCTTGTCCATCTGACGTGCAAGCATTCTAAAATCAAGGTTGATCTGCATTTTTTGGCCAAAGACGAAGATGACTAGGGATATTTCTTACTGTGGCTGCAGTGGGAGGGGGGGGGGGGAATGAGAGGCAGTTGTGATCCATATGGTAACGGAGCCTTATATAGCCTGCATAAATATTCTCTTCATGCAGGTACCAAAATATGTGCTACAGCCAGGTTGTTCTCGATTTTCCTCTGTCCACGTTTTAGGTACATCCACACAGAATGCATTTGAATACTTCAAACTATGTTGGGGTTATTTACGTAGGTTGGGGGGGGGGAGGGATGTGTAGGGAGTGTGGCGAGAAGGGGTTTATCTCATAAACCTGTTCTTGTATGCAGACCTCCGAGATGGGGCCTGATTTTTGTGGGTAATGTATTGTGTTCAGAATCATTGTAGTGAGAGCATGGCGAGAGGCAGGGCCACTGTGAATGGAGCACTGCATACATAGTGCCCCCAATGTCTGTCCTTTATTAGCCTGCCGCTACACTCTCGACATGTTTCCGATCATTTACTGGCCAGTTGCTCAATTTGAAGGCTCCTTGTCTGAATTTCCTGAAGTGTATTTGGGCGGAACGCCTTGTACCCTCAAATACAAATGCCTCATCGGGCTCCTTTGCAAGGTATCAGGCCGGTTTTAACAATTACTGAGTAGAAGATGCGCTTGAAATAAAAAAAATCCTTTACTTGGTGTTGTGTGCATGCTTATAATGGTGTTGAAGTGAGGGTGTGGAGTGGTATGTGGGGCTCTGTTTTCATGTGTCGCTGGGCTCTGGAAGGAGTGTCCTTGTTGCAGGAATGCAGCACAGCCGTCATCCCTTCACCCTAGTACATGCTACAATTTGTAAAAGAGCTGGTGGTCGCGTTTACGTCATTGAACTGTTGGTCACCCTTGGCAGCATTGTACATTTGTTTCAGCTGAATTCTGAAAGGTGCTCTCCTCAACACCTAGGCGATCACGTTCCCGCCCCGTGCCACCTGACTCGCTAGGCACGGTCCACCTGCTACCCTGTACAGCTGTACCCCTCTGCCTACCGCCTGCTGTATGTTAGTTCTGTTACCTCTGAAAAGCGTTTTGTTATGCATCTGTACTGTTGCATACCTCTGTAAAGTGCTCAGTTGTTTCTGGAAGCTAGGTCGTGTTCAATAAATACTATAAGGTATCTCAATTGAAGATAATCATTTGAATCAATGTTGGGTAAGATAATTTCCCTTCAGCAGACTGGATCCATTATGAGTCTGCTTACTGTATTTCTTGATTGTAGAATGTGGACATACTTTCAGTCCATTGAAAGGTCCATGTTCTGATCACCTAAGCATTTTGCGAACGTTTCGAATTGCTGCGTCTAGACCCTTCAACATTTCTACGGAAACATGTAGGATACTTCTAAGTTGCTTTTGTAAATTCTGCAAAATCACTCTTAAACCTGTGTCCGAAGACTGGCTCACGTTCTGTTTACTACTCTTGACCTTCCCAAAGGGGACAGAAGTATTTTTTGGAACAGGGCCACCAGTTTGAATTGATGTGGTTCTGAGGTGTTTATGGATGCAGCCATGTCCCTGGCTGTAGTAGCACTATTTCAGTTCTGCACCTCTAATTTAACTGCACCAGCAAGTGTAACACAGCAAGAATGTTCCATATCTTTGACTTGTGGATCAGTTGGATGGCAGCTTGTACCAGGAAAATCGTTGTGTATATTACTAATGCACTAACACAAAATGTAAGCTGGTTACTTGAACCAACAGCCCTCCAGTACTCTCAGCTGGCAACTTAATACCCCCCACAGCAGTGTGATACAGTGGTTAACTTTTTGTGTACAGCTAGACTGTGGTCATACCCACAGGCTAATTGTGTCACGCAGCTGCTTCAATGCAGTTTGTTGTGATGAGAATAGTCTCCTTGTTATCAAGGAAAAGGACATAGATGGTGGTTGTGCAATGTGGTAATTGTTTTGCAACATTAAATTAAGGCAATGTGCACAACTGAACTGAGGACGGCAGTGTGCTCTTTGTGCGTATTTACACCCACTTTCAATTATATTTTCAATGCAAGTTGCCAAATTTGTGGCATACAGATTAGTACCTTGGGTGAACCCTACAATATCCATCACAAAGTTCACCATACATGTTATGTACTGAAGCACAAAGCTAGCACGTTAATTTTCGCTTTCCTCATGTGTTGCATCAACAATTGATGAGAAACTAGTGGCACTCTGAATCTGTATTTTTTTTTCTTTCTATGAACTACCATCACCCATAAAATTTAACCACTCATTCTGAACATCTGGCATGGTGTATTTACAATATCCTGGCTGCTGTGACACAATTGTCTTAGTCCCAATTTAAGTCTTGTGCAAAGTAATGTAATGTCAAAAGAAAATGACCCTTATTAACACGAGATGCATTAGTGGTGTTCTCAAGATCACTTCATTCAGCAGGTTTATTTAAACTTTCAAAGTGCCCTCAGAGGAAGATCCTGCTGTGCACAGATCTTGGCAATTTGCAGACCACGTTCAACTATGTGTGATTTCCTTTTCTTTATTTGGGCAAACATTGCATTCAGGGTGGCTTTCTAAATATGGTTTATTTAGGCATAGAAAAAGGCAGAGCCCATGTGGGTGATAATTGGAGCATGTTGCCTTTCATGTCTTCTGGGTGATTGGCATAGGTAAAGGCTGGCACTTTCCTGGAGATGCTCTCCTTTGGAGATTCTGGGGAGGTTTGCAAGCCTCTTGGCTAACAAGTCGAGGTATGAGGGGAAAATCACATATGCAGACACAGGAGTTTGATGGTAGGGTTTGGAAGATCAGGTCATGTGAAACTTGCAGGAATATAGCTTCAGTAGAGCACAGCTTTGTTCCCCACATACAGACTGAGCCAGACTATTCCCTGCCTAAACTGTATCCTCTGCTTGTAGTACTGTGTATTTAGCTTGTCCTTCCAATTGTTCCTTTAGTACTCTAGTCTTATAACTGTATCTAGATTATTGAATTTTGGCTGTAGCCTCTTGAACTTGGCTGTAAAATGGAGCACAGTGACCATATACAAAAACCAGCACATGGCGATAGATGAAATGCCATTTTACCTGCCAGTCATCCTGTTAGCCATCAGGAACAATAAATAGCAAGGCTCCACTTGGCCTGGTGTCTACCACAAACCACTTGAGGGTTCCCACAATGGTTGGTTTTACTGCTCCACTCTGTGGCTAGATTGATTTATTTATTCAGATTTGTAGAGCGCACGTCAGCCCGGGGCATCGTGGCGCTTGTTACAGACAATATCTTAGTTACATAGGATACAGTAATTACATACAATACAGAATTTACAGTAGACATGTATACATTAGCAATGCAGTATATTTACATGGATTCCTGAGAGTTTCCCAATTATTTTGCAAGGAATGAGGTTTTCAGTTTCCTGCGAAAAATGGGGAGTGCGTTTTCCGCTCTAATGTCTGCAGGGAGAGCGTTCCAGGTCTTGGCGGCAATGTAGGGGAAACTTAAACCTCCGGCTTTGGGTTTTTTGATGCGTGGGATGCAGATTAGGTTGGAGTATTGCGTCCTGGTGGGACGGGAGGAGGAAGGTTTGAGGGTGGTTTCTGATAGATAGGACGAGGCGGAGAGAGAGAGGCATTTGTGAGTGAGGGTGAGGATTTTGAGAGTGATCCGTTCTGAGACCGGGAGCCATTGGGCTGAGTGCCTGGCCTGGGTGATATGCTCTCTTCTTGGGATACTAAGAGCGGCCCGGAGAGCATTGTTCTGCGTGACTTGTAGTCTGTTTATGTTTTTGGCTGATGTGCCTTCTAGGAGTGCATTGCAGTAGTCCAGTTTGGCTCCAATGGTTGCCCTCGCTATAGAGAGGCAGTTGGGTTTAGAGAGGTAGGGCTTGATGGCGTTTATGAGTTTGGTGGTGTGTGCGGATGTGGAAGTGATTGCGCTGACTTGTCTAGTCATAGATAGTGAAGAGTCAAGGAATACTCCCAGTGTCTTTACGGCTGTGGATACGGGGATGATGGAGTTGTCAATGGAGAAGTTGGTGTACAGTTTGTCTAGGGGTGTTCTGTTGACCTAATATCATGATTTCAGTCTTGTCACCATTGAGGCAGAGGCCATTAACTGCCATCCATGCCTTGATGACGGAGTAGATTGTGTGAGTGCCTTGGCGTCTTTGTTGTATGATCCTGAAAGGGGTAGAAGTACTTGTGTGTCGTCCGCGTAGTTTGTTTATGTGATGCCGTATGAGTCAAGTTTGTCAAAGAGGGGCTTGGTGAACAAGTTATAGAGTGTGGGTGCAGTGCAAGATCCTTGAGGGACCCCGCAGTGGATTGTCGTGGGAGTGGAGTTGGTGATGTCCGAGAAGGCTTTCATGGCTCTTACCTCTAGGAAGGAAGTGATCCAGAGGGCTGCTTCTTTGTAGAAGTTGGCTGACTGTGTGAGGTGTGAAGTGAGAGTCTTGTGATCAACCAGATCAAAAGCGGCTGAGAGATCTAAAAGGAGCAGAAGAGCAGGCCTAAAATTGTTACTTTCTCGGGATACATCTAAAATGAGTGCCCTGTTAAGACTCAATCCTTTGAGGGAGACCAGAGTGTGCACAAACGTAGTTGCTTATCAAAGTTGCAGCACCAAAACCCACCAAACGACTCCTTAAGTCATGGCCATCACCATTTTCAGTCTGCGGTTGCTTGCCATCTCATAAGGTCACGCCTGGTTCAGCATGACACCGGAGAGCAATGGAGGCACTATCCGTTAATATACAAATAATTTATTTAAATGATAATGCATCTAGATTTTTGAATGTTTTGAAATTTGATTAGAAATTGCAAATCCTCTCTCAAATCATGATAGTTGAGGTGAAAGTTCACAGGACTTGCTAGGTATTAATATCTCCGAAAAATTATCAGTCTGAAGAGGGAAATTAATATGCATCTACTCCAGTGCGACCATTGAAAGTTTACTGTCTGCTCTTTTGTTGCAGTGTATTTTCTGTCATTTGGAACTCTTTGAAGAGGTGATCCGTATTAAAGGAAACCCCTGCGCAGACCTTATAAAATGTTTGGTTTGCCAAATAATTTCTCATTTTATCAGGTCACTTTATTAGATTTCGTCAATGGACCATCCAAGATTTTGATGCTACTAAATCATTTTTTCCTAAGTGTTTAGGCGTTGTATGTTCAGGAGTTTAATGTTTGCACAATGCAATTTCCCTCCCCCCCCCCACCCATACATCCCTTAAGGGCTTAATCTGTGTCTGTAAGGTGCATTTCGTGGAGCTAATGGCTTAATAAATGGCACTCTGCTTTGTCATTAGAGTACTCCAGGGAACAATTTTATAGCTGTCAGAGGGTACTAAGAGTCCCCCACACCAGGCTTTACACTGGCAATCACTAGTTGTGTTCTTCACGTTCTTTGAGATTTGGAAAGGACAGCCATCCCCAGACTGAACAGCCCCTAGCAGGTGTTTCCTCCAATATTTATTGCGTTATGCAGCTAGATATATCCCTTTATTATTTGATTACTTTAGATCTTAATCTAGACAATATGTAGCACAAATATACAGCTATGACTATCCTTGAGGCATTTTCTATTTAAATGCTGTCTTTCTCTAATGCAAAATGTTCTGCTTGGTTTCTTTCCATGAAAGGCTACCCTGTTTGAGTCCTCGCCACCTGGCTACTCAAATATTGCAGAGGTTGACGAACTTCTGAACTAAAACTTCCTGTGTGACTCAAGTGATGGTAGTTCCTCAATGCCCTCCCTATATGATGTCTGGGGTGCTTTCTCATGTCAATGGAATTTTACAGTGAATATCTTGGTAGTTTAGGAGATGGCTGTATTGATCTGGCCATGCTCCTGTGTATCACTGCAGCAGTTGTTCTGCGAGATGAGGAACACCAAGTTCATGGCGGTTGGCACAATAGGTGAAATGTGTTGCGTGGTAGGTGCAGTAGTTTATGCAGTTGGGGAATGTGGGACTGTGGTGCCTCTTTTGACCCCCTTATAACTTGGCCTTCTTATCTTACCGAATGAGTGCCTGGTCTATGACCTGCTCATGCTCTAGCCACCAAGCTGCCAATTTCTTTGTGCCTTCCGCTTCTCGAGACTGGAAGACAGAGATGCTGCCTACCCATTGTTGTGACCTGGAAGTGCAGCCGTGCTGTACCTATATTGATGGTGGTATCGGTCTGAACATAATTTGCCTTCTGGAACTGTTGGAGCATGTCCATTATCTCAGCTCCCCCCCCCCCCCCCCCCTCCCCTCTCTGGCTTGGTACCAATGATTTTTGTTCTAGACTGTGCCAAGTTTAAAGCGTAAGATAACACTATGCTGCATGTCTTTGACACACCTTATGCTATTTAAGAGCTTATCGGTTACATAAACCTTCATTACCATGCTTGGACTTCAGGGAGTTATGCAAAGCACACGCCTTTTACTACATTAAGCTGTCTGGGGGTAGTAACTCGAAGCTTGTATTGCATTACCCATTGCATCAAAATCATTTTGAGGCTTTGAGACACAAATGCTTTTATGTGCCACCTCTATGTTGGGGCCTTTTTCATTTTGTCTTTTAGCAGCGTTGATATTTATCCTTGTGGACCTAGTTTTTTTTCTCCTGCCCTTTCCTTTGTCATTATTTAAGTAGGTCATGTTTTGCATAAAGGTCTGTAGAGATTGCCTGTGTAACCTAGGCTCTTTTATAAACGTGAGATGCGAATATACACTTCTATAGCTGCTATTTTGTGTTGCATACTTTAGTGTGTTTTAATTATTTTTTTCAACTGGTTTTACTATGTGCCTAGTGGGCATTTTATTTCTTTGAATCTCTGGTTCTACACAGGAAATTTAGAATATGGAGGCTAGAGACTTGATGGCCAAAAGGAAAGCAGTTTATTCCCCACTTGAGAAGATTGCTTCAAAGAATAAGGCTTGAGGCTCTTTAGACCCTTTCGTAATAAAACAAAAAGCAGTGGGTAAATTGGATTCCCCTATCCGTGCTGCCGAATTGAACCTTTGCTTACCCTTGTAGGCAGAATATACTATAGCCAGTGCAGCCACCAGGAATGGAGCTTTACTGCTGGAGGTTGATTTGCCCAGTGGGTCTCAAGTCTGCCTCATTTGTGACCAAGAAATAGAATTCTTCCGAGGCCGGTGTTGGCAGCCTTTGGCTCTACTGATGTGTTGATTACAACTCCGAGCTAGGGTAGTTCATTGTAAGGGATCATGGGATTTGTAGTCTAGGACATCTGGTGAACCAAAGGTTTTTCCAACACCTGTTCTAAGATGACTAATTTGGGTAATCTTGTTTGGGTTTTCTTTTGTAGGGGGAGGGGGAGTGGCTGGATTTGGTTATGTAACTTAAGGCCAATCCCACCAGTCCTACGAAGATTACTAATGTATGATAATTGTATGTGTTAAACTAGCTGCTTCCATCAATTTTGGCAACTGCCCCTTCCAATCATATAATCAAGCTAATCCCTTTTAATTATTGTTGCCCTTCTCCCTCCAGGCTTAACCATAGTAGGCCAATTTGCTCAGCCCCAACTTCGTTTTACTGGTCCTGCAGTACCGCAGCTCCCTTCAGCTAACTGATTTTTGGTTTGATCATCACTTGAAGAGGCAAGTTCACTACAATATGGCTGCCACTCCAAATATCTCTCTTGGGAGTTAGTTCTGTCAATGGTTTTAACTCTGGCTCTAATGCTGCACAGAAGCCAAAGCCTTTTTTAAAAAAAACATTCTTTTATATAGCTATGGTCTATATTATCATGCAATATTGCAGGGATTGCTAACAAATTGAAATATGTTTTAATTTTTTTAAGTGCTGTTGTTGCATACTAATGTTTATTATATCGTCTTTAAATCAAAAACTTAAAATTAGCAATTTGGGTGGGTTGTGTATTGTGATTAGGTTAACAATTGATGCTTATAACCTGGGGGAACTCTTAGTTATGAAACTTGCCCTTTCTGCTTCTAGGATGTTCTCTGTGAAATGCTATAGGCCGGCAGTTCCAAGGAGAGACCTTTTTTGTTTTCTGAACTACATCCAGCATTGATGTCGCTTTTGGGCTGGAACATTGTGGTGCTCCTTTTTGTAATCCTCGGTGGCGCCTTAAAACGAAGATTGTGTTAATGATCCACCAGAGAATTTTTGACCCCAAAGATAACTTTGGGTGCTGGGGGTTTTATTCCCCACATATTGTTAGAGTTGATTAACAAGTGTTTTTGTTTTCATGAGTTACTGCCTGAATGGGGCATACCATCCCGTAAAGGTATGTTTCCCACTGATGCACCAGGAAAATACACATTAAGTAGGCACCAAGGTGCAGCTGAAACAGATTACAGATTATTTTTGTGATTGAGTAGCACACTAGAAGGTGGTTCAAGAAGTCGAAATAATTAGAATAGCTTGTGAGTATGCTGGTCTTTAACACACTATTGTTTTATCATGTGAGAATTTGATGGCTAGACCCCAACAGTATTAGAGGGATAATTGAATACTAATAGAAAGATTGGATGCAAACCATTGATCCCAGTGACTATCTCATCCTGTATTGCTTTGCTAGCGGACGCAAAGAGGTTTCTGAAGGAATTTCAGTACTTAATGGAGGGCATTGGCAAGTTACTCACAAGAGAGGTTAAACCCTCGACGTCGGGGGTGGGTGAATTTCATGCTGCTTCCAAGAGGAGAATCCGTCGCTTAGGGCTTTGAAATCTGGTGCAAGGGGTGTGGGGGTGCTTTAGCCATAAGAGAAGTATATAGAGACTGCTTGGCAGCGCAGAAAGCAAAATTGGGTAAGGCAGCCTCTGAGGATCTTGTGGATTCTGCAAGACCACCCGATTCGTGAGATTCTGGGACTTGTGGCACATGGTGCAAAGGTTAATGTTTTGGCAACTACAACTCTGCCGGAAGCTAGGTAAATAGTTTTTTGCTTTATTTGGTAATGTCATCTTTAGCGTTTTCTAATGAAGTCCAGATGAATTGCCAGAGGAGGATTATCAGGAGTTGTTACCATCAATTCTGCACTTTTACCGGTCACAGTCGAGACCACGTGCCCCCTTGCATAGACAAACCTAATCCAGAAGTGTGGCTACTGCAATTATGTAGTGTTCAGTGTACTGGTCAGTATTTACAGATTCCTGGAGCAGTGATATTTTTCTTGTATAGAAAGGGGTGTAGGAGGCCTCAAATTAGATTTCGTTTGAACCTGAATAGACTTCAGACGTGGTTGTGTGCCAGCTATATGCTTGCCCGCCCACACAATTGGGTTTTTGATGCATGATTTAAACCTATGTCCTGAGTGCATATTCACTCATTTGAAAGTGATGATTTTGCCCATGCTAATCCTGCATCATGAATAGTGTCCTTCAAACATCATGCTGCTTGCCAAATAGGACTAGCCTGTGTTATGTTTTTAAACTTTAAATAATAATGGCCAATGAGTGGCTACTGTTTAGGTAAGACATATTGGTATATAGTCTCACCTGTTTATGGGGAGTAATGAATGCTGCGTCATTAGTTTTGGTGTAAGTACCCATGTTTGATATAATGGCAATATAGTGTGTCCCGAAATAATACATGTGATTTCCATCTAAAAAGCAATATTAATGAATCTTGCCATAAATACTACATATACTATAACGTGTGACATGACTCAATCCTTGGTAATAATGGGTGGTACTCATCCTCTTCTTTTTTTTTTGGCTATATGTCCAGGTGTATTGCATACAGACTTATCATTGTGGTATGTGCTAGTGTTCTATTGTGTATAGGTAGCAACATTCTCGCCATATAATCCTGGAAACATTAAACAAAATAATGATATTCATCGATACACTGTCTACCTATGATGGAATTGAGTCCATTTTGAATGGTCTGCAAATAGGTTTCAACTCCCAATTGTCGCAACTTCAGTTCCTGGTTGCCTCCTGTTTTGCCAACATTTGCCTTTGTGTAGTACAATGAATGTAATCTGTTGCAATGTGATTTTTTTGCCAATGAGTGGCCAATGGGAATCTTTGATCCTGGCTGCCAAGTGTTGCTAGATGTTTTCAAATTCTTACTCTTCTCTAATTGTGCTTCCAACATATATTTTATCTTACACACATATAATAGCATACACTACAAACGTAGTGTGGCAGTTTATAAAATCTGTGTCTATTTTCATACCTGCATCATTCACAAATGTCTATTTTTTTATTGTTAATGAAATTGTTTGATTTTCAACTTCCAGCATACATCATATACAATTAAAAGAATGTATAGACAATAGGGAATAAAGAAAACAAGAACACATATTGTCATGGTACAACGTAGACTCCATGTGTTGCTTGAGTGGTGGTGGTGGTGGTGGTGGTGGTGGTGGTGGTGGTGGTGGTGGTGGTGTATGTTGCCATTATCCCCTGAAAAACCAGTGCTGGCAATTCCCCAATATCATCTATGTAAGCTAGTCCAACCGGGCCTAACCCGCCTTTGAGGATACTAGTCAGACAATTGCTGGAGTACGAGGATATGCCTGTAGAAGAGCATGAATCTATGGATGTGTAAGTCGGGGCTGTGAAGTAGTGGCTAGAGGGCCTGTAGGCCCAGGTCTACAGATGTTGTGGGTACTTGGACTCTATGGTGTGAAAATGTCACCTAGGGAGGCCGGGTTGGTATGGTGGGTGAGTCACCCCTTGGGGGCGGGGGGGGAGAGGATGGGTCTTGCGTATTACATTAGGCCTCCTATCCCTCCTTTACAAATGGCTCCAGCATCTGGCAGAACTTGTCTACCTGTGCAATATTGTTTGGGTTCTGCCTTTTTATATGCAGTTTGTTCCATAGTGCAAGCCTTGGTTAGTAGACCTGTCCACTGTGTCTTGGAGGATGGGGATGTTGATTTCCAGTGTATGACCAGGAGTTTGCGGGCAGTGAAAAGTATACATATGGTTTTGCAAGGGTTCCATGTCATTTTATCGTGGGATGTTTTTTGTGTGGGTTTTTACTGCTAATTTTTTAACGAAAAAACCATCAAATTTTTTAAAATTTATTTTGGGGGGGGGGGGGTCCCCTCCTACAACCCCATTCCCTTTCAGTTTTTATCTATTCCCAAATACCCACATCCCCCTGTATAATTTTCTAACCCCCCCTCCAAAATTGGATGGTTTATTTTTTGTTAAAAAAATTTGTGGTTAAAAAAAAAAAACACCCTGCAATGAAAGGACGTTGTACCCTTGCAAGTGAGTGTCGGGATGCCAATTCCTATAGTTGGCTCCCAGCAGCATGGAATTGAGGGACAGAAAAATGTCAGCATCTGGGGAAATGTGAGGTCACCTGACCATGTACTCGTCACCAGGATGTCTTCGGTCATATGCAGGACCATAGTAGGTGCCCTATGGTACCAGATCTGTGCACCTCTGCCAGCATCTGGGGGAGGAGTTCAATCCTATTCTAAACAATTTGGTTGGGGTTTAGTATATTTGAATTTCCCCATCTCTAATGTTTATGGCTGTAAAGCACTGGAAGGGGTACTGTACTCATGCTCTCTATATGGTAGAGGCACAGTGCACCCCAGCCAAGATCTTCTATTTTTGGTATTGTGTTCGAGCAACCAAGGCTTAAACTCTTGTGATGCGGGCTAGTTCTTAAGTACAGTGTAGTCCCCAAGCACCCACAAAGGAATGGCCACACACTGTTAATTAAAGCAGCCTTTATATAAATAAGGTTCACGTTATGTACATAATCACACACTTTGTACTCTGGCAATACTATAATGGCAAATGTATACAGGTCTACGTGGTACCACTCTTAACTATCGATTCCTTTGAAATGCATCAATTGCTAACTGTTCAAAATGGCATATAAATCAGATTATAAAATGAATCGATGAGACACAGAAAGAAAGCAAGTTAAATCTAGCCATGGCAGAACAGTCTCCCACTACCATGAGTCAGTTCTGTGCGAGGATACCCCCCCTCTCCCCAAACCCTGGGCAACCTGTAAATAAAGCTTATTTGACAAGCCCAGTCCAATTATGCTTGATGTAGTCTTGACTCCTTCTAAAAGGTTCTATGGCCCCAAAGTACCTGGTTTTGTAGAGTTATTTAGTGAGTGGTTGACGGGCCCTTGAGTGCACTCCCTTTAAGGCAGGAAACACAGGTCATCAAGAGTCGGTGAAGAAAAAGGATGAACACTGTCGTTGAGGCTGCAGCTTCGGTTCTTGCAGTGCTTGTTGACGATTGGTTGAAAACGTCCTGCAAGCTGAGGCGTGTGGTGCACCTTGATGATGAGTGTTTGTTGCCACAAAGAGTTGAGGAAGAACTTTGGCCCAGCAAGGGTGTCTGGTCCTCAGCGTCTCTGTGGTCTTTGGGTGGCGGGAAACCCAGCAGCGGGTTCTCCTTGGTCATCAGCGGCCTTGACTTTGTCTGGCAGGATGAAAGCGGTTGACCGTGATGAGCAAGGGAGTCCTTGGATCAAATGTCTTAGGCAAAGGAGCACTGCGGCTCTGGTCGGTGATGGACTTCAATGTCCAGGTGCTTCGCTTTGTGGTTCCGTGGCGGTCCCCTTCTCTAGTCGGCACCCTTTCAAGGGTCTGACGTCCAGGGAGCTTTAGCAAAGATCAACTGGTGCACGATGGTCCTTCGTAGCTTGGGAAGAGGTATCCTATCCAGGTGCTCCCTTGAATCAGTTCCTCGACAGTCACGCAGCTTTCAGATTAGCGAAGGACAGCAGCAGCAATTCTTCCTCCAGTGACCTTCAAGGTTAAGCATCAAGTATCAACTTCAGCTTCTGAATGATTTCCATCAGTGAGAGGTCCCCAGATATACTGTTGATCTCCCATTCACTCTTTTGGGTCATGCTTGGTCAACCAATCATTCAGAAGGGCATTCAGGCAGCCAGTCAGACTCGCAGTGCATTCTTCTCCGTCCAGACACTCGCAACAAGGAATGTGGATTCAGACAAGCACCCAGCCATTCAGCACTCCACACTGTATTCTTCCCAGTTTTGGGCAGGGCTGTCTTAGTCAGTGTGTCACACACCAGATACTAGACATCCATAACATGAAATGCGTATTTGTCACACGCGCCATTCACCCAGTTCCCACCCCACAGGCAACATCAGTGTTTGGGGAAGGCTCCAGCCAGTCTGGCCCAGACGTCCCCACAATACTGTATATGGCTCTTCCTCCCTACAGCCAGTCGGGGGGGAAGGGACAGAGTCCGGGCTTCCCGGGAATACAAGGTAACGGGCAATAGAAAGCAAATGTTCACAGGCTCCATCTTGTCTCCTATCAGGAATTAACTGATTCCAATGGCAGGGCCTGGGTATCCCCCAAATGGAGGATACTCCAAGCACCTGTCAAATTCAGCATGGAGCTGCTACCAGCCCATACCCTGCTCTGTGGGCCACCCACAGGTGCCCAAAAAAATACACTAGGAGTAGAGGGTTGTACTCCCATCCATGGGTGCCATAAGGGTATCCCAAGGGTCTGTGCACTACAAAAAGAGGAAGAGCCGCAGTGCCAGGAGTCCCACGTGAACTCCTGCGCAGAAAACCAGACAGAACATGCATGATAAAGCGATAAAGGAGCAAGATATGGAGGGCCTGTCCTGCCGATGCATTTCCAGCATATGAGAGAGATATATATATATATATATATATATATATATATATATATATATATATATACATACAATCTCCTGCGTCGACAGTTATGCCAAGGTCAGTGGACCAGGCCGTCAGCAAGGCACTATTCTTATTGACATTGTTTGGGATGCTCATCGCGTAAAAGGTGCAGAGGCGAGGGTGAGTGTCATGTTGTCTTTCCAGCTCACATGGAGTGGTGGGAGGGTTTGACGGGAGGCATCTGAGGTATGTTGTGATCTCACGGCGTAGAGTGTCCTGTACTGCAGCCAGTGTCCGGCCCTAAGTTCCAACAGTTGGTGACTTTCATGGTATGGTATTATTTGGGAGCCTCCGCATACGTCTAGAATCGTAGCCTGTCGCGGGTGGAGTCTGTGTTTGCCATTAATCGATAATGGTGTCCCCAGATTCACCCAGGTAGGAGCCATTTTGACATCAATTCCCTGTTGGGAGCATAGTTTGTGCCACTTTGCTAGTGTTGGGCCCAGTATGGGATGGGACTTTACATGGGAATGAAGCAGTCTGTGGGGTAGTCAGGATTTCTATGGGTGTTGCAGGGGCCATCCGGGTTAGTTCTTTCCCCCTCCAACTTACAGTAGCCTCCTTGTTAAGCAACCGTTTTGCCCAACAAATCTGTGCAGCCTGATAGCTCCTCCACGAACGAAGGAAGGACCAGACCCCCCATCCACTTTAGCGCAGGGGGGTGGGGAGGGAATAGATGATCAGACGTGTGCCTTTTTTTTCCCATGCCAAATAAACTTGGAGATAGCAACCTAGGTGTGGGGTTGCAAGGTTGCATCATTGCCAAGTAGATATGTTTAGGCATAGAGTTCATCTTCACTGTGTTTACCCTTCCTGTTGGGGACAGGAGTAATGATGCCCAGTTTTGCAGGTTGGCCCGGATTCGTTCTACTGTATGGGGGTAGTTAAGATCCTTGAGTTTTTTTTTTAAATGAGCGCTAATTTTTGGCCCCTAGGTACGTGATATGGTGTCTGTAATTGAAAGGGGGCCATCCTGCCCTGGTCCCAGTGGATATCTTGGTGTAGCTGGAGTATCTTGGATTTTGCCAAGTTGTCTTGGTATCCTGCCATCGGGCCGTAGTCCTGTAATGGACGTTACGCTTTTGCCAATATAGAGCAAGAGATTGTCCGTGTAGAGTGAGACCTGATGTTCCGCATTCCCCTGTAGCAGGTCCTACCAGTGGGAATATGTGCACAATTTGATTGCAACCGGTTCTATTGGTAGGGTGTAAAGTAGGGGTGAGAGTGTACCAGAGTGAAGGCAGAGTGGTGCTGATGTCATGCCATTTGTGGTCACCGCTGCTGCCATTCGTTTAGTATATAATAAACTGGATCAGATTGATCAGGGCTCGGGGGAAGCCGTATTCTGCCAGAGCCAGGAATATTAAGTCCCATTGTACCTTATTATTTTTTTTTATGCCTTCTCAGCATCAAACGCTAGGATCGTGTCTCCTTGTGCTGGCTTATCAGTGATAATGTGTAGTGGTCTCTGTAGGTTGTCACCAGAATATCTTGTGCGAATAAACCCAGTCTGATCCTCGTGTATCAGATGTGGGAAGACTGCCATTTTATTTTTGCACCAGGCATTTTGCTAGGAACTTTGTGTTGGAATTTGAGTGATATTGGCCAGTACGAGCCGCATTTGTCAGGGGGTGGGGGCGGGGGGGTGCTCTTTCTTATGAAACACCGTTATATTTGCAGCTAACACTGAGCCTGGTAGTCGGCCTCTGCGCGTGGCTCTTGCGAAGACGTCTTCTAGCCTGGGGCCAATGTCATCGGCCATGGCTCGACAGAAGGTCTAGTGGGATTTTGTCTGGCCTGGAGGCTTTACCTGGTGAGAGGGAGTGGATAGCATGGTCTATAGCTGCAGCCGAGACCGGGGTGTCTAGGGCATCCTGGTGGGCCCTGGTAAGCCTTTTGCCATGGGATATGTTCAGTGGCTGCATATAGATTGGTGTAATATTCAGCAAAACTGCTGGTGATGGTGCTATCCCCCACAAGGGGGTTCCCACACCTGTACTGGATTGTAGCAATCACCTGTGCGGCCTGTTGCTGTTTTAGAGCGAGTGCCATTAATTGTAGCGGTCTGTCATTTTCAAGGTAGTATTTTTGGGATCAGCTCGAATATAACTTTTGGGCTCTAGTAGTTGTAAGTTTAATTTCTAGTCCGGTGGTTCTTATACGTGACAGCATCTGCTTACTGGGTGTATGTTTTCTCAAGTGCAGAAAGATCTGCAGTGAGTTGTATCGCTTTCCACTGTTTCAATTTAAACGCCCATCTAGATAGGCATTGGCCTCTCCCAAAAGTTTTAAACGTGTCCCAGCAGGCGTATGAGGGGTTTGGATTTACCTACTAGAACCCGGTTATGTCGTTCTTGATGTGGTCTGTAAAGTCTTGGTATGACAGAGCCCTCCTGTTTAGACGCCAGGGGATAGTTTTGTGGTGGGGTATCAGGTAGGGTGACTGAGTCGCACAGGGGTAGGATCGGAGATGGTAATGGGCAGTCATCCGTCATGTGTAGGGCATTGGTTGGAATCAACCAATAGTGTAACCTTGAATAGCTGCGGTGACTGGGATAAGAAGGTATAGTCCCTTTGGGGCCCGTGTACCTGACTCCATGCATCCCTCAGGTCCGATAGCAGTGTAGTAAGGGTGGATTGCTTTTTCCTTTTTTATTGGATCATCTCTGCCTGTACTTGGGCGGTCTAATATGGGGTCAATAGTGATGTTGAGATCCCTGCCTACAAAGATAGGTCCCCTAGGAGGTGAGCACATGCTGCAAACGTGTGGGTGAAGAAGGCTGTGGTATCTGCTGTGGGGGTGTAGATGTTCAGGAAGGTGAAGGAGTGATGGTGTATTTGTCCCCTTACAGTGATATATCTGCCTTCCTTATCTGCGACACTTCCATAACTGGGTCCCCCCTCCAAATCCAGAGCAAAGTATGGACACTCCCCGTTTGCCGTGGTATGGAGCGTGCACAGCAGAGCTGTCCCAACGGTGTTCCAGCTTTTCTGACTCAATTTCGTGTAAGTGTGTTTCCTGCAAATAAATAACATCACCCTGGAGATCCCGATTCAGGCCCCATCTCCTTTTGATGGGGGGGGGTCCCAGTACATTAAGTGTCACCAATGTGAGCGTGGCCATTGATTTAGAAACACAGGTTCCAACATGGGAGTGGACTCCTCCGCCTGTGCCTAGAGTATGTTGGCCTTGCTCACCACTGCCGCCCCACCCCCGGTTAAGATTATAAAACATTGTATCCTCTTCTTGTAGTATCCCCCTCCCCTTCATAACCTGGGCTGAAGCTTGAACCATAATACAAACCAAAACTGGTGGGGGTGAACGTTCCCCTGCAACATTGGGATCACACTTGTCTCTCTAAATACATGGCAATATAGCCCATGCCTGGATATGCTGGGCACGGGTAGAGCAGTCTGCACCCAGTCCCATGCATTCCATACCCCCCCCCCCCTGCAACGAGGGGGCAGAACGTTGTAACAGTAGACCAGAGTGATTAACCAGTGTCGGTTACCTTCATGGACTACTGTTTGTAACCTGGGTATCGTTCTGATCAGAATCTGCGGCTGTGTAAGCCTCTATGTCAAAGTCAGTAACATTGTCGAGGGGGAGCCAATGTGGCTTTGGGAGCTGGAGCCATTGATGTATCTATGCCTTGGTGACTCTCCACAGGTCTGCATCTGTTGGGACAGGCTTAGGAGCTCTATGCTGGGTGGCGTTTGAGTGCGCGTCTAGGGCTGAGGTGTGGCCCCCTAGACTCTTAGGCTCCCCTTGCCATGGCCCAGCATCGTTCGTCTGCCAGTTAACTGGGGATAGCTTGGTCATTTCAATGACTCTTTCCAGAAGTGATCTGGGCCTCTTCCGGATCTATGCCGCCTGCCTTTGTTCTGGGGGTATCATTGATCGGTTTTGATGAGGATGGAGATGCCTGCGTCCCCTGTGCTTCTCCATGTGGGAAATCTGTTGTGACTAGATTTTGATGTTGCAGGAATTGCCAAGCGTCTTCTGGATCATCAAACGAGCCGTTGGCGGTTTCACTGTATTTACCATAGTGTGGGAAATTTAAGGTAGTGCCTTGTAAGCGATATTCAATCAACACTACAGCTAAGTCAATGCCTAGCCTGGGATGCTGAGGAAAACCCTTATTGATGTATTTTTATGTCCAGTTCAGTACTCTGGATGCCAACCCTTGTATAACACCCCCCTCTTAGAATCCCCCTGACCCCACTGAGCCAAGAAGTAGGTTTGTTTTGCAAATTAAAAGGTTTATTCGAGAATTTAAACAATAGATATATATCACACTTTATGATAAATTAATATCTGATAGTACACTTAGACATATGATGATAATCAACAATGGGTAATCTGGCACTAGCACACTTCTTTACAATCAATGAGGAGTTAGTATAGGATGGATAAAGTAGCAAAAATACTTTTATGGTTTCAAGGGAAAAGCAATGAGGAATAAAATACAGTACAGAAATACTTGATATGATTTTTAGCAAAAGATAAGAATCACTTTTTCTCTGGCAATTCACCCCCCCCCCCCCCATGCAATGTAAGAAATGGAAGGAGATGGAAAGAGGAGCACACAGTTCTCAGGAATGCAATACGAAATTCAGTTCCCCCCCACAGCAAGCTTAGAGGAAACAGGTAGGAGTTTGAAACACAGGCCCAAAATGCTTTTTACATGTGATGGCAATGGATGGGAAAATGTGCTAAAATTGCTTTTAATTCCCTCTAGAGATTCAGGGTGAGTGGGAGATGTGTGTTGGTATTAGTTCAGGCTCACTTTAGCAATGCTCTGAGTTATTACCAAGTTGCAACGGATTTTAACAAAAGAAAGAATGGAGCTGCTATTTTGACAAGTGGAGAAATTGAGCCAAAATCGCAAATCGCGGTAAATTTCGTGAGTGCGTAAATCGTGATTGCGGAAAAAGTATAAGGAGTAGGAAGTCGGTTCTAGGCTTGTTGGAAAGCTTACATTCTAAGCTTTCAGAGGAAAGAACCTAGCCCAAATGGTTCCAGAGATACGGACGATTAAATAAAGGTAGTTTTTCGGATTTAAAGTAAACTCAAAATGACAGGTGACAGCTTGCAGCTGCAGAATTGACAGGTGACAGTTGTGCAGCTTTAAAAATGACAGATGACATGATTTCTAGGAGGCAGTTCTACTTAGTTAAAATAATCTATTTTAACTAAGAGATTGGTTCTGCACAGTGGTACTCCCAATATAAATTTAAACTAGGCCTCGTCACGGATCTGGTCAACACGTCCGGCTGCGGTTCTGTCTGCTCGGCGGGTCAATCGGGCACTGGTTCTGCTCACAGCGATCTGGGTCAGCTCTGCTCTGCTGGTCTAGCCTCTGTGGATTCTGGATGTAACACTGCTTTCTGGGTACTGCTACAGGTTCTTGCAAAAATTCTCGGCAAAACTTCAAACAGCTCGCCCGGCTGTTGAATAGTTTGGTTAGTTTTGAAGCCTGCTGAAGAGGATTCAGCTGGTGGACTCAGGCCTCTCTGCTACAAATTCTGGAGTTAATTTCTGCTACAGGTTCTGGAGATTGATGGATTTGAAGTCTGGATCTCTGGATGTGAAGTCGTCGGTCAGCATGCTCCGCAGCAAATGGAATTGAATGTCTCTACCTGTCCCAGCAGTCTCTTTTTATGTGTTTTGGAAAGTGGGTGTGTGCGTTGGTCATAACTAAACCTGCCCCTCTCACTTATCATTGGCCAATTCCTCCTCTCTCCCTTGATTGGGGGAAGGAAATGTGAGTCAGAGTGATGCTGTAGGTTTTATGGTCAGAGGAACCTCCCCTTGTCAGATTGCACACAAATCTATTTCTGACCCAAATACATATTTATCTATGTACCATTTTTCTAATATTATAGGTCCAGTTAACATATTTTCTGTAGCACCAAACCATCCGATCCCTGTCTTTGTACGATGTTGTGTCCACTGATGACAGAATTCTCCCCTTTTCATCCAGATAACGACCTCTAAACCTTTCCAGATTTTACACAAATGTGCACCAGGGATATGGGTTACAGATGATAAAGTGTCAGATTTTTAACATGCATACATTTGGAGTGAGACCCCATTTTCCGCTAGCAACCCCCCAGAATACACCACAGGGTCCTAACACCTCTTAAAATGTGCACTGAAAAATCACAAGAATAATGGTATTACTTCTATAATTCTGACAAGTCTGTACTATGAATTATCCATCTTTCTTTAAAATGATGCCCTGGTCAAACAGAGGTGTGGCTTCCCACATCACATGGTGGAATAACTTGTTTATCCACTTCCCCCAAGCCAGCTTGTTCACAGAGGCACAGCTGCCCCCCAGTTTCTCCCAAGAGGAAGCTATTTTACGACGCCCCCAATATAACATTTGCCTGAGTCCTCCAGGACAGGCCTTTGTTCAACTCCCTGTAGTCCCCAGCTGCTCCACCCCTAATCTAATCAGGGAGGTGTTAACTCCTTTTGGCCAGGGGCAGAGTGGCTGAGCATCCAGTTTCAACTCCTGTCGGGGGTAGTTGTCAGGCAGAATTCAGTTTCATTAAGCCAGGTTTCAGCTAAATGTCACTTTTTGTTCCCAGTTTTCTACATTCAAATCAAACTGACAATTTTTACCTATACATTAAATAATTACTTCCTTCTAGTCATTTCAGAATATAGTTTTACATTGTATCCACCTCTTAGCAAGTCTTTCCTTGGTCTGGTTTTGTTTCATTTGTTCAGTTTTACACAAAAGTCTGGTGGTTTTAAAACGCCGGCTTTCTGATAGCGGTGAGTACTGGTAATGCAACCATTTTTGGGATTAAGAAAATGAATTCCTCACAGTTCTGGGTTGCTTTTGGCAAGCAGTATTGCCATTCCCAATGGTTTCAGGCTACTGTGTGTGTAGCCCAATGGTGGTTAGGCAGTGCCCTCCTGTGCTCACAACATAGGCAAAAATGGGCGGCAGCCTATTCTTCATGTTTTCCCTGTGCACTCTCTGGGGAGTTCTGGCCATCATGATGTTTTCCATGCCAGTACTGCACAGTTTTATTGTAGGGCTTGGGTAAAAACATCCCACAGCCTGTAGTCCTTTCCCTTGAGAGCGTAGAATCTAGGGTTGAAACTCTTCCGGCAGCTGAAAACTTCTGCTGAATAGCCATTAAACAGGTGTATTTGTACCTCCCCAATTTTCACTTTGCTGACCTGTATGCTTTTAGTATGGCCATTTTATTTTGAAAGTTCAGGAACCGGAGAGTAATCACTCTGGGGTGGTCCCCCGTCACTGGTTTGGGGATTGGTGCTCAGTGGATCCCCTCGATGGTGTAGTCTCAGGGGTTATCGATGCAGAGCACATCTTGTAGAAAGTTGTACATAAAGGTTTCAAGGTCTGGGCCCTGTGCATT
Organism: Ambystoma mexicanum; assembly: GCF_040938575.1. Taxonomy (NCBI): domain Eukaryota; kingdom Metazoa; phylum Chordata; class Amphibia; order Caudata; family Ambystomatidae; genus Ambystoma; species Ambystoma mexicanum. Next base: position 1,283,701,349 of record NC_090934.1, read on the forward strand.
TTCCGGGAGGTCCACCATTCTGAGATTGTTCTGGCTAGATGTTTCCTGATCCTCCAGCTTAGCGCCGAGATGTTGCACCTCTCGGATGACCCCATCTAGTTCATTAGTTGTGGTTTTGTGATCGTCCTCCAGTGAGCTAATGTGCTGCTCATTGTTGGTTGTCATTTCTGCCTACGCATTTAGTCTTGTCTGGACGTTATTGTAGATTGCATTTGATATCCTGGACCGTTGCATTGGTCTCCTGCGTCCTTTGACTAATGATCTTCCTCTCTGCCAGGATGGCCTGCAGTTGCACTGGGATATCCATCGTAGACTTATGCCTTGCAGAGCGGTGTCGTAGGGTGTCTGTGCTGGCTAGACTAGATTACTTTTATCACTGGAGAAGAGACAATGGGCCTCATCACGACTTGGGCGGTAGCTGTAACGCTATTAGCGCGGGCGGTATTAGCCCTACCGCCGAACTCCCTGGCGCTAATAGTGCGGGATCACGACTTTGGCGGACTTGGGAGTCCCCATTCCCCATTGAGCCCATTCGGGAATGCCCCATTCCCCATTGGGCTCAATGGGGAAAATTCGCGCTCTTACCGCCGGCGGTAATAGCGCGAATCTTCGGCGGATTTCCCCCCAGCTAAGGGCTGGGGGGAAATCCACCGAAGTCCTGCTTTGGCTGACCCTTAAATCCGGCGGTAATAGCGCTACCGCCAGATTTAAGGGTTACCGCCAAAGTCGTGATGAGGCCCAATAGGTGAGTGACTTCAAAACAACAGAATACAGAGGGAGAGTATTATCAGACCATGCTCCCTTAGTGGTTACATGGCAGTATTCCGCTCTGAGGGCACGCATCACAACCTGGAAACTTCGAAGTGAGCACCTAAGGGAGGGAGTGAAGGATTATTTTAGAAAAACCACTGGGGGTGTAAGTTCAGCAGGCACACTGTGGGAAGCCTTCAAAGCAGTAATTAGGGGGACGGCCAGATCCAAGGCCATAGGAGTGCAAGCCATGGTAGAAAGGGATTTAAGCAGAGCCAAAGCTAGGTTAGAGGCTCTCGAGGGCTCGGTAGACACCACAAAGGAGCAAGCCTGTGAAGTTGCCTGCCTGCAGCAGGAATGTTTGGGTCACTGGGAGAGACTAGGTAACCTGAGCTATAAGAAATACATAGAAAGACAGCATGTAGAAGGTGATAAACTGGGACGCTTGATGGCCTTGCTATACAAGAGTGAGTTTAAATGAGCGACGATGCAAGAGATTACTGGGGAAAGTGGTGAGGCCTGTGTGACGCAAGAAAGCATAAATAAACGCTTTTATGATTATTATAGGCAGCTGTATGCAGAGATGTCAGAAAAACAATCAATGAAACTCTGGCGCATATAGATCTCCCCAAATTAGAGGCAGCGGTAGGCCTGTGGCTCCCATAACTAGCGAGGAGCTAGAATCCACCATAAGAGGGCTGCTGACTGGTAAAGCCCCAGGTGCAGATGGATTGCCCAATGAATTCTACAAGGAATTCATAGCAGATGTCACGCCCCTGTTATTCGCAAAGCTGAACGAAGCCCTAGACACAGGCATACTACCAATGTGTCTGAGAGTCCATTATTGAAACCCAACAATCCTGTCACTGATTGTGGATCTTATAGGCCCCTATCAATGCTTAATCAAAATGGGAAGATACTTACGGCCCTAATGGCCAAGAGGCTCAAGCCGGAAATATCTAAACTTATACATCCAGACCAGCCGGGATATGTATCAAACCAGGAACATTATGTGCAACCTTAGGAGGCTGCATCATGTCATTGACCATACTCATGCCAGTGCACGCCAACATGCCATGGCCTCGCTAGATGTGGTAAAAGCATTTGACTCAGTCAGATGGCCACGGTTACTACCGGCCCTAAAAAGCTTTGGCATGGGGCCAACATACATACAGTGGGTATGATTGCTATATAGCAGCCCAATAGCAAGGGTCAAGGCAGGCACCTATGTCTCAGACCAATGGCTGTTGGAGAAAGGCACCAGACAGGGCTGTCCATGGTCTCCTATGTTATTTATACTGGCCGAGCCGTTAGCGGTGTATCTCAGGAAGGGATTCAAAGACGTGGGCATACAATTGACCATTTGTCAATCCCAGTATCACAAGCTGTAAAGACCCTGGGGGTCTACCTGGACTCTGACCTCTCTATGAACAGGCAGGTCAATGCCATTACATCGATCTTGGCCTATCGCGCTAAAATGATCAACGCAGCCAGACCCTATCTTTCTGAACAAAACTGTATTACCATTGCTAGAGCAAAACTAGAATCGAGATTAGACTAATGTAATGCCCTCTTTCTAGGGACATCCATCAAAAACCTTACTAAACGCCAGACAGTCCAGAAAAATGCCCTTAAGGTAGCCACTGGCATTTCCAAAAGGGAACACATATCTGAAACCAGGAAGCAAGTTCACTGGCTCCCCATTAAAGAGGGGATCGCCTTCAAAGCTCTCGCCCTAACACATAAATGTGTCCACAACCGGGCACCCCTGTACATGGCTCAAAGAGTTAAGCTGGTTCCCACCAGACCCACAAGAACGGCCTACGCCAATAGGATTTCCATTCCTAAAGCAAGGCGAGTGCGTGCAGGAGGATCTAGTTTCCCAGTTCTGGCAGCGACACATTGGAACGCCCTGCTACCCCCCAGGTCTGAAAGGTCAAATCTCACTTAGCAGTAAGGAAATTAATCAAAACCTTGTTGTTCACCTAATCACCTTTATCCTATGAATACTGTATCCTCTAATCTGACTATTTTTGTACCGCTCACTGGAACTGTGTCATGCTCACTGTAACCAAGAGCCAAGCACCTCTATGTAACTAAGATAACTTTGTGTAAATAAGACAATCTCATGCAACAGTGCCTCAATACCCGTGGGCTGCTAGTGCGCTTTACAAATAAATAAAATAGTTATACAAGTCAGTATTTAATTTTCCTATACACAGATAATATGCTTTTATATTTGCAGCATCCAGAAACTAACCGCCAATATATTCTAGATGTGTTGGAGCACTATGCAGACCTATTGGGCATCACATTAATGCCAATTACGTGGGAGGTGTCAACATTCAGATATCTGGGGATAAATATTTATCATGTCCCTAAAATGAAACACTTGCAGAAAACGGAGAGGGCGGTGGACAAAATGGAACAATCAATGGGCTTCTGGGCCAAACTCTGGCTCTCGCTGATGGGGAGGGCAGTGCTGTTGAAGATGGTGGTGATCCCGAGGCTCCACGACGTCTTCACCAATGTCCCATACAATATACCAAAAGCTTCTTTAGGAGACTAGACAATATGTTGTAATTTCTTGGGGCACAACTTGAGATGCTGGATGGCACTGAAGAAATTACAGAGGCCATTTGACCAAGGTGGTATTAAAGCACCTCACTTCGAGGCATATTATTTGGCGTGCCAACTGCAATTTGTGACAAATTGGCTGTCGGATGAGCAGACCAGGACACTGTTACTACAGCAGCTATGCACCCCGTTCTTATTGAAGGAGGTGATATGGTCTATGGTGCTCCATGTCCCCCCCCCACCCAGGTCCCATTGGCGACACTCAAAGGAGAAGACCCACAAATTAGATTAAATGTGAGGAAGTATTGGGAACCAATGGGGGTGGTGACGGTGGGATACCTGCTACGAGAGGGCAGACCGATGGTCTCAAGTACACTTAACTTGGAAATGTGCATATACGCAGGCCAGCACATTACATATGCGGCACTCCTTAAGGGAGTGCAGCGAAGATGGACGGGCACAGATGGGAAACTATAAGAGGATGAGATCATAGAAACACTATATGATATATCGGAGGGTGGACACAAGGTGTCGAGAATATATTAGTTTTTGATGGCAAGGCTGGGAGATATGCCTGGACAAACCAGGTGCAGCTGGGAAGAGGACTTGCGGGAGCAACTCACAGATACAGCCTGGTGTTGGGTATTAGTATATCACAAAAAGGTATCTAAAAACGCAAAGCTCCAGTTGATTCAATTGCATGCCACTCATAGGGCTTATTTAACCCCGAAGAAGATCGCCAAGTTTAGTGAGGCGATGGAACAGGCCTGCCCGAAATGCAGAGCAATTAACGCAGACGTGGTGTATATGTTCTGGGCTTGCATGACGATCTGACCTTATTGGGAAGGGTTGGCTCAGGTCTTGGCCAAAGTGGGCATAATAATAGACACAGGTTCTCCTGCAGCCTGTCTGCTCAGCATTTTCGTGTGCCCGAAACAGGCGAGACATGTTAGCAAGTTGAAAGATCTTGCGATGTAGAATAGCAATGGGTTGCAAAGCACACACAGGCCCAGGGGTATGCCTGTAGTGGAGTGACCTCCAAAAATGTATGCTATCTGAAACCAGTGTGGCAAGAAGCCGCTCGACACGGCCAAGGGGTACACAACATTGACTTGGACTCCTGGAATCATATGGTGCAGGAATTGATGGCTGTGGCATGGGACGGAGGCCGAGGAACCAGTGTCACAGTGTCACAATGAGCAGATTGATACTAAGGTGCATGCTTAAGACAGTGAGGTGTACAGTTGTAGAATAATGTATGTGGAACAGGCTGAGTTGTGGGTGGAAGAGTGGGGGTTACACAGACATAATCTGCTGTACATTGTTCTGTAATGTTACAAGCAGTGGAAGAAGTGTACTGAAACACGTAGTGCAACTGTGGTCTCGGCATGGTAGAGGGTAGGTGGAAGCAGAGTGCAATATGTGACGAGTGCTGCACCCGGGGCATTGCAATCGTTGAAGGGACTAGTAACTAAGGCTCCTAATACAACTTTACAATTTCACAAAGACATGAATAGACAAATCCTCTGTATAGAATGGTGAAGATGGTCGTAAAAAGTAGAGGAATGGTAAACAGAAAAAATAAAAATAGTGGAACACTGCTCCCGACCGTTCCCACTCACTTCGATTTCTGGTTACAAGTCTTTAAGTTACAATGTTATTAAAAATAAATCAATAAAAATGTTTTTTTTTAAATGAAAAAGATAGAATTGTAGAGTCTGAATAGTGTAGCATATGGACAGAGAGGTGAAGCACAGCCTTGTGCCGTGCTGAAACAAGATCACTGTAAGGAAGAAATTAATCTAAACCTTGAAAGACACCAAAATGAGTGTGTGTCTCTTCAGACAACAATACTAATAACCAACCCTACTAAAACCTCACCCGTCTTCATACACCGCTTAAACCCTAACTAAACACAACCATACCTCTTAAACCACAGCAACCTGCATGCACTTCACCGCATCAAAACACAAACCACACACAACCTTACACAACAGCACATGACGGAGACAGACCGGATACCACACCAAAAAAGCTCTGTGGACGGTGTTAACTGAACTGAAGCTGCCAACAGCACTTCACAGCTCTCTTGCTCTTTCTCCAAACTGGGTCCTACTAAAGTACCCAACCTACCCCCTTGCTTCCAGATTCACCAGAGGACCACTACAGTGGTGATGGTACACTGTATAACTATCCTTTAACATTATTATAGCTAGAATGGCCAAATCATGTTAAATAGAAGTGTATATATAGCCTTCATATCAAGGATCACTGGTAGGCACTCTGTATCCTTTCTTATATTCCTATTCCTCAGATTCTGTAACACTTGTGTGGAATCCCTTATTTATGATGGTAGTGCTATCACTTTCAGGCTGATAGCTGTATCTATATATTGCCCATCCAATTTCACTCATGATTGGTCTGACTTCAGGGGGTTTGTGTATCTTGGGCAAAGAATATATAGTTGGCATAATATGTTCTGACACAAACAAAAACTCTCTCTCAGTCTATCAATAATCTTTGTCTGTACCATCTGAGAATAAGATCCATCAAACACGATATGATGCCTTTGCTTGTATGGTACCTTAACTTTGGGAATCTGAAGAACCTATTGAAATAATACAGTGGTGATCTCCGAGAGCAGAAACGGTAGTCTCTTCAGTAGTCCATCTTCATTGAAGAAAATGTTTGCTGAATTAACTTCTGGCTTCAACAGAATTTAGTAACCCAAAAGGAAGGGGGACCAGAACACTAGTAGTTATGTTCCTGAGGAACCTATAGCTTTTTATTTTTGGTTTGTTGCAGAAACTGAGTGATCAATTTAAACATCTATAAAGTAATTTAGGTGCCTCCATAGCAGAATCACTATTCTTTCAACTATACACACTTAATGGGTAGTAGAATAATTTTAGACTCTCCTGCAATGGATAGGATTTTAAAAAGGTTTTGTTTTTTTATTTTAGTCACTGTCAATAGCATTTAAAATTTGAGTTGTCCAGTAGGGCTTTTATTTTACGGTTCCTTTTTAGAAAGGCATTTTGTACATTGTTTCCTAGGGACAGTAAGTTGTCTTGAAGAGTAGGGGTGTACCAGTGAAATTTGATATGCTGACTTTTTGTGACTTATATAGTCTCATTTTCTTTAATCAACAAGCTGTATTTTCGTTTTCACACAGGTTGGAGGCAGGAAGAAATTGCACTTATTCCTGCTATTGGAATTCCCCAGGGGAATTTGTGTTTATTCCTACTGTTGCACCCTTCCCCCACACCCCAGCCCATAAAGGGAAGACTACAGTGATCTAAATCAAGGGACTTCTCCAGCATGGGGTTTTGCATGGATTCACATGCTCATAAATATTCCCTGTTGACAGGCTGGGAATCCTCTGTAAATTTAAAGCAGTTTAGCTTTAAGCTGATAAACTGCTCATCTCCTCTATAGCGTATAGGTGTCACTGTGGGTCATACTGCCCCTGCCAATGACACACTTTCTCCTAAGCCCCACGACTGGTGGCTGTCTTCAGATTTTTACAGCAAGTTTCTTGTGTTGGGAATCCTCATGTTTCGCCCAGCACACCGACCAACTTCTGATTTTTCTTGGATTCTCAATAAACTATCCAAAGTCTTGCGTAGTGCTGTTGCAGAATGCACTGTTCTTGGGTGGCTGTCTCAGTCTCCTATCTGGCGACTCCCCCAGAAGAGAGGTTGCAGGCCATCCTAGGAAAGGTCCAACGGTTGTTGCCAGCTTGCCTGGCAACAGTCTGGTCCATCAAGTCCCTGCTGGGTATGATGTCTTCCTGTATCCATCTGGTCCCTTTCTGAAGGCTACATATGAGACCCCTTCAAGAATTTCTGGATGCTAGATGGCAACAAGTCACTGGCACATGTACTAACAAGATCGCCCTTAGTCTGGCATTAGGTTCACCCCTGCCACACCACTCACAGGGCACTCCCTTTCAGATCCCTCTGTATCAGGCTACTGTCACGGCCGATACCTCTCTTGAGGGTTGTGGAGCCCACACAGGACATTCTCACACCAGAGGAGTTGCACGGTTTATAGTGATAATTTTGAAAACAAACATTTCGAAAATCAAAATATCGAAAAAAAATATCGAAAAAAAGGTCGTTTTTTTTTAAATTAGGTTTTTTATTCGAAATGGGGGGGGGGGGTTCCCCCCCAAGCACCCTTTTTAATTTTTTTTTTGTTTTACCCATTTTTTTTAATTCCCGGACCCCAAAATAAATATATAATAATTAAAAAAAATGTCAATATTATTGTTTCGACATTATTGTCGTTCTAATTTTTTTTTCAAAATTATGACTGACCACCGGGTTACACATCAATATCCTGAACTGTCCACAGTCTTCTGGGCCCTCGTCTTTTTAGCCTCAGCTCCAGGGAAAGGTGGTGATCTTCCACAGACAACACCACCATGTTTTACATCACGAAACAGGGTAGGGCACGCTCTCCCTGGAAGCATGATCTCTATGGTGCTGGGCCATTCTTCACAGAATATTAGCGCAGACTTTCCGAGCAGGGAGGTGTGGTCTGGCCACGAATTTAAGATTCCACAAGTGCAAGTGTCACATCTCTTCAGTGAGTGGCTTCTCCCTCAGATCGACCTCTTCATGATGGTTGCCAACGGCAAGTGTCAGATGTTTGCCAGCAGATATCTGCAGCTGAGGAGACTAGTGGATGCCTTCTCGTTCCCCTGAGGAGTGCCTCTTCCTGTACGCTTTCCCTGCAATTCTGCTGTTGCTACAAGTAATCAACACACTCAGACGTTGCTGCTGCAAGATGATCCTCATTGCACCAGTGTGGCCTCCGGAAGATCTGGTACTTGTACCTTCTCCACCTGTTGGTGGCTCAGGCCATCAAGCTGCCTCCATTTTCTGACCACTGCAGAGAAGCAATACTGCACCACGAGCCAGCTTCATGACCTGGCTCCTGCAGCCTTAGAATGTTGTCACTGTTCTCTGCCCTTGGAATGCAAAAAGATCCTAGCAAAAGCCTTGGGCGCCTCCTCTACAATGACTTTTTTCAAGCACAAGTGGAAGCATTTTACAGTGTGGTGCCATCTATGTAAAATGTCACCGCTGCGTGTGACTGCTTTACAGCTTCTTCCATATCTACTCTAGCTGGCGTTGCCTGCGTCTGTCAAGGTCCACCTCGCTGCCATATCCCATTACTCATGGACCCCAGGCAAACTCTCCTTGTGGTCACATAGGCTTGTTAAGGAGTTCCTCAGGGGCATCTTCAGGACATCCCCTCCAGTGGAGGCTCCTATGCTGGTGTGGGAGCGAGCTCAAAGTGGTACTGTCTACCAATGCATCAAGCATCTTTTAAGTTTTTGTTGTGGAAGACCACCTTCCTGGTGGCCAACACATCAGCCAGGCAGGTCTCAGAAATACAGGCTCTCTCCTGTAAGCGTCTGTATTTGCCCTTCCATGCTGCTAAGGTAGTTCTACAAACTCATCCTTCCTTCATGCCTAAGGTTCTGTCAGACTTTCATCTCACGGTCTCAGGAGGATAGCTCAGGGGCAACGTGCTCGCCTTGGAAGCAACATGACACGGAGTAACACAGGTTTGATCCCCGGGCCTGCGCTTAGAAACCTGGGTATTAAGCGCGTCATAAATAACCAATCATATTATATCAACGAACCTCTGGTTCTGCCAGTTTTCCTCACAAATCCTTCTTTGCCTGCTGAGGCCGTTGCATTCGCTGGACGTTGCGTGTGCCCTGAAATTCTCTGTTGCACGCAAAAAGGGCTTTCAAAAGACGTCTAGACTTAAATTTGGACCTGTGGAACATGGGCAGGCTCTGTCTAAGGCTTCCATCTCCAGGTGGCTCTCTGGTTGTATCATGCATTGCCATTTTCTGGCCAACAGACTGCTTCCAGGCTGGCAGAGAGCCCATTCCAGCTAAAACAGAGTTTCTCTCTGGCGTTCCCCTGCTCGACATCTGCAAGGCTGCTACATAGAGGTTTACCCCCCCCCCCACCTTCAAAAGATTCTACTGCGTCGAGAGGGATTCCAGGGAGGAGTTTCGGGTGGGCCAGGCAGTACTCCGCAACCTGTTTGAGGCGAGTCTGCTCCAAGGGTTTAGCTTATTGCTTCTGTGAGCCTTGTCACCACCTGTGGTTGTGTATATGTACAGCTGTGTAATCGTATTCATGAGCATGTGAATCCATGTTGGAGAACAAGTTACAAGTAATTAACTTGTTCCATAACCAATATCAGTTTGTTAAATCTGGGAAAGAGCATTTTCCATCACTTAATTTGGGTAAGTCTTGGATCGATTTTACGCATAGGCCAGCTGGACAAACGCATCCTTTTTATTCAGTTCACATATGTTGGCACAGTCTCTACTTTGTCCATTGGGTGTTATTATTACCAGTAGTGGATTATTAAATACTTTCGATTGGACAAAGGATTCTAAAGGACTCCAAATTCTTTTATCTTTGCGAGCAATTCAATGGAGTTAAGAGACCACTGTCTAAGAAATACTGGCATTATATCTGTATCCATGGTTATAGTGAAGAATCTCTGGAAATCAAAGAATATCTGTCTTAATTGTTGCCTCTGAACATTGGTCTGGCTGATACCGGCAATACCAATCAGTTCTTTGAACACCTGAGCAAAACCTGTGAACACTATGGCATAAGAATTTCTGAAGTGTCCCTTTTGGGTAATTGGTGTTTATGTGGACTCCATGCAATATTTCTTAAAATACGGTCTTCATATCTAGGAATTTAAGGTGGTACTGCAGAATGTGTACACCCGAAAAAAAAAAAGAAAATCGCTCGGTGGTTGAGCATCGTTTCTGCTTTGATACTATTAGAGTAATACTGAAAATCTTCAGGTATTTGGCTAATAATTGGATTAGCCCGGTCCATTGAAATGTATTTCACATGAATAGCAGTGCAATTGTATTTTCTTGGTTTTAAATGAAACTTGACAACTAATTGTCCACTGTATTCACACTGATAAATGCATCTAAATCAAACATATTTTGTCCTTTGCTGTTTATAAAGTAAATTGCCTGGACACTCAAGGTTGGTAATTTCTAGCTGAACCTAAACTGCATTTGGCAGTAAACGAACAGACACACGTTTATTTTGTAGACAAGTCGATATTAATTAAGTACATTTTAATTGATGGTTTATGTACGTCGTCAACAGAAAAACCTAATACCAGTACATGAGGCAAAAGTAATACGAACTTTTCATGAAATCATTGCATGGAGGAAAATCTTGGCACAACTACAACTAAAATCAATTGTCATTCACCGGGGTATCGGTTGGTAAAACGTGCAAATGGCCAGAAAACGAGAAGCAAAAGTAAAAAAATTGGATGAAATGGCACAAAAGGAATAAAATAAAAAATGGGCTGAAATGTTATTCATCATTGGCAGTAATGAGAGTAAGCACTTATGGGAACTAGCAAACTATTTAAATCGCAACCACAGTTGTGAATTCACAAACCTTATAACAGAAAATGCATGGAAAAGGTATGTGGATCATATTACAGGGATATAGATAATGGCAGACACGCAACCTGGGATAATGCAAACTGGAGAGGAAGAGGCTGGTGAGGAAGATGCAAGTTTAAATAATATATATCTGAAATACGTGCTCCAGGCCCTGATTTATTTTGCTCAAATAGTTGTAAAGCTTAGCCCAGAGGAATTGACCCTGGTCCTGGAGGCTCTGTTAATAACCTTAACAAAAAGGGATTCTGTTAGAAACGCGGTAGCAATCAATTCCAGTACTTGTACGTAAACAAGGGAGATGTGATGACCCCAGGAATTATGGGGTAATGGATTTTCTTGAAAATGCAACCAATTCTCGCTTTTGCGGGCAAGGTAACTGAAGAAACGGAATACAGTTTGCTTATTTGTCAAACTAAGAACAAAAACAACCCTCCATTGTTCTTGGTGTTTGTTGTTCTTGGTGCTGCCTTTCATAAGGTGAAGCAATCTAGTTTGTAGGAAAAACTGACTTTGGGACCTTTATTTGGGTTTACTGTACTTACTTACCAAGCTATAGTCAAATAGGTGCGCACATGGCTTTTTGTCCAATCAAGTGAACATCGATAGAGGATTGAAACAAGGATTTGTTGGTGCCATGTCTGTTTAATCTTTGTATTGCAGACCTGGCCAAGGCACTTAAAGCAGCAAAACATGTAGCATGCCTAAATAAGTCGCCACTCCCCCATTCCCACTGGTTGTCCTATGTCGGAGCAAAATATATGAAACCCTTTCAAGCACCTCTTCTTCTTATGTGTCAGCTGTTGATTGCGAATAATTAATATTTTGCTGTTTTGACTATCATGAAGGAGAACTAAATGGGTAGTCTTTCTGGTAGAGAAGAATGCAGGGAGAGCAAGTATCGCTAATTTTAGCTGCTGGGAAATCTCTTGCAAAATGGACACATCCAAAAAAGTCTCTTTTGCTGCAGGCCCACACGATTCCCTAGCCCTGCTACCAGCCTCAGTATATGCTTAGTGTGAGCTTCTTTAATGTCATGGAGAGTCTCCTAAAGAAAAAGGCAAAATGGTTCCGTTTAAATGTTTAATTTCTCCCGAAAAGGTGCTCACATCTTCATACCTCCGACATGAACTGGCTATCTAAGTGGACAGTTTAAAATATTTCACATTTTCTTTTTTACTTAGGTTCTTTTAAGTCCTTTACCCAGTCTCCCCAGCCCCCCAATATAAAGCACAAGCTGGGCTAACTGGATTGACTGCATTTGCCATTAAACATGGTTAACCTTTGCCTTAGTTATTGGGCGATTGAAACACGTTAACCATTATCAACTACAAAATCATTGAATAATGCAGGAAGCAGAAACAATGTGTTATTTCTAGCTACATAAAAAAGAGATGGTTTTCATTATTAAAAAAAAACAGTGAATACCCATAAATCTGTGTAGTTGTAAAACAGTGGCAAGACATAAATATTACTGGATGACTATCGTCATTAATGACTTGGATGGTTATGGCCTCTGTACTGTTTATGGGTCAAATGCCAGGCTCATATTCTAAGAAAAAATGCGTTGATCTTTTCGTGAAAGAGGGGGGGGAGGAGGGGTGCAATGAGGGATGGGACTATCTTCTCAATGATGTGTAGTGTGGGAGCGGTAGTTGCAGTTTTCTAGGTTGTCAGGGGCAAGTGTTCGCTTATGTAGCAAGGGGGAAGTTGTGGTCGATATTCAGAACATCCTAGAAGAAGCCTTCAATGAGTGTGGTGTTAAGAGGATCAGGGAATGAGAGCGTTTTTCCTGTTATGTACTCCAAGGCGTAGGCTGGAATGACCTACATTCTAGGCAGCTTGTCAACATTACCCACCAGGGCTCCCAAAGCTCCCCTTTCTCTGTACTGCAGGGACAACGCCCCTTCTGGAACTATCCCTCTAGTCTGGAGGCAAGGTGTCAAACCTATGACTACATACTGATTTACATTTGTTGCTTATTTTGGACGTTCAGGGAGGTGGCAAGGGGCTATTAAGGTCCTTGTTGGCTTTGCACTTCATAAAAGCTTCTGCTGTGGTTGCTCTGTAGTGTTGATGTGGCTGTAGAGTTTAGGGACCTGTGAGCTCTAAGAGAGGGTTTTCAAGGTGTCGAGGTATTTCTGATGCTGGGGTTGCTGTCAGGTTTTTCATGCTTGATAGTGCAGGTGGCTTCGTTTTGTTAGTGTGTAATTTCAATATTGTGTATTAGGGTTGTTAATCAAAGTGCTGTTGAACAGAGCGTTTATATTAGACGGTGGGGTGCAAGTGGATAGCAGAGTTATGAGTCCTTCCAAAGCCTCAAATGGAGATGCTTTGGAAGGAATTAAAAGGGGAGAGATGCTTTGGAATTAGCTACTCTATATCCGCTGCCTATTATCTCTTGTCTTGGAGTTAGATAGATATGGCTGCCTTTTCGGTCCAGTCAGAATGTAGATGTAGCAAGCAAAAACCTAAACATGATGCAGTGAATAAAAGGTCCACAGCATTGCCTCAGGTGGGGGTCTGTGATCAGGCGTGTAATGGTGCTATATAGTAGCTTAAATATTGCTGTTTTCTTGTATTTTTGGATTCCTGGCAGACGTATCGAAAAAAAGATTTTGAGCAAGTGGTTGACAGCTGCTGTTGTGATGAGGAGGAAGGCATTGTTTCAGGTGGAAGTTGGCAGTCTGATGGTGGGAGTGTTATAAATGGCAATGAGGAAGAAGGAATCAAACAGTAGTTCTCTGGAGTGTGAGGTAACCAAAGGGCTGTGTTCAGGACTTACTATTTTTGTTTGTACGTGCATGGGGAAGAGTGAATGGCGGGTAGAAGAACTAGTTACTCTTACCTTGTAACGTTCTTTCGATGGGATGTTCCTCCGACGTATTCCTTATCTTAGATAGAAATCCTTCAGCTTTGCTGGCCTCGGAAAATTTTTTCGCCAGAGGGCGCTGCGCGTCGATGATCGCCGAGTCGATGACCCTCGACGGCCTCCGTGCCGACGTCGACGTCATCCTGCCTATAAAGGCCGCGCGCAGCGTCCGTTGCTCAGTTCCGTTTTGTAGTCCCCAGTAATGTTTTTGGATTAGACTAATCACCTTGAAGGAGCATAGGCTGCAAACCCACAGGAAGTCATACTGCGGGGATGGATGGGAGGGTCGATAAGGAATACGTCGGAGGAACATCCCATCGAAAGAACGTTACAAGGTAAGAGTAACTAGTTCTTCGAAGGGATTGTGTCCTCCGACGTATTCCTTATCTTAGATAGACTCCCATAGCAGTGGTATTGTGACTGGAGGCGGGAGTAATAAAAGTTATGTTACCCTTCCAGAATGGACAGAGTGTAACACAGCCTTGCCGAATCTAGTTTCTTGACTAGAGGAGGAATCCAGGCTATAGAATTTGGTAAATGTATGTGCGGACGACCATGTGGCAGCCGCACATATATCTCGAATTGGCACCCCTCTTTGAAGGGCTGAGGATGTTGCGATACCCCTGGTAGAATGAGCCCTTAGATTTTGAGGAGGCTCCTTTCCTGCCAATTTGTAGCACTCCAGAATGGCTAAAATAATCCATCTGGAGATGGTTTGTTTTGTTATTGGAAGGCCCAACTTATGTCCTGCATAACCTACAAAGAGTTGGTCTGCTTGTCTGATCTTAGCCAATCTGCTGATATAGAAGCTCAAGGCTCGCTTAGGGTCCAGCCTGTGCAGTCTCTCTTCCTCCTTCCCCGGATGAGGAGGAGGGTAGAAAGAAGGTAATATAATCTTCTGAGTGATGTGAAACTCCGAGACTACCTTCGGGAGGAAGTTAGGCTTCACCTGAAGAACAACTTTGTCCTTGTAAAAGATTGTATGTGGAGGTTTACACGATAAGGCTTGCAACTCGCTAACCCTTCTAGCAGATGTCAATGCTATTAGCAAAACAGTTTTGAGGGTGAGAAGCTTCAATGAACAAGAGTGTAGTGGTTCAAAAGGGGCACCCTTTAGGAAGTTTAAAATTAGGTTTAAATCCCATAAGGGAACTTGAAAAGGTTTCGGGGGATAAACATTAGTTAATCCTTTTAGGTATTGTATTACCAATGGAATTTTGAAGTATGAAGGCTCCTCTGCAGTGCGCTTAAAGATTGATAGCGCTGCGAGATAGCCCTTAATTGTGCCAACCTGTAGGCCTGAATTAGCCAGGTAAAGTAAGAATGACAACACCATAGGTGTACCACAAGAAAAGGGTTCAATATTCTTTTCTCTGCACCAGCTGCAAAATTTGTTCCAACGGCAGCGGTATAGAGTTTTAGTTGCCGGCCTTCTGGCCGAAAGCAACACCTCCATAACATCATCCGGAAGGTCCCAATCCTTGTACCTCAACCTTTCAGACACCAAGCGTGAAGGTTGAGGGTCTTGATGGCTGGATGGAGAACCTGACCTTCCTTCTGCGAGAGAAGATCCTCTCTGTATGGCAGTCGAATTGGAGGGCAGATGGACATGTCTAGAAGGTCCGGGTACCACGTTCTCCTGGCCCAATCCGGGGCAATTAGGATCATGGTCTTCCGAAACCTTCTCAACCTCCTGATCATTTGAGGAATGACAGGGACCGGAGGGAACGCGTACAGAAGTGGGAACTCCCAGTCCACTACGAACGCATCTCCTAGAGCTCCTCTCGGGGGAAATTCCCTTGAGCAAAATCTGTCGCACTTCCTGTTGATACTGGTGGCGAACAGATCCACTTGAGGGGTTCCCCAAAGGGCGAAGATCTCTTGAAGGACTTCCTGAGCTATCTCCCACTCGTGAGAGACTGTGCTCTGCCTGCTCAGAGCGTCCGCTGTCAAGTTCTTCTCTCCGGCTAGGTGAATTGCCGATAGAGAGATTCCTTCCTGAATTGCCCAAAACCAGAGCTGCATCGCCTCTCTGCACAGTGGTAGTGAGCCTACGCCTCCTCTTTTGTTGAGGTAGTGCATGGCCACTGTATTGTCCGTCATTATTAGGACGTTTCTTCCCCGTACAGACGGCAGAAAAGCCTTCAGCGCTAGTCTGATGGCTCTCAGCTCCAACAGGTTGATATGTAGTCTGGACTCCGATGGAGACCAACGACCGCTGATGGTCAAGTCGTTGGCGTGAGCTCCCCACCCCGTGAGTGAGGCATCCGTGACTACTGTTATCTCCGGCCATGGTTGCCAAAACATTTCTCCTTTCAGGATGTTCTCCCGACAGGCCCACCACTGAAGGTCTCGGGCTACTTTGACCGGGATCCGAAGGAGATCTGTCATCCTTCCTGAGAACTGTGACCACTGAGTTCTCAGTGCCCACTGGAGGGATCTCATTCTCAGGCGAGCCTCCGGCACGAGGAATATGCAGGATGCCATGAGGCCTAGCAACCTCAGAAAGTCGTAGGCTGGGAGATATTGGGCATTCTGAAATCTGATGACCATCTGCAGAATATCTCGAGCCCTCACCTCTGGTGGCAAGGCTTTTCCCAGGGAAGTGTCCAGGACTGCTCCAATGAATTGGAGTCTCTGTGATGGTATCATCTGTGACTTCTTTAAATTGAGGGAGAAGCCCAGCTTGTGAAGGAAGTGGCAAACATAATCTAGTTGTCTCTGAGCCTGTTCCGAAGATACAGCTCTGATCAACCAATCGTCTAGGTAAGGGTAGACATGAATCCCTTCCCTCCTTAGACTTGCAGCCACAACCGACATTAGCTTGGTAAAGACCCTCGGGGCGGAGGTTAGCCCAAATGGCAGAACTCGAAATTGATAATGAGAGCTGCCAATTGCGAACCTCAGGTATCTCCTGTGCCTGGGATGGATCGGCACATGGAAATAAGCGTCCTGGAGGTCTAGAGATACCAACCAGTCCTGAAGCTGGAGGGCCTGAAGGATCTGAGAGAGAGTCACCATCTTGAACTTGTCCTTTCGGAGGAATTTGTTCAATTCCCGTAAGTCTAAGATGGGTCTCAGTCCTCCGTCCTTCTTCGGTATTATGAAGTAGGGGGAGTACCAACCCTTGTTCCTTTCCGCTACAGGTACCAGTTCTATGGCACCTTTCTCTAGCAGGTCTAAAACCTCCTGCAAGAGGAGCGGATCTGGAAGCTTCAAAGGGTTGTTCCCCGGTGGATGACTCTGAGGGATATGTAGGAAGGGCAGGCAGTAACCTTGGGCCACTGTCTCCAGAGCCCAAGCATCTGACGTAATAGCCTGCCATTCCGTCAGATGGTGAGTTAACCTGCCCCCTACTGGTGTTCTGTGAGGGGAGACCTCAGAGTGGTTTTGAAGCGGCTGATGCAGTTGCCGAAGGTAAAGTGGCTCCTGCTCCTGCGGGTGCGGCTTTCTTTCCCCTACCCCGTCCACCACGGGTAAATCTTCCTTGGCCTCTTTGAGCCGGTCGTCCCCTGCCCCTTCCATATGAGGAATAGTAACGAAAGGACCGTCCTCTCCACGATGATCCCGAAGGACGAAAGGTATTCTGACGGATAGCAGCTCCCAATGACTTGGCTGCTGCCTTGGACGTTTGCAGTTTCTCCAAACTGTCATCCGCCTTCTTTCCAAAGAGGGTAGAACCGTCAAAGGGCATATTCAAAAGCCTGGTCTGCACGTCAGAGGCAAAACCAGACTTCCTCAACCACGCATGCCTGCGGATTGTGGTACTTGCCGCCATGGCCCTGCTGATACTGTCAGCAGAATCTAGGCCAGTTTGTAGGGTCTCGCACATCGCATCTTTACCATCCCTGATGATGTTTAAAAATGCGTCCCTTTCCTCTCCTTCTTGGAGGCAGTCAGCCGCTGATGAAGCGCACTCCCAAAGGGTGTGGCTGAACCTAGCGAGCGTACAGGTCGCGTTAATAGACTTTAACGCCATGCTACAGGCAGAAAAAACCTTCTTAGCCATGGCATCATACTTTTTGTCATCCCTATCCTGCGGAGCAGTGGGGTATGCAGATGTGCTGCCTGATGAGGTTGCAGCCTGTACAACCAAGCTCTCAGGAGTAGGGTGTTTTGACAAATATTCAGGGTCAGAACTAGCCACCCTGTATTTTGTTGACAGTTTTTTATTTACTGCCGGGATAATTTCTGGCGTTTCCCAGTTTGTCAAAATCCTTCTCTGTAGAGCAGAGTGAAATGGAACCACAGGATCCTCCTGTGGGCCCTTGTCCAGTATGTTCCAGTATGTCAGTGAGGTCATCCTGCTGAAAGGCAGGAGAAGGTGCAGACCAACCCATAAATTCTATGATTCTAGACATCAGAGCTCTATATGGAGTCTCCGCATGTTCTCCTGGGTCTGGTTTGATAAATTCTGCTTCAGGAGAAGTGCCCAAGCCACTAGCTTCCTGAAGTGCATCCTGAAGATTTTTTAATCTTCCTTCCTCAGAGGCGAAAGTCTCTGGCTCTGGTGATGTGGTCCTCTGTAAATCAATATCTTGGTCTGAATCCTCCCTTTCCTCAAAAATCGAGGTTAAAGGGGGATACATTGGTTTTTGGAATGGTATAAACCCCATTTCCAATGCAGAAGGAGCCATCATCACAGGCCTTGAAAACGTCGATGTCGTCGACACCGACGTGAAAGTACTCGAAGGCGCCGTGAAAAGCGTCGAGAAATGTGTACTAGGCCTCGAAGAACTCGAAAGGATCGGAGTCCTGCTCGAGAACGACGTCGACGTTCTCGGCGTCGAGTCGGAGGTCTTTTGTCTAACCGTTGGCTGTGGAGTAGCCGTGGTTCTTTCCTTCACCGGCGTCGATATCGGCGTCGACGTCGGCGTCGACTCGATCGACTGATGCGCCGATGAATCCTTCGACAACGGCGTCGATGGCGCCGACCTCTGTTTCGAAGGAGTTTTCGACGATGGCGTCGATGATGCTTTATCTCCCGATGGCTCGAGGCGCTTTCGGGTTGACTTTTCCGCCGGGTACTGCGACTCGCGGCGTTTAGATTTTTTGGGTTTTTTACCCGGGGTATCACCCTCAGCTGTCTTCGAGGGGGACGAGGCCGCTTTCTCGAAGACGCTTAGCATCTTTTTCCTGAATTCCTCCCACTCAGCTTGCGAGCTGCGTTTTGTGGGGCAATGAACTCTCTCAGGAGAACTCGACGAAGATGACGAAGGGGATCTCCTACGTCTCTTCTTCGAGTGTCTCGATGTCGACGAGTGGTGGGAGCCACTTCGTGATCTAGATCGAGAGTGTTTTTTATGGTGAGGAGACGAACGTCTCGACTCTACCGAAGAAGCTTTCGAGGAAGTTAAAGTTGACCTACCTCTCTCGAGCTTCCCCCTACGCTCCTTCAAGGCTTTCGCCGTCATGGAAAGGCATTCCTCACACTCCGAACTCTGGTGCGTGATTCCCAGACACCACAAACAGACCCTGTGAGGGTCCGTCAACGACATTTTCTTCCCGCAGTCTCGGCACTTTTTGAAACCGGACCGAGGGGTCGTCGGGTCGGAGGAGGATGCCATCGATATCGAGGTAAATAGTAGTTATTATATACGTTATCTTGACGAGAACTGAGCAACGGTGTTCCGAGGCACAACGAAGCGCGGAAAAACGGAACTGAGCAACGGACGCTGCGCGCGGCCTTTATAGGCAGGATGACGTCGACGTCGGCACGGAGGCCGTCGAGGGTCATCGACTCGGCGATCATCGACGCGCAGCGCCCTCTGGCGAAAAAATTTTCCGAGGCCAGCAAAGCTGAAGGATTTCTATCTAAGATAAGGAATACGTCGGAGGACACAATCCCTTCGAAATAGATATTTCTAAGGGGCGGCGGCAAGAGGTGAACTGCATTGTGATTGTAACTGGGAGGTGATTACATTGACGCTTCCGGTGGGGTAAGGTGCATCAGGGACCACAGTAAAGGGTGCCACCGCTAGCTATGTCTGGCCCAGGAAGATGGTATGAGAGCTGGGTGTTAGGGCTAAGACATTGCAATGCTTGTGATGTGTGACTGAGGCCAGTGTGGGCTCTTGTAGAGCAACCACGTGAAACAAACTGGCTCTTGCTTCTGTTATTTGTGCATTTTTTGCTTTCCACCTGATTTAACTTAATTCCTTTAGACACACACATATAACTGAAAAGCTCTACAACAGGTGCATACAGGCAGAAATCTAGTGCCACAATTATGGCTGAGCAATTGAGTTTCAAATAAACCCTCCCTTCAAAAATTGGACAGTGTGCTTTCTGGTCCATCCAAGCAAGGTACTGCTCCAGCTTGCTGACTTTATATTTTGTGTTACGTCAACAATTGCCAACATAAGTGCTTAACTATTTATTGATTTTATAATATCTCTATGGAACATCCGTTATAACAGGCAACTTAATTTTATTTAATAAGTAATCGAGTTACCATTAAAAAAAGATGCATGTTACTCCTAATCATCACCGGATTTCATTAGGTAGTGTCCGAATCATTATTTTGTGAGAAAGGTGAACTACTGTGTTAGTTACGAGAAGACTTCCGATTGCATCACTATTCAGTTCTCATTCATGTGAGAGAAAACTGCTGGCTTTAGTTCCGTCCATTTGTCTCGGAGGGTTGATTTCACAGTGTCTGGAGCAAAAATATAGTTGATGGAATCATACGAGAGGTCCCATATCTGCGCTGGACTCAAATCAAATGTACTGGCAGCCAACTGGTACTCCTGAGAAAGGTCTGTTGCAAAGACGCCTTTATCATCTGTCTGAAAAAGAAAACCAAAAACATTATCTTTACTTGTGCATTTTTTTCATACCAAAAGAATTTGAACCAAAAATCAGACTAAAATAAGACAAGAAATAAAACAATTTTTAAATGTAAAAAAACCTCCATTTAAAAAAATATGATCCCTACCCAGCCCACATTCCTTGCCATATTATACTCACCTATTCCAACCTTATAACAAGCAATGTGCCCTCCCACGCCACGGGAAAACTATCCTCTAGGCCTAGGGTCGGCAACCTTTCGCTATCCAGATGTTTCGGACTACAATTCCCATGATATCTGGCTATTGACTATACTAGTTAGGGATAATGGGAGTTGTACCCCAAAACATCTGGAGAACCAAAGGTTGCAGACCACTGTTTTAGGCCCCCAATCTTCTTCATCAAACCACACATTGTAAAAGGATAGCAAAGGGGGTGAATGTTTTTCTTCCAAATGAACTGCAAGCCCTCGCAAGAATTAAAACCTATGTTTTTATGCAGTCTTCACATCGGTAGAGTTATCGTTAAGTAAACACTGTGTCAGTACATATTTTCACTGAATACACAAGATTGCACCTAAGAAGCAAAGCGCTTATCACTGGCAGAAAGCGACAACAGGTTGGTGGTATGGTGTTAATAATAGCCCTTCATAGGCGGTCTACTCTAAATGATGACTCTTCTGTGGTAGAACTCCAGCCAAAACGCACGAGCAACTCATCACTAGTCTAAAGGGAGTTTCTAATGAACACCACAACATAAAACCAAACTTCTGTCCGAGGCTTTCCCACCCAGCAGAAAGGAGCAGTGACGGCTAGCACCAAAGTAGAAGGCTGTGTATTTAATGAATCATTAGAGGATCAGCTGGGTAGATTTTCTCGAGAGGTATGCACTAGTTATGACCACCATAAGCATTTGTGTATCCATTGTAATTCTGTTCTTCCGGTTTATCTATGGTAACGAATCAGTAAGGAAGCAGTAAAATACCCTTCCATTAGAGCCTCCACATTAATGAAAATGGGCCTGCACATGTGCCTTCAGAGATGGATTTCACAACAAAATAAAAAAAGAAATTAATGCAAATTGCAAAAAACCATATGAGGGGGGTAATTGATCAGCGAGGTAAGCGGTGACTTCATACATTTCTGTTCAACGTTCATGACGTATGTTTGATTCCTAACATGGTGACTCAGCCTTTTACGCTTCCTAGTTTTGAGTAGCATTTTTAATGTTTTCTAATAACTCTTATATTTCCAGCTGGGTGACTGGTGGATGTTTAGGCATGTGTTTCTGTGAAAGATCCAAAAAGGGATGTGTTGTCTGGTAGTTGACGGCTGCCCATGATCCTGAGCCAAAGGCAAGGGCCTCCAATGTGGGTGAAGGAACAAGTTACTTACCTGTAACTGTTGTTCTCCAGCATGGGTCTGGCATGGATTCACATGCTCATGAATATTCCCTGTCGTCAGGCTGGGAATCCTCGGTAAAGAAAAAATCAGTATCAGTTTCGTTTCTGATCTGTCTTTCCTAGTAGTAACCAATCACTGATCTCTGCGTCATACTGACCACAGCCAATGACTGCCCTCTACCTAAGCCCCGCCTCTGGCAGCCATCTTCAGATTTGGTAGCACGTAAAGTGGCAATATGACCAAGTGAAGAGCCGCAGAGGGGTAGGCGGGAGGGTTCGCATGTGAATCCATGCCAGACCCATGCTGGAGAACAACACTTACAGGTAAGTAACTTGTTCCTTCTCCAGCATGGGGTCTGGCATGGATTCACATGCTCATGAATATAAGATTAAATAGCAGTACACACATGCACAACCACGGGAGGTGGTAAAAGGCTCAACATTAAGCAATACAAAAAACTCAACATTAAGCATCTCTTACCTCCTCACCAGGCTCACCTTAAGCGAACAGGTTGCGCAGCACTGCTTGGCCGACCCTGGACTCCTCCCTGGAATCCCGATCGACGCAGTAGAATCTCGTGAAGGTGTGCGTCGACCTCCACGTAGCAGCCCTGCAGATGTCCAGCAGGGGCACACCAGATAAGAACGCCGTAGTAGCAGCGATCGCTCTGGTCGAATGGGCTCTCGGACGGCCTGGCAGCGGTCGGTTAGCCAACCGGTGACAGTGCATGATGCAGCCGGAGAGCCATCTGGAAATAGAAGACTTCGAGAGAGCCTTCCCTTGATTCACAGGTCCAAAGTTCACGAACAGCTGTGATGTCCTCCGGAAACTCTTTGTGCGGTCCACGTAGAACTTCAGCGCTCTAGCCACATCCAGCGAGTGCAAAGTCCTCTCGGCCGGCGACGAAGGAGACAGCAAGAAAACAGGTAACACCAAGGGCTCGTTAAGATGGAAGTCCGACGGCACCTTGGGCATAAAGGAGGGGTGCGCCCTAAGCACCACCCTCGAGGCATGGAAAGTCAAGTACGGTGCTTTGCAGGATAGGGCCTGGATCTCTCCCACTCGTCGTGCGGAGGTAATGGCCACCAGGAACGCAGTCTTCCACGACACAAACTTCATAGGTGCGGAGTGCATCGGCTCGAATGGGGGCCCCATGAGCCTGGTCAGCACCACGTTAAGTTCCCACGCCGGGGCCTTCACCGGCGGGAACGACCGGAACAGTCCTTTCATAAACTCTTTTACCAGTCGATGGGACCACAGGGACGTCCGTCCTGTGGTTCTGGTATATCTGGAGATCGCCGCCAGATGAATCTTAATGGAGGCATGGGCTAGCCCGGCCTTTGCCAGCGATAGAAGGTACGGCAGCACTTGAGGGGCCGTAATCCGTAGGGGGTTGATCTTCTGTGCACGGCACCAGATAGAGAACCTCTTCCACTTATGACCGTAGCATTTGAGAGTCGAGGACGCCCTGGCCTTTGCAAGAACCTCTCTGCAATCGGCCGGTATATCGTAGCCTCCAAACTCTAGCGCTGCAGGAGCCAAGCCTGCAGGTTCAGCGACGCCGGGTCGTGGTGGAAGATGGCGCCTCCTTCTCTGGAGAGAAGGTCCGCGTCCGCCGACAGCTTGATGGGAGGGGACGTTGACAAGTCCAGAAGGTCCGGGAACCAGATCTGCCTCGGCCACGCCGGTGCGACGAGGATCATCCTGCACCGGGACCTCTTGAGCTGGTTGATGAGTCGAAGCAGCAACGGCAACGGAGGGAACGCATACAGGTACAGACCGTCCCAGGGGAACGAGAACGCACCGCCCATGCTTCTCGGCTTGGGAAACCTGCTGGCGAACCTCTTGCACTTCGAGTTCGTCGCTGTTGCGAACAGGTCGATTTGGGGTTTGCCCCATCGTCGAAAGAGTTGATCCACCTGATCCTGGCGCAGTTCCCAATCGTGACACGCGCGCAGCTCCCTGCTGAGCAAGTCGGCGATGGTGTTGCTTTCTCCTGCCAGGTGGAAGGGAACCAGGAACATCCCCTGGGCGACCGCCCAGTGCCACAGATCCTGTGCCTCCTTGGATAGGGCTGGGGATCTGGTGCCTCCCTGCTTCCGTATGTAAAACATTGTCGTGGTGTTGTCCGTGAAGATCCGCACCACCTTGCCCTTGAGCGACGGGAGGAACGATTTGAGAGCCCAGAACACGGCTCGGAGTTCCAGGACGTTGATGTGCAGGGGCCCCTCCTCCGGGAGCCAGAGGCCTCTTGCGTGGAGATCTCCGGTGTGGGCGCCCCAACCTTCCAGGGAGGCGTCCGTCGTCACCGTCTCCTGGTACGCCGGCGTCTGAAAGTCCTTGCCCGCCGTGAGGTGCGCTTGAACGCCCCACCACTGAATCGCCCGCCGGAACACCTCGTTGAGGGGGACCCTGTCTTCGAAGGTGCCCGTCGTCTGTATCCAACGGGCGTCGAGAAATTCTTGAAGAGGGCGCATCCGTAGTCTCCAGAGGCGCACCAGGTAGATGCAAGAGGACATCATCCCCAGGAGGGACTTGATGGGCCTCACCCTGGCCACGTCCGTGGCTAGCAGGCGCTGCACTTTGCCTAGAATGGTCTTCGTCCGTTCTTCCGACGGGGCCGCCAGGCGCCTCACTGTATCGAGCTTCGCTCCCAGAAACAGGGCCACCTGCGATGGCACCAAGTGGCACTTCGGGTAGTTTATGGCGAATCCCAGGTTTGTGAGTAGCTGGACGGTCCTCGCAGTGTGTTCGACGGTGAGTTCCCTCGTCCTTGAGCGGATGAGCCAGTCGTCCAGGTAGGGGTAGACGTGAATCCCCTGTAGGCGCAGCCGCGCCGCCACTGGTGCTAGGCACTTGGTAAAGACCCTGGGGGCCGACTTCAATCCGAACGGCAGTGCTCTGAATTGGTAGTGGCGTCCCTGGACGACGAACCTGAGGAACTTTCGGTGACTTTTGAGGATGGGAATGTGGAAGTAAGCATCCTCCAGGTCCAACGACGATAGAAAGTCGCCCTCCTCCAGCTGTCTCAGTACGTGCTGGAGGGTGACCATCCTGAACTTTTGTGATCTGATGTATTTGTTCAAACGACGAAGGTCCAGGATGGGGCGCCAGCCGCCCGTCTTCTTCCTGACGAGGAAGTACCTTGAGTACACCCCGGAGCCTCTTCGGGACAAGCTCGATGGCGCCTTTCCTGAGCATCGCCCGTACTTCCAACAGCAGTTGCGGAACGTGATTTTCCTTCCTGGCCACAGGAGGAACGTGAGGGCACTTCCTCAGGAATTCGATAGAGTGTCCTCTTGCCAGGGTATCCAGCACCCAACGGTCGGTGTAGATAGACTTCCACACGCCGACGAAATTCGTCAGACGGCCTCCCACCGGGGTGCTTCGGTGGGGGCCAGAGACCATGGCTGGTTCAGTCCTGCTTGGAGGTGGAGGCCTTGCCGCTCCCTGCTTGCCGCGACCCCTATAGGCCTCCTGAGACGAGGAGCGTGCCGCCTGGCGGTAGGACGATGAGCCACCGCTGGATCCCTTGGAGGCACCCTGTCTGCCTCCGGAGCTCCGAAAGGGCTGTCGTTGCTGAAGGGCTCCTAGGGCGCGGGCCGTCTCCGTGTCCGTTTTTATGGATTGGAGGGACTCGTCCACTGCCTTCCCGAACAGGTTGCTGCCGTCGAGCGGCATGTCCAACACCCTGGTCTGGACGTCCTGACGGAAGTCGGTCGCCCGGAGCCAACCCCGTCGTCGTAGGCAAACACTGTTGCCCAGCTGGCGGAACCCGGTATCGGCAATATCGGTTGCCACCGTTATGGCGTGGTCCGACGCCACCTCGCCCTCTTGCAGTATTTCCAGGGCCTCGGACCTCTTGTCGTCCGGCAGGAAGTCCAATATGGGGGCCAGCTTAAACCAGAGCTCCCTGTCGTAATGGGCCACGATCGCCAGGGCATTGGCCGCTTTGATCGTCATCGTCGCCGCCGACGAAATGACCCGCCGCCCCATGGCGTCCAACTTCTTTCCCTCGCCGTCCGGCGGGGAATTCGACGTCGAGGCTCCTGACCCCACCGCTTTCTTCTTCGCCGCTGCCGAGACGACCGAGTCTGGCGTTGGCTGGGCCCTGAGGCACAGGGGAGCGGTTTCGCGGACCCCGGTACTTCTTCTCGTACCGGTCCCGTTTGGCTGGTGCCGTGGAGGGGTTTTTGAGGACCGACAGGCCCTCCTCCCAGATGTCATCGATTGGGGGCACCGCGATGACCGTCTTCCTCTTGGCCTCCCGGCGCTGATAGAGGAAACCTTCCTTTCTCTGCTCCTCCGGGCAGAGCTGGAACAATTCGGACGCCCTGGCGATCATGGCGTGGAATGAGCCAATCTCGTCGGGCGGCGAGGCCCGCACGACGGGAGACCCGTTCCGTCGTCGTCGCCCTCAGAACCCGTCGTCGAGCCCAACGCACCATCATCTCCCGACTCGTGGGAGGATGAGGAGGGAACTGTAGGCCTTACGGGGGCGAGCGGAGGAGAGGGTTGGGTCCTCCGTCGTTTGTTCTGAGGACTTCCCGACGGGCCAGGTTGCGGGTCCTCCGGCCTGGGCCGTGGGAATCTCATCCATATCTCAGAGCATAAGGACTGGATGGCAGACAAAATGGCCGCCGAGCCATCCTGAGGCCTAGGATCCGGCTGCGCCGGAAGGGAAGGCCGCTCTTCCTCACCATCGTCGTCTTCCTCGGTTATCTCCCGAGGATCTTCCTGATGGGATCGAACCTTCTCGAATTGGACTTCGAGGTTCCTCACGGCCTCGGTCAGTTCCTCCTCCGAGGCTGACTCTGAGCTCGAGGAGGGCACCGTGCCCCCCCTCGCTTCTTCCATCATGGCGGCCACGACGATGGGCTGAAAAGAGGATTCCCTCCTTGGCGGCAGGGAAACTCTAGTCCCGGAGGCAGTCTCCGCTGGCAGTGTCTCTGCTGGCTTGGCAAGAGTCACCGCGATAGCCTCGATAGAGGCCTTCGCCTGCTGGGTAGGGGCCCTCACCACCTTAGGTGCGTCCCGGGCCTTCTCCTTCGGGGGAGGGGCGACGCCTCGCTCCCCCTCTTCTGAGATCGGACGGGGCTTCTCCCGAAGCTTACCCGGGGTCTCGGACTTTCTCTTCCCCGAACCGGAGCGTTGGCTCGTGGTTGATGGTGCCGGGGAAGGTGCGCCCAGCCTGGCGACCGAAGAGCCCGACCTTTCGGCGCTCCCGGAGCCAGCGGACTCGCGGCGCTTGGCCTGGTGTTGGGCCCCCGTCGCCGGGACGCCCGCACAGGACTTAGAAGCCCGCTCGGACCCTTTCTTCTTCTTCTCACCCGTCGAGCCCTTCTCCAACCAGCTTGCGAGACGGGATCGACGGTCCCTCATGGTCCACTCCGACAAGTTCTTGCAGAACTGGCAGTCCTTCTCTACATGAGTCTTGTCCCCATGAAGACAGTAGAGGCATAGCGAATGCTCGTCTTCCTTAACCACATTCTGCAGCCCGCATCCAGGGCAGCTGCGAAACAGCTTGGGTCCGGGCGACGAACTCGCATCCTGGGCCATCTCGAAGTAGGCCGTGAATCTTCTGGAATCCTCCAAGAAGTTGATTCGACGAAATCTTCACCCTTGAGGGGCGTAGGAAAATCCCGCCACGGATAGCCGTTAACGGGAGTAGAAAGTAATTAACCGAAAAAATGTGAAAATTCACCTGAAAAAGCGCAAAACAAGCAGTAAAAGCTCGAGAGCTAAGCACGAGGACTCCCAACACTTGAACGTGCGGTAAAAATCTGAAGATGGCTGCCAGAGGCGGGGCTTAGGTAGAGGGCAGTCATTGGCTGTAGTCAGTATGACGCAGAGATCAGTGATTGGTTACTACTAGGAAAGACAGATCAGAAACGAAACTGATACTGATTTTTCCTTTACCGAGGATTCCCAGCCTGACGACGGGGAATATTCATGAGCATGTGAATCCATGCCAGACCCCATGCTGGAGAAGGTGGCCTATCACACAACAAAGCCTGATGGTAAGGGATTGTATGCTATTGGTGCTTATGTAGAGGGATAAAAGGGCAGCCTCACCTGGAGTTTCTTGATACTAAGCATGTTCAGGACTCCTTGACAGGTGCCCAAGCATGTATGCATCACAAAGGGAAGCCGATAAAGCAGAATTTACAAGCTTTATTCCAAGCTTCCTGACTGGTTATAGAGGTGGAAGCTGCAAGAAAAATAAATGACAAGCTTAGAATGTGGGCGTCTACTGTGGTTAGTGCCTGGATTGCATACTTGCACTGTCCGAGGCTAAGAAAACATGCTCTGATTTCCTTGGAGGCCCTAACCTTTGGATCTGTTCCACTAACTTGGGCTGATTTCACCTAACCGGCAACAGAGCCGCAGCAACGTATTTTCTTTGTGTTCACATAAACCTCTTTACAGTTACTGCATGGTAATGGTCTGGGGCCCACATTACATGCCTGAGCAAAACAAGGGTGTTAATGTTGGACCTAGCGCTATTAACGGCAAGTATTGCCCCCACCTAGTTTAATTATGTTAGATTTATGAGGGACCGTTTGTGAACACAGTCACTTCATCATCATGGTTATAACCAACAGAACCCTGACATGTTGTCAAGGGTGCAAATCGCTTTTTTAAAGTTGTGAAACGGGGCAGTGCCAAGTTGAATACAAAAGAAAATGCCTGCCTTAGGAAAAAAGAAGAGAACTACTCATAGTCACTCCTTCCATTTCCTGAAGGCCACTGTAGTAGAGTCTGGCAGCCAGTGAAAAGCCCAGTAAGTGGTGGTGAGAGAGTTGGGATAGCGGACTGTGGTGGTAGGTGAGGGAAGGTGGAGCATGGAAGAAAGCATGGCTAGGGAGGCTTGGAGCAGTAAAAGAGGAAGCAGCATGGGAGAAAAAATGCCGGCCACAGTGGTATCCAGCCAATATGGGGGCTGGAAAGGAGGACCAATACCATGACAGAAGGATCTCCTTTCGTGCCACCTGACTGATTGGGACAGTGTCTGATGTTAGACCCAGGGTGCTAATAGCCATTAAACAACAAAACATGAGATGGCCTGTATTATTGTGGGGAAAAAGGGTGCCAGACTAATCGGGACAGAGCCGGCAACTCAATTCATTGTGGCAGACTATCCTTGTAAGTTGCTAAGCTTAGTGTAATTGTTGGTAAACCTAGAGAGAGAAAGGCGCATGACTCATTCAGAAGCATTTTTAACTACAAGATTGGAAAACCTCATCAGACGGATGACAGAATCGATTAATTTTGTCCATCGGAATTTAGTGCATTTGGATCATTTGGTTATATTGGTCAATGTACAGGAACGCACATCTGCTACCTTGATTTGAAACTTCAGTACAATTGCATCCACTTATCCTGTATAGTAGTAATAATACACATCTTGATGCTGGGTAATAGGTGTTGCCATCACCCAACTTGGCAGTACTCAGTTTACCAAACTCACAAAAGGTTGAGTCAGCCCTGCTGCGATCCAAGCCTGACCGTGCAGGTTTTGCACAGATGTCAGAGGGAAGTGCTTAATTCAGTGTACTAATATTGGTTTGGTGATTGGGAATTCATACATGTTGATGATAACCGCAGAAAGGTTAAGATACCAGCCATCTAAAGCTACAGCAATTAAGCTATCAATATGAGGGCTGAATGAGGCAAGTTCCATCATATGGGTTGGATCTCTCTTTGGGTGTAGGGGTTTCTAAGAAAATCAAAATGAGTTCAAATCGCTCCCTCGAAAAAGGAGACTATGTTGTTGCTCCACTTTCTGTGCAGGGGGGGAGAGAGGAGAGTAGTGGGAGCTGAATTTTATACCGTACTTCATTGATCAAATCCTGCAGTAAACATCAAGTAGTAACCTCCTTCCAATAGCACACGCCCACAGTCAAACGGTGCACATATGATGCCCTTTATTGTCACTGGATCCAAGGTTTAATTAACCCCGGTCTGGAATTTACCAACCCCTTTCCTGCATCTCCCACACACGACAATAGCTCTACTCAGCTACTCTGGCTGCTTCACTAAATATTACAGGGTGACACAGCACCATTGCCAGCCTACAAAATGGATGCAAGATCAAAGACCAAGGCTGCTGCGCAAAGTTGTTGAAACTCAGAAATACACACTACACCAACATCGCTATCCATCGCAACTTTCTCACTTTCAGGATGTCTCTAATAGCGTTACTCTAAATCTAGTCCATCTACTTCATAACTGAGTTCAATCAAGAAGGCCAATGCTGCCAGTGCTCGCCAGGACCTCCTTACCCTTCAGGGAAGATTGATTTTAGAATCCAACACGGCTGTGATGTGCAGCTTTCCCATGGCAAATTCCAAAACGTAATCCACAGGACTCAAGCGGTCATCGATGTGGGATTAGTGCCTCAAACACCACCATTGCATGGGCAGCATGAAAGACTGCATGGATGCCTGCAGTAAAATGTCTTTTTTTTGTAAGCAATGAAGAGTAACAGGAAAGATTGGGGACTTGGGGGTGCACAGGGTAAGCAGCACTATTAATGTATAAATATATAAACGAGACCATGGGGTTGAGAACCCTTTGTAACCTGCAAGTGGTTGCACCACTACCCTTGTGAACAGGTCAATTATTGTGCTTACAGTTGGCACAGGTTACTGCTAGAGTGAGCCTGGGTAGTTGGTTGGGAGGGCATTCCTACACTATCAAAGGGCGTCATTGACTGCCTGAAACTATCTGTACAATTTACAAGTATATATGTCAAGGCAGGTGGGATGACCTTGGCTCCATGTTGTACACTTGGGTGCTAACCCGTGTAGCAACGGAGAATGCAACGGAGAAGAATCATCAGAAACTGCATTGCACAGCATTCAGTAGGACGAATGTAAAATATGCAACAACTGCATTGGGCACTGCAGAAGAAAATAAGCATTGGGGTAACCGTGAAGAGGTGGGTGATGACTCCGGGTTACTTTAACCATCATTCAATGCCTCACGCTGATTCTCAGATACGATGGAGTTCTTCTGTGAGAATCTGAAGAGGCAGATTGCCATTCCTTTGGGAAGCTGCAGACACAGCTAATGAATCTGCGTGTGCAAGTGCCATACTTAAACCCCAGCCAAGGAGAGACTAATCCTTTGAAGAATTGGGAGCTTGGGGAAGGCTCAATAGATTGTTAATGCAAAACTGCTAGACGATTTTAAGAACTTTGTCGTACAAACAATTTCGCTTTCAATGAGGCTGCAGAAAGTCCAGTAAGTGTTCATTATGGAGATTTGAAAAGCCACGTATTAAAGACAATTGTGCTTAGCTACTTACAACGGAGATCATTTTCTCCTAGGATTTGAAGGAGCAATTAGATCAGGCACAGAGAACGTCTTCTGCGCATGTTATCAGCAATGAGGGTCTGTGGACAAACGATGCACACATTCAGAGAATTTAAAGCTAATGTACAACTGGACTGAACTGCGGATTGTAGTTTGAAAAAAGTCAATGAAATCTACATTAGTTGATCTGGCTGCATATTTCCCCAGTGAAGAGTGGGAATTAGTTTGGCTAACATTTTCAATACGGTTCTTGCTAAAGTTCACTGTGACAGGAAAGCTTTGTAATAGAAGGTCTCTTAAAACCCAATCCATCACCAATTTTGCTGCAATGAATTCAGCAACAAAATAACAAAAGCCTTTTCTGAAGAGCTTGGCATCAACCACAAATATAGCAGAGCGTCCTGGATTTTCTCAGAACACTTATGTTGAGTGGTGGCTTGGTGTGCAATGTATTTATGGAAATAATGTAGGTGCCTAAGAGCTGCAGTGCTGGTTAACAGCAGATTACCACTTTATTTGCCATTACCAGAGGGACCAGCAATGATGTCCCATCCAAACTCATTTTCGATTTGTTTGAGACCCTGTGTATAAGGCAAAATAGCCTAATTTGACCCTTTATGCTTCAAGAAATGACCTTGAAAGGAAACCATGTTGCAGATCCTCTTTTACATAATCCTAAAAGATATGAAATAACTACGCCTAGAAGATTATTCATTATCAACTTCAGATCTTTATCTGGGTACAGTAGGAACAATTTAATGAAGCCTCCCCAAAAGGAAGATGTGATTATTTGAGTTGCTAGGAGACTTAGCCCCAAAATGCTTTCCTGGTACTTTGGGATTTAAAATAAAAAACACTCTTGCTCTCTGCCAAGCCAAGTTATGATCTTCTCTCAGTTACAGCATGTCTTGCCATCTTCATCAGAAACAACTTGATGAACGTTTTCGTTTTGTCCTTTCACATATGGCTGAAAATTGGCAAATGAAAATATAATTTGGTATTTGTCTGTTTTGGTTCACAGAGGAATCCAGTAAGCTCTATCAACTTTTGAGTAGGCTCTGCTCTCAGCTAGATCAACTTTGGTAAAACATCGGTCTTGCAGCAACAGTTGTAACCCTACTCTGCACACCATTAGTATCTTTGGTTTCTTTGTGAAAAATATGCTGCACCCGCATGTCTCATGTCCATCCCATATACTCTTTCTCACTGTTTTGCCGTTTGTTGGCTAGCAGTCTGTACTGTGCCATGTCCGCTGTGGTAGCAGATTGTCTCTACCTTTTAGGCTACAGCAGTATGTGCTATACTTGCTTATCTGTAATAGGTTGAGTGATACGTTTTCAGCTACAGAAGGTAGAGATGTGCTCAGAGCTATAGTAGGTTGCCCTCTGTTCTCTTGGTTATGCCAAGTTG
Source organism: Ambystoma mexicanum (assembly GCF_040938575.1). Classification (NCBI taxonomy): domain Eukaryota; kingdom Metazoa; phylum Chordata; class Amphibia; order Caudata; family Ambystomatidae; genus Ambystoma; species Ambystoma mexicanum. The sequence continues at coordinate 1,283,733,957 of NC_090934.1, forward strand.
TGGTGTTCTCCCATAGCTACATAACAATCTACTCTGCTATTCATCTGCAGCAGTCTGTACTGTCTTCACACAGCTACAACAATGTGCACTCTCACCTTTAAGAGGTTGTGCACTGCACTCGCACAAAACACAGACTGCTCTCACCTACAGCACCTTGGGTCTAATTTTCGCAACTTGCGATTCTGCCACTCCCTTCCTCACTGCCATACAAACACTCCCAGCATTGGTTCACATACTGTCACCCTTTCTCAACTCTCATGCTGGACTTCCTTTGCATCTTGTACTCATGCTGGCCCTGAATCATGCTGTTCCTGTCTTCATCTTGTATCCTGGCATGCAACATGATGTGTTACTACTGACTTCTGCAATTGTATTCGCTCTCCCCTCTTGCTTCTCCACTCTTTTTGACTGCTTACTCTCTGTTCTGCCCTCCTCCCTTCTCCTATCTCCTCCCCTTACTTTCTTCTATGCACTTACTCTATCATAATTGTCCCTGGAGCTAGTATGATAGCAACCTTGTCTGTCTCCTCCCACCTCCACTTACTGTGAACCCCACCCCCCTTCCAGCACTATCTGAAATGTTGTCAGGCCTAGTACGAAAGTCGCTTGTTTTGTTCCTCCCCTACCTTTCTGCACCCCTCTCCCTCACCTTTTGTTTTTCTCCGGCTCTACCAGAAATTTCGTCAGGCCTAGTACGGTAGTCGCCTGTCTGTTTCCATTTCCTTCCCACTCTCCCACCACCTTCCTTATCTATGTCTTTGCTCTTGCACTATCTGAAATGTCGTCAGGCCGAGTACGATAGTTTATTTCACATCCTTACTGTTCATGGCCTGTAAGAATGTCATTGTATTTTCTCTTGTTCGCTTCCCTTGCCTCGAAGCGCTTTGAAACACATTGTGTGTAGGTGCTATATAAATAAACTATCATATCATATCATTTGCGCTGACATGGATTTTCATGCCGCTGTAATGCTGTGGATCCCTATGTGTTCTCCCAGCTTTATGTGCCAGTAAAAAAAACAGGCGATTTCCCCATATGGATTCATTGTAAACACTGCCAGCAATGCATACATGGCTGACAGCGTTTACTCAATTTGAACGGTGGATTGCAAAAGTCGGAATACATGCTTGCATGCCACCTTTTGCCCTGCACTTTTGCAATCTGCCATGCAAATGACCAACATTCGGAGGCCGGGTCCCTGCCAGTGAATTATACCCCTTTCGCTCATGTTCTATTCTACAAGCTATAGTAGATTCTGCTCTCAGGTGCAGGAGGTTGTACTCTGATCCCTCGCTACCAAATATTGGGTTCTGCTCTCTAAGCTAAGGCAGGATGTGTTCTGCAGTCATCTACATCAGGTTGGGTTCTACTCCTTCAGACACTGCAGACTGTGTCAGACTTCAGGCACTGCAGACTGTGTTAACCGTAGAAACTCAAGTTTATTCTGTGCTCTTGGGATGCACCTTGCTCTCTGCTGAAGCAGGTTGGCTCCTGGTCTAGGCTATAGCAGGTTGTGCAACCACTCTTTTATAGCAGACTGTCCTATAATAACCTTCTGGCTACAAATAGTTTTATAAGCTGCCTTGAAAGTAAAGGTACCTTTAATAGAGAAACGGCAGTTTCAAGTCTAATCTGAGATGCACTTTAGGACGGTGCCGTTTCACGATTGAGTGGGGGATTTAGTCGAATGCGTGCAAAAAGAGGAAAGCATTTCAATTAAAGAAAACAGAAGAAAAGAACCAGCCACACGATTTGCTTAGTAGTGTGTTTTGGAAGACGCAATGGTTTTTGTTGTATTACTGAATCCTGCTACAGCCTTGGTTGGAGGAATGTTTCCTAATTGAAGGTTAAGTTTAAGGTGTATACATTTTTTTAAAGTACTTACGCATAGCACAGTTGGATGGCGCAGGCTATACCAGTATCCAAAATGATGCTTGTCGTAGGAGGGAACCGTGTTGCCTTTCACGTTTGATGTTAAACACATCTCTATGCATGAAAAGGAAATAATGTAAAAACACAGCATTACAACCACAACATAGAGGTGCTTTAAAATCATCAATACTGCCTTGCAGCACGATGATACTGCTTCTTTGATGATCATTTAGCATTGTGGACATTAAGGAACTGAGATGGTGAGCCTAACGCCTAAAATGCTGATTGCATGTACAGTCTGATGGCAGAAAGCAGATGGTACATCCACAGAGCCAATGGTGTATTGAATGCTGCGCAACAAACACTGACAACACCTCCTATTCTATTGGGGCTGATTAGTTGTAAATGCAAGCTATAATCAGACAATAAGGAAAACCTGTCAGGGCATTCTCTGTGAAGCATGGAACCTAGTGATTATGAAAAATAGACGATATGTCCTTTTTTCACAAATTGCACAGTGTACACTGAAGCTTATTTCTTTATTAGCATTTTTATAGCTTTTAAAAGTTTATCGTTTAAAGTTTGACTGCTAAATAGCTGTCAAAACCTGCACCTCTGCCAGAGATGTACGTCACATTTCTTAAAAAATGTAATAATAGCCAGACAGCCATAAAGTGTATTCGCTTGGTCGTGTGAGCTGAGCTCACAGGCTGGCACACATTGAAAAATTCAACTGAATTTACGAAACGCAAACAAATTGGGAATTTATTATCAAAATACTGACGTTGATTATTTTGAAAGAGGATGATCAGACAGAACTGGAAAATAAGATACAGTACAGTGAGCATTCAACATGACATGTTGAGCTCCCAGCTCCAATGACTTGTCAGCCAGCTATGGAACTACATGAATGCTCTTGCGCAGGGTCCCTACTGATCCCCCATGAAGTTCCTGAGGTACATTGTGGAAGAAATACTCAAAATAAACAGAAATTATTTTTGAGAGTTTTTTTTGTGCTGTGATGTCCGCAGACTATGGGCGCAGTTTGTAAAGCAACATGGCATCTGTTTCAATGCATTTTGCGCTCCTCATGTTGTTCAATTGATCAATCATCAGACGCGTACTTTGTTCGCAAACGTTACGCGGCTTCCTGATTGGTTAAAAGGCCTCCCCGGACAACGAATCGGGAATTGAGTCCACAGATCGGACGGAGATACACTAATTGTTTTTGCCTTACAATTTGAGCATTTTAAAATGTACTGAATAGATAGTGCACACAATTTACAAAAGTATGCTTTCAGTGCAAGCCGGCTGCTCCTCGTGCAAGTTTGGTGCAAATCCGTCCAGCGGTTTGTGCTGTAGCCACAAGCAAAAATGTTTCCATTCATGTCTATCCAGATTTCAAATGTTTTGGGACCCCCCTGTATAACTTAACCCCCCTCCCTTGACGAAACCGCACAAAACTTTGCAAGATTTGTGAGGATTCATCCCTTTCTGAAAGAGCTTGAAGACTGAGTAAAGTCCCCATCAGAAACTTCTTTCTTTACAGGAATGTGGTGTTTGATGCGCAGATTTCTGTTCTAGGTTGCAGTACACAACGATTCTTTGGCAGAGGAAGTTTCTTTAATAATAGTCCATTCAAAGCACTTGAAGCTGAACCAGCAGAATTGCTACTTTGCGAAGAATCTCTGCAACCTCCTGGATCAAAGTAGGATCCCATGGACAGGAAAGCTAGGGAGGGTGTACCTAGGACAGGAGGCAGTACCCAGCCATAATATCTTTGAGACCCACTGGTCTGAGGTTATCCACTCCCATGGAGGAAAAAATGTTACCCACAACTGATTTCTGAAGCTGAAAGTACACCCCTGCAAACAGGTTTTTGGGCGAATGACCTGAAGGAACTAATGTAACTGTGGCAAACAGGTGTGGCTAGAAATACTCCCATTGCCAGCATGACACTGCTGCGTTCAAGTATGAGGGATGGTAAGAGAGCAGCCTGTAGGGGCAAGGCTTCTTTGGTGTAGTAGTGGACTCTGGAAGTACTGAACTATTCAAGGAGTCATCAGCCCTTAAACTGATCAGATGTGCTCCATCAAAGGGCCATCAAAGGGCCTATCGATCAACCTATTGTACATTTCCTGGGAGGGGGGAACCCTTACACTAAAAAGAAAAAAACATCTTTTTTTGTTAGAAACAAGTTCCTTATGAAGGAAAAGTGACTTTTTGAAGTCCGGGGGCTACCCCCAACCCATAACATGGAAGCCTCTAGGCTAGAGGTCTCCATGTCATGGGGTAGGGGGAGCTCGACTTCAAAAAGAAATTATTTCCATTATGGTTCGGTCCTTAATGGAAATAATTTCTTTATGAAGTCGGAGTGACTTCAAAAAGAAACCATTTCTTTTTGAACTAATAGGACTGCCCTCAACCCCATGAAACGTGTGTGTATGGGGACAGGGTGCACATTTAAATGTATGTGTGGCTGTTTGTGCGTGTCGAGTGTATGGTGAAAGGGTGCACATTTAAATGCATGGGTGGCTGCCTGGGCGTGCCTGTATGGTGAATGGGTGCACACTTATATGTATGGGTGGCTGTCTGGGTGTGCCTGTATGTTAAAAGGGTACACACTTGAATGTATGGATGGCTGGGTGTGCCTGTGTGTGTGCGTGCTTGTGTTCAGGAGAGCAACACAAACTAAATTTCGGGGGGGGGGGGGTGCTAACCCTTCAAATGTTGGGGGAGGTGCTAACTTATTTGTGTGGGGCATCTTACTTCTTTATGCATTCTAATGAGACTATTCTAGTGCAGCTTCAATGTTACAAGCAGTTAACTCTCTCCTTTAAGTTTGAAAGCAACCACTTATGGACTGCTGTGAGAATAAGCGGTCTCCTGTCCCCTCCCTATCCATTCACTTCCCTGGCATGCAAGTACTAAACCCACTTCAAGATTCCAATTGCCTAAAGAATTATGTATTTGAATGCAGGTACTAACAGTGAAATGCTTTACGTTAGTAATTGATGGGCCTTTGTTAACAGCGAAACCCAGGTGCCGTTTATCATCTCTGTCCTGTTCTGTCCAGCAATGGCTCTGTAGGTCTGCCAGGTCGAGTCAACCTAGCCTAAATTTCAAGGGGGGAGAGGGTGGGGCTGAAGCCCAGTCAGCTCAATGGTGTTGCGCCACTACTTGTGTTTAATCCCTTGGTTACTTATTGGTAATCTTCATTACTCGTAGCCCCATTCTTCCTCATCCCAGTACTTGTGTATGAGGCACTTACACAAGTACTGGGATGAGGTAGAGGGACATGGAGGTAATGCCTGGCTTAGTTACGTGTAATATTCATTACTCCTAGCCCCACTCTTCCTCATCCCAATACTTACCCATGAGGCAAGAAGCCTCATACGTAAGCACTGGGACAAGGAAAAGAGATGTGGAGGTAATTCTGGGCCGAGAAGCTGATTTTCGGGGTCCCCTGGTGGGAGGGAGAAAGGGATGTGCATGGCGGTGGGGTCTGACAGGGATTGTGCAATACATTGTAATGGCCATCCATGTCCAGGCTAAGCAGGCTTGATATGTGGTATTAGTGGCTAGAGAGGCATTTTGGTGCAGCCAGTCTAGTCATTTCTTAGTTTGGCTTGACTTTTTTTTAACTGGGCATCTCTGATAAAGCAGTCCTGCGAAGTGCAATTACCTGGCTAGACTGGCATTTGGGTCCTGACAGTCTAGCCGTTTCTTACTGCAGCATTGTATATTTTTCTGAGCATCTGTGATAAAATAACCATGATAAGTGTTATTGTTTCGAATGGCATTTTGGTGCAACCAGTCTAGGTATGTCTAAATGTGGCCTGTCATGCTTTACTGTAATGTTATTAGGTGTATAGACTGGTCTACATTGTGCAGTCAGTTGGACATGTTTTCATTGTGGAATGGCATTTTTAATAGGAAAGCATTATTTTAATTAAAGCATTAATGTTCCTGTGCGCAGTTGGTGACTTACATGTATTGGATTGGTTTTACCCTACAAAACAATTGCAAACACTTTGGCCTTTTAGCCAATTATTCTCAAAGTGTGCTGTATAATGCATTAAAACACATGTATATCTTTCTCCTAGCGCAGTGTGCAGCGTACCCCTGAAGCAGCACGTTTGTGCGTATTGCACAAGCGTGGTAATCTAGGCTGGCCCAGAGTGTTGCGTGACCTGTGATCTGTTGCCGAGTTGGGGGCCGGGGGAGCCCTCAGCATGGCTCGCAGAGAGGGCCCCTAATGTTGTGTTACGCCACTGAGCACACAAACCACACGTGAGAATTGCCAAGCGTTTTCTAATGACTACACAGCTTCTCATGGCACTCCCCAAACTGTCAAGGCCAGACTTGAGTATGTGCTTGGCAGCATTCTTGACTTTGGATGCCGCCACAAAAAAGGCTTTTTTTAAAAACTCTTGAGGCGGTGTTCGTCAGCTTAACCATGTCCCACATGGTGTGAAAGTAATGGCCTAAGGTGCATGTAAACTCAAGCTTCCAGAGATGTGAAAACGAGAGAGAGCAGTCTCTTCAGAATCCCAAAATAGGGCGATGAGGACCACCTACTTGATATCTGACTCCAGGATGTCCATAAGCTTCTGGATAATTTCAGGAGCTACTGAAGGACGACACATAAGGAAGTCGGCCACTTAATGCATGGCCAATTTAATGAAACTTGTGCAAAGAAGGGGAATAGAAACAGGGAATCCAAATCTGGGCAAGTATCAACTGGTTGGCATTTCATTTTGAAGGCCTAAAGCCAAGTCCTCTATGGCCAGGGGTGTGGCTCATGAGTGCAAAAAGGCACAGCCAAGTCCTCCGCATTTCCTCAAAAAGTTAAGCAGGCTCAGACTATTCTCACCAAAGATCCGAGGACAATGGGATAAAACTTGATGCCCTAGAGTCCCTCACTGGGGGAATCTGTCCAGCACCTGGTGTCGGGAGGAGACCTGGTGCTGCATCAGTCAGAGTTGGATAGGCCTCAGAGGGTGCGCTTCTGTGGCTTTCCCAATCTCCCAGTGGTGCCAAATACAAAGCCTGTGGCAATGGCGGTCCAGAAACCAATTCTGGAAAAGTATCCTTTTCGGGTTGCGGCGGTGGGAGGTGCATATATCCATAACAACCTTCATGTTTTATCTGCAGGATGTCTTCAAGAGGAATGATGCCTTTTGGCTTTTCATTCAACCGGGTCCTCTTTCTTTCAGAGCCACGTGAGGGCCTGGAGACGCTCCCAAAGTGGTAGCGGTGTGTGCATAAATCAACATAGCATTAGTACAGGAATCCCTTCCACTTTAGTTGGAGCTCATGGACAAAATTAGGGGTTCTGCCTCAAACAGTCAGATGAGCAGTGTCAACTAGAAGATTCTTGATATGGCCATCTTGCGCTTCTTTTCTTTACCTGGCGTTGCAGAAGTGACTATTCACCCAAGAGCTAGGGACTGAAAATGATCCCTCCCTCCACTCCCACCACCTAGCTAAACCACCATTCAGATGCAGTTTGCCATGATCGTTAGGCACTGAAGTTGTGATGCACGGCTAAGCAGCACAGAGCCTGTGCATCTCGGACACAAACATCAGTCACGTGTAATCCTTCAGAGGCTTGAATATATACGTCTGTGGAGTAGACGGGACGGATTTTGAAAATACTGTCCACACAACAGCATCTGTGATGAAAAAAGAAACTGAAGCATGGAGAGTATATGTCTACGTAAGAACCATTGGCTATGCCCAAGAACAGTTTATGAAAGATAGCAGGGGGACTTAGTTCTACAATTTGCACTAATTGACTACACCCAGGACTTGGAATCCCTCAGGAGAGAGGAATGATGGCACTTATGAACGTAAGGAAGACTTAGCATGAGGTTAGCCTCTGATACATTTTGGGAAGTACTCATCCAAGCCTCGTTCAGACAAGAGCCCCTACATTTGTGTGGGCATCTATTCCATATGAACGCTCTTCTACACTGTGCTTCTAGTTTCCTGAAGAGCCTGCAAAAAGAACATTGTGTAAAGCCAAGGTAAATTCTTACTGATAAATGTTTACAACTAAAAACCCTTCCATTTATCAAACCTATCTTCCAAAAAGTGCTCCACAAAAGTCGCAATTGCATTTTTTTCAGAATGGTTTTAGTGCAAAAATACCTGCCCTGATGGAACTGTCTCTTTTGTCAATTCTTGAGCATGGCCAAACCGCTAATGAACCAAAGTGTGGCAGTGGCGCACCCTTGAAAGGCTGCCTGTGGAATCTGCACTGGCTGGTAACACGTCAATCAGGATTAGCAAAGTATGTCTATAGCTTCCGAACCAGACAAGTGAAAAACCTCCAAGTTTCAAACGTTCTTCTGTCACGCTCTACTTAACTGATTATTGGCTCTGTCCCTGTATTCTCTTTCAAGACAGGTTTGGCAACATTGAATCTGCGTGTGCTCTATGACCTTACCGAGAGGTATGCGGTGCCGTTTCACATACTCTTCCATGTCATGTGATCCTCCTGCAGCAGAACTCAGAAACGTGCCATGGCCAATCCTGTCTGGTGGGAGACTAAGGAGAAGTTCTGTCTCCTCCTTCTGGTTTGGAATCTGAAATGAGTTTCGGGAAATGGTGGCACCAGTGACTGTAAAACCATGGCCTAACACACACAAGCAGGCTAGCATGGCAACATGTAAATAAGACCTTTAACAGTTGTTACTGTTGTGAAACAGATATTTGAGCCTTTGCAACTGCATACTGTAAGGTGGTGATTAGGGTGCAAAATAAGTTAGCTGCGCTTCTGGAAATTAGGAAAGAAGGGGAATCAACATCAACTAAGAAAATAAGAGAGAATGGAAGAACGCCTAAAGAGGCTCACTCTTGATGCTACACTACACATAATTCACTCAGTGAGGGAGTCTCTAAACACACAGGCGTGCGCTACACATTTTGTACTGTCCTGATGAAGCCTTCATTCACTTGGTTGTAGGTGGAAGCCAGAAACTGATTTGCCCAGGGGACACCATGTGGGGTCACAATACAGGAAGTAAAGCTTAGAGCACAAACCAACCCACTCAACAGGCCCAACCAACCCTTCTTCCTTACACTGCCCACTCTAAATGAAGTCATACCTTTCATAAGAGAAACCTGTGTTGTTACCTCTGAAATGTGCAGGGCGAGCCGAAGACCACATCTTTGAGCTTCTCCAAGAATCTCCATATAGTCTCTGCCATGCCCGACCTTGGAAAAAGAGAAAGGATAATTAGTCTCAAGCCCCGTCATATCAAAATAAAAGACCAATACATTCTTCATATTACTTCTAATATCTATTGGGTATTCGGCGCGAGTGAATCCCCAACTACAGTAAACACAAAGTGTGTGGGTCTGCAGTGAAAACCCCAAGACACCATCGACACCCCTTTGGCATGTGCCGTGGAGGCAGCTTACTTTGTATGTGCTGCTCGATGCTCTGTATGACAAGGAGAAAGGGACCGACAGTTGGGTAAAGCGTGGGGAGGAAGTACCGTGCAGAGGGTACCGTACCACGGCATGCCCGTGCAGAACAACAATTCGATTACTCTGCTTAGCAACAAGCTCAAGTCCCGTCCCCCATTTCGGGGGACATCCCAAGAGTATGGAGGAAAGGAAACGGGGCGTGCAAGTACAAATGAGATAACAGGGAATAGTTAAAATGTACAGTTAGCGGGCGACACGTAAGAGTGACAAAACATCCTTTGTCCTTAGGTACTGAATGGAGATGATTAAAAGCAGTTTACAGTGCTCCATTTTCTTTTTGTTGCAACTGACATGTTGTAACTTTAGCACATTGCTGTGTGAAAGCCATGTGCATCCCAGAATTCATTTTACTTCATATTATCAACATTGCACACATCTGTCCCTCAGCAATATGTCAAGCACAACAGGAATCACCCTGAAGAAAAGCTTCACATAAATACCTGGATACCACATACCGAAAAATAAGCCTTTCAACTGTTAATCGCATTATTTAACAAAAAAAAGCATAAAGGTATGTGGCATATGGTTCTATGTGATATTTCTGCATACTGAAGGCCAAACAGAAAAAAGAGCGACCCGCCCCTCACCCGACTGATTTAGTGCAGCCCTCAATTGCGAAAATGTCATTTTTGGGGAAGAACCCCTCCACCCCGCTTCCAGCCAGCTGATCTCTCACACATTGGCAATATTTTATTTTTCACCTGACCCCCACTACCCCGAAACCCACTTGCCCCCCCCCCAATTCCCTTCCTTCCCCACCAAAAATATACCCCTCCAACACCCCCACACACACAGAGACACAAACACACTTATGAAAAATAACACATGAGTGGGCACAGCTCGTGTGTGTAACCAAAAGCGATAATTTCTTAAATCAAAATCCAACACTCAGGGGGTGAAAACCCTCCAGTAGTCCCTCCGGACAAGGCACTCAGTAACTAACTGAAGAAAGGCCCAAGGCGACAAGCCCTCGGTGAGGGCTGCACACCCTATACCTAACTAACTAGTTAGACAATGCTACAAAAGAGTTCATGATATGGTCCTGTCTGCATATAAAAAACGATATTACACAACTTCAAATTTACATGGTAATGGCAGATGCCAAAGGCCAATGCATTTCAGACCAGGTGGTCCTTCATCAGGGCAAAATCTAAAGTGTTCTATAACAACAAAGCAATGGAGCAATAATAGTGGTCCCAAGACGGGGCAGAAGTGTCACCAAAGGGGATAATAGATAAAATGGACACAAAAACCATATCAAATTTAGACATACAATGGTGATTGTAACTAAACAACGTAAGATGGTAGTTCAACAGTGCAAATAAATAATAAACATTAAAAGGGACAAAAATGAGAAAAAAACATGTCAATGTCATTCTTAGAAAAGGTTTGAAACGGTGCATTCAAAAACATCACTGCATGCTTACATTTACATTGGTATGTATGATGGCACACTTAGTGATGGCCATGTGGCAACTGTTCAGCAGAAGAAAAGGCCTACGTTCGTACCCACTTATAGTACTAACATGTTCAACATTAATATCGACCTTTTTAAATTCTATTTTCTTATGAAGTTAAGGGTCTTTCTTGCCAAACTTCCTCCTCGGGACAATCCCACTGAAACTGACTAGGGTTATACTAAGTTCAAACCAAAAATTACTTTAGTACCTCTGATAACCGTCCATTCAATAGAAATATTTCAGAACATACTACTTGCAGATCATAAGAAATGATGGTTTGGTAAACCAAGATATTCTAATCTTAAAAGGTGCATTTTTTCTCAGATTAAGTCCTTATACTCGGAGACCCTAATATTACCATCCACCCTGCATGCAAGGGAGGCTCATTGGTAATTATTACTACTGTGGCTTACGAGAAGAGTGTATGAAACAACTAGAGGATATCAATGTATACACATCGTTAGATCATGAACCCACTGCGAGCATCTGTAAAGACCTAGATGAGATTGCGAAATTGGCATTTGAGATGGATTGGATTTCAAATAAAACCGAGGCCTATTTTATCATATTACACCCAAGGGTTCCTACCTTTTACTTCCTCCTTAAAATCCATGAAAGTCTTGATAATCCTCCATGCAGACCCATTCTTGCAGCCACCGGCGGCATCCTTAACCCCTAGGTACATACACAGACCATTTTCTACAGCCACTCATACAGAATACCTGACCTCACAGATGACGACATCTTGTTCACTGTTATGTCAACAGTCTCTATACCAGTATACCACATGATATTAGACAAGACGCCATGGAGTGGATCCTGCTGCAGGCAGGCCCAATAGGAGCAGCAAAGGAGTTTATCATGATCTTGTTGAATTTTTTTTCATAAAACTCCTATTTCATATACAAGAATCAGCAGTTTTTTTTACAAGCATCAGGAACCTCTATGGGGGCCACAATGGGCCCAGTATACGGCAACCGTTTCATGCACAGATTGGAGACCACACACATTTTATAACTTCCGGTCTGGCATAAATAACTTATGGCATGGGTCAGGTATATTGATGACCTTTTTCGAGTTTGGCATGGTCCACTTAACACATTACACGACCATATCATGAACTTGTTTGTAACATTGTCTAATTAGTTAGGTATAGGGTGTGCAGCCCTTACCCCAGGCTCGTAGCCTTGGTCCTTTCTTCAATTACAAACACACTTACACCCACCTTCACTCCCTCTTCCTTCCTTTATACATACAATTATCCCTCCCGTGTTCCTTTATACATACAATTATCCCTCCCGTGCCCTCCACGCTATGCAAACACACAAACAAGACATACATACATTCATAAATGTGCACTTACCTCAGATGCCCGCGACTCCCTTGTTCCTTCCCGGCCGACACCTGTCAGCCCCTGTGCAGACTCGTGTGCACGAGGAGTGTGGCAGTTCGATTTAGATTAGAAAGCGGATTTGGATCTTTCTTTTGAAATTAGAACCCGTTTTTCACTCCACACCTCTAATATAGCATTGCTCTATAAGACTGGCATTGATCTCATATGGAGCACACATTCAAGCATGCCATTTAAGGGCTGCACACCCTTATTGCTTTGCTCTGTGCCTCTAAACTGCAGGTGAACTTGCATGGATGGCCAGTAGGTGGTGCTGTGGAACATGCGGCGTCCTCACGGAAATGATTCATTCTACTCCTGCATTACATGGTGGAAGGGATTTGTTTCTTGCATTTTCAGACCCAACATAACATTGGTTGAGAGCCTGCCCAAAGCTGCAGCAAATGAATGGTTTGATGTCTATGGAACTTTACAGCTGCACATCATTCTGAGAGATGGTCCTGCTGCTTTTATTATACTCGTGGCACAGTAATCCTGGTTATCACATTCTAATAAACTCCAATACACAGCATATGCAAACTAAAATGTATCCATTTGATGAGGCCACCTATAAAGTCCTGGCTACATGTTTACTCAAGCCTGTGGTGTCTAAAAGACATTAAAGACGATAGTAATTGATATGAGGAAGCCAAGGACAGAACACAACCCTTTCAGAGTAGCAAAGAATCATCTTGCCAGAGACCTGCCATTTAAATTTGGAAGGGCAGTACGAACCAGCCTAAAACACAGCAGCAGTGTGGTATTTAATTGAATGTGGCACTGCTGCTGCACCTATATTAATATTGCGTTAATGCTTTATTGCTTATTAAGGGAGGCACACCCTTATTTACTTTTTTGCTAGTGTGGTGGGTTTTCTACATGCGAAATCGAACAAGTTCAATTTGGTGGCCCATGGTGCCATGGCCCAAGCCCACAATGTAGTTGCCCCAAGTTCCAGCGAAAGCCAACTTAATACCTTTAATAATATGCGGACAGGATACAAGCTATATTTAGTTTTTTTTTGTGGTTTCTTATATACCCATGCCCCGCATACCCCCCACCCCCCCCAAGTGATACATAGTAAAACGAATTCACCAAGATAATATCATTTGGTGAAATGGGAAAGCTGGGATTTGAGGAGTCCTGGTGTCACAGTCAGCATTTTAACAGCAGGATACATCTCCTACCATCCAATCTCATCTTCAGTTTGTGAGGCGGTGGGGAAAGCTGTACAATTCATTGCTAGAGCGGGGCCAGAGTTGAGCCAGGGGGTGTGGCTTCATTCTAATACCCAAACATGAGCTGGTACAGCAAACAAAAACTCATACATGGCCTCCTGCCTCCCACTCAGCAACACAAAACCTATACGTGGAACCCTACCACCCACCTTCAAAACATAAGGTCCTCACTTGGCATCCCACCTTCCCACAAGACCCACACCTGCCATCCTCATGAAAATCACGGCTGGGTGCTCCTAATTTTGGCAGATAAGGAAAATTGTTTTAAAGTGATTTGCAAAGGATCACATTGTGTGTGAAGAGTAGAAGGTGGGGGTTTGAACCCGTTTCCTTGGAAAGCCAGCTTTGCACTTCAATTCAGCAATACAGAGGAAACTGCGAGGGGAGTTCAACTGGGAGCTAGTGATGGAGCAGGGGTAAGAGCGGCCTGTTACAAGGAAGATGGTGTGCGTTTGTTTGGGTCTGTGTGACTGTGGTTATGTGTTTGAGTGTATGTGTGGAATGATGGATCTGTGTTCCTGCGACTGTACATATATACATCTATATATGTGTCTATGTTAATTTGTATTTGCTTTTTGTTGTTCACATAACATCGTCCTAGACAATGGAAAACTAGTATAGACTCACTTTGTAGTCTACTAATATTTAATGCCGGAGTTGTACATCTTTCTGTGAATGTTTGTCAATTGTGCACGAAAGTCAGTACCACAAATATTCCAACAGCCTTCGCTATAACCAACATATAGTAATATCTATGGATGCTACTCAGGATGCAATAAACTCTTTTTGTAATTAATAAATCTGTGAACAGCAAATTGACCACAACAATGGGGAAGCATTCTTACAAGATGAAACCAATGAAAAACGTTAATGTTAATGGGTCTTGCGCACACTGTTGCCACTTGTAAGATCTCTGGCAGATCTGCAATGGAAGGGGGGAGTTGTAGGGAGTTTGTTAGTGGGATTGAGCGGGAGGAGAAGAGCAAGAGAGCTTAGATGTGCTTTCGGCAGCTTCAGGTCAGAGAAACTAGTCACTGAGCTTAGGTGGGTTTTAGGTTGGTAGCCGACATGTGGTGTTGAGGTATGATTGTGTGTGCTTTTGTTTCTTTCATGTTGGGGTGCATGTGTCTTGTGGTGCAGTAGAGGTATGGTTGTGTTTAGTTTAGAGTTTTAGGCGGAGTATACAGAATGTTAAGATTTTAGTACGGTTAGTTAGGAGCAACTTATTTCCTACCCCTATCAATCCATCCACGTGTGCTGCATTTCCTGCCCCCAACAATCCATCCAAGTGGGATACATTTCCTACCCGCAAAAAAAAGTTAATTGCAGCACATGTCCTGCCCCCAACAATCCATCTCAGAGAGCAGGATCAAACACAATATAGATGATACACAAAGCCCATCTCAGGGCGCAGCAGGGAGCATTTGGCTAACCTGTAAATTGGGCCAAATGTAAAACATGGCTAACCTGCATAAATAGGCTATGTGCCAACAATATGCCAACCCATGGAAATAGGCCAGATGCAGAAGACTGCCAGTTTACACAATTAGGCTAAATGCAGGTAAGTATATCATAGTAGGTAATACAAGTGTTTTTTTGATTTTTTTACCGGAGTACAGTAATGGCTGTATGGAATGGTGGAATGTCCCTGCGGGCCCAGAGCAAAAGAATGCCCTGGTCAGCTGCAACATAGAGGCGGCCGCGGGAGAATACAAGAATAAATAAAGACGGGCAAAAGGGGTGTGGGTGCGCCTTACTGTCCAGGGGAAGTGTCCCTGCAGACCTAGAGCAAAAACAGGCCTAGGTCAGCTGCAACACGGTGAGACTCTTTAAGCCCAGGGGCACAGACCCAATCAGGGCACACACTGGGTCTTATGGCAGGAGGCTGGAGAGGGACCCACAGCAGCAGAGGGAAAACACAAGAAGCAGAAAAAAATACAGGCAAAAGGGCAAGGGGGGGGGTGCTTCCATGCAGGTGGAGTGTCCCTGCAGGCCCAGAGCAAAAGAAGGCCTGGGTCAGTTGCAACATCAAGGCGGCAGAGGAAGAACACAAGAAGGAGAAGGAACAAGTTACTTACCTTTAACTGTTGTTCTCCAGCATGGGTCTGGCATGGATTCACATGCTCATGAATATTCCCCGTCGTCAGGCTGGGAATCCTCGGTAAAGAAAAAATCAGTATCAGTTTCGTTTCTGATCTGTCTTTCGTAGTAGTAACCAATCACTGATCTCTGCGTCATACTGACCACAGCCAATGACTGCCATCTCCCTAAGCCCCGCCTCTGGCAGCCATCTTCAGATTTGGTAGCACGTGAAGTGGCAGTATGACCAAGTGAAGAGCCGCAGAGGGGTAGGCGGGAGGGTTCGCATGTGAATCCATGCCAGACCCATGCTGGAGAACAACAGTTACATGTAAGGAACTTGTTCCTTCTCCAGCATGGGGTCTGGCATGGATTCACATGCTCATGAATATAAGAATACATAGCAGTACACACATGCACAACCACGGGAGGTGGCAAAGGCTCAACATTAAGCAATACAACAACTCAACATTAAGCATCTCTTACCTCGTCACCAGGCTCACCTTAAGCGAACAGGTTGCGCAGCACTGCTTGGCCGACCCTGGACTCCTCCCTGGAATCCCGATCGACGCAGTAGAATCTCGTGAAGGTGTGCGTCGACCTCCACGTAGCAGCCCTGCAGATGTCCAGCAGGGGCACACCAGATAGGAACGCCGTAGTAGCAGCGATCGCTCTGGTCGAATGGGCTCTCGGACGGCCTGGCAGCGGTCGGTTAGCCAACCGGTGGCAGTGCATGATGCAGCCGGAGAGCCATCTGGAAATAGAAGACTTCCAGAGAGCCTTCCCTTGATTCACAGGTCCAAAGTTCACAAACAGCTGTGATGTCCTCCGAAAACTCTTTGTGCGGTCCACGTAGAACTTCAGCGCTCTAGCCACATCCAGCGAGTGCAAAGTCCTCTCGGCCGGCGACGAAGGAGACGGGAAGAAAACAGGTAACACCAGGGGCTCGTTAAGATGGAAGTCCGACGGCACCTTGGGCATAAAGGAGGGGTGCGTCCTAAGCACCACCCTCGAGGCATGGAAAGGCAAGTACGGTGCTTTGCAGGATAGGGCCTGGATCTCTCCCACTCGTCGTGCGGAGGTAATGGCCACCAGGAATGCAGTCTTCCACGACACAAACTTCATCGGTGCAGAGTGCATCGGCTCGAATGGGGGCACCATGAGCCTAGTCAGCACCACGTTAAGTTCCCACGCCGGGGCAGGGGCCTTCACCGGCGGGAACGACCGGAACAGTCCTTTCATAAACTCTTTCACCAGTCGATGGGACCACAGGGACGTCCGTCCTGTGGTTCTGGTATATCTGGAGATCGCCGCCAGATGAATCTTAATGGAGGCATGGGCTAGCCCAGCCTTTGCCAGCGATAGCAGGTACGGCAGCGCCTGAGGGGCCGTAATCCGTAGGGGGTTGATCTTCTGTGCTCGGCACCAGATAGAGAACCTCTTCCACTTGTGACCATAGCATTTGAGAGTTGAGGACGCCCTGGCCTTTGCAAGAACCTCTCTGCAGTCGACCGGTATATCGTACCCTCCAAACTCTAGCGTTGCAGGAGCCAAGCCTGCAGGTTCAGCGACGCCGGGTCGTGGTGGAAGATGGCGCCTCCTTCTCTGGAGAGAAGATCCGCGTCTGCCGACAGCTTGATGGATGGGGACGTTGACAAGTCCAGAAGGTCCGGGAACCAGATCCGCCTCGGCCACGCCGGTGCGACGAGGATCATCCTGCACCGGGACCTCTTGAGCTGGTTGATGAGTCGAAGCAGCAACGGCAACGGAGGGAACACATACAGGTATAGGCCGTCCCAGGGGAACGAGAACGCATCGCCCATGCTACTCGGCTGGGGAAACCTGCTGGCGAACCTCTGGCACTTCCGAGTTCGTCGCTGTTGCAAACATGTCGATTTGGGGTTTGCCCCATCATCGGAAGAGTTGATCCACCTGATCCTGGCGCAGCTCCCACTCGTGACATGCGCGCAGCTCCCTGCTGAGCGAGTCGGCGATGGTGTTTCTTTCTCCTGCCAGGTGGAAGGGAACCAGGAACATCCCCTGGGCGACCGCCCAGTGCCACAGATCCTGTGCCTCCTTGGATAGGGCTGGGGATCTGGTACCTCCCTGCTGCCGTATGTAAAACATTGTCGTGGTGTTGTCCGTGAAGATCCGCACCACCTTGCCCTTGAGCGACGGGAGGAACGATTTGAGAGCCCAGAACACGGCTCGGAGTTCCAGGATGTTGATGTGCAGGAGCTTCTCCTCCGGGAGCCAGAGGCCTCTTGCGTGGAGATCTCCGGTGTGGGTGCCCCAACCTACCAGGGAAGCGTCCGTCGTCACAGTCTCCTGGTACGCCGGCGTCTGAAAATCCTTGCCCGCCGTGAGGTGCGCTCGAACGCCCCACCACTGAATCGCCCGCCGGAACCCCTCATTGAGGGGGACCCTGTCTTCGAAGGTGCCTGTCGCCTGCGTCCAACGGGCGTCGAGAAATTCTTGAAGAGGGCGCATCCGTAGACTGCATAGGCGCACCAGGTAGATTCAAGAGGACATCATCCCCAGGAGGGACTTGATGGACCTCACCCTGGCCACGTCCGTGGCTAGCAGGCGCTGCACTTTGCCCAGAATGGTCTTCGTCCGTTTTTCCGACGGTGCCGCCAGGCGCCTCACTGTATCGAGCTTCGCTCCCAGAAACAGGGCCACCTGCGACGGCACCAGGTGGGACTTTGGGTAATTTATGGCGAATCCCAGGTCTGTGTGTAGGTGGACGGTCCTCGCAGTGTGTTCGACGGCGAGTTCCCTCGTCCTTGAGCGGATGAGCCAGTCGTCCAGGTAGGGGTAGACGTGGATCCCCTGCAGGCGCAGCCGCGCCGCCACAGGTGCTAGGCACTTGGTAAAGACCCTGGGGGCCGACTTCAATCCGAACGGCAGTGCTCTGAATTGGTAGTGGCGTCCCTGGACGACGAACCTGAGGAACTTTCGGTGACTTCTGAGGATGGGAACGTGGAAGTATGCATCCTCCAGGTCCAGCGACGATAGAAAGTCGCCTCCCTCCAGCTGTCCCAGCACGTGCTGGAGGGTGACCATCCTGAACTTTTGTGACCTGATGTATTTGTTCAAACGACGAAGGTCCAGGATGGGGCGCCAGCCGCCCGTCTTCTTCCTGACGAGGAAGTACCTTGAGTACACCCCGGAGCCTCTTCGGGACGGGCTCGATGGCGCCTTTCCTGAGCATCGCCCGTACTTCCAACAGCAGTTGCGGGACGTGATTTTCCTTCCTGGCCACAGGTGGAATGTGAGGGCACTTCTTCAGGAATTCGATAGAGTGTCCTCTTGCCAGGGTATCCAGCTCCCAACGATCGGTGGAGATGGACTTCCACACGCCGACGAACTTCGTCAGCCGGCCTCCCACCGGGGTGCTTCAGTGGGGGCCCGAGGCCACGGCCGGTTCAGTCCTGCTTGGAGGTGGTGGCCTTGCCGCCCTGGCCACCTTGCCGACGGCGGCGAGGCGCTCCCTGCTTGCCGCAACCCCTGTAGGCCTCCTGAGACGAGGAGCGTGCCGCCTGGCGGTAGGACGACGAGCCACCGCTGGATCCCTTGGAGGCCCCCTGTCTGCGTCCGGAGCTCCGAAAGGGCCATCGTTGCTGAAGGGCTCCTAGGGCGCGGGCCGTCTCCGTGTCCGTCTTTATGGCTTGGAGGGATTCGTCCACCGCCTTCCCGAACAAGTTGCTGCCGTCGAACGGCATGTCCAACACCCTGGTCTGGACGTCCTGACGGAAGTCGGTCGCCCGGAGCCAACCCCGTCGTCGTAGGCAAACTCCTTTGCCCAGCTGGCGGAACCCGGTATCGGCAATATCTGTTGCCACCGTTATGGCGTGGTCCGACGCCACCTCGCCTTCTTGAAGTATTTCCAGGGCCTCGGACCTCTTGTCGTCCGGTAGGAAGTCCAATATGGGGGCCAGTTTAAACCAGAGCTCCCTGTCGTAACGGGCCACGATCGCCAGGGCGTTGGCTGCTTTGATCGTCGTCGCCGCCGACGACGAAATGACCCGTCGCCCCATGGCGTCCAACTTCTTTCCCTCGCCGTCCGGAGGGGAATTCGACGTTGAGGCTCCTGACCCCGCCGCTTTCTTCTTCGCCGCCGCCGAGACGACGGAGTCTGGCGTTGGCTGGGCCCTGAGGCACAGGGGAGCGGTCTCGGGGACCCGGTACTTCTTCTCGTACCGGTCCCGTTTGGCTGGTGCCATGGAGGGGTTCTTGAGTACCGACAGGCCCTCCTCCCAGATGTCATCGATTAGAGGCACCGCGATGACAGTCTTCCTCTTGGCCTCTCGGCGCTGATAGAGGAAACCTTCCTTTTTCTGCTCCTCCGGGCAGAGCTGGAACAATTCGGACGCCCTGGCGATCATGGCATGGAATGAGCCAATCTCGTCGGGCGGAGATGCCTGTGCGACGGGAGACCCGTTCTGTCGTCGTCGCCGTCGCCCTCAGAACCCGTCATCGAGCCCACTGCACCCTCATCTCCCGACTCGTGGGAGGATGAGGAGGGAACTGCAGGCCTTACGGGGGCAAGCGAAGGAGAGGGTTGGGTCCTCCGTCGTTTGTGTTGAGGACTTCCCGACGGGCCAGGTTGCGGGTCCTCCGGCCTGGGCCGTGGTAATCTCGTCCTTATCTCAGAGCATAAGGACTGGATCGCAAACAAAATGGCCGCCGAGCTATACTGAGGCCTAGGTTCCGGCTGCGCCGGAAGGGAAGGCTGCTCTTCCTCGCCATCTTCCTCGGTTATCGCCCGAGGATCTTCCTTGCGGGACGGAACCTTCTCGAAATGTACTTCGAGATTCCTCGCGACCTCGGTCAGTTCCCCCTCTGAGGCTGACTCCGAGCTCGAGGAGGCTACCGTGCCCCCCCCCCTTGTTCCATCATGGGGGCCATGACGATGGGCTGAAAAGAGGATTCCCTCCTTGGCGGCAGGGAAACTCTAGTCCCGGAGGCAGTCTCCGCTGGCAGGGTCTCTGCCGGCTTGGCCAGAGTCGCCGCGATCGCCTCGATAGAGGCCTTTGCCTGCTGGGTAGGCGCCTTCACCACCTTAGGTGCGTCCTGGGCCTTCTCCTTAGGGGGAGGGGCGACGTCTCGCTCCCCCTTTCTTGAGATCGGACGGGGCTTCTCCCGAAGCTTACCCGGGGTCTCAGACTTCCTCTTCCCCGAACCGGAGCGCTGGCTCGTGGTTGACGGTGCCGGGGAAGGTGCGACCTGCCTGGCGACCGAAGAGCCCGACCTTTCGGCGCTCCCGGAGCCAGCGGACTCGCGCCGCTTGGCCTGGTGTTGGGCCCCCGTCACTGGGGCGCCCGCACAGGACTTAGAAGCCCGCTCGGACCCTTTCTTCTTCTTCTCACCCGTCGAGCCCTTCTCCAACCAGCTGGCGAGACGAGATCGACGGTCCCTCATGGTCCGCTCCGACAAGTTCTTGCAGAACTGGCAGTCCTTCTCTACATGAGTCTTGTCCCAATGAAGACAGTACAGGCATCGCGAATGTTCGTCCTCCTTAAACACATTCTGCAGCCCGCATCCAGGGCAGCTGCGAAACAGCTTGGGTCCGGGTGACGAACTCGCGTCCTGGGCCATCTCGAAGTAGGCCGCAAATCTTCTGGAATCCTCCAAGAGGTTGATTCAACGAAATCTTCACCATTGAGGGGCGTAGGAAAATCCCGCAACGGGTACCCGTTAACGGGAGTAGAAACGGTGGAGCTTGAGGCTCGATTAACCGAAAAAAAGTGAAAATTCACCTGAAAAAGCACGAAACACGCAGTAAAAGCTCGAGAGCTAAGCACGAGGACTCCCAACTCTTGAACGTGCGGTAAAAATCTGAAGATGGCTGCCAGAGGCGGGGCTTAGGGAGATGGCAGTCATTGGCTGTGGTCAGTATGACGCAGAGATCAGTGATTGGTTACTACTACGAAAGACAGATCAGAAATGAAACTGATACTGATTTTTTCTTTACCGAGGATTCCCAGCCTGACGACGGGGAATATTCATGAGCATGTGAATCCATGCCAGACCCCATGCTGGAGAACAAAATAAATAAAGATGGGCCAAAGGGGGGGGGCTTAACATGCAGGTGTAGTGTCCCTGCAGGCCCAGAGCATAAGGCTCTTCTCACTCATGCACACACACTGTGGAGGCAAACGTGGGGGGGGGGGGGGGGGCAGCCATAGATATTTGCAGCATTGGTGAACACCAGTGCCTCATGCCATCTACAGAAGTGGGTTTTGCAGCACCTTGTTCCTTCCAGGCAGGCTGGACTATGAAGGATTTGCTCTTTTTCAACTGTATATTTTGCAAGTTGCAGCCTTTGCCCCCGGGAGCAACAGCAGCCCAGCCAGCCTGGGGGCAATTGCCCTCTTAATTGCCCCCTTGTCCTCCTTCCCAGCCCACCCCTGCTCAGGAATATTTTTAATTTCCATTCTGTAGCGCGATGCGACAGGATGGAAAACACTTTAGGTCATGGAAAGGGATGTTTGCAAAATCTAAAGGGAGTACCAGGCACTTGCACTTGCTGTGGGCTAGAGGTACCTCAATACATTGGCACCATTTTTCATGGAACTATTTTAGGCATTTACTGCATATGTATGTCCAGGAAACAGGTTATATGTCCAGTAGGGGATGACATTCCATCTAAGGTTATTTAGAAGTATATAAAAGTTAATTACCCCTGATGCACTATATGCCCTAGAATCAGCTGAGGGAAAGTTTATGAAAGATCTTGGAAAACTGGAAGCAAAATTATGGAAACCATTGTTGGGGCTACCAGGGTCCACTCCGATGGAGGCTATTAGGTGTGAATTAGGGCTAATTTCGCTTGAAACACTGTTGAAAAATTCAGTGCTGTAAATTGTTCATAAAGATAGTGATGTGGGAAGGGGAGGAAGAAAGCCTTATGAGTCTCATTTGGAAGAACATGAATGAGCTAGATAAATTGAACACCTTTATGACAAGTTTAAAAGATATAGCGCTTTCTCTTCTTGATGAATTAAGCATTAAATTTCCCACTGTGAAAGAGGAAGTTAATTTGATGTTTAAACGCCTCAATAAGAAAGCAGTTGTCTGAGATCTGTTTAAGAGTCAGGCATATCTTTACAGCAAGATACAATATAGTATGTATGCTCTACAAGGGCTGAAACCTGCAACACCAAGATGCTACCTATTAAAAACTGGTAACAAAAAGTTGGTGAGATTTATTATGTTCCTTCGTTTCAACATCTTACAGTACACGGGAGCTTGGACGGGAAAACCCTGGGAGGAGAGCTGGTCAGCTCTCCTGAAATCAGTTATCCTGGCGATATAATAACTCACTGCCCTCTTCGGGTCTAGGCGATGTAACCGTTCCTCCTGCTTACAAGGGTGAAGAGGAGGGTAGAAGACGGGAGGTTAATGGATTGCACAAGTGGAATTCTGAGACAACCTTGGGGAGGAAGCCAGGTGTTAAACGTAGTGAAACTTTCTCCTGGAAAAAACGCAGGAAGGGTGGCTTACAGCATAAGGTCTGTAATTCACTCACCCCCCCCCCCCCCCCCCAGCAAATATAATAGCCACCAAGAAGGCTGTTTTCAAAGAGAGAAGCCGTAAGGAGCAAGAGTGCATAGGCTCAAAGGGAGCTGCCATCAAAATGTCAGAACTAGATTAAGGTCCCAAACCGGGACAACAAAGGGAGTCGGCAGAAACTTATTTACAAGGCCTTTCAGGAATTGTGCCATTACCGGGATCATAAAAAATGAACCTTGATAGAGGGATCTTTTAAACACAGAAAAGGCCGCCAAATACCTTTGACTGTGGTGACCTGAAGGCCTGCAGAGGCCAGTGACAGAAGGAACTCCATCACTGAAGCAGTGGGGCAAGAGATGGGGCCAATCTCGCGTTCCCTGCACCATGCCTAAAATCTTCTCCATCTACACGCGTACAAAGATCTTGTAGATGCTCTTTGTGTAACCAGATACACCTCAAGTACTTCCTCAGAGAGGTTCCAGTCATCATATCTCATCCTCTCAAGAGCAACGCATGTAGATTGAGGGAGTCCGGACGTCGAGGCAACCGGTGAGGTTGACAGATGGACAGATCCAAGAGGTCGGAGTACCACGTTCTCGTAAGGGGCGATCAAGATCCTGTTAACTCGAAACCTCTTCAACCTCTGCTGAACCCATGGAGTGACGGGAACCGGGGGGGGGGGGGACGCGTAAAGGAGAGGGAAGGTCTAATCCACTAGAAACACATCCCCCAAATGCACCGTTCGCTGGAAATACCCCAGAGAGCGAAGACCACCTCTAGGACTTCCTGGCACACTTCCCACTTGTGCAAGACCGTGCTCTGCCTGCTCAGAGAATCCGCCAAGTTCTTCTCTGTGCCCGACAGATCAACTGCCGAGACTGAGATCCTGTTCTCCAGCAACCAGAACCAAAGCATCATCACCTCAGTGCAGAGGGGGGGCGGGAGTGCACACCACCTTGCTTGTTGAGATAGTGCATTGCCACTGTGTTGTCAGTCAGAACGAGGACATTGCCACTGTGTTGTCAGTCAGAACGAGGACATGTTTCCCCTGCAGAGATGGGGCAAATGCTTTCAGAGCTAGTCTGATTGCTCGCAACTCCAACCTGTTGTTGTGCCAGCTTCCGTCGTTGACCAGAGACAGGTCACCTGCAAATCTTTGCAGTGAGCGCCCCAACCCTTCAGAGACGCATCTGTGACCACTCAGGTCTGCGGCGCCAAGGAGACCAGAAGGGTTCCCCTGCCAAAAGACTGTTGCGGTCAGCCCACAAGGACAGGTCGTTGACGACTGATTCCGACACCCTGAGGAGATCTGAGAGAGAGCTGAGGTACTGAGACCACTGATCCCTCAGTAGCCATTGCTGGGATCTCATGCGCAACCTGGCCTCGGCACTAGAAAAATGCAGGAGGCCATGAGCCCTAGGAAACAGAGGAAATAAGCCGCTGGTAGAGTGGCATGGTTCCGGAACAAGTCAACCATCTTTGTCAAGCTGACTACTCTCTACTCGGGAGGGAAGGTCTTCCCCGCCTGGAAGTCTAAGACTGCTCCGATGAGCTGGAGCCGCTAGCCCTGAATTTAGAGGTATTATGAAGTTAGGGCTGGGACTACTGAAATTCGAGGTCTGGAGAGGTGACCGCTGGCGTCCTGGAGGCCTTGAGCCAGTTGCAACTAAAGCGGTTGGCAATACTGAGCGGTGCTCTTGGCTCAGAGGCCTTCTGCATGGGAGGGCCTAGCCATGCCGACTGCAGCATGCTTCTTGAACATTTAAAGCACTGAGGATTTGAAATCCTCCCACTCTTGGTAGGTGGTAGACCTCACTGATGGCATACCTTTATCTGTCGACGACTCGGGAGTCCAGGTGGTCGCAGTGAGGCTTTTTCTTCTTTAGGGACGAGGAAGAGTGGCTCTTTGAGTGGGACCGTTTCTTCTTCTTACGCCTGTGTTCTTTCTCTGGGGTGTGCCCCTCAGTTTTGGCCTCCGAAGACCGAACCGTCAACCGCACCAGTGGTTTTGAAGGCAGTCAACCCAGAGCGAGTTTTGCAGCGCGATTGTAAATGGATTTAGGTTGCTTTTTGGCGCACAACAGACACCCGTCAGTCCCGTGAACCGCACGAGGCACCAGAGACACAACTCGTGTGGGTCAGTGATGGACATCTTGGTGACACAATCGGAACACTGTTTGAAACCTGATACCCGAGTGACCAACATCTTGCGTCAAGGATTCTGAAAAAAGTACGTTTTCTGATGAAAACGTCAAGAGAGTCGAAGCTCTGTGTTCCCAAGCAGCGTGTTAGCACGTGGAAAAAAGGAACTGAGGTTGGGGTGTGGTGACGTGGTATTTATACGACGCCCGACGTCACGTCCAGAACCGACGACCAGACACCAAGCAAGATGGATTGACGGCCGGGTCGAGGTCCACTATGCCCCCTGTCAAAAATAAATTCTGAAGCAGCAGAGCTGGAGGGAATATCTATCAGCTGAGGAATCTGCGGAATCCTTTGAAATACATTTTTATGGGAATAGTTACCCTTTCTCACTTGGAATGTTATGTTATTGAAATTTGTACTGCACACCAAATGTAAAAAGCCGTATTGAGTGTGGAGAAAACATGAGGTTGTTAGCGGGTTATGTTCTTTGGGCGTTGTTCGCGAGAAACATTATTTTTTACGTGCTTGGATCTTTCTCATTGCTCTTGGTGACTGAGAACATTTTGGGAGAGGGCTCAGGTTCTTACCTTTGTTCTGGTTTTGGGTCATGTTTCAAAGAGTATTAGTTGGATTAGTTTAGGTTTAATTGGCTGTGCTTGAGTGGTGTGCTGGTCCACAGGTGTTTTGGATAGGTTCTGTTCAAGTATTCCTGCAGGTTTGTTCCTAATTGTTAATTTGTCGTTGTGTTCTTCCTGGTGAGATTTTCTTGTTGTGTAGGGGTTGAACTTGGTGGTGCTGCTAAATGGGTTGTCCCTGTAAAGCATGTTGTCCCAAAATGAGTAGAATTAACGGAGTAAGCACTTTTTCTTTTGCAGTTTTGTTCCTTGTTCTGCATTTTATTCCTTTTGTTCATTCTGGTAGGTCCTTTGCTGAGCGGGTCAGCTTGTCTCATGGCTGTGTGCTGTAATTCTTTGTTTCTCGCTTGGTTTTGAGTTGATCTTTATGCTAGTGTCTGTGGGATATATTAGCTCAAACATTTCAAGTGTTTCTTTTTGTTCATTAGTTCCATGCGTAATCCCGGGTCATCTGGTAGTGGTGGTGTACAAAGTGCTTCGCTTGTATGGCATGATGGCCCAATGCAAATGGGTTGTTGCGATTTTGTTTTTTATCAACTTGTTCCTTATTAACTATTTGGTGTCTATGGCGTTTGTGGGTGGGTGCTATCTTGTACAATGGTGGAAATATTGTGGTGGCATGTTGTGGTGTATTCGTCTTCTGATGGGTTGTGAGTGGTTTTCCATCCCAGTGTAAGTGCTCTTACACTGTCTGGATTTCTTTACGGACACATTTCCGCAATTTTGATGAGGGTGGAGAACACAAAGCCTACGTATTTTTTTTTCTCACCGTGTCTGGATTCAATATGTCCTTGCTAGATCCAAGGATCGTTTGTGGTTGGTAAAGAGTTATTTTTGATGAAAGGAAATCTGCTTTCTGAACATGCAGTGCTGTTTCTGTGTGGGATGAAGGGGCTTTAAATTGGATTATTTCTTTCACCAGCCATTGGAGGCTTTTCGGGCTGGGCTGATGTGTACCCTCCCGTTTAGTCTTGGTATAAGTCTTGTTATTGGATTTGTAGTAATTTCTTTGTGAGGTAATCTGGCATACCAAAGTACAGGTTGTTTGTGTAGTTGATTCCTGACAAGATCAGTGAAATTATAATGAGGGTCCAGTGTGGAAACCCGAGATATGACATGATACATCCGACTGTACATAGGTGGCAGAAGTATTCCTTATTATGGTGCGTGGACTTGTGGTTGTGGTGTGAGCCCAGTGTCCATGAGAATTCCAAGATGTCATCTTGAAAATTGTTTGGGTGTTATCTGCAAAACTGTAACTTGCCAGTTTGTGCTTTTTTATTTATTTCATAAGGGGGCCAGTTGACAAGTGCTGGGCAATATCCTCTGTATTTGCAGTTTTGTGACAATTGGTAACCGATACTATAACTGTTGCGGGAGGGAATTATGCTCTCTAATGTCTGACAAATACATACAAACACCTTAACACACGTTCGCACACTAATTTTATAATAATACAATACACAATGTAGCTACAAGTGTTACCCAAATGTCGTATTGCAATATTGTGATTCAGAGAAAACAACAAGATATTATTAACTTCGTACCACAATGTGATGCTAATTGCCACCATTTTGAAATATGCCCTTGTGGCAAAAACATAGACAAACTGGTAATATGTTATTTTTAGTTTGTTTCAAACAATGAAAAATGACTCTCAGGATGCATATATACACTAACAAAGTACTATATATAATACCTCTGAAAGATCCTGGATTATTTATTCTTTAGTGTAGTGGTTCAGAGGAACAGCATATTGCGATCATGTGATGGCAGGTATAATTTAGCACCCACCAAGTGACAATGCTCTCTAAACATCTCAGTTTTTACAATTATAAATACGGGATAAACGCTCACTAGTACCCATACCGATACTGCTGGAATCTGTTTATGGATTAAAACCGTTTGATGCACTTTAACTAAAGATATAATTAGTAAAATCAGCAGCGTGGAATCACGTGATTGGTATCACTTATATGTAAACAAGCCAAAATGGCCACCAGACGTGGATCGTGGATCTTTGAATGGGAACTGAACCCACTGAATTAAAGGTAAAGAGGGGAATTAGCCTTTACATCTCAGTTTAGAACAAGCAAGCATTCTCTAAAGGCATGGGGTACCCATGACCAACTGGATATTAATTCGGTCATGTTTCTTATAGGCCTGACAAATATCGGTATAGTTGTAAGGTGACTTTGCATAGCAGCAACTGGAATGCAGTGATACTGGATATACAAAACTGCTTCACAACCACCAGACAACACAAGAGGTACAGCTTACATTTAAAACGAGATTGTGGAGTTAGAATATTTAGCTTCTTCAATGCATATACATTTAGTGTATTGCTTACACAGTGATCATTTTATGACTTTCTCTAGGTCCAGCCCCAAGCTTATACAGGAAGGTGACGTGATATCACAATTAACGTTAATGAGAAGATAAATGAAAAAACGTGTTGAAAACCATCTGAATTTTGGGTACTCTCAACAAAGGTACATACGTTAATCTTAGGCGCAGTTCGCTAGCACCAATATGAATAATATAGTCCGAGTATCAAGCAACTTATTGGTTCATAATTCTATAGTTTACAGACCTTTATCCGCTGACTATGATTGAAGCATCAACAGGCTCAAATAAGGTCTTTATATAATATGGTTACTTTGCTAACACATGTTGCCGTTTCCCACAAGTGTGACAAGGCTTACTAATCTTTTTTGTTATTTCTCTCTTTTATGACTTACTTTCTCTTTTTTTCTCTTATGTTATGTCTCTTGTAAATCTTTATTTTATCCAATGAACAACTTTCCAACTGTTTGCAATTTGTGCAATGTCAATCGATGGCATGCAATTTGATCGACCCTTCTTTTACCCTACTCACCGCCTCCTAGTATGCTTAGTTAACAATTAAAAGAAGCAGTACTTAATTAAGTTCATTTTGAATACAAATACCTTAAAGGCCGGAGGGCGAAACTGATGACCATGCAGTTGGCAAAGTTCTTTGATTACAAATGTTCTCTTGATATTGAATATAGAACTGATGGGTATAATTTCGATCTCACTTTTACAAACTCACAAATGGACAAACTTGTATGCTGAGATGTATGGTTTTCAATACAACTTTGAAAATATTGATTATGTACTATTTTCATTTGGGAAGCGCTTGCAATCTAGGGATATTATCTTCAAATGCACTGCATTTGATGGTTTGCGTTCTTGAGTTGAAAGGAGGTAGAACCGCAACAACCAATCTATGAGGAAGGATCCCTATCAATTGAAATGCAGTGTTGTGAATGCCTGATTCTCGTAGACTCTTCATTAAGGTTGTGTGGCTGATGGTGTCGAAAGCTGCTGATATGTCCAGTAGAAGGAAGGCTTAAAATATGAATATTGTCAATGTTTATGTCGCCCCAGATGGATAGATATGCTAATTCTGTTCCTCGCAGGTTCTAAATCCTATCTGATGTTGGTCCATTTCCCTATTTGATTCCACTTGTTTAAGGATTTCTTTGTATGTGTAGTGCTCCAGGATTTTGGACGGGAAGTGCAAGTTGGATATGGGCATGTAGTTAGTTTGGTTGTCTGCGCTCTCTGCATTATTCCACAGGAGAGGTTTAACGCAGGTGGCTTGAAAAGCCTGTGGTACTATTCTGGTTTCCAGTGATAATTTAATCCGTTTTTGGAAACAGTAAGCCTGGGTTTGATTGCTTAGTATGTTTTTGAAAATGCCAGACGGGCAAGGGTCATTGGTTGATCCAGCCTTATTACTCTCTCACTAGTCTTAGAAAGTTTTCTGAGATAATTTGTCTGTTCTCTAGATTAAGGTTTTTACAGTTTCTTTTAGCTATGGTTTCAAGAGCAAAAAGGGTACAATTCTCCTGACATGTGATGCCAGTTTGGGGAAACCAAAATTGAATTTTGAAATTTTCATTAAATTGAATAGAATATTTTTGGAATTAAACCCTTTTAAAAGTCTTCCTGAATTGATTCAGTAGAAGGGAGTCCCTGGACACAAGGATTACTTTGTTGGAATTATAATTTCGAACTTTGTCACATTTTTGTTGAACTGGCAATAGATACATTTTTACCTTACACATTTTGGTTGTATATGCTAGTGTGAGGGTCAGATATATTTTGGACACAAGGTCAATTTTCTTTAGCTTTAGTTTGATGGGTAGGAACATTCGTGTTAGGATAGGGATAGATAGGTCTTCATCCCATTCCCTTAATAAACATGACAAATGTTGAGAACATTTGAGTGTCCATCTCTCATTTCTGACCCCTCACAGTGGTCTGTATATGGGCAGGAAAAATATGTTAATTTGGTGGCTAAATTTGAAGTAGAGAAGGGATTGGCAATCTTGGATGTCAGTTGATGGTTCCGATTAGATTAGGTGATTTTCTGGGCCACAGCAAAACCTCCCCATCGCCTCCATTCTCGGTTGGCTTGTATGAGTTTACAGTAATCTGGGAGATTTTCACGGGCGACTATTTTGTAGTCATTTGATAGCCATGTTACAGAGAGGAATAGTATGTTTGTGCCTTCTTTGCTCAGAAACTTGCAGATTTCGGTTTTGTGCTATGAATCAACCGTATATTAATTAAGATGCAGTGCATTGTGTTCTATTTTGAGGATCATGGTGTGATATTAGGGTGGGAGAGTTTGTGGTTCTGGTATCTGGAATTGCAGGATGTGCTGGGGCTCGTGGACGTCTGGTTTAATTGCTGAAGAGTTCCAACAGGGTGCCTGTGCTGTTTGTCTGACTTGTGTCATCATCTGTGTGGTCTATGGAGTGTTCTTTCCAGTCTATTTATAGGAAGGCTGCTGAGCGATTGGTGTGTGTTTGTTATTCTAGAACCTTCAACCACATTTATTTACCTGTTTTGTGCAACATGAACTTTTGTTGTAGGATGTAGTTGAAGCCTGTCATACATTCTGGGTGTGATACTGTGACATTTAATGGATGATTAGAAAAAGAAAAACGACATGACGCATTTAAAGTGACATTTTATATTATGAATGTCAAAACCCTGTTGCCTGTAAAGTTAAGAGTTTGAGAAGTCTAAAAGGTTGTCCTATGACTAAAATGGGATATTTATATTCTCCTACTAATGTATTTGTGTTATGTATTATCCGTGCAACTTTGCTGATTTATGTGGAGAATGTAATCTGGGATGGCTATACACTGGCAAAGAAAATTAAACTCTGCCATTTTGTAGTGTCAACCAACTCTCCTGTGTGGGGATTCGAAAATGGGAATTCTTGGTGGCGTTGTGTGCAGGGGTCATCTCTGGGTCCGCGAGGAGACGAATCCGAGATTAAATGATTTTGACAGGTTGCACCCCTGCCAGGAATGCAGATATGGTATGACCCTGTCAACAGAAAAGCCAACATGTTCTCTCTGAGGAGGGAAGGAAGGAAGGAAGGAAGGAAGGAAGGAAGGAAGGAAGGAAGGAAGGAAGGAAGGAAGGAAGGAAGGAAGGAAGGAAGGAAGGAAGGAAGGAAGGAAGGAAGGAAGGAAGGAAGGAAGGAACCCACCGCTCAGTAGGTTCAGTCAGCCCGGGCTCGTCAGGATTGTGGAGAGCTGTCACCGATTCTTTGGGGGTGCTGAGAGCGAGCGTCTGTGGTTTCCAGCAGTCGCATTTGAACTGGCTGCCTGGCATCCATCCGTGTATGAGAGTCTTCCGCAGCCGTGAATCCTAACAGGTCGGGAGATAAGGTAAAAGAGAGAAAGAAGCTGACCCATGGCAGATTTACTGCTCTAAACTCTCAGCTGTAGATGTTATCAGCCAGACCCAGTTAAAGGTAAGAGGTTTTCTGGCTCTCACTATTAAATCACACTTGCATGCAAAGGGAAACTCAAAGTGGCTGTTCCTGGAGCAGTGTTGGGCCAGTTTCACTGTTATTTCTGACAACGGATTACTGCGCACATAGCTAAATAAACACAGACTCCTCTGCCATTACTCACAGTGTATGATATTTATAGCGGGCCTATACACAAGTGTTTAAAGGCATGACGAGGCAAGGGGGGGACAAGACAACGATCTTACTAGGCCAAGTGACATTGAGACCGCACAAGTGCGCCGAGAGGGAAGGAGAAAAGTGCATGGGGAAGCGGAGGAGAAGTGCGAGACATAGGATCAAGACATAGGAAAACAGTGTGGCCAACAGGTGGTGGTGTAGGGGTTAAGTGCAGGAAACAGGTTTTAGATAAGTGCAATAGGGGGACTGTAGGGATTCAGAATACAGCTCCCAAGTGCAGGGTTGCCAGGAGGAAGTGCAAGTGTGCAACTGGGAGGGAGGGACATGGGTCCGGGATTCAGAGGGTAACCAGTGCATTTTCAAGCATGGGATCAGTAGGGGAGTGGAAGAAAGAAGGCAGAAGCAAAGAGAAAAGTCTTGAGCTGCTTCGGGAACCGGAGATGGTTCTGCTCAAGTTTCAGAGTGGCAGGGAGGCTGTTCCAGAGGGAGGCACCGGCCGAAGAGAGAGATTTGCCCCCAACTCGTTGCTTAGATAAGCGACTGACCCTCAGGGAGTTGGAGGAGGAAGAGCAAAGAGCACAGGAAGGAAGATACTTCTGAAGAGAAAGCTGGAGGTATTTTGGTCCCAGGCCCCAGAAGGTCTTGTGGACAATGCAAAGGGTCTTGAATTTTATCCTTGCAGCCGCTGTGAGCCAATGGAGAGATGTCAGTGCTGGAGAGATGCAATCCCTGGGCTTAAGACCAAGGAGAAGTCTTGCAGTCCTGTTCTGGATGGGTTGAAGTGGACAGAGAGTAGAGGAGGGTATATTTTAAAAGAGGCTGTTACAGTAGTCAAGCCTAGAAAGAACCAGAGCTCTGGAGACAGTGAGCTTCTGGGGAAGGAGGGAAAAGGAAGAATATCTCTGAGAAGGTGCAGTTGGTAGTTTGACTTCTTAGAGTCGTCAGAAATGTGAGGGGAGGAGGAGAGGTGGAATCAAAGATAACCATGAGGTTCTTTGCCTCACAGGTGGGAGCAGGAAGAGGGGCAAGGGAGGCTGGCCAGAGAATGGCGGGAAAAGTGGGTGTGTGTGTGCTGATGAGGAGGATCTCTGTCTTACTGGCATTTAGGCAGAGATTGTTGGCGGCACACCACTCCTGGATTGCAGACAGACAGAGATGGGAGAAGAGGAAGCAGAGGGGAGCCTGAAGGAGAGCTGGGTGTCAACCGCATAGCACTAAAAGTTGGAACAGAGAGCAGCAATGCGGTGGGCGAGAGGTGGCAGATATTGGTCGAACAACCAGGGAGAGAGGTTAGACCCCTGGGGAACCCCACAGTTGGAGAGCGAGATAGAGGAGAGGAAGGACCCAAGTTGGACCTGGGAGAGTCAGAGAGGAACGAAGTCAGCCAGGCCAGCGCCTGATCAGTGATACCCAGATTACCACAGAGCCGGTTGAGCAGGATGGCATGGTTGACCGTTTCAAAGGCAGAAGAGAGATCCAGTAGGATGAGAACAGAGGGGAGATTAGAATCAAGGTTGGAGAGCAGGTCTTCACGGATGTTCAGGAGAGCAGTTTCTTTGTTTCTGGCTGCTCTGAAATCAGACTGATGGTCATGAAGACAACCAACAGATTCAGTGTGAAGATTAAGCTGGGAGATGGCTAGCTTTTCCAGGAGTTTGCCCAGGAAAGGAGTGATAGAGATCGGGTGATAATTAGCCATTACGGAGGGGTCGGCTGAGGGTTTCTTGAGGAGAGGGTGCACAAGAGAGAAGAGGGGTGGAATGGCTGCAACAGGGCTAGATGAAGAGGAGAAAGTGGAAGGAGAAGCAGAGAGGTGGGTTGTAGAGGTAAAGTGAGAAGCCAGGGGAGTACAGAGGGCCGGGAAGGAACAGGAGAGGTAGGGACTGCAGAAGGACTGTCCAATTTCTTGCCGGTTTTAAAGAGGGGGAGAGAGAGAGAGAGAGAGAGAGAGAGAGAGGGAGAGGGAGAGGAGGAGGGGTAGAGGGAGAGGGAGAGAGAGAGAGATTGAGATTGCAAAAGATACCTGTGGCGGGACAGGCGGCATCCAGATGGATGTTGAAGATTCCAAGGAGGAATAGAGTGGTTGAGGCGAGGAGGGAGGCAGAGAGGTACGGCCACTCCGAGAGGAAAGAGGTGATCTGACCAGAGTGGCCAGGAGAGAGAGAAAGCTGACAGACAAGGCATTCAAAGGAGAAGTAGGCCTGTATAGGAATGATGGAGGCAGGGATCCACTCTGGAAAGATCAAGGCTACACCACCACCGGGGCGATTGGATGTGGGC
Source organism: Ambystoma mexicanum (assembly GCF_040938575.1). Lineage (NCBI taxonomy): Eukaryota > Metazoa > Chordata > Amphibia > Caudata > Ambystomatidae > Ambystoma > Ambystoma mexicanum. The sequence goes on from NC_090934.1 coordinate 1,283,768,054, forward strand.
GCCAAAAGGCTCTTGTAGCCATCAGGGAGGAGAGTGTCAAAGCTCATGACAGAGCTGGCCGTGAACCATGTCTTGGTGAGACCAAAGACATCAAGGTCCTGTTCTTCCAGGAGACGGAATATGTCAGAGGAGTATTTGACAGCTGAACGCGAGTTGAGAGTTGAAAGGTGGAGAAGATTGCCATCCTTGAAAGACTTCCGGGGAGGGTTACAAATTAGAGGTACTCCCTGCTGTGGCGAAGAAGGAGCCAGAGGGAGGGCGGAGGAGGTAGGAGGAGAGGGCAAGGTAGCAGAAGAGGAGGAGGAGGGCACCAGAGAGGTGGCAGAGGGTGGAGGCAAGGAAGTGGAAGAAGGGAGAGAGGGCACAGCAGGAGCGGAAAGGAAACGTCTGTCAAAGAGGAGGAAGTTGGTCTGAGGGCCTTGGACCAGAACGGTGCCATTAAGGTAAACATTAATGATGACCTTAGATGAGTGGAAGGAAGCCAGGAGGGCCTCCCACCCAGCGGGTGCCACCATTAATGGGAGAAGAGGGGAAACCAGAGAGCACAGAGACCATATGAAGAGTCCATAGGTCTGGAGAAGGAACGACAAAGAGGATGTCTGTGAGGGTCTGTCTGGAGGAAGCACTGGTGTAGGTATCAGTGATAGGGAGGCCAGGATTGGAGACCAGGATATCCTTTTTGAATTTCTTCCTACCAGACTTAGTGAGACGGGTGGGACAGTCGATGGTGAAACAGTTGGAGAATATAGGGGAAACAGAGAGAGCCATGGGTGATGTGGAGGAGGGGAAAGAGGAGAGTGAGCGGGGTAGTTGGGGAGTGAGAGAGGAGCAGAAGGGGGGTAGTGGAAACAATGGGGGAGAACAAGAGGGGGCGTGCAAGCAGAAGAGACAGAACAGGACAGGAACAGTAGGACAGAATGAGACAGAATGCAGCCACTGGGCACAGCTAAGTTTGAAAATTAATAGCGCAGGATAAACACAATGCATTGTGTGAGCATTGGGCACAGCCAAAATACAAATTGGCAGAACAAGGAGAAGAAAACAACTACGGGAAAGAGGTGAGGCAGACTCAGCAGTGGAGGAAGGGGGTCCAAGTATTTAGTTGAGAGAGCCAACCTTCAGAGAAATTCCAGTGTTGCAAGCATATGGAGTTCACCTCAGCTTCCATGTGCACTTGGTGGGGGGTGCAGGGAGACCCCCAGACCCGGCCAGGCAACAGACAGGGGACAGACAGGGCCTTAGGAAGTAGCCCTTTGGAGAGTGGCCAGCTAAAGCCTGCCGGTCCCCAATAGGCCAATTTGTAGGACTGCCAACCCAATCACAATGTACGCAGGAGGGAGAGGACTCTGGGGTCTATTTATCTTAGAATGCAAAAATGGCAGCCATCTTGGGGTAACCGCGACGACCACCCAGCAGAATGGGCCCTACTATGTAGCCTCACGATTGCCTAGGTGCAGGCCGCTCAGGGTGAAGGATGGGCAGCAATGTGGCTGCAGAAGAGGAAGCGAGCATTCAGGCGAGCGCTGATGCAAAAATAACACGCTTTTCCGTTATTAGCATTTTTAGGCAAGTTCTTCGTTTTGATTGTCGGCCTAGCTCGGCATGCAAATGGAATAGGTGGGAAAGTCTCTGGCATCAGGGGAAAGCGGGAGCGCCATCCATGTGAGTGGTTCCATGTAGGGGATGCAGGGAGTCACGTCCACGTGGCTCCAGGAAGGAAGAGGAAAGAAGGCTGGGACAGAGTTACAGGTCTGGGTGGAGGCCTTCAGGGAGGGGACTGGCTAAAACCTCCTGTCCCCAATAGGCCAATTTGTAGGACTGCCAACCCAATCATAATGCAGGCAGGAGGGAGAGGAGGACTCAGTGGTCTATTCATCTTTGAATGCAAACTGCCTGGGTCACCTTAGAATGAGAACTGCCTGGGTCATTAAGCTCCATTCCAAGGCCATAGTGCCCATGTAACTAGCTGCCAGTGGCCTCTGAGATCGCATCCCGTCAGGTTTTCCTCAGGCCAATAAAGTGAAAGCCAAAGACAGTAATAAATAATCATGAACTTAGGGGTTCACATTTCCTCGTTCCCCTCGGACTGGGTGTGAAGAGGAAAGTAAACAAGCATTTTTCCCAGCTTTAAAAGGGACTCTCTGGGCTCTGATAATATGCATTTGACTGTTCCTAGATGCACTGAAGAAAAAATAAAATAATACAAATAAATGGAGCTCTCTCTGCTCTACTATACCTCTGCCATCAAATGAAAGCAGTCAGGTTTGACAAACACAAACCCCTCAAGCATTCCAGGCCTACAGGCTGGTATTTCAGCACCTTGTAGTGGCCCCAAGTCCATTACGCTCCTGATCAGGAAGGACACGCATCTGCCAATCGCCATAACTACTGTCAAAAAGCCCAGTCCTAGGTTCAGGTGGCTAGGTGTTAGTTTACGTTGTTTTCTCTTCTGTTCCTAACCCATCAAAACCCTGTAACTATTTTTCTAGGATACAGTTTTCTTTTGATAGATTGCAGCTGCCCAGTACGTTTAGTATGTTTTTTTGGGTAGATTTAAGGGTGCAGAAGTAAGGCTCGGACACAATGATGGCATGTTTTTGGGTTTAAATATTTATTGAACAAGAAAAGGTTGGGAAAATGCCTCTCTATCCCTAAAGCTATGAGGGGTTTCCCTACATCAAAGCAAACTAGTACAATTGTCAGGAAGTCCGGAACTGTCCAAAAACATGCTTCTGTCCCTAACACTAATAGTCTAAAGCAACTGTGCAAGGATGATCTCCTCTTAAAGTAATGAGTGGTATTTGTGTTTTGAAGCAACAGAAAAGTTCCCAGTCTCTATGGTAATAAAAGGTGATGAAATAAACAATGTTCATAAATGCAAGATTCCCATGCTAGGGTTGTGATCCCTGCCCCTAGACTTCTTCTTTGGTTCCTTCCTTTTGGGCTCTTGAGCCCCTTTATCCTCTTAGTCAAATGTCACTGGCCAATTCACAGGGATATGTTGCTTAGCTTCACAATTCTTTATCTTGCCAACTTGATAAAGTTTGTTATAAAATGCAGGATTCCTTTTGAACAATTCCGGTGTCCTTGACCCTTTCAATCTCCCAGCTGGGTGCAGGTCCCAGACTCGCACTATAGCTTGGTTTACTCTCTTGCCAATCTAATATGCTCTCATGACTCAGTGGGTGCGTGTCACAGAGTCGCAATATAGCTCAGTTCACTGTCCTGCCAAGCTAGGGTCTATCTCATCACATGGGCGTAGGTTCTCTTCTGAGGCAACAGGTTAAGCCCTTACGCTTCTTTATTCAGTTACAAAGGTAATCCGGTTTAATCAGGACATCAGGTCCTTGAGATCAGGAGAAAAGATCTTAAGGGTAGCCCAATGGCTCCCACCACCCAGGCTACATAACTCCAACTGCCTGAAGTGGAACTCTCACACAAAAACAAACATTCCATGCACTCGCAACACATTCTCTTATGCCATCACACCACCCATACAGGAAGGGAGACAAGATATAACACACATCCCTTCCTTCTGTTTGATAGACTTCAGCTCTATCAGTAAGTAGATGGGGAGCTTTTAGAGTTGAAAAAGGGAGGAAAAGATTTGGTGAGTTACATAACTCAGTTTAAGGCCTTAGTTCTAGAAAGCAGATGCCCTGAAGAACAAGTCTCTTTGTTCTATAGGGACAGAGATGATTTGAAGGATTCTTTAGTCACTATTGCAGATAGACCCACAACATATGAGGCTTTGATTAATCTGGTTACGCAGGTAGATTATTGCTTGGGTGAACTTAAGGCAGAGCATAGAAGAGGGGTTGTTTTTAAGTAGAAGTGAGGGGGATAGAGAAAGGGTAAGAGGTGAATCTGTGTCTGGGATTTGGGACCAGGGAACCTAGAGAGATCAGGCAAGATAAGAGGTCCAATGTCCAAGGAAGAGAAGGAGCGGCATAGAGTGAATAACCTCTGTATGTCTTGTGGGAAGACAGGCATTTTATCGGGAAATGTCCATGGTGCCCTAAAACCTTTCAGTTATCAAGCTCAAGATCCCAACAAGTAGCCAACACAATTGAGGCAGCTGTTATTCGCATCACCCTTCATTTAGAGCAGTGGATGGATCGCAGTTAACTTCAGGTCTTATTTCCCATGAAACAGTAACTGTAGAAATGGAAATGCCAGGAGGTCATTGGTAGGAAATCGTTTTTGAACTAATCGACACTCAGCAGTTGAAGGTCATTTTAGGAATGCCCATGAAGAGCAGGACAATTCAAAGGGGTCCACCGAAGTGGTGATCGGTTTGATGGAACTGGGAGCCTCTGTACATACGATTAGAGCAGCTGTTGGAATCTTGCCAGAGTGCTATCAAGAATTTAGTGATGTTTTTAATGAGATTGAGGCCATGATCTACCACCTCATCAGGATTATGATTGTAAGATTGACCTAGAACCCGGAGTCCACATTCCATGGAGACGCATTTACGCTCTGACAGAAAAGCAGAATGAGCATTTAAACTAATACATTCAGGAAAATCTAGGTAAAGGATTGATCAGGAATTCCCAGTCTCCCGCAGCATCCCCATTGTTTTTTGTCCCTATGAAGAAAGGAACATTACAAACTTGTATTGATCACCAAGCATTGAATATGATTACCAACAAGAGCAGATACCCGTTACCACTAATCCCTGTAATGTTGGATCAAATTCAAGGAGCTACCAAGTTAGATTTCGAGGAGCTTATCACTTGGTTAGAGTACAACATAGGGATGAATGGAAGACAGCTTTTCATACAAAATGTGCTTTGTTTGAGCATCCAGTTATGCCGTTTGGCCTGTATAATGCGCCAGCGGCATTTCAATGTTTTTTCAATAAAGTGCAATGAGAGATTTAAAGAAAATTTTGTTGTAGTATACATAGATGACATTTTGATATTTTCCAGAGATCTTCAGCACCATAAGAAACATGTTTGACTGGTGTTGAAGAAATTGAGGGAGAATAAGATATTCCCCCAAGTGAGAAAAGAGTCAAGTCCACACTGTGGAAGTGGAGTTTTTGGGAGTTATAATTTCACCAAAAGGGTTGGAGATGGACTCTCAAGAGGTTAAGGCAGTTAAGGAGTGGCCATCAGTCACTTGTGTGAAGCTTCTTTGGCTTTGCAAACATTTACCATGAATTCATAAAAGACTTCTCACAAACAGTAACACCTAAAACTAAACTCCTTAAGAAGGGAGTCCAGTTTGGTTGGACGCAAGAGGCTGAAGAGGCCTTAAAGTTAAAAGGAAGTTTGATTTCAGGCCGACTTTTTTACATTCCTGATCCCTTGCAACCTTTTTTTTTGTGGAAGCTGATGCGTCTAACCTTGCCATTGGGGCTGTTCTTTCACAAAGACATCCTGAGACGGGACAACTGCATCCAGTAGGCCACCTGACAAAGAGGTTGGTTCCAGCTGAAACTAACTATACGATCACTGACCGAGTACTTCTAGCAATTAAGAAGGCTTTTCTGGAATGGAGGCATTGTTTGCTTGGGGCCAAATATACTGTGACGCTGTTAACGGATTATAGGAATTTACTTTTCTTGAAATCTGCTAGAACATTGTCTCCCAGACAATTGCGTTGGTCATTGTTCTTTCCAGATTATGATTTTGTGATTACCTTCAAACCAGGTAGTTTAAATGGGAAGTCAGATGCTTTGTCTTGGCAGTTCCCTGGCAGTGAAAAGGAGTTGGGCAGTAAGCTTGAACCAGTGATTGCGGAAGATTGATTGATTTATTTGAGTTGACACTCAGGAGAAGGTTCCACTTCTAAAAAGGATACTACAGGATATGCCTGAAGCAGAGATTCAAACATGGGTTAAGCAAGACCTAGAACGACGAAGTGAAAATGGTCTTCCATATAGGAATTCCAAATTGAATATACCTACAAAAAAGCTCCGGGAGGACATTTTGAGAGAATGTCATGAATCTAAGTAAGCTGGAGATCCAGGATTTCAAAATCCTCTGGAGTTGGCAGGTAGAAGTTCTGGTGGGAAGGTTTAAGGCAGGATACATTGAATCATGTAAAAAACTGTGAGGTGTGTGCCCGATCCAAGTCACGTGGGTGCTAACCTTTGGGTCGGTTTACTGCTTTGCCAATAGCCACCAGTCATTGGTATACAATCTCCATGAATTTCATTGTGGACCTTCCCAAGGAGCAGGGTTGTACAGCAGTGTTAGTGGACCTGTTGATGAAAGCTGGCCATTTCAGTCTTGGGAGGAAAGCTCAGCGGCAGCGTGCTCGTCTTGGCAGCAAGATGACACAGAGCAACACAGGTTCGATCCCCGGGTCTGCGCTTAGAAACCTCTGGGTATTAAGCGCGTTATAAATAACCTATCATATTATATATCATATCCCTATGAAAAGAGAAGTGACAGTGAGAAACATAGCTAAAAGCTTCTTGTGAGGGGTGGTTCGGCTACATGGTTTACCCACTCAGATAGTTTCGGATCAAGGGTCACAATTTAGCTCAAAATTTTGGAGAGCCTACTGTAGAGAATTGTGAATAGAGGTTCAAATGTCTTCAGAATATCACCCACAGACTAATGGGCAGACGGGACTGGTGAATCAGGAGCTTGAGAAGTACTTGAGGAGTTTTCTGCAGGTGTAGAGTGGGTGGATCTTCTGTGGTTGGCAGAATTTAGTTATAATAACTCAGTGAAAGCCTCAACTAATCTTTCACCTTTCTTTTGTAACTATGGGTTCAATCCACGCTTTTTGAAAGAGGTTGTTCCTGAGGAGAGTTCTAACCCAGATGTAGAGGACAGGCTAAATTGCATAAGAGAGAGTTTGGCGGAAGCTGAAATTGCACTTCGGAAGAATACGATTAAGTACACGCAATTTTGCTGATCAAAAGCGCCAGGTTAATCCAGAATACCAAGTGGGGCAAAGGGTTTGGTTGTCCACTAAATAAGTACACTTGAAAGGGAAAACAAAGTTTAGCCCATGATATCTTGGACCATATGAGGTGGAGGAGATCATTAACCCTGTTACAGTGAGGCTAAGGTTACCCTCTAGAATGAAGACATATCCAACTTTAGGAATGCCCTAGTTGACCGATCACAATCCTAGAATAGATTGGGGTAGAAGGGTGGTGGAGTTTTCTTCAGCTTTTTGCAAGGAATATTGTTTGAAAGAGAATGAAAAGCAGGAAAGTTCAAAGGGGTTCACCCAAGTGGTGATCGGTTTGATGGAACTGGGAGCCTCGGTACATACGATTGGAGCAGCTGTTAAAATCTTGCCAGAGTTATCAAAAATGTAGCGATGTTTTTAATGAGACTGATGCCAATGAACTACCACCTCATTAGGATTATGATTGTAAGATTGACCTAGAACCCAGAGCCGAGATTCCATGTAGTCGTTAAAGGAATACATTTAGGAAAATCTAGCTAAAGTATTCACCAGACATTCCCAGTCTTCCGCAGCATCCCCGTTGTTTTTTGTCACTAAGGAAGGAACATTACAAACTTATATTGATTTCAGAGCATTGAAAAAGATGACCATCAAGAACAGATACCCAGTACCACTAATCTCCATAATGTTGGATCAAATTCAAGGAGCTACAATATTCACCAAGTTAGATTTGTAAGGAGTTATCACTTGGTCACCACTTCCACTATGGAGGTTTTGTCACAGATGCAGGGCTAACTATCATTCCACTCGGCTTTGTGAGAGGGATCCTAATTATGCTCGCTAGCAGTTAGATGTGAAGCCCTCAAACCTACACCCGCAAGGGCAAGTCAGGGAAATGCTCAGGAGACTCTAGAGGAGAAGCTGCTAGAGACCAAACAACAGGAATAGGCTCCACAAAGGCTGAAACCGACAACCCGGCGGCGATACAGAACTCAGGGCTCGGGCAAGAAAAGCATAGATCATCTCCGTCAGGTCAAAGAGCTTTGCAACAACAGGAGTAAGCTGCCAGCAAACTGCACCATGCTGCACACTAGGTTGTACAAACCATTGCATCCCGGCTGGCCTCACTGGGCCCACCATGATGGTAATGGCCGATTTGGAAGGGCGGTTTACTAAAGCCTTACTGGACAGTGGATCCCAAGTCACGATAGTGTATGAACCCTGCTATCACTAGCACTTGACTCCTATACCGCTGGAACCCCTAGAAGGGTTAAACCTAATGGGAGTTGGAGATGCTGCCTGCAGGTATCTCTGGTATCTTTGTGTGAAAATACATCTGACACAGGAAGTTGCTCGTATGAGCACAATCTTGAACACTTTGGCATTAGTTTGCACCACAAAGAACAGTAAAACTGAGGTGCAGCTGGTCATAGGCACAAACTGAAATGTTTGGAACGTGTGCTAAGCTCTGCAGGAAAATGGCTGGCCCTCAGTTTGCCTGAAATCTGAGAATGCACCCTGCTTGTCAAAAGGCTTACCTTAAGAGAGGCATGGAGAATCATAGCCAACCTCAAGGGCCCGTGGAAGACATGACCACCACCAATCACGGTAAAGCTGACATACCACCTGGCAAGACTGTGATGGTACGAGATCACCTACAAAACCAAATTAACCTAAATAGAGACCAGAGGGAACATACTTGGGCTATCCCTCTTTTTTTTTAAACAATTTTATTGAATTTTCAACAATAAAACAAGGCAAATGGTAATCAATAAGGCATCACAATCATGGAATTAGAGCTTTACCTTCCCAGCCCCCACCCTTCCCTCCCACTCCCAAGACCACAGGCAGTTCATCAATGTCCTTCGTGTCAATTTACAAGCCAGGGCTATCACTTTCGTCTTAAGGTGCTGTCCGCCGCAGTGGGGTAAAGTAACAGTGTTGTTGGCGCCACCCAACGTTGTAGTTCTGCGCTGGAGTCTAGTCTCTGTTCCTGAATTGCTCTTTCCAATTCTCCGGTCTCAGCAATTATCCATCTTCTGGGGTCTCCCCACCATTGTGCCTCGCTAGGGCTCTTTGGGCTTTTCCATCCCATGGCTATGCATCTTTTCGCAGTGATGTATATCAGGTCTTTGAGTCTGTTGAGGTTTACTTTTGCTACTGCATTTATAGTTGCCCAAGATGCAAGCCACTGGCCTATGGGCTTCCACTTCGATGTCTGCCGTAGCAACCCTTTCTTTTACTTGCGTCCAGAAACCCTGTATGAGTGGACAGCCCCAGAACATATGCTTCATCCCAGCCTCCGGTTCGTTGCACTTGGGGCACACCTGTATTCCCGCACCTTTGAACTTTGATATGGCTTCTGGCATGAGGTAGGCCCTGTTGGTAATGTACAATTGAATGAGTTGTAAGCGGGCATTCTTTGAAGTTTTTTGTGGTAGTGGGTAATCTTTTCCCATTCTTTGTCCTCGAATTCGAGGCCCAGTTTGCACTCCCATTTCACCTTGCATTTGAGGTTGTTCCTAGTCGTACCTTGCAGCAAGGCATCGTATAGTCGTGAAGTTTCGTGGCCTCCCTCGGCGGTGTTCAACATGATTTCTATGTTCTCGAGTTCCGTTGCAGGATTAGCCGCCTCGGGCCATCTGACTTCCATGGCTCGGATTACCCTATCCCTATCAGCTATCCCTCTTATCTATACAACAACATTAAGAAGCCCCAAGATCTCAAGCAACCTCACAAGTGGCATCACTCTACATTATAATTATGAAGCCTGAACCAAAGGAAATGAAAATGTTATTTAACACAGCAAGAAAAATAGATTTTTTTGCTTTTTTTAAACATATTGCATTTCATTGCCGCTATAAAATACACCTTAAATATCGGTGTCAGACATTTTATTCAAATAGTTCTCTATATTAACAACGCCCATTTGTCTAATATATTCATTCATATCACGCACACTCATACACACTTATCGTCACTTGTACTACTCATACTCCAACATGTTTCTTACAAACACATAGGGCCTCATTATGAATCTGGCAGTAACCCTGGCGGTACTTCCAGCGGGTTGCTGCCGGACTCGTAACATTTAACCAGCACCTAGCTTCCCAGTGCCACCGGGACATTACAAGTCCGGGTGGACCGGGAAGCTGGGTGGCAGAAAATGTTAGTCCACATTCCTGTGGAGTCTCATAGGACTCCATGGGAATGGGTTCATGGAGGAATCGTCACTGCTACTAACGGTGCTGATGCTTCCGTGAGGAGTCTGCCTACCGGGGCCGCTGCGCCTGGCAGGGTCAGACCTGTCGGGCCCAGTGTCCCAGGCAGCTAAACCCGTAATGTGGCGGTCCGAAAACAAGGGTGCCAGTGAGTTTACCGGCACCCTTGTTTCCGGACCGCCACAATCAGAATAAGGCCCATATATTTTAAAATTGCTTACAGCAATGGAAATTCATCAGGGAATCCTTCTCTGACACCTTCTCAACCTTTACTAAATAAGGCATAAGTGTATGATTCTCAATACATTAACATTAAAGTATAGTAAACAGCAAAGTGATACATCTTCAGTACATAAATAGATTCACAATGTAACAGTACTCAAACAAGGAAAACTTGGTAATAGACAGCGATGTACAATCAATTTTCTGCTTGTGCTCTTATAATTAGCAGTAATGTGGAGGTGCTATAATTCATGAAATCTGTGAGGGTAATCAACAAAAATGTTGATTAGAGAGGATAAGAATTACACCTCTCTAACAGCCCATCAAATTACATATTTTAATGGCTGTGTTATAATTAACAATGAATATACTGTTTTCCCGGCAGTGACCTCTTCCCATGTGGTCAGGGGATGGCAGCCGCTACTGTTACGTGGTACATTTCTGATTCTGCACTTTCTTTTGGTTCGAGATACATCACATCTGAAGCAGGAACACTGGCCTAATGATTTGACATAAGGACTGGCCTAAACATCTAACAGCCATGAAAGCAGATGTCGCAGAGAACCACCAGAGCACAACCAGCCCAGCTAGCTGTGGAATGCCGCAGGCCTCGCAGAGACGGGCATGAACAGCCCTCCCTTCGAGAATGTACACAGTTCGGATGCTGCTGGCTCAAGTCCCAAGGTTGATAAGAGCCTGACTTGCGAAGACAATCTGAAGTTACGAAATGTACTTGATTAACTTTTCTTCGGCGAAATGAACTATTGTTATGAATACGTACGGCTAATGGGAGGAGATTAATATGTAGCTTTGCATTGTACATAAGTATGAGCCAGGCCTGGGAGGGGGCAGAGTCGATGCAGCCCTCCAGAGCCTGGTGTGTGTGTTAACATTACAGCACTTTTACAACCCCACTTCTGGCTTTGTGGGTTATTTGTGTCCGAGTGCCAAGTGCGTGGAATGCCTGAGACGGTGTGAGGGAGCTGGATTTGCACTAGTATCGGGGAGAGCAGGACGAACGATTGTAACATATGGTGCCGAAACCCGGGAGCTCTTCTGTTCATCAAGTGCACAGAGATAACAGCAATACAACGGGTAAGTGAAAACATTTTCGCGGACCCTGTTGCATGTTGCGGTAGTGGAATTTGGGGAATTTGGAGTCTTCAGGGACTCTAGGAATAATACAAAGATAGGGCAGAGCATTCTTAGGCACCTGTAATACAGTCAGAGCACCGGGGCGTGGAGAGTGGGTGTAGGGTCGATGCTGTAGAGGACACAGAGTGGGAGGTCTGTCTGAAGGTTGAGTAAAAGAGGAATAAAAAGAGGAATAAAAGAGATTAAAGAATACAGATTACAGAATACAGTTTCAGTGGCAACATGGCAGATGCCGGTCCACTGACAAGGCAAGAGGCGGGTGAAGATCTGTCATATAAATCGGGGGCAAGGGCTGTGCTGGAAAGGCTGAAGAGCATGTTGCACAATTGGGATGTGATCCCCCAGTCGGTACAAAGGAAGAAGGAGTTTGGGGCTGCCCACGAACATCAGTTACAAAGGGTGGTGAAGGGAATGGACAAGGGAGGAAGTGCTGAATCACAAGAAAAGGTACAGAGTGATCAGAGACGCTCAGATTTTGAAGTAATGCTTACACAAAAGTTCATGATCGGCACAAGATGGCAGCTGCTAGTAGAGATAAGGAGGGTGGTTGAAGGGAATGTGGAGGAAAGGTTAAGATCCGCCAAGGGGTGGGCAGACATTCTGAATGCAGCTGATGACGCATGGCTGAAAATGAAAAAAACAGTGTTAGTAAAGGAGGGGGAGGAGAGAGGACACACAGAGGGGCAGGAATGTGAGGTGCCAGCACCAGTGCCTTTGGGGGTTGGGGTGGATGACGCACAACGCTGTGGGGATGGCTCTATGTATTTCCGAGAAAGGGAAGGAAGTGGGGGAAGATACCGGAGGGAGGACATTTTGGAAGAGAGAGATGCAATCACTTATTTGGCAAACGGGGTCCTGACAAAATGGGGGAAGGCATGTCCAGACAAAGGGGCAATAAATAAACTGAATTTCAGAAGGACAGGTGACTGTGCAGTGTGCACCTTAGACAAGGAATTGAACAAGATGATAGTGAAAGGTGTAGTGTCAAGCGAATACATGCCAGAGAATGTCAAATCACAACAAGACGCTTTCAGGGCATGTCCACCAGAGAAGCACATTGACAGGCCCACATATGAAGTTGGTGGTCAGTGTCAGCGTCACTTAATAGTGTTTGGGGGGGAAAGAGCAAAGCATGGTGAAGCACAATCAGTGGTGCTGCATCTGGGAAGAAAGATGGTAACTGCATCTGAGCGAGAGTGGCCCGTGGCACCTGACAATGATCCACAGCCAGAGCTAATGGCATCCATAGAAGATAAGGAGTGTCATTTGATGGAGGGGCCACAGCTTGAAATGGTGGAGATTATCTTACAGAAGAGCAAGAAGCAGGATCAAAGGAAATGTGAGCGCCTCCTGGGTATTTGGAAAGCAGAGGATGAACTAATGATTCAGCTTCTCAATGCAGAGAAAGGGCAAGACAATGCATTTCAGTGCCCGACAGAGAGGGCCTGGGGGCCCACAGCAAAAGATGAGTGGCAGGAGCACATGGACATTTGTGTGGCTCAATGGAAGAACAAACAGAAAGAGGTGCCCAAGAAGGAGCAGTTCAAACAGATGGATGAGAAAGACACACAGTGGCAAGACTGGCTGTCATTTGTTCTCCATGGACTGCTGAGAGAGTTTTCAGCGACCAGGTATTCACCATGGAAGATGCTACTTGGGAAAAATATGACAAGCACTGACAAGTGGCTGCTGACACTGACTGCGGGTGCACCTAGGGAATGGGAGGTACTAGAGGGTTACTATCTATTGGAAAGTAAGGGAGAGTTTGACTTGGACAGTGCAAACAAACATGACAGGCACATGTATGTGGTGTTGCTGAATGTGAGAGTGACAGGGATGCTCAGAGCTGGAAAGGGCGGGACATGTAGTTATGTTTGTTTTAGATGCACTCTAGATTATGGCTGAGGTTAATAGGTGGCAGTGTTTATGCAATATAGTACAGTGAAGGGCTTTAGATGAGTAAAGACATAAATAAGCTGTCTTAGTTTGGTAATGTTTTTTGTTATTTTTCTGCTTCTTTATTGAGTAAGAATAGTTTTATTACAATGTGCTTATGTAGAAGTAGTGCAAGGGTTTTCGTTAGTGATTGATAGATAAAATAAGAAGAGATGAAAAAAAAGTGGGCACATGTTACGTGGTACATTTCTGATTCTGCACTTTCTTTTGGTTCGAGATACATCACATCTGAAGCAGGAACACTGGCCTAATGATTTGACATAAGGACTGGCCTAAACATCTAACAGCCATGAAAGCAGATGTCGCAGAGAACCACCAGAGCACAACCAGCCCAGCTAGCTGTGGAATGCCGCAGGCCTCGCAGAGACGGGCATGAACAGCCCTCCCTTCGAGAATGTACACAGTTCGGATGCTGCTGGCTCAAGTCCCAAGGTTGATAAGAGCCTGACTTGCGAAGACAATCTGAAGTTACGAAATGTACTTGATTAACTTTTCTTCGGCGAAATGAACTATTGTTATGAATACGTACGGCTAATGGGAGGAGATTAATATGTAGCTTTGCATTGTACATAAGTATGAGCCAGGCCTGGGAGGGGGCAGAGTCGATGCAGCCCTCCAGAGCCTGGTGTGTGTGTTAACATTACAGCACTTTTACAACCCCACTTCTGGCTTTGTGGGTTATTTGTGTCCGAGTGCCAAGTGCGTGGAATGCCTGAGACGGTGTGAGGGAGCTGGATTTGCACTAGTATCGGGGAGAGCAGGACGAACGATTGTAACAGCTACCTGATCCTAGCCCTAGAGATGGCTATATGAGGGAAGATCACATGGGGGGGGGAACAACCTCCGGGGAGATATGCTGGCTCCATCGGGTAATATGCTGTATCCCCTTTCCCGTTTCAGGATGAATCCCCCCATTTACGACAGTCTAATGGCACATTGAGATATGTTCCCTCTTTCACCCATGGAGAGTAGTGGAAAACTTTGGTCACATCCCAGAAGCCAACTCCCAACTAACTGGCTTTGTAAAATTATGAAAGACACTTCCCAGCTCCACATACTCTTCTTCCAAACATAGTTTGCCTTTAAAACCTATTTCAAACATTTATACAATATTCTCAGAATGGGACTAATATTCCCACAGTCCCTACAACACTGGGATGAAGAAGCAGAGAGGAGTAATGATGATCACTTCCCACTGTTATCAGTCTAGTCCTTCCTCAAATCCTATTGGCCAAAGCCGATATATAAAGGAGGAAAGACTCAGGGAGTGTAAGAGAGGTCCATCGAGGACCTGGCTTCAGGAATCCTGTGCTGGAGAAGGAAAGGCTGAAAACTGCTGTGCCAAGAGAAGAAAGGGCATCAGCAGAGTGCCCAGCCCAGAAGAGACTGCAGTATCCCTCAATGGTGGGGAGACCACGGAATGTTTGTCTTACCTAGCAGGGGTAAGATCCATGGAAGTTTATGGTAACAAGACTAAAGTTTGCTGGAGAGCGAGGGCTGGTCCTCTCTATTGCAGCTTCTGTTCAGGAGAAGACGTCTCATTTCCCTCGGAGGCATGTGAAAGCCGGAGGCACGAGTCTGTGTGGCAGAGCCAAGGGGCGCGCCAGAAGAGAAGGGAAGTAACGTTGCAAGAGCAAGTTGTGCCGTAGAGACGCCAGGAGCCGCCAGAGAATTCCTGGGCACTCGGCAGCTCGAAGAGGTGGCGTTATCCTTACCGGGACCTGAAGGAAAGCAGGTGTGCAGGAGCAGAGCCACGAGAGAGGCCAGAGAGACATCAGAGCAGACCAAAGTCGGAAGCAAGCAGCAAATCTACGCTGCGTGAAAGGGACTGAAGATGCTGCACAGAGCCGGTGAGTCAGCCCAAGCAAAGTGGGGACCATGGGCATTTCGGCGACTGTGCCAAAGGCCATTTGAATGTTAAGTTACAGAGACAGGAACCATAAGAACATTGTTTGCGAGTCAAAAGGACAGAGTACAAACACAAATCCCAAGAACATATGAGTGCATGGAATTCAGATATGGGGAAAGTATGAAACGAACATTGAAACAAATAGATATACCGAATCAAGGAAGGTATACGCAGTTTTGAAAATAAAGATGAACTATGATAACTGAGAAGTCCTGGCAGGTGAGTACACCGTCTAAATAAACAAATAAATAGGCAACCCCTCCCAACACGTTTATCAATAACCTGTGGCTATGTTTAGTGCTAAGGTTAACACAGTTTCATGCACATATATCAGATAAATGTTAAAAACAATTTATTGTAGTTTAATTCATAATACAATTCAAACATAAAAAATGTAGTTGATACACAAAACATGACATACCGCCACTTTGACTACAGGTGTAGCCCTCCCATAGACAAGTTTACACACACCTTATCAAAACGTGGGGTTAGTGTATAGTTGAACAAGTTACTCTCTTACCTGGTAACGTTCTTTCGATGGGATGGTCCAACGACGTATTCCATATCTATGACAGTAATCACCACAGCTGTGCTGCTTCGGAAAATCTTTCTGCGTCCTGCGTCAATGACGTCAATACGCCGCTCTCGAGGACCTCCTCCGACGTCACTGGATGTTATAAGTAGGACGCACGATGCCCGTAGCCTCAGTTGTAGTTTATTCCCAGAACGTGTGGCACCAGTCTTCTGCCAGTCTGACCACACAAAGCCTTGCGGAAACGTAAGATGCACTCGCATAAGAAATTCTGTAGCGGGGAAGGCAGGGAGGGAGCGATATGGAATACGTCGTCGGACCATCCCATCGAAAGAACATTACCAGGTAAGAGAGTAACTTGTTCTTCGAGGGGATTGGGTCCTCCGACGTATTCCATATCTATGACAGACTCCAAAAGCAGTACCAATGCAAGGAGGTGGGAAAAGAATTTAGAAAACAGAAATTTAGAATGCCCAATCAAATTGCAGAGTAAAGGACCGCATTGCCAAAGGCTAGATCCTGCCCCCGAATGGAATCGAGGGAGTGGTGACGTACAAAGGTATGTACCGAAGCACCGGTGGCTGCATCACAGATGTTACGAATAGGAACACTCCTAAGTAAGGCAGTAGAGGCAGCCATACCCCTGGTAGAATGGGCCCGTAACACTCAGAGATAGCCAAAATAATCCAGTGAGACAAAGTCTGTTTCGTCACAGCTTGTCCCAAACGCTTTCCAGCGTAACCAATGAAGAGTTGATCGTCAACTCTGACCCGGGACATGCGTGCAATATAAAAGCTTAACGCTCTCCTAGGATCAAGCCTATGGAGCCTCTCCTCTTCCTTACCAGGATGTGGAGGAGGATAAAACGGCGGAAGAACAACCTTCTGGCCTAAATGAAATTCCGACACCACCTTCGGAAGAAAGGAAGGACGAACTCTAAAGACAACCCTGTCCTTATGAAACACAGTGAAGGGTGGCTTAACTGAAAGTGCCTGTAACTCACTCACTCTGCGAGCGGAAGTGACTGCAACCAAAAATACTGTTTTAAGAGTTAACAGTCTCAAAGGGCATGAATGGAAAGGCTCAAATGGAGCACCCATCAGAAACTTGAGAACAAGGTTCAAATCCCAACCGGGCACCTGGAAAGGTGACGGAGGGAACACATTAGTGAGCCCTTTCAGAAACTGAGAAATTAAAGGAATTTTAAAATAGGAACACTCTTCAGACGAGCGCTTAAATATGGACAGCGCCACCAGGTAACCTTTAATGGTACCCATTTGAAGGCCTCTGTGGGCCAAAGAAAGCAAAACAGATAGAACCAAGGGAAGGTCACATGCAGAAGGATCCACATTCTTAACCCTGCACCAGTCACAGAACATACGCCAACGGCAACGATACAGGGACTTAGTTCCGGGCCGTCTGGCCGAAAGCAACACCTCCATCACGTCTTCAGGGAGGTTCCAATCCTTATACCTCAACCTTTCAGAAACCAAGCATGAAGGTTGAGGGATCTGACCTCTGGATGGAGAACCTAACCCCCCCTCCCATGAGAGCAGATTGTCTCGGTAGGGAAGATGACGTGGAGGACAGATGGACAAGTCGAGAAGGTCCGGGTCCCACGTCCTCCGGGCCCACGCCGGAGTAATGAGGATCATCCGGGAACCGAACCTCCGTAACCTCCGCAGTACTTGTGGGATGACAGGGACTGGAGGAAACGCGTACAGCAGTGGGAATGACCACTCCACTACGAACGCGTTCCCTAAGGCTCCTTTTGGAGGAAATTCCCGCGAGCAGAACCTCTCGCACTTCAGGTTGACACTGGAGGCGAAGAGATCCACTTGAGGGGTCCCCCAAAGGGCGAAGATCTCCAGGAGAATCTCCTGAGCCAACTCCCACTCGTGAGAGATCGTGCTCTGCCTGGTCAGAGCGTTCGCCGTCTCGTTTTCGTCTCCGGCCAGATGAACTGCAGAGATCGAAACTTCCTGCTGGATTGCCCAGAACCAGAGCTGCATCGCCTCCCTGCACAGAGGAAGTGACCCTGCCCCCCCTTTTTGTTGAGGTAGTGCATGGCCACCGTGTTGTCCGTCAGGATCAGGACATCTTTCCTCGCACAGTCGGCAGAAAAGCCTTCAGGGCTAGCCTGACGACCCTCAGATCCAACAGATTGATATGGAGTCTGGACTCCGACAGAGACCAACGACCGCTGACTGTCAACTCGTTGGCATGAGCACCCCATCCCATGAGGGATGCGTCCGTCACAATTGTCACCTCCGGCCAGGGCAGCCAAAATGGAGCCCCCCTCATCAGATTGCCTTTGTCGGCCCACCACAGAAGGTCCTGAGCGACCGAGGACGGCACCTGAACAGGGTCCGACCTCCTGCCGAAGGACTGAGACCACTGGAGCTTGAGTGCCCATTGCAAAGATCTCATCCGCAACCTGGCCTCTGGCACCAGAAGAATGCAGGATGCCATGAGGCCGAGCAGTATCAAGAACTCGAACGCTGGGAGACTCTGGGCATGTTGAAACTTGCGCACCATCTGCTGAATGTGATGAGCCCTCACCTGGGGAGGAAAACACTGCCCCAGAGACGTGTCGAGCACTGCTCCGATGTACTGGAGCCTCTGAGTTGGTGTCAAATGGGACTTCTTTAAGTTGAGGGAGAAGCCCAGCTTGAGGAGGGAGTGGCAGGTGACAGATAGATGATCCAGGACTTGCTCGGGAGAGCGTGCCCTGATCAACCAATCGTCCAGGTAGGGGTAGACGTGAATCCCCCCTTTCCTTAGATGCGCTGCCACCACTACCATGAGCTTGGTGAAGACCCTCGGGGCGGAGGTCAAGCCGAACGGCAGGACCCGAAACTGAAAGTGCGAGTCTCTAACCGCGAACCTCAGGTACTTCTTGTGCTTTGGATGGATCGGCACATGAAAATAAGCGTCCTTGGGGTCGAGAGACACTAAAAGTCCTGAAGTTGAAGGGCCTGGAGGACTTGAGAGAGAGTAACCATCTTGATCTTGTCCTTCCTGATGAGTTTGTTCAAACCGTGCAAGTCCATAATGGGTCTCAATCCCCCATCTTTCTTGGAATTCAAAAAATAAGGGGAATACCATCCCTTGTTCCTCTCCGCTATAGGCACCAGTTCTATGGCACCTTTCTCCAGCAGGAATTGAATTTCCTGCGCAAGGAGCGGATCCGGACTCTTCAAAGAGAGATTCCCCGGTGGATTGTTGTGAGGCCTCTGCCGGAAAGGAAGAGAATAGCCGTTGGCTATGATCTCCAGAACCCACACATCTGAAGTAATGGCACGCCACTCTACAAGATGTTGTGCCAGCCTTCCCCCAACCGGCGAACCATGGGACATGGCCTCATGACTGAGCTGAAGCGGCTGCGGCGTTGCC
Organism: Ambystoma mexicanum; assembly: GCF_040938575.1. Classification (NCBI taxonomy): domain Eukaryota; kingdom Metazoa; phylum Chordata; class Amphibia; order Caudata; family Ambystomatidae; genus Ambystoma; species Ambystoma mexicanum. The sequence continues at coordinate 1,283,787,327 of NC_090934.1, forward strand.
TGAGGGCAAGGAGGCAACAGCCCAAGCGGCCTTGGCACCTCGAGTACCTTGTTTTCCACCTCTGGCACTCCTACGGTGGCCCCTTTGACTGGCAGCTCCTCTCGCTTTACCAAAGGATGAGTAATAACGAAAGGAACCTCCCCTCCATTGCTGTCCCCTAGGACGAAAAGGCGGAGGTTCTCGAACTGCAGCGCCCAACGACTTTGCTGCAGCTTTTGAGGTCTGCAACCTCTCAAGGCTCTCGTCAGCCTTGCTACCAAAAAGATGTTCCCTGTCAAAGGGCAAGTTGAGGAGCCGGGCCTGCACATCAGGAGCAAACCCCGACTTCCGCAACCATGCAAACCTGCGTATCATGGTGCTTGCTGCCATGGACCAGCTGACGCAATCTGCCATGTCCAAACCCGACTGAACGGCCTCACACATGGCATCCTTGCCATCCTGAACCATGGCAAGGAAACCATCCGGTTCGCCCCCTTTGGGAATATGTTCAGCTGCTAAGGAAACACAGTTCCACATAGTGTGCGTGAAACGTGACAAGGCACATACGGAGTTGGCCGCCTGAAGCGCCATACCCCCTGAAGCTAACAATTTCTTCGCCCAGCCGTCAAAACGCTTGTCGTCCCTATCAGGAGGGATGGTAGGATACGATTCCTGCTTTGCCGGGGCCGTAGCCGCAGCCGCCTGCACCACCAAACTCTCCGGAGTGGGGTGCTTGGACAAGTGGCAGGGGTCGCTACTGGATGGGCGGTATTTTCGCGGCAAAGACTTGCCCACTGCCGGGAGACTCTCAGGAGCAGTCCAAGCCGCCGCCGCCGCCACCCTCCTCTGTAGAGCCATATGAAACGGCAGTACCGGGTCAGTTGGTGGACCAAGGTCGAGGATATCCGTAAGGTCATCTTGAAGAAACTCCCCTGGGGGAGCAGACCATCCCAAGTACTCGGTCACCCTAGACATAAGGCGCCGGTACGAGGAGTCGGCATGAGTGCCAGGCTCAGGCCTACAAAACTCCACCTCCGGAGAGGTGTCCAGCCCACTAACATCGTGCAGGGACTGCCTCAGGTCCTCAAATTGGCTATGGCCCGAGAGAATCTCGTCAGGCACCGTATCTGGAACCATGCCATTATCAGAGCCTTCATCCACCTCTGAAATAAACTCAAGATGGCGGTAAGAAGGCACAAAATGTGAACCAAAGCCATGCTTGACCTTGGCCAGAGCCTTTCTAGGGGATTCCACCGAGCCCTGGGGTACTCCCGTCGACACAGCCTCGAAAGGCGTCGAGTGAATCGGCGTTGACGTCGATCACCGCGCCAACAGCATCAATGGCATCGACACAGGCCTCGAAGCCGGAGCCCCGAGCGTGTCCTTCGACACAACTTCTTCGGAGGCGGGGCCTCAAAAGAGTCCGTTGACGACCTCGGCGCCACCGGCGTTGACGTCTTCCTCGAAGACAACACAGGTTCAAACGGTCTCGAGCGCGTCGAGGACCGGGACCTGGACCGGGCATGACAAGAACGATTCCCCTTGTCTGAGCGGGACCTCTCCCGCGAATCGTGCCGACCACCCGAGCCTGAAGGCGTGCGAGCGGTGTCTCAACCGATCACGACCGACCCCACTTGGAGGCGCGGATGGACCGGTGCCCTGCAATTCGAGAAACGCTAACATTTTCTTCCCGAAGGAAGCCCATTCCTCCGGCGTCGCCTGCTTGGTAGGGTAAGCGACCGCCGACGGGCAGGGTCCTCGGAAGAGGATGGGGAAGACGGCGCTTCCGGGAGTGCCTTGAAGAGGCAGAGGAGCGGCGGGACCGACTCCGGGACCGAGACCCACTGTACATCCGACGACGACGTGGAGAGTCGCCTCTCGAATCGTCCGTCGAAAGCCCCGCAGACCTCAACTTCCATGGCTTAGACACCTTACCTACCGATTACTTCTTCTTGCGCTCCCGCAAGGCTTTAGACGTGAGCGACTGGCAGTCGACACAGTCATCTGTGTCATGGGCCTCCCCGAGGCACCAGAGGCAGGCATCGTGTGAGTCTGTAACCGACATCTTGGACCCAAAGTCCCCGCACTTCTTAAATCCCGGACGCGGGGTGGAAGACGAGGTAGACATCCTTCACGAAGAACAAACTTCACAAAACGAACAGGTTCAAAGAACCGAGAAACAACAGAAACTCCAAAGAGTCGAGGCGCGCCAAGATTCCCGAAGCGAACATGTTCGCAGAAAAAACGGAACTGAGGCTACGGGCATCGTGCGCCCTACTTATAACATCCAGTGACTTCGGCCGTCGGAGGAGGTCCTCGAGGGCGGCGTATCGACATCATTGACGCAGGACGCAGACGCCGAAAGATTTTCCGAAGCAGCACAGCTGTGGCGATTACTTTCATAGATATGGAATACGTCGGAGGACCCAATCCCCTCGAAGTGACTATACACTAACCACACGTTTGATAGTTGTGACTAACAGGAAGGTTTTGAGGTTCTTCCTGAAGCAGTTGTAGAATGGTTTCAGTCGTAGATGGAGGGAGGGAGGAGGAGTGTGTTCCAGAGCTTGGATGCTCACCCTGGGAAACTTGGACACCCAGATTTTTTCTGGTGGAATCTTGAAGCAGGGAGGCGGTGGGCATAGGCTGATACAATAGACCTAGTCACAGAGTGCTTCTTGATTTTCTGAGACAGGTAGCGGGAACGTCATTAGTGAGTCCTCGATGGGTGATGGACAAAATCTGGAAATGAATTCTGTCCTTAACCGGGAGCCAAGATATGCTTGTGTCTGTCAATGTCAAGGGCTGCATGACTTGTAGTTTGTGTATGTTTTTTTCTGTGATACCGCAAAGGAGCGAGTTGCAGTAGTTGAGTTTGGATCCCATTAGGGCATGTGCTATTTCAAGACGGTTCTTGAGTGAAAGGGTTTGCGGGCATTAATAAGGAACAAGTTACTTACCTGTAATTATTGTTCTCCAGCATGGGTCTGACATGGATTCACATGCTCATGAATATTCTCCGTCGTCAGGCCGGGAATCCTCTGTAAAAGAAAAAACAGTTTCACTTTCAAACTGTATTTCTCCTCTAAACCAATCACTGAGCTCTGGGTCATGCTGCACCCAGCCAATGACTGCCCACTCCCCAAGCCCCTCCTCTGGCAGCCATCTTCAGATTTGGTAGCACGTAAAGTGGCAGTATGACCAAGAAGAGCCGCAGAGGGGCAGGAGAGAGGGTTTGCATGTGAATCCATGCCAGCCCCATGCTGGAGAACAATAGTTACAGGTAAGTGACTTGTTCCTTCTCCAGCATGGGGTCTGGCATGGAGCCACATGTTCATGAATAAAGAATACATAGCAGTACAACATTACACAACCACGGGAGGTGGCAAGCCTCACCAGAAGCAATTACTACTTTTACCTCCGGAACAGGCTCACCTTCAAGCGAACAGGTTGCGTAGCACTGCTTGGCCGACCCTGGACTCCTCTCTGGAATTCCTGTCGACGCAGTAGAATCTTGTGAAGGTGTGCGTGAACCTCCACGTAGCAGCCCTGCAGATGTCCAGCAGGGGCACACCAGACAGGAACGCTGTCATCGCAGCGAGGTGGAATGGGCTCTCGGATGGCCGGGCAGCTGTCGATTTGCCAACTGATGACAGTGTGTGATACAGTGGGAGAGTCACCTGGAGATGGAAGCCTTGGACAAGACCTTCCGATGGTTCACAAGACCAAAGTTCGTGAATAGTTGAGACGTCTTCTGCAAACTCTTTGTGCGTGCCACATAGAACTTCAGAGCACATCACATCCATCGAGTGCAAAGTCCTTTCGGCTGGCAACAAAGGATTAGGAAAGAACACAGGCAACACCAAAGGCTTGTTGAGGTGGAATTCCGATGGAACCTTTAGCATGAAGGAGGGGCGCGTCTGTAGCAGCAATCTTGTGTCATGAAAAGTCAGATAAGGCTGTTTGCAAGGCAGAGCTGGATCTCCCCTACCCTCCTGGCAGAGGTGATGGCCATGAGGAAAGCCGTTTTCCATAAGAGGAACTTGAGAGGGACCTGATGCATAGGCTCGAAGGGGGCCCCCATGAGCCTCGTCAGCACCCCTTTGAGTTCCCACGCTGGGGCAGGCACCTTCCCCGGTGGGAACGATCGAAACAGTCCTTAGAGGAACTCCTTGATGAGACGGTGGGACCAAAGAGAAGACCATCCTGGAGACTTGGTGTAGCGAGAGATAGGCGCCAGATGCACCTTAATAGAGGCGTGCATCAGCCCTGCCTTGGCCAAGGACAACAAGTACGTAAATATCTGCAGGGCCATAACCCCCAAGAGGGTTGATCTACTGTGCCCGGCAACAAGTATCGAAATGCTTCCACTTGTGCCCATAGCACTTGAGATTCAACGATGCTCTGGCAAGGATGTCCCTGCAGTCCACTGCTTACTGGTATCCTCCGAACTCTAAAGCTGCAGGAGCCAAGCCCTCAGGTCCACCGATCATGGGTCGTGATGCAGGAATGCGCCTCCTTCTCTGGTGAGCAGACCCGCGACCACCACCAGCAGCTTTACCGGGGGTGACGTTGACAGGCTCAGAAGGTCCGGGTACCAAATCTGCCTCTGCCACGCCGGGGCGACGAGGATCATCCTGCATTGGCACCGAGTTGATTGATGACTCGCAGCAGGAGCGGCAACGGAGGGACCGTGTACAGGAACAGGCCTTCCCACAGGAAGGAAAATGCGTCCCCCATGCTCCTCGGCTGGTGGAACCGGCTGGTGAATTTCTGGCATTGCCAATTCGTCGCTGTCGCAAACAGATTGATCTGGGGCTTGCCCAACTTGTGGAAGAGGCGGTCCACCTGATCCTGCCAAAGTTCCCATTGGTTGGCAGGAGCGCAGTTCCCTGCTGAGGGAGTCAGCAATGGTGTTCTTGACTCCTGCCAGGTGAAAAGGGGGGGGGGGGGGGGGGACATCTCTTGTGCAACAGCCCAGTGCCACAAGTCCTGCGCCTCTCTCGAGAGCGCAGGGGATCTGGTGCCCCCCTGCTTCCTGGTGTAGAACATTGTGGCTGTGTTGTCTGTGAAGACTCTCACCACTTTGCCCTTGAGGGCCAGCGGAACGACTTGAGTGCCCATAACACTGCCCGCAGCTCCAGGATTTTGATGTGGAGTTCCCTCTCCTCCGGCAGAAACAGGCCTCTGGCGTGGAGACGTCCGATGTGGGCTCCCCAGCCCTCCAGGGAAGCTTCCGTGGTGACCGTCTCCTGGTACGGGGCTCTGAAATACCATGTCTTTGCGACATTGGAGCGTACGCCCCACCACCTTATCGCTCGACAGAAGACCTCGTCGAGCGCAATCTTGCCTGCAAAGCTTCGGGACACTTGGGTCCAGCGAGTGTCCAGGAACTCCTGTAGGGGTCGCATACGCAACCTGCAGAGCCGCATCAGGTAGATGCACAATGACATCATGCCGAGTAGCGACTTGATGGTCCGCACTGTGCCGGTCTTCAGTGCCAACAGTTGTTGCACCTTGCCCAGCAGGGCCGCTATCCTCTCTTCCGAGGGAGCTGTCAGGCAGGAGACCGTGTTGAGCCTGCACCCCAGGAACAGTGCGTTCTGCGATGGAATGAAGCAGGACTTTGGATAATTGGCAGAGAACACCAGATCCGTCAGCAGCCGGTCATCGAGGTACAGGTACACGTGTAGCCCCTGTAGATGCAGATGGGCCGCCACTGGTGCCAGGCACTTTCGTAAACACGCTGGGCGCCAACTTCAGCACGAAGGGGAGGGCTTTGAATTGGTAGTGCCTTCCCTGTACCGTGAAGCACAGGAACTTCCAATACTTCTCGTGAATGGGGACGTGGAAGTATGCATCCTCCAAATCCAGCGACGTCAAGAAGTCTCCCTCCTCCAGTTGGCCGAGTACGTGCTGCAACATGACCATCCTGAATTTCTGGGACTTGAGGTATTTGTTAAGACGCTGCAGGTCTAGAATGGGCCTCCAGCCCCCGGTCGTCTTCTTTACCAAGAAGTATATGGAGTAGACTCCGGAGCTCCGGAGTCGCTTTGGAACCAGCTCTATCGCCCCTTTCCTTATAATGGCCCACACTTCGTGCAGGAGCTGAGGGATGTGCTGCTCCTGCCAGGCCACCATCGGTATACGTTGACACTTCTGCTGGAGCTCTAGAGTGTGTCCATGGGCGAGAGCGTCCAGCATCCATCAGTCGGGGAGATTTTTTTCTCGCTGACGAAGCCCGCCAGTCAGCCTCGCTCCGGGGTGCATGGGTGGGGGCCCATTGTCCTGGCCGGTTCAATCTTGCTTCAGGGCCTGTGTGCCGCCTTGGGTGTGACATCGGCCACCTCCACCGAAAGCCTTGGAAAGGCCTCTGTAGGCCTCCTGGGTCATGGACCGGGAGGGTTGAGGGTACGAAGAGGACTCTCTGCCGAAACCTTTCGACGATCTGCCAGACTTCCCACCGGAGGCACAAAAGGAAGGCGGTGCTGAAGAGTGCCCAAGGAACAGGCCATCTCAGTGTCAGTCTTAATGGCCTGCAAAGACCCGTCAACAGCCTTCTCAAAGAGGTTGTCCCTGTCGAAGGGCATGTCCAGTACCCTTGCCTGGAACTCCTGACAGAAGTTGGTGGCTTTCAACCAGCATGGAGGCAGACACCGTTCCTCAGCTGCCGGAACCCCATGTCTGCGAGGTTCAGGGCCACTGTGATGGCATGGTCCGATGCCACCTCCCCTTCCTGGAGGATGGAAAGTGCCTTGACCCGCTTGTCATCGAGTAGGAACTCCAGCAGCGGGGCCATCTTATACCACAGCTCCCTGTCGTACCTGGGCAGGATTGCAAGGGCGTTTGCCGCCTTGACTGTTGATGCTGCCGTATAGATACATATTCTTCCCATGGCATCTAACTTCTTCCCCTCACCATCCGGAGGGATGGATGACAAAGACGAGGGGTAAGATGACTTCCTCTCACTGCCACCGAGACCACAGAGTCCGGGAAAGGCTGTGAACGTTGGCACTTGGGTGGAGACTCTGGCACCCAGTATTTTTTTCTCCAGCCGGTCCCTTTTGGCCGGGGCTGGGTTTTTCCATCAAAGTTAGGCCTTCCTCCCAAACGTCGTCGAGGAGGGACACCGCCAAGATGGTCTTCCTCTTGGCCTTGCGTCGTTGATATAGGAAACCTTTCTTCCCGATTTCTTCTGGTGTCAACTGAAAGAATTCTAACGCTCTAGAGACCATGGCATGGAACTAGCCCACCTCCTCCGGGGGAGAAGCCCTTGGCTGTGGCAAACCACCCACTGTGGCCATGTCGTCCATGTCCATAGTCATCGTGTCAGTCTCTGTATCCTGGGGGGGGGGGGAAGGCACGTGTGGAGGTTGATTCTGTGCCCTGGAGTACGGTTGAGACCCCCTACCCCCTTTTTTTGCATCCCAAGAAGTCGAGTTCGGCTTCAACGATGGCATCCTCTTCTCCGGTGTCCTCTCCACCGGCTTGGCCGATGCCTCCCGTCTCAGGGGCAGGGATACCCAGGGCACTGGCGGGGCTTCCGTGAGTGAGTCAGCCCCCTTGGCCTTAGAGAATGCGGCCACCACCATCTCGATAGTCGATTACTACTTCACCTGGGCCTTCTGGGTAGGTCGGTCACCTTCTTCTGCGACTTTGTCTTCTCTGGTTTTTCCCGCAGCTTCGTCGGGTTAACCGATTTCCTCTTTGATGAGGAGCTGGAATGATGGCTGGCGACCCAGACGGTAACAGACTTGCAGCGCTTGGCCTTGTCTTGTGCCCACACGGATGGGGCGCCCTCAAAGGACTTAGAAGCCCGCTCTTCGGACCGGGCGGTCCTGGGTGAGGCATGTCCGTGCTTGCCGCATGGGGCAGAGGCCATGGCGCTGAGCCACGCTGCCAGCCTACTGCGACGATCCTTCATGGTTCATTTGGAGAACCTGAGGCAGATTTCACAATGGCACTGGAGGTGTTTGCCCTCTACAAACACATTCTGCAGTCCGCAGTTGGAGCAGAGCTTGAAAAGGGAGCTTCCCTCTTCCTCCGACATGGTCCAGATGCGGGGTAGGGCCGATAGGCTTCTGGAAACTTCGATGACACTTCAACGATTCTTGCCCTGGAGGGGCATGGAAATTTACAGACAAATGGATCTCTGCTTGTTAGTCGATGTAGAGAAAGAGCACACAGGCTGTGAAAAAAGAACAAAAAACGTATTTCAGCTCACAGAGCAAAACACGAGGACTCCCAACTCTTGAATGTGCTGTAAAAATCTGAAGATGGCTGCCAGAGGAGGTGCTTGGGGAGAGGGCAGTCATTGGCTGGGGGCAGTATGACCCAGAGCTCAGTGATTGGTTTAGAGGAGAAATACAGTTTGTAAGTGAAAGTGAAACTTTTTTCTTTTACTGAGGATTCCCGGCCTGACGACAGGGAATATTTATCAAGGCATAAATTAGTTTTCAAAAATTGATTAGCAGAATTTGCTAATTAAAATATTTTTAATTAGCAAATAAACCTATTTGATTAGCAATGTTGTACTCCTATTTCAAACATCACCAGAAGTTAGTTTTACCCCAAGACGTACAATTAGCAAGAATACAGCATTTCTATGTACCTCTGAAGTAATACATTCGTGCAATGAGTGTAAAATGTAAAGGTTCACTGCATGAATGGACTACATAAATAGATCTGATAAAAAAAAGCTCTGTAAACATTTTTCAGTTCAACGCTCTGTGCAGAGTGATGGGCTCAGACCAATCCAGTGACCTGACAGCTACATGACCTTGCCCTGCACACTGGCCGGGACAGGCCTTAGGTGAACCAACAGTGAAGGCAAGTGGCAGAGCGAGCCACCATCACACATCATCTGCATATCAGACTGAGGAGGGTATCAGTCTCCATGTTGTTCAGTTATTTATCTTGCACTGCAGGAATAAATATGTATTGCCCGGGCTGCTGCTACAGAGCAGTGACAAATGTGGCCTACCAGCTCTGTGTGATTACCTCCTGTGAAGGTAGGTAATTGGAGTTAACTTACGTTCAGAATTATACATTTTTAACATTTGAACATCTTTCCATCTTGTGCTGTTGGGTGGGATGTATATTTTAGAACGCTCCAGTGGTGCCAACAATGTATGTTTTGTATTTTCCTGTGATGGAATTGTTATGCAAAGCATTAGTTTTGAAACTTGAAAAATCCTACATCTTTTTGGCCACAAAATGTTGACAAGTATGCTGCAGGCCTAGCTGCTTGGAAATTGCCTGCTTGCAGAGGGCATTTTTTTTCAGTCTCATGATTAAAGCTTTAATCACGAGACTGAAAGAAAATTAAAAATGCCCTCTGCAAGCAGGCTACGTTATTACTGCAGGCCTGAGTGCTTAGAAAGTGGCTGGAAATAATAAATCTCCCGCCCGAACGGACGGGAGAAATATTATTTCTGCCACTTTCCAAGCACTCAGGCCTGCAGTAATAACGTAGCCTGCTTGCAGAGGGCATTTTTAATTTTCTTTCAGTCTCGTGATTAAAGCGCTTGTGGCACTTTTAAGCACTAGACTGAAAGAAAATTAAAAATGCCCTCTGCAAGCAAGCCACGTTATTACTGCAGGCCTGGGTGCTTGGAAAGTGGCAGAAGAACAAGTTACTTCTTAACTTGTAACGTTCTTTTGACGGGATGTTCCTCCGACGTATTCCTTATCTTTGATAATACGTTTCCAGCTTGCTGGCCTCGGAAATTTTTTCTGTAGAGGGCGCTGCACGCCGACGTCCGCCGAGTCGATGTCCCTGGACGGCCATCGTATCGGCGCCGACGTCATCATGCCCATAAATTGCCACGCGCTGCGTCCGTTGCTCAGTTCCGTTTTGTAGCATAAGAAAAGTCATGCCTGAATTGGTTATTGACCTTGAAGGAGCATAAGCTGCAACCACAAGGGAAGTATTACTGCGGGGATGGATGGGAGGGGCGATAAGGAATACGTTGGAGGAACATCCCGTCGAAAGAACGTTACAAGGTAAGAAGTAACTTGTTCTTCGAAGGGATTGTGTCCTCCGACGTATTCCTTATCTTTGATAGACTCCCATAGCAGTGGCATGTAATTGGAGGTGGGAGTGAGAATGTTATGTATCCCTTTAGGGATGGACCGAATGTAATACGGCCTTGCTAAATCTGGTCTCTTGAGTAGTGGAGGAATCCTGATTGTAAAATTTTGTGAATGTATGTGCGGACGACCATGTGGCAGCCGCACATATGTCTCGGACCGGTACCCTTCTTTGGAGAGCCGAAGAGGCTGCGATACCCCTGGTTGAATGAGACCTGAGATTTTGGGGTGGCTCTTTCCCTGCAAGTTTGTAACATTCCAGAATGGCCAAAATAATCCACCTGGAGATGGTTTGTTTTGTTATGGGTAGTCCCAACTTGTGACCTGAGTATCCTACAAGCAGTTGGTCTGCTTGCCTGATCCTAGCCATTCTGCTGATGTAAAAGCTGAGAGCTTGCCTTGGATCCAGCCTATGTAGACTTTCCTCCTCTTTCCCCGGATGGGGAGGAGGGTAGAATGAAGGTAAGGTAATTTTCTGAGTAATATGAAATTCAGAAACCACCTTTGGGTGGAAATTAGGCTTCACCTGTAGGACAACTTTGTCCTTGTGGAAGATTGTATGTGGGGGTTTACAGGAGAGAGCTTGCAGCTCGCTCACCCTCCTAGCAGATGTTAGTGCTATCAATAGGACAGTTTTAAGTGTAAGAAATATCAGCGCACAAGAGTGAAGTGGTTCGAATGGGGTGCCCATTAGGAAGTTTAAGACTAAATTTAAGTCCCATAAGGGAACCTGGAATGGTTTTGGAGGATAAACATTAGTTAATCCCTTGAGAAATTGTACCACTAGAGGAAGTTTGAAATACCATGGTTCCTCCGCAGTGCGCTTGAAGATAGAAAGCGCTGCGAGATAGCCTTTTACAGTGCCAACTTGAAGGCCTGAGTTTGCCAAGTAGAGTAGAAACGATAACACCGTTGGTGTACCACATGAAAAAGGGTTGATATTCTCTTCCCTACACCAGCTGCAAAATGTGTTCCAACGGCAGCGGTATAAAGACTTTGTTGCTGGCCTTCTGGCCGAAAGCAACACCTCCATGACGTCATCAGGGGTGATCCCAATCCTTGTACCTCACCCTTTCAGAAGCCAAGCGTGAAGGTTGAGGGTTCTGGTGTCTGGATGGAGAACCTGACCTCCCTTCTGCGAGAGAAGATTCTCTTTGAGTGGAAGACCGATTGGAGGACAGATGGACATGTCTAGAAGGTCTGGGTACCACGTTCTCCTGGCCCAATCTGGGGCAATTAGGATCATGGTTTTCCGGAATCTTCTCAACCTCCTAATCATTTGAGGAATAACAGGGACTGGTGGGAACGCGTAAAGGAGTGGAAACTCCCAGTCCACTACGAACGCGTCTCCTAGAACTCCTCTTGGGGGAAATTCCCTTGAACAGAACAGATCGCACTTCCTGTGGTGCTTGTGGCGAACAGATCCACCTGAGGGGTTCCCCAAAGGGCGAAGATCTCTTGAAGGACTTCCTGAGCTAGCTCCCACTCGTGGGAGACTGTGCTCTGCCTGCTCAGAGCGTCCGCTGTCAAGTTCTTCTCTCCGGCTAGGTGGACTGCCGATAGAGAGATTCCTTCTTGGACTGCCCAAAACCAGAGCTGCATCGCCTCTCTGCACAGTGGCAGTGATCCTACGCCTCCTCTTTTGTTGAGGTAGTGCACGGCCACCATGTTGTCCGTCATTATCAGGACATTTCTCCCCTGTACTGATGGCAGGAAAGCTTTCAGCGCTAGTCTGATCGCTCTCAGCTCCAATAGGTTGATGTGTAGTCTGGACTCCGATGGAGACCAACGACCGCTTATGGTCAAATCGTTGGCATGGGCTCCCCACCCCGTGAGTGAGGCGTCTGTGACTACGGTTATCTCCGGCCATGGTTGCCAAAACAGTTCTCCTTTCAAGATGTTCTCTGGATAGGCCCACCATTGAAGGTCGTGGGCTACCTTGTCCGGAATCCGGAGGAGATCTGTCATTCTCCCTGAGAATTGCGACCACTGACTTCTCAGTGCCCACTGAAGAGATCTCATTCTCAGGCGAGCCTCTGGCACAAGGAAGATGCAGGATGCCATGAGGCCTAGCAACCTCAAAAAGTCGAAGGCTGGGAGACGTTGGGCATTTTGGAACTTGGTGGCCATCTGTAGAATATCTTGAGCCCTCACCTCTGGTGGCGAGGCTTTTCCCAGGGAAGTGTCCAGGACCGCTCCAATGAACTGGAGTCTCTGTGATGGTATCATCTGTGACTTCTTTAAATTGAGGGAGAAGCCCAGTTTGTGAAGGACATGGCAGACATAATCTAGCAGGGCCTGGGCCTGTTTCGAAGATACAGCCCTGATCAGCCAATCGTCCAGGTAGGGGTAGACGTGGATCCCTTCCCTCCTTAGACTCGCTGCCACTACCGACATCAGCTTGGTGAAAACCCTCGGGCGGAGGTCAGCCCAAATGGCAGAACTCGAAATTGATAATGAGAGTCGCCAATTGCGAACCTCAGGTATTTCCTGTGTTTGGCACATGGAAATAAGCATCCTGAAGGTCCAGAGATACCAGCCAGTCCTGGAGCTGGAGGGCCTGAAGGATCTGAGAGAGAGTTACCATCTTGAATTTGTCCTTCCTGAGGAACTTGTTCAATTCTCGTAAGTACAGGATGGGTCTCAGTCCTCCGTCCTTCTTTGGTATGAGAAAGTAGGGGGAGTACCAGCCCTTGTTCCTGTCCGCTACAGGTACCGGTTCTATGGCACCTTTCTCTAGCAGGTCTATAATTTCCTGCAAGAGGAGCGGATCTGGAACTTTTAGAGAGCTGTTCCCCAGTGGATGACTCTGAGGGATGTGTAGAAAGGGTAGGCAGTAACCCTGGCCAACTGTCTCCAATGCCCAAGCATCTGACGTTATAGCCTGCCATTCCGTCAGATGGTGAGTTAACCTGCCCCCTACAGGTGCATTGTGTGGAAAGGCCTCAGAGTGGTTTGGGGGCAGCTGATGCAGATGCTGAGGGTAAAGAGGCACCTGCTGCTGCTGCGGCCTTAGTACTTTTGACCCGTCCACCTCGGGTGGATCTCCTTTGGCCTCTTTGAGCCGGCTGTCCTCTGCCTTTCCCGAATGTGGAATAATAGCGAAAGGACTTTCCTCTCCCAGAGGTTCCTGAGGGGCGAAAAGGAGTTTGGCGGATAGCAGCTCCTAAAGATTTTGCTGCTGCTTTAGAAGTCTGCAACTTTTCCAGACTGTCATCAGCCTTTTTCCCGAATAGTGAAAAGCCGACAAAGGGCATATTCAAAAGTCTGGCCTGTACATCTGGAGCAAAGCCAGACTTTCGCAACCACGCATGCCTGTGGATTGTTGTACTTGCCGCCATGGCCCTGCTGATACTGTCAGCGGAATCGATGCCAGTTTGAAGTGATTCGCACATGGCATCTTTGCCATCTTTAATAATGTTAAGGAAGGCTTCCTTTTCCTCTCCTTCGGGTATGCAGTCAGCTGCTGATGAAGCACACTCCCATAGTGTGTGACTGAACCTGGCGAGCGTACAGGTGGCGTTGATGGACTTCAACGCCATACTACAAGCAGAGAAGACTTTCTTCGCCATAGGATCGTACCTCTTGTCATCTCTATCCTGTGGGACAGTAGGGTAAGCGGCCCTACTGCTAGATGAAGTTGCCGCTTGAACCACCAGGCTCTCTGGAGTCGGGTGTTTTGATAAGTATTCAGGGTCAGCAGCCGCTACCCTATACTTGGCTGACAATCTTTTATTGACCGCAGGGATAACTTCAGGAGTTTCCCAATTAGATGTAATTTTCCTTTGTAAGGCTGCATGGAAGGGGACCACAGGGTCCTCCTGTGGACCTTTGTCTAATATGTCTGTTAGGTCATCCTGCTGAAAAACAGGTGAAGGCGCAGACCAACCCATAAATTCTATAATTCTTGCCATAAGGGTTCTATAGGGTGTTTCGGCATGTTCCCCTGGGTCTGGTTTAACAAATTCCACTTCTGGGGAAGTGTCCAGCCCACTTGCCTCATGTAGTGACTCATGTAGGTCCTTCAGCCTTCTTTCCTCAGAGGTGAAATCCTCTGAAATAGGCAGTGTAGTCCTCTGTAACCCAAATGTTTCCTGGTCAGAATCTTCCCCCTCTTCATAAATTGAAGATAGTCCAGGGTACTCTGACCTCTGAAATGGTGTAAAACCCATCTCTAAGGCAGAAGGAGCCAAACTCGTCATTATTGGGCGAGAAAACGTCGATGTCGTCGACGCCGATGTGACAGGCTTCGAAGGCGTCGAGAACGGCGTCCAAAAAACTGGAAGGGGTCTCGAAGAACTCGAGAGGATCGGGATCCTACTCGAGCACATCGACGACGGTCTCGGCGTCGTGCCGGAGGCCCTTGGAATCACCGTTGGCTGTGGAGTGGCCTTGGTCTTATCTTTCATCGGCGTCGATGTCGGCGTTGACTATGGCGTCGAGTCGATCGACCGATGCGTCGAGGAACCCTTCGACAACGGCGTCGATGGCGCTGATCCGTGCGTCGAAGGAATCTTCGACGAAGGCGTCGGAGATGGTGTCTTCTTACCCGATGGCTCGTGGCGCTCTCGGGTGGAATGTTTCGCCAGGTGCTGCGACTCGCGGCAAGACGCTTAACATTTTCTTTCTGAATTCCTCCCACTCACCTTGAGAGCTGTGTTTTGTGGGACAGGAGACCCTTTCTGGGGACACAGAAGACGAGGAAGGGGATCTTCGACGTCTCTTATTTGAGTGTCTTGATCTCAACGAATGGTGGGAGATACTTCAAGATCTAGAATGGGAATGTTTTCGACGGCGAGGAGACGAATGCCTCGACTCAGTCGAAGAAACCTTCGAGGAGGTTTTGACTGACTTACCTCTCTCGAGCTTCTCCTTGCGCTCCTTCAAGGCTTTCGCCGTCATGGACATGCAGTCCTCACACTCCGAACAATGGTGCTCGGATCCCAAGCACCACAAGCAGATCCTGTGTGGATCCGTTATCGACATTTTTTTACCGCAGTCTCGACATTTCTTGAAGCCGGATCGCGGCGTCGTCGGTTCCGATGAAGATGCCATCGATAACGAGTAGGTATTATTCGAGTAGATATAGAGTTATCCTGACTGAACTGAGCAACGACGTTCCGAGGCCCCACGAAGCGCGGAAAAACGGAACTGAGCAACGGACGCAGCGCGTGGCTATTTATGGGCATGATGACGTCGGCGCCGATACAGTGGCCGTCGAGGGACATCAACTCGGCGGACGTCGACGCGCACCACCCTCTACAGAAAAAATTCCGAGGCCAGCAAGCTGGAAACGTATTATCAAAGATAAGGAATACGTTGGAGGACACAATCCCTTCGAAATAATATTTCTCCCGTCCGTTCGGGGAGGAGAAATATTATTTCCAGCCACTTTATAAGCACCCAGGCCTGCAGTAATAACATAGCCTGCTTGTAGAGGGCATTTCAAATATTCCTTTCTTCTCGCGAATCTCGAGAAGGAAAGAATATTTGAAAGGCGATCTGCCAGCATGCCATTTTACTGTGGGGCTGGGTACTAGCAAGTGGCTGGAATTAATATTTCTCGTGGCCACTTGCTAACACCCAGCCCCGCAGACAAGGGGCTCCCCCTCCTCCACCCTCCCCTAAGCACCCCAGCATGACTCCTTACCTTGGATGGAAGCCGTGTCTGTGAGTGGAGCTGGGGTGCTCTTGCTAAAGTCTTCTCCACGTGACTTCGATGCCGCTCCGGGCTGGGCTCATACATTGATACAATGTATGCAGCCCAGCCCGGGAGCTGCTGCCTGCTGCCTGCACACTGTCAGTGCACCGAGCGCAGAGTTTAAATAAACAGGCTCAGTAATCTGTGCCTTTTAAACTCTGCGCTCGGTGCCATAAATCATATCGCAGTTTCTGCGACATGATATTAAATTTAAAACGCAAACCAGCGGTATCATATCGCAAATTGCGATGCGATACCGCTTATTTTATGCCTTGTTTATGAGCATGTGAATCCATGCCAGACCCAATGCTTGAGAAGCTTAGTGGCGTAACTTGATGATGCTGCAATGTGGTTGACTTGGTGGGTCATGGTTAGTGTGAAGTACAGGTAAACACCCAGAGTCGTGACAGCGGCGGCTACCGGGACAGTGTGACCATCAATGGTAAAGGCTTTGTAGGCTTGGTCCAGTTTTGAGAGGCGGGTCGATGAGGAGGTCAGTTTTCTCATCATTGAGACAAAGGCTGTGTTGCGGCCATCCAGGATTGAATAGTTGCCTAAACAGATTATATTGTGAGCGAGTCATAGGGGTGATCTCCTCTGAGAGGAATAAGGATTTGTGTGTCGTCAGCGTAGTTTGTATATGACTTGCCGAGGGAGTCCAGGTGGTGGAAAAATGGGCTGTTGTATATGTTGTAGAGTATGGAGAAGACACACAAGCCTTGGGGGACCCTGCAAAGAGTGGGTGTGGGGGAAGCGGTGGCGTCTCCAGCAAAAACACACACGTGCTTCTGTTAGCCAGGAAGGAAGCGATCCATTTGGCAGCTTGCGCTAAGAAATGTGCTGAGGAGGTGAGGGTCTGACACAGGATCTTGTGGTCAACTAGGTCAAACGCAGCTGAGAGGTCAAGCAGTAGTAGTAGGGAGATCTTGCCACGGTCGTTGGCTTCATTGAGCCAATTCTTGCGGTCCAGGAGGGCTGTTTCTGTAGCATGCTTAGGGCAGAAGCCAGATTGCTCTAGGCCTAGTATGCAGTGAAGCTCCAAGAATGCCTGGATTTGCAGGTAGGTGACTCTGTCCATAATCTTCAGGAGGAAAGGGACAGTTGTAAGGGGTCGATAGTTGGTTGGCACAGCAGGGTCAAGTGCAGGTTTCTTCAGATCCAGGATTCTTTCAAGGCGGAGGGGACGCTACACGTGGAAAAGGATGAGTTGATAATAGCAACGATGAGGGGGAGTAGTGTTTGTACAAACTCCTTCAAAAGTGAGGCCGGACATATGTCTCCTTTGCAGAGTGAAGTTTTGAGGCCAGCAATAGTCTTCGCAAGGGTGGAGGTGCACACAGGTTGGAAATGGAAGAGAGGGGCGTAGCTTTGGGTGTTGGGTGGAATGGCCTTGTGTGGTGTGTCTGATGTTCCGATATGCTTGGCCTTTATCTTAGATTGGAGCTGTATGATTTTCCCTGTGAAGGTAACTTGGATAGAGTTACACTAGGCGTTGTATTTTGTGTTGATGAAAGGCGGAGTGATTGGGGTTTCCAGTTCATGGAGAATCGAGAACCGCTTGCGTGAGCTTGAAGCAGCTTTTGAGATTCTCTCGTTATAAACAGCTGCTTTGGATTTTTGGATGGCAAGTTTGTAGAGATTTCAGAAAGGCAGGCCTTGTTAGCTTCAGAAGGATCTCTGTGCCAGGCAGCTTCAGCAGCTCTTTTGGAGATGCGGGTGAACTAAGAATTAAGATGTGATGGCTGCTTGATTCTCTCAATTTTGAGGGGGGCAAGGAGGTTGACAGTCTTGCCGAGCAGCGTGGTGTAGTGCTCAAACGAAAGGGTGGTGTCCTGGGTGGAAGGGAACGGGGTGCTAAGGAAGGGGATGACCTTGTTGCTGGTCAAGTTTTGAGTGCTGCGGGCCAGGGTAGTGGTCGGGCCAGTTGCAAGTTTGGCTGGTGCAATAGGGCTAGGGATGGAGAAGGTGATGGTATGATGATCGGAGCAGTGACATGGTGTGTTCGAGGTGATGGAGATTTTACTGTTGTGGTCGACTATCCAGTCAAGGGTTTCGGCCGAGCAAGTGTGTGGGTGAGGGGATGTGTTTGGTACATCCAAGTGTTGTCAGAAAAGTGGATAGGGTAGTGGCATCAGAATCCGTAGGGTCATTGAATCCAAGATTAAGGTCGCCCGGGAGAAGGAGCTGGGTGTTGTAAGGAACTCATGGTGGCAACCATAAAGACAGACAAGAGATCACAGTTCAAGGGGGTTTATTAAACTGTATGCGTAGGTTGGAAAAACGCCTAATCTAAACCTAAATCTAAGATGGGAGCAAGCTTCAACCAGCAAACAATAATAGGGCAGTCCGAGTGGCGTCTGTCATAAAAGCGCCTATACTAAAAAACGTATTGCCAATCTTTACGCTAAATACAAAAAGAAGTGTGGAATAATGTTCTTAAGAAAGAAGGAAGTGTTCACGAATAATAAGTCAGGATGCGGTAGTCGGGGTCCCACTGCCCCGCGTTTTCAGCACGGCACGAGGTAGGATTCTAGAGCACAGCACATGCTGAAGCTTTCCAAGCACGAGCCAACAGTACTGCTTTCAGCAATCAGGGCCTTCGGTGGTTAAGTCTCTTTTCTCCAAGGACCTGATTGGTTTTAAAATAAACAAAAGTTCCTTTCTGTTTGTGCTTTGGGTGATGCCGTTTCAGCTCTGGGGTCCCCCTCTTCCGGGTTCAGGCCCTTCTTGAATGCTAGCTTCCTTCCGTTGGGTTCACTACTGCTTTCAAAACAGTGTGCCTCATTATGAGTCCGGCGGTACGGCGGTAGCCGTGCCAGAAAAAACAGCACAGCAGCTGTGCCAGAAAAAACGTCATAGCAGCCGCCAGTTATTTTTTTTCCCAGCACACAGCAATGGGGACTTACCAGGGCATTTCGGCCCCGGCAGCCCCAGTAATTTCCCATTGCCGGGACCGGAAAATATTGCTCCCCATTCCCATTGGACTCAATGGGAATGGGGAGGACGGATGCACCAGCACCATTCATGAATGGTCCCGGTGCATCCGTCAAGGTCTGCGAGCGGGTGCCTTTCTACCTGCCAGGTCAGAAAAGGCACCCGCTCGCAGAACTAGTAGTTTGCCGGTCTGGAAACAACGGTACCGGCAAGCTTACCGGCGCTGTTATTTCCAGACTGGCAACCTTGTAATAACCCCCAATGTCTTCTGTATCATTCACAAATCGCAATGTCTTTTTAAACAGTTCACTGTGGACATCCCTCTGCTGGGTTCGACACACTGTATATCGGGACTTTACACTTCGCACCCCTGTTTATCTGCATCCCTCCTTCGGGATCACTCTTGCCAACTTTGTCAATCAATTCTCACGATGCAGGATTCAGTTCCCTAAGCTTCACAATCTTCTGTTGGTTAAAGACTTTCGACTGTACAGAGGATTTTACTGTACCCCTGTATGACCACTTTGACCCCCTTTGCACCTTTCCCAAGGCCTTCTGGTAATGGTGGTTTCAACAATTGGGTAATTGCCCAGGGTTTCCTGAGTGAGCACCCGCGTGGTACCGGACTACTCTGTTGCTGGTTTTCCCCCTTCTAGTATCAACAGTTCTTTGTATTCTTTCACAATTCAATTAGCCGTTTGCTACTTTCGCTCAGCACAGTTTGGTTTCTTATCGGCTCTCCCCTCGACTCACCGGCTTTGATGAACCGCTTGGCATTTCTTGTCTCTGGAGTCATGGTTGGTACCACATAGACAAGCATCTCTCTCCAGGTTGGTTATCAGCGGAAGAGGATCTTGTGTACCATTTATATATGTTGCAACACATGCTGGCTATTGTTTGCGGTCTTACAATTCCTTCTGCAGAGGTTTCACAGGTCTTGGTCGGAAAGGGCAAGGTTGCTTCTCTCCTTGGCACCCTCTCGAAAGAGCCGTCAGGTGTGTGCGGTTTTGGTCAATTGCCTGACCCTTGTGTTGGGACATGTCAAGTAAATGGCTTGGGTGTTAGTCCGTTGTCCTTCGTGATACGCGAAAGTGCTCGCGTCGGAAGGGGGGTAGTGTTTGAGTATCTTACAAGGTAGTTTGGGGAAAAGGTATTATAAGAAAGGGGATACTGCATCCCACCCGTCGGTGTCCCACTTCTACTCCCAGAGGACCCCCACATCCAGGGGATCCTCCCTCACTGGTCCACCCCCAGGAACTGCAACCAATAGCGATGGCCGTGTCCTGTCCACCTGGACGACAGACCCCCAGGGACTAGTCAGGGAGACACCTTCAGGTTTCTCACAGTGGTGAGCTTAATCTTTTTTATTTTTTTTAATTATTATTGTACATGGTTTACATAAGAAACCTTTACAATTGCATTTAATAAGAAGAGGAAGACAAAGAAAAAACAATAAATATATATATACATACATAAAAATAAATTGAATACAGCATAGCCCTAAGATCCTTTTTAAAAGTAGGAAACATAAACCAAACTGATAAAATCAGTGCATAGTTAAGACCAAATATAAGTTTCACCCTTCCGCTTGCATAACAAAAAATCACGAATGTCAAATTTGTATACATATACAGTACATTCATTAAGCAGATAACTAGGATAGATAGATAAAGATTCATTATACAAGAAGTTTCATCAGAAAGGTTCATATAGATCTAATGATTTAATGAAACCTGCAACCGCAAGTCCCTCTGTAGTATTGGAAATAGAGAGACAGCTTGACCAGATAAAAGTTTCTGCCCCCAGAAGTCCGAGAGTATTGAATCTGCCTAAATAGAGTGCCCTAAGTCCTTTCAGCGCTACACAATCTAAAAAAAGGTGGCGGGCAGATTCAGTAACCCCTGGATTATGACAGAAACGACAAAGATCCAAGTCGTTCATCACCTTCCTTCTATATAGAACCTCCTTAGTAGGCAAGATGTTCCATCTGAGTTTCAGGAGGAGTGAACGATAGTGGCGATTAGGGAATTGTGTCAAAATGAAGGACAGGGAACCTCTCTTCTTATGATCGAATTTTAAGTCACAGAGAGATGGGTAAGAATGAAGTTTCTCCAAGGTGTCATTCCAGTCACAACAATTGAGAAGTTCTTTCACTTTGTTCGGATTGGTCAGCAAAGTATCCCTATCTGTGGACAGATCTAATAAGGTCTTATCACAGAGATCTCTGAAATTTAAAAGAAATAAGTTTCGATCCAGGGATCCCTGTGAAGAGAGAATCTTACCCTCATCATCATAGAGTGTATCATATTTAGGACATAGCAGAGAAGAAAAGAGTGCCAGAACCCTCCAGAGGATTTTGGCTCGTAAAGACACTAAACCCAGTTTGAACCTTATAGCGACTATCGGGACACAGTTGGGAAGTTTCATGACTTTTCTCCAGTAAATACCCTCAAGGATATCCCAAAAGGTCAGGATATCCAAATAACGTAGTTCCATTCCATATATTAGTTTCAGAATTACCTTTCCCTTGAAAAAATCTGCCACTGGCTTAAAGGAAAACCTGCCATACTTTTTATCCAGCTTGATAGGCTGTGAGATGAGTGGGAGTGCTTTATATCTGAGTGAACGTCTTAGTTCAGCAGCCAAAGGTTGGGCCAAAATAAGGAATCTCAGATAAACAATTTTATGTGCTCTCATAATATTTTCACCACCAATTTTCCACACTTGTTTATTCCCTTTTTTCCCCTTGGAGAAGACCATTGTGCGGGTTTTACTCGGGTTGATTTTTAGCCCGTTTATTGTAGCATATCTTCAAACTTGCAAATGAGTCTTTGCAAGCCCACTTTGGTCTGATCAAAGAGAAGGAAATCATCAGCATATGCCAACCACGAGAGCCTGAGATCCCCCAATTTTGCGTTCACCAAACCTGCATCTCCAAGGAACTCCCCTACATCAGCCAGATAGAGAATGAAAAGGCATGGAGCCAATGGACAGCCCTGTCTGACCCCAATATGTGTCCTTATTCTTCTAGAGAGAGTCCCCTCTAAGTCAGTCCTTATATGAACCCCCAAATTCTTATACATTGCCATAATTACATTAAGAAGGCCTGCCGGGATCCCCCACCTTGATAATTTTGCCCAAAGCCGAGACCTGATAACCAAATCAAATGCATTTGACAAATCGATTAAGGCGACAGAGTACCACCAAATTTTCCCCATGTTGAGCTTTGTAAAGTGGTTAAAATAAAGCCATTTATATTAGTTGAATGGCCAGCCCTGAAGCCTGTTTGGTGTTTCGGAAGAATATGGTTCTCCTTGATCCAAACATTGAGATGAGAAAGAAGCATAGAAGCAAAAAGCTTAAAATCGGCATCAATAAGAGATCGGTCTGTAGTTCTTAACCAGAGTCTGCTGACCTCTCTTAAAGATGGGAACAGTATGGGCAGTCTGCCAGCTAGTAGGAACATTGCCAGTATTTACTATATCTTGAAATAGCATGCAGAGTAACTTTGTCCAAATTTCCGGTTCGGCTTTCAATGCATTGTTCATAAGGCCGATAGGGCCAGGAGCCCTGGATTTCTTAGCTTTGGCAATTAGCCCAACTATTGTCTCGTAGTCAATAGCGGGCTCCCACCTAATATTAAGGGCATCCTCCCCAGTTGCACATAGTTCTAACTCCTCTTCCCCTTTACGAAAGAGTTCGGTGTAATGATCTACCCATTGGACCTCTGGGATAGCATTCAGTTGATCAATAACCGCATCAGGATCTTGAGCTGAGAAAAGAGCCCAAAAAGCCCTAAGATCTCTTTTAACCAAAACTCTTAACATAAGCTCTGCATCATTTTGCAGCAGACTAGATTTTCTTGATTTGCAGTAGTTTTTGTATTTTTGACGTATAGATTTAAATTTAGCTTTTTTATTATCCAGGTCAATATCAAGCAGTTGGACTCCTCTAATAAGTTTGCGTACGTGGAGCTTTTCATTAGCCAGCTCCTGATCAAACCTATGGACATGAACTCTTTTGGAGTTACCCTTCTTGAGTGAATCATAGATACTATTTTGAAGAGCATTCAGGAAACTGTCAAAGTGTAGAGTGTTAAAAACCACTTGTTTCCACAGGAGCGAAGTGTAGTTGAGTGAAGAAATGAGTTGAGAATTGAGGAGATTAATATTAGCCGGAGACCAACGTACCCCGGTCCCTTGGCCCACAGTTTTTAAATGCTGTGGTCCCCCAGAGAACAGCTTCTTCATTGGAAGAGAGAAGGTAACAAACAGAGAACCATGATCACTCCAGGGGTTGAAAGAGACCTGCACCTCAGAGCAGAGAGAAGACAGGGAATGATCTATGAAGACATAGTTTATTGTAGAGGATGACAGACCTCTGTGCCAAGTAGGGCAAAGAGGCAGGGTAGAATCAAAGGAACCATTGAAACAAATTAGACACACCGATTCCATAGAAAGATTCCACAGTCTACCCCAAGCAAATGTCTGTCCCCTCCAATTATCATCCTCCAAATCCTGTCCCAGATCGCCATAATTGGCCTCAGATGATAAGGAGCAATCAGAATTGAGATCACCAGCCAGGATCACTTTCTCCCTGATATTATGAGATCTCCAAGCGAGAACCATATCAGTTAGATGTTTCAAACAAGGCTCAAGTGCAGCTAGGCCTTTATGCCAATAGATGTTAATCATAAGAATATTGAACAGGCCCTCTCTGGAAGCAGACTCCAGTGTAAAATCCCAAATGGCGTGTCCAAAAAAACCACACTCCTCAGGCCAAGAGAAACTCTTATACCAATAAGAAGAACCCCCAACGCTCTCCCTCCCAACCTAGGTTTAGCATTTTGAGAGTAGATTTCAAAGCCATCAATGAGAGGGGAGGAGAGCAGCCAGGTTTCCTGTAGATAGAAGCAGTCAGAACCATTAATCGTAGCCGCTGTGTCAGTATTAGTTAGGAGGTGTAGATTTCCCCTGGTATTCCAGGACAAAAGAGTATTTTATTAGGGGCCATATTATTTGTTACAGGGTCCAGGCTCATAGGGGAACGCTCATTTCCACAAGCCAGAGGTGACTTGGGCCCAGTTTCTGGCATCTGCATTGTTTCTGGCAGTAAATTGCCTCCGTTGAGGCTGCAAGGCCCTTTCCGGATGGTAGACCATAGTAAGATTTCCCCTATACTCCTCAGATCCTCCATGCTTACTGGAGAAGGGACTAGATTTCAGCAATGTTATTTCAAAGCCAAGCTGCATTAGGCCCTCTTTTTGTCCCATTATTAAGTCCAACAGCACTCTTGATTTCAAAACAATATTGCTGAGATCTGCACAATCCTTAAAAGGGAAAAAAAATTCTTTCGATATCATAACTAGAGATAAGAGAAAGAGGTGTCAGTTGATGATACACTTTCAGGATATTCCCTCGATTCAAATAGGCATATCCTGACCCCAAATACTAGTAAGTTGCAGAGTCTGTAACAGATCTTTATCCCCCAAAGATTGGGGAAGTGAATCTGCAATATACTTAGTGAATTGGGTTAGAGAGTCAGCTTCCAAGACAGGGCCCCTTGCACCCCTTAAAATGGTCCTTTTTTGGGTTACGTGAGGACCCAAAGGAAATCTTTCCTGACCACTAAAGGGGCCCCCATTTGATGGCTTTAATTGAGCGGAATTTAAAGTATTAGGAACATAGAGATCCCCCACTGTCCTAAATCCCATAGAACGATCCCCCAAAACCGGGTCTGTGGATACCACATGACCTTCAAGAGGGAGGGACAATTGGCAGTCTATGGCAGAAGAACATGTAGTAGCAACATTGACCTGGGCTAAACCTGAAGTCGGGTTAGCGTCCACCAAAGAGGGGGGCTTTGTTCTATAGAGATCCTGTAATAATTGTTTCGCCATATCAAGATTAACCAAGGTCGCAGATACGGGAGTTGTGGAAGACAAGGGATGAGTAGAATTTAAACAGGGTAACAAATTACCAGGGATAATAGGAGACACTGTGACAGGAGAAGAAGCCTCGGAATTACATTCTATCTGAACATTCAGGGTAGCTGGAGCAGTATTATTTATAGGCTCAGATAGCATTGGAATTTCTTTGGGGATACAGATAGCATGGGTGTCCTCAACCAAAACAGTATTCCCCATAGCCACAGGGACGTTACTGTTGCCTGGCACAGAAGTAATTGCCAGTAAATCTGTCTGAATGCCTACAGCTATATTAGCAGGCATTAATGTAGCCACAGTGGGGACGGGGGTAGCATTAGGAATAACAATGGGAGGTACTACTGCCTCCCCTGGAATGAGAACCCCCATAAAAGGGGTAGCAATGATTGCGGGTGGCAAAACAGTTGGCAAGACCAGATCTTTTTAAAAATTGATTAGTAAATGAGTTTAATTTTTTCAAATTTTTCTGGTTTTTAGTTTTCTTAATTTGTTGGGTAATTTTCTTTTTTTTACCTAGAGGAACAACGCCCTTTCAGGATATGGCTTGTTTAGTGAGATCAATGAAACCAGAAGATTTCTCCAAATTAGGCTGGGGTTTAGGGCCTAGAGTAAGGACACCATTAACTCCCTTGTGTCGTTTACCATTTTCTAATGTATTAGAGTCGCAGACAACCATGGCAAAAGAAGAACCAGGAGAACAGACAGACAGCCCATCTAAGATTTTTCCCGAGGGAGTAACCGATTGCGTAAGATCGATAATATCTATCACCTTTTCAGGGTTAGTTGGTGATTTTACACCTAAAGCTTGGCCCGGGAGGACTTCCTCATTCTGCAAGGAAGGAATAGGCAGAATTTGGGCATAAAGTCCCTTCTCTGGACAGAGTGAGGAGGTTGGGAAAGGTTTAGGGAAAGCCTAGTTATGGAAGGATCATCTTCTCTAATAATCTTCACCAACTGTTCAAACCTATCGAGTCCCTCTAGCCTGGCGTAGATTTCAGAGAGTAGAAGAGCGTTTGATCTAACATCTGCCCAGATATTGTCATAGAGACTAACAAAGGAGCTTAGCACCATATTCAAGGCGGAGGCGGAGACTGTAGGTTGAGTCAGTCTTATCCTTTCATCGGCCTCTTTAAGAGTATGGTGCAGTATAGAAT
Source organism: Ambystoma mexicanum (assembly GCF_040938575.1). Lineage (NCBI taxonomy): Eukaryota > Metazoa > Chordata > Amphibia > Caudata > Ambystomatidae > Ambystoma > Ambystoma mexicanum. Next base: position 1,283,813,131 of record NC_090934.1, read on the forward strand.
CACTGGCTTGTTCCTTTTTCATATCTGGCAGTAGACCCCTTTCTCTCAGCCAGTTTTGCTTCTCTGTATATTCATCGATAAAATTAGTGAGTTCAGAGGGAAAACCCACGAAAGAAGCATCACGGGTTTGTTGGGCTACATTGTTAGTATCAATAGGATTGGGTTCTAACTCACTCTCAGCTATTGCTTTGTCTGCACATTCAATAATACTGATATCGTCAATATCATTGTGTGCAGGATCATTAGTCTCTAATTTCTTTACTACATCTGACAAGAGCAGATGATCCAAAGTAGCCACTGTCAGAGCTGAATGAGTAGGTTTAATAAGGGTACTAGTTGCTGTTCCTTTCCCAAAATAATTGGAGATTTTTTTCCCCTGAATTGGTTCACCTAATGTACCCATTTTAGATTTTATTTTGGGAGTATTAAACAGCGGTTTCATAAGAGGTGTTTTGAAAACTGTAGATTTCATAGTAGGAGTGACGGAGTTCCCAGCAGAAGAAACAGAGAGGTTCACATGGATAGAAGAGGTATGATTAACCACCCCACAGAAGAGGGCACCCTCCACAGATAGATTAGAGGGAGAAATAGTATGGTTAATGTTACCCTCTAATAAGGAAGATTGCGGGGCATTAACAACATTAGGGGCAACAAAAGGTTTTATAGAATTAGAACCAGATCCATCCATCTTACACCCAGACAGAAGCAGTTTTGAATGTGACGAAATGGGAGTCAAAGGATAGTATTCACCATATCGTTATTCGAATGATCGAAACAGGGCCTCGCCCTTAGCGAACTGCCACCATCATCCAAGTTCAAGGCTATAGTAGCTGCTAAACGTTCTTCCTGAGCATCAATGGAAATATCTTGGATTCCATTGAAGATACAGCTATTGTCATCTGAAATACGTGGAATAATGCCCATGATGTTAAATACCTCACTCCTATCTTGAGAGTGGATTTGAGCATGAACAATGCTTTTCGAAACAGTAGAGTCCAAAGAATCAGGCACTTGTATAATAGGTGGCTTACCCAGAGAGGAAGGAAAATGATTCAAGGGGAGGATAACTTCTTTGGAATCAGGTGAGTGCATGGAGTCCAGAGTGGCCTCCATAACTGACTGACTCCTGAGACCCCTACGTGTCATCCAAAAAGAGGACTATGCTAAGGACTCAAGGGCCAGAAAGAAAAGAGTACCAGCAGAGGAGACGACTCTCTAGGTAGCAGGGGAGAAATCTCACTGCTAGATAGATAATATCAGTATCACAGACAGTAGAATGCAGTTTGGGAAAAGGAAACTGGAAAGTTTAAAAATGCACTGAATAAACTGGTAACTAAATTGAGTCAATGGATAAAGTCAATATAAACTACCACTAAAATACATTAAAACACACAAATATGAATCTTACAATACAATCAGGAAATGCATAGGAAGAGCTGTATTGTTAATATCAGTAAGGTAGTGATATATAAAGCTTATGAAGGAGCAAGAGCCCCACACATCTGCAAGTGTTCGCGTAGGTCCAAAGTCACAGGGTAAGGAACGCCCGACAGCTTAAGGACCTGCCAGAGTCCGACTCTCCCCCCTCACCCTGATGACTAATGTAGCTTAAAGCGACCCGTAGGGCAGACTGGAAACCAGTCCTAGAATGCTCACAGATTCACAGTTAGTAAATGAACTGTCCACTGGACAAGGACACAGGTCACAGCCAAACAGCTAAACAGAGACGTCAGCCCTTACAACCTCCAGGGCTTAAAGCTGCAAGGGTGGTTGGGCCGGCAATTTGTGTCGGATTAATGTCACGTGATTCATCACGTGTCCAGGATAGGCTCCGCCCCCTCCAGGAAGCAGATTAGGCAGCAAGAGCTATGCTCGCAGTGCTGCTTTCAGGCAAATTAACACACACAGGAGCAAGCGTTCAGGAGACAGGACACTCCTTCAAGATACCAATAAACACGCCGCTCGGGCAGTTGGGCGGCAAATTGTGTCGGATTAATGTCACGTGATCCGTCACGTGTCCAGGATAGGCTCCACCCCCTCCAGGAAGCAGATTAGGCAGCAAGAGCTACGCTCGCAGTGCTGCTTTCAGACAAATTAATGCACACAGGAGCAAGCGTTCAGGAGACAGGATACTCCTTCAAGATACCAATAAACACGCTGCTCGGGCGGATGGGCCGGCAATTTGTGTCAGATTAATGTCACGTGATCCGTCACGTGTCCAGGACAGGCTCTGCCCCCTCCAGGAAGCAGATTACGCAGCAAGAGCTATGCTCGCAGTGCTGCTTTCAGGCAAATTTAAGCACACAGGAGCAAGCGTTCAGGAGACAGGACACTCCTTCAAGATACCAATAAACACGCCGCTCGGGCCGGCAATTTGTGTCGGATTAATGTCACGTGATCCGTCACGTGTCCAGAATAGGCTCCGCCCCCTCCGGGAAGCAGATTAGGCAGCAAGAGCTATGCTCGCAGTGCTGCTTTCGGGCAAATTAACGCACACAGGAGCAAGCGTTCAGGAGACAGGACACTCCTTCAAGATACCAATACACGCCGCTTGGCCGGTTGGGCCGGCAATTTGTGTTGGATTAATGTCACGTGATCAGTCACGTGTCCAGGATAGGCTCCGCCCCCTCCAGGAAGCAGATTAGGCAGCAAGAGCTACGCCTGCAGTGCTGCTTTCAGGCAAATTAACACACACAGGAGCAAGCGTTCAGGAGACAGGCCACTCCTTCAAGATACCAATAAACATTATGAGCTTAATGTTGGTGTATGAGATCAGTTTCAAATGCGTTGATGTGGCTTGGAGGTCGATAGACGAGGTGGATGGAGACAGTGGCATTATCAGATAGTTTGACCTTGGCTGAAACCAGCTTGCAGTTAGGGAGAGGGGTAGGGTTGGAGGGGTGCAAAGCGAGACAGTCCTTGTAAATACGGGCAATGCTGCCTCCATTCTGAGTATTCTGTCGCGGAGCAACATGGCATAGCCTGACGGGATGGATAGGGATAAAGCTGAGCCGGCTGTCTGATTTAGCCATGTTTCGGTAAGGGCAAGGATGTCAAGGTTATTTAATGTGATGAGGTTCAAGATATCATGGGCATGGGCTGTCAGCGACTTGGTGTTGAGGAGAGTGCAGTGAAGAGGTGTGATTTTGGCTTAGTGGAGGGCAAGGCTGTTGAGACTTGCAGGGCAGTGGCCCGGGTGGCTGCTTGTGGGCTTGTTGGTGATGAAAAGGGTGGCGTGGCATGGCGTAGTGCAGTATTGTGAACTTCTGTGGTGGGGGAGCGCAAATGGGGTGGGGGGTGTGGAACGAGATGCCAGATGAGCATTGTGTCATGGAGCTGCTGGTGGTATGTAGCGTGGTAAGGGCATGTTCTGGGTTTGCCTGTAAGGTTGGAAGCGGTAGAGTGCAGTAGGCAGCTCCGGGCCAGTGGCATGGTGACCCTTATTACGGTGTGGAGCACTATGTGGGTGGTAGGTGGTGTGCGACATTGGGATAGGCTGGCATGTGAGTGTAGGCAAAATGGAGGACATGGTTGTGGTAAGTGCATAAGAGGGTAGTTTGGCATGGGCAGTGAGCACATTGGAGGGCGTGGTGAGATCACCCTGTTTAGAAGATGGTGATTTGGCCAATGCAGCTATTGGCAGACATGTTTCGAGATATGGACTTACCACGCAGCTCTAGAAGTGAGGGTAAGTACGAGGTGAGCCAAAGGAGTGCTGGATGAGGAACGGTAAGCGTCCGGGCCATATTTGGGGACACGAGGGAACCAAGTGGTTCAAGGATGCAAGGTAGGAACAGGGTGGGTGGAAGAGGTGACGGGGGAGGAGCAGGCGGTACGTAGGCCGAATTCAGAGGCACAGGGGAGCGGCACAACTTCGGAAGTCCAAATGGAAGTTCAGTGGAAGGGGATTAGGGGCGGCAAGTGCACAGTCCTTTTGGGAGGCTGGCGGGTGAATCGTAGTAAGGGACAGCTCTGTTGTGGCAGTCGGGTTGCATATACCTAGAGGCATATGTGTAGGTGTGGCACTGGTATTGGCAAGCGGTGCAGCAGGCTGCAGGGGGAGTTGTCTCTGCATTCCAGGTTGGGATAATGGATTCAAGGGGCCAAGCCTGTGGAAGGGATACAGTAAGGAAAGCAGCGGGAAGAATGTAGTGGGTGGTGGCAAATATGCGCAGGCAAGGCTATAACTCGTTCTGGCAAGATACATGCATGGGTAAGCCTGAACGCACGTAGGATATAGCACAAAAGGCTTACCTCGTGTGTTGCGTGTGGATGGGAGGCATCGGACTGGAGCAGGATAACAGGCATCGGGTCGTGTTTCGATGCTTCACCGGCTGAGACTGGTGGCGACCACAGGCAATGGCCTTACTTGATGGCATTGTTTGCAGGCCGGCTACGCCACCCGGCTAGGCCCTGCGTGGATAGGGCTATCAATGCACGTGGATAGTGTTCAATGCACGGCGACGGCCATCTTCAGGTGGTCCAAGCTGACTGGACTTTGTTGTTGTGGGCATAATCTTGGCCTGGCTCCCTGGTGGAATGGGGGCCAGGTGCAGATGTCATCACCTTTGGGAGGATGCTCAAAGAACACCATTGGAGGCTCTTGAAAGTCTTGGATTGTCTTCGACACCCCGGTCTGAAGGTGTCACTGGAGAAATGCCAGTTCTGCAGAACCAGTGTGAAATATATTGGGACATATGGTATCTGCAGAGAGGAGTCAGTGTGGATCCTGCCAAAATTGACGCACTTCTTACCTGGCCGAAACCTCAGATCAGGAGTTTCCTAGGTTTCTGCAATTATTGTAGGTGGTTTGTGCCTGGGTTCGCCACCACAGCCCGGCCTCTGACCAACCTTGCCAAAGGTTATCCTGCCACACAGAAGAAAAGTTCCTCACTGAAGACTAACTGAGAAGCACTCTATCATCCACGGGAGCCGTTTCGGCAGCGTTGGAACATTGAGTGCGATAGAGCATTTGCGCTCTTGAAGAAGACACTCACTGAAGCCCCTGAACTAGCATATGCCACCATGCAGCTGCCCTTCATTCTACACATAGATGCTAGCCTCGACGGCTAAGGTGCAGTGCTGTACCAAGAAAGTTTAGGAGAGACCAGACCAGTTGCATTCGCTAGCTGGCAACTCAACCCATCAGAGGTAAACTACCCGGCGCACACGCTGGAATTCCTGGCACTTAAGTGGGAAGTGACAAAAAAACTCCATGACTAACGCTACGGGGCAAATTTCACAGTGTGGACAGATAACTATCCACTTATTTACATCCTGAAGTCTGCAAAACTAGACGCTACAGGCCATTGCTGTCAGCATACAACTTCCAGCTGGAGTACCGTCCAGGGGTCAACAATATTGATGCAGATGCTCTGCTCCCTAATGAGGGAGAAGTCTCAGAATACACGGAAGCTATCCCTGTGACCATGGTGAGGGCACTGTGTGTCACTGAAGAACACAGATATGCAGACCGGACTCATCTGATAGACTCTCTTAGGGGAGCAGGGGGGGACTGCTAATGGAGTTCCCTCCAGATACTGTCATGTTACTAGTTTGATCATGCCTGAGCTACCCCGCCTTTCAGGATATGAGTCGCGACAAGCACAGATATTCGACTCCACTATAGCAAAAGTCCTGAAGGCGAAAGAGAATGGGGCGGAAGGACCCCAACCCTGAGTGATCATGCAGCCCTGTCAGCTTACACCAAAGAATAGAAAACATTGGTGATTAATTGGGGCGTTCTGTACAAGGGAAGTCCAACAAAAAAGACCTGCGTCTTCATCGCCTGGTGATCCCTTGCCAACACCACCAAGCAGCACTCCATGACCAACATGGCCATCTGGGAAGTGAACACACTCTTGACCTGACAAGGAACAAATTCTATTGGCCCCACGTGGGCCCAGATGTGGACAACTATTGTATTACATGTGCCTGGTGCATCGCCAGAAAGTCGCCCATTCATCTGGCTGCAGCACTCCAACGTCTGCCGACCTCTGGGACGATGGATTTAGTCTCTGTTGACTTCTCGAGCCTAGAACCAGACAGTAGTGGGATTCAGAACGTCCTAGTCATAAAGGACCCTTTCACCAGATATGCGCAAGCATACCCACGAAAGACCAGAAAGTCCAGATTGATCAATGAACTTATGCAATTAATAGAAGTAAGAAAGACAAGAACTTCTCAATACAACCCTCAAGGGGGACGAACAAGCTGAGCGATTTAAATAGCACCCTTCTGAGCATGCTGGGTCCTTACCGCCCGAGAAAAATCCTGATGGAGTCAAAATGTTTCCACCACGGGCCATGCGCATAATTGTAAAAGAAAGGAGAGCACCGGATTTAGCAGCTATCAACTCATGTTCAGACGAGATGCCAGCTTACCCATAGAGCTGTGCTTTGGTGTATCATCATATGGGGCGGGTATGAAAATTGTAGCAAATATGTAAGAGAACTGCAGGAGCAACTAAATCAAGCTCATCAGTTAGCTTAAGCAGCTGCCGAGAGGAACGCTACTGGCAATAAAAGATATGACGCTAAAGTAAGGTGTCAGGACCGGTTTATGGTCATTGCATCGAAAATTAAAGCATCAAAAATAAAAGCATCGAAATTCTATGTTTTACATTCAAAGTACATATCCATCAAAACATTTCCATCAAATGGATATGCACTTTTAAATGTAAAAGATAGCATTTCGATGTGTTTATTTTCTGCATTAAAATGTTGCATGGATGTCCAGTGCTGAAATTTGCATGTAATCTACAAATGCAGAGGTCTTTGTTTAGGTCGCTGATTCCAGAAAACAAATCATGTCATTGTAGGGAATCTCAATTCCCTGCACCTCTTTGATGAAAGAGGCAGCCTTAGAATTACTTCTGTAATGATGAAGAACAGTGAGAGCTGCTTTGATGCTACATTAAAACAGTGATGTTTCAAGTACACTTGGTCCTCCTCCCTCTCACACGATCTCACCGCACATAGGATAACATACAGTGTGTCATCAGGCATGAGTTGGGATTGCTCTCAATTTATGCAATAAATAAGTGGAAAGTTTGTCAACTGTTCAGGAAATGCATAATGAAAGAGAACAGGAATGGTTTACTCTTCATGCTGTCTAATTATTTGCTATACTCTAATGATAAATTTCCAAGAGCTGGCGTACTTTAGTTTATAAAATTCTGAATTATGCTAATGTATCTTATGAATTATTAGTTGAGAACCCTGATAAAGCAAAATCCAAACTTTGGAAGAACGATTGGATTAAAACAAGAAAGGCTTGTTTGACATTGCAAAAATTCACCCAAAATCCATTTGATCATAAATGTCTCGGTCAAATTGAAAAATATTTGATTCAATCCCCGAGCCCGTGTCAGCGCTCGGATTTTTTGAGATTCAGGTTAAACATATGGCCTACGAAGGAAATAATGGTAAAATGGGGTAAAATCTCAAAGGAAAGTATCGAATGTCGCTTTTGTATGAAGGGTAATGAGACTTTGAAACATTTAGTAGTGGAACGTGAAGCCCTATTGCCTGTACGAATATTCTATTTTAAACATTTATTTGATATTAACCATACACTAGCTATGGATGAACTATGGATAAGATTGTTCGTGGGAAATTCTAAATCCCTAAGATATTCTATTGTAAAATATCTTAATTGATGCCTAAGCCAACTAGTAAACTTGGAGTAGATGAAATATCAAGGCCGCATCAAATATGAATTAATACCTTTTTATCTGCATATAATGAAATATTCAAAAATTATTCAAAAATTGTTGTGTATGTCATATGTTCATTATGTTTCAACTGTAAATAGAAATAACTTGAATGTGAAGAACGCATATGATATAGTTCAGTAAATATCTGGTATTTTTACTCCTGTAAATGTTTTAAACTAACCCTTTCTTCTTTTTGTATGTATATGTTGAAAGGTTAGATTAACCTCTGAACAAAACATTAATAAAAACAAAATAAAAGAAATAACATACAGTGGGATCTCCGCTGAGGTCCAATCCAAGGACAGTTCCATCAGAGGAAAGGAGGAATTCTTGAGCCAGCTTAACCGTGTCCTTTGCAAATTCAGGGCCAGCTCGTCTGTCCAGTGCTACTAGAAACCTGCAAGACATAATGACAGAATGCTTTAAGCAAACACGGGAGAAGAAAACAACTCATCTGTTTTGATAGCTGCTTTACTATGTGTACACTTTTTGAAAACATGTTATATTGTGCATCAGTTACATTTTAAAACTTTCACAAAAAGATTTAAAAAATTAATTTACAAAATAAAAAGAATCACTCACAATAATTCATCACAGAACATAAAGGTCCTCTGAACTCCAAGTTAAAAACCATCTAAGATTAAACTATTACTATAAAGCTATTCAAGGAGGGCGTGGCTAAGCAGCACACCATGGCGTTGTGCCTGCCGTGAGCTCTGCGTAAGGGCGCCTGATCTATGGATTTATTCTCGTGAATATGAGCCCGATCCTCAGTCACAAGGGCTCCAACGGTGCCTCAGAGTACGGGACATGAATTGAGGGTGAAACCGCAGGGCATGGAGCAGCAGATGCTGAGCCTCTCTACCAGCGTAAAACAACCCTGCAGTCACAGTGCACAAACTCCTCAACCGGAGATAAGGTAAGGATTAATTCATATAGTAAGTGGTATATAAGTGGTGTAGTCCCAAACTGACCTAGTGGAATAGGCAGTGAGTAAATGAACACTAATGCACTATAATGCATGCTCACAACCATGGTCTAACAACCTTACCACTCAGTGTCTGCAAGTAAACCAGCTCTCTAATAAGCCCCTCTTCAGGGACCACAGAGGCCAGTGCTTTAAACGGGCTTGCCCTACCCTGCCCTCAGTACCTGCATTTCTTATTTTTGTGCATTTGAATACATGCACTTTTCAACGCCTGTAAGAGAGGACCCGTGCTCAGCTATGTTGCAAGGTGAAAATGAAAGCTTTTCATTTCACATTATCACAACTTAAAAGACTAGCTTTTTTTTAAAAACTTTATTTTGAAGGTTTTCCAACTTATTACAAACAATCTCACCCACATTAGGGTGAATTAACTGTGCGCCATCCCCCCTCCCCCCACTCCCGCCTCCTTTCAGTTTCGCCTCCAGTCTGTTGACCACGTGGGTCAGCCGTTCCCTCCTCCGTGCCATTCATTTGAGGCGTGGGCTCCTGTGTTTGGGCGAGTTACATGTCCGTATCCTGAGTGCTTTGGGCCCCGGATGGGGAGGACGTGGTCTCAACGGCTTCGTTGATTAGGAATGACACCAATGGGCCCCAGATATCCGGTGGGCGTGCATGTTGGGGCAGTGTCTTGACGAAATCTGACTCTACGTCTTGGCAATAGAGGATATCCTTACCCCAATTAGCTACTGTTGGAGGGGGTCCACGACCCCATGACATGGCGACTCTTCTACGAGCGAGTGTCAATGGCACCCCTGCTAGTTTCCTTATGGCCGCTGAGAGTAGTTTTGTCAACCATAGTAGTGCTGCCGTCGGGATGGGTTGTATCTCTTCTCCTATCATTGCTGCTGTCATTTCCAGTGCCTGGTTCCAGAATGGGGTCAGCTTGGGGCAGTCGCATCTTTCACACCTTGATGATGATTCTGGTTGTTGTTTGCTCTTTTTCACGGGGTGAAATAAGTCTGATGTAGATAATTAAAATGGATTAGTTTGAGATGTGAGTTGAGGGCTATTTTCTGTGTTTGTCTCAGGATAAATGTCCATTCTTCCACTGGAATAGTTACTTGAAGGGACTTTTCCCATCTTGTTTTCACGCGGGTGTTGGTGGGAATTGTGTCGGTTATAATGGATTTGTAAATGGACGAAACTAGTCTGCCTTCCCCTTGTGCCTGGATCATGTTGTGTAGCAGTTGCCAGGTCAGAGGTTGCCGTGGGAAGGTGTGAAAGAGTGTTTGAAGGGTGTATCTGGTTCTGAAGTAGATGAATGTGTCGAGGGAGGTGTTACCTCCTCTTAGCTTTGCCTGCTGGGGAGTCAAGAAGGTGCTTTAGATGAATAGCTCGCCCAGGGTGTTTATTTGCAGTTTCTCCACCCATTGGTGGAAGACTTTCTCTGAAGTCAGCTGGATTCCTGGTACACATTTTACTGGAAGGAGATGTGAGTATCGTTTTTGAACCTCATATTTTTGTGCGATTCTCTTCCAGATCCCGTACATTGCACGTACTATGTTCATAGTGTTGTTGGGTACTGGAAGCTGACTAGTGATGACCGATCTCAGCAGATTGGGTGTCGCCAGGGCACGTTCTATTTGTACGTGTGGTCTGACAAAGCGCGTGGAATACCAAAAGCTGAGGAATTGTGCCTGCGCTAGCCGGAAGTAATTTTCTAGGTCTGGAAGAGCTAAGCCTCCATTTGACACTGGAAGGGTTGAATGTGCCACTCTGGCTGGTTTGCCTGCCCACAACAGCTCGAGGACCATGCTTTTCAGTCTCTTCAAGAAAGATTGCGGTATCAGAATGGGGATGTTCGTGAATAAATACAAAAGCTTCGGCAGGATCACCATCTTGACTAGAGAGGCTCTTCCCCACAGGGTCAGTGGTAGTGTCTTCCACCGGGCTACTTTTTCCTGCAACGATTTCGCCACTTCCTCATAGTTGTCTCGGAATACGTCGTGGTAGTTTAGTGACATCTGTATCCACAGGTAGCGAACTCGTGAAGTTTCCCATGCAAAGTGAAAGTCGTCGGCAAACGTCTTGGTGGCTGGGGTCAATGGAAATATGATAGATTTAGTCTGATACATTTTTAAGCCAGAAATTGCTCCGCATTTGATTACTTCCCTCATGACTGGGTTCAGGTTTTCGATGGGATCGCGTATGAATAGTGCCACATCATCCGCATACAGAGATATGATCAGCTTGTGTGGGCCGAAGTTGAGTCCCCTGAGGATTTGTTGTTCCCGAAGGTTGGAGGCTAGGGGTTCCATTATCAATGCAAATATTAATGCCAAGAGTGGGCACCCCTGTCCAGTGCCGCATTGCCGTTTGATGGGGGCAGACTTTGCAGAACCCACAATGATGTTGGCCTGGGGGTTGGTGTATAGTAAGGATATTAGCTTGATGAAGCGGGCACCCAGGACCATCTGGGTGAGCACTGCGAAAAGGAAGGGCCACTCTACCGAGTCAAAAGCTTTTTCGGCATCGAGCAGGACCGCGACAGCCTGGTGGGTGGGTTCAAGGGCCTCGATGATGCCAAATAGCCTCCTGATTCCGAAGGTCGTGTTGCGTCCGGGCATGAATCCTGCTTGGTCTGTGAGCACAAGACCGGGCATCAGTGGCAGTAGCCTGTTTGTGAGCACCTTCGGCAGGATCTTGTTGTCAAGGATGAGCAGGGAAATGGGTTGGTACGATGCACATTCCTCGGGGGGTTTGCCTGGTTTATGTAGAAGGACTATGTTGGCCTCACAGGTTGACTAAGGGAGGAATCTCTTTTCCAACGCCTCTTCATATACTTCCGCGAGGAGGGGAGCTAGGGTATTCGCAAATGCCTTGTAGAATTCTCCAGTCAGACCGTCAGGTCCCAGGGCTTTGGAGTATGGAAGGATTTTGATGGCTTCGATGATCTCTTCCGGTGTGATGGGTTTGTTGAGGGGTTCGCGCAGTTGCCCTTCCACCCAGTATAGTTCAGTGCCTTCTAGGTACTCACGCAGGGCGTCTGAGTTGTATTTTGAGGTATACAGTTCCTGGTAAAAGGTTCTGAATTCATCTGCGATTCCCTTGTCGGTATGTATCATCGTGCCTTGTTTGGAGCGTATTTCTTCGACTGTTGTTGGTTTCCTGTCTGCCTTTATCAAATTTGCGAGGAGGGCTCCTGGTTTTTGGCCTTCGCCTTATTGGCGGACTTGCCCGCTGTGATTCAGGAATTTTATTTCACGTTCTGCTGCGGTTCTGAACTTCTGCAATTCCTCTTTTAGAGCGGCTTGGGAGCCTGGGTTGTTCGCGTTCGCGCACTTGAGCTCGAGATGTTTTAGTTGCTCCTCGCAGGCGGTTAGTTCACGTTTGATTAGTTTAAGGATGCCGTTTTCTTTAGTCAAGCAGACTCCTCTCGTAAAACACTTTAGTGTTTCCCAGATCGTGCTCATCGTAGACACTGTGCCCATGTTGGTGTCTAGAAATGCAGAGATCTCATCACGTAGTTCGGTTGCGAATACCTGGTCTTGCATGGGACCTGCCTTGAAGCGCCAGCGTATCGGGGGGCTTGTAGCTGGATGGGGTGCAGATGAGGGTTACCGGGGAGTGGTCGGAGAAAGTCTTAGGTAGGATTTGGCAGGGTCCACATATCAGCGTGCTTCTTGCGGAGATGAATAGGTAGTCAATCCTGGAGCTGGTGTTGTGCACAGCCGAGTGGAAGGTGTAGTCTCGCTGCTCCAAGTTTTTGAGTCTCCATGCATCTATAAGATCGTAGGCTCTACAGATTTCTTGTACTTGATGGCTAGCTTTGGAGATAGGTTGTGGCGTGGTCCGCGACCAGTCTTTTTAGGGATCTAGGGCCGTGTTCAAATCGCCTCCCCATACTATGGTCGCCGGGCCTTGAGCTGAGAGGTGGGTCAGTACCCAGTCAAAGTTGTTAGCCCTGTCGACATTGGGGCTGTAGGAGTTGACAAAAATGATTTTTTGGCCCACCACAATTCCACTCACCAGAAGTGACCTGCCCTCAGAGTCTTTCTCTGTGTTTATCAGCCGGAAACTGATTCTCCTGCTGATTAGGATTGCCACCCCTCTGGCGTATGACGAATATGAGGAGAAGTACCTATGGCAGCCCCAGTTCCGAGCCCATTGGTGTTCTTTTCCGGGGAGCAGGTGCGTTTCTTGGATCATGGCCACATCTACCTCATGCCTTTTCATGTATTGTAGGATCTTCCTGGTTTTAGAGGGGAGGTTACCCCCTCTAATGTTCCATGTGGTGACTTTGAATTGCATGTTTGATTTGCAAGTTTAATTTGATATCGTTTGCTCTGTCTTGCGAGGTCGCAGAATATCGTGGACTAGACCTTCGGTTGACAGCTGGAGGATTCCCTGGCATTCGGAGGAGAAGCAGTAGTGGCAGGTGGTTTGGAGGGTCGACGGGGGCGTTGAACTGGAGGCGCATCTCCCTCCCCCATTTCCTGTTTCCTTCCTTTCACGGGCAACCCCCAACTCGCCCGTTTGTAACCTTGTACAGGAGGCGGACCTCTGCATGGCCAAGCCGTCGCCTGATTTCCCGCCCATTAACAAGGAACTCTTGGGCTAACTTTGCTGTGCGAGGGGCACTAGGGGCTTCCTAAGCAGCTTAACCCTGTAGTGCTAAACTCCAGTGTTTGCTTCGGTAAGGTTGCTGGTTTAGCGGATGCGTTTCTCGCCTCTGACCCTCTTTGGTTATGGCGGGTTCCTGTGATTTCTTTTCTCTGTGGACGAGCCTGGTTAGAATTCAGCTCGGGGCAACCCGCCCGATCTAGGAATGCGTTTGTTTCCTCTGGCGATTGGAAGAAGTGGACCCTCCCGCCATGTTGCACTCTGAGCTGTGCCGGAAAGAGCATTGAGTGGGCTATTTGGTTGTCTTTGAGCCTCTGCCTGATGTTCGCAAAAGATCTTCTCTGTGTTTGGACTGCAGGGGAAAAGTCTGGGTAAAAGTGGATTTTGTCTCCTTCGTGGAGTAATTCTCCTTTCTCCCTGGCTAGTCGGAGGATAGTGTCACGGTCTCTATAATTGAACAGTTTTGCAATTATTGGCCTGGGTGGAGCGCCTGGAACAGGTCTGGAGGATGGGATTCTGTGTGCTCTCTCTATAATGAACAGATGGGATAGGACTTCACGGCTGAAGAGGGATATGCACAGTGCCTCCACAAAGTCTTCCATTTTCATCTGTGACTGGTGTTCTCTCACTCAGATGATTCTAATATTATTTCTTCTTGAGCAACCCTCTAAGTCTTCACACCTGGCATTGGCAGCTTTCATTTGGGCTTCAAGTTGGGACACTTTGCTCGTCAGGGTTGCCGTGCCATCATCAAGGTTGGACACCCGTTGCTCTACTTCGTTTAGGCGTTCCGTGTGAGTGTCCATACGATGTTGTAAGAGATTGACCTTGGATGAGAGTCCATCCATTTTGTTGTCCAGATTGCCTATGCCTACCTTCAGATCGAGCAGGAGCCCCGTGATTTCAGAGGCGCAATTCTCTTCCTCCATTTGGTGGGAGCTTCCTGACGGGGACTCGGACTCTTCCTGTAACCTAGGGGCTTTAGGGGTTGCACCAGTCTCAAAAGTAAGCTTTCTTTGGGACCTGTCTGTTTTTCCCATTGCGCCTGTGGTGTTGGTGGTGGCTCTGGATTAAAATCAGTTTTTTCGTGTGGTTTGTGAACTTCACCGATTTCTTGACGAGGAGGGGCAGCTTGCACAGTTCCGTAGAGAGTGGCGGGCAAATTGTAGGGAGGGGAAGCCTCTCTGGGGGATGCAGCGATCGCCTTAGGCTTGTTAATTGTTTCCCCCGTGGTGTCTCGGCTCTCCGGATAGTGGTTGTGGCTGGGCCCAGAAAAGCTGCGGGCGTCCCCTCCTCCCTCCACGCTGGGGGGTGCAACCTTGGGAGGTTGTCGCTGCTGTCTGTTGGGTAAATTCGGGTATTTTGAAGCTTGCCGTGTAACATAGGGCAGTCGGAGCACATGGAGTGTGAGGCCCAGCAGGTGCGCCGATGGTTGATGCAGAGGGGGCCTCAGGGTTGTTTTTGTAGGGGTGCCTTCGACTGTAGATAGGAGGTGTGGATGGGCCCAGAAGGGCCGCGGGCGCCACCCCCAACCAGCCAGGGAGTGCAGCCTTGAGATATTATGGCTGCTATCTGAGAAAGTGCTGCCAGTAGGGTGAAGCGTGCTGCGTTGTGTTTGCCCCGTTTCTTTTCGGCTGACAGTCTATGTGTATGGGGTGGGGGGGAGTCCCAGTATCTGTACACTAGGTTAGTGACCCCACTCCCTCCACATGCGCCGTACCTTGTTCTGGTGCTAAGCTGTGGGGCACTCTTCTCAGGTCGCCAGCGGGTTCTGCAGATCCCTCCACGCTCCGCTGTAGTCTGGGGGTGAGGGTGGGCAGCGGCCCCCGGGACCCGGCTCCAGGCCTCGGATCTCTCTCTCCACGTGCCAAAAAGGATCAGCTGAGGGCCCCGGTGGCAAAGAGGGAGGGGATGCGCCCCGGCACCCAGGCCACCGCACCTCTCACTCCCCCGCCGCACGGGGCGTGTGTTGTTGCCTTGGGCGTGTGTGGCGGCTGCTTTCACCCGCGGCTGTGCTGCAGTTCCACCTGGCGTGGGATGGTCTCCTGCCTGGCTTCTGGCTTTGGCTGTATTGCTCCAGCGCTCCTCTTAGCCGTGGCTTCCGGGGCTAGATGCGGTGAAATGTTCTAATCCACCAGGGCCCAGCTCGCAGCAGAGACCGCCTCGTGTGATCCGGTGGCTCGCGGGGCCCTCTTGGTCTTCCCGGGCTCGGGGCTTGCAGAGCCATGTTTGGGGCCACCGGAGCGCAGATTTTCATCCAGATTTCGCAGGACAGTGGCGGAACGGGTGGGCTGCCAGGTGAGTGTCTGGTCAGGGCGGTTATTCGCCGAGAACGACAGGATTGGGAAGGATTAATACTGGGCTGTGTGGGAGCTCACACCGAAGCGGTTATCTTGGTTGGCCCTCTAGCGCCCTCTCAGGACTAGCCTTTACTGGGGAAAGCAGCACCAGTGCCGGCCCCAGGTCTGCCAGCGCCCTATGCAAGATTTTAAGGTGCGCGCACCCTCTCCCCCCGCCTTTATATATGAAGCAGCAGGGGTCTCTGTGCTGTTGTTCAGCTGACACTTGTTCTTGATAGAATTAGCCGAACAACAGAACGGAGCCCCCTGCTTTTTGTCCAAAGTGAGTTTAAGGGCACGGTTGTGATTCTTGAATAGGCACGCTGGGTCAGACAGATACTTAATTTTACAAGACACTGAGTTGGAGCCTCCAGCTCAGTGTCATGTAAAATGGAGGCAAGGTGCCCTTTATTTGCTGCGTTGGTGGGGCGCGCCCTTATGCAGCCACACTCCCTGAGCGCACCATTAGCCGCCCTGAGCATCGCCCTCCACCACCGGCAGTGCCCATAATGTCTTCTTCAGGGCCCACCCTGCAGAACAAAAGGAGACACAAACATGCATCTACTGTGTTCTCAGCACACTAGGTGCGGAATAAAACTGTTTCGCTAAGTGGGCTTCACCTGTTACTATTGGTGTCCTTTAATGGAGCAGGGATTGATTTGGGAGCCTGAGAAATTATTTTTTAAAGACATTTCTTTGTTATTAGAAGTTCAAGTGCCTATTCTAATATGTAAATGTTTAAGTGATTGGAGTTCTGATGGAACGTTTTCAACTGAAAACTCCCACAAAGCACCAGTTACCTACCAAATTTCTTATTACCCAATGAAAGCAAGAAATAATAAAACTCCCCTTCTAAAGCTTAATTTACAGCTATGATATCTGCTAGTTTGATGCGCAAAAAAGAAAGTCTAATTTAATATAGATATTCAAACTTTCTTAACACAATGCATAACAACAAACCTGAAGTTGGTGTTAAGGGATCTCAGATACACTGCTTTACCAAAGTGTGTGCTCCTTGGCACATACATCATTTAATCTCACTGGTTATTGCCTGCAAAACGGTGTGCTTAAAAGGGACCTGTGCCCAAGGTGCGGCACTGAAAGAACTGCATGGGAAATGTCCAGCTTCATAGCTTGGTGAGTAGCTGCACTTCTTTTTTTCATTCGAAGCACTGAGAACACCTGCCACAGGAGGCCCCCCTCTGCGGCCAAATTTGAAAAAGCATGTGCTCGCCTATGGATCACAAAAAAGGAATCTGAATACTTACTACCACCAACCCGGGTATACCCAAGTTCTATACTCTGCCGAAAGTCCACAAAACACTTGATAAACCTCCAGGCAGACCTATAGTCTCCCGTACAGGGTCCATACTAGAACTTCTTGCGAAATTTGCTGACCACTTTCTGAAGGGCTACATGGTAGAAATGCCTTCATATATACAAGATACCACAAGTGTAATACACTTAATAGAAGAATACCCTTTTAACAACCGAACCGACATACTGGTCGGTTTAGACATATTCTCATTATACACCAAGATTCCACAACAAGCCACCTTAAACATGGTGGAAGAGCTACTATTGAGCAGGAGAGAAGTAGGAATGACCCCCAATTCATTTATCATGTGGTGTACAGAAATGGCCCTGACAGAAAGTTATTTTCTGTTTAACAATACCTTCTGCCAACAAATCCACAGCACAGCCTTGGGGCCAGCGGTTGCTCCCACCCTAGCCAATCTATATGTAGAAAGTCTAGAGCGCAGCAACATTTTAACATCCGACAACCCTTTCACAAATCAGATGAAACTTTAGAAAAGGCATGTCGATTATGTGCTTTTGATATGGCACGGAGATGTAACAGGTTTATAAGCTTTCTTTGAATGGCTCAACAACTTGAATCCCTTCTTGAAATGTACCAATAATTACAGCACAGACAAAATCGATTTTTTAGACATTACCATCTATGTCGACAATGAATACAATGGGCCTCATAACAACTACGGCGGTGGCCGTGCCGGTTTGACTCACTAGCCTAACATAGTGTTAATTATCTGACTTCTAATCGTCTGCTTGCTGCGTGTACATGTCGGTGTTCGATCGTATAATATATAATACGTGATTTCTTCTATTATCTAGAAACAACCAACTCGCCAATGGCGTATGAAGTTGTTTGTTCCGACTTGTAAGACAGAAGAGCCCTTTTCCCTCTCCTGCCAGATGAACAAGTTACTTCTCACCTTGTAACGTTCTTTCGACGGGATGTTCCTCTGACGTATTCCTTATCTTAGATATGTCCTTCCAGCTCTGCTGGCCTCGGAAAACTTTTCTCTAGAGGGCGCTGCGCGTCGACATCCTCCGAGTCGATGTCCCTCGACAGCCGCCGTATCGACGTCGACGTCATCCTGCCTATAAAGGCCGCGCGCAGCGTCCGTTGCTCAGTTCTGTTTTGTAGCCCACAGTATTTCTGTCTGCACTAGACTAATCACCCTGAAGGAGCGTAAGCTGCAACAACAAGGGAAGTAGAACTGCAGGGATGGATGGGAGGGTCGATAAGGAATACGTCGGAGGAACATCCCGTCGAAAGAACGTTACAAGGTAAGAAGTAACTTGTTCTTCGAAGGGATTGTGTCCTCCGACGTATTCCTTATCTTAGATAGGCTCCCATAGCAGTATTCTATTATTGGAGGAGGGAGTACTGACTTCACGCTGTCTTCTATTGATGAATAGAGTGCAGTACAGCCCTTCCAAACCTAGTCTCTTGAATGGAGGAGGAATCCAAGTTGTAAAATCGTGTAAAGGTATGGACAGACGACCATGTAGCGGCCGCACAGATGTCTTTAACCTGCACACCTCTTTTGCGGGCCGATGAAGCTGCAATACCTCTGGTCGAATGAGCCCTAAGGTTTTGAGGGGGCTCTTTCCCTGCCAGTTTATAACATTCCAAAATGGCTAGAATGATCCATCTGGAAATGGTCTGCTTAGTTATTGGTAACCCCAGCTTGTGACCTGTCTAACCTACAAACAGCTGGTCTGCCTGTCTTATCCTGGCTAGTCTACTGATGTAAAAACTTAAAGCCCTTCTAGGGTCCAGCCTGTTTAACCTCTCTTCCTCTTTCCCCGGATGAGGAGGAGGACAGAAAGATGGTAGGGTAATCTTCTGAGTGATATGGAAATCAGAAACCACCTTTGGGAGGAAATTAGGCTTCACTTGCAGGACAACTTTGTCTTTGTGAAAGATTGTGTGAGGGGGTTTACAAGAAAGAGCTTGTAATTCGCTCACCCTTCTAGCAGATGTAAATGCTATTAATAAAACAGTTTTAAGGGTAAGGAATCTTAACGAAGAAGAATGGAGTGGTTCGAAAGGTGTGCCCATCAGGAAAGTTAGGACTAAGTTTAAATCCCATAGGGGAACTTGGAATGGTCTTGGGGGATAAACATTGGTTAACCCCTTTAGAAACTGTATTACCAAGGGTAACTTGAAATAGGATGGTTCTTCCGCAGTGCGCTTAAAGATGGATAGCGCTGCGAGATAGCCCTTAATGGTGCCAACTTGAAGGCCTGAATTCGCCAAATAGAGTAAGAAGGACAAAACCATTGGTGTACCACATGAAAAGGGGTCGATATTCTGTTCTCTACACCAGCTGCAAAATCTGTTCCAACGGCAGCGGTATAAAGACTTTGTTGCTGGCCTCCTTGCCGAAAGCAACACCTCCATAACATCATCAGGGAGGTCCCAATCCTTGTACCACAGCCTTTCAGAAGCCAAGCGTGAAGGTTGAGGGTTTTGATGTCTGGATGGAGAACCTGACCTCCCTTCTATGAGAGTAGGTTCTCTCTGAGTGGAAGTCGAATTGGAGGGCAGATGGACAAGACTAGAAGGTCCGGGTACCACGTTCTCCTGGCCCAATCCGGGGCAATTAGGATCATGGTTCTCCGGAATCTTCTCAACCTCCTGATCATTTGAGGAATGACAGGGACCGGTGGGAACGCGTACAGAAGTGGAAACTCCCAGTCCACCATGAACGCCTCTCCCAGAGCTCCTCTCGGGGGAAATTCCCTTGAGCAGAACAGATCGCATTTCCTGTTGACGCTGGTGGCGAACAGATCCACCTGAGGGGTTCCCCAAAGGGCGAAGATCTCTTGAAGGACTTCCTGAGCTAGTTCCCACTCGTGGGAGACTGTACTCTGCCTGCTCAGAGCGTCCGCTGTCAAGTTCTTCTCTCCGGCTAGGTGAACTGCCGATAGAGAGATTCCTTCTTGGATTGCCCAAAACCAGAGCTGCATCTCCTCTCTGCACAGGGGTAGTGATCCTACGCCTCCTCTTTTGTTGAGGTAATGCATGGCCACCGTGTTGTCCGTCATTATCAGGACATTTTTCCCTAGTACAGCTGGCAGGAACGCCTTCTGTCATTCTCCCTGAGAATTGTGACCACTGAGTCCTCAGTGTCCACTGGAGGGATCTCATTCTCAGGCGAGCCTCTGGCACTAGGAAAATGCAGGATGCCATGAGGCCTAGCAACCTCAAAAAGTCAAAGGCTGGGAGACGTTGGGCATCTTGGAACTTGGTAACCATCTGTAGAATATCTTGAGCCCTCACCTCTGGTGGCGAGGCTTTTCCCAGGGAAGTGTCCAGGATCGCTCCTATGAACTGGAGTCTCTGCGATGGTATCATTTGTGACTTCTTTAAATTGAGGGAGAAGCCAAGTCTGTGAAGGGAGTGGCAAACGTGATTTAGCTGGATCTGAGCTTGTTCCGAAGATACAGCCCTGATCAACCAATCGTCCAGGTAGGGGTAGACGTGAATCCCTTCCCTCCTTAGACTTGCCGTACCGACATTAACTTGGTGAAGACCCTCGGGGTGGAGGTCAGCCCAAATGGCAGCACTCGAAATTGATAATGAGAGTTGCCAATTGCAAACCTCAGGTATTTCCTGTATTTGAGATGGATAGGCACATGGAAATAAGCATCCTGAAGGTCCAGAGATACCAACCAGTCCTGGAACTGAAGGGCCTGAAGGATCTGAGAAAGAGTGACCATCTTGAATTTGTCTTTCCTGAGGAATTTGTTCAATTCTCGCAAGTCCAAGATGGGTCTCAGTCCTCCGTCTTTCTTTGGAATGAGAAAGTAAGGGGAGTACCAGCCCTTGTTCCTCTCCGCTACAGGTACCGGTTCTATGGCACCTTTCTCTAGCAGGTCCAAAATTTCCTGCAAGAGGAGCGGATCTGGAGCTTTCTGAGAGCTGATCCCCGGTGGATGACTCTGAGGTATGCGTAGGAAAGGCAGGCAGTAACCTTGGGCAACTGTTTCCAATGCCCAAGCATCTGACGTGATAACCTGCCATTCCGCCAGATGTTGAGTCAACCTGCCTCCTACAGGTGTCCTGTGAGGGAAGTCCTCAGAGTGGTTTTGGGGCGGCTGATGCAGATGCAGATGGTAAAGAGGCACCTGCTGTTGCTGCGGCTTTTGAATATCTACCCCGTCCACCTCGGGTAGTTCTTCTTTGTCCCCTTTGAGCCGGTCGTCCTCTACCTCTTCCGAATGCGGAGTAGAAGCGAAAGGACTTGCCCCCGCAGAGGTTCCTGTGGGACGAAAAGGTGTCTGACGGATTGCAGCGCCTAGGGATTTTGCTGCTGCTTTTGAAGTTTGCAGTTTCTCTAAACTGCCATCCGCCTTTTTCCCGAACAAAGAAGAGCCATCGAATGGCATGTTCAAGAGCCTGGCTTGCTAATCTGGGGCAAAACCAGACTTTCTCAACCAAGCAAATCTCCTGGTTGTTGTACTTGCCGCCATTGCTCTGCTGATACTGTCAGCCGAATCAATGCCCGTCTGGAGGGATTCGCACATAGCATCTTTACCGTCCTGTATGATATTCAGGAACGCCTTCCTTTCTTCTCCCTCCGGGATGCAGTCAGCCGCTGTAGAAGCACACTCCCAAAGTGTATGGCTGAATCTAGCAAGGGTGCAAGTAGCATTAACAGATTTTAACGCCATGCTACATGCCGAAAAAACTTTCTTTGCCATAGCATCATATTTTTTATCGTCCCTGTCCTGTGGGACGGTATGGTAAGCAGTCTTGACATTAGAAGATGCTGCCTGTACCACCAGACTTTCTGGGGATGGGTGTTCTGACAAAAACTCTGGGTCTGCAGAAGATACCCTGTATTTTGTAGACAGTTTTTTATTTACTGTCGGGACGACATCTGGGGTTTCCCAGTTCGTCATAATCTTCCTCTGAAGAGCTTTATGAAAGGGCACTACAGGATCCTCCTGTGGGCCTTTGTCAAGAATATCCGTGAGGTCATCTTGTTGGAAAGACTGTGAAGGTGCAGACCACCCCATAAACTCTGTGATCCTGGCCATTAAGGCTCTATAAGGGGTTTCAGCATGCTCCCCCGGGTCTGGCCTAGCAAACTCCACCTCAGGGGAAGTGTCTAACCCACTTGCCTCATGTAAGGAATCATGAAGATACTTTAACCTGCGTTCTTCAGAGGATAACTCTTCTCTAACTGGGGTTGCAGGTCCCTGCAACTCAAATGTGTCTTCCTGTTCAGACAATTCACCCTCTTCCATAATTGGGGACATAGTTCTCAATTGTTCTAAACTCATAAAGGGTGTAAACCCCTTCTCCAAGGCAGAGGGTGCCAAACTTGTAATAATCGGCCTCGAAAACGTCGATGTCGTCGACGTCGAAGGCTTCGGACGTGGCGTCGAAAACAAAGGCAGAGGCCTCGATGACCTCGACAGAATTGGGATTCTGCTCGAGGAAGTCGACAATCTCGACACCATCGTCATCGAGGACCTGGGGAAAGCCACTGGGTGTGTCGTAACCGTGACTTTTCTTGGCGTCGACGCCGGTGTCGAAGATGGCGTCGAGTCGACAGACCCGTGTGTCGAAGGTCCCTTTGACAACGGCGTCGAAGACACCGACCTCGGCGTCGACAGAACCTTCGTCGACGGCGTCGACGGAACCTTCGAAGAAGGTTTTGAGGTCATAGTCTTACTCGAGGGTTCGAGACGCGCTCGAGAAGTTTCCTTCGCTGGGTACTGCGACTCGCGGCGTTTTTGACCTTCGGGTCTTTCGACCAGAGCATCGCTCTCGGCAGTCTTCGAGGGGGTCGAGGCCGCTTTCTCGAAGACGCACATCATATTTTTGCGGAATTCTTCCCATTCAGTCCGGGAACTATGTTTTGTGGGGCAAGGGATTCTCTTTGGAGAAACAGAGGAAGAGGAAGACGGAAAAGGGGATCTTCGACGTCTCCTCTTCGAGTGCTTCGATCTCGAGGAGTGATGGGACCCACTCCGAGACCTGGAGTGCGAATGGTGACGAGGAGACGAATGTCTCGACTTCGCCGAGGAAGAAGAAGCTTTAAAAGTCTTACCTTTCTCCAGCTTCCCCCTACGCTCCTTCAGGGCCTTAGCTGTCATGGACATACAGTCCTCGCACTCCGAACAATGGTGTTCAGCTCCCAAACACCACAGACAAACTCTGTGAGGGTCAGTCAGCGACATCTTTTTCCCACAATCTCGGCATTTTTTGAAGCCGGACCGAGGAGTTGTCGGTTCCGACGAAGAAGCCATCGAGTACGGATCGAATAACTCAAGGTAAATAGGATTAACCTGACAAAACTGAGCAACGGTATTCCGAGGCACTGAGTAAGCGCGGAAAAACGGAACTGAGCAACGGACGCTGCGCGCGGCCTTTATAGGCAGGATGGCATCGACACAGCGGCTGTCGAGGGACATCGACTCTGAGGACATCGACGCGCAGCGCCCTATAGAGAAACATTTTCGGAGGCCAGCAGAGCTGGAAGGAGATATCTAAGATAAGGAATACGTCGGAGGACACAATCCCTTCGAAATTTACATTTACGCTACACATAGCAAGGAATACAAATAAGCAATCTCTTTTCCTCCTTGTTTGCTGTGGTGGTTGAACTTTTGAAGTCCTCCTGCCATTTAGATTACCAATCGTGTTTCTCATCATGTTATTAAGTAACAGAAGATAACACGTTAAATATTTATGGCCAATTTTGATCCCATTACAGAGAACTGTAATTCACTTCCATCCATCCTTGAGAAAACCCCTACGATCCGTTTTGAATAGATCATCTAATCTTAGACGAATTCATCAAAATGAATACTCTGAAGTACACCAGCCAAGTAAGCAGGGGAGTTGCTAGGTCTGGAAAAGATCCGGGGCTAAGCTGATGTCAGAACTGTCGGGACTGGGGGCTAGCTAGTCTTTTGGCTGTAGCTCCTGAGATTCTATCCGGGGCTACAACCAAAAGATCAGGGGCTATAGCCCCCTTAGCCCCCCCCCCCTAGCAACGCCCCTGCAAGTAAGTAAGTATTTAAGTCTGGCCAGATTGTGACCTGAAGTATTCTGGGGTCAATGACATTAAACCACAGCCGTTTCTATCTTTGTATCTTAACAGAAAGGGAAAATTAGATTCTTCATTACCCATTTTTGACAACCAATCAAGTCAATGTTTGAGTGTGAGCTTATAAGTAGTTGTAACACTTCATTAAGATGAACACCCCTTACTGTGAATCAGTAATTGTTTCACGCCACCATAATGAACTACCAATTGACATTTAATTTATATTTTTATGTACAGGTGACCTAACAAGTCTGAGAATTAGTTTTTGACAGGGCTTAGTGAAGCACTACTACCCTTACAACAGAAAAATAGCCTTTGAATGCTCCCCTGAAGAATTTCCTAGAACATCTGAGAATTTGAGCACAGGAATAAAACATGTTGGGATATTAGTAACAATATTGACCTGAATTTACTCTGTTAGGCTTCCTATAAATTCTTTTAACAATTTGTATTGTTTAGCACTGTTTCAGCACTTGATTTGTTTGATTTGTATTATCTTTGTGATTGTATATTCTGTTGACAAACTGTACACCTTTTGTTGTCACTTGTGTAGGCACTTTTTCTGTTTGACTAATTAATTTTTCACTTAGTCACTTAGGTGGTTGATTTTCTCCACCTGTGTTTTATAAATAGATGTATCATCTTTTACCTTAGTTGATCGATTTTTGCATATTAAAATTTATATACCTTGTTCTGAGATCAACTTTTAAAGTTTTTTGATTCACCATAATAAAACTGATATACAAAAATAATGATTGCATGGGAAATAATTGAATCCTTTCTTCCCCTCCTATAGTACAGATTGTTTGGTTTCCTGTATTAGATGTGCCATACACCCGGTCTTTATGCAAGTATTTTGTGCTTAAAAGGGATCTGTGCCCAAGATGCGGCACCGAAAGAACTGCACAGGAATGTCAGTCTTCATAGCTTGGTGAGTAGCTGCACTTCTTTTTTTCATTTAAAGCACTGACAGAGGCAGGCGATGTTAGGGAGAATTCTCATAAATGGTTGATTTCCCTTACCTAAAGAGTACCCCAGCAGCTTTGCTGGATTTCTATGGTTTATATTTTTCACCAGGTAAGAGTGTGAGCCTTTTTTCCCACTCTTACATGTGTTTTGCTATGTGTATTTCTACTTTCTGTGTGATCTTGGGCACTGGAGCCTCACCTACTCCATGTGCACCACTTTTTGTGTGTGTTAACACGGCACCTTCAGTGCAGTGACACAGGGTTGTCTTTGAGACTTCCCCCTGACTCAATTTTTCTGGGGCTGACTACTGTCCCCACAGAAACAGGTAAAGTTGCCATTAACTTTATATAGTCACTTTAAACCACAGACCCAGTACACTCCATCTTACATGGAGTATTGGAAAGGGTTAACTCTTATCCCTTTTTGTCTGTACCTCTTGGAGCCTTGTTTCGCTCCCTTAACATTAAGACTTGGCTGGTGGCAGTGGTATCTACCCTAACTTTTCTACCGCGATTATCTTATATAAACGTGGTAATGTTTTAGGCTATTATATTAGCCTCAAACATAAACCCGCTTGACCAAATACATTTTATTTTGGTTCTGGCTGGGTTTAGTTGCCATTTCTTTTTGTTAAAGTCTTTCTCGTGCTTTCTCAGGGATGACTCCTTTG
The DNA here is from genome assembly GCF_040938575.1 of Ambystoma mexicanum. Classification (NCBI taxonomy): domain Eukaryota; kingdom Metazoa; phylum Chordata; class Amphibia; order Caudata; family Ambystomatidae; genus Ambystoma; species Ambystoma mexicanum. Next base: position 1,283,838,758 of record NC_090934.1, read on the forward strand.
TTCGCTGTCTTTTCGCGGGCTTCTGCACATAAGCCCTCCTTAAGGCGACTGATGTCTAGGTAGGCAGGATGTGAGGGAGGGATTTTCGGACCCCTGCCATGGGTTCCCTTGTTAACCCAAGTCGCACTCTTGTCTGATTGGCTAAGGGGACTGGCCTTCCCAGGCCAGCCACCCTGCTGTGTGATTGACAGCCATGCTGTATGAATGGGGGAAAACTGCATAAAAAGCAGGTCTGTGGGACTGGACGAGCAGAGTCGCCACTGGAACGAAAGAACCAACGAGGAACTGGAAGAAGAGGACCCCTACCACGACTGAACTGCCCGGTGACGCCCTGCTGCAGGACCGAATCGCCAGAATCCGACGACAAAGATCCTCCAGGAAACTTCTTTCCTTGAGCTGCTGGGACCAACTAGTTCGCCCAAACTACAAGCCAGAACCCCTCCTCTGGTCGAATTCGCTGTACAGAGCTACAGTTGGCCGGATAGCCAGGAAGGTCGGACCCTGCTTGGGTTTTAAGGAGCGCACATTTTATTCGCTGTTTTGCTCTGCTGCTGGCTTCTTCCCTGGGTGGCGCAGGACCCTCCAGTCTTCCAACTTCGTGTCAGTCCGACAGCTGCTTCAGGAACCGTGAGCCTGCAGGAACCACCAGGAACGTCCGCCTCAGCTACAGCTCCCTCTCCGTTTTAAGGTACTGTACAAATCCGGTTGTCCGTTTCGGTCAGCCGCGGTGAAAGTGTTTGAAATCTTTCTCCAATCCGAGGGATTGTCCTTCTCTTCTCTTTGAACTACCTTTTCTACCAACCAACCTCGTCTGGAATCTGTGCCACAAACTTTACCGCGAACTACCCTGAACTGTGTGATCTTGAGCAAAATATTTTTGACCCATAGACTTTGGCCCTAAGCCTTTTCTAGCTATCTCCTCACTGTAGTCTCTCTTGTTCAATTGCCCTGAGTACTTACCTGTTGGTGTTGCCTAATTTCTAATAACTTTGTCTTTGCCTCCCTTTTAAATTGCTGGAGAGCCATTTTGCTCTCTCTTCATTTTGTGAGCTTAACTTGTCTGGAATTTAAGGGAAGTGGTGTGGTGTGGTGTATTTATGATTGCGATTTTTGACCTGCTTAGAATGGTGAAATGTTATACAACTGTTGAGTAAATAAATATATATTCTTTTACTTAGAAACCGTGAGTCAGTGTTTGCCTGAATCATAGTAATTGCTGTCATTTGTGTAACTATTTGTAATGCTCACTTACTCTGGAGATAAGTCTGGCTGCTCCGCTACTGCTACCACTATAACTGTGTAGTACAGGCTTGTACAAAGGTGAAATTGTACCGTCACTTGTAGTCTTAATAGTGTGTAGTGTTCCCAAAGGGTACTGCATATAATTCTGCCTAACAGGCGAGAGAACAGCCGCCACAGGAGGGCCCCCCCCCTCTGCGGGCGATGGTATTCAGGCTTTCCTCTCCCGTCAGGCTGAAGTCCACTTCGTCACAGCCCGCACAATGAATTAGCCAGCTGCTTGCCCGAGGAAGGAAAATTAGGAAATGGAGGAGAATGAGGAAAGGACATCCAAGCGGCCTACAACGCTACAGCGTTTCCACGTCACACAGCAATACAACAACCGGTCATCAAGCCAACCACAGCACTGGCTGCTTCCGACAACCTTATTCTGCAACTATGTGTAAATAAAAAGGGGACTTCAGACAATTTCCCCACTTTTAGTAGTACATTAAGCCGTTTATTAGGATTGATTGCAGGAACAACAATTATTTAAAGAGTGGGATTTTTATTGAAAAGAGCAGATGTTTGGTAGAGTGAAGGTGCGAGAGCGGTCCAATCAAAATGGGAATGGACAAGGACAGCATAAGGATTTTGTTTACGGAAGGTTCTAGGCGAAATTAAAGCCGTTTGTTTGTTTACAAACTAGCATGTGCTTTGCAAAAGTAGATCAAAGATGCCCACCTTTATGTGCAAAGGGTATTGAGACTGGCCGGCAGTTCTCCTCCATGTAGAACGGATACTCAAACGACAAGATAGGTTTTAACAGTATTCAGAGAACTCATAAGCTGCCAGTGAGATGAAATGACAACTGCTTTGGAGGAGGCATGCTTAGTCTTCGGTTACACACTACTATTAAACCAGCAGTATCCCAATCAGTATGGTGAAATAGACACAGCCTGAATGCTATACCTTCTTTGCCATTTAAGCTAGCGCAAGCTTGGGGTGGGCTATACTCTCCAAGAGGGATGTGAGCTGGACCAGAAGCAAACACAACAGCAATAATACTGGGGTATCACAACAAGAGAAACGTCCAATCAAGGTTCTATAAAAATACTAAACTTTGATCAAACTAAAACTGCACACAACTTATAAGAAAACAAATACCCCACCCTTATAAGAGAGAGCACAGAGACTGCAGTCTTTGTCATGAAGGGGGCACTCTGGGTCTCAAAGTTAGGGGCAAAAAGGCAAGAAATTCAGCAGAAATATCAAATTTAAAAGCAGTCTTTAAAAAGGTAGCGAGTATGGTCTTCAATGACACAAGGGCCCTTTAAGGCAGGCTAGGGTTACCGAAACACAACAATTTTAATTCTTTGTTCTTAGTGCTCCAGCACATCAAACCAGGCTTGTCGATGTTTTTCCACATTCGAGACAAGTCGAGTCAGGCTTCCCCAGTAGTCGAGGCAAATCGAGACAATGGAGCTCATTACGAGTTGGGTGGTGACGACGGCGGTAATGCTGGTGGACGGAATTACTGTTACTGCCGTAATTATCACTGCATTACAAGGTGATGGGAGCGCGCACATTCCATCAGCAGTAATGGAATACTGCTGTAAATTAAGTGTGGACGGTAATTCCACCCTGAGATAGGCAGAAATACCATTACCGCTGGTCAACTCGGCACAAATTCCACTGGCGGAAATAGCTTTATTGCAGAAAAGGGAAGTATGGCGGAGCCCAACTTTAAAAATCCAATCCGCCCTGAGTCTCCCATTTCCTGTTGCCATCCGAAGACAGTAGTCCCAGGGAAGATGACACAGAAAAGAGGAAAATGTCAGGTGCCAGGCATGAGGCTGCCCAAGGTGAAGTTGAGCGAGGGTGAGCTTTAGGTGCATGTAGATGAGGCGGTGGCTCATGCTGATGAGCTCTATGGCACCAGACACCGGAGGTCCTCTGGACAGATGAAGGCTGCCATCTGAGCGAGAATCAGGGACATGTTAGCAGCAGTGGGTAGGGTCCCACAGGACAGCGAGGAGTGCGCAAACACTGGAATGCCCTAAAGGCTAGGATGTGGAACAGTCAAGCCCCTTGCCCTTTCCCCATGGGAGGAGAAAACCAGCAGCAGCATCCACATCGAAGGGATAAATGGTGTTGGAAGTGCAGATGTGGGAGCAAGCAGCCAAGGGGCTGCTGGAGAGTAGAACAAGTTACTTTCTTACCTGGTAACGTTCTTTCGATGGGATGGTCCGACGACATATTCCATATCTATGACAGGTAATCACCACAGCTGTGCTGCTTCGGAAACTTTTCCGGCGTCTGCGTCCTGCGTCGATGACGTCGATACGCCGACGTCGAGGACCTCCTCCGACGTCCAACGTCATCCGATGTGATAAGTAGGACGCACGACGCCTGAAGCCTCAGTTGTAGTTTTTTCCCCCAGAACGTGTGACATAAGTCAACTGCCAGTCAGACACAAAGCCTTGCGGAACGTAAGCTGCAATCGCAAAAGAAATTCTGCAGCGGGGAAGGCAGGGCGGGAGCGATATGGAATACGTCGTCGGACCATCCCATCGAAAGAACGTTACCAGGTAAGAAAGTAACTTGTTCTCCGAGGGGATTGGGTCCTCCGACGTATTCCATATCTATGACAGACTCCCAAAGCAGTACCCGAGCAAGGAGGAGGGAAAGAATTTATAAACAAATTTAGAATAGCCAATCAAATAGCAGAGCAAAGGACCGCCTTGCCAAAGGCCAGATCCTGCCCTCTGATGGAATCGAGGGAATAATGCCGTACAAATGTAAGTACTGAAGCCCAGGTGGCTGCATCACAGATGTTGCGAATAGGAACACCCCTCTGCAGGGCAGTAGATGCAGCCATGCCCCTGGTAGAATGGGCCCGCAAGCCAGCCGGTGGGTCCTTACCCGCCAAGCGGTAACACTCCGAGATGGCCAAAATAATCCAGCGGGACAAAGTCTGTTTCGTCACAGCTTGCCCCAAACGCTTACCAGCGTAACCAATAAAGAGTTGATCGTCCACTCTGACCCGGGACATGCGTGAAACATAAAAGCTTAAAGCTCTCCTAGGATCAAGCCTATGGAGCCTCTCCTCTTCCTTACCAGGATGCGGAGGAGGATAGAATGCCGGAAGAACAACCTTCTGGGCTAAATGAAATTCCGTCACTACCTTCGGAAGAAAAGAAGGACGAACACGAAGGACAACCCTGTCCTTGTGGAAAACAGTGAAGGGTGGCTTAACTGAAAGTGCCTGTAACTCACTCACTCTGCGAGCGGAAGTAACCGCAACTAAAAACACAGTTTTCAGAGTTAACAGCCTCAAAGGGCAAGAATGTAAAGGCTCAAACGGAGCACCCATAAGAAACCTAAGAACAAGGTTTAAATCCCAACCGGGCACCAGGAAAGGTGACGGAGGGAACACATTAGTGAGCCCTTTCAGAAACTGTGAAATTAAAGGGATCTTAAAGTAAGAACACTCATCAGACAAGCGCTTAAAGATGGACAGCGCTGCCAGGTAACCTTTAATGGTACCCACTTGCAAGCCCCTGTGGGCCAAAGAAAGCAAAAAGGACAGAACCAAGGGGATGTCACATGCAAAAGGATCCACATTCCGAACTCTGCACCAGTCGCAGAACTTACGCCAACGGCAACGGTACAGAGACTTAGTTGCTGGCCTTCGGGCCGAAAGCAACACCTCCATCACGTCTTCAGGGAGATCCCAATCCCTATACCTCAACCTTTCAGAAGCCAAGCGTGAAGGTTGAGGGATCTGACCTCTGGATGGAGAACCAGACCCCCCTCCCGTGAGAGCAGATCGTCTCGGTAGGGAAGACGACGTGGAGGGCAGATGGACAAGTCGAGAAGGTCCGGGTACCACGTCCTCCGAGCCCACGCCGGAGCAATGAGGATCATCCGGGAACCGAACTTCCGCAACCTCCGCAGCACTTGCGGGATGACGGGGACTGGAGGAAACGCGTACAGCAGCGGGAACGACCAATCCACCACGAACGCGTCTCCTAAGGCTCCTCTTGGAGGAAATTCCCGCGAGCAGAACCTCCCGCACTTCCGGTTGACACTGGAGGCGAAGAGATCCACTTGAGGGGTCCCCCAAAGGGCGAAGATCTCCAGGAGAATCTCCTGAGCCAACTCCCACTCGTGAGAGATTGCGCTCTGCCTGCTCAGAGCGTCCGCCGTCACGTTGTCGACTCCGGCCAGATGAACTGCCGAGACCGAAACTTCCTGCTGGATGGCCCAGAACTCGAGCTGCATCGCCTCCCTGCACAGAGGAAGTGACCCTGCCCCCCCCTTTTTGTTGAGGTAGTGCATGGCCACCGTGTTGTCCGTCAGGATCAGGACATTCCTTCCTCGCACAGTCGGCAGAAAAGCCTTCAGGGCTAGCCCGACGGCCCTCAGCTCCAACAGATTGATATGGAGTCTGGACTCCGACGGAGACCAACGACCGCTGACTGTCAGCTCGTTGGCATGAGCTCCCCATCCCGTGAGGGATGCATCCGTCACGATCGTCACCTCCGGCCAGGGAAGCCAAAATGGAGCCCCCATCATCAAGTTGCCTTCGACGGCCCACCACAGAAGGTCCTGGGCGACCGAGGGCGGCACCTGAATCGGGTCCGACATCCTGCCGGAGGACTGCGACCATTGCATCTTGAGTGCCCACTGCAAAGATCTCATGCGCAGGCGAGCCTCTGGCACCAGAAGAATGCAGGATGCCATGAGGCCGAGCAACCTCAAGAACTCGAACGCCGGGAGCGTCTGGGCATGCTGAAACTTGTGCACCATCTGCTGAATGTGAAGAGCCCTCACCTGGGGAGGAAAACACTGCCCCAGGGAAGTGTCGAGCACTGCTCCGATGTACTGGAGCCTCTGCGTTGGCGTCAAATGGGACTTCTTGAAATTGAGGGAGAAGCCCAGCCTGTGGAGGGAGTGGCAGGTGACGGACAGATGATCCAGGACTTGCTCGGGAGAGCTCCCCCTGATCAACCAATCGTCCAGGTAGGGGTAGACGTGAATCCCCCCTTGCCTGAGATGCGCTGCCACCACCACCATGAGCTTGGTGAAAACCCTCGGGGCGGAGGTCAATCCGAACGGCAGGACCCGAAACTGAAAGTGCGAGTCGCCAACCGCGAACCTCAGGTACTTCTTGTGCTTGGGATGGATCGGCACATGGAAGTAAGCATCCTTGAGGTCGAGTGACACCAACCAGTCCTGAAGCTGAAGGGCCTGGAGGACTTGAGAGAGAGTAACCATCTTGAACTTGTCCTTCCTGAGGAGTTTGTTCAAACCGCGCAAGTCCATGATGGGTCTCAATCCCCCGTCTTTCTTGGAAATCAAAAAATAAGGGGAATACCATCCCTTGTTCCTCTCCGCTACAGGCACCAGTTCTATAGCGCCTTTCTCCAGCAGGGCTTGAATTTCCTGCGCAAGGAGCGGATCCGGACACTTCAAAGAGAGGTTCCCCGGTGGATTGTCGCGAGGCCTGTGCCGAAAGGGAAGACAGTAGCCGTGGGCTATGATCTCCAGAACCCACACATCTGAAGTAATGGCTTGCCACTCTACAAGATGCTGCGCCAGCCTTCCCCCAACCGGCGAACCATGGGACATGGCCTCATGACTGAGTAGGAGCGGCTGCGGCGTTACCCGAGGGCAAAGAGGCAACTGCCCGAGCGGCCTTGGCACCACGGGTACCCTGTCGTCCACCTCTGGTACCCCTGCGTTGGCCTCTTTGACTGCCAGCTCCTCTCGCTCTACTGAAGGATGAGTAAAAGCGAAAGGAACCACCCCTCCACTGCTGTCCCCTAGGACGAAAAGGCGGAGGTTGGCGAACTGCAGCGCCCAACGACTTCGCTGCAGCTTTTGAGGTCTGCAACCTCTCAAGGCTCTCGTCAGCCTTGCTGCCAAAAAGGTGTTCTCCATCAAAGGGCATGTTGAGGAGCCGGGACTGCACATCAGGAGCAAACCCCGACTTCCGCAACCACGCAAACCTGCGTATCACGGTGCTCGCTGCCATGGACCTACTGACGCATTCAGCCAAGTCCAGACCCGACTGAACGGACTCACACATGGCATCCTTACCATCCTGGACCAAAGCAAGGAAACCCTCCCGTTCAACCCCTTCAGGAATATGTTCAGCCGCTAACGCAACACAGTTCCACAGAGTGTGCGTGAAACGTGACAAGGCACAAACGGAGTTGGCCGCCTGAAGCGCCATACCACCAGAAGAAAACACTTTCTTTGCCCAGCCATCAAAACGTTTGTCGTCCCTATCAGGAGGGATGGTAGGGTACGACGCCTGCTTTGCCGGGGCCGTGGCCGCCTGCACCACCAAACTCTCCGGAGTGGGGTGCCTGGTCAAGTAGCAGGGGTCGCTACTGGCTGGACGGTATTTACGCGACAAGGACCTGCCCACCGCCGGGAGACTCTCCGGAGCAGTCCAAGCCGCCGCCACCCTTCTCTGTAAAGCCATATGGAACGGCAGTACCGGGTCAGTTGGGGGACCAACATCAAGGATGTCCGTCAGATCATCCTGCACAAACTCCCCTGGGGGAGCAGACCATCCCAAATACTCAGACACCCTAGCCATAAGGCGCCGGTACGAGGAATCTGCATGGGAGCCAGGCTCAGGCCTACAAAAGTCCACCTCCGGGGAGGTGTCCAGTCCACTGGCATCATGCAGTGACTGCCTCAAATCGTCAAACTGACTATGGCCCGAGACAATTTCATCAGGCACCAGACTAGGAACCAGGCCATCAGAATCCTCATCCGCCTCCGAAATAAATTCCAGGTGGCGAAAAGGCACCCGAGAGTGCTTGCTCTTAACCAGAGCCTTCCTAGGGGGTACACCCGTGACACGGGGCACCTCCGACACGAAAGGCGTCGATGGCGCCGAGAAAACCGGCAACGGCGCCGAGAGGATCGACGTCGAGGAAATCGGCGTCGACGTCAAATGCAGCGCCTCCAGTATCGGCGGCGTCGACACAGCCCTCGAAGCCGGAGCTCCGAGCGTGTCCCTCGACGACCTGATCGTCGACGGCTTCGACGAGGCCCTCGAAGCCGGAGCCTCGAGAAAGCCTGTCGACGCCTCAGACGTCGATGTCTTCCTCGAAGACTTCACAGGAGCACACGGTCTCGAACGCTTCGAGGACCGGGACCTGGAACGGGTACGGCGAGAACGAGCCTCCTTGTCCGAACGGGACCGCTCCCGTGACTCGTGCCGACCACTCCTGCGAGCGGCGTCTCTCGACCTCACACGGCCGACCCCACTTGGGGGCGCGGACGGCAGAGTACCCTGCGACTCAAGAATCGCCAACATTTTCTTCCCGAAGGAAGCCCATTCTTCCGGCGTCGCACGGCTGGTGGGGTAACCGACGTGCCGTGCAGAATCTTCGGAAGAGGACCTGGAAGGCGACCGGTGACGGCGCTTCCGAGAACGCCTCGAAGAGGCCGAGGAGTGGCGAGACCCACTCCTAGAAGAAGACCGACGAGACTTCCGACGATGACGCGGAGAGTCACCCCTCGAAACATCCGCCGAAAGCCCCGCCGACTTCGACTTCCGGGGCTTGGACACCCGACCTACCGACAACTTCTTCTTACGTTCGCGTAAGGCTTTGGACGTGAGCGACAGGCAGTCAACACAGTCATCCGTGTCGTGGGCCTCTCCGAGGCACCAGAGGCAGGCGTCGTGCGAGTCAGTCACCGACATCTTGGACCCACACTCCCCGCACTTCTTAAAGCCCGGACGCGGGGTTGAAGACGAAGTGGAAGACATCGCCGAAATTCACAAACGAACAGGTTCGAAGAACCAGAAAGAACAGAACTCCAAAGAGCCGAGGCTTAGAACCGAGAAACACGAAGCAACACGTTCGCGGAAAAAACGGAACTGAGGCTACAGGCGTCGTGCGTCCTACTTATCACATCGGATGACGTCGGACGTCGGAGGAGGTCCTCGACGTCGGCGTATCGACGTCATCGACGCAGGACGCAGACGCCGGAAAAGTTTCCGAAGCAGCACAGCTGTGGTGATTACCTGTCATAGATATGGAATACGTCGGAGTACCCAATCCCCTCGAATGAATGTTTACTCTCCCATGAGAATGTACTGGACTTAAGGTCATAGCATGCATGTGTCACCCAGCATAGATGGGCCCAATGGACAGAGGAATGGCCAACCACATGGCAATGTGTACAAAGGAACTGCTGTCACATGCGTGTGCAAGGAAAGGTGGGATACTGTGCAAATACACATGCACTGTCGGGTGAATGTGCATGGGAGGCCATGCAACCAAGAGAAGAAAGCAACGGTGTGTGCTATGAACGTCCAAGTGGAAAAGTGTACTCCCTGCGCCACCACATGTACAAGCCCTATTGGCAGTCCAACAGGCAATGAGCCCATGCATGTGCTGTGTGCACCCTCAGCAGACACTACTCCCCACCTTGCATGAGCCATTCTCATTGATCTACAACCGACCCTGCCCATCAGACAATATGTGTGTACAATGACCATAATCATGCTGCATGAGTGTCTTACTAGCCCACGTACAAGTATGCATGATGACTGACAGCATGTCATTGTCTACCCAACAGGTGCACAGTTGGCTCTGGCTGATGAGGCAGGGGCCTTTCGTCCCAGGGGACCTCCAATGGTGGCAGCACATTAACCACCAACCCTGCACAGGCCAGCCATAGAAAAATCAGGCGGAAGGGTAAGAGCGAGGCACCAGGCCTGGAGCACAGCAGCAGCATGTCAGCTGTGCCAAGTGATATATGATATGATATTTATAATGCGCCTATACACATGTGTTTCAAGGTGCGATGAGGCAAGGGAGGGGGAACAGAGGGGAGACAGAGACAGCGATCCTACTAGGCCAGGTGTCATTCAGATCACGCAAGTGCATGGGAAGGAGGAGGGAAAAGTGCAGTACATGGGAAAAAGAATAAATAACAATAAGTAAAAATACGGCCCGCTAGTGGCAAGTGCAAGGTAAGTGCAGACATCAGGTGGTACTGGGACTGTTAGGGATACAGACAACAGTCCCCCAAGTGCAGGGTTTGCCATGGAAGCAGTGCACGGGTGCGACTGGCGGGGGGAGGAGACCTGGGCCCAAGATCAGAGGGTGGCCAGGTAACCAGTGCAGATTCAGTTTCAACCAGAAAGTCAGCAGGGGAGAGGAGGAGAAAAAAGCAGAAGCAAAAAGAAAGGTTTTGAGGTGCTTCCGGAAGCAGAGATGATTCTCCCCACGTTTCAGGGAGGCTGTTCCAGAGGGAGGCTCCAGCCGAAGAAAGAGATCTATCACCAACTCGTTATTTGGAGAAGTGACTGACCCTGAGGGCGTTGGAGGCAGATGGGCGCAGAGCTCGAGAAGGGAGATATTTAGGAAGTGAGAGTTGAAGGTATTGAGGCCCCAGAAGGCCTTATGGACAATGCAGAGGGTTTTGAACTTAATCCTCGCAGCCACTGGGAGTGAGTGCAGAGTTTTCAGTCCTGGAGAGATACGATCCCTGGACTTGAGGCCAAGGACAAGTCTTGCAGTCCTTTTCTGGATGAGTTGCAGAGAGAAGAAGCAGGCAGATTTAGAAAGAGGCTGTTGCAATAGTCCAGCCTAGAGAGAACCAGAGCTCTGGAAACAGTGAGCTTCTGGGGGAAGGAGAGGAAAGGAAGAATACATCGGAGGAGGTGCAGCTGGTAGTGTGAAGTCTTAGAGATGTGAGGAGAGAAGGAGAGTGTGTAGTCAAAGATGACCCCAAGGTTTGTTGCCTCACAGGTGGGAGTAGGAAGAGGGCAAGAGAGGCCGGCCAGAGAGTGACAGGAAAGGAGGGAGCGGGTGTGCCGATGAGCAGAATCTCAGTCTTGGCGGCACACCACTCCTGGTTGGCAGACAGACAGTCAGAGATGAGAGAGGGAGAAAAGGTGGCTGAAAGTAGCCTGAAAATGAGCCGAGTGTCATCCACATAGCACTGGAAGTTGGGGCAGAGCGCAGCAATGCGGTGGGTAAGAAGTGCCAGGTATTTGCTGAAGAGCCAGGGAGAGAGGTTAGACCCCTGGGGAACACCACAGGTAGAGATAGTGATTGAGGAGATGAAGGACCCAAGTTGAACCTGGGAGGCTCGCTCAGAGAGGAAAAAAGCCTGCCATGACAGGGACTGGCTGGTGATACCCAGGTTATCACGAAGAGGGTTGAGCAGGATGGCATGCTTGGCCGTGTCAAAGTCAGAAGAAAGATCAAGTAAAATGAGGACAATGGGGGTGTTGGAATCAAGGTTGGAGAGCAGGTCCTCACGGATGTTCAAGAGAGCAGTTTCCGTGCTTCTGGCAGCTCTGAAACCAGACTGATGATCATGGAGACAACCAACAGATTTAGTGTGAAGCTTGAGTTGGGAGATGGCTAGCTTTTCCAGGAGTTTTCCCAGGAAAGGAGTGATGGAGATTGGGCAGTAGTTAGGCAGGCAGGACGGGTCGGCAGAAGGTTTCTTAAGAAGAGGGTGCACAGGGTAGTGTTTCAGGGGGGAAGGGAAGGGTCCAGTGGCAAAGGAGTGGTTGCAGTAGTCGGTCAGAGCAGGGGCCAGGGAGTCAATGTGGTCTTTGATGGCTTTGGAGGAACAGGGATGGACCTGTTTTGATGAGCCTTTCATAGATCGGACTTGTCTAGAAACCTCATCTGGGGAGAACGGGAAAGGCAGAGAAGGGAGCAGAGGTGGCCGAAGAAGGGCCAGAGGAGGAGCAGGGAGTAGAGGGAGTAAGGGGAGAGGAGGCGAGAGAGGACAGGTTGTCCTGAGTTTTAGAGATGAAGAGAGAAGCCAGTGCCATGCAGAGGGCCTGGGAAGGGACAGGCGAGGTAGAGACTGCAGCAGGATTGGCCAGTTCCTTGCAGATTTTAAAGAGTTCAGCCGAGTTGTTAGATGCTGCAGAGACGCAGGCTTGGATGTGAGCTCTCTTCTTGGTGAGGACAGAGAGCCGGTATTGCCTTTGGAGCAGGTGGCACGCCAGTTTGTCCGACGATGTACCTGAAGTACGCTATTTCCGCTCAGCTACCCTGCAGTTGCGTTTGAGGGTGACAAGCTCTGAATCGTACTAGGAGTTGCACTTGGCTTTGGGCAGAACAAAGCGGTGAGACACTAATGTGCCCAGTGGCCCCTGCACCAGAAGTTCACATGGCACAGCACCTGATGAAAGCACACCACACCTGCAGGTGCAGCACCCCCAGCAGCTGCAAGCGCCTACCACAGCCGGCCCATGCAGCTCTCCTTGAGGAGCAACAACCAGCTGCTGGCCCAAATGACTCAATACATGCACCCACCTATCTGCTCTTTGACTCCCCCTCGTCAACTGAGGCAGACAGCCATTCTGATCGCCAGGTGATCTGGATACAGGGGGTGATGGCAGTGGAATACCTGATGCAGATGACATTGGGTTCAGGTCCTCCTGCTTCACTCCTGACTCTCTCCATAGGCCACAGAGTGTGCTCAGAATTCACTAGATGCCATCTGGAGGAGCCTGGAAACCATTAGCTCCGTCAGATGTACATTGAAAACATCACAGATGTGCAACATCTGCAGGCCATAAGGGACTCTGAGCAGTGCTCCTCACTGAGAATAGCCAGATCATTGGAACATCAGTGCCACCAATTATCAATGGCGGTTGATGCAAACACATCTGTGGCCCAGAGGATGAGGGAGCTCAGAGAGGACATTTTGGTGTTTGCCACATCTATGCACGCCAGCATGCTCCTCACCCTGCAACACCTCCGGGCTCAGGAGTCTGACCCTTCCACCTCCATCACACCGACAGAGGGGTCATTGGCTGGAAGCTGTTATGAATCTAGGGAATTTGTCCCTTCTTCCCCAGGGAGTGTGCCTCCCCTTTGAGGACAAGGACTCCCGTTCCTCTGAGGAACTCCCTAAGCCATTGCCTGTGATGGCATACTTGGGACGAACCGATGTGTAGAAAACAACCACCTTTAGAGGATTGGCTGAAGACGAGCATAAAGTATGCCAATATCATCAAGAGAAAGAATCTGTCAATTTAAGAAAAAACCTCCAATTGACTGCGACGAGGAGGCTGAAAATAGAGGCCATGCAGAACAAGGAGGAATGGGAGAGGCGCATACGCCAGCAGAGGAGGAAATGCAACATCTGATGGAGGTGGAGCCGAGCAGAGTCGCTGAGCCCGTGAAGTTCAAAACTGCTCTGCAGTAGAGAGAGGAATTCTGAAACACCAGCACATGCAGGAGGAGAGAAGCCGAGGGGAAGAGGACCCTGATTCCGGTAGTGTCGTGACCACAGATCCTTCATGGTGGGCTGACTGCCCCATCACCAGTGCAGATACCACCCAGCTGAGAGTGCAGTAAACTGTCTGGGTATCGGAAGCGATACCGGGATGCTGAGCAGAGCTAGCGAAGCATGCTCAGGAGGATAGCTCAGCGGCAACATGCTCGCCTTGGAAGCAAGACGACACGGAGCAACACAGATTCGATCCCCAGGTCCGCGCTTAGAAAGCTTTGGGTATTAAGCACGTTATAAATAACCCATTATATCATATCATGCTGCTGAGTTTGAGTTGGCAAAGAAGTGGGAGGAAAAAAAACGCAGGTACCAGAGACGTTTCCCTGTAAGGACAGAGGTTAACAGGGAGAACCGGAGGCTGCAAGGGATTTGTTATAATTTAAAAGGAATTAGCCCCAGTGAAATTGATGAAAGTTTGAATATAACATGGAAAGAAACTTGTCCCAGTGAAATTGATGAAACTCAAAACACAGAATTAAAGGACTTGAACTATAATAGTCTGTGAAAGAGAATCCTGAGTGGGCCTGAGAAAGAGGTTATTAAAGCTAGGATAAAGTTACCATGGGAAGAGGGGATGAGACCCGGTTATGCAGTCCGAGTATATCCCATCTCAGAGAAAATCTACGAAACAAAGGCAGGAGAAGCCTATGAGATCAAATAAATTGAACAGGTATATCACCTAGAAGAGAATATCATACCACAACACAGAAGGTCAAACAGCCTGGAGCCAAGAACAGACCAGAGTCCAAGAAAGGACACTACATCAAGGAAGAGGAAAAAACAAATACATTGTGAGAGAATTGCAAGACTTAGTATGGAAAGTGATCAGAGACCATTTAAAGATTGGATACTGAGAAGAACCCTGAAAGTCAAAGAAGGCATTACACTATCAGCAGGCCTCCAGATAAGGTGCGTACCAGGCCTTTTTACACATGAAAATCTTGTAAATACGACAGCTTTATTATTTTCCTGTGTACATTTACACACAGGTTTAGAGCATAGGGCAGTGCAAAGGTCAGGTTATTATTATTATCTTTATTGTTTTTGGTTTATACAAACCTTTACAAAATAAATTCTTTTCATAATACAATCGAATAGTAGAAAAAGTTTACAGAAAGATACATCATAAAAAAAAAATACAATACACTACACTTTTTAAAACACATTTGTCTAATACAATACCGAACCAGCAATTCATTAAACAGCTAAAAACGGACAATTCATATTAAAACACTTAGAGCCTAGTACTTCTCAATATACATAATAATTGTACCAGATAACTGAGACATTATTAGTAAACTATGACTTCAACTCATTGTTTCTTAAAAGCTTCCTGAGTATTTAGACACTTAAATAGTCTTCATGTTAATTCACAGATAATTCTCAAAAATTCATTAATACGTATTTTTAAAACCGTCGAGTTACCATGAAGCATTTCAAACCACAAGTTGCATCTATTTACATTCGATGTATCATGGACAAACATTGCAAAGTATTCTATTCTTTGTTTCAGTAAGGCAGGACAAACCAGCAACAAATGCATTAATGATTCATTAACCCTGGTGCCAGCACAATGTCTGCAGGATTTCTTTGCCTCATTCCTGCACCTTATATTCTGGATTTCATGAGTGCTTAAAACATTAAAACGAAATCTCATGAATTGGTTTCTGTATGCTCTGGATGGATATTTTTCTAGATATTTCTCAGGATAAGATTTCCATTTCCAGAGTGATATAGCTTGTGAATATATCGGGGAGTTTAAGATTATCACATTGTTCTCCAACCAGTCTGAGGCTTTTAATAATTCTTTCACTTTAAGAGGATTCCTTTTTAGATTTTCTAATGTAAGGCCTAAATCGCTTAGAATTTTCACACAGTCTTTTTTTAACTCACAGATGAAAACTCCAAGCAAGTCAACACCCATGAAGTAATACAGTGTGTTATCTTCAGACATCATGTACTTTCGTAGTAAAGATAATTTTTTCCAGTGTACTGTACACTTTAAAGAGGACAAACCTAGCTCATAACGTAGGAGTTCCATAGGCAAACATTTCGGTAGATATCTTAAGACCCTTCGCCATACTTGTGCTTCAACTGTTTTCAAATAAGCTACCAATTCTTCAGAGTAAAACTCAAGACCGTATGTCAATCGAGGAATGGCTTTTGACCGATAAATCAGAATACAAGGCATCATTGTGAACCTGCCATATCTTCTCTCCACAGCTGATATCTGGTTGGCAATAGCAGAGGCTTTTATGCCAAGATGTCTTTTTATAAACCCCAACGAATAAGGAGATGTGTATATATAACCCAGGTATTTTAGCATTGATTTGTTTTTTAATTTTAGACCACCACACATAATCGAAAAAGAGTCTTCTTTTATATTTTTCACACCAGTGTAAAATATTATTGGATTGGATAATCTTAGATTCTACATCTGTTAACATGATTGGCCGGTAATTCAGGGGACTTAGGCGGTTACCCTTTTTGTGTATCAATATAACATATGACAACTTCCAGGATTTAGGAATTTTCCTCTCATGTATAATGGATCTAAACATACAGTTCAATAAACCTGCCCATAGTGTTACATTGTTTTTCAGTGTAATGTAGGAAAGATTGTTAGGACCGGGGGTGCATGTAGACTTAACTTTATTTATGTGCCTGGAGATGTTATTTAATGATATGTTCAGCGACCACAACCGGTCATTAATATATTGGGTTAAGAGTTGGGTATCTGATTGTTGGTACAACCTCTCAAAATGGTCTACCCAAATATGCCCAGCAATTGGATTTGTTGTCAGTTGTTGCTGAGACACTTCAGTTCCATTGATTATAGACCATATATCCCTAGGGTTGCCATAATCTATGGCATTAATCATCGCTTCCCCATCCTTTTGTGCCATATTTGCTCTGTGAGACAGTAACCAGTTTTTATATTTCTGCTTGATCTGTTTTGTTTTGCAGATCAATTCTGTCTGATTTGGTGTTTCCTTTTTTACTATACGTAGTTCTTTTCTTAACAAAGCCTTCCTATTTCATACTTCAATATCAAATACATGTAGACATTTGTTATTGGGTATTTGTGAAGTTGATTTTATGATATTGCCTTTTGCCAGCATATGTGCTACATATGTTTTAAAACAATCTCCTGAATAAGTTGCAAGTTTCCACTCAATTGACGAAGATAAGTAGTCATGTAACATCAAGGTATTTAACTTGGTTATATTTTCAGGGGTCCATTTTACCTTAGTACCAGCAACATTAACTATGATGTTCCCCATATTTTGCACTAGATCTATATTTGCCTTCCTCCAGGGTAAAACTGTAGATAGCATTGCATGGTCACTTTCCAGCAGACAAGTCACCTTTAGTGAACAAGAGTAATTTTGAAAATTATTGCTTACAAAGATGTAGTCTAATATGGAACTAAGGCCCCATGCTTGCCATGTTGGAGTGGTATTAAACAGAGGCTGCATTCCCCAACTATACATGAAAACCACCCACATACTACCTCTGTACACTTTATTACGGGCCCCCAAAGCCTCCAAATCTGTGGATGCGAGAATCCAGGTTGCATCATCATATTCCATGCTGCAATCTGCATTCAGATCTCCTGCAAGCAACAAAGCACTACCCATGTTTGAATCCAACCAATCATGTAGTATTTGATTAAGCATTGCGAATAGCTTTAAGAGCTCTGTGTTTGTATGAGTGGCGGTGTTCCAGTATACATTTAACAACATTATGAAGACATTGCCATTATCTGTAGCTAATCTAAAAGTACCAACAATTGCACAATCCATAACCTGCTGTTCAGAAACCATCTTTATATTAGTCTCTGATCGATAACCCAATACAAGGCCACCACTAGGACGGCCATGCAGACCTTTAGATGCCTTCAAATTAATTGTACCATAGCCATCCCATAATAAATTGCCTGTAGCCCAGGTCTCTTGCAACAAGACAAAGTCATAACACTTTAACATTTCAAAAATTTTTGCATTAGCAGTCAGATGTGAGCATCCCCTAGTATTCCATGATGCAAGGTTAAATGCTGTATCTACGCTAAAGTGGATCCTTCATTGTTTTCAACTTATCTATGGATTCCCTGAGAGATAGGGCTAGCCATCTCCATTCTTGCATGTCAGATAGTTGGGATTTAACTTCCGTCATTACCGGCTTATCACCTTCTTTACCGGTGGAGCATCTAACCTCTTGTGTATAAGTGCCTTGATTAGAAGGATGTTTCATATAGCCATCATTTGAGCCCAAATTTCCGTCAATATTATATGACTCCTGAAATTCCATCACGTCAAATCCTCTTTTTTGAAGAGCACCCGCTTCTTTTAATATAAGTGTTCTGACCAGAGGAGAATTGATTATTAATCTAACATAGTCATATCTCTCTTCGTGGATAAAATCTACAAGTTGTATGTCTGAGGAGGTTATTAGGCGTAGTTCATCAATGTCATTAAATAAACTTAGAATGTACTGCCTATTTAGGGACCAAGGTCCCCCATCATCAAAGACATAATAAAGCACCAGACTTGGTTCATTTGGATACACAGGACGCCTTAGGTTGCGGGTCTCATTTCTCTTGTTACTATTGGCCATATGGTCAGATTCTTGAAATTGATAGCGTTCCTGTCTGCCTTGAAACGACCCTATACCTATGTTTTGACTTGATACTGCATCAGGCAACCAGTTGTTTCTGCTTACGCCACTTTCCATAGTGGGATTATCATGTTTACCTGCAGAAGGGCCCACTAAGCTTGGGAGGAGTTTTTTTGCTTCACTTAGCTTGTGATTCAGAATATCTTCAACAATGCTACTAACTGCTTCCCTAGATAAATTAAGGTATTCAATAGTGCCTGTAATCTGATTCACAGTTTTGTCCATTTTTGGTGTGATAGTTTCAACATTTTTTATTTGGGGAGACTCAAGAATTTTGTCTTTTACAATGAGATTGGGATACTTGTTCTCCTGCATGCCCTCTTTAAGATTACCACGTAAGGTGACCCCACCACCCCTATTGTCAATTTGTTGAGCCACTATAATTTCTTTAGCTTGTGCTACTGGGGATATGGAGCAAGCGGTGGAGGTATAATCCATGATTGTGGGAGTATTTGGTCTAGATAAGGCATTCGGGTTCTTAAAGATATCAAAAATGTCTTGAACCCCCCTTTCTAGGGCACGGAGATTGCTATCAATCCTTTCAGAAGTAACTTTATTTTTAAGTACCGCTGACAGCATAGAGGTGCCTTCTGTATACTCTGATTTGTCTGGGCTTAGTGTGGCGACCAATGGTAGGGCTGTCAATTTAACTAATGATACTGGAGGAGTTGGTTCTGCTGTATTATTATCAGCCACCACCTTGTTGATGTTATTGTTATCTTTCTTATCTAGCCAAGCCTCACGTATATCAAGAGTTCTCATAAATTTACGAGATGTGGTGAGGCTAGCCTTCGCCTGTTTTGCCTGTTTTTTTCTATTTTTTTTTCTCCTTTTTTTTCGAAATTTTTTCAATAAAAGCACCATTATCGTCATCACTTATAGTAGTTACACCTTCAATAACAGTGGCGGGATCATTTAGACCTGATTTTACAATGTTAGTCTCTATCACATCAGGAGCCAGTCCCTGCGGGGTCTTTAAGGGAATTGCATTTGTGGCCAACTCTTTTATCTTTGTAATACCACTATTGTCTAAGTGCTTTTTCATGCAGTTGGGCTCAATACCGTAATTTATGATCATTTGTGTAAGCATTTCAGGTAAAGCTGTAAAAGCCAACACCATCTCATTTAGCAGTCTAGAATGAGTCTTTAATTCAGATAGAACCAGTGCTTGAGTCTCTATACAACATGTCCCAAGGGCCAAGGCTGAATTTCCATTGTTTATTTCCAATACTGAGGTAGTGTCGTAGCTTGAATCCTGGACCAAATGTTGTGATACATCCAACATTGAGGTTACTCCTATGCTAAAGATTGGGGGAGTATCAGCATAATTTGGGCTCTCGTTCATTCTATTTTTTTTACTGTCAGGTTCAGTTTCCCTATTTACGTCAACATCAGTAATTGAGCCCTCCTCAGCAAATGGGGATTGCGAACTTTCTGAAAGGTGAACATCATTGATTAATGCCTTTGGGCTAATTGTAAGTTTTTGTTCCATAGAGCATGATTGCGTGCAATCCACCATCTCCCTTTCGGAATTAGTTAAATCAGAGGCAGATAGGGCCATTGCACGAGCAGTACTCATTCTGGTGGCCATGTAGGGCACAGACACGCTGGAAGAACAAAACTTTATTTTAGCAGATTTTTTTGGGCTCATGACTCATTATACTATATCTAAGATGAGACTCCGACCATATTTTCAGAAAAAAAGAAGGACTATAACAAATACCATAGGATAACAGGGCAGTGTAGGGTTACCAAGAAATGCAGAGAAATGGGCTATCACCCCGCGGCCTTACCAGACCAAACAGACACATCAAACCACTTCCAAGGCCACTTCGCAAAGCACCCTCTGTGGGAAATAAAGATTGTATACCTGTAATCATGCTATACACACATGCGCGCGGTTAGGATAGAGTAGTCAAAAGTGAGAGCAAAACATGTCAAAACAGCTGCACAGCACAGTGCCCAACAAACAGAGAGATGTCGAGTTCACCAAAATGTTAAATATGATAGAGCATATCGAGTCGTTTCCCTACAGTTTAAGATGTTCATCAGATTTTCACATGTAGGTTAAATAGACTTAGCTAAGTTAAACACTCACAGCACCAACTCACGTAACTCGATCTATCACGTCATGTTGGGAGACAGTAGAATTCACAAAAGCACTCACAACGCAGCTCGCTGCGAGCAGCGAACAGCCGAACAGCCACTTACAGAGCCACTTGCTCTGAGCGCGCGTGCATGAGCGCGCGGACACCACTTCTTATTGAATTCTGGGTAAAGTGGGAGGGGCCAATCTAAAAAATTAATAAAAAGATCAAATTAGACTCTATATTGCATATAAAGTCCTTATAATTATATTATGTAGTCCACAAGTCACAGTTCCTTTTGCAAAGCGGACGGCAAGCTCTGTAGCGTACCAGTAGAATCTTCGTATGCTTCACGAGTTGAGTGCCCAGTAGAATGCCCAGCCGAACAGCCACTTACAGAGCCACTTGCTCTGAGCGCGCGCGCATGAGCGCGCGGACACCACTTCTTATTGAATTCTGGGTAAAGTGGGAGAGGCCAATCTAAAAAATTAATAAAACGATCAAATTAGACTCTATATTGCATATAAAGTCCTTATAATTATATT
This sequence comes from Ambystoma mexicanum, assembly GCF_040938575.1. Taxonomy (NCBI): domain Eukaryota; kingdom Metazoa; phylum Chordata; class Amphibia; order Caudata; family Ambystomatidae; genus Ambystoma; species Ambystoma mexicanum. The sequence goes on from NC_090934.1 coordinate 1,283,859,597, forward strand.
ATGTAGTCCACAAGTCACAGTTCCTTTTGCAAAGCGGACGGCAAGCTCTGTAGCGTACCAGTAGAATCTTCGTATGCTTCACGAGTTGAGTGCCCAGTAGAATGCCCAGCCGAACAGCCACTTACAGAGCCACTTGCTCTGAGCGCGCGCGCATGAGCACGCGGACACCACTTCTTATTGAATTCTGGGTAAAGTGGGAGGGGCCAATCTAAAAAATTAAATAAAAAGATCAAATTAGACTCTATATTGCATATAAAGTCCTTATAATTATATTATGTAGTCCACAAGTCACAGTTCCATTTGCAAAGCGGACGGCAAGCTGTGTAGCGTACCAGTAGAATCTTCGTATGCTTCACGAGTTGAGTGCCCAGTAGAATGCCCAGCCGAACAGCCACTTACAGAGCCACTTGCTCTGAGCGCGCGCGCATGAGCGCGCGGACACCACTTCTTATTGAATTCTGGGTAAAGTGGGAGGGGCCAATCAGTAGAATCTTCGTATGCTTCATGAGTTGAGTGCCCAGTAGAATGCCCAGCCGAACAGCCACTTACAGAGCCACTTGCTCTGAGCGCGCGCGCGCGCATGAGCGCGCGGACACCACTTCTTATTGAATTCTGGGTAAAGTGGGAGGGGCCAATCAGTAGAATCTTCGTATGCTTCACGAGTTGAGTGCCCAGTAGAATGCCCAGCCGAACAGCCACTTACAGAGCCACTTGCTCTGAGGTCAGGTTATTTGACAGAAACCAGAAGGCTTCTTTTGATTTTTATCTACATGGATGTAATTGCAAGCCACCTCTGAAACATAATGGATTTCTCTGAAGCCTTTCAAAAAAAGAAACTGCACACTGTGAGAAAAGGAAGGGATTCTTTCCATTCAGCTTCTGCTGTGTTGATGCTCATGAAGCAAACAGAAGTACTGTGCCTATTTATTTTCCTAGAATTTTAGGATTGTATAATTAATAAGATGGAAAACTAAGCTGCAATTGAGAATTCATATTTTCTAACAAATTATGTTTTTTTCCAGTGAAAGTAAACCAGTTTTGCACAATTGTATTTTTCAGCGTTCCGGTGCTGTGTGCATAATCATATGGAGGAACATCATTTTTAAACTCATGATTTAATGTAAACTCTAATTATAAAAACAGTGTGTAAAATGATGACTACGCACAGTCTAGTTTCCATCCATTCAACCTTGCTGTCAATGGGGTACATTACTATAAATGGTCAGTGGCAGCAGTCTTTGTTCAAGGGTGAGTGATTTTCATTACACCAACCACAGGTGTTCTAGCCTCTCAAATCTTCAAGATTACAATTAAAACATACAAAACCTGAATCTCCAGGAAGTGCAAGCAAAATTCAAAAACAAACAAATGAAAGTTACATTGGTAATTGAAATAGAAACTCAGCAAAACCTGTCCCTGTGATAATCCAGATAGGTATTTAACTTTATGTAGCGCTTCATAAATGGTTCGTCCAACATCTAGGTACTATGATTATTATACCTCAGTCAATACTTAGTTAACCGTCCTCTGAAGGATGTTAGCCAATAAGGTAGCTCAGCCGGTTGAGCACTTGCTGCTGCAATCTGTGCATGATCTGTAGGTTGCAGGTTCAAATCCCGGCAAGGCCAACTCAGCCTTTCATCCTTTCGAGGTCGATAAATGAGTACCGGCTTTGGTTTGGTGAACATTTTGATAAATATGTTCTATGTACAACGCTTTGCCAAATGTGCTATATGAATAACCATTTGACCATTAGATTATATGTAGAATTTAGCATGGAGTCCTTGCCTCTCTGCACTGTTGTATCATAACATTGGAATACCATTTAGGTAGTAATAGCTCCAGGAAATGAGGACAATTCTGCTATCGAAACTCAAAACACACAATACAATTCATGCTTGCTTTACTATGTAATTGGCTAGGTTTTTGCGGTTTCAACATTTAAGTATATACAGGAGAGAGATCAAATTGCCAGACTTTAGAGAAATAATGAAAGGTGTATTCTGTCACAATGCAGAAAGCTGCTGCATAGTAATGATTTGCATACAGTTTTTGCACACGTCGGCTGGATGTCACATACATTTTAGCCTCTGGCAAAGGAGAAAAGTCATTTTTTACTCTCTTAAAATCACATTTACACTCAAAGTTTAGAAATAGGGAGTAAAATACTCCCACCTTAAAATCTTATCTGGAGCACTGACTATCAGGAGAAGAGTCATTCTCCTGACCTTAGTTTATTAGATTATTGGTAGGGTCAGTTAGGGTTACAGTTTGGACAGTGGACTTTGTTATTTTGGACATCTCCCGATGACTGACAAGACCTTAGTTATTCATATAGGTAGGGAATGCCCACTAGTGTTAGAGACACATAGTCCTTATTCCTATTATTTAATAAACATTTATTGGAAATGTCAGCACAGTGTCTGTGCTCTTCTGATGCACCACAGAGCCCACAGCGCCACTATTTGCGCAATGTAGCATGTACACTGCCCGAGCAGGCTAGAAAGGGCAAGAGGCCCGAAAATGACTTATATAATCTTGGCACTATTTCACTGGGCACAAGGGAGATAGGTGGGTATTAGTGATGGGGGAGGTAAGTGGGTATTGGTGATGGGGGAGGTGGGTGGGTATGGGTGTTGTGGAGGTGGGTGGTTATGGATGTATGGTGTGGACGATGGATGTTTTATACAGTTCACAATAAAACACAAGTTAACTTGAACAAATGCAAGGACAATTTTTTTGTGTGAAGGTGGTATATTCAAAATGTTGCTATGTACAAAAGTGAGAGGCAGGTGAAAAGTAATGTTTCTAGAAATAATTGGCAATTAGTTCTTGCCACACCAGGCATCCATCCTTGCCCTCCGGAAAAAAGACACTCAGTGGTGCCTCGGTACTCTTAGTCCATAGCCCCCTTTCCTCCATACTCTTGGGATGTCCCACAGTATGGGGGACAGGTCAGAACATGTTGCTAGGCAGCATAAACTAATATTTATTTTGCACGTGCACGCTTAGGCATGCTATATGGTACCCCACGTGCCCTGCCAACCGTCTGTCTTTTTCTTTTAAGTCAGACTTAGAAGTTCTATTAGTAACAGGCATTGGAGGGAGGGTGCATTGAGGACTATGGACTAAGAGTACCAGTGTCACTACAGTGAGCAACTTTTCCAAACTCTTACACCCAGTCCCCTTTCCTCTATACTCTTGTGGGATTACAAAGCACCCTTAGTATAATGGAAGGTTGGAGCAAAGCGATTCCGGAAAACCGCTTGTCTAAAACCAGCATAATTATCCAGTGAGTAGTGCTTACAGAAAGAATGCATTCTTTACCAGGTCGCCCCTTTACAAATGTCCTGTATGGGCATCAGTCTCTGAAACGCCACCGACCCTGCAGTTTGTATGCCTCCGCTATGGTATTGACCATCAAATGCACTATAGAAGCCTTGGCTGCCACCGACCCTGGTACACCTCCTCCAAAGATGATAAAGAGTTGGCTCGCCTTGCGCATGTCACTTGTTCTGTCCAGGTAAAACTTGAGTGCTCTTGCTACATTGAGGGTATGTAGAGTCTTCTCAGCCTCGTACTCAGTGATGGAAAGATCACCAGTAGTAAGAGCACCTCATTAAGGTTAAACATGCTGACTACCTTAGAAAAGCCAGTTTAGGTCTAAGCACCACTTTATCCTGATGTAACGCTCCTCTATGCAGAGCGTTTGTAATTCTGATAGGCTCCTTGCTGATGTCATGGCTACCAGGAAGGCAATCATTTGTGTCACCCACTTCGGGTCTGTCAAGGTCATGGGTTCTAAAGGTGTATGCAGAAGCGCTATGAGGACCACATTAAGGGCCAATGGGCTGTGGCGTTTACTCACAGGAGGGTATAGCTTCATCAGTCCACTGAAGTGGCACTTGATGAAAGGGGCTGCTAAAGAGACGGCGGAGCCGTAGAACAGTAGTGGTAGAAGCATGTCCATTTATTGGTGTATTGTTTCTTGGTGCAGCCCTTCCTGTTGGCTTTGATGATTTCCAAGTTTTTGTCAGATAGACCAAGGTGACCATATATTAGCGCTTCAGGTACCAAGCTGCCAAGGACAGCAACTGGGGGTTGGAGTGAAGCACCTTTCAGGTAAATTCTCCCTCTTGTGCAATCCTATATTATTCCTATGAACTGCAATAGTTTCAGTGTCAGGCCCAACGCATATGCCTGTTGGATGACCAGCGAGACTGAAATAGTCCCCTGCGGAGGCTTCGAGACCCTAACCAGTCAGTCATCCAAATAAGGGTAGATGTGTACTCCTTGTAAGTGAAGGTGTGACAAAGGCGTCCATCATTTTTGTGAAGACCTGTGGTGGCGAGTTCACAACAAATAGTGTCCCTTGTAAGGACTTTCCGGTGCAGTCCCCAAACTTGTATGTGCATTATGTATCCTGAAGAACCAAGGTGTATAACCAGTCCCCCTCTAGCAACGTGGTCAGGATCTGTCCAGGAGTGACTATCTTGAACCTCTCTGTGGGAAGCTAATTGTTGAACTTCAAAGTCCAGAATGATTCTCGATCCCGCCTTGTCATGCTTTGGGAGAGCAAAAAAGGTGAACATTCTCTATGGCATCCAATTTCTTTAATTTCAGCAAACCTTCTAACAGGTTTGATGAAAATTATTGGGGGCGGGGAGGGAGGTGGTAGGGGATGAAGGGATTGGAAGGCAAAGGACTGAACACACTACTAACAAGGTCCATGGGTCTGAGGTTATGACCCTCCAGGCTGGTAAATCCTTGTTCGGGGGTGGGGGTTGCCCCGAGGCTTGGCCCCTTCTGCCCCCGCCCTGGTTTGCAGGAGAGGAATCCTCTAAAACCACTAGTAGTCTGTTGCGGTTTCTGCTGCTACACAAATGTACTGGTCTTCTGTGCGGGCCTGGAGATTGCCGACAGACTTTTTGCTGTGAGGCTATGAGCTTTTTCCTTCGCCAACTCTTCATCAGTGGTGGGATGGAAAAGGTTTATCCCATCGAAAGTCGAGGCCTGGACCTTTTCCTTGATGTCACTGAGTAGCTTTATGCTCTTCAGCTAGGCCCCTCTGCGCAAATCAATTCCCAGGCACATGCCTCTGGCAGCAGTGTCTACGTGGGCTGCTGTCAAACAAATGTAAAGACAATCCTTTTCGTATGAAGGCGATATATGCAAAACGTGGCTTTATACAAAAGTGAGAAGCTAAGCACTCCAATGCTTGGTTCTCTAAAGAACTAATGAACCTTCATTCCAAAAGAGGGCAACGTTTGCCACCTGGAAAAAAAAACCTAATGAGGCCTCCAAAGCAGCATTCAAGTCTATCTCCAAAGACTATAAAATGGCTATTACCCAGGCCAAAGCTGCATCATTTAACACTAGGATTAACAACGCCAATTCTGGGACTAAGAAAATCTTTGCTATCTTTAGAGAACTTGAGACTCCTTCACCCCCACCGTACACCCTCATAAAGGACGAGACCTGGTGCAACTAAATTCAAGCTGCCATGCTTGACAAACTGGACACCTTGCACACCAACAGTTTAACTCACCAAAAGGTGTTGTGCTCATTACTAGTCAATATTCCCACTGCACCCCCCGCAGCCACCTCTGCCAGGCAGGCTCCGCTGTTTGAATTCTCGGACATCCTCGCCCTCATCAAGTCCATCACGCCGTCTAATTGTAAATGTGATGCCTGCCCGGCCCACCTCATCAAAGACTGTGCCCCAGCCCTTGCCCCATTCCTCACAGCCTTCATTAATTTGTCCTTCCGGTCGGGCCATGTCCCGACTGCACTCAAGGAGGCGTGGGTCCGACCTTTCCTGAAAAACCCTTCCCTTGACCCACTGGTCCCAGGGAACTGTGGCCCATCACCACTGCCCCTTTTCTGCTAAAGATTTTGGACAAAGCAGCCTACCTGCAAGTCCAAAAAGTAATTGAAGACAATCACCTCCTTGGACTATGCCAGTCTGGCTTCCGCCCAAAACATGGCACTGAAACGGCACTACTTGACGTAAAAAATCAAATGGATGACCTCCGAGACGCATGCAAACCTGTGCTCCTCCTCCTCCTAGACCTTTCAGCAGCCTTTGATCTGGTAGATCGTAAAACCATATGCCATCATCTTTCCTCTGCAGCCAACTTCTCTCTGAAGGCCTGTGCGTGGATAACCTCTTTCCTAAAGGAAAGAGTGATGAAGGTTTTCTCTGAATCCTCCTGTGCCAACCCCAGTCCCATCAAATGTGGGGTCCCACAGGGATCATGCATAGCTCCCACCCTCTATAACCTCTTCATGAGGCCCCTGTTCAGAATCCTGGACGCCCTGGGCATCTCATACACTAACTATGCAGATGACACCCAGGTGCTCATCCCACTATCGGGTGACTATCCAACTGACATGAACACCCTCAACTCAATTTATTCCACAATACAATCCTCGATGGCAGAAAACTGGTTGTGTCTCAACAGCGAGAAAACCAAACTTCTGCTAATTGGCTCCCTTTCCACCTTGGGTAAATTGAACAAGCAGTACTGTTCATTCACTGTCGACAACATCCCCATCACAGTGTCACAAGTCATCAAGACACTGGGCGTGTATCTCGAACCAAGCCTTACCATGGATAGGCAGGTCAATGCTATCGCATCATTCGCAGCATATCACTCTAAACTGCTCAATGCAGTCAGGCCCTTCCTCTCCCAACAAAATTGCATCACCATCGCAAGGGCTATCATTGGTTCAAGGCTGGACTACTGCAATGCCCTCTTTGTTGGGACCTCCCAAAAGAATCTGTCAAAACTCCAACTAGCTCAGAACAATGCCTTGAGGGCCGCAACAGGCATCTTATGTAGGGACCACATCTCTGGGGTCAGGAGGCAGGTACACTGGCTACCCGTTAAGGAAAGGATTGTTTTCAAAACAATCGCCTTGACACATAAATGCCTTTAGAGCCTGGCCGCCCTGTACCTTGCACAAAGGATCATCCAGCAGACGTCAACTAGACCTTCCAGAATTGCTTACTCAAATCGCATCACTGTTCCTCCCACTGTTCCTCCTACACGCAGAGTGCGTGCAGGTGGCTCTAGCTTCCCTACCATGGCTGCAACCTTTTGGAATACCTTCCCAGCCCAGATCAGGATGTTAGACTCGCACCCAGCTCTCCGGAAGGCCATCAAGACTAGGCTATTTGTCTGAATGGGCCCTGCTCCCCCCCTATGTATCTGTATCCGTGCAACATATGCATCCATTTATCTGTATCCTTGCAACATCCATCTACTTATATTATGTATTGTAACAACTGAGTATCTAACTAAGCAAATTATACTAAGCATTTTCTGTTGGGCCGCACTCCGGTAACCCTCAAGCAAGCCCTCTTACATATCCTTATAGCGCCTCGATGCCAGTGGGCTGTAGTGCGCTCTACAAATCCAAAAATAAATAAATAAAGAAAGAAGCAGATGAAAAGTAATGTGTCTAGAAAATTATTGTCAATTATTCTTGCTGCACCCGACGTCCGTACCGCCCTTCCTCACGCTCACTGTGTGGCAGCGCATCATCTGTAGACAGTCCATAATTGTTCGCTAGGGGAGGCATGTCCTCATCAGAGGTCAGGGGGGACATTTCGCCTGAGGCAGATGTTGTGCAGCATGGCACAAGCAACACATATTTGACCAACCTTCTCTGGCCCGTACATCAGGGCCCCTCAGGTCCGGTGGAAACACCAGAAGAACAAGTTACTTACCAACTGGTAACGTTCTTTCGACTGGATGTTCCTCTAACGTATCCCACATCTTTGACATGTAATGTCCGCAGCTGTGTACTTTGTACATTTTTCGGCAGAGGGTGTCCTGCGCCGATGGCATCGGGTCGATGTCCCTCGAAGGCCTCCATCGAGGGCGACGTCACCGGATGTTATAAATAGGACACACGGCGCTCGTAACCTCAGTTTATGTTTTTTCCTCCATAACATGTGACATGCTCGTACATAATGCCAGCTTAACTGCACATAGCCTTAAGGGAACGTAAGCTGCAATAGCATAGGAAATTCTCCAGAGGGGCAGGCTGGGAGGGCGATGTGGAATACGTTGGAGGAACATCCAGTCGAAAGAACGTTACCAGTTGGTAAGTAACTTGTTCTTTGAACGGATTGTGTCCTCCAACGTATTCCACATCTTTGACAGACTCTCAAAGCAGTACCAGAAAATCGAGGAGGGAATAGAATTTAGAAAACTCAATCAGATGGCAGAATAAAGAACTGTCTTACCAAAGGCCATATCTTCACCGTATCCAGGGAGTAATGTTTGACAAAGGTGTGGATAGAAGCCCAGGTCGCTGAGTCACAAATATTCCTAATAGGAACTCCCCGCTGCAGGGCTGTGGAAGTAGCCACGGCCGTAGTGGAATGAGCCTGCAACCCTTCAGGACAGTCCTTGCCCGCTAATCTGTAACATTCAGTAATCGTAAGGGTAATCCTCCTGGACATGGTCAATCAGTGTCCAGCATACCCCACAAAATGAGTTGATCGTCCACTCTGACCCTAGACATCTTAGAAATATTAAAGCTCAGAGCTCTCCTAGGGTCCAACCTATGGAGTCCCTCCTCTTCCATACCAGGATGAGGAGGAGGATAGAAAGAAGGAAGTACCACTTTCTGGCTTAAATGAAACTCGGACACTACCTTAGGTAGAAAGGAAGGCCTTACCCTCAGTACAACCCTATCCTTGTGGAACAAAGTAAAGGGCGGCTTAGATGAAAGTGCCTGCAATTCACTCACTCTGTGAGCGGATGTAACCGCAACCAAGAACACCGTCTTCAAAGACAACAGTCTCAAAGGACAAGAGTGCAAAGGTTCAAATGGAGCACCTATCTGGAATTTAGAGACCAAATTCAGATACCAAACCGGCACCTGAAACGGGGACGGCGGGAACACATTAGTGAGCCCTTTTAGAAATTGGGAAATCAAAGGAATCTTAAAATAAGAACATTCTTCAGACGAGCGCTTGAAGATAGACAGCGCCACCAGGTAACCTTTAATGGTACCTACTTGAAGGCCCCTGTGAGCCAAAGAAAGCAATAAAGACAGAACCATGGGAATGCAACACTGAAAAGGATCAACATTTTGTCCTCTACACCAGTCGCAAAACTTACGGCAATGGTACAGGGATTTGATTGCCGGCCGCCTGGCCGAAAGCAACACCTCCATCTTATCTCAACCTTTCAGATACCATGCGTGAAGGTTGAGAGTCTTGACCTCTGGATGGTGAAACGACCCCTCTCGCGTGAGAGAAGATCCTCTCGGTAGGGAAGACGGCGTGGAGGGCAGATGGGCATTTCTAGAAGGTCTGGGTACCACGCTCTCCTGGCCTAATCCGGAGCATTGAGGATCATGTGGGATCCGAACCCCCGCAACCTCCTTAACACTTGAGGAATGACGGGGACTGGAGCAAACGCGTACAGAAGTGGGAATGACCAATCCATGACAAATGCATCTCCTAAGGCTCCTCTCGGAGGAAATTTGAGCAGAATCTCTCACACTTCCGGTTGGCACTGGTCGCAAAGAGATCCACTTGTGGGGTTCCCCAAAGGGCGAAGATCTCCAGAAGGACTTCCTGAGCCAACTCCCACTCGTGAGAGACCGTGCTCTGCCTGCTCAGAGCATCCGCCGCCGCATTCGCCTCCCCAGCCAGATGAACTGCTGAGTGATATTCCCTGCTTGATAGCGCAGAACCAGATCTCATCGCCTCTCTGCACAACGGGAGTGACCCTAGCCCCCTTGTTTGTTGAGGTAATGCATGGCCACTGTGTTGTCTGTCATGATCAGGACACTCTTCCCCCGCAGGGAAAGCCTTCAGGGCCAGCCTGATGGCCCTCAGCTCTAACAGGTTGATGTGGAGTTTGTACTCCGACGAAGACCAACGACAGCTGGCGGTCAAATCATTGGCATGAGCTCCCCATTCTGTGAGGGAAGCGTCCGTCACTACTGTCACCTCTGGCCACGGTTGCCAAAACGGCTCCCCCTTCATCAGGTTCCCCTCGTTGGCCCACCACAGAAGATCCTGTGAGACCTAGAGTAGAATCTGAATGGGATCCGACATCTTGCCTGAGAATTGTGACCATTGCATCTTGAGTACCCATTGCAGGGATCTCGTACTCAGCCCTCATACTCAGCCTGGCCTCTGGCACCAGAGAAATGCAGCATGCCATGAGGCCGAGCAATCTTAAGAATTTGAAAGCTGGGAGACTCTGGGCATGTTGAAATCTGTCCACCATCTGCACAATGTGATGTGCCCTCACCTTGGGAGGCGAGCACTTCACCAAGGACGTGTCCAACACAGCCCTGATGTACTGGAGCAGTTAGGAAGGTGTCTGATGCGACTTCTTGAAATTGAGGGAGAAGCCCAGCTTGTGGAGGGAGCGGCAGGTGAGACTGAGATAATCCATCGCTTGCTCAGGAGAACACGCACAGATCAGCCCATCGTCTAAGTAGGGGTAGACGTGAATCCCCCCTAGCCTGAGATACGCAGCCACCACCACCATTAGCTTGGTGAAGATCCTCGGGGCGGAGGTCAATTCGAATGGCAGGTCCCAAAACAAAGTGCGAGCTGCCAGCCACAAACCTCAGGTACTTTCTGTGCTTTGGAAGAATCGGCACATGAAAGTAAGCATCCTGTAGGGCCAGAGACACCAACCAATCCTGAAGTCGAAGGGCCTGGAGGACCTGAGAAAGAGTGACCATCTTGAACTTGTCCTTCCTGAGAAGTTTGTTCAACCAATGCAAGCCAAGATGGGTCTCAATCCCCCGTCTTTCTTTGGAATCAAGAATAAAAAAAATATGGGGAATACCATCCCTTGTTCCTCTCCTCTAGAGGAACCAGTTCTATAGCGCCTTTCTCCAGCAGGGTCAAGACTTCCTGCGCAAGGAGCGGATCTGGAAGCTTCAAAGAGACAATCCCCAGTGGATTGTCGTGAGGCCGCTTTAGGAAGGGAAGGCAGTAGCCGTGGGCTACTATATCCAGAACCCATGCATCCGAAGTAATAGCTCGCCATTCTTCGAGATGCTGAGACAGTCTGCACCCAACCAGCGAACAATGGAACATGGCCTCATGCTTGTTTGGGTGCGGCTGCTGCAGCGCCTGAAGGCAAAGAGGCAGCTGCCTGAGTGGCTTTGGCACCCCTATTTCCCTGACCACAACGGGTACTTTTATGCTGACCTCTTTGACTGGCGGCTCCTTTCGTCCTTCCATAAGAGGAGTAGTAACGAAAGGAACCTCCCCTCCACTGCTGTCCCCTAGGACAAAAAGGCAGAGGTTGATGCACAGCTGCGCTCAAAGATTTAGCTGCAGCCTTTGAGGTCTGCAACCTCTCAAGACTTGCTACCAAACAAATGCGCGCCATCAAAGGGCATGTTCAAAAGACGAGCTTGCACATCCAGAACAAAGCCAGACTTCCGCAACCACACAAATCTGCGTGTAACGGTGCTCGCAGCCATGGACCGGCTAACACTGTCGGCCGTGTCCAATACCGACTGAAGGGATTCACACATGGCATCCTTGCCATCTTGCACGAGAGCAAGAAACCCATCCCTTTCTTCCCCTTCGGGAATATGGTCAGCCGCTAGAGAAACACAATTCCACAGAACAGGCAAAGCTTCGACATCCGTATCTGACAGACACAGCGCCGGAGTCGACGCCAACTTCAAGCCCTTACCAGATTTCTGCGGTCTCGTCAGGGACGAAGACCGAGACCGGGAAGCTGCACGTCTCTGGCGATCAACCTGAACCTTGTCCGAATGGGACCTCGAAGGTTCCCGATGAGTATCATGCCGAGGACCCGAGCCCGAAGGTGTACGAGCCACGTACTGAGACCGTTCCCTAACGGCTCCTTGCGAAGGTGCGGACGGAACTGTGCCCTGGGATTGAAAAATCGCCAGCATCTGCTCCCTGAAGGCTGCCCATTCCTCTGGAGTCGAGGACTTAGTAGGACAAGCCACTTCCTTGCAGCTCCATCTTCAGAGGAGGACGGGGAAGGCGACCGGTAACATCGCTTTTGGGAATGCCGAGACGAGGAGAACGAATGGCGGGAACCACTCCGGGACCGAGATCCCCGGGACTCCTTCCGACGAGGAGAGTCGCCTCTCGAAACTTAGTGGGCATCCCCTTAGCAGCTTTACGGGACTTACTGGGTTTGGAACCGCTACCTACCTGTAACTTCCCCTTACACTCCCGCAAGGCCTTAGCAGTCAGCGACTGGCATTTGGAACAGTCGTCGGTGTCATGACTCTCGCCCAGACACCACAAACAAATGCGATGCAGGTCGGTAATCGAAATCTTAGATTTGCAGTCCCGGCAAGTCTTAAAGCCAGACCGCGGAGTCGGAGAGGTCGAAGAAGACATCTTCACGAGGAATACACGGGGCATGCCGAATCTCGGAAGCAAACACGTTTGTGAAACAAACAGAACTGAGGCTATAGGCGCTGTGCGTCCTTTTTATCACATCCGGTGACGTCGCCCTCAACGGAGGCCTTCGAGGGACATTGACCTGACGCCATCGACGCAGGACGCCCTCTGACGAAAAAGTTTTGAAGTACATAGCTGTGGACATTACAAAGATGTGGAATACGTTGGAGGACACAATCCATTTGAAATGTCCCTTTAGCAGGTCATAGGTCCATTCAATGCAAAGCATGGTCCTTACGTGTATCTCATTGTAGGCCACCTCCTGTGGCGTCAGTGGATTACGCACAGGTGTCATCAGCCATGGGATCTGGAGTAACTGGAGTCATCTGCAAGTACAAGGTTCACAGATGCCAATCACAGTGCATTGAGGATGCGTGGCATGTTACTTGGCATGTTGATGGACTCTCTTGAAGCAGTAATGGCGCATTGTTGTACAACATGGTTTTCCATCACAGAAATTGGATTAAGTGTATTATACTACTGGGGTACGTATGCATTGTCACTTTGAGATATACCGTACACACAGCTCATAGACACTAGTTGTGAGATACATGGCCTGTGATCGGATTTGCAATGTGCATGTTGTCTGTGTTGGGCCTGGGCGTTGTTATTATGCATATGCCCTGATGGATTGGTTGTTCTTGTGCATGTTTGTGGTTTCTGCATTCCTTCCGTTATGGCTTCACATACATGGTTTGCAGGTTACATGCCATCACGGTCAGCCAGTGTTGCACTGTCATTGTGCAGTATTGAACTGTGGCACTGGTTGTGTAGTTATGTTTCCTCTATGCATTGTGGTTCCTGTAGTCCTCTGTGTATTACTTACTTGTTGGGGCAATATGCATTACTGACATATTACTGCATTGTCCTGCAGGGCTTAGTCCTGTGGGTTACTGGATGTCATATGCGGGGTGAGGAGTGAGAAACCTCAGGGTATCTTCACACCTACTCCCCTTGGATCCTCTTCTCAGGTGGCCAGGGTAAGGCAATCGCTTTTGGATCCTGACCCTGGGGGTGGATTAGCGAGGGGGGATCACCTGGGGTGGAGGGTCTTTGGGGAGAGTGTATCCACAGTCGAGACATGGTATCCCCCTTTCCCTACTGAAGAACAGCCTAACCCTCCCCCGGACTTTATGGGCTATTGTAACACCGTTCTCCGCAGTTTCCATCATTTAACTGACTATGGTACTGGGACGAGGAAGAGGCGACTCAGAGTGATGAACACTGGTAGGTCATTTCACCACTCTAGTACTGTGATGAGGAAGAGGCGTGCAGAGTATGGGGAATATCAGGCAGGTACCTTTAATTATGGTCAAACAATTGTGGTCACTCAGTAAGCCCAAAAAGTAAAGAAGAACAAGTTCCTTACCAACTGTAACGTTCTTTCGACTGGATGTTCCTCCCACGTATTCCTCATCTTATTATATTCGTATCCTGACAGCTTCGCTGCTTCGGAAACAATTTTCTCGGCAGAGAGCGCTGTGCACGAGGTTGTGGCGTTGATATCCCTGGACGGGCTCCGTACCGTGTCGACATCACCATCAGTATAAATAGCTTGTGCTGCGCCAGTTAGCTTCAGTTCTGTTTTTGAGAGGAAATATTCGAGGAACACCCAGGCGTGCCTCAAGACTGATAGACTCTTCGTGGGAGGAAAGTGTAAGTAACGTAAACTGTACTGCGGGGTAGGATGGGAGGGGCGATGAGGAATACGTGGAAGGAACATCCAGTCGAAAGAACGTTACAGTTGGTAAGTAACTTGTTCTTCCAATAGATTGTGTCCTCCCACATATTCCTCATCTTATGATAGACTCCCATAGCAGTGATAATTTTGGAGGTGGGAGTACTAGTTATTCTTCTCATGGACGGAATGAAGTACTGCCCTGGCAAATAAACTTTCATTGGAAGAAGAGGCATCTAAGCAATAATGCTTGATGAAGGTATGCATTGATGCCCATGTTGCAGCTGAACAAATATCTGCTGCAGTGACTCCCCTCTTCAGAGTTGCAGAAGAAGCCATCCCCCTAGTGGAATGGGCTCGAAGCCCATCCGGTGGGTGCTTTCCCGCGAATCTGTAGCATTCAATTATAGCCAGAATGATCCAGCAGTATATAGTCTGTTTTGTCACAGCTAATCCCAATTTATGACCTGTATAACCTACAAAAAGTTGGTCATCTTGACGCAATTTTGACATTCTTGAAATGTAAAAACGGAGAGCCCTTTTAGGGTTCAGTCTATGCAGTCTCTCCTCTTCTTTAACCAAATGAGGAGGAGGATAGAATGTTGGTAATATATTTGTTTGTGACAAGTGGAAGTCAGAAACTCCTTTTGGTAAGAAAGAGGGTTTAAACTGTTAAGGCCACAAGAAGGACAGTCTTTAAGGTTAGAAGCCTCAAGGGGCAGGAGTGCAGAGGTTCAAAAGGTATACAAGTTAGAAACTTAAGTACTAGATTTTAATCCCAAATTGGGACATAAAAGGGGACTGGAGGCTACACATTAGTAAACCCTTTCAGGAATTGAATTATTAATGGAATTTTGAAGTAAGAAGCCTCTTCCGAGGAGCACTTGAAAATGGACAGCGCAGCTCGATAGCCTTTAATTGTTCCAATCTGGAGCCCCAGATTGGCTAGATGCAATAGGAAAGAGAGCACCATTGGGGTGCCACATTGAAAAGGGTCCACGTCCTTATCTTTGCACCAGTTACTGAACTTGTTCCAATGACACTGGTACAAAGATTTTGTTGCTGGCCTTCTGGCTGAAAGCAAAATCTCCATTACGTCATCCGGAAGATCCCAATCCTTGTATCTCAAACTCTCAGAAACCATGCGTGAAGGTTGAGTGATTTGACCTCTGGATGGAGAACCCGATCTTCCTCTTGCGAGAGAAGTTCCTATCTTTGCAGAAGACGTATTGGAGGGCAGATTGACATGTCCAGAAGGTCCGGGTACCACGTCGTCCTGGCCCAATCTGGGGCAATTAGGATCATGGTTTTCCTGAACTTTCTCAACCACCTGATTATTTGAGGAATCACAGGGACTGGAGGAAACGCGTACAGAAGTGGAAATTTCCAGTCCACCACAAACGCATCTCCTAGAGCTCCTCTCGGAGGAAATTCCCTTGAACAGTACTGTTCGCACTTCAGGTTGACCATGGTCGCGAACAGATCCACTTGAGGGGTTCCCCAAAGGGCAAAGATCTCCAGAAGGACTTCCTGAGCTAGCTCCCACTCGTGGGAGACTGTGCTCTGCCTGCTCAGAGCGTCTGCCGCCGTGTTCTGCCCTCCGGCTAGGTGAACTGCTGATAGAGAGATTCCTTCTCTTATTGCCCAGAACCAGAGCTGCATTGCCTCTCTGCACAGTGGTAGTGATCCTACGCCTCCTCTCTTGTGGAAATAGTACATGGCCACCGTGTTGTCCGTCATTATTAGGACGTTCTTTCCCTGTACAGAGGGCAGGAAGGCCTTCAGCGCTAGTCTGATTGCCCTAAACTCCAATAGGTTGATGTGTAGTTTGGACTCCGATGGAGACCAACGACCGCTGATTGTTAGATCGTTGGTGTGGGCTCCCCACCCCGTGAGTGAGGTGTCCGTTACTACTGTTATATCCGGCCAGGGTTGCCAAAAAGATTCTCCCTTGAGGATGTTGACGTTGCAAGCCCACCATAGCAACCTGACCAACTGTGCTCGGGACTTGCAGAAGATCTGACATACTGGCCGAGAATTGGGACCACTGAGTTCTGAGAGCCCATTGGAGAGATCTCATCCTCAGTCAAGCCTGTGGCACCAGGAAAATACAGGATGTCATGAGGCCGAGCAACCTCAGTAAATCGAAGGCTGGCAGATGCTGCAAATTCTGGAACTTTGTTACCATCTGCAGAATGTGGAGAGCTCTCACCTCGGGAGGCGAGCCTTTGCCCGAGGAAGTATCCAAAACAGCTCCGATAAACTGGAGCACTTGAGATGGTATCATGTGAGAGTTCTTGAAATTGAGGGAGAAGCCCAGTTTGTGAAGGAAGTGACAGGTGATCGACAGGTGTTCATGAGCTTGTTCGGGGGAACGCGCTCTGATCAACCAATCGTCCAGGTGGGGACAGACGTGAATCCCCCCTCTCCTGAGACTCGCTGCCACAACCGCCATCAGTTTGGTGAAAACCCTCGGGCGGAGGTCAGCCCGAATGGCAGAACTTGAAACTGAAAGTAAGAACCGCCAACCGCGAACCTCAGGTACTTTCTGTGCTTGGGATGGATTGGCACATGAAAGTAAGCATCCTGAAAGTCCAATAATACCAACCAGTCTTGGAGTTGGAGAGCCTGAAGGATCTGAGAAAGGGTTACCATCTTGAACTAGTCCTTCCTGGGGAACATGTTCAAGTTTCTTAAGTCCAAGATGGGTCTCAATCGTCTGTCCTTCTTTGGAATGAGAAAGTAAGGGGAGTACCAACCCTTGTTCCTTTCCGCTACAGGTACCTGTTCCATTGCACCTTTCTCTAGCAGGGTTAACATTTCCTGCAAACTGAGCGGATCTGGAATTTTGACAGAGTTGTTTCCCGGTGGATGGTCCTGAGGCCTTTTTAGGAAGGGAAGGCAGTAACCCTGAGCTACTGTCTCCAGTGCCCAAGCATCTGAAGTAATGCCCGCCATTCTTTCAGATGCTGAGAGATTCTGCCTCCCACCAGGGTTTTGTGTGATAAGGCCTCAGAGTGATTTGGAGGCGACTGCAGGAGCGGCTGAGGGCAAAGATGCCGTTCCTGAGGCTGGATTTCTTCGATGATTTGACGTCGACTTAAGTCTTTCTAGGTTCACCTTTACTACTGGATTTTTCCACAGTATTTTCTGACTTCCCTGTGCCGTCCAACGGAGTGACCGGGGTCTGGCTCTTTTGAGACTTCTTTGAGGGGGTTGAGGCCGCATTCTCAAAGACCTTCATCATCTTCCTTCTAAATTCATCCCATTTTCTTGGGGAATCCGACTTAGTCAGGCATCGTACCAATTCGGTAGATGTATCCCAGGAAGAAGAGGTAGATCTGTGTCTCCTCTTAACCTTTGCTGAAGAGGAAGATGAAGAGTGTCTCGACCTACTGCGCGATCGAGACCTCTTAAAATGTTTACGACGATCAGATTCTTTTGAATCGCTTGATTTCCTATGTCTTTTTGACGAGGCCTTCGAGGAGGCCTTGGAAGCTTTCCGCCCCATCGCCAGTTTACCTTTCCTCTCACAAAGGGATTTCTCAGTCATCGACTGACAGGAGCCACAGTCGCCAATTCGATGGTATGAACCTAGGCACCAAAGACAAACGCAGTGAGGATCTGTAAATCGACATCTTCGATCCGCAGTCGATACATTTTTTGAACCCCATCTTGGGAGTAGAAGGGGTGGAAGAAGACAACATTTTCTGAAGAAAATTTCGAAGCGCGCCTTTCTCGAGAGCAAAGCAATCAGAAAAACGGAACTGAAGCTAACGGGCGCGACACAGGCTATGTATACTGATGGTGACATCGACACGGTACGGAGCCCGTAGAGGGACATCAATGCCACGACCTCGTGCACAGCTCCCTCTGCCGAGAAATATTTTTCCAAAGCAGCAAAGCTGGCACGATACGAATATCATAAGATGAGGAATACGCGGGAGGACACAATCCATTCGAAATGTGGGCTTTGCAGATGGAGAGAGGTCACACATCAGGCAGGAGTGTGGAGCCGGCTGGAGCTGGAAGCTGGTGTGGTGGAGAGACAAGAGAGGGAGTTGCGAGTGTTGGAAGCCGTGTCGGGAGAAGACCAGAGACGCTGGGGAAGGCCCAGAGGAGGTTGGGAAGTCCAGTGCCCCCTTAGTGTCTGGAGCACCCAGAAGCTGCAAGGCGCCGAAATGCTCCGGTCGCCGCGGACCAGAGGGAGAGCCGGAGGTGCTCTACCTGCCCTCTGTGAGAGAAGAGCATAGACCATGGAGGAGGGAAAAGCCAAGCGAGGAAGAAAGCAAAGCCAACTGGAGCTACAGCCTGAAGCCGGTGAGTACGGAAGGGGAACACTCATACCGGGGCGCTCCGCAAACCGGCAATAAGCCTTTCACGAATGATGAACGTTGCAGAAACTCTTATAAACACTTTTGAATACTGAAGCAAGCGTTTGCAAACTTGAACAAACTGTAAGCATTACTAAACCTGTGAGTTTTGAATACCAAATGAACTGAAAACCTTACTGAATATTATACGGAATGAAAATAAGTTAACAAGGATGTTTGAAGAAGCAATTTTGAATTTCGCACAGAAAGAAAACAGATGATTAGAATATTTTGAAGGGAATAAAAGCAACGTGAGTGCCACAGAATTAACTGATTGAAATACAAGTATTGGCAAAGCAAGCAAAATCCCAAGAAGGGTACGAGAAGAGCATTGACACAAGTCAAGTGGTCAAAGAACTGCAGGTTAGAATGAGATCTGTATTGGCAGGAGCCAGAGAAGTATCAAGAGCACAACTAAGTGAATGGTGACCAAGCTAGCCACGATAGGGTTTTGGAAGAAAGTAAACGTGATGCAAGCATTAGTCTTCACTGTTAAGGGAAAGCAGTGAACCGTGGTTGATAAAGCAGCTGAAAAGGGGTGTTGGTTGCGTGACCTGTGATGGGTGGACCATGTGTTCTGTCAACTGCGCCAAGACTGAGTGCTCTAGATTGAAAAGTAGCTGAAAGGTGAAGGCAAGAGTGTTGATGTTAAGAGGAGCAAGTTAATGAAAATGTACTGAAAGAGAACTGTGTGATTACCAACGTGGATTGGCGAACTAGGGAAAGTAACCCTAGTAAGGAGGTTGGGAAGGATCCCAATGATTGGTGAACTGTTTTGTACTGTGGAACTGTCTTGAACTTGGGGAAGGGAACCCCAGGACTTTGTGGCACTGTGATGAACTTGGGGAAGGGAACCCAGAGAGACTTTGTGAAATGCTATTGAACTTGGGGAAGGGGAGCTGGAAAGAAAGACACGAGCTAGAAGAAGCTCAGAACTTTATTTGGAACACGATTACTTTTATTATTGCCATCCCTACACATTGTTTAGCTTTAGTTGTGAGGGCACGTATAGGTTTTGAGCACAGACAGACTTTTAAGTTGAAGTTCCTGCCTAGGGCAAGGTGGGCCTTCAACCATCCTGACATTTAAGTTAATAAAAACCTTTCTGTTTGAAGTTTGAATCTGTTGTCTGCATCGTGCTTCATGATACCTTCACAGTGGGCAGGGCCTGCATGTACAGTCCTTGGCAGGGCATGCATTGATCAGTAGTGGTAACGCCTCCCCCTTTACATTGCATTTCACTTTTGCTGCAAGACAATTTTGTGTGATGGCACTTGTTCTCACCCAGTATCCCTATCAGTTGCCCTCTGCGACTCTCCATGTACGCAGGCAGGGTGCTGTTCCAGAGGACCATGGCATTGTGGGTGGAACCAGGAAAGTGGGCACAGCAGTGTGTGACCATGAGGTCAGAATTGCAGGTGACTTTGATATTCATTGAGTGATACTGCTTCCTGTTCTGGTACGCCTCTTCAGGTTCCTGGGGCGCAACCACCGCCACATGGGTGCAGTCCAGAGCAGCAATTCTGTTGGGTAGGTGGGCTGCTGGGTAGAAATGTGCCTTTGTGGCATTTATCTGGGCAGGGGTAGTGGACAGGGAGATGTGCCAAATTGCATAGCACAGGATTGGGTCAAGCAACTACCCAAGCACAACTGAAAATGTGGGTTGAGACATGCCATGCAGCATGCCCAGTGTGAAGATGGATGCCAGTTGCAAGAAAATCAAGCACTGACACAAGCTGTGGCAGCAGGGGTAGGGCAGTTCTGGGGTTGATCTTGATGTGGATGTCGTCGTGGATCAGGGAGAGTAGATCTGCAATGGTCTCCCTGCTCAGCCGATACAGAGTTATCAGCTGGACATCAGTTAATACCCAGGGTAAGGGCCTGACCAAGGGAATGGCCACTGTCCTTGCTTGGTGTATCCTCCTCCTCTCTGCTCCTTGTGCTTTGTGGTGCTGTTCCTGCCTCTGCACCTCAGTATAGAGCAGGAGGTGTTGCATGTCCCAGTTCGCAACTGCTAGTTGTAGCATGGAAAGCGTGTTTGGTTCAGCTGTGGGCCGTATATACTCTTTCAGAGTGGATTGGGTGCACCTGTGATTTGATTTTCATCACATGTATGCATGTTTTTAATAATAATAATAATAATAATAATAATAATAATAATAATAATTAGGCTTTTATATAGCGCTACAAACCCTCAGGTATCTGAGCGCTGCTTATTATTACCCACGGTGTGTGGTGCTCATTTATCGACCTCGGAAGGATGAAAGGCTGAGTTTGGCCCCGCCGGGATTCGAACCTGCGTTAACAGGCTCTGCACGGGTGTCAAAGCGAGCGCTCTACTCGCTGTGCCACTTGACCGGCTATTACTGAATTAGCTGAATTACTGCCCATTTCCTGTAGTATTTCAGCAGTATTTCAAATTGGAATATGGCGCGAATACCATTTTGCATCTTTGCAGTATTTGCAGCCAAATCCGCCGGTGTTTAGCACCCACCCCTAAATCGGCAGTGTGGTAAAAGTGGCAGTAATTCCCTTACCACCACTTTTACCACATACCGTCGAACTCGCCTGAATTAGTTCCACTAGGCGAATTTGGTGTTTTGAGACCGGCCCAACAATGGGTCCCAAGGGTTTGAGTCGATGAGTGAGAAAATAGCTTACAATGGGTCGAGTCAGTTGTTCCCTCTCTATTGAGTCAGCAGTCTAGACAGATAAGATGACTAGCTTTAATAGATCCAGTCAGCGTTGAGAGCGCTCAAAGCAGGTAAAAGCAAATCGAAGTGAGTAGATTCCCAAAGGCATAAACGCTGGTCCTGTGGTGGGTCGAAGTGAGTTGAGCATGGTCAAACCGGCTCAATAAACATCTGCAGGCGGAAGACAGGGATTTCTGCTGTTTCTTGGCTTTTGGGTTGTTGTGAGACCCAGTCCAGAGTCCCCAGGGACAAGGCAAGCCCTTTGTTCTGCACATCCATGCCAGGAAGGTTGCCAACTAACACATACCGGCTCCATCACCTCCATTGAGCAGGGTCATAGTTCCAGTGTTCTGGGAGGAGATACTTTCAGGTCCACAACATTCATCCCAAATGGTCCCCTGTGATGATTGGGGGAAGAGCTTGGCTCCGTCAGGTAAAACCGGGTCTTCACATCTATGATAGAGGACCTCGGATCAGACTGTTCTCCCATACAGGTTCCAGGTGACTCCTCCACTGTCAGCAGTGCAAAGATAAATCAATTAAAGGTAACGTCATCCCCCCACCCCTTACATAGGCAAAATGCATCCGCGGATTGGACCATTCCAATGTTTCAGACAAGGGCCAATCCATACTGCTGATGTCATACACAGAGTCTGCAGGAAGTTTGGAACCCCTGGGAAATCCCAAGATGATGGTACCCCTCTCCCTCTGAAAAGTCCTCTCCTGAGCTAGTCTAACTCCAAACCCTTTCTTCTGGGAGCCTACATGAAAGGGTCTCCAGTAATCAGCACTATAGTGACAGCTGTCCATTATACTGGCAGGGCTGCCTTTAAAGTAGTGGTTCCGACTAACTGCCGATAAAGATTTCCAGTTCCCTAGAGAAAATGACAAGCCTTTTCAGTGAGGGTCAAATGGGGGGTTCCATGGGCTGTTTCATAGTAGGTTTGGGTAAACTCAGCCCAGACAACTGAATACACATAAGGCCCCGCCAAGCTGACAATAAAATCACACCAAATACTTTTGGCCTTTATGTTTGCATAGGCCCTGCTTTGGCCATGTCAAACCAGACATGGTTTATATTTAGACACTAATCGGCCACCAAACCCTAGGACCACAAAATCCTATATAATTTAGGTCAGGGGTGCCCACAGGTAAAGGCAGCCTCTTGTCCTTTGGAACTTTGGTTCAATCAGACTGTTTAAATATGTTCTCTATGCCTACCATGTCACTAAACTAAATGCCAGCTGTGGGGGTTGTCCGTAGACCGTTACAGCAGAAATACATCTGTGCACCTTTCCTTTTTTTAGCATTATTTTTAAGCACAGATCACTGACTGAAAGTGAGACTGTTCAGCAGATCTGACTTTCATGGCAGAATAGATTACTAAAGCGCCTAGAATTTTGGGAGATTCCCCCTAGCAGATAGAAATCTGTCACATTCAGGAGACCAACATCAATTATTAAAAGTGGCAGGATGATGGCTGCAAGCTTTGGGCATAACGTGAGCGAAGGACCATGGATGGTCTTAATCGGGATTCAAACAATTCCTGGTATTTCCCTCTTGCTCTGAAGAGTGTTCGTCAATGTGGTGGTCAATGTTCCAAAGGTTTATCCAAATGAAAAGTCCAGGGGCCCAGTTCCATTAAACGTTCCAAGATGCAAAAGTGTCTAAATGCACAAAAAATAGTTCTCATGTTTCCCACTTATTAATACAATGTTTTCCCTCCCTCTTTGGGGCCTGCAGGAAGAAGATTTTAGTCCTGTCTGTGACAAGACTTTAGAGAGAAAAAAACAAACATGGAGTGTAGAGGTGCACTCTTATTATTTGCAAACTGTGGCTGTTCAATGGTTGAATAAGGTAACCCTTAATGTTGTTACAATTTAGGTGCTCCTGTGTGAGTCTTGGCTAAGAGACCATATAATAGAACTAGAGAAAAGGTCCACCATTAACTTGGTGGGCAAATACAGGGCACACTTTTATCTGATGATCAGTAAATATTGTATAAATGTTTAAAGAAAATATATACAGTTTAATTTGATTTAAGTTGCTTTACTTCAAGACAACTATTTTTTCAAGATGGTTTGTTTCACAGGTACAAATTCCAACAAATAAATAAATAACTTGTGCGTTCCACAAGACAATGGTTTCAGCAATATGCAGTCATTATAGACAAACAAAATTTATAACATTGGTTTTTCCTTAATCACCACACATGAGATTACAGTTTTCACAAAACAGAGTGTACGACGCATTTCGGGACTAGCCCTTCCTCAGGTACAATTTTCAAGCTTTACTTTTGCTGTAAGTTGAAATAAAGATAAAAATATAGAACTTATATTTAATTTCATTAAAGCGTGTCTATTTAAGTTTTATAAAAGGTTGTGAAATAATCAAACGAAAACACAACTGACCTGTGTTCTTAAAGTGCCAATGGTAACTGAACCAAGATATATAGGATCAACTAGGCTGGTGAAATCTTCTAGGTGTTAGACACTGTTGACTAATAGAGAAATGCAAAAGAATTTTTCAAAAACTAATCGTGTTTTATGTGTACAAGAACCGTGAGTGGGACCAAGTCGCTCTACAAAAGCGCTGGGTCCCACTCCACGGTAATTTCATCTGTTTTTTTTAAAAAGCATCACAATATGCTCACCATGTTCGCATATGCTGGTGGATTGAGAGTGGAGATTTTCATGTGACACGGAGAATCCTTTACCGTTTTCATCTACATGATAATGATAGTATTGTCCACACTTGTCTTTAAATATAATCCACCTCGCCGTTCTGTAAATAGTAACAGAAAGTGCGGATTGTAATAATCTCAAAACTCTTGGACTAGACTATTTAAGGATAACTGGCCATGTAATTAGCACTATGTATGGTACTGCCGGCTTACTTGTTTTCCTTGAACGGACTGCTGCTTGTTGTGCTCGTCTTCGTGCCGCAATCATGATGTAGACATTCAAATGTCAACTCCAGCCTGGAGAAACAAAGTTCGCTGTTCGTTCCTGTCGGAGACTTTCTCATTAATTTCTTCGTCACGGATGAGGACGCGTGAGCGTTTTCACTTTCTACTAAAACGATGATGTTAACTTAGTGACCGGTAGGGACATTGGGTAATTTGAGTCTGGCCCAAAGTGTTTGCAATTGCAGAGCGCCATTTTGTAGTGTCTTGCCGCATCTCGAGTTTCGTTGTTTTGTATTAATTCTATTGTGGTGAAAGAAAGTTGTTAAACACGGGCGCACTGTATTTCAGAATGTACATTTCTGTAACATGGTAATCCATATTTGTAAATTGTCAGGCATAGTAATTATGCCATTTGAAAGTGTATTATTTCAATTGGTTTACAGATGACAGCTCATATTCCAATCAACGTTCATACCTTTCGGGTCTATCGATTCCAATTTGTCAATCCAATACAGTTCGCGTTGTAAAAGAGTTTTTGCCAGATTACCGCCTCTCCTTGATACAATTACCTGTTCCAAGATAATAAATTTGATTTGGGCAATTGAATGGGACTCTTTCAAGAAGTGTTGTGCTACCGGTGAGCGTTCATTTTTAAGTTAGACTTATGCTCAGACCAACAGGTTTTTGCTTTTCTTGTTGTCATCCCTACTTAAAATATTCCGCAGGGGCATTTGATGCCGTAAATGATATTTTTTGAATCGCATGTGGTTGTGTGCCGTAGCCAAATTTTGTATCCTTTGTGGGGATGATTCAAGAATTCACCCTTTATCAAATTAAGACTTTAGAGAGCTCACCTTGGATGAACAGGGTTACACCCCTTAGGTTTAGCCTCAACTACCAAAGGTTTGGTAGCAATGGCAGAGCAGCCAGGTTAGTCTAGGAGGGCTGTACTGAGGCACAGAGAGCTCAGAGCATACACTTAGCTCAAGCAAACTCTTACAGACTAGAAGAAATAGGCATTTATTTATATACACCAAGGCTTGTAGCATTCAAGTAAGGTAAGTACTATCACACAATAATATAATAGGAGAACAGTAGCAATATTCACAGAGTTAGATATGATATGGCATGTATAACGCGCCTGTACAAAAGTGTTTCTGGGTGCGGGTTAAACAAAGGGAGGACAAAACAACTATCTTACTAGGCGTTGTGTCATTCAGATAGCGCAAGAGCAGGGGGGCGGGGCGAGTGTAGGGGTGGATGGAGAAATGCGGAACAAAGGAAAAACAAGAGTGCAGCTAACGGGTGCCAGATAAGTGCAAGAGAGGGGATTGTAGGGTTGTAGATACTGACCACAAGTGCCGGGGCGCCAAGAAGCAGTGCAGGATTGCAACTGGACAGGCAGGGACCTGGGCCCAAATTCAGAGTGTGACCAGGTGACCAGTGCGTGGATCAGGCATGAGATCAGCAAGGGAGAGGAAGAGAAAAGGCAGAAGCAAAGAAAAAGGTCTTGTGTTGCTTCCAGAACCGGAGATGGTTCTGCTCAAGTTTCAGAGGTAGGTACCAGACGAATAAATATATCTACCCCCAACTATTTGCTTGGAAAAGGGACTGACCCTGGAGGTGGAGGAGTGGAGGGCTCGAGAAGGCACATATTTAGGAGCAGAGAGTTGGAGATCGTGTGGTCCCAGGCCCCACCAGAAAGCCTTGTGGACAATGCAGAGGGTCTTGAACTTGATCCTTGCCGCCACTGGAAGCCAGGGCAGAGATCTCAGAGCTGGAGAGATACAATCCCTGAGCTTGAGGCCAAGGACAAGTCTTGCATTCCTGTTCTGGAAGAGTTGTAGAGGACGGAAAGTAGTGGCAGGAAGATTTAGAAAGCGGCTGTTGCACTAGTCCAGCCTAGAAAGGACGAGAGCTCTGGAGACAGTGAGCTTCTGGGGGAAAGTGAGGAAGGGAAAGATACCTCTGAGGAGGTGCAGCTGGTAGTTTGACTTCTTAGAGATGTCAGAGATGTGCAGAGGGAAGGAAAGTGAGGAGTCGAAGATGACCCGAGGTTCTTAACCTCACAGGTACAGGAAGAGGGCCCCGGGTGGGCGGCCAGAGAGTGAGCAAAGGAGGGAGCTGGTGTTCCAATGCAGAGGGTCTGTGTCTTACTGACATTAAGGCAGGGATCATTAGCAGCACATCACTCCTGAATTGCGGAGAGACAGACAGGAATGAGAGAAGGAGTAGAGGTGTCTGAGGGGAGCCTGAAGGAGAGCAGCGTGTTATCTGCATAACACTGAAAGTTGGAACAGACAAGAGGTAGCAGGTATTGGTTGAACAGCCAGGGAGGAAGATTAGACCCCTGGGCAACAGCACAGGTAGAGAGAGAGATAGAAGAGAGCAAGGACCCCAGTTGGACCAGATACTTCAGAATAGCAATGGTAAGAAATCACATAATCAAATCTCCTGAAAAATACATGCAAACTTATAGAAACTTTTATAATTTTTTATAACTTTAACTTAGTCTATCTTAGAAAGTGCAGCCCTGTCTTATGTGAGTCTCACAAAGTCAGAGGGGAGGGGCCACTGCTACTTAACAATTGTCTAGACCTCAGACCTCCTCCTTGGGCAGCGGGATGTCCTCTCCCGCAGACCCACAGCTCTCAGGCAGACTGGAGTTTACATGGCCGGCCAGACCTCTTCTCCCTAGGTCTCTTCCCAGTGTTTCCCTCCGGGTGGCAGGACAGGAACCTTCTACCACCTAGGCGTGAGTGGGTGCTTGCCAGGTGGTTTGGTTTGCCCTGGTTGGGTTTGGTATAGAACTGTGGCCCTACCCCTACCTTTTACCCAATTTCTGCAGGGCATCCGTCCTCAAGCCCTCTACTGTCAATGCTACCCCGAAACTGCTTCCCTGCGCCACTACACAGTGTCACCACCTCAAACCTCTCTATACTCCCTTGGGCTAACGTGGGGAGTATAGAGAGGCATTAAATCTGCCCAAAATCTCCATGCAGTGCTATGGAATAAGTCCAGGACAGGTTTCACACACCTCGTCCTCGCCACAGACAGCAGGGGCTCAACTTAGCCCGACTTCGCCTGGGCTTTGTCCAGGCCGGATGTCATATGCCGGGTCACGGGATGGAAACGAGGCAGGGGGTGTGGCCTCTGGCATTACACAGCAACGCGGACGCTGATTGATCTCGACCGGAGGAGCGGGCGGGAACAACAATGCGAGAACTGCACTCTTAGGATCTTATGATCTATGCTGGTGTGCCCTCACAACCGACCAGATAACGCAGTCTGTAGATGCTTGCTCCTACGTCCATCTGCTACGGACGCCGCAGACAGCAGGGGCTCGACTTAGCCCATCTTCGCATGGGCTATACCCAGGCTGGATGTCATGTGCCGGGTCGCGGGTGTCGTGTACGCCTTACGTCCCGCCATGCGGTGACGTAAGGCGCTGTTAATAAAAGCCCTGCCTACGCGTGGGCAGTTCCGGGCGTAACACAGCACTAGCGTGTCCGCGTCCCTCCTTCTCCAGCTGACGCTGCGCAGCGAGGCCTTGGCGCCCAAGGCCTCACACTCTCTTCTTCCTGCCGATGCATCGGCCGGGGAATGGAATCTAACACTGGTGACGAGGAAACAGAATCGAAAGTTATATGTGACACCAAGTAAATTAAGCCCTCGGTACGGGCACATTTTTTTTTTGGAGACACGGTTGGGGGCCCATCCCCCACCAAGAATTTTTTTTTTTCTCTTCACTCTTTACATCTCGCCATCATCTGATATCAGGGGGCCTACCACGAACCGGCTGACATCCTGTTAAACCATCAGCCTGCCACAGGAAGACACATAGGGGTCTTGTGCTTCACCTCATAACACAACGTGGGAGCCAAGCAAGGACACTCACTGCCTACCAAGGTGAGGGGGAATGAGCACACGTGCGCACAAGCAGGCGCCAGGCTCACACACAATGGCAACATGCCTCTCCACTCCGAGGCCCAGCACACCTTCGAGAATGGCAGCCAACCTTTCACCATCTACGCCACACACGCGTTTGCAAGAGGGGACGTCGATGGCGCTCAGCCCTTTTGACCCATACACCGACCCCTCCTCGGTTGGTCCTCGGTGGCAGCTGTGGATCCGAAAATTCGAGATGGCCATGGATTGCAAAGACATCACCACGTCAAAGAAAATGAGGTTGCACCTCCTACTAAATGTCGGTGATGAGGTCCCACGCATATTCAACTCACTGGCAATAGCAGATGGCTCAGACGTCTACCAACAGACCAAAGACGCACCAACAGACCAAAGACGCTCTCACAGCCCATCTTATGCCCCAGCTAAACCCGGACTATGAAACATTCATTTTTTGTACCACCATCCAGTTAGAAGACGAGACACATGACGCCTATCACACCAGGCTTAGGAAACTTGCGATTTCATGCAAATTTGATAACGTTGAAAAAGAAATCCGACAGCAAATCATCAATGGAATACACTCGGAATAACTACGAAGGATGGTGTTAAGTGAGAAAGGTATCTCCCTGACCAGAATCCTAGAACTTGGGCGCCAGAGGGAGCTGTCGCATGCCAGAGCAGCGCACATGAGCACGACTCTGCAGAAACTTCAACCGGCACTAATGATAGCGACAGTAGCCCAAATCACAAACCGCCAACACACGAGGGACGAGGCCAGCGGCACCAACACCCTTCCCCGGTGGCAACCAAGAATCCCAGGACCCACCGAATGTGGGTGGTGCAGAGGATCTCGCCATGGAAGACGAAATTGCCCAGCGCAAGGCATCACGTGCGGGGCATATGGCCGGAAAGATCACTATGCAAGAGTGCGCAGATCATCTGGGCGACCCCAACACCCCCAAACGACTCGAGATAAAAGCACGGTGAAGAAGAAGAACCAAGCCAGCGCCTGCCGAGTTGAGACAACCAACTCCTCGACCGATGAGGAAGGGGACAACGATGGAGAATCTCAAAAGGATGCAGCAAACAGGCAATGGAAGAAAGGAAACAAGGTATGCCTAGTCTCAGCACTGGATTACGGAGGCACAACGCCCACGAAAAGACTGGGAAGACGTAAATGCCAAGTGGCCATTCAAGGCCAAGAGACGCAGATGACGATAGACACTAGAGCGTCCGTCAACATCATGCCAATGACCGTATTCAGAAAATCAGAAAACTAGGCCCGCCACCAGTCCTGAAGATGACTGACACACTGCTGTTCGCCTATGGGTGCAAGACTCCCCTCCCCATAATAGGACGATTTCGGACAACACCCAGCAGAGGTGACAAAACACTGCAATCCAAAATATACGTCGTGAACGCAGGAATTGAATGTCTACTGAGTGGAGACACGGCAGAAGACTTGGGACTCATAAGCTTCATCTGTGACGTGACGGATACGTCGGACATCAACAGCATCCTCGACAAATACCCGAACCTCCTGAAGGGCATTGGATGCCTAAAAGGGAAATCCATCAAACTTCAAATTGATGAATTCGTACAACCGCGAGCAGTGCGCCATTGAAGGACACCATTCCACATAAGAAATCAGGTTGAGAAAGAACTCCATGCACTCGAAAAAAGCAGGCATCATTGAAGAAGTAACCAGACCAACACCCTAGGTGTCACCCATGGTCGTGACCAAGAAACCCAAACAACCTGGAAAAGTGAGAATCTGCATTGACATGCGCTCCCCAATGCAGCAATCAAGTGGGAGCGAAACATCACCCCCACACTCGATGAGATTATAGCAGACCTCACAGGGTCAAGAATCTTCTCCAAAGTTGACCTCAATGCTGGATACCACCAACTGAAACTCCACCGGGACTCCAGGTATATCACAACATTCTCCACCCACCTAGGCCTTCACAGATACAAACGACTCTGTTTTGGAATCTCCTCTGCAGCCGAAGTGTTTCAGCACGCTATCCAGGAGGTGATACGTGGCATCCCGGGGGTACTCAATGTCAGCGATGACATTCTCATCCACGCCAGCGACAAGGAAGAGCACCTACGCCGACTCAACATGCTACTCAGCAGGCTAGAGAGTGCAGGCCTAACCATTCAAAAGGACAAGTGTGAATTGTTAAAGGAGGAGATTTCATTCTTTGGATATATTTTCAACAGCGCGTCTCAACTGACCCTCAAAAAGTAGCGGACATTCGTGCTGCCTCTCCCCCAACCACACCTACAGAGGTACGTAGTTTTCTGGGGATGGCAACATATTGCGGAAGATTCATCCCCAACCTGTCGACAACGTCTGAACCACTGAGGGAACTCACCAAGGCCAGCACAAAATGGGTCTGGATCTCCGCCTGCCAGGAAGCATTCAAACAAATCCAAGGGTCGCTCTCGGCCGACACCACCATGGCATTCTACGATCCCACAATGTCGACCGAACAATATGTCGATGCCAGCCCTGTTGGCCTTGGGGCAATCTTAATCCAGGTCTAAGTCCCACAGGACTCCATGGGAATGGGGACACAGGAGCACCGGCAACGTTAACAACGGTGCCAGTGCTCCCGTGAGAACTCTGCGAGAGGGTGCTGTCCCGCCTGGCAGGTCAGACCCTAGCGGGCGGGACGTCACCCGCCCACTGAGTTGTAATGTGCCGGTCCGGAAACAACAGTGCCGGTAGGCTTACCAGCACCATTGTTTGCGGACCGGGACAGTTGTACTAAGGCCCCCTTGTCTCACTGCTTGCTTCTGCTCCGTTCTTCCTCTGTTTTGTTTCCTCTCCAGTCTCATTTGCCTTCCGCCTCAGCACTGCACTTTGCAGGGTTGGGACACTTTTGCTCTATGGGTTTTTTCCCCAGCTATTTGGTTTTTCCCCGGACTATTATCTGTCCCTAGGTCCAGCCTCTCTCTCTCGCTGTCCAGTCAGGAGTTGTGGTGGCTGCCCGAAGGGACAGACCCTTCCTCTTCCCTGAGCAGACCCAGAAAAGACACAGGTAAGACATGCATTTGACAACTGCTTTAAAGTATAGCAGAGCATTTAACTGTAGACAGTTGCTCTAGGGATCGGTTGACTATTTGTAATACCCAGGCCCCCTCTTGCCCTGCAACCCATAGAAAACATCTGTATCCCAGGATAAATTCTGACCAGCTGTCATATAGTCAATGACACTGCAGTCTTCCCTGCGCCTGAGCAATATGTGCTGCATGATTTAAAATGTTTGAACCTAGTCATCTCTGCTGATCACTGAATTCTAATTGCTGTTCCCATACATTATTTTGCTCCTTTTATTTACATGTTTGCACAGACCACAGCACTTCAAAGCCATAACAATGGCAGTAGGTGCCATACAAATCTCAAATAACATAACATATATGCATCCTGGGATGGTGCGAGGAATGTTTCTAAGACTTCTGGGTGTGGGTATGACACTATCACTGCTGAGATGAGGAACGACTTGCTCAATGGGACATGCTTATAATTGTATTACTGTTTACCACCGTCCTGTGTGCAATCAGCCACCTCACTTGTTTGTAGGCGGCAGGTGTCATTCACATCCCTGTGCAGACACCACACCTGGCTCGGGGGGCTGCTGCATCCAGTGAATAGGTCACCAACATGTCTCCCCCATGCTTATGGATGCCTGGCATGAGATACACTAGACTGTTTCAGCATCTGTGGTAAAACACCCTCGGGTTCTTTAAAATACTCTTAGGTCCTAGAAGATGATGGCAACACGGGAGTGTACATTCTTCCTGCTCAACATGCACATTTGGTTGGGCTTCTGGGCCTGCCATGTGTCCTTGCTCGGCTTAGTGCCTCCTATTCCGGACCTTTGAACAATTGCCTGCACTGCCCTCTGCTCTAGCACCCTTCACATGCAAGTTGCTCATTCTCATTTTGCTCCTCCACAACCCCTGCATGCTTCTTCTCCCTTCTCCCCTGCATGCTCCCCTCCCTTCCCTCATACTACGCTTGGGATCCTCTCCATCATATTACCACTTGCAGTCTCATCAACTACCCCTCCAGCATCAGTTGGAGGAGAAGGCACATTCTGTGTGCCTTCTCATGCCAAACACGTCCTACAACTGTGCCTCCTCGCTCTTCAGAATTGAGGCAGGATGGCAACAGTGCCACCTCCGCCTCTTCATCGACATCGCTATACTCACTGGTAAACAGCACTGCATCCTCATCCCACCATGCCATTCTCTTCAGAAAAAAATCAAAACAAAATATTTCTCCTCACAAAACAAAACAAAATACCTCCCCTAATTAAGGATAATAAGCTTTACCTACAAAAACAAAGGTTTTACACAATCCTCCTCATTGGCAAGAAAACAAATTGATGTCTTATACCCCTCAAGATCTCTCCAACTCTCATTGTGGTGTGGATCTGCCCTGCCTCAACTTCCTGCAGCCAAACTGAACCCACAACGGAAACAGGAAACATCTGTATCCTTATATAGGTCCAAACTCATTGATCACCTAAAAACTCTCTCTTATCCACAGAGTACTGGCTCGCACAGGAACATCTCAATCTTGCACGCGTAAGGTTCCAGGCATTCTGATCACACCCGAAAGCTTTGGGCATTAGGATGCTGCCTTGGATTCACCTAAATCCAGCGGATGAGCTTGCAGGGATTTATTTGCAGCAGCAGTTTCAGGAGATTCGTTAATGCCCAGCCAATAATATGATATATGGATAGGGGTTTCTATGCTTTTTTCTATTGATGCCATGATTGTACAGCAGATGGCAGTCATGTCCCATCATACAGTGCTGGCTATGGATTATTTCACGAACGGACAAAACAAACATTCTTAATGAACCAAGACCAGCCGCTAGCATTATGCTTATGTATGATTGAGTGTACACAAGACGACTTTTAAAGCAGGATTGAATTGTAGGTAAAATACCTAAGTATATTAACAGTTTAGAGTTATACCTTTAAAGTAATGGCAAGTTATTTATTTTTTACTGAATCCCTTTCTACTGGCGGGCTCTCATGTTCACCAGCTCATCACGACTGCGTCGTGGATCGATTCGCAACCTCCCACAGACCGGCAACTTAGCCCACAAGAGAGGGCTGGTCTATTCAGAGATAGAACGCAATGGTTGTGGTGTCCCTCCTATGTGTATTGCCCTTTAAGATGGGTCATAACTGCATCATGACCGGAGCTGATAAAAGGAGCCCCTCCTGCACGTGCCTCAGAACCATTGCAGACTCCAACAATGGAACTACTGTCTCATTTCGGGCCTGCACTCAAAGTGTGATCACGGCCCTGCAGGTCCTGCTGATCTAGGCCCCCAGATCAGCATGGTGCCTGTTACCCGGGGCTCAACGGGTTAACGCTCATGAGCCCCCTCCGTTGGAAAGGCGGAGTTTGACTGGGCAAGGGAGTTATGGGGCACGTGCGCGGTAAGCGTCAGTCCTTGCTTGGTTGTACGAGAATAAAGAAGTTTCTCCTATCTCTCCGTGTGTGCGTCCTTCATTAGGCCTAGATCCCTAGGCAACATTTGGCGACGAGGATTTCTCCCGCACACTGGAGTCCTCCTCCTGCAGCAGTCCGCTGCTTTCCACTCCCGCGTGGTGGGCAACCCAGCGATCCTCCTCCTCCTGCTCCTCCTCCGCGCAACACGGCAGTCCGCCGGATCCGCCTCGCCGGACCTCCTCCTCCGAAGCTCCGCGGAAGCGATCCCGCCCGCGCCTCCATCCTATACCCTGCCCGTCGACGCCTGGCCTGAAAGGGGCCTGAATCGGCAGAAGCGGTGGACCCCCTTTGCCGGACGCCGGGTGCACGTGGGCTCGTTCTAGGCCCGACTACCTCGCCCCACGCGCCGCCTACACACGTGCAGGCCCAGTCTCCCAGGCGCCATGAGCACCCCACCCTCCAACCCTGGGTCCAGCCAGGGCTCTCCTCAACTACCGCGGGTGGCGAAGTCGATACAACTACGCCTGCCCCCGCCGTTCACCATGACTCCTCAAGCCACCAAAGGCCCCAGGTGGACCGACTGGATGGATGATTTTCGTCATTTCGTGAGAGGATCCGGCGACGGAGACTCCCCCAACATGAGAGACATT
This sequence comes from Ambystoma mexicanum, assembly GCF_040938575.1. Classification (NCBI taxonomy): domain Eukaryota; kingdom Metazoa; phylum Chordata; class Amphibia; order Caudata; family Ambystomatidae; genus Ambystoma; species Ambystoma mexicanum. The sequence goes on from NC_090934.1 coordinate 1,283,893,741, forward strand.
TTCCTCAACCTGGTAGGGGGGGAAATCAAAACGGTTGTGAAGGCTATTCCGGACACAGACCAAGACACGTTTCCCAAGTTGATTGGTGCTTTGGACAAACTGCTGATCATCGAGGTCAATCGGGACTACGAAAGATATTTGTTCAACCAGTGCACCCAACTCCCACAAGAGACTGTCGACGAATTCATCACACGCCTACGAGTGAAAGGGGCAAACTGCCAATTTGATGCGTTCTCGCTAGAGGAAGCCATTCGGCTGAGGGTGATCGAAGGTTGCCTCTCCCCCGCCCTCAAGAAACAGCTACTCAAAAAACCGCTCACCATGCCCGAGGTGAGCGAACTTGCCCGCATCCATGAGAGAGTGGATGCGCAGGCCTCAGCCATGGGACACTCCAACAACCCCAAATCAGACATGGGGGAACTTGTAGCCGCCATACAACCGCCCCGTCAAGGAGACAGGGGCCCTCAGCCATACAGATCGCCGGCAACCTTTTCGACGTCCACCCCGCGTCCACAAAGACAGTGCTACCGCTGCGGGATGTCCTTCCCTCATTCGGGGTCATGCCCAGCCCTGTCTCAGCGATGTACCAACTGCGGGAGAGAAGGACACTTTCACTCCGTTTGCAGGGAGGGCGTACCTTTTCCCCCGATGCGACCCCAGGCGGCCCCCAGAATGCTCTTCCGGCCGCAGCCCCTGCAGTACAGTCAGCCAAGACCATACCAACAGGGCCTCGGGCAGAGGCGCTACGTCAGAGCGATGGATGAATACCAAGCGGCAGGATATGCCCCACCGTACGATCAGGCCGAACAGCCTAGACACTTCACGGACGAATATGACAATCCTCCTGCGGACTACAAGCCCGAGACCCTCTACCAAGAGGACCAGGCGATGGCCTACTACGCACCGCAGGACCAATACGACCACGACGAGTTTGTGAACCTTATACTCGACAACAAAGAGGCCAGGGAGGCCCCGCAAATCCCGCTCAAGATGGGGAATTGCCAATTTCAATTTATGATTGATTCCGGGGCCACAGTGAACATCATGGGTGAACAAGACTATGGCCGCATACCATGCCCACCACAGCTCAATCCGTCCCGTTCCAGAATTTTCCAGTGGGGAGCCGCCACCCCGTTACAGACGGTGGGCCAATTCACCCAATGCCTTCTCCTGAATGGGCGGCAAGTGGAGGCGACCATTCACGTGATACGGTCCCTCGCCAGGAGTCGATGCCTCCTCAGCTATCACACGGCATCGCACCTGGGGCTGATCGAGATCCACGTGAATGTGGGAGACGCAATCACCGCCGCAGCAGCCAACCCCAGCCCGGGGAACGTAGTAGGGTCGATAGCCTCTCATCAGACTCAATCGCCCGTCTCACAAGACGACATCGCGAGTGCCTTCCCCAAACTTTGCGAGGGGCTAGGAAAGCTCCGGGGACCCCCCATCAAGCTCCACATCGACCCCAACGTACGGCCAGTGCCGCAGCACCCCAGAAGGGTTGGTTTCCACCTTCAGGAGACAGTATCGGAGGCACTCCAGCAACTGCTCCGCGACGGCATCATCGAACCGGCGACGGGGCAGACGCCGTGGGTGTCCCCCCTTGTGGTGGTACCCAAGGAAGGGGGAAAGATCCGGTTGTGTGTGGACATGAGGGTGGCCAACACGGCAATACAACGGGAGAGACACCCGGGACCATGTATCGAAGACATGATCGTGCTGCTGAACAGTGCCCAGATGTTCTCCAAACTGGACCTAAATCAGGGATACCATCAGCTGGAGCTCCATCCTGACTCCCGGCCCATCACCACGTTTGCGACTCACGATGGGCTCTTCAGATACCGGAGACTGAACTTTGGAATCTCATCGGCCGCTGAGATTTTCCAGGAGGCAATACGCCAGATCATCAGACCTGTAAAAGGGGCTCTAAATTACAGCGACGACATACTCGTTTTTGGACCGTCCAAGGAAGCCCATGACAGGGCACTACAAGACACGTGCGAAGCCCTTCAGAGAGCCGGCCTCACGCTTAACATCTCGAAGTGCCGGTTCAGTAAAACGAAACTCAAGTTCTTTGGACATATCTTCTCCAAGGATGGCATGATGCCCGACCCCGAGAAGGTCGACACGATCACCAACCTCAGCGAGCCCCGGCAGGTGGCGGACGTCCGCTCGTTCCTCGGCATGGCGGGATACTGTGCGAGGTACATCCCCCACTACGCCTCCATCACAGACCCGCTGAGGAAACTGTTGCAGAAGGAGTCGTCGTTCGAATGGACACCGGCCTGCCAACAGGCCTTCGCGGACATCAAGCAAGCCCTCGCGGAAGCTCACCGTCTCGCATACTTCAACCCACAGTGGCACACCGAGGTGGTAGTGGATGCCAGCCCTGTAGGCCTCGGTGCCATCCTGGCCCAAACCAGTGGCGTGGATGTTAATCCCAGACACGTGGTTGCATACGCGAGCCGAGCGCTGTCGACGCCTGAGCTGGCCTACTCCCAGGCCGAGAAGGAGAGCTTGGCGGCAGTCTGGGCGTGTGAGCATTTCCACAACTTCATCATCGGCAAAAGGTTCACGCTGATCACCGACCACCAGGCACTTCTATCACTGTTTGGGAACCCGCACACCAAGATGCCGCCGAGGATTGAGAGGTGGGGCATCCGCCTCCAGGAATACGATTATGACATTGTACACCGCCCGGGGGGCGACCTCAACCCCGCGGACTACCTCTCACGACACCCCGTAGGGGCCCCGCTCGCGCGGAAGGGTGACGTCGCCTATGTGCAATATGTGGCAGCCCAATCGCTGCCTCCGGCGTTGTCCCTTGAAAGAGTAGCCGCCGCATCAGCAGCCGATCCAACGACAGCCCTGGCGATCAGCCTCACGACGGCCAGCAAATGGAAAGACCACCACAGAGCCATCCTAGCGCACCCGGGGGTGAACAAACAAGAAATCGAGCGGCTAGCCCGAGTACATGGTGAACTTGCGGTGAAGGACAACAATATTCTGCTCAGAGGGTGCAGGATCGTCATCCCCGCCACACTCAGGAGCGAGGTGGTCAGCATAGCGCACGAAGGCCACAGAGGAGCCGAGAACACAAAAAAGCAGCTCAGGTGCCACGTGTGGTTCCCTCTCCTGGATGCAGCCGTTGACGAGTGGGTAAGGAACTGCCACGCCTGTCAGTGCACAGCCCCTGCCGAACGGCCGCCCCCACTCCAGTATACTCAAATACCTGATCACCCATGGGAACGAGTAGCCATGGATTTCTACGGGCCGACCGAAGCGGGTGACTACATCTTACTCTTCATAGATGAGCACTCAAGGTTCCCGATAGCCAAGGTGGTCAATTCCACGGCGTTCACTCAAGTGGCGGCGACGATAGAAGAGGTTTTTAGCGAGTGGGGGATCCCCAAATGGGTCAAGTCCGACAACGGACCACCATTCTGTGGACATGAGTTTGGGACACTGGCAGAGCACCTGGGGTTCAGGCACATGAAGATCACACCTCGCCACCCCCAGGCAAATGGAATGGCCGAGCGCTTCATGGCGTCGATCAAGAAGACTATACAGAGGGCACGGCTTGACGCAGTCGATACACACCAAGCGCTATGCCGTCTGTTAAGAGACTATAGGAACACTCCTCATGAGGTCACGAATAAGACGCCCGCCGAGCTCATGTTCCGATATGAGGTGCGAACCCGCATCCCGAGAAGTACGGCGCAGGCAGAGCCGGCTGACCATGATCTGCTCCAGAGAGACGCGGTGGCAAAAGAAAATGCGAGGCTCCGTACCGATGCACGGAGAGGAGCGGTGCCGCCGGAGTTCCAGGTAGGAGATGAAGTCCTGGTGCAACAACCGACGGCTAGAAAGACAGACCCGCGGTTTGCTCCAAGCCCCATGAGGATAGTTGCAGTGAAAGGGACGATGGTAACGGCTGAAGACCAGAACAGGGCCGTCACCAGAAACTGTCAGCAGTTCAGGCAATACGCAAGAAGAGAAAACACAGAAGGACCTCAGCGGGCACTCTCACCAGAACCAAGGATGCAGAGGGATGATGAATGGTTTCCCCCAGAAGGAGACCCCGGGGACATGAGCCAGAGTGGAGCGACTGAAGAGGAGCCAGATCCTGGGACTCGAGGTGAGAAGCCGAGACGACTCATAAGGAAGCCGATGAGACTTGTTGAAGGGTGTTGAGTTATTGTTTGGACACAGAGTGTCAAGTTGATGTTTGGACATATTGTTCGGGGGTAGTGTTACCCGGGGCTCAACGGGTTAACGCTCATGAGCCCCCTCCGTTGGAAAGGCGGAGTTTGACTGGGCAAGGGAGTTATGGGGCACGTGCGCGGTAAGCGTCAGTCCTTGCTTGGTTGTACGAGAATAAAGAAGTTCCTCCTATCTCTCCGTGTGTGCGTCCTTCATTAGGCCTAGATCCCTAGGCAACAGTGCCCTGGGTACGCCCAGGCCACGCTACATTTCGGATGCCCCCGGCATCCACAGTGCCCCCGGCACCCCAGGCACATGTCAGTAAGTCTGAGTGATCCTGGCAACCCACCAAGGTGCTGGGCCCCCGCAGCACTGGTGAAGCCAGCCGGGTGACCACCACTAGCCCACAACAATGGCAACGAAGATGGAGAAGAACCCTGCGATGCGTCACGTCCCACGGTGACTCCACCCCACCCCCCCCAAAAAGAGGAATAAAAAGTAAAGTCGGGGCTTGGCCGCCGCCACGGTGTTCCCCGGAAGAAGTAAGAATGCTCAACACCCTGCCATTTGCTTCATCCCAGCTGTGGCCCTCAGCCAAGAGGGTGCTTGTGCAGCCCGGGGTAGGCAAAAATGCAGCCCCTGTGGCATCTGCCACCAACTCGAGTCTGCTCCAATCGAGTGAGAAAATGGCCAGCTCCACGATCAGAGCTCCGAAACAAAATAAAGCCCTTGCAACATCTGCCGCCAAGCAATTTCGTTTGCTCCTATGTGGTGGAGAAAGTGCCTGCTCCACGAATGGAGCTCCAGTAAGAAGGTGCAGCCGGCCTACAACACAGCTGCCGTGAGTGAGGTGTCCCCGCCGGGAAAAGAGAAGCTCGACCTCTGCTGCGGCAGTGACAGTCTTCTGCATTGGTGAAGAGGGCGGTGGACTGCCTGTGCAATAAATGTCAACCGCCCAGTGAGGTGAGTGTGCGGCCCACCACCATTCCCCTGTCTGCAGCTTTTTGAGCCTGTGGCTCACAGCGGAGGCCCCGGAGCTATCCCAGCCCAAGGGCAGTGAAGCATTCCCTGGAATAGCAGCACGCCATGCTGGCGCAAGGAAACAAGATACAGATTGCCCTCTAATAATACTGGGGCCACCGAAGGTGACAATGAAGGTGCTCCGATATCGGAACTAAAATAAAAACCCCAGTGGAGTTCCCGGGCTAAGAGGCAGTGAATAATGAAGTGCTCCACGATGGAGCATGTACGATAAAATGCATATAAACATGGGCCCTCCCGCATGGGAGGCCCGAGGGCATAAGCTGGGAGGTGGGGTTGTTGTGGGTCCGGCCGGGGCAGCCCCTCCCAGGGGCTTGCCCCATTAGCATGCCTGTGATAGGGCGGGCCTCCAGGCCCCAGCCACAATGGGGACCCAGACGGTAGGGAGGTGGTAGGGCAAGTCACAACAGGTAGTCCCTGCCCCTGACACCCCATATCAAAGGCCCCCCCCTCCCATCCAAACGGATGAGGAGACAAAGGGCCTTTGTTACATCAAAGGGGGCTTGGCCTATAACTAGGGCGGGCAAGGTAGCCCCCAGTCATCTGTTCCCCTGTCCTGGCAGCAATCTGGAGCTGCAGGACAGTGATTAAAAAACCCTCCTTCCCTCCCGCTAGATAATGGTAATATCGACTTATAATCGGGGATCAAATAGGACAAGCACTAATAGTAAAATTGAAAAACCTTCAAGATAGAACAGGCACAAAAGGAAAGGACATAGGGTCACAGAAATAAGCAAAATAAAGAAGTTATCATAGAACTCAATAAATGTAAATAAATATCTAAATCAGATAACCTAAAAGGCAAACGCCTCATAAAGCAAATCAAGTAAATAACCAAAAAACAAAGGACAGGTTGCAAAACTTGAAGTAAGTTGATGAAAGGCGGTGCTCAAGAACCCACTCCCGATGAGAAACGATGCAATAACAATGCATGGGGGGTTCAAAGACAAGTGGATCATGAGCTAAGTGACCGCCAAAAGGCGGAAACGCCTTCAAAAATGGTCAGTATTAATACACAGGCTCAAAGAATCCACCCCGAGGAGAAACAATGCAATAATAAGGCATAGGGGGTTCAAACACAAGTGGATCGTGAGCTAAGTGAATGCCGAAAGGCTAAAACACGTTCAAAATGGTCAGTATTAATACACAGGCTCAAAGAACCCACCCCGAGGAGAAACAATGCAATAACAAGGCATAGAGGGTTCAAACACAAATGGTTCATGAGCTGAGAAAACACCAATTAAAACACCAAATTTGTATTCACAAAGGCTAAAACGCCTGCAAACAATGGTCAAATTATAATAATATACAAATTCAATGGCTCAAAGAACCCACGCCCGAGGAGAAAAAATGCAATAACAATGCATAGGGGGTTTCACACACAAGTTGAGCATGAGCCAAGAGAACGGCAATACTTCAGCATGTGATCATGGAAGGGCACAAGCCCCAAACCCAGATCATGTTGGCTGCAAGTAGAAACGCAAGAACCCACCGCTGAAGAATCGGGTTGGCTGCAGGTGGAAATACAAGAACCCACCGCTGAGGAATCGGGTTGGCTGCAGGTGAAAACACAAGAACCCACCTCTGAGGAATCAGGTTGGCTGCAGGTGGAAACACAAGAACCCACCTCTGAGGAATCAGGTTGGCTGCAGGTGGAAACACAAGAACTCACCGCTGAGGAATCATGTTGGCCGCAGGTGAAAACACAAGAACCCACCGCTGAGGAATCAGGCTGGACGCAGGTGGAAACACAAGAACCCACCTCTGAGGAATCAGGTTGGCTGCAGGTGGAAACACAAGAACTCACCGCTGAGGAATCATGTTGGCCGCAGGTGAAAACACAAGAACCCACCGCTGAGGAATCAGGTTGGACGCAGGTGGAAACACAAGAACCCACCGCTGAGGAATCAGGTTGGCTGCAGGTGGAAACACAAGAACCCACCGCTGAGGAATCAGGTTGGCTGCAGGTGGAAACACAAGAACCCACAGCTGAGGAATCAGGTTGGCTGCAGGTGGAAACACAAGAACCCACCTCTGAGGAATCAAGTTGGCTGCAGGTGGAAACACAAGAACTCACCTCATCTCAAGAACCCACCTCTGAGTCGGAAAAGTAATAGCGCCTCACCACAAAGAGACCAAGGGAAGGGCACTGCCCACAAACCGAAGAGTAGTGAGGGCAACCCAATGCTCCAGAATTCACTTCAGAGGTAAAAATATTGCTAAAAACCCATCAGGGGGCCACATCACAAGTGGGACACCAGAGCGATAAGCAGGTATGCACATGGCCCAAAGCGCACATACCTCTACCACAGACATGGAAAAGACAAAATGTATGAAGAGTAAAGTAAGTTGCAAAATCAAAAAGGAGACAACAGACACAGCTCACACGCTGGGTCCACCAAACGTCACAAACTTATTCATAAAGGGCGGCAGGGATCAGCCTCGAGTTGGCACTACGTGGGAGTAGGGTCCCTGCTCACCTGATCCCCTGTTCCCCAAAATATTTGTGTTAGTTTTTCTTATGATGTTTCTAGTTGGTTTTCTTTTGCCCCACAGCTATTGTTACAATAAAGCTTGTGGCCAAAGTTTTTCCACCTCACATCTCGTTTGACTTCCTCCTTGCTGACCTTGTCATTACTGTCATACTTGAGATCAATGTCACTGTTTCACCTGCATATCTCTTCCCCGCACTATAACACTTCCAGGCTTATGACCATCGGCAAATTCCAGGCCAGCTGGCAGTGAAGATATGTATGCTCCTGGCTGGAGCTTTCACAGAGAAAGTACGGCTGAGACTACCTTGACTGATTAAGCCCACAGTCAAACCAGGCCACCCAGCGGTGAAGTATAAAGTACTCCTGTCATTGGAGTTTGAAAAGGGAAAATGCAGTTTGAAGAGCGCTTCTTGCCAACCCAGTGCTGAAATCCTGCACGCAGCCTAGGGTCTCATATCTGCACAGCATGCTATGCCATTACACCTGATCAGTGGCACTGAAATGAAAGGCCTCTGCTGTTTGAGCACTGGAAGGTAAAGTGGCAGTACTGCACTGCACCCACACAGGCCTGCCAAGAAGAACTCATCTGGCACATGGGGGTTGCAGCTCAATAGGAGTGCGTGTGCCCCCTCTGTTGCTGGCAGTACCATGCCAATTACCCCTGCCTGGGGGAGGGAAATGTATGGCTTTCATATACCCTGCCACCAGTGCCCCCTGCCTGCCACCAGGGACTCGCTACCCCACATCTGCCACCAAGAGGCATGGGACTCCTGCCTGGAGGAGAGCAAGTGAACACCTCCTGTCTGGGGAAGGGAGGGGCTGAGGCCGGCCTCCTGCTGCCAGAGGGAGAGACTGGGGGGGCCTCCTGCTGCCTTGGGAAGGCCACCACGGGTATCTGCCCTGCCGACAAGTAGGCAGCCCCAGCCCCTCAAGTCACCTCAAGAGAGTGCTTGTGCAGCCAGGTCACAAAGATAACCGCAAGACCTCCTGCCTGGGGGAGCGTGGCGGACACCCTGCCAAATCAGTGTCTCACTGCCCCACCCCCCTGACGCTGCGAGGATGTGACTCCTGCTTGCAGTGTCCTATCTGAAGCCGCCTACCATTATGCTGGCACTGACCTTGGTGCAGCCCTCCACTGAGAGGGTGCTTGTGCAGCCAGGAAGAGGGGGTTAATAGCATGCGGTCACCCCATGCCCTGTCAACATCCAGAGGCATTCCCGCCTGGGGGAGCCTGAACGTGGCGCATCCTAGCCAAATATGTATAGGGGGTTTGATCTATTATATGTCTGTAACTACGCGAGTCCGAATGTATGTGGTTATTGTTTTCTCCCACAATTCCTGAGTATTGTCATTTTGTGATGGGGGAATCCATATATATTCAGTGATATTTGTCAAAAAAGGAGGAGTGTGGTGTCCCTCCTATGTGCATTGCTGTTTTAAAATGGGCCATGACTTTGTCTTGACCCGAGCTAATAAAAGGAGCTCCTGCTGCACGTGCCTCAAAACGGCTGCTGACTCCAACAATGGAGCTGCTGTCTCCGTCTCTCATTTCGTGCCTGCAGATCCTCTCAGTGCGACCACGGTCCTGCAGATCTGGGCCCCCCAGATCAGCATGGTGCCCTGGGTCCCCCCAGGCCACCCTACATGTCGGATGCTCCCGGCGTCCACAGTGCCGCTCAGCACCACATGCCCATGCCCGCCAGGGCCCTCAGGGTCTGTCCTGAAACATCAATGAGTCCGGGTGATCCCGGCAACCCACTAAGGTGTTGGGCCCCCAGCACTGTTGAGGCCGGCGTGTGACCACTGCTGGCCCCTGTGATGCTGGAAATGCATTGGAGGGACAGGGCCTCCATGTCCTTGTCCTGTACTCCCTTATCATGTGTGTTCTGTGTTGTTTTCTGCACAGGAGGCCATGTGGGACTCCTGGCAGAGCAGCCTTTCCTCTTTTTGGTTGTGGTGAACAGAGACCCTTGGGGTACCCTTCTGCACCCAGGGGTGGGGTACAACACTGTACCCCTATTGTATGTGTGTGGCCCACAGAGCAGGGTATGGGCTGGTGGCAACTCCATGCTGAATTTGACAGGTGCTCTGAGTATCCTCCATTTTGGGATACGCAGGACCTGCCATAAGAATCAGTGGATTCCTGATAGAAGGCAAGATGGCCCCTGTAGCCTCTTCGTTTCTATTTCCGGTTACCTTGTTTTCCCAAAGTCCTGGGATGCCCTGCCTCTGTCCCTTCCCCTGACTGGCTGTTGGGTGGAAGAACCATATATGGTATTGTGGGGAAGTCCATGCCAGACTGGCTGGAGCCTTGTCTCAGGTTCTGACGGCTTGGTATGTTCAACAGTACCTGTATTCCTAGCCCACTCCTCACCTGAGCCTGTGTTGAAGTCTGAGAGCACGTCTGATGAAGTCTCCACTCTTCTTTCGCTCCAGGCGGTGTTAGTCTTCTTTTTGACTGTCTTGCCCTTCTGCTTGAAGAGATAGGGGCAGGCTCTCCCGGAGGCCACTTTTCCAGTAAGGCTGTTTGCCCGGCAGCAGGGAAAAGCCTTGCCGAAAAACCCTGGGGAGTTCTTGTGAAGATCTTGAGGAAACGTTAGGCGGGTATCAATCCTTCTGTGTATCCGGTGTCTTGAAAGGACTTCCAGTTCCAGCTTGCATTAGGCTAACACCGGTGTGTATTCCGTGACAAATTCCAAATATCAATGGTAGCGCCACAGTACACAGAACAAGTAGGAAACAAAGGTTTATAGAACGGAAGCAAAGTCTGTTCGCCACTGGAGGAAGCAGCGAAACAAAGCCGCAAGACAGCAACACGGGAACGCTGTGAAGCACACAGCGAGGAAGGAGCTGTGCAAAGCTACTATGAGCACTCCAGGATATGGAAAGCTGAGGAGCTGCTACCACCTGAGAGCGACGAGGAAATGGGAACCGCCTGAGAGCAGCAAAAAAAGAAAAGGACAGGGAAGGAAGGACTGGGAGAAAATGAGTGAAGGCAACAGGGAGAGAGTAAAGGAGCGTTAGCACACAAACGTACATTCCTGTAGGAAGGAAAGTTGCAACGCAATGGTTATCACAGCTGTCGGATAATTGTAGTCCGCCGGGGAGAAAGACTAGAATGCACAAAGTGCTCCAAGTGAGTAAAGGGATACTAGCCCTTCTTCCATCTTGCCCATCTGTCCCGTAGCTTCCACGGCCGATTCATGACAGTATGACCCCTTCTCAATGGTCTTCCTCTCGGCTTCCCCAGGTGAAGACGATGAAACCTCTGGATGAGTCGAGGTGCAGAAATATTTTGTTCTGGTTCCCATGAACTTTCAGATCTTGGGTAACCTTTCCACAACACCAGGTACTGCAAAACACCCTTTTTGTACCTCGAACCCAGCAGTCTAGAAACTTCATATTCTTCTGTTAATCCTGTTCATCGACAGCTTAGTCTCTTTATCTTCCTAGTACGCAGGTCTGGCACATTTGTTTTCAATAATGAGGTGTGAAACAACAGATGAATCCTCTGATGTTTTGGTGGAAGAGCCAAACGAAAGGCAACAGGATTTATCTTGTTAGTGATCCTAAAAGGTCCAATGTATCGGGGCGAGAACTTCCCGGGATGGATCCATCTGGGTAAAAACTTGGTGGATAACGACACTCTGGTTCTAACCTCCCATGGTGGGTTATTCCTCCGTCTTCAGTCGGCCCATTTCTTACTGTCTCGTTGAGACGTCTCAAGATTGGATCTCGCTTCTTTGTGTAATTTCTGCAGCATGTCCAGTAGGTGGTCAACCATTGGTATATTTGTAGACACTTGGCCGAAGAGCGGGATGTGCCTGGGATTGAAACCATAAGTGCATAAAAAAAGGGCTAATACCTGTCGATTTGTGTCTTGTATTATTGTAAGAAAATTCCGCCATGGGTAGGAGATGATACCAATCACTCTGTTCATGATTGCAAAAGCACCTGATATACTGCTCCAATGTGGCATTGAGACGTTCCATCTGTCCATTGCTCTCCAGATGAAAGCTGGACAAAAGAGACCTATTGACTCCTAATGATTCACAAAGTATTAGTCCAGAACTTGGACGTGAATTGCAAGCCTCTATCCGGAACTATAGTGTGTGGAAGACCATGCAACCTAACCACATCTCTCAAAAACACCTCAGCGGTGGCGCTGGCGGTTGGTAATCCTTTTAGTGGTGAAAAATGAACCAACTTGCTGAAAGAGTCAACCGTGACCATTATAGACGAGTGTTCCTGTGAAGTGGGTAAGTCCACTATGAAATCGGTGGAGATGTGTTGCCATGGGCCAATTGGAGGTGGTTCCTGTTGTAATAAACCCAATGGTTTGCAGTAGGTATACTTGTTTTGGGCACAAACAGGACACGTGGCGACATACTCCTTTAAGTCTTTTGTCATGATCGGCCACCAAAAATGGCGAGATCTAAGTTCTAGGATGGCAGATTGACCCTTATGTCCAGCCGAAGGGATATCGTGGCACCAAGACATGGCTTGATCTTGTAAAGCTCAAGTGGGTAGGAACAAGGATCTGTCTCTGAAAAGAAGGCCTCCCATCCGTAATAACCGATGTTCCTGGTTTGCTTTTTCTGACGCCTGGGCGGCTTGCACTTGTTGGAGGAAAGTATGCACAGTGTTGATGAATCTTTTGCCTGCTAGTAAGACTTCATGACCTTGGTATCCTCCTGAGTCATCCCGTTGACTGCGTGATAGAGCATCTGCCAGCGAGTTGTCTTTTCCTGGTAGGTACGTGATTACGAAGTCAAATTGTGAAAAGAATAAGCCCATGTGGCATGTCTTGAGTTGCGACATTCCATCTTCTGAAGCACCTTAAGGTTCTGATGATCTGTGCAGACTTGGATTGCATAAACCGCTCCTTGGAGAAAGTGTCTCCACTCCTCACATGCCTGTTTTATGGCCAAGAGTTCTTTCTCCAGTACGAAGTAGTTTTGTTCACTAGGACTCAGAGTTCTGGAATAATAGGCAATGGGGTGTTCCAATCCGTCTTCCTTCTTTTGCAGCAGTGTAGCTCCAAAAGCACCACTGGAAGCATCCATCACCACAATAAACAGTAGGTATTGGTTCGGTTTTCTGAGGATAGGAGCTGTTACGAATGCCTCTTAATTGCTGGAATGCTTGCTCTGTCCTCTGATCCCAAAAAAACTTCACCCCTTTTTTTTAGGAGATTTGTGATTGGCAGGATGATGATGGAGAAATTGGAGATAAACTTTCGGTAGAAATTCAAAAGTCCCAAGAACCTTTGAATGTCCTTAACTAAAGTGGGCACTGACCATTGAGTAATGGCATCGGTCTTGACTGGATCCATCCGTACTCTGTCTGCTGAGAGGATAAGTCCCAGGTAAGACACTGGGCCTCATTACGACCCAGGGGGAGGACCATGGTGCTATTAGCACCATGGTCCATGCCGGTGTCCGCCATGGCGGAATGGGGAATTACCACCCCATTCCAAGGTTGGCGGGGCGGTAATTCCCCATGCCGCCATGGCCCTTCCCCATTCCCATTTTTGCCCCATAGGGCTCAATGGGAATGGGGAAGGAGCCAAGTACGGTGCCGCAAATTACGGCACCGTACTTAGCACCAAGGTTCCTTTGCGGGCCCCTACTTTAACGGCTGGTAAAACCAGCCGTTAAGGTCGGGTCCCACAAAGGAACCTTGTAATTAGGCGCTAATAAGTTAACGTTGCTGCAGCCTTTTACAGCGCTGTTAACCCATTAGCGCCTGGGTCGTAATGAGGCCCACTGTGGAGGCTTCGAAGACACATTTCTCTCCGGTTTGGCTAATAGACTGTTTTGTCATAGCCGGTGTAGGACTTCCTTGACATGTCTACGGTGTACTGATGTGGTGGCAGATAATATGAGTATGTTATCTAAATAAATGACTACTGATAAGAAAAGCAGGTCTGCAAAGATCTTGTCCATAAAACATTGAAACTGTGCAGGAGCGTTGACAAGTCCAAAGGGACTTGTATTCGTAATGACCCAAGGGCGTTCTAAATGCCGTCTTCCATTCATCTCCTTCGCGTATTCTTAGAAGATGATAGGCCCCTCTAAGGCCAAGTTTTGTGAAGACTTGAGCCCCCTGGACTGCCTCTATGATGTCTTTCATTAATGCCATGGGATACCTGTCACGCACCGTTAGACTGTTTAAACCTCTGTAGTCAATGCATGGCCTTAGTTCTGTTGTGCCTTTCTTAGATATGAAGAAGAGGGATGTTCCTGCTGAGGACGACGACTCCCTTATGAGGCCATTTTGTAAATTGATCGCCAGGTATTCTCCAAGTGCTTCCTTTTCTGGCAGTGAGAGCGGAAACATCCTTCCAAAGGGTACGACCGCATCAGGAGTCAAATCTATCTTGCAGTCCTACTTCCGATGAGGCGGAAGGTTTCGGGTTTGTGTGTCTACAAACACGTCAGAGTATTCTTGGTACTGAACCGGAATTGTGTTGACACTGAGGGAAGCGTTCTGAAGAGTAATATGTACCCTAGGAGTGGTTTCTGGTACCAGACAGTGTTGACCACAAAACTGAGATTGGAATTCTACAGCATTAAGGCTCCAGTCAATGCTCGGATTATGTTTCCTCAACCACGGTATACATAGTATGACTGGAAAATGATCAGTCTGGAAGAGGTCGAAAGACTAGTACTGCTGATGGGTAGCCATCTTAACTCTTACTTCCTGGGTTTCATGATGAATGGGTCCTGATGTCAATGGCGTGCCATTAACCCCTTCCACAGGAATAGGACGGATCTTTGGACGTCTGGGTACGTGATGATCCATGGCCCATCTGTCAGCCACAAAATTACCGGCTGCTCCACAATCCAACATAGCCAGACATTCCATGGGACTCTCTTGGTTCCAGTCTAGGAAAACCTTGATAACCATCAGACTACAACTGTTGATGACTGCAGGCTGTGTAACGCGACAGGGGTGACAGTGTTCACTGCTTCACTTTCCCTGTTTAAGGTTGGGGTCTTTCGTTTCCCTGTCTCCTGGGTGGAACCTCGTGACAATCACATAACAAATGCACATTGGACCCGCAGTGCATACACAAACCAAGGTCCTTGCGCCTCTTGTGTTTGGTGGCTGTGAGTGGTCCTCTTGCCGTTCCAATTTGCATAGGTTCTTCCGTCTGACCTTTTTCAGGTAATGAGGGTAGGCTAGCAAGGGGCACAAAAGATTGTGGTCTCTTCTTTTCCGCCCTTCTCTCAGACATGCAGAACGCTATCTGTAAAACCAAAGAGACGAGCTCCTGGAAGGAGGCAGGTCTGGCCACTGGCCAGTTCGTCCTTAATTTCACCATGAAGACCACGTCGGAATATGGCTTGCTGGGCTGTCTCAGGCCACCCGGCTTCCGTGGCAAGCTTCTGGAAACAGGTTCCATAGGTTTGCACATTGGATGATCCTTGGTGAATATCCAGGAGATTTTCAAATGTGGAATATAAGACCTCAAGTCTTTCAAATCTTTCCCTGAATCGTTGGACAAATGTGTCAGAGTTATTCAGGACAGGGCCTGCATTGGTCACAAGAGGGGTTGCCCATGCAAGGGCATTTCCGATCAAATTGGATATCAAGAATCCCACCTTCGCTCGGTCCAAATCATAAGTTTTTGGGCAAAAGGTATAGTGTACTGTGCAGGCATCCAGGAATTCCTTCATCTTCCTTGGATTACTGTCGAATTTGCCACAAGGCAGTGCGATAGGAGGTAAGTCTCTGGAGTCATCTCTCTGTTGGACTTATCGTCGCAGGGCAGCATTATCTGCTCTTAGTGACTGTACTTATGCTGTCAAGGCCTGAATAGCATTGACCATTTCCTGGTACTGTTCAAGACTGGCCATGTTTTCTGGACGTTGCAATCTCTCAGGTTCTGACGGCTTGGTATGTTCAACAGTATCCGTGTCCCAAGCCCACTCCTCACCTGAGTGTGTTGAAGTCTAAGGGCTCGTCTGATGAAGTCTCCACTCTTCTTTCTCTCCAGGCGGTGTTAGTCTTCTTTTTGACTGTCTTGCCCTTCTGCTTGAAGAGATAGGGACGGGCTGCCCCGGAGGCCACTTTGCCAGTAAGGCTGTATGCCCGGCAGCGGGGACTCTGGGGCGCCCACCCCAAACCAGGGAAAAGCCTTGCCGAAAAACCCTGGGAAGTTCTTGTGAAGATCGTGAGGAAACTGTAGGTGGGTATCAATCCTTCTGTGTATCCGGTGTCTTGAAAGGACTTCCAGTTCCAGCATTCATTATGCTAAGACCGTTGTGTATTGGGTGACAAAGTCCAAATATCAATGGTAGCGCCACACGACACAGAACAGGGGTTTGAAGAACGGAAGCAAAGTCTGTTTGCCACTGGAGGAAGCGATGCAACAAAGCCGCAAGACAGCAACACGGAACGCCGAGAAGCACAGCGACGGAGGAGCTTTGCAAAGCTGCAATGAGCACTGCGGGATATGGAAAGCCTAGGAGCGGCTACCGCCTGAGAGCGGCGAGGAAATAGGAACCGCCTGAGAGAGCAAACAAAGAAAAGGACAGGGAAGGAAGGACTGGGAGAAAACTTGTGAAGAGAATGGAGAGAGAGTAAAGGTAAGGAGCGTTGACACACAAATGTACGTTCCGCTAGGAAGGAAAGTTGCAATGCAATGGTGATCACAGCTGTCGGATAACTGTAATCTGCCGGGGAGAAAGACTAGAATGCACATAGCATTCCAAGTTAGTAAAGGGATACTAGTCCTTCTTCCATCGTGCCCATTTGTCCCATAGCTTCCACGGCCGATTCATGACACCTTCCCAGTGACTGCACGTGGCGGGTACACCCTTGGGGTGGGACCTGTGTGAATGGTCTGTGTGACCAATATGCATTCCATGTTATGGGTGACTGGTATCTCTGTGTGTGACACAAAGAATGAGACAGCCCTGCCTGAAACTGACATGAACACAGTGTGGTGTGCTGAAAGGCTGGGTGCTTGCCCCAATCCGCATTCCTTGTTATGGATGTCTGGGTGGAAGTGAATGGCCTGAATGCACTGTGAGCCTGATTGGCTGGCTGCCTGCCTGTATGAATGAATGCCCTTCTGACTGATTGGCTGACTGAACTTGGCTCAGCAGTGTGAATGAGGGACAGATGTGTATATCTGGGGACCTCTCACTTACCAATTTGTTCAGAAGTTGCAGTTGAAACTTGAAGCCCAGCTGGAAGAAGAAGAATTGCTACTGCTTTCCTTCGACCCAATCCGAAAGCTGTTGAGTCTGTCGAGGACTGATCCGAGAGAGGACCTGGCTAGGAGACCTCTCCCCGAGCTACGAGGGAACATCGTGCAGAGGCTGATCTTCATCGAGGCACCCTGCAAGCTAGTCCCGAAAGGCTGTTGACGAGAGACTCGGTCCGCCAAGAAATCTTGAAGTAAAGCGCCAGGACATCGAAGTCCATTGCCGTCGACCGGGATTCGGAGGGTTTCCGAGACCACTGGAAGTCAGTCGAGTCATGTTGCCCAAAAGCAGGGACAGCTCAACGGCGTGCTGCTCGACGACTGGAGCCACAACGCTCCACCTTTGCATAAGAACATTGAAAGAAGGGCTCCCTTGCCATCACTGTCGACCGATTTGTCCCGCCGGAGAAAATCGAGGTCGTCGACGACTAAGGAGAATCTGCCGGTGGGTTTCCCGCCACCCGAAGTCCACAAAGATGCCGACAAGTGAAGATCCGAAGTACAGCAGTAGTCGAGTCCTGATCGCTGATGCAGACGCCAACGCCGGCACTCGTGCATTGGTAGAGGTGGAATTGTGCCTCTACCAAGAATTGTGCGTTGGTAGAGGTGGAAAGCATTTTGCCATTGTTTAAACTAACTTGCCTTCCTTCCTATGTCATATTCTGATCCATATTACTGTTTGATTTGTATGTTATTAGAACTGTCAGCAGTTGATGCATTTTAAAGGAGTCAATAGCTAAGTGTGGTACCACATAGACATTGTATATATCTGCCATATTAGATTTGCCAAAGTACAAAGCGTGTTATTAATTGATGTATATATCTCAAACCGTATTTATATATAAAGAACTGTGTTAGCACATAACAGTGTGTGGACATTACTTTGTGGGGGGCTTGGGGACTACACTGTACTTAAGAACCAGCCCACATCACCACCTGAGAGCTTAAGCCTTGGTGCTCGTCCATTGCTACCCTATAGAGAACCTTTGCTGGGGTGCTCTGTGCTTCTATTCTGCTGTGTAGAGGGCAGGAGTACAGATACCCCATTCCAGTCTATACAGCCCCACAACAGGGGTGCCCAGTTACCAGGACTGAGACGCACCGCATTCACGGTTATTTTCAGACGCGCAAGCTAAGGCACGTGTCGGACAAGCAGAATAGTTTCCTTTAGCCGTGGAGTCAATTACAAAAGTGCCTTCATTTGAGCACATAGCTAGTACAGGCACAAGCAATCTACTGAATTTCATCTTGCGTATGCCTCGCCTGTTCTACGCTTGCAGCAGATACCATCCTACATGGAGTACTGTGGGGACACTGTGTCCCCTTTTGTTTGTCCTTAAATAATATTTTAGTTACTTGTCAGGCATCCATTGAACAGGCTGATGGCAGTCGTCACAGGTTTACCCTTTTTGCAGATGAACTATCATGTACTGCCTTTTTAACTGCGATAATGCACATAAGGGGACCATACTATCACATCGCACGGATGGAGTTTCTGGAGATGTTGGCAGCTGCCTTCCCGTTTGGTTCCATCACGTTCATGCTGATGCGTACCAGCGGTCTAGTGTTCAACCAAGATGGCCCCTGCACTATTTCTACACTGCAACGATGCGGCTCGGAGCATTGCAACCCCCACAGTTAGTTTGCCCGGGTCAGCCGTTGTTGGTGCTTTTTTCGCATTTATGCCTTCCCCCCTCCCTTTTATCATTTTGCCTTCGTTCTGCCACCTTTGATTCACTTCTCGCTATGCTTGTCTAAGGGTTTCCTCTGCATCGACTTTCCTGTTCTCTCTTCCTGTCCTTGTTCCGTATCCCTTCCTCCCATTCCTTCGGTGCTGGAATTGAATTTACTGGAGTCTTCATCCTACGGCTCAACACGGAACAGCGAGCAAGGACTCACAGATTTCTTTGTGCCATGAAAGGCTTTTTCCTCATCCGTGCTGTCTCCCTGGGATCCACGCTGCCAAGGTTTTATTCCAACCAAGTGCCGTGGCCTCCAAGGGAGATAGACCATATCTCTTCACTTAGAAGAAGACAATTAAGGAAACAAAGAAGAAGAAAATAAGAGAGCGATGTCTCAAGGACTCACCGGAATCATCAGGTGAAGAAGTAGCTCTCCAACACGAGAGCACACAGAGTGAGTGTGATCCTGCCAGGACTCGGAAATATGAACCTTCCAGTTCTGAGACATACACTCAAAATTGCCTCACAGTGTGTTTAATGTCCTGTTCAAGATTACCTGTTCTTTGTTTCTTGGCTGTCCTTGCCAGGTGAGAGGAGTGCCCCCTTTCTTCATGCAGTTTGGCAGGCTTCTTGCAAGAAGCCTACAAAGACTCTCCTGTGTGTGTGTGAACTTGCAGGAAATCGGAGGGTGGGGGGCGCTGTCTGCCCAAATACCACATTAATCCAGGTGCCTGGATGTTGCTGGGCAGATTCCGAGAGGCTGGCTATCTATTTTTGGACAGCCACTTCCAAGTTTGAATGTTGCAAGTGCCCTTATTGGAGGGTTGGGGTCGCTCCCAGCCCAAATTCTGGATGTAAGGAGATGAGCTGCACCCAGAAACCAAGTTGACCAGTTTAGCAGAAAAGACCCAGAGAAGATGGCGATGACCAAGAACATACCTGCCCAGGGTCATGCAAGTGGTGCATTCATGATGGTGTATCCTTCATTTTGGGACCGAATCTGGGTGTCCGCCCAACTCTCTGAGGTCTACACAGGAACTAGAGACAACTGGTGGTGATCGCCCTTGGATTCACAACCCAACACCCCTTCACAACAACAAGGGCAGCGAGGCATACTTTCCCAAGATAATTACTGTCACCTGGGAGCATTTTTAACTTTCATGTGGTTTGTGGGCCTAATATCACATATCTTCTGAACCACCCCTCCTCCCCATTAGGTGCAAGGTCTTGCTTAACCTAGTGCTATCTGGGGTTGGCCCAGCGTGGTGGTGCCTGGGTCAGCACTTCTGTGGGTCACCTACAACCTGGCTTAAGATTCTTAAGTCCCTATTTTGCTTCTTGTTGTAGATCGGCACTGTCTTCAGTACTTTACCTGCACTAGCTGAGCTGGCCCTCATGCACTACTAAATTCATCCCTCTGGAACCTTTGTGGGACTGTTAGGGAGAATTCTCTTATAAGGCTAATTTCCCAAACCTAGTGAGTCCCCCAGCAGCTTTGCTGGATTTTTGGGGTTTGTTTTTTTCTCCTAAGAGCTAGACTCTTTTACTCCCACTCTTAGGCATGATTTGAGGTATGTCTCTGACTATTTGTGTGATTTTGGGCTATGGGGTCTTTTACTCCATAGGGTATCATCTGTTTCTTGTGTATGTGTTACACAGCACCCTCAGTGCAGTAACACAGGTGTGTCATAGTGACCCCCAAACATAGACTCCATACCCTGGGACTGACTACTGTCTCCCAGGGCATGTAAAGTCACCAATGACTTTACTAGTCTTAAATTATGAACAGAACCAGTACAAACCATCATATTGTGGAAGTACTGAAAGGGGTTAATTATATTGCCCCTGGGTCTGTTTTCAAGGGGGCAATGTCCAGTCCCCCCTTGTCGAGTTTCTGACTGGTGGCAGTGGTTACCACGCAAAATATTCCACCGGAATATTCTCTATGGGATTTTCCCATTGATTTTAAAGGCACCACTTTTTGGTGCAAGGTTAAAGATACCGCTGGTTTATTTATTTAATATTAAATTCACGGTTGGGTCTTTTTGCCAGAACTCTTTTCTAAAATGGCGTTCGTGTCCATCTCTGTAACTCTGACCAAGATCGAGCCCTTTGTTCCACTTTTTGGCAGGCTTCTCCACAGAAGCCCTCCAAATGGCGCTATTCTGTCTGTGTTCCACAGGATGGGTGGGTAGGGGAATTGGCAGCCTGCACTGCGTTGCCTTAGCAACTCAAGTCACACTCTGTTCTGATTGGGCCAGTGGTGAGCCGCCCGGCTCACGACTTAGCATGTTTGAGTGACAGCTAGGTTGTTGAATGGGGGGTTTTCTGCATAAAAGCAGGGCCTTTGGGACTGGAACTTGAGAAGTCGCCACCGGACCTAAGAATCCGAAGAGGGAAGAAGCTGAGCCATCTGCAACGACGACACCACCGGTGGAGCCCTGCTGCAACAAACTCACCACTTTCCCAACGACAAGAGAAGATCTTCTGCTGGACGAGTCTTCTTCCTCTGAGCTGGCGGGACCAACCAGTTCGCCCTTTTTGCCTTCCAAAGACGTTTCTTGGTCGAATCGCCCATGCAAGCACCCCGGCGGCCAGATAGCCAAGCTTCACCACTTTGACCGCGTATAAAAGGAACGCACCTTTTATCGACGAACTCCGCGGCTGGTTTCATCCCTGTAGAGTGCAACGACTCCACGTTTCCTCCTCGACGAGATCGTCTCTTCTCCTGGTCGAAACAACAAACTGCAACCACTGCCAGGAACAACTGCCACCGCTGGAGCTTCCTCTCTCTTTAAGGTACTGTGTCCTGCCTGGCCTCCCTTTCTTCGGTTTGCCCAAGCTGACCCTTAAATCCTTGGCTTTCCAACTGGGTTGGCCCCGGACCTTCTAACTTTACCTTCTTGAGTAGCCCCAACCTCTTTTGAACATTCTGCAAAGACTTTTAGTGCATTTTAAACCATGTGATCCTTGGCACATTTCGCTTTGCTCCATTTAAAGTGGGCCTGGCCTATGAACGTTGGCTCTACAGTATATACTGCCTTTTATTCCTTTGCTGAGAATTCCTAAAAGTGTTGGGACCTGTTCTATTTCTATGCTCTGACTTTTTCTCTCCCTTTAACTGAACTATTGGAGTGCCGTCAGGTTATGCACTCACATCTGTTTAACAAATTGTGGTGTTTTAACTATGACTTGTGTAATAGTTATCAAGGGAGGTGTGTATACTTTACCCGACTGTGTTTTAACTTGCTTTTGATTTAGAGTGTTAGTATATTGCCTAAAGTGTGTTTTAAATAAATAATTATATACTTTTTATACAAAGCTCTGGTCAGTGTTTGTTTGCTCTACTGTGTTTTTAGCCCTATTGTGAATACTCTGTATACTGCCTAACTCTTCTTGAGAGAAGTCTGACTGCTCAGCCACAGTTAACAGATAAATCTGCGTGGTGCAGACTGCTACCAATTGGGTTTACTGCTTACTCCTGTAGTCTTAATCTTTTTGCAGTGTTCCCCAAGGGAACTGCACAGGATTCTGCCTAGCAGGGACACCTAAAAGACTTTAAGGGATGCTGCATAGGCTAGGATTGACTTCTGAAGATTTTGTATATGGTGCAGAGACCGTACAAATAAGAACGCTTATGTTTTTACTTGTATAGAACATGTTTTCTCCGTACTTTGGTGACTGCATGTATTGAGTGAATGACGACTTGTGTTACCAAACTATGAGCTGTATATATGTGCCTAGATATTTTTACTTTGAATATTTAAGGTGTGCCTTAATAAATAGTGTTATTGTTATACTTGTCTGTGTGGCTCTCTTTGTTTACTATTTCTACTAAGTCTACTACACAAAAGTGCCTCCTTAGTTCAGCCTTCCTGCTTGGTCAATGCTACTTAAGAGACTGGGTATGCTTATTTGGGATATGTTATCTTTATACTTACATGTGCAAGTCTCTTTACTTACTATTACTGTTAACTGTACTACACAACAGTGCCCCCTTCCTTCTTAGCCCAGCCTTGATGTTTAGTCAATGCTACTTAAGAGGGTGGCTTTGTGCAACTAGGGGTTCTAAATACATTTGCTAACTTTAGGTTGGCTTTTTTAAGTGCTGCCACAGGTAGAGAATTTAAAAAACCTCCCTAACAGGTTAGTAGCGAGATGTTTTTATATAGTGCTTTGGAGTAAAGCGCTATATAAAAACACACATCATGATCATGCTACCACTGATGCAATGTATCGTTACATAAAACCTTAAAAAAGAGCCCCAA
The DNA here is from genome assembly GCF_040938575.1 of Ambystoma mexicanum. Taxonomy (NCBI): domain Eukaryota; kingdom Metazoa; phylum Chordata; class Amphibia; order Caudata; family Ambystomatidae; genus Ambystoma; species Ambystoma mexicanum. The sequence goes on from NC_090934.1 coordinate 1,283,916,650, forward strand.
CAAGTCTTTGTGTTCATCCTGCTTGGCTCTGAGACACCATCCAATCAAAGAATCTCACTCAGTCAGATGGCCATTAAATTATGAATCGATAGTTTTAACCCAGTATTTCTTCTGCTCCCCATCCCACGCTTAGTAAAAAGCAAGGGAGTAATGCCACAAGCAACACAACCTAATGTTTCTCTCCATCCCGCATGTAGTCGTTTTTGTACCGACATTGCCATACCTGGCTCCTTCTCTCGCATTTAATCACTTTCTTTAATAGGTATACAGAGCCTAGTTGCATAGAAATGAGTTAGGTCTATACTAAGGACATTAAGAAGGTGCCATCTTGTCGACATTGGCACGCATTATGCTCTTAAAATCTATGACGATAACTATGCCCAAGTACATCAAAAATGACACTGGCTGAGGTACAGAAAACAATCCCTTTCAATGTGTCCGCTATAGAGCAACATAATATTAAATGTATTCGGGTTAACCTAGTAATCGGACTGATAGCCACACTACTACTGTTAAAGGCGTCCATGTCATCTGAAAATGTTCGCAGTCTGTACTCTTTGAGCCCACTTTAAAACTTAAAATCAACTAATCACTTTGAATATCCAACCACAAAGGCTGGCATGTGATGTTAACCAAATGCAGTGAAGTAAGGGAGCCCTGCTTAGGATCTGTTCGTAGACTAAATAACTCGCATAGAACTTGATTTAGCCTCAGAAAAAAAGGACTCAACTGAAATGGGCGCAATTATGGGAGTACAGAGAGAGGAGTTCGACAGGACAACGATGAACACATTCTGAGCAGCAGAGAGTTAAAACCAAACAGCAATTACTAAACAGCATACACATACAAAACAATGTGTACATTAATTCATAACCCAATGCCAATAGGCTAACAAAGAACCAAGAAAGAAGTGCACACAGTGCCCTCAGATCAAGACGATGTATAGGAATGAGTTCTGCTTTTTCCTCCCGCCAAGACAAACCATAGGTCCAGAACTGTCCCAGCAGTGCCCTCAGTAGGCACCTCAGAGGCCTCGCACGGCAGGTAGAGCACAGAGACAGGAACTGCCATCCAGACAGGATTTTATGCATGGTGGAGCAAAAGCAATGTTTAAAAATGTTCTGCACTGCTGTTCTGCCATGACAGGAACCCAAGAAAATAGGGTTGTAAAGAGATTAGCCGATAACAGGAGCTGCTAGGAGCTCAGAGGGCTGTTGGAGAAGGGATCATATGGTCTAAATAAAACTATTAACATACTGCTTTTTTGATTACATAATCAGGAAAAAGCAATTTAAATGCAATCATAATATAAATGAGCCAAAAGAGAGTCAACAAAATGCAACCAGCTCGCTTGCTTCAACATCTCAATGGAACTGGTTGGCAGGTGCATTGGGTGGGATTCAAAGTTAATGCCAGGAAAAGCAAGATACGTTTGAACTTAACATCTTATCCTGGAATACTAGAGGATTTAATCACTTATTCCAAGATTGCTCAAATTGGATTGTAGATTTAACTTTCATATGCCTCCAAGAAACGTGGATGGCCATTTGTCCCATTTCAGAAGAATTTGAGATTGCAATCAACCCTGCGATAATGAGAAAAAAGGGCCGCCCTTCGGCAGGGTTAATGACGATGATCAAAAGGAACTCGGGCTGGAAAATCATTTCATCAACCAACCATTCTCCCTTTATACAACATACAATTATAAAATCAATAGGAAATAAAACTAAAAAGGCAATGCAAATTGATATAATTAATGTATACTGGCACCACGTTCTTGCAGGCACAATTAAATTTATAACGACTATTTGTGAAATAATCGATGACATAAATAGTGAGCAAGATATGTCAAACATAATACTTTGTGGGGTCTTGAATTTGGAGTGTTTAAAAACAAACTCTGATCGGAACATTGCAAAGTTAGATTCGCGAAAACTAATAGCCAGATGGGAGAATGTCATGGATGATCGAAACCTGACAATTCTAAATGGTAACATCAAAGGAGACATTCCGGCTCATTCAACCTGGAGTGAAAGGATGTCCAATTCAACTATAGACTTCTTCTACGTTTCGAATGAACTCACAAAACAGGTGAAATCACTTGAAATTACAAATAGACAAACAAGTGATCACAGTCAATTGAAACTCACTTTGGTACATGATATGTCTACAAAGGTTGACTGCTGGAAACAGACGGTCTTGGTAGAATCAAACAGGATTCGACTAAAGATCCAACCAAATGAAGTAAAATCATTGGTGAATGCATATAATACCTATGCAAATAATCATCAATCAGCAGAAGTAGAATACTCTCACCTCTTGCAGCAATATACATACCAGAAAAATGGCTTAAAGAACGGAGCTTTTAAAGCGAGACATCAATACGATAGCGAACTTGTAAAGAGAAGGTCACAAATGCGTCAAGATCTGAGATCACTCAAAGCTCCTTTCAATAAAGAACGACAACTTGCCATGAAAAAATGTAAACAAAAATATAAGAACTGGTTAATTTCTCAGAGAGCACTCCTTCAACAACAAGACGCAGAAGCGAAGATGTGCAGTATGGAACAAGTTACTTACCTGTAACTGTTGTTCTCCAGCATGGGTCTGGCATGGATTCACATGCTCATGAATATTCCCCGTCGTCAGGCTGGGAATCCTCGGTAAAGAAAAAACCAGTATCAGTTTCGTTTCTGATCTGTCTTTCGTAGTAATAACCAATCACTGGTCTCTGCGTCATACTGACCACAGCCAATGACTGCCCTCTACCTAAGCACCGCCTCTGGCAGCCATCTTCAGATTTGGAAGCACGTGAAGTGGCAGTATGACCAAGTGAAGAGCCGCAGAGGGGTAGGCGGGAGGGTTCGCATGTGAATCCATGCCAGACCCATGCTGGAGAACAACAGTTACAGGTAAGTAACTTGTTCCTTCTCCAGCATGGGGTCTGGCATGGATTCACATGCTCATGAATAAAGAATACATAGCAGTACACACATGCACAACCACGGGAGGTGGCAAAGGCTCAACATTAAGCATCACATCAACTCAACATTAAGCATCTTACCTCCTCACCAGGCTCACCTCAGGCGAACAGGTTGCGCAGCACTGCTTGGCCGACCCTGGACTCCTCCCTGGAATCCCGGTCGACGCAGTAGAATTTCGTGAAGGTGTGCGTCGACCTCCACGTAGCAGCCCTGCATATGTCCAGCAGGGGCACACCAGATAGGAACGCCGTGGTAGCTGCGATCGCTCTGGTGGAATGGGCTCTCGGACGGCCAGGCAGCGGTCGGTTTGCCAACCGGTGACAGCACATGATACAGCCGGAGAGCCATCTGGAGATGGAAGCCTTCGAGAGAGCCTTCCCCTGATTGACAGGTCCAAAGTTCACAAAGAGTTGTGACGTCTTCCGAAAACCCTTCGTGCGGTCCACGTAGAACTTCAGCGCTCTAGCTACATCCAGCGAGTGCAAAGTCCTCTCAGCCGGCGACGAAGGCGACGCGAAGAACACAGGTAACACCAAGGGTTCGTTGAGATGGAAGTCCGACGGTACCTTGGGCATGAAGGAGGGGTGCGTCCTGAGCACTACCCTCGTGTCGTGGAAAGTCAAGTACGGGGCCTTGCAGGAAAGGGCCTGGATCTCTCCCACTCGTCGTGCGGAGGTGATGGCCACAAGAAAAGCTGTTTTCCACGATAGAAACTTCAACGGGGCCGAGTGCAGAGGCTCGAACGGAGGTCCCATGAGCTTGGTCAGTACCACGTTGAGCTCCCACGCCGGGGCCGGAGCCTTCACCGGCGGAAACGATCTGAACAGTCCCTTCATGAACTCTTTCACCAGACGATGAGACCACAAGGACGTCCGCCCCGTGGTTCTGGTGTATCGGGAGATCGCAGCAAGATGAATCTTGATGGACGCGTGTGCCAGACCAGCTTTGGCCAGCGTCAGCAGGTACGGCAGTACTTGGGGAGCCGTAATCCGTAGAGGGTTAATCTTCTGTGCGTGGCACCAGACAGAGAACCTCTTCCATTTGTGTCCGTAGCATTTAAGAGTCGAGGACGCCCTGGCCTTTGCAAGAACCTCTCTGCAATCGGCCGGTATGTCGTATCCTCCAAACTCTAGCGCTGCAGGAACCAGGCCTGCAAGTTCAGCGACTTCGGGTCGTGGTGGAGGATGGCGCCTCCTTCCCTGGAGAGTAGATCCGCGTCCGCCGGCAGCTTGATCGGCGGGGACGCTGACAAGTCCAGAAGGTCCGGGAACCATATCTGCCTCGGCCACGCAGGTGCGACGAGGATCATCCTGCACCGTGACCTCTTGAGCTGGTTGACGAGCCGGATTAGCAGAGGCAAGGGAGGGAACGCGTAGAGGAACAGGCCCTCCCAGGGGAACGAGAAAGCATCGCCCATGCTCCTCGTCTGGGGAAACCTGCTGGCGAACCTCCGGCACTTGGTGTTCGTCGCCGTCGCGAACAGGTCGATCTGGGGTGTGCCCCACCGTCGGAAGAGGCGATCCACCAGATCCTGCCGTAGTTCCCACTCGTGGCACGAGCGCAGCTCCCTGCTGAGTGAGTCGGCGATGGTGTTTTTTATCCCTGCCAGATGAAACGGCACCAGAAAAATCCCTTGGGCGACGGCCCAATGCCACAGGTCCTGCGCCTCCTTGGACAGCGCTGGGGACCTGGTTCCGCCCTGTTTCCTGATGTAAAACATGGTGGTGGTGTTGTCGGTGAAGATCCTCACCACCTTGCCCTTGAGGGACGGAAGGAAGGACCTGAGGGCCCAAAACACTGCACGGAGCGCCAGGACGTTGATATGCAGGGACTTCTCCGTCGGGAGCCAGAGTCCCCTTGCGTGCAGATTTTCGGTGTGCGCTCCCCACCCTTCCAGGGAGGTATCCGTGGTCACAGTCTCCTGGTGGGCTGGGGTCTGGAAGTCCATGCCCGCCGTCAGATGCGCGCGGGTGCCCCACCACCGTATCGCTCGTCGGAAACTCTCGTCGAGCTTGATCCTTTCCTCGAAGCTGCCCGTCGTCTGGATCCAGCGCGCATCCAGGAATTCTTGCAACGGGCGCATCCGGAGCCTGCACATGGGAATGAGGTAGATGCAGGAAGACATCATCCCGAGGAGGGACTTGATGGACCTCACTTTGGCCGCGTCGGCCACCAACATCCGTTGCACCTTGCCCAAGATGGTCCTGGTCCTCTCCTCCGACGGGGAGGCCAGAAGGGAACTGTGTCGAGCCTCGCTCCCAGAAACAGTGCGACTTGCGCGGGCAGCAGGTGGGATTTGGCGTAGTTCACGGAGAATCCCAGGTCCGTGAGGAGTTGGACGGTCCTTGCCGTGTGGACCACGGCGAGCTCCCTCGTCTTGGCGCGGATGAGCCAGTCGTCCAGGTAGGGGTAGACGTGAATCCCCTCGCGGCGCAGCTGCGCCGCCACCGGTGCGAGGCACTTGGTGAATACCCTAGGTGCCGACCGTAGTCCGAAGGGAAGGGCTTTGAACTGGTAATGACGCCCTTGGACCACGAATCTGAGGAATTTTCGGTGCCCCTTTAGGATGGGAATGTGGAAGTAGGCATCCTCCAAATCCAACGACGATAGGAAGTCTCCTTCCTCCAGCTGACCCAGGACGTGCTGGAGGGTGACCATCCGGAACTTCTGCGCCTTGATGAACTTGTTCAGACGTCGCAGGTCTAGGATGGGGCGCCATCCTCCCGTCTTCTTCTTCACGAGGTAGTATCTCGAGTAGACTCCGGAGCCCCGAAGCCTCTTTGGGACGAGTTCGATGGCGCCCTTTCTGAGCATCGCCTTTACCTCCAGGAGAAGGTGAGGGACGTGAAGTTCTTTCCTGGCCACGGGGGGGACGCGCGGGCACCTTCTTTGAAACTCGAGCGCGTGGCCCCGGGCCAGGGCGTCCAGCACCCAACGGTCGGTGGAGATGGACTCCCACACGCTGACGAAGCCCGCCAGCCGGCCTCCCACCGGGGTGCTTCGGTGGGGGCCCGACCCCACGGCCGGTTCAATCCTGCTTGGACGCGGCCTTGCCGCCTTGACCTCCTTGGCGACGACGGCGGGGTCCGCTAGACTTGCCTCGTCCTCTGTTGGCCTCTTGCGACGACGAGCGGGCCGCTTGACGGTAGGAAGCGAAACCGCCGCCGGAACCTTTGGAGGCGCCCTTGCCTCCGCCGCTCCGAAAGGGCGTCCGTCGTTGCTGCAGGACTCCAAGGGCCCGGGCCGTCTCAGTATCCGCCTTGATGGCCTGAAGGGAATCGTCCACTGTCTTCCCAAACAGGTTGTTCCCGTCGAAGGGCATGTCCAGGACTCTGGTCTGGACGTCCTGCCGGAAGTCCGTAGCTTTGAGCCATCCACGACGTCGAAGGCAAACGCCGTTGCCCAGCTGGCGGAACCCAGTGTCGGCGATGTCCGTCGCCACGGTGATGGCGTGGTCCGAGGCCACCTCACCTTCCTGCAGGATCTCAAGGGCCTCCGCCCTCTTGTCGTCCGGCAGAAAATCCAGCAGGGGAGCTATCTTGTACCAGAGCTCCCTGTCGTAGCGGGCCACGATAGCCAAGGCGTTGGCCGCTTTAATCGTCGTCGCTGCCGACGAGATGACTCTACGTCCCATAGCATCCAATTTCTTTCCCTCGCCGTCCGGCGGGGAAGTCGATGTGGAGGCCGCACCCCCCCCGCTTTCTTCCTGGCTGCCGCGGAGACGACGGAGTCCGGGGTAGGCTGCGCCCGGAGGCATAGGGGGGCCGTGTCCGGGACCCGGTACTTTTTCTCGTACCGGTCTCTTCTAGCTGGCGTCGTGGAAGGGTTCTTGAGGAGGGAAAGGCCCTCATCCCAAATGTCGTCCAACAGAGGCACTGCGAGGACCGTCTTCCTCTTGGCCTTGCGCCGCTGATAAAGGAAGCCTTCCTTTTTCTTCTCCTCAGGGCAGAGTTGGAAAAGCTCGGAAGCCCTGGACATCATGGAGTGGAAAGATCCGATCTCGTCGGGCGGAGAAGCCCTGGTGGGAGGCGACGACGGAAAATCCTCGTCGTATGCCTCGTCGTCCGTACCCGTCGCTGCCGTGTCAGTCCCCGTATCATCCCCTCGGGTGGACGGGGAGGAGGGCTGGACGGGGCGCGATGGTTGAAAAGGAGGTGGTGGTTGGATCCTTCTTTTCTTGGTAGGGGGAACACCAGAAGGTCCCGGTTCTGGATCCCCCGACGGGAGAGGTTCCTCCGTCGGTAACGGTAGCCTCGTCCTTATCTCGGAGCATAAGGACTGTATGGCCAACAAAATGGCCGCCGAGTTGTCTTGCGGCGCTGGCAGAGAGGAATCCGACGGGCGAGCAGGGGCCCCGTCGGTATCCTCGACGATGTCGTCGTCGTCACCTGCGTCGGGGTCCATTCCGACGGGCTGGCCGCCTTCCACGCCTAGGCCGTGGCTTAAGACCTCGATCAGCTCCTCTTCTGAGGTTGAGGCCGAATCTACGACGACGCCCTGCCCCCCCTTCTTCTTCCCCACGGAGGGTTTCACGGGGGTCCTATCGATGGGCACAAAGGAAGACTCCCTCCGAGGAGGCAGGGAGATTCTGGGCCCTGAGGTCGCCACCACTGGTGCAGCCACCACAGGCTGAGCCAGGGCCGCCGCGACCGTTTCGATAGAGGGCTTGGTCGGATGGATCAAGGCCTTCACCACCCTAGGTGCGCTCACCGCCTTATCCTTGAGGGAGGGGGCACTGCCACGCTCCTCCTCTGCCTTAGAGCTCGACCGGGGCCTCTCCAGGAGCTTCGCCGGGTGCTCGGCCTTCCTCTTACCCGACCCAGAGCGTTGGCTCGTGGTTGATGGTGCCGGGGAGGGTGCGCCCTGCCTGGCGCCCGTAGAGCCCGACTGTTCGGCGCTCCCGGTGCTTGGCCTTATGTTGGGCCCCCGTCGCCGGGGCGCCCTCAAAGGTCTTAGAAGACCGCTCGGATTTCTTCTTCTTCTCGCCAGACGGGCTCTTACCCTCCAGCCAGTTGGCGAGACGTTGATGGCGGTCCTTCATGGTCCGTTCCGACATGTTGCCGCAAAACGCACAGTCCTTCTCCACGTGCGTCTTGTCCTCATGAAGGCAGTAAAGGCAGAAAGAGTGTTCGTCCTCCTTGAAGACGTTCTGCAGCTGGCATCCAGGGCAGACCCTGAACAGCTTTCCGGGCGTCGAGCTTCCCTTCTCCTGGGCCATCTCCGAGACCGGGCCTGAGAAGCTTCTGGAGTCCTCCGAAGTGTAGCTCGACGAAATCTTCACCCTTGAGGGGCACAGATGAATCCGACACGGGTCCCCGTTGATCAGATGTAGGATCGGTGGAGCTTGAGGCTCTTTTGACCGAAAGAATCGAAGTTTTTTTGTGAAAAAGCGCGAAAAATAGCACTAACGCTCGAGAGCAATAGCACGAGGATCCAAACACATGAACGTGCGGTAAAAATCTGAAGATGGCTGCCAGAGGCGGTGCTTAGGTAGAGGGCAGTCATTGGCTGTGGTCAGTATGACGCAGAGACCAGTGATTGGTTATTACTACGAAAGACAGATCAGAAACGAAACTGATACTGGTTTTTTCTTTACCGAGGATTCCCAGCCTGACGACGGGGAATATTCATGAGCATGTGAATCCATGCCAGACCCCATGCTGGAGAAGACAAATAACTCCCAAGACATTTGGAAATTAATAAACCAAAGCAGTGGTGATCAACAGTCCATACAAACTTATATGGTAACTGAAGCTCAGTGGGTAATGCACTTCACTAAAGTATACGAGAAAAAGGAAATTACAAAAGATCTGGCCTTACCAAAACTTACCAACATTGGAACATCGAATTCGAGGAAGAGGATATTCGCTAAAGCATAATGCGCTAGAGTTCATCTCGAGCGCCAGGTCCAGATGGTCTAACAAATTACATCTTGAAACAGAACCCAAAGGAATGGGCGTCCTTGTGTCTTACCCTCTTTACAACAATAGCCAGTAAAAAACCATACCGGCTTCCTGGAAGAGCACGATCGCTGTCCCGATATTCAAAAAAGGAAATCGGGCAGATCCGAAGAACTATAGACCGATCACTCTCTTAGATGTCCTGGGCTAAATCTTTGCTGTTCAATTACAGAAACATCTCTCAAATTGGATAAAAACCAGTGGACACCTAGATTATCGCCAAACTGGATTTGTTAAAGGAGTTGGATGCTGCTTGAACTTGCTCACTCTTAATATTCTAAAAATGGAAGCCATTCGAACTGATCAAAATATTTATCTTGCATTCATAGACCTATCGCAAGCTTTTGATAGTATCGCTAGAGAACTATTATGGCAAAAGCTGGTTACGTGGAAATGTCCAGAAGGCCTACTCATGGAAATAAAAGAGCTGCACACTAACACGCATATAAGGGTGAGACTGACACAAGCGGGTCTTCTATCTAAGCCTATTCATACCAATCGAGGAGTGAAACAAGGCTGCCCTTTGGCATCAATAATATTCAATCTATTCATCTCGGACTTTGGTGAATCCTACATAGGAGCCAAAGTTTTTCCACCCAAAATTAACGGTAAGGAAGTTAATTGGCTCCTTTATGCAGATGATCTTGTACTGTTAGATTTAACACTGATTGGTCTACAGAGGAAATTAAACATTCTGCATCAGTACATTCAACAAAATGGTCTTTCCATAAATACAAACAAATCAGAAATATTAATATTAGAATTTACAGAAGATAAATCATCTATCAGCCTTAAAAAAATTCAGTTGGAAAATTGGAAAAGAGCCCATTAAAGTAGTAAAACAAACTATATAGTTAGGAATGTGCATTAGCTCTAGTATTAATGACACTCCATGGGCTCAGAAAACAAAGATAAGTGCAAGCAGCTTGCAATCCAAGCTTGTCTCATAAACAAAAAGTTTGGGAAATGTTCATTAACTCCTGCACTGAATTTCTATAAACAGAAGGCTGTGCCTGCCCTAATTCATGGTGCGGAGGCTGCTTTTGGGTGCAATTTCGAATTCTGGAATTCATTAGAACATGAATTCTGGACGAAAGTTCTGTGGTTACCTAAAGGTGTACCAACAGCTTGTTTGCGATATGAATTGGGCTTAATATCCATCAATGTGAGAATAGCATGGAATACCCTAAACGAATGTCGCAAAATGAAGATTCAACAGTCAGCACCCCAATACGCAATTCTGCAAGATCCAGACAATGGAAATCAATTGAATGTGCATACTATATGGCCAAAACGATGTAATAAAATTCTGACCGATATAAGTACAGACTTCATGATACTAGAAAGTATTCCAAACAAAGTTAAGACCATGTTATGGATTCAGGATTGGATCGATACGATTGATATTCGCAGTCAACACAGAGCCATGAATGTAGTACCTATGGAAGCGAAAAAATACAACTTGGCTGAACATTATTTGGAAAATTTCCTGAGAAATCTCGCAGATTGTTATTTCTAAAATTCTGCCTAAACCAGCTGCCAACTAGAGAAAAGATACATTTCTGATCTAGTGACAAAAATCTAGCAGCCTTATGCCGCTTAAGTGGAAGAACAAACGAAACTCTAAAACATCTGACGTTAGAATACTCGGCTATAACTCACGAAAGAACCCTTCATTTTGCAAAGCACGTAGCCTCAAGACCATCAGTAGGCATAGAAGATTGGTGGAAAGAACTACATAGTGACTCCGATCGAAAATTAACAATTGAACTAACATTTTTCTTGGAAAAGATAATAGAAAAACTAAAAAACATTACATGAATATGCAAAACGAATGTAATATGTACTAAGTATTGAGATAATTTTAGCAATGATGGTCGTTTAGTGTAATTGTAAATTGTGATGTTCTTTTAAATGCATGTTGCTTTTCTCTTTTTTTTTTAAAGGTTTGTAACAAACCAATAAAAAAAAAAATATATAATAATGATAACCTACTAACCTAAACACAGGGGACAGAGAAAATGGTGGGGTTGAAAGGTTTAGGAACTGGCAAGGGAAGCCTATGGCGGGTACAGCCGGCGTGACAAAGTCCCCTACCTCGTTCTGAGGACATGAAATGGGGGAACAGGATCTAGCAGATGATAGGCCCAAAGTATAGCACGGAAGCTGGTCACCCCCCTTTAGTTCCCTTCTCAGGGAAGGGGAAAGTCATATGAGGCCAACTAGTGACTGGGCCCCTTTTAGGGACCCAACACTTATAACTGGAGAGCAGAGAACACATGTAATAAGGGGAATTAGGCTCTCCCCTTTACAGTAGCGAGGAACGGTAGCCCAACAGAACTGCAGTGCCTGCCCACTTGGCTCCCCTCATAAGGTTTGAGGCATTCTATCTAAATCTATCGAGGAAAAGAGAGGATCAAAATCAGGGAGTGAGACTTGACAGTCAACCAGAGAGCCAGCCATCCACCCATCCATCCATTGCCCAAGCCCTCCACTCCCATACATATAACTAATAAGGTAAGGGATTCTATACCTTGGACCACCCGAGAGGAGGAACAAGCCTGCCAAGTCCAACATCCAAACTGAAAGCCATCCTCACTTGTGGCACCCACCCACCCAGCCAACCCCTACATCATCTGCTTGAGGAGACACATCCGAGTTCCCTTTCTCAAGAGTGAGGCTAAAAGGTAGGACCCAAGGTGTGTCAGGCAGAAAGAGGACCACCTAATGGCAGGGAAAAACAAATACAGAGTCCCCTATCAGAGCTGTGAGCCATCCCAAGCGGAGGAGTCCAAGAGCCAGTCCCCATCCCAGCTAACACACCTGAACCACCTTTCATCAGCGAGAGACTGAAAGGCAGGCACACAGACCCTGTCCGAAAGTGGGGTATTTGGGCTAGCAGCTAGAGACAGGAAAGTGGAGACGAGAGTTGTTTTGGAGAATGCTGGAGGAGACAATAGGAAGACCGTGAGTTGGAGCAGAGCCTAAGAGGCTGGATCCTGTGAGCTAGAGAAGGAGACCCAGAAGACCAAACTGCAGAGCCAAGAGAACTGGAGTTGCTTGTAAGGAGTGGTGGCCAAAGATGGTGGCACTAGTAAAAAGAGTCAAGCTGGGGATAGGGACAGCATTGGACAAAGGAAGTAAATGGGTTGGGGGGACGTCGTTACTAATAGTGGCCAAAGGAGTGAAGGAGGTGGGGATAGTGACAACAGTGCCAAAAAAGGTGAAGAAGTAGGGGACAGTAGAGTAGCACAAAAAGAGTGAGGAAGCTAGGAGTAGCAACAGTGCTCAAAGGGGCAAAAAAAGTATAGACTGATAACAATAGCTGGAGGGGTCAAGAAGGTGAGGACAGGACTAGTAGTGCCCATGGAAGGAGGTAGTCTTGGGCAAGAGGGACAAGAGTGTGAGAGAGGAGGGATGAGGAGTACATTAATAGTTACCGTAGTGACTAACGTAATCTTAGTCCATAGTCCCCTTTCCTCCATACTGCATGGGCGTCCCTCGCTAGGGACGGGAGACAGAACCTTTTTCACCAGAAAAACCCTTCTTCCCCTTTAAATTTAGAGGCGCAGCCCTGGTAGTATACGCTCCCCTGACTCCGCCCACCAGAGCCACTACTCAGTCCCCCTTGATGCGTCAACAATATTTAACATTGCCTAATGACACCAGTATTATTAGGGGGGAGGATGGTGGGACGGATGGAGGAAAGGGCCCTATGGACTAAGAGTAAGTTAGTCACTATGGTGAGTAACTATTAATTACTCTTACATTCCGTCCCCTTTCCTCCATACTGCATGGGCGATTACAACCGAATGTAGCCCCAGGATAGAGAGGTGACCCTCTTTAAGAAAACAGGTTCCTCAGAACAGCCTGTCCAAAAGCCGCGTCTGACTTGGAGCCGGCGTCCAAACAGTAGTGCTTATAGAAAGCCGGAGGGTTGGCCCGGGAGGTTGCCCTGTTGATGACCTGCCACGGCACCTGCCGCTGGAATGCGATGGACGTGGTCTTGGCACGGACAGCGTGGGCGTGCATATTGGCATGAATCGGTTTGTACTGCCCCTCATAGGCCTCCTTGATAGCCACAACCATTTCCCTTGCTATAGATGCCTTGGATGCCTGATAACCGGGCCTTGACCCCCGAAAGTGACAGACAGAGCGTCTGACTTGCGGAAGCCCTTGGTCCTGTCCAGATAGAATTTCAGAGCGCGTCGGAATGATCAGGAGTGGACCAGGGGTGTGGGAGGGAATGCATATGCTGTCATGCAGTTCCACTTTATCTGGAATGCGTTGCCCAGGGAGCCGGGGCTCTGCCCCTACCAGGCCACGAACTGCTGGCACTTCTTGTCCCAGGAGGCAAAGAGATCCACCTGAGGAAGCCCCCATCTGCTGAAGATCTCCAGCAGCACCTGATCGTTCAGTTGCCACTCGTAAATGTCCGCCCCCAGGTTGGACTCACCCGGTAGGTGAATGGCCGTCAGGTATATGCCGTTCTCCTGGGCCCATTCCCAAATGCTGATCGCTAGGCTGCACAGTGGAGGGGACCTGGTATCCCCCTGCTTTTTGACATAGTACATGCTGGTGGAGTTTTAGGTCTGGATGAGGATGACCTTGCCCCCAATGAGCAGAAGGAAAGCTTTGAGAGTTAGCCAGATGGCTTTCAGCTCCAGCCAGTTGATATGAGACTCCTGCTCCTGCCGGGACCGGACTCCATGGACACTGTAGTTGTCCAGAGTGGCCCCCCAGCCTTCCAGGGAGGAATCTGTGGTAAGGGTGACCTGCTGGGCCGGGTGCCGGAAAGCCTTGCCCGTCCGCAGGTTGCAGTCCCTGGACCACCATGTGTGGCCCGGGTGTAAAGAAGGAGGAATGCTGACCAGCTCCGCTTGGGAGCCCCGCTCCTGATTCCATGAGACTGAGAAGTGCAGCTGTAATCTCCTCATCTTGAGTCTTGTGTGGGGTACGGCCAGTAAAACCACTGCCATGACACCTAACATATGGTGGTACCACCAGACTGAGGTCACTTCTCGGGTGAGGAAGTGAGTAGCGGCCCTCTTGATGGCCGTGATCTTGTCCTCCAAGGGGAAAACTCTCTCGGAGCTTGTGTCCCAGATGAGGCCCAGAAAGGTAAGTCTCTGCGTAGGCTGCAGCAGAGACTTCCCGAAGTTCATCGAAAAGCCCAGCTCGTGGAATGTAATCATAAGGGCAGAGGCAGTGTGGATATCCTGCCCTGACGAGCCAGTTGTCCAGGTACGCGTAGACGTGGTGGCCCTGTGCCCTGAGAAGGGCTGTCACTGCATTCGTAAGCCTGGTAAATACCCTGGTGGCTGAATTGAGGCCAAAGGGTATCTCCTGGTATTGGAAATGGCAGCCCATGATCCTGAATCGTAGGAAGGAGCGATGCGCCTGACAAATCGGGACATGTAGATAAGCGTCCTTCAGATCCAGGGAGTACATTCAGTCTCCTCTGCACAATGGGCCTCATTAGGAGTTTGGAGGTAGCTATGCCGTTTTTAGCGGGCTCAGTAATTCCCATTCTCGGGACCCAGACCTGGTACATCCCCATTCTCATTTGAGCCCCCATAGGGCTCACTGGGAATGGAGAGGATGCTAACAACGGGCCCGTTAATGACGGGCCCGTTGTTAGCATCCTGGTCTGCTAGCGGGTCCCGCTCTGCACGTCTGGTCTGGCCAGGTGTCCAGAGCGGGACCCGCTGCACACCTCGTAATGTGGCGGCCCGGAATGAACGGTGCCGGTCCCTTACCGGCACCGTTCATTCCGTGGCCGCCTACCTCCTAATGAGTCCCAATGTCTCTGCAATCAGTGCTGGCGTAACCATCTTGAATTTTTGAAGATGGGAGGGAGAGGTTGAGGGTGGAGAGGTCCAACACAACTCTCAGGCCAGCCTGGTTCTTCTTTTGTATGGCGAAAATCCTGGAGTGGAAGCCCAATCGCTTGGAGGCTGGGACTTCTTCCACTGTCTGGCTCTCGACGAGCGACCAAATTTCTGGCAACAGAGTTTCTGTCTCAATCTGTGGGAGTGGAGGGGGGAGGGAGGGATCAGTAAGCGGTACCCCGTGGATACTACCGAGAGCATCCAGGGGTCAGCGAACTTCTGGCGCCAAAACTGAGCATGAAGGGCAAGCCTACCCCCCACCAGGGACACGTGGACCCGAAGGGACACGTCATGCCTTCTTTCCCTCTGAATCTGCTGTGGAGGAGGGAGACTGAAAAAAGTCCCTCCCCCCGCTCCCTTTTGTTGTTTGTGCCAGTGCTGACTCGGAGAACGGTCAGGCTGCCTGGACCTCTGCTCTTGGAAGCCTCAGAACCCTCCGAATGCCCGCCCCTTGTCGGAGCGTTGATGGGACTGGGTGTATGCCTTGGGCGTGGCCTTCGTAAGGATAAAGACTTTGCCATTTGCAAATTGTTTTTCTTTTTATCTAGCTCCTCAGTGGTGGAGTGAAAGAGGTCGCCACCCTCGAATGGAAGGTCCAATATGCGTTCCTGGACATCTGGGTTAAATTTAGTAGCTCGAAAGCCAGGCAGTCCTTCTCATGTCCGTGGCGGTGCATATGGCCCCGGCCAGAGGTATCAATGTGGGCCACAGTGGATTCCACGATGTCTTGCGCCACCATTTTAGCTTCTGCCAGACCCGTCTTGAAACGTGACTGGCTCTGCACCAGAAGTTCTGGAAGGAAGTCGGCTATTTCCCGCCAAAGCCTCTGGTTAACGGCTGCCAGCATGGCATCCGCGTTGAATTGATGAAGATGCAGCAAGGCATTTGAATAAAGGTTTTTCCGGTACCCCTCCAAGATCGTCTCCTCCTTGTCTAGCAACGCTGAGGACGAGGTGGCCGAGGACGACTGAAGCTTTCAGTAGAGTGACGCAGCAATCACTGAAGAGTGCAGTTGAGGGTGGGCTGGCAGCAAGAGTGGATCCCCCTCCATTTTGCCTATACTTGGCATCCAGGCACCGATTGACAGGCTGGGCCGAGAGGGGTCTGAGCCACCCCTTCTTGGCCAAGGCGACAACGTCCTTCTGCATCGAGATCCCCGTTCTAGCCGTGGGCCGTAGAGTGATGACCTCGGCAAGTACCCCCCCCTCCTCCGGTTCTTCGACTTCGGGCTGAGGAAGGCCCAAATACTCTACGAGTCATTCGTGGAAGGCCTTGGCTGATGATGGTGTATCAGGTTCTTCTTCCTCGTCTGTGTCCACCAAGGTGTCCATCTGGTGCAGAGCTGGTGGAGGAGTGCTGGGCGCAGAGGGTTGACGTGTGGAGACCGGAGCCGGAGGCTGCAGTGGAGGCTGGTACAGGACCGCGTAAACTGTGGGAGGCAGGGGAGCCAGAATCGAAGGAGCCGTCGTGGGCAGCAGAGGCTGCACAGGTGCCTGCGGCGCAGGAGCCATATAAGGAATGACTATAGGCGCAGGCAAAGGGTCATAGGGAACATGTCCCTGATCATATCCCTGAAGCTGACCCCCATCTGAGGAGATCTCATGAGAGTGAGGAACTTTTCAAAGAACTTGTCCTCGCAGGCCGATCGGGTGGCAGGTGATATTGACGGGGTAGCGGGCGGCTGCTGGGGCCAGTGCGTGCTCAGTCTAGTTGGTTGCGGGGTAAACCTGCCCTGCGATGCTGCTGGATAAGCAGTAGGCCACGTACTGGTTGACACCAGTCCCACCTTGTAACTCGTTCTGCCACCTCCGTTCGTCGCAGTGGTATCTGACGAGCTGCCATCTTGTCTGGTGCGGTGGCCATCTTGTCGAGCTGCATGCCACGTGTCGAAGTCATGGTACTTGGCTCACTGGACCCAGCCTCCTCTGGGAATCTTGGCGATGGAGCATGCGACCTACCCTGCACCTCAGACCGAGGCCTGGTAGACGTGTTGCCCTCAGCAGTATCGCCGGCAGTGCTGCGTGCAGACGCCCCCTCGAACATGTTGCCGGTACAAGGGCGTAGCCCCTCAGGTGTAGACCCAGTAAAAGAACCTTGCGGTCTCTCAGCACCATCTCCGGAAGGATCTAGAGACCCCCTTGGCCTGGCGGGCCGATAGCTGGACTAGCCTTGGTACCCATGCTCGTGTGAGAACCTGATAGGTTCCTCCCGCTACGGCATTTCCTTGGGAAGGCGACACCCTTCCGTGATGCTCTGGAAAAGAACGGCCCTCCCTTGGGCCTTGACTTATGTCTGACGAAGTCCTTCAAGTCCTCTGGAGGCGACTTCTCGAAGAGCTCCCTACACCCAGCTAGTCTATTCTTCAGAGCACACGATGAATGTGCGTTGCACGCGGTACAACCCTCCCAGCCATGGTCGGGACCAAAGCAGCGGAGGCAAAGAGCGTGGGGATCGGATGCAGGGAAGAGCCCCTCACGCAGACTGGAGACCTGCTGAAGCCCGCTGAAGTCGAGATGCGCCGGGGAGGAGCGTGGCGCCAGAGGACTGAGTACCTGATTGATAAAGCAGACAAAAAAAGACAGAAGAAAGTATCCAGGTAAGAGCACGTTGTATTACATGGCCAAAGCCAGTAGCGCTGGTGAAATCGGCCCGTTCCTGTCGATTCGGAAAAGGGGACTGAGGAGTGACGTCGGTGGGCGGAGTCAGGGGAGCGCATCCTCCCAGTGCTGCGCCCCGAACGCCTCTATAATTAAAGGGGAAGAGGGTTTTTTCTGGTGAAAAAGGTTCAGTCTCCCGTCCTCAGCGAGGGACGCCCATGCAGTATGTAAGAAAGGGGACAGAACATAAGAGTAGCAGGTGGAGGCGCCAGAGAGGGACGAGCTGATGGAAGACTGGAAAATAGTGGCTTAAAGAAAAAGGGAGGCCCGCTCACTGGGAATACATGATGGACTAGCTAGTCAATCAGTAAAGGCCATAGTAGTTGGCCACCATAATCTCCTCCTGACCTTGCCTGGCTCCCACCCCAGCCTATGGCAAACACTTTGTCCCATGCCTCTTGTACCACAGTTCCCCAGAGGCCTGTATGGCAGAGCAGCAACTGCCGAACCCAACCATGAGGACACAAGCAGAGCAAGGCCAAAGCCAAGACAGGAAGAAAGAAAAGGAGAAAGAAATACGAGATGTCTCTGTAAACCCAGCGTTGAAGAGTTGAAGACTGTCACTGATCCCAGAAAAAGGGGGAGGGGAACTAAAAGACTAGCTGCAAATGACTTTTTTTAAAAAGAAAACATTGTTTTCAAAGCATGACCTCTGGATACATGCAATTTGTCCAAGGGTCTGCAAGCTCGTCTCGCCAGATCTTTTGTGCTACCACTCCCATGCTCCCTTACCATTGAATATGCTGACTAGGGCTGTTGGGTGTGGCATTCCAAAACATCTGTAGTGCCACAAGTTACATACCCCTAATCTAGATGATAACTAGCCTATGGTCTCGACACGCCCAATCTTTCTTGATAAACATAGCGAGTCTGTATAAGTGCAACCATTTTTCCAAACTCAATAAAGATGAAACCCTCGCTATAGTTGGTGCATCCGACTTACAGAATAATCGGGATGGGCCAGAGATGGCTTAAATCCTCGATCACCACGAGGTCGTAAAGCCACTCATCGGAGAGATATGTATTCCCTTTTCACCTGAGCATATTACCCAATAGCTGCGGATGATTCAATCTTAACTAGGTTATCAACTTCCTACGGACAAAGTCCCCCACAGGGTTCCCTAAAGAGAGTAGAGTTTTGCTAAAACCAAGCAAAGACAATAAAGGAGATGCTATGTCAATTCCGGCATTATGAAATAACAAAAAGCTACACAAAAACACTTTTACTGTCACAATTTAAAGTAGGAGCAATAGTTGGATAATGGTAGTCTCCAAGTGCCACAACTAAAGTCAACCACACTTTTTTATTAGGTTATCAAAAAACAGGCGATTTTTCGAACAGTTGGCTAAGGGTTACAGTACAGCAGATAAATATCACTGTTTTTGTTTATTACCTGACATCAATGTCCAAACTCTCTTCTTTGGCCTGTTTAATGCCTTCAAGTATTGCCTCCACATACGTCCTTTTCGTCATACCTACAGTATCATCATACACAAATATGCATATTAAAATGACTTGGCGAAAAGGAGGCCTACAAACAAAAGCACCAATATATCTACATATGGTGTACTACATAGGCAATGGAAGATTTCAGAATAGAAAAAAATGCAATGGAAATGTATAAGCAATCTCCGCTAATGCATGTCTATTGCCATGCTTGCCCTTGGAAGCGGTACATCATTTCCTAGCATAACTGTGCCGCTGCAGTCTGGCCTGCGATGTTCTACTGGGCAAAAATATCCCTCTGCGAAGAATTACAAACCACTATGAAGCAAGCAGTTCCCTATGCATGTTCATGCCCTAGCCTTCGTGCCAGACTTCTCTCCTTTGTGCCATGCCCTTCTGCATTGTGCAGTACTCCTGTGCCATGACACCCACCCACCCTTTGATATAAAGTGCCCCTGTGCCATGCCCGATGACCCCTCTGTGTAGTGCCCTTGTGCTACACAGCGCACCAGAGGTTTGTCATGCCTGTGTGCCGTGTCCTCCTGGGGTGTGTAGTGCTCCTCTGCCATGCCCCCCTGTCTGCAGTAGCCGTGTGCTACGCTCAGGAAGATGCCCAGCACCGCCAAGTCATGCTCTCTTTAAGGGTGTAGTAAGCCTGTGCCATGCCCTCATGAGAGGTACAGTACTCCTGGACCACATAGCCACTACCCCCCTGCCCCCACCCAATGAGGCCAGTGCCTCTGTGCTATCCCCCCATTGTTGAGTGCATTGCCCCAGTGCAATTTCTCAACACCCACTAAGGTGGCATACAATTGTGATATACCTGTTGTGAACCCAGAGTGCAGTACCCCCTCTGTGAAGACTACTGTCTGTGTGCCACATACCCTACCCGCAGTGCAGTGAGATGTACCCCAGTGTCATACAACCGCATGGTGAGCACTGCCACAGTGGCAAGTTACTGTGCCAGTTATCTCCTTTTACTGGATCTACAGAGCCACCGGGCCACACCTTCCTGTCCTGCTTTCACAGGGGCAGGTCCTCCAAAGCAGAAGGCCTACATCCTTGAAATGGAATGCTACAGTGGTGTGGAAAACATACCCAAGTCACTGACGTTCTAGATGACAGATCCAACATCCCTCTCCCCCAACAGGCAACCATGTTAAATGTGACTTTTTAAAAAGGTTTTGAGAACTTTACAGAAACAGGGATTTCAAGAAAAAAGATTGGAATATTGGGTTTTCAAACAAGATGCACACAAATTCAGGAAATTCAAAGGTGAGATCAATGTGTAACGTGCATGAAATAAGTTGGCTCGCCCAGTTGCGAGCAGTCTACAGCAGTCCTAGCAACCTGCAGTCTGTCTACAGTCCTTGTTGCCGTGGAGGAGGAGCTGTTTAAACCCCTGACATAACGCGAAGCGGCACGCGGAGTATGTCGCCGAGTTGCGAGCAGTCTACAGCAGTCCTAGCAACCTGCAGTCTGTCTACAGTCCTTGTTGCCGTGGAGGAGGAGCTGTTTAAACCGCTGACACAACGTGAAGAGGCACGCGGAGTTGGCTCGCCGAGTTGCAAGCAGTCTACAGCAGTCCACGGCCGCCATGGCCAGCCTGGAGGTTTTGGAAATTCTCCTACTTCCAAGACAAAACGGTAACCCGGTTCAACTGGCCCAGCCTTCAACACCCCTTGGTCGCGTACTGAGAAGCCAGTACTCTCGTCTTGAGCGGCTGAATGAAAAAGGTAACCATCGATCTCATCAAACACTAAGAAAGGGAGAGATTACACCCTCATCCTCTCTCTCTGCCTCCAGCCCCTCAGACGTTCACTCGCCTGCAGGTCCTCTGACTAATCTTGGTGGAGATGGTGGGCGGTCTGGGTCCCCCCCGTCCATGACCCTGAGGAGGGCGCTCTGACTGACGAAGTCTTTGGCCAGGCCCCCCTCACCCCCTACTCCACGCTTCGAACTTACCACTAACGATACTGGGAGTGCTCTGGTGGGCTGCTTGGGGCCCGGCCTGAACTCGCTTCCAGAAATCCCATCTTCATGCATGAACCACCCTGTGACAAGTCCTACCGACCAGCCTGCCTCCGCCGCGGCGAGTGGGATCACAACCGACAGGGCCAAAGGACGCCGCCGGTTTGACCCCAGTGGCCAAATTGTCGTGAACCAACCACCTAGAGACAAAAATCACTTTGCGCTCAACGCACTGCTGCAAACATATGGACCTCAACACCAGACTATCACCAGTGCGAAACCTGCATCAAGCAAGTTGGCAAATAGCCATTCCAAGCACGGAAACTCAAAACACCACCCAAGTGGAACTGCACCCAAAGCCAAACCTCCCACAATTCGTTTTTTGTGGGGACGACACAGATGTGCCTTCTGCTCGATCCCTATATCCGTCTTCAGGAACTAAAGCAACTGAGACTCTGGCAGACCCCTCTACAGTCATACTCGAGGGGGAGCAGCCAGGCTATCCCACAGAAGCTGATACGCCACCCGACACCTCGAAAGGATTACCAAGTGAACCTTATGCTCGCCAAAGACAAACAGCTCTGGCCATACTCAAAAAGAAAGCTGTACAATAACAAAAAAATTACACGATCAAGGAGAGCACAAAGTGCCGCTTTCCACTCCCTAAACCTTTCATGTCCCATGCATTGAAAGACTTTTTCGCCAAGCAAATTAAGAGAAAACTAGAGTCAGAGTCGGATGTCTCTGATGCAGAACTACTGGACGCGGTGTCAGAAACGCCTTCTGCCCCTAAGCAAAGGAAAACATTAGAAATCAATTCCGTCAACCTACTTCTAGAGACCTCGCAGTCTCTCTCACCAAAGACTCCAGCTCCACCGTGCGAAGATCACCTTCGACGAAACAACCATCCAAATCAGCCCCCACGGGTAGTGACAGTAGCTTCATCACTAGTCTTTGTTGAAACAGATTCTACACAGCCATCAGGGAATAATGGTACGGAAAAAAATTCATGGGATCCGCCAGGTATTACCCAACCAGATGAAAAGACACAAAGAAACAAATCTTATCTAGTGCCAACCTGCTCCCCGTTGTTACCGGGGAGTCAAAAAACGAATATAACTGACCAGGACATACCGTCTTCATCAAAACAAAAAGACAATCCCAGAAAAACTTTTACCCCTGTAAGAAATAGAAGTCTCAGCGAATCTTCCACAAATCAAAACAAAGGCACCAGGAAAGAACCCTGACCTGTTAACAATCATGTCAGCAATTACGGTGGGATTGTCTCCTTTCGTAAAACTATACAAATCAATAAATGATTCTATGAAAGACTCGCTTGCGCTATCAGCAATGACAAACTCAAAGGTGACCTTTCTGGAAGGTTTTATTACTGCACTAGACCAAAAAAATACTGACCAAGAAAGACTATGGGAATTAAGAATTGCCCGCCTAGAATACCAAAGAAGACTACGACCTCTTACACAAGCCTGTCTGGCACACCAACCCAGTTCCTACTCAATAACTCACACAACGGCCAAGAAACCTGTCATTGAAAAAAATGATTGAAAAATACAAACTACTCCTGCACTTGAACCAGCCAAAGTGGTTTGCAATCTAAAAGGCTACGAGTCTAGTGGGAATTTGGCTCAACCAAGCAAAAAAAGTTTAACTTATACTACTAATGAGAAGAAAAAAAAAGAGAAAGACCCAACCAAAATTGCAACAATATTCAACCTTACCAAACCGGGTCCGACCACACAACCTAAACCAGCTGCACTCTTAGCAGCGACACTGAACGTGCGTAATAACGAACCACCGCAGATGGACCAAACAATAATTGAGTTGGACAACTCGCAGACACCTACTACAGATTTGTTGGTGAACTCATCTCTAATGGATCTAACGGTACATTTGGATCAGGAGGAAGTTACTGAACCTCCCCCATCTTGCATCGGACTCTGACTCCAATGTTAAACAAAGTTTCTTCATCTATCCCCTTAATCAAATCTACAAAATCGACATTGACCGTGTCAAAACCAGCTACTTCTGCCACAGATACTCCATTGGAGGAGCTCTCGACCGTGACACTGACCAACAAAGTGTCTGACAAAACACAAACTACAGGTGCAGAAAAGCAGGGCTCTTGTGAAAATAATCTCCTAACAACCGATAAGGAACGAATCCGGAAAACGACCCAGGCAAACCAGAAAGACCAAAAGCGACTGAATTTTCCATCTCCACATGACCAAAGACCAAGCCTTAATCGCATCTTTAAGATGGAACAACTAGCAGTATGAAAACATTTCCTGGTGCTAAAAAGAAAAACAGTTCTAAACATCCTGACAAAAGTACTTAGTTTGAACTATTTGTCTACCACAGATTTCGTGCTGATCGAGCCCTACCACAGAGAAAAGCATACTTACATGTGAAGAATTTACCACGACACGAGCCAAGTAAGGACGTACATGTGGCATTGAAGCAATTGGCCTTCGGCCTTTCAGAAATACAATCTCCGTTAGCTCCACCGGCAAATTCATCTCTACCAAACAAGACAGAAGCGTTAAGTGAACACTCTAAGCAAAAAACACTAGACCAATACAAAAACAAAAGACGAGGCAACTACACAGAAACGGGTGAGCAACATGCCCCCAACATACGCCAGGAAAGAGCATACTATCCAAGAACGGAAGATGGAAACAACTGGAAAATGGCGTCTCAGATCAGACAGAAATTACACAGATGATTCTCTTCCAAAACATAGAGAAATACAGGACCGAAGTCAGAAACGAGCCCCTGTAGGCCCATGGAGCTGGTTAAAAAAAGTCTTGAACCCTAACCCTCAAAATTAGCAGCGAAACAATAAGGACTTCCACTCTACAGACCACGTACTCCAACCGTCCGTTTTTAACACCTTCCAAGTTAACACAATGTGTTCGTGGAAAACGAGGGGACATGACCATTTGCTAAACTCCGACACTCAAGACCTAGCACAATTCGACATAATATGTCTCCAAGAGACTTGGTTGAGGGAAAAACCGGTGCTTGATGGTTACGACACTGAAATATCACCAGCGATGAAGTGTATTTTAGGTAGACCATAGTCAGGCCTTTTAACGGCAGTTCGCATTGGCTCTGGCATTTCCATAAAAACAAAGGTGGTAGAAACCTACGGCGTCTTGGCTCTCCAGCCGGAGTTGACCCACCCAAAGGAAACCGCAAAGGGCAGTCTGAAGTTAAACCTTGCTATCTTAAACGTTTATTGGAACCCCCAAAGAGTTAGCAACAAGGACTTCTGTGATTCAGTGACGAACTTATTAGACAAATTTACAACAGAATTGTGTACTGACCATATCATTATCTGTGGCGACTTTAACGCTGTCACTTACCTTCTCGCCCCGTACCTACTACAGCAGCTGTCGTAAGAGGAAAGCTATGATCAAACTTGATGGACGCCAGAAACTTCCACAACATGGCAACTGTGCGAGGCCAACTGCCTATCTTTCCTACTTGGGAGCGAGCACACGCATCAGCAACGCTGGATTACATCTTCATCTCCCACGCCCTATTATCATATGTGAGCTCCTTCGAGGTCTACAAAACGAAAGAAAGTGATCATAACCTGTTAGCCATGGTCTTCGAATCCACCAACGTCCACAAACCAACCTACACAACCAATATATAGAATTGTCAACTAACCAAACGCGAGTTCAGCTAACAGCAACAAACATAAAAGAATTAACTGATACGTATGAAAAAGAATTGAGAAGCATTCGCGACGGGCCTGCAAGGCCGAACTATCTCCCTCTCATCTTACCAGACAGGACAAAACAAAAGAATTACAGTACCTCAGTGAAAATCGGACACCACGAATATGACAAACTATTAGTCCAGAAAAGAAGGGAGCTGAGAAAGCTAAGGCGCATATGCAGATCAAACGACGATGACAACCACAAGTGTAAGCTGAGGTCTGCTACAAGAGAGTATAGATCTTGGCTAAGACATCGGAAGGCAGCAACCTACCAAAACGATGCAGAACAAATGCTGAAAACTTTAACTTCATAGAGCGCAAGAGAATTTTGGGTCTTAATAAAAAACAAAGAACAGCATACTGATAACCAACTGATAAACTCTATATCTGAATCAAATTGGATATCCTTTTTTTCCCACTTAATTCGCTTCAATTCCCTCTTCATCAAACACTGTCATCCTCCCCAACGAAACATCATGGGTAAATTTAGCATACCTGAAGACGTGCTGTTAGCAATCTCAAAACTGAAATCTTCCCGGGCACCTGGCCCGGATGGCCTAACCAACATAGACCTGAAGCAGTATCCGGTGGAATGGTCTTGCCTGATAACTAAAATCTTCGAACAATGCAAAACTACCAAACAAATTCTGTCAACATGGACCGAGGCGGTGATCGTTCCAATTTTTAAAAAAGGAAATAGAGATAACCCGGCAAATTACCGTCCAATAGCCTTGTGAGCCATCAAGGGCAACATTTTCGCAACTCTACTTCTTTCCAGATTTCAAAAATGGGCAAGAAATTCTCCATCTTTAGACCCCCTGCAAACGGGTTTCTTAAAGAACGCCGGCACCAGTATTAACATCATGATTTTGAACATCATAAAAGAAAATATAAAAAACGGTGCGCCGAAAGTCTTTCTAGCGTTCATTGATTTGTCACAGGCTTTCGACAAAATCAGTCGACAAAGACTATGGTCTAAACTAACCAACTGGAACTGTCCAATGGAAATTTTAGAGCCAATAATTGCACTCCACACAGATACGACTATCCGAGTTTGTCTAAACCGGCAAGGCATGCTATCCGACCAGTTTAAGTCAGAACGTGGAGTCAAACAAGGCTGCCCTCTGGCACGGGCCTTCTTCATCGCCTTCCTGGGGGACTTTCAGTACACTCAACCATTGATCAGAGCATTTCCACCTCAAGTAGGAAATACTTCAGTACCAAGATTGCTCTACGCGGTCGATGTGATCCTTATGGATCAAACACAAATAGGTCTCCAGCGCCATTTGACAAACTTGGCAAACTACTTAATGGCAAACGACCTGGAAATAAACACAGAGAAATTCAAAATCTTGATCCTGGACAACAAGCGCTCTAAAGGTAGAGTGAACGGCAATTGGTTCCTGAACAACACAAAGATCGAGACAGTGACAAATATAAAATACTTGGGTATAATGATTGACGAATCTAGGTCCGAGAAGTCAATGTAACTGGCCCTTTGGACCAAAGTAAAAACGTTGACCACACAAACAAGGTTAGTCGATCGCAAATATGGAAAATTCTCCCTTCTACCAGCGATCCAGTTTTACAAACAGAAGGTGGTTCCCTCGCTAACCTATGGAATGGACGGGGCTCTAAATATACAAGACTCAATATGGCCCAAACTAGAGGGCTATCTCTGGAAAGCGGTTCTGGGCCTGCCTAAAAACTTGGTCTGCTCTCACTGGCGGCCTCAGTGGAGCAAGGGCAAATGAGAACACTGAGGAAAATCTTAATGCCAGAAAACCTTCCTATCTACAAAATGATACAGGAGGAACTCCACCTTGGGCGCTGTAAAGCCCTGAACTCTTGGGAGCAGAAACTCACGTTGAAACTTAAAGATCTGGCTTGTACCCAAGAGGACCTAATACAAAATCCTGAAAAAGTCAAAGCCAAAGTGGCACAAGAAGATTGGATCAAAACGTGTCACATGGCAACAGCAAAAAAAATACTACATCATCTACCTCCAACTACTAACAAGTTGAAATTGCCGCTGAATTACTGTATAAAATTTCCAAACAAGAACTTTCAGAAATGTTTAATGAAAATAAGATTAAATCTGATTCCAACTCAAGAAATTCAGGCCATCCGCATCCAAACAGCTTTGAAAACCTATAGACTCTGTTCAAACACTGAAATGGTAGAAACGACAAGACATTTACTCCTGAACTGCCCTAAAACAGCCTACTTGCGCGAAGCCTTCTTCCTACCTCTATTCTACGACTCCGTACTGAGAGAAGAACATCTATGGTGATGCCGTTTGGTAGCACGAGAAAAGACGAAATGGACGCTGGTCACAGTCAAGATGCTCGATGCAGCTCTGAAAAAGTCCACAGAGACTGAAAATGTATCTATCGGCTAACTATTCAAGGCAGATCTCTTCAGTCACCACTATTATCTTTTACATATACATTTACTGTGCACTGTTTCTTGTAAAAATCAATTTATTTTATTGGTTATAATCAAGTAAATAATAAAAGAAAATAAGTGGCACGGTGATGATCAGAATTAAGGAATACATCATATTTTGGGAGGGTAGTAGTCGCACAGTTGGAAAACTCTACACCAGCCAAAGAGCATGCGACGATCCTGTGTTTTGCATGGTTGAAAATGATAAAAAAAACATTCTTTTAACAATCATTCGTTTTTCTGCCCTAGATGCTATGTACCTGTACTGGTTTCCTCTCTTGGAGTGCTCCTTAATTCAAGATACTTGACACCATCGTCAGCAAACTCTTTAATGACATCTTTAGTTATCTGAAATAGTAAAATAATGCAAATCAATCCTGTAGCTAGTGCCCAAAATAGTAGTGTATGCAGTTTCAAGAAAACACGTTTGAGGTATTAATGCCCTGGGAAAGGGGCATCCCCTAACTCAACGCTGCCGTTTAACCACATTTAGTGGTGGACATTTTACTGCAGTGTTTTTAAGGTGGGTAGAGGGAAGGGGTGGTAAAACGGGGAGCATAGGAGCTGGAGAATAAGGGTGGCGATTGAACACGGGGTTTGGAGGTTTGGCCGCCTATAAAAACGCAAGGGTAAAATATCCTGCACTATGGTTTGACACACATCTGGTGAAAGGGCTGTAGCAGGTGTTCGGCCAGGATGGACGCCAAGGCCGTATAATACATTTAAGGGACGATAACACCTATTACAGCCCGCACCCATGGGGCTGCAATACCATTGTAATACGGCAAAAAAGCGAAAACAGGTTGGCAATAGAAGAAAACACATGAAGGTTCAGAGAACATTGCAGGGAGACACTTAAACAATAAGTCCCTCGCAGGGGGTCATTACCGCTTCGTTAATGACCCCCCCCCCTGCGAGGGGCTTATTGCTATTAGTACTCTGGCCGCAAGATTGGAGTACTAATAGTCTTTTTTTTCAGTTGCGAGACGCCGTCAGCGTTTCGGAAATGAAAAAAAGAAAATAAATGGGTGCAACGGAACCCCTTTCCATGCTGGCCATTTTCTTTGTTTTTGATTATTTTTTTTTGATGGCTGCCATGGAAAGCAGAGAAGGGACTACACATACGGCAGCATCAGGTTTCAGCACATTGGGGATATGAAATCCTCCACTACCATCAATGCTGATCTACTGTGAACCAAGGTCAGTCAAAACCCTATAAAATCAAGGGAAGCTGCACAGTATATTAACCAGGGCACAGTTGTTAGCAAGAGACACACAAAATGTCTGGAGATGACACGCTGACCTTTCCACTCACACCAGCTCAAGCATTGCCCACCAGAATGCAGGGCAGCCTAATCACACAACTGCGTACGAATTTCGACCTCATAGAGTCCAGCAGCCGGGGTCCTCGCTGGAAGAGATGGATAAGGGACTTTGAGGTATGGGTGAAGGCAATAGGGCCCCTAGATGAAGAAAAGAAACACAGTCTGCTCACACTATGGGTTCAAATGTCCGAGATATTGTGGATGAGCTCCCCACCGACACCACAGATACGCGAGCCTCAAAGCTACGTTAACAGACTATTTCATCCCACACACAAACGTGGACTATGAGAGACACGTGTTCCACACAACTAAACAAGTGAAAGGGGAATCCATGGAGGCTTTTGTGATGCGATTGAGGTTGAAGATGAAGCACTGCAATTTCAATAATTACTCAAATGAGGAGGCACAGCACTCGAAGATCATAGTGGGATGCGAATGCGCAGACTTCAGGAAAAGACTATTGCAAAAACCATGCAACTTAGAGGAAATCCTGCAATTAGCTTGTTCGGAAGCAGCATTAGCATCCCAAGTTGAAGGTTGGGGCGAGATAAAGATCACACATGGAAAATGTGAAAGCGTCAACAAGCTGGAGAGCTCAACCACAGAATACCAGCTGCTATGGGATCATTGAAACACTCAACGCAGCACCACGGGGAAGACACCATCCAAAGTTGTGTTCGGAAGAAACATAAGAAAAAGAATACCCCACGTGGCCAGCCCCGAAGAAAGATACAAGGAGATGCTATTATGCGGGAACAGGACACCAGAAACAAAGAAAGCATGAAAAGACGGGCTGATGAAGACCACAGAGCAAGGCCCATCGACATAGAACCCGGAGACATTGTCATAGCAAGACAAACCCAAAGCAGAAAAAGCATGGCCGCGTTCTGCAAAGAGCCATTAACGGTGACTCAAGTGAAAGGGTCTCTCATCACGGCAGAGGGCGAAAGAAAAAGTATCACCAGAAATTCCTCACACTTCAGGCGAATGCCAGGCACCATAGAGTCCCATGACATGATCACTCATCAGACGCCGCAATCACTGTGAGGGACTCATCTGATGAAGGAGATGGAGAGGACTCACATGAAGAGCTGATCCCGTCATACCAAGAGGCCAGTGAAGAACAACGGGTCCTGAGATCTCAGAACTCGAAATAGGCCACGCAGACTAATTGAAGAAATGAACTAGAGGTGTCATCATTTTTAGTACCGGGGTGAGGGGTGATGTCATCACATGCACAAAACTCCCCCATCATGTGGAGGAGGACAGGGTGTCACGGGGCGGGAGGCGGGAAGGCGACGTCACTTATAGTTGAGAGTTGGAAGAATAAAGTTTGTTGAACCTTCCTCCCGGCTCTGCCTCTTATTGCACGTATGCATGTGGGAGGCCGTGTGGGCCTTGATTGAGAAAGTCCACAACAGACTTTACAGTAGCCCCTTCTACCTTTCCATGGCAGCCACTTGCGGAAGGAAACCGGGGCGTGGCGTTGAGTGGAGCCTTGTCGGCAGGGTAATGCCCTAGCGAGGGGCAATGAGTTTGGTTGTTACAAACTAATTGACCCCCGCCGAGTACTAATTATCATTAATCGGAATGTTGGGAGAAAAACAACAGGCTTTGTAACAGTGGTTAAGGCCATTTGCTGACTAAATATTTACAATGACTCATCAAAATGACAATGCATCGCTAGTGTAATGCGCCTTTACCCAGTGACAGGCTTGAGAGTTAGAAGTTGCTTGTCTCACCTTGTTCACGTTTCATCATTGTGAAAAATGAAAAAGTGATCAGATATGGATGCAAGAGATAAAAGTCTTAGAAAGCTATATAAGTAAGAAACAAAAATGCCTGCATAGTGGAGACAGGTGGAATGATTCTCAAATATTTGCACTGCAGCAAATATGGATATGCCAGTCAGCTGATGACATGCAAATGCAATTCACAGAGGGTGGTCGAGATGCTTCAGGTAACCTTCGAGAATGAGGTATAAGGTAGCAGGTGCAAATCTGAAAGTGCTGAATAGCAGAGTACCAGTAAACAGACCAGAAAGTCATGAAGCTTTGCAATACAGCATTTTTTATCTTTTTTTCGTGCACTCTGCCACCCGGCTAACTATCACAGCTCTCTTTTTGCAGCAGACTGGTACACATGCACATATTACCTACAGGTAATCCTAATTGCTTCAAGTCCT
Organism: Ambystoma mexicanum; assembly: GCF_040938575.1. Classification (NCBI taxonomy): domain Eukaryota; kingdom Metazoa; phylum Chordata; class Amphibia; order Caudata; family Ambystomatidae; genus Ambystoma; species Ambystoma mexicanum. Next base: position 1,283,947,266 of record NC_090934.1, read on the forward strand.
ACTCTTCCTCGTTGCAGTACTTACCTCTGAGGCCCCACCTCTATTCCAGGAACCCCTGTTCAATTTCTATTCTTCAGAGGTGTAATACCGCCCACTTACCCATGAACACCAGTTAACAATATCCAAGCTGGAGCATGGGGCCCTCCATGCAGGGAGGCAGAGGAGGGTTGTCAAAACGGTGACAAGGAAGAGTAGGACTTGGAGTAGTGAAGATTACTGGTAAGTAATCTGAGCATTACCTCCACATCCCTCTTCCTCATCCCAGTACTTACCTCTGAGGTATACCAAAGCATAGCCAAAGGGAAGAGGTCCAAAAAAACAGAGAGACACAGAAATGCAGCAACACAAACCAAACTCCAACCCCAGAGAAGCATATGCCAACAGTCAAAACCCAGACAATCAAAGAGCGTGGTCACATGGGCAAATATTAGTACAGAAAGAATAAATGAACAGAAAAATTTGACTCTGGTGTGCATACAAAAGGGGATAGGCTCGGTCAGGCAAAAACTACATATTCATATTTTATTCGTCAATTACACACACTGATAAAAAAACCACAATAATCCATAATAGATCATAAAACTGCTAAACATTTTGTTATTGACACCTATACAGCCTGTGATTCTAAATTAGGCTTTTTTGCTATAGGAGTTGGAGATACTATGGCCCTATATGAATTTCGGGGTGCCTTAAGGAAGGTAGCATTTTATACTATGCCCATTTTCTAGCGTTAGGCCCTTTTCATGTTATGTGTTTACGTGGCCCACCGGCATTAAGCTATCATTCGAAATACAACGTGCATTACACACGTACATTCTAAGTAAGACAGCACCTGATATTACAATTTTGGGTCTCGACAATTGGTCCTTGATGTGCTAGTCTGGCTAAACTATTTTGATACAAACTCTCCTAACAGTTTGCACTTCTTTATTTTTCTACACTAGGCTACCATTCTTACATTGCCTACGATGGAGGGTTGACTTGGGCCCTTTTACACCGCACCGTCATCGAAACCGTACAGGGATACAAACCACCATTGGATGTGTTCTCCATTGAATTAATGGAGGTATGGAGAGTCTTCTTTTGGTCTTTTACCATGTGTCTTTGTCATTTAGGTTTACAACCTTAGTTGGGGAACTAGGGATTGCTCTAATTCCAGTCCCGTTGTGTTGTCTCTGCAGATTGACTACTGCAGTGTCAGCTTTATTCCCAGGGCGGTTGGATGGTGCATTTATTCTCCCAACCTCCAATGGATGCTATAAGGTGACTTGAATTGGCATCTAATATTTTGAACAGATGTTTAGTCTCAATGAATTATTATCATTGTTTATGAACTTCAGTTCTGCAACACAGGGTTGCTAGGCTTGGCCAGGTGTTTTAATAATGTTTTTTGTTTTCGTCATATTTTCTTTGAATGTTTTGGTGAACAAGTGGACTGAAAAATTATTCGAGATGAAGATTACCTCATCATTTGAAATGAGAAAGCCAAGATGCTAATCAAGTTTTGCACATGTTTCCCTACATTGACTATTAATAAATTAGTCTGTTTTGTCCAGGTCCTGATGAAGACGATTGTCAGTTCACTCCTCTCCTGCCTGATAGGCTTGAACTAGACAATTACATTAGTCGAAACTGTCATGAACCGCCTGCGTCCATTCTGGATTTCGTGGTCCCTGACCCATAGAGGACTGAATTCCGTGATCCTTCCAACATGGCCGATTGGTGCGGAACGCAGCTTGCCAGTCTTTACGCGCTACGTTCAACATTCTACAAAGCAGACACGCCCCCGCGGCTCTGCGTGTCTCAACGCTACCGCTCAGAGTAGTCTGACGTGTGTTGCCGGAGTTCGCTCGGGGCTTCCTTCCTAGTCCCGTCTCCCGATTCCTTGAATCAACTTCCTTTCCTTTCCTCGAACTTACCTTCGAGCTTCTTCCTGATCCTCACCTGCGCTTGGGTTACAGCCTTCCGTGTCTCCGAGCTCGGACATTGTTTCCTTCCTGATTCCCGGTCCTGGACATCTGAATGCATCCTGGTGTAGGACTGCTATCCTCACGCTGGAACCCGAAGACCAGCACACGGGTCTATACAAATCCCAGACCGTGCGAAAGAAATCACCCAAGAAGGTCGCAAGCAAGGAAAAACAGGTGAGAAGGGGAGAGACTTGTGACAGAAACTACATATTAATTGGATGCCTTGAGATACATATATATATAACAACATTATACAAGGTACTAGTAGTTGACATTTAGCATTCTGTGCTGTGTGTTTTCTATCATTAACAATCGCACCTTATGATGATTTGCACTATGAGATTCTTTTTATACTATTAATTTGTTTACAGTACAATATGACATATTGTTTTTTACTGTTGATATAGTATTTTATGATGAATTGTACCCAAAAAATTATTTTAGGTATGGTCCATCCTTGAATAGTACAATTGGAGAGTAATACACCTATTAACCCTGACTACAGCAGGGCATATGCAATTGGGCTCAGTTAGACATTTTCACTACCCTATTATGGTATTCTCTCTTCAAACAGATAATTTCAGCTCAAGGTAGTACTAAAGTTGGATGATTTTTATATGCATGTTTAGTAGTTTTATGATCTATTATGGATTATTGTGATTTTGTATCACTTTGTGTAATTGACGAATAAAATATGAATATGTAATTTTTGCCTGACCGAGCCCATCCCCTTTTGTATGCACACAGGAGTCGAATTTTTCTGTTCATTTATTCTTTCTATACCAGTATTTGCCCATGTGACCACGCTCTTTGATTATCTTGATTTCATATGCTCCCCAGGTCCACGTGGAAGGGGAAACCCATCCTTTGGTTTCTAACAGGCAAAACCCAACATCAAAGAAGCCAACCCAGGGGTGAGAAACAACCAGCAGGGAATGGGCGAGAATGAGCATCGGCCCGCCCAGGCAGCAGAATCATTCAACACGAGTATTAACAACGCTAACTCGGGGACAAAAGAAATCTTTGCAATATTCAGGGAAATGGAGTCTCCCTCAGCCCCACCATCCACCCTCATTAAGGACGAGGCATGGTGCAACCAAATTCAGGCTGCCATGCTCGACAAATTGGACACCTTGCACACCAAAATCTTAGCTCACCAAAAAGCTCTATCCTCTCTACTAGCCTCCTTTCCTACAGCACCCCCTGTTGCTACCGCCTCCAGGCTGGTACCAACGTTTGAATTCTCAGACATGAGCAAATCTGAAGTCATTGCCCTCATAAAGTCGATCAAGCCGTCCAATTGTAAAGGTGAGACCTGCCCGGCATCACCAAGGATTGTGCCCCGGCCCTCGCCCCATTCCTCACTGCCTTCGTCAATTCGTCCTTCCAGTTGTCCTATATACCGACTGCCCTCAGGGAAGCCTGGGTTTGACCACTCCTAAAAAAAACTTCTCTAGACCCAGTGGTCCCAGGGAACTACAGACCCATCACCACAGTCCCTGTCTTGCTAATGATTTTGGACAAAGCAGCCTATCTACAAGTTCAAAAATTCCTTGAGGACAACCACCTCCTTGGACTATGCCAGTCTGGCTTCCAGCCACGACATGGTACCGAAACGGCACTACTTGACCTAAAAAATGAAATTGATGACCTGAGAGACTCAGGCAAACCTGTGCTCCTCCTCCTCCTAGACCTCTCAGCGGCCTTTGATCTGGTAGATCATAAAACCCTTTGTCACCATCTCTCCTCCGCAGCCAACTTCTCCCCGAAGGCCTGTGGGTGGATAACCTCCTTCCTACAGGAAAGAGTGATGAAGGTTATCTCTGACTCCTATAGTGCCATCCCCAATCCAATCAAATGTGGGGTCCCACAGGGATCCTGCTTAGACCCTACTCTCAATAACCTCTTCACCAGGCCCCTGTTCAGAATCCTTGACACCTTGGGCATCTCATTTACCAACTATACAGATGACACCCAGGTGCTCATACCCCTCTCGGTTGACTATCCAACTGATATTAACACCCTCGACTCCATCTACTCCATAATTCAATCCTGGATGGCAGAAGACTGGCATTGCCTCAACAGTGAGAAAACAGAACTTCTGCTGGTTGGATCCCCCTCCACATTGGGTAAATTGGACAAGGAGATTTGTTAATTCTCCATTGACAACATTCCCATCACAGTATCTCAAGTAATCAAGACACTGGGCATGTATCTCAAACCTATCCTTACCATGGATTGGCAGGTCAATGCCATTGCATCCTCTACAGCCTATCATTCTAAACTGATCAATGCAGTTAGGCCATTTCTCTCCCAACAGAACTGCATCACCATCGCTAGGGCCATCATTGGCTCTAGGTTGGTCTACTGCAATGCCCTCTTTGTTGGGACGTCCTAAAAGAATCTGGCTAATCTCCATATATCTCAGAATAATGTCTTAAGGGCCGCAACAGGTATCTCACGCAGGGACCACATTTCTGGGTTCAGGAGGCAGGTACACTGGCTACCCGTTAAGAAAAGGATTGTCTTAAAAAAACTGGCCCTTACAGATAAATATCTTCACGGCCTGGCACCCCTGTACCTAGCACAAAAGATCACCAAAAAGACAGCATCCAGACCCTCTAGGTCTGCATATGCTAATCGTATTACTGTTCCTCACACACGCAGAGTGCGTGCTGGAGGTTCCAGTTTCCCAACCATGGCCGGGACCTTCTAGAACACCCTCCCAGCCCAGATGAGGATGATTCGACGCTCATGCAACCTTCCGCAAGGCCATAAAAACTAGGCTGTTTGTTTGAAAGGGCCCGTCCCACCGTGCTGTGTATTATATTTGTAACCATCCCTTCGCGCTGCTACTGTATTATGAATGGGCCTGTCCCACTACGCTATGCAATGTATATGTTACCATTAATTTGCCCATCCACTGTACTATGCAATGTAACCTCTGAGAATGTAACCAACCCAACTGTAACCAAGCAAATTGTATTAAGCATCTGTCCATGGGCCGCTCCCTGTAACCCTCAAGCAAGCACTCGTAAATATCCTTATAGCGCCTCGATGCCTGTGGGCTGTAGTGCACTCTACAAATCCAAAATAAATAAAATAAATAAATAAATACAAGCCAACAGCAGAGACACCCTAAGGGGATCCACCCAGGAACCTGCCACCCCCATGCGGAACGACGCCAGACAAGGCCAGGCACAGAATACTGGACCCCGGAGGAGAACCGCAAGACCACAGAAAGCACCCACAGAGGTCCCCAAAACGGCACAGGGACAAGAAGCAGCTAGACCCCAAAGGAAAGGACCCACTAAAGCATCCCCCACCATGTGGCCCACAGACCCCCCCAAACCACCTGTGGACTGAAACAGAGGCCCACCGGGAGTGAAGCATGGAACTAGCAGCAACACAGTTAACCCCACCAGGAGGAACGGAGAACAGGCGGGGAGGACAGCCGACCACCCACACCAAATCCAGAAAGAAAACACCCCAGTGGCTGACCAAGGATTGTAAGGTAGAAGGACGCCAAGCCCGGAGGAACACCACAGGACCAGAAAAACCCTGACAAATCAACCGATTGAAACAACAGGGCCTGGACAAACGGCACACAGACCCAGCTACACAAGCGATGAAGCACCACCAGAACCCACAACTCTGCTCAGAGTGGTACCACAGAAGCCAAACCAGGGCCAGAACACAGGAGGCCACGTGCCCCAGCAGATGAACAACAGGCGAGCTGGAACCACAGCTGCCGGAAAACCCTGACGAGGACAAAAAATGCCGGACCCATTCCAGAGGCAGAAGACCACCCCAATGAGGTGCAAAATGGTGTCCAAATGAAAACAGACCCCGGGAGTGAGAAAGGTGGGATACACACAGAAACCCACATCCCAGCTGACCAGATGTAGACGCGGCAGGACCATGCCAGGACAGACCCCCGCCAGGCTCTGAGACCAGCTGGCCTACCAGATAGTGGAAAAACACCATGCAGGAGGAGACGAGCCAACATGGGAGCCATCAAGGGAAAACACTAAAAGGGCCGAAAACACATCTCAAAGGGAGGACCAGTAACTGAAATGCCAAAATCCCAAAGCAAAAAGGAGAAGGGAACAGGGAAGGGAAGCAGCGCCACATGGGACCAATAGTCCCGGGAAAAAACCAAGAGAAGGACACAGGACACACCCACTCCTCTCGCAGAAGCACACAGGCAGCGCAAAACATGAGGGGAAGATTGACAGGGCGCAGCCCAGGGAACGAAAAAACTGAGCCCTGGCACAAACCCCTCAGAAACGGTGTGAATACTAAGCAGTGTGCTGGCAACAATATCAAACACCAACAGGGCCAGATCAAAACGTAAAAGACGATCATAAGAATGCCCACAATTTTAAATTCGAAACATGTCTTATAGTAAATCAGTAATAAACCCTTTTGAGCGAATAATGAAAGTTGGACTCTGCAGTTTTGATTGGTCACAATACTCACCCGGGCAAAAATATGTCTATAGATTACAGGACATATATACCAGTTTGGACAGCTGCAAGAGGCTTCTGTGTAGACTCGCTGCTCGCGAGAGGACTGACGATAGGGCCGTAATTCCGTAGTGTGCCACAAGGAGGCCTCTGGCACTTCGGAAAAGAGGCTGAGGGGATCATTTTTTCTCATTTTCTGAGAGAAACTGAAGTGCTGCAGTTACGGGAGGGGGAGAGTTGGCTGGCCACAGGGTTTGGGGGCTGGGTGGCAATGGCTTGGGTGCCTTAGGCCACGGCTCTCCCTGTGTGAAGCATCTGGCACACTGACGGCTGCTTTGGGAAGACATGGGGAAAGCATGGCAGAGGGAGTTCTGCTTGCTGCTGTGAAGTGACAGCAAGGGGAAGCTCAGTACAGAAGAGTACAGCGGAGGCGTGACAGACAAGCAGGCACAAAAGGAAGGTGGTGGAAAGAGTGGGAAAAAGGGGAAGCTCAGTACAGTAGAGTACAGTGGAGGCGTGACAGACAAGCAGGCACAAAAGGAAGGCGGTGGAAAGAGTGGGAAAAGAGGAACTAAAGGGGAATGTGGTACGGGGAGACTGCTGGTGGGAGAGGGTGGCAGAGGTAACACTTCAGTAGGTGTTCCAGTGGGAAGTAGTGTCAAGGGGTGAAGGAATGCAAGGGGCTGGTACTAATGAGTAGTCCTGCAGTAGGTCCACAGTGGATAGGAAGGTTGAGGAAGCTGGGAGGGCAGGTAATGGACAGCTAGGTGAGAAAGCAGATAGCAGGTGTGGGGAGAAGCCAATGGAGGGTGATTTGGAGTGGCGAGTGGTCATTAAGTCGGCTGAACCTGATAAAGACCTTGCTGGTGTTAGCATTTTTGTCATTTCTGAATGGGTAAAGGAAGGAATTGGTGAGGTGCAGTCTGTGCAGGTGATATGTGGAGGGAGATTGTTGGAAAAAGGTTCAAGTATGCAAACCAGGAATAAGGCTTTGGACTTAGCTAGCCTTGGGAAACACCCTATAACTGTAATGGTACAGTATGGGGTTACATGCAAGGGTGCGATATATGGAGTCCCTTTTAGTACGCATGATAAGGATATAGCAAGATCACTGCAAGGTATTGGGGTGTTGGAAGTGTGGCAGTTGGGGAAAAAAAGTTTTGATGGATGCACTAGCTCTATGACTGTTGCACTGCGGTTCAAGGGGAGCCTAGACCCAGAATGTGTGTATTTGGAGTATCAGCGCTTTAGGGTCAAGCAGTATGTCCCGGCACCTCTTTGATGTTATAAATGCCAAGAGTATGGCCATGTGGCACAAACATGTAGGAAGGATAAGCAGTGTAGTAAATGTGGTGGGCCCCATGATATTAAGGAATGTGTGACCGAAGATACACCAACGTGTTGTAATTGTCGTGGTGAACAGGTTGCTTCTTATGGGGGTTGCCGTAAGCATGTAGAGGCCTGGACAGTAAGGCAAACAAAAGTGAGCCAAAAATCACCTATGCTGCGGCAATTCAGAAAGTGAGAGAGAGAAAGGAAGTGGTGAGAAGTCCTTAGGTTCCTGAGGGACAGTTGGAGGTGAGGTGCAGCAGATCCATAGGAGTGGCGAGGTGCCTATACAGGGGTTTAATGTCAGAATGGAGGACTTGTTATGTTTTATCATTGCACCCATTAACATGATGCCTGAGTGTAAGTCGAAATCTGATAAATTGCAGGCGGTCGTGAGGGCCACAAAGATGTATCTGAAGATAGAAAATCTCACAGACTGGGATGTGCAGGTGATGCTACCCATGATAGTCCAGAGGTATGAAATGATGACAGTGGAATGGCAGGAGTTTATTGCCGAATGAACAGGAGCTGAAGAGAGAATTACTGAAAGAAGGTAATGTGGATATTGTGTGTATACAGGAGACGTGGTTGAAAGGCGGTCTCAACTTTCACTTTCCAGGGTATGTGTTGTATCGGAAACATAAGAGTTGTGAGTAGAGGGGGTGGTGTTGGTATTATGGTTAAGAGTGGTATTCAACGTTCAGTAGTTGAGTGTTAGGGGACATTGAACTCATAGGCATAAAAATACCAGTGGGTAATGGAACAATAGTTGTGCTCAACTTCTATTACCTGTGCAAACCCCTAGATATACGGGCGTTACAGCTCGCCCTGGGTCAAGGGGGAAGTTCATATTCTGTGGCGATTTCAATAGTCATAATACCTTATTGAACAGTCCTGTGACAGATATGAATGGGGAAATACTTGAGGCAATGGCAGAAGAGTGAGGGCTTGCACTGTTGAACTCTAAAGAATATACAAGGACAGACGTAACTATAGGCAAGGGGTCCTACCTTGATTTGACCTGGGTTTCAGCGAGTTTGGTGCCCAAGTGCATGTGGAAAGTGAGGACGGATGGGGAGATAGGGAGTGATCATGGATCTATTGTGCAGAGATAAATGTCATTATGGTAATAGCGACCAGTTCTACTCCCCAAGGTTATAACATAAAAAATGGACTGGGTGAAGTTTTGTGCGAGGTGCGTTGATTTGATGGTTGACAGTGAAGAAGGTGGAGGCCCGACTTTACACTTGCCCTCCACAATAGAAGAGTTGGATCAAGCATTAGTGCATGTGTTTTACCGGCAAGGCTACCGCCAAACTTTTAATGAGGCCCATTGTGTTGCGTATTAGACAGCAGCTGGGGAAATGCACAGTGGGTGGGACGGGAAATGAGTTGGTGGACAGAGCTGCATATGAGGCCATGACTAGGGAGGTAGTGGTTATAGAGATCCCCTTAAGTGTCTCTGAGATCCAGTTGGTGAAAGGCAGAGTTAAGGGAGAATGGCAATGTAGGTGGGATACGAGCAGGAAGCGGAGGCAGTTGTACGCGGTACAAAGCAAGGTTCATTGTAAAAGATGTGGGGGAATGCAGAGTTGGCACGCAGAGAGGAAACAATTCTGAATCGGCTAAGAGTGGGACATGCAGGTTTGAAAGGATGGAGGTTTAAGATGGGTAGAGTCACTTCTGCAAATTGTGAGGCGTGCGTATGCCCAGAAATGTTGGCTCACTATATGATAGGATGCGAAAAGTTCCGGTTGCAGAGGGAATTGCTAATAGCTAGGATGAGTAGCATCGGGGTGGCAGTGAAGAGTATAGTTGACGTGCTTCACCTCAAAATGGGGTCTGAGGATAAGCAGTGCAGATTCCTCCTTCAATATGTTAGGGACACTGGGAAGTGGCAGGAACTTCAGCAGAATTGCGTGACTGACAAGGGTGCCTAACGGCGAACATCATCTCTCCAAATGGAAAGCGCCGGCTTCTGCCCTTGAGGAGCCATCCCAAGAAGAAGAAGAAGAAGGCGGCTGCAACAAGTATGTGAGTGGCTGTTTCTGTATTAAGTCTCCACTGCTGAGTGAAACGTGGGTTGCTCATGCGGGCAATAAGTCGACTTCAGAACAGATCTCGCTGGGAGCGTCCCGGGCTAACCCCTGGGCCTGGGGACAGATCTGTTCTGAACTCGAGTTATCGCACAGACAAGAAACATGTGCTTTACCGAGCGTCTGAAAGAGGTCTGCTCGCTGCAGTCTTCTGAAAGCTGTTTGTCCGTTGAAGCGCAGGTTGATTGTGGGTACGATAACTCGGCTTCAGAAGAGATCTGTGAGTGTTGTGCGCAAGCCCCTGGGTCTGGGCACAGGCAGCGCTCCGGCAAGACAAGTTTTGCCAGTGCACGGCTCCGGCTCCGTCTTGTTCTGGCCCATTTCCTGCGCTTGTACAATTTGTTTTTACGACTATGGTGATGAAGCAATGAAACAGAAGGGAACTTAATACTGCTAGTTTACTGTTATGTACCACATACATAAATGTTAGTGTGCTGTAGGAAATTGTTTCTTTGATATGTACAAATATACATATGATTTTGAAGACTGTGTTTAAGGGATTCTACATTTGAGTAACAATGCAGGCATGTTTTTATAATTGTGCTATAGTGTCATGCATGCTTCTACAGTGCTCTGATGCTTGAATTTCACTACTTGGCACTAAAGTAAAAAGTAAGAAAGATGAACATAGCTTATTTTAATAATAATAATTTCGCATTTCTATAGCGCTACGAACCCTCAGGCACCTGAGCACTGCTTATTATTACCCACGGTGTGTGGTGCTCATTTATCGACCCCAGAAGGATGAAAGGCTGAGTTTGGCCTTGCCGGGATTCAAACCTGCATCAGCAGGCTCTGCACAGGTATCAAAGCGAGCGCTCAACTCGCTGTGCCACTTGACCGACTTTTAATGTGTTCTATGGCAATCAACATGCCCAAAAGGATGTCATAGCGGTGAACCGACTGAAGCTGAAGATGCAGTTTAGGAATTGCACAGGAAATACGGGAGAAAAGATGGTACAATTGCAATAATGAGAAAATACATCAAGCAATACATTACCTATAAGAATTTGCAGCAGATGGTATGGGGTAGCAAGGTAGCGCAGCGGAGTGTACTTTACATTGTGAGGTTAGTATTGAGGAAACACAAAGTAGTTGGGGTATGTGTAGATGGAAACTGTTGCATAGCCAAATCATAAGTGGGCAGCAGGCAGGGTGGTTTGTGATGGAGGTATAATAGAGCATTCATGTGGTAGCGAGAGCATTTATGGCCATGGAATTCACAGGTGCTACATGGAAAGGGGCGCACATCCCATGTTGAGCATTATATTGGCAACCCTGTATTTAATCAAAGTAAGGAAAAGCATAAGGCATAGATTGGGACATAGACCTAGTGGTGCTACTTTCCAGTTATGTGTGAATTTCATGTCTGATTAAGAAGGACATTTTTTAAGAAGATGGTTTTGAGCTCCATTTGGCACAAGACGAGAAGTGGGAAGGCACAACGTGGGTGGCACTAAATTCTAGGTACCCAAGGCACAACCAAAGAAGGCATGGCTGAGGGTCTGTTTTCTGGAACTTGGGATCTCTAGGCAAATATATTTCTTACAGTGCAGTGAGAGTTCCACCTTGTTGACAAGGGATTCTGATGCCCTGAGATAATAATGTGATAATAATAATCATAATAATAATTTTGCATTTATATAGCGCTACGAATCCTCAGGTATCTGAGCGCTGCTAATTATTACCCATGGTGTGTGGTGCTCATTTATCGACCTCGGAAGGATGAAAGGCTGAGTTTGGCCCTGCCGGGATTCGAACCTGCGTCAGCAGGCTCTGCACAGATGTCAAATCGAGTGCTCTACTCGTTGCACGGTACTTCATTGGGGACTACACTGTGAGAAATGAGAGCAAGGGTGTTTGGTCAGAGTGACATGTTGCAGTTAATGCACGGACAACAGTGCACTGAACTGCTTTCACTGGGGCTGGCCATGATTTAGCAGGGCCAGTCAGGAGGGCATTTACATAGTCTAATCTGAGCTTCACCAATGCTCCAACACTGTGTGCAGGTCAAACACCAGGATGAGTTCTTATATTTTAATCGTCTTTATTGAACTTTAAAATAAAACAGCTATATCAAAGCTTACAGGCACATGCTGCAATTAGCCTGTACAATAGTGTATCAGTCTTACTGAAGCATAGTAGCAGAGAACACAATACATTCCTTAAAGACTAAAAAGAAAAACACAATGCTAGCGCTCTGAGGACAATAATCAAGTCATATATGGCCCACAATTATTACAGGTCTATCTAGGAATTGTGAGAAACCTGAAGCTATTTTCACTTCTACTCCCCTTGGATCCTCTACGCAGGTGGCCAGATAAAGGCCATCGCTTTTGGATCCTGACCCTGGGGGTGGACAAGCGAGGGAGCATCACCTGGGTGGAGGGCCTTTGGGGACCGAGAATGGGGTGTCTTTAGGCGAGACATGGTTCCCCCTTAACCTAATGACAACCAACCTCTCCCGACCTTTATTAGTTATTGTAGGTCAGCTCCCCTTCTTTTCCCGCTTGAGACCCCTGACAGTTCTAAGACAAGGAAGAGACAGCTAGGGTAATGAACACCACACACGCTCGCCATTCTAGTATTGAGACAAGGAAAAATCAACTGAGAGTAATGAACACCATTCACTCACACCACTTAGTTACTGGGATGAAGAAGATGCCTGCAAGAGGTCAGGCATGTCCAGGTAATCAGAGTCAGGGAGAATTGAATGATGGAATACACTTACAGCCTGTTGAAGGACCACAGGTGTATTAAAGGAGAAGCTGTGTAGGAGAGAGGGAGACCTGGGAAACTTGGGCAGAGATCAGTGGAAAACCCCGGGCAACTGGAGGCAGCGTGGTGGGACCCAAGAAGAAGACTGCATGCCGGCCGACTTCCCCAAGCCAAGGGAAACCTCCTGTGTGTAGAGGGAAGCCTCCCGTGTGAAGTGGGAGCAAAAGGAGCTGCAGCGAGGCAAGAGCACAGAGGACACTGTGTCCGGCCTGGCAGAGACATTGAAGTTGCCTGGGCCCACCAAGGTCCTGTCCACATGCGAGCGGGGCTTGCAAGACCCGAAGCAAGAACCCGAAGGATGGAGAAAGGCAGAAAGGACCACTGGAGGAAGACACCAACAGCCGGTGAGTGCTAGGGAAGTTACCCAGAGACCGGGGCGCTCTGGGCGGGCTGCGAAAGTAATAAACAGCATCAGGAAAATGAATGCGTCAGTTGCAGATGCAGCTGTGAAGTTAACTGAATGAAAACAGCATACCTGCTAATATTGAATAACGAACTGAGTAAAAGCAGCACATCTGCCGTATTGAATAACAAACAAACTGAAAGCGGTAAATATGCCAACTTTGAATAATGAACTGAATGCCAGTAGTGAACCTGCTGGTGGGCTCTGTTGAGGCACAGATGAATGAGGACGTGAGCACTGGAAGCTCTGTCCGGGCCGCCATTATCCTGCGAAATACATCCTGGTTCCCGGTACAGAAGGTGGCGCACCTATGCAGCATATGACCCCTGAGTACACCAGCTCTCAGCCGCTGCACTCCTGGTCAAAATCGGGCCACGGGAACCGTTTTGTGCCGTCCCAAACCGGGATGCCATCTTGGGCCTACAGTGTGCTGCGCAGATGGCAGAAGCATGAAGGTGCCCTCCTCGCCCACCATCCTGCAGCAGGAGTCCAGACCGCATACCCGGAGACTGAGCCACCAGACACGGCTGCTGCGACCCCGTGGGCACCTGCGGCGAGGGGATGGCCGCACACTGGGGGGCAACGCGGCTGAGAGACAACCGCCGGCTATCATGGGTGAAAGCAGAGAAACCACTAGGGAGGCCATTGGAGGGAGCACACCAGTGGCAGAGGGGTGGGTTTGAGCATCAGACTGCTTCCCTGCATTAGTGGCCATTGGAGGGAGCACAGCATCAACAATGAGGCGGGCCTGAACAACGGGCCACACCACTGCACCATAAGACAACTTGGGGTGCCGGAGTTAGACACTAATAGTGCGCACACACGGATCTCCGGGCTGGAAGATTTGAGGCCAAATCCGGGACGGCCCCACTGGACACCGAACCAAGGCGCTGCAAGGACACCCACCCGGGCAGGAAGACCTCCCATGATAGCATTAAATCGGGTGAGCCTGGCGCAGTTACAGCGGGACAGTTGAGTGGGGGTAACGCTGGCTGGAGAGAGGCAGCAATGGAATAAGACCCACAGGGTGAAGGAGGGGTGTCCCTGCGAGCACAGGAGCCCATACTGCTGGTGTTAGCCACCCTGGTTGATGCACACAGGTGAAGTCAAGGATAAGCACAAGAAACCTGGGCAACAGAGCAAAATCGACCAATTCACAGTGGGGGCCATCCACCCACCCACGGTTCTGACACAGGAAACCGAGTATGGAGGAGGAAATGGGGGACCCCCAGCTTTCCCTCCGAGATGTCATGAAGGCCATAAGAGATTCTGGCGCTGCAACTGAAGTTAAACTGGACGGCCTCGCAGCAGAGGTGTCCTTCCTGCGCCGGGATCTATGGAACCTTGCAACAAGAGTAGGTGAAGCTGAACAGCATGTCTCTGACACTGAAGATGCAATTAAGCAACTGGAGAAGCAGCTAATGCCTGTCACCCAAAAGCTCACCCAGATGGAGAATAAGGTGGAAGACCGTGAAGGCAGGGCACAGCGTAACAACCTCCGCATTGTTGGTGTGCCCGAGAAGGAGGAGGGCCACAGCATGGAGCTTTTCCTGGAGGACTGACTGGCGGACCTGTTTGCACCAAAGAGACTTTCAAAATTGTTCTCCTTGGAGTAGGCGCACAGAATCCCAACAGGCCGGCACACTCTGGGGGCACCCCCACACACGATAATAGCAAGGCTATTGAACTATCGAGATAGGGATGCCCTACTGCAAATGGCAAGAGCTCCCATCACCTACAATGGCCATTGGGTGGGCTTTTTCCCCAGACTACACCAGGGAAGTTCAGAAGGCACAGCGATCATACGATTCTATCGAGAAAGCTGCATTCGCTGGGCATCAAATTCACCCTCTTTTCCCGGCCCAACTCAAGGTGCAGCACGGAGGCTCCATTCATCTCTTCTACAACCAGAAGGAGGCATGGGCTTGGCTTGAGACTCAGGTCTTATCGGGACCAGGATCCCAACTGACAATCGTGGAGCTGCAATGTGAACTGGCCCAGGAAGGACTGCTGGATGCAGTCAGTAATCAGACTCTGGAGCAACCGGCACAGAACGAGGCTGAGGCCAAAAAAGGGGGAAACGGCTGATGAGGCAACCACGAGAAGACTGGCTGCGAACTGAATGACAACGCAACGAGGTACCGGGCAAAAGCGGCCATGGAACTGGAGTGCGTGTCGTGGTGACTGATTTAGCGGCTTCCCCATAGATGCTTTTCAGTTTTCTGCACCTGTTGGTGCCATGTTGGGCGACAGGTGTTTCACGTTGGGAGGAAGAAGGGGGGTGGGGTACAGGGGGACTCTCAGGGCGAGTGTGGCAGGTTATCATTCTGTTGTTGGGGGTGGGGGGTTTATGCAAGGTACGGTTGGGTGATGGATATGTGCTGAGAGGCTTGGTTGTTCAGAAAGGGAATGTGGATGAGAGTGCGGACACGGAATAGGGCTGGGAGAAGACCCCCGGTCTGGTATGCCCAACTAGTATTCTGGCGGGATGATGGCTGAGGGGAAAGTCTCCTTGTTGACATGGAATGTCAATGGACTGGGCTCCAGCATCAAACGATGCCTGGTACTTCAATTTCTGAACAGACACAACCCAGACATAGGTCAATAGTCTGTGTTCTACATGAGCCTATGCACTTGGCTTCGCGTTTCTATTAGTAGCTACTAAATAAGTTATTATACATATTTTAGTTGTTCATAGTATCCTTAGTTTATTTATAATTCTAAATTGTAAATAAGTGTTCATATAAACATTACAATCATTAATTTTGATACAGCAGTGCCAACAAACTCCGCTAGGAGGCAAGTGCATGCGTTTTACCCCTGCTCTGGCTTTTTCAAGGCACAATTATTACAGTTCATTCAACAGTTACAGGTCATGTTCTAAACATTATTTCCTAAAGTCTGTCCATCTTATCTAAGTAGTATTGATTTTAGATATACATTCTTTTCATGTTTTTACAGTCTATGATACTGAGTGGATGAGTATCTTGTGGTTCTGTAGGGGGGTAAGGAGCAATGGGAAATGAGTGGATTGAAGTTAGTACTTATTGCCACATTGATAGGTGTACTGGTTAAAAGTTAGTCAAAGGATTAAGACAGAAATAGACGAATCGGAAACAACAAAAAAAACATGGATACCATTCTCAATCACCAGGATGAGATCAAATTAAGGAAAGCAAGGAAAACCTCTCGAGATGATAAAGACTACAGACAAGCTAGAGT
The DNA here is from genome assembly GCF_040938575.1 of Ambystoma mexicanum. Lineage (NCBI taxonomy): Eukaryota > Metazoa > Chordata > Amphibia > Caudata > Ambystomatidae > Ambystoma > Ambystoma mexicanum. Next base: position 1,283,963,533 of record NC_090934.1, read on the forward strand.
GTACACTTATGAGCAAAAATATGATGACAAAAGGAAACCAGTATCAAGGACTAGCACACAAGGAACCTCACCAGCCAGCTCACATGCAAACAGCTAAAATTAAGCTACCAACAAGAACCAAACGGACAGCCTGGGACACACTATTTTTTTTTTAGAACAAATAAAACATTACCACCGTGGCAACAGATGAACAAATACAAAACAAGTGAGAGTCCTGCACCCATTGGTTTTAAACACCCCAATGGCAAAACCTATGCCAATGGTACGACCCACATCAGAGGATGTAGGGGAAGAGGAGGAAAGGGGAAGAGGAGGAAACAACCAGGAATAAGAACACGATCAGAACACAGGAAGGAAACAGTGGAACAAAGACTAACCTCGTACTGAACTAATCATCAAAAACACTAAATGAGATTGAAATTAGTGGTATCCTTCACACCATGTATAGATCCAAACTATATCAATCTACATATTGACGCTTTCAAGTTGTTATGAAAACTAAAATTGAAAAAATTCTTCCACAATCTAGACCCAATCAGGGAAGAAGAGAGATGTCAATATCCGAAGAGTAACTTATCTATAAAAAACCTAACCAACACCAAACTACTTCTATCACAAGAGGAAAACATGGAGATCCCTGAAAAAGACATGATCGACCACCTAGGAATACATAGTAGTGCACTTAGAGAAAGTAAACTAAAATCGAAATCCAAATTCATTCCCATAATACAACAGGAGAATTGCATTGATGCTTTTCATATAGCAGTAACTAAAGACTTTGAACAGGCAATTGCCAAACCCACTAATAAAAGAATGAAGAGCAATCTAAATGCAAAAGAAAAAAACACCCATATACAATCTCAAATCAGACAAAGCGATAAAAATAAAAGAGGCGGACAAAGGTGGGAACATTGTAATACTAGACAGAACTGAATACATCAGAATGGCAGATGACCACCTGGCCACCGCAGGCTGTTCACAATTGTACAGAAAATCTTTATATGAGACAATATTAAAGAATTACAGAGACTATTGAACAAATGGCATAGCAAACTGCTTATCAATGATGATGAAGTGTTTAATAAACCAAGAGTGCCGACAATATACTTTCTACGCAAAGTGCATAAGGAATATACTGAATTACCAGAAATAAGACCAGTTGTTAGCAGCATTGGGTGGGAAATGGATCATATATAATGTATCTAAATTAATTGACAAAATTATCAGACCTGATGTATACAAACTACACTCATACACCCGAGATACTATGTACGTATTGGAAAACTTAAATGAAGTAGAATGAAACAAGGAATACATGTTGGTTACCATGGATGTGAAAGCACTGTATACATGTATAGATCACAATTTGGCAATCAAAACCATTGATTTTACACATGAGGATATATCAGCTTCACATTACTTGTGCTGAAGAACAATGTATTTCTATTCAATGACACACTATACCAACAGTCTAAGGGCATAGTAATTGGCACCTGTTTTGCACCATCCATGGCAAATCTGTTTGTCTGGGAATTTGAATGTAAGCATGCATGCAAACACCCAAGCTTGTCACAGTAAATTATCAAATGTCAAGGTTATATTGATGACATTCTCATTATAATACAATTCCCGATTGAAATGAGCAAGACTTAGGTGACGTTCCCGGACTTCTATATATGTGGACAGTGACAAACTAGTGACAAACTAGAGACTAGGACCTATCGTAAAAAGACTGAAGCAAATGCCACCCTACAGGCCTAGAGGCCAATAGCTGTCACCTGAAAAGCACGATTCAAAATATCCCAACTGGGGAATTCACAAGGGCAAAAAGGAATTGCAGCCAGGAGAACACCTATGTCACTGAATGTAGATATATTCAGGAGAGATTTGGCTCATGAGGATACACCAAAGAGTGCATACAAAGGGCTAAAATGAAAGTGGACAGCAGACAACAGGGCGAATACTTTAAACCCAGGGATGACACAATAAGGATGATCACACAATGTACAAGGGACAACACAGCCATACGAAAAATCTTTCAAAGGAATTGGCATTTGCTAAAACTTGATCCAGACCTAGAGAACTACATATCAGACAAACCAAACATAATTTACACTAAGGCTCCTACTCTACGTACTGAATTAAGCCCAAGCTTTATGGACAGAAACAAACACCAAACGAACATTCTGACTGGTAAACCAATCAAGGGATTTTACAAATGTACAAATTGTAGCATGTGCAGATCTGCATTGAATAATATCCAAAGTTACAAAACTGCAAATGGAATGGATGCCAAAATCAAGGAATGCATTAATTGCAGAACGACATCTGTAATATATTTTATAATATGTGTATGTAACAAAACCTATGTAGGAAGTACTATATGGGAATTAAGAGTGAGAATCAGAAAGCATCTGGGCAACATCTCCACCCCAGGAAACATCTCTGCACTTTCAGAACACTGGACCAAACAAAATCAAAATGTTAAGAAAGAGGACATCAAATTCTTTGGAGCTAAACACCTAGACCTAGACAAAAGACTGAGTGACCGGAAAAAAATCTACGTCAACAAGAATGTAAATTAAACTGTAATTTGAGATCAATCACAGAGGGCCTTAACATGGACACTGAAATGCACCGCTTTCTCTTAATGAAGCAGATCTCGAAATGATGAATGGACGCAGTAGCCTGGGTATCTGGTACCAGATCTGATCCAATTTGGGAAAGCCACTAACAGTAAGAGCCCCAAACCATTTAATGAGATAAACACTTTTTACTCGAACATTGATGATGCTTGGTACCAATATTATTGTATAACATTGAAAAGAATAAATAACACCATCCAACTCCAACCAGTAATATCCTTAATCACTGACTTATTGATTGAGGGCATTACATTTTATAAATGGAGAGCATATTGTTTAAAGTAAGATGAAATGCCCAAAGTACTAGAATTCATCAACAAGGGATACTCCCCAAGAGGATGGTTGAACCTCTGACCACCATGTATTTAGAATACTTGAGGATGCAAATGCACCGATTTAATCAATGATTAAGAAACCGCATGTTAATAGACTTCCCACAAATAGGGACAGTAATATACTTTTCGAAGATGACACAATAAGCTTTAAGACTCTATCATTCTACGCCACACACAGCAATCAACTTAATTCAATCTAAAATAGATCCGAAATACAAATAAGATTGAGACTGCAAATGTAAACAGATCATGTAATCACGTCACTAGGATTCAGACGCACGGTACACTTTGATGACACAGCCGCAGAAACGTCATAAACGCTGGTTAACATTAAGTATGGCAGAGACGCTGTCACGCAGGAGGAACAGAACGCGCAGAAGGAACCCAACCCATAACCACAGAAATTATGAAATAACCAGGTAACTCGTAAAGGTATGACAGCAATGAATGCCGAAATCGCTATGTGATACTGAACCACCATGTTTTTTACAAGTCATGTCACGTTCTCACATCACACACTCCACAAGCACTTATGGAGAGATTGGATACGCCTGCAACCTATGGGATCGGGGGACCTAAGATAGTTAATTCTGAACAAAAGAACACCTCATGTAAAACCTACTAGCATTTCAATTTATCTTGACCCCTGGGTGACCACTTACGCACAGGATTACGTATGCACAGGAGTAATATGTGTCCAACCTATGTGACTGGGGAACATGAGTCTACGAAACAATAGATTTTCTAGGACTAATGGCACCACTGCCCCATGCTAAATATAAATGATCTCCGTCACCAACACAACATTGAAACTACATCTTAGCACTAAACGTAACATTAGGAGGGCCACCAGGAATCACTCACCATTTCATCAATGACGGGTAAAACTGCTCCATAAGATAAGAATGAACAGCGTGTGTCTCAAGCTAGTGACCAATAAACTTATGATGGGTACTAATCTGTAAACACGGCCATTTAATGTACGTGAAGTGACTAAAGATGGACGAGACTAGAGTGTAAGTCAGAAACTAATAGTCTGTACCAATCGGGGATACACAGAATTTACTCAAAGGTATATCACCTACTCACAACCACGGCTCACATACCACCTGAGCACCTAGAACCATGTCAATATGATTTCAATTGACTTCTGGGTAAACGTATGAAAACGTATTTAACCGAGATCTACTCTCTTACAGCCACTAGGACCAAGAAACTAATTAACAAACAACGGAAAGGGACCAATAATATAAACAATCGCGGTGGGTTCCATGTTTCAAGACACTCCGAAGGCAATAGGACAATGCCAGAACTATAATATTCGACTAATAGGGTCTTACCTTGCATCCAAAGGTAAGCAACGTCAAAATTGACTAACTTTTAACAGGTAAGCATATCAATGTGACAATAAGTACTAACTCCAATCCACTTATTTCCAATTTCTCCTTACCCTCTACAGAACCACAAGATACTCGTCCACTCAGCATCATAGGCTGTAAAACATGATAAGAATGTACATCTAAAATCAATGCTGCTTAGATAAAACGGACAAACTTTACAAATCATTTTAATAACATAACCTGTAACTGTTGAATTAACTGTAATAATTGTGCCTTGAAAAAGCCAGAGCAAGGGCAAAACGCATGTACGTGCCTCCTACCGTCCTCTTTGACTCCTCTCTCTCCTTCTCCCAACACATTTCCCTCACTTCTCGCACCTGTCGCTATCACCTCTTCAATATTCACAAAATCCGTCCCTCCCTCACGTTCCACGCTACCAAACTCTTAATCTCCTCCCTCATCTTCTCCCGCCTCTTCTATTGCTCTTCCCTACTCTTTGGACTACCTACATCTCATCTTGCCCCCCTTAAATCCATCTACCACTCTGCTGTTCGTACCCTTTGTCTCCTTACCTCCCTGACTCCATCTCCACCTCCCTATCCTGCCTTGGCTGGCTACCATTCCACGCTCAACTTAAATTTCACTTTCTATGCCTTGTCTTCAAATCCCTCCATGGTCTTGCTCCCCTTACCTCCCCTCCCTTCTCACTTTCTACTCCCCCTCCCTTCGATCCGCTGACCATTTCCTTCTCACTGTTCCTCCTTCCCCCTGCACCTCCTCCCGTTTCCGCTCCTTCCAACTCCTAACGCCTCTGCACTGGAACTCCCTTCCTCTCGAAATCCGCTCCACCCCTACCTTCTCCTCTTTTCACACTTCCCTTAAATCTCTCCTCCTCCATTCTCCTCCTTGAAACCCCTCCCCCCTCTCCATCCCCTCCTTCCTCACTCTTTCCCCTTGACTATCTCTCCCACCTCCCCTCTCTCTCTCCCTTCCCTTTCCCTCCTCCAACTCATCACCATTACTCCCCCCTTCTCCCCTCAGTTAATTGCTCTTTTCACTGTTTTGTTGAATGGTTCATATTGTAATTTTGCTTCTACCGTTATATTGTTTATGTTTTATGTGCTAAGTTGTTCCACTGTACAGTGCCTTGGTGTAAGGCGCTTTATAAATCAATAAATACAATACAAAATACAATACTGGCACTACTGTATCAACATTAATGATTGGAATGTTTATATGAACACTTATTTAGAAATATAAATAAACTAAGGATACTGTGAACTAAAATACATATAATAACTTATTTAGTAGATACTAATAATAGAAACACAAAGCCAAGCTCATAGGCTCACATAGAACACAAACTATTGAACCACACATTCACAGACTGGTTGGTGGATACCAGTCTCTATGAAGCCATGCAGCTAAGGCCCCCACCTAGTTGACCAAATAATAATCCATAACTGAATAAGATATGGAAAGAGCGCACTGACTAATTTATTCACCTTCTCGGACAACACCCCGGACATAGCACTCCTCACAGAGGCACACCTGGTGGAGAGTGAGTGCAAAATGCTTAAGGTGACAAATTATACCAACGCATATCATGCAAGCTTCTCAAGGGGAGCGAGAGGGGTGATGATATTAATTCACAAGAGGATTCCCTTCCACCTTACAGAAGTCAGATCGGATCCCTAGGTTAGATACATATCAATTAAAGGGATGTTGTGGTGTGCCGCATGGGGGGTGGTGGCCGTATATGCCCCAACTCCACTGATGCTTAACTGTTGAACAACCCCCAAGCCCAACTACTCCTAGACACAGCATGCACGTGGGTGATCCTGGGAGAATTTAATGAAGTCATGGACCTGAGGGCAGACTGCACACACCTAGGAAGTAGGAACCCAACCCTCACCACTAAATTACGATCATTTATCACAGCATTGGGCCTGGTGGATGCATGGCGACTGTTGAAGAGTCAGAGGCAGGGTATTCCTTTTACTCGAATGCACATAGCTCTATGTCACGCATCAATTAATTGTTTCTCCCCTATGGGGTCACACACAGGCTTATATCAGCTAAATATCTGACCAGAGGGATCTCAGACCATTCACCACTCCTCATGGAACTGAAGAATGGCCAGACCAGACCAGCAGCAATGTGGAGGGTAAACGCATACTACCTAGGGGTTCCGGAAGTGATTGTCCCAAAAAACCATGGAATACTTCCCTGAGAATGAGGGGTCTGTAGATAGCCCAGTCGTTCTTTGGGATGGTTTCAAGGCAGTTCTCCAGGGAAGGCAATATCACTGATACCAGCCGCGCAAAAGAAACACACACGTGAAGTAGAAGAGGCAGAAAAACGGGTTCTAAGGGCAGAGGAGGGGTTCATTGCCTCTGGCACTCGGGCTACACGGGACACTCTGGTCACGGCACAGGAGGCTATGAATAACGTGTCTCTCGACAATGCGAGACAGGCACACTGGGATATACGGAGCCAAGTCCACGAGTCTGGGGACAAGGCCGGGAAGATGCTGGCGTGACTGGAAAAAAAAGAGAGGGGGTAAAGGGACAGGCATAGGCGGTACAGGAGTCCAATGGTGCAGTACTGACAGGAGGATTGCAGGTGCATTTGCACCCTTCTACGAGGAGCTGTACAGCACCCCGAGGGATCAAACTGGGCCAACAGACCGAGGCTTCATTGGCCCTGCAGAACTCCCTTGCCTAACAGGGCATCAGAGGGCAAGGTTGGATGCGGGCATAACGGTAGATGGCGTAGCGATGGCACTCATGCAACTAAAATCAGGTAGGGCACCGGGTCCCAACAACTTCCCGGTCGAGATCTGGAAGCGGCTCGGAGACAAAGTCACAGGACCTCTGCACCGTCTTTTTCAGCGGTGTAAAGACGACAGAGTCTTCCACCCAAACCTGAGGAAAGCCTGCATAGTGGTCCTGCCGAAACCAGGGAAACCCCCAAAGCGATGCACCTCATATAGGCAGATATCGCTGATTAACGGCGAGGCCAAAGTGTTGGCGCGGCTGCTGGCCCATCGCCTCCTAGGAGTCATAGACTCTTTAATACACCCGGACCAGTGCGGGTTTATGCCCAAGAAATCCACACGAATTAACATCCGCAGAGTGCAACTGGCGATCGACCAGATGTCAGAGCTACAAACACCGGCAGTGCTCCTGGCAATTGACTTCGAGAAAGCTTTTCGCTCAGTAAGACGGAAGGCACTCTGGGAAATCATGGGACACATGGGGTTCAGGGAGGAGTTTCTTGCGTGGGTCCGCCTGCTGTACGTATCTCCTAAAGTTTTGGTCAAGGTCAACAGGGTTCTATTGGAGGGGTTCACCATTGACCGAAGGATGAGGCAGGGGTGTCCCCTGTCCCCCTGCTGTTCAATTTAGCCATTGACCCACTGGCGATTAAAATCAGGAATGACCCGGCCTGGTGGGCTTCCGCTGGCCCTGGGGAGGAGAGGACCAGGTTTCATAATACGTTGATAACCTTCTGATATATATGGGCGAACCAACAACCTCCTGTCCAGCAGTGATTAAGATACTGGGGAGCATCAGGCTTACTGCGGACTCAGGGTGAACTAGCAGAAGTGAGTATTTTTCCCACTGGTGGGGGGGCAGGGGCTATCCCCCCGGGTGGCCCCTTCCCCTCTCAGTCTCAGGGTTCAGTTACTTGGGCATAGAACTGGGTCCCAATCCTGAGGAGTACCTCCATACAATCTCACCCTGCTGATGGACCGGGTTCGCATTAGATGTGGCACACTGGCAAAGGCTCCCGTTGCTGCTGCGTAAAGCTGCACTTTTCAAAATGTTGACGCTACCAAGATTCCTATATGTGCTACTGAATTCTCCCAGGGAGATTCCTAAATCTACTTTTGGCATGATCGAGAACTCCTTAAGGGGGCTGCTGTGGGGAGGGAAGCAACCACGTATCGCTCTTAGGACGCTCCAGCACTCTGTGTGGGAGGGGGGGTCTGGGAATTCCCTGCCTGCAACAGTTTTACTGGGCGGAACAAATTGGTATGGTTAACGACTGGCTGCATGGGGACTCAGGGCTTCCACATGTGGGAATGGAGAGGGGACAGATGGAGGAGACCGTCCGAGCAGATACTGTACGGGGACGAGACCACGGGTGCGACCATCCCTCGTTTAGTTAGGCATACCAAGCAAGCTTGGGGTGAAGCACATCATGACATGGTGTGGTGGAGAGGCCCACATTGGAACAGCCTTTGTGGAACAACAGACTCCTCCCGGAGCTCAGGAAAATGGGACACTTCAAACAATAGGAGGAATTGGGGTTGAGGAACCACAGCGATGTGGTCCAAGACAGGGCACTCATCCCCTTCACGAAACTGCAAGACACATTCAGAGTGCCGGGGAGGTACTAGTATAAATACATGCAGTTAACCCATGCGAGGAGGTCTCAGTTCCCTGCTCTGGATGAGAGACCCACATGTTCACCCATAGAGGCAAACGTCTACCCCGAACTTATACCCACAGAGGTCACAACAACCCTATACTAGGTACTAACTGCCTTCGGATCTCCAGAACTATCCCGGCTCAGAGGCAGGTGGGAAAGGAGGTGGGGATACTAGATACGGAAGACTGGGTCGAAGCACTTATATTTCCGAGAGAAATAGGAATGGCTGCCAGGTTACACTTGTTTCAATATAAAATATTCCATAGGGTATATTACACGAGAACATCATTGGTGCAATGGGATGTGACAAACCTAGATAACTGTTTGAGGTGCCGGAGAAGTGGGGGTTCTTTTTCCCCACACACGGTGGGTATGTGAAAAAATACAGGTGCTTTGGGGGAAATGCATTCAAAGATTGTCAGCAACAATTGGGTCGGAGGCCCCTAAACTGGCTATACTTGAAATCTGGGGGAGGCTGGGTTCACGAGACATGAAAAGGTGTTTCTGTCCACTGTCCTAGGACTGTCAAAAAAAATCATTGCAACAATGTGGTGGTCTGCGAATCGCCCACGACTCAGCCAATGGACTGCTGAAATGGATAGATTTACGTCTCTCGAACAGCATATCTATAATGCCAGATGTTGCTCAAGGTGTGGGATGCATGGGCTGGTGAGGTTGACTAACAAGTGAGGGTTGGGGGTCCCACCCCAGGCCGGCCACTGTGGACTAAGCCTTTACGATGACCTTTTACAATGTTGCATATGATTCCCGCCTATACGTGATTGATGAACCAATGCAGACACTGCCAAGAGTTTCGTTTACTGTAATGTCAACTAAAAGTAATAAAAAGAGTATGAAAAAAATAAATATCTGTGAACCTGCTAATATTGAATTACGCATTGAGATACACCTGGAAAACTGAAACACAAAGGCCAGACACTGAGAAGCCTAAGTCTGAGCAGGAGAACTCTAAATGTTCCTGGTAAGGTTCCTGGTTGTGTGACCTGTGATGGGTGGACCATGTGTTCTGACAATTGCGCCAAGACCAGACAACCCTTATGTGTTGACAAGGAAATCTACTAGTGTGTCAAAAGAAAAACTACTATTGGTGCATATAAAGCTTGGGAAAGGAACACTGCGCTGTGAAGGATTGCTTGAACTTACCCTAAAGACGGCACCTCAAGATACTTATTTATTGTGAGAAATCTTACATTGAACTTGGGGAAGGGAAACCTGAGACTTGCTGCCATAAAAACGAATTGAACTTGGGGAAAGAAACTCTGAGACTTGCTGCCATGAAATTGTATTGAACTTGGGGAAGGGAATCCTGACAGTTAAAAAGGTGTGGAATGGTATTACTTTAAATCCAGAAGATGGTAACTTGAACATTGTGGTAAACTTGTTGGTAGTTGGGGAGAAGGATCTGAAGAATAAGCCTAAACTGGAAATAGCTCAGAACTTTACTTTTGGAACACCGTTTAGTTTATGGTTGACATTCTTACACATTGTTTTGGTATTAGTTGTGAGGGCTAGCATGGGTTTTGGTCACAGACAGACTTTTAAGTTCAACTTACTGACACAGACTACCCTTAGGGGGTAATTCATGGAATATTTGTGCCGAAAAAACAGGATTTGTGCGCCATTCTGCCCGCAAATCCCTGTTTAACAAATGGGGATTTGCGGGCAGAATGGCGCACAAATCCCGTTTTTTTCGGCGCAAATAATCCATGAATTACCCCCATAGTTTCTTGAGGTACGGAAATCCCACCTTAGCATAGGGCAAGTTAGGCCTTAAACCAACCTGATATTTAAGTTAATAAAAGTATTTTTGTTACATTAAATCTGTTGTCTGTGTCGCCCTCCATGTTGCCAACCTCACAGTAGGAGTCGGGCAAAAAAGTGAAAGCGTCCCGTTTCCATTCTTGTTACACTATTTATAATACTGTGCCCTATGCCAAGCTTAATTTCTTTACACAAACCTTATTCCTATAATAATAATATTATTAATAATGTACTATAGAGCAGGTAATATAATCTATGCTGAATAAATGAGCAAAGAACAAGTTACTTACCTTATCTGGTAACGTTCTTTCGTTGGGATGTTCCTCCAACGTATTCCACATCTATGACAGGTAATGACCACAGCTGTGCTGCTTCGGAAAATTTTCGGCAGAGGGCGTCCTGCGTCGATACGTTGTTCCTCAAGGGCCTGCGTCAAGGGTCGACGTCACCGGATGTTATATATAGGACGGACAGCGCCCGTAGCCTCAGTTGTAGTTTTTTCCCCAGAACGTGTGGCACCAATCTCCTGCCAGTATGACTTTATGACTGCAGAAAGCCTTGCGGAAACGTAAGCTGCAATCGCATAAGAAATTCTGTAGAGTGGTAGGCTGGAAGGGTGCAATGTGAAATACGCCAGAGGAACATCCCATTGAAAGAACGTTACCAGATTGTTCTTCGAGGGGGGTCCTCCAACGTATTCCACATCTATGACAGACTCCTAAAGCAATACCAACGTATGGAGGTGGGAAAAGAATTCACAATTTTAGAATTTTAGAATGCCCAATCAAATGGCTGAATAGAGGACTGCCTTACCAAAGGTCAAATCCTGCCCATGGATGGAGTCCAAGGAACAGTGTTTCACAAAAGTATGGACAGAGGCTCATGTGGCTGCTTCGCAAATATTGTGAATCGGAACACCCCTCTGTAGTGCAGTGGAGGCAGCCACACTCCTAGTAGAGTGAGCCCGTAAGCCTACTAGAGGGTACTTTCCCATCAAACGGTAACACTCAGAGATCGTCAAAATGATCCATCTAGACAAGGTCTGTTTGGGAACAGCCTGACCCAAGCACCTTCCAGCATAACCAACAAAGAGCTGATCGTCCACTCTGACCCGGGACATCTGTGATAGATAGAAACTCAAAGCTCTTCTAGGATCCAACCTATGGAGCCTCTCTTCTTCCTTACCAGGAGGTGGAGAAGGATAAAACGCCGGAAGAATCACCTTCTGGCTCAAATGGAATTCCGACACAATCTTCAGAAGAAAAGAAGGCCGCACCCGCAGGACAACCCTGTCCTTATGGAACACAGTAAAGGGTGCCTGCAACTCACTCACTCTGCGTGCGGAAGTAACTGCAACTAAAAATACAGTTTTAAAGGACAACGGTCACGACGGACAAGAATGTAAGGGCTCAAACGGAGCTCCCATTAGGAACTTTCAAACCAAATTCAAATCCCATCCCGGCACCTGGAAAGGCGACAGTGGAAACACATTAGTTAGCCATTTTAGAAACTGCAAAATCAAAGGGATTTTAAAATAAGAACATTCCTCAGACGAGCGCTTAAATATGGACAGCGCCGCCAGGTAACCCTTAATGGTACCCACTTGCAGGCTCTTGTGGTCTAAAGAAAACAAAAAAGACAAAACCAAAGGAATGGAACATTGGAAAGCATCCACATTCTGTACCCTGCACCAGTCACAGAACTTTCTCCAACGGCAATGGTACAGGGATTTTGTTGCAAGCCTTCTGGCCGAAAGCAACACCTGCAACACGTCTTCGGGGAGGTCCCATACCTTAAACCTCAACCTTTCAGATACCAAGCATGAAGGCTGAGAGACTTGACCTCTGGATGGAGAACCCGACCACCCTCCCGTGAGAACAGATCGTCTCGGTAGGGAAGACGGCGATGAGGGCAGATCAAGATGTCTAGAAGGTCCGGGTACCACACTCTCCTGGCCCATGCCGGAGCAATGGGGATGATCCGGGAACCGAACCTCCGTAACCTCCGCAACACTTGTGGGATGATGGGGACTGGAGGAAACACGTACAGCAGTGGGAAAGACCACTCCACTGCGAACGCGTCCCCTAAGGCTCCTCTTGGAGGAAATTCCCGCGAGCAGAATCCTTTGCGCTTCCGGTTGACACTGGTGGCGAAGAGATCCACTTGTGAGGTTCCCCAAAGGGTGAAGATCTCCAACAGAACTTCCTGATCCAGCTCCCACTCGTGAGAGACCGTGCTCTGCCTGCTCAAAGCGTCCGCCGCCGCGTTTTCGTCTCCGGTCAGATGAACTGCCGAGATCGAAATTTCCTACTGGATGGCCCAGAACCAGAGCTGCATCGCACCCTGCACAACGGGAGTACCCCTGGCCCCCCTTTTCTGTTGAGGTAGTGCAGGGCCACCATATTGTCCATCATAATCAGGGCATTCTTCGCCCATACAGCCGGCAGAAAAGCCTTCACGGCTAGCCTGACGGCCCGCAGCTCTAATAGATTGATGTGGAGTCTGGACTCTGATGGAGACCAACGGCCGCTGGCTGTCAACTCGTTGGCATGAGCTCCTCAACCTGTGAGGGATGTGTCCGTCACGATCGTCAACTCCGGCCAAGGTTGCCAAATTGGAGCTCTCTTCATCAGATTGCCTTTAACGGCCCACCACAGAAGATCCTGTGTGACTGAGGGCGGAATCTGAACCGATCCGACATCCCGTCGGAGAACTGCGACCACTGCATCTTGAGAGCCCACTGCAGAGATCTGCCATGAGGCCGAGCAACCTCAAGAACTCTAACGCCGGGAGACTCTGGGCACGTTGAAATTTGTCCATCTGCAGAATGTGATAAGCCCTCACCTGGGGAGGCGAACACTGCCCCAGGGATGTGTCGAGCACTGCTCCGATGTATTGGAGCCGCTGGGTAGGTTTCAAATGGCACTTCTTTAAATTAAAGGAGAAGCCCTGATCAACCAATCATCTATGTAGGGGTAGACATGAATCCCCCCTTTCCTGAGATACGCTACCACCACCACCATCAGCTTGGTGAAGACCCTCGGGGCGGAGGTCAATCCGAATGGCAGGACCTGAAACTGAAAATGTGAGTCGCCAAACTCGAACCTCAGGTACTTCCTGTGCTTGGGATCATTCGGCACATGAAAGTAAGCATCCTTGAGGTAGAGAGACCCCAACCAATCCTGAAGTTGAAGGGCCTGGAGGACTTGAGAAAGAGTTACCATCTTGAACTTGTCCTTCCTGAAGACCTTGTTCAGCCAACGCAAGTCCATGATGGGTCTCAACGCCCCGTCTTTTTTCGGGATAAAATAATAAAGGGAATACCATCCCTTGTTCCTCTCCGCTACAGGCAGCAGTTCTATGGCGCTTTTCTCCAGCAGGGACAGGATTTCCTGCGCAAGGAGCGGATCCAGACGCTTCAAAGAGATTCCCCGGTGGATTGTCGTGAGGCCTCTGCCGGAAGGGAAGACAGTAGCCGTGGGTTACAAACTCCAGAACCCACACATCTGAAGTAATGGCTCGCCATTCTCCAGCCTTGCTGCCAAATAGATGGACACCATCAAAGGGCATGTTGAGAAGCCGGGATTGCACATCAGGAGCAAACCCGACTTCCACAACCACGCAAACCTGTGTATCACAGTGCTCGCAGCCATGGACTGGCTGAAACAGTCTGTCGTGTCCAAACCCGACTGAACGAATTCACACATGGCATCCTTGCCGTCTTGCACGAGGGCTAGAAAACCATCCCGTTCTTCCCCTTTGGGAATATGCTCAGCCGCCAAAGATGCACAATTCCACAGAGTGTGAGTGAATCTCGCCAAGGCACAAACAGAGTTGGCTGCCTTCAAAGCCATACCCCAGATGAAAATACCTTCTTCGCCCAACCATCAAAGCGCTTATCGTCCCTATCAGGAGGGATGGTAGGGTACGCAGCCTGCTTCGCGGGGGCCGTAGCCGCCTGCACCACCAAACTCTCCGGAGCAGGGTGCGTCAATAAGTAGCAGGGGTCACTAGTGGCTGGGCGGTATTTTTTCAGAAGCGACTTATTCACTGCCGGGAGACTCTCCGGAGCAGTCCAAGCCGCTGCCACCCTTCTTTGCAAAGCCATGTGAAATGGCAACACCAGGTCAGTGGGTGGACCTTGGTCCAGGAAGTCCGTCAGATCATCCAGATCAAAATCAAGAGGTGGAGCAGACCACCCCAAGTATTCAGTCACCCTTGACATGAGATGCCTATAGGAGGATTTGGCATGTGTTCCAGGCTCAGGCCTGCCAAACTCCACCTCCGGAGAGGTGTCAAAACCACTGGCGTCATGTAAGGCCTGACGGAGTTCCTCTATCTGACTGTGCCCCGACAAAAGGTCATCAGGGACATCAGGAGGCACAACCATCTCATCATCAGACTCTTCCTCCACCTCTGAAATGTACTCCAAAGGTTGGAACAAATCCAATCTGGGAGGAGGAACAGAGTAGGGTTCAAAAACAGGCCTCACAGACTTACTGAGAGCCTTCCTCTGAGCTTTAACAGCCCTCTGGGGCACCTACGGCAAATCCTCCACAAACGGCGTTGAGGGAATTGGCGTTGACGTCGAACTAGCCGCCGATGGCGCCGACAACTTCTTCGAGGGCGGAGCCCCGAGAGCATACCTCGACGGTACGGCGCCGATGGCATCAACACCTTCCTCGAAGGCTTCAGAGGTTCTGACGGTCTCAATGGCGTCGAGTACCGGGACCTGCATCTGGCACGGCTATGGCGATCTCCCTTGTCCGAGCGGGACCTCGACGGCTCCCGATGATCGCGCCGACCGCCCGAGCCCGAAGGCATGCGAGTGGTGGACCGAGCCGGTTCCCTGCCAGCTTCTTACAAAGGCGCGGCCGGAACTGTGCCTTGCGATTCGAAAATCGCCATGATCTGCTGGCGGAATGCATCCCATTCGGCCTGCGAAAGACTTGGTGGGACAAGTCAACCGTCTGGCGGAGTCCTCCGACGAGGACGGCGACCAGTGACGGCGCTTCCTAGAATGCCTCGAAGAGGCAGAGGAATGGCGGGAACCACTCCGAGACTGAGAACCCCTGGATTTTCGCCGACGCGGAGAGTCGCCCCTTAAGTCATCGGTCAAAAAGCCCAGTGGACTTCGATTTATGGGGCTTAGACACCCTACCTACCTTTAATTTCTTCTTACATTCCCGCAAGGCCTTAGACGTCAGGGACTCGCAATCATCGCAGTCGTTGGTGGCGTGGCTTTCGCCAAGGCACCAGTGGCAGATGTCATGCGGGTCCGTGATGGACATCTTCGAACCGCAGTCCCGACATTTTTTTAAGCCCAACTTCGGGGTAGTAAAAGAAGAAGACATCGCTATCGAAGAGAAGAATCGAGCGCGCCGAGATTCCGAAGCAAACACGTTTGCGGAAAAACGGAACTGAGGCTACGGGTGCCGTGCGTCCTATATATAACTTCTGGTGATGTCGACCCTCGACGGAGGCCCTTGAGGAACATCATATCGACGTCATCGACGCAAGACGCCCTCTGGCGAAAATTTTCCAAAGCAGCACAGCTGTGGTCATTACCTGTCATAGATGTGGAATACGTCGGAGGACACAATCCCCTCAAAATTCTAATATAGACGACAAGTCTATTTTGACCAAATGACTCTTCCTAAAATAGTAAACTAGAACATGATAGCACTAATATGGCTTTCCCCCCGCTGTGGGGGGTGGACATTACTTTAACGGCTCGCCAGCCCGAACCAAGGCAGGGCCTTGGCATGGTCTGGGGGCTGTAAAGGCCATGTCCGCCCCCACAGCGGGGGTAAAAGCCATTCGCACCCTGTGCTTTATCTGGGGTGCAAATAGTTTCTTTTTTTCCTGAGGGAAAAAAAACAAGGTGACTACTGCCATAGATAACATGGATTATGTCCCTTTTCCATGTCTATGGTGGCCGGGAGAAGCGCCGAGACTGGAGCACTAAGCTCTGATCCAGCATTTAAGTAGGGAGGCGGTGGGGAAGGGGTTTGGTTGGTTTTGAGGGAGTGGGGAGACAGCACTCCCTGTTGCCTCCCCACATTTAAAAAAATAAAAAAAGGAAAAAGGATGATGCTACCTTTGAGAAGGGCCTCGGGTGGCTGGAACAGCGAGCAGAGGATGTGTATTCTCACCTGCTGTTACAGCCACCCGATTGGCTCAGCGCCCTTCCACGGGTGCGAATATAGCTTTAAAGACCTAGCCCAAGAGCTGTACCAGGAGTTATGGGTGCTGAAGAGCGAGTACGCTCAGTTAACAACGGTACGGCGGGAGGCTGAAATCTGTAAATTCATGTAAAAACATAATTTGTTCAAATTATATATTTTTTCGGGTACTTAAATATTCCATGTGACATCTTTATGTATGAAAAATAACATGACAAAAATGTACACAACATGCTTATAGTAAAATATTATTTTCACTACTTTAAAGTGAAAACAGAAAAAAGGACGATATCTGCAGGAAAATGTAATTTAAAATTAGACTGCTAGAGGGGGGTGAAGCACTTTCAGTGCACGGCTTTCTGAGAAAAAGAAAGCAAAGATCACATTTTCAGGCCATACAGAAACTCTGAGCCATACCGGTCCTTATATATGGCAAATTAACCAACGGGGAAGGGTTAGCCACCCGCCCAGAGTTCTAATTATGCACAAAAACAATAACATGGTGGAGAAAAGTAAGATTGAAAATCCCCTTCTTATTCATAAGGGTTGAGGGCTTTTATGCTGGTGCTTGGCGATGCTATCCAATTAGCAGGTCCAGAAACGGCCTCGCAAACTAGCAGAAAACCCAATGTGATTAAGGGGGTGTTTACTTGCAAAGAAAAGAATTGCTGAATTCTTGCCAAATGTATTTAATTTATTTATTGAGCATTTGATAGGCGTCTATTTAACCAAATGGTGTTTCCAGGCACCACAAGACAAAAGTGGGTAGGGAACAGGGGAGTACATTAAACAATAGCAAAAAGCAGTAAATAATCAAACAACCGTGGTCCTACTAGGCCATGTGACATTCAGATGTGCAATTGCAGTGACGAGAAGTACAGTGGCGAGGGAGGGGAGAGAAGGAAACAAGTATGGTCAAGTGCTAGTGTGAGCCCAGAAGGGGGAAGTGCCAGGGAAGGAAGATACTGGCTAAGTGTGAGGGTGGAGTTGTCCCAAGGGGGTTTGGGGCACAGTCGCCCAGCTGGGGGCCCAGAGGGAAGTGCTGAGGGGGGGTGCTGGATTCGAATGGGCAGAGGGCCTGGCAACCTGTTAGACTCATGAAAGACTAGACCGCCAGTATCAGCGGCAGTGGGAAAATTAGCAGGGGAGGGTGAGAGGAAAAGAGGTAGAGAAAAAAGAGTTTTGAGAAGTTTCCGGAATTTAAGGAGGACTGGCTCAGGTCTGAGAGTGGCAGGGAGGCTGTTCTAAAGTGAGGCACCAGCCGAAGAGAGGGACCTACCCTCCACTCTCTGCTTGCAGATGTGTTTGATCAGCAGAGAGTTTGAGCTAGAAGATAGGAGGGCTCCAGGTGGGAGATATTTAGGGAGAGAGAGTTGGAGATAGCGGGGTCCCAAGCCTTGTGGATGATGCAGATGGTCTTGTATTTGCTCTTCGTTGCCACCGGGAGCCAGTGTAGAGATTTTAGGGCTGGAGAGATGCGGTCCCTGAGCTTGAGGCCAAGGATGAATCTTGCAGCCCTATTCTGTATTCTGGGGCGAAGGGAGGAAAGGGGCAGATTGAGGAAGGAGATGTTGCAGTAGACCAGCCCTGATAGGACCAGAGCTCTGGAGACATTGGGCTTCTGGGGAAAGGGAGAATGCCTCTAAGGAGATGAAGCTGAAAGTGGGCCTTCTTGGCAAGGTCCAAAATGTGAGGGGTGAGGGAGTGAGAGGAGTCAAAGATTACTCTGAGATGTTGGCCTCACAGGATGGTGAGGGCCCAAGGAGGGCAGTCAGAGGGCAGGATGGCAACAGGGTGCAGGTGTCCCAATAAGAATGATTTCAGTCTTACTGGCATTAAGACAGAGATCATTAGCCCACACCATGCCTGAATAGCAGTCAGACAATCGGGAATGAGAGAGGAAGAAGAGACAGTAGTAGAGGGAAGTTGGAAGGAAAGCCTTATGTCATCAGCATAACACTGGAAGTGAGTAGAGAAGGAGGGGATCGGGTGGGCAAGAGGGGTGAGGTAGATATTGAAGAGTCACAGCGATAGGATAGAGCCCCAAAGAACACCACAGGTAGGGAGTGAGTTGGTGGAGGAGAAAGGACCTAGTTGCACATGGGAAGGGCCGTTAGTTAGGAAGGAGGTCAGCCAATCCAGTGTCCGGATGTGATGAGGAAAGCTGGAGTCAAGGTTAGCAAGCAGATCTTCACGGGTGTTCAGGAGAGCAGTTTCCGTGCCTCTGGATGTGTGGAATCCAGATTGATGGTTATGGAGGCAACCAGCAAGTTCAGTATGATGAATCAGTTGGGGGAAGACCAACTTTTCCAAGAGTTTGCCCAGGAAGGGGATGGTAGAGGTGGAGCGATAGTTAGCCATGCAGGAAGGGTGAGCAGAGAGCTTTTTTAGGAGAATGTACACAAGAGAGTGCTTGAGGGATAGAGGGAAAGAGCCAGTGGAAAAGGAGTTGTTACAGAGATCGGCTAGAGCCGGGGCGAGAAAAGAGATAATGTCCTTAATAGTTCTGGAAGAACAGGGGAGCACTGGTTTGGATGAGACCTTCATAGAGCAGACAACTTTAGAGACCTCAAATCAGGTGCTCTGGGCAAGAAGAATGAGAGTGAGCTGGGGGGGGTACCAAAGGGAGGCAAGAGAGCAGGAGAGGTGGTGGGGGAGAGTGAGGACAGGTTGTCCTGTGTTTTAGTTGTGAAATGGGAGGACAGTGCAGCGCAGAAAACCTGGGAAAGGAGGTGAGAGGTAGAGACTTTAGTTGGATTGGCAAGTTCCTTGCACATTTTGAAAATTTCATCTATGTTAGTGGCCCTAGAGCTACAGGCTTGAATGTGGGCCATCTTCTTGCAGTGGATGGAGAAACGATATTGCCTTTGGAGCAGGCGACAGGCCACTTTGTCAGCGGATGTACCCGAGGTCTGCTACTTCCGTTCAGCAACTCTGCACTTAGGTTTCAGCAAAGCAAGATCGGAGTCATACCAGCCATTACACTTGGAGGCAGGTTTCAGGCGGATCCTCATAACAACGGCAAGGATGTGAAGGGTATTAGAGATGGAGAGGTGACGGTTAGCAAGGACAGCTAACCTTGGTTGAGGTGGGAGGGGGGATGAAAGTGGAAGCAAAAGCAGCGACTGACACTCGCTTCATCAGTCGAATGACGGTGAAGGAGCCTGGCAGTGGGGGAGGCGGCTCAGACAGATGGGCGAGGGGCACTAGGTGGGAAGAGAGGAGAGACTGGTCAGACCAGGTGAGGGGGGTAATGAGTGGGTTAGAGATTGGGATGTCTACAAAGACAAAGGCATCCGGAGTGTGCCTGGCTTAGTGGGTCGGACCGGAAGGAAGAATTGTAAGGGAGGGGGAATCACAGAGGTCGTGCAACAGTGAAGTGCCGGATTCAGGAGATTCAAGGTGGATATTGAATTCTCCAAGGAGGAGGAGTTTAGAGGCAGAGGTCAAGAGAGAAGAGGTGAAGTTGGTCCATTCAGAAAGGAAAAGAGAGATAGGGCCTTGGGGCCTGTAGATGGTAGCAAGGGTATGTGAGAGAGTAGGAGAGACACCACGCCTACAGACAAAGCATTCAAAAGAGGAGCAGGATTGAGTAGGTATGATAGAAGAAGGGGCCTGGAAAGGAGCTTGTAGCCCTCAGGAAGTGTCATGAGCAGTGACAGAGCTGGTGTTAAACCATGTCTCAGTAACGGCAAGGATGTCATGGTCAAAGTCTTCAAGAAGGAGACAGATGTCAGAGGAGTGTTTAACAGCGGAACAAGCATTTAGAGTAGCTAAGTGAGCTGGTTACCACCTATGAAAGTTTTCCGAGGGGGGATACATGGGCGTGGTACACCAGTCTTTGGTGGTGAAGAGGTTAGAGTGAAAGAGGAGGTTGGAAGGGTAGAGGAAGGAGGGATAGCAGGAGAAGGGGGGAAGTTAATGAGAGACGGCAGGCCAGTTCAGAACGAGAAGATTAGGTTGAGAACCCTGGGCCATGACAGTGCCATTGTGAAACATTAATGAATGATGCACCTAGAAGATGAGAAGTGTGCCAAGAGTATTTCCCATATAGTGCCACCATTAATGGGTAAAGAGGAAAAAGGAGAGAGTGTTGAGACCAAATGGGGAGTCCATAGGTCCAAGGAGGGGAAAGTAAAGAGGCTGTAGGTAATAGTCTGCCTGGAGAAAAAATTGATGTAGGTGTCAGCAATAGATATGCCTGGATTAGAGGCCATGAGAGCTTTTTTTAAACTTGTTTCTGCCAGACTTCGTGAGTGAGATAGGCTAGGTGATAGAATAACACCATGATAGTAAGGGGGGGAGGGGTGAGAGAGATGGACAGAGGAACTGCACAGGCACAATTAAACTCACCAGGCGACATAGAAGCCGATAGACAGGCGGATGGATGTCCAAACTGAGCTCTTCAGGGCCAAGCGGCCAGTCAGCTCCTCCTTAGCAGGATAGATGAAGCGCAGGTGTAGTAGGTGAGGCTGAGGGACAGAATCAAAGGAAGAAGAAAAAAGGGTGGCGGGTGATCTTCACCGGTAAAGGGCCTCAAGGAGGAGGCAGTTCTTTCCAGGAGCCATCACATATGCTGCAATGGGCTTGTGAGGCCGCGGTGGCGCAGGTAGGTAAGCAGCGCCAGGGATTGAGAGGCGCAAGTTAACCAGGCGGCTTAGCAGCCGATAGACCGGCAGGTGGAATTCCAAGCCAAAGTCTTCAGGCCAAGGCCAGTCGGCCCCTCAAAGCACGGTGCGTGCAGCATAGATGACGTACAGCGGTCGGGAATAGAGTCAGCAGGAAGAAAAAGGGGGAGGAGGAACCTCACCGGAGAAGGGCTTTAAGGAGGAGACAAAGACCATGGCCGCAGCACGTGCCAACCCAGGGAGATGCAGGTTTCAGGCACCCCTTGCTTGGAAGTGGGGCGATAACTCATTCTTTGCAGAATGGATGACATAATGAGACTGGTTTCTAAGCAACAGTTCAGGCAACTAAGAAATAGTCATTTTAAATGCCCAGCAAAAAAACACCCAAATCACGCCTGAATTGCGGGTGCGTATGTATGCAAATCATGAAATCATAAGTGCATAAGAAACATTGGCCTGAAGGGAGTGAATACACTACTTTAGCACAACTTTAAGTATGTAACAGTTTCTGGGGGAGGAAGGGAGGCAATTATTCACTTATGGGTGTGAATTCCTGTCAAGGATGGCATGGTTTCCATACTAGTGCCACAGCATGTTCTCAAGCTCTTTTGCTGGATAGCAACCGCCAGATGAAGGAACACATGTATAAAAGACTGGATTTATGAAGATTCCCCTTCATAGGATGATCAGACCAGGTTTGCCAGCTAACCTATTTTGATCAGTGGTTCAGACTATGATGTTATCACACGTCGACAGATCGCCATCCTCTTGGTGCTGTCCCCAAATGTGCCCTGCACCCCATCAAACTTCTTTCATGCATCTGTTAATTTGGCGGTTTTCATACAAATACACTGGCTGCCATCTGAATCCAAATTAAAGGTGGCTATGTTGCCTTTAAACCTGTGGTTACAGCATCATTCTCAATTGGGCAAGAAGATTCAGCTAGCTAGCGGAACGTGGTTGACAAGGAGTCAGGCTGTTTATTGACTCAATATTCCTAAGGTTAGAAGGTCATACACTCATTCAAGCTTTTTCTCTAGCTCTTCAAAGATTATGAAACTATGTGCCTGTTCATCTAAGGATGTCCCTTTTCTACTTTTGTTTTACCATGAGCTACAAAACGCATTTCACAAATTTCTTGGTAGCTAGTATACAGTCCTGTCCCTTTAGGAGAGATGTTCTTAGTTTTTCTTTTTTGTGTTCTATGTTCTCCCAATTCCATCTAGTTCTACATTTATATAGTTTATCTTTTCATTTTTACTGTTGCAAATTTTATATGGCTAGCCTGGAATTTTAGTTGTAGGTTTGCCTCGGAAACCAGGAGTCACATGATTCAAGGCATAAGATAAGCAGTGTTGCATAAGAATGAGTTATGTCATTCCATGGGTTTTCTAATTAAATCGACAAGTGTAGCACATCTGGTGATTTAGATTACCCTGTTCAATGAAAACAGCTCACCCTGCATTCTTGCCCTCAGAGCTCTCCCGACCGGATGTACGTGATTATTCCGAACACAAACATTTCGAAGACAAAAATCTTGCATTATACATGTTCGTATTCAAAATAATCATCCCACAACTACATCGCCTTTCTATATGCCGCTCCTCCCAACCCCTTACTTACCTTTTGGCGGCACACTTCGCTGTGTTCTGACTAGTCCCTGCAGTGCCAGTTCCCTTCACTTCCGTGGATGCAGGGTACTTTTCTTTTTTTTTGTTTTTAAAAAAAATACGTTGTTTTGGATGCGGGGACACCCCTGCTTCCCTTGTTCGCTATAATGAAAATCGAATGGTTAAAATGTACGGAATTTTCAGCTGTATGTTATTATGGTACAGCCGAATTCCGAACATTTCAACCATTTGGTTTTTTATTTACGATATTTTCAGCTGTTACCCTCCAGACTCGCTTTTATTTTTTCTCTATAAGTTCAAATGGGCTAATGGAGAGAGAGTGTAGTAGTAATTATCTCCCCCACTCAAGTACCAAAGGACTGCGTGAGTTTGTTCGCCAAGAAAAAAAATCTTTCTTTTTCAAATAATTGCAAAAAGGAGTAATCAGGATGCTACTTTTATTAAGCTAACTATATTCAGTTTGGCAAAGACCAGTACATGTTGACAGTCATCCAATTCAAATCCTAAAAATGTAAGTTGTTGCATAATGCATAATTACAATATTTCCACTGTAAAACGTGTCATATTCACCATGTATTTTATTAAGGTTTAGGTTAGTGTCTAAAAATCTCAGTGTCAAATCAACTAGATTTCATTTTGAGGGTGCATTATACTGATTAGCATGAGTGAACACTTTTGAAAATGTGCATGATCACATGGCCAAATGCTTTCGATAGAAAACCTAGTTGTGTGACCTGCTGGTTACATATAGATGTGCTGCTGGTTCTCAACCCCTTAGCTGATCCCAAACTCCTTGACATTCTATCTTTATCATCCAGTTGCTTTACTGAAAGTGAGATGTCCACAAACTACAATATTCCACCTAGTTTGCGCAGTACTATGCATGCTATGCAATCCACTCTGCTTAATCTCTTACTTTCCATCCTCTTACATAATGAACACTCGGAGTCAGGGCAGAGTCTGAGGAGTCCGAGGAAGTCTGTGGAATTGGAGGATTGGACTGTGCGCGGACTTGCATCACCCTCCGCCCCTTGTTTTCCCTTTCCTTGCTTTCCCTGCATTGACGGCTCCGACCTGGGCCCCGCCTTCCCATCCTCTTTTCACAGTTGTCGCAGCTTAAGTCCCTCGCTGAACTGCTCGTTGAACTGCTGAGAAACACGTGACGGCCTGAAGGCTGTCTCCTTTTCAAAAACTCATGAGCAACGAAGGCTCGAAGCGGCTGTGTTTATGGATCAAGATCACGCCTGTGTCCGGGATCGGGAAATTGCTGCATGTTTTCCGCGGTGCTGCCTGCACCGTCTGTTTCTTCGCCTGTTGGCTTGACACCGCCATTATTGCAACAAGTAAGTGCCAGTGTGGAAGGAGTATTTCAGGCAAACAATGACTGCATTCTAAACAAAGCAAATGTTGATAACTGCCTGTTGGCGACGCTGCCCGCCGGCGTTGTGCTCCCAAACTATACGGATGCACACGCAGGTGCGGGTTGTGCGCCTCCCACGATTTCGGGTGGCGGGGGTGGGGGCGGAGTGATTGCGACTCTCGTGGCCGACGGATCAGCTGGCGCCTCGATTTGGCGCCTGTATTCAGCGGACAGTACCGGCTGCTGGTGTTATCTCCCCACTTTGCGACCTGATGGTGTGTGCGCGTGATGAAGGTGGCCACCCCGTGTTGGCAAGTGTTGGGGGGCGGCTTTCCAGTGATCCCGTTCTTGTCTTAGACGGAGACTCGCTGACGCCAAGTTGCTCTGGCTCGTGCCTTGAACAGTCAAAAAGTTTAAACCAGGAGTCACTGCGAAATTGTTTTTTAGTGCGCTTGACAATGTAGGCAATTTAAGTGCTATGTCACATTTCCCCTGTGAAGTTGCTTATATTAGCAGAGATGAGGTTGCAGTGTTTTGCCCCCAAGAAGAAAGAAGAATGTGTGGTACTGGGGGGAGGCAAAAGTCAAGGCTGCACACAGTCTTAACCCACTTTGAACTTACTCAACCTTGAAACTTCACATGGCCATGAGAGAAGAAATTCATTGGACGTGGTTAATAAACTGCTAACAGATCTTACTCGCCTTAACAAAGAAAGAACTTGTAAAAGTACAATAAATGGAGGATCTGCTGTGCTGGAGCCTGTGAAAGAGTCACCTGCTGTCGAAAGTCAGACCTCCTCAAAGCAGCAACAGGTTAAAGCTTCTAGGGCAAGATGCTTAATCAAACGAAGGAGACTTGACTCTAGCATCTCGCCCAGTATTAGTTGCTCCCAGAATAAAAAGGTCAAAATGGCTAATACATCTGCAAAAAACCCCTTGACCTCTCGGACTGTGCATTTACCACCGGATGGAGGTGTTGCGGATGCTCGCCTGTCGACAAGTGACTCCTCATCTGACCAAGACTCTCTGGATTCTTCACTAATGGAACGTCCATTTCTGAAGATTAGACGCCCGGTCAATCGGTGAAGGGGTGGCCCCAGTTATGGCGGCAAAGATGCAGATGCAATGGGAAACGCCCAATATGCAAAAGAGCTCCAAGCTACAATCATGTCTTCTATGACAATAACTATTTCTCCATTTATTAAAATCTATGAGCACCTTAACGAGAATATCAGAGATCTCTCATCTGTAGTTGCTGCTATGGACAACAAACTATTGACCATGGAAAACGGAAATATTTAATGTAAGAACGTCCTCCATGAGATGCACAAGAAGGTGGATTGGGCCTTTGAAGTCACGAATGAACGCGCCAAAAATGCAAACTTGGATAAAGAATTATTGGCAGAAGTTGGCAAAGAAGCCCTGAATCTTTTCCAACAAAAAAAAGAGCACAGCTGCTCAGCTGTTGAAGACAACTGTGCAAAGTGCCAACTTACAACTCTCACAGACAGGGTCCTGCCCGCTAATAGATCTATGGTGCCATCTACGACTAATTTAAATAAGAGAGAGGGACAAAACTGTACAGCGGCACAGTGGAGACTCTCAAAGACTCCGACCTAAGATCTGTGCAAACTGAGGCACTGCTCCAAGTCGAGAAGATCTATGTGTCTGGTGTGACACCTCCTGATTCCTGATGCAATTAATCACTGAGATCCTGTGTTGCTTTCTGAAAACACAGATAAGGATGGATGTTCCATCACTCAACCACATACAAACGTCACAACATGAGAGGTTAACCAGTCAAGAAGTTTGTTTACAGCTATCGTAAAAGAGAGTCAGGCTGCAACTAACTTATCTACTGAGTGAGGAACTTCTTGAGTGGGGATCTCATAAGGTGTACTCTCGCGACCCGTATGTTAGTGCTATTAAGGTTGGCAATGGTTTTCTTATTTTATTATTTTATTCTTGTGTCGCAAGGATGTAGGTCAACACGGAGACATAAGAGTCCCTCAGCTCCGTTTGTAAAGTAAGCAGTAGTTTGTTTGTGCCTACACCTCTTTGCGCCAAATTTCTGATGTAAATGAATAAAAGTACGTAGTCAAGTTTCTTCAAGTATATTTTCTTAATTTATTTGATATATGTTCTGCCCATATGGATGACACGTGTTTCGGCGTTTCATTGGCGCCTTTTTCAAATCCGGGCCTTATTGAATGTAATGCGAATCTCCCTTTCCTTATTTCCGGGAATTAATTTTTAGTTGAAGTGTATCACGGTAGTTCCAGGGTTAAATCCCACCTGCAAAATTCTCTTGCTGACACGTGTTTCGGCGTTTCATTGGCGCCTTTTTCAAATCCGGGCTGAATGTAAGCGTAACATGTAATAAAACAAAACACAAAATATAACATATGAAATAGCATTTTAGCATATTTTGTAACACATTTAGTAGTTAGAATAGTGACTTAGGCTGTGTAGTATATCCTTTTAGCATTCTCAAATTGCATGAACACCTTAAAGTGCAGCACCTCTTAGTTACCGCAACGTGCTCTACAGGCCAATGCAGTCACAGAAGCAGAGTGGGCTGAGTTTTATACAAACCTATTCGGTAAAGATGCATCAATTGTTGACTGGAAAGCCACAGTCGTGAACCAATGGGATCTCGTGTTCGAGAGAGAAGACATCCTGCAAGCAATTAAAAACGTGCATTACTCCAGATCTCCCGGGCCCAACAGACTAACGAACTATACGATCAAGCGTAATCCGGAATTATGGGCAGATTTCTGTGTAACTCTATTTGAGAGATTTGTTACGAGTCGTTCTACCTCAAAGTCATGGAAGAGCACTGTGGTGGTCCCAATCTTTAAAAAGGGGGACCGAACTAATCCAAAACACTATAGACCCATAGCCCTCCTCAACGTCTTAATAGCCCTCCTCAACGTCTTAGGAAAGAGTTATGCCACCCTCCTCCAACAAAAACTCTTACAATGGGCTAAAGAATGCAATCACGTAGACCCGAGACAAGCTGGCTTTGTAAGATGGGTTGGATGCAGTCTAAACTTGCTTCTACTCAACTTGTTAAAGATGGAAGCAATTAGAACAAATTCCAAGATCTACTTGGCACTAATAGACCTTTCACATGCTTTCGGCAGCATTAATAGAGAGATGTTGTGGAAAAAACTGACCATGTGGAATTGTCCTCCCAGCTTAGTGGATGCAATCCGTGAGTTACATTAGGATACTTCCATGAAGATCCGACCAGATGTGAAAGGCACGTTATCTGCATCAATTAGTACACACAAGGGTGTGAAACAAGGCTGCCCCTTGGCAGCCATTATTTTTAATCTGTTCATATCTGATGTAAATGAGGCATTTAATGGCACTGTCACGTTCCCTCCAAAAATCCATGGCTCTCCGAGTGATTACTTGGTCTACGCTGATGACCTTATCTTGATAGATTTGACACCTATAGGACTTCAGCGTAAACTGAACGTCCTTGACGCCTATATAACAACTAATGGGCTTCACATTAATAGACAGAAATGTGAAATTCTAATCTTTGAGAAACTATCAGGAACCAGCGGGAGAAGAAAGAAGTTCAACTGGTGCCTTGCTAAAGAACAACTTCAGATCATACAAAACACCACATATTTAGGCATGAGGATCAGCGCCAGTAGAAATGACGCCCCATAGGTTGAAGTCACCAAAAGTAAGTGTCGGCATTTGGTATGTCAAGCCTCACTGATTAATACAAAAATATGGGAAATTCTCATTAAAACCAGTCATGTTTTTCCAGCAAAAAGTCTTTCCGGCACTAATCTATGGTGGCGAAAATTCTTTTGGATGCACAAACGACCTGTGGAATTCACTCGAAAATATATTCTAGACTTGAGTGTTACAGCTTCCTAAGGGCACCTCAACTGCTTGTCTACGGTATGAACTGGGCCTTATTTCAATTCATGCAAGAGTATCATGGAACTTACTGAGCTTGTTTAGAAAAACGATGCTGAAGGTTCCAGTGGCTCAAGTTCAAATATTGCACAAGCCAGACACAAAGTGTACACCATCCTCTCCAAATGGAACCTCGTTTGCCAAGATGTACTAAAAGAGTATGATATTACTCTTTGGACGTTAATAGAAAATCCAGACCTGGCTAAGAGGAAGTTATGGAGATTAGATTGTATTAACACTTGCGATTCAAGACTCAATCGAAACTGATGGAGGAGGTCCGGGTGAAGCAAAAGCATATGGTCAGTGTCATACCTACTTAACTCGCCTCCCGGATCTGCATACAAGAGCTTTACATATGAACTTTAGGCTAAATATATTGGCAACCAAAGAACGTCTAGGCACTTGGACGAAGTACGCTGATCTGGACCCTACGTGCCGATTTTGCAGTACTGACAAAGAGACTCTAAAACATTTGACGTTGTTTTGCTCCGCATTTCAACAGCAAAGAGGAATTAACTTCGGTCCAGTGATCAAGGAACATCAAACCATGAGCGTCGAGGAGTGGTGGAAAGCACTGTTCGATGGGTCAAACAAAACAGTACTATTTGCGCTAACAAACTTTCTTCGAGTGCTAAAAGTCTGCTTAGACGCGGAGAAAGTAAATCTAGTGACCAATTAAAACTAGATAAACTTGTTTGCAGGAGACTGTTGGACCTATTGAGAACTGTGAGCTAACTGCGGAACTATGACCTGATCATGCAAATCGGAGGGATGGGAAAGGTTGTTTTGTTTTCTTTTTAAAGGTCTGAACAAACCAATAAAAAAAAAAATATATAAAAAAAAATGAATACCCAAAGCTAACTAGATGTTTACGCAAAGTAGTGATCAATAGTTCCAGCCAGTCTGTAAATCTACAGACCTACTGCACTACCATACACTGTAGTTAGCCTCCAGAGCTCACTTTGCTCTAAGATTATGATTGCACTGTATAGTAGCACCTGCGGGAGAGAGCTGGCCAATGAGGAGGCCGGGAATGTAAGCAGTATCCACAGTCACCCGCATTTCATGACGCCCGCTGCGCCTCTGCCCAGCCTTCACATTGTCCATAGAGACAGTGCTCCCTGCTGAGTCTCATCATCTTGTCCACCTGAAGTTCACAATTACCCTGCCTGCAGCTTCACCATTTCCCTTTATCTTTGCAAACCTTTTCATTCATGACATTTCTGAACTGAAAATAAAAGGGTTGGGAAAAGGCCTCTCGTATCCCGCTCTAAGAGGACTTTCCCTACCTAAACTGAAACCAAGGATCGGTCTGTATCAGAATGTCAAAATCAAACTGTCCTTGTGTCCAAAATTTCTATTCTAACCCTCACACTAAAACTAAATTTTAAAGGTGAAAAGGGAAATGTCCTTAACCTTTTGAAGTTCTGAAGAAAAAGTAGTTCCAACACAAAAGGTTCTTTATATCGGGAGAGCTTCCCCTGGATTTCTATTCCTCAAATACAACAGTTCCTTGTGTCTTATTTGGTTCACAATTGCACTGTCACAGACAAAGCCGTTGTAATTCTTTTGTCAGGACTAGGCTTATCTTTATATGCTTAACACAGTTCAGCGCTTCTTGTTCACAAACTTATGATTGCCTGTTTTTTTCGCTAGCCAGGGCTACTTGCAATCGCATAGGGTTTTTATCCATTTCCACAACTGTATAGTCACTTGATTGGATATTGCATCCTCTTGATATACATTTCGTTTTGGTGCTCCTATGTATTACATTCCATACAGTCACAAACTGATAAGGGTTTTACTTCTCTTCCTCTTTTTAGTTATTTTCTTTGTTTTCTCTTTCTGTGGTTCTTGTTCCTGTTACTGGTATTTTGCACGATTGCTGATACAACAAAGGGGGCCCCACTGCCCTTAAACTGACTCACCGGCTCCTGCTGACGTTCTCGGGCTCATTCGCAGTTGTTCAATGAAGGTACACCGCTGGTTTTTCACTCCGTTGCCATTTCCTGTTCGGCTTCTCCTCTCTCATGACGTCTCTTCCACATGCCTGCCTTCTCTTTGGCTCTGGTAAGCAAGGGGTTCCTTGCCGTGGTCGGCAAACGCCCAGGAGTCTTCCTCTTGCTCCTGGGGTCTCGGCAGCATGATCCGCTCTGTCAGCGTCACCCCTCTTCTATGCTGGTGAGCTTCCCGGCTCCTCCACGTTTGCTTCTGATTTTCTGTTCTCTGAACCCCGCGGACATGTGAAACATCTCGCCAACAGTAACCTCTTGCATCTTGTTTTCATACTTGAAATTTCCTAGGCACAGGCATTTGTGGGGAAGGAATAGAACGCTCACTGAGCTTCTGGTTTCTCCCGTTCTGCGTTACTCTGTCCCTCTTCTTCGTCCTAGTATTTGAGGAATTATGGGACAAGAAGACCATTATTGGTAATTGATTTCTAGAGCTTGAATAATCTTTTGCAATGGTTTTAAACGATAACGTATTGTTGGATGATTGAAAATTGGACCTGAAAAAGGTGGTCTTTTAATTTCTACAAGATAACTCATGGTTGGAGGTTTGGCTCATTTTATGTGGGAAAAGGTTTTTCCTACGCTTCAAAGGGGGAGGTGTAGATGAATGCCAATAAGCCATAAGAGCCTTGTGCATAGAAAGATTATCCTTACGGCAAATGGGGGATACCATGTCTCATCCAATGAAGCCATGTAATCTCCCCGGAGGTCGTCTCCTTCCATGTGATCTTATGATATGATATGATATGATATGATATGGTATTTGTAACGCGCCTATACACAAGTGTTTCAAGGCGCGACGAGGCAGGGAGGGGGGGAAACAAGGGGAAAACAGACAAACGATCCTACTAGGCCAGGTGTCATTCAGATCGCGCAAGTGCAGAGGTAAGGGGAAAAGGAGAAAGTGCAGGGGGAGGAGGTGAGGGGGGAAAGTGCAGTACAAGGTAAGTAGCGTAATAAAATAATAAATAATAATAAAAGGGCCAGCTGGTGCCAAGTGCGAGGTAAGTGCAGAGCAAGTGCTGGGAAGGGGGCTGTAGGGATGCAGTGACAGTCCCACAGTGCAGGGGGAGCCAGGGAGGCAGTGCAAGTGGAGAGTGGCTGGGCCCTGGACCGAGGTCACAGAGTGGCCCAGATGCAGGTTTAGTGCAAACTTCAGTGGGGAGTTTAGCAGGTTTAGCAGGGGAGAGGGAGAGAGAAGGCAGAAGCGAAGAGGAAGGTTTTGAGGTGCTTCCGGAACCGGAGATGGTTCTCCTCAAGTTTCAGGGAGGCAGGAAGGCTGTTCCAGAGGGAGGCCCCTGCTGCGGAGAGAGATCTACCCCCAGCTTGTTGCTTCGAGAAGCGGCTGACCATGAGGGAGTTGGAGACGGATGAGCGAAGGGCTCGTGAAGGCAGATATTTAGGAAGATCTTCCCTCATATAGCCACCCACAGGGTCAGGATCAGGTAGCAGCTGCCGTCCCCTGGCCACATGGGAGGAGGTAACTACCGGGGAACCAGTGATGACTCCATTGGATTCATCACACTATTCATGCAACTAACCTTTACATTTTACAAAAGCTCAGCTCACTAATGTCTTGTATCAAAGGTAAAAACATTTTTGTAGTGTTGCTCATTTTATGTCTTGGGTACAAATAACTCCCGGTGACATTTTTAATATGCAAATGCAACGCCCAAAATGTAAAGGGAAACACAGGCTGCGAGGATACCAAAAATGTGAAGGTTTCTGCCATTTTAATGTTGGTATTACTGCCATGTTGTTTTAGTGGCTCTCCACTTTTTTGATTAGGCATTGTTTCTGGCGCATCCAAGAGACATTTTTAAGTTGCCAAGTACGCGGCTGGGTAGCAAGGCAGTACAAATATTAATCATGTTAGTTATTGTTTGAAAGATGAGGTTCCTGTTATCCTTTCCCATGAAGCTTTTCACAGGCAATTTGAGCACATGGAATGATAACAATCCACCACACTGATGAGGCCCAATAAGGAACAAGTTACTTACCTGTAACTGTTGCTCTCCAGCATGGGTCTGGCATGGATTCACATGCTCATGAATATTCCCCGTCGTCAGGCTGGGAATCCTTGGTAAAGAAACAAATCCGTATCAGTTTTGTTTCTGATCTGTCTTTCGTAGTAGTAACCAATCACTGATCTCTGCGTCATACTGACCACAGCCAATGACTGCCATCTCCCTAAGCCCCGCCTCTGGCAGCCATCTTCAGATTTGGTAGCACGTGAAGTGGCAGTATGACCAAGTGTAGAGCCGCAGAGGGGTAGGCGGGAGGGTTCGCATGTGAATCCATGCCAGACCCATGCTGGAGAACAACAGTTACAGGTAAGTAACTTGTTCCTTCTCCAGCATGGGGTCTGGCATGGATTCACATGAATATAAGAATACATAGCAGTACACACATGCACAACCACGGGAGGTGGCAAAGGCTCAATATTAAGCAATACAACAACTCAACATTAAGCATCTCTTACCTCCTCACCAGGCTCACCTTATGCGAACAGGTTGCGCAGCACTGCTTGGCCGACCCTGGACTCCTCCCTGGAATCCCGATCGACGCAGTAGAATCTCGTGAAGGTGTGCGTCGACCTCCACATAGCAGCCCTGCAGATGTCCAGCAGGGGCACACCAGATAGGAACGCCGTAGTAGCAGCGATCGCTCTGGTCGAATGGGCTCTCGGAAGACCTGGCAGCGGTCGGTTAGCCAACCGGTGGCAGTGCATGATGCAGCCGGAGAGCCATCTGGAAATAGAAGACTTCGAGAGAGCCTTCCCTTGATTCACAGGTCCAAAGTTCACAAACAGCTGTGATGTCCTCCGGAAACTCTTTGTGCGGCCCACGTAGAACTTCAGCGCTCTAGCCACATCCAGCGAGTGCAAAGTCCTCTCGGCCGGCGACGAAGGAGACGGGAAGAAAACAGGTAACACCAGGGACTCGTTAAGATGGAAGTCCGACGGCACCTTGGGCATAAAGGAGGGGTGCGTCCTAAGCACCACCCTCGAGGCATGGAAAGTCAAGTATGGTGCTTTGCAGATAGGGCCTGGATCTCTCCCACTCGTCGTGCGGAGGTAATGGCCACCAGGAATGCAGTCTTCCACGACACAAACTTCATCGGTGCCGAGTGCATCGGCTCGAATGGGGGCCCCATGAGCCGGGGCCGGGGCCTTCACCGGCGGGAACGACCGGAACAGTCCTTTCATAAACTCTTTTACCAGTCGATGGGACCACAGGGACGTCCGTCCTGTGGTTGTGGCAACGGAGGGAACGCATACAGGTATAGGCTGTCTCAGGGGAATGAGAACGCATCGCCCATGCTTCTCGGCTGGGGAAACCTGCTGGCGAACCTCTGGCACTTCGAGTTCGTCGCTGTTGCGAACAGGTCGATTTGGGGTTTGCCCCATCGTCGGAAGAGTTGAACCACCTGATCCTGGCGCAGCTCCCACTCGTGACACGCGCGCAGCTCCCTGCTGAGCGAGTCGGCGATGGTGTTTCTTTCTCCTGCCAGGTGGACGGGGAACCAAGAACATCCCCTGGGCGACCGCCCAGTGCCACAGATCCTGTGCCTCCTTGGATAGGGCTGGGGATCTGGTACCTCCCTGCTTCCGTATGTAAAACATTGTCGTGGTGTTGTCCGTGAAGATCCGTACCACCTTGCCCTTGAGCGACGGGAGGAACGATTTGAGAGCCCAGAACACGGCTCGGAGTTCCAGGATGTTGATGTGCAGGAGCTTCTCCTCCGGGAGCCAGAGGCCTCTTGCGTGGAGATCTCCGGTGTGGGCGACCCAACCTTCCAGGGAAGCGTCCGTCGTCACCGTCTCCTGGTACGCCGGTGTCTGAAGCCCGCCGTGAGGTGTGCTCGAACGCCCCACCACTGAATCGCCCGCCGGAACACCTCGTTGAGGGGGACCCTGTCTTCGAAGGTGCCCGTCGCCTGCGTCCAACGGGCGTCGAGAAATTCTTGAAGAGGGTGCATCCGTAGTCTGCATAGGCACACCAGGTAGATGCAAGAGGACATCATCCCCAGGAGGGACTTGATGGACCTCACCCTGGCCAAGTCCGTAGCTAGCAGGCGCTGCACTTTGCCCAGAATGGTCTTCGTCTGTTCTTCCGACGGTGCCGCCAGGCACCTCACTGTATCGAGCTTCGTTCCCAGAAACAGGGCCACCTGTGACGGCACCAGGTGGGACTTTGGGTAATTTATGGCGAATCCCAGGTCTGTGAGTAGCTGGACGGTCCTTGCAGTGTGTTCGACAGCGAATTCCCTCGTCCTTGAGCAGATGAGCCAGTCGTCCAGGTAGGGGTAGACGTGGATCCCCTGCAGGCGCAGCCGCGCCGTCACAGGTGCTAGACACTTGGTAAAGACCCTGGGGGCCGACTTCAATCCGAACGGCAGTGCTCTGAATTGGTAGTGGCGTCCCTGGACGACGAACCTGAGGAACTTTCGGTGACTTCTGAGGATGGGAACGTGGAAGTATGCATCCTCCAGGTCCAGCGACGATAGAATGTCGCCTTCCTCCAGCTGTCCCAGCATGTGCTGGAGGGTGACCATCCTGAACTTTTGTAACCTGATGTATTTGTTCAAACGACGAAGGTCCAGGATGGGGCGCCAGCCGCCCGTCTTCTTCCTGACGAGGAAGTACCTTGAGTACACCCCGGATCCCCGGAGCCTCTTCGGGACGGGCTCGATGGCGCCTTTCCTGAGCATCGCCCATACTTCCAACAGCAGTTGCGGGACGTGATTTTCCTTCCTGGCCACAGGTGGAATGTGAGGGCACTTCTTCAGGAATTCGATAGAGTGTCCTCTTGCCAGGGTATCCAGCACCCAACGATCGGTGGAGATGGACTTCCACACGCCGACGAACTTTGTCAGCCGGCCTCCCACCGGAGTGCTTCGGTCGGGCCCGAGGCCACGGCCGGTTCAGTCCTTCTTGGAGGTGGTGGCCTTGCCGCCCTGGCCACCTTGCCGATGGCGCCAAGGCGCTCCCTGCTTGCCGCGACCCCTGTAGGCCTCCTGAGACGAGGAGCGTGCCGCCTGGCGGTAGGACGACGAGCCACCGCTGGATCCCTTGGAGGCCCCCTGTCTGCCTCCGGAGCTCCGAAAGGGCCGTCGTTGCTGAAGGGCTCCTAGGGCGCGGGCCGTCTCCGTGTCCGTCTTTATGGCTTGGAGGGATTCGTCCACCGCCTTCCCGACCAAGTTGCTGCCGTCGAACGGCATGTCCAACACCCTGGTCTGGAAGTCCTGACAGAAGTCGGTCGCCCGGAGCCAACCCCGTCGTCGTAGGCAAACTCCGTTGCCCAGCTGGCGGAACCCGGTATCGGCAATATCGGTTGCCACCGTTATGGCGGTCTGACGCCACCTCGCCTTCTTGAAGTATTTCCAGGGCCTCGGACCTCTTGTCGTCCGGTAGGAAGTCCAATATGGGGGCCAGCTTAAACCAGAGCTCTCTGTCGTAACGGGCCACGATCGCCAGGGCGTTGGTCGCTTTGATCGTCGCCGACGCCGACGAAATGACCCATCACCCCATGGCGTCCAACTTCTTTCCCTCGCCGTCTGGAGGGGAATTCGACGTTGAGGCTCCTGACCCCGCCGCTTTCTTCTTCGCCGCCGCCGAGACGACCGAGTCTGGTGTTGGCTGGGCCCTGAGGCACAGGGGAGCGGTCTCGGGGACCCGGTACTTCTTCTCGTACCGGTCCCGTTTGGCTGGTGCCGTGGGTGGAGGCCCTCCTCCCAGATGTCATCGATTAGAGGCACCGCAATGACAGTTTTCCTCTTGGCCTCCCGGCGCTGATAGAGGAAACCTTCCTTTTTCTTCTCCTCCGGGCAGAGCTGGAACAATTCGGACGCCCTGGCGATCATGGCGTGGAATGAGCCAATCTCGTCGGGCGGAGATGCCCGTGCGACGGGAGACCCGTTCCGTCGTCGTCGCCCTCAGAACCCGTCGTCGAGCCCACCGCACCCTCATCTGCCGACTCGTGGGAGGATGAGGAGGGAACTGCAGGCCTTACAGGGGCGAGCGGAGGAGAGGGTTGGATCCTCCGTCGTTTGTTCTGAGGACTTCCCGACGGGCCAGGTTGTGGGTCCTCCGGCCTGGGCCGTGGTAATCTCGTCCTTATCTCAGAGCATAAGGACTAGGTCGCAAACAAAATGGCCCCCGAGCTATCCTGAGGCCTAGGTTCCGGCTGCGCCGGAAGGGAAGGCTGCTCTTCCTCGCCATCATCGTCTTCCTCGGTTATCTCCTGAGGATCTTCCTTGCGGAACCGAACCTTCTCGAAATGTACTTCGAGATTCCTCGCGACCTAGGTCAGTTCCCCCTCCGAGGCTGACTCCGAGCTCGAGGAGGCTACCGGGCCCCCCCCCCTTGTTCCATCATGGGGGCCATGACGATGGGCTGAAAAGAGGATTCCCTCCTTGGCTTCAGGGAAACTCTAGTCCCGCAGTCTCCGCTGGCGGGGTCTCTGCCGGCTTGGCCAGAGTCGCCGCGATCGCCTCGATAGAGGCCTTTGCCTGCTGGGTAGGGGCCTTCATCACCTTCGGTGCGTCCTGGGCCTTCTCCTTAGGGGGAGGGGTGACACCTTGCTCCCCCTCTCCCGAGATCGGACGGGGCTTCTCCCGAAGCTTACCTGGGGTCTCGGACTTCCTCTTCCCCGAACCGGAGCGCTGGCTCGTGGTTGACGGTGCCGGGGAAGGTGCGCCCTGCCTGGCGACCGAAGAGCCCGACCTTTCGGCACTCCCGGAGCCAGCGGACTCGCGGCGCTTGGCCTGGTGTTGGGCCCCCGTCGCCGGGGCGCCCGCACAGGACTTAGAAGCCCACTCGAACCCTTTCTTCTTCTTCTCACCGTCGAGCCCTTCTCCAACCAGCTGGCGAGACGAGATCGACGGTCCCTCATGGTCCGCTCTGACAAGTTCTTGCAGAACTGGCAGTCCTTCTCTACATGAGTCTTGTCCCCATGAAGACAGTAGAGGCATCGCGAATGTTCGTCCTCCTTAACACATTCTGCAGCCCGCATCCAGGGCAGCTGCTAAACAGCTTGGGTCCGGGTGACAAACTCGCGTCCTGGGCCATCTCGAAGTCGGCCGCAAATCTTCTGGAATCCTCCAAGAGGTTGATTCGACGAAATCTTCACCCTTGAGGGGCGTAGGAAAATCCCGCAATGGGTACCCGTTAACG
This sequence comes from Ambystoma mexicanum, assembly GCF_040938575.1. Taxonomy (NCBI): domain Eukaryota; kingdom Metazoa; phylum Chordata; class Amphibia; order Caudata; family Ambystomatidae; genus Ambystoma; species Ambystoma mexicanum. The sequence continues at coordinate 1,284,001,012 of NC_090934.1, forward strand.
GGAGTAGAAACGGTGGAGCTTGAGGCTCGATTAACCAAAAAAATGTGAAAATTCACCTGAAAAAGCGCGAAACACGCAGTAAAAGTTCGAGAGCTAAGCACGAGGACTCCCAACACTTGAACGTGCGGTAAAAATCTGAAGATGGCTGCCAGAGGCGGGGCTTAGGGAGATGGCAGTCATTGGCTGTGGTCAGTATGACGCAGAGATCAGTGATTGGTTACTACTACGAAAGACAGATCAGAAACGAAACTGATACTGATTTTTTCTTTACCGAGGATTCCCAGCCTGACGACGGGGAATATTCATGTGCATGTGAATCCATGCCAGACCCCATGCTGGAGAAGGCTGAAACACTTGTATGGGGTTGCTGTTGGTACTCTTTTCAGAAGGGAATTGTCACAGCATTTCGGTGCTGGGCTGCCCATGTGGGCGGAACAAAGACTGATATGCAAATGGATATTTCCCATCTGTGAAAGGTACAGTTAGCTGAAGTGTGGCTGCGGAAGTGTGGCTGCGGAGTCTCGAGTGGGTACCTTCCCAAAGAACAGGTCAATGGGCCATGTTCGTTCTCGGAGAGGGGCACCTATGGACTATTTTTTGAATGTTTAAGGGACTTCGGTTTAGTCACCCTATGTATCCTAGGTTCATCCAGACGTGGACCCCTTGCTCACTCTGCTCAGAGAGGCACAGCTCCACCTCGCTGATATGAGGCCCAACAAGGCTGAAACACATGTATGGGGTTGCTGTTGGTACTCTTGTTCAGAAGGGAATTGCCATAGCATTTCGGTTCTGGACTGCCCATGTGGGCGGGACAAAGACTGATATGCAAATGGATATTTCCCATCTAAGGTACAGTGAGCTAAAGTGTGGCTTGGTACCTTCCCAAAGAACACATCAATGGGCCGTGTTCGTTCTCGCAGAGGGGCACCTATGTACTATTTTTAGATTGGATTAATAACAATTCATGTCTTTAGCATTAGTCAGACGGAAATACAATAATTACAAAATACATGTTCTGGTGTGGTCTAGGCCTACGGCTGAGGCACTGCCAAAAAACTGAATCAGACTTTGGATTTACTGCCCCCTAGTCAAGTCTTAGGACTGCTGAGCTTGTGGCGGAGTGGCTTGGTACCACATATCATGCAAGAAGTTACCTCTCAAAAGTAGGGCCTCTGTTACATGTTTTTCTATGAAGTTTTCTCTTTCCCAAGTAAGACGAACGTCCTGCAAACTAACAGTTTCTGTCATTGTCCTAGCTAGAGGAATATGTAAAGGGCACAGCAACATGTATCAAAGTGGTATTTGCAAAGATATGTTTCGCGGTGAGGCAGCAGCATAGGTCTGGGAACGGTGTAGGGTGCCAAGATGTCTAGTGTCATGGGAAAGGCTGTTAGTGCATCTACTACAGTGTGAGGTACCCATTTCACTTTTTTACTAATTGTCCTATTAGGGTTATCTGCAGGGGCATGGATTTGGACTATCACGTAACCTACTAACCAATAGAGAAGGGTAATATATGCCTATCTTTAGCTTTGTAAATGGCTAGCAGGAGAATAGGGATTTGCATTTACTTAATGTCTGGAATATATTGTAATTTTGTAGTTTTTGTCTATAAATACTGTAGCCAGATGTGGGCAGGTCGAGAGTTCTGGTCACTTGAGAATGACCAACTTCCCAGATGATAATTGCATTCATTAAAGAGCTGTCTTTCTGCAATTTGTGCACCTCATTATTGTATACTGGCTTTATTGGCATCAAACAACATTACAAACATTAGTATACAATTGCTAATCAAAAACGTTTCTTTGATAATCAAAATAACTAATCAGCAAACTCTGCTAATCAGTTCTTGAAAACTAGTTTATGCCTTGTGATTGCGATTACCAGTAGTTGATTTGTTGTATTTCATAGTCTCCTGGTACGAGATTTATTTTTTTAAAGAAGATGCTTTATCGTTCGGGGTTTTGTCTGCGTGAATTTTGTAATATTTCTGTGCATAAATGCGTTGTGGAATGTGTTTTTTAAACTGCACTCATTTACTTTTTGGAAAAGATGCCTGCTATAAAAATAAAAACTTTCTTTTTCACCTGCTCGATTTTTTTAATGTACATTTTTCCATAATATGCACATTTTAGGCAACCCTCCATTGCCTCGGGGGAAGGCTTGCACTTTATTACATGTTATGAATAAATACATGCAAATGTGCAGTGTGCTTACTGTAACATGACTTAAAAGGAAGGTTTTGAGCAAATGCTGGAATTTCATATTAGAAAGGCCTATCGTCAGTTTCTGAGAAGCACATTCCAGGGTTCAAGGACTGGAACAAAAGAGAGTCGGCGTCTCCTCTTAAAGGGCATGGCAAGAATAGTCCTCGAGAGGGTGTACCATTCAACCCTCTGCGCTAGATGTGAAGGGGCATTATCAGGAATGCACTTCCACAAAAAGAAAATACATTTAAACAGTAGCAAGTGCAGTGACCTGGCATGCTGAAGAGATGGAGTAAGATCTGTCCTAGTTTTTAGTTAAGCACACACCCGCCATTTGAGCTTTCCGAAATGGGACTTTTTGAGGGGCAGAAGTACGTTAAGGGCAGTGGCATTGTGAAACTAAAACATGACTACACATTGTCTCGGGGGCGCGCGCGCACACTCGCACGCACGCACGCACACACACACACGCACACACACACACGCGCGCGATTTAAAGGATCATCAGTTCCCAATGAGCGCATGAACCACTATTTGTCATGCAATGTCAGACTATGTTGCTGTGGAAGGCCACGGCAAAGATGGACATCCGGTAAACGCGCCGAAATAGGAGACTATACCAATGGAAGACCAGCACTGTACACATGCGATCTGATGGTCAAGTGATACTTTTTCATTGAGAAGAGCCTCAAACAGTATGTTGGCAGATATTGGCACACCCCTTCTTTGTCTTCATTAAAGCAACTGGTTAGAATGTCTCACTGGTTGGCAACCCAGTCAGTCATAACTGATCTGTGTCTTTAGAGTATGATTGAGAAATAAGCACCGTTCCACTGATTTAATCCAGACGTGCTTAAACATGAACGTGAAAGAAAGCATCGGGAAGAGAAGAAGACAGGGGGAAGAGAAGAAGGCAGGGGGAAGAGAAGAATCCTGTGGAACCCCACAGGTCAAACTGATGGCAGGGAGAGAAAGAAACCGACTCTGATGGAGCGCCTTCTCCACTCCTGCTGTTCTCCTGCGGTTCAAGTGGAAAACAATAAATTAGAGATGCAGAGGGCAATTATCTTGTGCAAGGCCTTAGTAGTGAATATTTGGCACATGTTCTTTTCTTCAAAATTCCAAGTGACTTGGAGATTTTTAACACATTCACTAGTCTCAATGAATCCATAATTGTATCCATTATAGATGACAAAATGTTGATCCTGCTATGTTTTGGTTAGAATCTAGGCTCTTAGATTATACATATGCTAAAATATGCATATAACAAAAAACAAGGTTTATTCTACAACTTTCAGCTAATTAACTGAAAAAGAATGATATTTAACCAACCAATAATATATCCTCGGGTGTGGTAGTAACCTGATGAATAATTCGAAACATCTGGAAACATCTGCAAGAAAAGATCCAATACATTGAGAATATTGGCATGTATGTAACAATTATACAGATATGCCTATCCTGCACATTACATAATAAGATTGGGGGCATGCACTTCGAATTATATTTCTATAGGTTATGTTAGGATATTTATATAGTACCTACTGCCATTGTTGTGGGCTCGAAGGATTGTGGGGTGAATGAACCTTCTGCAGACCGCAGTCCGAAAAAACATAAAAGTAAGAGCACCACATTGCATGCAAACAGTATTTAGAATGTAGGTGACAGCATTGTATGCCTTGTATAATGTCTTTAAACTAGTCATCTCAGCTAGTTAACGAACAGAGTACTCAGGCGAGAAAATTGCTATCTCAGTGACTGGATGACAGTTGGACCGAATTTTTCGTGGGGCTCAGCAGTATTCTGTGGGTTGCAGTGCTGTAGGGGCAACTGGCTATTATAAATTAGTAAAAACAACCTTTAAGGGCAACCACTGAGGGCTGTTCTATACTTTACATGCAGAACACAACCACACTGAATAACAGGCAATCACACACATATTTGTTAGATTTGTCGAGATAAACTCAGCGCATCTGTAACATCGAATGAATACAGCTGAAATATCTGTTACTGCATTTAGTGTTGCACTGTCGAACAGGTAGTGAAGTAGAAATATGTTTTATATTGGATACACATATAGCGTTGCACTGTTGAAAATAACGAAAACAAATCTTTAGTATTCGGAGTAATACATAACCATCCATAGAGAGAAAATGTAGCTCAAGCTACACCCGCAGGCTGAGTTCATTAGATTGTGTTTAAAAGAGAGGTGGATGCGGGACAAACAGGGTCGGTAGGGCGAGGAAGGCCAGATGTCTGTATGTCTGAGGGCAGTAACAGTCTGGCACCCTTCTGCTGTGGTATGCTACCATGCTTTCACTGTCCCCTCAATGCTGTGAGACGCTTTCCTGCTTGAACAGCAATGTATGCCAATAAGGCCATCTCACAGTGCTCAAGGCCAGGAAGGGAATCTTCCAGGTTGTTAGGCAACAACGTGACAGCCAGCGCACTCTGAGATCAGCACTAAGGGCTCAGCCAGCAAACCAGCCAAAGTGGATAGAATAGGCGTGCAAAAGAAGTGAACATGCTCCAAAAAAGGACTCACAGGCTAGAGAATCTGTGATCTGCGCAGCTTGTACACTTGGGAACCCTTCAATTGAAAACATGCGGGGAGGGCTGTAGATTAGAAATGTGTATTTGCTCTGTATTAGCAGACTTTTCCAGGTGTTGCCCCACCTTTAGAGTACAACGTTTTTACAATGAGCCAAAGCACGACTATCGTAGTAGTATCCAAGTGTTGGGTTTGTCTGTTTTTGCAAAATGTTTAACCACACTGAGCAGGGTTCTTGGTTCCGCAGTGGTCAGGCTTTCAAGCCTCACACAGTGCCAGAGTGCCGTTGTGAGGGTGGCATGGCATGTTGAAAACCATGCCTAATACAGCAGGGGGGCAAAGCTCCGATACCAGCACCCCTAGGCTCCCAAACGGCTAGTAACACTTTCATGGCCTAGCATGCCCCACCTTCTGCACTGCACCACCCCTCAGGTACCTGAGGTGCCACTTCTTTGTCATTTCTTCCTTGGCTCCACTGATCACCACCTCCCCAGCCCCTTGATCGAACTCCTCCTTAGGGACCTTTGTTTCATGTGCCAGAATGTCTTCCTACTAGACCCAGGGCTGGGGGAGCTCCCTAGCCTTCAATTATTCTCTTATTACACGCACCAGTCTCTAAGCAGGGAACTAAGATTCAAACCTGTGTCGCTCTGCGTTGTCTTGCTTCCAAGACAAACGTGTTGCCCCTGAGCTATCCTCCGATACTCTTTTAGTCTCCTTCCTCCTGCTTTTATCTCTAGCCATATTCAAATTAGCGCATCCTCCAAATAATCACATTTCCCTGTTCCATCAATTTCTTTGTTATCAAAGCCTTGCCCCACTGCAAGGGAGAGTTCGTTGGCTATTTGGCTATAGAATTCAAGTCTGCATGCTTAGTTTGCGGGATTTGGTGTCTCTCTGTGCGTGGGCAGTGCTTTTGCCATTTATTGGGCTCTGCCCTAGCCCCATCATACCTGGCGATCAAGCATTTTTAAATGATTCGCTTCCATATGGGACGGTGTGTGAGAGAGCGAGAGCTGCCACGCCAGAGGTGAACGATGGCAACCCACTCCTGCCCTCTCCGGAGTCCAGCCTGCATCTTACCTGCATATGTCAGCGAGGCATTGTGTGCCGTGGCTCGCATGCTCACGGGTTCCGTCTTTCCCCTTGTGTCCCCGTTTAACCCACAGGAATCACATGCACATGTTTCAGCTACTCTATGGGGTGCTATTTCTGGGGGGATTCCAAATGCCCACATTTATCCCACCTCACAGCCCATCTCTCTGTAACATGTTCTTAAAGTGACAGTGTCCCCTCCTCTTCCTCTCATTTAATGAGCCCCTGTCTGGTTTTAAAAGTGACGACGGAAGGACGAAGGAAATGGAGGAGACACCCCAATAACCTGTGTGAGGTCCTCCTCCTCCCTCCCCCACCCTCTCCCTGGGTAAGGGGGAGGGTGCCCGCCAAAGCGCGGCAAAACAGGCAAAAGCCCGCGAAGGGCAAACAAAGGAAAGGGGCGGGGGATGCCCCAGATAACGGGCGGCCGCTCGGCAGCATGGCCCTGCGAAGACCCAGACGACACCCACAACATCCGGGCTGAGCTACGCTGGAGTCCTAAATCCACCACCGAACCCGCCGCAAGCAACCACCTCAGCACAGGAAGAGGGAACAGCAAGCTCAACCGACTGGAAGACCATCATAGTGAAGATCGCAGCCTTTGTTGCAGAGCTGAATATAGACCCCACCATGACGATGGTGGCAGGGCTCGTCCTGAGCCTATTCGCGGGCGAAGGAAGAAAACAACATGGCATCTAAACCCAGCTGCGCCATCGTGATGTGGAATGCCAACAGTATTCAAAAGAAGACAGACAAACTCCTTCACCTGATGGAAACGAGAAAGGTGAGTGCTGCTTTGCTTTCAGAGACCCACCTGCAAGGAAACCAGAAGCTGAGCCTGGCGAACCACAGAGTGTACCGGACCGACAAAACCTGCAGGAGCCAAAGGAGGGGGGACCGCAGTGATAGTGAAGACGACGATCGACCACCATGAGATTGCACTCCCACCCCTCAGAAGAATTGAAGCCACTGGAGTACAAGTCAAGAATGCTACAGGACCACTCTGACTGATTGCAACTTACTGCCCCCCGAAAGCAAAGCTTGATCTCCGAGACCTGGATGCTTTGCTGGATTCAACGGTTCCGACACTCATCGGCGGAGACCTCAACGCCAAGCACCGATGCTGGAACTCCAGGACTGCCAACCAGAGGGGACGGACACTGCTGGCGTATTCCAGGAAGAACGACTGTGTGGTAGCAGGCCCGACTGAGCCCACGCACTACCCAGGTGTAGCAAGTCACAACGCAGATGTGCTGGACATCGTGCTACTGAAGAACCTGCAACACTCTGTGGAGCTGGAAACACTGGTGGAGCGGACCTCGGACCACAATCCAGTAGCAATCACTGTGGGAGATGAGATGGAACCCTACCAGCAGGCCGAGAAGTACAACTTCAGAAGAGCCGACTGGAGCCGCTTCAAAGAAGAGCTGAACAGAATGGTCACTCCAACCCCGCTGAGCACCATGGATGATATCAACAGGGCCGTGGAAGACTTCACGACAGCAGTCCAGGAGGCAATCAAGAGCAGTGTTCCGAAGCAGAAGACAACCAGATGTTCCATCTACGACCTACCGAGAGGCATCCAACAGTCAATCGCCGCCAAGAACCGCGCCCGACGCCAGTGGCAGAAGCTCCGCACACCTGATCTCCTGCAGAAGTACAACACGCTCGCAAGACTCCTGAGGGAACAGATCCGACAGCACCGTGGAGAGAAGTGGGAGTCTGCAACAGCCAAGCTGAAGGAGGCAGACAACTCGTGTGGAGAATGACTCGTCGCCTGACTGGGAAGAAGGAGCCAAGCCCACCAATCCAGGGACGAACCCACCTTGCATGCAGCAACAAGGACAAGGCAGAGGTCCTTGCCGAGACACTGGAGGCTTCGTTCACCCCGAACAAGGTAAGTAGGCTCTCAGACGGAGTGGAGGAAGCAGTTGAGAAGTACCTCGCAGATCACAGAACCGGGCTGGGAGCAGAAGACATCAAGGAGTGCACAAGCTCTGAGGTAGCAGGACTTGCAGAAAAACTGGCGAACGGCAAGGCACCGGGGAGCGACGGAATAACCACCCTGGCAATCAAGAACCTCCCACCAGCATCAATGGAACATCTCACAGAGATCTTCAATGCATGCATGAGGCTCCAGCACTTCCCGAGTTCCTGGAAAGAAGCAAGGGTCATCGTTTTTCCAAAGGCCGGCAAACCACTGAGGGATCCAGCAAACTACCGCCCCATCAGCCTGCTTTCTGGATTATCGAAGCTCCTGGAGAAGGTCCTCCTCGCTCGACTCAGCGACTTCACCTCCGAAAGAAATCTACTAGCAAAAGAACAGTTTGGATTTCGAAAGGAGCATGCAACGACTCATCAGCTACTGAGAGTGGTGGGCACCATAAGTCACAGATTCAACATCAAGAAGTCCACAGGAATCGTCTTCCTGGATGTCGCCAAAGCATTCGACCGAGTCTGGCACAAGGGACTGCTGCACAAGATGATTGGCCTGGGATTTCCGAACTACCTGGTGAAGACGATTGCAAGCTACCTGGGGGGCCGCACCTTCCATGTCGCCATGCGGTCTGAGATGTCCTCTTCACATCCCATCCGAGCAGGCGTGCCACAGGGATCGAACCTCGGACCCTTCCTGTTCAACCTCTTCACCAACGACATCCCGACAGATCTCCACAAGACGAACCTGGCGCTGTATGCAGACTATGTTGCAGTAATCTCCCAGTCTTTCAGCGAAAAGGAAGCGGCGAAGAACCTGCAAGCTTCATTGGATACCATCGCAAAGTGGTACAGCGACTGGCGGATAGAACTCAACACCAGCAAGACAACTTCAACGCTGTTCACCAGAAAGAAGATCAAGGAGCACCCACACATCAGCCTCAACGGGGAGACCATCAAATGGGAGAGCAGCAGCCACTACCTCGGTGTGACCCTGGACAGCAAACTCAACTGGGAAAGCCACATTGAGAATACTCAGCAGAAGGCAACAGGAAAGATGGCAGCACTGTACCCACCCCTGAAGAGCAAGTCCATGCCACTCCGGACAAAGATCAACGTCTACAAGGCGCTCATCAGACCAACCCTGACTTATGACTCCCCAGCATGGATGACCTGCCATGAGCGACACCGGAAGAGTCTTCAGATAGTCCAGAACAAGGCCCTGCGGATATCGTCCGGAGCACCAATCTTCACAAGGATAGCAGACCTTCACAGAGACCTGGACATCGAGATGTTGGATGAACATCTAGCGAAGCTGAGTAAGAACTTCTGCCAAGAACTGGATCAGAACCCGAACCCTCTGATCAGAAGACTCACTGCCACCACTGCAAACCCCTTCGACCGCTACCCGCGGCCCATCACTGCGAAGACCCTGTGAAACCAGCCCTACTGTGACAAGACCACACAGACCAAGAAGACTACAAACCCACGACTACACACTCAACCCGAGAAGATGGAGTAATGAGGCTCAAGCCTCGGTATCCAAAAAATCACCGCTGATGGATAAAAATATCAGCAAGAAGAACAACAAGCGCGCGAGCAGGCAGTTTCCAGCCCCTGCCAACGGACGCCTGCCGGACACAAAGGAAGGATTTTGTTTTCGTTTGCAGCTGAAGGACGCCGACCTGCCCCTCAACACGGAAGAGTTTCCTGCTCCTGAGTCGGGTTGCTGAGCCCAGGCGCGGAAGTGCCAGGTTCCAGTTGAGGTCGTCCTCACTATGGCCAGGCGAGGCGTTTCCAGTTCTCGTGGCGTTTCGTAGGAGGTTTGCGGTCCCATGTGGAAGGTGCGTCGGGTCGCGGAAAGGGAGTGAGAAGGTATGGCTAGAGGGAAAGTAACTAATCCGGCGTTGGTGGGACTGGGGAGTGGTGTCACAGGGCGCTGGCCATGTTTAAGTTCAGGAGTCCAGGGTCTTAGGCGGGGCTCGCGCTGGCGGTCAATGCAGGACAATATAATCAGGTTGCGCGGCAGGAGAAGGATCAAGCCTTGAAGGGAGTGTAAGGTGCAACACCGGCTAGTTGTGATTGCAAACAGGAAGCGGGCCAAGGGCCCCTAGGCTGGCAGCAGGTCAGGCACATGTCCGTTATCTGCTGGGTGGACCATCCCGCCCCAGAAATGTTGGAAATCATGTGGCCAAGGTTCTTCGGCAACAGGGGTAATTTACATGTGTTTCCCAGATGTGTTGGAACGGGAGTGAAAACGTTGCACATTGGTTGCTGTGCTTTCAACCAAGTCAACAGCGGCGCTGCTTTGTCTTAAAGCTAGAAATGCCAATCGGCAAGTGAGATAGCTCAGCACGTTATTGTGCCTGCTGGGTAGCGTCAGCGTTTTTGGGCAAAAGCGCCACGGCCCATGAAAACATGACCCAGGTTAAAAGGAATTATTGAATGTAGCGGTTGCCCTCTGTTGGATAGATTGGTGTTGTGGAAGAAAGGAAGCGGTTTATCGGGCGCATGTAACTTCCACCCTCAGCACTGGTTTTAAGATTGTGTCGGGGCACCGGGGTTGTCTGGTTGGTACGGATGGCACACAAGTGTTGGCAGGGGTTGCTCTTCAAGGAGGATTATGCATTGGGAGGCATGTATGGCATAGTTATGTTTTTATTGGTACTAGCACAATGAGGGGAATGAACATTATGCGTATTGTTGGGTTTGCGGAATGTTGGATGACAGTTAAAGAGGAACGAAGGTACGGGTGAAGTATGGACCCCGGCTCCCACGAATCCTTGCATTGGGAGCAGGCCTCTGCTAGGGAGTGCAATAGTGGTCTAACGTTGGGGGTAAATGCACGTGGAAGGACAGTCAACGATGGGGGCAGGCCTGGCACTGGGAAGAGTGTTTTGCGATAATAAATATTAATGTGCGTTCTACAAAGTTAATATGCGCCCAGCCAGTGGTATTTCTTTACTGGTGACCGGCAGGCCGGAAGGGAGTGCGCATATTTTTCTCAGGGCTGCTTTAACCCCGGGAGCGCAAACCGGTGTGACTTGAGCAGAATATGGTAATTGTCGAGCCATATAGCATAGGGTTTACGGAATGAAAAGCACCGTTTTCAAAATATTTTTGCACATGAAGATTAATGGGGCAGTTCACGCGGCGGAGATGCTTGGTTTTGAACTGTATTGGATGGTGAATTTAGTGGAAACTTTAGCTTGGCGGGCTGCTCTTCATTACTGCACAATGTGGCTAGCAGGCAGGCAGTGTGTGTGCCAGAAAGGCTCGACGGAGATGCCTGTGGGAATTGGCTGCTGAGATACAGGCCCGGGTATAGTAGAGAGACACTAGTGCATAGCTCTCAACCATTTGTGTCGCAAAGGCAGATGAATACACCCGATTTTAATTTTGGCGGGTGAGAGGCCCATTGAAACGAATGGGCGTGCAGGAGGCTTGGCGGGTGAGTCAGCTGTTTACGAGGCGGGTGACACCCGCCAAAAACGTGTGATTTGAGAGCTATGCTAGCGGAATTACGGGAGGGGAAGTTAACAAGGTTAGTCCATGTTCCGCCCCATCCCACGGACTTCAAACACCATAATGCAGTGGGCAAAACAGATCCAACCAATTGGACTGACAATAGCAGTGGATTCATGGTCATTCACTGGTAGATGGGGGTGCAACACGAGCATAAATAAATGGTTGGAACTTTAAAGGGATACAAGTATTGGCGGATTGTATGCATCATGGTAGGAATAATCAAGCAGCCTTGCGTCCAGGTAAACTGCACTAGAGCAAGAACAGGGGTAATAGCCGCTTCGGATAAATGCAACCTGGGATGATGCAGACATGCAGCACACAGGTGCTGTGGCGGATTAGCAATGCAACACACAGTCAGACTAAAACCAAAGCAGTGTGGGCATCAGGGGCAAAGCAGCCTACACGGAAGGAAGTTCTACCGAACGGGGAGTGTTGTTTTTCTGTTGGGAACCAGTTTTTGAATAGTGACAAGGGGTGAGTTGTTGGGATAATGTGATACGAATTGTGGCCAAGGTGAAGCTGGGGAGAGGAGTTGGAGGGCGGCCTCCAGCACTACTTGGTGTGGGGGGAAAGCGAGTTGCCCAGGCTTGCAAAGGACTAGTCATTTCTCTCTTGTGAACCCGTGAATATTAAAGAAGGGAGAGTTTTGCATATAACGGGACGCAAATTGTGGTTTAGGTGAGGCAGGGGTGAGAAGTTGGAGGGCAGCTCCCTGCACTATGGGATGTAGGGACAATGAAAGTTGGCCAGGTGTTGTACAGTCATCAGGGAGCAGGCTACTGCCGATTTCAATGGAGATGTAACTTGCAGATTTATTGCCGGGCATCCATTTGCACCTTTAGGCTCTTGGGGCGTGGCTGCATATGGGCACGTATGGTGCTCAGCTTCCTTCATCGCAAATCTGAGTGAGGCCCTCCCAGTTTAACCCAGGAGAAGACAGGAGTCAGAAACGTGTGCAGGATCTCCCCCCCCCCCACGGGGGGCACGAATGACACTGGCGGGCTGCATTACAAACTCTCATCCCATTCACCCACCTGCCAGTATGCAGGTCAGGGGGTTAGCGGTACAGCACTCTCACAAGCTACCGTTCTTAAGCGCCTAATTCACAAGAGTGTAAGTTCCCCAAAGTGATGGTGGTGAATGATGTCAGGGCTTGCAATGCCCGGGGCGATAAGCTTTCTGCATTACAATTGCAGTGCAGGGTCGGGTGCTTTCACGGGATGCCAGTACCTATATAGAACTGCAGTAAAGGAGTGAAGCTCGCTTTGACACCTGTGCAGAACCAGTTGACACAGGTTCGGATCCCGCCAGGACCAAACTCAGCCGTTCAGTATTAATAAGCAGCGCTCAGATATGTTTCGTAGCACGGGTTAGTAGCACTATACAAGTGCTGAATTATATCTCGCCTGGTGAGCAAGACGACACGAAGCAGACCAGGGTCGAGCATCGGGTCCGCTCAGAGAAACTTCAGGGTATTAAACATGTTATAAATAACTCATCATTTTATATACCAAGGGTATTTATTTAATGGGGGCAGTGTGTCGGCTTTCATGGACCCCCCCTGGGTTTATCTGATTTGGCCGCGGGGTAAAGGTTCATGAGGTGCCCAGGTCAGTTACTGATCTGTCGAGGTGGATCTGCAAGAGGGGATCCCCCACAAGGCAGTTTGGCCAGGTTTGAGACATGGTGGGGTACCGCATCACTGCAAGGTCTGGTAGTTGTAAGGGCCTTGAAGCAGGGGAGAGGGCCCGGGCTACCCATTGAGCTGCGGAAGGGAACAGGAAGGATATGAATACATGCTCAACTTGTTAAAGTTTGGGCACTGGGGCCGATCAGTTACAAACCCCAGGGGCGCCAGGCGTATTAACATAGCGCATGGGTACAAATGAGAGGGAGGAGATGTTTAGAGATGTATGGGGGCTTGGGCGGGAGCAGCTTAGCAGGAAAGAAAGGAAAGACAGAGCTAGAAAGGCACAGAAGCTCGCAATAGGCTGGGAAAAGTGGTCTGCAAGGTGGCCATCTGGTGATGTCACAGGGGTTAGCGACATCATCCACTGGGTGTTGGTCATTACCCGGCGGCCTCCAACCACTGTGTGTTAATTACAGAAGAGGTGCGGAAGCTAAAAGGATAGGATGGAAGGACTCTACCGGTTTGAAGAGGACCAACGTTTTTTGAGCAGAGGACTGCACCTGGCTGTTGGGTGGAAGTTCCATATATGGTATTGTGGGGGAGTCCAGAACAGGCCAGACTGGCTGGAGCCTTCCCAGTGATTGTATGTTGTGGGTACATGCTTGGGGTGGGACCTGGGTGAATGTAGTGTGTGACCAATATGCACTTCATGTTATGGGTGTCTGGTATCTGTGTATGTGACACAAAGAATGAGACGGCCCTGCCCGTAACTGACATGAATGCAGTGTGGTGTGCTGAAAGACCGGGTGCTTGTCCCAATCCACATTCCTTGTTGTGAGTGTCTGGAGGGAAGTGAATGGCCTGAATGTACTGTGAGCCTGATTGGCTGCCTGCCTGCATGAATGCTCTTCAGACTGATTGGCTACTGAGCTTGTCCCAGCAGTGTGAATGAGAGACAGAACAGTTTATCTGGGGACCTCTCACTTACTGGAATTGTTCAGAAGCTGAAATCGAAACTTGATGCTTAACCATGAAGCCCAGCTGGAAGAAGAAGACTTTGCTGCTGCTTTCCTTCGACGCAATCCGAAAGCTGGCATGTCTCCAAGAACTGATCCAAGAGAGGACCTGGCCAGGAGACCTCTTTCCAAGCTACGTAGGACCATCGTGCACCAGGTCATCTTCACCAAGTCTCCCTGGAAGTCAGAACCGAAAGGCTGGCGACCGGAGAAGGGTACCGCTGAGGAAACATTGAAGTAAGCGCCAGGATATCGAGGCCATCAATGACCATCACCGTCGATCGAGGTTGGGAGGGCCGCTGTAGCCTCGCCGACCGGAGCCGCAAGGAGGACTCCCTTGCTCATCACCGACATCCACTTTGTCCCACTGGAGGAAGTCAAGGTCGCAGACGAACCGAGGAGAATCCGTTGGTGGGTTTCCCGCCACCCGAAGTCCACAAAGACGTTGACGAAGAGCCGAGTGGGATCCGTCGACGACCCGTGGACAAACTCTGCTAAACCAGGTACATTGCTGTAGTAGAACATTTTGTAGCAGGAAACAAGACTATTTTAAACATATATGGACTGGGCTTGTTGATACACTTTATTTACAGGTTGCCCAGGTGGGGGGGATCCTCACACAGAACTGTGTCTGGGGTAGAGACAAAGTATTCTGCCATTTGTTTAACTTAACTTGTCTTCCTTCCTATGTCTATTGTTGATTCAAGTTACTATTTGATATGTATGCCATTGAGACTGTCATCAGTTGGTGCATTTTAATGGAGTCAAGAGTTAACTGTGATACCATATAGACATTGTACATATTAATCATATTAGTATTGCCAAAGCTGAAAGTGTGTTATTGATTGTGTAGATATTCTGAACCTTATTTATATAAAGAATTGTGTTATCACATAACATAGTGTGTGGACATTCCTTTGTGGGAAGTCGGGGACTACACTGTACTTATAAACCAGCCTGCATGACCTCCTGAGAGCTAAGACTTGATTGCTCGTCCATTGCTACAAACAATAGAGAATCTTGGCTGGGGTGCTCTGTGCTTTTACTCTGCCATATAGAGGGCGTGAGTACAGATAACCCCCCTCCAGCCTGTACACTGGTGTCAGCGGTGAGATGCTTATGGCTTTAAGAATCAGTGTGTAACCTTGGCACTTACAAAATATCCACACTTTGTGAATTTGAGGTTTAGTTGTGTACTAGATAACTACATTACAAGCAATGGAATCTATTGCAAATGGTAAACTGAGTAAGATGAGCTTAGAGGCTCTCCAGAGTGCTTGTGAAGCCAGGGAGGTAGATTCTGAAGATAAGTTAAGTCTGAGCTGATAGCTGCCCTGGTGGACTACAAGACTGATTGTGAAGCTCTTGATGAAGGGGGGGGACGCAACCATTGAGGACCCTACCCCTGGGGTTGTTACTGAATCTGTTTCTGGGAATGCCACCACTCCTGCTGCCTCTATTCCAAAACCCAACAATGTTTCTTCAGGGGATTCCTTGGAACTTGAATTATTGAGGATGAAATTGGCCTTTGAATATTAAAAGTTGGAAACTGAAGCTGAACTTAAGAAAGAGGAGGTGGTACAACAAGTGATACTCAAGAATAGGAATCTTGAACTCAAAGACAAGGACACTGAATGTCAGAGAATCCAGCTAGGGAAAGCGAGAGTGGAGACTTCAGCCAAACCAGTTGAAATGGCTTGTGGAATCCATGATGTTGATAAAAGAGATTGGTTTATTAAGTAGAGTGCCTCACACTGGTTATGACTGTATTCTGAAACTGAGTGTGGAAGAAAGGGGTCAGTATGAGTGCATGAAATCTGCTTTGATTGCCAAGTTTAGCAAGACACCTACCCAATGCCTTAAAGGTTCAGGGAATATAAGAAAAGAGAGAATGTGTCTTGGATTGACTGGGTGAGTGCTGCGCATATGAACATGGTGGGGTGGATTGATAGATAGATAAAACTTTTGTTGAATTTTCCCACCTTTTGTTTTTTGGGCATTTTTCTGAAGCCTGTTCACCAGAGCTGCGTCAGTATGTTGCTGACCAGAACATTTTAGATCCCTTTAAGCTGGCCATGCTGGCTAACAAGTGTGTCTCCCAACGGGAGTCCCCCGAGGAACCCAGTGGGCAGGACAAGGACAAAGAAAAGGGGACCTCTCAGAAGTCTGAGGAGTCCCAAAAGCAGTCACAGTCGAGTAAACCCAAACCTTCCTCTCCTAAGAACCAAAAATCTAATAGGGATGTGTCCTATGTGGGTGGGAGTAAGAGTAGTGGTCCTCCTGCTGTAAAGCAGGCTCCCAGGGGCTCCAGTAGCGTACCTCGCATTGCTGGCACTTGTTGGGACTGTGGGGCTCTGGACCACAAGAAGGGTGACCCCAAGTGTAAAGGTAAGGCACTCTGAGTCCAGGCTGTCAGCCTGACCCACCCTTACCTCATGCCTGACCTCACTGTCCTCCCCCTCCTCTACAGGAATCACATTTGGTGCTCCTGCAGAGATTTCCCTAGTGTCCCTTAAGACCTGTGACCAGTACGCAGAAGTACTAGCTACAATCCCACAAAACACCCGAAGATTTTTGAGAAGTGTCCTCCTGAATGGCCAGCCTTCTACTGGTTTGAGAGACACTGGGGCAAGCATGACAGTGGTGTACAGGACCCTGCTCATGCCAGAGGACTATATAGGGACTCCTCTGATAACTACCAGGATAGCTGGTGGGCCTCCCAAATTATCTCCTGTAGCCCTAGTCACCATCACGATTGCGGACAAGACAGCAAAGCTTCATGCCATGGTTCAGGAGAATGTACCTGCTAACATTTTGTTACGTAACAATCTGGTGGAGTTGGGGTTGATCTCTCTGATGGTCTACCCCTGACTGCTGCTGCAGTCACTAGGTCACAGGTAACACTGGGTCTGACTGCTAGTCAGGTACCCAAGCCAAAGGGGAGACCCAAGGCAAGATGGAAGAGCAAGAAGTCCACCTCTGTGAAGGGGGATACTTCTCTTCCTGCTGCTTAAGCAGCACCCACTGCGATGCGGGCTGGGTCCAGTGGCAACCCGAGACTTGACTCTTGAGGGAGAAGAGCCAGAAGACACTGCTGCAGGAGAGGTGCTCGACCCAGAGGATCACCACAACATTCAATGCCTGCTGGGTGAAAGGGGACCCTCTCGGGCAACTTCTGTAAGGGACAGAGAGAGTGCCACTCTCTCGAAGGTCTGAGAAAACAAGCCCAGGCAGAAGTGCCTAGGTCTTTCAAAATGTATTGGGAGGGTGAGCTCCTTTGTAGTGAACCCACTAACCATGAACCTGGTGCCCTCAAGGGGTTGGTGGTACCCAAGGTTTACAGGCCCTTCCTACTGAAGTTGGTGCATGAGGTGCCCTTAGCTGGTCATCTTGGTACCAAGAAAACTAAGCAGGGACTCTCTGCACATTTCTACTGGCCCTCGATGGGAGTAGAAGTGGAGTCCCACTGCAGGACCTGTCCTACTT
Organism: Ambystoma mexicanum; assembly: GCF_040938575.1. Classification (NCBI taxonomy): domain Eukaryota; kingdom Metazoa; phylum Chordata; class Amphibia; order Caudata; family Ambystomatidae; genus Ambystoma; species Ambystoma mexicanum. The sequence goes on from NC_090934.1 coordinate 1,284,018,460, forward strand.
GTCAGTTGTCTGGCAAGACTGGAGGCAGTGTCATTGCCCCACTGCAGCCGTTGCCAGTGGTTGGCACACCATTTGAGAGGGTTGGCATTGACATTGTCGGTCCCCTGGACCCTCCCACTTCAGGTGGACATCACTTCATCCTGGTCTTGGTTGATCATGCCACCAGGTACCCTGAGGCTATACCCCTTTGGATTGTTACTGCCAAGGTGGTTGCCAGGGCACTCCTGGGCATTTTTACCTGAGTTGGATTCCCTAAAGAGGTTGTCTCTGACAGAGGATCCAACTTCATGTCGAGTTACATGCAAGCAATGTGGAAAGAGTGCAGAGTAACCTACAAGTTCTCCACCTCCTACCATCCCCAGACCAATGCTCTGGTTGAGAGATTTAATAAAACTCTCAAGGGCATGCTGGGTGCTTTGAAAGAGCCCCTAGGGAGGAAATGGGATCTCCACCTGCCATGGCTGCTGTTCGCTTACAGAGAAGGGTGTTGGTTTCAGCCCCTTTGAGCTCTTCTTTGGAAATCCCCTTCCATTAATCAGAGAAGGTTTGGAAGCCACCCCTCCAGGTCCTGCCAAGCAAGTGGGGGACTATAATAATAATAATATTTATTGTGATTTAGTTTGCATTGAAACTTTACACATTAATATAGCTTTTGCATAAGAAGAAAAAGAAAACATATATAGAGTAAAAATTGTCATAAAAAGGGAATACATAACAATTTCGCTACAGAGTTATAGATAACGAGAAAAAAACCCATCAAATTCCCTAAACAATCAAACCATCATGTCTTCATCTCATTACTTTTTGAAAACAATAGTTTCGGTTTTAGCAAAAAAGCATACAATGCCTCATAATAGCAGCTTATCTTCAGGGCGAGCTTCCAACGTATAGTTAACATGGCACTAATGGTTTACCATTGTAATAGTTTTTGCTTAGATGCACACCCGTGATAAATGGCGGGGTCAATTAGGTTTAGACAGTAACTGTTCAGTAGTTCATCTTTGTGTTCTCCTATATGGTTATATTAAGGCGTGTTTCCACCTTCAGCCAAATATTATACAATGCCATCAGGAGTATCATACTGTTAGAATTAATGCAATTATACCAGAATAGTTCCTCTTTGATGTATCCATGATTATGCACAAAATTGCCCAAACCAAGGATTATGGCACTTAGCATCTGGTGGCTTTCAGTCAACAAATGTCTGGCCATCTCTGGCTAATTCATTTCCTTACATAAACGGCAAAGTCGTAGTTCAGGAGCAATCCTGTCTCTTCTCCCGGTGATCATTAATGTGGGTAGTTGTTCAAGCCTTAAAAGTAAGGTGAAGCGTCTAAGTGTCACATCAGGGCACAGATTGAGGTAGCTCTGAGGTTTTTTAAAGTTGTATAATCTATACTGGACAAACTGATAGCTTTTCAGTTTCCGGAGATGGGCATAGTTCTCGTGCCAGGCCCAGAGATCTATACATTTACCCAGGGCTCTCTGCAGTTTGGACATTTGCTCCTTCGCGGGACACGGGGGATTCTCCTTAGAGATCTCTTGGTGGACGGCCTTTAGCAGCCCGTTATTTGTTTCACCACTCATTCTCAAATAGAGTGGGGCTCTCTTTTTTAAGACTTGAGCATTCAGCGAGTTCAATCCCAGTTCTAATCTTATTATTGCCATGGGAATTCCTGGTGGTAGACCCAGGATAGAGCGCCAAAACTTTCCTTCTAACACCTGTAACCATTTCAAGTCAGTATTAAGGAGAGCTTCCAGACCATAAATGATCATAGGGGACAATACTTGAACATAAAGTTGATGTGTGCCCCAGATAGTGAAACCTCCCTGATTTACTGTGAATCTATGGAACAGGGCGGTTAATTGTGCCGCTTTTGAGATACGCTGTTTGCATGTTCCATAATCCCCGATGGTCTCAAATTCGACCCCTAAATAACGATAATAAGGAATGTAGGCAATGATATCGAGCCCCACTCTCAGCTGGACACGGGAGGTGTTCTTTTTGGTGAATCTCATGGCCTTAGTTTTTTCCAGGTTAATTTTAAGGCCGTTTCCCTCGGCATATTCCCACAGGGCAAGGGCCGGCCTACGCAGCCCACTGATGGTGTGGTCAAGTATTACTAGGTCGTCTGCGTAGGCAAGAACAGGGCAGATGGAATCTCCTATTTTCGGTGGGCAGTTGGTCGCAGCCCTAATAGCCACGGAGATGTCGTGTACGTATAGATTATATATTAAAGGAGCCGTAACACAATCTTGTTTGATCACTCTATTTTGGAGCACGCTTCTGGTGCTAGGACCTTCCTGGTCCAGTTTTAATTTTACAGAGGTATTCTGATGAAGATGTAATCTAAAGTACTGCAGGAGGTTCCATCAGACCAAGTATGGCTTCCTGGATAATCACTAATGGTTTTGCCATTGACCATTTCAAAGTAAATGTTCCCACCCTCGGCCTTCAGAATCACTATATTTAGTATGTTGCATGTAGCTATTAGATTTTAACTTAAGGTTATGGGACTTCCCTTTAATCCCGGTCATGTGGCAGTTAAAATCGCCAACCACTATTACCCCAGTGTTTCTGAGTTTTAGCAACCAGGTAGCCAAGCCAATAGGTCATGAAGAGCCTCCTGCAGTTGTTCTCTTAGTAATGCTCCAGGGGCGTTATAAAGGCTGACTAATAGGAAGTGATCCCTTCCTGCCTCATTGTCGTAGTAGACTTCAACCGCCAACATGTTACTAGCACATTGGGTTTCTACTAGTTTTGAACCAAAGGTGTTGGCTACCCCCGGGATAAGGCCGCCATAAGGTCTGCCCTTTACGACTTTTTTTGCTGCCATTTGGTAAGTGACAAAACCATCCAAATCAATGGATCCATCGCGCAGGTTTCTTGAAGGCAAAAGCAACTATGTTTATCCAGGATTTTGGTAGAGCCCTCTGTTGACAGCAAATGTGCAAAGCCCCTGCAGTTCCATGACAACATTGTAATATCTCATTGTTTTAGCAACAGTCGAGGTATAGAATCAGCCAGCCATTTTAATACTTGTTGGATGTCCGAAACTTCCACATTCTTCCCTTGAGGGAGGTTAGGACAGGCACTGGTCTCAACTGGTAGATCTACCTTTTTTGGCAGGTAATTTATGTCGACGTCATTCAAGTCAGCATCAACCTCCACATCAACAGCTTTCAATTCAATCTTATAGTTCCTTAGCAATTGTGCGGTTGATAGAAACTTGCAATGGAGCGCTGTGACCTGGAGATTTGGGCCTTTTAATGATTCCACGAATTGGAAGTCGTCTGACTTAAGGACCCTCAGTTGCGGTACATAGCTCAGTCTAGATAACAGTTCTGAGCGAGAGAGACATTTTGGCTCTTTACTTAAGTATAAGTTCTTTATCAAACATATTCGATTTCCTTCCTTGGCAGCTTTAGTTTCAGTCGGTAGAGTTATATTAGTTGTTGAAGCCAGTGGCTCAGATATTCTGTCGAGGCACTCCACCTCCGAAGCCTCATCCTCGTCACTCACGTTGTTTCCCTCCAGTTTACCATCCCCCTCATCAAGCTCATTCATTTTTTCCCTTGCAGGTATTAGCCAGCTAGTCAGGCTACCCTCTTCACAGTTCCTCCTTTTTCTTGCTCTGGCCGCTCTTTTTTGGCTTTCTTTGAGGGATGCCCAGTGGATTCCTTACCGGGCCTGGAAGGAGCCATTGCTTTGGCTCTTTTATTCTCAGCCGCCCTCCTCGCCATTCTTTGTTGCTTACGCGAGAAGAAAGGTTCATTGATTTCATTATCATCCTCTGGCCCCGAAATTTGTTGTTCCTCAGTTTGTTGTTCTTCAATTTCTTTCGACCAGTTGTATAGCTTCCGAAAGGTTTGGAATCTGCTGAACAGTCAATGTCAGCAATTCCATCAGCATTCTCCCTTTTGACCATATCTAGGGTTAAAGCATTGGAATTGTCCAGTATTCGCCCAGACATTTTCGGTAGGATTTTAAGGGCGAAGTGCAGGGATGCAACTGAAGACTGAATCTCTGCAATCTCAGCCGCCCCTGGATAGGTATTAGCTAAACACTCACTTTCGACTTCAGGGCTATCTTCCATAGAAGCCATCGCCAGGTTCGGAGATACTGATAATCTGCCCATTGATTCCACTGGGGTAGGAGTTGCATATGAAGTATTTCCTTGCTTATTTGCTTGGGTACTATCAATGATAATAGGCAGTGATCCGGGTACAGGTGTCATATTTCTTTGTATGTTTAGGCATAGTTCCAGTAACGAATTGTTATCTATGTCGTCATAATTTGAGGCACATAGAGAACCAGCATTATGAGGCACTGGAGCGATAGCCTCCTCGATAGTAGTGAAGTTGGTTTCAGGGAGAGGGTTTTGTGGGAAAAACTCAGTAATCATGCCCTGGTCAGCCGGTATAGCGTTCTTGGCTTTCTTCCTGGGTTTTGCCCGTTGTGTATCATCACTCAGAGGGCTCTTTACTTTCTCGGTTCCCTTAGGTCTTCTAACGTTATACTTAAGCTGTGTGGATCTCTTCGTTGGAGGCATTCGGGTTTTCACCAACTCTGTTCCTCCGCTCCTTGATTGTGTCACAGGTCAGTATCAATGGGATTAAGTTCCACAATCACCTGTCTATGGCAGGATGCGAGATCAAAAAGGAACAAATTCCCACCAGCTCCTCAATATGTCAGTGGTCAGGATCAAAGGGAACAAGTCCCAACAGTCTCCTGGCCCCAACTGCTCACTGCGTGTCCGCTCTTTATTAAGGGAAGGGATTTAGTTGACCGCTGCTCCAAGTGGCACCCTGCCACTTTATACAGTCAAATCACTACCTTCAGTAGTGCTCAAAAAGTGCATGAGCCCCCACATACATTCACTCACAACCAAACATAAAAAAGGGGGTCAAACAGCAGGATAGAAGGTAATGGGCGTCAATAGCACCTATTGGTACCCTATGCCCAACACAGAGGCGTTGTTTGATACCTCGCAATAATTGCCCACAGCAAGACAATCAGTGAAGTGCCCCCCAGCTCGGCTCCAGGGCCCTGCGGGCTGCTGTCAAGTTATTATTGATATCAGCAGCCCTGCAGTCCCGCTCAGCAGTTGCCGTTCAGCGCAGTTCAAGCACAGTTCGTGCACCGCTCTCTGGCAGCTACTCACGGCACACGCCTCCCAACTCGGCCCCCCCTCTCACCAACTGTGATCTGAGGATCTTGAGGCAGCAGCAGGCGGCGGCGGCGGGCATACTAGCACCATCAATCCACTCCGGGGCTATGTTAATGGTCAAGATGCCGGGTGGCGGCCGTCAATGCTCTTGGATTCCGAGGCTCCAGGTTTCAGTATAAACGGAGGGAAACCCTTTGTTTAGGAGCCGCGGACCGTAGGCTGCAAACTGCAGGCAGCGAGGGGCGGCAGCTCACCAAACGCCTGCTTCCAACGGAGCACCATAGTCGAAGCTCGAAGAGAAAAGCTGTGGGCGTGTCAAGCCGCACCTCCACCCACAATAGCAGCAACGTAACGCAGCTCAGCAACGCAGAGACACGCAAGGGGGAGGCTGCTTCCGACAAGTGGGGGACTATGTGTTAGGCCTCAGATGGAGGATGACACAGATGATGGGCCAGGCGAATGCGAACCTTAAGGCAAGCCAGAAATTGGACAAATACTGGCATGACCTTAAAGCATCATAAGTGGATTGGACTCCAGGACAGGAGATCCTGGTGATGGAGCCTACCAAACCTAGAGCTTTGGTGGAGAAGTAGACTGGACCCTTCAGGATAATCTCAAAGATGGGCGAATTCAATTATCTGGTTGACATGGGAGTCCCTGGGGTAGCCCCAGAGGTATTCCACGTCAACATGCTCAAGCCTTTCCATAGGCGAGCAGAAGTCTCATGTCTCTTGCTAGCTTCAGAGCAAGAAGAGGATGAGTGAGCCCCTTCCTGATTTGCTGCATAGCAACCCTCAGGATGGCTCAATGGAGGGAGTGCATCTCTCTCCAGATCTGACACCAGAGCAGCAGAGGACCTGCAGGGATTTGCTCCGGCAGTATGCCCCTCTGTTCTCACTGACATCAGGCCTCACCCCATGGTGCCAACACGCAATTGACACTGGTGACAGTGTGCCTGTCAAAAGCAGGTGCTACCGAATGTCAGACACGGTTAAGAACCACATCCAGGCTGAGGTTGCCAAGATGTTGGATCTGGCTTGTGGACACCACAGGTGCTGCCAAATTTGTGAGCACCTTTGACCTTACTTAAGGCTATTGGCAAATAGCTCTGGCGGACCATGCTAAGGAAAAGACTGCATTCTCAGCACCCGAGGGGCTCTACCAGTTTAGAGTTATGCCTTTTGGGTTGAAGAATGCACCTGCCACCTTTCAAAGATTAGATAACCATGCGCTCAGTGGGCTGGAGGCCTTTTGTGTGGCCTACTTAGACGACATTGCTGTCTACAGTTCCAACTGGGAAGAGCATTTGACTCATTTGGATAAGGTGTTGCAGGCCTTGAAAAGGGCTAACCTCACTATCAAGGCCATCAAGTGTGAGATAGCTCAGGGGAAAGTCACTTATCTTGGTCATGCGGTAGGAGGGGGTTGAATCCAACCTCTCCCCAGTAAAGTACAGGATGTACATGACTGGGGCACTCACATTACTCAAACCTCGGTAAGAGCCTTTTTGGGCCTCACGAGATATTACTGCAACTTCATGGCAGACTGTGGAACCATAGCTACCCCTCTGACAGCTCTGACTTCGCCCAAACATCCGAGGAAGGTTAATTGGACAGAAGACTGTCAGAGGGCCTTTATTAGCTTGAAGAAAAGTATGTGTAGTGCACCTGTGTTGTGTGTGCCTGACTACAGCAAACCCCTTATCGTTCAGACGAATGCCTGCCACACCGGAATTAGAGCTGGCTTGTCCCAGTTAGATGACAAAGGGGGGGGGACATCCTATCATATTCATCAGTAGACAAGTCAACGGTAGAGAACTTAGGTGGGCTACTGTTGAAAAGGAATGTTTTAGCATAGTTTGGAGCCTTAGGTGTTTTGGGCTCTACCTTATGGGGGTCTACCTGCAAGGTCAAAACAGACCATACGCCCTTAAAATGGCTCATGCAGATGAAGGGTGAATGAGCTGGACAGAGGTGGACAGTCTGAGCAGTCTGTCCCTGAGTCTTACTACTGCTGCTTTGACTGTGCAAGAGGCGGAGCTTATAACCATCCACTGCATCGCGGAGCGTTCACGGTGCGCAGCTGGGCAGAGGTGGACAGTCTGTCCCTGAGTCTTTCTGCTGCTTCTTTGACTGTGCAGGAGGCAGAGCTTCTAACCATCCACCGCAATGCAGAGCGTTCGCGGTGCAGTGCTGGGCAGAGGTGGACAGTCTGAGCAGTCTGTCCCAGAGTCTTTCTACTGCTGCTTTGACTGTGCAAGAGGCGGAGGCAGAGCTTATAACCATCCACCGCAACGTGGAGCGTTTGCTGTGCAGAGCTGGGCAGAGGTGGACAGTCTGAGCAGTCCGAGCAGCTGAGTGTGCGTTGGCATTGAATCTTTTGATTTTTTGATCTACAGACGCCATCTCACCAAAGCAACCCGATATTGGATACAGACATGACCTTGAGGAAACGGACACGGACGCCCTTGCCCCTTCTAACAAACGGCCTGCATCCTTGGATCAGCTGCTGGACGCGGACGAAGGTAGTGGGTCAGGCAACAGTGGCAAGAGACCGAAGGTTATGAGCTCGCTGGGCAGTTGCAAACTCAAATCTGCTTCAGGTACCCTTGAAGTTACCGAACTTGCAGAACACAGTTGCGATGAACATATTTGTTCACAACAACACTTCATGGCCGGTCCCTCAGTTTCAACTTCCCCCCTCCGTCCCCGCTCAATGTGGTAGTGGCTATTGCGGCATGTACAGAGATGTATATTAACACACTGCAGGCTGACCACTCGAGTAAGGAAAAGTGCAAAGACATTATGTGCAAAGACATTATGGTCCACACCGGGGTGACTAAGGACCACGTTGGTGGCACCTCCACTATGGATGGAGTAGAGGCAGAAGCTCAATCCCCCAACTTGAGAGTGCTAGTGGGGGAGGGGGAGACAGAGGTAGACCTCCTGGAAGACAGCCACACATCGGAAATTCCATCCCAGCCAACGGGGCAAGGTGACTAGGGGGGGCAACACTACGAACCCACCAACCCCACTTGTGACTGCACCCACCACTGGACTTGGACTTCATGGTAGCCCCCAGGGAAACAATTAATGTATCCAAATTGGCACCTATTTCAATGAAACCAAAGAATAATTTCACTGACGTCCAGCGACATCTGCCTACTAAAGCCTCAACACCTACGGTGATGAGAGACTTCTCTGTGGGAGGCCATGAGCGCCTACAAACCCCATTTCAACAGAAAAGAAAATATAACACACACAACATTGATAAATGTGGAGCAAAGATTCCACCCAAGCGGCCGAACATCTGTAAACCGATGGGTTTAAAACCCCAATGCACCTCATCCGGGAAAGTCTTCTCCTACCCAAACACTACTTGGGGAGACTCAGGAAGGTTGGAAACTTGGGAGCTATAGCAGCAACCAAGATTTTTTGGGAGGACCATTCACAACCTCGACTTGAATATTTCCGACCAACTCTTGTTGGAAACCTCGCTCGTAGTCGAGGAGAGGGGCGAACAGGACCAACATGACCAGACCTCTATAAGTGAAACCATCAAAACAAAGAAACCAAATTTAAAAATACTCCCCTTGAAAGGCAATGAAAAAGTGTACCACTCTACAGTTCTAGACCCAAACATTAATCCGCAAAATGAGGAATCAGAGGGTCCCACTGTGCATCCCAAAGACCGACAGACTCTATAAAAAGTCAATCAAGATCAACGAAACTCTAAAGAGACACAGTCAATACAAAGTCTGAAGGTTGCAAAGCAGGGTCTTTAGACAGCTCAGGAAAAGATCAGGACTTGTTTTTTGTGATCTCGACACTAACCACCATACTAGCTCCCTTTATGAAACTCTATGAACAAATGGGAGAACAGATTAAAGATCAATCTATGTCAAAGGTTTAGTTACAGGAATACAACAAGATTTGGACACCAATACAGCAAAGGTGTCCTCGCCACTGCACACAATATTGGACCCAATTATAAAAGAAAAAGAAGTGCGTCGACACTCTAGAGCATTTGACGCAGCAGATTTCAACCAACAAACGTTACCATCTCCCAAAGTTCTGTTTTCTATGGCATCACAAACTGATCCTATTGACCAGGGACAGATACATCTGGACTTTGGAGAGCCCGCGAACACCGAGAAATCAAACAGGCCCGGGTATGAATTACAACCCCGGCCAGGGTCAGTGAGTACAGCAACTCACTCCCCCCCCCTCCGGCAACGGGTGTAGATGAGGACTTGCAACGTCCTGCAAGGGAGTACCTTGCTACCAAAAAGGCTCTTAGGAAAAGACTAACAAAAAGTCAATTACCATCAGACAACTGCCTAGTTCCGGACTGGAGATACAAACTGAGAAAAACATGAAAGAACCGTAAAAGCAGATATGTGCCATTTTCTCAAAAACAACTTAGAAGAATAATGGGACCCCACCGTTACCATCAAATAATGAGAGAGGCAACAAAAACACACGGGCCCTCCAAAAGGTGCAGAGGTGAAACCAACCCAAGTAAAGAAGACTAAGAAATTACATCTACCTATTAGACAGAGACTTAATGCAACCAAAACCTTTATCAGAAACAACACACTCTCTAAACCAAATCAGCTCTCAAAGGCAGACAGGGACCCAACCCTGACGTCAAGGCCGATAAAACCAACAAGAGTCCTCCATCATGACCCAGGAGCCTGACAGGTTTTCACATTCAGAAGACACAACAAAGGCGGATCTGATAAACGTGTCAACATACACAATCACAGCATCGAACCACTCTGGCAACGCTTACTCGGAAAACGGGGAGTCCACCTGCGGCCCTGCAACTTCGGATAGCGAGGAAGACAACGGCGTGAACCGGAACCCTCGCTGGACGAAGCAACCAGTTGGACCATTTGCCCTAAACATATAAAGACCAACCGCCTAAGCATTTAGGTGCTAGATCGAAGGACACAGGAGGCGCAAAGGAGCCAATTTTTGAAATAAATCAACAGGGGTTCAGGGAAGAGCAGCCCCATGAAAAACTATAACTGAGGGTAACGACCATCACACAAGAACCCCAAGCGAACAGAGCTACCTCTAATACAAGGAGTAGCATCACCAAAACAAGATCACTGATCGACAGGTGCCTAGAGGATCGAAGTTCGGCCCCTCAAACGAATACAAACCAAATCACGAATCGGCCTCGGACGAATGGGCACGATCGCGGAGAGATTGCTAGTCCTCCGAAACACGACAGTTACGTGATATCACAATTGAGAATTGTGAGACAGAAAGAGGTGCCTACAATAAGAAAGCAGTCCTCTGATGTTCATCAGGAGAGGGTCCTAACTGGTAGATCGGAAGCTCAAGACAAGCCAGTCCTACTGGCCAGTTTGGATAGAGTGACTACATCAGACGATGGGCTAATTTTGAACCGAGGAAATGTAATCAGGTTGTTCCATCACTTCCCTGCCCTCAGATTGCTAACATCCAATGACTTGGTTACTATCGAATTCCCAGAAGAGGATAGAATGGAGAGAGTGATTATTCACCTATCCAGTTCACTCATCAATCACCTACTAATTGAAGAAGCCCGGAGATTGCGACCCATGGGCTTTGACCTAATTGACTATAAAAAAGTGGTGTTAAACATCTGTGAAGTAGCAAGACCGCAGCAGGACCCTATAAGATCACGTGGTGGGAGACAGAGCTCTGACCATAACAAAGAGCGAGTTCACTCCAGAGATAGAGCAGCTCATCCAAGAGGACATAGGGAGCTGCCTCAAGTTTGCTCCAAAAGGGTGACCAAATCAAATCCTGTAGAGGAGGGTCCCGAAGTTCATTGGAAATAGCTTGCAGGGCTATTAGCCACAAAAATGACCAAGCCATAGGGGAAACAATTATAAACTGATATCCCTCGAACTCTGGCAAGTTGGAACACACAGGGGTTTGCTCACCTGTTTCTTAGTGAAGAGTTATTAAATACGAAATACGACATCCTTTATCTTCAAGAGACTTGGTTGTGTGACCCGCCACTTATAGAGGGATACCCCGTCCACCTCAATCCAGCATTCAAAGGACCGAGAGGTAGACCCATGTCTGGACTACTAATAGCGATCAAGAATACTGCACACTTTGAAATCTTGGAAATCAGCAACCCTAACCACCATATTCAATCAGTGGCTGGTAGAATGACGGTAAGGACTGATATTGAGCCACTGATACTTGTCATCACAAATCTTTTTTGGAATCCCGCAAAGAAAGAACTAAGCGACCTACCAGATCAGGTCATGCAGTGGGTAAACACCCAGAGAGAAAAGCGGAAAGATCCCCACTTCATCCTCTGCGGAGACTGAAAGCTCACTGCTGGAACAACGAGGGCTACGACACTGACGAAGACCCCATCAAAACAACAACCGCAAGGAAAAGAGGTAAACTATGGAGAACAGCTGACACATCAAGAAATATACAAATCCTGACAGATACCAGCACGGAACTATGCCTGTATCTCTACCATGGAGAGGAAAGAAGAGGGGCCAGAGAATAGACTACATCTGTATATCCCAGAACATCATGAGGTACCGTACTACAATGACCAGGGAGGTGAAACCCTAAAGCGACCACAATCTCTTAAGCATGTGTTGGTCCTGTCGAAGACAGCTATCAGAACAGCACCATAGAGAAACCACGAGGTGGCGCCAGGACGTAAGAGACTGAGGATAAGATCTGCGCACATATTAGTACTAGCAGACAAGATCAAAGCACCTATACGAATAAAAGCCCAAAATAGAACATCAGGAACAACCGATTACAAGGTTCTCTTAAAAGCATTTGAAATTAAAAGTGGGGTTTGTTCATCGACACACCTTTGACCCGGCCACACAGGAACAAAAGAAAAGAATGGGCGTACAGATACGGGCATTAAAAAATGAAACCCAGCCACAAAGATCAATCCAAATTAACAAAATAAAGCAACAGTATAGAAACTGGCAAAAACATCATAAAATAATGATCCTTCGACAAGATGCAGAATCCATGCTACACAAAATCAGGCTGAAAAACACCTCTGAAATATGGTCCATTATTAACAACTTAGACGCACCTCAGGAGCTCCTGGTGTCCAATCCTATCTCAGCAGACCGTTGGATTTCCCACTTCTCTAAATTTTCCAACCTTGAGTCTCCGGAAGTAACATCATCAACAACTACGAAAAGCGACTGGAATAATCTAAACATCAACCATTGGACAATTAAAGATGCGATAGACAGGCTGAACAAGTCTAGAGTGATGGGGCCGGATGGTCTGATGAACATAATTTTGAAGGAAGACGCGGTTCAATGGTCTAGGGTTCTAAGGACCCTATTCACCCATATTAGAGACAAAAAAGAAGTTCCAGCTTCGTGGAAGACCGCAGTAATAATCCCGATCTTCAAAAAGGGCTTAATATCGAACCCAAGCAATTACCGGCTCATAGCACTGTTGGATATTGTGGGCAAGGTGTTTGCTTCTTTTGTTCTGAAATCACTGAGAAAGTGGAGCAGTGAAACCAACCATCGTGACACTTGGAAGAATGGGTTTGTTAAGGCAGTTGGAACCTCCCTAAACATCTTCTTGATCAACATCTTCAAGGCTCAAGCTGAGCGCAATAAATGGAAGAAAGTCTACACGGTTTTCATTGACCTCACCAAAGCCTTCGACATAGTAAACAGGCCCAGACTCTGGTTAAAAAGGAAGAAGTGGGCAGCCCAGCTTTTATTCTAGAGCCCATTCAAGATCTGTACTCGGGTACATCTATACAAATAAGAATGGACAGATCTGGTCTGCTGTCAGGGGAAATTAAAACAGACAAAGGGCTAAAGCAAGGTTGCCCCTTGGTACCTGACCAACTTAACCTGTTTATTTCGGACATCAAAACAGAAAATTCAACAATACCAGATGCTTTCCCCCAAACATCAGAGGTACCAAAATAGGTTGCTTGCTCTACGCGGACGACGTGATCCTACTGGATCAGACCCCAGTAGGACTGCAACTACAACTGGAGGAACTCCAAAATTATGTAGAGCTAAACGGCTTAAAAATGTATCGGCTGAAATCAAGGATTATGGTTTTCGGGGAAAAAGCAGGAGGAACTCGGAAAAAACCCTACACATGGCAACTTGGATGCAAAGAAATTACACAAGTATCGGCATTCACATACCTATGGGTATGTTTAAACACAAGTAAAATCGACAGACCGAGGCTAGACATTCTAAAATCTAAAACTATAAATCTACCCAAAGACAGCTGTTGATGAAAAGATACTGTAGCTTTACGCTGAAACCTCTTATCAATTTCTATCGGATGAAAGCACTCCCCATTTTAACATATGGCGCAGAAAGAGTATTCTGATTATGCTCAGAGAATTGGTCTGTCATTGAAGGGAAGTCCCACCAAGCACACCGATTGAAGCCCTCCGGATGGAGCTGGGTCTAACATTTTGGGATACCCAGGCCCTGCCATTGGAATCAGTTGATTCCTGATAGGAGACAAGATGGCCCCTGTGGCCTCTTGCTTTCTATTGCCTGTTACCTTGTTTTCCCAAAATCCTCGGAAGCCCTGACTCTGTCCCTTCCCCTGGCTGGCTGTTGGGTGGAAGTTCCATATATGGTATTGTGGGAAAGTCCAGGCCAGACTGGCAGGAGCCTTCCCAGTGACTGTATGCTGTGGGTTCACCCTTGGGGTGGGACCTGGGTGAATGGAGTGGTACAATATACACTTCATGTTATGGGGGTCTGGTACCTGTGCGAGTGACACTAAGAATGAGAGAGCCCTGCCAAAACGGACATGAATGCAGTGTCGTGTGCTGAAAGGCTGGGTGCTTGTCCCAATCCACATTCCTTGTTGTGATCATCTAGAGGGAAGTGAATGGCCTGAATGCACTGCAGAGGCATAGTCACGGTAGGGCCTGAGCGGGCAATACCCACCCAAGAAGTGTAAATGCCCGCTCAGCAACGCTGTGTGGGCATTGACAGATGTGAATGTCACTGCGGTGGGCCCAACTACATTAGCTTCAGGCCCCACATGTTCAAAAATTCTGACTACTCCTCTGATGCACTGTGAGTCTGATTGGCTGCCTGCCTGTACGAATGCCCTTCTGACGGATTGGCTGCTGAGCTTTGCCCAGCAGTGTGATTGCCTAAGACACTTTGAAATCAAGGACTCCCTGGCTCATCACCGTTGACCGATTTGTCCTGCCAGCGAAAGTCAAGGTCACTGACGAACCGAGGAGAATCCACTGGTGGGTTTCCGCCACCCAAAGTCCACAAAGACGCAGACAAAGATCCAAAAGATCCAAAAGCCAGCCGCGGTCGAATCCCGATCATCAATGCAAACACCGACGTTCTTCATTGAATCTACTTTGTGGCAACGTACTCTCGTCATCGAGGAGCACTGCACGCCTCGTCCACGACCGATTTTCGACGAGCACCACCAAGGCCGAAGCTGCTGTCTCAATTACATTGTTCACCTTTTCTTCAAGGAATCTCGACGAACCGTGGCTCCTGTTTTAAAGTGGGATCCGCCGACGACCCGTCGAAGAACTCTGCTAAACCAGGTACATTGGGGTAGTAGAACATTTTGTAGCAGGAAACAAGCCTATTTTAAACATATATGGACTTGGCTTGTTGATACACTTTATTTACAGGTTGCCCAGTTGGGGGGATCCTCACACAGAACTTCTGGGGTAGAGACAAAGTATTCTGCCATTTGTTTAACCTAACTTGTCTTCCTTCCTATGTCTATTGTTGATTCACGTTACTATTTGATTTGTATGGCATTGAGACTGTCAGCAGTTGGTGCATTTTAATGGAGTCAAGAGTTAACTGTGGTACCACATAGACATTGTACATATTGATCATATTAGTATTGCCAAAGCACAAAGTGTGTTATTGATTGTGTAGATATTCTGAACCTTATTTATATAAAGAACTGTGTTATCACATAATATAGTTTGTGGACATTCCTTTGTGGGGGTTTGGGGACTACACTGTACTTAAGAAAGAACCAGCCTGCATCACCCCCTGAGAGTTAAGCCTTGATTGCTCGTCCATTGCTACTAACAATAGAGAATTCTGTCTGGGGTGCTCTGTGCTTCTACTCTGCCATGTAGAGGGCAGGAGTACAGATAACCCACCTCCATTCTATACAGCCATTTCTGCCATTGACCCACTACGATGAGCGAAGGGCAACGTTACAGGAGCTGGGTAGCAGCATGGCTCAGTCTTGGCATCCCCAATAGGGATGAAATACATTTGACTAAAACCAACAACTGCAAGACAGCACACGATGAGGTCAGCAGGGCTAATTGTTCTAGTCCCCAGGAGGGCTTTGAAATACAAAACAAAAAGTATGATTAGTCATCCAGAGGGTTGAAGGGCGACAGAGGGGGATGCAAAGGCGAGCCGGGTCAATTTCTTCGCCTCAGTGCAAACTGGAAAGGTTGGGTTGTCAGCAAGGACACAAAGAATATATTTTTTTAAAAGCTACATATAGTACAAATAACCACAGGTATTTAAGAGCATGCTAAAAAGAGTTCAAATGGATTTCAGAGATAGCAGCTTACAATGTAGGAACAGAAAAGACTGACATCCCTCGGCAAACGGCACTGTTCACAAATGCAACGAGATTTCATGCAACAAGCATAACTCACACGTACTGGAAACACGGGGGAGTGAAACAGGATGTAATACATTGTCAACGAGCGAGTGGCAGTAGATGGCAATAAGCGTTTCACAACACAGCACACTCTGTAAAAAGAAGCAGCAGAATTATGCAACGCAAGGACGAGAGAAGATGCGTAGGTCACAGCACTGCACTTGCAGGGCAAGAGTCGACAGCATAGAGAGGAAAAGCAGCAGAAGGAAGCTGCAGAACAAACCAGGCTAATAAGCCCCAGGTGGTGGTCGGTTACCAGGAGTGGGGAATGCACAGCTAATCCGAACCAGCCAGGCATACTCCTACATTGGGACAGGGAAGGCAGTACAAGAAGTTGGGCGGCAGTGATGGTGAACAACATTTTTGACCAAAAACCATAGCAGAAGGCAGCTACAACATCCGCAGCAAGAGAACAAAAACACGTCAAAGGTTTTACCGGACTAATAGGGGAACAGAAATTGCAGAGAATGCCAGCCAGACAATGGAGGGCAAGTAAAGGGAGAACCCGAAAGAAGGGGCCTCCAAGTTCACGCAGCACACCAAACGGAAAATAGCCCTGAAAACGGGGTGACAACAGTGCACGTGTGTTTTTCACTAAAGGAGAACCCGATAGAAGGGGGACCCAGTTCACACAGCACTCCGTACGGAGCGCTACAAAGCTAGGCTGGGTACACAAGGATTCCGTAGGTACAACAGGGGCACCGGACGATGCAGCGGCAGTCTGACAAGGGAACACGGAACCCAGCGCAGCATCCGCCAGTCACAAGGCGGTTGCGAGCCGAGAGGGTAAGTAGCCTAGCACACCAAATAACACAGTGTTTCTTTACATCCCACTATCTATGGGTACGAGTCCAGGTGAGCATAGGAAGAGGGGAATTTTAGCTGCAGCAGGGGGCTAAAGCACATTTACAAAGGGCGGTCCCTGAGCATTGTTGGTAGAAGATCTCTTTGTTTCGGAAGACGTTTCGAGTTGGTGCTAGTTCGGCCATCTGCTTAATTGTTTCTATTGGTACTGCCGTTGGGGTCTCCAATTCTCGTAGTACTTTTTCCACAATTTGCAATGTGGCTGTTTGTGGAATGTTGGTATATAATGCTTCGATGTCTAGTGTCACTAAAAATTGAGTTGCTGGATCAAAAGGGAACTTGTGAAGCATGTTCAAGACGCTCGTATCTTTCAGGTAGGAGCGCATCTTTGGGATTTCGGGTCTTAGAAAGAAATCAACAAATTGTGATAAAGGTTCCAAGATGGATTCAATCCCTGCTACGATAGGTCTTCCCGGTGGGGGTGTTATGCCCTTGTTATTTGCCCCGTCCCTTGCTAATCTCTATGTGACAGAATTTGAAGAGCTAAACATCTAGACACCAACCAACCCCTATAGATCACAGGTATCCATGTGGACGAGATACATTTATGATATCCTGACGATCTTCACAGGGACGAAAGCCTCTTTCTTGGAATTCCTGGACTGGTTGAATTCTCAAAATCCTTTCTTGAAATTCACACACTGCATCTCGAAAGAAGTGAAGCTTAATGCCCTATTGGACTATACAAGCTTCCATCCAGAGCCTGCGTGAGAACTTACCTTTTGGCCAATTTTTGCGCTATAGGCACAACTGCTCGAGCTTACAAGAATACAACATCCAAGCACAGACTTTGGCAACCAAACTATCAGAACGGGGATACCCCAAAAAAACCATCAAAATGGCCAGAAAAAGAGCCAGAAACATCCCTAGAGCCATCACTTTACAGCAGAAAATACGCCCAATAGGTGAAAAAACAATAACGGCAGTGTTCAGTTATTCCAATAAGGTGAACCAAATCAAAAGAGAAATCGTGAAACTTTGGCCATTACTAAACATGGGCCCGGTGACCCTTTCTTTACCGCGTTTCGCCATTGAAAAGAGAAAACATTTAAGAGATACTCTCATACATTCCTATATGCCATCCCAGGCAGTTCCCAATCAAACCACCCTTTGGGAGACAACACCAGCATCTGGACACTCTCCATGCGGTCAATGCAATGTTTGCTCCCTCACAAAAAGATCTCAAACTTTGGACCTTGGTCTAATGACTCCATGGCGGCAACAGTCGTTGACCAATTTTGAACGTTATTTACATGATTAACTGCCCATGCAACAAAAAATACATAGGCATGACCACCAGACCTATAAAAAAAACGCATACAAGAGCATCAGTCATGTACAACAACAGAACGGGAAAAGGCTCCATTGGTGGAACACTTTAAAGTAAATAAACACAAAGCCAATGAAATCACATGGACAACAATAGAGAAAGTTACCTGTCCGAGGAGAGGTGGGAACATGGCCAATTTGCTCCTGAAAAGAGAGCAAAAATGGGTCTTCCGCCTGAAATCAGACCAATTAGGGCTGAATGAGACTATCCCCTGGCAAACTGTAGCTATGATTAGCTAAATCTCTGGGCATAGATGCAATACGTTCTCAATGTCCTCTAGATATGCCAGCAAATGACATGAACTCTGAATTATATGTACACATCACGTGCAAAACCATGCCCGCCACTTTCAATTTATATTGATATGTAAAATTGTGGAAGTTTATCCATAAAACATCTTGAGGTATGACGTTTACAAAAGAGTGACAACCTGCATTCGCAGGAACTGTATACCCAGAATGAAGCCATTGCACCTTTGGGCTACAAGAAGGCATATATAACAACATATGGGCAAGGAATGATATCTGCCTTGTACAAGCGAGAGTAATAGCTCACACTCGTTTTTAATTATCCAAAATGTCCCCGGCACAATAACATGGGCAGAGCGAGCCGAGACCGAAGTGGCCAGGCACCAGTGTCTGACTGAGAGAGGTGCCTGTCTTCCGGGTAACGCGCATTCGCGTCAGCCAATGAAATGTGACGTTTACCCTGGCAGCCATCACATGACCTGTGAGGGATTGCGAACGTATGCTCATGTCAAATAACATAACGCGATACGTTTGGCAGCCGTCACATGACCTGTGACGGACTGCACAGCAGAACGGACAGAAGGATGCTGCAGATATCCTTTCGTGAACGGACAAACTATAACACGTAGTACCTGAAGCAACCAGGTAATACCTATTATCCACGGGCTGGAAATAAATACATATGCAGAGTGTTCACGGCCAGGGAGCAAGTGAATTGCGTCACACACTTTTCGGCTCTGGGCTGTTCTACCATGTCTCTCCCTGTATTGTCTTACAATTCTGAGAGTAATGAGACCATGACATAGAGATAGGGTGCATACTAACCCCCTCTCCCTTCTACGAAGTCAGGACTCCCCCTCTGACCACCGAGGACACAATTCACTGCATGAATTTTACCCCATGACCCCAGATGAAAACACCATGTTCACTCAACCCTAACACTCAGGTTAGTGATCCCAAATGGTCTCCAATGAGATATGACGTATATTATAGATATTATATATACCAGGGTTCTGTTGAACAACACATTGCAAATGGCATGCATAACCTACAAAATAACACCAGTAGGTGAAAATATGCAAAATGGGGGTTTTCCTTCGGGAAAATAGTAAATGGATCATAGACTAACACCAGACTGAGAATTATGATAAAAGGCAAGAAACAACCATATCTTGTGTTGTTTATTCCCAGTTTGAATAGTACTAATAGAACTGTTCATTTGAAAGCCATTAATGGCAGTTATTAACCAAACGGTGACGTGTGTAGATTTTGTTTTCATTACACAGGGTCACCCGTCTGTCCCAGCCAAAAGACCCACTAAGGAGGTGGTAAAGTAACTCTCCAGCCTTCTTTATTTGCTTGAAATCCAACTATTGGTATGTACTAACTAGACCTACCTCCTAGTTGAAAACCATAAGACTGTCCTGAAGAAAGCAACCACATCACACATTCGGTCGCTGAAACCGGTAGACAGTAATTGCTACAGTCTATAGATACAAATGCAATTTTCTATACATGAGCAACTTTTTACCTCACTCCATCAGATGCAGCAAGAATAACACCTAGGGAAATGCAAAGTGAAGTGAGGACCGTCTCTATGTTGGTTTATAACACAATTTGTGAGTTTTTATAATTTGTGTTTGTGTCTCTTTTTAAACTTCAGTGTGGCTGGTTGTTACACAATCCCTGGGTCATTAAAGATTTTATAACCCAGTGGATGTGTACACACTCAACCACTACACTACCGAGTGTGAACCTGGCTATTTGTCTCTTCCAATACAGACACATAGTGGAAGAGAGTGGTTGAGGAGCATAACTTCAACAAGGCTGAATGTTATTAACAACAACTAGAAGTAAATAGTTTACCTTATTATTCTGTCTACTATTTGTAGGCGATACATCAGCGCTAAACAGGGATAGATTTGGGTAGGAAGAAGGTATATTCAGAAATTCAACTCCATCCCTTTCTGTCCTCTCTCACAGCCTTGTCTTTTCTGCGAGTGGGGCGATGGGATAAATCCACAGCAGTTCTCTGTTGTCTCCTCCAAAAACGAATTCTGCCCTCAACCACAGTAGGTTTATCCATAAAACAGGTGGCTTGCCTGTTTTTGGCTATCAGACGTGTTTGGTTTTAACCAAATTAGAATCACAGTTGGCATCTAATAGCAGTGCCTGGAAAATGCCTAATACCTATTCCTAACAGCACTTCAATGAGGGACATGCACAATGCTTATAAAATCGAGTGCTGAAGGCAGACCTGCTTAAAGCATGTACATTACACCAGTAGCACGCTTACAACTTGAATTAAGTCATCAACTCTCAGAAAACTGCTTTGAAAAAACACTCGCGGCACTTTGAGGGCAACGTTTAATGGTAAGGCTTGATTAAAGTGAGCTCAAAGAGTTCTCATGAGGCAGTGGTTAGGGCAGGTATTGGATGGCAATATCCATAGGTATTAGCATGGACATGGGCAATCAACGGGTGGGCAAATAACCAAACAACACCTACATGGTTTTGAGTCCCTCCTCATATCCCATTTCTCCCTATCTGTACACTAATGCAATAATTTCGGCTTATAGGTGGCACAAAAGCACCACCTAATAGCCCAAACTAAAAACGAAGTAAAATAATCTGAAGAATAGAGAACTACATCTGAAATCTAAAAAGAAAACGGAGTTGGTGTGATTCATTGTAAAATGCCTCTTTCTACATACAAATGGGAGGAGTTATTTTTTGGGATAATTAACATATTTGTAAAAATCTGTTTTCTCCGAGGTTAAGCTCTTGATTGCTGGAATGCTTTAATGCAATGGTTCATGGGTATACCAATTGGAGGTATTTTACTTCAATTTAAGCATTTTTACTTTACTAAAACAGGACCGTCTGTGTCTCTGCTTCGTAATGAGCCATACTGTTTGATCAGCTAATACTTCACCATTCATTTCAGGGATTTTGCTATGACATTTCATGGTAAATCATAATTATAAATATACAAGAAGCGAAGATGACAGCATTGGTTTCTGCGGGTACCACGTAGAAACACCAACAATTTAGCCCAAAGCTTTAAGACGACTGTAGATCATTCATATTTGTGGTACACAAAAGGTACATTGCTGCAGGCATGTACTGTGCGCCACTCAAATACAGCAAACAAAGCCAGCAACCTTTGCCTGTTAACTGTATTTAATTGAAATGAAGTGATACACAAAACAGATTTAAGATTTTTTTCAGAACCTAATCTGGTGAGGGGTTCTGCAGATTTTTTCAGAACCTAATCTGGTGAGGGGTTCTGCAAAGCCAACTTCCGTGGACAAAGACAAGGTTTACACAATAGTCTAACCAAACTCTCAAAAGTCAAGGCTCTGAAGGAGGTAGATATAGAATACAGTTAACAGGTAAAGAGGCAGGTAATAAACAGGCCCACACATGTAAGTACAAAAATACTCTATTCCCTGTTGCTGTCTGCTGCTACATGCTGTTACGTGCTACGCGAAAGGACTCGTGCGAAAAGACTTTGGCCCTTTAAGAAGAGTTCCGCCTCCACCTACGACCGGATTGGTCTTCCCAATATAACCAGTTTGCATGCGCACCCGCGCGCGCGCACTCGTGGCAAGTACTGGTTAAGTACTGCTTGGATGCGAGTTCCCCTGGTATTCCCTGTTGCCATCTGCTGCTACATGCTGTTACGTGCTACGCGAAAGGACTTGTGTGAAAAGACTTTGGCCCTTTAAGAAGGTGATGCCTTGCCTATATGCTCTTGCAACATAGACACTGTTCAACAGTATTCAACAGTTTTGATTGCTTCTACCCTTACTGCAGAGCTCTGCCTCCACCTACGACCGGATTGGTCTTCCCAATATAACCAGTACTGTCGCGCACCCGCGCGCGCACGCGCAATCTTGGCAAGTACTGGCTAAGTACTGATTGGCTGCTTAGCTGCGCAGCCAGCGGCCAGCGTTTCTGGCTGGGGCCCTTTAACGGTCCCCTTTCTCTTCACAGCATTTTTCTTTCAAGTGAAAATATTTTACATACTAATTCCTCTTGTTGTTACTTTGTTGCCTTTTGTGGACATCACAATGGTGAGACCATCATGTTGTACACTTTAAAAACGGGTATGCCCCAAACTACAAAAGTGTCTCGATTTCCTGTATCTAATGCTATAACAACTCCTCTAAACAGCGCTACATGCGCCTCTTATAAAACGATTACATTAACTCCTGTGTATTCTGCCTCTCTCAGACCTCACTATGCTTCATACCCCGCTTCCACGGCTATCACCCGCGTTGCCCGGACGTATGCCTCAACTAGATCATCAGTCCTCACCCTGTGATAAAGAGCCTGACCTTTCTATCTACGCAAGTCAATGTGAGTGTTCAACTTCAATATTTGTCCACTCACATCTTTCCCAAAACAATTCTATACGCTCAACTCCTGTAGCGAGATCCCCCTCAGTCTCTTTTGTCTACCCCACACCCCGAAGGCCACGTGCTCCTGCGGCGGTTATTCCTACCCATTCCCTTCCACCACCTCCCCCTATGCTTGATGCAGCCCTCACGGCGATGAACCTGACGCTGCAGAGCCTCTTCAAATTATTTGAGGGACTGGATGCAAATGTTCACAAACAAGCCGTTCAAATTGACCAAATCTTACTTTGGATAAAAACACAATCATCACGATCAAGCTCCGGTTTAAATATTGATATAACAGAGGGCCAGGCGCCTCTGGACAATGCCTCAATTATTACCATAGGCTCTCCAATACCTCAACAAGTGCCCAAGGTAGCGGTCCTACCCCAGTTTAAAGACATCATCACCACGCAAGTGGAGGGGGAGGTGATTTCCCATACCTCACCACCACATGACTCATGGATAAGTATCCCCAATATGCTGAATCCCCCTGAGACTGTTGCTTCCATCTCGTCTCCTCTTCCAGCGCCCATCAAAAAAGTGCCGACGATATCTTCTCTCCCGAGTGCCAAACCAAATCAAGGAGGGAAAGCAGCCGACCTCCTCTTAAAAAAAAAGAAAAAACAAGCAAATACGCAATACTGTAAATAATCTGTCAAGTCCTTTTTTCAACCTTCAAAACCGAATATACAAAAAGAAAAGACCCCCCAAAACTCGGCCCAAATAGCAACATCTAACAACACAACGGAGCCGCCAACTCCCTTAGCTGCCATTGACTCAGGGGAACTGCCCTTACCTCCCCGGGTGTCTTTGAGTGATATTGCAGTACCAGTTATTTTCCCTCCTGCATACCCACCCTTGGATGCCTTAATTTGGGAGCTTGATCGATCAGAAAGATGCCCTCTGTCAACACAGCCCAAGAAACAAAACCTACCCAATCAACAGCGCACCAAACCTGTAGCTCTCCCAGTCGCGATTGCAAACAAGGTTTTTGACACCACCCTTGATCAACTACGCAGAGCGGTTGACACATATTTATCACAACGGAGTCAACCAATTTCAGAACCTCCCCTGCCTGTTCCTTCTAAGGTTGACCCGCAGTTACATCAATGGCTTCTACCTAATGCAAATAAAATAAACTTGCCCATATTACAACACTCGCTACCCATTGATCGAATGGTTAGCTCCCTCATTTCCAACCATCCGACCCTTAATTTATCTTGCTTAAGACCAGATAATGTACCTTGTCTAAGACCGGATATTGTACATCCGAACTTTAATCCACATGATGTGCCTGCGGCTACTGTACAAGACCCCATCTCGAACAATTCCAACTGTCACTCGTTGATTCTGAAATGTCGAGAGGGTCCATTCAAAATGTACGACTTGAACAGGCGCAGTGTACTTAACATCTTTTCAGAGGTAGTGGAACTAGAAGACAGCTGCTCTCGAGATATTGAACAGATAGAATTTTTATCCAATACCACGTGTTCTGTGGTGAGGCTTTGGATTGCTTCAGGGGTAGTTTTAAACACAATCTGGAAAGCTAAAATTCAGCTCTTCAGTATGGGTTTTTTGGTGGCACAAGACCCAGCTCGTACGACTTCAAGAAATGAGCCAACACACATGGTCACAAATACCTGAAAGATCTGCAAATATGTTTTCAGCCAACTCAACAAAGCCTATAATATTATAACCATCATCAGAAACATATTCCTGCTCTTTCACCATTGCAAGCTGGAATACTCGTGGCCAATCACACCTCCAAACATCCATTAGTAACTTTTCGATCCAATATGATGTTATAGCCTTACAGGAAATGTGGCGGACATCAATAATTATGAAATTGCACTATTGCCAGCTCTTGCCGGAAACAAAGTTAGACCCTCATCAGCCCTCTTAGTGGGAGTAAACATGAACAAGGGTCTCTCAGTCTTGCAATGGGATTCCGTCATGACCTACATTCAGCTTGTCAAAATTACGTGTCAACCACATATCATTGCATTAATCAATCTTTATCGCAATCCCATTGGGATAACAGATGATGCGTTTTACTCAGGACTAACAAGGCATTTGGATCTTGTCATGATCACTCCTGACATTACAGACACCATATCATAGTGGGTGACCTCAAACTTGATTTTCTCCTGCCAAAGGGTAGACTCAACAATCTAAAAGTTAATCGTTGGTCCTCCTTCATGTCAGAAAGACATTTCCATATGGTTAATGGTTCCATCTAGGTGACATTCCAGCTCGGCATACATGGCAAGGGGAAACGGCGAGTAGTATAATTGACTACATGTACATTCATTCTAATTTGAGTGGCCGAATTCAATCATTTGAAGTCATCTCGCAATTATATAGTGATCATAATTTGCTAGCATTGACAATTGACTGGGTGCGTGCAGGTTTTAATAAATTCTACCAATCGCAAAATCTGATCTTCAATAATGCTAAAACCCGTTTCCGCTGGTCTGAAGTCAATTTAATGACATTAAGTAGAGTGGTTGGCAGGAATAGCAAAGCATCAACACCAACAAACTATGTAAATCTATTAACACCATTCAGAAATCCAACTCATTCTGTTAGTCGACCTCGGCCAGTGCACCTCCACACTTTTAATCCTGAAGTCAAAATGAGAAAAATACAATATCAACGAGAAAAAAAGGCCATCTTATTATCGAAGCATCCATCTAAGTTTGACAAGCTGAAAACAGCCAAATGTAGAACATCGAGCCCACATTCTACACATGTGAATACATGCTAAGATTAATAGCGAATAAATATTCTGCGGAGACCTGGGCTGTATTTAATCAATGTGCAAAAAAGTACCAACCCATTGTACAATCTCATAACGTTACTGAACCTCAGTGGATTCTTCACTATTCAAATTTGTATGCAGATGTGAATTTTCCACATTCTGTTCACTTGCTAGAAAATCATCAAAAGTGGACTTTAGAATGCTCACCCACAATCTTAGAAGAATACATTAAGAAACTCAGTGCGTCTAGAGCCATGGGCCCTGGTGGCCTCTCTAATTTTATATTTAAAAAGAATCCACTCGCATGGGCAACAATCTTAAATAGCCCTTTTCAGCAGATTATTGTTTTGCGCAAAATCCCAGCGTCCTGGAAAACCTCCATCATTGTGCCCATCCATAAAAAGGCGGACCGTATCCAACCGCACAATTACAGACCAATAGCACTTTTAGATGCTCCTGGTAAACTCTTTGCTAAATTGCTTCTTTGTGACTTCAATGCTTGGACAAAATCAACCAATAGAAGAGATCCTTTTCAGACGGGTTTTCTGGCTGGCATGGGCACCAACATAAACTTGCTCTGTGTTAATGCAATAAAAACTCAGATCTGTTTTGCTTATGTAGATCTGCATACCGCTTTTGATGCTGTCTCACGGTCCCTTTTGATCTCTAAACTCCAACGAGATAGCTGTCCCCATACACTACTGCACATCATCTATTTACTTCATTCGGAAACATCTATTCGGCGTTAGACTAACATTAGAGGATCTGTTGTCTGCAGCAATTCCAACTGCACGGGGCCTTAAGCAAGGTTGCCTACTCGCATCTGCAATCTTCAATTACTTTTTGCATGATGTTAGACAAACCTTTGAGGCATTGCCATCTGATTCCCCCAAATTGAATAATATCCCTATTCAAAGTCTAATATACGTGGGCGATTTAGTCCTCATCTCAAAGACTCTGTGTGGTCTACAGAAATTACTTGATGCATTTAACATCTATATAAAGAGTAATGAACTAAGCATAAATACCACCAAAACACAAATTATTGTTTATGCAGCTAAATCCACCAGAATGAATAAATGTGCTTGGACTATCAACCAAAATAAACTGACGATAGTCGCAAACTATACATATTTGGGTATGATTTTGGACGGCAATGCCTCAGCAAATAGCCACCTTGAGTCCGTGTCCCAAAAACTGGACACAGCCATCTCTCAAACCAAAATCGTTCTACATCGCTTTGGTATTTTCACTGTTAAACCTGCTGTAATTTACTGGAAGCAAAAAGCAATCCCATCCATTTGATATGGTTTGGAAGCCCATTTACCATGGTCTGCAAAGGTTCTAGACAAAATGGAGACAAAGTATTGGAAACGGTGCTTCACCTCCCCCAATATGTTCCGGGGCCATGGCTACGTTATGAGTTAGGCCTCATCTCCTTGCATGCACAATCCCATTGGAAGATATGTGCTTTATTTCGTAAATGCTTGTTGTCCACTTGTGATAATAACATTCTGAAATATTTATCAGACTATGGGCCTCATTACAGGTCGGTAAACCCGCCGCCACTGTTAATTCCGGACCGCCCGATCTCGACTCCTGCAGGCAGGAGGTGATGTTCCCGCCAGGTCTGACCTGGCGGTTTTAACACCGCCCGCCTGCAGGCAGACGTGGAAACACCAGCACCATCACGAGATGGTGCCAGTGTTTCCACTTCCCCATTCCCATTGAGTCCTATGGGACTCAATGGGAATGGGGATTTACCGAATTCCGCCTCCGGAATTCCCGGGACACCAGGGTCTTAATGCCCTGGTATTTCCGGGAGTCACGGAGGCGGAATGGTAATATGAGTCCGGCGGTTACCAGGTGGTTTTACCGCCTCGGTTAACGCCAGACTCGTAATGAGGCCCTATGTGTTTATGACCAACCATCACTTTGTCAAATGTTGGTTACGAGAAATCTATGCAATCTTGATACAAGCTGAAGTAACTATTGATGTCTTGGTCTCAAATCCTGACAGAGCAAAAACTCCGATCTATCGTAATGATTGGATTAACACTCGAACAGCATGTCTAAGATATAAAGATGCCTCGTTTGAAAGATTTAAACACAAGATGGCTGGTTCGATGGAACCACATCTGCTTAAATTTCGAAGTTTCGATTAGAGATATTGCAAATGCGTTTTAATTTGTGGCCGATGCGTGATATTCTGTTAAGGCGCAAATTAATAATCAGTGATTCAAATATTTGTGGATTTTGTGAAAATAAGGAGATCCCTGAAACGCTGGAGCACATATTGTCACTATGCCCAGCTTTGATTTGTAAACGGTTGAAGTTTTTGTGCCCATCATTGCACCCACTTGGGGATGTTCAACATTTCACAAAGATGGTCTACCCTTTTATTCACTTCTAATGTATCTCTACAAATAGCAATTGTAAACGGTCTACTTTAATTGAATTTAACCTTTTAAGATGTATATCGTTTAGTGATTTTATGTTCTTTATCACTCTTATTTCTATGTTTTGTATGAATACATGTTTGTTCATTCTTTATGTACTGATTATATATTGAAAAGTTGATTAAATTCAGCTACATCAATAAATAAAATAAAAAAATACTCTACTATTTCCTCCCTCTCAACTTCGCTACCCGCATTCTATATACTCTAACTAGTTCCTCTCCCACCTCAACCTAGCAAAAAGCTGGTTGGCTCTCCATGAACAACTGTTCACTTTTTAAGTTCCTTCCCCCAGTCTACAAAAATATCAATGGTCTTGCGTGTCAGCACTTGCCTGATTGCATCTCTGTCTGCTCACCATGATATTCACTCTGCACTCAACCTCACTGTCTCATGCCCCCTTGCCTCTTCTCGCTTTTACTCTTCCTCCCCATTTGCCCAACTCCTTTGGAACCTGCTGCCCATCACAATCAAAGCCAGTGCTTTTCTATCTTAGTTAGCAGTGGCAACAATGTCCAAGGGAAGTCAGACCAATTGAAAATACTTCTGTAGGAGTTCAAGGCAGTCTCCACCAGAAGTAAATAGGTTACCCTGATGGGAGACTTATCACACCTTAATACAAGAATACCACTCCCAGCAACCCAGGTACTGCAGCAAAAAGAGGAAACACCATTATATGGGGCCCCTCCGTGGAGACACAGATCACGCTCGCCCATACAAAGAACATCGTCACAACCAAGGAAGTTAAGATCTCCTCAACGGGAGAAGCACCGGACGGTTACAAACCACACACCACTGAGATCCCAACAGAGTCACCAGAGCACCGCCTAGAAAAAATAATCAAGAGGAATTACCACAAACTGTTCCCGAGGATGAACCTTGAGACACAACATCTACCACCTCATCATCTTCATTGAGGGGCGACAACTGGGATATGATGGCTCACCCACCAAGGGGTGCCAAGAGTTTTGTCTCACGCCAACAGAGGAAAAGAAGGATTGTTTCCTGTAGGCCAACATTGTTAGGGCAAAAAGTCATTTTCTGTCCCTTGAGTGTAACGCTCACCTGGTATCCACGGGTACGTTACTCAGCCTGTTCTGACCTCTTACGACCTTGAACCCTTCCCTGGAGTCTACTCGACT
The DNA here is from genome assembly GCF_040938575.1 of Ambystoma mexicanum. NCBI lineage: Eukaryota > Metazoa > Chordata > Amphibia > Caudata > Ambystomatidae > Ambystoma > Ambystoma mexicanum. The sequence goes on from NC_090934.1 coordinate 1,284,047,517, forward strand.
GGAGACTGGGCCTGAAACACAGGATTTGTAGAGTTTAACTCCCTATTGTCTCTGTGTGCTTGAACCCCTTCTTCCCCGGGGTCCAACCCTTCCCTTCCCTTTGATCCACAGCTCACCTTGTTTTCTTGGAAAGTGTGCTCTCCGTCCTGCTTTCAGCGCAAGGGCGCGTTGATTGATGCGGGCTCGTTGCTGCCTAGTTACTTCACTGGCAAGAGTCGACAGGTAAGTATAATGAGTCTTTTAAACAGTTCTCTAACTTTGTTCCTTTCCTTCTTTAGATGATGGCCGGCGTCAGGGGATGGCGACGTGCTGCTGAGATGAGTAGCGCTGAAGGTGAGTGAGAGCGCGATGCGACCCTTTCGTATTTGTATTGAACTGAGTTATTTTTCTGTGTCTTTTAGGTGCTGCGACGTTTTCAGCGTGGATGCCGGTTATGAAGAAGAAATGCGGTGAGTAAGCGCGGTATGCGGCGCCTCTAGATGTTTCCATGCTAACCTGGAGTGTCTTTTCCCTCTTGCAGATGGATGAGAGGTTCCCGAGACAGAGTTCCCCCAGAGCGGCTGGGATTCAGGTAAGCGTTTGAAGATCGTAAAGTTTTTAAAAAATAAGCTAAGATTTGCTGAATGCTTACTAATGCCTTTTTTCTGTTCTTTTCCCTTTTTCTTAGGAAGCGGCGTGCCAGGATGGGAATGACACCGCCGAAGATGCCCGCAGAACAGAAGAAGGGATGAATGATGGGTAGATGGCTGTTCCAAACGGTGTTCTTGTTCTTGCAGCGCAGAAGAAAGATGCAGGCCTACTGGAGACCGATCCGAACACGTTGAGTGTCACGCTGCAGGTGCAGAAAACGCAAAGCATGTTTCTCAGCCTGAGTGTGGCTTAAATAGTCTCTGGGTATCCCAGGTGCCTCTGGGCTGAACCACACCAAAAAGACTAGACTGCACATGCAGTTCTGGGAACCGAAATATGTGGGGGCATCCATCTTGTCCCCATCAATGCACTACAAGTCCAATCCCCAATGTTATCCTATGGGAGTGAGTGAGTCTGGTGACACAAGCGCCAAGTCTGACTCCAAGTGGGTCTTTGGAGGGATGGAGAGGCCCTTGAGAGCCATGTAGGTGATCGTGGCCTGGCTCCAGCCTGACATCTTGGAAGGCTGGGGACATGAGGGGCAGGAATCATGACAGCACTCCCCCCCCCAAGGCTCCTCTCAAGGTGGCTCTTCTGTCTGGTCCTGGTTTGTTTGGATGGCTTTGATGAAATCATCTAAGCAAGCGAGGTGCATGGATGTACTCACAAGGCTCCAATGTCCTGTCTTGTGGACCATACCCCTTCCAGTCTACTAAGTAGTATAATTTGGATCTAACGTACTTTGAATCCAGAATGTCCTTGACTTCGAATTCTGGCTCCCCAGCGACTACTACTGGCTGCGGTGGCATTGCTACCCGGGTCCCAGGTTGAACAGGTTTAAGGAGAGACACGTGGAACACAGGATGAATCTGCATGTTTGACGGCAAAGCTAGTCTGACTGCCACAGGATTTATCATGGAGGTGACGGTGAATGGACGCAGGTATCTTGGACGGAAAGTTCGGGTTCCTTTAATGGACACGTGTTTAGACGCCAGGCAGACTTTGTCTCCCACTTGGTAGTTGGGGGCCTATGCTCGGTGTTGATCTGCAAACTTCTTTTGGCGATTCTTAGCTTGAAGTAGGTGTTCAACTGCCCTTTTAAAAGGTTTGAGAAATGGTTGTGTGCAAGGTTTTGACTGCTGGCATTTCCAGGGTTGTAGGAACGTCCAACTCAGAAGTACGTGGGTGCCTGCCATACATGGTATAAAAGGGTGTCTGCCCAGTGCTGGTGTGTAGGGAATTATTATAAGCATATTCAGCTATCCATAATAGGTCGAACCAGCTTCCTTCAGCTTGGTGTAACATGCAACGCAGATACTGCTCGAACGTCTGATTTGTCCTCTCAGTTTGACCATCCATTTGGGGATGGTGACTGGTGGATAGCCGGATGTCGATCTAGGCCATAGAGCAGCATTTTCTCCAGAAGTTAGATACGAATTGAGTACCTCGGTCTGAGACCAAAACTGAAGGAAACCAATGGAGCCGTACGATGCCTTCAAGAAATACCTTTGCCAGAGTGGAAGCATTTGGGAGCCCCTTAACAGGAATGAAATGTGCCATTTTTGAAAATAGGTCCACGACCACAAGAATAGTGTTAAACCCTTGAGTGGGTGGTAAGTCAGTAATAAAATCGAGGGACAACGTGTGCCAGGGTGCTGGTGGTATTTCCAATGGTTGTAATAGCCCAGCCAGTTTCTGCTTGGATGACTTGTTTTGAGCACACACTCCACAAGATAGGATGAATTGGATAATGTATTTATGCCACATGGGCCACCAATAATTTAGTTTTACCTTGGCTAGGGTTTTAGCGATTCTGGGGTAGCCCTCGATCAAGGAATCATGATAACTGGACATGACTTGTTCTCGTAGTTCTTGGTTTGGTAAGAATAAACAATTCCTGAAGTAGGGCAACTGATCTTTTATCATGTAATGTTCTCCTTGTGCACTCCACGCTTGTAATTGCTCTGGACTCATCAGGTTTTGGATTTCTTCATGTAATTCTTTCTGAATTATGGTTGCTGTGATTCCTAGGAGCTTGTCACTCGAGATGATTGCTATTGGGTCAGGAGTCTGATACCGTTGCTCTTCCACCCCCATACGGGAAAGGCCATCGGCCTTCCCGTTTTTCACCCGTGGTCAAAATGTAATCACGTAGTCATATTCAGCAAAAAAAAAGAGCCCAACGTAGTTGTCGTGAGGATTGGACCTTTGCCGTTTTTAGGTACTGGAGGTTCCGGTGGTCAGTTATTATGGTGATTGTGTGTCTGGCGCCCAAGAGGTAGTGCCGCCATGCCTTAAAGGCTGACTTAATGGCCAGGAGTTCTTTGTCTGTGATAGCGTAATTGAGTTCAGGAGGTGTGAATTTACGCGACCAGAAGGCAACAGGGTGTAACTGGCCCGTTTCGGGGTCCTTTTGTGAGAGGACGGCTCCCATAGCCATGCTTGAGGTGTCCGTTTCCACCAGGTATGGGAGATCAGGGCGAAGGTGGCGTAAGATTGGGGCAGATGTAAATCTTGCTTTGAGTTCCTGGAAAGCTTCCTCGGCTTCTGTTGTCCACTGGAACTTTTGTTGCTTTTCCTTAGCAATGACGTGATGGATGCACGATTTGCAAAAATCCTGGGATGAACCGGTGTTAGGCAGAAACCTGTGCAGTTCCCTTAGGGACCACTGCAAAAAGTTTAAGACTACAGGTGATGGCAGTAAACCCAAATGGTAGCAGCCTGTACCACCCAGAGTCACCTGGTAGCTGTGGCTGAGCAGTCAGACTTCTCTCAAGAAGAGTTAGGCAATATATAGAGTATACACATTAGGTCCAAAAATACAGTAGCACAAGCAAACACTGACCAGAGCTTTGGTATCAAAGTATATAATTATTTATTTAAAAACACACTTGTAAAAATACACTGGCACTAATATGTCAAGCAAGTTCAAACACAGTCACTAGAAATATATACACCTCCCTGATTAATTATTCGATAAGTCTTAGGAAAAGAACACCACTTATTATCCACACACACAGAGGTGAGCGCTTAACCAAGAAGGCACTTCAATAATTATTTAAAAAGGGAGAGAAAAGGCAGAAATAGTAAAGCACACAATAACAACACTTTTAAAAGAACCACAGCAAGTCAAGAAAGGCAGGGTCTACTGTAGTGCAAAAAGTTCATAGACCAGGCCCACTCTTGGAGAGAGCAAGGCGGAATGTGCCCAAGATCACACAGTTGAAGTACACTTTAAAAGTCTTTGCAGATAGTTCAAAAAGGAGTTGGATCAGTTCAGAAAAGTTAGTTAACAGGTCCCAGGTCACCCCAGGATAGAGAGTCGAGGATTTAAGGGACAACTTGAACAGTCTGTTGCAAGGGAGACCAGGCAGGACACAGTACCTGAAATGGTGAGAAAGCTCCACCGGGGGCAGTTGTTCCTGGCAGCGGGTGCAAGTCGGTGCTTCGTCCAGGGGAAGAGAAGATCTCGATGTGGAGGAAAGCTGGAGGTCGTTGCCCTGCCAGGGAAGAAACCAGCCGCAAAGTTTCCCGGTTAAAAGGTACTACCCTTTTATTCGCGGTAGTGGTGAAGCGTGGCTATCCAGCCGCCGGGGTGCTTGGCACGGGCGATTCGACCATGAGACGATCCAGGAATGCGAAAAGAGGGCAAACTGGTTAACCCCACCAGTTCAAAGGAAGAAGACTCTCCAGGAAGAAGATCTTCTTTGTCGTTGGGAAGTGGTGAGTTGGTTCAGCAGGGCTCCACCGGTGGTGTCGTCGTTGCAGGTCGGCTCAGCTTCTCCATCTTCGGATTCTTTAGGTCCTGTGGCGACTTCTGAAGTTCCAGTCCCCAAAGCCCTGCTTTTATGCAGAAAACCCCCATTCATCAGTCCTAGCTGTCACTCAAACATGCTAAGTGGCGAGCCGGGCAGCTCACCACTGGGCCAATCACACAAGAGTGTGACTTGAGTTGCCGAGGCAACTCAGTCCAGGGTGCCTATTCCCCCCTCCTACACATCCTGTAGACCCAGACAGAGGGGCACCACTTTTGGAGGCTTCTGTGTAGAAGCCCGCCAAAGGTGGAACAAGGGGCTCGACTTGGGTTGGAGTTACAGAGGCGAACACAAACGCCATTTTAAAACCGTGTCCTGGCAAAAAGACCCAACCAGGGAATAAATATTAAATAAATAACCTGGCGGTATCTTTAACATTGCACCAAAAAAGTAGTGCGTTTAAAATGAATGGGAAAATCCCATAGGAAATATTCCGGTGGAATATTTTGTGTGGTAACCACTGCCACCAGCCAGAAACTCGACGAGGGGGGACTGCACAGTGCCCCCTAAAAAAAACAGACCCAGGGGCAATCTAATTACCCCTACCAGTACTTCCACAATATGATGGTTTGTACTGGTTCTGTTCACAATTTAAGACTAGTAAAGTCAAAGGTGACTTTACATGCCCTGGGAAACAGTAGTCAGTCACAGGGTATGGAGTCTATGTTTGGGGGTCACTATGACACCCCTGTGTTACTGCACTGAGGGTGCTGTGTAACACACTTACCAAAAACACATGAAACCCTATGGAGTAAAAGACCCCATAGCCCATAAAACACATTGCAAAGTCAAAGGACATTCTCAAATCATGCCTAAGAGTGGGAGAAAAAGAGCCTCACTCTTAGCAGGAGAAAAAAATAAACCCCACAAATCCAGCAAAGCTGCTGGGGGACTCACTAGGTTTAGGAAATTAGCCTATACAGAGAATTCTCCCTAACAACCGGCGGTAGAAGTTTGCAAAACCCAGCATACTTTGAACCCCCTTGAATGAATTTGGGGATGGCCAGTTCAGGATAGCATCTACCTTGTGTGCATCCATTCGGATTCCATTCGGGCTGAGAATAAAGCCCAGGAATTCCACCTCAGAGATGTGGAATGAGCACTTTTCGAGCTTGGCGTAGAGCTGGTGTTGACGGAGTTTCTCCAATATGGATCGGACGTGTTTAACATGGTCATGCTTTGATGCAGAATATACTAGAATATCGTCCATGTACACTAGAGCACAGACATCAATCAATTCCCGTAGGACATCGTTCATGAAGTATTGAAATGCTGCAGACGCGTTGCAAAAGCCAAAGGGCATTACTTGATATTCGCACAAGCCGTATTTTGGTGCGAAAAGCGGTTTTCCATTCGTCCCCCTGTTTTACGCGAACAAGGTGATATGCCCCCCTCAGGTCTAGTTTTGTGTAGATTTGGGCATCTTTGACTTGATCAAGCAATTCAGGGATCAGTGGCAGGGGGTAGCGGTTTTTTACGGTAATCTGGTTCAGTGCGCGATAGTCGATGCACGTTCTCAAGTCCCCCTCCTTTTTTGGTACAAAGAATAGAGGACTGGCTGCTGGAGACTTCGAGGGACGGATGAACCCGTTGGCCAGGTATTGGTCAAGATAGGTCTTCAGGTGCTTGTTTTCTGGTTCCGTGAGTGCGTAAATTCGCCCACAAGGTATTGTGCGCCAGGTATCAGGTCGATTTGGCAATCGTATGGTCTATGCGGTGGCAGGGTATTAGCCTGTTCTTTCTGAAAGACATCTTGAAAGTCCTGGTATTCACTTGGTAGGGTGCCGATTGCCACAGTCGCAAACGTGGAGGTTCTGGTGTCTATTGGTTGTTTCTCTTGGCGATAACATGTGTGGGCGCAGGTCTCGGGAAAGGACAATTCATTTGCTCACCAATCGATTTGAGGATTGTGAGCTACCAACCATGGCATTCCCAAAATCAACCGGAACTGTGGTGCCTTAATGAGGTCGAAAACGTTAGATTCTTGGTGTCCATCCTGGCACAGAAGGGTTAAAGCTGCAGTGCATTGGGATACTGGACCAGATGTTATTTCCGTGCCGTCGACAGTGGTAACAGTGTCGGTGGTTGATTTAGGGCGTAACGGAAGCCCCATCTTTGCCGCAAGATCCTGGTCGATGTAATTCCCAACGGCTCCACTGTTAATATACGCTGTTACTGCATGCATCCGAGATGGTTGTTGGTGATTGATCAAGACCACAGATAGTGCAAAATGGGAGGTCTGTAGTTCACTTTCTACACTCGACAAATGGACCCCTACACTTGCCGGGCTGGGGAGTTTTACGATTCCTTGATGGTATCTTCCTTGTCCGTAGCCCCTACCGTCCTTCTCGGTGGCTTCACAGGGCACTCTTTAAGGAAATGGCCTGACCTTCCACAGTACAGACATAACTGCTGCTGTCTCCTTTTATCCCTTTCCGCTTTAGTCAAGGGGGATATGACCCCCCCCCCCCGATTTGCATTAGTTCTCCTGAACCTTCCGTTGTGCAAGCAATATTGTCCTTTGAACGCACATACATAGGGTGAGGGTCCAGTCTGGTTCGATCTGCTCTTCGGTCCTGCAACCTATGATCCTGTTGAACACCAAGGTCAATGAATTCTGATCAGTCTTTCGGGGGGTTCACTACTTGTGCGAGAACATCCTTGAGCTCCCCCCGCAATCCCTGATGAAATAACGTGGTTCTCTTCTCCACTGGCCATTCTGCTTCAACTACAAGTCTATTGAACGTGGCTATGTATGTTAATAGGTCTTGATTCCCTTGGCGTAGGGACAGAACTTCGTTGTCTAATGCCTGCCCATGAGTAGGACGGGCGAACAGCTTTTCCATCTACTGCTGAAAGCCCCTGAAGTCATGCAGCAAAGGATTGTCTTGGGCCACAAAGGGTACAGACCAGTCTGCGGCGCTACCACTCAGCTAGGATAGCACAAAAGCGACCCATGATTGGTCATTCGGAAAGGCCCCTGGTCTACGAAGGAAGTGCAGGCGGCACTGGTTCATGAATGCTGCAAACCTCTTGGGATCCCCCGTAAATCGTTCGGGCAGGGCCAAGGGAACTGCCCCAGGAAGGGTTATCTGAACGGGATTGGCTGATGGTGCTGGCATCGAGGGCACGCTTCCCGGCAATGGTGCATGCCCTGCTTGTGACTGGAGAAGTTGCCGGCTTAAATCATCAGTGCGTTCTTTGGCTACTATCAGCTCTCTCCTCAGGGTGTTGGTCTCCTGCCTGGCTGCATGTACTTCAGAACGTAGCTGCCCCAACATGAGGGCTAACTGTCTGGTTTCTGACAGTTTCCATGACGCCCAGGTGGATTTTGATGTGAGGCTTTGTGTTCTGTAACACTCACCTGGGATCCACGGGGACGTCACTCAGCCTGTTCTGACCTCTTACGACCTTGAACCCTTCCCTGGAGTCTACTCGACTGGAGACTGGGCCTGAAACACAGGATTGGTAGAGTTTAACTCCCTATTGTCTCTGTGTGCTTGAACCCCTTCTTCCCCGGGGTCCAACCCTTCCCTTTGATCCATAGCTCACCTTGTTTTCTTGGAAAGTGTGCTCTCCGTCCTGCTTTCAGCGCAAGGGCGCGTTGATTGATGCAGGCTCGTTGCTGCCTAGGTACTTCACTGGCAAGAGCCCGACAAGTAAGTATAATGAGTCTTTTAAACAGTTCTCCAACTTTGTTCCTTTCCTTCCTTAGATGATGGCCGGCGTCCAGGGATGGCGACGTGGTGCTGAGATGAGTAGCACTGAAGGTGAGTGAGAGCGCGATGCGCCCCATTTGTATTTGTATTGAACTGAGTTCTTTTTCTGTGTCTTTTAGGTGCCGCGACGTTTTCAGCGTGAATGCTGGTTATGAAAAAGAAATGCGGTAAACGCGGTATGCGGCGCCTGTAGATGTTTCCACGCTAACCTGGAGTGTCTTTTCCCTCTTGCAGATGGATGAGAGGTTCCGGAGACAGAGTTCCCCCAGAGCGGCTGGGATTCAGGTAAGCGTTTGAAGCTCGACAGTCTTTAAAAAATAAGCAAAGATTTGCTGAATGCTTACTTATGCCTTTTTTCTGTTCTTTTCCCTTTTCCTTATGAAGCGGCGTGCCGGGATGGGAATGATACCGCCGAAGATGCCCGCAGAACAGTAGAAGCGATGAATGATGGGTAGAAGCGCTGCAAGGTAAGGCTGTTCCTAACGGTGTTCTTGTTCTTGCACGGTGTCACACTGCAAGTGCAGAAAACACAAAGCATGTTTCTCAGCCTGGGCGTGGCTTAAATAGTCATTGGGTATCCCAGGTGTCTCTGGGTTGAACCACACCAAAAGACTAGACTGCACATGCAGTTCTGGGAACCGAAATATGTGGGGGCATCCATCTTGTCCCCATCAATGCACTACAAGTCAAATCCCTAATGTTATCCTATTGGAGTGAGTGAGTCTGGTGCCACAAGCGCCAAGTCTGACTCCAAGTGGGTCTTTGGAGGGATGGAGAGGTCCTTGAGGGCCATGTAGGTGATCGTGGCCTGGCTCCAGCCTGACATCTTGGAGGGCTGGGGACATGAGGGGCAGGAATCATGACACTGAGTGGTCTCCCGTCATGTTTCCCCATTTTCTAAACTTGGTGTGGGAACCCATCTCTACCAGACTTCTCACGAAGTTGGGGGTAAAGCTGGAGACTCAATTGGGCCACTGCTGGTGATTTCGTTTTTGGAATCCTAACTATTTCTAACCCCAATGAGACTAAATCCACAGTCTCACTGGGGACCCAAACTCCCATGTATGATATATGATAATTTATTTGTATCGCGCTCATACACACGTGTTTCAGAGCGTGAAATAATGTAATATATACATATAATTTCAAATGTGATTGCACGTCTAAGGTATGCCATTGAGGAGCCCCCAAGGAACCCAAGGGTGGGGCCACCATTAGGTGCCCCATATGTATCGCAGGGCGACCTTCCTGGTAGGTAAAAGTAAAAAGGGAAGGTGGCAGATGAGTTTCTTTAACCTTTAACTTGGGTGTTTGCGAACACCTTGAAAGGGCCAAAATGGTGTTTTGTCCCCTTCCTGTTTCTCCTCGAAGTCCTGAGGGACTTCCACCTCCCCCATGGCATGCTTGCCCCGGAGAGAGGATTTGGTCATATATGGTTTGGAAGGGCACAATAACACATGGCCGCATGCACTGGTATGTGTATTCAGGGCTGACCACACATCCAGGCTGTCTGAGGGGAGGGGGGGTGAAAGGGCGGAGGGGTTAGCCTGCAAATGCTAGAATGTGGGATGGTTTTCACTGATTAGAAAGCAGTCCCAGACACTATGGGTGCATGGTGTGCGATTGGAGGTCAGGGAGAGCTCTCTCTGCTCCCGTGTGGGTCTGAATGTGTATACAAATGCAGACACCACATCATTACCTTGTGAAACAGTCTAGATTTCATCCTGCTACTGCAAGGAGGCATCCCGAGAATTCCTGGAAGCTCTGCATACTCAAGGGATCTCCAGTTCTTCTTTGACCAGAGGGAACCTGCAAAGGTGCTCCCTTCCTCGCCTGGCAGGGGCAGCTAGGCACCTCATCCTCTTCACTGCTCCCTGCTGCAGACATCCCTGGAGGGGGTGCTGGGAAGACGATCCTATATCTGTTTGGTGGTGCAGATTTTCCTTTCTTGTGGGTGAGACGTGCTTGGAAGCTATCTGCTATCGGCTGCTAATGTTCTTCCTGGAGGGCTGATTGCTTGGAGCCCACAACATGACTCCCTGTTGCTGTGTGCCGGTCTCCTTCCCAGGCGACATATTGAGCTGCTGGGCAGACAAAAAGTCCTCCTCTAGGTGCTCTGCTTTGTTGTGCTGATCTTAGCACTGCAGGGTCTGCCTGTGGAGTGCAGTCCCCCTTCCAGTCCGAAGATTAGGGCTATTGGGAAATCTCTCAGCCAGTGCCTTGCTGCTCCACTGGTGGGGGCTATCTTGACCTGCCTGGAGATCTCCCCTGGACCTCTTCGGAAGGCTGTTAACTGCCATTCATCATCAATCAACGTTTATTCGGATAAAAAACATAAACCGCAACACAAGCAATGCAACAGTACATGATACCTGTGGCGTTGGCCCTTTAAGGGCTCGCACGCGACGGGGTGACGTGACATCAGATGCACCGGGCAGCCCACACGAGCAAGATCGCTGTCTCCGTGTCTCTGTATCACAGGGATGGGGGGCTCACGGACGGCGGAGTCCGGACACCGCTAACAGTGACGACGAGTGCCGGGATCACTTCCTGGAACAGGCAGAGACATTCGCTCGTAACTTAGATGAACCTACGTGAGCGCTTCAGCGAATTCTGACCGCGGAGAGGGGAGAGACGCAAGCGGCCGGCGGCCATTTTGATGAATTGGCCTCAGATACTCACGGCTTCATAACGAAGCGCCGGTGAGCCATCCGGACATAATTTTTGGACATGCCAGCGGTGGACAGCCACTGGAAACAGCACGTGTCAATTTTAAAATGAATCATTGACATTTTCACTGTTTTTCACCGAGTAGAGGGGTGAGACTCCATTGGAGGCCTGCTGAATGCACTCGGGGTCTCTTCCCCCTGCTCAAGCGGTACATCCACGAGGGGCGCATCTGGAGAGAGGCAGAATTTAGAACGTATCAGGAGGCTGCTTGCTGGTGGTGAGTTGCGGCCCCGTTAATCATATCATCTGGGTTGCCTGTGCGCTATCCACCATGAGTCACGCTGCTGCTGCTGCTGCTCAGCCTCCGCCCGCCCTCCCGCTGAAACCACCTCGGTCCCTACAACCAATGCCTGAGTTTGATACCTCGGGCACTCCATCAAGCCTGGGACAGAGGTGGAAGATGTGGATGGATAGACTCGAGATGTATTTCAGGGCCACGATGGAGTCGAGCGACGACAGTAAGCTGGCCACTCTCCTGTACTCTTCTGGCCCTGCAGTGCATGAGATCTTTCTGTCCCTGCAGCCAGCGGATGGGTAGTTTGCGGCGGCAAAGGATGCACTCCATAATCATTTTCTGCCAGTGGCCAATGCAGATTATGAACGTTTTCTCATGGGGACGGCTCGACAGAAGGATGACGAGACTCTAGATGTGTTCTACAGGCGGCTGCGGAGACTGGCGGCGCCATGTGCGTGGAACGACCCTGAAGTCATGATTCGCAACCAACTCATTCAGGGGTGCACCTCTGGGAAACTGCGGCGCCAGATATTGCGTGAGCCAGGTATCATCCTTCCCCGCATCTTAGAACTGGGAAGATTCCACGAAGTGTCTGAACTGCGGGCGACCAGAATGGAAGCGAGTGCCAGCCCAGGCAAGGTGGAGGAAGTCTGCGCGGTCAGAAGAGGCCGTGGGGCGAGGCGCCCCATGAACGCTCAGGGCCCGCGCCCGCCTGGGACAACCTCCTCGTGCCCCAAGTGTGGGTACGACCTCCCGCACCCGGCTGAATGCCCTGCGACTGGGGTGAAGTGTGGGAGGTGCGGAGGCACGGACCATTTCGCCAGGATGTGCCGATCGGCGGCCCCTAAGGTAGTGCCCAGGGGGCCTGTTCGAGCTGGTTTCTTCCGACTCCAAAGGGCGTCCAACGTTGCTCAAGTGGACCAGGGTGACGAAGGGACCCCTCAGGAGGGGGAGGAGGAGGGAGAGGATGATGAAAACATTTTCTTTGTGTCCAGTGTGAGCATGCTGAAATCCCGCTCCAAGAGGCAGCCCAGATGCAATGTGCTGGTCAATGGGGACTCTATACCAATAATAGTAGACACCGGTGCGTCCGTGAATGTGATGGCCAGACAGCACTATGATACCATGCAGACCCCGCCCACGCTGACCGCGCAAACACACTGCTGTGCTGTGCTGCGGCCGAAGCTCTGGGAATTGTAACATTCGCCTATTCAGTGTACCTGGACGACATTCAGGTGCTCCTGGCCAAACACAGCTCCCTGTTCGAAGGCATTGGACAGTTGGTGGGTGAGCCGGTCCGGTTCCACATCGATGAGTCGATCCAACCAGTGGCGCTGAAGCACCGGCGAGTTCCTTTTCATCTCAGGGATCTGGTGGATCGAGAGCTGGACAATCTCGTAGGGCTGGACATTATTGAAAAGGTTGAAGGCCCCACCCCATGGGTGTCTCCCATTGTCATCGCACGCAAGCCAAACAGCCCGACGCGGTGAGGATCTGCGTGGACATGCGACTCCCCAATAAGGCCATAAAGAGGGAACCCACTTGACCCCTACCATCAATGATATTATAGCGGAACTGCAAGGGGCGAGGTTCTTTTCCAAACTGGATCTGAGAGCAGGCTATCACCAGGTGGTCCTGCACCCCGAGTCCCGCTACATCACAAAGTTTACCACTCATCGAGGTCTTTACCGATACAAGAGGTTGAGTTTTGGGGTGTCTTCCGCGGCGGAGGTGTTCCAAAACATCATAAGAGGAGCACTGGCTGATCTGGATGGAGTCCTCAACATCAGCGACGACATCCTGGTGTATGCCAGGTCAGAGACGGAGCATCTGGCACGCCTGGCCAAGACCTTTCAGCGCCTTTGCTTGCTGGGACTCACCCTACACAAGGACAAGTGCGAGTTCCTGAAAACAACAATCGAGTTTTTTGGATTCGTATTTAGGGCTGATGGGGTGTCGCCGGATCCCCGCAAAGTGAGGGACATAAAGGAGGCGCGTCCGCCGGAAAATGTTGCGGAGGTGAGGAGCTTTTTGGGCATGGTCTCTTACTGTGGCCGTTTCATCAGGAATCTGGCGTCCCGTTCAGAGCCGCTGAGATCTCTGACAAAGAAGGATACCGTCTAGCAGTGGGGGCCCCTTGAGCAGGCGGCATTCAATGATATCAGGAGTGTCTTGGCGGCGGACGACACCATGGTGTTCTTCGATCCGAGCCTGCAGACAGAGATCGTAGTGGATGCCAGGCCCTATGGCCTGGGGGCAGTGCTTACCCAAGCGGGGAGTGACCAGGAGATTCGACCCATAGCATACGCCAGCAAGGCGCTCTCAGACACCGAGCAAAGATACTCCCAGATTGAGAGGGAAGCCCTGGCGGTGCTGTGGGGTTGCAGATATTTTCACCTCTACATCCTGGGGCACCCCGTGACGGTGGCCACGGACCACAAACCACTGTTGCCGATCATGGCGGGCTCATCATCCCGTCCACCAGTGAGAATAGAGCGCTGGATGCTTGCCCTGCTCGAGTATGGAGTGTCGTTGACATATCGCCCAGGGGCTAACAACGCGGCGGACTATCTCTCTCGACACCCAAGAGGGGACTCGCAGGAGTCTACGTCGGCTAAAGAGGCCGACGACATGTCCGCCTGGTGTTGGAAACGGCCACCCCTAACTCCATGCAGGTGGAGGAGCTAGAGCTTGCGTCAAAGAGCGACGAGTGTTTCACCATCCTGAGGGAAGCAATGCAGCGGGGTGCCTGGAAGACGGTGCTGGAAGGGGTGGCACGCAGGACATGTGAAGCCAGAGTGGCTCTCAAGCAGTTATGGAGTCTGAGAGAAGAACTGACATTCTCGGAGTCGGGGCTGTTGCTGAGGGGTGAGAGGATCGTGGTGCCCCAGGCCAAAGTTGCACAGGTCATCGCCCTGGCGCACCAGGGCCACCAAGGGGCGCCCAATACAAAAGCTCGCCTCCGCCAAAAGGTGTGGTTCCCAGAGCTCGAGCGGAAGGTGGAGGCATTTGTGGCATCTTGCGTATGGTGCCAGGCTGTGGCACCAGCCCAGCGGGAACCGTCCATTGAAACGATGCCGAGAGGGACTAGGCCATGGGAAGTGGTGCACGCAGACTCCGGGTCCACGTCGAGAGGCACTCACTTCCTAGTTGTGGTGGACGAGTGGTCTCGATACCCGGAGGTCGAGTTCATAGAGTCCGTCGCATTTGAGAACGTGGTGGTGGCGCTGGAGAAGATTTTCGCCACCCATGGCCTGCCCTCCGTGCTGTGCTCCGACAACGGGGCGCCATTCCAAGGCGAGAGTTTTACGGAGCTCATGAAGGAGTATGTTATTCAGCACCGGCGGGTAACCCCACTGTGGCCCCGGGCCAACGGGGAAGCAGAGCGCATGATGCGCACCCTTAACAAAGTCTTCAGGATTGCCCACGAAAAAGGCGAGTGCTTGCAGAGGGCCCTGTATGTCTTCCTGCGGGGATATCGGACCACACCCCACTCCTCAACGGGTGTAGCACCGGCGGAGGCTCTCTTCCAAAGATGCCCGAGAGACGTCATACCGGAGGTGGGGGACAGGGACCCCGCCGTCATTGACAATGAACAGGTTGAGGAGGACAGACGAACAAGGACGCAGATGGAAAATATCCGGAGAGGCCTGAGACCCCCACACATCGCACTGGGGGATGAGGTGCTGGTGAGGAATCGCCACCCACAAGGCAAATTATCCCTCACGTATGAACCCGCCGCCCTGGATGTCGTGGCGGTGAAGGGCTCTATGGTGACAGCCTCTGATGGGACATCATCCGTGACTAGGAATGCTTCCTTCTTCAGGAGAATCGGCGACCCGAGAGTGGACAGCCCGGACAACCGAGAGGGTGAGGATGCTTTGGATGAAGGTGGGGGTGAGAGCCCCGCCGTGGACTCTCCTGCTCAGGGCAGACCAGGTCAAGAGACACCGGCCAGAGATGTTGGCAGGAGGTACCCCCTGAGAACAGGGCGTGGGAAACCTGCCCGTCTCACAGACTATGTACGGACTGAGCTGGAGAGGCTGACCTGGGGACAATGGTCAGGCCGTGACAGGCACCCTGGGATGATCCAGGGTGGCTGTTAATAAATGGGGGTTTTTGGTGTGTGCATAGTTGCGTGCTTTATAAATGTGTGATAGTTAGTCCCTCCTGTTTCCAATTTGTTGTTATGGAAAAGGAGGAGTGTGGCGTTGGCCCTTTAAGGGCTCGCACGCGACGGGGTGACGTTCACTCCATCGCGTGCGCAGTTAAATAAATGGGGCGTGCCCGGTGACATCAGAAGCACCGGGGAGCCCACACAAGCAAGATCGCTGTCTCCGTGTCTCTGTATCACAGGGGGCAGAGGGGGGTCACGGACGGCGGAGTCTGGACACCGCTAACAATACCCAGACAAAATATATAAAATCAAGGTAAAATTACAAAGCGACACTAATAAATTGTTCAGTGGCGGCAGGCCTGCGCAACCAGACACCTCCTTGGGACACTGCATCCTCGGCTGCGGCTTGTCCTGGCGCTTGTCCTGTTGGTGTTTGTCCTCAGAGGATCAAGTGGACCCAGCAAGGTCTGTTTTTGGTTGCTGGAGCTCCTGCACTTCGTGTGCATGCCCATTCACTTCAAGGCCTCTTCGCAGTAAACACTGCACTAAAACTGACTTGCTTGTTCTCCTACGATGGAACCTTTTGCAAAACTCTGCTGCATCTAAGGGACATGGCATCCTGCACTGGACTGGTCATTTGGACTCACAAACTGTAAAAATCCTAACCAGGAACACCTCATGTTAGCCTATGGGCCATGGACTGACTTACTTGTATTGGAGGTAACTATATTAGTGTCGACTTCGTATACTGAAATTAGTATTTTTATTCATTTTAAAAGCTTTTTGGGTCTCATGGTCTCCTGAACCACTGCGTCTATTTTTGTGGGAGTCTACACTACGTTTTTCTTCCTAGGCTCCTAGGTGCACTGGCAATGTGCTATACAAGGGTGACAGTGGACATACCTGGTGACTTACTGGGAATTGTTAAAGTACATTACTTAGGCAATAAGCCCAGAGCCTGAGGGCCATTACCGCATAAGGTAATGCCCCCTGGGGCCCATAGTTACAGGCCAGAGTGTAGCAAGGGCCTCAACAAGGCCCGTTAGACCGGGGTACTAAATGCATTTTTTTTCTGTTCCCGAAACGAAGGCCCCAGGGGCATTATGCAGTAATGGCCCGCAGGCAAGGGGCTTATTGCCATCTACGGCACCAGTGAAGCCTAAAATGGCTGCCCCGGTTGCCGTGACGACCCCCGAGAACATGCTTCCTAATTCTCTCACTGCCGCAGGCCCACGGTCCCATTTGCTGCCCTGCCAGCCCCCCTCCCCCGCCTTAAAGGGAGAGGGGGTGGGCCGACAGGCAAAGCCGAGAGGAGAAGGCCGAAGGACAAGGCCTGCGGTGTTCTTTGCAGCTCTGCTGCAAGCACACCATCCACAGGATCAGCTGCGGCAAAGGAGAATAGCTGAGATCGTCAGCTTCGGAACTTCGCAACGTTCCATTCCCTGCAGCACAGCCGCGCATGATGCGCGGCATCTACGGCACCAGCAAAGCCTAAAATGGCTGCCCCGGTTGCCGTGACGACCCCCAACAACATGCCTCCTAATTCTCTCACGCTGCAGGCCCGCGGCCCCATTTGCTGCCCTGCCCTGCCAGCCCATCCCTCCCCGCCATAAAGGGAGAGGGAGTGGGCCGACAGGCGAAGCCGAGAGGAGAGGGCCGAGGGACAAGGCCCCCAGTGCTCTTTACAGCTCTGCTGCAAGCACACCATCCACAGGATCAGCTGCGGCAAAGGAGAACAGCTGAGATCATCAGCTTCGGAACTTCTCAATGTTCCATTGCTTCCAGCACAGCCGCTGCATGGTGTGCAGTATCTACGGCACCAGCGAAGCCTAAATGGCTAACCGGAAACACCTCATGTTAGCCTATGGTCCATGGACTAACATTGGGACATTAACCCTAAACTTCTATTTTAGGAACGGTTAGGTTTACTTACTTGTATTGGCGGTAACTATATTAGTGGTGACTTCATATACTGAAATTAGTATTTTAATTAATTTTAAAAGCTTTTTGGGTCTCAGGGTCTCCTGAACCACTGGGTCTATTTTTGTGTAAGTCTACACTGCGTTTTTCTTCCTAGGCACCTAAGTGCACTGGTACTGTGCTATATAAGCC
Source organism: Ambystoma mexicanum (assembly GCF_040938575.1). NCBI lineage: Eukaryota > Metazoa > Chordata > Amphibia > Caudata > Ambystomatidae > Ambystoma > Ambystoma mexicanum. The sequence continues at coordinate 1,284,064,875 of NC_090934.1, forward strand.
ACTGGCTACCCGTTAAAGAAATAATTATCTTTAAAACTCTTGCCCTGACCCACAAGTGCCTCAACAACTTGGCTCCCCCTTACCTTGCCAATAGGTTCTCCAAACCTTCTGCTGCCAGACCATCCAGATCTGCATACTCCAACACGTTAATTGTACCCAGGACACAGAGAGTATGCGCTGGTGGTTCTAGCTTCCCTGTCGTGGCTGCCACCACCTGGAACGCCCTTCCACCACACATCAGGCAAATTGACTCCCATGCTCCCTTCCGCAAAGCCATAAAAACCTGCCTGTTCGTGTAACTTGCCTGTAGCTTTAGTCACTCTTTTGTGTGGCCAAGTATCTATCTGTGTAATCATGCACCGTAGCTATGATTGTGTCCTTGGCCGGCTTCACTGTAATCCTTTAACTAAGCCCTTGTATTCTCCAAGTTCTCAGCGCTTCGATGCCCGTGGGCTGCAGTGCGCTTTACAAATACAAATAAAATAAATAAATAGTTAAAGTACATTACTTAGGCAATAAGCCCCGAGCCTGCGGGCCATTACCGCATAAGGTAATGCCCCCGTGGCCCATAGTTACAGGCCAGAGTGTAGCAAGGGCCTCAACAAGGCTCGTTAGACCAGGGTACTAAAGGCATTTTTTTTCCTGTTCCGAAACGAGGGCCCCAGGGGCATTATGCGGTAATGGCCTGCAGGCAAGGGGCTTATTGCCATATACGGCACCAGCGAAGCCTAAACTGGCTGCTCCAGTTGCCGTGATGACCCCCGACAACATACCTCCTACTTCTCTCACTGCCGCAGTCCCATTTGCTGCCCTGCCCTGCCAGCCCCTCCCTCCCCACCTTAAAGGGAGAGCGAGTGGGCCGAGAGGAGAAGGCCAAGGAACAAGGCCTCCAGTGCTCTTTGCAGCTCTTATCTGCTCGCCAGCTGCCGCTTGCCTGTCTTCATCCCTAGATCAACAAGGTAAGCGGACCGCTGCACCCCAAAGTCACCCGTCTGTGATCCTAGCCACTGGGCTTACGCGGCTAGGCTCGCATATCCATACGGCCCCACCTGCCTCTCACCCGCCTCCTACACACCTCAGAAATGGGCGACTGCAGGCTAGGTTCCTAGACCCAGCCAATACATGTTGCACACAACGACCCATGCACGCTAGGTGTATATCCAAATCTGCAACATTCAGACCAACACCGGTGGCCCGCGCACATGTTAAATCAGCTCCCCACTGTCCACACCCAGAGGCCACACCTTTCCCCAGCCTACCTGAAAGTCCACCCCATAAACTGGCATTAAGTGCATCCACAGCAACGACGGACCACGAAAGAATCCCCAGGTATCCTCCTACTCCAATCACCATGCACGAGACAGTCACGCCGGCAAAGGTCACACCATACCCCAAACCGAACTCTGCCCACTCCCATTCGCATATCGCTAAGGTATTTGTTGCTGTTTCTGTTACGGATGTTGTCAACACCTTGCTGTCACACCCATCTACTGTCAGTTCTGCTGACACTGAACGACTATAAATGTTGCTATAAACACCAATCCCACTGCAGTTACAAATGCCATGTGGGCACATTTAACTACCGCCAGCTCTGCCCGCAGTGAATGTAATACCATTGTAAATGATGCCCATACTTCATTGCAATTGCTACTGTTACAAATGCCATGTTGGCACATTTAACTACCGCCAATTCTGCCCGCAGTGAATGTAATACCATTGTAAATGATGTCCATAATTCTGAAAATGCCATTGTAACTGCTGTTACAAATGCCATGTTGTCACATTTAACTACCGCCAATTCTGCCCGCAGTTAATGTAATACCACTGTAAATGATGCCCATACTTCTGAAAATGCCATTGCAACTGCTACTGTTACAAATGCCATGCTGCCACATTCAACTACCGCCAGTTTTACCTGTAGTGAATTGAATACCACTGGCAATGATGCCAATAGGACACAAAAGGCTACTCCCAATGCTGATGATGCTAAAACCACCCAAGACTCCACAACAAACTGCAATCCCTCCAGCCTATCTAGGCCACCACCCCCAGCCACCTCCCCCACCATGAGCCACACCTCAGTTGTGCACTGGTCAATGCCCGATCCATCAATGCCCACGCACTATATATTCACAATCTCATCACCTCCACAACCTGGATCTCCTTATGGTAACAGAAACCTGGCTGCATAATGCCTCAGGTCCTGCACTATCCCTTGCCCTCCCCACAGGCTATTCCATCATCAGGCAAGACCGCCCATCTAAAGTTGGAGGTGTAGCTCTTATAGCTAAAGACTCCCTCTCCATCAGGAAGGTTGACAAAGACATGACCAACAACAGCGACAACCTCCAACTGAAACTCAACATCTCTCATCATTGCACTATTGCCTTACATCTCGTTTACCGCCCACCGGGACCCATAGGTGACTTCCAGGTAGCCTTCACCCACCTCCTTTCAGATAACTTTAAAAAACATACCAAAGTCATCTTACTGGGTGACCTCAATGATGCCAAGGATCCAGCTGCCAAGTCACTTAACTCAGCCCTTGTGACCCTAGGGTTCAGCAACTCCATCACCGACCCCACTGATACACAAGGACGAACACTGGACTAGATAGCCCAACACAACTGTCCTCTCCTCATCACTGGGAACGCTCCCAACCCGTGGTCAGACCACCACATTTATCCTGTTCGGCATCCCTACTACAAGGTCAAACACACTCCCCTCACCACGCCTACTCCCAGCTCTATGTAGAAATCTCCCGCCAGCTCACAAAAGAAAGGATTCTACCTTAGCTACAGGTACCAGCCTTCAGGCCTCCATTCTCCACCGAACCAGAGGCCCTCGCTCAGTCCTACGATAATGCCATCAAGTCGGCAGTCAACGCCATTGCCCCTCTCAAGCCTGCAAAGCTAAACCCACCAGCCACACTACCGCCTGGTTCACCTCAGACCTCCTTGAACTCAGCACAAAAAAACTGACAGCCTTATCCCACTGGCAAACCACCCACTCCGATGCAGATAAACAGGATTTCCATAATCGCTCAAAAGAGTACAAAAAAGCAATCATTCACACCAAAGCCAACTCCTTCAAAACCAGGATCTCTAATGCTAAGTCCAACACTAAAGAGATCTTCTCTATCTCCACAGAAGTATAGTCACCCACCCCCCCAGAACCTCACTAAAGACAAGGCATTGTGTGACGAAATACAAACAGCCACGTGCAACAAACTTAACACTCTCCAAACAAAAATCCAAACACCCAATAATCACTAACACTCCCATTCACAACAACGCGCCATCCCCAGACACCTCCCCTCATTCTCATTCAAGGCTATTCAGGAACAAGACATGATCAACCTCATGAAAATATTAAAGCCAGCTAATTGTAAAGGTGACATATGCCCTGCCGCAATCATCAAGGACTGTGCCAATGCCCTCTCTCCATTCCTGACAGCCTTTGTCAATGCCTCCTTTGCCACAGGCAAGGTCCCTTCCTGCCTCAAGGAAACTTGGGTCCGCCCTCTCTTAAAAAAAAAAAAAAAACACACTCTCGACCCAACATCACCAAACAACTACAAGCCCATTACCACCGTCCCATTTGTATTGAAAATACTGGACAAAGAAGCTTATCTGTAGGTGCAACAATTAATTGAGGAGAACAAACTCCTACGGCTGCGCCAATCGGGTTTCCGTCCTGGGCATGGGATGGAAAGCGCCATACTGAACCTTAAAAACCACATGGACGATGCCAGAGACCTAGGTAAACCTGCCCTACTCCTGCTACCCAACCTCTCTGCAGCATTTGACATCATTGACCATAATGTCCTATGCCACCACCTCACCTCTACAGCCAAATTCTCCCCCAACGCTACTGCCTGGATTACCTCCTTCTTACAAGGAAGGACCATGCAAGTATTCTCTGACTTAGCATCCATCTCACCAACCATCATGCTATGTGGAGTGCCTCAAGGCTCCTGCCTCTCGCCCACACTCTACAACATATTCACACTGCCCCTCTTCTTCATCCTTGACGCCCTCTGTATCTCCTACACCAATTACACTGACTATATTCAGATCCTCCTCACGCTCACAGGTGACTATGACACAGACTCTAGAACCCTCAACAACATCTACCTCACAATCGTGACTTGGATGGCAGCCAACATACTGTGCCTGAACTCAGACAAGACTGAACTTCTCCTGGTAGGATCCACCGACACACTCAAAAATACTGACACTCAATTCAGCCACTTCACCATCGACTCCATTAGAATCCCAGTATCGGAATCAGTGAAAACACTGTCAGTCTACCTGGACTCCCAACTTATCCATGACTAGGCAAGTGAATGCAATCACCTCCTCAGCAGCATACCTTGCCAAGTACCTGAATGCAGCTAGACCATTCCTCTCCAAGGAGAACTGCACCAACATAGCAAGAGCCATAACTGGCTCAAGGCTAGACTACTGGAATGTTTTCTTCTTAGGAACATCTGCTAAAAACCTAGAAAAGCTGCAAGTCATCCAGAACAGCGCACTACGTGCAGCGATGGGCAACCCCAAAAGGCAACATATCACAGCCGCCAGGAAACAAGCCCACTGGCTCCCAATAAAAGAACGGGTAATATTCAAAACACTGGCACTGACCTACAAGTGCATCCACCACATCGCATCTGTCTACCGATCGCAAAGGATTCACCCCTCCACCTCCTTAAGACCGACCAGAATGCCATACTCAAATTTGCTCACCGTGCCCCTGGTAAAAAGAGTTAGAGCAGGTGGCGCTAGCTTCCCGTACTTAGCATCCCTACAATGGAATGCCCTACCTCCACCACTACATGCAGAAGAATCTCACATGGCATTCCGAAAGGCTATGAAAACCCTGCTCTTTCCCTGATCAACCCCTTTACTAACCACATATGATAGAAACACAGAACCTGCAAATGTATATTTTTTTTTTGTTTGTTTATTTGTTCATGGTTTGTCATAAACCTTTACAAAATATACACAAAATGGAAAGATTAAAACACAAAAAGAAAAATGAACCATTAAAATTTCACACAATCACAGCATATAGACAATGAAACAGATATCCAAAAACAGAGAATGTCTAACTTAAATCACATACTGTTTTTAAAAAGTAAATTACACGAATAAACAACGTCAGTGAATATCCATTTCTAATTCTATACCATATATAATTAGGATCATTGCTAAAACTATTGTCAAATAAGTCTGCAAAATATTCAGTTGTTTGTTTGACCAAATCAGGACATTTCAGCATAATATGTTCTAGAGTCTCGTCTGTTTCACACACCTTACAGAAACGACACCATTTCTTTCTCTCCAACGGATTCCTTATATTTAAAATACAATTGGTATGCATGACATTAAGTCTAAATCTCATATAGGAGTTTCTAAAACTCCTAGATGGGTATTTTGTCAAGTAGAATTCCAAAGTCGGAAAAAGTTTCCAAAAAGAATGGACTTGATTGTACAATTTGGAAGCTAACACTTTACTATTTGTCAGAGACCAATCCATGCCCCTTATAATCTGTTTGCATTTGATGGGTTTGTTCATAACAGTACATTTAGCAATACCAAAGTCTTCTAGCATCAGCTCAATTTCATTGTTTAGAGCAACCATAAAGGGGCAAGGCAAGACACATCAGCCCCTGCTTCCGCATAAAAGTTGGTGACTCCCAATAATTGGCATTTTATCCATAACATAAGACTTTTAGTTGTGACTAACCAGTGGAGGGATTGTAAACCCAATTCGTATCTCAATACTTGGATGGGGATACAATTTGGTAAAAAGAACAAAAGCCCCCTCCAAACAATACCTTCCAATGTTTTCAGAAAATCATCAATATCAACTGAAAAGATTTCTAGGCCATAAGTGATCCGCGGGACCACTTTACTTAGATAAAATTCTCTCATTGGTTTCATCGTAAAACCTCCATATTTTCTTTCCAGCATTCGCATCTGTTTTAAAGCCACTTCTGCTTTTGATTTAAATTGGTTTTTAAACAGCGTGACCGATTCAGTGCCCATAAAGCAACAACCTAGATATTTGAATGCTTTTTGGGGCTTAATTTGTTTGCCTTCACAGAACCATGAGAGAGAGTTCTGCTTCTTATTGGCCTGTCCCATTCGAATTATAATCGCTTTGGAGGGATTAATTTTTAGGTATAGATTACTCAAACAATTCAAAAATCTTAATTAAGCGCTGTTAACCCACTTTGGTATTGTCCAAGAGGAGAAAATCATCAGCATAAGCCAACCATGAAATTCCTCTTCTATTCAGTTTGGGTGAAACCAGACCCATGTTCATAAAGGCAAATTGAGCTCCACTGACATATAGGTTAAAAATTGTTGGTGCCAGCATGCATCCTTGTCTTAAGCCATTGTTGATTAAAATTTGGGAGGAGAGATCCCCAACCGTGTTCATTCTTACAACTAGCCTAGTGTCTGTGTAAAGTTCAACAATAATGTTCAATAGATGCATTGGCATTTTTAGAGATTTTAGATTATGCCATAGCATTGGCCTGTCAACAAGGTCAAATGCCTTGCTAAGGTCCATTGATACCACAAAAGTTTGACTCTTCCCCTTAGCCCACGCTTTGCTTTGGATACATCGCAAGACTAACCCACCACAATCCGTACCGCAGTTTTTCTTGAAACCCACTTGGTTCATGCTAAGTATATGATTATCATGCATCCACCTCTGAACATCAATCAATACCAATGATGCGAATATTTTAGAGTCTGAGTCCGCTATAGCTATGGGTCTGTAGTTACTGGGCTTCAATCGAGAACCCTTTTTAAACACCGGGATGACAACAGACACCCTCCAAGATTGCGGAATGATTTTAAGTGTACATACGTCTTTAAAAAGTATACATAAGATTCTTGCCCATAAGAGAGGGTCAGCTTTTAGCACCTTATTACTGAGATTGTTTAACCCAGGGGCTCCTGTATTTTTAGATTTTATTATAAGATTCTTTATTATACCTACCTCACATCTCAATGTCCAAGGTGAAGGACTCACTCTATGAGGTGAGTAACATTGGTCATTGGTCTTATACAATTTAGAAAAATGGCCTGCCCAGATGGCTTCAGGGATTGGATTTATCATTATTTTGACTTGAGTCGGGTCCACATTATTCATTAGTTGCCAAAAGTTATGCGAGTTCATCCCTCTCATTGCTCCTAACATCCGTTCACCATCCCGTTGAGCAATGATACATCTATGGCTCCTCAGCCAGTTTTTGTATGATTGCTTTACTCGTTTGATAGAAACCCAATGATCCGAACCGGCTATATTCAGTTTACGCAGTCTGTGGAGCTCCTTATTAAGTTTTCTTTTTCTTTTGTGAACATCTATATCCATTGCATGTTTGTGTTGATATGTCCGAACAGATCTGCGAGGCTTATGTTGAAAAAAATCCTTAATTTTGGATCTAATGGTGCCGTCGAATTCTTTTACAGAGAACATATGCAAACGTTGTTCCAAAGTTCTGTTTTCATATTCAGCGATGAGCGTAGAGGTAAATTTGTGTGTGGAATTAAAGGACCATTTAATCCTATTATTTGCGGTGTTAAGCAAAAGATCCTCCTTATAGCATTGTTTAGCCCTTTTGCAGATTAAAAGTTCAAACTCCATCACAAGCATACAGTGGTCACTTGTCGAGACTTGCTTCACTTCAAAACTTAACAATGAAAAACACAATTTGGCAGTTAGAAAAATATGATCAATAGTGGACTTACAGCCTCTTGCATTCCATGTACATTGGTCATTAGAAATTCGCTTTAATCCCCACAATTCGGTGTATTTATGCCATAGGAATCCTCTGAGTTTCTGGCTACCAATTGCACAGGTTGTCATCTTGAGGTGTAAGAATTCTCCCATCAAACTGTCCACATCACAGTCAGCGTTTAAATCGCCTGCGATTATTATTTGACCACAAGTGTTGTTGGTAGACCACTGATCTATTTGTTTACCTAAATCAATTAAGTTGATTTCCAGCTGCTGATCGGATAAGACATTCGCGTTCCAATACACGTTAATTATCAGTAGTGAGAAGAGATTCAAACCATCTCCCACCGAATAATCAGTTAAGAGAAACGATTGACCTTGTTTCCAAGTGTTCATTTTTTGCAGACCTGGGGACTCCTTTGAGGCCGTGAGTATACCCCCCTTAAGTCTGCCTCTCGCACCTTTTGTGGCACATAAGTCCTCCACTACAAAATCTTCCCAGCCCACATGAGAGGTCAGCCAGGTTTCTTGTAACAAAATCAGATCAAAGCCATGTAAATCTAACATGAGGGATTCGTTGTTAAAAAGATTGAAATTGCCACGAGAATTCCAGCATAGCAATTTCAAAGCATGATTAGTAACTATGCAGGTTTACCCAATTCCTTTAGATTGGAGATTGCGTCTCGCAAAGAAAGAGCAAACCATCTCCAATCCTGTTTATCTGATACATCATCAGTTTTTTGATTGGTGTGATAGAAACTTCGTTCCTCACTTTCTTGCCTTGTTATCCCACCTCTATCAGGGATTTGTGTTGGAATAGACTGGTCCTTAAATGGGAAGATGTCAAAACCCATACGATGAAGAGCTTCTGCCTCCTTCAGTATCATTGACCGAACCAAGGGGGATGGGATCACCAATCTGACAAAATCCCATCTTCCCTTATCGGTAAAATCGACCATATGAATATCTGCAGAGGTGATAAGTTTGAGTTCAGATATCTCCGCAAATAACGAGAGAATGTAGGGTCTATTTAGCAATTGCATTCTATCATCTTTAAATAAGGAGCATAAAATCAGATTCGGCATATGTGGAAGTGCCACAGGTCTGAGCTCCTGCAGATATTTAATATCGTTAGATGTTTTATCATTATGCCACCTACCATCCCCCTTACATATGAGCGATAGTCCTGTTCATTCCTCTCTTCTTCTGATAAACCCTCATCTTTTTTTTGACAGTTTAACAGAGTATCTTTATTTCTAAGCCTCTTATTTTCTTCTACAATGTTATTCACATTTTTTAGGAGTTCACCAATTTGATCATGTTCATTGGACTTCCGATTTATACTAGTATCTGTGATCATTGTCTGTATGGTATCATATTGTGTACGCCCTGCATTCTGCATCTCAGTAGAAGTGCAGTTTCCTTCTCATTTGTACGCAAACTCTTATTCGTGTGTTCCATTACTCTTTCTCGTTCTTTCAATCTTTTATTTTCATTCATCAAATCCTGGACATTTCTGAGTATTTCCTCCACATTTGGCTCAATATCTATGGGCGCAAGGTGAGGGTTAAGTGCTGCATCTGCACCTTGCAGGACTGATCTCTCATCCTGTTTACTACAAGGGTCTACCATTGTTGTATTTGTAAAAGGTAGTGTATTGATATTCGTAGTGTCTTTATGGTATAATCCTGTGTTTAATGATTGTACAATTGGTCTTATTCGTCGCTTCACTACCTCCCCAGAGACCAAGAGTGTATGATTGTTTTTAACCTGTTCTATACCACTCATGTTTTTACCAGATCTAATAGGCTCCTTTATACTTAGGCAGTCAGCTTCCTTATTCGACGTTCTTATTGGACCTTTAAAGATTTTAAAAATATCATTCAAACCATTTTCCAGTTTACTCGTGTTATCCGTAAGGGAAGCTCTTTTTTTTTCTTCATAACCTCATACATTCCCTCCACTCCTTCTTCATATTCACTCTGAGTTGCCTGATCAGCGGATGTTTTCACAGTTGCAGCTGCATTCATCTGTGTGGTTCCACAATTCGATATCACACAGACAACTGCATCCGAAGCATCCTCATCAATCATGTGTTTCATATCAAGGTCTCTCATAAATTTTCTAGATGATTTGTTTCTTTGTTCTGTTTTTTTTACTTTGTTATTATTTTTTTCGCTTGTTTTTTTCTGCTCTAGAAGGCATAGTATTCCTAATAAGACCTTCAGTTAAGTCGTTGCCCTTAGGAATAATTTTGGGCGTGACAGTGTCCTTTTTCGCAGAGTTGGCCACAATTTCCGAAAATTTAGGGGCCACCATATTATTTCGAGATGTTTTATTTTTAAGCGGAGAGGGCACATCAGACTGACCATTCCCAATTTCCACCCCATTTGTGTGGCGTATAGATTTCAGATCAGCATTCCATGTTACCATTGTTTCCTTCACTATGGGGACTAACATGTCAGCTAATCCTATAGGCAAAGTCTCTATACATTTAACAATAGGTATGAGTAAACTCGGTAGGACTTTGGGAAAATTGTCAATAGCTGTTACCATAGAAGTCAACAACTCATTATGTTTTCTAAGTTCAACCAGAATAGCTCGGTTGAAAATACCTACCATCGTCGTCATGTCATCAGCTGGTGGAAAATCATTTATGCCCTCCGAGAGTATATTGTATATAGGATCAGACATATTGTCATCAGTAATAAAGATAGCCGGGGTGTCAGAGTCAAGAGCGTCATTTCCAGCAACCTTATCCCACTGATGTGGATCATTGAGTACCCCTTCTATCTCATAGTCACCAAACATTGGTTGGGAAGAGTCCATGACTACCTCCTGATTCCTAATTTCAACTGAACAATCCTGCGCACATTGTAACAATTCCTCTTCATCTGCACACGGTGTGGGCAAAGGAAGTGCCGCCGCACGAGCCAGGCTAGCCCTGCGGGTACTTACTGCAGTAAAGAAGTCCGCCCTATGGTCTTTACGTAGGGCGACTAATTTTACTTTACCCATGTTGTAATTAGTTAAGATTACTCAATACTTCCGGCAAAGGACTAAGGTATTGATATATACAACACCCAACTTCAGCGGTTATGAGATGTATTTGGATTGCACCAAAAATTTAAATACCTTTTAAAGAAGCGTATTTCTGGTACTTGCTTTATCTTATGTTGCCCTCGCATCCAAAGCACATAATCGACGGGTCAGTTCCCCCTGCGCACACAAGATAGATTGGTGGTTAACCGCACCCGAACACCCGCAACACGAAGCACGAACAGCAAACAGCGTGCTTTCGAGTGCTTCCGTGTGCGCGCGCGGGTGCGCTACACACACTGCTTTTGGGCTTTAGGTGGGCGGGCACAAGAGTGAGCTTAGCGTTGCAAGCCCAATCAGAAAACAGCTAGAAGTGAGTAAAAAAGAAAGATTTAGGTCAAGAAAGATTAGGAGGGATAGCAGTGTGTCCTAAACTTGCAATGTCAATGTCAATTGAGAGTGTATATTTACTTTCCGCCCAGATAGGTCAGGCAGCTTCCTGTGTGCCTGTAAAGGACGTCCGCTTCACCATGGATTCAGCGCTCAGCAAGCGGCGTCCAGTCTGGCAGAATGGGAGAAAAAAAAACGTCCGTGTCAGCATACAGTTCCAAAAAGACAAGTCCTTCCGAGCAAACAGCGTGCTTTCGAGTGCTTCCGTGTGCGCGCGCGGGTGCGCTACACACACTGCTTTCGGGCTTTAGGTGGGCGGGCACAAGAGTGAGCTTAGCGTTGCGAGCCCAATCAGAAAACAGCTAGGAGTGAGTAAAAAAGAAAGATTTAGGTCAAGAAAGATTAGGAGGGATAGCAGTGTGTCCTAAACTTGCAATGTCAATTGAGAGTGTATATTTACTTTCCGCCCAGATAGGTCAGGCAGCTTCCTGTGTGCCTGTAAAGGACGTCCGCTTCACCGTGGATTCAGCGCTCAGCAAGCGGCGTCCAGTCTGGCAGAATGGGAGAAAAAAAAACGTCCGTGTCAGCATACAGTTCCAAAAAGACAAGTCCTTCCGAGCAAACAGCGTGCTTTCGAGTGCTTCCGTGTGCGCGCTAGGGTGCGCTACACACACTGCTTTCGGGCTTTAGGTGGGCGGGCACAAGAGTGAGCTTAGCGTTACGAGCCGAATCAGAAAACAGTTTCCGCCCAGATAGGTCAGGCAGCTTCCTGTGTGACTGTAAAGGACGTCCGCTTCACCGTGGATTCAGCGCTCAGCAAGCGGCGTCCAGTCTGTCCTGTACGTTGCTCCGTACGTGCACACCTGAGAGGTTCGTGCCCGCGCGCTGTCCGCTGATGGTGTATAATGTATATATAACCTGGGCTTAAACTGTATAAATGTACAACATGTAAATGTATATCTAACCTGTACTTTCCCTTGTAACTAAGTGCCCCACAAGTACAGTGCCGCGATGCCCAAGGCTGCTTGTGCGCTATACGAAAGTAAAAAATAAAATGAATACCCCCGGCCTGTTGGACCGGGGTACTGAATGCATTATTTTCTGTTCTTAAACACTCTGAGGTTTCAGAACAGAAACAAAATATGAAAAAAATGCCTGCCGCGGAAGGGAAACAAAGTCTGTTTTCTCTTTCCATGGCGGCCATTGAAAATAAGTGAAAAAAGTAAACAGGGAAATCCCCCCCAAATGGTAGGTGGGTGAACGAAAAACATCAAGAGTACTCCACAACCACATGGAAATTTACCATGCCTCAACATCGCTGAAACACAAGAAGAAACTTCTGAAACAAGGGACCAAAGAGGGAAAACATCGGGAGCAACATCTGATCATAGAGAGGAAAGAACCTTCATACTCGAGCAGAATCAGGGAGAGTGCTTCAAATCTAACTCGACCCCCACAAAGCAACACAAAAAAGGGGCAAAAATCAGTAAGGACGACTCAATATTAGAACCCAGTATACCCTTCATTTTTCCAGCCCAGGCTAACTGTTGAAAAGCCCCTCCACAGAAAGCGCCGCAAAACACACAAACCTCGCCTCAGCCCCCTCCAAGGACCCTGTTGAGAACAAAAGACTAAGTGAGATCCCAGGCGAAGGAAGGAGAGAAACCCCCAACAAAAAGACGGATCTCTTCTCAATAATATCCACGCTAACCATAGCCCTGGCGCCCTTCACTAAACTGTACAAAGCCCTAAACGACACCTTGAAAGATCATTTAACTATGGTAGCCCTCTCACACACAAAATTGACATTTCTAGAAGGCTACGTAACTTGAATGGAACAGAAAAGGGCTAATACAAAGGAGAAAGATACTCAAACTCAGGACCCAGGCCATGCGCAGCAGAAGTCTGTGTATACACAAACGGAGATAACGGAAGTCAAAAACATTTCACTGTTGGGCAGCAAGCAGCAGTGCCTACACAATCCTGGTGGGTCAGAAGTTACAGAACTTACTGCCACTTTCCAGGGAATCCGAACCCCCGGAACTCTGCCATAAAAAGTCAAAGACAAGAAATCTATTAAGCTGGGACTCCTCGCCACCAAAACCACACTGAAGAGTCCTGCCCCACTTCAAGCCTCAAAAATCAACTCTACAAATAAGTTCAACTATAGAACGCCCAGACAAAATGGCTGCACGGTCCACAGGAGTCATAATCTACTCCAAATCACTAAAAAACGACCAAAGGCGGACCAAGAGCAGCCACCAATAAATGAGAAAGTTAAACTAGGTCAACAAAAACCCGTCTCACTACAGACTGGCAACAAAACTGCCGCGCCCAAACCGACTGCTATAAAAGAGAACAATCGGAAAGGGCATCAGGATAATACCGCCATCGGTAACGTGTCCTAAACCAGACTTGCCCGTAACTCCTAAGAACACAATCTCGCCAACAGAAAGCGATCTCATGGACGGCATACTGGACCTCACTTAATATTCAATGGAGGACTCAAAGTGAAATAGGGGGGAAACACCAAGTCAAAAGAAAAGCAGAGTCTCCTTTGCAAAACTCAATACATGGGTAACCTGAAAAGAATTTCATAATACTTGACCCAGAATCACCTGTATTCCTCACCTTAGAGGAAAAAAAAGACATGACTCTGGCTAAGCAGGTGGAAAAACGCAATTCACAAAAGACAAAGGAAGATAAAAAGAAATCAATAAGCTGACCCAATAAAGAACGGAAAAACACGCTCGAAGCTACCAACGATAAGGCAGACAAAGACAAATTGAGCACAAGCTAAAAGGAAAGGGATCGCTCTATGAAATGGAAATCAAAAGTACACACAAAACAAGAGCGAAACCAGTCACCTACTGGATCCAGAGACCACAACAAACGGACATTGTTGGATTTCCAAACAGACAGAGAAGCTAAAAGAGCCCGCCTTTCAAGAGCTATTAGATGACCGAAGACGTGCTCTTTCATTCTAGAACGCATACAGAATTAAGTGGATCGTATTATTTTGACCCGAAACTCAATAATGACCCTACTTCATCATATTCCGACCTTGAGGTCACTTGGCTCCGACGACATAGACATTATAGAATTCGTCCAGGAGAACTCCTTGGATAGTGTCTATCTGCACATTTTCTCCCCAACAGTTAAAAAAATGCATAGGAAGCGGAAAACAAATTGAGATCACTAGGTTATGATCTAAGAGAAATCAACAACCGTGATTCCGACACAGAGAGAGGGAGAATGAGAACCAACTTGAATAGGACATCCCATCAGCGTCACTCAAGCACTTGCCAACGGGCCGCATCGATTCTTGAGAAAAGAAGAGAATCTCACAATAACCGTTTGAGGTCGGCCGAGGTACCACGTTTACAATGCAAGATAAACCAGGGCAATATAGCCTGTAAAAGACCGCAAGACAACGCCCCAAGGAGATGCCCAACCCCAAATAAAGCCAACCAGCAGGGGCCAAGCAGCTCTAGATACAGGAAGAATGAACAAAAAAGAGCGAATAGGTACAAATCTTCCCGTCTTCAAAGAAAAGACAAAGGAATTTGTAAGCTTGTATTCTCTGACTATTGAAAAGACTACTTGGAGACTGTAAGTAGGGTATTCTGTTTCAAGTAAAACCAGTGTCTTTTATTAACTTTAAACGTTAACTTTTCTTTCTCTATAGGAAAAAGGATACGTCTTGAATTTTCACTCAGCTGCCTTGATAAGAAAGTAACTTCAGGTAAGTCTCTCAGGTATTGTTTAATACTAAAGTTCTTTTCTCATAGTCCAAACTATCTCAAGACTTCTTATACTCGGACTCCTCCGGACTGCCCCTCTTCTAACTTCTTCTCTTTACTGTCTTTGGGTTCTCAGCTGGTTTCCCTCAGCAATTTGTTATATCTTTGTCTCTTTTGTTCTTTTTGCAGTGTATAAGACTTCCCACTCAATATCAGTACTTTCTTATTTCTATCTTGAATCACCTCTCTTCTTTGTGATGTCTAATTTGACTTCCCCTTCACCTTCACAGGCTTATATTCACTTGGCTCACCTCTTTAATGTATATCCTTTAACTTGCCTAGGAGATTCACACACCCCTTGATGTCAAATGTCAATGTTCTGTGGAAAATAAACAAGTCCCTTGCTAGTATTACTCTGCTTCGCCGGTTAGATTACAGCACATTCAGTGCCTCTTGTCAACATATAGTTCTTTCGCCCTCTTCCCCCTTTCGTATGAAACTCTTTTCATACCTTTACACAGCTGCTCTCTGTGAGTTGCTTCCGTCGTCAAAATCCCTCTGCCTCGGTCTGTTTTCGGATGACCGTTGAGTCCCTCCGTCCCTTCTCCTCAGCTGACTTCTTCACCCGGCGATGCCGAGACGGGTTCTCGTCGAGTCTCTCCGCCCCCTCTTCTCATCTGATTGCTTCACCTGACGACGCCGGGACTCGTTCGCGTTGAGGCTTCCCTGCCGACCGATCCCCGGGACTTGGGAATTTACATAGGCATTTCAGCTGCCTCCGTACCTTCGTCGGACGTTGTTCTCCTCTTCTCGGATCGGTGTCTCCTGTCCTCCCTCACACAGGGGTGGCAGTCTCACAATCTTCGCCACCAATAACGATAACGAAGCGCAACGGGGCTTCGCCTTCTTCAATACTTAAATATAATAAAATAACCTTGTTTTCGTTATGCCACAGCCGGGCTTCTTAATACACCCATTCATAACCGTCACCTTCCAGTTCACACTCCCCCGTCTCCTAGCAACCAGAAAAGAAAAAAAGAGAAAAACACAACACTTGAGCTTTGTCGGTGATTGGTCACAAAAGCTGTCACTCCATCCACCCGGGTTGACATGGATTTCTTAACCCCTTGTTGCACTGTTTAGCTTACTCCAGCTAGTTTCACCAGAGCCGGTGCCCGATTGGTGTTTTGTGACGTTCTGAATGGATTCCTCACAGAGTCACATCAACTACTTGTCCCCTAAACGAGGACTTCGAGACCTCCTTTGATTCAGAATGAGTTCCGCATGGCCGCCTTGCCGAACTGGACAATCACCATAGATCAAGACTTACCAAGGAGAAGACATCAGGAGGCAAACAACGCATCACCCCAAAGCCTAAAAGAAAAAGAGCAAAGGAGTTGGGCGTGGCTACCGGAATCATTGGCAGTGCATCACAGCTCTTAGCCATCAAAATTTTTACCAAGTCTTACAAATGATCCAAGAGGAAAACTAAACAACGAAGCACCAAACCAGGTGATCATGGGTTCGTGGAACATGCGAGGCTTCAGTCATTTAATGACCACATCCGACGTCGATCTTGGATCCTTTGACCTGTTGTGTTTTCAGGAGACATAGCTTACAATACAAAAAAAACTCTGATGGCTTTGACATTGCCTTTTCACCAGCACTACAAGGCCCACTGGGACGACCCTGTGCGGACTTGCTCTTAGCTATTCGCTCAGGCAGTGGCCTTTACTTGGAAAAAACTTTACTGAACAAAGCCTTCATAGTAGCATCTCCGATTTCGTGGAAACCAAGCGTTTCCTATAAGGACATAACTAAATGTAAGCCCTATTTAGTGATCAATGCATACTGGAATCCGAAAGCCCTAACTGACAAACTCTTCATGACCAAGATTGAAAGATTAATTGACGACACCACGGAAGCAAACAAAATTGATTACATCATCATTTGCGGTGACCTAAATGCCACAGTACCAAAACTAGAGCAGAGAAAGCTTGCTAGCCAGGGAATCATCAACAACAAGACTGGTGGTTCGGGATGGACTTCTAACCCCAAATTGAGAGGGAAACTGTGGGCATTTTACATGGTCGGAAGAGACTTGCACAATCCGAATGTCCTAAAGCCCTCAAATACACCCAATATTCCAACTTGGGAACAAGAAAGTCGCGAAGCCACCCTGGACCATATATATATATATATCGAGAAATCTACTGGCCAAGGTCACAACATTCAAGGTGACCAGAACAACAAATAGCGACCATAATCTTCTGACGGCCGTCTGAGCACTCCCAGAAAATTAGAAATTACTAATAGAGACACGCGTTTGAGACTCAACTCTGACTCTATAAGGGAAATCACAAAACAATATCTAAAAGCAAAATCAGAGGACATGACGAGTTCAAGAATGGCCAAAACAGACCACTGCCCTTTGCTGGTCCTTTATCAGCACTTGAGGCACAACTCTAAATCCAACAAGAACCATTGTCATACTAAAAATCGGCTTCTGACTGTAAAAAGGAAAGAAATACGGAAGGAAATAAGGAGAACCAAAAAATCACCCTGTTTGAAAAACAAAGAGGCAGCCAGAAAACCCACAGCGAAATATAAAAATTGGTTAAAGATCATACAAAATCACGCTCTATCAAGAGGACTCTGAAAAAATGCTGGCACCCTTTGCAGAAAACAAGCAAAAGCATTCTGGTCATTAATAGCTTTGAGTGGAAGGTCACAGAGGATGCCTTGCTAAATAGCGTAGGGGAGAAACAATGGTCATCCTACTTCTCCAACCTGTTTGGACCACCCACACAACTCTGAGCTCCCCAACCACGCCAGCACGATGGGATGTGAGGCAGGATAAAGCAGGATAAAACCTCAATACGCCAAAAAATCCCCAAGCTAAAAAACTCCTGAACCCTGGGGCCGGATGTGATTTCTAATTTGGACCTAAAGAACAACTCCGAACCGTGGGCAAACTTGATTGTAGAAATATTCAGTACCTGTGCCACCTCCTACACAATTCCCAATCATGGAAAACAGCCAATGTGGTCCCCATTTACAAAAAGAGGGACAAATGAGAGCCAAACAACTGCCGCCCAATTGCCCTTTTGGACACCATTGGAAAACTTTTTGGATCCTTTCTCTTAGACAAATTAAAAACGTGGGCGGCCCCATCTGAAGGATACAATCCTTTCCAAACAGGATTCACTAAGAACATGAGAACGACGGCAACATAATGCTGTTGAGCATACTGAAAGCCAAAGTTATGAAGGGAAGTCCCAGAATATTTCTGGCCTTCATCGACCTTTCACAGGCGTATGAGATGGTTAACTGGGAGCAATTATGGACCATGCTAAATAACTGGAAATGTCCTTCCGCAATTCTTAATCCCATTCAGGAGCTGTATACCAGCACATCCATGAGAATGCGCCTGAGTGGCGATGGCCAACTCGCTGAAGAAATAGCCACATTCAGAGGACTTAAACAAGGATGTCCTCTGGCTCCTGCCCTACACAACGCATATATAGGAGACTACCAGCTCTCGGCAAAAACAATTAGAGCCTTCCCGCCAAGTGTGGGGAAAGATAAAATAAGCAGAATGTTGTACGCGGACGACATCATCTTGATCGACCAAACTGCAGTAGGCCTTCAACGAAAACTGGATGGTCTCCTTGCCTACTTGCAATCGAACGATCTGGAGATCAATTCCACCAAAACCAAAGTGATGACTCTTGAGAAAAATCCTAGGAGAATGAAAGGGGCCCCTAGGGTCCCTAACGTCTATGGAACCAAGGCGAGTCACCACACACAATAGATACGCCAGACACGAGGTTGTATTCCCAAAGCTAGGGTTTATTGCAAAGCAAAAGTCTCAGTTGGCCAACTCTGTCTCACGCCCCGTGACGTGTATCTCTAGACCTCGAGGGACGCAAGAGAGTGAATTACGTACATCAGTTGCATATATACAAAATGCATATCAAACAATCAGCTATGACATGTTTAACACCCCCCTTTTATTGGGTTTCTTTGAACTTGGTGTGATGATGGACATCTCCGACAACTATGACACCTTCAAACATCTATTCTAGTAACAATTTGTGAGTGCGGAGGCATCTTTCAGTTGTTGAATAGAACACCGCGCATCTGTTCTTGGAAGCGAGCTACATACGGGGGGGGAAGAGTTGCATTCCAAACCTTGCTATCTATTAGGTGCTATTCGTGTCCTGGGAGCCGACACGCTCTAGCGGGCTCAGCAAAGGGGGGCCGTAAGAAAAGCATAATTCAAGCCTTTAGCTGTATTATTCTAACATATTCTACCATATAACGAGACTAGATGGCAGCTGCGAAATGATTAAATGCCCTGCAGCTGTGCTTCAAGGCTACATTCAGGAGGGAGCCGGGCGGTCTTCCTGGCGCTGCCTACATTTGTGTTTCAACAAACTCTTGTTATCCTCACGGCCCTGCGGCCTTGTCCTTTTTACGTACAGACAACAATGTTTTACAGTCGAGCAGTGTAAGCGGAAAATATACTGCAAAGCAATAGCAACAGAAAGCAATGAGCAATGGTTAGAAAAAAAAATGGCGATTCTTGTTACATTAACATGGCCGTTCATTGGCAAACTCGAAAACCTATATTCTGTAATATCGTGCATGAGACGGTTGGCCCACGGCCACCAAAATACGTTTGCGGTCACAAAGTAGAGGTATCCGTTTTTCTAGACTGACAAGAAAAGAAAAAAAATCCCATGGCAAATAGCAGGGGAACGCCGAGAAAAAGTCAAGTCCTTTAGATACCTGCGGGTAACAATCAACGCAAGCCAACAAGAGTTCCTGATGCAAGAAACCCTCTTCACTAAAATCAAAAGACTGACAATACAGACGCGGACTCTTGACAAAAAATGTGGCCGCTTCTCGCTAAAAGCAGCACTCAACTTCTATAAGGCCAAGGTGGTACCAGCAATTGTCTATCAGGCCGAAGCGATGCCAACAATCCCGATAGACATCTGGCATAAACTTGAAGGTCACTTTTGGAGGAAAATACTAATGCTGCCCCCCTCCACACCAGTGGCCTCAATCCGGAGGGAATTCAGCCTGACGTCCCTAAAAGAAACAGTGGACCTCAACGGACTGATGCTATTCAGAAATATCTGAGTGTCAAAACAGAAAATACACAAGATAATTCTCGATGAAAAGAATAGAGGGACTAACAAAATGCTGTCCACATGGGCATCTAAAAATCACTCACTCATAGAAGAAATAGGAAGCTGAGTGACTGAACTCAAAAACAATCCAACCAAAACAGCAAAAAAACGGAAAGATTCTGATTGGAGTAAAACTCTTGAAACGGTGGCGAAGAACAAACTAACCACCCCTCTACCGATTAACACCCAAAAAATAAACGAACCTACGGAATACCTGATCAAATTTCCAAACAAGAAACTGAGATCAACCTTTCTGAGAGGGACGGGTTAATTTACTAAAAACCAACAAAGTCCTGACAATACGAGGCAGCTCCAGTCAAAACACCTGTCGGATTTCTGACCAGCGTAGCACAGTGGAGACACTAAGACATCTGCACCTAAATTGCCCGTGACTAGTAACAAAAAGAAGAACGCACATGGGCCACCTGTTTAGGAATTCACAGTGCCTAAAAGAAGAACACTGGTGGAACTATCTGATGAGTGGACTAGGCACGAAATCAGTAATTGCAGTAGGGCATATTTGCAGAGCTTTGACTTAGACACGGGACAAATTCTGGCATCTTAACAAAGGGAAATGCAGAAGAATGACTCTGGGTTCTGACAACCCGATCATGGTCAGATGAATGACAATAGAAACTAGATTGCAGCAATGACTGGTAAAAACTGGTAAAACACAGTTAAACCAAGTATAATAAAAAGTAAACAAACAAAATGGCCGCCATGGACAGGGAGAAGGGACTACACATAGTGCCTTCTCCCTTTTCATGGCGGCCATGCAAAAAACAGGGAAAAAAAATAAGCCAAAAAATGGCCGCCATGGAAAAACCACATGTAGTCCCTTCTTCATTTCCATGACAGTCTGTCACAGATCGGGAGCGGACGCACACGAGACAGACGTGTTCCCAGCGCATCTGCTATTGAAATGGACAGAAAAGAAGGTAAGTGCGGGTGGAAGTGCAGGGAGGGAATTCTGTGGATGGAGGGGCGGGAAAGACTTACCTGATTACCCGGCGAGGGGAGATGGCGGCCACCAGCCCTGAGGAGGCTCAGGGTGGCGGTATTACCATGTGGTAACGCCTGCATTCTGAGCCACACCGCCCTCGCCGGGTACTAATTAATTGTAACTACTACTGCAGGGTCTGATAATAGTAGGAAAAAGGTGAATATATTATGCAACTGCTGTTTCTATCCTCTTCTCCTCTTTCATTGGTAACCTGTGTTTAGACCCTTATAACAAGGGAATTACTCACTGATGTAGGACGACTTGTGGAACACAAACACATCATTTGTAGCCTTTGCCTTACTGTCTTGTTGGGACTTCGTACAAAGTAACAAGCAACTCAACACAGTGGGCGTCATTACATTTTGGCTGGTCCAGAAACAAGGGTGCCAGTAAGCTCACCGGCACCCTTGTTTCCGGCCCGGCAAACTAGGAGTCTGCCTGCCGGAGCCGCTGTGCCCCACAGATCTGAACCTGCTGGGCGCAACAGGCACAGTAGGCAGACCAGTCACAGAAGCGTCGGCACCGTTAACAACGATGCCGGCGCTTCCGAGTCCCCACTCGCATAGAGTCCTATTGGACTTACATTTTACTGCGCCTGACTTCCCGGTCCACCGGAGTTGTAATCTCCCGGTGGCACGGGAAGTCAGGTGCCGGTAACATTTTACGAGTCTGGCGGCAACCTGCTGGTAGCACCGGCATGGTTACCGCCCGACTTGTAATGAGGCCCAGTGTCTTTTTAAAGTGTCACTATATCCTTTGATGAATTATTCTCAGGCCTAGTGCCTTACAATATTCCATCTGGGTATTACCCTAAGAAAGGTATGTTCTACATGCTGCTTACATGTATATAGGTTCCTTCTCTCTTCTGCGTGAACCCTGCTTTAATGTTATGTGCTAGTGTTTTGGCGAAGGAATCATACTGTATCAAAACATGTAGATCCTGTTAACCTGTACAGCAAGGTCATGGCTCCTAACTGAAACACAAAATATAAGACCTTTTATTCCTTTAAACTGAAACCGCTCCATGTAACCCTTTATGAATATACCCCATTGGGGATGGAGGGGTGAGGGGGTTTAAAGCAAAGAGATCCTGACCGAATGAAGGCAGACCAATCAGTATCCCGCTTTGCAGATCCCATCAACATAGGAGGATCTAAAAACGGAAAACAACCATAGGACACACATAGCTGGAGGAGTTTAGGCCTTGTATGTCTCAGAAAAACTCAAAGGACAGCCATGCCTTCAGAATACAAACCTGCAGGACGAGGTCCATCTTAAAAGAAAATAGAATCAAAATGGCTCATAGATTAGTAGGGGCTTGTAGGGAAAGATTACTTAAAAGGACATCAGCAATACAAATAGAAAAAAATAGTAATTAAAAGGGAACTGGGTGATTGATCAGTGCCCAGAGCAAGGGCCATATGTCATCGGGCAGTGTTCAAGGTGAAACCTATGAACCACCGACATTTGCAAACATTCTATTGCTAATAACGTTTGACTTGGACGCATGTTATGTCACAGGTGGCCTTAATTATAAAATTCATGCCAACAAGTTGACAGTTCAAGTTAAGTTATTATTCTTAAACCAGTTGAGATATGAAGATTGTTTAGTCCGAAAATCAATGTATTGAGTCTTAAATATAACACACAGGGCTGCAAAAGGGTGCTGGGGGAGAGATTGACTATTGGGCTTCCCTCTCCTGGGGGCTTTGACCTTCCTAACCCAGCCATCCCTGAATTCCAGGTTCCCCACTAGCGATCAATAACACCTACTAATAGTACCTCAGATGAGGGCCTGCTCGGTCTATCTCCCTCTTGGGATCTTGTAAGTATACCTATCCATGAATGTGTTAAACAGAAGTAATGGTTTATTTGTGCCAATTGGAGAACCAGAGCGAAAGTCCTGGTCCTTTCCTACAATTTTTTAGACATTACGATCATGTCTAATCCCATTGATAATCAGCTTAGTGTGAGGCCATTTCATAAAAATACAGATAGGAATTCCCTATTACATTACGAGAGTTTTCACCCTCGTCATGTTCGGGATAACTTACCTCTGGGACAGTTTTTACGCCTGAAACGTAATAGTACTAAAACACAGGATTTTAAGAATGAAGCTGAGACCCTGAGTACCAAACTGCTCGAGAGGGGGTACCCCAAAAAAGTAACTCTCTCTGCGAAGAAACGTGCCCAGAACAACAATAGACAGGCCCTTCTGGAGTATTCAACTGACTCTAAGAAGGATGGAGATGATAACCTTGTATTCGTCAACACCTTTAGCCATTTGTCTAATAAAATCAAAACTATGCTGCTTAAAAATTGGAATATTCTGCAACAAGGCCCCAAACCACTACCTAAACCGATTGTTGCCTTTAAAAGGAGCCGCAACTTGAAAGAATTGATCTCACGAAATGACGTGAGTTTAAGACCCAACAGACAGACCACACTCCCCGAAAGATGGGGTATTCCAAAACTAACTGGCCATTCGGCGTGTGGACACTGTTCTTGTTGTAACTCCACTTTTAGGAGCACAGAATTGAACCTGGGCCTCCCGACACCATGGCGCCAGCAACACTTCAGTAATTGTAACTCTAATATGCTTATTTACGCGATTTGGTGCCCGTGCAATCGTATGTATGTTGGCAAAACCGAACGTAAGATTAAAATCAGGATTGGGGAACATAAAAGTTGTATTCGGAATAGGACTCCGAATGCCCCCTTAGTCGATCATTGGATTGAATACATTCACAAAGTGGAAGATCTACAATGGAGCGTGATTTTGAGAATCAATCCTACTGGTGATGGCAATGGAGATAAAATTAAGCTACTCCAAAAGGAACAACATCTGATATTCCTGACCCGCAGCGCTGAGATTGGGCTTAATGAAAAAATAGAGTGGGATGTGTGAACATGTGATGCCACTCCAGCCTTGTTTTGACCAACTTTATGACGAATTGAGTGAGGCAAATTTCTTACTCATGTATAGCAATAAATGTCAAGATGGTTGTACCTTTAGGCACCCGTCTATGCTTTAGTTACAATATTTTATTGTAAGAGGACAGCTACACATTTCGCGATTCTGTTCTCTGTGGACTAGTTTTGTCCTTGCCCGGATATCGTCGTTCGTTAGGGACGCATTTTTTTTATTTTTTTCTGCGCATTCTTTTCAGCGTTTGCCTTGGCCATTAGCCTACTGGTGGAGTTGTTGAGCCAGGGACTCCATCTACCAGCAGGCCTAGCAGCAAAATTACATACCCACAAAGCAGTAACTGGCCAGGGTCCCACTCATCAGCAGGCTTAGTGGCAAAACTTTACACCTTTCGATTCTCTATTGTTACAATATTTTATTGTAAGAGGACAGTTATACATTTTGTGATTCTGTTCTTTGTAGACTAGCTTTGCCTTTGTTCGGAAACCGCCGTTCGTTATGGCCATCTCTCTCTTTTTTTGTGCTGGCCCATGGCCATCAGCCCATTGGTGGATCTGGCGAGCCAGGGACTCCATCTACCAGCAGGCCTAGTGACAACATTACACACCTGCTAAGCGTTAACTCGCCAGGGATCCCATTCACTAGTAGGCCTAGCAGCAAAACTTTACACCTGCAAAGTATTAACCCGCCCTCGACCTTGATAGGCGAGTGCGCACACACCCATGCTGCCGATTGGTCAGGATTTATTTAAAAAGCACCTTTTCCGGGAAGCTCTTTAGAGGACATCCTGCTTCCTTCAGGATTCGAGTGCCGATACGTACCGAGAGCCACAGCGCAATGAGGGGAGTATAATGATCTCGTCCCGAGGACGTTCGGCCACATGAGATTTCAAACTCTCAATAACAGGTAATTGCTGGACGGGGTTGCGGCTTGAGGAGAGCCGTCGTTCTTTTGATATTGTACAACAGCATTGTAATCTATTTACATATTCCTTATTGATCTTGTGCCTTACTGGGTTGATGAAGTACGAGGTTCTGATTTAGACCTTTTGCCTTTTTGTCTTTGCTCTATATAGGACCCGTTGCTTCGACCTTAATTATGATCTGCTTTTGGGATTGTGTACCGTCATTAAATGCCGGGCGGATGTTTAAGTGACTCGATCTAATCCAGCATAACTTTGGGTGCAACCCCCCCCCCCTTTTTTGACTGACCTATTTAACATTGCACAGGTATTATTTTAAACGACTTTAAACTACTTTGTGCACACTATACTGCTATGGGTAGGTTACTGACGTCTATGATGTTTTTGTATTTCTGTCTTTTTTAGACCTGATCAACAGTCCTTCTTAATTGTGTGGGAACAGTCCTGATAGGCCTGTCTACACCCAACAATGAGATATTCGTTGAAATGAGTTCAATTGAGATCTAACCCAATTTTAAGAAGGTAGGCACTCGCGTAGGAGTCTGGTTTGCTCCTGGTCGGAGGGGGTCTCTGTTGACATCGGGAGACTGTAGTATTCTCCCCTGACCATAGGAGTGGGTGCTGCAAGATTTATTATCAAGATTTTATTACCATGATGCTTTCCAATACCCCGCAAGCATGATGTTGTAGGAACCTTAGATACAGCATTGCCCCTTGTGGGCCGTTGGGTTTTGTTATCATACCTCAAGCTAGAAGGTATAAGTGTATGTGGGGGGTGAGTTAGATTAAGAGAGCGGTGAAGGTTTCGTATATAAAACCAATTCTAATTCGAATAATGTGGATTAGTACCTGTTCCTCCTTTTCTTCGTTTTCCCCCCCCCCACACCCCCCCCACCCCTTACTTGTCTCTATGGTGGTTCCTCTTTGTCTTGTTGTATTTTTTACAACTATGGGTAGAAGACTTTTATGTATTAGATTCAGCTATGACAATGGCATTAGGCTCACGATGTGTTTAGGGACTGGAGTTCTTTCAATGAAGTTAAGTATACTCCACAGAATCATAGTTGTTAAAGATTCTGGTGGGACTGAAGTCCATACGTTGAGACTTCGATTTACCCACACCCTATTTTTTGATTGTTTTCAGGTGGCAAGCATCCTCTTTTGGCCTGTTCAGTAAGTGAGGAGCTGGTGACAAGAACAATTTTACTGCATCCATCAACCCAGCTCGGCCCTGCACCGTAGCAGCACAATCACAGTGCATATCGGCGACCAGCCTTGGACTATGTCAGAAGGCTTTGCCTAGCCTTTTCTTCATAAATACAACGGCCGTTGAGCCGTCTTGCTTTAACTTTTTACCTATATACATTATTGTTCTCTTGTGAATAGTGTTTGTCCTTGAATATGAGCCCCTGATGAATTTCCCTTGAATTTAGTAGATGAATGTGAATATGTATGAGGAATGAAACATGTCGGGTTGATTGTGTATGATGCAGTGTGAGTACTTTGGTGCAATTTAGCGTGGAGCACAGTGTGGGCGAATTAGCTGACCCTAGACTGTTCAGCTTATTTAATCTAATATTTTCTTATAACTATAGATTCCTTTTTGTATTCTGTAGGGTGGAACCCGAACAATATTGGTTCCTTTTTTATGCCACTGTAACTCATATAGTATCTGTTTGAGGTTGTGTGATGCATTGTTTACATGTTTTTATTGTATTGTGTTTATGAATGATGAATTGTATTTGAGAACAATTCTTTTCTTTTATCTATTGATAAATTATTGAATAAAAACTGTTTTATACTATGACATGATTTTTTTCTCTCTGTAAGTCTACAGAGTAGTACTAACCAGGCTATATGTTTCGATATTCCGTTGTGGAGAATAAAATTCCCTTGATGCGTGGTGCACGATACCTGATTTGGTTTTCGACAGATGCAACACCTGAACAACACACTGCTCACCAAACTTTTTGTATGTTTGTAAAGGGTTGTTTCCCTAGTTTGGAGGAATGTTTGGTGTAGCAGTATAAATATCCTCCTACCTCTCCTTTTTGTGTCAGCCTTTCCTACACTCACCTCGTCCTTTCGCTCTGGTTTTCCTTGATTTTACGGATCTATGTGAACATTTTGTCAAAAAACAAAAAACCTGCTACCCCCCGGAACCCCACTATCCTGCTCCTGCGCTTCAACACTCCCATACTTCGATGCTCCCATCTCCCTGCAGCAGAGGTTTCTCAACCCTAAAGTGGGTCGGGACTTCGGCCGCAGGGTCCCTTTTTTTTCTAACGGCGCTGCACTCCTTGTGTCTGAAGCTGGGGACACCGATGCAGCCCCCTTATCCCACTATACTGAACATGGGGAGCGGGTGAAACCGCAGCCTCGTTCAGTATAACAGGATTCAGCATTTTTGTACATGCCAAATGCGCACAAAATGCACATTCAGCATGTTTTATTCAATATTTTGCGGCAGTACCAATCTTACTATTCCTGTTCCTTCCCTCTTCTGCGCTACTTCACCCCCTCCTTTCCTTTCACTACTCTCCATTGGAATATGGTTATTTACCACTACAAGTGGAATATGATATAGCAATAAACACACACAAATCAGTGAAAAAACTCTAGTTAAGGGACAGTTAAGATTAAACAATTCAAAGCATCAAAACACGTGGAATTCAGCAGATATTGGCTGTTACGACAATCTTAACTATGCGTTCCATGTTGCTAAATCCATGATTTTGTAAATCCAGAAAAATATTCCGAAAATACCAGCTAGGAAGCCAGAATTCCTTAGATCGCACATGGTGTGAAGCATGACTTCAAGTTGTGGAGCCACACAAATATTTTGAAAAATGCAGAGTAAATATTTGGACACCTCCAAGTCCCTCCCATAAACTTACATTTGGATTATACAAATGAAATTGGATACTCCTCTGGCCGTTTTGTTCTCAAAATAGAAAAGTAGGGTTCAAGATCCTGACCTACTGACTTCCATTTGTTTTGCCTAGGACACCGTTTGTTCTTAAACCCTTAAGCAGGTGAGCATGTTGACTTCCAAAGAAAAATTGAATGCCTTAGACATTTTCTAGGCAAATTTTGTATGAATTCCTCTTCTAAACAAAATATGAAGCTTTTCTCACACTCATAAGATAAGGAATGTGAATACCCTTAAAAGATGAGGACTGTAAAGAGGAAGGCTGATGAAGTGAAAATGCAGAATTCTAAACTGACCCCATAAATATAAGAATAGGTTAGGAAAGAAGCAGCATGGGAAGCTTGAATCAGAGGTTGGGTGAAGGATTTGTTAACATGTACATATAAATTATAAACTTGAAACAATTTTACAATGAAACTATAAGTTCTCCCCACCCCGTCTGGAAGTTATTACGGATGTACGTTAAAAAAAAAACGTATCCCAAATGATCGAATTACAAAATCACAGAGCCCATTTTGTCATTTGATCTTTTGGGATTTCGCCTGTTTGTTCCCCGCACTGCCTTTAATGTATGCGGGGGACACCCCTGAAACCCCTGCAGCCCATAATACCGAACAGGGGGAGCCGGGAACCCCCCTTCAACCCCTGCTCGGTATTATGGGCAAAAGATCTAATCTACTATGCTGACTGCACACTGAACGTGCATTCCGCATTTTAGATTCAATCTTTTCGTTCATTACTACTATTACATATATGAACATGGTCATTTTAAAGTGTGACAGTGTTGCAGCTCTCTGTCCGCTCAAATGCTAAAGGAGGAATTGTCATCAGACCTCAGAGTTTTGGAGAACCGAGAAGGCCATTGCGATAGGGAGTGGTGACTTGTGTGTATGAGCAACCGAACAGGCTGTGCACATATAGTAAGCCAAACGCTGTAGGAGAAACAAAAGTGCTCACCAGCCTGTTTAAGACGTCGACCTGCGGATCACAGAACAATCAAGTCACTAGAGAACACGGAGATGCACAACATTTCAGACAGTGAGACGAGAGGAAAACACCTGGAGGGGAGAAGGAACAAGGGAGTGCTGCCAAATCATATGACCAGTGGATAATGGGACAATGGCACAGACTATCACTAACCTAATTGGGGTAATCAGAAATCCCAAGACAGTAGAAAAAGTGGCAAAAGGAATCACATTTTGATTGAATTAAGACAGTATTCCAGAGAGATGGTGATTCGGTGAAGGGAAATGCTGCATTTAGATGAGGAGGTGGGAGGTTTGTTTTATAGTTTGTGACTTTGTAAGGATGGAGCCATGCCCAGAGCATGTTTGGGGCTAGAGCCAAAGATCCTGATGGAAGCCAAAGGCCACCAAATCTGAAAAAGTGTTTGTCAGCCTGCTAGTGACTACCTACCAAGAGCCTGTGGAAAACCCAAAACCATTGTGAGAGAAACCTAGAGCCTGTGGTGGGCTTGCATCTGCAGTAGAGAAACCAAGAGCTTGTAGTGGCCTCACATTGGTAGAAAAGCAATGAAGCCTGTAGTGGGCTCAAGACCAGAGTGACTCTTAGCTGGCTGGTGAAAGTAACTTCAGTCTGAAATGCACCCACGCAAAGGGTTCATAAGTTATAGCTGATAGGCGTGTGCTAAATATATTGCTACAAAATCCAGGAGGGTAACCAAAGACTGAGGTAGAACTAAACCTGCAATCATCAGCCAACAAATAAGCATGGAGAGGCACTTTAAATGCCCTGAGAGTGTACATGAACTGAAGGAAAACCAGAGGGTGTGGCAGCCCAGTATGCTTGTGGTTTAAAATAGTAACACAAACTTGGGCTGCAAAAATAGGTCCTCTTAGCACAGAATTGTAATCCTCCACCCGGATTCTGTGGCGTTTTAGATACTTTTCCCATAGACCCTGTTGGAGTTCCTCTACCCAAGATCCCATATCTCTGAATCCCACAACCTGGGGTTGAGGTTAACTCGTAGAAAAGATATGTTCACCCTCATTTCGATGAAAATTGTATCGTAGCAATCTGATTGAGTTATTATATACGATTGTATCAAGATTCGCATTGTTTCTTCTTTTTGTTGGTTTAGTAGGTACTCAATTTGTCACAAGGATCGTCGCAAAACTGGTTTTAAAATCTTTTCATTTCTTTATTATAAGGCCAACGCCTCACCCCACCATAATTCTTTACTGAATTTGTTTAAATTAGCTTAGCCTTAATAAAAGTCGAAAAGGTTCGCAGAGTGCAATTTTTCCTAGTCATAAGGGCCTGCTGCTCAAGGGTGCCTGTGGTAATTTCATTGAACTTGGTTATAATTTTCTAAGACCATATCATTCGATTTTTGCCCCAGGTAACTTGATAATCATTATTAGTGGCTTTCTCTCTGGTTTGTCCCAAAATGGCAAATTCTGAGATCACCCAGGCATGGTCACTTGACGAACCATCTGCTATCTTGAACTCTACCAAATGATTCAATAGGCGTTCCGTTATTATAAAGTCAATCCTCGAAGCAGACTGAAAACCATGCCATGTACACAATTTCTCCTCAGGAAGATCATTATAATCATGAGTTATGAATAGGTGACAATCTTTAAAAAACTTTGCCCAACAACGTCCCGGCTCTGGACATTTTTTCTGTAAGCCTCTGGCAGGATTCCCTGCAGGGCACAATCTTTCCAATTTACCGGCACGAGAATTTCTGCCAATTTATCCTGCATCTCATCCTGGAAGACATCCAAATAAAAAGACCTTGAAAATCATTATTATCCAGAAATAGATTTAACTGCTATTAAAAGACCACTGTTGGGTCTACCATAATCGCCTTTTATGGCTTTCTGAAGGAAGATATAATCCGGGTCCACACGACATCTTCCATTAGGAAGGTGTCCTGTAAAGAAAAAAACAAAGTTATTTTCCCTTAAAATACCATAAATGTCCACATTGTCCATTAAATGTTGAAAACCACTTGAGTTCCACGAACAAATGTTACAAACCGGCCTAATTACACTCCCTTTCGCCCCAGTTTTTACCAGGCCACCTGGTAACCAGACCCAATCATCAGTTGGCAATGGATATGACACCAACCTTGGAACATTTGGCCCTGCAGGACACAAGATAGTCAACACACACAAAGCACATGAATTATTTTTAACTGGCAGCACATTCGAATCATTAAGAGAATGCAAGTCAAAAACTCAAAGTCTCAAATGATCTGTTGCAGTGAAGATCACCTTTCGTACCAGCCTTGATAGAACAGATATGGCCACAATATCCACCGCTGTAATGCCACTTGAGATTATAGGACTCAATTTGTTGATTTCTTGGAAGATTAGTAATATTGATCTCCTGTTCAGAAGAGATATTGGGGATCCTTGCTGTCATGTAATGACAGAACAGTACAAAGGCCCAGAGCCTGCCTGAAGCTATGATTGGGTTAATTGATTTTCGGAGCACACACCAAATGCTCGCAACTTTCAGTTCTTTTGCTTTTCGCAAGCAATGCTCGTGTGAACAGGTAGGCATTTGCACCAGGCTGAGAATGACCTGGATTGCTGAGAAGAACCGCATTCCAGTGGCGCTTCCCAGCCTTGTCCAAAGAGAGGGGGAGGAGTGAGTTAGACGCCCTACCTACCGGTATTTTTCCCTAGATAATAAGTTGCTGAAACTTCCAGAAGTGTTGCGTAACATTTGGTGGACAAGCACACTCCATAAAACCATGGCACCCACATGAGGTAGGGGAGACAAATCCAGTGAGCTAGCATTGTGCATGTGTGCAGTGTCCTGGAACCGAAAGGCCTCTAAGCGGCTGTTCCTGTTTGCTCTGTCTCGCTGGGCACTGGCTTGAGGGGGTGGCAGAGCAGAGTATCCAATCCAGTCCGGTGCCCAGAAGAAAGGGGGTCCCTATCACAGCCTAATTCCTAAGGAACGTAAACTGTGCTCATTATAACTTGCATTTACCTACTGAGCGTAATTCCCGGTGCAGTTTGCAGTGATTATTTGCCCTGTTTATCTACTTATTGCAAAATAAATGCAAAGTATAAAGTATTTCCTTTCTTTCTGAGTGGTTTCAAGCAAATACAAACCTGCAGTTGTGTGCTTGTTCTTAGACTGGTCCCAGTGCAAACACGCACACCCATATAGAACGATTGGCATAGTCTTCAGGATTTGTAGTAACAATGTCATTTTGGAAAGGAAAAGAGAAATCGGGGCATCGTTTAGATGAAGGGGAGGAGATCAGTCACATCCCCAGCTGGCCAATCTGCAGCCCTTAGTCAGACGTGGCCGAGTTTTTGAATTGGTTCGCTGTACCCAGGGGTGAACTGGCCTATAGGAAACTCTGGAGATTTCCCGGTGGGCCTCTGCACCCTGGGCCTCTTTTGTGTGGTTTCCAAATTTTCTCATAGGAAAAGCATTGGGCTTGCTGAAAATGTGTCATATGGGGCCACTTTGTACTTTATTTCCAGGGCCTCTTTTGGTCCCCAGTAATTATTTCCAGGGCCTCTTTTAGTTCCCAGTCCACCCCTGGCTGTACCCATTGCATCGATGTCTTAGAGGCAGATATTTCACCCAGCGATGATTAACAAGTGCTTAGCAGGGTTATCACTGGGGAACGGTGACAAGAAGCGCAGAGCAGCTGGAAAAATGGGATGGTCGTTTCTAGCTGCGCTCAGAAAAGTATATGAGAATGTGTTGGTTATAAAAGCAGAAATTAGAAAATTAGCCAAGGAGATTTACCTGCTAAAAGAACAACAGTTAATCATGAAAGAAACTCTAGAATCATCTGTCAAGCGAGCTGACGACATTGGAAGACAAATGTGCCACACAAAAGCGCAGACAGGGAGAAGCCGCACTCCTTCAAAGATTCAAGTAAGAACGCTAATTAGGCAAGATACTTGGAATCCAAATTCTTGGTCTGAGAAAGTTGAGTGATAGTGACCCCGAGACCTTTGACTGGGATGGGCCATTAGAAGTGCAGCTTCTGAGGGAGAAAAGTGATGTTTCACAGAGAGGATGTGTTTAACAAGCGCTTGTTAACAACAGATAAGTCTAAAGGGCAGGCTGGCGGAGGAAATGTGCAAAACAGCCCTCCCCCTCCCCACCCCCCATATTGAACACTTGCCAGTGCAGGTTACGTTGCGGATGGAAAACTAGGAAACCGCTCACTTATTTCTGTCTAATCTCCCTATTTATAACGGTCTGCAGTGCAGGTCATTCTCAATTGTTGTACACATGCTTGTTCTCAATCCTGCCTTTACTGCATATAAAACCTGTTGAACCCCATTCCTCAGGTGTGATGAGTGTTCAATTCCATCCATGACACCTAAGGGGACAAAATTTGGAAATGAAGAAGAGCCAAGAGTGCTGTTTACAACTGCAGAGTTGATTGCATTAGATGACAACACACGTGTTGCTTTTACGTTCGAAGCCAGGTCAATAACGGAAAACAAAGGGCCAGATGGGTTTTCATAATATCCTGCATGAATTGCAGTTGAGCTCTGCTGTCGGAAGCGGCTGACTCAGTGCGTTGCGTAAGGTCCTTTCCACTGGGACTCAGCAGTCAGAAAGCAGAGAATAGAAAGCAGCAGTAGCCGTACCAGCTGTAAGCTTTTAGCTGGTACGGAGCAGGATACACACGGCCAAGGCTTCCTCCAGGCTTCCCCTGGCTACCAACGGGATTGTCCGGACTCTCTGGGCCACTACGCCCACGTCCCCCGTGCTCGACGTGTTCGACGGTGGTGACAAGAGGCAAGCGGGCCGGAGCGGGAAAGTGCAAGGGTGCAGTGGGCTATCAGCAGTACCTCTGGCAGTGCCTCAGACCCCTAGTTGTGATGGGAAAATGTGCTTCATGTGCTCTTATGTGCTTTATCCGCTTTTAGTGTGATTAAGCTGTGAGGAAAAAAATGTTAAATGGGTGAAAAAGCTATCCGGAGTGAGGCTGAGAGTGAGCTGCAGCTACATCTACAGTCTTTGCAGTCCATGTGGCACGGCGGTATGGTGTCATAGTGAACTCTAGAAAACGCTTCACCTGAGAAAATGTTTGTATAAGGCTTATATGAGTCAAAACAAATCCTTGTTTATGTGTGTGTTACTATAAACTATTCCCCGTGCCCGGCAGCAAATACTGGTTTCATATCCATTATCGTTACAATCGAACTTGCAACCGAGCGGGGACTGAGGGCTAAAAGCCCCTGACCCGCCTGCTACGTTTAATCTGAAAAAGAACAGAAACTTTAGGTTGGCGTAAGTGAGTCTTGAAAGTTTGTCTTTCAGCCAGGGACTGCAGGCGTTACTGCCCTTGACCTGTGAGGCGCTGCGCCAAAACCTCCTCTTCCCTTCTCTGAATAGAATTGCTGACGGTGAGGGAATCAAGGTCTGTGACACCAGGTATGAAGGAAAATATCCAGTATCTCTTTTTACTTTGAACTAGTTTCTATTCCAAAGCTACACACGTGGAAAAACAGAGACCTAAAATGACAAAGTTGTATAATCTGCGTAGCACGGCCTCAGGAGAGGATTTAAAAACTGTTGCTGATGATCGACCCAGAAGGGAAGAAAATCCAAATTCGGAGGAAAGGTCTACTTTCAGACCTTACCAACCAGGGTGTGGCAGGTTTTGACCTCGCCCCCGCCCCCCCTCCCCAAAGCCCCAAAGTATCTTTCCAAAAGACAGCCAAAAACCCACTGGTTCAGGTATGTGGTGTACCCCAAATAACAAACCAAAGGAAAGGGGGGAGTCAACACCAGCCCATCATCTTATAAGAAATAGCTTAACATCAAACCTGAGTTATACATTAACTGCTACCACAATAAAGAACACAACTGTGGACTACTTTCCAACGAAAGTAGCAGATCAAGTGGAAGAAACTGCATTGGGTCAATCAAGCAATGACCAAGTGCTACCTAGAAGGGGGGGGGGGTGATGAGAAAGAATATGAAGGCAATAGCATCGACCCGCTGGATGAAGAAATGCCAAATGCAGATATATTGTGCCCACTGAGTCATCATTCAAACTTAATGTGATTCCAGCCCTAACAGAGGACTCCAGCCTTATTAAGATTGTGCGAGATACAACCTCACAGAGAGACACCATATTACCAATAGATCCTATAACATCTGAACCAAAACGATCCCAAGAACTAGGATCCCCAACAATAGTAGCTTTAAATTTTGTCCTGAGCTCCTTGGTGAACGTTTTTGAGAGACAGAGGTGCAACACCACTCGGGAATCTTACTAGAAATTTCCAAAGAAATGTAAATTAATGAACCTAATATGGTGGCACTTAAATCAGCGGTAAATGATTCAGTGGGTAAAACACCAGATGAATTCCACTCAATATCCAAGACTCAGTTTGGCGCAGCTGACCTCAGCGTTGCTGTTCCTCGCGTTGTTTCGAGCAGGCGAGGCTCTTGACCTTGAAGCAAGCACTAAGTCAATAACAGTTGGACGAATTTTGCAGTGGGGAAGCACGTGTGCCTTGGTTCGCTAGATGCTTAGTGAAGTGTGCCACTACAGCACTACAGCAGTACAGTTCGTGCACCAGGAGGAAGCACTGGTGAAGCACCACTTTTCACCGGACCCCCTGCCCGTTGGAATCATTGAACTTGTGTTGACTTTATTCTCGTTGCTGCTGCTTTAAGTGTGAAGCCCTGCCCCCCCCCCCCCCCGGCGACGCTAAAAAACAAGGAAGCCGTGCGCACCAGGAGGAAGCACCGGTGAAGCACTGCTTTGCAGTGGACCCCCTATCCGTTGTAATCATTGGACTTGTGTTGACTTTATTCTCGTTGCTGGTATATGGACACATAAGCTACCTCTGAGCATATGGACTTTAAATAATATACATAGTGTTTATTTTGTATTTATACACACTTTATATATACTTTTCAGCTTCTTTAAGTGTGAAGTCCCGCCTCCCCTCTGGCAACGCTACAAAACAAGGAAGCTGCGCGCACCAGCAGGAAGCACCGGTGAAGCACCGCTTTGCCGCTTCACTGTGGCGTTGTGCGGCGCTCCTCCGGTGCGTGTCATTTGCCTTTGCTAGTTCCCTGACTGCACTTTGGAGGGACAAGAACTGCCGAGGCGGCGGGTCGATACTTGGGAAGCTCTTAAGCTCTCGAGCGAGCTCTGTCTTTTTCCAAACACGAAACCTCCCCATTATACACCAAGAATGGGAATGTCCTTACAACGCTCAGGTCCCGATGTGTGTGCAGGGATTGAAAAGAAACGTACAACTTCTTTTAAAAGCTTCTTTGAGACAAAAAATTGCTCCACCCCGAAAGGATCTCAGGCCTTAGGACACAATGGTGTCCCCAAAACCACAAAGGGGCCAGGACTCGTAAACATACTCGATTTTTTCCAGTAAACACTGAAAGAGTGGCTGAAACCCTCCCGCCACTGCGTGCTCTGTGAATTTGTTGCCCGCCGTTAATGGGGCAACGGGGGCGGACCAGATAATGAACAAACCGGTATATCATTGCTCCCTCACAGACAGTATGGTGGTACGAGGGGCCACGGTTCCTACGGTTGACTCTACAGTCAGCAGGAGTTTTGTGATAGCGTCAGAGGATGTAGCAGTCATTGATTTAGATTTGATGCATACTGATTATTCGGCCCACACTATATCAGAAAAGTTATCCTTTTCTCCGAACATGTTTCCGGATGTCAGCCCTCTCAGGTCCAACATATCCTCGTCCTTCTTAATCCCTACACCGAGGCAGATTACGCACAGAGAAGATGGGTCATCATCGCCCAGAGAAACTAGAGTGGTGAATCGGGCATTTAAAGCCATGAACACCACCATGAATACCTTAGTGAAAGTATTTGATTCACTAAATGACAAAATTTCGGCTCAGAGCCTGCAAATAGCTAACATCATAGCCTGGCAAGCATTGCCCAGATCTACGGGGGAAAAGGCGAGTGGTGGGCAACAGACAATAGCATTATCTCCGATAAGAGTGATTTATACTGACGGAGCATCCTCTCCTATAACTGAGAACTATCTTAGGCAACCTCAATGGTTATGTCCTATTGTAGAAGAGGTCCCTGCTGTTCCACTCTTCCCAAATGTCATCATTGACCCCCTGGCCACATGTATTGATGAGGCTGTAACTCCTACCCAGTCTTGTGATCAAATGGAAAGACAAATTTATACCATATTTGCTAAGCCCGCCAAATGAGTCCCCTATCAGCACAATAAAATGAACCCGAGGGCGGACAATGTTTGCAGCGTTACAGGTGTTGCTTCGAAGCAAAAACCCAAGAATCTAAAAGCCAAGAAAAACATGACCTCTGGGACTACCAAACATTTTATTAAGGCTCTGAAAACGCCAACTAAAAGCTCCTCCGTAGCTTCGGCAGCTATTGTGAAGAAAAAATATGAGGAGTTAAACCAATTAAAAAAGATGAAGTTGGGGTTATTAAATAAACATGTCTCGGAGCTGTATGCCCCTCTGGACAATCTAGTGGAGGCCATGAAGGACCATTACAAACCCTCCTCTTCCGTACATCCAGCTTTGAATGACGGGCCCACAGCCCCCCCGACATCCAATTCCAACACAACTCCCTTGGGGGTGAAAAACAGGCGGGAAGAAATTAGAAAGGAGGTGGATGCGTACATGGCTAGATTTGCCCAGCTTCCCTTAATAGGTGCACCCAACATAATCTCCAAAGTGGTGTCATTTTGTGACAAAGGCCCGAGCGTGGGAGTACAAAAAAGTAATGAGAAATGTCTAAATGAGGTTGAGTTTGCCCAAATCAGCGTTGAAACAGAGTCACCTTGTAATGGCAGCAAACAAGGGTTGTTTTGACTGCCCTCCGGCTGTGGTCTTAGGTTCCTCTGCACCATGGAAATCTAGGTTAGATTCTTTTGAGGGGAGGGGGGATGAGAATGCTCAGTTATTACAGGCCCTTCTCCCAAAACACCAACCGAAAATTACAGCGTCCGCTGAGTCAGATCTACAGCGGCACAAACAACCACCCAAAAAATCATTGGCGGATGTGAAACAAGACGAATATGCAAACACTGTAATTTTAGGGAGTCGCCCAGCACCACATCCTAAATATTTACTAAATATACACAACGTGCTTGAATTTTTTTCTGATGTTAAACAACTTGAGTGTGATGCTGGAAATGCATCTGAAGGACAGGGCCTCTGAATCCTTGTCCTTTTTCTGTTTTTACCGTGTGTTCTGTTATGTTTTCTGCCCCGGAGTCCATGTGGGACTCCTGGCAGTGCAGCTCTCTCTTTTGGTTTGGTGAACAGACCCATGGGATACCCTTATGGCACCCCTGGGTAGGGGTACAACCCTGTGCCCCTAGTGTATGTTTTTGGGCACCTGTGAGTGACCCCAGAGCAGGGTATGGGCTGGTGGCAGCTCCGTGCTGAATTTGACAGGTGCTCCGGGTGTCCTCCATTTTGGGATACCCCGGCCCTGCCATTGGGATCTGTTGATTCCTGATAGGAAACAAGATGGCCCCTGTGGCCTCTTGCTTTCTATTGCCTGTTATCTTGTTTTCCCAAAGTCCTGGGAAGCCCTGTCTCTGTCCCTTCCCCCTGACTGGCTGTTGGGTGGAAGTTCCATGTATGGTATTGTTGTGAAGGCCCAGCTAGACTGACTGGAGCCTTCCCAGTGACTGTATGTTGTGGGTACCTCCTGTGGGTGGGACCTGGGTGAATGGAGTGTGTGACCAATATACACTTCTTGTTGTGGTTGTCTGGTTTCTGGCATGAGAGACAAAGGGCCTCATTAGGACCCAGGCGGAGTGGGTTTCCGCCAGCGCTAATCGCGGCGGACCCGTCCGCCGTACTACGAGTTCCCTTAGCGCCATGGAGGTTTTCTCCGCCTGGTTTTACCAGGCGGAGAAAACCATGGCGCTACGGGACCTCGTTGTTAATTACGCCACCGTATTTTACGGTGGCGTAATTAACTCCTTCCCCACTCCCATTATACCCTATGGGGCAAGAATGGGAATGGGGAAGGGCAGAATGGGGATTGGGGATTTACCGCTCCGCCGAGGTCGGAATGGGGCGGTAAATCCGCCAACCCCCATGGCGCTATCGACGGCTTTCCGCCGTGCTTCGCGGTGCATTTAGCACCGCGAAATCCGCCTGGGTCCTAATGAGGCCCAAAGACTGAGACAGCCCCGCCCGAAACTGGCCTGAATGCAGTGTGTAGTGTTGAATGGCTGGGTACTTGTCCCAATCCACATTTCTTGTTGTGAGTGTCTAGAAGGGAGGAGTGTGGCCTGAATGCACTGTGTGCCTGATTGGCTGACTGACTGCATGAATGCCCTGCAGTATGATTGGCTGCTGAGTGTATGCCAGCAGCGTGGATGAGAGAGAGGATAGTATATCTGGGGACCTCTCACCACTGGAAAAGGGTTCAGAAGGGACCTTTGGTTGAGAAGCGACCATTGTGCTCCTAAAGCAGCCAGGGAGCTGAGTCTCCACTCTACGAGTAACTGGAACTGCTGATCCTCGACGTCCAGCTGGAAGAAGAAGACTTGCTGTGGCATTTGCTTCGACCGATCTGAAGGCTGACGAGATCGTCGAGGGCTGACCCGAGAGAGGACCTGGTAAGGCGCC
Source organism: Ambystoma mexicanum (assembly GCF_040938575.1). NCBI lineage: Eukaryota > Metazoa > Chordata > Amphibia > Caudata > Ambystomatidae > Ambystoma > Ambystoma mexicanum. The sequence continues at coordinate 1,284,104,387 of NC_090934.1, forward strand.
CTCTTCCCGTGCTCCGAGGGACCATCGAGCACCGCTCCATCTTCGCCGAAGCGCCCTGGAAGGCAGACCCTCGAAAGGCTGTCGACCCGAGACGGGACCGCTGAGGAGATCGAAGTGAAGCACCCGGACATCGACGCCGTCAAAGTCCATTGCCGTCGACCAGGGTGCGCAGGTTTGTGTAACCACTGGAGGCCCGTCGAAGTTGTGTTGCCCAGCCGTGGGAACCACTTGACGCCGTGCCGCCGACACTGGAGCCGTCCGCTCCTTTGCCTAAGAACATTCAATCGAAGGACTCTCTCGACCGCATCGTCGACCGCTTATCCTGCCGGAGAAAGTCGAGGCCGACCAACGCGCCGAGGAGAAACCTGCCGGTGGGTTTCCCGCCACCCGGCGACCTCAAAGCCTCGGACGACTCGACGCCCTTGCTGGGCTTCCGTCTCTACAATCTTTGCGGTCCAGAACTATTGTCATCGAGGTGCCCCGCACACCTCCGCCTTGCAGGACGCCGACGCCCGACGCCGACGAGCACCGCTCGGACGAAGCTGCCGCCTCTTCGACATCGTTCTACCTCGTTTGTCGACGGACGTTCAACGCCCCGTGCCTCCCGCTTGAAAGGGAAGGCATTCAAGAAGGGCCGTCGATTCCCCGTCGCCGAACAGCGAGTCCCTCGACGTTTGTCGACGCCTTCGAGGAGCTCGACTCCACCAGGTACATTGGGGGGGTAAAAACACTATAGGAGAGAATAAGACTTGCAGAGCAATATATGGACTGGGCTTGTGCTATATCTTTCTTTACAGGTTGCCCAGGTGGGGGGATCTCCACACAGAACTGTGCCCAGTGGTAGGGGCCAGTATTCTGCCTATTGCTCAACCCTCTTGTTTTCTCTCCTCCCTCTATTGCTTGTTTCACTCTATTGGTCTGTGTGACATTGTACAGTATTGTTCATGCACTTCAATGAGATCTAGGGTGGTACCACTTTAGGATTGTAAATATTTGTCATTGTAGATTTTGCCAGAGTACAAAGTGAGTTACCATGATAAATGTACATAACCTTAACTTTTGATTATATAAAGACTGTGTTCTAACCAATACAGAGTGTGGATATTTCTTTGTGGGGGCTTGGGGGATACACTGTACTTAAGAACCAGCCTGCATCACCTCCTGAGAAGCTAGGCCTTGATTGCTCGACCATTGCTACTGAATAGAGAATCTTGGCTGGGGTCTCCTGTGCCTCTCCTCCACCATATAGGGAGCGGAAGTACAGACACCCCCCACCGGTCGTTGAGGCCCGTCTCTCACACTGGTGGCAAGCGGTGGGATGCTTATGGTTTTAAGAATCAGTGTATAACCGTGCCACTTACAAAGGATATTTGCCCTTTATTGAATTAAGGTTTAGTTGTGTACAAGGTAACTGCATTACAAACAATGGAGTCTATTGCGAATGGCAAATTAACTCGGATGAGCTTGGAGGCTCTCCAGAGTGCTTGTGAAGCTAGGGAGTTAGACTTTGTGGATAAGTCTAGGGCTGAGCTGATAGCTGCCCTGGTGGACTACCAGACTGATAGTGAAACTCTTGATGAGGGGGGGAATGCAACCAATGAGGACTCTGCCCCGGGGGTTTCTGCTGAATCTGTTTCTGGGAATGCCGCCATTCCTGCTACCTCTATTCCAAACTCCAGCAATTCCTTAGAGCTTGAGTTATTAAGGATGAAATTGGCCTTTGAATACCGCAAGCTGGAAATAGATGCTGATCTTAAGAAAGAGGAGTTGGCTCAACAAGTGGAGCTCAAGAATAGGGATCTTGAACTCAAAAATAAGGACCTTGAACTCAAGAGCCAGGACACTGAATGTCAGAGGATCCAGCTAGAGAAAGCTAGAGTGGAGACTTCAGCTAGAACCAGTGAGAGTGTCAGGTCCCCAGCCACCAAGTTTATGAAGGATTTGGTTGGTGTATTTGTGGAGGGTTCGGATATCCTCCAATGGATTGAAGCGTTTGAAATGGCTTGTGAGATTCATGATGTGGATAAAAGAGATTGGGCGAAGTGTTTGTTAAGCAGAGTGCCTCAAACCGGGGATGACTGTATTCTGAAGCTGAGTGTGGAAGAAAAGGGTCAGTATGAGTGTATGAAGTCTGCTTTGATTGCCAAGTTCGGCAAGACACCTACCCAATATCTTAGAAGGTTCAGGGATTTTAAGAAAAAGGAGAATATGTCTTGGGTTGACTGGGTGAGTGCTGCGCACATGAACATGATGGGGTGGATCGATGGATACAAGGTTAAGACTTTTGTTGAATTGTCCCACCTCTTGTTTTTTGAGCATTTCTCTGAAGCCTGTTCACAAAAGCTGCGTCAGTATGTGGCTGACCAGAACATTTTGGACCCCTTTAAGCTGGCTAGGATGGCTGACAAGTGGGTCTCCCACCGGGTGTCCCCTAAGGACTCCAGTGGGAAGGACAAGGACAAAGAGAAGGGGGCCTCTCAGAAAGCTGAGGAGTCCCCCAAGCAATCACAGTCGGGTAAACCAAAACCTTCCTCTCCTAAGACCCAAAAATCTGGTGGGGATAAATCATCTGGGGGTGGGAATAAGAGTAGTGTTCCACCTGCTGCAAAGCAGGCTCCCAGTGGTTCCAGTACCGTACCCCGCACTCCTGGCGCTTGTTGGGACTGTGGGGCTCTGGATCACAAAAGGGGTGACCCCAAGTGTAAAGGTAAGGCACTTGGAGTACAGGCTGTCAGCCTGACCTACCCTTACCCCGTGTCTGAGGTGGAGGCCACTGTCCTCCCCTCCTCTGCCGGTATCACATTTGGTGCTCTGGTAGAGATTTCCTTAGTGTCCCTTGGGGCCTGGGACCAGTACGCGGAAGTACTGGCGACTATCCCACAGAACACCCGTAGGTTTTTGAGAAGTGTCCTCTTGAATGGCCAGCCTTCTACTGGTTTGAGAGACACTGGGGCGAGCATGACAGTGGTGGACAGGACCCTGCTCAGGCCAGAGGACTATGAAGGTGCTCCTCTGCAAACCACCAGATTAGCTGGTGGGCCTCCCAAATTATCCCCCGTAGCCTTAGTCACACTCATGATTGGAGACAAGACAGCGAAGCTTCCTGTCCTGGTTCAGGACAATGTCCCTGCTAACATTTTGTTAGGGAATGATCTAGTAGAGTTGGGGTTGATCTCGGATGATCTTCCCATGACTGCTGCTGCCGTCACTAGATCACAGGTGACACCGGGTCTGGCTGTGGGTCAGGTACCCGAGCCAAAGGCGAGGCCTAAGGCAAGAAGAAGGAAGACCAAGAAGGCCACCTCTGTGGAGGGAGCACCTTCTCTTCCTGCTGTTCCGACAGCACCCATTGGGATCCATGCTCCGGACGGGCTGGGTCCAGTGGAAAACCCAAACTCAACTCCTTTGGGAGAAGAGGCAGAAGACTCTCCTGTGGGAGAGGTTCTCAACCCGGAGGATCATCCCGACCTTCAATACTTGTTAGCTGAAGGGGGACCCTCTCGGGCGGACTTCTGTAAGGGACAGAGAGAGTGCCACTCTCTCGAGGGACTGAGGAAACAGGCCCTGGCCCAGACACAAGGAGAGGTGCCTAGGAATTTCCGGATTTATTGGGAGGGTGAGCTCCTTGTTAGGGAGCCCACTAAGCCTGAACCTGGTGCCCGCAAGAGGTTGGTGGTACCCCAGGTTTACAGGCCCTTCCTACTGCAGTTGGCGCATGAGGTGCCCTTGGCTGGTCATCTTGGGACCAAGAAGACTAAGCAGAGGCTCTCTGCCCATTTCTACTGGCCACGGATGGGAGTAGAGGTGGAGTCCCACTGCAGGACCTGCCCAACTTGTCAGTTGTCTGGCAAGACTGGAGGCAGTGTCATTGCCCCACTGCAGCCGTTGCCAGTGGTCGGCACCCCATTTGAGAGGGTGGGCATCGACATCGTCGGTCCCCTTGACCCTCCCACTTCAGGTGGACATCGGTTCATCCTGGTCTTGGTAGATCATGCCACCAGGTACCCTGAGGCGATACCCCTTCAGACGGTTACAGCCAAGGTGGTTGCCAGGGCTCTCCTGGGCATTTTCACCCGTGTTGGATTCCCCAAGGAGGTTGTCTCTGACAGAGGATCCAACTTCATGTCGAGTTACATGAAAACCATGTGGAAAGAGTGCGGGGTAACCTACAAGTTCTCCACCTCTTACCACCCCCAGACCAATGGTCTGGTTGAGAGATTTAATAAAACTCTCAAGGGCATGCTAGGGGCTTTGGAAGAACCCCTAAGGAGGAAATGGGATCTCCTCCTGCCATGCCTGCTGTTTGCTTACAGGGAGGTACCTCAAGAGGGTGTTGGTTTCAGCCCCTTTGAGTTACTCTTTGGACATCCCGTGAGGGGGCCCCTCGCCTTGATCAGGGAAGGCCTGGAAGCCACCCCTCCGGGTCCCGCCAAGCAAGTGGGGGACTATGTGTTAGGCCTCAGACGGAGGATGACACAGATGATGGGTCAGGCAACAGCAAATCTCAAGGCAAGCCAGGAATTGAATAAGTACTGGCATGACCTTAAAGCCTCGCAAGTGGATTGGACTCCGGGACAGGAAATCCTTGTGATGGAGCCTACCAAGCCTAGGGCTTTGGCAGACAAGTGGACTGGACCCTTCAGGATCATTGTCATGATCTCTGCTTCCAAAAGGTCAGGGTTTTCCCAACTCCCTTGGAAGCAGATCCATAACCCAGGTTCCGAGTGCCAACCAGTCCCAATTGGGACCTTTTGGACCCAGTCCTGGCGCCAGTGGCACCAGGCTCATAAATATGCCCAGTCCCAGCGCTGGAAGCGCCGGGCTCATAATGCTTGGGTGGACTTACCTGCAGCAGACCATGCTGCTTACTTGCCTGCCAGTTGAGTCTCTGATCCTCTTCTGTTTGGAACTACTTTTCCTGTTGGGTGGGGCAGGAGCCACTCCCTAGATTCAGAACACTGGAACTCTTCTGGAAAGCAGGAACTCTTTTCTTAGGCGTGGCTGTGGAAGGAGACACCTAAGCACTACAGGAGGCTATTTAAACCACACCCGATGGATGAATCTTGCTTTGCGTTATTCTGCATCCTCAGCAGCAGAACGCTCATCGTGTCTTCTGCATCTGATCCTGGGCCTAAGGAAAAAGGCTTACCATTCTGAATCCAGTCTTCAGCAACACCTATAAAGACAAGAAAGAACAGGTTAGCATTACGGTCTTCAGTGACAGCTCTTCACTTACCTGGTCCATCGGCTGTCACCAACGCCTCGCGCTGCATTCCGGCATCTGAAAGACAAAGGCTTACCTACTCTTCGTGCGCTCCGGAGGTCTTCACACTGCATTCCGGCATCTGAAAGACAAAAGCTTACCAACTCTTTGCACGCTCCGGAGGCCTTCGGCGCTGCATCCCGCATCTGAAAGACAAAACAAGGTGCGTTTAAAGACATTGGGGAACTTTAATACTCACGTGCCATTACTCCTTTCCACATCTAACCCAGTGGGTATTCCGGCACCCTGCAGCCGCCCCGAACTTGTACCTGCAAAATAAAAAGACAGTTAGAGTGCATCGTGAAGCAGGCAACAAGCGCTTACTTACGTGCTTCCAGGCGCTTCTATTCATCACACGGGCTCCATCTTCAACTCACTTCAGCCCGCCATCCGCCATCGCCGGAACCCTGCAAAACAAGAGACATCATTACTAAAGACTTTAAAGACATTAGAATTACTCGAAACTTACCGTTCGTGCAGTAAACGACGGACAGCAGTCCTCTGAAGTCAAGAGGCCTGCTCCCCTTATCCAGTGAAGAAACTGGTTACAGCACCCTGCCTCGAGGCAGATGGAGAGCACGGCGTTCACTTACCTAAGACATCTTACCCTTCGAGCCAGGCATACAGTGCACAGAGGTCCAGCCCAAAGAGCCAGCCGTGTGTTACAGATCACCTTTGAAGATACGGTATACGCCCAGTCAAGACCGGCGCCTCTACGGGAATCAGGTGAGCGTTACAATCATCTCCAAGATGGGCGAAGTCAATTATCTGGTTGACATGGGAGCCCCTGGGGTAGCCCCTCAGCTATTCCATGTCAACAGGCTCAAGCCTTTCCACAGGCGAGCGGAAGTCTCATGTCTCTTGCTAGCTTCTGGGCAAGAAGAGGATGAGAGTGAGCCCCTTCCTGATTTGCTGCATAGCAACCCTCAGGATGGCTCAGTGGAGGGAGTACATCTCTCTCCAGATTTGACAACAGAGCAACAGAGGGCCTGTAGGGCTTTGCTCCAACAGTACGCCTCTCTGTTTTCACTGAAGCCAGGCCTTACACCGTGGTGTAAGCACGAAATTGACACTGGTGACAGTGTGCCTGTCAAAAGCAGGTGCTACCATATGTCGGATACCGTCAAGAACCACATCCAGGCTGAGGTCGCCAAGATGTTGGATCTGGGTGTTATTGAACCCTCAACCAGTCCCTGGTCCAGTCCGGTGGTCCTTGTCCCCAAGGCAAGTTCCCAGGCGGGTACCAAGGATTGGAGGTTCTGTGTGGACTACCGAGGAGTCAATGCCGTCACCAAAACTGACGCGCACCCATTGCCCCGGGCTGATGAGCTCGTGGACACCATCGGTGCTGCCAAGTTTGTGAGCACCTTTGACCTTACTTCAGGCTATTGGCAAATAGCTCTGACGGACCATGCCAAGGAAAAGACGGCCTTCTCAACACCTGAGGGACTCTACCAGTTTAGGGTCATGCCTTTTGGGTTGAAGAATGCCCCTGCCACCTTCCAGAGATTGGTCAACCATGCGCTCAGTGGGCTGGAAGCCTTTTGTGTGGCTTACTTAGACGACATTGCCGTCTACAGGTCCACCTGGGAAGAGCATTTGACACATCTGGATCGGGTGTTGCAGGCCTTGAAAAGGGCTAACCTCACTATCAAGGCCACCAAGTGCCAAATAGCTCAGGGGAACGTTACCTATCTTGGTCATGAGGTAGGAGGGGGTCAAATCCAACCTCTCTCCAGTAAAGTACAGGATGTACAGAACTGGGAGACTCCCACTACTCAAACCCAGGTGAGAGCCTTTTTGGGCCTCACTGGGTACTATCGCAATTTCATGGCAGACTATGGGACCATAGCTGCCCCCCTGACAGCTCTAACGTCACCCAAGCAGCCTAGGAAGGTTAATTGGACCGAAGACTGTCAGAGGGCCTTTGATGGCTTGAAAGAAAGTCTGTGCAGGGCACCTGTGTTGAGTGCGCCTGACTACAGCCGACCCTTTATCGTCCAGACGGATGCCTGCGACACCGGAATTGGAGCTGTCTTGTCCCAGTTAGATGACAAAGGGAGAGAACACCCTATCATATTCATCAGTAGACAACTCAAGGGTAGAGAACTTAGGTGGGCTACTGTTGAAAAGGAGTGTTTTAGTATAGTTTGGAGCCTTAGGCGTTTTAGGCCCTACCTTACGGGGTCTACCTTCAAGGTCCAAACGGATCATAAGCCCCTGAAGTGGCTTATGCAGATGAAGGGTGAGAACCCGAAATTGCTCAGGTGGTCCATTAGCCTGCAAGGGCTAGACTTGACCATAGAGCACAGACCAGGGAAGAGTCACGATAATGCAGATGGCCTTTCCAGAAGGTATGTTGACCGTCTGGATGAGGGTGTCTATCCCGTGGGAGATTAGACACCCTCCACCTCAGTCTGGGGGGGGCGACTGTGATGCTGGAAATGCATCTGAAGGACAGGGCCTCTGAATCCTTGTCCTTTTTCTGTTTTTACCGTGTGTTCTGTTATGTTTTCTGCCCCGGAGTCCATGTGGGACTCCTGGCAGTGCAGCCCTCTCTTTTGGTTTGGTGAACAGACCCATGGGATACCCTTATGGCACCCCTGGGTAGGGGTACAACCCTGTGCCCCTAGTGTATGTTTTTGGGCACCTGTGGGTGACCCCAGAGCAGGGTATGGGCTGGTGGCAGCTCCGTGCTGAATTTGACAGGTGCTCCGGGTGTCCTCCATTTTGGGATACCCCGGCCCTGCCATTGGGATCTGTTGATTCCTGATAGGAAACAAGATGGCCCCTGTGGCCTCTTGCTTTCTATTGCCTGTTATCTTGTTTTCCCAAAGTCCTGGGAAGCCCTGTCTCTGTCCCTTCCCCCTGACTGGCTGTTGGGTGGAAGTTCCATGTATGGTATTGTTGTGAAGGCCCAGCTAAACTGACTGGAGCCTTCCCAGTGACTGTATGTTGTGGGTACCTCCTGTGGGTGGGACCTGGGTGAATGGAGTGTGTGACCAATATACACTTCTTGTTGTGGTTGTCTGGTTTCTGGCATGAGAGACAAAGACTGAGACAGCCCCGCCCGAAACTGGCCTGAATGCAGTGTGTACTGTTGAATGGCTGGGTACTTGTCCCAATCCACATTTCTTGTTGTGAGTGTCTGGAAGGGAGGAGTGTGGCCTGAATGCACTGTGTGCCTGATTGGCTGACTGACTGCATGAATGCCCTGCACTATGATTGGCTGCTGAGTGTGTGCCAGCAGCGTGGATGAGAGAGAGGATAGTATATCTGGGGACCTCTCACCACTGGAAAAGGGTTCAGAAGGGACCTTTGGTTGAGAAGCGACCATTGTGCTCCTAAAGCAGCCAGGGAGCTGAGTCTCCACTCTACGAGTAACTGGAACTGCTGATCCTCGACGTCCAGCTGGAAGAAGAAGACTTGCTGTGGCATTTGCTTTGACCGATCTGAAGGCTGACGAGATCGTCGAGGGCTGACCCGAGAGAGGACCTGGTAAGGCGCCCTCTTCCCGTGCTCCGAGGGACCATCGAGCACCGCTCCATCTTCGCCGAAGCGCCCTGGAAGACAGACCCTCGAAAGGCTGTCGACCCGAGACGGGACCGCTGAGGAGATCGAAGTGAAGCACCCGGACATCGACGCCGTCGAAGTCCATTGACGTCGACCAGGGTGCGCAGGTTTGTGTAACCACTGGAGGCCCGTCGAAGTTGTGTTGCCCAGCCGTGGGAACCACTTGACGCCGTGCCGCCGACGACTGGAGCCGTCCGCTCCTTTGCCTAAGAACATTCAATCGAAGGACTCTCTCGACCGCATCGTCGACCGCTTATCCTGCCGGAGAAAGTCGAGGCCGACCAACGCGCCGAGGAGAAACCTACCGGTGGGTTTCCCGCCACCCGACGACCTCAAAGACTCGGACGACTCGACGCCCTTGCTGGGCTTCCGTCTCTACAATCTTTGCGGTCCAGAACTATTGTCATCGAGGTGCCCCGCACACCTCCGCCTTGCAGGACGCCGACGCCCCGACGCCGACGAGCACCGCTCGGACGAAGCTGCCGCCTCTTCGACATCGTTCTACCTCGTTTGTCGACGGACGTTCGACGCCCCGTGCCTCCCGCTTGAAAGGGAAGGCATTCAAGAAGGGCCGTCGATTCCCCGTCGCCGAACAGCGAGTCCCTCGACGTTTGTCGACGCCTTCGAGGAGCTCGACTCCACCAGGTACATTGGGGGGGTAAAAACACTACAGGAGAGAATAAGACTTGCAGAGCAATATATGGACTGGGCTTGTGCTATATCTTTCTTTACAGGTTGCCCAGGTGGGGGGATCTCCACACAGAACTGTGCCCAGTGGTAGGGGCCAGTATTCTGCCTATTGCTCAACCCTCTTGTTTTCTCTCCTCCCTCTATTGCTGGTTTCACTCTATTGGTCTGTGTGACATTGTACAGTATTGTTCATGCACTTCAATGAGATCTAGGGTGGTACCACTTTAGGATTGTAAATATTTGTCATTGTAGATTTTTTTCCAGAGTACAAAGTGAGTTACCATGATAAATGTACATAACCTTAACTTTTGATTATATAAAGACTGTGTTCTAACCAATACAGAGTGTGGATATTCCTTTGTGGGGGTTTGGGGGATACACTGTACTTAAGAACCAGCCTGCATCACCTCCTGAGAAGCTAGGCCTTGATTGCTCGACCATTGCTACCGAATAGAGAATCTTGGCTGGGGTCTCCTGTGCCTCTCCTCCACCATATAGGGAGCGGAAGTACAGACACCCCCCACCGGTCGTTGAGGCCCGTCTCTCACATTGAGGACATAGGAACAGCAGACATTGAGCAAGTTGAATTTATGAATGACAAAGTGCTAACCACGATATGCTTGAAGCTACGTTCGAGGTTGGTGCGCAACATAATTTGGTCTGCCAAGAATTAATTATTTGAAATGGGTTTTGTTTTATTGTTGGGCGCTGCCCGTGGTGAAGAGTCCCACAAAGGTACCTCCCCTAAGATAATTCTAAGTAATGCTGCTCCTTGTGAACAACCAAAGTCTGTTAAATGTGTCTGTAATTTTGAGACAAATAGTTAACTAGCGCATCAGTGTGGGCATGAGTTACTAAAACTTGCCTCGTGGAATACTTGAGGGCACTCTCATCTGTTTAATAATCAAAACTCTACTCTAAACAATTTTGATATTATAATTTTGCACGAAACGTGGCTCACCACTTCTCCAATCTGGTATAACCACATCATGCACTGTACACCTGCGATGCAAGGTGTCAAGGGGCGTCCCACGGCGGGTTTGATTACGAGTATTAAAACTAGTGCTGACCTCAAATTGATCACTTCACTCTCGCCAAACCCATTTATGCAATTGACGATAATATCTGACCGTGCCGCACTGTATGCGTTGGCTAACATTTACTGGAACTAGGAGGGGATTGATGATACAAAATATTTTAATGACCTAGCGAGTTTGCTACATTATGTTGTCATGTTACCAGGCATTGTTCACATGGTTGTGGCAGGGGACCTTAACTTTCAATTCTTTTCACCTAGTAGAGCTTGTGAAAGCGTTAGGCAAACACAATGGAAACACAATGTCTTCGCGTGGCTTAGTCGTGCTTAATGGATCTTGTATAGACAACAACCTGGCAAAAGTCACCTGGCACCGAGGGCAGGCGAGTGACATCATTGATTACATGTATGTTGACCCGAAACTGTTGTCACAAATAAAAGGCTTTCACATAGTTCTCACTGCGGACAGTGATCACCAGATATTATCGTGTTCGTGGAACATTCCACGAAAAGTGGCTTCTAATGTTCCACCTAAGTATTCTGGGACTGTGAAGGTAAATACTCAGGGAAATCGGATAAGGTGGTCCGAAGAAAGTCTAAATCAATTTTCAAACTCGCTCACAACGGCGTTTGCGCACTCATTACTAGCTGGTATGATGGAGAATGTGTGCTATTATGATCTCATGCAGAGACATTCAGTTACTAACAGGACCATCAAAAAACCCTTTGAAATGAGAAGGCACGTTTATGATGCCCAAGTTAAAAATAAAAAAACCGGAATACCGTGCACTGAGACGTAAAGTGGCTCTGCTTCCAGCTGAGCTTAAACCAGCCGCTTTAACCAAAGCAAAGACAGATTAAAAAAATTGGTTGCGAATACATTGAGCAACACTTTGGCAAAAAGACCGTGAACACATGTTGAAACTATTGGGTAATCAGAACACCGCACAAATGTGGGCTACGCTCAATGAAGTTGTCACCACCCCCCCAAACGTTAATACAGATTCATAATGTACCTAAGCGCGCATGGATTGAATATTTTACTAACATGTATGCCTTGCCAGTGTCTGTAGCTCCAGTACAGGAGGATGTGTGTTTGCCTGTGTTTCATCTTTACATTTTAAGAGCTGACATACTTCACTATATTTCCTCAATAAGTCAATCCAGAGTCCCTGGCCCAGATGGGTTATCGAATAAGACCTTTAAATTTAACCCCGAGCTGTGGTACGAGATTTTGTTCCTAATTTTCCAGTACATTAATGTTACGCAAACCATTCCAAAATCGTGGAAACATTCTATCGTTATTCCACTGTTTAAAAAAAGGTGATTGTACTAAACCCCAAAATTATCGCCCAATTGCCATGCTGGACGCCCCGGGTAAATTATATAGTCGTATCACATTGCAAGGGCTGAATGACTGGACTAGACTTAAAGGAAAAATAGATTCTTTCCAGTCGGGATTTGTCTCAGGTTTGGGCACCTCCCCTAACATGCTCCTCCTTAATCTGATCAAGAGTATGTATGCTGGCCGAAAAAAAAACCTATATGTAACCTTTGTCGACTTTAGCAACGCATTTGACTCAGTCGATCGCAAGCTACTATTTAAGAAACTCGAACAATATGGCTGTCCTGTCTCAATACTTACTCTAATTAAAATACTGCACTCAAACACCTCTATGCAAGTTAGATTGGCTTTGGATGGCTCGTTATTTGCTTCCATTCCAACAAATCGTGGACTTAAACAGGGGTGCATCCTGGCGTCAGCAATATTTAACTTGTTTTTGCTAGACATAGGCTTGAAATTCGAAAATACTATCGCAGATGCTCCTAAATTGGGCCCACAGAAAATTATCTGTCTTCTATACGCGGATGACCTTGTACTTCTATCATGTTCCCCGTGCGGATTGCAAAATTTGTTGGACAAACTTCAAGAGTATGTGTTTGAGAATCATCTGACCATCAATCTAGCCAAAACACAAATTGTAACCTGTTTGAATATTGCTAACAAAAAGTCTGCTAGATATAAATGGACCCTTCAAAATCAAGAGGTGGTGCGAGTTCTACAATATAAATACCTGGGTCTTCCATTTACAGAATTGCAAAATGACCACATCTATACAGCAACTTTGGACGCAAAATTGCGTTCTTTATCATCGCAAGCTAGAATTTTGCTGTATAAATATGGAAAATTCATGGTAAATCATATAATGAGCTTTTATCAACAAAAAGTGGTACCTATCATTACTTATGGAGCTGAAACAGGATTCCCTAAATTAAGATCATACTGGGACCACTATGAAGCCTCTTTTTGGAAAAACGTATTAAAGCTTCCTAAATCTACACCTTTACCTCTACTCCGGCATGAATTAGGTAGCATCTCCATGCATATCTAAGTGATGTGGACATTTTGCTCCCTGTATAGAAAATGCATACTAGGTGCCACATCGTTGAATGTATTGGGTATTCTTAAAAATCATATCTTTACATCATGTCTTGATTTTCCAAAAAAATGGACTGAATATGTGTAAGAGCCATTAATTGATGCTGACATTTCTCTTGAACTTTTAATATTGAATCCAACTAAAGCAAAATTTAAATTGTATCGAGTTGACTGGATTCAGACCCGCAATCAATGTACGGTCTATGTGGACGGTGGCACCACGCTGTTAAAGCATAAAAGAATGCGCACTATGGAACCTTATTTAGTGAAATGTTCATCTAGCTACTTAAGATCCCAAATGTTGCGCATTCGGTTAAATTTATGCGCCACAAGGCAGATCCTAGGAAGGAGACGTCTCGTTTCTAAAGATGTGACATACTGTCGATACTGTAAGGAGCCTGCCCAAATTGAATTATTGTGCCACTTGATAGTTGACTGCCCTGCTTTGAGTCTGATTCGGCACAAATTGTTTGATAAATGCAGTCATACTTTATTACCTCGCTCCAGTGAGGAAATTTGGGCATATCTCTTATCTAACTCTAAAACATCGATACAGATTGCACTGGTCCAATTTGTTAATGCGGTAATAAATGCAGTAATACCAGCGTAATTAATGTAAGAATTATATGAGTGATCTCTGGAATTGATACCTGATGGGATTATGATTGTGGGGGAAGGGAGAGGTCAATTATCCCTTGATGGAAATTATAAGGGTTTTTAACTTTCTGCCTATTATGTTCTTTTTTCCTATCTTTATTTTGTGTTTTTTCTATTGTGTATATGTTTTGAGAATTTTGTTTCGTTTGTTTAACATTGTCTAAGATTGATTTTTGTAAAGATGAAATTGTTATTATCTTTTACTGGTATTTGATAACATGATGTAATTTTGAAAGGTTGATTTTTCAGCCAACCAAAATAATAAAACATTTTTTTTAAAAAAAGATGGTCTCTTTAACCGAACAGTGGATGGGAGCAAAAGAGGGGTTAAATATTTTGAATGCAAACTAGGTGAAGGTGTGAATGGTATTTTGCAAGGGAGATGTCCCTGTAGCTTACAATTGCCGCCATCGGATCCTAAGGTCACGAACATGGATGATACTGCCCTGTCGGCTTCAGTATTGAAAGAGTTTGTCCGGTTGGCACAATTGGCAGATCAGGAAGACCATATTACACCTATAAATGAGGAACTGGGAGAGAACGCTACCCCGACACCAAAGTAAGCAGGGGATAGCCAATGTAAAAAACCAAATGGAAGGACGAAGGAGAGATGGAAAAAAATCAAAAGGGAAAACTCAATGTTTAACCGGAAGGAGGCTAGAGGGATTGAAGGTCCTAAACAAAAGAAGAAAAATTGAAGTACTGATACTAATCGCTTTATTAAAAACCTAAAAGGACTAAACTCAGAGGAACAACAAAGAAATAAAAAGATGGGAACTAAGTCTGAGTTGGGGAAAAAAACTCCAACTAACGAGCCTGAAGTAACAAAGGTTACGGGGGGAATTCAAACAGAGATAGATCAACCTCCCCAGAAGATCGCTCCGATCTTCCTGAATGCTAAACAAAAAGCAGCAATGAAGAGCTTCGCTGAAGTTATAGAATGTAAAAAAGAGAAAAATTTGCAAAATGGGCTCGAATAATCCGTCTGGATTGGTACAGAAGGGCATAATAGGCCAAGACAGACTGCCTTCAGCTTAAGAGATGCATAAGGGGGAAGACAACAGACCTTGAAAAAACTAATTAGGAGTTTCGTCAATGCTAAATTCTAAAGAATATATACCAACGCACACAATGGGTAAAGTTCAGGGATTTAAGGTGTTCCTGTCAAGAGTGACTAAGGATAACAATACAAAATCGCCATTAAATCGAACAAGAATACTCTCGAAGATGAAATTTATCTCTGACTTAAAATACTTTTCATCATCTGACATTGATCGTGTTAGTTTTCCACATATCCCAAAAACCAGTATCGCAGAACTTAGCCTGAAGTCAAGACTAGACTAGACTAAGAAACAATTTTAGATGCTGAAGGTGAATGGGCAAAGAGGGGCATTTTAATAGCAAGAGATCTTCAAGAAATAGCTAAAATGCCCCCTCAAAATGATCACATAAGGAAGCAAGAAATGCTCAACGAAATCCTGTGAAGATTGCCCACCTATCTCCCAATGTTTGGGACATGGTACCGGAGATCGTATCTCAAATATTTCTTAAGCTGGGCATTGCAGAACAGAAACTCTAGCTAGTGAACCGAGCTGCACTCTATCTTGAAATACTAGGGGACCTAATTCTTTTTGTGAGGAGACTATGGGCCTCATTACAACGAGGGCGGCGCGGAATGAACGGTGCCGGTAAGGGATCCGCACGGTTCATTCCGGGCCGCCACATTACGAGGTCTGCAGCGGGTCCCGCTCTGGAAGCCTGGCCAGACCAGACGTGCAGAGCGGGACCTGCTAGCAGTCCAGGATGCTGGCCCGTTGTTAGCATCCTCCCCATTCCCATTGAGCCCTACGGGGGCTCAAATAGGAATAGGGATAGGGATGTACCGGGTCCCGAGAATGGGAATTACTGGGCCTGAAAAAGTCGGCATGGCCCAGTAATTCCCTATTTTTGGGACCCGGACCTGTAACCCGGTTTGGAGGTAGCCATGCTGCTAAAAACGGCACGGCTACCGCCAAACTCCTAATGAGGCCCTATGAAATGTTACATTTTTGAAAAATTCGACCAAATTCTTTTTCCAGGAAACATGGTTAAAATCTTCTTTTGGATTAGATGGCTTTTCCGTTTATCTCCAATTTGCAGTGGGCTCAAGTATGGGTCGTCCTGCGGGGGGATTGTGTATTGCATGTAGACATGAAGTGTTCCCAGGCTCCAGATTACTTTCGGATGATACCCCTGGTATGTTGGAGGTTAGAGCGGAGAGGAGGGGAAACAAGACCAATTTGGATTGGATAATAATAAACATATTTTGGAATCCTATGCTAATCCCACTACTGAATTTCGGATATACTGATTGATTACACCTCACAATTCCCGTCAGATGAAATCCTAATAATGGGAGACTTCAATTCAGTGTCTTAAACTAGTTCCACTGACTTAAAGAAATGCAAATTTAAAACAAGTAGAACAAGTTACTTTCTTACCTGGTAACGTTCTTTCGATGGGATGTTCCTCTGACGTATTCCACATCTCTGACAGTAATGTCCACAGCTCTGCTGCTTCGGAAAAGTTTTCACCGTCAGTGTCCTACGTCGATGATGTCGATACGCTGTCCCTCGAGGGCCTCCGTCAAGAGCCGACATCAGCGGATGTTATGTGTAGGACGCACTTTGCCCGTAGCCTCAAATGTAGTTTTTTCCCAGAACATGTGGCACCAATCTACTACCAGTATGACTACAGAAAGCCTTGCGGAAACATAAGCTGCTATCACATAAGAAATTCTGTAGAGGGGCAGGCTGGGAAGGTTCGATGTGGAATACGTCGGAGGAACATCCCATTGAAAGAACGTTACCAGGTAAGAAAGTAACTTGTTCTTCGAGGGGATTGTGTCCTCCGACGTATTCCACATCTCTGACAGACTCCCAAAGCAGTACCAACGTATGGAGGTGGGAAAATAATTTAGAATTTTAGAATGCCCAATGAAATAGCAGAATAGAGGACCGCCTTACCAAAGACCAAATCTTGCCCATGGATAGAGTCCAGGGAATAGTGCTTTACAAAAATATGGACAGAGACCCATGTGGTAGCTTCACAAATATTTTCAACGGGAACACCCCTCTGCAGAGCAGTAGAGGCAGCCACACCCCTAGTAGAATGGGCCCGTAAGCCTACCGGAGGGTCCTTACCCGCCAAACGGTAACATTCAGAGATCGTCAAAATGATCCATCTGGACAAGTTCTGCTTGGTAACAGCTTGACCTAAACACCTTCCAGCGTATCCTACAAATAGCGGATCGTCCACTCTGACCTGGGACATCTCTGAGAGATAGAAGCTCAAAGCTCTCCTCGGATCCAACCTACGGAGCCTCTCCTCTTCTTTACCAGGATGCGGAGGAGGATAGAATGCCAGAAGAATTACCTTCTGGCTCAAATGAAATTCCGACACAACCTTCGGAAGAAAAGAAGGACGAACCCTAAGGACAACCCTGTCCTTATGGAACACCGTGAAAGGTGGCTTGGTGGGCAGTGCCTGCAACTCACTCGCTCTGTGAGCGGAAGTAACTGCAACTAAAAATACAGTCTTAAAGGTCAACAGTCTCAAAGGACAAGAATGTAAGGGCTCCAACGGAGCTCCCATTAGGAATTTTAGAACCAAATTCAAATCCCATCCTGGCACCTGGAAAGGTGATGGTGGAAACACATTAGTTAGCCCTTTTAGAAACTGAGAAATCAAAGGAATCCTAAAATAAAAACACTCCTCAGACAAACGCTTAAATATGAACAGCGCCGCCAGGTAACCCTTAATGGTATCCACTTGCAGGCCCTTGTGAGCTAAAGAAAGCAAAAAAGACAGAACCACAGGAATTGAACATTGAAAAGGATCCACATTCTGTACCACGCACCAGTCGCAGAACTTTCTCCAACGGCAACAGTACAGGGATTTTGTTGCAAGCCTTCTGTCCGAAAGCAACACCTCCATCACGTCTTCGGGGAGGTCCCAATCTTTATACCTCAACCTTTCAGATACCAAGCATGAAGGCTGAGGGACTTGACCTCGGGATGGAGAACCCGACCCCCCTCCCATGAGAGCAGATCGTCTCAGTAAGGAAGACGGCGTGGAGAGCAGATGGACATGTCTAGAAGGTCGGGGTACCACACTCTACTGGCCCATGGAGGAGCAATGAGGATCTTTCGGGAACCGAAACTCCGTAACCTCTGCAACACTTGCGGAATGACGGGGACTGGAGGAAACGCGTACAGTAGTGTGAAGGACCACTCCACTATGAACGCGTCCCCTAAGGCTCCTCTTGGAGGAATTTCCCGTGAGCAGAATCTTTCGCATTTCTGGTTGACACTGGTGGCGAAGAGATCCACTTGTGGGGTCCCCCAAAGGGCAAAGATCTCCAAAAGAACTTCCTGAGCCAGCTCCCACTCGTGAGAGACCGTGCTCTGCCTGCTCAGAGCATCCGCTGCTGCGTTTTCGTCTCCGGCCAGATGAACTGCCGAGATCGAAAATTTCCTGCTGGATGGCCCAGAACCAGAGCAGCATCGCCTCTCTGCACAGTGGGAGTGACCCTGCCCCCCCCTTTTTGTTGAGGTAGTACAATGCCACTGTATTGTCCTTCCTCATCAGGACATTTTTCCCCCGCACAGATGGCAGAAAAGCCTTCAAGGCTAGCCTGACAGCCCGCAGCTTGATGTGGAGTCAGGACTCCGACAGAGACCAACGACCGCTGACTGTCAACTCGTTGGCATGAGCTCCCCATCCCGTGAGGGATGCATCCATCATGATCGTCACCTCCAGCCAGGGTAGCCAAAATGGCCCTCCCTTCATCAGATTGCCTACGTCGGCCCACCACAGAAGATCCTGGGCAACCGATGGCAGGACCCAAACGGGATCCGACATCCTGCCGGAGACTGCGACCACTGCATCTTGAGAGCCCACTGCAGAGATATCATCGGCAGCCTGGCCTCTGGCACCAGTAGAATGCAGGATGCCATGAGGCCGAGCAACCTCAAGAACTCGAACGCTGGGAGACTCTGGGTACTTTGAAACTTGTCCACCATCTACAGAATGTGATGAGCCCTCACCTGGGGAGGCGAACACTGTCCCAGGGATGTGTCAAGCACCGCTCCGATGTACTGGAGCCGTGGGGTAGGTGTCAAGTGGGACTTCTTTAAGTTGAGGGAGAAGCCCAGCTTGTGAAGGGAGTGGCAGGTGATGGACAGTTGATCCAGGACTTGCTCGGGAGAACGCGCCCTGATCAACCAATCGTCCAGGTCGGGGTAGACGTGAATCCCCCCTTTCCTGAGATACGCTGCCACCACCACCATTAGCTTGGTGAAGACCCTCGGGTACTTCCTGTGCTTGGGATGAATCGGCACATGAAAGTAAGCATTTTTGACGTCGAGAGACACCAACCAGTCCTGAAGTTGAAGGGCCTGGAGGACTTGAGAAAGAGTAACCATCTTGAACTTGTCCTTCCTGAGGAGCTTTTTTCAAACCACGCAATTCCGTGATGGGTCTCAATACCCAGTCTTTTTTCGGAATCAATAAATATGGGGAATACCATCCCTTGTTCCTCTCCGCTACAGGCACCAGTTCTATGGCGCCTTTCTCCAGCAGGGATAGGATTTCCTGCGCAAGGAGCGGATCTGGACGCTTCAAAGAGAGCTTCCCCAGTGGATTGTTGTGAGGCCTCTGCTGGAAAGGAAGACAGCAGCCGTGGGCTATGATCTCCAGAACCCACACATCTGAAGTAATGGCACGCCATTCTACAAGATGCTGCGCCAGCCTTCCCCCAACCGGCAAACCATGGGGCATGGCCTCATGACTGAGCGGAAGCGGCTGCGGCAGTGCCTGAGGGCAAAGAGGCAACTGCCCGAGCGGCTTTGGCACCTCGAGTACCTTGTTTTCCACATCTGGTACCCCTATGTTGGCCCCTTTGACTGGCAGCTCCCCTCGATCTACCAAAGGAAGAGTAGTATTGAAAGGAACCTCCCCTCCATTGCTGTCCCCTAGGACGAAAAGGCGGAGGTTGACGTACTGCAGCGCTCAACGACTTTGCTGCAGCTTTGGAAGTCTGCAACCTTTCAAGGCTCTCGTCAGCCTTGCAGCCAAAAAGATGGACACCATCAAAGGGCATGTTGGGAAGACGGGACTGTACATCAGGAGCAAACCCCGACTTCCGCAACCACGCAAACCTGCGCATCACTGTGCTCGCCGCCATGGATCGGCTGACACAGTCTGCCATGTCCAGACCCGACTGAATGGATTCACACATGGTATCCTTGCCATCCTGAACGAGGGCAAGAAAACCATCCTGTTCCTCCCCTTCGGGAATATGTTCAGCCGCCAAAGACAGACAATTCCACAGAGTGTGAGTGAATCTTGCCAAGGCACAAACGGAGTTGGCTACCTTCAAAGCCAAACCCCCAGATGAAAATACTTTCTTCGCCCAACCATCAAAGCGTTTGTCGTCCCTATCCGGAGGGATGGTAGGGTACGCAGCCTGCTTCGCTGGGGCCGTAGCCGCCTGCACCACCAAACTCTCCGGAGTGGGGTGCGTAGACAAGTAGCAAGGGTCGCCACTGGCTGGACGGTATTTTTTCGGTATCGGCTTATTCACTGCCCGGAGACTCTCCGGAGCAGTCCAAGCCGCCGCCACGCTTCTTTGTAAAGCCTTATGAAATGGCAGCACTGGGTCAGTGGGTGGACCTTGGTCCAATATAACTGTCAGGTCATCCTGCAGAAAATCCACAGGTGGAGCAGACCACCCCAAGTACTCAGTCACCCTCGACATGAGACGCCTGTATGAGGACTCAACATGTGTACCAGGCTCAGGCCTGCCAAACTCAACCTCCGGAGAGGTGTCCAGACCACTGACCTCATGTAAGGACTGACACAGGTCTTCCATCTGGCTGTGACCAGACAACAGGTCATCAGGTCAGGAAGTACAAACCCCTCCTCATCTGACCCTTCTTCCACCTCTGAGATGTAATCCAAAGGCTGGAACATATCCCTGGATGAGGGTACAGAAAAAGGCTCAAACACAGGCCTCACTGATTTACTGAGGACCTTCCTCGGAGGTTCCACAGCCCTCCGGGGCACCTGCGGTAAGGCCTCCACAAAAGTCAACGAGGGCACCGATGGAATCGGCGTCGACTTCGATCGAGGCGCAGATGAGCCGGAGCCTCGGGAGAGTCCCTCGACAGACATGGCGCTGATGGCATTGATGCCTTCTTAGAAGGCCTCACAGCCTGCGACAGATCGAGGGCGTCGAGGACCGGGACCTGGAACGGCTATGGTGATCAACCTTGTCCAATGGGGACCTTGACGGCTCCCGATGATCGCGTCGACCGCCCAAGCCCGAAGGCGTGCGAGCGGTGGCCCTAGCTCGTTCCTTGCTGGTTTCTCTCGAAAGCGCGGACTGAACGCTACCCTGCGATTCAAAAACCGCCATCATCTCCTTGCGGAATGCGTCCCAAATCCGCCGGCGATGAATGCTTGTTGGGACAAGCTATCCGCCGTCTGGTGAAGTCCTCGGACGAGGAAAGCAGCCGGTGATGGCACTTCCGAGAGTGCCTAAAAGAGGCAGAGGAATGGCGGGACCCACTCCGAGAACGAGACCCCCCTGGACTTACGCCGACGCAGAGAGTCGCCCCTCGAATCGTCGGTCGAAAGCCCAGCAGATTTCTACTTACAGGGTTTGGAAACCCTACCTACAGACAACTTCTTCTTCCGATCCCGCAAGGGCTTCGATGTCAAGAACTGGCATTCATCGCAGTAGTCAGTGGCGTGGCTCTCGCCGAGGCACCAGAGGCAGACTTTGCGCGGATCAGTAACAGGCATTTTGGAACCGCAGTCCTGACACTTCTTGAAGCCTGACCTCGGGGTAGAAGAAGACAAAGACATATTCTCAATATATCCGAGTTAGAAGAACCGATTCAACAGGAGAAGAACCGAGGTGCGCAGAGATTCCTAAGCAAACACGTTCATGGAAAAAACTGAACTGAGGCTACGGGCGTCATGCGTTCTACATATAACATCCAGTGACGTCGGCTCTCGACAGAGGCCCTCGAGGGACAGCGTATCGACGTCATCGATGTAGGACACCGATGCCGAAAGGTTTACCGAAGTAGCACAGCTGTGGACATTACGGTCAGAGATGTGGAATACGTCGGAGGACATAATCCCCTCGAAATGGTTATTTATGGTGTCATTTCATGATGGAATGGGATTTACAGATGCTGAATGGGAATGTGGAGGGAGACATCGCCCCTGGCCCTACTTGGACGCGAGGCTTGTGTTACTCAACCATCGACTATATTTTTGTATCCCAAAATATTTTTGATAGTTGTCTACAGTTTAATTCGATTTGTGGAAATTATAGTAATCACGCTATGTTGGAAACTTCCTTTAGCCTAGATTGCCAAGAGTCAAAGCCTTGCTATAGTCAAGAATTGGCTGTAAATACTGATGGAAACAAAGTAGGCAGATTTAACAGGGGGGGGGCTTACTCTTACTAATAAATTGTTCAGTATTACAGAAGACCTGACAGACCAGCAACTTTCGAAATTCTGTGATCCCAGCCGTTTTATTGAATTTCTGTGGGATCTTGATCCCTCAGATGATAAGACCCCAACAATGCGAGTTCCCTATAATCATTCTTTTGACATACAAATCCAAGAGAAGAAAAGAAATAGAAGACATCAAAAGACAATACTAAAAAAACAATAAAAGACCCAAAAGAGCATGAGAAAGGATTTAGATCAATAAATAATAGTTACAGAAAATGGATTAGGTCCCATAGGTTCATGAGGTTGCAAAGGGAGGGGGAAGAAATGCTGCTGAAAGCAATTTGCATAGAAAATTCTCGCAGTTTCTGGTCAATCATAGACTCGATGGAAAAACCTATTAATTATTCACAAAATACTATTAGACAGGAACAGGCCTGGGCGGATCACTTTTCCAAGGTCTACGGGCCTTCTGATGTCCCAGAATAAAAAATTATAATATCTACTGATTGGGATCTTACGTGCATCACAAGCTTCTGGTCCTAATGTGATTCTAAAGATTAATCCGATCCTTTGGGCGAAGGTCCTGAAACTTCTGTTTGACAACATAATTGAGACAAAAAAAAATCCTGATTCTTGGAGAAACTCCATCATCATCCCAATTTATAAGAAAGAAGACCAATTGGCTGCATCAAATAATTGACCAATCTCACTCCCAGATGCTGTTGGAAAAATATTTGCAGGACTAATCTTGAAGGACCTGGAAAAGTGGGCAAAAATTAAGGGGATAATACCAAAACAGCAGACAGGATTTAGGAGGGGATTATCAACCTCTTTGAATTGCCTTGTTCTTACCTGTGTCAGCTCAGGGTTTTTTTCATAAAGGGAGGCACACTCCTATTCAGAGCCTGGGTAGATTTATCCCAGGCTTTCGAAACCATTAATAGATTATGGAGGAAATTGAGGAGTTGGGGGGCTACCTGACAACCTATTAGCCATTCTAATAGAACTGCATCATAACTCAACTTTACAAGTGAGAAAGAACAGGCAGGATAACTTGTCTTGTGTAATTGACATCGAAAGAGGAGTTCGACAAGGTTGCTTGATCGCCCCGATCCCTTTCATCTTGTACCTCTCAGATTTGCCCCAATGGTTGGAAGAGATAGGCTTGGTTAGTCCAAAACTCAGCATTGTGAAAATAAATTGGTTAGCATATGCTGACGATATTGTTGCATTAGACCATAGACAAATTGGACTACAACGATTACTGAAAGTCCTTTCCGAATATGCATTATGTAACGATCTGAAAATAAACCCAAACAAATTTAAAATTGTCATATTTAAGAACCCCCTTAGGACCATGAAAGCATTTACTTGGCACATGGATAACCAATTAATTCCAGTCACAAACAAGGTAATCCTATATGGGATCACAGATTAGACCTTTCCCGACCAAAACCCATTAACTCTCAACCCTTGGCCTAAAGATCTTAAAAATGAGATCGCAAATGAAGAAAATGTATGCTAATTACTGCACATTTTCCATTCTTCCTGTGGTAAAATTCTACATTGGAAAAGTTGTGCCTGTGCTTTAGATACAAATTTCCAAGCCTTTGATATCGATTGGGACAAAACTGAAGCAAAGCTATGGAAAATAACTCTTGGCCTCCCTATTTCTGTCCCAAACGTTTGTATAAGATACGAACTTGGTCTTACTTCACTCTTGGCTTGGTTAGAATGGAAATTAGTCTCTATATACAGAATGATTCTTGATCCTCCAGAATCCTCCCTTTATGAGGATGTTGCAAACATTGATGGATAAAGCAGATAATCTATTTCTGAATAAATGAAGGTCAAAGTGTAATGAAATACTAACGCATTCAGATAGTACGATAGAAACCCTGATCCAAAACCCTTTAAGAACGAAAGAATCTATGAAGAAAATGGATTGGATAAGAACAACAGAGAAGATGAGACTAGCAAAAATATCATCTTCCTTCACTCCAACAGACAAACCTTTCTGCCCTCCTATCTAAAGAAATCGCCAGCACCAGGCTATAGAAAAGACTTCCTTAGACTTAGACTTAATATTTTGCCTACCTTGGACATTTTATATATCAGAGATAAAGTAAACGTCTCTACCGATATATGTGAAAAATGTGAAGATATGGAAAAGCAATCTATCCAACATCTTCTATCAAAATGTTCAGGTACATGGGACCTTAGAGTCCACAGATTACAAAGATTTGTGCATAATGTTGGGTAATTGGCTACAAATACATTCTGGGAAAGATTTATTTTTGGTCTTAAGACTTCTCTTTCTGAATTCTTGTTCTCTTGCTCCTTCTGTTTTTTTTTTGCTCTTTCATTTTTCTCTTCTCCTTGGTAACTGGTTTTAGATGTATTTAAATGTTATTGTTTTAAGATAATATGTGTTGAATTATTTCTCTTTTTATTTCTACTTTTTGTACGATGTAATGACACTATGTATTGTTAGAATATCTGTTTTGAAATTTTGTATGACTTTCTGTGTAAAAAGTCAAATAAATAAAAAAAATTAAAAAAAAGGAAAGCAAATCCTTAGGTCTTTCCTTTTTAAGTATAGAATTAAATCCTTTTGCTGGGCCCCTTTCACTTAAAAATTCTGTTTAATTATGCTACTGTCTTATATTAAGATGCTCCCTCATAGCAGGGCTCTTGGCTATTAGTTACTAGTGGATCAAATGCAGTCGAGGCACATGTTATGGTAAAAATGACTGAACATCTCCATGCATTTTGTGGTTGGCACTGAACATAAAAGGACAAGTTGGCTCATTTATTGTAGTTTTCATTCTTAGTCTCCTGCAAAACTGTACTTTGTAAATATTGAACTTGGTAACTGATATGGTATCGAAATGTGTTGGTAATTAGATATTTTTTCTTTTGCTTTGCCACAGAAAGCACATTTCTACTGTGACGAAGAATACATTGATCACTCATCAACCATTCAAGAGGTTTCAGAAAGACTGTACATGAATAAACATTGAATTCCTACCTACTTGTAATGGAAGTATACCAACCATTCATATCAGGAAGCCACCTTTTAACATGTACTCACTCTTCTAAAGTCCTTTTTTCGCCCTTGTCAATCATGGTCATTCCGCCTTGGAGATGGAGGTGTGGTTTCTTAGCCATCAGCTTCTTCATTGTAGCAGAACTGATTGAGCCATTCAGATGGGCATGAAGCTCCTGAATTATGAGCAAAATCAAGATTAGGTTACCTTTGGCACCTAATGTTACAATAAATGCAAGGTTTCATTGTCAGTATGTTTACAATATGCAAAATGACAAATTTATAAGGGACAACCTAATATTTACTAAGTCCTAAATACAGGAATGGTTATGATCCATCATATAAAGCCAGGTGATTTGCAAAGGTCACCTTAAGTGTCCTTTATAATTCCAAAGTACTTTGTCATTTTGCTGGAACATTATTGTATCTACCATCACAAACAACAGATGGCACTGGATTCATGAATGTGTCTTTTAACATTATTTACATTCTGTTTAACACAGCCTTGGGAAGGTTCAATATTCTGTAATATGCTGTGCAGTGGTTTATTTTGCTGTTCTTCTAATGTATATAAAGGGATCACAGCATCTCCTCACTCACTCGTATAGTCAAGAAGTATTCTTGAAGGCCGAATGCCATTTGCATGGTACTCAACCTTCCTGACGAGCAACAGAGATTTTGAAACTTTTATTTGCTGCAAACAAGATTTGACTGCAGTAAATAGCAAATAATAATTTCACAATGCATGGCTGGCCTCTGGGAGTAAGCATTGTGCCAAATATGGTGAAATGCTCCATTTAACAGAAAGCACTGGTATTTATTGGGGGATTGTATTTCTTTCAGGTTGAGGTCAACTAAATAACTTGGCCTGCAGATATTTCTAAGAATTTGCGAGGGCTGATATAACTTTTGTGTGAACTTTAAAGGAACTACATTTCAAAGGTCAAACAGCGTGTTCAGTGCTTGAACCTTTTATAGTCATGTATTTATAAAGTATAGTGGTGAAAGATCTGTGCGGGGGGATTGCTGTTTGTTTTACTGAGGCGTTATTCTGCCATAAGTGACTGCCACCCATGTTTGTGGTCTTGGGCAGAAGGCAAGGGCACCTAAAGCGAAGCCCGCGCAGGCAAAGGGCGCAGTGTTGTCTGCCGCAGGTGCGCAGGGCGACCTTCCATTGGACCTTCCTGATCGACCGCTACGTGCTACGTAAAGCAACACTCACTAGATCAGACATCACCTGTATAAATTCTTCACACCGAACCAAAGCCCACAGCGGCGAAGCCTGCGCAGGCAATGGGCGCGGTGTTGTGCGCCACAGGACGCTGGCCGACCTTGCGTTGGGCCTCCCTGATAGACCGATACGTGCTATGTAAGTAACGCAATGCTCACTAGATCCGACATCACTTGTATAAAATCTTCACACCGAAGCCCGTGCAGGCAAAGGGACCAGTGTTGTGCACTACAGGTGCGCAGGACGCTGGCCGACCTTCGGTTGGGTCTCCCTGATTGAACAATACATGTTAACGCTCACTAGATCCGACAACAACTGCATGAATTCTTCACACCGAAGCCTGCGGCAGTGAAGCCTGTACAGGCAAAGGGCGCAGAGTTGCGCGCCGTAGGTGTTAGGTGACAATGGTGTGGCGCCCCCAGAACTCCTCGCCTGGACACAGAAGACCTCACTGCTTCACAATGTTACCCCAAACTCAACCTGCCCACATGCAATTTGAGGTCTCAGGACTTACTTCAAGACCAGGGCTGCCACTTGGAGCCCACCTGGACTGGCAAAGCCAACCACCCTACCAGTCACTAAGGTATGCAGCCCCAACTGCATCTGCTTACTCTGTATATCTCCCTTAAGCCAATCCCCTTTCCGAACAACTGCAATGGTTTGGCCTTTTATGCCTGAAGACCTTACTCCCTACTCAGGGCTTCTGCCCTGGAATGTTCAACCATAACAACTGAGCAACCTGAGGGTGTCATCACTTCTTTTCCACTGGTATCCCCTTCTCAGGTGGCCATGGAAAGATCGCTTTTGGATACCAACTCTGGGGGTGGATATTGCAAGAGAGGATAACCTGGGAGGAGAAGACTTGGGGAGTGGGGAAGAGTATATCCTTAGGTGAGACATGGTATTGTGAGAAACCTGACGGTGTATCACCCACTAGTCTATGGGGATCTCTCTTCCAGGTGGCCAGCACATGGCCATCGCTTTTGGATCCGGTTCTTCAGGGTATACCAGTGCGGGAGGATCACCGAATGGTGAGACGTGGTATCCCCTTCTCTGTAACACCTTTACCCCATCCTACCAGGTAGGATACTTAGGAACTCAACCCCCACCCCCTTTCCCGACACAAACACTTTCTCACGGACAGCTCACTATAAGAGAAAACAGACCAACACCCGAGCCGTATACCTGACATGTCCCAATACAATGGTCAGACAGGGCCAGGCAATTACTGACCATTACACACACCTGACTTCCATCACACTTCCCCACACAGATAAAAGGCAGAAAACGAGAGCACACTCTGAGCAAGGCAAAGCACACAAGAAAACAGCAGTTGCAAGATGGCAGTTAAATTCAAGGCGAAAGACAGCAAAATCGAAGAGGATCGCAAGGGGGGGAAGGTCCCTTGACCTTTTCAACGAGAGACCGTTACTTTCATGAACCTTTGAGAATAAAAAACGTAAGACCAGGAAACAAGGCTGAAGAATCCTGCATTGTGTGTCAGAGGTACCCGGGGCTCTCCCGCAACGATAGTGAAGGTGGGGAGAATCGTTTACCACTCTGGTACTGTCCTTGGCTCCTACAACAAAACATCGCCAGTGACATTAACAAAGCCGGTGAGTTGGAGAAACTGATACCAGACCGGTCTGTGCTGAGGCCAAAGTTGCAAGTGGCAACATTGTATAGTGAACGCTGAAGCGAACAGTGTATGAAGCATATGTGATAATCAATGCGAGCAAAATTGAACAACAGATGAGTGATTGAACTTTGAAGCCAAGATACGATACCTTAGACACAGTGGTCTGGCACTGTGTGCATGCTCATTCAAAAGTCTCTGTAAAGGTATCCAACTGAAAGATAGCAAAAGCGAAAGAGTGACATAAATTGTGAAATCGAAGTGGTCCTGCAAAGGCGTCAAGCAAAATCGTGTGTACATTTGAAAGTCTTCAATGTTAATAGCGTAAAGAAAGTTGATGACGAAGTAGATGAAGTTGGTCCGAGCCTAGCGGAGGGGAGATCAACAGAGAGCTTTTGGTTAAAGCAAGTTTGTGTTAAAAGGTTTAATTAAAATTGGTCTGAGTCTGGCGGAGGGACACTAATTGAACATTGTGTTAAAGAGGATTTGCGCCCGGCTGAGGGGATCCGGGATGGACCGTGAATCACCTGAGAAATTGGATGCATGAATATCCTACGAGCATTGCGTTGAGAGGACCCGAGACCAGTTGAGGGGGGTCCAAGGTGAATGGTGAATCACCTGACAAATTGAGTACTTGTGAAATCTTGAAGGAAAAAAGGAAAATAACGTATTGTTTGTTTGTCGCATCAGGCCCTCGGAAAGAAGAGACTTTGAAAGGCAAAGAGACTTGGGCACGGAAGGTCCTGAGACTAATAACTGAACTGTATCCTAGTGCTCGAAAAGCCAGAGACTGTGCTAATGTCAAATGTACCGCCTTGTCTCGTGCTGAAAATGTGGGGAAGGGAGACCAACAGCCTGAATATCCTGATATATCATTTTGTGAAGACTTCTTTCTTTTTCGCAACACTGTTTCCCACACTATTTTTATTTAAAGGTAAAGATTGGCAATAGGTTTATTAGTAAAGGCCCTTTTATTTTGACAAGACACCACTACGACTGCGTTATTATTTGATGGCCGTAGCCTCCTCTCATCTGTAGATTTAGGATTACATAGGTGTTTTTTAAACCCTTTTTGAAGTTCAGTAAACACCCTTGAGCTGTGGTCACTTGTGTGTCTTACTGTTAATACCATGCCTTCCTTACAAGATCACCCATTTCCCTTTCACCATGAACCCTCCATCCCTCAAACCTTCATAGGCTTTTGTCAACCATTTTCCTGTGGTTACCCTAAAGTATTCCCCAAATTGCATCAGTATGTTACTGGGACGAAGAAGAGGACAACTAAACCAACAGATCCTCATTTTGTGAAAGCAAACAATTATCAGCCCCAGCCAACTACTGGGACGAGGAGGAGAACGACAAGAGCAAAGCAGGACTACCGCTTTGCTGGTGAGCAGTCTAGTGCTTTTAATAATTAAATGGAGGCGGGAGCTTTAAAAGCTGGAACCCCAAGCCAAATGGGGTGAGCTGTGGGAGCAGAATCAGCTGTGAACACAGTCAGCTGTGTGCAGGGAGACCTCTCCGCTGTGGCGGCATGGCAGGAGGAGCGCTGAGACACGTGAAGCAGTGCAGAGTGTATGCAGCAGGAAGCAAAGACATACAGAGTTGGAGGCTGGTGGCAAGCCGTGTGAAGGAGTCCAGCTGGACTGAGGGAAAAGGTTGTATGTATCCAGCTTTGCAGAGGAAGCACTGCTGGGTGTGTGCGAACCACAAGAAGACTGCCGGGTGAAGACGTGAGCGACCAGACAGAGTAACAGGAACCTGCGGTGATGGAAAACCTTGCAAGTAGTTGAAGGACTGACGGATTCAGTGCAACCAGTTAAGAGGGAACACCGGGCTGAATGGCGGTGATAAAAATAAAGCAAAACAAGACATTTTGAATACCGAATGCAATGACAGAAAGATAAAGCAGATGAAAAGTATTTTGAATACCAAACAAAATGAAAACAAGGTATTTTGAATATCAAATTAAATTTAAAAAAGTTGGGAACACTCTGACATCTTGAGAGGAGTGAAAGCGAGATTGTGAACTATACTGAGAGGAAAGTTTTGAACTGCATTGAATTAATGAACTGCATTAACTGAAACCAGTGCTAGCAAAGCTAAGAGGGCACAAAGAGTTGTATACAGGATATGAGAAATCCAACCTTTAATACAACCAAGGAAGTGCAAAGAACTGTATATCATAAAGGAAATAAGCATTGGCAAGAGCCAAGTAAACATAAGAAGGTGTAACAAGCGCAAGGTGGTTAAGCAAGCCGCGATAGTGTCAGGAGTGTGACTGAGTCAAACCTCACTGCTGAGGAGAAGCAGTGCACTGGTTTTAAAGGAAAAGCAGTCAAGGAAGGGTACCGGTTGCGTGACTTGAAATGGGTGGACTGTGTGGTCCAACAGCTGCGCCTGGACAGGGTGGCCCTGAATGGAAAAGCCATTCAGGGCCACCCTGCTAAAAGGAAGCTTGTGTTGTGCAAAGACCTTGTTATGACATAAAGGCCAAGTGTTTGTTTAAAAGTTGGAAGATTTGAACTCTTTGTTGAAAGCTGGAAGATTTGCACTCTTGGGGAAGGGAATTTGGTGAAATACTTTCAACTTGGGGAAGGGGAGCTGATTATAAGCCAAAGAGATAGAAGAAGACCCGATCTTTACTTTGGACAATATTCCTTTTGATGCGGTCATCCCTACACATTGTATGCAGTTAGTTGTGAGGGCAAGTATAGGTTTTGGATAAAGACAGATGCTTAACTTTGTACTTCCTGACGCAGACTATCCTTAGTTTTCTTTAGTTAGGGAAATCCCACCTTAGCATTGGGCAATTTAGGCATTACACCACCCCACATTTTCAGTTAAATAAAACTTTGTTGAGAAAACCTGAACTAGTTGTCTGTGTCTGGCTCATCATGCCTTCACATGACCCACCTTTATCCCTAGAGTGTCAGAGCCGTTAGCGCTCTAGTGACACTACACCTTGCCAAACTTAAACACCTTTGCCTCGTACTGCCGAGGTAGCCCCCAGCCCCACTGGGTGCGGTTTTGCTGGCTTGCGCTTGCAAGCCACTGCAACTTGTTCCCATATTTGCTACTGTGATCCTGCATGCCCATCATGCTTTAATATGGGCCTAGTAAGCAGGGCATGCCTCGATAGAATTCTTGACTTAAATCGCTCTGTCGTACCTCCCTTTAACCATCTTGTAACTGCGCAACTTGCAATACTTGTGTAAATGTGCAAATGGTCTCTGTCTGTACGCAATCGAAACCTGTGTGTAAATGTGCAACTTGTCTCTGTCTGTATCCACGTAACTCGCAACCTGTGGGTAAATATGCAACTTGTCTCCGTCTGTATCCACGTAACTCGCAACCTGTGGGTAAATGTGCAACTTGTCTCCGTCTCTACCCACATAACTCACAACTTGTGGGTAAACGTGCAACTTATTTCCGCTTGTAACCACGTAACTCGCAAACCTACGTGTAAATGTGTATCTTTGCTCCACCTGTAACCACATAAATCGCAACCTGTAGGTAAACGTGTAACTTATTTCTGCTTGTAACCACGTAACTCACAAACCTTCGTGTAAACCTGCCTGTAAATATCCTACATGTCTCTTTCTGTAACTATGTACTGCGCTACCTGTGCTTAAATGTGTAACTTAACATCATCTTGTAACTGAACTCATCTTGTCACTGTAACTAGGGCATTGATGCCTCAGGGTTAAGTGCGCTGCTACATATGTAAAAATAAATAAACAGGGCGAAAACCACCTAGCACACAACTGAGTGCAATGGTGAGAGTTCTAACACTATTCAAACTTGGGCAAAAGGAAAAAAGGAACTTTCACCTGGTGCTTCCTGTGATGGAGCCTGACCAGATCTCCTTGCCAAGTGCCCAGTGTGTGAGAAACCTGAAGGTGTCTGCCTAGCTAGTACTCGGGGATCTAATTATAACAAGGAAGTCCCTACTGCTGTAAACTCAAGTTGCTTATAAGTAGTTATGGTTTAAAGAATGTACCGAAACTGGTATCACACAATTTTTAGGAGTTTCTCTGGAAACAAAGAGGGCAAGTATGTAAAAGAAATTTATGATGTTTATTTTTCAGAAAGAAATTTGAATAGACTGTAAGTCAATGTTTTATCAACAATAACATAAAAAAACATGGTACAAAAAGCAACAAACAAATAGCTGCAAACATGAGTGGTTTGAAAGTTTGGAAAAAGGACACAAGAGTGCAATTATTGATGATTCATCTTGGTTATAAAGCTAGAACAAACAGAAAATTGTCAGTTTTAATTGCAAACGAAAAGGGGAATACTCGTGGAAACTAGATACATGGACTGCAAATAGTGAAAGAAATGAAAAAAATGGCCTTGTTGTAAGCCAACCAATTAAGTTTTTAGAAATTTCCTTTTTTCTGAAAGCAGTCAAGTCCAAATTTGCTCTGTTTCCTGTATTCCATTGACAGGTCTGCCTACGTGTAAGTGTCAAAAGAATATAATGGATTGAAAAAGATCAAAGATCAAATTGACATCATCAAAACAACGTTTCGGCAAAAGTGCCACCTGTCTGGCCATGAATTCATAACATAGTTGAAAGTTGCCTTCCTCAGGGCGATATACCTCACAACAATTTGACCCTGTGGGGAAGCAGACATGAAAAGAATAATTAAAACTTGATAGGGACAGTCCCCAAATCACGAAATAATAAATTGCCCTTCTTGCTTAAAAGAGAAAGAGGGAAGCGAATTACCTAGTTTGTAGGCTGTGGGTAAATTGGAAGAGAAACAGGCGTGTGGGGGGGCTCGAGAGCCCAGAAATGGGCGCCTGAAAGGTGGAACCGGGGTAATCCTCAGGGAAGCTGCATCGAGTTTTAGGGTCACATTGGAGAAAAAACTCACTGGAAATGAAAAAGGATGGGGTTAGTGTGAAGAAAAAACTTAATGGGGAGAAGCGTAGTGATAGCGTTGTCTTTGTAAAGAGAGTACTGAAATTCGAGTCTCCAGAATAGATGATCCTGCACAATGGCGTGCGGAGTTGTCAGGGAAGTCCGTGATATACCATCAAATGGATGCCTGGGGGCTAAACAGCCCAATAATCGCTTTGAAACTACAGGTAGGTGAAAGCCGCTGTATAGTCACCTCACATTTACATAGGGAATTTGCTGTCGCTGAGGAAAAAACAGTAGAGGCAGAAGGATGTTGCTAAATGCATTCACGGGCTGGCGTATTTACAATTTTTGTAAAAGAACATGCTAACATGCTGAGATGTACTGCCCGTGACTCGCGGCGTCTTACCTGATTGATGGCTGTAAGAGCGAAAGCCCAGCAGCTCCTGATTCACTGCTGCTGCGGGGCTCGAATGGGGCGTCTAAAGATATGTGCTGGTGCGTCATTGGTGACGGCAGGGGGCGTGTGTCTGAGTGGCCTCATGCCATTGGGATTTGTTCAGAAGAGCGCACGGATTGGCTGAGGATAGCCATGCCTCGGTGTCACTCACAAGAGTGAAAGTAAAATACCTTTGTGGCGGCTGCTTCTGTAACTCTAAGTTACAAAGCAGGTCGCACGAAGGAGCAGGACACCGTGCCTGTGCTCGAATCATGTGGTTGGGTTCGAAAATGACTATGCGTCGGTTGCTGCTGTGCCGCTGAATCAGTATACGAACCGCTGGAGAGAAAGGAGGAGGGAGAAACGTGAGCGGGCATGGCTCGCGCTGGAGGGCGGCTGCAGCGATGGCGCTAAGTCAGGTTGCAAGCCGCCGGGAAGAAAAAACAAAAAACAGAAAAGCGTGGCGAGCATGACTCGCGCTGAGGGGTCAAATGGTGAGTAAAGCGGGAACGTCACGATCGTGGCTGATACACGAAAAAATTATTATGTTGAATGTGATCGAGGGAACAAATGAATATAAATCAAGGTTCCCGGACTATGAATGTGTGGAGCACAAACCAGAAAGGAGAATGAGAGGGAAGCAACAGTAATCTAGATTGGACTCAAATCTTCATTAAGTCCACTTGTGTGTGTAGATAGGCGATAGATCCAACGTGCCTCCTTCTGAAGGAGATATTGAGAGACATTCGGGGTACTCTTAACCACATCCAAGATCCACCAGAATATGTCATTGGCGGAATGTTGAAATTCAAGGTAGTGACTTACTAAAGGTGCAGATATTGTTCTGCACCTAATTCTGGAGCAAGGTTCCGATATTCTAGTGTGAACAGGTCGAGAAGTTTGACCGACATAGCAGAGTCCGCAAGGACATTGGATGCAGTACACCGCCTGTTTTGTTTTGCAGTTTGTCATAGTGTAGAGAGTCCAGGTTTTTTGCCCAATTTTGAAATCTTTTAGTCTCTTGGTAAATTGGCATACAGAACAGGATCCACAAGGGAAATGTCCTACAGTGGTCCTAAGGTCCCAAAGTCCCATTCTGGGTGAGTTTTTTTTTAAAGTGGAGTGGACAAGTTTGTTGCGGATGTTGCTCGCCCGAAGGCAAAATGTGGTAGGGGCACTTCAGGCAGAATGATTTTAACAATTGGCCAATATTTCGAGATACGTTTTTTGATCTCAAAGGTTTGGGGCCCATGGGTTAATACACATGTCATTTGTGAATTATTGATGTCGGATTTTGAGTTTTGTTTGGGATCTGCCATCCAGGTGGCCAGGGCACGGCCATCGCTATTGGATCCAGTTCCTGGAGATGGACTAGTGAGGGAGGATTACCTGGATGGGGGGTCCTTGGGGAGTGGGAGACCGACGAGCGAGACGCCGTATCCCCTTCCTTCAATACCTCTTCCCCCATCCTACCATGTAGGACATTCGAAAACACTGCCCCACTCCCTTTCCTAACACAAACACTTTACGCACAATGGACTAACACCAGAGCCGTTTACCGGACATGTCCCAATACAAGGGTCAGGCAAAGTCAGGCAATTGACGAGAATCACGCACACTTGGCGGCTCTTTCTCTTCGCCCACAGGGATAAAAGGTGGAGCAAGAGAGCACAGTACGAGCAAGGCAGACTGCACAATGAGACAGTTATCCAGACCCAGCAGTTCAAAAGGAGGATAAAGATGGCAAATATCGAGAGGCTGATGAGGAGAGACACAACCTTACCCTTTTCGACAAAACCCTGCCAACCCATCTGCTGAAAGAAACATAAAACGGAGGACAATAGACCAAGTGTGTTGCAGCAGATGTCCACGGTACACAGAGCGTATTGACGCCGATAAGCCAGAGCAAGGGAGACTCCTGCTTCCGTGGTACCAGCCTTGACTCCAGTAAAGAGGAACGGCAAGTGGTTCATCACAGCCGGTAAGTGGAGGAGAGAGCCGATAAGAACCGGGCTGTGGTGAATGAAAGTCACAAAGTGAAAGAAGTTTAAAAGAACTGTAACATTCTGAAGGGGAGACCAGCTGAAAAAGAGGACCAGTACCACGTGGGTGCTGCTCTGAGA
This sequence comes from Ambystoma mexicanum, assembly GCF_040938575.1. Classification (NCBI taxonomy): domain Eukaryota; kingdom Metazoa; phylum Chordata; class Amphibia; order Caudata; family Ambystomatidae; genus Ambystoma; species Ambystoma mexicanum. The sequence continues at coordinate 1,284,139,913 of NC_090934.1, forward strand.
ATCCCTGGTCAATCCCAGTCTGAGTGAAACTACAGATACGAGAAGGCCGTAGGAGAGCCGCCAAGATAGGTCAAAGTGGTCATGCAGGAGGTCAAGCAAAATTCCAATACAGTCGAAAGCCTTTGACCAAAAAACTATAAAGAAAGTAAAGGAAGTGAATCCCGTGAACATTGAAAGTTTAAGTGAAGTTGCCAAGAGTGAGCCTGGAAAGGGATGCTGACGAGAAGAGGGCAAGTCTAAAGTCCCAAGAAAAAGTGTGTTGACAACACTGAACCCGGCCGAGGGATGTCCACTGGTACCGTTTAAAAAGAAATTAAGATTTGTGAAGGAAGGAAAAGCTATAGTGAACCCGGAAAAGGGAGGCTGAAAGCAGAAAACAGTCTGCACCTGGAAGAGGGGGATCTAGGGGTGAATCCATCACACAAGAAAAGTCATAGTGAACCTATTGGATGGAGGCTAAGAGTAAAGAGGGGACTGCGCCCGAAGAGGGGGACCCACGGGTGAAGCCATCACCCAAGCGATATATAGACCAGAACTTTATGTCTCTTAGTTATTTTAGGAACCAATCAGGCCCTCGGAAACAGGAGACAACCACTGAAGGCCTTAATATCGATAAGGACTGTTTTGGGATCTAAGCCCGAAAGAGGGAGATCCAAGGGGTGGAAAACGATCAACCAACAACACGAGGAACAAGGGTCAGTGCCCGGAAGAGGGGGAGCCAGGGGTGAACAACACTCAGCCTAAGAAAAAACAGGAAACAAACTTTAATTTTGTTGAAGGAACTTTTTTGTTGTTATTTGAACACATCAAGTCCTCGAAGGCAAGAGACTTTCAAGAGAAATGAGACTTGGCCATTGGGGCTCCTGATAAACTGGAAAAGAACTGTCAACTCGTGCTGAGGAAGCTCGTGCATGTGCTGTGCCCCAAGATCCCACCTTACCCCGTACTCAAAATGTGGGGAAGGGAAACCCAGGCTACTGCATCCTCACATATTATTTGGAAACCCTTCTTTCTTTTCTTGAGAACTATCCCACACCTTTTTGTATTAGTTGTAAGATTTGGCAATAGGTTTCTTTGTATAGGCCCTTTTTGCTTTGACACAACGCCACTAGGACTGCCTTAGTTTCATTTGATGGTCGACGCTTGCTCCAATCTTAGATTTAGGCTAGGCATGTTTCTACCCTGCAAACATTGTTTAATAAACATCCTTGAACTGTGATCACGTGTGTCTGTCTTTACTGTTGCCACCATGAGTTCCTTACAGTATCCATCCCAAAGTGAGGTTTAAAATGCAGCCTTTCACATGCATTTAGATCCTCCATTCCAAACCTGCTGATTGGCCAGGTAGATGGAAGCAATGAGTACAACAAAGGAGAACCCTAGAAGGCAGAATATTATTAAGATGATGTTAACCAACAGGGTGGCCCCACCCAGTTGTTTAAAAGGCCCTCTACCCAAATTAAGGGCCCACCTTGAAAGCTAATATCACCCTTAGAAACAGCAATAAAGTACTGTTCCGTCTGTGACAATGCTATGCTCAAAATAAGTCTGTTCCTTGTGTTGATGGCAGCGACATAAATCATGGAAAATGACTCAGTCTAACAAGAGTGTTGCACTGAAATAAATAGGTTTTTAAAAAAATGGTTAAACCCAATATCCTAGACACAACAATTTGAGTCCGCAGGAGCTGGGTCTGATAAAAAACCGTTATGGCGATAAATGTTTGACAATCCGCCCTGCAGAAAAGGGGGGAGCTCTCGTCAAAATGAACACTGCAGATTATGATTAAGAATGTGACAGCTTAGTGATACTAATGTTTACGCCTGACTAGCGTCGGATCCCACTGTTATGATTATGAGCAATCTGGCGGAGATCCTTGCAAAGGCAGAGGACCTGGGATGGATTAACCAGAACACCAAGACATTTCTTCAGACAACTCACCCTAGAATAGCTCATTTTTCACACACTCCCTAAGATTCACATACACCCCACAAATCCACCAGGGAGACCAATTGTTGCAGGGATGAATAGCATACTCCAAACACTTGGGCAATACATTGATTTCTTCCCACCAGCCTGTTGTTCAAATGACCAGTACATATATCCGTGCTACAACTCATTTTTGAGTCAGGTAACATATTCGCAGGGATATATCTTGTTCACCATCAATGTGAAAAGTTTGTACACATCGATCCCGCCTGATCTAGGCATGAAAGCTATAGAATGGTTCTTTCTCAATGAACGGGACATTAAGACTTCCAAAGAATTTATGATCATTCTCTTGCAATTTATTTCTGAGAACTCTTATTTTCAGTTGAAAGACTGCTTCTACCTGCAGGTATCAGGCATGTCGATGGGGGCCACTATGGCCCCCACATGTGCCAATTGCTTTATGCACAAATTCGAGAGGGATAACATACTGGATCATGCTGTGTGGCACAACTACTTGACATTGTGGGTGCGCTACATAGATGATATCTTTGGAGTATGGAGGGGTACCTGTGAGAACTTAGAGGGATTCCCAACATACCTTAATACCATCGATCCCTGTGTACAATTTACGAGTGAGATCTCTGAATAGTGCATTCACTTTCTGGATGCAGAAATCAGGCTACATGAGGGTAACTACACAACTAACATTTTCCGTAAAGAGCCCAATAGGAATATTCTGATGCGCAGGCTAGGTTTTCATCAACCAAGCCTAATCAAGAACCTACCCTTCAGCCAGATGCCTAGTGTAAGGAGAATTGTCAGTGACTCTGAAGATTACACTAATGAAATTAAGAAAATGGGAGACAGAATTTAGGCCCCAGCTTACAAGCCCGAGGAGGTCAATGCGGCTACGGAACGGCTGGCCACTGTCAAACAAGCTGATCTACTCACTGAAACACGTATCGTGAAGAAACCAGCATTCGTGTATGTATCAAAATACTCCATCCAAAGTGGACAAATTAAATCTGTGATCAGAAGGAACTGGAGGACATTGAGCTGTGATACAAGGGCGGAACATCTATTTCAAGAATTGCCCACATTTGCTTACAAAAGGAATACTCCTCTTCGAGACCAGTTGGTTAAGGCTAAACCCGTGAAAAAGGAACTAATGACAAAACGGACCGGCACTGTTCCGTGCCTGCATTGTACAAACTGTGGGTTTGTAACAAAGGGCAATACAGTAAACCATCTAAAATCTGGTGTGAAAATAAAAATGTGCAGCTTTGCAACATGCGATACCAGCAACATCATCTACACCATTAAAGCCCCTGTGGGGTATACTATGTTGGGCAGTCTAAAAGGCAATGTAAACAACAATGGAACGAGCATCAATCCTACATCAGGACAAAGAACCTGAATTTGGCAGTGGCCTGACATTGGTTGGACAAAAGACATGCTATCTCACAAATCCTCTTTCAGGTGGTGAAGGTGGCTGTCAGAAGAGACCCCCACAAGGATTTGGCCAAAAGAAAGGATCAAAGAGAAACTTTTTGGATCGAAAGTTTGGATGCCACGGCTCCTGGGGGAATAAATGGAGAGGTTAACTATATGTTTCCTGTGAAGGAATCATCACTATTGGTCAATATGTCTGTTTAAGCAATAATGAATTGGTGTGATGTTTTGTGAGTGTTCTCTCTGAACATGCGTTATACAATGCACAATTAGAAGGTGCTCAGATTACACCACCAGAAAGGAGTTTTCTTACTCCCTTTTTAAAAAAAAAAATTTGCAGCAGGTGCATTCTGTTAAATTGTGCAATTTTAATTTTGTGATTTTAAAGGAAAGCTAATAGTGATAAGACTGTGGGAGTTTTTTGTATCACTAATGTGCAATGAGGAGATTCACACCCGCAGTAAGTGGGGTTGGCATAAGAAAAAAATATTTCTTTATGTACTTACCAAGAACATATTTGCATTAAAGGACATACGACGTGTAAGGGATTGCTACTGTTATGGGCCCCCTGCAGTTCAATGAAGTGCTCATAAGCATAATTACGTCACTATTCATGCCACATTTCCCTTGCAGACTGTTTACTTGTCTGCACAGGGCGCGAGACAATTTGTGACATCACGTGTCAGCATGTGTTATGTCACTACGCCCGTGACATCCATTTACACAGGTAGGTTGAAGCCGTGCAGATAGCACGATTCTGCAGCTCCTAGTTCTGCCACTTGTTTAGAACAAGACACACAAATGCAGGAAAGCCTTTCCTCGACGTGGATCCACAGTTCCATTAAGGAATAAATATGTATTATGAAACTAACCATATATTATGCTTGTGCTCGTTTCCCTATCTGGGCGCTCGCATCTACAGAACAGAATGTGCCCATTGATCTAAATGCAGGTCGCTCAAACCACTTACGTACTACACTTTTTGGCCACAATTTAAATAGACTATGAATAATGCATTTAGCAAACAAGCATGAATACATTCATTTATTATTTGTGGGGGGTTTTTCAGTCACAAACACTTTTTAGACATATGCAGGTGAATGCCTTTTTTATTTACACACTTGGCAAGAAGAATTGTTGACATTGTAGTATGTAACTGACTACCTTGTGTTTTATCTTTTCTTTCTTGTGGTTTGTTTTTTGTTTGTTTGTGTGCATTAACCATCATGTTGGCATTTGGTATACATTTATTTTTTGGTATTCATTATTGATGGCTCACGATACATAAGTGTTTAGCCCTGAAGACGTACATGCGTCCCGAAATGCATTGCCTTTAGGACACTTATTGGACAATCACTGCGTTTTATGATGAAATAAAAGAACCGATTGACTAAATAGTGAAATGCAGAACATGATTTTGGAAGATGAATTAAGGACTTGAATAACTTTATTAAAATAATCGAAACTGGTAATGAACTTTGATTCAATTAGGGAGTAACGAGAGCACATGGTTGGTCCAGGGGCAACCCTGAACCTTTTCTTATTTAAACCAAGCCTTCAGCCACATGTCCCTCTATTGTGGGATGCCAAGGGTTAAGATGAATTCCAAACCTTCCAGCCATCACCTCTTTTGTTTTGTCTGGTCACCCCGAGTAGGACGGATATTCCCAGACAGGGGTCCTGCGCCTGATGGGCCTAGAGACCAAAGCTACACCTACACTGATGACGCCGAAACATGTCTGTTGTTGCTTGTGGTCTTGTGCAGAAGGGATGTGACCAAGCAGTTCGGACTGAACTTCCCCTTTTGGCGTGCAACCAGACACAATGGTTTTGCCCTTTTGTAAGGGCATGGCAGGCAAAGAAAGATGGTTTGAAGTGTAACCCGGAGCAATGCCAGAGGTTAATATTAATTCTAAACCTTCCAGCCATCACCTCTTTGGTTTTCTCTATTGTAGGTGATGGCAAGGCACATGGGGTTAAGGGTGCAGGCCATGTGTAATCCAGTAGTGCAGATTGAGCTTGTCCTTGTGAATACAGCGCGTACTCCAAGATTCCTGATTGCCCAGAGGCCCCACCCAAATTGCTTTTGGTGGTTAGATCCTGCATTCTACCCTTTGTGATTTTTTTAAAGAGAAGAAAACATGCTCTTATGTAGGTTATCAACCAACAGAACATTAGTACGTGCTCAGATGCATGCTGTGCAAAGTAAACAAGCAGTGATTACTTTTCCATTGAATCAATGTTTCTCCCTCTGCTTGCATTTTGCTTTTGCGTTATTTAAAATGACGAATCAAATGAAGTCCTCTTGTTAATCCATGTTGGAAAAAAAAGAATGAACAGCTTGAACTGATATGAGTTTAACATAAAAACGTAAGTGCTCATAATTAACACACGCTTTAAAAATACAATAACATTGCTTTCAGAAACCGCATAAGTATACTTTGCCCAAGATGTATTAGAACATGTATGTTTAGGCAACATGATATGATGCCCTCAAGAGGAATTGATCTTCCTTTTTACTGTTGCCATTTTTGGAAAGGGAGAGATCAAAGTAAGTGGGAACTATTTGGCTCCTGGTTGTGGATTAGAAGAGCCTGGTTCGCTAAACACACATAACTACAAGAGCGACTTTTGACTACTTGTCAGCTAGTGCCATATAAATATATGCAATCAACATTACTCGTATGTTAGTAATTTGGTATTCAATTATGCAGTATGATTTAACAAGTACTCTTGTGTGCTTCTTGGAATTTACAGTTTGTCAGATGTTCATGGCATTGAGCAGGTACTCATTGTGATACCTCGTTTTAAAGTCCATACTTTAAAAAACTGGATTAGAAGCTTTTCTGTTCATTTCTACATTTCTGTGTTTGGAGAGTTCCAGAATGTACCCAAAGACTCATATTGAAGTTACTGGTAAAACATATGTACAGATAGATCATTGCCCTTCACAAGGGGCCCCTGTTCAATGGGTGATTACCTATATTAGGAGCTACTTTCAGCTCCTGCATTTTAATCTATTTTGTTCAGTGCCTAAACCGGCACAGTTGAGAGAACACAAACTAGGTGTATATGAATTACTTGCAATTATTACATCTGCAGAAATATGCCTGACGTCTTAGGGTACTGTGACAAAAACGGAGATGAATCAACAAATATAGACGTCAAGGATGGTTCTGGTTAAAGTACAGGGTTTGACACTGCTGGGAGCTGGGCACTAATTAGATCCTCCTTCTAGTGCAGGTGAACCAGGTTAGCATGAAGCCAACAGCTAGCCAGAGCTACTTTGTATATGTATATGTGGCATTAACTTTGAGTATTTAACAATGTTAATAAAGAAGGATGATAATGCATCTAGTACACATTTAAACATAATGGATCATACATAATGGCAAAAAGTTAAAGTGTGCAACTCATGTGGAAGTTAGATTTGCAATCTATTCGATTTTCACAAATAGGGTTTTTCCCAGTTTAGGTGCAGTTGTCAGACCTCCCGGTCCACCCATCACAGATCACGCAACCAGGAGCCCTGTGCTTCCCCCTTCACATGCAATCACTGTGAACTTCACAGTGGGGAACTCCCAGGTCTAGGCACAGTTGTCAGACCATATAGACCACCCAGCACAGGTCGCACAACCATAAACACCCCCTTTGGCATTGTGTAACTACTTCACAGCCTCTTCTGCTTTAGGTTTCTGAATTCACACTTCTATTTTCCTTAATTGCTGCAACACTCTTGGGTGTCAATTTCTTGCTTTGCTCATAAACTTATTAGATTGGTTTCTCAACCTCTTCTATTTCCCAATGTTCGTTGGAAATGCACCAAAAAGTCAACCTCTCAACTGCGACTATGCAGTTATGGTGACTTTGGTTAATTTCCTTTTACTGACTCCCATTACTGCGCCCAAGCAGAACGGGGGTTTGCAGGGGTGTCCCCCGCTCTCCTTGGGTGCAGTAATGGGAGTAAGGGGTTGAGAGGGTGTCCCCCACTTACCCTTACGGTAATAGGGGGACAAGAAAGTACAAAAATAAAATTTTTTAAAAAACACCCTGTGGCTTCAGCTCTGACCCACGTAAGTGGTAGGAATCGATGCCGCAGGGATAGCGGGGAGTCAGGGGCGCACACAAAAGTGTGCCGCCGTAAAGGTAAGTGGGGTGTTGGGATCGGGTAGGGGAATGTGGGCCAGAGGACGTGGGTAAAGTGATCTATTTGATCACTGTGCTGCTCCGTAATTGGCATAGACATTTTCATCGGCGCAGTTATGGGTGGTGCAGTGATCACATAGATTCATATTTGTTCAGTCATTCACATATCTTAGTTTAGATTAAAAAAATACTTTTCATTTTATTTGGTATTCAATATTATGAAAGTTCCTTCAAACAGCAGCTCGGTACTCAATGTTGCAAAATGTTATTCATACAGCACTTTCCGTTCGGTACGTCATTCACTATAGTTCAGCTTTATTAATTTGTATTTGTACGAACCACGCGGTTCGCAGGGGAGTGCTTGTGTTTCTCTGTCCTCTGACCCTCACCAGCTCTTCGCGTCCCTCCCTCTGCGGTCCCTGCTGCTCCCGTTCACCTTCTTGACAGCGGGGATGCAGACCAATTCGTCTCTGCTTCTCTGCAGGGAACCTTTCCTGCATGCCGACCTCCGGAACGGCTGCAGCTTGCTGTCGTTCTGGCTTTCCGCTTCTTCACAGCTACAACTGTCTGTTTTCAATTTCACTGTCTCCCGTCCTTCACCCACCACACGACTCGCCCATTGCGGGTCCAACAGGTTCTCTGGGATCCACGCCAGTCTCCAGACACCCTGGTCTCGTTCCGCCAAAGCTGCTCTCTTCTCCCCCACCGAGTTGGGCTCCACTTAATGCACCTGAACCTGGTAAAGGGGCTGTAGGTGTGTTTTGGTGGCTGGTATTGCCCGACCTTCACTAAAACAATAACTGGGACATGCCTGACTTTTAGTAGTAGATGCCTGCATGTCCCTCTTCTTCGTCACCGGACCTAGAGTGGTGTTTCACATAGGAAGTGTGCATTACTCCTAGTCTCCTCATTTTCGTCTCAGTACTAGGTAGGGGTGAATGTGGAGGTATGGGTTGGGATTGTGTGTAACCCATAAATGCTGAGGGAGGGTAAGGTAGGTCAGTATTGGGAAATGGGGGATACCATGACTCACCCTCAGGTACTCTCTCCCCAGTCCCCAGGGACCCTCCACCCAGGTGATCCTAACTTGCTTGTCTACCACCAGGGTCAAGATCCAAAAGCGATTGCCCTTTCCTGGCCACCTGAATACAAGATCCCCGGGGAGTAAATGTGAGAGTACCTTCAAGTTTCTCACAGGGATCACCAAGCTTAAGGCCCAAGATCTTAAACTGGCTTGAGGCAGTTAGCAGGGATGAAGGGAAGTTCTTCGCACACTAGCCTAGTACAATGTTGTACTTCCTAATGTCAAACTACCCCTACTGGCAACTACCCTTACACCTCTGCTACAATCGTGGGAATCCTCCTCCTCTTTCTTCATCTCCTGAATGGTTAGATTGAGTCTCCCGCTGAACTCCAGTTACTTCCTTGTCACAATCTCATCCCGCCTTCCATCCACTACTCTGATCCACTAGGTGAATAGCGCACCTGCGGTGCGTTCCATCTCTGTCTCAGCCATCCCAGAATATTCCTACCACCTCTTGCACCAATGTCCCTTTCACTCCCTGGTCTGCTACTACTTCCACCTGGTGAGGCCTCTCCTTCCTCCTTATCTTTGACTCTCGCCACCTTCTGCTATTGCTGTGTCGCCACCTACTCCTGGCAACTCGAAGTCCTCCTGATATTTAACCACATCCTCTTGATATTTCTCAAAACCTCCTCTGGTTCTCCCACCGCCTCCCCAATATCTCTTCTCATGACTTTCTTAACGTTTCAACACGTCCTGTTGATGCATCATCACCTCATCCACTTTGTCTTCACCTGCACCAGTTTCCTACCTCCTCCAAGTCACCTTGTCTTCTCTGTCTCCCTGTCACCTCCTCTCCTCCAAGTCACCTCTCCTCTTTTCAACTGCAGTTTCTTCCAAACCAGCCTCCACCTATCGTTTTCTCCCTTCCTTTCGCAAAACCTATTCTCTGCACCTCTGCTCTCTCACACTCTTCTGCCAACACCTGCCCTCTTTTATGAGAGGCCTTCCCCCACCAACCCGCTTCATTGTCACTCAGGGTGCACGAAGGAAAAGTGGTCGGTAATTGTATTTAATCAATTTAAAGTCATAGGTGGTCCTGTGATTGCATTATAATCCCAAGGCTTTCAAGCTCTGGATATGTGGGGCCTGTACCATCTTGAAGTTGCTTTTAGTACATGCACACTGTCAAACTCGCAGAACAAAGGCAGCTGGTTTGTGAGTTTTCCTGATTTGCAAGTCCTTGTGATTGCGAGGTTTTCCTGTGCATGGGGATCCCGAACTACAGGTCAGTAAGACTTTATTTACCGTGTGTTTCTCCATATGAGGTATGCTGCCCTATGGAGGTGAGGCTCTCATTTTCCACCCTCTACATATTGAATCTGTTTAGCGTGAAGCCCCTTAAAGGGCTTAGAGCTGCATGAGGTGTCCAGTGACTGATCCCTGCCATGTGCCTACCAAATAGTGTGATATACCATGGGGTACTCCCTATAGCTCACCCAGGTCATGCATCACTTAGCGGTACCCGGCCTCCCTAGACACCCCATCCCAATGGTCAGAACCAGGCTGGGATCTTCATAATAGTATGCATGTTCTTTTATTATCCACAATATGTCTTATTGACCATTTTGGGCGCTGGGATGTCGGAGTGATACTAGAAGACTCCTGGGCATTTTCTTAATTGTAAAATTAGCTGCAGGCAGTTTTAAAGCTGTGGACGATTCCTCTAAATGCTGTCATTTCGGAAAACAGCTGCAGCCTAAAGAGCATCATCTATACTGATCCACCACTCCTAGGCATTGGTTTGGGTTCTATGTCTTTATCTCGAATATTAAAGGCAGCACCAAAAAAGGCAATTGTTTTCGGTCGATTTTGGGTGGGCAGCGTGGGCTTTAATATTCGAAACACTTTAATACCTCTCCCACATCCGCCCCTTGAAATCGGGGGTTTCACCCGATCCCCCCACACCACCAAAACCTACTTGCAACCTCTCCCCCACCCCAACCCCGCCCCATACTCAAACACAACTTTTCCCCAGCACACCTTTACATACCAAAACACTCAAACACACACAGGCAGACACACTCCTTCCCCCAGCCCCCTCTCACTTCATACACACACACACTAACCTATAACCCATCTTCTGCTGCCCATCTTGGTCCGCCTGTCAGCCCCTGTGCGCATTCATGTACAGCAGAGGCATGACAGTTCCGATATAGAAAGACCGCTCTGAGCGTTTTCAGAGTTTTAATTCATAGTTTTTTAAAAAAAGGTCTTTTGACCTAGAACGATTGGTTCGTGCTTACAAATGCAACTGCCTCCCACTCTGAAGCTTCGACCACATCCCTCCAAGTCCAGAGGATCCATTCCAGACACTTCTCAAAACCAAATTAAGGCTCTATAGTTCATCTTTGAAGTACTTAGAACCTGTATCAGCACTTATTCTAGGCGTTTATGATACATTTCTGGGTTAACCCCACCCAACCGAGCGCTGGGAAGCAGGGTCTCACCATAACTAGCCGGATAGCCGTCTTCTGCATTGGAGGTTGTGTTAATCTCCATGGCGTTTTCATTGGAGGCTGGTGTGGCATATGCATGGAATTACATCACGTTCTGCCATTCACCCATGCCCATGCCCATGCCCCATTATTTTTTAGTTCAGCTAAGCTTTTGATCCTGTATAACCACAACCAGGAATCTGTTTCTGTCCCCATGTTAACCTCTCATATTTTGTCTGCATTTGCAAGTAAGAGGTACGATTTATATATCTGTATGTTTGCAATGTCTGAGTAAGGTTTTTATGGGTAAAGGTCATTTGTTAACTAAATACACTTAATAATAATACAAAAAAAGTAAAATGTAAGAGAAATCGATCAGCATAGCTGGGGCTCACTAAAGTTGTCATGAATACAGTACTGATGGCATACAGTGAGCATTTTGGAACACATTTAGAATGTTTTTAATTGCGTTCTAGATAATTAGCTCCTAACGAAGAAATGTATTGTCCCAAAACATGAAGGCACAAACTACATATGGAATATCTCGTATATGGACAGAGCTTAAAATGGTTGCTTCTGGAGAAAAAAACATAATGTACTTCTTGTATTAAATTATTTAAATAAAAACCTCTGAATATAAATTGGAAGGACTGCAGTTATTCAGCAATAGACGCGTTGCCTGTTCTCTGAGAAACTACACTGGAGTGCCCATTATAAGGGCAACCTTCGCTTCCCTGTCCTCCAGGACTGAAGTATTGCCATCCAATGAAATGTTTGAAATCTACTATCTTCACTTTTAAACAAATATGCACAGAAGGCTGCTCCTTTATATATGCACAGCCTGTCAGCTCTTCACGTGTTATTCTGTTTAAAATAATAGGTGGAGAATAATTCTATAGGTGAACATGAGTCATGAGCAGGTGTCACAGAAAGTAAATGTTCCGGAGGGCAACAGAATCGAACTTTTGAAATTTATTAGGAAAACACACAACCGTCAAAAAAAAAAAAAAATGTGAAAAACGTCTCGTTTAGTTACTGCTGGTTTGGCTCTTTGTTTGCCTCCCACTTCTTATTTGGCTGCTGTCTCAAGTGCTGAGAAAGCCATTTCTTAGTAGTAGTAGCAGAGAGAGAGAGAGAGAGAGAGATAGAGATAGAGATAGAGAGAGAATGAATATATATATGAAATTGGCAGACAACGAAGGTAATTCATCCGGTTGATGATGCTGGTGTGGCAATTTATTGAATTGCTTAAAGAGGGCAACATATGAGGTTGAGAGCTTGCTCTTCTGATAAATATTTAAAGATGTATTTATTGGATAATTATAACAAGGTTTTTAGTGATTGTTTTTTGTGTTTTTATGTATATGTGCGTAATTGTTAATATGCCGAATAAAAGCTAATAAATGAATGAATATCGCCCCTCATGATCGATTTATGGGACTTATTGAGTGAATAATACCTTACATGTTCTCTTAGCGTGGAAGTATTATCCAACCTTCAAAAACAACCAAAACTGTTTTTTCCTGGAACATTAACATAAGCATAATCTTACATAGACATATGGGCCCCATTACGAGTGTGGCTGTCTGGAAATAAGGGTGCCAGTAGCAATGAACCGGCACCCTTTCCGGACCGCCACATTACAAGTCTGCCTGCAGGGGCTGTTGCGTGGGCGCAACGTCCCAGTAGGCAGACTTGTCACAGAAGCACCAGCCCCGTTAGCAACAGTGCTGGTGCTTCCGTCTCCCCACTCCCATGGTGTCCTATGGGGTTACATGTGAATGGGGAACAACATTTTCCGGCACCCGACTTCCCAATCCACCGGGACTTGTAATGTTGCGTTGGCACCGGGAAGTCAGGCAACAGTAAAGTGTTACGAGTCGTAATGAGGCCCTAAAGTTGGAAAAATTATATGAATGTTTCAGGGCGTCTGGGTGATACAACGCCATAAGTAGTTGTGTTTTCATCTGTCCGCTTGGAGGACAGTAAGAAAATTAACTATCTTTCATTTGCACACGTGTCCAAGACATTTGTTTTTTCTTTAGCAATAGGTTCCATAAACCTAATAGACATGTCTGAATGAGCCAACTGATAAACGTATGCAACACATTGGGAAATCATATGCTTTCATAAAGCTTTCTTGGAAAGCAACACACAATCTGGTGCAAGGTTAGCACCCATTGATGGGCCGAATTTATTCAGACAGAATGGTCTGAAATAATGACTCTTAAGCAGAATCCCTACATTCAGAAATTCATGATGTCCACAATGAATACTTGAAAGCCTAAAGTATAAGACTGTATATACTAAACAGCACTGGGACCGCAGATATGGGTCAGGCCGGGTTAGCGAAGGGATGCTGCACTTTTTCTTATGGCGGTACCTCTGCCATGCGAGCCACCTCTCTGCTGGCTCTGCCAGGTACCAGTGAGGCAACACAACACTGCTGTATTTGCTAGAGCTCATTTATCTTGTTAATGATTACGAGAGATTTCTCCATCAGGAGAGATACCTCGACCAATAGCGTCTAACCTGCCTTCTCAGGCCACATGTATCATAACCCCAAACTACCAGGCCTACGAACTTTCGTCTAGCATCTCAGGAGTAACCTTAGTCTGGATGCGGCTCCATACATCCAGAGGTGGACTGCCATATAGGGCACTCTGGAGTTGGCCGGTGGGCCTCTGCTGTGGGTACCCTCCTTTTAGGCTCCTCTTAATCTCCCCCATGCACCCGGCCCCCTTATTTGTCCCACTCCTAGTCCCTTACATCCAGGAAATGTTTCTAAAATCTCATTTACCGATTCTCACTCTTAACAAATGCTATAGGCCAATCTTTTGCTATGCTTAGCTACTTTTAAATCTCTATATAAAAACAAATGTGCTTTATAATTTACTGATTTTTCCCAAATGTTCTTGTGGGAGAAGAGGGTGTGGGCTTGCTTGCACAGTGTAATATGTGGCCACTTTGAAAACCTTTCCATGCCTCCATCCACCTGGGACTCATTGTCTGCTCCCTTGGTGTGCTTTACAAGAGGCTCGTGCTGCTCGGCCCACATCTCCTAGTGGGGGCCACAAGTTGACACAGGCAAGCCCAGTTGATGTAGATGGGCAGAGCTCAGATTGCAGGAATTAGCCTCATCAGCCCAGCGTTAACTTCACAGATCAAAGCAGTAGGACACAGGAACGAGTTGTTCTGGCCCTGCCCTACGACCTCTGTTGGCGAAACCAATATTCAACTGAACTCTTTTTCCAGACACATAGATAGATTGCATGTGGCATAGCAAGGCCACCATCTTCAATGTTATTAATACATCACAAATAACTAACTTCTGCCGAGAAAAAAAATCCCTCATGATTTTTCATAGGGACAGATTTTGGCAGACCACATAAATTTACAAGGTTTTTGTTTCGTTCAAGGGGGCCCGTGTATTATTTTTTCATTTTGTGCAACAAAATAACTTCCTAAATAACAAATCTCTTCTTCAGAGGGGATATTGGAAGTTATGCTTTAGGAAGGAGGTTGTGGCATTTCGCACTAGATGAAACCGCATGCATTTTAGGAGAGCATTTTGCATTGTGCAAGGCTCAGCATGCTATTCAGCTTATTGGTTATGTGAGACAGGCATGGTGACGAGAGACACAGACTCAGAAAGTAAGATTTCAAAACCTTTCTTTAAAGTTTCAGGGTTGGTGTAATACCTAACTAGCCCCAACTCTAAAGGGATTTTTCCCTGAAATTATGCTTTTAAGGGCCATTGATGTCTGAAAATCCAAATAAAAAGCCACTCTGTGTCTAAATCTAGGCTTGCCCTCACTCTATAGAAGAACAGCAGGGTCCACAACTAGCTACCCTACTTCCACACCTCTAAGGTGGTCAGTGACCTCATAACCATGTATCGAGCAAAGGGCGGTCAGTAAATATATACAAAGCCATTCACCAGATTCAATAGAAAAATATACATATTTTAATTGATATACATTTTCACATAGAGTTTAAAAATAATTAAAAAAATTAAACGGATACGTGCAACAGGAATTGTTACACAGCGTTGTTGAAGAGGCCATATATGATATGGCTTTAAGGTGTTAAATAGTGATGTTAGTAGTAAAAAGTGACTGAATTATAATCAATATCCATGTCTAGAACATTTCACATGGAGCATCGACATATATTTGTGTTATTAGGTATTAAAGAGAACACCAGTATTGATTAAATCTTTTGTCAGTGTGTCTTCAGAACCCGTCTTCAGGACACTTAACACAGTTGGTGTCAAAACACATTCATTTTTTTGCTTCGTGCACAAGGCCCTATGCACCAAACCACTAAACCAAAAAAACAGTCTATAATTGAACACTTGGTGGGACCAGTTGGCGAATAAGGACATAACATAATTTGTGAACATGGGTGGAAGTCACCCAAAAGCTAACCTTTCTTTTCTTTTGATTTCTTGAGTGAGGGGAGTTTTTCTTGAGTTTTATTGATCAAGAGGATTCCTGTGGAGGTGCACCATTAAAAAAAAATTGTTTTATTTACTTGTATTAAATCATTTTGATTTTTACAAGATCCGAAGGAAAAAAACAGAAGAAAAAACTTTGTGAAGATGTTTGAAAATTAACAAAGTTGGAAGATGACGAGAAGGTTCTTTCCAGTTTACTATTTCTGGCGAGCGTCAAACTTCTCGATCGCATGTTTCAAAATCTTGGCTGCGGCTATGGTCCATCTAGTCTTTACTCCTGACATCAGATGGGCCTACCAGGTCTCTTCTTCGCACATTTTTGGGTGCCCAAGCAACGGACAGTGGGGGAACCACGCAATCCGAACGCGCCAGTGGCAACCTCCACCCCCGAATTGGTAGTTCCAATTTTCTATTTAAGTTCACACACTCTTACTCCGATTGAATCCAGCTTATTGAGTAAAGGTTTATCATGTGTTCCAACTATTAAGGCTAATGAATTCAAAACAGAACTAGAGCTGAAAAGCTTTTTTCAAATATTAAGGCTAAGATATTTCTTTCGCAATAACAGCAATGCGACCTCCACAAATACCAGTACATCAGCCTTAAAACCCCTGTCTTTCTTCACCCCCACCTCGAATTTGGTAACACCAGAGATATTGGCCTTCGAGAATAAGATATTACTAGAAGTCAAATATCTATTTAAAACAAGAAACCACCAGAAAGATAATCTAACAAAAGCCGAATGAATGCTGTTAAAACAGCTAGAGCCAATTCCTCTTTTGTAATCAAACCATCTGATAAAGGGTGAGGAATAGTCCTTTGGAACACCATATAATACAACACAGAGATTAACAAACAATTGGGCGATAAACAATTCTATAAAAAACTTGCTCGAAATCAGACTGCTGCTTTGACTGAAGAAATATCTAGCCTTATGCAACACACTTTTGACCAAGGGTGGATCGATCAAGAGGAAAAAAAAATGTTATGAAACAAAACCCAATAACCCTAGCATTTTATGTTCTACCCAAAATACATAAAAATGCACAGACACCCCTGGGCAGACCTATAGTAGCGGCTGTTGGATCGTTACTTGAGCTAGTATCCATCTATGCAGACTTTAAGACCGTTCGTATTTAAAATGCGATCGTACATACAAGACACTACCGCTATGATCAACATTCTGGACCATTTACATATGGTCCTGAAGATTTCTTAGTGACATAAGATGTCAATCCCTTTATACCAATATAGCGCATTTCACATGCATTGACATCATGCACCAATATCTGGAAAAAAGAGATGACCGATCAGCCCAGTCCAACTTTATTGTCAAGTGCATTAGGTTAGCTCTCATTAAGAAAGTTTTCTTGTCTGATGACACCTATTATCAACAGCTCCACGGGACAAGTATGGGGGCTCTGGAGGATGTTAGCCAGTAAGATAGCTCAGCTTGTAGAGCGCTAGCTGTTGCGATCTGTGCATGATTTGCAGTTTTTAGGTTTGAATCACAGCAAGGCAAGCTCAGCCTTTCATCCTTCCGAGGTTGATAAATGAGTACCAACTTCGGTTGGGTGATAATTGTATGTAAATATGTTCTATGTTCCGAGCTTTGTCAAAAGTGCAATATAAGTAACAGATTAACTTTGTCCAGCCAAAATGTGACCATGAGATTAGGTATAGAATTAAGCATTGCGTCCTTACATATCTCATAACATTGGCATACCATCAGGTAGTACTAGTTCCAGGAAATGCAGACTTTCATTAAAGATTAAAAGACAATTCTATCGAACCCCAAAACACACAATAAAAATCATGTTTGCTTTACTGTGTAATTGGCTAGGTTTTTGGGTTTACATTTTTTTTAATATATACAGAAGATCAAATGGTCAGACCTTAGAGAAATAATGAGGCGTATTGAGTGACTGTCACCCTGTATTAGATTTAACATCCCCTTCTACAGCATGTTTTAGGAAGTGAAGCAGCTGTAGAGTGACTGGCAATTGGTACATAAATAACTTGTTTTTTTTAAGGCTCAATTCCTTCTAATTATGGATTACTGAATTCCTACAATGCAAAGCTTTTCCGGTTTGAGTTAGCCTGCATATTGTGACAACTTGCTATCTATCAATGTTATATTAGATCGATCTTTGAGGATCTTGCACTGCTGAGGCAATTAACTGTTCCTGCTCTATGTGGGTGGTTCTCCCACATGCTTGGGCATGTTCTTTGTGACAGTGATTTGGACTGCTGAGGCCCATGATGTTCCAGTTAGGAGTGTAGCTTGCACTGCTGTGGTGAGGCTCATAATTTACCTATTCAGTGTGGTGGTGCTTGCACTGCTCCATCCATTGCAGTTCTTTCTCTATGCAAGTGGAACCTCTACTGTTATGTTCCATAACATATCTGTTACATGTTTGGTAATCTTGCATTGTTGAGACTCACAATGTTCCTATTCTATGTCAAGAAAGCATGATATACTGAGATCCATGCAATACAGAATGAGCGCAACCAGGGCTATGTTACACCTGTTGTATATGAGAGGAGCTTCTACTGCGTGGCACATTCCTGATTGGTACTTTGTGTGGGAATCTTCTACCCCTGCTTTACACCTTGCACCGATTTCCACCTGTTCTACATGATAAAAGCTTGCATTCGGGTTGCCCTGATTCACCTTTTCTGTTTGTGTAGGAGGAGCCTGCACGGTTTTTACTCAAGCTGTCCTGCTCTGTGTGAGCAAAGAGTTAAAAACCCTTTATATGCAATGGAAACTCAGTGTTAATGATCATCTGTTCCATTTGTGAGAGGGCGTTTGTGCCGCTGCACCTTGTGCTTTATCTGTCCGTTGTGAGAGAAACCTGCTTTTCTGTCATGATGCAGAAAGCTACCGCATGGTAATGATTTCCATACAGTTTTTGCACACGTCAGCTGGCGGTCACTTGCATTTTACTCGTTTGCAAAGAAGAAAACTCCTTTTTACTCTCTTGAAATCCCATTTAGTCTCAAAGTTTAAAAACAGGGAGTATTTACTCCCACCTCAAAATCTTGAGCACGAGTAAGATAATTACAATTTAGAAGCACCCATACAGAATAGCATGTAAGCTAGAACACGGTTTGGTTAAAATAGCATTTTCATGGCATTATAATATATTTTTATTAGTTGATTAATGTAAGTTCTCGAAGCATAAGGCATGACAGCTCTAGAGGGCTTTTTATTTCTAATATAGATTTGCTGTTGTGGTATCAATTCTGACGCAGTCTAGATTCTTGGGGTTTTTCTTTCTTGTTCTCTTCTTTCAAAGTCTTGCATCACTTTATGACATGATAAAATGGCATGAGGGTTAATATGAATCGATCGCTAACTCAAAAGATAAGCTGTCCATTGTCTCATGAAATCTACATGTCATTAAGGGCCTGATTCATGGAATGTTTTCCTATGCGATTGCGCCATTATAAAACACTTCCATGAATCAGGCCTTAAATGTCTTATAAAAAAAAAAAAAGGATGTTCTCAAATTTGAAAAACCTACAGGCAGATATAGTGCATCTACAGGAGACTAGTTTGAAGGACTCAGAAAATCTGTAAAGGTTGGGTAGGCCAAGTAACTGTTTCCTCCTGTTCTTCCAAATCAAGAGAAGTGATGATTTTAATCAGGAAGGTCATGCCTGGGGGAGTTGTCTCGTCTATTAAGGATAAGGAAGGAAGACCGGTGTCTGCAGTAATGAGATTCCAACAAACTGTTTTAGTGATATGCAATATCTATGCCCCCACAAGTAGTAAAAGTGCATTTATTGCTGAAGTGACTCAACACTTGCAAAACATTGGAGTTAAGGACATTTTATTAGGTGGTGATTAGACCTTCCTTTACACAGACATAATAAAGAGGTCCGAGGGGAAAGGAAGGTGAGCCATGAGGCACTAAAATCACTGATGAACAAATTAAATTTAATATATTTCTGGAGACTAGAACATCGAACCCCCTGGCAATATAGTGTCCACTCGGAAGCACATGAGGTCTATTCATGGATCGACAATACATTAACAACTGGGAAGATCACTCAAAACCTACTAAAAATCAGATTGAAAGCACATTCTCATTTATGACCAAGCTCCAGTCAGGATGGATGTGTTCCTTGACTACTCGACTCAGAGAGCTAACTCCTAGAAAAGGAACACATTCATTCTGGAAGATGAGTGAGTGATAGACATTAGTACAGCAAGAAGATGAATACTTTGTAAATACTAATATGAATTGGGAAGTCAGTGAAAATATAATCTGGGAAACATTTACAGGCCAATTCATGGAATTAATGTGCGCCGAAAAAAAGGCGCACGCGTGCGAAAACGTGCGATTTGCAGTGAAATAGCGAAAATTGCAGTGCAAGTGCGATTATCGCACAGAAAACATTGCACATCAATTCATGGAATTCCGTGCACGCGCAAAATGTGGGATGTGTGCTGAAAAAGTGCGCGGCGCACGCTGGCGCACAGGTCATCGAACGCCGTGCGATAAGGCCACAGCGAATTCGCACATAGCGCGACGCACATAACAAAAGTAGGCGTAACACGGGGCGTCACACGCAGAATGGGGAACAACTCGTGAAAACGTGGGCGTCACGGGGGGGAAGTACAGGAGGCAAGTGCGCAGAACGCCCACACGCTCGCCTACAACACGTATTCATGGAATCGAATAGGGAAAAACAGCGCACGGCCAAAGACACGCACAGGCCCATACATGTCCGCCACACGTAAGCAGGCGGTAGCGTCCCTGCGCAGGAAAAAAATGTGCGCCAAAGTCCTACACACGCGAGAAGGCCCACGCGCGATCGGGCCTGGGGGAGCGTGTGCGTGTATCTCAGAGGTACGTGAGAAGTTTCACACGCGATCGGGCCTGGGGGAGCGTGTGCGTGTATTACATAGGTGCGTGAGAAATTTCACACGCAATCGGGCCTGGGGGAGCGTGTGCGTGTATTTCAGAGGTGCGCAAGAAGTTTCACCTGCGATCGGGCATGGGGGAGCGTGTGCGTGTATTTCAGAGGTGCGCGAGAAGTTTCACACGCGATCGGGCCTGGGGGAGCGTGTGCGTGTATTCCAGAGGTGCGCGAGAAGTTTCTCACACGCGATTGGCCTAGGCGCGTGTATTTCAGGGGTGCGCGAGAAGTTCCACACGCGATTGGCCTGGGCGCGTGTATTTCAGGGGTGCGCGAGAAGTTCCACACGCGATTGGCCTGGGCGCGTGTATTTCAGAGGTGCGCAAGAAGTTCCACACGCGATTGGCCTGGGCGCGTATATTCCAGAGGTGCGCGAGAAGTTTCACACGCGATTGGCCTGTGCGTGTGTATTTCAGGGGTGCGCGAGAAGTTCCACACGCGATCGGGCCTGGGGGAGCGTGTGCGTGCATTTCAGAGGTGCGGGAGAAGTTCCACACGCGATTGGCCTGGGCGCGTGTATTTCAGAGGTGCGCGAGAAGTTCCACACGCGATTGGCCTGGGCGCGTGTATTTAAGGGGTGCGCGAGAAGTTTCTCACACGCGATTGGCCTGGGCGCGTGTATTTCAGGGGTGCGCGAGAAGTTCCACATGCGATTGGCCTGGGCGCGTGTATTTCAGGGGTGCGCGAGAAGTTCCACACGCGATTGGCCTGGGCGAGTGTATTTCAGAGGTGCGCGAGAAGTTCCACACGCGATTGGCCTGGGCGCATGTATTCCAGAGGTGAGTGAGAAGTTTCACACGCGATTGGCCTGGGCGCGTGTATTTCAGGGGCTCGCGGGTGTTTTCACACGCGATCGGGCCTGGGGGAGCGGGGTATGTGTATTTCAGGGGCTCGCGGGTGTTTTTACACACGATCGGGCCTGGGGGAGCGGGGTACGTGTATTTCAGGGGCTCGCGGATGTTTTTACACGCGATCGGGCCTGGGGGAGCGGGGTACGTGTATTTCAGGGGCTCGTGGGTGGTTTTACACGCGATCGGGCCTGGGGGAGCAGGGTACCACTCACTGTCTGCCTTGCGTGTAGAAGAACGCATAGCCAACACCCACCCGCTGTGAAGTAATAGCGTGTGAACCCCAATGCCTGCAAAACACACGCACCGCACCCCACGAAAAGCAACGCCCGTGCGCGATACTTCACAGACACGCATACGCGCTAAGGGCCTTTGGTCCAATGGAATCGAGTATGTGTGCTGAGGCGCTTACGCGCTAAGGGCCTTTCCTCGATTCACACGCTGACATGCAGAATTTTCACGTGCCAAATCACTCCATATCAAGCTGGCCACGCGTAAGCACACGGAAGACCACGCTCCTGCCCAAAAGGCCGAATTACTGCCCCCCAGAGCCCCGAGCAGCCTCCCACGAGCCATCTGCTGCTGCCTGCCTGCCTGCCTGCTGCCACCGTGCCCTGCCATTTGGTGCCTGCACATCAGCCATCTGCAGGGGTCCAGTTGCTGTGTCCACCCCTGCTGGAACAGAACACTCCCGACTGGGATACCATCGCTCCACAGCCCAGCCCCAGGACCCAGTTGCCCACCCACGCCTGCCTCGGGGGTCGCCATGTCGGGGCAAACACCATCCGAGACCACTGGCGACCCCCAGCCAGAGGGGCAGAGGGCCACCAGCTTCAGTCAGAAGGAAGTTGGTGTCCTGGTGGAGCTTGTCCTGGGGCATTATGATGCCCTCTTCGGATCACCACGCGCAGACAAGGAAGGACGGGACAGGATCCGGGACGACTTTGTGGTTGCCATCAACGCGGAGGGGGTGGCAACCCGCAACATCAAGCAAGTCAAGAAGCGCTGGGAGGACTTCAGGTCCAGGACCCTCATAAAGGCCCGGCGCCTCGTGGAGGGGGGCCCGGGCAGCATGAGTACCATCCAGCTGAGGGTCCTGGAATGCGTACGCCCAGCGCTCCATGCCCAGATCCTTGAGAGGCAGACCCGTCTGGAGTCGAGCGGTAAGTGGCCAAGCATTGCTGTGTGAGACAGGGCATGTTGCAGCGTGCTGGTTGTCTGATACTTGCCTGTATGTGTGACATAGGCCATGTACGCATGTGTGTGTGCAGGGACATCATGGTCATGCATGTGAGACCAGTAATGTGTGAAGCACACGGTTGGTGTATGTGTTTAAATGTAACATGGGGAGCCCTATGCGGAATGGACACATGAGAGCATGCCAATCTCTGTTCCTGGACATGGGTGTGGGTGAGGGATGGGTGCTGATGCCATGTACATGTATGGTGTCCATGTCTGTTTTTCTGACCTGCGTGCCTGTGACTTGTGGATGCCATGGATGCATGACACAGGTCTGTGACAATGTTCAGATTCACTGATGCAGCCTTGTTATCCTTGCATCCACTGTGTTTGGGGTGTATGAGTCCTGATGGATGAAAGTACGTTGAAGTGTGTGCATGTGATAGGCATGACCCATGATGCATGCAAGTCCAAAAACAACATTGTATGCTTCAAGAGTCCCTTGGACATGTTTGCTTATGTCCATAGCATGCGCCATGCCTGTTACTGCATGTGTTTTGCCTGCACTGACCCATGTGTTGTGGAGGGACATGATGGAAGTGATCTTTGACAGTGCCACTCATCTGCTATTGCTTCCTGTCTAGGGGACCATTGTACAGTACCCTGATGCTTGTGTTCTATGTCTCCCTCTACACAGCGCAAAGTGAAGAAGAGGGCGGAGACGGCGCTGTGGAGCTAAGCGGCGGGGATGCCCCCACAGCTGCAGCGGAAGGGGTGGGTGAGCCCCCACAGGGGCTTGCAACGGCGGAAGACGGTGTGGAGCCATCCAGGTTGGTGGTTTCCACAGAGGAGGAGGAGGCCGCTACTGAGCCGCACATGGGGCCTGGTGGGGGCATCCCTGCTGGTGCAAGTGCTGCAGTCCAGGGGCAGGGGCAGGAGGCAGCACAGGTCGCCGTGGAGGTGCCTGTGCATGTCACTGTCCCTGACACTGTGACTGCACCACCATGCACCAGCAGGGATGCCCCATCCCAGGCCCGTCTGCAGGTAGGGGGGGATGTCCATTTCATCTGACTCTCCTCCACCTGCGGACGAGGGGACCCCTGGCCGTATGGAGAAGGTCCTGATTGGTGTCGCGTTACGCACGGCTGTCATTCGTGATGAGGTACGTGCTTCCCGGGGGGAGCACGCACGTCATCACGAAGAGCACCGTGCCAACGTGGCCCAGTTGGGAGCGTTCATGGTCGGGGGTCTCGTACATGTGTCGGGCACTCTGGCGACCCTCTCCTCCTCTGTGGAGGCTATGCGCCAGTCGTACTCCATGCCGTCTTCCGGCCCAGATGCCACCAGGGCCCCCTGGGGACCTGCCCCGACCAATGCAGCCACCTCGGTGGGGATCCCATCCCTGCCACAGTCGGGAGTCGGAGGTCCAGCAGGGGTGGACACACCAGCAACTGGACCCCAGCAGATGGAGGATGTGACGGCATCATCGGGCAGGGCACGTGGACGACGGCGTTGGTGGTTTCCATCAGCCTGGATGCCGTTGTGCTGGCACAGGCAGTTGGTCGGAGGCAGCGGCAGGCTCGACGTGGGAGGCATCATGGCTCGGGGCCATCAACATCAGGGGTGCAGGCATCGGCCGGAGGGCAGGAGAACCCTGGAATGGGAGTGGCTTCCGTGTGGGAGCGGTTGGGCCAGCAGATAGGTGCGGAGCGGCAGCGGGCAGAGGAGGAACGGCTCACAATGGTCATGGCGGAGAACTCCAGGCGGAGGGCGCTGAGGCGGGCTGAGTGCCTCGAGGGTCTTCGCAGGGAGTTGGAGCTGGACACTGCATTATCCCTGCGGGACCTCGGGGCCAGGGAACATGCCCGCCTCCAAGCCATTGAACAGGAGTTCGATGATGCCCTGGCCCATGACAACAACCAGTGAGCCGTCGGACTAGCCCGCTGCCCTTGTAAATAGTTATGTAGTTAGTATTAGGTTTCCTTTGGTTTTTTATTTATTTTGGACCTTTTGGACAATGGGCCACATTTTTGTATATAGTTTTATTTTATTAGGTAGTATTTTTATGTAGGTTTCATTTCTTCATTTGGGATCATGGACCCTGGTTTGTTTATCTGTATATAGTTGACTGTTGGATTTTTTAATTTTACCTTGGATTTACTTTCTTGAACTGTGACTTTGGACACCTTTCCTTTGGATTATGATTTGTCGTTTTTCATTATTTTACGGACATGCTGCTTTTGGTTTTTGATTCCCATTGTCATATGTTTATGTTTAATTTCATTTATGCTGTTTTTAATACATTTTTTTCATCAAACTTCAATGTGTAGTATCATCTCATTGGTATCATGCATATCATGATATGGGTTTTGAGATTCACTGACACCCATTGGGTGTATGTGAGGGCCATGTGTTCATTTCCAAACTTGCTATTGGGGTTCTATCATGTCATTGCCATTTCTAAGTGTGTGGATGCAATACTCGAGTGGGTGTTTTGCATTTGGAGGCTGACCATAAGGGCCAGGGATCTGGATTGTGATGACATGTTGGCTGGGGGACATGTGTGGGGGCCTGCTGGCAGGTGCCCCGCAATGCTGGGGGGTGGGGGTGCAGACATGAGTGGGACATGAGTGGGGGCCTGCTGGCAGGTGCCCCGCAATGCTGGGGGGTGGGGGTGCAGGGGGACATGAGTGGGACATGAGTGGGGGCCTGCTGGCAGGTGCCCCGCAATGCTGGGGGGTGGGGGTGCAGGGGGACCTGAGTGGGACATGAGTGGGGGCCTGCTGGCAGGTGCCCCGCAATGCTGGGGAGTGGGGGTGCAGGGGGACATGAGTGGGACATGAGTGGGGGCCTGCTGGCAGGTGTCCCGCAATGCTGGGGGGTGGGGGTGCAGGGGGACATGAGTGGGACATGAGTGGGGGCCTGCTGGCAGGTGCCCCGCAATGCTGGGGGTGGGGGTGCAAGGGGACATGAGTTGGTGATCAGTAGTGCAAGGAGACATGTGCCTTTGCTGGGGGGCATGCCCATGTTGGGTGGGCTGCGTGCGGGACATGACCAGGGATGCAGGGTAGTCCCCTGTGGTGTGGGCTGCCTGCAGGGGCCGTGGAGGGTGTACAGGGGACACCTGGGAGGACCCACACTGCCAAATCACATGTAGGACTCCCCAGCACCCCTGAAATACACATACCCTGCTGAAATCGCGTGTGAAAATTCTCGCGCACCCCTGAAATACATGTACCCTGCTGAAATCGCGTGTGAAAATTCTCGCGCACCCCTGAAATACACGTACCCTGCTGAAATTGCATGTGAAAATTCTCGCGCACCCCTGAAATACACGTACCCTGCTCAAATCGCGTGTGGAAATTCTCGCGCACCCCTGAAATACACGTACCCTGCTCAAATCGCGTGTGAAAATTCTCGCGCACCTCTGAAATACACGTGCCCAGGCCAATCGCGTGTGGAACTTCTCGCGCACCTCTGAAATACACGCGCCCAGGCCAATCGCGTGTGGAACTTCTCGCGCACCCCTGAAATACACGCGCCCAGGCCAATGGCGTGTGAAACTTCTCGCTCACCTCTGATATACACGCACACGCTCCCCCAGGCCAGATCGCGTGTGGAACTTCTCGCGCACCACTGAAATACACGCACACGCTCCCCCAGGCCAATCGCGTGTGGAACTTCTCGCGCACCTCTGAAATACACGCGCCCAGGCC
The DNA here is from genome assembly GCF_040938575.1 of Ambystoma mexicanum. NCBI lineage: Eukaryota > Metazoa > Chordata > Amphibia > Caudata > Ambystomatidae > Ambystoma > Ambystoma mexicanum. The sequence goes on from NC_090934.1 coordinate 1,284,166,099, forward strand.
AATCGCGTGTGGAACTTCTCGCGCACCCCTGAGATACACGCGCCCAGGCCAATCGCGTGTGGAACTTCTTGCGCACCCCATGGAGAGCCAACTCAGGCTCCAGCCTATACCCGCCACTGCTGCCCTGCACCCCGGCGGGCCTCTGTTTGCACAGGACTGCATGTGCCCCTCCTCAAGAGGGCCTTGATCCACGCTTGGACATTGGATATAGAGGCTGCCCTCTCCCTGCACTACACTGCCGGCCGACTAGCCATAACTGTTCTGGTTCGGCCCTGGTTGGGCCCTGCAATTTCACTGAACATTGCCTCTACTTCCCTGCACACCAGTGCCCACGTACTCGCTACCTGTCCCTCTTGCTGCGCCTACTCGGATGCTGGCCCAGATACTGGCCTTCCATCAGAGTGACAGGATCGTGCGGTCATTGCGGCTGCTCCGCACCTTCCTGAAGCTGCGAACCCTGCCGCCTTCACCCGCGTCCCATATGCGCAATTATGGCCTGGCGATCTGTCTTACTGATCCGCGCTTCCCCGATTGCGGGGCTTGAGGCGCGCCTTCTCAACACGCTCGCCCTGGTCCCCACTCTGAGCACTCAACGTCCTAATATCATCCGCTACGATGTCCAACAGATCTAGGAACACTAATAAAGCCGGGGCCATGGACAAATTCGCCAAACTCACCCGAGGTCCGACTCGGCCCACACGTCAGACGACCAGGTGATCGATATGCTCCCTGCTGAGGCACCCACCACAGACCTCACCTCAATCATGGAATCCATGGCTAGAAACTTTGCGGTATTTCATGAAAAGTTTGATGACATCAATGCCAATGTAGCATCGCTCAGAGCCAAATTGGACCAACAGGGGACGAGAATCATGGAGGCGGAGAACAGGATTGGAACCAACAAAGACAACATAGACACGCTCCAGGGCACTGTGTCCACCCTGGTTGCGGACATGAAGGCGGTCAGGGCCAAATGTGATGACCTCGAATCCAGGTTGCGCAGAAATAATATACGCATCATTGGTGTCCCGGAGACTGCGCTGAGGGGCAGGCTTGAACCGGCAGTCGAAAATCTTTTGAAGGAACTGCTGGGCAATCCAGACATGTCGCCCTTCTTCACCATTGAAAGGGCACACAGGGCGCTCTCACCGCAGCCCAAGCCTGGCGACTTCCCGAGGCCCATCATTGCGAAAGTTTTGAGCTTCAAGGACAGCGACCTAATTCTCCGCCTCGCTCGGGAAAAGGGCGAGCTACGTATGGACTTGCAGGTGATCAGAATTTTCCCCGACTTTTCTACCAGAGTCCAACAGGAGCGCCGCCAGTTCCTTGGAGTGAAGAAACTCCTTAGAGAAAGAAACGTTCCATATGCCATACTTTTCCCGGCACGCTTGAAGTTCACATTCAATAACAAGTTATATTTCTTCACTGTGCCGTCCGAAGCGGTAAAATTCATTGAGGCACATGTTCCCCTGCAACCTCCTGGGGATGGCTCTGTGAACAATGACTGAACTCCATGTTGATCTGTGCTGTTTCTCCGCTATGACCATATACTGTCTGATCTATACCACTGCTTGCTCGCATCCATGGTCGGTTGTGCTTTGTATCCACTCCGGTATAACGCTCCTCTATGCATGTTTAATTTTTGCCTCGCTCACACTCTTGCCATGGACCAAATGCTTTTCGCGCTGCTTAATTGATTGCATTCACTCTGGCTGCCTTCTAAACCTTTTTATGGTCACTCCTGGTTGCCAGGCTGCTGAACCACTATGTTCCTTCTGTTGACCCCCGCACTCGACTGAGCAAAACAGGGACATTCACAATATGACCGCTAACACTGTTTGCTTTGTAACGGAACCACCTGGTTCCTAGCGTGCTACTACACGGCAATAGCGCACCCCATTGCGATTGCACTGCTCTTGGTTATGCCCTTGTTGTGGGCCAGCCCCGGTTGGGCTTCTGGACAGACTGGGCCATGTTGGGGTCGGCCCAGCTCTGCACTGTTGAGGGTGGGTTTTGTTCACACTGCTGAGTTTGGGTTGGTGGTGAGGGTGGAGTGTGGGAATGGGGTGTTACATAAAAAAGGCAATCGAGGTCCCTCGGCACGCACGGAGGCAAACCATGTGTGCACTCCCGTCTTCGACCCTGGGAACACACACCACTGCTGTACCTGGGATATTCGCGGACATGTGCATTGTGAGTTTATGTATCTGCTATTGAAATGTCCACCGTCATAATGTCTTGGAACGTCCGCGGATTGAGCAATCACACTAAGGCTCGTAAGATCATGGCCTTCACAAGCAGGCAAAGCTGCAAGGTACTACTCCTACAGGAGACACACTCCAACGCCCATATCCCGGGCACCATGGCCCCGTCATGGGGCCCCGCTAGATTCTTCACTTCTTATTCCTCCCAATCCAGGGGCATCCTCACAATGGTACATAAATCGATCAAATTTATACTGCATAAGAGCTACATAGACCCCGAGGGCCGCTACGTCATACTTCACTGCTCCCTGGTGAACAAAGAATACTTACTTGTCAATACATATTGCCCCAATGTCGACTCTCCCGAGTTCTTTGATGTGGTGACCAATATACTGCTGGGCTATGTAGGAATCCAGACTATATGGGGGGGGGACATGAACCTCATTCTGGACACTGTCCTGGACAGAACTAGCACGGCCTCCCGCACCCTATCCAGTGCTGCACGTAGGCTCCACTGCCACATGCGGACACTTGATATTCGCGATGCTTTGAGGACACTACACCCTCAGAGCCGGGAGTACACTTATTATTCGTCTGTACATGACAGCTCGTCCAGAATAGACCTGTTTTTCGTGTCCACTGAAACCATGGGCAGGGTGGAGGGGTCCCAGATTCTCCCCCGCACATTATCAGACCACGCTCCAGTCACTCCCTCGGTGAAGCTAGGCATGCCCGTCGCAACACTTAGCACCTGGCGATTCAAATCAGAGGCCCTCGGGGATATTGTGTTCAGAGCCGAAATTCTGGCTGACATTGAATCCTTCTTTGAGCGCAACTCTCTTCAGGGCACTTCGGCTGCGGTTCGGTGGGATGCCTTTAAGGTGTATATCAGGGGAATGTCCATCTCACGGGAGGCTGGGTTACTAAAAACAATTTGCGCGGCCCTCGGTCGCTCCGAAGCCAAATTGAAGCAACTGGAGCAGCAATGCTCCACAGGGGCTGACCCTGCCATACTGGCCCAAATCAGCGAGGAATTGCAAGCATTTAACGCACTCGCCACCCGTGAAATCCAATACTTCAGCCGGCCACAGGCCGCCAGGAAATACGGCGAAGGGGATAGGCCAGGGAAAACACTGGCAGCGTTGGTGAGAGTGGAATTCGGCCGAACTCAGATCACCTCCATCAAGGATCGTTTCGACAACGTACAATGGGCGGATCAACAGATCTTGGGTGTATTTACCGAGTTCTATAGGTCCCTGTACTCCCAACCTGCCGAACACACCGAACAACACATACGAGACTTGCTTGCCCAGATTCCCACTACTGAAATATCCTCTGCCACCCGCGACCAGTTGGATTCCCCGATCATACTTGACGAGATAGTGATGGCTATCTCAAATCTGCCCAAGGGCAAGGCGCCGGGGCCCGACGGCCTCACTGCCGAGTTCTATCAAGAGCACGTGGCCATATTGGCCCCCAGACTACTCGAGGTCTGGGACGAAGCACTCCGGGTCTCCATCCTTCCTCCCTCCATGCGTGAAGCTGTCATCACGGTCCTGCTCAAGTCTGGCAAACCGGAAGACGAGTGCAGATCCTATAGACCTCTTTCCCTTATGAACCTCGACACCAAAATCTTTGCAAAGATCATAGCGAACTGCTTTCTGCCTATCATGCCATACTTAGTCCATGAGGATCAGGCAGGCTTTGTCCCCGGCAGGTCCACCTCCCATAACATCAGGAGACTGTTCAATGTTTTGTCCCGTATAGATCAAGATGCCCAGGCAGTGGCGGTCACCTTGGATGCTCAGAAGGCCTTTGACATGGTCTCGTGGAGCTACATGTGGTTAGTGCTGGAGACAATGGGCGTTAGCCCAAACATGATCGGGTTTATCAAATTACTATACGCCTCCCCTGTAGCATGAGTAAGGACCAATTCTTTGACATCTGACCCCTTCACGCTTTTTAGAGGCACCCGGCAGGGTTGCCCCTTCTCCCGGATTCTCTTTGCACTCGCAATAGAGCCAATGGCGGACTATGTGCGTGCAAGTCACGCCCGCAGGGGAATAAGGCTGAAAGATGACCCCGAAATAATTTCCTTATATGCGGACGATGTGCTATTGTACATCAGAGAGCCCACGACCCACATGGATCCCATACTAAGGGATATCACGCGCATCGGCACATACTCTGGTTTCACGATCAATTATTCAAAGTCTGAGATCTTCCCGCTTACCAAATCTACCTACCAACCCACCACCGAGTACCCCCTCCGCTGGTCCCCGAACGGCATCAGATATCTAGGGTTGCAGATATCCTTGACTAAACCCACGCTACTGGCCGACAATTATGTGGCCGTAGCACAGTCAGCTGAGGCCAAAATGTTGAGGTGGCGCTCTCTCTCATTGTCCATGGTGGGTCGGCTCTCTCTCATCAAAATGATTTTGCTCCCCAAGCTTCTTTACACTTTTGGTAACGTCCCTATATGGCCTGGGAAGGGATACTTCACCAAACTACACACACTATGCGCGCAGTTCCTATGGCACTCCGGCGCAGTACGCAAGAAGTGGTCGGACATGGCGCTCCCATATAAGCAGGGGGGGTCTCACGGCTCCAGAATTGATTCTCTACTGGACCGCGGCCCAGGCCCAACATGCCACCCACTGGTACCCTGGCTCCCCGACACGGCCGCATGTCAAGTTGGAGCGACTCGCGGCTATCGACATCAACATGATGTCCCTCATACTACATCGTCATTGCACACCTGACTCTCCTACTGACCCTGTTGGTGCGACTATTAGGGCCTGGAAACGTCTGCTGTATCCAACATCCGAATCCTCCCCTTACTATAAATGGCTCCCAGTGTGGGATTTCCCCGGCCTAGAACCCACACGTGACACTGCATTAGCCCAACACTGGGGGGCCTTGGGATACCAGGCACTGTCCGACTTTTACCCCGAAGGCAGATTTATCGACCCCCAAACATGGAAACATGGCCACACCAGATCCACATTAGAGACTCTCCAATACTATAGACTACGGGCAGCGTTCCGCACCGCATGGCACTCAATCGCAGATGAACCCCCGGATAACCCGGCAATTGCTTACATTGCCAACTCTGGCGGCGCCTGCGGCGTCGTCTCCTCACTATATAAGATCCTACAGGAGAATGCCTCTATCCCAGTTCTCCGAGCGCGGGTTGATTGGGCAGACGAACAGGGCCTAGAGATATCCGATGCTGCCTGGGGTGAAATGTGTCTACACACCAAAAAGGTCTCCCTCAACTTCCGCTTCCGCGCCATGCAGTACAAACTCCTCAACAGGCTTTACTACACCCCACGTAGAACCACGAGGTTCATCCGCACCGCGGCTGCCTTGTGCCCCCGGTGTGGTGCGGAGGAAGCTGACCATTTGCATATGTTTTGGGCCTGCGGGGAGCTGTGTGGGTTTTGGGATAGCAAATAGCAAACGCTTTCCGCAATAACTGACACCGTGGTTGACCCTGACCCCCTGGCGGTTCTGTTCGGGGCCTGGAAAACCGATGGCTCCAGACGTCTGGCCAAATTTCTAAACATAAGTTGTATGATCGCCAAAAAGTGTATACTCCAGAGTTGGAAATGTCCTTCTCCCCCAACCTATCACAAGTGGCTCCGCTTACTCACCTGGGCACGGAATTGTGAGGAGGACTATCTGACTACACTCCCCACCCAATCTCGCCCCAAGAATATTTGAGGTGAATTTAACACCTACCTTAACAACCTAAGCGAGGACACCCCCGTGTCCGGTCTGTCCCCTGCCCCGCCGGGCTCTGACCCCACTGGATGAACCCCCTCTGTTGCTCCTCCTCAGGTATTGCTATGCTGTACATGCTGTGATTGCTGTATCGTATTTGTTGTGCTGCTCTACGATGTAACTGCTGTATACATTTGTTGCCCTTTGTGGGTGCCTTTTGTACCTCTGCCGGCAAAAATAAAAACTTTTTTAAAAAAAAGGAAATAATTATTTAAGGACTCGGAACGGCATTAGCAACAGTAACATTCGATGTAATTGACATTGTCTTTGGTAGAGCGTGCTTATACTTCTTAGGCAGTGCTGGGTGGTTGCAGTAGACCGTCTTTAAAGGTGTCCTTCATATTTAATCAGATCAAGGAGGAGAGTATGCGAGGATGGGCAAGGGGGTAGACGGTCTAGAGAGATGAAGGAATTTGGTACCGGAAGCAATTTTCAGGGCGGGGATGAAGCGGGCAGGCTGGAAGGACTAACTCGGCTTTTAAGCATTTTACAAAGCAGCAAAAGTTATGTTTTATCTTCAGTACTGAGGGCGTACATTTAGCAATTTAGGGCCTTTTTGAGTGATCACCCTCCCTCCCTCACGATCAGATTTCCTTTGGCTAAGAGGACTTAATCATGCCTAAAGTTCACTAACCTAAGTTTCTCAAAGAGCTTATGGCAAGATGAGGTCAGACAGATATCGGTTTGTGATCGCCCAGTGTGTGATGCAGTCTTGAAGCGCAATGTTTATCAGGAAGCCACTGTAGAGATTTGTCATGTTGGCATAACTTGATCAAATGTATTCAGGTTCATCCCCTAGGCCTAGACGGTCCTGTTCTGGATTACCTGAAGTTGATTTATTGCACTTATGGATAGGTCGAAAGAGGTTTCTGCAGCAGTCCAAGCAGGAGAGCAGCAGGGCTTCCATCACCTCAATATTGTCTGTCGCAAATGAAGCTGGGGCAGTATCTTCCTTTAGATGTGTAAATAGTGGAAAGCTCTGGTCACTTCATCTATTTGATGGGTGAAAGTTTGCATGGGCCAATGATGGCATTTGGGTGTTTAGCTTTCTAAATAAGTGCTGTGACAGGGTAGCCAAGTGGGATGTACAAAGAGACTTGACACGAGGCGAAGTAGCAGTTGTGACAAAGTCGCAGCGGTTCCATTTCATTTCATCGCAGGGTTTTTTGCCGCGATTTTTTTGACAAAAAAAACCCGTCCATTTTTTTTTTTACATTATTTTTGTGGGGGGGGGATACGATCCCAACCGCCCTCATTTTCTAAAAAATTCTATGTGAATCAACATCTCTCGATGAAAGGACATCGTACCGTCGCAGCACCGACGTCACATCTAGCCACTGGTCCACCTGAAAGTAGTACTGACAGGACCAGCCCTGAAATATGTCTGAGCCCCCAGAGAGCAACTAGTTAGGAAGTACTGGGTCCCAAAGAACCAAGGTATTCAGGACTGCCTCTCCCACGATGCACCAGGTTTAGAAATCAAAACCCTGGAGAAGATTCTGGAAAGTCTTATGAGATTTAGAAAAGGATATGTTATGGGAAAACACTAGCACATCCAGAGAGACTCCTTAGTCAACAGGTGTGGATCCTCAAAGGAAAAAAACGAACTTATCCCAACCCTCCACACCCTCTCCCAGCAGCAGAACCCATGAAGGAAAGTGGTTTTCTCCCTCCCCTGCAACATTTAAGGAGAGAAATAGTTCCTTCCGCTACCCCCAAAGGAAAACGGATGTTACACAAGAGGGCACTTACTGGAGCTTTTCCTGTCCCTTGTGATGGCCTTTCAACACCTGAAAACCACAAAACGAAATTCTGTTCAGGACGACAGCCAAGAGGCAAGACCGGAGCAGAGCAGCAGCGCAATACCAGCTCCTACACTGGAAATAAATCCCAAATGGCTAGATGCTATTTAAAGACTTCTTTGCCCTAGCTTGCTATAGAAAGCCAACTATTCAATTAATTTTGAAAGTTTGGCTCAGTCAATGGGGGGACGTCTGTGAGCTGGGAGCTGAAGAGAGAAGTTTGTTGAGAAAGCTGAAGAGTGCCAGACAAGGGGAATCCTTTGAGTCCAGAAGAGGGGTGGGTCCCCTGAGACTCCAGAAAAGGATTGTACTCCTGTGAGGGAGAGAAAAGTCCCCTTGAATACCAGAAGGGGGGTGTCCACCAGTCAGGGGTAGGGGATCCCCTTGCGACCAGAACAAAGAGACCCAAGAGAAGAGGGGTGAGAAGTTGAAGGAGAGAGTGACTGATGCCCAGAAGAGAGGATGTTTAACAGAAGAACAATGTCAGTTGAGCTCCAGAAAAGGGGTGTGCTCCAGTGAGGAGGAGGAGAGCCCCTTAAGCCCAGAAGTGGGGTGTGCTACAGTGAAGAGAGAATAGAGAGTGACTTTGATCCCACAGAGAGGGGCTAACATGTAACAGGGGGAGGAGACATAATCTAATGATGCTGGCTGACGCTCCTGGCATTTCCGATGCATGCTTAAGCACTAGTGCCATAACTCAGTTGCTGCTGTATATGCCACAAAGGTCCATCCCCCACTGGGCCCTGTGTTGATGGTCACTTCTGAATACTTGTTCGATGTTGCCAGCCCAAAGTGACATGTTGCATGATTGTCTGTACCATCCACTGACTCCATTAAAGAATTCCAGGTAGGGTCCAGCATGGTGTCAAAACTCAGAAGGTCTGGCGGCACAGTAACTTCACAGGCACATGGGCACAGGAGAGTGAAACGAAACATCAACAAGCTCCACCCTTAAATCAAAGTCCTTCCCCACCGTGCATTCCAAATCAATGATCTTCTTACACTCCCATGCAACTGCTGACAAAATGCGGACGCATCTTTGGGCAGAGGAGCACTGCATCTGTGAGACCTACAAAGCCTTTGGCAGCCGGCCGTATCTTTTTAAAGTTTGTGAGTTTGCAGTACATTTTTATGGTACTCCATCTAGCCAAAAAATAGAGTAGACAATACTGAATGACTATAGTTACTCATTATGTGTTCCTCCAGATGTTTTTAACCATAGGCAGTTGTGAAGGATCAAGAAGGTTTACGTCCAAAACATCTGAAGGGCAACGTAATGAGTAACCATGCACTAAAGGGAATCACAAAAGGCAAACTGCAAAAGTTCTGATTAAGGATGGCAATCGGTGTGATAAACCAGTTCCCCTAGCAGGAGTCTGCAACCTTTGGCTCTCTGGATGTGTTGAACTATAAAAGCAGTTACTGTACGTGGAGTCTGCTCAATGATATGAAGTAAACTTCTTCGGCTCACCACTTACCAAAATAAACATAGAAGAGCACTGGTTGGTCAGAGTGTACCAAACTTGGTAAACAATGAATTTGGGCTTTTGTTCATCTCCTACAGGCTGAGAGTAGTTACTATTACTCGACTAAACAGAACTGTATTAATCATTTTTACTTTGAAAACACTGATTGTACCTACAGCAGCTATCACCCCTCATTTGGGGGCGGATAAGAGGGATAAAGGCCTCTCAGCCTGGGCCCAATGAAGGCCTGAGCGAGGCAAGCGTCTTCAGTCGGGCTCTAGGCTTTACAGCACTGAACGCAGGGATAACAGCTATTGTATCAAGTGATAGTATTGTTAGAAAAAACATTGTTGGCGAACAATATTTCTTTACTCACGCTATGCAGCACTTTCCCCACAATTTCTAGGACTGAAGTTTGTTTATATAATTGTACCAGTCCTAGAAAACGCTGGGAAAGGCGTTTAGTGGGTGAAAGAAATATTGTTTACCCGTGATAATATCACATACAACTGATAGCTATTAACACCACAACGCCAAAACTATTGTCATTTAAATAAGAACTTAAACATAAGAGCTTGAAATAGGGGTTTTCAATGTAGCTTTGTAATGTTTTTCAATGCAGATGATATATGAGGATGGATTTATGTAGCTATGTGTCACACCCTTTTAACGCCCATTCCTAAGTGAGATCTATAGAAATTTCCTCCCATTTTCCCTCCAACCACACCTCTGTTTGCACTCTTTAGCTGAATTTGTATAGTGTGGTGAAATTGCCAGCCATTTTAACTTCCAAAGTGGCGGGCCCGGGCCTTTTAATGTTATTTAAAAGTTGTTTGACTTGATTGATGCTTTAAAATATATTTTTTTCCTGCAGCTTTCAAGTTATGTTACACATTTTACAGTATTTGTTATTAAAAATAAACAAGGTACTGTGGTAATTTCGTTTTGATGTAAAATATCTCTGAAAATGTACATCTAGTGGCTTGTGGGGGATTAGTCTAATGTTTTTGAATAAGTGCGAGTGTTATTCGACAGTGCGTGCAGTGTTTTTTTTACTTCACAACAAGGAGTTAGAGGTTGTTTCCCGAAGGCTGATGGCTTGGGGGATCCCAAAAGCTGGAGGTGGGGTGTCTGCTGCGAGACCACCGCCTCTGTCGTGGCCTTGTAAGTTAATGCAGGTCTGGGGAGATATGGAATTTAAGCAAGACAAAGATGCGATTTAGGGAACAGCGGCTACTGCCGCCACTTCAAATTCGTGAGGGGAGAGTAAACAGGACAGGCAGAGAGCAGCTCCTCTGCGCGCTGACAGGCAGCACCCACTCTCTCTGTCCACTCCCCATCCCTGCGCCTTCGGTTCGCTGTAAATGAAGTCCTAGCTGACTGATGTGACTGCGCGCAGGAGACCCTTCACCCAGCGCAGGTAGGAGCGGCTCACGCTGGTTTTTGTTTATTATTCATGACCGGTGATATGTCGTGAGGGCGCGATGTCACCACCTCTCACATCCTCCTGTGGTCCAGGCCCCAGATATTCGCTGTCATTTCTGGGGATTCGAGTCTGGCGCTGAGCTTGACAGATATCTGATGCACGACCACCACTGTCGCTTTTTTGTTGACCACAGAGGTTTGTGAGAGTCTTTCTGATGTGCAGCTGTGGCAGTTGCCAAACCTGTCCCCTACCCATTTTTATGTAACCATTTTAAGCGCTCCTCATTTGATTAACTAGGACACAGGGAGAGAACGTGATTTGCACAAGAACACACAGTGTGGTTATGATGGAAAGCCATAATTAAAAGTCAGACATCCTGGTTTCACCTGACAATGTGCCTACTAAACTATGTCACCCTTTTGAACTCGTCATGTAGGCGTGATCCAAAATATGGGTGATGGGAGAGTGGTGTGGGATTGTTAGTACTTAGTATGTAAGGACATGAACAATTTAATTTATGCTGTCTCGATAATAACAGAAAAAGATGCCTTGCCAGTCAGTGCAATTAAGCGCCAACAAGCAACTCAGTAATACTCACTTGTTTTAACACCCACTCACTCTCCCAGATTCTTGTTTCTTTCAATCGTTCTCTCACCCTTATATATATATATATATATACACACACACACACGATTTTTTATACAATTGCCCTCTTGTTTCATCACTCACTCTGTAGCCTCTTCAGCCGATACGCACATTTCCATTTAAGAGGCTGCTACATTTAGGATAGTGGTACTGGCACAGCAGGGCTCCCGCAAGGCAGTAGCGAATGTGGCCCTGCCACACCATGCCCTGGGGCATCAACTTCAAATACAAGTAATTTCTTTCTGAAGTCAGAGTGCACTCTGAAGCCCCACTCTCTCTATCCCCACCCACCCTATCCCCACCTGCACTACCCCTACTCTCTCTACATAACACTCTACCCACCCGTCACTCTACCCACCCTACCCTCACCTTCCCACTACCCCCCACCAACCCAAACTATTCCCACTCACCCACACTACCCCACTCTCTCGACCCACACTTTTACTCCCATCCACCCCCACTTTCGATGCATACAACCTCTACTCCCACCCACCCTACTCCCACCCACCCTATTCCCACCCTCTCTTCCCCAATCTCTCTCTACCCTTCATGCAACCAACCCCCACTCTCTATCCTACCTACCCTCCTCACCAGCCTAACCGACACCCACCCACCCACCCCTCTCCGATATCTCTCCCTCTCTCTCTACCCATCCTATCTACCCGCTTTCTCTCACCCCGCTCTATTTACCCCCCCATGCAGCCCACCTCCCTCTCTCTTGACACACTGACCCTACAGCCTGTATTCCAAACCCACCTTACCTTTGTATTTCCCCCAACCACCTTACCCCCTCTCCCTATTCCTGCGCAGCCTTCCTCTCACAATCTCGCTTTATTTCTTACCTTCTCACTCTCACCCCTTCTCCCTCATATTTTCTCTTGCTCATCATCGATAGCACCCTCTATCAATGGCCTCATCCCTTGCTCTACTCCCCTTCTCATTCTCTTGCACAACTGCACCCCTTATTGCATCCTATCTTGAAACTTTTCACTCTCCTCCTTGCACCCTTAAGGCAAAATGCAAAGAAAAGCAGTAAACACAAAAACTACTGGCAGTGCCAATGCTTGTTTAAAGGGAAATTGCGAAAGACGTAGGCGCATGCCCAATTTCCCTTTAAGAAAAACTTACAGATGAAGGTGGCAACCAAAGAAAATAATAAAAGTCCCTTTACTACTTGCACAGCGTGTCCAGAAGCATGCTGGATATCCAGGAGGTGGCTTTCGTTCCGAAGGGAATACTGACAAGTGGAGGGGTCGCTTTGTTGGACTAGAGCAGTGTTAGGTGGGCTAAACACCTGGGGCACTGGCTGAGACAAAATCAGATGGCAAACAGGGGAACAGGCATAGGAGGCTGGAAGAGGCCACAGGCGGTTACTGGCCGAGATCTCCCATGTTTATGGCCTTCTAATTGGCCGGCGCCTCTCCCCTGGGTGCGAATATTAGTTAACTCCTGTTAGAGTCAGACTAAAGAAAAAAGGAGGGCCTCAATGAGGCGGCTCAAAGTCAGCGCTTATGGATGCTTGTGTTCAGTGGTGTATCCTCGACAAGGCATAAAACAAGCAGTGTTGCATAGCAATTTGCTATGCAATTCTGTAAGTTTGCTAATCAAATGGACACTTGTGTAGCAAAGATAGCTATTTAAGTTGCCCTCTTCAATGAAAGCACAGCTCGCCCTGCATTCCTTTCTTGCCCTCTGTGTTCTCTCAGCCCTCTTTTATTCTGTTCACTTCAAGTGCTAATGCAGAGAAAGTGCAGCAGTAATCATCTCCTTTACTCCCAAGTGCCAAAGGCATGTGTGGGAGTGCTAGGCAAACCGGAAGTAATCAGGATGATTTTTATTAAGCTTTCTATATCCTGTCTGGCAAAGACAGGCATGTGTCAACTTAAAATATTTTTAAAAAGACAGTAATGCAATTCCAATCCTAAAATGCAAGTTGTTACATAATGCACCTTTACATTATTGATACTGTAAAACGCTGCATTATCTCCATGTGTTACAGTAAAGTTTAGGTTAGTGGAACTAAATTTCATAGTCTCAACTAGTCTCAACTATATTTCATTTTGTTCGAGACGATGCATCATATATTGAGGGTTTTCTGTGATTTTATAGCTGAAATTACAGTGACGTACAATTACAAAGTGCAATAAATAGTGCGAGAAAAAATATCCACATGCCTTTACACATTGCCCATTGCAAAAATACCTTTTTTCGGGGGGCCTCCCCTAGCCCCACCCTTACCTCTCCTTGTCTCTGTTACCTTTATCCCAATTTTAACCTAAATCTGTTTTCTTGTTGTATTTTTTACACCTAAAACTCAACCCTATCATTACACTTTCTTGCCTTTATTTCGATATTTTTTTCTGCTGGTCGGTATTTTTTACCCACTATTAAGTCTAGAAATATTTTTTCATCTTTGTAAATTCAGTCGTTAATATTTCCTGCAATATTATCACTGGGTATCCATTCTGACGAGTGAACACTTTCAAAAGTGTCCATGATCACGTGAACAAATGCTTTTGATTGCAAACCTAGTTCTGTAACCTGCAGGTTTCATACATCTTGCAACTAATGCTCAACCCATGAGCGAACCCATATTCCTTGACATTCTATATTATCACTGTGTTTCTTTATACCTGGCACCCTGAAAGTGGGATGATCACAAACTACAATATTCTACCTAGTTTGCCGAGTTCTCTGCCTGCTATGCAATCCACTCTGCTTAGTCTCTTTCTTTCCTCTTACACAATGAGTACACAAAGCGAACTAGATGCTTACGCAAAGTAGTGATCAATAGTCCCATCCAGTCTGTCCATCTACTGCAATACCAAACACTCTAGTTAGCCTCCAGAGCTCCCTTTGCTTTAGGATTATATTTGCATTATATATTCCCACCTGCAGTATACAGCTGGCCAAACTGTTTTCAGAGCCTTTTTATCACCTCTATGTTTTTGTGTCCATTCATGCAGCTAACCTTTTACATTTTACAAACACTCATCTATGGCTTGTCTTTATGAAGGGCGAGTAATATTTGCAAGATATGTTTGCAACTTTTATTTAACATTTACTTTGTGTGCAGTGACTGTCAAATAAAAGTTTAACTGTGCATGGCCGGCCTCTGGCTGGTAGCAGGGTGCCAAACATAAATCGGGTTTGTAGCGACATGCACCATTTTACAAAATCGAATTTGAAATTTGTTGTCCTCCGTTGCTATGGATCGAGTGCATTTCTCTTAGGTTGAATAGGTAAACTACATTACCCTACCTAAATGTTAAAGAATTTGCAAGGACCAACTCCTCTCAATGTCTTATTTCAGCGGTACGCAAAACTGCTGTAGTATTGTTCATTTCATTTCTTGGGTACAAATACATTTTGGTGACATTAACAATATTAGTACAAAATTGCTAATCAAAGGGGTCTGTTTGCTAATGAAAAACATTAATTAGCAAACTCTGGTAGTCAATTTTTTAAAACTAATTTATGCCTTGCTCTAACCCACCAACCTTCTTTTATTAACACGCACGCTTGTGTATAAGGCCCCTGTGTGCATTGTGGGCCGAAATTCAGGCGCAAGAGGCTCTGTTCAACGACAAAGAGACACCCACCTGCAAAAAACACAGTGGAGTCTCATGACATTTTTGCACAATAGAGTTAGCCTATGTTTCAATGATATCGCATTTCTGCCATGACTACATAATACAATGCCCATATGTGCCTCTCAAGTATAACAGATCAGATGGCACCTGCAAATTCCATAAAAGAACCTTTCAAAACTCTAATCTCAAAAGCTAGCAAAAATAGCACAATGTGAAAAATAGAAATTAATTTCTCTTTAGCATATTGATGCAAAAGTGTTTGCTAACATACCAGCGTTGAGACTGAGCAAGGTAAACACATTTAAATCTAAACGTGGTTGTATGGATGGCAAACATGATAGCAGGATGTTCGTGAATTTAATTATCATTTATACACATGGCCCAGCATTGAACGTTGCTATTTGTGTTGACGCACTGGAGATGTTGTCCTATGTTGGTTGGACCCAAATAGTTTTTATTAGGGAAATTCAATCTGCGAGAAAGATAATCTGAGGTTTCAAAATTGTTTATGATGGAGATATCTATGCCTCTAACCTAGCTACCCATTAGAAAAAGGCAGTCCCCAGGGCTGTCCTAAATCCCCATAGTATTTGGGCCTGCTCTAGTACCACTGACAGTAGCAATATACCACGAGTGGTTGATTTTTGACTTGACGGTTGTTGATCAAGACTAAAAGTTTCCTTTCCATGTAGATACGTTGAACCTGGTAGAGGATCCTAGGAAATGTGAGTAACTCTTTGACACAGGGGTGCATTTTGTATAAACATAAGCCTGATATGAAAGAAATAATCATACCCACAAAAATGATAACCTGATGTCATGGAAATGGATAAGACAGCTTTGTGAAGGTTAAGAAACATATTGTAATTTGCTAATCATCCCATTTCTTGTTTTCATGGACGCAGGAACATATTACGCTTTTCACTTGGGCTTTGCAGAGATCAAAAGTATAGATCCCAGTGCTAATGGCCCAAACCCTTTTAAATCACTGCTGTGTCTACTTCTGTCTTCTGCTAGGAAAGAAATGTTCAAAACCAAGGAAGCTAGAGTGAAACATAGAAGTGCTGGTGTGCCAGAGCAAAGGCTTGCTGTGGTTACAGTTCTGGTCCCCAGAATGATGCCAATGGCACCATATAGATCTAGCCCCACACAAGACTTATCCGGTGGTGGCCCCAAAACCTCTTGCCCGCATAGTTGGCACGTATGACCACAATTACCTATGTAGACACCTAAAACAATGTCTTTTGGGGACCTCTCATGGGCCAAACATGTGCAAAAGTAAATTACAAATGCACATTTGTTTCCACAAAGGTGCCACCATTCTGCTGTGCTATTCTTTGCCTCTTTGCAACAGTCACACATTGGGCCCTATGTCTTATCCTCCTACATGCCATCTGATTTTGCTAAGGTGATTACGACTGACTATTTACATTATGCACACAAGAACATGCACAGTGAACTGCTGTGGTGGGGACATGAGCACAGACCACTTAACACACTGCCCTACTGTGCATCAGACACTTCATGACAGCTCAGGCATTGTGCTATTGTAAATGGCATGCTGTCTATCCACGAGGCATCTGCAGGGTCCATTTAAAGTGGGTGACAGCAAATTCACACATTAATGAAATGCAAACCTGTAGGTTTGCGTGCACACACATTGTATACAAAATTATATATGTGTTACTGGGATTCATACCATGCACTGTTTCCATATACATGGTCTCTTGGCTCTTGGGTGGATCTGAAAATAGGAGGAGGTTGGATTAGGTTAGTGGGCAGCGAGGGATATGCAAGATACCTTTACGGCTTAGTTGATGTGTGTGGTTCAGAAGTACCCAGGTACTGTATGCCAGTCTGTTTTAAGTGGCCCGTCTCAAGTGAATAGAGGCATTTCTGCCCAGTTGGGAGGGCACGGTTGTGGGTATTTGTGTAATACATATTCAATGGAAAACCCGTTTGTCAGAGTTAAGGCTACCCATTTTATTGCAACAAAACCCAGTAAATTTAGCTGGTGTAGGACGTGACAGCCACCATAGCTCTGTCACCACTCTCCCCCGGAGATGCCTCCCATGGCGTCATTTTTAAAATCATTTTTCATCCCTATTGCGGTCTCATATGTGCACATGGGCCGTGCAACAGAATGGGGGGATTCCGACTTAAGATCAATGAAACTTCCCACATCCACAGAATTTCAAGGGTTTTCTTGCAATGGATTGGATAATTCTAACTGTTTCACTTAAGTTACATTCTCAAGCTACCCACAAGGTCATCTTTTCCACTCCCCATCTCTGCCCTAATTTGAAACCACCCCATTGTGTCCTCCAAATTTCGTTTTGAGCCCTTTTCTTTTTTGGCTTCCAGTGTGACCATGGGAAACGCTAGTATCGAGCAAAAAAGAAAAAGCTTGCTTTTAATTTCTGAAAACCTTTAGTGCTGTAATGCACCATGGTAGAAAAGTGTTTTGGACATGGGGCACCCCTTTCTCCTTCAACTTTTTAAATAAAAACTGATGGACGCATTTACACCAAAAAACAACCAACAGGGACAGACCAATCTACACAGCATTCAGTAATTACACAGACTTAGCACACTCATAACCCATATACTGGACCGGGACAGCTGATCGCAAAGAGGGACTGAACAAAAAGGGCCAGAACACACCTGTATCTGTACTTACACCCCCGCCCCTGATCCTAGGAGACAGTGGTGCGCCGCTTATCTATGAAAGGATAGAATAACGAGATAAACTGTCTTCGTTGTCAATGAGGTCAGAGAGTTGTTAACATGTCCTGGTCCATAGAGCAAGAGGTCAAACATTACTAAAATTCCAGGTGTCGTAATCTATAACCACCTTGGCCTTAGTGTAGGGGACAGAGAACAAATGGATTTTTTTTTTTAAAAGTGGAAAAACCACGCGTGTGAATGTCTCAGGGCTGGTATTCAACAATTGTATTCCCCCTGGATCATACCACACTATTTATTAAAGTCATTTGGCAACAAATGTGTATTAGATCCAAGACCAGTGTCCACGTGGGGTACCAAATTTCGCGGCAGAGTCCGGTTGGAAACAGCCCCATCCAGCAGCACTCAGGCGGGGCTGTTCTACAGCTGTGATAATTTGCTACCCCGCATGGACACAGGTCCTAGCAGCAGTTGCCCACTGTGCAGCTAAAGCACTTCGCCCTGTCCATTGTAATGAAGACGGCAGCATGCAAGTACCCTGTTATTGAGTTAATATGATTGGACTGGACTCTAGCGATACAATAACACTAGCAGCCTATAAGACTGTCCTGATCAAGATTCCCATTATGTTGATAGGCCATTGAAACCTGTCGACTCGTACAGACTGCGGAACCAGTTCTTAAACAATATAAACTAGACTGTCTTTTTGGAGAGAAAGTGATCTCTCCTCCTTTTTTGTCTTCATGAGAGATTGTGCCTTTGATCTAAACACATTGGTTGGCACATGACTTTTAATAAATAGTGTGGCTTGATCTAGAGGGAATACAATTGTTGAATACCAGCCCAGAGACATTCACACACGTGGCGTTTCCAATTTTTAACATTTTTCTGTTTGTCCTATGTCCCCTACTATAAGGACAAGGTGGCTATAGATTACGACATCCTGAATTTTAGAAATGTGTGACCTCTTGCTATATGGACCAGGACGTGTTAACAACTCTCTGTGACCTCACTGACAACAAATAACGCTTACCTCCATATTCTATCCTTTAATAGATAAGCTGTGCACCACCGTTTCATAGGATAAGGGACAGGGGGTGTAGGGACAGATATAGGTGTGTCCTGTCCCTTTTTCTGTGCCTATTTGGGATCGGCTGTCCTGGTCCAGTATATGAGTTATGAGTGTACAAAGTATGTAATTACTGAACGTTGTGTAGATTGGTCTGTACCTATTGGTTGTTATATGATGTACATTTGACAGATTCGACAGTAGGTGGAATTAGGTCCTCCAAAGTATTCCTTGCAGATTAACACCAAAACAAAAAAGGAATATTTGAAACTTTGCGCCCAACTTGTTGCTTATTTTGTGCAAATTCGTCCAGTGGATTTTGCAATATAAATATAGGATTAGAAGCACCCTTTTCTCTATAACTATAACTTGTTTTATTAGAGTGCTTACAATAAAGAGGAATGGGGGGGCGTGGCCTGGAGTGCCAGCAATGAGGCAGCTCCTTCAACGGCCTCTGCATGGGGACTGCGGCAATCGCAGAAAACCTCTGGTTCCAGATATTGCTCAACCTCCTAATGGCTTCATTTGAGTGGCGGAGGGCGGGATGCCCCACTGGAAGTAACTCCAGCTCGAAACGCGAGCGGAAACCTAATTAACGCAGCGAAGCAAAACCAAGATGACGGATGCGCCGTGTCGGCCCCACTCTGGCAGCCACTCACCAGCTCCCGTTGGCCTGGAGACCTCGCCTGGGTGCCTCTGACCCCTGGGGTCCTCCCTTGCCCTCCAGCGGAGCCTGACCGCACCGACCCGCTCTACGCAGGCTGCACTTTGAAGACAGCTCTTCATCCCAGCGTTCCTGGTCCACCCCTGCTCCCCAGGGCTTCACCAGTGGGGCGATTGATCTCTTCCTGGATTTGGAGGGGAGGTGATCTTGCCCCCTGGAAGGGACCCCCCCCTCTCGACCACCAGCTGCACCTCGCGGGTGTATGGAGACTTTCACAGACGGCGGCAAGCCCCAACCCAGCTCACCCCCCCCCCCGCATGCTTGGGGAACTGCGGGGGGCATTTTTTTTTCTCGGCCTCTGTTAACCTGTTGGGGGCCCTGTGGCATCCGCTCCGGCTCCCCCACTAGTGCTGCATCTCTAATGCGGCATCCACTACCACGACTCATCCCATACCAACCCTTAAGGGTCTTGCCCCAGTACGCCCTGACACTCTCCTGGTGGAGCGGCCACCTCCAGCACAGCATCCTCCAGATACTTCGGGGCTCCGCTTGGCCACATCTCATCTCTGAGGACCCCACCACCAAGTGACGTGTTTCACCTTGGCATCCTGGACTTCCCCAAAACAACCACGGCAGCTCGGGCTGCCTTCGACTCCTCGTACAGCTTCCTGGGGCGCCCAGGCCCACCCCCTACACCTCAGGAGCCGGCAGTGAGTTGGGCCCCAACCGCCATTATAGCTTTGGAGACCCTTGGACCATCCTCCCCAAGCGCTAACCACTACCCGCACGGCAGCAAAGGACCCACAATCGTCTACTGGACTGGCCAATTCCTGGGGCGCCCCTGCCCACTTCACTTCACTTCTCCATTGCCGCCAGAGTAGGACAGTGTGACCCACGGATGGTATCCTGGGACCTTCTACTGGTCTATTAGTGGCGCGCCCGCGACCCAGCAACCGCAACTTGGCGCAATCTCGGGGGGAACTGTCTCCCGCCTTGGAACCATGGCTAAATCCCTGAAAGCCCCCAAATCCGCAGGTATTTCCACCATGCTCATAGCAGCGGATGTCATGATGCCTATCCCCGGGCATCCGGACCAAGCCCATCAGCCCCGGGAGCAGGCATCCAGATATTTATTAAAACCCCAGCAGCCCCGGCTAGGGGCTGTCTGGGTTCAGTCCTGGCGCCTTAGGCACCAGGCTCATAATAGAAATCAGTCCTGGCGCCACGCTCATAGACATTACTTACCCTCATGCAGACCATGCTGCAACTGAATCCAAGCCAACATGAGGCTTGGATGGGACTATTTTGTTACAGGGACTATTTGTTTACTCGGGTGCGGTTCTGGGGAACTTCTTACCTGGAACTAATTTGGAGGCCATTTAAACCACGCCCGATCAGCAACACGCGCTTTGCATTATTCTGCATCCAGCAGCGTAACGCTCACCGTGCCTGCAGTCAGCATCCAGTCTTCAGCCACGCCCGTCTCGAATCCAGAGCTCCTAGCAAAGAGGAAAGAAGAAGGAAAGGTTAGAACTCCGACATTATTTCAAGTCAAGTCAAGTCAAACAAGTTTATTCGGATTTTCAAAGAAATCCATCAAACACAAAAAAAATAAAAATGCAGAAACATCACAGATAAACAATTACAATCACTGCTCCCAAATGGAAACAATACCTCCACAGTTCATTAAATCCCTGATTCTGTCCCAGAATGACCCTTTATGGTGGCCTCTCCACCAAGGTACTTGACCGATCACGGCCTAACGGGGTAAGGTTAGCGCCAGACAATGGGGATGACCTCACAATTGGCCACCAGGTGCATCCGGACCCTGTTTCCGGATATGGACTAATTGAAATCACACTCCTGGACATCCTGCCAGCTCCCTCACGTTGTCCTAGGACTTCGTTTGCCACACTCCGGTCCCTAAAGGCCAATTCCACAGTATCGCAGAGCTGATTCCCCCCACTAAGTACTCTGACACAACCCACCAAGGATTCCCTATGCACTGAAGCACAACCTTTAGTGGACCGTAGCCAGTGTAAGGTTTTATTTAACAGGGCATCCTTTGATTCATACACATCCCTCGCCAGTTTGGGGACCCCATGAAGGAACACCCTAGCGTGTTTGGATTGACAATGAGGTAGGGGCTGGGAGGAAGCCCCACTACCCCGTAGGCCATATGCACTCTTTTTCCCTGGGAAGGTACATTGTGGGCCCTCTCGTTGAGGAACATAGACCCGCAAGGGGGTAGGCTTTGCCTTAGATTCGGACGTCCTACCAGGTTCTTTAAATTTCACTCTACTTGCACTGAGGTTGGTGGCAATTGCTGGTCCCGCGTTACCCAGCCCCAAGCTAAGGGAGGTAATTGTAGGAGCTACAGTTACAGGGCTCATGGTGGCCTGTTCCCCCTGAGATACCCACGGAGGATCAGGGGGACCCTTGCCCATGTTTGAAGTGATCAGTGGCACCCCATCCCTCATAGCCCACCCCTTAGTTTCTAAGAGGGATGAGAGCAAAGATCTGATGGCTGCTAGCTCCACCAGCACTTGATTGCATTTACAGCCGGCCCCCCTAGGTATAAAGACACCCCCAACTGGGGTGTCAGTACCTATTCCAGTGTCAATGCTAGTACTACAACCCAGTCGATCAGTGGTCCTAAGTGCGGAGAGATGGAGATAAGAGCTGGCTACTGAACAGGATGAAGACCCTTGCTCATTACACGGGCTGCGAGAGCGGAGGGGTTGGTTATGCATGGGGCCGTCGCTGGATTGACCCTCCTCTGTGGGAACGGGGGCAGGAGAGGAACTGGACAAACCCACAACCATTCCAGAGCCAAAGTTACGATCGCAAACCTCTGCAACATCCAAAGCAAGTGCAAGTTCAGAACATAACGCACCCGATGAGGTACCGGGGGAGGTGCCAAGGGAGAGGCTAGATGGTTGACAGCCCCTGCTAAACTCTGTATGCCGAACCAGTTCCCCCTCCGTCCCCGGGCATGGTTCATCAAAGGCAGGAGGCGGAAATAATGGGCGAGATGTCATAGTGGGGGCCCGGAACTCCCCTGCAGCGGGGGTTGGACAAACTGACATACCGCCCTTGTTTGGGGCTATGTCTGCGGAGTCTCCCAAACTCAGCCGACCATCCGTAGTAACTTCTATGGTTGAAGATGACTCCATGGTTACCACCTTTGTTGCTATACCCCCTCCTCCTCCCCAGAGAAGGTGAGACAGACCCGCCTGACCACCGTCCTCTCTATCACCGCCAACACAAAGACCTTCCAGATCAGTTTTACTGTCCCTTATGACTTGGAGATTGTTCAGGACTTCTTTTTCAGACGAGAGAGAAGTGAGGTGGCTAGAAGAAGTCACTTCCCCAACAACGAGGGCAGTGTCAATGAGTGAAGAGACCGCAGTAAGAGCCTTAACTCCAGTTGTTCCTCCTTGGTGGCTCAGTCTCTTAATAACCACAATTTTACGTGATGGTGACTGCTCAATGCTGATGGGGGCAGGCTCAGAGCAACACGGGAGTGAGGAGAGAGGCAAGGTGGGAGAGGGTTTCTTAAGTACAGCGTGGCCCTTGTAGGACCTTAATGACTTTAACAGACGCATAGCAGATCCCCTCGAGCCAAAACCTCAAGCACAAAACAGTTCCTGGCTTTTACTCCTTTACTCCCTTACTCCTTCGGGCAGTCACAAAAAGTAAGCACTCCCCTGCACTTACTTGCTTCCCAGCCGCACCCGGAAAGGGCCTCCCACCACGAACGCCGAACACCTGCGGCGCCAAACACCGCGCCCTTGCCCCGCCGCGGGCTTCACCGCTGCGGGGCCGTGGAAAAGAGTTTATGTGCCTGGGGGCGTGGCCTGGGACCAGGAAGCAGCTGGAGGTCCTGCGGCGCCAAACACTGCGCCCTTGCCCCGCCGCGGGCTTCACCGCTGCGGGGCCGTGGAAAAGAGTTTATGTGCCTGGGGGCGTGGCCTGGGACCAGGAAGCAGCTGGAGGTCCTGCGGCGCCAAACACCGCGCCCTTGCCCCGCCGCGGGCTTCACCGCTGCGGGGCCGTGGAAAAGAGTTTATGTGCCTGGGGGCGTGGCCTGGGACCAGGAAGCAGCTGGAGGTCCTGCGGCGCCAAACACCGCGCCCTTGCCCCGCCGCGGGCTTCACCGCTGCGGGGCCGTGGAAAAGAGTTTATGTGCCTGGGGGCGTGGCCTGGGACCAGGAAGCAGCTGGAGGTCCTGCGGCGCCAAACACCGCGCCCTTGCCCCGCCGCATTATTTCAATCCTTACCTGATTTCAGATCCATCACGTCTTCGAACTTGAAAAGGACTTTATTTCTGCACGCGTTGCATCGCTAGCTGCAGTGCCGCGCCATACTCACCAGTTCTCACAGCATTTTTCGATCCTGCGCTGCCTCCATCATTTTCTTCGCCAAACTCCAGCACCTGGGGGGAAAACATAAGAAACAACAAGGTGAGCCAAGAGAGCCGACAAATACAATCTCTTACCACCATAGGCTTACCTGATTTACCACCGGAGGCATTACCCTTTAATACGCCTCATCTTCAATGCCGCACGTATAAAGGGAGAAAACAACAAGTTAAGCTCATGCAACTTTTACCGGACAATATTGGGTAATACAGACTCTTACCTGAACGCCATCAGCTGCCTCCAAGCAATATTCTTTTGAACCAGCTGCAATTCAACAAGGGAATGGAATAAGAGTGAACATCGGACATATTGAACTCTTTGAATTCTGTAAAACCCGGAGTCAATATTCCTCCGGAACTCCTCCAGCACCTTCAAACCAGTGAAGTAACTGGTATCTACGCGCCCCTGCATGCCATGCAGGATGGAGAGCTCATCATTTAAAAACATAAGGTGAGGTTACTAACAGGGGATATCGGAGGTGACAAGAGGGGAGAACGAGAACAGTCGGAGGGGGCCATCACTGAAATCCACGGGTGGCTAAATCCCTTTCTCCACTTGCAGGTGAATATGTCTATGGATCAAGCAGACGAGGTTAGGCGGGCCAGTCCAGACAGTCATCTCGGCACTACGCATCACGTTGGTGGAGACCGCAGCTGTCCGGGTCCGATCGACGCCCCTGTGGGAACCAGGTGAGCGTAACATCGGAGAAAGAGAAGAAAGCAGACCCTCCTAAACTCACGCCACAAAAGACACACAATGATAAAGGGACCCTCGCTACCAAAGAAGACCTCTAAGCTTTCATGTCCGATATCAAAACGGAGTTCAGATCTTGCATGAGGGAACTGACTGCAAAGCTTTACCAAACTGACCAAAGGGTCAGTAACCTCGAGCACAGGATGGGGGAATCCGAAGACCTAACCCAAGAACATTCCAACTCTCTGGTGGAAGTGCAACGCACAATCCAGACCCTAATGGACAGAACCGAGATCCTAGAATACAAGGAGGAAGACCTGGAAAATCACGCCCACCTCAATAACCTGCGTATTTGTGGGGTTCCCTCCTCAATCTCTGACAGGGAATTACCCGAATTGCTGCTACCAAACTTGGACGAAGCCCAGCTTCTACTTGACCACACCCACAGGCTACACCTGCGTCAAGGAACGGATTCGGATTCCCCCCCTGCTGTCATTACAAGAGTCCACTTCTACACCACCAAAGAAGCCATCTCGGCAATAGGTCGCTCCCGCAATGAATTATCATTCCAGGGCTCCCCACTTAAACGTTTTCAGGACCTCTCCCCCCTGACCTTGCAGAAACGGAGTCCTGCGCCCCCTTACGCTCTTCCTCCGAGACCAACAGATTTGTTACCGGTGGCTGTTCCCAATGGAACCTCACGTACCATCAGACATCTCGACGATGTAGCATCAATCCTACGCCCTGGCTCCCCGGGGGACACAGAACCCTCCTCCTCCACCCGGAAGACTTCTGAGCCAGGCACTGCTTCCCCCAAGCCAAGGCGCGCACCCTGGACAATAGTGCCGTAAACCCAAAAGATGATCAGCGGAAGGTTCAAAGAATTCCTTCCATTGGTACCCATCTTAATCAATCCTGCTGTGGTCCCCACACGGCCCGTGCCCAACTCCACGGTGTATGTCACTGCTTCACCCTTGGAGTGAAATTCAGCTTTTTTGGCTTCTGACAGTTTGGCTGACTGGGGATTTCCCCGATAAGTTACCATCGGTCCCCCAGTTCAGGGTTCTGGCCCCCCGTTGGAGGCCATTGTTAGTAGTTCGTTCCTCCTTTTGGAGGCTCTTTGAAAAACCTCAGCCTCAGGAGAACCTAAACCAGCGCGCCCCTTGCAACCATGGCTGACCCCAACCTCTCCCAATCCCCGCACTCCCCCACGTGGCAAGGGAGCCCAGGGAGCCAGCCCTCACATCTAAAACTAAAATTCACTACCCTAAATGTCAGAGGCCTAAACTCCCCTCCGAAAAGGAAATCCATTCTTCAGAGGCTACAGGAGCTTTCCTACAAGAGACTCACCTAAAGCCGGCGGATTTCTCCCACCTCCGCTGTAGGTTTTTCCCCCTGCAACTAGTGGCCTCCAATGGCACCAAGAAGGGAGGCACCGCCATCCTCTTTGCAAAAGAACTGAAACTGCAAATCCTAGACACTCTACGATGCCAGGAAGGCCGCTTCATCGCAATCAAATGCATTATTTTTGACCAGCTCTACACCCTTATCTCAGCTTACGCTCCTAATGAACACCAGGAAGGGTTTTACTAAGACCTAGAGGAAGCCCTACACCCAGTCACTGAGGGATAAATCATCATTGGGGAAGACTTTAATGGAGCCCCGGACCCACTCAAAGACAGATCGCACCCCCCCTCATCCAGAGACCTGAAATTGGCAAAAGGCTTGCTTCAGCTCTTCCGGACCCTGGATGTCGTTGACACCTGGAGGGTATTATCGCCAGAGGAAGAAAACTACATGTTCTACTCATTTGTACATCGTACCTTCTTTCGAATTGACCTGGTGCTAGCCTCTCCTCAGATCCTGACCTTCACGGACAATGTCATCATTGTCTCTCAGATCGTCTCCGACCACGCCCCAGTCTCATTAATCTTGCGAGCATGCAACCTCGACCCTCCCCCGCCCCCGCCGCCAATGGTCCCTATATGACCCTATCCTAAACAATATGGCGATGAGGGACTCCATAGCCAGGGCAATAAATAATGTCTTTACGGAAAACCACGATGAAGATACCTCCCCAGTTAACACCTGGGATGCTATGAAGACGGTGCTCAGAGGGGAATTGATTGTGCTGCCTTTCATAAGTGTAAATAGGAGGCCCGCGCCGTCCTGGAAGCCAAAGTCCAGGAAGCGGAGACCACCCACAAGCAGAAAGGTTTTTGGTCTCCGAAATCCCACAGAACTCTACAGGTAGCAAGAAAGAAGCTGGAGGCGCATTACGCCAAAGCTACGGCACATCTACTAGCCAAGACTAAACAATGGTACTATGTCAACAACAACAAAGCAAATAAGCTGCTGGTAAATAAACTGGCCAAATCAAAGAGAAGAAACACTATCCTGGGCCTCCGAGACCCACACGGCATGATACAATTTGCAGAACGCGAGAAGCTGCGTCTGGCAGTGGTCCACCAAGCGGAGATAATGACCGCAGTCCCAGGGACCAAAGCGAACAACAGTCCTATATATGGGAAGCAGCTTTTCCACTTCTCACTCCCTCGGCGAAGGAAGGACTTGAAGCGCCCATCACCAGCGAGGAAGTTGAGGAGGCCATAAGAGCCTAAAATCTACAGCCCCTGGCTCAGATGGGTTTTCCACCCGATTCTATAAACTCTTCCGCCCCCAACTGGCTGCCCCTCTAACCCAGCTCTTCAACTCCTTCGCAGCCACCGGTAGTATCACCCCTACCATGCAGGAAGACCATAAGGACAACAATTTGTATAGACCCATCTCGTTGTTAAACCTAGGTGCCAGCATATACTCTAATATCCTGGCCACTCGCCTGGCACCCATCCTTCCTAGCATTATAAACCCGGACCAGACTTGATTCATTACCCACAGGTCAACGAGAGACAATATCGCAGAGCCCTAACCCTGATAGAAGTTGCCAACCAGGACGCACAACAACTTGCCCTGCTGGCCCTGGACGCAACCAAAGCCTTTGACAAGGTGGATTGGACTTTGCTACGCCTCGTCCTCAAGGCTTTCAGCTTTGGCCCGACTTTCCAGAAGATGATCCTAGCTAATTATCAATCTCCCAATGCCTGGCTGAGAGTCAACGGCCTCCTATCGGATCCGATCCCTCTTACATGTGGTACAAGGCAAGGATGCCCTCTGTCCCTACTACTCTTTGCCTTGGCCCTGGAGCCCTTGGCCCAACACATCTGCCGTAACCCCCAGATCAAAGGCCCCTGGTAGGCCCAGCCCAACATAAGATCACTCTCAACGCCGACGATGTGTTGCTGACCATCACTAATATTGAGGTTTCCATGAAGGCAGCCTTGGCCAAAATCCGAGGATTTAGGAGAGAGTCAGGCTTCGCCATCAATTTTAGGAAATCGGTGGCTCTGGGGGTGGGACTGAACCCAGGCGAAAGGGAAACCTTAGAGAAACAAAGCCCACTCCAGTGGAGTGTTAAATCTATCCCTTACCTGGGGGTCCGGATCCCGGCCCACCCAGCAAAAGTATATCAGATAAACTTTCCCCCGCTCTTTGAAGAGATGGAAAAGGACCTCAACTGCTGGCTATCGCAAGAGATCTCCCTCTTGGGCCGCATTAGGGCCTGCAAAATGAACCTCCTCCCACGGTTCCTATAAGCCTGCTCCTCCTTACCCACCTCAATCCCACTCCCCCTTACAACACTTGCAAAGGAAAATGATCAAATTTATTTGGAGGGGCAAGAAACCGCACATCCCCCGGAGGACTATGATGGGCAACGCGAAACTGGGGTTCCTGACTTTCAGAAATACCAAACTGCAGCACAGCTGGCCCACTTCCAGGGACCGGGAATCGCCTTAGAGTGCCCAAAATGGGTGGAGATCGAACAGTCCCGTCTGGCTCTCCCTCTCTGCTTTCTCCCATTCATCCCCACCGCACTGCGCCGAACTTGGCCAAACATGTTGTCCTCCACTAAACACTCGATGAGGGCCTGGGCCTGGGCCCGCAGACACAAAGGCATCCCGAGGGATCTGAGCAACTTTTTGCCAATCTTTCTTAACCCGGCCTTCTCCCCGGGCCTTTGCCCAACGAACTTCCAGAAGTGGGTGGCGGGAGGCCTGGAGTCGCTGGGGCAGCCCTTTGAACAATGCAAAAGAACCTTCCAGTTAGTGGAAACAGACAGGTTTACTTATGTCCAACTGCGACATGGGTGCTCCCACCCTCGGACGCGAACTGCAGCGACATGAGCCCCGCCCATTGGAGCTCACCGTGAATGACTTGCCATCCCAAGGGAAGATCTCGGCCCTCTACAAACTTTTGCAGGAGGACCCCTTCCTCACCAAGCCCTCCCATAGGTCCCAATGGGAGGCGGACCTGGGTCATGCAATAGAGGACCATACTTGGATCGACATCTGGTCAAGAAAACGCACGGCCTCCCCCTGCATCACCAACCGGGAATGCGCCCACAAACTGCTCCTATGCTGGTACTACCCCCCGCTCCGCCTTCACCACTTTCAGCAGACTTTGGACCTGTGCTGTTGCTGCCTTTGTGGCCTCTCAGGATCCTTCTTCCATATGTGGTAGACGTGCCCCAAGGTAAGAGAATTCTGGACTCAGTGCCTCGCCACAATAAAAGACATCACTCAAGTGACAATCCCACTAGCCCCCAAAAATATCCTCTTGGGGACCCCAGTCCCAGGCGCCTACCCAAGAACAGGAAGGAAGGCAGCCCTGATAACTCAGCTTTTGCTGGTGGCCAACTGTGGCGCGCACCTGGAAATGCGTGGAAGGCCCTCTGATGACCCTTTGGTGGGTAAAACTTTGGGACATCTTGATAGCCGAAAAGGTCACGGCGGCCAAAGCGGGCTTCCTTCATCGCTTCATGAACACCTGGGCGCCGCTGCTGGACTATGACCAGAACTATCCGGCCCTAACCTATAAACCACACCTTATCGCGAATGCCTTGTACTCAACCAGCGAACATCTATCGCCTGACCCGACCGGGGGTTGACGGGGGGAGGGATAAAGGAAATGTCAATTTATATGTTTCACAAGGGGCAGTAAGTAAGTAAATGTTAATGTATTGTTCTCCTGTGTGCTGATATATAAAACAATTTAAAAAAAGAGGAATGTGTCATCGAACATTTCATAAAAAGGTGGCGATATGTTAATGTCAAGATATTTTGAATTTAAAAATAACTGGAGGTGACAGGAGAGGGAGCTTGGTAGAGAGATATAGAATAAGAAATGTTTATTTCTAACATCCCAGTTGATCAAAGGAGATAAGGCCTCATTGCGGGTTTGGTCGTAATGTGGCAGTAAATCCACTGAACTACTGCCAAACTTGATTAAAGTTACTGCCACTTGGCCCTGTGGGTTTACCACGGATTTACAAACTGCAGTAATTACCCATTTCCATGGGAGTTTTGGTGGATTTACTTTGTAGTAAATCTGCCAATTTGTGGAGGAAAAGTGGCTGATTCTTTACCTCCAAAGTTATAATTCTGTAGTGCGGGAAAACCAACGGTACTTTCCTTACCACTAAAAATAAATGTAGAAACACAGTTATGACCACTTTGTTTCTGAACTGTGTAAGGGAGGAATGCTATCATAAGTATGACACTGACAAGAGGTACAATTTCAAAACCTTTATTCAATTTTCGGGGTTTGGAAAAACTCCTGCTTTGCCCTATAACTATGATGGGAGTAGTCTCTACCATCAAATAATAAAGAAACCCCAGTCCTAGTCAGTCGCTGTCAAGTTAAAATGGCCTTTATTAACAAAATCTAATGCCTGTCCTATCTCTTTTACCAAAAGTGTGTAAAGGGGAATATGTATGCAAAGGAAAATCAGTGTTATTACATAAAGGATCAGGATGGCAGAGTCAGCTTTCCTCTCCACGTTGGACAGCACACAGTAAGGCTGCTCCGTAGACAGGATGGCAGACTGGCTCAGGTTCTCAAAACACAGGCAGTTCAAAACGTGGATCAAGGCCCGCCAGGCCTTCCACATTAAAGTCACTAATGTCAGCTTTCAAAAGTTATTTCACAGTTCACCAGCAGTTCATGCAGGTCTCTCTCGATCGGGCTCGGACCTCTCAAAGCAAACGTTTACGAAGGTCTCCCTCAGTCGGAGTCAGACCTTTCAGTCACAAAATTTGCAGGGGTTCACACCCCCAAGCTTAATTCACATTAGTTAGGGGTTCCCTTCTCCTAACTTATCACACTTCCGGTCTCCGTCAGTTGGGCTCGGACCTTTCACGCCTGTCGAAGACTTTCAAGCATGCAAGGCTTTTACTATAGACCTCTGCAGGACCACTTTGACTTTCTCTTCAGCTAACACTCTTGCTATCCGCCCCAGAGCCTCTTGGTCTCAATAGTTCAGTACCATAGGTTGAAAAAGAAATCTTTCTCTGCAAGCATTCACCTTTTCACATTTCGCTGAGACTTTTGAGAGGGCTACTTCCTTTCGCCAGACCACTCCACTACTCTGTATCACTGCCTTCACCGTTAGCAGTCACTTAAAAGTTCATCACTGGCTAGCTTTCTTCCGCATCTTGCAAGCATGTGCAACACCTTCACTTGTGAGATACACTGTTGCGGCTTCAATCTTTGGCACAAACCAGCCTTACATATTTTTCACTAACTCACCGGTTTTGCGCGTTCCTCTCGTCATTGTGGCTTTGATCAACAAGTCAACGTTAATACCACAGGCTTGGCCTCGCCTCCCCAACTCTGTGGCTCACCTGGGAGGGTAGCTGGCATCCTTGAAACACAAAGCAGGTTTCTTCTTGTGTGCAATTTGGCTTTCTCTGCGTCTCCTTCACGGATTTCCGGAGGCAACAACCTCCTGCAGGGAACTTCGGGGTTTCTTTACCCTTTGCTCTAGTCCAGTAGGTTCGCCTTCGCCCTGAAAGTTCTGCACCTTCTCGTGTTACACCTTGCTCAGAGTGTGTCTCTATATGTGTCCGCCTTTTACCCATGTGGGGAGAGCTAATGAGTATCTGATGTGCGTAATTAAAGTCAAGTGTCTGACTTTGCCTGACCCGAATAACGGGACATTTCCAAAGTGATACATAAGGGTTAGATTCTTTACTCTTATTCGCCTTCTTCCTCAGCGCAGTGTTTTTGCAGAAGGGTTTGGGGGTAGTTGGAACATTGGCGAATCCTATAAAATAGGATGGGTCATAGGTAAGGGAAGGGAGGAATACTGCGTCTCACCATCGGCTGTCTCCTCCCTCCCCCCAACTCCCAAAAACCCCCTCACCCAGGAGATCCTCCCACACTGGTCCACCCCCAGGGTCTGGATCCAAAGGCGATGGCCGTGCCCTGGCCACCTGAGAGAAAGATCCCTGGGGACTAATAGGTGAAACACCCTTTGGTTTCTCACAACTGACAAACTTGTAATGAGGACCATAATGCAGTCAGAAAGAATAACAGCTATTTAAACACCTCTGACCTGGGGCCAGCTTTCTCTTTTCCTGTTCAAGTCCCAGCAGGACTGACTCAGCCCATCAAACTTCGGTGGTTGATAGATTAAGGACCATTAAATGTGGCATTAATGACCCCCTGCTGTTACAAAACTTAGAAGTGGGAGGAATCGGGCATGTAGTGTTATAAAATCCACCCTACTGATGAGGTCCAACCAGACCGAAACACGTGTCTGGGGTTTCTGTTGGTACTCTTGTTCAGAGGAGAATTGCCTCGCATTTCGGTGCTGGACTGCCCCAGGGCAGGACAAAGACTGATATGTTTGGGATATTTCTTCTCTGTGAAAAGATAGTGAGCTAAAGACTCTGGGTAAGTCTCTCGTAACCAGGACTAATGTCTGGCAGAGAGACTCCCAGGACCCCCCTTGTTAAATCTGCATATTTAAGTAACTTTGGGTCTCACCCTAAGTTACTAGGGGAATCCAGACGTGGACCCCTTGCTCACTATTCTTAGAGAGGCACAGATCCACCCTACTGATGAGGTCCAACCAGACCGAAACACGTGTCTGGGGTTTCTGTTGGTACTCTTGTTCAGAGGAGAATTGCCTCGCATTTCGGTGCTGGACTGCCCCAGGGCAGGACAAAGACTGATATGTTTGGGATATTTCTTCTCTGTGAAAAGATAGTGAGCTAAAGACTCTGGGTAAGTCTCTCGTAACCAGGACTAATGTCTGGCAGAGAGACTCCCAGGACCCCCCTTGTTAAATCTGCATATTTAAGTAACTTTGGGTCTCACCCTAAGTTACTAGGGGAATCCAGACGTGGACCCCTTGCTCACTATTCTTAGAGAGGCACAGATCCACCCTACTGATGAGGTCCAACCAGACCGAAACACGTGTCTGGGGTTTCTGTTGGTACTCTTGTTCAGAGGAGAATTGCCTCGCATTTCGGTGCTGAACTGCCCCAGGGCAGGACAAAGACTGATATGTTTGGGATATTTCTTCTCTGTGAAAAGATAGTGAGCTAAAGACTCTGGGTAAGTCTCTCGTAACCAGGACTAATGTCTGGCAGAGAGACTCCCAGGACCCCCCTTGTTAAATCTGCATATTTAAGTAACTTTGGGTCTCACCCTAAGTTACTAGGGGAATCCAGACGTGGACCCCTTGCTCACTATTCTTAGAGAGGCACAGATCCACCCTACTGATGAGGTCCAACCAGACCGAAACACGTGTCTGGGGTTTCTGTTGGTACTCTTGTTCAGAGGAGAATTGCCTCGCATTTCGGTGCTGGACTGCCCCAGGGCAGGACAAAGACTGATATGTTTGGGATATTTCTTCTCTGTGAAAAGATAGTGAGCTAAAGACTCTGGGTAAGTCTCTCGTAACCAGGACTAATGTCTGGCAGAGAGACTCCCAGGACCCCCCTTGTTAAATCTGCATATTTAAGTAACTTTGGGTCTCACCCTAAGTTACTAGGGGAATCCAGACGTGGACCCCTTGCTCACTATTCTTAGAGAGGCACAGATCCACCCTACTGATGAGGTCCAACCAGACCGAAACACGTGTCTGGGGTTTCTGTTGGTACTCTTGTTCAGAGCAGAATTGCCTCGCATTTCGGTGCTGGACTGCCCCAGGGCAGGACAAAGACTGATATGTTTGGGATATTTCTTCTCTGTGAAAAGATAGTGAGCTAAAGACTCTGGGTAAGTCTCTCGTAACCAGGACTAATGTCTGGCAGAGAGACTCCCAGGACCCCCCTTGTTAAATCTGCATATTTAAGTAACTTTGGGTCTCACCCTAAGTTACTAGGGGAATCCAGACGTGGACCCCTTGCTCACTATTCTTAGAGAGGCACAGATCCACCCTACTGATGAGGTCCAACCAGACCGAAACACGTGTCTGGGGTTTCTGTTGGTACTCTTGTTCAGAGGAGAATTGCCTCGCATTTCGGTGCTGGACTGCCCCAGGGCAGGACAAAGACTGATATGTTTGGGATATTTCTTCTCTGTGAAAAGATAGTGAGCTAAAGACTCTGGGTAAGTCTCTCGTAACCAGGACTAATGTCTGGCAGAGAGACTCCCAGGACCCCCCTTGTTAAATCTGCATATTTAAGTAACTTTGGGTCTCACCCTAAGTTACTAGGGGAATCCAGACGTGGACCCCTTGCTCACTATTCTTAGAGAGGCACAGATCCACCCTACTGATGAGGTCCAACCAGACCGAAACACGTGTCTGGGGTTTCTGTTGGTACTCTTGTTCAGAGGAGAATTGCCTCGCATTTCGGTGCTGGACTGCCCCAGGGCAGGACAAAGACTGATATGTTTGGGATATTTCTTCTCTGTGAAAAGATAGTGAGCTAAAGACTCTGGGTAAGTCTCTCGTAACCAGGACTAATGTCTGGCAGAGAGACTCCCAGGACCCCCCTTGTTAAATCTGCATATTTAAGTAACTTTGGGTCTCACCCTAAGTTACTAGGGGAATCCAGACGTGGACCCCTTGCTCACTATTCTTAGAGAGGCACAGATCCACCCTACTGATGAGGTCCAACCAGACCGAAACACGTGTCTGGGGTTTCTGTTGGTACTCTTGTTCAGAGGAGAATTGCCTCGCATTTCGGTGCTGGACTGCCCCAGGGCAGGACAAAGACTGATATGTTTGGGATATTTCTTCTCTGTGAAAAGATAGTGAGCTAAAGACTCTGGGTAAGTCTCTCGTAACCAGGACTAATGTCTGGCAGAGAGACTCCCAGGACCCCCCTTGTTAAATCTGCATATTTAAGTAACTTTGGGTCTCACCCTAAGTTACTAGGGGAATCCAGACGTGGACCCCTTGCTCACTATTCTTAGAGAGGCACAGATCCACCCTACTGATGAGGTCCAACCAGACCGAAACACGTGTCTGGGGTTTCTGTTGGTACTCTTGTTCAGAGGAGAATTGCCTCGCATTTCGGTGCTGGACTGCCCCAGGGCAGGACAAAGACTGATATGTTTGGGATATTTCTTCTCTGTGAAAAGATAGTGAGCTAAAGACTCTGGGTAAGTCTCTCGTAACCAGGACTAATGTCTGGCAGAGAGACTCCCAGGACCCCCCTTGTTAAATCTGCATATTTAAGTAACTTTGGGTCTCACCCTAAGTTACTAGGGGAATCCAGACGTGGACCCCTTGCTCACTATTCTTAGAGAGGCACAGATCCACCCTACTGATGAGGTCCAACCAGACCGAAACACGTGTCTGGGGTTTCTGTTGGTACTCTTGTTCAGAGGAGAATTGCCTCGCATTTCGGTGCTGGACTGCCCCAGGGCAGGACAAAGACTGATATGTTTGGGATATTTCTTCTCTGTGAAAAGATAGTGAGCTAAAGACTCTGGGTAAGTCTCTCGTAACCAGGACTAATGTCTGGCAGAGAGACTCCCAGGACCCCCCTTGTTAAATCGTGTTATAAAATGTGACATTAAATCAAGTATTCTAGCTAGATACATGGAAACCTAGCCACAGTAACATGAAAACATGAAATATGTTGCCATACACAAACTCATAGAAGAGAGAAACCTAAAAAAATCATTTAATCTGTAGATTAGAAGTTCTTGTGTGGTGCATCTAATATGCCTGTTCATCAGCTACACTACGCACCCTACTCTCTAGTTTTTAAAGCAAATACAAAACACAGGTAAAAAATGAAGATGGTCTGTGTCCGAGTTAATCGTGGTGGAAATGTCCCACTGCAGCACACATTTATTTCCATGTGTACACATTTCGACTGCTTAAGGGTGTTCATGAAATAAAAAGTGCTTCTTCTGGCAGTTTCTTCATGTTGCTGCTGCTCACTTAAGCCCCCTCCCCTTACTAGCCTCCTCCTACAGACGCCACAAGTATCCATAGTGGTAATTTGCACACACATTTGGAGGATCTAACCTAACGTCAACCTTTAACCACAATAATAAATAAGGAGATCATTTTCTATTTTGATTCACAAAAACATTAATTCTTATTTGTGTTATGGTTTAAGAAAACCTTACACACATTTAATTCAAAAATACATATAAGAATACAATCAATCCAAAAAACCAAGCACAGAATTATACAAGAACACTCAACTATATGCAATATCTAATTCCACATAAATAAGTTAAAATCCATGTCATCAGGATATCCTAGCTAAATGTCTTCAATGCATCTGATTGGCACCAGTCAGTGCAATCAATCTCCAATTCAAAATAAATTCCCCAAAAACATTAGTCTATATTGTCTCACATGCAAATAGAAATGTTTACAACTCATTGGCCTAGATTGCGTACAATGTAATAAAAGATGCTCAATAGTTTCAATTGAATCCAGGGCATTATAAAGCCTACACTGTATTAACGATCTTTCAAGGCCATTTCTTGCCCCCACAATTTCCAGTGTAGGTAGCAAGTTCAAGTGAAAACGCATTAACTTGCTTCTCCAACTAGGACTTGGAAATCTTTTGAGATACCCTTCAGGGCATGAGTGAGGCTTTTCAGTTTGCCACCTTACGAAACACAATATATGGTCCTACTGCCTAATATGTTCTTATCCAGTCCCTTTCTGACACAGCCTTTTTTGCCTTTTGTGGATCACAGCCGAAAGACTCCTAGCACTTCTTCAGTGGCTCTCCCATGAGCCTGGACTTCCCAGCACGTACCCCTCAATCCCCCTTCCTTGTCCCTCTCCCACGTCCCCCTTTGCCCTTAAATATTGTGAATCTATCTGTAGTTCCTTCTCTTGCTCCCTCCCTGCTCTGTGGGAGTTTTGAAACAGTATTTTCTTATTGTTTAAGCGCCTAACAAGCAAATAAATAAAATAAATGATCTATCCAGATCCAATCAAATATTCTCCTTCAGTTTCACCCAACCTTTGAAATGTATCGAAGAGAATTCCTGAGAGGATAAGGAATTTTGTTCTGCCCATCCGATATTTCTAAGGAGAGGCGCTTCCATTTGAAACAGGATTCCACTGATTGCAAACCCAACTCATGCAGTATAATAGAAGCCGGGACACCCTTAGGCAAACCTAAGACAGAACCCCAAACAGTTCCCTCCAACAGGGACCAATTCAGCACCCCTTCTACAAACATTAGAGAAGGTAACACCTTGGACCTCTAGTACGTTATTGTAGGCTTTAAAGAAAATGTCCCCACTTTCTAGATGATTCTTTTCAGGTGCACACTAAACCTATTGATTTTTTCCTCATGGCCTCCAATCTTTTTTATAAGAACTGGCCTGTATGGTAAATCCCAGGTAGAGGTAACTTCCTACGCATTCAATAGGCGAGTTCTTAATTTTCCAAACAAACTGCCCTTTTCTCTTCCTATTCCCACATTTGTTTGTTTGTTTGTTTGTTTACATTTATAAAGTGCTCACACAGCCCGCAGGCATCGAGGCGCTGTTACAGGAATTGTTTTTTTTTTTTTGTTGCGTAATTGTGTTTTTTTTTTGTTTTAGTTACGTATTTATAACGCGCTTAAACACCCAGAGGTTTTTAAGCGCGGACCCGGGGATCGAACCTGTTGTTGCTTCGTGTCGTCTTGCTTCCAAGACGCGCACGCTGCCACTGAGCTATCCACCCAGGACATTAATTCGGTGAAAGGCAGTACAAGAATTTCAAAACCTACAGACCCTCACGACCGCTTAAAATCTATGCAGTCATACCTCATGGCATTACTAGTGGGAACTTAAGGATCAGCTTTACCTCTGAGATAAGTGTCGCGAGACAGTCATTTAATTGACATGAAAATCGAGTCGAGACAATATTCATTTTAATTCTACCGGTATATTGTACCATTGAAACAGTATAACAGTTTAATGAACCTGAAAAGAGTAGCTGAATGTAGAAAGTCAATGATTCAGGGGATTGTTTTGCACTCACATCTATGAGACATAGGGTTAAATTGTGAAACTGGCATGGCTGTATCTTAAGGAGACCGAAGAGGTTTGAGAGGGTCAGTGGAGCAACGATCATTGGGCAGACCAAGCTTTACCCCACCACAATTTTGGGGACCTGGCTGCCCTACAGAGCCATGGAAGGACAGAACAGGACACAGGGAATAAGCAGTTAAGAAAGGCACCACAAATAATGCAAAGCATTTCATTGTTAGCACCTGTATTCATATGCATACATTTTTAGGCAACTGAAATTGTGATGGGGTGTTAGTACTTGCATGACAGGGGAGTGATTAGTGTATGCAGTGTGGTGTGTGTGGCCCTTTTAACTGTGGGCCCAATGTCCCTTTAAGAAAGAGTGTCATGACCTCATCATGACACTTCTCAATAAAAATGGTTCTGCTGGCACGTAAGGGGCAGTGCAGCAGAGCCCCAGGAAGTGGCAACTCGTGTCTTTGTTTCTTTGGGTCTTTGTATGCCGTGTGACCACGGCCTACTGTAGCCGCCCCGGCCTGGGTGCCCCCAGCCACAGTACTAGCATCCGGTAATCCGGAGCCTGCAGGGTGCCGCTGCCCTATGATTACTGCGAGCTCGCAGGACGAACTGGTGAGCCGGGTGATCCCGGTATATGGTGCGGCCCACCCTGGTGGCGGGCCGCTAACATTGGGGACGAGGTGGTCTGGGGCCCACGCACATCGTTGCAGCGGTGACGCTTGTGAGGACGCGGCGGCGGTGGAACAAAGGAGCCGCGTGGTGAGGTGGCGTGTGTCAGAAGATACCCGGGCCTGCAGCGAGGAAGGTGTGGTGTTGCTGCGGCCCAGCTGAGGTCTCCGGGAAAGCAGGAGAAGGCACCGCGTATGAACGTGAGCCCGGAGGAGAAATAGAGAACAGCTGAGGACCTGACAAGAAGCGGCGTCTGCCGCGTGCGAGGGGGGAGCAGCAGTTGCTGCACAAAGGATGTGGGCGGAGCTGACTTCAGTCTGGGCCCGCAGCGGTGACAGTGCGGTGCGCAGAGGACTGCTGGTATCTCCCTGTGAGTTTGCAGGGAGGAGCAGCTGGTCCTAGCGCGCCCACAGGGGCAGGACCTGGGCTGAGGCCGCATGGAAAGTGGTGGGCGTGGCCGACGAACATCGGGCCGCGGCGGTGAACAGAGAAAGAGCAGTTCAGCCGCAACAAAGGAGGGTGGGCGAAGCCCACCAACGGGCCTGCGGCGGCTCGAAAGAAGGAAAGCCAATGATTTTCCTTTTCTGTGCCTGAACAAAGGAAGGGGAGGAACAGCACTGTGAGGCTGTGGGGGCGTGCCCACCCCCAGGACAATCAAGCTGGTGCTCGGAGTGCTGTATTCCCCACCAAATCAAAAGGGGGAGCAGACAGACCTCGCCTGTGGCCATAGGAAAGTGAAGGACAGGGGAGAAGCCTCCACAAATTGCTTGGCCACAGCGTGAACAGTGCCACAGCGCTGACCAGGCAGCATACACAGCATACCTGTGTACCCCATCTGCCCTGAGGGCTGAGCCATTGGGGACACCAGAACAGCTCCTGAGGGCCCATCAATCTATAGCCGCAGCAGCTCCTCTACTTTCACAAAGGAACCGGAAGGGTAGCGGCTCCATAAGGAGTGCTTGTGCGCCCTTGGGGACCCTCAACCTACTGAACCACGCCAGGTGCCCATCCACAGTGGGGACAGAGTGCAACACATCAAGAAACCATCATGGAGGATGAAGAAAATGAAGGGGCATATCGCCAGAATGTGCATCTTGCGCCCTTGAATTCGTTTGATGTGGTGGGGGCTCCGGCCAGTCTAGGACCCCGATGGGCAGGGTGGGTGTAAAACCTTGAGCTGTATTTCGAGGCTGTCGAGATCAAGGACAGGGCGAAATGCCCAACCATCCTGTACTCAGCCAGCCCAGTTGCCCAGAGGCTGTTTAAGACCATGCGGCCCATAGAGCAGTCATATGGCACAGTCATTGCAGCACTGAACGAGTACTTCATGTCCATGGTCAACAGGGATTATGAACGGATCAGGATGAGTGCGCGAGGCAGGAGGAAGGTGAGAGTCTCGATGCTTTTCATGGCAAGCTGCATGGCATTGCGCTGTCCTGTGCTCTGGGTCACTTCGAGGACGACGAGATCAGGGCTCAGATCATCTATGGCTGTAGCTTTGCTAAGCTGCGGAAACAGGTCCTCAGAGAGTCAGGCCTGGGTCTCGACCAGATACTGGAGCTGGGCCGTGTTCAAGAACTGGCGGAGGTGCGTGCCACGGCTATGGACCTCTCCAGGCAGCAGCTCAAGCTGGAAGCCCCCATGCAACGGGTGAAGTTGGAGGAGGTGTCAGCTGTAGGGAAATGGCAAGGAGGTAGGCCAACGAGGAGATTGGCCAAGGAGAGAGTCAGATGCCACAATATGCCATCAGTGTGGCTGGGACCACCCGCATGCGCGGGAGTGCCCGGCCAAAAGACACGCGTGTGGGAGGTGCAGAAAGGTGTATCACTTTGCAAAGGTGAGCCCAGCCCAAACGCCGGCCAGCATGGTCGGGCCATTAGGAGGAGGTGCGTCAAAGTTGGTTGCAGGGCGGAAGCCCCCCAAAGTAGCAGCGGTCCAGGTGACAAAGGAGCAAACAAGGGGACTGTACGACTATGCTGAGTACAGGGACTGTACGACTATGCGGAGGAGGAAGAGGAGGAGAATATGTTCTTCTTGTCCTGCAGCAGCGCGGGCGGTCAGTTTGATCCAGGCATTTTCTGATCCCGATGCCAGCCACTGGGCCTTGCCCTGGGTGCGCAGACTGGAATGCACCATAGTTCGCAGTGATTGAGTGTTTATGTTCATAGGAGTGGTGCGCGGACTGGATTGCACCACAGTAGTGGACCCCTGTATAGGATTGTCATTTTATGTGTGCTGTGAGTTTTCTTTTGTTATAATAAATTAGGGACATGGTTGTGGCCCATTTAACTGTTGGCCCTTTGTCACTTTAAGAAAGAGTGTCATGACCTCGTCATGACAATACTCAATAAAAGGGACTCTGCTGGCACGTGAGGGACAGTACAGCAGTGCCCCAGGAAGTGGCAACTTGTGTCTGTGTGTTTCTTTGCGTCTTTGTCTGCCGTGTGGCCACGGCCTGCTGTAGCAGCACCGGCCTGGGTGTCCCTTAGTCAAGGCTGCATTCTGCTGGGTGCCCCCAGCCACAGTACTAGCAACCGGTAAACCGGAGCCTGCAGGGTGCCCCTGCCATATGGTTACTTCGAGCACGCAGGACGAACTGGTGAGCCGGGTGATCCGGCATATGGTGCGGCCCGTCATGCGTGACAGAAGACAGCTCATTCTCACAGCAGTTCTTAGGTGTGTGGTTCCAACATGAAGAAGAGATAATAGCTTGTAACACTGAAGTTGCACTAGAATAGTCTCATTAGAATGTGCAAAGACGTTAGATGCACCCACACAAGTAAGTTTGCCCCTACGCCAAGGTTCTCACAACATTTGAAGGGTTAGCTCCCGCACCCCCCACCTCCAAAAAACGCTAGCTCTGTTGCACAGCTGGGGCAAGTAATCAGTAGAAATAAAGTAAAGTGGGAAACACGTTTGTCTTGGAAGCTAGACAATGCAGAGCAACACAGGTTCAAATCCACCCAGCTAGGGATTGGTCTCCGATATTAAGCATGTAGTGAACGATTAATTATAACTGGGTAATTCATTGGTGGGGGTGAGTTATTAATGTATGATGCTTCTCAACTGAACGCTATGGAGACAGGCAGTAAGGCTAAAAATGCCTGTAAAAGATATGTGGAACACACACGCTCCAATTGAATGTTAACTGAAAAGCGAGCTGGAGCAAGTACGGAATGTATCAAACATACATACATGCCAACCCTCCCAATTTTTAGGTAAAAATATAGCTATTTTTAACAGTCTCCTGCCTAAAATAACTGTAGCCCCAATGCATTCCTATGGTGAAATATGCGTCTCACGATTTGCCTGTGGAAATCTCCCTCCCAGGTGCATCTGAATGATGGCATGTATGAACATATGCTGTGCAGCTGATGCTTTGCTGCTGGTTCAGAAGGTGCAGTCTCACCACTTTGGGCAGGTCGCTGTAGAATTGCAGCCCTGCCTTCTCCATGTTTAACGGAGAGGAGGAGCAGCGGCGGCAACACGGATCCAATCAGGCCAACTCTGACTCAGACGCCATCCGCCTGGAAGGATTATCAACAGCACTGAAAAAGGTTACGTGAACAGCACAAGAAAGATGTACGCATGTATTTCCCCTGGATGATCGTGTATTACTGTTGTTGTAGAGGAACGGACGTAATAACGCGTATTACTCACGTGACTTGTAGCTTAGGTTCCATACAACTTACGTCCTACTAAAGACGTTGAAAGAAAAACGACTAGAGGGCTACGCGTCTGTCAATGAATATTTCAGAAAGTGACGGCATGCTGGTGCACTAAAAGGCACTAAAAGGCTTAGCATCCCCCGCCTTACTGACGTGCTGTTTTGCACGGACTTTATACAATATGGGAGAACAAAGCAGACATGAGGTTTTATTTTTCCGTCCAGTTGTGCGCATCGGTGTTTTCTAGCAATATTCACGTCTTGTTGAACCCCCGACCCGTTGTGCAGATTGGTGTTTTCCGGTATTCACGTATTGTTTCATAATGTACCATTCTTGAGAATGTTTTAAAGTTA
Source organism: Ambystoma mexicanum (assembly GCF_040938575.1). NCBI lineage: Eukaryota > Metazoa > Chordata > Amphibia > Caudata > Ambystomatidae > Ambystoma > Ambystoma mexicanum. The sequence goes on from NC_090934.1 coordinate 1,284,208,566, forward strand.
TAATGCCGCTGATATTGTTAGTTCTGTAAATTGCATGCATGTACATAATAGGCTGTAGAAATTGATAACAAGCATTGGCAGTGCCAACAGTTTTGGCTTTTGTCCTGGCCTTGGAATGGCATTTTCCAGACACTGCCGTAGTGGTAAATACTGACCATTGATGATAGCAGCTGCAAAATGGTGAGTGTTCCAGTGCATATAATTGCAGTGGCCCGCAAATGCCTAATACTTTTACACAAGCCAAAACTGTTGTCTTTGGCAATGTTTGTTTTTAACTGGATGTGAGTGAAGGACATGCATAGTTCTTATAAATCAATTGTTTGAAGACTGACCTGGCTAAGATAATTAAGTCATTAACTCTAAGAAGCCTACTATGGTGGCTGTTATGTTGCTAGTCCCGCCCGAAGCGTCAGCGGGTACTAGCGGGTTGTAGGCCCACGTGGGTGGGCTTTGCTACGCAGCTCGCGCTGGAGAAACAGAAACACGGCCACTGCTCGGTGGTTAGCCTGACCCGGAACTGCCGTGTGCAGCGCGGGGGCGGGGCTTTTATTGAGCGCCTTGCGTCACCGCGTAGCGGGACGCAAGGCGGATATAACATTCCTCCTTTATTATAAATGAACAAACAATAACTGTGCATCTATCAGCCAACGGGCTGACCTTTTTTGCTTTAAGTCTCTCATGGTGATTCTGTACCACTTAGTCTCTGAGTCTGTTTGGAGGCCGGGTGGCGGTTCTTAACCCATATCTTCCACCCCTGGGTATGGCCCCCTGCGTTACCCCGGGTAGCTCACCTTCATTGTCCTGCTCACCCGGTTCTGGCGCCTCCCCTGGTTCCTCCGCTTCTTCGTCCATTCCTTCTCCGTCAGGCAGGCTTAGCTGTGCATCGTCCACTGTCGGGTCGGCAATCGACCGATTGTCTCCTTCTTCTTCTGGAAGTCACTCGCCGTCGGTCCACAGGTCCCGGGGCACTGCTTTGAACCAGGACGCATTTCTCGTCACTTGTCTTTGCCCCCTTTTTGCAGTTATCATGGTGCCCTGCCGTCTGCTGATAGTCGATGGGGCTGCATCATAGCGAGTGTTCAATTTGGATTTGGAGGGGTTCTTCACCATGACCACTTGATCACCAACTCGGTGATCAGACCGCTTTGCATGTCTTTTGTTGCTTATGTGGGCATTCGCCCCTATCCTCCTTGATTCGGTGCGCTCATGGTCGAAACTGTCTGGGCTCCTGCTCGGGTGATGTGGTATGGAGGAGTTGATGAGTGTGCCATACATTAGGTCTGCTGGCGGTATCCCTGTTGTGCTGTGGGGTGTGACCTTGTAGTTGCGCAGGAATCGGCACAGGTCCACCTGCCATGGGCTGGCATTGACGCATGACAGGCACAGTACCATGTTAATTGTCCGCATGAAGCGTTCCACATTGCCGTTTGCTTGGGGCCATCTCGGCATGATGTGATCGTACCGTATGTTGAGTTCCTTCAGGTATTTCTTTAATTCTTCCCCTGTGAAAGGTGGACCATTGTCTCTCCTGATTCTTCTCGGTAAACCATGCGTCGCAAACATTTTCTCGATCGTGGGTATGACGACCTCTGCCGCCGTGGATTTAACGATCTCGACCTCCGGATACCTGGAGTGGTCGTCAATTGCCACCAGTAGGTGCGTGCCTTCCTTTATTTTGCAAAAGTCTATGCTAATGGCGTCCCATCGGGTGGACCCTCGCACAGCCGTCTGGATGGGTTCTGGATTCGGCAGAGGCCCTGTTATTTGGCATGGGAGACATGTGTTGACCAGCCTTTCGACTTTCCCGTCTATTTGGGGGAACCACACTCTGTGCCTAACCCGGGCTTTGGTCCGTACCATCCCTTGGTGGCCTTCATGTGCCAGAGCTACGATCTTGTCCTGTAGGCTCAGCGGGATTATGATGCGAGTTCCTCTTAAGATAAGTCCTTCTTCCGTGATGGAGAGGTCCTGTCGGACCGCGAAGATCCCTGTGAGGAACTCTTTGGCCTCTGCTGTTTTGTTGTGAATGTTCTGCAGGAATGACCTCCATTCCCCTGAGATGATCGTGTCCTTTATTTTATCGCAGCACGGATCTGTTTGCGTGGCCTCTCTTATGTCTTCCAGGCTGACTGCCCGAGGCATCATCGTGTGTACCACGTGGCAGATGTGCTCCTCTGTCTCTTCTGCAACGTGGATCTCCTTCGGTGTTGCTGCTGCCTGGCTGGTAGGCCAGCTCGAAATCATATTGCTGGAGGTGCAGTAACTACTTGACAATCCGGGCCGGGGGGTGTGATGACGTGCCCGTGAAGATGGAGAGCAACAGTTTATGATCTGCGTATGTCTTGAATTTCCGACCGTACAGATATAGGTGGAAGTGGCGGCAGCCCCATAGTACGGCTATAGCCTCTTTTCCGATATGAGAATACCGCTGTTCGGTCGGTGTTAGTGCCCTGGAGGCGTAAGCAATCGGTTTATGCTCTCCAGTGTTCGTCACCTGTATGAGAATGGCCCTTAAGCCCACAGGGCTAGCGTCCACGTACAGTTCAGTGGGTAGTGCTGAGTCATAATAGGCCATTGTGGTGTCCGCAGACAGTGATGCTTTTATGTGTTCAAATGCCTCTTGGCAGGCAGGCCCCCACTCCCACTTTGTGTTGGCCTTCGTAGGTTCTCGCAGAAGTTCCGAAAGCGTGGCCAGATCCGGGATGAACCTCCCACAGTATGTGGCCATGCCTAGAAAACTGTGCATCTCCTTGGGTGTGGTGGGAGGTGTGGCAGCTTGTATGTCCGCCACACTTTCTGGGGGTCTGCTGAGATGCCTGTGCTATTGAACGTGTACCCAAAAAATGAGATTTCATTCTTGAGGAATTCACATTTTTCCTTGTGTATGGTCAGGCCTGCGGTTTCCAGCCTGTTGAGTAGCATGTGCAGCCTTCTCATGTGATGATCTTTGTTGCTGGCATGTATCAGAATGTCGTTACTGACATTTAAGACTCTGGGTATGCCGCGGATCACTTCCTGTATCGTTTGTTGGAAGACCTCGGCGGCTGGGGAGATTCCAAAACTCAGGCGCTTGTACCTTCGTAGGCCGATATGAGTTGAAAATGTCGTTATATACCGGGAATCCTGGTGCAGCTTCAGCTGGTGATAGCCGGCATTCAGCTCCACTTTGGAGAATATCTTGGACCCGGTGAGGTCGGCCACTATCTTGTCCAGGGTCGGTGTGATGTGGCGCTCCCTCTTGATAGCTTAGTTGGGTAGGCGCATGTCTATGCATATTCTGACCTTGCCAGATTGTTTAGGCTTTTTGGTGACGACCATGGGAGAGACCCATGGCGTGGGCCCCGTCACCTCCTCGATGATGCCTGCTTTCTCCAGTGCCCTTAACTCCTTTTCCACTTGGTTGCGGGTGTGGAAAGGGGTCCTTCTGTGCGTTACAGCTCTTGGTTGGACTGACTCGTCGATATGTAATTTGATCGATTTTTCTTTAAGGCACCGTATGCCCTTGAGTAGGTTAGGGTACTTTTCCAACACCTTCTCAACTTCGTGCAACTCATTCACTTTGCATATGAAGCTTACCAAACCCAAGTCCTCCTCTGTGTCTCCACTCAGGAGGCATTCAATGCCCGCATTCACCACGTATATCTTTGATTGGAGTGAGATTTCACCATGGCTGATGGTGGTTCGGAACCTGCCTACTGTGGGCAGGGGGGTCTTGCACCCATATGCAAATAGTAGAGTGTCTGTTGCCTTCAAGTCTGGTGTGGGCATTAGTGTCTTAAATGTGGTTAGTGGCATTACGTTTACGGAAGCTCCGGTGTATATGGTCATCAGTATGCTTTGGCCCTGGATCACTATCTGGCATTTCTGTCTTCTCAGTTTTCTCTTTGGTGTGACGTCTCCGTGATCGAGGGCGGACACCAGATAGATCTTACTCCCTTTCTTCCACTGCTCCTTCGAGGGGTCCTGTTGGAGGTGTGCTGCGTCAGCTCCTTCCTCCTCAGTGGAGGAGTTTGCGGTTTCAACCCGCCGAGCGTGCACCTGTTTTTTTTTTTTCTTACCCCTGCTCCTGTCCTGGGGTGCTTGCGTCACCGGTGGCTGCACACCTGACGACCTGCATACCTTGGCATAATGGTCTTTCCTGCTGCATGCACCGCATGTCGTTCCCTGAGCTGGGCAGTTGCGTCTTCCGTGGCGAGGCCCTCCGCACCACCCACATTCTGTGAGCCCTGGTGTTCGGGGTTGCCATCTGGGGTGTGTGTAGTTTCCACCAGTTTCATCCCTCGTGAGTTGGCGATTGGTGATCTGCGCCACGGTGGCGATGTCAGGGCTGGCTGTAGCTTCTGGAGGGTCGTGCCCATGTGTGCAGCCCTGGCGTGTGCTAGTTCCCTCTGGCGGGCCAGTTCGAGGATTCGGGGCAGGGAAATGCCCTTCTCGCTGAGTACCATCCTTCTCAGTTTCTCTGACTGTATGCCGTTTATGAGTTGCCGACGGATTTCTTTTTCCGTGTCTGAATTCACACGATATTGCCAGTTTTCGGAGTCTGGTGTGGTATGCATCTAGCGTCTCCTCTTCCGCCTGTATTGTAGTGCAGAATAGGAATGTCTCATAATCCGGGTTGAGTTGGGTGAGGAAATGGGCTGTTAGTGCCTCCCTTGTCTGCTGGTACACGTCAAGACTCTCGCCGATGGTCAGCGAGTTGAAAATGCGTAACACTTCATCCCCCACATTAAGCAGTAGGTGCGACTTCATCTTCCCTGCAGTGGTAATGTCTTTACATTCCATGGCCATCTCAAACTTTTGTAGCCACAGTTGCCATCTTGGGCCTACCGAAGATGGATCAGTGTATGGGTCGAAGGGATAGATGGGCACTGAAGAGCCACCATGTGGGCGGGTTTGAGGCATGGACATCGATAAATTTGCAGCCATTCAGGATGGCGTACCGGCCCTGGAGGGTGGACGTGCCTGTCGCCATGTTGTAGGTTCACTTTTCCCCACGTGGGGATTGTTGTCTCACCTGGCGTGCCCCTGTATGAGTCCTTGTCCTTCGCCGTGTGATCTCCCTTCGCTGGGTGTGATTCAGTGTTCCTTCTCCTTCCAACTGCCTGTAGCTTGGGCGCGGCAATGTGGCGTGGACTGACCAGCGTTGTCAGTGTGCTGGTGTAGAGAAGATGATTGCAGAATGGAGGAGGAGAAGAGACATTTTTTTTTTTGTGGGTGGGTGGGGGTTTGTGTGCCCCCCCACAGTGTGTCCAAAAATTTGGCCGATGAACGAGTCCTTGATCATCTGCATTTATGCCGTAGCACGCGTGCCTTGGTGCTCGTGTCCCTCGTCGCCAGTGTTATGTTGCTAGTCCCGCCCAAAGCGTCGGCGGGGACTAGCGGGATGTAGGCCCGCGTGGGTGGGCCTTGCTACTCAGCTCGCGCTGGAGAAACAGACACACAGACACTGCTCGGTGGTTAGCCTGACCCGGAACTGCCGTGTGCAGCGCAGGGGCAGGGCTTTTATTGAGCGCCTTGCGTCACCGCGTAGCGGGACGCAAAGCGGATTTAACAGTGGCCTCAATGAAGACAGGACACAGACTATGATTAACAGTGGTGTTTATTTGACACCAGAGGTTCGTTATTTAAATTGGGAGGATAGAGTCCAGGGGCATAACTGTACTCACAGGAAGACAGTCTCATTCAGGTAGCTGCTTCCCTGCTTCTGGTGCATGTCATTCACTGACACACACACAACACTCCAGAGCACCCAGGTGGCTGCCGTCAGCCATGGCATTACCCTCTGTTGTGTGTGTAGCACTTGATGTCAGGGCCCGGAGGCCTACAAGCTCCCTGCTTCAGGAGGAGCGCTGGGGTAGTGCTTTCGCTGCGCTCTCTGCCCACTTCTCTCTTTACACGTGTTCCCTCGCGCTTCTTGCATTGACTTCTCGCGAGATCGCCTTACCGCGATCTCGCGATGGGAAGTCCCCACACCTACTTTAACAAATCACTTGCTGGAACTTGGAGTGCAAAGTTTGATGTTAAGGCTTGATAAGCCTAGCTCAAAAAGATCCCAGGAAGATGCATTTTGGGTGGGTGGGCACAGGAAGTGGGTAGGAATGGCCATGGGGATTAAAATGACCAGTCATTGTGTGGATAAATAACCAACTAACATCTTCTAGCTTTGTATGCCTCATATGCCATTTCACACAGCTGTACTCTAATGCAATAGTTTTGAAGTTTAAGTCATTCCAATATGCTGCACTGAAGGATCTTGCTCCACTTATCAGGGAGATGAAGCTGACGTTTGAGAGCCCCTTCTGCTTGCACAGCTTAAACTGCAAAGACAAGGTAGGTAGTCCTAAAGGCCACCCAATAAATATAAAGGCAGACATTACAAAGAGATTCAGGGCCAGGGCCATTACCTAAGAGAAGGCTTTCCAAATAGTTGGGACAAAAAAAAAAGAGTACCTAGGGTCTCCTAAATTGACAGCAACTTCTCTGTTGATGCCTAAAAGGCCATGGCATGTTTATGAAACAAAGCGCATCTCTCACATCCCTGCAAAGACTAGCAGCCATGCACATATAGTTTACTTGCTTAGCGTGACATGAGGGGGGGTCTGTCACCCAAAGCGCCGACACTGGAGGTCGCATTCTTGACAATGCACAGATGAAGTAATTGACAGGAAACTGTTGAAAAGGACGGAAATAAACTACTACTGAGACCGTGATGGTGTGAGAAATGTTATTACTACCAGAGTTGTCCCTGGAGGATAGCTCAGTGGCAACGTGCACGCCTTGGAAACAAGACACAAAGCAACACAGGTTCGATCCCCGGGTATTAAGCGTGTTATAAATACGCAACTAAGACATATTCCTGTAACAGCGCCTTGATGCCTCCGGGCTGTGTGAGCACTTTAAAAATGCAAATAAATAGAGTGACAGTGTCCCATCTATTAAAATATAGACGTAGATAGAGTGAATATTTAAAGCTCATGGTCTGAAAGGGCGATGCTCACACTGCCCCAGGGAGGTGAGACTGATGGAGTGTTGGCACCCTTTTACCGAAGTGTACATGCACTCGCTGTCACTACGCCATCCAGCATCCCCCTGAAGGATATTTCGAGCGCATTCTTTAATCCGCGAGCTACTTGAAACCAATGAGCAAACCTAATGTTGCAGCCCCACTCTTGCCACAACTGCATGTGTACACATGCTTTTCTTATACGTGCGTCCTAATTGCGCTGTAGATGAATGAATGACCGGCATCTCCCTGGCCCATATCTACCAACCCCAAAGAATTCCAAGCAGAGTGTGGGTCTGCATGCTCGCGCCCTCGGCCCTCCTCATTTTGGCAGAGTTGGAGGCTGTGAGGGACTCACCATGCCTCCCCCAAAACACGGAAGCCCGCCGCCTATAAGTGCAATTTAACTTTTTTCCAGAGCTGCAAAATTCCCATAAAGACAGTTTGTAAGTTTAACCCACACAATTAAACAACTACCAAAAAGCCGATAATAATAAAAGAAGTTGAACAGAGAAAGCAAACCACCCTACCTCTCCCTTCCAAAACAAACCCAAAGTCGCACATAATAAGCAGACCTGGCAACACTGGACACCGGCCACAAGCTCTAAAGCAGACTCTCAGTGCTGGGGTGGGCGTGAGGGTAGGGAACATGGCTACCTTGCTGAAAAAAATCACATACTGCAAAAAAATCGCAGCCTACTAACATACAGCATATCCAATCAGGAACCAACAGCAGAAAACACTATAGACACCCACAAGCAAGTAGTGGGAATTTCCGAACAAAACTGAATTATTACAATAACTTGTTTATTTTAAATACAAAATACATTCAAATGTGTAACATACATTTAAATGTGTAGTAAATATTTTTAACCCCTAAACTGCCCGGCTATTATGCAAGTCTATGCAAAAAGGATGAGCATACTTGTTAGAAGTAAACATGGCTGACAACCTCACCATACAGTAGAAAATCAGGCAAAGAGTGCAAGAAGGGGTGTGTTTTGCCCACAGATGGGTGGACATGGGAGGAAAATCCTATTGATTTAACTTAGTGATGGGCGTAAATGGGTGGGATGCATAGGTCAAACACCACATATCCATCCTCATATGCCAACCTGCATTGAAAAGCATTACAACAAACCTGCATCTAAAGCCCCTATTTCAAGATCTCATGTTAAAGCTCTTATTTTAATGACCATAGTTTCGGCATTATAGGTAGCACTTTCAGCGCAACCTAATAGCCAAAAATAAAATGAATGTACGTTTTATGTTATATTCTCCCACTTTGCTGGGCAGAACGTTTACAAATTAGAAGTGATAGGCAACTGGGGCACAGTGGGACGGGTGGACCTGTAATGTTATTTGTAGTGAAATTGTGTTTATAACCACAGCTGTACGTGGTCTCAGCGTTCTGCAGTGAAGTACCAGTGATTCCCAAACAAGGTGAAACTGGCACATCCAGGTAGGTATGCCTCCTTTGCCTCTTTTGGTAGCACAAGTGTGGGTGGGCTATGATCTTCATTAGGAGTGTGAACTGACACAAGTTGGAACACAAACAGCAATAGTATTGTGGTACCAAAATAAATGAATGTCCAACCAATATGCTACAAGAAACACAAAGAATGTAGATTTTCAGAATAAAAGGCAATCTGGGTTGATAGTCAGGGGTGCTCCGGCAAGAGATTTCAGGAGTAATGTCACTATTAAAGGTTATGTTTTTAAAAAGGCAGGAAGATGGGCTTAAAAGTCACTTTGGACACGCAGGACGGGCCTCTACAAATAGATTCATTTATTTGTCTTTGGTGCTCTACAGTGTCAAAATGGGCATGGGCTTCATTCAAGATGTTGTTGAGACGGTTGAGTCACGTTGCTCCATTGGCAGGGATTGAAATTAACATTGAATGAGCAGGTGCCAAACATAGTACCACAACAACAATGCATATATAAAAACAGTAAAATAAGATAAAACAGCCTATAAGCATAATGCATTAAAATTAGCAACACGTGGAACATTTTGTTTACAGTACTTGGCAACGCAACGAAAACTGACTTTCAATAAAGGCGTAAACATTGCTGTGAACAAGTCTGTCACTGATAAAAGAAGCCTAAAGGATAATTGACCGTGTCTCACTTCCCACGCCCTCAATATTGGGAAGAGGAATTTCTTCCTCAAAATCACAAAAATATTGCAGAAAAATAGAAAGTGTTGCAAGTTGTGCGCGTTGTGCCAGGAACATACACAGTTCCGCCCAGTGGTACTATTGTTCGGCGGAAAGGTTACTGTATCGTTTGTGAAAAGTAGGTTTGTTCTGAAATGAAGAATAATTGCCCTTTTCCGTGGGTTTGTATACCACTGTGCGTAATCTCTATTAGCAACTACGGCAGGGATGGTTTTATGATAAAAATGCACACTTTGTTTTTGCAGTTTGTTTCCCCTCTTGGCATTTTCTCTATAAGAAATAAAGCGCTCCACAAACTCCCTTTTTCCGACATTACCAACCGGTGGCTCCTCACTCAAGAAACGCATGCAGCCAAGCTTGCGGAGATATGTCTTAGTGTAATTTAGTTAGGGAGAAGAGCCACTGACATTCAAGGTCATTACATCTCTCACCAAAGTTATAGTTAGTGACAGATGAGTTTCCCCATAGGCGTAGCCAACAGGTTAAAGGTTGTAATGGTATAAGATCTTCTATATGGACCAGGTTGAGGTCTTCGTGTAGCAAGTATGCTAGGAAACCTTGAGTCATGCCCATGATTTTCCTCAGGAATTGATTTTCACTGACCTGGGCTGCCTTCGCAAGGTGGTAACCACACACAGCTTGATGTGTGGGGACCATCTCAGGTCACAGGAAATCATAATGCCTAACTAACGAAAGATAGTGACCCAGTCCAATTTCTTACCTTCTATGGATATTGAATTTCCCCAAGGTTTACTACTACCCACATATATGGCCTTTGATTTCCCCACGTTTATTTTCAAGTCTTTCTGCCCCATATACGTTTTAGACCCATTGACCAATGTTTGCAGAGCCTGCTTTGTTCTGGCTATCAAGACTGCGTCATCAACATACAAAAGTACACACGTCTTTTGGCCGGAAGGCATCCTGAAGACATTGCTCGTCAAGTCAAGTAACGCATTCGGCAGTGGGTTTATATAGAGATTAAAGAGTAGCAGGGCTATTACACACCCCTGCCTCACTCCGAGTGATTCGGTATGCCTGGGTTGTTTTACCTCTGGTCCCCACCCTCACTCTTGTCGATAAGTATGAATGCATTTGAACTAAGACTTGCAACATCGCCTCTGGCATACCTAGTGCACAAAGTACTTCCCAGAGCTTACCATGGTTAATGCAATCAAATGCAGTTGAAATGCCATGAAACCCAGATAGATCATTCCTTTATAACCACAGATGTACTTATCCATGACCAGGCTCAATTTCAGTATTTGATTGACTGTGCCGATGCCCTCATGAAAGCCATACTGTTACTCTGAAAGGATTCAATTTTCTATGACCCAATCCATGACCCTTCTATGCAGCACCCGTCAAAACCATTTTGCTGAGGTGTCAATTAGAGAGATTGGATCACATTTGTCACCCATCTTAAAGATCGGTACTATGATTGCCTCCCTCCAAAAGTCCGGTATGGCCTTCAGATGTAGTATCACGTTAAAGATCAAAGTAACTACTAACATTCACCCACCCACCATCTTATTTTTAAAAAAACTCAATCGGGATTGAGTCCAGTTCTGCTGATTTGCCATTGGCCATCCCTGCAAGAACTTTGGCGACTTCACTCATCGACACCACCAGACTGGAACCAGTGGTCTGGCAAGTATTACAAGCAACAGGGCGTTGGTCAGCCAAGTACTCTCGCCCCTCCCAACACATGAATTATCATATAATGTCCAGAAATGTTTTATGCCTTTGACCTCCCCCACCAAGCGTATGTGATCGTTCGGGGGTTTATCATTTGAGAGTAATCTGTCAGAGATGGTGCTCCAGTACTCCCTTAGGTTGTCTGACATTGCAGCACTCTCTAGTTTTAACTATTCTTGCTCCGCAAGTTCCTGTATCCTATTTTTAGGGTCTTCTTATGAAGTGGCCTGGCTTTGGCCATTTCCTCTTGATCTCTCCTTCGCTGCCTAAGTGCAGATAAGAGGATTTGTTTTGACAACCTACATTTTGCATTAAACCACTTTTCACTCCCTTGGTCAGTTTTTGACACAGTAGGGATTTTCCTAAATGCCTGACTGATGATTGGTATTATATCACCCCAGGCCAGCCATTTGGCCTGGTCAATGACACCAGGTTGTAGACATTTCTCCAGATTATTTATAATTGCATGCATTACCATAGAAACCCTGAGTCCATGTTCCCCCAGCGCAGCATTTTATACATGCCCACTTTGACCCCATTATTCCCCAGTAAGGGTGGATCAGCCTCAGTCTATACTGTCAAGACAAGGGGGTCGTGATCGCTTTCAGCCCGATCGACCACCTCAAAATCTTTAATCCAGGGCCAATTTTCAACACCCAGTATAAAGTAGTCGATTATTCAACAGTATCTGGTACTTACAAAGGTATGATTGCCTGGAACATCGGATGGAAATCTTCCATTTACTGCCCTAATCCCCAATACAATCAGTATTCATACATTTCCTGCCCCTGCTATTGTTGGGAAGGAAATGAACCTTTCCCACTCCCCTAGGCGCTTTAGAGTGAGGCGAGTCCCATAGATACACTTGCGATATACCAGGGGGGAGAGGGCCGTGCTAAGAAACACTGCACAAACACAATATTGCATGAAATACAGATGTATAGACTTAGTGTGCATATAAAGAGATGCAATTTTTGTAGTTATGGTAGATCCATTCAGTCCTGCATGGCCGCGCTGTAATCACAGGTCCAATGAAGAATCCCAAGCAGGCCCAAGCACTGATGGTGGAAGGACCTGTGCTGCTAATTCCCATAGAAATGGCCCCTTGTTCCTTAAACTGTTGCAAATAATTGTAATCACACAAAGGAATGCACCCTGCAAGGCCGCGAGAGAGCACCAGGCACCTCACTGAACACATTCATCACAGCCTGGCCAAAAGCAGACCTCCAACCCCCACCCAGCCCACCAGGAGGTATGACACCCACAACTGGCCCAGTCCAAGACCACTGAATTCCGCTATAGTAGGTGACCTCAGACCACCAACCATAATCTCAGTGGCCATAAAAGATCTGAAAGAACAGAACCATTTTACCTTATTTCATAATGACACTATGTAATACGATACGAGGTACAGAGTAGAATACTTTATAGCCCAAAGTGAGGATGGAAACCTTGGGTGGAGAGAGTGCGATATGAACTGAGTGAATAATGTGTGGGTCATCATTACCTTGAGCGTTTCCCTGTGCCAGTCCCAGAGTTTCCCAGGTGCTGTAACACTCACCTGATTCCCGTAGAGGCGCCGGTCTTGACTGGGGGTATACCATATCTTCAAAGGTGATGTGTAACACACGGCTGGCTCTTTGGGCTGGACCTCTGTGCACTGTATGTCTGACTCGAAGGGTAAGATGTCTGCAGATAGAAAATATGGGATTAAGGAACTGGGTTATTGAATGTCTCTCTCTTCTTCCCTTTCTCTTCTCCTGCAGAACCCCAAAGGTTAACACTCTCACCTTAGGTAAGTGAACGCCGTGCTCTCCATCTGCCTCGGGGCAGGGTGCTGTAACCAGTTTCTTCACTGGATAAGGGGAGCAGGCCTCTTGACTTCAGAGGACTGCTGTCCGTCGTTTACTGCACGAACGGTAAGTTTCGAGTAATTCTAATGTCTTTAAAGTCTTTAGTAATGATGTTTCTTGTTTTGCAGGGTTCCGGCGATGGCGGATGACGGGCTGAAGTGAGTTGAAGATGGAGCCCGTGTGATGAATAGAAGCGCCTGGAAGCACGTAAGTAAGCGCTTGTTGCCTGCTTCACGATGCGCTCTAACTGTCTTTTTATTTTGCAGGTACAAGTTCGGAGCGGCTGCAGGGTGCCGGAATACCCACTGGGTTAGATGTGGAAAGGAGTAATGGCACGTGAGTATTAAAGTTCCCCAATGTCTTTAAACGCACCTTGTTTTGTCTTTCAGATGCAGGATGCAGCGCCAAAGGCCTCCGGAGCGTGCGAAGAGTTGGTAAGCTTTTGTCTTTCAGATGCCGGAATGCAGTGTGAAGACCTCCGGAGCGCACGAAGAGTAGGTAAGCCTTTGTCTTTCAGATGCCGGAATGCAGCGCGAGGCGTTGGTGACAGCCGATGGACCAGGTAAGTGAAGAGCTGTCACTGAAGACCGTAATGCTAACCTGTTCTTTCTTGTCTTTATAGGTGTTGCTGAAGACTGGATTCAGGATGGTAAGACTTTTTCCTTAGGCCCAGGATCAGATGCAGAAGACACGATGAGCGTTCTGCTGCAGAGGATGCAGAATAACGCAAAGCAAGATTCATCCATCGGGTGTGGTTTAAATAGCCTCCTGTAGTGCTTAGGTGTCTCCTTCCACAGCCACGCCTAGGTAAGAAAAGAGTTCCTGCTTTCCAGAAGAGTTCCAGTGTTCTGAATCTAGGGAGTGGCTCCTACCCCACCCAACAGGAAAAGTAGTTCCAAACAGAAGAGGATCAGAGGCTCAACTGGCAGGCAAGTAAGCAGCATGGTCTGCTGCAGGTAAGTCCACCCAAGCATTATGAGCCCGGCGCTTCCAGCGCTGGGACTGGGCATATTTATGAGCCTGGTGCCACTGGCGCCAGGACTGGGTCCAAAAGGTCCCAATTGGGACTGGTTGGCACTCGGAACCTGGGTTATGGATCTGCTTCCAAGGGAGTTGGGAAAACCCTGACCTTTTGGAAGCAGAGATCATGACAGGTGCACACCATAATGATAGAGAAGAATTGTCTTACAATAGTAACTAACGAGGAACGCAAGCTTCAGTCGCTGGAGAGAAGAACCCAGCTGACACCACATGATGGAAGACAGACGGATGGGGCTGGGGCCAATCGCAGCCTGGCATCCCTTATGGAGCAAGCCCATGTATAGGGTCTCACCAACCAGCCAAGCGGGTTTTTACTGTATGTATGACGTAGTAATGATTATGTGCTGCCTTATAACCTTCTGCTTGTACTAATTTTCGGCAGAACATTCTCATGCAGCAGAGTTCTTTGCTGGCTTACCTATTTTTGTGTGATCAAAAAACATGTTAGCCTTGTAAGAAAACTCTTGGCCTTTTTTCTGGCATGAGTGTACAGTGTCGTGTCTTCATTATCCACACTAGAATCTGTCAGAGCTGGTGGATACATGCCAAATGACATGTCCTCTTCTGTGGGGTAAATTTACCAGCCCCACAGAAATTCCCTACAACAAAAACTGCATTTTAGCAGTTACAAATAAAATTGCTGTTCTTTTGGTCTGCTGAACACATATGGGGCGAGAGTCGAACATGGCCACCCCAAGGATAGTTGCATTTTGTTTTCATGCATGTGAATCCCGAGAAAACAAATCAAATTCAGAATGGCTGTGCAATGCTGTTTTGTCATTTAAACATCGAAGGCTGCACAAGAAAATGACCTGCATTTCAAACGGCATCGCACTGGTGCCTACTTTCATGTCAAACATCACACAGTTTTGTTCTATTAAAACACAGCCCTGGCCATACATTTCATTTTGAACACCATCAGATAAGGCCATCCTTCCCAGAACGGCATTGTTTCATCAGTAAAGCCCATGAAAAGCAAAAGAATTCTGCTTCAAGTTCGCACAGCATGGGTTTACCTTTTTTGAAATAAACTAGCACACGCAAAGTACTTCAAAGGAAAGATGCTCTCTTGTTTGTGTCAATTACCAATAAACCATTTTAAACATATCTCTGTTTCTAGAAACTGACCAGATCTATAAAAAAAGGCCTTTTAGAAAGTAAATGCAAAGGAAAGCTGTGTACGGGAAGAAATGTATATTTTGAAGTGAACATGAGAAAAAAAAATGAACACGTGTAAATCTGTTGTTGTGAAGCAGAAAATGACCTTGGGAAAGCTAAATGTGAAATTTATATTGTAGCTCACACAGAAACATAATTGTACATTGGGGAGAGGGGCTGCAGATATGTGTATATTGTGTTTCCCCTCCCAAAAAGGGCTTGAACAAGCCTGGCTGGGGCCCAGGCATTCCTGTCAAACCAGTTTGGTTTAAAGGCTAATTTCGCACCTACTAGTGACTAAGGCTGCAAGGGCATGTGCCCTGTTCTCATGACACTGGCCGCGTGATAATTACAGGTTCTCCCAGACTGCCAGGCAGAACTGCTCCCAAGAAAAAAGGATGGGGGGAAGCCCTGAGCTTTGCCTCGTAGGTGTGATTTCCTCTGCATTCAATCCCAGTATCCAATGGAGGGGGTCGTGGCAACCCTTGTGCCAGCTGACCCAGGGAAGACATTTTGGCTGGGGGGTTGGAAAGACCGCCCACATTTGGAGACAAATCCAGGTCATTTGATTTAAAGACATTTTCATATTAAGAAATCTTTCTCCGCAATCTGAATAAGCAGTAATATGATATCATGACAGTTTTAATGTGATTTCTGGACAAGCATAATAAGACTATGTGCACCTCTCTGGCACATGGGGAAACTAAATGGTAGGGAAAATGCATTTCTGGGGGAACCATAAATGGCAGAGGTATTAAATTTGGGGAAAATATGCAAAATTATATTATGGTTATGTGCAGCCATTTGCAGAATTTTGGGCAATATCTTTTTCCTGAAAACAGTGAAATTGAGCCCAAGGGCGAGGCAACATCGCACAGAATTGGCAGTCGAACCGGCATATTCCTTGTAAAATATGGGATCTGCCTATCTGATTTTTATGATGGTGACTATTGTAAATATGAGGTTTTTGTTCCATAACTTATTTTAGTAAAAAGTAACTGTGGTGAGACTGATATCACTTCCTTAGACCAATCAGTCTGGAGGGAGGAGGGGACCTCAATAGCCCATATTGTTAAATTCTATGATGTCACTCTTCCTATATAAGAGGTAGACATGAAGGCACAGGATCTTCAACATTAAAAATTCACCCTGCAAGATTCCAAGACTCCAGAACCAGGTCCAGGCAGAACCACCTGTGCAGAACCACATTCATCCCAATAATTCAGGGAGAAAGCCAGAAAGGCTGCTGATCCCGTTAGGAGAATCCAGTAACCAGATCATTTTGCCCAACTGACCCATCCCGCTGTCCACAGTGACCAGACTTTGCCCAGCTGTTCCCAACAAGGAGAGCCCAGTGGACCCAGTACCCAGATCTCTTGACTCCGTTGCCCGTGACCAGATCCTTGGCCCTGCCACCTAGAGACCCTGCTGGCTGACCCAATTACCAAAGCCAGGCCTGCCTTGTAAGTATCCCATCACCCAGTACCCAAAAACTCCATATCCCGCTATTTTACCTTGCATCCTGTTCAAACCCCATTAAAATCCCATAGAAACCCTAGTCATTTCCCAAATTGCCAGTATCCATTGTTCACCCTTTTCACTAGAAGAATCTGTGTATGTCCATATCTGTTAGCATATTTGTTCTTTATTTCCTACAGTTACTCGTGTAAGTCCCTAGTATCATTTGGAATAACTCAAATTAATTCCCCTATAAAGACATTCATGGTTATTTGGTTGTAATTCGAACTCAACCTCTTCATGATAAGTGCCTTTCTTTAACAATTATAGTCTTTAAAATATAGTCTCAGTGGAACTAATCATTGTGTTAACAAAACCGATTTTGCCTGTGTAGTTACTTTCCTTTTAAAATCTGATTTGCTTTTCCCCATAAAAAACCTATATCCTCCTCCCATAAGAATCATCCCTTCCCCTCAGTATCCTATCTGTTCTGTACCTTTGTTTCCCATCCCAAAAACCAATTTCCGATTTTGCCTGATAAGCCCATTGTCTTAGCGGTTTCCCAATTTAAAGCCAGTGTGAAATAAGAAATTGCAATTTTGCCACGTGTGAGATTTGCATTCTGGGGAGGTGGGTCTAATTTTAAAACCATTTTTTCCCTCTTCTTGCTGACTCCTTGCCACTGTTTTCCATCGGGATACACCAAATTGTTTGTTTACAATTGTTCGAATTTAATATCCAGCGGGGGACCTTCACGGTTTCTTGCAACATGCATTACATCCAACAACCCCGCCAAAGGCCCACTACTGTCATCATTACAGGGTTTGTTATAAAAATTGGCTCTACGCCACAAAGTGCCATCAGCCAGTTCTACATCTATGATCAACAATGTCGGTGAGGTAGAGAATAGGTGAGTCGTCTTGATGTGATGAGAACTCAACAAATATGTGGCAAGACCTCCACGGGTACTACTCCTTAAAGTTGGAGATGCCTTCACGCTAAAAACGTCCTTTTGTCAATTATTTATGATCTCTTATGCTTTAAATATTGTATATATGTGTCCTAATGTTTATTTATCGAGTGTCCCAAATACACAAAAATATCATTCACATAGGTGTGTTTGTTTGGCATTGTTTGGCTTGGGAGCCAAACGTAGCTGTTGGTGTCAAGCTAACCAAACTCTTTTTGGCTGTAAGAAGGAGCTAAATAACCACCAGCTCGCCTCAATTCCAAACACTGCAATTTGTTTATTGGGTATTTATAATGCACCTAAACAGCAAAGGTGTTTCAAGGTGCAACAAGAAAAGGGGGGGGGGTGGGAACAGGGAAGAAGAATAGCAAACGGTCTATCTAGGGCTTGTGTCATTCGGGTCGTGCAGGGGAGTGGGGAGGAAGTGCTGGTCAGAGCGGAATGCGCTAATTCTAAGGAGGGAAAGGAAGTGCAGGTTAGAGTGGAGACCATGCAAGTGCCGGGGGGTGGTAAGGCCCCTGGGCTAGGGGAGTGCTAAGGGGAGGCCAGGTGGACAAGTGCCAGGGGAATGCAGAGAGTGCAGGGGAACGAAGGGCCACATGGCTGGGGCTGGATGGGGTCAATAGGCGTACAGACCCAGCCAGGGTTGTGCAGAGGGAGGGAGCCTGGAAGGGCAAAAGCAGGTTGGGGGGAGGGGGAAGGGTGAGTCGGCTTCAAGACGTGGCTCTCTGGATTGAGTTGGCGCTCCAGACGGTTCGAGTCAATTTTCCCAATAGCTTGAGACAACGTTGAAATGTTAAGTCAGTTGTGTCGAGTCAGCGCTTGAGACAGGTGAGTCGATGTCTTCCAGCAGGCTGAAAAGGATGATTCTGTTGGGTCGAGTTGGCACTCAACATGCAGCGAGTCAGGTGCTTCCGCAGTGGCGTGCTGGCAGTTAAGTCGTGGCAGCAACCCACGTCGCTAGGTTAAGTTGGCATCAACAAAGCCTTAAGAAGCGGGTAAGCAGTCAGAAATCCTTAGAGTTCCAAAAGCAGCACCATGGGTCCATTATCGGCTTGAAGGTAGTCAAAACCCTTATGAGCAGTCTCAAGATGGTAAACTGTGTTCCACGCTGCTTCTGGACTTTTATTTTGCTGGTAGATCAAATAAAGGATCTCCGGTAACAAGGCGAGTCCTTGGTTTCCCCACTTCGACTCCAGGAAGCGTGTCTGGCATCTGCAGGGAGCGCTAAACCTCAAGGCAAGCATTATCATGGTTCCAATGGACAGGAAGCAGAGGCCCTGTTGCACAGCAGTGTCACCTCCCACCCCAAGGTTCCCTGATAATGGTAAGGAGGCATTACTTTCCATTGCCTCAGATTTCCTTGTCTTCACCTGTATTACACAGGACCTTTGGATAAGACTGTATTCCCAACAGAGTTTCAGTCAGTCATTTTTCTTCTGTTAAAAAAAGTCCAAAAATAAGTAAACAAAGAGTACAGTTTCCTTTTCTTATATAGATAAAGTCATACAGCGGATTGGTCCAAAGCAAGCCTATTGTCAGTGGTCCAATCCAGGCTGCTGCAACAAGTGTCCTCTGCCATCATACCCAAAGTGCTTTGTCTGCAGGAAGTGGAAGGCATCGGGAAGGGTAGAGATCCCTAGCAGAATCCAGGATGATGTAACCCCTCTCTTGCTGTACACTTCCCCTTTGCTACTTTAACTCAATGTCTTCCCACATCATCCTACTTCAAAAAGACTCCAGGGGTCAGCACCCTGGCGTGGGAGTGGCTTTGGTATGTCAAGACTGCCTTCCAAGCAATGGTTTCCAGGGGACCTCCCGGGGAGGGATCCTGCGTCATCAGCAAAAGGTGTTACCTTCCTCTAGGGGATCAAAGAGACAGAATCCTGGGCAATGGTTGCACATGGCTGTTGTGGAGATACCCAAGCAAGATACCTAAAACACAGCATCCCTGCCATGGCTGAAGCACTGCTCACCAAGCTGACTCTAATATGATATCCACATGTTTTGGATGTATAATTGTGTTATCCTAGTAGCCACCATGTCATAACTACATGTGGTTTATCTTTACAGTTTAACATGCCATTAGGCTGAATAGGGTACACATTCGTTAAGTTTTCAATCAGATGAGCAGATGATTAAAATCCACCACTGCCTGTTGGAACTTTGAGTGGCAGGAATCCACATGTGACCTTTGAAACTGACCTGCTGCAGACCGTCTCAGATAAGGAACCTGTGTTCTCCAGAATTTTGACATGAAGCATTATGAAAGGGGTGTCCGATTAGCTGACCATTTCAGAAAAGAAATTACCCACATCATTTAAATAAAAATCTAAAACGCTCAGGCTATCATGCCTTTACCATATGGTCTTCTGTCACAAAACTAAGACCTTTTTAGCTTTTGACAAATTCTAATGTGGGGGAGTCCGTGCCAGTCTGTGGGCCAGGGCTTGCTGTGAGAAGGAAACTAGCCCAAAGCAACTTGAGTGGCATGATGCATACAGACTACCATCTAAAAGAGGGAATGTTCAGAGGTATGGCTCCTGTAATTCTCAGCTGGTTGAGGGGGTTGAATCTCTGATGGGGGCACAAAGCCACCAATTGGCCTCATACCATGGCTGACAACTTCAGCCAGTTTTGGTTTTGAACATTGCATGCTGGGAAGAGTGATTTCATATATCCTAACTGAAAATATTAGTCTAAGTTCCAGCCTGCAGTGTACAAAATGAGGACTAGGGGAAGGCATAACTACTGAAATGGTGTAACCAGGAAGCTCTGAAGACAAGTGTCAGAGCTGGGCCCACCAGCATCTGGATACTCTCAATAGCATATTTCACAGCATTCCATTTTAGGAGGGTAACACCATTGCAAGTCTCCACATCACCCCTTAGGCATGCATGATGTTCAAGACTGCCACCATCACCTATGCAGCAGTCGCAACTGAAACACTACTCTACTTGGTTGAGAAAATCACTAAGAGGGAAAAGAAAGTCCAAAAAAGGCCTTTTCATACTCCTGTCACTGGAAAAAGCTATCAACACATAAAACTGCCCCGCTCAATCCCACAACTTGGTATTCTCAAATGTAAACACACAACAGTGCACAATATTGTATACTCTGCTTGGATGTTGTGATGAATCTGATGTCTGAGGTAACCTCTACTCATGTGGTTAGGGCACGGCTGCCGCTACCTGATCCTGACCCTGAGGGTGGCTATTTGAGAGGGGGATCACAAGATGCGAGGCGACCCTCAGGGGGCAGAGCCTGTCATCATCAGATGAGACATGGTATCCCTCTTTCCCATTTAGGGATATCCCTTTCATTCCCCATGCCTTAATGGCATATTATGATCACCCCTTCAACAACCCTTAAAGCCTTCTCATAGTATCAATCAATATTCTGTAACCAACAGAATAATAAAGACTGAGATGAGCAAGTGGGACTGAGTAATGCAGGATACTCAAAAGAATCAGAATGAGCAGTCTAGTGTTTGGAAGAAGCCGATTGGCACCAAGCCACACCCTTCCTGAAAGCGGAAGTTTAAAGTTGGAACAGCTTAAGGTAAAACAGAGATGCAACCAGCTAGGTACTGTTGTGGAATCCAAACTGAAAAGCTCATAAGCAAGCGGGAAGATGGCCAGAGAACGGCTGCAGGAGCTGGTTTGCCGCACAGGAATCGCAGCAGGAAAAGAGAAGGACCCTTACAGAAGGACAATGCCATGCTGTATTCATTACAAGGCTGTTTTCTGCCTTCACGGCAAACACATTCAACATTGCGGGACAGAGTGGGTCCGATTCTGGATGTACTCTTGTCGGTTGAGCTCTGGGAGCAGCAACCAGTCTTGCTGCCCTCTGAGCCTGCATCTATTGACTCTCGTGTTGCAGCTTCGACCGCTCCTCTTCGAAATTGACCTGAGGTGCAATAATCTCAGCAGGTTTCAATTCAATTGCCACTAACACCACAGAATTAACAGCATGTTTTTTTTGTTAATAGAAGGAACAAGTTACTTACCTGTAACTGTTGTTCTCCAGCATAGGTCTGGCATGGATTCACATGCTCATGAATATTCCCCGTCGTCAGGCTGTGAATCCTCGGTAAAGAAAAAACCAGTATCAGTTTCGTTTCTGATCTGTCTTTCGTAGTAATAACCAATCACTGGTCTCTGCGTCATACTGACCACAGCCAATGACTGCCCTCTACCTAAGCACCGCCTCTGGCAGCCATCTTCAGATTTGGAAGCACGTGAAGTGGCAGTATGACCAAGTGAAGGGCCGCAGAGGGGTAGGCGGGAGGGTTCGCATGTGAATCCATGCCAGACCCATGCTGGAGAACAACAGTTACAGGTAAGTAACTTGTTCCTTCTCCAGCATGGGGTCTGGCATGGATTCACATGCTCATGAATAAAGAATACCTAGCAGTACACACATGCACAACCACGGGAGGTAGCAAAGGCTCAACATTAAGCATTACATCAAACTCAACATCAAGCAATCTTACCTCCTCACCATGCTCACCTCAGGCGAACAGGTTGCGCAGCACTGCTTGGCCGACCCTGGACTCCTCCCTGGAATCCTGATCGACGCAGTAGAATTTCGTGAAGGTGTGCGTCGACCTCCACGTAGCAGCCCTGCATATGTCCAGCAGAGGCACACCAGAAAGGAACGCCGTGGTAGCTGCGATCGCTCTGGTGGAATGGGCTCTCGGACGGCCAGGCAGCGGTCGGTTTGCCAACCGATGACAGTACATGATACAGCCGGAGAGCCATCTGGAAATGGAAGCCTTCGAGAGAGCCTTCCCCCGATTGACAGGTCCAAAGTTCACAAAGAGTTGTGACGTCTTCCGAAAACACTTCGTGCGGTCCACGTAGAACTTCAGCGCTCTAGCCACATCCAGCGAGTGCAAAGTCCTCTCAGCCGGCGACGAAGGCGACGGGAAGAACACAGGCAACACCAAGGGTTCGTTGAGATGGAAGTCCGACGGTACCTTGGGCATGAAAGAGGGGTGCGTCCTGAGCACTACCCTCGTGTCGTGAAAAGTCAAGTACGGGGCCTTGCAGGAAAGGGCCTGGATCTCTCCCACCCGTCGTGCAGAGGTGATGGCCACAAGAAACGCTGTTTTCCACGACAGAAACTTCAACGGGGCCGAGTGCAGAGGCTCGAACGGAGGTCCCATGAGCTTGGTCAGCACCACGTTGAGCTCCCACGCCGGGGCCGGCGCCTTCACCGGCGGGAACGATCTGAACAGTCCTTTCATGAACTCTTTCACCAGACGATGAGACCACAAGGACGTCCGGCCCGTGGTTCTGGTGTATCGGGAGATCGCAGCAAGATGAATCTTGATGGACGCGTGTGCCAGTCCAGCTTTGGCCAGCGTCAGCAGGTACGGCAGTACCTGGGGAGCCGTAATCCGTAGAGGGTTAATCTTCTGTGCGTGGCACCAGACAGAGAACCTCTTCCATTTGTGTCCGTAGCATTTAAGAGTCGAGGACGCCCTGGCCTTTGCAAGAACCTCTCTGCAGTCGGCCGGTATGTCGTATCCTCCAAACTCTAGCGCTGCAGGAGCCAGGCCTGCAAGTTCAGCGATTTCGGGTCGTGGTGGAGGATGGCGCCTCCTTCCCTGGAGAGTAGATCCGCGTCCACCGGCAGCTTGATTGGCGGGGACGCTGACAAGTCCAGAAGGTCCGGGAACCATATCTGCCTCGGCCACGCAGGTGCGACGAGGATCATCCTGCACCGTGACCTCTTGAGCTGGTTGACGAGCCGGATTAGCAGTGGCAAAGGAGGGAACGCGTAGAGGAACAGGCCCTCCCAGGGAAACGAGAAGGCATCGCCCATGCTCCTCGCCTGGGGAAACCTGCTGGCGAACCTCCGGCACTTGGAGTTCGTCGCCGTCGCGAACAGGTCGATCTGGGGTGTGCCCCACCGTCGGAAGAGGCGATCCATTAGATCCTGCCGTAGTTCCCACTCGTGGCACGAGCGCAGCTCCCTGCTGAGTGAGTCGGCGATGGTGTTTTTTATCCCTGCCAGATGAAACGGCACCAGAAACATCCTTTGGGCGACGGCCCAATGCCACAGGTCCTGCGCCTCCTTGGACAGCGCTGGAGACCTGGTTCCGCCCTGTTTCCTGATTTAAAACATGGTGGTGGTGTTGTCGGTGAAGATCCTCACCACCTTGCCCTTGAGGGACGGAAGGAAGGACCTGAGGGCCCAGAACACTGCACGGAGCTCCAGGACGTTGATATGGAGGCACTTCTCCGTCAGGAGCCAAAGGCCTCTCGCGTGCAGTTTTTCGGTGTGCGCTCCCCACCCTTCCAGGGAGGCATCCGTGGTCACTGTCTCCTGGTGGTCTGGGGTCTGGAAGTCCATGCCCGCCGTCAGATGCGCGCGGTTGCCCCACCACCGGACCGCTCGGCGGAAACTCTCGTCGAGTGTGATCCTCTCCTCGAAGCCGCCCGTCGTTTGGATCCAGCGCGCGTCCAGGAACTCCTGCAACGGGCGCATCCGGAGCCTGCACATGGGAATGAGGTAGATGCAAGAAGACATCATTCCGAGGAGGGACTTGATGGACCTCACCTTGGCCGCGTCGGAAACCAACATCCGCTGTACCTTGCCCAGGATGGACCTGGTCCTTTCCTCCGACGGGGAGGCCAGAAGGGACACTGTGTCGAGCTTCGCTCCCAGAAACAGTGCGTTTTGCGCGGGTACCAGGTGGGACTTGGCGTAGTTCACGGAGAATCCCAGGTCCGAGAGAAGTTGGACGGTCCTTGCTGTGTGCTCCACGGCGAGCTCCCTCGTCTTGGCTCGGATGAGCCAGTCGTCCAGGTAGGGGTAGACGTGGATCCCCTCACGGCGCAGCTGCGCCGCCACCGGTGCAAGGCACTTGGTGAATACCCTGGGTGCCGACCGTAGTCCGAAGGGGAGGGCTTTGAACTGGTAGTGACGCCCTTGGACCACAAACCTGAGGAATTTTCGGTGCCCCTTTAGGATGGGAATATGGAAGTAGGCATCCTCCAAATCCAACGACGACAGGAAGTCTCCTTCCTCCAGCTGCCCCAGGACGTGCTGGAGGGTGACCATCCGGAACTTCTGTGCCTTGATGAACTTGTTCAGCCGTCGCAGATCTAGGATGGGGCGCCATCCTCCCGTCTTCTTCTTCACGAGGAAGTATCTCGAGTAAACTCCGGAGCCCCGAAGCCTCTTTGGGACGAGTTCGATGACGCCCTTCCTGAGCATCGCCTTTACCTCCAGGAGAAGCTGAGGGACGTGAAGCTCTTTCCTGGCCACGGGGGGGACGCGCGGGCACCTTCTTTGAAACTCGAGCGCGTGGCCCCGGGCTAAGGCGTCCAGCACCCAACGGTCGGTGGAGATGGACTCCCACACGCTGACGAAGCTCGCCAGCCGGCCTCCCACCGGGGTGCTTCGGTGGGGGCCCGACCCCACGGCCGGTTCAATCCTGTTTCGACGAGGCTTTGCCGCCTTGACCTCCTTGGCGACGACGGCGGGGTCCGCCAGACTTGCCTCGTCCTCTGTAGGCCTCCTGAGACGACGAGCGGGCCGCTTGGCAGTAGGTGGAGAAATCGCCGCTGGAACCTTTGGAGGCGCCCTTGCCTCCGCTGCTCCGAAAGGGCGTCCGTCGTTGCAGAACCCCAAGGGCCCGGGCCGTCTCAGTGTCCGCTTTAATGGCCTGGAGGGAATCGTCCACTGTTTTCCCAAACAGGTTGTTCCCATCGAACGGCATGTCCAGGACTCTGGTCTGTACGTCTTGACGGAAGTCCGTAGCCTTGAGCCATCCACGCCGCCTAAGGCACACGCCGTTGCCCAACTGGCGAAACCCAGTGTCGGCGATGTCTGTCGCAATAGTGATGGCGTGGTCCGACGCCACCTCGCCTTCCTGTAGGATCTCCAGGGCATCCGCCCTCTTGTCGTCCGGTAGGAAGTCCAGCAGGGGAGCCAGTTTGTACCATAACTCCCTGTCGTAGCGGGCCACGATAGCCAAGGCGTTGGCCGCTTTAATCGTCGTCGCTGCCGACGAGATGACCCTGCGTCCCATAGTGTCCAATTTCTTTCCCTCGCCGTCCGGTGGGGAAGTCGATGTGGAGGCCGCACCCCCCCGCTTTCTTCCTGGCCGCCGCGGAGATGACAGAGTCCGGGGTAGGCTGCGCCCGGAGGCACAGGGGGGCCGCGTCCGGGACCCGGTACTTCTTCTCGTACCGGTCTCTTCTAGCTGGCGTCGTGGAAGGGTTCTTGAGGAGGGCGAGGCCCTCATCCCAAATGTCATCCAGTAGAGGCACCGCGAGGACCGTCTTCCTCTTGGCCTCGCGCCGTTGATAAAGGAATCCTTCCTTTTTCTTCTCAGGGCAGAGTTGGAAAAGCTCGGATGCCCTGGCGATCATGGAGTGGAACGATCCAATCTCGTCGGGCTGAGAAGCCCTGGTGGGAGGTGACGACGGTAGATCCTCGTCGTACACCTCGTCGTCCGTACCCGTCGCTGCCATGTCAGTCCCCGTATCATCCCCTCGGGTGGACGGGGAGGAGGGCTGGACGGGGCGCGACAGCTGAAAAGGAGGTGGAGGGTGAATCCTTCTTTTCTTGGGTGGGGGAGCACCAGAAGGTCCCGGTTCAGGATCCCCCGACGGGAGAGGTTCCTCCGTCGGCAACGGTAGTCTCGTCCTTATCTCTGAACATAAGGACTGTATAGCCAACAAAATGGCCGCCGAGTTGTCTTGCGGCACTGGCAGAGGGGAATCCGACGGGCGATCAGGGGCCCCGTCGGCACCCTCGACGATGTCGTCGTCGCCTGCGTCGGGATCCATCCCGACGGGCCAGTCTTCTTCCACGCCAAGGCCGTGGCTTAAGACCTCAATCAGCTCTTCCTCTGAGGTTGAGGCCGAATCTACGACGACGCCCTGCCCCCCCCCTTTTTCTTCCCTGCCGGGGGTTTCACGGGGGTCCTATCGATGGGCACAAAAGAGGACTCCCTCCGAGGTGGCAGGGAGACTCTGAGCCCCGAGGTCGCCACCACTGGTGTAGCCTCCACAGGCTGAGCCAGGGCCGCCGCGACAGTATCGATAGAGGGCTTGGCCGGATGGATTAAGGCCTTCACCACCTTAGGTGCGCTCACCGCCTTATCCTTGAGGGGGGGGACACTGCCTCGCTCCCCCTCCGATGGGGCCTTCGAGCTCGACCGGGGCCTCTCCAGGAGCTTCGCCGGGTGCTCGCCCTTCCTCTTACCCGACCCAGAGCGTTGGCTCGTGGCTGAAGGTGCCGGGGAGGGTGCGCCCTGCCTGGCGCCCGTAGAGCCCGACCGTTCGGCGCTCCCGGTGCCAGCGGACTCGCGGTGCTTGGCCTTGTGTTGGACCCCCGTCGCCGGGGCGTCCTCAAAGGTCTTAGAAGACCGCTCGGATTTCTTCCTCTTCTTCTCGCCTGACGGGCTCTTCCCTTCCAGCCAGTTGGCGAGACGTTGATGGCGGTCCTTCATGGTCCGCTCCGACATGTTGCCGCAAAACGCACAGTCCTTCTCCACGTGCGTCTTGTCCTCATGTAAGCAGTAGAGACAAAAGGAGTGTTCGTCCTCCTTAAAGACGTTCTGCAGCTGGCATCCAGGGCAGATCCTGAACAGCTTTCCGGGCGTCGAGCTTCCCTTCTCCTGGGCCATGTCCGGGCCTGAGAAACTTCTGGAGTCCTCCAAAAGCGTAGCTCGACGAAATCTTCACCCTTGAGGGGCGCAGACGAATCCGACACGGGTCCCCGTTGATCGGATGGAGAGTCGGTGGAGCTTGAGGCTCTTTTGACCGAAAAAAACGAAGTTTTTGAGAAAAAACGTGAAAAAATAGCACTAACGCTCGAGAGCAATAGCACGAGGATCCCAACACATGAACGTGCGGTAAAAATCTGAAGATGGCTGCCAGAGGCGGTGCTTAGGTAGAGGGCAGTCATTGGCTGTGGTCAGTATGACGCAGAGACCAGTGATTGGTTATTACTACGAAAGACAGATCAGAAACGAAACTGATACTGGTTTTTTCTTTACCGAGGATTCCCAGCCTGACGACGGGGAATATTCATGAGCATGTGAATCCATGCCAGACCCCATGCTGGAGAAGGTGTTTTACATGACGATTAACCCTTTCTCCGGGAGCAGCAATCGGTTTGCTGGTCTCCGAGACTGATTTGGTCGACACAATTTTTACGGATTGTGACTGCACTTTTGGGACAGGCACAACATGCCATGTTTGTAGCGTGTGTTCAGCTCACTAACTCATTAGTGAATTGATAGTACAACGTTTGGGCATGAACTGTGGCCACAGACAGGCTCACTTGACATTGTGTCAACAAATTCAAACGCCTGTGACTTACCATCACTACTTAGCAAACAGTATGACGAGGACGCCTGGCAGTGTTGGAGTATATTTTTGTAAATGGACAATTTTTCAAGTACATTCAAACCTGTTCATTTCTCAACAGATCTTATGGGGGTGATTTTTTGGCCTATCTGCCAATAGCCAAGGAGCCAAGTACCTTGCGGTCATTTTCCACCAAATCGGTTGAATATGGCGTTGTCCTGTGTCCCATGGCTTAGATCTTGATTCAAAAGGTAATTAAATCAGTGGTATTCCTCTGAAAATTGTAATGGCTAAGTGAATAGCATTTCTCAGCATGTTAATTATCTGTTTCAAATATAATAGAGACACACATGTGAGCAAGTAAGCATGCAGAGCAGAAGCACGTACATCACAGTATAGTGGTGGGTTCCACTGCTGCAGAGAAACTGTGAGTCCATGTCCCATTTCGGGTGACAAACATTTTCCAATGGAATATGGATGTGTCAAATGCATAGGTAGGGTTAGTTTTCCCCTTCTTTTGCAAATTTACTGTTGCACACCAGAGCATTTTCTCAGTTTAGTTCTTAGGCCTCTGCCCACAGAGTAAAACACCTTTCTCCATGTCAATGTTGCTTCTTTCAAGGTTTTCTTTCGCCCTTTTCTCTCATGGTGGTGGTGTTGTCGGTGAAGATCCTCACCACCTTGCCCTTGAGGGACGGAAGGAAGGACCTGAGGGCCCAGAACACTGCACGGAGCTCCAGGACGTTGATATGGAGGCACTTCTCCGTCAGGAGCCAAAGGCCTCTCGCGTGCAGTTTTTCGGTGTGCGCTCCCCACCCTTCCAGGGAGGCATCCGTGGTCACTGTCTCCTGGTGGTCTGGGGTCTGGAAGTCCATGCCCGCCGTCAGATGCGCGCGGTTGCCCCACCACCGGACCGCTCGGCGGAAACTCTCGTCGAGTGTGATCCTCTCCTCGAAGCCGCCCGTCGTTTGGATCCAGCGCGCGTCCAGGAACTCCTGCAACGGGCGCATCCGGAGCCTGCACATGGGAATGAGGTAGATGCAAGAAGACATCATTCCGAGGAGGGACTTGATGGACCTCACCTTGGCCGCGTCGGAAACCAACATCCGCTGTACCTTGCCCAGGATGGACCTGGTCCTTTCCTCCGACGGGGAGGCCAGAAGGGACACTGTGTCGAGCTTCGCTCCCAGAAACAGTGCGTTTTGCGCGGGTACCAGGTGGGACTTGGCGTAGTTCACGGAGAATCCCAGGTCCGAGAGAAGTTGGACGGTCCTTGCTGTGTGCTCCACGGCGAGCTCCCTCGTCTTGGCTCGGATGAGCCAGTCGTCCAGGTAGGGGTAGACGTGGATCCCCTCACGGCGCAGCTGCGCCGCCACCGGTGCAAGGCACTTGGTGAATACCCTGGGTGCCGACCGTAGTCCGAAGGGGAGGGCTTTGAACTGGTAGTGACGCCCTTGGACCACAAACCTGAGGCTGGAGCATTGTCTGCTGTGGGGGCGGGGGTTCTTCCAGTGAGGGTGGTTAGTTTTATAACACTCTAGAAAGATTAAGTTTGTTTTTATTTAATTTTGGAGTGACACATGAAAGATCCATAATATAGACAGGCTGATTCATCGTCAGGTGTACTTTAATTGAAGGATAGTCTATGAGGATTATTTTTTAACTCTTGAAATTAATTTTCACAGATGTATCGAGTTAACAATGTTTAAATAATTTTGTTGTTCTAGAGACTGATTTAGATTTTAAAAAAAATCTTTTAGGGTCTCTCTTCAGACAATTACTTGGCTCAATCAAATTGAATACACACCTATGTGATCAAAAACAAAGACTGTTCTTATGTCCTGATGAGGGTGTTGGGTGGAATACTTCACTTTCAACCAGCCCCAAAACTCGAGTCAACACGAATATAATTCTAGCTCCTCTTTTGGATTTCGACTGTTTTTTGGTCTATATAAATCTATATGGTGAATTGTACATATTAGAATAATTTGATAATATGTGCCAATATGGTATTAAACTATTGATGCAATGTTAGATGACAAATACGAATATGCACCAAAGGTCTAATAGATAGTC
Source organism: Ambystoma mexicanum (assembly GCF_040938575.1). NCBI lineage: Eukaryota > Metazoa > Chordata > Amphibia > Caudata > Ambystomatidae > Ambystoma > Ambystoma mexicanum. Next base: position 1,284,238,343 of record NC_090934.1, read on the forward strand.
CTTATGTGCTCTGAAACAAAGGTTTACAATAGCGTTGTTTGCACAGTATGATTGGGGTATTTTGAATAAGGATGAATGTGATTGAGTTGGATGAATAGGTATGTGTGATGATATAGTGGAATTGCATTAGTTGATTTTTTTACTGTGTTTTGTAGTAAGGTTTTTTGAAAGATTGTTTAGCAATGATTGTCACCTTTTGTACGCTGTTTCTATATATATATATATATATATATATGAAGATGATGATGTTCAGAAAAGAAAAAAGAAAATATGAATAAAATAATAAATTGAATCTAAAAAAACATTTTAATGAGTTTTGAAATTAGTCTCTCTAGAAGGGATTAGTGCTGAAAAATTGAGAAGTAATAGGAATGCAAAGAATGTCTGTACACGTCCTTTGGCATTTGTACCTTTTGTGATGCTGTACTTTTTAGAGGAGTTTGGAAAGATTCTCCACCGCAAGGTGGCATCCCTTATACGGGACTGAGAACTGTTAATGTTGCGTCTAGGCAGAAAGGACCTGGTGACCTAGGTCACCACTTTGAACCGTTTGGTGGTAGAAGCGAAGTGGCCACATGAGAAAAGGTTAGCCCTATTTTAGCAAGGGCTCAGAGAAGACCTGAAGGACCTAATGGCGCAGGTGGATCCAGAACCAGACACATGTATGGCTATGATAGACTTAGCTCTGCGCTTGGACAATAAACACAGTGAGAGGAGCCAGTATAAGCGGGGGTGGAACGGCAAACAGAACCCAGCATGATTGGACTATCAGTACCAAAGGTCTACCACCAAGAGTGAGAAAACTACTGAAGGCTAGCCAATGCAGATCTGGTCTGTCCAAGGCTCACTCTCCAAGAGAAATAGAAAACGTGACGAGAGAAGGTGTGACTTTACTGCGGCAAATCGGACCATTTTGTGAAGGAGTGGGGATGAAGGTGAAGGGGGCCACCACGGGGGAAACTCCGGTGCTCGCCAGTGATCGGGTGGAACTGCCAAGCCCATTCCTAGTCAACACCCCCAACCTATTGTTTAGCCAATGTCACACACCCAACAAAGCCTCACATCACTGTCGCATGGTGGCTACGGTCATGCCAGAGGTACACACCTGTAACGCGAATGTTGGATTCCGGAGCTACGGGAAACTTCATGGACAATGAATAGGTGCAAGCTTTAGGTCTTCCCGTGTGCGCCAAAGAAAGTGAGGAAGCGCCTGGTCCGTGGATGGATCACCATTGACCTAGGAACCCATAACGCAGCACACCAAGGAGGTTTTACTGAAAGTACAAGGGCACAAGGAGATTATATGATTTGTTGTCATAGCAGCTCCCCAATTCGTGCTTATTTTGGAGCTCCCTTGGCTTACATTACACAACCCAACAATTGACAGGGCCTGAGGCACGGTGCATTTTAAACTGGGATACCTAGTAATGCTGGGTGCAACACAGTTAGCGGATACCGAAGCCCCTAGGACAACCACAGACCCAAGCAAGGAGACCATAGCAGTCCTGCCCCCAGAAAATGAAGAATACCGGGATGTCTTCAGCGAGGTCGAAGCGGAATCCCTGCCCCCTCATTGGTCTTTAAACTGCAGAATCGATCTAGAACCCAGGGCTACCCTGCCCTGTAGCAGGTTATACGCACTAACGGAAGCAGAGAAGAAGCATTTGAAGAAGTATATCAACGCCAACCTCCAGAACAGGTTCATATGGCATTCCACGTCACTGGTGTCGTCGCCCCTGTTTTTTGTGCCCCAGAAGACCCGAGACCTCTGGACTTGCATTGGTTACCGGGCAGTAAACCACATTATAGTGAAGAACCGCTGCACGTTGCCGCCTATACAAGTCCTTTTGGATCAGGTATGAGGTGCTACCATCTACACCAAGTTGGACCTGTGGGGGCTTACCATCTGGTGCGGGTGCATGAAGGAAACAAATAGAAGACCGCATTTAGAATGAAGTTTGGACTGTATGAATATCAGGTCATGCTATCCAGTCTCTGCAATGCACCGACAGTCTTTGAACACTTCTTGGACAAAGTTCTCTGTGGGTATCTGGACGTTTTCGCTCTGGTTTATATCGATGATAACCTGATATATTCCCAATCCAAGGAAGAACACACCCAAAACTTCAAATCGGTTCTACAATGCCTGCGGGAACATAAATTAAACGCCAAATTGGAAAAGTGGGACTTGCACTGCAACACATTGTTCTTGGGGTTTAGCCTATCTCCAGAAGGGGTACAGATGGATACACGCAAAGTACAGGCAATTCTGGATTGGCCTACCCCTAAGAATGTTAAAGACGTCCAAGCAGTCTTGGGTTTTGCAAATTCCTACAGATGATTCATCCAGGATTTCGCTAAGAAAGTTCTCTCCATCACACAGCTCCTCAAAAAGGGAACACCATTCATATCCCTTCATATTAACTCCCGTCCTTTTGCATCCGGATCTGTCACAACGATTCATAATAGAAACAGACGCCTCCAGCTATGCATTAGATGCTATATTATCTCAATGAGATCAGACACCCAGTGGCATATTACTCCGGCGGATCAGAATTACACCAGAGCGGATCGCAAACTGCTCGGTATCAATGCAGCATTTACTGAGTGGAGGCACTATTTACTTAGGACTCGGCATACAGTAATGGTGTTAACTGATCACTGCAATTTACAGTTCCTAAAGTCAGCAAGATCCCCCAACAGTAGCGATGGGCTATGTACTTCGCCGACTTTGACTTCGTAGTCACCTACTGCCCTGCGCGAGAAAACAAGAAAGCAGACATACTATCTCGGTATCCGGAGACCCAAGCACAGGGAATCCTCAAAGAAACACTGAGGCACAACACTGAGGCACATCGTCCCACAGGCCAAAATCAACTGCGGCACCACCAATGAGCTATTTCAGCAGATAGGGAAGGCGATGTCAGCACAGGCGTTACACCAATGGGAAAACCCCATGAAAAAACACTATCTCAAAGATGGGCTGACTTTCCATGATACAGCATTATACCTGCCTACCACAGCCCTACAAATGCAAGTGTTAGAATGGTGTCATGACTCACCTCTGGCAGGGCATCCTGGAATTGGCAAGACGCAGGATTTAGTCCATCAGCATTACAAGTGGCCTGGCTTAAACAACAACATTCAACAATATATGCAATACGATGTGTGCACACGCAATAAAGTAGACCATAAAAAACCCATGGGTCTCCTACGCCCACTGCCTACAACAGAACAGCCTTGGCACACCAAGTCAATGGACTTTATAGTAGAGTTACCATCAGACCAAGGATACACCACCATTCTGGTAGTCGATTCACTCACAAAGCTCGCTCATTTTATGCCCTGTAAGGGAATCCCTTCGGTGAATGGTCTAGTCGACTTGTTCCTGCAACATGTAGTTTGCTTGCACGGAGTGCCGCAACATATCTCTGATCGTGGAACGCAATTCACCTCTAGGTTCTGGTGCCTATTTTGCAAGCAAATTGGAATAGTTATGCAGTTGTCAACCAGCTACCATCCAGAGACCGATGGCCAGACGGAACGCCTGAACCAGACATTGGAACGAGATCTACGTTGTTTTACACACAGCACAGAAGGAGCTTGGTTTGAGGTCCTCTGCCTAGCAGAACTGGCCTAAAACAATTCTCAACACGCTACTACTAAATATTCCCCTTATTACTCTAATTATTGGTATCTTTTACACTCACCTGGTATCCACAGGGACGCCACCCAGCCGGGTTACTCGCTGGTATGCTTCTCAGCTTTGCCCAGATGTGGTTTGCGGGAAGGTTCTGCCTGAAAATACAGGAGGACTGTGTTTAAGACTGACCGACCGGGGTAAGTATCCTCCCTCCACCCCCGTATGATTTCTGCCCCTCTGGGGCCCTCTCCTCACCTTGTGGTAGAGTTAGGCGTGCTCTCTGTCCTGCCTTCTTTGCAGGGGCGCGTTGTCTTTCATGGGCGTGTGCGGTCCAGTTACTTCACGGACGCCGGCCCATTGATATTGTTCAGGTAGGTCTTATTGCTGTTCTTTAGTTTTGTTACTATCCTGCATGCCTTTCTTTGTTTAAAATGTCTCTTTTTTTCTCCCTTAGGTATGCGGAGCTTCAGCACGGCGAACTGGCTTGGTTGAGCCCCGCTGGTAAATGATGGCGCATTAAGAGCGCTATGATGCGGTAAGTAACCGCTATGCGCAGTGCTGTGAAGTCTTGCCTTTGCTAACCTGTGTTTTCCTCCCTTGTAGGTCGCGGTGTTCTTCAGCCTGTCTGGAATGTCCGGAAGGGGTGCCAGCCGTGAGTCGACCAGCCAGGTAAGCCTTTTGAGCAATTCGTAATTTACAAATGTTTCTACTGCTTTCTTTAATGTTGCCTCCATCTTCCTCTTTCAGTTCATTCTGTCCGGGAGGCGTGTAGATTCGAGGAAGCTGTCTCAGTAGCTGCAAGTGGTTAAAGATGAAGACTGCAAGTATGATGCTGCTGCTAATGATGTTCCTTTTGTCTCCTTGCAGGTTCTGCTTCTCCGAGGTTTGAGGGAATAGCTGCAAGCTGCAAAGTAAAGCGAAGCGTGTTGTCTTGCTCGGGTGTGGTTTAAATAGCCCCAACAAAATAGTCCAGTTAAAGTAGTCCCTAGGCTGCCACACCCAAAACACTAGACCGCATAGCTTGGTTCTTGGGAACCAAGCTATGTGGATGCCTCCATGTTGGCTGACAACGCAATAAGTAGTTCCCAAGCACATGTTTCTCATGGTGTATGAGCCTGGTGCCATAGGCGCCAGGAGTGGCCCCAAGAGGGTTTTGGAAAAGGATGCCAGGCTCTATAGGCCCGAGTCCTGACTCCACCTGGCCAATGGGTTTGCCAGAGGGGGTTTTGGGTGAGGGTTGTGACAGTATCATCCACATGTACACCCTTCAGTCACCCTGGCACCTGAAACACTCCAGTCTGTGCAAGCACGCACCGAGCTCCTGCCACAAGCGTGGACAAAGGCACATCAAAACGTGGACTCACCTAAAAATACATACGAGCAGTATGCAGACAGGAAACACTGAGCTAGTCCTAAGTACAAGGTGGGGGACAAAGCATGGCTGTCGAACCGACATCTAAAGCTTCCTGTGTCACGAAAATTGAAAGGCTGATTTATCGGCCCTTTTGCCATTTCGGCTATCATCAACCCAGTTGCTGTTCGGTTACAGCTCTCAAGTTACATGAAAATACATCCCATATTCCATGTTGCATTTTTAAAGCCAGCTGCCCAACACATACGCATGGTGCTTCCTCCCCCATCTTTGTTGACGGGTATCCTGAATATGATGTACGGGCAATCCTTAGTTCACGCATGAGAGGGGGCCAGTTGTACTACCTCCTAGACTGGCTGGGTTTTGGCCTGGAAGACTGATCCTGGGAGCCAGCTACCAATATTTCATGCTACTCGGCTCTTACACCTTTTCCATCGCAATTTCCCAGGTAAACCAGGCCCTTCTTCAGGGAGGGGATGTACTGTCATGAAGCAAACCAAAACACAGGGGAGTACGCATGGTGGGGGGCCAAACCATGGTAGATGACACATTTGCCACTCTTGCAGGTGCACGAGGAAAAGGCAGCCAGCACACACCAGCAGGAGCACAGAAAAGACCCAAACAGGGGAAGAACCACAATCCCCAGCAGCCTTTGCGTTTTCAGGCAAAGCACACAGAGCCTGCAAACTCCTGCCCAGGCCCACAACTGCACGTGCCCTCGCAGTCCCCACTGACAGACAGATAAGTGCTGGGATTGGAGCACTTTTGAGTGGCAGTGTGAAACAAATCCTAACAGCACGAAACTAGGATCGTCCACTATGGGGGAACCACTAATCCGCATGTCATTGTGTTGGAAGGCGCATACCCGTTACGTAGCATGTGCCAATGTGACTATAGTGCAGTAGGCTGTGTACATGTGAAAGGTGCGTACTAACTGCACCCTCTTTGACAGACCGCAGGCGCCGCAGCTACCATGCCGTTTGAACAGCTTCTGAGACAGTGGTCCAGCTGAGACTGCCTCCGGACTAAGCGCATTAACGAAGCAAAGTGTTTTTACTTAATGACACTAAAGCAACGTGTTCAAACTTTGTTAAGCCTAATATTCATGATTAAGCAATATGTTACATTATGATCTGGCAATGTTATAGGCAGCAAGGTTCTAGCTTCAGGCAGTCACTGAATCTGTGTCTTCATGTTGGGTTTGCTAGTCACTGAACTGAATCTGTGTCACTGGGTACAGCATATATATATATATATGAAAATATAAGAGTGAGCGAGAAAGAGAGGGAGAGAAAGAGGGGGAGAAAAAGAGAAAGAGAGGCGCAGAGAGAGAGAGAGACAGAGAGAGAGAGAGAGAGAGAGAGATCTGCCCCTCCCACCCCTAGAAAACTACCTATCCATTACCACTCCCTAACCTTCTTTCCGGTCATACCCTCTTACCTAGCCAACCCATGGACACTAACACTCTTTCCCAGTGGGGGTTGCAGTGGCCTGTGTTTCTGCTACTGCATGCGCCAAGACCCACAAGGGGAGGAAGGTGTTTGTGCTGCCTCTGCACTGGACCAAGCCTCGCTCTGACATGAACCAAATGAAGGACTGCATTCCCAAAGCTTCCATCCTGACTTATGGTGGATTCAAGGCAGTAATGCTCTGTAAAAGTGTCAATTGTAGACCAAGTGGCTGCATCACAAATGTTTTTTATTAGAACACCTCTTTGCCCTTAGTGGAATGGGCTCTCAAGTCTTCTGGGGCATCTTTCACGGCCAGCCTATAGCATTCAGTGACAGCTCAAATAATCCATCTGGACAAGGTCTGTTTGATTACAGACTGTCCCAGCCTATAAACAATGTATCCAATAAACAGCTGCTCATCCAGACGAAACCTTGACATCCTTGAAATGTAGAAACTCAGAGCTTATCATGGGTCTAGTCTGTGTAGCCTCTCCTCTTCCTTGCCAGGACGAGGTTGAGGGTAGAAAGTAGGCAATACTATCTTTTGTCCAAAGTGAAACTCCGATATGACCTTAGGTAGCAATGAAGGTTTCATCCAAGAATAATCATGTCCTTATGAAAGATCGTAAAAGGTGACTTAGAAGATAGTGTCTGCAACTCATGATGCTAGCGCTACCAACAGGATGGTTCTGAAGGTTAGTAGTCTTAAGGGACATGAATGGAGCGGTTCAAATAGTGCACACATGAGAAACTTTAAAACCAGATTAAGGTCCGAGACTGGAACATGAAGTTTCCTCAGACAAGCGCTTGAAGATGGAAAGCGCTGCCAAATAACCTTTAATGGTGCTTACCTGTAGCCCCAGATTGGGCAAGTACAGCAGAAAAGATAACAACTCTGGTGTTTTGCATAGCAAAGGATCCACATTCTTATCCCTGCACCAGCTGCATAATTTCTTCCAATGGCAGCAGTACAAAGAATGTGTTGCTGGCCTTCTGGCCAAAAGCAAAATCTCTATTACGTCACCCTGGAGGTCCCAATCCTTATACCTCAGCCTCTCAGAATCTATGCGTGAAGGCCGAGTGTCTTGACCTCTGGATGGAGAACCGGAATCTTCTCTCGCAAGAGAAGTTCCTCTCTTTGTGGAAGATGAATTGGAGGGCAGATGGACATATCCAGAAGGTCCGGGTAACATGTCTTCCTGGCCCAATACGAGGCAAATAGGATCATGGATTTCCCGAACTTTCTCAACCTCCTTATCATGTGACGAATGACGAGGACTGGAGGAAACACATACAGTAGTGGACATTCCCAGTCTACTATGAACGCGTCCCCCAGACTCCTCTTGGGGGAAATTCTCTGGAGCAGTACAGTTCACACCTCCGGTTGACACTGGTCATGAACAGATCCATCTGAGGGGTTCCCCAAAGGGCAAGGATCTCTTGAAGGACTTTCTGAACTAGTTCCCACTCGTGGGAGACTGCGCTCTGCCTGCTCAGAGTGTCCGCCGCCATGTTATCCTCTCTGGCAAGGTGAACTGCTGATACGGGGGTTCCTTCTTGAATTGCCCAGAACCAGAGCTGCATTGCCTTTCTGCACAGTGGTAGTGACTCTACACCATCTCTCTTGTTGAGGTAGTACATGGCCACTGTGTTGTCAGTCATTATCAGGGCGTTCTTTCTGCTTAGAGAGGGCTAAGAAAATCCTTCAGCGCAAGTCTGATTGCTCTCAGCTACAAAACATTGATGTGTAGTTTGGACTCCGATGGAGACCAATGACCGCGCTGATTCGATCGTTAGCGTGGGCTCCCAAGCCCGTGAGTGAGGCATCCGTAACTACTGTTATCTCAGGTCGTGGTTGCCAAAAAGGTTCTCCCTTAAGAATGTTGTCCTTGCAGGCCCACCACAGGAGATCCTGTGCAACACAGTTTGGAACCTGAATTAGGTCCGACATGTTGCCCGAGAATTGAGACCATTGTGTCCTAAGAGTCCATTGAAGGGATCTCCTTCTCAAACGAGCCTCTGGCACCAGGAAAATGCAGAACGTCCTGAGCCCTCACCTCGGGTGATAGGATATGATAGATTATTTATAACACGCTTAACACCCAGAGGTTTCTAAGCGTGGACCCGGGGATCGAACCTGTGGTGCTCTGTGTAGTCTTGCTTCCAAAGTGAGCACATTGCCCCTGAGCTATCCTCCCGAGTCAAGACCTCCTGAGTGGCGAGGTCTTTCCCAAGGATGTATCCAGTACCGCCCCGATGAACTGGAGCTTTTGCGATGGTATCATGTGGAACTTCTTGTAATTGAGGGAGAAGCCCAGTCTCTGGAGAGTGCGGCAGGTCACGCTGGGATAATCCAGGACTTGTTTGGGAGAATGCGCTCTGATCAGCCAATCATCCAGGTAGACATAAACGTGAATCCCCTCTCTCTTGAGACTTGCTGCCACCACCGCCATCAGTTTGGTGAAAACCCTTGGGGCGGTGGTCAGCCCCCGAACGTCAGAACTCGAAACTGATAATGAGAACCACCAACGTCGAACCTCAGTTACTTCCTGTGCTTGAGATGGATTGACACATAAAAATAAGTATTCTGAAGGTCCAATGACACCATTCAATCCTGGAGCAGCAAGGCCTGAAGGATCTGAGAAAGTGTGACCATCTTGAACTTGTCCTCCCCGAGGAACTTGTTCAAGTATCTTAAGTCCAAGATGGGTCTCAGTCCTCCGTCCTTGTTGGGGGACCAGGAAATATGGATAATACTATCCTTTGTTCCTCTCCCTTACAGGTACTGGCTCTATTTTATTTTTTGTATTGCATTTGGTTTAATTGAACCTTTACAAGTTCATGAATAAAAACATACATCAGTAAAACAAATACAATGCGAACACAAAAAAAAAAGAAAATCAGCAACTAATAACAATTGATAATTTAAAAACAAAGTTCTAACGCTTGAGAAAAAAAAAGTTAAACTACATTTACATTCGCATCACATATTTCATAAAAGTCAGATGTGCACTCAATGACCAGATATTTCATGGGGTCCAAATTTACAAATGCAGGTTTTTAATGAAGCCCAAAAGGGCCAGCCCCTCATGAATGTTGTGCATAGAAAGGCAGTGCTTTCATACCAAATCTTCATCATAAATGATTGAATTTACATCCATGGGCCTCAAATACTTTGCCCTTAGGCTCTGAAGGGGAACACACTTGAGGACCAAGTGCTTTAGAGTCTCAAATTTTCCCATGCAGAACCTACAGCAGGCTGCCTCCACCAAAATCAGGGATCTCCTTAAATGAATTTCCCTGGTAGGTAACAAATTCCACCCTACTCTTAATAGAATACCTCTATGGAAACGATTTGGAAATTGGAGCAGGATCTTCATTAAGGATCCTCTGCATCTATGCTCATGCTTAAAGTGACTCAATGAAGGATAAGAGTGGAACGCATTAGTGGTCTGGGTCCAAACAAAGTCAAATAAGGATCGCTTAGCCTTCAAAGTATTCAAAATCAGGGTTTCCAGAAGTCACCCCAATCTCCTTAAGGACTTGCTCTGATTTTGCCTCAAGGGAAATTAATACCCAAGAGTGAATCAGATTTCTTCCCATTAAGTAATACAAGGTATTAGGAATAGGAGCCTTAATTTTCGAGTATAAAGACAGGCAACCCCATTGTACCCACCCCCAAAGGAAGACTATCCCCAGTTCAAAGCATATAGCTGGCAGAGGTACCGTGTTGGGTATTCCTAGGATCCTCCTCCAGATTATGCCCTCGATCCATTGAGGGTTTCACCCACTTTATCCCCTTTTAATTTGAGACCATAGATCAATTTCGGAACTATTTTGCCTTAAAAAAAACACCATTGCCGGTTTAAGGGAAAATGTTCTAAAAATTTCGATCTATCTTAATGATCTGGGCTTCAAGGAGTTTTGCCCTGTGCAACAAGGCATCATTAACAATGTTTAAGCCTTTGTAGGCAGAGAAAATGAAACCCACATATCTAATAGACTCTGAAAGCTTCAGGGGCAAAGCTTCTAGGAAGACAACAGGCCCGGTAGTCTTTGCCCTCGTTTTTCTAAAGGAGAGGATCTTAGTTCTTTTAGGGTTGATAACCAACCCAATATCTTTGGCATAGCTCTCAAAGTTATTTATGGACCTTTGCAGCCGAACCTTAGTGAGATCAAATATCAAAAGGTTGTCAGCACAGGCAAGTCAAATAATTTTGTTCTTTTCCTACCCTAGGGGCGGCCATCCCTTCATTCCCAAATGAAAGCGCAACATTGGACAAATATTGATTAAAGAGCTTGGGTGCCAGAACACAGCCTTGTCTGCCCCCCCCCCCCCAGGTTCGAATTCTCCTCAAGATTTCTCTTTTTTGACTGAGGCAAACCTGGATTCCACAATCATCATAAACCCCACTGATCAATCTCAATAGCCCACCTGGCATTCCCCACTTTGCCATTTTAGCCCATAATCTGCCACGGTCAACACAGTTGAATACGGCAATTAGGTCTATCAAGGCCATGTAGGTGCATCCCCTAGTTGACAGTCAAGCCTCCTCTTGTATGCATTTTAGTACGAGGCCATTAATGTTAGTATAGTGGCCCCTCCTAAATCCAGTCTGGAATTGGTCCAACGGATGAACAGTACTAGCCCAATCCTCCAAATCTGAGAGCAGGAACACCGAAAAGTTCTTACAATCTGCGTCAATGAGCGAGACAGGACGATAGTTAGTTGGGTCCGTCCTGCTCCCACATTTGAAGATAGGCACATGGCCGTATTCCAGGAGATGGGTGTGATACCTGTAGATATAATATCCTTGAATTCCAGATGCAGAAGATACACCCATATGTTTTGTTAATCTTTAAAGGTGTTGTTCATACGGCCATTAGGCCTGGGAGCTCGAGATTGCTTACTTTACTGATCAGGTGATGGATGGTTTGAATATCTAGTTGGAGATCCCAAACATCAGCTCCAATCAGGTCAGTGCCCATCAGGCTAACAGTCTGGGGCAACCCAAACCTATCCTCAGAACTGCACCCATTCCTGCTCTGGGATTGAATTACGCTTGGAGATGACATAGTTAGGATCTTGCCCATTCACCAAGTACCAGAAGGCACTGACCTCAGCATTGATCAGAATCCCCAACATCATTTCTGCATCGCTTGTAGCAGACCAGGTTTCCGAAGTTTACAAAAGTTCTTGCAGGACTGCTTAGCCTTTCTAATCAACTCTGTGCAGACACCCTGGTCTGGGTTAGTGCATTGGATGAATGTCACCTCCCTCCTCAAAGATTGTTTTGCTTCAGCCAACTCTGCATTGTAGCAGTGAATATCTCTAATGCACCTCATCTCCCTGCTACCAGTCCCTACATCAAGCCTAGAGCCTAGTGTGCCGACGAATATCTGAAATTCATTAGAGTTAAAGTTATGGAGTTTTCAATCAAAGGTGGATAAATTGAGTGCTTCTTTTACTTTCGAGTTCAAATGCCCAATATTGATATCCGTCCATCTCACTGCATTACCCGGCATATTGGTAGTAACTCGAGGCTGTAGCAAGAATTGTCTGGAGCACAGCATCCAATCAAAGGAAGCTGTTAAGATGGAATGGTCGCTCCAGTCATTTCTCAATACATCAAATGACAGGCAAAGATTCATTAAGAACGGGTGAACATAGATGTAATCAAGTAGGGAGGAACTGCCACCTCTGTGCCACTTATGCCAGTCGCGATCAGAGTGGCCGTTAACCTGATATCCCAACGAGATTCCAGGGGGAACACTGTACATCACATTCTGCGTTCAAATCTCCCACCACAATAATTCTCCCATTCAGGAATCTCCCAGACCACTCCTCGACAGCCTCTACTTAGGCATACTGTAAGAACAGCATACTATAAAAACTCTCAAACCAAGGGTGCGAGACAGATTAACGTATGCACTAGGTACTCTCTGTCTGGGTACTTTAAAAAAAATACAAGTTTTTGATAAATGTACACGTGTCATTTCATTTTGCACATTCAATACACTTATTAGTTTTACTTTTATTTATGTTATATGTCATATTTTTGATTGTTTTCAAATACTCATGTTTAAGTCGTATTGTTCTGTTTAGAACATTGAGTTTTTTCACGTGTATTTCAAAAAAAGAAAAATAATTTATTTTTGTATGCAAGTGTTTGTTTCAATACAATTCACATATATTTATAACCTCTTGTGTGTATGTGGGTTTTCTTCCTGGACACCTATGGGTAATTTACTTTGGAATATATTCCATTGGTAAAATTGGTGAGTGCTCCCTGATAAAACAAACATGTCTTGCTTTATTCAATGACAATATCAAGATGAGTCCTCATTAGTAGCAGTACTACTTTCTCTGTACTTGTTTACTTCTTGCTCGAGTATGCTACTTCTCACCACGGGCATACCAAGTATATATCTGCACTCCTCCACGGCATGACACACCTTTTCCACAAAGGCATCCACTTGAGCGATGTCCTTGTGCCAATAGCTGTTCATAATCATTCCATCAACAGAGCAGAGATCCACCCCTAGGGCACATGCAGATTTTCTATTTTTGACCCACTTAAGCCAAGTGAGTTTTCAATAGCAATTATGAGTCAACCTGAGGGCCTACCCCACCACTGTCTTTGGCTAGTTGCTCAAAGACACAATAACCATCCAAAATAAGTTTAGAGGTAAGCCAGGTCTCTTGTAAGCATACGCAGTTTGCAAGTCTCAGGTTGTTCATACAGGGCAGATTCGAAAAGAGATGAAAATGTCCCAGAGTGTTCCAGGCCGGTCCCCACACCGGTACCCTTTTCACAGGACCCATTTTTGCCACAGAGAGGAGATTATGGTAGCCCAATCCATATCCTTCACAGTACCTTTAGCATTTCTCTGATCCATTTTTGTAGTATCAAACAATTTTGGCACAATGGTTGGCTCTTGACCATTGGAAGTAGTACCCCCCCTTTACCCCTTCCAGCAATTGAACTTCATCGCTTACATTACAGAGTACTGTCTCTATAGCAACTTTCTCTAGCAGGGTCAAAATTTCTTGCACAAGGAACGAATCTGGAACCTTTAACTAATGGCCCGCGGTGGATAATTCTGAGGTCTCTGAATGAAGAAGAGACAGTAACCTTGTGCTATGTATTGTAATGCCCAAGCATCTGAAGTAATACCCCACCATTCTTTCAGATGCTGAGACAGTCTGCCTCCCAATGGGGTGTCCCAAGTCAAGACCTTTGAGAGGATTTGAGGCAGCTGAAGCAGTGGCTGATGGTAAAGATGCTGCTGCTGGGGCGGGCTTTGAACCTCTCCCTCGTCCACCACGAGGGAATCTTCTTTGGCCTCTTTAACCAGCCATTGCTCTCGCTCTTCCAACTGAAGATTAGTAGTGAAAGGATCTACCCCTCCAAGACGGTCCACTGGGGTGAAAGGGGCTGAGGCTGCCTAAAAGCGGCACCTAGAGACTTGGCTGCAGCCTTCGAGGTCTGCAGCTTCTCAAGGCTTTCGTCAGCCTTGCTGCCAAAAAGATGAGACCCGTCAAACGGCATATTAAGGCATCTAGACTGCATGTCCAGTGCAAATCCAGACTTCTTTAACCACGCAAACCTGCCTAACATGGTCACCCGACTGAAGAGACTCACAAATGGCATCTTTGCAATCTTTTACAATGGCCAAGAAACCACATCTTTCCTCCCCTTCGGGAATATGTTCAGCCACCAATGATATACAGTCCCATTGCGTCTAGGTAAATTTCGCAAGGATACATGTAGAGTTGGCTGATTTGAGAGCCATGTTTCCAGCAGAAAAAAAACTCCTTCACCAGGCGTCTATACGTTTATCATTCCAATCCGATGGAATGGTCGGATAGGCAGCCTGCTTGGAGGTAGCAGTTGCTGCTTGCACCACCAGACTTTCTGGGGTAAGATGTTTTGACAAGTAGCTGGGGTCACTACTTGACAGCCTATACTTTGTCACATTTTTATTGATGGCTGGACTTGATTCTGGTGCTTCCCATATTTGCATTTACTCTTTTATAGAGCGAAATGAAAGGGTAGGATAGGATCCCTTTGAGGACCTTTGTCCAGGATATCCAGGAGGTCATCCTGTTCGAATGGGAGGGCAGGCCTGCTCCATCCCAGATAATCAACTACCAAGGTCATTAATTGTCTTTAAGAGGCATCTGCATGCTCATCTGGTTCAGGTTTACCAAAATCCAACTCTGGTGAAGGGTCCACTCCACTGGCCATCTGTACATTTTCATGCAGGTCCCATAACCTAGATTTTTCTGATATGAAGCAATCGGGGACATTTGGAGTGCTATACTGCAATCCAAAGGCTGAATCATTGTCATCAGATGGTTTCAAGCCAGATGCTGATGGAGTTGTCAATGTCTTTGATGAAGACGTCTTGGAAGTTGATGGCACCGGTGGCATTGATGGCACTGGTCGTGTTGACAGCTCAGCCAGGCGTCGATGACTTAGACATCGACTTGTCCTTGGACTTTGTCCGTGATGGAGTTCGATGGCTTGATGAATTCCTCGATTCATTTTTATCGTGTTGGGGACTCAATGGGAATCTAGCCTTTGTCCCGGGCTCAAGGGCACGCAGGATTTGGCTGGAGCCCTTTCTTTACTGGCTTCAGAGTTGGACGAGGAAGACGCAGTAGGCGATTTGTCATGCCTTTTTTTCGATTTCATCAACGAGGTGGTGTGGTGGGAGCCACTCCGTGACCAGGACCTTTTAGTCTTCTTCCATCAAGGGTAGTCGTCTCTCACTTCACCGGAAGAAAGTTTTTTCGACAGGGTCTTCGAAGTTGTTTTTTTTGGGTAGTCTACCTATCGCCATTTCCCTTTATGCTCCTTCACAGGTTTCCCAGTCATTGACTGACACTTCTGACAGGCCAAGGTCTTGTGCTCTACACCGAGACACCACAAGTATACTCAATGTGGGTCCGTCAGCAACATCTTGGCATCGCAGTCTTGGCATTTTTTAAACCCAGTCTTTGGGGTTGTTGGAGCCGTAGACGAAGATATTTTTGGATAATACTCGAAGAAATATCTGAAGCGCGCCATAGTTCACAAAGCAAAAGCTTACTGAGAAAAACAGAACTGAAGCCAACAGGCGCTGCATGTGCTATATATATCTTTGATGACATCATCCTGGAGACGGAGGCCCTCGAGGGACATTGAGTTGCATTGCCAAATTTGTTTTCCGAAATAGCTAAAGCTGGATATAGGAGATATCAAAAGATGAGGAATGCGTGGGAGGACACAATCCATTTGAATGTGAGGGCTACAATAGGATTTCGGGCACAGGACATTTTTGCTTTGGACATCTCGACACAGGACAGACCCTTAGTTTTGGTCGAGGTAGGGAAATACCTCCTAGATTAGGGGCAGTGAGGCATTTTCCAACCCCTTTATTGTTTAATAAAAGTCTTGAGATCTCAAGCATAAGCGCATTGCACTGCTCCATATTGTGCTTTAGTCTGTGTGTTACAGAAATAAGCATATTGCGTTTCTCCAGACTGTCTGTCTTATATCAAAGTGTGTTTTATGACTGGTTGTTCTCAGACACAAGCGCATTGCAACGTGCTATACTGCATTCCCTGCATGGGTGTTCTCAAACGTCTGTGCACTGCACTACCCAAGCACGGTATCCAGTCATTTTTGTGAAAAAAAAAGTTTCTACATACCAAAGTTTCGAATACAAAATTTTGAATAATTTTTTCGAATGCATTGTTTTTTTATTTGAAAGGGTTTAGTTTTGTTTGTTAAAAAAAAGTGTTTTAAAAAAAAAAACCGGGGGGTTGTAAGGGAAACCCCCCATTAAAAAAAAAAAAATGCATTCGAATTTTTTTTTTCCAGATGCTTTGTTGTCGAAACTTCGGTATTTAGAAACTAGAACTGTCGAAAAACTCACTATAAAATCACAAGCACATCAAACTGACTCCTCTTGCAAACAACGTACAAAGAACTTAACCTAGTTACAGCCTCATGTTTCATCCACCCTCACTCAAAACAAAATCCTCAACCCATACCCATACATTTACAACTTTACACCTATCTAATCAAAAGACAAACCTGTCTCACTGGACAAAATAACTAGATCCACTCCAGACCGCTCAGGTCTCACATCTGGAAACAAAATGCTCCAGGAGTATAAATCACACCCACACAGATGCCAGTTGCCCTTGCTTCTACAAGCATGAACAGTTAAGCACAACACCTGAGGGGTCATTACGAGTTTGGTAGTATCCAGCCAATATAGCCAGCGGGACACCACCAAGCGGTAATACTTTTACTTCCACTTGGTCTGCTGGAATTACCGGCAGATTACAAGTGGCAGCAAGGGTAGGTTAATCCCTATTACATGGAGTCCCATAGGACTCTGAGGGGATTGCCAGTATTACCGGCACCACTAATGCTGGTGCAGGTAATCCCAGGTATTTTCTGCCAGTGGGGTGGGAGAATTACCTCCAACCAATGACTGGAGGTAATTCCAGCTACCCCACCGGAAAACTTGTAGTTTGCTAGTTCAGAAATGTGCAGGTAAACATAATTCCAGACCGGCATGATCCCCCTTGTTTTTTCCTTCTACTCCCCGTACTACCTCCCTCTTTTCCATTTCGGAGCCAGATGAGCACCTGAAGACCATGGAAATGGCAGTCATGCATGGTACAAATCCCATTAACATAACCCAAGGAAGGACCCGAAGACCCTACTCATCTAAGAATACCTCACCAATCTCCACTCAAACCTATTTCTCCCCTGCTCCACCTACCAATCCCTGCTCCTCTGCTACCCCTGCACCCTACTTGTAACCCCCTGGGTGTGTCCACTTTGTATGGCACTCTGCTACTTCCAAGTTAATTTTACGCCTTATGAATTCCATATATACATACACGTGAGGGGGTACTTTTAATGTTCTATTCTATGTGACGTCTTCAAGGAGGCTCTCCTCCCCACCACCCGGTACAGCTGTAGCCTTCCTCTGTGGTCCTCTGTACTCTAACCCCCACTGTATATTTGTTCTGTTACCTCTGATAATCACTCCGTTATGGATCTGTACTGTTGTATACATCTGTAAAGCGCTCCATTGCTTCCCAAAGCTAGGTCCTCGCGCAATAAATACCATCATAATAATAGTATGTGCATAGGTATCAGAATATGGCTTTCTGGGAGTAATGTCTGGATATAGCTTTGCTTAGGTGAGGTCTGAATAGGGCTTTGTAGAGGGGTTTATGGATGAGACTTTAAATCAGTCTAGATTGACCTTTGTAGGTGAGCCAGTATTGGTGCAAGGATCAGGGATGGGTGTGTCTTCATTGGACCTATGCAATGTGTTAATTGAGGCTTTGTGGCAACTCTTTGGAAAGGGTTTGTGGACGAGGCCTATACTGGCCATTGTCTAGATGGTCTAAATGGGTCTGTCCATACGTGTCTAAATGTGGGTTGGCAGTTGGAGGAGGCATTCAGTCTATGGAGAGTGCAGCTTGTTGAGGGAGGGCTGTGCATAAGGAGGGTTCAGACTTTCTAAATGATTGACAAATTAACTAATTTGTGACATTTTCCTCCATCTACAAAGGACTGTCCCTTATATTGAGAGGAGTCACTTCCCAGTTGTGGTCAGCTCTTTGATAAATTCAAAAATTGACTATTGTAATTTTTTATATAAAGGCATAACGCAGGCTATCCGTTGAAACTGATGCAAAAGGTAAAGAATTGCTTGATGTTTCTACTTTCTCCAACAGAAACCCATCACTAGTTTTCGGCAATCCCTGCATTGGCTTGCGGTGAGATGCCATTTAAATTAAAAAAAAAACATTTTGACTAACGTTTAAATGTCTTAATGGAGTGGTTCCTTTTTATCTTAAAAATTAAATTTATCCTTGTAGCCCGATTAGATAACTTTGCTCAAAGATAACATCTCGCTCATGCTTCCTAAGACTCAACTGACATACATAAGTCATTGTTGATTTTCAATTGCCGCTTGTAGATTATGGAACTCCCTGCTACAAGAAGATCAGTTGGATATATAATTCCCTTCCGTTTCGTAATACAATAACATTTTCACTTTTCTGATTAATATTTCTTCATAAGGGGTCGATCATCAGTACACTGCACCTTGAGGCAGTTTATTCTGTCTGGGAAGCCTTACAAATCACAAATTACCAACATTCATCAGTTCACAGGGGATTCTCTAGAATTGATAATATTGGTATCTTCAACCTGGAATGCCAAGTTTTCCTCGATAGCGATTGGTCAAAGAAATATTTCTGATCACTCGCACGTCACTCTCGCTCTTCAAGTGCTTACCAAACCAACTGGATCAAGAGCCCCTTAGAAACTAAATTAAATAATTTTAAGAGACCCTGTTACTCGCATACACATCTCAGATACTTTGACCCACTACTTAAAAGAAAATTACTCCCTGTATCTGGAATACTATCTGTGGTGCAGGTAAAGCAGTGGTCAGGAGAAATCATTAGATTTCAGCCTTTATTAAGCCAAACAATGTAACACGCAAAAAGCAAGAATAGAAAGTTACCATCTGTAGTGATACACAAAATTGCAAATTTGCCAATCAGGGCTTTAGATGACAGCATTAGCCGCTGAAAGCCAATAGTTTATTCAAAGTATGTGCCAAAAATGCTGACAGTAGTCTGTTGTAGCACTTCCATTACGCAGTAGTGAGTGAGCTACAAGGAATATGCAGGCCTGGTAGGGGTGGTAGGTCACATTATGCATTGTAGATAGACAGGCAGGGCGGAGGCCCCAGTTCTGTAGCTAATAGACATTATTGGAGTGTTTGGAACATTATGGCACCTAGTTAACCACTCTTAAGCGCTATGAACACTAAGCTATGAGTGCATGTCTTTTAGAGCTTGCTCACATAGGGTTAATTCATCTCGACTTCTCTTAGAATATTCTGCCTTTCTAACTGTAGCCCCGCATGGCTTCGTAAACAAATCCTCTTTCTCTGGGAAGGCACTGATAAGACATTCCTGAACTTTCGCACAGATGGGCTCCAAGCAGGGAGGGGCACAGAAAAGGAGCACAGTGGAAATTCAGAGTTGGGTTTTTCCATGAGCAAGCCTATATTTTGCACAGGGAAAGTTCTGGAACTGTGCGTTATAGACTGACAGCACGAGATTATAAAAATGCATGCCCACATGACTCAGGTGGCAGATCGATCTGTGGACTTGGTTCGAGCAAAATAGAGTGTCCGGAACCTGCTGCTCTGTCGGCACCCTGCAGTGCTGTCCTCTGAGCGGGGCTTGCAACAGCTAGCTTATGAGGGCCAGGGTCTCCCAGTGCTGATTGAAGGGGCGTAAGACTGTGTTTCTCTAAGTTCTATGTTTCTCTATATTTTGTATTTCTCTAAGTTTTGTTTTGTAATCTTCTCTAACTTGAATCCCAAGATGTTGCTGAAATTCACTGTTTAGAATAAATGCTAAAACTTTTTGAAGGTGTCATTTGTCACAAGCATGAGTTCACTGCTCTGCACAATAGAACCTGTATTTTGGGCTGAATTGGGTAATTTTGTCTCTCAAGGGCTGGTCCCGAGGAAGATTTTCCCCATTTCAAGACACCATCGCTCAACAACATTACAAACACACTAGTTTGTTGAAGCATTGCAAGCCCTAAGAATAGCGAAGCCCAACTAGAAGCACATTTAGCTAAACGTACAGCACGCTCCATGCTTAAAATGAAACAATCATGGGGGGGCGCTATCCGAACAAGATGGCCATCGGCTGACAGAGCTCCTGCAATCGATGGGGCTAAATAGCTGATGAAAGCGTCCAATATGAACTGACCACTACAAAATTGGAGGTACATGCAGCCCGCAACTCTCGGGATCACAAGAGTGTTTGAATCACAAAATTGGTGCGGTGAAACCTATGATAACAGTGGCGGCCGCTGACAGAGCCTACGCATAATGCAAAGCACGGCCCGCCACTACTGCTGATCCCAAAGGACAGGCCGCCATGACGCTGGTGCCGGACCATACGGCCGCATCACGGCCAGGAGAGCGGCACGTGGGAACCCATAACCACCGCCAAGGGGAGCTAGCCAGAGACCTCCCCGGCACAGATACGAGATGTACCGAAGAGCACAAGGTGCCTCCACCCGCAAAGGTGCCGGGTGGCTGGCACTGCAAAAAAGCCACACTCAATCCTGACGGCAGCCCGGCCCAGTGGGCCACGGGGCGACACCGACCCATTAGCCAGGGGACCCTATGGAGGGTGCAGAAAAACACTGTTGCAGTGACAGAACTGGTGCGGGAGCGCCAACCCCCACCCGGCGACCAGGTGACTCCAAGGAGGGCCCGATCCGGGCCGAAGCCAACCGCAAATAAGTGCAGAGGGGAGTGGGGGTTCCTTGGGACCCAACGGGGAGGGGCATTAAGGCTGAGCAACACCAGTGGGGCGGTTGTGTATGCAGGCACCCCGCTGACCCGACACAGCCACCTCATCGTCTCCTGCCCCCTTCACCCCTGCCCTGCAGACCAGGGCAACTCACCCAGGAGCGGCAAGGGGCGAGGGATAGCGGGTACCGAGGTGCGCTTTTCAGACGTGCACCTCACGTAAAATGCACCTCGACACGCCCCCAAGAACTACGAGGGACATCTCCCATTAGCAGAGCAGGTGAGGCACGGCACCACTGGGCCAAAGCAAATTCCACGGCGGATGCAATAAAAAAAATTAATAAATGCTAAAAAATAAAAAGAAGTACACAGTCTTGCAGCAGAGACGGCACCAATGGCCAGAGGGACTGCTGAATGAACAGTACGAACATCACGGCAGTGTAATCCCCAGGAACAAATCCCTGGTTGGGCAAATGCAGGGGGGGGCCTACATCCACGACAAAGCTGCGCCCTCATACGGCAACACATCAGGATGACACGCTGATCGGAGATACCACCAAGTAGCAACTTGCAGCACCCCAACCCCGAGTGAGGGGACACGCTCCCCGTCAGCAACGACCATCCCCGGTTGACAAAGGGGTGCTCAAGAACCTGCATCAAACGGAAGAGTTTACACTACCAGGCGCATCAAACAAGACGGGAAGCAGGAGCCCCAGAGTATAACCTCAGCAGCACGGCAACACACAGGGCCAGGCTGGAGGGCAAATGAAACCAGCGGCTGTCCCACAACTATTTAAATCGGCAGGCATACCCAGACACCTCTGTGCTCCTTAAAACTCGCAGCAGGGACAGACGCTACACAGAGCATATCTTACATGGTGCAAGGAGTGGCAGTATCTGCGCCCGAGGGAGCCTTGGTCCAATCGGGCCCCAGGGTGAAAACAATGTCTGTCGCAGAAACCCAGTTGGATTGTGCAAAGCGGACAAGGGTGCCACACTCCCAGGCTGAACATAAGCGCAGAGCACCCTACCCTTTCAATGAATAGGGAGCTTCAGCAGTGATAAGGAAGAGCCGTCTGGAAGGGCATGCCCCAAGATGATCAGACCCCTGCCCTGGAGGACCCATCCAAATCTGTGCAAGTAAAACTGCCAAGGAGATCCAACCAAAATAAAACAGAGATGATGTCCAATCACAGCTGCAGACAATACTAGCAGAAAGTCAGATCATAGGGCAGCAGACAAGAGAAAAACAGCACATGTTTTGGACATTAAGCAAGACCTGCAGGACCCACCTAGCCGCCCAGGCAGAGAGAATCACAGACAACGAGCAACAAATCAGCGCAATTGAAGACAACCAAATGATAACGGCGACGTACCTGGATGGGGCCATCAGGGAAGTGCAAAGAATGGGGGGAGAAAATCGATGATCAAGAGAATCGCTCCCAACTTAACAACCTACGGATGGTTGTCCTATCTGAACATGTCGAGGGGGGGGTTGCACCTTGAAACATACATCTACAACTTCCTACGCGATACTCTGCAGATAGAAAATGCGCTAGAACTCACCATTGAGAGGGTGCACCAGGCGCCGATACTGAAACCGCTGACGAATGAGCACCCGAGGATCATAATGCGCATCCTCAACTTCCAGCACAAGATGTCCATTTTAAAACCGTACAGAGCGGCGGGCCCCATCCGAGTTGAAAACGCAGAAGTGAGGATTTATAATTACTATTCATTGGAAGTTTCCATGAGATGCAAAAGCTTTAATCTGATCTTTGAAGCGCTCAAGGCATCGGACCACAGACATCACTTAAAATTTCCTGCAACATGGTGCATACAACTGGAGAAACAATGGCACACCTTCGACAACCCGGAAATGGCATGGCCGAGTGGGGTGCGGCGGGAGGGGGCGGGTTTCAACACACATCTAGGCATCCCTAGCCCTCCTGTCTGGGCATATTTGCCATGTGTTGGGATTTAGGTGGCTTAACAACAGCTAAGACCAGAGCTGAACAGGCTGAGTGCAAAAATCAGACAAGTAACCACAGACAGGGCCCAGAAGTCTATACAAGCTGGTGGCAAGCATACTATCTAGGGAGCGACAAGCTGACGGCCCTGGCCCTAAAGCAGAGACAGGCTGTGCAAACAATCGTTTCAATTAGGGAGAAGGCCGTCAATCTACTGGTGGGCAATGACCAAATAAATGCCAAGTTCGCTGAATTTTCAGGACTTGTATACAGCATCAGACGCATGTAAAGCTCAGGACAAAGAGACCTTCCTAGACTCCATAGTGATATCAATGATCCCACCGGATCACAGCAGAAGAAATCGAGAGCGTGATCACGGCACTGTCCGCCAGCAAGACCTCGGGCCCCGACAGGATCCCCATAGATTTATACAAAAGCATGGGGGGGAGGGGCGGTGAAGAGCTGGCACCCAGACTAGTGGAGGTTTTCAACGAGGCAGTCTCCCAGGGCTACCTCCCGCAATCAATACTTGGAGCAAATATAATAGTGTTTCATAAAGGCGGGAGGGACCCTGAACTTTGCGGGTCATAGAGGCCTCTCTCTTTGATAAATACAGATGCCAAAATATTGGTGAAGTGTCTGGCTAGGTGCATCGAAAACAGTCTCCCACTCATACACAAGGACCAAACAGGATGTATCCGCAACAGACACTCAAGCTATAACATCAGACAATTACTGCACCTGATCGCTGGGGACAGGGACCCAGAGGATGTCCTACTAACTGTTGACGCCGAAAAGGCGTTCAACAAGGTGCAATGGGAATTTATATTCCGGGTCCTGCCCAGATATGGCCCCCCCCCACCTTGTCCAACTGATTAAATTGCTATATATAGGCTCGACCGCAGCAGTAGTCACGAATGGCATTACCTCCCTTGCTTTTGATCTACAATCAGGCATTCGTCAGGGATGCCCATTGTCGCCCCTGTTCTACGCCCTCTCCATAGAGCCAATAGCGATTAAACTCAGAGCTGACAAGGAATGGGCGGGCATACAGCAGGGTGGGGAGGAGCATTGTGTGTCCCTCTATGCAGACGACATGCTGCTCAACATAAGTAATGGCCCCAACTCCCTCCCGCACATAAGAACAATATTACAAAAAATAGGCCCGGTGGCTGGATACAAGATCAACTGGAGTAAGTGTGAGATGATGCCTCTTCGACAAGACATCCCCATGAAGGTGGGCGTTGGCACCATTTTACACTCCAAACGTGACACATCAAATACCTAGGCATAAATAGTGCCTCATTGATGACCTCTGGACAGACCGTGAAGAACATCGGCCATGATCTGAGCAGATGGGACACTTTAGCCCTCTTGATAGGGAGGATAAACGCACTTAAAATGAACTTGTTCCCCAAATTAATCTACATCGCAATGATGATCCCAGTTAGTCACCCATATCATTGAAGGACCTGGACAAAGCAATCGCAAAGTTTATTTGGAAAGGGAGAATGGCGCAAGTCCGCCTCTCGGTATTACAGGTGGCCAAAGCAAATGGCGGACTTACGGCTCCATCTCTGAAAACCTATCATCAGGCGGCCCAGGTCTGCTGGATGAAACGCTGGCTGGACAAAACAGACAAAACTAGCTGGAGGGCTATGGAAGTTGCACTCCTGAAACCACTAACCCCAATCGAAACCATGGCCATACCCCCGAATAAGCTCCCATCAAAAGGCACCCGAATATCTCCCAATGGCACAAACTAAGGGCCGTACAGGGGGTGACAACCCAGAGTGCCCCGCTCTGGTCCAGCCGGCAGGCTCTTCTATTTTACGGAACACGAAAAGTACACAGCTGTAACGCTCACCTGATTCCCACGGAGGCGCTGGTCTCGGCAGGAAGGTGTCTGCGACTCGAAAAGTGATGTGCAGGACTCGATTGGCTTCTGGGGTCGAACCTCTTCTCACTGTGTGTCGAACTCGAAGGGTGAGATTTCTTAGATAGGTGAATGCTGGACTCTCCATCTGCGTCTGGTGCAGGGTGCCGTTGCCAGTTCCTTCACTGGTGAAACATAGGCCTCTTGAACTCAGAGGATCGTTACCGTCGTTAACTGCATGAGCGGTGAGTTTCCGGACACCTTTTTAGTCTTTATAGTCTTTAGGTGCGTGGCACGTTAATATTGAACAGGACTCTGTATAATGCTTTTCCCTTGTTGTCTTGCAGGACTCTGGAGATGGAAGATGGAGTGAAGCGCCTGGAAATGAGTAAGTAAATGCAAGCGCTCAAACTGTCTTTTTCCCTTGCTGCTTAGTTCGTGCTGAAGAGACGCCGGAGTATTTGCAGGCGTTCTATTGTGACGAGCGCGATGGGCGTAAGTAAATACCTGTCTAATGTCTCTTCTTTTGTCTTCACAGGCGGCGATGCAGCGTGAAGAAATCCGGAATTCGCGGAGTGCCGGTAAGTAAAAACAATGCTTTTGTCTTCACAGGCGGAGGTGCAGCGTGAGGAAATGGCCGCAGCCGATGGATCAGGTGAGTAAGCACTGCGAGTAAAGGTTGCCTTGCTAACCTGTTTCTTGTCTTTGCAGGTGCTGTTGTTGACTGGATACAGGAATGGTAAGTATAATTCTTGCAGGTTCAGGATCGAAAGAAGAAAGGCTGGAACAGACTCGGTGAGCGTTCTGCTGCAGATGCAGAATAACGCGAAACACGTTTCATCTATCGGGTGTGGTTTAAATAGCCTTGGAGTGATGAGGCGTCTTCCTCCACGGCCCCGCCTAGGTAAGAAAAGAGTTCCAGTTCCAGAAGAGTTCCAGTGCTGTATCCAGGGAGTGGAGCTTGCCCCACCCAGGTAAGAAAGTAGTTCCTGTTCACAGAGGACTTCTAAGAGGCTGGTAAGTAAGCAGCATGGTCTGCTGCAGGTAAGTCCACCCAAGCATCTTCATACATAATATGAGCCCGGCGCTTCCAGTGCCGGGACCGATGACTTTGATGAGCCTGGTGCCACCGGCGCCAGGACAAGGTTCAAAAGGTCCCAGTGGGGACCGGCTGGTGCCTAAGATAACGGTTAGGGGCCTGCTTCCAGGGATGTTGGGCTGTTCCTGACTCCTTGGAAGCAGTGATCATGACAACCGCAAACAAGATCAAGAATGAGCAAATATTCGGCTACTAGATATTAGCTAGGAAGAGTCGCTTTTGCACTCCCAAGCCGCACGCACAAAGTTGGGACTAGAGCAAGGGGACTGGATCACATACCAAGCGATACAGGAGACTATACACGCCCACACATCCCAAACTCCCGCCTCTTAACCTCTACTCTGTGCAAGAGGGAAATGGAACAACATCTGGAGTCTTTCCCACATATCCGCACCTTCTACCAGATGGCGATCCCCAGCAATCTCAGCAGAAATCACACACTAGCGATGGCATGGTCTGAGGACCTAGGGGTCCAAATTAGCATACCCGATATCCTTGAATACTACACCGCTAACCTCCGTAAACCTCAAAAATAGGGAGATCCAATATAAAATCCTGCAACAACTATACTCCAACCAAACTTCAAAAAATGGGGATTGCCCAGTCCAACGCATGCTGGGGGGCTGCAGTGATTTGGGGATGATGGGACACGTGGCAATGACCTATTATTACCCCCTTCTGGCAGGAAGTGCACAAGCAGGTAACTGACATTAGGGGGGTGGACGTGGCCTTCACACCAGAGGCTATGCTACTAGTCGTCGACTTGGTCGATTGGCACACAGACACATTAGTCCGCAAGCTCATTAGTCTTATCCTGTTCATGGCAAGGAAACTACTGGTCATCCACTGGAAGGCTAAGGCCCCACCCTCAGTTCACAAACGGGCCTCACTTCTCTTTAAGACATGCCAATTGGAAGGAGTGGCACTCATGCGACAATCGAAGCATAACCCTATCAGAGCAATTAGATTTCGGGAAATAATTGGCCCATATACATAAAGGAGATAGGAAATAGGAAGGGGGAGGACCACACACAGGGAAGGTCATTGCGCCCAAATACGGAGGGGCGCAAAGTACACTAATGGAATCACTAAGCACACTATGCACCAGTCCACAGAGACTTCGATATCAAAGCATCACACACACAATTAAAGGAAGAGGGCAAGAGGGCAGTTGAATAGGGGTTTAGATTTGGGGGTTAGTTGGGGGATGGGTGTAATGCGACTTCAGAATGCATTGAAACGAACGGCAGGTCAGATTTGCGATGCTAGTGTGATTTGATGTATGCAAATTCCAAACACCTGTATTGTGTTCTAAAATCAATAAAAAGAGGTTTTAAAAAAAACTGAAACAAATATATTATACCAAAAGAAATAAAGAAACAGTTTCCTCACTGCTAAACTACGGAAAGAGAGGTTATGAAAGTGCATACCAAAATTGGCTGATCAGTCGAGTGTAGATAGATTTGGTAAAAGGGGAAACACTGAGTTGATAGAGTTCTTTTATAAAACAGTTATGATAAGGAAACTCCTGGACCACAAGAACCAAGACTATTGTTTAACTGCTCTAGATCTGCCAAACCTCTCCCGAATGGAAGGAGAAGCTATGGAAAGACTTTTATCCTGGGAAGAGATAGAATTAGCAATAGAATCACATCCAGGAAACAAAACTCTAGGCCCAGATGGCTTCACTCATTTATACTACAAATATATATATTATTTATTAACATGGTTATTTTAAACCGGTTGCACAAGTGGAAATAGTACACGCATACATGACATACAATTTGACCTGAAATGACTGCTAATTAAGACAGATCATAGTCCGGGTTCCCAAATACCCCCCTTCCCTATCCCCCCCACCCTCCTTTCAGACCTCCCCCTGGCCCAGTGGAACAGGATGGTCTGTGATTAGTTCTGTGCCCGGCTGTAGGGCCAATCTGGCTGGGCGAGGTTTGTGGGTCAGCGCCAGGAAGTTCCTGTTATATTCCATAAGTTGAGCCCAAATGTCTGTAAACCAGTGTAAGAGACCGGTCTTGGCTGCCGTAACTTTTTCTGCCACCAAGATGTCCCAGAGTTTGATCCACCATAGTACCATAGAGGGGCCCCCGGTGGTCTTACAGGTACGGGTGATTGTGATTCTCCCCGCCAGAAGGAGTTGTGTAAGAAGGTTGGCCCTTCTCCCTGATTTGGGGTAGGCCTCTGGTGCTGGTGCACCTAGTAAGATAATTTCCGGCTCCCTAGGGATTATCACTTGAGTGATTTCTTCTATTGCAGGGATACACTGGTCCCAGAAGGTTTGTATGGTGTGGCAGGTCCACCACATATTGAAATATGAGCCGGGCTGTCCACATTTGCGCCGCAACACTGGGGGTCAAGGGATTGGTTGAAATGATGAAGTCGGGTTGGCGGATAGTACCATCGCAGGAGCAGTTTGTGGGCGCATTCCTGATTAGTGATGCAAAAGGAAGAAGAATTGGTTCTAGACCATATGTGCACCCAATTGTCTTCCAGAGGGTGTCCCAAATCTGCCTACCACTGCGCCATATTGGGGGTGGGGGTGATGGGGTGATGGTAAGCATATCCTCCTCCAGAAGTTTGTAGAGTGGAGATATTTCCCTTTAGCAGCAATCCCTGCAAGCTAAGTTCAAAAGGGCAGTGGGCTTGTGTAGCTTCTTGTCGAGTCTGGGGATGAGAACACCAATGTCAGAGTTGCGAGTAAGAGAACCTATCTGCTTCAGTTAGTTGAAAGGTCGATTTGCATTGTTCGAAGGAGCGGAGTTGGCCATTCTCAGAAAGTTGTCCCAGGGATTCAAGCCTCCCCCCTCCCCCAGTTCTTGAAGTTTGAAAAGTGGGACCCAGGAGAAAAGGCCAGGTTGTGGAAGATTGGGGAAAGAGGACCAAGCCACGTGGGATACCCTTATGTTTTAATGCCCAATCGCATACTTGAAGAGTGCCTTTGGCAGAGGCCAAGATCCCCGCCCAGGTCTTCCATAGCAGGGGTGGGATATGTGGGAGAAAGCGGAGGGGAAGCATGAGGTGGGACTGCTCAAGCTCCACCCATTTTGGGGGCCCAGTGATCATGTCCCAAGCTTGAACACGCACCAACTGTGACGCTACTTGGTATTTACGTAGATTGGAGACCCCCAAGCCTACCAACCGGAAACGGTCATTGCCTTCTGAGATATTCTTGCCTTCCTACCTCTCCATATAAACCAAAGCATTTTCCTCTGTATACGTCGAAAGGGGGGGGCAGTGGGATCGCAACTGGAAGGGAAGAACAGGCATAGAGAAATCGTGGAAGGAGACTCATCTTGCATGCAGTAATCTACCCAATAAGAGAGATCTCCTATGAGGTCCACCATTCAAGTTCCCTCTCCAACTCTTTAAAGAGCAGGGAGATGTTCAGTAAATATACACCTTTAGGACAAGCCGGGATCTGGACTCCCAGGTAGGGAATAGATTTCTCACACCATTGGATCAGGCATAGGGGTCTCGGGGCCTGCCACTCCCCGGGCTCCAATCCTATCCCTAGGGCTGTTGATGGCAAACCCTGAGAGCCTCCCAAATCTGCGGAGCTCCTGGAGAGCTGATATAAAGGAGGGACGGACATCTGTTATGGATAGCAGTACGTCATCAGCATAGAGTGAGATCTTATGCTGGGAGGTACACAGAGGAAGACTTTTGATGCAGGAGTCTATTCGAACCCGCTGGGCGAGAGGCTCCATTACCAGGGCAAACCGGAGAGGGGACAAGGGGCATCCCTGTCTGGTCCTGCAAGTTAAGGGGATCATATCTGATAAATTGTGATTAACCCGGAGTAGAGTTTTTGGGGACTGGTAGTTTACCAGGACCATTTTGCGGAAACTTGGGCCAAAGTGAAAGCTTCTAGGGTTAGCTGTAGAAAGGTCCAGTATACTTTATCGAAGGCCTTTGAGGCGTCCAAGGCCAACAAGTCCAGTTTGTGCGAGTCTTGGGTTGCTATGTCCACTAGGTTTAATGTTCTTCGGATGTTGTCTGTTACGCTCACCTGACTCCCACGGAAGCGCTGGCCTGGTTCGCGCTGCTGTGACCTCTTCTAAGGTGATGTGCAGGGTTCGGAAGACGGACTGGACCGGGCCCCGCAAATCTGGCTTGTCTGGCTCGCAGAAGTATCCTTCTGTAGGCGAAAATAGGGGATTAACTGTCTGCGGGGTAATGCAATCGGCCTCCCACTTTCCCGTCTCACCCTCCTTGAAACCCTTCTGTGATTTCTCGTAGCGTCTCACCTTAGGGTCTGGAAGGACGAGCTCTCCATCCTGCTTCTGATGCAGGGGCGCGTTGGTATCCAGTTACTTCACTGGATTTTCGGATTGGTTAGAACCAAACTTGCTTGACTTCCAGGTAAGTTTTTTTGATAAGAGGTTCCCCTTGTGTCCATGCATTAATGTACTAATGTTAGTGTCTTTTTCCCCATAGGGGCCGGGGTACGGAATGCCGGGGAACAGGCACCGACCCGAGATGAGAGGTGAAATCCTTGTAGAAATCAGGTAAGTCTTTAATGAGCGTTTTTTGGTAATGTCTTTTCATTCGCTCATTAACGCTGATGTCTCTTTTTCCCCTTAGGGGCCGGGGTCCGGAAATGGCAGGATGTGGCGCGGACCCGAAATGAAGAGGGAATGAATCAACAGGTAAGTCTTAACATGGAGATTTAGCTTTCCTTATTCCCTTCTCTCTCTCTCATCTTTTGTTCTGGTGTTTTTCTCCCTAGGCGCTGGGGCGTGACTGCGAATCCGGATGATCGCTGCTGAACATGGAGGCGCCCTGTAAAGGTGAGTGGAATGCGGCGCTGCAGCGATCGACACGATGAGCTTTTAAATTAAAGTCTTCCTTTTCAGGATTGTTGGCGAGATGTCTCCGGGATGCGGATTTAGCAGGTAAGGACTTTTCCTTCTTCTGTTCTCTTCTTCTCTTCCTTTGCAGGTGATCCAGGATGCTGGCAGGCGTGGCAGAAGTCAGGATGCAGGAGCAGACACGGTGAGCGTCCAGCTGCTAGATGCAGAACAGCGCGAAGCACGTGTGGCTGTTCGGGTGGGGTTTAAATAGCCTTGGAAGAAGTTCCAGGTATGTATCCTTCCCCGACCACACCCGGATGGTAAATTAGTCCCACAGGTAAAGTAGTTCCTTTCAGGCCTCAAGGAGGCCGGGATCCTGCAGCATGGTCTGCATCAGGTAAGTGCACCCAAGCATTCCCATAATGAGCCTGGCGCCTATAGCGCCAGGACTGATGTCTTTTATGAGCCTGGCGCCACAGGCGCCAGGACACTGTCCAAAGGGCCCCTATATGGGGTTGCTGGGTCCTTCCTGGATGTTCGCTTTCGGGGACGCCGGGCTTGAACCGGCTCCCCGGGAGTGGGCATCATGACAGTCTCCGTTTGATGTATGCATAATGAACACAGTTGGATCAGAGTTGATCAAGGTGGGTAGGACAGCAGGCAGGCGATTCGCCAGAACTTTCGAATAGATGCTGACGTCAATGTTCAGTAGAGAGATGGGCCTGTATGAGCTATTTTCCCTGGGGTCTTTGTCGGGTTTAAGCAAGAACACGGTTATTGATTCTTGAATAGAGATGGGGTGATAGAACCAGAGACACCAAATGAGTTAAAGAGGGCCATTAGAAGGGCTACCAGTTGGGGGGCGAAACAGTTTGTAAAACTTTGTCGTGAACCCATCTGGGCCTGGGGCTCTAGGCTTTAGAGACTTAATTGCTTCCTCCACCCCCTCACCTGTGATTGGGCGTCCAGTCTCTCTCTGTCAGGCTCTTCAAGTTGTGGAAGGGTGGCACCCTTCAGGTACTTGAACTGTTTTACCTTGTCTCGAGGCGATGCCGACATCGTTTCGGAGAGATGGGTCATTGCCAGTTGTATTTTGTCACCATCAGCATATTGGACCCGGCCCTGGGGTCGTCGAGGCCCACTATGGTGTTCTTCCACTTTGTCTTAGCCAATTTCACAACTAGAAGTTTGTTCACTTTATTGTTCTTGGCGTAGTAGCCTTGCTTGAACTTGGCCAGTAAATGCACCGTCTCTTCTGCGTAATGGGCCACCAACTTCTTTCGGGCTGTCTGAGGGGCGCGTTGGGTCTTCGGGGACCAGCCCTTCCTTTTGTGATGGGCTTCGGCCCTTTGGACCTCCTCATCTAGTTCCATGCGGGTTTGTTGTTTGCGTTTATGGTAATCAGCCCCATGTGCGATCAATTCTCAATTCATGGCATCCCAGGTATTGGCTGGGGGTGCATCTTCCACCGGGTTTTCCCGAAAGAAGTTCCGGAACACTTTGGCAATAGAATCACTCAGTGGCATCTCATTTAGGATGGGGTCATATAAGTTCCAGCGGCTTCGGTGAGGTGGTTCAGGGTCGAGTACCTTCTTTCCCATAGCCACTTCATCTACAAAGGCGAGGATTTGTGGGGAGGTCAGCATAAGGTCTATTCGGGAGGATGTCCTAGGTACATGTGAGAAGAAAGAGAAATCTTACTCGCCCGGATGAAGCACCCAAGTTACGCTCACCTGGTATCCACGGGGGCGCCACACGATACTGGATGGAGGTCTAAGCGCTATCCCAGACCCCTCTCTGCTTGGTTATGTGCCAGACGTTGGGTAGCGCCTATAACAGGAGAATGGAGGGTTAAGATACTGGTTCTATGATGGGTGGACTCCCACCTCCCTCTGGTCAAAATCCCCTCCTTTGGGGTTATTGCGCACCTTAGGTTTTTATGCGTTTAATTCTCCGTCCTACATCTCTGTGCAGGGGCGCGTGGTTAGTGCGGCCGTTCCGTGGACCTAGTTGCTTCACTGGTCCGTGTGGCCCTTATGTCGGGTCCAGACGGCTGTGACTCCAACTCTGCTTGCTCTCTTCCAGGTGAGTTATAATGTCTTTTCCGTCTTTATTATGTCTCTTTCCTACCCTCAGTTTTCTCCGTCTTCTCGGCGACTTGCTCAACTACGCTGTTCCCTAACAATGTCTTTGTTTTCACAGGGATGGTTGCGATCTCAGAGTTGCCGCGCCGATTGCGACGACCACAGTGAGTTATTGATGCGCAGAGCATTGCGCTGTTTATTGGTGTTAATTGCTAACCTGTGTTCTCTTCTCTTCTTTGTACAGGTTGCGATGCTGTTCCGAAGTGATGAGCGATCGAAGCGCTGCTTGCCCAGGTAAGTGCTTTGTTAATGCTGACCTTGTTCCTTCTCCCTTGCAGGTTGCGGTGAAACCCGGAGATGGGCGAGGTAAGAGAAGCGCACGGTGCTGCCAGGACACACTGCTTGCCCAGGTAAGAATTGTTATTAACGCTGTCCTCGTTTCTTTACCTTTGCAGGTTGCGGCGAACTCCGGAGATGAGCGAGGTAAGCAAAGCGCAGGATGGATTCAAGACTGGTTACTTCACAGGTAAGTGTTCTTGCTTGCTAATGCTGTTCTTGTTCTTCCAGGTTATTAATGCAATCCGGATCTAGGGCTTCAGGATCGGGCCACCGGAGAAGCAGGAGCTGAACACGGTGAGCATTAACGCTGCAGGAGTGCAGAATAACGCGAAGCGTGTTCTGCTGTTTGGGTGTGGTTTAAATAGCCCAGGCCAAGTAGTTCCAGGCCAAGTAGTTCCAGGCCAAGTAGTTTCAGGCCCAGCCACACCCAAAACACTAGACCGAATGGCTTGGTTCTAAAGTACTGAGCTGTGTAATAGGCCTCCATGTTGGAATAAGGTCCAAAACTGGTATTGCTTTATTCCTGATAAGGAGCATGGCGCCAAAGGCGCCAGGACTGACTCCATGTATGTTTCTGATGGAGTTTTAAGGCCCTTGGGGCTAGTGTGAAGGGTTTTAGCCCCACTGGTGCCAGGGGGCTGTTACACCTGAGGGGGGCAGGGGCATGGACAGTGACACCCCTCAGAAGTCTACCACCTTTAGTGTCTGGAATAGGTGGAGATGTTTTGTGGCGAGCTTAAAGGATCTGGGGGCTGGAGGATGCGATCTATACCATAGGGGGCCCGGGACCCTATTGAAGTCTCCTCCTATGATTATTTGGCCTTCAACGAAGGGGAGGAGGGAGTTACCCAGTGCCTCATAGAATGCTCCCTGACCTTCATTGGGGCATAGACTGAGATAAAAGAGTAAAGCTGTCCATATACAAAGCCCTTGACTGCTTTGTATCGGCCCTCTGGGCGGTCATGTCTCTAGCTAGGGCCTTGAACTGCCCACCTCTGGCAAAATGGATAGCTGTAGCTCCTTTTTTGGTCCCATTAGGCAAGGTACTGGAGTTGAAAGTGCCTATTTCAGAGGCGTGTGAAATCCAGCGGCAGCAAGTGAGTTTCTTGTAAGAAGACCACTGACCATTCCATATCTTGTAGCCGTTTCAGCGCCGATTTCCGTTTGAAGGGGGAGTTCAGGCGCTTTATAGTTAGCAAAATGAAGTTAAATTTTTGATGTGGTGGGGGGTTCCTCTGGGGCATTTACATTCCATGGGTGCGGGGCATGGGCTGGGTGTAAATCAGTCGCCAATGAGGTCTTTCATTTTCATGCATCCACAGTGAAGCCAGGGTTTGAACCTGCGCTTCCAACGTGAAGCCTTAACAGTAAACTTATAGGAAGCTGGCCTTTCCTTTGTCGGCATCTTCCTTAACCTACTGTAACAAAATGGTCTGTGATCACTCCAAAGGTGTTCCGATGGCATCCCCCTGGAGTCAGGTTTGAGCCGTGTGAAGCCCGCTAAAGATATCTAGTCCTTTTGTGTTTCTTAGCATTTTGGTGTCAACTGGACCAATTGGTCACAAGACTGGAAAAGAGCCGGTCGTCAAGGCAATAGCGGCCCATCGCCTTTCAGCCCGCTGGATCTTGGTGGGAGATTACCTTGCATTTCGACCCCTCTGGACCTTCGTCCAGGTCGGGCGCTTTGGTTTAGGGGGAAGTTTCTCAGAGCCACCATCTGGAGAGTCAGGGGAGGCGCCATCTTTTTTTCCAGGCGAGTTGGGATGCAGGATTGACTCTTTGGGAAACCTCTTTGTAAGAGAATTGAAGCGCAGTTGGGATTATCTGATGTGTTGGTCCAGAAGGAATAATGTCAAGGGTCTCCGAGCCCTCTGCTTCTGTATTGTCGCCACAGCCAGGTCTTGGAATATCTGAAGGGGGCGGGGGGGGGGCCTGGAAAGTTAATTTGTATCGGGAGCGACCTATTGCCATAACAGCCTCCTTGGTTGTATAGAAATGGACCCAGATGATTACATCCAGGGATGGGGGTGGTCAGTTTCCACCCCTAGACGGGGACGGAGTCTATGGGTGCGGTCCAACATGAGTTGAGGTTTATCCAGTAGTGGCAGCAAGGATTGAAAAAGGTCCCCTAAATATTCTGCAAGGTTTTGGTCCAAGATTGAGGAGGGGACACACCCCCCGAATACATAGGTTATTCTGTCAGGCCCTGTTCTCCAGATCCGCTTGTTTATATTCTAGGATCTCGTTTGTTGATTAGGGTCTTGATAGTGCATTGAACCTCCAGCAGTGTCGCCGAGTGTTCTTGGGTTAGGTCCTCTACTTCCCCCACTCTGTTCTAGCTTAGTGGTGAGCTCCGCCATACAGGATTGGAATTCAGCTTTAATGTCCAACAAAGACTTATATGTCTCCTTTGTTCGCCAGTTGACCATCGCCTTCAGAGGAAGCTTGAGGCGGAGATTTCGGCTTTTTCTCTCTTCCAGCCGGGAGCAACGTAGTGGTGATATCAGCACTTCTAGAGGTTTTAAGATGTTTAGACATTTTTGTAGGGTCCCAGTAGATTTTGACGTGTTCCCTTCAAGGTGTTGGAAATAGGAGCAGCTGAGGGCATCTTCAGGGTAAGCGGGTAGTCTCTTCTAGCCCTTGTGGTGTGGGCTCCCGGAGGCACAGGCAAAGCAAGGCGGGTGTTAATGTGCGCTTCAGCCTTGAGTCACCCTCGCCCAAGGGGAATATGGCTTCCTTTGTTACAATGGGGCCTCAGGGGGGTAAGGAGTGAGCCTCCCTGCCGTATAGTTCTCAGTGCTATATCAGATGGCGTTCTACTGGGGATTCAATATCCCTCCCTCTGGATGTCAGGGGGGAGAAATGAGGAAAGTCACCTGAGCTCCGGATTCCCGGTTCAGTTTGCCTCAGTTAAGCAGTGGAACCTATTTTCTTCAAGACCCAGTGTCGTCACCCAGAAAGGTTACCTTGCTTATTTCAGGTCTGGTTGATCTAGTCACCAGATCGGTGCGGTGGCCATCTCCGACCTGCTAGTGGCTGTCCTCAGATAATGAAGACAGGCAGAGGATCTCAGAATGGTTAAGCCCTTCTTGTTCGCTCGGGTCAACTGGTTCAGTGAGGTGCTGGGTCTCTGAGGTGATTAAGTGAAGTTGAGCCTTGCTGCTTATCACGCCTAGGAGCAGGGTCTGCAACTCCATATGGCGCGGAATGTTGGGAGACTCCTCTTGTACAAGTGCCAATGAGTGAGGACAGCCGTAATATGGCCGCTGCAAGCGATCCGGGGCGAGGTCTGTGTGGTTTGTTGAAGCAGGAGGCGCCCATGCAGAAAAGAGCTGCTCACTGGAGCGATGGGCCTAGAGGCGCTCAGGAGTTGGCCCCGGCCACCCATTGCATATGGGGACTGGGGCCCATCTCTCCATGTGGCGCAGGACATCGGGAGATCACTGCCTGTGCCCATGTCATCTGACAAACCTTAGGTTGAGCTGCGGTTGCAGTGGGTGATCCGCCATGAGAGACGTGAGGCTTGTTACGGCCGGTGGCGCTGCCGTCTGGATCCGCTGCTCAATGAAGGGCAGGAGTCCCGAAGCATTCCAGTGGTCCCAGCCCCGGCTTTATGTTGCGTCTGGGAGCCAGGGTCTGCGTTCTCATGTGGCGCTGGGCAATAAGAGACCTTCACCTGCGCATATGCTGCCAGATGAGGTCTCGATCTTCCCACAGCTGTTGCAGGCAGCCGGTTATGTAGTGATCCGTTGATAAAGCGCGATTGACACTGGGGTCCTCTCTGGGCCGGTTCAGCTGTGCTTGGAGTCGACACGTCTCTTCCTCTTCATCTCACGAAGTCCGCCTGCCATTTTAGAATGCTCTGATGGTGGGTGCTCTGGATACCGGCGGCAGTCGGGTGAAAGAGTGAGCGTTAGGAGCTCAGTTTGCTACCAGCAGTGCCCGAGGCATTCCAGTCACCGTAGGTTCTTCTATCTGCCAGATACCTAAACGGGAACTGCATCTTTCAGATTA
The DNA here is from genome assembly GCF_040938575.1 of Ambystoma mexicanum. Classification (NCBI taxonomy): domain Eukaryota; kingdom Metazoa; phylum Chordata; class Amphibia; order Caudata; family Ambystomatidae; genus Ambystoma; species Ambystoma mexicanum. The sequence goes on from NC_090934.1 coordinate 1,284,275,378, forward strand.
CAAAAGTAGGCCTCACAAGGCCATTAGAGGAGCAGCCTCATTCTTGGCGCTCCAGGTCACGCCCCCACCATACTACACATTTTAAGGTTATCCCTTATTCCCGCACTTACCAAACTATTAAACGCTATTATGATATCAGATGCAACATCACAATCTGTGGCTGAATCGTTCCACTATTAAAACTGAATAAAGATCCCTTAGATTGTGCCTACTATCATCAGATCTCCCTTCTTAATAACAATGCAAAAATATTTACTAACATTTTGGCCACTAGGCTAATGCAAGTACTCCCCCAACTTAATAAAAAGAGATCAATCAGTATTTACAATAATTCGAGAAGCACATGTTAATGTATGCAGAGTGACAAATCAGACCAATGGGGAAAAACGCACAGGACAGAAATTTGCTCTCCTGGCAGAACGATTTAGGTTACATGAATTGGACACATATCAAATTTCTTTTGGAAACCTTTGGTTTGGGACAGTTGTTACTAAATATATTGTTGCAACATTGTGTATACCACGCTCTAATATTAAAGTGAATAGTGTTCTGAATGTCTCAGTTCCCATTCCTAAAAGGACATAACAGGGCTCTCTACTTTCCTGCCCCGATTATTGCCATTGCGATGGTGTTATTAGCCCAAAGCATAAGCAGCCAACCTAAAATTCAAAGAGATTGTGGAAGTTCTCAACACAAGGCAACATTATACATAGGTGATATTCTTTTCTTAAAAGAAACCTCTACCAACTACTATGGAAACATTTGAAAGGTTCTGCCTAGCCTGCACATACAGAATCGACTATTACAAATGCAAAGATCTATATATCTCAGAATCGCAACCAACAATCATTAACTTGATTATCCCAGGTTTTAGAAGGACACTTTACCCAGGGTTTAGGGCTGCAAAAATATTGAACAAAGCTTCAGTTATCAAGTCTCCCTTTGCTATTTGCTAAAATGTGCATCACCTACACTAGATAATCCTGACTATTCACCCAGGATAGCACTAAAGAGCTGTGCTGCTTGGGAATTCCAGAAGCCAATAAACTATGAGACCGTTTATGAGTTCCATTTGGAGGAAGTGCAACCATTTCGATATGATCAGATACTACACTGGATTTTCCCAACCTATAATAGCAAATGGGAAAGAGAACCTAAACAGACAAAAATAGTGTCTGAAGGTATTTCTAGGAGGTAGGGTTTTCGATGTGTATCAAAGGTAGTGGAACCTTCTTCTATGATTCAACCATTACCATAGACAGGCACTTGGGAAAACCAGCTAGGAGTGCCAATCTCACAGGGATCTTGGTCATGGATTTGGGAAAGCCTGCACAAATCATCCAACTATAAGCCTATAAAGGAATACTCGGATAAGATCAGTCTTAATTGGTATATGAACCCACAAAGGCCCCATCAACAGAACACCGAAAGATCACCGATTGTTGGAGGACTTGTGGAGGAACTGGGGATATCGGTTATATGTGGTGGGCTTGACGGATATCTCAAAATTATTGGAAAGGGATCTTGAGCTACAATAAGAGTGTTAAAGGCCTTGGTCTCCCATTGAGCCACTCTTGCTTGTGCTTGGGTGACAAAAGCTCAGAAACGAATCATCCCAGATCAGGAGAGATGACTGCTTTAACAGCAAGCTGTTAACTTCAGCTAGACAGACATTAGGACAGTTTTGGAAATCAGAGTCAGGCTCTGTTATCGAACGTTTGTGGTTTAAGATTAGGGTCAATTTGGCTATGGAAAAAGTAACAGTCCTTGTTTATTATAGATTTCCAACATAACCTTCAAAATTTGATCTCCCTTTTTGTAATATCTGAAGGATAGAGAGCAAACATTTTATAGTCTGAAATTTCACAAATAAGCTCTGTGAAGGCATCATAAAGAAGGACACAACAGATTAAAAATTCAAACGATTTTATTAATTTAAAATGTCAGGATGGAAAAAGGCCCAACTTACCCTATGCTACGGTGGGATTTCCCGGCAACCATCGAAAAAAAATCAGAAAAAATGGCCCTACCTAAATAAAACTAAGGAATGTCTGCGTCAGAGTTCAATTTAGGAATCTGTGTCCAAAACCTATGCTTGCCCTCACAACTAATCTATACAATGTGTAGGGACATCAGCAATCAAAGTTACAGTGTTAAAAAATAAAGTCTTGTGTTTCTTCAAGCTCCAGATGATCTTGGCATTCTTTTCCCCCAGATTAAACCAATGAAAGTATTGAGTTATCTTTCTTTACGTTCAATCTCGTTCCACAACAATGGTCTCAGGGTTTCCTTCCCCAAGTTCAATATAGTTCTGCACAATGGTCTTAGGGCTCCCTTGCCCAAGACTCTGATGCATCAAGTTATATTTGACAGTTTCAAAATGTTTAATCCAATTCCAGGTCCACTTGTAACTCCGTTTGGATTTTTATTTCACCAAGTCTTTAGTTATTTCAAATGAACTCAAATACGATAATCCATCAGTTCGAAATAACTTTGAGTGTGTCAAAACCCTTCCTTTCAGGACAAATGTTTCACTTGCGTTGTCTCTTTCACTTAAATTCCTTGAAAACAATTGTAGAATATAGGATTGCTGCTTTGTAGCAGGGTGCAGTAGTTTCAACCCAAATCAATAGTGTATGATACTTTTCATTAAATGTTGATTTGAAAGCCTGCTGGGAGCCGCGGAGCTTGTCGCTGAGGTTGGAGCAGTCTGTGCAGGAAGCTCTCCACCTAGCGTTTTCTGGCTCCATTTTGCATCCAGTCTGCTTTCTACTGCCTTGCTACAGAGACCATAAAGACTGCTGGGAGCGGCGGCAGAGCTTGTCACTGAGGTTGGAGCAGTCTGTGCAGGAAGCTCTCCACCTAGCGTTTTCTGGCTCCATTTTGCATCCAGTCTGCTTTCTACTGCCTTGCTACAGAGACCATAAAGACTGCTGGGAGCCGCAGAGCGGCTGCAGAGCTTGTCGCTGAGGTTGGAGCAGTCTGTGCAGTGCGTGCCAGACCGGACAGCCTAGACATGCTACAACCTGCGACTCCAAACAACTCCCAAGCCACAACGACAACAACGGAACACCAACAAATGGAAGGAGAGACGGACATACGTTGTCTGAGAAGCTCGAAGGCATCTCTGTCCGCTCTCCCAGGGTAGGGCAAGCTAGTTGAGAAAAAACGACTTTTATCAGCACCTTTAAGTCTTTCTGCCACAGGTCATCAACGCAAGGGGGGAACTGTCGCCCCCGGGACTTTCAAAAACAACATCTCTCATCACGGCACAGATAAATGGTGTAAGACTAGAGGCCCCGGAACAAAGTGAAACTATCGCGCGACGGCAACAACATGCGAGGAAAGTGACCGCAGATTCCGAGCGCCCATCGGAGCAGTCGGCAGTTAGATCCTCCCCGTCGGCGGCCGGAGGGGCGACGGCGGGTAGTGATCCCGCGGCTGGGACGCCTGGGGCCCCTGAAATCTCTGATGACAAAGGTCCTGGGCGAAACAGTGCCCCCACAAAGATGCCAGTGTCATCATCAACAGACGCCGTCCCCACAGAAGAACAAGTGGAAAACAGCACGGGGTCCAGTGAAAAGAAGGCACTCCAACCCACCCCTCAGGCGATCCCAATTGCTGATGCGGGGGCCCACTTGTCTCTTCTGCCGTGCACTAGCGGAGGGCCGCCGGAGCTGGGGGGTGAGCGAGGCTCCGCTGCTCTGGGCCCGGAGGGAAGAGCCGGGGAGGGCGGAGCAGGGCCCCCATCGACAAGGAATGGGTGTGTTGCTGCTCCAGACTCGAGGGTTCTGTGTGACAGCGAGTCGGAGGACGGCACAGGAGATACTCTGGACAACAGCGCCGGTTCCCAGGGCTCGAGCATGAAGGAAGGGGCTGCGAGCATAGATCGTTTGAAGGATAAATGTAACCCCGCCAAGAAAGCCGCAGCGCCCGCAAAAACAATTCAGGCAGAAAAACAAGAAGGACCAAAGACAAATCTCCGCTCAAACTTGCAGGTGGGGCAGAGGGTAACCAAATTAGAACTACGAATGGCAACACAGTGAATAAACCACAAAAAATGGGAGTGATGGCTAAGTCAATGCAAACGGAACACACAAAGCAAAAAAACGCATTGAGTGAGGATCAAAACGGCAACAATTTCAGCATTTTTAACTCACACAGCAATAAGGAGGGAGGAAAAGTCAATCTACTGGTGGTCTTCTTCTTTAATGCAACTTCGCTAACGAAAAAAAAGAAGGGCCAAACTCGCCGAGAACCCAGAAGGCCAGAAAAACCGACCCTAAGGTCCAGACGAATGAGGTAGAAACGAAAAAAACAGGGGCAGAGGGACAAAGAAAAAGAAAAAAAAAAATCAGACACAACCAAAAAAGAAGTACTATTGAAACTAACCAAAAGGGTAGAGTCCAGTCCCGGAGGAGCAGCAAATTCCACTACAAAGACAACGGAAATAGTGGAGAAAGAAAGGGAAACCAAGAATGGAAGGTCATTTTGCACCGTGGGTAAGAAGAGCAAGGATTACGAACCAAGCTCACGCACTCTTGCTGACAATTCGCCCAAAACAATAAACAACTTTTTAGCGGACGAGTCTGCCATGATCTGTCGCTATACGAAGATAGCGACGAAGAAGAAAGTCAAAGAGGAGCTCAGAAGGAGAAAGACTTAAAGAGAAACTATGTGGAAGAGAGAAAGTGCAGAGTACCTTCAAGTGAAAAACATCGCAAGGACCTAGGCTCTGCAAAAAGCATCAACAGTATTACAGTAAAGGTAAATGGCAATGGGAAAGAATATGCAAATAGTAGATCAAAAGTAGCAGACAGGGTGGCATACGAGCCTCAAGTAAGAACCGACAAACAACGAGAGGTTGAAAGGAGGGAGAAAGTAGACACCCGAAGGAGACATCCATCGAAGGAAAGAGGGAGACCTTCCAACCACAACAGAAAAGAAAAACCCCAAAGCCTTGTAATCTTGAAATTAGAACAATCTAGCAAAAATAGGGAAAATATGGTCCTAAACAGGAGGACGTTAAGAAACATCTGCAGCTCGACCACGTTACTAAACATCTTGAGGGCAGAAGATTACGTAAGGGTAGAACCTTATCATAGAGGAGAAACGGCAAAGGCATATATCCATATAAAGGCCAGGACCATGCCCCTGTCAATCAGCCAGGCTATTACAGAACTCTCCAAAAACGGCTTCCTCCTATCAATATGGGATGACTCAGAAATCAACTTAGCGAGCGAGGCGGAGGATCCAAAGCTCTCAAGTAGAACTAGATCACCTCGATACAAATCGAAAACAGAGGAGCTTTATAATTCCTGCAGGCTACCAAGGCATATGATAAAGCTGCGAGCACACACCGCCAAAGTAGTGCCTAATCCAGAAGAGCCAAATAGGCAAGGTGCCAAAGAGAGAAGAAACAGTTCTGACCCACCTCAAGATCTCACAACCCCAAAAACAGGCAGGGGATCTGACAATAGAGAAGAAAGAACTCCGATAACAGTAAAAACTGCCAAGGCACGAGACAGCCAGTGAACACCTAATATCATGAATCAGCAAACATTGAAAACAGGAACAGCTGTCCCTCAGATGAAGCAGTTATGGGCGTGGCTACCAAAAACCATATCGGCATATGCCAGGAAATAGCAGCCAGTCACCCTCGGTGAGGACCCTCGAGCGACGTGTACGCAAAAGAAGCAATTATCTTATACACTGACCATGGGATCATGGAACACACGAGGCCATCAACATCTACTAGAAAAAGGCGATGTAAATTTGGGCAATTTCGACATCTTAGCCTTACAAGAAACATGGCTGTTGGAAAAACCACATTTCGATGGCTTCTCGATTGAATTCTCCCCGTAAAGAAAAGTGAAGGGGGTCGCCCGTCCTCAGGGATTCTCCTAGCGGTGAGATCAGGTAGCGGCGTCAGCATTAAAAACACGCTTGCATCATCAATACACCACTTAGCAATATTAACAAAATGGACGATCTCGAACCAACATACCGAGTGTACCGTAGAACTACTAGTAGCAATAATCGCTGTATACTGGAACCCAAAGAGCATCTCAGATGAGGATTTTTTGACGAGCATAAGAGACATTTTGGACCAATTACTAATAGAACTAAAAGTAACGCATATTATATTATGCGGAGACTTAAATGCAAGATGCTCCTCAAAAGGGGCCACTGGACACCAACCAACAACTCCAGCAGAAAAAAGGGGCGAGAAATGGCTCGATTTAATGACCTCACGAGGATGCCATGACTTTGACAAGGTCTTCCCGAAGCAAGATCTGGTCCAGTCATGGGAAAGAGACACCTCCAGTGCACCCATTGATTTTATCTTTGCTACAGACAACATTTTGAGCCTTGCCTCAACATTCGATATTGTGAAAACAAAAGCGAGCGACCACAACCTACTCAAAGCCACATGGGAAATGGGGAAAAGAGCAACTCCTCTGTGAATCCCATCTTGAATCAAATGGTCAAGGGAACCGACTTAAATTGACAGCGGAGCGGATAAAATCACTGAATCAAATTTATCGCAAAGAAGGACAATGTAAAGATACATCGACAGTCTCCTCTTCCTTGTCATACTACTGTAGTAGGTAGAATGGGGCAAACTGAGGGGAGTTGGCATATAACAGCCCATGAAGATGGGTGGGTGTGGGGAGGTTTTGATTGGTCTCTAACAGGAAAAGGGGATACCATGTCTCAGCCAAGGGCTCCCCACTCCCAGTCCCCGAGGACCCTCCGCCCAAGTGTTATTGCCTCGCTTCTCTGCCCCAAGGGTCATGATCCAAAAGTGTTGGCCTTTCCCTGGCCACCTGCCCAGATCCGGGGGAAGTAAATATGAGAACCTCCTCAGGTTTCTAACAGCTCCATAATCTAATAGTCCCCAGCTCTTAATCAGTTTGACCATTCAAAGTGCACATAAATAAATTCATGTAAGTGTGAGTTTTGAATATTGAGCCAGAGTTGGATCCCATCAGGACTTAACCTGTAGTTATATATTTTTAGACTATTCACTTTTGTTTTATTTATTTTTCGGCTATACAGTAGGTTACATGCCATGTTATGTTATGGAAACTTAGTAAAGCGCACGCATACCCAAAGGCATCTTGGTGCTGGCTACTGGGAGGAGAACAAATGGCAAAACCAACACCAGAAAAAAGCCAACTAAAAAAATAGTAGTTTTCAACAGCTTGCAGAAGGTGAGGTGATCTTCAGTGCAGTAGGAAGATCATTCCAGGCTCTGGCAGCAACTACAGAGAAGGCACAACCTCCCTTGCGCGACAGAAGATAGCGGGGAACTACGAAAAGAGACGCATACTGAGATCTCAGCAGACGAATAGCAGCGTAATGAACACACTTGGCTAGAAGGTACTCGGCGCCCATGCCATAAAAGGCACGGTGCACAAAACACAAGGATTTAAACAGGATCTGGCTGGCCACAGGAAGCCAGTGCAATTTCTTTAGCAGGGGGGAAAGGTGAGATCCAAAGGGAGGGCGAAGTATGGAGCGAGCGGCCGCATTCTGCAGCAATTGAAGCCAATTGATCAGATAGAGTGGTTGGGCCAAATAAAGGGAGTTACAGTAATCAAGGGCGCCGAGAACCAGAGCTGGCACTACCGGTGCTTGACATTCAACGGGAATGAAGGGCAGGACTTTCCACAGAATGCAAAGTTTGAAATGTCTGGCACTGCATACGCTGGCCACCTGGTCATCCATGGCCAGAGAGGCAGAGATTTTTACACCCAGGTTCCAGACCGATAGGACCAGAAGAGGAAGAAGGCCAAGACTTGATGGCCAGAATTGGGAGGTCCAAAATAGTTGGGGAGATGAAGTGCCCGCAACCAGGACCTCGGTCTTACTGCCATTAAGCTTTAGCCAGTTGCTCATCATCCAGCGCCTCAGATCCTCCAGGCAGCTCCCGAGACACGCTGCAGTCTCGGCTTGAGTAAGGTCAAGGCGAATGAGGATCTGTACATCGTCCGCATAAGAATAGTAGCGAAACCTGTGCACCTGGATGAGAAGCAAAATAGATCTGATATAAATGTTAAATAGAATAGGGGACAGTGCGGAACCCTAAGGAAAACCACAAAGAAGTGTAACCAAGTCTGAACGGAAAGGAAAAAGAGAGATGGACTGGGAACGATCAGACAGGAAAGAAGTTAACCAGTCTGGGACCCGGCCGGAGAGGCCAGCGTATGAGAGACGAGAGAGCAGGATGGAGTGATCAACAATGTCGAAAGCAGCCGACAAGTCTAAGAGCAGGACCGATCCGACACCACCCTTGTCCACCAGACACACCAGATCATCGAGTACAGAGTTCAGGACAGATTTGGTGCCCCTAACAGGCCGGAAACCAAACTGAAATGGGTCAACGAAGTGGGAAGATTCGAGAAAATTGGACAGAAGGGGGGGGGCACCTGTGCTTCCATCAGCTTCATGAGGAAGGGGAGGAGTGAAATAGGGCGGTAATTAGATAGTACATCAGGGTCAAGAGAGGGCTTCTTAAGACAAGGGACTACCAGGGCGTGCTTAAGAGACGAGGGAATGAGCCCACTAGAAAAGGAGATATTAACAGCAGTGGTAATATGCTTGATCAGATCAACAGATACCTCCTTTAGGCGAACAAGGGGTATAGGATCATTAGGAGACGCGGATTTCAGTTTCGAGATAGCCAGCAGTACATCAGAATTGGAGAACTGCAGGAACGAGGACCAGGAGACGTTAGAAAGGGGACAGACAGTATCAATTGTAGGGGCTGTGAGCAGTGGCAGGCCATCCGTTATGATCAGAGCCAATCAGCCAATTTTCATATTTAATTTTCTTTTCAATCATTTTTCCACCAAGATGTGATATGTAACAATCTTAATGGGGATTATTTTTTTTTTAAATACAATTCCTATAAAACAATACAGCAAGCTTTTTGGAAAAGGTATTCGTCCAACTTCGCCAGATTTCTTTTCCTCAACTGTTGTAGCCAGTTCTTTGGATTCAAAGTTTAATAACAAATATTTCAGCTGTTGGACCTGTACACGGTCTATTGCTCAACCATTACAGATCGTTGCTGCAACAACTCGTAAAAAAGGGATCACCAGTTTGGACTGGTAGACCCTTCAAACAGGTTGACCTGCCCAACTGACAAAGCATTTAGTGACAAGCAGGGACACCAACTTAAATTGTGAGGAGGCTAGGGTGGGAGAGGGTGGAGGTATGCATGATGAGGGTACGACTCAAGATAAGTAGGATGTTGGGGTGGGGAAATGCATGGCAGTTTATTATTGTCAGGTGGAGGCGCTAGAGTGGAGGGGTGGGGGTATGCTAATAATGTTGAGGGGTACGGCATGGCAGGGATGGAAGTGCCATGGGGAGGTGCAGGGGGGCAATTCATTCATTCACCTATGCTGGAGAACAACAGTTACAGGTAAGTAACTTGCTCCTTCTCCAGCATGGGGTCTGGCATGGATTCATATGCTCATGAATACAAGAATACATAGCAGTACACACATGCACAACCATGGGAGGTGGCAAGGCTCAACATGAAGCATCGCTTACCTCCTCAGCAGGCTCAACTTCAAGCAAACAAGTTGCACAGCACTGCTTGGCCGACTCTGGACTCCTCCCTGGAATCCGGGTCGGCGCAGTAGAATCTCGTGAAGGTGTGCGTCGACCTCCACGTAGCAGCCCTGCAGATGTGCAGCAGGGGCACACCAGACAGGAACGCCGTAGTAGCAGTGATCGCTCTGGTCGAATGGGCTCTCAGACGGCCAGGCAATGGTCGGATTGTCAACCGGTGACAGTGCATGATGCAGCCGGAGAGCGATCTGGAAATGGAAGCCTTGGAGAGGGCCTTCCCTTGGTTCACAGGGCCAAAGTTCACAAACAGCTTTGATGTCTTCCGAAAACTCTTTGTGCGGTCCACGTAGAACTTCAGCGCTCTAGCCACATCCAGCGAGTGCAAAGTCCTCTCGGCTGGCGACAAAGATGGGAAGAAAACAGGCAACACCAAGGGCTTGTTGAGATGGAAGTCTGATGGCACCTTGGGCATGAAGGAGGGGTGCCTCCTCAGCACTACCCTTGTCTCGTGGAATGTCAGGTATGGGTGCTTCGCACGACGAGTGGGAGAGGGCCTGCATCTCTCCCACTCGTCGTGCGGAGGTGATGGCCACAAGAAACGCTGTCTTCCACAATAGAAATTTCAGCAGTGCCAAATGCGAAGGCTCGAATGGTGGACCCATGGGCCTGGTCAGCACCACGTTGATCTCCCACGCCGGAGCCTTCACCGGCGGGAACAAGCGGAACAGTCCTTTCATGAACTCCTTCACCAAGCGGTGGGACCACTGCAATGACCGCCCCAGAGTTCTGGTGTAGCGGGAGATAGCCGTCAGATGAATTTTTATGGAGGCATGCGCCAGCCCCGCTTGGCCAGCGACAGCAAATAGGGCAGCACTTGAGGGGCCGTAATCCGTAGAGGGTTGATGATCTGCGCACGGCACCAGACAGAGAACCTCTTCCATGTATGTCCTTAGCACATGAGAGTCGAGGAAGCCCTGGCCTTGGCAAGTACCTCCTTGCAGTCCACCGGGATATCGTAGCCTCTGAACTCTAGTGCTGCAGGATCCAGGCCTACAGGTTCACCGATCCTGGGTCGTGATGCAGGATCGCGCCACCTTCCCTGGCGAGAAGATCTGCGTCCGTCAACTGTTTGACTGGAGGGGACGCTGACATATCCAGAAGGACCACGTCAGTGCGACGAGGATCATCCTGCACCTGGACCGTCTGAGTTGACTGATGAGTCGCAGAAGCAACAGCAATGGTGGGAATGCATAGAGGAACAGGCCGTCCAAGGGGAAGGAGAATGCATCTCCCATGCTCCCCGGCTGGGGAAACCTGCTGGCGAACTTCCGACACTTGGTGTTCGTCGCCGTCGCAAACAGATTGATCTGGGAATTGCCCCATCGTCGAAACAGTAGGTCCACTTTATCCTGCCGAAGTTCCCACTCGTGGCAAGAGCGCAGCTCCCTGCTGAATGAGTCGGCGACTGTGTTCTTCACTCCCACCAGGTGAAAGGGTACCAGGAACATCCCTTGGCCGACGGCCCAGTGCCACAGATCTTGTGCTTCCTTGGAGAGAACCGGGGACCTGGTGCCCCACTGCTTCCAGATGTAGAACATTGTGGTGGTGTTGTCGGTGAAGACCCGTACCACCTTGCTTTGAGGGACGGAAGGAAGGACCTGAGAGCTCCAGGACATTGATGTGCAGCTCCCTCTCCCCGGGAGCCAAAGGCCTGTTGCGTGGAGATCTCCGGTGTGGTGCCCCACCCCTCCTGGGAGGCGTCTGTTGTCAGTTTCCTGATGCGCTGGGGTCTGGAAGTCCATGCCCGCCGCGAGATGCGCGCGGGTGCCCCACCACCGGATCGCTCGTCGGAAAGTCTCGTTGAGGGTGATGTCCTCGAAGCTTCCCGCCACTTGTATTCAAAGGGCGTTGAAGAACTCCTGCAGCGGCCACATCCGCAACCTGCACAGCCGTACGAGGTATATGCATGACATCATGCCGAGCAGGGACTCGATAGACCTCACCCTGGCAATTTCCATGGTCAACAGCCGTTGTCCCTTGCCCAGGACGGCCTTTATCCTCTCCTCCGTTGGTGAGGCCAGCCAGGCACTGTGTTGAGTCTGGCTCCCAGGAACAGGGCGTCCTGCGATGGCACCAAGAAGGACTTTGCATAGTTTATCGAGAACCCCAGTTCTGTGAGCAGGCGGACGGTCCTCGCTGTGTGGTCGACGGCGAGTTCCCTTGACTTCGCTCGGATGAGCCAATCGTCCAGATAGGGGTAGACGTGGATCCCCTGCAGGCACAGCCGCACCGCCACCAGTGCCAGGCACTTGGTGAAGGCCCTTGGCGCCGACTTCAAACCGGGGGACCATGAAGCAGACATTTTCAATGTCCCTTGCATATGGGGATGTGGAAGTGTGCATCCTCCAGGTCCAGTGGGATTTTATGTATATGTAGATGCGGCGGAGATCTAGGATGGGCCGCTAGCCGCCGGTCTTATTTCGGACGAGGAAGTACTGCGAGTATACTCCGGATGCCAGAGCCTCTTCAGACAAGCTCTATCGCACCCTTTTCCAGCATTGCTCATAACTCCAGAAGAAGCTGTGGAATGTGGTTTTCTTTCCTGGCCACCGGTGGAAAATGGGGACACTTACTTTGGAACTACAGAGTGTGTCCGTGGGCCAGGGCACCCAACAGTCGGTGGAGATGGATGTCCACACGCCGATGAAGTTTGTCAGCCAGCCTCCCGCCGGGGTGCTCGGGTGGGGGCCCCGACGTCCTGGCCGGTTCAGTCCTGCTTCGCCGAGGCCTTGCCACCTTGGGCCCCTTGGCGACGACGACGATGTCCATCAGCCTTGCTGCGGCCCCTGTAGGCTTCCTGTGACGAAGAACAAGCCGCCTGACGGTATGACGAAGAGCTGCTGCCGAATCCTTTGGAGGCAACTTGAGACTTGCCTCCAGAGGTCGAAAGGACAGGCGTCACTGATGGAACGTGCCCAAGGCACGGGCCGTCTTGGTGTCCACCTTGATGGCCTGCAGTGACTCGTCCACTGCCTTGCCGAACAGGTTGTTCCCGTTGAACGGCATGTCCAGTAACCTGGTCTGTACATCCTGACGGAACTCGGTGGCGCTGAGCCAACCGCGCCGGCGAAGGCAAATGCCGTTGCCCATCTGGCAAAAACCGGTGTCAGCGATGTCTGTGGCTTCCGTGATGGCGTGGTCAGAAGCCACCTCGCCCTCCTGCAGGATTTCGAGGGTCTCCGCTCTTGTCGTCCGGGAGGAAGTCCAGGAGGGGGGCGATTTTAAACCACAGCTCCCTATCGTAGTGGGCCACAATAGCGAGAGCATTGGCCGTCTTAATGGTCGTCGCTGCCGACGAGATGACCCGACGTCCCATGGCGTCCAGCTTCTTCCCCTCGCTGTGCATCTGGGAAGTGGAAGTCGATGCCGTTGCCCCTGTATATTTCTTCTTGGCCGCTGCGGAGACTACTGATTCCGAGGCACATAGGAGTGGAATCTGGGACCCGGTAGTACTTCTTGTACCAGTCTCTCTTTGCAGGGGCTGTGGACGGGTCCTTCAGAAGGGACAGTCCCTTGTTCCAAGATGCCGTCCAACAGCGGTACTGAGAGTACGGTCTTCCTCTTGGCCTCTCGTCGTTGATAAAGGAATCCCTCTTTCTGCTCTTCGGGGCCTAGTTGGAAGAGTTCCAAGGCCCTAGCGATCATAGCGTGAAACGAGACAATTTCGTCGGGAGGGGAAGCCTGGGGAGGGGGCAATGGGAGATCTGTTCCGTCGTCGCCACTGTCGTCCGTCCCCGTCGTTGCCGTCTCAGTCTCTGTCTCATCCCTCGGTGGAGGGGATGGAGGTGAAGGATGCAAGGGTGGGGGCGGATGGACTTGCCTCCGCTTGTTCGGAGTGCTCTCAGATGGCTCAGGCGCCGCTGGATCGTCCGCCGGAGGTAAGGGCAACCTTGTCCTTATCTCTGTGCACACGGTGTGCAGCGCCATCAAGATGTCTTCTGACCTGTCTGGTGGTGGTGGCGGCATCGGTTGCAACGGGAGCGTCAGCAGAGGCATGGTGTCCTCCGGTTCCTCTTCAACCTGCCGTTCTTCGTCGGCTCCACCCTCGCTCTCCACGTCCGCCTCGTCAGGATCCTTCCCGCAGGCCCCGACCTCTTCGAACCTTTTGTCCAGGACTGACTTGATGACAGACCACTCTCCTCAGAGGAGGTATCCGAGTCCGCTAGGACTACCACGACACCCCCCCCCCCTTCACAGCCCGGGGCTTCACGGGGGTCTTTTCGATCGGCTGGAAAGAGGATTTCATGGTCCGGACGGACATGTTCTTGCAGAACGCATAGTACTCCTCCACGTGCAACTTGTCGGAGTGCAGACAGTAGAGGCACCTGGAGTGCTCATCCTCCTTGAAGATGTTCTGAAGTCCACTTCCTGGGCAGATCCTAAACAGCTTGGATCCAACGGGCGTCGAGTCTCTTTTGTCCTGAGCCATGTCCATGCAGGGTAGGCCTCAAAGATCTTCCGGAATCCTCCAAGAAGTGACATTCGACGAAAATCGCCCTTGAGGGGTGTAGAAAAATTCTGCAACGGGTCCCTGTTTCAAAAAACGCAACACGCAGTAAAAGCTCGAGAGCTATAGCACGAGGACTCCCAACACTTGAACATGCGGTTAAAATCTGAAGAGGGCTGCCAGAGGAGGGGCTTAGGTAGAGGGCAGTATGGCCCAGAGACCAGTGATTGGTAACTAGGAGAAAGACAGTTCAGAAACGAAACTGAAAATGATTTTTTTTTTTACCGAGGATTCCCAGCCTGACGACGGGGAATAGTCATGAGCATGTGAATCCATGCCAGACCCCATGCTGGAGAAGGTGAGGTTTAGGGATTAGTTTAAGTGAAATGGGCTCAGCAGTTGCATATGTCGACCACATGGAGTTACCCAAAAAGCAAATGCTCACAGGTAGTATTAGGGGGTAAGCAGATGGGAAGGGGAGAGCAGTTGTCTCCGACCAGTAGTAAGGTCGCCAACTTAGTTGTCTATAAATAGATATAGAAAGTCAAATAGTTGCACACCCTTAAGTTTGTCTCATTTTGGGTTTGAACCATCAAACATTGTTCAGTTCAATTGTTTACACTGTGTGCAGATGCGGGGATGGTGGTAGGAATACCAAAATCTTGGGTTCACAGTCATACAAGGCTGTGTGTCTTGCAAGATTCTAGTTAGTTGCAACTGCTCTATCAAGGTGAACCCCATGCTAAAATATATATATTTTTTTTTAAAGTTGCCATGGTAACAGACATACACCCAAATGTGCGCTTGCTTACTGATGTACCTGAAATAGCCAGCATGACAATTCACTACTCGCTCTGCTTCTGTTGCTCACGACTGGTCTCTGGACTCTCTGGCTTCCCCGTGACTGGCCCAGTTGATGGTTGCTGGAAGCTTGAGGGTGATAGGGCATCCGGATTTGAACCTTAACACTCTTGATGGTCCGTGAAAGAAAAACAATGACTCACATGCCTGTGCCAGGTAGACATCTGATTGAATGCATCTGAACATTACCAGCATAAACATGGGATACATTTCAGTGGGCCTACAGGCGAGATGCAGGGCCTTCTAGCTAAACTCCTGTACCTAGTGTTTAGACCTCTTCACAAATGATCAAGGAAAGGGGTGATCACTCACTTGCAATGCCATTGCCCAGTGTTAAACTGTGGAGACTAAAGAGCAACCCTCCCATTGAGGGAGAGGCTAGGCCATTGTCCTCATCCAAATTAAATAATTCTCTGCTATTTTCATTTTGTAACTGCTTGGGAAACCAAAGTACAAACAAATAGTTTCAGATCCTGGTTGGTGGAGAAGATAGGCGTTCCACACTCTTGACTTTTTCTATCTTATCTATCCAGCGTGCCCAGGTTTCTTGAATCAAGTCTCTTTGTTTTGCATTAGTGTTTCATCTTTGTATGAAGCCTCTCTCTACTCCACCTTTGGGTATAGTAATGTTAGAACACAGTTTGAAAACTGAACGTAACAAAAGACAAAAACAATTTTCTGTACCTGTGTTCCATATTTTAGATGGCGTTGGGAAATCACAAAAATAAATTGGGTACATCTTTAGCAATCGCAATACAACTCAGGAGGCATACATAGTTTATTGTTTCACACAGGTGCACTTAGTTGACCAAATAAAAGCAGAAACTAACACACAATAACACATCTGCATAAAATGAAAGGAGGTTGCAAGACATTTCAAAATTCCTATTTCTTCATTCACCTCATGCAAGTGATTTCTCTTATTTCACAGTGGACAGACTATATACATTCCTGCAGGCATATATACTATTGACATGCTAGATTTGGCTTCTTTGGCCTAAATCCAATCTATCTGTTTTAGATTCTGCATAATACATGCTGATAATAAAGACTCTTTGTTAGATGGCGTGGCATGCAGCAGGGAGAGTATGGGGGACACCCAAGGGATCAGTCAAAAGTGGTATATGAATATATATGTTAATGGCCAATTGTATCTTATTTTGTTAGCATATCTGAAGCATTTTATTTCCATTATGTGAACTGCCTTCAATGCCTTACACATAAAATTAAAGTGCAGGAGAGGAAGTGCATTCTTCATCTCCTTTGTAGCAGCACTGTAAAAGGTTTAATTTCTTTTACTTTCATAAATTTTGCATACTTAATAATATGCCCAATCACTAAAAGTATCAGCAGTAATGCTAGTACTACCAATAGTATAGTTGCTTCCAGGTTTACTAGTAGTATTGCTATCAGTAATAATAAGATCAATAAAAGTAGAATTGGTAATAGTACTATCATTATTAACAGTAGCAATAACAGTAGATCTACAACTCCTGCCACAACCAATTGTAAGATCACTATTACTAGCTGTAGTGGTGCTACCACTACTAGGAGTAGTTTTTGTAATGCTACTACCAGCACCAGCAGAACTGTCAGTGATTGCATATGTGGTGGTAATGCTACACTAATAGCATTGGTGTAGATGCAAATACTTGCCATGTGTGCTTATCTATAATAGATAGGAGCAGGATCACAGGTATATTGAGGGTAGTGGGCAAGATTACCAAATAAGTATATGACTATGTATAGGTGACGAGAAAAGAATATGGTGGGGAGGTGCAAGATATCCAGACAGGACTGGGCTATCAGATGCACAGTAACCATTTACATTGTATCTTTGCTATTGTAATGGCTCTGGGGACTGCACTTGATCTCCTGTTTTAGACTTTGAAGGAATGCCACAAAACCTAAGACAACTTAAGTTAAAAGAAGGCATACAAAATAAAGTTGGGAATTCAATAGAATCAACATGTTTTATTTCTGTACAATGTTTACTTCACCTGTACAAAAATGGTCGACTTCATACAAGAATGAAAAGCTTCACTGAGCCTCTGCTGGCCTACGCCCAGAAACAGCTATTCATTTAGAATAATGTGCTACCCTGCTACTCCTACTATTCTATACTCCCAAACATCACCTAGATATAGTGTTCATTCTCAATAAAGGGGTAGGTTTCCTAAGTTCTGAGCAGACTTTCCCCTTAATAACAAAATTGTGTATGTGGGGGCTGGGGGAGAGGGGGCATGAAATGTATCAATCATGTTTGAAAGAATATGAATTCATGTAACAAGAAGACCTTAAAGAGTTTGAGTTTTTTTTGTCTATCTTCCACATTAGATCTCACCCCCTTTCTCGTCCAACAATGTTCTGTGACTGTACACACTGGGGCTACCTAACTTACTGTAGTCAATTTTATTTACAATTTCGTTCAAATAAAATGGGAACCTAACCCCACTGGCCGAACCTTCCCTACACAAGAAACATAATGGAACTTGGATATGCCAGTTCCTAAAGAGGCAGCATATATCAAAATAAACCCTGTTTTTCACACAAGTTGAAAGGATTTCTGATCCTAAATCTCTTGCCATATTATTTTACTTGTGTTCAAGTGCAAACAATTTTTCATGGAAAAAACATAGCTTGTAGGTAAATTACATTTAACCAATGCACTCAAACTAATTAAACCTTAATAAAGGCGGATGAAGTACAGATACCGTACAATCTACATGCAGAAAATGGTCACAATGCCAACATCTTCAGACCAATTTCTTTGCTGTCCGACAACTTTTTGTCATTAAATATAAAGAGATCCGTCTGCAGGTCCAACATAGCCTACTCCAATTAACAAAACATCAATCAAAGTCCATATTCCAAGACCTCCAAAGCTGAAGAGTTTTCCAAGACCTTCACGCCACTGGCCCAGATAAAAACGATCTGCTCCAAATCCACCCAGTGTAATACTGCAGGAGAAAAAAGACATATTGAGACACAGTGATTGAACCCAAAAAAAGAACTTGCTTTCATACAAACGTAGTGACACATCAGGGATTCATCGTGGCCACTAGGAGAAGATTTTAAACCTTTGTTGAACCTAAGCAAAACTGACAGGATAGGGGTACAATTAAAATCAAAGTATGAGCTTCACAAGATCGCACAACATTCAACCCTCTAGTGTGTGTTTAATTTAAAGGGATAGTCCAGTAAAAATGTGTATTTAAAAAATAGATAGGCAATATTAAAAAAAAAATACTAGCACTTTTTGTTTTAAACTTCATATGTAAAATTTTGAGCTATTCAAGCTCAAAATTCGCAAAAGCAAGCACATGGGCGCATCCATTTTGTGAGATGGATGCCCACCTGTGCTGGCTTTTGCGGCACTGATGAAGGAAAAGCCAGCCAGCTTTAGTAAACAAAAGCTACCGCTGGGTGGCTTTTCCTTCATTGGTGCCGGGACTCGGACCGGAGACCAGAGCAGGAAAGCTGCAGCTGAAAAATAAGCACTAGTTGCAGTTTTTTTTCTAAGTTTTCCGGGCTGGAGGAGCCCGGAAAACTAAGAAATAAAACCGCAGCTTTAAAAACGATGTATGTATGTTTGCGGTCGCTTTTGAAGCAACCGCAAACATAAATACAACGTTGTGTTTGAAAACGCTGCGGTTTTTCTTTCCAAGTTTCTCAGGCTCCTCCGGCTCGGAGGAGCCTGAGAAACTCGGAAAGAAAAACCGCAGCGTTTTCAAACACAACCGCGTTGTGTTTCTGCCTGCTGTGGCTATCACTTTGGGTCTCCGGTGCTCCCCACGGGGGGCCTGAGAGCCCCAAATGGGAAAGCAGATTTAGGCAGAAACACAACCGCGTTGTGTTCCTGCCTGCCTTGGCTTTCACTTTGGGTTTCCGGTGCTCCCCACGGGGGGCCTGAGAGCCCCAAATGGGAAAGCAGATTTAGGCAGAATCACAACCGCGTTGTGTTTCTGCCTGCCTTGGCTTTCACTTTGGGTCTCCGGTGCTCCCCTGGGGGAGCACCGGAGACCCAAAGTGATAGCCACAGCAGACAGAAACACAACGCGGCTGTGTTTGAAAACGCTGCGGTTTTTCTTTCCGAGTTTCTCAGGCTCCTCCGAGTCGGTTTTCTTGGAAAGAAAAACCGCAGCGTTTACAAACACAACGTTGTATTTATGTTTGTGGTTGCTTCAAAAGCGACCGCAAACATAAAAACAACATTTTTAAAGCTGCGGTTTTATTTCTACGTTTTCGGGGCTCCTCCAGCCCGGAAAACTTAGAAAAAAAAAAACGCAACTAGTGCTTATTTTTAAAAAATAAATAAATAGCACTTACCGAGATTCAGCTGCAGCTTTCCTGCTCTGGTCTCCGGTCCCCCGTCCTCCGCGTACAGCACCAATGAAGGAAAAGCCACCCAGCAGTAGCTTTTGTTTACTACAGCTGGCTGGCTTTTCCTTCAATAGTGCCGCAAAAGCCAGCACAGGCGGGCATCCATTTCACAAGATGGATTGCGCCCATGTGCTTGCTTTTGCGAATTTTGAGCTTGAATAGCTCAAAATTTTACATAGGAAGTTTAAAAAAAAAAAAGTGCTAGTATTTTTTTTTTAATGTTGCCTATCTATTTTTTAAATAACATTTTTTACTGGACTATCCCTTTAACACATCATAGTGTGGCGAGTCAGAAGAAGAACGCGGACTCCTTACGGGCATTGTAGTCAAAGTTTTATTTAAACAAAACAAATAATGCCCATCTTTCCCTATCACTATGGGTGGTCCCTGCCTCCTATATTAACTAAGGTGCTCGTCAGTCGGTCGTGATTGTCCAAACCAAATAAGTCCACCGTCCAAATTACCCTCACTGACGCTACCACTATGTAAAGCTAACTTGAATCAGGAGAAGAACAAGTTACTTTCTTACCTGGTAACATTCTTTCGATGGGATGGTCCGACGACGTATTCCATATCTATGACATGTAATCACCACAGCTGTGCTGCTTCGGAAACTTTTCAGCGTCTGCGTCCTGCGTCGATGCGTCGATGCGCCGTCGTCGAGGACCTCCTCCGACGTCATCTGATGTGATAAGTAGGACGCACGACGCCCATAGCCTCAGTTGTAGTTTTTTCCCCCAGAACGTGTGACATAAGTCAACTGCCAGTCAGACACAAAGCCTTGCGGAACGTAAGCTGCAATCGCAAAAGAAATTCTGCAGCGGGGAAGGCAGGGCGGGAGCGATATGGAATACGTCGTCGGACCATCCCATCGAAAGAACGTTACCAGGTAAGAAAGTAACTTGTTCTTCGAGGGGATTGGGTCCTCCGACGTATTCCATATCTATGACAGACTCCCAAAGCAGTACCAAAGCAAGGAGGAGGGAAAGAATTTAGAATCAAAATTTAGAATAGCCAATCAAATAGCAGAGCAAAGGACCGCCTTGCCAAAGGCCAGATCCTGTGCTCGGATGGAATCGAGGGAATAGAGACGTACAAATGTATGTACTGAAGCCCAGGTGGCTGCATCACAGATGTTGCGAATAGGAACACCCCTCTGCAGGGCAGTAGACGCAGCCATACCCCTGGTAGAATGGGCCCGCAAGCCAGCCGGTGGATCCTTACCCGCCAAGCGGTAGCACTCCGAGAAGGCCAAAATAATCCAGCGAGACAAAGTCTGTTTCGTCACAGCTTGCCCCAAACGCTTTCCAGCGTAACCAATAAAGAGTTGATCATCCACTCTGACCCGGGACATGCGTGAAACATAAAAGCTTAAAGCTCTCCTAGGATCAAGCCTATGGAGCCTCTCCTCTTCCTTACCAGGATGCGGAGGAGGATAGAATGCCGGAAGAACAACCTTCTGGGCCAAATGAAATTCCGTCACTACCTTCGGAAGAAAAGAAGGACGAACTCTAAGGACAACCCTGTCCTTGTGAAATACAGTGAAGGGAGGCTTAACTGAAAGTGCCTGTAACTCACTCACTCTGCGAGCGGAAGTAACCGCAACTAAAAACACAGTTTTCAGAGTTAACAGCCTCAAAGGGCAAGAATGTAAAGGCTCAAACGGAGCACCCATAAGAAACTTAAGAACAAGGTTTAAATCCCAACCGGGCACCAGGAAAGGTGACGGAGGGAACACATTAGTGAGCCCTTTCAGGAACTGTGAAATCAAAGGGATTTTAAAGTAAGAACACTCTTCAGACGAGCGCTTAAAGATGGACAGCGCCGCCAGGTAACCCTTAACGGTACCCACTTGCAAGCCCATGTGGGCCAAAGAAAGTAAAAAGGACAGAACCATGGGGATGTCACATGCAAAAGGATCCACATTCTGAACTCTGCACCAGTCGCAGAACTTACGCCAACGGCAACGGTACAGAGACTTTGTTGCTGGCCTTCGGGCCGAAAGCAACACCTCCATCACGTCCTCAGGGAGGTCCCAATCCTTATACCTCAACCTTTCAGAAGCCAAGCGTGAAGGTTGAGGGATCCGACCTCTGGATGGAGAACCTGACCCCCCTCCCGTGAGAGCAGATCGTCTCGGTAGGGAAGACGACGTGGAGGGCAGATGGATAAGTCGAGAAGGTCCGGGTACCATGTCCTCTGAGCCCACGCCGGGGCAATGAGGATCATCCGGGAACCGAACTTCCGTAACCTCCGCAGCACTTGCGGGATGACGGGGACTGGAGGAAACGCGTACAGCAGCGGGAAGGACCACTCCACCACGAACGCGTCTCCTAAGGCTCCTTTTGGAGGAAATTCCCGCGAGCAAAACCTTTCGCACTTCCGGTTGACACTGGAGGTGAAGAGATCCACTTGAGGGGTCCCCCAAAGGGCGAAGATTTCCAGGAGAATCTCCTGAGCAAACTCCCACTCGTGAGAGATCGCGCTCTGCCTGCTCAGAGCATCCGCCGTCACGTTTTCGGCTCCGGCCAGATGAACTGCCGAGATCGAAACTTCCTGCTGGATGGCCCAGAACTCGAGCTGCATCGCCTCCCTGCACAGAGGAAGTGACCCTGCCCCCCCCTTTTTGTTGAGGTAGTGCATGGCCACTGTGTTGTCCGTCAGGATCAGGACATTCTTCCCTCGCACAGACGGCAGAAAAGCCTTCAGGGCTAGCCTGACGGCCCTCAGCTCCAACAGATTGATATGGAGTCTGGACTCCGACGGAGACCAACGACCGCTGACTGTCAGCCCGTTGGCATGAGCTCCCCATCCCGTGAGGGATGCATCCGTCACGATCGTCACCTCCGGCCAGGGAAGCCAAAATGGAGCCCCCCTCATCAAGTTGCCTTCGACGGCCCACCATAGAAGGTCCCGGGCGACCGAGGACGGCACCTGAATTGAGTCCGACATCCTGCCGGAGGACTGCGACCATTGCGTCTTGAGTGCCCACTGCAAAGATCTCATCCGCAGGCGAGCCTCTGGCACCAGAAGAATGCAGGATGCCATGAGGCCGAGCAACCTCAAGAACTCGAACGCTGGGAGCGTCTGGGCATGCTGAAACTTGTGCACCATCTGCTGAATGTGAAGAGCCCTCACCTGGGGAGGAAAACACAGCCCCAGGGAAGTGTCGAGCACTGCTCTGATGTACTGGAGCCGCTGTGTTGGCGTCAAATGAGACTTCTTTAAATTGAGGGAGAAGCCCAGCCTGTGAAGGGAGCGACAGGTGACCGACAGATGATCCAGGACTTGCTCGGGAGAGCTCCCCCTGATCAACCAATCGTCCAGGTAGGGGTAGACGTGAATCCCCCCTTGCCTGAGATGCGCTGCCACCACCACCATGAGCTTGGTGAAAACCCTCGGGGCGGAGGTCAATCCGAACGGCAGGACCCGAAACTGAAAGTGCGAGTCGCCAACCGCGAACCTCAGGTACTTCTTGTGCTTGGGATGGATCGGCACATGGAAGTAAGCATCCTTGAGGTCGAGTGACACCAACCAGTCCTGAAGCTGAAGGGCCTGGAGGACTTGAGAGAGTGTAACCATCTTGAACCTGTCCTTCCTGAGGAGTTTGTTCAAACCGCGCAAGTCCATGATGGGTCTCAATCCCCCGTCTTTCTTCGAAACCAAAAAATAAGGGGAATACCATCCCTTGTTCCTCTCCGCTACAGGCACCAGTTCTATGGCGCCTTTCTCCAGCAGGGCTTGAATTTCCTGCGCAAGGAGCGGATCCGGACTCTGCAAAGAGAGGTTCCCCGGTGGATTGTCGCAAGGCCTGTGCCGAAAGGGAAGACAGTAGCCGTGGGTTATGATCTCCAGAACCCACACATCTGAAGTAATGGTTTGCCACTCTACAAGATGCTGCGCCAGCCTTCCCCCAACCGGCGAACCATGGGACATGGCCTCACGACTGAGTGGGAGCGGCTGCGGCGTTACCTGAGGGCAAAGAGGCAACTGCCCGAGCGGCCTTGGCACCACGGGTACCCTGTCGTCCACCTCTGGTACCCCTGCGTTGGCCTCTTTGACTGCCAGCTCCTCTCGCTTTACTGAAGGATGAGTAATAGCGAAAGGAACCACCCATCCACTGCTGTCCCCTAGGACGAAAAGGCGAGGTTGGCGAACTGCAGCGCCCAACGACTCCGCTGCAGCTTTTGAGGTCTGCAACCTCTCAAGGCTCTCGTCAGCCTTGCTGCCAAAAAGGTGTTCACCGTCAAAGGGCATGTTGAGGAGCCGGGACTGCACATCAGGAGCAAACCCCGACTTCCGCAACCACGCAAACCTGCGCATCACGGTGCTTGCCGCCATGGACCTACTGACGCATTCAGCTAAGTCCAAACCCGACTGAACGGACTCACACATGGCATCCTTACCATCCTGGACCATAGCAAGGAAACCATCCCGTTCGTCCCCTTCGGGAATATGTTCAGCCGCTAACGCAACACAGTTCCACAGAGTGTGCGTGAAACGCGACAAGGCACAAATGGAGTTGGCCGCCTGAAGCGCCATACCACCAGAAGAAAACACTTTCTTCGCCCAGCCATCAAAACGTTTGTCGTCCCGATCAGGAGGGATGGTAGGGTACGACGCCTGCTTCGCCGGGGCCGTGGCCGCCTGCACCACCAGACTCTCCGGAGTGGGGTGCCTGGTCAAGTAGCAGGGGTCGCCACTGGCTGGACGGTATTTTCGCGACAAGGATCTGCCCACCGCCGGGAGACTCTCCGGAGCAGTCCAAGCCGCCGCCACCCTTCTCTGTAAAGCCATATGGAACGGCAGAACCGGGTCAGTTGGGGGACCAACATCAAGGATGTCCGTCAGATCATCCTGCACAAATTCCCCTGGGGGAGCAGACCATCCCAAGTACTCAGAAACCCTAGCCATAAGGCGCCGGTACGAGGAATCAGCATGAGAGCCAGGCTCAGGCCTACAAAACTCCACCTCCGGAGAGGTGTCCAATCCACTGGCATCATGCAGTGACTGTCTCAACTCGTCAAACTGACTATGGCCCGAGACAATTTCATCCGGAACCTGACTAGGAACCAGGCCATCAGAATCCTCATCCGCCTCTGAAATATAGTCCAGGTGGCGAAAAGAAGGCACTCGAGAGTGCTTGCTCTTAACCAGAGCCTTCCTAGGCAGGAGAGTTGCTAGGTCTGGAAAAGACCCGGGGCTAAGCTGATGTCAGTACTGTTGGGATTGGGGGCTAGCTAGTCTTTTGGCTGTAGCTCCTGAGATTCTATCCGGGGCTACAACCAAAAGATCAGGGGCTATAGCCCCCTTAGCCCCCCCCCTAGCAACGCCCCTGTTCCTAGGGTGTCCACCCGTGCCCTGGGGTACCTCCGACACGAAAGGCGTCGATGGCGTTGAGAACCGGCATCGAGGAAATCGGCGTCGACGTCAGATGCAGCGCCTCCAGAATCGGCGGCGTCGACACAGCCCTCGAGGCCGGAGCCCCGAGCGTGTCCCTCGACGACCTGAGCGTCGACGACTTCCTCGGAGCCAGAGCCTCGAGAAAGCCTGTCGACGCCCTCGACGCCACAGACGTCGATGCCTTCTTCGAAGACCTCACAGGTGCACACGGTCTCGAACGCGTCGAGGACCGGGACCTGGAACGGGTACGTCGAGAACGAGTCCCCTTGTCCGAACGGGACCTCTCCCGTGACTCGTGCCGACCACTCTTGCGAGCGGTGTCTCTCGAACTCACACGACCGACCCCACTCGGGGGCGCGGACGGCTGAGTACCCTGCGACTCAAGAATCGCCAGCATCTTCTTCCCGAAGGAAGCCCATTCCTCCGGCGTCGCACGGCTGGAGGGGTAAGCGACGCGCCGGGCAGAGCCCTCCGAAGAGGACCTGGAAGACGACCGGTGTCGGCGCTTCCGAGAATGCCTCGAAGAGGCTGAGGAGTGGCGAGACCGACTCCTAGAAGGAGACCCACGAGACTTCCGACGATGACACGGAGAGTCACCCCTCGAATCATCCGTCGAAAGCCCCGCAGACTTCGACTTCCGGGGCTTGGACACCCGACCTACCGACAACTTCTTCTTACGTTCGCGTAAGGCTTTGGACGTGAGCGACTGGCAGTCGATACAGACATCCGTGTCGTGGGCCTCCCCGAGGCACCAGAGGCAGGCGTTGTGCGAGTCCGTCACCGACATCTTGGACCCACACTCCCCGCACTTCTTGAAACCCGGACGCGGGGTCGAAGACGAAGTAGACATCTTCAGAAGGATTTTCACAAACGAACAGGTTCGAAGAACCGAGAAGAACAGAACTCCAAAGAGTCGAGGCGTTTAAACCGAGAAACACGAAGCAACACGTTCGCGGAAAAAACGGAACTGAGGCTATGGGCGTCGTGCGTCCTACTTATCACATCGGATGACGTCGGAGGAGGTCCTCGACGACGGCGCATCGACGTCATCGACGCAGGACGCAGACGCCGAAAAGTTTCCGAAGCAGCACAGCTGTGGTGATTACATGTCATAGATATGGAATACGTCGGAGGACCCAATCCCCTCGAATTACTCTTTTCCTGCGGTACTCCTATTACCAGACTACTTGTAGGTTAATCACAAAAATATAGTCTCCAGAAATGGATTCTTGAAACTGAAAAACCCAAGGGCTTTTCCTTATCAACTCCCTTGGTATGCTCTTCCGGGGTGGCTAGGGAGGGGTTATTGCTGTCGGGTCCAAACCTGGGGAGTGGACCAGAGAGGGAGGAGTCGTCCCAAAGTGAGACATGGTGTCCCCCTTTCCTTAACACCTCCCTACCAGACATTCCCTCTTCTACCCAACACCATTTTGAATCCTATACCGTTGCCCCCTCCCCAATTCCAACAGGTACCAACACAAAAGGGAGGCGTAAGAGACCCACCAGGAAAAGGAGAAAACATATCATCCAATGTTTTACAGCACCAGGATTGTTCCCCTTCTCCTAACAGCATTTTTTTTTATAATTTTCCTACCAGCACTTGGAAACACTACAACTCCCATAATTTCTCCCCACTGTCTTTCCCCAAAAACACTGGGACAAAGAAGAGGCAACTGGAGCTATGAATATTACCCACAGGAACCAATGTACCATGTATTCCTATGGCCAGTCTCCATCTTGTCCCATTAGGAGAGTTAGGCAAGTCAGGCAGAGTACACATGCACACTTTGAGCGAGCTGGGGATTCTGGAGGAAGAACAGAGGCCAGGAGGAAGAAACTGCAGCTGGAAGAACCCTGGACGGCCTGGAGTAAGAAGGACTGCCAAAATGCTGAGCCTGTGAATAAAGGGAAGGATGCAGTATGGCGAGGAGCTCAGTCTCCAGGGAAGCAAACCGGGAGCAGCTGGGGTAACCTGGCAGTGCCCAAGCCAGAGCTCCTCCGCTGGGTCAGATACTAAAGCCCAGACCACAGGAAACATCCTATTTTAAAACATGCAGCTCCCAAAAATTCGAGAATGCTGTTTTAGGGGAGCTGGTGAAGTGGGAGCAAAATAGGAACATTGCATTATGGGACTTTAAGTCCAAAGGTATTTTGTGTATGGTGGAACTTTTGGGCAAGGCGGATTTATTAAGACGGATTTCTGAACTCTGTCCTGGAGGTGCAGAGGTTCAGAAGGCCAGCCTAGTTTCTTGGAACAGGGTAACCTCTTGACAAGCCAGACCAATCAAGGTAGCGATCGCGGCGGTCAAGACTAGGTCTCAAGAGGGGTGAGGGTGACTGAAAGCCCGCAATGAACACACAAAGCAAGGACACTTACAAATTACTCCAAACAGGTGTTATATTAAAAATATATACACATTTATTACAAGGCCTTTGTAACATTGACCGTAGCGAGAAATCACAATAAAACTCCAGTAAACCAACACATACCAAACCAATATAATATATATACAAATACAAACGCGTATAACGAGTTAGACGCACAAAATGTGTAGACCACCTAGATGGGGAGGAAAACAGGCAGTGCGAATAATAATTAGACCCAGTCCGCCTTCAGAGGCACCTAACTAAAAGGAAGTCCAAGCCCTACAAAGAGTGGAGCCCTGTGCTCAAAAGTACCTGCACACGCTGGTGAAAACGGGCAAAAAGGGGAGTCTCTTCAAGGGAATCAGGCAGTTTAGTTCGGTGAACAAATGAAGATGAACAGAGCTCCGCGACTCAAGCGCAGCCTCCACTGTGGGCAGAAGCAGAGCGCGAGTACGGAAAGGCGTGCTGTTTGACACAGCGGGGAAAAGCTATGGGCTCCTGCAGGAGGGCGACCAGTTCCTAGCTATGCTACACACCGGTCCCCGATGCAAGCAGACCCAGGCTTCTCCGCGTCCGTTTCAGTACTGGCAGGTTCAGATAGGAGCAGGGGACGTCTCGTCGTCGTGTAGATTCCGCAGCAGCAGAAGTTAAGTTGGGGACGTCCCAAACGCAGTGAACCTGCACAGTTTGTTACCACAGCAGGGCAACGGAGCGGCCGTGTGTATTCCAGCCAAATGTACACTCCTCACTTCAGACCTGGGAATGCCAAGTGTACGAATCGTGTGAGAGTGACAAGGACTCGATATACAACATAACCTGACGGCGGTTACAGAGCAAGACTCCTGGGTAGGCTGGTCAGTCTGCTGGATGGCCCAGAGACACTTCCCAAGGCTTACGTGCAGGAGATGGTGAAGCTGCCGAGAATAGTTGTTCCCACTATTCCAAGGGTCAAAGTACCAGTACAGGCCTTCTTGTTCGATCCGAAGTAGAAAGGGTTTCACAAAGCGACAGCAATGCAGAGGAGCAGTCCTTCAGCGGGTCACCAGCGATTCCTCGGTTCAGCCTCGTGGTTGCAGGATACTTGGCTCCTGTATTCCTTTGTTCGTGAGAACTCAAGAGATCGACATGGTAGTGGCGTTTCCAGCCCCCTCTTATCCACGGTTCCCTTCGCGCCAAAACGAGGGGACCCAATGGGAGATCCGCTCATAAAACACTCACACTATCTGTGGACTTCATCACGGACCACAGGGGTCCCAGGTATTCACACCACCCTAGACTCTCTGGCGCCCAGGATGTGTATTGGGACCAGACATCCCAGCCCCCATCCTGGAGGCAAACACAGGCCTGTAGAAGCCCGCAAAAGCATCTGTGTTTCGCGGGAAAGTACATGCCCAAATAAGGAAGGCCCCGGGTCGGCTCGACCTGGGGGAGGTGAAGGGGGCAAGACGGTCAGCGGACAGGACAAAGAGCCTCGTGGTCTGGCCATTTTGGGAGCCAGGCCACCATTTTGGGCTAAGCGCGAGAGACGCGCTTAAAACGCCAAAAGGAGCTCAAAAACACAAGAAACAATCGCTGCCACCAATCCCGTCCGTGATTCACTTGCACCGTTCATTTACAATCCAAAGAGTGTATCTAGGGCCTGTAGAAGACTAGAGACCCAAGCGAGCAGTAACTTAGCTTACAGTGCCCTCTTGTGCCATGGTGCACGAAAGCTGCAACATGATAAAGAAACTGCGGAAAACAGCGTTTCCCGGTACTGACTGTCTTAAGGGCATGTCAGTTTCCCTGTAATAATGGAGCGAAAGCCCAGAGGAGTGCGGCAGAAGGCTGCACTTCTCTGGCAAAGTCTAAACAACAGCAAAAAGTTTAGGGGTTGCCACATGGAAGGAAAATTACCCACAATTAAGAAATCTTTCCTAACAGGCAAGGCGGTGCACAAGAAGGGGCATTTCTTCCAGGGTAACGGCGAACCAGGCCGAGCAGAGCGACAGGCCAAGGGACGGAACCGAGGTATTGAGAAACCTTGAACACCCCGGCGAGAGATAGTTACTTCTGAAGAGCTTTGAAGGTTGCGGCCCGATCTCAGACGAGGGAAGTCTGAGAGGCCTAGTGGAAAACAGCTTTCTGTGCAAAGCGAGAGGGTTGAGCCTGGCTGAGGGAGACCCATGAGACGTTAAGTGACCGAACTGTGATGTTAAAGGAGGGAAGTAAAACATGACCCGGACTTGGGAAAGTAAAGCATTGTAAAGAACTGTAAATTAAAGATGCAAAGTAACAGAGTGGCCCGGCGAAAGAGGATTACCCAATTGAAAGTCTCTGTGAAATATCCAAAGAGAAAGAAACTGAATTGCAAGATCTGAACTGTTGTTCGGTTTGATCCCGGCAGAGGGAAACCTTGATGTGAGAGATGTCTTTGAACTTCTCAGTAAGTACTGTGTTCGAAACTACATTTATCAAGAGGCCTTGGTGTAGGAGAGGAAAAAGTGATGTTTGAGGAAAGACTGTGCTATGAAGGTGTGATTGAAGCTTGGGCAAAGGAACCCCAAATCATTGTGATTGAAATGTTTGAGCCCGGTAGAGGGAGACCTGTACAGAATTTTGTTAACCAGAAGGAAAGAAACTTTTGTTGAACTGTATTCGTGGAAGGCAAGCTGGCCTTCGTCCACAAAACAAACTGCATCCTTGTGTCCAAAGCCAGAGTGTGTTGCAAGGTCCAAGTGTGCCAATTTAACCGGTTCTACAAAATGTGGGGAAGGGAGTTTACTCAGCCATGCTGACATTTATTTTTAACACTGATGTTCCTTTTTGCATTGCACATCCCTTTACACATATATTGTATTAGAAAGAGGGCAGGCATTAGGTTGATTAGTATAAGCCACTTTATTTTGACTAAAGACTGACTAGGACTGTATTTTCTTTTTGTTTGATGGTCGAGAATATCCCCAACTTAGTTCTAGGGCAAGACATGAGTTTTCCAACCGCTTTTAAACCATCAATAAAAGGTTTTGTAACTTGCAGCTCTTTGCTCAGTGTCTACTTGTGATACCATAATTCTCTCACAAAACTGAGGTCAATCTTTTGGGGTTCTCCTAGGACCAACCTTTCAATAGATGAATTATGAATGGTCTCCTGCGATTCATCTCGTTAAACTCTTCAAACCTTAATTGGATTACTTGACTTTTACGTCTTATCCCTCTAGGGATTCTCTCATTACTCCTTGTTTCCGATTCGGGATTCTCATCATGTGATTTTACAGACCCTTGATATACTTTAAGTTGTTATTCAATGGCCAAATTTCTCTAGACCTTTGCTCATATCTTATTTCCTTTTTAATCTTATTTTGAATGAGTACAGGATGTTGAGTTCACTTTATCTCTTCTATTTCTCCTTTGGTATTTAACCATTCAAAAGTCCGTTTTATAGAGTTCTCGTTCTTGGGTTCCCTTTTCCTCCATATCAACTCTTTTTCAGATTTGGTACTGGAAGAGTTAACTGATTGCTATAGCATTCCTTTGGGGTCTCCCCACGCCTCCCCTTCTCCTGGTTACCTTCCCGATGATAGGAGCATCTCCATGGGAGCATTCGTGGTTGTGGCTACTTCTTCGTTGTCCAGATTGTGGGTATCTCTCCTGCTATGGTGTCTCCTTTTTGCGTGGTTTCCCCATTTCTGGACAGTGCTGGGGTCGTTCAGCACTCGAAAGTAGCGACTGGGGCTTCCAGTCGGCAGTGGTATCAGCAATGTTACTTAACACCTGGTCCACCAAGGATTGCTATCCCTGGTCTCACCACCACCTTCGGATGGGCTCTGGCCCTTTCAGCTTATCGGGCTCTTCGCTTGTCCGTGTTCAAGACTTGATACACTTACGCAGGTTTGAAACTTGCAGGCTCTGGAGTGTCTCTCACTGGTTCAGTGTATGCAGCTTGGGGAACTCCCCAGCTGGCGTACAGCCTCTCTCCCTCTGGTCTGCATCACGCAGTTCGGGACCTTTCTCAGCTGACCCGAGGTGGTTTCTCTCTATCTTGTTCCCAAATGGAGTCCCTTTTATCCACCTCTTCAGGGATTGGAGCTTATGTTTTAAAGACATATGTTCTATTTCAATTGGATAACAATGTCCTTTAGGATTTCCCTCGTCCCAGTAGGGATAAATCACAGTTTATGGTGTTATTGCTTCCTCGTCCCAGTCTTAATCCTTGATGGAATCTGGTGTTCTGAAGCATCCCATATAGGTCATAGTGGGAGTCCTTGTCCCAAAAGGGGGGGGGAGGTGAGTGTAGGTCCCACTCACCTCTATCCATAGGGAGGGTTTTGCAGAGTGGGCTCACCTCCCTAGCCTCACAGGAAGGGGCACCCCATTGGGGAGAAGTGACAAGTTCCCTTGATTTGTCACAATAGGCAATAATAAAACAATTAAAGAACCTAAAAGGGAAGATGTGTTTTATTCAAATTAATTTGATTTCATAGTTAAGTTATTTCTTATGACGTGTAAGCCCAGAAACAATCAAGCCAGAAGTCCTTAAAAAATGAGCACCTACTCTAATCCCTGCCCATAACCCCATGCAACAATGTTTGCAGGATCAAGAAAAACCACCAACACATTGCATTACATGGTCAGGCTGTTAACCTAATTTCTTAAAATGTTGTTAGAAGCTGGTTAAGCCAAATAATGCTTAATCTGGTAAGCGCAACACCACAATTTCAAAACAAGTAGCAGAATTGACACAGTTACACTTGAAATCTGATTACAGCACGCACAATGGACAAGTGACGATGCAACAGCTCCCTAACTGCCAATCCAGGACCTGATGGTTAAGACGAGTGAAAGGACAAAGTAAATGTAAGTTAGTCATCTGAGTGACTCTTGTACTCCTAGTACGATGGTCCCTTTTACCATACTGATAGGATTTCCATCCACAGGGACTCGAGTGGGCACATTGCAGCTATAATTTGCAGGATGTACTAACACCCACACATGTTGTGCTCTTCTCCCCATCAGTCCTTTTCTACATGTTTAAGAGAATGGAATTTTGCACAGCTCAAATACCTAAATGGGGCAGAGGGAGTATTTTAGGGAGGAAATAGGGCTATGATGTAGGGAGTGTTACACAGAAAGAAACTTGAACTTACTTCTACATCCCATCCCTACGGATTCGGCCAAATGGGCCATTCTTTAGGATGGTGTGCACTTCTGTCTACAATCACATTTTACCTCTCTTGCCTTGCCGGTGGAGAACTAGTTATTTGCATCGTAGTCCGTGTGCCCAAAAGACAATTCCAGCTCTGAAATGTGAGTCAATCATCATGCGACACATGCTTCTGCCTTGTTCTGTCTCATCAGTAAATTGTGGCTGAGGTGCAGAGGCCTCTAGGCACAGACAGTAAAGATTCCATGTCTGCATTGCTTTTTCACCTTTGGGTGAAAACCCAAGTGTTTGAACATTGTAAAAGCCCCTCTACAGAGAACAAATTACAAACATGTTATTAAGTAAAGTCTCTCAGAATTGGGCAGTTGACAAAGAGATTGAGCATAGAAAGTATAGTTTCCAGATGGTGGGTCGGGGGGCCCATATGGGCACCCTACACATCACAACGAAGTACACACACCTTCGAAAGGCAACCAAATCGGCCATCACCATAAAGATAGCTTTTTAGCAGAAAGTTAAACAATCCAGCATTCAACAGACACCTTGGAAGCCAACATTACATTCATCAAAGGTAACAGTGCTGGTCAGAGGTATGTCGCACATTAGCATGGTGCAAGGTAAACTTAAGTGCTGCCTGGACGTCCATATGATGCATGAGTGGTCTCTTCAGAGGAAGGATTCAGGAGAATAGTAGGGAGGAAGATATCCTGGTTAATATAAAAAGGTATTAAAAGTAGATGAGAAAGGTGGACAAGTCTCAAGCACTAGCCTATCTGTAAAGAAAACCATACCAAGG
The DNA here is from genome assembly GCF_040938575.1 of Ambystoma mexicanum. Taxonomy (NCBI): domain Eukaryota; kingdom Metazoa; phylum Chordata; class Amphibia; order Caudata; family Ambystomatidae; genus Ambystoma; species Ambystoma mexicanum. The sequence goes on from NC_090934.1 coordinate 1,284,308,425, forward strand.
TTCCACAGCTAAAAGACCCTGAAGTTCAGTCAAGTGGCAAGCACAAGTAACAAACACTAAAGGGCAGTCTTCCACGAAATGCACATGAGGTTACCAGAAGCAATGAGTGGAACAGGAATGCGCGCCTGAACCACTGGCACAACAGTGACATAAATGGGAAAAGAATATGCACAATACCATCGAAGTGCCTGTTAACAAAAGGTTCAAGGCAAAACACCACCATCTGCATTATGGTAAGCCAGAATAGCAAAGTGGGAGCACCAGCAAGAACTCACTTGAACCTCAAATCTACCCAGGCTTGAGACAAAGGACAAAACATGGTCAAGCAAAGAGATGGTTAAGCCCTGTGTTCTGTGAGCAGTGACAGAATATGATCTATTAGCTTGCATAATGCCTGTTTTGTTGTTTGCAAAATGCAAGTTGTGTTGAGAAAAGGCAAACGTGACCATAAGCCCAAGCAGCACCAAGGTTGGTGTGGAAGTGCTACAAAAAGTGACCCTCTCAGCCCCCACCCGTTGAAGGTAGGGATTCTTTCAGAATGGAAGGTGAAAAGGAGACTCTTGGTCAAAGCGATGGAACTTTAAGAACAAAAAGATGTTAGTTGTCAACGGGCTAGGATCACCATAATTAGCATGCAAGTGCAACTCAGCTTAAGCTCGTGTATCACTTTGTCAATGTGCAGGAGAGGAAGGAATGCATAGAAGAAAGCATTCTCCCATGCGACGTGTAGGCCATACCTCCGAGCCATCCCATATTCCCATCCACTACAATGAGCCTGGGCCAGTGCACCAAGAGTGACATTTAGTTTCTCCGGCATATCAGAACTTGGGATTCCCTGACCTTCATCAGAAAATGCTCAAAGAGGTAGGGGAATCCCTTTCAATTCCGGAACATCTATGTAGATTGAGCAGTGCAAGTGGTCTCATAAGTCATGATCCCAAAGGTTGTTTGGGGGGGGGGGTTGTTCAGGATGACACTCCTTGCATATTCCAAAGAGCTTGGGGTGATGGAGATCCCCCAGTTTGGAGGTGTAAAGAGGGACCCTGTTGCAGCAGATTAAGGTATTCAGTATATAACAGATGATTTCTCATAACATCCTGAGAGACCGGCAATATAAAGTATTTTTGCTGATAAATGTCGATTCCAACTCTCTTCCAGTAGAACCTGTTTCCTCCTCATTTTGAGATGAACATAAGGAGTGGCCAGAATACAACAGAATATGAACCCAATATTCTCTGAAAGGAAAGGGCCATGGCACTTAGACAAAGCTGGAATGTGCAGATTTCAAAGCCTGAACACTCTGGAGAAGTGTACTGCCCTTGCCCCACCAATCTGAAATCCCAGGTGCAACTGGTCGATGTCAGGGTTTGTCTGGTGACCAGAGTAGACTCATTTACAGTGAGGCTCAGAAGATTCAGCAGATTGAGGAAAGGGCAGAGGGGTGGGAGTGCCATTATGAGGCAATAATTTAGATTAGAGGTAAGCCTCCTCTTATGAGAAAGGCTGCCAACACACATCACCTTCAAATAGTTCTGAAGAGCAGTGCATAGCCCAAAAGGGGAGTACTTTGCAACAGAACTAAGAAAATTATATTGGGCCTCATCACAACTCTGGTGGTAGCCGTGCCGGAGTTCCATTTTTTCCAGCACCCGCAAATGTGCAAGAACCGGGTCATGACGAGTTCGGCGGACCCGGTAACTGCCCATTTGCGGGTGCCGGCAACAAGGGGCTGCCCATCCCCATTCGGCCCCATAGGGCTGAATGAGGATGGGGACGTCTGATGCACCGGCGCATTTAGAGTGCGGCCAGTGCATCCAATGTGCTGTGCTGGTGGGTCCCGGTCTGCCCGCCAGGTCAGTTTTGAAGGCAGTCCGATGGGTTCTGAGTGATGAACTTCTATGCCTGGAGTTGGGGGGGGAAACATAGCACTCGCCTATCAAAGTGGGATACAAAATCTAGGAGTAGTCAGGAGTCAATCTTTGGAATCAGGGTTGGGTTCCAAGGATGAGCCATTTGTTTATTTTGTTTATTGATTTATAGGGTCATGGCTAAAGAACAAGGTTCTGCTGCTTCCTGTGCTGCCCACTGGAGAAGCTCTCGACAACTACACCCATTTTGTAAGCCATGAAAATCAGACAAAGATCTGGATCTGTCCAGCTTAGTGGCAATGGAGTCTGGTTATGATCATATTTGGCAATGGTCACCAGCAATTTGAAGTTCTTCATGACCTCAGACAATTGCTTGCCTGTGGAAAAATGAAACCGGTTTAGGCCTTCAGTTATAAGGTCCAATATGGTGTCTTGAGCTTGCAGGAGGTTAGTTTGCTTGCGCCAGGCTAGTCCGCCTAACTACTCTGCTGTGCCCATACATAATAAGCTACCCCACATGTCAAGAGGAGACCTGCATGGCATCAGCCAGGCACCCTTGAAACCACTCCTTTAGAGAGAATGTAAGGTCACTGGAAAACTACCATATCCTTCGATAGCAAATGGTTCCAGCAAGCCACAACAGCATCCATTTTGGCTTGCCAGAGGTGCAAGGAACTGTTCTGGTCCACTTTTCTTTATCTCCTTTGCCAATATAGTTCTCCTCTGTGAAAACTGAACACTGTTTTGAGAAGTGAAGATGCTTCTCATTCTCACTTGGTAAAGGTCTAGAAAAGGCATCAGTCTTCTAAAGTGAGACATATTTTCTTATCCTCCTTGGGGACAATGGCTTGTATTGGATTGCCAGTTCTTTGCATGGCATTTGTATACCAAACTGGAGTTATAACAGTGATTCCCACAGGCTTAGGTCCAGTAACTTCAGTCACAAAAGTTCCATTACCACTTTCAATCAGTCATGGATAGACTTTTCTGACTTGTTGCCAGTGGCAGGTTGAGAGGATGAGGAAACCGACACAGGCCTTGCTGCTAGAACCACTGAAGTATGGAGTAGAGTGGTATTAGAATACTTGATCGAAAAACATGCGACCTATTCAATCTGACCGAATTCTTCTGATCTTTTTTCAGTCAAACTAAATTAAATAAATATATGGGGAGGGGTGAGGGTAAAGGTTAAGGTAGGGGGAGGGGTGGGTGCGGGGGGAGTGGGAGTGGATATCCCACCGTCATTTCAACAAAAAGAAAATAAAGAGGTTCATAAAATACTCCTTTTGAAAGGAGAAGTTATTAAGCATTTGTACAGCCTTTCAGGGAGGCATTCATGAACTGTTTTACCCTGCCCTCATCCCCACCCCTCCCCAGTGACTGGTATGACAATTCCTACCAAAGGATGAACTGCAGGAGTATCCCCCAAACCCTACATCATTCACAACTAAATGTACTGGAGGACTGTGGCTGTATAAAGAAGATAGTTCACATCCAAATGAGAAGCAGAGGAACTGATAATTCTCAGTTAAAATACTTCCAAGACAGCTGACAAACTCAACAGCAAACCAGAGTTACCCCTTGACTTGGAGTACCTCTTAGCCACATGCTGAACAGTAGGACAATAAATCTCTGCCAAAAGGCAATGGCACGTCTAGGTGCAAGAACAGGCACTGAGGGGATGGACTTTTCTTCCTCATGAGAGACTATCAAAATACTTCAAAAAGATGACCAGTATAACTAACTTAGACATAATTATTACTTAAAGTACTGCACTTCCCAGTGAAAATTGTCTCAGAAAGACATATTTGTAACCCTTACCTAACAGGTGTGGATGGGCAATGTCCATAGTTTTGACTCGTAAAGTAGACTCCAAGTATTGAGACCCAAGAGAAACTACCTAGTAATTGCTCTAGTGGACACCTGACATGTCATGCAAAAGGGCAGGAATGGTTTTCAAGATGGGGGGATGCTTCGGACAATGGAGGGAGTAATATTCAATCCGTATATCGTGTGTTTATTATGAAATGGTTTCAGGTCTGGATGTTATCCCAAGTCAAAATGGTGGATCAAAGTCTGGGATATCTTGTTAGCTGAGAGAGTATGCGCTGCAAAGGAAGGGAAGCTCCACCAATTCCAAGCAGCCTGGGCACTCCTCCTGGATTATGACCAAAACGTCCCAGTCCTGACTTTCAAACCTCGGCTGATACAGACATACCTCTGCCCGCTGGGACATAGATGGGAAAAGGGACTGAAGGATGGAGGGACAGGAGGCAGGGGATTGAGGGGGAGAGAAGGAATTATTGCAGTTTGTTTTACATTTCTGCAGAGGTTGCTAAATTCTATGTAATGTTGCTGCTCCAGCTGTGAAACGAATGCAATGCTTTAAAATAAATAAGATATTAGCCCTAACATTAAAAAAAAGTATAAACTACAATGGGAGGACAAAAAAAAAACCCTTGTTCACCCTCCGGTTGCACAACAAAAACAAATACATCTTAAAACTCTACTACAAATTAGGAGACACCTTGTTGAGCGATGGCATGAAACTGGCCCTTATAAAAAAAACGAACTCCTCGATGCAGAAACTGGATCAAGCAGCTTAAAAGATCTGTGAATACTGCCAACTGGACAATGCTGTTTGGATGGCTTAAAACAAGCAATGCTCAAAAATGTTGGTCTCATTACAATGAATATAGGCAGACTCTTCCCCCTAGGAGCTAAATCCAGTCTCTGAAGAAAACAAATGGTGTGCACATATTGCAGATTTATATCATGATCTTACCCCAAATTGTTGTAAAATGATTCTTCAGTTTGAGGATTTTAAATCTTAAAAATTGAACATATACGAGGACTCTCTAGTGAATATTATTACCAAACTACAGCTATCCCGTGCCCCAGGCCCGGATGGTATACCTAGAATCGTGATGAAGGCAGATCCGGACCTATGGGCAAAAATATTAAATAAACGGTATAATCATATACAACAAACTGGTTTGATACCAGTTAGTTGTCATAGTTCTGTGTTAGTGCCGATGTTTAAAAGGGGGATAGATTGGACCCGAATAACTATTGTCTTTTGTCAATGAACGACTCTAGCCAAAAGATTTTTGTAACAGTTATATTAACAGAAATTATCAACTGGGTGAAAACAGAAAACATCCTGTTGAGACTGTTTTTCGTAAATCACATAACACAATCACTATTATTCCGGTTCTGCAATATTTAATTGCAGAAACTAATAAATTCAAACCTAATTTGTACTGTTGCTACATTGATTTTATCCTTGTTTCACATACTCTATTTTGGAGCAAGCTTAGGGACTGGGGTACAGACACCTGAATTACAGTTAGATTAAATACTACTGGCTTGTATACTAAAAGTGCGGCACAAACAGGAGCCTGAAACAAGGCTGTGCCCTAGCCCCTATTTTATACAACTTGTACAGAGCCGATCTGGATCGAGTGCTATCTAATATACACAATTTTCCATCTAAAACCAATGGGGTACATGTGTTGTGGCTCGCCCATTTATCATATTTGACCAAACTGCTACTGGGCTCCAGCGTTCATTGAATGCTTTGGTAGAGTACACAGCTAGAAACTCCATGATGATAAATAAAACGAAAACAAAGTGCTTGGGTAATAGCATGAGCGGTAAGGTTTTCCAGGAAGGGAAATTAGAGGAGTACCCTCTTGAAAATGTTTGTGAATATACTAATTTGGGTTTTCCCCATTAGAACAAATCCACCTTTAACCTTTTATGAGGAGCGAATAACGAATATAATTTGGAAAAAATGGCTGGTTGTAAGACATTATGCGATACACTGTGGCGGCCATAATGTCCAAGAGGCTTGCTGGAAGTGTATTGCACAGCCATTATACCAGGTATATTATATGCGCTGGTGGTGATGTCATTAGTACGAGTGAAATGGTTGGATCGCCTGGAAGCGAGGATTGTGCGCACAGAATATTTCTCAATCCGTGCCAGTGGAGGCACAGAGGTTGGAATTTGCCCAGATGGCTCTTGACATTGTGGCAAGTCCAGAGAATCCTCCTATTGCTAAACTTAGGTAGAGCAATCAAAATTCTAACTGGTTGCTAAAGCTCCTTGGTATAAATATGAATAATGGGGGGAGGGGGGGTGGCTTCCGATTAGAGCTTAATCATTATGCTATGGTTCGCTTGGAACCACTTCTACTAGAAAAATACTTTTTTAACACTACCCCAAATTATGAAAGGAGAATAAAAAAGAAATCAAGACTATGGGATATGGCCAGAAACATTGATATGCTGCATGCTAAGAAAAGGTTGAGATCATTTTCGTACCAGAGTTTTATTATGAGTAAACCACGTAGTTATTTGATTAAGCTATGTTACCTGGAACGCAAACTTTTTCTATATTGCAATTGAGATTGAATATATTGCCTACAATGGAGTACATGGCCAAGTGGAAACAACTAAAGTATCAGACTGCTATTGTCGTCTTTGTCATTCATGGGTGGAGTCCAGCCACCTTATATTAACTATATTTATTTTAAAAACAGTATTATAAGGGCTATGCAGAATATGTTGTACAGATAGAAGACATTAGGAATGACCAATTTTGGCCTACCTTAGTCGGTGCGGCATCTATAGTTATAACATCTGCCACTTTTGCAATATGGAAAGAAGCACAAAATATTTTTTACTGATGTTCCTGTCTGCTATAGACTACTACCAGATCATAGTAATTAGGTTCTTATAAAGGAAAGGTACATAGGTATTCTTTTCTTATCCATTTTAATGTGTATATTTGTTTTAATTGTTTTGTATTTTGTTTTTAATGTGCTGAAAGTTTGTAATTAACTATTGTAAAATAAATAAAATTAAAAAAAAAAAATAATACTGACCACCTTATGGGTATCAAATGGCACCCGTATCAACAAGCTGATGAATAAGTAATGACTTGAAGATAGGCCACAATTCACTCCATCTGATGAAATAGTGGATCATCCTGAGGCTTCTTCAGGACTCCAAATTCAAGGAAGTCGCAAAGCTAGAATGTCCCAGGACAGTTTCAAAAAGGAGAGGTGTGCTACCTATGAAAAACTTTGGGGAGGAATCTGTCTGGGCCCCACATGGGGACCAGAGCCAGCTGGATGGGTGCAACCAAACTGCCTTTTTGGATCAGACTCTTATTACCATCTCTTTCTTCCCCTTCAAGCAGAGCCCATTACACAGTGCTTCACCACCTTAAGGTGCACCAGTGAAACCAATTTTAAAAAATCTCGGAGCGACAGGCTGCCAACTTGTGTTATTTGCATTTCTAATGATTCTGAAATGGAGTTTGAGTTTCAAAAGAACAGGGCATTCCACAACCCTGGGTCAGGTGTGCCACATTCATCTTACACCTGTTCTCAGCCAAACAAGGGAGAGTCAGTGGAACAGAGGAAGAATCTCAGAGGGCCCCAGGTATCTTGCAGATTTTATAGCCTTGTGAAGAAGCCACAGCTTACACAAGACTCCCACAGATGAACGAGAAGTGTGTGGAATCACACCCCTGTGCCTCAGTCGTTCCCCTGAGCAGCCTCACAGCATACTCTTGATTCAGTAATCACAATGGGTATTCTTACGGTCACCTCTGGAATAAAACCTAGAGGACATTCTGGAAGAAGCAGTTACACGTGAGGTTTCTGGGAGTAACACATAACGGATTGCAGTAGTTTCCTCATCACAATGTACTTAAAAGGCCAGAGGGGGCTGAAACCTTCCTATTTTTAAGAACACTCACCACAAAAAAAGGGTGCAGCCAGGCCAAAGATTGTATAGTGTAGTAGGACAGGTTGTGTGGTGCTGTATCAACAACATCAACAGAGCAGCCCTGGGCAACATTTAAAGACAGTCAACAATGGCATTAAAGACTACCCTTTTATTTTATTAAACTAGCATTTTCATTACAGAGATGGTAAAGTATTACATCAACTACAAATATTTCTGGTCTCTATATAGCTGTATGCAACTATGAATCTGATTCAACATTGTTGCACCCAAACCTTATTTCTAGCTTTGAGGTTTTATTAATATTTTTACCTACCTTAGAGCCAGAGCTGTTGACCATTTGTAGCCACCTGTCCAGTTGCAATACAACATCTTTGGAAAAGATCGATTACCTGAAACAAAATAGTTTAGATGGTAATTCCTAGGGGAGCAAATGTGTGAATACATTGGCAAAGTTCATTAAAAGAAGCTTTGCTGTGGGTGAAACGGCACACAACGTTATAGATCACAGGTGTTCCATTTTAAACATTTTGCAAACAATTAAGATTGATGGATGTAGCAACATTAAAATAAATCACTTGTCTCCCATTTCTGTTGAAACTTATTACACTAACAATATGGCAAAGTCTGAGTGAGGTATTGCATTGCAGTAAAATTCGCTTAAGTCTACGCATTATTATTAATTTCCCAAATAACTCTGCATTCTGGCTAGAGAACACTATAGCTATATTTTACTGACATTTTGAAAATATATTTATTTATTGGACATTTGTATGGGGGGTGGGGAGGACATGGGAATCATGAACAACAAAACAGTTATATTGACCTTGTGACAATCCTACCACGCAAGTGCTTGCCAAGCTGGTAATTGCAAGGGGAAGAGGGCTCGGGGTGGGGTGGGGTGGCGGGGAGGTGCTGGGGGGCCAAAGTGGCAATGCTGGGGGGCCAATGTGGCAAGTCCCAGTGGAAAAGGGGGGAAGGAAGGAAGAGTGCAGTGGACAGGGAGGACCAGGATGGGCTAGTCCGGTAAAGGCAACCCGAGGGCAAGTGCTGGCAGAGGATGCTGAGAGGACTGGTCGGCGTTGGTCTGGCCCCTGTATGAATCAGAAGGGACCAGGCCCCAGTCACAGCTGCAGAGGGAGAGTTAGAATAGGAGGGGGAGAGGGAAGGAAGACTAGGAAAGGGAAGTCTCGAGTAGTTTCCAGAACTTAACAAGATCCGGCTCAATTCAGAGGATGGCAGGGAGGCCGTTCCAGAGGGAGGAGCCAGGCGAGGAAAGGGATCTACCTCCCACTCTCTGCTTGGAGTTTCACATACAGAGAGTTGGAGCCAGAAGGACCGAAGGACTCTGGCCGGGAGGTATTTAGGGAGGCAAAGCTGGATGTAAAAAGGTCCCAGGCCCCAGACAACCTTGTGGATAATGCAAAAGGTCTTGAATTTAATCCTTGTGGTCACCGGGAGCCAGTGGATAGATGTTAGGGCTGGAATGATGCGGTCCCTAGGCTTGAGGCCAAGGATAAGTTGTGCAGTCCTATTCTGGATTAATTGGAGGGGGACGAAGGGAGGAAGGAGGCATATTGAGGAAGAGGCTGTAGACTAGCCTAGAGAGAACAGGGCTCTGGAGACGTTGAGCTATTTGGGGGATGGTGAGGAAAATTAAGATGTTCCTCAAAAGGTGGAGCTGAAAGTTGGTCTTCTTGGCAAGGTTTGTGATGTGTGGAGAGAAAGAGAGAGAGAGGAGTCAAAGATGATCAAGTTTTTTTTGCCTCACAGGTGGTTGGGGGAGGGGACCTAGGGAGTCAGGCCAGCGAGTGGGGGTCGGGGGGGTAAACAAGGAGCAGACATCCCAATGAGAAGGATCTCTATCTTGTTGGCATTAAGGCGGATATCAATGGCAGAGCGCCATGCCTGAATAGCAGTCAGATAGTCAGGTATGAGGGAGGAGTAGGGGGAGGATGGCAGCTTGAAAGAGCTGTGTGTCATCTGCACAACACTGGCAATGATGGGAGAAAATGGAGATCAGGAGGGCCAGAAGGGCCAGGTAGATGTTGAAGAGCCATGGCGAAAGGATAGAGTCCTGAGGGACGCCACAGGTGGAGAAAGGCGCATCTCTGGCAAGTACCGAGACAAGTACCGCTTTGCCACTGTGTTTATGCTGTTCTGACTTGCCTTGCTTTGGTGGACGTGGCGGACTTCTCCTGTTGCCAGGCTGTTCAGCGACATTAAACGTGAAAAAGGTGAGGTGTGCCTGTACAAGTCGGGCACTCTTGCTCAAAGGAAAAGCATTGAGCACTCGAAGTTAAAGGGACCAAGAGCGATCTCAAAGAAAACAAAAAACATGCCCAGTATTAAAGCCCACAGCAAGCGCCAATCATGGATCGCAGTGGGCAGCCACACATGCTATTATTGAGAAAGCACAATCTATGCCCAATAGGGTCAACAATGAAGGAAGGCATGACCATCACTCCGTTAACTGCCCCACCTATACATTCCCCTTTGAATGCTCTTGTTGACTCCTTGAGGTTGGCAGCAGCCGTAGACCAGCACACTCCCTTGGCCCCAGTGTCAAACCAAGACTCAAGGAGGATGGTAGATAAGATTACAAACAATCTACCTAGCGATAACCAGTCACAGTGGATGGTTTCATAAAAGAGATGATAGACATGTACTTAGCAGATCATCCAATTGTGTTGCCTGGTGTAGGTATTTGGAAATGAGAAGACCAGCCTTCAACACTTTAGACCTACTGACTTTTATTTGCAGAAACAACGAGCTTCTTTAATTCTGGGGAAAATGGGGCACATGTTGTTTGCTTTTCTTTCTCAAAAAGGTGAAGATACTGTTCACAAATCATTCTGTTGAGGCTAACGGTGTTCGGGAGTCTTCTCCAGGAGATGAGACTATTGCCTTTTATTCTCTGGAAACTGTTTTCCTAGGGATCATTCATCATCAATTCCTTAAAGTCTCGTATTGTCTCTCAAGCCTCTCTGTTCATTTCTCTATAGTTCTCCAGAGAGGTCTCCAGCTCACACCCTCACTGGGGTTGGTTGTACTCCAGCCTCCTTGGCCCAGCCCCTCCCCTTTTTGGGAAGGCTTCCTGGACAACTGTTAGCATGGTCCTCTGCCTCTCTGTTCATTCAGTCTTCCTCTCATTCACTCGACGCTCACCTTTGTTTCCGGATGACAGACGCCTCCAGCTGGGTCTCAAGTGCCGTTAGGGCCGTCAGCAGCAACTCTCTCACGGCTAACTTCTTCTTTGGGGATAAATGTCTTAGTAAGTCTCTATAAACGGGTTATAACAGGATAGGGAACAACGGGTGCAACTTGGACTACTGTTTCCTTATGGCCGGACGTCAATAGGCCCACTCATAGGCCACCTCTTCCTCAGGCCCCGGGCCCTCCTCCAACTCTTCTCTCTATTTCAAAAGACAAACACCAGAGACCTGTATCACTATGACATCCTTGGAATCTTTCTTGTTCTAGAGCATTACCATTGGTCCAATTGTCTGCCTCTCCCAGGTTGTAGCCTCCCTCCATTATGACCTCATCCCCAAGGTCTCCCAGGTTGTAGCCTCCCTCTATTATGACCTCATCCCCCAAGGTCTGATTGGTTTCTTGCTAGAGATCTTGTCCTGGCTCTGACGTTCCTTCCTTTCCTTCCTTTCCACCGCCTTGTCACACCTGGATACTTCAATTCAGGACCTCAGGAGGGATCATGCGCCCTGGGCCGCCTCAAATTGCAGATGTGCCGGCACAGCAATATTTGCATAATGAGAGGACATCATAGGTAAATACTTTGCCGGCAACCAATACCGGTATCAATATGCCCTCAACAAATGTGCCCATGTCTTTGCGGCCTAGAGGGAGAAATTCTCACTCCTTCATTATGAAATGTAGGGAAGGAGATTTCCCCTCGTATGAGTTGGATCGATATATTTAGTGACGTGCGCAGTCTGCAAGCTGTCTCTACAAATGCCATTGAACAAATGAATGTATTTCCCAATTCACTAACTCAGTAATCAGATTGTGGGTTCCATCAGGTGTTGTGGCAAATTTAATGTGGCAAGAAAAGATGAGATTGTTCGATATGGGTTTCTTTTTGGCTCAAGATCCCGAGTGTTTGACTACTCAACCACAGTGTGTTATTCCAAAACCAAACATCTATCACAGCACACAAAGCCTTATGCGTAGGGAGGAAGACCAAGACCAGAGAGTGTATAATTAACCACAAAACCTGCATGTGCCCTCTGTTCTGAACATTGCAAGTTGGAATACGAGAGGACACACATTTACGAGCCTCCTTACAGAAACTTCTAGTGCCGTATCACATCATTGTCCTCCAAGAAACCTGGTTGACCTCTCTACCATTATGGGATGGTTATGAAGCAATCTTGCTACCGGCCCTACTCACAGGAGGGCGTCCTTCGTCTGGTCTACTGGTTGCTGTGAATTTGAAATTGGGTTTAACTATTAGCAAATGGTCTACAGAAAGTGCATATATTCAGTTGGTGAAAATCAATGCTGGATCATGGCTTATAGCCATAATTAATCTGTATCGCAATCCGGTGGCTTTACCAGATGAGGCTTTCTACACTGCATTACACAGAACCCTGCATCTAATCAACATCACTCCTAACATAACACATACCATCAGATTAGGAGATTGAAATCTTGATTGTTGGAATCCAAATCGCCAAACGAAGAATGTGAAAATGGATGTTTCACATGGTCAATGGTGCCGTAAGCTATGATGTTCCAGCCCAGCCTACATGGTTTAGAAACAACAGCACTAGCACGATCAACTATATTTATGTAGACAAACCACTGTTTAATCTAGTAGAGAGTCTGCAAATAGTTGAATTACCACAGTGATCATGAATTACCACATAGTGATCATAAATTATTATCATTAACCATCACATGAGTCTGATCTGGAGGGAAGATCAGGCACCACCCAGGAGGTGGCAATTAACTGTGCAAAAAATAGAATAAAATGGTCTGAGGTGAAGGTGGGGGTGTTTAGACATCTGTTGGAAAATAACGCAAGGTTAGCTACTCTGTGCCATTAAACAGACTTACTACTACCCTTTATCAACACTATGTCGGGGCCCTTCAAACCCTGTGTGAAACATCTCCATAGTTTTGATCATGAAATACAATGTGTGCGTGCTGCATATCGGAAGAACAGAAAGTGTATTATTGCAGCAGGTAACAAATCCTGTCAACAGGAGTTAAACCATGCTAAATGAGTCTATAAAAACTGGGTAAAAGCAAGGAAACATCTCATGTACCAACATGATAAAGAACATATGTCTCACGCAATGGCAAACAAAAATTCATCACAGATGTGGATGCTACTTAATAATCAAGTAGGCAATTTGCAAGCTGACTCGCAATTGGTGGTCGTTAACGAACAAACATGGGTTGAATATTTTGGCGCTCGTATGCAGATACAAATTTTACGAACATAAAAATTAGTCGCTTCAAAGCAGCGAGATGGTCTCTAGAGTTCTCACCAACAAGTATTGAGGGTTTGATACGACAGGCCAGTACTTCCAGAGCTGCCGGCCCGATGGTATTAATACAGCATTAAAATCAAATATTCAAGAATGGGCGATCATACTAGATCAGATCTTTAAACAAATTGTGAAAGAGCGCAAGATCCCCGCCTTCTTGGAAAACCTCAATAATTATTCCCATATTTAAAAAAGGAAATCGCTCGTTGCCACAAAATTATCGGCCCATTGCCTTTTTAGACACCCCTGGCAAAATGTTCTCAAAATGAGTACTTCGAAATTTCAATGGGTGGACCAAGACCAACCAACTCTGATCCGTGCCAAACAGGTTTTGTTCCTGGGATGGGAACGCATATAAGATTGCTGTGTCTGAATGCCCTGAAGGCTTAGTGTCAAGCCACGAGACAACCCACATTCTTTGCATTTGTGGACCTACACTCCGCCTTCGATTCAATCTCAAGGGTATTGCTATTGAATGAACTAGCAAGAGATCAATGTCCTACTACATTATATGAGATCATTTTTGTATTGCACTCTGAAACATCGATTACAGTACGGCTTTCCTTAGATGGCATATTGTCTGCCCCGATTCAAACAGCTTGGGGATAAAAGCAGGGGTGTCCGTTGACCTCCTCCATCTTTAACTATTTCATACACAATCTTAAAAATGTATTTCCTAGGATATCAGGCTCACCAAAACTAGGCACATATGCAATCAAGGCTCCGATGTATGCAGATGACCTAGTGTTGATTTCTAAAACCCAAATGGGCCTGCAACATCTTCTTGCAGCATTTGAGACATACATACATCAAAATGAACTTTGAGCCAATACACAGAAGACCCAAATTGTAGTGTATGAACCAAAAAGGACTGGCCCTAGACATTTCAAATGGATGATCAACCAGGTAGAACTGCAAACAGTGGCTCATTATACGTATTTGGGAATGGGCTTTGAGTGTGTGAACCATGTGAGATCTCAATTGGAGTGGGTGGAGAGAAAATTGGAAACCGCTATTGCACAAACAAAACTAATAATGCATAAATATGGGAAGTTTTCTGTTAAGCCGGCATGGGTGTACTGGTACCAAAAGGCAATTGCAGCAATACTATATGGACTAGAGACTCTGCCTATTACAACTCTGTTTAAATTTGGTATGTGGGAAGCCAGATTTTGGAAACAAATACTGGGCCTATATCAGGTTGTGTGCCACATACTTGGATTAGATACGAGCTTGGCCTTGTTTCCCTTCACTCGCTCTACAATTGAAGACTCTGTTCCTTATTCAGGAAATGTCTTATTTCAACTCATGAAGATGTTGTAGTGCAAGTACTATCTGGGTACATGTTTAGAACTAAAGACCACTTTGTGACCTCTTGGGTCAATAAGGTCTGTCAAATTATGAGTTTTGCTGATATATCTATTGAACTACTAGTCTCCAATCCGAATAAAGCTAAAAAAAGGCTATATGGGGCTGATTGGATCAGCACCTGTGATGCATGTCTGACTTACCAAGGAGGTAACTTTAGCCAGTTCCCTCCCAAAAAACTGCATACACCGTTTCCTTATTTGCTGCAAGCTCCAACTCCTGCTTATAGATATGGAATCATCTGCTTACGCTTCAATTTGTGGCCTACAAAAGACATCTTGTTGAAACGGCGTATAATTCGAGCGAGTGATAACCTGCGTCATTTTTGTTCTCAAGAAGGAAGGTCCGAGTCTTTAGAACACTTGATCACTCAGTGCCCGTGCTTGAAGTCTCGTAGATAAATCCACTTTGCAAAGCATTGTAAATCCGTGGGAAATCTGGAAGAAAAAACATGTTGGTCTGTTATTCTGAGTTGTCGGGAACTACAGATTCAATTGGCCACTGTGAATTTTCTGACAAGTCTACGCTTGGGACCAGAATTGAATGCACAGTCCTAAAATACTTGGCCAATGGATGATTAGCTTAACGAAAAATGGGTCTGGTAGAGTCAGTAACATCATACATGGTTGTAAAAACAAGTGTTTAATGACTTGTGCTCTTCCGAACTCTGTTAGATCAGTAACTGGCCAGTTGTAAGCCCGTTACGTTTGTCAATCTTATTTAAAAAATGTAGTGATGTAATCATACATTTTAATTGCTTTTTAACTTTTGTATCTTTTGAATCTTATGAATTTGCAAAATGATGTATGTGATTGAAATAAGATTTTTGTATATTGTTTTTCTTTTGTATGCAATTTTTTTTATTGCGTTTTAATCTTTAAGATTTTTACAATTGAAGAAGTAGCTCAATTTCATAGAAGAGAACAGAAGTTTGAGGATAAAATTTACACTAAGAATCATCACTCAATACATCATTTAACCATTTGCTCAGGCACCAGGTCCTTTTGTGACGGGAAGTTTTTTTTTTAAAAACATCTTGTAGGATGTTGTATGTTGCCAACATCCAACTGGTTTTTTCTCCCGTCATCAGTCTTGACCAGCAAAGGTCTTCATCCTGCAGCGTGAAGTTTGAGAATAAACGCTTCAAGTAGAGTGATCTTGGCTTGAGGGTACCAGGGCAACACAAGAGTAAGTGGCGGATAGACTCTTTCGTTTCAGCAGAACCACAAAGTCTGCATCCGACTGTGTTGGCCAGCCCCCGTATAGATAGGATTTCGTTTGTAGGTAATAGATTCAGTCTTGCTCTTAAAAGCAAGTTTAGTTTTATTTTTGATGGAGATAATTTGATAAATGGTGTATCTCGTTTCATTTTTTGTGATTCCAAGGTAGGTGAGTAGTCAATCTATATGCCGATGCTTTCTCGCCCGTCCTGATCCAATCAAACTCCTTGAATTGTTTCAATACCTTCACTGGGTTATTCATAAGGGTTTCCTTGTCCAGCGCCGCCTCGTGAAGAATTTCTTGAATTCTCTGGGCCCATCTAGTAAGCATCTTGCAACCAGCGTCTTTTGTTTCTTGTATGATGAAGTTGTAAACAGAGGGTCTTTTCCGCAAGAAAACATTTGTTTGCAATATTATTGAAAGGTTGATTACGTGAACTAAATTAATCAATAAAATAAATAAATAAAAGAATGTGGTGGAGGAGAGAACACTCTTGAAAGCACTCTCCTGCTCAGTGAAAGAAATATATCTTTCAAGTAGCTAGACTGTATGTTTGACCATGTGAGCTTTACGGAAATAACAGAAGGCAGAGTCAACTGCTACCCCTCCCTTTAATACACAGATAGTGCAGATAGTGCTGGAAAAACTTGCAGAAGGCTAGAAACTATTTTAACTAACCGTAGAGGATCAAACTTACAAGATGAAAAAATACAGGTAAAACAAAATGTATTCTAAATCAAAAAACACATAGTAAAATCACAGAGGAGCAAGTGAAGATCATTACCATCAACTGTAGGTTTAAGGGAGGGGTAGCCGTGGACTATGCCTTATGTTCTTTTCGTATTCTCCCTCTTGAGCCAGGCCCCCCATAAACAAAAAAAACAGGGTCCCGCCCTAGATCTACTACTTGCCTAAGACAACCCATGTGAGCTTTAGCCACCCAGCAAACCCTTTGCTTTCTTTTCTTCTGCCAACTTTCTCAGCGGTCCTATTCTGTAACTTGGGCTGGACACAGCTCTTCCTCCCCCTCTTCTCTACGGTGCCCCTTAAGGTTTTATACTTGGTCCTTTCCTTTTCTCTCTCTACACATCCACCCTCTGCTCTCATTTCATCACTTAATCTTTCCTTTCATCTGTACGCAGATGATACACAAATCTATCTTTTTCTTCTTTTGACTATTCTGCAATCCACTCTATCAACTTGCCTTTCTGCTGTCCAAAACTGGATGTCTCCTCATTTTCTACACCTCAATCCTTATAAAGCCTGAGGTTATGTTTTTTCCATCTTCAACTATTCTGGCTCTTCCTCCTCTGCCTCTCTTTTTTTCCTTCTTCATCTCTGCCCTTGTCCTCTTCTGCACACAATTTGGGGGTTATCTTTGATCCCTCACTTTCCTTTGAACTGCATATCTTCTATTGCTCGCTCCGGTTGCTATGCCCCTTTAAAAATCCTTCAGTTCTGCCTGGTCTTTTTTTCGTAGCGACTACTGCTCCTCTTCTTGGCCTTACTGCCTAACATCATCTTCCTCTCTGATCCATTTATAATTCTTTGGTTCATCTTCTCTTCATCTGTTTGCTCCTCTAGAACAACATCTTTACTGTCCATTTCACTGCTTCCCTTTGAATCACGGCTTCTCTATCATTTTCTTTCTATTTTGCTAACGTACTCACAGTTTGGCTCCTCCTTATCTCTCTTTGCTACTCTCGTTCTCTTATTCTATTTTCTCTCTCGGGCTATCCAATCACAGAAACTGTTTCTTCTCACTGTCCCCAAACTCCCCTGTGCATCTTCCCGTTTCTGATCTTTTGCCTTCTAAGCCCCTTAACACTGGAATTCTCTCCCTCTCTCCAACCGATCCCAACCCTGTACCACTTGGGGGGAGTCCCCCAGGGCTCCTGCCTCTAACCCACACTATACAATACTTATACCAAACCCCTCTTTGACCTCTTGCACTCAATCGGTATCACGTACACAAGCTTGGCTGATGACACCCAAATCCTCATCCCCATCACTGGCCATTGCACTCAGGACACCATCACAATCAACAAAGTCTTCAGCACCATTCAAAACTGGATGGCTATACACGGCCTCTGTCTGAAAGATGATAAAACGGAGCTCCTAATTGTGGGCTCCCCCTCTCAACTAAAAGCACTTGACAGTAGCTACTCTTCCATCTGCACTGATGGCATATCAACCCCATTCCTCAAACAGGTGAAAACACTGGGGGTTTACCTGGATGCCGAGCTGTCAATGTCTAATCAGATTAACGCTCTATCTTCCTCCACAGCCTACACCTCCAGACTCATCCTTGAGCAGACTATTCATATCACCTGATAACTGCCTAACACTTGCTCGTGCTCCAATCCTTTCCAAACTGGGCTATTGCAATGCACTCTTTCTGGGCACATCAGCCTCTAACATATCCAAACTGCAGCATCTACAAAACAAAACACTAAGAGCCGCCCTTGGACTAAAACGCAGTGGCCACATCTCTGCCACTAGACGCAATGCCCACTGGTTGCCAATCAAAGTTTGGATTGTCTACAAAACATTTACCCTGGTCCACAAATGCATCTACGAAGAAGCTCTGCCCTACCTCAATGACTATCACCCGGAAGATACCTAGCTGCACCGTAAGATCCAGCGCCAGCCTCTTTCGTCACTCCACAGTACAAACGTAAAAGGGCAGGAGGCGCCAGCTTTGCTATTTCTGCTCCCACCCCCTGGAACCCTCTACCGTCTTCCATGAGAAATAAACAATCCTACAAAAAATTAAAACAATTTGCCAAAACCTGGCTTTTTGATAAATACGACTAACCTCTGTTTTTGCTATTACTATATCACTTTAATACTACTCACCGATTCAGTTACTGCCTGTAACAAATGCTGTGATACCCTTAGGTTTGGGCATTGCACAAATGCCATAAATAAATAAACCCGTCTTCATCACTTTGTATTTTTCAGTCTAACCTGAAATCTCATCTTCTCTCCCTTCTTTCTACTTAGTGACTTTCTGTTCTTCTCCCCCTCCTTCTGTTTTTAGTTGTTTTTTTGCATTATCATGTAAATTGTACCATTTTCTAATATTTTTTAATAGCGCTTTTGGCGAAAGGCGCTTTATAAATTCTATAAATTAAATGAAACTTAACATTTCCTACGGTGTGGCCTAACTGGCTTGGCCACCAACAGTTTTTCCTTTCTCCAGCTCCTCTCACCGAAATTACACCAGCTCTCTTTTATCGCTCTCAAAGTCTGGAGGCTTCTGCTTCTTTTTATACTTCTACTAGAGTAATACTTGTGGGTCCGCTTCCCCATTTGTTTAGGACAACGTGATTGGTGCGGGTCCAATGGCCCCACTACCACCATAACTGTATACCCCCTGTTATTTATATCCGGTCTGATAATCTAATCTGGCCTTTTTGGTGGCCTGAGGACCCAAATAGCCTGTCCACCATCATGGGATCAAGCAGTGGGAGTCATGCCGGTCAAGCGAGACAGCATTCTTGCTGGAAAAGCAAGTAGGTTAATTTGCAGTCAGTATATGCAGCAAGCCGAAGCATAGTCTGTGTGCTTTTCCTTGCTGCATGTATGTCTCGTTGGGATCCGTGGTCCATGCCAATGCTTGCACACTTTTTTTAAAAAAAATGTAACCATTTTTATTGATTTTATCTCAACAAACACCACAAACCAAACTTACAGTGCATATAATAAAGGCCACTGTTTCACCCATTCCCATCCCCCTTCTGAGCCTACTCCCCCTCATGTTCTGTTTCTCCGTCTTGCAGTAGGGATTCCTTTTCAATGAATGGTTTCTGTTGGATCCCGGTCACTTGACCCATCATGCATGGGCCCAAATAATTCAGCTATTAGTTGTCTCCAAGCTATCAAGGTTCCAGCTTCTTCCCTCCCGCCCCCACCATTGCTTGCTTCCTGCCATACTGTAGTTTCTGCCTCTGCCCATTTCTGTAGATCTTTCCACCATATTTCTATTCTTGGTCTATAACATGCCTTCCACCCCATAGCGATTCTTCTCTTTGCTAGTTCATACGCCAGGTCTTTCAATTTACTCACATGCTTGCGTTTACGTGGTCTAGGAAACCCTCCTATCAGGCAAGCCCACACTGTATCCACCTCTATTTGAATCCCTTCTTCTTCCATCCTATGTGCTATTTCTCCCCAAAATCTCTCTATTATTGGGCATGACCAGAACATGTTTACCATTCTGTTTTTTTCGTCACATTTGGGGCATGATTGTCGTCCTGCGTTTTTGAAGTTGGCTATCCTTTGGGGTGTTTTATATGCTGTGTGAGTTATATATAATTGTATCTGTTGTAATCTAGCATTTCCTGACACTTTTTTGTGATATCGTTGGGCCTGCTCCCACATCCCATCACTCATTGGGGCACCCACTTCCTCTTCCCAGTCCTGTCTGAGTTGTACCATTTCCTTGCTCACTTTGGCCATCATCAGGTCATATATTCTAGATATTTCATGTCCTCCCGCTATGTCATATATTGCGTCTATGGTGGCGTCCGGTTCAAGGCTTGCACACTTGAGGTGTGATCTGCACGCAGCTCTACTCTTTGCCCATGTCCTTCTAATCGCATTTGCCTTATCAGCGGTCAGGAATGGGCCCGCTCCTTCACTGCTTAAGAGATGCATTTCCTTTTAAGGGATCCTACGCTTCACATGCTGAGCTGATCTCTGGGCACTAAATGAGGGGACTAAGGAAGTTCTTGGAAATCTGCCGTTTCCCACCTACAGGGGTGGGCATTGTTAGATTGGGTAGTCTCCCACAAGGTGATCTAAAAAATAAATGGGATACAAAATACGATGCAAGCTGGATGGAACGGACGAAGTGGATGGAACGGATGGAAAAGATGGAGCGGATAGATGGATGGATCGAATGGAAGATGGATAGAGTAGATGGAGTGGACACAGCGGATAGATGGATGGATCGAATGGAAGATGGATAGAGTAGATGGAGTGGACAGAGCGGATAGAGGGATGGATCAAATGGAAGATGGATAGAGTAGATGGAGCGGATGGAACGGATGAAGGGGTTGGAACGGACGAAGGGCATGGAACGGACGAAGGGCATGGAACGGACGACGGGCATGGAACGGACGACGGGCATGGAACGGACGACGGGCATGGAACGGACGACGGGCATGGAACGGACGACGGGCATGGAACGGACGACGGGCATGGAACGGTTCGAAATGATAGAGTGATAGAGCGGATAGAGTGGATGGAACGTATAGAGTGAATGAGCGAATATGGAGTAGATGGATCAGATGAGAGAATGGAATGAAGGAAGAGAATGGAACGAAGGAAGTGGACGAAGCAGAACGATTCGAAAGGATGGATTGATAAATGGATGGAGTGGACGGAATAGATGGATAGATGCAGTGGATGGAATAGATGGATAGATGGAATAGATGGATAGATGAGTGGATGGAATAGATGGAATAGATGGAACAGATGGAGTGGACGGAACAGATAGAATGGATGGTACCAATGGAGTGAATGGAATGGATGGAGGGGATGGAACGGATGGAGTGAATGAGAACAATAGAGTGGGTGGGTGGAATGGATGGAGTGGACCAAGAGGATGGAGGAGATGAGTGGATAGAATGGATGAGTGGATGGAACGGATGGAGTAGATGAAGCGGATGGAGTAGATGGAACCGGATGGAACGGATGAAGTGGATGGGAAGGATGTCTGGGCGGGTAGAATGGAGTGAGTGGATGGAGGAGATGAGTGGATGGAACCGATGGAGCAGATGGATAGATGGAGTGGATAGATGGAATGGATGGAGCAAATGTAGCAGACAGATTGGATGAACAGATGAGATGGATGGAAAGCACAAAGGGGATGGTACGCACAAAGGGGATGGCACGGATGCTAGTAGATGGAACGAACGTAAGTGGATGGAACGGGTGAAGCGGATGGAACTGACAGAACGACTGCTATGTATATGTATCCCCATGTTACCCTATCCATCCTGTTGCTTTATATACGTATGCCACTATGTACGCCCCATGTCCTGTTCTCATGCCTGGCCGCAAGCTCTTCACTGATAAACCACCATATCACACTACTACGCTTACTCTCTCCTATACACCATCATTCATTCATCACCAACTAGAACACAGCTATGCTATGACACATTCGGCCTAGCTGTTCTCATACTAACATGACCCCAAGAACACCTCATCAGCCTAATAAAACATAGCTAGCTGAGCATATTCTGGCTATCTGAGGCATCTCCTCAGGCCTAACGCAGCCAGAACACCCTCCAGACTGAACACATCCAACTGATTTCCTCAGCACCACACCTACCGCTAAGAAGCAGCTATCATGCCACAACCACACCAGCTTTACACATATCCGGTGTGTCTATGCACCATACGACTCTCTCTCTCTCTCTCTCTAGTGACTTGAGCTGCGGTTCCCAAAGGCGTTCAACCTACCAGCGCTGAGGTCATACCAATGATACATAAGGCGCTATATAAATGCCAAGTAACATAACATAACAGAAAGTGGCATAAGAATGGTGGCAGAAGCTATGACTCATTGTAAGCAAACCATGAAACAAGAGGTAATGGTAAAGGAAGTGAAATGCATCCATAGAGCATGGTGTGAGGGGTCCGAAGTGAGGGATGACGTTTTCTCAAAGTTTGCCATATTTCTTCAAATAAAACGGGTGTGATAAACGCCTATCTGTCCCCATCTTAACCAGAATGTCCCTACCTAGCAAAGTAAAAACAAAAGAAACACAACCTTGTGTCCAAATGTATCTGACCCTCACGCTTAACATACACAATCAAAATATATAAAGGTAAATACATTGGCTTCCAGTTCAAAACAATGTATATGTTCAAACCTAAGTTTCCCACAAATGAATCCTTGTGACCAGGGTTTGTCTCCCTTCCCCCCTAAATCAATCCAGAAAGACTTTTACCAAAGTTCTGTGTCAACAATGTTCTATTCAGCTCAAGGAAAAATACTTCTCTCATTCAACACTTCTTCCAAATGCACAAAGAAAAGAAATGTCTCTTCCATAAAACACTCGTTTAGAAACTAAAACCCATTTCTTCCAGCAAATGTTATTTTCCTGCGGCAAAATGATCACTTAGTAAATTGTCAACCTTTCCTTTTTATAAGATTTCTGTCAGAATAGCATACCAAAGGTCTCTTGTTACATAATAAATTGTCAAAAGCATAAAGCAATTATGAAGTAAATATCTTCTTACTTCAGTCTTCCTTATAACATCCAAGTTTTCTACTTGAAAACAAATGTTCCCTTCCCGGTTCACTTGCCTGCCAGAAATGGAATTAAAGGGATAGTCCAGTAAAAAATGTTATTTAAAAAATAGATAGGCAACATTAAAAAAAAAAAATACTAGCACTTTTTTTTTAAACTTCCTATGTAAAATTTTGAGCTATTCAAGCTCAAAATTCGCAAAAGCAAGCACATGGGCACATCCATTTTGTGAAATGGATGCCCGCCTGTGCTGGCTTTTGCTTTTGCGGCACTAATGAAGGAAAAGCCAGCCAGCTGTAGTAAACAAAAGCTACCGCTGGGTGGCTTTTCCTTCATTGGTGCCGGGACTCGGAGGACGCGGACCGGAGACCAGAGCAGGAAAGCTGCAGCTGAATCTCGGTAAGTGTCATTTATCTTTTTTTAAAAATAAGCACTAGTTGCGTTTTTTTTTCCTAAGTTTTCCGGGCTGGAGGAGCCCGGAAAACTTAGAAATAAAACCGCAGCTTTAAAAATGTTGTATTTATGTTTGCGGTCGCTTTTGAAGCGACCGCAAACATAAATACAACGTTGTGTTTGAAAACGCTGCGGTTTTTCTTTCCGAGTTTCTCAGGCTCCTCCGAGCCTGAGAAACTCGGAAAGAAAAACTGCAGCGTTTTCAAACACAGCCGCGTTGTGTTTCTGCCTGCTGTGGCTATCACTTTGGGTCTCCGGTGCTCCCCCAGGGGAGCACCGGAGACCCAAAGTTAAAGCCAAGGCAGGCAGAAACACAACGCGGTTGTGTTTACATGCTGCGGTGTTTCTGCCTACAGCTGATTTCCCATTTGTGGCTCCCGGGCTCTCCACGGGGGGCCCGAGAGCCCCAAATGGGAAATGCTAAATGCTGCAGTGTTTCTGCCTAAATCTGCTTTCCCATTTGGGGCTCTCGGGCCCTGGAGCCCGAGAGCCCCAAATGGGAAAGCAGATTTAAGCAGAAACACAACGCATTGTGTTTCTGCCTGCCTTGGCTTTCACTTTGGGTCTCCGGTGCTCCCCTGCGGGAGCACCGGAGACCCAAAGTGATAGCCACAGCAGGCAGAAACACAACGCGGTTGTGTTCGAAAACGCTGCGGTTTTTCTTTCCAAGTTTCTCAGGCTCCTCCGAAAAGTTGTATTTATGTTTGCGGTCGCTTCAAAAGGGACCGCAAACATAAAAACAACGTTTTCAAAGCTGCGGTTTTATTTCTAAGTTTTCCGGGCTCCTCCAGCCCGCAAAACTTAGAAAAAAAAACGCAGCTAGTGCTTATTTAAAAAAAATAAATAAATAGCACTTACCAAGATTCAGCTGCAGCTTTCCTGCTCTGGTCTCCAGTCCCCGTCCTCCGCGTACAGCACCAATGAAGGAAAAGCCACCCAGCGGTAGCTTTTGTTTACTACAGCTGGCTGGCTTTTCCTTCATTAGTGCCGCAAAAGCAAAAGCCAGCACAGGCGGGCATCCATTTCACAAAATGGATGCGCCCATGTGCTTGCTTTTGCGAATTTTGAGCTTGAATAGCTCAAAATTTTACATAGGAAGTTTAAAAAAAAAAGTGCTAGTATTTTGTTTTTAATGTTGCCTATCTATTTTTTAAATAATTTTTTTTTACTGGTCTATCCCTTTAACTTTATTTACGCTCTTCTTTAGAACAAGGAATTGCAAATTCTTAAAAATCCCACTAGACCTGCAGGGCGAGCGACTTCCTTAGTTTACATACTCGACCTAAGAGAAATGCACTTACCCCAAAGTGACTGGTGATAAAATATTTACCAGTGCTTTTTGTAAAATGGTGCATGTCGCCATAAGCACTCCATTTGTTGCAATGCTGTCAAACATGCACAGTGAAACTTGTATTTTCCATTTACTGCAAAGTGTGTTTGCAGTAAATGAAAAGAACAAGTTACTTACCCCTGGTAACGTTCTTTCGATTGGCAGTTCCTCCCACGTATTCCTCATCTTATGATAATATATCTCTCCTGCTTTGGAATAATTTTTTCGACAGAGGGTGCTGTATGCAGTGTTGTCGAGTCGTTGTCCCTCGAGAGCCTCCGTCGACATCATCAGCAGCATAAATAACGTATGCAGCGCCCGTTGGCTTCAGTTCTGTTTTTCTTTTTCGTCTCCAACGAGGAATTACCAAGCAAACCCAAAACCGTAGACTCTCAGAAAGCGTAGAGTGCAATTACAAGTAAACTGTACAGCAGGGTAGGCTGGGAGGGGTGATGAGGAATATGTGGAAGGAACTTCCAATAGAAAGAACGTTACCAGGGGTTAAGTGACTTGTTCTTTGAATGTATTGTGTCCTCCCACATAATCCTCATCTTATGATAGATAATTTGGAGGTGGGAGTACCAATTAACTAGATCTAATCATGGACCGAATGGAGGATGGCTTTTGCAAAAAGCCATTCCCTGACTGGTGGAAGAATCCTGACAGTAGTGTTTTACAAAAGTATGAATAGACGACCAAGTGGCCGCTGAACAAATATTTACTGGGACACCCCTTTGAAGAGCCACAGAGGTTGCCATGCCCCTTGTGGAATGAGCCCTTAAACCCTCGGGCGGGTCCTTTCCCGCTAGTCTGTAGCATTCACTAATGGCCAGGATAATCCATCTGGATATTTTTTGTTTGGTGACTGCAAGACCCAATTTGGGACCAGTATATCCAATAAAAAGTTGATCAACCTGGTGAAATTTAGCCATCCTGTATATATCAAAACAGAGCCCTTTTTGGGTCTCGTGTATGTAGCCTCCCCTCCTCTTTTCCTGGATGAGGAGGTGGGCAGAATGTTGCCAAGGTAATTTTCTGTGACAAGTGGAAGTTGGAGACTACCTTAGGTAAAAAATAAGGTATTACCCGGAGAGTGACTGTCTTTGTCGAAAATGGTATGAGGTGGTTTGCAAGAAAGAGCGTGCAACTCGCTTACCCCGCTGATGTTATTGCGATAAGCAAAACAGTTTTTAATGTAAAGAGCCTTAAAGGGCATGAATGTAAAGGCTCAAATGGAATAAATGTCAAAAACTTTAATACAAGATTGAAGTCATAAACAGGAACATTAAATGGAACTGGTGGGTATACATTAGTAAGGCCCTTTAAAAAGTGGACAATTAAAAGGGCTCTTTTATGAATCCTCCTCCAAGAAGCATTTGAAAACAGAAACACTGCTAGGTAGTCCTTAATGGTTGGCCAGATTGGCTAAATTGAACAGAAAGGAAAGCACCATAAGTGTGTCACATAGAAATGGATCCACATTCTTATCCTTGCACCAGTTGCTGAACGTATTCCAGAGGCAACGGTACAAAGATTTAGTTGCTGGCCTTCTGGCCAAAAGCAAAATCTCCATTACGTCATCCAGGAGGTCCCAATCCTTGTATCTCAGCCTTTCAGAAACCATGCGTGGAGGTTGAGTGTCTTGACCTCTGAATGGAGAACCTGACCTTCCACTTACGAGAGAAGATCCTCTCTTTGCGGAAGACGTATTGGAGGGCAGATGGACAAGTCGAGAAGGTCCGGGTACCAAGTCCTCCTGACTCAATCATGAGCAATCAAGATCATGGATTCCCCGAACTTTCTCAACCTGCTGATCACATGAGGAATGACAGGGACTGGAGGAAACGCACACAGACCATGAACGCGTCTCCTAGAACTCCTCTTGGGTGAAATTCCCTGGAGCAATACCGTTCGCACTTCCGGTTGACACCGGTCGAGAACACATCCACTTCAAGGGTTCCTCCATAGGGTGAAGATCTCTCCAGGGACTTCCTGAGATAGTTCCCACTCGTGGGAGACGGTGCTCTATCTACTCAGAGGGTCCGCCGTTGTGTTCTGCTCTCCGGCTAGGTGAACTGCCGATGGCGATTCCTTCTTGAATTGCCCAGAACTAGAGCTGCATTGCCTCTCTGCACAGTGGTAGTGACCCTACACCTCCTCTCTTGTTGAGGTAGTACATGGTCACTGTGCTGTCTGTCATTATCAGGACATTCTTTCCCCCATACAGGAAGGCTTTCAATGCTAGTCTGATTGCCCTCGTCTCCAACTGGTTGATATGTAGTTTGGACTCCGATGGAGACCAACAACCGCTGACTGTCAGATCATTGGGGGCTCCCCACCCAGTGTGTGAGGCCTCCGTCACTACTGTTATCTCCGGCCATGGTTGCCAGAAACCTTCTCCCTTTAGGATGTCGTCTCTGCAAGCCCACCACAGAAGGTCCTGAGCAACTTTCCAGAGGATTGGGACCACTGAGTCCTGAGAGCCCATTGAAGGGATCTCATTCTCATCGGGACTGTCATGCACCAGCCCTGGAAATTGGTTCACCATTGGAAGTACTACTAACATGGCTTCCGGTTCCCCAACTTCAATGGTCTAGCTTATTTCAAGATGGCCGACGGAACCTATAACTGGCAAATCAGACCAGCGCACTGTGCGTTGTATCATTCCTTGTTACGTGCGCTGCCAGTCTCTCATACCAACTAGCCTTACTTCTCTTTCCCGTATTTCCCTTTGTTCAAGCCTTTCCTGACCTTTCTTTATACTGCCACTCGCGGTGACTCTAAGCTTGCAGGTAAGGTGACCGGGTCCTATCTAACTGTGTTTGCAGTCACGACGCGTACTTTCAACCACTACGCGTATTCCGTGTGTGTGTCTCTCTCGGCGACTTCTCTTAGCCTCAGCGATAGGTACCCGCTCTTGCGGGTTGTTAATTTCTCTTATCACTATTTACCTGTCTGGTTCTGTCATCTCCGTTTCCTTTTCTGTGCAGCTTTTGTATCCTGTTCGGAACGCCTCTTCTACGTTCTGTCTGTTAGGTGTTCTTCCCGGAAGACTGTGTGACCGCACTTTCTCTACGGTCTCACTACCCACCTGTCTACCTCAATCTGGAGGAGGAATGAGTGGAATCAGTTACCTGTTTTCCCCTACATCATCGGAGGTCTGTATCCGTGGGATCGGCAGACCAGATCCTCTACAAGGAGCAAGACTTCTTGTTAGTTATTGCTATCATCCTTGAATACGGACCGGATTCCAACCGGGTTTTCTTTTGCCAATCAGCTTTTTCCCCGTTTTAGGGTGTGCTCCTCGGGTCACCTCCGGATCTGTAGTATATTCAAACCACGGAGGCTGCCGGGGGAGCGTGGCCCTACCTATGACAAAAAAAAAAAGAGAAGAAACCTGGTAAAGGGGCAAGGATCAAGACGAAGAAGAAGAGAACAGTCAGCATGTGTTAGGGAGAATTCTCTCTTTAGGCTGAATTTCCTAACCTAGTGAGTCCCCCAGCAGCTTTGCTGGATTTCTGGAGTTTGTTTTTTTCTCCTGCCAAGAGTGAGACTCTTTCTCCCACTCTTGGAGATGATTTATGGTGTTCCTTTGACTGTCAATGTGTTTTATGGGCTATGGGGTCCTTTACTCCATAGGGTCTCATGTGTTTTTACTATGTGTGTTACACAGCACCCTCCGTGCAGTGACACAGGGGTGTCATAGTGACACCCCACCATAAACTCCCTACCCTGGGACTGACAACTGTCTCCCAGGGCATGTAAAGTCACAATTGGCTTTACTGGTCCCAAATTATTAACAGAAACCAGTACAAACCATCATATTGTGGACGTACTGGTCGGGGCAATTCAATTGCCCCGGGGTCTGTTAGTCGAGGGGGCATGTCTCCGTCCCCCCTGATCGAGATTTGGCTGGTGGCAGTGGAAACTACTTTTTATATTCGACCGCGAATATTTCCCTATGGGATTTTCCCATTGTTCGAGGCTACCAACTTTAATTATTTAATTCTCATACCTTCGAACATACCGCCAGTTTATTTAATTAATATTAATTTTCCGGTTGGTATTTTTTGTCAGGTCTCGATTCTAAACTGGCATTTGTGTTCTCTTCTGTGACTCCAACCCAAGTCGAGCCCTTTGTTCCACTTTTTGGCGGGCTTCTCCACAGAAGCCTCCAAAAGTGGTGCCACTCTGTCTGGGTACCACAGGGGGCGTGGGAGGGGGTTTAGGCACCCTGGACTGAGTTACCTTGGTAACTCAAGTCTCACTCTTGTGTGATTGGCCCAAGTGGTGAGCCGGCCGGCTCACCACTTAGCATGTTTGATTGACAGCTAGGCTAAGTGAATGGGGGTATGCTGCATAAAAGCAGAGCTTTGGGGACTGGAACTTCAGAAGTCGCCACAGGACCTGAGAATCCGACGAGGGAGAAGCTGAGCCGACCTACCACGACGACACCACCGGTGGAGCCCTGCGGAACCGACTCACCACTTCCCGACGACAGAGAAGATCTCCCGGCTGGAGAGGCTTCTTCCCGTGACTGGTGGGCACAACCAGTTTACCTTCTTTTCTTCGCACCCCAGACCGGTTTGTGGTCGAACTGCCCGTGCCAAGCACCCCGGCAGCCGGATAGCCACTTACCACTGAACCGCGAATCAACGGACCGTTCCTTGTACCTGAGAAACTCTGTGGCTGGTTTCTTCCCTGGCAGTGCAACAGACTCCTGTCTTCCTCCCCGACGAGATCCTCTCTTCCCCCGACTTGCATCCGCTGCCAGGAACAACTGCCCCCACTGGAGTGCTCTCACCACTTTAAGGTACCGTGTCCGCCAGGCCTCCCTTTCTAAAGATTGCTACAAGGTAATAATAACCCCTTAACCTTCTGGACTGGGCTGGCCGCCTTGACCCTCTAACTGGTCCCTTTCTTTGGTCCAACTCCTTTTTGACCCGTTACAAGACTTTTGTGCACTGAAACCATGTGACCTTGGACACATTTCGTTTTGATCCTCTTAAAGCGGATCCGGCCTACTGACCCTGAATTCACGGTGTTACTTTGCCTTCCTCTCTTGTTGTGTTCGTGAAAAGTGTTGGGATCTGTTTCAATTTATTCTCTGCTTTTCTCTTCCTTTTTTAAAACGAATTATTAGAGTGCCATCTACGTTAAGCGCTCACCGCTGTCTGAAAATAAGTGGGGCTTTACTTAAGACTTGTCTAATATTCTTCTAAGGGAGTGTATATCTTTTAGTGACTGTGGTTTTGAATTGCTTACTATTAGTGCCTGTGTGTTTTTCTAGATGTGGTTTTAAATAAATAATTATATCTCTTTTACACCAAGCCCTGGTCAGTGTTTACTTGTTCTATTGTGTTCTCTTGACCTATTGTGAATACTCTGTATACTGCCTAACTCTTCTTGAGGGAAGTCTGACTGCTCAGCCACAGCTACCAAGTGAATCTGTGTGGTACAGACTGCTACAAAGCGGGTTTACTGTCAAACACCTGTAGTCCTAAATCTTTTGCAGTGGTCCCAGAGGGAACTGCACAGGTTTCTGCCTAACAGCATGGAGGAGGTTCCTGAAGAGGCAGGAGGGGAGGAGGAGGTCCAGCCAGACACTCTGGCACCAGGAAAATGCAGGATGCCACAAGACCGAGCAACGTCAGAAAATCGAAGGCTCCGGCCTTGCTCCAGAATGCTCAGATACTGAGCATTCTGGAATTTTGTTATCGTCTGCAGAATTTGTTGAGCTCTCACCTCCGGTGGCAAGACTTTTCCTGAGGAAGTATCCAGGACTGCTCCAATAAATTGGTATTCCTTGGGATGGTATATGGGAATTCTTGTAATTGATGGAGAAGCCCAGTCTGTGGTTCGAGTGGCAGGTTATGCTGAGATGTTCCCGGGCTTGCTCGGGTGAACGAGCCCTGATCAGCCAATCGTCCAGGTCAGGGCAGACGTGAATTCCCCCTCTTCTGGGACCTGCTGCCACCACTGCCATCAACTTGGTGAAACCCCCTCAGGGCAGAGGTCAGCCTGAAAGGCAGAACTCGAAACTGATGAGAACCGCGAACTTCAGATACTTTCTGTGCTTGAGATGGATTAGCAAACGCAATTAAGCATCCTGAAGGTCCAACGATGCCAACCAGTCTTGGAATTGGAGAGCCTGAAGTATCTGAGAAAGGGTAACCATCTTGAACTTGCCCTTCCTGAGGAACTTGTTCAATTTTCTCAAGTCCAAGATGGGTCTCCATCCTCCGTTCTTTTGGGGGATTAGAAAATACGGGGAGTACCATCCCTTGTTCCTCTCCCCTACAGGTATATGCTCTATTGCACCTTTCTCTAGCAGGGTCAACATTTCCTGCACAAGGAGCGGATCTGGAATTTTGACAGTTGTATCCCAGTGGATGATCCAGATGCCTTTTTTGAAAAGGAAGGTAGTAACCTTGGGCTTCCGTTTCCAGTGCCCATGCATCTGAAGTAATGCCCCGCTATTCGTTCAGAGACTGAGAAAGTCTGCCTCCCAACAAGAGTATTGTGGGTGAAGGCCTCAGAGTTGCTTGGAGGTGGCTGCTGCAGTGGCTGAGGGTACAGATGCCGCTGCTGGGGCTGATTTAGCACCCCTTCCTTGTCCGCCACGAGGAAATCTTCTCTGACCCCTCTGTCCAGCTTGTCCTTATCCTCTTCCAATTGAGGAGTAGAAACCAAAGGACTTATATTCCGAATAGGGTTGTTGAGGTTGTCTACTTGCGGCACTAAGGGATTTAGCCACCTCCTATGATGTCTGCATCTTCTCCAAACTTTCATCCGCCTTGCTACCAAACAACCTTGAGCCATCAAAGCGCATGTTGAGCAGTCTTGCCTGCAAGTCTTGTTCAAGCCCAGACTTACTAAACCATGCAAATCTGCGTAATAACATGCTAGCAGACATGGATCTGCTGATGCTCTCTCCAGTATCCAAACCAGACTGGAGGCATTCACTCATTGCCTCTTTACCATCTTTAATGATCTCCAGGAAGCCGTCTTTGTGTTCCGGGATGTGTACAGCCGCCATAGCAAAACTGTCCCACAGGGTAAAGGTGAATCTAGACCGTGTGCAAGTCACAAGAGTAGATTAAGGCCATACTGCTTGCAGTAAAAACTTTACATGCCCAGGCATCTACCCTATTGTCGTCCCCGTTAGAGGAGGATGGAAGGATAAGCTGATTGTCTGGTTGACGTAGCTGCCTGAACTACCAAGCTTTCAGAAGTGGGATGCCTGGTAAGGTATTCCGGGTCACTGCTGGAAGACCTGTACTTCCTTACAAAGTTTTTGTTAACTGCAGGCGCAGCTTCCGGGGTATCCCAATTAACAGAGGGCCATTTTGAATGGTAAAATCTTGTCCTTCAGAGGACCCTGTTCCAAGATGTCTGTCATGCCATCTTGTTCACATGATGGAGCATGCCTACTCCACCCCATAAACTCAATGACCTTTCCGATTAGCTTTCTGTAGGATGAATCTGCATGTTCAGAGGGGTCAGGCCTGACAAATTCTAGTTCTGGCGAGGTATCCAAGCCACTTGTTGACTGGAGATTGTCATACAAATCTCTCAGTCTTGATTCATCTGAAATAAGTTCTTCCGGCACAATGGGAGTGCCAAACTGCAGACCAAACGGTGGTGAACCCTTATCAGAGGGTTGGTCCTCCTCATAGATTGCAGACAGACTTAAAAGTCTTTCTTAGGTACAAGTTCATAAACCTCGCCTTGAACCAATCGCTTCGACAATATCGAAGTAGTTGAAGACTGCTTGAAAATGGCACCGGTTTACTCGGCGTCAACATCGATAGCTCCGACTCTGATGGAGTCGGCAAAGTTGTCGAGGCCTTCGACGCTGTGTGGTTTTTTGTCGAAGCCAAAATAGGACTCTGCTCTGGACTCGTCGACATGCTCAACGACTTCTCGTCGGATCGAGAACTTTCGATGCAACACCGGCTTTGAGCTCGGTTTCAAATTTGTAGCTTTTGACTTCCATTTGGCGTCCCTCGGAGCGACAAGGGCATGGCTCTTTTGCATTTCTTTCGAGGGGGTCGAGGCAGCATTCACGAAAATTTGCAACATCTTCGAATGAAATGCGGTCCACTTCGTCAGGGAATCTGACTTCGTCTGGCATCTGATTACCTCTGTGGAGGAATCACTTGAGGTTGAAGGAGACCTATGGCGTCTCTTCTTTGCCTTCTTTGAAGAAGACGACGACGAAGACTGCCCCGATCGGCACCTTTTGGACTTTTTGCACCGGGATGAGTCCCTCGAGTCGCCAGTCTTTCTCCCGCTTCGAAGATGACTTCGATGCTAACCTCCACACCACCAGTTTACCTCTACGCTTCCCCAAGAGCTTTCTCCGTCATAGCCTGACAGGACCCACAATCGTCGGTACGGTGCCCGGAGCCCAGACACCAGAGGTAAATGCAGTGAGGATCCATAATTGACATTTTCGAGCCGCAGTCATGGCATTTTTTAAAACCCGAGTTGGGCATCAAAGGAGTAGATGAAGAAGACATGTTCTCATGAAAACTGAAGTGCACCGTAATTTCTTCGAAGTGTAAGCTTGGAAAAACAGAACTGAGGCCAACGGGTGCTGCAATGCGCTATTTATGCTGGTGATGATGTCGACTGTCGATGGAGGCTCTCGAG
This sequence comes from Ambystoma mexicanum, assembly GCF_040938575.1. NCBI lineage: Eukaryota > Metazoa > Chordata > Amphibia > Caudata > Ambystomatidae > Ambystoma > Ambystoma mexicanum. The sequence continues at coordinate 1,284,341,869 of NC_090934.1, forward strand.
GGACATCGACTCGATGACTCTGCATACAGCGGCCTCGGTCAAAAAAAAATCTGAATCAGCAAAGCTGGAGAGATATATTATCATAAGATGAGGAATTCGTTGGAGGACACCAGCCACCGAGATAGGTTTCTAACATCCCAATACTCACCAGAAAGGTCGAGTATAATGCAAGATGGTACTCGCCCTGCATAAAAACTACTTGCCAATGCTAGTGGGTTAGTACATTTTTCTAGCCCCGATAACCACAATGTTTTCTGTTAAGACATAATTGCAACTGTTCCTGCCAGGACTATACTTCTACTTCATACATCTGGTTTCTCACCTAGTTTACTCTCCTGCCAGGAATGGGTTTCAATTTCCCACAACTATCAATGGTTTCCTCTCTTTTTGGTATTGGCAATGTGGGTTCCAGGTTTCTTCAAACTGATGTCCCGGATGACGGGAATTGTACCCCATTCGCCCTTCTCCCTCTGCTTTATAGGTTACTGGCTGTTGTCAATGTGGGTCCAAGGTTCCCCAAACTGATGTCCCAGGTAAGGGGAACTGTACTCTCGCTCTTGTCCCTTATGGAGCACCCTGGGGTTACCTTTTGCTTCAGGTAAACTCACCAACTTCTTTAGGTCTCTCCGGGTGATGTCAAGGGTCTACAGTGCTTTTCCGCTACAGTTGGGACCTCGGGTCACGGTCAGACCGTCTGCGGTCCCCCAGCACTACTGACAGCTTTTCCGTCATTGCTGCTGCTTACGCGGTGCTTCCCAGGAGCTTGCCAGACTACATCGGGATGTCCGGTAAGCCGGTCTGCGGAAGCAGCCCTCTGTCTCTCGGGAACGCTTCACTTTTTCTGCTGGGCTTCCCGCTGCGCACACTCTGCTGTTTCCTATTACTACTATGACTTTGGACGGGGCCTTCACTTCGGCTTCTGCTGCGCACATCCTGCAGTTTCCCGTAACAACTTCTACTGCAACTCCTGCTGCTTTGGCTGCTTTTCTTCTTCTTCACTCCTTCACTCCTACGTTCCTCCTCGGCTGCGGCTGAGCTTCCCATTTAAATGTCCTGCTCAGGTGTTCAGAATTAGTACAACTAGACTGCGCATTCTGTTTAACGTCATCAGTGATCCTCATCAACTCTTCTTTCTTCTTCTTCCTCGTCTCAGTACTAAATACATTCTGGGCATTAAGTCCTTAACATTTTTATATTTCCCAAAGTTAGGTTGTTTCAAATGATGGTTAGAGGAAGCATTAGATGTCATATCAACATTGTTTAATAACATTTCTTGGATTAGGATATTTACTCAAGACAGGACTCTTTAAGTTAGTGGTTATCACTTGTGATTCATATATTCCAGAAGTACAAACCCTATTCTGTTTTGTTAGTTTTTCCCATTTTACTGTTGGGGTTTTTACATGGGTGGGTGTTGCATAGTGGCAACAGGCCATCAGGTGTCTGGGGATTATAGGATTTTCATCCTTACAAAAGGATGAATACTGCGTCCCTCCCAAGGGAGTCACCACTTCTCCCAGACAGCCAGCTTCTCCCATGTGATCCTCCTGCATAATACCACCCCCAGCAGCTGCCTTACCCTGGTCACATGGGAGGAGATTTTAGGCTGGGATTATTGATGACTTTGTAGGAGTCATCACAGTGGCTACTCAAGAAGATATATGAACACCTCATTGTAAGTCCCCCGCTCCTATGAAATACCCAGTGGAGACTAGATTCAGAATTTTTGGATTCTCTTCTGAAGTGAATATTAGTGAATCATGTAACCAGAAAATGGGGAGATAGGTCTTAATATCTTGGTGGGATAATTGCCTTTTAGAAAGTGAATAACTATGAACCATATAACATAGAAATGAATGGATTAAATATCTTGCTATGTTTAGGGATGTTTTAAATTGTGCTCATATATTCATCACATGATAGTTTATTGATGATTTCTTATTTATTGTGAATTGTATAGTGTATGTTTACTTGTTTCTACACTTTATTGAATTTACTTTATTCGGCATAATCAGAATAATATTTCACTTATCAGCGGTCAGTATTGGGCAACCCCCCATTTCATTTCTTATGAGAGGCATTTCATTTTAAGGACCAGTACCGTACTTAGCATGCAGGGGTGAGTGCTGGGCACTGCATGAGGGAACTAAGGAAGCTCTGTGGAATCTGCCATTTACCACCTCCAGGCAGGGCATCATGAGTTATGAGGCTGGTGGTTCCCCCAGGAACTCCGAGATCTTCAGCCCCGCGTTGTGAACCCTGCATAGGTGACTATAATATACTCAAGCCCCTGGTTGGTCGCTGTGCAAGCGAGAGCCCATTGGCACCCTAAACACACCAACTACTCGCAGTGGCTCTTACATGGGCCTATAAGGCACATACAGGTGTGCTTTTCCCTTCCAGGTGTTGTCTCCTCCATCTTATTTTCTGCTTTGTTGATTATTTTGGTAAGCATTTTCCAAACTTTTTTTAAATGCTGGGCCTACCCTTGAATAAGAATGATATTGTCGGAGTCCCCCAAATGCAAAAAACAAGGGGGGTCCTGGGAAGTACCTCTGCCATACATTAGTCCTGGTTATGAGAGCCTTACCCAGATTCTTTAGCTCACTATCATTCAAATGCAAGACATGCTTATATATTCTATTAAAATCAGTCACTGTTCTCACTTATCAATGAGTTTTGTGCGCTCCCAACATCTCACTAGGATGCCCTTCAGTCTGCACTAAGGGGGCCATCCCTATATTTTGAGGAACACTTGTTTGAGTACAAGCTCAACTGCCTGTCCTCCTCAATTATCCTCCTTCACTGCAGATTCGGTGCCCGAGAAAGTGGTAAAAGGCCCTTCAGCCGTGCTAGTCAGTTAGAAGACCCAGCTCTCCACCATCCTGGCTTAATTCCAAAGCGAGGTCTGAATACCCTGTGATTTTGGTCTGCTTTCACCAATGAAGCAGTCCATTGCCAGTTCCTGCTATCATTTGCTAGATTTTCTGTAGCAGCTTGGTAAGGCAGTTCTGACTTTCAGAAAGCGCAGTCTTCAGTTGTTGCCGGGGGATTGGGCTGTCGCCTGCATATGTCTCAGTGGAGTTATCTCTTCAATGGCACTGGTCTTTGGGGTGCAACTATTTCTGGAATTCAAAGTTGTTATCTGGTCCAGCCATAGATGAACACCATGGCCACTAGTAATGACAATATTGATAACGCAATCTTGTTCGGATAAGACGTTGAACTTGCATGAATACACATCTAAGCACTACGTAAAGGCACTCCACCAGACAAGACAGCCCACCCATCTCTCATCCTCGGAGTCAGAGGCCACATGACTCAATCCAGGGGCATTGCCGCAAAAATGGTGGGCATCTCAGAATCTCTCTCCCTGCCCCACCTCCAGATAGCTCACAGCTGTGGCTGGGTTCCCCTGGTAGACCAGTCAGAGAGCCAACATTGTCACACTCCCTCTCGAACACAAACACCCAAAACCACACACCGCCCCCCTAATGAGGGGCCTACTGACTCAATTGGTATTGTAGATCAGCTTGGGCTCTGTCTGAAGCTGCTACATGAAAAGCATGCTAGCTGGTAGAGGACTTGCACTACCCATTGTTTCAGTGATAAGTCATGACTACATTTGGCATAACCCAAGGACCGCTAGGTATTTCAATTAAAAGTATAGATTATTTGGAGGCTGGTTCAAGCTGTATGTGGAAGTGATGAAATGTTACAAGAATGGTCAATCAGGTACTCCTAATGCATATCTTCTTCACAACTTGCTGTGAACGCTTGTGTTGCAGCTGGCTAGACCATACTGCACTTTGAAAGAATGAAAAGACAGTAGTCTTAAATAAATTTGGAAACCTGGCCACTAGGGGCCCCACACCTTTTTTTCTGCAGTCAACACCCCCAAACACGTGTTCCACAAGTTTATGCCAATCACAGTCTTTGTATCATATAAGCAAGGCGATGGCAGGGAGGGAGCTGTGAAGAAGGAATAGCTTTCGGCTTAGTTTACCTAAATCGCCATCTCTCCTTTAGCCTTGCTTGAGCTGGATCCCAACTTGTTAGGTCCAATTGCACAAAATCAGAATGCTGAGGGCAGGATGGGGAGAAAAACCACATATGCCAACACGTTTCAACTAAAGAAACATACACTTAACTTCTTTGCCAAAAGAAAATTCCCACCTGGGAAAGATGTCGGGTGAATAATTCTTACAAAAAATCATTGGCATAGCTAATATCGTTGAACTACACATTTCTGCAAGGAACACAAAACTGAACAACTACAGATGTTGCCTTAGGTCGTTGGAACACACATGAAGTCTGTGGGGAATGAAAAAGAACAATTGTATGTACAGCCTTTGAAAAAACAGGACACAATTCCCTTGGGAGTAGTGGATTTCCGCACCTTGTTATCTGGTGAACCAGAACATTTAATAAAAGGATTGTGACATATGAAAATCTCTCATTCAGTACAATAGATATTATGCTAATAAATTGTGCAGCCTGAGGAACATTAATGTCCTTATTTAAATGAAAATATGATATATTTAGGCATGAAGGAAGGAGGCCTTTAAAACTACTTTATCTGCACGAAAGACAGATAAACATGCCTGACAAGAGAACACATGCAATTATGTAGTTGTTTTCATTCGGTTAGCCAGCATACATTCCTCAGAAAGTTTATGACTGGGGAAAATATAATAATTATTTTGACTTTCCACAGAAGGGTATTTTTGTACAAGTCACTTGTATCATACCATGCTTCAGAACGTGCATACAATATTACAGGGATAGGTAACCCCAAATGAGAAAAGGAGAGCTGGGCGAGTGATTGAAAACAGAGCTGCATGAAGGATGAGAACAAATCTAGTCAGATTTTCCCCATATCTCCCCTTTTACTACACCCTTTTCCTAAAGGTCAGCATCAGAAAAAAGGAATGACTGATCATATTCTAATGGTGCCAGGCTTCAAACCATGCACCTCCTACACAAAATTATATCCTAGAGTTGGTCCCTATAGGCCTTGTCTTCAGTATCAAGATCACAAACAGAAAAGGTGCAGCCCTCTTGCATTTTTTATAACACACCTTTCTTCAGGGCTTTGTTCTTGCACCTTTTAGGCTCGTTACAACTCAATGTTCTTCCTCCACAGAGGAAGAGCGAGATGAATGGCTGGTCAAAGAGGATTCCCTAGTGGTGGACAAGGGAGGTGCGAAGCCCGCCCAAGAAGAGGCATTCTTACCAACAGCCCCTGCATCAGCCGCCTCAAAACCTCTCTGAGGCCTGAGTCACAAAACACCAGTGGGAGGCAGGCTGTCTCAGCATCTTAAAGAATGGCGAAACATTACTTGGGATGCTTGAGCATTGGAAACCATAGCCCACAGCTACTGCCTTCCTTTCATTCAGAAACCTCAGAACCATCCACCGGGGAGCCACTCTGAGGGTTCCAGATCCACTTCTTGTGCATGAAATTTTGACCCTGCTAGAGAAAGGCGCAATAGAATCGGTGCCTGTAGCAGAAAGGAACAAGGGATGGTACTCTCCATATTTCCTAATACCCAAGAAGGACGGAGTACTGAGACCCATCTTGGATTTGAGATACTTGAACAAGTTCCCCAGGAAGGACAAATTCAAGATGATCACACTTTCTCGGATCCATCATGCCCAGCAACGGTAGGATTGGATGTGGTCAATGGACCTTCAGGATGGTTACTTTCATGTGCTTATCCATCTCAAAACACAGAAAGTACCTGAGATTCGCCGTTGGTGGTTTTCATTATCAGTTTCGAGTTTTGCCTTTTGGGCTGACCTACGCCAAGGGTTTTTACCAAACTGTTGGCGATGGTGGCAGCTAGTCTCATGAGAGGGGCGATTCACATCTACCCCTACCTGGCTGATCAGGGCGCGTTCTCCCGATCAAGTCCTGGATCATCTCAACGTCACCGGCCACTTTCTTCAGCGACTGGGCAACTCCCTCAATTACAAGATAAAGTACCCCCTCTGAGGGAGATTCCTAGACATTTGAGGTTCTATTTTCGGTAGGAATTGTATTTAACTTCACGATTCACATTGAGGATTTAATATAAAACATTCGGAGCATCCCGAATCGAACTATGCGTGTAACGTCATCACGCCACGACATGATAACGTCATGCAGTAAATAGCTGCCATTTTGAAATCACTGAGACTCAGTCGGCAAAACCGATCAGACGTGAGAGGGCACAGGGAACACGTAGACCTCATTAAACAGAATCCATGAGATCTAGATATTTTGGCACACTGGTAATACATTGTTGTCAGGAAACCATGGGAACTTTAGTACATTAAGCACAATTTATTTTACACCAAAAGGCTCCATTTTCGATTGTGCATGGCATTACGAGTACCAAGACATTGGTAACATTACAAAGTTGAATAGTAGTTTGGTAGAAGAAAAAGAAGACACATCCTCCACTATGGGTGAGGATACCAAGGGATTTGGTAACTAAGAAGGACAACTAGTTTTGAATAGATCAAGTAGTTTACATTTTTGTTTTCTACTCATTAGGGATTACTGGATTTTCTGGTCAACTTTATCAGCTATAATATTACTCTCTGAACATAGTCCTCACAGTTTGGAGTGGGCTCAACCAACTGACACTAGGTGAATATTAATGAAAAATCATGATAGATATGGATTACCTAACGTATCTATAGAGTAAGGTTATGTATGGATGTTCGCACTAAATAAGTATACTCTCTGGTTTCAGGTTTTGGAAAGCAACAAGCAGCTTAATGCATGAAAAAGTATCAATAATAGCTGCTAGGGAAGGAATTTCCCGAAACGCGTAGAGCATATGATTTTTTTGTATTGATGGATTATGAATTGTTGATGTATGAATGTTTGATTTATTTTGCAAATGACAAAAAATATAAATATATGTACAAAAGAATCTGGCATTAATGCTTTCTTGTGAACAATCAATTACTGATTTATAAATTGTGTAAGAAAGTGACTACAGAAAGAAATTGATCTAGATGGTCTAAAATATTGCACTACATTACAATTTGGTGTGCAGGGGACGGGAGTTTTCCACAAGGTTGTGGACACCTGGTTGAGTGATTATGTAATTGGCAGAGTGAAGATTCTGCTGTGAAAGGCGAACAGTTGGGCCTTTTCCAGAGATGATGTAGATGTCCCATTTGTATTAATTAGGGCCAAGGTACAATTGTCTCTAGAAAGCACCTCCCCATAGGCCCTTCTGTATACTGAAGCCCTTACAAGTGTCAATTTCTGCATCCTCCTATGTTCCATTGACAAAAGCCTTGGGGGCATCCCTAGATTGCCATCTAAGCCCCGAAAACTAGGCATTGCGGGAGAAGGATAATCACAAAGAGACTGCATCTGGCTTTATCAGTGACTAGTGAGTCTATTTTAAGAAGTTTACATGCAATCAGGTGTTTACTCTTACAAGTGAAGACAAGCGAGCCTACTGTAAAAGAAAGAAACCATCATCCAAACAGCTTCCAGTAAATGTGTGCCTTCCTTCAAAGAGGTATTAGCCAATCACTTTTTTTTTTTAAAAGGGAACCTTTTTTTGCTGTTGCACTTCATCCCGTCTTCTGACCATCTCATTTGCAAGGTTATTTTTTTTTTAAAACTTTGGTTTTTATTAGCATTTTGTAAAACATAAAAACAGAAAAACGGGGCCTAGCTGAGGCCCCCTCCCCACTCTTTCACGGCCCTCCCCCTCCCACCCGCTCACCATGTCCAAACCAAACATAACAGCAAAAAAAGAGACCAAACTTTCACATATTTTCCTAGGTCTTTGGAGCGCCTCAACATGTGACCCATTCAGTTACTGGCCAGAAGCCGACATCGCCCCAGGCCGTGGGGATCCCCCGATTGGGTGCTGTCCTTCACTGCGGTGGTCGCGCCCCAGCCACCCGGGGACACGATTTCGGGACTAGTGGAAATCCCATCCCCATGCCTGCTGGACCCCATACCATTCAGCGAGGAATGAGCTTGAGTCATTGTTCACCAATGCAGTCAGTTTGTCCATCAAGAACATGTTCTTAAGTTTTTTGGTCCAGTCGTCTTTAGAAGGTGTTTCCGGGCTCTTCCACCTCTGGGTCAGGGCTACTCTGCCTCCTTTCAACATGGTTTCCCACATCCTAGGGTACCGGTGTATTTCCGTTTACTCCGGGGGGAGGCCCAGCAGCATGGTCAGCAGGTTGAGGGGTAGAAGTTCCTCAGTTACCTCCGCTATCCAATCTCTCACCGCTTCCCAATAGGTTTGTACCTTCGGACATGACCACCACATATGACTTCTAGTCCCTAACTGGCCGCAGCCCCTCGGGCATTCAGGGGATAACCCTGCAAACATTTTCGAGAGTTTTACTGGATCCCTGTGCCACCCCTGCAGGATTTTAAAGTTGTGTTCCATGTCTGAGGTAAAAAGATTGCCATGAAACGATATCTTGAAAATGCGAGCCCAGGCGTCCTCAGATATCTCCTCCCCCGCCAGGTCATTCCAATAACCCCGGAATCCTCGCCTAGCCTGGAGGTCATGAGTGTTTAGGACAGTGTACATGCGGGAGACCGCTCCCCCTTTCTGGAGGTTGCTGAGACCAGGAGTTTCTCGAAGGGCGTTAATTGTCTCCGCAGGTTGGGGCTCCACACGGGGTCGCTGAGGATGCCCTTGAGGCCGAGGTATTCGAAGATGGAGGGTCCCGCCTCCCAGTCCCTCCCGGAGGTCCTCATAACTCAAGAATTCTCCCTCCCTGAACAGCTGGCCCGCCCATTCCATTCCCGCATCTGACCAACTCTGGGATTGTCTGAACCTCTGCTGCCCAATTTCAGGGAGGGCCCCCACAAGGAAGTCATGGGGGACGGCCATGAGGAAAGATGTGCTGTTCGGGGGCACTCCCTCCAAATGTCCCAGAGAACACCCAGGGTCGGGTGGGATAGAGCTTGCTTCGCAATCGACCTGCGAGGAGCCCACAAGAGGTCACGGACTTTTAGAGGGTGGACATCCATGTCCTCTAGGTATGACCAATATGTCCGTAGACCTTCCTTCATGTGTTCTAGAAGGACCCACAGTTGCGCTGCGTGATAGTACAGTTGGAAATCTGGAAGACCAAAACCCCCCTCCTCTCTCGGAAGCGTCAAAGTGGCCCTGCCAATCCGCGGGGTTTTCCCCTGCCAAATGAAATCTCGGACCCCCTTGTGTAGGTCTATAAATGTTTGAGCGGGTACTCTGGTAGGGAGGGCTGTAAAAAGGTACAGAAGTCGAGGCAGTATGTTCATTTTGAGTGCCGTCATCCGACCGTACCATGAGAGGATCATTCCTCCCCATCTTCTCAAATCAGCAGCGATCTCGGATAGCATGGGTTTGTAGTTGGAGGGCCCTAGTTTTGTTAAATCCCTAGTGAGGAGAACCCCCAGGTATTTTATTTTGTTCTTGCTCACCGCTATCCCATGAAACCTAGTCAGGGGGTCTAGTACCGGGTCCACCAGTCGCATCGGAAGGAGGACAGACTTGGCGGTATTTATTTTTAGGCCTGAGAACCTCCCGAACGAACCAACCAGGGACAGGAGGGAAGGGACCGAAGAGCCCGGTTCCACCAGGTATGCTAGGATATCATCCGCAAATAGGGATAGCTTGAATTCCACCTCTCCCCTTCCGATACCCCTAATGTCTGGGTGGGACCTAACCGCTATGGCCAAAGCTTCCATCGTGAGGACATACAGGAGGGGGGAGAGAGGGCAGCCCTGTCTAGTTCCTCTAGTAAGGGGGAACGATTTTGACAGCACTCAGTTCACCTGGACCCTTGCTGTAGGGGCTCTCTAGAGTGCGGCAAACCAGCTCAGGATGTGCAACCTAAAGCCCATTCGTTGGAGAAGGAGAGTCATGTATCTCCACTCTACCCTGTCGAAAGCTTTTTCCAAGTCTAGGGACAGGATGCATGCCTCAAGATCAGAATTTTGGGCAAAGTGAACCAAGTCTAACGTTTTGCGGATATTATCCAAACCCTGTCTGCCCCTAATGAAACCCACCTGGTCCCTGTGAATTAGCTTCTGCATTATCCCCTCCATCCTCCTACCCACCACCTTAGCCAAGATCTTGACGTTGATATTGAGCAGCGATATGGGTCGGTAGGACGAACACTCCTTCGGGTCTTTTCCTTCCTTGGGAAGGACCACTATAATGGCTCCCATCATGGTGTCAGGGAGAGTGCCCCCCTCCAACACCGAGTTGAAAACTTTCGCCAGGTATGGAGACAGGGTGGATCGGAACCTCTTATAGAAATACACCGAGAAGCCATCCTCCCCCGGGGAAGTCCCCACCTTCATACCACCAATCGCCTTCTCCACTTCTTCCTCGGTTACCCGGCCCTCCAACCCCTCTGCCTAATCTCGTGAGAGGGAGGGTATCTGTATGGAGTCGAGGAACTCTTCGATATGGGCATCGCCGCCGTCGTATTCCGAGGTATATAGTGTCTCATAATATTGACGGAAGGCTTCGCTTATATGGGGGGGGTGTCAAATCCCATCGTGCCCCTGCTGTCCATCACTCCCTTCACCATTCTGCTTCTCTGGACCTCCCTCAGTTTCCAGGCCAGGATCCTGTCCGCTTTGTCCCCTTCTCATAGTTTTCTGTTTGACCATTTGGAGGCTTTTCTCCGTTTTATGGAGTAGGTTTTTCAATTGGAGCCTGTAATCCTCCAGGGTGGCCATGCGGTCACGCTCTAGGGTTCCTGCTGGGGAGCCCCCCGGTTGGATGCGCGCTATTTTTTCCCTCAGAGTTCTCTCCTGGGTCTCCCTTTCCCTTTTCTGTCGGGAACCAATTTTTATGAGCACTCCTCTTAGTGTTGCCTTAAAGGCGTCCCAGAGAGTATGCGTGCCCACCTCCCCATTGTCGTTAAGCTCGAAGAACTCTGTGATGGCCTCCAGAACGGTCTGGGCATGGATCTCGTCTCTCAAGATGGCGTCATTGCATCTCCAGCATCCCCTCCGTTCTTTGCACCAGTCCCCTGCCAAGGGCACCCTGACCAAGTCGTGGTCTGACCAGGGGACGGGATCTATCCTGTAACCCGCTATTTGTGGTCGGAGTACCTCATCCGCAAGGCTTTGTGGGAGGGGGAGTAGTATGAGAAAGAGTGAGCCCCCTCTCGGGGGGTGGGTAACGTGTCCACCAGGTTCAGGTCATCATTCACCCTTTGGAAGCAGCGGGACGTGGCGTCACCAGCGGGTCTGGGGCTCGGAGCACCTACCCGTTGTCTATCTCTGGATGGGTCTAGGACCATATTAAAATCGCCTCCCACCACCAATGGGCCTTGGACAAAGGTTTTCAGTCTTTCCCCCGTTCCCTTCCAGAATTGGGCCTGGCCTTCGTTCGGAGCGTATACAACCGCCAGGGTTATGGGTGATCCTTGTAGAGAGCCTCGTACAAAGAGGTAACGGCCTTCGGGGTCCTTTACGATGGAGTCTTTCGCGAAATTCAGCCCCCTTGCAATCAAGATTGCAACCCCTCTTTTTTTCCCTTTGTGAGATGCATAGAATATCTCTTCAATTCCACCACCCCGCAACCTGGGCTCCCTCCCCCTCGCCCAGTGTGTCTCCTGCACAAAAAGCAGGTCCAGCTTGGCCCTCCTAAATTCCCTACTGATTAGGGATCTTTTCGTGGAGGTGTTCAAGCCCCGCATATTCAGGATTCCCACCCCTAGGGCCGGTCGGTCGTCAGCCATAGTCGCTGTCGCCTTTCCCCTTGGTCACCGGTGTCGCAAGGGCGCTCACTCCCTGCTTACTGTATTTTCTCGTTTGGATCTCTTTGAAACGTTTCCACAACTTTCCCCCCCAACGCGTTCCCCACCCTAAATCCACCAACATGTGAACAAACCCCCTCCCCCCTCCCCAGCGTCCAGCCATGTAGTTCTTCCATTCCTGGGTTGTTGGCTGGACCACCAGCCGATTCCCCCTCAGCCAGGCGTCGGATCCCAAGCTTGCTACCGTAAGCCTCCCCCGGACCTCCTATTTTAGTTACTCTCCCGGGCCTTGGTTGGAACATCACTCGGTTCCCACAGTTATGGTCCCCTCTATGCCCCCTTATACTTGCAGTTCAAGGGGGTGCAGCAAACCAGGTATCTCCAGTGTCATTCTGCTTTCTAGGCCCGATGGCCTCCGTGGGGTCGCTGGTGTCACCCCTCTGAGTCGGCCCGGTCATCCTCCATGGGCGTTGGTGGTGTGTTCGGTTTCTTGAACTTTCTCGCGCCAGTTTTTCTCCTTCTGGGGTTGAGCTGCCCGGGGTGCCCCCTCTGAGCGCCTCCGGATCCACTGGTTCCCTCCGGGGGCGGGTTCGCCCACATAATCCTGAATAGCGCTTTTAATGTCCTCCTCGGTTACCAGCGTTGTGCGTTGGCCAGAGTATTCAAAGGACAGGGAGAATGGATATCCTCATCTGTAGGGGACCCCCTTCTCTTTCAGTTGTGTTAGAGGGCGGCACATCCTCCGTTTGGCTAGGGTGTAAGCAGAGAGGTCTTGAAAAATGGCGATTTGTGCGCCGTTGTATGTTATCGCCCCCGCTTTCCTCGCAGCCTCTTGAACTTTGGCTTTCTCCGTGTAATAGTGGAAGCAGGCCAGGACCGTTCTGGGGCCCCCGCTCTTCCCCCGGCCATGTGTACCCGGTCAAACGTGAGTTCCGTTGTCATTTCCTCAGCAAACAAGAGGGTGATGATGTCTCTCACCACTCAAGTCAGTTCTCTCTCCGTCTCACCCTCAGTCTCTGGAATTCCAAAGAACCTTAGATTGTTCCGCCTTTATTTTCATATTCGTCCATGATCCTGGCTCGCTCTTCGTCCCTCTTCTCCAAGGCTGCGAGCCGTGTGTCAAATTGGATTTCCTGAGATGTGGAGGATGTTTGATAGTTTTCCACTTGTAGGACCCTATCCTCAATTTTGTCTACCCTTTGGTCCAGCTTCTCGAACTTCTGGGCAATGTCGGATCTCATTTCTCTGATCTCCTGAAGGATGGAGGCGAAGCCCTTTTCCATCGTCATTGCGGGTTGGCCCGCAGGTTCCGTGTGGGTCATAGCGCCAGTGGGGAACGCAGTCGTGTTTGGTGGTTCTTGGAAGAGAAACGTTTGTAGGGCCTTCTTCCAGCTCATGGGGTGTCGTTGGTCCTTTGCGCGGGTCCGCTGCAGTCTGGGGGAGGTGGGGGGCGGGGGGGGGAAGAGTGCTGTGCCACCCCAGGTGTGTCGATTCACTCTTGCGGCGTGGTCGTGGGGTCTCCCTGCGGGGTTAGGGTGTTTATTGCCCCCCGGCTGCTTGGTGGATCGTAGCCCAGTGGGTCCCTGAGGGTATGCTGTGATGACCCGGGGGTCAAGCTGTTGAGGGTCTCCGGGACGTGGGTTCCGGTCCTAGTTTAAGGTGGGTCAGTCCCCCCAATCGGGCCTGTTGAACGGGAGGGGGCCTCTGGGCGGGCACTCGCCCCACCGGGTCCCGGCGGGGGCCACACACCCAGGTTCGCCTCGTTAGGTCCCGACAGGTTGTCTCGCGGTGTCTGGGGGGTCTTCTCTGGGCGGGTATACGCCCAGTATCCTCTGAGCCTCCGCCGCGCTCTTAGGTCCTCCTTGCTGGGGGAGGTGGGCCGTGCGGTGGCATGCGGCGGGCGGCGGGCCCGACCAGGGCCCGCCGCCTGTAGTCCTCCCCGGCAGTGGGGCTGGGGATCCAAGGCTGGTGGGCGGGAGAAGGCTGGGAAGCCGCCGCCTCCCTCGTGAGTGAACCGCAAGCCTCCCCAGGGGGCCTGAGCCGGCGCCCACGCCTCTCCGGAGGCCGATCGGGGGCGGCGCTCTCTTCTTCCGTTCGGGCGCGTGTCCCACGCGGCCCGCGCCGTCTTCGCCGGGGGGGTGCAGGCGGCCCACACCCTTAGGCTGATCCTCCAGATTCCCACTCCAAGCGCCACCTCAGTGGGGACTGCCCGCTGCAGTGCAGCAGGACGAGCCCACCCGTCTCCAACTCCTGTGTCGGCGGGCCTCGATTTTATCTTCCGGGTTCGCGGCCGACCGGGTCCTCTGCGGCGCTCCCGCCGCCAAGTCCACAGCGCCTGTTCTCCGCTCTCCCGGGGTCCTCGGACCTCGCTGTTTCGATCGGTGGGGGGCCCGGGGGTTCCCCCGCACTCCAGCCTCCTCTCTTGCCGCGGGGGGGTCTCGGGGGGAGGGCTCAATCCCCTCTTGCGACCCGGCTGTTGGAGGAGCACGCGGACCAGGCAGCCATTGCCTGCGCGCCCCCTGGTGGCCTCCGTGCAAAGTTATTTTAATGGATGTTCGCCCTTTTGGATCTCACGGGTATTGTGGTTAATATATGAATGTATTATGGAATGTATGTAACTACTGATCACCTTTGTGTCTGAAAAAAGTATTGTGCTTGCTCTGCTAAACAAATGAAACAGTTTGGTAACTTTAAATAAGCCTCCATCCTAGTCAGGTGCAATGCCTTATTTGGACCAAAATTCTGTTTTAAAGAGACACGTAATTCAACCAAGTCCTCTAATCAAGTGAATAAAAAAACAAAAACAGACCGATATCGAACCGTTTGTGTATGGGGCAGGATCAAAATGGACACAAATCTTTTTTTTTAAACTATCTGGTTTAAGTCAAATCTTACACTTACCAAGGCAGTGGATATAATCACGTACTATGCAAGTTGCATTGTAACGCTGCCGGGGACAAGAGACAGTCATGCAGTTTGTTGAATTACTGCATATATAATCGGTTGGTGGAAGCTGCCAGCAGAATTGGCATGTCATGTTAATTATGAAGTTCTGTTGTTTTTGCTTTTTCTGATCCTGTTGAATCAAGAACAATGGGATCCATATAAAATCATCAAGACAGTACATTAGCACACATTGCATATTACCAGTCTTTTTGTAATTGGCATGTTCAGTTATGTGCAAGTGAAGGAACGTTTTTCTATAAACATTTCTTATAAATCTTTGCCCTTCTAGGTTTCAATTTTATTCAAAATGTCATCTTTTAGGAACTTGGAAGCAAACTGCAGGTTTGGAGGTTAGAGTCATGAACTTTCTTTCACTAAATGAAGATAATCCTGATGTCTTAGACAACCCCACTACATAGAAACACAAGCCAACACTTTCAACCTCAGTTTCTCCAACAAAAGATGTGGAACATTTAAACACTAATCATTGTCTTTGCATATTCTGCTGTTCAGTTCAAATTACTGCTACATTTTCTACCTGGTTAGGTTACTTTGGCAGGGACAGAACATGCAACCTATTCATTGAAGAGACCGAGCATCATTCGGGTTATTGTGTTCAGTTTAAACGTTGAGCCCACAGTATAAGTTACTCACCAAATGGCCGTACTTAACCCCGGTTTCTCCAAACCCAAGGGATATCTTGACCACCACCCTCCCTCTTAAAGTGCATGCAGTTCTTCCAAGTCATTTCTTGCAGCAGAATGCACGATTACCTACTACCTTTCAAGAGATTCTCCATGCCCCTTACACAAAAGAGATTTTAAAGCAGTTCACTAACATGTCACTTTTAACCCAAGATCTTCTTCAGACGAATCTTGCAAAACAGTACATTGGACCAGAATTGATCATCAAAATATCAGTCATAGCAGAACACATGTGTAGCAGCACATGCAAAGGTACATGGCACTGAAAGCAAGGGCCCCCTAGCCCTGACTGCATGCTCATGCCGGTGTAGGTATAACAGCATTTCAATAGTAATCCAATTTGCAGGACACCACTGTAAGGAAGGCATGAAACAGTGAAGACAGACACAAGTGATCACAGTTCAAGGGTCTTTATTGAACTTCAATGGTTTGGCAGAACGCTGATCTAAACCTAAATCTAAAGATGGGAGCAAGCTACGACCATCAAATTAAAAAAAAACGCAGTCCTAGTGTAGTCTGTCAAAATAAAAGGATCTATACTAATAAACCTATTGCCAATCCTTACTTTTAAATACAAAATGGTGTGGGATAACAATGTATGCAAAAGAAAAGTGTTTAAGAAATGATATGTCAGGATAGTTGAGCAGTTGGGTTCCCAATTCCCCCATGTTTTCAGCATGGGTCAAGGCGGCATGTGCGGGCTTCGCACACACTCTTGCTTCTTGACCATGAGGTAACAGATCAACACACAGGCATAGCGGCCTTCCACCAAAGTCTCTCTCTCTCACAATGACAGTTTCTTATTGCAGAGGGCCTGATGTAACAAGCAAAACACAAGTTCCTTTCCTCTGTCAGGGTTTTCAATTTCAGAAATTCAAGACTGGTGTCTTTCCTTCGGGTTCGGACCACGGGTCCCCCTCGTCCGAGCTCAATTACTCTTTTCTACAATGTTCGCAACTTGGGTCTACCTTGCTCGGGCTCCACCCACCCCCCTCGTCCGGGCTCAGATCCCTTTTGATATTGGAATCGAAGACTTTCGAAAGTGCAATGTGTTTTGCTTAAACCATCACAGGACCACTTCGATTCACATCAATCTTCTACTTTCGTTTCTCTTGTCAGGATACTGTACAGAGACCTTCGACTGAGCACATTCACAGTGCCGAACCACTCTGTCGACGGTATCGTATCTTTACTTGTAACGTTCAAATATTCACCAGCAATTTAGTTTCACTCGCATCTTTCATCACATACGCTTAACAATATTAATTCCAGCACTCCTTTTACAATGTTGCCGCTTGCAACCTTGTCTTCAACACAGACTGGTCTGGCAACGGTCTCCCCAACTCACCGGCTGTGTTGTTCTCTGTCGGTTCGATATTCTTGGAGCCAAGGATTATACCATAGCGTGCGTTGCTCCTCCCCGCCTTGGTCAGTTACGAGGAAGGACCCTCGGTAGCTCAGACACAAAATGCAGGATTCTTCAGCGAGGTTTCGTGGTTTTACATTTTCTGCCTTGAAGGTTTCTTGAAAATAACGTCTTCCTGCCAAAAAGGTCGAGGGTATTGCCCCTCTCAAACCTCTCGTGTCTGGTCTTTCTCCCCGTGTTCAGCTGGCAACTCTAAACTGCTGCACCTTTGTGAGTTTTGCCTCACGCGGAGTGCACTCTCATGCTCCGCCTTTTATCCATGTGGGGAAGTGTAATGGAAGTCACGTGTGAGTGATTGTCGATAATTGCCTCACCTCGCCTGAGCATAGTATTGGGTCAGGTCCACGGCTCGGGTACGGGTCTGTTTTCTCCCAGAGCAGGTGTCCATGAAAAAGTGTTTGTGCAGGAAAAGGGGGTTGGGTTTCTAAATATCCCATCGCTAGGATAGGGTAAAGGAGTTACAGGAAAGGAGGATATCGCGTCTCACCATCTGGTGTCCCACACCCAGAGGAGCCCTCACCCAGGTGATCCTCTCGCACTGGTCCACCCCCAGCAATTGGATCCAAAGGCGATGGCCGTGCCCTGGCCACCTGAGAGATCCCCGGGGACTAGCGGGTGACACACCTAGTTTCTCACACCACCCAGTAAGCAATGGAGGTCCTGGACGCTTGCTTGCCAGAAGTATGTAACAATTTTATTGTAACTTATTTTTTATTATAAGTACCTTATAATCACAACAATTAAATATCCTATTTACAGTTAATTCCATACAATGTTCAAAATAGTTTCTATATAGATCCATCATTTCACCATATAATAAATTAATGCAACATAAGCATAAAATGTTTTCCAAAGCACTAAAATATCCATAGTAAAATCATGCCCATACGCTAAAAGGATAGTTCTGCAAATCTTTACAAGACTTTCACAGTACAATAACAAATGTTTAGTTGTTTCAATTGTCTGCAACCCACAAAGTCGGCAGTCGATTGTCTGTTTATTCCTAATATAAGTGTATGTAACAACTGTAGTTGTATTTATTTCAGTATGGGGTGATGACACAAACACAGAAAAGCATACAGGAAGCAGACGCAGACCCAGGATCGGGTGCCTTTAGAATATTATCAGGGCAGCTAGAGATCGGTGACTGGTTGATGGAGAGGTAGCAGGATACAGAAAACCTTGGACTTCAACAATATACAGACATACACATAATAAAGTGTTGTAATTCATCTTATAAAATATAATTGCAGTTGGGCATCAGAGTGGAGGAAGATCTCTGGGATAAGGCACTTCATGTAGTGGGAGCTCCTTCACAAAAAAACTCTGAGTATGGACTTGAACCATTCAAGAGAAGATTCCATTTTGGCACTCTTGCATTCCAGGAGAGTGGGGCAAGTAAGGAGAAGGAGCGGATGCAGCGCATGGGGTCTGGGGGCTAAAGTTAAGAAGGAGAGTTCTTGAGGGGTGTATGGAATTCCAGTCAACATAAGGCTGGTGCAGGGGTAGGCCAGGTGTAGATTTTTACAGAAGAATAAATAATTCGGCATTGAGCCAAAGGCAGTATGACAACAGTGAGCAGAGAAGGGGCAGGTACAAGGTAGTTTGTAGAGCGGTGGGTGGCAAAATTCAGGAATTTATTAAGAAGCGAGAAGGAGTAAAGAGGGAGACCAAATAGAAGGCTTGATGTAACGCTTATGTTACGCTCACCTGGTATCCACGGGGACGCCACCCAGCCCTGGTTGGATGATTTGCACTCTCAAACCCTCTCCCCGTCCCTGGGTAAGGCCTCTGGTTAAAGATGGGTCTGCAATATAGAAGAGCTGGATTCAATACCAAATTGTCTTTATGTTTTCCCACCTCCCTTGGCTTCAACTCCTTCGTCCCCCTTGGGCCCTCGCCTCACCTTCATATTGTAAAAAGTGGATTCTCCGTCCTGCTCCTCGTGGCAGGGGCGCGTAGATGTGGGGGGCGAGCAGCAACCAAGTTACTTCACTGGTACAAGCCCCCTTGTGGGAATCCAGGCCTGCTGCGACTCCGTAGGTTTGCTGCTTTATAGTCTTTATATGCAGTTCTTATGTTCCTCTTAGTTCGAATAATAATGTCTTGCTGCTTTCCTTTTAGGTATGGAAAGGTATTTTGGTGTTGTCATGCAGTTTGAAGATGAGCATGGGCCGGTAGGCGAAAGCGCGGTGTGCGTGATGCTGTGCGGTGAGTAATGCGCAGCGCTGTTTCACATTTTATATTGCTAACCTATGTCTTTTCTCTCCTTGCAGGTTGCAATGTTCCCCGCCGAGCGCCGTAATGTTCCAGCAATGATACTGACCAGGAGATGACTACCCAGGTAAGAATTGTGTGGCTTTCTTCATTCGGGAGGAAACGTGAGTAAACGCTTACTAATGCTGTCTTTCTTTCTCCTCTTTCCAGGTTATGGTATTCCAGGATGCATGCAGTGCCGGATGATGGAGTTCGTACCTTCAGGTGAGTGGAAAAGTCGGCGATGGATTGAGGACAGGATACTGTTCCAGGTAAGTTTCGTAGTGTTCTTGCTCTCTCTGCAGGTCCTTGGTTTCAGGTAAGCTGGCATCAAAGGACTGGACACAGTGAGCGTTACGCTACCCACAGCAGAACACCACAAAGCATGTTCTGCTGTTTGGGTGCGGTTTAAATAGCCTCAGGTAAAGTAGTCCAGGTAAAATAAGCCCAGGCCTGCCACACCCAAAGTAGTCCAGGTAAAGTAGTCCCAGTCCTGCCACACCTACAAGACTAGACCGCATAGCTCAGTTCCTTGTAACTGAGCTACGTGTGTGCCTCCATGTTGGCTGAACACCCCCCCACGCCCCAAGTTAAATAGTCCCAAGTAAATAGTCCCATTCTAATGTTGGTCTTCATGCTGGTTATGAGCCTGGCGCAGAAGGCACCAGGACTGACTCCAAGAGAGTCTTGTATGAGGTTTTAAGGCCTTTGACCTGGCCCTAACTGGAAGGCTGACTTGCCAGTGAGGGCCAGGGGCAAGGGTCATGACAGCTTACCTCTGGGGTCCTGCAGGAGTGCCTGGTCCGGATCGACAGGCGTGTTTCTCGGGATATGATGCGGTTCCAGGAACAGGGCGCTGACCCAAGCCACTCTCTCCCCACTGTTTTGCTGTCAGGCTATGGCCCAGCGTGCAGTGCAGTTGGGAGTGATTTGGCTCAAAGTAATAAGGAAGATGGATGTGAATTCTGATGGAACCCAAGGATAAACAAGTGAAGTGCGTTATTATTTGCTGTCTAAACCTATTACCCTTCTACCACCCATCCACTACCTCTTAGGTTGTTCATTAGGGGAGAACCAAGACTCACCTTCAGTGTTTTGACAGCTCACACCAGTCAGCATGACAGCAGAACCAGTTTCCTCACTGGATAGTTATGGCCCAGTCCTGCTGCGGCGCACAGGATGCTGCCTGTAACTTCCAACTCGACGAAAAGGTAGAGTCCTTTAAGGTCTTTCAATGTCCTCACTGTCTCTTTAAATGTTCTCAATGCCTTTAGCAAGTTCCTAATAAATGGCTTAGGATATGCCGAGTTCCGCAGTGCGCGCATTAAATGTATGTAATAACTGATCCCTCCTAATGGTTTTCTCCTGCAGCAGCCGCAATGAAAAACAGCATTTATCAGCTGTGCAGAGGAAGCGGCCGTGACGAAGAATGCTGCTGTCCGCTGTGTAGAGGCGACAGCCGTGATGAAGAACGCTGATGCCAGCGGCGCAGAAGCGGTATAAAACAGCGTTTGTCGGGATCCAGAGTGTGAATGTGGCGGTCGCAGGACTTAGTGTGTTTTCCTTTGCAGGTGCAGAGGAACGTTGCGATGGCTCCGGCGCGTGTAAATATGAAGGCGGGTGCTTCTTACTAGTGTTTGCACATTAAGGGTGTGTAGTTGAGGCCAGCTGATGTTCTGGAGAGCAAGCGGACTACTGCTTAGCTGGAAACATGTAAGATGGAAGAAGCTGCAGGCTCGGAAAGGTAAGCGGACCGCTGATCAGCGGGAAGCAGGTAAGTTTGCAGATAAAACCCTCCGGCACGTGCCTCAGGCGAATGGCAAGCGTTACACCACTTACCCTCTTGCTGGTAGGAACGCTAAACACTGGGTGTGGCCCAGGGTGGGGGTTTTATAACCCTGGGCTGCACCTGGCCACTAGACAACCAGAAATACAAGCTGTATGGGCTGCTTGGGGGCCATTTTGGTTTCCAGGAAAAGTCCCAACTTGGCAGCAATTTTGGCAAGGGCACTCACTATGTGCAAACAGATGCTTACGCCAACTAGACACCCTCATATTCCACTGCTGGCCAGTATTGCTCAAGTGTTTCTGACGAGAATATGAAATTCTGTTAGGGGTCATGACACTTGAGTCATGGCTAGTCAAGTTTACTGAGCACAAGAGTGCTTTGGCTGAGTGGTGGGCGAGATGGGGATGATTTTTTTGATGTTGAGAAGGTGGTTTCTGGCAGTTTTAGCAGTGGTAGTAATATACTTTGAATGTATGATCACTGTCTATCAAAAATGTCCCCAAAGGTTTGAGCCTGGGGTGAGGGATTGAGGGTGTCAGGGTAAGCTGCTTTTCATTTATCAAGTATGATGTAGCTATGGATTAACTTAGCGCATTTCAGAGTTATTGTAATGTTGTAACCCGACATCAGTGGTCTGATCAGACCCTGTTCTCTATGATGCTGGACAGTGGGGGAGGTGTGGGGTGGATTCTTTTCTTCTTTTCCGTCCACAAAGTATTTTGTACAGAGTTTTTGCCATTATAACAAAGAAACAAGTGCACAAGGGTGTCACAGGACTGGATGTATTATGTGCTATGTAAATATAACTAAAAATTCCCATTCAGGTCCTGAGTATGCAGAGCTCTTTCTCCTTCAGATGAGGGGATATAGAAAAGCTTATGGAAGGACAATCCAAATCTTAAAGAAATAGGAGTTGCGACCAGGCCCAATCCTTCACCTTGTCAGCAGGGCTAGAGGGTGCTCTGTCAACAAGACACACATGTTGGTTCATATCCCCATCCTTGCCAGCATGTATCTGTGCAGAACCATGCCTCCAAGTATGTATAATAACCAGTGTTTGTTTCCCGTTTCAGATACCAGCATTGTAGAGAGAAGGAAAAAAAGAGCTGCAGAACACGAGAATCGCCACGCATCGGACTGAAGCTCCAGCACGGCAGACACACAAGGGGGATGGTGGGGGGGGAGAGAAAGAAATCAACAGATGCCACACAGCGACCCGAAGCAGAAATCACACAGAACAGACCGGAAAAGCTCATCTGCGAACAAGGTGCAAACAAAAAGAAAACCACTATAAACTCAAAAGAGAATCATTTACAAAAAGGGACCCACGAAAACGAGCCCCAAACTACACATTTTCAGATCAACATTCCAACAATACCAAAACGACCGAGCGACATACCGAGCGGAGAAAGTGGGCAGGGCTAAGCCCGCATTTTAAACCTTTCCATGCATATATACGCCCTGGGAGGGGGTGGAGGCAAGAAAATTGGTAAAGGACAAAATGGTCAACCAGCACCAGGTCAGGGTTCGAATTTAAGATAGGAGAGAAAAGCAGCTCCTGGATATCCTGCATTAACCACCACTGGGGAACGAGGAGGTATTACAAAGTGTTCCACAAATCCAACTTCCACATAAGATGCAACCATATACTTTTGTCTATTATTTATGACCCCTTATGCTTCAAATGTTGTATAGATGTGTCCTAATGTTTATCGATTTCCCAAACGCACAATAAATTTACGTAGGTGTATTTGTTCAGCATCACATGGTCTGGGGAGCCAAAAGTAGCTTCTGTTTGCTGTTGGTGTGAAGCTAATCAGTCTCTTCTTGGCTACGTAGCTACCAGCTCTCCATAATTTCGAACCATGCAGTGGTAGGATATTTTGAAAGGGGATACGTAACAGGACATGTGGATGTATCAGGTGAGGTCAGAGGAGAAAATGGACAGCAACCAAAAGGCCAGCAGGAGGAAGAAGGGAGCTGTGGATTTTCGAGAAGAGTTTTGGAGCAGGTGAGGCATTGACATAAGAGGGTCAGTGGTTCTGTAGTGTAAGTGTGCTTGATTGTGAGAAAAAAGTGTAGAGTGTGTAGTACAAGGTGTGTATGCAAGAAGGCTGATGCAGAGAGAAAGCAGGATGAATGAATTGTGGTGTGAGAGGAGGAGTAGTGTGGGAGGAGGAAAAGCCGTGTCGGAGGAGCAGTATTGGTGTGGAAGGAGCAGTATTAGTGGGAGAGGAGTAGCAGTACTAGTCTGGTGGGACGCCCAGTAGTGTGGGAGGAAGATGAGGTGTAGTGTGGAGGATGAGTTGTAGTAGTAGAGTTGGAGAAGAAAGAGAAGAGTTAACATGCAAGGGTGGAGGCAAGAGTGAGGTGGAATGAAACAGCAGAGGGACAGAAGATTGTCGCGGAGGAGTCAAGGAGAGGAAGTAGGTAGATTAGAAGGATAAAGTAACGGTGATCACGAGTGAAACCAGATAAATCTTACAGAGCAATTACAAGGCACGACCCCATTCCCAAATAAAACAAGGGAAAATTAGGTAGTCCCTGAGGGAGTCAGGGAGCCTGCTTTTAGGGAAAACATAATTAGAATAGGCCAGATATCAGACACTAGGGGTCAACAATCGATAGCACAGGTCATCAATTGATAGCACAAGAGGGGCAGACCTACAAAGAACTCAATCAAGACGCTTAAACTGTCCTCGAGATAAAAAGTGTTTATGTGGCACCTGTGACAGAGTGAACCTTTCAAGGAAAGAAAAGTGAAGTCCTAAGAACAAAGGTGTAATTAAAAAAGTGATCCACACCTCACAAGAGGAAACCGCAAAACACAAAAAAAAAGGCATTTCCCAAATTACTCTTTTAAATCACTGGTTGTCATGGGACCAAACTGCTCATGTGTCATGACAAAGAATATTTATATGAAACTATGGGGTGGGGGGGGTCAATAGAGATAGAAACATGTTAAAACGCCACTTAGGATGCCCTTTAGTAGGGTTTTGCAAAATAAATACATCATTTTTTCTTTAGGCACAAATGGCTGCCAACTATTAACTGCAAGATGCTGCCTGAAAATGCTATTGAGCCAGGTCAAACAAAAAAGATAACACTTCATCCAAGGACTGTGTTGAGATTGTATGCTTTACCCAAATTCACTTACAAAACTGGAGCCACTATTTCCTATATTGTCTGCTTTAGTGTCCACACTCTCCTAAAACAAATTGAAATGGCCTCTATCGGTTATTAGTGGTTAAACATTACTGATCAAGGACAGGTGTGGAGACAAACCCTTGCCACTACGGCAGAATCAGGCTTTTAAACATTATCACGTTGTTTCATCCCCAAGTGTTTTTTCGATGTCATTTTTACACAAAAAAGTACATTGAAAAAAATTATCGAAATATAGAATATAGAGGGAGTTCAGGGGTTAAAAGGGTTGGGAGCCCCGAGTGGCCACCAGGGGGCACACGGATGAGCAACCTGCCTGTGTGAGCTCTCTCCTCAGAGGTCCGTAATGTGACTTGAGCCCCACATTACGCGCCCCCCACCCGGATCTATAGTGGAGCAGACGTTGGAAGACCCCTCCCACCAACTCACAGAAAACCCAACCAAAATTAGACACATATCAGGAGAAACCCGCATCCGAAGTCTCCTGCCCGTGAGGACAAAGAAATCCCAGGGACCACGGGACCTACACAGCTGTCAACTGAAGAGGCCGCGTGCGAACTCCCGCTGCCCGAGAACCCCCGAGTGAGTGTGCGGCGTCCCACCCCCCCCCTCTACACATCCTCTGGGGATAATTTACTGCGGCCCACAAAGCGATACACCCGCGGGGCGGGAGACCTGGCGGCGTCAGTCTGGTGAGCCCCCCTCGGAGGAACCCTCCCCCCGAGCTCTGCCGGAGTCCCTGGAGGTGTCGCCCTACCATATGGGCCCTGTCCCCGGCCTCTGACCGTGTCATGCCCTTTGCGGGCCTCCATCCGGGATGGCGCGACACGGGCGCTCTAACCACTGCGGGCGTGCCCCGGGTGCCTGTCTGCGCTGGGCACAGCCGCGGCGGCGTGGACGTGGTCCCGAACGCCCAAGCCAAGGGCACGCAACATCTACCTGCTCTCTTCCGAACCGCAGGGGCACGAGACTGCTGAACGCCCTGCTACCTGCAAGCACTTAGGAAAGCACCAGATATATGTACGGCACTCTCACAAGAAAACCTCCTACCCGGGACTGCTCCAGCAGCACAACGCTCTGCCCTGGCCCTGCAAACTGCAAATGAAGTGGTCTGCCTCAGAGAAAAGAGCAGTACCCCAGGTTTGGGAGCACCAAGGGAATCCCACTAGGAGGAAATAAGTATGGATTGCTCCAATTTAGAGGCAATAAGGGCTGTTGCCCGAAAGACTATACTTCTGCACTGTGCAAGGCCTCCCGGCCCTCCCACAAGCACCCCAGAGCATTGCGGCCCAACCCAGCAGCCAGATAGCCTCCATTGTCGGTGGTACCCCGGACCTTCGGTGATTTATAACAACCCATGAGTACCACCAACCAGTGAAAACCGAATCATACATAGACTGTACATGGGACTGCGCTTCCGTATGCTTGCCCGCCCCCCCTGGGGAAGGCACCCTCAGACGAACCCCCCGGAGAATAAGCCCTCTTGCACTGTGGATCGCCAATTTAATCCCTCAGGCACCTCTCCAGCCCCTTCACGAGCTGCACAACAATCTGAACACGTGGATCTGTCCAGTTGCCACCGATCCACTCTGCTGCACAGAGGGTAAGGCCCCCGACTTAGGGGAGTGTGCCTCCTCTGACCCAAGAACCATTCTATGACCGCGAAAAGTAGGCTTGCCAAATTCGCCTATGCCTCATCCTCCCTGGCCCCTGAACGTAAAGCAACAATGGCAACAAATGCCGCAGAAGCGGGGGCCGCTGCCAGCAAAGGGGACATTGCTGCATTGTTATCTGAGATAAAGACCATGGGAGCCAGCCTAGGTAGTAAGATCGACAGAATTACCCAGAGAATGGACAATTTTGAAGAGAGATTGGAGGGTGTCGAGAACAATCAGGCCTCGATTGACACCCTTGAAACCCAAATGGACAGGAGGATAAGAAACATCGAAAAGAAGGAGGAGGAGGAGATACGCCTGAAAATGGACGATTTGGAAAACAGAGAAAGAAGGAATAACCTCCAATTTTTCAGAATTCCGGAGTCCGAGGGAGAAACCGAAGACTCACTCAAAACCACAATACATATCATAAACATTTTAATGGCAGATGAAGAGATAGACGAGCCCAAAACTGAACGGATCCACAGGGCAAGTGGACCCCCCCGGTGGCCCGCGTTCTGTCCTTGCAAGATTCCACCGATACCATGACAGAAATAGGATCCTGGCAAAGGCCAGATCTGGGGACTCGCTCACAATGGGGGATGCCCAAATTACTATCTTCCAGGACCTATCGTCGCTGGCGTTAAGGCGCCTCTGCAGTCCCTTGACGAAATGGCTCAAAGAGCAGGGCACGAGATATAGGTGGGGGTACCCCTTCTCCCTCACATTTGAACACGGCAGCGCAAAGATGATCCTTCGGTCCGAGGAAGAGATCAAGGACTGCATTGCGGACATTCTTGGAACAGCCCCAAGAGGATGTGAAATAGGCGAGACTGAACACATAGGAATGCAATGGGAACTCCAGGGCCCTAGAAGAAAAAGTGAAAGGATCAAGAAAATATCGATGCCCAAACAACAAGCCCGAAAACGGGAAATGAAGATGGAGCTCATGAAAATTGCGAAACAACGGATTGAAATCCACGATTGAAATGTCTGGAAACAGTCACTCACTGGTACAGAGCGATATGATCACTGTCAGGATGGCAGCGCCTGGCTGCAGAGCCCCCCCCCCGAAGTAAGGGGGGAAATGAACTCCCAAAGAAAGGGCCAGAGAACGCACGTATTGTTACGCCCTTGTTTCTTTTTTATTGTTACTGTTGAAATATATGATGTTGAGGGGGGGGGGGGGACGGGAGAAGGGGGCTCAATTGTATGTCACGATGGTATACTCGAACAGGACCGTGAGGCAACGGTCCCCACTGGTGGTCCGATGCTGGACTGAACATTTTCACCAAGTCCGAGTCGGACGCCGTCAAAGTGCTGAAAATGGCACATCTTCAGTTCTTGGGTTCAATTGAACGCCATCAACTCAGGAAGGGGGGGAAGGGAGAAGAGAAAGTTGGGAAAAGTAGTAGCACCATCTGAACGAATCCACAATATCAATGACAGTATGGGACCGAGAGATCGAACAATGGTCTGGCCGCTGGAGTGAGCAATGCCCCAATGACACCCAAAGATGGCACCACCTGATGAACTCAAAGTGAGGGACTCGCTCAGAGTGGGGACCATTAATGTGAAATGCTTGAACTCGCCAACCAAGAGGTCATTGGTGCTCAGGGAATTTCGTAGATCCAATATTGACATACTCCTCCTGCAGGAGACCAAGTTTGCCAAAGGGGAGGAGCGAAGCATCCTGGGGAAGCGGGGAGGCCTGGAGTTTTGGGGTTCCGGCCCACTCAGGAAAGGAGGAGTCGGAATCCTACTCAGGAAGGGAATCAAATTTGAAGTGGAAAAGGCATGGTCCGACGTGGGGGCCGTACTCTCCTGATAACGGGAAAAATAGCAAAAGTAAAAGTACCGATTGCCACAGTATACGCACTCAACACTGGACAGACCGCATTTCTTGAGAAAACGATCCCTAAAATAATGTTAGAAGCCACAGGGCATATCATCCTGGGAGGAGACTTCAACCAATGGGCTGACCCGGATAAAGACTGGAAACCGGGTAAACCCGAAACGAGAAACCAATATAAGGGAGGGCGCACCGAACTGGCTGAAATAATGGAACTGTATGACATGAAGGATGTGTGGAGAATTATACACCCAGCGAAAGCGGATACACCTTCTATTCAAACCCCCACCACACATTTACGCGTGTTGACTACATATATCTCACAAGCAACCTCACAACCACTACACAACATTCAGACATCATCCCGATAACCTGGTCGGACCACGACATGGTACTAGTAGATATCACCTGGGCAGATCTACCTGTTATGGGAGGGAAGTGGCGGTGTAACGAGACCCTCTGGAAAGATTTGGTTTTCAAAACTGCCATGGAGACCGAAATTGATGAATATTTTAAAATGAACAATGATGGGGAAGTTTCCAAACAAATGGTCTGGGGGGCTGGGAAGGCCACATGGAGAGGCATTTTAATATGAGAGGGGTCCTCCAAGAAAAGGGAGCGGAAGATCATAGAACAAAGGCTACGGACTGAAATATGTCAATTAGAGGGAGAGATGAGGAAAG
The DNA here is from genome assembly GCF_040938575.1 of Ambystoma mexicanum. NCBI lineage: Eukaryota > Metazoa > Chordata > Amphibia > Caudata > Ambystomatidae > Ambystoma > Ambystoma mexicanum. The sequence continues at coordinate 1,284,370,087 of NC_090934.1, forward strand.
ACCCTAAGGTAGACCCTGATAGAATGAAAACAGCCCAACAAAAAAAGGGAAGAACTACGGTTGCTGGAACACGATCAAGTAGTACACAAATTGCAGTTTTTAAAACAGATTTTCCGAAAAAAAAGGGGACAAGGCTGACGCTCTTAGCCGCCAGACTTAGAGAACAAAGAGCGGAACGCAAGGTAAACGAAATAATTGAGGACTCCACTCCCCCTACCTATACCCCCCGCACCATCCCAGAATCCTTTGCCAATTTCAATGAGAAGCTATACACCTCTGAAATAACCCCTGGCCAGTTAAATATAAACACTTATCTATCTCCAATCACCATGCCCACAATAACGCATGCAATAACCGAGCTCCTCGACTCCCCAATTATTGAACAGGAGATCCAAGATGCAATTAAAAGGTTAACAATGGGAAAATCTCCGGGGGAGGATGGTTACACTGCTGGTTTCTATAACACTTTTACTAAGCAATTAACTCCTTTCCTAACGGAATTATTTAACAAAATAATAGAGACAGGCATGGCACCAGACTCCTTCAAAAAAGCACTGATAATAGTGATCCCCAAGGATGGGAGAGACCCTAAATATTGTGGATCATACCGCCCTATTTCCCTCCTTAATCTTGATGCCAAAATCTATGCTAGGGTACTAGCTGCCAGACTAGAAACGCTAATGCCCCGCGTGGTCCATCCAGATCAGGTCGGGTTTATACTGGGGAGACAGGGAGCCGACTCTATGCGCAAAACATTACACCTTATCCACGTGGCCCACAACCTCCCCAACGACCCTGTCCTATTGTCAATAGATGCAGAGAAGACCTTTGATAGAATGGAGTGGGAATTTTTGGGAGCAGTCTTGCAGAAGGTTGGAATAGGCCCAAGAACTAGAAAGGGAATACAAGCGATATACACATCACCCAAGGCATCGATATTTGTAAACGGAGAATACTCCCGATGGTTCGAACTGAAAGGCGGGACTAGACAGGGATGCCCCCTCTCTGCAATCCTATTTGCACTTTCGTTAGAACCCCTGGCACAAAAGATGAGAGCTGACCCTTTGATAGAGGGGATGCAGTTAGGGCCAAAAGAATACAAAGTAGCACTCTATGCAGACGACATTCTCCTCCACATAACTGACTCCTCAGAGTCCATCCCTCACGCCCTGAAACGAATGGACGAATATGGCCAATTCTCCGTCTTCAAAGTAAATAGGACCAAGTCCATTTTGTTCCCCCTCCAAGGAACCGCAGAAGGGAATGACGCCAAGTTTCTCCCATTAGGCCTTAAGCTGGAACATACCGCTCTGCAATATCTGGGCATACACATCAACAAAACCCTGAATGACCTATTTGAAGCCAACTTTCCTCCACTCCTCCAGCGAATTGCAGCCGATCTTAAAAAATGGAACAAACTCACGATCTCCTAGCTCGGCCGAATTAATGCAGTCAAGATGGTATGCCATCCCCGTTTCCTATACCCCTTCCAAATGTTACCAGTACAGGTACCAAAAGGGTTCTTTATTGAAGCCAAAAAGATTATGGTAAGATTCATATGGCAGGGGAAGAAAGCAAGAATCCCATACAATACATTAACGCTTCCCAAGGACAAGGGATGGGTCGGGCTCCCCGACCTGAGAACTTACTATAAAGCTGCCCAGTTGCGCATCCTAATCCCACACCTCAGATCACAAAAACCTCCAAAGGGTCCAAATGGGCAACCACTATCTGTCCCCGGCCATGGTATCGGAATGGCTATGGACTCCACAAAAAAGGGTACAACGGAAAATCAAAGGCCACCCCATTGTGAGCACCATATGGAGTATATGTCGTACAGGCAAAGAAATGCGCAAAATCACCACCTGGCCATCCCCGCTAAGTCACTTATGGTCGCCTGGCATAAACAGCCATATACCCAACGTGGTTAGGTTCCAAACATGGTATGAGGCGGTCTTGGAGAGAGTGGGACTGCTGCAGAAGAAAGACTCGTTCATCACTCTACCAGAACTTACCGAAGCGCTAGGTATAGGCACCCTACCCAGATTCCAGTACATCCAACTGAAAGGGATCCTAACGAAGGCAGAATGGAAAGACAAACTGAACAGAGACCTGACCCCATTTGAGAAAATCTTAGACTCTAAATCCGAGATGAAAGGCCTCATATCTGTAATGTATCAAGAATTAATAACGGCAGGAGACGGATCCACAGAACCCCTGAGATCGAGATGGGAAAAAAAAACATTGGGGAAGAAATACACCCAGACCAATGGGAAACAATGTGTAGAGCGGCCTGTCTCCAAAACGTCTATATCCAGTCAATACAAACTTCATGCCATCAAACTCCTACACAGATGGCAATACGATCCACTTAGACTTTCCAAAATGTCCCAAACAATGAGTCCAACATGCTGGAGGAAATGTGGAGAAATAGCCAGTTACTGGCATATGTCGTGGGGCTGCCCGCGCATTCAAGTATTCTGGAACGAGGTCCTGGAGTGGATCAAAGAATTAGAAGGTATCCAAAGAGACGCCAACCCCTATTTAATACTATTCAGCCTAGAAAGAGATGAAGATGATTGGACCAGAGTGAAGGGTTTGACCCCCCACTTATTACTGGCAGCCAGGGCCCTATTGCTGATCAAATGGAAATCCGCAAAGATACCTGGAACGAATGAATCACCTTAGCCACAAATATCTACCTAATGGAAACAATAACCGCCTCTCTACACAGCAAGGCCGCCCAATGTGAAACCCTATGGATGGACTTTAAAAATAAATACTTTGCAACAAACCCTGAGTCCCAATCGGAGGAGCCTGGTGGGTCCTGATGGACAATGCAAAACCTGACTGACAACAATGGAAGAGAACTCATAATAGGTGGTCACAGAGCGACCAGACAACAGTAATATGACTAATATGCTTTCGATGTTCCCCATGTTTCTATAACATTCAATAGATGTGTGCTAAACCAAGGAAGGGAGGGGGGAGGGAGTGGGTAAAGTTTTCTAGTTAAGGTAAATACACCCTGAAATAAACAATGACACATATGGTGCAAATGTCTTTTGATACAATGTGCTCAGTCTTTGTCACGCAACCAAATGTTAACAACGGTGTACCTTATAATGTGTATTTTATCTTTTTGTTTCTTTGTTAAAACTAATCAAATCAAACTTTTAATAAAAAAAACGGTTGCGAGGGGTTTGAGGTAGGGTTAATAATAAAGTGATGGAGGGGCTTGGGGCACCCCCCCCTAAATATTTCAAATAAATAAAATGAAAAACTTAGTTTTTTGGGAAATAATTTATTCTATTATTTCAAATAAAAGTAAAACGACATAGAACCCTTTCAAGCCCCCTCCAATATGCATGCAGGAAGTAAGATACTGCGGCGAGATCTAGCAGATCAAAACAAATTCTTTGGCTAAAGTAGAACCAACAGACAGGAAAAAAGCAATGGCATGGGAAACTGGGCCACTACTTGCAAGCACATCAAACAGCCTTCATTTTAAGCTCTGAGTGAAGTAAGCGATCTATTGTGGGGAGACCTGCCTTATGAAACTGAAGGATGCCATAAAGGTCTGCAACTCCTCATCGTGGCAGTTTCCAGGATCTGTGCAAAAGAAGGGAAGGATAGAAATCAAATGCTTAAAGGCCCACAATCACAACTCCACAACAGTGTGTTGTCAAAGCAATGCAGCAGTCTTATCCATGGTAAACAAAATCATCTTCCTGTGTTTAGGAATGTTAAGTGGGCACTGAGGCTGAGAAATGGCCTTCTGATCTGCAAAGGCTGGGTATCTGGCTCCAAGGATAGAAATTGGGACCCTGGCAGTGTGTCCAGGAACAGCATCAGTGCGGATGGATCCCTGAGTGCCTCTGGCGATGAGGGGGACTTGGAAGGCGAAATCTCCCCTTCTCCGCTGACTTTCAGTAGTTTATCTTGCTGGAGGGTGCTGGTGGGCCCGGCAAGCAGCCGACAGTGATGTTTTGATGCACGGGGGGTGCCGGCATGGTGAAGAACGGGCACTCCGGAGTTGGATTTCGAGGCTCTCAAGATGGTGCGGCAATCACACTCAGCGCGGCCTGAGAGGAGTCTGAGCCACTGCTGGGTGTGCTGGAGGTGATTGTGGGAAGCGGCTTCCCCTGGCAGGGGTTGGAAATCCGCATAGCATGTGGCGACTGAGTGAGGGAGCCCCCTGATGCTCTGACAACAGGAGCGCTGTGACTGAATACGGGGAATGGGGCTGGAAACTGCCCGGCACTTGTGTAAAGAGCAGCAGGCAAGCTCCATCTTTTGAAGCTGAGAGGGCTCCGCGCGAGGTGCCTAGTGAATGGCCTGACACAGAATGGAACATGGGGTGCTTTGTGAACTGCCGGCAAATCAGTGTTGGTGGAACAGTGAGGCAACATGATGGCAGGAGCTGGACCGGGTTGATGGTGTTTTGATGGGACGACATTCACAGAAGCTAAGCTTTAACACTGCCAACAGAGTTTAAGGTGTGGTGCAGGGCAACACGTTGCGCAGTGTATGCATCTATAGAAGCAGTGTGTCACCTCAGAAGTGGAAGCATCAGTAGTGTAAGTCAGTGAAGTAGTGATGGAGTGCAGCATGACATATTCAATGCAGACACAAGGTTATTGAAGGAGTGTGGGATCGAAGGTGAAGCACTTGGAGACACCCCCATCCATTCCCTGATTACTGCAAGTGGTGATGGGGGGAGAGCGCCCATCAGCCCTCAGTCCGGAGTGAGCTGTTTGTAGCAGTGTGACTCCAGCTCACCGAATAGTGCCCAGACTATCCATCTTGGCTGTCCTGCTGGCGGTGGAAGAGGGAAATGGCTACACCCATCAAGTCTGCGAAACGGGGGTACATCTCCACAATGCTTCAGGAAAGTAGTGAGGTGGTGGTGGTGGCACAGGTCCACGCGACGGACTCCGGTGACCACCCAGGCGGATGTACAGGAGCTTCTGGCTGCCATTAGTAGGGAAATAAAAAAGCATAGCAGAACTTTCCAACAAAATATTGGCACTTGATAAAAGGGTGTCTGACGCAGAAACAAGAATCTCATAGGTTGAAGATACAGTGTGTGAGCAGTCATATGCCTTGGAGAAATGGTCCAACAAGATTAAGGCTCTGGTGGCTTGTTCCAAGGAACTGGAAGATATGCAGGAGGACACAGAGAACCGCTCCTAGATGAACAATATTCAAATCCATGGAATGCCAATTTCGGTGTGAGATTGGGAGTGCCCTGCCTTCATGGAATCTCTCTTTAGGTCCATCCTAGATCTACCACCATCAAATGCTCTGGAACTGAATCGGACACATCGCACGAGATCTCGACTTACAGTATCGCAGGTGAAACCTCCTGATATCCTATCCAGGGTGCAATTCTTCACCATGAAAAAGTGAATAATGACTGCTGCAAGAGCAACCGCGTCAATTTCCTTACGAAATAACTTGCTCACCCTGCACCAGGATTTGGCTTCATCCGCTTTGGCAAAGAGAAGGGCCTTCAGACCGCTAACTAAATGGCTAAGGGACAGAAGAGGCTTACAGATGGGGTGACCGAAAGCGCTGTACTTCTCCTTTCAGGGCAAGTTCTGGGGGGTCAAAACCACGAAGGAGGCGAAGAGCTTGCTGAAAGTGAGGACAGGGAGGTGGAGAAGGGGGAGGGAGGTGGAAGCCAAAGCCCCAGTGGGTGCATGGCAACATCTAAGAGGTGGTTGAAAACAGGGAGAGAGAGGGAGATTAAGGGCCGTCTAGGATGATTTGAAGGGTTATACGGTTGTTCACTTGTTTACTAGGCTGGGCGATGGGCCTGTCGGCCGTTGGTGCAGAACTGTTGTGTATGGTGGTACGTAGGATGACACTGTGGTGACTGGGCGGTGGGAGGAGACTTGAAAGATGAGGTGGCGGTTCCTCCAAGTAGGAAGGCCCTACGCGGTTAGACTTATGGGGGGTGGGTGGAGGTTGTTTGTTTATGTTTACATTGGATTGCGAGGGGCTGGGGGAGAGATAAATGTTGAAAATTGTTACTTTGAGCCAGGGGATGCAAATGTTGGTCAGACGAGCAAGAGCACCAGGGCTGGTTACCAAAGCTGTGGAGGTATGACGATCCAATGTCATGGCTCTGACTGATCCTGACCCCGCAGTGGAGAAGCGAATATGGCTGAGCTTAATTTTACAATAAATAGGAAGTCAGGCCTTAGGAGGATGCAAGAGATGTCATTCTCCACTGTATTTCTGCAGGAAACTCACCTGCTTCAGAGGGATGAGCAGAGCTCGAGACAATTTCTTGCTTTGGTGGGAGGGGGGAGGGGAGTTTGGCTATCTTATTGGGGGTTGTGGGGGAGGAGGCGTCCCAATCTCCAAAACAAAAATTCCTCAGGATCCTTTGGGGAGGTATATTTGTGTCAAAGGGTAGCTATGGGATCACTTGTTCACCCCGATTTCCCTTTCCGCTCCCAACACAGGGCAGGACCGGTTCCTAGAGGAGGTGGTGTCTCAGGTACTGCCCTTTGTTGTGGGTGATAGATTGCTGGGCGGGCGATTTTAATGTGGCACCTAATTCATTCATGGATAAAACCCTGCCTGCATCCAGAGTGGACCATAAACATTCCCTATCGTTTACTACATTCATTCCGGGAGTTGGGGTTGCTGAATGCCTGGAGGGTTTCCCATTGTGAGGACTTTCTACTCACATGTGCACGGGAGGGTTTCTAGGCTCGACCCAATACTGATCCCCAATGGGCTATTCCCAAGTGTACGGGCGGTTCAGATCAGACAGCGCACACTTTCCGACCATGTGCCGGTGAGGCTTTCTCTGGCGATTCTGGATAGACCCATGCCTACTAGAAGAACATGGAAATTGTATGATCCCATTTTGGCAGATCAAGTTCTGTGCAAAGACGTTGAAGAAGCCATTACAAATTACTTTCTGGAAAATGGGCATGTGGGCCTGTCTCGGGCAACTGTTTGGGATGCCATGAAGCCGTCATTCGGGCCGAGCTGATTAGTTGGTTGGCAGTGTATGTTACAGAGTGTAGGCTGGTTCAGTTGGAGAGGGGAGTGTCAGCAGCAGAGGCGGAGCATGAGGCATCAGGATCACGTGCCTCCTTGCAAGTGTTAAAAGTAGCACAGAAATGAGGAACACATGGCTGATGAGTCCGCACAGCTCCTGTTGTAAATGAGGCAATTCTGTTATGTGAATAGCAATAAGACTAACAGTCTCCTGGTTTCCAAATTAAAGATGCAAAGGACACAGAATAACATAGCCTTGTATAATGCTCATGGAGAGTTGCAATGGGCAGAGCCAGATAAAGTAGAGATTCTTCAGAGTCACTTTTCATCAGTATTCGCTGGGCAATCCCTATCCGAGGGGATGCAAGGTTCAATATTTGTGAGAAGCAGCAGACCCACGCCTGACCAACAAGCAGAGAGAATCCGTAGAGGAGCCTATACTGCCATGCGAAGTGGAGTAGGTGATCAAATCTTTGAAAAACAAGGCTCAGGGCCAGGATGGGATTACAGCCGCCTTTTATAAGAAGTTATGGCCCTTTCTCGTTCGACATCTGATGTCTGTGTTCAACTCATTCTTGGAATCCCAGGGATTGGGGTGGTGGGGGGGGGGGGGGACATCCAGACTATGGGTACATAGTCAGCGGTAATGATTCCTAAACCTGGGAAGGATCCGGCCTGATTTAACTTGTATCGTCCAATCACATTGACTAATAAGAATTCAAAACTCTACTCCAAGAGCCTAACTCGGCGCCTGATGGAGGTCTTGCGTACTATTATTGATGGGGATCAAATGAGTTTAATTTCAAGACAGAGTACTTATGATAATATTAGGAGGGTCCTAGACATCATTGAGATGGGGTGGAGTTGGGCATAGTGGTCCTAGACGCTTAGAAAGCGTTTGATAGGGTGGACTGGGGCTACATCGGGCATACCTTTGAGACTTTCAGGATTGGACCCAACTTTGTTAAGCTGGTTCTTGCCAACTATCTGGAGCAGTTCATTTCTCTTAGAGTTAGTGGGCACGTCTCTCAGAATTTAGCTATAACAAGAGGGACCAGGCAGTGCTGTCCCTTCGCTCCGCTGGTTTTCACGCTATCAATGGAGTTGTTTGCCTGTCATGTCTGGAATAAGGAGAGAACCACTGGGGTATCCATGGGGGAAGGTGATAGAAGATCCCATTATATGCAGATGATGTTCTCTTGACGTCGGCAAATCTCTGTGCAGCCTTGAGATCTACACTATTAGAGCCAACATCCCGTCAGAAATTAGCAGGGTTTACTGTTAACTATGACAAATCGCATGGGTTGGACATCTCAGTCCATCCAGAGAATCGGGCTAATATGGAGGCACTCTCGCCAATACGATGAGTCGAGGGACTATCCCTTATCTGGGGGTTCAGATACTGAATAGGATATCCAAGGTGTACCATGCTAATTTCCCCTCCCTCTTTAGGGAGTGAAAGTCAGATCTAGCTAGATAAGGGGGGGGGGCAGGAGATCTCCTGGTTCCGCAGGATTAATGCCTTTAAGGTGAGAGCAAGGGTTGCTAGAAAAGTCCCAACAAAGCCTTTAGGAGAGGGAGGCCTGGGGGTCCCAGACGTCTTTAGATTTAATGTGGCTGTGCAGCTCCCTCATGTATGTCCTGGCCGGGGAATGATCCTGCACCAAAGTGGAGAGAAATAGAAGAGGCTTCAATATGTTGGGGGCAGGGACAGCTTGTGGGGCGCTTCACTGCCAACTTCCACTAGACACCCGCTTAATTATTTGAAGCTCACACTGTGTAGATGGAACATTCTGGTGGGAACAAGCCGGCTTACACCCATCTAGAATAATCCCACCTTTCTGCCAGGATGTGATAAGGCGAGATTTGAGGCTTGGGTCACCATGGACAAGTGGGGGGGGAGATAAGAAACTTTGCAACAACTAATTACTGGATATAAGCAGGCTTTTTCTTACTGAACTGGAGAGGTTTTGTTAGGTACAGTTGCACCACTGGGCATCTCACCCATTAAAATTGGGGAAACTAGACCTCTAAGCCCCCTGGAAATGACTCACCAGGCGGGTGCCAGTAAAGCCAAATTGTTGAATCTATATAAGCTATTAAACACAGGGGTGGGAGTGCCCAGTCTGCCATATAGTAGTAAATGGGGAGATCTCAATAGAGGATGATGTATGTAATGCGCATTTGGGCCAGGATGTGTAAGTCCTCCCACTGTGCCACTGGCAAGGAAAGTGCATACAAAGTCTGTTATAGATGGTTCTGCTATAGTTGGTATCTCACCCCACAAATGCTTCACCATAAAAACCTTGCCTATCCTGCCAATTGTTGGCAGAGATGCAATGTCACAGGATCTCTCGTTTACATGTTGTGGGAATGTGTGAAGACTGATCACTTCTGGAGTGAAGTTTTGGCTAGGAGTAAAGAGATTACAGGGGTTCATTTACCAATGGAGCCGTTGGTGGTGGTGTTGGAGGACACAGGGATGGGGACTTTCCAATGTCTGGACATATAGCACATCCAATAGGACATTTGCAATTAGCAGCTAGATTGACCATTGCCCGGAAGAACATTGGAAGAGCCCGGAGGGTCTAATACTACAAACGTGGTGGGTGAACTGCAGGGACATCTTGGTATCGGAAAAGATCACAGCCATATGCGAAGGGAGATATGTAAAATATATGTGGTCACACGGAAACCGTTCACGGACTATGCAGAGAACTACCCGGCTGTTGCCATGAAGCCCCAGCTTCTTAAACAATTCTCACTTCTTTAAGGGGCTAGAGGGGATCTTATATGAAGAGATGTGTGAGCTATTGACTGCGGGAGGGGCGAAACTGGGGGTGGGGGGTGTTAAAGTTGGGCTTGGGGATATATATTTGGGAAGGACGATAGGATGGTGACCACCTTGATATGTACCTTGGATTTAATGCTGCACATTGCTTATATTTGTGTCTGGCTCACAACTGTTTAAATAAAAATGGTTTGAAATTGGGACCCTACCATCAGAAAAGGCTCCTCAGACTACTTCTGAAAATCCATTGATCTAGGCATGAGAATTGGGAATGACAAGGAGTCAAAATGCTAACAGCTGTTGCTTGGTTTATCGCATACTCGGGCAAGTGAAAGGCAGTCAGCACACCAGAAACTGAGACACAATGCTGCCAAAAATAATATTTCTATTTGTCTTTGGTTTCTCTGAAACTGACTGTCTCAGTTTAATAATTTCCTCGTTTTACTTGTCTTCTAATTCGTTGTTTATCATAACCTTCTTTCTTAGCTTAGATATAACAGAAATCTTTTCACATTTATAGATGCCATAATGAGAGTGCATTTGTTTGGGCCACTGGCACATTTTATGGGACTTCAATTGTTGGAAATTATGGTATGCTACTGAAAAGGCAAGTTCACCATTACACGGCTGGCACTAAATAATGCCAACAAAGCCTTTTGAGGCCCAGGCGCTTGGAGTAGTCCCGTAGTCTTGGCACTTGACCAATAGACAATTATGGATTTGAATGTATGAAATGGGGCGATCCAGGTTGATGAAAATAATGTGTGTATCCAAGAAAATGAACCACGAGGCAGAAGATGTAGAAACCTGACCAAGGGGATATGGTCAACTCAGTGGGAAAAAGGGGAACAGCCAGCCAACAAAGAATGGTTCCATTAAGAAGTCCTAGTACCGCCCATTTTGTTTTAGGGGCCTCCTTTGTTCAGGGCAACCATGAGGTAGGCCTTAAATGATCATTCTGCCCATGTGGGGACTTTGTGAGCTCAGTGAGACAGCCCTCATTTTGGTTTTCACTGATTTAGACCAGTCTCTGCCCCTGGGATGTCCATATTATATGCTGTGGGGGTGTGGTCTTGGTTGAGGGGCACATTCTTGGCCAACCAGATTGTCTGGCCTCCTGACCCTTTGTCCCTTTCCCATTATTGTGACTGGTGGGCTGGCATTGGCCAGCCCTTGTGAGTGTTGGTATTAGGAACAATGTTATTTTTTGCTGCTTTCCCCTCCATAGACATCTATGTAAGACCCCAACCTTTTGTTTTGAACCTATCCTGATTTTTTAAGTTGGGTACAGTCTTTCTGCTTTACTTACCTTGCTTAGTTCAACTGCTGGGGGGGGCACTGATCAGTCTCCAGTGCAAGGGGACACTGCCGCCATTATGAAATTCCTTGTTTATTTTAAGCGGCACACATCACCTTACAGTTAAGTGTGGCAGGGGTAGCTTATATCCCCTTTTCTTTTGCTTTAAGTAACATTTATGTTACTTGCGTGATGTGTCCAGGATGAGATGGTGGCAGTAGATAATTTTGTACCGTGTTTAGCTTTTCTCACATGCAATTTTGCATTTTACTGTGTAATGCCTTTTAGAGTCCTGCATACTCTAAAATGGCAGAGCCACAACACTTCATCTTGGCCTTTGGCCTTCTTCCTGCCCTCTCAGGGTTGATTTTTCCATGAGGCAAACCCTTTTGTAGGCGAAACAGTATTATGTGTTTGTGGCTAGATGTGGGGGCTGGAAATGTGTGGCCCCAGTCCACATCCTGATCATAGTGTGTCTGTTGCTGGGCAGTTGTGGTGGCCGGAGGGTGTCCACAGCCCATACGAGTTTGAATTTATTTATTTATTCATATTTGTTAAACGCACAACAGCCCATGGGCATCGTGGCACTGGTTACATACAGTGAGAAGCTTAGTTACAGTAGAAGCAGAGCTATAATTTTACACATGTTGCAGAATACATAGAGTTAGGTGCAGTGGGAAAAGAGGGGGTAAGAAGTTAATAGGGTTAGATGCTAGTTGGAGAGAGGTTTTCAGATTTCTCCGAAAGGCAAGGACGGAGGTTTCCGCTCTGAGGGAGGTAGGGAGCAAATTCCATAGCTTGGGTGCTGTGTACGGGAAGCTTAGCCCTCCTCCTTTGGTTCTGTTGATGTGTGGGACACTGAGTTGATTGGTGTTGCGTGTTCTGATGGGTCGGGCTGAGGTGGGTCTGGATAGTGTTTCTGATAGGTATGAGGGGGCCATGGCGTTGATGCATTTATGCGCGATAGTAAGGATTTTAAAAGTGATGCGGTCCTTGACTGGAAGTCAGTGGGCTGCCTGTTTGGCTCCAGAGATGTGATCTCTTCTAGGAATGCTTAGAGCTGCTCTTAGCACATTGTTTTGATAGAAGTGCCTGCTAAGAGAGCATTGCAGTAGTCTAATTTAGCACCTGTGGTGTTTCCTGCTATTGAAAGGTAATTGGACTTGGTTAGGAAGGGTTTTATGGCATTGATGAGTTTGGTGCTTAGGGCCGGGGCCGAGACAATGGTATTGACTTGCTTATCCATGGATAGCGTGGCGTCAATGTGAACCCCTAATGTTTTTACGGAAGATAGAACAGGAATGATGGAGTTTTCAATGTTGGAATAGCGGCTGTCTAGCTTGGTTAAAGTAGAATTTTGACCGAGGATGAGAATCTCCGTCTTGTCTCCATTGAGGCAAAGGCCATTCTCAGCCATCCAAGCTTGGATAGTGGCGTAGATTTGTTGTAGTGCTGCAGCATCTTGGACATAGCAGCTGGTTAGGGGTAAGAGTACTTGGCTATCATCTGCATAGTTGGTATGTGCAATCCCAAGAGCATAGAGTTTGTCAAAGAGCGGCTTTGTGAAGAGATTGTATAGCATGGGAGCAATGCATGACCCTTCTGGGACTCCGCAATGGATGGTGGTGGGTGCTGCATTTGCTATGTTAGAGAATACTTTCATTGCTCTGCCTTCTAGGAAGGAGGAGATCCATGAAGATGCTTGAGTGGAGAATTGTGCTGCTTGCGTAAGGCGAGTGGTGAGTGTTTTGTGGTCTGCCAAGTCGAAGACAGACTGAGAGGTCTAGGGGGAGGAGGAGGGCAGGCTTGCCTTTATCCAGAATTTGAGTGATTTGGTTTTTTAGGTCTAATAAAGCAGTTTCTGTGCCGTGCCCTTTAGGGAACCCAGATTGCCTCCCCCCTTCTCTCCCCCCTCCCCCCAAGATAGAATTGGTCTCAAGGTGTAGTTGAATCTGGCTGTGAGCAACCTTGTCCAGTATTTTTTATAACCACAAAAGTGATGTGTGGCAATGCTCTGGGCAACCCTCCACACCACCGTTTTTTAGCCCGTCTGCGTCATTGCAAAAGGGGTCCAGCCATATGCAAATCAGTCAGGTACTGCCACCAATGGTAGCACCCCAGCCCGAACTGCTAGGCCAGGTCCCCTCTGCACAGAAACACAAGCAACCTCAGACATGTTTCGGCCTTGTTGGGCCTCCTCAGTGAGGTGCAGCTTGGTTCCCTATGGCGCAGCGAGCAAGGGACCCACGTCTGGACATACCCTCTCTCACATATTGAGACAAACTGTGACCACAAAAGTGATGGGTGGAAGGTTTTGAACAAATCTGTACCACTGGTCTACCAAGTCTAAGACAGCCAAGAGGTCTAAGGTGGAGGAGGAGGGCAGGCTTGCTTTTATCCAGAATTTGAGTGATTTGTTTTTTTAGGTCTAATAATGCAGTTTCTGTGCCGTGCCCTTTAGGGAACCCAGATTGCCTTTACCCCCCTAACTCCCCCCCCCAACATAGAATTGGCCTCAATGTGTAGCTGGATCTGGCTGTGAGCAACCTTGTCCAGTGTTTTTTATAGAAATGGGACGGTGGTTATGAGCCGGTAGTTGTTGGGTTGGGCCAGATCTAGTGATGGTTTTTTTCAGGAGGGGACGTACCCATGCCTCTTTGAGACTGTCAGGGACTATGCCAGTTTTGAATGAAGAGTTGATAAAAGCCGTGAGGAGAGGGGCAAGGTCCTTAGCACAGTCTTTTTTGATCTTAGGTGGCAAATGTCTCCCTTGCAGAGGGAAGGTTTGAGAAGGTCTACAACTTCGAATTCAGAAATGTCTTTAAAGGAGAATTTAGGGAGATGGTGTACTACGTGATCATGCACAGTCTGAGGAGGCCTATTCTGGCTTAATAGGGCTTTGAAGTGAGCCTGGATTTTATTTTGTAAGAGGTCAATTTTGTTCAGCATAGCAGCTTGAATGCTTGTGCACCAGGCTTCATCCTTAAGAATTTCATCAGTGCTGGTAGGTGATGGTGGTGAGTTCCTTAAAGATGGTGAATAGTTCTTTAGTTTGTGAGTTAACATTAGCTATTTGTATGTTATATTTTTAGCATCTGCCTTTTGTTTGATCGCATGGTCTAAAGTTCTTCTGTGGACCAAGAGATCGAGTGAAAAGACTTCTTTTCCTTCTTACATTCTAGTGGTGCTATGGCGTTTACTGCGTTAGTGAGGGTGTCCCTAAAGATATCTGCTAGGATAGTGGGGTCTTGTGAGAAGGGAGGTGATAGGCATGGGGCATTGAGATATGGTCGGATATTATCTGCGGTAAGCTTCTTGGAGATTCTAGCTAGAGTGGATGGGGCGGACGTGTTGATTTTAGTGCATGAGGCTGCAGGAATAGTGAATTGAATGCAATTGTGGTCTGTCCATGGGTAGGCGAGGTTAGATGTGATGGAAGAGGTACAGTTGTGGTCAATAACCCAGTCAAGAATGCGACCTTTAGAGTGGGTGGGACTTTGTATTTTTTGGGTGAAACCTAGATCTCAGAGGTCTTTGGCAAGTGTGTTTGCGACTTTGTCATTGGGATCATTGAATCCTAGGTTTATGTCTCCTAAAAGTAGGGATTTAGTGGATTTTTTGAGATTGTCATTCAGTAAATGGATGATGTGTCCCTGGAAGTCTGCAGAGAGTCTTAGGGTGGCCGATATAGGAGGTGGATATTAATTGTATTATTGGGTGATAGCAATAGTTTTACTGATAATATATCTACGTTACCCTCCCATACATGAGGGCTTGGCCTAATGGATAGGGCTTCTTTGTAGATAAGTGCACATTCTTGTTATTGGTGGGTTCAAGGGTCAACTCCAGCTAGGATAAGAGGAGGACTCCTGTGGCCACTCTGCAGATGATCATTGAAGCCATGATCACTTTGAATAGAAGCATTCTGCTGAAGATCCGTGGATCATCATCACAGCCAACCAATATAGCCTCCAGCAAAGTCCCAGCAAATTCATGCTCCTTTGACTGATCTCCTGTAGGCCTTCAACGGTGCTGCAACCCCTGAATCGCTAGGAACTAGTCTCCGCCCCTTGCTCGAGGATCCTGCCCTTGGAGACCATTGAAAGTGTCCTTAGACCACAGTGTGGATTGACCAGCTCCATCTTCTTAATTGCAATGGTCACCATCCTGAGTTCAAACCTGGGACTCTGCAGACTCTCGGCTTGTGACACAAGAGGAATTCTCTAGTAGTCGCAAATCTCCAGCACGAAAAGAGGCCTTGGAAGCCCAGCTTCTTTTGTCTCTGCCATGAGGGTCGTTTTTCAGAGCATGATCACAGTGTTCATCGCTCTCTCTCGCCTGCCTATTTTCCTGGGGGGTCCGTGAGGTCATCTGCATTGAGATGGTAGCCTTCTCATCATCCCAGGGTTGTCCAGCTGTCCAGTCACAGGAACAGCCTCGCCAGAACATGGAACCCCTAACAAGCCAGACCCAATCCCGATTCCGTAGGTCCCCCTACTCCACAATTAAGTCAACTGTCCTTGTAGTGGCCGAACTAGATGTTTAGTTAGATGGCGAGGATTATGGTGATATGATGCAGACTATAAACGCAGAACAAATTGTCCGTCCCTTGTTTATCACTTGTTTCTGATATCCTTATTTTGTGAAACCAGTCATGTGTTCTTGATTTATGTTCACTAATCGTTTTGTATATATTAATTGGATTATGCACTATAACACATGAGCTTCTCCATTTGTCTGAACACATTAATTCATTTTTATAAATAAATAACCTGCAATTTGCAAGGTAAAAAAAGAATGAGCTGCAATTTTGATTTGCATAAAGTTGTAGTTCGCCTGCCTCGGATTGTGACTGGCATACCTGAGCAGAATTACATTTAGTATTCTGCCACCTCCACACAAAATAAATTAGAACAATTTGTGTTCAATGACAAAAATATTTCCTGCGGGACATCTTTATATGTTTGCTTATATTGTCCCAGTCCCGACCAGAGTTGGGGACGCCCTCAAGTTTAGAACATAGACCCCCCTACAGTAGAATCAACACAGAGTAAATTGGCCCAATCAGATTGTATTGTACTTGTCATTTATGTATTACCATTATTATAGTCCCTATGTGCTGGTAGCGGGAACAGCCTTGATGGACCATGGGAGTGTTGCCGGTCATGGAGTAAGATTAGAATGTCTGTTTGCATTTGGCCAAATAAGGCTTATCAGGGCTAACCAGGCTCCAGTAGAGAGCAACCCTTGCGGTCAGGCATGTGGACGGGTGCTGAGAGGAATCAGGGGATGGCGTGGTGCTAGAGATTCGCTATGCGTTCAGCGTAGCCACATTTTTCTTAGTTCTTTGCTGCATTCTATGTCAGAGTTCTTCGAGAAGCGTAGCCTGGTGTAAGTAGGCAGAGAATTAAGTGAACAGCACTACCAGATTTTGTCATAGTCCTTGCTGTATTCGGATATGTGCAGGTAGCCGTGCCTGCGTCCAGTGTCCACCAGAGTGGTGCGTTATACGTACCGAACAAATTCAGTGGCATATTGTTGTTTGTGTACCCAATCAGGTATTGGTTTCTTTTGTCGATTCTTGCGGCTGTAATAAAAACAGTCAGAGACAGCAACAGTCTGCCCTCCAACTATTAACAAGAGGAGCACAGGTTGCACTTCCAGGTTCTTCTAGGCAGATAGCGTGGCGAGTCTACCCATATATTGTGCGCTTACTGAACCTCCTCAATTGTTACCTTTACCATGGGTGGCCCATCCTATAGTTCATACATGCGAAATAACTGCTCATCCCTCAAGTCCTTCCAGTGCAATTATGGGGCTGAGCTTTATTGCCCTCCTGGAGTAATACACAAGATACCCCCACCTGGCCTTCTGGTGCGAGACATGGCCTTGGCACAATTCCTCCCATGATAATTCCCTGAAGTGCCTCCCAATCTGTCTGTTTGCGATGGAGGTGATTCTATCACAACTACTTAGTACGATTTGCCCGTTTTCCCATACATGCCAGGTGCAGTAACTAAGCAATACTGTGACATTTCATATATGAAGGACTATGTTTCAGATAATGGTTCTTGTGGGAAACCATGGTCTTGATTGGTGTAGGATAGTTTGTGTGGTCCTGCCCACTGCAATAACGGTCGGCGCTGCCTGGTGCTGAGTATTCCTATGTTCGGATTGGGTATTGGAAGGTTTAGAGGGGTTTCAGGATAATGCAGCAAATAGCCAGGTTTTTAGGACTTTTTTGAAGGAAAGGTAGTTCTCATTGCGCGGATGTGCAAAGGAAGAGTGTTCCAGATGGTGGGAGCTAGGATAGAGAAGGCCGAGCCGCCAACTCTAGTGGAGTGATATGGGGGAATAGCGAAGAGGAGAGCTGAGCCCAATTAGGGATTTCTTGGGGGTTGGTAGTGAATTAGTTTGTTCTGAAGGAACTCAGGTCCTGTATTATGTATGGCTCAAGTGTGTGATGCACATGGATTTGAAGGTTGCTCTTAGGCTAACAGGGAGAAAGTGTAGTCGTCTGGGTGCAGGGGTGATATGTTCTCTGGGTGAGAGGGCAAGGAGCAGCCTGGCTGCTGAGTTTCGGATTTGTGGGAGTTTCTTAAACTGGCATGCTGGGGCACCGAGATAGAGGAACTTGGTGTAGTCAAGGCGGGAGATGATGATGACCAGTATTGCAGAGACTCTTTGACAATAGGAGAGGTAGCAAAGGATGTTTTAGAATCCGTAAGTGGAAGTGGCAAGCTCTGGATACGGAGCTGATGTGTTTAAAGAGAGATAGGTCTGCATCCATGAGGATTGATGTTTGTTAGTTTTCTTTTTGTTTGCAGCAAACTGACCGCAATTAATCTGCTTGGGCCCACATTTTAAACGCAATTTTTTTTGGGTTCCCTGCCTCCAATGTTAAGGAACTGGGGAAAAACCCCTGCACCCTTGAAACCCCAAAATACCGAACATGGGGACACCCCCGCAACACCCACTCTCCATGTTCGGTATTTTCAAAAGCATGCGGGCAAAGTGCACAAAAGGTCAAACCAAACATGTGAAATACAATCAAATGTTTGATTCGATCAAACTTTTTTTTTTTCTTTTTTTCAAACGAATAGGCTAATGCTCGTCCATGGTGCATCCAAGATTTTTTTTTACCAGCGGTGGAGGCAGCAGGTGGGGCTCCCAGGGCTATTGGCCAAAGTAAAGTTTGGGGAATCAGAGCAGCTTTGCTGCATATTAGGATTTCTGATTTTCCCGGGTTGAGGATTAGGTGGTTGGTCGTCATCCATAGGTCGATACCTGAGGGGCAAGAGGAGAGGTTGAGAAGTGGGGAGGCTGGAGTCTTGGGAATTTTTTTAAATGATCTGGGTGTCGGCTGTGCAATTGTAGCAGGTAAGGTTGTGTGAGCGAAAGAAAACCGGCAGTGGGTTTAGGTAAAGTTCAAGAGGAGGGGTGAAAGGGAGGCTCCTTTGGCACCTCTTTTCTGACGGGGCGAGGGGAGGAGGAGAAAAGTGGGAGGAGAATGATTTGCGAGCAACTGGAAATAAAAGTGGTGATCCAATGAAGGGCAGAATCTTTGATGCCTAGTGTGGGGAGCTTGTTCATGAGTATTGTGTGGTCAATGGAATCAAAGGCCGCGAATAGATCCACAAGGATGAGTGCAGCACACCCTTCAGAATCAGCAATTGTTTTTAGGTCATCCCAGATAGAGACTATAGATGATTCTGTTACACAGAGGGGTGGGAACCCTGATTGGGTCGAGGAGTCTATTGGCTTCTGTGAAAAGACCAAGTTGCTAATATGTCGCACAGTCAATTAGTTTAGCCTAGAAGAAGGTGTTAGAGATTGGGCAGTAGCTTATCAGGAGAGTGGGTCGAGGCTGGGTTATATCAGTGGCAGTTTGACATCGGAGGTTTTGAAAGCCTCTGGGAAGGTGCTAGATGAGAGGGATATATTGATGATGGAGCGGGCTGCGCTACCAGCACAGGTGGAGGTAAGAATCTTTCTTTAGAAGGGGTGGTGGGCAAGGATCTCCAGGCGAGCCCGAGGGTCGGCTAAGTGCTAGCAGGTTGCAGAAATCCGCCTCGGAAAGAGGTGTGGACGAAGAGAAAGTTGGTAGGGAGGGCGAGGAAAAGTTTAGGATTGAGAGACGGCCAGATGTAGAGAGCAGGAGCCAAGCTAGTTTTGTGGTGATGGTACGATGTCTTTCAAGCGCAATGTTATGAAAGTAGTTGGAAAGTTAATCGCAGAGAGCTTCAGTTAGGGTAGGTGGGGGTGGGGGGTGGTAAACAGCTAGGGGAATTGAATTCACCTAGGATTATGTGGAGGGAATTGAATTCACCTAGGATTATGTGGAGTTTTCTACATGGATTGTTGGAGTTGAAGATTCTGTTTCCATAGTGTTATTTTGGGTTTTTCTTGATTTTGTACAGATGTGCGCTGTTCAGTCTTGTGGGCGAGTGGTGTTGAAGTGAGAAATGTATAGTGCGGTGATCAGAGTGGGGAGACTAGACCTGATGTGCAGAATAGTGCATCAAGGGTGTGTCCTGCAATGTGGGTCAGGTGGGAAATCAGTTGTGTTTGGCAGAAAGTTTCCAGATTGTCTGTGAAGAAGCGGTTCATAGGGTTGGCAGAACATCAAACCAGATAGTGTCCTAGAAAAGTGAGCCGAGGTGCTGGATCAGTAAGAGGGAGTGGCAGAGCGAGTCTGCGAAATTCCAGTCGTAGGAGGAGGAAACTGTGGGTAACGGAGGCCTAAGGTGGAACTTCACGAGAATAGATTTGCATTTAGTGATGCAAGGTAGATTCTTTGTGGATAGTACTGTGGAGGATGGCTAGACCTCTCCCACCCTCCCTTATCCCCGCTCTGCTGGGCCTGTTATGTACTAGCAGGGAGTAGCCATGTCAGAATGCCTTGTGTGTGGTGTTGAAGTCAGTGAACCAGGTTTCAGTAATGAATAGGATGTCTGGATTTTTGATGGCTATGAGGTCAAAGATGTTATGTGTATTTTTGGCGACCAATCTGGCATTGATGAGTACACAGGATAGCGAGAGAGAAATCTGGTGCGTGGTCCGCTTTACAAGTGGTAGTGTGTTGGGCCTGGTGGTGGGGTGCAGGGATATCTGAGTGCATGGAGGGAAGTTCAGTAGGAGGGAATTTTAAAGGGATATTGGTCTGGGATGGGTGTTTTGGACGGGAGGTGAAAAGTGCTAGGACAGGGTTGGGAGTGGGCGGGGAAGGCGGAAGAAAGTAGGGCTGGGATGCCCAGTGGAGGAGAAGGGGAGCGCAAAGTGCCTGTGGCGGTCTGCAGTGAGAATGCCCTGTGCAATTTGTGGGGTGTTTGCGAGGTACAGGAGTGTGTGAGAGGGTAAGAGGGTTTGCTGAATGGGCTGTGTTGGACAGGACGGCTCATGCTCTGCTGAGGGAGGGGAAGTGTGAGTTAGGTGCCTGAGGGGGTGGGGTGGAGGGCAGTGAGGTGGTAGCCGAGGGGCGGTGTAACATTGCCACACATGAGGGTGGGTTCAGCAGAGCGAGTGGTTTATAGTGCGAGATGTACGCTGAGGTGTAAAGATAGGGGAGGTGGTCACGTGCCAGCAAGCTGCCTTATTTCTGTGCTGTGCTGGTGGGGGCAGGCTGGGTTGGAGTAGGACGGGCGGAGTGAGTTGTGTGTGAGTGGGGATGGGTGTGGTACATCTGGGGCCGGCATGGCATGGCGAGAAGTGAAAGCTAAAATCACCTAGAATCAACTTTGGCACACCAGTTGAAAGACACTCAGGTTCAACTTTGGCATAGTAATTAACTTTGGCACTGTAATAGAACCACCTAGATTTAACTATGATGGAGCGAAGGGAAAGGGCCTACATTATTATTATTTTTTTTTAAATGTATTACCATTGGTTTCCATAGAAACTTTTTAGCTTTTACATGATGTGTTTCCAATCAACAAAAACGATGATGCAACACTGCAGTATATTTAAAAAAAGGAGAAAAATAGGAAATGAAGAATCAAAAGAGGAGAAGATCGAAAATAAATCCTTTTAACTATAGTGTAGATTAAAATTTTTAACGTTCATACATTTCCTTAAAATGAAAGTAAACGAACGACATAAAAAGTTAATCTTTCATTTTCTTCTCGTTTATACCAATTAAAAATTGATTTAGTCTTTCCTTTTCTACTCCAGTTTTGCAAATATGAATGACACCAAGTCAAGCAGGGAAATGTTAGTGACAGCCTAGTCCCTTGCAGGTGAAGTTGCCAAATGTCATCTTTGGTTAAAGTTCGATAGTCAGCAAAGAATTATCGTAGTAAATTGAATCGGATGTCACCCATTGCTTCACAATTCATAATCAGATGGCGTAATGATTCTCGTTTCTGTCCGCACAACCTGCACATAATCTCTTGCTTCTTTGACTTTCCTTGCTTCAAGAATCTCTTTAGTAGGGAATAAACTGAAGCACCCTACATTTACTTTGGCAACAGCAAAGGAAAACACTCACATTTTACTTTGGCACAGCAATAGAACACCTAGATTCAACTTTGGCAGAGCAACGGGGAAAGGCTGAAATTCAACTTTTGTGCAGCAACAGATACACCGAGATTTGACTTGGCACAGCAATAGAATACCTAGATATATCTTTGGTAGAGTGAAGGGCAAAGGCCTATGGCAACAGCAAAAGAAAACACTTGGATTTAACTTTTGTACTGCAACCGAAACACCTAGATTGAACTATGGTAAAGAGAAGGGAAAAGGCCTAAATTAACTTTGGCAACAGCAAAGGAAAACACCCTGATTTGAATTTGGCACAGCAATAGAACACTTAGATTTAACCTCTGGGTGTTTTTTGATTAAATGAATGGGCTGAATTTAAATACATTTTTCTGCCTCCTTCCGTACTGTTCAACGGGTACAGACTCATCAAAAACATTTTAAATGATTAGTTTATGTTTTTCTTCAAAGGGAATCTAATATTCAAGCCATGTATGGCTTTAAAGAGATCCAATATTTAATTATGATGGTAATCTGTATAGTTTTGCAAAGCACATACACCCTCCTGCCATCCCTTACTTTGTGTACTAAAGAGACCATAGCTTGGGCCTATATGCCTGCCCTCTTAAATGCAGCACACACCTGTACAGAGGGAAATGAAATGGATTCCCAGATCTAAGACTCTCCTAATGGAATGCAAACTTGCTAATTAGAATAGTTATTAGGTATGCAAAAGGTTATCCTCAAGGTTTGGAATACCCAAAGACTGAGGATGAACATCTGCATCACAGAGGAGATGGGAGGTATTCATTTTATTTATTTGCATTTTTAAAACACTCACGCAGCCCGGGGGCATCGAGGCGCTGTTACAGAAATGTTTGTTTGTTGTTGTCTTAGTTGCATATTTATAAGGCGCTTGAATACCCAAAGGTTTCTAAGCGCGGACCCAGGGATCGAACCTGTGTTGCTTCGCGTCTTCTTGCTTCCAAGGCGAGCATGTTGCCACCGAGCTATCCTCCCGGGAACTCAAGGTGCCTGTGCATGGTCGTTCCACCACGGCACATGAGCTGAAATTAATTTTCCATTAAAACTCTTACCTCAGGGATAATACATTTTAGTTGCAAGCCACTAGCCAGGCATAAAAAGTCATCCACCCTCTCAATTCTTCACATCCAGCACACCATTTCTAACTCATCTATTGTCATTCGCCAATGGAAAGTGGCAAGTACACATTTTAAGGCCTGGTTACATTGTCGAACATGGATGAGCAAGTGCTGCACTCATACAATAAAACAAAAGAGACTGGCATGATTCAAGAATCTGTGAAATAATGCACCGGAAGGTAGCATCCTTATATGGAGAAAAAAGTAGTGAATGAACTGAACAGCGTAAAACAGGTCAGCAGAAACTGTATGCATTACAAGTGTGCATATATAAATGCCCGGCAGTGGACATATTGTAGACAAATCTTATGACAGATATTTTAGCTCACTGAAAAAGTTTGCAACACGTCATTAAAACTTCTATAAAATAAAAATGTTTACTTACAACACAATGGACTTGTGGTTTCACTTTGCAGTCAAATGTGGCTGGCTTCCCATAAACACAGGAGTGGTTGGTTTCACATATAATACAATCTGGAGATAATCTGCTACAAAGTCCACCACTTGGACACTTAGCCAGATAAGAGGGTGATTCAGTGCTCTCTGTGGAAGTTAACAGACTTCAGTTTACAAAGCGCGTAGACAGTTCCACATAACTATTTATTTTATGAAAGCTGATAAAGAATGCAGGGATTGAAATGGAAATGTTCTTTCCAGGAGCTAAATACAGCTTCAAGGTATCCAGCAACACCCAGACTGCAGGTACTACCTCTGTGGAATGAGGACTTAGTAGGTGTCGAATTGCAAATCTAACTCTAAATGCTCCTTTAGACATATTTACAATGTTGGTCATTTTTTATCCCTCCCAAAAAATACCCTTATGTGAAGCCACCATTCCCCTCCTCCAAATACAATTTTGCACCCATTTCTTTTTCCTGTAGGATTGATGTGGAAATTACATAAACACAAAAATAAAATGGGCGCTTTTCATTTATATACTGTCTCACTGCACTATGGGTGCTATATCGTGCACTTTGGGACTGGGGCCACCCAGTCACCTTCAAATGTTTCAGAAACTACTATATGTATTTACAGCGAACCAAAAAGGAGAAATATCTGTAATGCTTTATTTTTTTTATTTTTTATTTTAGTATTTGTATAGTGCGCTACAACCCAAGGGCATGGAGGCGCTGAGAAGAATATGTATGCTGGCTTGCTTAAGATAGCGGCCCAGTACAATGGATTAATACAGTTACATAGTTTACAATAGGTTACATGTCAAGTACAGTAAGCAGTACAGTATTCAAATGATGGCGATAGGGGGAGGCGAGTCAAACAAAAAGCTTCGTCTTCAATGCTTTACGGAAGGTTGTGTGGGATTCGATCATCCCGAGTTGGGCAGGGAGGGTGTTCCAGTAAGTTGCAGCCAAGGTAGGGAAACTGGAGCCACCGGCTCACTCTTCGTGTATGAGGAACAATGGGGCGATTCGTGTATGCAGACCTGGAAGGTCTAGTGGGTGTTTTTTTGATGATCCTCTGAGCTAAGTAGATGGGTGCCAATCCATGGATGCATTTGTGTGCAATGGCCAGTGTTTTGAAAAGGGTCCTTTCTTTGACGGGCAGCCAATGAACCTGCCTTCTAACCCGCGAGATGTGATCCCTGCGAGCTGTACCAGTCGCGGCCCTCAGGGCATTATACTGAGCTACTTGAAGTTTCAACAAGTTCTTTTGGGATGTACCGGCATAGAGTGGGTTAAAGTAGTCTAGCGTAGATCCGATAATGGCCCTCGCAATGGTGATGCAGTTTTCTTGTGACAGGAACGGCCTAACTGCATTGATTAGTTTGGAGTGGTAGGCAGCCGAGGATGCAATAGCATTAACCTGTATCTCCATGGTCATGCTAGGTTCCAGGTATACACCCAGTGTCTTGATGGCTTGGGACACAGTAATGGGAATGTTATCTATTGTAAATGAGCTTTATTGCGTACCGAGTTTACTCAGTGTGACTGTGGATCCAATTACCAGGAGTTCTGTTTTCTCACTATTTAAGCACAGCCAGTTTTCTGCCATCCAGGACTGGATTGTGGAGTAGATGAGATTGAGAATATTCCTATCTGTAGGGTAGTCACCAGTCAGTGGGATAAGCACCTAGGTGTCGCCCATGGCGTCAAGAAGTTGGAACAGTGGCCTATGAAGAGGTTGTAGAGAGTGGGTGATATGCAGGTCCCTTGAGGGACACAGCATTTGATAGGGCTATGGACAGCACTCGAGGAGTCAGAGAACACCTTCATCACTCTCTCTTTGAGAAAGGATGATATCCGTTCACAAGCTTTCGGGGAGAAGTTGGCAGTGGAGGACAGATGATGACATAGGGTCTTGTGATCTACCAGATCAAATGCCGCAGACAAGTCTAGCACGAGAAGGAGAGCTGGCCTACCAGAGTCTCTTACATCATCGATTTGATTTTTGAGATCCAGTAGAGCTGTTTCTGTGCCGTGGCCTGAAGCCAGATTGGCGCAGACCTAGGAGTAGATTTTCTTCCAAGAATTTTTGAACTGGCAGGTAGGCTGTTTTATCAAGTATCTTTAGCAGGAAGGGGACTGCAGTGATCGGTCTGTAGTTCCCTGGTACCATTGGATCAAGGGATTTTTTTTTTTTTTTTTTTTTTAGGAGTGGTTGGACCCAGGCTTCCTTCAGGGAGGTAGGGACCTGGGCTGAGCGGAAGAATGAGTTAATGAAGGCGGTGATGAAGGGGGACAGGGCATGGGCGCATTCCTTACTGATGTGTGCTGGGCCTGCATCCCCTTTGCAGTTGGTTTGGTAGATTTGATAAGATCTATAACTTCTGCTTCAGTCATGTCAGAGAAGTCAAAAGTAGGTACCTCCTCAGCTGTGATGGTCAGAGGAGTAGGGGGACGTGTGTCTATGATGGACAATAGAGCTTTTTGGTGCGCTAGACTTTTAGTTTGCAGAGTGTCCAGCTTATCTAACATGGCAGTTTGAATAGTGTTGCACCAAGACTCATCCTTGATGATGGTAGATGGAGGGGTAGTAGGAGTCCCAAGTTCCCTGAATATTGCAAAGATCTCCTTGGTCCCAGATTTGGCATTGTTAATCCTTGTATTGAAGGATGCAGCTTTAGCCTGAGTGATGGCTGCTTTGTATTGTCTAGAACAATTTTTGAAAGCGGTTTTGGTGGTTTCGTTAGGGTTTTTCTTCCAGGTTGCAAGCAAGGTCCTTTTTAATGAACGTAGTTCCATAAGTTCTTGGGTGAACCAAGCATTGGAAGGCTTCATTTATTAAGTTTGAGAGGCGCTATGGTGTCTACTGCGCAAGCAATGACTTGATTAAAGGCATTAGCGAGGAGGCTTGGATCATTGGGGAATGGAGGCTGGAGAGCAGGAGCTAGGAGGTGTGGAAGAAGATTTTCTTTTGGGCCCAAATAGTTTATTTTGGGCAAATCCATCCTGCAGTTTTCAAGCTACATGGGTTCAATGGAAGAAAATGGTGTAACTATGGAGAAATAAATGGGAGAAGGCAGAAAACAGATTTTTTTCTTTGCTTAACAACTTTTGACACCTGCCCATCCATAGGAAAATATGCATCATTAAAATTCTAAGAGGTTATGCCAACCTGGATAATGAGCGGAAACACACTTGTGACGTCAGTCAAGGTGAGGATTAGAAATTGAGTATTTGAGACCCAAAACAGGCCGTTCCTACCCCTGAAAAGGAAGAAGACGGCCAAACACAGGCAAAGGATCACAGAGATAGTGTGTGAAAGAAGGTAGCACAGGCATTTTCATTCAAGGCGCGTGAGGGGGGCTCTGGGGCAGGGCCGTCTATGGCTTTGGACCTCGTAGGCCCCCTGTCCCATTTTGGGAAGGGTTTTTGTTCCCCTGCGGGTCTTCTCCTGGACCAGGTCCCACATATTCCTTGTTTTAGATATTATGCAGGTAACACTATGATTCAATCTAGGAATGTGCTGGGTATGCAAGCCGACATGATGGCCTATGCCATTGTTATGCAGGAAAATCAAAATTGATTTAAATCCCGGTATGTGCTAGGTGTGCAGACCAGCACTATGAGTCAATGGCCCTCATTACAAGTTGGCTGGTGCAGTATCAACGTGCCGGTATTAACGTTTACCGGCACGTTACCTCACTGGCCAACTACGATTTTGCCGGCAAGGTGGCCAGAATGACCTCCAGCTAAAGGGTGGAGGTAATTTCGCAAACCTTACTTGCAAAAATCATCGTTATTACAGGGGCCGTTAATGGCAGCACCTTTACTACTGGCACACTCCCCCATAGAGTCCAATCGGACTCCATGGAATGGGAAGTTACACCGCCACTCGGAATTCCACCAGACCGAGGGCTGGTAACGGTAATACAGTTTGACGGTATCCTGGTATATTTACTGCCAGGATACCGGCAAACTTGTAATGAGGGCCAGATGTATGAAAGATAATTGATTTTGTCAGCAAACGCAAAGAGACACTCTGGCAATGCTACCATTATGCCACAGGGCTGATGAATTAATTACTCTGAGAGCTACGAATGCAAGTAAACATACAGAGCTCTGTAGTTGTGATGCAGGTAAACAATAGGAGTCCAGCTTGCTATATTTTAGGGATGCAGGCATACAAGATGAGTTAATCTAGCTTAGATGTTTGGAATGCAGGCTTAACAGTTCGCTAAACACATTTCATACTTTGAAACCACAAGGAACCATCTAGCTATGTGGTTGATGTTCCTGTAGGAACAATGAGTTACTACTAGCTATCTGTTTGGTATTCGGCAAATACACAGAGGTATGCAACTGTTATGCAGGCATGCACAAAGGGTACATTTAACTTCACAATTGTTATGAAGATAAAACAAAGAATTAAAGTTGGTATGTGTTTTGTACTCGGGCTGAATTAATCAGTTAATCTAGCAACGGACTAGATATGCATTCTGAAATATGCTGAGCATTACAAATCTTTATTAAGGCAAACACAGTGTTTCAAACTAGAAATATGCTAGGTATGCGAGCATACAACTAAGTTATGTCATTATTATGGGACTTGGGAGCGAACCAGTATTGCTATGTGCATGGTATGCAGACGCCTAGAACTGAGACAATCTATGTGTTGATTATGCTATAGAATATAAGGACAATTTGATATGCTGAATATGCAAGTATACAACATAACAATGCAGTTTTATTACACTCAGAAACAGTGGATCAATATAATCTTGTGCTAAGTACACAAGTATCCAACTGACCCATACAACTGCTATGAAGGCATAGCTATATGCTAGGTATGCAAGCAAATGGAGTAGGCAAATGCAATGCAGGTAGTTAAATGAGGTAATATTTCTAGGATTTAAAGGGGTAGTTTGGTCAGAAATATTATTGGCCTAATGGATCGGGCAAGTATTTCAGAGCATATATCGATTGTTCTTAAATACATTTCAAATGCAACTTACTAGATCTTTTCTCTCTTTAACACATGCAAAAACGATGGCCGGGTACTGCCATCTTGTGATATTCTTATCCGTTGATCTATCGCCCTAAGTTCAAGTAGCCTCTCAGCACTGATTCGGTTCACCAGTCCCCAACGGTGACATCAGTAGACTCGCTCAGAATGAGCACCACCTATTTCAATGACTTTAGTGGGCAGCGTAGCCAAACATGCCCCGTCATCACCAGCATCATAACATTATCTAAGGCAGAACCAGGAACTTAAACACACACATCCACAAAAAACACAAAACTTTTGTTCTTTTTTACTAAACGGACATAAACATTTTATTTTGAAGAAAACAGGAATAGTCGGGAGTGTAACAAGTAGCTTTCATTTTCACACAACGATGAAAATAGTAAAGTTAATGAAAACTTTTTCGAACACAGTTCATAGCTAGTGAACGTTGCATCGCTCTAATTTTTGGTGCAACTGTGAAGAGTGATCTAATGCCGAATCCGATCATCGTTTCATTAATCCAAGTCTTTCCGTTCTTCACAGAAAGTTATGTTCCATGACCGATGAGTAATCTATGCACATTGCGCTCAATTACAGAGGAGAAATGAGTGCTTTCAAATTAAAATACATGCAACACTTTCACATCCGCACGTTTCTATAACCTCTAGGCTGCCATGTTGCTCTTTGTTAGTGCAACCGCGAAAGGATAGATTGTTGTCTGGCGATCGTTCCAGATGATAGTTCTAATATATTTGTTGTTGAGGATTATTGTCCAAAATACTGTTGAAGAAGCCGTCGGCCGGTAGGCTGTACCCATGACAGGCACACATCGGAATCAGATAACTATGTAAAATCGAGAATGCAAAAACATACTTCAGTACCCACTTTATAATTGAATATAAACAATTATATTCAATTACTTAATTCTTAAGTTGGCAATAAATTTAAGTTACAATTAACTTGAACAATGTCTGTTCTTTTGGGTCAAATTGAACATTCATCCATCACAACGTTCATCATGTAGCACACTTTCCATCCACACTTGGATAAATATTATTTAAAATATTGCTTACATTGTTTTTTGAGATTCCATTCTTCTGATGTGATGGAGGACCAACCGCTTCGAAAGACAGAAATAGAAACTTAACTTGATTTGGGGATTTGTATTGGCATTTCCCTGAGGAACCATGCAGCAAGCTGCATCG
The DNA here is from genome assembly GCF_040938575.1 of Ambystoma mexicanum. Lineage (NCBI taxonomy): Eukaryota > Metazoa > Chordata > Amphibia > Caudata > Ambystomatidae > Ambystoma > Ambystoma mexicanum. The sequence continues at coordinate 1,284,399,448 of NC_090934.1, forward strand.
AGGCTCAGATATAGCATCTAGTGGGGAGAAAGCAATACAGTACAAACAGCTATTTGAAATGTATACAAACAGGTGTTTTCAGTGGCTTCCTGAAAATAGCCAGGGACTCGATCTGTAATAGAGCGGGAGTGAGTTCCAGGCACGGGGACCAGCCACCGAGAAGGGCCTATTCCTCCCAACAAGTGGTTTTAGAAGGGGTTGGGGGGGGGGGAGATTACCAAAAACCCGCCGGGAGTGCAGCACGTAGGATTGTAAATCATAATTTTTGATGTTAAATATGCTAGAGCCAAGCCACGAATAAATCTAAAAAACGAGGCACAGCAACTTAAACTGAATCCTCTGCTGGATCGGAAGCCAGTGAAGACTTCTGCGGAACTCAACTGGTGATTTCAGTTTTGCGCCACTAAGAGGCGCTGTAGCTGACATATTGGACTGCCTACAAGGAGCACATTACAATAGACTAAATGGCTTTGGTGAGAGTACCTACCACTGCCGATCGATCCTGCTCTGATATAAAAGGGAGAAGAGGTTTGAGAAGCTTCATTTGGAAGTATACAGACTTAATTATCTGATTCACCTGCAATTGCAACCCAAACCAGACTGCCAAAAGCATCCTAGGTTCTTTACAGATTCTGTTTATTTGGAAGCAATCCGAATAGTGTAAAACAAAGTATTATTGGAAAAAGCTTTGCCAATTTATTATTGGAGCCGAATACAATAATTTCCGTCCTAGTTGGGTTCAACTGAAATTTATTCTCAAGCATCCATAAGCAAACCCGTTCTACGCACTTTACTGCGTAAGCTTTCAATATAGTGACTATTATCATGTCTTTGTGGATTTTCGACATATTTAGTCCTTGAAATTCTTAGTGCAGTGGATTCAAGGACACAACAATGGGACCCTTTTATCTAGAGTTCACAGCATGCCCGAGACAATTTTGTTTTTGGTAACACATGCCACAAAAATGAAAAATATTAGTGGAGATCAGTGTACTGAAAAACAACAAAATATTGTAAACCACATATGATATTTACTTCTATTTTAACTGTACCAAAGCGCCTGTTCCCACTAAATTTTATTTTCTCAAAGATGACCTGAGGCGCGGTGCACATAGGCACGGATTATCCAATACATTAATAGTGATCTATCCCCCAGGTCTCAGCTTGGAGAAGCATTTGCCCAGCAGAGAGTTGGAGGGAGGGGATCGAAGGTATCGTGAAGGAGAGTAGTTTGCAAGAGAGCTGCAGGTAGCGTGTTCCCACATCCCAGACAGCCTTGTGGATGATGCAAAGGGTCTTGAATTTGATCCTTGAAGCAAACACAAAGGCATCAGTTTTTGTCCGGTAGAATGGCTGGAGCCTGAAGGGATAAAAGTGAGGGAGAGAGAGGTACAGGGATCATGAAAGAGTCTTCAGGCACAAACAGTGCATTCCAGGGGTAAGTGAAAGTCAACAAGGAGTAGTTTGGAGGCAGAAGTCACAGGAGGGGGTGTGAGGTCATCACATTCAGAAAGGAAGGAAGACAGACACAGGGCCATGGGATATGCACATAGTGGTGTTGGGGGGAGGAGAGAGGAGAGGAATGAGAGAGAGGAGAGAGAGGAGAGAGAGGAGAGAGAGGAGAGAGAGGAGAGAGAGGAGAGAGAGGAGAGAGAGGAAGAGAGGAGAAAGAGAGAGGAAGAGAGAGGGAGAGAGAGGAAGAGAGAGGAAGAGAGAGGGAGAGAGGGGAGAGAGGGGAGAGAGGGGAGAGAGGGGAGAGAGGGGAGAGAGGGGAGAGAGGGGGGAGAGGGGAGAGGGGAGAGGAGAGAGAGAGCCCCATCTTGCAGACACAAGACTTTCAAAGGAGGAATAGTGCAGGGTGGGTATGAGAGAGGTAGGGACCAACTCTGGGGAGATCAAAGCTACTCCCCCGCCAGATTGGTTGGTCCGAGAGTTGGAGAGGAACTTGTAGACCTCATTGAGGAGGGAGTCAAAGCAGTGACAAAGCTGGCATTGAACCACGCCTCGTTGAGTGTTAGGGAGAATTCTCATTCTATGGCCATTTCCCTTACCTATAGTGTCCCCCAGCAGCTTTGCTGGATTTGAAGGGTTTGTTTTTTTCTCCTGCTAAGAGTGAGACTCTTTTTCCCACTCTTAGGCATTTTTGCTATGTGTGTTCCAGGCTATTTTTGTGTTTAATGTCTATGGGGTTTTCTCTCACCTCCATAGGAACCATCTTTATTCACATGTGTTACACAGCACCCTCCATGCAGTGACACAGGGGTGTCGTAGCGACCCCCAAACATAGACTCCATACCCTGGGACTGACTACTGTCTCCCCGGGCATGTAAAGTCCCAATTTACTTTAATAGTAAATTTTTATGAACTAAACCAGTACAAACCATCTTACAATGGAGGTACTGGAAAGGTTAATAGTTTTTCCCTTATGTTCATTTTCGAGAGGGTACCGTATAGTCCCTCTCTCAAAAGTTTCTGGCTGGTGGCAGTGGATACTACTGTAAATATTCGACCGCAAATATTTTCCTATGGGATTTTCCCATTGTTCGAGGCTACCACATTTTCTGACAGCCTCTAACATACCGCCGGTGTATTTTAATATTAACTTTACTCTGGTAGGTTTTATTTGCCAGAACTTTAATATAACTTCTTTCTCGTGTCTTTCTCTAAACTCCTAGCTCAGGTCGGGGATCCTTTGTTCGTCCTTTTGGCGGGCTTCTGCCAAAGAGCCCTCCTTTCGGCGCCACTGAGTCTGGGGTGGGTCCATTGTGCGGGAAGGGGAGCAGGACCCCTGGACAGGGTTGCCTCAGCAACCCATGTCACACTATCCTGATAGGCTGGAGGGTCTCCCGCCAAGAGGACCACTCCACTGTGTGAGTGACAGCTAGGCTGTATGAATGGGGATCTTTATGCATAAAAGCAGGGTCCTGAGGACTCGAAGAGCAAGACGTTGCCACTGGAACTAAGAAGCCGAAGAGGAGTGAAGCCAAAGACATCTGCAACGACTGAACCACCGGTGAAGCCCTGCTGCAGCGTCTCACCACTTTTCTAAACACGACGAGAGAAGATCGTCATCTGAAAGAGCCTTCTTCCCTTGAGCTGGTGGGGCCAACCAGTTTGCCAATTGCCTTCCCGGACCTGCCTTGGTCGAATCGCCAGTACCCTGTACTCGGAGGCCAGATAGCCAGGCACCAGTGCACCCAGACCACGATTTAAAGGAGCGTACCTTTTATTCGTCGGGCAGCACCGCGGCTGGTTTCATCCCTGGGTAGTGCAGTAACTTGAACCATCCTCCACGACGAGAGCCTCATTTCCTCTGATGGATCCCCCGAACTGCATGGACTACCAGGAACAACCGCCACCGCAGGAGCCCCTTCATTTTAAAGGTACATTGTTCCGCCAGGCCGCCCTTTCTGCGTGGTAGAGCTAAAGGTGTTTTAAATTCTTTACCTACCTGTTGGGTTGGCCGCCCCTCTCTCTTAAACATTGTCTTTCACCTTCTGCATCCACCTTTTCAAAATCGTTAACCAAAGACTTGACTGCAGCTACAAGAACATTTTGCTCCTGGGCCCTTGCCCTGTACCACTAACTCTGGCACAGGCCTACTGACGCTGGCTAAATTTGTCAGAACTGCCTTCTCTAGATTGCTTCTCAACTAGAACTGTGTTGGTGTACCTACTTCTTATAACCACCCTTTCCTCCCCACTTTTAAACCTTGTGAAATGCCATTTTGCTCAGTTTTCATTTAAGTATTTTCTATACTGATGTACTGCCTTGCTTAAACTGATTCACAAACTTAGGGGGAAGTGTTGCTAGGGTGTGTAAGGAGATATTTCTGTATAACTTGTGTTTTCCCTCCCTCGTGAGAAATTGCTAGAGTGCCACTTGTGTTCGGTTTTCACTATGCCGTTTTGCTCAGTTTTCACTCTTGCTCAAACTTGTCTACAATTTAACTAGGGAGTTGTGTATACTTTCTTTGATCGAATTTAACTGGCTTTAAGAACGGTGATAGATGTGTTTAACTAGAAGTGTATAAAATATATATATATATATATATATATATATATATATATATTCTTTTTACTACAAAGCTTTGATCAGTGTTTCCTTGTTCCATAGTACGGAAGGCCTATTGCGTAAAACCTGAATACTGCTCATCTCCCTCTTGAGATAAATCTGACTGCTCAGCCACAGCTACCAACTAAATCTTTGTGGTACAGACTGATACCAAAGGGGATTTATTGCTCTCACCTATAGTCCTAATCTTCTGTAGTGCTCCCTAAGGGAAATGCACAGGATTCTGCCTAACAGAGAGCAAGGACGTCGAGATCAAAGTATTCAAGAAGGAGGCAGTTGTCACAAGAGGCTTACTAGCTTCTGTGTAGATCTATTCCCGCAATCATAATGATTTCTTCATTGATGCAGGCGCGCCTGGTTGTCATCCACATGTGGGCCTCCACAGCAAGATGTAAATGTGCAAAGACCACTGGTGCATGTTCATATTTGCACATTGGAAATATATATTCCTTCAACCGTTATTTAAATACTGTACACAGGTGTTTCTAGGTGCAACAAGACGGGGGAAGAGAAACAGGAACAGAACAAACAATCTTACTAGTCCTTGTGTTATTCAGATCGTGCAAGTGCAAGGGGGATGGAGAGGAGAGGTACCAGGGGGAGGGAAGGGGAGAGTGCTAAATGCTAGCTTGAGTAAGTGCCTCTGGGGTGGCCAGCTCTAAGTAAGTGCAAATAGGCAGGGGACTTTAGTGATTGCAGATACAGTCCATAGTTCGCTGTAGGCCCAGAGGCAGTGCATGGGGCTAGTGGTCATGAAGGAGCCTGGTCCACATAAGCTGTGGAACTGCTAGCCCTATTGGGCATGCATTCTATACAGTAAATACAGAATAAGCAGAAATGTGTTTTGTGTTGGCAATAAAAAGGCTGTGGCTTTTTATTAAACAGAATACTACTAAAAACATAACTTAGTATTATGGGTATTCTCCAATAAAAAGGTGTGCAGCGTTTTCTTAGTTCTGTACTTTTGGACACTTGGGCCACGAAATGGAAGTTGCCCTTATTTGCTCACAGGGTGTCCCCAGTGCAAGCTCCCAGGGTTGTGATTTTGGGACCTGTAAATTGGCTGATGAGTACTCATGTGCCTGATGGCAGTTTCCTTCCAGGTCCATGCTGCCTTTCCTGCTCTTCTTTTCCACAACTTTCAGACAACAACTGTTGTCCTGTGCTTGCCCAAAAGTACCTTTTCCAGGGGTGGGCGGTATCCGGGCAAACGAGAAGCCGGGTCTGCGAACGCAGAGTCAGATACAATTAGGTCAGAGTGTTCTTTCTGCAAGTCTGCTCCAGCAGCTCTGCCTACATAGGGCAAATGTGCCCTGGGCCCATGCCAGCATATTGCTACTTGCCCCCGCTCCTCAATGGCCGGCCTGTGCCGACAGCCACTTCGCACCTATATGCTTTGCTTCCTGCCTTTCCCCTCTTTTATTGTTAGAGTATTTGAAGAGAGGGTGAGACACTGGGGGTTTCGTTGTAGGCACAACCTGACTGATGGCACCTTTTGTTGTGTCCCGAGTCCCCTCCCTGTCCAACTCTTCCTGTGTGTCCTGCATCAGGAGTGAACAGGGGGCTTTGGGGGGTAGGTTGCCTTCCTTATGGTCGTCTATCGCCCCACCGCCCCTTATCCCTGCAGTACGCCGTGGGCAGCTCCAAAGCTTAAGGGCCTGTGCCCGTGAGCTCCATGGGGGTGCCCCCCTCATTCTGCGGCACTGGTCATAAGGTTCAGAGGGTGGCCAGGTAACCAGTTAGCGCAGCAGAACGAGAACATCAGCAGGGGAGAGAAAGCAAAAGAAAGCATAAGCGTAAAGGAATGTCTTCAGTTGCTAAAACCTGAGGTAGTCCTGCTAAAGTTTGAGAAAGGCCGGGTGGCTTTGCCAGAGGGAGGGACCAGCTGAGGAGAGAGATTTACCCCCCCACTCTCTGCCTGGAGAAGGGTCTAACCCTCAGAGTTAGAGGTGGATGAGCAGCGGGCTCGAGACGGAAAGTGCTTAGGAAGAGAGCTGGTTGTAGTGTTGTCCACGGATCCAGAAAGCCTTGTGGACAATGCAGAGTATCTTGAAATGTATCCTTGCAGCCACTGGGAGTAATTGGACATATCTCAGGGCTGTAGAGATACAATCCCTTGGCTTGAGGCCAAGGACAAGACTTGCAGTCCTGTTCTGGATAAGTTGCAGAGGGCGAAGAGTAGAGGCAAGAAGATTTATAAAGAGGCTGTTGCAATAGTCCAGCCTACAGAGAACTAGGGCTCTGGAGACAGTGAGCTTCTGGTGGGAAAGTGAGAAAAGGAATGATACCAATGATGAGGTGCAGCTGGTAGTGGGACCTCTTAGAGACATCTGTGATGTAAGGAGACAAGGAGAGGGTTGAGTCAAACAGGACTCCAAGGTTTCTGGCTTGAGTGGGAGGGAGGCGGGCCCATGGAGGGTGGCCAGAGTGAATTTAGGAAAGATCGAACAGCAGTCCTAATTGAAAGGATTGCAGTCTTGCTGGCACTAAAACAGAGTACATTTGAGTGAAACACTTGAAATAATTATACAAGCATTTATTGATGAAAAATAAATAATTTACTTCACAAACAGTAATTCACTAAAAAGCAATTTTTTTTAATCATTTACCTGTCAAGTCACGTGCTATTTAATTTTTTTGTACGATGAAAACTGCAGGCACTGAGTGGAAGCTTGAAACTGCCTTTGTTAAACATTGTAAAGAGAGCCACACATTTAAATCTCTAAGTCAACCTTTCCAAAAATTCTAGTTTGGGAGAGCAAACATCTTTTGCAATGTTACGTGGCACAGCCTGGGCCCTAGAAACAAAATCTGGTTAAATTCCATGTGTTTGCATGGTCAGCACATTCAATGTCAGGTCTTTCATGGATTCAAAATCCATCTGCTGGTAGATTGGCTTTGCCATCAACTGTTTGCTTCGTTTGGTATACTCCTTGTTGTAATGAGACATACCGAACATTCCTACAGTTTTTGCTTGTTCCCTTTCAATGTTCTTGTTGTGTGCAAGTACAGCCAGTCTTGTTCTGGCCTTCATACCATCTTATGCGGAAAAGTAACCTTTTAGGCCTGTACTTTAGGCACATATTGTGGAACTATTCACAATAAAGAAGATGGAGGTAAATCTGTTCAAGGGAGGAGAAACTGAAAGTTGGAGTTGCTTTCAGTGGTTAAAAAACATTTTCATCTTCACGTGACATCTTTGGGACTCATATTGAGCCGAGAGCCACCCTTGCGGCGTTAAGCCCGGCCGAGTAAAGCCCACTGGCTGTTGTGCGGCTGTTTGGCGCGTGGGCGCATCAGCCACTAAGCCTCACTGCAGAACGTGAAGAATAAGGTAAGCCTAACCGCACAATTAAGTATCATCTACCGGCATAGTCTTGGGGAGTCTGTGGAAGATTACAATCTCCTTCGATCCTTACTAGGAACTAATAACCTTCTACATAGACCCTCTAACCTGAATTATACGCATTTACTGCTGAACGACTTGCCACTGCTAAAGATTGGCTCTCTCTGCTTACTACTTTTACTTTCTCCCTCGCTACTCTTCGGAGCCTAAATGCCGCCTAAAGCACGCGGGGCAAAAGCGCCCTACAATTTACGGAAAGGCAGAACAAATCATCCCTATACACCTACTATCAATCCAAGTGGTGGGGACAGTTTGAAATCGCCAGCTAACGTTAAAGGCACCATTCCTGAGCTATTTAATTAAAAAAAAAACTTGCCTGAATGCATTGACGAACATACGGAGGTGATACTTCCAGCTGAACAGAACGCAAGCCGACCACTGGATGCTACATCCTTTGACGATATTGACAATAATTCGTTATTGGATTTATGCCGGTCCATACAAAAATCTATGGCCCCTCCTCCTAATTCAGGAGAATTAGGGATTATCGAGATGGGGACTGCCAAGAAAGCTGCAAGTATAACAGTGGAGGCTCAAGTGCTACAACCTGCCAATTCCCCTCAGAGAACTTTATGTTCTGGGCGACTGTCTGAATCACCAATTCTACTGATCGACTTAGAGGAGCTAGAGCAAAGTAAGGCCGACCAACCTAGTGAACTTTCACAGTTAAACTCTGCAGCTATTACTGAGATACAGGCGTCCTTATCCTCTCTCCAATTTGCCCTAAAAATTCTCCTAAAACTATGCGGTAGAATACACGTGAATACAATTCTACAGTTGAATCTCCCCGTTCCAGATTTAGATCATGAAGTAGGTCATGTAGAGGTAAAGGAGCCTCAGATTCCATCTAGCCAAATTAACGTCGAGGGCAACGAACACCCGACAAATGAAGGAAATGCTCGCCTGACTAAGAAACAGCGTAGAATGGCGAAAAGAGCAGCCTTAAGAAATGTTCCGGTAGAGGTGGCCTCTCCACTACCAAATACAGCAATTCCACAACAGAAATCTAAAAAGGCTAGAAAAAGGGCTCTTAAAAGAAAGAAAAACCGAAATAAAGGTCCGGGTACACTCACCAGTTGGATATCGACGGAAAAATCCAAAGAAATTTCCGCAGTGAGCAATGCTAGCCAAGACTCTATTCTTACAGAAAATCATTCAATTGACAATCAGTTTTCCACCCCTCAAAGGAATAATCCTAATAGTACATTTGAAAGCATGGAAACTGATAGGGATACACCGGCTCTAGCAAAGGAAGAGAATAGAGAAGGAAATAGGATTTGCATTGTGTAGAATCTGAATCAGCAATGCCGTGGTAAATGGCTTCCTCGGACAGGCATGCTCGAGAAACTTCACCTAATACCTCAATTAAGAGTTATTAGATCTGAGGATTTCTCATTTGTTGAGCCTTTATGTACCACTAACCCTAATGTTACAGCGCTGCATTGTACGGTCCTGGCCTCAGCTCAGCTGATCCGTAAGCATAAAGTCAACTTAGCGCAAGTAGGATTGGGGGTAGATGTGAATCCTGATGATGTAGACCCTCTGATCAAAGAGGCTCCCGAGTCTACTAAAACTGACAATAAAACTAAACCACCTCCTCTTGCTGGGACCAAAGTCCAAATGAGTGACATCCAGAACACTCTAAAATGGCTCGCAGAGGCTTTGCCCACGGTTATAAATCAACCCTGAACTTGCTCATTACTATCCTGGAATACCAGGGGTTTCAAACATATTACCGCAACTAATGGCTTGTTACCTTTCATTATGAACTATACCTTTTTTCTGCTGCAGGAAACTTGGCTAACCGCCCCAATTATAATAGATGGATATAAATTGTACCACACTTTTGCCAAAAAAGGCCAAAAGGGAAGACCTTTTGGGGGGTTGTTGATCGGTGTAAGTAAAACTATAGCATCTAGTGAAATTACTAACGATCATGAGGATAATATTAATGCGGTGGAGGTGATTATACCGATCAAAAATAGTCAGACGAAACTCTTGCTGGTCAATGTTTATAATCCATACGATGCATCAATGAGTGATCAAATACAAGATAGACTACACGATTTACTCACTAAGTGGACGAATGAACACCAAAATAATTTTTTTGTTATTGCTGGAGATTTCAATTGCGCCATCAAAGGGGATGGTGGTACATCTAATAACAAATATTTACACCCGTATCCCCTCATGCTTCAGAATTATAGCGATAAAGAAGGGGAGAAGTGGTTGTGTTTTATGAAGAGCTGGGACTTGGAATGTCTAAACGGTCGAACTATGAGCGACCGCCTGGGACATTATACTTGGAAAGCAGGTACTGCTCGCCGCACTCTTGATTACTGTTTCATTAGCCCGGAGGTGGCTTCCCGGGTTAATGACATGGAAATAATAGACAATGACTGGAGTGATCATAGAGGCCTGAGTTTAAGTCTGAAATGTGATCCGGTATCTCCTTCAACAATAGCTATAGGAAGTGTGTTGGTTAATCATGCTGGTTCACGATTAATATGGTCTGAGAAAAATATAGCTAAAGCATGTCAAGATTGTGGTGAATGGGATGCTGATTATCACACTATGTTTGTTAACCTCTCAATAGAACAACTCGAAGGGTGGATTTATAATTTTACGGGTAAGTATGCTACAAAAAAATCATTACTTGTTATTAGAGAACAGGGCTCGATTGAGGTTTATGACAAAACAATTTGTGATGCTAAGCGTACTCTGAGAGGGGAGATACGTAGAATCAGAGCCCACTCCCATCTAATTATGGATACACATACTAAGATCAAAAAGATAAAAAATAGGTATAGGACATGGTTAAAACACTGGAACAGATCGAAAAAATTGGTAAACTGGCAAAAAACTGTGAAGACTATTTGCTCGAGAAATCCCCGGAACATCTGGGCACTTCTAGGAGAAGCTAGGGGAAGCAGGGTAACTCCCCAAATAAACCCGATTGATGCGGAGGAATGGGTTAATTTTTTGGAAACGCGTAATGGTATGACAGCAGCTAACCCCGGAACCCTTCCAACCATCTCTTTAGTTCCAAAGCCGTTTCCTATTTCCCTAGAAGACCTGATAGGTAAGATTACTAAACTTAAAACCTCCCGAGCCCCGGGGCCTAACGGTCTCTCTAATTTACTTATGAAGAGTAACCCAGTTTTCTGGGCTAACCTTTTGAAAATCCTCTTTGAAAAAGTCTTAAAAGAGGGAGTAATACCCAAGACCTGGCAAAGAGCAATTTTAGTGCCTACTTTTAAGAAAGGCAATAGATCTGATCCTGCCAATTACCGTTTGCTATCTATGTTAGATTGCTCTGGTAAATTATTTGCCTCCTTACTGTTACAGAATTTACAATCTTGGACTGAAACGGAAGGGATTCTGGACCGCTTTCAAAGCGGATTCAGATTTGGTTACTCTACCACTCACAATCTTTTCATCATGAACAGCCTTAGAGATAAAGCTCTACTCCCCAATAATCCGCCACTGTATGCCTTATATATAGATTTTAAGGCAGCGTTTGACATGGTTAATAGAGAGAAGCTATGGAGGAAGCTTAGGGGCCTGGCGTGCCCTGAAGGCTTGCTCCATTATCTGCAACTCTTTACACCATAACACCACAGTCCAGTTGAGGCTTGACGGAAGTGGATCTACAACTAGGGTGATAGAGCAAACAAGAGGGGTGAAACAAGGCTGTGTCACCGCACCCATGCTATACAATTTGTTTGTCTCCGATATTCCAAAATGTATCAGAGAGGTGAGTAACTGCCCTCCCAAAGTTGGCTCCCAACACTGCTTAATTCTGGCGTACGCAGATGATGTGGTTATTTTTGACCACACATTTAGTGGCATACTACACTCGGCCGAGCGACTTTGGGAGTATGCGGAGGAGAATGAACTCACAATTAATCACACGAAAACAGAGTTGATCCTATATAGTCATGGCAAAGTGAGCCGCCCCAGAATGACTATAAGAGCTCAGGAAATTCAATATACCCATAGCTATAAATACATGGGAGTTGAATTCGACTCTAAGGGTAATTCCCAATCATGTGTACAAGCCCGCAAAACAAAAGCAGCGCAACTTACCTCCATGATATATCAGTTCACTCGTAAGAAGAGTGGATATTCCATGTGGGCAGCCCGCCAACTTTATATCCAGTGCCTGATACCCACGGTAATCTATGGACTGGAAGCCCTAGTTAACCTTAATTTGGACTGGCTGCAGAAACTGGAAGGACGTTTTTGGCGAAAGCTGTTGGGATTGCCACCGGGAATACCTATGGCGATACTAAGATTAGAGCTAGGTTTACCCTCTCTAAAAGCTCTGGTCTTGAAGAAAAGAGCCGAGGTCTATATTAAGATGCATACTAACCCGATTAATCCCCTTTTGATAACCGTGAAAGAAGAAATCGACAGGAATAAGCAGGCCCGTTTTGTGAGAGAAATGAATGCTCTATTTAAGGCGATAGAATGGATCCCTAACTGGGAGGACAATTTTATAAATCTAAAGTCCCAAATGGCAGAACGACTTAAAATTTGGGACTGGCAAGACAATTTTAGCCATCTTGCGAGTCTTCCCAGTTACGGATTTATAACTCATGTTTTATATACCTTCAGGAGAGCACAAGGATATCTCAACCTTTGCCCCTCGGCTAATTTAAGACGCTTCCTATTACTCCTACGTATCAACCATCTACCAGTCCTAGCGGTGTTGGGCCCTGAACGGGCCATTTCTAAAACAGAGCGTTTTTGCAGGGTATGTAAGAATAAAGACTTACCTGAAACTGCAAGACACGTTCTCACACTATGCTCTAGATTGGGATTAACTTACATAAAACATTATAGCAGATACGTACACAATCTCGACCATATTAAGTCCAAAGACTTCTGGATAGCATGTATTAACACTTTGAATCCTAGCCTACATTTGGCCCTTTATAGAGTATGGTATACAGTTAAGGGAATACTAGAAATTTGAAGGCTAGCTTACTCTCTTTGCATCAATAAATAATAATAATAAATGAGCCTTTATATGCTATCACATGAAACTGCACGAAAGTTAACTTCTGGCTATAACCTGTGACATTTTTAATAAGAATGAATATGAACATGATTTTCAACGTTTTTTTCTTTTCTTCATTTTAATGATGAATTGCTGTCTAAAAATTGCTTTTTAATAATTCAAAAAATGTCTTTTTAGACTTATGTGTAAAGTTTTTGTTTTTAAAAAACTATCACATTAAAAATAAATAAATTTTAAGGGTAAACCTAATTTTTTTTTGCACAAAACACAATGCTTAAACAAAACTATTGTTAAAAACCAAGGTATACATTGTAAACTCATTGGTCACATTCACTTAAAAATACAAAACGACCCCTTGATTTCTTCCTTGTCCACCCTCTCCATGCGGCTCCCCTAGTTGCGTGGCAACGCGTACACAACGCAAGCCGGTCGATGGATCGGGCTTGTGTGCGTTGTGATAGTTGCTGTGTGGACAAAGAGAAAGCAGTGAGCACTACTGCTAGTTCTCTGTTGATCGTAATGTGGGGCAACGGGGCTGGTTAGTAAAGCATACCTTTTCAAATAATCTCGGTCTGTAAGGCTCTCAGTCGAAATCAGCACGCGGCTCTTGCTGCCGTCGGCCATGTGTCCTCTAGTTGGTAACGGTCGCCATGGCAACACCTAATATCAGCTATAGCTCTATCCTTGGTCTATGTTGTTGTGTTCAAGCGAGCAGGCCGCCATATTGGAATGGTCAAAAAGACGAGGAAACCTCCCGAAATCAAAAATATTTGGGTGGCTGCCTTCTAGATGTGCAACCAAGAATACTTTTAGTTGTTAGTGAAGTTAATTAATATAAATATAACTCATCCTCAACAATCTTAAAATTAATTTAGATGTACATGTCAGGCGCTACAGTACGCTTGTACAAAAGTCGCAGAGCTGATTTACTAAATGCTGTAACTTTACAGAGACGCAGGCCTAATAGCAAATAGAGGTACCCCTCTTTATGTGCCACAGTTGGTTAGGTGTATTGTTAATATACAATCACTCAGTATACTCCAGTGTGCTCAATCCCACTCGACGGATCCCCTACTAGGTGGCACTCATCCCATGCAGGGGTGTAACAGTTGTATTTTTTTCAAAATGGATTTCGCGACGTGCCACACATCATATTGATGCTTTATGTCTGGAAACTGCTCTGGCATGGCCTTGGCAAGTGAAACTTGCTTGTCAGTGACCATCAGGCCTATGTGCAGTCTTCTCGATTGCAGAAGGTGAATGGATTTGATGAAACCATATTTTTCCATGGCACCAGAAGATGTACATTCAGTTACCTGCACAACCACCAAACTCACAATTGTTTGGCTTTCCAAGTCTTGGAAGTGGTAAGTGCAGTATTTAGCAGAAAAACTAGGACTCTTGCACTGTCCATCGATCGACAACTGTTCGAGTGTCCATGCATGGCTAATAGCAGGGAACAAGAAATCTTTCTGACATTTGTAGTATTGGGTTTTGAAAGGAACTGCAGTCCCACAAACTTGAAAGTGTACTGAACGTTGATTCGCAAAACAACAATGCAGATGAACAAATTACATTTGCAGCAGGCACTTTTCCAAGTATAGGTTAAGCAGACCATGAAAATGAGTTATGGTGGTGTACACGGCTACCCTTGATCTGCGCGTTGGTGCCTTTCGCTAAACGAGTCAACTCCACCAATGGCTCCTCACAAATACACCAACGCAATTTATGATCACATTTAACCATTTTCATGATCTCGATCAGGCAGCAGTCGAATACAATGTATTTTGGTTCCTTTAATAGCCAATAGTCTATGGGTACAGTGGATTGTGATTCGATTGAGGTGAATAAGTCCTCAACACTAGGAACAGTGTAGTCCACATCACAAGCACAATTGTCAATTAGTGGCAAAGATGCTTCCGTTATTTCTGTATGTGATACTTCCGATATGTCCACATGTATTGGGGTAACAGGTAACATGTTTAGCTTTCTAGAAATAATTTCTTTACAGGGTGTTGATTGTGTGGGCGGTTCTGCAAGAAATTCAGAAGCATCTGCCGAGTGTCTGTCTCTTCGGTTTGACCTTCAGTGGTGTAACAATGATCCAGACGCACTTTTCATGGGTCACCGCTGACATTTAATTCAAATTCTGGTCATTGGGCTGCTGCATCACGACACAGAATCTTGCGCGAACCATGCTCAGCCTCAACATGTAGCTGCTCCCAAGTCACGTCTGTTTGGCAACCGACATCATTGGCTAGTCTAGATGTCCGAGTCTTCGTCGCAGGCCTCCAATTTAAGAGAAAATAAACATGCTTAATTTATAGCGCACATACAGAATAGATCAATTACAACTTGAAAATGTAATATCAATGGAGCAAGTCCTAAACACATTATTTTTGTTTAAAAACCTTTATGTGGGGGGGCGCTGTTGCGTTCGGAGAAGATGGCCGCCTGATGTCGTGCTCCGCTCCATGAGGCACCTTCCTTCCAGAATCCTGCCTTGATGTCCGCTTAAACCTAAACCCGACCACCCGTTCTGACTGCTGGGGGTCTCGGGCGTGTGCTGCCTGACCACTGTCCTTTCGGATTGCCCCCGCTGCAGAGCTACAACCCGCTGAAATCGGGCCGGGAGCTGGCGCTGCTCCGGCCCATCTCTCAGTTCCAGGGGAGTGTGCCTGAGACCCGTGGCTTCGGGGCCTGCTGTGGGGGAGGGGCGCTGTGCCGCGCTGTGCTACCCTACCCTACCCTGCCCGACGCGGGACCGCGCCGATTCGCGCTGCAACCTCACCCCCCCTGATTGGGACCCGGGAGCCATCACCAGAGTCCAGAGCTGCCCGCGCCGTCGCCCCCCCTGGGCGGCGTGCTGCCTCCTGCAACCTCCAAAGACCTCGCCTGGAGACCAGCTTTTTTGGACGTCTCCGCTTTGGGCGGCCGTGGTGAGTCGGTCGGGGTCCCCCGGGCACTTCCCCCACCCGCCTTGCAGTGACATTGATCTGGGATTGCACCGCCTCTCTCCCGGAGGACTCTTAACGATGTTTGGGCCCCCTCGCACCAGCGTTCACTGCGGTGGCCTTCAGACTCTGCCAGCTTTACTGGGCCCCTGTCCCCAACGTGAACTACAAACACTGCTGGGGGGACCAGATCTCCTTGGGCGCTGGGCCCCCTCCATTCTCGCACCCCCTGGGTGCCAGTGTGCCATACCCAGTGTTTGCCCCCAGCCATGGATTTTGCTACCTTCTATACAACACTAGCGGCAGGCCTCCACGTCGGCGTTGCGCCCACTGCCCTCAGTCCCTTCATCCACCGGCAGATCCTCCATTGCTCGACACAGGGAGTGTATCCTCAACCCATTCTATTGCATTAGTGCCAGTAGCCTCTACTTGTTCCATCTCGGTTGCGGCTCACTGATCCGTGGGCCCCGGCCCCCACCCAGGATTATTCGCGCCGGCTGCACTGGTGGGCTCATCCATTGACTACTTGTTCCCACACGCTCCTGCTGGCCGAGGTGGTCCCCGTGGTCCTTGACCTGTTGGCCGCCGGCGTCCAGACCCCCTCCAACCTGTGACACTGCATTCTACCCAGATATAGAGGCCTCCTGTGCGTCCACAGCACCCCGGACAGCCCGATCGACCTCCCGCTGTGGCCTGGCCTCTCCCCTGCCCGGCCCCGGCCGCCACCTGGGCCTTAAGACCACCATACATTGGCATCATGACAAAGGGAACGGGAAAGAAACAATCCTCGATCAACATGTTTACAAAGACCCCGGTGGGACCGGCGGTGGAGACAGCAGGACAGGAACCATCCAATCCATCAACGTCAGAACCGCCCGATTCCAAGAAAATGATGGAATACATCCGGGAGGGGTTCACCACACTCCATAGCAAACTGGACAACATGAATGGCACTATATCCTTCATCAAGGCGCATATGCAAAGGACCGACGGTTGGGTGCCGAAATCGAGAAACGAGTGAGCACCACCGAGGATGACTTGGGCTCCCTCCGAGCAGAGGTCGCTACACTCTCTGCCCGAGTCACCGAAGTCGAGAAGAAAAATGAGGACCTCGAATCTCGCTCGAGGCGCAACAACCTCCGCATTATCGGTGTACCGGAGGATGACATACGGGAACCCATGGAGGATTATGTAGAGGGCATGCTACTACAATTGCTGGATTCCCCAAAACTCTCCCCACAATTTGCAATTGAGAGAGCCCACCGGGCACTCACGGCAAAGCCCAGACCGGGCGCGCCACCACGACCTATTATAGCCAGAGTCCTAAATTTCTGCGACCGTGACACTCTCCTTAGGGCAGTGAGAGCCATGGAAGAACTTCTCTTAGGCGCGGCCAGGATCCACCTATACCCGGACTTCTCGGTGGCGGTCCAGCGGGAGCGCAAAACCTTTCTGGCAGTGAAGAGGAGGCTGCGAGATCTGCAGGTTGAATATGCCATACTATATCCAGCCAAATTGAGAATTGAACATGCAAACCGGGTTTACTTTTTCACGATTCCTGAGGAGGCCTCCAGGTTCATTGATGAACATTTTCCTGGCTGAATCACATTCACAACATACATTGTTAATGTTTTGTTCCTTGTTATTTTTGTTCACAAATTGAGACATTGACTTACTACAACATAGACCATCTGTTGAGTGAATGGTGCTGGGGACCGTCCTAGCGCTCATCCACTATTATAATATCCCTTTAATATGTGTTGTTGAACCCACACATCGGTATGATCCGATTGAGAAACCATGCATCCCGAGTTTGTGTAAACTGTTTCTCTATTATGCGACCGTGCCTTGCCTACCCGGAAAGGTCCCCTCCCGGGTGGCACCCGATACCTTCACTAGGCACCATATTTACCCTTACATTGCCTTCCGGATCGGAGCATCACCGCCAGGCCAGTTCACAGGCCCCCCAGGCGTTGATGCCATTGGTTTGGATTTGGTTGTTTGGTTATGGGGTTATCATCCCTCTGTTTGGGGGAGGGATGTGGAAGGGGGTGGGGGAATTGGGTTCTATGTTAAAAAAGGCTTGGTATCCACAGACGTGGTAGAGTATGGGGCATTATGGAGCAGACGGTATTGCAGACAACTATGCTGTGCACCGACCATGGGGGGCACCGCTCCATTTACTCGCAACTTCCTACGACTACCCCTGGTCCGATGAGTGAGGACACCTTGACACTCATGAGTTGGAATGTGCGGGGGCTGGGAAACTATAAGAAAATGAGGCTACTACAGCTCCAAGCCGAACGCCACAGGGTTAAAGTCCTGTTCCTACAAGAGACACATGCCCGAACTGAGTATTGTGAAATGTTTGCCAATACATGGGGCTCTCAGAGGTATTATACTGAGTATTCTACCCAAAGCCGTGGGGGGATGACCCCAATTCACAGGAGCCTTAAGTTTAACCCCATAGCTACACTGATCGACCCCCAGGGTAGATATGTACTACTCCATGGTAGCCTGCAAAATAAGGAGGTGGTCTTGTTAAACATTTACGGTCCCAACATTGACGATCCCGAATTCTACTCACACCTCACGTCTCTCCTTGATAGTTTCCTGTTGTTACCAATCCTTTGGGGAGGCGATTTCAATACAATATTTGATGTAGACCTGGACAGATTGGGCTCCAGACCCAGTCAGCTTTCCAAAGCTGCTTACACTACACTCATCTCTCCCCCGCCTGGCCTTTGTTGATGCATGGAGGCTTCTCTATCCAGACTCTCGTGCTTACTCCTTCTAAGCCTCGGTACACAATTCTTAATCCCAAATCGACAGATGGCTGGCATCTGATATACTCATAAGGAGTGTACCTAGCCTAGCGTTCCTACCCAGAACTCTCTCTGACCATTCACCGGTGACTATCACCCTGCGTTGGGGCCCAGACCGTGATCGAACCAGGCACTGGAGAATGAAGCCACACTCTCTCCTCAAACCTGTTTTCAGCTCTGAGTTGGAGTCGGCGATTGAGGAGTTCTTTGAGATCAACACCAACACCAACACGGTGTCCTCACAGGCCACCCTTTGGGAGTCCTTCAAAGCCTTTCCAAGGAAAACGGCATCCTTGAAACTATTCGAAGGGAAATTGCCATAAGCGAGGCTACACTGGCCGCACTGGAAGCCCAATGCACGTTACACCAAACCCATGAAATCCTGGTGTCAATCGGTACAGAACTTGATACCTTCCGCTCCCTTGCGGACCGCGAACTGAGGTTTTTGGACAGCCGGGGCCTGGCGAGGAAATACGGCGAACACCCAAGCCGCCTCCTGGCTAGACTTCTCCGCTGAGAGCTTGGCGCCCCACCCATCCTCGGAATAGAAAGATCTGACGGAACTCTGGCCACTTCGCCCCAAGATATTAATTCTGAATTTCTCTCCTTCTATGAATCCCTATATGCCCAAGCGGACTCCGCTACGACATCGGAAATTGATGCTTACTTAGATAACCTCCCCCTCAAGATCCTTTCCCCCTGAGACCATCGGCTCCCTCGAGAATCCATTCACCCCCGAGGAGTTCTCGGAGGCTGTGGATTCGCTCTCTTCGGGTAAATCCCCAGGATCAGACGGAATTCGTGTAGAATTTTACAAACATTTTAAATCACTCCTTCTCCCTCGCCTGATGGCCCTTTGGGGTCAGTGGAAAAGGGCCAGTTCCCCCCTCCCCCCTCCCCCCTCGCTTCATGAAGCCATAATAACCGTCTTATTAAAACCTGGTAAACCCTCCACCCAATGTGGCTCCTACTGTCCACTTTCACTCATCAACTGCGATGTCAAGATCTATGCCAGATTACTTGCCTTACGTCTCGCGCCCTTCATGCCTCACATCATTCACCCTGATCAAGCGGGCTTTATTCCGGGACGCTCCACCTTCTTGAATCTGAGGCGCCTCTTCAACATTATAAGACGGGTGAGCCCAAATATCCACGCGGTAGCAGCGACACTCGACATGCAAAAAGCTTGAGACTGTCTCATGGAAGTATTTTTGGCAGGTAATTGACAAATTTAAGTTCCGCCCCCACCTGCCACTCCTGGGTCAAATTGCTCTACTCCAACCCTGTAGCCAGAGTTCGTACTGAAGACCAATGCTCCCCCCTCTTTCAAATAGCTAGGGGCATAAGACAGGGCTGTCCCCCCCCCTTATCTTCGCTGTAGCGATGGAGTCATTTGCGGACATGCTTCGCCAATGCCATGCACACAGGGGCCTGCGCACCACCGGTTCCTCGGATATAGTTTCCCTATATGCAGATGATGCCCTCCTCTTCATCCGCTCCCCTGATACTAATTTGGCCCCGATTTTGGAAGATGTTGTCCCCTTTGGTCGAATCTCCAGCCTCAAAGTGAATTGTTCTAAATCCACTGTTTCCCCTCACTGCTAGCACACCCCCCCTGCTGACACCCTGGGTTTCGCATGGGCCCAATCCGCCTTTACCTACCTAGGCATTGTAGTGTCACGCCAAACTGAACGGGTCTTTGAAGAAAATTACCAAAGTACCTCACAAATCTTACAGTAAAATCACTGGGCTGGAGCAAACATCCGCTTTCGCTGGCGGGCAGGATGGGGATACTACTGAAGATGGTAGTACTACCCCAGCTTCTGTACAGGTTCGCCAACATTCCACAGTGGCCGGGTAGTGGGTTCTTTCAGGCGTTGCCCCATACCCTCAACACCTTCCTCTGGCACTCGGGCGCAGTCCGGCTTAAACTCAAGACCCTAGCTGCCCTGATGGAGGTTGGTGGCTTCGGGGTTGCCAGTGAATTCGTCGAAAAAAATTGGTCGACCAGACAAATGGTCGAATCAAATTGGGCGAAAACCATTTCGTCGAATTTTTTTTTTTCTATTTTAACCCTTTTTTTTTTTTTTTTTTTGGGGGGGGTCCCCCCCCAACCCCCTTTTTTTCTCTAAAAACCCATTTTTTAACAAAACGAAAACCCAAAAATAAATATATAAATAAAAAAAAATTTTCGACGAAATGGTTTTCGACCAAATTGCGTCGACCAAATTGCAGTCGACCAGTTTTTTTTCGACGAGTTGACTGGACACCGGCTTCGGGGCTCCTGACTTCCTTAAGTACTGTCTGGTGGCGCAACTCCAATATACCGCGTATTGGTTCAATACATCAGACCCTCCCACCCCATGTCAGGCTCGAGAAGCTATCAGTAAACGACTGTGACATCCATTCCCTGGTGATTACACCTATGCCGATGGTGTTTGACCCTCTCGACCCGGCGACCTGCACATCACTGGCCCTATCCAAAACGTGGCAACTATTGGGCATCACCCATCCCTTTCATGGTAATCTACCACTTTGGAATTTCCTCCCAGAGGTCCCACAGGTGCCTCCCTTTATTGTTCGCTGGTGGGCTGAGGCGGGATACGAATTGCTCCGGGACATTTTCGAACAGGGCAACTTCATGGAGTGGCCTGACCTACCGCTGTCTCTTAGGCGGAGACCTTCCGTTTGGCTTCAATACTCATCCCTCCGGAAAATCCTTAAACACAAATACCCGAGCTTCCTGGCATTACTACCTGATGAATCTGCAATCACGGAACTCTCCTCACCCTCCCCCATGAGAGGCAAAGCCTCCAGACTTTACACTTTGGTGCAGACCAGATAGCCCCCCCACATTTTCCAAACCAAGCCATACTTGGGAGGCTGACCTCGGACTGGAGATGACCGACAAACGATGGGCCCATATGTGCGCACGCATTCATGGGGTCTCCTTCAACTCCCGCTTCAAACTGATCCAATTCAAGTTGCTCCACAGGTACCACTACACCCCGACCAAACTGCACCATATTTCGAATTACCTCTCCCCGAGTTGCCCCAGGTGTGGCTGCGGCGATGCTGGCTATATCCACATGCTCTGGTCCTGTCCCCGCCTTACTCAATTCTGGGTTGCAGTGTGCTCTACCATGTCAGATATCCTTGATCACCCTATCACCCCATCCCTGACGAAGTGTCTTTTTCATGACTTCCCAGAACTCCACCGAGACTCAATGAAGCTGGCTGGCCTCTGTATGCTTCTAGCAGTACGCTCCATCCTACTTTGTTGGCTCCGGCCTACCACACCTACTCATGCACAGTGGCTCAGGGCAGTCACATGGGCTTCGTACACCGAGGAATCCTGGCCGATACAGCAGCCCGCCCACTCCAGACCTAGAGATATCTGGTCAAAGTTCTGCTCGTTCATGTCTCCTGCTGATGCGGACTCAGACCCTGTATCTCCAGCCCTCTCCTCTCGCCTCTCCCCTTCTAACCCCTGAACAGCCTCCCCTTCAACCCGGTACTCACCTTGTATGTGTCCCCCATGTGTATAAACTGACTTTAGTACTTGCTCTATGTATCTGTAATGCCTGTTTTGCTTTGATTATACATGCCCTGTTTATTACTTGCCTGTACCTGTGCTGCCAAGATAAATAAATTTAAAAAAAAACTTTATGTTATGTAACCTTGTTTGTAGATTTTCTTGAAACTTTCAAATTGGATTTGGCAAACAAGCTCAAAAACAACATTTTTAAATTGTATTAACCTTGAGATTTGCTCTTCCACCTAAAGAATCTTATATCCCTATATCAAAATATAACAAAGTGTCATTACGGAAGCAACTAAAACATATGGATTATAAATGACATTTTAGAATAGGTTACGTATACCTCTTGTCCTTGTGTCTCTTGTCGGTCCCTTCAGTAGCACAGTCCTTGTGCATAATAAATTCAAAGAACATTGAATACATTTTCAAATAATGTAATGATAAAAATTTCGATCTCACAAACTACATCTTGAGAAAGTGGTTTTAATGATTGTCGACCTTGGAATATGAGTTAAACTATATAGAAAACCAAGTTTCATCCGCAGATTAACATTTCTAAATTAATAATAATGTGAAGTCGAACAATGTGTTTATGTGTAACATTTTTAAAGTACATACATGAAAACTGTACCGGATAACCTTTAGAGATGTCACAGGGAGTTAGTTCTATTTCACCCTGGAAAACATATTGATTAAATTGTGTCCCCTTTAATGCCTTGTAATGTTATTTTGTTTCACCTATTCCATTTTTCGCTAAGCAGCTAAAGTTTCTGACCTAAAGCAAACAATTAATATGGTGAAAGGGTCTATGTTATTCAGTGACCAAGTACTTTCTTCAGAAGGTTTACTTTCATTATTGCATGTATTTCTGCGATAAATACATCAAGGTTGTTGATTTAATGTTTTGCATTTGCTGACAGTATAGCAAATCACAACAAAAAATGGCAACTTAAATGTAAAAAACATATTTTTAACGTATAACCATTAGTATCAATCAATACATGTTGCCTTGTATTACCTCAACCTCCGGACCGGTTGCAGTAGAAAAATCGTAAGTTGTCGAAGTTCGAGGGTCCGCCTATGTAATGGTAATTGAAATAAGAAAGATGTAAAAGCAAAATCACAAAAAATTACATGAAAAGGGTTGGTATTGACAAAAAAAAAGCCTAAAAGTTAACATTATACATAACAATAATCAATATGTTTTAGGTGCAACTTGAACAAATACATATTTTGTGTAGTCGCATGTGAAGGATTATTCTAAAAAAAGACTTGAGTGAGGTCGCTGTGGACTCCTGAATAGTGGTCAATGTAGCAAGCTGGTCCTTTAATCGATGCAAATAGCCAGAACATTGTTAGAAAATGTACATTGGTATTATACCTTATACAACATCAAAAACAAAAAAAAATAGGTGTGTGCAAGTCTCACCATTAGGATGTTGGACGTGTCTGTGGTTTCTTCCATGCTAACGGTCTGCACTTCCATTTGTGTGGTCTACGTAAAGACAGACATGGAAATGTACCAAAAAAGATGACATTTTAAAAAGACGCAATGCGAGTATGTGTTTGGCAAGGCTCCCATTGCTTAGAGCTATTTCGCAGAGTAATCTAAAGTTACAAATGTTAAACCAAAGAAGATTGTGTCAAGAAGGAAAGACATGCAATGAAATATCAATGGAATTTTCCCCCAAAAGCTAAAAAAAACTTTATTTATGGTACCTGCCCACAGACTATTTCCATATGAGTGTTCACTTCAAAGACTTATTATACATGCAAACCTAGAAAACTGTAAAATACATGTAAAAATGTAGCATCCGCTACTCACCTGGGTCAGCTTGTGCCAAGATTCAGTTGGAACTGCATTGGGCAGTAGTTTTCAAATGACTTTGGGCAACGCTTTTTGGTGTATTGTGATTGCTCATACATATCTTCTGAGAAGTGCATACTGCGGACGCGGAATCAATTGCCCTTCACGTCATCCAAGACATCCTTGGTTCTGCTTTCAATTTTGGACACTGTAAATCTACAGTTGGAGAGCCATGCGTTTATTAAATTGAAATCCTTTGGAAAAACATTAAAGTACTGTACTATCACTTTTAGCATGGCTGGTTTTACTGCAACCGAAAATGATACAAGAAAGCATTGTTCGATTGCCCTTATGATCTGTTAAAGAAATATAAAAAATTATTATTAACAAAAAAGTATCTGTGGATACCAAGATGGCCACTGCACGTTGAGGTGCCGTGTGTGAGCGCGCCCCGTCTCAATCTTAGCTTAAGGTCCTCAATCCAGCCCTAAAAGCAAGGATTCCTTATCTGGGTCGCAGAGGAGGGCAGACAACACATGGTCTATTCCCTTGAGATACCTCCTCAACACGCTGACATAGAGTTCGGCAACCTTGCCGAATATGGGTGTGGCGGACCGTGTTGGGAACTGCTGCCCGCTGGCTGGGGAGGTGCCCCCAGTCTGCAGGAAACATGCCCCTCTCCTCTCCCACTGTGGTTGAATACCGCAGGGGCCGTGGATGGGCCCTGTTGATCGCCGCACAACCAGGAAAGTCCTGGAAATACTCTGGAGAGGGTGTCTGCAGCAAGGGAAGACCAGATGCCCAACACAAGCAACCCGACAGTGCGGGATCAGCAGGCCGGGTGGCGAGTGCCCCTCAGTGTGATGGACTTGGGAATGGGAAGAGGCGCGCACCCTGTGCAGCAGATGGGCAGTCTCCATCGAGGGCCACACGTGTGCAGCAGCAAGAGGGCAGGAGGTTGGTTACCTGAAGGTTTTCAAGCCAGGGATTTCAGGAGCCCTTCGACATGGTATGGTGGAGGCTGTGGGCTTGATGCCAGTTTTTATCTCGCCGGGGGGGGGGGAGGCAACATGTGTGTGCTCGGAACATTTCCTTAATGCAAGGCGCAAGGTGGAAGCACTGCTCGGGGCCGATCAGGATGGTGGTTGGATAAGTGCTCTGCGCCCAGTAAAGTACGCTTGACGTGGCAGTAGGCCCAGGGGTCGAAACGTTTCAGCCGACACTCCACGGTATGGGCACCGCTGTAGGGGAGTAGGCTCATCCCACCTGCTGAGGAGGTAGGGCAGTACAGGTGGGGCAGTGCAGGACCGTGGATCACTACTGGTCTCTTCTCTTCAAAACACATGCCAAGAGGCAGGAAAAAATTGGTTCCGGCAGCACACACTCATTCGCAGTCAAACCAACCCAACGCATTGGAAAAGTTCCTGGGGAGGCAAGTGGGTACACCCGCACTTACAGACATTTTGGTTCAGCCTCTCAAACTGTTCCCCCTCCGGACCCGGAAATGGCAGCTTCCAGGGAAGATTTCACTTCCAGCTTTTGAGAATTTCAAGAGAAATTTTTGGCCTCCTTTCAGTCACAAATTACCTCAGAGATAAAAGACTCACTGGCAAACTTTGCTTCACTGGGGCAGCGGGTGGACAACAAACTTGCAATTCAAGAGCTGGAGTAGGACAGCAAGCAGTCTGATATTGCATTGGAGGAACTGGCTAGATTTACACACAATCTGGAAATCCAAACAAGAAGATCTCGAGAATCGGTCCAGTCGCTCTAATATACGGGTAAAAAAACTGTCCGCAATCTGTGATGGATACTGAACTGAAAGAGGTCATCATGCAGATCTTTAAAGACATTATAGTATCTGAGGAGGAAGTGCACATACCACTCGACGGGGTTTGCAGGACGGGTCCGAAGAGGTCCGAACCAGGTGCTCGCCCGAGACATTTTGGTAGCTTGTGCACTTTATCCACAAAAGGAGCAGATATTGAGGGAGGCTCGTACGGCGACCCCGATAACTTATAATGGGTCAGCAATACATCTGTATCAAGATCTTTTATCTGTGACTCTTCAAAAGCGCCGGAACATGCAGGTTGTGGTTAAGAATCTTCAAACACTCGGGATTAAGTATAGATGGATGTTTCCTTTTGGCTTGCTTTTCTCGATTGAAACGAAAAAAATAGACAAAGGTATAGCACTACTTCAAAATGAGGAGGAGGGCGGACCCCACAGAATGTAAATGACTGAGGCAGCTAAATGGGCGTGGGGGGGGTGTTAGATCCCAACCTCCACAACTACTACATGGTGGCCCAGCTGACAAACTCCCTGGCATAGGCTAACGCAATGGACCACCCAAAATGGGTCAAGATCGAACAAGCCAGAAGCCTGATCCCGCTCAGCAATCTTTTATACACCCAAGCGGTAGCACACAGGCAATGGCTAACCATTCTTTCATCGACCAAGGCCACCTTGAGGATCTGGGATAGCACACTACAAAAGAAAAAGATCCCCTATGGGCTGGGCCCTCTTGCTCCAGTCATCCACAAACCAGACTTCACCCCGGGACTGCAAGCGGCAAACTTCCACAACTGGACCCAAGGAGGACTACGAACTATCTCACAGCTATTCAAAGATGCACCCCCCCCCCTAGACTTCTTGGAATGCAAGGCCTGCTTTAATCTACCGGAAACTGACGGGTTCACTTACGCACAACTTTGCCAATGGGTCTCCCACCCAGCAAGCAAACAGAAAGCCACCAGGGCACCCTCTCCACTGGAACTCTCATTATCGGAAGGCCGCAGGAGAGGTCAAATCACTAAACTCTACAAGCTTTTGCAAGAGGATATGCTGGTCATGAGACAGCATACAGGGCCAAATGGTAAACGGACCTAGGACCTAACATCAAGGACCAGACATGGGTTGACATCTCTGCCAGAAACAACTCAGCCTCCAGATGTATCACCAACAAAGGGGTGCTCAAACTGCTTTATCACTGGTACTAGCCACTGGAACGTCTGCACCACTTTTAAAGCTTGTTGGATCCAAAATACTGGAAACAGTGCAGGCTCGAGGAACATACTTCCATATGTGGTGGGAATGCCCGCAGGCACAATCATTCTGGGAGCAGGTACTCCAGACAATGGAAGCCATCACCCACCGCAGGCTGCCGCCGACACCGTAGGTGGTTCTTCTGGGCACCCTATCGCCGGACTGTTATCCAAGATCTGGACCTACTGCAAAACCGATTACCCATCTGTTACTAGCGGCCAAGATCTCACTCGCCCGCAGATGAGAATCCCAGGAAGGCCCCCTACTTCCCCTATGGTGGACCAAGGTCTGGGATATTCTGGTGTCAGAAAAGGTCACAGCAGCCAAAGATGGGACATTAACCCGCTTCACAGATTGCTAGGACCCAGTCTTGGAATATGACAGAGACTTCCCAGCCCTGATCTTCCAGCCACGACAAGCGAGACTCACCCTATGGCCCTAGGAGCAGTTGGAGAGGCCAATGAGAAGGGGAGAACTCAAAGGGAAAAAGGTTCAAGTCACCAGAACGATGGCATCGGGGGCGGGGGAGGAGGGGAAGCTATTGGGTTAAAAGCAATACCAGTGTCACTGTTCAATTGCGAAAACTGTAAACTGCTGCGTCCAGATTTAAATTAAGTTGTTAAAAAAAAAGAAATGAGGAAGAACTGCTGGAACAACGGAAGGAGTGGTGGCCTTGAAGGATCTCTGTCTCAAGAGGCCCAAACCTGGGGAATGGACACTAGCTGTTCGAAAGAGAAGGAATTTCAAAAGGTGCACACAAAAAAGACTGGAGAGCCCGACTCAGAGGCCCAATCTCTAAATTAGCAAAGTAAGTGGGCACACTGCTTCCTTGATGGGCCAGGATCAATGAGACATTGAAGATTTTGCTGAGTATGCAGAGACGGAGCGTGACATCCTGGAATCTGTCCGCTCAGGTAGTCGATGGGGGTGGTAGTATACCCCACACATGGCCTTGGTCTAATACAATAAACTATAGGTTCTGTGACTCACACCAGGGGACTCAAGGGAGGTAGGGGGATGTAATGGTTGGGGTAATGTTTGGGAAAGATAGTTGGAGGAGTAAGGGAAATCAGGGTAGGGGATTGTGCTGTGCAATAGATGCAATTAAGATGTCGCTAGATTTATCAGTTGATTTAGATGTCCCACATTGTGGGGTTGAGAAGTACCCAATTCAAATGCCCGTTAATGAATATTAGGGGCCTCAACACCCCGATTAAAAATAAGAAACCGGAGAGCTTGTTTTGGCGCTACCAACCAATGTGCTATTACCAATGTGCCATTTGTTCTCAAGATAATTGACAAACTTGCCTATTTACAGTTACAAGCCCATGTCGAAAAATATAACATCTTGGGTACCTGTCAGTCGGGCTACAGGGCTCGTCACAGGACTGAAACAGCAATGCTAGTTCTTCATTCTACCTTAGCTAGCATAGCTGATAACAATCACGCTGCTTTGCTCATGTTATTAGACCTCTCCGCAGCCTTCGACCTAGTTGATCACAGCTTACTGGTGTCAAGGCTCGGGGAGGTCGCCAACTGCTCCGTAATTGCATCCAGATGGATTGCTTCCTTTCTGGGTCCCAGAATGGTGAGGGTCTGTGTTGGCGATAATCAATCTTCTCCAATATCTCAGACATGCGGAGTTCCTCAGGGCTCCTGCCCATCGCCTCTGATTTTCAATCTTTATATTCGTCCCCTTCTTGACCTCTTAAACAAATTAGGAGTGCGATACACGAACTACGCTGATGACACTCAGGTGGTCATACAGCTAAGTGGCGCCTATAGCAGCGATACAGTAACCATCAATAAAATATACAAAGCCATACAAAATTGGATGGCCTGCAATTCACTTGCCCTGAACGACAAAAAAAACTGAACTCCTCATCGTGGCATCTAAAAACACCCGGGCGAAACTCGACTCCAACTATGCTAGTTTCCACATTGCCAACAATACCATTCTCGTCCAGAAGAAAGTCAAGACCCTAGGCGTCGTTCTTGACGAAGAACTTTCTATGAAGTCTCACGTCTCCAGCATTAAATCTAGCTGCGGTCTTATAAATAAAAGAATAGGCTATATTCGACCATTCATCTCGGAAGAAAACTGTGCCCTTCTGTCCACTGCACTGATCAATTCTAGATTGGATTATTGCAACAGCCTCCTAGCGGGCACCACAGCCTCCAATATCCAATCATTACAAGTGGCTCAGAACAATGCTGTTCGTAATATCTTCAATCAGTCCTGTCGTACACACATTTCCATCTTTAGGAAAAAACTTCATTGGCTTCCCGTTAAACATCGGATAACGCACAAGATATTAACCACGACCCACAAATGCCTCAGCCTCTGTAGCCCCACTTATTTGTCAGCCTGCATTAGCATTAAATCTAACGCGAGGAACCTTCGTTCATCCTCTGCCACTATTCTCAAGCATCCAAAATACAGGACAGCCAAATTTGGAGGTACCACTCTTGACGCTCAAGGTCCCCTTCTATGGAACAAACTCCCAGCCCAGATGCAGCAGATTCAGGACTACACTGCATTCAAACGTGCTGTAAAAACCCACTACTTCAATCTGGAATAACTCTTTGACACCTCTTTCTTCTTTGCCATGTGTGTTTGTTTGTTCAGTTTTATGTGCGCCCTGAGGCCTACGGGCATGTTGGCACATTACAAGAATTAAAATAAATAAATAAATACATAACCAGACTAAGTGGCTCTTCAAGAACCCCATATCCGGAAGCTGGACAAACGCAGATTACGATTGAGTCAATATCCTGCAATATTTCCAGCCAATGCACTGGGCAAGTTGGTGGGCGTGTTATAGCGCTTAGGCCTGGTACCCAATAAAAGTATTCTGTACACTGTCACATAAGGAAGGAAGACGCATATTTCTGATTTTAGATCTAAATGCCTTTACATTCACTCTAGCTACAATCTATGCTCCTAACTCAGGCCAGGAAGGTTTTTTGAAATACACTTTGGGGCAACTCTAACCCGGTTACTAGTCTTTCCATCAAAGATTTATCATCGAAGGCAAGTACCATCAAATTTTTTCCAATTAAAAATGTTGCATCGAATTCCCATACATAAAGTGCAAAGTGTTTGTTCATCGAAACCCTTGCATCGAATGGATATTCGATGAAACATAACTTTACAGGGAGCTGTCCAATCATTGAATTTATATTTTTAACACTGGACAGCTCCCTATAACTTGTGGTATTAGTTTAATGGGGGAGTCTCCATCCCCCTCAGCCCCCAGAGGTCCTCCTCCATGCCCCAACACCCCCCACCAACACCCATTTACAAAACGTAACCCTTGTCCAGTGCTGAAATCTTTAATGTATTTCAGCACTGCACAGCTCCCTGTAACTTGTGGTATTTAATGGTTATTGGGAGAGAGGGGGGAGGGTCTCCCCCTCGAACCCCCCTCAACTCCCAGAGCTCCTCCCCCTAACCCCCATTTTCAAACATTAACCCTTTCCTCAACCCACTGAATTTCCAACTCAAACATACATCTATTTTAAAGGTATGTTTGAGATTGAAATCCATCGAAATTCATTCAATGGAAGTGCATTTTCATGGAAATGCATTTCAATGAATACATTTAGTTGGATTTTAATTTGATTGAACATTTTTCGATGGAAAGACTGGCTACCCTCGAACCCTCTATGGAAGGGGAGCTACTACTCTTGGGGGACGTTAAAATGTCCTAGGACCCGGTTAGAGATCGAAGTATTGTTACGCGATACATCAAAGCGCCCCCCATTTGAGGCATTACAAAAGATGTGCACAGCTCTCTTTGGTGGATGCCTGGCTCTGGGAAAAAGAAAAGAGCTATACATTTTACTCACTTGTGCATCGTTTGTTCTCACGCATAGATCATGCTTGGGCCTCAGTCTCCCTGATTGATAGGATTACCCATATCGAGACCCATACGAGCTCGCTGTCGGATCGCTCACCAATAACGATAGACTTAAACCTATGTAAAAAGACTCAAACTTTGGGCATGGAAATTCCCACTGGAATGAATGCAAGATCCTGTGATCAGAGAGAAAATAGAGGTACATATACAAGAATTCTTTCAGCATAACCAGGTTGGGGACGCTAAATGGAGTGTAATATGGGATGCCTTGAAAGTCATGATGAGGGGGGTTCTAATAGTGGAAGAGGGCGCGAGATGTAAACCGAAGGAGCATCTCAAGCGGGTACTTAAGAAAATAGAAACAGACACTAGTGCGACTTTACAAAAAGAGTTCAGGGCCGCTTCTGGGAGGCTTAACCTGTGTGAGACAAAGAAGGCAGAGAAAACGTTGCTTTCCCTTAAGCAAAAATACTATATAAAAGCTAATAAAAAATGGATCGACTTTTAACAACTCAGCTTCACCACAGAGCGGCTTCCCTAATTATACAGCGGATCCAGCTTCCTTCTGGTGAGGTGGTTACCGAGACCTCCTCTCACATCCTCGCACGATTTCATGCGTTTTATACAAGATTATACCAGTCAGAACTCCCAGACGTTCAAATACAGCTAGAATATTTGGAGACAGTGGCCTGCCCTCGCCTAGCGCAGGTAGACAGTGAGCGCCTTGAAGGAGTTATTACTCTAGAGGGGGTACTGCAGGTAATTCATGATCTCTCTGAATAAGTCGCCAGGTCCAGATGGGTATCCCGCGGGTGTCTATATAACATTTCAAAATATTCTTTTGCCCAAATTAACCCAATTATATAATTAATTTGCCATCTCTGGTGGTATCTCCCAGACCATGGAGGAGGCAAAAATAGTCTTGTCTCCCAAAACAGGCAAGGACCCGACTAATTGTGGGTCTTACCGTCCTATTGCTTTAATGAACGTAGACGCAAAGATTTATGAAAGAAATGTAGCCAATAGGATGAAGGACCTACAGCCATCTTTAATTAGTACAGATCAGACTGATTTATTAAGTCCTGACAAACGCATGATAACATGGCACATATTAGAAAAAAAATTAAGATTACGGTGGTTCTTGTTTCCATCAATGCAAAAAAGAATTTGACCGGGTGGAGTGGTCATTTCTTTTTCTCACTTTGGCAAAAATGGGGTTTGGACCTAAAATAATATACAAAATTAGGGCTAATTACAGGCAACCCTTAGCGAGCATATCAATCAACAGCCAGTTATCTCCCCCTAATTGGTTATAGCGCGGGACTAAATAAGGGTGTCCTCTGTCTCCGCTTTTATATGCTATACATTTGGAACCGATACTAGCCAAAATTAGGCAGACAGAGGCGATTAAGGGAATTTAGTTCAAGGTTTTTCACATAAAATCATGGCATAGGTGAAAGATTTTGGTGGCTTCTGATCCATTAAATACCTTGCAAGCAGCAACACGGGAATTTGTGAAATTTGTGAAGGTGGCAGGGTTAAAAATAAATGAAATTAAATCAGAGGTTTTGAATTGATCTCTGCCCCCCTCGGAGATGCAGATGTTACGGTCTGGTACACAATTCGCATGGGCGCAAAAAGCGGTCACACTGTTAGGGGTAAACCTACAATCAAAGGGGTTTTCAATGCTAATTATCCCCCTATGTTGAAGACAATTCAATCTCATCTACTGGGATGCGGTCCCCTCACAGTATCTTGGTTGGGTAGGATCAACTCGATAAAAATGTTTATGCTTCCAAAAATTCTATATTTGTTTCAAGCATTACCTAGTCGGGTGCCCAGCTCATTTTTTTGAAATTTGCACAAAGCAGTCTCTGCTTTTATATGGAGAGGTAAACCCGCAAGGATAGCTTTGTGTATGTTAATGGGCTCTATAGAACAGGGCGGGATGGGCCTACCAAACTTAAGGTAATACTATCATACGGCCCCGATTAGGGTTCTCAAAGACCGGTGGGATGCAGACTCAGGGGAAGATGGGTAGAGTAGAGATGGAAAGGGCAGTGGGGGGTCCCAGGTTGGGGATAGTGTATGGCTACCTAAGCAAGACCGTCCAATTAAAAGCAAGCTAGTGTGATGGAGCTTGGTGGAGGAGGTCTGGAATACAGCTATGAAAAATTATCAAGTGACATCGTTTCCCTCTCCACTGACTCCATTATTTTTTAACTCCCAATTCGCCCCAGGGCTGGAACCTAATGCTTTTGCGGCGTGGAAGAAGACGGGGTGTATAAAAATAAGAGACATGTTTCAGAGGAGTGAGCCTAAACCGTTTACGCAATGCAAGCAGGAGCTCGCTTCCAATACTTTCAAGTGAGACATTGGATTCTAGCTCCACCAATACGAAATGCTGCAATCAGAGATTTTACTCCATTTGAAAAATATGTCACATCCAGCCCTGGCAATAAAGCCCTTATATCAAAAGTATACAAATTAACGGTGGATATCACTCCCGAAACATCAATAAGATGCAAACAACGTTGGCAATTTTCACGGGGGGAGGCGATTCCAGATGAGGTTTGGGAGGATCTGTGACGTAAAATACCTAAGCTTACCAGGTCACTTTAAATTAGAGTGTTTTGGTACAAACAGTGGCACTACACTCCAGATCGTGTAAGAAAAATGTTTACCACTAGCTCTGACTTATGCTGGAGAGAATGTGGAATGCTGGGGGGACTGGAAGTATATCTGGTGGAGCTGCTAAGGCTGACGCAATACTGGGGAGAGGTTAAATACATATATGATCCAAATGTTTAATCTACAGGGACCCAGGTCTTCAAAGATCATGTCTTTTGGTAGTGATAGAACAATTATTGAGGCAGAGTCCAAAACATACTGTGAAGGCATTTGCGATACTTCAGTTGGCGGCTTTGTTGGTGATCGCGCAGAAATGGGAATCAAAGAAGGCTCCTCACATCGCCGATTGGTTCTCCAAGGTCTGGAACTTTTTGGCTTTGGAATGGGTGACGTACTCCATCCAAGGGGAACATTTCAACTTTTCCAAAGACTGGAATACGGTGCTGAAATGTCTGCAGGAAGATTATAATGTGAGGTTTTGTCCGCAAACATTTCGAATTACGGGAATTATGTGATAACATCTTTAATAGCCTGCAACTGCATCGCAATATGTTCTACTGTACTATACTTTAAACTTTGCAAAGTGGGGTCAAATGGGGGAGGGGAGCAAAGGGGGAATGTTCATGTGATGTTTATCCAAAATGACAAAAAACATTTTTTTTAAATGATCAGTGAGTAAAACAAACATCTAATCTCTCTGATAATAAAAATAAATTTACTTTATAGAAAATGGCATTGAAAGCACATTGAAAACACGCACTGCTAAAAATTACATCTAAAAACAATACTCTAATGTTATATGCTAATTACAGAGATTAAAATGCTTATATTGGTTGATATTGGTGTAGACTTTTTAAATAAAATAAAGTGAGAAAAGGGTATACATTGCAGAGATTACTTAACCAGGACGGGAAGATACTCACTACCTTATTGGCCAACAGACTTAAAAAGGTGATAGACAAATTGAGACATTCAGACCAAACGGGATATTTCCCAAATAGGAATATCACATGGAACCTACGCAGGCTCCATCATGTCATCTACTGCACCAGGGGCAGTGGTGACTTATGAAGTGGCCTCACTGGACATGGTCAAAGCATTTGACTCTGTTCGATGGCCGTGACTCCTGGCTACACTGAGTAAATTCGGAATGGGACCTACATATATCAAATGGGCACGGCTACTGTACAGTAAGCTAGTCATGAGAGTGAGAACGGGAAATCAGATATCGTAACAGTGGGAGCTGGAGAAGGGCACGAGACAGGGTTGCCCTTGGTCACCTATGCTGTTCATATTAGCTGAAGAACCCCTGGCGGCATAGCTGAGGGAGGAATACCTGCAAGCGGGGATAGACATACATGGTGGGCGTTACCTGATCTCATTATATGCAGGCGACATGCTGTTATACTTACAACACCCTGAGACTAACTTGCAATATATTAGATGTCCTGGAGCGCTATGCAGACTTGTCAGGAATCACATTTGGAAAACAAAAATCGTGCGTGTTCCCTCTGGCTGGGTACAGCGGGAGGCCAGTGCAGTTTACTGGAGCTTCCAATACAGTGGGAGATAGACACGTTCCGGTATCGTTCCGGTATCTGGGGGTAGTCATTTATCATGACCTCGATATCAAACACACACACAATATTCAGAAAACTGCTGACACATGGCAAAGTCCATGGGTTTCTGGACAAGGTTGCCACTCTTGTTGATGGGGAGAGCAGCGCTGCACAAGATGGTTGTTCTTCCCAGGTTTCGCCACTATTTCACCAATATCCCGTATGAGATCCCAAAGGACTTCTTTAAGAAACTAGTAGCTGTGTGTCATGGGTTTCTGTGGCGCAACACTAGATATAGGATGGCACTCAGAAACTTGTAGAGACCTTATGATCAGGGCAGGATCAAAGTCCTCAACTTTGATGTGTGCTTTGTGGCAAGTCAATTGCAGTTTGTCACAGGTTGGTTGTCGGGGGGGGGGGGAGAAAGGGTATACATTGCAGTATAGAGCAATAGAAAGTGTCCTAGTAGGGATTGTTGACAATACAGAAAACTACACTAAAAGTGGACTAACCGTTACTTGTAAGCAGATTCATCGAGCAGGTTAAGAAATGGAGAGATGCCGATCTCCGTTGTGGATTTCACAGATGTTATCTTGGTAAGTGTTTGTAAAGGCTTACATAAGTTGGTGTGTATGTGAATGTCGGACTGTTTGTTCGCACCCACCAGACCATTATGACAATGTTTGATCACCTGAATCCAGCCAGTGCAGCCCCCTGCGAGGGCACCCCCACAGGTGCGAACTGCCATTGATGCTGGAGGGGGGATGGATGAGGATGGGGGGAGCACGATAGGCCAATGCACGTGTTATTGCACACCAACATTTTACAATACTCTTATATGTTTGGACGTGTAGTGGACTTGCAAAACATTTCTCACAACTGTTCAGCTTGAAATATTTTAATTTTTTTTATTGTGTTTGGTGAGGTGGATGTCAATGCCACTACAAATTATACTGCTGCAGCCGAGGTACCAGCTGCATAAATCCATGGTATTGTCCGCCGTCACTGGGGAATTCATCACGAATGGCTTGAACCACACAGGCAGGTATTACTCTTTGGATGCGAAATCCCAGTCTTCCATGAATCCACTAGGTAAACACGCGATAAGCTACAAGCCTATAGAACCTGTATAAGAGATACAGATGTAGTTTAGTGCAATTAACCAAATAATTGAATTTTTTTATTTGTACTATCTTGTAAAATGTACAGCATTGTTTTGATTTAAAAGGTACCTTTTCATACAACGTATTGACAGTACTTGTGATTTCAAGTAAGGATCAGTTACAAATGTGAACACACATTAAAGAAAGAAAAGTTAGGAAATTATTCAATTTACACAAACATTCTCACGTCAGTGATCCGTCGAACTTAGGTTATGTGTCTCTATTGTCAAATAAATAAGATATATAGAGTGAACATACTCATTACTTGTATTATAAGAGCAAACTGTAGCTTGAAGTTCGTGCATAAGGACCATCATCATTCGCAGCACAGATCTTGTAAGGCGGCAGCCCTGAAGTCATGCAGCTCAGTAACGCATAGTAGTGGTGTCTCTTCTTCAGCAATGTAGGCCAAGCAGCCAGAGTTTTCTCTGCAACACCAGTTCTCCACCAGAGTAGGCAAAACCTCACAATGAAAGCAGGTACACCAGGTGGAAACGTCTTCCGTACGACTGGGTTCAGGCTCCAGTGATTTCACCTAATTCCACATCGTCTCCAATTTTATCTCTTTCAAGGATCTCCTTTTCCGAGTATTTGGGCTTGTACATTCAGGGCTGAATTGTTGCCAAAGTTCCTGAATAGTGAAGAAGCACAGAATCAAAATGAACACCTTTTTGTTTGTGTAAAGCAATGAAAAGAGGTTTCCCCATTAACACTGAATTTTAAAGAAAGACAAGCAAAGAAACAGCCAATGTCACAAAAGCACGTCGTAAAAAGGCAAGATTAGTAGTCCCAAACTGTAAAAATTCCCATGGACACATGCCTAAATATTGTTGGGTAAAGACCTCTGTACATAATATAAGAAATGAAAAGCGACTACTGGGTTAATACATTTTAGGGCGTAGAAGTACTTGGCAGAGAGCTGAACAGAGTAAAAACAAGTCAGGGAGGATCCAAATTAAATACACTGACACGTAGGAAAAAGAAACTCCAATGATGTGCGATCAGAAATGGCTTGTTTATACTTGTCGAGAAACGAGGCGTCTTGCCATTTCCATGGAGACAAGTCAATAGATTGCGCACAGAGTACATTGACATGAGACGTGCATTGGCGTTGTGAAAAGGGGCGTGAGCATCTAGTGATAATGTTAGGGGCCGGTGAAACGCATCAGTGCCGCAAGGGCAGTTAAACTTTGGGTGATAGATCAAGGGATAAGAATAGCACAAGATGGCTGTACCCGAGCCGTTGTTTTCGCATGTGTTAAAGTGAGAAACACTCAGTTAAGTTGCAGTGGCAATTTATTTAAGAACGATCAATATATGCTCTGAAATACATGCCCGATCCATTTGGCCAATAATATTTATGACCAAACTACCCCTTTAAGGCTACTGGAGGCAAGGTCAACTGTTGTGAGTAATCAGTACTGCGCTAGTATCCCAGTGCGATTTGTATAGTAAAAGAGGATAATATGTACATCATATTACCTGGGTGTTGATGGTTTCATTTGTCAGGGGGTGCAGCAGACCAGGGTTTGGGTGCCATGCAAACAGAAGGCACACTTAGCCTCTGCCATTCACTAGCTTCCTGGACAGAGGCTTTCCTGGGAGACTAAGATAAATCCTGGCCTCCCAGTCAGGTTACCTGTTTTGTTAAATTATGGTTGGGTTGGAGGTGAGGAAGGAGGAGCGGACGGAAGAGAATGAAACAGAGGAGGGGGAAGGCTGGGGCGTGGGCTGCACTGAGAAGAGGGTCATGCCAAATACAAGATTGTGGCCAAGAGCAAGTACAAAGTGAAATCGGCTGCTACAGATACAGCTCTTACTTCATCCACTTGCAGGAGATAGCTGTACGCCTTGCCGAGATCAGACCAAGTCCTGCCCAAGGCTTCCAGGTCATGTGACGTGCCTCGTTCAACTTTAGAGCATCAGGAAAGGCAAGTGTGGCACTGGCTCTGCTGAGGTGAGAGCCGAGACAAAGGTTAGTGGCCAAGAGCAAGTACACAGTGAAATTAGCTGTTGAAGAAGCAGCTCTTACCCATTTCATGTGAGCAGAGATGCGTTGAAACCTGCTTTTCCTCAAGCCCATTTGCCTTATTTGGGCAAGAAAGCAGGCATATGTTAGGGTTCATTTGTTAAACTAGGAAAGCCTTTGTGTGATCATTTCAGATGTTCTTAGGAGCAACTGATATTTAAAAGTGGGAATTTAGACAGTGATAATTTGGATACTTACACAGTTTTGGCTTTGATTATGGGGTGCAATCCTTTCAGCAAAGGCTGTTTTGGAGCTGTGTAGTATGTAAAAGCATCAGAGGGTTAGCTTCCCTATTACGCTGCTCACTATAACATGGACATCGTCACTAGCCGCCACACACAGTTGCATACCCTTTAAAGCCTACAACTTACATTAAAGTTAATATTTCCAAACAGGGTAAACAGATCTGTAGCTGCTGAACATATATGGCATTTGCCATCCCTGCCTAACAAAGGGATATATATAATGAGACTAGATTATGTATGTTTGGATTGAATCAATGCAATTAAAAAGAATGCATCAGTCAAGGACGGTTTGCTGTCACAGCTACTACTTGAACAGTAAGAGGAGCCCTCTGCGACAAACTAAATTCTGTCCTAAACTATCTTCTTGACTTTTATGGACTTAGTACAATTCAATATGGAATGTCAAACACTTTTCTAAGGGAATGCAAACTAAAGGTCCCACAGTGCACTTGCTGGTAGTTCAGAAAATCTAGGTGTTTCTATATTACACCTTAAAAATTCAAATCAAATTCCCAGCTGTCAAAAAGGTTAGCTTTCCTTGCACTTTCCAAGACAGGGGGGGAAGATTACTAACAGGTCTCAATTCCAGTACTTGGTACCATTTTGTAGTTCCTTGGTTTCAGTCTGTAGTTTAGTCCATTAGTCATTGATGCTTGTCCATACCTTTCTATCTGCAAATTAGTACACTTGTTTTTAGTCTGCACTACTCTTGATAATTCGCTTGCTGCTCATTTTCTCTGCTTTCGTTGATTTTTTCCATCCACAGCTCTTTATTACCTTATCCAGTTATTTATTTATTTTAGTTAGTTCCTTGTGTAAGGTTGTATGTCTGTTGTCTATTGTGCCATATGTGTTAACAGTGGGCTGCTTCTGGTTTGAGAAGGGGTTCACTATTTTGCTCCACCAGGACGCATCTAGATCATTGTCTTGTGGGCATGTCCTAGTTTGTGCTTTAGAGACGTCTAACTAGTGCTGAACCTACCCAGGAGCATTCAGAGCGAGACACTGTAATCAAAACTTGCTCAGAATGACAGTCCCTGTATGGTGGAGGGAAATCCTGAGCCTATTCTGTCCACAATCAATCGGATGTTTGTT
This sequence comes from Ambystoma mexicanum, assembly GCF_040938575.1. Taxonomy (NCBI): domain Eukaryota; kingdom Metazoa; phylum Chordata; class Amphibia; order Caudata; family Ambystomatidae; genus Ambystoma; species Ambystoma mexicanum. Next base: position 1,284,438,711 of record NC_090934.1, read on the forward strand.
TTAGTAGTGTAAACCCCTTTTCCTTGGAGGTTTCAGCATAGAAAGGGCTCAGTGCCGTATTCAGAAGCAGGCTCTGAATTTTAGTCCTTTTTTTGTGTCTGCCACTCTCCACACGGTGGTGGTTTTGGGCACGTAGTTTACAGGACCATGAGAATGTGGGCACTACCAGCAGGGGGAGCGGGGCCATGTATGAGGTGATTTCACCTCAGGTTTGCAGGGAGCTCCCCTGCTGGTGAAGGAAAATGGAAACGCTGGTTGGGCATATCAGCCCGACGGAGGTTTGTAAGGAGAGAGAGGAATCCGGGTTGAAGCCGAGACTTCTCCAGAGGGCACCGAGGCCCTCTGTCAAGTCTGTGACTCCAGCCCCCTTCACCTCAGGCCATCAGCGTATCAGCGTATCGGTGTGGTTGGCAGCTCTTCCCCTTCCCCACCTAGGACGGAGAGTGAGAGCAAGCCATAACAGGGACCGTTCATTACTCGGCTCACGAGGCAGCCGGGGCTGAGCAGGTAAAAGGCACCCGAAGAGGCAACGGGAATTCCCGTTACCGCTAGGCAGTCAGCTGGGCTTTACCAACGGGCCGGGTGTTTTGCTTCATTTTAGCCAAACGTTACTTGGGTGATACTGGTTGTTTTCACCTCTGGGTGCACAGAGGTAGAAGGTTGTTTACTCAGCTTTGTGTGTTTTACATGCTCTCGCCTCGACCCTGTCGGTCGGGTGCCATATTCAGTCGGTGGTTATCGGCCATTTCGTCAAGAGAAAGATCAGTGACAAACTAAGTTGGTAGCCAGACACAGGGGGGGGGGGGGGGGAGCATTTTTCTCTCAGGAAATGTCTGTGACCCTAGGTGTCAACGAGATATCAAAGGTAAACATGTTCTGCAACAAGAAAAACTAGTGACAGGAAGAGTTATTTATTTGTCACATGAGAAACTCACTTCCAGGGTGCACCTGTAGGCTTTACTCCATTGTACTTATCAAAGGTAAAAGTGTCCGGTCAACCCTGAGACTGTATGTTATGTTAAGTTAAAGGTATTTATATAGCGCACAGTCACCAATGGAATTGGTCCTGAGGCGCTCTTGCGGATCTGCAAACAGGAAGGAGGGCGGGTAAGTTTAGTCGGGAGGAGGGGAGTAGGAGAGTGGTAGAAGTGCTGTGCTGTTGGCAGATTCAGCTCGGTATACACAGAGTGCTGGGCTTTTGTGCAAGTATCGGATCGGGCGAGACCTTAGGTTTTTATGTGTTTTTGCTGTGGTGTGGTAAAGTGCTTGCAGATTTCTGGGAGGGAAATGGTGGTGTGGGTTTTGTGTGGGTTAAGTATGCAGAAAGTCGAGGGTTGGGTTAGTGGGGTCTGTATTCTGATGCCAGGCAGAAAAAGATGTTATTTAACACAGTAGTATCTGACATCACCTAGGTAATATCTGTGACCAGCTATGTTAGGTATGTGAAAAGGGCAGGGTTCACTTAAAGAAGAGAAGTTTGACATAAGATGGTATCTATTTAGCGCATGTGCAAATAGGTCATACACAGGTATGTTATGAGAACCCCCGTGGTCAAAGATCTATGGTGATGTAGGGCCAATCTGCATATTGTTTTATTATTACGAACGGTCTTCCTAATAAAGATACATTCTGATAAAGCGGACTCCCACTCAAACAAAACAAAGAAGTCTGTGGTTGTTTATTGGTCGTTGACCCCCTATGAGTGTTGCTTTACAGGTCAAAACTCTTTGTCTTTACCTGCATGCACCCTCTTTGGGTAGCTCCTTCCTGATGGCCACCGCACTCCCTTGGGCTATATAGGACTCTGGCACATGTGTGCCGTGGAACAAGTTACTTACCTGTAACTGTTGTTCTCCAGCATGGGTCTGGCATGGATTCACATGCTCATGAATATTCCCCGTCGTCAGGCTGGGAATCCTCGGTAAAGAAAAAACCAGTATCAGTTTCGTTTCTGATCTGTCTTTCGTAGTAGTGACCAATCACTGGTCTCTGCGTCATACTGACCACAGCCAATGACTGCCCTCTACCTAAGCACCGCCTCTGGCAGCCATCTTCAGATTTGGAAGCACGTGAAGTGGCAGTATGACCAAGTGAAGAGCCGCAGAGGGGTAGGCGGGAGGGTTCGCATGTGAATCCATGCCAGACCCATGCTGGAGAACAACAGTTACAGGTAAGTAACTTGTTCCTTCTCCAGCATGGGGTCTGGCATGGATTCACATGCTCATGAATAAAGAATACATAGCAGTACACACATGCACAACCACGGGAGGTGGCAAAGGCTCAACATTAAGCATCACATCAAACTCAACATTAAGCATCTTACCTCCTCACCAGGCTCACCTCAGGCGAACAGGTTGCGCAGCACTGCTTGGCCGACCCTGTACTCCTCCCTGGAATCCCGATCGACGCAGTAGAATTTCATGAAGGTGTGCGTCGACCTCCACGTAGCAGCCCTACATATGTCCAGCAGGGGCACACCAGAAAGAAACGCCGTGGTAGCTGCGATCGCTCTGGTGGAATGGGCTCTCGGACGGCCAGGCAGCGGTCGGTTTGCCAACCGATGACATTGCATGATACAGCCGGAGAGCCATCTGGAAATGGAAGCCTTCGAGAGAGCCTTCCCCTGATTGACAGGTCCAAAGTTCACAAAGAGTTGTGACGTCTTCCGAAAACACTTCGTGCGGTCCACGTAGAACTTCAGCGCTCTAGCCACATCCAGCGAGTGCAAAGTCCTCTCAGCAGGCGACGGGAAGAACACAGGCAACACCAAGGGTTCGTTGAGATGGAAGTCAGACGGTACCTTGGGCATGAAGGAGGGGTGCGTCCTGAGCACTACCCTCGTGTCGTGAAAAGTCAAGTACGGGGCCTTGCAGGAAAGGGCCTGGATCTCTCCCACCCGTCGTGCGGAGGTGATGGCCACAAGAAACGCTGTTTTCCACGACAGAAACTTCAACGGGGACGAGTGCAGAGGCTCGAACGGAGGTCCCATGAGCTTGGTCAGCACCACGTTGAGCTCCCACGCCGGGGCCGGAGCCTTCACCGGCGGGAACAATCTGAACAGTCCCTTCATGAACTCTTTCACCAGACGATGAGACCACAAGGAACTCCGCCCCGTGGTTCTGGTGTATCGGGAGATCGCAGCAAGATGAATCTTGATGGACGAGTGTGCCAGTCCAGCTTTGGCCAGCGTCAGCAGGTACGGCAGTATCCGGGGAGCCGTAATCCGTAGAGGGTTAATCTTCTGTGCGTGGCACCAGACAGAGAACCTCTTCCATTTGTGTCTGTAGCATTTAAGAGTCGAGGACGCCCTGGCCTTTGCAAGAACCTCTCTGCTGTCGGCCGGTATGTCGTATCCTCCAAACTCTAGCGCTGCAGGAGCCAGGCCTGCAAGTTCAGCGATTTCGGGTCGTGGTGGAGGATGGCGCCTCCTTCCCTGGAGAGTAGATCCGCGTCCACCGGCAGCTTGATTGGCGGGGACGCTGACAAGTCCAGAAGGACCGGGAACCATATCTGCCTCGGCCACGCAGGTGCGACGAGGATCATCCAGCACCGTGACCTCTTGAGCTGGTTGACGAGCCGGATTAGCAGTGGCAAAGGAGGTAACGCGTAGAGGAACAGGCCCTCCCAGGGGAACGAGAAAGCATCGCCCATGCTCCTCGCCTGGGGAAACCTGCTGGCGAACCTCCGGCACTTGGAGTTCGTCGCCGTCGCGAACAGGTCGATCTGGGGTGTGCCCCACCGTCGGAAGAGGCGATCCACTAGATCCTGCCGTAGTTCCCACTCGTGGCACGAGCGCAGCTCCCTGCTGAGTGAGTCAGCAATGGTGTTTTTTATCCCTGCCAGATGAAACGGCACCAGAAACAACCTTTGGGCGACGGCCCAATGCCACAGGTCCTGCGCCTCCTTGGACAGTGCTGGGGACCTGGTTCCGCCCTGTTTCCTGATGTAAAACATGGTGGTGGTGGTGTCGGTGAAGATCCTCACCACCTTGCCCTTGAGGGACGGAAGGAAGGACCTGAGGGCCCAGAACACTGCACGGAGCTCCAGGACGTTGATATGGAGGGACTTCTCCGTCGGGAGCCAAAGGCCTCTCGCGTGCAGATTTTCGGTGTGCGCTCCCCACCCTTCCAGGGAGGCATCCGTGGTCACTGTCTCCTGGTGGTCTGGGGTCTGGAAGTCCATGCCCGCCATCAGATGCGCGCGGGTGCCCTACCACCGGACCGCTCGGCGGAAACTCTCGTCGAGTGTGATCCTCTCCTCGAAGCCGCCCGTCGTTTGGATCCAGCGCGCGTCCAGGAACTCCTGCAACGGGCGCATCCGGAGCCTGCACATGGGAATGAGGTAGATGCAAGAAGACATCATTCCGAGGAGGGACTTGATGGACCTCACCTTGGCCGCGTCGGAAGCCAACATCCGCTGTATCTTGCCCAGGATGGACCTGGTCCTTTCCTCCGACAGGGAGGCCAGAAGGGACACTGTGTCGAGCTTCGCTCCCAGAAACAGTGCGTTTTGCGCGGGTACCAGGTGGGACTTGGCGTAGTTCATGGAGAATCCCAGGTCCGTGAGAAGTTGGACGGTCCTTGCCGTGTGCTCCACGGCGAGCTCCCTCGTCTTGGCTCGGATGAGCCAGTCGTCCAGGTAGGGGTAGACGTGGATCCCCTCGCGGCGCAGCTGCGCCGCCACCGGTGCAAGGCACTTGGTGAATACCCTGGGTGCCGACCGTAGTCCGAAGGGGAGGGCTTTGAACTGTTAGTGACGCCCTTGGACCACAAACCTGAGGAATTTTCGGTGCCCCTTTAGGATGGGAATATGGAAGTAGGCATCCTCCAAATCCAACGACGACAGGAAGTCTCCTTCCTCCAGCTGACCCAGGACGTGCTGGAGGGTGACCATCCGGAACTTCTGCGCCTTGATGAATTTGTTCAGACGTCGCAGGTCTAGGATGGGGCGCCATCCTCCAGTCTTCTTCTTCACGAGGAAGTATCTTGCGTAAACTCCGGAGCCCCGAAGCCTCTTTGGGACGAGTTCGATGGCGCCCTTCCTGAGCATCGCCCTTACCTCCAGGAGAAGCTGAGGGACGTGAAGCTCTTTCCTGGCCACGGGGGGACGCGCGGGCACCTTCTTTGAAACTCGAGCACGTGGCCCCGGGCTAAGGCGTCCAGCACCCAACGGTCGGTGGAGATGGACTCCCACACGCTGACGAAGCTCGCCAGCCGGCCTCCCACCGGGGTGCATCGGTGGGGGCCCAACCCCACAGTCGGTTCAATCCTGTTTCGACGAGGCTTTGCCGCCTTGACCTCCTTGGCGACGACGGCGGGGTCCGGCAGACTTGCCTTGTCCTCTGTAGGCCTCCTGAGACGACGAGCGGGCCGCTTGACGGTAGGTGGAGAAACCGCCGCCGGAACCTTTGGAGGCGCCCTTGCCTCCGCTGCTCCGAAAGGGCGTCCGTCGTTGCTGCAGAACCCCAAGGGCCCGGGCCGTCTCAGTGTCCGCTTTAATGGCCTGAAGGGAATCGTCCACTGTTTTCCCAAACAGGTTGTTCCCATCGAACGGCATGTCCAGGACTCTGGTCTGTACGTCTTGACGGAAGTCCGTAGCCTTGAGCCATCCACGCCGCCTAAGGCACACGCCGTTGCCCAACTGGCGAAACCCAGTGTCGGCGATGTCCGTCGCAATAGTGATGGCGTGGTCCGACGCCACCTCACCTTCCTGTAGGATCTCCAGGGCATCCGCCCTCTTGTCGTCCAGTAGGAAGTCCAGCAGGGGAGCCAGTTTGTACCATAGCTCCCTGTCGTAGCGGGCCACGATAGCCAAGGCGTTGGCCGCTTTAATCGTCGTTGCTGCAGACGAGATGACCCTGCGTCCCATAGTGTCCAATTTCTTTCCCTCGCCGTCCGGTGGGGAAGTCGATGTGGAGGCCGCACCCCCCCCCCCGCTTTCTTCCTGGCCGCCGCGGAGACGACGGAGTCCGGGGTAGGCTGCGCCCGGAGGCACAGGGGGGCCGCGTCCGGGACCCGGTACTTCTTCTCGTACCGGTCTCTTCTAGCTGGCGTAGTGGAAGGGTTCTGGAGGAGGGCGAGGCCCTCATCCCAAATGTCGTCCAGTAGAGGCACCGCGAGGACCGTCTTCCTCTTGGCCTCGCGCCGTTGATAAAGGAATCCTTCCTTTTTCTTCTCCTCAGGGCAGAGTTGGAAAAGCTCGGATGCCCTGGCGATCATGGAGTGGAACGAACCAATCTCGTCGGGCGGAGAAGCCCTGGTGGGAGGTGACGACGGTAGATCCTCGTCGTATACCTCGTCGTCCGTACCCGTCGCTGCCCTGTCAGTCCCCGTATCATCCCCTCGGGTGGACGGGGAGGAGGGCTGGACGGTGCGCGACGGCTGAAAAGGAGGTGGAGGGTGAATCCTTCTTTTCTTGGGTGGGGGAACACCAGAAGGTCCCGATTCAGGATCCCCCGACGGGAGAGGTTCCTCCGTCGGCAACGGTAGTCTCGTCCTTATCTCTGAGCATAAGGACTGTATAGCCAACAAAATGGCCGCCGAGTTGTCTTGCGGCGCTGGCAGAGGGGAATCCGACGGGCGATCAGGGGCCCCGTCGGCACCCTCGACGATGTCGTCGTCACCTGCGTCGGGATCCATCCCGACGGGCCGGTCTTCTTCCACGCCAAGGCCGTGGCTTAAGACCTCGATCAGCTCTTCCTCCGAGATTGAAGCCGAATCTACGACGACGCCCTGCCCCCCCTTTTTCTTCCCCGCCGGATATTTCACGGGGGTCCTATCGATGGGCACAAAAGAGGACTCCCTCCGAGGTGGCAGGGAGACTCTGAGCCCCGAGGTCGCCACCACTGGTGTAGCCTCCACAGGCTGAGCCAGGGTCGCCGCGACAGTATCGATAGAGGGCTTGGCCGGATGGATTAAGGCCTTCACCACCTTAGGTGCGCCCACCGCCTTAACCTTGAGGGGGGGACACTGCCTCGCTCCCCCTCCGATGGGGCCTTTGAGCTCGACCGGGGCCTCTCCAGGAGCTTTGCCGGGTGCTCGCCCTTCCTCTTACCCGACCCAGAGCGTTGGCTCGTGGCTGAAGGTGCCGGGGAGGGTGCGCCCTGCCTGGCGCCCGTACAGCCCGACCGTTCGGCGCTCCCGGTGCCAGCGGACTCGCGGTGCTTGGCCTTGTGTTGGACCCCCGTCGCCGGGGCGTCCTCAAAGGTTTTAGAAGACCGCTCGGATTTCTTCCTCTTCTTCTCGCCTGACGGGCTCTTCCCTTCCAGCCAGTTGGCGAGACGTTGATGGCGGTCCTTCATGGTCCGCTCCGACATATTGCCGCAAAACGCACAGTCCTTCTCCACGTGCGTCTTGTCCTCATGTAAGCAGTAGAGACAAAAGGAGTGTTCGTCCTCCTTAAAGACGTTCTGCAGCTGGCATCCAGGGCAGACCCTGAACAGCTTTCCGGGCGTCGAGCTTCCCTTCTCCTGGGCCATGTCCGGGCCGGAGAAGCTTCTGGAGTCCTCCAAAAGCGTAGCTCGACGAAATCTTCACCCTTGAGGGGCGCAGACGAATCCGACACGGGTCCCCGTTGATCGGATGGAGAGTTGGTGGAGCTTGAGGCTCTTTTGACCGAAAAAACGAAGTTTTTTAGCAAAAAACGTGAAAAAATAGCACTAACGCTCGAGAGCAATAGCACGAGGATCCCAACACATAAATGTGCGGTAAAAATCTGAAGATGGCTGCCAGAGGCGGTGCTTAGGTAGAGGGCAGTCATTGGCTGTGGTCAGTATGATGCAGAGACCAGTGATTGGTTACTACTACGAAAGACAGATCAGAAACGAAACTGATACTGGTTTTTTCTTTACCGAGGATTCCCAGCCTGACGGGGAATATTCATGAGCATGTGAATCCATGCCAGACCCCATGCTAGAGAAAAGGTGTTACACCCCTCCACCCCCCCCGACCCCACTCCCCCATACTCCGGTCTCCTACAGGTAGCTATGCACTCATTGTTTTACAGGATGAAACAACTGTAAACATCATCACAGGGAGAAACACCTTATAGTTGGAATCCTTACCGCTGTTGTGACTGTGGCAGTCTTCCTTGCTCCTCTTGTGCACTATGCTCTCTACAGCTTTTAGCTATTAATAGGCCCCCTCTCGACCCACTGACATTGGCATACCGCCGGATTTTTCTTGCAATTGATCATACAGTAATATTCCTTGAGAAAAGGAGACTGTGGTGTGTAATTAATGTATGCAAAGGTTTCATTCAAACTGTTCTATCCATCAAAACATTGTAGAACAGTGCAGATTGGAATGTCCATTCAATCAAATCATTGATGTACTGAAGACCTTTCGCACAACAGCCACTTTCTAATAAAAAACAAAAATTCACTTCACCACGAAAACAAAACATAATCAGCTGTGGTTCATTCTCCCCCCAGCAGTGGCAAACATGACAATGATAACTATTTTGCAATTCATACTGACAGCATATAGTTGAGACCAAACCATTGACTTTACCTGCCGGTCTTGGTCCTGGGACCAAAGTGTATGGGGGAGTTGGATCTTTTAATGGTTGTGCCAGAGGCTGTGAGTGTTCAAAGCTCAACGATCCTGTAGAAAGAAAGGAGTTGCGCCATTTGTATTAACATACTTTAATAACATTATTTTAACGTACAGTTTAAGTTGACAAAGAGAAAGAAATCTGGGGTACAGGCAGGGTTCAGTTTTTAAAAACCTACTGCATGAATCTAATCTCATTCATATGATATTTTATTTATAGCGCGTCTATATACAAGTGTTTCAAGGCACAACGGGGCAAGTGAAGGGAACAAGGGGGAAAAAGACAACGATCTTACTAGGTCTAGTGACATTGAGATCACGCAAGTACAGGGAGAGGAAGGGGAAAGAAGTGCAGTACATAGGATCAACAAAAACACAAACAAAACAAGAAAAGTAAGTGCAGCCAGCAGATGGCAGTGCAAGGGTTAAGTGCAGGCAGCAGGTAATTGGGATAGGGTTACAGATACAGCCCCAAACCCAAGTGCAGGGTTGCCAGGCAGCAGTGCTGGTGTGCAACTGGGAGGGCAGGGATCTGGGCCCGAGGTTCAGAGGTCAGCCAGGTAACCAGTGTCGAACAGGAGATCAGCAGGGAAGAGGAAGAGAAAAGGCAGAAGCAAAGATGAATGTCTTAATGTCTAGCTACTTAATGACATCACAGGCTATTTGAATTTAATTTTGAAAAGCGACTGATTCAAGCTCTAAACCGTCCAGCAATGAATTACTCTTAGAATGTATACGATTCCATTCCATGTATGTCATAGACAACGGTTTCATAAACGACTATTACCCAACGAACCTTTCTGTGTGAACAATGCCGCAGCTCGTCCAGTGGGCCACAGATCACACAATCTCAGCAGTGAGTGCTAGACTAATTTCCCAGCTACCTTTTAGTCCTCCATTAGTACCTCTAACTGCACACGAATAAAGAGCATCATGCAATAAATCTCGTAGTATTATCCTCGTATCCACACCCGGATCCGTTTCTACAGAGACACTCCATACCATCTACAGTTTTTCCTTTTTCCCCCGCCAACCCCATCAGTTTCAATTTTATGTGAAAGGCCTTCCTTATACAACAATTGAAAATCTGGCTAACATACACACGAGCCACCATTAACGTTTATTTACATTACCACTCTCCTCCGTCACGGACCATTTATAATGAGCCATACAGTATATATGTATTCTATTGAATAACGCTGCCACTATTGAACACTACTTCTTTGGAAATAGGAAAACTCTGAACAGGTCTTTATATGTCTAGCCTTGAGACATACAGTGATCGGACTAGACATCGTTTACGGGGCACAGCTCTTTGCCTTTCTAAGAAGAACCCTATGACTTTTAAAGCCATGGTCTAAAAACAACATGCATTTGCCCGCAAAAAATACTTTCAGTGCCCTCAAAAAACTAAAACCTCACTAGTCTCATGAAACCCTAAGCACTGAAGATGTTACATAGGCAGCAGCGTTGATGGTTAAGTGTGCACGTTCATAGGAACACCACTTCTTGAAATACTAATGAAGGGGGTGTCTTTTGATGACATTGTCCCAAAAAACAAAAGGTTATATCTGGATTTTATTTGGAAAGCTTTGTGCTGATCCATCAAGGATGAGAGCAAAATTGTTATTTCCATTTGAAATCCCATGCGTCCTCCCAGAAGAAAGTTTTAAATCTGAAAAGTAATGTATTGGCAAATGACTATCTGGATTTGATTGCTAGAAGCCAGACATCTAGGATTTGTGAACTTTAACTCTCACTGTAAATGCCACGGAAGAAAAACGTTTCGACGCGAGAACATTCAATGCATCTCTCTCTTGCCTGGGCACCCTGGGTGTGGGCAGGGAGGTTTTGCATGCCCCACAGTGATGAATTCTGGCCCTTGCTTCATGTTTGGGACATCAAATTAGCTCTCTTGGGCGTTAGTCGACAGGTAAAACAATTGCCTGCTTCTGCTTTTTTCAACATGGAATAATAGGTTCCAAAAGGAACATTGAGTGAAGAGATTATAAAAAAGATCACATAAGGGAGTGACCTAAAAACCCATTTCAATTTTTCACAGACAAAAAAATATGGATACATCAACTGCATAGTAAACAAAAGCTATATAAATGTATTTAATACTTTTGGAAACATATCATTAGAATAAAGCCAAGAAGGGTCGAAGATGGCCGACATGGGTAGAGGACGTGTTTGAGAGCCTCTCCCCACTGGGTCGCATTGAAAAGGGGGGAAATAAAGCACGACAGCTGACTCCGGCTGACTAAAACACCATTCCGATCAGAAGGGGGACAACGCTCCACGGATTGCCAATATCCGGGTGCCCAATGACAAGTCAGGAGAAACAAATGCCGTGTTACTCACAAGGAGGGACGGGCGCCTCATCAAACAGCGGGCGACGTGATACACCATCCGAAACCTTCGAAAAGCAAAGCAGCTCTGAACAGGAAGGATTGAGGAGTAATGCCTCGGCCCTGATCTGATGTAGGGGGGCGGGGGGACCCCGAAAATCGAAAACAAAGTGCTTGCTACCGCGACAGCAATCAAGAGGAAGAATAGGAGTCCACAGCAGTGGACGTTTTCCCCATAGCTGGCAGCACAAACACCCGAGCACTGCCTGAGGCACTTCTGGGGGACGGATCGACAAAATTGTAGCAGGCACGAGTGGGGTGTGCCCCCCAGCCCCCCCACATAAAACGGCGGTCAGCACGGGATAAGGTAGGGTGACCAGACGTCCCGGTTTGGCTGAGACTGTCCTGGTTTCTGGTGTTTTGTCCCCCTTTCTCAAGATTAGGTTTCCATTGGAAACTACAATGGTCCCGGTTTTTGGTAGTCGGTCTTTATAGCTGACAAGCGTGAACGCACAATCTGACACAGAAGAAATTCTCCAATTTACAACTTAAATGGTGTTAGTTTATGATAAATTAATTATAATATATGTTTATTTGAATAGTAACTCTTAAACCCCCTTCTCCTCCAAACACTACTGAAGTGTAGTGCCTTGACAGCCACTTTCAATTGTTAGTCCTACTTTTATGTTAGTTGCCCTGTCCCGGTTTTTTACTTTTTAAATCTGGTCACCCTAGATAAGGAACAGTCCTGTGGCCCATGAAAAAGGTGGAAGGGTACATATCGCAGCAAAGGTGTTCATCAAGTCTCTGGTTGGAGCGGGCGAACAGGGGCAGTGGAAACAAGAACTATAACACAGGAGGAGCAGAAACCCCACAGAAGGTGGCACTGGGGAACTCCCAAAACTAGAACCTGGTTAAAGATACTCATACTGAAGAGGTGCATATAAGTTGGCAAGTAATGGTAAGAGGCCAGGACTGCTCCCAGAATAGGCCCATACTATAACGGACGCCGACACCCCCATGTCCAAAACAAGGGGGAAAAGCGGCAGCAGAGGCGACCCAGCAACCCCCCAAACCAAGCACACAACAAGGACCAAGCACCTCTGGGACACAGAAACAACAGCGACCTCAAGTGGTGGAGGGAATGAACAAAGCTTACAAGAACAAGAAATCAATCCAGAATGAACAATGATGCTGTAGAAAGAAGACATGCATCAATGGTTTAAGGAATTGCAGGACCAGTTTATGGCCTCTTTTCAAACACAATTTGAGACTTTAAAAATAGAAATAAAACAATCTGTGCAGGAACTAAAACTGGATGTCACCAAGCTGCAAGAAAGGATGGACACAATGGAAAGAGCAGTTCATATTTTGGAGGACTCCACCCAAAAGACGGAGGAGGCCCTGGAACATCTTGCACACACGACCCATAATTTGGAAATACAAAGCGAGGACCTAGATATTCACTTGCGGAGATCAAACATAAGAATCAAAAACCTCTTGGAAAAAATGGAGAATAAAGACTTGAGAACCACTACCCAAAACCTATTTGCAGAAATTCTAGCGGGTGACACAAAGACATGGTCCAGCTGGATCGGGTAGGTCCACGAACGTCAGGGGAACCTGGGAAAGCCCCCGAGATGTCCTGGTTGCAATACCATTTTATACGCAGAAAGAACTGATCCTACGGAAAGCAAAGATAGCAGGACAGGTACGAATCAATGGAGAGGAGGTGCAACAATATCAAGATCTCGCGCAAGCCACACTACAGAAGAGAAGGTAGATGGGCCCAGTGGTGACATTTTTAACATCTAAACAAAGGTACAAATGGACATTTCCTTTTGGACTGCTCTTTACGTGGGAGGGACAACAGTACAGGATCACTACATGCGAAGAAGGAGAACTAATTCTTAACTTGCAAGGAGATACTCAGGAGGCGGGAGAGGCACAACGAAGTGGAGACAGACTTGGAATGGAGCAAGGTCACGAACAACAGTAGAAAACCCAACAGAAAATGACTGGGAAAGAACATACCAGGGACAGAGAGCAATGATCGCAAGGTCGATAAGTAAGAACGAGAATGGTGACATTTAAGTGGCCCCCGAGGGGAATAAAAAAAGATTTTAAAAAACTGTCAAGATAATTAAGAACAAGCGGCCCATGGGGGTGGGATAGGAGACGGTTCTTGGAACTCGAGTGGGGCTTAGCATTCCCCACGCATATAACTCTGGAAGGTTTGAGGGCCAGGCGCGGTGGACATACCGTCCGATGCGGTCATAGGAACCTGAACCCTCCTCAGGGTGTTGGGGAAAAGTGGGGGGCAACATGTTGGGGAAGTTGGGGTTAGGTGGTGAATTCCAGAGGGAGCAGAGGCGGGGGTGTAGATCCAGGGACTATAAAACAAGCATGCATGAATAATAGGATGGCATCATTTAAAGTAATGACATAATGTAAGGGGACTAAATGCCCCCAACAAAAGGAAAAAGGTGGCACAACTGGTGAGGGGAATGAAGGTAGACATATGAATGTACCAGGAAACACAAATTAAGAAAAGACAACTAATGCTGAGAGGATTTTCTCAAACATATCAAGCTAATGAAAGGGAGAAAAAAAAGCAGGGGCAAAGATAGCAATACGGGATGGACTGGGAATACGGACAAAAGACACCTCGACGGATAAGGCGGGGCAATTCTTTTTCCTAAAAATATTATTTAGAGATCGGAAATTAACACTGGCCTCGATCTATGCCCCTAACACTGGCCAGGATGGTTTTTTGAGGGGGGTCCTCTCAAACTTGGAAAAGTTCGCCACTGGGGAAATTATACCGGCAGGGGATTTCAACATAGCATGGGACCCCCAACTGGATAGGAGCTCCACTACACCAACGGGGGAACAGGTCCCATCAAAGGCGCTGAAAAACAAAATGGAAATGTTGGCACTTCATGATACTTGGAGGGAGTTAAGGGGACAAGAAAGGGGGTATAAATATACTACTAAACATGTCCACTCCTCACAATTAAGGATGGACTATAAATTGGTCTCCACAGGATTAGTGGGCAAAGTAAAAGAGGTTGACACAGGATCCATCTCGCTCTTGGACCATGCCCCGATTATGGCAACACTCATTTTAAGCCATACCAAAGAGGTACTCTGGAAGTGGAAGTTCCCTATGGAACAACTACAAGATCCGATCATGGTGGACTGCATAAGGGCCAAAATAGAGCAATACTTCGCAGATAACACCACACGGGCCATATTGTTGGGAATGTGCTGAGTGGGGAATTGATAGCCATACAAGCAGGAAGGGAACAGAAACGCAGTTGGAAGTGGAATCGGAGGGAACATTGAAAGAGATTCAAGGAGGAATACCCAAGAATCTGAATAAGGGTTTGAAATTAGCACAGAGACATGTACAGGGCCAATTGGGAACGCTATGGAGCAAACAAGCAGAAAAAGCACTCCTACATAAGAGCCAACAAGGTAGATAAACTTCTTGCACGGCAACTGAGGGTTAAGGAGAAGAATAGAACAGTTATTTAACTCCGAATAGATAGGGTCATGAGAAGGCAAAAGACGAGGATAGGGGTGAGATATTAAGGGAGTACCATCAGACGCTATACACTTATGAAAATCCTAGAGCAGATAAGCAGGAGGAATATTTCGAAAACTCTGCCTTGCCCGGATTCCTGACAGGGAGATACTAGAGGGGGACCGAACGCTAAAGGAGGTTAAGAAAGCAATTAAAGACTTACCACCAAGAAATAAAGCACCAAGGCCAGACGTTACCTAGACTGCTTCTATAAAATGCATCAGGACATCTTAGCCTCAAAATTAACAGAGTTGTTTAATACGTTCAGAATAAAAGGCAATGTTACCCGGTCAAGGAACAAGTCGAAATTGGTAGGGTTCCCCAAACAAGGGAAGGATCCAGAGCTTCCAGGATCGTATCGTCCAACAGCCCTTATTAGCTTAGACGTAAAGCTCTACACGAAGGTGCTGGCAGATAGAATATCACATTTTCTCCCCGTACTCATAGCACAAGATCAGTCAGGGTTCATTCCAACAAGATGACATTTGATAATACGCGTAGGGTATGTCATTTGATAGAAACAAAATTTAAAAGATGCATATTTCGGCAGTGCCCTTTTCATTGGATGCAGCGAAAGCTTTCGATAGGGTGGAGTGGACGCAATTATTCTGCACAAACGAAACGAATGGGGTTGGACAGAATTTCCTCCATATGGTGATAGCCAATTATCACTCACCTTGTATGTGGGTTGCCCTTAATGGAATGTCAGAACCAGTGATCCTGGGGAGGGGTACAAAACAAGGGTGCCAAATATCGCCACTATTATATGCGATCTTCTTGGAGCCATTATTGGCAAATATTCAAGAGGCGTAAGAGGTGAAAGAGATAGTGTTGGCAGGAAGGGAACATAAAATGATGACATTCGCAGATGATATCCTGGAAGCACTAACTGTCCCGGAGCTCTCCCCCGATTGGACCATATGAAGGAATTGGAAAACTTTGGGGCAATGTCTGGACTAAAAATTAACCAACATAAGTCGGAAATATTGAACCTAATAGTAAAATAGGATATAATGGAAAGATTATCCCAAGAAACACAGTTAAAAATGGAATAACCCATCTATGGATAACATTGACGTCACCAGTAGGTCAAATATATAAAGCAAATTATCTGTATCTCTTAGAAAAAAATGAATCTGACATGAGGAAATGGAATCCCCTAATGAAATTGTGGTAGGGGAGAATGGTGGAAATTGAAATTAAAACTTCTATATTAATTTCAAGTCCTACCGGTAAGGATACCAGATGTATTTTTCAAATCCCTTAAAGCCGTAAAGGCGTATCTATGGAAACAAAAGACAAAGAACAGCGATCCCAACAATGACGGCACCAAGGCATCAGGGAGGGTTGGCTTCCCCCATTTCCGTAGATATTACGAAGCAGCTCAGCTGAGGGTGGTGAAGGAATGGGTAGCCGCCTCCCCACAATGTATATGGGCAGAGCAAGATAGGGCGTGGCAGAGTCCCCGCTGTCGGGACTACTATGGCTAAAGGGGCAAAACAGGCATCCGAATGTGAGGATTAGTGAAGTGGTGGGAGTGGGGGTTGAGGTATGGGATGCAGAAATCAAGAGAGGGTACTGACAACACACCCCTCCCCGTTCCAACCAATGTTTAAGAATCCTGACTTTAAACCAGGGATGGAGACAAGAGCATATAAGAAATGGGAAAAATCAGGATGTTGGACGATTCGGGATATGTATCAGTGGGGAAATATAATGACACTCCAGGAATGCACCCAAGCATTGGGGATAACGAGGAAAGATAGCTTTAAGTATACACAGTTCAAACACTGGTTAGCGGCCCCCCATATAAGGCAGGCAGCCACGACAACCGACACCCTTTGAGATATACATAACAAACACAGGTTTGAGGAAATTGTTCATGTCCCTTTATAGTTTCCTGAACACTCGGGGAGAGGAAACTCGGTGTAACTATATGGTGAAATGGGAAAAGACATTAGGGGAAAACAGTAACAAAACAAAAGAAAAACACTAGAATATACACAGGGACTCATCACAAAACGTACACGCTCAAGACAACTAAAGCAAATGTGGCAAAAAATACAATTCCAAAAGCACTATATGCCTGAGAGACTTCACACAATGTACCCAGGAACCCTGGATAGGTGTTAGAGGGGGTGCTCAGCTAAGGGAGACTGGAAACACGTATGGTGAAGCTGCCCGGTAATACAACAATTTTGGGAGGAAGTCAGGGTACAGGTTGGCAAGATGACACAAGGAACAGATTGGCACCGGGAAAGAGTCTGGATGGGAGGAATGTGGGAGCTGGATCTGGGAAATGTCACTAAAGCACAGAAAAGGGGCTTCATGATTCTTATAATAGCAGCTTGGCTCTCGATAGCCCAGCAATGGAAGAAGAAATTGGCACCTATGAATATTCAGAAAGTCTGGAACTTTGTATCCCTGGAGGGGGTAACCTACAAACTTCAATGAGCCCATGAAGGGTTTAAGACTGGGGACAAATAATAGTGCATCTACAGAGTGACTATATGCAACAACGGTGCCCACATAACATTAGAATAATTATACATACAAACCTAAGACTTTTTTTAGAAGCTGGAATTCTACACCATGGTAAGGGGGTGGGGGGCGTTGGGGAATGTTAATTGAATATGCACAATAAGTTTATGAAAATAAATAAGAATACAAATTAAAAAAAGAATAAACCCAAAAAGCCAAATCATAGCAGCACGTTTCATGCTATTTAATCTAAGAAAACAATATATTTAAAGTGCAAAAACAAATTGCATAACATTAAAATTCCTGTTGAAACTGTAACCATAAGTCAACTTCAAAAACAGCCTGCCATTCAATCTCAATTCAAATTTCTTAAATCCACATAGTAATGTTTACACTTATTGTCAATATTATTTACAATGCACATTTTAATCTGCACATTTTGTGTAACCTACATGTTTCTGTCCCAAGCTGCAGTCAATGCCGAACATTCTTCTGGAGTATATATTGGATAGAATATCTGCATATAATTCAAACTACATGATGGCTCACAATAAGTTATACAGGGAGAAAAAAAACATTTCCAGAGTTGTCACCAGGGGCCTTGAAAAGAGTAGTTAGCTTGACACAAAAAGTTAAGTTTGGCTCCTCGAGACAAATGGCACAACCTATCTATATCTATCTGATATTAAGTCTATGTGTGTGTGAATTTGCATGACATGCAAAGAATAAATGGTCATATGTACTGTAGTTGCGGCTTATCTGGTTAGGTTTGTTGCATTCTATGTATTAGTGACTCATTCTTCAGATGAGAGAAAGCGAGTGAGCAAGGTCACTTCACAGAATGATAGGTGTCAGAACAGACAAACATTTGTAAGCATAGAGAAAGTAACAGATTCATGCAGTAACAGATTTAGTGGCAGAGTTAGTAAGTAGCGGTAAAGATTAAATGAGAGGTAGCAGCAAAATTGACAAACCAGCAAAAAAGAATTGTAAAATAAATAGAAGGGAAAGTAATTTAAAGAGAATGCTAAAAGTGAAGGCATATAAAGCGACATTGCCATAGACCGAGGATTCAACAAACAAGTGAGGAATAATGTACAAGACTGCTCGGGAGAATTCTCCAGAATGGCTAATGTCCCTTAGCGATGGAGTCCCTCAGCAGCTTTGCTGAATTTCTGTGATTAATTTTTTCACCTGGTAAGAGTGTGAGCCTTTTTTTTTTTAACCACTCCTACATGTGTTTTTGGCTATGTGTTGTACATTTTTTGTGCTCATGGACTATGGCGTCTCACCTACTCCATAGGCATCATCTTTATACTGTGTGTCACACAGCACATTCAGTGCAGTGACACAGGGTTGTCTTTTTAGACTTTCCACTCTTTAAACTCAATTTTTCTGGGACTGACTACTGTCTCCCAGAGCATGTAAAGTTGCCACAGACTTTTACTAGTCTAAAAATGTACAGACCCAGTACAAACTATCTTCCATAGAGTACTGGAAGGCTTAATAGTTATCCCTTTCTGTCCGTTTCTCATGGAACACTATTTCGTTCCCCTTTCTCCAAGATTTGGCTGGTGGCAGTGGTATCCGCCATTTTTATTTTACCGCAAGCTATGAAAATAGCCTTGGTACTGTTAGAGGCTAGGGTGGTAGCCTCGAACTTTAATCCGCTGGACCCCTTTTAATTTTATTTGGTTCTGGCTGGGTTTATTCGCAATTTCTTTTTGTAAAGGTCTTTCTCATGTTTTACTCTGCGCGCCAAACCAGGTTTGGTTCCTTTGTTCGCCATCCTTTGGCGGGCTTCTGCACAGAAGCCCTCCTTAGGCGCCCGAGTGTCTGGGTGGACAGGATGTGAGGGAGGGGGTTTGAGGCCCCCTGCACAGTTTCTCCGTGGAGACACAAGTCACACTCTAGTTTGATTGGCTAGGTGACTGTCTTGCCAGGACAGCCACCCTGCTATGTGAATGGGAGAAAACTGCTTAAAAGCAGGTCTCTGGGACTTGGAAGGCAGAGAACCAACGAGGAGCTGAAGGAAGATGACTGCTGCAACTACTGGACATCCCAGACTTCTCCCCTTGAGCCTGGTCGGACCAACCAGCTCACAAAGCCCCTGGACCTCCCTCTTCAGCCTGGTCGAATTTGCTGTGCCACAGGAAACCGGATAGCCAGCATGGGATAGTCCCTTTGTGCTTTTAAGGAGCGCACCTTTTATTCATCGCTTTGGTCTGTTGCTGGCTTCTTCCCTGGGCAGCGCAGGACCCTCCAGTCTTCCTCCTCCTTGTCAGTCCAACAGTTGCTTGAGGAACCGTGCGCCTGCAGGAACTGCCAGTAACTACTGCCGCAGCTACAGCATTCTTCTTCATCTAAGGTACTGTTCAAATCTGGTCGTTCGTTCTGTCCGACCGCAGTGAAAGTGTTTTAAATCTTTCGCCTCTCCGAATGCTTGTCCTTCTCTACTCTTTTGAATAACTTTGCCTCCGACCAACTTCGTTTTTAACTCTTGGCAAAGACTTAACCGAGAACTACTCTGAACTGTGTGATCCTCTGCAAAGACTCTGAACCATTAACATTGGCCCAGGCTTATTGATTTGAATCCTAGTTGTAATAAGCCTTTTCTAGATTGCCCTGTCTATCACTTGTTGGTGGTGTTGATTTTTGATAACCTTGTCCTTTCCCTCCCTTTTTAAATTGCTGGAGTGCCATTTTGCTCACACTTCATTTTGAGCTTAACTTGTCCAGAATTGATTGGGTGTTGTGTAGTGTATTAAGATTGTTATTTTCTGCTGCTTTATATTAGTGGACTGTTTTATAACTGATGGTGTAAATAAATGTATATTCTTTTACTCAGAAACCTTGAGTCAGTGTTTGTTTAGTAATTAATGTCCTTTGTGTAACTTCTGATACTGCTCACTTCACTCTCGAGATAAGTCTGGCTGCTCAGCCATCGCTACCGCTTTACTGTGTAGTACAGGCTTGTACCAAAGGTGAATTTGTATTGCAATTGTAGTCTTAATTGTGTGTGGTGTTCCCAAAGGGTACTGCATATGATTCTGCCTAACATAGAAAGCAAATGAAAGAGGGATTCACAACATGCATTTTTTTGGGGAATACCACAGTTTGGGGAAAAAAGCACGTCGCACCATCTCTTGGGCACTCTATTTGTGAAACTAGACTTTAATTGCTCCTGGGTCACGATGAGTAGTTCCTAGTCAGAGGAAAATCCCGACACCCATTAGCTTTTTCTAGCTCCTGCTCCATGAATTCAAATTTCGACCCGTTTCACTACGACATGAAGTCTCTCTTTTTATGCTAAAACTTCTAATGTGTTTATAGACTATTAAACTCCAGCCTTTCTTTATCCCACATCACGTTACTTTTCTTCTCGTCAACTGTGTGGTTTAGTGATAATAGGGGAATTATTTCACTCAATTCTTGTTTAATTTTGCATGAAACAAGCTTTTTTAAATTGATTCGCAAACTTTCTATGTCCTATGTCAAAAATGAAAAAGCTAAATTGCTTTGAACACTGAAACATGAAACATTCTGCTGGTTTACTCAAATGATTTCTTTTCCAAAACGGGTGCCCCGCAGCCAAAACCCTTAACACTCCCAAATTTAATTTCACCAATTGTTTTGCCTAAGAAACGACCTTCATTCCCCATGTTGCGCCTCACTAAAATGAAGGAAAAAATGGAGTGGCTTGTGGTGGAATCCAAACCGAACTCCCAAACTGGCGTAGCAGATTGCGAAGGATTTTGCCTTCCCAAACTACTACAAGTACTATTAGCACCCGGCGAGGGACAATGAGATTGTAACAATTAATCTAATTGGCCCTCGCCTGTCATTACCCGACCGAGAATCACTGGAATCCTACTCCCCACTACGTTCCTTCTTTCCCCGGCAGAGGGGTGTGGCAGCCTCTCAGCCAATGAGGAGACTCAGAACAGGGTAACCACCGCTCCGAGCTACCACACAGCTGGATGCTGCCATAGTCTCCTGCTGGGGATTCCGGCAAGTGTTTTCCCTCCCCCCAGCTCCTTCCATCCAATTAATCCCCTCCCTGCCCGCCCAACCCCACTTAGCTTCTTTTTGCTCCGTTTCGGGAGCAGAAGCGCTGGGAAAATTTCTGTCACCAGCGTGTCTGCTCCCGATCTGCGATAGGCCATCATGGAAAGGAAGATGGGACTACATGTAGTTCCTTATCTCCTTTCCATGGCACCCATTTTATTTGTTTATCTTTCGATTGGCCGCCATTCCCCGGCGGAAATTCTTTTGAAATTTCTTTTTCTGTTCCAAAACGCTGGTGCGTTTCGGGACAGAATAAAAATACTTTTAGAACCCCGGACTTATGGGCCGCGGTACTAATAGCAATAAGCCCCGAGCCGCAGGGTCATTACCAAGTCTGGTAATGTCCCAGGGCTTTCGTTAAGGCCCTCGCTTCACTCGGGCCTTTAACTATGAGCCCAGGGGGCGTGGCTACATGGCCACGTAGTGGGGTGTGGAATCCGCAGGCTCCCGCTGATCTGACGAAAATCCTGCATAAACTCCCATATCAAACCGGCTGCTGGAGATGACCTTGGTGCCAAAGCAACATGAATGCCTGGATAATGTAGCGATCGCAATCGCAGCATTAAATACAGCTGAGGGAGGAAACTGCAAGCAGGCGAAGATGGTGAGATCCTACGGACGCGAAGATCAAGGTGGCGGCGTGGTAGGAACAAAAGAAAGTGCCTGGCTGTGCGGCCTCATAGGACCGAAGCAGTGTATCTCCCTACATGGAAGAGCAGCCGGAGCGGGTGCGCAACACGGTGAACAGCTGATCATAGCGGCCGTGTCGTGGATAACCGGCGGGCCATACAAAAAAGAAAGAATAAGGCAAAACGAGCCTGGAGGCTCGCAAGAGTGGCCCTGATACATTAACAGAAGCTGTGCGGATATACATGGTGAGCGAACCTGGCCGTGGAACAATATGGGTTGTTACATTGTTGCAGCCCGAGACTGTGCAGAGCACTAGCGGCAAACAGGGAGTGAAACTGACATCCGCATGGAGAGAGGCATTCGGGTGTGCAAAGGAAACCAGATTTCCTCACAGCACATGCAGTTGGGCCAAATCAACGCAATACAGGCAGGAAACAAGGAATTGCTTGTGCAGAAGGGGCGCAACTGGCTAGACATGCTGAGGGATGCGATTTTGATGGCTCTTGGGGCTCACCATTGATTGTATACGGTTCCTTGTATAAGTAGAACTGCAGTGGCGGATTACAAGATACAGACTGAAAGGCACACCCACTGCAAGAGACAGTCACACGCAGGCCACCTTCCAGAACTATGATTGGAAGGTTGGGTGAGGTCCTGTGCAAAGAGCCTATGCTGGACTGCGGGTCCTGGGGGACTGAGCAACTGGAGCATATCATAGTACCTGGGAGCAAGCTGGCAGCACCCGCCTAGCCTGACCACAAGGAATTGCCCGAGTTGGGCGATAAGTGCTAGTGAAGCATAGCCTCACACAGTGGGTGGCCTATAACGGAGGGGTTCACTGGATCTGGCCTGGTGAGTCACAGCGCAGTTCGGTTGCCTTGGGCCTAACTACGACTCAACACGCCAAGCAACACTAGGATGGCGTCCAAGATACCCAAGACAAAAGGGAAACAGTCAACAATGGATGATATCACGAAAACACCTCAGTCATCCGAGGGAATTCGAAAAAGAGAAAAGAACCCGCAAACTGACACAGCATCAGCACGAAATGACCAACAGATCCTACACACAATTGCAGACCTGAAAATTGCATGGGAAACCAAGCTGGAGGAAGCTATGGCCGAAATCAAAACAGCACTTGATTTCAAAATTGGAGCGGTACAAAAGGATGTTAACCTATTGAGGCAAGATGTAAAGAAGATAGCAGAACGCACAGGTGAACTGGAGAAGGAAGCAAACTCTAACAGTTGCCTGCACGTCACACGCCTCGGAGATCCACATACTAGGGCAATAATTGGGCAATTTAGAAAACAGAGCAGACAAAGCGGCAGGACGGGCCCGGAGAAACAACATAGGCATCGTGGGGCTCCTGGAAGGAGAAGAAGGACCAAACCCCACTGAATACATTGAGACCATGTTACTGCAAGAAATAGAGGGAGGAGTACTGCAAGCAGTTTGCGGTGGAGAGAGTGCACAGAGCCTTGATGAGGAAACCTCCACCAGGAGGATCCCACCCCCTCCCCCCCCAGCACCTACCCCCCTCACGAGACCCATAATCGCCAAAGTCCTAAACTACCGGGACAGGGAGAAGATCCTGGAATTCTTCAGAAAAGGGGGTACAATACAAGGGGCATCTGCGTCAATCACGGCATACCCAGGTGCAGAGAAGGAGACTGAATTATGGGACAGTGAAGAGGAGGTTGCGAGAGGCGGGTTTCAAGTACATTTGATGTACCTAGCGAAATTGAAAGTGTTTCACAGGAACAGGGCCCTTTTTTCCTTTTTTTAAACCCAGGAGGCGGCAATGGAGTGGCTGGATGGACAAAACTGCCCGTCGGTGACAGATACGCAGAAGGACGGCGGTACGGTACAGAGAAGTGAGGCGGCGGCTTCAGAGGCTGAGGTCCTGTATAACTAAGTCACTTGAATATAAGATAGAACAAGGGTAAACTGGGAGAAGAAACAGGTTTAAGTAGGAAGAATGGGCGCACATAATTTAAAGAGGCATGATTGCGGGAGACACAACGGACCCACTCCCACACCCCAATAGCTGGTTTAGTTAGGTTACCGGTAGTTTGGTAACCTCCTGCTGAGTTCCTAGTACCGGCAAGCCGGGATAGGACTAAATGCAGGATCGCCTGAGATCCAGGGATGGAGCTGGGCAACAGTTGGGGACGGGAAGGGCGGGGGGCGTGAGGGGAGTTGGGGGATTTGCAGTGTTAGTTGTTGTTACACACATGCGCACCTGCGCTTAAAGCAGATGACCGGGAGAGACAAATGGGGGGGGGGGGATTGGATTTGGTCGAAATATGGGGGACCTTAAGATAATTACCTGGAATGTCAAGGGGCTCAACAGTTACCTGAAGAGGAACAAGATTATGATGTACTTAAGAAGGCAGAAAATAGATATTGCTTTAATACAGGAAACACACCTTACCAAAGAGAAACAAGAGGTGATTCAAAAGAAATGGAAAGGCACCATCATAGGTACAACATACTCGGCCTATACCAGAGGGGTGATCACCTGGGTAGCACTGCAAGTCCCCTTCCAATTGCTACAGACCACAGTAGAGGCGCATGGGAGGGTGGTGGCAATACGGGGATTGATAGAAAATATAGAAATATGCATCATCAATACATATGCCCCGAATCAGGACACAGTGGCTTACTTCAAGACCTTATACAGCAAAATGAGCCCGTAACTGGGGGGGGGGGGGGTCGAGGGGGTCAGTGATATGGGGAGGCGACTTTAACTATACATTAGACCCTAGGGTAGAGAGGAAGTCAAACAAACCTGCACCCGCTGCCAAAGTCCTAAAGACCCTGTTAATAGACCTCCGGCTAGAGGTATGGAGGTTACAACACCCACACGATAGACAGTATTCGCATTATTCTGCCCCACAAAACTTGTATACAAGGTTAGATTATATGTTTGCCCCACAGGAGATGATGGCGGAAATAGTGCGATTAGAATACAAGGCGAGGGTCCTCTCGGACCACTCGCCATTGTTCTTAACATGGCAATATCTGCCTCCAAGGGCTAGGATCCCACTGTGGCAACTCAGAGCAGAAGCATTAAAAGACAGTGTTCAGGGAGGACCCGAGAGAAGAAATTATAGAATACTTTGAAAATAACACTGGGAGTGGGAGTATCGAATCGGCAGGAACCCTATGGGAAGCATTTCAAGTGGTAATGAGAGGATCAGCTATAGCCAAATCCAAAGGGCTGCAGGGAGGCATACTAAGGGAACTGCAGAAGGCAGAAGCAAAACTAGAGGCAACTTGGGGCAAAGGAGGTAACTCCGGGAGGATGCCAAAACCATAAGTCAACTGCAGCAGGAATGTGCAGGGCAATGGGAGAGATTGTGCAATCTAAACTATAGTAAATATATAGAGAGGCAACACGCGGGCGGAGACAAACCCTGGAGATTGCTAGCATGGTTGTATAAAAGTGAGACCCCCAGAGCAACGATCAGAGCAGTGATGGGAGAGAGTGGACAAATACTGCATACCCAAGAGGGCCTGAATGGGGAGTTCCATGAATTTTATAAACGGTTGTACGGGGACGAGGGAGGAAGTGATGGTAGCGAGATAATGGAAACACTGGAGGACATTGGCCTACCAAAAATAAGCGCTTAAGAGAGGGAGGACCTAGATGCCCCAATTACATTGGAAGAACTGGAAGCGGTGGTTGAGCAATTGCCCACCAGCAATACCCCGGGCGCTGATGGACTCCCCAGTGAATTTTACAAAATGTATAGGACTGAAGTGCTCCCTCCACTGCTCGCAATGTTAAATGAGGCGCTCGAAACAGGGACATTACCAGAATCCCTGAGAGATGCCGATCATTATCCCACTCCCCAAACCCAACAAGCCAAGCACGGACTGCGGGTTGTATAGACCGCTGCCTGTTAGGGCGAATTCTCTGTTTAGGCTGAATTTCCTAAACTAGTGAGTTCCCCAGCAGCTTTGCTGGATTTCTGGAGTTTATTTTTTTCTCCTGCCAAGAGTGAGAATCTTTTTCTCCCACTCTTGGACATGAGTTATGGTGTTCCTTTGACTGTTAATGTGTTTTATGGGCTATGGGGTCCTTTACTCCATAGGGTCTCATGTGTCTTTACTATGTGTGTTACACAGCACCCTCCGTGCAGTGACACAGGGGTGTTGTAGTGACACCCCACCATAGACTCCATACCCTGGGACTGACTACTGTCTCCCAAGGCATGTAAAGTCACCATTGGCTTTACTAGTCCCAAATTATGAACAGAAACCGTACTGGTCGGGGCAATTCGATTGCCCCGGGGTCTGTTAGTCGAGGGGGCACGTCTCCGTCCCCCCTGATCGAGTTTTGGCTGGTGGCAGTGGATACTATTTATATTCGACCGCGAATATATCCCTATGGGATTTTCCCATTGTTCGAGGCTACCAACTTTAATTATTTAATTCTCATAGCCTCGAACATACCGCCGGTTTATTTATTTAATATTAATTTGCCGGTTGGTATTTTTTGCCAGGACTCGATTCTAAAATGGCATTTGTGTTCTCTTCTGTGACTCCAACCCAAGTCGAGCCCTTTGTTCCACTTTTGGCGGGCTTCTCTACAGAAGCCTCCAAAAGTGGTGCCACTCTGGGTACCACAGGGGGTGTGGGAGGGGGTTTAGGCACCCTGGACTGAGTAACCTTGGTAACTCAAGTCGCACTCTTGTGTGATTGGCCCAAGTGGTGAGCCGGCCGGCTCACCACTTAGCATGTTTGATTGACAGCTAGGCCGAGTGAATGGGGGTGTGCTGCATAAAAGCAGGGCTTTGGGGACTGGAACTTCAGAAGTCGCCACAGGACCGGAGAATCCGACGAGGGAGAAGCTGAGCCGACCTGCTACGACGACACCCCCTGTGGAGCCCTGCGGAACCGACTCACCACTTCCCGACGACAAAGATCTCCCTGCTGGAGAGTCTTCTTCCCCTGACTGGTGGGCACAACCAGTTTACCTTCTTTTTCTCGCATCCCAGGACGTCTTGTGGTCGAATTGCCCGTGCCAAGCACCCCGGCAACCGGATAGCCACTTACCGCTGGACCACGAACAAAAGGACCGCTCCTTTTAACTGAGAACTCTGCGGCTGGTTTCTTCCCTGGCAGTGCAACGGACTCCTGTCTACCTCCCCAGCGAGATCCTCTCTTCCCCCGGATGAAGCACCGACTTGCATCCGCTGCCAAGAACAACTGCCCCGCTGGAGTCTTCTCACCACTTTAAGGTACCGTGTCCGCCAGGCCTCCCTTTCTAAAGATTGCTACAAGGTAATAATAATCCCTTAACCTTCTGGACTGGGCTGGCCGCCTTGACCATCTAACTGGTCCCTTTCTTTTGGTCCAACTCTTTCTGAACCTTTGAGACTTTTGTGCACTTTTTAACCGTGTGACCTTGGACACATTTCGTTCTGATCCTCTTAAAGTGGATCCGGCTTTCTGAACTCTAACTTCACGGTTTGACTCTGCCTTCCTCTCTTGCTGTGTTCTTGTGAAAGTGTTGGGATCTGTTTCAATTTATACTTTGCCTTTCTCTCCCTTTTAAAACTAATTATTAGAGTGCCATCTGCGTTAAGCGCTCACCGCTGTCTGAAAATAAGTGGGGCTTTACTTAAGACTTGTCTAATATTCTTTTAAGGGAGTGTATATCTTTTAGTGACCATGTCTTTGAACTGCTTAATATTAGTGCCTATGTGTTTTATTAGATGTGATTTTAAATAAATAATTATATCCCTTTTACACCAAGCTCTGGTCAGTGTTTGCTTGTTCTACTGTGTTCCTTTTGACTTATTGTGAATACTCTGTATAATGCCTAACTCTTCTTGAGGGAAGTCTGACTGCTCAGCCACAGCTACCAAGTGAATCTGTGTGGTACAGACTGCTACCAAGTGGGTTTACTGCCAAACACCTGTAGTCTTAAATCTTTTGCAGTGGTCCCAGAGGGAACTGCACAGGTTTCTGCCCAACACTGCCGATACTGAACCAAGACAGCAAGATACTCACGGCGGTGTTGGCAAATAGAATGAGACATAAGCAGATTAATACACCCTGATCAGTCCGGATATGTCCCATGTAGAAACATATCAGATAACCTTAGAAGACTTCACCCGGTCATAGAGTACACAGGAGGGGACTCGAGCAAGATGACAATTGTATCACTTGATGCAGTGAAGGCCTTTGAGTCTGTTAAACGGCCTTGGCTGATGGCAGCTCAGAGAATATGGCATGGGGCCCGGGTACCTTAAGTGGGTGGAATTACTGTATAATTCACTGTTAGTCAGACTTAAGACGGGAGCGATCATTTATGAAAGGTGGCAACTCAGTAGGGGTACCAGACAAGGATGCCCTTGGTCTCCGATGTTGTATATCCTAGCATTGGAACCCCAGGCGATATATTTGAGACAGCAATATGAGGTAGTCGGGATCTACACAAAAGAGGGGCCGCACTTAATTTCATTATATGCAGATGACATGTTACTATACTTGAGATACCCTGAGGAAAACCTCCAATACATTCTAGAAGTAATGGAGCGATTTTCGTTGCTCTCTGGCATTGCAGTTAATCCCAAGAAATTGTGTATATTCCCCTTCGGGAGGTATGTAGAGGTCCTGCGGGAACAACTGCCAGTTTTACAAATACCGTGTGAGAGCAACTCTTTCAGATACCTGGGGAATGACATTTATCACACGGTGGAAGCAGAATATAAGCATAATACAGAAAAAGCGGTAGTGAATATTGAAAATAGCATGAGGTTCTGGACTAAGCTCCCCTTAGCCACGATGGGAAGGGGGTGTTGTTGAAGATGGTTGTATTGCCTAGATTATTAAATTTTTTGGGGAACGTACCATACATGATACCAAAGCACTTCTTTGCCAAACTTCAGAGCAAATGTAGGGGCTTTATTTTGCGTGGAACTAGTAAAGAATTGCCCTATGGAAGTTGCAGAACACGTAAAGAGGGGGAAAAAAACTGCCTAATTTAGAGATCCATTACTTGGCTAGTCAACTGCAATACGTGACCAAATGGTTAACGGAAGACTCGACCTCAGAGTCCAGACTGTTGAGATCGGAGTGTGCCCCGTTTTTCCTGAAAGAAGTGATATGGCTGCCCAAGCCTGAGTTAAAAGGGCGCCATGGTATGTTGGAATTGGGATGGAAGATGTGGCGCAAAGCTCGTCAGGTCATGGAGAACTCAATCCCGTGTTCTCCGCAAGTGCCGCTAGTGGCATTGACCTGTGGAGAAGTGCAACTAAGAAAGACGATTCGTAGGCACTGGGAACCGGTGGGGATCACAACAGTGGGAGACATATGGCCGGAGGGGGAGGTAAAGGAATTCGGGGTGTTGGCAGAAGAAACAGGCCTACACGTAGGACAGTATATAACCTATACTAGAATGGTATGGCGAATCAGAGAGACATGGTCTGAAATAATACTAGAAGATCAACCTGACACGGCCATAGAAACGATTTATGTTATAGCAGACGGAGGGCATGAGATTTCTCGAATCTATGAGCTATTGATGTCCAGGGTGGGAAAGGAAGTAGCCCAATTAAGAAAAGATTGGGAAGAAGTAGTCGGGGAACCCATGAGTGACGGGTTATGGGAACAGGCTCAAGGGTACCATAAAA
The DNA here is from genome assembly GCF_040938575.1 of Ambystoma mexicanum. Lineage (NCBI taxonomy): Eukaryota > Metazoa > Chordata > Amphibia > Caudata > Ambystomatidae > Ambystoma > Ambystoma mexicanum. Next base: position 1,284,468,034 of record NC_090934.1, read on the forward strand.
GAGTGTCTAGGAACACAAAGCTACAACAAATACAGCTATATGTCACACACAGGGCACACATGACCCCCCCAGAGGATAGCTCGGTTTAAGAACGCCGAACGACAAACACGCCCCAATTGCGGGGAAGAAAACGCAGGGATGACACACATGTTTTGGGCATGTCCAGAAATTGGGAAGTTCTGGGGGATAGGGGAGGGGGAGGGGGAGTAGCCCATCGACTAAATGAGAAAGGGATCAAGATAAATGTTGAATCAGTGTGGGCATGCATGATAGGGGGGTTCCCTAGACCACGCCAATTGAAACATGTGAGCAAGCTTAAGGACGTGGCATATATACTTGCATTTGCAGAATTGCCATGGGGTGGAAGTCATGTAATAGACCGAGGGTAGAAACCTGGTGGAGTGACCTTCAGAAATGGACCGAAGCCGAAACGGCAGTGTGGCAAGAAGTGGGTAGTAGGGGAGGGGAAGAGGAAACAGACACCCTGACGGCCTGGAAATACTTAGTCGCCACGTTGTATGGGTCCGCCCAGAACTGCTTAAGCGACCAGGAATCTGTTGAGAATATGAAGGGAGAGGTTCCCCTGGAAGAAGGAGAAGCAAAATGCTAAGTAGAGTAGGCTCGAGTTGGGGGGACGGCAGGGGGTAAACGGCAGATACTAAATGATATGTACAAGATGCTAAAGTATTATGATAAGTACTGCTGGTTTTGTTGAATGTTGATTGTTTGATTACCTGACTCGATAACGCCCCCATAGCGTAGGGCTTATTGCTTAAGTATTGGTGATTTTATAAAGCACACAGTAACCTAAGGGCATCTTGGTACGGACAATAACAAGTAGGAGCTTTAATTGTGAACAAAGCTGAAGTGCTGTTTATTTTTCTGAAAAGCAGAAGGTTATTTCAAAGTGAAGGGATAATGGCAGAGCATTCCATGCTAGACAGCCCTTCACTGAGAAGGAACTACCATTAGCTCAAGCATTCAAGTATTTGGGAAGTAGACAGGAGATTGATCTAAGCTTTTTGCTTAGGTAGTATTTCTACCACCCAATACAGATGGTGTTTCTAGTACAGAATATACATTAATGGGCCCGGGTTTAGGCTTTAAATACGACTCATATTGACTGGGAGTCAGTGCAAATACCCACGGTCCGGTGAAATATGTTCATATTTCCTACAGCTAAGTAAAAATCTGGTAACTGAGTTTTGAAATGTTGCAAATGTGCAATTTAGATGGTACGATAGCTCGGCAGGTTGAGAACTCGCTGCTGCTATCTGTAGGTCGCAAGCTCGATTCGCGGCAAGGCTAACTCCGCCTTTCATGCTTCTGAGGTCAATAAATGAGTACCAACTTCAGTTGGGTGATACTGTATGTAAATAGGTTCTTGATACTGTATGTAAATATGTTCTATGTAAAACTCTTTGGCAAATGAGCTATGTACAGAACAAATCATTATCATTAGTGTGTTGGGCAGAGCTAGATAAATACTGTTTGTAAAATCTAAATCTAATTAAAATTAAAACATTAATTACCATGCTCTTCTGAGAAAAGGAGAGAGAAGTTAAGGGATGCTTAAGTCCAGAGGGAAGGCAAAAGCATATTTTTTCCTACTTTGGATATCTGAGTGGAGAAATATAAGTATTGCAACTTGCTTTGTCAGATAATCAAAGTAGCTGGACGGCCAGTGTCCTTGAAGGTGTGGGATAGTTTAACATTCATAAACAACACAGCTTGCAATTCAATATAGCTATCAAGTGCCCTGGTATCGCCTCATACTCATTTTTCCAATCACATAACAAAATAATACATCCTTTTTTTTACTGTAATACCGCCCTTCCTTGAGAGCAACAGACCATTCTATTTGCCCGTTTTCTTTTTGCCCTGTGTCTATCGATGAAGTCTCAAACTATCCAAGACCTCAAAGCAAGTAGTACGCCAATGATTTATGTATGATATAGCATTTATAACACACCTATACACAAGTGCTTCAAGGCGCGACGAGGAACGAGGATAGGAAGGGGGAACAGAGGGAAGACAGACAACAATCCTACTAGGCCAGGTGTCATTCAGATCATGCAAGTGCATGGGAAGGAGAAGGAGGAAAGGGTGGGGGTTGGGGGAGGGGACAGTGCGGTACATGGGATAGTAAAATAAATAAAGTAAAAGTAAGGCCAGCAGGTGGCAAGTGCTGCTAGTGGGACTGTAGGGATACAGAGAACAGTCCCCAGTGTGGGGGTTGCCAGGAAGGCAGTGCAGAAGTGCGACTGGTGGGGCAGGGGGCCTGGGCCCAAGATCAGAGGGTGGCCAGGTAACCAGTGCAGTATCAGTATCAGCCAGGAAGTCCGCAAGGGAGAGAAGCAGAAAAAGCAGAAGCAAAGAGAAAGGTTTTGAGGTGCTTCCGGAACCGGAGAGGATTCTCCTCAAGTTTCAGGGAGGAAGGGATGCTTTTCCAGAGGGAGGCCCCAGCCGAAGAGAGAGATCTACCACCAACTTGTTGCTTGGAGAAGCGACTGACCCTGAGGGAGTTGGAGCAAGATGAGCGAAGGGCTTGAAAAGGAAGATATTTAGGAAGAGAGAGTTGAAGGTATTGAGGCCTCCAGGCCCCAGAAGACCTTGTGGACAATGCAGAAGGGTTTGAACTTAATCCTCGATGCCACTGGGAGCTAGTGCAGAGATTTCAGTCCGGAAGAGATACGATCCCTGGGCTTGAGGCCAAGGACAAGTCTCGCAGTCTTTTTCTGGATGAGTTGCATAGGAGAGAGTAGAACCAGGCAGATTTAGAAAGAGGCTGTTGCAATAGTCCAGCCTAGAAAGAACCAGAGCTCTGGAGACAGTGAGCTTCTGGGGGAAGAAGAGGAAAGGAAGAATGCCTCTGAGGAGGTGCAGCTGATAGCGTGACTTCTTAGAGACGTCAGAGATGTGTCGAGAGAAGGAGAGCGTGGAGTCGAAGATGACCCTGAGGTTTTTAGCCTCACAGGTTGAAGCAGGAAGAGGGCCAAGAGAGACCGGCCAGAGTGACAGGGAAGGAGGGAGCAGGTGTGTCGATGAGGAGAATCTCTGTTTTAGTGGCGTTAAGGCAGATCATTGGCGACACACCACTCCTGGATAGCGGACAGACAGTCAGAGATGAGAGAGGGAGAAGAGGTGGCTGAGGGTAGCCTGAAAATGAGCTGAGTGTCATCTGCATAGCACTGGAAGTTGGAGCAGAGCGTGGCAATGCAGTGGGAAGAAGTGCCAGGTATTGGTTGAACAGCCAGGGAGAGAGGTTAGACCCCTGGGGAACACCACAGGTAGAGATAGAGATAGATGAGAGGAAGGACCCATGTTGAACCTGGGAGGGTCGATCAGAGAGAAAAGAATTCAGCCACGCCAGGGCCTGACCGGTGATCCCCAGGTTGTCACGGAGATGGTTGAGCAGGATGGCACGGTTGACCGTGTCAAAGGCAGAGGAGAGATCAAGTAAGATGAGGACACAGGGGGTGTTGGAATCAAGGTTGGAGAGCAGGTCTTCACGGATGTTCAGGAGAGCAGTTTCCGTGCTTCTGGCAGCTCTGAAGCCAGACTGTTTGCCCATTTGATTATGTTTTTCAAGTCACCTATCTGTCATGTATTAAGTCACCTATTTCTATGCACTTGTACCTATGAGACCAATTTTGGTCACCTGTAACCCACTCAATCACACTTTCCTGCAAGATTTCATGTAACAGCACCTCGATGCCCCAGGGCTTTAAGTGTGCTATAAAAATGCAAATTAAAAAAAAAATAAAGAAATAACGCACAACTCCAGACTTCAAGATGGCCACCGACACGAGATAGGACGTGTAGACGGCGCTTCGGAGCATTCAGGCGGAGAGAAGCATTCCCCACCACCCCGCTAGATCATCCGCATTGGCAGGATCTCTAAGCCCGACAGGAGAAGACAGCCATCAGGCGTCCGGGAGGAGTGCGGCCCGCGCCAGGATGAGGGAAGCCCCCGGGCTGAAAGCGGCGACAGAAAGGGCCTGCTTGAACAGAGGGAGCCCCGGGTTACCAGCGGCTCCCTGGTAGTGCACGGCAGGTGGACCCGGCCTGTGATACGGCGGGTCCACGGAAACGTGCCGGACCGCAACCCCAGAACTGGGGAGAGTGAGCAAGTGGAGGAGCTCCCCAGTGGTTGGCGCCGACGTCGAAACGCGGTCGCCCCGGATAGGCTCAGTCAGCCGGTGGAGTGCTTGGGCTGTGTTCACGGGAAGAGGCGGCTCCCCCTGAGCAGAGGGTCTCCCGTTAGCAACGGTGCCCGTGGGGGGGAGCGGAGCCCGCTCCGGAGACGGGTGGGACCGAGGTGGAGGACCGCATCCCCAACACCTGAGCAGGAGGAGCAAGAGCACACTGCGGGTGTTACTGTGGGCCCGGGAGAGAGAAGCGAGCAGGGGAGGCCGGCAGCTGCAACCACCCATAAGGACAACAAGGCCCTCTGGAGGGCACTCATTGGAGCGGGTCCCTGGCGCAGGTGGCACCCCCCGGTCGCATGCAGTGATACTTGGCAGGACACCAGGGAGCGGATCTGCGGCGGAAAAAGTACTCTGTGTAGAGCAGGGGTGCAGGAGAGTCGGGGATTGGATGGGTGCCCCCGCAGTGCCGGTCCGGTCCACCTCTCGTGACTGAGCCGGTCGGCATATGTGAGCTCATCGCCCCACACTCTACATCTCGCTAATCTGGAAGTCACGGGAAGCTTTGGAGGAGCAGTGAGTGTTAACAGTGCTTACAAATACTGGCTGTGTGTTTAGAGCTGCAGTGCCTGTGATCATAATCGATGCAAGCTGGTACCCCTTTGGTCATAACTCACGGACTGGTCCTGGACTGTGATTTGGGCTGCATGAAGTGAGGTGGGCTACAGGAGTGGAAAATACCAGGGTCCTGCTCCCCCCAGCCTGGCATTACGACTCCCACGGTGAGTGGCGAATTATGAGAGGAGAGTTACCCCAGCAGAGAGTGTCATAGCCGTGGATAAGAGTCGGGCGGTGGGCTCGGGGTGCAGCTGGGAGTAGAAGCAAGTCAAGAGTCAAAGCTGTGTGACTGCTCGCGCCCCCCCAAAATAAATAAATAAATAAAAAGAGCTTATTGGAGAGCCAGCGGAGTGGAGCACACCAGGGTGGAGACACCCCGGGGGAAGGCGGCAGGGTGGGAAGCGCAGTGCTACAGGCAGTCCTAATTAAAGAAGTGCCCCCGCCCTACAGTGGACCATGTCCTCAAAGTATAAAAACAAACAGCTTAATGGTGGTCTTTCACAAGCAGAGACCCTAGGCACCCTTCCAACCTCGTGGCAGCAAAGAGAGGAATTAAACGAGCGGCCAGATCCCCAGGAGAAGAGCGGGAACTCGGGCCCCCTCGGGGTGGGGGGGGGAGAGGCATGGGGGGGCTGCCATGCAGGCCCCAATGTCACGACAGGACCTCCACGGTGAAATCTTAACACTCCAGAACAACCTGGTCAAAACTTTCCAAGAACAAATTCAGCTGCTTAGATCTGACATTAATCTGCCGGTGGTGGAAATGAAGCAGGAAGTGGGCCAGCTAGGGGAAAGAACGGACATCTTAGAAAAGGGCATGCAAGAGGTGGACAAAGAAGTCACGGAGAACAGCGAGGCGATTGAAAGAATCAACACAGCAACAAGAAATCTGGAGCGGAGGATGGAGGACTTGGAAAATAGGTCGAGGAGGGTCAACATTCGGGTGAAATGGCTACCAGAGGCAGTCTACGATAAGGTTTTAAAGGAGACACTGCAGGACATATTTGCAAAGCTACTGAATGAATCTTCCCCAGAATCAGTGGAGTTGGACAGAGTCCACAGGGTGGGCCGTCTCAACAGTGAAGCAAAGGCTATACCAAGGGATGTATTAGCAGCATTCACCAGGTATGCACAAAAGGAGGCAGTTTTGAGAGCTGCCAGGCAGAGGGAACCCCCAATCCATGACGGCCATACAATAGAGCTATATCAGGACTTGGCCAGAAGCACTTTGGTGAAGAGACAGCAAATGAGCCCTATCCTGACTTTCTTAAAAGATAAGGGGATCAAGTATACATTGACTTTTCCCTTTGGCCTTCTCTTTGAATGGCAGGGCGGCCAAAAAAGGATAACATTGCTGCAGGAAGGAGCAGACCTGCTTCATTTGGAGCTAGGCCAGGAAGAGACAAGGAGAAGGTCGGAGAGGTCACTGGGGACCGATCATGCACAAACATCTAGGGCCTGGGCTTGGTCTACGGTGGGAGAAAAAAGAAAAAGAAAAAAAAAAAAAAAAAAAAAGGAGGAGGAAACCTACTTTCATGGGACCTCCGGAGAGGGCAGAGAGAAGGGAACAACAGAATGGAGGGGGAGACACTGCCAGCAGGTCATCCCCCTGAGGGTAAAGCTCGGTTTAAAAGGGGTGGTGGGCTTCGAAGCTATTGTTAAGGCAAGGAGCAAACATGTTGGAGGTGGTAAGGGAAGTGATTCATTTAGCGGGGTTTGGGAGGCTCCTCCCCAGTTGGGCACAGGGGTGAGGGGGGGGGGAGTTGGGGGATGAGGTGGGAACACGGGCAAGGAACTCCAGAGCATAGGAAGAACTACATTATGGTTCAGAAGAGGCAGAGCAGGGAGTTTTTCTGACGGGCAGCGGACGAAGGGGACAGGAGGCCAAAGGGGGAAAGGATCACATTGGAGCGGCCCTAGAAATGGGTGGCAATAAGAGGTCTAGCAGGGATCTAGTCAGTTCAAATGGATGACCCATAATTTGCGGGGGCTTAACTCCCCCCTGAGCATAAAAAAGCTGGAGAGGTTTACGAAGAAGGAGGGGCCGGACATATTGGGTCTGGAGGAAACGCATCGGCTACATAAAGACCAAAAGAGGCTGAGAATTAGGGGCTTTGACCACATTTTCCAGGCCTCAGGGGTTACAAAAACGGCAGGAGTGGTCTTGGCGCTTAAAAATTCGGTGCAGTTCAGGAAGGAGTGCATAGTCCGGGACAAGGGGACAGATACCCCATTGCGCGTGGGACATGTTTGGGGACGGTTTGCACAATCACGGTTATATACGCTCCAAATACAGGACAGGAAAAGTTTTTGAAGCAATTCCTTTACATTTTAAGTGAAGTGGCAAGGGGCCCTGTGGTGATCATGGGGGGACTTTAATTTATCTTGGGACGGGGCTCAGGACAGGTCAGGGGAGAGGGGAGCAGGCATGGTGAGAGCGGTCTCGGCGGTTGTGCGAGAGAGAATGGTGGGGTTGGGCCCGAGGGACGTGTGGCGGGAGGCACGTGGGGATGAGGCGGGTTATACTTTTAGCTCAGGAATGCATGGCACCCAATCTAGGATAGATTACATCTGAGTTTCAGCGACCCTCTTGGGGCGGGTCAAGGAAGTAGTGGTGGGTCCCCTGGGTATAGCAGATCATAACATTCTTACTGTGCGCTTAGAACTAGGAGAGAGGAGGAGAGGGATTTGGAGCTGGACATACCCGGCGGCCCTCATGAGAGATCCGGTTCTCAGGAAGGAAATATAGGGTAAAATGGAAAAATTCATGGAAGAAAATAGAAGAGGGGATACATCTGAGGGGATAAAATGGGACGCGTTTAAGGCCACTATCAGAGGGAACTTATAGCGGCCAAGGATGAATCGGGATAGGCAAATGAGGGAGCTAGAGAGACAACTGGAGGGTGAAGTTGAGGCTGCCCGACTAAGAGTAGAGGCTGCATCGTATAGAGCCTCTCAGAGACTCTAGGTGAGCGGAGGGGCAACTCAGAATCCTCAGAACGAAAAAAGCCGAGGGGGCCTTACTGTTCATTCGACAAAGATACTATGCCAAGATGAACAAATCTGATGCCTTATTGGCCAGACTCTTGAGAGGGGAGGCAGCGAAGAAGGCAATAGGGGCCCTTAGGTCAGAAGCGGGAGAAAGGATAACACGCAATGAGGACATCCAGTAACTCCTCACAGCCTACTATGAGACACACTACACATCGCAGCACCTTGCCCCTCGAGTTCAGGAAGACCTGCTAGGGAAACTTAATTCGCGCAAAATCAATGAGGAGTCTCAGGGACGCATAAGCCAAGAGATTACAGAGGACGAGGTGAGAAAGGTTATATTAAATCTTCCCCCTGGTAAGGCTCGAGCCCTTACGGCTACAAAGCTGCGTTTCATAAAACATTCTTGGCTTTTCTTGTTCCGCAATTGACCTCCTTATGCAATACGTTTAAAGACATTCACTCCATCTATGGAGGAAGCTAAAATGTCCCTGATCTTGAAACCCCATAAGGATCCCCTGGAACAGTCTTCGTATAGGCCGATAGCATTGATTAATATTGATGCTAAAATCTACACTAAGATTTTGGACAAGGATTGCTCCCCGAGTTAATCCACCAGGACCAATCGGGGTTTATCCACGGCAGGCAGACGGCTGATAATCTACGTCGTATAGCACATTTAGTGGAAAAAACGCAGAAAGCAAACACTCCCTCGGTCCTACTCTCTTTAGATGCTGAGAAGGCTTTTGACCGCGTGGAGTGGTCGTATCTCTTTCGCACTATGGGGAGGATGGGTCTGGGAGAGAATTTTTTTTACAAATGGTGAAGGCCAATTATCAAGAACCAAAACCCAAATTATGGTGAATGGGACCCTCTCACGCACCAAATTTGCATAAATAGGGGTACAAAACAGGGCCGTCCCCTGTCCCCGCTGCTCTATGCCGTATATTTCGAGCCACTCCTGCAATTGATACAGGATGAAGAGGGGATACATGGGATTCCATTCGGGGGAATATCACATAAGGTCACAGGATTTGCCGACGATATGCTTCTCTCCATAACCAACCCAGTAGATTCCATCGAGGATAGCAAGAAGGTGCTGGATAACTTTGGGGAGGCCTCGGGACTTAGCATCAACTTGGGGAAATCAGAGCTTGTGTGTTTGTCCCTGGGTGGGGCCTTCAGCGATAGATTGAAAGGGGATACCCCGTTTATCTGGTCCCCACAAGAAATTTAATATCTGTGAGTCCGGGTTACCCCTACTCTCAGGAGCTGGTATGCGGCAAATTATCTCCCTCTGCTAGACCGGATTAAAAAAAAGACCTCAGGAGCTGGGGGTCACTACATATCTCTTGGCTAGGGCGTTTGGCCGTGATCAAGATGGTCACATTACCACATTTGCTTTATTTGTTTCAAGCCATTCCGCAGATGGTCCCAGAGAAATTATTTAGGGAGATCCGATGCTTAATAAAGGAGTTCATCTGGGAAGGAAGTCAGGCCAGACTCAGCAGACGCCTGCTAGCGTCCTCCAGGGGAGGGGGTAGAATTGGCACTTCCTAATTTTAGGCAATATTATGAAGCAACTCAGTTACAAATAATTAGAGAGTGGTTGTGGGAAGGCGAGGGACCATAATGGGTGGACATGGATAGGGCCATGACCAAATATGACCTGTGGGGGGGAGGGGGTTTATGGCTGAGGAGGGACCTTCGACCTAAGCATATGTATGAAAGCTCTATTTACAGGCTTAATGGCTTCCAACTGGGACCGACTGGCTAAGAAAAAGGGGATTACATCTTTCCCGTCCCCTTTTACGCCGATATTCAACAACGCTGACTTCACCCCCAGAACCGAAAAGGGAGCATTCATGCAATCGGAGGAGGGGAATATAGGCGAATGTGTGACATGTTTCAGAATGGGGAAATCCTGTCATTTGGAGACTGTAAGGAGGCCTTTGGGGTCAGCGAGCAAGAGGCGCTTAGGTATGCTCAATTGCGCCATTGGCTGCTCCATCCCCCAGAGGTCACTTCCCGCGAGAAATTCCTACACAAACGATGGGTCTAAAGGTTTAATTGGCAACCTGTACAAGATCTTGGAAGATGCTACTCCTCACGAACGATGGCCCTCCATGACAAGGTGGGAGCGGGTATTAGGGAGGGGGTTGGTTGATTTTTCCTTTGTTCTAGGTTACTGTTCATGTGTAAAAACGAATAAAGAGATGTTCAAAAAAAAAAAATACACAACTCCCAATTAATGTAACGCTCACCTGATTCCCACGGAGGCGCTGATCCCGGCTGGGCTGCTATCGTTTCTTCAATTGAGAAGCGTAGAGCTCTGACGACTCTCAGGACTGGGCTTCCTCTTATCGAATGTCTGACTTGCAGGGTAAGTTTTCTGCAGGTGGAAGAAAAAGGGTTAATGACCGTTTGATGGGATTCCTTCTCCCACCAATCGGCAGTTTCTCCCACAGCCTAGCTTTCTACTTGTCTCGGCGAGCTCTCACCTTAGGCGTATAAATGCTGAGCTCTCCATCCTGCGTCTGGTGCAGGGGTGCGTGGATTCCAGTTACGTCACTGGATGAGTTCAGTGTTGAGGCTCAAGTCTTTTGCGGCCTTAGTTGTGGCACTGGTGCTGGGATGCCGAAGAGCGATGCCGCCGTTACTGCACAAGCGGATGCCTGTAAGTATACTGTAGTCTTTAGGCTTTAAAAGATGGGCACCTCAATAATGTCCCTTTTCCTTTGTTTCAGGCCTTGGGATGCTGTGGGCGTAGTTTTCCGTTGCCGCTACACGTGCCGATGCACGCAAGTATAATGTTCGTTGGCCGCTTTTAATGGCACCTCTAATAATGTCCTTTTTCTAGTTTTCAGGTGCCGGGATGCTGCGGGCTTTATATCCGTTGCCACTGCATGCGCCGATGCACGTAAGTATAATGATCGTTGGCCGCTTTTAATGGCACCTCAAATAATGTCTTTTTCCTGTTTTTCAGGTGCCGGGATGCTGAGGTTGATGCGGCTGCTACTGCGCGTGCAAAAACTGGTAAGTTAAGATGAATGCGACTGCCTTCACCCGAACCCCTTTTTAATTATGTCCTTTGCCTTTCAGGTGCAGAGAAGCTGCCGAAGAGAAGGCCGCGGTTAGCTCCGTTGCAATCACGGATGGATTAGGTAAGCGGGCGCGGCTGCGAGCGAGTTGCACTTTTCTAACCTTATGTTTATTCTTTGCAGGTTTTGCCGGTGACTGGATTCCGGGATCTGGTAAGTATTGTTCTGTGTCTTTCTTCATCCACAGGTTGCTGCGCGGAAGCTGAAGATGACTCTGGACCTGGAATGCAGGAGCCGACTCGGTGAGCGTCCTGCTGCTGCTGCAGAATAACGCGAAGCACGTGTTTTCCATCGGGCGTGGTTTAAATAGCAGAGAAGTGCTTCCAGTGTGTGTTCTTCCACCGGTTCCACCCAGGTAAGAAAAGAGTTCCTGAATGGAGGGAATAGTTCCTCCCAGCCCTGATGGCTGGGGACTTCAACCACACTGGTTTGTTCTGGGTAAATATGCAGCATGGTCTGCCTCAGGTAAGTCCACCCAAGCATTATTACACTGTTTATCAATATGAGCCCGGCACCTATGGCGCCGGGACTGAAACCCTTCATGAGCCTGGCGCCAAAGGCGCCAGGACACGGTCCAAAGGGTCCCTGTAGGGGTCTGCTGGGTCCGGAGTAGTGGAAGACGGGTCTGCTTCCGAGGGCGCTGGGCCAGTCCTGGCCCCTCGGGAGTAGCGCCCATGACAGCTAATAACTCTACAAGCGTAGTCGCACTGGTAGCAGATCTCTCCATCTGCCTCACACTGTTGGAACATGTTACCACATAGTGAGCCGAGTCTTACGCTTCTAGAGACGTATCGACTTGAAGCAGAGGAAAACCTATTCATCAACCGTTGACACGTTCACAGATGCGACGTGGGTTTACAAACTCTGAACAAGAAGCAAGCCATCACGATCAACAAGTGAGTGACTGTCTTAGTATCACTTCTCTTCCAACTGCAACCCTTGATGGTGTAAGTGTAAATGTTGAGCCCTCCCAGAGTGTTTTGGAGTGTGCTGGGGAGGCGGGCAAAATAACGAGCGCTGAAGCAATCCTTGATGAGCCTGCACCTTCACTCACTGAGACAACCAGCTGGGGTGGGACTCTGAACGCCATAAACATTTGTTCTGGCGATATATCTGAAGCTTACAAAACTGACAGTGTTGTTTGTGGAGATTCAGCCAGTTGGCGACGTCCCAGCATGATAGTAGGTGGGGGTATGGGTGAGTGCCTTACACTCCCACAGACACGAGAGCCGGCAGGGCGCCCTGCCGAATCTGCTGAATCTGAATCCTTACTCCACCAACTGGCGGTCTCATCTTCCGTGCCTTGCCTGCCCGGCCTTGTGAGCCAGAGAACAAGTGGCCAGAAAACTCTAGTCCCAAATGGACTCAAAAATAAACTTACCGAGATTGTGGTCGGAACAGTGCTGACATTGACGGATGTAGCAGTTGTAGTTGAGGCCGCCGCTCATGCTGCTTTCGAGTTGCAGGAGTCGGGGGCTTGCGAAGTTCCTGTGGTGCTAACTAATGACGAGGTATTTAGTGTCATGATGCCTACCCCCGGGCATCTGGATCAAGCCCATCAGCCCTGGGAGCAGGCATCCAGACATTTACAAAAACCCCAGCAGCCCCAGCTAGGGGCCGTCTGGGTTCAGTCCTGGCGCCGTAGGCACCAGGCTCATAGACATTACTTACCTCATGCAGACCATGCTGCAAATAAATCCAAGCCAACTTGAGGCCTGGATGGGACTATTTTACTACAGGGACTATTTTTTACTCGGGTGTGGTCCTGGGGAACTTCTTTCCTGGGACTACTTTGGAGGCTATTTAAACCACGCCCGAACAGCAGCACATGCTTCGTGTTATTCTGCATCCAGCAGCGTGACTCTCACCGTGCCTGCAGCTAGCATCCAGTCTTCTGCCACGCCCGCCTCGAATCCGGAGCTCCTAGAATAAAGAGGAAGAAAAGGACAAGGTTAGAAAACAAACTTATTTCAAATTCCTCACCTAACTCCGGATCCATTTCATCTCCCGACCTGGAAAGTACATCAGTCCTGCACGCGTCGCTTCGCCAGCTCCAGCACGGCGCCATACTCCCCAGTTCTCACAGCATCTTTCGATCCGGCACTGTCTCCATCATTTCTTCGCCGTACTCAGGCACCTAGGGGCACAAGAATAACAAGGTGAGCCAAGGGAATCAACAAATACCTCTTACCACCATAGACTTACCTGATTTACCACCAGCGGTATTATTCTCCATATCGTCATATGCCACATCTGTAAAGAGGGAGAAAAACAACACGTTAACGCATGCAATAGTTACCGGACAGCGTTGGGTAATACAGACTCTTACCTGAACGCCAGCAGCAGCTACGAGTTCTTCTTCTCACAAACTCAGTTGCAACTTAAGGAAGGAAGGGGACAAGAGTGAACATCGGGCACATTGAACTCTTTAAACTTGATACTTGCCAGGCCCGCCTGGGACTTCAGAGTCAATGCTTACCGGAACTCTCCCAACGCCTTCAAACCAGTGAAGTAACTGGTATCTACGCGCCCCTGCAAGACACGCAGGATGGAGAGCTCATCTTTTACAAACATAAGGTGAGGTTACTAGGGGGATATCAGAGGTGATTAGTGGGGGAGAGCGAGAACAGTTGGGAGGCCATCACTAAAACTCACAGGTGGCTAATCCCTGTCTCCACTTGCAGGAAAATACTTCTTCTGGTCCAGCAGACAAGACTAGGTGGGCCAGTCCAGACAGTCATCTCTGCACTACGCATCACGTTGACAGAGACCGCAGCTGTCCAGGTCCGATCGACACCCCTGTGGGGTCCAGGTGAGCGTAACATTTAGCTCGTCTGATTTGACGCCAAAAACAAAGAGCGATACTGTAGCAGCCGAACCAGAGGTAACCCAGAAGATGGAAACATTGTGCTGCAAGACTTTAGGGAAGAAAGATGACAACTCCAGCGCACAAGCTGTGAAAGGACAGAGCATCTCAGCAAGTGATGCTGAAGAGCCAGGCTCGGCGGCGTATTTTTCAGCTGATCCCATCCCCTGTTTGCTTTCTGACCAAGACTTGCGAAGTGCGTTCTTCAAAGCAAATTCAATCCAGCGAACTGAGAGGAGAACTTCAATTGAACTTGTAAACAAGTTGCTCTGCGAATAAAATTCTTTCCAAAGCATTGGGAAAACTAATGACCATTCAGCCAACATATCAAATGGTATGAGTGAAAGTTTGAGTGAAAATTATCACTACCGCATTAAAAAAATTAAAGACTAATAATGAGCCTAAATGGCACAGTGGCGCCTTAAAACGGAGATGCATAGAAGATAGTGTCTCACCTAGAATTTATTACTCTCAACAAAGACACATGCAAACACGGGCAGATAAAGAGTCATCACAAAAGATGCCTGCATTTTGCTTGGAACCAAATGCAATAAAATCAGTGTAGGTTGCAAACAGCGTAGCATTGGGGGCACAATGTCTACTTGGTGGATCCTCATCTGATGACTCCAGTGCAGAATCCTCTCTGATGGAGCGTGAATACCCGAAAATTTGGCGGGTTTTTCACATGGCCAATACAAAAAACAGAGTGCTCCCACCAATCGGATGAATTAAAAAAAAAAAAAAAAAAAAAAAATCATACAGGACTTAAAACCTACACTATTGTCGTCTATGTCTATGACCATCTCCCCGTTCATAAAAATGTATGAATGTATGAACAGATAAATGACACAGTCAAGGATTTAACTACACTGGTCGCTCTGATGAATTCCAAATTGGTGAATATGTAGTGCGATAAAACCTGCTTCCTGCAATCGTCTCACGAGTTAACTAGCAAAATCGACTGTTCGCTCGTCGCTCTGGTGGAACAAAAAAAACGCAATAACAGCGAGGACAAAAGACTCCTTGCTGAGGTTGCAAAAGAAGCCTTTGGCTTGTTGAGACGAGATGGAAGCACTCTGGGTCATCTGCCAAAGTCCCCAGTTTTGAAATAAGGAAAGAATCTACAAAGAGCTGTAACAAAGAAACACACACAGAGGACGACTTCACAACTAGGCAATTGGATTCACCAAGGGTTTATGAGACTGTAGTTATTGACTTAACAGCAAAAGAAGTCTCACCGATCCAGACGGGCGAGGTCGCGTCTACCCTTGGGGTTACTCCTAGAAGTGTGAATGATGCTGAAAATGGAGAAAACCTAGACGTGCAAATACCATCCACATCGACAGAGAGGGCCCGTTACCCCAGTCCTCCGTTAGATAACGCACCAGCTAGTTTATAAGCAAAAAGAGTCACGGATGAGGTGTACACGATCTTTAATGGCAAACGTAAACACCAGGGAAAGGCTGGATTGAAATCATCGCAAATAAAAAAAAAATCTAAAAAAATCAAAGATCAAGGAAATCTTGCATGACGAACAGTTTCAGAAAGTTCCTACGAAACATCAAGTCTGAGTTTTACCCTAAATACACCATCGGGCAATGTTACGACAAAAAACAAGGAAATAAGCGAAGAAGCGAAACAAACTTGCAAATCAATGTGACTTACTGGATGAAACTAAAGGCACCACTGAAACTCCGATCAATTTGTTAAACCTGTCGACATACCAAGATGACGAGGGGATGATGTCTTACCAGACACTTTTGATGGTGAATCTGTAATTGGTCCCATCCCCTAACAAGAGGCAAAGCTTACTTCTTGCCCCCAGGCAGGTAACAAGAAAAGATCTGCAAGAGTTTGTATCTTGCTGCCTCTGAACAATGCACCCCAAATAAAAGACGCCAAAATAGATAGTCCTATGTTTAAAACGCTGGATGAAAAAATTGGCAGGAGACCAGAGCACTAAAGCGGAAGCAGTTATTCTAGGATCTCGAGAATCAAGTGCAGTAATACATTATGGAAGCCAAAATGGCCCCAATATTAAAATCTTGAATAGTCTTGGAACTCCGAAATTTACGCTTGAGGTTAAAGGGCACGATTGGCCTCCTCGTACATAAACAGCCCTGAAAAATAACTTTAAAAACAAGAAATGAAATAAATAGCTCACAAAAAGACAAGCAAAGTTACGGCAAAAAAACAGCAATATAAGCAGTCTTGTCTTGGAGCGTATTCCTGTAGGAAAGGATGGTCTAATGCTGAATCGTAACGTTTTACGCTGATTAAATTATGTGCCAAGCCTTAGAACAATTGAATCCGGGGACAGCAAATGCGTGGAATTTTTCAAAGAACCCCAAAATGACAGAGTGAAGCTACACATTGACTCTAGAATCATATGCAACATCCTTCTAGAGGCGGCCCCGGTGCTTCTCTCATTGGGTTTTGATATCTTTGAACCACGAAATGACCACAAACGAGAAATCAATGATAGTTTCAATAAGATCATGGGCCCATTTGAATCACAACGGAAATGAAGATGACATGGACAAAAGAATGAGTAAGGACAATGGTGAGGCCTCAAGACTCTCTAAAACAATTACAACAAAAACTACACAGAATATGCATAATGAAACTCCTCAACTAATGCAGCAAGGTGAGCAGATTAAAATCACGTTTGCATGCAACACTACAGGCAACAATGCAGAAATCAAAGACAATGATGCATTGTGTCATGATGATGAAGAATTAAGTAAGTGGAATTGGATTGTCACAGCCTTAATGAGACAAAATTGGAATTAATGCCAGGACTCACTCCCCAATTCTACAATTAACTATGGATCCTGGAACAACCGAAGGTTTTTACATTTGCTTCAATACAATTGGTTGGAAGGCTTGGACATAGTCTGTGAGCAGGAAATCTGGCTAACAGAACTTCCAACTTCAGATGAATTTGAAATTGCCATCAATCCAGCAATTAAAAAGGAAAGAAAAGGGGCAGCCCTATGGCTGGGCTCTTAACTCTTGTAAGAAAAGGCTCATGCTATAAAATCATGGAAACCAGAAATATCCCCCCCATACATTCAGATGACGCTCCTGATGCTGGAAGGTAAAAACAAAGGCTGGAAATGAGCTCATCCACATCATCAATGTATACTGGCAGCATAAAGCAATTGAACCAGTTTGCTTTATTGATCTAGTAACACAACTAATTGATGATATAAATGACCAAACATACTTAGCAAAAATCCTGCTGCGCGGGGACCTGAACATCAACTGCATAGATGCAAAGCCATATCATTTAAATGGCAACACAAACTCCCTGTCACGACGACTGCCCCTGGCCGGAACTACCCAACCAGATGGGCTGCATCTAGTATCCCCATCAAGGCCTCAGGGGCCTTAACATTCGCTCCCAGACTCACTTGGAGTCAGTCCTAGTGCCTTTGGTGCCAGGCTCATGTGATAAGGCAGTAATATGGGCCCAAAAGGCATTGCGCAACAACATGGAAGCTTCCACATGGCTCAGTTCCTGAACTGAACCATGCGGTCTAGCATTTTGGGTGTTGCAGGCCCAGGGATACCTGGGATACCTGCAGGCTATATAAACCACGCCCAGACTCCAGCACACACTTAGCGTTGCTCTGCATGTGGCAGCATGACGTTCACCGCGGTCAGCTAACATCTTTATCCACACACCGGCCCTGATCACCTGCGAGAACAAAAGGAGACATCATTAGAGTTTGCTTATCTCCTGGGAGCAGCCTAAGCATTCCGCTCCAGGATCCTGAACAGACAACATCTCTGCGGATCTCGTCCATCAGAAAGCCGCTACTCTGGAAAGCAAAAGACAAGAGAAAAGCAACTAAGTAAGCGTTTACTTGGACATTCTGAAAACATATCTTACCTGCATTGAGTGGAAGGCCCGGGCCCGAATCCAGAGTACCAGCAAGCAGTCCACTCTTTTCTACTTACCACTCTTCTTCAGCTTGGCAAATGCATTCCGGACAGCATTGCTACCTGCAGAAAGACAAAAGGTTAGCACAAAGAAGCACATAGCGCCGCGCTTCGCGCTAGTTTACCATCTTGTGCACAAACCTGCGCGACATCATAAGAACAGCATCCACACCTACAATATAAGGAAGAGAGAGAAGGGAACAATTACAAAACAAGATCATTCACACCTACCATTTAAGGAAAGGAGAGAAGGAAACAAGAAACGCATTCACAAGGCCGACTTACCTGAAGAAACAGAGTCGCAGCTGGCCTTGACCCGTAGTGTTGCCCCAGTGAAGTAACTAGGCAGTGACAACTAACCCAACGCGCCCCTGCTCAGAGAGGCAGGACGGAGAGCACTCCAAATCAAGAAGCAAGGTTAGAAAAGCGCCAAGGGGGTTCTAGGGCCCGGAAAGGGAGGCGGGTCCTGGTCCACCAGAGACAATTAAGCTAAGCTTTACTCCTGTATTTCAGACCTGGTCTTCAGCCACACAAGGGTCAAAGGGGAAAGGTCCAAGAGTGCAGCAGTCCAGGCTGGGTGACGCCCCCGTGGATACCAGGTGAGCGTTACACTCCCTGAAGGTGGCGGCACAATGGCGTGATGAAATGGAGTCAAGAAATATGCACATGTTAAATGGCAACACATCAGGAGATGTCCCAGCCAGAGCGACTTGGAAGAGAATCAATCAGGAGTCGATCCTGGACTACTATTTTGTATCTGAGAGTCTACACTGGAGAGTATCATCTCTACAAGTGCTACAAAAAACAGAGCAATCATAACCTGGTGAAAGCATGCATCTCTGAGTTAGCCACAAAGTCTCATGACCAATGGAATCATAACGTAAGCACTGATTCCAGTAGAATTAGATTGAGACTCGATGACAACAAAGTGAAATTCCTTAAACTTGATTACCAGAGAGAAGATGAGGAATTAGAATATCGACATCTATGGACTCAATTCCAGGAAAAAAACCAAGGTCTAAGAAAGACAGGGTTCAAACCAAAACATACGTTTGATCTGGAGGTCATGAAACAAAAACGCAAAATGAGAATGCAAATTCGACTATGTTCTAAACAAAATAATGCTCAAAGCATCATTGACAAAAAGTAAATAACCCAGGCTTACAAGAACTGGCTGAAATCGCACAAGGCAATTATGGCTCACCATGATGCCGAAACCATGTTGTCAAAACTCACGAACAAAAGTTCCAGAGAGTTTTGGAGTATCATCAAACAACTTGAGGGCTCCCAACATGCTATACAGTCTAATATGGTATAGGAAAAATAATGGATTACTCATTATAATCCGCTGTACAGTAAAAAGGGTAACATAAAAGAACCAACGCTTCCTATTCTGGCTCACTGGGACCTCAGATTTGAGAAGGGCGACATTTTGGATATTATCAAAAAACTATGCTCATCGTGAGCCCCGGGGCCCGATGGGCTGACATATTTCACTCTAAAAGGCAATGCTGAACAGTGGACTTGCTTCGGTCACTCTTTATTCACCAAGATTGCTGCTACTTGTTCTACTCTGACATCATGGAAAAGTGCAATTATTGTTCCTGTGTTTAAAACAGAGCCAACCCAAAGGACTATCGTCCTATTGCACTTCTTGATGTGCTGGGTACAATTTATGCGTCCATCCTTCAACATAAACTAACTCAATGGTGCCATGTAAGTAATCACATCGACATAAGAAAAACTGGTTGCGTGATAGGGGTTGGATGCAGCTTGAATCTCTTGATTGTGAAAATCATGAAAATGGAAACACTGCGTACTGGGGGAAGGGTCTATCTTGCTTTTATTGACCTTTCTCACGCGTATCGACAGTATAGACCGTGAGATTCTATGGACTAAACTACTCAGCTGGAACTGCCCTTAAGCTTACTTATGGCCATTAGGGAGCTTCACGCTAATGCAAAGATCAGAATCAATGCAGTGTAAAGCAAGGTTGCCCCTTGGCCTCTATTATTTTCAACCACTTTTCATCAGACTCTTGACAGTGCATCCTCATTTCCACCCAAAATCAATGGGGCTCACATAAGTCTACTTTATGCAGATGACTTAATTCCGTTAGATGCAACCCCTATCAGTTTGCAAAGAAAACTAAATGCACTAGAAGAATATGTCCAGACCAATGGACTGTGTATTAACACCTCTAATTAGGAAATCCTAGTCTTGGAAGACTTAAAAGGAAATAATAAAAGGCGACTAAGCAGATTTCGATGGCACCTTGAAAATAACACCTAGCACCAGATATCTGGGCATGATGATTGATTCTAACCTGAATGATGCCCCTTGGGTTACGAGCATCAAAATAAAATGTCATCAACTAGCAAATCAGGCAACAATCCTAAATAAAAAATATGGCAGTTACTCACTGCTAACAGCTCTTGCCTACTATAACCAAAAGGGCGTTCCTGCACTAATACATGGAGCGGAAAGAGCTCTGGGCTGCTCAGACCATCTTTGGAATACCCTTGAAAATATTTTCTGGTCAAAGGTTTTACGTCTGCCTAGAGGAACACCGACAGCATGTATCCGATATGAACTTGGCCTAACATTAATAGACACAAGAATTTGCTGTAACATGCTAAATCTGTACCGGAAAATTACAAAGACATCCTCCCGCAGTTTAAAAATCTTGAAAAACTGAGAAAATGGAGCAGAACAGTGCATACTAAGATTGTGAGTTGATCGATGCAAAATGATCTTAACGCGCCAGACATTTCCCTTGACACCATAAACACCAATCCAAATATTGCTAAAACAACACGGTGGAAAAGTGACTGGATCCAACTGGAGAACAAAGGTTGAAGCACAATATCTCGAAGAATATTCACAGTTCGAAAAGAGCAGTCAATGAAACACAAAATTATCTGAAGCAATTCCCTGACTACCATCATCGAGATCTCTACATGAAATTTCGTTTGAACTTGTTTAGAACAAAAGAGAGAGAAAGTCTGTGGGCAAAAAACGGTCTAACATCCAAAACCTGTAGACTATGTGATTTACATGATGAAACATTAAAACACCTTATGTTATTCTGCACAGCCTTGCGCATGGAATGAAAGAAGTGTTTGGGGAAAATCATTTCGAAAAGACCAAGCTTAAGTGCTAATGACTGGTGGCAAGTACTTTTTGTTGAAACACATAGAAAACTAACATTTGCTCTAACATTCTTTTTGGAGATACTGAATAACTGAATAAGCGACAGAAGAAATATGAGGTCTCGTGTAGAGGACCTTGAGCTGCTTCAATTATGCAGAACTGTTTTGTTCAATCTTTTCTTGTCAGGCTCTCTCCGTTGTTTTTTTAAAGTACTTGAGTATTATCCTCTCACAGTTCTTTTGGTAACAGCTTTTAACTGGCATATGTCTGAAGTGTGACAAAGTAAATACACTTCATTGCTTGTGTTGAAATCATATTCATATTTTAAAGGTTTGTAATAAAATATATAAAATGTAAAAAAAAAACATTAAAATTTAAAAAAAAAAAAAAAGAAAAACAGTTTGCGCCTGGATTCTAATTTTGTTTCCTTTAAAAAGAAACACCTGAAAACATCTCTCTTCTGAGAACATTTTACATCGTTTTCAGGTTCCCCCTCAGGTTTGACTTCCTTGTGACTAGCCTCCTGTTCTGTTATATTTCGTGTTTTGCTAGTCTTATTACTGTTTTATGTGTGAAAATGCTTTGAAGGCCATGGGTTTAAAAGCTCTACAAATGAATAATGTTCCAACTCCCATAACCTGTAGCATCTAGCATCTGACTCAACCTTGGTAATTTGTAGTTCAACCAACGTGTCTAGTCCAGGTGCCCGGTAGAATAGCCAATGTTTTGAACCTTTTCACACTCCATGCATTTGGAATTCTAGCCAAAGGACACCGTCATACATGCATCTGCCATTGTAGAGAAGCAGGTGAATGCCTCTGCGGGAAGTCCCGCCCCTATTCTGCTTATATGCTGGAAGCCGGAAATTGTGAGATGCGCAACGCCAGTGATGGTGTCTATATCTTTGAGACAAGGTGTTGAGAAGTCCCTGCGTATTGTACCCTTGCAGAGATGTCAATCTCTTGGAGGAGGTTCCGAAGGAATATGAAGATGAAAAGAAACTGGTGATGTCACAAGAAATTAGTAGTACATACTGAGAAGAATGGTCGAAGAATATGTTTCTTACACATTTATGACATCCTTTCGCTATGCTCCGACCTGACAGCGACCATAATCTTCATCTTCCCTATAACACATGCTCTTAACTTTGCATTATTCAAATTCAGTCACTGCAATTTTACAACACTCCACAGGGTTCCTTTTCACAAAACTTTATCCATCTGTGCTAATTTTCTGATTATGCAATACAAATAGATTCATGCAATACAAATAGATATTAAAAGAAAGTGAACAGTCAGAAACACGATATATGCCAAATATTCAATTATGATTTAGTTCATGCATATTAGCTATAAGAAGTTATCAAACCATTATATGAGCAAAACGGTGTGTATACATTAGAAGCGAAAATGATCATGCAATGTGGGTCAAAGCTTCAGTAAATCAAATCTGCTCTCACAGGAGCAACCATTGGTCAGGCTGCATCAGAGTGTCTCTCCTGCCTTTGGGTCTCTTATTGGTGTCATTGATTGTCTTTGGATGGTCCTATTTTCTGCTTGTGTGAGTGTGTATAGGTTGTTAAGTACTTGATAATCAGACAGGACAGGTGGCAAGTAGTGTTGCTTGCTGAACCGTTCTAGCACGTGGCGTGTTGGGTCATTTGGTTAATTAGGATTCTGGTAGTTTGTCACAGCTTGCTAGTCTTTTGTGATGAAAGGTGTTTAGGGTGAAGTCTTGTGCTAAATCTGTTAAGACTATGTGATTCTGGGTTTAAGTTTAGCATAGCGTTTCGTTATTGTGGACATTTGAGGTAAAACACCAATTACACAAATTTAGACCTTTCACTCTCTTGTCTTACCCTTTGTTATTAATTTAAAAAATGGTCTTCATTCAGCCTTAGGTCCGCTAAATAAGATTCTTAAAGTATTACCCAGGTGAAGATTATTCTGTGTCCTTGTATGGTTGGTGTGAAAATCATAATTTATGAAATAGCTGTACCTCGTCATTTGAATGAGTTATGGATCCAGTAACAATATTAATTGTAATCTATAAATCTACATGGTCACCTTACGTGTTTCTATCCTCTTACAGACAGACATGATAATGAAATTAAGAGTTCTGGTTTAAAGATGTTGGTCTTGTTGCATGAGTTTAATATTACGGAGCTGCACACATGAATACATTGTTGGTTTTATGCTCGAAGGCACCTGCCTGCTTTGTAAATAAGTCGTGGTAGAAGCACTTGTATATTTATAAGCATTCTAACAAAATGCAATTGAACTACCTTACACCTGGTAAGAGTTCCCTTTAACCAAACTATCTACCCAGCATAAAGAGCTCAAGTGATTATGGTGCCTTCTCCTGCGCCACAAGCTAACACCGTTCTTGTCCTACTGAGTCTTGTGGGGAAAGTTGCAGTGTTTACTCACGCCTAGATTAAAATAATGTTGCCAACACAGCAAACAAAACTCGATTACTCACACATGCCATCTGGTATACTCCATATGGTGGACACCAAGTAGCCTTCCAGCAAGAGTCCCCAGACGGTTTAGGCTTGTAGGCACAGAACAGCAGCACAACAGGGAAACCCTCTTCCTCCTCAGCAACCAAACGTGTACAAGCATTGTATCTGCTCATAAAACTCACACTAGACCTGCAGCGGGAGTTCCTTAGTTTACATAATCGACTTAACAATAATGCAATCGCCACATGGGGAAAGGTGGCAACATATTTACCAGTGCTTTCTGTCAAATGGTGCATGTCACCATGAGCACACTTCATATTTGGTGCAATACTGCCAGCCATGCACAGTGAAACTTTTTTTTCTCCTTGTACTGCAAACAAAGTTTGTTTTCAGTAAATGTCAAATAAAAGTTTCAAATATAGCCATATTCGCCAGCAAGGTCAAATACCGTGGATATGGTACTCACCAGTCACAAAATCTCCTCGACAACGTAAGTGGGCTAGTACATTTGGTAAGCCCAGCCAATGTAGGCAGATATACTCCAAGACTGTTGCCTATGTTCTGCAGGGCTTGCTTGTGTATTCCATACCGTAGGTAGAGTTAAAGGAGACATATGACTGTTAGCCACCTTCTGCAGTGTTACCTGGACATGCTCTGCTCCCAAGAGGGAGGTTAGACCTTTCCAACGAGGCGAAAGTGCCTGCAATAGGCTCGTACAGTCCACAGAGCAGATACCACTGAAAACACCTGTAGTCCACCAAAACGATATCGGCTGAGTTTAGAGATCTCACAAAGTTACACATTCACGAAATGGCTATGTACTACATAGGCATAGCTTGTACACTTGTGTCAGTAACAGCCAGCGCCCCCAGTTCCATGGTATTATATTGGTAACAAAAAAGCGAACATAATTTGCCTATTGTTGACAATGTCGTTTAAAAAAATAAAAAAATACTAAAAAGGAAGAGTCCGCTTACCTTTCCTCTTCTGCCTCTTCTTAACCCTTGCCCCCTCCTCCCATTATAACTAAGTAAACATTATTTGTGTTTATGTTCTTAAGAAAACTCCCTCCCACATGTTTCAGCACACTCAATACATGCTAATTATCCTAATCAAGCAGTGTCAGGGGTGGACCACTTTCCTCCACCCACCAGAATCAGCCTCAGAGTCCCCGGACTAACCTAACTCCCCTTGCGAGAAGATCTGGAAACGGAAAAGAAATACAATGAGATCCCACCTGGTGGGCTGTCGGGCGAGTGTCTAGGCTGGGAGAGCAGTTAGGGGTGGCAGGTTTAAAAAAAGTTTTTTTTATGCTGTCATTGTGTCAAAGAGCATGCAGCTTCCTGCGTCCCACCGATTTCTAATCGCTTACCATTCAACACTTAAGGTGAAGTCCCTTTAGATTCTCCTCTGGCTGCTGGGTCTGCAGCGGTCTTACGTTAATGACATTTTATTGAGCTGGCGCTCAAAATTAAGACAACTAATGTCTGAGAACAGCCGATCATTGTGAATGTGGTGCGTTACGACGGCTTGGGTCCCCCCCGCCCCTCGATTCGGAACCCGTTGAGACAATTTTTGCCCGAGTCGGAATCCTGGGAAATATCCTCCAATTCCTGCAAGGCTTGCAGGCAGTATACAATTATTACAAAATACGTAAGACCTGGCTAATCGCTACTTGTTATGCTCATCACTGCTGCTCCCTGTATAATGTTACATCGTGATTGTATAATATGTACATATACAATCCACTTGTGTTAGTGGGGCCATTCCTATGTACTCACCACGGCCGGAAAGGATAAAAAGCTGAGAAAGGAAGAGGGCCGCTCCACATAAGCGTCGAAACTGAGACAGAGCCTCCATCATTATTGCCTTGGCAGAGTCTAGTTCCACTTCCTGTTTGAGAAACGGACCTAGTAGCAACGACTCCCGCACGTCACGTGACTTTCCATTCTTTGGCAAATCAGTTTCACTGGTTGACAGCTGGTTTAGGATCGTGCACGTTATTCAAGCAGCTGAGATTATACACGAAGGCAGCATTGGCATTTCGGTTGGTACTAGGTCCCATCCGAGAAACGGACCATTGGTTGCTAGGGCCATTTCTCAGATGGGAAATAGCTCCTTCAGTGTGAGAAGGCTAGTTCCCATTAGAGAATTGGCTCTTTTTGCTCCTAGTGGCCAAGTCCTGCATAATAATGTTTTTTTTTTAATTCACACTGAGAAGGCTAGTTCCCATTAGAGAAAAGGCCCTTTTTGCTGCCCTAGTGGTCAGGTCCTGCATAATAATGGGTTATAGCTTACTCACATTGAGAAGGCTAGTTCCCATTAGCGAAACGCCCTTTTTACCCCTAGTGGTCAGGTCCTGCATAATAATGGGTTTTGGCTTACTCACATTGAGAAGGCTAGTTCCCATTTGAGAAATGGCCCTTTTTACCCCTAGTGGTCAAGTCCTGCATAATGATGGGTTTTAGATCATTCTCACTGAGAAGGCTAGTTTCCATTAGACAAGAGGACCTTTCTGCTTCTCCAGGTCGGAGGGCCGTTTCTCTAATGGGAAATAGCTGTTTCAGTGTGAGTGGGCTAGTTCCCATTAGACAAGGGGACCTTTCTGCCTCTCTAGGTCGGAGGGACGTTTCTGTCACGTGCCCCGTAGCATGGCGCTTGTGGAGCAGATGGAGGATACAGCGCCATTGAACTGGGACAAAATGTTCTTCGCCGCTTCCTTTGCTGCGCTCTACTTTATTTTTTCCCAACATGGCCGCCGTCGCCGGGCTGCCTTAGCCACTTGGCACCCGGCAGTCGGCGCGTTGCAACCCCTCGTAATCCCTTTGGATGAGACGCTAGGTTTCTCTTTTTCTCTGCGCTCCATGCGCTGGTTTTCTTCTCCTCTCCATACCGATCTCTCGCTCCTCTTGCCGCCCTCGTGCGGTCCTTGCACGTACCTCCTTTGGTCTGTCCTTCTCGGCGGTCGCTGGCTGTTTCTCTCTGTCTCCGGACGCACTGTCTATCTGTTACCCCGGCGATATTTCCGCCTACCGTTTAGGGCACCCCATTGTCACACTACTCTGTAGTGCATTTCTTTTCTATTGGACTCCTTCCTACCTCGATCTCGGCTCCTCCTTGTTATACAGCATTTCTTCCCTGCCTTGGCTTCCGCATTGCCATCACTGGAGTTTTCCTAACACACACCTGCCAAATCCCGACCGCACTCCTCTGGTTACCTGTGGGAACAGTCATCTTCAGCTACGCTTCCCACTAGAACAGCAACATCCCTGCCATCAAGAGGTTTTTTCAGCCGGACTGGGCTTTTTCATCTTGTAGGCTTCCTCTGGGAAGAGGCCACTTGCCCGCCCCTTACTTCAGGCAGGCATTGCGGCTTCCCTCCAAGGGAGACCATATTTCTTCCAAAAAAGGCGAGTGCCAAGAAGAAGGGGAAAGGAGAAGAACACACAGCTATCGGCCAGCGAATCAGGTGAGGAAGAAGGAACATTATCTGAACTGAGTGACAAACCCAGTGAAGGGGACATTCCTGTCAGTTTGCAAGGCCAACATACTCCTCCAATAGCTACTGCTGAACAATTCCAGGAGTTGTGTACAGCGGTACAGGGTCTGTCACAGGAAGTGCAGGCCCTTAAGACGGAGAATACAATTTTGCGGCAAATCCTTGCTGGCAGAGACCAACACGCCACAGAACTCCCCCCCATACCTACGCTTCAGACCATGCCCGGGTCGGGTACATGGTGTCTAACATGACCGGCAATGCATTGGCCTGGGTTACCCCTTTGGTGACCAGTGCTAGTCCGGTTCTTCAGGACTTTGGAGCCTTCCTGACCCTCCTAAAACAAGCCTTCGAAAGTCATGAGACTACCTATGTGGCCTGTGAGGAACCTTTGGACATCAGACAAGGTACTGCAGACTTACCTACATAACCGATTTCAGGCTTCCCACAGAAACTGGCTGGCCTGACGCTGCCCAATACACAATCTTCCATAGGGAGTTAAGAGAAGACATAAAGGACGAACTGGCAAGAACAACCCGTCCCGCTTCATTCCCGGATCTACTTTCGACAGTGCTACAGATTGATTACAGACTTGCAGAGTGGAGATCCGAGAGGAAGAAGGGCCGAACTCCTTGTATGTACCAGATTCTCAAGCTGCTCCTGCACCTATCACTCGACCTACTCCAGAAGAACCCATGCAAATTGGCACAACTCGTGCCCCATTGACGGCTGAGGAATGCAAGAGACGTAGAGACCGGGGGCCTCTGCATGTAACTGCGGATCCGAAGCTCATCTCCTGAGAGACTGCCCTGAGGTACCCCCTTGTTGCCTGGGAAATGGGCATCCTCGGAATTAGTTGGGACAGCCTTCCTAGGAGAGAGTCCTCGTCCCTTTGTGCCCATGTCAGTTTCATTTCCAACTTTTTCTGAATACAACAGACTCATGGTTGTGGCTATCCAGCTCCTGCTCCCGTTAGAAAAGGTGGATTCCCTGGCCTTAATAGAGTGTGAGGCCCCTGGGAATTTTGTAGACGTCCTCTGGGCTGAAAAGATGGGGATCCGTAGAGTGGAGAAGGCAGAAGATCAAAAGGTGGAGGGAGTTGATGGCAAGCCTCTCAGTTCCAGCCCTATCACTCATACCACTGAAGAGATCCCTATGGTGATCATGCAACACAAGGAAACCATCCGGTTTGATATCATCAGAGCCGCGCATTTCCCGGTGATCTTAGGGATTTTGTGGTTGCGCCAACATAATCCCTCCATTGATTGGGCCAAGAACTAATTACAGTTCAACTCAGCCCAGTGTCGCAAGGCCTGTCTATCGGAGGTGGCTTATGAAACAGTTAAGGCTCTGGCCACATCCCTACCTGACTCGAGAGGAGTGCATTGTCTGCCGACAGAGGTCCTTCAATTTCATTAAGTGTTCCTTGACAATGTTAAAGATGGCGTCTCTAGGGCGCTGAGTACCTGGGCTTCCGGTAGTAGTTCGTGGTGAGGTCGCCAGGCTGTCCGATAGGTTATTGTAGATTATGAAACGCGAGAAACCAGCGCACCCCTTCCCCTGAAGTAAACAGGGTTAGAGGTGGACCAGCTCCCAACGCCCCAAAAGTGCACCTTCCTTGTTCTTGCAGAATGTAACAATATGCCAGGTAGGATTGCAGACTGATTGCAGTAGTATATTACAGAAGACGCAATCTGGAGGCAGCAGGTAGGCGGAAAGGAAGAGGCAGGCAGGTCTTGGAAGGCGAGCCAGATGAGCAGGACTGAAGAGTAGATTTGAGGCAGGTAAGGACTGGAAGGCTGGCTGAGGCAGGTAAGGACTGGAAGGCAGGCTGAGGCAGGTAAGACTGAAAGGCAGGCTGAGGCAGGTAAGGACTGGAAGGCAGGCTGAGGCAGGTAAGGACTGGAAGGCAGGCTGAGGCAGGTAAGACTGGAAGGCAGGCTGAGGCAGGTAAGGACTGGAAAGCAGGCTGAGGCAGGTAAGGACTGGAAGGCAGGCTGAGGCAGGTAAGGAACTGAAGCAGCAAGGCTTCAGGAGCGAGGACACGATCCGCAAAACAAACCGCGTTGAGACGCGTTGAGTTTCGAGATCTCGCTGCTTAAATAGGACCGGCAGCACTCAGGAGGCTTGGAACGCAAGCCGTGCTGTCCCGAGTGCCGTCGCGTCCGGAACGAGGCTTGGGAAGCAAGCTTGTGGATTGCGCATGCGCGGAGACCGAGACGCGGCTTTCCGCGCATGCGCAGACCCCGGGACACAGAAACCCCGGAAACGCTGGGTGCCGCGGATGGCCGCGATCCCCCCAACCGGTATCGGGGATAACAACGCCAGGAGGGGGCGCGTCGGAACCCATAACCGCGCCCCCTCTGACAGGTAAGTGAGGTGGTAACACTTTGCCCCCTCCCAGAAAGCCCAGAAGCCCCAGGTTTCCAAGAAAAACGGCGATAGAAATCTCGGACCAGGCGGGGGGCATGTACATGACTGTGTGGTTCCCAAGTTCTATCACAGGCTGGGTAGCCTTTCCAGTCCACCAAATACTGCAACACCCCTCGCCTGATGCGAGAATCGCATATTTCCTGTACCTCAAATTCGGGAGACCCCCGGATCACAACAGGCGCTGGACGAGGAGTAGATCGGCCAAATGTGTCCACCACGTATGGCTTTAACAAGGAGACATGAAAAACCGGATGCACCCGCCAAGTTTGAGGCAGTTGCAAACGGAAAGCCACAGCAGACAGACGCTTAGTGATCTTGAAAGGGCCAAAATACCGGGGAGCCAATTTGGTGGGTAGATTGCGAATGGGAAGATGTTTTGAGGACAACCAAACCAAATCCCCCACCTGAAAAGCAGGTTCAGGTGACCTCCCCTTATCAGCCTGTCTCTTCATCCGAGTCTGGACCTCTGCCAAAGTACTGCGAGCCAAAGAGTGTTGATCTTGAATGGAAGTGATGAGCCAATCAGCAGAGGGAACCACACTCGAAGGTACAGGACAAAAGGGTACCAATCTAGGATGTAATCCAGACAAACAGAAAAACTGACTCAGTCCCGTAGCTGAATGGACTGTGTTGTTATAGGAGACTTCAGCAAAAACCAGGTGAGACTTCCAATTGGATTGAGTGGCATTGGCAAAACAGCGAAGATATTGTTCCAGAGTCTGGTTAGTCCTTTCTGTCTGGCCGTTGGTGTGAGGATGATATCCAGAACTGAGTGCACGATGAATGCCGAGATGGCTGCACAATTGACGCCAAAATGATGACAAGAACTGAGACCCTCGGTCGGATATGATTTTTTGCGGTAGTCCGTGTAACCTGTATATCTCCAAAAGAAATGCCGATGCCATCTGAGTAGCAGTTGGTATTTTAAAGAAGGGAACAAAATGCGCTGCTTTGGAAAAACAGTCCACTACAACCATGATACAGGTATATTCTTCAGATGGAGGAAGTTCCACAATGAAATCAACCGCTATGGTGTGCCAAGGGTATGGAGGAATCTCGGTGGGATGAAGCAATCCCAGGGGCCTCTTCCTAGGAATTTTCACCTGGGCACACACAGGACAACTCTTTACGTAACGTTCCACATCATTGGCCCAACCAGGCCACCAGAACTGTCTGGATATTATTTCTTGAGTTGCCCCGATTCCCCTATGACCACCAACTCGGGAGTCGTGAAACCCCTGAAGCACTAGAGTTCGAAGACTGGTCGTGGGAACATATAGCCTGTTCCGGAAGAAAAGCAGTCCATTATCTTCAGTAATCTGTGGACGTTTCATGAGGTTTTCCCGATCAGGATCGGATATTGTTTCTTGTAGTATCTTCTGAAGATAAGGTGAGAGAGTGAACAAGAAATGCTTTGGGGATATTATTGGCTCTTCTCTGTACTGCTTTCCTGCTTCTACCTCCAAGGATCGAGACAAGGCATCAGCCTTGAAATTCTGAACACTGGGAATGTATGTGATATGGAAGTCATAATGGGAGAAAAAAAAGGCCCATCGGGCTTGACGAGAGGTTCTGCACTGAAGGGACTTCAAATACTGCAAATTTCGGTGGTCAGTACGTACTTCCACGGAATGCTGACCTCCGAGGAGATGATGTCTCCACTCTTCGAAAGCAACTTTTATTGCCAACAATTCCTTCTCGATTACTGCATAATTCTGTTCGCTAGGTGTTAACTTGCGGGAAAAATATGCCACAGGGTGTTCCACATCCGTTTCTGGTTCTCTTTGTAAAAGGACTGCTCCCACCGCAAGGTCGGAAGCGTCGGCTTCGATAATGAATGGCATCTCGTCATTGGGATGACGCAAAATTGGAGCAGTACTAAAGGCCTGTTTCAAGACGTTGAAAGCCTTGGTGGCTTGTGTATCCCAGAAAAAAGGTGTTTTACTGCTAGTTAGTTGGGTTAAGGGAGCTGTGAGTTGGGAAAAATGGGGTATAAATTGCCGATAAAAATTAGCAAAACCCAAAAACCGTTGAAGGGACTTTACATCAGAAGGTTGAGTCCAATCCTGAATGGCTTGTACTTTGGCTGGATCCATGAAAATTCCAGTGCCACTGATCACATAGCCCAGAAATTCCATTCTTTTCTGGTGAAAAGAACACTTTTCAACTTTCACGTACAAGCGGTTCTGGGACAAACGTCGAAGCACCTCTCGAACATGTTCCACATGTTGTTTTAGAGAGACAGAGAAAATAAGGATATCATCGAGGTACACCCAAACAGATATCCCGATTAAATCACAAAAAATGCTGTCCATGAAACGCTGAAAGACCGCCGGGGCATTACATAATCCGAATGGCATAACCCTGTATTCGTAATGCCCAAAAGGGGTCTTAAAAGCCGTCTTCCACTCGTCTCCCTCTTTAATTCGGATTAAGTGATAAGCGCCTCGTAAATCCAACTTTGTAAACACTTGAGCAGTTCGAAGGGACTCCATGATGCTTCGAATTAAAGGCAATGGATACCTGTCTTTTCTTGTGATATAATTTAATTGACGGTAGTCAATACAGGGTCGTAGGGTTCCTTCCTTCTTCTTCACAAAGAATAGTGGGAATCCGGCTGGTGATTTCGAGGGAGTGATATAACCCTTCTTAATACAGTCTGACAAATAGTCTTGAAGAACTGCCTTTTCAGTAATGGTCAAGGCGTATACCTTCCCATGTGGTATCACTGAACCCGGTACCAATTCAATAGTACAATCAAATGTTCGATGAGGTGGTAATGGTATGTCTTTGGGTTCAGAAAACACTGGCTGGAATTCAGCATACTCCTGAGGAACAGACAATAGAGCACAAAATTCAGGACAGCCAGTACCCCTCGTGAGGGGTATGGAGGAAATCTCCTTCCTTGACACACCGGCCAAACAGCAGTCCTGGAGGCAGAGAACTGAGGTGAAATCCAAAAGGCGAGCTCCCCAATTGATGGTAGGATTGTGGTGAAGAAGCCAAGGTAAACCCAGGACCACGGGATAAGAGGGTGATCTGATGACATCCAAGACGATCTTTTCCCCGTGTTCTTTGATCTGCATATGAAGACACATGGTTTGTTGACGAATCGGACCGGAAGACAATGGAGTTCCATCAATAACCTCGACGGGCAAGATACTTCTCCGGGGAAACAAGGGTATTTCTTGGCAGACTGCAAATGTCTCATCAATATAGTTCCCAGATGCTCCACAATCCAGTAAGCCCAGCACCTCTGTCTCCTTGTTTAACCATGACAACTTGATCCTCACCACCAATAAAACAGCCGGTTACATGGGCTGCAATGAAGAGACTGAACTGGAAAGGACTGAATACGAATCTGGACCTGTCGTTGCCCTTCCTACTGACGACAGGTCAACTAGTTTTCCGACTTTCTTTGTGGGCGTAAAGGGCAAGTAACCAAGAAATGCCCAGCAGCCCCACAGTATAGGCAAAGTCTTAAATTCCGTCTGCGTTTCCGTTCAGCTTCCGAGAGCGGACCCATAACGGCTCCCAACTGCATGGGTTCAGGGCCAGAGTCCGAGGGTCCGGAATTTCCAGTTTGAGCGTTGGGTGGTCTTGTAAACAGCCGTTCAGCTCGTCTTCTTTCACCCTTCCGTTCTGCCAATCTGTGGTCAATTCGCAAGACTTGCTCTATTAATTGTTGCAGGGTATCAGGCTCAGGAATATGTAATAATTCATCCTTGTACTCCTCTCGTAGACCTCTTCGGAACAAAGTCTTTTGGGTTATCTCAGGCCATTGGGAGTCGGTTGCCAATTGACGGAAACGACCAATATAAGCTATGATATCTGTAGCACCCTGTTTCAGTTCCATCAATAAGTTCTGGGCAGTGGAGGCCAAATTAGGTGATTGAAAGACTTCCAGAAATGCTTTTTCAAAAGCTGCAAAGTCATTAAGTATAGGGCTATTGGTGGACACCAACGGAACGGCCCAAGCCAAGGCATTTCCGATCAAATTCCCCAAAATATATCCTATCTTGGCTTTATCGGAATTGAAATGTGAGGCTCTGAAGAGAAAATGTATTCTGCAATGATTACAAAACTCCGCTACACGTCTCGGATCTCCGTCAAACTTGATGGGCGTAGTCTGGGACATGGCCCCTTCTCCCTGAGACGTTCCTCCAGAGGATTGTGACATCATCTGTCTTAGACCAATGTTCTCTTGGCGGAGTGCTGTCATTTCGGCCCGGAGAACGCGCATCTCCTCCCGGAGTTCTTGAGTCTCGTCCATCTCGGAATCGGAAGGCAGGCGTCTCAATCTGTTAAAGATGGCGTCTCTAGGGCGCTGAGTACCTGGGCTTCCGGTAGTAGTTCGTGGTGAGGTCGCCAGGCTGTCCGATAGGTTATTGTAGATTATGAAACGCGAGAAACCAGCGCACCCCTTCCCCTGAAGTAAACAGGGTTAGAGGTGGACCAGCTCCCAACGCCCCAAAAGTGCACCTTCCTTGTTCTTGCAGAATGTAACAATATGCCAGGCAGGATTGCAGACTGATTGCAGTAGTATATTACAGAAGACGCAATCTGGAGGCAGCAGGTAGGCGGAAAGGAAGAGGCAGGCAGGTCTTGGAAGGCGAGCCAGATGAGCAGGACTGAAGAGTAGATTTGAGGCAGGTAAGGACTGGAAGGCTGGCTGAGGCAGGTAAGGACTGGAAGGCAGGCTGAGGCAGGTAAGACTGGAAGGCAGGCTGAGGCAGGTAAGGACTGGAAGGTAGGCTGAGGCAGGTAAGGACTGGAAGGCAGGCTGAGGCAGGTAAGACTGGAAGGCAGGCTGAGGCAGGTAAGGACTGGAAGGCAGGCTGAGGCAGGTAAGGACTGGAAGGCAGGCTGAGGCAGGTAAGGAACTGAAGCAGCAAGGCTTCAGGAGCGAGGACACGATCCGCAAAACAAACCGCGTTGAGACGCGTTGAGTTTCGAGATCTCGCTGCTTAAATAGGACCGGCAGCACTCAGGAGGCTTGGAACGCAAGCCGTGCTGTCCCGAGTGCCGTCGCGTCCGGAACGAGGCTTGGGAAGCAAGCTTGTGGATTGCGCATGCGCGGAGACCGAGACGCGGCTTTCCGCGCATGCGCAGACCCCGGGACACAGAAACCCCGGAAACGCTGGGTGCCGCGGATGGCCGCGATCCCCCCAACCGGTATCGGGGATAACAACGCCAGGAGGGGGCGCGTCGGAACCCATAACCGCGCCCCCTCTGACAGGTAAGTGAGGTGGTAACAGACAAGAACCCCCAGGATCTACCACCACAGAGGCCTGAAGATTGTAGTGTTGAATTGATCTCCTTCCAGGGGCCCTTATTCCATTCGGTAGGATGTATTCCTTCTCCCTTCAGGAAAAGAAGACCCTTCTGGAATACTTGGATGCCAAACTGCACAATGGACTCATTCAACCCTCCCACTCTACCGCTGGGGCATCACTTTTCTTCATTCCTAAATGAGACACCACAGAATTTAGGCCTTGCAGAGATTACCGCGGCCTCATCCGTGTCACCATCGGAGACCGGTATCCAATCCCTTTGATGAAAGACATCCAAGAGGCCGTTCAGGGAGCTCTGGTTTTCTCCAAACTTGACCTCAGGAGAGCATACCACTTGTTGAGAATATGCACCGGGGACGAATGGAAGACTGTGTTCTGCACCCCTTTTGGACAGTTTGAGTACACAGTGCTGCCTTTTGGGTTGGTTAATGCCCAGGCCGTATTTCAACTGTTTATAGACCGTCTTTTCTCAGATCTACTTTTTCATACTACTATCATCTACCTGGATGATGACTTGGTTTTTTCGCTTTCTCTTGATCAACATCCAGAGCATTTACAGCAGGTGCTCCAACGACTGCAAGAGAATCAGCTTTTGGCCAAACCCCAAAAAGTACCTGTTCCAGATCTCCCCCGTCCCTTACTTGGGCTTTATCCTGACATCCGTAATTGGCCGGCCCCCAATTCGGTAAAGGACGGTGAAAGGTTTTTGGGTTTGGCAAATTTTTATAGGAAATTAATTCCAGAGTTCTCCCAAGTCGTCCTTCCCATTAGAAGTCTGCTAAAGAAAGATCACGCATCCTTCAAGTGGTCAGAAGCCGCTGATGAGGCATTCCGTCTCCTAAAGAACCGCTTCTGCTCTGCACCTATCCTACGACAACCAGACCAAGCTCTCAGATTCATCGTGGAAATCCGATACTTCTGCTTCTGCCGTTGGTGCAGCCCTACTGCAAGAGGTCAACTGTAAGGAACCCCCCCGTCGCCTATCTCTCGAAGACCCTCACTCATTGTCAAATCAACTACTCGGTTATCGAGAAAGAACTGTTAGCGATGAAGATAGCTTGTGAGGAATGGAGGCATCTTCTAGGTGGAAGGTATCTTTTTCTGTTACGCACAGATCACAAGAATTTAAGGGTCCTGCAGCAACTAGAATGTACCTACTACAGTCAAGCCAGATGGGTGCACTATTTCACGCAATACGACTTTGAGATTACCTACCTGCCAGGTAGTAAGAACGTCCTGGCAGATGCCTCGCCTCGCATCCCAGTACCCAGAGTCAACCCAGAGCAGTCTCTGGCGAGATTCTTTCCACGCAACAGATTCATATTTCAGGTTTCCACATTCCTTCAAAAGGTCAGAGAGGCAACCGTTGCCACTGTCATGCCATCCAAGACCTCCCTTCAGGATCAAATAACCACTAAGGAAGGGTTGTTTTTTGTAAACCAACGGTTGTATATTCTGGACTATGAATCCCACTGTCGGCTGTTATTTCGGTGCCACGATAGTCCACTAGCAGGCCATCGAGGGAGAGCTAGTACTCTCAAACTTATTCGCTGCAGTTTCTGGTGGCCAGATCTGTCAACTGAAGTCCTTAAGTACGTGCAATCTTGCCCATCCTCTAACCGCAGCAAACACTGCACCCAAATACTGGTGGAACATGAGCCTGTTCCGCCCAAACGCTGAAATCATATTTCAACAGATTTAATTGTTGAACTCCCTCCCTCTGATGGGTGCATCTGTGTTATGGTTACATCAGACTCCTTTAGCAAAATGGTTAACCTCTCTCCCTTGCCTGGTGTTCCGTCTGCCTCGGAGATGGCAGCGAATTTTGCCAAGAATATCTTTTGCTTACATGGGCTTCCTGTGAAGATAGTCTCTGATCGAGGCAACCTATACACGTCTCGGCTCTGGAAAGCCCTCTGTGACCGTCTTGGCATTGGAAGAGCTCTTTCATCTGGTTTCCATCCCCAGACCAATGGGCAAACAGAACAACTCAGTGCTACTCTAGAACAGTATCTTTGTTGTTTCACCAACTATCAACAGGACAATTGGGTGTCTCTGTTGCCTACTGCAGAATTTGCCTATAACAACGCTACACATTCTGCTACAGGCATCATTTCCTTTCTATTGCGTCTACGGGCAAAACCCCATACATCTTCCCTTGGATCTCCCCAGAACCTCAAACATTCTGACTGTTGATCCGGTCCTTCGAACATCACAGAGGCACCAAAAAGCTTATCAATGCTTACGTGAAAGCAAGGTGTGCAACAGCAGACTGACTAACAAACATTGGGGTGATAATCCTAATTGGAAGGCTGGAACCAAGGTGTGGCTGTCCACCAAATACTTACCGTGGTGGGTTCACCCTTATAAGCTGTCGCCACACTATTTGGGACTTTAATCCATACTTGAAAAGATCAACCGAGTTGCATTTATGATTTGACTTCCAAAGCACCTTTGGCGCAAACATCCAGTTTTTCACACTTCTGTGCTTCGGGAGTACAATACTGATCCCTACAAATGACCCATCCGCTCCCCGCGCATACTGGTGGTGGACACACAGGAGGAATACGAAGTCTCCAGTATCCAAGATTCCTACTACCGCAAATGCCGCCTGGAATATCTGGTGGTTTGGAAGGGTTACACCCATGCAGAAGATTCCTGGGAACCGTTCTCACACATCCATGCCCCCTGCTTGCTTCGGGCCTTTCATAACAGTCCCCCGGGTAAGACGGGAGGGGGCAGGAATGGAGGGGGGCATACTGTCACACGCCCCGTAGCGTGGTGCTTGTGGAGCAGATGGAGGATACAGCGCCACTGAACAGGAACACCATGTTCTTCGCCGTTTCCTTTGCTGCGCTCTAGTTTATTTATTTTTTCCCAACATGGCCGAGACGCTAGTGTTCTCTTTTTCTCTGCCCTCCATGCGCTGCTTTTCTTCTCCTCGCCATACCGATCTCTCTCTCCTCTTGCTGCCCTCGTGCACTCCTTGCTCTTACCTCCTTTGGTCTGTCCGTCTCGGCAGACGCTAGCTCTTTCTCTCTGTCTCTGGACACCCTGTCTACCTGTTACTCCGGCGATCCTTCCGCCTTCTGTTTCAGGCACCCCATTTTCGCGCTACCCTCTAGTGCATTTCTTTTCTCTTGGACTCCTTCCTACCTAATCTCCAATCCTCCTTGTTATATGGCATTTTTTCCTTGCCTTGGCTTCCGTATTGCCATCACTAGAATTGTCCTAACACACATCTGCCAAGTCCAGACTGCACTCCTCTGGTTACCTGTGGGAACAGTCATCTTTAGCTACGCTTCCCGCCGGAACAGCAACATCCCCTCCATCAAAAGTTTTTTTCAGCCGGACTGGTCTTTTTCCTCTTGTAGGCTTCCTTGAGGAAGAGGCCACTTGCCCCCCTTACCTCAGGCAGGCATAGTGGCTTCCCTCAGAGAGAGACTGTATCTCTTCCAAAAAAGGCGAGGGTCAAGGAGAAGAGGAAAGGATAAGAACACACAGCCATCCTCCAGCGAATCAGTTGAGGGAGAAGGAGCATTATCTGAACTGAGTGACGAACCCAGTGAAGGGGACATTCCTGTCAGTTTCTCTAATGGGAAATAGCTGCTTCAGTGTGGGTGGGCTAGCTCCCATTAGATGAGGGGACCGTTTTGCGTCTCCAGGTCGGAGGGCCGTGTCTCTAATGGGAAATAGCTGCTTCAGTGTGAGTGGGATAGTTCCCATTAGAACAGGGGACCTTTCTGCCTCTCCAGGTCGGAGGGCAGTTCCTCTCATGGGAAATAGCTGCTTCAGTGAGTAGGGTAGTTGCCATTAGACGAGTGGACCTTTCTGCCTCTCCAGGTTGGAGGGCCGTTTCTCTAATGGGAAATAGCTGCTTCACTGTGAGTAGGCTATGTTAGGCAGAATTCTCAGGAATGTGCTAATTTCCCTTACCTTTTGACACACCCAGCAACTTTGCTGGATTTGTAGGATTTTAATTTTCACCCGGAAAGAGTTAAATTGACTTTGCTAGTCTTTTTAAATTCATAGACCCAGCACACACTATCTTCCTATAGAGTGCTGGACGGGTTTCCTAGCATCCCCTGGGACTAAACACTCATGTAACAGTCAAATGTTACCCTTTCCTCTTGAAATGGCTGGTGATAGTGGTTTTACAACAAACTACCATGATTTTTCCCGATCGAGAACACCGGTAGCTTGATTGGCTGGCTGACTGTCCGGCAAGGACAGCCACCCTGCTGGGTGAGTGAGAGCTATGCTGGAATGAATGGGAGAAAACTGTTTAAAAGCATGTCTCTGGGACTTGGAAGGCAGAGTCGACCACTGGAATGAAAGAACCGAAGAAGAGCTGCAACGACTGCTGCAACTCCTGGACTGTTGGTTTGCCCGGTGAAGCCCTGCTGGAGGTCCGAATCGCCTGAAACTCCCTCGACAGAGAAGCCCCTTCAAGGATGACTTCTTCCCTTGAGCTGGTGGGAACAAGCAACTCGCAAGCCACCTGGACACCGTCTCTATACTGGTCGAATTTTCTTCAGAGTGCTGTTGAAAACCGGATAGCCAGTGAGAAGGATACCAGTTTGTGGACTTTAAGGCACTCACACCTTAAAACTGACATTTAGTCAAGCTTGTGGCTTCTTCCCTGGGCAGTGCAGGAACCTCCAGACGTCCTCCTTCTTGTCCCCATGACTGAAGCTCAGGAACAGCGAGATTGGCAGGAACTGCCAGGAACAACTGCGTCAGCTACAGCTTTTCTTCATCCATAAGGTACTGGGCAAACGTAGTGTGGAAATCCTTTCTGCCGCAGTGAAAGTTTGTGAAATTTTCCCGACTTTAGAGTCGTGTTCACTCCTAATCCGACATATAACCTTTTCTGGAAACCTACTTCTAAGAAAAGTGGCAAACAAGAACTGTGCTATCCTACCCAAGACACTGAACCATTGACTTTGGCCCAGGACTATTGAATTGAATTGCCTCTTGTAGTGAACTGAAACTATTTGCCTGCCTCTGAAAGTAATTGGGCCTCATTACAAGTGCTCCGGTCCGGAATTAACACTGCCGGTATAACCATACCGGCACTGTTTCCACGTCCGCCCAATCATGACCCGTGGCCCCGGAAATAGCACCTCCCCCAACCGCCACCGCAGAATTAAGGGTGCCGCAAAGTGCACGGAAACCGCTCCATTACCGGCAATACGAAACACTGCGAGCATCACAACTAGTGCGGACACGGAAACACCGCCATAAAAATGGCGTTAAAACCGTGATCACGGTGGCGGTACCGCCGCCAATGCGAACATGACGTTAAACAGTGCCTGCTGAACTGAATCAGGGCACAGGTGCAGCAAATCAGCCCAGCTGGACCCAGCAGCACACTGGGAGCCTACAAAAGGGCCACACCCAGCCCAACACAACACAAAACCATGCAGGCAGCAGCTCTAGTTGCACTTGGACTGGGCCTACTCAACCAACAGGCAGCACTGCACATGATGGCAGTAATGGTGCAGAGGAGGAGGCGGAGGCGGAGGAGGCGCAGGCGCCAACCAGCCAAGCCTGCACCTATGGCAAACCCCATTGTCCAGCCGGCACAACCCTGCAGGCAGCCTGCAATACCACGCATCAGGGACTCACCCTGGAAACTTACCCCAGGACAGATCCACACACTATAACGGCTGGACGTCCAACAATCCTGTACATCACTGCCATGATTGAGGACAACATCAGCAGCCACATAGACACCCCCACCGCCATCCCCCCCTCCTGAAGTTTGTGTCTGTGCTGCATTTCCTTGGCACTGGCACCTATCCACACACGGTCGGTGAGCTGCACGGCATATCACAACCCTGTTTTTCAAAAATCCTGGTACAGGTACTGAATGCCCTGTTACGCCATGTGTCGGAACACATAGCCTTACCCCGTACCCTCCCCGAGGTCATTGCCACCAAGTTGGCCTTCCATGCCATAGCAGGCATGCCAAATTGCATAGGTGCAGTTGACTGCACCCACATTGAGCTGACAGTACCACGTGCAATTGAGATGGTGTTCTGCAATAGGAAACAGTATCACTCGTTGAATGTACAGATGGTATGTGATGCCACGCTGCTGCGCACGTTTCCCAGGCTCAACCCATGACTCAATGGTACTGCGGAATTCCACTTTGCCACGGTACATGGAACGCTATGCTGGAAAAAACACATGGCTATTAGGTGAGTACAGCTGACAATTCTCCAACCCTGTTGAAGTGGTGTGTGTGTCTCCAGGCCAATGAGCAATGTGAGTGTGCCGCTGTGACCGCACATGCATCACCCCCCCTGCCATCAACCAAATAGACAGCGGATCCCAAACATCACAAAGGAAGACATGACAGGTCAACACAGTGTGCCCGTACACACCCTGCCACATGACACACACAGCCGATACTGTCACTGTCCCATACGCCTTGTGCCACTGCAAACACCCACCCACAAATGGAACACTGCCCTCCCAATGCACATGATGCCTGTAAATGAGACGTCCTGCATTAACTACTCATTACAGTGGAGTGACTCTGCCATGTGTGCACATCACTGCACTATGCCATACTCACAATCAAATGTCACCCGCAGGGCAGAGTACACATGCACGTAAATGTGTAGGTCAATATCCATTTGGCTACATCCACTGTGATGGCCGATAAACACTTCCAACCACTGCATGGCACACATGCATGAAGGAACAATGATACAAAATAGCACAGCATCAGATTAAGACATGATACAACAAACACTGACATGTCCCCCCATCTACATCCCATGTAGGTGATGCTGGATATGCACTCATGCCATGGATGATGACACCTGTACAGAGACCAAGGAACAGGCATGAAGATGAGTACAATAGGGCACATGTCTACACACGTGGAATGAGTGAGAGGACATTTGGGCTGCTGAAGGCCCGTTTCCGCTGTTTGAGCAGATCTGGCGGATCACTGCTTTACAGCCCAGTGAAGACGGGTAAAATCACACTCGTATGTGCCATGATGCACAATCTCTGCCTGCGCAGGAACATCCCAATGCCCCCAGACGCAGAGGAAGAAGATGGGGATGGAGATGGGGATGGGGATGGAGATGGAGATGGGGATGGGGATGAGATGGCACCACCTCCTCCTGGGGGTCCACTTGATGGCCAAAGAGCACGGGATGAACTGATTCGCATTTACTTTTGAGACACAGCACATTCACAGCAATGCATGGATATGGTGATGACAATAAATGATTTGTTGTACTGGAAATGAAAAGATAGATGTCCACACATGTATATTTTGATTTGAAATGATGATATATTGATGAATTAACAACAGGGAAGGAGGTGCAATGGTTAGGGAAGCTGTACACCCGTGCCCACCCACCACCCAAACGTACCCACCCCCACCCAGGCCCCAATGTTCAAACACCCAAAACAACCTCCCCCACCACCCAAATGTACCCACCCCCACTCAGGCCCCAATGTTCAAACACCCAAAACAACCTACCCCACCACCCAAACGTACCCGCCCCTCACACCCTTCAAGTCCACGTGTGTCCTGCAGTGCCCCACACACATGCCATCACTTCCATGTGCGCTTCTGTGCCTGTGCATCCTTGCCCGAGAGCCCGGTTAGCCGACTCGAGCGCCTCCTTGGACTGGCAGTAGTGGAGATGGATGGGGTGGTGGTATTGGATGGCACCGAATCAGGTATAGATGGCATACGTGCAATATTTTCCTGTTGCCCAATCAACATGGACTCTATGAGCCTGGAGGTGTTGTCATTACCCTCCCGCACATGGCGTGCCAGAGTGACAATAGTGCTGGCAAAGCGTCCAATGGACCTTGATAGGCGACGCACTGACGTGCTGTAGTACTCCCTCTGCAGCCTAGATTCCTCGAGCTGCCTCTCCACCAGCTGGATGAGGGTAGCCTGCTGCTCCTCCACCCGCTGCATGCGGGAATTAAGCTCTGCCATAGATGGGGTGTTGACCTCATGGGACTTCGGAGTGATGTGGGACTAAACTCCAGCTGATGGAAGGATCCCAGGTCATCAAATGTGGGCATCCCCCCCTGTGGCCCAGTATCAGAGTGCTCTGCCGGGGCACTGTTGTCACTACAGGCCGCCTCCTCTGCAGTGCAGCTGCCTTCTGTGTTGGTTTGGGTGAGCACGATGGGTTCCCGTGGCACCTGTGTTAACTCAGGCAGCGTGGAGACGCTGGGGATGTTGGTGGTGGTGGCCGGCACATTTGTTGCAGTTGGTACTGGTGGCAGGGATGCCGAACTGCTGGCAGCATCCTCTTGTGCAGGGGCGGTGGCTTGGACACGTGCCGGTGCAGATTGCCTGGCCTGTTGTGCAGTATCACTGTCACTTGACACGGCTGTGGGGACACACAGGACATGCAATTAGTGTTGTGGTGGTGGCTGATGGGTGCATCACATGCATCAGAATGGTTGATCATTCAATAGTGTTAGTTGCATGCATCTGATTGTTGGGGGTATGCATTGTTGTGATATTGGTTGCCATACAGATCATGATGGGTCCTTTGGCCCAGTCATGCACTGCTTGGGGGGGTTGTTAATGGGTCCTTTGGCCCAGTCATGCACTGCTTGGGGGGGGGGGTTGTTAATGGGTCCTTTGGCCCAGTCATGCACTGCTTGTGGGGGCGGGGGGTTGTTAATGGGACCTTTGGCCCAGTCATGCACTGCTTGGGCGGGGGGGGTTGTTAATGGGTCCTTTGGCCCAGTCATGCACTGCTTGGGGGGGGGGTTGTTAATGGATCCTTTGGCCCAGTCATGCACTGCTTGGGGGGGGTTGTTAATGGGTCCTTTGGCCAGTCATGCACTGCTTGGGGGGGGGGTTGTTAATGGGTCCTTTGGCCCAGTCATGCACTACTTGGGTGGGGGGGGTTGTTAATGGGTCCTTTGGCCCAGTCATGCCATCAACATATTCTCATGTGGCATTCATGTTTCACCACTTACCAGCATCTGCAGGTGGGCTCACTCCTGCCTCAGCCTCCCCGATCCCATGGATGCCCTCAAGGTGTAGGACACTGCTGCAACGCTCCTCCCATGGTTGCAGCCTCAGTGGGGAAGGGGGTCCGCCACCTGTCCCACTGCTGCGTTGGCGGTGTGTGGAGATCAGGTTCCGAACCCTCAGCCTGAGGTTGTCCCACCGATTGTGGCAGGCCTTGACGCTCCTCACAGTCACGCCCACAGCAGTGCACTTGCGTGATGCTTCCGCCCACACTTCCTTCCTCCGCTGCTGTGTGGCACGCCGTTGATCGGCACTGAACAGCATCTCTGTATGCTCCACTATATGCTCCACCAGAACAGTTAGCTCCGCCTCACTAAAGCGCTGTTTGCGCTGCCTCTGAGCTGGAATCCTGGCAGACATGCTGGAGGTCCCTTTTGCCTTCTCACAGTGTGGATTCTGCTTGTGCTGACTCTGGATGGCAATGGATTGTGCTTTATATGATGGCCTCCTCTCTGTTTCCTGTTTTGGCGA
Organism: Ambystoma mexicanum; assembly: GCF_040938575.1. Lineage (NCBI taxonomy): Eukaryota > Metazoa > Chordata > Amphibia > Caudata > Ambystomatidae > Ambystoma > Ambystoma mexicanum. Next base: position 1,284,512,057 of record NC_090934.1, read on the forward strand.
TCATGGTATTTCCGGTTCCGTGGCGATGGAGGCGGACACGGTTTTTGCGCTATTTGTGGCAGTGCTATGTCCATTTCCGTGGCTTTTTCCGTGATGGCGGTTACAACGTTTCCGCATCCGTGTGGTGCACGCGACTGAGAGCACGTAATCGGACGGTCTTTCCGCAACCTTGCGGACATGGAAACTTTGTTACCGCCGTCACGGAATCACCGCGGTCCAAACCTGACAGGTTGTAATGAAGCCCATTGTGTTTTGATTCTTATAACCTTCATCTTTCTACTCCTTTTCAAAGTTACTGGAGTGGCATTTTGCTCCCACTTCAGGGAAGCCTATGTTACGCTCACTTGGTATCCACGGGGGCGCCACACGACACCGGATGGGAGGCTGTGCGCTGCCATGGACCCCTTCTGCTTGTTTGCATGTTGGCTGGTGGACAGATACTATGACAGGAGAATGGAGGGTTAAATACCGAGCCTGTGATGGGGGCTCCCACCTCCCACTGACCAAGTCCCTTCCCTTGGAGGTTATGTCTCACCTTAGTTTCTTGTGCGTTGAGCTCTCCGTCCTGCGTCTCAGTGCAGGGGTGCGTGTTAGTTGTGGGCATTCAGAGGGCCTAGATGCTTCACTGGTCCTGTGCCCTTGTGTCAGGTTCAGACCGGCTGTGACACAGACTCTGTTTATGGAATTCAGGTGAGTCTTTCAGTCTCTGTTCCTTCTCCTGTCTTCTTTTCGTTCCCTGTGCCTTTTCGGTGTTCCTTTTCTCTTTTGTGCTCTTAATGTCTCTTTCTGTCTTCCACAGGGGTTGTTTGCGGTTGCGGAACTGCAGCGTTAGATGGATGAGTCTGAGGTAAGTAGTTTAGCGCGAAACGCGCTCAATGTGAGCTAGTTGCTAACCAGTATTTCTTTCTCTCCTTTTTGCAGGGTGCAGTGCGCTGATGATCCGGAATGAAGTTCGATTGACGACCGGTTATTCAGGTGAGCGGTTATTGGTGTTTTTGCTTTTTTTCTCCGTCACCTTTGCAGATTAGCGTTGCGCAATGTCAAAACCCGCTGCTTGCCGAGTACGTGTTATTGTTAAGGCTGTCCATTTATTTGTAGGTTGTGGAACACTCCGGAGATGACGAGATCACTGAGCGCGGATGGATGTAGGAGCTGTTACTCACAGGTAAATGTTCTTTGTTAATGCTGTTCTTGCAGGTTTCTGGTGGAATCCAATTTGATGGCTTCAGTTTAATCCGCCGGGAGAAGCTGATGAGCTGGAGCTGGACACGGTGAGCGTTACGCTGCAGGAGTGCAGAATAACGCGAAGCGTGAATCCCAGTTTGGGCATGGCTTATATAGCCAGCCACACCTGAAGATTCAACCACACCCAAAACAGTAGTCTGCATGGCTGAGTTCTTGGAACTGTACTGTATAAAGGACCTCCATGTTGGATTAAGGTCCAAAGTGGTGCTCGCCTCATTCTAAATAATGAGCCTGGCACCAAAGGTGCCAGGACTGACTCCATGTCGTCTGTTGATGGGTTTTTAAGACCCTTGGAGCCATTGTGGGGGTCTGTAACCTCACTGCTGTCAGGGGGCTGTTGCATCTGAGGGGGTCAAGGATAGGGGTCGTGACAGCACTCCCCCCTAAAGCCCCTCTCACTGTATTCCTTCCGACTGGCCCAGGTTTGGTTGGATGGTCCCGATGAAAACGTTTAACCAAGCGTGGTGCATGGAGGTGCTCACTAGGCTCCCATGTCCTGTCCTGAGGGCCGTACCCTTTCCAGTCCACTAAATAATATAACTTGGAATTTTTGAGTCTAGGATGTCTTTAACTTCGAATTCAGGCTCTCCATTAACCAGTATCGGATTTGGTGGTGTCTTAACCCGGGTTCCAGGTTGAACTGGTTTTAGCAGTGAGAGAAGTAGAAGACAGGATGGATCTGCATGTTCGATGGTAAAGCTAGTTTTACTGCCACAGGGTTTATGATAGCCTTGATGGTATAAGGTCCTAGGTACCTGGGACAAAACGTTCGAGATCCTCTTATGGGTCCGTGCCAAGATGCCAACCAGACTTCATCTCCAACTTGGTAGGTTGGGGCTCTTCGTCGGTGTTGGTCAGGTAACTTTTTCTGTCTTTCTTTGGCTTGAATCAAGTGTTCTGCCGCCCTTTTGAAAGTTTGAGTGACAGTTGTATGTAAAGTCTTTACCGCTGGCATTTCCAAGGTCGTGGGGAGGTCCAACCCGAAGTACGTGGATGCCTTCCATACATGGTATAAAATGGACTCTGCCCAGTGCTGGAATGTAACAAATTGTTGTAGGCATATTCGGCTATCCACAGCACATCCCTCCAACCTTCTTCCTCTTGATGTAACATGCACCTTAGGTATTGCTCTAATGTCTGATTCGTCTGTTCTGTTTGACCATCAGTTTGTGGATGGTGACAGGTGGATAGACGGATATCAATTTGGGCCATTGCACAACTCTTCCTCCAGAAATTAGACACAACTGACTGCCTCGGTCTGAAATCAGGACGGAGGGAAATCCGTGTAGTCACATGATTTGTTCCAAAAATACCTTCGCCAGACTGGATGTGTTTGCTAGACCCTTAAGCGGTATGAAATGGGCCATTTTTGAAAAGAGGTCAACTACCACTAAAATAGTGTTGAATCCTTGGCAGGGAGGTAGGTCAGTGATGAAATCGAGGGAGAGAGTGTGCCAGGATGCAAGTGGAATTTCCAAGGGCTGAAGAAGACCTGCAGGTCTTTGTTTTCGGGATTTGGTCTGTGCACAGATGCCACATGATAGAATAAACTGTATAATGTCCTTTCGCCAGGTTGGCCACCAATAATGTCTTTTTACTTTGGCTAAAGTTTTGGCAATCCCTGGGTGTCCTTCCATCAGGGAATCGTGATAGATAACCTGAGATGACTTGTTCTTGTAATGCCTTATTCGGTAGATACAAATGTCCCCGGAAATACGGGAGTTGATCCTTGATTGTGCGATGTTCACTTTGAGCGGCTCAGTCCTGTAATGCTTCGGTTTTCATTAGGAGCTGAATTTCCCTTTGCAGTTCGTCCAAGGGTAATGTGGCAGTGAGACCTAGTAGCTTGTCACCCAGAATGATGGCTACGGGATCTCGGGTTGAGTATGCATTTTCATCAACTCCCATGCGGGATAAGGCATCTGCCTTTCCGTTCTGAACTCTGGGTCGATAGGTGATTGTGTAATCGTACTCTGCGAAGAATAAAGCCCACCGGAGTTGACGAGATGATTGTGCCTTTTCCGTCTTGAGGTATTGAGGTATTGAGGATTAAAGTGATGGTATGTCTCGCGCCCAAGAGGCAATGTCTCCAAGCCTTAAAGGCTGCCTTAATCGCTAGGAGTTCCTTGTCTGTTATTGCGTAATTAAGTTCAGGTGCAAAAAATGTACACGACCAAAAGGCCATGGGATGTAATTGCCCGGTCCCGGATCCCTTTGGGAAAGAACTGCCCCCATCGCCATGCTGGAGGCATCTGTTTCCACTATATAAGGGAGATCCGGCGGGGGTGTCGCAAAACTGGGGCTGAAGTAAACCTTCTCTTAAGTTCTTGAAAGGCTTTTTCTGCCTCTTCAGTCCATTGGAAATGCTTATTATATATTTGTAATAAAGAAGTGATTGGGTGTACAATCTGAGAGAAACCTGGGATGAATCGGCAGTAAAAGTTTGCAAAACCGAGCATACTCTGGACACCTTTAACTGAAGACGGTGATGGCCAATTAAGAATGGCATCCACCTTGTGCATATCCATCTGGACGCCTCCTTCTTGGGTACAAAGAATAGGGGTGAGGCTGCTTGGGATTTAGACGGGCAGATGAACCCGTTTGCCAGATATTGATCCAGGTATGATTTCAGATGGATATTTTCTGGTTCTGTGAGTGCATAAATGCGACTACATGGGATTTGCGCACCGGGTACAAGGTCGATCTGACAGTCATATGGCCTGTGAGGGGGTAAAGTATTAGCCTGTTCTTCTGGAAAACATCTTGGAAGTCTTGGTATTTGCTTGGTAGCGTACTCGTTGCACCTAGAATCACTGCCTCTTTACCTTGAACTGGTGTTGATGGATCGGACATTGGCACTTCTACTTGGTAGCAGGTGTGAACAAAGTCATTGGAGAAGGTCAATTTCTTTGCACGCCAGTCGATGCTAGGATTGTGAGCCACCAACCACGGCATCCCCAAAATCACTCGGAACTGAGGGGCCTTGATAAGGTCGAAGGCTTTGGCTTTCCGATTGTCAGGGTTCCATTTGATACCTCTTTGTCTGGTCATAGATCGGTCTCACACAGGAAGAAACATTCCTGAATCTCCAGTAGATTTAAAAATGTACATTCGAATTCGGGATTCTCATTAGGACCTCAGAAACCTGGTTCATCCTTGTTTACGCGTGCCTTCAGAGAACGCTATGGGTTGCCTTGGAGACGCTGGCGCCCTTTGTATTCACATAGAGATTCAAGCCTACGGCAGCGTGTTGTGCGTTTGGTCAGCTGACCTGTATTTAAACCCCGCCCCCACTGCACGGCGGTGCTTCTGAATTTGTAACTTCAAAGCTACGCATCTTGTTACCTTGTGTTCAAGCTCTTCGAACCCCTAGTCTGCTCTGTGACCTCCCTTGCCTCGTTCTTGTCATTTGCCTACTAATTATCTGTTGTTGACCCGGAACGTCCACGGACTGCATTCGTCTCATCCCTGCATGTCTTACCTGCTTGTTGCCAAACTGGAACGTCCACGGACTGCATTCGTCTCATCCCTCACGTCTTACCTGCTTATTGGCAACCTCGGAACGGCCACGGACTGCATTCGCCTCATCCCTGCACGTCTTACCTGCTTGCTGCCAAACCGGAACGTCCACGGACTGCATTCGTCTTATCCCTCACGTCTTCCATGCTTATTATCAAACTCGGAACGTCCACGGACTGCATTCGTCTCATTCGTCACGTCTTTCATCTCTTACAGCTCAAAGACTCTAAAGAACTTAAAGGACATTAACGCAATGGTGCAAGGATCAACGGACATAGCGCAACTGCGCAAGGATGAAAAACTCTTTAGGCGTCCTCGTGCCGGCGGAAATAGGAAACAAGACACTGTGTTCCCAGGACTACCACTCGATTACAACAATTTCATCTTCAGAATTCATCCAGACCACTTATTGGTAAGCACACAACTGTCTGGTTCTTCCTTTTTCTTACTATTCTGTACTCATGGTAATAGCCACCTCTCTTGTTTCAGGATACTCACCAATCTAGCTTGGAACTTATCAATCCCAGTCTCCATTTCTTGCTTGTGAGTATCTGTTCATCACCTTGCTTAGATATTTCGTTGTCTTGAGTCATATGTTAATACTTGGTTAATTTCTCTTGCAGCTAGCTGTCTGGGTACCAGGGTGTACCAATATTTTCGGGCAATACTCACCTCAATCTGTCTTTTTATACTCTTCAGGGGTATATTGTCAGAAAGACTCAATTGCATCACGACGTGTCAAGCCACCACTGCTGGAGTTAGCCCTTGGGCCTTAACATATTCAGAAGCCTTTAAAATAGAAGAAGCCGCTGATCATTTGGCGGCTTTATCCAAGGTGGTGGCTGACCTCAGGGCCGACATGACAGCAGCTCATGATGCTACTCAACGTCGTATCAATGAGTTACATGCTGGCTTACAGTCAGGGACTAGAGCATCTAGTCCTGGAGCGGATTCGGCTGCAGGAAGGGCTCAATCGAGAACAGAGTCAGGCCCTCTCTACATGGCAGCACAGTTTCCGTTGGCTCCTCCAGAAAGGTTCCTAGGGGATCCTAAGACCTTTCAAACGTTCATTAATCAGAGCCGTTTACATTTCTTGTGCAGGCCTGCCTCCTTTCCGGATGCTACTACAAAGGCAGCTTTTGTTCTGTCTAATCTTGGGGGTACTGCTGTAGTATGGGCCAATCCCCTGCTGGAACAAAGTAGCACGCTACTCTATGATTGTGAGGCACTGATTACGGCAATGACCCGTGTTTTTGATACCAGATATAAATCACAGGCGACTGACCTGGAATTGCTTTCTTTGCAACAAAAAGACAGTCCAATCCTTTTTGGATTATTTGGCTAAATTCAACCAGCTAGTTGCAGAAACAGATTTGCCAGACGAAAAGAAAGCTGCTTTGTTCTATAAAGGTCTTTCGGAAGTCTTGAAGGACGTTTTAGCAACAGTACCGGTTGTTCCTAGTGGTTTCCCAGAACTGGTTGACCTTGTGTTGCAAATTGACACTCGCAAGGCAGAACGAAAGGGTGAACAAAGAACCACCCTAGCCGTCCCGCCTGTGTTGACACCTGTTTCAACATCCGAGCCAATGCAGATTGGTGCCATTCGAGGCCCACTTACCTCCACAGAAAGAGAGCTTTGAAGGGCCAATCATTTATGCTTCTACTGTGGTTCGTCAGAACACTTCTTGAAACTTTGTCCCAAGAAACCTAAGAAGGCGGGAAACGCCTAAGCTTGACAATAGACAGGGTCCCTGTGTCGAGTCAAGTTGTCATGGACCCCAGATCCTCGGTTCCTTTCTCTGTTTTGGCTACCTTGTCTTCTCCATCTGAGAAAACCTGGTTTGGTGAACCCATTCTTGATTCAGGTGCAACTGGACATTATGTGGACGCACAATATTTTCGTGATCATTTAATTCTCTTGCTTTCAAAGAAAATACCAGAGTTAGTTAATGCAGTGTACAGTACATCTCTGATCTCTGGTTTGGTGACGGAACAAAACATTGATCTTGTGTTATCAATTGGTGACAATCATTCAGATGTCATCCATTTTGATGCCATTCCAGCTCCCCAAACTCAAGTTGATTCTGGGACTGCCCTGGTTAACTAAACAGAATCCCATCATCGATTGGGCGTCACGTTCTGTTGAATTTACCTTGGACCAGGAAGTCTTGTCATGTATCTACGGTTGAATCAGGAAATCCTAGTTCCATGCTCCTGGATACAGCATTTGTGATTGGGGGTATCACTACAGTGCTCCTTACTAAAGAATATGATTCTTTCAGGGATGTTTTTGATAAAAAGGCGTCAGAAAAGCTACCTCTGCATCGTCCTTATGATTGCCCGATTGAACTACTTGCAGAAGCCCGTATTCCTTCTGGTAGAATGTATTCACTTACGCAAAAGGAGGACGTAGTGCTAAAAGAGTTTTTAGACCAAACACTCAGTACGGAATTCATCCGTCCCTCTAGGTCTCTAGCAGCATCACCTCTTTTCTTTGTTCCCAAAAAAGAGGGAGACCTACGCCTCTGTATCGATTACAGAGAACTGAACACAATCACAGTCCTGAACCAGTATCCAATTCCTCTGATTTCAGTCCTGTTGGATCAACTGGGTTCTTCCAAGTTTTTTACCAAACTTGACTTAAGGGGAGCTTATAATCTGGTGAGAATCAGAGAAGCTGACAAATGGAAAACAGCCTTTGAGACAAAGTACGGTCTTTTTGAATATTTGGTTATGCCATTCGGCTTATGTAATGCCCCAGCTACGTTCCAGTATTTCATCAATGATGTTTTCAAGGATTTACTGGACCGGTTCATGGTTGTCTATCTTGACGATATTCTCATATATTCCCCTACTTACAAAGAACATGTTCAACACCTCTCCACTGTTTTACAGAGACTGCGTGAAAACAGCCTCTATGGCAAATTGGAGAAGTGTGTCTTTAATGCTGATCAAGTGGAATTCTTAGGATACGGCATCACCAGTGAGGGTGTTAAGAAGAGTAATAACAAGATTAAAGTGATCTTGGACTGGCCTGTCCCAAATAATGTAAAATCCCTTCAGTATTTTTAGGGTTTGCAAACTTTTTCAGGTGGTTCATCCACTCCTTTTCTGCTATCGCAGCTCCCTTGACTGCACTAACCAGCTCCAAGACTCGCTTTGTATGGACTGATCAAGCCCAAGTAGTATTTGACATGCTTAAATCCACATTTACTTCAGCTCCGGTGCTACAGCATCCGGACCAAAAACGTTCATTTGTTGTTGAGGCTGATGCCTCTGATCAAGCTATTGGGGCCATTCTGTCCCAGAGATGTGAAGACACAGGTCTTCTACATCCCGTGGCCTATCATTCTAGAAAACGTACTAAGTGTGAGATGAATTATACGATCACTGAACATGAACTACTCGCAATACATGATGCATTCTTGGTGTGGAGACACCATCTATTGGGTACTATTACACCAGTACAGGTCTGCACCGACCACCGTGATCTTCTTGCTCTTAAATCAGTATGCTGTACCACCGCACGCCACGCACGTTGTCATGAATTCTTTTCAATGTACAACTTCCAAATCACTTACCGTCCCGGCAGTTTGCATTCTAAAGCAGATGCTTTATCCAAATTGAATGAAGGGGGACAGACGCCTGTCCGGGAAGGGAAGGTTTTACAGTCGTCGTTTGTCATTTGTTCTTGTACTGTTGATTCCTCTTTGAAGGGTTTGATTCAATCCTGGATGGCGACTAGTCCTCCAGAACTCCATGACTATGAGATGGAAGTCATCCACTCAATGCCATATGTACAAGGGTGCCTTTATCTTCCTACACCTGAAACCCGTGTGTTGGCTCTCCAGTGGTGTCATGATGCTTTAATGGCCGCACATCCGGGGAGACGCAAGACTCTTGAGCTAGTAAAATGATGGGCGTTCTGGCCTACCATGACTAAGGAGGTGTCGGATGATATCAAGAAGTGCGCTATTTGTGCTCAGTGCAAAGGTACGGTGTCCAAACCAATGGGATTGATTCATCCTATGCCTGTCCCGAAGAAACCTTGGCTAATGATTTCAATGGACTTTGTGGTAGAATGACCTCTTGTCAGAGGTTGTGATACCATATCGGTGGTCATAGGCTACTTTTCTAAGATGGCCTTGTTCGTACCTTGCCAAGGCATGCCTTCTGCTCCGGTCCTAGCAGAATTGTTCTTGTAGCACATTTTTTGTCGTTTTGGTCTGCCAGAGATCATCATCACTGATCGTGGTTCACAGTTTACCTCCCGTTTCTGGCGTCATCTAGTCACTGACTTGGGTATAGACGGATGTTACTCCACGGCCTATCACCCTGAAACAGATGGGCAGACAGAAAGGGCGAATGCAACTATGGAACAATTCTTACGCTGTTTAATCGCTCAGCATCAAGAGTCTTGGTTAAATGTTTTGGGAGCAGCAGAATATGCATACAATAATTCAGTCAATTTGTCTACTGACATCACTCCGTTCTTTGCCCTTTATGCTCTACATCCCAGGTCAATTCCTGGGGATATTATTCCTACCACTGACAATCCGGCAGCTCAGGGTTGCATTTGTGACTTCATTTCCCTGAGGGAGACGGTCTCTGATCACTTGGAGGCCGTGCAACGGCAAGCTAAACTCTATGCTGACAAGCACCGGACTCCTGCCCCCGATTATCAACCCAGAATGCTGGTCTGGTTGGCTTCTAAGAACCTCCATTCGCCTGGTCGTTGATGTTTGGTACCTTGTTTTGTGGGTCCCTTTCCTATTAAAGAATTGCTCAATCCTGTCGTGGTCAATTTAGAGTTGCCTTCCCAGTGGAAGATACATCCAGTCTTTCATGTTTCCCTTTTGAAGCCTTGCCCCGCAGGCACTCGCCTCCCTTCTCGTCCTGCACCAGTGATGGTCAAGGATGTGGAGTAGTACGAGGTTAAAGCTATCCTGGATACAAAGAAGATGCGTGGGGTTTGTCATTTTCTCATTGACTGAGAAGGATACGGTCCGGAAGAGCGTACATGGGAAACTGAGTCAAATGTGTATGCTTCTCTCATCCTGTCCAGGTTCTTGGCCTCTCACTCCGGGGATCCTTCTTTGGGGGAGGAAACTGTCAGGGTTCCATTTGATTCCTCTTTGTCTGGTCATAGATCGGTCACACAGGAAGAAACTTTCCCGAATTCCCAGTAGATTTAACCGTTTACATTTGAATTCGGGATTCTCATTAGAACCTCGGAAACCTGGTTTGTCCTTGTGTACTCGTCCCTTCAGAGAACGCTATGGGTTGCCTTGGAGACGTTGGCACCCTTTGTATTCATGTAGACGTTCATGCCTACGGCTGTGTGCTGTGCGAGCGGTCAGCTGACCTGTATTTAAACCCCGCCCCCGCTGCAAGCCGGTGCTTCTGAATTTGTAACTTCAAAGCTACGCATCTTGTTACCTTGTTTTTAAGCTCTTCGAACCCCTGGTCTGCAATGTGACCTCCCTTGCCTCGTTCTTGTCATTTGACCTACTAGTTATCTGTTGTTGACTTGGAACATCCACGGACTGCATTTGTCTCATCCCTGCACGTCTTAACTGCTTGCTGCCAAACCGGAATGTCCACGGACTGCATTCGTCTCATCCCTGCATGTCTTACCTGCTTGTTGCCAAACCAGAATGTCCACTAACTGCATTCGTCTCATCCCTCACGTTTTACCTGCTTATTGCCAAACTTGGAACGGCCACGGACTGCATTCGTATCATCCCTGCACGTCTTAACTGCTTGCTGCCAAACCAGAACGTCCACCTGCATTCGTCTCATCCCTGACGTCTTACCTGCTTATTGCCAAACTCGGAACATCCACGGACTGCATTCTTCTCATTCGTCACGTCTTCCCTCTCTTACAGCTCAAAGACTGTAAAGAAATTAAAGGACATTAGCACAACGGTGCAAGGATCAAAGGACATAGCGCAACTGTGCAAGGATCAAAAACTTTTTAGGCGTCCTCGTGCAGGCGGGAATAGGAAACAAGACACTGTGTTCCCAGGACTACCACTCCATTACAACAATTTCATCCAGACCACTTATTGGTAAGCACACAACTGTCTGGTTCTTCCTTTTTCTTGCTATTCTGTACTCATGGTAATAGCCACCTCTCTTGTTTCTGGATACTCACCAATCCAGCTTGGAACTTATCAGTCCCAGTCTCCATTTCTTGCTTGTGAGTATCTGCTCATCACCTTGCTTAGATATTTCGTTGTCTTGAGTCATATGTTAATACTTCGTTAATTTCTCTTGCAGCCAGCTGTCTGGGTACCAGGGTATACCAATATTTTTGGGCAATACTTACCTCAAGCTGTCCTTTTGTACTCTTGAGGGGTATATTGTCAGAAAGACTCAATTGCATCACAACGTGTCAAGCCACCACTGCTGGAGTTAGCCCTTGGGCCCTAACACCGATGTCCATCTTGGCAAAGAAGGATGAATTCCGCTGTGCGCTGAGTGACAGGACCCGAAGCTATCTTTGTGCTGTTGACTGTGGTAACCTTCTCAGTTGTCGTTTTCTGACAGAGGGGAAGCCCCATCCTTGTTGCCAGGCCTTGGTCTATATAGTTACCAAGGGCTACGCTGTCTATATAAGCCTCCACGGCTTGCATCCGAGACGGTTGTTGGTGACTGATCAAAATCACAGGCATAGCAAGGTGTGAGGTCTGTGGCTCTTCCTTTTCACTCGACAAACAGACCTCTACGCTTGCCGGGCCTGAAAGTTTTCCGACTCATGTTCTCCTCCTTCCTTTTCAGTAGCACCGACCATTCTCCTAGGAGGCTTCACTGGGCATTTCCTGAGGAAATGACCAGACTTCCCACAGTACAGGCATAGTTGCTATTGCCTTCTTTTGTCTCTTTCAGCCTTGGTCAATGGACTGCATATCCCCCGATTTGCATGGGTTCTGAAGTGTATTCTGATGCACGTGGACTATATTCGTTAAGACGTACATACACGGTACGATTATTTGTTCTGGCTTGATCTGTCTTTCGATCTTGCAGCCGGTGGTCGAGCTATACAAAGAGGTTGATGAATTCAGCACAGTCTCTTGGCGGGTCTACCACCTGGGCTAGGACGTCTTTCAATTCCTCCCGTAACCCTCGATGGAATAACGTGGTTCTTTTCTCCTCCGGCCACCCAGTTTCAACAATGAGTCTGTTAAAGGTGGCGATATATGTCAACACGTCTTGGCTGCCCTGGCAAAGAGACAGAAGTTTGTTATCCAGAGCTTGGCCCTTGGTGTGCCGGGTGAACCGCTTCTCCATTTCCTGTTGGAACCCTCTGAAATCTCGCAAGAGTGGATCATCCTGTTTCACTAATGGTACGGATCAATCTGTGGCACTGCCACTCAGATATAACAGAACAAAGGCAACCCGTGACTGAGGCCTGCAGAGAAAATGGAGGCGGCACTGGTTCATGAACACTGCATATCTTTTTGGGTCTCCGGTGAAACGTTCTGGTGGGGCCAAAGGATCAGCCCCAGGGAGGACAACTTGTACTGGATTGACAGATGTGGCTGAAACCAACGGAAAAATATTCCTGCCAATGGAGCCTGACCAGCCTGCGTTTGGAGTAATTGCCTAGCTAATTCATTGGTATGATCCTTGGCGACTATCAATTCCCTTCTAAGGACATTGGTTTCTTGCCGGGCAGAGTGTACTTCAGCCCGTAATTCCCCTAGTAACTGGGTTAGTTGATCAGTCTCTGATGTTTCCATGACGCCCAGGTGGATGTTTTAAAAGAGGCTTTGCGTTCTGTTACGCTCACCTGGTATCCACGGGGGTGCCACACGACACCGGATGGGAGGCTGTGCGCTGTCCTGGACCCCTTCTGCTTGTTTGTATGTTGGCTGGTGGACAGATCCTATGACAGGAGAATGGAGGGTTGAATACCGAGCCTGTGATGGGGGCTCCCACCCCCCACTGACCAAGTCCCTTCCCTTGGAGGTTATGTCTCACCTTAGTTTCTTGTGCGTTGAGCTCTCCGTCCTGCGTCTCAGTGCAGGGGTGCGTGTTAGTTGTGGGCATTCAGAGGGCCTAGTTGCTTCACTGGTCCTGTGCCCTTGTGTCGGGTCCAGACCGGCTGTGACACCGACTCTGTTTATGGAATTCAGGTGAGTCTTTCAGTCTCTGTTCCTTCTCCTGTATTCTTTTCGTTCCCTGTGCCTTTTCGGTGTTCCTTTTCTCTTTTGTGCTCTTAATGTCTATTTCTGTCTTCATCAGGGGTTGTTGCGGTTGCGGAGCTGCAGCGCCGGATGGATAAGGCTGAGGTAAGTAGTTTAGCGCGAAGCATGGCGCTGCTCAATGTGAGCTAGTTGCTAACCTGTATTTCTTTCTCACCTTCTTGCAGGGTGCAGTGCCCTGATGATCCTGAATGAAGTTCGATCGACAACCATTTATTCAGGTGAGTCGTTATAGGTGGTTTTGCTTGGTTTTCCGTCACCTTTGCAGATTAGCGTTGCGCGATGTCAAAACCCGCTGCTTGCCGAGTATGGGTTATTGCTAATGCTGTCCTTTTATTTGCAGGTTGCGGAACACTCCGGGGATGGCGAGATCACTGAGTGTGGATGGATGTAGGAGCTGTTACTCACATGTAAATGTTCCTCGTTAATGCTGTTCTTGTTCTTGCAGGTTGCGGAGCACTCCGGGGATGGGCGAGACCGCCGAGCGCGGATGGATGCACGGATGGACGTAGGAGCTCCTACTCACAGGCAAATGTTCCTTATTAATGCTGTTCTTGTTCTTGCAGGTTGCCAGTGGAATCCAGTTTGATGGCTCCAGTTTAAGCCGCCGGGAGAAGCTGATGAGCTGGAGACGGTGAGCGTTATGCTGCAGGAGTGCAGAATAATGCAAAGCGTCAATCCCAGTTCGGGCGTGGTTTATATAGCCAGCCACACCTGAATATTCGACCACACCCAAAACACTAGTATGCATGGCTCAGTTCTTGGAACTGAGCTGTATAAAGGACCTCCATGTTGGATTACGGTCCAAAGTGGTGCTTGCCTCATTCTAAATAATGAGCCTGGTGCCAAAGACTGACTCCATGTCTTTTGTTGATGGGTTTTAAGACCATTGGAGCCATTGTGGGGGGCTGTAGCCTCACTGCTGTCAGGGGGCTGTTGCATCTGAGGGGGTCAAGGATAGGGGTCGTGACAGCCTAACTTGTTCCGAAACGTATTGTTTGTGTACTGTAGTGTATTATAGTGTGATATTGAGCTGCTTCTTGCTAGTGGAATGTTTTCTAACTAAATGTGTGAATAAATGTATATTTTTTTACCAATAAACCTTGAGTGTTTGTTTGAACTACTGTAATTTCAAGTACTTTGTGCACCATCTTGTACTGCTCACATCACTCTTGAGATAAGTCTGGCTGCTCAGCTACTACTACCACATAACTGTGTAGTACAGGCTTGTACCAAAGGTGAGATTGTGCTTACACCTGTAGTCTTAATTGTGTGTAGTGTTCCCAAAGGTTACTGCATGTAATTCTGCCTAACACTGGTGGCAAGTGGTGAGGATAAAGTACAGTTATTACACTGAGAGTGCTGCTCTTACCTTTGTTCAAATAACCCACACAAGGCTAAGCACCACTAGGAAAGCAATTGTTTTATCATGCCTGACACGGATAGCTACAGCCAAGACACGCTAGTCATTTTAACAGTTGATTAGCTAAGAGAAATGTGTAAAACTAAGAATCTCACTTTTAAAGGCAAAAATAATGAATTGATAGAAAAGTTGTTGGAATATCAAAGTCTGAGAAGTAGGTCTGCTATACCTACTCCTTCAGCAAACGTGGAAAATTATGTTGAGGATGATAATGTTTCGGAGTCCAACTCAAATGTTATTGATGAGTTAGAAGAGACAGAAGATGTAGGCCTTACTGTACCTCTACCTGCTCTTAGGCCTCAACCTTTTACCACAGGGGCTCTACCAGGTCCTGTACTGAGTCCAGAGTTTGTCTCTCTTGAGAAGATGAGACTTAAGTTAGAATTCAAAAGAATCCGAGCTCAAATTGAAAGTAAACATCAAGAACTTAAACTAAGGGAAATGGAATTACAGCATGCACTTGAAATGAAGAAATTGTCTCTTGAGAATGGTTCTCTCCCAGAGTCTTCTAGGTCTTCCAGTCCTAAGAGGCCTCACATGCCCAAAGATGCAGAAAGTATGTATGAGGTTAAGCTTGATATTTTGGATTGGTTGGCAACATTTGAATATAACCACGGGATTCAGGAAATTACAGGGAATCAGCTAATTCATTGGCTCTTGTCTAGGCTACCCCCAGTTGCATCTGATGTTGTAATGGAGATGGGAGAAGTAGACAGGATGGAGAATTAAAGTGTGAAACTAGCTTTGATAGCTAGGTTTGGGAAAACTCCTTCCCAGTATCTTAAGAGGTTTAGAACCCTCAAAAACCATGATGGTATCTCTTGGGCTACCTGGGTGTGTGAATTTTTGAAAACCTTAGATGGTTGGGTTAAGGGTTACAGAGTTAACACTTATGAAGGTATGAGAAATCTGTTTATGTTAGAGTCTATCTATGATGCCTGCTCTCCTGAGCTGAGACAGCACTTGGCTGACTCTAAGGAAATTGATCCAAAGAAGTTAGCAAGGGATGCTGACTTGTGGGTTGCCAGCAGAGCTACTCACAAGGATTCTGGGGAAACTCAGAAGAAGAATGAGGGAAAGCAGCACAATGAAGATAACAAAGAGAATTCCAATACCTCCACTCCAAAAGAGGGCCACAAACATAACAAGGGTAAGCCACATGGGAAACCAAATCAGGCTAGTGTAACCCCTGGTGCTAAACCAGAGGTGGGTCAGGCCAAGCCCCCATTCATAAATACATTTGGAAAATGTTATGCTTGTGGGTCAACTGACCATGTGAAAGGGGATCCCAGATGTAAGGGTAAACCTTCAGGGATCCACACTGTCTCCTTAGCCTTCTCCCCAGAGGAAGAAGTATGAATGGCAAGCGGAAACTTTCACTTACTGGCTGAGGAACCCATGAATGTCTCAGCCAGTGTTTATTTAGTGTCCCTGGGTCTGTGGAAACAACAGAATTTAGATGTCTATAATTCAGTTCCAGACAATACTAAAGAGTATTACAAAGACTGTGTATTTGTGAATGGTCAGGAGACCCCTGCCATCAGAGACACTGGGGCCAGCATTACTGTAGTGGATGAATCTTTTTTCAAGGTAGAGGATGTTGCTAAGGCACCCAAATACCTCACTACGCTTGCTGGAGGCCCTGTTCAAATCCATCCACAGTTACCAGCTCTCATCCAGTGCAATGACATGACTGTCAAGATACCTGTTAGTGTGCAGAGTGAAGTACCTAGGAGAGTCCTGTTGGGGAATGACTTAAAACCTCTTGGAGTTGTATCAAGCACCCCCAGGCCTCCCAGCAAAAGGAAACAGGAGCAGACAAGGAAGGCCAGAGAGAGTACCTTACAAGGCTCTCTAGGGGAAATTATAGAAGAAGCTATAAACCCCAGTCCACAGGATTTACTGACTGCAATTTCTAAGAAGAAGGAGGAAAAGGGGAAACCTAAAACCTCAAGGAAGAATCCAGCCAGCACTCCTGTGCTACCTACAAAGACATCTGCGAGAGCACTGTCCAAAGTCACACCTGTGACTCCTCCACCAGCTGAGGCTGAGTGTGATGAACCACCTAGTGTGGCTGAATCTGTCATGACCCATAGAACTTGCCCCTTCTGGACTTCCTGGTCCTTATCGCGCAGGGGCTTGTATTCTTTGTTACTCCCAACATGGCCGCAACAAGCGACTTGTCTCGCACCAGCTTCCACGTCGCACACAGCACGTTCTATAAATTGGCCACGCCCCTGCGGCCCCGCGCATCTCAACGCTATCATTAGGTAGTGACTTGACGTGTGAGTGCTGTTCGGCGAATCCACTATTCCTAGATCCTGGTTCCTTCTTCCTTCCTTCACCCCTTCCCTCTAATCTGCTCCTGGAATCCCCATTCTTAGCGACCGCTACCTATTTCCTGGACATCCTGACACAGCGGCCTTCCCAGAACTCTGAACGCGCTCTGCAGCCGGACGAGACTCGAGCAAGCCTATACAAGACCCGATCCGTCCACAAGAGGAATCCTCCCGCGGAACAGAGCAAGAAGTGATCCCAGGTGAGACAGGGGGAGATTTACGACAGAATCAGCTGCTGAGGAATCAGAGCTGGAAGAGGACCTTGCTCCTGTTGGAGATCTGGATCCTACAGACCCTCCTGAGCTGCAGTCTTAACTGGCAGAAGGTGGACCCTGTAGAGCGTACTTCAGCAGAGGTCAAAGGGAGTGTCCTACTCTTGAAGGTCTTGTCCAACAGGCAGCTTCCCAGCTGGAACTGCCAGGGCCAGGGAAGCATAGGCTGTACTGGGATGATGGCCTCTTCTACAGTGAACCTACTGAGTCTATTCTATTCCAGGCGACTACAGAAGACTTGTAGTGCCTCTAGAGAGCAAACAACAGTTCCTACAGTTAGCCCATGATATTCCTTTGGCTGGTCACTTAAGTTTCAAGAAGACTTAGGAAAGGCTTTCTCTTTACTTCTACTGGCCTAAATTGGGGTCTGATGTAGACAAATTCTGTAGGAGCTGTCACACTTGTCAGACATCTGGCAAGACAGGAGCCAAGAATGTGGCACCCTTGGTGCCTCTCCCAATGGTCGGAGTCCCTTTTGAGAGGGTAGGAATCGACATTGTTGGTCCCTTAGACCCTCCAACTTCTTCAGGCAACAGGTGTATCCTGGTTGTAGTAGACCATGCTAATAGGCATCCTGAAGCAATACATATGAGGACTGTTACAGCTCAGGCTGTTGCTAAGGTCCTACTTGGTATTTTTACCAGGGTAGGTTTTCCTAAGGAAGTCATCTCTGACGGGGGATCCAATTTTTTGTCCCTCTACATGCAGGCCATGTGGAAGAACTGTGGAGGGACTCACAAGCTCTCAACTGCCTACCATCCACAGACACATAGATTGGCAGAGAGGTTTAACCATACAATGAAGAGCATGATAGGTGCTTTAGAAGAACCCCTTAGAAGAAAGTGGGACCTTCTAGTGCTCTGCCTTCTATTTGCTTATAGATAAGTCCCTCCAGAGGGAGTTGGATTTAGCTCCTTTGAGCTTCTCTATGGCCATCCAGTTAGAGGTCCCTTGGCCCTAACGAAGGAGGGGTTGGAGAGTGCTCCTTCCCCCAAGCCAGTGAGAGTCACTGACAATGTGATAGATCTCCGGAGGAGAATGTCACACATGATGGCAGAAGCATCAGATAACTTAAACAGCAGGTCAGGCTCTGGTGAAGCATTGGCATGACCAGAAGGCCAACATGGTTGAGTTTACTCAAGACCAGCAAGTTTTAGTTATGGTACCTACAAGGCAGAGGGCCTTACAGGACAAATTGATAGGACCCCTCAAGGTCGTGGGCAAACTTGGAGAGGTCTACTATCTGGTGGACTTAGGCAATCCTAAGGAGGCTCCCAGAGTCTTTCACACCAACGTATAAAAGCTTATGTCTCAAGACCAGGAGTGGGAGCTTTGCTTCTAGCTTCAGCTCAAGAGGAGGAGGAGAGTCAGGGGGCGTGGCTAACTAGCCATGGAATAGGACATGTCTTCTTGCACCGCTCCTGCCGGTCCGACAATGATTCTTGAAACTACGCTTCAAAATAACCCAGGTGTTCCAGGAATGAAGAATTGAGCGTCGGAACTAACACACTGCAATAACCTTCACAGGCGAGTGCATCGAGCCCGGCATCCAGGAGAAAATAGAATGTAAAGCAGGCGGCCGTGTGGAGACTTTGTCGCCAAGATGGCGGACAACAAAGGGATTGTGCCCGCAGCCTTGGAGGAGACCGAGGGAAGCTGAGCTGCAGGGCAGAGCAAGAGCAGTGAGCCGCTGCAGAACGCGCAACGCTTTGCCTTAGCAACTTGCTCCTGCTGCTTCCTTGTCGCAACAATGTGGCGGCGCTCCGGAGCCTGAGCAGGCGAGCTGATCGGCATAGAGGCAACAGTTGCCGTGTCACGAAGACGGGCGGCTGGTACCTACGCGGCTCCCTGCCGCTCGCGAAGGATACTGTGAAAGGCACAGACTGCAGGCAGCGGCGAGGTCCGTGTGGGAAATGCCAGCCGCGAGCGGCTTATGGATAATTGCAGGGAGCCTCGGCTGACTACAGAATGTAATAAACGATAACGAAGCACCCGCAAGCGTAGGGCGAATGGGTGCAGGAAGTGAGCTGGGTACAAACAAAGGATGGTGGCGAACCGCATGGGATAAATAACAATAAACATCCTTGGTGTGTAGTGGAGCACAAAACTCTGACTTATATGCAGCCCTATTGCAATGTTAGTTGTGTGCTGTGTCCCTATGGACGATTGTGACACTTTAGCACCTGGAGTGCGGCGGAAGCCTGCTCTTTGTTGTGAGGGGGCTTAGGAACTATATTACCACAGTGGGCAGTGAGAGCACTCAGAACCTGCACGAGGAGACTGGTAGTGCACCCAAGCGCTGCCAGGTAAAATGGATATTCGGGTGTACTGCCATTTCGGTAGCAAGAGCAGTCCATGTGCTGGCTCCTCCTGGACATTTGCCGGATGCTATGATAGTTATGAGACAGGTGGCAGGCATTGAAGTGCACAGGTAGCATTGGACATATTTACTGGTAGCACAGAAGGAGGAGCACCCAGCGATCTAAGGAAATAAGCAAAAGAAGGGCTGACCACAGCAGCCAGAGAAGATACGTGGGAGGACACAACCCACTCGAGGGTTTTGGAGACGTAGCCAAGCCTGTATGACACAGGAGGGACCGCAGCGGAAATAAGCAGTGGCATGAAGAGCAGAAGGAGCCCAAGAGATGGGTGGTCATGCTGGTGGTAGGAAGTAGTCTCCAGGAAGCAGTAAGATAATTAGAAACGTGGGAGGACACAACCCACCCAAAGACACAGCTTAACAAACACAAACTTATACAGGGGCTCCTCAAGGACAACTGCCCTAGGCCTGGAGTGATACACTGGTGTTACATCACGACAGAGAAGCAGGATTGATACGCCATAGACCAAGTAACCTCAGACACATAACTGAGATTGCAAGATGGCGGGGCGAGGGACCGTGAGTAAGAGCAAAAACAAACAATCCACGATGGAAGCATTTGCCAAGACGCAGCAGTCTCCTGCGGTGACAACGCACAGTGGCGCGACAGCACCTGCTGAGAGCACCTTAGCGGCTGAAAACCACCAGATCCTAGCGGCTATAACGGAGCTGAGAGACTCGTGGGGGATAGCGATGGCGGACCTGCGAACTTCCTTGGAGGCTAAAATAGACGCAGTAGGCATAGAAGTCACCCTGCTGCGACAAGATTTTAGGACGCTGGCAGAGAGAACGAGCAGCCTGGAGAGTGCGGTGAAAACCAACACAGACAGTAGCACCGGCAATACAAAGGAGGTTCACATGCTGAAGCAACAGGTGGCTAACCTGGAGAACCGTGCTGAGGAAGCTGAAGGGAGGGCAAGAAGGAACAATATCCACATGGTCGGACTGCCGGAGGGGGAGGAAGGCCAAGACCCTACAGACTATGTGGAGAACTTGATCCTGTAAGAAATTGGGGGCGACAAACTCTTGCAAGGATTCACGGTCAAGCGAGCACATAGAGCCCTCAAGAGGAAACCGAAGCCCGGGGCCCCTCCTAGTGTGATAATCGCAAAGATACTGAACTATAAAGATTGCGAGAAGATTTTGGAGTACTTTCGTAAAGGGGGAATGATCAAAGGGCCTCGAACACCATCACAGCATATCCTGACTACATAATGTTGGTCCAGAGGCAATGTGGCAATCAAGAGGAGGTTACGCATGGCCGGAATCAAATACATGCTTCTGTACCCCACAAAACTGAAAGTGTTGCACAAAAGCAGAATGTTCTTTTTTGACACCCCAGAGGAAGCAGCGGCATGCCTGGACCTACAGGGTTGCCCGGAACGAGATGCGGAGAAGGCCCAGGAGTAGCACGATAAGTGATTGGGATATTATATGCATATTGAAATGACGCAGAGCTGATACCCCAGTAGAGACTATGATAGTGATAAGATAAAGGGGTGCGAACGAGTAATGCTCATATTTGGCTGTGATATCTGTGACTTTGTTGAACTTAAAGGACTCAAATATAGAAGATTGAGTACATAAGTAAGTTGTGTAGCAATGTGTGGTTGAATTAAAGCGAACAGGAGCAGCAGGACGAAGGCACCCTACCCCCGAATAGTAGTAGTAGTGGTAGTCATAGGATAGCCATTAGGGCGACCTCACCCTGCTGAGCTGCGAGTACAGGCTATTGTCAGAAAGAGCTAGATGCGGGGGTGCCTGAGATCCAGGGATGGAGCTGGGCAACAGTTGGGGGGGTGATGTTGGGGATGGGAAGGGAGGTGGGAGGAGGGGATTGGGGAGTTTGGTGTGTTTTTGGTTAAGGGGAGTTTAAACTGGGGAACAAGCCTATATAGAATGAGATGGAACTTAGATTTGGACTGCATCGGTGGTGGCGGAGTGGAACTCCAATAAGCCATGGGGGACCTTAAAATAATTACCTGGAATGTTAGGGGGCTCAATAGTTATTTAAAGAGGAACAAGGTAAGGCTGTACCTGCGTAGGCAAAAGACAGACATTGCACTGCTGCAGGAGACTCATCTGACACGGGAGAAGATGGTTATGATTGCTAAAAAATGGAAGGGAGCTGTGGTGGGCTCATCATATTCTGCTTATGCTAGGGGAGTGCTTATCTGGGTGGCGCGGCATGTCCCATTTCAGAGGCTGCAGGAGATAGCTGAGGCGGATGGGAGGATGGTTATACTGAGGGGATTGGTGGAAAACAGGGAGATAAGCATTGTAAATACGTACGCCCCGAACCAGAACACAGCGGCGTACATCAGAACATTGTGTACTAATCTTAGCATGTGTATGGGGAGCGCTGTGATTTGGGGCAGGGACTTTAACTGTGTACTTAACCCAAGGGTAGATAGATCTGATGGGAAGATGGATAGACCAACCCCAGCTGCTAAAGCGCTGCAGACATTGCTGGGTGACTTTGGTTTAGAAGATGCATGGAGGATGAGACACCTCCAGGAAAGGCAATATTTGCATTATTCTGCCCCACAGCAGTTACACACGAGGCTGGACTATGTCTTTACTACACCTGAGGTAATAACAGAGATTACACAAATAGAGTATAAAGCAAGGGTCCTTTCGGACCACTCGCCCCTGATCCTCGGATGGCAATACTGCCCCCCTGAGAGCCAGGATTCCGACATGGCGCTTACGAGCGGTGGCACTGAGAGACCCCTTTTTAGGGAAGATATGAGGGAGGAGATTATAAACTATTTTGAGACGAATACTGGTAGTGTGGACTCGGCAGGAACACTGTGGGAAGCCTTTAAGGTTGTGATGAGAGGGGTAGCCATAGCAAAATCCAAAGGTCTGCAAGGTGGGATTCTGGCTGACCTATTTGAGACGGAAGAGAAAATGGAAAAGGCATTGAGGGGTGGAAGTGGCACAAAGGAGGAAATGGAGTTGATACTCAGGCTGCAGCAGAAATGCGCAGCGTACTGGGATAGATTGTGTAACCTCAATTATAAAGAATATGTAGAGAGACAGCATGCGGGAGGGGATAAACCAGGAAGGCTCTTGGTGTGGCTATATAAGAGCGAAACCCCTAGATCTACGATTAGAACAATAACGAGGGAAGACGGCAGCGTAGCGGACACTCAAGAGGGAGTCAACCAGGAGTTTGCAGACTATTATAGGTTATTATATGGAGACGATGGTAAGAGTAGTCGCGCAACGATAATAGAAACATTGGAGGATATAGGATTGCCAAAGATAAGTGCGGAGGAGAGAGAGGAGCTAGATGCACCGATTACCTTGGAGGAGCTAGGGGAGGTGGTGAGACAGTTGCCCACTAGTAAGACCCCTGGGGCGGATGGATTCCCAAGTGAATTTTATAAAGTATATAAAGAAGAGGTGCTTCCCCCGCTGTTAGAAATGCTAAATGAAGCGTTTGAGTTGGGAAGATTGCCAGAGTCACTTAGAGAAGCGATTATAATACCGCTTCCCAAACCTAACAAGCCTGGGCATAGCTGCGGCTCCTATAGACCCTTGTCGATGTTGATTCAAGACAGCAAGATATTGACAGCTGTTTTGGCAAACAGACTGAAGAGGGTTATTGGTAAACTAATACACCCCGATCAGATGGGTTATGTCCCAAACAGGAATATATCTAACAATCATAGACGACTCCAACGAGTTGTTGAGTTTGGGAGCGAAAACGAAGGTGAAATGGCAATTGTGTCCTTGGATGCAATAAAGGCCTTTGATTCGGTCAAGTGGCCATGGCTGCTGGTGGCCCTGGAGTGCTATGGGTTGGGGCCTGGATATATACGGTGGGCGAAAATACTATATAGTGAACCGCTGGCTAGAGTCAAAACGGGAACAGTGATATCGGAAGGATGACAGCTTTGCAGGGGTACCAGACAAGGATGTCCGTGGTCTCCAATGCTCTATATATTGGCCCTTGAACCCCTAGCAATATACCTGAGACAACAATATGATATTATAGGCATTGAGGTGAGAGGGGAACGTCATCTGATCTCCCTACACGCAGATGATATGCTGCTATACTTGCGGCACCCGGAACAAAATCTCCAATATATTTTAGAAGTGATGGAGAGATATGCGGGGTTGTCTGGTATAGCGGTGAACCCTCAGAAGTCTAGCATGTTTCCATTGGGTGGATACAAAGGGATTCTATTGGAGCAGTTACAGGTGTTACAGATACCATGGGCGGTTAGTACATTTCGGTATTTAGGGATAGATATATACCACACAGTGGAAGAGGAGCATAGGCGCAACACAGAGGTGTCCATTACAAAAATTGAAAATAGCATGCGATTCTGGGTGAAGTTGCCCTTAGCAATGATGGGACGTGGGGCAATGCTAAAGATGGTGGTCCTACCTAGGCTCCTGCATTATTATGGGAATATACCACACCTAATACCCAAGAAGTTCTTCACCAAACTAAACAGTATGTGCAGGGATGTCCTGTGGCATGGCACGCGAAACAGAGTGGCGCTATGGAAGCTACAGACTTTTTACAAGAAAGGGGGGATAAAACTGCCTAACTATGGGGTTTATTATGTAGCGAGCCAACTACAGTATGTTGCCAAATGGCTCTCTGATGAAGGGACCTCCGGATTCAGGCTGTTTGGACAAGATTGTTCCCCCTTTTACTTGAAAGAGATGATGTGGTTATCCAAGCAGAAATGAAAGGGCGTCCCAAGATGATGATACTGGGGTGGAAGATGTGGCGTAGGGCATGCTAGATGATGGAGAACCCGTCTCCATGCTCTCCGCAGGTACCACTAGTTGCATTAACAGGAGGAGAAGAACAACTAAGGATGATAATTAGGAATCACTCACTGGGAACCGGTTGGGTTGGCGACAATGGGGGATATCTGGCGAGAGGGATCAATAATAGACTTTGGGGTGCTGAGGGAGGAAACTGGGTTACACATGGGCCAATATATTACGTATTATAGAATGGTGCAGAAAATTAAGAGAATGTGGCCCGAAGTTATATTGGAGGAAGAACCAGATGCTGCCATAGATATAATATATGACATAGTGGAGGGGGGACATGAGGTATCTAGAATATACGAGATGATGATGTCTAAGGTAGGGAAGGAGGTCACACAATTGAGACAAGATTGGGAAGCGGAAGGTGGGAGCCCCGATGGAGGACGGGTTGTGGGAACGGGTTCAGGGGTACCATAAGAAGGTATAGAGGAATGCGAGATTAAAACAGATACAACTGTATATTACGCATATGGTGTATTTGACACCCCAGAGGATATCAAGGTTTGAATATGCAGGACAGCAAGCATGCCCTAAATGTGATGAGGAGAAAGCGGGTATGGTGCATATGTTTTGGTCATGC
Organism: Ambystoma mexicanum; assembly: GCF_040938575.1. Taxonomy (NCBI): domain Eukaryota; kingdom Metazoa; phylum Chordata; class Amphibia; order Caudata; family Ambystomatidae; genus Ambystoma; species Ambystoma mexicanum. The sequence goes on from NC_090934.1 coordinate 1,284,536,828, forward strand.
CTGGTCATTGAACGCTTCTGGACCGAAGTGGCGCAGAAACTAGCGGAGAAGGGGGTCAAGATTGTAGTGGATACAGTGTGGGCCTGTTTGTTGGGGGGGTTCCCAAGATCACAGAAACTCAAGCATGTGAATAAACTGAGGGATCTGGCATATGTGCTTGCAAAGAGAAGAATTGCTATGGGATGGAAGACATGCAACAGACCGCGAGTGGAGGTGTGGTGGAAAGATTTGCAGAAATGGGCAGATGCAGAAACCAGGGTATGGCAAGAGGCGAGAAGCGCAGGGGGGAGGAGGAGACAGAGACCCTGATGGCCTGGAAATTATTGATAGCAGAGTTGTTTGGGTCCATACGAGACCCGGCAGAACCCATGGAAGTGGAGAACCTACCACAAGATGCAAGAACGGGATGGGAAAAGTAATAGGCTGAGAACGGGGGTTGGGATAAGGGGAGCAGTGTTTAGAAGTAAGCAATGTACAATGGAACTGTTGATATATGCAGTGCTTGTTTGGTTTGTATTGTTTGTTTGAAATTAATAAAATTGTTTAAAAATTAACAAATTTAAAAAAAGAGGAGGAGGAGAGTGAACCTCTACCTGACCCACTCAGAAGACAGCCTTTAGATGAGAAGATAGAAGGAGTTAATCTCTCTTCTAATCTGTTACAGGAACAACAGGAGGAGTGAGCGTTTCTGTTAAATAAGTTTTCCTCCCTGTTTTCACTATCACCAGGCTTGAACCCTTGGGGCCAGCATGATATTCTAACTGGTGACTGTTTACCTGTTAAAAGCAGAGGTTACAGGATGTCAGATCATGTAAGAACCCACATAAAGGAAGGGGTGAACAAGATGCCTGATCTCAGGGTAATAGTGCCATCTACCAGTCCATGGTCTAGTCCAGTTGTACTAGTACCAAAGGCAGGATCCAAGGAGTTGAGATTATGTGTGGACTATAGAGCTCTTAAACCAGTCACAAAGACTGATGCCCATCCTTTACCAAGGACAGATGAACTGGTGGACAAGCTTAGTTCAGCCAAATACCTCAGTACGTTTGATCTCACTTCAGGCTATTGGCAAATAGCACTGACAGACCATGCCTAGGAGAAAACTGCATTCTCCACCCCAGCAGGCCTCTACCAGTTTAAGGTAATGCCTTTTGGTCTAAAGAATGCACCTGGAACATTCAAAAGGATGGTTAATCAAGTTCTGAATGGGATGGAGGACTTCTGCATGGCATACTTGGATGACATTGCAGTGTTCAGCCCTACTTGAAAAGAACATGTTGACCACCTAGGATATATTTTGCAGGCTCTTGAGCAGGCCCATCTGACCATAAAGGTGAGTAATTGTCAAATTGGTCACAGTAACGTGGTCTACCTTGGCCATGAGGTAGGAGGAAGTGAAATCAGGCCGTTGCCTAGCAAGGTACAAGCTGTATAAAACTGGGCCACCCCTACTACTCAAGCCCAAGTGAGGGCCTTCTTAGACCTCACTGGTTATTATATGCACTTCATAGAGAACTATGGGACCATAGCTTCTTCCTTGAATGTGATCTCCTCACCCAAATATCCCAAAAAGGTCAGGTGAAATGAGAAGTGCACTCAAGCATTTGAAGGACTTAAGAAAGCCCTTTGTCAAGCTCCAGTCTTAAGAGCTCCTGACTACAACCAAACCGTCATTGTGCATACAGATGCTTCCAATACAGGTATATGTGCAGTTCTGCGTCAGCTGGATGAGAAAGGTAGAGAGTAGCCCATTTGTTTCATCAGCAGGAAGCTGAAGGAACCTGAAACAAGGTGGGCAACCATTGAAAGAAAATGTTTTGCTATTTTGTGGTCACTGAAGTAGTTTAGACCATACTTGTATGGATCTACTTTTGTAATTCAGACTGACCACCAACCCTTGAGATGGTTGATGCAAATGAAAGGGAGAAACCCTAAACTACTGAGATGGTCAATCAGCCTTCAAGGGTTTGATTTTTTCCATTGAACACAGGTCTGGGTGTCACCACCAAAATGCTGATGGTCTCTCTAGGATGTTTGACAGACTGGAGTAAGGAGATTCATCCAGGAGTGGATTAAATACTCCCGTCCCTTAGTCTGAGGTGGGGGGGGGGGCGAGTGCTATGCTAGGGAGAATTCTCAGGAATGTGCTAATTTCCCTTACCTTTTGAGACCCCTAGCAACTTTGCTGGATTTCTAGGATTTTAATTTTCACCTGGAAAGAGTGTGAGCCTTTTTCCGCCCACTCTTTCATGTATTTTGATGTGTGTTTTACTTTTGTGTTCTTTGGAGATGGAGTTTTAGACAACTCCATAGACATCATCTTTTTCTTGTGTGTCACACAGCACCTTCAGTGCAGTGGCACAGGGATGTCTTTCAGATTTCCCAAGGTTTAAATACCTTCTCTGGGACTGAGTACTGTCTCCCAGAGCACGTAAATTTAAATTGACATTGCTAGTCTTTTTAAATTCATCGACCCAGCACACACTATCTTCCTGTAGAGTGCTGGAGGGGTTGCCTAGCATCCCCTGGGTCTAAAAACTCATATAACGGTCAAATGTTACCCTTTCCTCTTGAAATGGCTGGTGGCAGTGGTTTTAGAACAAACTGCCATGATTTTTCCTGACCGCGAACACTGGTAGCTAAAAATCGGGTCAGCCATGTTTTTCAATATGGTGCCCAAGACCCCTCTGTAAAAATAGACTGCGGTCATCTTTTTATGCCGTTTCTTTTAGGAAAGGTCCTTCTAGATTTTGTCTCTGTGCGCCAAACCAGGTTTGGTCCCTTTGTTCGATGGCCTTTGGTGGGCTTCAGTGCTGGAGCCCTCCTCTGGCGCCTGAGTGTCTGGGTGGACAGGATGTGAGGGAGGTGCCCGAAACTCCCTGTGCTTAGTCTCCTAGGAGACCTGAATGCACTCTGGCGTGAGTGGCTGGCTGACTGTCCGGCAAGGACAGCCACCCTGCTGGGTGAGTGACAGCTAGGATGGAATGAATGGGAGAAAACTGTTTAAAAGCAGGTCTCTGGGACTTGGAAGGCAGAGTCAACCACTGGAAAGAAAGAACCGAAGACGAGCTGAAGGAAGACAACTGCTGCAACTCCTGGACCGTTGGTTTGCCCGGTGAAGCCCTGCTGCAGGTCCGAATCGCCTGAAACTCCCTCGACAGAGAAGCCCCTTCAAGGACGACTTCTTCCCTTGAGCTGGTGGGAACAACCAACTCGCAAGCCACCTGGACACTGTCTCCATACTGGTCGAATTTTCTTCAGAGTGCTGTTGAAAACCGGATAGCCAGTGAAAAGGATACCAGTTTGTGGACTTTAAGGCACTCACACCTTAAAGCCGATGTTTAACCAAGCTTGTGGCTTTTTCCCTGGGCAGTGCAGGAACCTCCCGATGTCCTCCTTCATGTCCCCACGACTGAAGCTCAGGAACAGCGAGATCTGCAGGAACTACCAGGAACAATTGCCTCATCTACAGCTTTTCTTCATCCATAAGGTACTGTGCAAACGCGGTGTGGAAATCCTTTCTGCCGTTGTGAAAGTTTGTGAAACTTTCCCAACTTTGGGGTCTTGTTCGCTCCTAATCCGACATATAACTCTTTTACTGGCAACCTACTTCTAAGAACAGTGGCAAAGACTTAACTGTTTACTACCAGAACTGTGGCATCCCATCCAAGACACTGAACCTTTGACTTTGGCCCAGACCTATTAAATTGAATTGCCTCTTGTAGTGAATTGAAACTATTTGCCCTGCCTCTGAAAGTAATTGTGTTTTGATTCTTATAACCTTTGTCTTTCTACCCCTTTTGAAAGTTACTGAAGTGCCATTTTGCTCCCACTTCAGGGCAGCCTAACCTGTTCAGAAACGTATTGGTTGTGTACTGAAGTGTATTATAGTGTGATATGGAGCTGCTTCTTGCTAGTGGAATATTTTCTAACTACATGTGTAAAGAAATGTATATTCCTTTACCAAGAAACCTTGAGTAAGTGTTGGTTTGAACTACTGTAATTGCAGGTTCTTTGTGTAACATCTTGTACTGCTCACATCCCTCTTGAGATAAGTCTGGCTGCTCAGCCACTTCTACCACATAACTGTGTAGTACAGGCCTGTACCAAAGGTGAGATTGTGCTTACACCTGTAGTCTTAATTGTGTGTAGTGTTCCCAAAGGGTACTGCATGTAATTCTGCCTAACAGGCTAGTTCCCATTCGGCGAAGGAACCTCTTGCTCTCCTGTTGATCATCAACGTCGCAAATGTACTATTTCTGATAATGTTCAAAACAACACTTTATAGCAAACCCTCACAGTGCTGTAACAAACTCCTCAATGGTCTCACAATATTTCTGTTGTCTGATGGCAAATTGATAACAAGCAAAAATGTTATTCCCCTTCACCTCGTAATGCTTGTCCATCTTGGCTATGCATCAAACTGAGTCAGTTGCCCATCTCGATGCATTCAGGTAGTTTTAAGAAATTGTTGTCCAGCCCGACCTCAACAATGAAACAGTGCCTCTTCCTTTTTACTCAAATAATTATGACCATATACTGCCAACATATACTTCTGGAATATTTCTTTCCATTTAATAACCTGTGAATAACCCAGTTCCTGGTATATTTGCCATAATCTTTGAATTTGTTTCTGTTGCTTCCCTATTTTCGTGCCCTTGTTATTGGTCACCTTGTTCACAGGGACACATGTCTGTAATCTCCCTTTTAAGGTGCAATGAAAAAAACCCTTACAGAGTAACAGCCAATTGTCCTACAACATGCTCCCTTCTTTATGTGTGCAAGTGTTTCTTTCGGTCGCTACACTGCATGTGTGACGGGCACAGCACGGAGCACAGTGCCTGCAGTGAAGTGCTTCAGCTTGTTACATAGCTAAGCAACAGACATGTCAACTCCTTATCATGTCTCAAATTGCCAGGTAACAACTGGCAACACCGGACGATGCGTACTTGTATCACGTGTTCTGTCGTGTGCATGCACGGTCATGCTGCTAGGGGGCTTCCTGTGTCCTCATAGGCCCACGCACAGCCCAGATACTCCCCAATATAGGCCTGGAAAGTCCCAATGAGCCACCATTCGATTGCGCAACTCACCATGTACCTGCTCAGCCAGTTCAACCACAATCAATGGCAAGTGTGGGTTCTTTGTCATTGCTGCAACTCACCACCAGTTAAGGATGTGAACTAGGACACATCCAGTATGTGTGACTTAATTTCTTTTTGGTTCATCTTTATGCAGTAACAACTCTCTCTGTCCTCACCCTTACACCAACCACCGTACTACTTGCTTTGCATTTTCTTCTAGTGTTCTCTGTTCGCATTCCACACCCATAACATTCCCTCTGCTGACATTCCTAACACTGTGAGGAGGCCCCCTTTCTTCTAGAGGACTTTATTCCTATGGTCACTTTCCATATTCTAATATTACTTAACTAGAGTTGTATTTCCAAGTGTGAATGGTTCAGTTAGTCCTCCACTAGTGCTCTAGATGAGCATGGGTTGACCCTCCTAGGATTGACGACGCATTGGCCCTGTTAGGCATGAAGATTTGTTTGCTCTCCTGGCCAGAAAGACCATTTGTCTGTCCTGGGCTTGAAGACAAAGATTGGCCCTTCCAAGGGCTAGAAACTGATGATGCATTGCATCGGCAGGGCCAGAAACTGAAGAGGCACCACTCACCTTGGTGTTGAGAGTTAAACCACGGTCAAGTTGGTTTACCCAGGGTACTGTACTCCTCCTCGTCTTTCCACTACCCCTCTCTACTTTTGATGGGCTAGTTATTAGGTTAAGATGTACAACCAGGCGCCAGTTAGCAGACTTCTTAATGGACACAGGCCTTCTTCCACAGTATTTACCTCATTTTCAGGGTCCACCTTCTACACTTCTTCCTTCCTCCACTTCCCCTTTCTTACTCAGTACCTCTCCCAAAATGTTCCTCCATCGGTGGCCCTCATCTTCCTACACCGATTTTGTCTGTTCTTTCCAAACTGTTCTCCAAGTAATTGCCTCCTTTCTCTTGTGTCTCACCTTCCATCTCCTTTTGCCCCTTGCTAGTTTTCCCCTCATCACGCTGCTCTCCCCTTTCCCTTCTTTTGACGCATCTTCACCTATCTCTCACACCCACCTCTCTTTAAGTCTTACTCTCCTTCCACTCCCTTCGGCTTCCTTCTTCCTGTTTTACTCCGCTCTTTACTGTAACGCATGTTTCCAAACTCCCATACTAGGCCTTCTACCAAAGCCTCCCTGTACAGTCCTTCCCCTTTTGAAACTGGAAAAGGAAGGGTGTTAATTAATGTGCCCAAGTCCTTGTGTGTACGTGACAAAGTGATTGGCTCTTCTGAGTAACTCACCATCTTCGGATCTAGTGATTTGTATCAGTCATAAATTGTCAGCTGCAAACTTGAAGTCAAGCAGCGCTGTCATGGTAGCAGCCTGACTCCACCATGGTGCTTCCTGCAGGCAGTTGCACAATAACTCTGCCAACCTTCAACCTCCTCATCAGCCAACTTCATTGCATACGCTCAAGCTTAAGTAGGTTTTTTTCACAGTCCATCCTGCAGACTGTGTATTCAAATGTACTTTTAGTGGGATCAAAGACGATACCCACAGACCTTTTGGCCTTCTAATGCAAAGTTGTTCATTCTTCAAAACTCTACCAGGTCTTGCATTACAGACTGGTACCTGGCAAAGTATAAAGTGGATAGGGTAGACGCCTTGGGAATACCTTATATACTGGCTTTTATCTTTCTGAAGGTACAGCCCCACCCCCAGGGTCTCGTAGGTCCATTGCCATGTTTCCAACTAGAAACATGGTCACAGTTCTCTCATTATTTTATGCTGTCACTCAGTTCATTGTTGCACTCAATATGTAATTCTTTTCATTCACGGTTTCATATTTTCAGTCATTTATATTCCATGAAAGTATTTATATTGTTAAAGTAGGCCTTGTTTTCATTTATGATATTACTCAAGTTACCAGTTCATGGTTCTTACATATTTATCATATTCAAGATTATAACCATTTAATTGGGCCAAAAGTGTAAGATAGTTTAGCCATTGGCATAATTATGGATCTATGTGTTCAAATTGACGCTGAACTAGTTGCATTTTTTCCAAATGTTTTGTACCTACATTTTAAAATGTCAGTCTGTGGGGTAGGTCACCCCTCCACCACCCACCTCCCTTTGGTGATATAAAAAATGTAAAGAAATTGAAGGGATGGGACAGGGGATTTTCAACCAGTTTGGGGGGAGGGAAGGTCGACCAAAATCCATAAACCTATAATTATACTGTTAACTGGTGTTATGGTCACTAATAGTCTTAATAAAAATCTGCCCCTAGGAAGGGGCAAATGTGTTTTTACTGGCGTGTGAGGGTCACTAGACCACCAGGGATGGCTTGAAAGGGGGGGTGGTAATCGGAGCGTGATAGTTATTATTTGTTTTTGCTGGGCTGAACATAGGTAATTAATGTTTCGTTTACAGGTTTTTTTACGTGAGGAGCTGCAACGTTATGCAAGTAGTTTTTTTATTCTACGGCATTGGGGAGTGTGGGGAGGTATTTTGGTGGGCTGGGACACAAATGCATGGTCAGGCCACAAATTGCCCTCCATGCCAGCAAAACATTGGTGTTTCCCTGGGAGCGGCTGTCTCCCATGTGGGTCGACTGTCCACAAGCTCATGCTGCACCTCTGGCTGTGCTGTGTTACAGATTTTGCCCCCGGGGAGGAATGGAGACCCTGCGGGGTCTCCCCGGAACTGCCTCTGGACTTGGGGACGGTCGACCCACATGGGAGGCAGCCACCCAAGGCCAGAGACGTCTGGCTGGCCTATGTTACAGCTTCTCCCGCCAGGAAAGGACGGGGACCCTGCCAGGGCTTCCTGGGGCAGCCGATATGCTTAGGGATGGTAGACCCACATGGGAAACGAATGCCCAAGGCCAGGGACAGCACTCTACAACTGTGCTGAAGCTCTGGCTGGGTTGCTTTACAGCATCCCCCTCTGGGAAGGACACAGACCCTGCTGAGGCTCCCTGGAACCGCTGCTGGGTTTGTGAACGGTCAAACCACATGTGGGACAGCCACCCAAGGCCAGGGACAGAACCCCTGACCATTCTGGAGCTCTGGGCTGGCTTGCATTATGCAATTTCGTTCAGTGAAGGGGACCATAACGGGACCCCAGGGGCTGCTGCTGCACTTGAGGATGGTGGAGTCAAATGGGAGATAGATTCCAAAGGCTGGGGACATCACCTCTAGCCGTCTTGGAGTTTTGGCTGGGCTGTGTTACAGCTTTTCCCTCCGTGGAGGTATTGGCATACTGCCGGGCTCCCTGATGGGGAAAAGCTGTAACACAGGCCAGCCAGAGCTCCGATATGGTCAGAAGTGATGTCCCCAGCCTTGGGCAGCTGTCTCCCATGTGGGTTGACCATCCCCAATCATAGCGGCAGTCCCGAGGAGCCCCGTGAGGGTCCCGACATTTCCCAGAGGTAGAAGTTGTAACGCATAGGCAACCATAGCTCCAGGATAGTCTGGGGTAATGTCCCTGGCCTTGGGCAACTGTCTCCCATATGGGGCAACCATCCCCAAGTGCAGCAGCTGTCCCAGGAAGCCCCCGGCAGGGTCCCCATCCCTTCTCCAACGGAAATTCTGTAACACAGCCAGCCAACACTCCAGGATGGTCGGGGGGATGTCCCTGGCCTTGAGCACCTGTCTCCCATGTGGGTCGACTGTCCCCAAGTCCAGCGGCAGTTCCGAGGAGCCCCAGCATGGTCCCCATTCTTCCTCAGAGGGAAAAGCTGTAACGCAGCCCGGCCAGATCTCCAGGATGGTCAGGGCTATGTTCCCTGGCCTTAGGTGGCTGTGTTACAGAATTTCTGCAGCCAGCAGCGGTTCCAGGAAGCCCCGGCAGGGTCCCACTCCCTCAGGGAAGGGGACCCTGCAGGGGCTCCTTGGGATAGCCGCTGCTCTTGGAGATGGTCGCCCTATATGGGAGACAGCTGCCCAAGGCCAGGAACATTACCCCCAACTATCCTGGAGCTCTGGCCAGCCTGTGTTACAGCTTCTCAACTGGGAAAGGTTGGGGACCCTGCCGGGGCTCCCTTGGAGTGCCGCTGCCCTTGGGGATGGTGGACCCACATGGTAGAGTCGTCCAAGGCCGGAGACATCACCTCCGACCATCTGGGAGCTCTGGTTAGACAGCATTACAGAATGTCCCTCAGGGAACGGATGGGGACCCTGCCGGGGCTCCTTGGGACTGCCGTTGGACTTGGGGACGGTCAACACTTTTTGTTTTTCGCCCAGGTAGGTGCACCCACACATGAGGTACTGTTTTCATCCAGACACCTGTGGGAATGTGGGAAGGTAGGACATGTGTTGTTGGCGGTATGTTTCAGTAGTTTCCAGGTGGGAAATGTCTAAAAATTGAGTTTTTTCCCTGAATGTAGACTTTGACAGGCTTTTGGGTGATAGATTTGAGGGCAATTCACGCAAGTCTGACCTCTGTGGCTTCCCACGGGAGTCTGCTCTCCCGAAACACTTGGGTTAGCAGTGGTTTAGCTTTTTCTCTTTGCGCCCAGGTAGGTGCACCCACACATGTGAGGTACAGTTTTTGTCGGGACACCTGTGGGAACTTGGGAAGGTACATGTGTTGTTGGCACTGTGTTCTGGTGGATTGGAGGTGGGACATGTCTGAAAATTGAGTTTTTCCCCTAAACTTTGGACTTTGCCGGGACTTGCGGGTAATACATTCTGGGGCGATTCGCCCAAGTCAGACCTCTGTGGATTCCCACGGGTGCCTTCTTTTCGGAAATGCATTGGGTTCCGTTTTCCTTGGTGGCTGCGACACCCCAGGCCCAAATCTGTAGGTTATCCACAAGAGCAAATTCCTGCAAAATCTGCTCTGCCGAAACACTTGGGGTTACCAGTGGTTTAGCCTTTTCCCTTTGCGCCCAGGTAGATGCACCCCCACATGTGAGTTAACGTTTTCATTGGGACACCTACCTGTGGGAAGGTAGGACATTTGTTTTCTCTTGGTTTTCATACATTTGCTACTGCACTTTGTTACACAACCCTTTGATCTCCCAAATGTAAACTACATTTAGTTGCTGATTTAGGCACTGTATGCTTTTATAACCTGCACAGGTCACCTACCCTTTGAAAGGTCTGCCTGTGTTCTTTCAAAAATTGTATGCTTGCCATTCCTCAAATTTATTTTCTGTATTTACACATGCTAAGTACGCCTGTTAGACAGTCAGCATAAAAATCCTGTGTACCATGTCTCAGTTTTTGGCTTGTAGTATTGCTTGTTTTGTGAAACAATACAAAACATTTGTGATTTCCTAACTGGAAGAGTCGGGGGAATGTAGCGGGGTATTGCTTTTCGCAATATTCACAGAAGCCATTACCTTATAGGTCCAACCATGTCCAGCACATACCTTTTTATATCTGTCATTTTTCCAATTTTTCCACAGACTATGGGCATTTTCCCTACATAGATGACGCCTGACCTGCGCAAATCACCCTTTCCTAAACCTGGAATTTTGTCTACTTTTCAGAAATGTATGCCTTTCTGTCTTCCCATTCAACTTTCCTACTCTCCTCTTCCATTTAGTCCACGCATGGACTATTGGCAAAAAAGGGCAAAATCGCCTACCTCTCAGAAAATTGATGGTAAACTTATAAAAATGTTTTGTTTTGGTTTCCACTCAACCTGTTCTTGAAAGCCTGGAAAATTTCGAATTCAGCACAGCAAACATTTGTTCCTAGCTCTCACAAGGAAAAAACCACAGGCTTCTTTGTACATCATTTTATTGGCATTTTCTGAAAAAAACACAAAATGTGCTCCTTTTTGGTTATTTTCTCTCACCCCCATACAGCAAACTAGGATTCCTTGGTGGCGTTATGACCACCTACATGTGGGAAGAAAGGGGGCCAAATTTGGCTGAGATATCACACGTAACAAAAAAGTTACAAGGGATTGAATGGCAACATGCCGAAACCACCAAAAACGGGCTTGGCAATTAAGGGGTTAAAAACAAATAACATTAGCTTAAAGAAATAAATAGACAATTGGGTAATGGAAGTGTTTTTATTATGACAGGTGCCTACACTGTAAAGCAACAAATAGTACACATACATGTGTAGACTTGATACATACTATACATTACATAGTATATTTGGCAATTCCCTTTTTAAAACCAAAGATCAAATTGGTGGAGCCATATGGAGTGATCCTGCTTTACCTGGGGGGATTGGAAGATAAAGAAGCCGAATACTGAAGCATTTGTGGAAAAACAGTTCTCATAACGGCACAAGAAAAGCTGCAAGAATTTGATAGCAGAAAAAGCAAACTTTATTATTGCAAATGTTCAAAATCTTTTGTCACAATTGATTTATCGGACAGTGAGTTAAAATAACATGGAAAGCATCTCATGCAGCCTACAATTAAAAATGTGATTAGAGTGGAAGGAACTCAGAAGCACCTGGCACATTTTGAATCCGTTAAACTGTTTGCACTTTAGTTTGGCATTTCCAATATTTACGATTTGCCTTGGTGAAGTAATATGGTTCTGCGTTGACTTTATGATGCATTTTGTACTCAGCATGTTTATATGGATATATAATGGATGCATGTACAGGGCAATTTTGTCAGTATTTAACATCAGGCATTCGCCAAGCGTAGTGGCCAAGCAGAAATGTACAGACAGAATTTGGCCTGTAGATATTCTGCCCCATTTCCATAAAAGGCAATAAAGCACTAACACTTCCCGAGTCGGGCAGCCAAACCACATCGTCAACGTTGGTGACAGCACACCCTCTGTGCCACATCCTGGACGAAAACCGGATTGGGAAGTGTGGAAATAGAAAGATTACTCAAGAAAGGGCACACAAAGGCTTCAAAAAGCTTCATAAGAATATTCCAAGATGGCCACCGTGACGACTCTGCTAAGAAGGATTTCTGAACTGTGACCAGGAGGGGCAGAGGTTCAGAAGGCCAACCTAGTTTCTTGGAACAGGGTAACCTCTGGACAAGCCAGACCAATCAGGGTAGCTATGGCAGGCGGTCAAGACTAAGTCTCAGGAGGGGTGAGGGTGACTGAAGGACCTCAATGAGCACACTGAGCAAGGACACTTACAAATTACTCCTGACAGGTGCGATATTAAAAATATAGACACATTTATTACAAGGCCTTTGTAACATAGACCATAGCAAAGAATCACAGTAACACCAAGTAAACCAATTCATCACACTCAATACAATATACAATATATATACAAGAACAGGGGGGTCTAAAAGGTTGACTGCACAAAATATGTCGACAACATAGATGGGAAGGAAACAGGCCGTGCAGTTAATATTTAGGCCCAGTTCAACATCAGTTATTCACCTAACTAAGAGGCAGTCCAAGCCCTAAGAAGAGGGGAGCCTTGTGTTCAATCGTACATGTAGTGCCAATGGGCAAAACAGGGTCTCTTCAGGGGTCTCCAGCAGCTCGGGAAGGTGGATAAGGCGATGAAGAATATGTTCCCACTGTTCAAGAAGGACCTCCACTTGAAGGCAGAGGCAGTTCGAGAGTTTGGGATGGAGTCGCTATTTCACAATAGCAGTGGACAAGAGAGGGGCCACCAGGGGCCACTCATGCGTAAAAATGGGCTCTTGTGCTAGGGGCTACCGGTTGGGGTATTGATTACTCACCGGTCCCTGATGCAAGGAGACCCAAACTTTGGCAGGTTAGTCCAATTCGGTGGCACGTTCGAATGCGGCAAAAAGGATGTCTCAGCACCTTTTAGTTCCTGAGATCCAGCGAGGATTCCCTAACGGGACAGTGGCGATTTCTCCACTCCGGGTGGATGAATCGCCCCAGTTTCATTGCAGCAGGCTTCAGGGGCAAGAGGGTCACAAATGCAGCAGGGCAACATGGTAACAGCGTTTACTCCGGTCCGGCGCTCTCGTCTCACTTCAGACCTGGGAATGCCAAGTGTACGAAATTCGGTGTGAGTGTGCTGTGGACAAAGAGCTAGCAGATGGCAGAGACAGAGCAAAGGTCCTGCGTAAGCTGGTCAGCCCTCTGGTTGGCCCAGGGACACTTCCGAGAAAGCTTACTTGCAGGTTTTGGTGAAGGTGCCGAGAATAGTTGGTCCTACTATTCCAATGGGTCGAAGCGTCTTCGCAGACCTTCTAGGACGACCAGATGCAGAGGGGTGCCTCGGACAACAGCGGGCTCAGGGTGCCAAACCTTCCAGCGGGTCACCAGCGGTTCCTCGACTCAGCTTCGTAGTTGCAGGATACTTGGATCTTATCCTTTGTTCAGTGAGAATTCAGGAGATCGACATGGTAGTGGTGTTTCCAGCCTCCTCTTATCCAAAGTTCCCTTTGCGCCAAAACGGAGAGGACCCAATGGGAGATCTGCTCCCAAACACACACTCCATATGTGGACCAATCACAGACCATGGTGGTCTCAGGCATTCAGGACACTCCAGACTCTCTGGCACCAGGATGTGTATTGGGACCAGACATCCCAGCCCACATCCTGGAGGCACACACACAAGGCACGCAGAAGCCCGCAAAAGCATTGGGATTCGTGGGAAAGTGCATGACGAAATAAGGACTGGCCCGGGTCGACTCCACCTGGGGAAGGTGAAGGGGCAAGATGGCCAAAGGACGGACAAAGAACCTTGTGGCATGGCATTTTGGAGCAAGGCCACCTATTCGTGCCAAATGCGGTTAACGTGGTTAACATGGCAGGAAAGGGTTAAAAATAATGCGTAACGATAGCTGCCACCAATCCTATCCGTCACACATCTGCACAGTTCATAAAAAGTCTAGCGAGAGTATCTAGGGCCTTTAGAAATTACTATAGACCCAAGTGTGCTGTATTGTAAAATACATTGCACACTTGTTACATGTTGCACAAACGTTGCAACATGAGGAAAGGACTAAGGGAAACAAATTCTCCCAGTACTGAGTGTCTTAAGGGCACGTCAGTTTCCCCATACAAAGTGAGCGAAAGCCCAGAGGAGTGCAGCTGAAGGCTGTGCTTCTCTGGCAAAGTCAGTCAATGCTGTTTAAACAGCAGCAAAAAGTTTGGGGGTTGACACATGGAGGGAAAATGACATACACATGTGAAATCTTTCCTAACACTCGCCCCTCCCAGACTAAAGACAGGGGGAACTAATCCCCCCCTGGATGAGTTTCTTGTTCAGGTCGGTTAAACATTCTGGACAACCCATCAGCATTGCTATGTTGGACACCTGGCCTATGCTCAATAGTGAAGTCAAAGCCTTGCAGACCTATGGACCACCTAAGCAACTTTGGATTCTCTCCCTTCATGTTCATTAGCCACTTTGAGGGCTTATGGTCAGTTTTCACAGTGAAGTGGGTCCCATAGAGGTAGGGCCTCGGCTTCCTTAGGGCCCCACAACAGAGAAACATTCTTTCTCTACTGTGGACCATCTTAGCTCTCTGTCCTTAAACTGGCGATTAATGAAGCCAATAGGGTGTTCCTTACCCTTCTCATCTACTTGTGATAGTACAGCTTCTATCCCAGTGTCAGAGGCATCTGTCTGCACAATAAAAGGTCTTTGATAATCAGGGGCCCAGTTAACAGGGGCCTGGCACAAGGATTCTTTTAAGCCATTGAAGGCCTTCTCACACTATTCAGACCAAGTTACCTTCTTGAGTTTCTTTGGAGTAGTGAGATCAGTCAGAGGGGCAGCTATGGTACCATAGTCTGCCATGAAATTTCTGTAGTACCCAGTGAGTCCCAAAAAGGCTCTCACTTGAGTATGTGTAGTGGGAGCATGCAAATCTTGTACTGCTTGTACTTTACTGGGTATAGGCTGTATCCTCCCTCCACCTACTTCATGTCCAAGGTAGACCACTGATCCTTGTCCAATCTAGCACTTACTGGCCTTTATGGTCAAGTGGGCCTTCTGAAGAGCCTATAACACAATCCCAAGGTGTTTCACATGGTCTTCCCAGGTGGCACGGAAAACTGCTATATCATCCAGGTATGCTAGACAGAATTCATCCAACCCATTCAACACATGGTTCACAAGCCTCTGGAAAGTGGAAGGGGCATTCTTCAACCCCAACCCAAAAGGCATTACCCTAAACTGGTAAAGACCCTCTGGTGTTGAGAAAGCTGTCTTCTCCTTGGCATGCTCTGCAAGGACTATTTGCCAATAGCCTGCAGTGAGGTCAAACGTGCTGAGGTACTTGGAGGCACCCAAAGTATCCACCAGCTCATCTGTTCTAGGTAAGGGGTGTGCATCTGTCTTGGTGACAGCATTCAGAGCCCTGTAGTCCACACAGAACCTCAATCCAGAAGTACCTGCCTTTGGAACCAAAACCACTGGGCTGGACCAAGGACTACTGGAAGGTTCAATCACCCCAAGATCCAACATTTTGTTGACCTCTGTCTTTATGTAAGACCTTACTTTGTCTGACATTCTGCATCCCCTACTTTTGGTAGGTACACTGTCTCCTGTGTCAATGTTATGTTTGCACCAAAGTGTCAAACCTGGGGACTGTGAAAACAAGGGGGAGAACTGCCTAAGCAAAGTTTTCACCTCAGCCTGTTGATCAGAGGTCAGGTGAGGGGCCACTTGGACACCCTCAAAGGAGCTATCTGAAGGACCGCTTTGGAACAGGTCGGGGAGAGGTTCAGACTCCTCTTCTTTAACATCTGAAGCCAACAGCAGTGCTGCGATTTCAACTCTTGGGATGAAAGCCTTCAGCCTATTTACATGGAACACTTTTGGAGCCTGACCAGCCCTTCCAAGGTCCACTAAATAGTTGACCTCACCCAGTGACTCCACCGCTGTGTAAGGGCCTGACCACTTGTCCTGTAAAGCTCTAGGCCTTATAGGATTCATGATCAGGACTTACTGACCAGGGTTGAAATTTATGAGGGATGCCTTCTGGTCATACCAGTGTTTCACCAGAGCTTGCCCTGCCTTCAACATTTCAGACCCATTAGGAGTACCATCCTTTTTCTGAGCCCTATCACATAGTCCACTACGTTGGTAGTTGTGGGTGGAGTGGGCATCTCCCATCCCTCCTTGACTATGGCCAAGGGTCCCCGTACAGGGTGACCAAACAGAAGTTCAAAGGGGCTGAAGCCAACACCCTCTTGTGGTACCTCTCTGTAGGCAAATAGTAAGCATGGTAACAGAAAATCCCATTTTCTTCTTTGGGGTTCTTCCAGAGCCCCAATCATGCTATTAAAGGTCCTGGTAAACTGTCCAACTAGGCCATTGGTCTGTGGGTGATATGCAGAGGAAAACTTATAGGTGACCCCACATTCCTTCCACATGGCCTGCATATACTTGGACATAAAGTTGCTGCCTCTGTCAGACACAACTTCTTTAGGGAAGCCAACCATAGTAAATATGCCAAGCATAGCTTTGGCAACTGACTTGGCAGTTACAGTTTTCAATGGGATGGCCTCAGAATACCTGGTGGCATGGTCGACCAACACCAGGATAAACCTATTGCCTGAGGATGTTTGGGGGTCAAGGGGACCAAAAATGTCGATCCCTAACCTCTCAAATGGTACCCCCACACTGGCAGGAGGCACAACTCCTGCAGTGACTTTCTACTTGCACCCCCCATCTTGGGCCAGTAGAAGTGCATGGATAACCTTTGCTTGGTTCTCTTGATTCCAAGGTGACCAGCAAGGGGCACTTCACGCGCCAGCTGCAGGAGGAAGAGTCTTGCAGCAAAGGGAACCACCAACCTCCTATGGTCTCCTTCTGCAGACTCTGTAGGTTCACTATACAGGAGCCCACCTTCCCAATAAATCCTGTACTTCCCAGGAGGTTCACCCTCAAGCTGGGAGCAGGCCTGTCTCCTTAGGCCTTCCAGAGATGGGCACTCACGTTGGCCCTTACTAAATTCTTCCCTATCAGGACCACCTTCTACTAACAAATCATTTAGTTCAGGATGGTCATGTGGGTCAATTATTTCAGGTATCACCACCTCCTCGTCAGGTCCTGGTGATTGACCAACTACCTCTACCTCAGTGGTAGGTGAGTTACGGGGAATGTTTTCTTTCCCTCTTTTGGATTTTCTTACTCCTTTAGCCTTGGGTTTCCCCTTTGGCTGGGGCATGACATTGGTCTTGGCCAGTGCTGCTCTTGTTTGAGACCTTGTGCAGGGTCTTTCAGCTGTATCTCCCACAAGCCCTAAAGCTCTGAGATAATTTCCCAGCAAGACCTTTCCTGGGACATTCCTCTGTATGCTCACTGGAATTCTGACTTCGGTACCATTGATAGTAAGAGTGACAGGTATTACTGGGAACATGAGAGGTGGGTCATCAGCCAACTTAGTGGGGGCCAGAGGAGCTCTGGCAACTTCCTCTGGTCCTCTGGGTCTACCAAGGTAGAATCCACTACAGTTTGACTGCACCCACTATCCCTAAGAGCTGGAGTATCTACTCCATTGATCAGCACCCTGTCTTTAAAGTAGTGCTTGGTATTATCTGGAATCCTAGCATAAGCCTCTGAGACTTTAGGCTCCCAGGAACCCAGGGAAACTCAAGCTACCTCTGCTTCTATCCCACTGGGGAAGGAGACTGAGGAGAAGGATGCCCCTGTAATCTTTTCTTCCTCATAGGAGGAGAATGCCAGATTAGCAGAGTGGACCCCCAAGGTTTTGACCTTACTTCTGGGATCCCCCTTCACATGGTCAGTTGCTCCACAAGCAAAACAAGATCCACTGGATCTGTTTACATAGGGAGGCTTACTATAACCAGAGTTCTGTTTTGGAGGCTGACCTCCACTACCTGTGAGTTCTCTTTTGTCTTACCCTTATTTTTTATTGTGTGGCCCTTATAGGAGGACATTTTATCAGTTTCTCCCCCCTCCTTATCTTTGGACTTGTTCCCCTCCTCCTGCTTACCAGGATGAGTCTTGTCCTTATGGGACACTCTATGTGACACCCACAAGTCTGCTGCTATGGCACGTTTCTTAGGATCTATCTCCTTTGAATCTGCCAAGTGCTGGTTAAGCTCAGGGGAAGAAGATGCAAAAATGTTTTCCAGCATGACAAGACATATCATACCTTCAAAAGTAGAGACCTTATAACCTTCAACCCAGCCAGTCAGGTTTTTTAAGGATTCAGTTACATAAGATACCCCAGTACCACCTTCTTTCTTTTTGTACTCTCTGAATCTCTTTAAGTATTGGGCAGGAGTCTTTCCAAACTTTAAGACGAGAGTTTGCTTCAACATTGCAAAATCTGCTCTCTCAGCTTTTGACATTTCCAGAATGGCACTGCAGCCAGAATGGGGCAGTCTGCTAAGTAACCAGGAAATTTTATCAGCATTGTCAACTCCACAGGCATACTCAAATGCATTCAGCCAGTCCATAATATCATTATTTTCCTTATACACACTGAGCAGATCCATTGGCAACCTGAAGCTTGGCCAGTTCCAACTGGTAATCCCTGTCTTTCTGTTTTTCTGCCTGCTCTATTTTCAGTTTGGTCATGTTGAATTCAAGCTTCTTCTCCCTAAACAGCAGTTCTTGCTTTTGATTTCAAGCATGGCCTCACCTTCAGTACTGGCAAAGGAAACACTAGACATTACATCCTCCAAATCCTCATGAGTCCCATGAACAAGTGCAGCGACGGATCTGTCAGTTCTGCCAGTGGGAGCAGCCCCACCTCCTTCTGTACTGTCCACAGGAGCTATGGCACTAAGCTGAGCTTCTTGCCAGTCCATGATTCTTTGGATCATTTCCATTTTTGTGCCTCTCAGCACACATCCTTCTCAATGTTTCAGATTTAGAAGCATTTAAAGTTAACAAGGTACTTGTTTCCATACTGTTTGATAGGACTATGGCCTTTTTCAGTTATACTACAACTATTCACTATGTGTCCTGATAGAAATAACTTGAAATGCCTTCACTAGTATGCAACACTGGATACCTTCAGTCTTATCCCACCGCTTCCACCAATTTGTTAAGAAGGATTTCTGAACTCTGACCAGGAGGGGCAGAGGTTCAGAAGGCCAACCTAGTTTCTTGGAACAGGGTAACCTCTGGACAAGCCAGATCAATCAGGGTAGCTATGGCAGGGGGTCAAGACTAAGTCTCAGGAGGGGTGAGGGTGACTGAAGGACCTCAATGAGCACACTGAGCAAGGACACTTACAAATTACTCCCGACAGGTGTTATATTAAAAATATAGACACATTTATTACAAGGCCTTTGTAACATAGACCATAGCAAAGAATCAGAGTAACACTAAGTAAAGCAATACATCACACTCAGTTCAACATCAGTTATTCACCTAGCTAAGAGGCAGTCCAAGCCCTAAGAAGAGGGGAGCCTTGTGCTCAATAGTACATGTAGTGCCAGCGCACGCGGTTGTTCCAATGGGCAAAACGGGTTCTCTTCAGGGGACTCTAGAAGCTCGGGAAGGTGGATACGGCGATGAAGAATGAGTTCCCACTATTCAAGAAGGACCTCCACTTGAAGGCAGAGGCAGTTCGAGAGTTTGGGATGGAGTCGCTATTTCACAATAGCAGTGCACAGGAGAGGGGCCCCCAGGGGCGACTCGTGCGTAAAAATGGGCTCTTGCGCTGGGGGCCACCAGTTGGGGTATTGATTACTCACCGGTCTCTGATGCAAAGAGACCCAAACTTTGGCAGGTTAGTCCAATTCGGTTGCAGGTTCGAATGTGGCAAAAAGGACGTCTCGGCACCTTTTAGTTCCTGAGATCCAGCAAGGAGTCCCAAACGGGACAGTGGCGATTTCTCTGCTCCAGGTGGATGAATCGCCCCAGTTTCACTGCAGAAGGCTTCGGGGCAAGAGGGTCACAAATGCAGCAGACTTGCAAAGGACGTTGCCGGAGCAGGGCAACAAGGTAACCGCGTTTACTCCAGTCCGGGCGCACTCATCTCACTTCAGACCTGGGAATGCCAAGTGTATGAAATTCGGTGTGAGGGTGCAGTGGACAAAGAGCTAGCAGTATACCAAGGTTCGAGGGACTCCTCAAAACAACAGCGTAGACAGATCAGGGGTCCTGCGTAAGCTGGTCAGCCCACTGGTTGGCCCAGGGACACTTCCGAGAAAGCTTACTTGCAGGTTTTGGTGAAGGTGCCGAGAATAGTTGGTCCCACTATTCCAATGGATCGAAGCATCTTCGCAGACCTTCTAGGACGACCAGATGCAGAGGGGTGCCTCGGGACGACATTGGGCTCAGGGTGCCAAACCTTCTAGCGGGTCACCAGCAGTTCCTCGACTCAGCTTCGTAGTTGCAGGATACTTGGATCCTATCCTTTGTTCAGTGAGAAGTCAGGAGATTGACAATGTAGTGGGGTTTCCAGCCTCCTCTTATCCAAAGTTCCCTTTGCGCCAAAACGGAGAGGACCCAATGGGAGATCTGCTCACAAACACACACTCCATATGTGGACCAATCACAGACCATGGTGGTCTCAGGCATTCAGGACACTCCAGACTCTCTGGCACCCAGGATGTGTATTGGGACCAGACATCCCAGCCCACATCCTGGAGGCACACACACAAGGCATGCAGAAGCCCGCTAAAGCATTGGGATTCGTTGGAAAGTGCATGACCAAATAAGGACTGGCCCGGGTCAACTCGACCTGGGGAAGGTGAAGGGGCAAGATGGCCAAAGGACAGGACAAAGAACCTCGTGGCATGGCCATTTTGGAGCCAGGCCACCTATTTGTGCCAAACGCGGTTAACACGGTTAACATGGCAGGAAAGGGTTAAAAATAATGCAAAACGATAGCTGCCACCAGTCCTGTCCCTGACACATCTGCACAGTTCATAAAAAGTCCAGCGAGAGTATCTAGGGACTTTGGAAATGACTATAGTCCCAAGTGTGCTGTATTGTAAGATACATTGCACACTTGTTACATGTTGCACAAAAGTTGCAACATGAGGAAAGGACTAAGGGAAACAAAGTCTCCCAGTACTGAGTGTCTTAAGGGCATGTCAGTTTCCCCATACAAAGTAAGCGAAAGCCCAGAGGAGTGCAACTGAAGGCTGTGCTTCTCTGGCAAAGTCAGTCAATGGTGTTTAAACCGCAGCAAAAAGTTTGGGCGTTGACACATGGAGGGAAAATTACATACACATGTGAAATCTTTCCTAACACACTCCACCGCGAGGGGCGCGCTCCTCCCCGGCGACCCGAAAAAGGAGCAATAAGCAGCATTAAAACCAAGACCCCAGGGCAGCAAAAGCAAAGGGGACGACCCAAGAACCGAGCGGTCCCCAAGAACACTCCAACTAGAGCGTTTGAAGGCAGAGAGAGGCAGAGTGAGTGGACCTGAGACCGCCAGCAGTGATGCCTGCATGGGGACTGGCAGCCGGAGGTGATCAGAGAGAACCCCTGCAGGTCCTGCAGAAAACGTTCAGACACTGCAACATAGGCGAGACTGGGGAGTGTGAGCGGACCACTGCTGATCCCCGGCAGGCGACCTGGGGGGAGACGAGGCTGCCGGACTAGTTCGCCTGCTGTGCCTGGGCTCCGCTGGCACACGCACCGCGTCAATCCAGCAGAGCCGGCGCGGCCCGGACATCCAGCTACAAAAGTAAGGAGGGGGAGCGGGTAGTATTCCCCTGAAATCCTACACCTGCCTCAGCCCCATACAGCAAGCCCGGCAGTGCAGGGCCTCTACAAACCACACAGCGCAAGGCCCCCATGAGCTGTGATGCGCCCCAGCTGGCGGAGGGTAAGCAGGCATAAGGGAGTCAGCAGCCATGAAGCGGGCACGCAAGCCACTCCCCTCCCAAACAACGGACATGGAGGTTCATGAAAGCATCTGCCCCAATGCACCACAACCTACACCTGGAAGGGGACCCCCTACAGTGGGAGACACGCAGCATACCCGCATCCAAGCAAAGGCCGAAACCCAAACCATTCAGCAACATCAGAGGCAAACTGCATTCATAGAAGGGCGACAGCACTAAGTCTCCTGCAGCATCCCCCCAGCTAACGGCCAGGGAAGGAACCCGGTGGGGGGGGCGTGTGCTCCCAACCCCCAGCATTGGAATCCGCAGTAGAGCGCTGCTCTACTCCACCATCCAACCTCATGAAAATTAACATTGCCATGCAAGATTAACCGAGAAGGAACCTCCAGGGGGGAAAGAGTGTACTTAGAGGCCCAGGAGCGGTGGGAGCACGGGGGGGGGCCCAGGAAGAAATTCAAGAAGCTCCTGGGCTCCGGCCCAGTGTGACACCGCGACCTTGACCACTTCAAGGTCACCTTTGAGCATACTAGCCCCACAGCACCAAGGGGGCAACCAACCCAGGCTCTAAAGGGGAGCTAGACCCCTGCGGTGCGCAGGAAGGAGAGAGGAACACCCCCTACCTACAGAACAACTGGCCAATACCCTGGGGTCAAGAGGAACCTCAGGGGCCTGGGGAGAAGCCCCCCACAGTAAGGTGCAGGCACTCGCCATCACCAGGCAATGCCACGCAACAAGCCCGAGGAGGCCAAAGAGAGCCCCCAGGGGCCAAGACCTCAAAAAAAACAGGAAAGGACCCTCCAAAGGCTGTGGAGAAAGGAGGGGGAATCCCCGGAGGAAGAGGATCCAGCAGTGACAGAGAGGCAGGGGTCAGAGGAACCCCCAATGCTGCCACAGGAGCAAGAGGTCACAAGCAAGGTGCTGCAACAGTGCTTTAATTAATTCCTTTGCCATATAGTGACACGCACTTACAGCGTTTTGCATTTTGAAATCTTGGACATAAACTCTAATATTGTTCGGCCCCTACCACACGGCCGGATTATGACTGGTGACTTAGCTTTATTTACACTTTATCACCTAGTACCCCTTTAGCCGGGGTGAATTGGTCTGAAATAGCTGCACTCTTTTAATAGCCAGCTTGTTCACCATGAATAACATCCATTCGGGTGAGACCCTTGCTTAGTCCAGTATAGGTCTGTCCTGACACACTATGTGGTGGCACAGGCCACCTGTTTTCCCTTAACTGATTGAGGACGTGCACAATGGACCTTCATCATTATTATTTACTAGTTCCAACAGACTAGTAATAAGCATGGCAGTTGGTCGGGATATATGTACAGATGCATCGAGTTGGCATAAATGCAGATTTGTGACCCACTGATGTACATGTCTTTCTCTATTCCATCCCATTGGGTGTGCTTCAACCTTTTCTTTTTCTTTCTCTCTCTCTTTTTTCTTCAGTCAGCAGAAACGCAGTTGGCGGAATCTAGACAGAGTTCCTCTATCAATGAATCTCATCCTACTATGACATCTTAGCCCCATAATCTAGGGGTCTACTCTTTCCTGAGGTTTTGCCCAGGAAGAGCTGGCTTTTTCTAATTCTGAAGTTTTGGATTTTCATGTTGAATGTTTGACTGACTAAGTGCGCTATTCCAGCTTTTTACGCATTTGCCACTGGGATTGTAGTGAGTTTCCTCATTAATTTAGGCTCTCCTCTCCCGATGACTTGTGCTGTCGGATTTACTTTGAATATGCGCATCAGGTCCAATGGGATGGAATATACTTCTACATCCCGGACCCTATTATGGTTCCTATAATATCAGGGATGTCATTTGGGGTCACCAGAGGTCGCAAGAGCGACCGCTGGTGATTAGCCAGCGATCCCTGTCAATCTCTTGCGACCTGTGGCTGTGGACCAATCAGAGGAGAAGGGGGTGTGGCCACAGCGTGCTGCGACGCTTGTCCTCCATTTTGATTATTGATGCATGTGCACACCGAAACGCGTGCTTCTCCTCCAGTTTGTTTGTGTCCAGGCAGGCTGCAGGCATCCACCACGATCCGACCATCCACCCCCCGAGTGCCCCACTGAAGAAGGCCAGGCAGGCGCGGCAGGCCAGTGACTACTTCGACGAGGCTCAGGCTGCAGTGCAGGCAGGTGAGTGAGTTGACCGGTGGTCCATGGTCGCCACCGTCGCCGACGGTCACGGCCGCAGCACCAAATTCATTTTTACTAAAGTTACAAATAGATGCCGCCGGCGGCAGCTTAACCACATTGTAAGCCGCCACCGGCACATATTTGCAACGTTAGTAAAATGAATTTGGTGCTGCAGCCGTCCGACGGCAGCACCAAATTCATTTTACTAACGTTGCAAATATGTGCCAGCGGTGGCTTGTTAAGCTGCCGGCGGCGGCGCACATTTGCAATGTTAGTAAAATGAATTTGGTGCCGCAGCTGACGGCAGCACCAAATTCATTTTACTAACGTTGCAAATATGGGCCGGGCCGGCGGCGGCTTGTTAAGCTGCTGCCGGCGGCACATATTTGCAACGTTAGTAAAATGAATTTGGTGCCGCAGCCAACGACAGCACCAAATTCATTTTACTAACGTTGCAAATATGTGCCGGGCCGAGTCACGCAGGATGCAGCACCTGTTTGCCTTACCAACTGTCACAGTTGCCCAAGTCTTGCATCCAGTTAAATAAAAATAAGATGCTGGAATATGTTACTGGATGATTTAAAAACAATTGAAGTGGCTGAAAGCAACAGTGTTTTCCATTTTCCAAAATATGTATTGTCACTTGCTGAATGCCTCAGAATTGGTTACTCCAGCTATGCTGTTGGTGGTTTATTCATGCTTTCAAGTTGAAACCATTAAAACGGATAATATTAGAATAAAAATGTTGACTTGGCTTCAGTTTGTTAAAAGTTCTTTTTATTGGTATTTCAACAATACAAAATAGTTTGCACAACTTTGGCCCTGAAAATATATTGCCGCACGTGCGGATTGCATCATTTAGGCTCGCCGTCTAAGCAGTAAGCCTACTTCACATCCTTGCTGCATGCTGGCACTTTCCTCTGAGTCTATCTTACGCCTTGAAAAACGCATTACGCTCAGCCGTGCTGCTCTCCCTTCTCCCCTAAACCCCAATTTATAAACAAATAACAAACTATGCCCGCTTCTCCCTTGTCCCACCCGCCCTCCATCTATCTGTCTCCCCCTCCCCAACTCTGTTTTCGCTTTCACTTTGTCCTTTTATGGCAGAGGCACAACATACATTACCATAATGTCTTCAGCCTCTGTTATGCTTATTACTGCTTGACCTGTGCCCTTGCCTATACACACTGCTTCTTCTACCCACAATTTCCACTGGGTCGCCCTCCACATCTTTCTGCCTGCGAGCATTGACCACTCTGCCCATCATCGGCCCTCAGCCACAATGAAAAATGGCACGTGACTCCCAATTATTAAGGAGCTGGTTGTCTGCTACATGCTCCTGTTACTAAATCCCTCTACTCAAGGCCCGCTGAGGATTTATTTAGTAATCTTTGCCTCATCAGTTATGTTATCCTTTATTAAAACATGCTTTGCTTGTGCTAGACGAATCAAGGCCCATTTTCTTCTACGGATTGTGGGTAACCTATTGTCTGAGCTATGGCAAATGCAGATGAGAGCATCCCTTTGTTTTCTTTGTATTTTTGTGCATTTATTTTATTAAGACTTTTTATTTAGTGAAAAACGAGTACAGTAGAGTAAGGTGGTAAATACTGCCTGCACTGATTTACCACCACCACGACATAGGAAAGCCTAAACATTCCTTTATATGTTCTAACTTTGGACTTTTAATGGAATTTAGATTGTAATCATTGTATTTGTTATTAAAGGTTGAATAATAACCATATGATATATGAATGAATAAGTAAATAAATAAACATTCCATTGATCACTATATCTAGAGATACTAAGGGGGGTCTCATGGTCACTTTCCAGTGTTTCAGAATCTCAATTATTTCCACCATAAAGCTCGGTAGCACCACATCTTGTGTAATTGGGCATTTTCACAGTCAATTGACATCACTTCCCGTGGGGGTGTGGTCAAATGACATCACTTCCCATGGGGGTGTGGTCAAATAACATCACTTTCTGTGATGTCACTCTTGGGGGTGTGGTGCTGTGGTGTCACTTCCGCTACCCCTGGCATTTTGGTGAAATGACATCCCTGTATAATATGACTCTATATTGAGCTTTTTTTGGACTCTTGTTGAGTACCTAATTGTAATTAATTGTATCGAGTAACTGTGGGGTTGCTAGGGTAGGTCAAGGATTTTTAACTGTGTATTTTTTAACTTTGTCACATGTCTTTTTTTCCTTTTTTCCTTTTCCTTTTTTGTTAAATTTCTGATGCATTCTAGTGATGAATGGGATAAAGAAGGAACGCAAGGATTATTCATACATACAGATGAAGATTGCGGCTATGGAAGGACACAGGGAACAATATCAAGAAGTCCACCCATTGACTGTATAAATGAAGTGATGTTCCAACAGTTTATAACCATTTCAGTCCTGTCCTGAGGAAGACGACTGTCAAGTCGTCTCTCTCTTTCTTTAAAGAGACAAACGCCTTAGACACTCTTTGAGGTCGTCGAAACTACCTACTTAGTGATACCAGTGTAGCACATGAGAACGGTGGAAGCTACACTAGGTACTGGTGGTTGACTGTTGAGGTCGAAATGGTGACAAGTGCTGTAGGTTGGAATTTTTTATCATCTCTGCACTACAAGCCTGTCTGACTATTCTTAAAATTAAATTTTTCTATAACAAGAGGCTGGAGAGCTACTGTATTTTTGTATTTTTGCATTTAGCATTTTTCTTACTTACTACTTTTTATCCTAAATTGATTGAACAATTCCAGCCATACTTAGAATTGATTTTTGGACTGTGCATGCAGTTTAAAATCGGGGATAATAATAGGACCCCATATAGGGATCCTTTTTCTTCCCTATATTCCTTCTCCCTTTGTTAGGCAGAATCCAGTGCAGTTCCCTTAGGGAGCACTACACTAGATTAGGACTAGAGGTGAGAGTAATAAATACCCTTTGGTACCAGTCTGTACCACAAAGATTTAGTTGGTAGCTGTGGCTGAGCAGTCAGACTTATCTCAAGAGGAAGATGAGCAGTATTCGGGGTTTACACATTAGGCCCAGTAGACTATCGAACAAGGAAACACTGACCAAAGCTTTGTAGTTAAAAAGTATATATACATTTATTTTATACACTTCTAATCAAACACATGTATCACAAGTATCAAGCAAGTTAAATTAAGTCATGGAAAAATATACACACTCCATATATGAATTGTAGACCAAGTGAACCAGAGTGGAAACTGAGCAAAATGGCTCAGTGAAAACTAAACACAAGGGATCCTCTAACAATTCCTCACAAGGGAGGGAAAGCACAAGTTATTCAGAAATAGATTCTTATACACCCTAGCAACACTTCCCATCAGTTGTGGACCAGTTCAGCAAGACAGTGCATCAATATAAGCAATACTTAGAATGAAAACTGAGCAAAATGGCATTTCACAATGATTGTGCAGTGGGAAGAAAGAGTAGTTATAAGAAAGGGGTGCACCACACAGTTCAAATGTAGAATCAATCTCGAGAAGGCAGATCTAACAGATGTGACCAGAGTCAGTATGCCTGTGCCAGAGTTGGTGGTACAGGGCAAGGGCCCAGGAACAAAATGTTCTTGTAGCTGCAGTCAAGTCTTTGGTTAACGATATTTGAAAAGGTGGTTGCAAAAGTTGAAAGGACAATGTTAAGAGAGAGAGGGCGGCCAACCCAACAGGTGGGTAAAGGATTTAAAACACCTTTAGCACTACCGCGAAGAAAGGGCAGCCTGGCGGAACAATGTACCTTAAATGAAGAAGTGGCTCCTGCGGTGGCGGTTGTTCCTGGTAGTTCCCGCAGTTCGGGTGATCCAGCAGAGGAAGAGATGCTCTCGTCGTGGAGGAAGGTTCGAGTTACTGCACTACCCAGGGATTAAACCAGCCGCGGTGCTGCCTGACGAATAAAAGGTACGCTCCTTTAAAACGCAGTCCGGGTGGACTGGTGCCTGGCTATCCAGCCTCCGAGTACAGGGTACGGGAGATTCGACCAAGGCAGGTCCGGGAAGGCGATTGGCAAACTGGTTGGCCCCACCAGCTCAAGGGAATAAGGCTCTTGCAGGTGAAGATCTTCTCTCGTCGTGTGGATAAAAGTGGTGAGACGCTGCAGCAGGGCTTCACCGGTTGTTCAGTCATTGCAGATGTCTTTGGCTTCTCTCCTCTTTGGCTTCTTAGTTCCAGTGGTGACGTCTTGCTCTTCCAGTCCTCAGGACCCTGCTTTTATGCAAAATGATCCCCATTCATACAGCCTAGCTGTCACTCACACAGTGGAGTGGTCATCTTGGCGGGAGACCCTCCAGCCTATCAGGATAGAGTGCGACATGGGTTGCGGAGGCAACCCTGTCCAGAGGTCCTACTCCCCCTCCAACACAACGGACCCACCCCAGACTCAGTGGCGCTCAAAGGAGGGCTTCTCTGTAGAAGCCCACCAAACGGATGAACAAAGGATCCCCGACCTGGGTTAGGAGTTTAGAGAAAGACAGGAAAAAGAAGTTATATTAAGGTTCTGGCAAATAAAACCTACCAGAGCAAAGGTAATATTAAAATGCACCGGCGGTAAGTTAGAGGCTGTCAGAAAATGTGGTAGCCTCGAACAATGGGAAAATACCATAGGAAAATATTTGCGGTCGAATATTTATGGTAGTAACCACTGCCACCAGCCAGAAACTTTTGAGAGAGGGACTTTAGGGTACCCTCTCGAAAATGAACACAGGGGAAAAACTATTAACCCCTTCCAGTACTTCCAAAGTAAGATGGGTTGTACTGCTTTAGTTCATAGGATTTGACTAGTATAATCAATGGGGACTTTACATGCCCTGGGAGACAGTAGTCAGTCCCAGGGTATGGAGTCTATGTTTGGGGGTTGCTACGACACCCCTGTGTCACTGCACAGAGGGTGCTGTGTAACACATGTGAATAAAGATGGTTTCTATGGGGTTCAGAAAGATCCCATAGGCATTAAACACAAAAATACCCTGAACACACATAGCAAAAATGCCTAAGAGTGGGAAAAAGAGTGTCACTCTTAGCAGGTAAAAAGAAACAAACCCTTCAAATCCAGCAAAGCTGCTGGGGGACTCTATAGGTAAGGGAAATTAGCCATAAACTGAGAATTCTCCCTAACACTCGCCCCCCCCCAGATTAAGGGACAGAGGATGTAATCCACTCCTGGATGAGTCTCTTACCTCTAGTCGGTTATAAACATTCTAGAGAGACCATCAGCATTTTGGTGGTGACATCCTGACCTGTGCTCAATGGTAAAATCAATCCCTTGGAGGCAGATTGACCATCTTAGCAGTTTGGGGTTTTCCCCTTTCATGTGCATTAACCATCTCAAGGGTTGGTGGTATGTTTGAATGATGAAAGTAGATCCATACAAGTATAGTCTAAACTTCTTCAAAGCCCACACAATGGCAAAACATTCTCTCTCAATGTTGGCCACCTTGTTTCAGGTTCCTCCAGTTTCCTACTGATGAAGCAAATGGGGTGTTCCCTACCTTTCTAATCCAGTTGACTGAGTACTGCACCTACCTATATTGGAAGCATCTGTTTGTACAATGAAGGGTTGGTGGTAGTCGGGAGCTCTGCGAACTGGAGCTTGACAAAAGGCTTTCTTCAGGCTTTCAAAGGCCTGATTGCACTCCTCATTCCATTTGATCTTTTTAGGAAACTTTGGAGAAGAGATTACATTCAGTGGAGAAGCTATGGATCCATAGTTCTCAATGAAATTCCTGTAATACCCAGTGAGGCCTAGGTAGGCTCTCACCTGGGTTTGAGTAGAAGGGGTTGTCTAATTTTGCACAGCTTCAATCTTGCTGAGCAAAGGCCTTATTTCAACACCTCCTACCTCAAGCCCAAGGTAGACCACTTTACTCTGACCAATTTGACATTTGCTTGCCTTTATAGTCAGATGGGCTTGTTCCAGAGCCTGCAAAACATATCCTAGGTGGTCAACATGTTCTTTCTAAGTAGGGCTGAACACTGCAATGTCATCCAAGTATGCCATGCAGAAGTCCTCCATTCCATTCAGAACCTGATTAACCATCCTTTGGAATGTAGCAGGTGCATTCTTTAATCCAAAAGCCATAAAGTTAAATTGGTATAAAGCAACTGGGGTGGAGAATGTTGTTTTCTCCTTGGCATGGTCAGTCAGGGCTATTTGCCAGTAGCCTGACGTGAGGTCAAATGTGCTGAGGAACTTGGCTGAATCAAGTCTATCCACCAGCCCATCTGTCCTTGGTAAAGGATGGGCATCAGTCTTAGTGACTACATTTAGAGCTCTATAGTCCACACAGAATCTCAACTCCTTGGATCCTGCCTTTGGTACTACCACAACTGGGCTAGACCATGGACTAGTAGAGGGCTCTATTACCCCGAGGTCAAGCATCTTGTTGACCTCTCCTTTGATGTGGGTTCTTACATTTTCTGACATCCTGTAGGCCCTGCTTTTGACAGGTAAACAGTCATCACTTTGAATATCATGCTGGTCCCAAGGGGTCAAGCATGGTGCTAGAGAAAACAGGGAGGCAAATTGATTCACCAAAACTTTTCACTCCTCCTGTTGCTCAGGTGTCAGATTAGAAGAGCGATTAACTTCTTCTATTTTCTCATCCAAAGGTTTGCCTCTGAGGAGGTCAGGTAGAGGTTCACTCTCCTCCTCCTCTTGAGCTGAAGCTAGAAGCAAAGCTCCCAGTTCTGGTCTCGAGACATAAGCTTGTAGACGGTTGATGTGAAAGACTCTAGGAGCCTCCATAGGATTGCCTAAGTCCACCAGATAGTTCACCTATCCAAGTTTGCCTACAACCTTGAAGGGTCCCATCCATTTGTCCTTTAAGGCCCTCTCCCTTGTTGGGACCATAACAAGAACTAGCTGCTCTTGAGAGCGAACTCAACCATGTTGGCCTTCTGGTCATGCCAATGTTTGACCAGAGCCTGACCTGCTTTCAAGTTATCACTTGCCTCAGCCATCATGTGTGACATTATCCTCTGGAGTCATATCACATAGTCAGTGACTCTGACTGGCATGGGGGAAGGAGCACTCTCCAACCCCTCCTTGATCAGGGCCAATGGACCTCTGACCGGATGGCCATAGAGAAGTTCAAAGGGACTGTAACCCACTTCCTCCTGAGGGACTTCTCTATATGCAAAGAGAAGGCATGGCAGTAGAAGATCCCACTTTTTCTTAAGAGGGTCTTCTAAAGCTCCTATCATGCTCTTCATGGTTCTGTTAAACCTTTCTACCAATCCATTTGTCTGAGGGTGGTAGGCTGTTGAGACCTTGTAGGTAACTACACAATTTTTCCACATGGCCTTCATGTAGTGGGACATAACATTTGACCCCCTGTCGGATATTACCTACTTAGGAAACCCAACCCTGGTCAAAATACCAAGGAGGGCCTTAGCTACAGCCGGAGCTGTAACAGTCCTCTTAGGAATTGCTTCAGGGAACCTAGTAGCATGGTCTACTACAACAAGTATAAAGCTGTTGCCTGAAGAAGTTGGAGGATCAAGGGGACCAACAATGTTGATTCCTACCCTCTCAAATGGTACTCCCACCACAGGGAGAGGCACTAGAGGTGCCATGTTTGTGGAGCCACTTTTACCAGAGGTTTGGCAAGTGTGGCAACTCTTGCAATACTTATCTACCGCAGCCCCCATTTTAGGCCAATAAAAGTAGAGAGAGAGCCTTTCCTTGATCTTCTTGAAGCTCAAGTGACCAGCCAAAGGTATCTCATGGGCTAGTTGCAAGAATTGGAGTCGGTTTGCTTGGGGTACCACAAGTCTTTTGTAGTCCCCAGGGAGTGACTCTGTTGGTTCACTATAGAAGAGGCCATCTTCCGAGTGTAACCTGTACTTCACAGGCTCTTGCCCTTCAAGCTGAGAAGCTGCCTCGTGGCGAAGACCTTCCAGAGTTGGACATTCTCTTTGACCCTTACTGAAGTCTGCCCTTTGGGGTCCACCCCAAAGGGCTCAGGATGGTCCACAGGGTCAAGATCGCCAATGAGTTCCTGGCCTCCTGCTAGATCTGAATCTTCAGGCTCTAGTTCAACCACACAGGGTTGTACCTCACTCTCAGCCTCAGTTGGAGGACGAATCACAGGTGTGATTTTTGACAACCTAGGAGATTTCCTGGATGGTAGCACTGGAGTGCCTTCTGCTAGTTTCTTCTTTGAAGCCTTGGGTTTCCCCTTTGCTTCGGGTTGCTTTGAAATAGCAGTTAGTAACTCCAGGGGAGTAGGAGTGATTTCTTTTTCTATCATCTCCTCAGGAGAGCCCCTCAAGGTCCTCTCCCTTGCAGGTCTAGTAAGCTCCTGTAAGAGCTTACTAGGAGGTCTGGGAGTACTTGACACTACTCCCAGGTCTTTCAGATCATTGCCCAACAGCACCCTTCCTGGTACTTCAGATTGTACACTCACAGGTATCCTGAAAGTCATTTCATTGCACTGGATGAGAGCTGGTAATTGGGGAAGCATCTGCACAGACCCTCCAGCTAACTTGGTGAGGCGTTTGGGTGCCTTAGCAACATCCTCCACCTTTAAAAAAGATTTGTCCACCACAGGTATGCTGGCCCCAGTGTCTCTAATGACAGGGGTTTCCTGACCATTGACTAGGACACTGTCTTTATAATACTCTTTAGTATTTGGAGGGATAGAATTATACACATCTAAATTCTGTTGTTCCCACAACCCTAGAGATACTAAAGATACACTAGCTGAGACTCCAATGGGATCATTGGCTATTAGTTGAAAGTTTCCACTGACCATATGTACTTCCTCCTCTGGAGCGAAGGCTAAGGAGACAGTGTGGACCCCTGAAGGTTTACCCTTACACCTGGGATCCCCTTTCACATGATCAGTAGTGCCACAAACATAACATTTCCCAAATGTCTTTATGAATGGTGGCTTGTTCTGATCTCCTTCTGGTCTGGGACCAGAAGGTACACTAGCCTGATTTGGTTTCCCTTGTGGCTTACCCTTAGACTTTTGTTTGGGGCCCTCTTTGGAATTGGAATTATTTGAATTCTCTTTGTGGTCTTTCTTTGGCTGCTTTCCCTCATCCTTTTTCTGAGATACCCCTGAATCCTTGTGAGTGGCCTGTTGGCAACCCACAAATCAGCAGCCTTTGCTAGTTTCTTAGAATCTAATTCTTTTGAATCAGCCAAGTGCTGTCTGAGCTCAGGAGAGCAGGCATCATAGGTAGACTCCCGCATGACAAGATTTCTCATTCCTTCATAAGCGTTAACTCTATAACCCTTAATCCATCCCTCTAAGTTCTTCAAACACTCATTCACCCAAGTAGCCCAAGGGGTACTATCATGCTTTTTGAGGGTCCTAAACCTCTTAAGGTACTGGGAAGGAGTCTTTCCAAATCTAGCTATTAAAGCTATCTTTACACATTCATAATCCATCCTATCCACCTCCCCCAACTCCATTACCACATCAGATGCAACAGGGGGAAGCCTAGAGAATAACCAGGGGATCAACTGATTCCCTGTGATATCCTGGAGCCCATGGTTATATTCAAACATAGCAAGCCAATCTAATACATCCAACTTAGGTTCATACATACCCACAATCTCTTTAGGCATCCAAGATCTTTTTGGACTGGAAGATCTAGAAGATTCGGGGAGAGAAGCATTTTCCAAAGACAATTTCTTCACCTCAAGCTCATGGTTCAGCACCATTTCTTTAAGCCTTAGATCTTGATGTCTCTGTTCAGTTTGGGCACTAATTCTTTTGAATTCAAGTTCAAGTCTAATTTTTTCTAGTGAGATAAATTCAGGACTTAATTTGGGACCTGGTAACGGTCCAGTAGCCACAGGCTGTGGCCTTTGAGCAGGCAGAGGACCAGAGGGGGTGACATTGTTATCCTCCTCTTCCTCATCTGTCTCAACAATAACATCGTCAACATTATCCTCATTACTGTTTTCTACATTTGCTGGAGTAGTGGGCACTGCAGCACCACTATCCAGACTTTATTTCTCTAACAGTCTATCAATCATTTCTTGTTTCTTGCCTTTGACAGGAAGACCTTTCTGTCTACACAGATCGCTTAAATAATCAGCAGTATTAGTAAGGAGGGTCTCCTGGCTGTAACTTTCCATAATTTGTTTAAAATAAACTTGTGATAGTTAGTGTCGGGGGGAAGTTCTCCCGGGGTCGGCTCGGCCGTCCGCGGACCTCCGGGCAGGGAGGCCCCAACTCCTCCCGTATATCCCAAAAGGAATAAGTATGAGACACACGCAAGAAGCAAGGTGATTCTGCTGTTTATTAAACCAAACGGCAGGGATGGGTCAAGGATCGTACGCGTCCGTCCTGGCACACACAATCTTGGGGCTCGCAGACCCTTTTTACCTTAGTATGACGCGCTACTTGCGTCACCTGGGAAAATCAGCAAAAAAACCTATCGCCACTCTGGATTGGTTCCTCGAGTGGTAGGGTTAGTATAGCATACGTATAGAGAGCATTGTTAGTGGTCGAGGGTTAGTCAGGTGGTATACTTGGGTTGTCCCTTCAATTTGATACATGAAAATTGTTACATGAAGACCCCTGAGGATTGGTCAATGTTAATGGCGTCAGTGATAAGAGCCCCATGTTCTGATTGGTCCATTGCGAGCCCCCAGTGTGGGACCATCGCTGTTCCCAGCTCGCGGTGCACCTGTCATTTACAACAATGTTTCACTATAGGAATGTGCAGACAGTTTGAGGATTTATTCATATGCTGGAAGGCCGACTACTCCCACCGCTGCAGATGTTCATCGAGTCGCTTAATTGTATCTGCCTGTGTCTTGAGACGGGGAATCCAGGCGCCTCCCTCCTCCTGGCCTGGCACTCTGTCAAGTTCGGCTTGGTCACGTGAGGTGGGACCGTGGTTGAGGCATTATTCTGCACAATTAATATTGCTTTTTCCACTGTGTGTCTGGCTTAATTAGCAGGTGTGACCTTGGCGTCGGCTTGTGGCATGCGAGTTTGCAACATTGTGCCCTTGACTGTCTGCTTTCGTCGGGCTCCTTCTGCAGGGTCAGCAACTGAACTCTTGCTTATTAAATGTTCATGGAAACTCTTGCTTGCGGCCTACTTGGGCCTGGTGCATAGGTGGAGGCATTTGATGCACGGCGCTTTAGGTTATGGTATCATATTGCTTTATCCCGAGTATCATGTCTTCGTTATATTCCTCATTATGGCACATGGGTTTTAGGGGAAGCGTGAGCAAGCATTTTAGATGCGTTCATTGTGCGTCTTGCGTTTCTGCGTTTTGAAAACCCTATGTGAAAATAATAAAGATGCGCGTCAATGGGTGTATCCGTCACCTACGTCATAGCACTGAATATGTTCTTCGTGTGGATTGGTGTGGGGGTGTCCAGTGTGCATGTTTGCACGGGTGTGCTGACCGTTAGCTAGGTCGCCATGGCATCTCTAACGATGTGTTCATTTACTGTTAAATGGTTCAGTCGAGTTCGTCCATGCCGCAGGTGTCGGCATGGGCAGGGCAGGCTGGTGGGCGTGTTGTTGGGCACATCCGTATGTTCCTGTACCAGGGTATTTGGTCGTCTGGTAAATGGGCAAACTCCTCTCGTGGCGGGTGCCTGGGCCGTGATCCTCTAGGCCAGGGGTGAGAGGGGATTGGTGGGAGCCTTTTATTCCATTCTCCCACTTCATTAGCCTTGAACCAAAGCACTAGCAGAACTCTAAAATGTAAATCTAATACTTTTATCCTCACCGCTGTACACCAGTGTTAGGCAGAATCCAGTGCAGTTCCCTTAGGGAGCACTACACCAGATTAGGACTACATGTGAGCGCAATAAATCCCCTTTGGTATCAGTCTGTACCACAAAGATTTAGTTGGTAGCTGTGGCTAAGCAGTCAGACTTATCTCAAGAGGGAGATGAGCAGTATTCAGGGTTTACACATTAGGCCTAGTAGACTATGAAACAAGGAAACACTGACCAAAGCTTTGTAGTTAAAAAGTAAATATATATTTATTTTATACACTTCTAATCAAACACATGTATCACAAGTATCAAGCAAGTTAAATTAAGTCAAGGAAAAATATACACACTCCCTATATGAATTGTAGACCAAGTGAACCACTCAGTGAAAACTAAACACAAGGGATCCTCTAACAATTCCTCACAAGGGAGGGAAAGCACAAGTTATTCAGAAATATATTCTTATACACCCTAGCAACACTTCCCATCAGTTGCGACCAGTTCAGCAAGACAGTGCATCAATATAAGCAATACTTAGAATGAAAACTGAGCAAAATGGCATTTCACAATGATTATGCAGTTGGAAGAAAGAGTAGTTATAAGAAAGGGGTGCACCACACAGTCCAAATGGAGAATCAATCTCGAGAAGGCAGATCTAACAGATGTGACCAGAGTCAGTAGGCCTGTGCCAGAGTTAGTGGTACAAGGCAAGGGCCCAGGAGCAAAATGTTCTTGTAGCTGCAGTCAAATCTTTGGTTAACGATATTTGAAAAGGTGGTTTCAAAAGTTGAAAAGACAATGTTAAGAGAGAGGGGCGGTCAACCCAACAGGTAGGTAAAGGATTTAAAACACCTTTAGCACTACCGCGAAGAAAGGGCGGCCTGGCGGAACAATGTACCTTAAATGAAGAAGTGGCTCCTGCGGTGGCGGTTGTTCCTGGTAGTTCCTGCAGTTCAGGTGATCCAGCAGAGGAAGAGATGCTCTCGTCATGGAGGAAGGTTCGAGTTACTGCACTACCCAGGGATGAAACCAGCCGCGGTGCTGCCCGACGAATAAAAGGTACGCTCCTTTAAATCGCGGTCCAGGTGGACTGGTGCCTGGCTATCCGGCCTCCGAGTACAGGGTACGGGAGATTCGACCAAGGAAGGTCTGGGAAGGCGATTGGCAAACTGGTTGGCCCCACCAGCTCAAGGGAAGAAGGCTCTTGCAGGTGAAGATCTTCTCTCGTCGTGTGGAGAAAAGTGGTGAGACGCTGCAGCAGGGCTTCACCGGTGGTCCAGTCGTTGCAGATGTCTTTGGCTTCTCTCCTCTTCGGCTTCTTAGTTCCAGTGGTGACGTCTTGCTCTTCCAGTCCTCAGGACCCTGCTTTTATGCAAAAACATCCCCATTCATACAGCCTAACTGTCACTCACACAGTGGAGTGGTCATCTTGGCGGGAGACCCTCCAGCCTATCAGGCTAGAGTGCGACATGGGTTGCGGAGGCAACCCTGTCCAGGGGTCCTACTCCCCCTCCCACACAACGGACCCACCCCAGACTCAGTGGCGCCGAAAGGAGGGCTTCTCGGTAGAAGCTCGCCCAACGGACGAACAAAGGATCCCCGACCTGGGTTAAGAGTTTAGAGAAAGACACGAAAAAGAAGTTATATTAAAGTTCTGGTAAATAAAACCTACCGGAGCTAAGTTAATATTAAAATGCACTGGCGGTATGTTAGAGGCTGTCAGAAAATGTTGTAGCTTCGAACAATGGGAAAATCCCATAGGGAAATATTCACGGTCAAATATTTATGGTAGTAACCACTGCCACCAGCCAGAAACTTTTGAGAGAGGGACTTTATGGTACCCTCTCAAAAATGAACACAG
Source organism: Ambystoma mexicanum (assembly GCF_040938575.1). Lineage (NCBI taxonomy): Eukaryota > Metazoa > Chordata > Amphibia > Caudata > Ambystomatidae > Ambystoma > Ambystoma mexicanum. The sequence goes on from NC_090934.1 coordinate 1,284,574,280, forward strand.
GGGAACAACTATAAACCCCTTCCAGTACTTCCATAGTAAGATGGGTTGTACTGGTTTAGTTCATAGGATTTGACTAGTAAAGTCAATGGGGACTTTACATGCCCTGGGAGACAGTAGTCAAACCCAGGGTATGGAGTCTATGTTTGGGGGTCGCTACGACACCCCTGTGTCACTGCACGGAGGGTGCTGTGTAACACATGTGAATAAAGATGGTTCCTATGGGGTTGAGAAAGATCCCATATGCATTAAACACAAAAATAGCCTAGAACACACATAGCAAGCATGCCTAAAAAAAAGGGAAAAAGAGTCTCACTCTTAGCAGATAAAAAGAAACAAACCCTTCAAATCCAGCAAAGCTGTTGGGGGACTCTATAGGTAAGGGACATTAGCCATAAACTGAGAATTCTCCCTAACACACATTTTTCTTTTTCTTTTATTTCTCTGGTACAGCTGATGGGGAGTCGTTTTGTACTTTCCACTTTGCTCCCATCCTGTATTGTAGGGTGATTATTTGGTAGTCATGCACTTTACTTGTATATATTCAATATTGATTGTCTGGTTTTATGCTGTTTTATTATGGACTCAGCAATATGTGTTATGTAACTAAATATGTGAACAATAAAGATAACCTGATTTTATATCACCCTTGACCTGGCCTATCCCCTCATTGGGCTCTTATACTGATGGTTACCTATCTTGCTTGATTTTTCCATCAGTTTGTCCCACGTGACCCTCTTCGCATTTGCTGCTTGTTCTGTTACTCCCCTGGGTCTACGTGGTAGGGGATGCCTATCCTTGATCATATGGAACAGTGCTTTAAGGCATTCAGTGACCAAATGATGGCTACCCTTCAGATACAATTAAGCCGAATATGCACAGAACGTGCACAATCCCTGCAAGAGATCAAAGGTGACATAGTTGAATTGGGTGACAGAGTTGATGCCAATGAAAACGCCATTCAAGAACTCAATGAAGACACCCAGAAGATAGATGTATTAGCGGAGCAGCTGGCGGTAGCGACACACAACCTGGAGCTCCAAGCAGAGGACTTGGAGAACCGCTCGAGAAGGTCCAACAACAGGGTGAAGAAGCTGCCAGAAAGTGTGAGTGATGCCGACCTCAGGGAAACAATGCAGCACATGTTCAAAGATTTTCTGGACATAGAGGCTGGGGGAGAAATTCTCATAGACAGAATTTACACTGCGTGGGTTCGCAGCGAGAAGAACCCGGGGCCAGGCCAAGAGAAGTGGTGATGGCTTTACAGTGATACGACCAAAAAGATTCGATCCTCCAAGCAGCGAGGAAAGCAACCCTGATAAAGGTGAACAGAACCATCATAGAACTTTTCCAGGACCTGGTCAAATCCACACTAACAAAGAGGAGGCAAATGGGCCCGGTGACCAAAGCCGTTACCAAAGCCCAGATAAGATAAAGGTGGACATTCCCCTTTGGAATGGTCTTCAAGCGGGAAGGGCGCCAACACTGCATCACCACGTTGGATGAGGGACTCAAGATCCTTAATATTAAAGAAGAAGGGGATGCATAGGGAGGACATAATAGGAGGACGCAACATGAAGGCCACCAAGAGAAGCCATGGGAGTGGAGAAGAGTAGAGGGGTCAAAGACAAGACGCAAACAATTGCGTGGCCCAGGGGGGCAGCAACCAAACCCCCCAGGCTGAATAGGCCATCCACTTAACAGCAGCAACAGGGATCATGAGACAAGGGTTAATGTCAGCCTAAGGGTCGGCTTAGGGAGATGGGGTTGGGGGGATGGTGACGGATCTTGGAAACAGGGGAGAGCAGAGGAATGGCTCTCCACGCAGTTATTCTCCAGGATGGGAACGAGACCCGGCAACCTAGGACGACGTTGTGGCCAGGGGAAGTTGAGCCGAGTCCAGCTGAAGGGAGCAAGAGGATGGGAGGCGGGGGGACTGAGGGGGATCCCTGCAACATGGTTACTCTCAGGGCGCAATGGGGTATGGATAGCAGAAAAGGGATCCAAATACTAACACTTAATGTTAGAGGACTAAACACACCGGCTAAGAGACGGAAACTGGAGAACCTCCTCCAGGATACCAAGCCTGACATTGTGACGCTCCAGGAGAACCAAATTCGTAAGCAAGACAGACACAGAATGAAGTTGAGAGAGTACCCCAGGTTCTGCAGGCCAACGACAAGAGCAAGGCTCAAGGGGTCCGCATAGCATTTAGAAACCTACCTGACATCCAAATAATAGGCACAAAAGCCGACAAGGAAGGTAGATTCCTCTTCGTCCAGCTACAATGGTGGCCTGGGGGGGCGAACGTTTCACAATCGCCACAGTGTACTCCCGTAACTCAGGGCAGGATGGATACTTGCGGGGGGTTTTGTAGAAGCTAGACCAGTTCACAACAGGCCAGCTAAACTACAGGCTAGCATAAACAGAATGGCATTAGCGGCTCCATGGCATTAATTAAAAGGGGACTCCGAGGGTATACTTACTACTCACATGTGCACCAATCATTCTCAAGAACTGATTACATATGGATTTCGGTGACACTGCTTGGCTCTGGAAGTGGCGGTTCCCCTGCCATCTGCTGAGAGACGCAGTCATTTGCGACAAGATATGCAAGTCCATCCACGACTTCTTTGGGGAAAATAAGACTCCGGAGGTGCAGGAACATGTAGTATGGGACGCCTTTAAGGCAACCATGCGCTGAGTGCGCATAGCAAAGCAGGCATCTCGAGCCAAACAGGAGAAGGCCCTCCAGGTGGACCTAGAACAGCACTTAAAAGGGGTAATGGAGAGAATGGAGACCAATAGGGGGGGTAACGATCAGGAGGGAGCATAGGCATATCAAAGGGCAAATCAATATCCTTCTTGCTAAATAAGCAGTAAAATTGCTTCTATTCTTGAGGCAGAAGTATTACCTCCAGGCAAACAAGACAGGGCGGCCCTTAGCCAGGCAGGTTAAGCAGAAGGAGGCGGCAGGTGCCACATTCAGATGGTGGGGGCACAGGAAACCACACATACGAGGAGATCCTGCAGGCGTTCACCGAGTTCTATACGAGCCTCTACTCTACGGAGGCACCGGACAGTCACCTCCAAAAGGACTTCTTAAAATTTGCCGGCTAAAAAGATTAGAACAGAGCCAGCGGGACACTTTAGAAGGGACGATTACCAAAGATGAGGTGCGTGCAGCGATCCAAATGCTACCACCAAATAAATCCCCAGGCCCGGACGGGTACCCCACCACATTCTATAATGCATTCCAGACCACATTAGTCCCGTTAACAACATCCCTGTGTTAGGGAGAATTCTCATTTAGGGCTAATTTCCCTCACCTAGTGAGTCCCCGAGCAGCTTTGCTGGACTTCTGGAGTTTATTTTTTTCCACTTGGTATGAGTGTGAGCTTTTCCCCCACTCTTACCTGTGTTTTGCCATGTGTATTTCTCTGTTTTTGTGATTGTGGACTCTGAAGTACACCACTTCAGTAGCCTCCTTCTTTTGTGTGTCACACAGCACCTTCAGTGCCGTGGCACAGGGTTGTCTTTGAGACTTCCCCCCGACTCCATTTCTGAGGCTGACTACAGTCCCCCAGAAAAAGGGTAAAGTTGCCATTAACTTTACTTAGTCAATCCACCACAGATCCAGTACACCCCATCTCCCATAGACTACTGGAAAAGGGTTAATTTGTATCCCTTTTTATCTGTACCTCCTAGAGCATTGTTTCGCTCTTTTAACATTTAGACTTGACTGGTGGCAGTGGTATCTACCCTAACTTTTCTACCGCGATTATATTAGATAAACGTGGTATTGTTCTATTATATTAGCCTCGAACATTAACCCGCTTGACCAAATTGTCTTTCTTTTGGCTCCGGTTGGGTTTATTCACCATTTCTTTTTGTTAAAGTCCTTCTTGTGTTTTACTTTGCACGGCAAACTAGGTTCGCCTTCTTTGTTCACCGTCTTTTGGCGGGCTTCTGCACAGAAGCCCTCCACCAGGCGCCTGGGTGTCTAGGTGGGCTGAATGTGAGGGAGGGGTGTAGTCACCCCCTGCACAGGGTATCCTACGAAACCCAAGTCGCACTTTGCCATGATTGGCTGAGGTGGTTGTCCAGGCTGGACAACCCCCCTGCTGGGTGATTGACAGCCAGGCTGTGTGAATGGAGGTTTTGCGCATAAAAGGCAGGTCTCTTGGGCTAGAAGTCAGAGAGTCGCCACTGGAACTACAAGGAACCAAAGGGAAGCAGAGAGAATGACGACTGCTGCAACTACCCCGTCCCGGTGAAGCCCTGCTGCAGTCCTGAGCTATCTACCCTTCAACGACTAAGAGGAGATCCAGTCCGGAGTCTTCTTCCCTTGAGCCTGGTGGGGATAACCAGCTCATCTTCCACAGCCAGAGGATCCTCTTCCTTGGTCGAAATTGCTGCACACTGCTGTAGTGGTCCGGATAGCCATTTGAAGAGCCTCTCCTGTTTTTAAGGAGCGTACATTTTATTCGTTGTCGCTGCTGCCGGCTTCATCCCTGTGTGGTGCAGACCCCCTTCAGACGTCCTCCTTCACAACGAAGCTCCAGGAATCGTGGGTCTGCGGGAAACCAACAAGAACAACTGCCAGGGCACCAGCTACACCATTGGAATAAGGTACTGTGTTCTGCTCGAGGAAACTGGGTGAACCCCTTTTCTTCATCTCCAAGGCTTGCCCTTGTCTTCCCTCCTTCTTATAACTTTTGCTTCCGAACATTGACAATATTGAAGTACTCTTGGCTACGTTGAATAGTGAACTGTCTGACTGTGTGATCTTCGGCAACAGGCCCCTGGTGTCACTTGACCCTGGCTCCCGCCCTTTGACTCTTGAACACCTGTCTCTGAGTGTTTCTCGATTCTGTCTGCCCTACCAAAATATTGCCTGTGATTTTTGCCACCAACTTCCTCTGGGTATCTCAGGTGCTAAGTGTGTTTTTGCCCCGGTAGCATTTCATGTCGCGGATACGCGTTTAATTAGTAGACCGAACTGTCAAAAAGTGATCCCAATCGTATTCGCAGTAACTTGTTTTGTTCGTAACACCGGTTCATCCAAACACAGGGTACTTACCTTGAGACATACTGTACAAAGTGAATTGGTTAGTTGTCGTATATTTGACGTGTGGTTTGTGTTTAAGTTTAATAGAAGTTTTGTGTTTATAACAAATGGTTTAAAAATAAATGTACTTATATTTTTCTACCTGAAACCTTGAGTCAGTGTTTGCTTGAGTCACAGTAATTGTGGTCCCTTTGTGTAATCTCTGCTACTGCTCATATACTCTTGAGATAAGCCTGGCTGCTCCGCCACTGCTACCACTCTGATATAGTAGTACAGGCTTGTACCAAAGGTAAAACTTGTATTGCCACCTGTTGTCTTAATTGTGTGTAGTGGTCCCTAAGGGCACTGCACAGGATTCTGCCTAACACCCTGTTCAACTCCTTCTCCGATACGGGCCACATCCCCAGTCCATGGGGGAGGCCAAGGTAATCCTCTTCCCTAAGTCAAACAAGAAACAATCCCTCTGTAGCTCCTACTGCCCTAATAAACCTTGACACCAAAATCTTTAAAAACATTCTAACATCTAGAATGGCTAAAGTAATTCCCAACCCGATCCACCTGGATCAAACAGGCTTTGTCAAGGAGAGACAAACGTTTGACAACACTAGGCAAATATCCCACCTGATAGAGAAGTCAAACAGGGCAGGCCTTAGGGCGGGGGTGTTAGCGCTAGATGCCGAGAAGGCATTCGACTGAGTTGAATGGTCATTCTTGTTTGCTACCATGGAGGTTATGGGTTTGGACTGGGCTTTCTCTGCCTGGTCAAAGCCAACTATGGAGCACCAATTATCAGGCTAGCTGTCAATGGGCATGTCTCACAGGTGATAAGGGTCACTAGGGGGACTAAGCAGGGCTTCCCTATGTCACCAGACCTGTAGGCGATCTTTCTCAAACCCTTCCTAGCTAGAATTAGACAGGAGAGGGGAATAAAAGGGATTATATTCGGTGGGGAAGACCATAAGGGAATGGCCTTTGCCGACGACCTCCTGGTCGTGCTAACAGACATGGACACTTCCCTCACGAGGTTAATGGCACTCCTAGGGGAATATGGCAGAGTGGCAGGCCTGAAGACAAACAACCAAAAATCGGAACTAATGGTGCTACAAGAAGGCACGCCCTCAGAAACATCAGATACAGGGCAATTCGCACAAGCAGAGGGATCCCTTTGAAACCTGGGGAGACAATAACCAGTACCCTAGAGGATATGTATCAAGCAAACTATCCCCACCTGTTGGAACCTATCAAGACCTGGCTGGGAGAGAGGAGGCTCCTTAACATATCATGGATGGGCCACATCAATGTCATTAAAATGATAATTCTCCCCAGAGCACCATATTACTTTCAGGCTCTCCCCCTGGCGGTCCCCCAAAGATTCTTCAAAACCCTGAATAAACTAGTACGTAACTACATATGCAAGGGAAAAGACAGAGGGTGGCCTGGAGGGTCATGGTCACTCCCACGGGGGCGGGGGGAATGGGAGTTCCGAACTTTCAAATGTAATACTGAGCAGCTCAATTGAGGGTCATCCGAGACTGGTTCAATGGGAATCCCGAAAGCATCTGGCGAAGGATGGATAGGGCAGTGGTGGGAAGGCCCCTGGACGAGGTCCTGTGGTGCCCAAGAGCAGACAGGCCCCCCAACATGTACAGAAGTTGAATTACAGCCCTGGTGGGGGATACATGGGATGCTATGGTTAAAAAAGCAAAGATCACGTCCTACCCATCTCCGTTCGCTCCCCTATTCTGCAACCCACAGTTTACCCCAGGGCTGGAGAAAGGAGCATATGCCAGATGGGAAGAGGCAGTTAGCATTCACGCAAGGGACATGATGGAGGGACAGGAGGTTAAGTCATTCCATCTCTGTAAACAAACCATGGGTTTGCGGGAGGAGGATAGGTACAGCCATGCTCAACTGCGGCACTGGCTCTCTTATCGAGGTATGAAACAATCCACCACCAGAGAATTCACTCCACTAGAAAGGTATTTGCTAACAAATTCCGGTGATAGACAATGGATTAGAAAAATGTACAAATTATTCACCATGCCAGATGCACAGGTCCAGTGGCCCTATATGAAACAATGGGTGGACCCGCTCCCCATCTCCAACGAAGAGTGGTGTGAAGTGTGGCAGCGAATCCCCGAATTGATGAGAGGGATGCAGATCAGGGAAATGTGGACTAGGATACTGATGCAGTGGCACCTAACACCGGAGAAGCTACATAAAATATACCCCTCAGTATCACAGATGTGTTGGTGGGGCTGCAAACAAGTAGGCATGTGGCTCCATGTCTCGTGGTCCTGCCCCATCAAAAAACTGTTCTGGGGAGTGGTCAACAAAGAAATGAAAGCCAAATACGGAGAGAATATGGAGAAGCTATGCTGTGCCAGAGTGATGTGCTGGACACACTCCTGACTAAATCACAGAAGAAAGCATCTAGGGTCCTATGCGTGACGGCCCTCTCCCTAATTGCGCAAAAGTAGAAACAAACCACGATCTCCAACGAACAGGAATGGATAGCAAAAATGTGCCACTACACTTCACTGGAATGGATAACATACTCTATCCAGGGGGATTCAATAAATTCAAGAACGAGTGGGACGCTGTCCTGAACAAAGACTACCATGAACAATGGTGTCCTCAGAGACTAAGACTATTGGATATACTCTTTTGCCCAGGAAGCTAGGTGAGTGCAGTGCTTGTGATTCTGATCTTGTGCCCATTTAAGTCATTTTGCTGTAATATTTTGCGGCCCCAAGCCCTTTCCTGATCCGTCTCCCTTGCTTCCCCCACCCAGCTTCCCACTTCCTGACTCTCCGATCCCTCCCGCCTCGCTCTCCACCTCTGTGATTGGCCAAATCTCCGCTTCACTGCAGGCCTAGTGACCCGCTGCTTCTCTCGCTCGCCTTTTTTGCCCGGGAATCTAGGTGAGTGCAGTGCTCGTAATCCTGATCTTGTGCCCATTTAAGTAATTTTTCTGTAATATTTTGTGGCCCCAATCCCTTTCCTGATCCGTCTCCCTTGCTTCCCCCACCCCGCTCCCACTTCCTGACTCTCCGACCCCTCCCGCCTCCCAGTCCGCCCCCCACCTCCGTGATTGGGCAATCCCTGCTTCACTGCAGTCCTAGTGACCCGCTGCTTCCCTCGCTCGCCTCTTTTGCCTGGAATTCTAGGTGAGTGCAGCGCTCGTAATTCTGATCTCGTGCCCATTTAAGTCATTTTCCTGTAATATTTTGCGTCCCCAAGCCCTTTCCTGATCTGTCTCCCTTGCTTCCCCCACCCCACTCCCACTTCCTGACTCTCCGATCCCACCCGCCTCCCGGCCCGCCCTCCACCTCCGTGATTGGCCAAATCCCTGCTTCACTGCAGGCCCAGTGCCCAGGTGAGTGGTGCCCCCTATGAGACCCATTTGAGCCAAACTTGCGGAAAGATATCCCTCGCCCGTCCACCTGCATTGCCTCGCTTCCCGGATCGTTGTTAATCCCGCCTCCCCAGCCGGCCCCGCAACCCGATTGGCTCTCCAACGAGGTCATTACTGACCACTGCAGGGCAGCCCTCTGCCTTCAGCTACGGGCCCCGAGGCAAAGGGCGGCTTCTACAGAGACGGCTTCATAGAGTGTCAGCAGGTGTCCGCAGGAGAAGCAAGAAGCCAGTAGCCTGCCGTCAACCAGCTCCAACCAATATAGTAAGTGTGGCACGGGCAGGGACTGAAGCAATCACTTCATTCCAGAAAGCCGTGCCACTCCCAATTAAAAGTCTCACTATGTTGAATCTTGCATCTAGATAGTTGTTACGCTCACCTGGCTCCCACAGGGGCATCGATCTGAACTGGACAGCTGCGGCCTCCACCAATGTGATGCGTAGTGCCGAGATGACAGACTGGACTGGCCCACCTAGCTTCGTTTGCTTGGCCCGTAGGAGTATTCTTCTGCAAATGGAGAAAGGGAATTAACCACCCGTGGAGTTGAGCGTTAACCCCCACCCACGCTGTTCTCCCCACTGTTCACCTTTAATGTCCCCTCTTATAGTCTCACCTGATGGTTTGGAAAGATGAGCTCTCCATCCTGCATTGAGCGCAAGGGAGCGTAGATAACCAGTTGCTTCACTGGTTCGAAGGAATAGGTGAGTTCCAGAACAATATTGACTCTGAGATTTCCGGCAAGACGCCGTTGGTATATAGTTCGTAAGAGTTCAAATGTCTGACTTTCACTCTTGTCCAATTCCTTGCATGTTGCAGCTTGACCCTAGCGAAGAGTTCCTCGTGGCAACCGGTAACTTTCAGGTAAGGATTTGTATTATCCAACACAGTTCGATAAAATAATGTCAGTATGTAACCTGTTGCTTTCTCCCTTATTCAGGTGCTGAGAGAAATTATGAAGTCTCGAGGAATAATGCCTCCGGCGGTAAAATTAGGTAAGTCTGTTGTGGTGAGGAGGATTCCCCTTATTTGTCCCTTTGTTTCACCTTGCTCTCCTTTTGTTTACCCTTAGGGGCGGGGGTACGGCGAAGATGCGGTGGAGGGTGTGCCGACCCGTAAAGAGGAATAGTACCCCTTGCGGTAAAATCAGGTAAGTCTATGTAGGGTAACTAATATTGCCTCTGTTTATTCCCTTGGCTCACCTTGCTGTTCTTGTGTTCCCCTTAGGTGCCGGAGTGCGGCGGGAACATGCAGAAGGATGCGGTGAATAGTGAAAATGCTGCGAAGGCCGGTGAGTTCAGCGTGGCGCTGCAGCAGGTGAGGCGACGCGCATAAAATAACTTCTTTCTTCCAGCTCGAAGGCGCGGTGGATCGGGAATTCAGGTAAGGATCAAAGGTATTGCTCTTGTTCTAACCTTTTCTCCTTCTTTCTCCCTTTTTCTAGGCGCTCAAGACTCGAGGCGGGCGTGGCAGAAGACTGGATGCAGACTTGCAGGCACCGTGAGCGTTACGCTGCTGGATGCAGAATAACGCGAAGAGTGTGCTGCTCTTCGGACGTGGTTTAAATAGCCTCCAAAGTAGTCCCAGGTAAGTATTCCTACCCAACCCCACCTGAGTAAAAAATAGTCCCTAGGTAAAGTAGTCCCTTCCAAGCCTCTTTTGGCTTGGAGCTCTGCAGCATGGTCTGCATCAGGTAAGTTTGCAGCATGGTCTGCATCAGGTAAATTTTAATCTATGAGCCTGGCGACTATGGCACCAGGACTGACTCTCCATATGAGCCTGGCGCCATAGACACCAAGACTGCACCCAAATGGCCCCTAGCAGGGGTTGTTGGGCTTGCTTGGAATAACTTGATGCCTGCTTCCGGGGCTGCTGGACTTGATCTGGATCCCCGGGGGTAGGCATCATGACAATAGTGTGACCAAACTACCTGAGTGCGCCCTTAAGTTTTACTGTGTTGAATTTTGCAGCTACATATTGTGGTCAAGCGATATTGAGTGTGCCCTATTGTTTTCACTGTGTTGAATCTTGCAGCCACATATTATGGTCAAGTGACATTGAGTGTGCCCTAAAGTTTAACTGTGTTGAATCTTGCATCTAGATAGTGTGACCAAACTACCTTGAGTGCGCCCTAAAGTTTAACTGTGTTGAATCTTGCATCTAGATAGTGTGACCAAACTACCTTGAGTGCGCCCTAAAGTTTAACTGTGTTGAATTTTGCATCTAGATAGTGTAACCAAACTACCTTTAGTGCGTCCTGAAGTTTAACTGTGTTCAATCATGCATCTAGATAGTGTTACCAAACTACCTTGAGTGCACCCTAAAGTTTAACTGTATTGACTCTTGCATCTAGATAGTGTGCCCAAACAACACTGAGTGTGCTCTAATAGTTTCACTGTGTTGAATTTTGCATCTAGATAGTGTGCCCAAACAACACTGAGCGTCCTCTAAGGTTCTACTGTGGTAAATCTTGCATCCAGATAGTATGACCAGGCATCATTGAGCGCGCCCTCAAAGTTTCAAGTTTCACTGTGTTGAATCCTATAGCTAGACACTATGGTGAAGCGCATTGAGTGTGCCCTAAAGGTTTACGGTTTAGTTACCCCTCTAGATAGTATCACCAAACCACTCTGGGAGTGCTCTAATAGTTTCACTGTGTTGAAGTCTACATCTAGATATTACAATCAAGCCATAATTCCCACTGCGCCACGCCATGACTCAACCCCTCCCATCAAATTCCAAAATGAGAGCTTCACTCTGGCGCGCCTCACACCTCCCTCCCCATAAATCCACCCCCCGTCCCAAACAATTGCACCGCCCCCAACCCACCCTCCACCCAACTTCATGAACTTGCCAGTAACCCTTGAAGTACCACCCTGCCCCCTATCCAACTCCCAAGCCAGAGGAGCCTGATGGCCCTCCAAACATCTGAAGGCCTCTGTCTTTTCTGTCCCTACCACCCACTCCACCGCGAGCATACCCCCCTTCTACCCTCTTACCTCAGAGTCCCCTCCCACCATCCCACCACTGAACCACCCACCGGCCAGCGCGGACCCACACCCACCCTCCCTTCCCCTGCTCTATCCTCCCGTAGACCCCCACTAACATCCCCACCCACCCTATCTCTTTCCCTCCCTAAAAACTGCACGTCTCACCCTGGCAAGAACAGTGGCCGCATGTCTATCACCCTCCGATCCCCCACCCTCTCTCACACACTGACTGCACTGAAATCCCTGAAAAGGAGAAAACGAGCCTGGTTCCCATCTATCTCCCTGTACTCATCACCCCTCCTACCTCAACCCATCCCCTCAATCTCTCACCCCCCAACATCACTACACTCCCCCCTACCACACCTCGCTTCCAACCCCCTCTCCCTCGACTTCTCGCCCCAACACACCTGGCATCCCTAGCCCCATAAGATTGACATATGAATCTCCAGTCCCAAATCCACTCCCGCCCTCCGACCAACTGCCCACCCGCACCCACCCAACTCTGTCCTACCTCCACCCACCCCCTCCTCCGCCCACCAACTCTTCCCAACCTCCATCGACCAGTCCGCATCTTTCACCACCCTGATCCCGCTGCCACCCTACCCCCTCCCTCCTACCCCTGACCCACCCCCGCCAGCATCCCCCGCCACTCCTGCAATTCCCACCACCCACACCCCTACAACCTCCAGGACAACCTCCCATTCCGAAGTAAAAGGCATCCTTTTTAATGCCCGCTCTGTAGCAAAAAACAGACACAGCATCTTTGACCTCCTCTCCTCTGACAATCCAGACCGAGTCTTTATCACGGAAACCTGGTTCTCTGACGACTTTGCCCCTGTTGCTCATGAGGCCCCCCCCCAGATTACTCCCTCATCCCACTCAACAGACCCTCTAGAGGGGGCGGAGTGGCAGTCGTTTTCAAATCTCACTTCTCCGTCTCACTCGTCGACTCCCAGACATGTACCCCCTCTTGCGAATCGCTTCTCATCAAACTCTCACTTCCCCCGATGTTCTCCCACAGCTTACTAATCATCTACAGACCCCCCGGCTACGACAGACATTTCACAACAAACCTCTGTGACTCTATAGCCACCATCCAAGTAAACCACCCCTCGCTCACACTTCTTCTCACTCTTCTAGGGGATTTCAATGTCTGGCTAGAAATTCCCACCAACTCCATGACCCACTCACTGGTCGACTGTCTTGATGCGCTTAACCTCTCCCTTCACATGAACGGCCCAACTCATTCTAAAGGACACACCCTTGATGCCATCTTCAGCTCCCACGACCAGCTACATCTAGCACACCCGTACCTCTCATCTGGTCTGATCACTTCATTGTCCTTTTTCACCATCCGACCCCCTGCCTCTGCGCCCATCCTTGAACCAGCCGCCCCCCTCCGCCGCAAATGCTCTAAGAAACTAAAGATTCTCTTTGACCTAGCCAAAGCCCTGCTTCACAGACCCCCCACAACCATCCCCTGAGATAAACCCTTAACTATCGACTCATGGCTCAATAACTCATTAATCCCGCTCAACCCCTCTTACCGATCCTCCTCTCGCCTTGGTTCTTATCCCAGATGGTTTACACCTGGACTGAAGATTGCAAAACAAATAAATAAATCCCTTGAACGCAAATGGCAGAAAAGAAAAACCAACCCGAGTAGATCCACCTTCGCCTTGCACCATTGCTACTATAAAGCTGAAATTCAAAAAGCCAAAAAAGCCCACTACAACAATCAAATTCTTAACGGTGGAAACCACAGTGAGGAACTCCACAAAATCATTTCTGAATGTGTAAAGCAAATCTGTACCTCAGCCCAATCCACCCCATCTTTATCACTCTGCGACTCGCTCTCTATCCACTTCTACACCACTGCTCTCGACAGAACAACTTCTCTTAACAACAAACTGGCACTCCTCTCACCGCCACAAATTCCATTCGCCCTATCAACCACCCCCACGCCCGCCACGGCAACAACAACTCCACCCTCTTTCGACTCCTTCAAATCAATCTCAAGAGAGGAATTTCTCGACCTTCTCTCTGCTCGAAAACCATCTGGCTCCCCCCTTGACCTCTGCCCCGCCTCAGTCTTCAAAGAAATATTCTCATCCACCTGCACAGGAGAGTATGCAAGAACCATCCTAAACGACTCCCTCAGCTCTGGAATCTTCCCAGACGCCTTCAAAATTGCACATGTCAAGCCTCTTCTAAAGAAACCATCCCTCGACCCCAAAAACTACCGCCCCATCTCGAACACCAGTTCCTTGCAAAACTCATCGATCGAACCGCATACTCCCAACTAAACTCCTTTGTTGAATCCAACAACCTCCTTGACCCTGCCAAACCAGGCTTCAGACCACGACACGGAACCAAAACCACTCTGGCCTGAATCTTTGGACGATCTCAAGATCACTGCAGACTCTGCAGGATGCCCTGCACTAATCCTCCTAGACCTCTCTGCCACCTTTGACACAATTAACCAATCAATCCTACTTGACCGCCTCCACTCCCTAGGAATCCGTGGAAATGCTTTCAAATGGATAGCCTCCTTCCTCAACAACAGGAAACAAATAACCCTCCTCTCCACCTTTGCCTCGGCGAATCAACCAGTCAATACTTGAGTACCACATGGAGCATGCCTATCAGCACTCCTGTTCAACCGCTATATGTCCACCCTCCCTAGAATAATCCACCCGCACAATATCCTGTGCTACAACTACGCCGATGATACTCAAATCATTCTAAAACTCCTCAACTCAGACTCCAACTTTCAGCCCGACCTTGCAGCCTGCCTCCTTGACATTGACCGTTGGATGACTACAAACCATCTCCTCCTAAACCCCACTAAAACCAAAGTCATGGTGTGCAGCAACACTGAGCTTCTGCCCCACCCTTTACCTTGGCCCACATCCATGGGCCAACCACCCACCACCTCTGCCACAGTAAAAAACCTTGGATGCACTCTGGAATCTGACCTACCCTCTCTTGTCAAATCAACAACGTATCTAAGTTTTGTCATTACCATCTCAAATTCTTAGACGCATTTTTCTCACCTCTTCTTTCCTAACAGACTTGCCGCTTTTAAGTCTATTGTAATGTCGAGACTGGGCTACGCTACCTCCCTTTATCTCGGAGTCCGGGCATACCACCTCATTAAATTGCAAAGAGCACAAAACGCTGCCGCCAAAATGCTACTGGCACTGGGCCCAAGAGACCACACCTCTCCAGCTCTCAGAACACTTCACTGGCTCCCAGTTGGACGAAGGGCCACTTTCAAGACCTTGTGCATCACCCACCGAGCAGTGCACAAGACCGGCCCTCTATACCTACAAGACAAGCTAAAACCCTACCACCCTCCACACACCCTAAAATCAAGCTCCGCCCTCCTTTTAGTGATCCCAACCACCAACTCGGTCAGGATAGGAGGATCCTTGTTCTCAGCCTTGGCCCCCACTCTATGGAACTCGCTTCCACCCCACATCCGACACACCGAAGACTATTTGTCATTCCGCAAACTACTAAAAATGTGGCTCTTTCCATAACACCGATGACCACCTAAAGATGTGTCCAAACCCAACGACGAAGCACACAATGAAGCTGTCCTACCTGGTGTTCACCCACATGATAGGATGGAATGGATGGATTAGAGCGAATGGTTGTAGTGAATGGTGTTGATGGATGGAGTAACAGAGTGGGTGAACAGAGTAAACGCAATGACAGTTAATGGAGTTGAGGGAATTAAGAAGTAAATGGAGTGGACGGAACGGACAGAGTGGGTGGAACAGAGAGAGTGAATGGAACAGAGAGAGTGAATGGAACGGATGGAGTTGATGGAACGAATGGAGCTGATGGAACAGATGGAGCTGATGGAATGGATCGGGTAGATGGTACGGATGGAGTTGATGGTACGGATGGAGTGGAGGGAACGGATGGAGTGGAGGGAGCGGACGGAGTGAATACAACGGGTATAGTGAATAGAACAGATAGAGTGAATGGAATGGATAAGATAGATGGAATGGATAGTGGATTGAATGAATGGAGTAGATAGAAAGGATGGAGTGGATGGTACGGATGGAATAGGCGCGTTACAAATGCCATATCATATCATATCATATCATAACAGATGGAACGGACAGAGTAGATGGAACGGATAGAGTGGACGTAAAGAATGGAGTGGACGGAACGGTTGGAGCTGACAGAACAGACGGAGCGGACAGAATGGACTGAGCGGATAGAACAGATGGATCGGATTGAACGGTTGGAGTAGATAGAACCAGTGGAGTGGATAGTACGGATGGAGTGGATGGTATGGATAGAGTGGAGGGTAAGGACGGAGTGGACGGAACGGATGAAGTGGACGGAACAGAGGGAGTGGACGGAACGGATGTAGCTGACGGAACGGACGGAGCGGACGGAATGCACTGAGCGGATAGAACAGATGGATCGGATGGAACGGTTGGAGTAGATGGAACCGGTGGAGTGGATGGTACGGATGGAGTGGACGGTATGGATGGAGTGGAGGGTACGGATGGAGCAGATAGAACGGATGGAGTTGACGTTAAGGATGGAGTGGACGTTATGGACAGAGTGGACATTACGGACAGAGTGGACGTTATGGACAAAGCGGATGAAATGAAGTGGATTGAGTGATGGAGTGGATTGAATTGGATGAGTTGAATGGAACGGATGGCATGAATGGAACTGGATGATTGGAGGGAAATAGTTGGTACCTGATGCAACTGGATGAAACTAACGGAACGGATGGAGTGGATTGAATGACCTAATGGATGGAGTGAATGGAATCAGATACATCGATAAATCTGGACAGAGTAAATAGCACTGGACAGTAGAGATGGAACTCAACAGAGTGGATGGTACTGGACAGAGTGGATGGAACTGGACAGAGCGGATGGAGCTGTTGCCATATATATATGTATCCCCCTATATACGGTATATATATTTATCCCCGTATATATCTGTATACCCATATATACCTGTATTGACCAATCACTATCCATCCGTACGTCGCTATGTATATCCCCACCGTCCTGTCCACGTGCCTTGTCTAGAGCGCTTCTGCAGATAACCACCATATCACACCGCTACGCCTACTCTCTACTATACACCATCATTCAACTAAAACACAGCTATACCCCTGATAATTCGGCGTGGCTGTTCACTTATGAACACAACCCCATGGATACCTCATCACCCTAATAAAACACAGCTAGCTGAACACATTCCAGCCTAGCTGTTCACATAGGAGTTCTTCAGGTCTAACGCAGCCAGAACCCAGTCTGAGTGTCCACCCACCAGACTGCACACATCCACTGATAACTTCATCACCACACCTATCGCTAGAAAGTAGCTTTCATCCAACAACTACACCAGCTGTACACATATCCGGTGCACCGATGCACCATACAACACTATCTCTCTACTGACTTGAACTACGGTTCTAGAGGGCGTTCAACCTACCAGCGCTTTGAGGTCATACCAATGATATATAAGGTGCTATATTAATGCCAAGTGACATAACATAACTATAGACTGCGACCCGTTATACCCTGTACATTCGCCTCAGAAGATATGCAGCGCAGTGGAGGAGGTGGGAGGTTGGGTGGGGGGGTCGGCGAAGGGGATTGTCAATGTTAAAAACTTCAAAAAATGCCAATAAAAATAACATTGAAACCAAAAAAAAGCTTCATAAGAAATTTAAGAAGGAAAATGGGACAAGAATTAGCTAGAAAAAGAGGGTCTAAAGACGTCGGGCCGAACCTGCCGGTGCAGGTGAGGCCAGGGGGGAGGCAGCGGTGCCTGTCCCACCCGCCGTGGCGAGACAGCCCAGTGCCCCGTCTAGGTTCCCCTCTTGGGAGTTGGCCGAAACCATCAGGGTTTTAAAACAAAACAAAAAAAATCCAGGCGATCGGCCCGGGAAGTCTGCCCGCTGCCTGCAGCAGCACGGTGGCAGGCCGCTCTGCCGCCGGCCCACCCGGCCTGATCCTGCTCATCCTTCCCCAACCCCCTGTGCTGCTCCCCTTTCGGGGGCTGGACGGAGAGGCGGGCCAGAGACAGCACAGGCAGGGGGCGGGTTGCATGTGATCGCTAGAGTCTTTAAACCACAGCCGGCTGCACAGGGCAAGCTCCAGGACCAAAGGCAAGAGGGAAGGTTGCCTGCTGTGCCGGCAGGCCTGGCCATTGCTCGCCAAAGGACGTGGGCGGCCAAACCTCAACGCCTGCCTGCACCATGACTCAGGGCGCTCCCGCTGTGCCCCTGTCTGCCTGGGGAGGCATCCCTCGAGAACGGCTGGGCTTCCTTCGGCTCCTGGCTGCTCCCACTCGGGACTTCTCTGTTGACCAGGGTGTGCTCACCAATGCTCGCCCGCTGGCGGGTCACGGTGGAGGAGCGTGCCCCCATCCGGTGCGTTGGCTCAGGGGCCAGTTTGGTGAGCAGAGGATAGGGGCTGCTCAGGGATCCGTCTCTCCGGTGGGGGGACGTCCACGGCAGGTTAACCGAACTCCATACAACTTTTACTTCCCCTAGAGAGTCAAGTTTGATCGTCTTCTCGCCGCTCCGCCAGGCCCGTTGGCAACCCTGGAGGGGCCGATACGAGGACCTCACTAAACCATTCAATCGGTAGTAGCGACGGGCGGTGTGTACAAAGGGCAGGGACTTAATCAACACAAGCTTATGACCCACACTTACTGGGAATTCCTCGTTCATGGGAAATAATTACAATTCCTATCACGAACGGGGTTCCAGCGGGTTATCCGCACATGTTGGCAAAGGGTAGACACACGCTGTTCCATTCAGTGTAGCGTGCGTGCAGCCCCGGACATCTAAGGACATCAAAGACCTGTTATTGCTCGATCTCGTGTGGTTGAACGCCACTTGTCCCTCTAAGAAGTTGAACGCTGACCGCTTGGGGGAGGGGGGTGTCACGTAACAAGTTAGCATGGAGGAGTCTCGTTCGTTATCGGAAATAACCAGACAAATTGTTCCACCAGCTAGAAGCCGGGCTCAGGCACATCTTGAAGCGGTAGGGGGTTTGCCCACACGCCGCCACCATTGTGGCGACAGAGGGGGTCAGCACCCCATGAAATGTGCATTCCGAACTGCTGGAGAAACGTGCTTGGTGGAGGAGGGTCTGCATCGTGGCTTGCGGGGGGACCCTGTCCACTCTGATCCGACCACTGGAGAGCTGTCAGGCTGCTCGGCCTTCGCTTTGCTCAGAGGGGAGAGCCGGCCACACGAGAGGCCCTTGACACGGTCCCAAGGCGAGTGGAAGCAAATTGTTTGAAACAACAGCCGAGGCAGGCCAAGCAGTCCAACCCTAGACAGACCAAGTGCAACAAATCAGTTCCATGGATCGGAAGAGTACTCCCAGCAGGCCAGTCTCTGCTGGGGCATTGCGTGGGGCACGCCCCCTGCCCCCCAGCCGGCCTAGGGAGGTGCAGTGGTTTTAGCACGGAGCCCGGGTCGGGCAGCGAGAACCAAGAGGAGCGCAGACAGGTCCCTCTCACCCTGTCTATAGTCATCCAGAGGAAGGTGACTAAGCTTTCTTGTAATCTGTGTACCCAGAGTGACAGAGTGGGACCTCTCAGCAAAAGCGTCCGGGCTGCTTATAGACCCAGGACTTCCAGAGCAGCCCGGCCATCTGGTCCTTGCAGTCATTCCTATGGCCAACGACCAGATGGCCGGGCTCGGAGATTGGCCATCTTGTGGAGCAAAGCATTCCAATGGGCCTGGACGGGAAGGACCTTTGGCCCCCCGCCTGACAAAGGACAGGGGACTGGCAGGTGCCCAAGGGTATGGGCCAACATCAATTGTCATCTTCGAGCTCTGGCCAGGCCACCTTGGAGCTTCCCCCCCTCGACATGAGAGGTTTCTCAGCCGCCTTGAAGCTCTGGCCTTGGCCACTTTAGAGCTTTTACCGCCACATTAGAGCTTTTCCTTCAGGGGAGGGACGGGACTCCCCATGACCACCACCGAGGTGGGGACAGTACACCCAGGCGTGAGACAGGCGTCCATGGCCGGGGGCCAGCACCCCCCCCCCAGCCACCCTGGTGCTTTAGCAGGGTCCCTTTAGAGCTTTTCCCTGTGGGGAGTGATGGGGACCCCATCGGGGCTCCCTGCGACCCCCATGGGGCTCGGGGACTTTCGAAACCAGGCACGAGACAGGCACCCAAGGCCGGATGCAGCAGCCACAGCCATCTCCCTGGAGCTCTGGCCGGGCCCCCCTTAGAGCTTCTCCTACCACATTACAACCTTTCCCTCTGGGACTAAACTACAAACACTGTGGAACTCCGAGCCGGCCACTGCAAGTGCATATACCCCTACGTGGAGAAAAGGGACCTGCTCAGGGTGCCCCTTAACACACGCACCCCGTCTTGGACTTGACCGCACACGGGTAGCACTGGAACAAGGACTGGGAGCAACCCACGAAAACCATGGAACTGAGGCCGGTAACTGCACCACTGCTGCCCTGGAGGCCGCAGGGTGGCACTTCCATGCCGACTATTAAGCCCCCACAAGGTGGGGGCTTACGGAACCCGACCAGAAACAAATGCAGAAGCAGCCGTAAGTCGGGCCATCTGGTCCGCCGGCCACAACTCAGGCCATTTGGGCCTCCTCCCCGGGCCAGTTAGCCTGGCAGTCGCAAGCCGTGCCTGCCGCGAACCCACTGTCCAGGGGCACAGGCTTATGGTACCACCCCCATGCCTGGGGTGGCTTGCAGCCTCTGTTTCCTCGCCCGGTCCAGGGGCTTAAGGCACCACCTCCGCCAGGCTGACCAGAAAATGTGAGAAGAGCGATCCCTGCCCAGCCCGCACACCCCTGCGGGTTCGAAACCTAGGATGGGTGGGAGTTTCCCCGCGCGCCCCGTGGCTCAACAGGAAGGAAGGATGGATACCGTTGGTGGCGGCGGCACCTTGCGACAAAAGCTTGGCTCAGAGGAGGACTTTCAATAGATTGCAGCGAGGTAGCTGCTCTGCTACTTATAAAACCCTGAATCAGGTTGTCTACGAATGATTTAGCACCAGGTTCCCCACGAATATGCGGTGCACTACAGGCGAGAGAGGTGGCCCCCTTCTGTCCACACTAGAGTCCTGAGGCGAGCGGCTCTACGCACCGGCCCAGAAGCCGGCTATCCTAGGCCAACCGAGGCTCGACAGTGCTGAGGTATCGTTACGGATTAGGGGGGATTCTGACTTGGAGTCGTTCAGTCATAATCCCACAGATGGTAGCTTCACCCCATTGGCTCTTCAGCCAAGCACATACACCAAATGTCTGAACATGCGGTTCCTTGTCATGCATACTGGACATATCTCTGGACCTGGAACAACCTCTCCATGCAGAATGAGTTACGCCCATTGAACCGCTAGACCGTTCTATTCTAAATGGAGGTTGTTTGATGCATTGGCGGGAAAACGACATCTGCATTTTTCACGTCGTTAAATTCACGTGACTTAGTTCCATCACGTGTGTTACGGCAGTACATACATAAGCAGCGTGGAAACGTCGCTCGCTGCTTCTGACTGAATCATTTTGGCGTTTAGTAGCTGAACTCTTGACCTGCGTCCTCGCATTCCCTTCAGCTACTTCTTTGGCCTTTTGTAGTGTGTTTTCCTCCACACGCTAATTCCTGGAGCCGTGTATCCTGTTCGCGTTCATATCCACACGCGAAAGCTGTCTCCAAGCACGGCTGTCCTGGGCTGCGTGTATCCTGTTCGCGTGCCAAATCTCCACGTGGACGCTGTCTTCAAGCGTGACTGTCCTGGGCTGCGTGTACTCTGTTCTGTTCGAGTGCAAAATCCACACGCGGGCGCTGTCTCCAAGCGTGGCTGTCCTAGGTCGTGTGCACTCTGTTCACGTGCAAATCCACACGCGGACGCTGTCTTCAAGTGCGGCTATCTTGGGCTGCGTGCATTTAGTTTGCGGGGGGGGAAATCCACGCGAATTCTGGAACTCTGCTCTAACTGCGTGAACTTCTATCATTTACACGCCGTTTCCTGTATCTACACGCGCGGCTGCCCCGGCTGCGTGAACCTTGTCGCATGCACTCCTGCATGTGGATTTCTGAACTGTTTAAACGTATATTCGACTAGCAAGGACTGTTTTGCTTTGGAGTGAACCTCTGGCACCTGTGATAGTTAACAGGTGCACTTTCTATTTTCTGTTCTTCGTGGGAAAGGAAGTATTTCATTAACTATTGGAAGGTGATTGTGCACAGTACTTTGGACGATATCCTGTGGTGCACCAACCCGGTATCTAGCGTGAGCCTCGTGCCATTCGGGATAAGTCTCCCTTACTAATCTTCCCCTCCTTTGTTGTTGGTTCAACTCCTGGATTTCTTCAAGAGACTTTTGTTGGATACTTCAATTCTAGCCATAAGGTCAGTATTTTGAATTAATGCTAATACTGTGCTATCATAGTGAGTTGAGTTGGGGCAGTTTCTTATGATACTTTTTTTTATCCTAGGCTGACTTCCTATACAATACCCACGCCCTTTCCAGTGATCCATCTCTCTGCCTGTTTCATCAGTCAGAGAGTTGTATCATTTGGAAGGTCTAATTTGACTTCACTACTATCAAGTCGTGTGAACAAGGATCCGGAAGAGCCCTACCAACTGTATCCTTTTTTGGTTACCGTATCCTCTTCAATTGATACATTGGTGATTTATGACATTCCTCTTGTAATGAGCAGCATTACTATTGCAACAACACATCATCAGTAGGGTAAAACTAACCTGTCTCACAAGGGTCTAAACGCTTGGTGAATTCTGCTTCACAATGATAGGAAGAGCCGACATCGAAGGATCAAAAAGCGAAGTCGCTATGAACGCTTGGCCACGACAACCCAGTTATCCCTGTGGTAACTTTTCTGACACCTCCTGCTTGAAACACTTAGGACATCTGCGTTATTGTTTGAAAGGTGTACCACCCCAGTCAAACTCCCCACCTGCAACAGTCCCCGGAGCGGGTTGCACACGGTTGGCCCTTCTAGCCAGAAGTGAGAGCCCCACGGGCCTCGCCCCCCACCTCACTGGGTAAGTGAAAAAACAATAAGAGTAGTGGTATTTCACCGGCAGCCCGAGGGCCTCCCACTTATCCTACACCTCTCATGTCTCTTCACAGTGCCAAACATTTATCCATCATGTATTCTGAGTAGTGATACCATATTATTCAGCCATTTGGTTTGCTAGAGAATGAGGCCCTGTTATATGAAGTGCCTTGCTTATACATGTTTAGACATATGTTATTATGTATTATCTATGCATTTAGACACACGCATGAATGTGCACTTAGAAGTATGCATTGAGCCTTGGTATAGTGCCTGGTTTGTGAGTGAATGCGTTAAGCACTATAGAGAATGCATGAGGCCTGTGACTCTGAAGCCATTCTGACACAGAAGAGCAGCTCCACACTAGGTTCCGCGGATATTGTTTTGAGTTACACTGGTACATGGAATGTTAACAGACAGATTAGGTCGCCTTTGCCCGAGTAGAAGCAAAGAAGGAAGCTTATGAGCATCCCTGGCTTGCTCGCAGACAGAAAGGTGGGGGAATTCGCAGCGAGTGAGGTGCTTTGCACAGACAGATGAGAGAGGGATTTCAGTGAATGGAGAGAAATGGGAGGACAGTTTCGTAACACAGACAGGAGAAGGCCACAGGATGTACAAGTCACGATGTACAATGTCACGCTGACTGGAACACACAGTAACTGGGGACAGAACAAGATTGATGTAACAGACCACCAGGCGCTGTCCGGATTTAGAAATGCTGGTTTGACAGGAGAGTTTTGACATGTAACCATGGAGAAAGAGTGAAGTGAATTGACACTATAACTGGGAGCCTGAAATGAGCAGTAGTTAAATGAGGGTATGAGAGGGAGAAGCGTTTAGGTAGCATTTTGGATGCAGCTGTGAGGCGGTTTGGCATAGCGGCTTTTGGAGAATCGGCTGACATGCAGCTTGGGGAAGCATTCTGGGAGAACTGATGAGAACAGATGAGCTCGATCTGGCAGGGAGCTTTGGCAGGAGACCAGATTGGCAGGAGACCAAACCACTGAGAGGCCAAGGAGAGAGGCTCTGACTGGCTGGCTGCAAGGGAGCTGGAGAGGAGAGAGATGGGACACGTTTGAGATGAGATCTTGAGAGGGCAGTATTGCTGATTTAGTATGAGGCCTAATTGATTGATAAAACATGCAAATGGGGAATTAGGACAGACACTCACATAGAGCTTTTGGTTTGATAGAGGGGGAGATCAGACAGGGATTGTCTAAGAGAGAGAGGGTGATGTGTGGTATGGATTGGAGAGGATTGCTGAATGCTGACACTTGCCATATGTATTTTGCTATTAGCATTATAGATCCAGCAGGACTGGATAATTGATATTAGATTGCTTGCATAGAAGCCAGTATGCTTTGCTAGTACTGTTTATTATGCCTTGCTGTGCATGAATAAAAGTGTTTTTATTGTTGAATTGATTCATGTGTTTTCTTTGTGTCTTATGTTTGTTTGTGTTAAGGAAAGCGTCTCGAGGGCGCTGAATACCTGAACTTCCGGATGTTGATCGTGATGAGGTCGCCAGGCTGCCCGAATGAAGAATGCTGAGAGTGTGACGCGAGAAACCAGCACAAACCTCACCCTGGAATAGACAGGGTTAGAAGTGGACCGGCTCCCAACGCCACGGAAGCGCACTTCCCTGATTTTCGTGACGTCGGGACAGTGCAAGCACTGTCAGGGAAGGCAGGTCTGGATACAAAGATGACTGTCCACAACAGGATATAACTGCGAAGGCTTCCAGAAATGGCAACTGGAGGAAGGCTGGAGCTTGAGGAGGTTGTCCACAATGAAGTGCTGCTATGACTCTTGGAAACGGTAGCAGACAAAAGGCTGAGCCTTGGGCTGAATGTCCTGAGCTGAATGTAGTGACAGTTCCAGGAATGGCAGCAGGCAGAGGGCAAATTCCTGGTAGAAGGTACTGAGCAGGATGCAGGGTAGACTCCAGAATTTGGCAAAAGGCAGAGGCAGCACTGGGACAGAAGCACAGGCAGAGAGGACTGGGCAGGAAGGACACCCAAGCTGCCAGAAAGGGAACCCAAGGGAAAACTAGGGGAACCCAGGGAGAACCAACTAGGAAAAGGAGGAGAAGGAAACCCCCCCACAGGAACCAGGACAAAGGACCAAGGAGGAGCCAGGAATCAGGAAGGCAGGCTAGGTGAGGCTGCAGAAGAAACGAGGGGCGAAGGCGCAATCCAAAACAACCGCGTTGAGACGCGGTGAAAAATCAGGATACTGGCCCTTAAGTAGGGCTGGCAGCACCCGGGAGGCTTGAAACGCAAGCCGTGCTGTCCCCGGGTACCGCCGTGCCCAAAACGAGGCTTGGGAAGCAAGCTACGGCTTCCCAAGCACTCTGTGGACAGCGCATGCACGAAGGGAGAAACAAGGCCCTCCGCGCATGAGCAAGTCCCACTGCACTGTAAACCCGTAAGCGGCGAGTGCCGCAAACGGCCGCGGTCCTCCCAGCCGGAATCGGGGATAGAAGCGCCAGGACGGGGGCGCCGGGTCTGACAGACGCGCCCCCTGTCCCAGGTAAGTGACGGAGTAACAGTGTGTCCATAGCATAGAAATTTGGCAGTAACACAGTGCACAATCGCCCTGAGATATATTTGCACGGGGTGCCAGAGTGGTCCACCCCCCTGAGGTACAGTTGCAGTTTGACAAATTGGTCGCCCATGTGGGGCTAGGCCAAAGATAGATTTTTTTGGAAACTAACAGGGTATTCTTTCCACACTGATTCTGCCACGCCCATTCCCTTGTCGTAGTTTCTCTAGATAGTAGGTAGGGACAGTGGGAAATCTTGTTCGTCCATTCATGCGCATCACTAATGAAGGCAAGCGTCCCCAAACAGCACGATCCTCCCCGCAATGAGAGACAATGAAGGACTCTCCCAAAATGGGAATAAGGCCAAGACAGAGTGCGGGTGAGCGTAAATGGGAGTTTATCAATCAGAATAGGGCATGCAAAGGACTCTGCAAACTCCGAGAGCGCTCTGTCTGACAATAGCAAAGACAGGCGTATATATTTACAAAAAACGTCATAAGAACCTACACACTATAGGGGGCACAAGTTCATGGGGATTGGGTGGCGACGACTAACTATAGGTGCTGCTGTGATGTGGTTGGCTTTGGCTGGAAGACGTCATTGGGCAGCCTCGTGGGTTGGGCTGGGCCTGGCCGGGTGGCGGAGTTCATCCAGGCGGTGTTGTGGGGCCATCGTGGCCAGTGGCAGAGATGAATGTCTCTTCCTGACTTATTAGCCCTATGCCATGCACACTGCAGTCATTCGAGCATTTTTAGCATTATCTTCTTCAGTAAATCTTACAATAGGTTATACAACAGGTTAATGCAACACAGGAGGAATGCACCTTGTGAGGGGACTGGAGGCAATACGTCAGGGCATGGTTACCAGTGTCCTGTTGACCGGGGCCATAGGTCGAGGGGCTAAGCTTCAGGGCCTGGCACGGGCGGTACATGTCTTTCTGCCTTGTTAGAAGTTGTTATGGATGTTCCGCTGTGTGTTGTCAAAGTGTTGGGTGTCTTGATTGCACAGGGCCATAAGTCTGAGGTGGTCCGGTGGGTTGTGAGGTTTACGAGGGGGCGCGTGTGTTCAGGCAGAGGTTTACTGCTGTGCTGTAAATAATGCAGGTGGCGGGTGGTGGCCTTGGGTGCTACAGAGGGGGTTACAAATCTTTGAAGCGGCTCCAGTCTGGTTGGGGGAGGTAAAGCAGCGCGGCGCGGTCTCTGCTCTCATGCCTTTGGCAGCCTTCACAGGGTGGGAGGGGGAATGGCCTTGCAAGTATTTCACAAAGGTATCTCCCTCGTGTGTTGCTGAGTTAGGTAAAAACATCAAACATTTGAACATTCTATAATACTTATTCAAATCATTTTAAAACATGCATTTCAACTTTGCTGGATGTGTCTCGATTATACCCAGTCTGAACACCGTATTCGTACACTATGTTTTAACAACTACAGTATTTAATTATATGCATATATATTTGCAGTAAGTGAGGTAGTAGTCGGGTTGGTGGAATACATAGGAAATGACTCGCCACTGTGCGTGACGGTGGTGGCACATAAGAAGCTTAGACATACACACATAACAAGTGCATTTCTTGCGCATCCTTCACATGAGTTCCACAGTCTGGTTACATTCGTTTTCTCGTGTATTCTAGCAGCATTAGTTCAGTTATGGCGCGAGCCCATGGGGTGTAAGTTTCTCAGTAATACACGTAACAAATAGATTCCTGATGCGTTCCTTTATTATTAGCATCCAACTGCAATGGTATATGCTCATCATTGCTTATATCATGGGGGCATGATCTCTTGTAATTATACATCTTACAGGCTTTTATAATATAAGGGATTTTATGAGAGGAAAGCATCCTTTGCAAGTAGTCTCAACATTAATATACGAGGATTGTCGGGCCTGTGACGACCATTTTACTGTTCATTTCATTTTGCCTAGGCCTGCTGGCCGGGTCATGCTGGGAGCGATGATACGATACACTGCGGGAGGTGAACTGTTACAATGTTAGTGCATTACACTAGCTCATGTCCTTCTGGTTCGTGGGAACGGGCTCGCAGCGGATCTACCAGGGTGCTGCGGCAACAAGGATGACTGAAACCCTCCAAGGGTGGGGGCCGCGCTACAGTGCGCTGAGCTCACACCATCTTTACCAGACAAAATGGTGTCTAGGCCTAGCTAAATTTTAATACGTGTGGGCAATTAATACGTGCGGGCAATGTCTCCAGTGGGTGAGCCCTCCACCACCTGGGCCCGGGTGGCATGAGGGGACGCCCAAGAGAGCCATAGTCCTCACCTGGGGAGAAAGTGCAGGCGAGGGGGGGTCGTCTTGGACCAGTCCTCCCCTACATTTCCCCCCTTTCGTTACTAAAGTAACGAATTCTTTAAATCTTCTATCCGCCTACATTCTGCCTCGTCCATCACCGCCTCATCCCATGCCGGAGTTCCTTTGATGGGCATCCATGCTCTGCACACTGCTCTTAAGCTCTCACCTCTCCGGGCATATTCATCTGGAGTACACGTTAGATATATGCACCCACCATCTGCTTCTAAATCTACCCAAACTTCCTCATACAATTCTAGTATACGGGGCTCTTTGATGGTGGTGTGCCACAACTTATCTACAATATCTTTATCGTGGTATATGGGCACCAGTTGGTACCTGGGCGAATTATCTATCCCTGTTTGTACTTGTGCTTCTTGCATTGTTTTTATTGTACCGTGTGAGTTGCCCATTGTCACCATCATCATTGCACCATTTGGTACTGCGTTAGCACAGACTCGAAGACCCACCTGGCACAGGCAAAAAAGTAGAAGGAGGAACACAACAGCTGGTATTAAAAATTTCACAGTTGTTCCAAGCCATGAGGGAACCCAGGAGAAGATGTTGTCGAACCAGGTACTCGCTTCTGCTCCACCTTCCATTTTCATTTTTTCTCCTAGGTTGTGGACTGCTTCGATCACATGGGACAGGGAGCCATTCTCTGCGTCTTCAGAAGGTACGAAAGTGCAGCAGGCACTTCCTATTTTTCGGCAAACACCACCGTCCATCGCTGTCAACAGGTCCAGGACATACCTGTTTTGCATGGTCATTAGTCGTAAAGCTCTTAGTTCAACTCTGATGATATTGAATCCTTCTTCAGTGTCGTTCGCCAGCTGAATCAATTCCCAGCGTGTTATCTGGAGCCACTTTGCGTTTGCCCTTGCTTGGACACTTGAGACGAGTGAGGCAAAAAATGTTTCTGCTGAGCTGAATAATCGATATTTGTCTGGGATCTGAGCCAATAGTTCTGATGATGCCTTTGATATGTAATTTGATGCTCGTCTGTTACGGGTCAGCACTTCTCCCTTGCTTCCAGAAGACAGGACATATATTTGTGACTCTGCAGTTGGTTGAGCCACACTCTGCATGCGTTCCTGTGTCCTTTTGCTCCCATCGATGTGGCTTTCTGGTATCACCATTAGTGCCGAGTGCAGAGTGGCCATTGAGCAGCTGCCACTCCATGACTGGGGGAGGTGTAGGTATGCCTGTTTGCCGCACACCCAGTACGTGTCCATCAGGGCCGCTGTCCCTTTCTTTAGGTCTGGGATGGTGAGGGTCTTGTTGCAGTTCTTGTTTGTTCCCATGGGGGTTCTCCCTTCTCCTTTAAAGCACAGTTTATAGTCCATTTCGCTCTGTAGTTTGAACGGCTTTTCAATGGCAGTTACCCAAGTTAGCTTTGAAATGTGTTCTCTCCATACTGGTGTACATGTTTCCTCTATCCACTGTAATTTATCCGGCGCCACACCTCTTAGTGCTTCCGCTTTGCACAGCACTTCTTCATCCTTCCGCTTGTTGTCAGAAAAAAGTGTCCCTCCTATCACAAAAAATGGTTCTTTCAAACATACTACTCCTGCCGTTTTTGGGTAACATGTTTTCTCGTTCTGCAGCATTTGAAAAGTCACTTCGTGTGCCTGGAAGGTGTTCTTAATCCTGCACAGCGTGAGATGAAGGAGACATTGGGCATCCACAATAGGCAACTCTTTGGGTAACAATACTTTGGGTGTACCTGATGCATGGGGGATGAGTGAACAGACATAACAGCTCTCGTTTGTTGTCTGTTTAGCTGTGGCACTCATGTCTGCATACCACTTATTTGTTTGATGGGGGTGTCGTGGGTCTTCCATCTCATCTAGACCTAGCCCATAGTACTCATCGTACTTTCTCCTCCCTGCTTCTCTCTTTCGTCTGTTGTTCTTGTTGCTCATGTACTTCCCACCCCCCTGGGCAGTGGACAAACTAGACCCCCCTTTCTCATTCCCGCCCCCCTTGACCCATTCATCATATAATATTTTGTGCATTTCTAGTAGCTTTTCGTCTTCTTTCCTGACATTATCTGGCATATTGTTTTCTGGGGTGGGGGTAAGCTGGTTGGTGGGGGTGTTATATAACCATGATATGGCAGACGGGTTTCGGTCATTGAGACTGTGGGCATTGTAAGTGGATACCCCTGGTGGAGACACTGTGTTGCTCTGTATTCCACCTTGTGGCTTTTCTCTTTGTGAGGTCACAACACTGGATGGTGTGGTATGATACCCCCACACAAGTTTAGTTCCGTCCCATATCAAAAAATCACCTTCCCTGGTATTGACACCTGCAGTTGTATCGGGCCCGGTGGTACTGTTAATTGGTCCAGTAGTGTTATTACTCCCTCCCCCCTCGTACATCTCGATAGAGATGAACGCTATAAACCAATATGTAACCAAGCCAAACATTATCATAAAAAACAATGTGATGCATACTGATAATCCACACTCATACGAATATCTACATCTCTCATATACTAATTCTCTCATTCTACTAATTCTATCCGTTGCAGGCTGCCCGTTAGATGCCATGGAAGCTCCTGTTTGAGATATAAAAGTGCATTAAGTGCATGCATGTAAACGTTTTGCTGGCACCATCTGTGCCAATACATTTGACGGGGAATGGAAGCGGATGGGGGTGCGGGGGAGGGGTATTCACAGACAAGGGTATATACAAGCTATAATATTATTATTTCATTAATTATATATCACTCACCGAGATAAAAAAAAGGAAATCCCACACACACACACCCTTCTCCTTTTTTTTTTTTTTTTTTGTAATATCCTTGTCAGGCATTATTTCATTCAATTCCAGTGCTGACATTATTCCATTCAGGTCCAGTGCTGACACACACACTCACGCAAGTCGATATTTAGACATCCTACTCATTTGCATCGTTTGCTGTTGTCTGTGCCTCCTCGTCTATCTCCTCGTGTACATTGCTGTATGCTTTTCGTACGTCGGTCAAGTGCACCCAGTATCTCAAACCCTTCACCTTTACTGCCGTGGGCGTGCAAAATATTACTTCGTATGGGCCATGAAATCGTGGTGCATTCCACCGACGCACGAAGCTTCTGACATAAATTGAGTCGCCTGGCATTAACTGTAGCTGTTGCTCTGGCTCCGTGACAGATCCTGTTACATTTCCTTCTTCTCTAGTGAAGGGTGGGGAGAGTTGCTTCGATATTGCGCGCGCTGCCCTTGTTAATTTTCTTAGGTAGTCTGTGAACTCATCTCCCAATATTGCGGCGCTTCTGTGAGCATCTGAGTGTTCACGCAGTGGAGAATGTGCTGTGTTCATTCGTCTCCCAGTCACAATCTCGTGTGGGGACAAGTGGTGGTCTTTACTTGGTTGATTTCTCAACTCAAATAGTGCCAGGGGTAGACAGTAAATCCAATTTTTCTTTAATGAGAAGCATAGTTTTGATAATCTGCCCTTTAACAGGCCGTTCATCTTTTCCACTACGCCATTACTTTGTGGATGATAAATCGAACATAATTTATGTTTTATACCCAATAACGTGGTAACTTCCTTGAAAAGTTCATTCACAAAGTGAGAGCCGTTGTCTGAGCGTATTACGTCACAAATTCCCCAGCGCGGGAACACTTCCCTTACTAGGAACTTGGCGGCGCTTTTGGCATCAGGTCGCGCACATGGTCCCGCTTCCACCCACCTTGAAAATGGGCACACCACCACGATCATGTACCGCGAGCCATTACACCTTTCCCCCATGTCTGCATAATCTATATGCAGTTCTCTGAAGGGGCCAATGGGTTTGGGAATTGTTCCCCGGAGTGTGCGTAGTGTCATTCCTGAGTTGTATATTTGGCATGTTGTACATTCCATTGTCAATCGAGACACATGTTCCTGGAGACAGGGCACAAACCATTCTTCCTGTATCTCTGCTGCGATATGCTGCTTGGTGTTGTGTGCGGGGAAGTGTAACTGTTGAAATGCAACTTCTAGTAACTGCAGTGGCATTACCACTTTCCCTGAGTTATTTTGCCGCCATAGTAGGTCTGTCCCTGATTGGCTGCATCCCCGTTTTGTCCATGTTAGTTTTTCTTCTGCACTAGCTCCTTCCTGTAATTCTAGTATTTGTGATAAGGACATCATGTTATACCCTTCTGACAGTTCTTTGGTTGTTGTGTTCTTGATCATGAACTCACCGGTGTCGTATTTCTGAAAATAGGAAGCCTCCTTGGCGGCAGCGTCCGCTGCCGCGTTCCCTAAAGACACAACGTCTGAGTTGGAGGTATGGGCCTGGCACTTCACTATTGCTACAGCAGTAGGGTTTTGTAGGGCCTCAATTAATTCTTTTAACAATTCTGCATGCTGCACTGGTGTTCCATCTGCCCTTCTGAATCCCCTACGGCCCCATCTTGCTAGACCTCCATGTACTGTCGTTGTCATGTAAGCTGAGTCTGTGTATATTGTAACTGCACAGCCCTTTGCTGCGTGTAGTGCTTCTATGAGCGCAACCAGTTCTGCTGCCTGTGCAGAGTAATGCGACGGGAGGCGGTACTGTACTAGTGTTTCAAACTCACCTTCCTCTAATCTCACTACCGCCATGCCAACGTGTTTTTATCCCGTGTCCATATCAATTGATGCGGACCCATCCACAAAGTACACTTCCCCCTCGCTGAGAGCGTTTTCACACACCACTGTGCCCTCCCCTCCTTCTCCTGTGTGGGTTGCGCAATCGTGATTTTGCATGTCTTCTACTGTGCACGCTTCTGTAATGAATGTGGCGGGGTTCACTGTTTTACATCTCACTATGTGGATGTTGGCGCTGGACAATATAATCTCGTATGCTGTTGCCCGCTGTGTGGTCAGTGTGCTTTTTGATCTTTCAAGTATTGCAAATAATGAGTGTTCCACAAACAGTGTCACAGGGCATCCCATTACTATTGTGGCACTTTTTTCAATCGCAAATGCGGCTGCTGCGAGCGATTGTTCGCACGCGAAATGACCCTGCATCACGGCATCCAAAGTACCACTATAGTAAGCCAGGGGCTTGTGTCCTAAGGATGTCTTTTGTGTCAGTACCGCTGTCATAAGTGTTCCTTTGCAATGGGAGAATAGGTAAAATTCGTGTCCATAATCAGGGTTTGCTAGTACTGGAGCGCTTGAAATTAGCTCTTTCAGTGATTTGAACGATATGCTCATTTCTTCTGACCATTTTATTTTTACATTCTCCTGTTGTGCTTCTTTGAGTGCTTGTAGGAGGGGCCTGGTGTATGCTGCATAGTCTAGTATCCATGCTCGGCAATAATTGCACATCCCCAAAAATTTCTGCATATCTTTCACTGTTGTGGGTTCTCCTACTGATCTTATTGCCTCTACCCTGTCGGGAATTATTCTTTTTCCATCTTTCGATATGAGCTGTCCCAGGTATAGGACCTCAGGCAGGCAATACTGTAGCTTCTCCTTGTCTACCTTGTATCCTTTGTTGGCCAGTAAAGTCAGGAGCGTTGTTGAATCTTTTCTACACGTTGCTTTGTCTTGTGCACACACCAATAAATCGTCCACGTACTGAATAATCGTACTCTCTACTGATAGGTTCCCCAAGTCTTCATGCAATATGCGGTTGAATATGCTCGGGCTCTCACAGTATCCCTGTGGCAGTCTGCAGTGTTCATATCTTTTTCCCCCCAGTGTGAACGCTGTAAGGTATCTACTCTCTTCAGCCAGGGGTATTGAGAAAAATGCGTTTTTCAAGTCCACTACTGTAAAATGTGATGCTGTTTTTGGGATACTGCATAGTATTGATGCAGGGTTCGGGACTAGAGGGAACTCTTTCTGTATTACATCATTGAGGGGGCTTAAGTCCTGTATCATCCTCCAAGACCCCCCTTTCGCTTTTTTGATTGGATAAATACATGTGTTACATGGTGAGTTTGAAGGCACTATTATCCCTTGTACTAGTAGTGCATTTATAGTTTCTTTTATCCCTTCTTCAGCCTCACGGGACAGTGGATATTGTTTGACTCGGGGTAAGATAGCTCCTTGTTTTAGTTTTATTATCACAGGTTGTACTCCATGCAACAGCCCTACATCATGGGGGCCTTTTGTCCATAAATTGTTTGGTACTAACCTCATGTCGTCATTAAAAAATGACGGTGGTTTTCCTACCACCGCCATTAATTGGACGGGGATCTCTCTGGCTTGGATCAAAATGTCACAGGGCATCGCTATTTCCATTACTATCTCACCATCTGCTTCTGTGTCTAAAAAGAGATCCTCATCTGTTACTTCGCGTAGGGCGAAGTTTGCGTTTGTACACAGTACGGTGCGCCACTCACATCCTTCTCTGTCCATTCCAATCACAGCGATCCGTTTCGTTGATACCTGCACAGCGTGCAAATCCAACGACACCACTGATCCTGGTGCTGCATTTGGACACACTATGGGGCGGAAGAGGAATTCTGCTGGAATCCTCCAATCCATGTTTTTTAGCTCTGGGACTATAAGGGCCAAAGTCTTTAGCCCTGCAATAAACATCTCTTCCTTTTGTGGCAGCCCTCGTATTTCCTGTGTGGTTGTGTAGGCTTGCACTACCAACATTGCACGCAAGGGGCATATCCCGGGTGTAGAACACACTATTCCTCCTTCGGTAAATGATATGGTCATGTTAAGTTTACTCATAAGGTCCCTTCCCAGCAAATTTATCGGGGACTGTTCATAATACAGTAAGGGTGCTTTTACAGTCTTGCCCCCTATGGTTACATCCAAAGCTTCTGTGTAAGGAACTTCAATTACAGCCCCAGAGAACCCCTGCATCTCTAACTTCCTGTTAGATAACGGGAACCGGCCCTCCCTGACACATGATTTCTCCGCTCCCGAATCAACCATGAATATAAATTGCCTGTCTCCTATCTGCGCCCCCACCAATGGTTCCTCTGCTGCACTGTGGGTGGTAGATAGAACTGGACACGCAAGTGTTCTCTGTGGGCTGTCCTATGCGGGGTGTCTCATGGCCCCCCCTTCATTAAATACGTTACCTGAGACCACTGACATGCCGTTATAAGGTGCTGGTGCGGGGGCCCCGTTGGCTGCTGTCGCGAAAGTGTTGCCTGGTGTGTATTGCATGCTGTCGTTGTTAGACATGTTTTGTGGGTGGTTCTGTGTTCTATACTGGGGTCCCTGTTGCTGGCCCGTGTTACCCTGGCTTGGGTCTCTCAGTTGCTGTTGTCCCATCGGAAGGCCATATGGGCTTCCCGGGTGGGGATGGCCATACTGTTCCATTTCCTGGAACCCGTTGTTTTGTCTACTTCTGCACTCCCTGGAGTAATGCCCCCATCGTCCACAGTTCCAGCAACTCCCCTGAGGGCCCCTGGGACCCTGCCATCCACTTCCTCCCATTCCCCCGTACCCCTGTGGTCCACCTCCTCTTCGGCTCCTGTACCCACCTCGTCCCCCTCGAGGGGTCCACTCTTGCCACTGCGGACCTCCACCCTGCTCCTGCTCGTTCCACTGCCGCTGTCCTGTTCCCGCCCAATTAGTTGCCATCCTTCCTTGTATTGCTATCAGCCCCTCCTCCTCATCTTCTCCCTCCCTGCTGTGTGGGAGCGCGGCTACTGCTGCTGCAACCTTCACTAACTTTGTCTGCACCAACTTCGCCTCGTCTGCCAATCTTTTCTGCGCCACCTCCTTCTCCCTTTCCTTGATTCGTTTACAATGGTGTACTATTATGCTCTGAATTTCCGGCCATCCCTTTGCTTCTATACCTGCTATTTTGTCAAGCGCCTTCTGCACTTCCTTTGGGAGCCCCCTTTTTATAATGAAGTAAAATAAAGATGTCGATTGATGCCAGGGCGTGCCCGTTTCCGCTCTCCACATCTCTTGGACCCGAAAAATGTAATCCATAGCCTCCTCCCCGTCATTCATGGCACACTGCATCACGGACTGTAAGTCAGGTGTGTCTGGAAATGTTTTCCGTAAGGCGTTCCACACCCTAGCACGCACTGTGTTAAAGGAGGCCCCATCATGGCGGTCGCAGTCTAATGTTACTCCCGGGAAGCCGGCTTTAACCCATACTCTTTCAGCCTGGTCGCCCACCGCTGATACGAGCAGACTTTTCACATCTCCTACAGCTAGGGGTACCCCAGCTGTATGTTTTTCGAAGGCGTATATCCACTTACTAGCCCCTCCTGATAACGGGGGCAATAGCTTTAATAAATTAGCTTTATCCATCTGTGCCCATGGGATATAGTTAGGCCTTCCTCCTCCCCTATGTATCAACGGGAGCTGTAGCTTTCCTTTCGTTCTTGCATCCGGACCCGTTTTGGCTGCTGACGTTCCCAGTGATGCCATCTTCCCCACTCTGTTCCTCAGTCGCCCTGCCCACTCATCATCTAGGGTTCTCATAGAACATGCACCTTCCTCTCCCTCGCTTCCCCCTCCTATTGCCATACTCAACCTGTCGCTTTCGTCTAGCTCTTCTCTAATATCACATAGTAATTCCTCTCTTAGTCCCCCAAGTCTTTCTTCGTTACCACCATCTTCCTCTCGGGTCCCTACTTCTATTATTCGCGTTGGTTCTTCCTCAATCCTAAACAGGATCTCGCCCTTCTTCCACCCCTCTTCGGGCCTTCTGCTTTCATCCGATGCTCTAGACGTACGTCCAGCTCTAGTTGTATCCAGTGCTGTTCGTTCGCATATGTTTTTTATCCTCGAGAGCTCATCTTTTGCTATCGACAGTCTTGATTCTAGATCATCTGTGAGTTTCTCTATGTCCACCCTTTGTGTACCCGCCTGGCCTCGCTCCCTTGTACTTTCATATGGTGGGGGTGCAGTGGGCCGGTGGGGTGTAGTAGTTGTCGGGGGAGGTACATACGTTGGATCACTGTATCCTTCCGCGGGTACGGGTTTCTTTAATATCGGGTATAAACTTATTACCTCTACTGGTGGCGCTACACCTGGTAATTCTTTGATATCTTTCTGTAACATCAGTGGATTGTCTGTAGTAGATGGGAGATCAGGATCTGATGCTGGCGCTTTAGGCGGTGGTACCTCTTCAAATAACCGCCAAAGATCTAATATTTCCCTTCTATTCTGTAGCTGCTTCCCTCGGTACTTCAAGAAAATGCATGTCATCACCATATCTAGAACGCTTTTGTCAAATGACCCTCCCTCTGGCCATATCTGGGGTAGCCCCTCTCCTTTCAACTCGGTTACCCATTGGTCGTGGTATTTCTTAATCCGCTCCGCGTGCCCTGGAAGGCTTTTACAAATATGTGATAATGGTGTTTCAGGCCCCATCTCTGTGTGCCCTCCTAGTGCTTATGTGTCTCTGTATGTCTGCAACTCCAATGTTACTGTAGTATCGATATTATTTTTTCGTATTCTACTTCACATCCAGTGTTATGCTCGGTTGGGCTCTCCCTCCCTTGATTGCCCAATACAAAAACTGTCTGTACACAATTTCTACTTTGTTCTCTTTGGGGGACACATACAAGAGCAATCCATCATTTATTTTGACACTATCACCCCGGAAATCAAAAGGTACCCACTCACGTCACTGTCTCAACGTTGCCTTCAAAAGAGTTTTATCCGGTCACACTTACCATGACCATTTGACAATTATACATTTATAGCCGTTTTACACATTCGCAACATCAAAGTCGTCCCTTGACACATACGAGGTGCACACACCTCTTGGTAACACTCAGTACACCATTCACGCTGCCCTCCCTTTCCTCCCTAGCCGGCTGTCCCTGTCTATCTTACTTAGCGCATATGCATATATTTATAGGTTTTAACCTTCTCTCCCCCCTCTAGTAGGACCCTTGTTCTCTTACTTTTCTCCCAAGTTTGTGCTAATTCCGTTTTTATTCTCCCCCTACCCCTAAAGAAAAAAGAAAAAGAAGTAGTAGCGATCACTAATATATTCTCAGTGCCCCCTTTTGCTGAACACTTTTATCTTGTATTTCACTTCATCATATATTCCCAGCACTAGTCAATATAGCACTATGCGGCGCCGCCTTCCACCCCCTTTCGGAGCTAGGTTCCCGTCACTTCTGTCTCTTTATTCACCTCGTAATCCTAATGGCCATATGCAAAGAAAAAGAAAGGAAATTTTAGAATAATTTTTACTATATCTTCGTACCCCCTTCTCGTTCCCTGTCCTACCCTTCTCTCCCCGCTCCCTTTACAATCGCTCACACTCAGTACTCACGTGCCCGTCTTGAACCGATAGTCTCCGAAACTGGGTCCGTCCAGGCAGTGTCGCCGTCAGCTCAACAGTCAGCCCCGGCTCCGGCGAGCGGTACTCAAAGGGGATTTTTCAACAGGGATCCCATACCCTTTCTCTATTGAGTGCGCACTTCTTAGTGTACCGGTCGCCGTTGGCGGGCAGCCTCCCGGAGCCGGCTCACCGTGCGTATCCCTTTTCGACCGGAGATTCTCGTGCCAAAAGGGGACGGTTATAATGGGTTTTTAGGAAAAAATAAAATCACGCTATCGGGGTCACCACTGAAGGCAAGCGTCCCCAAACAGCACGATCCTCCCCGCAATGAGAGACAATGAAGGACTCTCCCAAAATGGGAATAAGGCCAAGACAGAGTGCGGGTGAGCGTAAATGGGAGTTTATCAATCAGAATAGGGCATGCAAAGGACTCTGCAAACTCCGAGAGCGCTCTGTCTGACAATAGCAAAGACAGGCGTATATATTTACAAAAAACGTCATAAGAACCTACACACTATAGGGGGCACAAGTTCATGGGGATTGGGTGGCGACGACTAACTATAGGTGCTGCTGTGATGTGGTTGGCTTTGGCTGGAAGACGTCATTGGGCAGCCTCGTGGGTTGGGCTGGGCCTGGCCGGGTGGCGGAGTTCATCCAGGCGGTGTTGTGGGGCCATCGTGGCCAGTGGCAGAGATGAATGTCTCTTCCTGACTTATTAGCCCTATGCCATGCACACTGCAGTCATTCGAGCATTTTTAGCATTATCTTCTTCAGTAAATCTTACAATAGGTTATACAACAGGTTAATGCAACACAGGAGGAATGCACCTTGTGAGGGGACTGGAGGCAATACGTCAGGGCATGGTTACCAGTGTCCTGTTGACCGGGGCCATAGGTCGAGGGGCTAAGCTTCAGGGCCTGGCACGGGCGGTACATGTCTTTCTGCCTTGTTAGAAGTTGTTATGGATGTTCCGCTGTGTGTTGTCAAAGTGTTGGGTGTCTTGATTGCACAGGGCCATAAGTCTGAGGTGGTCCGGTGGGTTGTGAGGTTTACGAGGGGGCGCGTGTGTTCAGGCAGAGGTTTACTGCTGTGCTGTAAATAATGCAGGTGGCGGGTGGTGGCCTTGGGTGCTACAGAGGGGGTTACAAATCTTTGAAGCGGCTCCAGTCTGGTTGGGGGAGGTAAAGCAGCGCGGCGCGGTCTCTGCTCTCATGCCTTTGGCAGCCTTCACAGAGTGGGAGGGGGAATGGCCTTGCAAGTATTTCACAAAGGTATCTCCCTCGTGTGTTGCTGAGTTAGGTAAAAACATCAAACATTTGAACATTCTATAATACTTATTCAAATCATTTTAAAACATGCATTTCAACTTTGCTGGATGTGTCTCGATTATACCCAGTCTGAACACCGTATTCGTACACTATGTTTTAACAACTACAGTATTTAATTATATGCATATATATTTGCAGTAAGTGAGGTAGTAGTCGGGTTGGTGGAATACATAGGAAATGACTCGCCACTGTACGTGACGGTGGTGGCACATAAGAAGCTTAGACATACACACATAACAAGTGCATTTCTTGCGCATCCTTCACATGAGTTCCACAGTCTGGTTACATTCGTTTTCTCGTGTATTCTAGCAGCATTAGTTCAGTTATGGCGCGAGCCCATGGGGTGTAAGTTTCTCAGTAATACACGTAACAAATAGATTCCTGATGCGTTCCTTTATTATTAGCATCCAACTGCAATGGTATATGCTCATCATTGCTTATATCATGGGGGCATTATCTCTTGTAATTATACATCTTACAGGCTTTTATAATAAAAGGGATTTTATGAGAGGAAAGCATCCTTTGCAAGTAGTCTCAACATTAATATACGAGGATTGTCGGGCCTGTGACGACCATTTTACTGTTCATTTCATTTTGCCTAGGCCTGCTGGCCGGGTCATGCTGGGAGCGATGATACGATACACTGCGGGAGGTGAACTGTTACAATGTTAGTGCATTACACTAGCTCATGTCCTTCTGGTTCGTGGGAACGGGCTCGCAGCGGATCTACCAGGGTGCTGCGGCAACAAGGATGACTGAAACCCTCCAAGGGTGGGGGCCGCGCTACAGTGCGCTGAGCTCACACCATCTTTACCAGACAAAATGGTGTCTAGGCCTAGCTAAATTTTAATACGTGTGGGCAATTAATACGTGCGGGCAATGTCTCCAGTGGGTGAGCCCTCCACCACCTGGGCCCGGGTGGCATGAGGGGACGCCCAAGAGAGCCATAGTCCTCACCTGGGGAGAAAGTGCAGGCGAGGGGGGGTCGTCTTGGACCAGTCCTCCCCTACACTAATTAGATAACAAGGCAGTTGGCTACCATAAGAGAGTCATATTTACTCCTGCCGTTTACCCATGCTTCCTTGAATTTTTCACTTTGACATTCAGAGCACTGGGCAGAAATCACATCGCATTAACACCCACCGCGGGCCTTCGCGATACTTTGTTTTAATGAAACAGTCGGATTCCCCTGGTCCGCACCAGTTCTAAGTCAGCTGCTAGGCGTTGGCAGAGGCAGAAAGTCAGCCCCGAACCTCGGGAGGGGAACGGAGAGAGGCGACCACCGCAGCTGGGGCGATCAACAGGAAGTGCCCGGCTCGCATCCCGAGTCGGCACCGCCCCTGGGGGAGGGGGAGAGAGACGCCTCATCCAGCCACGGCACGCACCCAGCCCAACCGACCCAGCCCTTAGAGCCAATCCTTATCTCGAAGTTATGGATCCGACTTGTCGACTTCCCTTACCTACATTGTTCCAACATGCCAGAGGTGGTTCACCTTGGACACCTGCTGCAGATATGGGTATGGCCTGGCATGAGATTTACACCATCTCCCTCGGATTTTTAAGGACTAGCGAGAGATCACTGCACACCGCCAGAACCGCGACGCTTTCCAAGGCTCGGTCCCCTCTCTCAGGGCAAACCCATTCCAGGGTGCCCTGCCCTTCACAAAGAAAAGAAATCCCTCCCCGGGGCTCTCGCCGGCTTCTCTGGGATAATTTGAGTTAACCGCACTGGATGCCGCGGGGGTACCCATCCCCACCACTCCGGGTCAGGGATCTGAACCTGACTCCCTTTCAATCAGCAGAGGGCAACTGAGGGTATCGCCCGTCCCTTCCGAACGGTGCTCACCCATCTCTTAGGACCGACTGACCCATGTTCAACTGCTGTTCACATGGAACCCTTCTCCACTTCGGCCTTCAAAGTTCTCATTTGAATATTTGCTACTACCACCAACATCTGCTCCCCTTGCCAAGGACTTCCGTGCGCACCGCACTGGCCTTCCTACTCATTGGGCTTAGACCCTGCAGCTCTCAGCGCCAGCCGGGTATGGGCCTGATGCTCCAATGCCATCCATTTTCAGGGCTAGTTGATTCGGCAGGTGAGTTGTTACACATTCCTTAGCGGATTCTGACTTCCATGGCCACTGTCCTGCTCTATTAAAACCAACACCTTTTCTGGCGTCTGATGAGCATCGGCATCTGGCACCTTAACCCGGCATTTGATTCATCTTGCAGCCCCAGTTCGGCTTAACAAAAGTTGCCCACTGGGCACTTGCATTCAATGCACGGCTCCACGCCAGCGAGCCAGGCTTCTTACCCATTTAAAGTTTGAGAATAGGTTGAGATCATTTTGGCCACAAGACCTCTAATCATACGCTTTACCAGATAAAACTGGGGTTTACGTGTGCCAGCTATCATGAGGGAAACTTCGGAGGGAACCAGCTAGTAGATGCTTTGATAAGTCTTTCGCCCTTATACCCAGGTTGGATGACCGATTTACCCATCAGGACCACTACGGACCTGCACCAGGCCTAGTTCACCATCTTTCGGGTCCTATCACACACGCTCATGCTCCATCTACCTAACAGAGTAGGCGAGACGGGTTGGAGGTACGCCCACCGCAACAGGATCCCATCACAATCGGCATGCGCTGGCCCTCACCTTCTTTACACCACAGAGTTTCATTCAGCCCTCTGACTCGTGCACGTGTTAGACTCCTTGGCCCGTGTTTCAAGACATGTCAGGTGGTTAACCGACATCACCTCAGACCTCTGGTGCCTTTTGTGGGCATCCCCGCCCAGTGGGACAATGTGGTCAGGTGTTCCGCTCACCTGGTCTCTGCGGAAGCGTTGGGGCACGGTTGCAGCCCTCCCGGGGGTGAGGTCGCTCGGGTCCGACTTCGCCTTCTGCGCTTATGCGGTGACTGATGGTAATAGCTGGTGCTGCTCAGGGCTGCTCCTGCGTGGAGAATAGGGGGCGTGAGTATGCCAGCTTGAGCGCCTGATCCCCTTCCAGACCCCTTCTCCCAAACCGTAATACCCGTGGGATGCGCTGTCCATGGAAAGCTCACCTGTTCATTAGTTTTGGCGAGCACTCCGTCCTGCTGCTTCTGGCAGGGGCGCTTGGATGATCTGGACCGATTTCCTTCACTGGTCCCTTGCATGTGGTAGTCCAGTCCTGCTGCGACTAAGCCACTATACTTCAGTTAAGTGTTCCTGTTTGCCTTTGTCTTTCCTCGTCTGTTTTTGTTGTATTGTAAAGTTGTTGTCTTGTATTGCTGTCCGTTCCACTTTTGATGTTTGCTCTTTTGCTTTCTTCCCTTGCAGGTGATGATGCCGGCCCGGCAGAAGCTGCAGAGCTCGAGGGAGCAGCCGGAGGGAATGATGAACAAAGCTGCAGCGGTACATTAGCTGGTAAGTTGTTAACTAGGGTGCACGTGGGGTTCAAATGCGGCGGGGCACTGGGACGGATGTTCTAATCTTGTCTTTCTTCTTCTTCACAGGGTCCGAGTTCGTGGATGCGGAGTGCAGAGCTGCGGTATCGGGATCAAGATCACTGGATGTCAGGAGATGAGTCTGCAGATGAAGCAATGAAGCACCGGTTTCCTGGAGGTGAGTATGCAGGAGAACGCCTAGTTTCAAAAGGTAAGTAAACTGGTCCAAATGGCGGTGAGCGTCACGTTGCACGCGAGTGCATAGTAACGCGAAGCACCGGCCTTAAGGATGGAGCATCTTATATAGCTGAGCTTCTGAAGCCACACCCACCGGGTTCAGCCTGCCTGCCACACCCTGCCACACCCGATGAGTCAGCACATGAAGACCAGGCCTAGGGAGCCACACCCAATGAGTCAGCACATGAGGAT
The DNA here is from genome assembly GCF_040938575.1 of Ambystoma mexicanum. Lineage (NCBI taxonomy): Eukaryota > Metazoa > Chordata > Amphibia > Caudata > Ambystomatidae > Ambystoma > Ambystoma mexicanum. The sequence goes on from NC_090934.1 coordinate 1,284,617,071, forward strand.
TGTTAGGGAAAATTATATGCAGTACCCTTTGGGAACACTACACACAATTAAGACTACAAGTGACAGTACAAATTCCCCTTTGGTACAAGCCTGTACTACACAGTTAAAGAGGTAGTAGCGATGACTGAGCAGCCAGACTTATCTCAAGAGTAAGTGAGCAGTACAAGATAGTTACACAAAGGACAGCAATTACTATGATTCAGGCAAACACTGACTCAAGGTTTTCAAGTAAAAGAATATACATTTATTTCACTCTTCAGTTGTATAACATTACACTATTATAAGCAGTCTAAAAATCTCACTCTTAATACACCACACCACTTCCCTTAAATTCCAGACAAGTTAAGCTCACAAAATGAAGTGGGAGCAAAATGGCACTCCAGCAATTTAAAAGGGAGAGAAAGACAAAGTTATTAGAAAATTAAATCAAACCAACAGGTAAGTACTGAGGGCAATTGAACAATAGGAACTTCAATGATAAAATCAGATAGAAAAGTCTTAGGGTCAAAGTCAATGGGTCAAAATTCTTTTGCTCAAGATAATACAGTTCAGGCTAGTTCGCGGTAAAGTTTGTGGCACGGATTCCAGACGAGGTTGGTTGATAGAAAAGTTAGTTCAAAGAGAAGAGAAGGACAAGCCCTCGGATTGGAGAAAGATTTCAAACACTTTCACCGTGGTTGAACGAAACGAGCAACCGGATTTGCACAGTACCTTAAAACGGAGAGGAAGCTGTAGCAGAGGCAGACGTTCCTGGTAGCTCCTGCAGGCTCACGGTTCCTGAAATGACTGTCGGACTGACAAGAAGTAGGAATACTGGAGGGTCCTGCACTACCCAGGGAAGAAACCAGCAGCAGAGCAAAACAATGAATAAAAGGTGCACTCCTTAAAACTCAAGTAGGGTCTGACCTTCCTGGCTATCCGACCCACTGTAGCTCGTTACAGCGAGTTCGACCGAAGGAGGGGTCCTGGCTTGCAGTTTAGGCGAACTGGTTGGTCCCACCAGCTCAAGGGAAGAAGTTTCCTGGAGGATCTTCTCTGTCGTCAGATTCTGAAGATTCGGACCTGCAGCAGGGCTTCACCGGGCGGTTCAGTCGTTGTAGGGGTCCTCTTCCATCAGCTCCTCGCTTTTTATGCAGTTTTTCCCCATTCATACAGCCTGGCTGTCAATCACACAGCAGGGTGGCTGTCCAGCAAGGACAGTCCCCTCAGCCAATCAAACAGGAGTGCGACTTGGGTTATCAAGGGAACCCATGGAAGGGGTCCGAAGATCCCTCCCTCACATCCTGCCTACCTAGACTTTCATGCACCTTAAGGAGGGCTTCTGTGCAGAAGGCCGCGAAAAGACGGCGAACAAAGGAATCAACCCCGGTTTGGCACGCAGAGAAAAACACGAGAAAGACTAACAAAAAGAAATGGCGAATAAACCCAGCCGGAGCCAAAATAAAATGCATTTGGTCAAGCGGGTTTATGTTTGAGGCTAATATAATAGCCTGAAACAATACCATGGTTATATAAGATAACCGCGGTAGGAAAGTTAGGGTAGTTACCACTGCCACCAGCCAAGTCTTGATGTAAAGGGAGCAAAACAAGGCTCCAGGAGACACAGACAAAAAGGGGTAAGAATTAACCCTTTCCAATACTCCATGTAAGTTGGGTGTATTGGGTCTGTGGTTTAAAGTGACTAATAATAAAGTTAATGGCAACTTTACCTTTTCTGGGGGACAGTAGTGAGCCCTAGAAAATGGAGTCAGTGGGAAGTCTCAAAGACAACCCTGTGTTACTGCACTGAAGGTGCTGTGTAACACACATGAAAAATATGAGGCCATGGAGTAGGTGAGGCTCCAGTGCTCAAGATCACACAAAAAGTGAAAACACACACAGCAAGACACATGTAAGAGTGGGAAAAAGGCTCACACTCTTACCAGGTGAAAAGAAAAAAATAAATCCTAGAAATCCAGCAAAGCTGCCGAGGGACTCATTAGTTAAGGGAAATGAGTCATTTATGAGAATTCTCCCGAACAAGGCTGTTCTCTGGAATAAAAGCTTTCGGCTCCTGGAAAGTTCTTGTAAAATAAAAGCACTCCTGCACTGAAATGAAATACAAGCACTCCTGCACTGAAATAAAGTGTCCCTGCTCACATCTCTATATGAGCCTGCTGCCAAAGGCGCCAGGCCTGAGTCCAGCCAGGGTTCATGGGTCCCAAAGGGACATAAGTGAGTCAAGTGGCCCATTGCCCCCATCACTAGATGGTGTGGTTTTTGTGCTCTGGGGCCTGTGGCCATGGCAATGGGAGATAATATTGTGTTGGAACTCTCCTTCGTACAAATGCGCCAGATTGGGTCATAGGATGTGTAAAAAATTATGGTTTATTTGCACATGTTATTCTGAATAATTCTCTGTTAAGTTATTGTTTGCCCTTCATGGTTGTAAACACGTGTTTCGGCAACACAAAAATGCCCTTTTCAAACCAGGGCTATTTGGTACATGAACAAATTAAACACAATTCATTGTGAAATACACATCAAAACAATCATTGTAAAAATAAGCAATTTATTCAGTGTTAGACAAACGAAAATATTGTTAAATGTCACAAGTTTGTTATAAGACAGAGATGAAAAGGGATGGGTGAAGGGGAGGATAATTATGGTTAAAAATATGCACAGAGGAAAAAATAAAATAATTAAATAAGAGAGATTATACTCAAAACAAGTTAGTTCATGTAACTTTTGCCAAATCATATTGATTTAATGTTGACATATGTTTAAACTCTTATTAGAGATAGCGGACTTCCATGATATTCCAAAATTGTTCTTTAATTTTGCTTGGCACTGATTGTGCAATATATCAGCCTTGATTGTGAATAATAATTAGTGCATTACTTGGCTATAATTTGTGTGTGTCAGCAAGGACACAAAATACCAATAACCAAAACCTAAAAACACAACAACCTTTGCTGTTCTGTATGTATGTTATTACCTGTTTACTTGATACAATGTGATTGATAAACTGCTGCCTGTTCTTGGCGTAGTAACCGGGTTAAATCCCTGAAGGAAGAGATAACTCCAATTACCCATTGTTGTAATTGATTTATCGCTAAGTAAGATTGGGTTAATTTGTATTTGAATGTGCAAGCTCGAACCTCTTTATGGTTCTTGCGCTCTTGCGGCATTTTTTCAGATGCACATTAACCCTTACGGATATTGTGCAGGCTGTACAATCTCAGCGTTTCTAAACGCATACACGCATCTCTTTTAACTTGCGCGTTACTTTAATATTGCAGTTTATTACGGCGAACGATCTTGTACTGACTAGTACATGTCAAAGATAAATGGAGAACTCTTACCGTGCAGGTCTGGGCTAAGCCTCTTCGATCAACCTGCATGCACTTGGAGTTGCTGCTTTTAAGGAACTGAAAGTTAGTGTTGTTGGCAGGCGTCATGGCAACATCGCAGTCCCTTCTTTGTTGCCATGATCTTGTCGGCCATCTTTTGGGATAAATCATATGCAACCTAATGGTAAACCGTATTTTTGATGCTGTACTCGTAAATTTTAATTAGATGCTAACAAATTTTTAATTTTAAATCACTTACTGACGTCATGCGGTGAATTAATAATAATTGATACTGTTACACCAATTATTAGCACCGAATCCTCACGTTGTGTAATTTAACATATTTATGTATAGATTGGCGTTGCACAATTGTCCATATGACTTTGTTAGTAACTTGGTGAATTTGCACTTGATTATTTTGGAATGGTTTTATTAAGACTAGAATATGATATGTATGACTGGGGTACCAGCGATCATTGCAATTTCATCATCCTCATGCATTGGAATATGGTGCATTCTGGATGGTGACCTATTTCTATGGCCATTTCTGATTCTTTGCATATTTGCATACTTCAAAACTTCAAGCAACGGAACATCGGGAGCACTGTCTCCCGTCGCTGCCCCGGCGACCCCCAAGAGGGGCCGAAACGGTTGCCAGAGAAGGCCATGGCAGCGGTCAATCTCCCTCGGCTCCGTGTACACAGCAAAATTGCTGTCAGGGGGAAGTAACACTCTCTGCAGGAGCAGAGAGCCACCTACCCACTGGGGCCTTCACAGCCTGTCGTGGTTCACCACCACAGAGGAAATGCACTCTGCAGGGGCCGGCTCTGCCCGGGACGCAGTTCCGCAAGGGCGTCCACCGCTCCAGGCGACCGACCTGCCTGCCGTGTTGAATCCTGCGTCGGACTGCACGGACCCCACCAGTTTACCTCTTGACGGTTTCACGCCCTCTCCTTCCCTTACAGTACTTGTATTTAGCCTCAGATGGAGTTTACCACATGCTTTGGGATGCATTCCCAAGCAACCTGACTCCAAGAAGACCTGATCCCGGCATGCGAGAGGCTGCTACCGGCATAACAACATCCGCGGGGTGAGACTCAGGGATGCTGGGGAGTCGGTCTTCTGTACGCCACAATTCCCATGCCTGTCCCTGAAAGGGGATTCGGCGCTGGGCTCTTCCCTCTTCACTGGCCATTACTGAGGGAATCCTGATTAGTATATTTTCCTTCGCTTACTAACATGCCTAAATTCAGCTGGTCGCCACTTCTGATCTGAGGCCATAGTCGGGGGGGCTCAAATCTTGGTGCAGCTGGCCTCAGGCCCATACGGGGGGGTTGCCCCAGCCCTGTGCCTCTGGCGAAGCCGATTGTGCACTGTCCCGATCTGCGGCCGAAGCCCACATGGTCGCGAGGCCAGTGCTCCATGGCCATCCTGCGCGGGCAGCCGCGGGACACCACAGACAGCCACACACAGCATGGCCAGGTGCCCCGGGGTAGGGTGAAGGTCCGCCAGGCTTTTTTAAGGCCCGCTGCCGCCGCCACCATGTCCGGGACGCACCAGCCACCCGGCCCTCCCAAAATCTGCATGAGGCGGGGAAACTGGGGATGCCGGGACGCAACGGCAATGAGCCTGCGCGAGGTCCAGGGATCCTGCGACGGTGCTGATCAGGGTCTAACCTTAGGGGGACGAAGGGAACGGGGTCCTGGCAACAGCCCCAGCCACGCCCCTGGGAGAGAACCCCAGGGCGATTGATATACAAGCAACCCTCAGACAGGGGTAGCCCCGGGAGGAACCCAGGGCCGCATGGTGCGTTCGAAGTGTTGATCAATGTGTCCTGCAATTCACACTAATTCTCGCAGCTAGCTGGGTTCTTCATCGAGGCGCGAGCCGAGTGATCTACCGCCAAGAGTCACAGGCAATGTTTTTTGTTCCAGACCTCAGCCTGACCCTGCCGGTGTAGGAGTGGCCGGGGGATGCAGCGCCGCCAGTGGTGAGACAGCCCAGCGCCCTATCTAGCTTGGCCGAAACCACTGTGGTTTTAAAAAATCTAAAAAATCCAGGCTCTCAGCCCGGGAAACCTGCACGCCGCTTCCCAGGGGGATGGAGGCAGGCCGCTCCGCCACCGGCCCAATCCACTCATCCTTCCCCGACCCCCGTCCGCTCCCCTTTCGGAGGGGTCCTGGGGGACAGACGGCGAGGTGGGCCAGAGACAGCACAAGCAGGGGGACGGTGGGACCGTTATAGTCTTCAAAGCCCAGCCTGGCTGTATGGGGCCAAACTGCAGGTACCTGGGCAAGAGGGAAGGTCACCTGCTGCGCCATCAGACTGTTACTCCCCACACCAAATCGGCTTGGGGCGTTAATTAGACGTCCTCGAGTTAAGTGAGTGGAACAGCGAGTAGACCCTCTCTGAATCACCAGTCATCCTGAATTCACCAAGTATCCAAGAATTCAGGCCTCCTCACCATGAGGGAACTCTCTTTACGATACACCCCTCTGCTGTTCTGATAATACAAAAGAACGGGGAACACACGCACCGCCAAACCAAGGCTGCAAGAAAACCACACAGAACAGATTAATGCCAATAGATTCGATAGTACACGTACAAGGACCTAGGCCTAAATGAATACAGTAATACCTGGTAAAGTTGGCTGTTAGGGGCGTGTGGAATCTGAACCTATATAGAAACCCAAATACACCATCAACTCACTGGAAACTGGGAAACTAATCTCAAATAACTTGCTAAGTAATATAAGGTGAATAGCTTACCAGGATGGTATGTGTGGAATTAGAAGGGAGGTATGCTTGTCCAGACAAAAACGTAGAGATGAAAATAACAAAGAGGAAGGTTAGCATAGGTAGAGTAACCCGGGTGGCACGAGGGACGTGCTAGTGACGTGTTGGTACACTAAGCAGCAAAGTGTTCATGAGTGAACTTGTTGCTGACCCGTAGAAAGTCCATAGGAAATCAGAACAGAATGGGGGAAGAAGAACACTTGTGGTTCAGATTTCAAGCAAGAGCAAGTGTTCCAAAATGACGTGCACTTGAATGGTAGCAAGCAAATGTCTTATTTGTACGTCTGTGGTATGGTATAGCAATCATACAGTCTTACAAACAGAAAGAGTACAAATGTTACCGTTCGTTCAGCAAGCTGTCTGCGAGTAGCGGAATACGGGCAGCACGGAATCCGACTGAAAGACTGGTTAGCAATGATCAATCAAGTCGGAGCAAAGTCGTGAGGCAAAAGCAGTCTGGTAGGCAGAAAGAACTCCGATAAACATAGACGAGTCAGGGAATGCTATTGTAATAACAAAAGTCTGAGTAATGCATCAATTAGAAGCACCGTGGAACTGCCGAACGCCAGATTCAAGCAGCAGTAGGACGGCGGGGCTTGCACGTACGCGTAACCGTCAAAAGCAGCTGACATGTCACATGACACGGACAACGCGTCTTCGCTATGGACGGCAAAACAGATAGTTGCCATGGCAACTTCCACTTCTGCCAAACGGAAAGTTTCGCACAACGATTTAGATGAAAAACACGACTGCTAGAGCGCGATGCATGCGAACGCTGCATATGTGTAACGCAGACCTGGCCATCACTCATCCACAGATGTGGGTGGTTGGAACCGCAACGTCCGCCCGATGATTAAACCTGCTGCGCCATGACTCAGGGCTCGCACCTGGCGTGCCGGGCCCCTGTCTGTCTGGGTAGGCGCCCCTCGAGTGCAGTCAGGTTTTCCTCGGCCCCTGGCTGCCCCCACTCGGGGCTTCCCTGTTGACTGGGGTGTGCCCACCAATGCCGACCCGCTGGCGGGTCAGAGAGAGGAGTGCACATCCCCGGCCATCGCAGCGGCCGGCTCGGTGAGGAGGCTACACAGGGCTCCCTTTCCGGTGCGTGGTTGGGGACATCCCCAGCAGGTTAATCCAACCCTGCCAGGCGTCCCTGTCCATTTGCTGGGTCGCGGACCCCCCTAAGGTGGAAGGGAATCCCTGCTTGCCAGTGCCTGTTTTCCCCACACACCCTGGGCCGCTCTGCGAGATGTGGTCCGGGCTGTGGGTGTGCGCATCTGAGATGCAACCAAGGTCGGGCCTGCGACCCCCCCTTGGCTGCTCCGCTGTTAATGATCCTTCATGCCCCCACTCACAAGCAGATACCCGAGCCCCAATTCACACTGAAATGCCCCATTTCTCCTTCCAAACAAATGTTCTAGATTCAAATGACACCTCCCTCCCGACCCACATGCCACCATCCGTCCCTCCGAACCCTCACGAAAGACACCAACATCCGTCCCTCCATACCTACACCAAGAAGCTCCACCTCTCAGACCCACAACCATATGCTTCACATCTACCTGGGTGGGTAAAATATATGCATTGTCATTTGTCCACCAGGACACTGCATACCCAGCACTTATCAGACAGGAGCATATTCCTGTAGCCTTCGTTATCTGGACATTTATATTCAGACACCTTCTAATCGTGGGAGTGTCAGAAAAACACATGACTCGACCCACGCTTGAAAGAGCTGCCATACCCGGATCTGTATTACTAAACTGGCAGCAAATATAAACATTGGGTTTCAACACCTTGTCCACACTAGCTCATTTAGTGCACTGAAACACGAGGACTAACTGCACTCGCACTAGAATCCACAATATCCGCGTACCTGAACGTCCATAGGAACACTACCCGTACACGCCTCGGGTATTGACGAACAGTGTATACTTCACGCACATGCAAACGACACTCCGGCTCCGAGCATGCGCGATGTACCTTTACATCTAGACACGTACACAGCTCTCTGTGTCTAGCGAGCCAGCTCCAGTTAGCGCACTCTGGAGTCCTTCACAAGCCCCAGGTAAGCACTCTATGGGCCCATTCACACGCACTCCACCGCGGGCCCCTTATGCTCACCTCACTGCAGCAGCAATAATCAGACCTTATATTACACACAACAGCAGTCCAATACTATTCTTTCTATTCGCAGTGAGTGACGCACGTCCACCAGCCCTGCAAGAACAATTTACTGGGCAACTTACTGCGGTCGCTCGAGGAATTTCCCTGCAGCAACCCATGAGGATCTCTAACCTTTGTTCTGCTGTCACAAACTGCAGCCATTCTGCTCACCCTCTACAGCAGAATTTTTCTAACTACACTAAACCACCAGGACTCACACGTATTACTGCGCGGTAAGAGTCGTACCACTTAGGAGCCCCACCAGGCCCTACTTCTTGTAACCCACATGCCCTCAGTACACGTTATGTATTTACAGAACAAACTGACGTCCATCCAACGTGCAGTCCCCCCACAACTTCAGCTACAAGCAGCGTGAGCTTCAGCCATCTGCTACCCACAATTGGCTCATCATCTCCAACAGCCTCTACTGCTGCATTTCTCTTTCCCTCTCCATCCCTTCACAGTCCGGACTAAAGCACAAGGTTAGCCTAACACTATTTCCAGACAAAAAACCTTTTTTTGTCAATTATTCTTAACTGTTTTGACCCAATATTTATTGTTACACAACCCTTAGGCATAGCCCTCACTAAGGAGTCCATTTTTCATTTGGGTTTATAATTTGTAGGGAGACCAAATCCTGAGGCCCAGAAGAAGGCACCACATCTGGAAGCCGAAACATTCCCGGACCAGGCTTTCCATCAGCCTGTCCATTGTCAATCTTGGGAAGCATATTCCCGATGTAGACCAAGGATTGGTTATTACCAAGCTACAGAGTAGCCCTTACTTGACAGGGTTTACTATATTAAAAAAGGACAACGATCCCTGTACCCCGCACGTCCTCTCCCATTGCACCACTCATTTATGTAACACGTGTATATATGTACTATCATGTTGTTTGATTTCTCATTTCTGCTGGTATTGAGTTCCACCAATGCATTTCAGCGTTTTTTTGCGTTTTAAAACACACTGTACTGTTTATTGAGTGTGAAGCAATGTCCTTTCTGTTTTCTTGAAAATTTCTGCCTAACACAAATTTGAGACTTATGCTCTGATTTTGTTTACTTTTCACCTCAGATAAATTGGTAAGTATTACCTTGATTGTCTTAATGCCATTTTGCTGAGAAACATGAAATTAAATTCATGTGGTAACTTTACAAGCGAGACTATAAATAAGTTTATTATTGACTCACAACTAGTCTTGTCAATGTACTCCAATACCTAATGAAAACATTTGGGCCATAGGCGACTTACTTAACACCAAGACAATTCTGCTTGAACAGAACAGCATACAAAATTGATGTTATGCTCTAATTCTAACCGGCGGCAACCACCCCCCCTTGTTATACACTCACATCTACCTCCAGACTCACACTCAGGTGGTGCCATCTGCCCTCTCTCTATACACACACCTGATTACCCCATCCCTTCGACACACACATGCTCCCACCCCTCCCATAAACCAACATCCTTCTCTCCAGACATACATACCCCATCCCTCCATTCACACCCAGATGCCCCCCTTCCTTCCCAACAGAGTGCTCCAGCCCTCACTCAGACCCACATGCTACATCATTTCCTGACATACCCCCATCATATGCCCTGACCCTCCATTCCAGATCAACAATGCCCCCCTCCGATCCAGACCCCAAGATGCCAAATCCCTTCTTCAAGACCCATACCATGATGTCCCATCCTCCCTCCACACAGCAAGATGTCCCCATTCCTCCCCCGACCAATAAGCACCCATCCCTCCCTCCAGACCCACACCAATGTGCCCCATCCCTCCCTCCAGACCCACAACCATGTGCTCCATCCCTACCAGACCCACACCAATATGCCCCATCCCTCCCTCCAGAGCCACACCAAGATGCCCCATCCCACCCTCCAGATGCACACATATGTCCATATACCACCCACACCAGGATTCCCCAATCCACCCTCCAGACCAACAGATGCCCCATACCTGTTCCAGAACTACGCCAATGTGCCACCATCCATTGCAGACCCCACCAAGATCCCACCATCTCTCCATCCACACAGCAAGATGCCCCCATCCCACCCTCCAGACCCACACCTAGATGAACCATGCCTCCCCCAGACACAGGCCAATGCCCCCATCCCTCCCATGAAATCCACACCAATATGCCCCATGCCATCCCCCAGACCAACAGATGCCCCATACCTGTTTCAGACAGACACCAATGTGCCCCCATCCATTGCAGACCCCACCAAGATGTCACAATGCCTTGCTCCAGACCCACACCAATATGCCCCATCCCTCCCTCCAGACCCACGCCAATATGCCCCCATCCCTCCCCATACCAATGGGCCCGTCCCTCCCATCAAACCCACACCAATGTGCCCCCAGACGCTCACTCCAGACCCACACTGATGTCCCCATCCAACTCAAACCAGGATGCCCCATCCCTCCCTGCAGACCCGCACCAATGTGCCCCGTCCCTGCCCAGACACCACACCAATGTTCCTCCATGTACTCCCTCCAGAGCCACAAGATGCTCCATCCCTTCCTCAGAACCACACCAATATGCCCCATCCCTCCCTCCAGAGCCACACCAAGATGCCCCATCCCACTCTCCACATGCACACATATGTCCCCATCCCACCCACACCAGGATGCCCCATCCCACCCTCCAGACCAACAGATGCCCATACCTGTTCCAAACCGACACCAATGTGCCCCCATGCATTGCAGACCCAAACCAAGAAGCCACCATCCCTCCCAATCCACACCAATATGCCCTCATCCGTCCCCAGACCTAAACAAATGTGCCCCATTCCTCCCCCAGACCAATGTGCCTGTCCCTCCCATCAAACCCAAACCAATGTGCCCCCATCCCCTCCCTCCAGACCCACACTAATGTCCCCATCCAACCTAAACCAGGATGCCCATTCCCTCTACAGACCAACACCAATGTGCCCCAATCCATTGCAGACCCCACCAAGATGACACCATCCCTCCATCCACACAGCCAGATGCCCCCATCCTGCCCTCCAGACCCACACCTGGATGAACCATCCCTCCCCCAGACACAGCCCAATGTCCCCCATCCCTCCCATCAAACCCACACCAATGTGCCCCCATCCCTCCCACCAGACCCACACCAATATGCCCCATCACTCCCCAGACCAATGTCCCCGTCCCTCCCATCAAACCCACACCAATGTGCCCCCATCCCTCCAGACCCACACCAATATACCCCCACCCATCCCCAGACCAATGCCCCCCATCACCCCTGCAGACCCACACCAATGTGCACCGCCCCGCACATCAATCCCAAACCAATGTGCCCCATCCCTCCCATCAAACCGACACCAATGTGCCTACATCCACTCCCTCCAGAGCCACACCAAGATGTCCCCATCCCATCCTCCAGATGCACACACAGGCCCCCAGCCCACCCACACCAGGATGCCCCATCACACCCCTAGAAAAACAGATACCCCATACCTGTTACAGACTGACACCAATGTGCCCCCATCCACTGCAGACCCCACCAAGATCCCTCAATCCACACAGCAAGACGCGCACATCCCTCCCCCAGATCCACAAGGTGCCCCACCCTTCCCTCAGACACAGCCCAATACCCCCATCTCTCCCATCAAACCCACACCAATGTATCCCCAGCCTTTCCCGAGCCACATCAATATGTCCTATCCCACACCTAGATGACCCATGCCACCCTCCAGATGCACTGTGCCTTATCTCTCCCTCCAGACCCACACCCATGTGCCTCCAGCCCTGTCCCCAGACCAAGATACCCCATCCCACCCTCCAGACCCACACCAATGTGCCCAATCCCTCCCTCCAGACCCACACCAATGTGCCCCAACCCTCCCTCCAGACTCACACAACTGTACCCCATACCTCCCCCAGACCAATGTGCATGTCCCTCCCATCAAACCCAAACCAATGTGCCCCCATCCCCTCCCTCCAGACCCACACTAATGTCCCCACCCAACCCAAACCAGGATGCCCCATCCCTCTCTGCAGACCAACACCAATGTGCCCCAATCCATTGCAGACCCCACCAAGATGCCACCATCCCTCCATCCACACAGCAAGATGCCCCCATCCTGCCCTCCAGACCCACACCTGGATGAACCATCCCTCCCCTGGGTAGCCCAATGCCCCCCATCCCTCCCATCAAACCCACACCAATGTCCCCCCATCCCTCCCACCAGACCCACACCAATATGCCCCATCACTCCCCAGACCAATGTCCCCCGTCCCTCCCATCAAATCCACACCAATGTGCCCCCATCCCTCCATACCCACACCAATATGCCCCATCCATCCCCAGACCAATGTCCCCCATCAACCCCGCAGACCCACACCAATGTGCACCACCCCGCACATCAATCCCACACCAATGTGCCCCATCCCTCCCATCAAACCGACACCAATGTGCTTACATCCACTCCCTCCAGAGCCACACCAAGATGTCCCCATCCCACCCTCCAGATGCACACAAAGGTCCCCAGCCCACCCACACTAGGACACCCCACCACACCCCAGAATAACAGATTCCCCATACCTGTTCAAGACTGACAGCAATGTGCCCCCATCCATTGCAGACCCCACCAAGATCCCTCCATCCACACAGCAAGACGACCCCATCCCTCCCCCAGACCCACAATGTGCCCCATTCCTCCCACACACAGACCAATACCCCATCAAACCCACACCAATGTGTCCCCAGCCCTTCCTGAGCCACACCAAGATGTCCCATCCCACAACTAGATGACCCATTCCACCCTCCGCGCACTGTGCCCTGTACTCTCTCCCTCCAGACCCACACCCATGTGCCTCCATCCCTGTCCCCAGACCAAGATGCCCCATCCCAGCCTCCAGACCCACACAAATGTGCCCAATCCCTCCCTCCAGACCCACACAGCTGTACCCCAACCCTCCAGACCCACAACACTGTATCCCTATCCCTCCCTCCAGACCCACACCACTGTGTCCCTAGCCCTCACTCCAGACCCACGCCACGGTGTCCCTAGCCCTCCCTCCAGACCCACACCTGTTTCCCTATCCCTCCCTCCAGACCCACCACTGAGTCCCTAGCCCTCCCTCCAGACGCACACCAGTGTCCCTATCCCTCCCTCCAGATCCACACCACTATGACCCTAGCCCTCCCACCAGACCCACACCACTGTGTCCCTAGCCTTCCCTCCATACCCACACCACTGTGTCCCTAGCCATCCCTCCAGACCCACACCAACGTGCCCCATCACTCCAGACCCACACCAATGTGCCGCATCCTAAAACACACCCTTCATGAAACATTTAATTACTTTATCAGCCCCCTTTGGTCACGTTTCACGTTGAACAGCTGAACATGATTTTTAAAGTAAATATAGTTTCCCACTCCCCCCGTCTCAATCTGGTGTCTTGCAGGAACGTTCACAGTATGCCAAAGAAAATGCAAATTGTATTCTCAGCCAGCTAAAAGCACACTGATTTCTGCTGCCCTCGCAGCCTGTCAGCCAAGAGCTGGCAGCCTGTGCCTTCCCGGGTCCCGCTCAGAAAAATGAGGGACAAGACGAAGTCGGACGCTTCAGGGTCTTGCAGAATTGTTCCTGGTATCCTGAAGAAAATGCCCACCCCAACCGCTGGAAGCCAAAGGCACACAGAGTCCGGCAGCTACAGCATTCCCGAATCCCACTCAGGGATTGCTGAAAGCGCTCCGAAACCGCTTCGCTTCATTGCTGGAAAAACACACCGATGACGTCAGACGTCACGTGACGAAGAGTGGGCGAGCTGTTGCTATGGTCCATTTCTCGGATGGGAACTATTCACTACCTTGAGGTAACTCCACTAGCCTTGTTAGCCGTCAGTGTCACGCTGGTCACGTTGCAAAATACGTGACTGCCAGGGAATTCCTGTCGCCTGAATTCCGCGCTTCGGATTGGTTGAGCACAGCGCTTCGGATTAGTTGAGCAGCATGTAAACAATCTGGCCAACCAATCAGGGCTCAGCGGATTGAAACAGTGGGCCCTGGCAGGATAAACTGTCATTTTCCCCACCCGGTACCTCGTGTAGCTAAGCCGCACTTTTTCAAAAGGGAAAGAAAGCCAAGCGCCGCAGCACGAGAAGGAACATGAAACAAATACACAGTAAATACACAGTAAATCGCTGGGAAAATACTGTACAAAGGGAAGTGGAGGGTACGGCGAACTGACAAGCTAACCGGGAGGGAGGGCGAGAGTCAGTTCATGATTTATGAATTTGGTGATGGAAATGACTCCTTGTCGCGAGGTTTAAACGGGTAAATTTGTGGCGTGAACGCACATATGCCAGGGACCTCAACAGAAGTACAGCAACTTGGAGGACCCCCCAATAAACCAGCAACAAGAACACCTGTGACAAACAAGCTCGGAGGACCCCCAAAAATACTAGTAACAGGATCACTTCAGACTGATCAGACTGGGGGACCCTCAAATGTACCAGCAGCAGGTGCACACCAGACAGACCATCATCATTTGGGTAAGTAAAATATGCAGGCGCAGAGAGAGGAGTTTGCAGCACAGATTTGTTTCAAGTCGTTATTTAGAATGAATTCCTTTGGCTAATAATCTGGATTATTGTGTCTGCAAAAATCACATTTAGCCAAAATACCCCTTGACATTCGGGAGAAAATCATTCGCCCTTCTTTTTTTTGGTTTCGAGTCTGGGATTTGTAGTTTTTGTTTTACCATTATAAATTCAGACTAGAAGTCTGAAAATGCAAAGAAAAAGCAGGACTGGGTGAGTATCTCGTGAATGACGGGGGCAGGATGGCATTTTATTGTATATTGGTTGTGCGTTTACCCTGCCCCTCCAATCCCTCCATTATTTATACTCGTAGACATGTTCACAAGCGAATACTCTAGTTTGTCCATCTTCGTTAATTATTATCAAGACCCAACTCATGGACGTCTCCCACAAGAATATAAGTGTACTGCCACCCCGATAGTGCCCCCAAACTGCTGGCAATTGTGTTAATCTATTTCGTAGCTTGTAGTTGTATACCCAGGGTATACTGTATCCCCTGGCCTCGTACTGCTGCACACAAACTGCTTCAGAAGTGTTCGATCTCAGGCCAACTAATGGACAGTGGCTTTGCTCGGACTGTGCTCCACATCTCTGCGGCATGGAAGGAATTCACCTCCATGATGGCTTGCGGTCATTAGGCCCATTTTGCTAGTTAACAGTGACAGTTAAGCAAACATTATTGTGTGCTCTGGGAATCGCAGGTCGTTTCCGTGGGATGACGCGTTCATTTCTTTCATTGCTATTTTCTCCCTATTTTCTCCCTTTTTTATTTTCAAATTTAAATATCAATACACACTTGTAATACACCAAAACATATTTCACCAGAGAATTATTAATTTTCGAAAAAGACTGACAGGCTTGGCATTCATGCCTTTGCTTGAATTAACCAATAATATCTACGGTTTGGCGCCTTCGACCTGGGTGCTAGTGGACTTTAACACCAAATTGCCTTAATTCTGATAAGAGTCCAGACTTGTTAATGTTTAAGGTATTAGTACCACGCAGCGTCACCAACAGAATTGGTCCCCAGTCGCTCAGGCAGATCTGCAAACAAGAGGGTGGGAATGGGTTAGCCTGGTGAAGAGGGAGTAGGAAAGTGAGAAAGTGGTGTGCTGTTGACCGCTTCAGTTCGGTTTTCAATGTGCATGTGCTGAGATTTGGCGTGAATTTTGGACCGATGTGTGATGTTGGTGCAGTTTATGTGTGGTTTGTTTGTTGTTGGAGTGTGGTGAAATGGGTGCGGCTTGCTGAGCTAGAACATGGTAGTGTGGATTTTCGTGTGAGTTGGGTATGCAGAGATTTGAGCATAGGTTTAGTCGGTTATATGTCTCTTAGTCCTTATAATGCTTGTTCTATGTATCCAGTTGTCCTATAGGTAGGCATATTTTCACTTTTTCCTTCCTTTCCGTCTAATGGTTATGAGTAATGGCTTGGCACGTTCGCAGCTGTGTTGTTTGAACTTAGTGTAATAGGAAGGGGCGTGTCTTGTCCCCCACTCTGGTACTGGTGTTGTAGTTAGTATTCACCCTTACTCACTCTTATTCTTGTTAGCTGCGCAGACAGCTTGCTTGGGGGGGGCAGCTTTCTGGGCTGCAGCATGTCTGTGGGTACATGTGGGTGTCTCATTATTATTGATTTCAGCCTGCTCCTTTCACAAGGACTCATTCTCATGACCTTATCAGAATTTCTACTCAGCCAATGATATACACAGTACTCCTTAAAGGGTAGCACCAACCATGCACGGATTTGCTAATACATTATAACGTAGCTCTTAAAAAAGAACAGATTCAAAGCACAAAGAAAAACTGTCAGATATGGGACTTTCTCCCCAGAACTCTCCATCCATGATAATGCTTATTTGAACGCAAGAGAACCAAAACAAATATAGTAATAACCAATGTAAATGAACATTTTGCCTGTTGCTTTTCTAAATACATTTTGTTTTTTGTTTCCCGAAACTCAAGCTTACCTGCAAACCTTCATAGAGGGCCTCTGAGAGACTTATTCCTAAATTTGCTTTTGCCAGGCAAGGGTAGTGAATCAGCCCTTGTGACCTCTCCCAGGAAGTCAGGTGAGATGTGACTCCCACATGCTAAGGGTTAGGCCGAGCACCTTTTTAGATATCCAATTTCTACTCTGTTATTCTACTTAAGGAGGCTGCAACCTTTGGCTGCCCACGTGGTTTGGACTACAAATCCCAACAACCCTAACCAAGAAGTCACTGGTGAGGGATTATGGGATTTGTAGTCTGACACACCTGGAGAGCAGCAGATTGCAGTCCCCTGTTCTAGCAGCATCATTTGGGCTGAATATGCTAGAGAGAAAGAGGAGTTGGCTGATATTGGAGTGGCAGATTCCACAAGATATGTTTCGGTGGGAAGATTTAACCTCGATTTGGTTATTACTGTAATCTTACAAAGTGGAGAAAACTGCAAGGGGAGAACGTCCAAGTGCTGCAATACCCCATATCCCGGACTTCCTTCTTTCGTCAGCCTCGCTCGGACTCTTTCCCAATGGGGATTGTATCCTTTGTTTCCTTCTGGCTGGAAAATAAACAATATTCAGAGGCGGGTATCCTCATGGGGTGGCAGCATGTATGGAGTTATTTCCAGCCAAAGAGGCATTGTTGCTCTTACCTCTTCCAGGCCCCTTCTTTAATCGGGGCATACTTCCTTCTGGAGTCCCATTTTGAACAGTAAATGCATTTCGAGTGGATAAATAGCAGCCATAGCCTCCAAAGCACAATTTTCTCATTAGCTACATATTCCAATGTGGGAATCTTGTGCCGGTTAGGTGGTACACAGTGGCATCTTTTTCAGTTTAATAAAAAGCTCAAGAGCACAACTGACAATGTATCTACAAAATAATTAAGAGGTAGCCTGAGAATGAAAAATGCATATGTGCTATTCTTCTTAGTCGGCAGGATGTGAAATGCCAGGCAAATAAACACCACGTTTAAACCAGTGAGCTCCTGTGATGCACCAAAAATACAAAGCTTGACAACCTAATTTTAGTTCTTTTTAGCCTCCGGGTTGCTACCCATGATGCGGGGTGTGACTGGGCGCCTCTCAGCTCCACTCACCATCATTTTGATTTCATTATTTTAATTTATTACATTTCTTTATTTTACTTGGTTTTAATTTCCTTGTATTGCCAGAACCCCTCTGGATGAGGGTGCCTGGTCTCAAGGCAGTCCGAGGCTCGGCTCGTTAGGCTGCCAACCTTTTCTTTCTTACTCCACCCACAGTGGGAAGAGAAGAGCAAATCTGTCGTCGCCGTCTACGGGACTCGCAGAGGATTGGCTAAGGTAACACCATGTGTATCTTCTATAGGAATGGCAGCCGACAGCACAGCTGTCAAGCACAGCAGGGACGCACCTCCCATGCAGAGGTCTCACCAAAGTCAAGCCCGTCTGTGCCAAGGACGGGCCGGACGGGCTGACAAGGGAGGCCATTGTAAAATTAGCATCCCCGGAACCATATTCCCAAGCCACTTTGCTACTACTGAGCCAGGAACAGACGCTGGTGAAACACTGGGTAACAAAACGCTGCATTTCCTACTGCTAAACACGCGCTTCCTTAATGCACACTATGCCTCTATGCACAATCTTTTAGAGGATTAATCCCCTGACTTTCTTTGTCTTACTGAGACTTCGCTGTCAGAGGCATAGGCTCCCACTCTCATTTCTGCTCTCCCTGCAGGTTATAATGTTAACTTTCCAGACAGGGAGGCGTCCCACCCTGGGGCAGAGGGGTCGCAATTGTGTTTAAATCACAGCTAACACTTGTACACATCACTTTAACCACACCATTAAAATGGAAGCCCTACGGGTACGTTTTAAAACTTCAACTTCATACTTCACCTTCATATGACCCATCCACCTGTCGATAGTCTTGATTCACTCAACCTGTCCCTTCATATACAGGAAAAAAACGGTGGGGTGATTTTAACGCCGGCCTTCACATTAAGCGACCAGTTTGTGAGGTTCGATGATCTAGTACTTATGTTGCATTTGTGAGGAGAGAAAGAGGTACTAACCCCAACCTCTCAGAGATTATATTAAATTAGTACTCTCCTTGTTACAAATGCGCCAAACTTGGTCCAAGGGTTAATCCAAAAATATTGTTTTATTTCCAGAAATATTTTTGTATTTCAATAGAACATTTCAAAGTAAACATGGTGACACGTGTTTCGGCATACCTTTAGTGCCTTTATCAAACCAGGGCTGAGTACTTGGTAAATATATGCTTATTCCATCTGTGCTTGCTGTAATAACCGGGTTAAATCCCGTGCGTGTCGTCCGTGAACGCTCATCTGCCAGACAGAAATGTTCTATTGAAATACAAAAATATTTGTGGAAATAAAACAATATTTTTGGATTAAACCTTGGACCAAGTTTGGCGCATTTGTAACAAGGAGAGTACTAATTTAATACTGTCCCTTCATATGACTGGTCCAACCCACTCAAAGGGGCACCCCCTTGATGCAACTTTCAGCTCCCCTGACCTGATTTACATATCCCACCCCAAACCGCTCATCTGGACTGACCACTTTGTCATCCCCTTCTCCATCCTCACCCCTGCCCCTCACCTTACACCCCCAGTCCTCCCCCTAAGACCTTAAATGCTGGAACAAAGTGAAGATCCTTCCTGACCTTGCTGAAGCCCTACATCTTAGATCCCCTGCAACGCTACCCCCTTACAGAGCTGTAACCATCGAATCCTTTGACTCTTGGCTCAATGAATCCCTAATTCCTCTCACCCCATCGCGCCCTACTCTCTCATGCAATGGACCACTCCCCAAATGGTTCACGTACCAACGCCAAAAAACAAAATAACTCTCTGCAACGTAAATGACGAGCAGTGAAAACCGATCTCAGCAAGTCCATGTTCGCCTTGCACCATCGTAACTACAAAGCTGAAATACGAAAAGCCAAAAAAGCCTATTACAACAAACAAATTCTCTTCTGTGGAAACCGCAGCAAAGAACTCCACAGAATCATACCAGAATTTGTCAAACAGCACTTGCACCTCTACCCAATCCACCCCATCTCAATCACTCTGCGACTCCCTCTCCCTACACTTCTACACCACTGCTCCTGACAGGACGACCTCCCTTAACAACAAACTGTACCACCTCTCCCCCCTTCTACAACCGAGGAATCCAACATCCCCCTCTCCCCATCGCCACGACCCCCAACTCCCCGACTTTCGACTCCTTCAAGCCTATCTCCAGAGAACTCCGCTTCTGTCCTAAAATAAATATTCTCATTTACCTGTGCAAGAGAACATGCAAGAGCCACACTAAATGACTGCTTCAGCTCTGGCATCTTCCCTGATGCCTTCAAAATTGCACATGTCAAGCCTCTTCTTAAAAAGCCATCCTTTGTGCCCCTCGACCCCAAAAACTACAGACCCATCTCGAACACCAGATTCCTTGCAAAACTCATCGACTGAACAGCATACTCTCAGCTCAACGTCTTTGTAGAATCCAACAACCTCCTCGACCCCGCACAATCAGGCTTCAGACCACGACATGGAACCGAAACCACTCTGACCTCGGTCTGGGATGATCTTAAGGTCACTGCAGACTCTGAAGGATGCTCTGCACTAATTCGCTTTGATTTCTCTGCAGCTTTTGACACGGTTAACCACTTAAATCCTCCTTGACCGCCTCCACTCCCTTGGAATCCCACTGCTCTCAAGTGGATCGCCTCCTTCCTCAGCAACAGGAAACAAATAACCCTCCTCTCCCCATTTGTCTCAGCTGTTTGCTCGGTTAACAATGGAGTGACTGTGCATGTCTATCTGCTGTCCTATTCAACCTCCAGCCCTCTATAGAAGGTGCTTTTCGGGCCTTTTTACGCACAGAATTCTTGTCAATACAGCCCTTTTAATTCTTCTTTGCATACAGCTTACACATGCTATTTATAGCAGCACCCCCATAAATCTTGGAGGTCACTGGTGACAGGCTGGCCAGCAGAAGCTTACAAACCCACTCTTAGTAATCCACACAGTTCCTTGAAAGAAGCAACTGGGATGAGTCCTGGTCTATTTTTCTAACACTCTGTTAATCATTCTAACAAGATAATACCTTCTGAGTAATTTAGAAGGTAATTTGTGTTTTGTTCACTTTGTTCAACTGCCTGCATTTTGTAGGTTAGTGTTATTGAAGCATTTTGAATCATGATCATGCTTTTCACATTGCTCTAGGACACATGTAGTATTGTGTAAAGGGAAAACTGTCTTAAACTAGCGCTGTATTTCTGCTTCATTTTCCCTTGTTTTTATCAGCTTAAAATAGAGGCAGCGCAGTTGCAGCATAATGTCCATTTCATACTTTGTTTTCTTTTCGTCACCGAAGCACATCATTTGCGTTTGTCTCGAAGTTTTAGAAGAGCCCCCCAGCAAGCAGTAGTTTGGCATTTGTGAGAAGGAAAAGCTTTTGGTGTTCTATATGAAGATATGTTTTTTTAGTCTTAAAATGGTATGTGTCTCTGTGCATGCATGAAAGGGCACTATACATGGTTTGTTGTCTTAGAGAGCAAGGAATAGCTGGGCATGTAGTCTGACCTTTACTTTAACTCCCTTTCTGACCACCTGCCCATCGCAAGCGGGTATAATGGATGCAGGTAGAAGCAGTGCTGTATATATTTTCATTGGCACCGATTGTACAGGTACCTCTGAACAGGACTACTATATATTCAGTCAAAGTAGCCTAATTGATCAGCAGAGCTGCTATACGCATGTCATTGCTCAGTTAATGACAAAACACGAACATGGGTTGGCATTTTCTGCAAGCTAAAGTACTGAGCAAGAACAGTGTCTGAGATCATGCCACCGGTTTCACTACAAAATTCCTGAATCCCATTACTGCAATTTGGAAAACAAAAAATGTCCCCCAAAAATAGATGGGGAGGGACATTGGGTAGGGGTCGTTAATAAAGTGGTTGGTAGTGGTGGGGGTGTGCTGCAAGTGGTCTCACTGCAATAAAATACAGATTGCATGTGGGATTTTCGACCTCGCAGTAAAAATTATGTGGTATTTTCACATAGATCCTTCCCACCACCTTCCTGGGCTGGTGTGATGCACACTGGCAGACAGTGTAAGACAATGGCAATGCTGTCATATACTTCATCCCTCCTACTCTGCCTTGCGCTTTTCAAAACCTCTGCTTCTCACATGTCACATTACTGAGTCCCACTACCAAAAATCTAGCACATTTCAAAGCCTCATTGTGAATCTACTGACTCATGTAGGATAGTCCAAGCAGGCTGAGAGATTTTGACAAGCCAGTTATG
Source organism: Ambystoma mexicanum (assembly GCF_040938575.1). NCBI lineage: Eukaryota > Metazoa > Chordata > Amphibia > Caudata > Ambystomatidae > Ambystoma > Ambystoma mexicanum. Next base: position 1,284,639,221 of record NC_090934.1, read on the forward strand.
TCAGGCAAGACTCACATGGAACTGCCAGTGCCCTAACCCTATGTGCCTTTCCAAGCCAACAGCCTGTTGGGATAGGTAGCTCATTATGTCAATAACCCTGCTGCAGAGATCATTGTGTAACCTGTTAGTTCAAATCCTGTTGCTAGGTGAGTTAATGCATCTGCATTAGAGGTATGTGTTTAAGATGCAGGTAACATTCAATTGTAACAGAGCTGACTTAGCTTTCGACTAGGACCACTAAATGTTCAGTGATCACAACACACACCTCTCATCAGGATCATACAATTACAGCACCTTTTTTTTTATGGCGACCACTGAAAATGTTGACTTTTTTTTCCAGGCACATTCAATAAGGGCTGCTATACCTATAATGGTCCAGAAGAAGCACATCCCATGAGGGCTGCTGCTAAACTTGTAATGGCTCAGAACACACATCTCATCTGGGCTCTTATACTTGTAATGGCATACAGTGCTGGTAAAGCATCTGCATTCAAGCAAGTACTGCATCTGGTGAGACACACCTCTAACTCTATCATTCTCAACCTAATGGCAAGAAGAAGGTGTGCACACATCTAAAAAAGGAGCACCCAATGGTAAAGCTCCACTGGATATGGAAAAGGCTTTTTCAGCTTTTTAAATATTTATTGGTGCGATGTCAAAAGACACAAAGGAGAGAAAGAGCAACTCTGAACCAAAGCAATACAGGAGAACAAAGTGAGGGGTTGGGGGAGAGGCTGTGAGAACAAAGAACGAGTTAGACAATCCAAACCTGGAATTCCAGCAACAGGAAGGGAGAGACCGATGAGCTACATACGAGTGCAACAAAGAAAGTGAGAAGGGAAACCGAGGTAAATTATAGGACACACACACAATAGGGGTAAGGGATAGAAGCAGAGCAAAATAGACATATAGGGACAGTAAAATAAGAAAACACAAATCAACAGCAGACAGAGAGATCTGGAGGTAGAACATCCAGATTAGAGAAAGGCAGGCCAATAACATAAGAGGCAGTGCAAGAAAGATAATCAAAAGGAGTAGCAACCACAACAGAGAAAATGAAAGAAAAGATATAGCCAGAGTAATGACATGAGAGAGGAAGAGGAGTTATATCAACGGATACAACACAACGTAGGAGAGAAACAGCAATAACAGAATGCAGAGATGGGAGAGGAAGAATGACAGAGCAACAGATCTCAAAACGTGGCATAGCAACACTTAAGAGTGAGAGGCAGAACATCAGAAAGTGAGAGGTAGGGGAAACAGAGTAGGACAGGGAAGGAGAGATGGAGCAAAAACATTGAGTGGCTGCCAAGCAGGTAGTGCCAGGCAGCAACAGTAGGCCTGAGAGGCGGAGAAGTGATGCTGGTAGAGTGAGGGACTTGATTTATGATGTAACTAGCTGGCATCTGTCGTAGTTTTTAACAGAGTTTTGGTTTCCAGGCATAATGAAGATGAAGCTGGGTAGTACGCTTCGACAAGTTCTTTGTCACCAATGTTTCCGTACCCAGTTTTAATTTTACGCACAAATTGGATAGTTGTCAGACACTTTTTTACACTCTTGCGACGGAAAAAACTAATTTTTACTCTCTTGAAATTGGATTTACTCTCCAATTCTAAAAACGGTGAGTAAAATACTCTCACTCAAAAATCCTATCTGGAGCACTGTCAACCTCTACATTTCCACCCTTCCTGGAATCATCTGCATGCACAACATCTTGTGCTACAACTACGCTGATGCATGATCCTAATCAACCTCATGTAATGCAAAATGTTTTTACTAAATGCCAATAAAAATATTTAAAAATAAATACAACTACGCTGATGATACTCAAATCATCCTAAAAATCCACAATTCGGACACCAATCCCCAGCCCAACCTCGAAGCCTGTCTTTGAGATATTGACAGTTGGATGACAATAAACCACTTCCTTCTAAACCTAACTAAAACCGAAATCATGGTGTGCGGCAACACTGCCCTTCTACCTCACCCACTCCCATGGCTCCCGTCCCTGTGTCAGCCCCCACCCCTGCGACACAGTAAAAAACCTAGGCTGCACTATGGACTCTGGCCTAACACTCTCGCGTCATATCAACAATGTGTCTAAATATTGTCACTACTATATCAAACTTTTCAGACGCATCTTTCCCTACCTCTCCTTCCCGAGCAGACTTGCCGCAGTCATGTCTTTTGTAATGTCAAGACTGGACTATAGCTAGTCCTTACACTTTGGAGCCCGGCATACCATCTTAACAAACTCCAAAGAGCGCAAAACGCTGCTGCCAAACTGCTCCTTGCCCTAGGTCAGAGAGACCACATTTCTCCCACGCTCCGGACCCTCCACTGGCTCCTAGTCAGACAAAGGGCCTCTTTCAAGACTCAAGACCCTGTGCATCCCTCACCGTGCAGTGCACAAGACCGGCCCATTATACTTGCAGGAAAAGATAAAACCATACCTCCCATCCCGCACCCTAAGATCAAGCACTGCCCTCCTTTTAGTGATTCCAACCTCTAACTCTGTCAGGATCGGAGGCTCTGCCTTCTCAACCTTGGCCCGACTCTGTGGAACTTGCTTCCCCCACATTTCCGACACACCCAAGACTATATGACATTCCGCAATGTTCTAAAAACGTGGCTCTTTCCGTAATACCAACCACAACCTTTTGTAGCGATTGAAACCCTAGCAACCCTAAATGCTCAATGAAAGTCATTGATGAATGAATATGCCCATTCATTTGGCTATTAAACAACCAAATGCCTGAAATGCAGAATAATGATCTTCTTATATCAAAACTACTCGGAATACTTACTAAAAAACTTACTAATACTCACATATCCATGTCAGTATCCTTACAGCCTCTTCACCATACTAGACCCACAACAAAGCCTCGATCAACTCCCTGTCCGCGTCAGGCACTCTCCCCACCCCCACGACGTCGCAATGTACCGCCCAGCCCCTCTGTTTACTGTGTTGTCACTGGGGGCCCCCATTACCCTCAAGTTCACTCTGATGTTGATATATACCCAGCCCCCCTGATCCCCTGAGTTATCACTGTGTGGACCCTAGCCCCCCTCTGGTCCCATGATCTGGCTGTATTCCCCCCAGCCCACTTCGGTTCCCTGTGTTGTCACTGTGCACCCCCTGCCCTCTGATTTCCTGCAATGTCGATGTGTACCCCTCTAGTCCCCTGTGCTGTCGCAGTATGCTCTGCCCCTCTAGTACCCGTGATGTCACTGTGTGCCCTGTGTTCCCCCCCAACCTGCTTTGCCCCCTTGTTGTTGCTGTGTACCCCCTGCCCTCTGTCACCCTGTTTTGTCACTGTGTACCCCTCTGGTCCCCCGTGCTGTTGCTGTAGGCTCAGCCCTCTCTAGTGCCAGTGATTTCGCTATGTGCCCCTTTGGTACCCCATGTTCCCGCTCTCTACCCCTGCCCTCTGGTCCCCGTACTGTCGCTATATGCCAAGTCCCCCTAGTCCCCGTGATGTCAGTCTGTCCCTGTGTTATCAATGTGTGCACCTTTGCCCTCGCTGACTCCCATGATGCAGCTGTGTCCCCCCAGCCCCTTTGGTCCCCCGTATTGTCACTGTGTACCGGCTCCCCTTTGACTCCCCATGATGTCGCTGTGTACCCCTATGGTCCCCGGTGCTGTTGCTGTATGCCCAGCCCCTCTAGTTCCCGTGATGCCACTGTGTGCCCTGCGTGCCCATCAGACTCCTTTGGTCCCCCATGTTGTCGCTGTGTACCCACCTGTCCTCTGGATTCCTGGTTCTCTCTGTGTACCCCTATAGTTCCCTGTGGTGTTGCTGTAGGTCCCTTTGGTCCTCCGTGTTGTCGCTATGTACCCCCTGCCCACTGGTCCCCCGTGCTGTCTGTATATGCCCAGCCCTGTGATGTTCCTGTGTGCCCCTACCCCTCAAGTTCCCTGTGTTGTTGCTGCATATAAGGCCCCTCTGGTCCCTCGTAATGTTGCTGCTCGTCCCCAGCACCTCGTTTCTCCCTTGATGTTGCTGTGTACCTACAACCCCTCGGGTCCCCTTATCGTGTCCCACACTGTCACTGTGTGCCCCCCAGCACCCTCGTCCCCATGATCCTGCAGTGCACCCCCAAACCCCCTGGTCCTGTGATGTCTCTCTGTGCCACCAGCACTCTCATAGCCGCTCAATGCTTTGGCTGTATGCCCCCTAACTCCCCTGATTCCCTGCAATGTCGCTGTGTGCCCCAGCCCGTTCGGGCCTCGTGTACCGTTCCCCCTTATCTGTGTCTTGGCACCTGTACTGTCTGGGTGTCGCTATGCTGAGTGCAGTGGCTACCCTTCACATTCTTGCTGTTCATGGCCTTTGAGAGTATCTTTGCGTACTCCCTTGTTCCCTCCCTGTCGTTGAGCGCTCTGAAGTGCATCGTGTGTGGGCGCTGTATGGATGAACCATCATATATCATATCACTATTCTTACTCTCTACTCTACACCATCACTTATTAGAGTGCAACTCCACCCCTCGATAAATTCAGCCTAGCTGCTCACATACGAATACAATCCCACGCACACCTCATCATTCTAATAAAACGCAGCTATATCCCATGAAAAACCGGCCTACCTGCACACATAAGCGTCCCACAGGCTTAACGCAGCCAGAACCCAGTCTTGGTGTCCACCCGTCAAACTGCACACATTGAACCGATACCACTACCACCCCACCTAATGCTAGAATGCAGCTATCATCAAGCAACTACATCAGCTGCACACTTAACTGGTGCACCCAAGCACCCTTTGACACCCTACTCCTTCAACGGACCCGGATACGGTACCCAAGGGCGTTCAACCTACCAGCGCTTTGAGGTCATAGCAATGATATATAGTGCGCTATATAAATGCCAAATAACATAAATAACTTAGACAACATGCGACTTTAAGCGACATTGAACAACAAGTAGCAAAAAAAGTGAGTAGGCAAAAATATAAAAACTGGCTGATCTCTCATAGGGCAATTCTTCAGCAACAAGATGCAGAGATAATGATGTCTAGCCTAGCTAATAAAAGCTTGCAGGACTTCTGGAAATTAATAAACAATAATAGCTGTCAACAGCAAGCCATACAAACGAACATGGTCACTGAAGCCCAGTGGGTCCGTCACTTTGGAAAAGTGTATGAAAAGAAAGGAAATTTAGCTGAACCCTAGTTTCCAGAGTTAGCTAAATGGGACCTTCAATTCGATGCAGAAGAAATCATGCAAAGTATTCAATGGAGCAGATTGTGACAGGCTCCTGGTCCCGACGGACTAACAAATCGTATTCTAAAACAAAATCCGAAAGTGTGGGCAAACATCTGTGCAAACCTGTTCGCCAACATAGCCAGTAAAGGGGCAACTCCAGCGACCTGGAAAAGTGCGATAGTGGTCCCGATTTTTAAAAAGGGCAATCGTGCTGAGCCAAAAGATTATAGACCTATCGCACTTTTGGATGTGCTAGGCAAGCTATACGCCACACAGCTCCAAAAACAACTAATGAAGTGTATAACAACAAACAGCCATTTGGACTGCGGGCAGACTGGCTATGTGAAGGGAGTCGGCTGTGGATTAAATTTGATGTTCCTCAATCTACTAAAAATGGAGGCAATCAGAACAGACAAGAAGATATATCTTGCGTTCGTTGACCAATCGCAGGCTTTTGATAGCATCGATAGAGAGCTGCTATGGTAAAAAATGATTGCATGGTATTGTCCTGATAGCCTCCAAATGGCAATAAAAGACTTGCACACGGAGACAGAGATAAGGGTGAGATTGCAACAAAAGGGCACCTTATCGGAACCCATAAAAACTGGTTGAGGTGTAAAACAGGGATGCCCATTGGCATCGATTATATTCAACCTGTTAATTTCAGACATTGGTAGGCATATGTAGCAGCCAAGGTGTTTCCTCCAAAGATTAACGGCAATTAAGTTAATTGGATACTGTATGCGGACAATCTGGTCCTCTTGGACTTGACACCCATAGGCCTCCAGCCCAAACTAAACATCCTAGAACAATACATCCACCAAAAAGTATTGTGTGTCAACACAAAAAAATCTGAAATCTGCAAAAGAACAGAGATGTAAACAAGGAAAAAAAAGTTTACCTGGAAACTGGGAAATGTAACCATTTAATTGGTGAAACAAACTGTTTATCTAGGCATGTGTGTCAGTGCCAGTCTCAACGATGCTCCGTGGGTAGAAAGAACTAAGGCCAAATGCAAGCAACTTACGCCTCAAGCTTGCACACTGAACAGAAAATTTGGAAAATGTTCATTAACTTCATTAACTTCAGTGTTAAACTTTTACAAGCAAAAGGCCGTTCCCGTCCTGATACATGGTGCAGAAGGTGCTCTTGGTTGTACTGCAGAATTTTGGTCCTCTCTTGAACACTCATTTTGGTCAAAGGTCATGTGGCAACCAAAGGGTGTACCGACCGCATGTATAAGATACAGGCTTGGCTTGCTGTCTATTAATGCAAGAATAATGTGGAGCACCCTTAATGAGTATCGCAAAATTACCATAAAGCAGGTGGCTCCTCAATATGTAATCCTCAAAGATCCAGCCAGTGGTAATAGTGGGAGTGTAGCACCATTGTGGGCACAACATTGTGAAAAAAAATCTTAGCCGACATAGGCTCTGACAGCTGGACCTTGCAAAACAATCCAAACAGGCAACTTCCTTACCCTACTTGGAACACGCTTACAGCCACCGACTTCATCAGTGACCTGCCCAGCAGCAGGCACCCCTGCTTCATCACGAACTGACACAGATTCACCATCACCCCCAGACCCTCCCCCGGTAGAGATCAATGGGACACACCTCTCACCATCAGAACGCACAACGCTCCCCGTTGGGTAACCTCCCTCTGGACTTACAATCCCAGTGGCACCGTTATCATCACCCTCCGTGCCACCACTGCACCAATCAGTACTTACAGGCAGAACGGCAGTCGAGCAGCCATCAGAACCCATATGTGGACCATCCGCACCTAAGGCCTTTCTCTCGCGCACGACCCTACTTCCCTTTTCCACCAGAACCACACGCCTCAAGCACCACCTGGTACCGTCCTGCAACTTCACGTAACCACGACCAACCTTGGTCACTATGCTTGGCTGCATGAACTTGCTCAAACCCTTCGCCACAAACCTGGGATTCTTCACCACTACTCGGTCACCCACCTCTACATGCAAAGATTACCTTTGTTTAAGTTGAGCTTGCCAGAAGGTTGCTTGTTTGGCGCGCACCCTATCCAATACATCTTGCATATCCACACGAGATTGACCACCACCACCTAAGGCAGGAATTCTCAGCTTGGACCCAGGTTTCCTCCCCCTCATCATCTCAAAAGGGGTTAGGCCCGTAAAGGACGATCGATAAACCATGTTATCGATCCAGGACTCGATTGACACAGGAGACATGTGTCGCAAACATAGAGCCTTGAATATGGTTCCGAGTGAAGCGAAGAGGTACAATACGGTCCAGCCGTACCTGGAAAAGTTTCCTGGAGGAGTTCGCAGGTTGATCTTCATGAAGTTCTGTTTAAACCAAATACCAACAAGAGAAACCTTACACTTCTGGACAAAGGACGAACTTGCAGTACTAACATGCAGCTTATGTTTAAAATCTCATGAGACATTGAAGCACCTAACACTATTTTGTCAGGACCTGACACAAGAACATAATGATCATCTAGGAGAATTCTTTGCCGCAAGACCATCTTTAGACGTTGATGATTGGGGGTGTGAACTTTTTAATGACTCTGATCGGAAGCTGATGATTGAACTAACCTTCTTCTTAGAAAAAGTGGTGAATAAACTGACATTGGCTGAAGGCATACCTAAAGCCTCAAGTTAAGGATCGTGTTTTGATTCCTCGCTAAACATAAAAAGGGAAAAAGCGATGGGAGGATAACTGTTTTCCTTGATTTCCTTGTTGTCATTTTTCCTCTTCTTTGATAACATTGCAATCAACTGTATGTGTCTTTTTTTGTAACAAACCAATAAAAATAAAAAAAAATTCAAAATAAATACATAACATAACTGCATTTTTTGATTGTTTATCGCCCCCCCCCCCCACGGCCCATTGCATGGTTTTGCAGACACCTTTACTGATCTTGTTGCAGGCCGTCAATCTGAGTTTTCCAATTTATTAGTTTTAGGTGATTTCAATATTAGATTAAATATCCCGCAGGCCTCTGGTCACACCCAGCTCTTCGAGTCTCTGGCAGATCTGGGACTGACTCACCTAGTAACCGAGCCTACTCATCTACAGGGAGGCATTCTGGATCATATTTTTTCTTCTGATCCTAATGTCTCGATATAAGCGATTAGCCCTGTTCGCTGGTCAAATCATTAACTCGTCTCCTAAACCACCTCTTACTGCCACCTATCGTCGTAACTGGCGCACAGCCGACCTTAACGCTCTTATGGCTAAGGTCACTAATGACTGTCTAGCAATTCCTAATCTCTCGTCACTAGCTCAGATTCTAGAACAAACTCCTGACTCAGTCACTCCACTCAAACTCCTTCAGTCCCATAAGTATCCCACCGCTCCTTGGTTCCCTGCTGCATTGAAAGACGCCAACCTGAAGTCAGGCAGGCAGATCGTAAGTGGTGGCATTCCTATGGCCTGCTGGAAAAAAAGCCTCTTCTAGAAGCTGACTAATTCCTATCATGCCTCTATCAAATCAGCGAAACAGCTGTTCTTCACAGATGGAGTCATGTCGGCTCGCAATAAATCTAAAGAGCTGTTCGCCGTAGTAAAGACCTTTTCATCCACAGCTCATATAGCACCCAGAGTAACACCTTCTCAAACCTTATCTAACTCACTGGCTAACTTCACTTCTTTGTGGCCAAAGTCCTGGACATTGCGGATCGCATACAGCTTACTGCTTTGACTGATAGCATAGCTGTCCGTGGCACAGTGAGTGATCAGGTCCAGCAATACTGGTCATGTTTCCCTGAATTCTCCACTGCTGAGGTCGCAAGACAGATTAGCTCATTGAAATCTGCTGCCCCGTCAGACCCAATCCCAGTGATGGTCCTGCAGGAGATTCTTCCGGCAATAACCCCCTGGGTCACAGCGGCAGTAAACAACTCCTGTAAACTAGGTACAGTACGGCAAGAGCTCAAGCAAGGCACTGTTCTTCACCCCTTAAAAAACCCTTTCTTGCTCCTCTTACTCTTGCTAACTATAGGCATATCTCGTTCCTCCCCTTCTTTATGAAACTCTTGGAGTCTCTGGTGGCCCCTCTTCTCTCGTCTTTCCTTGAACAATCCTCGGGCTTAGATCCGTTTCAGTCAGGCTTCTGTCCAGGGCGGGGCAACGAGATTGTCCTGCTGTCGGTACTGGACGATCTTACTATGCTGGTTGACCAAGGTGGCGTGGGGGCCCTGATATTGCTGGACTTATCGGCAGCCTTCAATACGGTCGACCACGCCATCCTTCTTGCCCGGCTTGCCGCTGCAGGCATCACCGGTACCGTCATGGATTGATTTTACTTTTTTCTGACCGCCGCCAAACACTCTCACTACCTCCATTTCTCTCTGGCTCACATTCTCTATCCTGTCGTGTTCCTCAAGGCTTTGCCTTGTCCCCTATGCTGTATAATCTCTATGTACAACCGCTAGTTGCTCTCATCTGCTCCCATGGCTTCAGATGCTATGCCTATGCAGACGACACCCAAATACTAGTTAGGTTTGACCAAGATCAGGCAGAGGTGTCGACACGACTGGGCGAGTGTCTGGTGGCCGTGAGGAGCTGGATGGACAGCAACTGGCTAAGGCTGAATGGGGACAAAACTGAGGTACTGATGGTGGTTTCTTCAAAGGTCACTCCCGAGGGTTCTTCTTGCTGGCCATCTGTTCTTGGGGACCTTCGAAACCCTGGTGTTTTCAGCTAACAACGTGGAGGTCTATCTATCCTCTTCCCTGTCAATGGCCACACAGGTGAGTGCGGTATGTAAGATGGGCTTCTACTCCTTGAGGGTATTCCGGAAGATACTTCCTTTTCTCCCGGTGAATCTCCACCCTCAGGTAGTGGCGTCCCTGATCACTAGCCGCCCTGACTACTACAATGCTCTCTATCTGGCCCAGCCAAAGGGCCTGATCCAGAGGTTGCAGAGGCTGCAAAATATGGCCACCAGGGTGGGCAAAGGCTCCCGCTATGGTGCTCATATCAGCCCAGTGCTTCGCTCTTTGCATTGGCTGCCGATGGCCAAAAGGATTAATTTCGAGGCCCTCTGCCTGGTCCATCGGGCCTTCTATCTTCAAGGGGCAGAATACGTGCAGGCTAAATTTAGATCTTACATCCCTACCAGTTTGCTGTGATCTAGGACGGCCAATCTTGTGGTCATTCCCATTTTGTTAGCAGGAACTCTTTGGAACAATCTGCCTATGGCCTTACGGAGCATTCAGAACCACCTGCAATTTCATCGTCTTTTAAAAACTCTCCTCTTTTAGAATGATCGGCTGGTCCCTCCTTAGTATCCTAGCACCATGATACATTAGGGTGAGCGTGCGCTCTAAATGTTTTTCTAACATAACTTAACATTGAGATAGGCCGAACTTCACCATATCAAAAAGGCGATGAACTGTTAAAGTGGTAAAACAATGAGACTGAACACTGTGAAGTTTATCTTGGCCTAGGCACTACTGACTTCACATTATTTAATCTGTGTTTGCAGCTTCACACCTTTGAATAGTAGACATGGGGGGCCGAAGAAATATGCATAATTGTCACAGGGTCCCAGAACGATGTTGTAGCTTGGGGTCCCATCCTTTTATGTCACTCCTTACATTCCACCTCTGCCTTGGTCATAGGGTGTTCTTTGGACCTTCAGTCTTAAGGACGTTTGGTTTCCGTTGTTTTCTCTACTTTCTAACTCACTTGGCCGTTGGTGTCCGCAGTGCTTCGTGTATTGTCATAGAGGGGTCTGCGAGCATGACCTGGTCTGAACACATCATAAAATAATAGTCTGCGTACCGATAGTTCATTTATACTGGTGCAGCTCCTTAGAATTGAATTATTTAGAGATTGCTTGTGAGCTTGGATATTAGAAGACATTTTTGTTTATGGACAACATCTTCTAAGTAGTCAATTTAATAAGACTACCCTTATTGGGGCCTAGCAGTTAGAACTTAAAATAAAGGATTATCAGTTAATTATTTATTAAAGACAGAGTTATATCAATGCTTTACACCACACCACATTGTTATGCAATAGGTATTAATAGAATGCACCTAAGTTATGGTCTGGGTGAAGCTACCCGGCTCGGCGTACCTTACCCTAAGGAAGAACACCCTAACCCTGGCGGGGGTGCCTATCCCTGGGTAGCGCGTGCTGTATCGCCTATCTAACAGATATAGAGGAGAGTGCTGTCCCTCAACCTTCTATACAAGTGGCAGTGTCTGTAGACAGACAAAGGTCGTCAAAAAGTGAAAAGGTCTAAAAAATGGTGTTCTCCAGAAGGTTGAGCAGTGTTCAACAAAGCTGTGGATTAGATCTTGAGACTGCTCGATCTTAAGCGTGGGTACTTTAATAGTGCCCGTAGGTCACTGTGGTTGGGGTGTGAAACAGTACAGCTGGAGAGATCACTGGTGGGTGAATCAGTAAAACACAGCCAGATGGCTGGAGGGCTAAAAAATGGCTCTTATAAAAATGTTTAGCTCACTCTGTGGTAATGAGTGTGCTACAGCGAATGATTTTCAGAAAATAGAGTCTCTTTTTTGGTGTAGAAGAGATCAAAGGTGGGTCATGAGATCCCTCATGACCGAAAGGGGTCGACCGGTTTCAATGGCTTAGGAAATATGAGCCATCTTCTTCAGGACTGTGATTAGAAATGCAAGCTGGGTTGCCGAGGTTCAGAGAGATGCTGAACAAGTAGAGAATTGCTGGTGTCTCCTGTGGGGAGACAAAAGGGAGGGGGGGGAGAAATGGAGAAAAATAATCAAGGAGGGGGAAGGGCAATTGAGGAAGACTAGCAACAATCAATGCATGCAAGCATTAGGGTGGAGGTCTTCATGCATTGGGGTGAGCATGTGGGAACAAGAACTAAATAGGTCAATAAATACAGGAGAGGTGAGGGTGCCTGAGCACCTGTGAGGAGTCTCACCGCCAAAGGTTAAGGGAAGTGGGAAAGTGAAGGAGAAACGTCTCTTAAGGTGACTGGTGGGCACCGCCGAAGGGGGAGGGCGGCGTGCACACAGGTTGGTGGAAGGTGTGCAAACAGGGCAAATGCAGTGGGCCCCTTTGTGGTAAACAAAGAGGGGTTGCGGGGGCAGCAACCTCCCAAAAAAGGTTCAAGATGTGTGCCGGGGTGGAGAGCTGAAAAACCTTACCTCTTGGCAGGCATCCTTAAAAGGAGGCAGGAGGCGATCGGTGATCAAAGGTTGCTCAAAGCACCAAAAACAGATGGAAAAAGCAGCAACTAGACGCACAGGTCAGGTATACCTGTTGGAAAAGCAAACCAAATCAAGGTGGTAGGATGGTCAGCAAAATACATGGCAGAGGCTAAATAAGAAATGGTCCATGATGCCTGGGTGTGGGCCGTACCTGTTAGAGGGCTGCTGCTTGCCTCCGTGTTGTCCGTGTGCTGTATCTAGCTGTATAGCTCAGGACTGGCGATTCTGATGAAAAAAGCCCCATCGCCTATAAAAAGAGCGGGAAAATGCGCTTGCGTCGCAATGACGCGGCTGACTCCTTGGAAATGCCTCACGCGTTGGAGAAAAGGAAAAAGAAGCCCGAGCGCCTCTCAACACAGCAGAAGAGCGCGCTCGGACTGGCAGGGGTCAGGCACTGGAGCGTAATCTCCGTCGGTGCTGCGAAGGACCTGGTCCCTTGTGGACGAGACTGGGGAAAAAGGGGGGGTTTAGGGAGAGTGGTTCAAGGGCAACAATTGGCAACGAAAAAGATGTATAAGGATGAATGGAGAGCAGATGGGAATAAGGATGGATCAGAAAAAATGATGTAAATTGAGAAAATCATGAGGGAATCATGAAAAAACACGAAAAAACCAGAAGGGTCAAACAAGGGAGGTGAACAGAGAACAGGGCACTTCTGGTGCTGCAAGGAGTGTGGATTCAGGACAGCACTGCTAGTTCGTGCCACTGGATTTGTTCATTCAAGCCTTCAGAGTAGGTGTTGAGTCTATAAATCCACATCTGTTCTTTCTTGAACAGCATATTGAGATAGTTGCCGCCTCTGCGGGGCGGTGTGACTTTCTCAATGATAGTCCACTTGAACTGATCCACAGTGTGTCCTTTTGATGAAACATGGGACACCAAGCGTGCAGTGAGCTTGTTCGTTCTTATGCATGATCTGTGTTCGGTCATGCGGGTTCGAACTGGCCTAATGGTCATGCCAATGTACCTCAGGTTGCAGGGGCAAGTTATCATGTAGATAATGCCCATGGTGTTACAATTAGTAAATGTGTTCTGTATCCATGGTGTTTTCCATCCAATCTCTATCTGTGTAGTTCTGGCGGTCTGGGCGCTAATGGAGCAGTTACCACAGGGCGCATGTCCCTTGATAGGTGGAGTATTCCAAAGGGTACCCTGGGTGGGTTCTTTCCTGTGTATGCTAGGTATCAGAGTCTTGACGACCTTATCTCTCACATTGCAACGTCTCTTAAGGGCAAATCGTGGAACAGAGATGTTGGAGGCGCCTGTGTTGAGAATAGGCCAAAGTCTTTTTACTTCCCTTTTGATTTTATTGAGAAGAGGTGAAAAACTGAACACAGCTGTGAAGGTGTTAGACTCTCTGGGTTTGGTATGCTGTTGTAGGGTGATGGAACGTGGAATGTTCCTGGCTCTTTTACAGGTGTCCTTGATAATCCTCCTAGGGTAACCTCTCTCGGCGAGTTGCGTTTGGAGTTGTTTGGATTGTCTGGTATAGTCTGGAGTCTGTGTGCACAGCCTTCTATAGCGCAGGAACTGCCCTAAGGGGAAATTATCTCTGAGTGCCTTGGGGTGGTAGCTTGAGTAGCAAAGCAAAGAATTTCTGTCTGTGGTTTTCTTGTAAACGCTCGAGGAGAGGTACCCACTAGATGCTGAGATGGCAAGGTCGAGGAAATGGGTGTTAAATCTATGTCTCTCCATGGTGAACTTGAGATGGGGATTGAGGGAGTTGAGCCAGGTGTGGAAAGCCTCTATATCGTGTTCTGAGCCTCTGAATATCACAAAAATATCGTCAATGTAACGCCGCCATATAGTTAAATGGGCGAGATATGGATTGGTCTCAGGATAGATGTGTTGGCGTTCAAATAAATCCACATACAGATTAGCGAGGCTGGGGGCAAAAGTTGCCCCCATCGCAGTTCCTGAGATCTGTTGGTAAAAAGTCTCTTCAAAGAGAAAGTAGTTCTTGGTCAATGCTATTTCTGCTAGAGATAAGATGAAGCTGGGTGGGACTCCATGCAGGTCCATACCCGAGTGTAGCATTCCGCTAAGCATTTGCAATGTCTCTTGCTGCGGTATCCGGGTGTAAAGGGACTCTATGTCGATAGTGACTAGCCATTCCCTTTCTGAATTGTATGCGATGGTGTCTAAAAGAGTCAGCATATTAGTAGAGTCTTTAACATAACTGGTCATTTTTGGAACTTGGTCTTTGATAAAGAAATCCACATATTGTGAGAGGGGTTCCAGTATAGAACTAATCCCGGAAACAATCGGACGCCCTGGTGGAGGTATGAGTCCTTTGTCTTCAACGAATTTGGCAGAACAGGACAAATCACTCCGTCCATGCAAGAGGCACAAGTAGTCCTGCTCCCAAGAGGGGCAACAAAGACCCGACCGTGTGCATCTCATATAGGCTGATAGCCCTAATTAACGGTAATAAAGAAATAATAAATTGAGCAAACACTTATAAAATACGTGCAAACTCTTGTTTTTTCAATCATTGTAATGTTTGCTCAATTTATTATTTCTTTATTACCCTATGTTGAATCTACATTCTTAAAAATGACTATGTTTTATTAATTTATTTACTTTGTGAAACATTCTATTGACCTTATTTAAACTACACAGGCATTGTCAGCCTATTGTGTGCCTTGTTGTTGTCCCCAGAACCTGGTGGACCTCCTTTTTGTTATACATTTGGTAGGAGTTCTCTAGGATCTTTGTATACATTTTAGCGTCAACGTTAATTAGGGCTATCAGCCTATATGAGATGCACACAGTCGGGTCTTTGTTGCCCTTCTTGGGAGCAGGACTACTTGTGCCTCTTCCATGGACGGAGTGATTTGTCCTGTTCTCCCAAATTCGTTGAAGAGTGACACCAGGTGTGGTATTAAGGATTCCCTGAAGGATTTATAAAAGTCTGAAGGGAATCAATCCTGGACTGGTGACTTATTGAAGGGTAGTGCTATTATGGCCCTATGCACCTCTTTCGTCACAATGTCTTGTTCTAGGTCCTCTCTGTCCTGTTCTGTTATTCTTGTTAATGCACTGTTGTCTATGTATTCCTCTTGTCTTTGCTCCGGCGGATTGTCGGAACTATATAGTTCTGTGTAATATCTAGTGAATTCTTGACAGATGTCAGCTGTTTTTCTTTTTGAAAAACACGTTAGTGGGTTGCGCTTCAGGTATAAATCACACAAATGATATTATTCCTTATATGGTATTTATTCTTTGCATTAATTTCATGCTTTCATTAATTCACATATTCATATTTCTTTATTTCCTCTCTGTACACTTTTATTTCTCTCAGCACGTGTCTCCCTACGGTTTTTAACTCGTGGTTCTTCAGGAGAGATACTGGAAGTAAGAATATGAAAGAAAGAATAAGAAATTGAAATATTTTGTCTTGAAAATAAAAATCATAAATGGATATTAAGTTTATTGTGGTGGTGAGGTGTGATAAGCAGCTATGATTTTATAGGTTGTTTCATGCACTCACCTAAATTTAAATTCTTTTATTTACACATACAGTGATTCCTCTGATTTCTTAGTATTCCTTTTTCTATATTTTTATATCTCTCATTTATAATCTCATGGAGATATATATCTTTTTAGAAATTCTGTAAATAATGGAAAAAGTCAGAAATTAGGCCTTATTCTTTTGAAATCCAATAAACATATTTTTGGCCATCTTTTAGGTGTTAGGGTCTCTTATTCTAAACATGCCATTATTCTCTCCAATTGAGTACTACATCTTCTAATTGTCAACACTTTCTAAGGTTTCCTTTTTAAAGGCCGCGATAGCGTGACGCCGCCACGTTACGTTGCGCAATGATGTCACGCTACAGCGTAAGGCGGCCATTTTATGTGCAATTTTCATGCCGTGACTACAATCGGGTTGCTTCTTCTTAAAAAATGCTTTAGCCTTTGTGTTTATTTTGCTATTTATATGTAACTAGCCTATTGGGGTTCTAATGAATTCTTGACAGATGTCAGCTGTTTCCTTACTCATGCCCCCTCCCTCCAATTTTATATTTTGTATAGTTTTGGCCTTCTCTTCCCTTCTTAACATCCTAGCCAGGAACCTGTCTGACTTATTAGCTTTAATATAGTATTTTGTTTTGAGGAATAGTAGGGATCTTTCTGCCGCCCTAGCCTGTATTATTTCCAATTGACCCCTTATGTTCCTATATTCCCTTCTTGTTTCACCGCTCACTCCCACTCCCATCTTGGCCATAACCTTCTTTAGTTTATCCTCCAGATCTTTTTCCAGAAGTCTGAGTTCTCTTTCCCTATGGGCCTTGGCAGCTATTTCCTTTGCGCTAATCGTTGTCTTGAACGCATCCCGCCTCGTCTGCAATGATTTGTCCCTCCCATTGTTATCCCTAAAGAAGCCCGCAATTCCTGCCCTAATCTCCTCCGTTAGGTGGTCATCCAGAACATGTATGTGGGGTATCTCCATTTCCACAGTCCCCGGGGTCCTGGGCTCCTCCTAATAGTCAGGGTCATGGGAGCATGGTCTGACAAGGTAATTGCTCCAACCTCTATGTCGGACACCTGTCCCACAAGCGCTCTGGATGACCATGTATAATCTATCCTAGATGACGAGCTATGTGCGTGTAAGTGGAACGGTTACCCCTCCTTTTCCCCTTCCCTTTTCCTCCATACATATACCAATGCTAGCCTTTCAATTTTTTTCTAGTAGTTCTTTCGAGGCTTTATCCTGCCTGCCCATGATTTTCCTGTTTCTGTACTTTTCAGGGTCCCATGCCAGGTTAAAATCCCCCATCAGGACTATAGAACCCTTGGCAAATCTTTCCAGTTTGGCCAAAGATGTTTGAATAAAGCCGTCTTGTCCAGTATTGGGTGCGTAAATAGTAGCAATCATGTATCCCTCCCCCTCCCCTTTAAATTCAAGGCTAGGTATCTTCCCCTGGACCTCCCTTTTGCTATCTATAACTGTGTGATCGAGATTATTATGAAGGGCTATCAACACTCCGCCTTTCTTGGCCGTATGGTTGGCTTGATGTATTTGACTGTAGCCCCGTATTCCCACCCTATCTCTGTCCTTGCTCTGTACATGTGTTTCCTGTAGAGCTATTACATCTGGGCCTTCCCTTTGTATAAATCGTTCCAACATTTTCCTTTTCAAGGGAGAGTTTAACCCATTAATGTTCAAGGAGATGATGTGCAACCTTCCTTGCCTATCCATTGTCTTGGGAGTCACCTCGTTTTTCCTGCTTCTTCATTGGACCTCATTCAGACCCCCTCCCTGAGCTCCCCCTTCCTTTCCTCACCCCCCCGTTCCCCTTCACCTTTACTCCTTCCCCCACTTCCGCTGGGTGGACTCAACCAGCTTCTGGCCCGACCCTCCCGAATCGCCATCTCGAGGATCGAGTCACTTGCTACTCCCAGCTTGTGCATCTGCGGATTCTTCCGAACCCATTCCCGATTCCACTCCCCACACCCCAGAACCATCTTTGTTGTCCCTGTGGTTCGCCCTCCCCAGGCTTGCCTTCTGTTTAGCCCCTCTTTCCTCTAAGTTTGTTTCAGCAAGTTGTGGCCTTTGCCGGTAGGTTCCCCATCTCCTGTTGTTGTCAGAATGCCAGGCCTTTCAGTTGAGGCTGGTACCCTCTCTTCTTGCTTTTTTTATGTTTCGCTGTTGACCACCTCCATACCTTGATTTTGTTCAGATCTTTCGCTGGGGGATCTCTTTGGCCCGATCCTCGTCTTCAATTCCCATGATTCTTGAACCTTCTTCATCGGACCCAATCTGGTGGTGCCTCCCTTGCCACTCACAGACTAACCCAAATGGGAAGGTCCAGCGGTATTGAATGTCCTTGTCTAGGAGCACCGTCAGGACTGGGACATTTTCTTCCTTTTGGAGAGCATTATCTGGGACAAGGTCTGGAAAAGGAGTATGTCTGTTCCATTGTAGGTTATTTGTTTAGCCTTCCTCGAAGTTAGCTGAATCTTTTCCTTCGTGGTGTAATCATGGAGGGCTACTAGAACGTACCTTGGCCTTGCCCCTGAGTTTATGGCCCTTTAGTAACGTGCATGCAATGGATGGGCTCGCAGAGTAATTCTGAGTCCAAATAATCGAACCAACTCCGGAAGATGGCAAAGAGTCTGTTTTAGTAACAATCATCTAAAACGGGGAGATTACAACAGACATCAACGGACGTTCGTTCAGGCTCTCAACGGTTCTCTTATAAAACATAGACTTTATACAAAAAATGTCAGAGGTTACATCATACTACATAGCTAATAATAGAAAACCAAAGTTTGGGATTGGCTAAGAGAAACATTTAAATATACTTTCTATAGGGACTAGGATTGTGATGTTACGCTCACCTGACTCCCACGGAGGCGCTGGCCTGGTTCGCACTGCTGTGACCTCTTCTAAGGTGATGCGCAGGGTTCGGAAGACGGACTGGACCGGGCCCCCAAATCTGGCTTGTCTGGCTCGCAGAAGTATCCTTCTGTAGGCGAAAATAGGGGATTAACTGTCTGCGGGGTAATGCAATTGGCCTCCCACTTTCCCCTCTCACCCTCCTTGAAACCCTTCTGTGATTTCTCGTAGCGTCTCACCTTAAGGTCTGGAAGGACGAGCTCTCCATCCTGCTTCTGATGCAGGGGCACGTTGGTATCCAGTTACTTCACTGGATTTTCGGATTGGTGAGAACCAAACTTGCTTGGCTTCCAGGTAAGTTTTTTGATAAGAGGTTCCCCTTGTGTCCATGCATTAATGTACTAATGCTAGTGTCTTTTTCCCCATAGGGGCCGGGGTACGGAATGCCGGGGAGCAGGCACCGACCCGAGATGAGAGGTGAAATCCTTGTAGAAATCAGGTAAGTCTTTAATGAGCGTTTTTTGGTAATGTCTTTTCATTCGCTCATTAACGCTGATGTCTCTTTTTCCCCTTAGGGGCCGGGTTCCGGAAATGCCAGGATGCGGCGCGGACCCGAAATGAAGAGGGAATGAATCAACAGGTAAGTCTTAACATGGAGATTTAGCTTTCCTTATTCCCTTCTCTCTCTCACCTTTTGTTCTGGTCTTTTTCTCCCTAGGCGCTGGGGCGTGACTGCGAATCCGGATGATCGCTGCTGAACATGGAGGCGCCCTGTAAAGGTGAGTGGAATGCGGCGCTGCAGCGATCGACGCGATGAGCTTTTAAATTAAAGTCTTCCTTTTCAGGATTGTCGGCGAGATGTCTCTGGGATGCGGATTTAGCAGGTAAGGACTTTTCCTTCTTGTATTCTCTTCTTCTCTTCCTTTGCAGGTGATCCAGGAT
Source organism: Ambystoma mexicanum (assembly GCF_040938575.1). Taxonomy (NCBI): domain Eukaryota; kingdom Metazoa; phylum Chordata; class Amphibia; order Caudata; family Ambystomatidae; genus Ambystoma; species Ambystoma mexicanum. The sequence continues at coordinate 1,284,658,913 of NC_090934.1, forward strand.
GCTGGCAGGCGTGGCAGAAGTCAGGATGCAGGAGCAGACACGGTGAGCGTCCAGCTGCTAGATGCAGAACAACGCGAAGCACGTGTGGCTGTTCGGGTGGGGTTTAAATAGCCTTGGAAGAAGTTCCAGGTATGTATCCTTCCTCCAATCAGGTATGTATCCTTCCCCGACCACGCCCGGATGGTAAATTAGTCCCACAGGTAAAGTAGTTCCTTTCAGGCCTCAAGGAGGCCGGGATCCTGCAGCATGGTCTGCATCAGGTAAGTGCACCCAAGCATTCCCATAATGAGCCTGGCGCCTATGGCGCCAGGACTGATGTCTTTTATGAGCCTGGCGCCATAGGCGCCAGGACACTGTCCAAAGGGCCCCTATATGGGGTTGCTGGGTCCTTCCTTGGGGACTGGATGTCCGCTTTCGGGGACGCCGGGCTTGAACGGGCTCCCCGGGAGCGGGTATCATGACATGTGGTTGGCTGCTCACTGTCAGGTGGACAACTTATGCCTACCTCTAAAACATGTCATCTTTATTATAATTTAACACTATTAATTACATGGTTTATCATTGGTCATCACACTATAAGGCCCTTCATTATATGACCCTCTAGAATTGGTTGGCACGCTTGTGCCATGTCTGGAACATTCGGTTCACTTAGCAGCACGTAAGCTCAGACCCAGGTGTCAGGAGGTGGACTTTACTTTTCCTCCCCACCCTATTAACCCATCATCTCTCATCTCGCAAGCCTTCTGCCATGAAGATTGTCTTTGAACTTGACTTTGCAAAGTATCCTTGTCTGTGGGAATATATGGGAGTGCAGGCTCTCACTATCGTTGTTCTAGGACTTCATCCTTCGCGCATTCACTGCTTTCAAGAATAGATAACCGAACTTGGCTGCTTCATTTTTGACACCAGGTCAGAAAGCCTCGCCAGGCGCTTTCACAATCTCAGCTTATTTGAGCTGCGGAACAGTTCTCTGCCTTTCCACTCCATGTGTCGGGCTTACTAAATTCATGACACCGATTTCCAGCTGCTATATAATGGCGGCTTTGCATGCAGGCTGTTCACTAAATATAGCCACCTTCTATGATGACTTAGTCTACTTGCGTTTCAGCATCTGTACAATTATTGAACGGTTGATTTTCTGCAGTACTTCGCACACGTGCAATCTTCTTTTCGCATATGAAAGTTTACTTGATTCTTAACTTCGTCATCAATTTCTTTAAGATCCATGCATTCTCTTTAGCCGATATTCTCAGGGCATTAAGCATGTTTCTTGTGACATCACTAGCTTACCTCTAAGCTCCTTTTCATATTCCTTCAGGGAGTTCCTCCCTCATATTGTCGTCTCTTCAGGGATACATTCAATAGAGTTTTCTTAGTGGATACCTTCTTTCGAATATCTGCTGCGTTATTGGAACAACTGCTGGTGTCAAACATGGCACAATCTCAGGCCTCCAACATATAGGAGGTAGGGGGTAGAATTTCCTGCAGAGGCATGCAGCTGTTCTTCGGGTCCACATTCTGTGCATCTGGTTGGTCTTCTGATTCTAAGAGGTCTATAAAAATGCTTTTTACTACTGCCCCCAGGTCTTTATCTAGTACCTCCTCTGGCAGCCATTAAATTCTTATATTTGATCTCCTAGATCTGTTTTCTAGGTCTTCTGCCTGCAATTGTATGTTGGGAGTCGCATTCGCCAGTTGTCCCATAACGGTTTCTATCTTCCTTGAGTCCTCCGTCAGTTCTTGGATATCTCTCTAATACATTTTTAACCTTTCCTCCATTTTGTTGATGTCCCGCTTTATATCCTGCAAGGCCTCCGCCAGGTCTCCCCTCATTTTGTCCATTTGTCTGTGTACCGTGTCTGTGATTTTGTCATCAAAGTCATTAAAGTACTGCTTCAAGAGCGACTGTGTCACTGTTTGGTTTTGATATTCTTGAGGCTGGGGTGCCCCATTGTCATTGTCAGCTTCCTCTTGGGTCTGTTGTTTTGCTTGGGGGGAGTCAGAGTCTTTCACCCACATATCTGCAGGTTGCTCTCTTGGGGTTTCCTGGCCCCCTTTGACTGGAGGTTCCTTTCCCTTAGTCTTGGACATGTTGTTAGTTCCCTCCTGTTCTCGTAACCAGGCCCTTCCGTCGCCAGTAGACCTCTCTTTAGTGTTGGGCTTCCTTTTCTCACCCTTCGGGTTCGTTTTATTTTATACACCTTTTGTTCCTCAAGCTGCGGGAGTGGTGAGCATATTCTTGCTCTGTAGTGGCCTCCTTGGGTTAGAAACTACTGATTCTCTTGTAGGTTCTCCAGTCTCCGGACTTCCTCCGAAAGTGAGGCCCACATCGCTTGCCGGAGCCGGCTATTGTGTTTCCTCCCCTCTCTCGGTGCTGTGGGACAGTGTGTACCTTTCAGTTGTTTAACTGAGTGCAGGTTGGGAGGGGCCGGTTCCACTGCCGGCCAACTGGTGTCCTGGGGCCCTGCTACCCTCAGCTTCCACGAAGTGCTACACTCTGCCAGGGGGCCTTCTGCTCTTTTTTTTAATAGTACTTTTCCCCTTTCACACCCTCCTCTGTCGATCCGGGCCGCCCGTTTCCCTGGGGCACACCCCGCTTTGCTTTTGGCCCTTGGCACTGGTGTGAGAAACCTGAAGGTGTCTCCCTAGCTAGTACCCGGGATTCTGTCATCCAGGTGGCCAGGACACTTCCATCGCTGTTGGATCCAGTTCCTGGGGTGGACCAGTGTGGAAGGATCACCTGCATGGGGGGTCCTCGGGGAGTGGGAGTGGGACACCAACAGGTGAGACGCGGTATCCACCTTCCTTTAACACCTTTTCCCCAGCCTTTTTCGCAGGACATTTCAAACCACTGCCCCCCACCTTTGCATAAGAAGCACTTTCCCACAACACAAAGGACAACGGACTAACACCTGAGCTGTTTACCGTACATGTCCCAACACAAGGGTGAGGCAAAGTCAGGCAATTGATTAGAATCACACACACCTGACGGCGCTTTCCCTACCCCACAGGGATAAAAGGTGGACCCAAAGAGCACAGTAGGAGCAAGGCGAGTACAGCAGACAGCACGACGAGACGGCTACCACGCGTCAGTTCAAGAGAAGGAAAAAGGCGGCAGGAATCGAGAGGGTGGCGAGGAGAGAAGTGACCTTGCCCTTTTCATCCTAGGCCCGCAGAACCTTCGTGGAAGAGAGCCTAAGACGCGAACAATAGAACAAGTGTCCCGCAGCAGATGTCAGCGGTATACAGGGTAACCCTATGCCGATAAGCAGGAGCGAGGGAAGCTCCTGCACCTGTGGTACCGGCCTTGACTCCAGAGAGGCAACAGCCAAGCGGTTCATCACAGCCAGTGAGTCGAGGGGAGAATCGATAAGAACCGGACTGTGTTGAATGAGAAGAGCAAAGTGACGAGTGTGAACCAAGTTTAACAAACTTTGACCTGTATAAAGGTGGAAGCGGAGACCAGCTGCAAAGGGAATCCGGCATGTGGGTGCTAATTCCATAGACTCTGGTCAAGCCCCATATAAGAGAAACTACAAGTACCAGAAGGCCGTAGGAGGGCCAACGAAACAGGTCAAAGTGGTCATAGAGAGAGTCGAGCAAACTCCCTGTACAATCAAATGACTTTGATCTACAAGCACTTTTAAAGCAAGAGAAGTGAATCCGACATTGAGGGAAAGCAAGGGACGTGAATCCTGCATTGAGAGAAAGGCACATAAGTGAATCCTGCATCGATAGAAAGCAAGGGAAGTGAATCCCGTAACACTTGAAAGTAAAGTGAATAGGAAGTCAAGAAGGGTCCGCGCTAAGAAGAGGGGAACCCAGGGGTGAACCCATCACCCAGCGAATATTAGAAATTAACTTTCATTTGTTAAAGGAACTTTTGTTTTTGTTGACTGAACACGACAGGCCCTCGAAGGCAAGAGATTTTCAAGTGAGGAGAGATTTAGCCATCGGCAATCCTGCCAACTGCCATTGGAAGTGTCATCTTGTGCTGGAGAGGCCCGACACTGTACTGTGCGCCAAGCTCCCATCTTACCCTGTGGTCAAAACATGGGGAAGGGAGAGCCAGACTACCGCATCCTGACATATTATTTTGAGAACACTTCTTCCTTTTCTTGAGAAATATCCCACACCCCTTTTTTGTACTAGTTGTGAGGTTGGCAATAGGTTTCTTAGTATAGGCCCTTCTTATTTTGACACAACACATCTAGGACTGCCTTATTTTTCATTTGATGGTCGAGGCTTTCTCCCATCTTAGATTTAGGTTTAGAATAGGCTTTTTTCCAAAATGAATACAAAATACATTGTTCAATAAACACCCTTGAACTATAATCACTTGTGTCTGTCTTGTTGCCACCATGAGTTCCTCACATATGGTGTTAGGGGTGGTATGTGACTCAATTGAAACAAATTGGGGAACCCTACAATTTCAGAAGCTTAGTCAGAGAGCCACCAACCCTTCTGTTGCCATCCAAGGAATCAATAGAGTTTGATATCTGTAGCAGGAAGGAAGCTATTATCCCCACTGGGAAAAGAGGAAGGATTGCTACAGATTTAGTCTTGAATTCGCCCTCTGGGATGTTACATGCGATTAGCCCCAAAATCTGGCTTAGCATGGAAGTTCGGGGTAGACGTCTTAGCGGGCGTTATTGTTCCTGACTTCCAAGGAGATGTGAAGGTTCTCTTACAGAATCATGGCGAAGTCCCTTTTGAGGTACGACGGGGAGACCAAATTGAACAGGGAATTCTGGAGAGCAATGTTCCCTCTAATCATTTTTCTCTAAGTGTGGAAATGATTTTTCTTTGTGCGCACATTATTTTCCCTCTGCGCAACTGAATAACGATGTAAGCCATTTTTTGAGCATACATAGTTAGTGAGATACCATCTATGAAGAGTTTGAAAGACAATTTCCCCTTCCCACCCACTGCAATTATTTGCAAATCATTGTAAAAGGAGCATCTTGCAACTCCTTTTCTGAAAATATAGGCTAAATAAAAATTATTTCATATGTGATTATAAGGAGAGCTCATTAACCGTTCCAAGAATTCAAGATATGCCATAGTAGCTAACAAAAGTACTCCTGCATAAAAAAAAGCTTTGCATGCTCAGGATAAACAATAGGTTTAGTCGTGGCTATTCATTTGTCAGCACTGCTCAGAGACAATACAGGAAGTGCTTAATGCCATTGGGAAACAACTCATGTTTATGACAAAAAACAAGTATCACTAACCACTGATGTGGGTGTCAAAAATGCAGACATTATGCAATTTTTGCAAAATGAATAATTGTAACTGAAAGGAATGTGTCAGAAAACATGCCAATAAGAGTTCATGTGCCACTTTAATGGAGTAATTCAAGGGCCAGGAGAAAATACCTCTCATAATTTGTGTAAGGACGATAATTGCATCAGAATAACTGCACCACAGAATGTGACGATCAGAAATCCTGGGCCTCTGCTCACTATCCACATTATCTTGGTCTGTGAGTTATGACATTTACAGAAAACCGGCCTTACAGCTATAAGGCATATACAACATCCATTTTACTCCCTAAAAACAGGGCAATATGCTCAACAAAAACACCCAGATACAAAATGCCAAATCTGGTATTAAAGAGGTTATTCTCTATCTTAAGAGAACTGTGCCACCCAGTGATGACGGCACTAAAGACAAAGCCTGTTGAGCGAACATCCAGAAAGCTCTATCCGATAAAATATCACTATTGTAAAATAAAATGGAGACAAAAAAGAACAGCCTTGCCCCTAATGCTCACTCAGGCAACCCGCCTACCATGCACCCGCCTTTGTGCCCTCCATTCCACTTTTCCACTACTGAAGAGGTGGTAAACATAATTTCGGGTCTAAAACCTACAATTGCCAGGGTGACAACTGCCTAGCTCCAATCATCAAGGAAGGGCTAAAGAATTAGCACCCTTCATCACCACCTTAATTAACGCTTCCTTTAAAGACTGCCAACAATCTCAAAGGGGCATGGGTCATGCTGCTTTCTCAAAAAACGCAACTTAGACCCAAACATACCAACAAATTACCAACCTATATCAACTGTCCCTTTCCTCTTAAAGATACTAGATAGAGTGGCCTATCTACAACTTCAACAACACCTGGAAGCCAATAACCTCCTCGGCCTGTGACAGTCCGGCTTCAGACCCAGGTATGGAACGGAAACAGCCTTACTAGATTTAAAAATCCAAATGGATGAATCTAGAGACAAGGGAGACTTGGCCATCTTATTCCTTTTGGATTTATGAGCTGCGTTCGACCTCGTCGACCACCAAATCCTGACCAAACACCTGTCCACCGCAGCAGCATTCTCCCCTAAAGCCACCAGCTGGATCCATTCTTTCCTCACTAATAGAACCACCAGAGTTTTCGCCCCCTATGCGGCGGCCGTGCCAGTTCCCATCCTTTGTGGAGTCCCTCAAGGGTCTTGCACCTCACCAACGCTTTATAACATATTTACTAAGCTCCTCTTTGATCCTCTTGACAGCCTCGGTGTCACCTACACTAATTATGCAGATGACACTCAGGTCCTCATCCCACTCACAAGCTGCTATGAAAAAGATTCTGAAATACAACATATAGCCACACATAACCTCTGCCTGAATGACGACAAGACTGAACTTCTGATTGTCGACACTCATGTCCGTCTAGGCAAACTTGACCCCAGGTATAAATCCTTTAACATCGATGGCAATATCATCAGAGTCGCCAATGAGGTGAAAACCCTCTGCGTCTATCTAGACTCCACCCTCTCTCTCAAAAAACAAGTAAATTCCATAGCCTCTACAACAGCTTATACTAACAAATGAATCAACGCCTGCAAACCTTTTTTATCCACCAATAGCTGCCTCGCTATAGCAAAGGCCCTAATCTTGTCCAAACTGGATTACTCTAATACCCTATTCCTATTCCTAGGCTCTACTGAACACAATTTGAACAGACTACAAGTTCTCCAGACTAACGCCCTCCGTTGTGCCTTGAACATACCTCGATCCAGCCACATTTCATCTTACAGACGAGACTCACTCTGGCTTCTGGTAAGGGACAGAATTAAATTACGTACACTCGTCATCACCCACAAATGCCTGGCCAATACTGCCCCCCAATACCTGACTGACAAATTCTCAAGACACTCCTCCAGCAGACCCATTAAATTGTCCTACCTACGTTGCCTCAATATACCCCAGTATAACCTAAAAACGGCAGGGTGCTCCAGTTTCCCAGTGCTAAGAGCCAAGTGCTGGAACTCCCTCCATACTGCATTAGAGACGAACCCTCCTTCTTGACCTTTAGATCCATGGTGAAAACAATGCTCTTTGCCCAACAACATTAGTACTGAAACTGTATACTGTGTCTGGCTTGACCACTATCTCTAGGCCTGCCACTTGCTCTCCTGACCCGCATTTCTAACACTAACAAGCCGTTATTCTAACCGCTGTTATTGTAAAGCTTGTATGTACTCTTAACTTTACCTTGTAATGATCTGTATTTGTATTGGCTCAAGTTGTAATTCATGTACTTATTTATAATTCAATGACTCCTGACTTAATCTATATCTGTAACCACGTAAGCATGTAACCTTTTTTCTGGAACCATGTAATCTATATCTGTAACCATGTGACCAAGCTAAAGCACCTTGATACATGAGGGTTAAGCATGCTTTAGTAGTAAACAACTAAACTAAACATATATGAATCTACCCCTGTTTCTACCCACAAAGTTTCACCGATATCTTTTCAAATCAATGGCCCTCATTACGACCCTGGCGTAGGACCATGGTGCTATTAGCACCATGGTCCATGCCGGTCTCCGCCATGGTGGATGGCGGAATTAGCACCATATTCCAAGGTGGGTGGGGGTGCTAATTCCGCCATCCACCATTGCCCCTTCACCATTGCCAGTCAGCCCCATAGTGCTCCATGTTAATGGTGAAGGTGCTAATTACGGCACCGTAAATTACGGTGCCGTAATTAGCTCCAAGGTCCCTTTGCGGCTTGGATTTTAACGCCTGCAAAAAGCAGGCGTTAAAATGCAACCCGCAAAGGGAACCTTGTAATCAGGCGTTAAGGGTCGGCACCGTTTACGGCGCCGTAAACCCCTTAACGCCTGACTTGTAATGAGGGCCAATGACCAGCGGAGCAGTAGCATTGGTAGAAACTCGAATAATATTACTGCCTGATCTCAAGAGGAATTTTAAGGGGAAAGAACATATTTGAATAAGCATGAAATAACCCTACAAGCAAAGCCAACTACTTTCTTACTCCCTGAAAAATCTTTTGATTCCAAGTATGGAGTAAAATCATATACAAGCCCTGCTTGTAACCCTGACATAGGAAGTGAAATTACAGGGCACATAATACAGATGATAGTTTTGCCCACTCTTGCTCACCACAGCCTAGACAAAAATCAACAAGAGCCTTACTGAGGTTTCTTCTGGTGCCCTGTTGAAGAAAATTACATATATTTGCCCTTTAAGTCAACAGTAGCAATGCTCACAGGTACAACATATTGGGCCTCATTACGAGTCCAAAGGTAGCCATGCCGGTAAAACCAGAAGGCTGCCGCCAGACTCGTGAATTTTTCCGGCGCCTGGCTTGCCTGCAACAGCGGGGGATTCTAACCCCGCCGGTCCGGGAAATCAGGCGCCGGAAAAATTGTATTCCCCATTCCCATTGAGTCCAATAGGACTCAATGAACTCAATGGGAATGCGGAACACGGAGGCACCGGCAAATAACGGTGCCGGTGCCTCTGTGAAAGTCTGCGAGCGGCTGCCATTCCACCTGCCAGGTCAGACCTGGCGGGCGGGATGGCAGCTGCACGCAGACTCGTAGTGTGCCGGTCCGGTGACAACGGTGCCGGTAGGCTGACCGGCACCATTGTTACCGGACCGGCATGCTCGTAACGAAGCCCATTGAGTACCTTATTTAACTAGGGACTCCTCCTCTGAAATTCACTGTTCTCATTTGAACAAGATGCATGGGGATGCTAGAGGCAATAAATGCAAACTCATGATTACATTGAAAAGCCTGCAGCAGCTGAGCACAGATAGACATAGAAGGTACAGTTTCCTAGACTATGAATATAGTTTCCTATCCTTTAGCAAACAAACATTCCCTTCACTGTACTGCACTGTACTGTACTATCAAAACATCTGATTTGGTTGTTGAAAGTTGCTGATTATTTCTTCACCCCAAGGGAATGTTCTCCTGTTCCCTTTCACCCGTTCCCATGCCCGGCCCCTGTACTAGCCTCCAATATTAGTTGACAGGGCTCTGTAAAAGGTGAGGGATTTCTGCAGTAAAACACTAACTGGGATATTTGAATACCTACAATACTTTGCAAGCAAATCCAATTGAAAGCCTCACAATATTATGTGAAATTTAAGAAAATGTCATAAATCTGCATGTGCACAATTACTATGAAGTACATGAAGATTGTTTGCAACATACTCCACCTTTCAATTGTTGGGTAGGAGTATACGATATGCTGTCTTTATATCAAATATTTTATAAAGAATTAACATAGATCCAATATTTTATAATGGACATTTTTATAGAGAATGGATTTAGGGGTGGGGTAAAGGGTTCAATATTTTTGAGAAACGGCTGGGGTGGGTTTTCACGGGTGGAAAACTGGGTTTTGGGGGGGCCCAAAAAGAAAAGAAAAAAGAAAAAATACATTCACTATAAAATGTTCTGTTATAAAATGTTTGATATATGTTCATTCTATGTAACCGTATTATACAAGTGCTCAGTGAAACCATTTTTGGATAGCAACGAGTTAACATATCATTTGTTAAGGTCTATGCTCCATGGAACTCTGAACATATTGAAAGGTTGCAGATTGTGTGAAAAACCTTCTAGTTATCTGAATATTGTTGCACTCATTTTATATACGAATAATGCCAGGCAGAGTCCATACCAATAGTCCCTTGCAGCCCCAGTAAATGATATTGCAATATTGCTCTCCACTTATAGGGTAATGTTAACAATGCTAAAGTAGGAGACGCTGAGCATGACATGTGCCTACTCAAGATCCTTACAGGGCAAATTAATATTTGAGTTTTATAATGTGTTAACTTGCAAGGGGGGGGCTTTTCAAAGTGCTTGTGTGACAATGAATAGGACGCATGGGATGAGGTTACACATCCTAGTACATGCTTACATACAGTCAGTATCAATGTTCCCTCTAAGCTGTGCACATGTGCGCTTGCCCAGCTTCCTTCTGGGTGCCGCCCGAAGAATTTTAGCAGCGCACACAGACAATTCCCTCCCATTCAAAAAGATGTAATAAGGGACAAGCCACAGCAGCTACCTAATATTTGCTTTCTCTCAAAATGAAGATACATTATGCAAACTATTCTTGATAGTCTGGTCTAACCTATTTACATTGCCCTACTATACAAGCTTGACCGTAAAAACCTAAAACCCTTAAAAATAGAATACACTGACGAGAGGTTAAAAACTAATATGAAAAAGTGGCTCCATGAACAGAACATATAACCAAGATATGCCTGCACACATTAACCAAATTATCTTCCCTCTCCACTAATGACTCCTTTACTTGATTCTACATCGTGACTCAAACTCCACCCAAGGTCACATTCCGATATTACCAGACAACCTTGACTCTGCCTACCCTAGCTCTACAAAAGGTTACCGGACTTATATACTAGTCTTGTTTTATGTTTGTTATAATATGAATGACGTTGAAGCACAATAATTTGTTACTCATGGTGCCTTCGCAAATGCATTACCCACACTTTGTAACCCAAGTTTCAGCTCATATATTGGATACTGACTGTATGTAAGCATGTACTAGGATGTGTAACCTCATCCCATGCGTCCTATTCATTGTAGATATGTCACACAAGCACTTTGAAAAGCCCCCCTTGCAAGTTAACGCATTATAAAACTCAAATAATAATTTGCCCTGTAAGGATTTTGAGTAGGCACATGTCATGCTCAGCGTCCCCTACTTTAGCATTTTTTTTTCTTTTTCTTTTTTAAAACCTTTATTTAATTCTGGCATGGCATTTGGCAAAAGACAAACATGTCGTTTCAAACATTAGGGAGAAATGCATTCTTATCCATTTACAACTTGTAAACTACACCATTTTTTTTTCATGTTGCACAGAGTTATCACTAATTGTCTTTGTCTAACTCTCTTCTTCATCCGAACTGACAGCCGGGGCGTTTAGGTATGCTCTCAGTGGGGCCCATATGTCCTTGGGTCTAGAATGGGTTTGAATGGCCTGCACATACATCTCCTCGCTTTCCTGCATGAGAGCCAGGTTTCGGAGCCATGTTTGGACTGTGGGGGGCAATCTAGACTTCCATTTCAGGAGTATATGTCTCTTGGCTACTGCTCCCGCCACAGCGAACAGTCTATGGACCTTTATTGAGGCCTTTCCAATGTCCCCTAGTAAGTATTTGAGCATGGTCGCCGGGATATGGATGTCCAGTATGTCACTCATCTTCTCTGCCATGTCTTCCCAGAACTGGCGGATCGGTGGGCAGTACCACTACATATGTTTCGCATCCACCTCAATTGTTCCGCATTTGGGACACGCTGATTGTTTGGAGGAGTCGAATCTGGTAATCTTTTTTGGAGTAATATGCAAATGATTTAGGATTTTGAACTGAATGAGGCAAAAATTGCATTAAGAGAGATGGTTTTAGTGTATCTACAGTAGTGCGCCCATTGTTGCTCGTCGATTTCAATGTTAAGATCTTTTTCCCATTTGGAGCCAATCATGTTGGCCGAGGGGGTGCTTGTACTTTCTTGTATATTTCGGAGATGCCGCTCTTGCACCCTGCCGGTGTTAGGATATCTGCAAGAAACTTATGAACAGGAGGTTCCTCGGGGAACGATGGCCAAATCGCTGTACAGGACGCCTTTAGGCGGTGGTACTGTAGTGTCGGGGTCAGGCCTTTGCCTATTCTTTCCTGTAGTTCAGTAATCGTGATGAAACGTCTCTCAGGAAAAAGATCGCTGAATCTGGCTCCGCGTTCCGGGTCCCACCAACTCTGCAGAGTACGATCCAAGGTTGGTTCGAGGTCCGGGTTTGCCCATAACGGGGCATGCGGCCAGTAAGGTGTATCGCATTGAACTCTTTTCAGGATCTGCATCCATGCACTACCGTGGATGTCACTGGGTCCGCCGCCACCCTCTCTTCCTTTACTTTGGTAAACATCATACCTCGAAGGTCCTTCGGGGCCGCTGCAAACTCTTCGGCGTGTTTGTGTGCATACTGTTCCGTGTCTTGGGACCAATATCTGGCAAACTGTGCTTGGGCCGCATAATAATATAGCAAGTAGTCCGGCACCGCCAGGCCCCCTGTATCGTAGTGTTCGCACATCTTGGTCCAGCTGAGCCTGGGTGTACTTCCTCCCCACACAAAATGTGCGCTACGCCTCTGTAAAGTCTCAAAGAATCTACGACCCGGCCAAATGGGAATGCCACTGAAGAAGTATAACCTTTTTAGTAGGGATATCCGGCCATACACGGATAGCGGTAGTTTCGCGCAGAGGTTGAGCTCGGTTTCCAACTGTGTTAGGAATGGGCCATAGTTGTTGGAATACAACGTGTTCTTGTCTGTGTTCTTGTCTGTTGCCAGAATGATCCCCAGGTACCTGGCAGTAGTAGGTCACCAGCGGAACTGGGCTGTTGACTCTGATTGTGAGGCAGCTTTTGTTAGAGGTATTATTTCGGATTTGAGTTGGTTGATCTTATATCTGGAATATTTTGTAAATTCTGGGATGTCGTGCATTATCGGGGGGAGATGTATATCTGGGTCTCTGATGTACAGCATAGTGTCATCAGCGTCGTCAGAGTAGAGTGAGATGAATTGAGGTCTACCCATGATGCGTATCCCTCTCCATGCATGCTTGGTCCGTAAGAATGCTGCATTGCCTCTATGGTGAGCACAAATATCAGCAGAGAGAGGGGGCAACCCTGCCTCGTACCTCTTTGCAGTCCAAAGCTAGCAGAGATGGTCGCGTTAGTCCTGACTCTGGCTGTGGGGTTACAATATAATGTCTGTTTGCTTCTGATGAATCCCGGGTCGAATCCCATCTTTTGGAGGATGCCGTACATGAACCTCCAAGAGATGGAGTCGAACGCCTTTTCGGCGTCCAGTTTCACTGCAGTAGTTTTCTTCTCAGGATCCATTTGAGATGAGATTCTGCAGAGGTTTAGGGCTGTGGTATAAAGCCGTATTGATCCGAATCGATCAGTTTATTCATGTGTGGATTAAGTTTATTGGTGATGGCTTTGGCTATGATTTTCGTATCTATATTGATGAGAGATAGAGGCCTGTAAGAGGAGGGGTTGTGAGGCGGTTTATGCGGTTTCAACAAGACAGTGATTATGGCCTCGCTTAAAGATGGTGGTAAGGTTCCTCTCTCCAGGGACCCCTCCCATACCATCAGAAGTCGAGGGGCCAGCTGTGTGACAAATGCTTTGTATAGGACCGTCGTAATGCTGTCAGCTCCTGGTGCTTTGCCCATCTTTAAGTCTTTAATTGCTTGAGTATGTCCTCTTCCGACAGCGGAGTGTCCAAAATTACCCTGTCCTCATCTGTGAGCCTTGGAAGTGTGTATGAATGTGTTGCTGAAGCTATTCGGGTGACTTCTGGTCCCTGTTTTGGTATAACTCGGAGTAATATCGTAGAAACTCCTCATTCATCCCTCTCTGATTCGTAAGAGTTATTCCTTGTTCATCTGTGATGCTGGAGATTTGCCCTTGGCCTAATTCCGACCTGACAAGGTTGACCAGGAGCTATCCTGATTTATTTCCCTGTCCAAATCTCTTGGCTCTCATGGGTCGTATCATATAGTGGACTTCCTGGTCTGCTGTTCAATGTTTCGGTGGCTTCCTGTAGGGGGGCTAGGGTGTTTTGCCCCGGCGCTCTGGTATACGCTTGTATACGCTTCCTCTGCCTCTTTTATGCAGGCTTCGGTCTGGGTCAAATTCGAGCGGATCTCTTGCAGTATATCATGCACCATGGCGATCAGCTGCCCTCTCAACCATACCTTGAAGGTTTCCCATATTGTGGTGTATGATGACTTGGAGCCCTCATTGCGTTAAAAAAAGTCGGTCACTTCTATGCAGAGTGACTCCACCAGCACCTCATCACTAGGAGTTGTGGCGGCATCTTCCACATTTGAGGGCTTCAGGGTGTGGAGCCTATTTGGATGTCTAGTATGACCGGGGAGTGGTCTTAGAGGGTGCGGGGTAGTATGGTACACTTCTTAGTCTCCTGAATACATTCCGTGGAGCAAAGCCAGTAGTCTATCCGGGAGCTCAAACCATGAACGTACGAATGGAATGTAAACTCCTTTTGATGCGGGTGAAGTTCCCTCCATGCATCGGCCAACGGTAGTAAACGCATGGCATGTTTAATGATTGAAGCCGCCTTCGTCTCCTTCCTACCGCTTGTGGTTGTTCTGTCCATCTTGGGGTCTAGGATGGTATTGAAGTCCCCACCCCAAATTACCTTCACCTCTCCTATAGGCAATATCAACAAAAGTATCTGGTGGTAGAACTCTGGGGTATCAACGTTCGGGCCATACGTGTTGAGGAGTATTGTATCCTGTCCCCGAAGCGTTCCCCATATGATTACATATCTGCCCTCGGGATTACATTTGGTTTTGGTTATAACAAAGCCTGTTCTTCGGTGAATAATTATCGCCATCCCTCTGGATTGTGGGGAGTAGTCAGTAATGATCAAACAGCCCCAGGTTCCAGGTTCGGTTTAGGGATGCTACTACCTTTTCAGTTGCATGAGTCTCTTGCAAAAGCAGGATGTCAATATGGTGTCTTGTAGCATAAGCCATGACTTGTCTAGCTTTGATTGGGCTAGACAGGCCCCTTATATTCCAGGATAAAAACGTAGTGCTCACCATCTTATCTTTCTGCCCTGTGAAATGTGTGCAACGTATGCAACGTCCAAATATAAGTCTCTCAGGTTTCGCCGTGCCAGGTTTTATATATAACATAACATAGTTCAACATTTCCCCCCAACATGGGGTAGATTCCCCGTCCCTCCTCCTCCTTCCCCCTCCCTCACCAACCCCCCAATCGGGCGGTGTGTCCCTCATAACTACTTGCAGTACTGCAGCAATGGAGGCGGCGTGCTTCGTCACTGAGTCCAGTGCTGCAGCCTTCAAAAATGTCTCCTCTTCCATGGTATGGCTCCTCCTGTGTAGTATTTGTGAAGGGCTATCCAGGAGGCTGGTTCTACATCACGTAGGATGGCGTTCAGCTGTTCTTGGCCGTGTTGGGAACCTTCGATTCCACATATCGCAGGGCTTCTTCTGGTGTCTAGATAAAGTAGGACTTGCCTGCGAGTTGGATGCAAAGTTTTGCCGGATACATCATAGCATAGATAATCTTCCTTTCTCTCAACATCTTCTTAACACCATCGAAGGTAGGTCTGGCTGATTGCACTGCGGTTGAGAAGTCTGGGTATATGTGTACAGGTGTAGAGTCATATTTCAGCTGGGCTTTTTCCCGTGCTAGTTTCAGGACCAAGTCCCGGTCTCTATAATTCAGTAGGCGTGCTATAATGGTTGGGGGCGTGTCTCCTGGTTTCGGGGGGGGGGGACAGTACCCTGTGAGCTCTTTCCACCAGAAATTGAGTTGAGAACTGGTTATCTGGGAACAATGTGCGGAGCAACTCCTCCAGGAAATGTTCCATGGGTACGTTGAGTCTCGTTTCAGCCACCCCGACCACACGTATGTTATTGCGCCGTGATCGCGATTCTAAGTCGTCGTATTTTGCCTGCAGGATCTTGATGTCTTTGTGAATGTTCTCTGTGTCTTTGTTGTGTGAGGTGGTCACATCTTCTAGGGTACTCACTCTTTCCTCCGCCTCCGAGACTCTGGCGTTGACTTGTCATATACCTGAACGTATGGAAGCTATATTCTCCCTGATACCGTCCAGCTGGTTGTTGATCACTGCAAACCCCTTCTCCGTCGCCACCATGTATGGGGCCATGTTTTGCTCGGTGGTTCCGTCGGGGGATTATCTTGGGGTAAGGACTGAGTTGGTTCCGGGGAGAGGGTAGATGTTAATGTATCCATGGGTCCTTTCTTTTGTTTTTGGATCCTCCGCCCATCATGGGGGTTCCCCGACTGGAGGCCCTGCAGTGTCTTCAGAACCAATATATGGTTGCACTATCTACTTGTTGTCTTGGTGCTGGCCTGATCGGTGAGGGCTGAATGAGGTATGCACTGCCCCTCGTTTGAAGTTCTGAGTAGAGGGTCACTGGTTTTTATCTATAGTGGGGCTCTTGTTGCTTACATATTCCTCCACATGTAGTGCCTCTGTATGGTAGGGTGGACAGCTTGAGCGTGGTCCCCAACTCGCGGTGCGGGGCCAAAGTTGTTGAGGTACTGTGTGGCTGTCTGAATGTCGTCTTCTTGACTGGTATAGTGTAAATGGTGCCCCCCTTTTGCAGCAGCAGTTTGGGACTGGGGGTCCAGGCCTATTGGTACCTGCGTGGCCTTGTAGTGGCCGGGTATCGTTTAGCAGGTCCAGCAGAGCAGGCTATGGGTTTACGTTGTGATGGCTGTCTGCCCAGATCAGGAGCATGTGTCCCCAGGGCCCCGCACCAGCGCGTACCTTCTGGAAGGGACCAGTGCGTCCCACTGAAGGGCTGTAGTCGTGTGAAGCTGCTTGACGAGTTTGCCCCCAGAAGGCCCTGCAGCTTTGAAGTTATTGTAGTGCCGTGTGGCTGTCTGAATGTCGTCTTCTTGCCTGGTACGTTATGGATGATGCCTTCCTTTCGCAGCAGTAGTTTGGGTTTGAGGGCTCGGGCCTGTCAGTGCCTGCATGGCCGCGCTATGGCTGGGTATCGTTCCACGGGTCCAGAGGAGCAGGCTATGGGCGCACGTTGTGGTGGCTGCCCGCCCCCACGAGGAGTGTGTGTCCCCGGAACCCCCCACCGGCGCATACCTTCTGGAAGGGGCGGTGCGTCTCGCTGGGGGGCTGCAGCTGTGGAGCTGCTTGTTGCATGGCCCTCTAGAGAGCCCTGCGGCTTTGAAGTTACCGGGGAGCGGGCCTGCACGGTTGCTTTCTTTGTCCCTCGTTCTGTGCGCCTTCAGTACCCGCTTCTACCCGGGTCAGCGCTCGACAGCTTCAGGGGTGGATGCGCACCAGTTCCGCCAGCATCCGCTCCGGTGTTCCGTTCCGAAGGGCCGCAGGGGGGCCGATATGTTCAATACGCGCGGTGCTCCCTCTCCGTATTATGGCCCGGGTAGTGTGTGGAGCAGCGCGGGCCGTAAAAGCACCGACGCAGCCCGCCACCCGCACTAGGCCGGTTTTCGCAGAATGGGGCCGCTTCAACCATTGAGGGTCAGCCCAGTTGTGCCCCCAGGTCTCCGCTCCTTGGATCTGGGGAGAACACCACACTGGAAGAGATATACTGCAGGATTCTACATTCAGGAGCTTGCTGGCTGCGGAGCACTTAGACTAGGCAGCCATTTTCGCTGGCGTGCAACAGCGCCCCCCTACTTTAGCATTGTTGACATTACCCTATAAGTGGAGAGCAACATTGCAATATCATTTACTGGGGCTGCAAGGGACAATTGGTATGGACTCTGCCTGGCATTATTCGTATATAAAATTAGTGCAACAATATTCAGATAACTAGAAGGTTTTTCACACAATCTGCAACCTTTCATTAGGTTCAGAGTTCCATGGTGCATAGACCTTAAAACAAATGATATGTTAACTCGCTGCTATCCAAAAATGGTTTCACTGAGCACTTGTATAATACGGTTACATAGAATTAACATATATTGAATATTTTATAACGGAACATTTTATAGAGAATTTATTTTGTCTTTTTTCTTTTCTTTTTGCCCCCCCCCCAAACCCCAGTTTCCCACCCGTGAAAACCCACCCCAACCGTTTCTCAAAAATATTGAACCCTTTACCCCACCCCTAAAATATTTGATATATGTTCATTCTTTATAAAATATTTGATATAAAGACTGCATACCGTATAATCCTACCCAACAATTGATAGGTGGAGTATGTTGCAAACAATCTTGCATGTACTTCGTAGTAATTGTGCACCTGCAGATTTATGACATTTTCTTAAATTTCACATAATATCATTGTGAGGCTTTCAATTTGATTTGCTTGCAAAGTATTGTAGGTATGCAAATATCCCAGTTAGTGTTTACTGTTTTACTGCAGCAATCCCTCACCTTTTACAGAGCCCTGTCAACTAATATTGGAGGCTAGTGCAGGAGCCGGGCATGGGAACAGGTGAAAGGGAACAGGAGAACACTCCCTTGGGGTGAATAAAAAATCTGCCACTTTCAACAACCAAATCAGATGTTTTGATAGTACAGTACAGTGTAGTACAGTGAAGGAAATGTTTGTTTGCTAAAGAATAGGAAACTATATTAATAGTCTAGGAAACTGTACCTTCTATGTCTGTCTGTGCTCAGCTGCTGCGGGCTTTTCAATGTAATCATGGGTTTGCATTTATTGCCTCTAGCATCCCCATGCATCTTGTTCAACTGAGAACAGTGAATTTCAGAGGAGTCCCTAGTTAAATAGGTACTCAATGGGCCTCATTACGAGCATGCCGGTCCAGTAACAACGGTGCCGGTAAGGCTACCAGCACCGTTGTTACCGGACCAGCACACTACGAGTCTGCGTGCGGCTGCTCTCCCGCCGCCGGGTCTGACCTGGCAGGTGGAATGGCAGCCGCTCGCAGACTTTCACAGAGGCACCAGCACCGTTATTTGCCGGTGCATCCATGTTCCCCATTCCCACGGAGTCCTATGGGACTCAAATGGGAATGGGGAATACAATATTTCCGGCGCCTGATTTCTCGGACAGGCGGGGTTAGAATCCCCCACTGTTACAGGCAAGCCAGGCGCCAGAAAAATTCACAAGTCTGGCGGCAGCCTTACGGTTTTACCGGCACGGCTACCGTTGGACTCGTAATGAGGCCCAATATGTTGTACCTGTGAGCATTGCTACTTTTGACCTAAAGGGCAAAAATACGTAATGTTCTTCAATGGGGCACCAGAAGAAACCTCAGTAAGGATCTTGTTGATTTTTTTCTAGGCTGTGGTGAGCAAGAGTGGGCAAAACTATAATCTGTATTATGTGCCCTGTATTTTCACTTCCTATGTCAGGGTTACAAGCAGGGTTCGTATACGATTTTACTCCATACTTGGAATCAAAAGATTTTTCAGGGAGTAAGAAAGTAGTTGGCTTTGCTTGTAGGGTTATTTCATGCTTATTAAAATATGTTCTTTCCCCTTAAAATTCCTCTTGAGAACCGGCAGTAATATTATTCGAGTTTCTACCAATGCCACTGCTCCGCTGGTCATTGATTTGAAAAGATATTGGTGGAACTTTGTGGGTAGAAGCAGGGGTAGATTCATATATGTTTAGTTTAGTTTTTTATTACTATAGCGTGCTTAACCCATGGTTATGTGGTTACAGATATAGATTAAGTCAGGAGTCATTGAATTATAATTAAGTACATGAATTACAACTTGAGCCAATACAAATACAGATCATTAGTGAAGGTGAAGGTAAAGTTAAGAGTACATACAAGATTTACAATAACAGCAGTTAGAATAACGGCTGGTTAGTGTTAGAAATGCGGGTCAGGAGAGCAAGTGGCAGGCCTAGAGATAGTGCAGACACAGTATACAGTTTCAGTACTAATGTTGTTGGGCGAAGATCCTTGTTTTCACCATGGATCTAAAGGTCCAGAAGCAGGGTTCGTCTCTAATGGCAGTATGGAGGGAGTTCCAGCACTTGGCTGCTAGCACTGGGAAACTGGAGTCCCCTGCCATTTTTAGGTTATACTTGGGTATATTGAGGCAATGTAGGTAGGACAATCTAATGGGTCTGCTGGAGGAGTGTCTTGAGAATTTGTCAGTCAGGTATTGGGGGGCAGTATTGGCCAGGCATTTGTGATGACGAGTGTATGTAATTTAATTCTGTCCCTTACTGGAAGCCAGAGTGAGTCTCGTCTGAAAGGTGAAATGTGGCTGATCAAGGTATGTTCAAGGCACAACGGAGGGCGTTGTTCTGGAAAAAATGTAGTCTGTTCAAATTGTGCTCAGTAGAGCCTAGGAATAGGGTATTACATTAATCCAGTTTGGACAAGATTAGGGCCATTGCTATAGTGAGGCAGCTATTGGTGGATAAAAAAGGTTTGCAGGCGTTGATTAATTTGTTAGTATAAGCTGTTGTAGAGGCTATGGAATTTACTTGTTTTTTGAGAGAGAGGGTGGAGTCTAGATAGACGCAGAGGGTTTTCACCTCATTGGCGACTCTGATGATATTGCCATCGATGTTAAAGGATTTATACCTGGGGTCAAGTTTGCATAGATGGACTTGAGTGCCGACAATCAGAAGTTCCGTCTTGTCGTCATTCAGGCTGAGGCTATGTGTGGCTATGTGTTGAATTTCAAGATAAATTTCATTAAGTTTTTCAGAATCTTTTTCATAGCAGCCTGTGAGTGTGATGAGGACCTGAGTGCTATCTGCATAATTAGTGTAGGTGATACCCAGGCTGTCAAGACGATCAAGGAGGCGCTTAGTAAATATGTTAAAAAGCGTTGGTGAGGTGCAAGACCCTTGAGGGACTCCACAAAGGATGGGAACTGGCACGGCCGCCGCATAGGGGGCGAAAACTCTGGTGGTTCTATTAGTGAGGAAAGAATGGATCCACTGGTGGTTTTAGGGGAAAATGCTGCTGCGGTGGACAGGTTTTGGTCAGGATTTGGTGGTCGACGAGGTCGAACGCCGCTGATAAGTCTAAAAGGAGTAAGATGGGCTTGCCACTAGATTCATCCATTTGGATTTTTAAATCTAGTAAGGCTGTTTCTGTTTCCTGCCTGGGTCTGAAGCCGGACTGTCGCAGGCTGAGGAGGTTATTGACTTCCAGGTGTTGTTGAAGTTGTAGATAGGCCACTATATCTAGTATCTTTAAGAGGAAAGGGACCGTTGATATAGGTTGATAATTTGTTGGCCTGTTTCGGTCGAGTTTTTTGAGAAGCGGCATGACCCATGCCTCTTTGAGATTGTTGGGTACTAGGTAGTCTTTAAAGGAAGCGTTATTCAAGGTGGTGATGAAGGGTGCTAATTCTTTAGCCCCTTCCTTGATGATTGGAGCTGGGCAGTTGTCACCCTGGCAATTATAGATTTTAGACCCGCAATTATGTTTACCACCTCTTCAGTAGTGACTGGAGAAAAGTGGAACTGAGGGCACAAAGGCGGGGGCATGGTAGGCGGGTTGCCTGAGTGAGCTTTAGGGGCAAGGCTGTTCTTTTTTGTCTCCATTTTATTTTGCAATCGTGATATTTTATCGGATAGAGCTTTCTGGATGTTCGTGCACCAGTCATTGTCTTTAGTGCAGTCATCAGTGGGCGGCACAGGTGCCTCCATTTCTCTTAAAATAGAGAATAACCTCTGTAGTACCAGATTTGAACTTTTGTATCTGGATGTTTTGTTGGGCACATTGCCCTGTTTTTAGGGAGTAAAATGGATGGTGTATATGCCTTGCTGTAAGGCCGGTTTTCAGTAAATGTAATAACTCACAGACCAACATAATGTGGATAGTGAGCAGAGGCCCAGGTTTTCTGATCGTCACATTCTGTGGTGCAGTTATTCTGATGCAATTATCGTCCTTACACAAATTATGAGAGGCCTTTTCTCCTGGCCCTTGAATTACACCATTAAAGTGGCATAAGGTCTGCATTTTTGACAGCCACTTCAGTGATTAGTGATACTTTTTTTCTCATAAACATGAGTTGTTTCCCAATGGCATTAAGCACTTTCTGTATTGTCTCTGAGCAGTGCTGACAAATTAATAGCCACGACTAAACCTATTGTTTATCCTGAGCATGCAAAGCTTTTTTTTGTGCATGCATGAGTTTCTCTCTGTGCAGGACTACTTTTGTTACCTACTATGGCATATCTTGAATTCTTGGAACGGTTGATGAGCTCTCCTTATAATCACATATAAAATAATTTTTATTTAGCCTATATTTTCAGAAAAAGAGTTGTAAGATGCTCCTTTTACACTGATTTGTAAATAATTGCAGTGTTTGGGAAGGGGAAATTGCCTTTCAAACTCTTCATAGATGGTATCTCACTAACTACGTATGCTCAAAAAATGGCTTACATCGTTATTCAGTTGCGCAGAGGGAAAATAATGTGCGCACAAAGACAAATAATTTCCACACTTAGAGAAAAATAATTAGAGGGGACATTGGTCAGTATCTGATATTTGAGCTGAAACTTGGGTTACATAGTGTGGGTAATGCATTTGCTAAGGCACCATGAGCAACAGAAATGATTGTGCTTGAACGTCATTCATATTATAACAAACATAAAACAAGACTAGTATATTTGTAGAGCTAGGGTAGGCAGAGTCAAGGTTGTCTGGTAATATCTGAATGTGACCTTGGGCGGAGTTCGAGTCACGATGTAGAATCAAGTAAAGGAGTCAGCGGTGGGGAGGGAAGATAATTTGGTTAATGTGTGCAGGCATATCTTGGTTATATGTTCTGTTCATGGAGCCACTTTTTCATATTAGTTTTTAACCTCTTGTCATTGTATTCTATTTTTAAGGGTTTTAGGTTTTTACGGTCAAGCTTGTATAGTAGGGCAATGTAAATAGGTTAGACCAGACTATCAAGAATAGTTTGTATAATGTATCTTCATTTTGAGAGAAAGCAAATATTAGGTAGCTGCTGTGGCTTGTGCCTTATTACATCTTTTTTAATAGGTGGGAATTGTCTGTGTGCGCTGCTAAAATTCTTCTGAGCGGCACCCAGAAGGAAGTTGAGCAAGCGCACATGCGCACAGCTTAGAGGGAACATTGGTCTTGGCCCCCTTCTTATTCATTCTCTATATACAAGAAATTATAGAAGGGTTGCTTAGAGATTACCAAGACTGTCCTAAAATGGGCCGAGAGAAGTAACCAGCTCTGTTTTATGCAAACAACGCCGCCCTCATATCTACAACTCTACAAGGCCTAAATAAATCACTCTCTATTTTTTTTAAAAAGTGTAAGGAGCTTAACCGTGAGCTAAATATCGATAGATCCAAGACCATGGTATTCAAACCCACTAACTCAAAATCTCATCAATTAAAATAATAAGCAAACGTCACGTGTTAGAGCAGGTTAAGTATTATGACTACTTAGGGCTGAGATTCCAAGACTAGTGGTTGGTCTGAACAAATAAAGATATCCTCTATCATCCTGGAAAAGGTAAGTGGTGCCATACTATCCTTCCATGTGAAACATGGTAGTGGGGCCATTTTCCCAGCACCAGACCCCTTCCTTAAACAGGCCCTTCCTGTTCTTAAAGAAGCTTTTAATGTTATCTCCCAGTGCTCCCTCAGCTTTGGTTTATTTAGAACTTGACATAGTCCCGGCGCTCCACTGATTTGTTCAAGACCAGCCTTCTTCTGGGCCAGATTATGGAATCAACGTGGCTTGGAATCCTATCAGGCGGCATTGTTGCACTTCCTCTCTTTGGAGGGAGGAAAAAGTATAAAATGGATCTCTAACGTAAAGACTATTCTCAAGAATCTGGATGCCACTGTTCTATGGCTAACCCAGATGGCCTCCACGATGTCTTCTATAATGAACTTGAAGCGTACCCTAAAATCCAGGGGCAGCAAATCTATTCTGATCGATGCCACCCATCTAAAGTCAGGTTTGGTTTATATCGAGCACAGGATGGTCCCAGGCTTCAAATTTTATCTTGATGTTATTCCTCCACCATTCCAAAAATCTTTATATTTAAGATATAGATTGGACATTTTTCCTATTGCCGCTTTCACCAAAAACTGGCGGGCATCCAACACAAGTGTATGCCCCTTTGTGGGGCTGAAAATGAGACAAATATTCACTTCCTGTTGATGTATCTTCCTAATTTGAGAAAAAAGTATTTAAAGCCGATCCTGAGAGAGGCAGGGGTTCGTCAGACAGCAGTGGCTGAAAGATTTCTGAGCCAATGTGCCGACTTTCCTGTAATTTGTGCAACTGCACCTTTTATACACAGGGCCTGGTTACTAAGAAGGTGGGATGTGGGGTTGACTGGAACAAATGCTGTAGTTAGCTGATGGAGACGATGCTACAAGATTCTCTCTCCTCATCCTAAACTGCTATTTTTCACTTTTTGAGTGATGCTCCCTCTGGAGGCCATATAGGTCCATGTATTTGATAATGCTGTAGCAGTTCATATGAATTCCATTAACTTTTTTTTAAATGTTCTGATTTTAGCTTGATTGTTTTTTTGTAACTTGTTTTTATTAGCATTTCATATAATAACAATCATTAACTTACCCCTTCCTTCCCTCTGCCGTCCCCACCCAACCACCCACTCTCACTCCCCCCCTGTCCCGCTGCATGGTACATATAGCAATGTTCATAGAGTCACTGAATACCAAGAATTCGAAGATGTTGAGGGCAATATCGAGCATTATAGTCATTCTGCAAAAGGTTCAGCACGACAGCCCAGTCTTCTATGCATTTCAATTGATCTCCCTGTATAAAATATGTGTTCAATTCAAAGGCAACAAAGTTCTAGACTCTGGAGAACCATTCGCTAAGCTGTGGTGGATGTTTGGATTTCCACTTTTAAGCTATGTCCAATAGAGCCGC
The DNA here is from genome assembly GCF_040938575.1 of Ambystoma mexicanum. Taxonomy (NCBI): domain Eukaryota; kingdom Metazoa; phylum Chordata; class Amphibia; order Caudata; family Ambystomatidae; genus Ambystoma; species Ambystoma mexicanum. The sequence continues at coordinate 1,284,683,608 of NC_090934.1, forward strand.
CAGTTGCAATATAACAAAGGCTTTACATTTTTGCTTCGAGCTATGTCTCATATCCGCCTCCACCATTAACAGGACACTAGACTTGAGAGAACTAGGCTTTACCACACCATAAATGTGTGCCATATGCGCATCCATCTCTGTCCAGTACCCTGTCAGGATCGGGCAGCCTCAGCATACATGCCTCCAATCTCCAAGCGAACCACACTCTCTCCAGCATTGATGTGAAATAGATGATCTCATTTTATGCAAACGGACTGGTGTATAATTCGATTGAGTAAACAACTTATACCAAAATTCTCTCATTTGGATTGAGCAGGTAAGTCTGGGGATATCTATCCAGAGCCTGTTCCATTCTGCTTCCGGAATCTGTTCTCCCAGTGTTGACTGCCAACGCTGTTTATAATACTGTGAGATTCTGGTGGTAGCCTCAAACATTATTTTATATAGGTTTGAGATAAGAGCCCTATTCCCTGGATTGGAAGTAGCACATTTTTCAAATGATGTTAACTCTCTGGTTGCCGCTTGTTTTTTCTGCGGAGCCAGTATTCAATGCCGAACCTGGAATTATTGGAAACAAGTGGATTCGTTCAACCCTAATTCCAATTTACATTGGATGAAGGGTTTACGGTCTTTGCCTTGAAACACATTTCATAATTTTGTACAACCTGCCTGCTTCCATCTAGAGAATGCATGTGGGTCAAGACCCGGGGTAAACTGCAGATTAAAAAACAGCTGTGTGAAGGGTGGGGGGGGGGAATGTCGTGAGTTCGTATTGCTTAACCGTTGTGTCCCAAACTTTGTGATCCTGCTCGCTGAATGTTGTGGGGACGATCACACTTAGGGAGCCATAAGGTGTCTCTGAGCTGCGGACCTCCTATTGCTCGCTCCATCTGAACCAACCATTTCACAGTTTTTGCTCCGCACTAATCTTTCACTATTCGGATTTGTGCAGCTTGGTAAAAAAAATTGGTTCGAAAATCTGGAAGACCCAGACCTCCCCTAGTTGTAGGAGTCATTAAAAAATCATAAGCTACCTGTGGGGCCTTGTTGTTCCATAAAAATGCAGATATCGCTTTATGTAGCTTTTTGAAAAAGGGAGCGGGGACCTGGATTGGAAGTGCCTGAAAGAAATAAAGTGGGAAGGATAACCATTTTTACCGAATTGATTTGACCGAGCCAGGAAACCGTCAATGGGCCCCATTTAACTAGTTGACCCTGAGGTTCTTCAGCAAAGGGGGATAATTAGCCTCATACATCTTAGCAATCGTAGGAGTTATGGTGATGCCCAGCAATTTAATTCCTTCCTGCGCCCAGCTAAATTGTGTTTGTGTTCCCAGGGATTGCACTTCTATTTGGGGAAGTAAGAGGTTCAAGATTTCCGATTTAGTATGGTTAATTTTTAAACCTGCTATCGACCCATAACTCCACTGCTTGCAATGTATGTACCGGATCGGATGCCAGGAGCAGTATAACGTCTGCAAAGGCCATCATTCTATGTGATACACTTCCAAAGTTAATCCCTCGAATGGCATCTGTCTGTCGGACCCTGGCAAGGTTCAGAAAGAGAAACGATCACTCCTCCCAGTCGAAGACTTTCTCAGCATCGAGAGAAAGCAGGGCTGCTGTATTATCCTTTTTTTCCACCTTCTCCAAAATGTGACATGTACGCCGGATATTATCATGTGTTTGACGTTACTTTATGAAGCCTGATTGATCTATCTGGGTGTATGACTGTGGGGAGTAGATCCTCTATCCTAGCGGCGAATAGTTTAGTATACATTTTTGCATCTAAATTTATAAGAGCTATGGGGCGATATGATCCACACCTACAAGGTTATTTTCTGGGATTTGGGAACAGCACAATCTTTGCCTCGTCCATAGTAGAAGATTTGTGACCTGAGTATATAAATGAGTTATATAAGGGAGTGAGTTTAGGGGTCAACACCTTCTGATAGATCTTATAAAAACAATGCCGGGAGTCTGTCTGGACCAGTTGATTTATTCAGGGGAAAAGCATTTATAACCCTAATCACTTCTTCTTGGGTAATATCTAGCTTGAGGCGATCCCCGTCCTCGGAAGCTATCCAGTGGAAGATAACCTTGTCTAAGTACGCCACCTGAGCTCCCAGGTCAGGAGACTCCGACTGGTAAAGGTTCGAAAAAAATGTATGAAACTGCGATAAAATTTGAGGTGTTTCCGTGATGATTTCACCTAAAGGTAGTTGAATCGTCTGAATAGTGTGTGATACCATTGTTTGGCGTAATTGTCTAGCTAATAAGTGGCCTGCCCTATTGGCTTTTACATTATATTTTTGCCTAAGATATAATAAGGACTTTTCTGCCTTTTTTGCGTGGTGTAGGTTTAGCTTACCCCCGCAGTTCTTTAGACTCTTTTTTGTAAAGGGGAACTTATTCGTTTCCATTTTTCCCATTACCCGTTGCAGATCTTCTTCCAACTCTATCACAAGTGCTATTTTTTGTTTACGTCTGATAGCTGCTTCTGCTATTAAAACTCTGCGAAGAGTTGCTTTGAAAGCATACCGTGTCACATTTACGGGGATCTCTTGCATCGGGTTAAACTCAAAGAACTCCCCAATCTTCCCTTTGATTTTATCTCTCAACACTTGATCCGCCAGAACTTCAGACGGGAACCGCCAGGCCCATAACCTCTGATTCCTCCCAGCTATGTTCAGGTATATAATGAGAGGTGCATGATCTGAGCGTGTAATCGCCTGACAGGTAATTTGGGTAACGGTACCTAAAAGTGGTTTCAAAACCCAGGCATATATAGTCTATGTGTGGAAAAGACCGATGGACATGCAAATAAAACATATATCCTTTCTCAGGACCCATAAGTGTTGGCCACAATATCCACCAAGGTCAATATCGCAAATATTTGTATTAGCATTTTGGATGGCGGAGATCACGGACAGGATCCCAGGCCATATTGAGATCTCCAGGAAGAATTATTTCCCCCTCACTAAAAGATTCCAATAGCGTGAGAGTCGATTTTAAAAAGCCCTCCTGGCCTGTGTTAGGAGCAAAAATCGAAGCCGCTGTTAATTTCCTTGGGCCGGGCACCAAGATTGTGAAAATATCACGACTTTTGTTCAAAGCACTTTAATGTGGGTACCAGTCCTCATTGTTAACAACACCCCGGCCATCTTCCCCACAGCATTTGCCTGTAATAAAACTGGATAATGTTGTAGTCAGAGTTTGTGTTTATCAGCAAGACAAATGTGTGTCTCCTGGAGCGCCACCAAGTCCGGTTAATAGCGCCCCAGGAAGGACTTAAGCTTCCTGTGCTTTGCTGGTGTGTTAAGACTCCTAGGGCCTCATTGCGAGTCTGGCTTTAACCCTTAAATGCCGCAGTAGCGCTATTACCGCTGCATTTAAGGGTCCGCCAAATCACGGCTTCGGCTGATTTCCCCCCAGCTCAGATCTTAATCCATTCTCTGGTGACTGCTTCCGTCTGAGCTTCATTATCCCGGTGTTTTTAAGTTAGGCCCTCTGAGTCGTGCCTTCTATTCCTCTTGGTGTTTAACCCAGTCTCTCCTCCAACGTCGAGTTGAAGTCGTCCACTCCCAGGGTTTAAGTTGGTGCGCCAAGCGATCATTAGCGGCCTCTGATGAGCTCCCGGGGCTATCCTTTTCAATTTGTAATAAGGCCATGCCTGATTCTCGAGAGGTAATCCTATGTTGTCTGCCTTCCAGGGAAAAAAACTATCCAAAAGGAAAAGTCCATTTGTATTTAATTTCTTGCGACTGTAACATTCTTAGCACCGGCTGCATCTCACAGCGCTTTTGAAGGGTAGTCTGGGAGAGCTCCTGATAAAGTTAGATCTCGTTCCCATTATAGGTAATAGGAGACGAAGCCTGTGCCTCCCTGAGAATCTGTTCCTTTTGTGGGAATGATGTACAAGACATCACGTTGGCGTGTACCAAGATCGTTTCTTTTCGGGCCTGTTCTATGACCCCGGTCAAGCGGAACAGTGGCAACCTCTTCGCCTGCAATTCAGTCTGTAAAGATATGTATTACAATGTCTTTCAAGTAGGCGTCTAAGACCTTTTCCGGAAGATTTCTTTTCCGTATGTTAGAGCGTCTGGATCTTTTCTCGAGGTTCTCACATTGTATTTCAAGGTTACATGTAAGCCTGAGCAGTTCCTCTACTGCGATATCAGACTGTTTGCTTTCCCGTGCAAGTTCCTGGATTGCCCCCTCTTTGGTGTCTACCCGCTCCCCAAGGGAAGATGTCCTTGCTGAAATCGGATAATGACTGCCTGAGTTCCGTAGTAAAGGAAGTAAACTGCACATGAAACGAGACCAGAAACCTGTTCTGGAATTCCTGGAAACTGGTTGCAAAGTTCTCCTTAGAGGCAGCCATTTCTTGCTTGAGGCTGCCAGGCTCTTCACCAGGGTTAGCTGCAGATATGTTTCTGGATAAGGGTGTCACCTGGCCCAATGCCCACAGTCTTTGTAGCGGATTTGTCGTAGTTTGAGGAGCTTTGGTACACCCGGTCGGGGTACACTTTTTTCTACCCCTCTGCATGTGCAGGATACCCCTGTTTGAGCTTTAGAGATTGGGCCGCTACTCCTTATGTATTCTGTAGTCCATCCAAAATAACAAAGACCACCCCACCAAGTGAAAAAATATCCACAACAAGTTATCCTGGCAGCAAAAGGACACCTAGTACCTCCCCATCCAAGTATTTGCCAAGAGTTATACCAGGTCCATCGCACTTGCCTTCAAGTTTGTGGTCGCAGACCTTTCTGTTTTCCGTTATGTTGACGGAACAGAGTATGAAGGCTATATTTGCGAGGCCCCTCCTCTATACTCTGCTTCCAGGTGGGATCCCCAGAATGGCGGAGGACTTGTCTCAAGAACCTGGGCTGTTTGCTGCTATTAAGATCACCCAATCTCGGTGGGTGGGCGGGCGATGACCTGCTGATAGACAAGTGTAGGAGCGATGAGTCCCCACTCCGGTGTTCACCTATCATTACATGGAGCCCGTCAGATAGGGAGAGCCTCTGCTGGCACCACCTTCATGGGTGACCACAAGATCCTGCAGGCCACACCCTACAAAAGGTCAGCCTTTCCGCGCTGCACTCATCCCGCTGCCGCGGTTTTAATGAAAGAGCACTGCAATTCTGGGGTGTCTCGGGTCGCCTGCAGCTAAGCCGCATTTCAGTGTTGATATTAGCGGGGGCACTGCCCTAATTCGAGCTGCTTCGGACGGAGCACTTGCATGCACGTCCTCAAGGTACAGCAACCATGTTGGAATGAGCTTGATTGTTTTTTAACAGGTCCCTTGTGCTGCTGCATATTTTCCTCCTCTTTCTAGTTGACCCAAAGTGCAATTGTGACTGGACTATATCCGTTGGGGCAATTGTTTTATTATTTGCCGTTGAATTTATATGTACTTTTATGTTTCATTGATCATGATGATGATGGTGATGTTCCTTTGAGCAGTCGAGTATGTCTAGAAGCTGGTTGTTCTTATTTCCTTGTATACGATTCATGTTTCGAGTGCTCAGTGTATAATCTTTCAATAAAAATCGATTGATTGGTTTGTAGACTGTCTTTGATAGTACACAAAATATATTCATCCACTATTCAGTCCGCTTTGGGCAAAAGAAAATCATGTGTTTGAGCGACCCTATTATTTCAGTTTTATTGATGTCCAGCATTTTGGATCTTTGCAAAGAGTGGCTTTGTATAGTTTATTTGGGGACCATGGTGCTCTTTTGTAGTAGAAAGAAGAGGGTTTTGCTAAAGGATCTGGAAGCTTTAAAATGCTTTGTTGCATCTGTTTCCAATCTTAGTGGGTTTATCCTAATAATAGGTTATGCTCCCATTTCAGATAGTTCGAAGTTAGGGATGCAGAAAAAGCATTTGATCGATTGGAATGGATGTTTGTGTTTGAAGTAGTGAAATAGCATGGCATAGGTGATCCCTTCATCGGGCTGGTCGAGAATCCTTGCCTTTCTCCCAGAGTCTCAATCCACGTCCACAACACATCTTCACCCTTCTCCTTAAAGAGGGATACAACCCAAGGTTGCCCCATTCCCTCTTCTTTACATCTTAGCGCTAGAAATTTTTCTATACTTCAGTACACCCTGTAATGACCAGGCTCAACAACAATGAAAAAGTATGTGGCTACAAACTCATCAAAGAATAGAACAGAACTTCTTCCCATTACCATTGCATGCTCTAGGGAAAACCTGATTGACCTGTGTTTGTGCTGGTGGAGAGACAGCAGTAAATACTTGGGCATTAAATTCAGCAACAATCTGACAAACACCATTGCGACAGCTGAATCCTCCATTAGCAACAAGGTGAAGGAGAAACTAGAAAAATGTTATGCCCTTTTTCTATCATGGTGTGGCAGATTGGACACTATCAAAATTATTTTATCGCCCCTGATCCTCTACCCTATATCAATGGTACTCATACTATTCGATAACAAGTTCTACAAAGAACTCAACTCCATCCTGTTAAACCTCTTATGGAAAAGGAAACGGCTTCATGAAAAACTACAAAATGACTGCAGTCTTGGAGGGGGACGGGGTAACATTTCCCAACTTTCAAGCATATCACCATGCATTCATAATGGCACAAATAAAACACAAAATGGGTGGAACTAAAATAGCAGTTTCCCACCCATTCTCACCGAGCTGCAGAACCTTTATGAAAAACCTGAAAGAATGTACGTCACCAAGTACTAGAAACCTCATGTAAGGTGTATAACCATTTAAAAAAACATTAAAAGTACAGTTTTAAAAAAATGCAAAAGTTCACCAATGTGTCTCAATCCTATGTTAGTAATTCATAGGCAAACATATTGATAACCACGGATTGAGAGTGGTATTCTATATTTCCATCAGATGCTCAGACAATCGTAGGTTGTAGACATAGGTTTGAATACCGATGCTGTGCTTAGAATCCACTCCCGGTTATAAAAGAACGATTATAATTATAACTAACTATAATCACAAAACAATCCCTACATTTGAAGAACTTCAGACCCAATTTGGTATAATGGTCAATGCTTGAAATTAGCAAACATTTTAAAACGTATGAAAGTAAATAAATGCAATGCCTTTACAAGAAGTTTTAATAAAGATTTAATTAAAGATAAAATATTGCTATATTAAAAAAATCCATCTCAATTCCACTTCTGCAAATTGCCTAACTTCGAAATTATTTGCTTTTAATTTGCAAATGCCGTTTGCCTTAAATTAAAAAAGAACACATTGGTTGATCTGAACAACGTATGGTGTTTATTCCTTGCATCATACTGCAAAAAAATGGAACTACCAAATAATAAATGTGGCCAAAAGTCATTGTTTCCATTCAGTGATAAAACGAGTACTGCCAACAAAATGCATGAATATTCATAACTGATGAACCCATATGCATGCATACAGTAGGCCGAACCCCGACCCTCACCCGAAATGATTTGTCTCACAATACTTTGTCAAGTGTTGGCAATAAAAGGCCGTAGGATTTTATTGTACAGATATGGTTATGCAGATACACAAATAATCACATATCAGAATAATATCATACTTTTAGGCACCGGGTCCCGAGGTTACCCCCTCTGGCCCGTGCCGCCTTCCCATGTCCCACGACTCATTGTGGACACCGTACAGTGCCCTGTACTTCTTTTCCTTTGTTCTTCTCCCTTATTTGTAGGGTGTGAGGGTTTCATGGTAAAGAAGCAAAGTGTGGAAGACGCTGAGTGAACAGCGAACCTCCTGTCAGTTTGGGTCCCTGTTCAGGGTCCACAAACAGATTGTGTTTTGTTAGAGCATTCTGCTCTTATTTATAAGACCCATGTGTTTAGTAGTGGGGGCTGTGCGCCAGCCCCCGGCCGGATAGCCGACATGTCTGGCCCCCTGAGGAGGAGGCAGGTCTTTGAACCTGGGCCAGGCGTACCTGCTGGTTTTCGGTAGGTGCTTAGCACCTTGTTGTTTGGAGGAAGGGCGAGGCGCATGTTCGCACCTCACCCTTCCTCGGCATTGTGTGACAGAGACAGCGTGTCTCTGCGCTTGTGGGGGAGAGCAGCAGGCCTGGGGGCGGGAGCTGCCCCTCTCCTAGCCTGCCGAATGGTAACATCATTTACTCTGCCTCAACTTGGGCGGCCCTGCTTCACTGCCCATAACTGATGAACCCATGTGCATGCATACAGTAGGCTGAACCCTGACCCTCACCCGAAATGATTTGTCTAACAACATTTTGTCAAGTGTTGGCAATAAAAGGCCGTAGGATTTTATTGTACAGATATGGTTATGCAGATACACAAATAATCACATATCATAATAATATCATACTTTTGGGCACCGGGTCCCGAGATTACCCCCTCTGGCCCGTGCCGCCACACACGGGCAGTTTACCGGCTAGCCGTGTTCCCTCGAAAGTATCCCCTAATAACAGCCTCTAGATGCGAGAATTGCAGTGATTTCTCGAAAGAAATGTTCCATGCCTTGGATTGATAGGTGGGTGCCGTCCTTGTGAAAAAGATCCAGGTCACCCAGGGTAATGGCCGGGTGTTTTATGAACCTCAGCCCTCTCGCTACAGAATTTCTCTAATCCCCTGTTGAGTTTTCTTCTAGCAATGTCTACGGCTTTGTAACAGTGGGCCACCAGCCATTTCTTTCTGGGAAGTATGGCCGAAAAATATATTTCGAAGGGATTGTGTCCTCCGACATATTCCTTATCTTTGATAATTCGTCTCCAGCTTGCTGGCCTCGGAAATTTTTTCTCTGTAGAGAGCGCTGCACGTCGACGTCCGCTGAGCTGGTGTCCCTCAACAGCCACCGTATCGGCGCCAACGTCACCATGCCCATAAATAGCCACGTGCGGCGTCAGTTGTTCAGTTCCGTTTTCCGCGCTTCGTGGGGCCTTGGAAGATCATTGCTCAGTTCAGTCAGATAAACCTCTTATATTTCCTCGATAAAGCCAACTCGTACTCGATGGCTTCTTCATCCGAACCGATGACCCCGCGGTCCGGCTTCAAAAAATGTTGAGACTGCGGAAAGAAAATGTCGATAACGGATCCTCACAGGATGTGTTTGTGGTGCTTGGGAGTCGAGCACCATTGTTCGGAGTGTGAGGACTGCATGTCCATGACGGCAAAAGCCTTGAAGGAGCGCAGGGGGAAGCTCGAGAGAGGTTAGTCAGTCAAAACCTCCTCGAAAGTTTCTTCGGCCGAGTCGAGGCATTCGTCTCCTCGCCGTCGAAAGCATTCCCATTCTAGGTCTTGAAGTAGCTCCCACCATTCGTCGAGATCTAGACACTCAAAGAAGAGATGTCGAAGATCCCCTTCTTCGTCATCTTTGGTTTCCCCCGAAAGGGTCTCCTGCCCCACAAAACACAGCTCTCAGGCAGAGTGGGAGAAATTCAGGAAGAAAATGCTAAGCGTCTTCGAGAAAGCGGCCTCGACCCCCTCGAAGACAGCTGAGGGTGATACCCTGGGTGAAAGATCCAAAAAATCAAAACGCTGCGAGTCGTTGCACCCGGCGAAAGAGTCCACCCGAGACGCCACGGGCCATCGGGTAGGAAGGCACCATCTTCGACGCCGTCGTCGAAGATCCCTTCGACTCATGGTGTCATGATGCCTACCCCCGGGGACCCAGAACAAGTCCAGCAACCCCGGAAGCAGGCATCAAGTTAACCCAAGCAAACCCAACAACCCCTGCTAGGGGCTATTTGGGTGCAGTCCTGGCGCCTATGGCGCCAGGCTCATATGGAGAGTCAGTCCTGGCGCCATAGGCCTGATGCAACTTACCTGATGCAGACCATGCTGCAAACTTACCTGATGCAGACCATGCTGCAAGAGCTCCAAGCCAAATAAGGCTTGGAAGGGACTATTTTACCTAGGGACAATTTTTTTACTCGGGTGGGGCTGGGGAGGAATACTTACCTGGGACTACTTTGGAGGCTATTTAAACCACGTCTGAGGAGCAGCACTTGCTTTGTGTTATTCTGCATCCAGCAGCGTAACGCTCACCGTGCCTGCAAGTCTGCATCTAGTCTTCTGCCACGCCCGCCTCGAGTTTGGAGCTCCTAGAAAAAGGGAGAAAGAACGACAAAAGGTTAGAACAAGAGCAATACCTTTGAATTCCCGATCCATCGCGCCTTCGAGCTGGAAGAAAGAAGTTATTTTATGCGCGTCGCCTCGCCTGCTGCAGCGCCGCCCTGAACTCACCGCCTTTGCAGCATCTTCACATTTCACTGCATCCTCCAGCATGTTACCGCCGCACTCCGGCACCTAAGGAGAAGACAAGAACAGCAAGGTGAGCCAAGGGAATACACAGAGGAATACCCCCCCCATAGAATTACCTGATTTTACCACCGGGGGTACTATTCTTCTTCACGGGTCGGCGCAGCTTCCACTGCATTCTAGCCGAACCCCGGCCCCTGAGGGGAAACAAAAGGGCAGCAAGGTGAAACAAGGGACTAACAAGGGGAACCCTCCTCACCACAAAAGACTTACCTAATTTTACCGCCGGAGGCATTATTCCCAGAGACTTCATACTTTTTCTCAGCGCCTGAATAAGGGAGAAAGCAACATGTTACATATGGACATTATTTTATTGAACTGTGTTGGATAATACAAATCCTTACCAGAACATTACCGGTTGCCACGAGGAACTCTTCAGTAGGGTCAAGCTGCAACCTGCAAGGAATCGGACAAGAGTGAAAGTCAGGCATTTGAACTCTTACGAACTACATACTTACAGCGTCTTGCCGAGAATATCGGAGTCAATATTGTCCTGGAACTCACCAATTCCTTCGAGCCAGTGAAGTAACTGGTTATCTACGCGCCTCTGCGCTCAATGCAGGATGGAGAGCTCATCTTTTCAAATCATCAGGTGAGACTATAAGAGGGAACATCCAAGGTGATCAGTGGGGAGAACAGCGGGGTGGGGGGATTTACGCTCAACTCCACGGGTGGTTAATTCCCTTTCTGCACTTGCAGAAGAATATTCCTATGGGCCAAGCGAAGGAAGCTAGGTGGGCCAGTCCAGGCCGTCATCTCAGCCCTACGCGTCACATTGGTGGAGACCGCAGCAGTCCAGTCCAGATCGACGCCTCTGTGGGAGCAAGGTGAGCGTAACACATGGATAGGCGCCATTGACACCGTTGTCGAAGGGTTCTTCGACGCATCGGTCGATCGAATCGACGCCAGCATCGACGCTGATAAAAGAAAAAACCACAGCTACTTCACAGCCAATGGTTATACCCAGAGTTCCTCGAGGCCTCCTCCAGTTTTCTCGATGCCTTTCTCGGCACCTTCGAAGCCTTTCACATCGGCGTCGACGACATCGACGTTTTCTCGCCAATAATGACAAGTTTGGCTCCTTCTGCTTTAGAAATGGGTTTTACACGGGGGGCGCTGTTGCGCACATCGAAAATGGCCGCCTAGTGTGAGAGCTCCAGCTCGGACACAATTCTTTCTTCCAAAAAATCCTGTCAGGAGCGTCCCAGACTCTACTGGAAGCTACATTTGGTTGGCGGAGGATCCAGCACACATACAAAAAAAAAAACGGTGAAAAACCGGGACCGAGGTGCAGAGATATCCTGCTCGGCGGTTCCGGCGGCTGGCGGGGGCCTGCGAGGCCGCCAGTGGGCTCCAGGGACGTCTGACGGCAAGCCGAGGTGGGGGAGGGGCATCGTGTGCCTTGCAAAGCCTGGACACGAAGAAGAAGGAGTCGAGCGACCGCCCGCCCAGGGACGACTGCGGCGCCGTCTGCGACCGCTCCCCGAGTCCTGTGGAAGGAGGCGGGTGTCGGCGGGAGCTGGAAGGAGAGGCTCGGGGGCCGTGAACTGCTTCCCGGCTGGTGGAGCCGTGGCGACTGCCTGTCCCCGCTCCCGCTCTGCGGCTGCTTGCGGTGCTGTCCGCGGCTCCACGGAGGCCGTGTGCTGCTCCGCTGCTGAGGGGGCCGTAACCACTGCTTGGCCCATCCTCCGGCCCGCGGCCCCTCACGGCGGGGCCCCAGCCGGCCGCGGCCCTCGCTGGAAGACGCGGACTGGCCCCAGGGGCGAGTGGGGCTGGAGCCCGCCCCCTCCCAAACACCAAGTAAGTGACTTCAGGCCGTGAGGGAGGCTCCGTGCTGGAGGGGCGCAAGGCGGATTGAGGTGGCGCGGGGATAGCTGTGACAAAGGGGGGCCCTGCACTGTGCACCTTAACCACGGACTGGGCATGCTAAGCTTCGCCCCCACGGGCTCAGGGGCAATAAATACTGGTCCTTGAACGGGGGGCCCGCATCCCTACAACACCCTGGGTGACACCAGCTCATCATAAAAGCCCACCAAGACATTCTCATGTGGAGGTGAAGGGACATACATCCTCAAGTGGGCAATAATCCCCCGCAACCTCGGGCCCTGGACCACGCGGGCGCACCGGCCCTCCAACATATTATCCGGAGTGGTGGTCGGGGAGGCTCCAGCCAGAGCAGAATTGCGGAATTCAATCCTGTACATTGGTAGTGCATCATATGGCAAGGTCGGATATGTAAAGGAACACCCCCTCTCCATACCTGGGCCACATAGCGGGTCTCTGGGCAACAATACGTGGTAGTGCACCATATGGTAAGATCGGATATATAAAGGACTACCGCCTCTCCATACCTGGGCCACATAACAGGGTTCTGGGCAACAATACGTGGGAGGACACAGTCCATCCTTCTCTGGAAGCCGCAACACATGGGGCGCACCGAGAGGAAAGGGACGGGAGGGAAAAAGATTGGCCCAATGGACACCTTCACCAGCTCACAACCGCAAGGGGCGGCTGGGGGTGAACCACCGATACTTGATGGGCAAGAGACGGACCCAATGAAACGCCTAGCAAAGCTAGTGCAGAACGGATTTATGGCTGTGAACGTAAAACTGGATGACATAGTGGCGACGATCAGATCCCTGAAGGCACGTGTGGAAAAGGAAAGTGCACATATTACGGAGGCGGAAAACAGGATAAGTTCAAGCGAAGACACGATAGCACAACACAGTCGAGACATAGCCCACCTCCAAACAGAACTACACAAAACGCAAAACAAGTGCGAGGACCTTGAATCGAGATCCCGGAGAAACAACATCCGGATTGTTGGGGTATCGGAACAGTTTGGCAAAGGTCCCATGGAGAGACAAGTGGAGTCCCTGTTAAAAGACATCCTAGGTGCCGACTCCTTCTCGGATTACTTTCTGATTGAAAGAGCTCACCGCACCCTAGCACCGCACCCGAAACCAGGGGCTCCCCCTTGTACTATAATCGCATGCCTCCTTAATTATAGGGACAGGGACACTATACTCCGGCTGTCGAGGGAAAAAGGAACTTTATACCACGAAGAAAACAAAATCCACATATATCCAGACTTTTCAACCAACGTACAAATGCAAAGGAGATCCTATGAAGGGGTGAAAAGACAGTTACGCATGCGAAATGTGCCCTATGCCCTCATCTTTCCGGTGAAAATGAGAATACAACACGGGGGAAGGGCTCACTTCTTCGAGAATCCCACAGATGCCATGTCATATGTGGAGACTTCCATCCCATTACACCCAGGAGACCGAGGGGCGAACCAAAATGCGAGACCACAACCGAGAGATGAGAGGCGAGACCCAGCAGAGTAAGCAGTGGGGTTGGGGATCGACCGCCTACCGCTCGAGAATAGTGAAAAAAAAAATAAAATAAATAATAATAATAATAATTATTTGGAAGTTATGCAACAGAGACGAACTGAACAAAGACTGTTGGTTTCCGGGCTGTGAGCCTCAGTCTAGAGCGCGCCAGATGGCTGCAACTAGTGACCTTCAGGAAAGCTCCAACTGTTTAAGGGAATGTTTTTTGCGGGGCAGCATTGTCAAGTTGGGGTAGATGATGTGGGCGGGGGATTAAAGTATTACAGGATTTTTAGCTCCGTTGAGCGATGTGGGAATGACCGGGGGGTGTTGGAATGTTGGGACTCATTTGGAAGAGTCCTACAAGTTTTTAAAAATTGTGGTGACAGTGCAGTACAAGAAACTTTTATGAGTAACAGTAAGATATGGGGAGTGATGTGGTCATAGATACATGGCTAATCCCAATGTGACGACCTGAGGGTCAAGGCTAAAGCTCCTTACATGGAATGTACGTGGTCTGAACAACCGGACCAAGCTAAAAAAAGTGGGGACCTATGTTAGTCGACACCACCCCCAGATAGTCATGCTCCAAGAAACGCATGCACTACAGAAAGTTAGCACTGAGCTTTTGAAAGGGTGGGGCCCACAAAGATACTATACTGAATACTCTTCACTGGCGAGAGGAGTGCTCACCCTTATCCACCCCTCAGTTGGGTTTCAACATGAAAAGAGTAAGATAGACCCACTAGGTCGATATGTGATAGTGTGGGGGAACATAACAGGGGTAGAGTTGGTACTGGTGAACACATATGGCCCAAACATAGACGATCCGGACTTCTACACGAATGTGATACAAGAGCTGGGCTTCACGGGTGGCGAACACGTGGTGCGGGGGGGGTGCTTTAACACCATTCTGAATGGCACGCTGGACCGCTCCACCCCCAGACACAGAAACCCCACCAAAACAACTACTGTCCTACACCAAATCCTATCGCAACTCACGCTAGTGGACGCTTGGAGAACTCTTCACCCCCATAAAAGGCAGTACTCTTTCTACTCCTCAGTGCATTACACATAGTCCCGCATAGATTACTGGCTGGAGTCTGCGTCCCTTATGAACCAGGTTGACAGTAGTGAGATGCTCCCCCGTACTCTATCCGACCATTCCCCTATTTTTTTAGACATGACACTGGAGAATGTAAAACCCCCGGCCAGGAGATGGCGTATGCCACCTGATATTCTGAGGGATCCCACGGTGGCAGAGGCAATACACGTAGAGGTGGAATTCTTCTTTGAAACAAACAAGGACTCAGTAAATAGAAATACAACCCTATGGGAGACGTTTAAGGTTTGGATGAGGGGGGTGCTCATCTCCAAGTCCACAGGGCTATTGAGGGCGGTCAGGGTGGAATTGGCGGAAATAGAACGACGGCTGGGCGAACTAGAAATGCGATATACGACCACACATGAGGATAGTGTCCTGGCAGACATTAATAATAACTTACAGGAATTCAACAGACTGGCTACTAGAGAGCTGCTGTACATGGCAACCCCAGTTAGAGCACGTAGATATGGCGAGGGGAACAGAGCAGGTCACACTCTAGCCAACTTGTTGAAGACCGAAAGACACTATACCAGAATTTCTAGTATAGTGGCCGGGGATGGTACGGTAACAACAAATGAGGAAGGTATAAATAAAGAATTCACCCAATTCTATACCGACCTGTATGCCAACCATGATTTGAAAACACCACTTGAGGTTGGAGAATACTTAGATAACATCACGCACCCGAGATTGTCAACAGAACATAAACTTTTGCTTGACCAGGCCATAACGATCGAAGAAATAAAGGAAGCGATAAAATCACTAGCTAACGGGAAAGCACCTGGCTCGGACGGTCTGGGGGCTGAATTATACAAGGAACTTGGTGAAGCGCTAGCCCCGGTGCTCCTGTCTGTGTGGGTGGAGGCCCTGGAATCGGGGATGCTCCTGTCGTCCATGAGAGAGGCTATAATAACGGTGCTCCTTAAACCCAGACGTCCGTCAAATGAGATGTCCTCTTACAGGCCATTATCTCTCATAAACTGCAACGCCAACATTTTTGCTAAGATCTTGGCTACGAGACTCCTACCCCACATGCCTCAGCTGGTGCATCCGGACCAATGTGGGTTTATTCCTACCAGGTCCACGGCTATGAATCTCCGCAGGTTGTTTGGTATCATGGCTCAGATTAAGCCGGAGGCTCAGGCAGTGGCCGTGTCACTGGATGCAGAAAAGGCGTTTGATTCAGTTTCGTGGAGCTACCTGTTCAGGGTGCTCGAGAAATTTGGCCTAGGTCCATACTTCTTACAAAGCGTTAAGCTACTCTATACTAATCCCGGGGACAGGGTATTGACTAATCACACCATGTCTGAATGGTTTGAGCTGGGGAGGGGCACGAGACAGGGTTGCCCGTTTTCCCCGATATTGTTTGCTCTCACTGTTGAACCGGTTGCAGCATCAATTAGAGAACACCAAAATCAGAGGGGCATACGGATGTCGGGCTTAACCCAGTCCATCTCCCTATATGCAGATGATGCCCTATTATATGTCCAAGAACCAGACACACACCTGGGGCCTGTGTTGGAAACAGTGCATGAATTTGCAGAATATTCAGGATACAAAACCAACCGCTCCAAGTCGGAGATTCTTCCCTTAACCCCGACCACCAGATGTCCGATAAATACACACGGTTTAAAATGGTCCCCTGACGGGATAAGATACCTGGGTGTGATGGTATCGGGAAACAAAGCTTCCCTACTCTTGAATAACCATGATTCCCTTTTAGACACAATGGCCGCTAAACTTCGCTTCTGGGCCAAACTTCCCATCTCTCTTATTGGTCGGGTAGCCGTACTGAAAATGGTCATACTCCCCAAGTTGTTGTACATATTTACTAATGTCCCGATTTGGCCTGGTAGGCAATTCTTTGATAAACTCAGGTCCATGGCAGTGGAGTTCGTCTGGAGCGGAGGGGCGGTCAGGATGAAGTGGGAAAAAATGGTTGAACCCTATAACAAAGGGGGAATAGCAGCACCAGACTTTGAATTATACTACCTGGTGGCACAGGCCCAGTTTGTTAAACACTGGTATGATGAACAAGACGCCTCGCCCCATATTTGTTTAGAACAACATGCAGCACACCCAACCGACCTGAGGTCCATCATCTTTAAAAACAAACATAAGGACGAATGCCCATTTGACCCAGTCAGCACAACAGTACATGCATGGTCCAAGATTTTTCGCAGGATTGGGCTGGAGACACCATACCACGCAGAGGCCCCGTTCTGGAACTTCCCAGGTATAGCACCCGCGTACGATACAGATGTGCAAAAAACGTGGGATCCAGAGAGGCAATTCAAAATCAAGGACATATTCCCTAATGGTAAATTCATAACAGTGGAGGAATTCAAAACGGGGATGGGTAGAGATCAATTGATGGTTTTGCAATATTACAGAATGAGAATGGCGTTTAAGGCCAGATGGCCCCTGTTCCCTGATGAGCCCCCACTGCACCCGTGCCTGGTGGCCCTGTCTACTCGATCGGGAACCAGTGTTTCGGGACTTTACAAAACTATACAAGCCAATACTCCAACAGTGAACATGATAAGGACTTCCTGGGAATCGGACCTGGGTGCCACCATCACCGATGGGTCCTGGGAGAGATACTGTGAGCTCACTAAGAGGGTGTCCATGAATGCAGGTCTCCGGCTGATCCAATTTAAAGTGTTGAATAAGCTACACTACACACCTCAAAAAATTGCAAAATTCACACGAAACGACCCAGGCAGATGTCAGAAATGCGAGACCGACCAGGCTGACTCATTCCACATGTTTTGGAGCTGCCCACACATAAAGGTATTCTGGGGGGAAGTGGCAACAGTTCTAGAAGAGGTAGCGCAGATACCGGCAAATCTCACGCCATTAAAATACCTATTTGGGGATATAGGAAAGAGATCTGAGGTGACCAGAAGGCTCTTTAACATCGCGTGTGCGATAGCCAAAAAGTGTATCCTGCAAAAATGGAAAAGTGCACAAGCACCACAGGTGAATCATTTTCTCAAGGAACATATGTACGTAAATGAATGTGAGGAGTATTATGTGATGACGCTACCAAGCCCATGTAAACCAAAAGACATTTGGGCCCCGTTCAGGGTATACCTAAGTGAAATGGACTCAGCTAACAGTAGCCCGGCAAGGCCTAATAATACTTCTGTTCTGTAAATACCACATGTTGTGTTGAAAAGCTGTATCGATTATACATGATATACGCAAGTTTGAATTGTCATGTTGCTGCACTGTTATGTACCACAACTTTTAAATAAAGTTTAAAAAAAAAAAAGAAATGGGTTTTACACCATTTCCGATGTCAGAGTACCCCAGATTATCTTCAATCTATGAAGAAGGGGAGGATTCTGACCAAGAAAGACCCTTCAGGCTGCAGAGGACCACACTGCCTGTTTCAGAGGATTTTACCTCTGAGGAAAGAAGGTTGAAAGACCTACAGGAATCATTACATGAGCCAAGTGGGTTGGACACTTCCCCAGAAGTGGAATTTGTCAAACGAGACCCAGGAGAACATGCCGAAACCCCCTATAGAACCCTGATGGCAAGAATTATTGAATTCATGGGTTGGTCTGTGCCTTCACCTGTTTTTCAACAGAATGACCTTACAGACATATTAGATAAAGGTCCACAGGAGGATCCTGTGGTCCCTTTCCACACAGCTTTACAAAGAAAGATTTCATCAAATTGGGAAACTCCTGAGGTTATCCCTGCAGTCAATAAAAAATTGTCAGCCAAGTATAGGGTAGCTGCGGCTGACCCTGAATATTTATCAAAACACCTGACTCCCGAGAGCCTGGTGGTTCAAGCGGCAACTTCACCAAGCAGCAGATCCGCTTATCCTACTGTCCCACAGGATAGATATGACAAAAGGTATGATTCTATGGTATGATTTTCTGCTTGTAGTATGGCGTTGAAGTCCATCAAGGCCACTTGTACGCTCGCCAGGTTCAGTCACACACTGTGGGAGTGTGCTTCATCAGCGGCTGACTGCCTACCGGAAGGAGATGAAAGGGAAGCCTTCCTTAACATCATTAAAGATGGCAAAGATGCCATGTGTGAATCTCTTCAAACTGGCATCGATTCCGCTGACAGTATCAGCAGGGCCATGGCAGCAAGTACTACAATCCGCAGGCATGCGTGGTTACGAAAGTCTGGCTTTGCTGCAGATGTACAGGCCAGACTTTTGAATATGCCCTTTGACGGCTCTTCTTTATTCGATAAAAAGGCCAATGACAGCCTGGAAAAGTTGCAAACATCTAAAGCAGCAGCAACATCTTTAGGAGCTGCATTCCGCCAAACTCCTTTGCCCCCCTCAGGAACCACTGGGAGAGGAAAGTCCTTTCGCTATTATTCCGCATTCAGGAAAGGCAGAGGACAGCCGGCTCAAAGAGGCCAAAGGAGATCCACCCGAGGTGGACGGGTCAAAAGTACTAAGGCCGCAGCAGCAGCAGGTGCCTCTTTTCCCTCGGCATCTGCATCAAACGCCCTCAAACCACTCTGAGGTCTTTCCACACAAACCACCTGTAGGGGGCAGGTTAACTCACCATCTGACGGAATGGCAGGCTATTACGTGAGATGCTTGGGCATTGGAGACAGTTGCCCAGGGTTACTGCCTACCCTTTCTACACATCCCTCAGAGTCATCCACCGGGGCATTGCTCTCTAAAAGTTCCAGATCTGCTCCTCTTGCAGGAAATTGTAGACCTGCTAGAGAAAGGTGCCATAGAACCGGTACCTTTAGCGGAGAGGAACAAGGGCTGGTACTCCCCCTACTTTCTCATACCGAAGAAGGACGGAGGACTGAAACCCATCTTGGACTTACGAGAATTGAACAAGTTCCTCAGGAAGGACAAGTTCAAGATGGTAACTCTCTCTCAGATCCTTCAGGCCCTCCAGATCCAGGACTGGCTGGTATCTCTGGACCTCCAGGATGCTTATTTCCATGTGCCAATCCATCTCAAACACAGGAGATACCTGAGGTTTGCAATTGGTGGCTCTCATTAACAATTTCGAGTTCTGCCATTTGGGCTGACCTCCGCCCCAAGGGTCTTCACCAAGCTAATGTCGGTAGTGGCTGCAAGTCTAAGGAGGGAAGGGATCCACCTCTACCCCTACCTGGACGATTGGCTGATCAGAGCTGTATCTTCGGAACAAGCTCAGATCCAGCTAGATTATGTCTGCCACTTCCTTCACAAACTGGGCTTATCCCTCAATTTAAAGAAGTCACAGATGATACCATCACAGAGACTCCAGTTCATCGGAGCGGTCCTGGACACTTCCCTGGGAAAAGCCTCGCCACCAGAGGTGAGGGCTCAAGATATTCTGCAGATGGTCAACAAGTTTCAAAATGCCCAACATCTCCCAGCCTTCGACTTTTTGAGATTGCTAGGCCTCATGGCATCCTGCATCTTCCTTGTGCCAGAGGCTCGCCTGAGAATGAAATCTCTCCAGTGGGCACTAAGAACCCAGTGGTCACAATACTCAGGAAGAATGACAGATCTCCTCCGGATTATGGACAAGGTAGCCCATGACCTTCAATGGTGGGCCTATCCAGAGAACATCTTGAAAGGAGAACTGTTTTGGCAACCATGGCCGGAGATAACAGTACTCACAGTCGCCTCACTCACGGGGTGGGGAGCCCATGCCAACGACTTGACCATCAGCGGTCGTTGGTCTCCTTTGGAGTCCAGACTACACATCAACCTATTAGAGCTGAGAGCGATCTGACTAGCGCTGAACGCTTTCCTGCCATCAGTACAGGGGAGAAATGTCCTGATAATGATGGACAACACGGTGGCCATGCACTAACTCAACAAAAGAGAAGGCGTAGGGTCACTGTCACTGTGCAGAGAGGCAATGCAGCTCTGGTTTTGGGCAATTCAGGAAAGAATCTCTCTATCGGCAGTCCACCTAGCCGGAGAGAAGAATTTGACAGCGGACGCCCTGAGCAGGCAGAGCACAGTCTCCCACGAGTGGGAGCTAGCTCAGGAAGTCCTTCAAGAGATCTTCGCCCTTTGGGGAACCCCTCAGGTGGATCTGTTCGCCACCAGCACCAACAGGAAGTGCGATCTGTTCTGTTCAAGGGAATTTCCCCCGAGAGGAGCTCTAGGGGACGCGTTTGTAGTGGACTGGGAGTTCCCACTCCTTTACATGTTTCCACCAGTCCCTGTTATTCCTCAAATGATCAGGAGGTTGAGAAGATTCCAGAAAACCATGATCCTAATTGCCCCGGACTGGGCCAGGAGAACGTGGTGCACGGACCTTCTGAATATGTATTTGTATTTGTATTTAATTTATTTATGTAGCGCAGACCAGGCCCTAGGGCAACCGGGCGCATATCTTAGTAAAGCAATTGCATTATATTTACAAGTAAGGGAGCAGTACATTACATATCTTCATATCTTAGTGGAACAGTTACATTATATTTACAGGTGAGGGAGCAGTACATTACATATCATCACAATAATCCCGACAAAATGAAACAAGTAGACGTTACAAATCAGGCATCGATCATCAGTGCAAGAAGGGTCCCAGGTGGTCCGTTCAGTAAAGAGGCACAGTTGTTAGTAGGAAGTAGCTAACCAAAGCTTGGTTTTGTGTTTGAATTGGTTGAAAGAAGGTAGGGTTCTGATCAGGAGTGGTACAGTGTTCCAAAGCTTTGCTGCCAAGACAGGGAAGCTGGCGCCGCCAGCAGATTGAAGCTTGAATCTAGGGATCGCAAGACCTTGGTTATGTGCAGATCTGAGTGCTCGTGCGGGTGTGTATTGAGTGAAGCACGAGGCTAGGTATGAGGGAGCCTGGTGGTTTACGCAATTGTAGGTGAGGGCCAGTGCTTTCAGGGATATCCTTTGGGCGACAGAAAGCCAGTTGAGGTTCTTCCTGGTTTCTGAAATGTGGGAAGATCGGGGGATGTTGAGGGCTGCTCTAATGGCATTATTTTGGGTCGTCTGATTACCCTGGTTGGTGCGCTGGTACAATGCATTGCAGTAGTCCAATTTGGACATGACCAGGGTCCTGGCCAGGGTGATGCAGTTCTGGGTCGTGAGGAAAGGGCGGCAGGCTGAGATCAATTTGCAGGCCACTGCATTGGTTTGTCTGGTCAATTTCAAGGAAGCGTCCAAGTATATACCCAGGGTTTTGGTGTCTTTGGATACTTTAATCAGATTGCCATCGATGTTGAAGGAACCAAACAGGTGGCTTAATTTGTTAAGTCTCTGTTGTGTGCCTAAGATGAGATGTCCATCTGCCCTCCAATCCGTCTTCCACTCAAAGAGAATCTTCTCTCACAGAAGGGAGGCCAGGTTCTCCATCCAGACATAAGAACCCTCAACCTTCACGCTTGGCTTCTGAAAGGTTGAGGAACAAGGATTGGGACCTCCCTGATGACGTCATGGAGGTGTTGCTTTCGGCCAGAAGGCCAGCAACAAAGTCTTTATACCGCTGCCGTTGGAACACATTTTGCAGCTGGTGTAGAGAAGAGAATATCGACCCTTTGGTACTCCAAGTTGGTACTGTAAAAGGATATCTCGCGGCGCTATCAATCTTCAAGCGCACTGCGGAGGAACCATCGTATTTCAAACTACCCTTAGTAATACAATTTCTCAAGGGATTAACAAATGTTTATCCTCCAAGACCATTCCAGATTCCCTTATGGGACTTAAATTTAGTCTTAAATTTCCTAATGGGTACTCCCTTCGAACCACTCCTCTCTTGTTCGCTGAGATTTCTCACTCTTAAAACTGTCCTGTTAGTAGCACTAACATCTGCTAGGAGGGTGAGCGAATTACAAGCTCTATCTTGTAAACCCCCCCATACAATTTTCCATAAGGACAAAGTTGTCCTACAGGTGAAGCCTAATTTCCTCCCAAAGGTGGTTTCTGAATTTCACATCACTCAGAAAATTACCTTACCTTCGTTCTGCCCTCCTCCCCATCCGGGGAAAGAGGAAGAAAGGCTACATGGGCTGGACCCAAGGCGAGCTCTAAGCTTTTACATCAGCAGACTGGCTAGGATTAGGCAAGCAGACGAACTGTTTGTAGGCTACTCAGGTCACAAGTTGGGACTACCCATAACAAAACAGACCATTTCCAGGTGGATTATTTCTGCCATTCTGGAATGTTACAAACTGGCAGGGAAAGAGCCACCCCAGAATCTTAGGGCTCATTCAACCAGGGGTATCACAGCCTCTTCGGCCCTTCAAAGAGGGGTACCGGTCCGAGACATATGTGCGGCTGCCACATGGTCGTCCGCATATACATTCACAAGATTTTACAACCTGGATTCCTCCGCTAGTCAAGAAACCAGATTTGGCAAAGCCGTATTACATTCAGTTCATTGCTAAAAGGGATACATGACATTATTACTCCCACCTCCAATTACATGCCACTGCTATGGGAGTCTATCAAAGATAAGGAATATGTCGGAGGACACAATCCCTTCGAAGAACAAGGAAATCTGCTCTTCATTGGCGGGCATTTCCCACAACTGGAGGGTAACAGAAGAACAAGTTACTTCTTAGCTGGTAACGTTCTTTCGATGGGATGTTCCTCCGACGTATTCCTTATCGCCCCTCCTATCCATCCCCGCAGTAATACTTCCCGTGTGGTTGCAGCTTACGCTCCTTCAATGTCAATAACCAATTCAGGCATGACTTGTCTTATGCTACAAAACGGAACTGAGCAACGGACGCCGTGCGTGGCTATTTATGGGCATGGTGACGTCGGCGCCGATACGGTGGCTGTCGAGGAACACCAGCTCGGCGGACGTCGACCCGCAGCGCCCTCTACAGAGAAAAAATTTCCGAGGCCAGCAAGCTGGAGATGAATTATCAAAGATAAGGGATACGTCGGAGGAACATCCCATCGAAAGAACGTTACCAGCTAAGAAGTAACTTGTTCTTCTGTTACCCTCCAGTTGTGGGAAATGCCCGCCAATGAAGAGCAGATTTCCTCGAATAGGTTTCTCCTTCCTGAGTTCACCAGGTCATTACCCCCTAAGTGTATTATGAGAAATTCGGGCTGGTCTCTGTATGCGACCAGCTCTGCTAATGTTTCGTGGATGTCGGTCCACCGTAGGCCCCTGTAGCCCCACCATGAAGCGATGGTGTTTCTAAAAGGCGGACCTTCTTTGGTTTCTTCCGCCCATCGGCCTGTTCTTAAAACGAATGAGTGGCCGACAATCCATGCTGAGTTCAGCGAGGTCTTCCCGGCGCCTGTAGGTTCTGCAGGGGGGGAGGGAAAGGAAGAGAAAAGGTGGGGATGGCTATATTAGATGTGGTCTGATGTATCTTTTTGTAGCAATCTGACTTCCATCCCCCTATGTTTTTTAGTTGTGATGGAGCCAGGCCTCCTTGCCATGCTGAGGTGGCTGCACCTATTCTGAAGGAATGGGTGCCAAAGTCCTTGGGGTCCCACCCTGCGATGCTGATTGCTTTCATCAGTGCCCCTTTAAATTGGTAGCGGCTTAGTGCCGAGGCATCCCTGTGGATCAGGAACCTCCCCCCAACCTTGGGCCTTTGTGCGTAATAGAGGTTGGTGATGCATACTGGGCAGTTTGTTGCATCGTCGATACAACAAATGTTAATGGTTCTTTTGGCCCCAGTTTTTGACTGTTGGATTTCTATGTTGACGCTGTCTTGTCTGACGCTGACCTCCATAACACCTAAACCGTTTGTGGCCTTGGTGCTAGAGGCGATAAGCTCTCCCACCGGAAAAGCCCCAAAATAGTCCAGAAAAAATGCTGTTTTGAATAATATGATCTTATAAGGGTGCCAGCACATGCTTTCTAACTGGTCTGCTATTTTTACCAGTTTGTTGAAATCAAGGGGGCGGCGGGTGTCTACCTGAGGCCCTTCTGCTCTGGCCCATCCTTTCATGGCGTAGGAAATGAGGGCGTTCTGGGTGGGGTCTGAGTCACCCCGTAATTTTGAGAAATATGAGATTGCTACTAGGTGTATTTTAGCCCAGTCTCTTTTAAAGCCCTACTTGTGCGCCCATTTTAAGAATGTTTCTATGTCTTTAATCGTTATTAACTCAAAATGGTTTAAGCCTGTGTCTCTAAATACATTTTGCAAACACTGTACTGAGCTGCTGTAGTGCTTGCCAGGGCTTTCTCTGCCATCTCTATTAAGAAACCTGTGCCAGGGTTCTTATTTTCTATTGGCAGGGGGTTGTTGGCACCCGTCTTAAAGGTGCCTGTGTCACGTTGGACATCCCGACCTAGGCTCTCTGGCGCTGGCGTTGATGTGGGTATTTTGTTGGCACACATTTTTGAGGTGCCTGTTTTTTGAGCACCTCGGCCATTGCTCTTTGGCGCCGGCGTTGATGCCAACATTTTTGAGGCCCCCATTTTTGAGGTACCTGCTTTTTGTTGAGCACCCCGGCCATTGCTCTTTGGCTCCAGCGTTGATGCCCAACTTTTTGAGGCCCCCATTTTTGAGGTACCTGCTTTTTGTTGAGCACCCCGGCCATTGCTCTTTGGCGCCAGCTTTGATGCCCAACTTTTTGAGGCCCCCATTTTTGAGGTACCTGCTTTTTGTTGAGCGCCCTGGCCATTGCTCTTTGGCGCCGGCGTTGATGCCCTTATTTTGTTGGCACCCGTTTTTGAGGTGCCTGATTCTTGATGGGCAACCCAGCCATTGCTCTTTGGCGCAGGCGTTGATGGTGTTATTTTGTTGGCACCCGTTTTTGAGGTGCTTGGTTCTTTTTGAGCACTCCGGCCGTTGCTCTTTGGCGCTGGCGTTGATGCCGTTATTTTTTGGTTCCCATTATTGCCCAGCATTCTGCTGGTATTGGCGTCATCTGTTCTTGGGCGTGCAGCGCTAGCTCCCGGAATCTTGGCCACTGAAAGCGAGATAAAGCATCTGAAATATTATTGTCTGCTCCTGCAATGTGCTTTGCTATCACCACAATGTTTTCTTGTAGTGTGACCGCTGTAATGGCTCGTAGGACTTTCAGCACTAAAGGGCATTTAGTGGATCTTCTGATTATGGAGCCTACCACAGCCATGTTGTCGCACCAGACCAAAAGTTCTGAATTCGCTAGCAGCCTGCCCAAGAAGTGTAAAGTAAGCCAGATGGGAAATATTTCTAGGAGGATGATGTTTCTTGTCCACCCTGCAGCTTGCCATGTTATGGGCCAGTGTCCTGCCACCCATTCTGCTTCTAGTATGGCTCCAAAACCCCTGCTCCTGGCTGCATCAGTGAAAAGGACCCTTTTTGTCAAAGTGTTCAATGGCGTACGCCAAAGTGTTGTCCCATTAAATTCTTTAAGGACATTTCCCAAATTCATAGATCTTGTTTCACCTCTGCGCCTAGTCGGATGTGTAGGTGGGGTTTGGTGTAAGATTTGATTTTTAGTTCCAGACTTCTGGAGAATACCCTCCCTTGCGGGATAATTCGGGCTGCGAAGTTAAGGCTTCCCGCTAGTGACTGGATTTCTTTCACCGTGCTTTTGTCTTTTGTTGTCAAGCTTTGTATTTTTTCCAGGAGTTCTGCTATTTTTGTTTCTGGAATTTTGCATAGGCTTTTCGCTGAGTCTATTTCAATGCCTAGAAAAATTATGTTGGTGGCTGGTTTGGTAATTTTTTCGGCTGCCAGGGGGATGCCCCATTGGGCGGCCATTTCTTCTAACTTTGCCAGGGCTCTGCTGCATTCTTCAGAGTTTGCCGGCCCCATTACCATGAAATTGTCGCGGTAGTGTACTACCCTGGACCCTGGTCTCTGTCTTTGAAAGGACCATTGAAAAAAGGAACTGAATTGTTCAAATAGGGCGCAAGATACTGCGCATCCCAATGGAAGGCACCTGTCTACATAGAATTTATTATTGAAAGTGAAACCTAGCCATTGCTGTGAGTCTGGGTGGACCGGCAGCAATCTGAAAGCAGATTCGATGTCCAGTTTGGCCATCAGGGTGTTCGTGCCGCATTCCTGTATGAGTCTTACCGCTTCTTGAAAGTTTGTGTACGATACCGCTGATTCCGTGTGTGGAATGCCGTCGTTTAGTGATCGGCCTTTGGGATCGGATAGATGATGAATTAGCCTCATTTTCCCAGGTTCTTTTTTGGGGACCAGACCTAGCGGTGATATTATGTAATCTTTGAGGGGCATGCGGTCCCAATGTCCCGCGATTCTGCCTAGTAGTAATTCCTTCTCAATTTTGCTTTCGACCATTTGTGGGTTGTCCCTGGCTGACTTTAGGTTGTTTGGGACATTCAGGGATCCGCTGCCCTTGAAGGGGATGACAAAACCCCGGGTGAAACCTTGCCGGATTGTTTCACTGGTTTCTTTGTCTGGGTAATTCATGAGAGCCTCTCTAAAATTGTCTGGATTTATGGGTGAGCAGCCTGCGGTTTGACAAGGAGTCGGCGAGATGCATTTGAAGTTATTCTTTTGTATTTTTGGCTGGTAGTTTGGTGCAGTTAGTCGCTGCATGGATCCTCGTTGCAGTTCATGCACGTGTGCTTGTACCAGCATTCTTTTCCCCATGTGCACTGGTTTTTCCCAAAGTTTTTACAAGGGGTGTTGGCTTTCTGAGAATGGTTTTTGTTCTGCCTATGGGTATTAGATTTAGCCCCCCATGGCTGGTTCTTCCGAAAGGGCTGCTCCCCTTTTTTGTGGTTTTCATTGTCAGGGGGCATGGGGCCCTGTGAGTTTTTGTTATTTTTGTGGGTTAACTGCTCTGTCTCTTCTTCTGAAGGAGGCTCTGCGTTTAACATGTATAAGTCATTCTGTACCTCGTCCCATTCTATTGATGGCCTCTCTGACATGCTTCTCCTGAATCTAATGTCGTATGCTAGCCAGGTTTTCCCTTTTTGAGCAACTTTAACTTCTTTGATTTTGTCCACGTATGCCCATATTTTTCTGCCATTGTGGGGGAATTTTTCTTCATAGATAGTTGCCAAAATGGCGAAAGCCTGTAGCCAGTTGTCCCAATTCTGTTCTACCTGGGCGTTTCTGACTATGGCTTTCTCTTCTATCTTTTTGGGATCCCTAAAAGCATCTTTCCCTTTGCGTTGGGCTTCTATCAGTGAAAAAATCTCGATGAACTCTTTCGCCCATATTGCTTCTTTGATTGTTTGGTCAATGTTCCATGCTAAACACCTTTTGTATCTGTTCAATATTTCTGCTTGAAAAGATTTAAGTTTTTGATCCAATTGGGAACTACTAATCATTACCGTGTCCGCTGTGTTGTTGTTGCTTGCACCTGATAGTCCTGGGGTATTTGTATTTGGGACTGACCATGCTTTTAAAGCACCCGTTGTGTCAGGACCTGTCAATGTTGGCGTAGTTACAACTGTGACGGCTGATGGTGGTGTTGCTGGCACCTGTGCTATTGGTGATGCAGGCAATGGTGGTGCTGTAGCTGTTGTTGGTGGGAGGGTGGTAACTGTGATGTCTGGTACTAGTGGTGAGATGGGGTCTGCCTGCCTGGACTCGGCTGTGGGAGGTGTTTGTTTGCCCCTAATTTCTAGCAATAATTGCTGCATCTCACTCATGTTCTCGTACAATTTAGACAATTTTTGTTACCTTTTCCCATGCCTTCTGCAGACTTCCTTTTCTTTGCCGGTGTCGTCTCATCCTCATGCCCGGTTGGTATGGGGACCCCTTCTTTTGGTAAGCCGTACATATTTTCTCGGACCCAGGGCCAGCCGTAGTGCTCCGCTGCTTCCATGGCTGCAAGCAAGTGGCGTGATTTCGGTTTCTGTGCCGGTGCTCGAGGTTCCCTTGATTTTTGCTTGGGACCCATGTCTGGTTTTCCTCCGCGCTCGTTCATGCCGGCCTTGGATCCTGCTTCTACTGCGTTCTCCCCGGGGTGTCCTCTTTTTCAGTGCGGTTTCTCGCTGCTCGCCTGTAGTTGAGAGTTTATGAACAGGACAATGTTCAGAGGGGGGAGAAAAGACGCTGCGTAAGCAGTGAACTTTTTAAGATTGCTAAAGAAGCAAAGTGTGGAAGACGCTGAGTGAACAGTGAACCTCCTGTCAGTTTGGGTCCCCGTTCAGGGTCCACAAACAGATTGTGTTTTCATAGAGCATTCTGCCCTTATTTATAAGACCCAGGGAAGCCCTGGGTCTTTGATGTGTATAGTAGTGGGGGCTGTGCGCCAGCCCCCGGCCGGATAGCCAACATGTCTGGCCCCCTGAGGAGGGGGCAGGTCTTTGAACCTGGACCCTGCGTGCCTGTTGGTTTTCGGTAGGTGCTTAGCACCTCGTTGTTTGGAGGAAGGGCGAGGTGCATGTTCGCACCTCACCCTTCCTCGGCATTGTGTGATAGAGACAGCGTGTCTCTGCGCTTGTGGGGGAGAGGAGCAGGCATGGGGGCGGGAGCTGCCCCTCTCGTAGCCTGCCGAATGGTAACATCATTTACTCTGCCACTTGGGCGGCCCTGCGTCATTGCCCAAAACCAACCTGCCGTCCTTAGCAGAACATTGTATACATGAATTGCAGGAATCTTGCTGAGAAAATGCTGTGCCATTTTTGTTTGGCCCATTTAGGGTTCAGCAAGCGAAGAGTGTCCCTCGGTGTGTGAGGAAATCACGTGGCGCTTGCTTTCACGTTTGAAATCCCCAAGCAGGTTGTTGAAGGGACTCCTGTGCTTGGTTACAGCCACCGCTCGTTACTGTGGGCACAGCTGCTTGGAGCCTGGGGATATTTTCCAGCTCAGGCTTTCACCTCTTCACGGAGAGGAGTGACCCTGCATTATGTGACCGCATCCTCTGGAGAGAGCTTGGTTGTCGCAGCGACTTTCCGAACAGCTTTTAAAGGCGTAGCACACAACATTTTTTAATTTAAAGACATGAAAAAAAGAACTATTTTAGTAGCTATTCCTCTAGGGTGGACTAGGTTGTATGATACCCACCGTTCTTTATATGTACAGAACTGCATACGTCGGAGTGTCTCGCGCTAATTATTGGAGCAACCAGCCCGCTCCTTTGGCTTGCACTAGACCCATGACAAAAACAGCAGAAATGTCTGGTACATTTCTGCACCTCCTATTGCCCTCGAGAAGAGTAATGGTTGTTAATAGCAGGAAAAAGTCACCAGGTATGAGTCATTTTTATTTTGCTGCTTCCAAACATTTCAATATTTTCCACATGTGCTCTGTTTTCCCCGCGTGCATCTAAAGTGCTTCTGCATTTCGGAGTGTGAAAGAATTGTGCGCAAAGTTGAGTTAATGATGTTTTGTGCCGAGAGTAGAGCGAACTAACCTCAGACGAACATAATTAACAGTTTAAAGTATAAAATACGACAAAATCACAAATGCAATTTGGATGCGACTAAGCAAGACTCCATCACAATGTAATAATACATTTTTTTGATATACTGCTCCAGTTCACCACCTGTGAGGGGTCAGAAATGTGAGGCGGACAACTTTGTAAAGAATGTTTTACTTCAGCCATTTTATTAAATAAAATATGTTGAATAAACGCCTCACTATCCCTACCCTAACATGGATTTCCCTCTCTATAGTAAACTAAAAAGGAACACTCTAACCAAGGGATCTCTAACCCTCACACTTGTACAACAATTAAAACAAAAAGTTACAATATTTAAACTAGGTTGGGCCACCCCATCCCTCACTGTATTATTTGTATATTTTCATTGTTTTGCAATCCCATGTTCCCTTCCTGTTGCCATGTGGGCGCTTTGAAACAGAATGAATTTACTGTATAAGCACTTAACAAACAAAGAATAAATAAACCCAATCCAACCAATGTATACCACATATAACCTGGTTCACAATATAACCAATGTCTCCTGTGATGGACTGGGCAAACTCCCCTTCCCAGAGCCAAACAAGGGTTTTCTTCACGGTTCAGGAAAACTAAGGAAATCCAACTTTAACACAAAGTTACATTGTTTAAATGAAGTAACTTGTCAAAATCAAAAGCTCTCACTCCTGGAAAAATAACTCTCCACAGTATCTTGAAAGGAACAGGTCATAATCTCTGACACTTCCTGGAATGAGAACTCCTTCACATCTTTGACAAAAACAAATGGTTTGGTCAGAATGTTCTGCTTCAAGAATGACTGCAGGAAGAATTGTAACTTTTCCTCATTCAGCTTTCACAATTCTTCCCCGAAATATCACAAATTAATATGTTGCTTTCCAATAGTACCACTCTTCAGCACTTGCTCCTTCTACTACCTGGCATAACCTTTCAGTAGGCTTCTTCTGGGCAATTTCCTCTTGCCCTACGGGTCTACTTTCCTGCCCATCTACCAAAACAGATAAGTGCTTCAATGGCAACCTTCACAGTAAAATAACAACAACTTCAATGGCCTTCATTAACATAGGCAGGTTAGCAGCTTTCAGAGAATAGAACATTGCCATTGATCCTTATCAGTACCTCTCCACAAACTATGCTCATCTCCCTCTGGATAACTACCTCCAGAAGTCAGCCTGTTTGCCACCTTTCTTTCCCTTCTGCATTAATACCGAAAATAGTGTTCAGGATCAAGTATTTTCCTGCCTTTACTTTGGCTATAGCAATATGAATCTACATCAACCACAATGATGGGTAAACCCCTGGGTTTCTGATACAACCTCCCCACCAGCGTGTTGATGTTTGCCAAATCTCACACTTTCATTCCTATACCTTGTTTGGTTTAATATCTGTATCCCTCCTTCTCGCCTGAATACTGAGAGAATTATGGGAATTGAAGTCCTGAATGAAAGAATTTGTTTTCTTAATTTTTTCTACATTGTGAAGTTGATTACGACTTTCTACAACATTCACCAAAGGGATATTACAAGAGCCAGTCATAATGCAGGTTTGTGAAGAGGAATATGGTTCTTGGATGTTAAGACTTCCATTATAATACATCTTCCTCTTATTGGGCTTTTGGGAATTAGGGGAATTTATAACTGCATGCATTTCTTGGGTTATAACAGGATATTTGTTATTTATGCCACCACAATGTTTACAGCTGAATTTGAATTCGTTCTCACTCAGATAGTCACCTTGTGTAACAATAACAATAGAATTATGATGGAAAAAAGCCATTACATACTGTGGTATTGGTGGAATGTCCTCTTGGAAAGAGGTTAAATACCTTCTCTCATCCCATAGGTATCCCTCACCCTCCTGACTCTTATCGCCTCCCTGGTGATCCTCCCGCAGTACACCATCCCCAAGGTCAGGATCAGGAAGCATCTGCCTTTCCCAGGGGACCCGGGAAGATACTTTAGGTTGGGGTTCAGTGAAGGATCCATAGGATTCATCACACACCGTAGTGGCTCAAAACCTTGTCTAAATTAAGGAGCATTCAGGCCCCACGACGGAATGCAGTTTCCAAGTCTGCTGAAAGGCATTGAACAGTAAATATTGGGCTATAAGTGGTGCTTTAAGGGGGATTCGAAATCGAGCAGGGGCTCTCGTTAGACAGTGTGGCCTAAGTACAGATGGATTTAGGCCTCACCCCCTATTGAGAGCCCCCACTCGCCTAAGGGGGGGCTGCTAAAAGAAGTAGAGCTGGGGTGCCTTGCATAATTACATTTGATTGATGCACCAAGCCCCTCTTTTTAAACAAAAGGAGGGGCTGGCACACCAAAGGTGTGACACCAGTGTGCCTTAGCTCACAGGCAGCAGGCAGCCTTTTCATTCAAGGAGCCGCATGTTTTAACCACAGGCTCCTTGGATGAAAGGACTGCTTGCTGCTGATGCCTCTGTACTCTGAAGCAGGCAGAGGGCTGGACTGCCCAGCTCTCCTTTTGTTTCAGAGTAAATAGTCATCACCGAGCATGAAGCCCCTGGACGTCATGCTGGGTGATGACTATTTACTCGGGAACAAAAGGAGAGCTGGGAAGTCCAGCCCTCCTACTTTTTCAGAGAACGTAGACATCAGGTAGCCCGCACTGCAGGGTTACACCTGCTGCTTGCAGGTGTCAGTTCTCCGGTTTAGAAAGAAGAAAAGGCAATGCCTTTTCTTTTTTTCTAATCCGAAGTGCTGACACCTGCAGGCAGCTTGTGTAACCGTGCAGCCACTACACAGGCTGCCACAGGTGTTAGTATGGCTGGGGCTTGGCGGGAGTCCCTTCTGGAGACTGCCAGGGCTCAGCCCCGGCTAGCCCCGGATCTCTTAAAGCACTGGATATAAGAGAGATAATAGTGTGTTGTGAAATATTGTTTATTTAAAATCGGGAAAAGGGGTGTAAGCGAATACTCAAAGAAAAGAGTTTCAAGTGTTGCAAGTGTATATGTAAATTTAGGGTGCATGAGGCGCTCTAGATGTGCTTGGGCAATTTTACTTATGTTATGGGCAAGTCTTGAGAAGGTCATGATAGGTGGGCAGCCCAAAGACCTAGGATATCAATCCCAAGTATATGTGTTGATTGTGTGGAGAAAATTGAAATTGGTAGATGTGAGTAAGCCAAGGAAGGCTGGGGTAAGGAAGTGGAAGAATGTCAGCAGATATGGAAATAGTCCAAGAATGGTGTCCTTATTGTAGGAGGAGGAATCTAGGTATATAATAAGAGTGACATTTGTAGAAGAAATCCAGCTCATGCCTTAATTTTTAAGTTGGCAAACAGACATGATTTATTAATTGGCTTGCAAGTCAGAAAGCGCAGCATTGCAACCCTACCAAACCCATCTAATTAACCTAACCTGCATTCCATGTTTGGTATCTTTATAGCCTGATTGTCACCTGACCCCAGAAGGTTCGAGAAAACCTCCTCCTGGGCCTTTTGGCATGTTCATCTCACTGTTCCAGAAACAAGTAACTTGAACCTGTGTGTCAGCTGTTTCTGCCCTAGAACAAATGTAACGTAATAATGATATAGCTCTTGTAGGACGTAACCTACAAGCGGAGGAGATTACTTCTGGGAAAGTCTTTCTGGTCCTACTGTTTTGGCCGATGGGTGTTCGTCCACTGCCACTGTGACAATTATTCGTGCCACACAAATATCCGTTATACATAACAGTTCAGGCTGGCTGGATCCTTTGAACGTGAGCCCACATCCATGATCCAGTAACCCCTAATGGGATAGAGCATAGCTGTCCCTCATAAGTGCACATACGTTTAGCATCCATCATTGCCTTCATCAAAGAGTTGAAAAGCATGGGCATGAAATGTCTGCTAAGAAGAAAAAAAGCTAAGGGCATGGGTGGCAAGATATCATAGGAATGAGGTACTCATGGTTGAAGTTCATATGGGTAGTTCCCAATCCCTTCTGAAAAGATAAACCACCCCCACCATCACCGTTTTCCTTGTTGCCTACATTCATGTGATTGTTTATTTATTTATCCTTAGAAAAAGGCCTCCTCTCTCAGTTCCCCCCTTTTGCACTTTCAGTACAACCACCTTTATACAAACATCAGTCACTTTATTACGTAGAAATTATTTATGAGGTCCGGGCCCACGCATAGAGGCGTTTACTGTCCCCCTAAATTACAATCCAAGGCAATACAAATGTGTTCAACTTGTAAGGCTTTTCAGGCATTTAGTTACTAAATGAACATGTAACATTATAGGGAGTACACAAGGTGGCAGTGTGATGAGGTACCTGAAATGCCTTTCTCTCCTAAGTAACTATAACCTCTAACACTTGTAAACTCTTTTTCACATCCTCGATTCTTCTTACTTTTGGTAACAATTGCAGCAGATTATCAAACCATTGCGATTACACCTCGGGCCGTTTTGATTGTGTGGTGTGGATATACCCAACCCTCTCCAAGGCTCCGACACTTCGGTAGGAGCCTTCTGGAGTGCGTCCTTCTCGCTGTAGTGTATAGTACTAACAGAATGCATCAGTGCCTTAACAAAGTCAAGCAAGAGATCATCACACAGGTTCACATTAATGTTTGCAACTTTGCAAAAAGGCTATCTTCTTCGTCTTTAAATAGGGATTTCTTGAGGCTCAGTCCTGTTTTGAGATTGGGCGTAATGCGGGTTGTAAGCAGAACTAAGGGAAGAGCATCAGGCCTGTTTACTACAGTTCCTTGGCACAATTGCAACAGTCTGTTTTTTTATTTCGCTATTTTGACATTCAGCTGGTCCTGCAGATTATTTGGATAATGATGGTTATGCTGTTTATTGAGATCTGTGCAGAGATCCTTTGTAATATGTTTATCGAATGGGTTCCTTGATTGCTCTTGATGTTGACTGGACCCCAAATCTATGAAATCTCAAATAAGTAGCTTGGCCACTGTGATTGTATCTGGTTGCCTGCATGGGAATGGATGCTCTGACTCAGCTAGAGATACTAGCACCTACTAGAAATCGTTGCAACTTGGTAGTTGCAGGAAAGCAATCTGTATTTCGAATGGATTGTGTCCTCCTGCATATTCCTCATCTTAGATATTTGTATCTTCCAGCTTGCTGCTTCAGAAACATATTTTTCACCAGAGGGTGCTGTGCTCGAGGCCGCAGTGTTGATGTCCCTAGAGGGCCACCGTTGAGCATCAACGTCCTCCGCAGTATAAAGGGCTCGAGCCGCGTCCGTTAGCCTCAGTTCCGTTTTTCTGATAGCTTTGCTTCGTGTGACAAAAGCAGCGCTTCAGTTTTCGGCAAAAATGTCCTTGTCTTCGACTCCTTCCACCCAAGACCTGTTTTAAAAAATGTCAAAATTGCAGGATGAAGATGTTGATCACCAATCGCCATCGAGTTTGCCTCTGCTGTTTAGGCCATGACCATCGGGTCGACTAATGCGGTTCCTGTCAGGCTATGACTAACAAGGCTCGTAAGGAACAGAAAGGTAAACTAGCGATGGGGGAGAAATCCTTGAAATCTTCAAGAAAACAGAAGGATTCAAGAGAATCGAGTGGGAAATCTCGACATGGGTCGAGGAAATCAAGATCAAGAAGTTGATCGATGAAATCCTCCTCCTCCTCGTCAAAAAAATCGAGGAAAAGACAACATCAATCTCCTTTTTGCTCTTCATCGTCGGCTGACACAAGGGTAATCTCTTACCCTTCAAAACACGATTCCCCCAAAAAATGGGAGGCCTTCAGAGCCTCAATGTTAAACATATTCGAGAACGCGGCCAAGACCCTCTCGAGCAAAGTTATTGAGTCTATGGGATGGAAGTCAAATTCCCCTAATTTTGACCAAGATGATATGACGGATATCCTTAATGAAGGCCCTAAAAAGGACCCTGTCCTCCCTTTTTTCAAAGCATTACAAAAAAGGGCCTCAGGCACATGGGAAACCCCAGATTTTGGCCCAGCTACAAATAAGAAATGTGTGGGGAAATACAGGCCTTCCTCATGTGACCCACAATACCTTTCAAAGCATCCCTCGCCTTAGCTTAGTGGTGCAGGCAGCAACTTCTACTAGGCATTCTGCTTACCCTTCCATTCCCCCTGATAGGGATGACAAAAGAATTGACGCATGGGCACGAAAAGTCTTTTCCTTGGGCAGCATGGCCCTAAATTCCACAACTGTGACTTGCACCCTGGCAAGGTTCACACACACCCTGTGGGACTGTATGACAACAGCGGCTGAACACATCCCTGAGGCCGAGGAACAGGATGGTCTCCTGGCAATAGTCAGAGATGGAAAGAAAAAGCTGTGGAGGAATGCCTCCAATCAGGACTTGAGCCACAAGACCCCGGTGGCAGACAGGATCACTCGGTATCTGGACAAATGGCGAGGCATTACTTCAGATGCCCGGGCACTAGAAATAGCGACCCATGGGGACTGCCTTCCTTTTCGACAAAGGCCTCAAGCCCATCTACCGAGAGCCAATTCTAGAAAGGTGCAATATAACATGTGCCTGTAGCGGAGAGGAACAAGGGTTGGTACTCCACTTATTTTCTCATCCCAAAGAAGGACGGAGGATTGAGACCCATCTTGGACTTAAGAAACTTGAACAAGTTCCTCAGAAAGGACAAGTTCAAGATGGTAACCCTTTCTCAGATCCTTCAGGCTCTCCAACTCCAAGACTGGTTGGTATCATTGGACCTTCAGGATGCTTACTTTCATGTGCCGATCCATCTCAAGCACAGAAACTACCTGAGGTTTGCGATTGGCGGTTCTCACTATCAATTTTGAGTTCTGCCTTGCGGGCTGACCTCCGCCCCAAGGGTTTTCACCAAGCTAATGTCTGTGGTGGCAGTGAGTCTCAGGAAAGGGGGGATTCACGTCTACCCCTACCTGGACGACTGGTTAATCAGGGCGAGTTGCACCCGAACGAGCTTGGTAACATCTGACCATGACCTGCCACTTCTTACACACACTGGGCTTCTCCCTCAATTACAAGAAGTCTCAAATGATACCACTCCAAAAGCTCCAATTCTTCGGAGCAATACTGGATATGTCCTCGGGCAAAGCCTCACCGCCCAAGGAGAGAGCTCACCACCTCCTGCAGATGGTAACAAAGTTTCAGAATGCCCAGCATATGCCGGCCTTCGATTTCCTCAGGTTGCTCGGCCTTATGGCATCCTACAATTGTCTGGTGCCAGAGGCCAGATTGAGAATGAGATTGCTGCAATGGGCCCTGTTAGAGAGAATTCTCTGTTAAGGCTAATTTCCCAAACCTAGTGAGTCCCCCAGCAGCTTTGCTGGATTTTTGGGGTTTATTTTTTTCTCCTGCTAAGAATGAGACTCTTTTTCTCCCACTCTTAGGCATGATTTAAGAATGTCCTTTGACTGTGAATCTGTTTTGTGGGCTAAGGGGTCTTTTACTCCATAGGGCTTCATGTGTTTTTGGTATGTTTGTTACACAGCACCCTCAGTGCACTAACACAGGGGTGTCATAGTGACCCCCAAACATAGACTCCATACCCTGGGACTGACTACTTTCTCCCAGGGTATCTAAAGTCACCATTGGCTTTACTAGTTTTAAATTGTGAACAGAACCAGTACAAACCATCATATTGTGGAAGTACTGGTAGGGGTAATTCGATTGCCCCTGGGTCTGTTTTCCAAGGGGGCACTGTCCAGTCCCCCCTTGTTGAGTTTCTGGCTGGTGGCAGTGGATACCACGCAAAATATTCCACCAGAATATTTCTTATGGGATTTTCCCATGATTTTAAACGCACCACTTTTTGGTGCAATGTTAAAGGTACCGCTGGGTTATTTATTTAATATTTATTCCCCGGTTGGGTCTTTTTGCCAGGACTCGGTTTTAAAATGGCGTTTGTGTTCGCCTCTCGAACCCTTTGTTCCACTTTTTGGCGGGCTTCTGCACAGAAGCCCTCCAAATGGTGCCACTCTGTCTGGGGTCTACAGGATGTGTGGGAGGGGGATTAGGCACCCTGGATTGAGTTGCCTTGGCAACTCAAGTCGCACTCTTGTGTGATTGGCCCAGTGGTGAGCCGCCCGGCTCACCACTTAGCATGTTTGAGTGACAGCTAGGCTGTTGAATGGGGGTTTTTCTGCATAAAAGCAGGGCTTTGGGGACTGGAACTTCAGAAGTCGCCACAGAACCTAAAGAATCCGAAGAGGGGAGAAGCTGAGCCATCTACAACGACGACACCACCGGTGGAGCCCTGCTGTACGAACTCACCACTTCCCCGACGACAGAGGAGATCTTCTTCCAGGAGAGTCTTCTTCCCTTTGAGCTGGTGGGACCAACCAGTTCGCCTTTTTCGCCTTCCTGGTCGTCTCGTGGTCGAATCGCCCGTGCCAAGTACCCCAGCGGCCGGATAGCCACGCTTCACCACTAACCGCGAATAAAAGGGTTGTACCTTTTAATCAGGAACTCCGCGGCTGGTTTCTTCCCTGGCAGTGCAACAACCTCCAGCTTTCTTCCTCGTCGAGATCATCTCTTCCTCTGGTCGGAGCCACGACTTGCACCCGCTGCCAGGAACAACTGCCACCGCTGGAGCTTTCTCACCATTTCAGGTACTGTGTCCCGCCTGGTGTCCCTTGCAACGGATTGTCCAAGGTGTCCCGTAAATCCTTGACCTTCCAACTGGGTTGACCTCAGACCTGCTAACTTTGCCTTTCTGAACTGACCCAACCTCTTTTTGACTTTTCTGCAAAGACTTTGAGTGCATTGTTCTCTCCAAGAGTGGGCCTGGCCTATGAACTTTTGGCTCTACAGTAGACCCTGCGTTTCTTGACTTGCTGTGGTTTCTTAAAAGTGTTGGTACTGTGTTATTTCCATACTCTCTCTCCCTTTTTAAACTAATTGTTGGAGTGCCATCTAAGGTTACGCGCTCACCTCTGTTTTGCTAATAAGTGGTGTCTTAACCTAGACTTGTCGAATAATTAACTAGGGAGGTGTATATACTTATAGTGACTGTGTTTGAACTTGCTTGACATAATAGTGCCAGTTTATTTTCATAAGTGTGTTTTTAAATAAATAATTATATACTTTTATACCAAAGCTCTGGTCAGTGTTTGCTTGTTCTACTGTATGTTTAGCCCTATTGTGTATACTCTATATACTGCTTAACTCTTCTTGAGAGACGTCTGACTGCTCAGCCACAGCTACCAGGTAAATCTGGGGGGTGCAGACTGCTACCAGTTGGGTTTACTGCTTGCTCCTGTGGTCTTAAACTTGTTGCAGTGGTCCCTAAGGGAATTGCACAGGTTTCTGCCTAACAAGCCCTCAGAACTTAATGGTTCAAATTTCCGTGCGATATGTTTGATCTTTTGCGGGTTCCAATCAGAGTGGCTCAAGATCTGCTATGGTGGGCTTGCAGGGACAATATCCTCAAGGGGGAACCTTTTTGGCAACCATGGCCGGAGATAACAGTAGTGACGGACACTTCACTCACGGGGTGGGGAGCCCACACCAGCGATCTGTCAATCAGCGGTCTTTGGTCTCCATCGGAGTCCAAACTACACATCAACCTTTTGGAGCTGAGGGCAATCAGACTAGCGCTGAAGGCCTTTCTGCCTTGTGTACTGGGAAAGAATGGCCAGATAATGACGGACAACACAGTGGCCATGTACTACCTCAACAAGAGAGGAGGTGTAGAGAGGCAATGCAGCTGTGGTTCTCGGCAATACAAGAAGGAATCTCTACCAGCAATTCACCTAGCCGGAGAGAAGAACACGGTGGCGGACGCTCTGAGCAGGCAGAGCACAGTGTCCCACGAATGGGAACTAGCTTAGGAAGTCCTTCAAGAGATCTTTACCCTTTGGGGAACCTCTCAAGTGGATCTGTTCACGAGCAGGGTCAACCAGAA
Organism: Ambystoma mexicanum; assembly: GCF_040938575.1. Lineage (NCBI taxonomy): Eukaryota > Metazoa > Chordata > Amphibia > Caudata > Ambystomatidae > Ambystoma > Ambystoma mexicanum. Next base: position 1,284,723,421 of record NC_090934.1, read on the forward strand.
ATGCCATCAGTACTGCTCAAGGAAATTTCCCCCAAGAGGAGTTCTAGGAGACGCGTTTGTGGTGGACTGGGAATTTCCTCTACTGTATGCGTTTCCTCCAGTCCCCATGATTCCTCACGTAATCAGGAGGTTAAGAAAGTTCAGGAAAACCATGATCCCAATTGCCCTGGATTGGGCCAGTAGAGCGTGGTACCCAGACCTTCTAGACATGTCCATCTGCCCTCCAATACGTCTTCCACAAAGAGAGGATCTCCTCTCGCAAGAGGAAGGTCGGGTTCTCCATCCGGAGGTCAAAATTCTCAGCCTTCACACATGGCTTCTGAGAGACGGAGATATAAGTATTGGCACCTACCAGATGACGTAATGGAGATTTTGCTTTCGGCTAGAAGACCAGCAACACAATTCTTGTACCGTTGTCGTTGGAATAAATTCAGTAACTGGTGCAAGGACAAGGATGTGGATCCATTCCAATGTAACACACCTATGGTTCTCTCTTTTCTTCTACATTTGGCCAATTTGGGGCTCCAAGTTGGCACCATAAAAGGATACTTGGCAGCGCTATCTATTTTAAAGCGAATAGGTCTCTTATTTTAAGATGCCCTTGGTTATCCAATTTCTAAAGGGACTGACAAATGTGTACCCTCCAACGCCCTTCCAAGTACCTATTTGGGATTTAAATTTAGTTCTAACATTTCTCACAGGTACCCCCTTTGAGCCTTTACATTCTTGTCCGTTAAGGCTCCTCACTTTGAAGACAATTTTGCTAGTGGCAATTGCATCAGCCCGCGGGGTGAGTGAGTTGCAGGCCTCCTCACACTGTCTTCCATAGAGCCAAAGTAACTCTTAGGGTCAGACCCTCATTTTTACCAAAAATAGTCTCTGATTTCCACCTGTCACAGAAAATTACTTTACCTTCTTTCTATCCTCCTCCGCATGCGAGTAAAGCGGAAGAAAGACTACACAGACTGGACCCAAAGAGGGCTCTCAGCTTCTACATCTCCAGTTAAATTCCGACAAAGTGACCAACTGTTTGTCGGATATACTGGACACAGATTGGGCTTAGGTGTATTAAAACAAACACTTTCCAGATGAATAATTTTGGCAATTACGGAGTGCTTTAAATCGGCTGGAAAAGTGCCTCTGGATGGATTAAGAGCCCACTCAACCATGGGTATGGCAACTTCAACGGCTCTTCAGAGGGGTGTTGCGGTGCAGGATATTTGTGCAGCGGCCACCCGGTCATCAATGCACACATTCGTGAAACATTATTTCTTGGCTTCAACATCTTATCAAGGCGGCCTCTTTGCAAAAGCTGTCCTTCACACGATTCCCAACTAATTTCTCTGGTACTCCCTCCTCCGAATTCTTACTGCTTTGGGAGAATATCTAAGATGAGGAATACGTGGGAGGACACAATACATTCGAAGAACAAGTTACTTACCAACCTTAACATTCTTTCGATTGAATGTTCCTCCCACGTATTCTTCATCGACCCCCCCAACCTACCCCGCCGTACAGTTTACGCCAGTTGCACTTCAAGTTCCTTGCGAGCCAAAGGTCAATAAAGCCTGGTCAAATGATGCAGCTACTCATAACGTAAAAACAGAACTGAGGCTAAAGGGCGTGGCTCAAGCCCTTTATACTGCAGATGACGTTGACGCTCGACGGCCGCCCTCGAGGGACATCGACACCACAGCCTCGAGCACAGCGCCCTCTGGTGACATTCTTTGCCGAAGCAGCAAGCTGGAAGATACGAATATCTAAAATGAGGAATACGTGGGAGGAACATCCAATCGAAAGAACGTTACAGTTGGTAAGTAACGTGTTCGATAACAACGCATGTCTAGATGGGACTGGACAATGCCAGTTACCTGGTCCAAGTCATAACCAACCACATAATCAGAGGGTCAGTACAGAGCCCCTAGCTTGGTGCTACGAGAACCGCCAAGACCTTAGCAGCCCCTGCATGCGAAGATAGATTCTTTGAAAAGTTCCTTACCCTCATGAAATCACAGCAGATGGGCACCATCCTAAGGGGGTCATCAAAGACATGCTCCCTCAGGTACCACCTTAGGCTCCGACCGTGGTCCAGAGCCCGGCTCCAGTTCAGCCTTGGTTCCTGCTCTCACACCAGTCACGGTAGCTCTGCCTCCAGGGCAGCCTCCTCGGCAGCCCCCGGCACTGCCAGTCAGCACGCCACAGCTGCCTGCACCCAGCACGCCTTTGACAGCTCCCGACCTGCAGGACACAGCCAGTGACACGGACGAGGATCAGGATACTCTCTCTTCAGCTAAGGCTTTCCATAAGAGGCTGGCGGGTGTGGCAGAATACCTGGGGATCCCACAGCCACAAGTTGAACAACTTGAGGCAGGGTTTCTAGCCGAGGTCCTGACCATCCACCCTGCCACAAGAACTGGCATTCCTTTACAAAAGGATGTAGAATCACTGGCAAAGAAGGGATGAGTGAAGCCACACTCAACGCAGCCTACCAATAAACACCTTGATGCCAAGTATGGGCAGGCGAAGGGGACTCCCTTATTCTGTGAGTGCACCCTCAATCACATTTATCCGTTATCGCTGGGGCCTCACTTTTTTCCAAAGCGCAGTCTTCTTCATCTGCACCCACCTCAGCACCCCTAGGGAAGTAGGAAAAGCTCCTGGAGTCTTACGGCAAAAAGATTTATTCTAATGCCACTCGCCATCTGCTCCAGGCCAACGCTGATGCGATGTTGGCAGCAGTAAATCAAAAGCTGTGGAGGAAGATTGCTGACTTCCTCCTAAAGGTCCTAGCGCATAGTCAAGCGCGCTTCAGGGCTGGGGTCGGCAGAGGCCAAAATTGTGGCCGAAGATATCATGGAGTCTACAGTAGCTCACATCGACACAATAGGTAGATCTATCTGTATCGCCATCAATATGAGGAGGACAGCTTGGCGTAAGGTGACCAAGTTTAACCCTGTTTTGCAGGAGTGCATTTTCAACCTGCCAATTGAAGTCAATCCTGACAACATTGGCGCCCAAAACCTATAGCTAAAATCACCAACGCTCGGACAGAACCTGTACCTTCGGTGGCTTCAGGGGCTTTCAGGAGCCATGTGCTAGAAGCCCAACCGGTCTCTTAGCTAGCACAGGCGCAAGCAACACACATCCTCTCACAAGTGGTTTTTCCAGTCCCCCTCCCATGCACCAGCCTCACAGGGTAAAAAGTTGTGACACTGTCATCCAGATCCACAAGTCTCCGGTTGGGGGCAGGCTTGTCCTTCACATCCATTCCTGGCGGGCAAGGTTTGTGGACCCATGGATCCTCTCTGTAGTTTCCACGGGCTTCCGTCTGCCAATTCCTCCATTTCCTCTTTCCTCCCCTCTACTCCCACATATTGGGACAGCAACTCTTTTGGCGGAAATCCGCTCGCTCATCGCGAGTTAGGCGGTGGAGGAGGTTCCATCTTCACAGCGAGGCTAGGGCTTCTATTCCCGGATATTAGCCATTAAGAAAAAGAACCAGGCTGGCCTTAAAGTTGTCTAGACCTCTTTCTTGAACCTTTCCCTACCCCTTCAATAGTTCAACATGGTTACTCCAGCACTCATCGCAGAGACTCAATGTGAGGGAGACCGGATGTACTCCCTGGTCTGAAAGATGCTTACCTGAATGTCCTGATTTGGGAACCCCCATTGTTCCTTCCTGAGGTTCAGGATCATGGGGTTTCATTTTCAATACAAGGTCTTGCCTTTTGGCCTCAATTCAGGCCCAAGGGTTTTTACAAGGTTACTGAACCCAGTATCAGCCCTGCTCAGGGCAGAGGGCCTTCACCTTTATCAATACCTCGATGACTGACTAGTCCGAGCGCAGACTACCGAAGCTGTACAGCGCACAGCCTCAGCACTTATGCACATGCTATATGATCTGGGTTTCTGTATCAACCTCAAGAAGTCTCAGTTACTACCCACTCAGTCCTTCCTTAACATTCCGGGGGCTAATTTGGGATACAAGGGTGGAAAGGATCTCCCCCTCATCAGACAATATGATGGCAATCAGGAAGTCTGCCAGGCATTTTCTCAGCAGACCAGTGACCTCAGCATGGTGGTACCAGAACTTGCTTGGCATAATGGCGGATTGTCTCCTGGCAATGCCACTTGCAAGACTCAAAATGAGGAGGCTGCAGCTGCATTTCTCAGCCTCTTGGAATCAGGAGACGGGCTCCAAGGCAGCTATAGTCAGCATACCGCAGCACCTGCTCCCAGACTTGGAGTGGTGGAGTGCAGAGACCAACCTAGTGGGCAGACCTTTCAGACAGCCCACTCCGGAGATCACCATTACCACAGACTTGTACCTAGGGCGATGGGGGCTACACTGGACAACCTCAGTGTCCATGGAATATGGTCACGACAAGAACAGCTGGAACACATCAACTGACTCGAGATGATGGCCATCTGGCTTGCCCTCAAAGTGTTCATCCCCATGGTCAGCAACAGGCTGTTCTGCATACAGACAGACTGCTCCACTTGCATGTATTACATCAACAAGCAGGGAGGTACCACGTTGCCTCCGCTCTGCCAGCTGTCTATCGACATTTGGGAGTGGGCAATGTCGAACAGCATTTACTTAACAGCAGTTCACCTGCCGGGAGAATCCAACTTGGAGACGGACAGGCTCAGCAGGCGGGGGATCGACAACTACGAGTGGCAGTTGAACGAAACCGTCCTAAGGGAGATCTTCAACAAGTGGGGCCACCCTCAGGTAGACTTATTTGCCACCATGAACAACAGGAGGGGCCCTCAGTTCGCTTCCTGGCAGGGCCAGGCAGGGGATCGCTGGGGACGCGTTGCAGATCATGTGGAATGGCATGAACGCATACGCGTTTCCCCCCACTCTGCTGATTCACAGGGTCATCTGCAGGTTCAGGGAGTCACAGAGCCTTGCACTCATCTTGATAGCACGATGGTGGTCGGCAAGACCTTGGTTCTCGGAGCTCCTCCGACTGTCGGACCAACCCCCAATACACCTCCCAGCATGGGGGCGTAGTGGTTCACCCGGCTTCACAGAAGTTAGCCCTGGCAGCTTGATTCCTGAACAGGTCACCCTGAAGCATCTACACTTATCACAGGGCAACATGGCTATCATACAAGGGGCAAGAAGCGACTCCACCAGCAGTCAATACAGGAGCAAGTGGACCAGGTTCTGCCACTGGGCCAAGACGAACAATATTGATCCACTTACATGCTCACTGGATGATGTGTTATCCTTCTCGGACATCTGGCTCACTCAGGACTGCAGGTGGACACCTGCCATACATATCTGGTGGCCATAGGGGTCTACAAGAACTCAGGAGATTACATTTTCTCCTCTACCAACCCGGTGGTGAAAAGGCACTTTTGCTGGACTAACCAGATGATATCCTCCTGTCAAGCATCCACATCCATTCCCGGGACCTTAACGTGGTGTTGGGCGGCCTGGCTCACAAGCCCTTCGAACCTATGGCATCCGCAGACATCAGGATGGTTACTATTAAGACGGCCTGCTGGTAGGCCTCACTTCAGCACGCCGGATCAGCGAGATTCAGGCTCTGGTGGCTTCAGAGCCTTATACCACGTTTCACCAGGGCAAGGTGGTATTCAGGGCGCTTCCTGCCTTTCTCCCTAAGGTTGTCTCTTCCTTTCACATTAATGAGGAGATAGTTCTCCCAATGTTCTTTGCGTATCAAAAGGACGAGGCCCAGAAGGTTTTGCACTGTCTGGATATCAGGCGTGCACTAAGATTTTATCTGGACAGGACAAAGAGCTTCTGTTAATCGGATGCCTTGTTCATCACCTTTGGCGGATCTAAACCAGGCTGTCAAGCCTACAAGGCTTCCATAGCGAGCTGTATGGTTATAGCCATCAAAGAGGCATATGAGGGGCTGCAGGCCTTTGCCAGCAAACATACATGCACACGCCATCAGACCCAAAGCCACGGCAGTGTTTTTCCAAAGACAAGTCCCATGGCAGACGATCAGCAAGGTGGCTACGTGGGCTTCCCCATCAACCTTTTGCAAACACTACTGCTTGGATGCAAGCGCCAGATTGGACGCTGTTTTTGTCCAGGCAGTTTTGAAGAATTTAATTTCTTAGAGGGGCAACTCTCCTCCCAGAGCTGCATTCAGTTGTAATCGCCCATACAGTATAAAGGGAAGGGGACAGGACGTAGTAGGAGTAATTATAAATTACTCACCATAGTGACTAACGTACTCCTAGTTCCTAGTCCCCTTTCCTCCATATGTCCCACAATCCTCCCCCGCAACATCTCAGTGTCATTAGGCAATCATAATATTGTCGGCGTGTCAATGTGGACTGAGGAGTGGCGTCTGTAGGCGGAGTCAGGGGAGCGCAGGGTCCCAGGGCCGCATCTCTGCGCATCCAAATTTAAAGGAGAAGACAATGTTTCTGGTGAGAAAGGTTCTGTTTCTCGTCCTTAGCGAGGGAAGCCTGTACGTTATGGATGAAAGGGGACTGTGGACTAGGAGTATGTTAGTCACTTTAGTGAGTAATTTATAATTTCTCGCCCAACTTTCTTTTCACTAGAGGACCATATTCTAGAATTAACACCAACTCTTCAAGAGTTCTAAAAGGAAGTCGTTCTGGTACCTTTCTGAAGGGGAGTACGTATTATTCCCGTGAGACTGATATTGCAGCTACCTTGGCAGTAGAATCAGCAAAATTGTTAAAGAAGATAATCTCCTCTTCCAAGGGTTGATGAGCTGCATGTTTTATTATAGTAATCTGTTTAGAAGCATTATGACTTCTAAGAGTGCTTTAACGTATTGATGGTTCTTGATAGCGGAACCTAATGAGGTAAGAATGCTGAATGGGTTCCACCGCAGTCAAAAATCATGAGCAACTCCAAAAGTATAACATGAGTTGACTGTCTGTTGTGCCACATGTGTACACACCCTATTTAGTGCAGCAAGCCCTTCTACCTGCAGTAGTCTCCCACTTTTCACAACTTCTCCCAGGGTACATATTGCATATTATTCCACCAAATTGTCTTTTTGATCTTGCTAACATGAACCATCCACAAAGTATATTAAGGCTGCATTGTGTTAAGGAATGTCACTTAAAATGCTTCCACAGGGGTTAGAAAGATAGACCTTCATGATTGTGTTGTTATTATAGGCTGTTTCATGCGGTTCCCCATTCAGGGGAGTGGGGAACAGGGGTGCTGGGTTTAACAAGGGGCATCTGTCAGGGGGATGTTAGAAGAGTTAAACAGTACGATCTCATATTTGTTAGCTTGTGAAATGGACATGTGTTTCGTCTTTGTTTTTAACTGCAATGATACCACATAGTGTGGAACAAATACCTCTAGTAGAGTGCCCAATACATTATTTTCAGACTGCTGTCCTGCTATTGCTGCTTTAGCTACTGACCATAAGAAAGATGACGTACCTGCTGCAATGAGATCTAGTTTTTTGCTGTAATAAGCAGTTTGCTTTTGATGAAAATAATGTTTTTGTTTCAGCACCTCGAGGGCAAACCACCCCTTTTCATGGCAATACAAAGTAAAATTGTTCTTGTAAGCCTATAATCCCTGGTGCAGGTGATTCAACCTGTTTCCTTTTCACCTTAGTGAAGGCTTCTCCAACCTCAACCATTTATTGTAAGGGCTCTGTGGTATTGTTTCTTTTGTAAATTCGTAGACGTTTTACCAGCTCAGCATACCATCATCTACATTAACCAACCATGCAGAGGAATGCTCTCATTCGAGTGATTATCTGAGGTTTTGGAGTCTTGCATACAGCCTCTTTTCTAGAATGGGCAATGACACAATGACCCATTATAATATCATGCCCTAAGTAATGCACCAGTTCTTTACATAACTGCTACTTCTTTTAAGGGGCTTTGTGTCTTTTATTGGCTGGAGCTATCAGCAGTACTCTGGTGTCCCCTTTGCAAGAGTCATATAAAGGGGAAGACAGCAGGGGTTCATAGGGCTCATTGGGAATGGGGAAGGCGTAAATAACGGGCCAGCTAATAGCAGGCCCGTTATTTGCTCTAAGGTCTCTTAACGGGTCCCGCTAAGTACGGCTGGTCAGACCAGCCGTTCCTGCTGGGACCCGCTCAGGGACCTCGGAATAGGGCGGTAAGGGTTTACCGGCACCGGCATCCTTAACGGTGCCGGTAAACCCTTACCGCCCAACCCGGAATGACCCCCAGTGTCTTCTTCCAGATCTGATTCTTCAGATACTGGCTCAACCACACAAGGTTGCACCTCACACTCTGCCTCAGCAGGTGAGGGAGTCACAGGTGTGACTTTGGACACTCTTGGGGATGTCCTTGTTGGTAGCACAGGGGTGCTGTATGATTTTTTTCTGAGGTCTTGGGTTTCCCCTTTGCCTCTGTTTTCCTAGAAACAGCAGTGAGCCAACTCCTGTGGAGTGGGAGTGATAGTTTCCTCTATCAACTCCTCTGGAGAGACTCTCAAGGTTCTCTCTGTTGCAGACCTAGTGAGCTCCTGTTTCCTCTTACTGGGAGGCCTGGAGGTGCTTGACACAACTCCAAGAGTTTTCAGGTGATTACCCAACAGGACTCTCCAGGCACTTCACTCTGCACACTAACAGGTGTTTTGACAGTCATATCATTACACTGGATGAGGGCTGGTAACTGGGGAAGCATTTGCACAGGGCCTCCAGCTAACTTGGTGAGGCGTTTCGGTGCCTTAGCAACATCCTCCACCTTGAAAAATTATTCATCCACCACAGTTATGCTGGCTCCAGTGTCTCTGATGGTAGGGGTTTCCTGACCATTCACAAGAACACTATCTTTAATAATACTCTTTAGTATTATCTGGGATGGAATTATAGACATCTAAATTCTGTTGTTCCTACAAGCCCAGGGACACTAAAAAAAACACTAGCTGAGACACTCATGGGTTCATCAGCCAGTAGGTGAAAGTTTCCACTTGCCATAGGTACTTCTTCCTCTGGGGAGAAGGCTAAGGAGACAGTGTGGACCCCTGAAGGTTTACCCTTGCATCTGGGATCCCCTTTCACATGGTCAGTTGACCCACAAAGATACCATTTCCCAAATGTCTTGATGAATGGGGGTTTGTTCTGACCTCCATCTGGGTTGGGCTCAGATGGTGCACTAGCCTGATTTGGTTTCCCTTGTGGTTTACCCTTATGTTGTTGTTTGTGGCCCTCTTTTGGATTGGAGGTATTGGAATTCTCTTTGTTATCTTTCTTTGGCTGTTTCCCCTCATCATTTTTCTGAGTAGCCCCAGAATCCTTGTGAGTAGCCCTGTTGGCAACCCATAGGTCAGCAGCCTCAGCTAGCTTCTTTGGCTCTATCTCCTTAGAATCAGCCAAGTGCTGTCTGAGTTCAGGAGAGCAGACATCAAATATAGACTCCAACATAACAAGATTTATCATTCCTTCATAAGTGTTTACTCTGTAACCCTTAATCCAACCATCTAAGTTTTTCAAACACTCGCATACCCAGGTAGCCCAAGGGGTACCAACATGCTTTCTGAGGGTCCTAAACCTCTTATGTACTGGGAAGGGGTCTTCCCAAATCTAGCAATTAAAGCTAGCTTCACACACTCATAATCCATCCTGTCCACCTCCCCCAACTCCATTACAACATCAGATGCAACAGTGAGTAGCCTAGAGAAGAGCCAGGGAAGCAATTGATTCCCTTCAAGACCTTGAATACCACGGTTATATTCAAACATTTCCAACCAATCCAAAATATCAAGCTTAACCTCATACATACCCACAATTTCTTTAGGCATACAGGGTCTCTTAGGACTGGAAGGCCTAGAAGACTCTGGGAGAGAAGCATTTTCAAGAGACAATCTTTCATTTCTAGTTCATGATTCAACTCCATTTCTCTGATCTTCGGTTGTTGGTGTTTGTGTTCAGTTTGAGCATTTAAACGTTTGAATTCCAGTTCAGGCCTCATTTTCTCTAGAGCAATGAATTCAGGACTGAGTGTAGGACCTGTGGGGGTCCCAGTGGACAAGGGTTGAGGTTGCTGAGCAGGCAAGGGGGCAGAGAGGCCTACATTAAGAGACACATCTACCTCTTCCAATTCATCATTAACAGACATATTGTCATCCTCAATACTTTCCACATTTGCAAAAGAGTCAGGTATTTCAGACCCACTCCCCAGACTTTGGTTCTTTAACAACTTTTCAGTTTGTTCCGTCTTTTTGCCTTTGGCAGAGAGAATCCTTTCTTTACACATGTTTCTTAAATAATCAGCAGTGTAACTCAGGAGGGTCTCCTGACTGTGGCTTTCCATAACAGACATTATTAATATTGCTTTGGTGATGTTATCCTTGTGGTTAGTTGATCCAAGGTAATAGCAGCACTCTATGTGTAATTACTATACTTTGATCCTCAGCGCTGTACACCAGTGTTAGGCAGAATTATATGCAGTACCCTTTGGGAACAGCACACACAATTAAGACTTGAAGTGACAGTACAAATTCACCTTTGGTACAAGCCTGTACTACACAGTTAAAGTGGTAGCGATGGCTGAACAGCCAGACTTTTCTCAAGAGTAAGTGAGCAGTATCAAATAGTTACACCAAGGACAGCAATTACTATGATTCAGGCAAACACTGACTCAAGTTTTCAAGTAAAAGGATGTACATTTATTTTACTCTTCAGTTATATAACATTACACTATTATAAGCAGTTTAAAAATCACACTCGTAATACACCACTCTACTCCCAATAAGTTCCAGACAAGTTAAGCTCACAAAATGAAGTGTGAGCAAAATGGCACTCCAGCTATTTAAAAGGGAGGGAAAGACAAAGTTATTAGAAATTGAACCACACCAACAGGTAAGTACTCAGCGCAATTGAGCAAGAGGAACTACAGTGATAGAATCAGGTAGAAAAGGCTTAGGGCCAAAGTCAGTGGGTCAAAAGTCTTTTGTTCAAGATCACACGGTTCAGGGTTGTTTGCGGTAAAGTTTGTGCCACGGATTCCAGACGAGGTTGGTTGGCAGTAAAGTTAGTTCAAAGAGAAGAGAAAGACAAGTCCTTGGTTTGGAGAAAGATTTCAAACACTTTCATTGCGGCTGAATGAAACGAACAACCGGATTTGCAGAGTACCTTAAAACGGAGAGGAAGCTGTAGCTGAGGCGGATGTTCCTGGTAGTTCCTGCAGGCTCATGGTTCCTGAAGCGACTGTCGGACTGACAAGAAGTAGGAAGACTGCAGGGTCCTGCATTACCCAGGGAAGAAACCTGCAGCAGAGCAAAGCAACCGATAAAAGGTGTGTTCCTTAAAACCCAAGCAGGGTCCGACCTTCCTGGCTATCAGGCCCACTGTAGCTATGTACAGTGAATTCGACCAGAGGAGGGATCCTGGCTTGAAGTTTGGGCAAACTGGTTGGTCCCACCAGGTCAAGGGAAGAGGTTTCCTGGAGGATCTTCTCTGTCGTCGGATTCTCAAGATTCGGGCCTGCAGCAGGGCTTCACCGGGTGGTTCAGCCGGTGTAGGAGGTCCTTTTCTGTCAGCTCCTCATTGGTTCTTTTGTTCCAGTGGCGACTCTGCCTTTCGAGTCCCAGAGACCTGCTTTTTATGCAATTTTCCCCCATTCATACAGCCTGGCTGTCAATCACACAGCAGGGTGGTTGTCCTGGCAAGGACAGTCACCCAGCCAATCAAACAGGAGTGCAACTTGGGCTACCAAGGGAACCCATGGCAGAGGTCCCAAGACCCCTCCCTCACATCCTGCCGACCCAGACTTTCAGGCGCCTTAAGGAGGGCTTCTGTGCAGAAGCCAGCGAAAAGACGGAAAACAAAGGAATCAATCCCGGTTTGGCGTGCAGAGAAAAACACGAGAAAGACTTTAACAAAAACAAATGGCCAATTAACCCAGCTAGAGCCAAAATAAAATGTATTTGGTGAAGTGGGTTTATGTTCAAGGCTAATATAATAGCCTGACACAATTCCATGGTTATATAATATAACCGCAGTAGAAAAAATAGGGTAGTTACCATTGCCACCAGCCAAGTCTTGATGAAAAGGGAGCGAAACAGTGCTCCAAGAGAAACAGACAAAAAAGGGATAGGAATTAACCCTTTCCAATACTCCATGTAAGATGGGGTGCACTGGGTCTGTGGTTTAAACTATATAAAGTTAATGGCAACTTTACTTGTTTCTGGGAGGCAGTAGTCAGTCCCAGAAAAATTGAGTCAGGGGGAAGTCTAATAGACAACCCTCTGTCACTGCACTGAAGGTGCTGTGTAACACACATACAAATGATGCTCTTGGAGTAGGTGAGGCTCCAGAGCCCAAGATCACACAAATGGTAAAAACACACACAGCAAAACACATGCAAGAGTGGGAAAAAGGCTCACACTCTTACCAGGTGAAAAAAATAAACCCTAGAAATCTAGAAATCCAGCAAAGCTGCTGAGGGACTCATTAGGTAAGGGAAATCAGCCATTTATGAGAAATCTCCCTAACACTAGTCCCCAGGGATTTGTCATCCCGGCAGCCAGGATATGGACATCGCTTTTGGATCCAGTTCCTGGGGGTGGACCAGTGCGTGAGGATCACCTGGGTGAGGGGTCTTCGGGGAGTGGCAGTGGGACACCGGATGGTGAGCAGTGGTATCCCCTTCCCTGTAACACCTTTACCCCATCCTACCAGGTAGGATATTTAGGAACTCTACCCCCATCCCCTTTTACAACACAAACACTTTCATACAGACATCCTGCTATGAGAGAAAACAGACTAACACCACCTGAGCAGTATACCTGACGTGTCCCAATACAATGGTCAGGCGCGGTCAGGCAATTATTGACAATCACACACACCTGACTCCCATTAAGCTTCCCCAATGGATAAAAAGCGGCCCGCACACTCTGAGCAAGGCAAAGCACAGAAGGAAACAGCAGTTTCGAGACGGCAGCTGTACCAGAGAAGAAAGACAGCAAAACAGAAGGGGATCACCAGGCGGGAAGTTCCCTTGACCTTTTAGACAAGGAACTGTTGCTTTATAGAAACCTCAAGAATAGAAAGCTTAAGACCAGGAAACCAGGCTGAAGAATCCTGCATTGTGTGTCAGAGATACCCAGGGCTCTCCCGTGTCAATAATCAAGGCAGGGAGACGCGCCAGCCACCGTGGTACCGTCATTGGCTCCAAGAACAAAGCACCGTCATTGAATCAACACAGCCGGTGAGTTGGGGAGACCGATACAAGACCAGTCTTTGTTGAAGCCAATGTTGCAAGCAGCAATACTGTATAGCGAGCGCTGGAACAAACATTGTTAAAACACGTGTGCTAAGAGACGCAAGTGAAGTTGAACTGCTGATGAGTGATTGAACTTTAAAAGCAAGATAAAATACCTTTGATAGAGTGGTTTGGCACCATATGGGTGCTCAATCGAAGGTTTCTGTAAGGAATCCAGCTGAGAAGTTGCAAAAGCGAAAGTGAAAAAAAGGTTATATCAAGATGAGAATGAGTAATTGTGAATCGAGGTGGACCTGCAACGGGTCGAGCAAAATCCTGCACAGTCAAAAGTCTTCGATTTTGATGAAGCAGACATATTTGTTCCGAGCCCAGCGGACGGAGACCAATTGAAGGTTTTTGTGTTAAAGTGGGTCTGAGCACGGCAGAGGGTGACCCGGGGTGTAAAGTAAATCACCAGGAAAGTTGTACATATGAAATCCTAAGAAAAAAGGAACTTTAATGTTTGTCATGTTGCATCAGGCCCTCTGAAATAAGGGACTTTGAATGGCAGAGGGACTTTGGCGACGAAGGCCCTGATGTTACGGTTTTGAACTGGATCCTCCTGCTAGAGAAGCCAGAGAGTGTGCTAAGCTTGAGTGTGTTGCCTTGTCCTGTTCTGAAAATATGGGGAAGGGAAGCCAGCGGCTTCAATATCCTGACATATAATTTCCTCAATGTTAGGGAGAATTCTCTATATAGGCTAATTTCCCAAACCTAGTGAGTCCCCCAGCAGCTTTGCTGGATTTTTGGGGTTTATTTTTTTCTCCTGCTAAGAGTGAGACTCTTTGATTTGAGATATCCTTTGACTTTGTAATGTGTTTTATGGGCTATGGGGTCTTTTACTCCATAGGGTTTCATGTGTTTTTGGTAAGTGTGTTACACAGCACCCTTAGTGCAGTAACACAGGTGTGTCATAGTGACCCCCAAACATAGACTCCATACCCTGGGACTGACTACTGTCTCCCAGGGCATGTAAAGTCACCATTGACTTTACTAGTCTTACATTGTGAACAGTACCAGTACAAACCATCATATTGTGAAAGTACTGGTAGGGGCAATTAGATTGCCCCTGGGTCTGTTTTTCGAAGGGGCACTGTGCAGTCCCCCCTCGTCGAGTTTCTGGCTGGTGGCAATGGTTACCACGCGAAATATTCCACTGGAATATTTACTATGGGATTTTCCCATTCATTTTAAACGCACCACTTTTTTGGTGCAATGTTAAAGATACCGCCGGGTTATTTATTTAATATTTATTCCACGGTTGAGTCTTTTTGCCAGGACTCGGTTTTAAAATGGCATTTGTGTTCGCCTCTGTAACTCCAACCCAAGTCGAGCCCTTTGTTCCACTTTTGGCGGGCTTCTGCACAGAAGCCTCCAAAAGTGGTGCCACTCTGTCTGGGTCTACAGGATGTGTGGGAGGGGGGTTTAGGCACCCTGGACTGAGTTGCCTCGGCAACTCAAGTCGCACTCTTGTGTGATTGGCCCAGTGGTGAGCCGCCCGGCTCAGCACTTAGCATGTTTGAGTGACAGCTAGGACTGGTGAATGGGGGTTTTCTGCATAAAAGCAGGGCTTTGGGGACTGGAACTTCGGAAGTCGCCACAGGACCTAAAGAATCCGAAGAGGGAGAAGCTGAGCCGACCTGCAACGACGACACCGCCGGTGGAGCCCTGCTGAACCGCCTCACCACTTTCCGACGACAGAGAAGATCTTCATCCTGGAGAGTCTTCTTCCTTTGAACTGGTGGGGTTAACCAGTTCACCCTCTTTTCGCCTTACTGGATCGTCTCGTGGTCGAATAGCCCGTGCCAAGCACCCCGGCGGCCGGATAGCCACGCTTCACCACTACTGCAAATAAAAGGGTAGTACCTTTTAACCCGGAAACTCCACGGCTGGTTTCTTCCCTGGCATTGCAACGACCTCCAGCTTTCCTCCACGTCGAGATCTTCTCTTCCCCTGGACGAAGCACCGACTTGCACCCGCTGCCAGGAACAACTGCCCCTGCTGGAGCTTTCTCACCATTTCAGGTACTGTGTCCCGCCTGGTCTCCCTTGCAACAGACTGTTCAAGGTGTCCCGTAAATCCTTGACTCTCTATCCTGGGGCGATCTGGGACCTGTTAACTAAATTTTTCTGAACTGATCCAATTCCTTTTGTATAATTCAACTGTGTGATCTTGGACACATTCCGCCTTGCTCTCTCCAAGAGTGGGCCTGGCCTATGAACTTTCTTGCTCTATAGTAGACTCTGCCTTTCTTGCCTTGCTGTGGTTCTTTTAAAAGTGTTGGTATTGTGTGCTTTTCTAATTCTGCCTTTTCCCTCCCTTTCTAACTAACTTATTGGAGTGCCATCTTAGGTTAAGTGCTCACCTCTGTCTGCAAATAAGTGGTGTTTTAATTAAGACTTGTTCAATAAGTAATCAGGGATGTTTATATATTGATAGTGACTGTGTTTGAACTTGCTTGCCATATTAGTGTTAGTGTATTTTTACAAGTGTGTTTTTAAATAAATAATTATATACTTTTATACCAAAGCTCTGGTCAGTGTTTGCTTCTGCTACTGTATTTTTGTACCTAATGTGTATACTCTATATACTGCCTAACTCTTCTTGAGGGAAGTCTGACTGCTCAGCCACAGCTACCAGGTAAATCTGGGTGGTGCGGACTGCTACCAATTGGGTTTACTGCCAACACCTGTAGTCCTAAGCCTTTTGCAGTGGTCCCTAAGGGAACTGCACAGGTTTCTGCCTAACACTGGTGTACAGCGGTGGGATTTGTATTGAGTATACATTTTAGTGTGCTTATAGATACCTTAGTGCAACTAACCACAAAGCTTAGCACTAAAAAGTTTATTTTCTAACCTGTCAACTATGGAAAGTTATAGTCAAGAGTCCCTTGCTACAAAAACTGCTGATTGTTTAAGAGTTCTCTGTAAGCATAAGAATCACATGACTAAAGGCAAGAAAATGGAGCTAATAGAAAGGTTGTTAGCAAACCAAAGTCTGGATGTTGGTTCAGAGGAACCTACCACTCCAGCAAATGTAGATAACAGTAATGATATTGATATTCATCAAAGTATTGATAATCTTGGGTCTGAACCACAAGAGGAGGGTGAGGATGATGAAGTTGTCCCCCCTAGGCCTCTGCCTGCTCTGCCAGCTGGACCTACTGGACCTTTGCCAGGTCCCACATTTAGTCCTCAATGTCTTGAACTAGAGAAAATGAAACTTGAATTGGAGTTTAAGAGACTCACTGCTCAAACAGAACAAAGGCACCAAGAACTAAGGCTCAGAGAAATGGAGCTCAAGCATGAGCTAGAGATGAAGAAATTGTCTGTTGAAAATGCTTCTCTCTCCGGATCCTCTAGGAGTTCCAGTCCCAAAAGACCCCAGATGCCTAAAGAGCTTGTGGGTATGTATGAGCCTAGTTGGATGTGTTGGATTGGTTGAGTCCGTTTGAGTATAATCATGGGCTCCAGAAAATCACAGGAAATGAGTTACTTTCCTGGTTGTTCTCTAGGCTCCCCCCTGTTGCATCTGATGTGGTAATGGAGTTGGGGGAGGAGGATAAGAAGGATTATGAATGTGTGAAGCTAGCCTTGATAGCTATATTTGGGAAGATCCCTTCCCAGTACCTTAAGAGGTTTAGGACCCTCAGAAAGCATGATGGTACCCCTTGGGCTACCTGGGTGAGTGAAAGATTGAAGAACTTAGAGGGATGGATTAAGGGTTACAAGGTGAACACTTATGAGGGAATGAAGAATCTTGTGATGTTGGGGTCAATTTATGATGCCTGCTCTCCTGACCTCAGACAGCACTTGGCTGATTCAAAGGAATTAGATTCCAGAAAACTAGCTAAGGCTGCTGACTTGTGTGTTGCCAACAGGGCTACTCACAAGGACTCTGGGGTAACTCAGAAAAAGGATGAGGGGAAACAGCCTAAAAAGGACTCCAAAGAGAATTCTAATAATTCCAATCCCAAAGAAGGCCCCAAACAATACAATAAGAGTAAGCCACAAGGGAAACCGAATCAGGCTAGTGTACCTTCTGGTGCCAAACCAGAAGGAGGTCAGAGCAAGCCACCATTCCAGAAAGCATTTGGTAAATGCTATGTTTGTAGCTCGCCTGACCATGTGAAAGGGGATCCCAGATGTAAGGGTAAACCTTCAGGGGTCCACACTGTCTCCTTAGCCTTCGCTCCAGAGGAGGAAGTACAGATGGCCAGTGGAAACTTTCTACTACTGGCTGATGAACCCATTGGAGTCTCAGCCAATGTTTCTTTAGTGTCTCTGGGGTTGTGGGAACAACAGAACTTAGATGTATATAATTCTATCCCAGATAATACTAAAGAGTATTATAAGGACAGTGTCCAGGTGAATGGTCAGGAGACTCCTGCCATTAGGGACACTGGGGCCAGCATAACTGTGGTGGATAAATCATTTTTTCAGGCAGAGGATGTTGCTAAGGCACCCAAACGCCTCACCAAGTTAGCTGGAGGGCCTGTGCAGATGCTTCCCCAATCACCAGTTCTCATCCAGTGTAATGACATGACTGTGAAGATACCTGTCAGCATACAAAGTGAGGTACCAGGAAGGGTTCTGTTGGGAAATGACCTGAAGACTCTTGGAGTAGTGTCACATACCCCCAGACCTCCTAGTAAAAGGTTACAGGAGCTCACCAGACCTGCAAGGGAGAGAACCATGAGAGGTACTCCCAAGGAGATGATGAAGAAGGATATCACTCTTACTCCACTGGAGTTACAACTTGCTATCTCTGAACAACAAGAAGCAAAGGGGAAACCCACGACTTCTAGGAAACAGCCAGCAGCAAGCACTCCAGCGGAATGTGGGGAATGTGGGGAACGTATATTGCTTCCAACAAGGACTTCCCCTAGGTTGTCCAAAGTTACACCTGTAATTCCACCTGCAGCTGAGGCTGTGAGGGAGGTACAACCCTGTGTGGTTGAGCTAGATTCTGAAGAGGAGCTAGTGGAAGGTCAAGAACTCATTGGAGATCTGGATCCTGTTGATCATCCTGAGCTGCAGTCTTTACTGGCAGAAGGTGGACCCCACAGGGCAGACTTCAGTAAGGGACAGAGAGAATGTCCAACTCTGGAAGGTCTTCGCCAACAGGCAGCTTCTCAGGCTGATGGGCAAGAGCCTGGGAAGTATAGGTTGCACTGGGAAGATGGCCTCTTCTACAGTGAACCAACTGAGTCTGTACCTGGAGACTACAAGCGGCTTGTAGTACCTCAAGAAAACAGACAACAGTTCTTGCAACTAGCCCATGAGATTCCTTTGGGTGGTCACTTGAGTTTCAAGAAGACCAAGGAAAGGCTCTCACTCTACTTTTATTGGCCAAAGATGGGGGCTGAGGTAGATAGGTTTTGCAAGAGCTGCCACACCTGCCAAACTTCTGGTAAGGTTGGTTCCAAGAATGTGGCACATTTAGTGCTTCTCCGAGTAGTGGGAGTCCCATTTGAGAGGGTAGGGATTGACATTGTTGGTCCCCTTGATCCTCCATCTGTCACGCTCACCTGATTCCCACGGAGGCGCAGGTCTGGCTTCGCGTGCTGATGCTTCTTCAATGGTGAAGCACAGGACTCTGAAGATGGACAGGAAGGGCCCCTCTACTCTGGCTTTACTGGCTCGCAGAAATATTCCCCTGTGCGTGAAAAGGGAGTATTACCTACTGACGGAATAATGCTCAAGCCTCCCACTCCCTTCCAACCCTCCACGATACCCTTCCACGATTCCCTGTGAAGTCTCACCTTAGGGTCTGGAAGGATGAGTTCTCCATCCTGCTTCTGATGCAGGGGCGCGTTGAAACCCAGTTACTTCACTGGATTGAGGTTTGATGGGAGTCCAAAATAAGCTTGACTATTCAGGTGAGGCGCTGTAAGAGTTCTGTTGCAAGTTCAAAAGTTCAAGCTTAATAATAATGTTCATTGTCTTATTGCAGCAAGCGCTAATGCTTATGTCTTTTTCCCCTTAGGGGCCGGGGTTCGGAATGCCGGAGATATGGTGCCGACCCGAAGTGAAACGTGCAGTTCCAGTAAATGACAGGTAAGTTCTGGATGAGCGTTCAGGTAATGTCTTTGCATTCGCTCATTCAATGTCTTTGTCTTTTTTCCCCATAGGGGCCGGGGTCCGGAATGCCAGGAAGCGGCAGGACCCGAAATGAAATGGGAATGATCCAACAGGTAAGTCTTAGAAGGAAACTGAGCTTTTCCTATTTCCTTCCTTCTCTCACCTTGTTTTCATGTCTTTTTCTCTCTAGGCTCTGGGAAGTGGGTGCGGATCCGGATGATCGCTGCTAAAGATGGAGGCGCCCAGGAAAGGTGAGTGAAATGCAGCGCTGCAGCGATCGAAGCGAAATGCTTTTAAAATGATGTCTTCCCTTTCAGGATCGTCGGTGTGATGTCTCCGTGATGCAGCTTTAGCAGGTAAGGTCTTCTTTCTCCCCAATTCTCTCTTATCTCCCTTTGCAGGCGACCCAGGATGCTGACAGGCGTGGCTGAAGTCCAGTTGCAGGAGGTGACACGGTGAGCGTCCAGCTGCGAGGAGCCGAACAACGCGAAGCGTGAGTTGCTGATCGGGTATGGTTTAAATAGCTTTGGAAGAAGTTCCAGGTATGTATCCTTCCACCGATCAGGTATGTATCCTTCCCCGACCACACCCAGGTGGAAAGTAGTCCCACAGGTAAAGTAGTTCCATTCAGGCCTCAAGAGGGCCTGGATGTAGCAGCATGGTCTGCATCAGGTAAGTGCACATTAAAACACTTGAACACATGTCTAGCTTTATGAGCCTGGCACCTAAGGCGCCAGGACAGGGGTCCAACATGAGCCTGGCGCCTAAGGCGCAAGGACTGTGTCCAAAGGGCCCCAGCTTGGGTCCGCCGGCACTTCCCGGGGGGAATGATGCCTGCCTCTGGGGTTGCTGGGTCGGACCCGGCTCCTTGGAGGTAGGCATCATGACAGTACCCCCCCCTCAAGGCCCCTCCCAAGGTTGTTCCCTCCGGGGGTTTTGGCTTGTTCGGAAATCTCCAGTGGAACCTTTGTATTAATCGAGGTGTGTGAACATGGTTACTAGGCTCCCACGATCTCTCCTGAGGTCCATATCCCTTCCAGTCAACAAGATAGAAGAGTTTTGACTTTAACACCTTGGAGTCTAAAATGTCTTTAACTTCGAATTCTAATTCCCCTTCAATTTGAACTGGGTCTGGAGGCTTAGACAGTCGGGTCCCTGGTTGTACTGGCTTCAAAAGTGATGCATGAAAAACTGGATGAATACGCATGTTAGACGGTAAATCCAGTTTAAAGGCCACGGGATTGATTATAGCCTTGATGGGATAAGGTCCTATGAATCTGGGATTGACGGTTCGCGGGCCCTTGAGGGGTAAATGTTTCGTTGCTAGCCATACCTGGTCTCCTACTTGGTAAGGAGGAGTTTTACTTCGGTGCAAATCAGCATTTTCTTTATATTTTTTCTTGGCTTGCTGTAAATGAGTTGCAGCTTCTTTGAAGGCTCGGGTTATTGTGGAATGCAGATGATTTACTGCGGGCATTTCCAGGGTCAGAGGTGGATCTAGGTCAGAGGTCCGAGGATGGTGACCATACAAAGTATAAAAAGGAGTTTGTCCGGTTCCAGAATGCACTGAATTGTTGTATGCATATTCTGCGATCCAAAGGATGTCTTTCCAATTTAACTCGGATTGGTGTAACATGCACCGAAGATATTGCTCGAGAGTCTGATTGGTTCTCTCGGTTTGTCCGTCGGTCTGGGGGTGGTGGCTGGTGGATAACCGCACATCTATTTGTGCTAGTTGGCAACACTTCTTCCAAAAATGGGAGATAAATTGACTTCCACGATCCGAGACTAATATGGAAGGGAAACCATGTATGCGAACTATATTCTCCAGAAATTCCTTGGCCAAGGTGGAAGCTGAAGGCAAACCTTTTAAAGGGATAAAGTGAGCCATTTTGGAGAATTGATCCACAATTACAAGGATAGTGTTGTAACCAGCACAAGGAGGCAGGTCAGTTATAAAGTCCATTGACAAGGTGCGCCATGGTGCCGGTGGAATATCCAAGGGTTGAAGTAGGCCGGCTGGCCTTTTCTTTTGACCCTTGTTTTGGGCGCAAATTCCGCAAGACAATACAAAAGACTTTATGTCTTTTCTCCAAGAAGGCCACCAGAAGTGGCGTTTGATTTTTTCCTCCGTTTTAGCGATACCAGGGTTTCCTTCCATTAATGATTCATGATGATGGGCAATAACAAGTTCTTGCAATTCTTTACGTGGCAGAAACAACCGCTCCTGGTAGTAGGGTAAATCATCCTTAACGGTGTAATGAGGACCCTTTTGACTCCATTCCAGTAAGGCTGAAGAGTCTAGAAGTTGTTTTACTTGCGTTTGGATGTCCTCAATACTTTGCAATGAAGTTAGGCCTAAGATTCTTTGTTCAGGTATGATTGGCACAGGTTCTAAACTCGAATTGGGTTCTTCCATGCCAATCCGGGATAAGGCGTCCGCTTTACCATTCTTGCAGCCAGGGCGATAGGTAATTACGAAATCAAATTCCGCAAAGAATAGAGCCCATCGGAGTTGTCCTGAAGATTGAGCTTTGGCCGTCTTTAAATACTGTAAATTTCTGTGGTCCGTAATTACGGTGATGGTGTGTCTTGCCCCGAGAAGGTAGTGACGCCAAGCCTTGAAAGCAGATTTAATAGCCAGTAACTCTTTGTCGGTAATTGCATAGTTGATTTCAGGAGGAGAACATTTCCTGGACCAAAAGGCCACAGGGTGTAGTTGGTTAGTTTCTGGGTCTCTTTGCGACAGGACAGCTCCCATGGCCGAACTGGATGCGTCGGTTTCCACAATGTAAGGGAGATCTGGGTGCGGGTGCTTCAATACAGGTGCAGAGGTGAATTTGGTTTTCAGGTCCTGAAAGGCTTGTTCGGCCTCAAGAGTCCATTCAAAGCGTTTGTTTTTCTTTAGGAGAGCTGTGATGGGTTGGACTGTTAGGGAAAATTCCGGGATGAATCTTCGATAGAAATTGGCGAAGCCGAGCATGCTCTGAACTCCCTTCACCGAGCTAGGAGATGGCCATTTGAGGATGGCGTCCACCTTTCGCGAGTCCATTCGGACTCCTTGAGGTGTCAGGATGAATCCGAGAAACTCAACTTCTGTGGTATGAAAAACGCATTTTTCGAGCTTTGCAAATAGTCTGTGCTGGCGCAATTTTTCAAGAACTGCCCTAACATGTTTTCTGTGATCGGATTCTGAAGAAGAGTACACCAGGATGTCGTCAATATAAACAATGACACAGACATCGATAAGTTCCCGAAGAACATCATTCATAAAGTACTGAAAGGCGGCAGGTGCATTGCACAAACCGAAGGGCATCACCTGATATTCGAAGAGCCCAAATTTGGTGCGGAATGCAGTCTTCCATTCGTCGCCTTCTTTTATACGCACCAGGTGATAAGCTCCTCGGAGATCTAACTTGGTGTACACACAAGCGTCTTTCACCTGGTCGATAAGCTCAGGAATCAGGGGCAGAGGATAACGATTTTTAATCGTTATTTGATTTAGGGCGCGATAGTCTATACATGTTCTAAGGTCGCCCTCTTTTTTCGGCACGAAGAACAGAGCTGAGGAGACAGGAGACTTGGACGGGCGAATAAAACCATTGGCTAGGTACTGATCTAAATACTGACGCAAATGCAGGTTCTCAGGTTCCGTAAGAGCATAAATCCTACTACAAGGTAGTTGAGCATTGGGTACCAGATCGATTTGGCAATCATAAGACCGATGGGGAGGTAACGTGTTAGCCTGTTCCTTCTGAAAAACGTCTTGGAATTCTTGGTATTCTGACGGTAGCTGTACAGGGGTGGAAGTTGCTGAGGCTAGACCCATAACTGGATTTCTTGGATAACAAGTTGGTTCACAATCAGGAAAACGTATCTTCTTTGCTCGCCAGTCAATTCTGGGATTATGTGTTTCTAACCAAGGAATTCCAAGAATTACTTGAAATTGTGGGGCCTTGATCACATCAAACACGATTGCTTCCCGATGTCCATCCTGACCCACCAGTGTCATTTCAACAGTGGAATGCGTTACAGGCCCTGAGGCTATTTCGGTTCCATCTACTGTAGTAATGACATCTTGGGTTACTTTCGGGCAGAGAGGGAGCTTAATCCTGGAAGCCAATTCACGGTCTATGTAATTTCCAATAGCTCCACTGTCGATGTATGCTTTTATAGCATGCAACTGCTGAGTCTGTTTTGGGTCCACGAGCACCATTGGCATGACAAAATGCGAGGTCAAAGAGTTTGTTTTCAAGCTCGGCAAGCGGACCCCTACGCTTGTCGGGCTAGGTCGTTTCCCGAATCAGGTGTCAATAAATCGTTATCAGTGGCTCCAACCACCTTCTTAGGTGGTTTGACTGGACAATTTCGAAGAAAGTGACCGGAAGTCCCGCAATACAGACAAAGTTGCATTTGCCGCCTTCTCTCTCGTTCCTTCTGCGTTAATGGTCCTTTAACACCGCCGATTTTCATAGGTTCGGATACGTCGGTACTCTTGGAGTTAGCGTGGGTTTTGATCGGTACTCGGGTTTCGTACTTGAACCGATCTGCTTTTCTATTTTGAAGTCTGTGATCAAGTTGAACCACCAAGTCTATGTAGTCTGCGCAGACCTGGGGTAGATTTACAATCTGAGCTAGAACATCCTTAAGCTCTCCGCGCAGGCCTTGATGAAACAATATGATCCATTTGTTTTCTGGCCATCCAGTTTCCACAACCAGTCTATTAAAGGTGGCAACGTAGGACAGGAGATCCTGATTACCTTGTCATAAGGATAGCAGTTCGTTATCAAGGGCCTGTCCTTGAGAGTGTCGAGCAAACAATCTTTCCATGCTGGCCTGGAAGCCCTGAAAATCCTGGCGAATGGGATCATCCAGATTTACCAATGGAATAGACCAATCGGCAGCACTGCCACTGAGGTAAGATAGTATAAAGGCTACCTTGGTCTGGTCGTTAGGGAATGCCCCGGGTCTGCATAGAAAGTGTAAACGACATTGGTTCATAAAGACGGCATATTTCTTGGGATCCCCCGCAAAACGTTCAGGCGGGGCCAAAGGCATGTGTCCAGGTCTATTGATTTGTACCGGGTTATTCAAACCCATTGATGTGGAAGTACCTCCGGAATTAGGTAAAGGAGTGTGCCCTGCCTGGGCCTGCAATAACCTTTTGGCCAGGTCATCTGTTCTTTCGTTTGATAGGATCAGTTCTCTTTTGAGAGCGTTAGTCTCCTGGCGGGCTGAGTGCACTTCTGCCCGTAATTCCCCCAAAAGCTGAGCCAGCTGATCTGTCTCGGAAGTCTCCATAGCGCCCGGGTGGGAAATTGTGGGTAAGCTTCGCGTTCTGTCACGCTCACCTGGTTCCCACGGAGGCGCAGGTCTGGCTTCGAGTGCTGATGCTTCTTCAATGGTGAAGCGCAGGACTCTGAAGATGGACAGGAAGGGCCCCTCTACTCTGGCTTTACTGGCTCGCAGAAATATTCCCCTGTGCGTGAAAAGGGAGTATTACCTACTGACGGAATAATGCTCAAGCCTCCCACTCCCTTCCAACCCTCCACGATACCCTTCCACGATTCCCCGTGAAGTCTCACCTTAGGGTCTGGAATGATGAGTTCTCCATCCTGCTTCTGATGCAGGGGCGCGTTGAAACCCAGTTACTTCACTGGATTGAGGTTTGATGGGAGTCCAAAATAAGCTTGACTATTCAGGTGAGGCGCTGTAAGAGTTCTGTTGCAAGTTCAAAAGTTCAAGTTTAATAATAATGTTCATTGTCTTATTGCAGCAAGCGCTAATGCTTATGTCTTTTTCCCCTTAGGGGCCGGGGTTCGGAATGCCGGAGATATGGCGCCGACCCGAAGTGAAACGTGCAGTTCCAGTAAATGACAGGTAAATTCTGGATGAGCGTTCAGGTAATGTCTTTGCATTCGCTCATTCAATGTCTTTGTCTTTTTTCCCCATAGGGGCCAGGGTCCGGTATGCCAGGAAGCGGCAGGACCCGAAATGAAATGGGAATGACCCAACAGGTAAGTCTTAGAAGGAAACTGAGCTTTTCCTATTCCCTTCCTTCTCTCACCTTGTTTTCATGTCTTTTACTCTCTAGGCTCTGAGAAGTGGGTGCGGATCCGGATGATCGCTGCTAAAGATGGAGGCGCCCAGGAAAGGTGAGTGAAATGCAGCGCTGCAGCGATCGAAGCGAAATGCTTTTAAAATGATGTCTTCCCTTTCAGGATCGTCGGTGTGATGTCTCCGTGATGCAGCTTTAGCAGGTAAGGTCTTCTTTCTCTCCAATTCTCTCTTATCTCCCTTTGCAGGCGACCCAGGATGCTGACAGGCGTGGCTGAAGTCCAGATGCAGGAGCTGACACGGTGAGCGTCCAGCTGCAAGGAGCAGAACAACACGAAGCGTGAGTTGCTGATCGGGTGTGGTTTAAATAGCTTTGGAAGAAGTTCCAGGTATGTATCCTTCCACCGATCAGGTATGTATCCTTCCCCGACCACACCCAGGCGGAAAGTAGTCCCACAGGTAAAGTAGTTCCATTCAGGTCTCAAGAGGGCCTGGATGTAGCAGCATGGTCTGCATCAGGTAAGTGCACATTAAAACACTTGAACACATGTCTAGCTTTATGAGCCTGGCGCCTAAGGCGCCAGGACAGGGGTCCAACATGAGCCTGGCGCCTAAGGCGCCAGGACTGTGTCCAAAGGGCCCCAGCTTGGGCCCGCTGGCACTTCCCTGGGGGGAATGATGCCTGCCTCTGGGGTTGCTGGGTCGGACCTGGCTCCTTGGAGGTAGGCATCATGACACCAACCTCCTCAGGCAACAGGTTTATCCTTGTTGTAGTAGACCATGCTACTAGATACCCTGAGGCAATTCCTATGAGGACTGTTACAGCTCAGGCTGTGGCGAAGGCCCTCCTTGGTATTTTAACCAGGGTTCGGTTTCCTAAGGAAGTAATCTCTGACAGGGGGTCACATTTTATATCTCACTACATGAAAGCCATGTGGAAATCCTGTGGAGTTACTTACAAGTTCTCTATCGCATACCACCCTCAGACAAATGGGTTGGTAAAAACGTTCAACAGAACTATGAAGAGCATGATAGATGCTCTAGAGGATCCCCTTAAGAAAAAGTGGGACCTGCTATTGCCCTGTCTTCTCTTTGCTTATAGAGAAGTCCCTCAAGAGAGAGTAGGTTATTCTCCCTTTGAACTTCTTTATGGCCATCCAGTCAGAGGTCTATTGGCCCTGATTAAGGAGGGGTTGGAGAGTGCTCCTTCCCCCAACCCAGTCAGAGTGACTATGTAATAGGTCTCCGGAGGAGAATGTCACACATGATGGCAGAAGCTAGTGATTACCTGAAAGCTGGACAAGCTTTGGTCAAGCATTGGCACGATCAAAAGGCCAACATGGTTGAGTTTACTGAAGACCAGCTAGTTCTAGTTATGATTCCAACAAGGCAGAGGACCTTGCAAGACAAATGGATGGGACCCGTCAAGGTTGTGGGTAAACTTGGAGAGGTGAACTATCTGGTGGACTTGGGCAATCCCAAGGAGGCTCCCAGAGTCTTCCACACCAACAGACTAAAGGCGTATGTCTCCAGGCCTGAAGTAGAAGCCTTTCTTCTAGCTTCAACAGAAGAGAGTGAAGCTCTCCCTGATCTCCTCAGAGGCTTACGCTTGGATGAAAAGATTGAAGGAGTAAATCTCTCTTCAAATCTAACACCTGAGCAACAAGAGGAGTGCAAATCTATGTTAAATCAGTTTGCCTCCCTGTTCTCACTTTCACCAGGCTTGACCCCTTGGGGCCAGCATGATATACTCACTGGTGAATGTCTGCCAGTCAAAAGCAGAGGATATAGAATGTCAGAAACTGTAAGACCCACATCAAAGGGAAGGTCGAGAAGATGCTTGATCTCAGGGTAATAGAGCCCTCTACTAGTCCATGGTCTAGCCCAGGTGTGTTAGTACCAAAGACAGGACCAAAGAGTTGTGATTCTGCGTGGATTATAGAGCTTTTAATGCAGTCACCAAGACTTATGCCCACCCTTTGCCTAGAACAGATGAGTTGGTGGATAGACTTGGTGCAGCCAAGTTCCTCAGCACATTTGATATAACGTCAGGCTATTGGCAAATAGCCCTGACTGACCATGCCAAGGAGAAAACTACATTCTCCACCCCAGCTGGCTTATACCAATTTAAGGTTATGCCTTTTGGAATAAAGAATGCACCTGCTACATTCCAAAGGATGGTTAAACAGGTTCTGAATGGGATGGAGGACTTCTGCATGGCATACTTGGATGACATTGCAGTGTTTATCCACTCCTGGGAAGAGCATGTTAACCACCTAGGACATGTTTTTCAGGCTCTTGGGAAGGCCAACCTGACCATAAAGGCAAGCAAATGCCAGATTGGACAGAGTAAGGTGGTCTACCTTGGGCATGAGGTAGGAGGTGGAGAAATAAGGCCTTTGCTCAGTAAGATTGAAGCTGTGCAAAATTGGACAACACCTACTACTCAAACCCAGGTGAGAGCCTTCCTAGGCCTCGCTGGGTATTACAGGAATTTCATTGAGAACCATGGGACCATAGCTTCTCCACTGAATGTAATCTCCTCTCCAAAATTCCCTAAGAAGGTCAGATGGAATGAGGAGTGCAATCAGGCCTTTGAAAACCTGAAGAAAGCTCTTTGCCAAGCACCAGTACTGAGAGCTCCTGACTACCACCAAACTTTCATTGTGCAGAGAGATGCTTCTAATGTAGGTATAGGTGCAGTCCTTGGCCAACTGGATGAGAAAGATAGGGAGCACCCCATTTGCTTCTTCAGCAGAAAGCTGAAGGATCCTGAGACAAGGTGGGCAACAATTGAAAGAGAATGTTTTGCTATTGTGTGGGCACTGAAGAAGTTTAGGCCATACTTGTATGGTTCTACTTTTGTCATTCAGACTGACCACCTGACCTCTTGAGATGGTTGATGCAAATGAAGGGGGAAAACCCAAAACTATTGAGATGGTCAATCTGCCTTCAAGGGTTTGATTTGACCATTGAGCACAGGTCAGGGTGTCACCACCAAAATGCTGATGGTCTCTCTAGGATGTATGTCATTGACTAGAGGTATTAGATTCATCCAGGAGTAGATTAAATCCTCCTGTCCCTTAGTCTGGGGGGGCGAGTGTTAGGGAGAATTCTCTGTATGGGCTAATTTCCCAAACCTACTGAGTTCCCCAGCAGCTTTGCTGGATTTTTGGGGTTTATTTTTTTCTCCTGCTAAGGACTTTTTCTCCCACTCTTAGACATGATTTGAGATATCCTTTGACTTTGTAATGTGTGTTATAGGCTATGGGGTCTTTTACTCCATAGGGTTTCATGTGTTTTTGGTAAGTGTGTTACACAGCACCCTCAGTGCAGTAACACAGGGGTGTCATAGTGACCCCCAAACATAGACTCCATACCCTGGCACTGACTACTGTCTCCCAGGGCATGTAAAGTCACCATTGACTTTACTAGTCTTAAATTGTGAACAGAACCAGTACAAACCATCATATTGTGGAAGTACTGGTAGGGGCAATTAGATTGCCCCTGGGACTGCTTTTCGAGGGGGCACTGTGCATTCCCCCCTCGTCGAGTTTCTGGCTGGTGGCAGTGGTTACCACATGAAATATTCCACTGGAATATTTACTATGGGATTTTTCCATTCATTTTAAACGCACCACTTTTTGGGTGAAATGTTAAAGATACTGCCAGGTTATTTATTCAATATTTATTCCCCGGTTGGGTCTTTTTGCCAGGACTGGGTTTTAAAATGGCGTTTGTGTTCGCCTCTGTAACTCCAACCCAAGTCAAGCCCTTTGTTCCACTTTTGGCGGGCTTCTGCACAGAAGCCTCCAAAAGTGGTGCCACTCAGTCTAGGTCTACAGGATGTGTGGGAGGGGGGTTTAGGCACCCTGGACTGAGTTTCCTCGGCAACTCAAGTCGAACTCCTGTGTGATTGGCCCAGTGGTGAGCCGCCCGGCTCACCACTTAGCATGTTTTAGTGACAGCTAGGACTGGTGAATGTGGGTTTTCTGCATAAAAGTAAGGCTTTGGGGACTGGAACTCCGGAAGTCGCCACAGGACCTAAAGAATCCAAAGAGGGAGATGCTGAGCCGACCTGCAACGACGACACCACCGGTGGAGCCCTGCTGAACCGCCTCACCACTTCCCGACGACAGAGAAGATCTTCACCCTGGAGTGTCTTCTTCCTTTGAACTGGTGGGGTTAACCAGTTCGCCCTCTTTCGCCTTCCTGGATCATCTTGAGGTCGAATCGCCCGTGCCAAGCACCCCGGCAGCCGGATAGCCACGCTTCACCACTACCGCGAATAAAAGGGTAGTACCTTTTAACCAGGAAACTCCACCGCTGGTTTCTTCTCTGGCAGTGCAACGACCTCCAGCGTTCCTCGGTGTCCAGTCAAATGGTCGACAGTGAATTGTTCGACAGACAATTGGTCGACTGAATTTGGTCGAATTTCATTTTGGTCTACATCCAATTTGGTCGACATTATTTAATTTTGGTCGAAATGAAACATACACTCTTTATAATGAAATATCTATTTTATTATATTTTGTAATCTTAAAGCATCTTACTTTGTATAACCATCTTTATAATTAAATATTTTTTTATTGTATTTTGTAACTGTAATGCATCTTAAATATTATTTTAATTTTGTTTTGTAACTGTAAGGCATCTTAAACGTATTAAACTTTGTAATGTAACTTTTATAAATAATTAAATATACCAACAGTCCTGTTTCAAAAATAAATGTGTATTTCTTTTCTAACACTTGGTGGCGCTATTCTATTAGCTTTGCATAGCATATTTACAATACATTTTGTAAATATTATCACTCGTGACGTGTTACGTTTACGACGTAGACGCCATTTTGGAAGTTCCGTGTTCGTGGTTCCAGACCTGTTGTGCGCGCTCCTGGATTTTCTGATGGATTTATTTCATTTTTGGGATTTTTTCTATGCGTTTCTTAATGGATTTTTCGCGAGTGGATGTTTCTGTTCACATGGATCGTGTTTTGGAACGTGTTTTTCAAGGATTCGGAGATGTTCACCGCAACGGATGTATTTTTTTCGCAAAGCCCAGCTTCCTCTTTTTCATGGATTTTAATGGAATTTCTTATGGATTTTTTTTTCTTGGATTTATCGATGGTTTTACTAATGGATTTCAACCGCCTGGACCTGTTTTTCACTGGATTCCGTTCAAGATGTGTTTTTTTTTCATCGATTTTGCTGATGTTTACATTTTGCAACGTGAGGAGTTCTGCTTTTCATGGTTTTTCGGGGTTCGTGTTTTTTGTGGATTTTGGGTTTTTTGCCAGTGATAGATTTAGTAGCGAGCCCATTTTTGGAGTCGGTACAAAAAAGAAGGTGGGTGAGGCGCGCACTCCCGGTCCTGGTCAATTGAACCTGTTGCAAAAAATATAATAAGTAGCTGGGTCAAATCCCAAAATGGACAAATATTCACAGGGTTAGATCCCTTCTGCTGCAAATCAGGTACTCAGTAATAACAGGGTTAGATCCCTTGCTGCAAATCAGGTACTCAGTAATAACAGGGTTAAATCCCTCAGCTGCAGTTTTGGAGTCGGTTTCCTGTAGTCTGTGGATCGTTTTCGTGCCTGGAGCTGGTTTTATTCTGTCCGGTGAGTTTTTATTTTTTATTTTTAACATTTCAAATTGTAGGCCACTGCTTCCAGGAACTGTAAAGGCTCTGTATTTTGTAAAATTGTGTACTATGCTTGCAATTCTATCCTCATGGTCTCTGTATTTTTTTTTTGATTACTGGTTGGTTTTCTAGTGATAGTGTCTGGGCTAGTTTTATTTCTTGTCTATTTTGTTCTTTTTTAAGACTTTTGAGGAAGTGCCATAGTGTCGGGTTATTAGAATTAAATTCCTTATTTATCTTGCTGTGCCAACATTCTTGTACGTTGTTTGTTTTGGGTTTTTTTTGTATTACAGATGTATAGCAATTCCATATGTTAATGCTATACTTTCCCTTTCGTCTCGTTCCTTGTCTCGTAAATTGGCCAATCCATGTGTTTTCCATGTAGTCAAGTAAATTAAACAATTGTTCTTCATGATTAGTATAGTAATTAGATCCAATTAAAGTATCATAATATTTAGTAACCATGTCCTCTTTTACAAATGCTAAAGCGTATAATCTCTTTATTTGGTGCTGAAATTCCGTATCTTCTATGTACAATGTCCGTAATCCTAATTTTTGAATTCGTCGCCACAATGATTGACTAAAATGAAAAAAACAACCTTGAATACGAGTTTCCGGATACATTTTTGAAAAAGCGTTCATTTGTCCCTGTTCATAGTCCATGATTATTCTTTCTGGGTTTTTATCTGGCAGTGATTCGTGAATTAATTTGTATATACAGCTGTATAGTTCTTCTGTTTTTCCAGGCATTAACACGAAAATCAGAGGTATAACAGTGTCATTTATTGTTCCATGAATGCTATAAAATTGATAAAAAGGTGTTGGACAAGTTTTAAACGTTGCGTCTCCATGCCAAGTGTTTGAATTTCCCAAGTGCTTTATGTTCTGAAAAGTGCTGAAAATTAACATTTTCTCCTTTTTTATGTCTATAGTTTTCCATAGAAACTGATCTCCTTTTTCTTTTTTTTGTAATACATCGGGTATATACATATTTTCATAATTCTGTGGTGCTATGGGAAAGTTTTCTTTTTGTTGTTTCTGTCTATTTACATTCCGTGTTACTGTTTTCGTATTTGGCATCTGTGCCGTTATATGAAGCGGTAAACTCCCATATGTCTTGGCTACTTGTGAAGTCGATGCTTCACTTATATTCTTCTCTACATTTTCCTTCAATTCGTTAAGCGTTTTCTTTATGATGACTGCCGTAGTGTCCGGCATATGGTTATGTTCGCTAGTCAAACGTATATTTTCGCCTTCCGTTATTGCTCTTCCTTTGCATGTATTTGCCCTGTACTCCTTACACTTCTAATAGCTTTTTTCCTGTCTTGTGCACTCCTTATTGTATATATATCCTTCATACGTCAATTGTGCTGCGCCCCTTTGTGATGTTATGAATTCCATTTTTTTTGTATGAAGCCGTATCTGAAAAAGCAAATTTATGAAATTAATCTACCTGTTTCGTTATTATGTTCGGTTAAACTGCGTGTAGTTCAATGTCTGTTTCTCAAAAATGCCAAATTGAATATATAACTTGTTAAAAAATATTCGGTTTCTAATTCTATTTGCGGGACGGTTCACATTTCTATATCGAAAAAGATTCTAAAAAAAAATGGGGGGTTCATGGATTATCTCCTCATATGTAAAGTATAAAATTGTGAGAACCACGCTTTAATTTGCTTATTTACTGGTTTTCACTCACCGTTTTTTTCTATTCACGTATATGTCCTTCACTTGCGTGTTTTGTTCAGCTGCTGTTCTGTCACTTTTCTGACGGAATGACAGTTTGTTTATAACTGTCATCTGTGATCATAGGTATCGTACAAGGTGCTTTACTCTTCACTTAACGTTATCTCCTGCGACCTTCTTTTATGTCAATCGTACTTTCGCCCCGTGTATATTATTTAAGTGAGTGTCGACCATTTGACTTTCGACCAGTTTGAATCGACGTAATGACCCGTCCACATTGTCTTAATGGGATGTCGACCATTTGACATTCGACCAAATTGTTTCGATCAGTTTGTATTTCAATCTTTTTTTTTTTCGACCAAATGACTGGTAACCGCTTTCCTCCACGTCGAGATCTTCTCTTCCCCTGGACGAAGCACCGACTTGCACCCGCTGCCAGGAACAACTGCCCCCGCTGGAGCTTTCTCACCATTTCAAGTAGTGTCCCGCCTGGTCTCCCTTGCAACAGACTGTTCAAGGTGTCCTGTAAATCCTTCACTCTCTATCCTGGGGTGACCTGGGACCTGTTAACTAACTTTTTCTGAACTGATCCAATTCCTTTTCGAACTATCTGCAAAGACTTTTAAAGTATAATTCAACTGTGTTTTCTTGGACACATTCCGCCTTGCTCTCTCCAAGAGTGGGCCTGGCCTATGAACTTTCTTGCTCTACAGTAGACTCTGCCTTTCTTGCCTTGCTGTGGTTCTTTTAAAAGTGTTGGTATTGTGTGCTTTTCTAATTCAGCCTTTTCCCTCCCTTTTTAACTAACTTATTGGAGTACCATCTTAGCTTAAGCGCTCACCTCTGTCTGCAAATAAGTGGTGTTTTAACTAAGACTTGTTCAATAAGTAATCAGGGATGTATATATATTGGTTCTATTTGATTTCGCCGCCTGATTTTACATCGTGGGACTTTCATCGCCACCCTTTCATCGCCAAAATTATTATTATTTTTTTTTATGGGGGTGCTGCACCCCCGACAAACCCCCCCCTTACTTAAATAAACATACACCAACCCGCACAAACACCCCCCCTAAAATATTTTTTTTTTAAAACATTTGGCGATGAAAGGGTCGGCGATGAAAAGTCCTACGATGTAAATACAGGCGACGAAATGCGTGTATACCTATATATTGATAGTGACTGTGTTTGAACCTGCTTGCCATATTAGTGTTATGGAATTTAAAGAGTGTGATTTTAAATAAATAATTATATACTTTTATACCAAAGCTCTGGTCAGTGTTTGCTTGTGCTACTGTATTTGTGTACCTAATGTGTATACTCTATATACTGCCTAACTCTTCTTGAGAGAAGTCTGACTGCTCAGCCGCAGCTACCAGGTAAATCTGGGTGGTGCGGACTGCTACCAATTGGGTTTACTGCCAACACCTGTAGTCCTAAATCATTTTCAGTGGTCCCTAAGGGAACTGCACAGGTTTCTGCCTAACACTGAACACTTTTCTTTTGCATAACATTGTTTCCCACACTATTTGCATTTAGAAGTAAGTATTGGCAATAGGTTTATTAGTATAGGTTCTTTTATTTTGACAGACTCGACTAGGACTGCGTTATTATTAATTGATGGTGGTAGCTTGCTGCCATCTTTAGATTTAGGATTAGATTGGTGTTTTTCAAACCCACTTGAAGTTCAATAAACACCCTTGAACTCTGATCACTTGTGTCTGTCTTACTGTTTGATACCAAAGCTTCCTTACAGTTTACCAGCTAAGATGGTGGCCGGGTTTGGGACCATAGGAAAGGATGGGATAACCACAGCGTTTATTGCGGACAGATCCTGTACAAACATGTATACATTGCTTCTGCGCTTCTTATCTGGTAATATCAGGCTATTACAAGTGCTTGTTGTGGGGACAATTATACCCTGTGACAGAATAGATTCTTTGACAACGGTAATTCCTTCCTCTGCTTCAGGTGTCAAGGGATATTGGGCAATGAGAGGCAGTTTCTTAAAAAGATCTGCCTTAATCTTTACTGGTTCACCGTTTTGAATGTATCTAATCTCGCTATCATGCATTGACCATATAGGCTGCAGTACTGTATTTATAAGATCATTCAAATAAGTTGACCATGCCCAGTCTGTACTCCGTCTATTTGAGCATTGCTAAAACTGCTTCAGCATTTTGACCAAGAACACTTACAAATACAACTTCCGTTGTGCACTGAATAGTACATCTGAGCTTCCATAGCAAGTTGACCGGAGCAGCGGAGCTAAGGAGAAATTCATGGGTGTCAGTTATCGGACCCAGTGTTACGGTGAGGGGTTTTGTTATCCAATGGATCATAGTTCATGGCAATGTTAGAAATTCCTACTGCCTTCACTGTTTCAGAAGTTAGTGGGACATCAGGAGATCCTTCAGAACATAGAGCAAACTTACTAGCACTTCTATCAACGAAACCAGGTATATTCTTCCCTTTAATCTTAAACTGTACATATCAGCCTTCTTGTTGTATGAGTATCGAGGAATCAATAATGAGAGCATACTTAGCCTCGGGTCAGAAGCGATTATAATCAGTCAATTATGGTTGGGACTGAAAGGAAGGGGATACGTTCTGGGCATTAGGGTTTGGGAAGGTGTTCAGTGTTGTAGCACCATGATTGTGAAACCCTCCTGGAGCACCTTGTGTGAGGGTCTGGTTTGAATCCTGAACCGGATTATTATGAAATATATTATGCTGGGGTCTATAAGGGCAATAATCTTTCCATTATCCTGTTTGCCTACAATAGTTGCATATGAAATGTTCCATATAGTGTGCTGTGGTCCTGTGTACGCCTTCTGTCCTGACAGCAGCTAATGTCCTAGTACTTACTGCTGCCCTTAATATCTCTGTTGCCCTGAGGGGACTTTTTGCGAAGCTTCTCTTCCCTTGTACCTTCCTGTACACCCAAATCCACCCTGAAACACTAGCCTTGACATGAGAGCAGGTTGTGACTATACCTGCAGGGTCTGTAATTGCAATGCCATTCATTTGTTTTCAATATTCTCTTTCATTTGCTCCTGGCACACCACACAGTGATTCGCAACGCAACTAGCTTTGACAGTGGCTTATTGTGCCACCCAATATGGATCATTTTAAGCTGGGCTTGTACCTTAGTCTCCAAACCAGAAACAAAGTAATTAACTAGTGCCTCCTTTGCTGTCTCATCAGGCTAAGTAATACCCGGGTGCTGTGTGAACACTGAATTCAACCAATCTAAGTAATCTGCTTGTGATTCCCTTTATTCTGCTTGCAGTCTCCTTTCTTACTTCAATCCATTTTTCTTGGGCATATTTCAGGCATGGCTGCATCAGCCTATTTTAGGCTTGTTCAAGGGTGTCCCCTGTTCCTGGGTCTAATTGGCATGGGGTGTTAGTCTATGCGTAACCTCCTGAGGCATTACTATGCTCATAAACTGATTTATATCTGCCATGCTGTTTTATAACAATATTGAATAACGGTAAGGATCTATAAAATGAACCGCTGTCCTTCCTCTCTAATGTTGGGAAACTCCTTGGCTAGATTACACAAATCACCCAATATCCATGGGACATGGACAATGAGTAACTGGGGTTTGCTCCCTTTTGCCACCAGCAATCCTGGATCTTTCCCCAGTGGCATACAGCTCACACTGTTGTCGACTAGATTTCTCTTTTTGAGCTTTCTGAGCACACCTAAGAGCTATTAACTTGTCCAAATCAAAGGTCTCTCCTATTGGTAATTGGGCGTGCCTGTTATCCTATGTTAACAGATGCCAGAAATCGAGGGAGTTGCACATGTTACTTCTGTAGTTAAAGTACATAAAGTAGGCAGGTTTGCCTCTGGGTGGAGCTTCTGCCTTTGTTTGTGTTCCTTGTCCATTTTCTGCCTCCAGATTGGTTTCACTCACCCTGTTACTCTCGGTTCTGTACCACTCACACTTTGGGCCTCATTATTAGTGAGCTGGTCTGGCATGGTTACCGGACCGGCTCACTCTGAGTCTGTCAGTAGGGGCAGGGAACTACCGGCAGGCCTGACCTTCCGGTAGTTTAATCCGCTACCAACAGAGAATTCACTGAAGCACCAGCATCATTGTTAACAGTGCCGGTGCTTCACGGGTTCCCATCCCATGGGGTCCCATACACTCCATGGGATTGGGAACTTACTGTTACTCCGCCACCCGTAATATACAGAGAATACCGGGATATCAGGCGGCGGAAACGGGAAGCCGAGATTGCGGTAAGCGCTGGTATTACCGGCGGCTTATTGCAAATCTCGGAATGACCCCCTTTTGACTCCACTTGTGTGCAGTGCTGAGAAGGGAGGGGGATTTACAGTCTCCGTTGAGTGGTCTTGAGATGGCCTATGGGACACTCAATTTGTTTTCACCACAGCTTTTCCTATGTAGTTTGGGCATTACTTTGTCCACCATACTGCGTTTTCCTACCCATTTTCATCCCTTGTTTATATTTGCCCTGTCACTTAATAGTTACATGTCACTTACATGCCATTTTGGGGAAGCAAATTACATCAATGTATTTTACTTAGAAGTAATTACTTTGAATTTTTGCTTCGATTTTATTTTATTTTTCTCCTATTATTTTTTTTATTTTTTATTTTGAGGGTTCACCCCATGCCCTCCCTTCGACTACCCAAAACCCTCCCCACCACCTTTTAACCCTGTAACTCACAACTATCTATTTAAATCTCAGTACATTTCAAAGTAATTACTTCAAAGTAAATACATCAACGTAATTGCTGGTGTTAAAACAATGTTATACCCCTTAAACAGAATACTAGATACATGGCCTCATTACGAGTTTGGTGGTATCTGGGTGGTAAATTCACCCAGATACCACTGAACTAAATTACCGTTACCACCACTTGGTTTGGCGGAATTACCGCCAGATTACAAATGGCAGTGTAAATCCCCAATTTTTTATTTGGACTCTAGGGCTTTTTTGGCAGAATTCCGCTGATTTTACCGATTATTCAGCGGAGAGCTGGAGGATTTAACTCTAGCATTTTCCTGGAGGTAGATCCTCAACTCCATGACCATACCTGTAATATGGCAGAGCGGGAAATGTGGCAGTAATTCTGTTACCGCCAATTTGTTCTCGCTCTGCCATACTTCTAATGAGGCCCACAGTTTGGTATCCACAGGTCTTTACCAGACCAGAAACCAGCTACACCAGAGTTTATCGACTATACTCTTACGTCCCGTCCCCTTTCCTCCATACTTGTGGGACATTCCATCCATCGGGAGAATCCAGAGCACTTTTGTCAAAAAGCATAAAAAATGAAAATGTTTGTCCTTCTTCTATTTTTACGTGGGGTAGCACACACGGCTGTAAACCCGCCCTTCAGTCATTTTATCCGCATGGTCGAGGCTGGACGCACTAGCATCACTGGGAATTTTATTTTTGTTCCTGTTGTCCTTTCTTCTGGGTACGGTTCCTCGGTAGTCTAGTCCTCTGTCTATGCTGAGCGCCTGGGATTCGTGTCCTGTTCTTCCTGCGAATGTCGCTCCGCTAGGGCGGCTCCCCATTCTCTTTGCTTGGAGTGC
The DNA here is from genome assembly GCF_040938575.1 of Ambystoma mexicanum. Taxonomy (NCBI): domain Eukaryota; kingdom Metazoa; phylum Chordata; class Amphibia; order Caudata; family Ambystomatidae; genus Ambystoma; species Ambystoma mexicanum. The sequence continues at coordinate 1,284,761,694 of NC_090934.1, forward strand.
CTAGGCCCGGAACATTGTTGTAATTCATGCTTTAACTGCGACTCCCTCTCCGTCCGGGCACTCCAGCGTCGTCTTCTTCGGTGGGAGGAGGTGTTTCAGTGCGTTCCTCCACTTAATTTCCAGCTTTTCATTGACGAAAAGAAGAAACGCCCAGTACGTTCCTTGCTTTTTAGGACACTCCGGCCAGGGGATTCCTTCCCGGGGTCCGCCAGGTCCGGGAGGGGCTTGCGTAGCTCTCTCACCAGGGGTTCTACTGAGGTGCCCCAAGGGCCTAATATGCATACCAGAGTTTTCTCAGAGGGTTCCTGAAGTGGACCTGCCAGTACCGGACATCGTTCCGAGGTTCCCCATTTGGGGGATAAGGTTAAGCCCCGTTCGTCTGTGGCGATGGATACCAGGGTTTGCCCTGAGGTCTCAATTTCTGGAGCCTTCCACACTGTCACCGGGGTATGCCCAGAGGTCTCAGTTTCTGGAGCTTTCCATACTGAGTCTCGGCTCGAGGCCCCTCTCGAGGGAGCTTTATGTACCGGGTTAAAACCAAAGGCTCCTCTTATTGAGGCTAAGGTCAGCACAGACAGACCCAAGAGACCCTCTTTGAAGGTCTTATCAGTGAGGTATATTCCTCAACCGTCCCACGCTCAGGGTCGTGGTGGTTCTGGTTCTGTTGAGGGGGCAAGGAGGGCGGTCACTGACCATTACACCTCCACTACTGGCTTTGCCGAGGTTCCTCTGCTGGAGGCTAAGTTTGTGGTGGGTTCTAAGATGTCCAGTAAACATCCGAGACCACCCAGTACCGGCTCTGCCGAGGATCCTTGTGTCAAAGCTAAAGTGTTATTGAAGTCCCCTGACTCCCTTGAGGAGACATATGCCTCATCTCAACAGGTGACGCAGTTCTCTTCAGGTGTCGACAAAATGGCGGTCCAACCTCCATGGTCTACGGCGGCCATTTCGATACCTCCCTTACGCCGATGTTTATGCCGTCTGGTGCTCGGAGCATTCCTTTTGGGGCTGATCAGCATTTTCCACGTCAGGTAGACAGCAAAAATCAGTTCCGCCCGTCAGTTGACTGGCGTGCCTGGGCACCGCTGCCGTATACAGTCTCGCTACCTTCCTGCTTCCGTTCCACTGGTTTACGCAGACCCAGCCGGCGGTGGGCCCTCACGAGCGGACTCTGCCTGTACCTACGCCAAAGCCTTCGGCTGAGGATGTGTTCTTTGGGAAATTTTAGATGCTCATGCACTCTGATCCTATGAATGCGTACTTCAAACGTCTTTTCAGGGAAGTATACCCTGAGCCTCCTGGCCTGCTGTAACCAAGGACCATGCCTCACATGAAATGCATCACCGATTCCAACGTTAAAGACATTGGTTATAACTTTGGAGACATGCCTTAGACAGTCACCCGACCCACAGCCCGCATGCAGCACGCAGACCGGCACGGGTGATAACACAGACCACTGGGACGTTTACTTACCGGAGACAAAGGCAGACGGCCCAAGCCACGGATTTGCCCCTCGCTTACCTCTACCGGGCCAAGGACGCACACAGCGGCATACTGAGGAACACCACGGCGAACGCTGTACTCGTGCGTGCGCATGTCTGAGGCGGCAGGGTCCTGCTGTTCCGTCTCGAGGACATTGAGACGCCGTGCCAACGGACTCGGGCGGAGGAGGGACTCGCCGGCCTTGATGACCGGAAGGAAGTGAGCGAGGAAAGGACGGCAGCTCTTATAAGAGGCGGTGCTAACAAGCACCCACCAATAGTAGTCATCCTATGCCAGAACATTGCAGTTTGGGGGCCAAATAGGCTAGGGGCAGGCTTTAAAGGGACGCACACTTACCGGGAGTGTTGTTCCATTACCTTACAGGATGCTGAGCAGGAAGGAGAAGGAAGAAGAGAGTGGTGGGCCTATCCGGAGCCCAAGGAGTGAGAGGCAGTCCCAGAAACTACCTCTTCCCTACCTATGTAGGACTTGACAGCGAGGAAATAATTTCAGCATCAATCCATGGCTCCCGAGTCTTCTATCTTACACCCGCCTTTGGCCCCAGCCATTCCGTTGCAGGTTCCGGTGGTGCCACCTCCTCCAACTTTTCCTTCTGGACCTCCTGCACCTCTTCCTCCCTTGCCCCCATTGTCTCCTATAGAGAAGACACCGGCAGACCGGGATAGCACTTTAAAACCTGAGGTGGTACGTGTGCCGGGCCAGCCTTCTGCTCCCGCCTCATTGGAGGAGCCACAAGGGGATCATGGCAGCGATTAACAGCTCCGCTCGGTGAGAGCATTTCATGACCGAGTCCTGGATATGATGGCCCTCATTGACATTCCAGTACCTGAGGCCCCCGCTCCGCACGAGGGGGTGCTTTCGGGAGCCTTTACCCTGCCACCTCAAGAGCGTACCGGCCTGTTCCTCCAGAAGGACGTCTTGGCTGAGCCCCACAAGGTTTGGTAAAAAACCCACACTGGGCTGCACATCAACAAGAGAATTGACGCTCAATACAAGCTTCACACCTCTGAGGAGATAGCCTTATCGGCTTGTCCACTCCGATCCTCGACGGTGGTGGATGCGGCCACCTTACAGTCTAAGCCGGCCTCTGCATCTTCAACAGCAGCGGCTCAAATCCTATCCAGGGAGGATAAACTGTTGGACTCCCTGGGCAAGAAGATTTTTGCCAATTCGGCACTCCAGCTTCGTCAATCGAACACCAAGCTCATCCTGGCAGCAGCCAATCAGAGGCTGTGGAGAGAGTTGGCCGATTTCCAGGAGTGCATTCCTGCATATAGGTTAGAAGACTTTAAAGCCGGGTTGTTGGACCCCAGAGTACTGGTGCAGGATCTACTGGAGGCTGCAACACACCACGTGGATACCTCAGCTCGAGGCCTGATGGTAGGGGTTATGATATGATATGATATGGCATTTAGAACGCGCCTATACACACGTGTTTCGAGGCGTGACAAGGCAAGGGAGGGGGAACAGAGGGAAGACAGACAGCGATCCTACTAGGCCAGGTGTCATTCCGATCGTGCAAGTGCATGGGAGGGGGTAAGGGAAAAGTGTGTGGGGGAAGGGAGAGGGGAAAGTGCAGTACAGGGATAGTAGAATAAATAAGATACATTTATCCTCCTCTCAACAGGTGTGGCTTCACGCGATAACGTTCTCAAAGGAAGTGCAAGATAAAGTTCTAGACCTCCCTTTTGACAGCAAGGAATTGTTCCATTCTTCTACAGACGAGGAGCTCACAAAGACGAAAGCGAGTACCCAAACCGCCAAGTCTTTATCGGTCCTGGTGAAAGCTCTGGCCCCTTATGCACAGAACTCAGGGTCCCAGACCCGGTCCTTCTCTGCATTCAAAGGCTTCCAGGATCGCCATGCACACCATACTGAAGCTGCGGTTGGCGGGCCCCGTCGAAAGCAACATCGGCAAGGTGGTCGGTTTTTCTCTCACCCATCAGCCTCTTCTCCAGGGACAGGTAGTCTCCCTGCCGACAAGCCATCCAAATGATGTATCTGGTAGGCCGCACGATACACGGTGGGAAGATGAATCTCGTTTGGAGGCGTGGCAGAACATCACTGAAGGCCGGTGGGTTTTTGACCATCGTTTGGGCGGGCTTTTCCTTGCCCCTCCTTCTCCTTCATCCCCCATCCTTCAATCCTCCCTTCCAGCAGATCGGGTCGCCCTCCCTCTGAGCCGGCATACAGAAACTTCTACACCTCTGAGTAGTGTAGCCTGTTCCACTCAGGGAGCAAGGGGATGCTTTTACTCCCGTCTGTTCCAAGTGCCCAAACCCAAGCAGGCTGACCTGCGCACTATGCTCAATCTTTCCCAGTTCAACCTTTTTCTTCCCCAAGAGAAATTCAAGATGATCCCGTCTCGCCGGATAAAGTCCTCTCTTCAGAAGGGCGACTGGTTCAGTGTAGTGGACCTTCAGGACGCATACATGCACATCCTGATATGGGGGCCGCATCGGAAATATCTGTGTTTCTCCTTGAGAGGGGTACATTTCCAGTTGCGTCTGCTCCCTTTTGGTCTCAGCTCGGCGCACCAGTGACTCCTATGAGGGCCCCTCAGCAGGTCTGCGAAAGCCAGATTTTCTTCCGAGGTTCCCCATTTGGGGCTAAAATTGAGCCCAGTTCCTCTGTGGCTCGGGATACCAGGATTCGCCCTGAGGCTTCCGAATTTGGAGCTAACTGTACCGAGTCTTGGCTCGAGGCCCCTCTCAAGGTGGCTATATGAACCAGGGTTAAACCTGAGGTTCCCCTTCTTGGGGCTAAATCGGAAACCAACAGAATTGAGGGTCCCTCATCAAGGGTCTTGGCTGAAAGGTATATCCCTCAGCCTTCCCACACGCACAGTGGTGGTGATATCAGTTCTATTGAGGGGGCAAAAGAAGGCGGTCATGCACCACAGGCCTTCCAGTACAGGCTCTGCCGAGGATCCTCCACTAGAGGCTAATTCTGGGGCGGTCACTAATGTGTCGAGTAAACACCCTGGATCTGCCAGTACCGGCTCTGCCGAGGTTCCTTGTTTAAAGGCTAAGCTGGCACGAAAGGCCCCTGACTCCCCTGGGGATACTATTGCTTCAATTGCTGCTGTGACGCAGTTCGCCCTAGGCGTTGACAAAATAGCGGCCCAGCCGCCACAGACCACGGCGGCCATTTATAATACCTCCCTTACAGCAACAGTGCAGTTCTTGTTCGCACGGACCATTTGGTGACAATGTTTTACATCAACAAGCAGGGTGGCACCAAGTCTCCCCTCCTTGTGGATGTTGCCATACAAATTTGGGACTGGGCCATCCAGCACAATGTTTGGCTCCAGGTTGTACACATCCCGGGTCACATCAATGTGGCCGCAGATTCACTCAGTTGCCAGTCGGCATCAGTTACGAGTGGGAGATGAACAGCAATGTCCTCTCCAACATTTTCCATCTGGGACACTCCAGAGGTGGATCTCTTTGCAACTTCTTCAAACAAGAAGCTGCCTCTTTATGCATCCAGGGACGGGCTCGTAGTGTCCTCCCTGGGGGATGCCCTCGAGATCTTGTGGGACAACATGAAAGCTTATGCTTTCCTTCATTGCCTCTTATCCATTGGTCGCTTTGCAAGCCGAGGAGCAGATCGAACTGCACTCTCATGTTCAAAGCTCCTTGGTAGCCAGCCAGATTCTGTTTTTCGGAACTACAGCATCTGTCGGTACTTCCCCAGATCAGATTGCCGCATATTTCCGACCTGCTTCACCAGAGCATTCACTAGACGTGGCACCCCTCCCCACAATCGTTCAGCTTGGCGGCCTGGTGCCCGAGTTCAGATCTTTAACACAATTCTGTCTGTCCAAGGACAATGTAATGTGCACAGGAAGCCTTCTACGAGGGCTCAGTACAGGATCAAATGGCTCTGGTTTTGTCATTGGTGTCTAGCTAAACAGCTCGATCCCAGGCAAGCTTCGGTCGACTACCGTTCTATTTCATGTGTCTCTTCTGGTCGTTTCTGGCATCCATGTTCTGTTATGCAGAGCTTACTTATCCGCTATTGCGGCCTACCTGTCCACGTTTGATCTGACTACAATCCGTGCCAAAAGTGCACATGAAGGTGCCCGAGACGGACGAAAATATGTGTACATGCACATGAGTTCCTTGTACTGGGCTGGAGAAGTTTTCAAGCTGGAGAACGCAGTGGTTTAAAAGCTTTGTGCTTTCCGAAGATTGCAGGGGCCGCGGACGAGTAGAACAAAATGGCGGACGGCTCAGAACAATAGAGCCGAACAGCGAGACACGAAACAGGACTGCAGAGAACAGCGGACAGGTCGCAAGCAGTGGATTGCAGGAACGGAACGCTGCCGAGGTCCAGTGAAGTAAGGCAGGCTCGATACAGCACGTTCCTGGCTGCCGCGGAGTGAATGGACTGTCAAGGGACCGCAGCGTATATGCCATCCAAAGTACACAGGACAGAGACCGCAGGCTGCCAGACCCCAAGACCCGAACAGCAGAGCATTGGGCAGTGAGAAGCTGCTGCAGGCGGAGAACATAAACGCGTCGGAGAGGAGTGAGCGAAACAGTAACACAGGCATCAGAGCCTGAGTCAGAGACCGCCTGAGGAGATACATTGTATCAAGCGGACACATTGGGGATGCGCGCTGCGCCCGACCGGAGGCTGAAGAAAGTGATCAGTGAATGGACACAATGGGAGATAAGGTGCGATATTGCATATTGCTGCCTGAAGCCTGCAGAAGCTAATGAGCCGATGGAGACGGGTGATACAGCTAGAGTGGCCGCCTGAAGTGGGGAAACCATACTAGTTAATATAACGGAAGCAGGCAATTCCAAGAAGCACAGCTGGCCACATATAAGCACACAGTAGATTGCAGGCTTGAAGTTTGCCCATAACGCATGCAGCGGTGGCTGCCCTTCACAAGGTTCGTAGATCTAACTACGACCCGGCGGTCTTGAACAGTAAAAAAAAGAAAGCCAGCAGCCTCTCACAGGACCACCCTGAGCCCACGAGAAACGAAGGGAACACACCTCAGGCCACAATTGAGATTGGGGGACTTGGTGAAGCCTGGACCTAAAATGGCAGGCAAGGGTGAGGGGAAAAAGGAGCCCCATAAGAGAAGCACCTACAAGTCCTTGGGGAGACGAAAGGAAGATGTGCTAGGCACACCCTGCGAATAACACCACTGCAGACCCCACATATTGGGATTACCTGCTGCCGAATGATAACTCACAGACGGAAATTGTCTGAAAGTGAGACGGGCCAGTAGAAGATTGGAGCATGGTGTGCCCTAGCTGACATCCGGAACCGGAGTGGAAGCACGCACCGGGGGAAGTCACGCCAGACAGAGTAGCACACATGCCTGACAGTGCTAGCAGGAGAATGCACATGCGGTAGTCATAGCCCTCGTCCCGGAGAGTGGCTGGAGACGCTTTGTTGGGCTGCACATTCAGGAGCGAGTGCTGGTCTCGACAGGGGCAGCAAGCCGGGAGCGCACCGGCAATGACAATGTAAGCTAAGGGGACGCAGGACTTACATGATACCTTTACGGGCTAATACAAACTCCTGACCACAGGTGAGTGATCCGAACTGTGCAGTGGGGGAGCCCAGGTTGATACCGTACCGCAAACCACAAGAAGCTGGGCAATTCAGCGAAAAGGGATCCTAGGCGACACGCAGGGTAGTCGCCAGGAACTACGGAGGCCCGGGACACCGCGCAAAGCGGAAGACTGAGATCAGCGGCCAGGGACGTGGGAGGCACAACCCACTCGTGAAACAACAAGAATCTGAATACAAGGACTTCCACCACAGATTCACTCAAGCACCACAGCTGGGCACAGACTAGCCCCGAGGCACTGGAGACCATACTCTCGAGAGCCCGAAGTGAAGCATACGGCAACACCGAGATGGCAAACAAACAGACCAGGGCAAAGGGCAAACAACCCACGCTGGAAGAATTTGCATGAACACCGCAAACGGCTGAAGGGGCTATGATCAAGGAGAAGACCCCCGCCACGGACACCGCCATGGCGAGCAAAGACCAGCAGATGCTGGATGCAATTGCGGACCTGAAACTGGTGTGGGAAACCAAACTGGAATCGGCATTGGTCGAACTGAAGGCAGCACTGGAACTTAAAGTTGGCACAGTGCAGGATGAGGTGAATCTCCTCAGGCAAGATGTCAGAACACTAGCAGAACGCACAGGCGAACTGGAAAAGGAAGTGGCCCTGAATACAGCCGCATGTGCGTCTCACACCTCAGTGATTCACATCCTGGACCAACGCGTGAACAATTTGGAAAATAGGGCAGAAGAAGCAGAGGGACGCGCCCGGAGAAACAACATATGCATCGTGGGCCTACCGGAAGGAGCAGAAGGATCAAACCCCACGGACTACATTGAAACGATGCTGCTTCAAGAAATAACAGGAGGGGTGCTCACTCAAGGATTGCGAATGAGCGCATAGGGTGCTCACAAGGAAGCCACTGCCAGGAGCCCCCCCCCCCCCCACCGAGACCAATAATCGCCAAAATCCTGAACTATGGCGACAGGGAAAAAATCCTAGAACACTTCCGAAAGGGTGGCACGATACAAAGGGCATCGGCGAACATCACAGCATACCCGGACTACACACTCTTGGTGCAGAGACGTCGTATGAACTATAGGGCAGTGAAAAAAAGATTGCGGGAAGCAGGCTACAAATACATGTTAATATACCTGGCCAAACTGAAGGTGTACCACAAAAATAGAACACTGTTCTTCGACACCCCAGAGGATGCGTCAGAGTGGCTAGACACACAGAACTCCCCATCGGAAACAGGTACCCGGAAAGAAGACGGCGCAGATAAGTAAAATGGAGACTGCGGTACCTACGGTGCTGCACAATCAAACACTGGGATTAGAATATAAAACAGGGCAAGAAAACTGGGATATGTGCAACACGGGTTGCATAAACACGAATGCTCAAGCACGGCGATATAGCGCAAAACTGCAGGAGCCCCACAGGACTCGCTCTCACCCCCCCGAGTATAGACTAGTTAGGTTACCGATAGATCGGTTACACCCTGCTGGGTTCCTGATTTCGTAACACTGAGACAGGGCCAAATGCGGGGGAGCCTGAGATCCATGGATGGAGCTGGGCAAAAGTTGGGGACGGGTAGGGAGGTGGGAGGGGAGGGAATGTGTGTAGTGAACATAGTTGGGGAGCATGGGGCATCAGGGGTTAGTTGGGGAGTTAATGTTAATGTTAAAAAGAGACAGGGAACAAGCTCACATTAATGCCAAATAAAGTTGAAGAAAGGAACAAAGAGGGAGGGAGAAGAGGGGATAAAATATGGATGACGATGGGAGGTCTTAGAATTGTAACTTGGAATGTGAAAGGCCTTAACAGTTACCTGAAGAGAAACAAAGTAATGATGTATTTGAGAAGGCAAAAAGTGGACATAGCATTACTGCAAGAAACCCACCTCACCAAAGAGAAACTAGAGGTGGTCAGAAAAAAGTGGAAAGGGATCACCCAGGGAGCAACATATTCAGTTTACACCAGGGGAGTGGTCACCTGGGTGGCACTGCATGTGCCATTCCAAACGCTCCAGGTCACGGTGGAGCCAGATGGGAGGATAATAGTGGTGCGGGGGTTGCTGGAGAACAGAGAATTGAGTATCATAAATATGTATGCCCCCAACCAAGATACAGCGGCCTACTTTAGGACACTATATAACAAAATCAGCCCCCATATGGGAGGTGCGATCATATGGGGAGGGGACTTTAACTGCACGCTAAGCCCTACAATGGATAGGTCTGATATGAAACTAAATAAACCCTCCGCAGCCGCGAAAGCACTACAGTCCCTGTTGAGAGATTTCGGACTAGAAGATATCTGGAGGCAGCAACACCCGAGTGATAGGCACTATTCACATTATGCTGCCCCGCAAACCTGTATACGAGACTGGACTATATGTTCGTCTCCTCAGAATTAGTAGAGGAAATGACGGGCTCAGAATATAAGCCAAGAATACTATAGGACCACTACCCTCTGGTCCTGGAATGGAGACATCAGCCACCCAGAGCTAGAATTCCGACATGGAGGCTTAGAGCTGAGGCCCTGCAGGATTCGGCATTCCGGGAGGACCTTAGAGAGGAGATCATTGGGTATTTCGATGCCAACACAGGGTGCGTTGAGTCAGAAGGAACCCTGTGGGAGGTGTTTAAGGTGGTAGTGAGGGGAGCGGCCATATCCAAATCCAACGGGCTCCAAGGGGGCATAGAGCGCGAGCTACAAGAGACAGAGAAGAGACTAGAAGAAATAATGAGCAAGGGAGGTACCTCACAGGAGAAAGGCGAACAAGTGAGCCAACTACAATAAGCCAGTGAGGGGCTTTGGGAAAGGCTATGCAACCTGAACTATAAGAAATATATTGAAATGCAACACGTAGGTGGGGATAAGCCGGGGAGGCTGCTAGCATGGCTATATAAAAACGAGACACCAAGACCAGTAGTCAGGGAGATAATGGGAGAAGAAGGCCAGATCTGGAACACCCAGGAGGAGGTGAATGAGGGGTTTCTCAGATTCTACAGGCGCCTCTATGAAGATACGGGGGAGTTTGCAGAACGGGAGACTCGGGAGACACTGCAAGACGCAGGATTACCTAGGCTAAACAAGGAAGAAAGGGAGAATCTGGAGGCCCCAATTACAAAAGAGGAACTAGAGACAGTGGTACTGCCCCTAACCAAGTGCAAAGCCCCGGGGTCAGATGGGCTCCCCAGTGAATTCTATAAAACGTATAGAGAAGAAGTGCTCCCCCGGCTGCTGGCTATGCTAAATGAGGCGTACGAGAGGGGAAGATTGTCGGAATCCCTGAGAGAGGCAGTGATTATTCCGCTTCTCAAACCCGGTAAACTAAGCTTGGAATGCGGGTTGTACAGCCCCCTATCCATGTTAAACCAAGACAGCTAAATTCTCACGGCAGTGTTGGCGAACCGTCTTAAAAGGGTGATAAACAAACTCATACACCCTGATCAGACTGGTTACGTCCCAGGCAGGAATATATCCGACAATCACAAAAGACTCCACCATATCATAGAACAAACAAAGGACGACCTCAGCGAAATGGCAATAGTCTCGTTGGATGCAATAACAGCCTTTGACTCTGTGAGATGGCCTTGGATGATGGCGGCTTTGAAAGAATACGGGATGGGAGCACGGTATCTGAGGTGGGTGAAAATGGTATATAGCTCCCCAATGGCCAGGGTCAAAACGGGAGCGATAATCTCAGACAAATGGCAACTTAGCAGGGGCACAAGACAGGGCTGCCCCTGGTCCCCAATGCTATATATCCTCGCATTGGAACCATTAGCGATCTGTCTTAGACAGCAGTACGGAGAGATAGGTGTCCATACGAAGGGGGGAGTGCACTTGATATCACTATATGCGGATGATATGCTCCTATACCTGCGCTTCCCAGAGGAAAACTTACAGTATGTCCTGGAAGTGATGGAGCGCTATGCGTCCCTTTTGGGTATCGCAGTAAACCCCAATAAATCAAGTATGTTTCCCCTGGGGAGATATAGGGGAGTCCCACAAGGGAACCTACCTATCCTGCAGATATCCTGGCAGACTAGAACAATCAGATACCTTGGGATCAATGTATAGCATTCAATTATACCATTCAATTATAGACAAATACAAATACAACACGGAAAGGGCAGTGGAAGGCATCAAGAATACCATGGGGTTCTGGGCGAAATTCCCCCTGGCCATGGTGGGTAGGGCGGCCTTGCTCAAGATGGTGGTCCTGCCCAGGCTGCTACACTTCTTCACAAATATCCCATACATGCTCCCCAAACGCTTTTTCACGAACGTCCATAGCTTATGCAGGGGCTTTATATGGCTTTATATGGCATCCGTATGACAGAGGGGCATAAACTTTCGACATATATTACCTGGCGGGGCAGCTTCAATACGCAGTCAGATGGTTGTCCGAAGACGAGACGGCTGAAGCCAGATTGCTGAGGAAGGACTGCGACCCATTCTTCTTAAAAGAACTAATATGGCTACCCAAACCAGAGATGCCAGGGCGAGCGAGATTACTGGAACTAGGCTGGATAACATGGCGCAAAGCGTGCCAAGTAGTGGGAAACCCGACCCCATGCTCCCCGCAGGTGCCACTCGTGGCGCTATGCGGAGAGGCCGAGCAAATGAGGATCCGTAAATTCTGGGAACCAGTGGGCCTCGTGACCCTAGGTGACATATGGCAAGAGGGGAAGGCACTGGACTTCCAAGTGATAATGAAGGAAACTGGAATACACATGGGACAATATATCACATATACCAGAATCATTAAACGAGTGGGAGTAAAATGGCCCGGGGCAGTACTGGCAGAACAACCCGGTACTGTTATTGAAACGATGTACGATATCACAGAGGGCGGGTACGAAATATCCCGAATTTACGAACTATTGATGTCTAGAGTGGGTAAGGAGCTGCTCCAATTGAGGCGGGATTGGGAGGAGGAGGCAGAAGAACCTATGCAGGATGAGCACTCGGAAAGAGCCCAGAGATATCACAAGAAGGTGTCCCGGAATGTGAGGCTGCAGCAAATCCAGTTATATATTACCCACAGGGCATATATGACCCCCAGTACAATTGCTAGGTTTGGAAGCACAGTGACGCAGAAATGCCCCAAGTGCGGGGAGGTGGGTGCCGGGATGAGTCACATGTTCTGGGTGTGCCCGCAGGTGGGGAGATTTTGGGTGGAAATTAAACAACGCCTGTCCCAAAAGGGGATCAAGTTAGAAGTGGAATCAGTATGGGCATGCATGTTGGGGTGGTTTACCAGACCATGCAACCTTAAGCATATTAGTAAACTGAAAGATCTGGCCTACATCTTGGCCAAACGGAGAATTGCTATGGGCTGGAAAGCAGCCCAAAGACCCAGACTATGATCTCTTAAAGTGGGCACAGGCAGAGACGGCAGCATGGTATGAAGCAGTTAGCAGGGGAGGAGAAGAGGAAGCAAGACCCCTAATAGCATGGAGACAAATGATGGCCACAATATCGGGACTCTCCCAGGTCGAATCCAGGGAAGATTAAACATCTGGGAATAGTGAAGGAGATTGACTCCAAGAAACAGAATTTGAGGCATTGAAGTAGGCGCTCGAGTTAATGGGGAGGGAGGGGAGAGGACTGCAATGTGTTACATGTTAATGTAAGCTAAGAAGCTGATAAATGGAAATGTCCGATGTGTTGGTTAAGTTTGATGTGTTGTGTAAAAATAAAAATAGTTTAAAAAGAAAAACAAAACTATTCCCTGCTGGATTGCCTCATATTTTCAGAAAAGCAGTCAAGGCCTTCATCCACCGAAGAGCATCAGTGCACATCTAGTCTATGGCAAGGCGACTGCTTTTGCCTTCCAAAAGTATGTCCCTTGTTGCCTTCCAAAAGTATGTCCCTTGGGAGTCCATCGCCAAGTGGCTTTCTGGCCCTCCCCATCGGCTTTGCCTGAGCTCCAGGGCTCATGCCCAATTTGGCCAGGCTGTTCTTAAGAACGTATTCCTGTAAAGGGGTTTCTCCTTCCACCCGTACTACCTCTGGTGTGTGCTTGGGAATGCCCCACAAGTATGGAGGAAATGGGACGGGGCGTAGGAGTATAACAAAGTTACTCACCGTAGTGACTACCTTACTCCTAGTTCACAGTCCCCTTTCCTCCATACGCCCGCCCGCCGTCCCCTCTAATAAGTATCCTCTATTATTGCTTAAAGGGTCGCAGACCTCGCGGCAGAAAAGGACTGAGGGGCGATGCGCGGGGCAGAGCCCAGGAGAGCCGAGTTACGGGCTACCCCGTGTAAAAATAGAAGAAGGACAAACATTTTAATTTTTTATGCTTTTTGACAAAAGTGCTCCAGTCCCGTCCCGAAGAACAGAATGTCCCACAAGTATGAAGGAAAGGAGACTATGGACTAGGAGTAAGGTAGTAAAAACGGTGAGTAACTTTGTTATTTCCAGACAAGCCTAACTATCCTAGAAATGCAAATGTTTTGCTAGGTTTATGTCAGGAAACAACAAATATACAACTCCTAGAATCATAATAATCCAGGCAAAGATAAACAACTGAATCAAATACACCACCCAGACTTTTCAGCCCCTGTTTTAAGGGGAAGTTCTCTCAAAAATGTTATTGCCCTGATCTTTAGGGCATGTATTTTTAAGCATGTTGTAATCGATCTTACATTTTTTTTTATGCACCGTCCCTTAGTTTTCCCCACTTTTACACATGCGAAAACAACGGGTTGGGCGCAGCCATCTTGTGCTAATCTCATCCGTTGATGCATCGCCCTAAGTTCAAGTGCCCTCGCGGCAAGAATACAGATCGTCCGCCCCTCAAACTGACATCACTATACGCTTGCGCCCCCTTTCACAACGCCAAATCATGTATCGTTTTAACGTTCTGTGTGCAAGCTATTGTCGTGTCTCCATGGAAATGCCAGAACGCCTCTTTACTCGACAAGTATAAACAGACCCTTTCTGAGCAGACAACATTGTAGTTGATTTTTCAGTCATCTCACTGTATTTAGTTTTGATCGACCGTGGATCGTTTCTGCTCCGTTCAGCTATCTTCCTAGTACGATGCCCCGAGAACAAGTACTTACATTAGCAGAACTGATTTAACTCTGCACTTTCGTTTTATTTAAATATTTTTCATATTATGTACCAATGTCTTCACCAAACCTTATTTAATTTAGATAATGTCATAGTTTGTGCCGATTGTGCATTTATTTCCTCTATGGGTATTTTTAACATTGCAATTAATTTTCTTCTCCTTCTTTACCACTAGTTGCGGCATACAAACAAAAACGTTCTTATTTTTCTGTCTGTGGATTTTGGACTTATTAATTTTTCAGAAACTATGGCAACAATACAGCCCTACCAATAAGAGCCTACATATTCTGAAGAGGAACTAATTGAAAAAAAAGAGAAAGAATCAGAAACGATGGGGAATCGGACGATGGTTGAGAAGATGAATCACCAGAGCCTGAGCATAGTTGCATGGAAGGCGTTTTAAACTAGTCTACCTGCAATCGTTCCAAAGTCATGCCAACCGAAGTGGAGAGCTATTGCTGCCAAGAAAACTTTGGATTCTTGGTCTACATAGCCAAAGAAGGCACACCACTGCTATGCATTACTGAGCTGCATGACTTCAGGGCAGCCTGCCTCACAATGTCTGTGTTGTGGATTATGATGGGTTTATGCATGAACTTCATGCAACAGTTTGCCTTCGGAATTCAAGTAACGAGTAAGTATACTCTAGAAGTGATGTGATTTTGACCACTGAGACGACTAACATTTAATGTTGTTCTCCTACATTGTCGTAACTTCGATCGATCACTGACAAATGAATTTAGTCTGTGCATTGAATACATTTCTCGCACTTATTGCAAATCAGAGTGTTCATCGCTATTTTTCTCTATGGCCCAAACTGTTCTGGCTTGAATAAGTGTTCAGTTTTGTAATGTGTAGATACTTCAAAGCACAAGTACATTTTTCAGAAAGCTACTTTTCTAAGAGCAACTATGCCATCGAATTTAGGAAGCATTTACATGTAAAGTGGTACACTTATCTGGTTCATTCAATTAAAATATTTCTGTTTCTCTTTCACAGGTGGTACAGGCCGGTGGCCTACCGTTCGTTTACATGGTGGATGCATGGGAGGCTTGGATTCTGCATTCGATGAGTAATACCTGCCTGTGTTGTTCAAGCCATTCGCGCCAAATTCCCCAGTGACAGCGGACAGTACAGGGTATTTTTAAACACTGTGCCGCAACCTCATGTATACAATTTGTAATTTGTTTGTGCCGTCTACATCACCAAACTAAATAAAATACAACTGAGCATTTATGAATAGTTGTTTGAATTTTTCAGTGAGTCAAGAACACGCCCAATGCTCTGAGGGTCATGAAAAAATGGTTGGTGCCCTTTTGCGGTCGCCTCGTCCCCATCCATCTCCCCTCCAGTATCAATGACAGTTCGCATCTGCGACTGTGCGCTCGCGAGGGGGCTGGGTGGATGCGAACGCTCAAGGTACCAACACAATGTACACTTCTAAGGGCTCTTCCGCATGGTGACCATTATCCACAAGGCCTTCCCAGACCCGGTTTCTCCAGAATCCCCTCTTCAAGACCCTGTCCCTGCCATCAACATAGGTTTGTGTCCCTTGAACATTGTTCCGGGGCTTTCGCGTTTGCCCCATTCCCATCTATCCTCCCTCCAGTATCAATGGCAGTTCGCACATGTGGCCGTGCGCTCCCGAGGGGGCTGGGTGGATGGGAACGCTCAAGGTGCCAAACACCATGTACACTTCAAAGGGATCTTCCGCACTGTGACCATTGTCCACATAGCCTCTCCAGACTACCCTCTTCAAGACCCCGTCCCTGCAATCAATATAAGTTTGTGTCCCTTGAACATTGTTCCGGGCTTTTTGCTCTCACCTCATGCCCATCCATCCTCCCTCCAGTATCAATGGCAGTTCGCACATGTGGCCATGCGCTCCTGAGGGGGCTGGGTGGATGGGAACGCTCAAGGTGCCAAACACCATGTACACTTCAAAGGGATCTTCCGCACTGTGGCCATTGTCCACATGGCCTCTCCAGACCCAGTGTCTCCAGACTCCCCTCTTCAAGACCATGTCCCTGCAATCAACATAAGTTTGTGTCCCTTGAACATTTTTCCGGGCCTTTTGTGCTCCCCTCGTCCACATCCAACCCCCTTTGTAGTATCAATGGCAGTTGGCACCTATGAACAGGGTCGTACTGGGCCATAAGATTGCCATGGGGAACCAAATAAAACGTGGCCCCACAGTTGGAAGTCGCTATTCATTCATTTTCAAACACTGTTTGAATAGTACCCGAGGGGGAGAATTTTGAATAAATGATGATGCAAATTGTGCATTAAAAAAAATATTTATTCAGCAATTGTTCACTACTACTAGCTGCATCGCATATTGAAGTAACTCATCAAACTGGCCCAAATTGCCCAAAAACGTGGGCCACTTTGATTTAAAAAAAATGGCCCATGCAAGCATTTTGCATTTGTGATTCAGCCGTGGCCCTATTGCACTATAGGCAGTACGAGCAGGCCTACGCATGTGTGCTCCAAAGGGGGCTAGGTGGGTGGGTATGGCAGATGTGAAACATTGGCATCAAGGCTGAGTGGGTGTGAATGAACTCGTCACACATTCACACACACACCCACTTTTCTAAGCCTTTTTAAACACCTTGACATTTACCAGGAGAACATCTCTGCAATCCACAAGGTATATCGTCATTGAGCTTCTTGTTCTCCTGCTACCTGTTCCCTGGGTTCCCGTATCGGCTCATTGGTTCGTCCAAGTAAAGGTAGGTCACCTGTTTGGTTCTGTATGTTCATTGATCGCTACTCTGAAAGTTTCAATCAATTTCCACCTAATGTACACAATATTCTAATTTTTATTCATCTCAAAGACTTCACTATTATCAATTGTCTGATGTATTTTGTTTTTGTAAATAGCACATTTCATCACTGTGCATTATAACAGAACTGAATGTTTCTTGGTCCACGTTTGAAAGCATGTTTTCTTTTGGTGCTTGAAAATTCATTCAATGGACCAGTAATACCTTACAATTTGCGGTATAACGATCCGTTCTGGCAAAAGTGATTGCTGTGTTAATTAGAGTAGGTTACACAGGTTTTCTTTTTTTTGTTTAAAAAACCTTTACAGACAAAGCTGTGTAATAGTTGCTTTATTCACATTCATAAATTATTATTTGTAATAGTTAATTATATTATTTCTACAGATCTTACAGACTTTTCAAGAATGCCTTCATGTATCGTTTTCGGTTGCCCTTTTGTGAGTCATGTCAAAACTCTGGGCACAGTCCTGCATATATTCCAAAAGGATATTGATTTAATAAGAAGATGGATCACAAATTGCGGATTTCCTGTGGACGAGGTTGAAAGTAGAGCCCAGGTTGTCTTCGGAGACGTTAGGGCCAATCGATTTCGCGTCTGCATCCTACACTTTACCGATGATATGTACGTACAATCAAAGTGCACAAAGAAGTGTCGACCCAGAATTCTTTGTAAATTGCTTCCAAATGCAATTCCGACTCAATTTCGGCACACGCTAGCTCGGGTGAGTAGTGGACGATGAATTTATGTTTGTTGGAATGTAGGAAAGTGGTCTGTATAACTATGTCTTCTCAATGATCTCTCGATTAATTTAAAATAGTGTAATGAAAAGGTAATTTCATGAACGGTTTAGAGTTTTTATTGTTTATTTCCATCAATGTTTTATTACTCAACTTTCCCTAGTTACCAGAATTACGCAACTTTTAAAATGTTTCACTTTAGACTACTTTCTCTATCCGCTTTTCGGGACACTCTAATAAATCAGTGAAATGTGACCCTTAGTAAAAACGTCCATAGTGCCCTTTAAAAGCTGCATGATGTTTTCGAAATGTGTTGGTTGACATGTCCTTCTTTACGTAGAGCTCACTGATGGAAGCACAGACCCTCCCAGTGACAAAACCACTGACACGTCTAGTATCCCAATGGTGAGCCCAACAGACATGCACAAAGTGATATTTTAGAGCATTGGATGCAGCCACATTTCTAATACTAATGTACCTTTTCCATTGTACTCTTTTCTGACAGTGTACTGAAAATGAAGGAGCAAGATTCTTCATCATTTACTTTTCCGGAGTCAACATCAACATCACTCGCCTATCAAGTAATTATATTGTGCTAGTCCTTAATATGCGAATAAACAATACATGCATGTGTTGTGCTTGGAATTTAAACATATTGAAAATTATGATGTACAGTACTAGTTATTTACACAAAGTGGCATGTATGGGTGTCTCTCAGTATGTACCATCGTCTGCAACTCATGTTTTCAGTTTAATTTTGCTTTCACATCCGTATTAAAAGTACTATGTTATAAGGGGATGCTGGAACTTCGACTACAATCACTTCCTCGTTCGCAACAGGCCCAGAGTATGAGGTATGCGTACTTACAGTTTCCTTGATACAATGAAAGTAAATCCTACAAAAGATATACTTTGATACTGAAATGCATGTAACCTTGCACTGTTTCAAACTTTTCTGATTCTGGTTCTACAATTACACTTCCTCCCTAATGCAGAATAGATTTGAAAGGAAACATTACAAAGCAAACTACTTTTGAATGCAACATTATAATCACTATGTTTTCTCAGATCAAGTCCATGTGTCATCTGGGAAGGTTTATCAGATGAAATCTGAAATGTATTTTCATACAAAATCACGTACACAGTTTAGAGGGGATGCTCATACCAATGTTCTATTTGTGTTGCAATAACATACCTTATAGTATAAGGTTTGCAATCATTTTAAACTACTTTGTGAGGAAGTGTGCTCTATGCGATGAAAGATTTTAAATGTAAGTTTGATTGACATTTAAACATTTTATATGATTCTTCTCTCCAAGGAATGTGCTGAAAATGTTGAATTTGAAGAGGCACATGGACCAGAGGTATACACAAGTTAATATGAAATACAATTGTGCATCACGTTGGATTGGGATAACATTTTTATAATGTAATGTTTTGAAATTCGTCAAGTTGGTTCTATTTGTAGATATGTACATAAGTTTGTTTGAGTCGAAAAGAAATTTGCTTTATTTAGCCATATAAAAACGCTAGCTTTATGTTGCGGTCGGCAAATCAAAGTCCACGGTTTCGAAGCGAATTAAGAGAACAAGGGTAAAGAACAAACCAGTTTGTTTTGGAGAAGTTTTTAAGTGGATGTTTTAGTCATGTTATGTTTTTAGGTGAAAAATCGTATGTTCTGTATGTGTGGTATACATTGAGCATGTTTTTCTATAAATCTGTTAGAGGCCCAGAAGGAGGAGTGTAAAGACACGGACAAATACTGAAACCAGACATTTCTTGCCAAACGGATTTCACAATGGAGCAGCTTCTGTTTGAGGCACAGCGTGGTCCAGGCAATATTCAGACTCATGAAAGTGTTTCTCGCACTCTGAAACACTTGTGTGGGAGCGCAATACAAATATAATATCAATATCAATGATGCATATGTCCAGTGGTCAGAAAACGAATGGAATCTCACCTGCAAACCATACAAAGTTACCATAGACCATTGCTACTTTGTGGAAAATCACCCAGATGAAACTGAAGATAATGAAGATGCATTCCAATTGCTTGCAGACCCTTTGACACAATCTACACCCTCTATAAATGTCCCACCCACCAAACATTCAATGTTACCTGTTTCTCCAATTCATGCGGAAATGTCACAGACTGTACTAACAGAGGCTGAAGCATCAAAGCAATTGACTGACAAATTTGCTCAAGAACTCAACTCCAGTATGCCTAATTTGGGAGAATTGTCCAACACCATCTAGTCGCAAAACACAGTACTGCAGGATGATTGGCTATTAAAGGAGCAAAAATACATTGTATTTGACTGCTACCTGCTAGTGATTGTACAAATTATTAAATGTGATCATCAAGTAAGAGGGAGCATATGCGGTGAGCCATTGGTGAATTTATCTCATGTATTACAAGGCACTGACCTGAAAATCCAGGCCAGCTGTGTCCACCTCCACAACACATTTTCATGGTCTGCTCAGCCGATGCTCGATAAAGTGCCTGCTGGAAATGTACTTTGTTTAGCAGCTTTACTGTTCAGCGGATCGACTTTCAGTAAGATTTCCAGTTTCTGCCAATTTGTGGGACTTGAGTTCCTTGCTAAAACCCAGTAGTACAAATATCAGAGGGAATTCTTATTCTCTGCTATTAGTAATGCCTTTATACTCAAACAGATGTCAATGGACAGTACATTCTCTGGCAAACGTGTCAGGCTTGCTGGCGACAGACAGTGTGACAGTCCAGGATTTTCCGCCAAGTACTGCACTTATCACTTTCAAGACATCAAAAGTAAACAAAATATGAGTTTGGTCATCATGCAGGTATCTGAATGTACATCGTCTGTGGACATGGAGAAACATGGTTTCATTAAATCCATTGAACATCTGGAATCCAGGGGAATGCAAATAAACCTCATAGCCACTGACAGGCACGTTGGAATTGCAAAGGCCAATGCGAGATCAGTTTCCATAAATTCAGCATCAATTTGATGTATGGCACGTTGCCAAATCAATCAATAAACAAATTACAGAAGCTGGTAAAAAAAAGGGTTTGGAAAACCTTTTAAAGTGGTCTCAGTCTATCAGCAAACATCTTTGGAGGAGCTCCAAAACTTGTGCTGGATCTGTAGAAATTCTACTAACATTTCCACAAATGTGCAGATTGACCTTTATCGAAGGAGCAAGGAACGCACGAAGAACTGGTTGGTGCATGTTCCCCTCCACACACAGCACTTGAGAAGATCATGTACGATAAAATGCTTTCAAGAGACCCGAACGGACTCACTGAATTCTGCCATACTGGAGATTTGGAGGTGTTCCATAATGTATTAAAAAAGTATTATTTTACGCCAATATAATCAGGTTTATGGGGCAATGATTTATTTCTCTTACCTTTCCTTCATTTATATTGCTTATCCTCTGTCTAGAAGACACGTATCTGGGGTTGCTGTTGGTACACTTGGTCAGAAGAGAATTGCCCTAGCATTTGGGTGCTGGACCGCCCATGTGGTTGGGAGAAAGACTGATATGCAAATGGATATGTGCCATCTGTGAAAGGTATTAACACAAGGTACTGGTATGTATGCAGATTGGCCTATAGGGAGGTGTAAATGAATTAAAGCCCTACCTCTGGTCCAATCCTATGTACCCTCTTGGGTAGTTACATCTACATATAATTTGTATACATCTCAAACCAAAACACCAAAGAGAATCATTCAAGCTTGTATAAATTTGAAACAAGGCTTTATATTAAAGAGTTGTGCATGTAGTGAATGCCCAAAAGGTGGGGGCATATACAATCAATGACACAGATTATACATACTTAAAAAATCCTTCTAAACATATATTGGAATAACAAAGTACAATGAAACGAAATAAAAATGAAAAATTGAAACAGGAAAGACAAGAAAGTCATTAAAACATGATGAGAAATCAATGTAATATTTCCCATAGTGTGATAACATCAAAATAGACAAAACTTGAAAAAGGTAACAAATACTTTTTTTCAATAATATGTGGTCATATTGAATACCTATGAACTCCCAGTGTAAACATTATTGTACATTGGGGTGGGGTCTGCCAACGCATGAGGGGGAAAAAAAGGAAAAAGCAAAAGGACAATAGAGCCAGGAAGTCAGCAGAATTTCTGAAGGAAGTATCCTGACTAACTGAAAAAACAAATTTTGCAATTGAGTGTGAGGTCCAATTTTGATCAGATATTCTAGGAGGGACCTCAAATCCCCTCTAAACAGTGATGCGTTTCGGCGGTATCAAGTGGATGAAAAAGATGCTCTTCACAGCTGAAGAGACTGCTCCGCCTTCATCAGGGCAGTAATAGCAAGACCCTGTAGAAAACAAAAGGAAGGAAGGAGGAAAAAATAAATTTAGTAAAAGAAGAAAAGGAGTTAGAGGAAGAAGAAAAATTGAATGGACACGATGAGGGGAATGATCTATACAAAGCAATGTATTGTAGACGAAATGCAGTAGTCTAGATGCAAACTAATGAATATGGTCATGTTTGCCAATCACATCATAACCATGTCTAGGTCTCCTAACGTTTGGGGATCCCCTGGTAGACTACCCGTGGGTCCCCCCCGTGGAGAACAAAAGATAATGGTGTGGGTTCCCCTTACAAAAACAAATCGCATGGGCCCCAACTACCCACACCGGGTTCGCCAACCCCACTGGGTGTGGGACAGCAGGCGGGGCGGGCGAGAGAGCAGCAGCAGCCGGTGAGGGCCTAAGTGGACTGGAAAAGTGACTGAGAAGCTAAACTGAACGTCACTTACCAAAAGTGATGTTGGAAAAAATTGAAATCTGTGGCACGTAGTCGTTTGTTCATGCATCAGGGAAGTGCATGTAGTGCCTGTATGGAAAGCTGGGAAGTCTCCAGAGTCCAGGCATCCTGGTAGTCGGTATCGCCAGACCATGTAGACAGTATCTGGAAATATACAAAAGAAATGTGTCCATGCAATGTAAAATCAAGGGTGCAGGGAGATGAGGTCAGGGAGATGGCCATATGGGCCTCCCTGACCTGGGAGGCGGGGCAGATAAACCGTAAGATTACCTGCAAGCTGTCCTATTTTGAACAAAAAGGACAGGTGTACCCGACTCCGGTCACTGTGGAGTCACTGAGTCCTATGTGGTATCAGTGAAAAGGATTAGTGCATCATAATGGGTTTGTGTCCTCAGATGCATTCTGGCCCATGATTCTGCAACTGGAGAGAGACACAGTAGATCAGAAAGAACAATGAAAGGGGGGCACATGGAAGGAGGGTTGCCCTAAGAGTGCCTGACAGTGAGGATAAATAGCCGTGCCAAAGGTATCGGCCGGACCAACTGAGGAGATATGGTGGTGTACAGTACCTCAGAAAATGGAGTGCAAAGCTCCATGGTCCGCAGCCCAAGCTGGAGGGAGAGAGAAACAGCCTGCGACCATACGTGTGCCGCGCTGAGAACTCCGCTCCGAGTGGCTGCAGGAATGCGGAAGAAAAGCATTTGTTCCCAGGGTGCTGCCGTGACGTGTAAGGGTGGGCGTGTGGGCTTGTGCCTGCTTTGTGCGCGGCAACCAATACGGTGCCTGCACATCCGCTGAGTTGCAGGGGGGTGTGTGTCCCAAATATCCAATCATGTCGAGGATCGAGGACTGTAGGGTGCGTGAGGGTGCCGGTCTCTAAATAAAACCTATCGGCACCCGGGGAGCGAGTGATCGATTCTCCAGGTTGGCAGCCGGCTGCCCAAGCTGACTGGAGCGCGAGACGATATCTGCGCGAGATTGATAAAGGCTCGTGACCCGGGGACAAGGTTGCCTCCACGGAACCCGGGGATGTCAGAGCCAGTGCTCGATCAAAGGTGTGTCTGGTCAGAGGGATCTGCCAGGTAGGAGTGGACTAGTGAGTGTGCATGTGCTTAACTAAAGCGCGAGAAAAAAATCTGCACGAAATGGATCAAGGCCTGTGGCCCAGGGACAAGGTAGCCTCCACAGAGCCCGAGGTGTCAGAGCCTGTGCTCGGTAAAGGGTATGTCTGGTCAGAGGATCTGCCAGGTAGGACTGGATTAATGAGTGTGCATAAAAAAGGTGTAGTCATGCAGACTGCACTGTAAAGATTCACGGGCTGTGTGGTGCTAAGAGGTGGAAGAACCAAAAAAAGACCATGAGACTGAGTGGTCTCATAAAGGAAGTTCCAAGTAGATATATGTACCGCATCTGGAGCCCATGGCGGTCCCTGTATGGAGATATTGTGTGGGGCAAATGGAGCATAAAGTGCTCGTCTTAAATTGTGTAGATTAGATGCCCATATCTAGGGTGAGCTGATAGGAAGGAGGTAATTAATTGAGTCCGTTCTCCAGGGAATCCAGTCTGTAGACCCATCTTTTTTCCAATTCAAGGAGTCTGTGTTGTACATTCTGGCCTGAATGGATCCTGTCCAGGACCCACCACAGAATATCGTCCGGAGTGTGAGAATTGGCCAGGAAATGTGCGACCAAGGGAGAGGTGGTTTTCTTGCATCGGATCCTCGAGCGATGTTCCGAGATCCGAACTCCAACATTTCGCATGGTTTGTCCCACGTATCAAAGGCCACATGGACATTCAATACAATATATAACCTGGCTGGTCTTACAATTGGATAGATTGTTTAGGACCTATTGTCTGTCGCCAATGTTAAATGTTTGTATCTTCTTGGTAAATTTACATACCGAACATGACCCGCACGGATAGTGTCCAGACCTGTGCGCGGAGGAACTTTACTGTATGAAGAGTGAACCAAATATTCCCTGATATTCCTTGCTTTGTTAAAGGCAAAACGCGGTATGGGGTCATCCATAAGTTGTAGTCTGACTATGGGCCAATATTTGAGGATCACTTTTTTAAAATCAGAAACATTGGGTCCATGAGTCATCACGCATTTTAGTCTTTCTTCATCGATGTTGGATTCCGGCCTTGGTGTCAAAAGTGAGTCCCGATTCGTAAATCTAGCCGTCTTGGTTGCGGTATTCACCAACGTTTTGGGATATCCGTATAAAAATCATTCAGAGAGGTGCAATTCCTTCTGATTCTTAGCAATTGACCATATGGCAAGTTCTGTTTGATGTGTTGTGGATGATCACTTTGATAGTGAATGAGAGTATTGCGATCTGTGGTTTTCCTGAAGAGGTTACAAGCAAGTTTGTTGTTAAGACATGTGATCTCCAGATCCAGAAAATGTATCCGTGTGGTACTGTAATCCATTGTAAATTGGATGTTGTTATTACAGGTATTCAGCCATTCCAAAAACTGTTGAAGGGATATATCATCGCCTGTCCAAATGAAAATAATATGGTCGATATATCGATGCCAGTGGGAAATTTTTGCGTTAATTTGACTGAAAATGTATTTTTCCTTGAAGGAGGCCATGAATAGAATAGCTAGGCTGAGTGCAAATGTTGCACCCATGGCCGTGCCTTTGGCCTGTAGATAAAACTGATTGTCAAAGGTAAACATTTTTTTACATAAGGCAAAAGTCGCTAATTCATTGATGAATTCTGGTGGGACCCAATGTGGTCCTGGCTCAGCGTAGTCCCGGGTCAGATGTTCATATAGGCATCTATCGCTGCATCTTGTGGGATAGAAGTATATAATGCCTTAATGTCCATTGTAACTAAGAGTTGTTCTGAACAAATGAAAGGCAAATTCTCAAATACCTGAATGGTATGTGTCGCGTCCCTGAGGTATGATTGAGTTTTGCTGCTCAAGGGTTTAAGGAAATGGTCAATGAATTGACCCAAAGGTTCCAAGATGGAACCACACCCAGAGACAATGGGTCTCCCCGGTGGATCCTGTGGGTTTTTATGGATCTTGGGGCGAGCGTATAAACAGGGTGTACGGTTAGAAGATGATCATATTGGTATACTGATCGTTTGTCATAAGGACAATGCCTCCACCTTTGTCAGCTGGTTTGATAATAAGGTGCCGATTGTTGGAAAGATCTTTAAGGGCTGTTCTCTCGCCCTTGGTTAAGTTCTGATTTAGTCTGTGCTTGTTTTGCTTCAATTGTCTGATGTCTCTCAAGACACATCTCTCAAAAGTGAGTAGGTTATCGGGTACCTGGTTGTCAGAGGGTGTAAAGGATGACTGTGGGTGAAGGCCCGTGTCCGGGTCTGCGTTTTGTATATTGTGATCTTGGAAAAAGACACAAAGGGCCTCATTAGGACCCAGGCGGACTTCGCGGTGCTAAATGCACCGCGAAGCATGGCGGAAAGCCGCCGATAGCGCCATGGGGGTTGGCGGATTTACCGCC
Source organism: Ambystoma mexicanum (assembly GCF_040938575.1). Lineage (NCBI taxonomy): Eukaryota > Metazoa > Chordata > Amphibia > Caudata > Ambystomatidae > Ambystoma > Ambystoma mexicanum. Next base: position 1,284,787,637 of record NC_090934.1, read on the forward strand.
CCATTCCGACCTCGGCGGAGCGGTAAATCCCCAATCCCCATTCTGCCCTTCCCCATTCCCATTTTTGCCCCATAGGGTATAATGGGAGTGGGGAAGGAGTTAATTACGCCACCGTAAAATACGGTGGCGTAATTAACAACGAGGTCCCGTAGCGCCATGGTTTTCTCCGCCTGGTAAAACCAGGCGGAAAAGGCCGCCATGGCGCTACGGGAACTCGTAGTATGGCGGAGAGGTACGCCATGCACTACGCTGGCGTAACACCCTCTCCGCCAGGGTCCTAATGAGGCCCACAGTCTTAAATTGCGAAAAAAACGGCGCATCTCTGTTTCGCCCTTATACCAGTCTGTGTCGCTGGTTGGTACAAAAGACAGATCTTTCGTTAGAAGTGAAATTTGATTGGGAGTAAGGTTAAAGTTATCCAAGTTGAAGATCGGTAACTGGTTATTGTCGGAAATGTGATCTAACGTCTCTGTCTCCTGGGTCGTCTCCGTTGTCTTTGGTTCGCTGTGTTCCAAAATGGAGGACCCCATCCCCTCCTTGTCCTCCTCTGCCTAAAAAAGGGAAAGGTGGGGGGTATGGGCCCTGGAATTGTGGTTGTGCGAATTGGTAGGGCTGATATGGAGGAAAATTCTGGTGGGAGCTTCCACCAGCCGAGCCCGAGCTACTTGATTCCGGAAAGGTAACTCTGCCTCGTCTGCCTCTCGGCAAGGATTGGGATCCACTTCCTTGTTTCCTAAGGGAATCAATGTAGCCGTCAGTCGTGTAAGGATAAATGACTTCAGTCCTGAAGTCTTTAATGTCTTTGTTCAATTTGTTGGTTTTCTTAGTTAGTGTGTCTTGAATTGTTCAAACTGTTTGTTAATGTTTGAAAGTTGTGCCTCTATATCAGTGAGTAAAGTGTTGGTCTTAAATTTAGATTCTTCTATCTGTAAGGTTCTTTGCAATTCTCTATTAATACGTTATGCTGTAGTAATAGCAAGGACCATAAGGTCTCTACTGCACTTCATAGCGATGAAGCTAAAGTTTGTGGTATATTCTTTATCTTCTAAAAATAGTCTGGGCTCGTTGCGCACTATTAATCCACTTGGTATGATGTTCTTTTTCAAATATTCCCGAAGGAAGTGCCCGTGGAGTTCAGTGCGGAAAGCTTTTTTTCTTAATGTTAGCTGTGCTTGATGAAGTAGTCGGCTGATTAGGATCTGGAGGGTCAAAGAAGGAAGGGCCCCGGCTTAACTGAATGGTTTCCTCCTCTGAGTAACTTAAAGTAGCATTCTCGGCCATCTCCGTGCCACCCAACCCCTGAGGTCAAGGACCCGGGTGGGTGTCGGTGCCCATGCGAGATATAAAGAGATAGGGGAAGAGAGTGAAATACCTAAGGCAGGATAAAGCAAACACAGTAATGAAGAAGCTTTACAAGGAAGCCTGAATGTGGCTATAATTGTGAAATCAATTAAACCCCACTTGGTGGGGTGCCCAACCACTTAACAACCGTGGTTGTCCAATAACATGTGAAAGGTACACTGAGGGTTGATGTCTGTCAAACCCTCTGCTAGACCCAAACCCCATGCACACATGCAATCCATGGCACTTGTGCTGATGGCCTCCCTTTAGCAGACACAATAAGTCATTCCAATAACGGATATGTTTTTTATATGGACGAAGTGCGTCCCGTCGACACTATAAGTTTGCTGAAAGGGCAATATGTTAAGATACAACAAAAGGGGGAAGAGAGGTCGACACTCGCCCCCGAACCACGGAGGCCGAATGAAGTCGATCCTCCCACCGTGGTTGGCACAGGTACCTGGTATAGTGAACTGGACACCATGTGGCAGCCAGTGGGGGGAAGAGGGTTAGGGAGAGGTTTTGGACAGGGTGGGGGATTTTAGGAACACCGGATAGAGGGTGAGGAAAAAACCTAGTGTGGATAGGACTGGGGACTTAACAGGAAAAAACCCTACACTGCCTAATACCTTGTAACACCCTCAATGGTTGCCATTGTCTCTGACGTACCCTCTTTGCACTCCTTGATACCTTTACCACATACTTCAGTAGTACACCTTGATACATGTAACTCATTCATCCTCTAACATGAACAATATGCATAGCAAGCAGGTTGGAACGTACATTTGGGAATAATCCCACTGAAAAAACATAACGCATGGCCTCAGGGGCTGGCATAAGCAACACTTATAAACACTGAACATGACAGGAAGAAAAACATGGAAACATCAGCATTTTGACCATTCACCATTCCAGCCCAACGTCTTTTCTAAACCAAAATTCTTAATTGCAGCATTGTCCGCTAAAAACCTGGGAGGGGGGCCTTGTGCTCACGTGCCCACATGCATGATTGTTTACACCTTAATTACAACTGAATCAGTCAGTCCGCCGTACAAGATTGTGCTCTTCAGCACAAGCGGAGCCTAGCGAAGAGTAATGCTGCCTTCCCCGAACATGGCCCCTCCCAGTGCAAAAGACGCTCGCTCATGCGCTCAAAACAAATGCAGGCAACAGTTTACACATTTCCACTTTTCTTAAGTCCGGGAGGCTCTGAAGCCGTATGGTGAAGCTCATAGCAGCTGCAGCCTTTTTGCCACTTTCCCCCGCTGCAACTCTCAGTCACGTCAGCCGCTGCCGCTTCTCAACACGAGTTCATAACGCTCCTTCGTTCCGCCGACATGGAGCTACGCACACACACAAAATAAGCCACACCTGCCGTGCGCCGTGGGCCCTTAATAAGCAGTTACTCATCACGATCAGCTGGCCACACGCGTGCACGGCGGATGACTACGCAATCCTCCCAAGTACTGCTGGGAAATGTAGTTTTTTCTCTAATTCCCTATCTATCCAGTCTCTGGCGCCGCCTGGTTCCTTGGCATCCACTCCTACTCTTATTCCTGACACAATGGAAAGGTGTAAAAATGATGTCATCCCAGACATGCAATCTATCATATGGCTCAAGTTGGCTGCATGGATCAAAGACCCTCAGCAACATTCACAAACCGTTCTCGATCCTGAGACCATACAATCTCTACTTTCCTTCCCTAAATAGTATCTCCATACAGCCATACGCTCCTCTAATTCTAACTCCATGACAGTCAAATTCTTCTCCAATCTGAGAGTGGGTGGCAGGTCTCTCTCCCCTGCAGGTGCCTGACCTCAGAACAGGATCCATGCCCCTGTCAGACTTCTGGAGCACCCTCTAAAGTTCTGCAAATGTGTAAAAACTGTACCCTTCTACACCGCTTTCCCTTCACCAGAAATTACCCAACTGCTGCAGTTACCGCTGGTCTGATCCTCGTGATTCCCACAGGATCCCCGGCCCATCCTCCGAATCAATACTACTCAAACCTACTAGCGACCTCAACGAAACTGGCAAAGTTTGGTCCAGACTGTGCCGAGGGTCGGTTAGTACTTGCATCACTTGTCGGTTTCCCCCTGGCACAACCAATCCCTTTTAGTTTAGTTAAGTTTAGTTAATTTATTTGTGGAGCGCACCAAGCCCGTGGGCATCTGGGCGCTAAGCTTACGGGTTACAGAAAAACATCAGGCATGGAATACAGTGGTATAATAGAAACAAAATTACAAATATACATTAGGCAACAGTAGAAAGTACAGAGTTACATATACATCATGATTTACAGGAGGCAGGAATTTACATATTCAGGTCAGGTCCAGGTTATGTGACCGGGATGAGGTGCTGCTCATGGAGCCATGCTTTGACCTTTTTCCGGAATAGGAGGTACAAGGGTTTCTCTCTTGGAGAGAGGGGAAGGGCATTCCATTTTTTAGCAGCAAGGACCGGGAAGCTAATCCCGCCTGCTCGTTGTTTGAATCGTGGGATGTTGACACAGTGCATCTGGGCTGTTCTGGTGGGCCCTTTGTGGTGTGACGAGAGATAGTGTTGGGCAAATAAATGGGAGCCTGGTTGGATAGGCACTTCTGGGTGCCCTCAAAGTTTTAAATGATATTTTTTGCTTAATGTTAAGCAATTTTATTGTGTGTCTGATTTCAGAGATGTGTTGTTTCCTTGGGATATTCAGGGCTGCTCTAATGGCGTTGTTTTGCATAACTTACATTTTGGTGAGGTTCTGTTGTGAAGTGCCAAGATAGAGCGCATTGCAATAGTCAAGTTTAGAAAGGACTTAGGCTCTTGCTATTGTGATGCAGTTGTCTGTAGTCATGTAGGGACGGCAGGCCGTAATAAGTTTACATGTGTAGGCGGAAGCTGAGGCCATAGCGTTAGTTTGTCTTGTTAAGGTTAGTGCTGAGTCAATGTAGATTCCTAGTGTTTTCACCACATTAGCAACTTTAATTATATTGTCATCAATATTGGACGGTTCAAAAGTTACAGAGGTTTTTGTGAAGGTGGATTTTTCAGAAACAGAGTCAAGATTCAAAATGAAAGATGCGCTTTAAAGATTAGGAATCAAGATGGACTTATACTAAGGGGCTGTGAAATAGCACGTCCAGTTTATTCAAGTTAGCTGGCGAGCACAAGAGGAGCAGCTCTGTCTGGGGGGCGTGGCCAACCGCCATGTGAGGAAGCCGTACCTTGGAGGAGCTCCGTGTAATACGCTCAATGATCCGCCGCCAACTAAAGATAAAGATTGCAAAAAAGCTTGAAAATAGTCTCATCGGACCGTGAATGCCCGGGGAACTTTAGTTTGCAAAGGTAGCGGGCGCCCCTCTCTCGACAGAACAAGGCCTGATAACCTGTTCAGTGGTTACTAACCACTTGAGAGTTCGCAGCCACTGCTTTTACTCACTGTGCCTTTCACAGATGGGAAATATCCATTTGCATATCAGTCTTTGTCCTGCCCAGGGGCAGTCCAGCACCGAAATGCAATGGCAATTCCAACCTGAACGAGAGTACCACCAGCAACCCCATACACGTGTTTCACCCTTGTTGGGGATCATCAGTGAGGTGAAGCTGATGCCTCTCTAAGCACAGTGAGAGGGAGACCACGTCTGGTTGCCCCCAGGAGACCTAGGGTTACCAATCCCAGGTTCCTTGAAATTTAGTTTGCAAAGGTAGCGGGCGCCCCTCTCTCGACAGAACAAGGCCTGATAACCTGTTCAGTGGTTACTAACCACTTGAGAGTTCGCAGCCACTGCTTTTACTCACTGTGCCTTTCACAGATGGGAAATATCCATTTGCATATCAGTCTTTGTCCTGCCCAGGGGCAGTCCAGCACCGAAATGCAATGGCAATTCCAAGCTGAACGAGAGTACCACCAGCAACCCCATACACGTGTTTCACCCTTGTTGGGGATCATCAGTGAGGTGAAGCTGCGGCTTGGAGCGGCTCCGTTCCCTCATTCCAACACTGCGACGCATGAGAGGGGAGAGACGCCGATGCTGGAAAATGGCGGCCGCATAGATGTCCGCCGCTCTGTGGAAACCAGCGGCCTGAATCAAGCCACCACCAGACCCGGGGGGCCCGGCCTTTGCCGCGGGGAGCGGGTGTCGAGCGATCGGCACTGGCGTGCTGAGGGGGGGGGCCGGCGCCCCGGTGTACCCGGTCGGCAGAACGGAAGGAGGAGCGTGGAGCCAGCCCGGCGCTCCCCTGATCCCCCAGCACCCCGGGACGGGGCTCCGGGAGGCATTTCGGAGCGACCGCGAGGCTCGGAGGCGGGAAGAGCCGCTTGCGCTGGCTGGGACGCCCCGCCACTGGACGACCCGCTGAGCGCCGCGGCCCCACAACAAGGTCCCTGACTGACAGCAGGAGGAGACAGCGGAACGACCGAAGAAGGGCGGTAAGGAGTCGGTGGGGGGGAGCGGAGATCTCTATCCCCCCAGCTTCCAAAACCGAGAGCCCTGCCCCTCACGGCCCCCGGACCTGTAGGGCCTGGCACCAGGAGGCGGAGCGGTGCGCTGGTGTGGGACGCCAACAGGGGCCAGCGTGGTGGGCCCCAGAGTAAACAGTGGCCTACACAGGGTGTGGGCTCCCCCAGTGACCGGAGCGGAGCGACCAGCGAAATGGAAACGAACGTGAACCCCTGGGGTTCCGAAACTGGGGCGCCCTGGCTGTAGCGGAGGGACAAGACACCGCGACACACCATACCCCAGATAAGACACCAGCTGAACTAGGCATCGGTGGGCCGTTTCCCCCGGACTTATACCCAAGCTTAACCCCCGAACGTCTTCTTAAACCATCCTGCAGAGGCCTCCGCGCCACAAGCGCCCTAACGCCCCGGCTTTGCCTCGGATCACCCCTACCCCCTGCAGCAGCCCTTAAGGATAGAGGGCAATGCACTCGGCCATATAACGCAGCGCTGCGCTCCCACGAGACAGACCACCCCGACTACCACCCAGGGCCAACAGAGCACTCGGCAGGCCGCCACACCACTTAAACCATGTCGGTTAAAAACGCCAGAGGCAAACATAGACAGACCACTATGGAATCCTTTGCCGCCTCTGGGGCACCCGGCCCGGACGCCACCCACGCCAGCAATGAGGCACCAAATGCAGAAGCGCCTGAACCATCGAATTCGCAACTTCTGGAGGCCATCATGACACTCCAGAAAACCATGGAAAATAAGATAGACGCTGTGGCCATAGACTTGAATCTGCTACGACAAGATGTGCGATCCATTGCCAATAGAACAGACACCCTAGAAACCCAAATAAAGGAACACTATGAGTCCAAAGCTAAGCTCTCAAAGGAAGTGGACGTCCTTGTACAGAAGGTAAAGAACCTCGAAGATAGAGCCGAGGAGGCAGAGGGAAGGGCCCGCAGGAGTAACATCAGAATCATCGGCCTACCCGAGGGAATCGAAGGCAATGACCCCACGAACTACGTCGAAAACCTACTTATACACGAGATTGGCACGGGGAAGCTGTCTCAAGGCTTTACTATTGAGAGAGCCCACCGATCCCTAGCCAGGCGGCCGCCACCTGGAAATCCGCCCAGGCCTATAATAGCCAAAGTACTGAATTATAAAGACAGGGAAGCAATCCTGGCCTTCTCCAGGCTGGGCGGTTCCATACAGAGAGACTCCGCCAAGGTCACCATTTACCCCGACTACACCCTACAGGTCCAGAGAAGCAGGGCTATGTTGAACCACACCAAAGCCAGACTAAAAAATGCAGGATTGCGATACATGCTCCTATATCCGGCCAGATTAAAGGTTCTTCACAACAACAAGGCCCATTTATTCGATACTCGCGCTGAAGCGACTGAATGGATGGACACAGCACAGATCCCAGACTGGGAACCGAAACAGCACAAGCCTAAACCGCCCGTCCCATGAGATCGCTCATACCATCCCCAAGCAACATCTACCACATACTCAGAACTACTAGATAAAGAGCGGCAACCCAGATGCAACCGGAGCCACACCGACCACGGAAATACTTCACACTTGTTACAATCACGAGGTGAAGCCACACCCGCCCTAGAACTATCTCTTTTTTGGGTAATTACCCGCCCTTAGGGCACCTAGGGACTTAGGTCCATGGGGCGGAAACGGGAATGTCAGAACGGGGGATACCCCGCTAGACGAGTTGTTACAAGTTCATTTAACAGTTAATGTTTATGGGGACAAAGAAGATCAAGACCAACGAACACACCGCAAACCACTAAAACACCCAAAGATGTCAATGGAACTGATCAGATTCACTCGCCACATGATAGGCCGCCGAACCAAGAGCCAGACGCCGCCGGGCAGCCCACCCAGGTACTCTCACCCACACCACATTCATGGCTAATGCGATTAGAGTAATGACATGGAATGTTATAGGGTTGAACAGTTATATTAAGCAACACAGAGTCTACACCTTCCTTAAACGCCACAAGATAGGCATTGCCTTATTACAAGAGACCCACCTGAACGCACGGAAATTAGCAGCGCTGGCCGGGGTGTGGAGGGGGACCCTAATAGGCACCAAGTACTCCAGCTACGCCAGGGGGGTGCTAATATGGATAGCCCCTAACATGCCCATCAAGGTGACGCACACTAACATCGATGACGAAGGTAGAATGGTCCAGATACGTTGCACTATAGAAGGCAAGGAACTATGCTTGGTCAACACTTATGCCCCCAACCACGACGCCACGGTCTTCTTTAGATCATTGTATACCCGATTGAGCCCAAGCCGAAATGGCACGGTCATATGGGGGGGATCACAATTGTACTCTAGAGCCACGCATGGATAGATCAGACAGTAAACATTCTCAGCCCTCCCCGCCCGCAAAAATATTAAAGGCCCTTACACAACAATATGCCCTATGCGACCTCTGGAGAGCACAGCACCCCGAGGGTAGAGCCTACTCCTTTTATTCACCACCGCATGCAGTACACACTAGAATAGATAGCATACTGGTTAGCGATGAACACTTAGACGCGTTTGAAGACACTCAATACCTGGCTAGAGTGCTGTCGGACCACTCCCCTCTGATGACCACATGGTCCCTAACTGCGCCCAGACCCCCTATACCCACATGGAGGCTCCGGAGTGAAGCGTTACTAGACAAGGCATTCTGTGAACAAATAGGGCAATGCACATCCGCCTACTGGCAAATAAATATAGACAGTGTCCAGCATATCAACACTGCCTGGGAGGCATACAAAGTAGTGATAAGGGGGGACATGATAGCCGCTGCAGGGGGCGCCCAAAAATCCATCACTTCCCAGCTGACGCGTGCAGAAGACGAGCTACAACACCTAGAGGCTTCAGCCTCATCGGACCCTGCCCAAATATGCAGAGCAGTCAAACTAAAGCAGGCCTGCCTGCTGCACTGGGAGGCGCTCGGGAGGCTCAGCTATGCCAAACACATTGAAAGAAGCCATGCCCTAGGCGACAAACCTGGGAAGTTGCTAGCGTGGCTATATAAACGAGAGGCCCCTAGACAACCCATCTGCCAAATCCGGGATGCAGCAGGGCTAGAAACATACTCACAAATGGATATCAACCGCACTTTTGCAGAATACTACCAGAAGCTCTACACTGACCCCTCACCCCCCACTGACATGGCAATAGAGGATGTGTTAGACATCATTAGGCTACCACACCTCGAGGAACAAATGGCAGAGTCCCTGGAAGGCCCTGTCACCCCTGAGGAGGTAGCGACCGCCATCAGATCGCTGCCCTCCGGGAAAGCACCGGGACCAGACGGACTCCCAGGAGAGTTCTATAAGACCTACGAAGATACACTGGCCCCGTTATTGTCCCAGGTGTTCAATGAGGCGTATGAATTAGGCTACCTCCCGGACACCATGAGAGAAGCAACCATCATCCCACTGCTAAAGCCCAACAGGGATGCCACAGACTGTGGGTCATACAGGCCCTTGTCCCTATTAAATGTGGACAGCAAGATTCTGACGGCATTACTGGCCATGAGGTTGCACAGAGCCATCCCGATCCTAATCCACCAAGACCAGACAGGGTACGTGCCGGGCAGAACCATCACGGAAAACCTGCGCAAACTACACCATGTCATTTACAGTACCGAGGGTAGACGAGAGAAATGCGCAGTAGCGTCTCTGGACGCCTCAAAAGCGTTTGACTCGGTTCGCTGGAGGTGGCTTCTAGCTACCTTGTCCAAAATGGGGATGGGGCCTAGCTTTATTAAATGGGTTACACTCATTTACACTAACCCAGAGGCCAGAGTGCGCACCAACAAAACTTATTCGGACAAATGGAGGTTATCCCGAGGTACTAGACAAGGTTGCCCCCTGTCCCCCATGCTATACATCCTCGCCATCGAACCCGTTGCAGCATACCTCAGACAGGAATATGGAGACGTAGGCATTGAGATAGACGGTGTATCCCATTTGCTCTCTATGTATGCAGACGATATGCTCCTCTATCTGAGGAACCCTGAACACACACTGCCCTACATTCTAGAGACCCTGGAGGGGTTTCAAAGAGTCACTGGCATTCACATCAACCATAGCAAATCCTGCTTGTTCCCCCTGGCTGCCTTGAGCGAGCTTGCAGCCGACAAGCTCCCTACACTAGAATTGAAATGGGAACCCACCTCCTTTAAATACCTGGGCATTGTGATCCACAGAGACCCTAAGACGGAACACATCCTTAACACAGTCAGGGCAAAGGAAGGCCTAGCAAAATCAATGAACTTTTGGGGCAGGCTGCCGCTTTCGGTGGCTGGCAGGGTGGGGCTGCTCAAGATGGTAGCATTACCTAGGCTTCTTTACCATTTAACCAACGTGCCATACAACATCCCACATCAATTCTTTAACTACCTACATAAGCTCTGCAGAAAATTCCTGTGGCAAGAAGGAAGGCACAAAGTGGCCCTGGGCACGATGCAAAGACCCTATGACAAGGGAGGCCTGAGGGTCCCCAACTTTGAACTTTACTATTTGGCCGGACAGCTAAAAGATGTGATCCAGTGGATGGCGGATGGCGCTTCTACAGACACCCGCCTGCTGCAGCCAAGCATCGCCCAATCGCTACTGAGAGACCTGCTGTGGGTCGAGCCATGCCAAAAACACCAATACCCATACTTAGTCCAACCTGGAACTCAGATTTGGAAAAGAGCCAGTAAATCCATGAGCCTCAAGGACCCCTACTCCCCACAGATCCCGATAGCTGCACTCATGGTAAACAGACCGGGGAGTCGGAAAATAATAAGAGACACATGGGAGCTGTGCGGCGTTGCCACCCCGGGGGACCTTGTGCATGACCAGGGCATCCTGACATTTGCTGAATTGCAGGAAATCTCTGGATTACACACGGGTCAATTCCTTCTGCACAATGCTGTAGCGAAGAGGGTTGCTGCCCGCTGGCCATCTGTAGAAAACTTGGACACAGGACATGAAAGGATCGAGAGCCTGCTGGCGGCGGCGGAAGGGAGCCACGAGACCTCCAGGGTTTACGAAACGTTGCTAGACAGTACTACCCAGCACAGCCTCAAGTGCAAGGCAAAGTGGGAAATGGAACTTGGACAGCAATTTGAAGATGCTGAGTGGGAATCCATTACAAGATACCACAAAAAGGTATCTAGAAATGCCAGATTTCAGCTTATACAGTTCTACATAACAAACAGAGCATATCTCACCCCGGCAATCATTTCCAGATTCAACGAAGCCAACAGCAGGGGATTCCTCAAGTGTAACGAACCCCACGCAGATATGACCCACATGTTCTGGGGGTGCCCCGCAATACAAACCTTCTGGACACTAATCAAAACCAAAGTGGCTGAGGCTGACGTCACCCTGGAGGTGCATACGCCCACAGCATGCATTCTGGGAAGATACCCCAGGAACCGGAAGAACAAGCCACTGAATAAGCTAAAAGACCTAATGTACATCCTTGCAAAGCGACGCATCGCCATGTGTTGGAAACGCCCCCAGGCCCCGTGTTTAGTAACATGGTGGGAAGACCTCCGGAGATGGACACAGGCCGAAACAGGGGCCTGGTAGAACGCCCGAAGCCAGCAAAGACTGGACACCTCTGCCGACCTACTCCAATGGGTGGAGCTCACGGTGACGCTATTCAGCCCCAAGATGGTGGACTCATCGGGTGAAAGTACGATCACTGTGGAATAAAATGGAAAGGACCTTGCGGTGCAGAGCGAAATGGTCTTGCAAGTTGGGAGGGAGGGAGGGAGGGAGGGAGGGAGGTGCGGGGTAGGGGGGGGAGTTCAAAAGGTGTTGTATGCGGCCAATTCAAGGCCCTGCTGTTTGTATGTTTACCTTAAATGTAATAAACAAATATTAAAAAAAAAAAAAAGAGGAGCAGCTCTGTCTTATCGTCGTTAAGACAGAGCCCATGCTTCGCCATAATAATAATGAGGTAAATGTTGTTGAGGATCCCACTGCCCACAGTGTAATCACCAGTGATGGGGATGTGTATCTGGGTGTCATCCGCGTAATTAGTGTAAGTGACATCCAAATAGTCAAGCTCATCAGAAAGAGTCTTAGTGAAAACATTGTAGAGAGTAGGAGACACACAAGAACCTTGGGGACCCCGCAGGTGACAGGAGTAGGTGGGGCAGAGGCTGAGGGTGCAAAGACCCTCATGGATCTGTTGTGTAAGTGATTTCAATCCAGCACTCCCACTAAGTCAATGCCTAGGATGGGATGCCCAATGGAAACCCTTATTTATATATTTTTATGTCAAAAGTTTGTTTTATTCTGGATGATGTACCCTTATATAATGCCCCTCTCTTTGAATTCCCCCGGTCTCACTGAACCAAGAAATAGGTTTGTTTTGCAAATTAAAAGATTTATTTGAAGAATTGAACAATATACATATATCACACTTTTATGAATATGAACAATATCTGAATATCACACTTATGAATATGAACAATGATCAGCAATGGGTAATATTACAATAGCGACAGTCTCTTTAATCAATTAGGAGTAGGCATAGGAAGATGAATCTAGCAGAGAATACTTTGTATGGGTTCAAGAAATTGCAATGATAGGAAAGAATGCAACACAGAAATAAACTTGATATGAATTGAACCAAAGACAATGTAATCACTCTTTCCCCTGTGACTACTCACTCCCCCTAACATGCAATATGAAGATATGGAATGAGGGCACACAGGTATCAGGAATAACAATCAATAATGCAGTTCAATCCCAATTCCCCCCAGCAAGCTTAGAGAGAACAGGAATGCTTTAAAAACAGGTCAAAATGCTTTTGAATGTGATTTGCAATGAATGGGAAAAAAGCTAAAATTATTTTAATTCACTAAATGGATTCAGAACTAGTGAGAGTTGCTTTGGATTGGTTCAGGTCAACACTAGCAATGATTATAGAATGATTAGTAGATGGAAAACGAAATTCAGAATTTGGAAGCGAGAAACAGCTATTTTTTACATGGGGTGAAATTTAGCCAAATGCGAAATCGCAGCAACTTTTCCGCATGCTGGAAACGCGATTACGGAAAAACTATAAGGTATTGGAATGTCGTTTTGGGTGCATTTGAAAGCTGAGGATGTTAGCTTCAAAATGTCATTTAAATTTCGTTTCTAGGACAGTTCAAAAGTTACAGAGGTTTTTGTGAAGGTAGATTTTTCAGAAACAGAGTCAAGATTCAAAATGAAAGATGCGCTTTAAAGATTAGGAATCAAGATGGACTTATACTAAAGGGCTATGAAAAGTACAAGCTACCCAACGGGACAACCACCAGAACAGGGTGCCTTCCGCTCTGATTGCTGTGCGCTTGGACACTTGACCTTCTTCAGAAAATATCAGCGCACAGATGATTATCTCTACAATTATCACAGACTATCTAATGAGTGTTATAAGATGCGTCACGAGAGCTTAAATTACCTTTCTTTACTGGAGAGCGCTGAGTTGAGGCTGCCAGTATGTCGATGAATCACAGCCGAGGAAAGTGCAACACTAGGAACCGACCCAACCCCCTCCTGACGATAAACGAGAGGATGAGACTGAATCAGCTCCCAACGCCACGAGGGGTCCTTCTCTGTATTAGCGTGACGTTGAGACAGTGTTACCACTGACAGAGAAGGCCAAGCAGAGTCCAGTAAGCAGATCCAAAAGCGAGTCTTCAGAACTCCTCCGGAAGGTAGAGCACAGATACCGGCAGGGCACAGCGCAGGCAGAAGGAGGCAGGAAGAACAGCCCACCCAGGGAAGATAACTCCAAGAAGAGGGAGCAGGGGAAGGAAGACCCAGACAGGCCAGCTAGAACCCCAGTAATAGAATCAGGGGGCAGGCAAGGGGTAGAGGAAGGGCAGTAGGCAGGAAGGACTGGGACTGGGGACCCAAGAAGAATACAGAGAAGCAGGCTAGGCAGGTAAGCACAATCGGGAAGGGAACTGGAGGCAGAGACAAGCAAGGCTCCAGCAGCGTACACACGGAAGAATCACGTTGAGACGCAAGTCTCCGTGTGTACGGAGCCTCTTTAAAGTTCCGGGCCAAGACGAGGCTTGGAACGCAAGCACCCGCTACTGCGCATGCGCGGAACGTCGGATACTGACGATCCGCGCATGCGCAGAACATTCAAGATGGCCGCGCCCATGGAGCCGACCCGGACCGCGGGGCGTCGCGAGGGAAGACGCCAGCGCGGTTACAGTCTCCACGAGGGAGACCCTCGTGGCCGAAGAACCGGGACCCCAGAACAGGTAAGTGGCGCGCGCGAGCGTAGCGTGACAATGAGAAGAATTCAGGATGGACACAAAATTCTATAATGTAGTTCTGGATAGGTTGAAATGGATTGAATAGAATTACTTTAAACTAAGAGATGACTATGGACAGTTCTATACTAAATACTCACTCCTATGGCTTTGGAATGGAATGGGCTCGTCAAAGATCTGGTCAAGGGTTTGGACTTCACTCGCCACCGGACAGGATCAGAGCACCTGGACTCTGCTCTCAGCAAGGCACTCTGGTCTGTGCGGCCTCTTGGACTGGATCTGACGGGTTGGTTTTGGGTACAGCTCTGCTCTATGGGTCTGGATCTTGGTTCTAGCACAGGGTTCATAGCTAGAACAGCAAAACAGCTCAGCCAGGCTGTTGGATTTTGTGGTGCCCCTTGGAAGTTCAGGGGTTAAAATCAGGTTGCTAGATTTTAAAGGCCTGCTGAAAAGGGTTCAGCTTTTTGGATTAGGCCTCTGCTTCAGGGTTCTAGAGTCTGGTTCTAGAGTCTGGATCTGCAGTATGGTTCTTTCTGCAGGGTGCTTCGCCAGGGGATCAGTTGATGAGTGAGAAAGTGTCTGTGTGTGGGTCCTCAACAGTCCCTATTTATCAATTTTCCAAAGTGGGTGAGGAGGCTGATTGTCTATGCCCAACCCTCTAAGGATCTGATAGGTCAGAGAATTCCCCTTCTCCTGATTGAAGAAAGGAACAGTGTGTCATCATGTGTCAGAGTGTAACGCTCACCTGGTATCCACGGGGACGTCACTCAGCCTGTTCTGACCTCTTACGACCTCAAACCCCTCCCTGGACGCTATTCGACTGGAGACTGGGCCTGAAACACAGGATTGGTAGAGTTTAACTCCCTATTGTCTCTGTGTGCTTGAACCCCTTCTTCCCTGGGCTCCAACCCTTTACCTTTGATCCAGAGCTCACCTTGTTTTCTTTGATAGTGTGTTCTCCGTCCTGCCTTCAGCGCAGGGGCGCGTTGATTGATGCGGGCTTGTTGCTGCCTAGTTACTTCACTGGCAAGAGCAGGTATGTTTAATGAGTCTTTTGAACAGTTCTCTAACTTCTTTCCTTTCCTTCCTTAGATGATGGCCGGCGTCCGGGGATGGCGGCGTGCTGCTGAGATGAGTAGCGCTGAAGGTGAGTGAGAGCGCGACAACTGAGTTCTTTTTCTGTGTCTTTTAGGTGCCGCGACGTTTTCAGCGTGGATGCCGGTTACGAAGAACAAATGCGGTGGGTAAGCGTGGTATGCAGCGCCTCTAGATGTTTCCACGCTAACCTGGAGTGTCTTTTCCCTCTTGCAGATGGATGAGAAGTACCGGAGACAGAGTTCCCCCAGAGTGGCTGGGATTCAGGTAAGCGTTTGAAGCTCGTACAGTATTTAAAAATAAGCGAAGATTTGCAGAATGCTTACTAATGCCGTTTTTCTGTTCTTTTCCCTTTTCCTTAGGAAGCGGCATGTTCCTACCGGTGTTCTTGTTCTTGCAGGAGCTGAGCGCAGAAGAAAGATGCAGGCCTACTGGAGACCGATCCGAACACGGTGAGTGTCACGCTGCAGGTGCAGAAAACACAAAGCATGTTTCGAATGGATTGTGTCCTCCCACGTATTCCTCATCTTGTGATAATTCGTTATCTCCAGATTCGCTGCTTCGGAAAAAAAAATTCTCGGCAGAGGGCGCTGTGCTCAAGGTTGTGGCGTCGATTGTCCCTCGACGGACTCCGTACTCTGTCAACGTCACCGATGGTATAAATAGCTCGAGCCGCGCCCGTTGCTTCAGTTCCGTTTTTCCGATCGCTCCGCTATCGAGAACGGCGCGCTTCTATTTTCTGTGAAGAAAATGTCGTCATCTTCAACGCGTTCGACACCCAGGACTGGGTTCAAGAAGTGTGCAGATTGTGGGTCTAAGATGTCGATCACCGATCCCCACTGGATTTGTCTCTGGTGTTTCGATTCCAGTCACCGAACCGACGACTGCGGGTCCTGCCAATCAATGACCGAGAAAGCTCTTCGTGAGAGGAGAGGTAAACTGTCGGTGGGGAGGGAGGCCTCAAAAAAGGTTACGTCAGAAAAACACAAGAAAGCGACTGATTCTAAGGAATCGGATGGCCATAGGCACTCAAGAGATCTAGGAGTAGATCGAGATACTCTTCGTCATCATCGAAAAAAATGGAGGAAACATAGATCTCCCTCATCATCATCTTCTTCTTCAGAGTCGACCGAAGAAATTCGTTGTCCCACTAAATCGGATTCTCCCAGTAAGTGGGAAGAATTCCGCAAAAAGATGATGGAGGTTTTCGAGAACGCGGCCCGACCCCTTCGAAAGACCCTCGAAAAAGCCATACCCCTAAAGTCGCTCCATTGGACGACAAAGGGAAGTCCAAGGCTACCATGGCAAAGAGCGGTAGCGTTGAGTAATCCAAAAAAACTCGAGTCGATGTAAAACCATCGAAGACACTTCGAGAGTCGAGCACTTCTCCAGTGCCATACAAGAAACACAAGTCGTCGAAGACTTCGACGACTTCGCCCTCTGCGTCGATAATTTCGACTCCAAAGCCAAAAACATCCTCGACGCCATTATCAAAGTCATCTTCAAATCTATGTCAGCATTTTATGAAGAGTCTGCTTCAGAAGAAGACAAGGTTACTCCTTTGGGAGTTACCTATGGTACAAGACAAGTTCCTGAGGAACTTATTGACCAGGAATCTAGAATGAGAAACCTGAGTGATACTCTATATTCTGCCAGTGGAGTTGACACATCCCCAGAATTAGAGTTCGCCAAACCTGATCCTGCAGAGCATGGAGATGCTGGGTACAGGGGTCTTATGACCAGGGTAGTTGAATATATGGGTTGGGGTAATACTTCACCCATTTTTGAACAAGATGACATGACGGATATAATCGTCAAGGGACCTCAGAAAGATCCTGTTCTCCCTTTCCACAGGGCCCTTCAAAGGATTGTGGAGAACAACTGGGAGAAACCAGAGACTATTGCTGCTGCAGATAGCACTTTTCCAAGAAAATATAGACCAGCTGGAACGGATCCTGAATATTTGAATAAACATCCGACTCCAGAGAGTTTAGTCATTCAGGCAGCATCTACTTCAAAACAAACTGCTTATCCAACTATCCCTCCAGATAGAGAGGATAAAAAAATTGATGCTTGGGCACGTAAAGTTTTCACGTCAGGCAGTATGACACTTAAGTCGGCAAATATCACCTCTACCCTAGCCAGGTTTACCCATACCCTGTGGGATTGTATTTCGGCGGCGGCTGATCATATTCCGGAAGGCGAGGAAAGGGAAGGCTTCCTGAATATAGTCAAAGACAGGAAGGAGGCAATGGGGGAATGTCTCCAGTCTGGACTGGATACTGCTGATAGTATCAGCAGATCCATGGCTGCAAGCGTTGTGCTACGCAGATTTGCGTGGTTGAGGAAGTCGGGGTTTGCACCAGACGTGCAAGCTAGACTCCTCAACATGCCCTTTGATGGCTCGAGGCTCTTTGGCAGAAAGGCTGATGAAAGCCTAGCAAAACTTCAGACCTCGAAAGCGGCAGCTAAATCACTTAGCGCCTCTTTGCGCCAGCCTCTAAAACCCTATTCCGGCTCATCTTCCTGAAGGGGTCGTTCTTTTCGATACTACTCCTCTTTTGGTAGCGGAAAAGGACAGACTTCTCAAAGGGGCAAACGATACTTCCCTCGTGGAGCACGAGGAAGAGGTGCAAAGTCAGCCTCAGGAGCGGCATCTGTACCCTCAGCCACTCCTGCAGCCACCTCCAAATCCCTCTGACACCTTGTTACACAAAACACCAGTGGGAGGCAGGATCTCTCAACATCTGAAGGAATGGCGGGGCATTACCTCAGATGCTTGGGCACTGGAAACAGTAGCCCAAGGTTACTGTCTCCCCTTTCTAAAAAGGCCTCAGAATCATCCACCGGGAGCCAACTCCGCCAAAATTCCAGATCCGCTCCTGTTGCAGGAAATTTTAACCCTACTAGAGAAAGGTGCCATAGAACCGGTACCTGTAGCGGAGAGGAACAGGGGTTGGTGCTCCCCATATTTTCTCATCCCAAAAAAGGACGGAGGACTGAGACCCATCTTGGACTTGAGAAACTTGAACAAGTTCCTCAGGAAGGACAAGTTCAAGATGGTGACTCTTTCTCAGACCCTTCAGGCTCTCCAACTCCAAGATTGGTTGGTATCATTGGACCTTCAGGATGCTTACTTTCATGTGCCAATCCATCCAAAGCACAGAAAGTACCTGAGGTTCGCGATTGGCAATTCTCATTATCAGTTTTGAGTTCTGCCATTCGGGTTGACCTCCGCCCCGAGGGTTTTCACCAAACTGTTGGCGGTTGTGGCAGCAAGTCTCAGGAGAGGAGGTATTCACATATATCCCTACCTGGGCGACTGGTTGATCAGAGCAAGTTCTCCAGAACAAGCTCAGGAACATCTTTCGATCACCTGCCACTTCCTCCACAAATTGGGCTTCTCCCTCAATTTCAAGAAGTCCCACATGATACCATCCCAGAAGCTCCAGTTTATCGGAGCTGTCTTGGACACTTCCTCGGGAAAAGCCTTGCCTCCCGAAGTGAGAGCTCTCCACATCCAGGAGATGGCAACGAAGTTCCAGAATGCCCAACGTCTACCGGCCTTCGATTTTCTCAGGTTGCTCGGCCTCATGGCATCCTGCATTTTCCTAGTACCAGAGGCCAGGTTGAGAATGAGATCCCTTCAATGGGCACTCAGAACTCAGTGGTCCCAGTTCTCAGGGAATATGTCGGATCTTCTGCAAGTCCCAAGCGCAGTTGCTCAGGATCTTCTATGGTGGGCTTGCAACGACAACATTCTCAAGGGAGAGTCTTTTTGGCAACCATGGCCGGAGATAACAGTAGTGACGGACGCCTCACTCACGGGGTGGGGAGCACACACCAACAATGTGACAATCAGCGGTCGTTGGTCTCCATCGGAGTCCAAACTACACATCAACCTGTTGGAGCTGAGGGCAATCAGACTAGCTCTGAAGGCCTTTCTGCCCTCCCTACAGGGAAAGAATGTCCTGATAATGACGGACAACACTGTGGCCATGTACTACCTCAACAAAAGAGGAGGAGTAGGGTCACTACCACTGTGCAGAGAGGCAATGCAGCTATGGTTCTGGGCAATACAAGAAGGAATCTCTCTATCGGCAATTCACCTAGCCGGAGAGAAGAACACGGCGGCGGACGCTCTGAGGAGGCAGAGCATGGTCTCTCACGAGTGGGATATAGTTCAGGAAGTCCTTCTGGAGATCTCCGCCCTTTGGGGAACCCCTCAAGTGGATCTGTTCGCCACCGCGATCAACCGGAAGTGTGATCAGTACTGCTCAAGGGAATTTCCTCAAAGAGGAGCTCTGGGAGACGCATTCGTAGTGGAGTGGAAATTTCCACTACTGTACGCGTTTCCCCCAGTCCCCGTGATTGCTCAAGTAATCAGGAGGTTGAGAAAGTTCAGGAAAACCATGATCCTAATTGCCCCGGATTGGGCCAGGAGGACGTGGTACCCGGACCTTCTAGACATGTCCATCTGCCCTCCAATACGTCTTCCGCAAAGAGAGGATCTTCTCTCGCAAGAGGAAGGTCGGGTTCTCCATCCAGAGGTCAAGACACTCAACCTTCACGCATGGTTTCTGAGAGGTTGAGATACAAGGATTGGGATCTTCCGGATGACGTAATGGAAATCTCGCTTTCGGCCAGAAGACCAGCAACAAAATCTTTGTACCGATGTCGCTGGAACAGGTTTAGTAACTGGTGCAAAGACAAGGATGTGGACCCTTTTCAGTGTGGCACCCCAATAGTGCTTTCTTTTCTACTACATCTACCTAATCTGGGGCTCTAGATAGGAACAATCAAAGGCTGCGCTGTCCATTTTCAAGCGCTCCTCGGAAGAGGTTTCATATTTCAAAATACTGTTAATAATTCAATTCTTAAAAGGGCTTACTAATGTATACCCTCCAGTACCTTTTCATGTACCAACTTGGGATTTAAATTTAGTACTAAAATTCTTGACTTGCATACCTTTTGAGCCTCTGCATTCATGTCCATTGAGGCTTTTAACTCTAAAAACTGTCCTTCTTGTGGCCCTATCATCAGCCCGCAGGGTTAGCGAACTTCAGGCTCTCTCATGCAAACCACCATATACTATTTTTTATAAGGATAAGGTAGTCCTTAAAGTTAAACCTTCGTTCTTGCCAAAAGTAGTCTCGGACTTCCATTTGTCACAAAAAATAGTACTACCAACTTTTTATCCTCCTCCTCATCTGGGCAAGGAAGAGGAGAGATTACACAGACTAGATCCCAAAAGGGCTCTTAGTTTTTACATCTCAAGGATGGCTAAATTGAGACAAGATTACCAACTATTTGTGGGTTATACTGGTCATAAATTAGGCTTATCTGTAACAAAACAGAAAATTTCCCGCTGGATCATATTAGCCATAGTTGAATGCTACAGATTAGCGAGACAAGAACCACCAGATGGGCTTCGTGCCCATTCTACAAGGGGAATGGCTACTTCTGAGGCTCTAAAGAGGGGAGTCCCGGCAGCAGATATTTGTGCAGCTGCAACCTGGAAAACAATGTATACTTTTGTTAAACATTATTGTTTGGATACTGCCTCCTCTAATGAGGGTTTATTTGCCAAGGCAGTTCTGCATTCTGTCCACGAAAACTGAAATTAGTTCTCCCGCCTCCAAAATTGATACTGCTATGGGAGCCTATCACAAGATGAGGAATACGTGGGAGGATACAATCCATTCGAAGAACAAGTTACTTACCAACTGTAACGTTCTTTCGACTGGATGTTCCTCCCACGTATTCCTCATCGACCCTCCCATCCTACCCCACAGTTCAGTTTTACGTTTTCTTACACTTTTCTCTCACGAAGAATGTATCGGTCATGGGGCACGCCTGGGTGTTCCTCCTATATATTTCATCGAAAAAACAGAACTGAAGCAACGTGCGCGGCTCGAGCTATTTATACCATCGGTGATGTCGACAGAGTACGGAGTCCGTCGAGGGACAATATATGCCACGACCTCGAGCACAGCGCCCTCTGCCGAGAATTTCTTTTTCCGAATCAGCGAAGCTGGAGATAACGAACTATCACAAGGTGAGGAATACATGGGAGGAACATCCAGTCGAAAGAACGTTACAGTTGGTAAGTAACTTGTTCTTCTCAGACTGGGTGTGGCTTAAATAGTCTCTGGGTGTCCCAGGTGCCTCTGGGCCGAACCACACCCAAAAGACTAGACTGCACATGCAGTTTTCGGAACCGAAATATGTGGGGGCATCCATCCTGTCCCCATCAATGCACTACAAGTCCAATCCCCAATGTTATCCTATGGGAGTGAGTGAGTCTGGTGCCACAAGCGCCAAGTCTGACTCCAAGTGGGTCTTTGGAGGGATGGAGAGGCCCTTGAGGGCCATGTAGGTGATTGTGGCCTGGCTCCAGCCTGACATCTTGGAGGGCTGGGGACATGAGGGGCAGGAATTTGGACAGCACTCCCCCCCAAGGTTCCTCTCAAGGTGGCTCTTCTGTCTGGTCCTGGTTTGGTTGGATGGTTTTGATGAAATTGTCTAAGCAAGCGAGGTGCATGGATGTACTCACAAGGCTCCCATGTCCTGTCTTGTGGACCATAACCCTTCCAGTCTACTAAGTAGTATAATTTGGATCTCACGTACTTTGAATCTAGGATGTCCTTGTCTTCGAATTCTGGCTCCCCGTCGACTACTACTGGCTGCGGTGGCGTTGCTACCCGGTCCCAGGTTGAACAGGTTTAAGGAGAGACACGTGAAACACAGGATGAATTTGCATGTGTGACAGCAAAGCTAGTCTGACCGCCACAGGATTTATCACAGAGGTGACGGTGAATGGACCCAGGTATCTTGGACGGAAAGTTCGGGCTCCTTTAATGGACACGTGTTTAGACGCCAGCCAGACATTGTCTCCCACTTGGTAGTTGGGGGTCTTTGCTCGGTGTTGATCAGCAAACTTCTTTTGGCGATTCTTAGCTTGAAGTACGTGTTCAGCTGCCCTTTTAAAGGTTTGAGAAATGGTCGTGTGCACGGTTTTGACTGCTGCCATTTCCAAGGCTGTAGGAACGTCCAACTCAAAAGTACGTGGGTGCCTGCCATACATGGTATAAAAGGGTGTCTGCCCAGTGCTGGTGTGTAGGGAATTATTATAAGCATATTCAGCTATCCATAATAGGTCGAACCAGCTTTGTTCAGCTTGGTGTAACATGCAACGCAGATACAGCTTGAGCGTCTGATTCGTCCTCTCAGTTTGACCATCCGTTTGGGGATGGTGACTGGTGGATAGCCGGATGTCGATCTGGGCCATAGAGCAGCATTTTCTCCAGAAGTTAGATAAGAATTGAGTACCTCAGTCTGAGACCAAACTGAAGGAAACCCATGGAGCCGTACGATGCCTTCAAGAAATACCTTTGCCAGAGTGGAAGCATTTGGGAGCCCCTTAAGAGGAATGAAATGTGCCATTTTTGAAAATAGGTCCACGACCACAAGAATAGTGTTAAACCCTTGACTGGGTGGTAAGTCAGTAATAAAATCGAGGGACAACGTGTGCCAGGGTGCTGGTGGGATTTCCAATGGTTGTAATAGCCAAGCCGGTTTCTGCTTGGATGACTTGTTTTGAGCACACACACCACAAGATAGGATGAATTGCATAATGTCTTTACGCCATGTGGGCCACCAATAATTTCGTTTTACGTTGGCTAGGGTTTTAGCAATTCCGGGGTTGCCCTCGATCAAGGAATCATGATAACCGGACATGACTTGTTCTCGTAGTTCTTGGTTTGGTAAGAATAAACGATTCATGAAGTAGGGCAACTGATCTTTTATCATGTAATGTTCTCCTTGTGCACTCCACGCTTGTAATTGCTCCGGACTCATCAGGTTTTGGATTTCCTCATGTAATTCTTTCTGAGTTATGGTTGCTGTGATTCCTAGGAGCTTGTCACTCGGGATGATTGCTATTGGGTCAGGGGGATGATACCATTGCTCTTCCACCCCCATACGGGAAAGGGCATCGGCCTTCCCGTTTTTCACCCCTGGTCGAAATGTAATCACATAGTCATATTCAGCAAAAAACCCAACGTAGTTGTCGTGAGGATTGGGCCTTTGCCGTTTTTAGGTACTGGAGGTTCCGGTGGTCAGTTATTACGGTGATTGTGTGTCTAGCACCCAAGAGGTAGTGCCGCCATGCCTTAAAGGCTGACTTAATGGCCAGGAGTTCTTTGTCTGTGATAGCGTAATTGAGTTCAGGGGGTGTGAATTTACGCGACCAGAAGGCAATAGGGTGTAACTGGCCCGTTTCGGGGTACTTTTGTGAGAGGACGGCTCCCATAGCCATGCTTGAGTCGTCCGTTTCCACCAGGTATGGGAGATCAGGGCGAGGGTGGCGTAAGATTGGGGCAGATGTGAATCTTGCTTTGAGTTCCTGGAAAGCCTCCTCGGCTTCTGTTGTCCACTGGAACATATTGTTGCTTTTCCTTAGTAATGACGTGATGGGATGCATGATTTGTGAAAATCCTGAAATGAACCGGCGGTAGAAGTTTGCAAAACCCAGCATACTTTGAACCCCCTTGAATGAATTTGGGGATGGGCAGTTCAGGATAGCATCTACCTCGTGTACATCCATTCGGATTCCATTCGGGCGGAGAATAAAGCCCAGGAATTCCCCCTCGGAGACGTGGAATGAGCACTTTTCGAGTTTGGCGTAGAGCTGGTGTTGACGGAGTTTCTCCAATACGGATCGGACGTGTTTAACGTGGTCCTGCTTTGATGCGGAATATACTAGGATATCGTGGATGTACACTAGAGCACAGACATCAATCAATTCCCGTAGGACATCATTCATGAAGTATTGAAATGCAGCAGGCGCTTTGCAAAGGCCAAAGGGCATTACTTGATATTCGTACAAGCCGTATTTGGTGCGAAAAGGGGTTTTCCATTCGTCCCCCTGTTTTACGCGAACAAGGTGATATGCCCCCCTCCGGTCTAGTTTTGTGTAGATTTGGGCATCTTTGACTTGATCAAGCAATTCAGTGATCAGTGGCAGGGGGTAGCGATTTTTTAGGGTAATCTGGTTCATTGCGCGATAGTCGATGCACGTTGTCAAGTCCCCCTCCTTTTTCGGTACGAAGAATAGAGGACTGGCTGCTGGAGACTTCGAGGGACGGATGGACCTGTTGGCCAGGTATTGGTCAAGATAGACCTTCAGGTGCTGGTTTTCTGGTTCCGTGAGTGCGTAAATTCGCCCACAAGGGATATGTGCACCGGGTATCAAGTCGATTTGGCAATCGTATGGTCTTTGCGGTGGCAGGGTATTAGCCTGTTCTTTCTGAAAGACATCTTGAAAGTCCTGGTATTCACTTGGTAGGGTGCCGATTGCCACAGTCGCAAGCGTGGAGGTTCTGGTGTCTATTGGTTGTTTCTCTTGGCGATAACGTGTGGGCGCAAGTCTCGGGAAAGGCCAATTCTTTTGCTCGCCAATCGATTCGAGGATTGTGAGCTACCAACCATGGCATTCCCAAAATCAACCGGAACTGTGGTGCCCTAATGAGGTCGAAAACGATAGATTCTTGGTGTGCATCTTGGCACAGAAGGGTTAAATCTGCAGTGCATTGGGATACTGGACCAGAAGCTATTTCCGTGCCGTCGACTGTGGTAACAGTGTCGGTGGTTGATTTAGGGCATAACGGAAGCCCCATCTTTGCCGCAAGATCCTGGTCGATGTAATTCCCAACGGCTCCACTGTCTATGTACGCTCTTACTACGTGCATCCAAGATGTTTGTTGGTGATTGATCAAGACCACAGAAAGTGCAAAATGGGAGGTCTGTAGTTCACTTTCTTCGTTCGACAAGTGGACCCCTACACTTGCCGGGCTGGGAAGTTTTCCGATTCCTTGATGGTCTCTGCCTTGTCCGTGGCCCCTACCGTCCTCCTCGGTGGCTTCACAGGGCACTCTTTAAGGAAATGACCAGACATTCCGCAGTACAAACATAACTGCTGCTGTCTCCTTTTATCCCTTTCCGCTTTAGTCAAGGGGGATCTGACCGCCCCCCCCCCCCCGATTTGCATTGGTTCTCCTGAACCTTCTGTTGTTCGGGCAGTATTGTCCTTTGAACGCACATGCATAGGGTGAGGGTCCGGTCTGGTTCGATCTGCTCTTCGGTCCTGCAACCTATGATCCAGTTGAACAACAAGGTCAATGAATTCTGAGCAGTCTTTCGGGTGGTTCACTACTTGTGCGAGAACATCCTTGAGCTCGCCCCGCAACCCCCGATGAAATAACGTGGTTCTCTTCTCCACTGGCCATTCTGCTTCAACTATGAGTCTATTGAACGTGGCTATGTATGTTAATAGGTCTTGATTCCCTTGGCGTAGGGACAGAAGTTTGTTGTCTAATGTCTGCCCATGAGTACAACAGGCGAACAGCTTTTCCATCTCCTGCTGAAAGCCCCTGAAGTCATGCAGCAAAGGGTCGTCTTGGGCCACAAAGGGTACAGACCAGTCCGCGGCGCTACCACTCAGGGAGGATAGCACAAAAGCGACCCGTGATTGGTCATTCGGAAAGGCCCCTGGCCTACAAAGGAAGTGCAGGTGGCACTGGTTCATGAACGTTGCAAACATCTTGGGATCCCCCGTAAATAGTTCGGGCGGGGCCAAGGGAACTGCCCCAGGAAAGGTTATCTGAACGGGGTTGGCTGATGGCGCTGGCATCGAGGGCACGCTTCCTGGCAATGGTGCATGCCCTGCTTGTGACTGGAGAAGTTGCCGGCTTAAATCATCAGTGCGTTCTTTGGCTACTATCAGCTCTCTCCTCAGAGTGTTGATCTCCTACCTGGCTGCATGTACTTTGGAACGTAGCTGCCCCAACATGTGGGCTAACTCGTCAGTTTCTGACGTTTCCATGACGCCCAGGTGGATTTTGATGTGAGGCTTTGCGTTCTGTAACGCTCACCTGGTATCCACGGGGACGTCACTTAGCCTGTTCTGACCTCTTCCGACCTCAAACCCTTCCCTGGAGGCTATTCGACTGGAGACTGGGCCTGAAACACAGGATTGGTAGAGTTGAACTCCCTATTGTCTTTTTGTGCTTGAACCCCTTTTTCCCCGGGGTCCAACCCTTCCCTTTGATCCACAGCTCACCTTGTTTTCTTGGATAGTGTGCTCTTCGTCCTTCCTTCAGCGCAGGGGCGCGTTGATTGATGCAGGCTCATTGCTGCCTAGTTACTTCACTGGCAAGAGTCCGACAGGTAAGTATAATGAGTCTTTTGAACAGTTCTCTAACTTTGTTCCTTTCCTTCCTTAGATGATGGCCGGCGTCCGGGGATGGCAGCGTGCTGCTGAGATGTGTAGCACTGAAGGTGAGTGAGAGCGCGATGCGCGATGCACCCCTTTCGTATTTGCATTGAACTGAGTTATTTTTCTGTGTCTTTTAGGTGCTGCAACGTTTTCAGCGTGGATGCCGGTTATGAAGAACAAATGCGGTGGGTAAGCGCGGTATGCAGCGCCTCTAGATGTTTCCACGCTAACCTGGAGTGTCTTTTCCCTCTTGCAGATAGATGAGAAGTTCCGGAGACAGAGTTCCCCCAGTGCGGCTGGGATTCAGGGAAGCGTTTGAAGCTCGTACAGTATTTAAAAATAAGCGAAGATTTGCAGAATGCTTACTAATGCCTTTTTTCTGTTCTTTTCCCTTTTCCTTAGGAAGCGGCATGCCGGGATGGGAATGACACCGCCGAAGATGCCCGCAGAACAGAAGGAGCGATGACTGATGGGCAGAAGCGCCGCAAGGTAAGGCTGTTCCTAACAGTGTTCTTGTTCTTGCAGGAGCTGAGCGCAGAAGAAAGATGCAGGCCTATTGGAGACCGATCCGAACACGGTGAGTGTCACGTTGCAGGTGCAGAAAACGCAAAGCATGTTTCTCAGCCTGAGTGTGGCTTAAATAGTCTCTGGGTATCCCAGGTGCCTCTGGGCTGAACCACACCCAAAAGACTAGACCGCACATGCAGTTCTGGGAACCGAAATATGTGGGGGCATCCATCTTGTCCCCATCAATGCACTACAAGTCCAATCCCCAATGTTATCCTATGGGAGTGAGTGAGTCTGGTGCCACAAACGCCAAGTCTGACTCCAAGTGGGTCTTTGGAGGGATGGAGAGGCCCTTGAGGGCCATGTAGGTGATCGTGGCCTGGCTCCAGCCTGACATCTTGGAGGGCTGGGGACATGAGGGGCAGGAATCATGACACAGAGTGATGCTGCCATTTACAACCTAGGGAAGAACCTCCCTTTTACTTTTACTTAGAAAATATATTTTTCCCCAAAAACCTATTTCCCATATGCACAACTTGTTAATATTACATAGACATATCACAGATTAATTAAGGCACGTCTCTGTTCAAGTCCCATGTTCCTATGAGTTTCGGTTCACAAATGACAGTTTTTTTGCGCTTTTGGTTGGTTACACATGTTTGGATCTGTACAATTCTTTACATATACATGCACATACCATCTGGTCGTACTTCTGTAATTTTTCATGTTCCTAGCACAACCACAATAGTCACAATATTAAAAACGTTTGTGTTTCAGTCTCAGAACATCGCACAGATTCCAGATTAGTTTTAAACTGTGAGCAAATTTTTCATTTTAATAATCTCTAAGTTTCATATTTTTGTCAGTTTGGTACAATATTTTAGAAGTATTTTCCTTAAACATACATTTAATCCAATGTCAAATCCACATTTTCAGTCTGGCCAAGGTCTTAGCTGAGTCAGAGAGTCACATGGCTTGTCTTCCTGCCAGGGCAGTTTCTATTGATGCCCCAAATTAGCATTTCCATTCGGTTCAACTGAGCCCTTTGTCTGCACTCTGAGCAACAGGCCAGGGTGCCCCTTCCAGTTCCTTTTCACACCAGCCTGCCAGTTTCTTAGCAGAGCACAGGAGAACAGATTCCTTTGTTTAGGTAGGAGGTGTGGAATGTGTTTGAAGCCCAGTGGGGGAAACTTTAACTTTTTAACCCAATGTCTGAAATTGTCTTGTCTTAAAATATAACTTACATTTTTAACAAATACATCAAACAATTTCTTACTTCAAGCCTTTTTTAGAATATAGTTTTGAATTGTACCCACCTCTTAGGCTTCTGATAGCAAGTCTTTCTCTGGCATATTTTTAGCTCAATGCGCCTCATTACACGGACGGCGGTAAGGGTTTACCGGTACCGGTAAGGGCACCGGTACCGGTAAACCCTTACCGCCTTACTACGAGGTCCCTTTGCGGGTCCTCCCTTAACGCCTGGTTTTTCCAGGCGTTAAGGACGGGACCCGCAAAGGGACCTCAGAGCTAATTACGGTACCGCAATTTGCGGTACCGTAATTAGCACCTTCCCCATTCCCATTATGCCCTATGGGGCAAAAATGGGAATGGGGAAGGGTAAATGGGGATTGGGGAATTACCGCCCCCGCTCACCTTGGAGTAGGGCGGTAATTCCGCCATCCACCAAGGCGGACTCGGTACGGTACCGGCGGCAACCATGGCACTAATAGCGCCATGGTTACCGCCTACCGTGTAATGAGGCCCAATGTACAACCTTATACATGACAGGTTTTAAATCGCCAGCTTCTGACAGAGGTGAGTAACGGTACTACACCGATTTTTGACAGATTTCTTCCAGCTCAACCATCCTCAAAAGTGGACTTTGTTCAGATAATATATACTTCTGTGGACATTGTATTTATGTGGATTCTCGAAGTAGAATGATGTTCACCACCCAACAAGGAGGTTGGATCTTTTTGGGTGGTTTGTGAGCCATGATTTTTGCAATTTTGACAGCCAGGGAAAACAGATTTTTAAAACAGCTCTGTATTTAAAAACCAGGCGCCCTTAGCGGGACCCGCTAAAGGACCTCGTAATGCAGTGGTAAGGGGTTGACGGCTCCGGCACCATTACCGGCGCCGTAAACCCCTTACCGCCAACCTCGGAATGAGGCCCAATGACTTGTGAATTGTTTTGGTGTTGGTAGATAGCAAGTGAGAGAAATCATTTTCGACGGTAGTAGTTGGACCTGATGGACGGTAAATTAGGTGGATTGTAATAGTGGATGTGGGAGAAGTAGGCAGTTTGACTGATAGCAGTTCTGCTGAGGGCATGGGTGGGTTGTTGGTGTGTCTTAGACCAAGTAATGTTTTATAGATTAATGAAATGCCTCCTCCTTTGGAGATGTTGGCATCTCTATCTGTTCGGATGATAGAGTAATTATCTGGGATAGCGAGGGTGAGAGAAGGACCTGAGGCTGAATCAAGCCAGGTCTCAGTGATAGCGATAAAATCGAGGTCATGTACTGTTATAAAATTGGCTATATCTAATGCGTGTGCCGGTAAAGACCTGGCGTTTATTAGGCCAGCTTTAACAGGTGGTGATATGTTGCTCTGTTTACCATTAGGTAATCTCTGGATCTCAGGGGGGTGGGGTGGCTAAGTCAGCTGAAGTGGTTGCTACGATAGTGTCTTGGATGTTGGGGTGTCTGTGGTGTTGGTTTAGAAATCTGGAGCTTAGTCTGTGATTTCTGTATAGTGTAGAGCATGGTGAGGTGGGCAATGGTGTGAGTGAAGGTGCTTGGTGTGGTTTGAAGGTGTTATTGCAAGGAGGAGAAATTGTATAAACTGGTGCGGTAATATCATGGTGAGATGCTTTGGTCAAATAGTGGGCTTTGGGTTCAATATGTGAGCCTGGTAGTCGTGTTCTTTGGTAGATTAATGGCGAAGACATGGTGGTAGGAATCTTGATGGTGGAATAAGGGCTGAAGGCGGGAGGCTGGATGCCATATGCAAGTGCATGATGGGTGCTCTGGGAATAGTGGAGGTGTTCATAGGTAACAGATGAGGGCTAATTGTAATGAGAACTAATAGAAACAAGTTCATGCAGACAAGGCAGTTTAAAGAAGTAGCTGATGCTTGTTGAGATAACTGCATAGCTAAGAAGTAGGAGTTGGGCCAGTAGCTAAATGTATGATTTTGAGTGCAGCGTGTAAAGGTCTAGACAGTAGGTTGGTATTTGTAGTGAGAGAAATCAGTAGAGAGTCGAATAACTGATGGTCCTGCCAAATTAGATCAGTAAGTTAGCTGGTAGTATCTACTAATAATAAACTGCAGAGTTTAAGGCAGACAACACCTTGTGTATACAAATGCATGAATTAAGATGGGATACTTGTGTACACAGGTTAGCGGTACAATACATGACTTGACTATAGGCAGGTGGTTATTGTGCAGTAGGAACCTCTTGTGCAGACAGATGCTCAGATTGACATGGGATACATAGATACATCAAAGGATATTTTGCAGTTGTGGGCGCATAAACATCCAAAGTATCAAATTAGAATGTAGTACATGCATACAGAAGTCTAAACAAAGATGAGCCTTAAATTACAACTTTAAGCAATTAATATCGCTTTTACGCCCAAATATCCCCTAAAGGCATTTGATCTTAGCTGGGTTAGCCTGCGCTCCCTGGTTATTCTTACCTTTTTGGAAACAGTTCTGCCGCCAAGGGCAGGTCCTACTCGAATAGTGGGAACAAATTCTTCATCGCCTCAAGCCCCTTCCTGACTTGCTACAGCCTTCACAAGAAGACCTGCGTTCTGCTTCATGTGCGCGATCGTGCGCTTTTAGGCACAACTGTACTGTTGAGCACAAGTCTCTACATTTCTTAGGGCTGGAGTAGAAAGTTAGGGAACGACTCCAAAGAATTGTCTAATCTAGAGTGTTAACCAACCCTTCTCCTTACAGGTTGTGGCTGTGTTTTCCTCATTTGTCACAATAGGAAACGTATTGTATATATGCTGTATAGTATTGTGTGTGATAACTGTTTCCACATAGCTAAAGTTTACTTGTGTCTATTGGTCCGGTCGAAAATAAATGTATAGATATGTTTCATATACACTTTTCTAAGAGTAATCTGTGGTTTGTTGCTGTGTGTGCTCATTGTGGGCTTCCGATCACTCTCACCCCTCCTGAGACTTAGGGCCTCATTACAAGTTTGCCGGTCCGGGAACTACGGTACCGGTAAGCTTGCCAGTACCGTAGTTCATGGACCGGCAAACTACGAGTTGTGCTCGCAGGTGCCTTTCTGACCGCCAGGTCTGACCTGGCGGGCAGAGCGCCACCTGCGAGCACTGAATGTCGGATGCACCGGCAACATTCTGAATGGTGCCGGTGCATCCAACCTCCCCATTCCCATTGAGCCCTATTGGGCTCAATGGGAATGGGGAGTAATGAATTCTGGCCCTGGCAATGAGGACATAAAGGGTCCGCCAAGGTTGTAGTGGCCCTGTATGTCTCTATTGCCAGAGGCCGGAAAAAAAGCAAGCTTGGCGGTAGCCTGCCAGTTTTACCGGCAAGACTACTGCCGAACTTGTAATGTGGCCCTTAGTCTTGACTGCCTGCCAAGCTACCTAGATTGGTCTGGCTTGTCCAGAATGTTCCCCTGTTTCACTAAACCGAGGGTGGCCTCCTAAACTTCTGCCCATCAGATCAGAGTTTTGAAATCCATCTTAACACCCTCTTCAAGCACTTGTACACCCATAGGCTCCTCCTACCATCCCCTAGGCACTAGCACGGCCGATAGGCACAAGGCCTAGTCGGAGCATGAATGTAACTTACCCTTTCAGAATTATTTTTCACCAACCTGCGTTCCCATTTCGGCTTGTGGCGCTTTGAAATAGAATTTTGTTGTAGAATGCGTGGTACAAATGTTCACCTCGTAAGTCGTGTGGCAACTTGACATGATCATGAACACACTGGAGACCTATTTATTATGAGCACACAATGTCACCCTCTCGCATGATGGTAGAAAGGAGTGCTTCAGGTGCGCAAGGGAGCATGAACGTACATGCATGAATTATTGTAAGAGCCGTGCAATATATGCCAGAAGTGTAAGTAGCAAACAAATAATTCAAAAGCAGAACAGGGACATAGTAATGAAGGCCGGTTGGTATATATCACACTCGGAGTAGGGATATGTTTTGTGCCATGGAACAGTGCTGGACGAGAGAGAGGTGGGGTTTCAATTTAATTTTCTTACAGAGATGATATATCCCCCGAGGTAATACCCCGGCACGGCTACCGCCAGACTATGGCCCAATGTGTCGAATACCCACAAACAAACGATAACATTTACTATATTGAAAGTGGACATACAGAAATGTTGTTTCCATTTCTGCGATCTGTTGTTCAGAGCCGTTACTCACTGTGACATTGACAGAATGGAACTTCCCGAAATTATGTAAGCTCAACTTTACATAATATCTGTGCGATTAAAACAGCATGTGTGCTGTATGCATAATGACTAATTCAGCGACGTGCGAAGGTTCGATTTGACCAAAAAAATTGGCACAGTATGTCATGTTGAATAATATTTATACCGCACACTATAAAAAAACGAGTGCATAACTCGTGGTTTGTTTATCTGCCTAGTAATGATTGTTATTTGTGTATAGTTTAAAGAGGTGTGAATAGAGGTATGACTTTTTTGGACATATTGGTTACTGGCCTTGCGCACCAATATATTCTGAGCAGATTTATGGGTTGTTAGATGACTATATTGTGATGATTATTCCTGGATGACCTGCAACTACAACCTGTATGCATGCTAATGATATCTACACTGCTTTGTCCTTTGGGATATCCCGGTGTGCTGTCACCATTGCATCCTTGTGCACCATAAAGTGGGGGGATGGGGGCTGAACCTTTTGCATGGGCACTTGGTTCTCTTTTCAATCACTAATCTTACCGCTCCCGTTATAATGCCATCTTGTCTGTGGTTCAACAGAAAACGTTACTATCTCTGTCCTTATTTTTTGGTAGGGCCTGCTGTGTGAAGTGGGTGCATCTGGTTCTGCATCCCATTGGGAGCTATACCTACTTCACAGCACTAACCAGCGCTAACCTTTAATGCACGTTGTGGTCTCAAATACTCCCCCCTTGTTGTCATGTCTGTGTTCATTCATTCTTGACCGAACTTCCACTTAAGGTACCCGCGAAACAAATCAACATCTTGTTTAGTCATTATGTAAAATCTCAGTTCCTCTGTGCGGCCCACATGAGCTTACCTACCTACAAATTGTCTCTTTCTGGCCACCCACTGGAGTTTTTAACTCAGACTCCTTACCTTATCATTGGCATGCAGATCAAGGAACGAAGCATAGCAACCATTCCAAACCCATGTTACTAATTTAACACGCTTTCTAGACCTGGTATCTTTGTAGCCTGATGTTTACCTGACCCTAGATGTTTTGAGAAAACCTCCTCATGGGCCTTTCAGCGCATTCATCCCACCTTCCCAAGAACAATAGAGGCATTCATGAACTTTTCAGTCAGTTTTTACTGTGTGAACAAATGTGACATAATAATGATATAGATCTGGAAGGATGCAACCTATAAGGGGAGGAGATTAATTCTGGGAAAGTACTTCCGGTCCTACCGTATCGGCCAACCCCACAACAATTTCCAAAGCCCCTTGCCCTCCCCCAGTTCCTATGTCGCTGCCTGATGATGCTTTGTTTCTTCCCCCCTCTTTGAGTACATCAGAGAGTTCAAAGTTTCTATGCACTTAAAACTTTACCTAACTCTAAATTTCTCTTTTAACGTTAAGAAAAATATACTCTGTTTTGTAAACAAAGTAGCTCTCTGCATCCCTTTTCAGGAGGATTAATGGGAAGATTTTTCTATTAATAATGAACTGGTGTTTCTGCAGCATGGGATCTGGCATGGATTCACATGCTCATGAATATTCCCTGTCGTCAGGCTGGGAATCCTCAGTAAAAGAAAGGAAGTTTCACTTTCACTTAAAAACTGTATTTCTTCTTTAAACCAATCACTGTCCTCTGGGTCATACTGCCCCCATCCAATGACAGTCCTCTCCCTAAGCCCCTCCTCTGGCAGCCTTCTTCAGATTTTTACTGCACGCTTCAGTGTTGGGAGTCCTTGAGTTTGCTCTCTGAGCTATTTGTACATTTTTTCATGTTTTTGACGGAAAAAGTTATATTTTTGTTTTAAAGAAGCCTCTGTGCTCTTTCCTTCATCTACCAACAGCGGGGATCTGTTGTCAGTGAACCTTCGCGCCCCTCAAGGCGGCAAAGATCGTTAAAGATTCTACAAGGCCTTTGGACCTATTTCGTGCCCTCCGACCATGGCGGAGAAGTAGGAAAGGTCCCTCTTCAAGCCCTGCACCAAATGCGGGCTACGGAATGTGTTTGTGGAGGACAAACACCTACAATGCCTGTACTGCCTGCACCGGACCACAAGGAGGAAGAGTATGAGACTTGCCTTGGATTTTCAAAGAAAACATCAAGGGACAGCCACAGTAGGCTGGCGGAATGGCTGTGAGGGATTCAACCATCCGCACAGGGAGTGTGCACTCGCCTGGGCTTTTTTTGATATTTTAGGAAATGAAATGATGGGAGATCAACCTCCAAAAATGTGTGGGGTAAATCTGCACACATTTTGTAATGCTCGCCGCACAACAAACACATGGTCCAGTGTACTCTGGGGACACAGCCTACAGGCGTAGTCCTCCCTGTCACGTTTATTTGACAGGTGACAGTGAGGGGTGCACAGAAACGGGGGCAACACCTTCCTCCTCCCATGGTTGACCTAATTAAATATCAAAGGCTCCATGAATTTGCCCTCTTTATTGTCTAAGTTCTGTGTGCTGGGGGCACATACTGATGATAGTTAATTGAAGCAGGCCTGCGAATAGGCCTGGTCACAGAATTTAACAATGGGCAGGAAAACTAACACCTCTTTGATATGCAATGTGTCACCTTGTACCTAGCTCCCACCCTCTGTACGAAGGGCAGTGAATGTCATGTCTGGGAAAGCTGTTTACAGTAGGCAAACTCCCTTTCAGAGGGACAACATATGTGATTTGAGGGAGATAGAAGTCTGTTCTCAACACAAACCTCAAGGGAGACCTGGGCTTTGATCAAGAGCCACAGAGGGCACAGTTAACCAGAGAGACACTTTCATATAGCAGACAGGTAGATGGGTGGGATTTAGGAGTACATGTTGTCACCTCTTACCTTTCTTGTTGCAAAGCACTTTGGTCCTGACCTCAAACATAACAGAATGTTGTTGGTGGGGACCCAGGATTCGTTCATTAAGGTAGGCTTAAGCCTGCACCAATCACTGGGGCCCATTTGGCTTTAAAAGACGGCTGAGCCCCTCACTTAGCAGATCAACCGACGACTCTGAAAGGAGTAAGAAGATGGATTCATTTGGACCATGGCTGAAGGTACTGTCTGTCTTGCATCTTCCGCCAGTGAAGGAAGGCCATGATTTCGAAGAGGGGAGCAAGATCCCTCTAAACATCTCCCGGGGAACAGAGGGAGTAACCGGACTCAGAGGACCCGTCCAGCAGCTCCAGAACAGGTACCCAGCCAGCACAGAGCGTGCCCTAGTAGGTTCTGCCGGCAAACTTCCTAGGTGGGATGTGCCAGAGAGTCTCTGAACAAAAGGCAAGGCTGTTGCCTGCCACCACTCTCCTCAGCTTTGGGCCGTCTGCCTTGAAAGGACGCCATGAGCCCTGCGAAGTAGCTCAGAGGTGTGCCACGCAAGCATCAAACAGCGTCCATCTTTTAAGGACATTTTTTGAGGCAGTCGAGCCCTCGAACCATGACCGGCTGCACCACTGACTGTTGTCATGACTGTTGTCATGCTGCAGTCACTCAAGCTGACCGAGACGCATCTACCAGCGTTCCAGATCTGCCAACTAGCACAGAGACCATGATTCTTGACCCTGAGCTGCCATGTAGGCCAACCTGCAGCCATCCGTCCAGCCTCGCTTGGCGAACTGCCTGCTGCCTGATACCCATACCTGTCTCCCGTCTTGAACTCTGTCGCAGGTGCTGCCAAGTGTCCTGGAACCAACTCGACGCTGTCGAGCATCAAGACCATCTCAAGCACCAGGTACTTTGTGGTTCTGTCCACATGGTCCTTCTTTGAACGCCCCTAGTCACATTTACAACCCCTTGCTCCCTTGGTGCGGAAACCAAATAATCCTAAACAGTTAAGACTGATTGCTTTACAGATTACCCTCCTGTCAGTATCCCGAGTGCTTCCCTTTCCTTCGTGAAACTGTCTGTCCTCTGTGTTCCTTTACAGGGTTGTATTTTGAAGTGTGCTAGAACTGTCTGTTGTAATAATAATAAAGTAGATATTTGTATACAACCTTGTAATAATTGTATTTTCGCTGTGTTGCAACTAACCAAGGATCCAAAACCTTGCAGAGATAAGCCTGCTGTTCCATCCACGTTACCAAAATTGGACAAGGAGATTTATAATGTACTTGTGTTCCAATCTGTTCGGATCCATTCTGGTGTACTAGAGGTGTGGGGCTGATTGAGGGTTTAGAAACTGATATTCATCGCTGGACTACTGGTGCTCCGGAAGTTGATTCATCACAATGGCTTAATGCCAAGGCCTCTGACCCGGGCTCTGTGCAGGGTCATGCCTCATCCAGGACTGGCCAGTCCGAGGAGCAGTCTTCTAAGTCCTTTGAGGGCGCCTCATACGTGGGTGGCCCAAGACAAGGCCAAAAAAGCTGCAAGTCCAAGTCCACCGGATTTGCTCTGGAGGTGGGTCCCAAGTGGATTAGGCGTGATCAACATAACCTTCTGCCTCCATTGCCAGCCTACCATCGAGCTCTTCTTCAAAGAGGAAGTCATCTACTTTGGCTAAACTCCGTAAGAAATCAGAGAAGCCATGGACAGAGGAGAAAAGGGCCGAACAATCCAAGCAGGTTCAACCGGCACAGGCTAAAAGCTTATCGGCGACACTGTCGACGAGTGCTACTGCCACGGTAGCTAAGGGTGCTGATCCTGCGAGGGTGACTCCCGCGGCTGAGATGTCCCTACCCCCAAGGCGCAACACCACCACAGTAACTTTGGCAAAGTCTACAGGCATGACAGAAAGTGTGAAACAGGCTCAGACCCCGGTTCATAACGTGGGGGGGCTGAGGAGGCCCCGATACAGCCCTCCCAGGCTGTCGACCAAGCCACAGAGGTCTTGTCCACGGACGACAAGGATCAGGAGTCCTTAGGGTCCATGAGAACTTTGAAGAGGAGGAAGACAGCGATGACAGGGCAGGGCCTAGTTTTCCTGTTGTGCAAGCTCAGCTGAGGGACATTTCCTTGGATATTCTGTCGACTCTACACTCCTTGGTGTTAGCTATCTAGATGAGGATGCCTCCAGCTGCGGTACCTGTGGTCCCCCAGGTCCCTGATCAGCCTCCTACAAAGAAGAGGAAGCATCATCCTGTTTCAACTTCCTCTTCCACGTCGGGTCCCGTCTCCCCCAGCAGACCCAGACACAGGTACGGGGACTGGTATAGCCACGACGACAGATGATGACAAAGACATCGTCGCGGCGAAAGGTGAACCGCTGCATTTGGATACACCACACAGGTCAATGATTGCCAGAGCCGCCGATCTTTTCCAGCTTGTGCCCAAGGAGACACAGAAGGAGGGCTTCTTGTATCAAAGACGCAAAGCCAAGAGAAAAATGATCATGGTGGTGCCCTTTCTGGGTGATATCTGGGAGGAGGGCTTGGCCCTCATGAAAGAAACCTTGCACGGCTCCAGTCAATCAGCATAGGCTGGAGAAGAAGTATAGGGTGCCGGACTCCACACCCAAGTGCCTGAGGTCGCAACCATTACCCGATTCTGTGGTATCGGCAGCTGCGAGGAAGCGGTCGCCCACCCTACTACGTTGGCTTCAGTCTACAGCAAGCGGAAGAGGATGGATGCCATGGGAAAGAAGGTGATTTATACCGCAGCGTCCACTATCAAGGCAGCCAATGCACTGGCGATCCTGGTCAGGTACGACAGGGAGTTGTGGTACAAGCTGGGGCTGATTCTGGAGTTCCTCCCCGACGATAAGAAGATGGAGGCAATCGCTCTCTTCCAGGAAGAGGAAGTGGTGTCAGATCACGGCATCACAGTGGCATTGCACGTCGCCAACATGCAGTTCCAGAAGATGGGGAACGGTGTATGCCTTCATCGCCAAGGTTGGATGAAAGCCACTAACTTCCGTCAGGAGGTCCAAGCGAAGGTGCTGGACATGCTCTACAATGGAGAGAATTTGTTTGGAAAGGTTGTCAACGAGTCCCTCCAGGCCATCAAAACCGACACAGAGAAGGCCCGTACCCTGGGCACTCTCTAGCAGCACCATTCTTCTTTTAGCTCCCCCAGGGGAAAGTCGACCAGGTCTGCAAAAGGTTTCTCCACATCATACCGTCAACTTTCCAGATCCACAACTCAGGAAGCATACAGAGGCCGTTCCCAGGCCTACGGTAGTGTAGGACAGCGTCACTGTTGCCCGCAAGGCAGGATGCTGGTGCCGAAGCAAGCATGAACTGACCGGGACGTCGGGGGCACCCACCTGTGCACCACGATGGGAGGCCGACTAACGAGGTTCGTTAGCGAGTGGGGAAAGATCACCACCGAGAGATGGGTGCTGGACGCTCTCACCTAGGACACACCCTGGAGTTTCAACGCATATATCGCCGGATCCCACTGGTTACCCGGTAGGAGCAGCACATCCCTCTGCTCCTGGAAGAGGTACGGGTCATGCTACAAAAAGGGGCAATAGAGCTAGTTCCCCAACAGCTCCGGGACTCTGCAGTCTATTACAGATACTTTAAGCTCAGAAAGAAGACGGGGGGCTCGAAGCCCATCCTACACCTACGACATCTTAACAAATACCTATTGTCCCAAAAGTTTCGAATGGTCACGTTGCAACACTTGCTCGGCCAGGTGGAAAAAAGAGACTTCTTGACGTTGTTGGACCTAGAGGACACCTATTTCCACGTCCCCATTCACAAGAAACATTGATGGGACAGCACTATCAGCTCAAGGCTCTACCGTTCTACTTCAAGTTGGCTCCCAGTGTGTTCACGAAATGCCTGGCACTGGTGACGGCCCATCTGCATCTGCAGGATATACACGTATACCCGTACCTGGACAACTGGACAACTGGTGGATTTGCACCCACTTGAGGGAGCTGGCCGATAGACACACAGAGACGACGTCCGGTTACTGACGAATTTGGGATTCTCCGTCAACTTTCCAAAGTCCTGCTTAACTCCATCGCAGAACGCGCTGTTCCTAGGCACCAGATTCAAAACAGTGGTCCTCATTATAAGTTTGCTGGTCCAGTAACAACGGTACCGGTAAGCTTGCCGGTACCGTTGTTACCAGACCAGCAAACTACAAGTTCTGCTCGTGGGTGCCTCCCCACCCGCCAGCACTGGCGGTAGTACCGGCACCCACGAGCAGAGCATGTCGGATGCACCGGCACCTTTCTGTATGGTGCCAGCGCATCCAACCTCCCCATTCCCATTGAGGCCTATGGGGTTCAAATGGGAAAGGGGACCATTTTATTCCGGCGCCCGCGAATGGGCAATTACCGGGTCTGGCAGGACCATAATGACCCGGTAATTGCCCATTCGCGGGGGCCGGAAAAATTTGCAAGTTTGATAAGTAGCCTGCCGGTTTTACCGGCATGGCTATGGCTAAACTTCTAATGAGTGTCATGATCTCTGCTTCCAAAAGATCAGGACTTGCCCGACTCCCTTGGAAGCAGACCCATAACCCCGGTTCCGAGTGCCAGCCAGTCCCAATTGGGACCTTTTGGACCCTGTCCTGGCGCCAGTGGCACCAGGCTCATAAAGATGCCCAGTCCCAGCGCTGGAAGCGCCGGGCTCATAATGCTTGGGTGGACTTACCTGCAGCAGACCATGCTGCTTACTTACCTGCCAGTTGAACCCCTGATCCTCTTCTGTTTGGGACTACTTTTCCTGTTGGGTGGGGCAGGAGCCACTCCCTAGGTTCAGAACACTGGAACTCTTCTGGAAAGCAGTAACTCTTTTCTTACCTAGGCGTGGCTGTGGAAGGAGACACCTAAGCACTACAGGAGGCTATTTAAACCACACCTGATGGATGAATCTTGCTTTGCGTTATTCTGCATTCTCTGCAGCAGAACGCTCATTGTGTCTTCTGCTTCTGATCCTGGGCCTAAGGGAACAAAGGCTTACCATCCTGGAATCCAGTCTTCAGCAGCACCTGTAAAGACAAAGAAAGAACAGGTTAGCACTACGGTCTTCAGTGGCAGCGCATCTCTTACCTGGTCCATCGGCTGTCACCAACGCCTCGCGCTGCATTCCGGCATCTGAAAGACAAAGGCTTACCTACTCTTCGCATGCTCCGGAGGTCTTCGCACTGCATTCCGGCATCTGAAAGACAAAAGCTTACCAGCTCTTCGCACGCTCCGGAGGCCTTCGGCGCTGCATCCCGCATCTGAAAGACAAAACAAGGTGCGTTTAAAGACATTGGGCAACTTTATTACTCACGTGCCATTACTCCTTCCCACGCCGAATCCAGTGGGTATTCCAGCACCCTTCAGCTTCTCTAAAGCTCCGAACTTGTACCTGCAAGATAAAAGGGACAGTTAGTGCGCATCGTGAAGCAGGCTACAAGCGCTTACTTACGTGCTTCCAGGCGCTTCTATTCCTCACGCGGGTTCGATCCTCAACTCTCATCAGCCCGCCATCCGCCATCGCCGGAACCCTGCAAAACAAGAGATATCATTACAAAAGACTTTTAAGACCTTTGAAGTGCCCAGAACTTACCGTTCGTGCAGTTAACGACAGACAGCAGTCCTCTGAGGTCAAGAGGCCTGCACCCTTATCCAGTGAAGAAACTGGTTACGGCACCCTGCACCGAGGCAGATGGAGAGCTCGGCGTTCACTTACCTAAGGTGAGGGTGTTAACCTTTGGGGTTCTACAGGAGAAGAGAAAGGGAAGAGGAGAGAGGCACCCAATAACCCCAGTTCATTAATCCCATATTTTCTATCTGCAGACATCTTACCCTTCGAGTCAGACATACAGTGCACAGAGGTCCAGCCCAAAGAGCCAACCGTGTGTTACACATCACCTTTGAAGATACGGCATTCACCCAGTCAAGACCGGCGCCTCTGCGGGAATCAGGTGAGCGTTACAGAACGCAAAGCCTATCGCAAAACTCCCACCCAGGCGCTATGGAAACCTCGGATACCGACCAGCTAGCCCATTTACTTGGGGAACTAAGAGCAGAAGTGCATGCAGCCCGTCAGGAAACGAATGCTCTATGAAGGGAACTGATTATTTCCAAGGAGCGAACAGACGATCTCGCTAGACAATTGCTACAGTCACAAGCCGGACAAACTCCGTTACCCGCATCAGGGGCAAATCTTCCTTCAACATCCTCTACGAACCCAGTGCAGATCAACCTACCTGGGAATGTACCTCTGGCTCCGCCCGAACGATTTTCTGGTGACCCTAAGAGGTTTGCAGTATTTATTAATCAGTGCCGGTTGCACTTCTTATGCCGGCCAGCAGCCTTTCCAACTGATCAAGCTAAGGTAGCTTTCGTGCTTTCGTACCTTAGTGGCAATGCAGCAGACTGGTCGATCCCTCTAGTTAATCAAGATGATCCGGTTCTCCATGATTTTCAAGCTTTTCAGCTCAGTATGGAAAAACTGTTTGCAAGACATTTACAGGGGCAGGCCTTGGACAATGAGCTCCTTTCATTGCGACAGGGTAATCAAGACCTTTTGGCTTATATTGCGTCTTTCAACAGACTGATAGTGGAAACTCGATGGCCTGAGGACAAAAGGATTACGCTGTTTTATAGAGGTCTACGTGGAGAGCTCAAAGATGTGTTAGCCCAAGTAGTGAATCCCCCGCAAGACTGTTCGGACTATATTGACTTAGTCGTTCAAATTGACCACAGACTGCAGAACAGGAAGGCCGATCGTTCCAAGTTTGATGCTCGAGTATTTTCCAAACCACCAACTCCTACCAAAGGAGTAGACTCCGGGGAACCCATGCAAATAGGGGGCCTGAAAGGACCACTAACAAAAAAGGAGCGGGAAAGGAGAAAACAGCTGCAATTATGCCTCTATTGCGGAAACTCGGGGCACTTTCTTCGAGACTGTCCGGTGAAACCAGCCAAGAAGGCAGCAGGAGCTGCAGTTACCAGGGTCACAAACTCTGAGCAGGGAAACGACCTCGCCCGACAAGAATAGAGGTCCTCTTGCCGAGCGTTAAAACCAGTTCCGTGACCTCGCATTTCGTGATACCTATGGTCCTCATTAGCCCTGAACATCCGGATCGATTACATGCGATTGAAGCTTACGTCGACAGCGGTGCCATCGGCAATTATGTGGATCATGAAATGGTTTTGAGGATGAATCTGACTCTTTGTCCAAAGGCTGTAAAGGACGTCATTACTACGGTGGATGGTACGGAGATAGCCTCCGGACCAGTAACGCATACCACCCAAGAAGTGACGCTAGTAAGTCAAGATGGACACCATGAGAAGATCGTGTTCGATGTGATCAAGGCCCCTCAGTTCCAGATTATTCTAGGAATTCCTTGGTTAGAGAAGCACAATCCTCAGATCGATTGGCGAGCAAGAACGGTTCAGTTTCCAGAATGTGTCTCTACTTGTCACCCTCGACCTGGTGTTGCACTGGCAGCAATTTCCTCGGAGGCTCCCCAGTTACCTCCTGAATACCTAGAATTCCAAAATGTTTTCCGGAAGGATCAGGCTAACTCTCTACCTCCTCATAGGTCTTATGACTGCCAGATAGACCTGATACCTGGATCTACTCCTCCTTGTAGTAGAATTCATGCCCTCACCGAGCCTGAGAATCTTCACCTCCGACAATACCTGGATCAATACCTAGCGAATGGGTTTATTCGTCCTTCCAAGTCCCCTGCTTCCTCAGCTTTGTTCTTCGTTCCAAAAAAAGAAGGGGACCTTAGAACTTGTATAGATTATCGCGCCCTGAACCAGATCACCGTTAAGAATAGATATCCGTTACCTTTGATCCCTGAACTCCTGGACCAAGTCAGAAAAGCATGCATATATACAAAGCTGGATCTTAGAGGAGCCTACCACTTGGTACGAGTAAAAGAGGGCGATGAATGGAAGACGGCCTTCCGCACCAAGTATGGGCTATTTGAATATCAGGTCATGCCCTTCGGACTTTGCAATGCCCCGGCCGCCTTTCAATATTTTATGAACGATATCCTCAGAGAGCTCATAGATGTGTGTGTTGTTGTTTACATTGACGACATCCTCGTTTATTCTTCATCGGAAACTGAACATCGGAAACACGTGAAAATGGTCCTCGAGAGATTGCGTCAACACAAACTTTTCGCTAAGTTGGAAAAATGTGTTTTCAACGTGACTGAAGTTGAATTCTTGGGATTCATATTATCACCTAGCGGAGTGC
Source organism: Ambystoma mexicanum (assembly GCF_040938575.1). Classification (NCBI taxonomy): domain Eukaryota; kingdom Metazoa; phylum Chordata; class Amphibia; order Caudata; family Ambystomatidae; genus Ambystoma; species Ambystoma mexicanum. The sequence goes on from NC_090934.1 coordinate 1,284,831,121, forward strand.
GTATGGATTCAAAGAAGGTCGATGCAATTCTCAAATGGCCATCGCCATCCTCCGTAAAAGGTGTTCAAAGCATGTTAGGCTTCGCTAACTTTTACCGCAGGTTTATCCCCGAATTCTCTCGAATAGTCCAGCCCATCACCGCCTTGTTAAAGAAAAACAAACATTTTGAATGGTCTACCGAGGCGGAACAAGCTTTCCAGAATTTGAAGACTAGATTTATCTCTGCACCGATCTTAAAACATCCTCGCCCAGAACTCCCCTACATCGTTGAAACTGATGCTTCGAGCCATGCCATGGGGGCAGTTCTATCACAAAAGGACCCAGTAACCAATCAGTTGCATCCCGTGGCATTTTGGTCCCGCAAATTCTCGCCTCCTGAAATCAATTACACTATTACTGATAAGGAACTTCTAGCTATCAAGTCCGCCTTTAAGGCTTGGCGGCATTATCTTCTGGGGGCCCGACACACCGTTACTGTGATTACAGATCACCGAAACCTGCAATATTTGAAAACCGCAAAAGCTCAATCCTCTAGGCAACTCCGTTGGGCACTATTCTTTGCCGAGTTTGACTTCATAATTACCTATCGACCTGGTACAAAAAACGGTAAAGCTGATGCCCTTTCTCGGATGGGAGTGGAAGAACATTTGATCAATCCTAAACCTGTACCTATCATTCCCGAACAAAGAATTCTAGGTGTAATCGCCACACAATCCATAGAGGAAGTTAAGGATAAAGCCAGCCTACTGGTAACTCCAGCAGACATACAGAATTGGCATCTGCAGGGAAAGGACTTTACGGTGAAGGACAACCTATTATATTTCCAAGAACGGTTATACCTGCCCAGCACAGATTTACAGAAAAAGGTAATCTCTTGTTATCACGATTCTTTAATGGAAGGACATTCCGGTATGACCAAGACCTCGGAAAAGATGAAGCGCTACTTCTGGTGGCCGTCTTGGAAAAAAGATATCAGAGACTTTATAATGTCCTGTGGAGTATGCGCCCAAAACAAGAGTCAAAAGGAAAAACCAGCTGGCCTCTTACGCCCTATTGACATCCCGCCTCGCCCTTGGCATACGCTTTCTATGGACTTCATCACCGATCTACCTCCATGCTCCGGATACAATACGATCCTAGTAATCGTGGACCTATTCTCCAAGATGGCGCATTTCATTCCACTCAAAGGCTTACCAACAGCAGCAACTCTGGCCCGAGAATTTCTCGAAAACATCGTCCGACTGCACGGTTTTCCTTCAGTTCTAATTTCGGATCGAGGTAGTCAATTTATTTCTCATTTTTGGCGAAGTTGCTGTCGGCCGGCTCAAATTGATGTGAGACTTTCGACCAGCCACTACCCTCAAACCGACGGACAAACCGAGAGGACCAATCAAACTCTGGAACAGTATTTGCGCTGCATGCTACAACAAACTGAAAAAACTTGGAAAGATATCCTTTGGATAGCCGAATATGCCTACAATAACTCTGTCCACTCGGGAACTGGGAAGACCCCATTTTTTCTTTTATACGGTAGTCACCCTCGAACCTCGGAGTTGGATCCACTCCAAGATCTTGGAACACCAGCAGTAGACCACCTGCATTCTACAATCACCCAAGCCTTTAAGGAAGCCGTTTCTCACCTTCAAAGAGCTAAAGAACAATACAAGAAAGGAGCAGACCAACATCGGAAGGAAGCCCCCCAATATCAAGTAGGAGATCAAGTCTGGTTATCCACCAAATATCTACCTCTAAAAGGACCACGCACATTCAACCCAAGATACCTTGGTCCCTATTCCATCACTACCATAGTAAATCCAGTAGCGGTCAAGTTGGACTTGCCCCCTCACATGAAGATACATCCGGTCTTCCACGTCTCTCTATTAAAACCCGTGCAACCTCAAACCCGACTAACTACATCTCCAAAACCTATTCTAGTTGATGGAGAACTCGAGTTTGAAGTCAAAAGCATCCTGGATTCCAAGATCTCCAAATCTAAACTATTTTACCTGATTGACTGGAAAGGCTACGGTCCCCAAGAAAGATCCTGGGAACCTGCAGAATATGTCCACGCGCCTCGTCTAATCAAAAGATTTCATCGAACATTTCCTAACAAGCCCAAACCCCCGGAGAAGCCCGGTTTGGGAGGGGCCTTGAGGGGGGGTGCTGTCATGATCTCTGCTTCCAAAAGATCAGGACTTGCCCGACTCCCTTGGAAGCAGACCCATAACCCCGGTTCCGAGTGCCAGCCAGTCCCAATTGGGACCTTTTGGACCCTGTCCTGGCGCCAGTGGCACCAGGCTCATAAAGATGCCCAGTCCCAGCGCTGGAAGCGCCGGGCTCATAATGCTTGGGTGGACTTACCTGCAGCAGACCATGCTGCTTACTTACCTGCCAGTTGAACCCCTGATCCTCTTCTGTTTGGGACTACTTTTCCTGTTGGGTGGGGCAGGAGCCACTCCCTAGGTTCAGAACACTGGAACTCTTCTGGAAAGCAGGAACTCTTTTCTTACCTAGGCGTGGCTGTGGAAGGAGACACCTAAGCACTACAGGAGGCTATTTAAACCACACCCGATGGATGAATCTTGCTTTGCGTTATTCTGCATTCTCTGCAGCAGAACGCTCATCGTGTATTCTGCTTCTGATCCTGGGCCTAAGGGAACAAAGGCTTACCATCCTGGAATCCAGTCTTCAGCAGCACCTGTAAAGACAAAGAAAGAACAGGTTAGCACTACGGTCTTCAGTGGCAGCGCATCTCTTACCTGGTCCATCGGCTGTCACCAACGCCTCGCGCTGCATTCCGGCATCTGAAAGACAAAGGCTTACCTACTCTTTGCATGCTCCGGAGGTCTTCGCACTGCATTCCGGCATCTGAAAGACAAAAGCTTACCAGCTCTTCGCACGCTCCGGAGGCCTTCGGCGCTGCATCTCGCATCTGAAAGACAAAAGAAGGTGCGTTTAAAGACATTGGGCAACTTTATTACTCACGTGCCATTACTCCTTCCCACGCCAAATCCAGTGGGTATTCCAGCACCCTTCAGCTTCTCTAAAGCTCCGAACTTGTACCTGCAAGATAAAAGGGACAGTTAGTGCGCATCGTGAAGCAGGCTACAAGCGCCTACTTACGTGCTTCCAGGCGCTTCTATTCCTCACGCGGGTTCGATCCTCAACTCTCATCAGCCCGCCATCCGCCATCGCCGGAACCCTGCAAAACAAGAGATATCATTACAAAAGACTTTTAAGACCTTTGAAGTGCCCAGAACTTACCGTTCGTGCAGTTAACGACGGACAGCAGTCCTCTGAGGTCAAGAGGCCTGCAACCTTATCCAGTGAAGAAACTGGTTACGGCACCCTGCCCCGAGGCAGATGGAGAGCTCAGCGTTCACTTACCTAAGGTGAGGGTGTTAACCTTTGGGGTTCTACAGGAGAAGAGAAGGGGAAGAGGAGAGAGGCACCCAATAACCCCAGTTCATTAATCCCATATTTTCTATCTGCAGACATCTTACTCTTCGAGTCAGACATACAGTGCACAGAGGTCCAGCCCAAAGAGCCAACCGTGTGTTACACATCACCTTTGAAGATACAGCATTCACCCAGTCAAGACCGGCGCCTCTGCGGGAATCAGGTGAGCGTTACAATGAGGCCCAGTGTCTTGCCTGGCGTCGCCCTCGGAAGAGAGTATAGCAGCCATTCAAGGGAAGGTGCAGCGGCTGTCGTCGACGAAGATGGCCACGATACTGAGCATGATGTCAAATGCGACCCCTACAGGAATTCCTGGACGCTTGTTGGATACAGGTGTCCGGAAGCTTCACAGACAAGATCCCTCTCGTGCATGAGTTCTGTCCGGCGATAGGATGGTGAGGCGTCTGCTCCATCATTGCCCAGGGCCCAGGATTTCAAAACCCCCATACCAAGAGACGGTCACCACGGACGCTTCCCTGGAAGGCTGGGGGGCCCACACCAGACATCTACACGACAGAGGCCTGTGGCTGATGGAGGAGACGGATCTCCAGGATCAGGTAGACTGCCTCCTCGTCAAGTGGGGCAGGCCCCAGATCGATTTATTTGCGATGGCGGCAAACTCCAAATGCCAGAAGTTTGCCAGCTGATTCCACCAACCGAGGAGCCAAAGCAGGATGATACTCATCGCCCCGGCGTGGCCGAGACAGATTTGGTACCCGGACCTTCTCAGCCTGTCAGCATCACCTCCGGTCAAGCTGCCATTGGTTCCGGATCTTCTCACCAGAGAAGGAGGCGCAATCCTGCATCATGACCCAGGATCGATGAACCTGAGGGTTAGGCTCCTGCAGCCCTAGAGTTTGGAGTATGTGAGTTGCCAGCGGACTACACGGAGGTCCTCGCCAAAGCCAGGGTGCGGTCGACCTTGAAGTGCTACGGTCACAAGTGGAAGGGTTTCGCTATGTGGTGCCAGTCACAGAAGATGACCCCTTTGAGGGTCACGGTCCCACAGATCCTGCCGTACTTGCTAAACTCTAGAAAAAACCTTCTTCCCCTTTAAATTTAGAGGCACGCAGGGGTGCGGCCCTGGGAGCATGCGCTGCCCTGACTCTGCCCTCTGGCACCACACCTCAGTCCTCTTTTCCACAACAACGGGAACGGGCCGAATTCACCAGCGCTCCTGGATTTGGCTTCGGCCATGTAATTCCATGCGCGGATACTTCTTCTCTTCTGTCTTTTTGTCTTTTTATCAATCAGGTACTCGGTCCTCTGGCATCACGCTCCTCCCTGGTGCCTGTCGACTTCTACAGGTTTCAGCAGGTGTCCATCCTGCGACAGACTCTTTCCAACTTCAGACCCAAACGCTCTCTGCCTACGTTACCTTGGCCCAGACCACGGCTGGCAAGCTTGTACCGCGTGAAACGCGCTTTTCTCGAGGTGTCTGAAGAACAGACTAGTCAGGTGGAGGGAGCTCTCCCTGAGATTGCCTCCAGAGGACCTGAAGGACTTTGTCAATCATCAACCCAGGCCCAAGGTAGGGCCACTCTTTACCAGCGCACCCTGCAAGGGAGACTCCTTTCCAGGGATTCGCCGCATGGGAGGAACCGCTCAGGTTCTTATACCAGCACGAGTACTGAGGCGAAATCAGCTACTGGCCGGCAGGCCGAGGGGTCAGTCGATCCTCCTGGTGACAGTGCTGAGGGACCGGAAGGTTCTTTTACTGAGTCTTCACCCGAGAGGCCACGCCCTAATACCGGCAACATGTCCGAGGGGGTGCCTATACGCAGTTCTACCGGCAAATCCGCTAAGGGCGAAGCGCCTACCAGGTCTCGGCCCGAGGAACAGGGTAGGCTTCATGATCCACAATCAAGAGTCCTGGACTGTGCTGGGCCCAGTGAGTCAAGCAACACGAATCAGGCACATGGAATGCAGCTCGACAAAATGGCCACCGTGCCAGACATTTCTGACATCCGCCCAATACCGTACCAAGGCAAGGGAGCAGGTGGAAGAACGTGTGTCAAGGTGGGAATGGTGTCAACCAGGTATGTGGCCTACAGCCTACCCTTCATTTGCACAGGGCAGGTTTCCGCTGTGTCCGGATGGGCAGTGTAGGCAACGGCTCCAGAAGCCGCCTGCTACCCCGTCAATATCGCCTACCACCCCTCCGGCCTGTGAGGACAGATTTTTTTAAAGGTTCCTCAGGCTCATGATATCTGCTCGGATGAGGGTCATCATCAGGGACCCCATCAGGGCCGTGCTCCCGCCAATGGCTCTAGCGCCTCTGGCCCCAGTACAGGAGCCCCTGACCCCTGTTCAGTCTCTGCCGCCTCTTCGGCCCCCCAACCAATAGTGCAGCCGGTTCCGTACCAGCCTCCGCTGCAACCTCCGGCTCCGGTCTCCATACCCCAGCCTTCAGCACCCTTCCACCGGTGCCAGACCACCAGACCCTCAGGTGGACACAGATGAGGAGGAGAACCCCGACATACCGTCATCAGCCAAGGCCTTCCATGAATGTCTTGCGGCGCTGGCAGAGTACTTGGGCCTTCCTCAACCTGAGGTTGAGCAACCATCAGATGGGGACCTCGCCGAAGTCCTCACGCTACGTCCCACAGCGAGAACAGGGATCCTGATGCAGAAGGACGTAGTCGCCTTGGCCAAAAAAGGCTGGCTCAAGCCCCACTCCGTCCAGCCGGTCAATCGACACATGGACGCCAAGTACAGGCAGATGGAGGGGGATACACTCTTGCTATTGGCCCACCCTCAGCCGCACTCTTCGGTGATCGCTGCAACTTCACTATACTCCAAGTCTCAGTGGTCCTCAGCTACTTCCTCTGCTGCGCTGCTAGGCAAGGAGGAGGAGATCTTGGAGGCGTATGGGAAGAAGCTGTATTCCAATGCGTCCCTGCATCTTCGTCAAGCCAACATGGATGCCATGCTCGCAGCCGTTAACCAGAGGCTGTGGCGGAAAATTGCTGATTTCCTCCCAGAGCTTCCGGCGCAGAGCCAATCACGATTCAAGGCGGGATTGGCAGAGGCCAAGATGGAGGCACAAGACATCATGGAGTCCACCGTGGCCCACATTGACACATCTGGCCGGGCCATCTGCATAGCCACGGACAAGAGAAGAACAGCCTTGCTCTGTGCTACTAAATTCAACCCGGACGTCCAGGAACGCATGTTAGACCTCCTGTTGGAAGGGGGTGATCTCTTCCACTCCACCACGGACGAGGAGCTGGTGAAAAAGAAAAACAGCTCATAAACGGCCAAGTCTTTATCCATCCTTATAAAGACCACACCCAAAAGGTACACCCAGTCACAGCAGCGCTTGGACAATCGACGTACATATGGAGGGTTCTGCGGTTTCCAAGAGTGTAGGTCCAGGCAGCCTGACCGTTCGCCGACCCAACATCAGTGCAAACAACAAAAGGGGGGGAGTAAGGGCTTTTTCCAGTCCCCCTCCTTTGCACAGCCCCAGAGGGAAAGAAGGCATGCCACGCCTCTCCGGGTCACATGTCTCCAGTGGGGGCAGGCTTGCTCTCCATGCACAGTTCTGGCGCCAGAATTTTGCAGACCCCTGAATCCTCTCGGTAGGATCCACGGGGTACCGCCTACCCATCCCAGCCTCTCCTCCCTCTTCCCCTCCACACCCACAGGTTGGGACAGCAACTATTTTGGTGGAGATCCAGTCGCTCTTCGAGAGCCAAGCAGTGGAGGAAGTCCAAGCCTCCCACCGTGGCTTGGGCTTCTACTCCAGGATTTTCGCCATTCAGAAAAAGAACCAAGCGGGCCTGAGAGTTGTGCTGGATCTTTCCACCCTTAACCTCTCCCTACCTCTACAAAAATTCAAGATGGTTATGCCAACTTTATTAGCGGAGACATTGTGCAGGGGAGACTGGATGTGCTCCCGGTCTTGAAGGACGCGTTCTTACGTGTCCCGATTTGGCAGCCTCATTGTTCTTTTCTACGATTCAGGATCATGGACTACCATTTCCAATACAAGGTGCTTCATTTTGGCCTCAACTCGGCCCCCAGGCTGATGAATGCAGTGGCGGCCCTCCTCCGGGCTCAGGGCTACCACATCTATCCGTACCTCGACGACTGGCTTGTCAGGGCTGCATCTCTGGAGGCAGTGCACTGCACCTCTCATGCCCTCATGAACACACTTCACAATCTGGGCTTTTCGCTCAATCTCAAGAAGTCGCAGCTGCAGCCCACTCCGACTCTGACCTTCTTGGGGCTCATCTGGGACACAGGCTCCAAGAGATGTTTTCCTTTGTTGGACAAGATCACAGCCATCAAGAGGGCCATTGTGCACTGAGAAATGACAGCGGCCTGGTGGCACCAACATCTACTGGGTCTCATGGCAGAGGTCTTATTGGCCGTCCTCCACACGAGACTCAGGATGGGGCGGATACAGCTGCACTTCGCAGCATCATGGAACCAGGAACAGGGCTCTCAGGCGGAGTTGATCATCGTTCCTCCTTCTCTTCACCCGGTGGTCCTGGGACTGCAACCTGTGGACGGGCAAACCCCGCTGGTCACCATCACTACGGACTCCTCTCTCAAAGGATGGGGGGCCATCCTGGACAACCATTGCGTCCATGCCTCCTGGACCCGGCAGGAGCAGGAGTACCACATCAATTGGCTGGAAGTGAGTGCTATCTGGCTAGCGCTCAGAGCCTTCCTTCCGGTATTCAAGGGCAAGGTCGTCCTCATAGTTAAGACGGATTTCTGAACTCTGACCTAGTGGGCAGAGCTTCAGAAGGCCAGCCTAGTTTCTTGGAACAGGGTAACCTTCTGGACAAGCCAGACCAATCAAGGTAGCATTGGCGGCGGTCAAGACTAGGTCTTAGGAGGGGTGAGGGTGACTGGAAGACCTCAATGAGCACACAGAGTAAAGGACACTTACAAATCACTCCCAGTCAGTTGCATATATATTAAAAATACAAATACATTTATTTCAAAGCCTTTGAGTTTCAACACACAAATAAAATCACAGTAATACTTCCAAGCCAACACAATCCTATCAATATACATATATACAACACCAATGGGGTCTAAAGGGTTAATGCACCAAATGGGTACACAGCCTAAAAAGGGAAGGAAGCAGGTAGTGCAAATAGTCTTTAGGTCCTTCTGCATCAAACACAATCCTAACTGAAAGGCAGTCCAATCCCTAAGCAGAGTGGAGCCTATTGCTCAAATGTACTTGCATTGCTGGCGCACGCGGTAATTCAGATGGGCAAAACGGGGTCTCTTGAAGAGTCTGTAGCAGCTAAGGAAGGTGGTTGAGGTGATGCAGAATAAGTTCCCACTATTAGTGGAGGGTCTCCCCAACAGGCAGAGCAGGTTCCAGAGTTTGGGAATAGTTAGCTAGTTCACACTAGCAGTGGAAAAGAGAGGGGCCCTCAGGGGCCTCTCGTGCGTAAAAATGGATGGATGCGCAAGGGGCCACCGGTAAGGGTTGCAATTACTCACCACCCCTGGCACACTCCGGACCAAACTTCGGTAGTCGAGTCCACTTCGGTTGCAGGTTCAAATGTGGCAATCTCACAGCTCTGCGGCTTTCAGCGACGAAGATACATCGTTGATTCCCAAACAGGACAGTGCCAATTTCTTCGCTCCTGGTGGATGGATCAAGCCAGTTCCACTGTAGCAGGCTTCAGGGCACAGAGGGGCACAGCTGCAATGAACTTGCAAAGTTTGTCACCACGACTGGGGGACACGGTAACAGTGTGTTGCCCGGTTTGGGCGCTCTCTCTTTACTCCAGACCTGGGAATGCCAAGTGTACTAAATTTGGTGTGACGGTGCCATGAACACAATTTTTGCGATGTACCAAGTTTCAAGGGCCTCCTCGAAACAGCGGCGGTATCAGGCCAAAGGTCCTGCGCAAGCTGGTCAGCCCACTGGTTGGCCCATGCACACTTCCGAAAAGGCTTACTTGCAGATTTTGATGAAGGTGCCGAGAATAGTTGGCCCACTATTCCAATAGGTCAAAGCGTCTTCGCAGACCTTCTAGGACGACCAGATGCAGAGGAGTCCAGCGGGATGACAGCGGGCTCAGGGTGCCAAACCTTCCAGCGGGTCCTCATCTCAGCCTCTTAGTTTCAGAATACTTGGATCCTATCCTTCGTTCAGTGAGAACTCCAGAGATCGACATGGTATGGGTGCTTGGAGCCTTCCCTTATCCAAAATCTCCTTCGCGCCAAAACAAAGAGGACCCAATGGGAGATCTGCTCACATACAGGTATACTATACGTGGACCAGTCATGGACCATAGTGGTACCAGGCATTCACAGCACACCAGACTCTCTGGCACCCAGGATGTGTATTGGAACTAGACAGTCCAGCCCACATCCTGGGGGCGCACACTCAAGGCATGCAGAAGCCCACGGATGCTTGGTTGCTTTGTGGGAAAATGCATGTCCAAATAAGGACTGACCCGGGTCGGCTCGACCTGGGGAAGGTGAAGGGGCAAGATGGCCAAAGGACAGGACAAAGAACCTTGTGGCATGGCCATTTAGAAGCCAGGCCACCCAACCGTGCCAAACGCGGTAACCGCGGTTTACCTGGCAGGAAAGGGGTTCAAATACATGAAAAGATAAGCTGCCACCAGCCCTGTCCAAGGCACATCTGCACCTCTCCTAAAAAATCCTTTGAGAGTAACTAGGGCCTTTAGAAATGACAGGAAGACCCAAGTGTACTATACCGGAAGGTACATTGTGCACTTGTAACATGTTGCAGAAAAGGGAACAAAGTCTCCCAGTACTGACTGTCTTTAAGGGCATGTCAGTTTCCCCATAAGAAAGTGAGCGAAAAGCCCAGAGGAGTGGAGCAGAAAGCTGTGCTCCTCTGGCAAAGTCAGACTATGGTGTTACTGCCATGGGTTTTCCCCCCAGTGCCAAGGCCTTTTTTTGGTGATTTTGGTATTTCACCATTCAAAGCCTTCTAACATTTTCTCCTTCATTAACCCCTGAAGTGCCAAGGACGAGCTATGTCGTCCTTGGCACTGGGGAGGTAATCCCAAGGACGAGATACCTCGTCCTTGGCACTTAAGGGGTTAAACAAAGCAAAAAGTTGGGGGGTACACAACTGGAGGGAAAATTACACATGGAATAGAAATCTTTCCTAAGACTCATTCAGACAGACAACTCGACCAGCATGTTCTATGTCAACAAGCAGGGAGGTACCAGGTCCCCTCCACTGTGCAGACTGGCAGTCAGCATGTGGGAATCGGCCCTGGAGAACAACATCTACCTCACAGCCGTTTCCCTTCCGGGGGAGTCCAACCTGGAGGCGGACAGGCTCAGCAGACTGGGAACAGAGAATTACGAGTGGCAGCTAAACAACCTCATACTGCAGGAGATCTTCAGCAGATGGGGACTCCCCCAGGTGGACCTATTTGCCTCCTTGGACAACAGGAAGTGCCAACAGTTTGCCTCCTGGCAGGGGCTGGGCCCTGGCTCTCTGGGTGACGCATTTCAAATTCAGTGGAACGGCATGACTGCCTATGCCTTCCCGCCCACGCCATTGATAAACAGGGTGATATGGAGGATCAAGGAGTCTCACCAACTCAGCGTCATTCCGATAGCTCCATGGTGGCCAGCCAGATCATGGTTCTCGGAGCTGCTCCGCCTCTCGGAGAGACCTTGCATTCACCTTCCGACAGGCCCAGCACATCTTCTGGCACAGCAGGGGGGCAAGGTCATTCACCCCGCACTACAGAAACTAGCCCTCAAAGCTTGGTTCCTGAGCAGGTCATGCTAGGACACCTCAGCCTGTCCCATGCTGATCTTGAGATCAAACAGGGCGCTAGGAGCAAAGCTTCCAGGGCCCAGTATAAGAGAAAGTGGATCTGGTTCTGCCACTGGGCAAACTCTAAGGATATCAACCCCCTTGCATGTATATTGGACGACGTGCTCTCCTTCTTGGCGCACCTCGCCCACTCGGGTGTGCAGGTAGACACTTGCTGCACTTACTTGGCAGCCATTGGGGCTTACAGAAACTCAGAGGAGGAGGTCTTCTCCTTTTCCAACCCCTTTTTCAAGAAGCATCTGACGGGTCTCGCCAGACTCTACCCGCCCAACAAGAGGCCACTCCCTGTGTGGGACCTCAATATAGTGTTGGGTGCCCTGGGCACAAACCATTTGAGCCAATGGTGTCTGCAGACATCAGGCTGGTCACCATTAAGGCGGCCTACCTAGTCGGCTTCACCCTGGCTCACAGGATAAGCGAAATCCAGGCTCTGGTCACCTCGGAGCCCTACACTACGCTTCACAGAGATAAAGTAGTCCTGCGGACAGACCCAGCGTTCCTACCTAAGGTGCCTTCCACATTCCATCTAAACAAAAAAATTGTTCTGCCTACGTTTTTTGCTGAGCCCAAAGACGAGGCACAGAGAGTTTTGCACTGCCTGGATGTGAGGTGTGCCCTGAAATTCTACTTGGACAGGACAAGGGCTTGCGCAAGTCGGACGCACTTTTTGTCACCTTCAGCAGATCAAGACCGGGATATCAGGCCTCCAGGCCCATTGGATGGTCTCTGCCATCAAAGAACCTTACGAGGGACAGCATAAGCCACTGCCGGCCAACATGCACGCCCAGGCGGTCAGAGCATTTCAGCGGCATGTCCTTTGGCAAGTCACAAGCAGGGCGGTCACATGGGCCACCCCTTTCTGCAAGCACTACTGTTTGGATGCCGACTCTAGATCAGACACGGCTTTCGGACAGGCGGTTCTTAAATACCTGTTTGCTTAAGGAGGGTCTCCTCTCCACCCTGTGGCTACACTCAGTTGTAATCGCCCAGGCAGTATGGAGGAAAGGGGACGGGACGTAAGAGTAATTATAGGTTACTCATCGTAGTGACTAACATACTCTTAACATACTCTTAGTCCTTAGTCCCCTTTCCTCCATACATCCCACCATCCTCCCCCCTAATAAAACTGGTGTAATTAGGCAATGTTAATCTATTTTCGAACGCGTCTTTGGGGGCTGAGGTGTGGCGCCATAGGGCGGAGTCAGGGCAACGGATGCTCCGAGGGCCGCACTCCTGCGCGCCTCTAAATTTAAAGGGGAAGAATGTTTTTTCTGGTGAAAAGGTTTCCGTCTCCCATCCCTTGGAAAGGACACAAATGTAGTATGGAGGAAAGGGGACTAAGGACTAAGAGTACGTTAGTCACTACGGTGAGTAACCTATAATTTCTTGGCCAAGGCCGGACTGGCACAACCCTCCATCAAGGTACATCTGGCGGCTATCTCCTGCTACACCAGGTCACCAGGAAGATCTTCACTTTGGTCCCACCGACTTGTCATGGAGTTTCTCAAAGGACTTTTCAGATCTTTCTCACCAGTGAAGGCTCCTGCCCCAGAGTGGGAACTCAGCATGGTTCTGACAAGGCCCGCTAAAGTCTCTATCGTGGAAAACGGCTTTCTTTGTGGCCATCACCTCTGCCAGAAGGGTAGGTGAGATCCAGGTCCTATCCTGCAAGCAACCATACCTGACTTTGCACGAATCGATGGTGGTGCTACGTACTCATCCTCCTTCATGCCGTAGGTTCCATGGGAACTCCACCTCAACAAGCCTTTGGTGTTACCTGTTTTTTTCACGAAACTTTCGTTGCTGGCAGAAAAGGCCTTGCACTCGCTGGACGTTGCTTGTGCCCTGAAGTTCTACGTGACATGCACGAAGATTTTTCTGACGACCTCACAGCTGTTCGTGAACTTTGGTCCTGTGAACCATTGAAAGGCTTTGTCCAAGGCTTTGATTTCAAGATGGCTCTCCGGCTGCATCACTGTCATCGGTTGGCTTACCGACCGCTGCCCGACCGCCCAAGAGCCCACTCCACCAGATCGATGGCTGCGACAACGGCGTTCCTGTCTGGTGTGCCCCTGCACAACATCTGCAGGGCTGGTACGTAGGTTTACAGCAAGTCAAGCCACGTGCCACAGGAGGAGACCGTCAGTTACACTTACGTCAGCAGGAAGCTCGGACTATATGCAAACTGAGATGTCTAAAACTGGGCCTTAATAAAGAGCAAGAGCTGAATGTTTGCTGTATGCTGTAAATAAGTCTACCATTTGTTTGACTGCATTGAGAATTTGAGTTTCAATGTGACAATTGTAATGTATAATTTTTTATTTGAGCACTTACTGGACCCAAGGGAGGCAAAATGGACGGGGAACTGTCTAGGTCAATTTGCAATTATCAGCATAAAATGATTAAAGAATCATAAAACATAAAATGTTTAAAGAATGGATACTGAGCATTTGAATATCATATGCTGATTGATGTTGCATGTGGTCATTATCCTGCTAAATAGAGGAGTTACAGTGGAGCCTCCAGTACCAAGGGGAATTTAAAACCACTTAGATATTCCTAACTAACGCCAGGCTATTGTGAAATATGCTCAATTGAAATTTCTAGTAACAATCACGGGCCGATTGGGCCAGAAACGAGTGAAAACCGAATTGGATGCTGTCAATCTGACGTTGATAAATAGGGAAAATGAACACACATAACATGACAAAAACATGCGAGAAACATATAAAAACTACGTTCCCATCAAAAACCGGCTTTTGCTGGAGCAGTACGGTAGTACCTGCATTACGCAGAGGATTTTTTCCAATATAACAGAGGTAAGCCTTAATTGAACAGGGTGTCTGGTTAGATAGGAATTAATTTGAAGACTAGCAGCAGTTTGAGTTGTTAACACGCACCATGTGCATGTTTTCAGCAGTTATTCAAGACAAAAGTGCAAGGAAGCTTATGACTGCAAGGGACGCGGCTGTTAAAGCGCATAGAACGCAGCCCCGCAAGTAATTAGCAGAGCATCTAACTTTCACGAGAGGACTCATGGACTGATTTACAGTTTGGTAAGCAGTTTGCCTGTATTGGAAGCTGTCTAGTGATGCTTGTCAAATAAACAAAATAGTGCCACATAATAAATATATTGCATTATTTTTACACAGACAAGCCTACCAATTGACTGGAAAAATTAATATGTGCAGGGACCACTCATGGAAATGTAGCGGATTATACAATCAAGCGAACATATAATCAGCATTTTGATCTATTTGATGCACACAGAGCAAGGAGAGGAAGGTAATTACACAGTCTCTTATTGTAATTCTAAAACATTTTGTGTGAGCAACACACTTAACAACTTTATATAATACAGTGAATCCTAATTGTAGGGCAACTTAAATCGAGGGTTAAGTCTTAGGGCTGTCGCAGGCTCCTCTGTATGCTCCACTTTAGATAATAACTTTGCAGATAGACATGCATTACCAATAGTAATAATGAGTTTATAGGAATTTACAGGAACATAATAAATATTATATACATGTGTATTGATTTCACTCAGGAACCGAGATGTTTGCTAATATTTGTTTTCTTTTGTGTCTCTTTCTCCCCCCCCCCTCTTAATGATATTGTGTGTGGGACATATGCAGTATAACTACTAGTGATGTTTAGATAAGGAATGTTGACATAGTATTCATGATACCAGGATTGTGGGAGGCGAAAGACCGAGTTAATTGTTAGATCAGTGAATGGTCTCTATACTGCAAATGGATCACCCCAAAATCACCTATGCAATCTAGTGCAGGGGCATTGGCACATATATAGCATACAGTGGCAAGTTTACTGCCACTAAACCATGTACATTTCCCTGGGGTATCGCTTTTTGATCTCCCATTAAGCATCCTTATCTCCCATTCTGCCATAAAGTTTCTCCAAGCAACACCCTTTACCTTGCTCGTGGGCTTAACCATCACGTTTGTTGGCACTAAGTTATCAAAATGTTCAATCATCGACGTGATCCTGCCCTGTGCGTTATAGTCACCTCCAAGGATTATCATATCATTACCCACTGTTAAGAGCCATTCTGTGATAATTGAGTCAATAGATTCAAATATCTAATTCGTGCATTTTCTGCTAGGCAGATCATAAATATTGATGATCAATATGTTAGGGGTTACAGAGCTATTTTTAAAGTTTGCTTGAATTGCTAATACATTTTCATTAATATGTTTGGGTATTATTTCAGTAGTATGGAAGTCATGATTTACCCCGATTATAAGACCACCATAGGGTCTACCTTTGGCTCCTTTCTTTGCATTATGTTGGAATATGCAATGGGTATCTACATGATAATCCTTTAGTAACAACGTCTCTTGCGGCATGAATATAGAGTATGTAATAAGACGGTCAAGACATGCACCCAATTTAAGAAAATGAACGTGGCCTTGCGTTTTCCACGAGGCAATCGTACACATTCATGGTTGTGCCATTTCCATTTGGCTCACTACATTTTTTAGCCATCTCCAGCCCGCTTGGTTATCAGTAGCCATCTCAGGCTGCACTTTAGGCTGAGTCACTGTTTTAGATTTAGACGTACAACAACATTCACATTGAGAAAGTTGGATGGACACTGGAATCCTTTGTCTAGTTCATATCCAAAGAATTCCAGGGATTCTTCTGAGATCAAATATGGGTAGCTGTCGCAGGGAGGACACAATGCACTAGTGTTATGGCCCCAAAGTCTTGTTTCATTGATTGAATAAATTCAAAGTCACAAGACTTCAATTTTCTTAGTGTAGGTATTTTAGTGAATAAATCAACCACCGCAGATCTATTTATTGGTTTCTGTGTTCTATTATCTGTTTTTTCACTTATGGTTACCACTCTATTATTCAGTGGACTCACACGTTCCATTTTTTATCGACCGGTTCACCTTCAGTCACTGCATTTGTATTCTTTGCTGCTACCACCGGACTGGAGTGAGGGATCGCCCCATTATTAATCTCACTCACAGTTCGATTTGCCTAGTCCGCCATCCGCTCATGTAATTATGTGTTGCTTAGTTTGCTATCTTGGAGCAACCAACTGGTCAAAGTGCGTATTTTCTGTGTTTGCCTTTTTATTCTCTGATGATTTTTACGCTTTCGAAGTAGTCTAGATATACCTTTTGGTACACTTGATGAGGTGGCTGTAGAATTTAAAGGTTGACATTGATCGGGTACTACATCGTCAATACTAATAGATGACGATGGCTTTTCCATTTGTTTACGTTTATTTTGCCTGTTTTCTAGCTTGCTTATGAGTGGGGTAAGATAATGGGGATTCTGATATATTATATGAATTTCAGGATAGGTCATGATTCCTAGAGGACATATCTTCCACAGCTGCTTTGATCGTTTTGATCATTGGTTTGGCTTCCATTGCCTTACCACCCCTTTGT
Source organism: Ambystoma mexicanum (assembly GCF_040938575.1). Lineage (NCBI taxonomy): Eukaryota > Metazoa > Chordata > Amphibia > Caudata > Ambystomatidae > Ambystoma > Ambystoma mexicanum. The sequence goes on from NC_090934.1 coordinate 1,284,847,818, forward strand.
ATTACCAAGTCTTTAAGATGTTGATAAAGTGTCTCTAAAATCTCTATATGTTTCTGGGATTGAAAATAGATCCTGTCGCATAATTGTATCAACAGTTTCAGGGCAAAGTGCATCAGGGCAAAGTGCATCAGGCTACTTGAAGGTAACATACTGTTCGCTACGGGAATTCCATCTTTCAGTTTGGTATCATTATGTACCGTTGGAGCTGCACTTCTCTCACTGATGTTGATTGCTTAATTGTCCTGTGATGCCTCAATAGATTGGTGGCTCGTAGGCAATGACATCGGGAATAAGGTAAGAGTGCTCGATAATAGAGGGGAAGCTCCTAAATGATTGCAATCCAATTCCTGGTTGTCAGCCTCACATTTTCCATTAAAGTGCGCTGTACGGGCATCCTCTGCTTCCACAGCAGCTCTATTAGAACCGCACAATCGAGTTGTCGTCGATCGTGCCCAAAGATGTGGTGGATTACAAACTAATATTGGCATTTGCATTACTAGCATGAATTTGCGCAATCGCCATAGGTATTTCTTTGTTGGCCATAGAAACAGGCTCTACATTTCCAGGCTTAAAAAAGTTGTTAATTAGGCCTGGGACTTTTGTAACTTGCTTATTGGTATTTTTTAAAACGAGTTTAACCAGTGGTTCATTATCTTTAGTGCATTTACCATTGCGTTTGATATCCCATATTTTTACCATATGGTTTTGATTTCCTCAGCCTTTCCTGGCATACTCACAGCATAACACAACAGCAGCGTACCTTTTGTTTTTAAAATCCAAACGGTTCAGTTGTAATCCAAGCGTTTAGCGTGCCGATACAATTCCTTCCGCATATAGCGCAAACTGACACGAACAAGAAACCAGTGTGTTGGCTGTACACTCATAAGAAAACAAGTATTTTACGAGAAGAATACAAAGGAGGATCACCGCCAAACACACTCTGCTACACACTCCGCTTCACGCTGCGCGTGAGCAGATATGTAGATGTAGACGCTGCAGAGCCGTGCCAGAGCGTCTAGATAATGCGGGGAGAAGAAAGACTGCAGTTCCAATGCAGTAACAGTGCAAATCACGATCCAACGCTCGCAGATTCACTGCCAAACACACTCTGTTGCACACTCCGCTTCACGCTCCGTGTGAGCAGCTATGTAGATATTGAGTCTGCAGAGCCGTGCCAGAGCGTCCAGATAATGCGTGGAGAAGAAAGACTGCAGTTCCAATGCAGTAACAGTGCAAATCAGGATCCAATGCTCGCAGGTTCACAGCCAAACAAACTCTTGTAATTAAACATACTGGCTCTTGCCTTTTTAAGTCAATTTATGATGGTAGTTTCAGAAGGTGGAGGAATGTTTTAGGTTTTATGTTATAAATGGTGAGTTGTATGTTATGTTATGTTATTTGGCATTTATATGAGGGCTCTATATATCATTGGTATGTCCTCAAAGTGCTTGTGGGTTGAACGCCCTCGGGGACCGTAGTCCAGGTTAGTCAAGAGAAAAGGGAATCATCGGGTGCTATGTGAGCAGCTGATGCGATTGCCTGATGGTAGCTGCATCCTAACATTAGGTGTGGTAGTATTGAGAGATCATTTGAATGTGTACAGTCTGAAGGTTGGTCTCCGAGACTGAATTCTGGGGGCGTTAGGCCTTTGTAGGACGCTTATTTGTATTTGTATTTGTTTATTTATATTGCGCAGCCTGCCCAAGGGCATCAGGGCGCATGTTTGGAAAGGTAGTTACAAGAAAGTGTTACATAGGAGGTTACAGTTATATATATATATATATATATAATTTACAATGAAGGTGTATATCAGATAAGTATATACAGTAAGTAGTCGATTAGCAAGAAAGTGTTACATAGGAGGTTACAGTTATATATATGTATATATATATATATATTGATATATATATATATATATATTTACAATGAAGGTGTATATCATATACAGTATATACAGTAGGTAGTCGATTAGCAGAGAGGGAGCAGCAAGCGTTACAAAGAGGAGGCCATCGCATCGTCCTGATCGTGAAGCCATCGTTTTGTTCTGTTTTTGAAGGATTGGAGGGAAGGGACATTCCTGAGATCATTGGGTAGGGAGTTCCAGAGCTTCGCCGCCAGGACTGGGAAGCTCGAGCCTCTGGCTGTCTGGAGCTTGAAGCTAGGAATGATTAGGGTGTGCGCTTGTGCAGATCTCAAAGGTCAGGATGCTGTGTGTTGACTGAAGCGCGCAGAAAAGTAGGCAGATGCAGCATTGTTCTGTGCTTTGTGGCTTAGAACAAGTTCTTTGAGGGCGATGCGCTGCGTAATGGGAAGCCAATGTAGGTTGCATCTGGTAGATGAGATGTGGGCGCGCCTGGGTATGTTAAGAGCAGCCCTAATGGCGTTATTCTGGGTGACCTGTAGTTTATCGATGTTTCTTTGACTCGTTCCAAGGTAAAGGGCATTGCAGTAGTCAATTTTCGACATGATGAGGGTTCTGGCGAGGATCAGGGAGTTGTCCATTGTCAAGAAGGGGCGACAAGCCGTGATGAGTTTACACGTATACAAGGATGCTGAAACGACTGAATTGGTTTGTCTGCTGAGAGAAAGGGTGGAGTCTAGGTAAATTTCGAGGGTTTTAGTGACGTTAGTGACCTTGATGACATTGCCATCAATGTTGATGGAGTCGTATTTAATGTCAAGTTTTAAGAGTTTGGACTGAGAGCCTAAGATGAGTACCTCAGTTTTCTCATCGTTAAGGCAAAGCACGTGGTGAGCCATCCAAGCCCGGATGACAGTGTATACTGCATTGAGTGCTTTAACATCGGTTACATAATCACCAGTGATAGGGATGAGTATCTGGGTGTCGTCCGCATAATTCGTGTAGGTGACACCCAGATGGTCAAGAATATCAAAGAGTGGTTTAGTTAATACGTTGTATTGCGTGGATGATACGCACGAGCCTTGAGGGACTCCGCAGGGAACATGAGCTGGGTCAGCGGCGGCTAGAGGAGAGAAGACCCTCATGGATCTGTTTGCCGGGAAGGAGCTAATCCATGAGGTAGCTGCATCCGAGAAGTGGGCGGCAATCTTGAGGTGCTGGCAGAGGATTTGGTGATCAACCAAATCGAAGGCCGCAGAGAGGTCAAGTAGGAGTAGAAGCGCTAGTTTGCCCTTGTCTTTCAAATCCTCAATTTGAGTTTTTAGATCGATCAGGGCTGTCTCCGTGCCGTGTCTCGGACCGAAGCCAGATTGCCTAAGTCCTATTAGGTTTTTAGTATCGAGGTAATCTTGGATCTGGAGATATGCAGCACGGTCTAGGATTTTAAGGCGGTAAGGCACCGTGGTGATGGGCCTGTAGTTGGTGGGATTGCTAGGGTCTAGATTCGTTTTTTTAATTAGAGGGATTACCCATGCATCCTTAAGGTTGTCTGGTACTGTGCCAGATTTAAAGGATGAGTTGATGAAGGAGGTGATGAAAGGTGCGAGGTCAGTAGCTGCTTCCTTTACAACCGGTGCCGGGCAGGCGTCACCTTGGCAATTGGAAGGCTTATGTGTGCAGCTAGGCCGATTTTTCGTGCTGTATAGCTGTGTTCTAGCAGGATGTTGAGGTGTTCATGGAGTATTGTTCATATGTGAGCAGCTGGGCTGAAATTGATCGAGGGGTGTAGCTGTGCTCTATTGTGTGTTGGTGTAGAGTAGAGAGTGAGCATAGTGATAGGAGAGGTGAGTGTCTGGAGTGGAAGTTTTATACTTACGAGTCCACTGTTCCGGATTACATTTATGCATTTTGCGATAGCTGCGCTCAGAGGAGATGGCACAGAAGACAGCTAGGCATGTGTAGTAGACTCAGGAAGCGGATAGTCAGCAGTCATATATCCCATGACTGCTGGACCCATAAGGTAGTCATTTATGGTAACCAGTTTCTGATTCTGGGCCTCATTACGACCCTGGCGCTAAGTGAAAAACGATGGCGGTAAATGGTTACCGCCATCGTTTTCCGCTAGGTCCGATCATGACCCGTGACCGTTAACTACGATGCCATTAGCGGCATCGTAGTTAACGCTGCCGCTAACTGCGCCAAGGGCGCGCGCACGCGACCTCCCACACCGTACCTAGCGCCATGGCGGAAAGGTACGCGAATGCCGACCCAAGCGGACATGCACCTAACGCCATCACCCAGCCCGTTAAGTACCTTACCGCCATGGTGCTAATTACGCCATCGCGAACCAACCGTAAATGGCCATGTAAAGTGAATGCAGCTGCCACAGGTGCACAGAAACAGCACAGGTGAAGGCAATACAGACTCAGGAAGTACAAAAAGAGCACACCCCACCCCTTCCCACACCCAGTCACACTCCACAATGATACCAATACGACTAGCAATGTTGGGGCTGGAGGACCTGATAGCAATGCAAGTGCTACAACAGCAACAACAACAACAGGCAGTACAGAGGAGACGCAGGAGGAGAAGGAGGGCAAGGCAGGCCCAGCAAGCCCCACCAGCACAGCCAGTGCCACCACGCAGGCAGCCCCCAATCCCACGCATCAGAGCCAATCCATTCAACCTCACTGCTGAGCAGATCCACACCCTGTACCGTTTGGACCGGGACACCATCACCGCCATCGTAGACATGACACACAACGACATTGTCAGCATGATAGAAACTCCAACCGCCATCCCACCCCGACTGAAGGTAGTGTCTGTACTCCACATCCTGGCCACAGGCACCTACCAGCACACAGTGGGGCACTTGCATGGTATTTCACAACCATTATTCTCACGAACACTCATCCAAGTGCTCGATGCCCTCCTCAAGCACACAGACGACCACATCTCATTACCACGGACTGCCCAGGAGATTGCAAACACCAAAGTGGGTTTCCATGCACTAGCCGGCATAGCTGGTTGCATTGGTGCCATCGACTGCACCCATGTGGAATTGGTGGTTCCACGTGCCATGGAGGTACCGTACCGCAACCAGAAACAGTTCCACTCAATCAACGTGCAAATGGTCTGTTACTCCAACAAGATCACACATTGTTGTGCCCGATTCCCCGGATCAACCCATGATTCTATGGTCCTGAGGAACTCCACAATACCACGCTACATGGAGCGACATGCAGGCCCAAGATCCTGGCTACTCAGTGAGTCCAATGTCATGACCATGGAAATGTGAAGTGGGTAGGTGAATGACGTACCAATGCATACTCCACCTGGCTGAAAGGGGGGGGGGGGAATGATGCATACTCCACCTGGCTGAAAGGGGGGGGAATGATGCATACTCCACCTGGCTGAAAGGGGGGGGGATGATGCATACTCCACCTGGCTGAAAGGGGGGGGAATGATGCATACTCCACCTGGCTGAAAGGGGGGGGAATGATGCATACTCCACCTGGCTGAAAGGGGGGGGGGATGATGCATACTCCAATTGGCTGTGAGTAGCAGAGAGAACGGAGACAGATGATACCCTAAAGCAACCCAAACTCCACCCAACACCAGTAAAGCCAATACCCAATGTATGCAGCCCTACCATGTGAATGAGGTTGTGTCCCAACCATGACACAACCATCTGCAAGTGCATTCTACCAATTCAGACCACATTGTCAACAATGAAAAGCACCTACATGCACGTCACCAAACACCATCAACCGATAGGCCTGTCCCCCATAACTGCCCACGAAGGAGGCACATGACGGACAGAAACATCAACACACCATTACACAGGCAGCAGGGCCCCCAAAATGTCCCTGTCTACATCAGCATTGCTCACTGGGGTCATGATGAGGCCCACAGCAATGTTGCAATGATGTGCGTATTGCCATCACAGGACATGTGCCAGGCCAACTAACCAAACGGCATGAACGGACACAGTGGATGGGCACTCACAATGCACTCCACCCCTCTGCATACATTGGGTGATGGCATGCAAAACAGGCCATGGGAGCCATGAGCATATACTGGTTGCATTGTGTGAATCAATTAGTGCATGTAGAAGTGAGCCAAAGTAACAGTTGGATGCAAGCCATGGTGGCACATCATGTTCTTGATCAGACGTCATGACTGACACATACATTCTCGCCTACATACAGGTGATGCAGGCTATCCCCTGAAGAGGTGGCTCCTTACACCAGTCCGGAACCCGCAGAACCAGCACGAGGAGGACTTCAACCGTGCACATACATGTACCCGTGTGGTCATAGAGCAGACATTCGGCCTATTGAAGGCACGGTTCCGATGCCTCAGCAGGTCTGGTGGGGCACTCCTGTACCGCCATGAGAAGGTGGCAAAGATCGTCATGGCATGTGTCATGCTACACAATATGTGCGTCAGACGGAATGTGCCCCTGCCCCCTGATGCAGAACTGCAACCACCTGACGATGAGGATGAGGAGGGTGCAGATGGGGCGGCACCCCATGGAGGAGGCGATGCACAGGAGGGGCGTGCAATGCGTCAAAATATCATCGACCACTACTTCTAGCACACACGGCGGGTGTGTATCACATGGAGACTGCACTTGGGGCACTGTGTGTCTCTGGGACATGCACACTGTGGACTGTACACCAATAAAGCACACATATGCAATGAAAATGTCCACACATTTCATTTCGGAAAAGCAAAAAGTGTATTTCAATCATAAAACGTCGTGACACACCCCCTCCCACCTCCCCCCTCCCCCCTGCACACCCCAACACACCCCCTCCCACCTCCACCCTCCCCCCTACACACCCCCTCCCACCTCCCCCTGCACACCCCAACACACCCCCTCCCACCTCCCCCCTCCCCCCTGCACACCCCAACACACACCCTCCCACCTCCCCCCTCCCCCCTGCACACCCCAACACACCCCATGTAAGTGTCAACAGATGCCTGTGACAGTGGCCACAGGCTGTTACAAGCCCCCTCTCCCGTCCCCCGGGGCACCCCTGGCTGTGGAGCGCAGGTTCCGTCCGGGCAGAACTGGCAGCGGAGGATGTCCCTGCCTGCTCCCATGCATGCACGTCCTGTAGGGTGTGGGTGAGCTCAGTGAGCGCACGACACAACCCGGCAAGTTCACCAGAAATGTCCCTAGACATGGCCTGCATAGCATCCCTCATGGTGGCAGTGCTCTGCGCAATTTCGGCCCTTAGGGTCTCCGTGGCCTGTTCAATGGTTGTCCTAGCCCCCACACATTCCGCAGCATGCTCAGTCAGCATCGTGGACAGATGTTGCTGCCATTGTTTGATGTCCTCGAGGGACTGCTGCCCCTGCTGGGCCATGCCCAGTGCTGGTGGTGTGATGGAGGGGCTGCTCCCCTCCTGTGGACTGAGGACTGGGTATGGGGTAGAAGGCCACTCCTCTTCCTCTGTGTGCCCCTGTGTGTGATCCTCATGGGGGCTGGCATTTGACAAACAGGGGGAATGTAGAAGGTCAGTGGGGCTTCTGACTTCGTGCTCCTCAATGTCAGAGTCTCAACATGCAGCATTTGCAGCTGTTTCACCCATGTTGCTGCTGGCCGCAGACCCGGTGCCTTCTGTGGCAGGCAATGTTGCTACAGGTGGAGCTGCTGCTGCTGGCCTGCTGCCTACTGGGGTGCTTGCCGGTGCGCCGTCCGGTTTGCTTGCAGTGGATTCTGCTTGTTGTGGGGTCTGCCTCACTGCAGCTGAGGTTGAGGGTGCGGGGATGGTATTATTGGCCTTCTTGGCTCTCTTCGTCGCAGGGGTGTCCTGGTCCTCGGGGTGTGAATCTGTGCCTATGGTGGAGCAAAGGAGGGAGGGCGTTATTGATGGGTCTGCGGACTTTGGAATGACAATGATTGACATGAATCTGGTCAGTAGATGAGGCAGATTTCAGGCAGGGCCATGCAGGTTGTCTCCTTTTTGTGTGGAATGTGGATGCAGGTATGTGGGTGCCAGTAGTGTATACAGGGTGGAGCTCGCATGTGGCTATGGGCAGTGTTGAGCTAATGTGTTGCATTTACACTCTAGGGCAACATTGTGCTACACATGAATGGACTGCAGTGACTATGGCATGTCTTGTTTGAGGCACCTACCTTCATCGCCTGATGTCGGAACTCCCCTTTCCATTCCTCCGACGCCTTCAATGCCTTCCATGCCAATCGTGGTTGCACAAATCTCCTCCCACGGTTGGAGTTTCAGTGGGGATTCCGAACCTCCACCGGTACCCAGGGCAAGGTTGCGGTTCGCAGAGATGACGGCTCTGACCCGTATGCGAAGGTCATCCCAGCGCTTCCTGCACTGCTGTGGGGTGCGGGGTACGGTCCCCACCGCATTGATGCGCTCGGCCACCAGGGCCCATATGGCCTTCTTTTTTGCTATCGCTGGCCTGGTCATTTCCGGCGAGAAAACGACAGCTGCATTGTCTTGCCGGGTCTCCGCAAGCATGCAGAGTTCCTCCCGGGTAAATCTTTCCTGGCGCTGGCGATCACATGCCTTCTTTACAACTTTAGGCATTTGTGGGTGGTTGGATGGGTGGGTGATGGGTTGGGACAGGTGTCAGGGTTGGATCTGGTGTTGTTCGGAAGGATGGCAATGGATTGTGTTTTTAAAGATGGCCGACGTGCTGTTTCCCGTTCCGCCGCGATGACGCTATTTCCGGTTCTGCTTTTTACGGTGACCGCTAATTGCGGCCACCGCTAATTACGGTGGCCGCTACTTACGGTGGCGGAAGTGCACCTTGCTCGCCCTACGATGCCGGTAGGGGCCCTTTCCGCCATGGCGTTATTTACATTACCGCCATGGCGTAATGCTCGTGCGCGATGGGTCGTAATGTGGCGCTCTTTACGCCATCGGCCCATGGCGTAAACGCTCATTACGCCATGGCGGTAATGTCAGCAGATTACCGCCTGGGTCGTAATGAGGCCCTCTGTCTTGGTGACTTATTAGTCGCTTTCAGTGGCGTAATTGCTCGGTATATCCACAAACATTTGTCCGCAGGTTGCAGGGTGCCAGCAACCCTATGTAGTCTTAATCGGGTTTATGGAAAGAGCCAGGTTTTTAGAGCTTTGTGGAAGGCCATGTAGTCTTGGGTGTGTCAGATGTGTGGGGAGAGTGAGTTCCACAGAGTTGGAGCCAAGGTTGAGAAGGTGGATCCTCCCATCCTGGTTGAATTGGATGTTGGAATCACTAGTAAGAGGGCAATGCTTGATCTTAGGGTGCGTGATGGGAGCTAGGGTTTTATCTTCTCTTGTAGGTACGTTGGGCCGGTCTTGTGCACTGCTCGGTGGATAATGCATAGGGTTTTGAAGAGGGGCCTTTGTCCGACAGGGAGCCAGTGGAGGGTGCAGAGAGCGGGAGAGATGTGGGGCCTCATTACAACTCAGGCAGTCCGGAAATAACGGTGGCGGTAAACCCGCCGCCACCGTTGTTTCCGGACCGCCTGATCCCGACTCCTGCAGGCGGGAGGTGATGTTCCCGCCAGGTCTGACCTGGCGGGTTTAACACCACCCACCTGCAGGCGGACAAGGAAACACCGGCAGCATTACGAGATGCTGCCGGTGTTTCCATGATCCTGATTCCCATCGATTCCCGTAGGACACCATTCAGCCTCCGTGATTCCCGGAAAACCGGGGTTGTAATGCCCCGGTAATTCCGGGAATCACAGAGGCGGAATGGTAATACGAATGGTTACCGCCGGACTCGTAATGAGGCACGTGGTCTCTGTGTCACAGGGCTAGAAGGAGTTTGGCGGCAGCATTCTGGGCTCTTTGGAGTTTGTTAAGTTGGTATGCCGGTGCTCACAGGTGTAAGGAGTTGGTATAGTCCAGTCTTGACATAACAATAGACATAACAGTGGGGAGCCTGTTGGGATAGGTGTGGTAGTGAAAATGCATCTAAGAAGTTTGAGGTAGTAGTGACATGATTTTGATACATTATTGATCTGACGGTAGAGGGTTAGGCCTGAGTCCATAGTGCAGCCATGGCTTTAACTATTTTGGAGGGATGGGGAGGGGTGGTAAGGGAGGGGGGGCTGTAGTACCACACACCATGATTTCAGTGTTGTCTGGGTTCAGAAGGAGGTGGGTTTTTTTTCATCCATCGGTCAATATCCCTGAGGCCAGCTTCAAGGTCGGGACGTGGGCTGGTGCTTGTTTTGGGAATTTTTTGGGAATAATTTGGGTATCGTCGGCCTAGTTATAGCATGAGAGGTTGCACGCAAGGGTGATTCCTGGTAGAGAGGTTAGATGGAGGTTGAAAAGCAGAGCAGAAAGGCAGGCGCCTTGGGGTACTATTCACAGCGCGAGAAGTTCAGACAAAAGGGGAGAGGAAGGTGATTTGTTTCTTAATGCTGAGGAAGGAGACAATCCATTTTGAGTGCCGAGCCTCGGATTTCTAGGGAGTGGAGGTGGTCAAGGAGGATTGAGTGGTTAACGATGTCGAAGGCTGCTGACAGATCAAGGAGAATCAGCGCTGCACAACCCTAAGAGTCTGCCGTGACCTTGAGATCATCCCAGATTGAGATCAGAGTGGTTTCTGTTCCATGGCGCAGTCTGAAGCCTGATTGTGCAGGGTCAAGTAGTTTGTTGGATTCTACGAAGCAGTTGATTTGGGAGTATGCAATCCGGTCAATGAGTTTTGTGAGAAATCTGGTGTTGGAGATCGGTGTGTAATTCTTAGGGTCAAGGGGGTCGAGGGGTGCCTTTTTTAGAAGCTGTTTGACATGTGTTATTTTAAAGGCTACTGAAAAGGTGCCAGAGGTGAGAGAGTCGTTTAGTATCGACCTTGCATGTTCTCCTGCGTAAGTAGAGGAGAATATTTCTTTCAGAAGAGAGGCGGGGCAAGGGTCAAGGGGGGATCCGGAGGGTCTGCTGCCGGATAGTAGACCTAGGAACTCGTCTCTCGAGATGGATGGAAAGAGTCGAAGGTTGGCATTGTTGTCTTCGGAGCAAGGGGTTTGGGCGTAGACGTAAGGCAGGGGGTGAGGGTGGTGTAGTGTTAAGGTTTGCCATCCTGTCAAGTGTGGTGTCGTAGAAATGTAGCAAGAGGGAGTCGCAGAGCGTTTGCATGGGAGTGGTTTGGGCACAGGTACAAGTAGCTGTAGTAGATGAATTCAGAGATGATCGTGTGGAGTTCGTTGCTGCTGCTGCCCAGTTCAGAATGTGTTTATTGTAATAGGCCTTTTTGCCTTTTGGATCTTGGATTTGTAATTGTGGCGTTGCAGGGTGAACATAGATCTGCTGAGATCGGTTTTAGATGCTCGCCATTTGCATGGTCCAGATGCAGACAATAAGCATTTTTAATGCCAATCTTCCACAAAGACGTTTCTTAATCCACACTTCGTGCAGAGTTTGAAGAGGCTTTGAATTTCTTTCTCTTCAGTCACGGCGGTAAGGCATGAAGTAGGCCCAAGGCCTGGCCTTCTTGAAACTTCGATGACGATCCGACGGTGTATGAAGATCTTCGCTGCTAGCGGATCACTGCTGCCGGTCTCTGTTTGTCGAAGACGATCAAGCAAAAAAAAAAAAGTAAAAAATTCAACCGTTTGGACAAGAATTCGAAAATCAAACGTTTCTCTGACTATTTCTGTTTTTAGATTATCTGTTGATGTATTAAGTCTGATTAGTTGAACCTCAACCTCTAGAATCTGTACTTTCAATTATTCCTTCTTAATTAATTGTTCCATTATTTTCATTATTTTGTCGGTGATGATCAGCTTCTCATAAGTGGATTTAAGGCAGGCTATGGTTGTTCCGTTATGTGGAGTTGAGGGGGAGGGCATGATTCCATGCGTGATACAGGAATGTGGATTCCACTAAAATGCATCAAAAGAGTCAGGATAGTTGCCGCTGCCTCACTATAATGGAGGTACTTAGATATATGTTGTAATATGCACGGGCTCGTGCATAGGCACACTGGTGGAATGTTGATGCACGTTCAGCAATCAACATTCCACAGTGGCCGTTGAGTGAGGGGAGCTGTAGCATCTGGCTGCGGGGTCTCGTTAATAAAGATACCTAACTGCACTTACCTGTGTCAGAGAGATTGTGTCATTGGCGACGAGGATTTCGACGAGACCCTGTCCCACGTGTGCGCGGATCAGCTGTTCGGGCTCCTTGCTCACTTCTGGCGCAGTCAGCGAGAACGTGGGCCGATCAACGCCGGATCCGTCGGAGCTGTTGCTGCAAGCCTGGTCCAATATTAGGACAGCGTTGGCCACGGGTGGGCCCCCGGCGGGCGGCTGTCCTGTGAAGGAGGGGAAGGCGAGGAACTGTTCGGGTGCCCAGTTGGGGTGTTTATGCGGGCCAGCTCGCCGCCGGCCGTTCGCATTGCCGGCTGCATTGTTTTCATTGGTGGCAGCGGAGTCTTCGTGTGCGTGAAGTTCAGTCGGGGCCTCGCTGCGAGTGTGCCAGTTGAGTGAGGCGGAGGCCTGTACGCGGAGTGCACTGCATTTGCAGTCCGCCGGCAGCTGGCCCCGCCCCCGGCAGCGTCTATGCGCTACGCTGTTCAGCGTGGACTGCAGTCTCCTCAGGGGACGAGGAGGGGCTGCAGCCACTTGCATTGGCAGTCCCCCGGTAGCTGGCTCCCCCCGGCAGCGTGTCTACGCTACGCTGTTCAGCGTGGACTGCAGTCTCCTCAGGGAACGAGGAGGGGCTGCGGTGACGCCTACGCCGCTCAGCGCGGACTGCGGTCGCCCCAGGGAAGGAGGAGGGGCTGCGGTGGCATTGCGCGGTGTGCTTTGATAGCAGCTGGCTGCGGCTACTGGCGGATGAGAGAAGACAAGAGGATAACACCTTCAGGGACGTGGCAAGTTTGAGGGGCCACAGTTTATATTAAAGGTGGATCTGGAGGGGTGTTGCTGGTAAGGTTGGGGCACACAAACCCTGTGTGGCACAGACAAGTGAAGGTTGGCAGTTCGGCTGGGGCTGGGATTGTTGCAAATCTGTTGGTACATCAGTGGTTGTGACTCACCCAATGCCAGGACCTGGCTGTACTGCATATGCTTGGGGGTGCACGCTCACAAGGCTACAGTGGAAGACAGCTGTCTGCGGTCACATTGGTTGGTGTGTTGTGACTCACCCACTGCCGGGAAAATAAAAAAAATAAAAATATATATATTTTTGGCGGTACTGCAGATACGTGTGGGTGCACTGGCACAAAGTGACAGAGAGGACATTTTCTGACTTAAGGGTGCAAAGGGCATTGGGTTGGGCACAGAAAAGCATAGTGTTGGGTAGGTTATTTTGGGGGCACTAGGAACAAGGTAGCAAATTCGGCCATGTTGCATACAGCTGCTAGGCCTCCACCTGCTTTTCTGCCTAACCCAGGAGAGCCGGTTGCTCCTTGGGAGCAGTGAGTAGATGCCTTTAAGGTATATTTGCGGGCTGCAGGTGGGGCAAAGTTCAACGATGATGAAAAGGAGGCTGCTTTGCTTAATTGTATTGGTACCGAGGGCTTGAGAGTTTTTCGTCACCTGCCTGGAGAGAATGTTATGGTTCAAGGGGGAGGTGAGGGGGAAATGTTTGTAAGCGCCTACGAGACGGCTTTGAAGAAATTGCAAGTACGTTTTGGTAAAAGAGTTAATGTGGTTTTAGAGCGGTATACGTTTTTCTCTAGGGCACAAGGTTCTGCGGAAAGCATAGATTCATATGTTACAGCCCTACGTGCACTCATGGCTACATGTGGGTTCCCGGGTAACGGTGAGGAACATATAAGGGATCAGATTATGATGAAAACGTCAAATCAAAAAATAAGAGAGAGATTGTGGATTGAGAGCGATCCTTCACTTGATAAGGTTTTGGATATTGCTAGAGCAATTGAAGCTTCGAAGGCGAGTGTACAAATTGTTACTGAAAGGGATGTAAAATGGGGAGATGGTGCATGCTATGGTGTCAAGGAGCAAGAAGGGTTTGGATAAAGTGGTGGTAGAAGGGAATAGAGCATCTAAGAGTAAAGAGGTGTGCAAAAATTGTGGTTGGTCGAGTCACACTGCGGATTCGAAATCCTGTCCGGCTAGCAATGTGGAATGCAGGAAATGTAAACGGATGGGCCATTTTGCACGCATGTGTAAGGGCAGGTGGTCGCAAATGTAACTAGAGAGGAGTTTACCATGGGGCTAGAAGGGGCATCAGGTGGAGGTCCCAAACAGAGTGTCATATTACATGTGGAGGGTTGTGGGCGGAAGGGTCCATGGGTGTCGGTCTTGGTGGACCAGCACCCTGTGGATATGCTTGTGGATTCTGGGTCACCTTATACCCTGGTGTCTCTGGAAGTGTATCAAGAGGTTTTGGGTAAACCGATCTCTACTTTGTTGACTCCAGACATCAGACCATATACATATGGGCAGAGTTCAATCGACCTGCTTGGTTATAATTGGTCAAATTTCTCATTCAAAGGGAGGCAAACCTTGGGTAAATTGTATGTGGCTTCAAAGGGGACAAGTGTGTTGGGTTGGGATGAGCAGGCTGCACTAAAAATACAAATTCATCTAGGTGAAAAAGAACCGGTTCTCAGTGTCATGGAGGGAACGGAAGAGAAGGACATAAGGGTTACCCCAACAGAGTTTCCTGAGGTATTTTCAGACACTCTTGGTAAGCTTAGGGGTTTTACGCATCGCATTGTGTTGAAGAAGGGTGCAGTTCCTAGAGTTCATAAAGTGAGGGGGGTGCCAGTTGCAGTGAGGGAGGCATTTAAGGCGGAATTGACTAAGTTGCAGTCAGCAGGAATAATCAAGCCTATTGAGTCCTCGGTGTGGTTGTTTCCTGTGGTTTTAGTTAAGAAGAGTGATGGCAGCATCAGAATGTGTGTAGATCTCCGGGAGTTAAATTCTAGCATATGGGTGGATCGGCATCCTTTGCCAAATATTAATGAGTTGTTGTTGACGTTGGGTGAAGCTAAATATTTTTCAACGTTTGATCTATCAACGGCGTATCACCAAATTGACCTGCACGTTGAATCTAGACCCCTTACTTCATTTGTGACTCCGTTTGGGGCATACAGATTTTGTCGCATGCCTTTTGGCCTGGCTTCGGCTGTGTTTCAGAGGCTGATGCAGCAGTTGTTTGGAGGGGTGGTGGGGGTCAGTTACTTTCAAGATGACATTTTGGTTTGGGGCAGCAGCAAGAAGCAACATGATGCAAGGGTAAGGAAGGTCATACAGATTCTTAAAGAGAGAGGTCTGACTGTAAAATTAACAAAGTGTCAGGTGAGGGTGGAGGAGGTCACATATTTGGGACACACATTGAGTTCACGAGGTGTGAGCCCAAAAAGGGAGTTGGTACAAGTGTTGAGGGATACGCCAGCTCCGGTCAATAAGGATCAGCTAAGGGCCTTTCTGGGTCTTGCAGAGTACTATGTTAAATTTGTTTCAAATTACGCTGAAAAAACAGTGGCCATGAGAGCTCTTATGAGGAAGTGTGTAAGATTTGTATGGTCTGCGGAGTGTGCGGCAGAATTTGAGTTGGTTAAGAGAGAGGTGGAGAAGGCTCCATGTCTAAAATCATTTGACCCAAAAAATAGAACTGCGTTGACGGTGGATGCGAGTGAGGTGGGTTTAGGGGCAGTGCTAGAGCAATGGATTAATGGTGAATGGGTCCCAGTGGCTTTTGCTTCGAGGACCTTGAGAGATGTAGAAACCAGGTACTCTGTAATTGAGAAAGAGACGTTGGCAGTTTTGTGGGCTTCAAAACATTTCAGGACATTTGTGTGGGGCATACCCTATGTGGTCAGAACGGACCATAAACCGTTGGTGCAGGTATTTTCTTCCAAGGGAGTCATGGCAGCATCCCCGAGGATTGCAAGGTGGTCAGTACAGTTACAGGATTACAATTTTTCCTTGCAGTATTTTCCGGGGAAGTTTAATGTTGTCGCGGATTGTTTGTCCCGTTTGCCAGTTGTAGAGGAGGACAGTGAGGGGGAGTAGTTAAGGGGGATGATTTGCAGGAGTGTCAGGTTGCTTTGGTCACTTCTGCTGTGGAGAAGTCGTGTGGGATCGGGAGTCTGAGAATGATCTTGAGTTAAAGTGGATTAGAGAAGGTCTGGTGAAGGGGTGGTACACTGTGAAGGACAGGCCAGAAGGGAAAGGTTACGTTCAGGTTCTTCATGAATTAGCCGAGGGTCCCTGGGGTGTGTCTAGGGGTAGTAGGTTGATAACCCCGGTAAGTCTGAGGGGAAGAATGGTGGAATTGGCACATGTAGGTCATTTGGGCCGATCTTTGACCAAAAGGAGACTGAGAGAGGAGTACTGGTGGCCGTCAATGGACAAGGATGTGGAACAGGTGGTGAAAGATTGTCTGGCTTGTTCTGTCAGTGATAAGAGCAACGTACTGCATCCACAACCTGTGCATCCTGTAGAGGTTCCAGAGCAGGTATGGTCGAAATTGGCTCTGGACATTATGGGTCAGTTTGACTGTTTAGAGCCTGAGTCCAGATATATGTTGGCGTTGGTGGATAAAACGTCCAGGTAGATTGAGGTGGCGGCGTGTTCCTGTTACAACAAATTCCGTAATTGATTTTCTGAGGAAAGTATTTGACCGTGAGGGATTACCTGCAAGTTTAGTTACTGATAATGGTGTGCAGTTCACTTCTGGAGCCATGAGAGAATTCTTGGAACAGCATGCCATTTCTCACTATAGGACAGCTCTGTATAATCCTTCTGCGAATGGTCTAGTTGAGACGGCCAATGGCACGATTAAGTCAGCCATACAATTGGCTTTGGCCAATGGTTTGGATTGGCAGGAAGTTGTGACACTATACCTGGCTGCATATCGGAGAACTCCTGCTATGCTTACGGGAAGATCTCCATTTGAACTAATGAGGGGCAGGAAGGCAGGTACAATGTTGAGAACCCTGGCTATGGGTGGTGGTGGTCCATGCGATATGGATTTGCGAGCTATTCATCGCACCATTTTAGAGCGCCAGCAGACCACGGGGTCCTCACAAAAGAGTAGGAAGGAGTTGAATGTAAAGCCTGGGGATCAGGTGTACATTAAGAATCCTAGGATAGTTCATAAAGGATACAGCACTTTTATGCCCTCAAGGAAGGTTGTTAAAGTTGGAAAAGGGCATGTGCACTTGGAGGATGGCTCTGTCTGGAGTAAGAGGCGGGTGGTGGTGGATGGATGCAAACGGGTGGACAGGGCTGGTGTGGAATCTGATGTGGAATCACAGGAAACAGTGCTGGATTATATTCCTGTGGGTTCACAAGCCATCAGGTGTGAACAGGAAGAGGTTGTCCCAATTCCAGGTCCTGTTGATCCAGAGGTCGATGTGGAATGTCAAACTGCTATGGCTCAGCAACCTGATGCAGGTCAACAAAGGGGTCGTGCGGGTAGGAGCTGTGGTCCTCCCATAAGATTTAGAGATTATGTTTGTTAAGGGTGGAAGTACATTTAATGGCACCTATGTTACTTGTATTTATCTAGCTGTGAAAGTTGCATTTATGACATGTCATGTAATATTTTTTTCATTTTCCATTTTTCAATTTGGTGTTAACATTTTTATCCAAGGGAAGAGGATATGTTGTAATATGCACGGGCTCGTGCATAGGCACACTGGTGGAATGTTGATGCATGTTCAGCAATCAACATTCCGCAGTGGCCGTTGAGTGAGGGGAGCCGTAGCATCTGGCTGCGGGGTCTCGTTAATAAAGATACCTAACTGCACTTACCTGTGTCGGAGAGATTGTGTCAATATACTTGAGGCTGCCCAATGCTTAATTGTATTTTGTTTGTGTGTTTGTGGGAATGTTTGAATGAGAGTGTGTGTGTTTGGTGGGGGGGCTGCCATTGGGGGGCTCTTACTAATCCTCTTCCTCAAGTTCAAGGAGGAGGTGAGTTAGTGAGAGGACTGCCAGCCTTAAAATGTTTTTGTACAGTGTCCAATGCAGATAAAACTAAACCCCTCTATCCTACATTTTAGGAAGGTACGGAAGACCCTACTCTTCAAAGAACATCACTCCTGCTCCCCTTATCCCTAATTGATATGATATGACATTTATAACGCCCCTATACACAAGTGTTTCAAGGCACGACGAGGCAAGGGAGGGGGAACAGAGGGATGACTGAGACAACGATCTTACTAGGCAAGGTGACATTGAGATTGCGCAAGTGCAGGGGAGATGGGAGGGGAAAAGTGCCGGGGGGGGGGAAGTGCTGTAAATGGGATCAAACAATAGCAAGAAGTGTGGCCAGCACGTGGCAGGTGCAAGGGTAATTGCAGACAGCGGGTGTCCAATAAGTGCAGGTAGGGGGACTGTAGGGTTACAGATACAGACCCAAGCGCAAGGGTTGCCAGGAGGCAGTGCGTGTGCAACTGGGCGGGCAGGGACCTGGGCCTGAAATCAGAGGGTAGCCAGGTGACCAGTGCAGTATCAGACAGGAGATCAGCAGGGGAGAGGAAAAGAGAAGGCCGGAGCAAAAGGAAGGTCTTGAGGGGCTTCCGGAACTGTAGATGGTTCTCACAAAGTTTCAGAGAGGGAGGGAGGCTGTTCCAGAGGGAGGCCCCAGCTGAAGAAGGAGATCTACCCCTAACTCGTTGCTTGGAGAAGCGTCTGACCCCGAGGCAGTTGGAGTTGGAGGAGTGGAAAACTCGAGTAGGAAGGTATTTACGAAGAGAGAGTTGGAGGTATTGAGGATCCAGGCCCCAGTAGGCCTTGTGGACTTAATCCTTGCGGCCACTGGGAGCCAATGAAGATTTTTCAGTGCTGGAGAGATACAATTCCTAGGCTTGATGCGAAGGACAAGTCTTGCAGTCCTGTTCTGGATGAGTTGCAGAGGGCGCAGGGTGGAAGCAGGCAGATTTAGAAAGAGGCTGTTGCAGTAGTCCAGCCTAGAGAGAACCAGAGCTCTAGAGACAGTGGCCCTCATTACGACCCTGGCGGAAAGTGACTGACCGGACCGCCACAGCGTAAATAGCGTTTCCGCCATTGCACGAAGGAGCAAAGTGCGGCCCATTCCGACCCATCGGGCACGAGCACCACGCCATGGCGGAAGTGCAAAGTCCGCGATGGCGGAAATGACCCCAAAACGGCCCACACCGCCGCCGTACGGCGCCCTAGGTGCAATACCGCCACCCCTCTTAGCGGTCACCGCAGTGTGCGCCTACCGCAAAGTACGGTGACCGGAAATATACGGAAACGGAAGTTAAAACATGGCCCCGGAACGGGAAACATCCCGCCGTACACCTATAAAACCACTAAAACCACACAACCACTAAAATCACTACCCTGAAACACACCCCAACCCGTCATCCACCCTAGCGAAACCAAGAAAAATGGGAAAAGTAGCGAAGAAAGCGTGCGACCGCAAGCGGCAGGTCCACTTCTCCCGTGAGGAACTCACCGTGCTAACAGAGACCCTCCAGGAGAATGCTGCCGTCGTCTTCTCCACGCAAATGACCAGAACGGCACTTGCAAACAAGAAGGCCATATGGGCTCTGGTGGCACAGCGGGTAAGTGCGGTGGGGACCGCACCCCGCACCCCACAGCAATGCCGCAAGCGATGGGACGACCTGCGGATACGCGTCCGCAGCATACTCTCTGCCAACCGCAACATTGCCACAGCCACCGGGGGAGGTCCTGAATCACCCATCAAGTTGACCCCCTGGGAAGAAATCTGTGCGTCCACCATCGGAATGGAGAGCATAGAGGGAGTCGGAGGGATGGAGAAAGGAGTGCAGACATCCGAAGATTCAGGTAGGTGGGCCAAATAAAACAATGCCAAATCCACACAGTCCATCCATGTGAAGTACCATGCGTCCACATAGTGCAACAGAAACACATGTCCAGGAGAACGTCCACACACATCGGCCTGATAGCGCACGTTAAAACCCACAATAAATACATAAATAATTAAAAACCCCTAAAACACGCACTACACGTGCAGCAGGCACACCCTAACTGCAGGCTGCCAAACAACTGCACCCTCACTCCACACACAAATGAAAGCACCTCCAAGGCCCCGACCCAAATCACCCTCAGGTACCACTCCAATGCATGTGATACAATGCCATTCCAATTCCCACAGACCCATCAATAACCCTCGCCCTCCTTTACTCCACCACAGGGTCCGATCCAAACGACGAGCTCCAGGACACCCCTACCAGCACACCTGCAAAGAGGGCCAAGACCAACGGCCAGAGACCCTCCACCTCAGCTGCACGCATCAAGACACGGCAGCAGCACAAATCAGGTGGCAGCACAGAGGAGGGAACATCAACAGGCACCCCAGCAGCCAGCATGCCCACAACACCACCACCACAGGTCCCCCCAATGGATGCCACAGAAGGCACTGCCTCTGGTGGCAGCAGCACCATAGGTGACACCCCATTGATGGCAGCATGCTCGGACACCGAAGACGGGGATGTCGAAGTCAGATCCATCCATGACCTGTCCCAATCCCCCTGTCTGTCCCATCCCGTACAACATGAGGATACCATGCAGGGGCACCCACAAGACGACGACTGGCCATCCCCCACAAGCCCTGTGGCATGGCAACATGAGGACAACAGCCCCTCTGTGACACCCCCGCAAATGGCCATGGCCCAGCAGAGGCAACAGTCCCTCGACCAATTAATCGTGCAACAGCAGCAAATGGCCACGCTCCTCAAGGACCATGCCGATGAATGTGGGGGCACTAAGGCAGACATAGAAACATCAACTGAGACACTTAGGGCAGAAATGGAGAGAGGTACAGAGACGCTAAGGGCACAAATGGAGAGTAGCACCGAGAGCCTGAGAGTCCAAATGGAGAGAAGCACCGAGAGCCTGAGGGGGGAACTGCATGCGACGTCCAAAGACGTATGTGCCGAACTTGTCGCAGTGCGCCGTGTGCTCACTGAGCTCTCGCAAACCCTTAGGGACATGCATGGACGTGAGCAGGCAGACACATCATCCGTTGCAAGTTCCGTCCAGGGCAGCCCCCAACGTAGATCTGGGAGGAACCTGCGCTCCACAGGCAGGGGTGCCCCTGATACCCGCAGAGGGGGCTTGCAATAGCGACTGCCCACTGACAATGAGCATCTTTGGACAACGGTGTTCGGGGGGGAGGTAGGAGGGTGGAGGGGGTGTGTTGGGCTCACTTGGGTGGCGGGTCGATAGGGTGTTCAACATGATATCACATATGCCATAAACAGTGCACGATCAACCAATGAGATGTGTGGACATTGATCTTTGTGTACTAGGCCATCATAGGCGTACAGTCCATATTGTGCATGTCCCAGACACACACAGTGCCACGAGTCCCGTGTCCATGTATCAGCCACCAGGCGTGAGTGCTAGAAGCATGCATCAATGAGATGCTGACGAATGTCACGGGCCTCCGGTGCCTCGCAGACTCCATGAGGTGCTGCCACATCCCCACCCTCATCATGACCATCATCAGGTGCTTGCAGTTCTGCGTCAGGGGGCATGGGCACATTTCTACGTACGCACATGTTGTGGAGCATGACACATGCCATGACCATCTTTGCAACCTTCTCATGGCGGTACAGGAGTGCCCCGCCAGACCTGCTGAGGCAGCGGAAACGAGTCTTCAGTAGGCCGAATGCCTGTTCAATGACTACACGGGTACGTGAGTGGGCATGGTTGTAGTCCTCCTCATGCTGGTCCCGTGGGTTCCGGACTGGTGTGAGGAGCCATCTCTTCAGTGGATATCCAGCATCACCTGTATGTGGACGAGAAACGCATGATGTGGAATGCCATTGCTACGTACGCACACCCCCCCCCCCTTCCTGCCAGGTCATTGCCAAATCACATACCCCACATAATCATGCATGTAATGAGACTCACCGAGTAGCCAGGATCTGTTCCCTGCGTGTCGCTCCATGTAGCGTGGTATTGTAGAGTTCCTCAAGACCATAGAATCATGGGTTGATCCAGGGAATCTGGCACAACAATGTGTAATGATCCTGTTGGAGTCACACACCATTTGTACATTCAGGGAATGAAATTGTTTTCGGTTGCGGTACTGGGCCTCCATGGCATGTGGGACGACCAATTCAACATGGGTGCAGTCGATGGCACCAATGCAACCCGGTATGCCGGCAAGTGCATGGAATCCCACTTTTGTGTTGGTAATTTCCTGCTCCGAGCGTGGTAGAGAGATGTAGTCGTCTGCGTGCTGCAGGAGGGCATCGAGCACTTGCAATAGTGTCCGTGAGAACAGTGGCTGAGAAATGCCATGCAACTGTCCGACTGTGTGCTGGTAGGTGCCTGTGGCCAGGAAGTGGAGTACAGACACCACCTTCAGTAGGGGTGGGATGGCGGTTGGGCTATCTATCATGCTGACAAGGTCAGCCTGTGTCATGTCCACAATGGCGGCTATGGTGTCCCGGTCCAGACGGTAGAGGGTGTGGATCTGCTCATCAGTGAGGTTGAACGGATGTGCTCGGAGGCGTGGGATTGCGGGCTGCCTGCGTGGTGGTAGTGGCTGTGCTGGCGGCCCTTGCTGGCCCTGCCTTGGCCTCCTCCTCCTCCTGCGTCTCCTCCGTGCGGCCGGTTGTAGTTGGTGTTCGTCTTCTTCTTGGAGTTGGAGTACTTGCAGTGCTATCAGGTCCCCCAGGGCCAACATCGCGAGTCCTGCCGGTAGCATTTCGGTGTGGTTGTGGGAGGAGACTGGGTGTGCAATTTATGTGTTTTCAGGCTGTATGGCCTCCACCTGTGGTGATTAATTCCACCTGTGCAAACTGCTCTCCCCTTTGGCCGGGCACGTCCCGCGCACAACGCTGCAATTCGGGGAATGGCATCTTGCTATTGCAATCATGTATTTGTACCCGATGGCCGTGTAAGATTGGTTGATATGTTCATTCTGCTGTGGTCCCATTGTTTCCCATACTATCTGTGCAGTCGCGAACAGACTTGTGAAGGGTCAGTGGAACGTAGTACTCGAGTAACGGTGGGCCCTCATGCATCACTGTACCGAGTTGCAACGACGGGCGGGGCGTCCCATTTGTGGGTGAAGGCAGTTGCCATTTTCACACACAGCCGCACTCGATGGAATAATTAGTGATTTCAAACGGCCACAGATGCCTTTTCGACGTGATGTTGCAAATGAGGAATTCGAAGGGCGGCGCTTTCGGTTTCCAGCTAGCGGCGAGGAGATGCCCACAGGTCTGACTGCAAATATAACGTTCTATTGTTCAATGTCCTTGAGACAGGGGCCATGACGAGGAAGCAATGATTGATATGAATAGTTTGGGATGCGCAATAGCTACGTGGCCGATGAGGCCGGCCGTTCCCAAATACATGTTACTTCACGACACTGGAATTACGGGCTGGGGCACTGTGGATTTTGCAGGCTGCATAACGCACAGACTCAATGGATGTTTCTAATGTCATGTGAGTAATTATTCAGGCGTTTTGATCCCGGGATGAGGGAATGATGGATGGATGCATGGGCAGGTGATTTGATACAGAGTTTGCCATGTACAGGGCTTCTTGGGATCTATCCGCCTCCCCTACGCTATGTGATGCAGGGCTGCCATAGTGGGACCATCGTCTATCTGGCCTTGTTGAGCCCTCCCTGTCTCGACGCGCCCTCAGACACTTGTGTCCATGCACGTTAACATTCCCATCTGATGGATTCTGTTTTGACAGACGCATGCACAGGTACACTCGTTTGTGATGGTGTTTGCACCTCGATATAGATGGTTATGAGTCGCAAGTGGTTTTGGGGTGGTGATGATCCTTTGGAGTGGGCTAGCATGCATATGGCTGTGGATTTAGTGTGATCATTGAAGTGAGTTGTTGGAATGTAGTTCTGATGGCCATTCTGTTCTTTTTCTTTTCTTTTGGTTGACAGGTATCTCCTCCCCTTTTGCCACTGCCATCTGTATGCCACTCCTGCAGATGGCTTTTACTCCCGACACCTGCTGCTTCGTGTTAATCAGTGGAGCAGCATTACGATCTTATGGGACGATCGCCAATGGCCCACATGCCCTTACGCAGTACTGGTGGCTCGGAGCAACATTTCGGCCTTTCAGCTGGACTAGTGCCTCCCCATTGGGACGGCCCTGCGGTTCTGTGCGCTTCCATGTTGCCTTTTCGTACGTGAATGTGGCTCTGTGTACCATGAGGGAACAGGGCGTCACACAAGTAGTGGCTGGTCATTTCTTGCGGATGCAGCCCACAATGGTGAAAAGTGTTTTGGAGTTCATGGCCTGATGGCTGTATGGGCTTGGTGATTTTGATGTGCATTAAATTTCTATTCTGATTTGGCCCGTGTAGCGTTTTTCTTTGCAAGTGATGTGGCATATGCCTATTTGGGGGGCGATGTATTGTGGGGAGATCTGCATTGGGTTCCAGCTTCGGAGTTTAGTTGCGTGGTACTGTGCTGGGCGCGTTTGCCTACGAAGCCCGTGAGGTCAGGGATGGGGGCTGCCAATATGACAGTTTGAATGTTGTCATGCTCAGGGGCGGGGGATTGGGTTTTGTGTGACAGATGCCGGTCAGCCAGGTGGACTGGTGGAATGATGTGATTCTCGGAATATTGCTGGTCACAGGTGCCTGTGTTTGCGTGCGTTTCTTGGTGGGGGACTGTGGTCATGTCCATTGGGATGGCTTCTGTATTCGTGCCATCTGTGCCCTGCAGCTCCCATTGGCCCCTGTTGTGTTTCTTTTGTTCGTTGGCATGCATGGGTGACTTGTACATTTCAATGGTTGCATTGTGACTTCATTGCACCTACGGGGAGTTGTACTTTGTGGGCAGGGAGCGGTGTACAGGCACTCAGTGGGGCCGTTTACGGTTGATTCGCGATGCCGTACTTCTCACCATGGCGGAATGGTACATTCCGCCATGCTTGATGGCGTTAGGTACATGTCCGCTAGGGTCGGAATTGGCGTACCCTTGCGCCATGGTGGTGTTTGCGGTTTGGCATGGCGCGCGCGCGCGTGCTTGGTGCAGTTAGCGTTGGCGTTCACTACGGTGTCGCTAATGGCTTCGTACTTTGCGGTGACGGGTCATAGTCGCACCGAGCGCTATTCGATGG
The DNA here is from genome assembly GCF_040938575.1 of Ambystoma mexicanum. NCBI lineage: Eukaryota > Metazoa > Chordata > Amphibia > Caudata > Ambystomatidae > Ambystoma > Ambystoma mexicanum. The sequence goes on from NC_090934.1 coordinate 1,284,872,718, forward strand.
CGGTATTGCATTTCCGCCATCGTTTTCCGAATTCCGCCAGGGTCGTAATGAGGGCCAGTGAGTTTCTGGGGGAAGGAGAGGAAAGGAATAATGCTCTCTCTCTCTGTCTCTCCTATCTCTCACTCCCCTGCTAGCCCTATCCATCAAAGATCCTCTGCTACCACTGAATCGTACTTGTAACCTCCTGGGGGCATTCCCTATCTACAGTGGTCCATTGCTTCCTAGCCAGGTTTGAGCTTTTTAAATGACAACAATATATACAGTGGCATTATAGCATATATTGTGCACTATGTGAGGGTTCAGCAATGGCAGGCAAACACAACGTTCTAATGTTCTCAAGATTAGCCATGTTTATTAAAAGAAAAGGGGGTTGGAAGAATGCCTACCTTTCCCTATACAAAAGAGAATGTCCCTGCCTATGAAACTAAAGCTAAAGAATATTGACCTTGTGTCCAAAATATCTCTGTCCCTCACACTAATATAGAAAACCAAAAGATACAGGGAACTTTTTTTGTTTCCAAATCAGCACAATTCCGCAAAAACATATATGTATTTAAACCACATTAAAAATTCAAGCCAATAATCACCAACAGTGCTAATATAGAGATGTATAATGATTTGGTGGTCGATGACTTAAAACGGTTGGCAAAACGTACTCAACCTCTGATCCATAATATGAGACACTTGAAGCAATTAATGACTCTACAAAATCTCAGAAATTACATGAACATAATAATAAAGCCCTCAGACAAAGTGGCAACATCATAGTGATTAATCTAGAAGACTACACCCAAGAGGCGAGACCTCAACTACACAACACCACCCACTATCTGAAATTAACAGAAGATCCCACAAGACACTTTAAGGAACTGTCCAATTAATAACTAAAAGGATGGCATGAAATGGGACTCCTGCAATGGGAGGAGAGACAATACCTCACCGTTAAATACCCATTAACTCCCACAATATTTGTTGTGCCCAAAGTACATAAGATGCTAATCAAACCTCTGTGCAGACCCATAGTGGTGTACAAGCCCTTCCATCATATGTACAAGACACAACAGATTTTCTATGAAAAGTGGTTAACCTTTGGGAAGATACATATTTGCTTCCCACATTGGATGTGGTTTCTCTGTATGCAAGTATAGAACACAAAATGAGAATTCAAGCTATCAAATCATACCTATCCACTAAATCTACAAGTTATAGAGACCACTCCAGAATGCTTGTGAATATGTCAATGTTCTATCTTGAACATAATGTTTTACTGTTTGATGGGACCTTCTTTATACAAACCTGCATAACTGCAATGGGCACAATATTTGCCCCGTCATGCAAATTTGACAATGGGAATATGGGAACAGGAAATGCTGCACAGTGAACAATTTGAGAAACATGCAAACAAAATAGTTTCCTGGAATCGTTATATAGACAGTTTATGTATAATTTGGAATGGAAATGCCCAAGAATGGCTGATTTTTGTAGAAGCAATCAATCAGAATCAACACAACATCATGCTCACGGAACACCACGACAAAAAATGAATCATCTATTTAGATGTACAAATCTATATGGAAAATGGACAACTCGAAAGTGCTATACACTGGAAATCTACGAATACCAATTCCGTGTTGCATGTGAGTAGCTGCATACCATCTGGCGTAATGATCAGAACTTGTAGGAATTGCTCTACAGAAATAGAGTTCCAGAAACATACCAGATTAATAGCCCAAAAATTTCAGGAACGTGGGTAACCGAAAACAATAGAACGTGAATATGAAAAGGCCAAAACCAAAAATCTGGAGGATCTTTTAGGCACAGACAGCCAGGGGAAAAAAAACAAAACACGCTCAGAATAATCACTGTGCATCATGCGCAAGTGACTAGTGTCCGAAAAATACTAAATGAACATTGGAAAATGTTGATATTACATCCCATTTGAAAGAGAGAGCACAAATAACATTTCGTAAACCTCCATCCATATGAGCGAAAATAGTATCCTTGTTCTTTCTGAGAAATAATACTAAAACCACAAAACAATGGCTCATGGGACCTATTGCAGGTTTCTTTAAATGTAGTAAGTGCAAAGCATGCACATACAGACTGAATGTTTATGTTTATGTTTATTGTGCTTATATAGCGCTTTACGCCAAAGCGCTGTACATTATAAGAACAAGAATACAATAACAGTAGAAGCAATTACAAAATATGAGTCAAACCAGTAATACAGCATCTAGAACAATTTGCCAGTGGAGATAAATAAGGGAAGAAGGGGTGGAGAGGGGAAGGGAGTGGGGAACAGGAAGTGAGATAAGCTGAAGGCGAGAGAGGAGGAGAGGGGACATAAGAGGAGACAAGGCAGGCGGAGAGAGGTAAGATGAGGAGGATAAAAGAGTGGGGGAGAGGGGACGGCGGAGGGGGATCAGAGTATCAGGGAGGGGAGTGGAGAAGAAGAGATTTTAAGGAGCCACGAAAGGAGGAATAAGTGGGGATGGAATGGATAGAGAGGGGAAGAGAGTTCCAGAGGAGGGGGGCAAGGAGCTGAAAGGAGCAAAAACGAGAAGAGGCACATGGGGACGGAGGAACAAGGAGAAGGAAGTGATCTGCAGATCTGAGGGAACGGGAATGTTAAACAATATGTCAACAAACAGACAAAGGAAATGATGTGAATCAAAAAACACTTGACGTGTGAAAGTCTGTTCTCCATATATGTCATACAATGTGTTTGTGAAAAGTGGTATGTAGAGAGCACGAAACACATGGTCAAAATCTGTATCCTACAGCACACCCAAGCCATTAACAATAAAGATTATGTATACACCATGGCCAAGCATTTTCAAGAAGTACATCACACAGATCTATCCACATTATGATACTTGGTCATAGACATAATCAACAATTGTCCATGAGGGTATAGAGAGAGAAGATTATGCCAGCATGAATCTCAGCTTATTGTGGACTTGGATATGAAAGCCCCAAATGGAGATAATATGGATGAAGAGATGTATATATTTCGGGGGGACCCATGACCATCTTCATGTTATGTTACTACTCTCCAGTAAATGTTAACCTAGAATATTTATAAGAAGAACTATAATAGGTTAATAAGGCTTCCAAGTCCTCAGACATGTAAGAAATGACAGCCCAGATAGGAAACCGACTGATATGAGAGATACTATTATTTACACATAATAATCTTCTAGGTGACAAGGGCTCAAGACATACATAGGACATATGTAATAATAGATTTCAAAGGTGATTGGTGTTTTAGGTGTTTGGATTTTAGAAAGCATGTCATGCATTTTTGCACATAAGGACGCAAACATCTTAAGCACTTTGAATGTTATTTGATACTGAGTTCCTCATTTTATGAGAAAAGTGGGATATGGGCCAATGCACATTATGAACATCCTTTAAAGAACATTTCTCCTGTGGAATATATTTCTTGATTTGTTTTTAACCATGACTATCTTGCACTGAATGTAAAGAATGCTGCACATGCACAGTTGCTCTTTACTTATATGATGCTGCTAACAAATTGTTGCACCCAATTGATACAAACATTGAGATATATGTATATTGATTCCAACCAAGTAATTACTGCACATACGCACTTCATATGGGAATCTAAGAACATGCTGCTTAATAATGCAGCTAATGCACAATGGCACTTTAGCTATAACCTCATTTATCTTGAGATATGTGTATATCGATATCATGCTAATGCATGATGGCAATTTAGATGACCCCTAATTTAATAGAAACATATATAATCTATGTACAAGTCAATAGAGCTGTTTGCGCACAAGTGCACTTTAATTGGAACTTGTGTGATATACCACTATTGAGATCATTGCTTTCCGCACAGATGCATCTCTGGAAATATGGTTGATTTAAAAGAGTAATACACCATTCAAGAGTACCAGGTATAATAATATGTCATGATAGAGACTGTGCATGTTGTAGCACACCTAACCATTTTCAAAATAATATTACAACGTTATCATAGTAGTGTTAAAAGATTTTGAAAAATTGTAAAAAAAACAGTTACTTTCCTATCAGGCACAGGCGCCAAATATTTGGGCGAAAGAAGAATGGCAAAACCACCATGAAGGGGTAACAAAACCGCTTCTGCCTAACCATGAGTATGGGAGAAATATGATTTTAGCACACTAAGATCTATTACGATAAAACAAATAAAGTGCACGGAACACATAAACAATTAAGACACCAGGCCAAGATGGCGCTCTGTTTTAAGCAACCTTCTCATAGGAACACATTGGGCAGCACATGGGAAACCGTAGAGGGACAACAACACATCTTTACAGAAACAGTATAAAACAAAAGTGCTTACTCACACCATCAACTCTGACGAAGCCTGGATGGCGAAACGCATTGGTTGACTCACCTGAGTTTCTTTGTGTCACCTCACTGGTGTTTTTTGATATTTCAAAATTGTGAGTTTGTCCAAATGAAAGAAAACATATTTTTTTGTTGAAAACTCACTGAGGGTTTTTGCCATACATTTTTGAATTTTACATTGTGAACACTCCCGAATGGAGGAGCGAAGGGTGGGGTCACCATGAGCGCAGAGGTGAAACGGGGAGTCGGCCCTGCAGTGTTTTGTTTTTTATATATATATATATATATATATATTTCTGAGGCTTGTGGAATCTGCTTAGATCACATGCTGTGCATAGGCCGACATCTAGTGGAAGCTGCGGAGTATTACAGTTTGTTTTTCGAAACTCGAAAATGGCCGTCGACACAGGCGTGCCAGTAATACTATCCCTAGTGTGACGTCCACTGTACCCAAGATCCCTCACGCGTCTAGGATCCTCAGATTGTTTTTTTCCGCCATACTGGTCGGAAGCATCTTGCGGAGTCCCCTGGCCTTAGCCATACTTTTGCTAATAATTGAAATTTATAATTCTTTATTGACATCCTTCCCCACCCCAACGTCGACCCTCGACACTTGACGACGGCTGGAGAAGACATCGACCGTCGGCTGCTGCACGACGGATCTGGGCCTCGGAAGGCCGCTGGCCTCGGCCCGGGCCTGGTAGGCCGCTGGCCTCGGCCCTGCAAGTAGGGAGAGTGGGGGGTGGTACATACTCTTCACTCTTGGTATATAGGTACACCTTATATATTTCCTACACTTACCAGCCCGCTGCCTCAAGGTGCGTATGGAGGGTACCCCTTTCCAATTCTGCCCCAAGTGCAACCGCAAATACCCTTGGGTCGACAGGCACGCCACGTGCAATCTTTGCTTGCCGAGGGACCACCCCGAAGCGAACTGCAGAGCGTGTAGTAGGTTTAAACCTAAGACACTTAAGGACCGTTCGACAAAGCGTTGGGCCCACCACGCCAGGCAGGCGGCCATGGCAGTGGAGGGCGCCTTCAGCGATGGCAGCGATGCCGTACTTTCGGACGGCGAGGGCATTACGCGTCGAAAGACAGCCGAGCGCAGGTCCCCGACCTCGGAAGGTCGTCCGGCAGGGCGGCTATGGGGAAGACCCCCGGCGACGCAAGCGCTACACACCCTACACACACTAAGCACACTAAGTCCAACCGACTTCTCGGAAAGAGGCACAGATAGAACGGTCCGACTCGGTGTCCTCTGGGTGCTCTCGATCGAGATCGCCTCATGACGCAAGGCAATCATCCACTCTTGCCAAGAGTGCCTCGCTCCCTAGACTAACGGAAGTTCGATCGTCGGAGGACAAAGACGACTTCCACCCCCGGGCCGCGCTCCAAGAGACGGAGCCCGCAGTTAACACCAGCGAGGCCCCACGCTCGAAAAACACAGATACCTCTCCCGATCCTCGACGCCAGGCGTCGAAAGTCTCCGGAGCCTCCAAGGGACAGGGAAAACATTTTTCCACGCACGGGGAGGGGGGAAACAGCGGAAAGCACATTCTTCCACTCCTGTAAGACCATCCTTCCACCCTAAGCAGACAGACAAATACAAGTCTACTGAGAGATCAACATCCAGAAAGGGTACCCTTGATAAGTCCCCTAAATTGCCTACTAAAGTCATCCCCTGTTCCAAAGAATGGTCCAGTGAAGACATAGACAGGGTCATGTCAAGGATGTCTTCCTTGGCTGATTTTTACGACAAGAATCCAGAGCATTTCCTCTCGTATGACCCTCAGGGGGCCACACCCTCAGGTTCCACTGATCCTATCCCCCTAAGTAAAAAGGCCCGGTTCGAAAGACCTGAACCCTTCGAGGTGCAGCCTTACTCTACTCCATACTCTACTCCACACTCCCAGGTACCAAGGAGAGCCTTTCCCTGAGGGGGACCAGGAGTTTGAAATTATGGAGGAACAAACCGGGACGGAATACTATGCGGATGATGAGGACCAGGAGGAGGGAGAAGATGAGCAGGAAATTTACAGAGTAGATTCCCCGGTAGAGAACGAAGCCCCAGTTACCGACTCGCCAGTCGATAACCAGCCCCTCCTTAATGAGGTTCTCGCTCGCGCGGCAGAACATTTTCACATCGACACCCACGGTGTACAGGAGGAAAGGGACTTCGCAGAAGAGTTGGTGGGAGAGAGGAGGCCGGTCGCTCAGACCATCCCTATCCTTAGATCCATCCAACGAAGAATAGATCCGTCCCTGGTGAACCCAAACCTCACCAGAGCAGTCAACCCCAGGGTCGACAAACTTTTCCGGGCAGCCCAGTCTGACCCTCTCTATATAAGAGGACATCTTAAACCAGACTCCCTAGTTGTTACCAACACTCGGAAGAGGGCTGGAACACCCTTATCTTCATCAGAAGCTCCTCCCGACAAGGAGAGCAAGAAACTTTACGGGTTTGGCAGGAAGGTAGCCTCAACGTCCGCCTACCAAGCAAGGATTGCTAACCCCACCACCCTGTTGGCCAGCTACAACTGCCATCAATGGGAAGAGGTCGCGGCACTCATAGCCTCTGCCCCTGAACCGTTAAAGGGCCAATTGGCTCGGATCTCGGCAGAAGGGAGAGCCGTGTCTGGTTGCATATTGAAAGCAACTTTCGACGCCGCGAACAACGCAGGGAGATTGATAGCAGAAGGTACTTTTATCAAAAGACATGCGTGGTTACGGCAGTCGGGGTTCAAAACAGAAACTCAGGCTTCATTAATAGACAAGCCGGTGGAACCCGATCTATTGTTTGGGAAAGCGGTCGAAGACGCACTGAAAAACGCCAAGGACGAATACGAAACACTGAAATCCCTTGGCCAACTAGCCAACAAACCCCCTAACCAGAGGGGGAATAGTAATTTTCGTCGCCCACACGGCCAAAATTCACAAAGAGGCAACTATGCCCAGGGGCAGGGTACACAGTGGAACAACAGCCAACAGTCTACCCAAAGTTACGGCAGGGGTAACAAAAGAGGTCGTGGAAGAGGCAGAGGCAGCCCCAACAAGGGAGGTGGCACGCCTCCACCAAAGCAGTGACGCTCAGTTCAGGGTCCCTTCTCACGCAACCCCAGTAGGGGGACGCATTTCCAACTTCACCCAGGCTTGGGAAGGGATCACCTCAGACAGATGGGTGCTGTCAACAGTGTCCACAGGATATTGTATAGAATTACTGCAGCGTCCCCGGAACCATCCTCCACGACAAAGAGTACACTCCTTAGAACATCAGAAGATCCTTCTCGAGGAGATCGCCATTCTGCTAGAAAAGGACGCGATAGAACTCGTCCCAGGACACCAGGTAAACAAGGGTATCTATTCAACTTACTTCCTTGTGCCAAAGAAAGATTTGACAATGCGCCCAGTATTGGATTTACGGCCTGACAACAAGTATGTCAAGCCCCAAAAATTCCGTATGACCACGCTACAAGAGGTAATCCCCCTCCTAAAAAAGGGGGATTACATGGCAACCTTTGATATGAAAGATGCTTATTTTCATATTTCCATGCTCCCGGCGCACTGAAAGTACTTGCGCTTCAAGGTGGACAGTCGCCACTACCAATTCAAGGTACTGCCCTTCGGGATAGCTTCAGCACCAAGGGTATTCACCAAGGTACTGGCGGTGGCAGCTGCACACCTACGCAGGGAGGCAATCCTAGTGTACCCTTATCTGGACGACTGGCTCATAACGGGGGAAAGCCCAGGAATTTGCAGGACAAACATTCAAAGGACTATCAACCTCCTCCACGAATTAGGCTTCTCAATCGACGAGAAGAAGTCAAGCCTAGTGCCAAGCACCTCAAAACAGTTCCTAGGAGCAATCCTAGATACTCAGAAAGGGTTGACCTTCCCTTCGGAAGAGAGAATTCGGAATATACTACTGCAAATTCGACATTATCAGTCCGGTCAACAAATAACGGTACGCAAAGCAATGCGGTTACTGGGCATGATGGCGTCATGCATTTACCTGGTCCCCCATGCGCGACTGCGCATGCGTCCCATGCAGGAATGGTTGGCGAAACAGTGGTCTCAGGCAAGTGGTCAGTGGGACGATCTAGTGGTCGTTTCGCCAACACTTGTACCGAGCCTACACTGGTGGACAAGAGAGAATCTCGCATGGGGAAAACCCTTTTACGATCCTGAAGTACAGGCAGTGGTGACTACAGATGCATGCCTGACTGGGTGGGGAGCTCACCATCTCCACCACACAGCTCAGGGTCTCTGGTCTCACTCAGTAGCCAAGAACCACATCAACCTGCTAGAGCTTCTGGCAGTATTCAGAGCGCTTCGGGCGTTCGAGCCCCATCTACTAAACTTGTCGGTGCAGATCCGGACGGACAGCACGACAGCCATGTTCTATCTGAACAAACAAGGAGGGACTCGTTCGCCAAATCTGTCCAAGCTTGCCCAGAAAATCTGGATATGGGCACTCAGACGGAACATCTTCCTGTCATCGCAACATGTTCCAGGGGAGCTCAATTCCCTAGCGGATGCTCTAAGCAGAGACTCCCTCCCAGAAGAACACGAATGGGTCCTTCACAGAGAGATCGTAGAAGATCTCTTCTCTCAGTGGGGTTTCCCCACTATAGACTTATTCGCCACAAGCGAAAACAAACAATGCCCAGGATTTGCATCCAGGTTCCCCCAGCCAGACTCCCAGGGGAACGCCCTGTGGATGAACTGGTCAGGGATGTTTGCGTACGCTTTTCCACCAACTCCTCTCATCAGGAAGGTGGTGTACAAGATGAACAAGGAATCGATGACGCTCATCCTAGTTGCTCCCATGTGGGCGAGACAACCATGGTTTCCGCACCTACGCAGGATGGCGGTGTGCGAGCCCATCAAACTTCCAGCCTGGTACAACCTACTGTCCCAGCAACAAGGTCAAACAGTGCACCAGCAACCCAACTCAATGAACCTGGCAGCATGGCTCCTGAGGTCATAGAGTTTGGACATCTCAATTTACCACAGAGGTGTATGGACATCCTAAAAGAATCCAGGAAACCAAACACAAGGCACTGTTACTTTGACAAGTGGAAGAGATTCGTTATTTGGTGCCAGAATAAACAAATCAACCCTGTTGATTGCACTCCTTCCAACATTGTAACATCATGCTCCACCTGCTGGATGCAGGATTGGTTTTTAACTCTCTGAAAGTACACCTGGCAGCCCTCTCGGCTTACACCACATCCCTTAACAAGGTGTCGTGGTGGAAAGTACCAGTAGTTAAAGCCTTCATGGAAGGAGTAAAGAGACTTCACCCTCCTATTTCTAACCCACCGCCAGGATGGTACCTTAATGTGGTGCTAGCTAAGCTCATGGGCCCCCTTTCGAACCCATGCATAAAAGTAGTCTCAAACACCTGACTTATAAAACGGCCTTCTTAGTAGCCATTACCTCTATAAGAAGGGTCAGTGAGATTCAGGCTCTGTCAGTGCAGGATCCTTTCTTTACTATCCACAAAGACAAACTGGTTTTACGCACACACCCTAGGTTCTCACCTAAATTTATATCAAAATTCCATGTAAACCAGTCCATCTAGCTTCCGGCTTTCTTCCAGAACCCGCAAAGCTCGGCTGAGGTGAAACTACACACCCTAGATGTGCGTAGGGCGGTCCTCTACTATGTAAATAAAACCAGACCGCTAAGGAAAACAGATCAACTGTTTGTCTCCGTAGCTACAGGCAGAGAGGGAGATCGCGTCTCTAAAGGCGCTATCTCGAAGTGGATTATCAACTGTATACAGCTGTGTTACTCTCTTTCTGAAAAAACTCTGCCTTTTACGCCAAGAGCCCACTCTACTAGAGGCATTGGGGCCACTCTTTCATTGCAAATGTTCCCCTCGACACCATTTGCAAAGCAGCTACTTGGAGCTCTATTCACACTTTTACTCAGCATTACTGCATTGACACTCATTCCAAGACAGATACACAAGTGGGACAAGCGGTTCTAAGACACCTGTTTGCTCATGACCCTTCTCACATCCCACCTCCTTCTTCTGGTACTGCTCGCTAATCTATGCACAGCATGTGATCTAAGCAGATTCCACAAGCCTCAGAAGGGATACATTACTCACCGTAATCGTATTTCTGATGCTTGTATCTGCTTAGATTCACATGCGACCCACCCTTCCTCCCCTCCGAGAGAAGGCGCATGATTGCTTGTAGTCTTACTTTTCTGTCTATCTGCTTGGATTATCTGTACTCACGCTACTCCTCATGCTTCCTCATGTCAGAAAAAATACAATCTGAGGATCCTAGACGCGTGAGGGATCTTGGGTACAGTGGACGTCACACTAGGGATAGTATTACTGGCACGCCTGTGTCGACGCCCATTTTCGAGTTTCGAAAAACAAACTGTAATACTCCGCAGATTCCACTAGATGTCGGCCTATGCACAGCATGTGAATCTAAGCAGATACAAGCATCAGAAATACGATTACGGTGAGTAATGTATCCTATATATATATATATATATGTCAAAGTTCTACCAAACACGTCTTATATCCAGGATTTGTTAGAACGTTCCATTTCACAAAAGTTTTGTTATAAGTACTGAAAATGTCTCTTTCACTTAATGTTCTCTTCAGGATGATAAAGCAAATATTATTTAGAGTGGATTGTGTTCTCCAATATATTTCTCATCTTAGATGTATTCCATCCGGCTTTAGCTGCTTCGGAAAAAAATGTCGGCAAAGGGCGCCATGCGTTGATGTTGTCCAGTCGATGGTCCCTTGAAGGCCTCCGTCAAGGGTGACGTCATCGTGTATACAAGGAGCACGCGTGGCGCAAGTTGGCCTTAGTTCCGTTTTTCCGCGGTACATGTTGCTTCAGAGATTCGGTGCGCCTTGAGTTCTGTGACGCAGTGAATAATTACTATATATATCGTGATGTCCTCGTCATCGACACCGACTACCATCCACAATCTGGTTTCAAAAAGTGTAAATCTTGCGGTTCGAAAATGTCTATCACGGACACGCACCGAGAATGTCTGTGGTGTCTCGGGGAAGGTCACGACATGGAGGCCTGTACAAACTGTCAGGCGATGACAGGGAAGGCCTTGCGAGAGAGGAAGGGAAAACTACAGGTAAGTCGTAAATCCGACCGGAAAGCCTCTAGCGTCGAGTCGAGGTCCCGTGAGAAGTCTCCTCGACGCGAAAGGCACCGGTCCAGGTCCAGAAGCGATTCCCATCGCTCGTCGTCTTCGATGAAAAAATCGAAGAAAAGACGCCACAGATCCCCCTCCACCTCGTCCTCGGTTTAATCCCCAAAAAGAATGAAATGCCCTACAAAACATTCTTCCTCTGAGGAGTGGGAAGCATTCAGAGTTAAAATGATGGAGGTGTTCGAAAAAACAAAGCCTCGGTCCGCGCCTTCTTCAGAAGCCGGCCGGGACTGGCATCGCTCCAACACTCGCGCGCCCTCGAGCCCGGGCGATCCTTCCCGGACGCCGAGCGAGAAAGAACGCTCGAGTTGAGTCGACCGCTCGAGGTCAATCGACGGCGTCCGAAACCCAACGCACCTCGAAGGGCAAATCTTCGAAGAGCGCCTCGATGCCCTCGAAGCCGGCTCCGTCGACCACTATTCCGTCGGCGCCATCAACGCCTTTGTCGACGCCGACCCCGAAGCCCTCGGCGCCAAAAGTTCCAAAGGCTCCAGTTCAGCCAACTCAGCCAGAAAAAGGAAAAGGAAAAGAGAAGGCTTCAAAGCCTATAATGCCTTCAGGGTCCACTAACACACCTCTCCCAGAAAAGGTTTTTAAACCTTTTCCTATAAAGGAATTTTTCAAGTCCCTGACCTCAATTTCTGAGGAACAGGAGAGATCTGATGAGGAGAATGTACCCTTTGGACTGGAATATGGTACCCCAAATGTCCCAGAATGCCTGATTTCTGAAGAAAGCAGGATGAGGGACCTGGTGGAATCCTTACATAATGCAAGTGGCATTGATAAATCTCCTGAAACATATTTTGGCAGGTCAGAACCAGGAGAGCACGACAGTCCCTCATACCGTCAACTAATGACAAAAATGGTCGATTATTTAGGATGGACTAGACCACCAACCCAATTCATCCAGGATGATTTGACAGATATATTGGACCATGGTCCCTCCAGTGAATAAATCCCTTACTTCAAAATACCGCCCTGCCAGTAGCGACCCCGGCTACCTGTCTAAACATCCCACTCCCGAGAGTCTGGTGGTACAGGCAGCCACAGTTTGACATAAAATGGCATACCCTTCTATCCCTCTGGACAGGGACGATAAGCGTGTGGATGGCTGGAAACACAAGGTATTTTCAGCTGGGAGTATGGCGTTAAAATTGGCCAACTCCACATGTTCCTTGGCAAAGTTTTCGTACACTCTGTGGGAGTGCATTTCAATGGCGGTGGAGCACATACCAGAAGGGGATGAAAGGGAAGGATTCCTAGCCATTGTTAGAGTTGGAAAGGAGGCCATGCAGGAATCTCTTCAATCTGGATTGGACACTGCAGATAGTGTGAGCAGGTCCATGGGTACTAGCACGGTAATACGCAGATTTGCGTGGTTACGGAAGTCGGGTTTCGCACCAGACGTACAGAACCGCCTTCTGAACAAGCCCTTTGACGGGTCTCACCTATTTGGCAACAAGGCTGACGAGAGCCTTGAGGGGTTGCAGACCTCAAAAGCAGCTGTCAAGTCTTTAGGAGCTGCTATTAGGCAACCTCAGCCTTTTCGTGCACCAGGTCAATCTTGGAGGGGACGATCCTATCGTTACTACTCCTCATATGGAAAGGCGAGAGGAATGGCCAATCAAAGGTGCCAGAGAAAGGCCACTCGTGGTGGACGAGGAAAACGTGCAAAGCCAGCTCCAGCTGCAGCCTCTTTGTCATCAGCGGCCGCAGCAACCGCCACAAAACCACTTGGAGGACTTGCATCACAAGACACCTTTGGGAGGCAGGCTGTCACAGCATCTGCAAGAATGGCGAGCCATTACTTCAGATGTTTGGGCTCTAGAAATAATAGCCCAAGGTTACTGCCCTCTTTTTCTAACGCAACCTCAAAACAATCCACCAGGGAGACACCCTTTGAAGCTTTCAGACCCGGTCCTACAGCAGGAAGTTCTAACCCTGCTGGTGAAAGGTACTATAGAGCCAGTACCTGTAGCGAAGAGGAACAAGGGATGGTACTCCCTGTATATTTTGATTCCCAAAAAGGACGAGGGACTGAGACCCATCTTGGACTTACGAAACATGAACAAGTTCCTCAGGAAGGACAAGTTCAAGATGGTCACTCTTTCTCAGATCCTTCAGGCCCTTCAACTTCAGGATTGGTTGGTGTCATTGGACCTCCAGGACGCTTATTTTCATGTGCCAATTCATCTCAAGCACAGAAAATACCTGAGGTTCGTAGTTGGCGACTCACTCTATCAGTTTCGAGTCCTGCCATTCGGATTGACCTCGGCCGAGGGTCTTCACCAAGTTAATGGTAGTGGTGGCAGCGCACCTCAGGCGAGAGGGCATTCACGTCTACCCCTACCTGGACAATTGGTTGATCAGGGCACATTCTGCCGAACCAGCACTAGATCATCTGAAAGTCACCTGCCACTTCCTCCACAAACTGGGCTTCTCCCTCAGTTTCAAGAAGTCACAAATGACACCTTCCCAACAGCTCCAGTACATAGGGGCTGTATTAGACACAACCTTGGGAAAGAGCTCGCCTCCCAAGTCGAGGGATCAAGACATTCTTCAGATGGTTTCCAAATTCCAAAATGCCCAAAATCTCCAGGCCTACGACTTCTTAAGGTTGCCCGGCCTCATGGCATCCTGCATCTTCCTAGTGCCACAGGCACGCCTGAGGATGAGATCCCTTCAATGGGCTCTAAAGACTCAATGGTCCCAATTCTCAGGTCAAATTACGGATTTTCTACAGATCCCGAACAAACTTCGACAGGATCTTCTGTGGTGGAATTGCACAGAGAATATCCTAAAAGGAGAGCATTTTTGGCAACCATGGCCGGAGATTACAGTAGTGACAGATGCCTCACTCATGGGGTGGGGAACTCATGCCAACGATCTGACAATCAGCGGTCGCTGGTCTCCATCGGAGTCCAAATTACACATCAACCTTTTAGAGCTAAGAGCAATCAGACTACCGCTGAAGGCTTTTCTACCATCTGTAAGAGGAAAAAATGTCTTGATAATGACAGACAACACAGTGGCCATGCATTATCTGAACAAAAGAGGAGGTGTAGGGTCACTACCTCTGTGCAGAGAAGCAATGCAGCTCTGGTATTGGGCAATTCAAGAAGGAATCTCATTAACGGCAGTCCATCTAGCCGGGGAGTAGAATATGACGGCAGACGCTCTGAGCAGGCAGAGCATGGTGTCCCACGAGGGGGAACTGGCTCAGGAAGTCATTCATGAGATCTTCGACCTTTGGAGAACCCCTCAAGTAGACCTATTTGCCACCGGAATCAACCGGAAGTGTGAAAGGTATTGGTCAAGGGAATTGACCCTGAGAGGAGCCCTAGGGGACGCGTTTGTGGTGGAATGGAACTTCCCACTATTATACGCGTTCCCTCCGATTCCCGTAATTCATCAGGTCATCAGGAGACTGAGACGGTTCGGAAACCGCATGATCCTAATTGCCCCGGATTGGGCCAGGAGAACGTGGTACCCGGACCTTCTAGACATGTCCATCTGTCCCTGTTACGTCTTCCTCAGAGAGAGGACCTTCTCTCACAAATGGAGGGTCAGTTTCTCCATCCAGAGGTCAAGATTCTCAACCTTCACGCTTGGTATCTGAAAGGCTGCGATACAAGGATTGGGACCTTCCAGAAGACGTCATGGAGGTGTTGCTTTTCGGAAAGAAGACCAGCAACAAAATCTCTATACCGTTGCCGTTGGAAAAAGTTTTGCAACTGGTGCAGAGAAAAGAATGTTGATCCTTTTCTATGTTCTATTCGGAAGTACTGTCCTTCCTCTTGTCCCTAGCACATAGAGGTCTAAATGTTGGGACCATTAAAGGTTATCTTGCAGCGCTTTCCATCTTCAAGCGCTCGTCGGAAGCATGCTCCTATTTCAAAATTCCTTTAGTAGTACAATTCTTAAAAGGACTCAAAAAATGTTTTTCCTCCTTATCCTTTCCAAGTACCAATTTGGGATCTTAATCTGGTTCTAAAATTCTTAATGTGTGCCCATTTTGAACCCTTGCACACTTGTCCATTAAGATTATTGACATGGAAAACTGCTTTCCTTGTTGCTTTAACATCTGCAAGAAGAGTGAGCGAATTGCAGGCACTGTCCTCTCGGCCACCCTATACTGTGTTCCATAGGGACAGAGTGGTATTAAGGGTTAAACCCTCATTTTTACCTAAAGTTGTGTCCGATTTTCATTTAAATCAGAAAATTGTTCTACCCGCATTCTACCCTCCACCTCATCCTAGTAAGGAGGAGGAAATATTGCACAGGTTGGACCCGAGAAGAGCTCTAAGCTTTTACATTTCTAGGCTTTCCAAGCTTAGAGTGGATAATCAACTTTTCATTGGCTACACCGGAAGGAAATTCGGTCAATCGGTGTCAAAACAAACCATATCACGATGGATTGTGGTTTGCATTTCAGAATGCTACAGATTAACAGCGAAAGACCCACCAGAAGGCTTAAGGGCCCATTCCACCAGAGGCATCGCCTGTTCGACAGCCCTTCAAAGAGGTGTTCCCATAAAATCCATTTGTGAAGCAGCAACTTGGTCTTCGCTGCATACTTTTTCAAAATTCTATAGTCTGGACTGGTAATTCCCAGTCTAAGGAGCTGAATTTTGGTAAAGCAGTACTATATTCAGCCATTTAGGGTATCAAAAAATCTACTCCCACCTCCAGAGAATTGTCCATACTGCTTTGGGAGTCTATCTAAGATGAGGAATACGTTGGAGGACACAATCCACTCGAAGAACAAGTTACTTACCAACCGGTAACGTTCTTTCGATTGGATGTTCCTACAACGTATTCCTCATCGCCCTCCCAGCCTACCCCTCTGTAGATTTTTCCGGGTAATTGCCACTTCAACTCTCGCAAGGCTGATACCTGACTACTGGCACAATCGACACAGTAGAACAGGAGTGAGGGGGAAAAACAGAACTGAGGCCAACGGGCGCCGTGCGTGCTACTTGTTTACCCGATAACGTCACCCTCGATGGAGGCCTTCAAGGGACCATCGACTCAACGACATAAACGCACGGCGCCCTCTGCCGATATTTTTTTTCCCAAGCAGCTAAAGCCGGATGGAATACATCTAAGATGAGGAATACATTGGAGGAACATCCAATCGAAAGAACTTTACCAGTTGGTAAGTAACTTGTTCTTCTACAACATAGGTTGGAATACACCAAAGGGAAGTCTTTTGTGCTTTTCATAATGACCAAACAAAATATAATTTCCACACATTGGCTGTAATTGAATAAAAGCAAGTCTTTTTCTTAATTTTCAGAATGGCAAAACAAATTTTCCATTTCAATGAAGATTTGACATGACAAAGTACTTCTTCAACACAATATTGAATTTCCCGGTTTACTCCCTTGTGAAGGAACTCCCCAACTGAGCAGATATCCTGGTTTACTCCCCTGCCAGGATTAACTCCCTTTTCCAACAAAGATTTGATTAGACAAAATATCCCTTTTAACACAAGATTGGATTTCCTGGTGTACTCCCTTGCCACAAACTCCCCTACAGAACAGATAACCTAGTTTACTCTCCTGCCAGAAATATCTTTTCACTACCTGATATACATCCTGTATCGGGTGTGTTCGCAATATTGACTTTCCCTTTAAAGTATTCCTTTTTAAAATATGACTGTATTATACCTCGTAAATAATTGAGCTCTGTTTACTAGAGTTCCAACTTCCTTCACACTGGCATCCCAAATATGGAGGTTTGCTCAAGTTCTGTTGGTCAACTTCCTTTTCAATACAGATTGACTTTTGGCAATATTTGTTCCCAATTTCCCCAAACTGACTTCTCAGATAAGGAGAATTGTACAGGTTTGGCCTTTAGTAATGCGGTATCGAGGTTTACCCAAATTCGCATCTCATATGTGGGGAGTTGTACCACTTTTGCCTTTTGTATTTCAAATTTACTTGGTTGATACTTAAAATATGTTCCCAATTGTTCAATAACTTGTGGGCACGTCCCAGAGCCCCCACCTCCTATGGGCCGGCTCTACGTGCAGTTGCAGCAGAGACTCTCTCTTCAGTAGGCTTCCCCCACCAGTGCAGGTCTCTCTCGGTTCCCACGTCGACTCCAGTGGCAATAGCTGTCCCTTTGAGGCTCCAGCTAGGAGAGTACCAGAGCTCCTCTCCTACGGTACCTTATACTCCGAGGTGACTGCCTCGTCTCTGCCGTTCTGCCTTTGCCTCAGGAGCTGCTTGCAGCTCTGCGCACACTGTTGCTCGCTTTCACGCCTCCTTCAGCTTTCTTCAGCTGCCAATGAGTTCTGAGTATGAAAGGCCCACGCAGCTGATTGAACGCTTGACAGCTAGACAGCATGTTACATTTGATATCGTTGTTACTCTGCATTAACTCCCCACTCCTCTTCTTCGTCCCAGTATTCAAAGATTTTGGGGAATTGGAGTCCACAAGATGTTCACGTTGTTTTAGGTTGCATAATGAACACTTATATCTACATAACAATTGTCATAAACATCACGTGTCAAATGTGTTATGTACTTGTGAAAAATAAACAAGGTTCTGGTCAAGATGTTTAACAGAAGCAAGTTTAAGTTTTTACTACCGAAGGGTTTTGAATAATGACAACATGCCATTAGAAACTCAGGAATCAGGGAGTCCTCTTCACAGTAAAGGGGAGGAACACTGTTTCTCTCCTGTAGGCGCCATCACCTTCCCGTGATAGCCATCTCCCCCCATGTGATCCACCCTCAGAATACCACCCCCGGGTCAGGATTAGGTAGCGGCTGCCTTCCCCTTGCCACATTGGAGGTGACTTTAGTCTGGTGATTATTGATGACTCTGGAGGATTCATCACAACAAACGGCATCAACATGTTTTTACAGTGGCAATCCCAGCATATTCCAGGCACAACCAGCATGAACATGTGTTTTTTTCAGTGACATGCTACCACATATTGGTTACAACATGTATGGAAATTAGTATTTCTAGCAGCCTATATTGGGCACAGCGAGCTTAAAAATTAGACTTTTGTTTAGGCATGCTAGCATATATTTGTCACAATCTGCATGCAAGTGCATTATTCTATTGGAATTTTGGCTTATAGTTTAATTGTTGCCTCACTGTATTTTGCTTTTTCGTATCCTAGATTGTTTGCTCATGGTATGCATTGTTTGCCCCAACACTAACACTCTATTCTTCACATCCAAACTCAATTCCACACAGGCCAACTATGCCACTCGCACACACAGAGCAATTTAAACTCCCACATGCATCAAACAAAACCTGCACCTCTACAACCAACTCATATTACACTCACCTTACCAACGCACCCTAGCACCATGCGCATATGAGGGTCACATCTAGACACAAATGCCTCTATGCCCTCGACACAGGCCACATAGAAAGATCTCCACACACAGTACCTAGGTACTTCTGAACTGCATGCATTAACGCAGTACCAGAGATATTTGCAGATGGGGAGATGGGGAGCAGGTGCAAGTGGAAGTGCAAGTGGATCTAGGTCACCTGGCCTAAGCCCCGCCCACCTGGTGCCTTCCTGCCTGCTGCTCTTTTTCACCACTTAGTACCCCCGCCCACCTGGTGCCTTCCTGCTTGCCGCTCTTTTCCACCACTTAGCAAGCCCCGCCCACCTGCTTCCTTCCTGCTTGCCGCTCTGTTTCCCTACCTAAGGAGCCCTCCTGCCTCTTTTCCTTTGCAGATGGGGAGCAGGTGCAAGTGGATCTAGGTCACCTGGCCTAAGCCCCGCCCACCTGGTGCCTTCCTGTCTGCCGCTCTTTTTCACCACTTAGCAAGCGCCGCCCACCTGGTGCTTTCCTGCTTCCCGCTCTTTTTCACCAGTTAGCAAGCCACGCCCACCTGGTGCCTTCCTGCTTGTCGCTCTGTTTCCCTACTTAAGGAGCCCTCCAGCTTCTTTTACTTTGCAGATGGGGAGCAGGTGCAAGTGGATCTAGGTCACCTGTCCTAAGCCCCGCCCACCTGGTGCCTTCCTGCCTGCTGCTCTTTTTCACCAATTAGCAAGCCCCGCCCACCTGGTGCCTTCCTTCACCATCACCGTCTTGTGGCCAATGCTGGATTTGACTTTTATGGACTTTATTCATTCAAGCTGAGTCACTCTTTCTCAACTCTCATGCTGGTCTTCCTTTGCATCTTGTACTCATGCTGGCCCTGAATCATGCTATTCCCATCTTCATCTTGTATCCTGGCTTGCAACATTATGTGTTACTACTGACTTCTGCAATTGTATTCGCTCTCCACTCTTGCTTCTCCACTCTTTTTGACTGCTTACTCTCTGTTCTCTCCTCATTTCCCTTCTCCCTTTTCCTATCTCCTCCCCTTACTTTCTTCTATGCTCTTACTCTATCAGAATTGTCCCTGGACCTAATATGATAACAACCTCGTCTGTTTCCTCCACCCTCCCATTACTGTTTTTTTCCTCCTCACCACCCCTCCAGAACTATCTGAAATGTCGTCAGGCCTAGTATGATAGTCGCTTGTTTTGTTCCTCCCCTCCCTTTCTGCACCCCTCTCCCTCACCTTTTGTTTTTCTCCGGCTCTACCAGAAATGTCGTCAGGCCTAGTA
This sequence comes from Ambystoma mexicanum, assembly GCF_040938575.1. NCBI lineage: Eukaryota > Metazoa > Chordata > Amphibia > Caudata > Ambystomatidae > Ambystoma > Ambystoma mexicanum. The sequence continues at coordinate 1,284,892,882 of NC_090934.1, forward strand.
CGGTAGTCGCCTGTCTGTTTCCATTTCCTTCCCACTCTCCCCCACCCTTCCTTATCTATGTCTTAGCTCTTGCACTGAAATGTCGTCAGGCCGAGTACGATAGTTAATTTCACATACTTACTGTTCATGGCCTGTAAGAATGTGGTTGTATTTTCCCTTGTTCCCTCCCTTGCCTTGAAGCGCTTTGAAACACATTGTGTATAGGTGCTATATAAATAAACAATCATATCATATCATATCATATTCATTTTTCACCTCTCCCTACGAACCTAACCCACTTCCCTCTGTTTCAGATCCACCACAGTGCCTTGAGACCATGCAAATGGCAGTAGGGCACAGTATGAACCACAGTAACATAGCATGATATGGCATTTATTATTCAGAGAAATAAACTAGGTAAATGATTAAGGTAAGCTTCATGATTTTTTCTTCGTATCAAACAAAACAAACCTGCTGCAGGCAATTTTACAATGATTGTGCCTTTATCAGGCTCAAACATATTTGGCTCTTGCCGTTTCCAGGAAACAGGAGGTACATTTTTGAGGAAGTGCTTATATAACTGAGGCATGTTCAACCATTTAGGAAAGAAGATTAATATGACATATATCCAGTGTGAATATTATTTGTTAAATAAAAGTGTGGGATCAAAAGAACACTCGAGACTCAGTTTCAAGCTAAAGCCTTTGTTTGTGCACGAGTAGGGATTGGATGAAGACCTGTTTGGCCGAGTTCAATTGAATAGGAACTGTTCAGGAAGCTACTGTTAAGGTGGAGGTACAACAGAAATGTGTGCAATGGGGTTTTCTTTTAACAGACCCTGTAGACCAAATCCAAATTCCCCTAGTCTCCAGTAGGACCTAATATCCAAGTCCCATACTCCCTAATCGCAAATAGAACCTAATGCCCGGGTTCCTGACTGCCTAGTTTCAAAGCAGTTTTTGGAAACGTAGCATCAAGCTCTCCTCTGTGATTGCTTCTTCGTTCAGATAACACATTTCTATCAGCTTCTTGTTTCATTGCAACACATGCCTTCAGCAAGAACGTATTATTCCCCCTTGCATTGGGGTATATCGAAGACATTTACTAGCAGGAATCTCCTCTTACCTGCCCTTTGCCTGGTGCTTGTTACAATTACATTCTTACCCAACAGCCAAGGCTCACCCTCCCGGGCTTGAGACCACAGCAGGCTTGGTCTTTCTCTTTCTTTCTGGATCCCTGCTTCCTGCCAGGACCTGGGTTACATTTCACAGCTGGCTAGCAAGATGTATCCTTCTACTTGAAATCAATTGTTCTTGCGTCCAGAACTCCAGGGGGCTAGCAACATAAACTCTGCCCAGGATGCATTCTGGTCTTAGTTATGATCTGGTATGTAGCTGCCAATAGGCTCTCTGCAGTTCGCTCACTTGTGCCAGGGACTGAGTTGTAGCTCTCAATAAGCTGTGGCTCCTTGTTATCTTTCTTCACTCCCTCTCAGACTGCACCACCGTTCTGGACTCTCGTGCCTACTCCCTCCAAGTTTGGTTCCCTCTGTTTCCTTTATACTGCTCAGCCTGTCTTCAGTGCCCCAGTCATGTTCTGGATTCTGTGGGCCACTTCCCTATTAGCTGAGGGTCCCAGGAGTGGTGGGGATTCCCTTTTCCTACCTTGCAACTATGTGTTTCACCACCCCTCATCATTACTCTGATATTTTGTGGGTTTCCTGCCTCTTAGTGCTCAATAATTACTTCATGACGACACTGATGGGGGGGCTTAAATAATTCCACGGCCAGCTCGGAGTCAGGTGGAACTGGCTTTGTTCCTTCCAGTCCTCCATTTACGCCACCGTCGCTACCGGTGACCTCCTTCTATCTAACAACATTATGTGTATGTGAGACTCCAGGACTTCAGCTGACTAAAACATGAGGTGGGCATTTTATACATATTGTAAGCAGACTTGCAAACTGTGAAATCTGCTGTGTAAACCCTGCTTTCAATGTCTCCCTCTGACTGAGCTGCATTCAGCACAGGTAGGAGTGTCTAACCACCTCACAGTATCCTACTCCTGCATCTGCATTCATTGGTATCTCCTGTTAGAGGAGATTGGGAAGAGGCAGACAGGCTCTACGGGATCTGCATATAACACTTTCAGATGTTTGATTGCAGAGCAGGAGGTCCTAATCACATTCATCAATGTGTAACCTGTGAGCTTTTCTGGGAAGATATTCAGAGGTATTGGCTCAGTGACAATGAGAAGAAAACGCTCATCTCACCATAGTGCAAAAGTCTGCATATAAATGGCATACTTCTCTGTTCTGTATTTAGCCGGAAAGAAGAAAATAGCATATTTATTATGTCAAACAAGTTTAAGTGTTCCTTATGAAAGCTAAAGGGAAACAAATTATATGTATGTCTTAAATGTGTCGGACTGTAAGATTGCTGGCAGAGGAAGGGAGGCAAGTGTATCTACATTAACCATTTTTCAGGCAGTCCAAATGATTGCACATCAAGTAAACATACTATTCAATTAAATGTAACTGTATATAAGCAACTTGGAGTACACAGAAAAAATGTCCATGGCACAGGGACATGCACAAAATCATGGGAGTATCTATCCTAATTTGGAAAGGCTTTGTCCTGAAATACACATAAACGGTAAAAATAGGCAAGACTTTACACAATATGTAAATATGTTTATAATTCATATTAATAAGAACTATATATTTCAGAATAAGACAATGGGCCTCATTATAAGTCTGGCATTAAAATTCTGGGGTTACTGTGATGGCGGTGTTACCGTTTATGCCACCGCATGGTGGCAGAAACAAGGTAGAATTACCGCTTGGCGGCTGTGCGTATCAGCAAAGCACGAAACTGGTGCCACTACCATCACGGTAACACCGGTGGAGACGGATGTACCGCCACAAATGTTGGCGGTGCATCCACCTCTGCCGCGTGTATGCCAGACATAACGGCACCGCGGAGGCGGAAACACCGGACCTAGAAATACTGTGATCCCCGGAACCGGAAAGAGTGCGGCAGCCATTACAAAAATCACAATCCACTGCAATCCTCCGGTTGCAGAAGGCATCCACTGTGAGTGGCCAAACCTACAGAGGGACATGGCATTTAGAATTCCACAAAACTGAATGCGCAAACCCCACTTCAGTGAAGCGGAACCCACCCTGCTTGTTGACCACATAGTGGACAATGCAGGGGAGTTATTTTCATCTGACCAGTTGCGCAGCACGCAGCTGAGGTGCAAGGCCATATGGGCTGAGGCTCCCCAGAAGGTGTCAGCTGTGGGGGTCACAACTTGTACCATCAAGGACTGCCATAAGAAGTGGGATGACCTCCGCATTAGGGTGCACAACCAACTGGCAGCCCACAGACGTTAGTGCAGTGCAACAGGAGGTGGACCACAGTCACCACTAAAGCTGCTCCCATGGGAGGAAAAATGTAGCAGCGTGCTGCACCTCGAGGGCATCGAGGGAGTCGGTGCAGCGGAGGCAGGAGCAGTGACACCTGGCGAGGCTGGTGAGTACAGAAAGTGGAAAAATATGAATGTGATTTAAGCTAAACCTGTCCCCCCTCAATGCACAGAAATACACATATCACAGTCCACATCACCCCGAGCACACCGAGTACTCCCATGCCACCCCCCCCCAAGCCAGGCAGATGGCATGCACCCAAGTATGGCCCATACACACCCCCATGACAATGCAGCACACATAAATGCGTGTAACCACAATGTGATGTTGCTTAATGACTGTGTTGGGTTGCATGTAATAGGACTATACACATCCTGTCAGACCACTAACATCATGCCTTTCAATCACCTATAGGAACATCATCTGAGACCGATGGGGGTCAACCGGCGATGTCGAGGGAGACAGGACGTGCACGTCGGCCAAGACGTCAGTCAAAATCAGGTGAAGGCACCTCGGCCACCTGGGACTTCACGACGGCCTAGGCACACCATGCCCAGGAGACCACCACTCCTGCTGCCCCTGGGACCCAGCAGGCAGCCAAACCCAGCGCCCCTGCTGCCCTTGTAACACAGCAGGCACCCCTGCCCAACACCCCTGCTGCTCCTGTAACACAGCAGGCAGCACAGCCCAACACCCCTGCTGCCCCTGTAACACAGCAGGCACCCCCGCCCAACACCCCTGCTGCCACTGCTATTCCACCAGGAAGTGCACCACCACCACACCTGGCTGAGTCACATGGCACGGACAGCAGTCAAGAACAACAGCCCGGTGAGGCACCTGGATCAGGCAGCGAGGAGAACCTCAACACCCCTGATCAACTGGGCACATTTAACCCAATGAGCCTCAGGGGTCCAATGCGCTCTCCAACACCATCTCTGCAGGAGATTAGTAGCCGTCTCCAGCTCATCGAGGAACGGCTGGACATGATGTCTACACTGGTTGAGCGACAACTTGAGGAGTCTAGGCTACAACATGAGGAGTCTAGGCTGCACGAAATTGGCCACCGGGTAGCACGTGCCATTGGGTGTTGTGCCACTTCAAACATGCTAATGTCACAGAGGGTTCGTGAGGGCAACAGTGTCCAGTCAAACATGGCGGAAACTATGTTGCTGGCCTTGCAGGCCATCATGACCTGCCTACCCCCAGATAACCCCACTATGCCCTCCACCAGCACCACTCCATCCAGCTCACAGGCAGCCAGCCCTAGGAGGCGGTCCACACGGCTATCTGGGGCAACTCAGAGGGACATACATGGGGCCAAGCGTGGAAAGAAGGAGTGTTGTTTCATTGTTTCATTGACAATTGTTTCACATGTTGCCATATTGGGTGTGGGGCCTGGGAGGTGGGTGGTCCTTATGTTTGGGAGGTGGGGGGGTCCATATTGGGGATAGGTAGTTGGGACCTGGGAGGGGGGTGGGTTTGTTTGGGTGGTGGGGGGGTCCATAGTGGGGATAGGTTGTTGGTGTCTGGGAGGTGGGTGGGTATGTTTGGGAGGTTGGGGGGGTATGTGTACTCTTGTAGCACGTACGAGTGGACAATCTTCTTCCATGTGTGTATCAATCATTTAATGTAAGTGTTAGAAATGATGTGTGTGTCAATGTGCTCCATGTGCATGTGATGTTTGTTCAGAAAGAATTGTTAATAAGTGCTCCCTGTGCATGTAGTCCATCCATGGCTCCCTGCCCTGGTTGCACACCCATCCCGTCATCATCGTCCTCATCGTCTTCCTACTCATCTGCTGGCTCTATGTCCGGGGGCAGTGGAATGTTCCTGCGTATACACATATTGTGCAGCATGGCACATGCCAGCACAATTTTGCTAACCTTTACGAGGCTGTACAGCAATGCCCCACCGGATCTGCTGAGGCAGCAGAACCTGGCTTTCAGCAGTCCAAGAGTCCGCTCTATCAGGCCCCGTGTCCGTATGTGTACCCGGTTGTAGGTCTCCTCATGCCTGTTCCGTGGTCATCTGATGGGTCTCATGAGCCACGGTGTGAGGGGGTATCCGGCATCCCCTGCATGGGCGTGACAGAAAGGTGATAGGATGTTTGTGGTGGGAATTTTGTGTTGCCGATGATAGTGTGTACACAGTCTCTGTATAATATTAGCACACAACAGAGTACATGCCACAGATTTCCTTATGCATTCTGCAAAATTGACTTGGATCAACTATTCAATATTACAAACTTGGCTCACACATTCCTACTGATACTGTTTGGCCTGCTAAATGTCTGCATTTGTGATGCAAATTAACAAGATGAGTTCTGGGAGTCCCTCTGCCAGACATTAGTCTAAGAATAGTGAGCAAGGGGTCCACGTCTGGATTCCCCTAGTAACTTAGGGTGAGACCCAAAGTTACTTAAATTATGCAAATTAACAAGGGGAGTCCTGGGAGTCCCTCTGCCAGACATTAGTCCTGGTTACGAGAGACTTACCGAGTTTCTTTAGCTCACTATCTAAGTTACTAGGGGAGTCCAGGCATGGACCCCTTGCTCACTATTCTTAGAGAGGCACAGCTCCACCCTACTGATGAGGTCCAACCAGACCGAAACACGTGTCTGGGGTTGCTGTTCGTACTCTTGTTATGGGGAGAATTGCTTAGCATTTTGTTGCTGGACTGCCCTAGGGCAGGGCAAAGACTGATATGTTTTAGATATTTCTCCTCTGTGAAAGATAGTGAGCTAAAGACGCTGGGTAAGTCTCTTGTAACCGGTACTAATGTCCGGCAGAGGGACTCCCAGGACCCCCCCTTGTTTTCTGCATTTGTGATGGCCTGCTAGGCAACTGCATGTCACATTCCTTTGAATTTACACAATCATGTGTTCCTACATGTCTTGTAAGGTGCTGACAAAATCAGCGCCAGGCACCCGCAGCGCACAGGAGTGAAGAACTACTGCTCAGAGTGTGATGAATAGCCATTGAGCACATGGGAGCACCTACTACTTTATCACCAGTGACGATACTCCCTTTCACATGTTGCCATTGCATGGTGTGCCACTCCATGGCTAGGGGGTATTTCCATTAGCCAGTGTATGTGTTTACGTGACATGGCAAACTGGCTTGTACCGTTTGCAGCGGTAAGCTGGGTGAACTCTGGTGAGTGTCTGTGCCTCCCCACTACACAGAGGTCACGCATTGGTCATTCTTCTCACCCAACAGCCAAGGACACTCTGGTGAGTGTCTATTGCACACAGAGGTCATACATTGGTCATTCTACTCACCCAAAAGCCAGGTACTTTCTCCCACGTAACATGCCATGTACCTTGGTAATGTGGAGTTCTGCCATACCATTGAGTCTTGTGTCGACACTGGGAAACGTGCACAGCAATGCGTGATGAGTTGGTGTGCAGTTGTTGTGCATCTGCACGTTCAGGGAGTGGAATTGTTTCCGATTTCGATAGACTGCCTCAATAGCATTCTGGCAGTCAACTCCAGATGGGTGCAATCTAAGGCACCAATGCAATTGGGCATGCCGGCAAGGGCATGGAAGACCACTTTAGTGGCATTGACCTGTGCAGGAGTTTGCGGTAGGGCAATGTGGTCTGACACATGGCGCAGCAGCACATCCATTACCTGGAAGAGTATCCTTGAAAAACAGGGGTGTGACAGCCCGTTCAGCTCACAAACGGTGTGTTGATAGGTGCCAGTTGCAAGTAATTGCAGTACTGACACTACCTTCAGCAAGGGTGGAATTGCAGTCCGGATGTTGATTATGCTGCAGATGTCGTCATTGATGAGGGTGATGATTGATGAATTGTGGCCCTGTCAAGCCGGTATAATGTGTAGATTTGACTTGGGGTCAGATTCCAGGGCGAGGCCCTGATGCGGGGTATTGGTGGCTGTCTGCGGGGTGGTACCTGCTGTTCATTGATGTTTGGGATGGGCACTGGGTTCCTCATTTGCCTCCTGTGCCTACGCCTCCTCCTCTGCCTCAGTGCTGCTTCTAACTCCATAGCTGCTTGCAGGTTCCCCATCCCAATTGCTGCTAGACCGACTGCCAGCATGGTTGTGTTGGAAGGTGGGTTGGGTGTGGGTGTGGTCCTTTTGTAGGTTCCCAGTGGCCAATGGTGTGCAGCTGGGCTGATTTTTCACACCTGGGGCCTGTTGCTGCTCACCTGGCACTGTTTAACGATGTTACACCTTGGAAGCCGATCCCGGCATACCCAGCCAGCACGTTGCACTCTAGCACCAGATGCACGTCTGCTAGAATTGGTAAATGCAGATTTCCAATTGTTCTTTTTGGCAGAAGGAGCTTCTCTGCTCCATTCTGCTGGCGTTGGAGGTTGCCGTGGAGACGGGGTACAGCGGCCGCTTGGGGACAATGGAATTCCTACATTTCCCATCATTCCTGGGGTGTCATGTGATTAGATCCACCAGTGGGTGATCAGAGACTCGCCCTCATCATAAGGATTTAAACAATGTCTACCCGCCAAATGCTGTTTCTGTTTAAAGTAGCTCCCTGCACTTTTGAAGTTCTGTCTTCATTACCTTTTACATTGCTTTGCCGATTGCTTGCCCGTGTACCGACCCTTGCTTCCTCTTATCCCGGACTCCTACTGCTAAACGGACTCCATTCATTGACTTCCTGTGTATCAAATCCTGGCTTGCCTTACACGGACTGCTCTCGCGTAACGTATTCTCTGCCTTGCCTGCCTGTGTTCTGAAACCAGCTGTACCTACACAGACTGGCCTTGCGTAATTTATTGTCTGTCTTGCCTGCCTGTGTACTGAAACCAGCTCTGCCTTACACAGACTGTTCTTGCGTAACGCTCTATCTGCCTGTGTACCGAATCTTGCTCTATCTTACACAGACTGCTTTTTTGCTTTACCACCGCCACCCAGAAAAACCAGTGTTCTGATTCCTGCGTGCATCTGAAATTTTCATTTGTTCCATAACATCAGTTGCACATGCATTATCGCCACAAAGTGCATGAATGTGCCGGTTTTTCAATACAACTTGTGCTTCTTGCGATAGTACACCAACTCTAATACTTTTTAAGATGTTGGCATAAGTGAGATCTGAAGATTGCCGCATGTTCTCAGTTAATTCTCTGTATTGGAAATGTTGCCAAAGGTTGACATTACCTATGCTACCAACAGTTCTCCGGCAGAGTGTGTGGCCTAAGGTTTTAAAAATAGGTTCACCTTTCACTGGTGTCAATTGTAGAAGATCTCCGAAAACTATAATGTGTTTCCCTGCAAAGACTTCTTCGTTGTTACTTTTAAATACTTCTTGCAATCAGAGGTGAATCAAAGCCAACATTAGGTTGGAGACCATGCTCACTTGATCTATTAGTAACATTTTCATTTGTTTTAATATTCTGCGTAATTCCATTGCAGCGTCTGCAGAAAGTTTGTAATAGTCTAATTTATTTTGATGCTCTACTGGAAGCAGTAGTAATCGGTGTAAAGTGACACCACCTATGTTGTAGGCAGCTAAATCTGTGGGGGCCGTTACAACAGCTGACAGTTTGTTGTTTGTCAATTGTTGAAGGAACTTGCTGATGATTTTGATTAAGAATGTTTTCCCTGATTCAGCTTCACCACTCACGTACAGCAGTATAGGTTTGTAATTTTGGCAGGTACATTCTTTATTTTTATGTTGTACACCATGTACAATTTGTTTTGTTTCATCTTCAAAAATGGTGCGCTGATCTTTGTTAAGTTTTGCTTGTTGTACATTTAAATCTTCTGGATCTTCTTGACAGTGATACATGGTATTTTCTACTTCTGCCATAGCTACTTCAGCCTCATTTGCTATTAGTGGATGTCCTAGTGGTTCTTGACTTCTTGTTACAGAAGGTTGACTACTGTCGGAAGAGTCCTTATCTAGTTGGGCCTGAAGTTCTTCTTCCTGTTGCTGCTCATTGTGTAACATTGTTTTGTATTGCGTAAAGTAAAAAACAAAATTAATTACTTTGTGTGTTTACAGCAGTGCTGATACTGCACACATTAATTGTGCATCGCTCGTCAGAGCATTCTCCTTTCATATTTTTTTTTTTGTAACTTCTTTTTATTGATTTTACAACACAAATAAAAATGCATTCCCCAACTCCTCTCCACCCTCCCTCCCCACAAAGGCAGCTGTTTTATGTCCGTAGCCCATTAGCGCCATGGACCAGGCACTTTGAATTGTCAATAACATAAAATACAAACAGTACCCCCCAAAACCCTCCCTCTCTCCTTCCCTTGAGGCGGCTCCTCCTTGTCCATGATCCACTAGCTTCATGGGTCATTTGCCATCGCTCAGCACAAATCCAGTAATCGCAGGCGCTGAGCGCGCCACCCAATCCGAAAGTTTCCTCCCAGTCCCTTGCAAAGGACTCTAAATTATTGTCCTTCGCATATGTTGCCCATTCAAGTGCCACAATTTCCCAGAGTTTTCGCAGCAAGTCCTGGAGAAGAGGGACCTCCTCGCTCTTCCATCTTTTTGCTATTACTGTCATAGCTGCAATCATAAGGATCACTCATGCTTTTCCCCGGGGCTTGGGTTCCCCCACGCTGCTAGCCCGGTCGACTCCCAAAAGGACCTCCACAGGGGGTCTGCTACTGCCTGGCCCATATGCTTGCTCCTGAACCTTCCGAACCTCTAACCAAAAGGGCCTAATTTTTGGACATGTCCACCAGATGTGCTGAGTCGTGCCCTCCATCCCACATCCCCGCCAACAGTTCCCAGTGGTGGTAGGATATATCTCCCGAAGGCGGGCTGGTGTATAATGCCACCCAAATAAAATGTTATACCACATTTCCTGCAGCTGAGATGCTTTGACTAGTTTGGGGATTTTCCTCCATAATCTATCCCATTCTTCTCGCTCGATTGCCCTTCCCAAGTACTGTTCCCACCGCTGCATATACGACCATTGATTTCTGGAAACTGCATCATCCAAAATCTTATATAAATTAGATATTAGATCCTTGGATCCGTCATTAGACAGAAGGAATCTCTCAAACCGTGTTGTTTCCCTTGTTGCGGCCCGTTTGTTCACAGGATTCATGACCCAGTGGCGTAGTTGTGCGTATCTGAGTCTTTCTCCCTCCTTCACCCCGTACTCCTTCTTACATTCCTCGAAGGAGAGGATCCCCCCCCAAAACATATCGCCTAACCGCTTACAGCCCCCCCTCTTGCCATTGCTTAAATGCCCCTCCCTCGAGCCCTGGGGTGAAGTCTCCATTGTGAAACAGGGGAGTGAAGGGGGAGGGAAAGGTTGTGATTCCTTTGTTCCTCACCAATTTATCCCAGTTCTCTGCCATCAATTTCGTAATAGTGCTTTCATATACGTGCTTAGGCCTATGCTGTTTTAGGAGCCAGATTTTGATGTGCCACCGCTCTATCCATTGCCACCCATTGCTTATCCTGTGTAGCCTCTACCTCCCGGAGCCAATCTCTAATTACCCGTAACTGCGTTGCCTCATAATACTGTTGGAAATTCGGTAATGCCAGACCCCCTCCCGCCTGGTCGCCATCAATAGATGCCTACTGACCCGCACTGTTTTCCCTCCCCACAAGAAGTCTCTAGTCAAAGATCCCAGTTCCTTAAAGAAGCTCGTAGGAATTGCCTGAGGTATTGCCTGAAAAATATACAACAGCCGTGGGAGGGTTACCATTTTAACCGCGGCTACCCTGCCTAGCCACGAGATCCGAAGCCCCCTCCACTTGCGGAAGTCCCGTGTGATATCCTTCAATAACGGTGGGTAATTAGCTTGGTACCAGCCTGCCAATGTCAGTGTGATTTTTACGCCTAGGTATCTAAGTCCCCCCGGGTTCCATATGAATGGGGTAGCCTCCCTCAGGGTTTCTCGATCCTCCACCCTTAGAGTTAAATTCAGGATCTCCGATTTGCCAAAATTGATCTTAAGGCCAGAGGCCTCCCCGAAATCTTCCAATAATTTCCTGCCTAGACGAATGGAGTCCATTGGCGCTGTTAGGGTTATCATCAGCAAAGGCAGCTACTTTTTGTTCCACTCCCCCAAATGGGATACCTTTTATCCCCTCTGCCTCCCTAATCGCCTGCAATAAAGGCTCAAGATAGATTGCGTAAAGCATGGGAGACAGGGGGCATCCCTGCTTGGTACCCCTACTCACCCTGAAAGATCTAGACATAGCCCCGTTCACTGCTATTCTCAAAGTGGTGTTTGGTAGTTGGCCTGAACCATAGGTAAAAAATCCCCACCGATGCCCATTTTTCGCATTACCTTAAACAGAAACGACCACTCCACGCGGTTGAATGCTTTTTCTGCATCCAAAGATAGGAGGACCGCGGGAGTGTTCGTTCTGTGAGTCTTCTCCACCAAGTGGGCCACCCTCCTTATGTTGTCCGCTGTCTGTCGGCCTTTTATGAACCCCGCTTGATTCGGGTGGATCAGTTCCGGAAGAAGATCCTCCAGTCTGTTCGCCAATATTTTTGTGAAAATCTTGGCATCGATATTAATAAACGCTATTGGCCTATAAGATGATCTTTCCTCTGGGTTCTTATTAGGCTTCAGGATGAGGGTCAATTTCGCCTCTTCCATAGACGGGGATATTTTCCCTGTCATCCGAAATACATTATAGAGGCAAGTTAGGTGTGGAACCAGCACTGTCGCAAAAGTTGTATAGAAGGCCGCTGTATAACCATCAGGACCTGGCGCCTTATTCAGGATTAGCCCTCTAATCACCTTCATTACTTCCTCCTCTTTAATCTCCCCATTTAGTGATTCTGATGCCTCCTCCCCAATCCTTTCCAGCTCCACCTTATTTAGGAACTCTACCTGTGAGCAGTCCCGGGGATCTTGTGACGTGTATAGAGATTCAAAGAAGGTCACCAACGTCTCCTATATTTCCCCTGTCTCTGTAACCCTTTTCCACAAACCTGTTTTTAGAGCCGTGATCGAATTTCTGGATTTCTCTCCCCTTAATAAGCGTGCAGGGAGAGTATCTGCCTTGTTCGCTTTAGCGTAAATTTGCTGTCAAACCCTCAACAGGGCCCCCTCGGCTCTTTTAGTACGAAGGACTTCCAACTGCCCTAATGCTCCGCGATACTCCCTCATAGAGGTCCTTGTCGGGGTCACCCCTGCCTTTTGCCTTGCTGTTTCGACTTCCTCTTCCAACCGCGCTTCCAGCCCTTTCAATTGCTTCTCCCTATGAGTTGCTGCTGCTATCAGTTCACCTTTCAACGTAGCCTTGAAGGCGTCCCATCTTATCTCTTCCCTCGTGTCTCCCCTTTGGTTAATTACGAAGAAGTTCCTAATCTTGTCTTCTATGTCCTGCCTAATGATCGGCTCTCTGAGGAGGTGTCCTGGATACCTCCACGCCCACACCCCTCTTTCCCTACGACCTAAGTCCATTGTCATAACACTACTTTGTGGTCCGCTATACCAATGTGGCCCGTTGCTACATCGCGAACCCGGTTCACTAGACTCGAGGTTACCCAGATATAGTCGATTCTGGATTGGGATCCATGGACCTTGATCTCACGCCACTCATCTCTCAACCCTGCACCGCAAAATCTGTCTTTTCATTCTGCCGACATCACTGCTCCCCCTCCTCCTACTGGGCACCCTGACCGGTCCCGTTCCCTTTCCCAGGCTATGTTAAGATCACCCAACAAGATGATTTGCCCCCGGGCTCTGTCCTCCAATTTCTCCAGGATGTGTATCAGAAATTGCTCCTGACCAGCATTTGGTGCATATACTACTACCAAAGTGTACAGACTGTTCTGGTACATCCCAATAACTATTATGTACCTACCCTCATTGTCTCTTATAATTTCAGAAGTCCTAAAGTCCACTGAGCTTTTAATAGCTAGGGCCACCCCTGCCGACCTGCTCCCCCCTGATGCGTGTAAAATCTGATCAAACCCCCGTAACTTGAGGCGCCCCTGGTCTTTGGGTCTAAGATGCGTTTCTTGCAGACCCAGAATGTCCGGCTTCTCTTTTCTCGTGAATTGCTCACATTTTGTCCTCTTGAGGGGGGTGTTCAGGCCCCTCACATTATGCGTTAGCCACTTAAGAGTGGGCTAATATACCTCCACTGCCATGGTGCCTTGCATCCCCCCAGGGCTTCCTCTTCCATGGGTGCCCAAACCGCGGGATGTTCTGGTTGTTCCCCCCGATCTCTCCCCACCTCCCCTGGCGCTGGATAGAACCTCTGCTCTCCGTACCCTGACCCTTGCGCGAAGCCTCTGCTGCCTTTCCCACCCCCACCCATTGTTCTCCCTCCCCCTCCCCTACCCCCCAAAGGGCATGCCCTTCCCGCCTCCCCCTCCCCCCACTCCTCGGATATACCCATCCTTTCCGATTCATAGATGGATGCTCTCCCCTCTGCCAATTGCTCCCTGTAGTGGCCCACCACCATTATAGCATTACTTGATTTAGGTCTCCTCTTGCGCATCCCCTCTCACCTCCCTGGGGCATTTCTTGTTGGTTTCCTTGATGGACTTTTCGCCCTATTTCACCCTCCTTCTCTTTTCTCCCACTGTTGTCCAGGCCCATGGCCTCGGTTCTGACCCCGCGGTTGTGGTCTGCTTTCTAGATCCCATCGGGGTGTCGTCCAGATCCATACGCAGAGTGCTCGCCCCTTCCTGTACTGTAGTTATTTGCCTCTGAGACCCCTCCCACTCAAACACTAATCCAAAAGGGAAGGTCCACTTATATTTAATCCCCCTCTCGTTAAGCACCTTGAGGACCGGTCCCATTTGACGCCTCTTCATGAGGGTACTGCTTGCTAAGTCCTGAAACAGCGCAATGCGGTATTCATGAAACATAATTGGCTCTTGTTTCCTTGCCTCCCGCAGGACTGCTTCCTTTTGGGCGTACCTGGTGAACGCTGCCAGGACATCTCTGGGCCTTGACTGTGTACCTGTGCCCCCTTGGCCCACTCTGTGGACCCGATCAAGCTCAATCTTTTCCGGAGGCGAGACTCCCAAGATCTCTGCGAAGATAGATTGGGTCACCCCTTTTAGATCTTTGTCTTGTATGGTTTCCGGTAGCATTTTAACTCTTATGTTGATTCGACGGGACCTGTTTTCCATGTCCTCCATTTGGATCTCCAGATTGTGTGTGGCCGTGTCCAGCCTTTCGATTGCCTCACTGTTGGCCGTCAACTCCTTGTCCATTTCTTGCGTGCCTCTCTACAGCAGGTCCGTCCGCTCGCCCAGCTGCCGCAGCTCCTGTTTTATTTCCCCTAGGGCCGAGTTGAGGTCGGCACGAAGGAGCTGGAATTGATCCTGAAAAGTCTTTGTCAGGCTGGTTTGAAGGGCGTGCATCTCCCCCCTAAAGTCCTGTCTTGATATCGTGGCAGTACTCTCCCCTTCGGATAATGAGACACTTCTCATTGAGTCCTCCTTTGTGGCCTTAGCTGTCTCCCTCGCCGCCTGCATCGGCCAAATGTTAGGGAGGGTGCCCGAAACTCCCCCGAGGCTGCCAACGCCCTCGCACTCTTCCCCTTAGCTTTTGCTGCCATGTCCGTGCCGGGTCCTACCATGCGGTGCACTCCTCGTCCCACCCGGGCCCCACCTCTGGCAGGGAGGTCCTGCTCACTCTTCAGGTGGTTACCAAAGTACTTTTCCTTTCTGGCCCTCCTTTCATATTTCGTTCCTCTGGCCACTCAATTCAATGTTCAATAGCTCCTGGGCCGCGTGGGGGCATGCTCCGCCGCAGCGGCTGATAGGCACCCCTTCGTGTGGGGCGGACCACCCTCACTTGACTTTCCTCCTGGTGTGGTCTGAGGAGGCTAACGGCATCTGAGATTCCCGGGGGCAGTGCTTCACCTTTGTGCCGCTTGGGTGCCTATCTTCTGGGCCTGGAGCCTTTGCAGTCTCCCAATCAGGCGCTTCCCCAGTCACCCGATACTAATATTCCCCTTCTCCAGGGGCGACCGCTCCAACGTCGCCAATGGAAGCTTCTGCAAGCCCCCCAACTGGGTCGCACTATGCTCCTGTGCTTTGTTGGGTTGGCGCTGCTCTCCTGTCCTACTGTACTGGCCTGCCAAGTTCGGGCTCCCACGAGGCCAGCCCCACAGCGCCAGGCGAGAACGCTGCCTAGTACCTTGCGCGGCCCCTGATGGGACCGCCTTGCTGCCTTCCACAACTCATCGGTGCGACTTCTCCACTCCCCACCACGCTCACTGTATTCAGCTCAGGGGACAGACCGCCGGGCCCCTTCTCGGCTCTGCCGAGGAGGGCACCCCGCCTCCTTCGCTGATCATGGGGGCAGCCGCACCTCAGGGGGCACCGCCCCCTTGAGTGTCGCGGTCCGCCGACACCTTCCCAAGGCCTCCCCGGGCGCCGGCGCCACCCCGCTCCGCCCTGCCTTCTCCTCGGCTCGATTGATCCGGGTCCGGCCCCCTCGCTGCAGGTTCCACAATTTGGCAGCTGGCCGCAACTCGCTCCTCCACTTCTAAGCCAGGCTCTCCCCAGGTTCCGCCACGGCTCCTCCTCCCCCGGCACCGGCACTCAGCAAGACGCCGCGTACCAGGTCACAGCAGCCTCCTCGGCCCTCGAATGCTCCGGCCTGCCTCAACCGCTCCTGCGCCACGGCAGTCGCCAAAAACAAACCGCTGCACTGTTCCTCGCTCACCCCGTGCTAATAGGTGATCGCGCAATGTTTGCACCTCTATTCCACTTCTACAATGATCGCATGATCGGTCTCGGTGACTGGGTGGTGGGCATTCTCCAGTGTCGGGACTCGAGAGCTCCGCCGGCACGTCTATCCCCTGCAGGCGGCCATCTTGGAATCCCCCTCCTTTCATATTTGAACCCAGTGCATGTGCGCATTTCATTTCACTCTGTGCAGGCTTTGTATGGTATTTGCAATATGTTACTTGCAAGTCCTACAAAATTGCTAACATTTTTAAGGTAATGAAAATGCTTTGTTTTTTTACAAGGTGTACTAGCAATAGGAGAGACATTTGTAAGCAATAGGGCATAGTAGTAGATGTGGGAAAAATGTTCTACTTGCAATTTAAAAGCACAATGCCGAAAAATCGGGAGACCCTCAGAGGGAGATGTCACCACAGCTATCGGGAGCGCTTTCTTTTGTCATACGATTACATTGCAAGTAGCTTTACTGTAGGCTGTAGACAGTATACAACTCCGACATTTTCGAAAACAAAATCGAGTTTCGCCCTAAATAGGCATCCTTGCAACTTTTGTATAGGTTATGCGGAAGACAGTAAGAAGTCCTGCGGTTTGTCAATGATAAATCGGACATCTTGCACTTAAAAGGGGGAGCGTTGGTATGTATTGCCTATGCACATTTAGCAGCATTAATTTGTTTTAAATTAAATCATAAAGGTTGCACATGTTCTCCGATTGAAATGTAAATACCTGTACTCTATACTCATGCATGTGCGCATGCATGGAGCTGTACGTAGAAATTTGCAACACTTGCACAGTAGCTTCTGAAGTAGGTGCTTTGCAATGATATGCGACTTCTATTCAGAATTATCAACAGTAATTTTGAAGTGCGCAATGTTGATGACGGAGTTACATTTAGCGATTTTCAATGTGATTGGTGTATGGTTGTGTGACTGCTTGGTTGTGTCCAATGAGGGACTCGATTTGCTACCGCTGTGAAAAGGGTAAAAGGACTGGATAAGAGTTGCGTGCCGCACGTAGGCAACGCTTGTCCGCGGGTAGGGCGTGTCACATACGAGTTTGTACAGCAAATCCTGCATGTAAAGGGGACTGTAGGCATCAGCCAATCAGATGTTCACATTACTCTTTTGTGTCGCAAGACGGTGCGTACACTGAAGATGGCAGAGGTGGAGAGGGTCAGGGTTTTGGTGCTTGGAGACATTTTTGTCCATGGCTTACAACATCATGCAGAGAATAGGCATGTAGCACACCATTTCGATGTGAGAGGAGTGGAGGTGGTGTGGAACGCTGAGACTAATGCCAATGTTGTGGCAATTCTGCAAGTTTGCAGACACATACGTACGATGACCTCTCATCATGTGGTAATTTTGCACTTCGGTGCTTGCCATTTGGGCTACGTGACTGCACGTACTTTGTTGGCAGATTTGGGACAGTTGGTTGAAGCACTCATGAACATCTTTCCAACTGCGAAAGTAATTTTTTCTGGTTTACTCCCTAGAGTACAATGGGACAACAATTCTTTTTTCTGTCCAGATCAAAGTATTGGGAGGTGTATCATTAATCGCGGCATGCGTGCATTTATGTTACGCGCTGGTATGTTTTTCTGCAGCCACGAAAACATTGTTCCAAGTAATGCGGATTATTTTGAAGCAGATGGTGTTGCGCTATCTTCTTTGGGAAATGCAATGTTCTTTTGGAACGTAAGGCTTGCTTTAGAGAATGTTCTGTAATGGTTGTAGGAGTAAAGTAAGGACAAAAAATACAAAAAAATAAACAAAATAACAGATGTCTGTAAGGTATCTGCCCAAAAATTAAAATAAACGGCTCCTTTCAGAGCCCACCTTAAAGGGGAAAAAGGGGAATAATACTTTAATGTACCGTCGTCACTCTCTGATCCTATACATGTCCCCAGACATGGCGGTAGTCTGCAGCCAGCGCAAATCACCAACGGGAATTCTGGGGTGGAGACGCATGCAAATGAAAATGAGCGGACCTAGGGATTGGTCAATTAAGTTCAGTGGGTGTGTTCTCAACGGCGAGATTTAGTAAGTCCGTCTTCTCCCTGACAGGAGACCACACAGCCATGGCTTTGCGTGCTCGCAAACAGATTATCTGGATTTTGGGAGACTATTGGATACATTGGTTGAAGGTGCATGCAGAAAGCTGCAGTTTATCTGCAGATCTCGGATTTCCTCATGTGGAAGTGCACCGGCATGGCGTGCGTGGCATGAGGTGGCTGGACTTGGTACCCCTCTGTGTTACTTTACTGACAGAGCGTCCTCCAGATATACTTATCATTCATTGCAGAGGAAACATTTTAGGCCACGTCCCTGGAATTTCTTTGCAATTTGCAATGAAGGAAGGACTTGCGAAGCTCATGGACATGTTTCCAAATTGTCAAATACTTTTTTCCCGTATCGCACAAAGACAAATATGGTTGTGTTCTTCTGCTTGTGGTCCACAAATGGAGAAAGTGAGACGCAATGTGAATAAGGCTGCTTGTGCCTTTTTAAGAGATGTTGGCATGTCCTCATTCCACAATGAAAACATTTTGTTTCACAGCTCTTTCATTTTCCGCAGAGATGGAGTCCATCTCACATATGCTGGCAATCAGATTTTTCTTCGCAATGTACAAAATGCATTGCGACCTCTTTTGGATTCACAATAACTTATGTGACAATCCGTTTTCTCCAATCCACAGTTTTTGAACCACACAACACACCACCGAAAGGCTCTTTTCAGAGCCACCACTTACTCCCAACGTACACTTCATTGTGTTTGCTCCCCTTGCACTCTCCTTTTTTTTCCCTACGACTGTCTGCAAACTTTTCCACAACTTCGCAGGGGTCTACAACGGTCACTTCATAGTTCTATTGTTAAACTGAGAAAGGCGGCTCTGAAAAGAGCCTTTTCTGTAATTTTTGTTGTTTTCACGTTTATTGGTTCTCAGCACACGACACAATAGGAGAGGAGGCCAAAGAAGGGTAAGAAAGGGACACCAGCGACGGGGATAAGAAAGGGCAAGTGGACAGAGAAAGATATAGGGTGAGCTTCACTTGGGTAAGGAGCAGATCTTCTGGTGCTCCGTGACCGTAGCCTCAAAAGCACTTCGAAAACTCTCCCCCCTGCAGATTACTATGTCACAATACATACACACTATTGTCACCTTTGAAAGGTAAGGGTCAACAGTATTGCGAATGGCTTGTGAGGCAGCTGGAGGGAGGCGCTCACCCACAGGAGTGTCTCTTGTGGTGGGAGGATCGGACTCGGAAGATGCTGTGGAGGAACGCAATCGGCTACGCTCTTCACATGGCACCACCTTGCGAATGTCCGCAGTGTAGAACGAAGTGAGGTGTCGCTTCATGGTTGTCGTACCAAAGCTGTACGCACCAGGTCTCCTGCGACTCAGCACCACCTTGCGCTGGTTACACCTCACCAGGTTTGCATTTGTTTTTGGTACGTTCCATATAAACGGAAAACAACCGCCACACCCACGACTCCCGGCGAGTGTTCCTAGTGCGGAGTTCCTCAATTCCATTCTCTTCCTCCTCTTCTTCCTCGATCTCTACATCCTCACCCGTATATCTCTCTGCAGGCCCTTGGGGAGGTGGTGGTGGTGGCGGGTTTGGAGGTGGTGCAGAGGCTAATGAACCAACTGCAACCATGGAAGCCATGCCGATTACTTTCCTTTTGGTCACTACAGCAGTAAAGGCAATACACCAGAATCTGCTATAGCTAGAAGGACAATGAATATGCGCTCGGGGGTGTGCCCATTTATACGGGTTGAGGGGTGTGCCTCGAGACCATCTTCATCCCTGCAAAGCGGTACGAACATTTTACACAAGTCCTCAGGCAAGCTACTGTCTGGGATATGTGAAATGATATTTTTACACTCTACAACATTTTGCCTTGTGTCTACACGTTCTTTTGTACTGCTGTGGAATCACACAAACTGTGCAAATTAGTCCACGCGCTCAGCGGACAGTTAGGGACAGGTGCAATTTTCACTATACTTACGGTTGTACTGCGCATGTGCATACATGATATGCTCACTGTACAGACAGTTCCATTGTCCTTGGGACAGCTCCCTTTTGTTTGACTACGAACTTGCCGGCCACCGCGCCTGTTCTACGGACGCCACCATTTTGGCTGCGGACGATACGGACAGGTATACTGTCCTTAACACACTCCCATTTTGCTAATTTACAACCATCCCGGACACCTGGTGTGTTCTACGAACATGTTTCATCTCGTTTGTAAGCGGTACAGTGAGGTACAAGGTCCTTAGGACGCCCCTTTTTGTTTATGTGCACACAACTTGAACAGATGTTGCCGTCAAAAATCAACTCCATCTTACTTGACATTAGTAAGGGTAGGTGTACTGCCTTTACAACACCCACATTCCATTCCTTGCGAACAGGTCGAACAGGCGCGCAGTTCGCGAACATTTTAAGTCTTTTTTAAAAAAGAAATTCCACGAAACTCTATAACTACAACTACTATACAAAAACATTCCAAACACACACACACACACACACACACACTTCAATCCAAAGAAATAGCAGGGGAAGCAGATACTGACACAAATATAGGGGAATTAGGATTCAACACAGGCTGGTTATGAGGAGAAGATTTCTGAGGGGAATAAGGGATGGATATTTCGTTGAAACGTCTATTTTAGTCTTGAAGGTTTGGGGATGGTTCACTAAGGAATGGAGAAGCGGGACAGGTACAGGTGGGACAATGGTAACATATTTTTTCCTCTCACACAGTCCTCCACAAACTCTCTTAAACTTTTAAAATTGTCATTCAGTACATCCATTTTCTGCTCACTCCTTTTCATCCTGTCTTCTTCTGTCTCGTTTGTTGGCCTTTCTTCTTTTCTTTCCTGGTCTATACAAAAAAATATACATATATTAAATGCTTATAAAATACTGATCAGTATTTTGCCTACGCAGAGCAGTGTGTACCATTATTGTCGCTGTCTTCAGACATTTCCTCATGCGGAAAATTCTCCTCCAGCCACTCCAAAATACTAGCCATTTCTTTGTCAAAACAACAGAAAGAAATTATTATTTCTGCACCACATACTAAAAAAATTACACACACATACAATAAAATGACCTTCACTCACTATTTTGATGTAATTTCCCTTCGTCCTACTGCGTCCGTCCACTGTCGGTCCAGGCTGCAGAGTTTCTGTGAAGTGCTTATGATGGAGGCATCCTTTTTTATTTATGGTACAATCCATTTCATTCTACATGGTTATTAAATGTGTCATTTTCATTTCACACCTTTAGGTTTCCATATTTACTTATTACTACTTATAATGGCCCTCATTACGACCCTGGCGGAAATTGACTGACCGGACCGCAACAGCGTAAATAGCGTTTCCGCCATTGCACGAAGGAGCAAAGTGCGGCTAATCACGACCCATCGGGCACGAGCATTACGCCATGGCGGAATCCGAAAGGCTGCGATGGCGGAAATGACCCCAAAACGGCCCTTACCGCCGCCGTACGCTGCACCAGGTGCAATACCGCCACCCATCTTAGCGGTCACCGTAATGAGCGGTCACCGTAACGAGCGGGCACCGCAAATTACGGCCACCGTAAATATACGGAAACGGAAGTAAAAGCATGTGGCCGGAACGGGAAACAGCACGCCGCACAACTATAAAAACCGAATCCCAACACAACCATTAAAAATCCGAGCCTGACACACATCCCAACCCGTTAGCAACCCCAGTTAAAAAAATAAATATGGGAAAGGTAGCCAAGAAAGCGTGTGACCGCAAGCGGCAGGTACACTTCTCCCGAGAGGAACTGACCGTGCTCACCGAGACCCTCCAGGAAAATGCCGCCGTCGTCTTCTCCAGTCAAATGACCAGGACGGCCCTTGCCAACAAGAAGGCCATATGGGCCCTGGTGGCACAGCGCGTAAGTGCGGTGGGGACAACACCCCGCACGCCACAGCAATGTCGCAAGCGGTGGGACGACCTGCGGATCCGCGTACGCAGCATACTTTCTGCGAACAGGAACATCGCCACAGCTACCGGGGGGGGTTCAGAGTCGCCCATCAAGTTGACCCCCTGGGAGGATATCTGCGCCTCCACCATAGGAATGGAGAGCATAGAGGGAGTCGGAGGGATGGAGAAAGGAGTGCCGACATCCGGAGAATCAGGTAGGTTGGCCAAGAGAAACAATGCGAAATCCACAAACCACGAACATGTGCAGTACCATGTGACCCCATAGTGCAATACATACTTTGCCCTGACAGCGCCCTCTAAAAGTCAGAATGAACAAACAAATCAATCAAGATGCCATAAACAACCCCTACATGTGCAGCATGCACCCCCTAACTGCAGGCAGCCAAATGAATGCATCCTCAATCCACACGAAAATGAGACCACCTCCAAGGCCCAGTCCCAAATCAGCCTCATGTACCACCCCAATGCATTTGATACGTTGCCATTCCAAATCCGACAGACCCATAACTAACGCTCGCCCCTCTTTACTCCACCACAGGGTCCGATACCAACGACGAGCTGCAGGACACCCCTACCAGCACGCCTGCAAAGAGGGCCAGGACCAACGTCCCAAGAGCCTCCACCTCAGGTGCAAGGATCAAGACACGGCAGCAGCAGGAATCAAGTGGCAGCACACTGGAGGGGACTGCAACAGGCACCCCAGCAGCCAGCAAGTCCACAACCCCAGCACCACAGGTCCCCCCAAAGAACGTATCTGATGGCACTGCCTCTGGTGCTAGCAGCACCATAGGTGACACAGCTGTCATGCCAGCATGCTCCGACACGGAAAACAGTGCTGGCGACGTAGGTACCATCCATGACCTTTCCCAATCCCCCTGCATGTTCCATCCCCTACACCATGACGAAACCACGCAGGGGCACCCTGAAGACGACGACTGGCCAACCCCCACAAGTCCTGTGCCAAGGCAACATGTGTTGAGCAGCCCCCCTGTCACACCACCGCAAATGTCCATGGCCCAGCAGAGGCAACAGTCCCTCGACCTGCTGATCGAGCAACAGCAGGAAGTGTCCACGCTACTCAAGGACCATGCAAATGAATGCGGGGGTTCCAGGGCAGCCATGGAAACATCCACCGAGACACTCAGGGCACAAATAGAGAAAAGTAGTGAGAGCCTCAGGGGAGAAATGGAGAGAAGCACCGAGAGCCTGAGAGCACAAATGGAGAAAAGCACCGAGAGCCTGAGAGCACAAATGGAGAAAAGCACCGAGAGCCTGAGAGCACAAATGGAGAAAAGCACCGAGAGCCTGAGGGGGGAACTGCATGCGACGTCCAAAGACGTTTGTGCTGAACTTGCTGCTGTGCGCCGTGTGCTCTCGGAGCTCTCACAAACCCTCAGAGACATGCATGGACGCGAGCAGGCAGAGACATCATCCGTGGCAAGTTCCGTCCAGGGCAGCCCCCAACGCAGATCTGGCAGGAACCTGCGCTCCACGGGCAGGGGTGCCCCTGATACCCGTAGAGGGGGCTTGCAATAGCGTCCAACCACGGACAGCATGCATATTTGGACACTGGTGTTGGGGGGGGAGGTAGTAGGGTGGAGGGGGTGTGTTGGGCTTCACTGGGTGGCGGGTCCATAGGGTGTATAAATCAAATCACATTAACAATACAGCATCTCATAATCATCCAATGACATGTGTGGACATTGATATTTGCGTACGAGGCCTTCATAGGCGTACAGTCCACAATGTGCCTGTACCACACACACACAGTGCCACAGGTCCCCTTTCCGTGTAATAGGCACCATGCGTGGTTGCTAGAAGCATGCATCTATGATGCTCTGTCGGATTGCACGTGCATCCTGTGCCTCATGGACTCCTTGAGGTGCCTCCACATCCCCACCCTCATCATCATCATCATCTTCAGGTGCATGCAGTACAGCGTCAGGGGGCATGGGCACATTCCTACGTATGCACATGTTGTGCAGCATGACACATGCCATGACCATCTTAGAAACCTTCTCATGGCTGTACATGAGTGCCCCGCCAGACCTGCTGAGGCTGCGGAAACGAGCCTTCAGTAGGCCGAATGCCTGTTCAATGACCACACGGGTACGTGAGTGGGCATGGTTGTAGTCCTCCTCATGCTCGTTCTGTGGGTTCCGGATTGGTGTAAGGAGCCATCTCTTCAGTGGATACCCGGCATCACCTGTATGAGACGAATAAAGGGTGTCAGTGGAATGATAGTGCTAAGTAGCCCCCCCCCCTCCTGCAAGGTCATTGACGCATCAAATGGGCCACGATGTCATGCATGGAATGAGACTCACCGAGTAGCCAGGATCTGTGCCCTGCGTGTCGCTCCATGTAGCGTGGTATTCTTGTGTTCCTCAGGACCATAGAATCATGTGTAGATCCTGGAAATCTGGCACAACAATGCGTAAATATCTTGTTGGAGTCACACACCATTTGCACATTGATTGAATGAAATTGTTTCCGGTTGCGGTACTGGACCTCCATGGCATGTGGGACAACCAATTCAACATGGGTGCAGTCGATGGCACCAATGCAACCCGGGATGCCGCCAAGTGCATGGAATCCCACTTTTGCGTTGGTAATCTCCTGGTACGTGCGTGGTAGTGTGATGTGGTCGTCGGCGTGCTTCAGGAGGGCATCGTGCACTTGGAAGAGTGTCCGTGAGAACAGTGGCTGTGAAATGCCATGCAACTGTCCCACTGTGTGCTGGTAGGTGCCTGTGGCCAGGAAGTGGAGTGCAGACACCACCTTCAGTAGGGGTGGGATGGCGGTTGGGCTATCTATCATGCTCACGAGGTCAGCATGTGTCATGTCCACAATGGCGATTATGGTGTCCCGGTCCAAACGGTAGAGGGTGTGGATCTGCTCAGCAGTGAGGTTGAACGGATCGGCTCGGAGGCGTGGGATTGCGGGCCGCCTGCGTGGTGGTAGTGGCAGTGCTTGTGGGCCTTGCTGACCCTGCCTTGCCCTCCTCCTCCTCCTTCTCCTCCGTCTCCCCTGTGCGCCCGGTTGTTGTACCTGTTGTTGTTCGTTGTCTTCTTGTAGTTGTAGCACTTGCAGTGCTATCTGGTCCCCCAGGCCCAACATCGCTAGTCCTGCCGGTAGCATTTTGGAGTGGGAGTGGTTGTGGGAGGGGTTTGGGTCTGCTATATATGTGCTGTCGGCCTGTATGGCCTCCACCTGTGCTGATTGAATGATTCTGTGGCAGATGCTATCCCTTCTGGCCGAGCACGTCCCGCACGTAAGGCTGCATTTGGCCGCATGGCATCTTGGGATTGGAATCATGTATCAAATCCCGATGGCAGTGTGATGTACTTTGACTGATTTTCATGGTATGCTCCCATTGTTACACATGCTATGATTGCAGCCGCTTACATACCTGTGAAGAGTCAGTGGTATGTAGGGCTCGATCGATGGCCGACCCTCATGCAGCACAGTAACGTACTTCACCGACGGGCGTGGCGTCCCATTTGTGATTGCAGCCAGTTAGCATCATGACACACAGCCGCACTACATTGATGTAATTGTGAATGCAAGCGTTCACAGAAGCCTTTTCGACGTAATGTTGCAAGTGAGGAATTCGAAGGCCAGCATTTTTGGTTTTGAAGTAGCGGCGAGGATACGCCCACAGGTCTGGCTGGAAATGTAACGTTCTATTGTAGAATGTCCTTGGGACATGGCCCATAACGAGCAGGCAATGAATGATATGAATTGAATGGGATGCGCAATAGCGTAGTGGACGATAAGGCAGGACGTTCCCAAATCCATCTTGCTTCACAACACTACAGATCCGGCCAGGGGCACAGTGGTTTTTGCGGACTGCATTACGCACAGACGCGATGGAAGTTTCACATATAATGTGAGTGAATATTCATGCGTTTTCATTGCGGGATGAGGGAATGATGAATGGATGCATGGACTGATGATTCCGTTTAGGGTCTGCCATGTACATGGGTTTTTTGAATCACTCCCCTTCCCCTGCGCTATGTGATGCAAGGCTGCCATAGTGGGACATACGTCTATCTGCCCTTGTCGGATCCTCCCTGTCTCGACGCGCCTTCATACACTTGTGTCTAGGCACGTTACTAATCCCATGTCATGGGTTCTATCTTGACGGACGCATGCACAGTAACCGACGTTGCCAATGGTGTATTTAGCTCGATTGATTTCGTTATGATTCGATACTGATTTAGGGGTGTGTATATTCCTTTGGAGTGGGCTAGCATGCATATGGGTGTGGATTTGGTGTGTTGAATGAAGATTGTAATGCCTCATGAGTCCCGTAATGCAATCGGTTAATTTGTGTTTCTTTTGGGTGACAGGTATCTCCTGCCCTATTGCAGATGCCATCTCTACGCCACTCCTCCAGATGGTTTTTACTCTCGACTCCTGCAGCTTCGGGTGAATCAGTGGAGCACCATTTCGATCTTATGGGACGATCGCCAATGGGCCACATGCCCTTACGCTGTACTGGTGGCTAGGTGCAACATTTCGGCCTTTCAGCTCGACTAGTGCCTGCCTCATGGGACGGACCTGCGGTTCTTGCCGCTTCCATGTTGCCTTTTGGAACGTTGATGTAGGCCCTGTGTGCCATGATGGTACAGGGCGTCACACAAGTGGAAGCTGGTCAATTATTGCAGATGCAGCCCTCGGTGATGATGGTTGTTTTGGTGTTATTTTGCAAATTGCTGTGGGGCCTTTGTCATTTGGATGTGCATTTAAATTGTATTCCGATATTTGTCGTGTTGCGTTGTTCTTTGCAGGTGATGTGGCGATTTTCGCTTTGTGGCGGTATGTATTGCGAGATGATCTGCATTGTGTTCCGCCTTCTGAGTTGAGTTGTGTGGTACAGTACTGGCCGCGTTTGCCTACGTAGCACAGTATGGTCACGGATAGGGGCTGCCATTGTGACTGTTTACATGATGTGCTGTTCAGGGGCGGGGGATTGGCTTTTGGCCGACTGGTGCCTGTCAGCCAGGTCGATTGGTGGAATGATGGGATGTTCAGAATGTGGCTGGTCACAGGTGACTGTGTTTGCGTGCGTTTGTTGGAGGGGGACTGGGGTCATGTCCATTGGAATAGCTTCTGTATTGATGCCATCTGTGCCCTGCAGCTCCCATCGGCCCCTCTTGGGATGAGCCTGGCTGCTCAGTCACTCTGCCAACTTGTGTGGTACATGCTTCTGCTGATGGTTGGTTTGTTTACTGGCATGAGTACAGGGCTGGTGCAATCCCCCTCAGGATGCTGTTTTGGATGTTGCCTTGCGCTGGTGGCAAGCGATGGGGGACTACTGTTGTTTTGTGTCATGTGTTCTTGATTTTCATTTTGATGTATTGTACCTTCACATGCCTGTGCTGCGTCAGTACGGCTATGGTGACATGCCGTACATGGATGCCCACTCACGGGGCGCTTTGAGCCCCTGCATGCTTTTCTACGTTGGCATGCATGGGTGAATTGTAGATTTCACTGGTTGCATAGTGTGAGTACATTGCGCCTGCCAGGAGTTGTGCAATGTGGCCAGGGAGTGGAGTACAGGCACTCAGTGGGCCATTTACGGTTGGTTCACGTTGCCGTATTTCTCGCCATGGCGGAATGGTACTTTACGACGTGCTTGATGGCGTTCAGTACATGTCCGCTAGGGTCAGAATTCGCGTACCGTTGCGCCATGGCGGTGATTCCGGTTTTGCAAGGCGCGCGTGCGCGTACTTGGTGCAGTTAGCGTTGCCGTTCACTGCGGTGTCGCTAATGGCATCGTACTTTACGGTGACGGGTCATGATCGCAACGAGCGGTGTTCGATGGCGGTATTGCATTTCCGCCATCATTTTTCCATTTCCGCAAGGGTCGTAATGAGGCCCAATGTTATGATTAAGTTCCCCTTCCAAAAACCTGAAAAATTCACTACAAAAAATACTTTGTTGAGGGGACGTTATGGGTAAGTTGCCCTACCAAAAACATGTGTACTTCATTAAAAAAAAAAAAATTCTACCTCCCCATTATGGTTCAAATTAAAACCGAAAAACCCCTGAAATTCGCCAGTTATGGTAAACTAAGCCCCCATACCTGCCATCACCACTGTGCACTGCTAACACTAACACCCAGAACATGAAAGATGGCATCACAAATGTTATTGATGACATCACTGACGACATCACATGTTTAGCCCCTTTGTTTTCGTTCCCTGCCACATATATATATATATATATGTACATTCAGTAAAAAAACTTTGTTAAAGGGATGTTACACTTCAAAGTGAAACCAAAAAACACTGCACATTCCCCACATGTCATCAATGATATTTGCGATGTCATATTTGATGTCCTGGGTGTTAGTCTTAGCAATGCACGTAGATGCTGTGAGTTATGGTTGCTGAGCTTACCATAATGGGGGAATGTGCACTGTTTTTTGGTTTCACTGTGAAGTGTAACATCCCTTTAACAAAGTTTTTTTACTGAATGTACATATATATATATGTGGCAGGGAATGAAAACAAAGAGGCTAAACATGTGATGCCGTCAGTGATGTCATCAATAACATTTGTGATGCCATCTTTCATTTTCTGTGTGCTAGTGTTAGCTGTGCACAGTGGTGATGGCAGGTATGGGGGCTTAGTTTACCATAACTGACGAATTTCAGGTGTTTTTCTGTTTTAATTTGAAACATAATGGGGAGGTAGAATTTTTTTTTTTTTAATGAAGTACACAGGTTTTTGGTAGGGAAACTTAACCATAACGTCTCATCAACAAAGTTTTTTTTGTAGTATATATATATATATATATATATATCCCCCACCAGGCTCCGAACGTTGCGGCCCGCTGACACTCAGCGCCGAAAAGAAAAGAAAGCTGCCCGGAGCTACGAAGTACTGCATAGGGTACAAATCCACGAAGAGCAGACCCTGCTGCGGAACCATCGACCCCCAGAGACACTGGCCCAGCAGATACAGTGGAATTCGATCAACCACAGGAACTGAGCGGGGACGTGGCAGGCTGTGAGCCGCGGAGAACGTTTGAGAGGGGAGGAAAATTCCAGAGAGCTTGCAGTCTTGCGGTTTCCCTCCATCGGCACCTCCCCACATCCAAGAAGACTGATGGAACTCCCTAGTCACCTCCAGATTGCGATTCGACGTGTGGGCCCAGAGATGAGTGCTTGAACCCAGGCAAACAATAGTGAGAGGAGCACCGGAGCACGCAGACAAGGTGCTGGATAAACGGCACCTGGACCCCAACTACACCTCACAATGGCCAGCCCGCACGC
Source organism: Ambystoma mexicanum (assembly GCF_040938575.1). Classification (NCBI taxonomy): domain Eukaryota; kingdom Metazoa; phylum Chordata; class Amphibia; order Caudata; family Ambystomatidae; genus Ambystoma; species Ambystoma mexicanum. The sequence continues at coordinate 1,284,922,197 of NC_090934.1, forward strand.
CTCCAGGTCACACGAAGAACGGCTCTCCAGTGGGGATCCAAAAGTGAGTCTTTCCAGGGCCCCGACCTAGGAAGAAGGGAAAAGGACAAGTACGCCCCCGTAGTGCCGCAGGCGCTGAGACACACGCAAACACCCCCTTCATCCTTACATGAGGGCACCCACGCGTAACCCCTGGAAGGGTGGCAAGTGGTGCTGAATGAGCCCCAGAACGCTGTGCAGAGACGGTTCAGCGCCCCCACTGGCTCCCAGAAAGCCAGCCGGCGCTCTCCGAGGCCCTGTGGCAAGGAGAGACGAGGCCTACACCAGCGCCTGAGCTACACCGCTGCGGGGGGACCGAGGTGAGACCAGCACAATGCGAACTGGGAGCCAGGTGAGAGCTGATGCCCCCCCATCCCCACTAAACCACAAGGACAGCGCTTCTATGCACAGCGGGGGGAAGCCATAGCCCCCACGTGACTGGGGGAGCACCAACCTTCTCCCCACGCTCAGACAGAGCAGTGAGCCCGCAGGAGTGACGGGACAGGGCCAATCACATAAGAAAGGGTATGATCACCTCCACCCCCACCCTGAAACGTGGGGACATGAGAAATTATGACTGAGCCATAAAGAGGAAAGGGTCCCATGGGGAGAGTCAAAGGAAAGCACAAGCCAACAGGACATTCAGAGGAAATAGCAATCTGCAACCCGCCGGGGGTGGAGGCACTCAATATAAGACACAAGAGAACCCAAGTACCGATACCCCAGAGAGGCCAAATCAACCGCTGGAATACACATCATAAACAAACCTGGAAAACACAAAAGAGTTGTTAGGGGGGCCCACCCGAACTGCTGCTACACACCTGCAGAAAGGGGGAAGGGAAAAGAAAAAAGCAGGACCCAGCGCTACCAAAAGCCTAGGTAGGCTACAACAATACAGGCGAAAAGAAGCCCCAGAAACACAAGCCACCATAATGAGTACCGTGGCCACAGAAGAGGACATTGCAGGAATCGTGGCGGAAATCTGCGCCCTACGATCAGACATACAGACGTCCTTTTTCAGAAATTAGAGGAAAGGTTGAGCACATAGAAAACTAGAGCACCTGGAACATAATCAGGTCAACATGGACCTAGTAGAAATTAAGTTAAATGCGCGAATGACGGACATAGAACTGAGAGAAGAAGAACTTACACTCAATATGGGCGACATGGAGAATAGGGAAAGGAGGTCCATCCTCAGAATTCTAGGTCTAGAAGAGAAGGCAGGTGAAACGCCGGACCAAATCGAGAGGAAAATCCAAGAAATAATAAACCAACTATTTGTGGCCGAGGGTGGGAAAAATGTACATATCGAAAGGGCCCACAAAGGAGATTGAGCATACACGGGCGGCCCGCGTTCAATAGTTGTTAAATTCCTCAGCTATAAAGAGAAAACAGAGATCCTCCTGAAAGCTAATCAGACGCAAGACTTCGAATACCACGGCTCCAAGATAAAGATCTTTGAAGACTTGTAAAATGTCACGTTGGGAAGTAGGAGAGCATGCAAGCCACTTACGGCGTGGCTTACTGAGAAAGGTATATGATACAGATGGGGGTACTCTTTCAACCTAACTTTCGAATACAAAGGAGAAGACTATAGAGTGGTCACCCCTGACGAAGCAAGGCAGGTGCTAATGCACCTAACAGGACTAAACGATGACAGAGCCCCGACTGGGCCCAGCGGGACTCAAGTGCCACTGGCTCAAAATGTGGAAATGCATCACCAATGGCGAAAACAAACCAAGGCAGGACGGAAGTACGCCAGACTGGGCCCAGTGTCTCCCACGAAGCCGCCATGAGAAGATACAGCGGGTCTGGGGTAGTACAAGCACTAGATACACGAACAAGTAACCTGGACCGGGATTAATAAAGGGATTCCCCGAGGAGGAACAAGTTTCAAACCTAGTGGCCCTCACTTACAAGAGGGCGTCTCAACCCCAAGAACCTAGGACAATTATAATGACTGTGGTTCAGTTAGTGGGTCTTGTTACGTTTCAAGTTCAGTGGGAAATGGGGAGGGAGGAGGACTCGCAGACGGGCAAAGGGACGCAAGGAATAAGGTGAAAGGGTTGTCGCATAGAACGAAAGGGAGATCTGAGATGTAGCTGGCAGGAAAAACGAGACCCAGCGTAACAATGGCAGCACCAGATAAAAGTGAAGGAAGGGGCACAACTCTGAGGGTAGCCACGCTCAATGTTAAAGGGCTCAATTCCCCGACTAAGAGATCCCTAGTTACAAGGGAGTTTGACAGAGCCGACATAGATGCGCTCTTTATACAAGAAACCAGGCTCAAAGCAGGGGAAGAGAAACCACTAAGAAGGAAAGGAGTGGGGCAAACATTCTGGGCCTCAGCAGATCTTAGAAAAGGGGGAGTAGCCCTGATACTCCATAATAAAATCAGATGCACAAACCCAGTGGTACAGTCATTAATGGGAGGCAGACTCTTGATAGTCCAGGGCGAGTGGGACAGCATACATATCACCTTCGCAGGGGTGTACACACCCAACCAGGGCCAAGCAGCATTCAACGAGAACACCCTATCCAATATACTAGCAAATAGCAGGGGTCTCCTGGTGATAGGCGGGGACTTTAACACATGGGCAGACCCCCAGATGGACAGGCAAGCTGTCCATCTGGGGAGTTAATCAGAGATACATCTAGAGAAATAGCTAGCAGATTCCTGACAGGTCTGGCAGAAGGAAGCCTGGTAGATGTCTGGAGAACTACCAATCCAGGCAAGAAGGGATACACATTTAGATCCAGTGTTCATGAGACATTCACTAGAATTGACTACCTGTTGATCAACAGGGACACCAGCCCCAGAATAAAACTCAGTGATATCCGCCCATTTAGATCCAGTGTTCATGAGACATTCACTAGAATTGACTACCTGTTGATCAGCAGGGACACCAGCCCCAGAATAAAACTCAGTGATATCCGCCCCTTGAGCTGGTCAGACCACGACATGGTTACGGCAACACTAGATGTGGAAGGGCTCAGTCAGCGAGATCCCAAAGGGTGTTGCAATGAATATTTGTGGAAGGACAAACTCTACTCACAAGAACTTAAAAATGCAATACACGAATACTTCCAGATAAATTACAATGGGTAAGTGGGTATAGGAACAGTGGGAAGCGGCAAAGGCAGTCTGGAGGGGTCACCTGATGAGGCAAGGGGCCAAGCAAAAAAGGGAGTGAAAGCTGCAGGAAGATAAGCTGCGAAAAGAGATCACTACCCTTGAGGGAAGGATGCATTCGCTAGGGTCGTATCGAGATGAACACATAGAATCACTCAAACAAAAAAGGATAGATCTTAGAACACTGGGAAGGGAAGATCCCCTGAGAAAACTAAGACTAATAAAACAAAGGTTCTACGTAAAGGGCGACAAGGCCGACAAAATGTTAGCCGCCAGACTAAGAGCCCAAAGAACGCAGAGATGGGTGGAGGAGATCAAAACAGAGGAGGGGGGTAGGGCGCACACCCTAGAGGACATAGCCGCACAATTTGCTAGTTTTTACACAAAGTTGTACACCTCGGAGGGGGACCGAGAAGAAGGGGAAATGGATAAATACATCAAAAGAGCAGGGCTAACCCACCTAACTAGCTCTGAACAAGCACTTCTGGACACACTTCTGGACACACCCATATCCCTTGACGAAGTGAAAGCAGCAATTAGAAGGGGCCCCTGGTAAAGACGGCTACACCATGGGTTTCTACAAACACTTTGCGGAAACCCTATCTCCACACCTTGCCAAGCTATTCAACCACATACGCGATTCTGGTAAAGCGCCCCGTCCTTCTCAGTGGCTCACATAGCGGTCACCCCCAAGATGGAAAAAGACCCCACATCCTGCAAATCCTGCCGCCCGATTTCATTACTTAATACAGATGCCAAAGTCTGTGCAAGAGTCCTAGCCACCCGCATGGAAGACCTAATGCCCCGCCTGATACATCCGGACCAAGTGGGCTTTATAAAGGGAAGACAAGGGGCAGACTCCATGCGTAAGACATTGAACATCATGGAGCACTCCAGGGGAAATGATGGAGAGCATGCTCTCCTCAGCATGGACTCAGAGAAGGCCTTTGATCGTGTTGAGTGGGGCTTCCTCTGGGAAATATGGGATTCGGCAAATATTTTATAAGGGGGGGGGGGGACAGGCAATCTACAAAAACCCCAAGGGCAGAGTGGCGGTGAACAGCAACCTCTCAAAAGAATTCGGCATGATCAGAGGCACCAGACAGAGTTGCCCCCTCTCACCACTCCTCTACGCTTTATCAATCGAACCCCTGGGCAATGTAATTAGAAAAGAGTAATCCATAAAGGGAATCATTGTATGAGATGAATAATATAAGCTAGCTATGTTCGCCACTACATACTACTCTATCTCACAGACCTCACCACAGCCATACCAGTAGTCCTGCGGACAATAAAAGAATTTGGTAAATTAGCAGGACTAAAAGTCAATGCAGAGAAATCCACGCTCATCCCATACAAGAAGCCCACTCGCTCAAGCAACGAGGACGCCCCCACAGGGTGAATACCAACTGCGCACAGTCGCTTAAAGTACCTAGTGATCGGCATTACGAAGAAGATGGAAAATCTTGATGAGGCAAACCCCCCCCCCCACTCCTGTTAGAAATAACAAAGGACCTGGACAGATGGAGCAAACTCACAGTGTCGTGGCTGGGTAGCCTGAATGCCATAAAAATGGTGGTGCTACAAAAAATGTTATACTGGTACCAGATGCTCCCAGTTGCCATCCCCCAACAACACTTTGCAGAGCTAAAAGCCAGGTTCACAAGATTTGTATGGCAGGGGAAAAACAGCACATAGCCTACAGCACCCTAATCCAGCCTAGAGAAGAAGGGGGAACAGGTCTTCCAGACCCATATACGTATTATCGAGCAGCCCAATTCAGCGCCCTGGTCCCGCATCTGGGAAGAGATACGCAGAAGCAATGGGTGACCATTGAAAACCATCTAATGCGACCCGTGACACTTGGAGAATGGCTGTGGGCCCCCAAAAAAACATATCTCCCAAGTGTAATCAATCACTTTGCAATGGGTTTGTTACTGAAAATGTGTTGGAGTAAAGGGGAGATGAAAGGACTTACGACATGGCCCTCCCCCATGAGCTACATTTGGGCCCCCTCCATCAGGAATGAGATCCAAGAACCTAAACGCTATCAAACATGGTACGAAGCGGGCCTGGAAACAGTGGATCAAATACTAAAACCCAATGGCTGTATATCAATTCAGGACGGGGAAACCGGTCTCCAAGTAGGCCTGCTAGTAGTATTCATGTACTTGCAGCTAAAAGGAGTGCTTCTAACATCGAAATGGAAAGAGAAGCTCCAACGGGAGCTTACACTCTTCGAGAAAATAATCAGTGAATCGCGCTCAACCAAGGGGCTCATCTCGCAAATATACAGTTCCCTGATCGGTGAGCTATAGAGCAAAATCGACGACTTACGAAAGAGGTGGGAGAAGGACCAAGGCCCCATGATGACAGATCAATTGTGGCCTCAAATGTGCAAATCGGCACAAAAAACCTCAATCTCAGCACAATACAAGCGCCACTGTATACAATTACTGCATAGATGGCAATACGACCCCAAGAGACTGTCTAAAATGTTTGAACAGTCTAGCCCCCAATGCTGGAGGGGGTGTGGCTCCCATGCTGACTATTGGCATATGTGGTGGTCTTGCCCTAAAACACAGGCATATTGGAAAGAAGTCCTGACATGGATTAAAAAATTGAAGGAATCGCCAGGGATAAAGACCCCAGACTGGTGCTATTCGGTCTCGAAGAACAAGAGGGTCTCTGGTTAAGAGTCACTCACATGACTCACTTCCTCCTTCTGGCAGCCAGGGTCTGCATCACCATAAGCTGGAAATCCTGCGCCCTCCCAACGGAAGCCACATGGGTCTGCAAAGCTAGAGAACTCTACGAGATGGAGAACATTACAGCCATCATACACATCATCTCACCAAGCAGAGAAACGGAATGGGCACCATTCCTCGAAGTCTATAAATAACCGGAAATGGACTCTGTGACACCATCCCCGACGCTGCAAAGCAGTAATGATAAGAAGACTCGATTACGTTTTCCGTCTAGTCTGTGAGGGGAGTGTGGGAGGTAGGGGCGTGGTGGGAGTTGAAAGTTACAGGGTTTATGCTGGTCATGCTACATTGCGCGCTGAAACTGTCGAAATGCTGATGTTAAAATCTCGAAACGCATGTCTTTGAAAATATTTAATAAACACATTTGGAAGAAAATAGGAACTTCAATGCAAAATGAGTTTGCTATGCACATTCTAATATTTTGTAATTTCAGGGATAACCAGCTTGGATGCCCACTGTGATGCATTTAAAATGTAAAAAATGCTGTTGTTTTCCAAGAAGCAATTTCTTTTTAATAATTGTGTTCTCATTTTAAGTTTTTCTGGCAATGAATTGAAAGCAAATCTTCCCCGAAAGAAAACCAATATTCCAAATGTCAGGCAACGTTTAAGCAGGTTAAAGAAGAGTGTGGGAGCCCCTCTAATGAGTACCAACATGGTTCAAATAACCTGTTCTATTCTATTCTCATTTATTTTTGTATAGCGCCAACTAACCTGCAGACCCAGACAATACAACATGTGAACAAGTAGATGAAAGCAGAACAGGAAACGTAAGTAAGCTATAGTCAACGGCTAATCAGTGTAGTAAATGGCTTACATGCCGCCTCTGTCGAATAAGAGAGTCTTGAGTGCTTTCCTAAATTGGGCCAGGGAAGGCATTTGTCTAATAGACAGAGGGAGACCGTTCCAAATACTGGGCCCCCAAGCATCAAAGCTCAGGTCACCAAATGTCCTCAACTTGAAGCAAGGTTGGTATAACAAATCCTTGTTATTAGATTGTAAGGTACGTCTAAATTGTTGCTTCATGATCCGTGACATGAGATACTTTGGGGTATTACCTACAGGGCACTTGTAGACCAGGCATGAAGCCTTAAAATGAATCCTCTCGCGGACGGGAAGCCAATGCAGCTTCCGCCGTGCGTGCGTAACATGCTCTCTGCATCTCAGACCGCACACCACACGAACAGCTCTGTTTTGTGCTGTCTGAAGTTTTTTTTATATTAGCTGCTGTAGTGACAACCAGTAGGCTATTGCAGTAGTCGATTTTCGAGTTGATAGTCGCTGCCGCTGTCATGGCTCTGTTTCCTTCCAAAAGGTAAGTTCGAATAGCCAGAGAAGGTGAGTGATGTAGTACACCCAACTGGCACTAATATTCGCAACATATTTTTCAAAGTTTAAATTCCAAAAAAACACGCCAGAGTTTTAACATAACTGGCGACCTGAATAGTGGCTCCCCTCACTAGAAATGACTCTTATTGTGATTCAAGGGCCTTCAGTCTGGCCGTACTGCTGACAATCAGGACCTCCGTTTTTTTATCGTTAAGTGCCAAAAAGTTATCCTGCATCCAGGTTTTTATGGCATCATAAACTTTAGTAACCAAAAGTGAGTCTGCCTCGTATGAGCCCGTAAGTTCCAGTACGATCTGGGTGTCATCCGCGTAATTTGCAAAGTTGACACCTATATCGTCTAGAACATCAAAGCAAAGCTTTGAATAAAATTTATAAAGCAGAGCAGGAAACGCTGGAGACCTGAGGAACTCCACTATCAAGAATTGATTCCTCTGATTTATAGTCCCCCAGGACAACCCTTGATCTCCTGGGGCCCAGAAATGATTGAAACCAGGAAGCTGCTGATCTTGAACACCCTCCTATGGAATTTCTTCCATTGAGGAGGGTCTATAACCATGTTTTAGCTCACTGCACCCTTCACAGAGGAGAACTATTCATTTGCATATCAGTCTGGTCCCACCCACAAGGGCAGTCCATCCCCAAAATGCTGTCAAGTCTCCTCTGAACAAGACGACCATCAGCATCCCCTGACACATGTTTTGGTGTTGTTGGGCCCGCTCAGTGAGGTGAAGCTGAGCCTCTTTAAGGCATAGTAAGGGATCCACGTCTGGATTACCCTGGGTAACTCAGGGTGAAACCCCAAGTTCCTAAAAATTCAAAAAAGTTCTGGGAGCCCCGCTAAAGAGAACGAACATGGCCAAATAACCTATTCTCTGGGAAGGTGGCCACTCTGGAGGCTCTACAACCACGTTTTAGCTCACTGCACCCTTCACAGAGGGGAAATATACATTTTCATATCAGTCTGATCCTACCCACAAGGGCAGTCCAGCACTGAAATGCTAGCAATACTCCTCTGAACAAGAATACCATCAGCAAGCCCAGATTCTGTGAAAGGTACACTGAGCTAAAACGTGGTTGTAGACCCTCACGAGTGGGCACCTTCCCAGAGAACATGTTATTTGGCCACGTTTGTTCTCGGGACAGTGGCTCCCAGACCCTTTTGTTAGAATAATTTAAGCAGGGGTATAGTTTGGAAGTGTAATTTCTTTTATTATAGGTCAATATTTTTGGAAATAACCATTACAAAAAAATAACATTTTTAAACAGTGCAGCTTGTCTCAAGCTGTCTAAAAAAATGGCAACACCAGTCAGCAACTGACCACGGCAGTTTACTTCAGATGACTGGGAGACCAGTGCATGGTGAGTTCAGCCACTTGTTTTTGAAAAAAGAATTGAAACGTTCCATTTTGCGCAAATCACATTAGTCAGAATTCTCACGGTGTGACCTATTATATTGTCTGCTGGATTGAAAAAAGATGATCATCATGGCAAATAATTATACAAACATTTACCTTTTCGAATGGATTGTGTCCTCCCATGTATTCCTCATCTTTGCAGCTTGTTTCAGAATTCTTTTGTAGTAGTATTGGGCACTCTGTGCATCAAGACATGGTCTTGATGGCCTCCATCCCGTCCTCGGCTGTGACGTTGACGCTGGTAAAAGTAGCACGCTTGGTGACCGTTGCCTCAGTTCTGTTTTTCTGCATGCTATCAAGCTTCAGACATTTCTACGCCTCAGCGAAATCCAACTGCGTTTCTTCACTCAAAGTCAAATTTTGTCACCGAAGATGGGATTCAAGCAATGCTCGATTGAGGAGCGAAAATGTCCATAACAGACCCACATCATATCTGTTTGTGGTGCCTGGGGTTCGACCACAGAGTTGATGACTGTGTCTCAGGTCAGTCAATGACGGTGAAGGCCTTGAGGGAGAAGCAGAAACTCGTGTCAGGTAGGTCCCCTTCTGTTACCCCCTCATAAAGGAGGTCTTCGGATGAGCGATCAAAACACTAAAAGTGCTTGCGGTCTAGATTGCGACACTTGTCGTTCTCCTCCCATAAAATAATCATTGAAACAATGCCATAGATCTCCGTCTTCATCTTCTTATCCTGACAGAACAGTCACTTCCTCGAGTAAGTCGGTGTCACCCACTGAATTGGAACGATTTTGTGTGAAAATGCTGTAGGTCTTTCAAACAGCGGTTCCGAGTGCCCCTCTGAAAGAGCCTAAGAAAACACCTAAGTCCACCGCGTCTGACAAGACCAGCAGGACGCCTGTTGAGTCCACCTCTCGCGCCAGTGAGCCCCGGAGGTAAGTCTCCTCAACATGTGTCGAAGGAGTCTTCTTTGAAATGCAGGCAGAAGTTGGAAACTTCCTCCTCGACTACTGATAAAGGTACATGTACCTGGGCCCTCAAAGCCCCCCGTCAAAGGATCTATTGAAGTCTGTGAGACAGTTGACACCATAGCACTGTTACTGTGTTCAACGTCATCGGCGCCTTTGAAGATTTCAAAACCTGTGGTTGAGGCTTCAAAGTCTTTTAAGCCTATACCCAAATCTGATTTTTTTTCAGGACAATAGGATCCATTTTTGAAAAGGAGGAAGGTCAAGATGCACCTTTTGGCTTTGAATATGGTACACCTAATGTACCTGATGAACTGGTTTGTGAAGAATCCAGAATGAAGAATCTGGTGGAGACTTTTAAGGGAGGCAAGTGCCCTAGACACTTGGCCTGAAACTGACTTTGCCAACCATGAGGTGTCAGGTCATTTTGACCCTTCATACAGGGCAGCGATGAGTAAAGTCACTGAGTATCTTGGTTGGGGAAAATCAATAGCCATAATGGAAAAGGAGGATCTCATTGACATCCTTGACAGAGGACCCGCAAGAGAGCCTGTATTGTCCTTTCATATAGCTTTCAGGACAAGAGTATTAGAGAACTGGCTTAAGCCAGACTAAACACCTGCAATAAATAAGAATTTCATAAAAAAAATATATAGGTGCCTTTATTGATCTAGAATTCTTAACCAGGCGCCTTACACCGGAAAGTCTGGTGGAGCAGGCAGCAATTTCATCCTTAAAGGCCACGGCCTACCCATCTATCCCACCAGATAGGGATGACAAGATACTTGATACCTTGGGAAAAGGGTTTTCAGTGCAGTTCGTATGGCCCTCAAATCAATAAACGCAACTGGTGCATTGGCAAAGTATACCCACACCTTGTGGAATGTTATTGCTTTAGCAGTGGAACACATCCCTGAGGGCGAGGAGAGAGAAGGCTTTTTGAATCTGGTCCAAGATGGCAAGGATGCCATATGCGAGTCACTGCAATCTGGTTTAGACTCAGCCGATTCAGTCAGCAGAGCTAAGACAGCCAGCACCGTAGCCAGACGTTTTGCATGGCTTAGAAAGTTGGGTTTTGCACCTGACGTTCAGGCTTGCTTGATGGATGTGCCTTTTGATGTTTGCCAGCTCTTTGGATCAAAAGCTGATGAAAGCTTAGAAAAGCTACAAGCTTCAAACGCTGCAGCGAATTCGCAATTCGTCAACAAAAATAAAACCAAAGGCCCTCTCAGGGGTCGGCCCTTTTGTTTTTACTCATCCATCACAAGAAGAATGGGCCAATATTTGCAGAGGGGTCAAAGGAGATCTCTCTGTGGTTCCAGAGGCTGAGGAGGTAAAGCTTCCCTCTCAGCTTCTGCTGCTTTGCCTCTAGCTGTAACAGCACCTTCAAAACTACTCTGAATCGTTTGCCCACAAGACTGTGGTGGGAGGTAGGCTGCCTTTGCATCTGGAGAGTTGGCGGGACATAACATCAGATGCTTGGGCACTGCAAACAGTGTCTCACGGCTACTGCCTCCCATTTTTGACAAGGCCTCCAGATTGTCCCCCGAGAGGCCATTCTGTATCAGATCCGATCCACTCCTCTTACCGGAGGTCTTTACTACTGTGTTGGAGAAAGATGCGATAGAGTTAGTACCGGCAGCTGAGAGGATCAGGGTTGGTACTCCCTATTTTCTAATCCCCAAAAAGAACAGAGGAGTGCGACCCATCTTGGACTTGAGATGCTTGAACAAGTTCCTTCAGGCCCTTTGACTCCAGGATTGGATGGTGTCATTGGACTTTCAGGGTGCTTACTTTCATGTGCCCGTTCATCACAAACACAGTAAGTACCTGAAGTTCGCAGTTGGCGGTTCTTATTATCTTTTTCGGGTTCTGCTATTCGTGCTCGCCTCTGCCCCGAGGGTCTTCACCAAACTTATGCCGGTGGTGGCAGGAAGTCTGTGGGAGGGGATTCACATCTACCTCTACCTGGATGACTGGTTGATCAGGGCTTGTTCTCCCGAACAGGCTCAGACTCACCTCCGTTGGACTTGCCACATCCTCCACAAGCTGGGCTTCTCCTTGAACTTCAAGAATTCCCACTTGACACCATCACAGAAGCTTCAATTTATTGGGGCGGTCCTGAATTCATCCTCTGGAAAAGCCTTGCCTCCCCAGTTGAGGGCGCAACCTCTCTCGCAGATCGTCCGACAATATCAGAGTGCCTTCGACTTTCTAAGGTTTCTCGGCCTCATGGCATGCTGCATTTTTCTGGTGCTAAAAGCCTGTTTGAGAATGAGATCCCTTCAGTGGGCTTCCAGATCCGAGTGGTCTCAATTCTCTGGCAGTATAACAGACCTTCTTCGCGTCCTGAACAAGGTCTCCCAGGATCTCATGTGGTGGGCCTGCCGAGAGAATGTAATGAGAACCCTTTTAGCAACCATGGCCGGAGGTGACAGTTGTGACAGACCCCTCCCTTACATGATGGGGATCCCACATGAAAGCTTTCAATCAGCGGTAACTGGTCTCTGTCGGAGTCCAGACTTCACATCAACCTTCTAGAGCTGAGGGCACTAACACTAGTGCTGATGTCCTTTCTGTCCTCGGTATGGGGGAAAGATTTCCTGATAATGACGGACAATACGGTGGCCATGCGCTACCTCAAATAGAGAGGGTGTGTAGGGTCACTACCTCTGTGCAGAAAAGCCATGCAACTCTGGTTTTGGGCACTAAGAGAAGGAATCTCTCTGCTTGCAGTTCATCTAGCAGGAGAAGAAAACACAGCAGCGAACGCTGTGAGCAGACAGAGCACGATCTCCCACAAGTGGGAGTTAGCTCACATGGTCCTGCTGGAGATCATCGCCCTTTGGGGACCCCTCAAGTGGATCCATTTGCAACCAGTGCCAACAGGAAGGGCGACCTGTTCTACTCCAGGGAATTTCCCCTAAGAGGAGCTCTAGGGCACGCGTTTGTAGTGAACTGGGCATTTCCACTACTGTTCACGTTTCCGCAAGTCCCAGTCATTCCTCATGTCATCACCAGGTTGCGGAGGTTCGGGAAATCCATGATCTTCATTGCTACGGATAAGACGAAGAGAACATGGTACCAGGACTTCCTAGAAATGTCCATCTGCCCTCCAATGCGTCTTCCCCAAAGAGAGGGGTTGCACTCACGAGAGAGGTGTCTCCTTCTTCATCCAGAAATCAGTTCTCTGAATCTTCACGCCTGGTTTCTGAAAGGGTAAGATAAAAGATTGGCACCTTCCAAATGATGTGGTGGAGGTGTTGCTTTTCGGCCAGAAGGCCAGCAACAAAGTCTCTATACTGTTTCCATTGGAACAAATTTCCTAGCGGTGCAGGGAAAAGAGTTGTGTTCCTTTCACTTGTAATACATCTAATGTATTATCTTTTTTGCTCCATCTAGGGCTCCAAGTCACCACAGTTAAAGGATACCGGGTGGCGCTTTCTATTTTTAAGCGTTCGCTAGATGAAGGCTCCTATTTCAAGATCCTTACTGTAATCCAATTCTTGAAGGGATTGACTCACCTTTTTCCCCCAATCCCTTTTATTGTACCAGTTTGGGATTTCAATCTGGTATTAAGACAATGGGTATGCCTTTCGAGCCTCTGCATTCTTGCCCTTTCAGAATGCTAACTCTTAAAACTATGAATGGTGGTATGTTATGGCTGAGAGAAATTAAAGAAAATTGACTTTCGCACTAATATTTTACCTGGAACAACTGGAAAATAGACTTATGGAATAACTAAGGGCCACCAAACCCTGCGCAAAATCATTCAGGGACGTTTGTCTTGGAAATTTGATATAGATAGACGAAAGACTTTTTATTTTTTTTAAAGGATGTACTCTTCTCATATTTTAAAAGTTGTAATTAACGGGAAAAAAAACCTATCTTCTTGAGGGCAATAACATCAGCCTGTAGGGTGAGTGAGCTGCAGGCTCTTTCTGCGAAATTGCCTTTTACAACTTTCTATAAGTGCATGGTGGTATTGAGAGTGCGCCCATCATTTTTACCAAGGGTGGTATCTGAATTCCACCTAACACAAAAAATAGTGCTACCTACCTTCTATCCGCAACCTTACCTCTATAAAGAGAAGGAGAGATTGCACCCTTTACAACAAGAAGGGCTTTAATTTTTTACATTTCAATAATGGCAAAAGTCAGGCAGGGTGACCAGCTTTTTATAAGCTAATCAGGCCATAATTTATGGTTAGCTGTCACAAAACAGACTATTTCACGTTTGATAATCTTGTGCATTTCAGAATGCTATTCTCTAGCCAGCAAAGACCTGCCTGATGGATTAAGGGCACATTCTACCCAAGGTGTGGCTACTTCTTCAGCGCTTGAAAGGGGACCCGTGCAGGATATCTGTAAAGTGACCACTTGATCATCTTTACACACCTTCAGTAAATATTATTGTCCAGGCTCTCTGTCAGGTCAAGAGGCCAAATTTGGCAAAGCTGTACTCCATAGCATCAATCAGTACAAATACTTGGCACCCACCTTATAGTGACTGCTTTGGGAGTGTATCAAAGGTGAGGAATACGTGGAAGGACACAATCCATTTTCGAAGAACAAATTACTTACCCCATGTAATGTTCTTTTGACTGGATGTTCCTGCCACATATTCCTTATTGTCCTCCCATCCTTCCCCTCTTATTTGTCAAGCATTTCTGTGTTGTTACACCTTCCTCTCTTTCTACAGCAATTCACCAGTACCATCGGCAGAGCATGGAGAGGAAAATCTAGAACTGCAGCAACGGTTGCAGCGCATGCTACTTATACCAGCGTCGAAGACACGGCCGTGACCAGGACTGAGGTCGTAGAGGACCATGACTCGACGACCCACAGTGCCCAATACTATAAACATTTCTGTTGCAAGCAGACTTGTGTATCAAAGATGAGGAATACGTGGGAGGAACATCCAGTCGAAAGAACATTACCAGGGGTAACTTATTTGTTCTTCTATCTCAAAGGAACCTTAAATATTTATTTTTTATTTTATTTTGGTACTTATATAGCACACAAAGCCCAGAGGCATCTAGGTGCTTTAACTTAAGACTATGGTTACAGTAAGTGCATAAAACAGGCAATTTGCTTAGTTGCTGAGCAGGCAATCATTAGACCTTGAAAGTGCAGGACAATACATACTTAGGAAAGCTCACCACTTGTTACAGGGAACTACATCATAGTATATATGGGGACATAGCAGGTACATAAATTACATACTTTGGAAAGCTTGCCTCTTGGTGCAGGGATCTACATCATAGTATATATGGGGACATAGCAGGTACATAAATTACATACTTTGGAAAGCTTGCCTCTTGTTGCAGGGAACTACAACATAGTATATATGGGGACATAGCAGGTACATACATTACATACTTTGGAAAGAAAGCCTCTTGTTGCAGGGAACTGCATCATATTATATATGGGGACATAGCAGGTACAAATATAACATACTTTGGAAAGCTCACCTCTTGTTATGGGGAACTACAACATAGTATGTAAGGGGACATAGCAGATAGAAAGGTAACATACTTCGGAAAGCTCACCTCTTGTTGCGAGGAACTACATCATAGTATATATGGGGACATAGCAGGTACAAAGAAAACATACTTTGGAAAGCTCACCTCTTGTTATGGGGAACTACAACAAAGTATGTAAGGGGACATAGCAGGTACAAAGGTAACATATTTCAGAAAGCTCACCTCTTGTTGCAGGGAACTACATCATAGCATATATGGGGACATAGCGGGTACATAGATAGCAGGACTCGCTTATGTTATCGGTAGTTGGGCAAAAATACATGCAGTACATAGAGTGGTGAGGTGCGTACTTGGTAGGCACAATCTGGGATAAGAGGGCTACAATAAACAAGTGAACAAAGGCAGATATAGTAGAGCAGATAAGCAAGGCATAGTAATGATAAAGACGGCTTGCGTTATAAGATGATATTGTATGTTGTGAGTGTGTGGAAATATTGACAGAGGATACGTAGAGTAATGGATTAATGCACATTTATTGTCACCATTATGGGTGGAGGCATCAATAGCGCCAGGATCAGTCGGGACGTGAATGTTATTGTTTAGAGGAGGGGACCGTAAAGCAAGAGACCAACCCTGATATCTGGACATTGACCAGAGGAATGAGATGCTTTTCAAGTATGTGCAGCAGTCCGTGGTTAAATTGTGGATGAACATTGGTTTGAACTGCAGTGGTTTCAGAGGGGGTCCGGGCAGTAATGGTACAGGAGGCATGATATAAGCAGCTGCGGAAGCGCTATTCAGAGCAGGCCAGAAGGGAAAGAGGCTCGAAGGGAGCATAAGATTGAGGACTTAAGGCATTAGCATCGGGATAGTGTAGACAGCAGACACATTGGGCCTCATTACGAGGTTGGAGGTAGCCATGGTGCTATTAGCGCCATGGCTGCCTCCAAACTCGTTCCGACTCTGCCCTGGTGAATGGAGCAATTACTGGTCCATTCCAAAGGTTTGCGGGACTGGTAATTCCCCATTCACCAAGGCCCTTCCCCATTCCCATATGAGCCCCCATGGGGCTCAATGGGAATGGGGAAGGCGCTAATAACAGTACCGCAAATTGCGGTACCGTTATTAGCTCTAGAGTCCCTTTGCGGGTCCCTTCCTTAATGCCTGAAAAAACCAGGTGTTAAGGAAGGACCCGCAAAGGGAACTCGTAGTAGGGCGGTAAGGGATTACCAGCACCGGTGCCCTTACCGGTGCTGGTAATCCCTTACCGCCCACCTCGTAATGAGGCCCATTATATAGAGGAGCAATAGCCGATGTAGAGAGGGCGTCTGAAAAGGTTCGCCTCTTAGATGAGGAGACATCTGAAGTGCTCAGAACATGCGCAGGTGGCGGAAGATAGATGTTTGCGCATCGGGTAGGAGGGGCAATTCCAGGCAGTAGTCAGGAAAGACAGGGCCCTTGCACACAGCCCTTTCAAATAGGCCCAGCTTCGCCCCCCCAGCTTGGTCGGGACTGCGGATTTGTTGCAGGTTACAGCCAATCAGCAGGCTGAATGGTGTGGAGTGCCTCTCCAGGCACCTCCGTAAGGCCAGGCAGGGGAACAAAGCGGCGGCCATCTTCGGCATGGCTGTGAGGCCATTCAGATCCCTAGTGATGGACGCAGGATCAGTCTGTGTGCCCCAATGGAAGGGGGGGCACATCCTTCTGCTTCAGGCAGTAGTCAGGTAGGTCATCACTTGTAGAATATTTACTTTCTACGAAAGTTGTGCTATAACTGTATGTATTTTGTTTTATGTTTGTGACAGTACTTTGTGCCAATGTCACAGCCACAAATTGCACAGATGCACAGGCCAAGATGACATAATTACTTTCTGATAAAGACTAGAAAACTTATATAATATATTAATTGACTTAATTACTAGACATAGTTTCAGGTGGTCTGTGATAGAACAATCTGGAGATTATATTGTGGGACAATTTTTTATAACCCTACTCATTTACATTTAATGTCACATATTGATGTTCTCATTTGCAGAAGAAGAACGGCGAATAAGGGCCAATGATCGTGCATATAATGAAAGATTTCAGTATGCTGTAAGTACATTAAATAATATATGCAAACCGTATTATTGTAGTTTAACAGGGCATTTGGAAGGGCACGATATTTCAATTCTACAGAGAGGCATTCAACAGTGTTTTTGTTCTAAGATGTTTCATATTTTATTTTCATGTGTACCAAAGGCATTTTCTTTTATTTTTCTCTACTGCATATGATAGAAATAAATCTTTATATCAGAAGGTTAATTCATCTTTACATTGATAATACCCTTTAAAATCTTATATTTTACTTTGTGAGTAATTAAGCAAGAGGAGGTAAAGGAAATGGTGAGCACTGCTCGTGCAAAGAGCGTGTGGGGCGGCTTAGGTGTCATGCACGGGTGCATTCAAGCTTACACTTTTTTAAGACATGATTTGATGACCTAAGTGCTGATGTATTAATTGCTTAGTTTTAAAATCCCTACACCTGAGTGTGTGCACTGAGCAGCTCATTGAACAGCATTTTTGGTTTCTTCATGACTGATTTTGATCTTTACTCTATGTAAGGGAGGCATGGTATCACAAGTATGACACAAACACAAGAGGTACAATTTGTAAAAGCTTTATTCTATTTTTGGGGCTTGGAAAAACTCCTGCTTTGCCCCATAGCTATGAGGGGAGTAGTCTCTACATCAAATAATAAATTAAACAGTCCTGGTTGAGTCTGTCAAATCAAAATGGCCTATACTAACAAAACCTAATGCCTGCCCTATCTCTTATTCAAAAAGTGTGTAAAGGGGAATATGTCTGCAAACGAAATGTAGTGTTAGAATATAAAGATTATGGATTGGGGAATGTAACTCGCTCTCTAACACCAACAATTATAAATTTAGACACTTATGTCAAAATATATCACTGTAACAATTCAGTTAGTACAGAAATCAAAATGTTATTTTCAAAGATGAACAGACAACATGTGTTTCAACCACCTGGTCGTTCTCAAGGCACACTGATCAATCAAAAAGGCTCCTATTTCTTGTGAAATTGGATATTCTTATGGACCACGAATTCTTTTAGGCGCGGTAGGTAACAGAATAATTCTGAAGTCTGGTTTCCCTAATAAACTCCAATTGAAGTTATCCAACGAAGGATTACAAATAGTACGGACGAACCTCGTGTTATATCAATGTGTCACAAACCAAACACTGGTGATAAGAATGTCCAGGGAATAAAGTTGACCTTTAGTGGTGTGGAGACTATAGAAAGGGATACATCCTACGAATGATTCAGATCGGCAACTGCCAGCAAAGCATATCTCCCCACCAATGTGAGAGTGGTCATTAGCGCACACATATCAGATAGATCCCACATCTTGTATCATTTTAGAATATAAAGAGTTAATGTGGCTGATTCAGCTCCCCTCCCCACGTTTGACAGCATGGAGGAAGGCGGGCCCCGTAGACAGGACAACACACTCTGGCTCAGGTTCTCAAAACAAAGGTAGTTCAAAACAAGGATTGAGGCCCACCTGGCCTTCCACGTTAAAGTCTCTTGTTCCAGCTTTCAAAACACAGTTCAACAAAAAGTTCATGCAGGTCTCCCTCGATCGGGCTCGGACCTCTCAAAGCAAAATGTTAACATAGGTTTCCCTCTGTCGGGCTCAGACCTTTCAAACACAGCACTTTCAGGGGTTTCCAGTCCCCAAGCTTAACTCACTTCCTTTAGGGGTTCCCTTCCCCTAACTTATCACACTTCCGGTCTCCCTCAGTCGGGCTCTGACCTTTTCCTGATGTTGAAGACTTTCGAATGTGCAAGGCTTTTACTATAGACCTCTGCTCGACCACTTCTGCTTTCCTTTCAGCTCACACTCTTGTGTTGTTCCCCCCAGTGTCTTTTGGTCTGAGTAGTTCAATATCAAAAGGACAAAAGTTCAAAATTCACCTTTTCACTTCCCCTTTTTGCCACAGTTAATTTTGCTCATTACGCTTTTTCGAGTTCCTTCGCTTTATCGCTTCATAACAAAACCATTTCACATTTCGCATAGACTTTAGAGTGGACTACTTCCTTACGCAGGACCACTCCCCAAATCTGTATCGCTGGTTCCACTTTTCACATGTTCATGGTAATTAAAGTTCACCACAGGTCTGCTTTCCTTTGCATCTCATCCACACCCGTGTAGCCTTCAATTGTGCGATATATTGTTGCCACTTCAATCTTTCCTTAACAGACACCAGTCTTTCATGTCGCTCTGCCAACTCACCGGCTATGCGCATTCTTTTCATGTCTTAGCTGTTTAAATTCACGAGTCAAGTTTAATTCCATAGGCTTGGCCACGCCTCCCAAACTCTGTTGTTCACCCGCAAGGGTCGCTGGCTTCCTTGAAACACAATGCAGTCTTCTTGTCTGGGATTTGGCATTCTCCACGTGTCTTTCACGGCTCTTCGGAGGTAAGGACCTCCTGCAGGGATCTTCTGGGTCTCTCTACCCTTGGCTCTCATCCCTCTGTCGGTCGCTCTGCTCCAGTAGGTTCGCCCTCACCCCAGAGGTTCTGCTCCTTCTCGTGTTCCAACTTGCTCACAGTGTCTCCCTATGTTCCACCTTTTATCAGTGTGGGGAGAGCTTATTGGTATCAGATGTATATAATTAAAGTCAAGTGCCTGACTTTGCCTGACCCGATTAGCGGGACATGTCCAATGAGATATGTAAGGGTTAGCCTCTTTAATCTTAGTAGCCCTCTTCCTCGGCCCAGTGTTTGTGTAGAAAGGGGGGGTTGTGACATTGGAGAATCCTATAAAATAGAATGGGTCATGGGTACGGGAAAGGGGGGAATACCACGTCTCACCATCGGTCGCCTCACCCCTACTCCCCGAAGACCACTCACCCAGGTGATCCTGGGGACAAGTAGGTGAGACTAGTATGTTTTTACTCGTTTCTCACCTCTCTGATACCATCTACTAGAGTGTCTTACTTCTGATTTTCAGAAAATGTATTTCACTGTAATCTACTGTACATGCAAAGTAGGCAAAGTATATAGTTGGAAAAAAATCTCAACGAGTTAAATGCTCTCATTAGGTATCTGCATGCTGTGTGCAGGATGCCATTTTGAATCTCAGCCCTTCATCCTTCCAAGACCAATAAATTGACTAGCAATACAACGGGTAGTAATAGCACTACAACAGTTGGAAGTATGAGACACACAGCATAAAGGAATATTCAAACATGTTATTTATTTATATGACACACAGAAACCTCTTTTAAATGGTCTTAGGACATTTTGCATTAATCCATTGATGTAGTAATACGATATGTTCATGGAAAGCCCATGATGTTTGGGGATCCTACTAGTAACAGCAAATGTATTAAATGAGTCTAACAAGATACGCTACTTCATTTATAATAATAACCACGATTATCCCTAGGGTCTAATTAAGCCATAGTAAAATAAGAGTGGAGTAATTCCCTTGCATGCTTCTGAAATGTATGGTCTGGTCTCTATTAAACTAGACAAGATAACCGAAAATTAAGAATGGTAGAGAATACACGTCCTGTCCACAATGTGCCATTTTCTTTTATATCTACATAAAATAGGTGATGAAAAATAAAATACAAGATGGGATTGGCTTGCTTTTTGTTATTTGTATTGTATTGTTTATATTTCTATTTTTGGGTTGGAAGTAATGCCATTTGAATCAGAAATGCCTTACAGTAGGGGATAACAGAAGACAGATCATTCCCATAGTTGACCGTCACAAGACACATAATACAACAGCGATATTAACAATATATATATATATATTTTTTTTTATTGTGACTAGTGTAATTTGAAAACTTTTAACACATTTCCAATTATCACGCTTCACATCTATTTCTCATCTAGTGCCACTCTCTTCTCCTCTAATGTCAATCTCATTCTCTAAAATAGTCCAGACTTCTAATGCACTCTTAAGTTCCTTTTAAATGCTTATATAACTCTTCTTCTAGCTTGTCTGTTGTTTTGATGTGTCTTGCTCTTTCATAAGATTTCTAGAAAATGTATTTCAGCACACACAAATCGCAAGTTTCTTCCTTGTAAGAAGTCTCTCCGCCATTCCTCGTTTGTCTTGTTTTTAAAATGTGCCAGATAACTGTTTAGACGTTGTGCTCTTTCTTCTGCTACTGCTGTACACTCTAGTGGCAAGTATCTTGTGGTTTGCAAAGTTCCATGTATTTTGCATAATCTACACTGCCCTTTGTTCCAGTCTTGTTGACCTCTATTATGTCTATACTCGTTGGTTGGGTACACATCTAGTCTTATTTGCATCATCCTTTCTTGAAGGTGCTTACTAGGAAATGTCATCAAGTATTGCGTTAAGGGGTCCCTTTTTCAATGTTCGTTGGACTAATTTTTTAGAGATTTACATTTAAGCTTTAATTCTCTGGTTCTTATCAAATCCTCTCTTTTTAACTTTTCTTTTACTTTATCTGGATTCCTGTTTAGTTCTTCCAATGATGAGGTGTTTAGGAAAGCAGCGCTCTTGCCTTCCTCCTTTGTTGATAGAATTTTATAACCAACCACCGGTTCGAGCATTGAGAGCTTTCTCAATAGGGCTAAGGACTTCCATCTTACTACTGACTAGAGCGATTGTAAGCCTAACTCGACTCTATTGGCAGCAAACGACAAGCATCTTGGGAGTTTTAGAATAGGTTTCCAAAGCCTGCTTTCTATCTTTGTCTATGCTCTCCACGATAGGTTCAAGCCAGCTTCCCTACCATACTTGATCATAGGCATCACCTTCTGGATATAGAAAGATCGCAAGGGGGCTATTGAGAATTTCCCAAATCTTCCATTCAGTATGGCTCCTTGTGAACATAACATTTTTACTTTTGAGAATATTTAGTTTTCCCAGCTTTTTTCTGCAACTGACTGGTTAAATATTATTCCCAAATGTGAAATCTGTTTTACCTTTTCCAACCTCTCTTCTCCGATTTTCCAGTTGAAGTTCTTTTCTCTAACCTTGTTTGTTTCTCCTATAGTTAGAATTTTAGATTTGTTTGTATTTATGTCGAGGTTATTAGTCTGCATGTAATCTTGGAGTTTGTTTAGTAGGTGTTGTAGACCAATTTGGGTGTGATCTACGAGAACTAAATCATCCGCATAGCATAGCATAGAGATCTCACTATTGTTGATTGTCTCAGAGCTTCTGGTAAATCGGCAATGTATAACTGAAAGAGTGTGGTGGCAAGTGTGCAGACCTGTTTAACACCTCTTTTAGTGATTCTGTCTGTAGATAGGGCTCCTTCGTTGTTAAACCTTAGTCGCATGGTAGTACTCTCATGAAAGGCTTTGACGGGCTACAAGATCTCCCCAGGACAATTCCACTTCTGCAGTTTCAGCCAAAGCTTGTGTCGATCTACTCCTTCAAAAGCTTGCCTTAGATCTATAAAGGCTAGGTGTAATTTCTCTTTAGCTCTGATAGAGTTCAGTTTCAATAGTGATAAGATGAAAAGATTTAGCTCCGTGCCAGGGCCCATCGTAAAACCTGAGTGGTGGGCATAGATGATCTGATTGTTTTCTACCCATTCAGTTAAGCTTCTCTGCAGATGTGAGGCAAACTTCTTCCCGATTACATCGAGAAGTGCTATGGGCCGGTAGTTTGATGGGTCGTCTCATTTACCTTTAAGATTGGTACAGTGATGCTTGCTGTCGAAGACACTGGTATTTGTCTTGGTTTCACAATGTTCTTAAAGATCAAATTGATCAGTGAAGCCCACTTTTTTAAATCTTTTTTTAGGTCTAGGTTTATTAGCCCACCTGGCCCAGGCGCTTAGGAATCGTTCAGCTTTTTTATCAGTTGCTCGATTTGTCCCTCGTCTGTCTCCAGACTCCATTGATAAGATGTAATTACCAACGGGTCTTCTACTATGTTATCTGCACTGTCGAATAGTCTAGAATAGTGGTTAATCCAATCTCTTTCCAAGGCTCTGCTTATCAAGCGGCTCTGTTGGTTTAGAGTTTAATTATTTATTATTGTCCGCATATCTCTTGTTGTCACTTGTGCCATTGCTCTCAGCATCTTTTCCCCTTGTTCTTGGTAATCAACCAGTTCTTATAGTATTGCTTCTTTAATTTGATTTGACATGTTTGTACTTCACATTTGTCATTTGTTCTCTTTGTTTTATTTCCTGTCTTAGTTGTTTCCTCTTCTTAACAACTATATCACTGTATTGGTGTTTTGGGTCTAGTAGTGGCAGTTTCATTCCGGTTCTCTTTACTTCATAAGTCTTTAATAAGGTGTCATATGTTGTTGTCACATGTTCCTATCCTCATTTGCTCATCATATTTATCTGTTACAGCTAAGATATCAGTTTTTCTTAACTTCAAGCGGTTACTCCAATCCATGTTACCCTCAAGATGATATGATTGCTTGCAATATATACATAGTAGGGAGATCAGGAAGAACGATGATTCAGGGTTATTTGTATACAGTAATTGCATACTAATAAAAATCATTATCATGATAGAGAGATAGTGGGTTGGGTCAGTGCAGGTGACTGTTCAAGGGCGAGGAGATATTGATTAAGGGCAGTTTAGAATGATGACAATGTTGTGGCATTATTGATGCCAGGTGGCTGGGAGTTTCAGTGGTAGGGGTCAAGGATATTTGGGCATACATTCACCCGCGAAAGCCGGGGTGTTTTGCTGGCTAATGCATGTCACGTGTTTGGGTACCCAGGAAGTGAGCTGGGGCTGTCTGGTCCCAATCCACACTACTGGTACCAGGATGTCTGGTGTGCACGGAAGCACGGGAGCCACAGTGTTCCCTGATTGAACCACTGCTGGCGTGCATGCGTGGGGCAGAACTCATCATTTGCCAGCTGGCTGCGAGCACTCACTGGACTTTGGGATATGTGGAGGGGACCTGAGTGCAGACCAGCAGATAACCCATAGGTCCGAATCAACCTATACGCGGAGCCAAGTATCCAGAGAAGCGAAGCAGATCCAAGGACTATCTAGAACCGCCCAGAGAAGGTTTGGTACCCTGAGCACGCTGTTGTCCTGGTAGAGCCCTGGTTTGCGCTTGTTCTGCGAAGACCTCCAGAGGTGCTTCATCCACTTGCAATGGTGGGACTAATCACTCTCGACGCCTCTGTTGCCCTGCAAACAAGCATGCTGTGAAGTGTCCCTGGGCACTCCAGTGGACTGACCAGCTTGTACCTTGACACATTTGTTGGAGCATTGGTACATCAAATTTTGCCTCGAGCTTTGGGGAAATCCTAGTTCGCACTACAAAGCATTTCCTTGCCCAGTTTCTTTGACCCAGCTTTTTTGGGCCGCGAGAAAGGAGCGTGCGTCAGACCACAACACTTCAATGCCCCTGCGTTACTGTGCGACAGTGGTGGTCGCTGCTGGCGACTTTCCTGCCTTTCTTCAAGTGTCCTGAGACAGCTGCATTGGTGTTTTCTTTGTCCTGAATTTGTGACAAGAGATCCAGCTCCAGTTGTAAACCGGACCTGCATCTGCACCCACAGTGCCTGTGCACTTTGAAGCTAAACCAAGGAGAGGATTTCGTACTCCATGCAACCATCTCCAAGCCTGCCAAGTTTGGATCCCAAGTGAGCTAAGGCCGGTGAGTAATCATACCACTTACCAGTGGCCCATATTTATCCAACCAGTTTTTACGTATAAAGGATCCCTTGTGGTCCTTGCCTTGGCTTGGGTAGCTCTTGCTTCCTAAAGCCGAATGAAAGTTGAGGACAGCTTTTTCTCTGCAGCAGATCCTTCTCTAACTCTCGGAACCAAATTTCCTCTTGCTAACTTTTCCTTACCATTGAATATTGTGCTGTGGAAGCTTAAAGCACAAACTTGACACTGGGCACAAGGCTCCAATCCTCGTAGGGCTGGACTTTTTAAGTTAGGGATCTTTATCTTTGGAGTTGACCTATGTATTAAAGTTTGTCTGCTTTCTCTCCTGATAGGTTTTGATGGGAAACCGCACTTTACCGCATTGACCGAGAAGTTATTGTACATATATTTTACACAGTGGTTGTTAAGTAGTGATATTACTTTGCCATGATTCACTTGTTTGTTCTTGGCCTAATAAACTCTATATTTTTGATATACTACTGTCTAAGGGTAATTCTTGTCATCTTACTCTCTGTGCTCATCCAAGAATTCAGATCACCCCTACTACTCCTGAGACTTAGCCTTGGCTGCTCTCCAAACTACCTTGAATTATCCTGGCTATCTTCTCAGAAGTGTTCCCTGTTTCACTAACAAGGGTGGCCTCCTAAACATCTGCTCACCAGAGCAGAATTTAGAAATCCATTCTTACACAGACAGAAGACCCTTATCTCTTTAAACCTACGGGTTAACCTCCACACTAATTTGGCCATCTATATTATGCCTTCTGGGTAAAACAGCCAGAAGAGAGAGAGCCCTTACTACCCCACCTGTCCTGTAGAGAGGAAATTAAGTTTGCCCTCCTTCATTTCTCATCATGCCCAATTAAGATGCGAACGGACGAGTTGGTGGGACTCTTGATATATGAGAACCTAGGGGAGTTTTCCACCAGCCCGGCCCCTAGGGAGAAAGAGAAAGGTTACCCTAAGAATCAGCTCGGGGAGAATAGGACCCAAGGACCTTTTTGCGATCACTCAGAAGAGGAGGCTGATCTAGACTCTGACTTTGATCATGACCAGGCAACGGGCCTCTCCTCATGGGAAAATACCAACCTTCCCAGTACCCTAACAACTCTGGAAAGTTATTGCCCTCTGGAGATAGAAATTCTGGACTCTACAGCCTCAATGCCCTACTGTAAGGGCGACATTGTATGGAACTGGGGGGAGAAATGAATACCCGTCTATACTCCAAGAAGGTTAAAACTCCTGAACAACTGAGGGAGAAGTCCCAGCCAATCGTAAAAAACCTGTGAAACCCTATTTAGAACACCAGCTAGGGAAAGTTACAAACTTTCCCAAGTTCCCCCCTCATTGGGAAATGTCCTTCCCCCTAAAACGCAAATACTGAATTGTTATGCCTCCCCTCTGGGGCGATAACGCCATAACATCTGGTGGAGAGAAGGAGGATATTTTGCACCTTGAGAAAGATAACATGGCAAAACCATTGGTTCCCACTGGTAAGCAAGAGATCCATGAATTAGTCCAAATAAATGAGAAGCCTGCACAAACCATAAATGACACAAGGAGCAAGCAAATAGCCATGCAAGCTGACCTTTTAGAACCAGACGACATAAAATGTGTCAACCTGTCAGGGTAACTTGTATAAATGCAGATCAATAGGTATATCTAAGGAATTCAGTTTTAATCACTATCAGAAATGAAAAGGCCCTTATGAATTCCGCCGTTATTCCTGCCCAGAACAGGTCATCATAGGGACTCACTTTGCACATTTTGGGCAAATCATAAAAAGTAATAAATCTACCCAGCGACAAATATTCCCCCCTTGACAGCTTGGAAGAAGAAAACATGAGTGGAAATCCACCCATCTGGGACTGGAACATCCAAGAGAAATCGGAAACCCAAAGTAATGACCCTAGAAAAAGGCCTAGTAGGAGAAGCCGCAGAGTAAGGGGAAGGGTATGTGATGAATCTCGATGAGCGATTGTCACTGCTTTTGATTGGTAAGCCCCTTTCCATGAGGCTAGGGAGGTAAGGCTGCTACCCGAGGGTCCCCATGGGGGTGGTGTTCAGAGGGAGGATCTCATGGGGAGGGAAAATCCCATTCAGAGAGATGACAATCCCAGGAGAATGTGGTATCCCTTTGACCCTCCCACCTCTCCTTATCAAGCTTCCCCTACAACCCTATCAGGTACTCCCATGTGTTTTTGCTGTCCATCCCATGTAGAAACCACTGGGAAAGTAAAGATCCATAATGTGTGTCATAGTGATACTAGGAAGATGCCAAGAGCAATTAAGATCAATGAGACAAACGAAGGCACGCGCTCTAGTCCCTCAAGTGATCTGATTGGCCAGCTGTCATTCAAAACAAGCAAGGGAAGAGAACAAAGGCGTCTTCATCTCGGCACGGACCAAGAGCCTTTCAGACTACGCAGGGATGGTCATAGCAGAGACACAGGCGGTGTCAGCGAGAGGAGCATCTCCACGAGAACCCCGCAAAGCAGGAAACTTACCAAAGAAAAGGAAATACTCTTGCCGGTAGCCGGGGGTGCTGGAGTGCAGAGAATCCACTGTAGAACTGCTTGAGAGACCTGCGGAAGACAGGAGAGGGCCCTGAAGAGCCGGTGAAGCCACAGAAGATCCTGGGAGACCCACAATCAACCAGAGGGCAATGGCCAAGACCCTACAGGTATTAGGGTGGCTAAGCCCGGGGTTGGGGAGACCCAGAGGGTGCAAGGAACGTTAATAAAAGCACAGACTGACCTACATGAATAGTCACCAAAAAAAAGTAACAAAGTGAAGGGGGTCCGAGGCTCACACTGGGGGAATACGTCCAAACATCACTGAAGGGGAATACGAACATTGTATATGAGAGGAATGCACATAGACCTTGGCAGGAGAGTTAACCAAGGCTGTGTGTCAGGGTGAAAACCGAGAAAGAGAACTGTCAAAGTAAAAATATTGAAGACCCCATTTGTCAGGAGAGTGGGCCAAGTGGGTACAAAAAGCAGGGTATGGGTCCCGTTGCAAAATAGGTAGGAGATCCGAACCCCTTCCTCCTCTTCTTTGTCGCAGTACCTGGAAGCCAGGTCTGCTCACAAGTGTTTGGGACCCTCAACAGAGCTTGGGGAAGGCACCCAGGATGTTCTTCTTCTCCATAGTACATGGAAGCCGGGTCTGCTCAAAAGGGTATTGGACCCTCAACAGTGCTTGGAAAAGAGTGTCCAGGCTGTTCCTATTCGTCACCGCACTGAGAGCCAGGTTGGCTCAAAAGGGTCTGGGACCTATTTCCTTTCAACCAAGAGAAGAGAGACATTTCATGAACCCTAAAGAGACAAAAAGGGAAGGGAAACAATCCTTTTGAACTTTGAGTAACTTTGTTTTGAGGACCTTTTTCTTTTGTTTGATCTTTAATGGAGAACTACAAAGCAGGGTTGCGGGTAACCAGCCAAAAGACATTATCACCTTTTCACCTTATATTAAGTTTAGTTGTTGATTAGGTTAGGATTTAGACACAGAATGTTAAACTTTACTTTGGACGTTCTGACACAGACACTTTAATTAGCTACTTTTGTTGAGGCAGGGTAACCGCTCTTAAACTACTAGCGATAGGGCTAGTTAGAATTTCCTCCAAAACCCTGTTCTTGTTATTAATATTTCTTTGCCAATCAACATACCACCCTTTTGTCTTAGTCTTACTACTACATCCTTAAAGTAAATATTTCAAGTTGCAAGCTACTAACCATACATTAAGTCACTCTCCCCTCAATTATCCATACACACACATCAAACCATTTTAAAATGTAAGGTGGGTCCACAAAAAAACTATCTAATGATGCTTGTCTTTCCAGTCCAGGAACATCTTCCTACTCAACAAGGCTAGTTTTTCATAAGATGAATTTGCATGTTTTCTAGCCTCTACCACTTTTCGGTTTGCTGCTAAAACTAATAGCCATCATTCTATGGATTATATATTTAGAAACAAGATCATGATTACAATATAAATTTTGTTAAATAACTATTGTTGTCTCCCTGATTAATAAGCCAACCATCAATGTCATGTCATGTGAAATGCTGCAAGATTTTACAAATTATGGCCAGTGAGAGAAGGGATCTTGAATTCTGGCAGATACTTACACAAAGTAACCTTGGGATCATTTGAATCTCATCTTCTGAATGGTTCATGCCCAACTCCCTTTCAGCTGTTAGCACAGCAGCCAGCATTGGCAATCCCAGCAGCTTTTTTTTAACACATTTTCAACTGCTTGGACTTTAATACTACTCTCTTAACCCCATACTGTAGCCCTGTATGGAACAACATTCCTTGCTGGTTGTGATGACTTCAGAATTAAAAAAATCCCCCTGCTGCTCATCTCATCATGGTCACTTTGGTCCCTAGACGGGGCCAAATAGATAAACTCCCTAAGCTCTGTTAGGGGGTACCGTTTACAACAAAAGGATACCTTTTCTTCGAATGATGGGGCTTGTAAGGAACTCATGGTGGCAACAGTAAAGACAGACACAAGTGATCACAGTTCAAAGGTGTTTATTAAACTGTAAATGCAGGGTAGAAAGACGCCTAACCTAAACCTAAATCTAAAATGGGAGCAAGCTTCGACCATCAAATGAGAATTAAGGCAGTCCATACGGTGCCATGCCAAAGTAAAAGGCCTATGCTAAAAAAAACTATTGCCAAATCCTTAACACTAATTACAGAAAGAGTGTGAGATAGAGATTTCAATAAAAAAAGAGTGTTCACAAAAAAATAAATCAGGATGTGATTGCCAGGGGTCTCCCTTCCCCACGTTTTGATCATGGGACAAAGTGGATCTCCTGAGCACAGCACGCACTTGAGCCTTCTGAGCACGATCCGACAGTTCCGTACCAGCTATCAGGTTCTTCGTTTGTTAAGTCTCTTTTCAATCAAAAGTCTCTTGCCTTCGAGGGCCTGATGTATTCAACAAAACAAACAAACAAGTTCCTTTCCAAATGGACTTTGGGTGATGACTTTTCACCACTGGATCT
Source organism: Ambystoma mexicanum (assembly GCF_040938575.1). Lineage (NCBI taxonomy): Eukaryota > Metazoa > Chordata > Amphibia > Caudata > Ambystomatidae > Ambystoma > Ambystoma mexicanum. The sequence continues at coordinate 1,284,951,970 of NC_090934.1, forward strand.
CCCTCTGTCGGGCTCGGACCCCTAGCCTTCCCTCGATCGGGCTTAGGCCTTTCCTTCGGGATCTCCCTCTGCCGGGCTCGGATCCAAATGCCAAGGGGGACAATCCACTTCCCCTGGTTTTACAATACTCCTTGCATTCACGACTCTTAATGTCTTTTTAAACAGTTCTTTAGGATTTGCCCCTTTTTTTGTCGTTCTCCCTCTGCCGGGTTCACTCTGGCCAACTTTTGCAAAACTGTGGACCTCCCTCAGTCGAGTTCACTCCTGTCAACACACTTTTCACAGGGACTTCAAGCCTCACCCCTTTTTGTTAGCATCCCTCTGCCAGGTTCACTCTTGCCAACCTTTGCTAAACAGTTCACTGTGGACATCCCTCGGTCGGGTTCACTACTGTCAACACACTGTTCATGCACTACTTTCACCAAGTGCTTTGTTTCCCAATCATCTGGCGATCAAAGACTTTCGACAGTACTGAGGATATTACAAGATCCCTGTATGACGACTTTGACCTCTTTTCGCATTTTCCCAAGACCGTCTGGTTGCACTAGTTTCTACCATTGAGTAATCACCCAGAGTTTCCTACGTGAGCACCCACGTGGTACCGAACTCCTCTGTTGCTAGTTTTCCCCCTTTTTCATCAATAGCTATTTAAGCCTTTTCACAGTTCAAATTAGCCATTAGCTACTTTTTGTTCAACACAGTTCGGTCTCAAATCGACTCTCCCCTCGATTCCCCGGCTGTGTTGAACCACTTGGTTTTCTTTCTCTATGGAGTCACGGTTGGTACCACAGAGACAAGCGTCTCTCTGCGGCTAGGTAATCAGCGGAGGAGGGTCTTGTGTACCATTGACATCTGCTGCAACACACGTTGGCTATTGCTCTCGGTCTTATGATTCCTTCTGTGGAGGTTTCACGGGCCTTGGTCAGAAAGGGTAAGATCGCTTCTCTCCTTGTCACCCTCTCGGTATGCACCATCTTTCTCCTTCTCTTGAACTGCCGTGCTGAGTTAGCTCTCCCGTCGTGCGGTCTGCCTTGCTCAACCTCTCCTCTCGTGCTCCACCTTTTATCTCTGTTGGGAAAGGAAAGGGCTATCAGGTGCATGTAATTCTGGTTAATTGCCTGACTCTGCCTGACCCTTGTGTCGGGACATGTCAGATAAACAGCTCTACGGTTACTTGCCTTCTTCTACAGGGTAAGGAAGGGTTTGTGTCAAAAAGGGGGTTTTTGTCATGGGAAATTAAATTCTTCGTCCTAGGGGGGGGATGGTAAATTCAGAAGGGTGAGATTGGTAGGGTTTGTGAAGCAAACGGGAATGACCAGGATTATTATCATGAAATAAACAAGGGGGTTTGTGGGAACGGTAGTGTTTTATCTGAGCAGGTTGGGAATGCAGGAAATAATAATTGGAGGCATGGGAAGGAGAATGACTTATGTATACGATATTGGAAAACAGGGATTCTGAGAAAAGTAGTTTCCGTTTGTAACGGGGTGTGGCCTCTTAGTCGGTTTAGGTGGATTTTATTAAGGGAGATTCATTGGTCGGAAGGGAGGTAGATGTAGAGCAGCCTCTAAAACCCACAGGGACTTCGTCATCATCGCCTTCTTCCCTGGTACAATTCTGCGTCTCACCTGGTGCATTTCCCGGAGCACACCTCTGGGTTCCCTTACCCGGGAGAACCTCCCCTGTTCGTCTACCCCTCAGTTTGGTATCTGTTCTTCATTGGCCACCTGAATAAGGGTTTCAAGGGGTCTGCCTGGGTTTCTCACAGGCCCAGTTTAAACAATGCAGATTTTTCAGAGTTGACTTTAAGGATTTTAGTCCTGTTCTTGCTAACTGTACAATGTCATCCACGTAAGACAATATGGGAACTTTGCAGTTAGCAATAGTTGGTGCATTTACCACTTAAAATGTCTAATGTTGGTTGACCTTAATCTATGTATGGCCACCCATGTATTGTCCCTAGTGACTGTTCCATTTATTCCTCTCCACAACCTGTTCAAAATGTCACTTGAACTCGCCCCACTGTAAGAAGCTCACTTCTTCCCGTCAAATCCGATTTCTTATCAATTGTACATTCTTTTGTGATCAAAAGAGCATTTTTTGTCCCTGTATATAAATAAATAATATATACTAATGTTGTTTGAGTTATATATAAAATTGAATAAAAGTGGTACAAGAACCTAAACCTGTGTTACTCCTCAAATTTACCATAACCTGTCCTGTATAACCCCCCCACATGCCCATATCTTTCTACATCATCAATTTACTCATGGAAGGCAATAAGTTATCACAACCGGGCAGATTGAATCCCTATAGGGACGAGTGTCTGCTGTGACGAATCGTGGAATTCAGTCACTTCTCCCCAGCGGGGTGCCTTTCCTTGTGAGGCCAGGGAGGTGAGCCCGCTACGCAACATTCTCCTAAGTGGTGGCTGCAAGCAGGACCTCACAGGGAGTGACTCCCCTCTTGCGGACAATGACTCCTGTTCTGCAGAGGAACTCCCTAATGCCCAAGTTCCAAGATTAATTCTGAAGAAAGGTCTAGTGGAACCACTGTGAAGAAGAAGACGAATGAGCAAGTAATAATGATTGCTCAGTGTTTGGAAACCAAATATACTTTGATGAGGCGGAATGAGCGAATAATGAAGAGTGCTCAACTAGATGCGAAAGAGGACTATAGTTCTCTGCTGGGGAGGACCCAGCAATGTAACATAAAAAGGAAAGAAGGACTACTGTCAGGGAGATGTGAATCCTGAGAGTTTTGAATCAGCAGCGTTGTGAAGCTGAGAGAGACTGGGAGATCCTCCACAGGAAGAAAGCAACAAGCTGGCATGTGCAAGAGGCACTAAAGGAGCTGAAGGAAGAAGAAAGCAGGCAAAGAGAACCACGAGGGAGAAAACCAGTTGTGAGAGGTGGCTTTACCCATGAGAGGTGGACTCTGCAGTCCAGCAAAGACACCGAATCTTCTGTTATGCTGGCCCCAGAGAGAAGCAGCAGGGAGACACAGAGTGCAAGCGGGAAGCCGTCCTGAACAACCAAATTAAGCAAGGTAATGGGGAAGGCACAAGACCCTGGAGGAAACACAGTAATAACGAGTACCTGCATCATACTCGTCCAAGTGAAGGATCATATACGAACAGCAGAAAGAACCGAGAAAGTGAAATACATCACAGTACTTATCCTTCTTGTCCCAGTGATACGAGAAAAAATCAAGAGAGAGAAATACATCATGGGGCTCAGCCTACTCATCCCAGTAATACGAGACAGGTCATAGAGGGTGAAATATATTACGGAACTAATCCTACTCGTCCTGGTTATGGCGACATAATGCAAGGGACTGGAACTCATATGGGGACACATCCTACTATTCCCAATTTTGCAAGAAAAGGCAAAGAGAGTGAGACTTATGTGACAAACCCAGGAGTTAAGTCCCTACACACCATCAAGGGAACACTGCCTGAGACCTTAAAAATCAGCACAACAAAAAGGTTTTGTCTAGTTTCTCTGATGTTAATACTTAAAGGTGGCACTAATCACGCTACTTGCGTAAAGCGACGCCAGTAATGAGTGTATGCAGTACTGGGACAGGGAGGCCATTGGAGGAGGCGATAAACTACAACCATTATAGTAGTTTTACAAAAAGCGAAGTTGAGCCGGAAATAGAACACAGTGTTCGTGGTAGCAGTGGTTGTTGTAGTAGTGGTAGCGGTAGCCGTAGTAGCAGTGTTTTAAAGCAGAGAAGAAACTTGAGAAAAAAGCCTCCAGTTTTGTAAGAGGACGTGGGGTAGGGAGCTACACGAGAGGCTGCTGAGAGACAGCGCCATAATCAGTATTCTGAAACTAGACACGGAGTGGAAGCAGAAAAGTACGAAACAACTAGAGTAAAGTTACATCCCAATTCCCGAAAACAAAGATCGGTGGAAAACCACTTAGTAAGCCGGAGCGGCAACAGAAACCAGGGCTTCACCAAGTGGTACTGCTTCGGTCTCCCTAATATACCATCACGGAACACAAGCAGCATTCGCCCTGAGACTGGTAAATGGTCTCAGGAATTTGAAAGCATCACCAACTGGTGTGAGTGTTGGTGAGGGGCGGATGTGCTGAGGAGGTGTACCCTGCCTCAACAGCGTGAATCGGGTGGACGAAGGCGGATACTGTGGCTGAAATGCTGTGGATCCGAGAGGCTTACTGCTTCTCCAGTGCCAGCCGGGACAACAAACAGCAGCACGACAACCAAGACGGCACACCTGTGCAGGAAATATATTGGCTCACCAAATGGGGGAAGCCACAGGAAGAGAGCACAAGTAGTGCTTGGGAACGGGGACCAACACCTTTATTCAGCAACCGGTCCCTGGTTGAGGGGTCTTACAGTGAGTCCCAAGGATGCAGACTTCCTTAGTTGGTGTCAGTGGGGCAGGGAGGTGTGCAGCGAACACGGTCCTTGGTGAACGCTGGGACATGGCGAATTGCTAAGAAGGAGCCAAGCTGTGGCAGTGGAATAAAAAGTTACGGGGTGTAGGGTAAACCGAGCTAAGTTACATAAATAAAGAAATACTCTTATGAGTGATAAGCAATTAAGCAAAACCCAAGACCCTATCCATCAAGGAAGAAGTAAATAGAAGTAATTTAGACACCATGCAAGGGGGAATTAATGAATGGTGAGAGCAACTCTTCCTCGTCCTAGTTGTGCTGGGAATATTAATAAGCAACACTTGGTAGAGGAATATACCAAATCTGCCAGACATAAGAAAAGACCAGGGAATAGGATTTTCCCCCTGGCACACTAAACAGGAAAGACCATGAAGGGAAATGTCCCTCTGGCCATTAATTAAGTTGGCATCTTTGGCCAATAAAAGAAGAAGGTGACATCCTTAAAAGTGCATCCAGACACTCCCGTACCTACTAGACACTGGTACACTGACAATAAAGAAAGGCCCCAAGAAGGCAGCCAAAATTATATTATTTCCCCTGGTAGTCGTTTTATTTTGGTAGTTATTTTGACATCCTGCCAAAGACGAGTCCACTACTGAGTTTTGTTGAGACAGTTCTGTTGAGACAGGGAAACCCCTCATAGAGTCAGGGATAGTGAGGCATTTTACCCCCCCTGTTTATTGTTAAATAAAAGCTCTGTGAAGCTAACCAACACTGTGTCCGTTGTCTTTTTCCGGTGCCTCGCACTTATTATAAAACATATTCTGCTCCTCTCAGTAATACAAGATAGAATCAATACAGTGAGAAGATAACGAATCACATGATTTCAGAGAACATAAAGAGGAACTCTATCATCCCAGAGATTTCAGAAAAGGACAAACTTTCAGAGACGCTTGAGAAAAACATAAAAAGAGAACATCTAAGGCCAAGAGCGCCAAGGAAGAAAAGGCTACATAGCCCAGAAAGAGGGGAACCAAAGACATGGACAAATCCCCTAGCAGAACTGAAGAAGCCAATCCAAGAAATATCCAAAAACTATTTAAGAATCTTATATTGAGGCGGCGGAAGCCTATCCGGGAGAAGGGAGTCAATCACCTGGCCTTTTTGTTATTTTATCTTAGTGGTAGAGGCAGTGTAGCTTAGGTTTTGGCGGAGGACAGACATATTGCTTTGGACTTCACAACAAATGACTAGCACCCTAGTTGTGTTTGGTGTTAGCTAGGGAAATCCATAGTATAGGTCTTGTAAGGCTTTTTCACAAATTATTTAAATAAACTGTCTATAAGAATGTCACCACTTGGTCTGTCTCCTTCTTCTGACCTACCCCACTGCCATGGTAAATTGCAATTAATATGAGTCAATGCCAGGGACAGATTCATGGGAATGCACTATATGTTGCTTCACTAAACTGTATACTTTGCAGCCAGCAGTTAGAGGTTAAACACTGAACTACTGTCCCAAGCTATATTCTGCCAGAATATTGTTATCCTGAAACTCACTCCTCAAGCCTACTGCATACCATCCATTCATCGAACTTTGCAGAACTGGTAAAGTAGTTTAAGCAAGAGGCATTTCAAAAAGCATGATCAACAAAGGTGTTTTTGAATGGTTTGATCTTTGTATAACATGGGTTGCTGGTGCAAATAAATTCTCCATGAATTCCTTCTGTTGTTTACACATGTAATAGTCGTGGTGAAAATATTGACAAAAATGCTTTTGTATAAATACAACAACATAGATATCGGTAGACACATGTGGATGGCATGAGAAGTAAACCCCCCAAGCTTTAAAGTTTAGCATATCAATGTTGTGATGATTCAGGAGAGCTATAACCAGATGTGATAGCGTACATCTTGTCTGCAAGTTGAAGTAGATGGGTCCAAAGCAAGCAGAAGCAGAAGTCTTCCATGGTTTCAAAAATCATCGAACAGGTGCTGACTTCTCAACTTCAAAATTGTATAGATCTAAATTGTGTTGTTGATGGGGACTGATCAGGCTTCTGCCCCAAACATAGTACCAAAACTGTGCTCTTGTAGGTTTGGTATGATGTTGTCGGGGTTGCTGATAATGTAGGGAGGACCCTCTTGTTGATGTTAGATTTATCGACAACATTCAGTGCAGTGTACCATGATATTTGACTCCCATGTCTGTCGGAATATGCCAACATTTCAGTACGTGCCTTGAGATAATTATGCTTCTTTTTGGAGGACAGAACCCAACAGGTTAGGCCCTTTGCTGTCCTTTTTTGTTTTCTTTGGCTTGGATCAAGTGTTCTGCTGCCTTTTGGAAGGCTTAAGTGATGGTCGTATGGAAAGTCTTCACAGCGGGCATTTCCAAGGCCATGGGGGTATCTAATTCGGAAGTATGTGGGTGCCTTCCATATACGGTGTAGAATGGACTCTGTCCGGTACTGGTGTGTAGCGAGCTGTTGTAGGCATATTCGGCTATCCACAGCACATCCTTCCAGCTTTCTTCCACTTGATGGAACATGCACCATAGGTATTGCTCTAGTGTCTGATTCGTCCGCTCCGTTTGGCCATCAGTTTGGGGATGGTAACTAGTGGACAGACGAATATCGATTTGGGCAATTGCACAACTCTTCCTCCAGAAGTTAGACACAAATTGACTCCCTCGGTCAGAAATCAGGACGGAGGGGAAACCATGTAATCATACGATTTGCTCTACAAATACCTTTGGCAGACTGGATGCGTTTGGTACACCTTTAAGCAGAATCAAATGGGTCATTTTTGAGAATAGGTCAACAACCCTTAGGATAATGTTGAACCCTTGACAGGGAGGCAGATCTGTGATGAAATCGAGAGAGAGTGTGTGCCAAGGTGCAGGTGGAATATCCAGGGGTTGAAGAAGGCCCGCAGGTCTTTGTTTCTGGGATTTGTTCTGTGCACAAATGCCACATGACAGAATAAACTGCGTAATGTCCTTTCGCCAGGTCAGCCACCAATAATTTCTTTTCACCTTGGCTAGGGTCTTGGCAATTGGATGTCCCTCTATCAGGGGGTGTGATAACCAGAAATGACGTGTTCATGTAGTGCCTTATTCAGTAGATATAAACGCCCTCTGAAATACGGGAGTTGGTTCTTTGTTGTGTAATGTTCACCTTGAGTGGTCCAGTCTTGTAGAGACTTGGTGTTCATTAGGAGCCGAATTTCCTTTTGGAGTTCGTCCAGAGATAACGTTGTTGTAAGTCCTAGTAGTTTGTCAACTGGAATAATGGCCACCAAGTCTTGGGTTGAATATGGGTTCTCATCAATACCCATCCGGGATAGGGCATCGGCTTTTCCGTTCTGGACTCAAGGTCGGTACGTGATTACATAATCATATTCTGCGAAGAATAAAGCCCATCGGAGTTGATGGGATGATTGATCCTTTGCCGTCTTGAGGAATTGCAGGTTGCGATGGTTGGTGATTACTGTGATGGTATGTCTGACGCCAAGGAGGTAATGCCGCCAAGCCTTAAAGGCTGCCTTGATCGCGAGGAGTTCCTTGTCTGTTATTGCATAATTAAGTTCAGGTGTAGTACATTTTCCCGACCAAAAGGCCACGGGATGTAACTGCCCTTTGGGAAAGAACAGTCCCTATTGCGATGCGGGAGGCATCTGTTTCCACTACATATGGGAGATCTGGGCGGGGGTGTCATAGCACCGGGGCTGAGGCAAATCTTTTCTTGAGTTCCTGGAAGGCCTTTTCTGCCTCTTCTGTCCATTGGAACAGTTTGTTGTTTTTTTGTAATAAAGAAGTGTTCGGGTGCACAATCTGGGAGAAACCTGGGATGAATCGGTGATAAAAGTTCACAAAGCCGAGCATACTTTGGACACCTTTGACTGAAGATGGTGATGGCCAGCTAAGAATGGCGTCTACTTTGTGCATATCCATCTAGATGCCTCTGGGGGTGAGGACAACACCAAGGAACTCGACTTCGGTGACATGGAAGGAACATTTTTCAAGTTTGGTGTATAGCCTGTGCTGTCGGAGTTTTGCAAGGACGGAGCGAACGTGCCTGACACAGTCCTGTTTAGAAATGGAGTACACCAAGATGTTGTCGATGTAAACTAGGGCACATATGTCAATCAATTCCCGTAGTACATCATTCATGAAGAACTGGAACGTGGCGGGAGCGTTCCAAAGCCCAAAGAGCATCACCTGATATTCGTACAGCCCATACTTAGTACGAAAGGCGGTCTTCCATTCGTCTCCTTTCTTTACACGCACAAGATGGTATGCCCCCCTGAGGTCCAATTTGGTATAAATTTGGGCATCCTTAACTTGGTCCAGCAGTTCTGGGATAAGGGGTAAAGGATAACGGTTTTTAACTGTTACCTGGTTTAGTGCACGGTAGTCGATGCATGTTCTCAAGTCCCCCTCCTTCTTGGGTACGAAGAATAGGGGCGAGGCCGCCGGGGATTTGGATGGGCGGATCAAACCGTTTGCCAGGTATTGGTCCAGATATGATTTCAAGTGGAGATTTTCAGGTTCGGTGAGTGCATACATTCGACTACACAGAATTTGTGCACCAGGTACTAGGTCGATCTGACAGTCATATGGCGTGTGAGGAGGTAAGGTATTAGCCTGTTCTTTTTGGAAAACGTCTTGGAAATCGTGGTATTCGCTTGGTAGTGTACTTGTTACACCTAGTACTAATGCCTCTTTATCTTGGATAGGTGTCTCTGGGTCAGACGATGGCATTTCCACTTGGTAGCACGCATGAGCACACTTATTGGAGAAGGCTAATTTCTTGGCTCGCCAGTCGATGTTAGGATTGTGAGCCACCAACCACGGCATCCCTAGAATCACCCGGAACTGAGGGGCCTCGATAAGGTCGAAGGCAACGGCTTCCCGATGTCCGTCTTCGTACAGAAGGGTCAATTCTGCTGGGCGTTGTGTTACAGGACCAGAAGCTATCTCTGTGCCGTCAACAGTAGTGACCTTCTCAGTTGTCGTTTTCTGACAGAGGAGAAGCCCCATCCTTGTAGCCAGGCCTTGGTCTATGTAGTTACCAACGGCTCCGCTGTCTGTGTATGCCTCCACAGCATGCATCCGCGACGGTTGTTGGTGACTGGTCAAAATCACAGGCAGGGCAAGGTGTGAGGTCTGTGGCGCTTTTCCTTCGCTCGACAAACAGACCTCTACGCTTGCCGGGCTTGGACGTTTTCTGACTCTTGTTCTCCTCCTTCTTTCTCTGTAGCTCTAACTGTTCTCCTAGGGGGTTTTACAGGACATTCTCTGAGGAATTGACCTGATTTCCCGCATGGGTTCCGAAGTGTTTTCCAATTAACGCGGACTGTTCTCCTTTGAGCATACATACACAGTCCAATTCTCCGTTCTGGTTCGATCTGTCCTTTGATCTTGCAGCCTGTGGTCTAGCTGAACCACTAGGTCGATGAACTCTGCACAGTCTTTTGGCGGGTTTACCACCTGAGCTAGGATGTCTTTCAATTCCCCCCGTACTCCTCGATGGAATAGCATTGTTCGTTTCTCCTCAGGCCACCCAGTTTCAATGACAAGTCTGTGAAAAGTGCCAATATATGTTAACAAATCTTGGCTGCCTTGGCGGAGGGACAGAAGTTTGTTATCCAGAGCTTGGCCCTGAGTATGTCGGGCGAACAGCTTCTCCATCTCCTGTTGAAATCCCCTGAAATCCTGCAGGAGTGGGTCATCCTGGCTTACTAACGGTATGGACGAATCCGCGGCACTGCCACTCAGATATGACAGAATGAAGCCAACCCGCGACTGATCGTTAGGAAAGGCTCCGGGTCTACAAAGAAAATGGAGGCGGCACTGGTTCATGAATGCTGCATATTTCCTTGGGTCCCCCGTAAAACGTTCCGTTGGGGCCAAAGAAACTGCCCCAGGGAGCACCACCTGCACTGGATTGACGGATGTGGCTGGAACCGACAGATTACTTCCTGGCAACAGAGCCTGCCCAGCCTGTGTTTGGAGCAATTGTCTGTCTAATTCATCGGTGTGGTCCTTGGTGACAATCAACTCCCTCCTAAGGGCGTTGGTTTCTTGCCGGGCGGAGTGCACCTCGGACCGTAATTTTCCCATTAACTGTGCTAGTTGGTCAGTCTCTGATGATTCCATGACGCCCATGTGGATGTTTTAATTGAGTCTTCGCGTTCTGTTACGCTCACCTGGTATCCACGGGGCGCCACACGATACTGGATGGAGGTCTAAGCACTATCCTGGACCCCTCTCTGCTTGGTTATGTGCCAGACATTGGGTAGCGCCTTAGGTTTTTGTGTGTTGAACTCTCCGTCCTGTGTCTTTGTGCAGGGGCGCGCGGTTGGTGCGGGTGTTCCGTGGACCTAGTTGCTTCACTGGTCCGTGTGCCCTTATGTCGGGTCCAGACCAGCTGTGACTCCGACTCTGCTTGCTGTCTTCCAGATGAGTTATGTCTTTTCAGTCTTTATTCTGTCTCTTTCTTTCCCTTTGTTTTCTCTGTCTTCTCAGCGTCTTTGCTCCACTACGCTGTTCCCTAACAATGTCTCTTTTTGTTTTCACCGGGATGGTTGCGGTCTCGGAGTTGCCGTGCCGATGGCGAAGACCACGGTGAGTTATTGATGCGTGGAGCGCTGCGCTGTTTATTGGTGCTAATTGCTAACCTGTGTTCTCTTCTCTTTGTACAGGTTGCGATGATGTTCCGGAGTGATGAGCAATTGAAGCGCTGCTTGGCCAGGTAAGTGCTTTGTTAATGCTGACCTTGTTCCTTCTCCCTTGCAGGATGTGGTGAAACCTAGAGATGGGCGAGGTAAGAGAAGCGCAGGGTGCTGCCAGGACTCGCTGCTTGCCCAGGTCAGAATTGTTATTAATGCTGTCCTTGTTTCTTTACCTTTGCAGGTTGCGGCAAACTCCGGAGATGGGCGAGGTAAGCGAAGCGCAGGATGGATTCAAGACCGATTACTTCACAGGTAAGTGCTCTTACTCACTAATGCTGTTCTTGTTCTTCCAGGATATTAATGGAATACGGATCTAGGGCTTCAGGATCAGTCCGCCGGATAAGCAGATGAGCAGGAGCTGGACACTGTGAGCGTTACGCTGCAGGAGTGCAGCCCGGGTAAAGTAGTTCCAGGCCAAGTAGTTCCAGGCCCAGCCACACCCAAAACACTAGACCGCATGGCTTGGTTCTAAAGAACTGAGCTGTGTAATAGGCCTCTATGTTGGATTAAGGTCCAAAACTGGTATTGCCTTATTCCTGATAATGAGCCTGGCACCAAAGGCACCAGGACTGACTCCATGTACATTTCTGATGGAGTTTTAAGGCCCTTGGGGCCAGTGTGAAGGGCTTTAGCCCCACTGCTGCCAGGGGGCTGTTATACCTGAGGGGGTCAGGGGCATGGACCTGCTAAGCCTTTACCGACGAGTCGAGAGGAGACTCTCCTCGAAGGAAGAAGGCGAAGTGCTCTACATCTAGGAGTGGTTCGCACCACTCAACGTCGTCTGCGAAAAAGTCAAAGAGAAGGCATCGGAGGTCGCCTTAATCGACATCTTCCTCCGACGATTCACCCAAAAGGGTCGCATGTCCCACAAAAAGTCTACCCCAGCAGAATAGGAAGTTTTCCAAAAGCAAATGTTAAACATTTTCGAAAAACAGAGTCATGCTCCTACCGACTTTGTTAGCCTAATTAAGTTAGCGATTCATTGTTTTTTTCTGGGCCAACATTATATATATATATATATATATATATATATATATATATATATATATATATATATATATATATATATATATATATATATATATATATATATTACTCAGCCACAGTAGTGGCTGTGTAGTTATGGTTAAGTTGCTGTTTCCGTAGGAAGAGCACTTTTTGGGCGGCCTATAACTCCGCTCCCCCTGGACGAATCCTCACCACACTTTGCAAAAAAAGTATATGGGGCACTCTGAATTTTTTTGCAAAGTTGGTGATGTTTGGTGCAGGGGGGCAAAAGTTACGGGTGGGGTCCCAAAACGTCTTTTTTTCCCATAGACTGAATGGGGGAAAACCTTTGCGCACGCCTACAGGTCAAACCGTTGGATGGATTTTCACCAAATTTGCGGCAGAGGCTTGGTCCCGAAAGCGTGCTTTTATAAATTTGGTGACAATTCGTCCAGTAGTTTCCTTTCAAACGACCAAAAAATATGTCTAAACAAATTAGTGATATCTATGTCCACTCCGCGGTCACACTTCCCTCATGTCATCTTTGATGTCCTAGGTGTTAGTCTTAGCAATGCACGTAGGTGGCGCGAGTTATGGTTGCTTAGCTTACCATAACTAGCGAATGTCAAGGGTTTTTCGGTTTTACTCTGAACCATACCATCCCTTTTAACAAAGTTTTTTTACTGAATATCCATATATATATATATATATATATATATGGCAGTGAACAAAAACAAAGGGGCTACACATGTGATATCATCAGTGATGTCATCAATGACATTTGTGATGGCATCTTTCATGTCCTGGGTGTTAGTGCTAGCAGTGCACAGTGGTGCTGGCAGGTATGGGTGCTTAGCCTACCATAACTGGCGAATTTCAGGGGTTTTTCGGTTTTACTTTGAACCATAATGGCACGTTTGTAAAGTGTTTCTAGTGAATTGCACACATTTTTAGTAGTGCAACTTAACCATAACGTCCCCTTAACAAAGTTTTTGTTTGAGTGAATATATATATATATATATATATATGGAAAAATAAGGAAAGGTGCGCACTCCAATTCTCTGCATGACCTTCCAGGCCACTGGTGTACTCCTCCGACCGGTTTCTGTGCCAATACACGTCATCAGGGAGGCTGGGTGGACTTGCAGCTCACCGCAGGTGCAGGTGATAAAAATCTGCTGTAAGGGCTACTGGTAGATGTAGTCATCTGGTCAGCAGAGAAAACGCTCACGCCCAATCCCACAGTGGAGAAAGGGGGGGAGAGTGTAGCCTCAAGTGAGGCACTCCAAAGCCGGGCATATATAACCCTGGTGCGGCACCTTGGCAGGTCTTGAGGATTCCACCCCTCAAGGTCCTGCGAAAAATGGAAAAATAAGGAAAGGTGCGCACTCCAATTCTCTGCATGACCTTCCAGGCCACTGGTGTACTCCTCCGACCGGTTTCTGTGTCAATACACGTCATCAGGGAGGCTGGGTGGACTTGCAGCTCACCACAGGTGCAGGTGATAAAAATCTGCTGCAAGGGCTACTGGTAGATGTAGTCATCTGGTCAGCAGAGAAAATGCTCACGCCCAATCCCACAGTGGAGAAAGGGGGGGAGTGTAGCCTCAAGTGAGGCACTCCAAAGCCGGGCATATATAACCCTGGTGCGGCACCTTGGCAGGTCTTGAGGATTTCACCCCTCAAGGTCCTGCGAAAAATGGAAAAATAAGGAAAGGTGCGCACTCCAATTCTCTGCATGACCTTCCAGGCCACTGGTGTACTCCTCCGACCGGTTTCTGTGCCAATACACGTCATCAGGGAGGCTGGGTGGACTTGCAGCTCACCGCAGGTGATAAAAATCTGCTGCAAGGGCTACTGGTAGATGTAGTCATCTGGTCAGCAGAGAAAACGCTCATGCCCAATCCCACAGTGGAGAAAGGGGGGGAGTGTAGCCTCAAGTGAGGCACTCCAAAGCTGGGCATATATAACCCTGGTGCGGCACCTTGGCAGGTCTTGAGGATTCCACCCCTCAAGGTCCTGCGAAAAATGGAAAAATAAGGAAAGGTGCGCACTCCAATTCTCTGCATGACCTTCCAGGCCACTGGTGTACTCCTCCGACCGGTTTCTGTGTCAATACACGTCATCAGGGAGGCTGGGTGGACTTGCAGCTCACCGCAGGTGCAGGTGATAAAAATCTGCTGCAAGGGCTACTGGTAGATGTAGTCATCTGGTCAGCAGAGAAAACGCTCACGCCCAATCCCACACTGGAGAAAGGGGGGGAGTGTAGCCTCAAGTGAGGCACTCCAAAGCCGGGCATATATAACCCTGGTGCGGCACCTTGGCAGGTCTTGAGGATTCCACCCCTCATGGTCCTGCGAAAAATGGAAAAATAAGGAAAGGTGCGCACTCCAATTCTCTGCATGACCTTCCAGGCCACTGGTGTACTCCTCCGACCGGTTTCTGTGTCAATACACGTCATCAGGGAGGCTGGGTGGACTTGCAGCTCACCGCAGGTGCAGGTGATAAAAATCTGCTGCAAGGGCTACTGGTAGATGTAGTCATCTGGTCAGCAGAGAAAACGCTTGCGCCCAATCCCACAGTGGAGAAAGGGGGGAGTATAGCCTCAAGTGAGGCACTCCAAAGCCGGGCATATATAACCCTGGTGCGGCACCTTGGCAGGTCTTGAGGATTCCACCCCTCAAGGTCCTGCGAAAAATGGAAAAATAAGGAAAGGTGCGCACTCCAATTCTCTGCATGACCTTCCAGGCCACTGGTGTACTCCTCCAACCGGTTTCTGTGCCAATACACGTCATCAGGGAGGCTGGGTGGACTTGCAGCTCACCGCAGGTGATAAAAATCTGCTGCAAGGGCTACTGGTAGATGTAGTCATCTGGTCAGCAGAGAAAACGCTCACGCCCAATCCCACAGTGGAGAAAGGGGGGGAGTGTAGCCTCAAGTGAGGCACTCCAAAGCCGGGCATATATAACCCTGGTGCAGCACCTTGGCAGGTCTTGAGGATTCCACCCCTCAAGGTCCTGCGAAAAATGGAAAAATAAGGAAAGGTGCGCACTCCAATTCTCTGCATGACCTTCCAGGCCACTGGTGTACTCCTCCGACCGGTTTCTGTGCCAATACACGTCATCAGTGAGGCTGGGTGGACTTGCAGCTCACCGCAGGTGCAGGTGATAAAAATCTGCTGCAAGGGCTACTGGTAGATGTAGTCATCTGGTCAGCAGAGAAAACGCTTGCGCCCAATCCCACAGTGGAGAAAGGGGGGGAGTGTAGCCTCAAGTGAGGCACTCCAAAGCCGGGCATATATAACCTTGGTGCGGCACCTTGGCAGGTCTTGAGGATTCCACCCCTCAAGGTCCTGCGAAAAATGGAAAAATAAGGAAAGGTGCGCACTCCAATTCTCTGCATGACCTTCCAGGCCACTGGTGTACTCCTCCGACCGGTTTCTGTGCCAATACACGTCATCAGGGAGGCTGGGTGGACTTGCAGCTCACCGGTCGGAGGAGAACACCAGTGGCTTGGAAGGTTGTGCAGGGAACTGGAGTGCGCCCCTTTCCTCGTTTTTGTCATATATATATATATATATATATATATATGTATTTAAAGCTGCATGCTACAGGGCATCTTCTAAAGCTAAGGAGCAGATACAATTAGACAGTAATCTGCAGAAAATGTACATACATTTCACCTGAAAATTAATGATGTTATGTTAATATGCTCTTATACTGCATCGATTAACCCCTGTAGTAGCTTTAGAACGTTTAGGATTGTATCCGGATCTTAGTCTGCTAGAGGTTATTAAATTAGGGAAGATAAGAGGATGGGAAAAGGCCTCCCACACAGATGGAGGGAATGATGTAGCTGGGGAAGAGTGTTTTGTGATAGCATGTATTCATTGGGTTGGGTTTCCAAGACAGGTTCAGAGAAGTGCAAGTTAATACACAGTGGGCCTCATTACGAGGAAGGCGGCCACGGAATGAACCATGCCGTAAGGGACCGGCACCGTTCATTCCAGGCTGCCTCATTATGAGGTCTGCAGCGGGTCCCGCTCAGAGCGCCTGGCCAGATGAGGCGTCTTTAGCGGGACCCGCTAGCAGAACAGGATGCTAACAACGGGCCCGTCATTAACAGGCCCGTTTTTAGCATTCTCCCCATTCCCATTGAGCCCTATGGGGGCTCAAATGGGAATGGGGATGTACCGGGTCCGGGTCCCGGGAAATGGAATTACCGGGCCCTCCAAGGTCAGAATGGTCTGGTAATTCCCTATTTCTGGAACCCGGACCTGGTACCCGGTATGGGGGTAGCCATGCCGCTAAAAGCAGCATGGCTACCTCCATACTCGTAATGAGACCCAGTGTAATGTTGGATGGATGAGGGAAGTCAGAGCAGGCTGGGCCAAACCTGAAAGTTTGGTGTCTTGTGAGTGCTTATTTTTTTAAAGCATAACATGTTGTATTTGTATTTTATTTGTATTTTATTAAAGCTTATATAGCACTTTTATCCAAAGCGCTGCACAAAGTCAAAAACAACGGTACAAAAATATTGAAAAGTAAGGAAATCAAGTATCAGTTCTGAAAGCAAACAATCATGGACAACGGAGAAGATGACTTTTCAAGGAGACCCGTAAGAAGGAATAGACAGGGATAGATCGAAGAGATAGAGGAAGAGTGTTCCAATGAGGACAAGCAAGAAGCTGGATCTGGAAGGACTAAGCGCAGGGTGGACTGGGAACAGTCAATTTAAAAAGACAAGAAGAACGAAGAGATCGAGAAGGGGTATATAAGGACCGAAGAGCAGTAAGATTGTCTGGAGCTAGCCCATAGAGAGATTTAAAGACTAGAGAGAGAAAATGAAATTTAAGTTGAGAATGAAAAGGTAACCATCCAAGAGATGTAAGTGAAGCTGAAATACAATCACGATAGGAAAGAAGACAGAGTAAGCGAACAGAGGAATGGTATATAGATTTCAGAGGAGCAAGACTTGAAGAGGGGAGACCAAAAAGCGTAACAGAACAATAGAAAAGTCTAGAGAAAATAAGAGAAGAAATAAGCAGTTTAGTTGCATGGAAGGTAAGAAAAGAGCGAACTTTGCGAATGTTATACAGATGAAAGCGACAGGAACGGGATGTGAGAGAGATATGATGGGAAAAAGAAAGATTAGAATCCAAGTAAATACCAAGATTCGGCGCAGTAGGAGGAATAGAAAGAGTAGAGGGAGGAAACGAAATAGGCGATGGTGGAGAAAATGAGTTAGCAGGGAAGAATAGAACCTTAGTTTTCCCGGCGTTAAGAGTAAGAAAGTTCAACACCATCCAGGATTTAATGGCAGAGAGACAAGAAGTGAGAGTGTGGTGAATTTCCGGTGTGAAAGATGAGAAGGATAGAAAAAGTTGTGTGTCGTCAGCATACAAGTGACGAAAGATTCCAAAAGAGGAAATCACAGGAGCTAGTAATGAAGTATAGAGTGAAAATAGGAATGGACTCAAGACAGAACCTTGGGGAACACCGTGCTCAAGAGGAAGAGGTGAAGAAGTCTTTCCATCCCAAGAAACAAAAAGTTCCATTAGAGAGATAAGAGGAGAACTAAGATAGAACAGAACCCCTGAAACCAAAGGAAGAGGGAGAGTCCAAAAGTAATGAATGATCCAACAGTGTCGAAAGCAGCTGATAAATCAAGAAGAATAAGAAAAGAAGAGTGTTTAGAGTGGCGTGCTGACAGAAGAGAGTTGAGCACACACATTAACTCAGTCTCGGTGGAGTGACAGGGACCAAATTCGGACTGAAAACGAGGAACAAGAGATGATTCATTAACAAAAAAAGACATCTGGTAATATTCAAGGCGCTCCAGAAGCTTAGATAAATAGGGTAGAAGAGAAAAAGGGCAGAAATTAGAGACAACAAGAGGGTTATTTGAAGGTTTTTTAGAACAGGAATGATGATAGCCTGTTTAAACGCAGTAGGAAAAATAGATGTAGAGAGGCAGATATTAAAGAATGAGACAAGAAAAGGTACAAAAGAAGGATAGATTGGAGAAATAAGAGCAGATTGGATGGGATCCATAGGAGCTGCTGTTGGATGGACTTTGGCCAACAGAAGTGTTACATCTGAATTGGATACTGGAGTAAAGTACGACAAGAAAGTTAGAGGTTTAGGTGGAGGAGAAATAGCAGTGGTAGAGGAGGATGAGTTAACAATGTCCTGGCGTAGAGAATAAACGTTAGAGGAAAAGAATGTTATGTTATTTAGTGCAATTTTGTGAGGATTGGGGTTTTAAAAACCGATAGGCATGTTTATTTTAAAAAAGGGAAATTCGCTTATTTTATTAACATTGTTAATACGCACATGGTTGCTTACAGTGATACAATTCTGTTTGAAGGGTGTTTTTGTACAGTGGTCCTGTGTTGCCATCTGCTGGTAATGCTGGGGAACTTACTTTGAATAAGTTAGTATTACGAACTCTAAATGAATTCACCCTTAACTGCCACTGTTTCTACATCATTGGCATATTTTTCACAAAAATAATTTTTCCTGAACTGGTGAATTACTGGATATGCTTGCACTTTTTCAATTAATTGCAAATGCAGCGCATTTATTTATTATTGTTTATTTATTGTGTGATTTAGTTAAATACAAAATCATTAAACATCATAGATTCCATAATAAAACCATCTTAAACCAAAGAAATGTCATATAAAGCCAACAGCCGCTTTAGTAAATTCATCACATTAATTAGCAAGCTACCATTGGGATTAACTAGTGCAATGCAAATAAAAAGCCCCCCAAAAAAACGTAAAGACCAGAAGGGTAAAGAAAGGTAGAAACCATTCAAAGAGGCAACATTAATGATTCTTGCTTTCTTTCTTTTTTATTTGATTTAATTGTAGTACAATTTTTACAAAACAAACTATCAGAGTTTCCATTGCAATGTGTCCAATGTCTTAAAATGTTTTAGGGCCTTGCTGTGCTAAGCGCCCATGATCATGATCATATGACTCTGTTTTCCATTTTGTGCTCCTGTACAAGACAAATTTGTTTGAAAAATAATACCACTGTCACTGCCTAGTCTGTTTTCTCCCTGCTCATCAATCGTGTCCACCCCTCCTCTTCATCGACTGTACTTGATATCCCCAAGAATTTCATTAAGTAGGTTTCCCGGGCTTCTTGAGTTCCCCTACATGTCAACAAAAGGTGTCCAATTGATTCAACCTGTTTGACGTTACAATATCGGCACTCATTCGAGGAGGATTCACCTCTAATGGCCAATATCTCATTAGTCTTTAGAAGGTTTAGTCTGATTCTCAAGAAGGTGTGACTCAGGTGCTTATCAGGGAATTCTTTCACATAGCCTCTCACCTCGTTGATTCTTTTTGTGATGGGGGGGACGCTGTTGGTCAATTTATAAGACGTTGTTTTGTCTTGTGTTCTTATCCAATCAAGTTCTGCTCATTTTTTCACCCGCTTCATTGCCCAAGTTACTAGAATTATGTTTTTACCTCCGGACAGTTCATTGTTCAAAATTTCGAAGACATTCGCTGTGGGTTCCATGATGACTTTTCTAAAGAGCATCATGGTGTTCCTCGTCACATTCCCCTTCAAAGAAGATAGGCATAGTTCTTGTCTCATTAAGCAAATTGGAACTGATTGCGGAAGCCTCTACACTTTCTTCCAAAATAGACCTTCAAGTCTGTCCCAAAGATGACTCGGAATTTGGGGCATAGCTTCTGTTCCATACGTTATGCACGGGACTACCTTAGCCTTGAAAAAAGACAGGACCGGAATCAGGGAATATCTTCCGAACTTCCTGTCGATCACCTTTTCTTGGGACGCCAGGGTCTTTATTTTAAATAATAGGGATTCCTCCATTGGTAGTTCAATTCTGCTGTTATGGGAAAGTGCTTTTAAAATACAACAGAAATGTAAGAAAAACCCACCTGAGTTTGTACGTAGTATAAAACCAAGTGTATTCACAATCTAGAATGAGCAAAGAGTAACAGTTCAGACATGTCCTGCAGAAGCATTCTCAAATTATGACGCGTGAGATGGTAAGAGAGGAGAGGGAGTCTTTAGAATAAAATTGATTTTTTTAAGTGAAAACCTTTCGGTAGACTGACACCTCAACATAATGAGAGATTTCAATGTTTGGCTGAGGACAACACTACAACATCTCTGCTCTCACAGATGAAGTAAGTATCACTCCAACTCTCTGAAGCGATTCAAGGGTTTATATTGGAATGTTGATGGGCCCTGAGGCCGTCCATCTCCCTTTCGTCTTATAATGGACCTTCTCCTCAGCCCTGGCACCCTTAAATCCCAGGTTATTACTACTGAGTATTGACCCCTACTGTCTAACAAGCTGGTTAACATTCGAGACTATAATCCAATAGATCCCTGTATAAACTCCCTCTGGGATTTCCCAACTGTCCCTACTTAATCCAGTCATTAACAATCTACTGGGTTGGGGTATGATGCTTTACAAACACAGTATGATTCAGGCTTCTTCTAGTATGCCCTCTCTCGGTTCTCCCTTCTCTCCTCTCTCCTTTTGCATACTCTCTCCCACTCCTGCCACAGCTTTTCTTTCTTTTCAATGTTCTCTGTCCTCTTATGTGTAGCCACCACCCGCTGATGTTCCTCCTCCTGCTACTACTCGACTACTCCTTCCTCCACTAATACTGCTTCTACACCCTACTACCTCCTCAACTCTTATACTCCATCCTCCACACTGCTACTTTGCCTACTGTAAAGTCTGGAGGGGAGTATATGTACTTCGAATGGATTGTGTCCTCCCACGTATTCTCATCTGTGGCATGTAATGTCCAGCTTTAGCTGTTTCAGAAAAAAGTTCCGGCAAAGGCGGTGTGCGTCGATGGCATTGAGTCGATGTCCCTCGAAGGCCTCTGTCAAGGGTGATGTCATCGAAGGGTATAAATAGCTCGCACAGCACCCATTGGCCTCAGTTCAATTTTTCTGAAAACAGCGTTTGCTTCGCATGAAATTCGGCACACCTCATCTGTGACGTACTGTTACTCCATTGAGAAAAGTATGTCTTCTTCTTCGACACTGTCAACACCGAAATCTATTTTTAAGAAATGCTGAGATTGTGTGTCGAAGATTTCTCTAACTGACCTGCATCGTATCTGTCTCTGGTGCCTCAGGGAGGACCACCACACCACTGATTGTTCCAAGTGCTAATCCATGACAGGAAAATCCTTGAGGGAACAGAAGGGGAAACTTAAGGTAGGATAAATCTCCAAATCACCTAAGCCCCAACCCGCTAGGCCTTCGACAGATGAGTCTAGAGACGACACTCCTCTGAGGAAGGCCAAGCATTCTAGTTCCAAGAGTGGTTCCCACCACTCGTTGTCATCTTCAGAGAATTCGAAGAGGAGACACCGAAGGTCGCCTTTCATCGACTTCTTCATCAGACGGTTCCCCTGAAAGGGTTGCATGCCCTACAAAAAAAAACAACACTGGCTGAATGGGAAGCCTTCAGGGTGGAAATGTTGAAAATGTTCAACAAGCATAGCCATGCTCCAGCCGATCCTTCGAAAGAAGCCGGAAAGGAGAGGTCTCAACCGAAAACCCTTGAGCCCACGTTAAAGGACTGATCCGCATCGAGAGCCCTCAAGGCCTCGATCTGAAAAATCAAAAGATCATTTCTGACATGGTGCGAAGTCTAGGTCGTCAACGCCATAAACACCTTCGACGCCAGTGGTGCCTTTGATGCCCGCCAGGCCCTAGACGCCTACTAAGCCCTCAACGTCGACATCGGCGCTGAAGTCTTCGACACCAGCTGCGCCACATTTGCCAGCTAAGCCATCAGAGCCAAGCGCCCCTTCAAAATTGGCGCCGACAAATAAAATGTTGACGACTTCGACGACGTTGAAGCCTCTGGCTACAAAACCTGAAAAAATATCTGCTTCACTCCCGAAGAAAGAGTTCTTTAAGTCTCTGACTTCTATATTTGAAGAAGAAGAGCAATCTGACAATGAGGGAGCCCCATTTGGCTTGCAGTATGGTACACCCAATGTACCAGAGAGCTTAATCTCTGGGGAAAGTAGAATGCAAGACCTATATGAAAACTTGCAAAAAGCAAGTGGGGTTGATACCTCCCCTGAACTTGAATTCGGAAAGCCAGAACCAGGGGAACATGCAGACTCTTCTTATAGACAGCTTATGTCAAAAGTGGTCAAATATTTGGGTTGGAGCAGCACATCTTTGCCCTATGACCAAGACGATCTTACAGACATACTGGACAAGGGTCCACAAACTGATCCCATTTTGCCTTTTCATGGGGCACTGCAAAAAAGGGTGGCTAGAAACTGGGAGACTCTAGAATCTAATCCGGCAGTCGACAAGAACTTGACCAAAAAATACCGCCCCTCCAGTAGTGACCCCGGCTACCTGTCAAAACACCCCAGTCCGGAGAGTCTGGTGGTGCAGGCAGCTACTGCTACTTCGAAACAGGCAGCGTACCCTAACATCCCTCCTGATAGGGCCGACAAGCGCTGATGGATGAGCGTGGGAAGGTATTTTCCGCAGGGAGCATTGCACTAAAATCTGCCAACTCTACTTGTGCCCCCGCAAAGTTTTTGTATACTCTATGTGACTGTTTCTCCATGGCGGCATAGCATATTCCCGAAGGGGATGAAAGGGACGTCTTCTTAGTTATTGTTAGGGATGGCAAAGAAGCCATGTGTGAGTCCCTTCAATCTGGATTGGATTCTGCGGATAGCATCAGCCGATCCATGGCTACCAGCACCGTGATGCGCAGATTTCCGTGGTTGCGGAAGTCGGGTTTTGCACCGGATGTGCAAGCTAGGCTTCTCAACATGCCTTTTTGACGGGTCTCATCTTTTTGGCAACAAAGCTGACTAGAGCCTTGAGAATTTGCAGACCTCAAAGGCGGCTGCCAAATCTTTAGGTACCGCTATTAGGCAACCTCAGCCTTTTCGTCCTAGCGGGCAACTTTGAAGGGGTAGATCTTTTTGCTACTACTCCTCAGTTGGAAGGGCAAGAGAAATGGCCAGTCAAAGAGGCCAGAGAAGGTTTCCTCGTGGTGAACGAGGTAGAGGTGCCAAGCCGGCTCAAGCAGCAGCATCCTTACCATCGGCCTTTGCAACAGCCGCCACAAAACCACTCTGAGGTCATGAGTCACAGTTCACCAGTGGGGGGCAGACGTCTTCAGCATCTAGAAGAATGGCGAGACATTACTTTGGATGCTTGGGCTCTGGAAACCATAGCCTCCGGTTACTGCCTTGCTTTTATAAGAAGACATCAGAACAATCCACCGGCAAACCACTCTTTGAGGATTCCGGATCCGCTCCTTGTGCAGGAAATGTTAACCATGCTAGAGAAATGTGCTATAGAACCAGTACCTGTAGCTGAGAGGAACAAGGGTTGGTACTCCCCATATTTTTTTAGCCCCAAAAAGGACAGAGGACTGAGACCCATCTTGGCCTTGAGATACTTGAACAAGTTCCTCAGGAAGGACAAGAGGGTCACACTTTCTCAGATCCTTCAGGCATCCAACTCCAGGATAGGTTGGTGTCATTGGACCTTCAGGATGCTTATGTTCATGTGCCAATCCATCTCAAGCACAGAAAATACCTGAGGTTCGCAGTTGGCGGTTCTCATTATCAATTTCGAGTTCTGCCATTCGGGCTGACCTTCGCCCAAGGGTTTTCACCAAACTGATGGCGGTAGTGGCCGCGAGTCTCAGGAGAGGGGGGATTCACGTCTACCCCTACCTGGACGATTGGCTGGTCAGGGTGCTCCTCTTTCCAACACCATTTTTTGAAGCATTGCTCAGCGCGGATCGGGTGCAGAGTGCTCGATCCGCGCTCAGCAATGCCACTTGACCACCAGGGATTTGTTTGTGATGTGGGGAGAGAGGGGGCTGCTTACTATGTAAGCAGCCCCCTACCCCCGTCCCCCAAAGCAAGGGGCCACACCTATGGAGACCCCTGGGAGCAGATGGGCGATCATCTGCCCCCAGGGAATGGGGTACAAAAAAAATGTAACAGAGATTTGGGTGGGAGTGGGGGGCCACGAGCCACCAGGTTTTTTTTTCTCCATCGAAGGGGGGTGGCCCTCTCTCCCCACCCACCCTGAGTGGATGGGGGGGCAACTCTTGCAGCCCTCCCTGGGGGCAGATTTCTGCCCCCCTATCTGCCCCCCTTAGCCTTTTCCATTACAAAATTCCCTGGTGGTTTAGGGTGCCCCTCAGCCCCCCCCGTAAAATGCAGCCTACCATTTTCAATTTAGTTTGACCGTCCCCAACCCCATCAGCAGTTCCAGGGAGCCCCGGCAGGGTCCCCAACCTTTCACGGAAGGAGAAGCTTTAACGCAGGCCAGCCAGACCTCCAGTATGGTCGGGGGTGATGTCCCTGGCCTTGGGCACCCTTCTCCAAAGTGGGTCGACCATCCCCAAGCCCAGCCTGGTGCTCTGGCTGGGCTGCGTCACAGCCTTTCCCTCTAGGGAAGAATGGGCACCCTGCCGGAACTGCCACTGGTCTTGGGGACTTTCGAGACAGCCACCTGCCAGGGCTACCTGGGACAGCCGCTGCACTTGGGGAGGGTCGCCCCATATGGGAGACAGCCCACCAAGGCCAGGGACATTACCCCGACTATCCTGTCCTACGTTACAGCTGCTCCCTCCGGGAAAGATCGGGGAACATGCCGGGGCTCCCTGGAACCGCTGCTGGGCTTGGGGACGGTCAAATCACATGGGAGACAGAACCCATGGCCAGGGATGTCCAAGGCCGGGGACATCACCTCCAACCGTCCTGGAGTTCTTGCTGGCCTGTGTTACAGCTTTTCCCCAGCCAGAGCTCCAGGGCGGTTGGAGGTGATGTCCCCGGCCTTGGACATCCGTTTACCATGTGGGTGTACCATCCCCAAGCACAGCCCCGGCAGGGTCCCCTTCCCTCCCCAAGGGAAATTCTGTATCGCAGCCCAGCCCGCGCTCCAGGATGGTCGGGGCTGATGTCCCTGGCCTTAGTCGGGTGTCTCCAATGTGGTTTCACCATCCTTAAGCCCAGAAACAGTTTCAGGGAGCTCCAGCAGGGTCCCCGACTTTTCCCAGAGGGAGAAGCTGTAACGCAGGCCAGCCAGAGCTGCAGGAAGGTTGGGGGTAATGTCCTTGGCCTTGTGCGGCATTCTCCCGAGTGGGTTGACCATCCCTAAGTGCAGCGGTTATCTCAGAGACACTCGGCAGGTTCCCCGTCCTTTCCCAGAGGGGAGAAGCGGTAACACAACCCAGCCAGAGCTCCAGGGCGGTAGGGGGTCATATCCCTGGCCTTGGGCGGCTGACTCCCATGTGGGTTGAACATACCCAAGCCCAGCGTTGGTTCCATGGAGGCTCGGGACATTCTCCGTCCTTTCCCAGAGGGAGAAGCTGTAACGCAGGCCAGCTAGAGCTCCAGGAAAGTCAGGGCTAATGTCCCTGGCCTTGGGCACCCGTCCCCCATGTGGGTCTTTGGCGGGGCTTGTGGGTAATACATTCTGGGGTGATTCGCGCAAGTCAGACATCTGTGGGAGTTACCAGTCATTTAGCCTTTTCCCTTTGCGCTCAGGTAGATGCACCAACACATGTGAGGTACCATTTTCGTCGGTACACCTGTGAGAACGCAGGATGGTAGGACATGTGTTGTTGGTGGTGTATTTCGGTGAGTGGGTGGAGGGAAATATCTGAAAATTGTGTTTTTTTCACCAAATTTCAGACTTTGCCGGGGCTGTGGGTAATAAATTCTGGGGTGATTCGCGCAAGTCAGAACTCTGTGGATTCCCACATGTGTCTTCTTTTCGGAAATGCATGGGGTTCCATATTTTCCTTGGTGGCTTCGACACCCTAAGCCCAAATCTGTAGGATGTCTACGCAAACCCTTTGGGAGTTACCAGTGGTTTAACCTTTTCCCTTTACGCCCAGGTAGGTGCACCCACACATGATAGGTACTGTTTTCGTCAGGACACCTGTGGGAACGTGGGAAGGTAGGCCATGTGGTGTTGGCGGCGTGTTTCAGTGGGTGAGCAGAGTGCAATGTGCAAAAATTGTGTTTTTTTCACCACATTTCTGACTTTACCGTAGGTTGTGGGTAATAATTCTGGGCCGATTCGTGCAAATCAGACCTCTGTGGATCCCCACGGGTGTCCTCTTTTCGGAAATGCATGGGGTTTCCTGTTTTCCTTGGTGGCTGCGACACCCTAGGCCCAAATCTGTAGGTTGTCCACATGAGCAAAATTCCTGAAAATCTGCTCTGCCTAAAGCCTTGGGGTTACCTCTGCTTTAGGCTTTTCCCTTTGCGCCCAGGTACGTGCACCCACCCATGTCAGGTACCGTTTTCATCAGTACACCTTTGGGAACATGGGAAGCTAGGCCATGTGTTGTTGGCGGCGTGTTTCGGTGGGTGAGCAGAGAGCAATGTGCGAAAATTCAGTTTTTTTCAGCACATTTCAGACTTTGCCAGGGGTTGTGGGTAATACATTCTGGCCCAATTTGCACAAGTCAGACCTCTGTGGATTCCCACGGGTGTCCTCTTTTCGGAAATGTCTGGGGTTCACTGTTTTCCTTGGTGGCTCCAACACCAAATCTGTAGGTTGTCCGCATGAGCAAAATTCCTGAACATCTGCTGTGCCCAAAGACTTGGGGTTACTCGTGTTTTAGCTTTTTCCGTTTGCGCCCAGGTAGGTGCACCCACACATCTGAGTTACCGTTTACGTTGGGACACCTGTCGGAACACAGGAAGGTAGGTCATGTGTTGTTGGCGGCATGTTTCGGTGGGTGAGCAGAGTGAAATGTGCGAAAATTGAGGTTTTTTCGCCACATTTTAGACTTTACAGGGGGTTGTGGGTATTACATTCTGGGCCTATTTGCGCAAGTCAGACCTCTGTGGATTCCCATGGATGTCCTCTTTTCGGAAATGCATGTAGATCCCTGTTTCCCTTGGTGGCTTCGACACCCTAGGCCCAAATCTGTAGGTTGTCCACATGAGCAAAATTCCTGAAAATCTGCTGTGCCGAAAGACTTGGGATTACCAGTGTTTAGTCTTTTCCCTTTGCGCCCAGGTAGGTGCACCCACACATGTTAGGTACTCTTTTCCTCAGGACACCTGTGGGAACGCGGGAAGGTAGGCCATGTGTTGATTGCGGCATGTTTCGGTGGGTAAGCAGTGTGAAATGTGCGAAAATTGAGTTTTTTTCGCCACATTTCAGACTTTGCTAGGGGTTGTGGGTAATAGATTCTGGGCCGATTCGCGCAAGTCAGACCTCTGTGGGTTCCCACGGGTTCCCTCTTTCCGGAAAGGCAAGGGGTTCGAAAGGCACACAGCGAATAGGAATTTTCAGCGGCAGGAAAAAGTGGTCAGATGTCGTGCCAAGGATGTCCCTTGAAGGATTCTTTCATCAGATGGAACTCAGAGCCATGGCCCAGTCAGTATGTAGCTACCACCAGCTCATACCCTGCTCTGTGGACAACATACAGGTGCCCGAAAACACACATAAGGGGTTCAAGGCTGTACCCCCTACTCAAGGGGGCCATAAAGATATCAATGGGTGTTGTTCACCAAAAGGAACACCTGAAGAGTTGCACTGCCAGAGGTCTAGGCAGGACCTCAGTGTCAGAAAACACACACACAGAGAAGTAGTAGCACAAGAGTAAGGGGGGCCCTGAACCCCGAAAAAAGGCATTTGCAGCAACACACCTTCACACCACTCCTCCCTCCTCCACACTACTGCATCCTCCTTTCACTCAGACACATTAACTTCACAGTCACCCCTTAAGCCACCTTGTCTACACACCCACCACACAAACACACATGTGCAAACTGCAGAACCTCCATCACTCCTACGCCAGTACAACCTCTGCTGCAACAAAACGTCTACTCCAGTTACCACTCCATCCTTTCACCTGGTGGTTTCTTGGTCGTTCTCCACCTTTGACCTCACACTTCCTGCTTCCTATCCCCAGCGTAAATCTCTCTCCCTCTGTTGTGGTTAGTTGAATCTCCCTGACCAATCTAGCACTGACTTCCCCATCTTAGGCATGTGGGTGGGTGTGAATATCGGAAAGCCATTAGAATGGGGCTAAGCCTGCCACTTAAACTGCTGAGGTTTCTGTGTATCGACGATGATGGCCCTGATGGGCCAATGTTCATGTTCCAAGACCTGTTCTTATGCGGCCTCCAGGTAAATCTGTTGGGAAAGAGTAGTCTCATCTCCCTTCGTGTTCCTGTGGTTTGTCGCGTGAGCTCAGTGGTGTTGCTACATATGATGGCTATCAGCCCGGGAATGACAATTCTCATGTGCTAGGACGTTGTTCTGTGGAGCCTCTCCCTGGTATGTTTCTAGGTGGAAGAGTGTCTTCTGCCGTCTCAGGGGTCGTAGTTCTAGGGAGCTACTTCGCTTCTGTGCTTCTCTGCTCCATTCGGTGGCTCGGCTAGATCATCTGTGGTGCTGCGTATGGGTGCAGCTTGTCATGCGCTGTCTTCCTACACCAGCGTCTCACAGCGCTTCTGGTTTTCTTCCCTCTGGTGGGGCTCTCTCTTTGTGTGCAAGGGATTCTAATGGATTATTTCCTCCCACGGATTGATATACGGATATCCTGCTTGCAGTTCATAAAACGTTTTGACAGCATAGAGTGCCATGCGTCATCGAGACGATGTTCCTCAGCGGCATCCATTCCCAAGCTCGAATGTGACATCAATGATGGTATGAATAGGACAAACTGTGCCTGTTGCTTCAGTTCTATTTTTCCGAATGCATAGCACAATTCGGAACGGTTTGACTCGCCTCAGCGATTATTACTTCAGATTTCTAGTGTATAATTATTATTTCTTCGAGGATGTCTATACTGAAAACATGGTTTAAGAGGTGTGTGGACTGTCACTTGAAGATGTCGATCACAGATCCCCATAGGATATGCCTCTCATGCCTCAGTAAGCAGCACAAGGCTGTTGAGTGTGGGCCTGCCAGTTGCTGACTAACAAAGCTTTGAAAGAGAGGAAGTCTTAACTCGCCATTGGTTGGTCTGTTACTGAATCCTTGTCCTCTAATCCCTTAAAGAGGAAATCCTTGTAAGACTGGAGTTTAAAGGATAAGTCACCTCATAGGCCCAAAAATACTACAAACACTCTAAGCGGTCGAGGTCTAGGAGCGATATACGCCATTCTTTATCTCTGTCTTCTCGAAAGAAATCTTTCTTTCGAGAAGAATTGAGGCCATCATTCTTTATCAACCCACTCCTTGCCCGACAAAAGACAGGTACGTTTCCGAGACAAGTCTGCCTTCGGCAGCCGATTGGATAGAATTCCATCATAAAGTGATGTACTGTTAGGCAGAATTGTGAGCAGTACCCTCTGGAAACACCTCACAAAATGAGGACTACAGGTGTAAGCAAAAAACAACCTTTGGTATAAGTCTGTACCACACACTTTTGGTAGCGAGCTGAGCAGCCAGGCTTATCTCAAGAGGGACTGTGAGCAGTAGAAGATGTTACACAGAACTATCACAATCACACTGGTTCAAGTAGACACTTACACTCAAGGTTTCTTGGTAAAAAGTACTTAAACATTTATTTAAACAGACATTTGAAAAACATTCACTAGTAGAAATTAACTCAATATTAAACACCAATATACTACAGCACAAAACTCTAAGTTGTAGGGACAGTTTGAGCTCCCCTGAAAAAGGAGCCAAATGGCACTTCAGTACTTTTAAATAGGAATAAAAAAGCAGGGCGGATGAGGATCCGGCCAGAGAGACAAAAGCGAAAAAAGAGAGGGAGCGCAAGCCAGAAGGAGGAACTGGCAAGCGCAGCACAGGTGAACGCAGAGCGCACACCGAAGCAAAGGGTAAGAAAAACAGGACAGGAAGGGAGCACAAGAGAGAGAAAAACGCTGCACTGCGCAGAGAGGCGGCTAGAAGAACATGGGCAGAACCGCAGTGAGACACGGCTGAGGAGAAAGAGAAGGCAAGCCATGCGGTGTGCACGGAGAAAGGCAGACTAGTGCTTAGACCCAAAGAAGCACTACCACAGTAGCGGGTTGCAACATGCCGACCGCCGGGAGGAGGGGGAGTTAAGCCTCCCGGCGGTGGCCATGTTGCAAACCACTAGACCGCTGCACATGACGGAGAGAAAACATAGTGGAACACTCAGTTGGGGCTAGCCTGCCAGTGATTCCACAGGTACCAGCTCACGCGGTGCATGACAGTAGGAGGGGGGAGACAGCCATAGCTTACTCGAGAGGATTATTTCTAGAGCTTATGACGATAACAGGAGAGTACCCATATTGGAACCAGTAGATATATGCACAGACATTGAGGACGAGAGAGGGCCTGACAAGTTAAGTTTACTAGGAGATCATTTGACGAGAAGGAAGCATATACGCAGATGCCCTTATTGGAGAGAGGAGGGGTGAGACCTCAGTCCGTGCCATGAAAACACAAAGACAAGGAGAATGTGAAGTGTAGGTTACTATCATTGAGCACGGTAGCAGGGAAATTGATTTATGAGATGGAGAAGATGCCAGCTGGTCACAGACTAGCAGTGGGTGAGGTAAAGGGACTGTTAGTATCGATATTAGGAGTTGCAGCTGATGATGCATGGAAGAGGGCAGGGTTTGCAGGGGTGACGACACAGCACACAATGGGGCGCCATTTGCAAACTGCAGGCCAACAGTATGGCAAGCATTACAAACACAAAACTCAGACACATCAGACATTGGCCCGATTATGTCACGTAAGATGAGGGAAGATGAATACCCTGTGCGGTACATTCAGGACATTCAAGAGCTTTGGCGCCTCAAAACACGAGAGCCTTGGCACAAGAAAATAGCAGTATTTAATCATATTTTAGTGCAGGGATTACCAGAGCCAGTACAGAAGAGCTTGAAGAAACTAGTGGGATGGAAGCAAAGGGATGGCCAGAAATACATTCTACGATAGTTATGGTATGTTATGTTATTTTGCATTTGTATAGTGCTTTATGTATCATTGGTATGATCTCAAAGCGCTGGTAGGTTGAACGCCCTCGGGAACCACAGTTCAAGTCAGTTGAGAGAGTCGTAAAGTGCTTGGGCGCACCAGGTATGTGTGCAGCTGGTGTGGTTGTTGCATGATAGCTGCTTCTTAGCAGTAGGTGTGGTGCTGAGGAGATCAGTTGAATGTGTTCAGTCCGGAGGGGGACATCCAGACTGAGGTTTGGCTGCGTTAGGCCTGAGGAGACGCCTAAGATAGCCGGTATGTGCTAGCAAGGTGTGTTTTATTAGGATGATGGGTAGTTTAATGAGTCATGTTAGTATGAGAACAGCTTTACCGAATGTGTCATAAAACTGCTGTGTTCTTTTTGAATGGTGGTGTATAGGAGAGAGTAAGCGTAGTAGTGTGATATTGTGGTGATCAGTAAAGTGTATGCGACCAGGCACACTCAATGATGTTGGGAATACCTTCTAAATTCAACTTTTAACACAGTGACGCTATTAGGGTATATTCAATGATGTTGGGATGTATGCATCATTGCATACTGTGGCAGGACAAGGTTAAGCAAAGAGCGGAAGATAGGAAGGCAGATGAGGCCAAACTACTGCAGCGAAAGCTATCAAAGTATGCGATGGAAGGGGCGAGTATAACCAGCCCCACCCAACAGACACAGCAGCAGTAGCAACAACCACAACAGTTTTCACCGCCAATGGGAGAAGGGTACATGGGGCGGGGCAGCCCACAGCAGTGATCCCGAGGAAGGGGAGGTTTACAAAGAGGGCGTGGCTTCGGGCCACAGATGCATCACAACCACGGGGGGTTTCAGGGATATGGACAACAGATGCAACAGAACCCAGGAGACTTTTATGGGGGGTTTTCAACCCAAGGGAGGGAGCCACTACAGTGATGGACTTGCGGCCAGCTAGGACACATTGCACGGGCATGACACAATGGAATTGGGGAGAGCATGGCCAGCAGCAATATCAAGGAGGCCAAGAAGATTATTACGTACAGGATCAACAGCCACAAGGGCAGATGCAGGGTACATATCAACAGATGCCAAAAGCACAAGTACAAGCACAGCCACCAGCACAAGCACAACCATAAGCAAAGACACAGGTACCACAGAAGGCAGTACCGACACTACAGTATTTACAAGCACCACAGATTAGAGGGAGCACACAGCAACTAGATACAGAATGATGACGCATCAGCACACATGGAAACTGTGGCAACAGTGCCCGTCCGATGACTTGGAGGGGTCACAATTGTAGGGAACAACCCCTTTACATGGAATGGGTTATCGATGTACCCCCAATAGGACAGCTCACAGACAAACTTGATGTGTCCCATCCTGTCGATCACACCCAACCCTGTGGAGGAACCTCACATAGGGGTGGACGATAGGTGACAAAACGTTTTCCTGTCATGATCACCTCCAGAGTTGTAGAGTTGGGATCAGGCATTCTGAGCAGGAGGGGGTCTTGTTGCAGATCAGTGGCGGCTAGATGGGTATTAGCATGGCAAACCCGGCGTTCCCACATTCCTCAATACCAAAGTTACAATGGGCCCCCATAGAAATCCAATATTCACAACTCCCCTTAAGATGGCCGCCCTGCGGGTCACTGTCTAAGAAATTTGTGAGAACTAGTGGTTGGGAATTGATGACTATAAAAGCTCCGCCCCTGCAGTAACAGGCGCTTCGTGTTAGTTCCGCTCACAGCGGTGTAACGCTACCAGCGCTCAGATCACAGACCTGCAAGACAATAGAAAAATTAATGTTAACAACTTGCAAAGTTAACAGAAAAACTACAGACCTAAGTGTTCAACGTACCTGACAAGAATTTCTGCAGTAGCAGTCCTCTGACAGGTGATTTTCATTATCCGTAGTACCGCAGTTCAGTCAGCGGTCATCTTCCTCAGCCGCGGCTTCTTTGCAGTTCAGTCAGTAGTTTGTTTCCTCGCAGAATCCTCCGACTTCCGAAAACCTGCAAAGACAAGGTACAAAAGTGAATTAAAGAACATTACGACATTATAGCGAGTGAAGATAAAAGAAGCGCTTACGCACCTGAAGCTCCGACAAGCTTCCCAAAGTCTTACCTCAGAGAAGGTGCCATAACTTGGCAACGGAGGCGCGCATGCTTACCTTAAGAGAACACTTCCAGCGCTACCCAAGAGAAAATCTTTTCCTCAATGCATATGCAAAAGAAAGAGAGAATCATTAGATCAACGCCAAGAGAGAGCTGTAACGCTCACCTGACTCCCACGGAGGCGCTGGCCTGGTTCGCGCTGCTGTGACCTCTTCTAAGATGATGCGCAGGGTTCGGAAGACAGACTGGACCGGGCCCCCAAATCTGGCTCGCAGAAGTATCCTTCTGTAGGCGAAAATAGGGGATTAACTGTCTGCAGGGTAATGCAATCGGCCTCCCACTTTCCCCTCTCACCCTCCTCGAAACCCTTCTGTGATTCCTCGTAGCGTCCCACCTTAGGGTCTGGAAGGACGAGCTCTCCATCCTGCTTCTGATGCAGGGGCGCATTGGTATCCAGTTACTTCACTGGATTTTCGGATTGGTGAGAACCAAACTTGCTTGGCTTCCAGGTAAGTTTTTTGATAAGAGGTTCCCCTTGTGTCCATGCATTAATGTACTAATGCTAGTGTCTTTTTCCCCATAGGGGTCGGGGTACGGAATGCCGGGGAACAGGCACCGACCCGAGATGAGAGGTGAGATATCCTTGTAGAAATCAGGTAAGTCTTTAATGAGCGTTTTTTGGTAATGTCTTTTCATTCGCTCATTAACGCTGATGTCTTTTTTTTCCCCTTAGGGGCCGGGGTCCGGAAATGCCAGGATGCGGCGCGGACCCGAAATGAAGAGGGAATGAATCAACAGGTAAGTCTTAACATGGAGATTTAGTTTTCCTTATTCCCTTCTCTCTCTCACCTTTTGTTCTGGTCTTTTTCTCCCTAGGCGCTGGGGCGTGATTGCGAATCCGGATGATCGCTGCTGAACATGGAGGCGCCCTGTAAAGGTGAGTGGAATGCGGCGCTGCAGCGATCGACGCGATGAGCTTTTAAATAAAAGTTTTCCTTTTCAGGATTGTCGGCGAGATATCTCCGGGATGCGGATTTAGCAGGTAAGGACTTTTCCTTCTTCTGTTCTCTTCTTCTCTTCCTTTGCAGGTGATCCAGGATGCTGGCAGGCGTGGCAGAAGTCAGGATGCAGGAGCAGACACGGTGAGCGTCCAGCTGCTAGATGCAGAACAATGCGAAGCACGTGTGGCTGTTCGGGTGGGGTTTAAATAGCTTTGGAAGAAGTTCCAGGTATGTATCCTTCCTCCTATCAGGTATGTAGCCTTTACCCGACCATGCCCGGATGGTAAATTAGTCCCACAGGTAAAGTAGTTCCTTTCAGGCCTCAAGGAGGCCGGGATCCTGCAGCATGGTCTGCATCAGGTAAGTGCACCCAAGCACTCCCATAATGAGCCTGGCGCCTATGGCGCCAGGACTGATGTCTTTTATGAGCCATAGGCGCCAGGACACTGTCCAAAGGGCCCCTATATGGGGTTGCTGGGTCCTTCCTTGGGGACTGGATGTCCGCTTTCGGGGACGCAGGGCTTGAACCGGCTCCCCGGGAGCGGGCATCATGACAAGAGCTCTCTCCTCAGAACTTTATTTATGTTTTTTCTCAAATACTTTTACACCATAATTATTAAAGACTACAGCGCCCGCCAAGAGAGTCAAGACACTTACTTTCAGTGGCCTTTGAAGGTCTTCCAGCCTGAGTTCTTCTTGCTTCTCACCACCAACGTGCCTCTTTATGAAAGCAGGATGGAGAGCTCCCAAATAACAAAACACAGGTGAGGGGGAGAACGGGGCACATAAAACATTGGGGAAAAACCGCAGGGTGGGAAAAAAGGGTGGGCCATAGGACCTTGATCACATAATATTGATTCCAATATTCCCCATATTTTCTCTCTCTTTTGACACAGGGGAAACTCCTGTTTTAACCAGTATTGGTAGATAACCCCGGTCCTAGATCAATTAAGCTCCTGCGAGGACAAGGTAAGCGTTACATTTTGTTTCTTGTTGACAGTGGGGCAACTAGGTCATGTATTAGGGAAGGAACATTTAAATTGTCAGGTGATGTCATGAACACTCAAGGATTCACTGGGGCTCGAAAAGTGGTTCCTTTTACTGATAATATCTCACTATGTAAAAGAGATCACGACTTATCACTACCTTTACTTTACTCTTGACAGACACCCTTAAACATATTGAG
The DNA here is from genome assembly GCF_040938575.1 of Ambystoma mexicanum. Classification (NCBI taxonomy): domain Eukaryota; kingdom Metazoa; phylum Chordata; class Amphibia; order Caudata; family Ambystomatidae; genus Ambystoma; species Ambystoma mexicanum. The sequence goes on from NC_090934.1 coordinate 1,284,987,308, forward strand.
ACAAGCCATCATGAGTAGACTAAACATGAGCATCTCATTCACAAAGGCATAGTGTGCTCAACACCAGGCATGCACATGTTAAATGTAAAGCAGATTGTCCAAGCATATTGTGGACGCACGGTACAGAGCGGGCTGCCAGTGAACCCAGAGATGTTCCAATATGGGACTGACATTGCCATTGCATGGATTCCAGGCATTGCAGGAAAGGTGTGGCGAGTTCCAAGCGAATACCTGTTCAGGCCTGAGACACCATTGGATGAGCCAGAAGGAATGATAGTGTCCATAGAAATAGATACAGTACTGGAACTGTAGTGGAAAGACTGAAGGAGGATGGGACAAGCAAGGTGGTTCTGAGTGCGCGACTACCCTCCCATTATTCAGCACAGGCAGCAGAAGTAGTGGCTCTTATATTAGCACTCGAAAATGGCATAGAGAAGCATGTGACAATTTATTCTGACTCTGCCTACGTGACATCAACAGTACACTCAGGACTGACACAATGGCTCAGGAGAGGAGACGGGACCCCGGTGCAGCATGTGCTATCATTGGGCAAATTGATCGAGGTGATTGCATATCCGAAACAGGTAGCACTAGTAAAGTGCCAGGCCCACACAAAAGGGGAAGAACCTATATCAAGAGGAAATGAAGCAGCAGATCATGAGGCAAAATGTGCTGCCTATTTTGGGCAATTGTGGCATCTGAAGGAGAGACCAAAGGCTTAGGGAGGAGTAAGGAACATGGTGATGAGTGAAGGTGACAATGTACTACCAGAGACACAGATTATGGAGCTGCAGGGAGCTGTTCCCCAAGAGGAGAAGGAGCTCTGGATAAAGAGAGGATGCTCAATGTCTCCGACAGATGCCTTATCGTGGCAGAACAACACAGTGAAAGTGGTCATGCCACTAGCATTGCTGAAGACAGCATTGACACAAACAATTATACTATCCAACACACACAGGAAAGGAGGTCATTGTTACACACATTGGAGAAACGTATTTGTGCCCAAATTTGAATGAACATGTAGCTGATTTCATAAGTAACTGCTTGATCCAATTATGTCATGGATACCACTACATGATAGTGGTGGTCTGCCCATTCTCTAGGTGGATATTGGCAGGGCCCTGTCCACATGCTATGGCCCTTAGAGCGGCTACGTTTCTGGTCAGGGACGTTTTCCCAAAATGGGGTGTGTTTGAGGTCCTGCGGTCTGACAACACCCCTCACTTCGCCAATGAACTATTCAAACACATCACAACCCTTCTAGGCATCAAGCATACATTTGCCTGTGCATACCAGCCGCAAGCAAATGGGGTATGTGAACGCCTGATTGGACTCCTAAAGGAGTGCATAGCAAAAACTCAGCAGCGCACCAGGAAAAACTTGCTGCATTGTTTGCCTTTGGCCTTGTTTGAATTGCACAATAAGCCAGGGTCCAACCATCATTTAACGCCCCATGAGGTGGTAGCAGGACAGCTTATGCATCTTCCCCTGGCTCGTCCCACAAGAGCATTGAAAGATTGTGATAACAGTGCAGATGTGTTCAGACAGGAAATGTATGAATACATTACTTCTCTGGTTTCTAGTGCTTCTTTTATCCCTCACCAGATAGGGAGGCCCAGAAGATGGTGAATAGATCAACTGTGACAACACACCACAAGACAATGAACTGTAGCAAACTGTGAAAGTGGGAGATATTGTTCTCCTGCTGAACTTTGTCAGGCGCTGGAATGCACCAAGATTCACAGGACCTCATGTTGTAGAAGAGGTAGCAGACTGTGCTATTAGGTGGGAAAACTGTATGGAATCACCTTCAAAACGTCAAGCCCTACAAAGCAGTGGCCTCACCTGGCAACAGAGTCTCTGTGACTGACAGGGCCATTGTTCAGGACCTTGATGAACTACAAGTGCGTGCAGACCTAACTGAGTTAGGGAGACCCTGTCACCCCATGGTTAGACGATCCGAAACAGCAGAAGCAGCAACTGGAACAGTTGTACAGATTGATTAAGGATACACTGTTATTTTCTTTTCACACACGCAGGGCTAAGTGAATGTCATGGGTATTGTTTTCCTGATGCTGCCTTCCACCCATCACCCTGAAACCTTTCTCCGACCAGTTTGTGGACTATATAAGGAGACCCAGACGATTCAGAGCACGATCCCCTGTAGTATATTATTTGGTTTTTGTAGAGTATTTGGACCAAGCATACCCACAACTTGAACACAGTGAATTCCCAGTGTTGGCTACATTGAGAGACCCCTCAGTAAGAAAGGTCTGGGCAGAGGTCTTTTCCATTGCAATTAGTGATTATATGGTACACAGGGCTTGAGAGTGCTGACAAATACTGACACAGTAACACCTTCTTTTGCAAATTTCAGGCTGGCAACTTTATCACCAGGCTGCAAGGATCAAGCAGCGTAAGTGGATATGAAAGAAACAATAAAGAACATTATTATCATGCTGTGTCTATTAATTCCCAGTGGCTTCATGGGATTTGCATTTTGGCAATTATATTTTGTTACCACTACCGCTGTACCCTATACTAACATTCCTGCGAACCAAGCAGGAAGGACGACTATGTCAGGTGGACGAGAACACAATGCTGATGAAGTAAGGAGCGGTAAGCGCAGTGTTGACACAGACATGAAGGCAGTAAACATGGTTCGAAGGGATTGTGTCCTCCGACGTATTCCTTATCTTTGATATACGTTTCCAGCTTGCTGGCCTCAGACATTTTTTCTGTAGAGGGCGTTGCGCGTCGACGTCCGCCGAGTCGATGTCCTTCGACGGCCACCGTATCAGCGCCGACGTCACCATGCCCATAAATAGACACGCGCTGCGTCCGTTGCTCAGTTCCTTTTTCCGCGCTTCGTGGGGCCTCGGAACGTCGTTGCTCAGTTCAGTCAGGTTTATCTAAATCTATTTTGACGAATATTACTTATTGTTCTCGACGACTTCTTCATCAGAACCGACGACGCCGCGATCCGGCTTCAAGAAATGTCGAGACTGCGGTAAAAAAATGTCAATAACGGATCCACACAGGGTCTGTTTATGGTGCTTGGGGTCCGAGCACCATTGTTCGGAGTGTGAGGACTGCATGTCCATGACGGCAAAAGCCCTGAAGGAGCGAAAGGGGAAGCTCGAGAGAGGTAAGTCAGCCAAGTCGAGGCATTCGTCTCCTCGCCGTCGAAAACACTCCCATTCTAGATCTCGAAACAGCTCCCACCATTGGTCGAGATCTAGACACTCAAAAAAGAGACGTCGAAGGTCCCATTCCTCGCCGTCTTCGGCGTCCCCACAAAGAGTTTCCTGTCCCACCATACACAGTTCTCAAGCTGAGTGGGAGGAATTCAGAAAGAAAATGTTAAGCGTTTTCGAGAACGCGGCCTCGACCCCCTCGAAGACAGCTGAGGGTGATACCCCGGGTGAAAAACCCAAAAAATCAAAACGCTGCGAGTCGCAGCACCCGGCGAAACATTCCACCCGAGAGCGCCATGAGCCATCGGGTAAGAAGGCACCGTCTTCGACACCGTCGTCGAGGGTTCCTTCAACGCAGTCGTCGAAGATTCCTTCGACGCACGGGTCGGCACCATCGACGCCGTTGTCGAAGGGTTCCTCGACGCATCGGTCGATCGACTTGATGCCATCGTCGACGTCGACGCCGATGAAAGCGAGGACCAAGGCTCCACAGCCAACGGTTTTTTCAAGGGCCTCCGGCACGATGCCGAGACCGTCGTCGATGCCCTCGAGTAGGATCCCGATCCTCTCGAATTCTTCGAGGCCCCTTCCAGTTTTTTCGATGCCATTTTCGGCACCTTCGAGGCCGGTTACATCGGCGTCGATGACTTCGACATTTTCTCGTCCAATAACGACGAGTTTGGCTCCTTCGGCCCTAGAGATGGGCTTTACTCCATTTCAGAGATCAGAATACCCTGGTCTTTCTTCAATTTATGAAGAAAGAGAAGACTCTGACCAAGGAACTTTTGGTTTACAGAGATCCTCACTGCCTCCTGCAGAGGATATCACCTCTGAAGAAAGGAGGCTGAAGGAACTACAGGACTCACTTCATGAGGCCAGTGGACTTGACACTTCCCCAGAAGTGGAATTTGTAAAGCCAGACCCAGGGGAACATGCCGAAACACCTTATAGAACCCTGATGGCAAGAATAATTGAGTTTATGGGTTGGTCTAACCTTCACCTGTTTTCCAACAGGATGATCTAACGGATATATTGGACAAAGGCCCACAGGAGGACCCGTGGTCCCCTTCCATGCAGCCCTACAAAGAAAAATTCCATCCAATTGGGAGACTCCCGAAGTCATCCCAGCAGTCAATAAAAGACTGTCGACAAAGTATAGGGTAGCGGCTGCTGACCCTGAATACCTGTCAAAACATCCGACCCCAGAGAGCCTGGTGGTTCAAGCGGCAACTTCATCCAGCAGTAAGACTGCTTACCCTACTGTCCCACAGGACAGGGATGACAAGAGGTACGACTCTATGCCAAAGAAAGTCTTCTCTGCCTGTAGTGTGGCGTTGAAGTCCATCAACGCCACCTGTACGCTCGCCAGGTTCAGTCACACATAATGGGAGTGTGCTTCATCAGCGGCTGACTGCATACCCGATGGAGAGGAGAAGGAAGCCTTCCTTAACATCATTCAAGATGGCAAAGATGCCATGTGCGAGTCTCTTCAAACTGGCATAGATTCCGCTAACAGTATCAGCAGGGCCATGGCGGCTAGTACAACAATCCGCAGGCATGCGTGGTTGCGAAAGTCTGGCTTTGCTCCAGATGTACAGGCCAGACTTTTGAATATGCCCTTTGACGGCTCTTCATTATTCGGAAAAAAGGCTGATGACAGTCTGGAAAAGTTACAGACTTCTAAAGCAGCAGCAAAATCCTTAGGAGCTGCTATCCGCCAAACTCCTTTTCGCCCCTCAGGAACCTCTGGGAGAGGAAAGTCCTTTCGCTATTATTCCGCATTTGGAAAAGGTAGAGGACAGCCGGCTCAAAGAGGCCAAAGAAGATCCACTCGAGGTGGGCGGGTCAAAGGTACTAAGACCGCAGCAGCAGCAGGTGCCTCTTCACCCTCGGCATCTGCATCAGCCGCCCCCAAACCACTCTGAGGCCTTCGCACACAAGACACCTGTAGGGGGCAGGTTAACTCACCATCTGACGGAATGGCAGGCTATAACGTCAGATGCTTGGGCGTTGGAGACAGTTGCCCAAGGTTACTGCCTACCCTTTCTACACATCCCTCAGAGTCATCCACCGGGGAACAGCTCCCTAAAAGTTCCAGATCCGCCCCTCTTGCAGGAAATTATGGACCTGCTAGAGAAAGGTGCCATAGAACCGGTACCTGTAGCGGACAGGAACAAGGGCTGGTACTCCCCTACTTTCTCACACCAAAGAAGGACGGAGGACTGAGACCCATCCTGGACTTACGGGAATTGAACAAGTTCCTCAGGAAGGACAAGTTCAAGATGGTAACTCTCTCTCAGATCCTTCAGACCCTCCAACTCCAGGACTGGCTGGTATCTCTGGACCTTCAGGATGCTTATTTCCATGTGCCAATCCAACTCAAGCACAGGAAATACCTGAGGTTCGCAATTGGCAACTCTCATTATCAATTTCGAGTTCTGCCATTTGGGCTGACCTCCGCCCCAAGGGTCTTCACCAAGCTGATGTCGGTAGTGGCGGCGAGTCTAAGGAGGGAAGGGATCCACGTCTATCCCTACCTGGACGATTGGCTGATCAGGGCCGTATCTTCGGAACAGGCCGGGACCCAGCTAGATTATGTCTGCCTCTTCCTTCACAGACTGGGCTTCTCCCTCAATTTAAAGAAGTCACAGATGATACCATCTCAGAGACTCCAGTTCATTGGAGCGGTCCTGGACACTTCCCTGGGAAAAGCCTCGCCACCAGAGGTGAGGGCTCAAGATATTCTACAGATGGTCACCAAGTTCCAGAATGCCCAGCGTCTCCCAGCCTTTGACTTTTTGAGGTTGCTAGGCCTCATGGCATCCTGCATCTTCCTTGTGCCAGAGGCTCGCCTGAGAATGAGATCTCTTCAGTGGGCACTGAGAAGTCAGTGGTCACAATTCTCAGGGAGAATGTCAGACCTCCTCCGGATTCCAGACAAGGTAGCCCACGACCTTCAATGGTGAGCCTATTCAGAGAACATCTTGAAAGGAGAACTGTTTTGGCAACCATGGCCGGAGATAACAGTAGTCACAGACGCCTCGCTCACAGGGTGGGGAGCCCATGCCAACGACTTAACCATCAGCAGTCATTGGTCTTCATCGGAGTCCAGACTACATATCAACCTATTAGAGCTGTGAGCGATCAGACTAGCGCTGAAAGCTTTCCTGCCATCAGTACAGGTGAGAAATGTCCTGACAATGACGGATAACACGGTGGCCATGCACTACCTCAACAAAAGAGGAGGGGTAGGATCACTGCCACTGTGCAGAGAGGCAATGCAGCTCTGGTTTTGGGCAATTCGGGAAGGAATCTCTCTATCGGCAGTCCACCTAGCCGGAGAGAAGAATTTGACAGCGGACGCTCTGAGCAGGCAGAGCACAGTCTCCCACGAATGGGAGCTAGCTCAGGAAGTCCTTCAAGAGATCTTCGCCCTTTGGGGAACCCCTCTGGTGGATCTGTTCGCCACAAGCACCAACAGGAAGTGCGATATGTTCTGTTCAAGGGAATTTCCCCCGAGAGGAGCTCTAGGAGACGCGTTCGTAGTGGACTGGGAGTTTCCACTCCTCTACCCATTTCCAACAGTCCCTGTTATTCCTCAAATGATCAGGAGGTTGAGAAGATTCCGGAAAACCATGATCCTAATTGCCCCGGACTGGGCCAGGAGAACGTGGCACCCGGACCTTCTAGATATTTCCATCTGTCCTCCAATCCGTCTTCCACTCAAAGATCATCTTCTCTCGCAGAAGGGAGGTCAGGTTCTCCATCCAGACATCAGAACCCTCAACCTTCACGCTTGGCTTCTGAAAGGTTGAGGTACAAGGATTGGGATCTCCCTGATGACGTCATGGAGGTGTTGCTTTCGGCCAGAAGACCAGCAACAAAGTCTTTATACTGCTGCCGTTGGAACACGTTTTGCAGCTGGTGTAGGGAAGAGAATATCGACCCTTTTTCATGTGATACACCAACGGTGTTATCGTTTCTACTCTACTTGGCAAACTCAGGCCTTCAAGTTGGCACTGTAAAAGGCTATCTCGCAGCGCTTTCTATCTTCAAGCGCACTGCGGAGGAACCATCGTATTTCAAAATTCCTCTAGTGGTACAATTTCTCAAGGGTCTGACTAATGTTTACCCTCCAAAACCATTCTAGGTTCCATTATGGGACTTAAATTTAGTCTTAAACTTCTTAATGGGCACTCCATTCGAGCCACTTCACTCTTGCGCATTGAGATTTCTCACACTTAAAACAGTCCTACTTGTAGCACTAACATCTGCTAGGAGGGTGAGTGAGCTACAACCTCTCTCCTGTAAACCCCCACATACAATCTTCCACAAGAACAAGGTTGTCCTCCAGGTGAAGCCTAATTTTCTCCCAAAGGTGGTATCTGAATTCCATATTACTCAGAAAATTACCTTGCCTTCATTCTACCCTCCTCCCCATCCGGGGAAAGAGGAGGAAAGGCTACACAGGCTGGACCCTAGGCGAGCTCTCAGCTTTTACATCAGCAGAATGGCTAGAATCAGGCAAGCAGACCAGCTTTTTGTAGGATACTCAGGTCACAAGTTGGGACTACCCATAACAAAACAAACCATCTCCAGGTGGATTATCTTGGCCATCCTGGAATGTTATAGACTAGCAAGGAAAGAGCCACCCCAAAACCTCAGGGCTCATTCAACCAGGGGTATTGCAGCTTCTTCGGCTCTCCAGAGAGGGGTACCGGTCCGGGACATATGTGCGGCTGCCACATGGTCGTCCGCACATACATTCACAAAATTTTACAATCCGGATTCCTCCACTGCTCAAGAGACCAGATTTGGCAAGACCGTATTACACTCGGTCCATCCCTAAAGGGATACATAACACTATCACTCCCTCCTCCAATTACATACCACTGCTATGGGAGTCTATCAAAGATAAGGAATATGTCGGAGGACACAATCCCTTCGAAGAACAAGTTACTTCTTACCTGGTAACGTTCTTTCGACGGGATGTTCCTCCGACGTATTCCTTATCGCCCCTCCCATCCATCCCTGCAGTGATAACTTCCCTTGTGGTTGCAGCTTTCGCTCCTTCAAGGTCACTAACCAATTCAGGCATGTCTTTTCTTATACAACAAAACGGAACTGAGCAACGGACGCAGCGCGTGTCTATTCATGGGCATGGTGACGTCGGCGCCGATACAGTGGCCGTCGAAGGACATCCACTCGGCGGACGTCGATGCGCAGCACCCTCTACAGAAAAAAATTCCGAGGCCAGCAAGCTGGAAACGTATATCAAAGATAAGGAATACGTCGGAGGAACATCCCGTCGAAAGAACGTTACCAGGTAAGAAGTAACTTGTTCATCTCACTGACATTGCTCGAGTATCCAACAACATGTGGTACAAACACATGACAAAAGGTAAGGAAACCATTGGGGAGAGCTGTTATGTCTGCTCTTTAATCTCCTACGCCTCTAGAATGTTCATAGCAACTGAAATACCGGCAACAAGAGCACTGTGCCTGATGTATCTTGCAATGCTGTAAACACAATGATGATTCTAAGGTAAAACAGCAACATTGAGATGGATGTCCATAGGGATCTTCCCATATGAAGACAATTACATAAAGACATTAGATATGATGAACAATGGTGATGTTGAAGTTGGCAAGAACGTAGGGTGCACAACAATTGAACAACTTGCAGCCATAAGAGCAGGAACGGCAGTGCTGATGGATCACTACTGGGCATGTGGATCAAAGACGTATGAGAAGCTGTCACCTGAGTGGGAAGGAGTATGCTCATCGGCACATATAAACATGCCTTCGTTGGTAGTGCCCAAGAAGGATGTGAAGCTCGATGACTTCCAAATGATGAACAACAACAAGAGAAAGAAGAGATCGGTCAAGGTGGCACCAACAGCCCAGATAGAGAAGGCAGAGAAGCAGGTCGGATTGAGCAGAGTGAAAAGAGGAGGGAATTACTTTGCAGAGGCATCAGAAACAGCACTTGACGAGATCTCAGCAGAACACAGACTGTTTAGCAGAACACAAATGTTCTTTGCATCAACAATACCAGGAATACAGACGTTCACAAATGCCAAGTGGTTACAGATCACTTGTTGGGAGCGGTGGTAACAATTAAAGGGATGGTCTAGTAAAAATTTTAATTTAAAAAATAGATAGGCAACATAAAAAAAAATACTAGCATTCTCTTTTTTAAAACTTCCTATGTAAAATTTTGAGCTATTCAAGCTCAAAATTCACAAAAGCAAGCACATGGGTGCATCCATTTTGTGAAATGGAGGCCCTCCTGTGCTGGCTTTTGCAGCACTAATGAAGGAAAAGCCAGCCAGCTGTAGTAAACAAAAGCTACCGCTGGGTGGCTTTCCCTTCATTAGTGCTTTAGGCGGAGGACGGGGACTGGAGACCAGAGCAGGAAAGCTGCAGCTGAATCTCGGTAAGTGCTATTTTTTTTTTTTTTAAATTAGCACTAGCTGCGTTTTTTTTCTAAGTTTTCCGGGCTGGAGGAGCCCGGAAAACTTAGAAATAAAACCGCAGCTTTAAAGATGTTGTATTTATGTTTGCGGTTGCTTTTGAAGCGACCGCAAACATAAATACAACGTTATTGTGTTGGAAAACGCTGCGGTTTTTCTTTCCAGGTTTCTCAGGCTCCTCCGGCTCGGAGGAGCCTGAGAAACTCGGAAAGAAAAACCGCAGCGTTTTCCAACACAACCGCGTGTGTTTCTGCCTGCTGTGGCTATCACTTTGGGTCTCCGGTGCTCCCACGGGAGCACCGGAGACCCAAAGTGAAAGCCACAGCAGGCAGAAACACAACGCGGTTATGTTTACATGCCGCATAGTGTTTCTACCTACAGCTGATTTCCCATTTGGGGCTCTCGGGCTCCCCGTGGGGAGCCCGAGAGCCCCAAATGGGAAAGCAGATTCAGGCAGAAACAACGGGGTTGTGTTGGAAAACGCTGCGGTTTTTCTTTCCGAGTTTCTCAGGCTCCTCTGAGCCGGAGGAGCCTGAGAAACTTGGAAAGAAAAACTGCAGCGTTTTCCAACACAATAACGTTGTATTTATGTTTGCGGTCGCTTCAAAAGCGACCGCAAACATAAATACAACGTTTTTAAAGCTGCGGTTTTATTTCTAAGTTTTCCGGGCTCCTCCAGCCCGTAAAACTTAGAAAAAAAAACGCAGCTAGTGCTTATTTTAAAAAAATAAATAAATAGCACTTACCGAGATTCAGCTGCAGCTTTCCTGCTCTGGTCTCCGGTCCCCGTACTCCGCCTACAGCACTAATGAAGGGAAAGCCACCCAGCGGTAGCTTTTGTTTACTACAGCTGGCTGGCTTTTCCTTCATTAGTGCCGCAAAAGCAAAAGCCAGCACAGGAGGGCCTCCCTTTCACAAAATGGATGCGCCCATGAGCTTGCTTTTGCGAATTTTGAGCTTGAATAGCTCAAAATTTTACATAGGAAGTTTTAAAAAAGAGAATGCTAGTATTTTTTTTTATGTTGCCTATCTATTTTGTAAATAAAATGTTTTACTAGACCACCCCTTTAACGCTACAGTGAATGGGTGCAGTGCTATAAGAGAAGAGCTCAGAGCAATAAGGTTGCGAGCGCTCCAGAATAGATATGTTCTGGATCTCCTCAGGGCCATGGAAGGAGGAGTTTGCGCAAAGATACAGAGTTCCTGTTGCACATTTACACCAGCTAACGACGAAGATAATGGAACTCTCTCATATGCAGTAGCACAGTTGGCCCAGATGCATGCGAAAATGAAAGATGAAGCACGAGGAACAGGGAAGGACAAGAGCTGGTTAGCGTATATATGGTCATGGATGCCATCATGGCTGTCAGATGGACTGAAGGTGATAGCAGGAGCCGTAGTGCTGGGAGCAGCATCAGTGTGTGCAATCAAAATCTGCATGGCAAGGTTCAAGAAAACAGCAGAATTGGCTATCGGAATGCAGATCCTGATGGATGTGAACATAGGAGGAATAAAGGATGAGGTTGTCCCAGAACGAGACACGCTGAAATCAAAGATTGCGCAGTGTGAACTATTTTTAGCAGGGACCATAAACCTGGACAATCCGCAGGACCCAAAGTTCTATGAAGGGAAGTGGGTTTGGTGCAATATGCTGTTATATGCACTGCTCATTCGACGACCACACAAACTATTACAGACACCTTGGACGAATAATGAAGATATGGCAGCCCAGAACAAAAGGACGGTTATATATGGATGTGGTTGACAAGTCGACCAGAGGGGAGACTGAAGAGGAAAGGGAAATTCGCCCCCGCCTCCCCCTCTTCCACTCCTATAAGATATGTGACACAGAAGAAGGTCAGGAGAAACCGTGAACGCCCATAGTATTTCGGCCCAATTCCTAGAGCTCCAATGATAGGCAAGTATGTTGCAAGGTACCCTCTCAGCCAGCCCTACATGCCAGATGCGGTACAAGTCTACCCCAGAGTGGATGAGGAGCCCCAGGCTGCAACTAAAGAGACCTCAATCAACAGTATTGATTAAAGCGCCAAGAAGCCATGTTACTGACGTTGTTAGAGACACCACGACTTAACAGCATTAGACATGAAGCACATCCGTACATCGGGACACAAACACACACCCGAATACATATGAAGAACACGAGCGTACAGTTATATAATTAGAGGACAGATACATATATATACTGTCATTGCTTTTGTTATTTTATCATTAGCTGAACGCAGAAAGCGCAAGAAGCAAGAGACCCTGAGTAAAGCTTGCAGACGCTTATATACAACTAATCTTATGGTACTGAAGGAGCACCTAAGGGACCTGACAGAGCCAAGTGTGACTATCATATGAGGAGTATAGAATAACATGGACACTGTAGGAACCGCATAATGGTTGAGGTAAATTACAGCCGGCCACAAGCCTCTCAGCCAGAGCTGAGCTGAGTTGAATTCAGGCTGGACAAGAGCAAACGTGTGAGACAGGACCCGCTGCCAAGGCCACCAGATACGAATGACATTCCATTCCTTGAATGACAGTAACACCAGCTGCAATAAATAGGAATAATTTGTCATAATTCAGAGCTGCAGAGCTCCAAATAATGGTCACCGAACACGTGACCCGAATGACTCAGACAAAGGACAGAAACCAGTGCTGGGAAAGGGAGCCAATCTCACGCCACCAGACATGAGCTTGCAACAAAGATGTTACAATGTGAGACAGGTGTTGCACGAGATGAACAAGCCCTCTCATAGTCTAAAGTGTTACACACAAGTTACAATGCAGACACATAGTCGTCCTTATTAGCTTGAGGAGGTACACTAATAGCTGAGAACCTTTGCCGGTCTTAGTTCTCGGACATCAGTTCTAGCCAACCACAGTTCAGTATCCTAGGGGAGGGTAGCAAGGTGCAAGAACCAATGGTAAGACACTCACACTCCAACATTGTTAGAAATAGTGATTTGGGGATGGACCAGGCCAGCCACCTGACATGCGTGAGCCAGTAGATTAACATGTACAGTGTCCACTATAGGTGGACTATTACTCAGTACCCAATCTAATAGTCTGGTAGGTTTTCTGGAGAGTTACCCAGGTTGTGACGTCACTCTGACGCAACTTTAGGACAAAACTGGCCTGCGAGCCAGGGGATGTTGAGTGGTTCACGGATTTCTTCTATCCTTGTACTGATCCCTGTTGGTTTTGCTGTAATAAACCGTAGTTTGAACTTGCTGTTTTACTGAGTCTATGTTCCTTTTGCGGGAAGGTGTTCCAAGAGTCCGTTAATTCCTAGTGGCCCTTTGGACAATCTGGGAGTTTGTCCTAACAGCATTCATACACTTACACTTATAAACAGCAGGCAGAATCCATGGGGAGTTATTGTAATGCCAGCCCTCATGTAGCAGCATTAACTTTTCTATTTGAGTTTGTAAAGGGCATATGGACCCGGGAGCCACCTGGATTCCCATTCCTTACTACCACTCCAGTAGATGTGTTCAGGAATGCCGTACTTTGTGAGAGATTAACATTTCATTTAATATCTTTTGAAATCTCATGCACATTTCACTTTGCTGGGTTTATATATACATGATCGACTGAACCTCGATCAGTATTACAAAATGACATATAACTTGAAAACTATTTTAGATTCTTAAAATAACCTTTTTTGTTTGAAACTTGACTGTCGTTTGTGTCAGAATTTTCAAAATGTATTATCTTCAATAACGGGTTGTCCTGGTTATTAAATGCTTATTTTCATTTCAGAATAATCGTATCAAAACATCCAAGTACACCATCTTGACCTTCTTACCAATTAATCTGTTCGAGCAGTTCCAGCGAGTTGCAAATGCATATTTTCTGTTCCTGTTGATTTTGCAGGTAATATATATTTTCACATTATAGCCTCTACATGACTCTACTTTAAAAGATAGATGTATAACTTGCCAGTATTTTTCTCCAGGCGCTAAGCTACACATAGAGAATGCATTGTTTATTGAGCTGTTATTTGTACTTTTATTAGTAGACGTACTGTAGGCGTATGAGTGTGGGTTTAGGTGGTTGCAAGTGCTGCATGTGAAGTACTGGAGCGAGTTAGCTTAATCTGAGTAGTGTGTCACGCTATTTCACTGTAAGATATTTGGACCAATCTGTGTGCTTGACAACACGGCAGAAGCAGCTCACCCTGCTGGGGCTTAAAACTGCTTTGCTGTGTATCAGATAAAGAGGGACTTTCTTTTTTTAGGTTCACGTGTTAAACATAGTTTGCAAGAACTACAGTTCCCATCTTCCCCAGGGGTTTAATCTCCCGTCAGTGGTGCGTTAGCGCTGGCTCGTTCTGCAGAGGCCGGTTAATGCCAGTTCGTGCCCGGGACGCATCGGGCGCCATGACGTTCTGCTGGCCACTGATTCTTGTATGCTCTGCTTCAGGCATGGTGGTAAATTGCTTTTAGTGAGGAACCTGGGGCTTCGGCCCTTCTGAAATGGGTGAAGGATGATTACACCGCTGGTGTGCCTACTAATTAACTCCAGATCACTGATTTGCCATGCCACCGAAATTACCGACTATCTATTTGAGAAGAACATTGACATTTGTGCAAGAATTGAGACCTGGCTGCATGAAGCAGCCGGTCCAGCTCTAGCACTGGCTATCCCTCCGGCTACTCGATTCTACAGGCAGACCAGCTCTCTGGGCTGGGGGATGGAGGGGTTGCCCTGATACATCGGTCCACTCTCCAGACCCATGTGGTACAGTTAAATGACCAAGCAGGATGTGATACATTGAATGCTAAAGCATTGCTGGACCATAATACAACCATTGACCTTATCCTTGTCTACCGACCTCCCACGCACATGCCAGAATTCCCAATCCAGCTGTGAGACATAATAGCTCCACGCCTCAAACCCTGCACCAAGGCCATCTTTTTAGGAGATGTTTACCAGGGCCTGTGGGATTATAAACACACAATGACCCTGATTACCTTGTCTAATCTAGGCTTCCAACAGAACGTCCTGATGGGAACACATGCAGGAGGTAGGACCCTGGACTGGGTGGCGAGTCAAAATATAGACATGAATGTAGGGGAAGTGATACCATGTCCATGGTCATACCACAAGTTGATACACTTTCAGGTAGAAGCTGGCTCACAGAGTAGGAAGGTTGAAGCCAAAAAAGTGCTCTCGACATTTAGAAACACACGCCGTTTTATACCGCAGGCACTGGCACCTCTCCCCGAAAGTACATTAAGAGAGTTGCCAAAACTGGACACGGCACAAAGAATTGTAGGTTCATATGAAATGATGATGGAATCGCCAGTCAACACACTAGCCCCAGCTGTAGATTGAAAAGAGACACAAAAAGCTGGTACTCTAGCGAAATTCAAACATGCAAAATAGCCTCAAATTCGGAAACCAATAAGGATGCATACGCAAAGGCAGCTAAAGAGCACAAAGCAGCTATAATTAAAGCAAAGAAAGAGGAATGTGATCAAAGGATCGTATAGGCTAAATCATAGTCTAAAGAAGAGTTTAAAATCCTTAAAGAATTGGAGGTCCTATGCCCACACTTCTATTACAGTTAAAGACAAGAAATGGTGCACGTCATTTTAGGACGCTTTAAATAGATAAAGTCAAAAAATATAGGCTGATATTAGCACAAAAAAGATCTTATTGGCATGCAATTCTCAGACAGAATCCCTCTACGAAGTAAAAAAAAATGTTCGCTCTTCGATTTTGCCCCGATTTCAGAGAGTGATAGGTCCACCGTGCTGAAACGCCTACAACCTAAATCATGTAAAGGAGATATTTGCCCCTCTAAAGTGGTCAAATCACATGCTACTCAGTTGACTCCTATGCTGCCAAAATTGGTTAACTCCTCTTTTAAGGAATGCTCAGTACCAGCTTGCCTGAAGCAAACATGGATTTCCCCATTACTGAAAAAGCCATCTCTTGATCCAGATGTCCGGAGAAACTATAGACCCATTTCAAACTCACCTTTCTTGCTCAAAATTTTAGATCAGGTGGCTTATACTCAGATGCAGGATCATGTAGAAAAATGACAGATCTTAGGGCAGAGGCAGTCAGGCTTTCACAGGGCTCATACTACAGAACTTGCTCTTACGGATCTCAAGGCCAACATGCTGGACATCGTGGACAAAGGATCCACCACCCTCATGTTGATTGACCTTTCTGTGGCATTCAGCCAGGTGGATCATGCCTTGCTGGTTGCCAGACTTTTGCAATCGGCCAGTTTCTCCCCAACAGCAGCCAAATGGGTAGAATCCTGCATGTTATGTGTTTTTTTCCCACTTTGAGAGTCCGCAGCCATCGCTTTTTGCTCACTATACTTTTCACAAAGGAGGAATATCCATTTCTATTTCAGTCTTTGTTCCGCCCACAAGGGCAGTCCAGCACCGAAAAGCCAGGCAGACTTCCTTTGAACAAGACTACCAACAGCAACCCCTGAAACATGTTTCAGCTTGTTGAGCCTCATCCGTGAGGTGGAGCTGTGCCTCTCTGAGAACAGTGAGCAAGGGGTCCACGTCTGGCTTCCCCCAGGTAACTTTGGGTGACCAACCCCAAGTTCCTTGAAAAAATACAAAAAAGATAGCAGGCGCCCCTCTCTAGAAAGAACACGGGATGATAACATGTTCTGTAGTTTTCTCCCACTTTGAGAGTCCACAGCCATAGCTTTTTGCTCACTGTACTTTTCACAAAAGAGGAATATCAGTCTAGCATTTAGTGCTGGACTGCCCATGTGGGTGAGATAAAGAATGGTATAGTGAGCTAAAGCGTGTCTGCGACTCGAGTGGTACCTTCCCAAAGAACAGGTCATTTAGCCATGTTAATTCTCGCAGAGGCACACCTATGGACTATTTTTTTTTTAACTGTAGTTTTTATTGCCATTTTTAACTTTACAAACAAGTAAGAAATAAATGTGACACCCCTTACCCCCCCTCCCCGCCAACGCGCCCCACCCCTGGGTCCCCCCCCTCCCCTGTGTCCAGTTCAGTGTGTCCGCCATGGGAGACTCACGGTGTTACCTCCGTCTCCCTTATCTCGGAGATGTTGCGATGCGTGGCCGTGTCATCAGTTGACTTGCTGCCGCCGTTCCCCAGCTCTTGGGGTCCCAAGTCTGGCTGACCTGCGCAGTGGGGTTAATCCCGTCATCTCCGGGGCGGGATTCATTCTGTGGGTTCAGTGAACGTCCCATCCCCAGGATTGCTGTACTCCAAACCAGTCTGTGAGGAAAGAGCTAGTATCGTTGTTCATCATGGCTGTCAATTTATCCATCAAAAACATATTTTTCACTTTTTTTCAGCCAGTCCTCCTTCGAGGGAGCCTCCGGACTTTTCCATTTCTGGGCCAATGCCACTCTTCCCGCCCTTAGCATGGTTTCCCACATCCTTGGATATCGGTGCAACTCTGTGTCCTCCGGGGGGAGGCCCAACAACATCGTCAGGGGATTAAGTGGTAGACGGTCTTCAGTCACTTCCGCTATCCAGTCCCTCACTTGTTCCCAGTATGTTTGAACCTTCGGACCTTCGGACAGTGCCACCACATGTGGCCTCTGGACCCCATCTCCCCGCATCCCTTCGGGCACCTTGGTGACACCCCCGGGAACATCTTTGACAGTTTTACGGGGTCTCTGTGCCACCCCTGTAATATCTTAAAGTTGTGCTCCATGTCTCCGGTGAAAAAGTTTCCGTTAAATGCGATCTTGAATATTCTGGCCCAGTCATCCTCTGAGATTTCGGCACCTGGCAGGTCATCCCAGAACAAGCGGAAGCTCCTCCTGCCTTGAAGGTTGTACGTATTTAGAACCCTGTACATACTTGAAACCGCCCCCTTCCTGGAGGCCGCTGAGTCGAGGAGTTTCTCGAAAGGGGTCAACTGTCTTCTCAGATTGGTGCCCCATGATTGGTCGCAAAGGATGCCCTTTAGGCATAGGTATTCGAAGATGGATATTGAATCACGACCTAGTGCTTCCCTGAGGTCTTCGTAAGATAGGAATTCGCCGTCCCTGAACATCTGCCCCGCCCATTCCATCCCCATGTCTGACCAGTTCTGGGAGTGTCTGCACCCTCTCCCTCCCAGGTTGATGGGGTGGCCCCAGAGAGTTGACATCGGAGACGGCCATGTGGTGAGGTGAGTGGTTTGGGGGCCTTCTTTCCAAATGTCTCATAGGACTCCCAGGGTCGGGTGAGATCGTAAGTGTGTCGGGATCTCCCTGCGAGGTGCCCATAGGAGGTTGCGGACCTTCTGGGGGTGGGCATCCATATCCTCCAGGTAAGACCAATACGTTCTCAGGCCCTCTTTCATGTGCTCCAGGAGGACGCACAGTTGGGCAGCACAGAAGTAAAGGTGAAAGTCCGGCAGCCCGAAACCCCCCTCCTCCCTTGGTAGGGTCAAGGTGGCCTTTCCAGTTCTCGGGGTCTTCCCTTGCCATACAAAGTCGCGGACCCCATTTTGTAAGTCTCTGAAGTTCTGCGCTGGGAGTCTGGTCGGGAGTGCCGTGAACAGGTACAGGAGTCGTGGCAGAATGTTCATTTTGACAGCCGTCATTCGGCCATACCACGAGAGGATCCTTTTGCCCCATCTCCTCATATCGGAAGTGATCTCCGCCATCATGGGGCCGTAATTGGCGGGGCCCAGATTCGAAATGTCTCTGGTGAGGAGTACCGCCAAGTATCGTATGGCGACCTTCTCCACTTCAATCCCATGGAACCTGCTCAGAGGGTCAAGCACTGAGTCCGTTGTTCGCATTGGGAGCAGGACAGATTTTGCCGTGTTTATTTTTAGGCCAGAGAAGCGACTAAATTCTGACACCAGGGTCAGGAGGGGGGGGAGAGAGGAGCCCGGGTCTACCAGGTAGGCCAGAATGTCATCCGCAAACAGGGAAAGCTTGAATTCAATCTCCCCTCTTCTTATTCCCTTAATGTCTGGGTGAGCTCTGACCGTTATTACCAAAGCCTCCATTGTGAGGACATATATCAGGGGGGAGAGTGGGCACCCCTGCCTCGTCCCTCGGGAGAGGGGGAATGACCCAGACAGCGTCCCGTTCACCTGTACCCTAGCTGTGGGAGCTCTGTAGAGTGCAGTTACCCAGCTCATGATGTGGGTCCCATGGCCCATTCTGTGAAGGAGAAGCTCCATGTAACGCCACTCGACCCTGTCAAAGGCCTTCTCCGAGTCCAGTGAGAGGACACATGCATTGAGTCCCGATGTTTGGGCAAGGTGGACCAGGTCCAGTGTTTTGCGGATGTTATCAGACCCCTGTCTTCCGCTTATGAAGCCCACCTGATCTCCATGGATTAACTTCGGCATTATACCTTCCAGCCGCTTCCCCACCACCTTGGCCAAGATCTTAATATCGATGTTTAACAATGATATGGGCCGATAGGAGGAACATTCCGATGGATCCTTTCCCTCTTTGGGCAAGACTACTATCACGGCTCCCATCATGGACTCGGGGAGTATGCCCCCCTCCAATACCCTATTAAAGACCCTCACCAAGTATGGGATCAGGGAGGACCGGAATTTTTTGTAAAAGAAGACTGTGAAGCCATCCTCCCCGGGGGAAGTTCCGACCTTCATTCCACTAATCACCTTGTCCACTTCATCTTCGGTTACCGGGCCCTCTATCCCCTCTGCCATTTCCCTCGAAAGGGATGGGATCTGTATCGAATTAAGGAAGCTTTCTATCTGGGCATCATCCCCATCATATTCAGAGGAGTAGAGGGTTTTATAATATTGGCGGAAAGCCTCGCCGATATGGGAGGGAGTCGTTGCCAAGGAGCCCCTGAGCGTCCCTCACTTCCTTCACCCTCCTGCTTCTCTGAACCTCCCTCAACTTCCAGGCTAAGATCCGATCTGCCCTGTCCCCTTTCTCATAATATTTTTGTTTAACCATTTGGAGGCTCCTTTCTGTTTTGTGTAAAAGTAGATCTTTTAGCTGTAGCCTGCAGTCTTCCAGAGCGGTCACCCGGTCACGCTCTAATGGATGCCCCGGGGAACTCACCGGTTGGAGACGGGCTATTCTTTCTCTCAGAGTTTTCTCCTGGATCTCCCTCTCCCTTTTCCTTTGGGCCCCTATTTTTATGAGGACCCCTCGCAGGGTAGCCTTGAAGGCGTCCCAGAGCGTGTGAGTGGCGACCTCCCCATTATCGTTAAGCTCAAAGAACTCTGTTATGGAGTCCAAGACCTCCTGAGCAAGAACCTCATCTTTTAATAGGGCATTGTTACACTTCCAGCGCCCTCTGCGTTCTCTGCACCACCCCATCGCTACGGTAACTCTGGCCATGTCGTGATCTGACCAGGGCACTGGGTCTATCCTATAGCCTGACACATATGGTCGGAGTGTATCATCTACCAGGACATAGTCTATTCTGGAGAAAGAGTTGTGTATGGCTGAGTAATAGGTGAAGGATGGGATTCCCACTCTGGGAGAAGGAATTGTATCTGTTAGTCTCAGGTCCGCATTTACCTTCTGGAAAGACTGTGCCATGGCTTCTTCTGCTGCTCTGGGAGTAAGGGGGTCTACCCTTTTCCTGTCCATGATTGGGTCGAGGACCATGTTGAAGTCTCTCCCCACCACCAGTGGGCCTTGCATGAATAGTCTGATCCTATCTCTTACTTCTTCCCAAAATAGGGCCTGTCCTTCGTTCAGGCCATACACTACAGCCAGAGTAAGGGGGGAGCCCTGTAGGGTGCCCCGAACCAACAAATACCGCCCTTCCGGGTCTTTTAAGATGTCTTTCTTCTCAAACCCCACGTCCCTTGCCACCAAGATGCCCACCCCTCTTTTTTTAGTCCTGTGGGATGCATGAAAGGCCTGCTCGATTCCCCCCCCCCCCGCAACCTGGGCTCCTTTCCCCTTGCACAGTGTGTTTCTTGCACGAACAGCAGGTCTAGTTTAGCCCTCCTAAACTCCCTGCAGATCAGGGACCTTTTCGTAGGGGTATTCAGCCCCCGCACTTTCAGGGTACCCACTCCCAGGGCCGGCAAGCTATCAGCCATAGTCTATGATTCCCGTTCTAATGGTCAGCAGCATCGCAACAATTCTCCTTTCTCGCTCTCCATGAATCGACTTTTGGACACTATTATAACGTTTCCCCAACTGACCCCCAAACCCCTTCCCTAACAAACAAACCCCAACTCGTTCCTGCCTCCCCACCCCCTGCCCCGGCGTCCAGCCAGATAGTTCAGCCATCTCTGGCACTTTGGCCGGACCACCAGCCTGCCCCTCTCGGCCAGGCGATCGTTACCAATCACATTATCGTGACCCCCCCCCCCCTTTCGACCTCCTCCCCGCTATTGGTCCCGCTAAACTTGCTTTCCATGGGGATTCTGGCTTCCTCTTTACCTCCTGTCTTTGCCGAATCACCATCCCGCGGGTGAACCAAAGTCCATTGGTAAACTCAAAAGACCACACTCGCTCTGGGACTCCCTGGCGTTTACCCCTCAGAGTCATTCCGTTCCCCCTCTTTTGCTGGGGAGGGCTTGTTCATCCTCCTAAATTTCCCTGCCCCTGATTTCTTCCGTCTTTCGCCCGGTGGGCCTGGGCCACCCGATCCACTCCTGGCCGGCCCCAACGGTTCTCGTCGGGGTGTTGTGTCAGACACATAGTCCTGGATGGCTTTCTTGATATCTTCCTCCGAGATCAGTGTCGTTCGCTGGCCTAGGTATTCGAATGTTAGGGAGAAGGGGTAGCCCCATCTATATCGCACTCCGTTCTCTTTCAGCAGCTGTGTGAGCGGGCGGCACATCCTGCGTTTAGCCAGGGTGTATGCCGAAAGGTCCTGGAAAATGGAGATTTGGGAGTTGTTATACGTGATCTCCTGGACTTTGTTGGAGGCCTCCAACACCCGCATCTTTTCCAGGTAGTAATGAACCGGACTAGGATCGACCGGGGGCCCCCTGCCCATCCTCCCGCTCTATGCACCCCATCAAATATGAGTTCAGTGGTCATCTCTTGTTCAAAGAGGAGGGCGATGGGGATTCCAAGATGGCCGCCGACACCAGATAGACGTGTGTCGACGGCGCTCCAGTCTCCTCCTTCTAAACTATGCGGTTCCACCACCCCTAGCAGGCTAACGAGAGGCTGACAATATCGTGCGGTGTCCCCCACACAGGAGTGCATCCACGACCGTGACAACGTCCAGCAAGGACGAGAAACAGGAACCCGAAGTCCGGAGCCCCACAGAGGGAGGGGACACCCCAGGCCTGGTGGAGGAGGCGGCCCTGCTCCCACCTCCCCAGACGACAGGCGGAGGGGAATAAGCCACAGGAGAGTGAACGGGAGCCCCCGCCATCCAGCGTGTGAGCCTGAGCCCCCGGTCGTCAGCAGAGGCAGTGGCGGGCGCGGAGCCCTGCACGGAGAAGGAGAGGCAGGCCCAGCACTGATCTCGGGCCGAGAGGGTCCGCTGGACTTGGCCGCGGCGGGGAGGCTCGGGGGCACGGAGCACACGTACCCCCGCGGGGATTCGGATCGGCCCACGAGAGGGCACACACAGGATCTGGGCCCAAATTGAACGGGCCCCCAGCCGACATCACTGCGCGGGAGGCGGGATAGGACCTGGAAGCCGCCTGCCTGCGCAGGAACCGGCAGATCCCACCAGAGAAAGGAGGACTCCCATCGGGGTAGCGGGCACTCTACTGGCCCCAGGAGGACGTCGGCCGGCGGGCGGCACAGGTGAGGGGGCGAGGGCTCCCGCTGGGAGGGAGACCAGGAGTGCGGTGGTGGGCGTGGGGCTCCGGGGACCCCGGCCCTGAAGGAGCACTCTGAGTGGGCTGCCCCCTAATCAGCCGAGGCCCGGAGCGAGGCGGCGCGGGCCCCCCTGCGGGTTTGGGGCCCCCCTCGTCCAACGCCTGACCCAGCGGCCACTATAAAAAAAATAAATAAATAAAAACACATGCAACACACCTCGGCCCTGTGCCTGCTCCCGCCGGCCGCCAGAACTAGAGCATGGCGCAAAGAGGCTGATAGGCCCCCTCTCCCGTTGCTCGACCATCCCGGGGGCCACAGCACCAGGACTCAAATAAGTTCAAACCCGGAGCGGGGGGATAAGTGCAGTACTTCACGGCTCATTAACTGCTATCTCCAGTCACAAACAGAGCTTAGCATCCAGCTGTGGAGGGTCTCTACACTGGTGCTGGTTCTCCCCGGATCCGCAGGGAGACTTTCACTCCGGGTATAAAGCCCAACTGGACATTAAAGGGAGAGACATTAAGGGCACACTCTGTGAGCCACAGCCGGAGGGCTCGCTTGGGGGGGGTGCCTGTGCGCTCGGGGGGGCTCTCCAGCCGGGGCCCTACCACTGCAGCAGAGTCGCCTGGCCACCCGTACACGGCTGAATCCCATAACCATGGCCGCCAAGAACAAGAGCAGGACAAACAAAAGCTGAATGCTGCAGGTTGACGCATCAGGCCCCCTCGTAACTATGTGGGCGAATAAAGATGCTAACGAAGAGCGCAGGAGTACACAAGAGGGAACCACGGGACAGGAGCACCTTGGGAATCCTGACCTAACAGCACAAATCTCACGCCAGGACCTACGCGGGGAGATGCTCTCCCTTCAAACTTCATTGGGAAGAACATTTCAGGATCAATTCCAACTGATGAGATCCGACATAAACCAGGCGATGGCAGAAATTAAGCAGGAAGTGGGCCAGCTGGGAGAGAGAACGGACCTCGTCGAAAAAGGCCTACAGGAGGTGGCTAGAGAAACGACAGAGAATAGCGAAGCAATCGAGAGATTGGACACGGCGACGCAGAACCTAGAAATCAGAATGGAAGACATGGAAAACAGGTCTCGTAGGATCAACATCAGGTTGAAATTTCTGCCGGAAACGGTACGGGACAGAGACTTAAACGAGACCATCCAAGGGATCTACGCAGAGCTGCTGGGGGAGCCCTCCCCTGACAAGCTGGACAGGATTCACAGAGTGGGCCACCTCAACAGGAACCCGAGAGCCAGGCCGCGAGACGTGCTGGCCGCATTCACAAGGTATGCCCAAAAAGAAGCGGTTCTCAGGGCGGCCAGGCAGAAAGAGCCGATATCCTATAACGGTCAACGGATCGAACTGTACCAGGATCTCGCCAGCAGTACCCTACGCAAACGGAAACAATGGAGCCCAATCACTTCCAAACTTAAAGCACAAGGGATCAAGTACAAGTGGACCTTTCCATTTGGGCTCCTGTTCGAGTGGGCAGGCACACAAAAGCGGATAACCACGATGCAAGAAGGGGCGGACATCCTGCAAATTGAATTGTTTCAGGAGCTGGACCAGGAGCGCGGAGCGACCGGATCGGGAAAATCATCGGAAGCCGGGGCTGGGACGAGACCCAGACCATGGGAGTGGACGGTTGTGGGGGAGGGGAAAAGGAGGCGACCCGCCCGAGGGGGCCTGCCGGGAAGGGAAAGGAAATAGAACCAGCGGCGGAGGGGACGGCACGGGAGGAAGAGGGCTGACATGAAATCGGGACAATCATAAGGGGTGGTGGACAGAAAGGTTTATTCAAGGAGGGGAGGAGGGGAGACGAGCAAACATCATGGGATCAGCGAGGGCGAGGAAGC
Organism: Ambystoma mexicanum; assembly: GCF_040938575.1. NCBI lineage: Eukaryota > Metazoa > Chordata > Amphibia > Caudata > Ambystomatidae > Ambystoma > Ambystoma mexicanum. Next base: position 1,285,011,559 of record NC_090934.1, read on the forward strand.
CTGGAGAGAGGAGGAGGGGGACGGGAAGACCTAGTGGCAAGATCTTCAGGGGAGGGGATGGGGGTGGGGGGAAGGGAGTCAGAGGGGGAGGGGGATCCTCCAGGTGCTGCCAAAGGGACACAGTGAACATTGCAAAACATCCGGGATCTCGGAGCGAAGTGAACGTAGGGAGAGGCAAAAAGTGGGGGAACACACTCAGCAGAAACAGGAGACAAATCACCATTCAAATGGGTAACCCATAATGTCAGGGGGCTCAACTCGCGCTGAAAAGGAAAAAGCTTGAGCAATTCACGAAAAGGGGAAAACCAGACTTCCAGGGGCTACAAGAAACACAGCTGCTCCGTAAAGACCAGGGCCGACTCAAGCTAAGGGGGTTCGACCAGGTGTACCAGGCATCAGGACCCACAAAAACGGGAGGGGTGGCGCTAGCTATCAGGAACTCGGTAAACTTCAGGGAAAAGGAGACCCTCAGGGACAAGGAGGGCAGATACATAATAGTGAGAGGCAAGATAGCGGAAGTGACTTGTACTATTGGGGTCATTTACGCACCCAACTCGGGGCAGGACTCCTTCCTACGGAGCATCCTCGGAAAACTAGAGGAGTGCGCAAGGGGACAGATAATCATTATGGGGGACTTGAACATAGCTTGGGATAAGGCCAAAGATAGATCAGGGGGGGCCAGGAGCACGGGCGGGGGCGCAGTGGCCTCGACAGGGCTGAGAGATAAAATGGCGATCATGGGGCTGAGAGACGTCTGGAGGGAACTGAAGGGGAACGCGGAGGGCTACACCTTCCTCTCTGAAGTTCATGGGACACAGTCCAGAATAGACTATATCTGGGTATCAGCGACCTTGGTGGGAAGGGTCAAGGAGATAGAGGTGGGACCCATGGGAATAGCAGATCACAAAATACTATCAATGCAGCTGGAACTGGGAAGAAGGAGTAGGGGGGGTGTGGGGATGGATATACCTGGAACACGTGCTGAGGGACCCCATAATAAGGGAGGAGATAGAGGGAAAGATGAGGGAATTCTTCAACAATAATAAAAGGGGAGACATGGCAGAAGACATAAGATGGGATGTGTTTAAGGCTACTATGAGGGGGGAAATCATAGCACTCAAAGCACAAAGACACAAGCAGCTGCTGGCCCTGGAGACCCGGCTGGAGGCAGAGGTCAAGGAAGCAAGGAACAAAGTAGCCGAGACCCCCAGTAGACCCAACCAGAGGGAATACAGGAGGGCGGTGGGGCAGTTGGGGATCTTACGAACCAAAAAAGCAGAAGGGGCCCTACTTTACGTGAGACAAAAGTTCTATGCTAAAGGGAACAAAGCAGATGCTCTTTTGGCACGCCTCCTCCGGGGAGCGTCGTCAAGAAATACAATATTGGCCCTAAAGACAGAAACAGGCGATAGGGTTACTCAAACAGAAGATATTCAAGATACCATGGCCAAATTCTATGAGACATTATACACTTCACAAAACACCCACGCCCAAGCCCAGGATGCATTCCTGGAAAAGGTAGGCCTGCACAAAATAGACGGAGACGCCCAGCCGGGTCTACACCAAGAAATAACGGAGGACGAAGTGAGGGGGGTTATCAGGAACCTGCCCGCGGGCAAAGCCCCTGGTCCAGACGGGTTCTGAGCAGCATTTTACAAGTCCTTTGCTGGGCTGTTGGTACCACAATAGACCTATCTCTTTAACTCCTTTGGAGATAGAGGGCAAATAGCGCCATCTATGAAGGAAGCCAAGATCTCCCTGATCCTGAAAACGGGTAAGGACCCCCTGGAAAGATCTTCCTACAGGCCAATAGCGCTCATCAATGTAGACGCTAAGATCTACACAAAAATCCTAGCCAATAGGCTGGAGGGGCTCCTCCCGGACCTGATTCATCAGGACCAGGCGGGATTTATAAAGGGAAGGCACACAGCGGACAATATAAGGAGGGTGGCACACCTAGGGGAAAAGGTGGAAAAAACTCACACCCCGGCGGCCATACTATCTCTGGACGCTGAAAAAGCGTTCGTCGGGGTAGAGCGGTCATTCTTGTTTAAGGTTATGGAACAAATAGGTCTTGGAGGCGCCTACTTGCAGATGGTCAAGGCAAACTACGAGGGGCCCTGAGCGAGAGTGGTAGTGAACAGCACGACACCGAGACCGTTCCAACTCCAAAGAGGCACGAAGCAGGGATGCCCCCTATCGCCCCTGCTCTACGCAATCTATTTAGAACCCCTCCTACAGGCCATTCGGGAGTCAGAGGGAATACAGGGAATCCCATTTGGGAGCAGACAGCATTAAGTGGCGGCCTTCGCCGACGACATGCTACTCGCCATGACCAACCCCATAGAATCATGCAGGCAGAGTAGACTATTACTCGGGGAATTTGGGGAAGCGTCCGGATTACGCATAAACATGAACAAATCCGAGCTGATGGACCTGACGCTGGGGAAAGAGGAGAGGGAAGAGCTAAAAAGACTAACACCATTCGCATGGCGGCCTGGGGGGATCACATACTTGGGAGTAAGGATTACCCCGGCTCTCACAGGATGGTATGTGGCAAATGACCCCCCCCTAATGAGAAGTATTAAAAAAGACCTCCACAGGTGGCGGAGTCTCCGGATCTCCTGGCTCGGGAGGCTCGCGGCGATAAAAATGGTCACACTGCCAAGGATGCTCTACCTATTTCAAGCCATCCCCCAAACTGTTTCAGCAAGCTTCTTCAGGGAGCTCCAAGCGGTAACGAACTAATTTATCTGGGAGGGGAAAAGCGCAAGGATAAGCAGGCAGCAACTCATGGCCCAGAGGAAAGAAGGGGGACTAGCCCTCCCTAATTTCCGTCAATATTATGAGGCAACCCAGCTAAGGGTCATTAGGGAATGGCTCCATGAGGGGGAAGAAAAACACTGGGTTAAAATGGACAGGGCCGTCACACAGCATGATCTAGGGGAGGTCTTGTGGCTACCTAAGCAGCACCGACCAAAACACATGTACGAGAGCTCCATCACTAAATTAGTGGCGGATAACTGGGACAGGCTGGTTAAACACAAAGAGATCACAACCTACCCGTCCCCCTTCACACCTATATTTAATAACAAAGAGTTCACTCCTGGGCTGGAGAGGGGGGCATTCAGGAATTGGCGGGAAGGGGGTTGCCGGAGAATGAGAGACATGTTCATAGGGGGGGAAATCAGCACCTTTATGGACTGTAAAAGGGACTTCGCCCTGGGGGAGGGCGAGAGACTGAGATATTCCCAGCTGCGCCACTGGTTTCTCCACCCCACAAATAAGGAGGCGGCCACTAGATCTCCGACCCACTTCGAGAAATTCTTAATTACTAATGACGGCTCGAAAGGGCTAATCTCGCAGCTGTACAAGATTCTAGACAAAGCTGTTCCGAGGGCGCAGTGGGCATATATGGGAAGATGGGAACACATACTGGGCAGGGAGATAGAGAAGAGGGAATGGGAGAAGCTTTGGAGGAAAATCCCCAAACTAGCGAGAGCCTCACAAACCCAGGAAGCCTGGTACAAAATACTCTATGGGTGGCATTATACTCCAGCCCGCCTGCGCAGGATGTACCCGGAGACAACGGGAATCTGCTGGAGAGGCTGTGGGCAGGAGGGCACAGCGGAACATATCTGGTGGAGGTTCCCAAAGATAGACCCATTCTGGAAGGAAATCTGTCAAGCACAAGAACAGGTGTTCGGATCAGGGGGGAACACGCCCCCGGAATGGACCCTCCTGGGCCTCCGACCCGAGGAAGCGGCAGGAGAGCCGAGAGGCAGAGAAAGAGCGCGGGCGATGCTTACTATAGCCGGAATGACAATGATAGCCCAGAGGTGGAAAAGCTCTGACATTCCAACATTCCAGGACTGGCTGCGTAAAGTGTGGGAAATCGTGGCAATGGAATGGGCCACATATGCAATGAAAAATGTAATGCAGAACTTTGCAGGCGAGTGGGGGGAAGTGTTAACTTTTCTCAGAGACGACTTCAGGATCGGATGGCGTCCGCAACGTTTAAGACTGTTAGATCTGCAATGACCCCGAAGAGACACAATGAAATTACGGGAAACAACGGAAAACCTGAGGCAGCACCGCGGGATGGGGGTGGGAAGGGGGCGGGGGAGTTATGGGGAATGTTATATCTGTTGAAAAATGTAATAAAAAGAATTAAAAAAAAAAGAGGAGGGCGATTATGTTCCGCACCACTCGGGTCAGCTCTCTCTCCGTCTCCCCCTCCGTCTCCGGAACCCCAAAAATCCTGAGGATGTTTCTCCGCTCCCTGTTCTCGAAATCATCCATCTGTCTTGACCTCTCCTCCTCTCTTTTTTCAAGGGCAGCTAGTCTCATGTTTACCTCTACTTCAAGGGTTGCCGATGAAGATTGATTGGATTCAACCTGTCCTCAACTTTGTCGACCCGTTGGTCAATTTTTTCAAACTTTTGGGCAATGTCCGCACCCATATTTCGAATTTCTTGCAAGATGGAAGCAAAGCCCCGCTCCATTGCGGCCGTTTAGGGTGCTGAGGATTCCGGATGGGCCATTACCTTACCGTGGGGCGGTTCTTTTGCGGGGGGGTCTGGGTCTTGGTAACGATATTTTTGCAAATTCCTTTGCCAGTCCATCAGGTTGCCCGCCCGGGCTCTCTGTCAAAGGTACCTCAGATCCTAGTGGGCCACAAGCACACCTCGCGTGTTTCTTCGGTGGAGGCGCTCTTCAGGGGATGGAGGCGGGAGGCGGTGGCCACCCCCTAACACTTCAGCGTGACTCTGCTGGATCTTGGTAGTTGCCCCAGCCTCAGGCGGGGGCCTCACACCCAGGGCGGCGACTGCAGTGCCTCCGGTGCCCCTATTTATCCTCTTGAATGGGGGAGGGGTGCTTTTGCCACCACGGGGTGGTGGACTGCTGGTCTTTTCACGATGTTGGAGGCCCCTCTTGGCAGGGTACACTTCCCCCCCCTTCTGCGTGATCCTGCTGGATCTTGGTAGTTGCCCCCGGGCGGGCACACACCCCGCTAGCCTCAAGCGGTGGCCTCACACCCAGGGCAGCGACTGCAGTGTCTCTGGTGCCCCTTTTTATCCACTGGGGTGGGGGAGGAGTGCTTTTTGCCACCACAGGGTGGTGGACTGCTGGCCTTGATGTGATGTTGGGGGCCCCTCTTGTCAGGGTACACTTTCCTCCCCCAGGGATAACCCCCCCCCGCGGTGGTGCCGCCGATCGGGCTCCGGTGGGGGGGGGGGAGGGAATGGGCACCTCTCTTGCAGGCGGGGGGGGGGCCTCTCCAGGGAGCGCTCCGGGTTGCGTCTCCTTCCCCAGTGGCGGCGTGTTTCTCCCGCGGCCTGTGCTGGCCTCTGTGGGTGGTGAAGGGAGGCTGCCTCGTCAGTCCGCTTCGGCGGGCCCAACCGCCCTCCCTCGCGGATTCCTCCGGCGATCCTGCTGTGGCGAGGGGGGCCTCTCCGGGGACCGCTCCGGGTGAGCGTCCCCTCCCCCAGTGGCAGTATGCGGTTCTCGCGGCCTGTGCTGCCTTAAGCGGGAGGCGAAGGGAGGCCGTTTCCTCCGCCAGCTCCGACGGGCCTGCTCGCTCCTCCCCGAAATCCGCACTGGGTGATCTTGCGGCCTCCTTCGGCGATCCCACTGCGGCAGCCGCGTCTTAGGTTCTCTGCCTTCCTGAGGTCTTCAGACCCCGTTGTTTCGCTCGGTGGGGGCCCTGGGGGGTCACAACATGATCCGGCCCACTTGCGCACCGTGGAGGGGTTTCGGGGGGGGCTCAGATCCCGCTGCGACCTGGTCTCGGGAAGAGCTCGCAAATCAGGCAGCCATTGCCTGTGCGCCCCCTGGTGGCCTCCCTATGGACTATTTTTTGATTGTTTAAGGGACTTAGGTTTAGTCACCTTAAGTTTCCTAGGGTCATCCAGACGTGGACCCCTTGCTCACTGTGCTCAGAGAGGCACAGCTCCACCTCATTGATGAGACCCAACAAGGCTGAAACATGTGTGTGCGGTTCCTGTTGGTAGACTTGTTCAGAAGAGAATTGCCATAGCATTTCGGTGCTTGACTCCCCATGTGGGCGGGACAAAGACTGATGTGAAAATGGCTATTTCCCTTCTGTAAAAGGTACAGTGAGCTAAAGTGTGGCTGCAGACTCTCAAGTGGGTAGCTTCCCAATGAACAGGTCATTTAGCCGTGTTCGTTCTCGCAGAGGGGCACCTATGGACTTTTTTTGGATTGTTTAAGGGACTTAGGTTTAGTCACCCTAAGTTTCCTATGGTCATCCATACGTGGACCCCTGTGACTTAAGGGGTACCTTTGACTGTGTTCCCTCCGTACCCACGTTCTCCTCACCTGGGCTTTCCGAGTCGATGGTATCTTGCAGGCCTCGACGTGCCAGGTAGTCTCTCTCTTTCCTCTGGTGCGAGGGCTTGTCACGGAGAGAAGCCACTGTGGCCGCTGGGTGTGAACAGCGGCACAGTGACCCCCTCTCCGGAATCAAACCAGAAAAAGCAGGGAAAAACCCACTAGGGGAAAAAACCCTGATAAGAGGTGCCAAGACTTTTCTCAGAAGGCCAGTAGTCCACCGATGAAGAGGAGGAAGCGAAGGATCACCAAACGCTGAAAACGTCCACTGTAGCGGTCGACCTGGAGAGTAGGCGAGGGAAACAGCAGCTGGGAAGTCCGGACTGAAGGTAGAAGTCTTTCCGAGAGGCACTGCGGAGGAACACGGGAGCACGGGAGAGAAACCCCGCGATGACCAGACTCAAGAGCTAGGTGAGAGGACGAGAGAGAGTGAGAGAACGAGAGAGAGAGAGAGAGAGAGAGAGAGAGAGAGAGAGAGAGAGAGAGAGAGAGCACGGCAGACGCCGCCTAAAGGGGGGCGGCGGATGGCAATGGGAAACAAAGTATGGAGGTTACTGGTGACTGGACACCTATGAGAAGTAACCGCGTGGGGGAAAATATTAACCCCTAGTAGAATCCAAAGCGAGGTGCAGAGGAAGAGCGAAGGACCCAGAAACGAAGTAAACAACGGAGAGGGGTTGCAATGCAATGACCTGCCGGAAGGCAGGGATTTTATACTCCCGGCAGCGTTGCGTCTCGCGTTAGGAGCTGCGGCCATAAACACAAAAAAGGGACTAAAGCAACCTTCCCCCATGACCTCTCAAACTCCAACGCGGAAGTAAACGCCAGTCACGGCGATGGCCGCGACTGCGAGTGACAGTATGCCCCCCCCTAGAATGCAACCGCCCAGGCCTACCTGGGTGCAAGCGATGGAACTTGGCCAACAGTTGAGGGGCATGTACATGGGAAGCTGGCTCCCAGGAATCCTCCGTCCTTGGGTAACCCTTCCATGACAGGAGGTATTCCAACCGACCATGAAGGAATCTGGAATCATGAATGGCGGAAACTTCGTATTCCTCCTGGTCGGCTGTAGTGACAGGTAGTTTCCGGCGGAAAGACCGGTGATTGGGATCTGAATAGTAAGGTTTAAGAAGAGAGGCGTGAAAAACAGGGTGTATGCGTCTGAGAGACGGAGAGAGTTGTAGACGATAGGCAACTGGATTGACCTTGGAGAGGATGGGAAAAGGTCCCAAGAAACGAGGAGATAGTTTAGAAGGCCTTGTCCATCTGGGAAGGAATCTGGTGGACAACCACACTTTGTCCCCCGGTTTCCATGAAGGTGTTTCCCTGCGGTGTTTATCGGCCTCGGTCTTATTCCGCCGTCTGCAATCCGCCAAACTCATCAATGCACTGTCCCTGGCCTCCTTGAGATTTCTTAACACCTCTTCTGCAGTGGGAGAGTTGGAGTAACTGGGTACCTCGGGCATTAGATAACGCGGGTGAACGCCATAGGTACAATAAAAAGGTGATAGGCCAGTGGCACTGTGCTTGGAGTTGTTGTACACGAATTCCGCCGTAGGGAGTAGAGAAACCCAATTATCTTGGCACTGGGAAATAAAACATCGCAAGTACTGCTCCAAAGTTGCGTTGAGTCGCTCCGTTTGGCCGTTTGTCTGGGGGTGAAACCCTGAGGATAGGGCCCTTTCCATCCCCAATCGAGTACATAAAGCCGTCCAGAATTTGGATATGTACTGGCTTCCTCGATCGGATATCATCTTGTCGGGGAGGCCATGATGCTTAAAGATATCTCGGGCAAAGGTTTCTGCCATTTTGGTGGCCGAAGGGAGTCCTGGAAGAGGAGAGAAATGGGCTAGCTTGCTTAGAGAGTCCACTGTCACCATGATACATGTGCATGACTCGGAGTCGGGAAGCTCCACTATGAAGTCCGTGGAGATGAGACCCCACGGGCGAGTCGGCATCTCTGCTTGGGTAAGAAGTCCTAGGGGCTTCCCGGAAGCATATTTGACACTGGCACAAGTAGGGCAGGTCTTTACGTAGTTAAACACGTCTCTCCTGATGTTGGGCCACTGGAACGATCTCGAGATGAGTTCCAACGTACCATTCCCGCTTCGGTGTCCACCTAGACGTGAGTCGTGACACCATTTAAGGATTTTCCGGCGCAGTGACCCCTCAGGAATATACCACTTCTTCTTGTAGAAGACCCAGCCGTCCTTGATTTGGAAAGGAGAATCAACGGAAAAAGAGAACTGGGGAGCCTCTTGCGCAACGGCAGCCTTGACCTCCTGAAGGAAAGAACTCACTGTGGCTAAGATCCGATTTCTGTGGAATAACGACTCAGACTTGACCGCTACCGTTTCCAAGTGGGAATCTTTGCGAGACAAAGCGTCAGCCAGACGGTTGAGAGACCCAGGGATGTACGTGATCTGGAAGTCGTACTGCGAAAACAGGTAGGCCCATCTAGCTTGTCTGGAGTTAGAACATTCCATGTCCTGTAAAGCCTTGAGGTTTTTGTGGTCAGTGCGAATGAGAAACCGATGACGGGCACCCATGAGAAGGTGCCTCCATTCCTCACAAGCCAATTTCATTGCCAACAATTCTTTCTCCAGAACCGAGTAGTTGAGCTGGCTGGGAGAAAGAGTCTTAGAGAGATAGGCGACCGGATGCTCCACCTTGTTGAAAGACTGAAGCAGCACTGCTCCTACAGCGATAGCGGAGGCGTCCGTCTCCAGAATAAATGGAAGAGTTTGGTTTGGATGCTGCAGAATCGGGGCAGAGCAGAAGAGGGTTTTTAGATGACAGAAACTTCTTTCTGCTTCAGTAGACCAGGAAAAAGGATAGGCCGTCTTCTTGAGTAGGCGGGTGATGGGAAACACCACCTCCGAAAAGTTCGGAATGAATCTTCGGTAGTAATTTGAAAGACCCAAGAACCTCTGAACCTCCCGGACAGAGGTTGGGGCCGGCCAGCCAAGAATCACTTGCATCTTGTCAGGATCCATGGCGATCCCTTCTTCTGATAGCACGTATCCCAGATAATGTACCGAAGGTACCGCGAATCTGCACTTCTCCTCCTTGACCAGAAGATGGTTTTCCTTAAGACGCTCCAAAACTCGTCGTACTTGTGCTATGTGTTCTCTCATATTAGGGGAAAAAACCAAGATATCATCTAAATAGATGATGACCGAGATGGAAAGCATGTCGGAGAACATCCGGTCCATGAACCTCTGAAATACCGCAGGGGCGTTCACCAAGCCAAACGGCATTACCTTGTATTCATATAGGCCCAGAGGAGTACGAAACGCAGTTTTCCATTCGTCACCCTTGGCTATCCGCAACAGATGGTAAGCGTTTCGTAGGTCCAGTTTGGTAAAGATTCGAGCACCTTGCACTGTCTCAATAATATCCGTGATTAGGGGCATCGGATACCGGTCACGGACTGTCACTGTATTTAGACCCCTGTAGTCGATGCAAGGTCTAAGGTCGGTGGAATCTCTTTTCTTTATAAAAAACAAAGGGGCTCCTGCTGGAGACTTGGAAGGTTGTATGAGACCATTCTCCATGTTGGTATCCAAGTATTTCTGAAGCACTTGTCTCTCGGTCTGAGTGAGGGCGAACATCCTTCCGAATGGCACCAAGGCATGGGGCTCCAGGTCGATAGTGCAGTCCTCTGGCCGATGGGGTGGAAGTCTGGCATGGAGGCACTCCTGAAAAACGTCTGAAAAATCCGAGCAGAAATTGGGTAAAGCATGGATACCTACATGATTATTGGGAAACACCTTGACTGGCTGAAGCTCAGCCCGACCTTCCAGAGAACAACAGTTAGTAGCGCAATATGGGGAACTGAAGCTTATTTGGTTCTCGGTCCAATTAATCAGAGGATTGTGTCGTCGGAGCCAGGTAATGCCCAAGATGATGGGAAAATGGGCCGCTCTGATAATATCAAAACTCAGGACTTCCTTATGTTGGTTGATCGTCAAAGTGAGTTCCTCAGTGGTATGGGTGATAAGACCTGAGGACAAAGGCGAACCGTCTACTCCTTCCACCTTCTGACCTTCTGCCCGGGGAATCCGACGGAGGCCCACCTTGTCAGCCCACAGGGTGTCAACAAAGTTCCCTGCCGCGCCACAGTCCAACAGAGCCAGTGTCTCCTCCTGTTGGTTTCCGAGGTTGAGTTGTACTGGAATGACCATTAGCCTGGAGTCTTCCTTAGACTCGGAAGAGGTCACTGACAGAGAAACATAGGGACGATGGAGATTTCTTAAAGACCCTCGGTCGTTTGTCCCTACTAACGCCGAGGGTAGTCGTTTCCCGACCTCTTGTTTGACAGTTCTGTGCAGTCTCTGAGAAAATGCTGCTCTGATCCGCAGTAGGCACACAGTCCTTTCTCTCTTCTGCGACGTCTTTCAGCAGCGGACAAGGGCGCCCTGGTAGCACCGATCTGCATAGGTTCTTCCGTAATGAAGTTAGTAGAGCGACCAGGGAGAACGGGTACAGAGGGGTCTGAGTTATGGCCAGGAGTCCTTTGCTTACGACGTTCAACTCGTCTCTCCTGAAGGCGATACTCTATGTGAAGAGCAGCAGAAAGTAGATCTGAGAAAAGTCTTGGCACCTTGTAGCTCCTGGGACATCGCTTGGAATGCCTTCCATAGCTCTTGGACTTGTTCGTCAGCTGACATCGTGATACTCTTTGGCGTTGCAATCTGTGACTTAAGGGGTACCTTTGACTGTGTTCCCTCCGTACCCACGTTCTCCTCACCTGGGCTTTCCGAGTCGATGGTATCTTGCAGGCCTCGACGTGCCAGGTAGTCTCTCTCTTTCCTCTGGTGCGAGGGCTTGTCACGGAGAGAAGCCACTGTGGCCGCTGGGTGTGAACAGCGGCACAGTGACCCCCTCTCCGGAATCAAACCAGAAAAAGCAGGGAAAAACCCACTAGGGGAAAAAACCCTGATAAGAGGTGCCAAGACTTTTCTCAGAAGGCCAGTAGTCCACCGATGAAGAGGAGGAAGCGAAGGATCACCAAACGCTGAAAACGTCCACTGTAGCGGTCGACCTGGAGAGTAGGCGAGGGAAACAGCAGCTGGGAAGTCCGGACTGAAGGTAGAAGTCTTTCCGAGAGGCACTGCGGAGGAACACGGGAGCACGGGAGAGAAACCCCGCGATGACCAGACTCAAGAGCTAGGTGAGAGGACGAGAGAGAGTGAGAGAACGAGAGAGAGAGAGAGAGAGAGAGAGAGAGAGAGAGAGAGAGAGAGAGAGAGAGCACGGCAGACGCCGCCTAAAGGGGGGCGGCGGATGGCAATGGGAAACAAAGTATGGAGGTTACTGGTGACTGGACACCTATGAGAAGTAACCGCGTGGGGGAAAATATTAACCCCTAGTAGAATCCAAAGCGAGGTGCAGAGGAAGAGCGAAGGACCCAGAAACGAAGTAAACAACGGAGAGGGGTTGCAACGCAATGACCTGCCGGAAGGCAGGGATTTTATACTCCCGGCAGCGTTGCGTCTCGCGTTAGGAGCTGCGGCCATAAACACAAAAAAGGGACTAAAGCAACCTTCCCCCATGACCTCTCAAACTCCAACGCGGAAGTAAACGCCAGTCACGGCGATGGCCGCGACTGCGAGTGACAACCCCTTGCTCACTGTGCTCAGAAAGGCACAGCTCCACCTCACTGATGAGGCCAAACAACGCTGAAACACGTGTCTGGGGTTGCTGTTGGTACTCTTGTTCAGAAGAGAATTGCCATAGCATTTCGGTGCTGGACTGCCCATATGGGCGGGACAAAGACTGATATGCAAATGGATATTTCCCTTCTGTGAAAGGTACAGTGAGCTAAAGTGTGGCTACAGACTCTCAAATGGGTACCTTCCCAAAGAACAGGTAATTTAGCCGTGTTCGTTCTCGCAGAGGGGCGTCTATGGACTATTTTTTGATTGTTTAAGGGACTTAAGTTTAGTCACCCTAAGTTTCCTAGTGTCATCCAGACGTAGACCACTTGCTCACTCTGCTCAGAGAGGCAGAGCTCCACCTCACTGATGAGGCCCAACAACTTCTGAAACACGTGTCTGGGATTGCTGTTGGTACTCTTGTTCAGAAGGGAATTGCCATAGCATTTTGGTGCTCTCATTCCCCCAGAAGCTTGCTGTCTCCAGAGCTCTGGTTCTCTCTAGGCTGGACTACTGCAATAGCCTCTTTTTAAATCTGTCCTGCTAATAACCTATGCCCTCACCAACTCATCCAGAACAGGGCTGTGAGACTTGTCCTGGGCCTGAAGCCCAGGGATCGTATCTCTCCAGCCCTGAAATCTCTTAATTGGCTCCCAGTGGCTGAAAGGAGCAAGTTCAAGGCACTTTGCATTGTCCGCAAGGCCTTCTGGGGCCTGTGTCCGCAATACCTTCAACTCTCCCTTCAGAAATACCTTCCCACTCGAGCTCTTCGCTCCTCCACCTCCAACTCCCTCAGGGTCAGTCGCTTCCCCAAGCAACACGTTGGTGGTAGATCTCTCTCTTCGGCTGGGGTCTCCCTCTGGAACAGCCTCCATGCCTCTCTGAAACTTGAGGAGAACCATCTTATGTTCCGGAAGCACCTCAAGACCTTCCTCTTTGCTTCCGCCTTCACTCTTCATCTCCCCTGCTGATCTCTGTCTGCTTCTGCTCTGGAAATCTGGTTACCCTCTGATTTTGGGCCCAGATTCCTGCCCACACAGCTGCAAATCCTCACTGCCTCCTTGCACTTTGGTCTGTATCTGCAACCCTACAGTCCCTTTACCTGCACTTATTTATAACCGCTGTTTGCGATTAATTCATGCACTTGCCACCTACTGGCCGCACTACAGTTTTAAATTCTATTTTTTTATCACTTTCTACTCCTCCCCTGCCCCTTGCACTTTCCCCCTTCCCTCTCCCCTGCACTTGCGCATTCTCAATGTCACTGGGCGTAGTAATATCGTAGTAATATTTCTGTCGTCCCTTGTACCCCTTCCTTACCTTGTCGCGCCCTGAAACACTTGTGTATGGGCACGATATAAATAAAATATATCATATCATGTGGGCAGGACAAAGACTGATATGCAGATGGATATTCCCCTTCTGTGAAAGGTACAGTGAGCTAAAGTGTAGCTGTAGATTCTCTAGTGGGCACCTCCCCAAAGTACAGGTAATTTAGCCGTGTTCGTTCTCGCAGAGGGGCGACTATGCACTATTTTTTAATGTTTGGGAGAGCTCAGATTAAATATGCTGTCATTCCAGTGTTTTTTTAATAACTTTTTTTATTACTTTTTGGTAACATTACAGTAAACAAAACACTGGGTAGTGTCGGCATTGGTTCCTCAATCACATATACACGGGAATCATATGTAACATTGTAAAAGGTCATCATAAAGGCATAGTCCACTGCGGCTGGCGTGAGGTGGGACACCTCCCCCAACCCTCACCTGTTAGGCAACCTGTCCCACCCATGCACCCCCCACCTTTTGAAACTTCTGTGGGCAGCCTCTGGCATTATAAATACGCTGTTCGAGAGTCATACATCTGTCCATTTCCGCAGTCCATTGGCTGAGTCATGGGCGGTCCGCAGGCCCCCACATTTTTGCAATCATTTTGTTTGACAGTCCTAGTGCCCTGGACAGAAACACATTTTCATGTCTTGTGAACTTAACCTCCCCCCAGATACCAAGTATAGCCAGTTTAGGAACACAAGGGACCTCCAATCCTATCATTGCCAACAGTTTTTTAATACATTTCCCCCAAAATACTTTATTTGAGCACATTCCCACAGGGTGTGGAAAAAAGTACCCCGACTCCTCCCACACCTCAAGCTGTTACCTAGGTCTACCACCCCCCCTATCGCACCAATGATGTTGGCGAGTAATCTACCCTGTGGAATGTTTTATATTGAATCATGCATAATCTGGCAGCCCTTCCAATTTCTCTCAAGAATATGAGCACTTCGACCCATTCTTCCGGCTCTAGTATCCCCACCTCTACCCTCCCACTACCTCTGAGCCGGGCAAGTACCGGAGATCCGAAGGCTCTTAGTACCTGGTGTAGGGTTGATGTGACATTTGTGGATATGCGTAAGGGGAAGAATTTTGCCTCTATGGGTGAAAAAGTGGGTATCTCATCTAGAGCAGGGAAGTGAGACCTCAATGCATGGGTTAATTGCATGTATTTATAGTAGTCCCTCCCTGGCACTCTGGATGCATCTTGCATTTTCGTGAAGGGGACGAGGGCCCCATCTTGGACCACATCTCTGAGGTTTGTCATCCCCAATTCTTCCCATTGTCTGAAGTGTCCCATTGTCCTGGGTTCTGAGAGGAGTCTATTGTTCCATAGAGGCTGTTCCAATGTGGGCCTCTTCCATTACCCTATTTCCTGGTCTGCTTCAGCCCACGTTTGCCTCGTGTGGATAACCAGCCGAGGGAGGCACACACCCGTGGTCTCGTCTCCATACAGTATCTGCTCAGGCGGTCTCCCCCCCCATCCATCCCCTCTCCATTCCCACGTGCGGAAGCCCTGGGTCCCCATGCAGCCAGTTGTTCACTGTGTCAATATGCGTCGCCCAATAATACCAATGCATGTAGGGAATTCCCCGATACCCCCTCCCACACCGAGCGCTGGAGCGTCCTAAGAGGGATATGTGGTTGCTTCCCTCCCCACAGCAGCCCCCTTAAAGAGTTCTCGATCATGCCAAAAGTAGATTTGCGGATCGCTCTAAGAGCGTTCTGTAGTACATATAGGAATCTACGGAGAGCCAACTTTTTAAAGAGCGCTGCTTTGTCCATTAATGACAACAGGAGCGTTTGCCAGTGTGTCACATCTGATGTGAACCAGTGTCAGTGTTTACACCTTCTTCACTACTTTGTAGTGAACTCCCCTCCTCTTCACCTGAATCAGAGTCCTCCTGTTGCAGTTTGTGTAGTCTCCTCTCCCAAATACTTCTTTTTTTATAGGTGGGTATGGCTTGCCACGGAATAAAGCCAAGGTGGGAGTTGGCAACAACGACCCAGGGGCCCCCTTCCGGAACTGCCAGAACAGGGGAAAAGCCCTTAGGCACAAAAGATCCCTTATACGTGTAAGCCGTGATAGTTCTTCCTATAAGTATCCGTTGAGACTGGATTGCCGGAGAAACAGCTGCCTAGATATACACTCTGAGGTGTTGAATGGAGAGCGAGGGTGCCAACGAGATGTTGTGGTCACGTGAAGCACAGAGGAAAGCAAAGAAGCAAGGATAAGTAAGTATAAGGTAGGGAGAGGAAGGAAAGGACCAGCGCGAGGGAAAAGCCAGGGCGCGAGAGAGAGCCAGGAGCCAGGAGAACATAAGGCACGGAGCGGCGGAAAGGAGGGAGGAGCAGAGAAAAGGCAGCCGAAGCGGGGAAAGAAAGGAGCGGGATAAGCAGCGTACCGTGTGTAGAGAGCGGGAAAAAACACTAGCGAAGCCTCCCAAAGAGGAAAAGCAAAACTCCAAGCCAAGGGTTGCAACGCGCTGTCCGCGGAAGGGGAAGGAACAATATACCTTCCGGCGGACAGCGTCGGCACAACTAGACCGCTAAAGCGCGTTGCCAAGGAAACGTGACGGCACTAGCAATGGCAGTTCAGACGCCAACAATCCCACAGGCGTCTGCCCAATCGGGGCATGACAATCGGTCCAACAGTGGGGTGAGATTGAGCCTGAGGTATTCCTCTGGCTCAGGACCCAGAAGTATGCACAAGTACCTGAACCCTGAGACAGAGACTGGGCAGGGGCAGCCCGAGGGGATAACCAAACCAGCGGGAACAATATTGACTTCTGCTGGTTCACCTTGAGCCACAGTAGGCCTGATACTCCCCCAGTGTCTTAATCACCGCAGGACAGGAGGTCGCCGGCTCGCCCATATAAACCAGAAGATCGTCAGTGTATAATGAAACCTGGTCCTCCCCTCCCCAGGGCCAGCGGAAGCCCACCCAGGCTGGGTTGTTCATAAGTTTAATTGCCAATGGTTCATTGGCTAAAATGAATAGCAGGGTGGATAGGGGCACTCCTGCCTTGTCCCACCTGAGAGGGTGTATTCCTCCGATAGGACCCCGTTGACCTTGACCAAGACTTCAGGGGATACATACAGCAGGCGGACCACACAAAGGAACTCCTCCCCGAATCCCATGTGTCCCGTGATTTCCCAGAGTGCCTCCCATTTTACAGATTCAAAAGGTCAATTGCCAGGAGTGCTGCCGGTGTTTGTAGGTGTGCCATCTGGTCGATCGCCACTTGTACTCTGCGGATGTTAATGCGTGTGGATTTCATGGGCATTAATCCCCACTGGTCCAGGTCTACCAACTAGTCGATGAATCCCAGGAGGCGATTGGCCAAAACCTGCGCCAACACTTTGGCCTCGCTGTTGATCAGCGATATTGGCTTATATCAGGAGCATTTCTAAGGGAATTTTCCTGGTTTCGGCAGGACCACTATGCAGGCATTCCTCAGGTCCGGTAGGAAGACCCTGTCAGCCTTACACTGCTGAAAAAGACAATGCAAAAGTTCTGTGACTTTGTCTCTGAGCCGCTTCCAAATCTCTACCGGGAAGCCGTTAGGACCTGGTGTCCTACCAGATTGTAATTTCATGAGAGCCATCGTTACCTCCTGCGCCGTTATTTCGACATCCAACCCTGCTCTTTGATGCACTTTTTGGCAAGGAAGTTCCGTGGAGCCAACAAAGGCAAGGTCCATTGGCCCAGTTTTATCCCTCAGGGTGCTGTACAGCTCCTTGTCGAAGGATGTGAATGTCAGTATTTCGCTATCGGAGTCCTGTATAGCCCGTACCTATCCCTTCGCTCCCTCTCTCTTTCCAGCCACGCTAGCATCTTCCCAGCCTTATCACTAGACCTGTGGACTTGGCTCCGTATCGCCCAGTGTGCCTGCCTCCTATTATCTAGCGCTACATTGTTCAGAGAGTCATGTGCCGTGACTAGGGTCTCTCCTGTGTAGCCCGGGTACCGGAGGCATGGAACCCCTCCTCTGCCTTTAGAGCCCGGTTTTCAGCCTCCTCTACTTCCCGTGTGTGTTTCTTTCATGCGGCTACTATCAGTGATATTGCCTCCTCCTCGGAGTACTGCATTGACACGTTACCAGTGCCATCCTGAGGGGTCTTCCTGCCCAGGTGAGTGTCCTTGTAGCACCTTGGTCCAGTGTCCAGTGGGGCGGTCCTGGATGCTGCCTGAAATCCTCCAGCCAGGAGGTCCGTGTGTGCCTAACTCGGGCACCCCAAGTTGTCCAATGTTTCAATGTAGCAGTCTGTTGATGGTTGTTACAGCCTACTTTCTCGTGGAAACTGTACCCCCTCCGATGGTGGCCGATGTAGGGGAGCGGTCTGCTGTTCAGGCTCACCCCTATGCCACCGGCACACTCCCTCTGATGACATTACTGGTGGCTCCTCTGTCTACCCCGTATTGGCTGGTGCGTGTCCTCCAGCCCCAGTGCCCCCTGGCATGCGGCCGTCCTCTGCAGGTGCCTCTCCTTACCTCGTGTGGCCCAGGCTCTGACGAGGCAGTCCCGATTCCCACCATCTCCCACATTCTCCCGCTGTAGGAAGGTGGGCGAAGAGGGCCCTGTCAAGACTGGATGAACTTTCACCCCACTCCTCCTCACCTGTGTCTTTCAAGGAACTCTCTCCCACTTTTCTGACCTCTTCTTTAGTTTTGTTGACTTGATTGGCTTTTCCTTTCTGTCCTTCTTATGGTGTAAATAAGGGCGAGCTCCCACAGCCGCCACCTTGCCCAGAAGGAAAACCTAGGTCAGGGGAAAGCCAAGGAGCAAGCCCCTAGATCAGGGAAAAATCTGTAGCAGAAAAAACCCTGGTATACAAGTCTTGGCACGAAGGAGGCACCTGGGAAGTTCTTGATTAGCCCACGAATGGAAGAGGACTTCAGGTAGGCAACTCCAAACAACAGATTAATAATGTTGTAAGTATACTTCTCTCTGTGGGGGGGGGCTTGAAGAAGTCTATACTGGGAGGATGACTCGGATTGATTGACAACAACTTCGCTGTTTGGTAGATGAAAGGGTTCCTGAAAGGCACTGGAGTTTAAGAGGAAACAGGTAGACTGAGCTCCAACCGAAAACCTGACCAGTTAACAGAAGAAGGCTGAAGACTAGAACGAGAGCCTGGTAAGAAGAAGGACAGAGCTGATAGGCGGAGAAAGAAAGGTAGAAGGAATCAAGGGTAAGTATAACAGAGCAGTAAGAGATAGAAGGAAACAGAAGTCTCTCGAACAAAAAGCCGAGCAGAATGGGTAGCTGAGCCGCTCGAGCAGGAATCCGAGCAGTAGACAAAGGGTAGTGAAAGTAGAGTACGGAGAGCACTAAAGAGAGGGAAAATATGAGATAAGCCAACAGGAGAAATGAAATAGGATGTACGGCAAATAAACACCAAGAGTGGGAAAAATAGTCCTGGCAGTGAGATAGGATAGATCGAAGGATTGCCAAACGTACCTGTTAAGATTGAAATCCGAATGTGGCAAAGACAGAAAAGATCACGGAAAGAACACTGGAATGAATAGGAGGCAAAAGGGGAAATATGCTGAAAGGCAATAGTCACTGGGAAAAGTACACAGAGACCGTCGGCGAAAGAATCAGAGACGATACAACGTGCCGGTGTTAGAGAAAAGGACCTACTTATAGACAAGCGGCCATCTTGGAAAGGCATAGACCGTTAAAATGGAACTATCATGGCCATATTAGGAGAGTCGCCATCGGTTCCAATGCTTCTATGCCTGATGCATGACAGGCCCCTTGGTGCTTTCCAACGTCTATGCGGCACACCGCCGGCCCAAGATGGAGTCCCAGCATTTGGACGGTACGAAGCGGTCCCCCTGGGCTAGGTTTAATCGAGAATGCAGCGGCTAAGAGCTGGTGTATTACGCAATCCTGTGCTGTTGAAAAATGCATCCTTCAGTACTGGGAATCAGGGTATGTATAGGAGGATAACGGCGGCCCGGACGGAGCTCCTAGTGCTCACGCCCTGATCCATCCGTGGCTCAACAGTGCCCCCCTCATTCCAGTGTTTGGATATTTTCTAGGGCACGGCTCAGCAATCATTGACTCACCAGATGTTCGGCCCATCAGTCCTAGCCATCATAGTCAATTGAAGGGAATCATGGCAGTTGTAGTCTGAAATATCTGTAGACACAGAGGTAGACGACTCCCCTGTTACAAACGGGCCAAAAACATCTTGTGGCACATCATGGAATTCTCAGATTCATCATGCCCTTCAATAATGTGGAGCCCTGACTGGTCATTAGAGGGCAACAATCTCATGTCCTTAACCAGAAATGATCTTTTAGGTGAAGCCAGGTATCTAATTGGCTTGATACCTAGCAAATAATGTGTATGGTGTAGTGAGACAGAGGCTCCTCAAACCCCCAATACCTGACAACATACTGATTACAAAAATTATGGCAAATAAAACAGGAATGTGGACTGAATTTTAGAGTAATGTGGTGGAATAGATAATTATTACATTTTCATGGTATATTATAGTTAATGTACACTGAACATTTTCTAAAATATTATTTTTTCTTACAGCTCATTCCAGAAATCTCTTCCTTGAATTGGTTTACAACCATCGTGCCTTTACTGCTGGTATTAGCCATCACGGCTGGTAAAGATGCCACTGATGATTACGTAAGTCTTTAATGTATTCATTTGTATTAAACTTGGTTGTGAAAATGAGTTTGAACTTGACCCACTCACTGCCAATGGTGAATCATTGTGAAAGCTGAGCTTCGCACTAAGCAGCTCCTACGCAGGGCCCAGTTGAAAAGTCTGCCTCATGAGAGAAAACACTTATTTAAAAGTCAAATGTGTATGTGCATTTGATAACCATGTCACCTGAGGGGTGATCAAAAGGAAAATTGTCACACACAAGCACAATGCTATTTCAAAACAAGTGGTACACGCTAGAAGGCAATTTTAATTGAGCAGATTTAAACATGAGCTGCTGTCAAGTAGAGACCGCTGTCACATACAAAGAGATCAATAGATGGCTTCAGACTCACATATAGTGTTACAAAAAGGATTTTATTCAGTTAAAACACAAGGGTTAGAGTAAGGATGTAACTAAATCCGGTTGCCTCTCCCTATAATCCTGTGGGTCAAAGGAGAACAGACTAGGTGATGAGGGGTATTTTGACAAAGAGATACCAATATACAACATCACTGCGGTCTTAACCTCCACAATTCAAGTACAGGACTAGACTGCCCTGAAGTAATCATAGATGTTCACTCACAGTTCTTATTGAGGTTCCTAGTTCTAGGATTCGTCTGTAGCTGCTGCCTCTAAATGCTGGCACTTCTGGGCAATGGTTCCTTGGCTAACAGATGGCAGTTGATGTGTTCCCAGTCTGTCCCAGTTGTATTTATAGGCTGCAGCCACTTTTGTTTTGCATCTCCAGTCAAGGGTACATATGTGCTCTGAGCTACTAACCAGCTCAAAACGGCCAAGAGGCACATGTTCTGCATTTTCACAAGCCCAGCATATGTAATTATTCTTGGTGGATTCCTCTGGGTTAGACCCACAGAGAGTCATCTTGTTTCAGACCCCATAGGGCCTTCCTCCTCCACCTTCCTCCTTCTTTATCCTTGCTGCTTCACTTAATCCAGATTCTCACTGCTAATCTCTCCAAACAGCTATCCTTTAGCTCTGTTGCTGACCTTGTATGTATTTAGTGGGATTGGCTAGTTGGGCCCATGAGGACCTAAACGGTGACACCAGGGCACTATATTGGGGGAATTGGCTGATGGCTGACATGCCTTCATCTTTCCCAGGTCTAACCAAATGATAGACTGAGCGGTCCAAAGCTCAGCTGGCACAACTTCATCTGGAGGACCTTATTTTATTGTTTAAAGCGAACACCCAGCTCAAGCACTGTGCAGTGTGAGTAGTGTGATGATTCATGGGATCTCCTCATTTTTCCCCAGAGTGGAGCCCTTCACTGTGAGGCTAGGGAGGTGAGCCTGCTACGTAACAATCCCCCTAGGGGTGCCGAAATGCAGGACCTCACAGGGAGAGACTCCCTTCATGGGGACAAGGGCTCCCATTCCGTGATGTAACACCCTAACACCCTTAGCTTTGAGACCATGCAATCCTCAAGGTCTTCCAAGAACCAGCCTGAGACGACTACTGTCTGTTATTGTAACACTCCCTCATTTCCTTTTAGAAAACATAACAATACCAACATAAGGAGGAACACACAAAGTAATCATGAGTCATCTCTCAACAGTACAGAGAAGAGGAAGAATGAAGGAACCTTGTGAACTACCCCTTTGCTAAGTAATGCGATGACTCCTGCAGAGTCATCACTAATCCCCAGCCTAAAGTGTCCTCCCATGTGGCCTGCGGAAGGCAGCTGCTACCTGATCCTGGGGGTGATATTCTGAGGGTGGATCACATGGGAGTAGATGGCTGTAGGGGAGTGGTGATGGCTCCGACAGGAGGGACGCAGTATTCTTCCCTTGACTGTGGAGAAGAAACCCTAATCCCAGAGTTTCTAATGGCTTGTTGTCATTCTTCAACACCCTTTAATTGTAAGGTCTTAAATCTCACTTCTGTTAAACATCTTAAGCAGAACTTTATTCCTCCTTCACTTATGTATAACAGCTCCAAGACCTGTTTGACAACTGATGTGTATGATGATTATTATACTGATAAAAGTGTTCAACAAAAGAATTTAAAACACTATAATCATCCTTTGGACTCCAATTCCCAGAAATCTTTAAGTACTCAGACATAGAAGAGGAGTAAGGAGTCAATGAGGACCAATAGCTCTGCCAAGAAGAACGTGCTGTCTAGTTGTTACCCAATCAATAGCCTGAGCGGGACATTTAAATCTGTGAATCATCTGCTGGAAAAGATAGGTGAAGGAGATGCTGGAGTAAGCGGAGCGGGAAGTCGAGTTGCGGAAAGAGACAGTAGCCCTGGAGAAAGCCTAGCTGAAGGGGAGCGGTGTTCCTAGACTGCCTTTTGTCACTCTTATGTACCGGAGTGGCGGGAGACTCAGCAGAAACTGACAGGCTCCCGAGAACTACCGCAAAGGCACTGGCAGCCACAGGGAGGTTGTCAGCGGCGCTGTCGAACTGAAAGGCAGCAGACTTACCTGCAAGGAATCATGATGCCAGCAAAGAAGCTGAGAGAGGGTTTGACAGGCCATGGAAGCCGTTCCCAAAGCAGCACCGTATCACAGCAACCTGCCATGAGTCGGAGATGCCAGGAGACACCAGTGAGTTGGCCCAGTGAGAATGGTAGCCCCGGGGAGTTCCGACAGGCACACAGACCATTAAGGGAAGATTTTGAATACCGACCAAAGAGACATTACAAAGAGAGAGCAAGAGGGCAGATATGGTGCAATTCTCCTGATAAAGAGATGTCAGTTGGGGGAAACCTAGAACCAGCATTGCCAAGAACCAAGAGACATTGTAAGAAAGCTTGCTAGAGCGAGCTTAAACAACCCCACATCTAGGGGATGCCATCATGGGGGAAGTTGCTGCAAGTCCTAACTGAAGTCAACAGAGTAATACCATGAGGAAGTACAATTGTGTGCTCTTTAAGATAAATATGACTGTTGTGGAGAGACTTGATAAGAGCTTCAGGTAGTGAACCTTTTGGAAAAGATACCTGGCAGGAGAGTACACCAGGGGATCCGTGGGAGCCAAAAGGCGGGGATATACCATGCAGGAGATTAAACCAGGATATCCAGAATTTCAGTTGGCGTTTCTTTTGAACCTTTTGGAAAAAGATACCTGGCAGGAGAAATACCAGGGGATCTGAGTGAGTCAAAATGGGAATATTCCTGGCAGGGCAGTACAGCAGGAAATGCAAGGGTGTGTTGAAAAGGAGTTTTTGTTTTATTAAGCCTTTGTTAAAAATGTAACATTTTACTTTGCCATCCTGAAAACTATAAAATAATGTATTTACATATACTGAAACTTGTATTACAGAAATAATATTTGCTCTGCCATCCAAAGGACTGTGAAAGACATTTCTCCAATATAATTCAAACGGTATGGTAGAAATGAAATGTTTGCTTTACTATCTTAAAGAAAATATCAGTGAAAGACATATTGTAAGAACATTTTGCTTTGCCATCTTGGGGAGAATCTGAATGGTAGAAAGATCCTTTTTGCTTTGCCATCCTAAAGAGAATATCAGTGAACAAGACATTGGGCCTCATTACAAGTATGGCGGAGCGGAAAATAATTGGCAGTAACAGAATTACCGCCAATGTTCCCACTCTGCCATAATATGAGTATGGCCCTGGAGTGGAGGATTTACCTCTAGCATCGTGCTGGAGGTGAATCCTCCAACTCTCTGCCTTAAAATTGGCAGATTTACTGCCACAGTAATTCCGCCAAAAAAGCCCCATTGAGTCCCATGGACTCATAAAAAATGGGGATTTACACAGCCTCTTGTAATCCATCCAGCTGTAACTCTTCCAGACCAAGTGGCGGTAATGGTAATTCATTTGGGCGGTATTCCGGCTGATTTAATGAGGCCCATTGTCATTACCTTTATTGGAACTTTGAGAAAGAACATTTTGCTCTGCCATTTTGGGGAGAATATCAATGAAAAAGACATTGGGGCTCATTACAAGAATGCCTGTCTGGAAACAACAGTGCCAATAAGCTTAGCGGCACCTTTGCTCCCGTACCGGCATACTACAGGTCTGCCTGCCAGAGCCGCCGTGCCCGACAGGTATGACTGTAGGCAGACCGTCACGGAAGCACCAGCATTGTTAGCAGCGGTGCCGGTGCTTCCGTGGTCCCCACTCCTGTGGGACTCTATGGGAATGGGGACTTACAATTTACCAGCTCCTGACTGTCCGGGCCGCCGTGGTTGTAATCCCCTGGTGGCACCGGGAAGTCAGGCGCCGGTAAAGATTTACGGGTCTGGCGGCAACCCGCCGGTATCACCCACACGGTTACCGCCGGACCCGTAATGAGCCCCATTGTTATTACCTTTACTGGATCTTTGATGAAACAGAACATTTCAAAATACTGTTTCCTGAAACAGTTCAAGGGAAGGGTAGCTAAACCTTGGAGACAAGCATTTCTTCTATTGTACCTTTTTTTTGTATTTTTGTATGTTAATTTTAGGGTCAGAGGTATTTTGGATATAAGGTCACTTTGCTTTAGTTTTGGTTTCATTGATAGGGACCTCCTCTTTTGGTTAGGGAAAGATAGGCCTTTTTCCAACTCCATTTTCATTTAATAAATATAGCTAATGGTGAGAACACTATGGGCCTCATTACACGGATGGCGGTAAGGATTTATCGGTACCGGTAAAATACTGGTACCGGTAAATCCTTACCGCCTTACTACGAGGTCCCTTTGCGGGTTGGGGGATTTAACGCCTGCTTTTTGCAGGCGTTCAAAACCATACCGCAAAGGGACCCAGGGAGCTAATTACGGTACCGCAATTTGCAGTACCGTAATTAGCGCCTTCCCCATTCCCATTGAGCCCTATGGGGCAAAATTGGGAATGGGGAAGGGCAATGGTGGAAGGGGGAATTACCGCCCCGCCAACCTTGGAATGGGGCGGCAATTCCCCTTTCCACCAAGGGGGTGCCGGTAATTTACCGGCATGAACCATGGCGCTAATAGCGCCATGGTTCTCCACCATCCGTGTAATGAGGCCCTATAACTTTGTGGCCGCCTCTCATTGCTGACCCCTCACAGTATCGACAGTACTGAGAAGAGGTGGCCAAAAGGAAACATGAAGAGTATATCATCGATACAAAAGACTCTGGCACTCTGCTGGGGAGGACCCAGCCACAGACCATAAAAAGCAAGAAGGGACTTACTGAAGAGAGACCATGGTGTGAAGCCTGTCAACCCTGGGAGGTTCAAACCTGGTGCGAGGAAGCGAGCAGAAGAAGCTGGTCCTCGGTCGTGAGGACTTTGTGGATGGCTCGGAAGAACTCCCCGTTGTGGAGCAGAGAACCGACCTAGGCAGAAGCTGGAACAAGGCTAACGGTGGTGTGACCTCAGGGAGGTGGACCATGCAGTCCTTCAACTATGACACTGAAAAGCCTACTAAGTCACAGAGCCAATGTGGTACAGCAGAGAGCGGACAGAGAGACCCTGGGCCTCATTACGAGTACGGCGGTAGGGGGTTAACGGCACTGGTAAGGATGCCGGTGCCGTTAACCCCCTACTGCCGCATTCCAAGGTCCCGCTAAGGGACCATGGAGCTAATAACGGGCCCGCTATTTGCGGGCCAGTTATTAGCTCCTTCCCCATTCCCATTGAGCCCTATGGGGGCTCGAATGGGAATGGGGAATGATTTTCAGAATGGGGACTTCCCGGATCCTCCAAGGTTGGAATGACCCGGTAAGTCCCCATTCCGACTACCCGGACACGACTTTGGAAGCAGCCATGGCGCTAATAGCACCATGGCTGCCTCCAAGGTCGTAATGAGGCCCCATGAGAGCATTCAGCGAGTAGACGCAATACCAATACGCAAGGAAGAGCCGTTGTCATGCTTCTATGAGAAAGAAGGTAACAGGAGTCACTGAAGACCCGGTTGTTATGCTCACCTGATATCCCCGGGGGCGTCTGGAAGGCTCTGAGATCTGGAACCCTGGATGCGTAGTTGCCCAGTACTGATTAATGAATCTGCAATTACAGAAGAGGGGATTTGTGATAACTGTCTCTAATGGGTGAATCTCCCACCTCCCTCTGACCGATTCCCTTCCCACTGGGTTCTTTTCTCACCATATTTATTTGTAGGGTGAGCTATCCGTCCTGCGTTTCTTGTGCAGGGGCGCTTGACGTTTGTTGGCGAGCTGCCTGAGTTGCTTCACTGGTGCAGTACGCCTTCCTTGGGCCCAGGCCTGCTGTGAACCCGGATCTGCTGGTAGGCAGGTAGGTTTGTTAATTGTAAGTCTTTGTTCTGTTTATGGTGGGAATTCGTTAATGTCTTTATCTCCTTCTTTTCAGGTGCGAAGGTCTTGATGCTGGCGTGCCGGATGGAGAGGCACGTTTCTAGGTAAGAGAAAGCGCGAAGCGCAGCGCCTTTATTGACTTTTAAAGCTAACCTGTGTTTTCTTCTTCTACTCACAGGCCGCTGTGGTGCTGCGAGTGGATGAGAGCACGATGAAAAACAGGCCCCCGGAATCCGTAGTACAGCGCTGTGCGGTTGTTTAATATTGAAAGCGAACCTGAATATGTCTCTTTTTCCTTTGCAGATGTTGCTGTGGTGCTCCGGATGGAAGCGCGGCATAGCGTGATGGAATTCAGGTCAGACTGATGGAATTCGATGTTTTGGAAGCGCGCTCGTTCTAATATCGTTTTTCCTTTTCTCGTTATTGCAGGTCGCAATGTTCGAGCAGCAGCTGTGGTAGCGGTTTGCCGGAAGTCCTTAAGCTAGTACTCACAGGTGAGTGATGTTTCTTCTTCTCTCGGTTTCCACAGATTGCAGCCCGGTTGAGATGCTGAGTGCTGGATGGTGTTTTCTCAGGTAAAACAGAATAATCTTGTTCTTGTTCTTGCAGGAGTACAGGAAGATGCTGAAAACCAGGAGCTGGACACGGTGAGCGTCACTCTGCTGGTTGCAGAATAATGCGAAGCATGTTCTGCAGTCAGGGTGTGGTTTATATAGCCCAGGTAAAGTAGTACCAGGAAAGTAGTTCCAGGCCTGCCACACCCAAAACACTAGACCGCATGGCTTGGTTCTTAGAACTAGGCTGTGTGGGTGCTTCCATGTTGGTTTTAAAGGCCCATGTACATAAATGGGACCTAGTTTGAACAGCCTGGTGCCAAAGTCGCCAGGACTGGCTCCAGGAGCCCTTTTGCAGTGGTTTTAAGGCCCTCATGGTTCTGGTGGGAGCCTGCTTGTGGCACAACTTGTGCCCCCTCACAATGGTCATGACACCAGTAGGGGTTTCGGCAATACTGAAGAGCACTTCGGGGGTAATCTCCTGCGTCACAGTAATTAGCAAGGAGGTAATAAGAGTGACAAATGCCTCAGGAGTAATTTGTATTGTCACAGTAATTGCTGAGAAGGTATCAAGATTGAGGAACATCTCGGGAGTAAAGTCCTCGTCACAGTAACAGTGTTAAAAACTTCATAAGTGAAGAGTGCATTGGGAGTAATCTCTCGTCACAGTATCAGTGCCAAAACTACCAAGAGTGAGGAGATCATTAAGAGTAATCTTCCTCATCAAAATAATTGAAAGGGAAACTTCAAAAGCAGAGTGCCTCAGGAGAAATGTCACTTGTCACAACAATCATAAGAGAATTTAAGAATTAAGGAGGTTACAAGAGTGGTCCCATGAACAATAGTGCTGTTAATAGTGGAAGAAGCCAAGAACACTACGGGGGTGATCTCTTGTTTCATTGCTCAAGGCGAAGACCAGGGAAGACTGGGACTGTATGTTATATTGAAAAGGAACAACTGTTGTACAATTGTTTAAGCCAAGGAAGGTCTCTGAGAGGAATTACAAGGACTCTTGAAGGCTGTCACCAGAGACTACCCGAAAACACCCTTCAAGACTAATATAGTTTGACCAGGAGAAGGGAGTCATTTTCCTGGTCTCAGTTTTTGTTAAATCAGAAACTATTTCAAAAGACTCTTAGGAAACAGCCTGAGATTCCAAGAAGGTGGCTGACCCGGGTAGACATGCAGGAGCTTAGCTCCCTCTCCCAGCTCTGGGCTGCGACACTAAAGCTCATCAATAAAGCGGATTATCGGCACCGCTTCAGGCCCAGAACCCAACGGAGGCCAATAGCAGTTACGCAGATAGGCAATCACCAGTGGAGGGTCCGGAAAAGAGAGCCCACTGCAGAGATAGCCGGCGCGGGAACCCCCGTTGGCGGCACTCACTAGCGCCCGGGAGGGGAGCTTGGCCCTCCCTGCAACCAGATCCACAGTCCGCAGATCGTGGAAGAGTCGGAATCCAGCAGAAGGGGAGATGCCACACAAGAGAGAGCCCGGAGAGCATTACGAGACGCCACCAGGGTTGGCAGGGATAAGCGAGATCCAACGGGGAAACACAGAGAGGGCCGGATTGGAGACCGGCTCCCAAACACCCCACAGACAGGGGAACACAATGGACCCCAGCAGCCATGTAAACAGCACCTACCATAGGATGGCGAGTGCGGGAGCGTAGAAGAGGTGAGGGCGCACCCGGGAGATCCAGAGGCGATGCCCGAGAGACCGGACAACCCAGCAGTGGGGAGAGGGGACCTTGATGCCCCGAATCAGAGAGGGAGGGCGGGACGCCATTGCCACCACCAACAAGGCAGGCCCAGAAGCCCAACCCGCGAACGCCCTCCCAAGAATGGAAGGAAGGAACTCCGGAGTCAGAACGTGGCACTAACCCCCAAAGGAGGGGGCCGCGAATCAGAGAAGGGAGACTGCAACATATACGCTGCCCAGCCAAGGCTTATCGGCAGCGGAGGATGAAAGCTAATAACCTCCAGGGCGAGGGAGTCCCCCGTCAACACACAAAGCCGCCCACGGCCCCAACCAAAGTCGACACCCCGGCTGCTCAAAGGGGGGCACGGAGCGGAAACAAAAGACAGAGGTCCGATCGGCTGCTCCTCCAGAGACGTTGGACGGGAGCATGAGCAGGCAGAAACCCACCCGACGATAAACAAAGGGAGTCTCCCTCCATCCATGTAACCGAAACTCTGAGGAGAGAAAGACACGTTGCATCATCGCACCCACTCAGCACTACAAGCAAATCCAGTCGGTAGGGAGGGACCACAAAGCGAATCCCCCCCCCCTCCCATTGTTAAACCTCCCACCCATGCCCCGGGAGGCAGCCTGCAGACCAACCCATCAGGGGGGAACTTCCCGGACCCAAGAGCGCATACGGGAACACTACCAAGGCCCCACTATAAACGGAGAGACCCCATCCGGAAGGCCCAGCGGGGAGGAGGAACACTGCGGTGCGCTCCCTGCAGGCGCCACAGACACAAATGCTGCATCAAGAGAGGGTGGAAATCCGACCCACATAGCAGATTAAGAGAACCAAAGAGCGAAAAGAGATGCCAAGGACCCCCCGTCACCACACAAATTAAGACCCCCGTCACCACACAAATTAAGCACCACACTGGGGCATCAGCGATAACCAGGACTCCACAGAGCCCAATGACAGATAGCAGGACCAAGTGAAGGGGAAACCGAAAAGAGACGACAAAAATACAGGTGGACCACCCTCCAAACGTCTGACAGGAATTGTTCTACCTAGTCTAGGCGGACAAGGATTCAGAGTTCCTGAGTCCCACAAGAAACATATATACATCGGCAGACAAAACTAGAGTGGCACACATGTCAAAATCCAGGGGACGACAAACACAGACAGCAACACAAGCATCAAATACAAATCCAAAACAAGAGCAGAACCTGGTGCAACTCTGGGGATCAGATCCACAGAGACTTACAAAGGCTAAATCGCAAAAGGGAAAAGACGCAGAGACGAGCCCAGGTACAGAGAGGGCGGCGATGTCCACAAAAGAAGACATTAAGACCTGGTTTTGCGAATTCCAGGAACAGTTCATGGCCTCCATGCACACACAATTTGAAACAATGAAGGAAGAGATGAAACAGGCAGTACAAGAGCTGAAGACGGAAATAGGGAATATAGGGTAAAGAACGGACACCCTTGTGAAAACTGTCCAAAACCTGGATATCATACACCCAAAAGGAGCAGATACTTCGCAAAGCAAGAACGATGGACCATATTAGAATGAACGTGGTGGACATACCTTTATCAAGACCTGGCACAATGGACGCTCCAAAAAAGCTGGGAGATGGCCCCAGTAATAATAGAATTAGTGTCGAAACAAGTCCGATACAAATGGACGTTTCCATTCGGATTGCTATTTACGTGGGAAGGGAAGAAACAGAGAATTACCACATCTGAGGAAGGTCTGCAAATAAAGAACCTACAAGATCAGGAAAGCGACCAAAGCAACAGCATGGAACCGGATGGAAACACATACAACGCACGTGGGCCCGAGAGAGACATACAGAGATCTACCCTACCATGAAAGAATGGGGCTAAAAATAGTACCATATAATGTCAGAGGGCTGAACTCCCCAGTAAAAAGAAAGAAGGTGGAGCACTTTCTACAAACAGGGAAATATGACTTCATAATGTTCCAGGAAACCCATATAAAAAGGCAAGACTGTGGAAGTCTTTGGTTGAAAGGATACAATCAAATCCTCCAAGCAAACGAGCAGGAGAAAAAGGGGGAGTCTTGATAGCATTTCACAAATCCCTAAACCTGTAAATCCACGACTTCCAAGCAGACAAACAGAGGAGATTCCTATTTCCTTATCGAAGGGTACCCCCTAACACTAGCAATGATATACGCCCCGAACACGGGTCAGGGCGGCTTCATAAGGAACTGCCTGGATAAGCTAGAAACCTTCTCAAAAGCGGAGGCGGTGCTGGGTGGGGACTTCAACATGGCATGGGACCCCAAGGTAGAATGTTCAAACACCAGACCGTCGGGGCAAGGAACGCAGTTGAAGGCCCTGAAGCGGAACATGGGAAGGATGGCATTGGAAGATACCTGGCGGGAGTTCAGGGGGCGGACCCCGGGATATACGCACTTCTCGCATGTTCACAACTCCAGATCCAGAATTGATTACATCTGGGCCTCCTTGGGTCTCCTGGGGAAGATCCAACAAGCAGAGACAGGTCCAATATCTCTCTCCGACCATGCCCCGCTGTGGGTGTTCGTCCTTTTGGCCCACCGCCAGACGGGGCTGTGGAGATGGAGACTACCAGCGGAAATAATGCAAGACCCTGTCCTGCGGGAATCGATTAGAGAGCACATAGCAGACTACTTTGCGAACAACAACTCCCCATAGACCTCAAAGGCTACCCTCTGGGAAGCCTTCAAACCAGTGACACGCGGACACTTCATAGCTCTCAAAGCACAGTGGGATCGTCAATGGGATGCAGAGCTGGAATCCAAGTTGGAAGAGATACAGGATGAAATGACCTGAAACCAGTCGTCGAAACTGAAGAGAGCCTTAAGGCACATACAGGGGCAGTTGGAATCTATCCGCACCAAACGAGCGGAGAGGAGCCTGCTCCATCTGAAACATTGGTACTATATGAAAGCGAATAAGGCGGACAGGCTCCTGGCCAGGCAGCTAAAAGGGAAACAACAGAATCAAGCAGTCAAAGCGCTGAAGGATGCGCATGGGCAAACAAGTTCACTAACGACAGAAATCGGGGAAGTATTTAAAGAATTCTACCAAAGCCTCAGACAGTCCGAGTGAGGTGTAACAAACCATCTACCTAGATGGGGTCTCACTCCCAACAATCACGGAAGACGAAAAACAACAATTAGACTGCCGAATCACATCCAGAGCAATTCGGGAGCTTCCTAATAACAAGGCCCCAGTTCCGGACGGCTACACCGCAAACATCTACAAGATATATAAAGAAAGCTTAGCCGCCCCAATCCTGGCAGAACTATTCAACATGTTTAAAGAAAACATCAACATAACATAGTCCATTAACGAGGCGAAGATGCTAGTTTTCCCCAAACCCCGAACTCATACCGCCCAATCACATTAATAAATCTGGACGCAAAGCTGTACACCAAAATCCTAGCCAACAGACTATCACGGGTCCTCCCGAAACTGATCCACCAGGACCAGTCAGGGTTTATCCCCAAAAGGCAGACATACAATAACATAAGAAGGCTAACCCACCTGATCGAAAAGATAGGGATTACACACACACCTGCCATATTACTGGCGCTGGAAGTGGAAAAAGCGCTTGACCGCGTGAACTGGCCCCTGCTATTTCGCATCCTGGAGAAAATGGGTCTAGGGGAGGAATTCATCAACATGATATGGGCCAATTATAACTCACCTAACGCACAGATAGCAGTAAATGGCGAGCTGTCAGACACAGTCAGGATCGGAGGGGGACCAAACATGGGTGCCCCCTCTCGCCGCTTTTATACGCAATATTCCTAGAACCCCTCCTGGCGCGAATAAGAGGCATCAAAGGCATAGATATGGGGGGAACTTCCCACAAAATCGCAGCGTACTCAGACGATATGCTGGTGGCCCTGACGGACCCTCTGAGGTCACTGCCGTAGAGGCCTATGGAACCATTTCGGGTTTGAAAATCAACAGACAAAAGTCAGAAATCTTGATACTGGCGGGAAACAGAGACAACATCCAAAGGCAAGCAGCAGCGCTACAACTGAGAGTGGTAGCAAACAGGGTCAAATACCTCAGACTCATCCTGACCAGTAATATAAATGAACTCTATGGAGGGAACTACCCCCAACTTCTAGAAAAGATCAGAAGAGACTTAGAAAGGTGGAACCCATTGTCAATCTTGTGGTGGGGCCGGCTCACGGCGATAAAAATAACCACACTGCCCAGAATCATGTACATTTTCCAGGTGCTCCCCATCAGACTGCCGGCCTCCTTTTTCAAAGCACTAACCAAAACAATTTCAGCATACATCTGGTGAAAAAAGACTCCCAGACTATCCAATACGGTCCTTACGACGCAGAGAATGAATGATGGCCTTGCCCTCCCCCACAAATATTACGAGGCTGCCCAGCTGTGGGTCCTGAAGGAGTGGATCCCAAATTCTTCCCAGAAACTATGGGTAGCCCAATATAAAGCTGTAGCCACAACACGACTCTGTCACCTTCTATGTACAAAAAAAGAACATAGACACCCAAACGTACAAATAAGCGAAGTAATGAATGCAACGCTGGAGATTTGGAACAGGGCAACCCGAAAAGAAAGGCTGACAATTGATCCGGCCCCCTTCATACCAATGTTCAAAAACCCGCATTTCCAACCGGGCATGGAGAGAGGAACATACCAAAAGTGGGAAGATGCGGGCTGCACAAAGATAGGCAACATGTTTCAGGACCAGGAGATCAGAACCTTCGCAGATTGCCAAGCACAATTAGGCCTCACCGCCAAGGACAGCTACAAATATGAACAACTCCACCACTGGCTGTCCTCCCCACGGATCACACGGGCAGCATCAAGAAAACAAACCCTGTTTGAAACATATATCACGACACACGCTGGGACGAAGAAGTTTGTCTCAGATACCCACAAATTCCTCAATGTCCAAACCGAAGAGATCAAATGGCAATACATGAAAAGATGGGAAAACACGCTCAGGGGCAATGTCACAAAAGGTCAGTGGGAATACATATGCTGGGCCATCCCCAAATTAACGAGAGCTGTCCAGACAAGGGAAATATGGACGAAGATCCTTGTATACTCCTACGTCCCATCCCCTTTCCTCCATACTTGTGGGACATCTCTCCGTCCTGTGGGACGGGACCGGAGCACTTTTGTAAAAAGCATCTAAAAATGTTTCCAAAAATGTTGTCCTTCCTCTCTTTGTTGCGCGGGGCCCGGCACGCGGCCATATCCCCGCCCACCTTGGCTCTATCCCGCGCATCGCCCATCAGTCCTTTTCTCCGCTCGTTCGGGACTGGACGCACTTGCATCCTCGGAAGATTTTCTTCCCTTTTTTCCTCTCTGGCTCCCGCTAGCCATCATGTGCTAGTCTTTGTATGTCGTTCAAACTAGACTTTCCAGATTGTTCATCGTGTCAACGTCGTTTCGCGAGGGCGGATCCCCATCCTCTTTGTTTAGAGTGCTTGGGGCCGGATCACCGTTGGGACTCCTGTTTTTACTGCGACTCCCTTTCGGTCCAGGCACTTCAACGTCGGTTGGAGCGGTGGGAGGAGGTGTTCCGACGAACTCCTCCTTCACATTTTCAGGCATTCATCGACGAGAAGAAGAAACGCCCGGTAAGTTCTTTACTTTTCAGAGCACCCCAGCCGGGGGATACCTTTCCAGGTTCCTCTCGGGCCGGGTGGGGCGTTGACCGCTCTGCCACCGGGGTTTGCCCTGAGATGCCCGTTGGGCCTAATAATTGTACCAGAGTTTTCTCCGAGGGTCTCTGTAAGGGGCCTGTGGATACCGGAGTGCACTCCGAGGCCCCTCCTTTGGTGGCTGTTTGTAGACCCAGTTCTACTGAGTCGTGGGGTACCGGAGCTCGCTCTGAGGGCTTTCTGTCGGCTTCCCTCAAAGATAAGACTGGGGTGCGCACCAAGGCCTTGGGTGGGCTTGCTGTTACCGAACGGATGTTCGAGGCCCGCGCAGATAAGGCTGT
Source organism: Ambystoma mexicanum (assembly GCF_040938575.1). Taxonomy (NCBI): domain Eukaryota; kingdom Metazoa; phylum Chordata; class Amphibia; order Caudata; family Ambystomatidae; genus Ambystoma; species Ambystoma mexicanum. Next base: position 1,285,046,073 of record NC_090934.1, read on the forward strand.
TACCGGACCTGGGTCCGAGGTCCCTCGTTCAGAGGCTAAAGCTACCAACAGTTCTGAGAGGCCTGACAAGGCCGTCTGTGAAAGCTGTTTCTCACCGTCCTCGCTCTTGCGGTGACACCAGACCTGTTGAGGGGGAAAAGAAGCAAAGTTCTTCTTTTACCAGCAGTGCCGAGGTCCTTCCTTCGAAGGCTAATTTGGCGTTTGTTATGTCACAAAGACATTCCAGGCCACACAGTACCGGCTCTGCCGAGGTCCCTTATGTTAAGGCTAAAGTTAAGACCCCTGATCCATTGACGGGGACCCCAGCCTCACTTCCTCACGTGCCGCAGATCCCCTCAGATGATGACAAAATAGCGCCCGTTCCTGCCACGACCGTGGCGGCCATTTTGGGTGCTACCCCTACAACTATGCCATCAGCCTCAGGTGTAGGGCTTGGCCCCTTGGGTGAACATAGAGTCCCTTGTGCGCATTCTTATCAGCCAGTTTATGACTGGAACGCTCGGATGCCTCTTCCGCACAATGTTTCGCTGCCTGCAGGGTCGGCACCGTTGATTTATGTGGCTACGTCGGTGGAGGGGCCAGTGTGGCACCCGTCCCCGTTACGTCCCTGGATTTATCCACCTCATGAGAGGCCTCCTCAGGTTCCGAAGCAGTCCCCGGAGGAAGCTTTTTTCGGTAAGTTTCAAACGCTTATGCGTACCGACCCCATGAGGGAGTATTTCAAAGGGCTTTTTAGGGAGATATGTCCTCCTGCGCCTCCGGCTCCACCTGTTCCTCCGGTGGTTCCGCCGGCGCCTCCGTTGCCTACGGTACCTCCGCTGACTCTTCCGCCTTTGCCCCCATTGTCCCCTGTGGACAAGGCAGCGCCCGACACAGTTCAACAGGATCCTGATCTGTCGGATGATGCACAAGGCGATCAGGACAGCAAGGAGCTTCCCCGCTCTTTCAGAGCTTTTCATGACCGGGTACTGGACATGATGAACTTCTTAGATGTTCCAGTGCCCGAGACACCCGCTCCGCAGGAGGGCGTGCTTTCTGGGGCGTTCACCCTGTCTCCCTTGGAGCGTACCGGCCTGTTCTTGCAGAAGGACGTTGGTCCGCAAAGTTTGGGAAAAGGCACATTCTGGACTTTTTGTCAATAAGAAAATTGACGCTATATACAGGCTGCATTCTTTGGAAGAGGTGGCCCTGTCGTCTTGTCCGCCCCTCTCCTCCACAGTGGTGGCTGCGGCCACTTTGCAGTCCAGGCCTACAGCATCCTCGTCCACGACGGCTACTCAGGTTCTGGGAAAGGAGGACAACCTCCTCGACTCCCTCGGGAGGAAAATCTTTGCCTTGCAGCTCAGGCAGGCCAACGCTGAATTGATATTAGCGGGAGCTAACATGCGGATGTGGAAAGGTCTGTCGGAGTTTGAGGCGTTTTTCCCGGTCGAGAAGCTGGAAGACTTTAAAGGAGGACTTTGTTGTTCACAAAGTAGTCTGCCATGTGCTCTCTAATCGGCCTTTCCTGGGTCTTGGCCCAGGATCTCGTGGAGGCTGCGGCTCATCACGTAGACACCTCGGCTCGGGGCCTTATGCTGGGGGTTGATACCTCACGGCAGGCATGGCTGCATGCAACTAAATCCTCAAAAGAAGTGCAGGACAAGGTGCTGGACCGTCCGTTCGATGGGAAGGAGCTCTTTTATGCTTCAACAGATGTAGAGCTCACCAAGACGAAGGATAGCACTCAGACAGCTAAGTCCTTGTCTGTCCTGGTTAAGGCTCCTTTCAAAACCCAGAGACCGTTGTCGCAAAATCGACCATCCTCTGGCTTTAGGGGCTTCCTCGACCGTAAGTCTTGCAGAGTGGATACCCCTGCGGGGAATAACCACCGTAGGAAACAACGGACGCGGTTTTTCTCCCGTTCCTCAGCCTCCTCCTCAGGTTCAGGTGGCACCGCCACCAATAAACCTACTAAATGAGTGTTTTTCGCGCTCGGACAAGCCCCCGGTGGGAGGACGCATTTCGTCTCATTGGGAGGCGTGGCAGGCCATCACAGAAGACGGATGGGTCTTGTCAGTCGCTCGAGCGGGCTTCCGCTTACCTCTATCCCCTACCCCACCCCTCAACCCTCCGTTTTAGCTGTCGGGCTCGCCCTCCCTCAAAGCCGAGGTTCAGAAACTTATGGACCTCAGAGCTGTGGAACCCGTTCCCCTCGGGAAGCGAGGGGAGGGCTTCTACTCTGTGATGCTGGAAATGCATCAGAGGGACAGGGCCTCTGAATCCTTGTCCTTTACTGCCTTTTATCGTGTGTTCTGTCATGTTTTCTGCCCAGGAGTCCATTTGGGACTCCTGGCAGTGCAGCTCTCTCTTTTGGTTTGGTGAACAGACCCATGGGATACCCTTATGGCACCCATGGGTAGGGGTACAACCCTGTGCCCCTAGTGTATGTTTTTGGGCACCTGTGGGTGGCCCACAGAGCAGGGTATGGGCTGGTGGCAGCTCCATGCTGAATTTGACAGGTGCTCTGGGTGTCCTCCATTTTGGGATACCCAGGCGCTGCCATTGGGATCAGTTGATTCCTGATAGGAAACAAGATGCCCCCTGTGGCCTCTTGCTTTCTATTGCCTGTTACCTTGTTTTCCCAAAGTCCTGGGAAGCCCTGACTCTGTCCCTTCCCCCTGACTGGCTGTTGGGTGGAAGTTCCATATATGGTGTTGTTGTGAAGGCCCAGCTAGACTGACTGGAGCCTTCCCAGTGACTGTATGTTGTGGGTACCTCCTGTGGGTGGGACCTGGGTGAATGGAGTGTGTGACCAATATACACTCCTTGTTGTGGTTGTCTGGTTTCTGGCATGTGAGACAAAGACTGAGACAGCCCTGCCCGAAACTGGCCTGAATGCAGTGTGTAGTGTTGAATGGCTGGGTACTTGTCCCAATCCACATTCCTTGTTGTGAGTGTCTGAAAGGGAGGAGTGTGGCCTGAATGCACTGGGTGCCTGATTGGCTGACTGACTGCATGAATGCCCTTCTGTGTGATTGGCTGCTGTGTGTGTGCCAGCAGTGTGGATGAGAGACAGAATAGTATATCTGGGGACCTCTCACCACTGGAAATTGTTCAGAAGCGTTCAGAAGCTGAGTCTCCACTCAAGAGTAACTGGAACTGCTGATCCTCGACGTCCAGCTGGAAGAAGAAGACTTGCTGCTGCATTTGCTTCGACCGATCTGAAAGCTGTCGAATTCGTCGAGGACTGACCCGAGAGAGGACCTGGTAAGGCGCCCTCTTCCCGTGCTCCGAGGGATCATCGAGCACCGCTACATCTTCGCCGAAGCGCCCTGGAAGTCAGACCCTCGAAAGGCTGCCGACCCGAGACGGGACCGCCGAGGAGATCGAAGTGAAGCACCCGGACATCGCCGCCGTCGAAGTCCATTGCCGTCGACCAGGGTTCGCAGGTCTGTGTAACCGCTGGAGGTCCATCAAAGTTGTGTTGCCCAGCCGTGGGAACCACTTGACGCCGTGCCGCCGACGACCGGAGCCGTCAGCTCCGTGCCTAAGAACATTTGAATCGAAGGACTCCCTCGTCCGCACCGTCGACCGCTTTATCCTGCCGGAGAAAGTCGAGGACGACCAACGCGCCGAGGAGAAACCTGGCGGTGGGTTTCCCGCCACCCGAAGACCACAAAGACTCGAACGACTCGACGCCCTTGCTGGGCCCCCGTCTTCACAATCTTTGCGGTCCAGAACAATTGTCATCGAGGTGCACCGCACGCCTCCGCCTTGCAGGACGCCAACGCTCCGTCGTCGACGAGCACCGCTTGGATCGAAGCTGCCGCCTCATCGACGCCATTCTACCCTGTTCGTTGTCGGACGTTCGACGCCCCGTGTCTCCCGCTTGAAAGGGAAGGCATTCAAGAAGGGCCGTCGATTCCCCAACGCCGAACGCCGAGTTCCTCGACGCTTCTCGACGCCTCTCGACGATCCGTGACTCCCGCTTGAAAGGGGGTCGCTCAAGAAGGATCTGTCGACGCCTCTTCGAAGAACTCGACTCCACCAGGTACATTGGGGGGCGGTAAAAACATTATAGGAGGGAATAAGACTTGCAGAACAATATATGGACTGGGCTTGTGCTATATCTTTATCTTACAGGTTGCCCAGGTGGGGGGATCTCCACACAGAACTGTGCCTAGTGGTAGGGGCCAATATTCTGCCTATTGTTCAACCACCTTATTTCTTCTCTTCTCTCTATTGCTGGTTTCACTCTATTGATCTGTGTGACATGATTACAGTATTGTTGATGCACTTTTCATGAGATCTAATACAAAGGGTGGTACCACTTTAGAACTGTATATATTTGCCATTGTTGATTTTCCTAAGTACAAAGTGAGTTATTATGATAAGTGTACATAACCTTGAATATTGATTATATAAAGACTGTGTTCTAACCAATACAGTGTGTGGACATTCCTTTGTGGGGGCTTGGGGACTACACTGTACTTAAGAACCAGCCTGCATCACCTCCTGAGAAGCTAGGCCTTGATTGCTCGTCCGTTGCTACCGTAATAGAGAATCTTGGCTGGGGTCTTCTGTGCCTCTCTTCTACCATATAGGGAGCAGAAGTACAGACACCCCCTACCAGTCTTTACAAACTGATCACTGATGATCCCCAACAAGGGTGAAACACGTGTATGGGGTTGCTGGTGGTACTCTCGTTCAGATTGGAATTGCCATTGTATTTCGGTGCTGGACTGCCCCTGGGCAGGACAAAGACTGATATGCAAATGGATATTTCCCATCTGTGAAAGGCACAGTGAGTAAAAGCAGTGGCTGCGAACTCTCAAGTGGTTAATAACCACTGAACAGGTTATCATGTCTGTTCTTGCGAGAGAGGGGCGCCCGCTACCTTTGTAAAACTATTTTATAAGGAACCTGGGATTGGTAACCCTAGGTCTCCTGGGGGCAACCAGACGTGGTCTCCCTCTCACTGTGCTTAGAGAGGCATCAGCTTCACCTCACTGATGATCCCCAACAAGGGTGAAACACGTGTATGGGGTTGCTGGTGGTACTCTCGTTCAGATTGGAATTGCCATTGTATTTCGGTGCTGGACTGCCCCTGGGCAGGACAAAGACTGATATGCAAATGGATATTTCCCATCTGTGAAAGGCACAGTGAGTAAAAGCAGTGGCTGCGAACTCTCAAGTGGTTAATAACCACTGAACAGGTTATCATGTCTGTTCTTGCGAGAGAGGGGCGCCCGCTACCTTTGTAAAACTATTTTATAAGGAACCTGGGATTGGTAACCCTAGGTCTCCTGGGGGCAACCAGACGTGGTCTCCCTCTCACTGTGCTTAGAGAGGCATCAGCTTCACCTCACTGATGATCCCCAACAAGGGTGAAACACGTGTATGGGGTTGCTGGTGGTACTCTCGTTCAGATTGGAATTGCCATTGTATTTCGGTGCTGGACTGCCCCTGGGCAGGACAAAGACTGATATGCAAATGGATATTTCCCATCTGTGAAAGGCACAGTGAGTAAAAGCAGTGGCTGCGAACTCTCAAGTGGTTAATAACCACTGAACAGGTTATCATGTCTGTTCTTGCGAGAGAGGGGCGCCCGCTACCTTTGTAAAACTATTTTATAAGGAACCTGGGATTGGTAACCCTAGGTCTCCTGGGGGCAACCAGACGTGGTCTCCCTCTCACTGTGCTTAGAGAGGCATCAGCTTCACCTCACTGATGATCCCCAACAAGGGTGAAACACGTGTATGGGGTTGCTGGTGGTACTCTCGTTCAGATTGGAATTGCCATTGTATTTCGGTGCTGGACTGCCCCTGGGCAGGACAAAGACTGATATGCAAATGGATATTTCCCATCTGTGAAAGGCACAGTGAGTAAAAGCAGTGGCTGCGAACTCTCAAGTGGTTAATAACCACTGAACAGGTTATCATGTCTGTTCTTGCGAGAGAGGGGCGCCCGCTACCTTTGTAAAACTATTTTATAAGGAACCTGGGATTGGTAACCCTAGGTCTCCTGGGGGCAACCAGACGTGGTCTCCCTCTCACTGTGCTTAGAGAGGCATCAGCTTCACCTCACTGATGATCCCCAAGAAGGGTGAAACACGTGTATGGGGTTGCTGGTGGTACTCTCGTTCAGATTGGAATTGCCATTGTATTTCGGTGCTGGACTGCCCCTGGGCAGGACAAAGACTGATATGCAAATGGATATTTCCCATCTGTGAAAGGCACAGTGAGTAAAAGCAGTGGCTGCGAACTCTCAAGTGGTTAATAACCACTGAACAGGTTATCATGTCTGTTCTTGCGAGAGAGGGGCGCCCGCTACCTTTGTAAAACTATTTTATAAGGAACCTGGGATTGGTAACCCTAGGTCTCCTGGGGGCAACCAGACGTGGTCTCCCTCTCACTGTGCTTAGAGAGGCATCAGCTTCACCTCACTGATGATCCCCAACAAGGGTGAAACACGTGTATGGGGTTGCTGGTGGTACTCTCGTTCAGATTGGAATTGCCATTGTATTTCGGTGCTGGACTGCCCCTGGGCAGGACAAAGACTGATATGCAAATGGATATTTCCCATCTGTGAAAGGCACAGTGAGTAAAAGCAGTGGCTGCGAACTCTCAAGTGGTTAATAACCACTGAACAGGTTATCATGTCTGTTCTTGCGAGAGAGGGGCGCCCGCTACCTTTGTAAAACTATTTTATAAGGAACCTGGGATTGGTAACCCTAGGTCTCCTGGGGGCAACCAGACGTGGTCTCCCTCTCACTGTGCTTAGAGAGGCATCAGCTTCACCTCACTGATGATCCCCAACAAGGGTGAAACACGTGTATGGGGTTGCTGGTGGTACTCTCGTTCAGATTGGAATTGCCATTGTATTTCGGTGCTGGACTGCCCCTGGGCAGGACAAAGACTGATATGCAAATGGATATTTCCCATCTGTGAAAGGCACAGTGAGTTAAAGCAGTGGCTGCGAACTCTCAAGTGGTTAATAACCACTGAACAGGTTATCATGTCTGTTCTTGCGAGAGAGGGGCGCCCGCTACCTTTGTAAAACTATTTTATAAGGAACCTGGGATTGGTAACCCTAGGTCTCCTGGGGGCAACCAGACGTGGTCTCCCTCTCACTGTGCTTAGAGAGGCATCAGCTTCACCTCACTGATGATCCCCAACAAGGGTGAAACACGTGTATGGGGTTGCTGGTGGTACTCTCGTTCAGATTGGAATTGCCATTGTATTTCGGTGCTGGACTGCCCCTGGGCAGGACAAAGACTGATATGCAAATGGATATTTCCCATCTGTGAAAGGCACAGTGAGTAAAAGCAGTGGCTGCGAACTCTCAAGTGGTTAATAACCACTGAACAGGTTATCATGTCTGTTCTTGCGAGAGAGGGGCGCCCGCTACCTTTGTAAAACTATTTTATAAGGAACCTGGGATTGGTAACCCTAGGTCTCCTGGGGGCAACCAGACGTGGTCTCCCTCTCACTGTGCTTAGAGAGGCATCAGCTTCACCTCACTGATGATCCCCAACAAGGGTGAAACACGTGTATGGGGTTGCTGGTGGTACTCTCGTTCAGATTGGAATTGCCATTGTATTTCGGTGCTGGACTGCCCCTGGGCAGGACAAAGACTGATATGCAAATGGATATTTCCCATCTGTGAAAGGCACAGTGAGTAAAAGCAGTGGCTGCGAACTCTCAAGTGGTTAATAACCACTGAACAGGTTATCATGTCTGTTCTTGCGAGAGAGGGGCGCCCGCTACCTTTGTAAAACTATTTTATAAGGAACCTGGGATTGGTAACCCTAGGTCTCCTGGGGGCAACCAGACGTGGTCTCCCTCTCACTGTGCTTAGAGAGGCATCAGCTTCACCTCACTGATGATCCCCAACAAGGGTGAAACACGTGTATGGGGTTGCTGGTGGTACTCTCGTTCAGATTGGAATTGCCATTGTATTTCGGTGCTGGACTGCCCCTGGGCAGGACAAAGACTGATATGCAAATGGATATTTCCCATCTGTGAAAGGCACAGTGAGTTAAAGCAGTGGTTGCGAACTCTCAAGTGGTTAATAACCACTGAACAGGTTATCATGTCTGTTCTTGCGAGAGAGGGGCGCCCGCTACCTTTGTAAAACTATTTTATAAGGAACCTGGGATTGGTAACCCTAGGTCTCCTGGGGGCAACCAGACGTGGTCTCCCTCTCACTGTGCTTAGAGAGGCATCAGCTTCACCTCACTGATGATCCCCAACAAGGGTGAAACACGTGTATGGGGTTGCTGGTGGTACTCTCGTTCAGATTGGAATTGCCATTGTATTTCGGTGCTGGACTGCCCCTGGGCAGGACAAAGACTGATATGCAAATGGATATTTCCCATCTGTGAAAGGCACAGTGAGTAAAAGCAGTGGCTGCGAACTCTCAAGTGGTTAATAACCACTGAACAGGTTATCATGTCTGTTCTTGCGAGAGAGGGGCGCCCGCTACCTTTGTAAAACTGGTGGCAGCGGTGGGATGCTTATGGTTTTAAGAATCAGTGTATAACCGTGCCACTTACAAAATATCTGCACTTTATTAAATTAAGGTTTAGTTGTGTACAAGATAACTGCATTGCAAACAATGGAGTCTATTGCAAATGGCAAATTGACTCGGATGAGCTTGGAGTCTCTCCAGAGTGCTTGCGAAGCCAGGGAGTTAGACTTTGTGGATAAGTCTAGGGCTGAGCTGATAGCTGCCCTGGTGGACTACCAGACTGATGGTGAAACTCTTGATGAGGGGGGGAATGCAACCAATGAGGACTCTGCCCCTGGGGTTTCTGCTGAATCTGTTTCTGGGAATGCTGCCATTCCTGCTGCCTCTGTTCCAAACCCCAGCAATTCCTTGGAGCTTGAGTTATTAAGGATGAAATTGGCCTTTGAATACCGCAAGTTGGAAATAGATGCTGAGCTTAAAAAAGAGGAGTTGGCTCAACAAGTGGAGCTCAAGAATAAGGACCTTGAACTCAAGAGCCAGGACACTGAATGTCAGAGAATCCAGCTAGAGAAAGCTAGAGTGGAGACTTCAGCTAAAACCAGTGAGAGTGTCAGGTCCCCAGCCACCAAGTTCATGAAAGATTTGGTTGGTGTGTTTGTGGAGGGTTCAGATATCCTCCAATGGATTGAAGGGTTTGAAATGGCTTGTGCAATTCATGATGTTGATAAAAGAGATTGGGCTAAGTGTTTGTTAAGCAGAGTGCCTCAAACTGGATATGACTGTATTCTGAAGCTGAGTGTGGAAGAAAGGGGTCAGTATGAGTATATGAAGTCTGCTTTGATTGCGAAGTTTGGCAAGACCCCTGCCCAATACCTTAAAAGGTTCAGGGATTTTAAGAAAAGAGAGAATGTGTCTTGGGTTGACTGGGTGAGTGCTGCGCACATGAACATGATGGGGTGGATTGATGGATACAAGGTTAAGACTTTTGTTGAATTGTCCCACCTCTTGTTTTTTGAGCATTTTTCTGAAGCCTGTTCACCAGAGCTGCGTCAGTATGTGGCTGACCAGAACATTTTGGACCCCTTTAAGCTGGCTAGGTTGGCTGACAAGTGGGTCTCCCACCAGGTGTCCCCTAAGGACTACAGTGGGAAGGACAAGGACAAAGAAAAGGGGGCCTCTCAGAAAGCTGAGGAGTCCCACAAGCAGTCACAGTCGGGTAAACCTAAACCTTCCTCTCCCAAGACCCAAAAATCTAGTGGGGATAAGTCCTCTGGGGGTGGGAATAAGAGTAGTGGTCCACCTGCTACAAAGCAGGCTCCCAGTGGTTCCAGTACCGTACCCCGCACTCCTGGCACTTGTTGGGACTGTGGGGCTCTGGATCACAAAAGGGGTGACTCCAAGTGTAAAGGTAAGGCACTTGGAGTACAGGCTGTCAGCCTGACCTACCCTTACCCCGTGTCTGAGGTGGAGGCCACTGTCCTCCCCTCCTCTACCGGGATCACATCTGGTGCTCCGGTAGAGATTTCCTTAGTGTCCCTTGGGGCCTGGGACCAGTATGCAGAAGTACTGGCGACTATCCCACAGAACACCCGTAGGTTTTTGAGAAGTGTCCTCTTGAATGGCCAGCTTTCTACTGGTTTGAGAGACACTGGGGCAAGCATGACAGTGGTGGACAGGACCCTGCTCAAGCCAGAGGACTATGTAGGTGCTCCTCTGAGAACCACCAGGTTAGCTGGTGGGCCTCCCAAATTATCGCCTGTAGCCCTAGTCACACTCATGATTGGAGACAAGACAGCAAAGCTTCCTGTCCTGGTTCAGGACAATGTCCCTGCTAACATTCTGTTAGGAAATGATCTAGTAGAGTTGGGGTTGATCTCAGATGGTCTTCCCATGACTGCTGCTGCAGTCACTAGGTCACAGGTGACACCGGGTCTGGCTGTGAGTCAGGTACCCGAGCCAAAGGCGAGGCCTAAGGCAAGAAGAAGGAAGACCAAGAAGGCCACCTCTGTGGGGGGAACACCTTCTCTTCCTGCTGTTCCGACATCACCCATTGGGATCCGTGCTCCGGACGGGCTGGGTCCAGTGGAAAACCCAAACTCAACTCCTGTGGGAGAAGAGACAGAAGACTCTCCTGTGGGAGAGGTTCTCAACCCGGAGGATCATCCCGACCTTCAATGCTTGTTAGCTGAAGGGGGACCCTCCCGGGCAGACTTCTGTAAGGGACAGAGAGAGTGCCACTCTCTCTCGAGGGACTGAGGAAACAGGCCCTGTCCCAGGCACAAGGAGAAGTGCCTAGGACATTCCGGATTTATTGGGAGGGTGAGCTCCTTGTTAGTGAGCCCACTAAGCCTGAACCTGGTGCCCTCAGGAGGTTGGTGGTACCCCAGGTTTACAGGCCCTTCCTACTGCAGTTGGCGCATGAGGTGCCCTTGGCTGGTCATCTTGGGACCAAGAAGACTAAGCAGAGGCTCTCTGCCCATTTCTACTGGCCACGGATGGGAGTAGAGGTGGAGTCCCACTGCAGGACCTGCCCAACTTGTCAGTTGTCTGGCAAGACTGGAGGCAGGGTCATTGCCCCACTGCAGCCATTGCCAGTGGTTGGCACACCATTTGAGAGGGTGGGCATCGACATCGTCGGTCCCCTTGACCCTCCCACTTCAGGTGGACATCGGTTCATCCTGGTCTTGGTAGATTATGCCACCAGGTACCCTGAGGCAATACCCCTTCGGACTGTTACTGCCAAGGTGGTTGCCAGGGCTCTCCTGGGCATTTTCACACGTGTTGGATTCCCCAAGGAGGTTGTCTCTGATAGAGGATCCAACTTCATGTCTAGTTACATGAAAACCATGTGGAAAGAGTGCGGGGTAACCTACAAGTTCTCCACCTCTTACCACCCCCAGACCAATGGTCTGGTTGAGAGGTTTAATAAAACTCTCAAGGGCATGCTAGGGGCTTTGGAAGAACCCCTAAGGAGGAAATGGGATCTCCTCCTGCCATGCCTGCTATTTGCTTACAGAGAGGTACCTCAAGAGGGTGTTGGTTTCAGCCCCTTTGAGTTACTCTTTGGATATCCCTTGAGGGGTCCCCTCGCCTTGATCCGAGAAGGCTTGGAAGCCACCCCTCCAGGTCCCGCCAAGCAAGTGGGGGACTATGTGTTAGGCCTCAGACGGAGGATGACACAGATGATGGGTCAGGCAACAGCGAATCTCAAGGCCAGCCAGGAATTGAATAAGTACTGGCATGACCTTAAAGCCTCGCAAGTGGATTGGACTCCGGGACAGGAAATCCTTGTGATGGAGCCTACCAAGCCTAGAGCTTTGGCAGACAAGTGGACTGGACCCTTCAGGATCATCTCCAAGATGGGCGAAGTCAATTATCTGGTTGACATGGGAGCCTCTGGGGTAGCCCCTCAGGTATTCCATGTCAACAGGCTCAAGCCTTTCCACCGGCGAGCAGAAGTCTCATGTCTCTTGCTAGCTTCAGGGCAAGAAGAGGATGAGAGTGAGCCCCTTCCTGATTTGCTGCATAGCAACCCTCAGGATGGCTCAGTGGAGGGAGTACAACTCTCTCCAGATTTGACAACAGAGCAACAGAGGGCCTGCAGGGCTTTGCTCCAACAGTATGCCTCTCTGTTCTCACTGACGCCAGGCCTTGCACCGTGGTGTAGGCATGAAATTGACACTGGTGACAGTGTGCCTGTCAAAAGCAGGTGCTACCGTATGTCAGATACCGTCAAGAACCACATCCAGGCTGAGTTCGCCAAGATGTTGGATCTGGGTGTTATTGAACCCTCAACCAGTCCCTGGTCCAGTCCAGTGGTCCTTGTCCCCAAGGCAAGTTCCCAGGTGGGTACCAAGGATTGGAGGTTCTGTGTGGACTACCGAGGAGTCAATGCCGTCACCAAAACTGACGCGCACCCATTGCCCAGGGCTGATGAGCTCGTGGACACCATAGGTGCTGCCAAATTTGTGAGCACCTTTGACCTTACCTCAGGCTATTGGCAAATAGCTCTGACGGACCATGCCAAGGAAAAGACGGCATTCTCCACACCTGAGGGACCCTACCAGTTTAGGGTCATGCCTTTTGGGTTGAAGAATGCCCCTGCCACCTTCCAGAGATTGGTCAACCATGCGCTCAGTGGGCTGGAAGCCTTTTGTGTGGCTTACTTAGACGACATTGCCGTCTACAGTTCCACCTGGGAAGAGCATTTGACACATCTGGATAAGGTGTTGCAGGCCTTGAAAAGGGCTAACCTCACTATCAAGGCCACCAAGTTCCAGATAGCTCAGGGGAAAGTTACCTATCTTGGTCATGAGGTAGGAGGGGGTCAAATCCAACCTCTCTCCAGTAAAGTACAGGATGTACAGAACTGGGAGACTCCCACTACTGAAACCCAGGTGAGAGCCTTTTTGGGCCTCACTGGGTACTATCGCAATTTCATGGCAGACTATGGAACCATAGCTGCACCCCTGACAGCTCTAACTTCACCCAAACAGCCTAGGAAGGTTAATTGGACCGAAGACTGTCAGAGGGCCTTTGATGGCTTGAAAGAAAGTCTGTGTAGGGCACCTGTGTTGTGTGCGCCTGACTACAGCCGACCCTTTATCGTCCAGACGGATGCCTGCGACACCGGAATTGGAGCTGTCTTGTCCCAGTTAGATGACAAAGGGAGAGAACATCCTATCATATTCATCAGTAGACAACTCAAGGGTAGAGAACTTAGGTGGGCTACTGTTGAAAAGGAGTGTTTTAGCATAGTTTGGAGCCTTAGGCGTTTTAGGCCCTACCTTAGGGGGTCTACCTTCAAGGTCCAAACAGATCATAAGCCCCTGAAGTGGCTTATGAAGATGAAGGGTGAGAATCCGAAATTGCTCAGGTGGTCCATTAGCCTGCAAGGGCTAGACTTCACCATAGAGCACAGACCAGGGAAGAGTCACGATAATGCTGATGGCCTTTCCAGAAGGTATGTTGACCGTCTGGATGAGGGTGTCTATCCCGTGGGAGATTAGACACCCTCCACCTCAGTCTGGGGGGGGCGACTGTGATGCTGGAAATGCATCAGAGGGACAGGGCCTCTGAATCCTTGTCCTTTACTGCCTTTTATCGTGTGTTCTGTCATGTTTTCTGCCCGGGAGTCCATTTGGGACTCCTGGCAGTGCAGCTTTCTCTTTTGGTTTGGTGAACAGACCCATGGGATACCCTTATGGCACCCATGGGTAGGGGTACAACCCTGTGCCCCTAGTGTATGTTTTTGGGCACCTGTGGGTGGCCCACAGAGCAGGGTATGGGCTGGTGGCAGCTCCATGCTGAATTTGACAGGTGCTCTGGGTGTCCTCTATTTTGGGATACCCAGGCCCTGCCATTGGGATCAGTTGATTCCTGATAGGAAACAAGATGGCCCCTGTGGCCTCTTGCTTTCTATTGCCTGTTACCTTGTTTTCCCAAAGTCCTGGGAAGCCCTGACTCTGTCCCTTCCCCGTGACTGGCTGTTGGGTGGAAGTTCCATATATGGTGTTGTTGTGAAGGCCCAGCTATACTGACTGGAGCCTTCCCAGTGACTGTATGTTGTGGGTACCTCCTGTGGGTGGGACCTGGGTGAATGGAGTGTGTGACCAATATACACTCCTTGTTGTGGTTGTCTGGTTTCTGGCATGTGAGACAAAGACTGAGACAGCCCTGCCCGAAACTGGCCTGAATGCAGTGTGTAGTGTTGAATGGCTGGGTACTTGTCCCAATCCACATTCCTTGTTGTGAGTGTCTGAAAGGGAGGAGTGTGGCCTGAATGCACTGGGTGCCTGATTGGCTGACTGAGTGCATTAATGCCCTTCTGTGTGATTGGCTGCTGTGTGTGTGCCAGCAGTGTGGATGAGAGACAGAATAGTATATCTGGGGACCTCTCACCACTGGAAATTGTTCAGAAGCGTTCAAAAGCTGAGTCTCCACTCAAGAGTAACTGGAACTGCTGATCCTCGACGTCCAGCTGGAAGAAGAAGACTTGCTGCTGCATTTGCTTCGACCGATCTGAAAGCTGTCGAATTCGTCGAGGACTGACCCGAGAGAGGACCTGGTAAGGCGCCCTCTTCCCGTGCTCCAAGGGATCATCGAGCACCGCTACATCTTCGCCGAAGCGCCCTGGAAGTCAGACCCTCGAAAGGCTGCCGACCGGAGACGGGACCGCCGAGGAGATCGAAGTGAAGCACCCGGACATCGCCGCCGTCGAAGTCCATTGCTGTCGACCAGGGTTCGCAGGTCTGTGTAACCGCTGGAGGCCTGTCGAAGTTGTGTTGCCCAGCCGTGGGAACCACTTGACGCCGTGCCGCCGACGACCGGAGCCGTCCGCTCCGTGCCTAAGAACATTTGAATCAAAGGACTCCCTCGTCCGCACCGTCGACCGCTTTATCCTGCCGGAGAAAGTCGAGGACGACCAACGCGCCGAGGAGAAACCTGGCGGTGGGTTTCCCGCCACCCGAAGACCACAAAGACTCGAACGACTCGACGCCCTTGCTGGGCCCCCGTCTCCACAATCTTTGCGGTCCAGAACAATTGTCATCGAGGTGCCTCGCACGCCTCTGCCTTGCAGGACGCCAATGCTCCGTCGTCGACGAGCACCGCTTGGATCGAAGCTGCCGCCTCATCGACGCCGTTCTACCCTGTTCGTTGTCGGACGTTCGACGCCCCGTGTCTCCCGCTTGAAAGGGAAGGCATTCAAGAAGGGCCGTCGATTCCCCGACGCCGAACGCCGAGTTCCTCGACGCTTCTCGACGCCTCTCGACGATCCGTGACTCCCGCTTGAAAGGGGGTCGCTCAAGAAGGATCTGTCGACGCCTCTTCGAAGAACTCGACTCCACCAGGTACATTGGGGGGGTAAAAACATTATAGGAGGGAATAAGACTTGCAGAACAATATATGGACTGGGCTTGTGCTATATCTTTATCTTACAGGTTGCCCAGGTGGGGGATCTCCACACAGAACTGTGCCTAGTGGTAGGGGCCAATATTCTGCCTATTGTTCAACCACCTTATTTCGTCTCCTCTCTCTATTGCTGGTTTCACTCTATTGATCTGTGTGACATGATTACAGTATTGTTGATGCACTTTTCATGAGATCTAATACAAAGGGTGGTACCACTTTAGAACTGTATATATTTGCCATTGTTGATTTTCCTAAGTACAAAGTGAGTTATTATGATTCTCCAGCATTGGATCTTTCATGGATTCACATGCTTAGAATATTCCCCGTCGTCAGGCTGGGAATCCCCGGTACATTATATAGACCCTTTCCCGTAGGCAAACTTTTTCGACGCTTATGCGTCCTATCCACCTCGTTTTGTATCATGCGTGCCCGCACCGTCAGGACGCCATGATATAAATACAGGACCCGCCCCCGCGCTCCCTCAGATTTCAACCGTCTTTCAAAGTAGTGGGATCCTCGTGTTACTACTAGTGAAAACTAGGTTGTTTTTTCTATTTCGCTTCGGCAAAGTTCAAATTCTGGAGAATTATGTCTGGAAAAGCGTTATTTCGCCCGTGTGCAACATGTGGCCTCAAAAAAGTTTATGAAGGAGACGGCCACATGGACTGTATCTACTGTCTCCACCCGCACCACACGGCGGATACATGTGAGATATGCCAGGGTTTCTCCCAAAAAACCCTTAAGGACCGTAAAAGAAGACTGGTCGACTGGCTTAATGACGGAGCGGGTGCCTACCCGGCTTCGGAAGTTGGCTCCACGGCCTCCAGGAGCAAGTCGGAGCCTCCATCGAAAAAGGTACGGCCAGCGGAAATTCGCACTGAGGACAAGCATAAGGGAAAACATGCTGGATCTTCCTCATCACATAAAAAGCCCACCTCCTCCTCATCATCTAAGACGGAGAGGCTAGCGCTGTCAAAATCCTCCTCAGGGGACCGTCCCAGGTCTTCCATGAGTCGAGATGCTTCAGCCGGGAAGTCGGCATCGAAATCGATGACGAAGTCTAAGGGCTCGGCGACGACGACGTGCTCGTCGACCTCAGTGTCTTTGACGATGCCTATTACCGTTCAGGCAGCAGCGGTTGGGATTCCTTCGTCGACGGAGACTCAGTCTATGGCTTGGCTGCCAGAGGTCTATGACCCGATCCCCCCTGAGGTCTTACTGCAGCCAGACATGGCCTGCGCGGCAGAAGGAGAAGGTGACACGGTTCTGCAGCCATCGGATTTAGGCTTACGGCCTTCCACGTCGGCGACGACGACGATGAATGCGAGCGGGGGTATGGTACCTATATCATCCACGTTACTGACCCCCCAGACGGTTTTGTCTCTGGATGTGCTTAATACTCTTCAGAAGCTCCTGCAAAGGCTGGATACGCAGTTCCCCCAACCTGGGACGTCGTCGTCAATTTTTTCTGTACCTTCCGTCGACGAGCAAACTTGTACGGCTCGCTCGACGACGAAACACCCATCGGCTCCTCAGGTGGTAAAAGATCGTCCTCGAGCTCAGGAGGAGGGTGAGTTGTCGGAGTCCGACTCTATACTGGGTGACTCGGGTCGGACATCTCCCTGTCACCGTCGAGGGACCCAACATGGAATTCGGATGTGGAGTTAGAGTCTACGAGGAGCCAGACACATCCATCTCCCCCGGATGATGTGGGAGCCTTCCATGCAATGATGGGAAAAGCTTGTTCTGAGTTCGGCTTGATTCCTGAGGAGCAGAAGAAAGACTGTTTCCTTTTTGACCACATGGGTCAGAGGAGAAAGTCGGTATTTGCCATCCCAATCCTGGACCACGTGTGGCAAGAAGGTCTCAAGACGATGCGACATCCGTTCTCGGAGCCAGCCATAAAGGGACGGATCGAGAAAAAGTTTAAAGCTCCGGAGTCCACTCCAAAATGTCTAACATCACAGCCTCTGTCTGACTCGGTTGTGTCGGCGGCAGCGGCTAGGAAGGCGAGGGTACAGCAAAAATGTTCAACGCCACCGGAAAGCGAGGCTAGGAGGCAGGACGCCTTTGGAAAAAAGGTGCTCTCGGTCGGAGCGACGACAGTAAGAGCAGCCAATTCCTTAGCGATCGTATCACGATATGATAGAGAAATGTGGCACAAACTAGCCCCTATCCTAGAACACCTGCCAGACGAACACCGGAAAGCAGCTATGTTACTGGTGCGGGATGGCGAAGAGGCCTCGAACCACGCTATTAATATCGCAGTTGACCTAGCAGAGTCTGGTTTCAAACAAATCAACCATGGAGTAGTGCTTCGTCGACAAGCGTGGCTCAAATGTACCACTTTCCGTCCTGAAGTCCAGTACAAGGTCCTTGACATGCCATGCGAAGGGGAACACCTATTTGGCGAAAAGGTTGATGAAGCGCTGAAAGGGATGAAAGAAGACACGGATACTGCTAGGTCCCTCGGCGCCCTTCAAACGGGTAGAAACTTTCGCTCTTTTCGCCCCTTCAGGGGTGCTTCTGGAAACTCCTGCTTTGGAGCCTCAAGGGACCGTGGATTTAACAGGCCCTCGTACTCTTCACAAGGGTTCAGACGAGCGTCTCAGTCGGCACGTAGAAGCAGGGACTATCAAGCCTCCAGGCGGCGAGGCTCGGGTCCGTCGTCAACGAAGAACAAGCAAACCAGCAACCAATGACGGCCTTCGGAACGTCCTGGGGGGTCGAGTCTCTCATCACTTCGACCGATGGAAATGCATCACCACAGATCGATGGGTTCTAGACACGATTCACATGGGTCATGCGCTACAATTCAAAGACAAGCCTCCGCGTCTTCCTCCTTTATTCTCGACACAGCCCCACCTCCGAATCCTACGACAAGAGGCGGCGCTTATGTTGCGAAAAGGGGCGGTAGAGAGAGTTCCTGTGGCACAGGAAGGACAAGGAGTTTATTCCAGGTTCTTCGTTGTCAAGAAGCCAAACGGCAAATGGAGGCCCATTCTCGACCTGAGGGTGCTCAACAAGTGGCTAAAGAGCCTAAAATTCAAAATGCTAAAGCTCCAGGAGGTTATCAGGTCGGTGCAACCCATGGACTATCTTTCATCACTAGACCTTCAAGATGCTTATTTTCACATCCCAATACGCCCACGACACAGGAGATATTTAAGATTCGTCGTCGGGAGAAAGCATTTTCAGTTCAAGGTCCTCCCGTTCGGGCTCAAGTCCTCCCCCAGGACGTTCACCAAGTGCTTGGCCCCTATAGCGGCCCATTTAAGAAAGGATGGTCACCATGTCTATCCATATCTAGACGACTGGCTGGTCAGAGGTTCATCCAAGGAACAAACACGAGACAGTCTAAGGGCCACAATGTCCCTCTTACAGGAACTGGGCTTCGCAATAAACTTCAACAAGTCCTCCGTAGAGCCTTCGAGGACCTTGGTCTTTCTAGGAGCGGAGTTCCATACACACACAAGCCTGGTGAGACCATCCAGCGAAAGAGTTCAGAAACTTCAAAGCAAGGCGTCGGAATGGAGAGGCGGTACCAAGGTTTCAGTGCACAAGTACATGTCCCTGCTAGGGACCATGTCGTCCTGCATTCCGTTGATAAACAACTGCCGTCTGTTTATGAGACCTTGCCAGGAATTTCTAGCGGACCGTTGGGCGCAGAGCCGAGGTCGCTGGTCCGACAGACTGGTCGTCGACGAACAACTAGTTCAAGCACTCTGCTGGTGGAGAGTGTCTACTCATCTAACAAAAGGAATGCCTCTACTGGAACCAGAGTTCCAAAAGACGGTGGTGACGGATGCATCGCTAAGCGGATGGGGAGCTCATCTGGATACGTTACAGGTACAAGGCCAGTGGTCGTTGCAGGAGTCCTCCCTGCATATCAACCTGCTAGAACTGAGAGCAGTGCGATGGGCTCTGAAATCTTTTCTTCCTCAACTGAGGAACTCGGTGGTGCGTGTCATGACGGACAACACCACTACGATGTTCTACTTGAGAAAACAAGGAGGGACACGTTCCAGGTCCCTATCGTCGGAGGCACAGAAAATCTGGCATTGGGCCCTGCAACACAACATGCAAATCTTAGCGTTCCACCTGCCAGGCGTGAAAAATGTGGAAGCCGATGCCCTCAGCAGAGAAATGAACGAAGTTCACAAATGGGTGCTGAACGACCAACAACTACAACATGTATTCAAGAAATGGGGACATCCTTCCATAGACCTGTTTGCGACGAAGAACAACAGGAAATGCCATCAGTAGCAGGGCTCACTGGGGGAGGCGTTCTCCTTCCCATGGACAAACAAATTCCTGTACTCATTCCCTCCATTTCCCCTTTTCCGGAGGACGTTGCAATGGATCCTCAGGTACCCATGTCGGGTAATTCTGGTGGCCCCGTACTGGGCCAGACAGGTGTGGTTTTCAGACCTGCTACACTTAGCGGTGGAGGAACCGATGAGATTCCAGAAGACCCCCGACCTTCTGTCTCGACAGGAGGGCGTTGTTTGGCATCACGACCCGGACAGCCTCAAGTTGACGGCCTGGCTCCTGACTTCGCCGAATTTGGTTGGCTAACGATTCCAGAGGACTGTCGGCGTATCCTGCAAGCGGCAAGAGCACCTTCCACAAACGCCTCATACACGTACAAATGGAGAAGTTTCTGTCAGTGGTGTGAGGATCAACCAGGTTTGACCCCGCAATCGATTAAGCCGGAACAGCTCCTTCCATACTTGCTGTTCTTAGGTCAAAAGGGCCTATCGGTATCGTCAATAAAAGTACACCTGGCAGCCATTTCCAGGTTTACTCGTCGACGGCATTCGGCACCATTGTTCAGCGACCGCCTGATTAAACACTTCCTTAAAGGCCTCTTTCGGAGTTTCCCTCCAGAGAAGAAATTTCCGCCGGAGTGGAGCCTCAATCTGGTCTTAACGTCTCTTATGAAGCCTCCTTTTGAGCCAATGTCATCATCGTCTCTAAAGTTTTTGTCGTGGAAATTGGCCTTCCTGGTGGCCATCACGTCAGCCCGACGTATTTCAGAAGTTCAGGCTCTAATGGTAGACCCACCATACTTACGATTTTTCAAGAACAAGGTAGCCCTTGCCACTAACCCACAGTTCATACCGAAAGCTCCTTCGGTGTTTCATAAACACTCCTCTATTGTGTTGCCTACGTTTTTTCCGGAGCCATGCTCGGGAGCGGAGCGCACGTTACACACATTGGATGTAAAAAGGGCTCTCAAGTTTTATCTTCATCGTACGCAACCATTCAGAGAAACGAGGCAACTGTTCGTGGCTTATGGTTTGGGTGCTAGAGGAAAAGCCATTTCAAAGCAAGGACTGTCAAGATGGGTGTCATCTACTATTTCGTACTGCCATTCCAGGGCAGGGAAGCCTCTTCTACGACGGCCAAGAGCTCATTCAACTAGAGCAGCGGCATCGTCGACGGCACTGTGGGCCGGAGTCCCTCTGGGGGACATCTGCATGGCGGCTACCTGGGCGGCTACACACACCTTTACCCGCCATTACTGCCTGTCGCAGCAACATGCCGAAGATACCCGGATGGGACAGGCGGTGCTCCGACACCTATTCCAATAAGGTAAGCCCCGACTGAGGGGTTGCATCCTGTGGAATTTATGACTGTATGTGGTTCGTTTTCCTATGTTAACGATTACTAATGTATACATGATCATAGGGAACGGGCTTTGCGAACAAAGTATATGGGTTTGCATGAACGCCTCCTCTCTTGGGGGTGTACTGCTATGTAATCTATTCTAAGCATGTGAATCCATGAAAGATCCAATGCTGGAGAAGGGAGTAGTTTCTTACCTGTAACTCCATTTCTCCAGCATTGGTATCTTTCATGGATTCACATGCGCCCGCCTGCCTCCCCTGGCCATGCAAACTGACCCCCCCCCACTACTTTGGGGGCCGAAATCTGAGGGAGCGCGGGGGCGGGTCCTGTATTTATATCATGGCGTCCTGACGGCGCGGGCACGCATGATACAAAACGAGGTGGATAGGACGCATAAGCGTCGAAAAAGTTTTCCTACGGGAAAGGGTCTATATAATGTACCGGGGATTCCCAGCCTGACGACAGGGAATATTCTAAGCATGTGAATCCATGAAAGATACCAATGCTGGAGAAATGGAGTTACAGGTAAGAAACTACTCCCTAAGTGTACATAACCTTGAATATTGATTATATAAAGACTGTGTTCTAACCAATACAGTGTGTGGACATTCCTTTGTGGGGGCTTGGGGACTACACTGTACTTAAGAACCAGCCTGCATCACCTCCTGAGAAGCTAGGCCTTGATTGCTCGCCCATTGCTACCGTAATAGAGAATCTTGGCTGGGGTCTTCTGTGCCTCTCTTCTACCATATAGGGAGCAGAAGTACAGACACCCCCTACCAGTCTTTACATACTCCCAGCTGTTTATGGTGCCCAAACCCAACCAGGCTGGCCTGGGCACCATCCTAGACCTTTCCCAGTTCAATCTTTTCCTACCTCAAGAGAAATTCAAGATGATCACGCCCAGCCAGATACGGTCCTCCTTGCAGATGGGCGATTGGCTCAGCGTTGTGGATCTTCAGGATGCGTACATGCATATCCCGATTTGGAACCCACACCGGAGATATCTCCGCTTCTCTTTGGGAGAGGAGCACTTCCAGTTTCGAGTGCTTCCTTTTGGCCTCAGCTCGGCACCGCGTGTCTTCACGAAGATGATGTCGGTGATTGTGGCCTATCTTCGTCTCCAGGGTATCCATGTGTATCCATATTTGGATGACTGGCTCTTACACAGCCATTGGCCGCTGGCAGTAGCGGGCAATCTCCAGTCGCTCCTTCAGCTCCTGTTCCATCTTGGGCTGTCGGTGAACTGGCGGAAATCTTCCATGACGGTCTCGCAGGACCTGATTTTCCTGGGTTTTCGCTGAACCACGATCGACTGCAGAGTGTACCTGACCGGGGACAGAATGGCAGATCTGTTAGCCACGTTTCAGATGTTTGCGCAGTCGGAGAGCATGTCGGCCTGGTGGTTCCAGAGGCTTCTGGGCCTCATGGCTCGTGCGTGCTGGCTCTTCCTCTTGCTCGTCTCAAGATGAAACAGACCCAGATGGCTCTTCGGAGTTCCTGGCGTCAGGCTGTGGACCCGGATTCCAAGCTGATATTGATTGCGGATTCCATGAGAGTGGACCTGGATTGGTGGTCATCTCTCAACAGCCTGTCGTGGGTGCAGGGTTTCAGGACCCAGGGCCCACGGTGACGATCACGAGGGACTCCTCCCTTCTGGGGTGGGGTGCGACGTTAGATCTTGTTCAGGTTTCGGACCTCTGGTCGCCTCAGGACAAGCAGCTGCACATAAATCATTTGGAGCTTCTGGCGATCTTCTTGCGCTTAGGGCGTTCAGACCGCTCATTGCCAACAAGGTGGTCCGCATACGCACGGACAATGTGGTGTCAATGTATTACATCAACAAGCAAAGGGGAACGAAGTCTCCCCCCCTCGTGGACCTGTCCATCCAGATATGGGAATGGGCCGTTCTTCATGGGGTCTGGCTGCTTGCAGTGCGCATCCCGGGCCAGCTGAATGTCACAGCGGATGCCCTCAGCCGGCGGTCAGTGGTCATCTACGAGTAGGAGTTGAAGTCGGAGGTCCTCTCATGGATTTTCTTGCGTTGGAGCACACCAGAGGTGGACCTCTTCGCTACGGCGGTAAACAAGAAGCGTCCTCAGTATGCCTCCGGAGGGGGGCTGGGAGCCTCCTCTCTGGGGGATGCTCTCGAGATTCCATGGCACAACATGAGAGCTTACGCCTTTCCGCCTCTGCCTCTAGTCCATCGAGCAATTTGGAAACTGAAGAACTCGGTGAACTGTTCCCTTCTGCTCATAGCCCTGTGATGGCCGGCCAAGTTTTGGTTCTCAGAACTTCAACACCTGTTGGTGTATCCGCCGATCAGATTACCAGTGACCCCCGATCTTCTTCATCAAGGGGAACAGCAGATGTGGCACCCCTCCCCACAATCGCTTAGCTTGGCGGCATGGTGCCTGAGTTCAAGTCTTTAGAGCATCTTAACTTGTCTACGGATAACATGTGTATTATCCAGGCAGCCAGGAAACCTTCGACCAGATCCCAATACAGGAGTAAATGGCTCAGGTTCTGTCATTGGTGTTTGGAAAAGCAGTTGGATCCAAGGGCAGCTACGATTGACACGGTGCTGTCCTTCGTGTCCTCCCTAGCAGAGTCGGGTGTTCTCGTTCTGTCATGCAGAACTTACCTTTCTGCTTATCTTTCCACAGATCAATGTTATTATTCTCTGAGTAATCCAGTGGTTAAGAGGCAATTTGCAGGCTTGACACACCTCTACCCTCCGGTTCGTAGTCCGCACCCGCCCTGGGCCCTAAATGTACTCCTGAAGGCGTTGTGCCATAAACCCTTTGAACCAATGGCCATGGTGGACCTCAAGTACCTATCCTGGAAAGTGTCCTTTCTGGTCGCCGTTACATCAGCGAGGAGAGTGAGTGAGCTCCAGGCCTTGTCAGTGGAGCATCCTTTCTTGGTCTTTCACGAGGACAAGGTAGTCCTACGGACAAACCCGGCCTTTCTATCGAAGGTGGTAACTGAATTCCATATGAATCAGTCGATCTCCCTACCGGTCTTTTTTCCGAACCCTGCCTCAGAACCTGAAAGGGTTCTGCATTGTCTTGACGTCAGAAGGGCTCTTAAGTTCTACCTTGAGAGAACTTCCGAGCTTAGGAGTTCTTCTCAAGTTTTTGTGACTTTCAGCAACCCTCAGGGTAAGCAGGCGTCTAAGGCGACTATTTCTCGGTGGATCACCACCTGCATCACAGAGTCTTTCACTGTCCAAGGGCTGTAACCTCCTAAGGGTATTCATGCGCACCTGGTGCGGGGCAAGGCAGCCGCGGTTGCTTTTCAGAAATATGTCCCCTGGGAGTCCATCGCTAGGGCAGCTACTTGGGCCTCCCCATCTGCTTTTTGTAAGCATTATTGTCTTGACATGAGCTCAAGAGCTGATGCTCAGTTTGGTCAGGCTGTGCTGAAGAACCTTTTTCAGTAAGGGGTGTTTCCATCCACCCGTAGTTCCCGTCAGGAATGCTTGGGAATCTCCCACAAGTATGGAGGAAAGAGGACGGGACGTAGGAGTATAACCAGGTTACTCACTTTAGTGACCACCTTACTCCTAGTCCATAGTCCCCTTTCCTCCATACGCCTGCCCGCCGTCCCCTCTAATAAGGTTCCTGTGTTATTGCTAATAGGTCTCTGACCTGGCGATAGAAAAGGTTTGATGGGCGATGCGCGGGGCGGAGCCAAGGTGGGCGGGGTTACGGCCGCTTGCCGGGCCCCGCGCAAGAAAGAGAGGAAGGACAACATTTTTGGAAAAACTTTTGGATGCTTTCTACAAAGTGCTCCAGTCCGGTCCCACAGGACGGAGAGATGTCCCGCAAGTATGGAGGGAAGGGGACTATGGACTAGGAGTAAGGTGGTCACTACGGTGAGTGACCCGGTTAAAATGGCACTGTACCCCAGAAAGACTACATACAATGTACAAAACCACCCAGAACAAGTGCTGGAGAGAGTGCGGGACAGAAGGCTACTCGAAACATATTTGGTGGGACTACCCGAAACTCCACCAATTCTGGAAAGAAGTGAAAACCCAAATGCAGATAATGTTCAAGGGAACGGAAGAGTAAGGATAGGAGGTGTGGATATGCAGCCTGTGGAACCCCTGAGATAAAATACTGACAACAACACAGAAGAGGAACTTCATGGGTCTACTAACAGCGGCCTGGCTAGCCATAGCTAAAAAATGTAAGCAGAAAACGCCACCAACAATTTTCGAATGGCTACAAAGAGTTTGGTCTCACATAGCGATGGAACGCATCACATATAACATACAATGAGACTGCCAGAAATTCAGAACTGACTAGTGGGTGGCCCTGGAATATCTTCAGAGCAACTACATGGAACAATGGATAAGAATCCTGGATATGTTCTCATAGGCTCCAAGGAGGCACTTACGCATGTACGGACATGAGAACTGAGACCTTCCAGTGGGGTGGGCAGGGGGTTAGGGGGGGATGAGGGACGGATTTGTTGTTAAGAAATGCAATAAAAACATGTTTAAAAAAAAGAAAACAACCCCGTAGCTGAACCCGCTGAACCAGGAGAAGAGTGTCATTTTCCTGGTGACCTTATTTTGTTTGGCTAGTGGTACGGTCAGAGTAGGATAGTTTTTGGACAGAGGACGGATACTTTAGTTGACAACCACCCTGACAACGAGCCCTGAGTTAGAATTCAGTTAGATAGGCCAAACCCTTTAGTTGTAGTGAGAGAAAGGTTGTTTTCCTTTTTGTTAAATACAAGTTTGTCAGTTGAAATGCCAACCCTTTGTCCAGCTCTTCTTCTGACTTATCACAATAGCCAGTGCTAGATTTGGCATCTTTTAACAGTAGCGCAGTGCTGCGAGGCATTGTCTGTGCATCTTTCTGTGCACCCATCTGGATTAGTGCTTGATCAGGTATTGTTGAAAAAGCCAAGTTTTGAGAGATTTGCAAAATTGGAGAACTGTTGGGGAATTCTGGGCCAATACCAGGATCGAGTTCCAGAAAATGGGTGTACATGACGTGAGGGGGATTGTTTACGGATACTCCCTTTGCAGGCGAGTGGGGATTCGAGCCGGTTGATCAATTTGCTGCACGAGGAGCTTGTGACACTGGATTTGTGGAGCTTAGCTGCGAGGAATGCTGGCGTGCTACTCCAGACTGCTTTGTAGATGATACATCCAGTCTTGAACAGTACTTTGTGTGCAGAAAGGAAATCCATCCAGCATAGGGAATTATAAAATGTGAAAACAAACAGTTATTTGTGAGGCACATGCACTGTAAAGATGAGCCTGTGAAGCATTAATGTACTCGAGAAAGTAAAAGGAGGATAAACGTTTTCCATTAATTGATTTTTAATAACATACTACCTTTTCCATCCACACATGTGACGCAGTTCTCCTCAGATGTTAACAAAATGGTGGGTCTTCCCGCGTGGTCTACGGCAGCCATTTTGGATTCTTCACTTACACCCACGCTATCGACAGTGGGTGCTAGGAACCTTCTTTTTGGTGAAAAACTGTTTCCACAGGTCAGTGCGAACCCGTTCCGCCCTTCTTATGACTGGCACGCTCGGATGCCACTATCGCATACGGTCTCGCATCCTGGCAGCCTTTTCGTCAGAGGATGCCTTTTTCGGGAATTTTCAGAGACTTATGCATTTGTCACAATCCATGCCCCTGACCCCCTCAGGTATAACAGGCCCCTGGCAGCAGTGGGGCTAAAGCCCTTCACACTGGCGCCAAGGGCCTTAAAACTCCATCAGAAACATATATGGAGTCAGTCCTGGCGCCTTTGGCGCCATGCTCATTATCAGGAATAAAGCAATACCAGTTTTGGACCTTTATCCAACATGGAGGCCTATTACACAGCTCAGTTCTTTAGAACAAAGCCATGCGGTCTAGTGTTTTGGGTGTGGCTGGGCCTGGAACTACTTGGCCCGGAACTACTTTACCTGGGCTATTTAAACCACACCCAAACAGCAGAACATGCTGTTAGGGAGAATTCTCTGTTTAGGCTGAATTTCCTAACCTAATGAGTCCCCCAGCAGCTTTGCTGGATTTTTGGGGTTTATTTTTTTCTCCTGCCAAGAGTGAGACTCTTTTACCCTCACTCTTGGGCATGATTTGAGTGTGTTTCTTTGAATCTAGATGCGTTTAATGGGCTATGGGGTCTTTTACTCCATAGGGCTTCATGTGTTTTTGTGATGTGTGTTACACAGCACCCTCAGTGCAGTAACACAGGGGTGTCATAGTGACCCCCCAGTATAGACTCCATACCCTGGGACTGACTACTGTCTCCCAGGGCATGTAAAGTCACCATTGACTTTACTAGTCTTAAATTCTGAACAGAACCAGTACAAACCATCATATTGTGGACGTACTGGCTGGGGAAATTCGATTGTCTCCGTCCCCCCTGATCGAGTTTTGGCTGGTGGCAGTGGATACTACTTTTTATATTCAACCGCGAACATTTTCCTATGGATTTCCCATTGTTTTAGGCTACTATCTTTATTTAATTATTTACGGTAGCCTCGAACATACCGCCGGTTTATTTAATTAATATTAGTTCTCCGGTTGGTATTTTTTGCCAAAACTTGATTCTAAAATGGCGTTTGTGTTCTCTTCTGTGACTCCAACCCAAGTCGAGCCCTTTGTTCCACTTTTTGGCGGGCTTCTCCACAGAAGCCCTCCAAAGTGGTGCCGCTCTGTCTGGGGTACTTAGGAGGGGTGGAGGGGGATTTAGGCACCCTGGACTGAGTTGCCTAGGCAACTCAAGTCGCACTCTGTCCTGATTGGCCCAAGTGGTGAGCCGGCCGGCTCACCACTTAGCATGTTTGAGTGACAGCTAGGCTGAGTGAATGGGGTTTTCTGCATAAAAGCAGGGCTTTGGGGACTGGAACTTGAGAAGTCACCACAGGACCTAAGAATCCGACGAGGGAGAAGCTGAGCCGACCTGCCACGACACCACCACCGGTGGAGCCCTGCTGGACGGCCTCACCACTTTTCCCAACGACAGAGGAGATCTCCCGCCGGAGAGTCTTCTTCCTTTGACTGGTGGGGATAACCAGTTTCACCGTCTTTTCGCTTTCCCGACATACCTCGTGGCGCCTTGCCCGTGCCAAGCACTCCGGCAATCGGGATACCACGTTTTACCACGACCGTGAAACAAAGGTACCACCTTTAACCGGAAAACTCTGCGGCTGGTTTCTGCCCTGGTAGTGCAACGACCTTCCTCTTTCCTCCAAATCGAGGTCTTCTCTTCCCCTGGACGTCGACGCAACTTGCACCCACTACCTCCACCAACAACTTCCACCGCTGAAGGATCCTTCCCACTTAAGGTACCGTGTCCCGCCTGGCTTCCCTTGCTACCGACTGTACGGGGTAGATTTAGCCCCCGGCTTTCGAACCTGGGTTAGTCTGGGACACCCTGGCTAAACTTTCCTAAAGCCTCTCTAAACTCTTTTTGAACCCTCTGCAAGACTTTCTAAGCCTAGTGTAACTGCGTGATCTTGGGCGCATTTGTGCTCTGCTCTCTCTAAGAGTGGGCCCAGCCTTTGGACTTTGGCTCACCACTGACTTTTGCTCTTCTGCCTTGCTAACAGTGTTCCTGAATCTTAGAGTGGTGTACCTTTCCATATTCTGTCTTTTTTCCCTCCCTTCCTCACAAACATATTGGAGTGCAATCTAGTTAAGCGCTCACCTCTGTATGAAAATAAGTGGTGTTTTACTGTGACTTATCTGATAAGGAAAAAGGGGTGTATATATTACAATAGTAACTGTGTTTAGAATATTTTACAATAAGAGTGCTGGAGTGTTTCAAACTGTGTGTTTTTTAAATAAATAATTATATACTTTGATACCAAAGCTCTGGTCAGTGTGTGCTTGTATTATTGTATCTGAGTGCCTATTGTGTATACTTTGCATACTGTCTAACTCTTCTTGAGGGAAGTCTGACTGCTCAGCCACAGCTACCAGGTAAATCTGGGTGGTGCAGACTGCTACCAAGTGGGTTTACTGCCAACACCTGTAGTCTTAAATCTTTTGCAGTGGTCCCTAAGGGAATTGCACAGGTTTCTGCCTAACACATGCTTCGCGTTATTCTGCACTCCTGCAGCGTAATGCTCACCATGTCCAGCTCCTGCTCATCTGCTTCTCCGGTGGTCCGATCCTGAAAACCTAGATCCGGATTCCATTAATAACCTGGAAGAACAAGAACAGCATTAGCCAGCAAGAACACTTATATGTGAAGTTACCTGCCTTGAATCCATCCTGCGCTTCGCTTACCTCGCCCATCTCCGGAGTTCGCAGCAACCTGCAAAGGTAAAGAAACAAGGACAGCATTAATAACAATTCTTACCTGGGCAAGCAGCGAGTCCTGGCAGCACCCTGTGCTTCTCTTACCTCGCCCATTTCCAGGTTTAACCGCAACCTGCAACGGAGAAGGAACAATGTCAGCATTAACAAAGCACTTACCTGGGCAAGCAGCGCTTCGATCGCTCATCACTCCGGAACATCACCGCAACCTGTACAAAGAAGAGAAGAGAACACAGGTAAGCAATTGACACCAATAAACAGCGCAGCGCTCCGCGCATCAATAACTCACTGTGGTCTTCGTCATCGGCGCGGCAACACCGAGATCGCAACCATCCCTGTGAAAACAAAAAGAGACATTGTTAGGGAACAGCGTAGTGGAGCAAGACGCCGAGAAGACAGACAAAACGGAGTGAAAGAAAGAGACAGAATAAAGACTGAGAAGATATTATAACTCACCTGGAAGACGGTAAGCAGAGTCGGAGTCACAGCCGGTCTGGACCCGACATAAGGGCACACGGACCAGTGAAGCAACTAGGTCCACGCAACGCCTGCACCAACCACGTGCCCCTGCGGAGAGACGCAGGACGGAGAGTCCAATGCACAAAAACCTAAGGCGAGCAATAACTCCAAGGAAGGGGATTTGGACCAGAGGGAGGTGGGAGTCCACCCATCAAAGAACCCGTATCTTAACCCTCCATTCTCCTGTTATAGGCGCTACCCAACGTCTGGCACATAACCAAGCAGAGAGGGGTTCAGGATCGCGCTTAGACCACCATCCAGTATCGTGTGGCGCCCCCGTGGATACCAGGTGAGCGTAAAAGAACGCGAAGCCCCAATTAAAAAACATCCACCTGGGCGTCATGGAAACATCAGAGACTGACCAACTAGCCCAGTTACTGGGAGAATTACGGGCCGAGGTGCACTCCGCCCGGCAAGAAACCAATGCACTTAGGAGGGAGTTGATTGTCACCAAGGACTGCACTGATGAGTTAGCCAGACAATTGCTCCAAACACAGGCTGGGCAGGCTCCATTGCCAGGAAGTATTCCGTCGGTTCCAGCCACATCCGTCAATCCAGTGCAGGTGTTCCTCCCTGGGGCAGTTCCTTTGGCCCCACCCGAACGTTTTACGGGGGACCCAAGAAATTATGCAGTATTCATGAACCAGTGCCGCCTCCATTTTCTTTGTAGACCCAGAGCCTTTCCTAATGATCAGTCGCGGGTTGCCTTCATTCTGTCATATCTGAGTGGCAGTGCTGCGGATTGGTCCATACCGTTAGTAAGCCAGGATGACCCACTCCTGCGGGATATCAGGGGGTTTCAACAGGAGATGGAGAAGCTGTTCACCTGACATACCCAGGGCCCTGCTCTGGATAACAAACTTCTGTCCCTCAGACCACAGGCTGCAAGATCGAAGGACAGATCGAGCCAGAACGGGGAATCGGACTGTGTATGTACGCTCAAAGGAGAACAGTCCGCGTTCATCAGAAAACACTTCGCAACCCATGCAAATTGGGGGGTACGGAGCCCATTAACCAAGGCCGAAAGAGACAAAAGGAGGCAACAGCAATTATGCCTGTACTGTGGGAAATCAGGTCACTTCCTCAGAGAATGTCCCGTAAAACCCCCTAGGAGAACAGTTGGAGCTACAGAGAAAGAAGGAGGAGAACAATAATCAGAAAGCTTCCAGGCCCGGCAAGCATAGAGGTCCATTTGTTGAGCGAAGGAAAAGAGCCACAGACCTCACACCTTGCCCTGCCTGTGATTTTGATCACTACATAGACCAAGGCCTGGCAACAAGGATGGGGCTGGCCCTCTGTCAGAAAACGACAACTGAGAAGGTCACCACTGTCAATGGCACGGAGATAGCTTCTGGTCCTGTAACTCAACGCACAGCAGAATTGACCCTTCTGTGCCAAGACAGACATCGGGAAGCCATTGCCTTCAACCTTATCAAGGCCCCTCAGTTCCAGGTGATTCTAGAGATGCCGTGGTTGGTGGCTCACACTTCTAACATCGACGGGCAAGCCAAGAAATGAGCCTTCTCCAATGAGTGTGCTCATGCCTGCTACCAAGTGGAAATGCCATCGTCTGACCCAGAGACTCCTGTCCAAGATAAAGAGGCGTTGGTACTAGGTGTAACAAGTACACTACCAAGCGAATACCACATTTTCCAAAAAGAACAGGTTAATACCTTACCCCCTCACAGGCCATATGATTGTCAGATTGACCTCGTATCTGGTGCACAAATCCCATCTAGTCGAATTTATGCACTCACCGAACCTGAAAATCTCCACTTGAAATCATATCTGGACCAATACCTGGCAAACGGTTTTATCCGCCCTTCCAAATCCCCAGCAGCCTCGCCTCTATTCTTCGTACCCAAGAAGGAGGGGGACCTGAGAATGTGCATCGACGACCACGCACTAAACCAGGTAACAGTTAAAAACCGTTATCCTCTACCACTTATCCCAGAACTGCTGGACCAAGTCAAGGATGGCCACATTTACACCAAATTGGACCTCAGGGGGGCATACCATCTTGTGCGCATAAAGAAAGGAGACGAATGGAAGACCGCCTTTCGTACTAAGTATGGGCTGTACAAATATCAGGTGATGCCCTTTGGGCTTTGCAACGCTCCCGCCGCATTCCAGTACTTCATGAACAATGTACTACGGGAATTGATCGACGTATGTGCCCTAGTTTACATCGACGACATCTTGGTGTACTCCTCTTCTAAACAGGACCATGTCAGGCACGTTCACTCCGTCCTTGCAAAACTGTGACAGCACCAGCTATACGCCAAACTTGAAAAATGCTCCTTGCATGTCACCAAAGTCGAGTTCCTTGGTTTTGTCCTCACTCCCAGAGGCGTCCGGATGGATATGTACAAAGTAGACGCCATCCTTAGCTGGCCATCACCGTCTTCAGTCAAAGGTGTCCAAAGTATGCTCGGCTTTGCAGACTTTTATCGCCGATTCATCCCGGGTTTCTCCCAGATTGTGCACCCGATCACTTCTTTATTATGAAAAAACAACAAACTGTTCCAATGGACAGAAGAGGCGGAGAAGGCCTTCCAGGAACTCAAGAAAAGATTTACCTCAGCCCCGGTGCTTCGACACCCCCGCCCTGATCTCCCATATGTAGTGGAAACAGATGCCTCCAGCATGGCAATAGGGGCTGTTCTTTCCCAAAGGGATCCTGAAACAGGGCAGTTACATCCCGTGGCCTTTTGGTCGCAAAAATGTACTACACCTGAACTTAGCTATGCAATAACAGACAAGGAACTCCTAGCAATCAAGGCAGCCTTTAAGGCTTGGCGGCATTACCTCCTAGGCGTCAGACATACCATCACAGTAACCACCGACCATCACAACCTACAATACCTCAAGACGGCAAAGGCTCAATCATCCCATCAACTTCGATGGGCTTTATTCTTCGCAGACTATGATTACATAATCACGTACCGACCTGGAGTCCAGAACGGAAAAGCCGATGCCCTATACCGCATGGGTATTGATGAGAACGCATATTCAACCCTAGACCCGGTGGCCATTATTCCAGGTGACAAACTACTAGGATTTACAACAACGTTATCTCTGGACGAACTCCAAAAGGAAATTCGGCTCCTAATGAACACCGGGGCTCTACAAGACTGGACCACTCAAGGTGAACATTACACCACAATGAACCAACTCCCGTATTTCAGAGGGCGTTTATATCTACCGAATAAGGCACTACAAGAACAAGTCATTTCTGGTTATCACGACCCCCTGATAGAAGGACATCCAGGAATTGCCAAGACCCTAGCCACGGTGAAAAGAAATTATTGGTGGCCGACCTGGCGAAAGGACATTACGCAGTTTTTTCTGTCATGTGGCATTTGTGCACAGAATAAATCCCAGAAACAAAGACCTGCGGGCCTTCTTCAACCCCTGGAAATTCCACCTGCTCCTTGCCACACACTCTCCCTCGATTTCATCACAAATCTGCCTCTCTGTCAAGGGTTCAACACTATCCTAGTGGTTGTTAACCTATTCTCTAAAATGGCCCATTTCATTCCGCTTAAGGGTCTACCAAACACATCCAGTCTGGCAAAGGTGTTTTTAGAGCAAATCGTACGATTACATGGTTTCCCCTCCGTCCTGATTTCTGACCGAGGGAGTCAGTTCGTGTCTAACTTCTGGAGGAAGAGTTGTGCAATTGCCCAAATCGTTGTTCGTCTATCCATTAGTCACCATCCCCAAACTGATGGCCAAACTGAGCGGACGAATCAGACACTAGAGCAATACCTACTGTGCATGTTACATCAAGTGGAAGAAAGCTGGAAGGATGTGCTGTGGATAGCCGAATATGCCTACACCAACTTGCTACACACCAGTACCGTACAGAGTCCATTCTATACCGTATATGGAAGGCACCCGCGTACTTCCGAATTAGATACCCCCATGGCCTTGGAAATGCCCGCGGTGAAGACTTTACATATGACCATCACTGAAGCCTTCAAAAAGGCAGCAGAACACTTGATCCAAGCCAAAGAAAGACAGAAAAGATTCTCTGATCAACACCAAAGAAAAGCCCCAGACTACCAAGTAGGAGATGAAGTCTGGTTGGCATCTCGGCAAGTGCCCATAAGAGGAACTCGAACATTTCGTCCCAGATATCAAGGACCCTATACCATCAAGGCTATTATAAATCCTGTGGCAGTAAAACTAGCTTTACCACCAAATATGCAGATCCATCCCGTATTCCACGTGTCACTCTTAAAACCTGTTCCGCCTGGAACTCGGGTCAAAACACCACCAAATCCGTTTCTGGTTAATGAAGAACCCGAATTTGAAGTGAAGGACATCCTAGATTCTAAACTCACCAGGTCCAAGTTATATTACTTAGTGGACTGGAAGGGATACGGCCCTCAGGACAGGACATGGGAGCCTAGCCAGCACGTCCATGCGCCACGCTTGGTAAGACGATTTCATCAGAACCATCTGGCCAAACCAGGGCCAGACGGAAGAAATACCTTGAGAGGGGCCTTAGAGGGGAGTGCTGTCATGATCCATGCCCCTGACCCCCTCAGGTATAACAGCCCCCTGGCAGCAGTGGGGCTAAACCCCTTCACATTGGCCCCAAGGGCCTTAAAACTCCATCAGAAACATACATGGAGTCAGTCCTGGCGCCTTTGGCGCCAGGCTCATTATCAGGAATAAAGCAATACCAGTTTTGGACCTTAATTCAACATGGAGGCCTATTACACAGCTCAGTTCTTTAGAACCAAGCCATGCGGTCTAGTGTTTTGGGTGTGGCTGAGCCTGGAACTACTTGGCCTGGAACTACTTTACCTGGGCTATTTAAACAACACCCAAACAGCAGTACATGCTTTGCGTTATTCTGCACTCCTGCAGCGTAACGCTCACCGTGTCCAGCTCCTGCTCATCTGCTTCTCCGGCGGCCCGATCCTGATGCCCTAGATCCGGATTCCATTAATAACCTGGAAGAACAAGAACAGCATTATCGAGCAAGAACACTTACCTGTGAAGTAACCAGCCTTGAATCCATCCTGCGCTTCGCTTACCTCGCCCATCTCTGAAGTTTGCTGCAACCTGCAAAGGTAAAGAAACAAGGACAGCATTAATAATAATTCTTACCTGGGCAAGCGAGGAGTCCTGGTAGCACCCTGCACTTCTCTTACCTCGCCCATCTCCAGGTTTCACTGCAACCTGCAAGGGAGAAGGAACAAGGTCAGCATTAACACAGCATTACCTGGGCAAGCAGCGCTTCGAACGCTCATCACTCCGGAACATCACTGCAACCTGTACAAAGAAGAGAAGAGAACAAAGGTTAGCAATTAACACCAATAAAAAGCATCTGCTCCGCGCATCAATAACTTACTGTGGTCTTCGCCATCGGCGCGGCAACTCCAAAATCGCAACCATCCCTGTGAAAACAAAAAGAGACATTATTAGGGAACAGCGTAGTGGAGCAAGACACCGAGAAGACAGAGAAAATCGGGGGAAAGAAAGAGACAGAATAAAGACGGAGAAGCCATTCTAACTCA
This sequence comes from Ambystoma mexicanum, assembly GCF_040938575.1. Lineage (NCBI taxonomy): Eukaryota > Metazoa > Chordata > Amphibia > Caudata > Ambystomatidae > Ambystoma > Ambystoma mexicanum. The sequence continues at coordinate 1,285,081,431 of NC_090934.1, forward strand.
CCTGGAAGACAGCAAGCAGAGTCACAGCCGGTCTGGACCCGACATAAGGGCACACGGATCAGTGAAGCAACTAGGTCCACGGAACGCCCGCACCAACCACGCACCCCTGCACAGAGACGCAGGACGGAGAGTTCAACACACAAAAACCTAAGGTGAGCAATAACCCCAAGGGAGGGGATTTGGACCAGAGGGAGGTGGGAGTCCACTCATCACAGAACCAGTATCTTAACCCTCCATTCTCCTGGTATAGGCGCTACCCAACATCTGGCACATAACCAAACAGAGAGGGGTCCGGGATAGCGCTTAGACCTCCATCCAGTATCGTCTGCCCCCCCGTGGATACCAGGTGAGCGCAACAGCACTCTGACCCCATAAGGGAGTACTTTAAGGGCCTTTCTTGTAGCTCTGTCACCAGGGTTTCCCATGAGGTGCCCTAAGGGCCTAACAGGCTTACCGGAGATTTCGCCAAGGGTTCTGACGGACTGCCAGTACCAGATATTTTTCTGAGTTTCACCATCACAGTGCTAATTTTAAGCCCAGTTCGGCTGGGTGCTGAGATACCAGGGTCCACCCTGAGGTCTCCCTTTCTGGAGTTTTCCCTGCTGTAACCAGGTTCAAACCTGAGGTTCCTCTTGTGGAGGCTAAAGTCGGTACCGAGTCCCGACTCAAGGTCCCTTTTAAGGGAGCTTTACGTACCAGGTTGAAACCTGAGGTTCCTCTTGTGGAGGCTAAGTCTGTACCGAGTCCTGACTCGAGGCCCCTTTTAAGGGAGCTTTACGTACCAGGTTGAAACCTGAGGTTCCTCTTGTGGAGGCTAAAGTCTATATCGACAGATCTGAGAGGCCTTCTCATAGGGTCTTGTCGGTGAGGTATTGTCCTCAACCGTCTCATGCACAGGGTCATGGGGGTACGGTTCTGTTGAGGGGGCAAAGAGGGGGGTCATGGACCGCATTCCCTCTGGTACCGGCTTGTCCGAGGTTCCTCTGTTGGAGGCTAATTTTGAGACCGGGTCGAAGATATCAACTAAACATCCGAGACCACCCAGTACCGGCTCTGCCGAGGATCCTTGTAAGGCTAAAGTGTTACTTAAGTCCTCTGACTCTCCTGAGGAGCCAATTGCCTCAGCTAAGCATGTGACGCAGTTCTCTTCAGGTGGTGACAAAATGACGGCCAAACCTGCATGGCCTACGGCGGCCATTTTGGATACCTCCCTTCCACCTACGTTCGTAACATCTGGGGCTTTCGGTAATAGTAAGCGGTTCCGCCCTTCTTTGACCGGCGTGCGTGGGCTCCGCTGCCTCATGCTGTCTCGCTCCCTCCTGCTTTTTCCACTGATCTATGTGTCCCCGGCCAGTGGTGGACCCTCCTGGCAACCATCCTACTTGTGTTCGGGGGGTAGGTCCCTTACAAGCATTTTCTTCCTCTTCGACACCTAAGCCCTCGGCTGAGGATGAGTTTTTTGGGAAGTTTCAGATGCTCATGCACTCTGACCCTATGAGGATGTATTGCAAGTGTCCTTTCACTCCTGTTTCACCCCGGCTGTTCCGATTTGGTTTTTCTTTTAAGACCTGAGGCGGTAGGCGTGGAGGGCCAGTCTTCTGTTTCCGCACCGTTGGGATGAGCCTTAAGCGGATGAGGACGGCGATGAGCAGCCCCGCTCGGTGAGAACATTCCATGACTGGGAGGGGCTTGTGTAGCTCTGTTACAAGGGATTCCCCTGAGGTGCCTCAAGGGCCTAACAGGCGCACCAGAGGGTTCTCTGAGGGTCCCTCAGAGGACCCTCCAAAACTAGACGTGGTTCCGAGGTCCACCATTTCGGTGCTAAGGTTCAGCTCAATTTGTCTTTGGCTCTGGATACCGGGGTTCGACCTGAGGTCTCCATTTCTGGAGCTTCCACACTGACACCGGGGTACGCCCTGTGGTCCCAGTTTCTGGTGCTTGTCACACCGAGCCACGGCTCGAGGCCCCTCTTGAGGGAGCTATATGTCCCAGGTAAAACCCAAGGTTCCTCTAATTAAAAGTACCGACGGATTCGAGGGATCCTCTAAGGATCCTGTCGGTAGGCTACGTTCCTCAACCGTTCCACGCTCGGGGTTGTGGTGGTACCGATTCTGTCGAGGGGGCATAGAAGGTGATCAGCAACAGGCCTTCCAGTTCTGGCTCTGCCGAGGTTTCTCCATTGGAGGCTAATTCTAAGTCAGTTCCTAGGATATCCACTAAACACCCTAGATTGGCCAGTCCCCTGACTCCCCTGAGGGGACAGTTGCCTCATTTTCTTCTATGACGCAGTTCTCTTCAGGTGTTGACTAAATGGCGGCCCAACCTCCTTGGTCCATGGCAGCCATTTTGGATAGCTCCCTTACACCAACTTTCATGACGACTGGTGCTGCAAGCGTTCTTTTTGGGGCTGAGCAGCTTTTTCACGCTATGTGTACAACAAAGACCCGTTTGTAGGTCCTGGCGACTGCTTCAGCGAAGGCCCCTTGTACACTGAGGTCAGGGTCTAAGACTCTGTCCTGCTCTGGGATCAGGGGGTTTCAGGGTCGCTGTGCATGCCGATCTGAAACTCCTGTTGGTAGCCCCACCTTAAGCAGCAGCAGCAAGGTGATTGTTTTTTTCTCTCGGCCATCAGCCTCCTCTACAGGGACAGGTAATCTCTCTGCCGACAAATCACTGAATGATATTTTTTGTCGGTCACACTACACTTCAGTGGGGGGACGGATCTTGTCTCATCTGGAGGCGTGGCAAACCATCACCGAAGACTGGTGGGGGTTGTCCATCGTTTAGGTGGGTTTTCGCTTGCCCTTTCCTCCTACCCCACCCTTCAAACCTCTTCCGACAGATCGGGATGCCCTCCTTCAGAGCAAAAGTACAGAAACTTCTATACCTCAGAGCGGTGGAACCTGTTCCCCTCATGGAGCAAGGGAAGGGCTAGTACTGCTGTCCTTTCACAGTGCTCAACCAGGCTGGCATGCGCACTATCTTCGATCTTTCAGAGAGAAATTCAAGTTGATCACTATAACGTCCTCTCTTCGGATGGGGTATTGGCTCAGTGTGGTGGTCTTCCAGGATGCGTAAATGCACATCCTGACTGGAGTCTGCATTTGAAATATCTGAGGTTCTCTGGAGCCCGCATATGAAATATCTGCACTTCTTTGTGGGAGCAAACACTTCAATTTCAGGTACTCCTTTTGGTCTCGGTTCAGCGAGACGCACCGGAAACTCCTCGGAGGGGCCCTGCAGCGGTCTCCCAGTACCGGATCTTCTTCCCAGGTTCCTCATTTGGGGCTTGGGCTGACCCCAGTTCTGCTGGGTTTTCAATGCCAGGGTTCACCCTGAGGCTTCTCCATCTGGAGCTAGCTGTACTGAGTCTTGGCTCGAGGCGCCTCTCGAGGTGGTTATAAGACCAGGTTTAAACCTGAGGTTCCCCTGCTTGAGGCTAAATCGTCACCAACAGAATTGAGAGTCCCTCATCGAGGGTCCTGGCTGTAAGGTATATCCATAAGCCTTTCCACGCGCACGGTCGTGGTGATACCAGTTCTGCTGAGGGGGCAAAAGAAGGTGGTCACGTACCACTGACCTTCCAGTACCAGCTCTGCCGAGGATCCTCCACTAGAGGCTGATTCTGGGGAAGCCCTTGGCGTATCGAGTAAACACCCTAGATCGGCCAGTACCGGCTCTGCCGAGGTTCCTTGTTTCAAGGCTAGGATGGCAGGCACTATTGCTTCACTTGCTCCTGTGACGCAGTTCGCCCCTGGTGTGTGATAATGGCGGCCCAACCTCCTCGGGCCACGGTAGCCATTTTGAATACCTCCCTTAAAGCGAAGTTTTACAACAACAAGCAGGGCGACACAGACTCTCCTCTCCTTGTGGATCTTGTCATACAAATTTGGGCTGGGCCATCCAGTATATTGTTTGGCTCCAGGCTCCACACATCCCGGGTCACCTCAATGTGATCGCAGATTAATTCAGTCGCCAGTCGGCATCAGTTACGAGTGTGAGATGAACAACAATATCATCTCCAACTTTATCCGGCAATGGGGCACGCTAGAGGTGGTCCTCTTTGCAGCTTGTTGATCAACATGAAAGCTTATGCTTTCCTCTCATTGCCTCCTATCTATTGGTCGCTTTGTAAGCACATTGAACTTTTGCGAAAGCAGCTATGTCGGCTTTCTCACCAGCTTTTGGTAAGCATTACTGCTTAGTCCTGGGCTCCAGAGCCGATGCTCAATTCAGCCAGGTTATTCTTAAAACCTTTTTCAGTAAGGAGGTTCCATCCACCCGTATTTCCTGTGAGGAGTGCTTGGTAATCTCCCAAAAGTATGGAGGAAAGGGGATGGGACATAGGAGTATAACAAAGTTACACACCGTAGTGACTATCTTACTCCTAGTCCATAGCCCCCTTTCCTCCATACATCCGCCGTGCCCTCTAATGAGTATCCTCTATTATTGCTTAAAGGTCTCAGACCTGCCGATAGAAAAGGACTGAAGGGCAATGCACGAAGCAGAGCTAAGGAGGGCGGGGTTACGGCCGCGTGCGGTACCCCGCGTAAAAAGAGAAGGACACATTTTTCAATTTGATGCTTTTTTTACAAAAGTGCTCCGGTCCCACTGGATGGAATGTCCCAAAAGTATGGAGGAAAGGGGACTATGGACTATGAGTAAGATAGTCACTACGGTGAGTAACTTTGTTATTGTGACACGAAGGGGGTCATTATGAGGTTGGTGGTAGCTGTGCTGGTAAATACCGGCACGGCTGCAGCCGGAGTCATGAATTTTCCCACGCCCGGGAACAGGCAATTACCGGGGCATTACAGCCCCGATGGACCCGGTAATTGCCCATTCCCGGGCGCCGGCAAATGTTACTCCCTATTCCTATTCGAGTCCCATTGGACTCAATGGGAATGGGGAGGACGGATGCAACGTCACCCATCAAGGTCTGCGAGCAGGTGCCGTTCTGCCCGCCAGGTCAGACCTGGCGGGCAGAAAGGCACCCGCTTGCAGAACTCGTAGTTTGCCTGTCCGGAAACAATGTTACCGGACCGGCAAACTTGTAATGAGGCCCAAAGTCTAAATATGAAGAAAAATGGTCACATCAATCACAAAAGTGAAGACAACAAAAACACATTACATCACAAAATCAAAACAAAATGATGTATTTTACAGATGATAAAATATTTTTATCATTATATTTAAGGGGTTCCAAAAAGGGAACTGTTGTCAGATTAGTTTCAGATCATAAGCTCCATGCATGTCAGTATCCTGACAAAGAAGAAGCCAATGAGAGGCGCATGTGATTTGGTCAAATTTCTGCTCACCCGTAATAGAGCCTAGCGCTTCAGAACACCCACCGCAGCAATGCACGTCTGACTCTGCATCCGGTGGAGGGTGATGCTTGCATAGTATGGTGTGTGTAGATTGGTTGGCGTAGGGTCAATGTTGCGAACAGTATGTGGGTAGGTTGCCAGTGACACAGTACTTTGTGAATGAAAGTCGAGTCGCCCATAGTATGTGAATGAAAGTGCACAGGGGTGCAGCAGACTGTGGGCCTCATTACAAGGTTGGCGCTCTGGTAATAACGATACCGGTAAGGCAATACTGGCATCGTTTACCGGACCGGGCCATTACGACCTGCCATGCCGGCATCGTCAGGGACCCGCTGTAACCGTGCACCTCCGTAGCGGACTGCGCACGTATGCGCGGGTGCCAGTAACACCGGCATAGCGCAAGGAAGAGGACATTACGACTCGCACGGACATGCGCATACCAGCATCTAGATGCCGGTATGAAGGGTCACCAATATGCCGGTAACACCGGCATCGCGGATCACCCGTTAATGGCAATCTGCTGTGTTCCCAACTGCCACAGATGCACACAATCAGCACAGGTGGAGGCAATGGAGCTTGGCCCAACACAAAAGGAGCACACCTACACACCACACCCCTTCCAAGACCAAAATGATTCCACTTGCAGTTGCGATACAGGAGCTGGAGGACATGCCTGCACTGCTACTCCTTGAGCAGGCAGTACACCATGGATTACAGAGGAGACGCAGGAGGAGAAGGAGGGTGAGACTGGGCCAGCAGATACCACCAGTGCAGGCAGTGGTACCCCGCAGGCAGCCACCAATCCCTCGCATAAGGGCCAGTCCATTCGACTTAACCCCAGCACAGATCCACACACTGTACCACCTGTACAGGGACACCATCACCACCATTGTGGATCTAATACATGATGACTTGGTCAGCCTGATCAACATGCGCACCGCCATCCCCCCTCTGCTGAAGGTGGTGTGTGTGCTCCACTTCCTGGCCACAGGCACCTACCAGCACACAGTGGGGCAGCTGCATGGCATTTCGCAACCATGTTTTACTGGTGTGCTAAAGCAAGTGTTGTATGCACTCCTAAAGCACTCAAGGGCCTACATATCCCTACCACGGACAGCCAAGAGGTGAATGACACCAAAATTGCTTTTCATGCACTGGCAGGCATGCCCAATGTCATTGGTGCCCTCGACTGCACCCACGTGGAGTTGGTAGTCCGGCATGCCGTGGAGGTGGTGTACCGCAATCGGAAGCTATACCACTCCATCAATGTGCAGATGATGTGTGACGCAAGCAAGATGATACCACATTGCTGTGCCAGATTCCCAGGATCCACACATGATGCAATGGTGCTGCGGAACTCTTTGCTTCCACGCTACATGGAACGACATGCTGCACGACGTGCCTGGCTGCTGTGTAAGTCTGATCGCATGACCATGGGGGTATCATTGGGGGGAGGTGAAATGCATATGCAACCTGTCTGCTCACCTTGCAATGGGGGGTTATTGGGTGTCTGGACATTGTCCTTGGTGGCAAACACTGTGCCCTTGTGCATTCCAACTTGAGGCATGACACTGACAATGGATGCAGACGTACCATGGCTGTACCTCATTGTGCAAGTGTCAGATACAAATCAGCGCCCACCCTGCACATTTCCAATGGACATCATCAGACCGCAGCCACAGGTACCACAATGCACCATCCTGCAGTCACAAAGCCAAATACACATGATCATATCAAAGGACCTTACTGGTCATGCATCCATGACTGGGCAAGACAAAATGCCACTCATGGATACCCGCATCACTGCCTCTCCCAGACAGTAACACTGCATGACACCATGCCAACATGTGCACATGAAGGCAAACTCAAAAATACCATGCCACAAGGTTCTGAAAATGGAATCCACCAAGTAGTGAACATCACCAACATGTGTGCGATTTTTGCAATAACAATCCACAGTACTGTAGTACCAGCATGCCAGTCGACACCAAGCCTCATCCAAGGAACGTATCCCTACATTGGTGGACCATACCAACAACCACATTGTGCCATTGTCACATGTGTGAAGATGTTGAGGGACATGTGCATGGCGTCATCAATCATTAGTAAGCATGATTGCCAAAACCACCAATAACATGTTGGACATCAGCCAAATGCATCAAATATTTCCCAACATGCATATGGTAACATCCTCTGCCACACATCTCTCACATGTGAGTACATCTTAGACCTTCGCATCTCATCTAGGTGAGTGGTGAATCTAATCTCAATGCCCCTAAGTCGTGTACGTCACCCATGCCCCCCATCATGTATTGGCAAGTAGTACACATTCCTGATATTTGCGCAGATGCGTTGTCAATAGCTGCCGTTGAAGACCCACTGCATATGAAAATGAACAATGTACATGATGTGCACAAATGGAATGGAATAAATACTCACACACATACATTATTGTGCTACCATGCAGGTGATGCTGGCTATCCCCTGAAGCTGTGGCTCCTCACCCCTGTCCGTAATCCGCAGAACAGGCACGAGGAGGACTACAATGTGCTCATACACGCACTCATGTGGTGATAGAGCAGACATTTGGCCTGTTGAAGGCATTGTTTCGCTGCCTCAGCAGGTCGGGTGGCGCACTCATCTACGGGCCTGAGAAGGTGGGCAAGATCATAATGGTATGCGCTATGCTGCACAACATGTGCATTCAGCGCAACGTACCACTGCCACCTGACATGGACCAGCCAACACCCGTTGAGGATGACGATGATGAAGAAAAAGATGCTGCACATCCGCCAGGTTGCAATGCACATGAGGGATCTGCTGTCTGCCAATCATTGATTGCCCATTATTTCTGATGCACTGGGATGTAGAAGGTGCTTGAAATGTGGAACTCTGGGCACTGGGAATGGCGGACTCTGGGCACTGGGATTGGGGGACTCTGGGCACTGGACACTTTGTACAATAAATGGACACACACACTCAAGAAGCAATGTCCAGTCATGTGATTTTTTTTTGACACAACAGGTGTATTGATCTGGTGAAACTATTTTCATTAATCAACCCTCCACCCGCAGTACGTCAAAGTCTACCCGCCCCAACAGCCCCACACACCCACGCCCCCACCCCCAACAGCCCCACACACCTACGCCCCCATCCCCCAACAGCCCCCCACACCCACAAATGACCCACAGCCGTCCGACGGCAGCACCAAATTCATTTGACTGACGTTGCAAATATGTGCCGGCGGTGGCTTGTTAAGCTACCGGCGGCGGCGGCACATATTTGCAACGTTAGTAAAATGAATTTGGTGCCGCAGCCGACGGCAGCACCAAATTCATTTTACTAACGTTGCAAATATGTGCCACGCCGAGTGACGCAGCACCTGTTTGTCTTACCAACTTTCACAGTTGCCCAAGTCTTGCATCCAGTTAAATAAAAATAAGATGCTGGAATATGTTACTGGATGATTTAAAGACAATTGAAGTGGCTGAAGGCAACAGTGTTTTGTATTTTCCAAAATATGTATTGTCACTTGCTGAATGCCTCAGAATTGGTTACTCCAGCTATGCTGTTGGTGGTTTATTCATGCTTTCAAGTTGAAACCATTAAAACGGATAATATTAGAATAAAAATGTTGACTTGGCTTCAGTTTGTTAAAAGTTCTTTTTATTGGCATTTCAACAATACAAAACAATTTGCACAACTTTGGCTCTGAAAATATATTGCCGAACATGCCGATTGCATCATTTAGGCTCGCCGTCTAAGCAGTAAGCCTATTTCACATCCTTGCTGCATGCTGGCACTTCCCTCCGAGTCTATCTTACGCCTTGAAAAACACATTACGCTCAGCCGTGCTGTTCTCCCTTCTCCCCTAAGCCCCAATTTATAAACAAATAACAAACTATGCCCGCTTCTCCCGTGTCCCACCCGCCCTCCATCTATCTGTCTCCCGCTCCCCCAACTCTGTTTTCACCTTCACTTTGTCCTTTTATGGCAGAGGCACAACAAACATTACCATAATGTCTTGAGCCTCTGTTATGCTTATTACTGCTTGACCTGTGCCCTTGCCTATATAGACTGCTTCTTCTACCCACAATTTCCACTGGGTCGCCCTCCACATCTTTCTGGCTGCGGGCATTGACCCCTCTACCCACACTCGGCCCTCAGCCACAATGAAAAATGGCACGTGACTCCCAGTTATTAAGGAGCTGGTTATCTGCTACATGCTCCTGGTATTAAATCCCTCTACTCCAGGCCCGCTGAGGATTTATTTAGTAATCTTTGCCTCATCCCTTATGTTATCCTTTATTAAAACATGCTTTGCTTGTGCTAGACGAATCAAGGCCCATTTTATTGTAAGGATTGTGGGTAACCTAATGTCTGAGCTATGGCAAATGCGGATGAGAGCATCCCTTTGTTTTCTTTGTATTTTTGTGCATTTATTTATTAAGACTTTTTATTTAGTGAAAAACGAGTACAGTAGAGTGAGATGGTAAATACTGCCAGCACTGATTTACCACCACCAGGACATAGGAAAGCCTAAACATTCCTTTATATGTTCTAACTTTTGACTTTTAATGGAATTTAGATTGTAATCATTGTACTTGTTATTAAAGGTTGAATGATAACCATATGATACATGAATGAATAAGTAAATAAATAAACATTCCATTGATCACTATATCTAGATATACTAAGGGGGGGTCTCATGGTCACTTTCCAGTGTTTCAGAATCTCAATTATTTCCACCATAAAGCTCGGTAGCACCACATCTTGTGTAATTGGGCATTTTCACAGTCAAATGACATCACTGCCCGCGGGGGTGTGGTCAAATGACATCACTTCCTGTGGGGGTGTGGTCAAATGACATCACTTCCTGTGATGTCACTCTTGGAGGTGTGGTGCTGTGATGTCACTTCCGTTACCCCTGGCATTTTGGTGAAATGATATCCCTGATGCATGGATCCATAGTGTTGTGGTGGGTGTGGGCAAGGGCTGCACTGTTGTGTTAATGGCCAAAGGTCTGCTGGGTACGCCTCAGGATCTTTTTGGATGCTGCAATTGTGCATTCTTTAGCAGAAGTTTCTGGTGGAGAGGCTTTAGAATCAAATGGAACGTGTACTGAGAGTGTTTAACGGTAAATATGGAGTGATGTACAGAAATGATAGTGTGCAATGCAGAAGTTTTGTATGTGATTGCTGCATGCGTGTTTGAAAATTTGACAGCACCCAGTGAGGGAGTGCTGCAAAAATGCCAGTGCAAAGGGAAGAAGTATTGTGTCTGCTTTACTGGGCCGTGGCCAGCACTGCAGACGGGAAAGTGCACGTGCCACATCCTGTCATTATGAGCATGGTGGCCATGGAAATGGAATTGTGGGAAATAGACAATTAGGTGTTCAGGGTGTGGTTGACCGGAAGGGGCGGTACCATTTCTAACCAATACTGTGTCGTGAGATTGGTCGAGATGGAGAGACGCACAGTGCTTATCGTCAGTGATACCTTTGTGCGCCATCTGCACAGATGATGTGTGCAAAGAGGCATTGCTGGTAATTTTGGGTTGGTAGGAGTGGACGCTTTCTGGGCCTGTTAGGGTGAGTGCAGTTTCGGCAGGATGGTTCGGCTTTGCAGATATGTGGCCTCCGTCACAAACATAGACTTTGTCGTGGTGCACTATGGAACTCTACATTTGGGTTACTTATCATAAGGATGTTTAATCTGTCACCTGAAGAGGTTGCTGAATGCATTGATGCAGATTTTTCCTACTGCCAAGGTCGTTTTCTCATGCATAACACCAGGAGGAGTATGGGCCCATGCTGGTGTAATTTGTCCCCAGCCAGAGGTCAGAAGGTGTTATAAACAGAAGCATGTATGAATTTATGCAGGCTGCTGACATGTTTTCCACCCATTATGAGATGATGAGGTCGCAAACTATGCAGTGGTTCCGGAGAAATGGCATTTATTTGAGCACCATTGGCAATGCCGTTTTCTTTTACACTGTGCAAGAAGCATTGACAAGAATGTGGTGAAAATGTGAGGAGAGGCAAACAGAAGCGCATATAAAGAAAAAAAAAAAGTTGCTTGCACGCACACAAAAAATAAAAAAATAAAAACCTGTATGCATCTATGATGGAAGACCCAATCCCCTAGCCAGCTTGATATTGCTGCCAAGGTGCTTTTCTCATGTATACCAGCAAGATTACTATGCACCTATTCCAATGATTGCTGTCACCAGCTAGAGGTTGGAAGGGGTCTCATCAACAGAAGCATGTATACTTTTTTGTCCGTTCATGGGATGTTCTTCTGCAACAATGACCCCATCAGTTGTGGAAATGCAGAGTTGTTCAAAGCAAATGGCATTTTTTTGTCATCCGTTGGTAATGCAGTTTTCTTTGCTCGTCTACAGGATGCGCTGAAGAGTTTACTGTAATAATGTGAGCACAAAAAAACACAAAATCAAATAAAAACCGGAAAAGGGTGTTTCTCTAGAAGCATCTACAAAAAAAAGCTCTCTCTACCCTGCTTGCAATTTATTCCCCCATGCCCGCACGCAGCACGAAAGCCACATCCGGGAACTTTTAGGATGCCGGTAATGGAAATGGGACCCTGGAGGCAGAGGGATTGCGCAATAATGGTTCTGGGAGTGCTGTGTACGCAGAGAACTGTAGTAAAGAACTGATACTGTTACATGGGGAGCTCTTCAATGTTATTGGTGGATGCGTGTGGAACATTTTAGCAGTATGCAATGACGGCGTGCTGGAAAGAAGACAGCAGAAAGGGAAGAAGGAATATTTCTGCTTTATTGGGGCATGGCCCTCGCCGTCCTTGGGGAAACGCACATGCACATACTCCCGGTTTCATCTTGCTACCCATGACATCGGGACAGTGGGGACTATCACACCTGTGGGTGTGGGTCTCAGGAAGGGCCGTTCTTATTTTTCTATATTACTGTGCACACTGAGCCGGACTGACATGGTTGCAGTTACTTGCAAACGAATGAAGCACAGCCCATTTGGCCCAACATCACTTACACGCCAAACCTATGTGGCCTGCTACTGTGTTCTGAAAAGCTGCAAACAGATTGCGGAGCAGCTCTGGGGTGTGGCCTTTTGTAGGGCTGCTGTGGAGAACTTGAACCCGAAAAACAGGCCTACATTGTTCAAAAACCTAAATACATGTACAGCGGCCCATTGTGGTCTGTTCGTAAGCGTGTACTTTCCGAAAAACACTCCCTACCTTCCTCAACACTGTACTTTGCTGTTGTCCATGGATACGGATCGTGTCACCGAAATAAGGGCCCACGCGCAGCATAGGTGCGGTTGCATGGTGACGTTGCCACTGCTCTCTTTTCGAAACTGCTGTCCAAAGGACGCATTTGGGGAAAATGCGGTGAGCGCCATACGTGTGCCAAGCGTTTTGGGAGACGCTGGCTGTTTATAGGGTATAGCAGGAGGGATGTTTATCTATATAGGTTCCTGTAGACTGTGGGTGAGCACCGCAACCTAATTAACGTTCGTCTGCATATGCTGCACAGTGCCAGTGTTACCAGGACACAGAGGAACAGATACACATGCGTGTACTTGCATAACGACCAAATGTCTCCTGCACACGTCATCGTAGGTGGAGGACAACATGCGGACATGCGGTGCATGCTGGTGTCGTATGGATACCTCCATTGTCATTGTGGATAGGCCGGCCAACTGCGGTGCCCGTAGGACACCTACCTTTTCCTTAATTGCGGTCATTCCAATGAGGACTGTGTGCAGCTGAGTGAGAACAGCATTTAAAAAAAAACATATTACATATACACGCAACAACCTTTCACTTATTAACGTTTACTTACACACATTCATACACACCATTAGCAAAGGGAAGGGGTAGCATGGATACTTATTGTGGGGATTTGGGGATTTCCTCAAGTTGTTTGTCAGGGGAGGAAGAGATTGAGGTATCACCTTAACGTCTCCCATCACACAGATTTTGAGGGAATGGCGCCCTTTGACATGGGGAAGGGGTACACGTGCAGGTCTGCTAGAGCTGTTTCATTTTGTCAATACTACACCCTTGTATGCAACCTTTCAGCTGGCACATTTGTTCACCAATTTTTCCACTTTGGCTTCCAGCCTGTCCTTTTTGCTATGCACATAGTTTCTTTCCTTTGCTATGGCCGTATGCTGTTGTGGAAGGGTTGCCGCTTGTGCTGCCTTGCTTTCCTTTCCAATATGTTCTCTCACAGAAAAGAAAATGTGTTTGCTGTACATATAGCAATATATATTACATAATGGGCCTCATTACAAGTTTGGCTGTAGCCTTGCCGATAAAACCGGCAGGCTGCCGCCAAACTTGTGACTTTTTCCGGCCCCTGGCAATGGAGAAATACAGGGCCATTACAACCCTGGCGGACCCTATATTTCCCCATTACCTGGGGCAGGAAACTTTTACTATCCATTCCCATTTGAGCCCCGTGGGGCTCAATGGGAATGGGGAGGCCGGATGCACCGGCACCATTCAGAATGGTGCTGGTGCAATGTTCTGCTCGCGGGTGCCGATAAGGCCACCAGGTCCGACCTGGTGGGTGAAAAGGCACCTGCGAGCAGATCTCATAGTTTGCCGGTCCGGTAACTACAGTACCTGCAAGGTTACCGGTATCGTAGTTACCGGATCGGCAAACTTGAAATAAGGCCCAATGTACGCTTCACAGTACTGTGCGTACCAATGGGGTTAGAAGTGTAAGTCATTGCGTCATGAGGGGAATTTTCTTCCAGCCACTCTTAGGTGCTTGCCATTGCTCCATAATTAATGAGACGTTATGCTTCTCTACGATTGTTTACTGCAGCACCTATGAAGTTAGTAGACAAACTTCAGTGTGCTTAGTACATTGTAGAGACGTTCTGGACTTGGTACTTTCCAGTCTGTACTCTCAGAAAACACGTTGTTAAACGGAAGTTATGGTTAAGTTACGCTACTACAAAACTATAGCCTTTACTGAAAACACTATGCTAAAGCAACGTTCTGGTTACCGTGCCCTACTAAAAACCTATGAAATTCACTAACAAAAAACATTGTTAAAGGGACGTTACGGTTAAGTTGCACTAGCAAAAACCTATGAAATTCAATGGAAAAATGTTGTTACAGGGACGTTATGGTTACAGGTAAAAGCGAACCCCGCCTCGAAATTCGCCAGTTATGGTAAGCTAAGCAACCATAACTCACGCCACCAGTGTGCACTGCAAGGACTAACACCCATGACATCAAAGATGCCATCACAAATCTCATTGATGACATCACTAGTTTTCATGGAAAGCCTCCAAAAGGGATTGTTATTGTAACGGTGGCAGAAAACTATCAAAGATCATTGGAAGAACTACCATGAGATAAGTAGTTCATTGCGCAATGCATTGCCATACACACAATTGTATTACAGACTTCTTTGCAGTACATGAACCAACTCATGTGGACACATAGCCATTGTCTGCACCATTCCCATAGAAGTGTAATCTTGAAAATCTTCCCATGTTACATAGTGAAATCATGAATGCTTTCGTTTTAGAGTTTTGGGTACTGTGAAACATGTAAGAAGTAGCTACCATTGCCTTAATAACTACATAATTGCACTACTGGACAGAAAACATAAAGACGCCACAATGCATACACATATGAGCATATACAGGGGAAATTACAGTAAGCAAAAAAGGTGCAGTATTACCAGAAACTGTTCATGACATAACTGATTATCTTCATGCACATAAATGATTGCTGTGTTTTACGCTTTATTCTTCCCCAATATATATATATGTATCATATGATGTGAGTGAACCCTGAGGAAAGTAGTGCAAGAACATTTACGAAGAGTGCCGTACACAAAGATAGAACCTTTTGAATTGTTAGTTCCTGACTGCAGAAAAGCACCTGGCCTACTTATGTCAGTGAACAAAAAAGGGGCAGCCACACATGTGATGTCATCAGTGATGTCATCATGAGATTTGTGATGGCATCTTTAATGTCATGGGTGTTAGTCCTTGCAGTGCACACTGGTGGTGCGAGTTATGGTTGCTTAGCTTACCATAACTGGCGAATTTAGTTTTTTTTCTCGGTTTTACCTATAACCATAACGTCCCTGTAACAACGTTTTTCCATTGAATTTCATAGGTTTTTGCTAGTGCAACTTAACCATAACGTCCCTTTACCAACCTGTTTCATTAGTGATATATATATCACTATGTATTATATATATATATATATATATATATATATATATATATATATATATACATACATATATATATATGTATATATATATATGTATATGTATATATATATATATATACATATATATATATATACACACACACACATATTACACGGCTGCTGTTTCCATAGGAAGAGCACTTTTTGGGCGGCTTATAACTCCGCTCCCCCTGGACGAATCCTCACTAAACTTTGCAAAAAAAGTATATGGGCCACTCTGAATTTGCAAAGTTTGGTGATGTTTGGTCCAGGGGGAGAAAAGTTATAGGGGGGTCCCCAAAACGTCTTTTTTTCCCATAGACTGAATGGGTGAAAAACTTTGCGCACGCCTGCAGGTCAAACCGTTGGACGGATTTTCACCAAATTTACGGCAGGGGCTTGGTCCCGAAAGCGTGCTTTTGTAAATTTGGTCACAATCCGTCCAGTAGTTTCCTTTAAAACGACCAAAGAATATGTCTAAAAAAATGAGTGATATCTATGTCCGCTCCACGGTCACACTTCCCTGTTCGCTCCGCGGACAAGATACCGATTGGCCAAGGGGTGGCGTCATGACCGCGGACACGTGACGTCTTCGCCGATTGGCTTCAGCGAGCCGTGATGTGCGTCAGAATGTGTGGATGCGCCCGACATCTTGGATCCGAAGACAGCGCGGTCGCCACCAGATGTAAAATGCTGTTTTGGAAACTGTTTTGCTCTCCTACAGTGCGTGGGGAGGTTCACAGAGTAAGAGATGGGTTAAATAGTGTGCTTGTCTGGGCGGCAGGTGTTAATGATGTATTCGTCATGCGAAATGCTGGTTTGGAAACTACTTTGATGTCCTACAGTGCTTGGACAAGTTCAGAGAGTAAGAGATGTGTGAAATAATGTACTTGTTTGGGCGGCAGGTGTTAAGGATGTATTCTCTATGCCAGCCTTGTTCGGGATGTTTGTACGTGCAGAAAATGAGGGATCTAATGAGGGTAGTATTTCAGTCCATGCTCTGTACAGGCTCCTTGAAACTGTTCTAAGGACACGCGTGGTCTTAGCGAACATTGAAATTGAGTACATGTCGTTAGTAATTTCTTTTTGCCTATGGGTGTGTTATTGATTAGTACGCCGCCATGGGTGTGACATGCTGCGGTGGTTGTGGCCAGGGCCTAGAGTCTTGGATGCATGGCGTAGGCCGAAAGCCATACTTCCAAGACTGTAGGCCCTGGCCACAACCACCTCAGCATGTCATACTTATGGATACATCTGTAGTATTGATTGTCGATTAGATGGTTGTGGGGAGTGTGTACAGTCTTGGTTGCATGGCCGAAGGCCATGCACCCAAGAACTAAGTTATAAGCACTGGAGGTAAACGCCACTGCACACCCACACATTGTAATATCTATGAACATACAGCTAGGAGTTTAGCCTCTGGCCAGAACAAGTGAGGCATACCACACCTATGGATACAACCGTACTACACATATCACTCAGGTGGTAGTGGGCAGGATGTAGAGTTTTGGGTGCATGGCTGCAGGCCGTACGCCTTACTCCTAAAACTCTAGGCCCTGCCCAGAATCACCACCTCATATTACAGGAATGCATTCACCCGTACTATAGCTTAGTAGTCTGAAGGTTCTGGGGAGGGTGTACAGTCTTCGGTGCATGGACGAAGGCCATGCACCCAAAAATGACCTTGTACGCAGTGCAGTTATAAACCAATGTACACCCATACATTCAGATATCTATGGACATATATGCAACTCTCTAGATCCTGCCCACAACCACTGCCGCATATCACACAGGCACATTAGTGGCTATGTTCTTGTGGTGAAGTTGCTGTTTCCATAGGAAGAGCACTTTTTGGGTGCCTTACAACTGTACTCCCCTTGGATGAATCCTCCCCAAAGTTTGCAAAAAATATATATCGGACACTTTAAAGTTCTTTGGAACGTTTGGTGATGTTTAGTCCGGGGGGGAATTATAAGGGTGGGGGGTTCTGAAAACATCTCTTTTCCCCTTAGACTGAATGGG
Organism: Ambystoma mexicanum; assembly: GCF_040938575.1. Classification (NCBI taxonomy): domain Eukaryota; kingdom Metazoa; phylum Chordata; class Amphibia; order Caudata; family Ambystomatidae; genus Ambystoma; species Ambystoma mexicanum. Next base: position 1,285,099,003 of record NC_090934.1, read on the forward strand.
AGAAAAAGTTTGTGCCCGCAAACATGTGGCACTTTCCATGCTTGGTTGTGGAACAGCGTCAAGTACGTCAGCTTTGTTCGGTCCCCCAGCTATCTTTTATTAATGTTTTGGTGTACGCGGACATTGCCAGAACCACATACAAAACAAGACAGCATTGCACTTGTCACACTTATGTAATACTACTTCAGAAGCTGACCTTTGAGGGGGTTTGGATGGAATGTGGGAGCACAAACTGAAAAAGTGGAGTTTTCTTGTCACCAAAGTTATATGTTTAAATGCAAATTTGTGTTCCTTGTTCCACTACCAATTAGTGCGCATGGGTTAAAATGTTTTTGGAATTATATTGCCGTCAGACTGGCATCCTAAGCTTTGAAAACTAAGGCCACCATCTGCACTGTTTGCTGGAAACAGCGACTCTGGAGGTGTATGGGAGTAGTGGTTCTCATAATTGGATTTCAATATGTTGTTGCAAACTAGGAATTTTTGTGCCTTCTGAGTGAAGGTCACATGAGTTGCTTTTTTGGTTGGACGCTCAATATACCCATGCATCTGCGTGATTGTATAAGGGGCAATTGTTTTTTGACCTTGAGCGAAACGGAAACCTTAGAATAAATTCGAGGAATGAAAAGTGGAAAAAAATAGCAATTGATAAGCTTATGTTTTAAAAAGTTTGTTAGGGACATGCAATATCAGTCTTTGCAGAATCTTTGATGCAAATACGTTGGAGTCTGACTCGCTGAAAAAGAATGGAGGCAGTAAATATTATGTAAGTTTACTTTTGCCCACTCTACAGCGAGCCGCGCTTTATTTTTACATTACCGAAAATGTAATTGTGCCTATATAACTGACGTATTATGTTTCTGTGCTGTTACATTTTTCCTGTAATATTGCCAAGTGCACAGGTCCTCCATTTGTCGGGTATGAGTACACTCGTCCTTGTTTAGCATTACTATTTATTGTTTGCAACGTTATGTTTGTGTTGATAGGTTTGTGCATCGATTTGCACGTTCTTGTGGTCTTGTTTCAAATCACGAGATGTCATTTTTTTTACATTGTCCATTCATTTTGCTTTCATAACTGCACTACCGTCTTTCTGTGTAGTTGCCATTTTTTTTTTCTTACGGCGCATGCAGATGCTCGCCGTTTGTAGACTGTTACTATAGTTACACATGGTCATTAGTAACATTTCACTAAAATGTCATGTTTGAACACTTACATTTTTGTATTACTTTGCCAATTTTTTATGTCTTTTTTTAAATATTTTTGTTAGAGGTTGGTTACTGGCACGTACTTTCTGTTACGTTTGCCCCCCAGGTACATATTGCCGTATTGTCCGTGCCATGGCTTTCAGATGCCGAGGGAGGGCTTTTCGGACGACAAATACAACTGCTCGTGAGCGGTTGCCTGTCCATAACAATTATGTGGGATGATACCCTAAGCCCGCTTTGTCCTTATGCTGAACTCGCTACTCGGAGCAACATCACATCATTTTTGGTGCTGTAGGCTCAAGGTTATGACGCCTTCTTGGAAATCGCTGTGGAAACAAAGCGGCTGCTTTAACCAAGAACTCATAATTTTTGCATGGGAAAAACCAACGTGTTCCTCATCTTTAACATTTGCAATGCCGTCCTTTGACCCATTGTTATCATTGCATTGAAAATGGGATTAATCCGATGATCTCTGACAGTTTGTTGTTAAATAAACCTACTTTACGAACTCTGTAATGTTTACGTTTTCTTTTACAATCCAGTCTATTATTTCCAAATGTAAGATGTTACGTTGTACGTCGCTGTATGTTTATTTACAGGTTCTGCATCACGTCACATACTTGTGCTTTTTGCAGCCTACCATGGAAAGGGGAGAGGGACTATGTATGAAATAACCGCCTTCTCTTTCTATGGTGGCCATCTGGAAAAAGGATTTTGTTTTGTAATCCGAACCGACAAAGCCGCCCCGGCTTATAAGCAGTAACCCACCATTTTAGTAGCACACTTTACTGCTTTGCAAATTTAGACTATTACTGGCAAAGATTATTGCGTCTTTGTATTTTACTGAGAAATATGCAGTACTTGAAGTGTATGCACTTTTTTTAAAAATACATTTATTTACACTGTGAAAGGTCGCTATCAACGCAATGTTTACTTTGTGTACGGGTGGCTTTGCTTTTCGGTACAGCAGAAAATAATGCAATTTGCGAACGGCAATGAACAAAGAGACAACAAACGGTAATATGGGTCGGTAGATGTACGGCGACAAATTTTGTGCGTTTCTTATTTGCAAGGCAGCGGCACTGCTTCTTATGATTCTTCATTACAGCTGTGACATTCAGTACAACATTTTTTTATTAACAAGACGTTATACATAAAATGACGTACTAAAAACCCATACAATTCACTCAAAAAAACTTTAAGGGAACGTTATGGTTAAGTTGCCCTACCAAAAATCTGTCCACTTCACTAAAAAAACTTTTCAAACATCCCATTATGGTTGAAAGTAAAACCGAAAAACCCCTGAAATTCGCTAGTTATGGTAGGCTAAGCAACCATAACTGCCCGCACCACTGTGCACTGCTAACACTAACACCCAGGACATCAAAGATGACATAACAAATGTAATTGATGACATCACTGATGACACCACATGTGTAGCCCCTTTGTTTTTGCCCACTGCCACATCTTTTTACAAGATGGCCACCATAGGTAGGGAAAGCGGTTGTTACATACATTGCCCCTCTTTGCTTTTCATGACAGCCTCCAAAAAGCAACAGTACGTGCCGTGACGCAGAACCTGTAAATAAAGATACAGTGACGTATAACGTGGTACCTTACATTTCGAAATGATACACAGGATTTTAAAAGAAAACGTTAAAATGTTAGAATTTGTAAAGTACTTTTATTTAACAAACAACTGTCAGAGACCAACGGACTAATCCCATTTCCAATTAAATTGTAACAATGGTGCTAAGGGCGACATTGAAAATGTTCATGGTGAGACACACACAGTTATTTTCGCATACACAAAGTATGCGTTTCTGTTAAAGCACCCGCTTTGTTTGCACAGGTACCATGACCATTGCCTTACACCACCATAAATGAGGTTATGTCACTCCTAATGGCTAGTTCAGCGTAGGGACAGAGGGGGCCTGGCCAGTCATCCCATAACATTATAATGGACAGGCAGCCAGTCACGAGCAGTTGCATCTGGCGTTGAAAGAAGCCGTCACTCGGCATCTGGAAACCATGGCACGCACAGTACGGCAAGATGTAGCTAGGCGGAAAACGTAAGAGAAAATCTGTGTCAATACCCAACCTTTAGGAAAAAATTTCAAAACAGACACAAAGATTGTGGAAAGTAGTACACAAATGGAAGTGGACAAACAAGACATTTTAAGGAAATATTAGCGTTGACCATTGGTACATATAGTGACAACCTACAAAGGCCGAAAAACAGCAGTCGCCGTAAGGGTTAAAAAAAGGGCAACTACACAGTGAGATGGTAATTCAGTTATGAAGCCAACATGAATGGACAAGCAAGAAAAAATTACATGTCTTGATGTTACACAAGACCAAAGAACGTGCAAACTGATACACAAAGCTATGTGGGCAAGCATAACATTTGAAAGAAAAAGAAATAACGGTCAACAAAGGTGACTCTAGTCATAGCCTGCAAACACGAACAATGTGCACTCTCTGTTATTGGAGGAAAATTAGAACTGCGCAAAAAGATAATACTGCAGCTACATTGTCACAATTAGTGTTTGGTAATATAAAATTAAAACCCGGGTCGGTGTAGAGTCGTCAAAATTAAAGTTACATGATCTTGACAGCCTCCATTTTTTTTCGCAAAATCAGACAGCAATGTGTTCGCATCAAAGAATCTTTGTGAACTGATATTTCATGTTCCTTACAAACGTTTTTAAAACATATTTTTTCCAAGCTTTCATTCCTTGCATAGCTTTTGAAGTTTCCCCTTCGCTAAATGTCAAAAAACAATAGCCCCTTATGGATTGACTTGGATGCGTGGGCCTACTGAGCTCGCAACCAAAAAAGCAAATCAACTGACCTTCACTCAGAAGGCAAATACATTCTCACTTTGCAACAACATATGCCAATCCAATCATGAAAACCGCTACACCCATATGCCTCCAGAACCACTGTTTCCATCAAACACTCCAGGTGGCTGGCGTAGATTTCAAAACATAGGACGCCAGTCCGACTGCAATATTAATCTGAAAACATTGTAACACGGACGCAGGCATTGGTCGCTGTACATTGAGCGCCAACTTCCACTTTACCGTATGAATTTGGTGGCAAGAAAACACCACTTTTTGAGTTTGCGCTGCCACACTCCAACCCAAGCTAATTAAAGCTCACCTTCGGAACCAGTATTTCATAAGTATAACAAGTGCATTGGTGTGTTGTTTTGTATGTGTTACTGGCGATGTCCGTGTACACCAAAACATGAACAAAAGATGGCGGAGACAGTGAAGAAATCTGACGCACTTCACGCTGTTCCACAACCAATCAGTGAAAGCGCCACAGTCCGCGGACATGACGCTATGGATTAGCCAATCGATTTCTTGTCCGTGGAGCGAACAGGGAGTGTGACCGCGGAGCGGACATAGATATCACTAATTTTTTCAGACCTACTTTTTGATCGTTTTAAAGAAAACTACTGGATGGATTTTCACCAAATTTACAAAAGCACGCTTTTGGGACCAAGCCGCTGCTCCTGCCGCAAATTTGGTGAAAATCTGTCCCGCGGTTTGGCCTGTAGGCGTGCGCAAAGTTTTTCCCCCATTCAGCCTATGGGAAAAAATTATGTTTTGGGAACCCCCCCTATAAATATTCCCCCCCTGGACCAAACATCACCAAACTTTGCAAAACAAAATCAGAGTGGCACATATACTTTTTTTGCAAAGTCTGGTGTGGATTCGTCCAGGCGGAGCAAAGTTATAAGCCGCCCAAAAAGTGCTCTTCCTATGGAAACAGCAACTTAACCATAACTACAAGAGGGTTAAGGTGATCAGATTTTTTTTTTTTTTTTAACTTTGGTTTTATTAGTAGTTTTTAGAAGGAAAAAACAAACGGCAACGCTGGGAGCGTTGTTATCATCACTTTTAACATTGATATAAAACCCCCAGGTTCCCTCCCCCCCTCCCCCCCCACCCCAACTCCCCCCCTCCCCCCAGATCAGAGTCACTTCGAAAGTCGGACAGCTGGGGCTGCCATCGTAGCTCATTGTACGTTGCCACAGAGGTATGCTATGCTCTCACGTCCAAATTGGCTGGATGAGATCCGCTGTCTCTCGGGTCCTGGGCTACTCCTACATCCTTGGTTGAAGCATTCCAAACCTACCCCCCGCCAACTCGCCAGAGTGTTCTAATGTTGTCAGTGGGGGTCCCAACCCCATGCCCCATAGACCCCATACCAGTTAACCTGAAAGGAGCCCAGTTCATTATTTACCATGGCCGTCAGTTTATCCATTAAGAACATGTTTTTGAGTTTCTTAAGCCAGTCTTCTTTGGATGGGGTCTCTGGGCTCTTCCACCTTTGTGCAAGGGCCACTCTACCCGCCCGTAACATCGTCTCCCACATTCTTGGGTACCTATACAGTTCAGTGTCCTCCGGGGGGAGGCCCAGCAACATCGTTAGGGGGTTGAGTGGGATTAGTTCCTCGGTGACCTCGGCCATCCACCCCCGTACTTTCTCCCAGAACTCCTGCACCTTGGGGCAGGACCACCACATATGCCCCCTCGACCCCACTTGGCCACAGCCCCTTGGACACCTGGGGGACACTCCCGAAAACATCCTGGACAGTTTCAACGGGTCCCTGTGCCAGCCCTGTAAGATTTTGAAGTTGTGCTCCATGTCCGATGTAAATAGGTTCCCATGGAATGCTATCTTAAAGACTTTGGACCACGCCTCCTCTGTAAGTGGTTCTCCCGCCAGGTCATCCCAAAACCCTCGGAACCCTCTTCTCCCCTCCAAGTTAACGGTGTTCAGTATTCGGTACATTTTGGAGACCGCCCCCTTCCTTGATGTGGCCGTGTCCAGAAATTTTTCGAAGGGGGTCAGCTGTCTCCGTAGGTTCTGGCCCCATGATTGGTCGCAAAGGATGCCTTTCAGGCGCAGATATTCAAAGATTGAAAGGGACTCCCGCCCCAGTGCGTCTCGCAGGGCCTCGTATTCGAGGAACTCGCCCTCTTTGAACAGTTGTCCCGCCCATTCCAGACCCCCGTCCGACCAGGACTGGGCACTCCTGAAACCTCTGCTACCTAGTTTGAGCGGGTGGCCCCAAAGCGATGACATTGGAGAGGGCCATGTCGTGAGGTATGAGGTTGTGGGTCCCTCTTTCCAGAGTGTCCAAAGTATTCCCAGGGTTGGGTGGGCTTTCAGTTTGCTAGGGATGAGTCTGCGCGGCAGCCACAGGAGGTCGCGCACTTTCAGAGGGTGGGCATCCATATCCTCAAGGTATGACCAGTAGGTGCCCATCCCCTCCTTCATGTGCTCCAGCAAGACCCGCAGCTGGGCGGCCCGGTAGTAAAGGAGAAAATCCGGTAGCCCGAACCCGCCCTCCTCTCTGGGTAGTGTTAGAGTGGCCTTTCCTATCCTCGGGGCCCGCCCTTGCCATATAAACTCGCGGATTGCTTTTTGTAGATCGCGGAGCAGCTGGGTGGGGACCTCCGTTGGGAGTGCGGTGAATAAATATAGTAATCTCGGCAGAACGTTCATCTTTATCGCTGTCATGCGCCCATACCAGGACAGAATCATACCACCCCATCTCCTCAGATCTGACGTAACCCCCGCCAAGGTAGGCCCATAGTTCACCGGGGCCAGTCTCGAGAGATCTCTGGTCAGGGTTACCCCCAGGTACCTGATGGAATCCTTCCCCACCGCAATCCCCGCACACCTGTCCCGGGGGTCCAACCTCGGGTCCTGGACCTTCATGGGTAGGAGCTTTGATTTTGCTGCATTTATTTTTAGTCCCGAGAACTGCCCGAAGGCTGTCATCAGACGCAGTAGGGGGGGGAGCGAGGAGCTGGGCTCCACCAAGTACGCTAGGATGTCGTCAGCGAACAGGGAGAGCTTGAACTCTACTTCTCCCCTTTTGATCCCTTTGATGTCGGGGTGGGCCCGGACCGCTATGGCCAGAGGTTCCATCGTCAAGACGTATATTAACGGAGAGAGTGGGCACCCCTGTCGTGTTCCCCTCGTGAGGGGGAATGAGTCAGAGAGTTCCCCGTTCACCTGCACTCTCGCTGTTGGGGCTTCATAGAGGGCGGAGACCCAGGTCCTGACGTGAGGCCCGAAGCCCATTCGACGGAGGAGGAGTTGCATGTACCTCCACTCGACCCTGTCGAATGCCTTCTCGGAGTCCAAGGAAAGCAAACTAGCCTCTAGGTCTGATTCCTGGGCATAGTGGATTAGGTCAATAGTCTTCCTGATATTATCTGAGCCCTGCCTGCCCTTCACGAACCCCACTTGATCCCCGTGTACTAATTTGGGCATTATCCCCTCTAACCGTGCACCCATCACCTTGGCTAGGATCTTTACATCTATATTTAAGAGGGAGATCGGGCGGTAGGAGGAGCAGTCAGTGGGGTCCTTTCCTTCCTTGGGCAGTACCACTATGATGGCTCTCATCATCGTTTCCGGCAGGGTGCCCCCCTCCAGTACTGCATTGAACACCCTCGCCAGGTGTGTGGCCAAAATAGACCGGAACCTCTTATAGAAGAGTACTGAGAACCCATCTTCCCCCGGGGACGTTCCCGCCTTCATCCCACCGATTGCATTCTCCACCTCCTCCTCTGTGACCCCTCCCTCTAGACCTTCTGCCATTTCGCCTGTCAGGGACGGGATCTGAATGGAGTCCAGGAACTCCTCAATCTGAGTGTCTTCCCCGGCATATTCTGACGAATATAGTTGTTCATAGTAGCGTCGGAAAGCCGCTCCTATGACTGGGGTGCTATGGTCTAGTGAGCCCTGTTCGTTTCTGATCGCCCTCACCATTCTGCTTCGCTGGACCTCTCTGAGTTTCCAGGCCAGGATTTTATCGGCTCTATCCCCCTTCTCATAGTATTTTTGTTTCACTAGCTGGAGGTTGCGCTCAGTTTTATGCAACAAGAGATCTTTCAATTGAAATTTGTAATTTTCTAGGGCCGTGATCTGTTCCATAGCCAAGGGTGCCTCCGGGGGGCCTCCCGGCTGGATCTGTGCGATCTTTTCCCTAAGGGATTTTTCTTGGGCCTCCCTTTCCCTTTTTTTCTGAGCCCCCATTCTTATGAGAACCCCGCGTAAGGTCGCCTTGAAGGCGTCCCACAGCACGTGCGCACCCACCTCGCCATTGTCGTTCAGCTTAAAGTATTCCACAATGGCGTCCTGCACTTCCTGCACCAGGACGTCGTCCTTCAGCAGGGAGTCGTTGCACTTCCATCGCCCTTTTCTGCCACCTCGCCATTCCCCTATAATGGTGGTACGGACCAGGTCATGGTCGGACCAGGGGACCGGGTCAACCTCATAGCCAGAGACATATGGGCGCAGGGACTCGTCTACCAGGATGTAGTCTATCCGGGAGTATGATGTGTGGATTGCAGAATAGTATGTGAAGGAGGGGTGTTCTGCCCTAGGGGTCGGGATGGTGTCCACTAGGCCCAGCTCTGTGTTCGCCCTTTGGAAGGAGCGGGCCATCATTTCGTCTGCAGCCCTGGTGGGTTGGGATTCCAAGCGTTTCCTATCAATTTTCGGGTCCAGGACCATGTTAAAGTCCCCCCCCACCACCATTAGCCCGCGTGCGAATAGTTTCAGTCTGTCCTTCACTCCCTCCCAAAATTGCGCCTGGCCTTCATTGGGGCTGTACACAACTGCAAGTGTTAAAGGGGAGCCCCGCAGGGAGCCCCTCGTCAGCAGGAATCGTCCCTCTGGGTCTTTCAGTGAGGCTTCTACTTCAAAGCCAATGTCCCTCGCTAGCACTATGGCCACCCCCCTTTTCTTGGTCTTGTGGGAGGCGCTGAGGACTTCTCCAATCCCCCCCCCTCGTAGCTTTGGTTCTTTCCCCTTCGCCCAGTGCGTCTCCTGAAGGAAAAGCACGTCTAGTTTAGCCCTCCTGAATTCCCTGCAGACCAGGGATCTTTTGGTGGGGGTGTTCAGTCCCCTCACATTAAGGGAGCCCACGCCCAGGGTAGGCAGATCCTCAGCCATTTTCTAAGAATAACCAGCTACCGGATAGCTGACTCGTGGCACTTTCCTTGTCCGGCTCATTTCGTGTTATCCTCTGATCTCCCATTTCCCTTCCCCCCCCTCCCCCCCAGGTGGTCCTGTAACCTTTCCCCAACTGACCCCTGGTCCCCCCTGTGAACGTAACAATATCAACAAACCCCCTACCCCCCTCCCCCCACCCCGGCGTCCAGCCAAATAGTTCTACCATTGTTGGTAACTGGCCGGACCACCAGCCTACCGCCTCCTGCTGGGTGAATATCCAAATTAGAGCCTCCATGAGCCCCCCCTACCCCCTCTCCCCCCCCTCAATGTAACTCTCATACTTGCTGTTCCGGGAGGATCCACAAAAGTTCGGACCCCATGGTCCTGGAGCCCGGCCTGTCTGCAGGCCGGAACAGATGGTGAGTCCCCGTGATGAATTCTTTACACAGTTCCCCCGAGGCTGATGACGCCTGCCGTGAGATGCCTCAGCTCCCTTCCTCGCCCGGGTCCGACAGTCCCGCTCCACCCTGGCCGGGATCCGTGTCATTCCTGTCCGTCGATGGGGACGGAGGGTTCAATTTTTTAAATTTCCGTGGGCCAGTCTTTTTTCTCCTCTCTCCTCGAGACCGGCGCGCTCTGGCTTCATCCGCGGCGAACCCGGAGGGTTCCCTTCGCGGGGTCGGGTCCGTTGTGTATTCCTGTATTGCTCCCCTTATATCTTCCTCTGTAATCAGGTTCACTCGTTGGCCTTCGTATTCGAACATGAGGGAGAAGGGGAACCCCCATCTGTAGCGTACCCCCTTTGTTTTCAGCATCTGGGTCAGTGGGCGGCACATCCTCCGTTTGGCCAGCGTGTATGATGAGAGGTCCTGGAAGATGGCCACCTGAGCGTTGTTATAGGTTATCTCCCTGGATTTCCTGGCCTCCTCTAGGACCTTCGCTTTTTCAGTGTAGTAGTGGAAGCGGACCAGAATTGACCGGGGGCCCCCAGCTCTTCCCCCCGCTCTATGGATCCGATCAAACGTCGGTTCGGTTGTCATCTCATCCGAGAAGAGGAGGGTAATGATGTCCCTCACCACCCTGGTTAAGTCTCTTTCCGTCTCCCCCTCCGACTCCGGCACCCCGAAAATTCTGAGGTTGTTCCTCCGCTCTCTATTTTCAAAGTCGTCCATTTGTCTTGCCCTCTCCTCATCTCTCTTTTCCAGGGCCGTTAGTCTCAGGGCCGTGTCCAGCTCCTGGGTCGCTGCTGAGGACTGGTTGGACTCTAGTTGTGACAGTCTATCCTCGACTTTGTCCACTCTGCGGTCCATGTTTTCCATTTTTTGGGCGATGTCTGCCCGCATGTCCCTGATCTCCTGCAAGACCGAGGCAAAGCCCTTTTCCATGGTGAGGGTGGGCAGGGGTGGGGTCTCGGAATGAGACATGCCGGCCCGTTGGTCTGGGTCGCTGTTCTCCCTGCTGGTGCCTTGGTAGCGGTACTCCTGGAGGGTATGGCGCCAACTCATTCGGTCCTCCTGCTTCTCCCCTCCGCTGATGCGTCCCTAGGGGCAAGGGACAGAGCCCGGTCGGGGAACGCGCTCTCTCACCTTCTGGTGTGGCCCTCTGTGGGGGGCCTCTCGTGGGCGGGCACTCGCCCCACCGACCTCCGGTGGGGGCCTCACACCCCCTCCCCCCCTTGTGTCCTCTGTCTTTGGTGGCAGTTCTTAGGGTGGGGGGGAGCGGCTATGGTCGTCCAATCGCGGTTTGTTGGGGGGCTCTCAGGCGCGACTCCTTCAGCGAGAGCCCCCAGGCGGGCACTCGCCCTGGGGTTGAGCCCAGGGGCCTCCACCTAAGAAAGTGATGGGCTCGAGGGTACTCTCCTCCAAAAGATTTGTGTCCCCTCCAGGGCTGGGGGCGTTTCCCCCCGCGTCTTCCTGACCCTTTTTTTTTTTTTTTTGGGGGGGGCTCGCGAGGGGGGGGGGCGGGGCCGACTCGCCCCTCCGAGCCCACCGATGCGTCCCGCAGCTGGTCCCCCGGGGTCCTTGAGGGTTGCGTGGGGGCTGGGATGGGCTTCCCCCACCTACCTCGGCGCCGAGTTCGGGAGCGTGGGCAGGCCGCCTCTCCCTACGCGGGTCGCGGCCCGCGTTTCTCCCAGCTCCTCAGCGGGGGACTTCCCCTCCGCGACGGCTCCTCGGCAGGGTGCTATGGGGGTGTCGCCGGCGGGTCTTCTGCCGGGGCGCCGGCGCGCTCCGTGTTCGGGGGGGTGAGGGGATCGCGCGCGCCTCCGAATACAGGCCGCCGCTTCCCCTCTCGATGGATGCGATGCTGCCTGGAGCTCCCCGGGGCTCCTCCCCTCGGGCCGCGGAGCTTGTTCTCGGGCCCCCGGGGGTCCCCAGATGCCGCTCCTTCGCCTCGGGGGGCACCCGAGGTTCACGGGCCCCGTGAGCCATAGATCTCTCGTGGGGGGGTCGCGGGGGGGGGGCTCAATCCCTCTTCGTGTCCCAGTTACGGCGGGAGCGGCGTGTTCAGGCTGCCATTGCCTGTGCGCCCCCTGGTGGCCTAAGGTGATCAGATTTAACGCAACAAAACCCTTGAACTTCAGCAATCGTAGTTCGAGCAAGTTGTTAAGAAAGAATTCTCTGAATGCAATTTTCCCTCTGTATTTTGGACCCACCAAACTTTTTGCTTTTGTTTGGCTATCCTGACCTGACATTTTCCAGTGGAGCACAGCCTTCAGCCTCACTTCCCTGGGCTTTTGCTCATTTGTTATGGGGAAACTGAAATGTCCTTCAGGCTGTCAGTACTGGAAAAATATGTTTACCTTAGTCTTTTACTTTGTTGCCATTTCTTGGTAACTTTTTATCAGTGCGCGAAGTAAATTACTGTACCCTGCACTGGGGTCCTTTTGTTTTATGGCCCTAGACACCAGCGGTGGCAGTTGTTCCTGGCAGCGGGTGCAAGTCTCGTCGCCGTCCAGGGGAAGAGAAGATCTCGACTTGGAGGAAAGATGAAGGTCGTTGCTCTGCCAGGGAAGAAACCAGCCGCAGAGTTTTCCGGTTCAAGGAATTACCCTTTAATTCGCCGGTCGTGGTAAAACGTGGTATCCCGGTTGCCGGGGTGCTTGGAACAGGCAAGGCGGCCACGAGATACGTCGGGAAGGCGAAAAGACGGTGAAACTGGTTATCCCCACCAGTCAAAGGAAGAAGACTCTCCGGCGGGAGATCTCCTCTGTCGTTGGGAAAAGTGGTGAGACGGTCCAGCAGGGCTCCACCGGTGGTGTCGTCGTGGCAGGTCGGCTCAGCTTCTCCCTCGTTGGATTCTTAGGTCCTGTGGCAACTTCTGAAGTTCCAGTCCCCAGAGCCCTGCTTTTATGCAGAAAACCCCGATTCACTCAGCCTAGCTGTCACTCAAACATGCTAAGTGGTGAGCCGGCCGGCTCACCACTTGGGCCAATCAGGACGGAGTGCGACTTGTGTGGAGAAGCCTGCCAAAAAGTGGAACAAAGGGCTCGACTTGGGTTGGAGTCACAGAAGAGAACACAAACGCCATTTTAGAACCCAGTTTTGGCAAAAAACACCAACCGGAGAATTAATATTAATTAAATAAACCGGCGGTATGTTCGAGGCTATCGTAATTAAATAAATAAAGATAGTAGCCTCGAACAATGTGAAAATCCCATAGAGAAATATTCACAGTTGAATATAAAAAGTAGTATCCACTGCCACCAGCCAAAACTCGATCAGGGGGGACGGAGACGTGCCCCCGCGACTAACAGACCCTGGGGCAATCAGATTGCCTCAGCCAGTACGTCCACAATATGATGGTTTGTACTGGTTCTGTTCAGAATTTAAGACTACTAAAGTCAATGGTGACTTTACAGACCCTGGGAGACAGTAGTCAGTCCCAGGGTATGGAGTCTATACTGGGGAGTCACTATGATACCCCTGTGTTACTGCACTGAGGGTGCTGTGTAACACACATCACAAAAACACATGAAGCCCTATGGAGTAAAAGGCCCCATAGCCCATTAAACACATCTAGAATCAAAGAAACACACTCAAATCATGTCCAAGAGTGAGGGTAAATGAGTCTCACTCTTGGCAGGAGAAAAAAATAAACCCCAAAAATCCAGCAAAGCTGCTGGGGGATTCACTAGGTTAGGAAATTCAGCCTAAACAGATAATTCTCCCTAACAGTTGTCCAGATTCAATCATGCATAGAACTTCGGATAAGAGAAGGAGCCCTGCATCCATTGCAGGTCGATCTACAGTAGTTCATACCGAACTACAGAAGGAGCCAAATATTGTCTGAGCTGAAGCAGACCTGAGGACCCGCCAGAGACGAACATGAAGTTTTGGCACCCTAAGTCCACTGCTGTCCCGTCAGACCCCTGCTTTATTCTCGACTTTAGAAGGCCTGCAAGGGCGCTTCAACCCATTTGAGTAGTGGGAAAAACTACTCTCTGCGTCTCTGATTTCCCACCAAAAGAACCTTCTCAGAAGTGTTACTGGGCCGCTCTGCTAGGACATCGCAAAGGAGCGCTGCTGTTTCGACTTGGGACTCAAAACTTTGGGAATCCCTAGTTTGTGGTTCTCGACACTCTCCCACCAAGTTTCATAGGCCTAGCTCCTCTGGCTCATGAATTAGGAGAGTGTGTCACACAGCAAGCCTTTGCGGCCCCTGTGTTGTGGTGACGGTCGCTGTGGGTGACTTTCCCGCCTTCTCTGCTGTGCCCTGAGTCCTGCTGCACTGGAATTTTCTTCCTCCTCCCTTCGTGGGCAGAGTTGTGGCTCCTGTCCCGTCACAGACTACTGTCATGTCCCGCAGCACCTGTAAGACGGATCAGAGGGCAAAGGCAGAATTTACAACCTCTGACGACCTTGAGTAAACTGGCATAGTTTCGTCTGGATTGGAGCAAAGGGCGGTGAGTAACTTGCATAATTTACCGGTGGCCCCTGGCTCATCCATTTGTTTTTACGCACAAGGGTTCCTTGGCATCCTCTCTTTTGCTGGTATAGCCTGCGCTCCCTGGCCTGTTTCAAAAGTCAGAAACTGCTCTGTCCGCAAGGGCAGACCCTTCCCTGAGGAGTGGGACTTCTTCTACCCCCTTCAGGATCCTTACCTAATTGTCCCATGTACGGGAGTCATGGTATCACAAGTATGACACTGACACAAAAGTTACAAGTTTAGATTCTTGGGGTTTGGAAAAACTCCTACATTGCCCTATAGCTATAATGTGAGTAGTCTGTACCATCAAATAATAAAGAAAACACAGTCCTAGTCATTCTATGTCAAATCAAAATGGCCTATTCTAACCAAACATGATGACTGCCCTACCTCTTAGACAAAAAGTGTGGAGGTCGGACGCCAATGAAAATGGCCGCCGAGTGCGAATACCGATTCGTGAAGGTACGGGACGGGAGGAGGGAAGCGTTGCGAGCCCATAATACAGTGAGGGACACTTGGACCCTCCCCTTCTGACATTCTACATCCTGTAAAGTAGATATTGTACAGCGAGGTGGCCCAGCACGTATAACGCAGCGGAATAAGTGTTATAAAACACCCTGACTGATGGCGGGCCAGAAGGACTCCACGGCCACGAATCACGGTATCCAGTAGGGTGGCGAGTTAAATTTAAGTGGTCCTCAGTGCTAACCAGGTGACCCCAGCAGCACGATTAAGTGACATTTGTGGGGCCAGTCCATACCACATGTAGGAAACATCCAACTGAACCCAAGCTTGGGGCTACTGGCCACGACAACAAACAGCCCACGCTCAGTATGCCCACAGGCAATAAAACAAATAAAAAGGGGCCCATGGATGCATTTACAAATGTCACCATGGAGGACAAAAACGCTGGTGAGTCACAAACCATTACACAGGCAGGATTTGCTGCAATCAACACCAGACTAGACGACATAGGAAGCACCATATCATCCATCAAAGCAGTTCTCCAAAAGGTGAACGCACGTCTGCTGGAAAACAGAAAATCAGATAAGCACTGTGGAAGACACTGTGACAAGTCAGGGCAAGGATATGGAGACTATAAAAAAGAAATTGAAACTAGTCCAAATGAAGTGTGAAGATTTGGAATCTAGGTCCTGCCACAATAACATCAGGGTGGCCGGGCTAACAGAAAAACAAATCAACATCCCAATGGAGGTGTATGTGGAAGAAGTAATCCGAGCAGTCCTCCCTGATGCACAGCTATCACAGTAGTTTTTAATTGAGCGAGCCCACCGAGCACTGAGGCTCCCCATAAACCAGGGGCACCGCCACGCACAGTCATCACCCGCCTCCTTAATTACCGTGACAGGGCCATGATTCTATGCTTATCTCGGGAGAAAGGTACCCTGTTATACCACTCCACCAGGATACATATATACCCGGACTTTTCAAATGGAGTACAAGCGGCCAGCCACACCTTTGACCAAGCCAAAAGAGCACTCAGGGCAAGGTCTATCGCCTATGCAATGTTGTTCCCCGCTAAATTACACCTGCAATACGCTGGGAAGACGCATTTCTTTGAATCCCCTGACGAGGCTATGAGGTACATCGAACGCAATATCCCGCAGCCGGTGAAGGACAGGAACCCACTACCCGGATCAAGCACATGAAGACATGCTGTGAGCATGACAACACTTAATAACCCGAAACTCCTGGATACACAAGTTAACTGGCGCAGCGGCCCATTAGGCGTCCTGGTTGGCACACGGAAAAGGGCAGAATAACCGTGCAGAGCCGCCTAATTGTTCAAAGGTTGAAATTTCTTGAGGGATCTACACTGTCCAGTTGGGGGGATGGTGAGGGTGGGGGGAGTGGTGGGAGTTGGGCCAGTTGCCCACTGGTTGGAAGGGAAGAGCCACTGAACGGAAAGTGGCTCCAAAACATACAGGCTGAAACAGGAATTGAATCAATACGGCGGTGGGAAGGGAATGACACACGCAAAAACACTGACGGGTATGGCGCATATGGAATGGAGATAAACAGAGGGATACAACACATCTGCGATACCATTACTAACGCTGCCAATATGCAAGACATTAAGCTGCTCACTTGGTACATACGGGGTCTGGCACACCCGATAAAAGCTAGGATGGTAATTCCGTATGCAAATCGTCACAAGATCGACGTACTTCTACTGCAAGAGACTCATGTCACTTGAAAAGTCACAGATGTATTTGCACGAAACTGGGGCCCCATAAAAGTAGCTACGAATTACTCCTCAATGGCGAGAGGAGTACTCACAGTTGTACATAAGCGGGTCAATTTCCAAATGTCCAAATCATTGACAGACGAAGATGGCCGCTACGTGATTATCTGGGGGCAACTGTACAACAGGGAAGTCATACTGGTTAATACCTACGGCCCCAACATGGACAGCCCAGAGTTCTACCTACGTATAGTGGAATTGATATCACCTCTGGGAACGGCAGCAGTAATATGGGGAGGCGACCTCAATGTAATACTAGACCCTGAACTAAATTGATCGACTGGAGGCCGCAGACAATGTACTAGAGCAGCACTGGTGCTGAAGCAAGCTATGGTTACATAACCCCTGACAGATGCATGGAGAGAAATGCATTCTCTCAAAAGGGAATACACATTCTACTCGGGTGCATGGGTCCAGCTCCCGTATAGACTATTGGTTATGTTCTCCCGGATTGATCTCAGAGACAGAACAATGCTCAATCCACCCACGTACACTGTCAGACCAGTCCCCAGTCCTCCTGAAGCTAGCCCTAAAAGATATGGAGTGTACTACTCGTACATGGCACATGCCTCCTGCATTATTGAAAGACGAGTCAGTGATTGAACCATTAAGAACTGAAATAGAGGACTTCTTTTAGCGAAATACAGGCACAGTCCTGACCCAGAATACAATTTGGGAAACATTCTAAGTATGGCTTAGAGGCCAATTGATGGGGACAGCCTATAGGGCCCGGAGAGATATCAGAAAGGACTTGTGCCAGACTGAACGAGAACTTAGGGACCTTGAGACCCAACAGCCTGTGGCCACAGAGAAGGTACATTTACAAAAATACAAGTACAATTGGAAAAATTTCAGACCCTGGCAGAAAAAGAACTATACTATATAACTCAACCAATGAAGGCAAGGAGATATGGAGAGGACAACAAGGCGAGCAAGGCAATGGCAACTCTAATCAGGGGAGAACAAGGATCAAGACATATTACTAACATTAACAACCCTGCTGGGACAGTGCAAACAACCCCAAGTTCAATCAATGAGGTGTTTAAGCTGTTCTATGCCAATCTGTATATTAATGTGGACACAGTGACCCAGGAGAACTACAAACTTATATGGACTAATTTCCAGTGCCTAACCTGGGGGAAGCCGAAAGATCCCTGCTGAAGCTTCCATTGACAACCGAGGAAATTGAACAAGCGATCTCAGACCTACACACAGGTAATGCCCCTGGATCGGATGGTATCCTGCTCGATTTCTACAAAGTATTCAAACCTGAGGCGGCCCGAGACTGCTGGAGATATGGGAAGAGGCGCTCGAAAGGGGTGAGTTACCACGTACCATGAGAGAGGCGATAATAACAGTCCTCCTCAAGCCCCACAAACCTCCCCAAGACCCCGCATCTTACCGCCCATTGTCACTGATCAACTCGGATGCAAAAATCTAAGCCAAAGCAATGGCAAATTGATTGATCCTGCACATGAACAAATTAATCCATACGGACCAAACAGGATTTATCCCTGCCAGATCGACAGCACTGAATTTGAGGAGGTTTTTCGCGATTACATCACAACTGGACCCAAACGCTAAAGCGGCTATTAATCTAGACGCTGAAAAAGCGTTTGACTCTGTTTCATGGAACTATATGTTCTCAAGGAGGGGGAAATTGGGGTTTGGCCCAGTGTTTCTTTGTTATATTCGTCTGCCATACACGTACCCGGTAGCAATGGTAACAACCAACAACACTCTATCATCACCATTCATGCTAGGAAGAGGCACCCGACAAGGTTGCCCTCTGTCTCCCCTCATATTCGCACTTACGATAGAGGGCATGGCCGCTAAGGTTAGACAGGATCCCATGTGGAGGGGTATTCGCATTAGGGGGGCTCCCCAGCTCCTTACACTATATGAAGGCGACATAATGTTGTATGTAAGATGTCCGGATACTCACTTACCCCCGATAATGCAGGAAATAAACACCTTTTCCACGTACTCTGGAAATAAAATTAACCAGACAAAGTCCGAAATAATTCCACTGACACCGTCCACAGTGCAGTCGCAGGCTACCTCAGATTTTAGATGGTCCCCCATAACTGCGCGATACCTAGGTATATTAATGGCCACCGACAGACAGACCCTATACACCAATATATACTTGAGAACAAACTAGCTGGATGGGGAAAACTTTCAATATCCATGTAAGGACGCATGGGCCTGCTTAAAATGGTGGTGGCACCCAAGTTGTTATACATGTTCTGTGGCATTCCCATATGGCCTGGCAGGGACTTCTTCAAGAGGTTACAAAAACTAGCGGTAAACTTCATATGGGGTGGGAAATTGGTTAGACTGAAATGGCCCAAGATGTGCGAAAGATATGAAACAGGAGGATTGGCAGCCCTGGACTTCATGTTACATTATCATGCAGCTCAAGCACACTTTTTGCGAAATCCTGGGGGGACACTGCAGAAAAGCATGCGCATGTACGGGCTTAGAAATTTGCAGCAGCCCCAGCTAATATCCAAGCGATTCCATTTGTAAAAAGTAAAGTGAATATCAGAGAGGTAGACCCTGTGAATTCAACAGTATGCGCCTGGGGAGCACTTTCTGCAAGGGTGGGATGTACAAACCCATATTGTCTGTTTACCCTCTTGTGACATTATCCTGATTTGGATCCCACATTCGATGCGGCCTTGCAGCGCAAATGGGACCAAAGCAAAGAAATGAGAATAGGAGATTTATACCCAGAGGGTAAATTTGCATCACTCGCAACTGTGCATAATAAAGTGGGTGCTGGGCCTTATCACCACACTGCAATACTACCATATGAAAGCAGCTTACAAGAAGAAGTGGCCATCGTTCCCCGAGGCCCCCCCGATACATGAATTAATGTCTGCGGTTATGACGCAAGAGGGCTTTACGGGAACGATATCAAGTCTATATAGAGCAGTTCATGAACATCCCCCAACTGGGAACACCATGAAACTAAAATGGGAACGGGATCTGGCCAGCACTATAGAAGATGCCCAATGGGCCAGATATTGTCAACATACCAAATCCATCTCGATAAACTCTAACTTTAGGTTAATCCAGTTTAAAATTCTAAATCATCTACACATGACCCTGAAAAAGATCTCCAAGTTTGACCCTACCATCCAGGTGACATGCCCCAAATGTAATGTCCATAATGCAAATTCAGTTCACATGTACTGGGAATGTCCCCCAGTTATAGCCTTTTGGGTGAAAGTAGCTAGGAGTATAAGTGACATTACAGGACTACATATCCCGGCTATCGCACATAAATACCACTTGGGGGACATAGGAAAGGCATCTGTTAAAATCCGTAGATTGGTGGCTATTGCAGGTGCAGTGGCCAAGAGAAATATACTACAGTCATGGAAATCTAAAAAAGCCCCCACTCATAAAGCTTGGTTGCGGGATCTATTATATGTTCAGGATTCCGAGGAACAATATGTTAACATTGTCACGACTACCAACAGACCGAAAGACCTTTGGGCTCCTTTACGAACCTATCCCAGAGAAAATGAAGAAGGTAGCTCAGAGGACTCCCCATGAAAGTTTGCAGACTATGTTAGTCAGATGCATGTGCGCTGTAATGTCAATTGCTACTTTGCCTATGTAACTGCAAGATTCACTCCCAAAGTCTGTATGATTGTGTTATGCCTGTCAGCAAAAAATCAAGGTTTAAAAAATAAAAAACGAAAAGTGTGTAAAGGAGAATGTGTATGCAAAGGAAAGTCAATGTTATGAAAAAGGATCAAGGTGGCTGAGTCAGCTCTCCTCCCCGCGTTGGAGAGCCCGGAGTAAGGCAGCCCCCGTAAACAGGATGACACACTCTGGCTCAGGTTACCAAAAAAGGGAGTTCAAAATGTGGGTCGAGGCCCGCTTGGCCTACCACGTTAAAGTCACTTATTCCAGCTTCCCAAAAGTTCTTTCACAGTTCAACAAATGTTCACGTAGGTCTCCCTTTGTCAGGCTCTGACTTCTCAAGGCATCAATAGTTCACGTAGGTCTCCCTCAGTCTGGCTCAGACCTTAAAACCAAAAAGTACCTGATTTAACGTAGATCTCCATCAGCCAGGCACAGACTTCATAATCACAGCACTTGCAGGGGTTCCCTTCCCCAAGCTTCATTCACATTCCTTAGGGGTTCCCTTCTCCTAACTTATTTCATGTTTCCGGTCTCCCTCAGTTGTGCTCGGACCTTTCACTGATGTGGAAAACAGTCAAATGTGCCTGTCTTTTACCATAGACCTCCACAGGACCACTTCGACTTTCACTTCAGCTCTCCCTTAATGTTATTTGCCCCAATGTCTCTTGGTATTGCTAGTTCCATTCCACAATCAGAAAAGTTCAAAGAAATCTTCCGCTTAAAACAATCACCTCTTAACCGCCCCTTTCATCAGGGTTAATCTTGACCATTTAGCATTTCAAAGTTTCTTCACTGTGCCGCTTTATAACAAGACATCAAACATTTTGCTGAGACTTTCGAGTGGCCCATTTCCTTTCGCCAGACCACTCCGCTACACTGTATCACTGGCTTCATAGTTATCAGTAACTTATAAGTTCATCACTGGTTTACTTTCTTTCGCGTCTCATCAGCATTGGTGCAACCTTCGATTGTGAGATACACTGTTGCGGCTTCAATCTTTCCTTGACACAAACCTGCCCTTTCATGTCTTTCGCAAGCTCACCGGTTGAGTGCATTGTCGCTGTTTATTATGCGGTCACACTGAACTCAGGAAGCTACCTTTCCTCCAATGAATGTGGCGCACAATTAAGCACTATTAGTTTGTTAAAGTTCACTTTGGTAAGACCTCCAACCCATCCCGCACCCAACCCCAGCAAATACCTGGTGCCACAATGGACTAGGAACCAGGCCGGCATGAAGTAAGAATATAGATTTATTAATTTATTTGAACCAAATTTGACAAACAGACTAATATCAGCCACCTATGCTGTGGCAACACAAGAACAAATATGACTTCTGTAATGGCACCAACAAAGAGATAATACTGAGACATGCAGTCACAATTTCCTGCTTGCAAATTTATTTTCAAATCACCCACCAATACAGAAAAATAACAATTGAAGACACACAGTGATTGCTGATTTGGTTATAATACTTACTTTTTCTCCCAGCAAACCCCACCCTCCAAGATCAATTACACTTGACCCCTCTGAATTGAAGAATATATCACATACAGGGGTAGCCGCCTGACGATAATTAATGCATATTTTTAATGCTGTATGCCATTATTCAAAACACAAGGGGATTAGTTGGTGTTTGCAAAGGTCACCACTATTCTGAACTTGTGTCAAAGTCTAAAGGATCCCAACAGGGAAAGGAGTTCAATGCACATTCATTCGTACATGTAGACACAAAATGTGTACATGGTGTAAGTTTATTACAACAAATATATTCACATGGGTTTAATCAAGGTAAAAAAATTGGATGCTTACAAGAGTAATCAAGTAACATTTTCTAGGAACAAAAGCCCTAAAAAACCTTCTGCAGCGAAAAGTTTACAGAAGTATAGGTCGTTCAAATATATATATATTCCATCAAAACATCACATTAGTTGTAAACTGATGAGTATAAATGCAAAATAGAAAAAACAAATGATTAAATGCAAAAGAAAACATAAAATTCATTTACAAAAAGTTAAGTGCAGTGAAGTATGGTGATAGACTGTAGTAAAGCAAGAACATGTCTGATGGGCACTTTTCTTTAGTGCAAGCGCAAGCATATAGAAAAGGTGCTTGTCCTTATATAATCAGGGCAAAACCTATATGTATCTGGATATTAGTCTATTAGCTATAGGTGACCAAGGACCTATACTTCTGTAAACTTTTCCCTGCAGAAGGTTTTTTAGGGCCTTTGTTCCTAGAAAATGTTACTTGATTACTCTTGTAAGCATCCAATTTGTTTACCTTGATTAAACCCTGGTGAATATATTTGTTGTAATAAACTTACACCATGTACAAATTTTGTGTCTACATGTACGAATGAATGTGCATTGAACTCCTTTCCCTGTTGGGATCCTTTAGACTTTGACACAAGTTCAGAATAGTGGTGACCTTTGCAAACACCAACTAATCCCCTTGTGTTTTGAATAATGGCATACAGCATTAAAAATATGCATTAATTATCGTCAGGCGGCTACCCCTGTATGTGATATATTGTTACCTCAGCCTTAGGTTCCGCCAGTTAGGCTGTCCCTCCAGTTAATATACCCTCTGAATTGAAGGCCAGTGGCAGAGAGTGGGAACACAATGGGAAAATCGTTTTGGGATTCGGATAAAATGCACTAGTTGGAAAAGGGGATTTACTTATTACCACAGATACAATAAGAGGGAAAGAAAAGCAATGGGAACATTCATTTTGCCACACCTAAAAATAACAGGCAGTGCTTTGTGGTTTGGGTCAGAGCACAATGGGAACAAAGGAGCAATTTCTTTTTGCACCCTGCACACTCACATGGAAACAGGGTTTTGGGATTAATTATTTTGGCAAATCTTTGTCTATACCGGCTCAAAACACACTGGGAAGAGCTTGTTAGTTTTGAATCCCAACAAAACACATCCCGTGATTTCTATAGGGGAATGAATTGATTTACTTTAATTAAATATGCTCAGGATCTACACAGACAAACATGATATTTTTCTATGGGCAAATAACTAGAAAAATACTTGAAAAATGCAGGGTTAACACAATCTAGGGCTTTGGGGATAGTTTTACTTACAGGAGAGGCCTTGTTATGAGCATCAGGGAACAGCACGGCACTTCTGGGACAGCAACAGTGTCAGTCCATGATAGTCCCATCTGGCTCCTCCAAATGGTCCCAGTCAGCTTCTATGACTTCTGGTCTCTGTCTGCAATGCAAGATTTGGGGCCTCTCTGCTTGGATGGTTCTCGCAAGAGTTCAGTAGCAGGTTACCTCCCAGAATAAGTGGAAAAAGCCCAGTTCTAATGCAAACTGGTTTACTTATAGGGCAAATGATATCACAAACTTGTCATGATGTAAAAAACTGCATTGTAAAAATAAACTAGGCCTTTTCTCCCCCTTTCAGGATTCTCAAACTTAGGTTGTTCTCCTCGTGTTGTTTTAATATGCACTGTATCAGTATTTAAAAAACTTAATTGGAAAAAAACTAGGCCTTTTCCCACCCTTTCAGGATTCTCAAACTTAGGTGGTTCTCCTCGTGTTGTTTTAATATGCACTGTATCAGTATTTAAAAAACTGCATTGTAAAAAAAAAAATAGCCTTTTCTCCCCCTTTCAGGATTCTCAAACTTGGGTGGTTCTCCTCACGTTGTTTTAATATGCACTGTATCAGTATTTAAAAAACTGCATTGTAAAAAGAAACTAGGCCTTTTCTCCCCCTTTTAGGATTCTCAAACATAGGTGTGTCTCCTCATCTGTCTTAAGATGTGCATTCTTTGAGCTCTTAACCCTGAGTGTCGTCCTCCTGTCCTATTGCTCAACTTGCTTGCCTCTTGCTGTCTTGTCTACCTACCCTAATGTCCTTCGCTAGTGTCTACCCCTCTCTCTCCACCCCCTCCTCTCCCACTTACTCTATGGTGCTCTCTTTCTCTCCTATCTTTTCCAACTTCTTCTCTGTTGACTATCCTGCTCTCCTTACTAAATCTGGTAGGAAGAAGTTTAAAAAGGACATCCTGGTCTCCAACCCAGGCCTCCATATAGCTGACACCTACACCAGGGCCTCCTCCAAGGATACTCTCACCGACATCCTCTTTGTTGTGCCTTTACCTTATTTATGGACCCTTCATATGGTCTGTGTGCTCTCTCCTGTCTCCTCGTCTCCCATTAATGGTGGCACCCGTTGGGACGCCCTCCTGGCCTCCTTCCATTCCCCTAAGGTCATCATTAATGTTTACTCTAACGGGACCGTCTTGGTCCAAGGCCCTCAGGCCAACCTTCACCTCTTTGATAGACGCTTCCCGCGCCTCATCAACTTCCTTTCTTCTCCTGCTGTCCTCTTTCCCCTTTCCTTGGCTACCTCGCCTTCCCCCTCCCTCTCTGCCCCCTCTCGGGCTCCTTCTAAACCTCTGCAGGGCGTACCTCTGACCTGTACCCTTCCCTGGAAGTCCTTCAAGGATGGAAACCTTCTCCATATTGCCACTCTTAACTCTCGCTCTGCTGTCAAACACTCCTCTGATATCTGCCGCCTTCTTGAAGAACTTGACCTCAATGTCCTCGGTCTCACCAAGACTTGGTTCACGGCCAGCTCTGTCACTAGCTTTGACGCGCTCCTAACAGACAGCTGCAAGATCCTTTCCGCACCCAGGTCCAACCGCTCTGGTGGGGGTGTAGCCCTGATCTTCCCCGAGTGGATTCCTGCCTCTGTCACTCCCACGCAGGCCTACTCCTCCTTTGAATGCCTCGTCTGCAGCCTCTCTCTCTCCTCTAGCCATTCCCTTACTGTGGCTACTATCTATCGGCCACTTAGTCCGATCTCCTCCTTCCTCTCTGAGTGGGCGGATCTTTCTTCCTCACTCCTGGCCTCTACCACTCAACTCCTCCTTCTTGGAGACTTCAACATCCACCTGGATACCTCCTGTCCTCCCTCCTGACTCTTTCGCAACCTCTGTGACTCTCTCTCACTCACTCACTATTCTCCCCTCTGGCCCGTCTCACTCTGCAGGGCACACTCTGGATGTTCTGATCTCCTCAGACCTTCCCCTCTCTGTCCCTGTCTCCACTCCTCTCTCCTGGAGTGATCACATTCTCCTATCCTCCCACCTCACCCTCCCTACCCCTCAGGCCAAGCCACCTCCATCACAGCCACCCACCTTCTCGGTCATCTGACCCATGAAGCGCGAGTCAGCTGAGGCTTTTGCTGCCACCTTCTCACCCCCCCCCTTTGGCTGACTCTCACCCTGACACAGCCCTCTCCACGCTCCACTCTGCTATATCTGATACTCTTGATATCCTTGCCCCTGTCATGAGAATCTGCCTGAAGCCAAAGCCAAGTGTAACTCCTGGTACGACTCTGACCTCGTCACCCTAAAATGCAAGTGCAGGGTGGCCGAGAGGAAATGGCGCGCTTCATGTACATCCTCTGACAAACTGGCCTGCCGCCTGCTGCAAAGGCAATACCGGCTCTCCGTCCTCACCAAGAAGACAGCTCATATTCAAGCCCGCGTCTCTGCTGCATCAAACAACTCTGCTGAACCCTTTAAAATGTGCAAGGAACTGCCCAATACTGCCGCAGTCTCTACCTCTCCTGTCCCCTTCCAGGCCCTCTGCACGGCACTGGCTTCTCACTTCATCTCTAAAACTCAGGACATCCTGTCCTCACTCTCCTCCTATCACCTCTCTCACCCTGCTTCCTGCTCTTCCTCTGGCCCTTTTGCAGCCATCTCCCCTCCCTCCTTCTCTGCCTTTCCCCTTTTCTCTGCAGAATAGGTCTCTAGACAAGTCCGATCTATGTCTAAGTCTTGTCAAAACTGGTTCACCCCTGTTCCTCCAAAACTATCAAGGACCACATCGACTCCCTGGCTCCTGCCCTGGCCGATTTCTGCAATCACTCCTTTGCCACTGAAGTGTTCCCATCCCCCCCGAAGCACTCCCTTGTGCACCCTCTTCTTAAGAAACCCTCTGCCGCCCCCTCCTTCCTGGCTAACTATCGCCCACTCTCCATCACTCCATTCCTGGGCAAGCTCCTGGAGAAACTGGCCATCTCCCAGCTTAATCTCCACACTGAATCTGTTGGTTGTCTTCATGACCATCAGACTGGCTTCAGAGCTGAAAGAAGCACGGAAACTGCTCTCCTGAACATCCGTGAAGACTTGCTCTCCAACCTTGACTCTAACACCCCCTGCATCCTCATCTTGCTTGATCTCTCTTCTGCCTTTGACACTGTCAACCGTGCCATCCTCCTCAACCGTCTCCGTGATAACCTGGGTATCACTGGTCAGGCTCTGGCTTGGCTGATTTCTTTCCTCTCTGACCAACCCACCCAGGTTCAGCTTGGGTCCTTCCTCTCCGATATCTTTTTCTCCACCTGTGGTGTCCCCCAGGGGTGTAACCTCTCTCCCTGGCTGTTCAACCAATACCTGGCACTCCTTGCCCACTGCATCGCCGCTCTTTGCCCCAACTTTCAGTGCTATGTGATTGACACCCAGCTCATTTTCAGGCTACCCACTGCCTCTTCCTCTCCCTCATCTCTGACTGTCTGTCTGCTATCCAGGAGTGGCGTGCCACCAATGACCTCTGCCTTAATGCCAGTAAGACTGAGATTCTTCTCATCGGCACACCTGCTCCCTCCTTCCCTGCAGCTCTCTGACCGGCCTCTCTTGGCCCTCTTCCTGCTCCCACCTGCAAGGCAAAAAACCTTGGGGTCATCTTCAACTTCACACTCTCTTTCTCTCCTCACATCTCTGACGTCTCCAAGAAGTCACATTACCAGCTGCACCTCTTGAGAGGTATTCTCCCTTTCCTCACCTTCCCCCAGAAACTCAGTCTCCAGAGCTTTGGTTCTCTCTAGGCTGGACTATTGCAACAACCTCTTTCTAAATCTGCCTGCTTCTACTCTCTGCAGCTTATCCAGAACAGGACTGCGAGACGTGTCCTTGGCCTAAAGCCCAGGGATCGTATCTCTGAAATCTCTGCACTGGCTCTCAGTGTCCGTGAGGATTAAGTTCAAAACCCTCTGCATTGTCCACAAGGCCTTCTGGGGCCTGGGGCCTCTATAACTTCAACTCTCTCTTCCTAAATATCTTCCTTCTCGAGGGCCTTCGCTCATTTGCCTCCAACTCCATCAGGGTCAGTCGCTTCTCCAAGCAATGAGTTGGTGGTCGATCTCTTTCCTCGGCTGGTACCTCCCTCTGGAACAGCCTCCCTGCCTCCCTCAAACTTGAGGAGAACCATCTCCAGTTCCGAAAGCTGCAAAAGGGCCAGAGGAAGAGCAGGAAACACTCGTGTATAGGCGCGTTACAAATGCCATATCATATCTCAAAACCTTTCTCTTTGCTGCTGCCTTTTCTCCTCTTCTCCTCTGCTGACCTCCTAGCTGTAATTGGAACTGCACTGGCTACCTGGACCCCCTCTGATCTCGGGTCCAGGTTCTCCCACGCCAGCGTCTCACACCTGCACTGCCCTCCTAGCAACCCCCGCTCTTGGAGACTGTTTCTGTATCCCTACAGTCACCCTCCCAGCCCGTGACACCTGTTGTCCGCACTTATCCATGCACTTGCCACATGCTGGCAGCTACTTACTTATTGTTATCATCTTTGCCAAGTACTTCACTTATTGTTATCATCTTTGCCATGTACTGCACTGTCCCTGCCCCCTTCCCACGCACTTGTGCAATCTGAATGACACCTGGCCTAGTAGGATCGTTGTCCGTCCTCTCTTTTTTTCCCCTCCCTTGCCTCGTCACGCCTTGAAACACTTGTGTATAGGCGCGTTATAAATGCCATATCATATATCATATCATATCATGATTCCCGCGAAAGGGATTGGTTGGTTTTCTCTATCCACCTCCCACCTGTGTGCTAATAGGACAAGGAGATTAGGGGTGTGAGTTAGGAAAGCTGTGGGAGGGGAAAGCTTCGTCATCCCAAACTGACATGTGGGCTTGGCATGTTCAAAACTCTGAAAATCTATCTACATGGCAAGTACCCTAATTTTCCAAATCTTTACATGTATATATTTTTAAGAACTACATTTTAAGGCAAATCAGATGATGCTAATCGGAAGTCGGCACGCCCTTCCTATCTAGAGATACAGTTTTTCTTCATTTACTCAGGAGCCATATCAGTGAAAAATATGCCACTTCATAGTTCCCACGTTAATTTTATCCTTCCCCCTCACCCCAACTTTCAAATCTCTCAGAATCAAGGGAAGGCCCAAATCAAATGTTATTTTTTTTTTTACTTTGTTTTATTGTTTTCATTGCATGAAAAAAAAACGCACCAAAACTGAACACCTCCCCCTCTCCCCACCCCCCAAACTTCTGTCATAGCGCCAGTAATCCCTCATGTCCACCCCTTTCCCTTCTGGAGAATCAGCTGTGGAGGTCCAACAGTTTGAGCCTTTGAGGGCACCACTGCTCCCTGAAATCCCCTTTTAAATAGGCCAAAGTCTCTCCCCAATCTGATGAAAAGTTCCCAAGGTTGTTTTTGACCGCATAAGTATTCCATTCGATCGATACTATTTACCACATTTTCCTCAGCCAGTCTTGCTCCGTTGGAATCATGGGGCTCTTCCATCTCTGTCCAATGAGAGCCATCGCGGCTAATGTGAAGATTACTTTTGCCTTGGTTCGCCCTCTCCTCACCTCTCCTCCCCATTTCTCTCCTTCCCATTAGGATCTCCCGGGGGTCTTGGCTGGCGCCCTCCCTGAACGCCTGGTCTTGTGCCCGTAAGATGTCCCTTCAGAAGGATCTGATATTGGGGCATTCCCACCAGATGTGAGCCGCTGTCCCCTCTCCCCATTGCCCCTCCAGCATTCCCCGGGCGTTGCTGGGTATATTGTGTGCAAGCGGGCCGGGGTGTAGTGCCAGCCATAAATGTACTTATACCAGGCCTCCTGTAGCTGGACTGCTCTTGCCACCTTTGGGATCATCCTCCACAGCCTCTCCCAGTCCTCCCTTTCCATTCTAGCCCCCCAAGAGCTGCTCCCATCTGCTCATATATGCCCAGTTCGCTGTTGGGCCGGCGCTCTCCAAGAGCCTGTCGAGGTCCGAGAATAACCCTCTGGACCCTTCATGCTTCAGGAGATACAGTTCAAACTGCGTTGTGTCGCATGTGGCTGCCCTCTGTACTTCCGTTGACATTACCCAATGTCTAATCTGAAAATATCTGTGCCGTTCCCCTTCGCCCACCCCAAAATCCTGCTTGCACTCATCAAACGTTTTCATGCTTTGACCACAAAACATATCTCTGATAGTCCTGCATCCCCCTTTCTCCCACTTCAGGAAAGCCCCGTTTTCCATCCCTGGGGTAAAATTAAAATCCCCATTGTTGAAGATGGGGGTGAACGGTGATGGGAAAGTCGTGATCCCCAGCTACTCCGCCGCCCCATCCCAGATTTCAATCAACCCCTTTTTTATAGCGCTCATGTACAGGTGGGGCGACCGCAAATGACGCGGAAGCCATAGAACCTACCCCAGGCGGTGCCTGGCCACCGCTCTGTCCATTTTTACCCATTGCGTATTATATTCCTCCGAGAACCATTCCCTGATTACCCTAAGCTGCGCGGCTTCATAATATCGGCGAAAGTTTGGTAGGGCCAAACCCCCCCCCCTTAGACGTTGACAATAGCCTTCTGGCCAAGCGCAGCCTCTTGCCCTCCCAAATGAAGTCCTTGACTGCCATATCTAATTCCTTGAAAAAGCTTGCCGGAACGGGCAACGGGATGGCCTGGAATAAGTAAAGCAAACGGGGCAGAACCACCATTTTGATTGCTGATCCCCTCCCCAGCCAGGATATCCTAAGAGCACTCCACTTCCTGAGGTCTTTTTTAATAGCCATCAACATTGGGGCATAGTTCGTCCCGTACCATCCCGCCAGGGAGGGGGTGACCCTGATCCCCAGATATCGTATGCCACCCGGACTCCACTTAAACGGGGATATCGCCCTCAGTGCCACCGCTTCACTATCCCTCAGCGATAGGTTAATTAGTTCTGACTTTTTCAAGTTTACTCGCAAATCCGATATTTCCCAGAATTTGGAGAGTAGCTCCATGCTCCCCTTTATTGACCCCACCGGGTTCGTCAATGTGAGCAGCATATCATCGGCGAAAGCCGCCACCTTATGCTGACACCCCCCAAATGGTATGCCCTGAATGTTCTCTGCCTCCCGTGTCACCAGAAGACGGGGCTCCAGGTATATTGCGTAGAGCAACGGGGAGAGAGGGCATCCCTGCTTCGTACCGCGCCTTGAGTTAATTGGGTGTGACATCGCTCCATTTACTAGTATACGTGAAGTGGGGTTTTTATAATTCGCCTGAACCATTATGATAAATCCTACACCCAGGCCCAACCTCTCCATGACTTGAAACAAGAACGACCACTCCACCCGATCAAACGCCTTTCGGCATCCAAGGCCAGGAGAATCGCCAGAGTGGGCGTCTTCTGTGTTTTCTCTACCAGATGGGCCACCCGCCTGATGTTATCAGCTGTCTGCCTCCCTAGCACAAACCCTGTCTGATCTTGTTGAATCAGTGTGGGGAGGTGCCCTTCCAACCGCTTCGCTAATATTTTGGTATACATTTTCGCATTCGTATTTATGAGAGCGATGGGTCTATAGGAAGTGCATTCTTCCGGGTCTTTTCCTACCTTATGTATGAGTGTGAATTTCGCCTCCTCCATCGATGCGGTAATGCGGCCCATAGACCCAAACGTGTTGAACAGCTGCGTGAGATGTGGGGTCAGTATGTGAGAAAAGGTTTTGTAAGAGGAAGCTGGATAACCATCTGGGCCCGAGGCCTTATTGCGGGGGAGTGACGTTATGATAGCTATCACCTCGTCTTCTGTGATAGCCCGTCCCAGTTCCTCGCCGATTTCCCAGGATAGTCAGGGAAGGGGCAAGACCCCCAAGAAGTCCCTCTGAGGCTGGGGCATTGGATACTGTGACGTACACAGGGATTCATAGAATCTGGCTAACCGCCTCTTTATCTCTTCAGCTCGGGTGAGC
Organism: Ambystoma mexicanum; assembly: GCF_040938575.1. NCBI lineage: Eukaryota > Metazoa > Chordata > Amphibia > Caudata > Ambystomatidae > Ambystoma > Ambystoma mexicanum. Next base: position 1,285,130,074 of record NC_090934.1, read on the forward strand.
CTCTCCCCTCTTTCGTCCTTCATGACCGTGATCACATTCTGTTCCATGATTTCCCTCAGGAAGCGAGCTACGAGTGAGTCTGCTTTGCTGGCCTTCGTGTAGAATTTCTGCCTGACCTTTAGCATTGCCCCTTCCGCCTTCTTTGTCCTTAAAATCCCCAGCTGGCCCTCAGCTAACCTATATTCCCTATAAACTTTCCTTGTGGGGGCCTCCCTCAATCTCACCCTTGCTGTCTCCACCTCCTTTTCCAACTGAGTTTCCAGCAGCCTCATTTGTTTATTTCTCTCCGCTTTCAGAGCAATGAGTTCCCCCCTTAATGTGGCCTTGAACGCGTCCCACCTCGTGCTAAGGCTCGTGTCCGTGCCATTATTCCTCTCGTAAAAGGCCTTAATGTTGCTCCCTTTCTCCTCCCGAATCACCTTGTCCCTCAGGAGTTCCTCTGGGAACTTCCAGTTCCAAACCCCTGGCCTTCGCCTCGCCAGCTGCATCTTCATCTGCACTACCTTATGATCGGCAATCCCCATGGGTCTGGCCTCAACCCGCTCCACCCTGCCCACCGAGCTTGCGGAGACCCAAATGTAATCAATTCTTGATTGGCTTCTGTGGACGTCGGAGAGAAACGTGAACCCCTCCTCTTCTCCCCGCAATGCCCCCACACATCCCTTAAGCCGGCCCCCTCCACCTGTTCCTTGAGCTGTGGGGAGGCCACCACTCCTCCCCCTCTATTCGCATGCTGTGTACGCGAAATTCTCCAAGGTGCCCAGGGTCTTGCGCAGGAACCGATCTTGTCCCGCATTTGGGGCATATACCAATGCTACGGTATAAGGTATTCCCATGTGATCCCCCCTCACCATGATGTACCTCCCATTTTTGTCCCTGAGGATGTCTTAGGTTCTAAAGTCCATAACCCTCCCAAAGGCTAGGGCCACCCCCCCCTTTCTTTGTAGGGCCCGATGCAAACAGTATCTGTGAGAAGCCCTTCAGCCGCAGACGACCCTGGTCTTTCCGCAACAAGTGGGTCTCCTGCACCGCCAGAACATCTGGTGCATATGTCCTTGTAAATTGTTCCAGTTTAGTCTGTTTGAGGGGGGAATTTGGCCCCCTCACATTATGCGTTAGCCACCTGAATCCTGAATGGATATCTGACACGCCCCTCTTACCTGCCCGTCCGTCCCCACCCCAGATCTACCCTGGGCGGCCCCCCCTCCCACCTTTTGGGATGCCCCTCTCTTCCGCCTCCTCCCCTGCCACTAGACACTATCCTCCTATCCGATAATTCCTGCGCTGCTACACCATTCGCTATGGCCCCCCATCCATTCCCCCTCCCCCCACCCTCTCCCACCCTGAACCCCCAATTTAGGGTGAGACCGCTCCCTCCCCCATCCCCCTGCCCTCCATTCCCCACGGACAATCCCGTCCTTGCTTGTTCCAACATGTTTTCTACTCCTTCCTCCTAGGCCCTGTATGAAGCCCCCATTCCCACCACCCCGAAGAACTGTCTTGCGGCAATCAGATCACCCAGGCCCCCCGCGCTACGACCCACCTCCCCCTCAGTGCCCCGATCTTTCACCCCCCGCATGGGCCCTCGCAGCGCGACCCTTCTCTTGCCCTGCTCCCCCACAGTAGACCATTCCCAGGGTCTGCCCCTTTCCCTTTGACTCCCTCGGGCTAGTTGCTCACTCTCGTGGCCCCCCTGCTCATTTTCCAACTCCAATCGTATTATACTAGCCGCCTCCTGGAGAGTAGTTGCTCGCCTCTCACTCCCCTCCCACTCAAACATTAGGCCGAAAGGAAAAGTCCACTTGTATTTTATCCCTTTCCTAGTCAGCTCCTTCAAGACTGGACCCATGCTCCTTCTTTTCATTAGCATACTAGTAGCATACTAATAGCCAAGTCCTGAAACAAGGACATTTCTTGCCCTTTGTAGAGAACCGGTTCGTTCTGCCTGGCCGCCCGCAACACCGTTTCCTTCTGCTTGTACCTAGCAAAGGCGACCACAACATCCCGAGGCCTGGGGTTGGGACCACCAGGGATCCAACCAACTCTATGGACTCTGTCCAATTCTATCAAGCCCGGGGCCCCTTCGCCCAAGAGCTCCGCAAAGATACGCTGAATTTCTTCCTTCAGTTTTCGGTCCGTCACTGCCTCCGGCAGCAATTTAATCCTGATGTTGACCCTTTGGGATCTGTTCTCAAGATCCTATACCATTGCTTCCATGTTCTTTGTTGCAGTGTCCAGCCGATCTATAGCCTCACTGTTTGCCATTGTGTCCCTTTCACTTTCCTGGAGGCCTCTTTCCAACAAGTCTGTCCTTTCCCACAATTGAGACATTTCTTGTCACAGTTCTCCTAGCGCTGCATTGAGATCGGACCGCATTAACTGAAATTGCTCTTGAAAGGTTTTAGCCAGGAACTCTCTCAGAGTCTGCATTTCCCCGCTGAATTCTTGCCACGTCATCTGCATCGGCTCGTCCTCCACTTCGTTGCCCCGCCGCTCTTTCGGATGACCACTGCCGCCTTTGCTAGAATCCCTGTTCTCCATTGCAGGCCAAAGCGTAGGTAATGTTCCTTGGGGCTCACCCACAAGGTGACCAGACTTCCCAGTCTTCCCCCTGGACCTGGAAGACATCTATGTTGGGCCCGCTCTCAACTCCCTACGGATGTCCAAGTCCTCCGCTCCTTCCTGCTGCGTGAGGGTCCGCTGCCTGCTAGAGGCACCCTGGTCTTACCGCTGCCTCCCGCCTGCCTCTGCTTCTTCGGGCGCACCTCTGCACCCTCCTCACACCTGCTGCTCGTGCCTCACTGTCCTCCCAGCTCCTCACCTCGGCTCCGGCGCTGCTACGTTGGGGGAAGGTGCCACTTTTCTCCGCTCCACCACCGGCCAGCCTGACAGGGGCTCTGCGGCGAGTCCTCACATGGGCCCCCCTCCTCTGGTCACCGCTCCCCTCCTCTCTCTGGTCAGGCCAGAACTCCCTGCAAGAGTACCGGGGATGCTGCGCCTCTCGCCTCCACTGGTCCGCTCCGCTCTGTTGTCGCCATGTCCTCGCTACCTCTCCAGGAGCCGACACCCCACAGGACTTCTGCCACCGTGTCACGGGCCCGCCCGGGGGGCCTCTCCACTGACGATCTCCCGTCCGGATCGCCAGCCCTAGTCTTCTGGGGCATGCCGTTCCGCCTGGCGCTCCTGCAGCCTGCGCTTCTCCGTAGATCACCGCGCTACCCTTCCAGGGTGCCCCCGTGCCTTTTTCTCTCCGACATTGCGCTCTCCAAGATATTCGCCTCTAAAACTGTTGCCTTAAAGCTGGGGGGTGGTGGGGCCACCAGATAAAGACCATGGAGCCCCGGAGCAGCCGTCGGCACGTCTACTCGGTGCCGGCAGCCATCTTGGAATGCAAATCAAATTTGTATTATTAACTTTAGCTATGTTTATCACACAAAAATCGTTTTATCTTGGTTGAAAGGGGGTTACTGTCACCTTTAATAAAGGTGTGGACTGACCATTGTGGCATATATGCTGCTCCTTTTATGCAATAATATGTATTTTTCAATGAACTAAACTCCTATTTTTCTTTTTCGCTTTGTTTCATTTTCCCATGAGCATGTGAGCAGCCAGAGGCTGGCTCATGTTTATCTTTGCCTCTCCTTTCATTGTCTGTAATGGCCCTGGCGGCAACTCTAATGGACATTTTATGGGAATTGTGACCACTAGGTCGCTTCTGCTGAAAGAACAGGCATGGCCTTATCTGTTTCCACTGTGGTTTAAATCTAGTCAGTGAATTTCTTTCTATATTTTTAAGCAATGGCCCTAATTGATGGTTGACAACCAGACCTCCCTCTCCAGGATCAGCAGAGCAAAGGTCTTCGAGGTTAAGTTTCATCTTTAGGAGAAATGGCCGGCTGCATGTAAACTTCTGCAAGCAATGGCTTTTAAACACACACAATACATTTTACATGGCATTTTATAAGGCACATGGGCCTTATATCCATGTATAATGTACTTCTTTAATCTCACAGTTTCAAAATACATGAATATCATTTCTGGATTGTCCATATTTATAGGGCAATTATATGAGAAAACCATGTTCAAACACTGAAAGTCTAGTGAACACTTCTTAGCATACTGTCATTTAGATGAGGAAAAAGGAAGTTCTTTTATTTCTTATAATTACAATGAGCTCGGTTTTAATTGAGATGACTGGAGCACCATCATGTATTACATTGATGATGATGTACACACTGCTATCTGTCTCTTTAAGTAAAAGTGCAGCTCTCCATGGATTTAGTAAAACAGCATTGTCAGCCACATGTCTTTCTTTTTCTTGCTGAAATGCATTGTGCATATCTTTGCACTTTTGAGATTCAAGCCCACTTCCTTTCTTTTGAGATGTATGTCTGTTTTTGGTTCAATAGGTCTTATGTCTGACTTCACCATTTCTGTGCTGGCCTCATACTTCAATAGGACTTCCCAAATCACTCTGGCCTCTTTATTTCTGGCTTTCAGGGGCTTTATTTCACCCCACACAACCCCCACCCCTCCAGGCTCTTTGATTCCAGTGAGACAGAGAGAAGAGCAAGGAGAGAGTAGGGTTTCTGTTTCCTTGTGGCCTGGGTTCATTCCAGGAATCTCTGTTGGAGCACATCTGCTCTTTTCCCCATCTTGATGGAGTGGCGCTCTGGTGTGCACTCCACTATTTTCGGATTTGGGGTTTTGGTCCTGGACCCCGCCCTTTCCGGTAGCTCCACCTCCGGCCTGTAGGCAAAGAGTTATTTTATCTGCCGAGAATAAAAGAGAGGTTAAGTATGTCATACAGTACTAATTTCCCCGGTATGATTGACGTGCAAATTGACAACAAAACAATGAGTTACATATTACTTTTCACATCACGTATAAAATTTCAGACATGATCATTATTTTTGGTACATTCCTGATAAGTATAAGTTGTTGTAAATGTGTGGTTTTGTCCATCCGGGTTCCTATTCCCTACTTTTATTCTTTAGATGGTTCCTACCCTCACTGGGTTCTTCAATCATTCTCAAGTTCTGGCTGTCATGACTGCTTTTCAACTGATTGATATGAACCCATTTCTCTTCTGTCTGTCTCTTCTGTCTGTTCTCCTTTCGGGATGCAGATCTTATAGGCGATAGGTGAGAATTTGTCGACAATTTCAAAAGCACTGTGCCAAGAGGGGAGGAACTTCCACTCTTTGGTCTGGTTCCTTTGCAAATTGTACAGTAGCCCCTGTCTCCTACTTCGTACTCTTTCTTGGTAGTGTTTAAGTCGTAGTGAGTTTTCATCCCCTCTGCTGACTTTTCCAAATTTCGCTGAGCGCAAGCAAAAGCATGCTAAAGGTGTTTTTGTAAATTCTCAATGTACTCATGGGTCATGGACATGTTGATCAGGGTCTGCTCTTGAGTTCTGTAGAGCAGATGCTGAGGTAGCAGAATTTTTCATCCAGTCATGAGCTCGAATCGCAAAATCTTTGTCGCAGAAGATGGTGTAGACCTGATGGCCATCAGGACAAGTGGTAATCTGATGTCCAAACTAGGTCCAGAGTCTGCCACAAACTTCTTCAAGATGCCCACAATTGTTTTATTGTACCTCTCAATTCCCCCGCTTGAGTGTAGGTTGTAGGCAATGTGGAGTTTTCTCTTTACCCCTAGTATCTTCCACATCTTTGTCATCACCTCACTGGTAAAATGACTTCCTCGGTCCGACTCAATCCTTTGGGAAAGTCTGAAACAAGAGAAGATGTGATTGATCATTAGGGCGACAGCTGTGTCTGCGTTCCAATTTGGGACCGGTAGACATTCCACCCACTTTGTAAACAAGCATGTCACTGTTAAAATGTACTTGAGTTACTGGCCCGAAGATTTCGGCTTGCAAGTCCGATCACGGCAGGGTCATTCCCCTTTTCTGTAGGGGAGCTTGGTGTGTGAGGGAACTTGGCTGAAACTGAGCACACACAAGACACCCCTTCAAGTATAGGTCGAGGTCCTGACCCATGTGTGGCCAGTATGCGACCTTTCGCAAGATTTCTAAGTTTGTATGAAAACCCCTATGACTGGCAGTGGCCGTGTCATCGGCGTGACTTAACATCAGGCTTCGGAATGAGGTAGGTACCACCCACTGGTCACATCCAGATGTGGATCTTCGTACAAACAAACAATCTTGTTTTCAGAACATTTTGGAAAACCTCATCAACACCCGGAGATCCTCTTTTCCGATATAATCGGATTCTGTCAGAGGAAAATTCACTGGGTTTTCAATATGTTGATAACATTTCCTAATAATCAGGTTCTCTTTTTGTGCCGTAATCAATTCAGCATCTGGGGTTTCTTTACTCCACTGGGCAGTTGAGAGTTCCTTTTGGGCCTGTGTTTGGGACCTGGATTTCCCCCAACAGGGATTTCGTTTCTAGGAGATCCCTGCAGATGGCTCTGGTTTTGGCCAACTAGTGAGCCAAGTCATTTCCAGTTTTGTCTGGTCCCTCTATTTTGGAGTGACCTCTGATCTTTTTCCAATAGATGGTAATCTCATTAGGGGTGACCAGATCATCAATGGATTGGATTAATTTCCCGTGCTTCAGCGGTTTGTTATTCGCAAACAGCATGCCTCGATTTTTCTAATTAATCAGGTGCTCCACGAACCCTTTCCTGACATAATTGGAATCTGTGATTATAACTGGTTCTTTGAGTTGGTGTTGCACGGCAGTAAGGATGGCTTGATGTACCACCATCAACTCTGCCTCCTGGCTACTTTTGGGACCTAGTTTGTACCCAGCAGAGTGCTCTGGGCCATCATTCATCCAGGCACTCCCAATGCCAGCCAATAGTTATTTTTCTCCGTGATTATCAACATGGTAGGAACACCCATCCACATAAACTGTGGGTATCGCCTGGCACGTGTCTTTCTCATATATTTTGTGTGTGGAATTAAGGTACACCTCCATATTGTCTTTGGTCTTTAGAGATTCGTCCTCAAGACAGTTTTCTTGAACACAGCCATGCAAGTCAGACTAACCTTGTGCTAGGAGACTCTTGTTTTGGCCATAAGGAAAGCTTTGCATGGACAGAATCCAGGAGGTAATTCTGGAATTACTCACGTTCTCCGTTCGGATTCGGTCACTTGGGAGATATTGCAAGGCTGGTGAGGAGTCTAAACAATGATGTGCTCCCCCTGGATGAATGGCCAGTAATTCTACAATGCCTACACCTTGGGTGCACAACATACGGCCCACGGGCCAGTTGCGGCCCGCCATGCCGTTTTGTCCGGCCCGCCAGCAACAAAGACTTTCCTAATGGAGGGCGGCCCACAAGCAGCATCGGCCACCCTCCATTAGGAAAGTCTTTGTTGTCTTCCGGGCCGGACAAAACACTGACCCTCATTGGTTCAGTGCACACGAACCACGCAGCTCCTACGAGCCACGTAGTGCGTGTGTGCTGCACCAATGGAGTGCCAGCACTACGGCTGGCGTGGCCAGTTAGGCTTGATGCCAGAATGCATTTCAGCCTTGCTTGCCACGCCAGCCGTAGTGCCAGAAGCCTTGCCAGCGTTCCAGCACGTCTGGGTAAGTACATGGTGGGGGGGCTGTATGTTTGTGTGTGTGTGTCTGTCTGTCTCGGGTCAGTCCTGACTGTGTTTTTTGTTTTTGTATGTATGTTGAGATGCGGAGGTGGGGGTGTGTGTTTGTATTTGTATGTCTGCAGTGTATGTTGCGATGTGGGGGTGGGGGGTGTGTCGGGTCTGCTTGAATGTGTTTGTGTGCAAGTGCAGTGTGTATTGAGATGCGGAGGGGGTGTGTGTGTCGGGTCTGCCTGAATGTGTTTGTGTGCAAGTTCAGTGTATGTTGAGATGCGGGGGTGGGGTGTCTGTCGGGTCTGCTTGAATGTGTTTGTGTGCAAGTGCAGTGTGTGTTGAGATGCGGAGGGGGTGTGGGGGTCGGGTCTGCCTGAATGTGTTTGTGTGCAAGTTTAGTGTATGTTGATATGCGGGGGTGGGGTGTGTATCGGGTCTGCTTGAATGTGTTTGTGTGCAAGTGCAGTGTGTGTTGAGATGCGGAGGGGGTGTGGGGGTCGGGTTTGCCTGAATGTGTTTGTGTGCAAGTTCAGTGTATGTTGAGATGCGGGGGTGGGGTGTGTGTCGGGTGTGCCTGAATGTGTTCGTGTGCAAGTGGATTTTGTGTTGAGATGCAGAGGGAGGGGGGTGGTGTGTTGGGTCTGCCTGAATGTGTTTGTGTGCAAGTTCAGTGTATGTTGAGATGCGGGGGTGGGGTGTGTGTCGGGTCTGCCTGAATGTGTTTGTGTGCAAGTGAAGTGTATGTTGAGATGCTGGGGGGTATCTGGGGGGTGGTTGGAGGGGTCAGGTCTGCCTGAATGTTTGTTGTTGTTGTGTGCACGTTCAGTGTATGTTGAGATGTGGGGGGTCCGGGTCTGTATGCGTGCATGCTTGTGAGTTTGTTTGATGAGTTGGGGGGTGGGGGGTTCAGGTCTGTATGGATGCATGGTGTATGCATGTGAGTTTGTATGGTGAGTTGGGGATGGGGTCTGCATGGGTGCATGGTGTATGCTTGTGAGTTTGTGTGCTGAGTTGGGGGTGGTGGGTTCGGGTCTGTATAGGTGCATGGTGTATGCTTGTGGGTTTGTGTGCTGAGTTGGGGGTGGGGGATTCAGGTCTGTATGGGTGCATGGTGTATGCTTGTGGGTTTGTGTGCTGAGTTGGGGGTGGGGGGATCGGGTCTGTATGGGTGCATGGTGTATACTTGTGAGTTTGTATGGTGAGTTGGGGGTTTGGTCTGTATGGGTGCATGGTGTATGCTTGTGGGTTTGTTTGCTGAGTTGGGGGTGGGGGGTTCCGGGTCTGTATGGGTGCATGGTGTATGTTTGTGGGTTTGTGTGCTGAGTTGGGGGTGGGGGGTTCCGAGTCTGTATGGGTGCATGGTGTATGCTTGTGGGTTTGTGTGCTGAGTTCAGGGTAGGGGTTCGGGTCTGTATGGGTGCATGGTGTATGCTTGTGGGTTTGTGTGCTGAGTTGGGGGTGGGGGTTTGGGTCTGTATGGGTACATGGTGTATACTTCTGAGTTTGTATGGTGAGTTGGGGGTGGGGTCTGTATGGGTGCATGGTGTATGCTTGTGAGTTTGTGTGCTGAGTTGGGGTTGGGGGGGTTCGGGTCTGTATGGGTGCATGGTGTATGCTTGTGGGTTTGTGTGCTGAGTTGGGGGTGGGGGGTTTGGGTCTGTATGGGTGCATAGTGTATGCTTGTGGGTTTGTTTGCTGAGTTCAGGGTAGGGGTTCGGGTCTGTATGGGTGCATGGTGTATGCTTGTGGGTTTGTGTGCTGAGTTCGGGGTGGGGGTTCGGGTCTGTATGGGTGCATGGTGTATGCTTGTTAGTTTGTATGCAGGGGTGGGGGGTTGGGGTCTGTATGAGTATGTATGCATGGTGCATGCTTGGTGGCATGGGGCATAGTGTTTGCTTGAGGGGTGGGTGTCTTGGGGCATAGTGTTTGCATGAGGGGTGGGTGTCTTGGGGCATAGTGTTTGCATGAGAGGTGGGTGTCATGGGGCATAGTGTTTGCATGAGCGGTGGGTGCCTTGGGGCATACTGTTTGCATGAGCGGTGGGTGTCATGGGGCATAGTGTTTGGTCAGGGAGTGGGGGCTACGGGGCATAGTGTTTGCTTGAGGGGTGGGTGTCTTGGGGCATAGTGTTTGCATGAGGGGTGGGTGTCATGGGGCATAGTGTTTGGTTGGGGACTGGAGGCCATGGGACATAGTGTTTGCATTAGGGGTGGGTGTCTTGGGGCCTAGTGTTTGCATGAGGGGTGGGTGTCTTGGGGCATAGTGTTTGCATGAGGGGTGGGTGTCATGGGGCATAGTGTTTGCATGAGCGGTGGGTGTCATGGGGTATAATGTTTGGTCGGGGAGTGGGGGCTATGGGGCATAGTGTTTGCTTGAGGGGTGGTGTCTTGGGGCATAGTGTTTGCATGAGGGGTGGGTGTCATGGGGCATAGTGTTTGGTTGGGGAGTGGGGGCCATGGGACATAGTGTTTGCATGAGGGGTGGGTGTCTTGGGGCCTAGTGTTTGCATGAGGGGTGGGGGCCATGGGGCATAGTGTTTGGTTGGGGAGTGGGGGCCATGGGGCATAGTGTTTGCTTGAGGGGTGGAGGCTATGGGGCATAGTGTTTACTAAAAATTAGGGGTTGGAAAAGCCTCCTACCACGCCACGCCCCACCGCGCCTACCGCCCCACCCACATTTACTTTTCAGCCCACTATAGCCATCATGTAGGGTACTTTCGGCCCTCTGTCAAAATCAGTTGTGCACCCCTGGCCTACACCGTTGCCAGGAGTGCCATTTTGCAATCGTTGAATTTTTCCTCCAAAGAGGACAAAGTATTGCTAGCGTATGAGATTACTTTGTTGACCTTGTCGTGCTTTCGGTATAATACTGCCGTTAAGCAAGTATTTGAGAACCCCGTCTCCAAGAAGAATACCTTATTCTTTATGGGGTAAGCCAAACAAGGCACTTGAGAAATTCTTCTCTTTAGTTGTTTTCCTGCCTCTGATTTTTCTGGACCCCACTCCCACCTGACCCCAGCCTTTGATAAATGGACCAAAGGTTGTGTGGCCTCTGAATAGTCGTCAAAGAACTTTCTACTATAATTAGTGAGTACAAGAAGGCTTCTTAGTTCACGCAGAGTAGTAGGGTCTATTCATTTCAATAATGCTTCCACCTTTTTCACCAGGGGACTGAGACCCTCAGGGGTGATTTCATGCCCTAAGAAGTTCACACGGGTCTTAAACCACTGTGCATTCTGAAAGGACAGTTTCGATCTGGCTTTCTGCAACTGGGTCAGAACATAGCGTATTTCAACTATATTTTCCTTCACAGTTGAGCTCTTAATTAAGACATCGGCCCTCATTCAGAGGTTGATGCAAAGGGAAAAACGATGCCGGTAAAGGAATACCGGCATCGATTACCGCTACGACATATTCCGACCAACCAGACCGCTATTAACGGCATCACAAAGTACGATGTAGTTAATAGCGGTCTGGTCGCGCGCATGCGACCCACCATACCGGTGTTAGCGGCATGCCATAAACCGGAGTAGATCACAAGTGAGGCGGACATGCAAATAACGGCCTCATGAAGCCGAAAAAAGTGCTTACCGGCATGGCGTAAATACCGGCATCGCCGACATGCCGTAAAAAGCCCGGAGCAGTGCCCCAAACTGCCACAGGTGCACACAATCAGCACAGGTGGGGGCAATGGAGTCAGGCCCAGTACAAAAGGAGCACACCCACACACCACACTCCCTCCCACGCCAAGATGATTCCAATAGTAGTAGCATTACTGGAGCTGGAGGACTTGCTTCCATTGCCACAACATCAACAACAACAACAACAGCTGCAACCACAGAGGAGACGCAGGAGGAGAAGGAGGGTGAGACAGGCCCAGCATGCCCCACCAGTGCAGCCACCATTACACCCCAGCAGCCCACAATCCCTCGCATCAGAGCCAGTCCTTTCAATCTAACCTCTGAGCAGATCCATACCGTGTACCGGCTGGACCGGGATACCATCACCACCATAGTGGACCTGATACATGACGACATAGTGAGCCTCATAGGAATACGCACCGCCATCCCCCCTCTACTGAAGGTAGTGTCTTTGCTCCACTTCCTTGCCACAAGCACCTGCCAGCACGCAGTGGGGCACATGCATGGCATATCACAACCCTTATTTTCCCAGATTCTGAACCAAGTGCTGGATGCCCTCCTCAAGCACACAAGGGACTACATATCCCTACCACGGACTCCCCAGGAGATATTCGATACAAAAGTTGCCTTCCATGCACTGGCAGGCATGCCAAATTGTGTAGGTGCCCTTGACCGCATGCCATGGAGGTGGTGTATCGCAACCGCAAGCAATACCACTCCATCAATGTGCAGATGGTATGCGACGCCAGCAAGATCATCACACATTGCTGTGCCCGATATCCCGGATCAACTCATGGGGGGGGATGCAAACTCTACCTGGGTGGGAATGGGGGGGGGCATGCATACTCCACCTGGGTGGGAATGGGGGGGAAACATACTCCACCTGGGTGGGAATGGCGGGATGCATACTCCACCTGGGTGGGATTGGGGGGGGTGCATACTCCACCTGGTGGGAATGTTGATGTGACTGCACGATGTGCACTTCACCGAACACTGTGCCCCAAAGCATCAGAAACGGTACATGACACCCAAATCCCATAGTGATGAAGTAAGGTCGACACCTATCACTACATGACTAACAGGTAACCAGCCCACATCCCACAACACATGCACCACTCATCAGCGGCTCTCACCCACTGTAAGGCCATCCTGCACCATGCAGTGCATATGCACTATGTTGCTGTCTCCAGCATATCACCACACAGGACAATCACACCTGGGAGTGCTTTGAACTGAACCAACTAGGGATTCCACAGTGTGTCACCGAGTCGGAACACCCATAGGAGTGCTGCATGGCACCATGGGAATGATCAGCGCAGAATGCCCAATATTGTACAGACTACTGCCAACGCACCTTACTAGTAAATCTCACAGAACACAACACATCACTAATTTGACTCCAACACTGCTGTATGCATATACGATGCACGTGCAACAAGATGTCAGTGAACACCATGTATCATCTTGAAGATGCAATCCACACCATTAGTCCATGGCACAGGACACAAAGAGGAACCTGACATGGGGTCAATGCATCCAGGGACATGTGCATGTGGGCACCGATTACCTGCAGGCATGTGAGACTAGTACAGTTGTCCAACATGAATTTGCAAACATTTACCTTCATTCCCCTCTCATGCAGATGATGGTGGCTATCCCTTGAAGCCATGGCTCCTGACCCCTGTCAGAAACCCACAGAACAGGCACGAGGAGGACTACAATCATTCCCATACCCGTGCACTTTTGGTAATCGAGCAGACCTTTGGCCTGTTGAAGGCACGATTTCGCTGCCTAAGCTGGTCGGGTGGGGCACTCCTCTACAGACATGAGAAGGTGGGCAAGAGCACCATGGCATGTGTAATGCTGCACAATATGTGCATCCGCTGGAACATGCCCCTGCCCCCTGACATGGAACTGCTCCCACCTGATGATGATGAAGGGGATGATGAAGTTGTGGCAGGACATCATCACGGTGGCGATGCACAGGAGGGACGTGCTGTGCGCCAGTCAGTGATCGCACAATATTTCTGACATACATGTCAGCAGAGGGTGACATAATGGTTGGACATAGGGCACTGGGTGTGGGGGTACATGTACACTATGCACTGTGCAAGATTAAATGACACATGCGCAATGATAAATGTCCACTCTGGTCTTTTTTTTTTACACAACCGGTGTATTGAAAGTGACAATATTATCGTGAATGACAAAACCCTCCACCACCCTCCCCCCCCACAACTCCCCCACACACCCCCCCACAACTCCCCACACACCCTCCCGCTCCCCCTCCGCCCACAAATCCCCCGCACACCCTCACCCCCTCCCTCCACAACTCCCCCACACAAGTCCCATAGAGTCCACAAAGCCTACATGAGGCTGCCAGAACAGTCACTCAGCACTCCCAGAGCCAGGGGGTGGCATGTCCTGTCGGCGCAGCGCACAAACCGACCGGCAGAGCGGGCTGGTTTGTGTCGAACTGCTGGTGGGTGGTGTGGCCTCATGCTGAGGCTGTAGGGTGGGAAGACCTGCCTCCAAAGTATCAGCGATGCGCCCTAGCACCTCGCAGAGTTGGTTGGTGTTATCCGTGAAGGACCGGCCAGTACTGACAACTCTGTGCGCCACTCCTCTCTGGCCTGGCGGTTGTCCTGCACAAATTCGCGGATGAGTGCAGTGACCAGGTCAGCTCGCTGTGCTCCTGCGGCTTCACCTGTGGCCGTGCTGGGAATCTGGCTGGCATGCCCAGCCTGCTCATCCTCCCCGAGACTGAATACCGGACTCATATGTCCCTGGATGTGGTCTTGCCCAGACTGCTCCGGGGTGTTGGTATCAACGGTATCACTCATGGATACCTGGGGGGATGCAAATTGTGTTGGGGTACGGACAACATCCACTGAATCATCCTCAATGGTGCCCCAGATGTCATCTGGGCTGTCTTCAACTGTGAGGGGTGCCGTGGCTGCCACCTCCCCAGCCACACTGGACTCCTCCGAACGGGGTGTCGGACAGGTGTCTGCAGGCAGAACAGTGGGGGGTGGGGGTGATGTGTCCTCCACGGGCCTTGGTGTTGCAGGTGGGATCTGTCCCTACAGTGGCTTGCTTGCTGGGACACTGCGCCCCCTGTCTTGTCCCCTGGATGTAGACGGACAGTTGCTGTCCTCCTGGGACCTCTTACTGGGTCTGGCCTGTGCAGGTGTGGTGTCCTGCTCTTCACTGTCATGCTCGCTGCCTGTGAGGGTGAAAGAGAGGGACGGCATGAGTGATGTTTTTATGGGGATCATACATACATTGGGACGATTTCACATCCACACAATTGTGAGTAATAGGCATTTGTGTTGGGACGGGCACGTCATTTCATACATGGGTGGTAAATGCAGCCATATGTTGATGTCACTCATGTTGGCCAGGTACTGTGCTGTCTGACATGCTCACAATTTAGGTCATGCACGCTGTGTGCCTCATGGAATTTCCTACTTTGTGTGGTATGTGTCATGTACGTTACGGCCTTGCACCAGGCATCGGCATGTGTCTCACTTGCTTCGGCATACTTTACAGGGAGTCTGTCTGTGGCCGACCATGGCGTCACTCTTTGGACAGACATTGGCATTGACTTTCATCAGATTTGGCTTAGCAGTTTTTACTTTGGACACTCACCTCCATCAGTAGATGTCGTGGTGCCACACTCCATCTCTCCTACTCCTTCTATTGATTCCGGGCCAATCATGCTTGCACATGTTTCCTCCCACGGGGTGAGCTCAATGGGAGAGCTTGGTCCTCCTCCGGTTTCCATGGCCTGGGTACGATTTACAGATAGAATGTTGCGCACCCTCAGGCGCAGATCATCCCACCGCTTACGGCAATTCTTGACCTTGCGGGGTGTGTTGCCCACTGCACTGACCTTCTCGCCAACTAGTGCCCAAATCTCCTTTTTGCGCAACACGGCCTCCCTCCTCAGGTTGCTGCTAAACACTGTCCCTGCATGCTCATTCAAGGTGTCGACGAGCATCTGCAGTTCATCTTGGCTAAATCCCTCCTTTCGGAGGCGGGCAGATCCCTTCTTGAGTGCTTTAGGCATTCTTGGGTGGTAGGATGTACTTTTCGGTCGATTTGCAGTGTCCCAGGGGTCCTGTGTGCTGAGGTTGGCAATGGATTGTGTTTTTAAAGATGGCCGCCGTGCTCCTTCCCGTTCCTGTGCGATGATGCTATTTTCGGTTCTGCTATTTAATGGTGACCGTAAATAGCGGTGTTCGCTAATTACGGTCACCGCTATTTACGGTCACCGTTAATGTTGCATTGGACTATGTCGGAGGTGTAATCTGCGCCTAGCTTCATGCCGGTAAGGGCTTTTTGGGGGCCTTTTGCAGCATGGCGCTACGTCCCTTACCGGCATGGCGCAAAGCTCGTGCCCGCGAAGTTGTAATAGTCCTTTATTAGCGGGCTGGTTCCAGCACGGACACGCTATTTGCTCTGTGCCGGTAAGGGACGGTACTTACCTCCAAACTCGGAATGAGGGCCATCATCTACATAGGCTAGGTTTCCCCTTTCGCCCAAGTCAGGCATGGCCTTATGTAAGAAGATATTACATTTGTTGCCAGTGTTTATGTATCCAAAGGGGGTTCGGGTCCTTGTGTACTGCAGCCCCCCGAAGGTAAAGGCAAGCTTGTACTGGTCTTCCCTACTCACGGGTATGGTCCAGTAACCGTTGGTCAGGTCAATGGTGGTATACACCTTTGATCCTTAGATCTGGGCCAGTCCCTGATCGATGTAGAGAAGGAGCCATCTTGACTAATTCTCCAGTTTATTTAACTCCCTAAGGTCTGCACAAAGTCTCCATTGGCCATTGGGTTTGAGTCTCGCCAGTACCGGGTTGTTAAAGGTACTGTGGGATCACCCAGTACCGGGTTGTTAAAGGTACTGTGGGATCGCCGAATTATCCCACAGGATTTTACGTTTTTAATAATCTCCGTCAGTGACTCCATAGATGCGAGAGGCAACCGGCATTGCTTAACAAATACTTGAGCGATCTCAGGGTCCATAGGTGTGTAGGTTGAATGTATCTCTGTGCATTCACAGTCGTACAAATCCACGGCAAAGATATCCTGAAAATCCCAAAACACCTGTTTCAGCTTCTGCTTTTGCACCTCGGTCTCGCAAGCATCAGCGAGATTGGTCATTCTACCATCTGCTTAAAGCCTGGAAAGACCTCGGGTTTGACAATTTCTGTGGTATCCTCCAGTTGTGTGGAGAGATCTCTTGTTATAGTGTTGACCTGGAAATGAGGTTTCAAGTATGGGAGGTAGTCACTGTTGACTTGAAATACCACCTCATCTTTCTTGCAGTCACAGGTCATCTCTTCCCCACCATAAGGGCAGGAGGAGTACACCAAGAAATTCCCCTTTTCCTAGGTGAAAATGTTTTCCGGAGGGATATCGTTGTCAAAATTGTAACATTCATTTGGAATTGGTCCCATGATCTCATTACCTAAGTCAATAGAATAATATTGGGCATCAACCACCATTCGGATAAAGGTGTCTTTGTCCAAAGTGATACTTCTAAGGTCGCTGTTATCCACCAATATTCGAATGGTGTAATGTTCTAGGTCAACTAGGGGTGTGTTACACTCACCTGGTCTCTGCGGGGGCGTTGGGGTACAGTTGGAGCCCTCCCTGGAGTCGACTCCCTCAGACCGCTTCTCTCCCCCAACAACTGCCTCTTCGTGGGCCTGGAAGGCTGAACCTGTTCCGGTGAGAGACAATGGGCCTCATTACGAGGTTGGAGATAGCCATGGCACTATTAGCGCCATGGCTGCCTCCAAAATCGTTCCGATGCTGGTCTGGTGGATGGAGCAATTACCGGTCCAGTCCGAGGTCGGCGGGACCGGTAATCCCCCATTCACCAGAGCCATTCCCCATTCCCATTTGAGCCCCCATAGGGCTCAATGGGAAGGGGGAAGGCGGCAATAACGCTACCGCAAATTGCGGTACCGTTATTGACCCCGGTATCCCTTTGGGGGTCCTTCCTTAACACCTGGTAAAACCAGGTGTTAAGGAAGGACCCACAAAGGGAACTCGTATTAGGGCGGTAAGGGATTACCGGCACCGGTGCCCTTACCGGTGCTGGTAATCCCTTACCGCCCACCTCGTAATGACCCCCAATGAGGCTAGTGTGGTGGAGTCGTGGTTCCCTTCCGCCCTTTCGTGCCAGAATATGGGGCGCAGAAGTTTACCCATGCAGGCTCACCTGATAGTATGTAAGGGCAAGCTCTCCTTCCTGCTTTCCTTCAGCAGGGGCACTGCGGATGGACCTAGTTACGTCACTGGTCCTGATTGCGGAGGTCCAGACCGGCTGCAAAGGTCTGGACCTCCGCAATCAGGACCAGTGACGTGAAGGTAATTGTTCTTAGGTCTTTCGTATTGTCCGTGTCCTTGTAATGACACTTATTGTTCGTAAGGGTATGTTGTCCTTTCTCCCCCCTGTAGCAATGAAGATGACCCAGGAGCGCGTGATGGCAAAAGGAAGCAGCTCCGGGAGTTTCCACCACTGGTAGGTAAGCTGGTGATTTCTGAGACTGCACCAAGTTCGTAAATTATGCTGCTTTAACGGGTTAAAGTCTGTGCTATCGCTCACCTTGTGTCTTTTACTCTCTTTGCAGATGCAGCCGGTTGGCGATGGCTGGAGGCCGGTACCTGGCTCCTGATGGTGGTTGGAGACGTAGGTTCGTGTGGAGACAGCACCCAAAGAAGGTCCTAAGTCGATGGTAACAGGTAAGGTTGTTGGGTTGTACCTGTCGAGGACTCCGGGAGGGTGAGTATGACTGCGGCCGAGTCGGGAGCTGATGACGAGGCTTCCAGCGACGAAGCGATCACAGGTAAGTCTTGCTGAGTGAAGACAGATGGCTGTGCTTCCGACGGTGGTGCAATCTCAGGTAAGGCGAGTGCAGTGATTGTAGAGAGGAAGTGAGTGACAAGGCCTCCAGCGATGATGCTTTCCAGGTAAGATGGTCGAGGCGGCTGGAAGTGCACGTGTTGAGTCAGGTAAGTGGTGAAGGGCTATCCCGTGGGATGAGGGATATCCCGTGGGATGAGACACGCGGCCCGATTCATGGAATAAATCTGCGCCGAAAACAGTGTGCTTGCATGCAAAACGCGGGCAGGCGCCCGTTTACCGATTCATGGAACACATTGCGCGTGCCTTACCTGAGACCTGTGTTGAATCCGTGCGGGTCCAACACGCCACTGCGACACCACGAACGCCTTGCGCGAAACACGCAGTGAAGGCGCACACCATCCAGCGCACACACCTAAAAAGGGGGCAGAGCATGTGGAATGGAGAACAACAATCGTAAATGTGGGCGTTACGGGGGTAGTACCACAGATAAATACTCACAACGTCCACACGCGCGCCAACAAAACATATTCATGGAATCGAACAGGGCCCACCTATGCGAGGCAGAATACACGCAAACCCTGAAACGTGTACACCACGCGAAGGCAGGCGTTAAGTGTCACCGCGTACCAAAACCAATGCATAAAAGTGCACACAGAAATTAAACGTGTGCATACAGTTACAATGAATGTACCATTTCTCGCAGCAGTGATCGTGGGACACCGCAGGAGGAGGAGGATAGCCAGGGCCTGAATTTTCTTACCCAGGGCCAGCCTTTTTGGGATGCCTGATGACCAGGTCTATGGTAGGCATAGGTTTCCACCTCATATCATCTTAGGGTCAGGGAGTGGGAAGATGACCTTGCATCACTCACCCTGTGCTCCCAAGCACTGAGCCCCTTGGAAAAGTTGCTCAATGTACTGCATTTTTTGGCCACTGGGTTATTTCAGCAGACAACTGCCATAGTCGGGCGGTGTTTTTCGCAGGCCATACAGTCACGATGCCTACACCAGGTGTTGGCAATCATGACTGCACGCCCCCTCAATCCACATGCCCAGAATACCCGCAGAAAGGCAGGCCGTGGCCCAGAACTTCTATGGGGTGGCGCACTTTCCTAAAGTGCTTGGTGCCATTGATTGCACCCATGTGGCCCTACGTCCACCTAGGGCCACAGAGCACATTATCGCAATCACAAGCACTGGCATTCCATCAACACGCAGGTTGTATGTGATGCCAAGGGAATCATCACCTCTGTATATCCAGGGTCCACCCACGATAGTTTCATCTACAGAATGTCACTCCTACACAGGGCCCTGGAAGCTGGGAGGCATAGCAACACATGGCTCATTGGTGAGTACAAATGGCCCACGAATTGCATGCATGTCTTACGCAGACTGAACCACATCACTGACAACCCTTCTCACCTCCACAGGGGACAGTGCCTACCCTCTGAACACCTACATGATGATGCCGATATGGAACCCCACCACACCACCCCAGGTAAGATACAACGCAGCTCACATGGCAAATAGGGCCATAGTGGAGTGCACATTCGGAGTGCTAAAGTCACGCTTTTGCTCCCTTGACCACTCTGGCGGACAGCTACTGTATGCACCACCAGTAGTGTGCAGGATCATAGGGGCAGCATGTGTCCTGCACAATGTTGCAACACAGTGTGGTGTACCAGTGGACATGGTGGTGCCCCCACATACCCAACCACATGCACGGCCGCTGCGCATGGGAGATGAAAGGGCACGTGGCGAGGCTGCCCGTACCCAGCTTGTGGCACAATTATTCACCTAAAATCCAACCCCTGCGGAGTGCACACAGCCCTGGTACATGCCAGGCCACAATCGATGATCACAAAGGGACAAACATCCGTCCAAGCCTTAGCACCATGAGAATGTGGCCTCGGAAGTGCCACATTGTGTGTATTCCCTAGCACTAAAAGCAACACAATCTGGCGTGCACAAAAGGGACTAATGGAAGAAGGAGCTTCCAACCACCACCATGCCAAAGCAACCATCTAAATGCTGGTATGTCACCCAAACCCCCACACAATTCATGTCACCTGTCTCACACAATGTTCCATGGCATGCAATTCCCAAGCAGAGAAACAAATGGCCAACACATAACACCACTGTCACAAAGTGATCAACAATCAACGGACCAAGTCCATGAATCAACCCACCATGTCAACTAAATCCAACAATATACACAGGAACAACAATTGGCCAGTAAAGCATACCAGACACACAGCACCCAACAGTGAAGCCCTCCTCCCGTGACCAGACACAACTGCACTCGTGCTACAATGTGAGGCGACTTGCGCATGTCACCCTTGGACATACGTATGTCCCAGACAACCAAAGTTATCAAATTGTATACAGCCATAAGGCCAACACCAATGAAGATAGACAAGCAAATAAATGAAGTTACCACACCAACAAAGTATGGGACTAAATGCACAAACCAAAAGGGACAAACAATCATGATTCCCACTAGGGGTGTATACACATGTTGGACTTGAGACTGCTCACAGATATATTGGAAGCCCATTGCCAATGTGTAAGTTACTTTCACACAATGCACTCCTTGCAAGCCCATGGAAAGGGGAAGCAGGAGGCGCACATGTGTCTGGACCCCCAAGGTACAAACAAGGAGGGTACCAACACGAGACAAGCCTGCATGGGTCCAGCTGGAAACCACAGTGGGTGCCTTTGGATGCCACACAAAGCAACACACTGTCAGATAAATGCACAATAGACACAAAAAAGAAAAAAAATATAAAAAGAGAAAAATCAAAATTGCCCATGTGGGACTTGGGGGGGGGGGGTCAACCAGGAGGGATGAGGTGCAGGGTGCACACCAACACTCACATGTGTGGAAGATGTGTGAGAAAAAAAACCTCCATGGGTTAATGGGATGCACGGCTATCAGGGATCAGGAGAACGGTCACTGCTGTCTTCATACTCTGGTGGTGCATCTGAATGTGGAAGTGGCACGGGAGGTACACCAAGTATGGCCCTGGTCTGGTCCTCGATGGCAGTGGCCATGCAGGACTGAGATGCCTGCAGCTGCAACCTGATGGCTCGGAGGCCTCCATGCAACACCTCACAGGATGCACGCAGTTCCTCCGTGATGGCACAAGTCATCCGTTGCAACTGCTGTTCAGACCACCTGCTGCTGGATGCTTCGAGTGCAGCCAGTGTTGTCCTGAGGGACCTATACTCCAACCTCGGACCCTCTGCAGCCAAGGCTACGCGCAGATCCCTCAGGTCCACCTGTCGGCTCCTGTTGCTGGCCAGCATGTTCAGCCTGTGTGAGTGGCATGTGGACCACAATTCCTGCTGCTGGTGCTTCAAATGTCTAGCCGGGGGGATCATGATATTGGCCACCCTATCCATGCCCTGAGCCAACCTTTCCTTTGAAGCAGCCTGTTGTGCAACAGCATATATGGACTGCTCCCACACAGTAAAGTCAGTTAATGCACGGCCGCCGCGTTGGCAGACCCCATGCCTGCCCTGGCCAAGGGAACCTGGCCCTTCATGTGATGGCCCTGCATGTGGCTGCAGGACTGCATCCCTCCCCTGATCAGCTGGCCCAGGAGTCAAGACTGTGGAGCGTGGCCCTGCAGCCGTACCACCACAGACAGACGCACCAACACTGACTGGCGCTATGAGGGGTTTTCCCCCTTCAGATGCTTGGGATGCAACAGGATCCACACTCCATTCACTCACCTGTGACATCACAGAGGCATCCATGTATGTTTCACCACCGTGCCATAGGCTTCTGCAGAGGCTGACTCAGACTGAGTCACATCCAGGATGGCTTGCAAAACCAGTCGATTGTCATGGGCTACCACCTCACATCCTCCACTGGTGGTTGGTCATGGCTCAATATCCTGTACCTCTTCCACCTCCTCCTCTGCCTCCAGTGCCTCATCACCTGCACATAGACAGAAAAACACATGATTAGTCATGGAAACAGCGCAGACCATACACATAGCCACCACAATGTCGACATGCAAGACATCAACCTGCCCTGTCACAATCTCACACAAGTATGCAGTGTCAATGCAAGTGATGGACGGCATGAAAGAAGACATGGACATGTGTGGGAAGGGCAAAAACACATTTGGTGCATGGTGCCCAGCACCTGCTCCAACCATGGAGCACCTGAATGGCATAGTCCATACACCAACATCCATGATGTGAACACACATATGCCACGTAGCAAAGCCATGTGTGGTATATGGCGTGGATGCAGGGCACGTGTAAAACTGTCGGCTCAGAGTCCTGTGCCTAAGGACAGAATTTGGGCAGGTGACTAGTGCATTCCATCATTTATCGTGGACGTCAGCACGGGTGAGTAGTAGTGAAAGTACAGCACATGTCCAATCACCATAAGTGGCACCTGACCTGGATAAGGATCACCTGCAGTCCAATTCAGGCACGCAGACCATACCAGAGGGAGGCCACTGCCAAAGAGAGACCCTCACCACCAACTGATAGCAATGTGAGAAAGTGATTGACCCTGAGTGAACAGTGAAGGCTTGATCACAGTCCATCATAGGTAAGCCAATGCGGAAGATGGATTTGAGGTAACTGTGGCCACAGCTCCCAAATGTCCCTGTGGACATTGCACAATGAAGGAAATCAACAGCCGTACCCTCTGTTATCCAATGCCAATATCACAGTCCTATGGAGATACAACACCTGCCTCCAAGACAAAAGAACAGCCCACACATTCCATCTCAGGATGAGTTGCCGAGCACAGTGAGTAGGAGCACATATATTTTGCTAGATGACTTTGCAGTACCACACCACATGTATGGCCAGTCCCCTGAAGACTGCGGGCTGCCATGGGGAGGTGGGGAAAGGGAGGCCACCCCAGCTGAGGTTGCGCTGGCAGGGTGAACTTTCAGAGATGTCAGGGATAAGCAGAGAGTGGCATATGGTCACAGCCCATCAGACATCACGGGTTTGATCAGGAAGAGGGCCAAGAGGTCCCGGACAGAGGGTGAAGCTGTAGGATTGAGCAGTTGTGCAGATGTCCTTTGTCAGGGAGTGCAGCACATTGTGCATGTGTAGGCTGCAGGACAACAAGTACGTGTCAGACCACCATGACATGGTACACCCATGGTAGTCATGTGAATGCATGCAGAACTGCCAGAAAATCAACACACGGCCATGACGCAACATACACATGTCCTTGACACACCCATCACCACTCACCAGACATTGCCTCATAATTTGGAAGGTCCCCCACACCCTGGATCAGCTCTGCATCAATCATCTGATTAGCGATGTCCTCATGTGGAGTGAGTACTTCTTCCTCCACCGCTGGTCCATCTCCAGTCACCAGAGTGGAGGAATAGTTGGCACCCAGCTTATCTTTGGCTTGGCGCCAGAGGTCATTCCAGTGCTTCACTGCCTCAGAAGCTGTGCGCCTCTCAATGCCCAGGGCGCTGATGCAATCAGCGACACACTGCTAGTGGGCCATACGCTGGGTGTGCGTATGTGTGCTACCTGTCAAGCATGTCAGCCTCGTGTTCCTGCACGTAGTCCAAGAGGATCTGGATCTCTGCATCACTGAAGCTCCTCTTCCTCACCCTACGAGTCCCCTCTGCCGTGCCCCGGGACTGAGGCTGTTTGCCGACTCTTAGGGAGAATTCTCCTTCTAGGGCTAATTTCCCTCACCTAGTGAGTCCCCCAGCAGCTTTGCTGGATTTCTGGAGTTTATTTTTCCACCTGGTAAGAGTGTACATCCTTTTTTCACTCTTACATGTGTTTTGGCCTATGTGTTTCTACTCATTGTGTGATCTTGGGCACTGGAGCACACCACTCCAAGTGCCCCTGTTCTTGTATGGGTTACACAGCACCTTCAGTGTAGTAACCCAGGGTTGTCTTTTAGACTTCCCTCTGACTTCATTTCCTTGGGGCTGACTACTGTCCCCCAGAGAAAGGTAAAGTAGCCATTTACTTTACATAGTCATTCTTAACACAGACCCAGTACACCCCATCTTACATGGAGTACTGGAAAGGGCTAATCTGTAACCCTTTTCTGTCTATACCTCCCTGAGCATTGTTTCACTCTTTTAACAATTAGACTTGGCTGGTGGCAGTAGTATCTACCCTAACTTTTCTACTGCGATTATATTAGATAAACGTTGTTCTGTTCTTGGCTATTATATTAGCCTCGAACATAAACCCTCTTGACCAAATCGTCTTTCTTTTGGCTCCGGTTGGGTTTATTCGCCATTTCTTTTTGTTAAAGTCCTTATTGTGTTTTTCTTTGCGTGACAAACTAGGTTCGCCTTCTTTGTTCACCGTCTTTTGGCGGGCTTCTGCAGAGAAGCCCTTCCTTCTCTTGGCGCCTGGATGTCTAGGTAGACTGAATGTGGGGAAGGGGTGTAGTCACCCCCTGCACA
The DNA here is from genome assembly GCF_040938575.1 of Ambystoma mexicanum. Classification (NCBI taxonomy): domain Eukaryota; kingdom Metazoa; phylum Chordata; class Amphibia; order Caudata; family Ambystomatidae; genus Ambystoma; species Ambystoma mexicanum. Next base: position 1,285,154,604 of record NC_090934.1, read on the forward strand.
GGGTATCCTTGGAAACCCGAGTCGCACTTTGCCGCGATTGGCTGAGGTGGTTGTCTCGGCTGGACAACCTCCCTGCTGCGTGATTGACAGCCAGGCTGTGTGAATGGGGGTTTTGCGCATAAAAGGCAGGTCTCTTGGGCTAGAAGTCAGTCGCCTCTTGAACTACAAGGAACCGAAGAGAAGCGGAAAGAACAACGGCAGCTGCAACTACCCCGTCCCGGTGAAGCCCTGCTGCAGTCCTGAGCTATCTTCCCTTCAACGACTAAGAGGAGATCCAGTCCGGAGTCGTCTTCCCTTGAGCCTTGTGGGGATAACCAGCTCACCTTCTTCATCCAGAGATCTTCGCCGTGGTCGAAATCGCTGCACACTGCTGTAGTGGTCCGGATAGCCACCTGCTGAGCCTCTCCTGTTTTTAAGGAGCACACCTTTTCGTTGTCGCTGCTGCCAGCTTCATCCCTGTGTGGTGCAGACCCCCTTCAGCCGTCCTCCTTCACGACTAAGCTCCAGGAATCGTGGGTCTGCGGGAAACCAACAGGAACAACTGCCAGGGCACCAGCTGCATCGTTAGAATAAGGTACTGTGTTCTACTCGAGGAAACTGGGAGAATCCCTTTTTCTTCATCTTCAAGGCTCGTCCTTGTCTTCCCTCCTTCTTATAACTTTTGCTTCCGAACATTGACAATATCCAGTACTTTTTGGCTACACTGAATCGTGAACTGTCTAACGGTGTGATCTTCGGCACAGGTCTCCAGCGTCACCTAAACCTGGTTCAGACCCTTTGACTTTTGAACTCCTGTTTTTGAGTGTTTCTCGATACTGTCTGCCTAACCTAAATATTGCCTGTGATTTTTGCCTCCAACTCCCTCTGGGTATCTCAGATGCTAAGTGTGTTTTTGCCCCGGTAGCATTTCATGTCACGGATACGCGTTTATTTAGTAGACCGAACTGTCAAAAAGTGATCGCAACTGTATCCGCGGTATCGTGTTTTGTTCATAACACCGGTTCATTCCAACACAGGGTACTTACCTTGAGACTTACTGTACAAAGTGAATTGGTTAGTTGTAGTATATTTAAGTGTGGTTTTGTTTATAGTTTAATAGAGGTGTTGTGTTTATAACTGATGGCTTGAAAATAAATGTACTTATATTTTTTTTCCTGAAACCTTGAGTCAGTGTTTGCTTGAGTCAAAGTAATTGTGGTCCCTTTGTGTAATCTTTGCTACTGCTCATATACTCTTGAGATAAGCCTGGCTGCTCTGCTACTGCTACCACTATAACTTAGTAGTACGGGCTTGTGCCAAAGGTAAAACTTGTTTTGCCACCTGTAGTCTTAATCAGGTGTAGTGGTCCCTAAGGGCACTACACAGGATTCTGCTTAACACTGACTGCCCGCTTACCCTTCCTGCAGGGTTGTGCAGTCCCTGTGTGACTGGGACCACTTGGGTCAGTAGGTGCTGGAGCACTGGTGGCCGGGGCTGAGGCATCAGCCACTGATGCTGTGAGTGGAGGTGGCCTTGCAGGCATGTGTACCTGTGTGCTGGTGGCAGGTCCCTGCAGCAGACGCCTCTTGGCCATTGGAACATGGACATGTGCTCCTTGGTCTCCCTGGGCAGGGGCCGGGACCACTACAGGAGGACCCTGAGCCAGGGTGGCCGGCACTGCAGCTGCCCCTGCAGCTACCGGACCCTGGCTGGTTAGGCCAGCAGATGGAATTGTTGGCCCTAGTTCGCTGGTGCAGGTGGCAGGTCCCTGCAGTACACACCTCTTGGCCTTTGGAACATGGACATGTGCCCCTTGGTCTCCCTGGGCCGGGACCACTACAGGAGGACCCTGAGCCAGGGTGGCCGGCACTGCAGCTGCCCCTGCAGCTACCAGACCCTGGCTGGTCAGGCCAGCAGATGGAATTGCTGGCCCTGGTTCGCTGGCGCTGGTGGCAGGTCCCTGCAGCACACGCCTCTTGGCCTTTGGAACATGGACATGTGCCTCTTGGTCTCCCGGGGCCGGGACCACTGCAGGCATGGCAGGAGGACCCTGAGCCTGGGTGGCCGGCACTGCAGCTGCCCCTGCAGCTACCGGACCCTGTTGAGAGGGGGGCATGTCCCTCCCTGCATGGACCTGGGAACCTCGAATCCCTCGGCCACCTCTGCCAGCTCCAGCACCTCGGCCCCCTTGGCTACCTCTGCCAACTCCAGCACCTCGGCCCCCTTGGCTACCTCTGCCAGCTCCTGCACCTCAGCCCCTGTTAGGCAGAATTACATGCAGTAACCTTTGGGAACACTACACACAATTAAGACTAGAGGTGTAAGCAAAATCTCACCATTGGTATAAGTCTGTGATACACAGTTTTGTGGTAGCAGGACTGAGCAGCCAGGCTTATTTCAAGAGGGATGTGAGCAGTACAAGGTGTTACACAAAGGGCTTGCAATCACAGTGGTTCAAACAAACACTTACTTAAGGTTTCTTGGTAAAACAATATTAATTTATTTACACAGTCATTTAGAAAACATTCCACTAGCAATAAGCAGCTCAATATCACACTATAATACAGTCCAGTACCAAACCAATACGTTTCTGAACAAGTTGGGCTCCCCAGAAGTGGGAGCAAAATGGTACTTCAGTAACTTTAAATGGGAGTAAAAGACACAAGTTATAAGAATTAAACACAAATACTTTCTTAGGCAGGACAAATAGTTTCAGTTCAATTCAATAGGCCTGGGCCAAAGTCAATGGATACGTGTCTTGGATAGGATAGCACAGTTCTGGTAGTAAACGGTTAAGTCTTTGCCAATGTTCTCAGAAGTGGTTTGCACGAAAAAGAGTTATAAGTCGGATTAGGAGCGAACAAGACTCCAAAGTTGAGAAAGTTTCACGAACTTTCACCGCGGCAGAGAGGATTTCTCAACCGCATTTGCACAGTACCTTGGTAATGAAGAAAAGCTGTAGCTGAGGCAATTGTTCCTAGCAGTTCCTACAGATCTCGCTGTTCCTGGGCCTCAGTCATGGGGACAAGAGGGAGGACGTCGGGAGGTTCCTGCACTGCACGGGGACGGATCCACAAGCTTGGCAAAATGTTGGTTTAAGGTGTGAGTATCTTAAAGTTCACAGGCTGGTATCCTTCTCACTGGCTATCCGGTTTTTAAACAGCACTCTGAAGAAAATTCGACCAGTATGCAGATGGTTTCGAGGTGGCTTGCGAGTTGGTTGTGCCCACCAGCTCAATGGAAGAAGTCGTCCTTGAAGGGGCTTCTCTTTCGAGGGAGTTTCAGGCTATTAGGACCTGCAGCAGGGCTTCACTGGGCAAACCAACGGTCCGGGAGTTGCAGAAGTCATCTTCCTTCAGCTCAGCTTCGGTTCTTTCGTTTCAGTGGTGGACTCTGCCTTCCAAGTCCCAGAGACCTGTCTTTTAAACAGTTTTCTCCCATTAATTCCAGCCTAGCTGCCACTCACCCAGTAGGGTGGCTGTCCTTGCATGAAAGTCATAAAACAAATATCAAGTTCCCAAAACTGGGAACTCGCGTCCTCCGCACTCTGTAAGTGGCTCATCAATGAGTCCTATTATTGATCTATTCTATTCAATAGAAATTTGAGGTAGTATATTCATTCAATTTTAACAGTAAAGTAATCAACAATATTTGTTCAATTGTATATATGCAAATATGCACAGAGACAAAAGTACATTTAGTGCAAATCCAATAGTTTATTTGGAAGCCCAACGCATTTCGTGAATTTGTTCACTTCTTCAGGGGCAATTTTCATATTTTTCACAAATTTTCAAACTTTTCAAACAATCTCTGAAAAACATAACATTCAAATAAATCCACATTAGAACAAGTTATTTCAAAAGGATCTTATATACAATTTACAGATCTAGTCAATTCTAGTCAAATCAGAACACCTAATTATTTTTGGATAACTATCCAGCGAAAAGAAAGGGATTCATTTTCCAAACGGTAGTAAAGTTATTTGTACTTAATTTTCATTTTTTCAAAGAAAAGAGAAATCCATATTGTGTGTTCATTCAATAATCATGAAAACCATATGTGCTCATTCCTTAATTCCATACCAGTAGTCCAAACACACTATGTCCTATCTGCACAGCAATGTCCAATCATGTAAAAAAGGTACCATGAAGTGATTACTGTCAAGAGTCTTTGCCTGTGGTTTAAGATGCTTCAATCGTCAGAGAGGAAAATAGAGAAGTGGATCATCTATCTATTCGCATCAATGAGTGATGCGACCTTGTATGTAAAGAAATTGAAAAGAAGAAGCTTTGGCTATCTCTTACCAGTAATGATATCAACATGGCTGGCGAGTAGATGCTGAATACGGATCCAATCTGATCGGATGATCCGCCATTTTGTTAAGTAAGGTTAGACTGGATTTTAAATTTGCCTGGGAGCCCCTGATCTAGAGAAAAAGTCAGAAGAAGTAGATGGAGATTCAATGACCCGTGTAGGGGAAAAAAAAACCTAATGACAATTAAGGGTCAAAAAGCATACTCACGTTGTGCGACATGCTGACATTAAGAAGAGAAGAACAGAAGAACACGGTCTTCAGGCAGGTGCTGTCTCCTTGTAGGATCCGCTGCAAAGAAAGTGATTTGCAGCGGTCCTTAAATACTCGGCACAAATCAACGTACTGTGTCGTAAGAGCGTGTGACGTCACGGTGTAAACACCGTGACGTCATCACGCGCATGCGCGGTAAAGGTTAATACGATCTTAAGTGAAGGAAGACCAGTGAAGTTATCACGCGTGTGTGCGTTTAAGGTAAACACGATCTAAAATGATGAAAAATATTAAAACAGATAAGGACATAAAAAAGGATTCAAAGTACATACAACCTGATGTATGTAGAGAGGAAACTAACAGAAGACTTAACTAATAGAAAACATCTGAATGATGTGTGATGAGTAAATGCATATAAAAAAAAGGGTGAATTAAAAAAATGCAAGAAAGCATTTAAAGTGGTGAGAGATGGAAAAAGAAGTAAACAAAGTAATGTAGTCTGCGGTATGTCAGTCAATGTCCTAGTCTGAATATGCATATCTCAAATGCCAAGGATAGACTGTGATGTCGAAGTCACAACATAGTCGGAACTATTCGATTTTATAAGGTTTTGGAAAATGTATACTGACATAGTAGTGGAAAAAGGCCATTAGTAACAGTGGAACTGTCTTTTACCAAAGCTCACAATCTTTAAAATATATTATGTCAATAAATTGCACAAGGAAAAAAAAAAACATCAACAGAATTAATAGGGTTATTAGAATTGTACTTGGAGACTCTAAATGTCACAGGACAAAAATCCTGGACCCGAGAGTGTAAGTATTATATCAGGAGATTCTAAAGAACCAGAGTCAAAAGTCTTGGACCTGAGAGTCAGAGTATGGTTTGCAAGTGACATTTTAGGAGGTCGATCATGTCTTTAGTGAGATTTATAGAAAAAGACCCATGTAAAAGTCTTCGTTTAAACCTAAGGGAGGTAGGGCGTCAAGTCTGTGGATCCAGAATAGTTCTCTTTGTGCAAGTCTCTTTGCATTATCTCCTCCTCTTGGCAAGTTTTTCATGATTTCTAAGACCACCCATCGGATCTGTGAGATGTTGTGTCGGTTCTCCTTAAAGTGCCTAAACACTGGTGACTTCTGATTGCTTGTTGTTATATTCGATTTATGTTCTGTGAGCCTTTCCTTTCAAGGAAATTTCAAGGCGTAAATCAGATTTTTGCTGTCACAAGTTGCAAAGTCTTTTAAAGGGATTTTCTTGCCACTGTTCGGATGTCGAATGTGGTCTCCTTTTAAAATATTCGAGCAGTGTTGGCAATTGAGACAAGCGAAGGTGCCATGTTTTGGTTTGGCCAAGAACGTTTGCTGTTGGCTCTTTTGTTTTTCAGCTCTGATGAGTGAGTCTCTGAAATGTTTGCCCCTTTTATAGGGCCAACATTGGAGGTTCTCGAAATAATTTATTCAGATTGCTATCAGACTTGATGATGTCCCAATTCTTTAGAATTATCTTTTTAATCTGGAAACTCTGACTTGAAAATTTGAGTGTGTGTATCAATCTCGTGTTTTCCTTTTTTGGTTTTTCTCTCAATAGCTCTTTTCTCTCCAAGGTTATGGTACGTTCGATGGCTTTATTGATGGTAGAATCCGGGAATCCACTTGTCTGGAATCTTGTACGCATTTTTTCAAATTCATGTGACAATTGAGTTGCGTCTGAAGTGATTATTTTGGCTCTTAGGCATTGACTGTAAGGTAAGTTCTGTTTCAAATGAGATGGATGAAAACTTGCGAAATGCAAGGTGCTGTTAGCCTCTGTGGGTTTTCTATATATTTTTGTGGTGAATGTGTTGTCTGATCTGGCGATGTCCACATCCAGAAAATGTATTTGTGGGTTACCTATTTCCAACGTGAACTGAATCTTTCTATGGCATCCATTGAGGTAAACAAAAAATTGCATGAAAGCCAGCCACCCATTCATGCCAAAATGCATTCAGGTCTCCTAGGACACTAAGCACAGGGAGTTCCGGGCACCTCCCTCACTTCCTGTCCACCACAGACACTCAAGCGTCAGAGGCGGTCTTCAGTACTGAAGCCCGCCAAAAGGCAAACGAACAAAGGGACCAAACCTGGTTTGGTGCACAGAAGCAAACACTAGAAGGACCTTTCCAAAAATAAATGGTGAAATAAGTCTATCAGAACCTGTTTTTACAGAGGGGGCTCAGACGCTATCTTGAAAAACATGGCTCTGGTGGATTTTAGCTACCGGAGCGTTTAAACAGGTAAGGAAAATCATGGTAATACCACTGCCACTAGCCATTCTGAGAAGAAAGGGTAGCATTTGAGTGCTACATGAGTTTTCTAGGCATAGGGAATACTAGGTATTCCCTCCAGCACTCTGCTGTAAGGCAGTGTGTGCTGGGTCTAGCAATTTAAAAAGACTAGCAAAGTCAATTTAACTTCACATTCACTGGGAGACAGTAGTCAGTCCCAGAGACGGTATTTAAACCTTGGGAAGTCTGAAAGACATCCCTGTGCCACTGCACTGAGGATGCTGTGTGACACACAAGAAAAGACAATGCCTATGGAGTTGTCTAAAACTCCATATCCAAAGAACACAAAAGTAAAACCCACATCATAATACATGAAAGAGTGGGAAAAAAAGGCTCATACTCTTTCCAGGTAAAAATGAAAGTCCTAAAAATCCATCAAAGTTGCTGGGGGTCTCAAAAGGTAAGGGAAATTACCACATTTATGATAATTCTCCCTAACACTTGTCCCCCTAGACTAAGGGACAGGAGGATTTAATCCACTCCTGGATGAATCTCCTTACTCCAGTCGGTCAAACATCCTGGAGAGACCATCAGCATTTTGGTGGTTACACCCTGACCTGTGTTCAATGGTGAAATCAAACCCATGCAAGCTGATTGACCATCTCAATAGTTTAGGATTTTCCCCTTTTATTTGCATCAACCATCTCAAGGGTTGGTGGTCAGTCTGAATCACAAAAGTAGATCCATACAAGTATGGCCTAAACTTCTTCAGTGACCACACAATACCAAAACATTCTCTTTCAATGGTTGCCTACCTTGTTTCTGGTTCCTTCAGCTTCCTGCTGATGAAGCAAATGGGGTGCTCGCTACCTTTCTCATCCAGCTGACTCAGAACTGCACCTATACCTGTATTGGAAGTATCTGTTTGCACAATGAAGGTTTAGTTGTAGTCAGGAGCTCTTAAGACTTAGGCTTGACAAAGGGCTTTCTTAAGTCCTTTAAATGTTCGAGTGCGCTCCTCATTCCACCTGACCTTTTTGGGAAATTTGGGAGAGGAGACTACATTCAAGGGAGAAGCTATGGACCCATAGTTCTCTATGAAGTTCCTATAGTAACCAGTGAGGCCTAGGAAGGGTTTGAGTAGTAGGGGTGGCCCAGTTTTGTACAGCTTGTACCTTGCTAGGCAATGGCCTGATTTCACCTCCTCCTACCTCATGTCCAAGTTAGACCACTTTACTCTGACCAATTTGCCACTTACTTGCATTTATGGTCAGATGAGCCTGCTCAAGAGCCTGCAAAACATATCTAAGTGGTCAACATGCTCTTCCCAAGTAGGGCCGAAGACTGCAATGTCATCCAAGTATGCCATGCAGAAGTCCTCCATCCCATTCAGAACTTGATTAACCATCCTTTGTAATGTTGCAGGTGCATTCTTTAGTCCAAAAGGTATTACCCTAAACTGGTAGAGGCCTGCTGGGGTCGAGAATGCAGTTTTCTCCTTGGCATGGTCTGTCAGGGCTATTTGCCAATAGCCTGACGTGAGATCAAATGTACTGAGGTATTTGGCTGAACCAAGTTTGTCCACCAGTTCATCTGTCCTTGGTAAAGGATGGGCATCAGTCTTTGTGACTGCATTAAGAGCTCTATAGTGCACACAAAATCTCAACTCTTTGGCACTAGTACAACTCTACTAGACCATGGACTGGTAGATGGTTCTATTACCCCGAGATCAGGCTTCTTGTTGACCTCTTCCTTTATGTGGGTTCTTACATGATCTGACATCCTGTACCCTCTGCTTTTAAAAGGTAAACAGTCACCAGTGAGAATATCATGTTGGCCCTAAGCTGTCAACCCTGGTGATAGTGAAAACAGGGAGGCAAACTGATTTAACAGAAACTTGCACTCCTCCTTTTGTTTCATTGTCAGATTAGAAGAGAAATTGACTCCTTATATCTTCTCATCTAAAGGCTATCCTCTGAGTAGGTCGGGTAGAGGTTCACTCTCTTCCTCCTCTTGAGCTGAAGCTAGAAGCAAATCTCCTGCTTCTGGTCTTGAGACATAAGCTTTTAGACGTTGGTGTGAAAGCCTCTGGGAGCCTCATTAGGATTGCCTAAGTCCACCAGATAGTTGATCTCTTCAAGTTTTCCCACAACCTTCCAGGGTCCGATCCGTTTGTCCTGTAAGGCCCTCTGCCAAACCATGTTGGCCGTCTGGTCATGCCAATGCTTCACCAGAGCCTGACCTGCTTTCAAGTTATCTGATGCTTCTGCCATCATGTGTGACATTCTCCTCCGGAGACCTATCACATAGTCAGTGACTCTCACTGGCTTGAGCGAAGGAGCACTCTCCAACCCCTCCTTAATTAGGGCCAAGGGACCTCTAACTGGATGGCCATAGAGCTCAAAGGGACTAAATCCAACTCTCTCCCGAGGGACCTCTCTATAAGCAAATAGAAGGCATGGCAGTAGAAGGTCCCACTTTCTCATAAGGGGTTCCTCTAAAGCATCTATCATGCTCTTCAAAGTACGGTTAAACCTCTCTACCAATCCATTTGTCTGGGGATGGTAGGCAGTTGAGAACTTGTAAGTCACTCCACAGTTCTTCCTCATGGCCTGCATGTAGTAGGACATAAAATTGGATCCCCTGTCAGAGATGACTACCATAGGAAAACCTACCCTGGTAAAAATACCAAGTAGGGCCTAAGCAACAGCCTGAGCTGTAACAGTCCTCATAGGTATGGCTTCAGGGTATCTAGTAGCATGGTCTACTACAACCAGGATAAACCTGTTGCCTGAAGAGGTTGGGGGGTCTAAGTGACCAACAATGTCGATTCTACCCTCTCAAAAGCGACTCCCACCACTGGGAGAGGCACCAAGGGTGTCACATTCATGGCTCCACTCTTGCCAGATGTCTGACAAGTGTGACAGCTCCTACAGAATTTATCTACATCAGACCCCAACTAAGGCCAGTAGAAGTAAAGAGAAAGCATTTCCTTAGTCTTCTTGAAACTCAAGTGACCAGCCAAAGGAATCTTGTGGGCTAACTGTAGGAACTGGCGTCTAGTCTCTAGAGGCACTGCAAGTCTCCTGTAGTGCCCAGGGATAGACTCAGTTGGTTCACTGTAGAAAAGGCCATCTTCCCAGTATAACCTATGCTTCCCTGGCTCTTGCCCTTCCAGCTGGGAAGCTGCCTGTTGGCAACGGCCTTCAAGAGTAGGACACTCTCTTTGACCTCTGCTGAAGTCTGCCCTAGAGGGGCCACCTTCTACCAGTAAAGTCTGCAGCTCAGGATGGTCTGCAGGATCCAGATCTCCAACAGGGGGAAGGTCTTCTTCCAGCTCTGAATCTTCAGCAGCTGATTCAACCAGTCCTGGTTGTTCCTCACACTCAGCTGCAGCTGGTGGAGGAGTCACAGGTGTGACTTTGGGCAGTCCTCTCTGGGATGTCCTTGTTGGTAGCACAGGAGTGATGGCTGTCTTTTTCTTGGAGTTTTTGGGTTTCCCCTTTTCTCCAGCATTGGATCTTTCATGGATTCACATGCTTAGAATATTCCCCGTCGTCAGGCTGGTAATCCCCGGTACATAATATAGACCCTTTCCCGTAGGAAAACTTTTTCGACGCTTAGGCGTCCTATCCACCTCGTTTTGTATCATGCGTGCCCGCGCCGTCAGGACGCCATGATATGAATACAAGACCCGCCCCCGCGCTCCCTCAGATTTCAACCGTCTTTCAAAGTAGTGGGATCCTCGCGGTTACTGCTAATTGAAGCTAGGTTGTGTTTTCGCTTCGGCGAAGTTACGTTCTAAAGAAAATATGTCTGGAAAAGCTTTATTCCTTCCTTGTGCGACATGTGGACTCAAAAATGTCTATGAAGGTGATGCCCACATGGATTGTATCTACTGTCTCCACCCGCACCACACGGCGGATACATGCGAGATATGCCAGGGTTTCTCCCAAAAAAACCCTTAAAGACCGAAAAAGGAGGTTGGTCGACTGGCTTAACGACGGAGCGGGGGCCTATCCGGCACCAGAAGTTGGCTCCACGACCTCCAGGAGCAAGTCGGAACCTCCCTCGAAGAAGGTGAGGCCTGTCGAAAAATGTCCTGCGGACAAGCATGCGGGGAAGCATGCTGGGTCTTCCTCATCACACAAAAAGTCCTCCTCCTCCTCATCCTCTAAGACGGAGAGGCAAGCAGCATCAAAATCCTCCTCAGGGGACCGTCCTAGGTCTTCCGTGAGTCGAGACGCTTCAGCAGGGAAGTCGGCAACGAAATCGGCTACGAAGTCTAAAGGCTCGGTGCCGGCGACTGGCTCGTCGACACCGGTATCGCTGACGATGCCAATTACTATTCAGGCAGCAGCAGTGGGGATTCCTTCGTCGACGGGGACTCAATTTATGGCCTGGCAGCCAGAGGTTTGTGAACCGGCCCCCCCTGAGGTCCTGCTGCAAGACACGGCCTTGCCGGGGTCGTCGATGGAAGGAGAAGGTGACATGGTTATGCAGCCGTCGGACTTGGGCCTACGGCCTTCCAATACGTCGACGACGAGTGCGAGTGGGGGTGTGGTCCCTCTATCCTCGACGTTGCTGACCCCCCAGACGGTTTTGTCTCTGGATGTGCTTAATACACTTCAGAAGCACCTGCAGCGTCTGGATACGCAGATCCCTCAGCCTGGCAATTCATCATCGATATTTTCTGCACCTTCCGTCGATGAACAAGCTCAAGCAGCTCGCACGACGACCAAAAGCCCTTCGACCTTCCAGGTGGTGAAGGATCGTCCTCGAGCGCAGGAGGAGGGTGAGCTATCGGAGTCCGATTCTATACGAGGTGACTCGGGGTCGGACATCTCCCTGTCACCTTCGAGAGACCCAACATGGAATTCGGATGTAGAGGTAGAGTCTACGAGGAGCCAGGCACAACCGTCTCCGCCGGATGATGTGGGAGCCTTCCATGCAATGATGGGAAAAGCGTGTTCCGAGTTCGGCTTAATTCCTGAGGAGCAAAAGAAAGATTGCTTTCTTTTTGATCACATGGTTCAAAGGAGGAAATCGGTCTTTGCCATCCCAATCCTGGACCACGTATGGCAAGAAGGCCTCAAGACGATGCGTCATCCGTTCTCGGAACCGGCTATTAAGGGGCGTATTGAGAAAAAGTTTAAAGCTCCGGAGTCCACTCCAAAATGTCTAACATCACAGCCACTGTCAGACTCTGTGGTATCGGCGGCAGCGGCTAGGAAGGCCAGAGTACAGCAAAAATGTTCAACCCCTCCAGAAAGCGAGGCAAGAAGACAGGACGCCTTCGGGAAAAAGGTGCTCTCAGTCGGCGCCACGACGGTAAGAGCAGCCAACTCCTTGGCGATTGTATCGCGTTACGATAGGGAGATGTGGCATAAAATAGCCCCTATCCTAGAACACCTGCCGGAAGAACATCGCAAAGCAGCCATGTTACTAGTACGGGATGGTGAGGAGGCCTCGAACCATGCAATTAATATTGCGGTGGACCTAGCAGAGTCGGGGTTCAAACAAATCAATCATGGTGTAGTACTTCGTCGACAAGCGTGGCTCAAATGTACTACTTTTAGACCTGAAGTCCAGTACAAAGTTCTAGACATGCCATGTGAAGGAGAACATCTGTTTGGAGACAAGGTCGATGAAGCCTTGAAGGGGATGAAGGAAGACACGGATACCGCTAGGTCTCTGGGCGCCCTCCAGACAGGTAGAAGTTTTCGTTCTTTTCGCCCCTTCATGGGCGCCTCCGGAAACTCCCGCTTTGGAGCCTCTAGGGACCGTGGATTTAACAGGCCCTCATACTCTTCACAAGGCTACAGACGGGCATCCCAGTCGGCACGTAGAGGCAGAGATTATCAAGCCTCCAGATGTCGAGGCTTGGGTCCCTCGTCGACGGGGGACAAGCAAACCAGCAACCAATGACGGCCTTCGGAACGTCCTGGGGGGTCGAGTCGCTCATCATATCGACCAATGGGAATGCATCACCACAGATCGATGGGTTCTGGACACGGTTCGCATGGGTCATGCGCTGCAATTCAAAAACAAGCCTCCAAGTCTTCCGCCAGTGTTTTCGGCCCAGCCCCACCTTCGAGTTCTAAGACAAGAGGTGGCGCTTATGCTACAAAAAGGAGCGGTAGAACGGGTTCCTGTGGCACAGGAAGGACAAGGGGTTTACTCCCGGTTCTTCGTCGTCAAGAAGCCAAATGGAAAATGGAGGCCCATTCTCGACCTGAGGGTACTCAACAAATGGATAAAGAGCTCAAAATTCAAAATGCTAAAGCTCCAGGAGGTTATCAGGTCAGTGCAACTCATGGATTATCTGTCGTCGCTAGAACTTCAGGACGCATATTTTCATATCCCAATACGTCCACGACACAGGAAATATTTAAGGTTTGTCGTCGGTCAAAAGCATTTTCAGTTCAAGGTCCTCCCGTTCGGTCTCAAGTCCTCCCCCAGGACGTTCACCAAGTGCTTGGCCCCCATAGCGGCCCATTTAAGGAAGGACGGTCACCATGTCTATCCATATTTAGACGACTGGCTGGTCAGAGGCTCGTCCATGGAACAAACACGAAACAGTCTGGGGGCCACAATGTCCCTTTTACAGAAACTGGGCTTCGCGATAAACTTCAGCAAGTCCTCCGTAGAGCCCTCGGGGACCTTGGTCTTTCTAGGAGCGGAGTTTCATACGCACTCAGGCCTTGTAAAACCATCCAGCGAAAGAACACAAAAGCTACTAAGCAAGGCATCGGAATGGAAATGCGGTACCAGGGTGTCGGTGCGCAAATACATGTCCCTGCTAGGGACCATGTCGTCCTGCATTCCGTTGATAAACAACTGCCGCCTGTTTATGAGACCTTGCCAGGAATTTCTAGCGGACCGTTGGATGCAGAGCCAAGGTCGCTGGTCCGACAGACTGGTCATTGACGAACAACTGGTACAAGCACTCCGCTGGTGGAGAGTTTCTACTCATCTAACGAAAGGAATGCCTCTGGTAGAACCGGAATTCCAGAAGACGGTGGTGACGGATGCATCGCTGAGCGGATGGGGAGCTCATCTGGAGACGTTACAAGTACAAGGCCGGTGGTCGTTACAAGAGTCCTCCCTGCATATCAACCTGCTAGAACTGAGAGCAGTGCGGTGGGCTCTAAAATCCTTTGTTCCTCAACTGAGAGACTCTGTGGTGCGTGTCATGACGGACAACACGACTACAATGTTTTACTTAAGGAAACAAGGAGAAACACGTTCCAGGTCCCTGTCAACGGAGGCACAGAAAATCTGGCATTGGGCCCTGCAACACAACATGCTCATCTTGGCGTTCCACCTACCAGGAGTGAGAAATGTGGAGGCAGATGCCCTCAGCAGGGAAATGAACGAGGTTCACGAATGGGTGCTGAACGACCAGCAACTACAACATGCATTCAAGAAGTGGGGACATCCTTCCATCGATCTGTTCGCGACGAAGGACAACAGAAAATGCCCGCAGTATGCAAGCAGATGGCCTCAGCAGGGCTCACTGGGAGATGCGTTCTCCTTCCCATGGACGAACAAATTCCTGTACGCATTCCCTCCTTTTCCTCTTATCCGGAGGACGTTGCAATGGATCCTCAAGTACCCATGTCGGTTGATTTTGGTAGCCCCGTATTGGGCCAGACAAGTGTGGTTCTCAGACCTGCTGCACTTGGCTGCGGCAGAGCCAATGAGGTTCAAGAAGATCCCCAACCTTCTGTCTCGACAGGAGGGTGTCGTCTGGCATCACGACCCGGACAGCCTCAAGTTGACGGCCTGGCTCCTGACTTTGCCGAATTTGGCCAGCTAACGATTCCGGAGGAGTGTCGTCGTATTCTGCAAGCGGCAAGAGCACCTTCCACAAACACTTCATACTCGTACAAATGGAGGAGTTTCTGTCAGTGGTGTGGGGATCAACCAGGTTTGGATCCGCAGTTGATTATGCCGGAACAGCTCCTTCCATACTTGCTGTTCTTAGCTCAAAAAGGCTTATCGGTGTCGTCGATAAAAGTACACCTGGCCGCCATCTCCAGGTTTACAGGTCAACGACATTCCGCACCGTTATTCGGCGACCGCCTGATTAAGCACTTCCTTAAAGGGTTGTTCAGGAGTTTTCCCTCCCGAGAAGAGATTTTTCCTCCGGTGTGGAGCCTCAATCTGGTGTTAGCGTCTCTTATGAAACCTCCTTTTGAACCAATGTCATCGGCGTCTCTGAAGTTTTTGTCCTGGAAATTGGCCTTCCTGGTGGCCATCACTTCAGCCCGACGTGTTTCGGAAATCCAAGCTCTAATGGTAGACCCACTATACTTAAGATTTTTTAAGAACAAGGTGGTCCTGGCCACTAACCCACAGTTCATACCGAAAGCGCCTTCAGTGTTCCATAAACATTCCTCTATTGTCTTACCTACGTTTTTTCCAGAGCCATGCTCGGGAGCAGAGCGCACGTTACACACATTAGACGTGAAGAGGGCTCTCAAGTTTTATCTTCATCGCACGCAACCTTTCAGGGAAACGAGGCAATTGTTCCTGGCCTATGGTCTGGGTACTAAAGGCAAAGCCATTTCAAAGCAAGGACTGTCAAGATGGGTATCGTCTACCATTTCGTACTGCCATTCCAAGGCTGGGAAGCCTCTTTCGCGACGCCCAAGAGCTCATTCCACTAGAGCGGCGGCATCGTCGATGGCGCTGTGGTCTGGAGTCCCTCTGGGGGACATCTGCATGGCGGCTACGTGGGCGGCTACACACACGTTTACCCGCCATTACTGCCTGTCACAACAACATGCCGAAGATACTCGGATGGGACAGGCGGTGCATCGACACCTATTCCAATAAGGTAAGCCCCGGTTGAGGGGTTAGATCTGGTTGCAATTATGATTGAATATTGTTCGTTCTCTATGTTAACTATTGCTGATGGGTGCACGACCATAGAGAACTGGCATTGTGAGGAAAGTATGTGAGTTTGCATGCACGCCTCCTCTCTTCGGGATGGTACTGCTATGTAATCTATTCTAAGCATGTGAATCCATGAAAGATCCAATGCTGGAGAAGGGAATAGTTTCTTACCTGTAACTCCATTTCTCCAGCATTGGTATCTTTCATGGATTCACATGCGCCTGCCTGCCTCCCCTGGCCATGCAAACTGGTTTCCCCACTACTTTGGGGGCCGAAATCTGAGGGAGCGCGGGGGCGGGTCCTGTATTTGTATCATGGCGTCCTGACGGCGCGGGCACGCATGATACAAAACGAGGTGGATAGGACGCATAAGCGTCGAAAAAGTTTTCCTACGGGAAAGGGTCTATATAATGTACCGGGGATTCCCAGCCTGACGACGGGGAATATTCTAAGCATGTGAATCCATGAAAGATACCAATGCTGGAGAAATGGAGTTACAGGTAAGAAACTATTCCCTTCTTCCTTCTTCTTGGAAATAGCAGTCTGTAAGTCCTTTGGACTGGGGGTTATCGTTTCCTCTATAATTTCCCCTAGAGAGCCTTTTAAGGTACTCTCTCTGGCCTTCCTTGTCTGCTCCCGTTTCCTTTTGCTGGAAGGCCTGATTTTTTAAGTCATTCACCAACAGGACTCTCCCAGGTACTTCACTCTGCACACTAACAGGTATCGTGACAGTCATGTCATTGCACTGGATGAGAGCTGGTTACTGTGGAAGCATTTGAACAGGGCCTCTAACAAGCTTAGTGAGGTATTTGTGTTCCTTAGCAACATCATCTACCTTGAAAAAAGATTCACCCACTACACTAATGCTGGCCTCAGTGTCTCTGATGGCAGGTGTCTCCTGACCATTCACAAGTACACTGTCTTTGTAATACTCTTTAGTATTGTCTGGGAGGGAATTATAGACATCTAAGTCTGTTGTTCCCACAAACCCAGGGACACTAAAGAAACACTGGCTGAGACTTCCATGGGTTCCTCAGCCAGTAGGTGAAAGTTTCCACTTGCCATTTGTACTTCTTCCTCTGGGGAGAAGGCTAGGGAGACAGTGTGGATCCCTGAAGGTTTACTCTTACATCTGGGATCCCCTTTCACATGGTCAGTTGACCCACAAGCAAAACATTTCACAAATGTTTTGATAAATGGGGGTTTGGTCTGACCTCGCTCTGGTTTAGCACCAGAGGTTTCACTAGCCTGATTCTGTTTCCCAGGTGGTTTACCCTTCTTATGTATGTGGCCCTCTTTTGGATTGGAGGTATTGGAATTCTCTTTGTTATCTTTCTTGTGCTGCTTTCCCTCCTCCTTCTTCTGAGTAGCCCCAGAATCCGTGTGAGTTGCGCTGTTGGCAACCCACAAGTCAGCAGCCTTTGCTAACTTCTTTGGATCAATTTCCTTGGAATCAGCCAAGTGCTGTCTGAGCTCAGGAGAGCAGGCATCATAGATAGACTCTAACATGAACAGATTTCTTATACCTTCATAAGTGTTAACTCTGTAACCCTTAACCCAACCATCTAAGTTCTTCAAACATTCACACACCCACGTAGCCCAAGGGGTGCCATCATGCTTTTTGAGGGTTCCAAACCTCTTAAGATACTGGGAAGGAGTTTTCCCAAACCTAACTATCAAAGCTAGTTTCACATTTTCATACTCCATCTTGTCTATTTCCCCCACCTCCATTACAGCATCAGTTGCAACCCGGGGTAGCCTAGACAAGAGCCAAAGAATCAGCTTATTCCCTGTAATTTCCTGAATCCCATTGTTATATTCAAAAGCAGCCAACCAATCCAAAATATCAAGCTTAAACTCATACATACTTACTGCATCTTTCGGCATGCAATGCCTCTTTGGACTGGAAGACCTAGAAGACTCTGGGAGAGAACCATTCTCAAGAGACAATTTCTTCATTTCAAGAGCATGTTGCAATTCCATTTCCCTTAGTTTAAGTTCTTGATGTCTACTTTAAGTTTGTGCTTGGAGCCTTTTGAACTCTAACTCAAGTCTTAATCAGAATACAGGCGAACGGGTCAATGCGCCCAGCATGCCTCCTTACTGTTCATTCACGATTCACACGAAGATTCAAGTACCCCACCCAATTTTTCACAAAACTTATATTTATGATTTGTAGCATCTATTTGCTTGGTAGTATAGGTCTGGTGCTGAACATCATTAGTTAAATATAAATCAATGTAGGTTTGCACAATAAACAGGGGCAAGTTAAGTTTCTTGCATATACATAAATAGTCAACATAGTACAGTTTGTACTGTCGATACATAAAGAGAGCGACAGGGGTCATATCACATGAACAAATGAAACAAGTATACAGAATGTATATCGGTACAAGAAAGTGAAAAAACATTAGTGACACTGTGGTTTGAGAGTATGTGTTCATGTGATATGACCCCTGTCGCTCTCTTTATGTATCGACAGTAGAAACTGTACTATGTTGACTATTTATGTATGTGCAAGAAACTTAACTTGCAGAAGTCATCTTCCTTCAGCTCGGCTTAGGTTCTTTCGTTCCAGTGGTCGACTCTGCCTTCCAAGACCCAGAGAGCTGTCTTTTAAATAGTTTTCTCCCATTCATTCCAGCCTAGCTGCCTCTCACCCAGCACGGTGGCTGTCCTTGCCGGACAGTCAGCCAGCCAATCATTCCAAAGTGCATTCAGGTCTCCTAGGAGACTAAGCACAGGGAGTTTTGGGCACCTCCCTCACTTCCTGTCCCTCTCCTGGCAGCGTTTATCTGCACCCAAAAGACCACTCGTTTGTCACATTTACCATAATGTCACTGGTTCAAAACAGCTCTTTCTCAAGTGTTTGCAGACACTATGAGTGCGAGACACTAACTACATCGAGTGTCCATTTGGTGGAGAATACAGGGATCACGCTTCAATTGCCCTAACCCCCTGAGCCAACTGGCCTGTATTAAATCCGGCTGGGAGAAAACAACACTTTGGTGGAAAAAAGGAAAAAGGGAAACAACTGCCAGATATAACAACATCGTAACCAAGAAGGAACTTTGTCCTTGGCGCAGCCCTGCCAATATTGCATGAAGAGACTAGATTTGAAGCCAACATACCTTGGAAGTGGCTTTCCGGGAAACACACTTGATCTACTGAAATTTGACACCCTGTAAAGCGAAAGAAACTAGCACTTGAAAATTGGACAGCAGTCAATTCACATTAACTTGAATTCTCTTTGTATTAAGAACTGTTTTTGTTTGTAATATATATGTCCTGATGAGGTGCACCAGATGGAAACTGTACAGGCCACTCTGGTTGCCCGAAACTCGAGTCGACAACACCATAGAGCCCACTCCTCGCGGAGTTGGCTCTAACTTGGGTCTACATAGACAAAATGTGGTAATTGATATGTGTTCAAGAGCAACCACTTTGGAAAATTTACCGTTTTTTATTCTTAAAATATTGTTAACTAGGCACTTTGAGCAATTAAGGTACTAACCCAAATAGATGGGAGGTTCTCAGTTACAGAAAAAGAATTATCAGGATTGGGATTTTTGCACAAGTACGAGTGGTGTTTTGTATGTATGGGGATGAAAGAGCATGTGAGGAATGATATGTGAGATGTGAATTTTTTGTTGGTGTGATAAAATGTGTGTTTTGACAATTGGTTTTTAATAAATGTGTTATTAATGTATTTGATGTGTTTCTTTGTAAATGTTTTCCATGATTATAGTATGATCAAATAAACAAAATAAATGAATTCTGACATGCTGTCCTTTGTCTAGGACATACTCCTCTTAAATAGGGTTGTTGCTTTGGAAGGTATTATGTGCCGTTTTTACGCATGAATTGCACGAATCAACAATAGGAGGGTGTGTACTTATTTACGGATAATTACAGTTTTGTATGGCTCCTAGGGGGACTGAGCACAGGGAGTTTCAGGCACCTCCCTCACTTCCTGTCCACCGCAGACACTCGGGTGCCAGAGGCTGTCTTCAGTACTGAAGCCCGCCAAAGGCAAACAAACAAAGGGATCAAACCTGGTTTGGCACGTTGAGACAAACATTAGAAGGACCTTTCCATAAAGAAATTGTAAAAAAAGTCTATCGGAACCTGTTTTACAAAGGGGGCTCAGACGCCATCTTGAAAAACATGGTTCCGGTGGATTTTAGTTACCAGACCGTTTAAACAGGTCGCGTCGGGAACATCATGGTAATACCACTGCCACCAGCCATTCTGAGAGGAAAGGGTAGCATTTGAGTGCTACGTGAGTTTTCTAGGCATAGGCAATACTAGGTATTCCCTCCAGCATTCTGCTTTAAGGCAGTGTGTGCTGGGCCTAGCAATTTAAAAAGACTAGCAAAGTCAATTTAACTTTACATTCACTGGGAGACAGTAGTCAGTCCTAGAGAAGGTATTTAAACATTGGGGAGTCTGAAAGACATCCCTGTGCCACTGTACTGAGGGTGCTGTGTGACACACAAGAAAAGATGATGCCTATGGAGTTGTCTAAAACTCCATATCCAAAGAACATAAAAGTAAAACCCACATCAAAATACATGAAAGTGTGTGAAAAATGGCTCACACTCTTTCCAGGTAAAAATTAAAGTCCTAAAAATCCAGCCAAGTCGCTGGGGGTCTCAAAAGGTAAGGGAAATTAGCACATTTATGAGAATTCTCCCTAACAGCCCCCTCGGCCACCTTTGTCTCCCTTCCCACGTTTTGCCCTCCCAGTCATGGCACAGATGGAATGGTGCAATGGGGGGTGCAGCAGATAATTGACCCCGGCAATTGGAGTGAGTGGGCAGGGTACGTGATGTTAACGTATATGCGTGCCCCAGTAAGGCTCAGTGTGACCCGTGGTGGAAAATGGACTGGTCTCACAACGCTCAGGCACCCCAAAAAAAAAACAACGTGTACCCAACCCCTTGATTGCCCACGTGTGATGAAAAAACGTCCTGCAGTACGGGGTGGCACCCAGCAACACAAAAAATGTGTACACGGGGAACACGTACGCTACTATGAGCCCAAAAATGGGGTACGTGACACACGGGGGCAACCACAGAATGACAAATGCGTGTGCGACTCGCCGTCTGCCTCCTAAAACACACGCGTAGGCAACTCCCCCCCAAAACAAGAATTACACACTGCCACAGTAGTGAAGTATTCACGTGCGAACCCACAAAGAGGTAAAGTTCACGCGTCCTTCCCCACACAAAGCACGTACAGTGCACTGTTGTCCTACGCAGACCTTTATCCCGGTACTGAACGGCAACGTCAGGGCGCGACACGTAACTTACGCGCTCAGGGCCTTTCCTCTGTTTTCACGCCAATGCACTGTTTCCGCACGTGCAGAGTCACTTTGTTTCAGGCTGGCCACGCGAAAGAACACTGAAGACCCACTCTCCTGCCTATAAGGCCATTTACCTGCCTCCAACTGCCCTAAGCTGCCTCCTACAAGCCTTCTGCTACTGCCAGCCCACTCTGAAGCCATTGCCAGTGATCCTGTTGTTGTGACCACCTCTTCTGATCATGAAGACTCCCGAGTACCATACCACCGCTCCACAGCCCAGCCCCAGGACCACCTTGCCCACCCATACCTGCCTCGTGGTTTGCCATGTCCGACCCAACACCATCTGAGGCAAGTGGCAACACCCCGGCAGAGAGGCAGAGCGCTGTCAGCTTCTCATCCAAGGAAGTTGGCATCCTGGTGGAGCAAGTCCTGGGGCAACATGATACCCTCTTCCACAGCCCCTCGCAAGTCGGCAATGAAGAGGACGGAAGAAGATCTGGGAGTACATCGTGGGTGGCATCAACACGCAGGGGGTGGCAACCCGCGACTACCAACATGTCCTCAAGTGCTGGGAAGACGTCAAGTCCAGGACCCACAACAAGGCCTGATGCTTCCTCAAGGCAGTTGATGATCAAGCGAGGCGCCAGGGCCGGTTGACCACCGACGAGATGAGGGTCCTGGAGCGGTTCTACCCAGCGCAGTACCGCCAGGTCTTGGAGTCGGTGCTCCATCTGGAGTCGACTGGTAAGTGTTCATGTGTTCTTGTCCACCACAGTGCATGCGCATGTTGACGTGTGGCTGGAGTGTGCACCTTGGTCTTATGTCTGACATGCCTCCTGTACAGATGTCTGTGTGCATGTCCCTGACAGTGCTGCATGTTCGTCCATTCAAGCGTGTCCCACAACAATGGTGTCTGTGTTTCAATGCGTGATGCACACCGGCATGTAACGATGCGCACATGTTTGCATACCTGTGTCTGGACTGGAGCATGCGAGAGGTGTGACACATGGGTGCTTATGTCACCATCATGGACATGCATGGTGTACATGTGTGTGTGTCTGAGTAGTGAGTGTGTGACTTCTCAACACTCCGGGATGTATTTTACTAGAGTTCTTGATTTGAGATTGCCTCACGCTGCCAATTTGCCCTCGAGTGCACTGTGACGTGATATCTCCATGGCCTGCCTCATGACTGTCAGGTGATGTGTATGAATGAGATGTGTATGCCCCATGATGTTTTTGAGCTGAATACATAATTGTGATCTTGTGTCAGTGCCTTGGCCAAGGATGTGAATGTGTGTTGTGAATGACAGACATGTTTGTGAATGTGTGTGAATGGCACTTCACTGTGTGTAGTGGAGGGTGATAACGGTTGTGACCTATGACAGTGCCACTGATGTACATTTGCATTGTGACAAACACACATACACACATATGTTCAGTACCCTGATGTTTGTGTTCTATGTTTCCCTATCCACAGCGACGATGGGAGAAGAGGGCGGAGGAGGCACTGTGGAGCACCGCAGCAGGGATGCCTCCACCGGGCACAGACACAGGGCCCAGTCATCCTCCCAGGCACCGTCATCTTCCGGAAGTGAGGAGACTGGGGCTGCTTCCGTGCTGCTGAGGGGATGCCCGAGAGGGCGAAGTTGGTTGTGGGCTCCTCAGCAGTGGGAGGGACAGTTGAGACCACACAGGGGTAATCCGATGCAGAAGAAAGTGGGGGGTCATCCAGGTTGTTGGTGGTGGAGAAGGAGGAGGAGGCCACATCAGCCCAGCCCATGGGGCACAGCGGGAGTGATGATGTAGGTGTGACTGCAGCAGTCCAGGGTCAGGGGCCGGAGGCAGTGCAGGTTGCCGTGGAGGTGCCTGTGCCTAATCCTGTCCCTGGTAATAAGACTGCAGGAGTATGCACCTGCGGGAATGCCCCATCGTCAGGGCTCCATCCCAAGTGACACACCGTGGCTTCAGATCTCCTTTCCCAAGTGTTGGACATTTGGTGCACGGAAGTATACAACCCCATGCCTCCAGTAAGTCTGCTTTCCTGTCCCGACCTTTTGGAGTTAAACGGCGCATACAAAAGCCTCATGCTATGGCTTTGTCTACACGCGTTCGTTCGTTCGTTCGTTCGTTCGTTCGTTCGTTCGTTCGTTCGTTCATTCATTTGTTCGTTCGTTCGTTCGTTTGTTCGTTCTTTCAGAGAATGCTATGGGTTGTCATGGAAACACTGGCTACCAATGCACAGACGTATACCTCCTGGATTACGGCGAAGCGCCATGCGTGCTATCAGCTGTTCATGACTTAAGCTCCGCCCATCCTGCACGGCACTGCTTCTGAATTTGTTTCTGTAAGCTGCTCTACGTTTGAACTCTTGTTTCCTGGTATCTTGACTCCTTGGCCTGAATATCGGATTCCCTGTCCTGTCTCCTGTTTGGCTCTACGTTTGTTTATGGTATTTGACTCAAAACGTTACCTGGACTGCTCCGGTTCTCCTTTGTGCTTCTGCTCTCGTCTGTTGCTGACTACGGACCGCAATACTGGACTGCCTCAGATTTCCCTTTTCGGATTCCTCTTTCGTACTTAACCGCATCTTCACTTCAGCGGTGCTTGGGACTTCACGCATCGGTGTTGGGATTTTCAACTGACACTTTTGAGGACATTGGCGTATCGCCGCACGGATAAAGTACTTGGGTTTAGGCGTCCTCGTTACGGCGGTGTCAGGGATCCTGTTGTGTTTGGACCTCCTTCACAGGGGTCCTCGTGCCGGCGGGAATAGGGGGACTACGAATATCCTGGAACCTTGTTCTTCTACTGCTGCTGTTTCTATGTGCGCCACTCCTCAACTCTTGACAACTTTCTTATCGGTAAACTGAGTGCACGTCAGCGTTCGTGTCTGTGTGATTAGATCTATTGCCTGTGTAACAGTCTGTTCTGTTTTTTTGTTTGTTTTTTTTTTAAACAATTTTATTGATTTTATTTCAACAACCAACACAAACCAAACTTGCAGTACATATTATATAATTTCAAATTTATAT
Organism: Ambystoma mexicanum; assembly: GCF_040938575.1. NCBI lineage: Eukaryota > Metazoa > Chordata > Amphibia > Caudata > Ambystomatidae > Ambystoma > Ambystoma mexicanum. Next base: position 1,285,178,617 of record NC_090934.1, read on the forward strand.
CACTCAATCAGTGTCTACTGCTTCTCCCGTTCCCTTCCACCCATTCGAGCCTACTCTCCTTCACATTCTGTTTCTTCGTCTTGCAGCATGGGTCCCTCTCCTGTGTTCTCTGCTGGGTCCCGATCACTTGACCAGTCTTGCGTGGGCCCAAACAATATGGCTATTAGATGTTTCCAGGCTGTCAAGGTTTCAGCCTCCTCATCCCCTCCAGAATTACTAGCTTCCTGCCATACTGCGGTTTCAGCTTCTGCCCATTTCTTAAGGTCTTTCCACCATGTTTCTATTCTTTGTCTATGGCATGCCATCTAACCCTTAGCGATTCTGTGCTTCGCAAGTATGTATGCCAAATCTTTTCATTTACTTACGCATGTTTACGCTTAAGTTTATGTGGTCTGGGAAACCCTCCTGTCAGGCATGCCCACGCTGTTTCCACCACTATCTTAATCCCTTTTTCTTCTAGCCTATGTGCTACTTCTCCCCAGAATCTCTCAATTGCTGGACATGTCCAGAACATATGCGCCATTCCGGCGTTTTCTTCGTCACATTTGGGGCATGATTGTCGTCCTGCATTTTTAAATTTAGCTATCATCTGGGGTGTCATATAAGCCCTGTGGGTTATATATTATTGTATTTGTTGTAACCTTGCATTCCTTGACACTTTCTTATGGTACCCTTGGGCTCGCTCCCACATCCCATCACTCATTGAGGCACCCACTTCCTCCTCCCAGTCCTGCCTCAGTTGTACCACTTCCTTCCCCACTTTGGACAACACCAGCTCATATATTCTAGATATATTGTGCCCTCCTTCTGCTATGTCATATATTATGTCTATGGTGGCGTCCGGTTGATCTTTCAGTACTATTTCAGACCATGTCTCTTTGATCCGCAGCACCATCCTATGGTATGTAATATATTGTCCCGTATGTAACCCCGTTTCCTCCACCAACATCCCAAATTCTTTTATCCTCCCCTCTTGCCATATATCTCCCATTGTTGCTATCCCTTCCGGTTCCCAATGCTTCCTGATGATCATCATTAGTTGGATTTCTTTTCCCGTCAGTGCAACTAGTGGCACTTGCGGGGAACACAGGACTGGGTTCTCCATTACCTGACAGGCCCCATGCCATATTTCCCATTCCAATATCATCATCTTTGGGCGCTCTTTCATATCTGATTTGGGCAGCCACATCATTTCTTTTCGGAAGAATGGGGCACATTCCAGTCTAAACAGCCTAGATTCTGAGGTTGGTTCTTCTGATAACCATTTTGCCACATATTGTAGTTGGATTGCTAGATAGTAAATTTCATAATTTGGCAGTTTTATAGTCCCTCTATCATGTGAGTTTTTTAGCTTCCAAAGGGCAATTCTGTTCCTCGTCCCATGCCAAATGAATTTCCTACATATGCTATGTATCCTAGCAAAGAATCGCCTTGGTATCAGGTATGGTATGTTCCCAAAATAAAGAAATAGTCTTGGCAGGACAACCATTTTCAGCATTGCCCCTCTTCCCATCATCGCCAAGGGGAGCTTTACCCAGAACTTCATACTATTTTCAATGCTCTTGATCGCTTTCTCAGTATTATGTTGGTGCTCTACCTCCACCGTATGATAGATATCTATCCCAAGATATCTGAACGTATTGACCTCCCATGGTATTTGTAAAACGGGTAATTGATCTAGCGGGATCCCTTTGTATCTACCCAGAGGAAATATACATGATTTTTTAGGATTCACTGCTATGCCAGACAGCAGCGCAAATCGCTCCATAACTTCCAGAACATATTGGAGGTTTTCTTCAGGGTAACGTAAATACAACAGCATATCGTCTGCGTACAAGGAGACTAAGTGCGGTTCCCCTTTTATGGTGATTCCTATTATGTCATACTGCTGCTTCAGGTATATCGCCAGGGGCTCTAGGGCTAGGATATACAGAATAGGGGACCACGGGCATCCCTGTCTAGTACCCCTACTGAGTTGCCACCTCTCCGATATTATTACTCCCATTTTCACCCTGGCCAGTGGTGCACTATATAATAGTTTGAACCATTTAAGATACCCTGGCCCTATCCCATAATTGGTCAGGGCTGCAATCAGCCAGGGCCATTTGACTGAGTCAAAGGCCTTTATTGCATCCAGCGATACAATTCCCATTTCGCCCGTGTCCCCATTATTATGTTCAATAACTCAGTGGAGTCGTCTGAGGTTGTTGGATATATTCCTATTTGGGAAATATCCGGTCTGGTCGGGGTGTATTAATGTATTAATGATCATCCTCATTCTGTTTGCTAGGACCGCTTGTTAGGGAGAATTCTCTGTTTAGGCTGAATTTCCTAACCTAGTGAGTCCCCCAGCAGCTTTGCTGGATTTCTGGAGTTCGTTTTTTTTCTCCTGCCAAGAGTGAGACTCTTTTTCACCCACTCTTGGACATGATTTGTGGTGTTCCTTTGAATGTTAATGTGTTTCATGGGCTATGGGGTCCTTTACTCCATAGGGTCTCATGTGTTTTTCCTATATGTGTTACACAGCACCCTCCGTGCAGTAACACCGGGGTGTCATAGTGACCCCCCACCATAGACTCCATACCCTGGGACTGACTACTGTCTCCCAGGGCATGTAAAGTCACCATTGGCTTTACTAGTCCCAAATTACTAACAGAACCAGTACAAACCATCATATTGTGGACATACTGGTAGGGGCAATTCGATTGCCCCTGGGTCTGTTGTTCGAGGGGGCACTGTCCCGTCCCCCCTCGTCGAGTTTTGGCTGGTGGCAGTGGATACTACTTTTTATATTCAACCGCAAATATATCTCTATGGTATTTTCCCATTGTTCGAGGCTAATACTTTTTTACATAGCCTCTAACATACCGCCGGTTTATTTATTTAATATTAATTCGCCGGTTGGTATTTTCTGCCAAAACTCGGTTTTAAAATGGCGTTTGTGTTCGCCTCTGTAACTCCAAAACCAAAGGTCGAGCCTTTTTTTCCACTTTTGGCGGGCTTGTACACAGAAGCCCTCCAACGTGGTGCCACTCTGTCTGGGTACCACAGGGGGTTTAGGCACCTTGGACTAAGTTGCCTTGCAAACCCAAGTCGCACTCTTGCGTGATTGGCCCAAGTGGTGAGCCACCCCGCTCACCACTTAGCATGTTTGATGACAGCTAGGCTGAATGAATTGGGGTTTTCTGCATAAAAGCAGGGCTTTGGGGACTGGAACTTCAGAAGTCGCCACAGGACCTGAAAATCCGACGAGGGAGAAGCTGAGCCGACCTGCTACGCCGACTCCACCGGTTCAGCCCTGCTGACCCGACTCACCACTTCCCAACGACAGAGGAGATCTCCCTGCTGGAGAGTCTTCTTCCCTTGACTGGTGGGCACAACCAGTTTACCTTCTTTTCTCGCATCCCAGGACGTCTCGTGGTCGAATTGCCCGTGCCAAGCACCCCGGCAACCGGATAGCCACTTACCACTGGACCGCGAATAAAAGGACCGCTCCTTTTAATTGAGAACTCTGCGGCTGGTTTCTTCCCTGGCAGTGCAGCGGACTCCTGTTTTCCTCCCCGACGAGATCCTCTCTTCCCCCGGATGAAGCACTGACGCTGTTTCTAATTATTTTTCCGCTTCTTGCAGTTCATTTAATATCCCTCATTGTAGTCCCTTGGACTTAGCTATGGCTATCCCCCTCACTACCACTTTAAAGGCTTCCCAGAGCATACCAGCTGTCTCAACACTGCCAGTATTGATCTCAAAATAGCTTATTATTTCTTCTCTCAAATCCTCCCTGAAAATTGTATCTTTCAACGCCTCAGCTCTGTAAGTTGGTATCCTTGCCCTTGGGGGTCGGTATTGCCATACCAGAACCAGTGGTGAGTGGTCTGATAGGACCCTTGCTTTATATTCTGTCTGCGCTATTTCTGCCATTAGCTCTTGTGTGGCAAACATATAATCCAGCCTAGTGTGTAAATTTTGTGGGGCTGAGTAATGCGAATTTTGTCCGTCCTGCAGGTGGCGCACCCTCCATGTATCCTCAAACCCGAAATCTATCAGCAGTTACTGCAACGCCCTGGCAGCCGGGTTGGGTCTATCTAATTTGCTATCTGATCCGTCTATTTTCAGGTTTAGTGCTCAGTTAAAGTCTCCGCCCCAAATCACTGCCCCCCCTAAGCACATGCTGAGTTTGCTGTATAGGGTCCTAAAGTATGCTGCCGTGTCCTGGTTCGGGGCATATGTATTTATAATGCTTATTTCTTTGTTTTCCACCAGCCTTCTTATTATAATCATCTCCAGTCTGTTTCCACTGTGGATTGTAGCATCTGGAATGGGACATGCAGTGTCACCCAGGTAATCACCCCACTAGCATAAGCTGAATATATTGTACCTACAACGGTCCCCCTCCATTTCATCCGGATCACCTCTAACCTTTCTTATGTGAGGTGAGTCTCTTGTATCAGGGCTATATCTATTTTCTGTCTATGCAGACACATCATAACCTTATTCCTCTTTAGGTAGCTATTGAGCCCTCTAACATTCCGAGTAATTACTTTAAGGTCCCCCATGATCTATTGGCATCCTGCTCCTCCCTCTGCAAGTGCAGTCCATATCTAGGATTTTTCCTATTGCGTGTAGGCTCGTTCCCCAACTTAAACTTCCCCTAACTATAAACACTTCAACTTCTCCAACCTCCTTCCCTCCCCCCTCCCATCCCAACCCCAACACACTTCCCAGCTCCCGACGTTCCCCCTTCCCTTCCAGCTCCCCTTCCTCAACACCCCTCCTCCCCCCTCCCACCACTGCCCCAACTTACACTTCAACCCACTACTATCCCTTCCCCTTCCCAACTGTTGCACAGCTCCATCCCTAGATCTCCGGGACCCCCGCATCTAGCCCTTTTCTGGCAGTTGCCTGTACTCAAGGCCCAGCAGGGAGATATCAACCTAGTGGCGGTCCTACTACTCTATCTACTGGGGGTAGGTTGTCTCCATCTTGTGACTCCTATTTTGATCATCAGACTAAGCACGCTTATTGCTGCCCATTTTGCTTTTTACAATTTATATTCCAGTCCAACGTGTTCAAGTGTCACATGTTACATTTTCCCATTGCTATCTTTTCTAGCTTCGCCATTGTTATCCTTTTCTACTGTCTCTGCCCTAGGCACCCTCAAACCCCGCCCCATATCTTGCATGGCTTTTTAATCACTTATCGTGTTCCTCTCGGTCTTGCTCCTCAACTCGTTCCGGGCAGCCATGTGCGTCCAACCATATCGCCACGTCTTCCGGGGTGTCAAAGAAGTGTGCTTTGCCTTTGTGTAAAATCTTGAGCTTTGCTGGATACAAGAGCATGTATTTGAATCCGGCTGTGCGCAGTCTCCTTTTTATTGCCACAAAGCTATAGCGCTGTTTTTGCACCAGCATAGTGTAATCAGGGTATGCGGTGATGGTCGCAGATGCCCTTTTTATCGTCCTTCCTATCCGAAAGAATTCCAAGATCTTCTCTCTATCCCTGTAGTTCAGGATCTTCGCTATGATTGCATGAGAGGGGGGCTCCGGGTTGCGGCTCCCGCATCAGGGCCCTATGCGTGCGTTCAATTGCGAACCCTTGGGAAAGCTTGCTAGCTCCTATTTCCTGGAAAATCATGTTCTCCACATAGTCCGTGGGGTCCTGGCCTTCCTCTCCCTCCGGCAGGCTGACCACGCGTATGTTATCGCGTCTCGCTCTTCCCTCGGCTTCCTCCGCTCGGTTCTCCAGGCTGGTCACCTGTTGTTTCAGTATGTGGACTTCCTTGGCGTTATTTGCGCTGGTGTCCATGTTAGTTTTCACAGCGCTCTCACGTCCTGTCTCATCAGATTGACCTCTATCCCCACTGCGTCGATCTTGGTTTCTAGTGCGGTTTTCAGGTCCGCCATCGCTATTCCCCATTAGGTTTTCAATTCCATGATGGCTGTTAGGATCAAATGGTCATCTCTCGGCGGGGCCGCGTCTGCAGGTGTGGTAGCCATAACTTGTGCCAGGGTGGTGCGGGGCTGCTGCGACTTAGCGAATATGTCCATTGTGGGCTGCTTGCCCTTGGTTTTACCTCCCTTTGCAGACATTGCCCCACCCTGTCTTTACACCAGGATACGTTTCACTGACGGTGTTTGGGTCCTCTGCCACCCGGCAGCCTCTTCTTCGTGGCTGCAGGCTTCCTGTAGCACTGTCCGTCGTGCGCTTGCTTGCGTGATATTCTGGTCCGCCGCGCGGGGGGGTTGCACCTCTCGCTTCCTGAGTTCCCTGTTTATTGGATCAGTCTGTGTCTTGGCACTGCACTGTTCCAGTGGCGTAGTCCTCTTCTAGTGCTCTCGAAGCGGTTTCCTATGCGCGCTGCGTGCGCCATGTAACATCATGTATAATAGTCATTGGTCCTACATCTAGCCTTGCTCGCCAAGGCAGTGTGGCATCATGCCAGTGTGATCCAATTTGAGCAGAGCCCTATTGGCCACTGTGGCCTAGTAGGGCCCCCAATGTCCTATTGTGGGCAATGTCAGTCTTTGGCAGTCCCTGTTCACCCTTCTCTCTGGCAGTGGATGCTTGTCTTCTTGTTCTGAGGGCTACTCTTTGCGCTCCCCACTGGCTATGGAGGGGCTCCTCTGCCACCGCCAGGCCCTTCGTGTCTTGTCTTGGAGAGGGGGCTGCCTGCTCCTTTACCAGCCTCTAATGTTTCTCCTCCTGCCGTGCAGCGTGATTGGCCCCTCCTCCCCTTCTCATCCATCTACGCGCCTCATCCTCTGCTTTGGGAGTGTTTGTCCACTGCGGGAGGGGGGGCACTATGGTAGCGCTACGCCGCACTCTCCGGGGACCGTGCTGCATCAGCCCTTCTGATATATGGGCTTAATCATGCCAGCAGAACCGCCACCTCCTGCGCAGTTCCGGGGCGCACGGCCTGGCCGCCAGCAACCTCTCCTCCCAGGCTCTTCTTATAGCTGTGGGCACCCGCACCTCACTCCGGCACTCCGATGCGTCTCACCCTGGGCCCCCTCTGCGCCCTCCGGCTCCTTGGTCCTGCGGTGCTCAGCGGGCCTCTCACGTCCCGGCCCCCGCACCTTATCCATGCCTCGGGGCGCAGGGGGAATTACTTCGGTGCACACACGGGTGCACCGAGACCTCTCACCTCTGTCGCTGGGCACACCTGGGCTGATGATTCGGGACAGACGAGTTCCTGGGCAGCACTTTTCTGGTCTGCGCCGTCCTCCCCCAGCTGCAGCGCTTCTCATGAGCGGCACCAGCTACGCTGTCGTCGCCAGTCCCTACTCCAGCCACGGCCTTCTCTGTTCCTTTCTTCGGTCACTGAGCCGCCGCCATTTTCTTGCCAGCTCAGGACACCCGCGGCGAGCAACAATGTTTCATAAAGTCTTCAGTTTTCACTTGTTTCTTACATGGCCTTGCGCATCAGAGGCTCCATGCATTCATACAGTTCCGGTATCATTTCGTCGTTGGATTTACAGCTAAAAGTCAGCACGCTTCTACGGATGGTTATACGAATCCATGGAGCTCTTCCAGAGAGAAGCGTAATCCATGGCTGCCAGGCCACGCCCCCAACAGCCTGTTCTGTTCCCCAGGGTTACCCCTCACATCCCTGCTTGAAACACTAGACAAAGCTAACAACGTTCTAGTGAGTACTTTGTCATATTCCTGTTTTAGTCTTTCATTTTGTTCACTGATATTATACTAATCATTTGCTTTCTTTTGCAGCCAGCTGTGTACCAGGGTGTAACTAATTTTTGGGCAATATTCACCTCAATCTGTCCTTTTGTACTCTTGAGGGGTATATTGTCAGAAAGACTATATTGCTTCACGACGTGTCAAGCCACCACTTCTGATTTAGCCCTTGGGTCTAACACCCATGCTGTACCCGTCCGCAGGTGGCGGATGTATCCACGGAAATGGATCTTCCACTACCTGCGGATGAAGTAAGTTGTGACCGAGTGGAACCTGTGCTAGCCAGTATTGCGAGGCGTACCGGCAGCATTCGTGATGATGTGCAGGCTTCCAATCGGGGGCTTGCACATCATCACGATGAGGTCTGTCGCCACATTAACTGGCTAGCACAGTTCATGGTCACGAATCTGCTACGTGTGGTGGCCACTGCTGCAACCCCCTCCTCCTCTTCCTCCTCTGTGCGCCAGTCGTCCTCCCTGCCGTCTTCCGGCCCAGATACCACCAGGGTCCCGTGTGTACCTGTCCCAACCCCGGCGGCCAGTTTGGTGGAGACCACATCCTGCCACAGTCGGGAGTCGACGGAGGATCAACAGAGGTGGTCACCGCAGCAACAGGACCAATGGCAATGGAGGAAGTGCAGGCACCAAGCAACAGGGCACGTGCACGACAGCCCTGGGGGTTGTCATCATCCCGCAGGCTGTCCTGGAGGCGCAGGCACCAGGCTTTTTCGGCGGCAACAGGCTCAACGTAGGAGGCAACAGGACTCGGGCTCTCAACATCAGAGGGGCAGGTATCTGCCATCCGGCAGGAGGGAAACGTGGCTCTTACCACAAGGATGTCTTTGGTGTTGGAGCGAATAGGCCAGCAGATCGGAGCAGAGCAGCAGCGGGCACAGGGGGCACGACTCACCATCGCTAGAGTGGAGAACACCCTGCGTCGTGCGGAGAGGCGGGCCGAGTTCCTCGAGGAGTCTTGCAGGGAGTTTGAGAGGAGCACGATGGAGTCCCTGCAGGCCCTCAAAGGCAGAGCACAGGCCTGCCTCAGGGAAATTGACGCAGAGTTCAATGATGCCCTGGCCGAAACTCATGGGGGAATTGGTGAGTTGTCAGACTAGCCCGCTGCCTTTGTATATAGTTATTTCGGAGTTGGTTTCATTTGTTTATTCCCTTTTTGTAGTTATTTCTGGATTGTACTTTTAGATTATTTATACATGTTTTGGGACCATGGACCCTGGATCATTGTAAATAGTTGGATTCTCATTGGAACAATTGTTTCACCATGAAGGAATGGTTTTGTTATGATTTGTGTTTTTTGGGGGCCATACATTGATGGAGATGGACCACATTTTTCAGTTTTTCATTTTCTACATCCCATTGGTATTCGTTTTCACTTTCTTTTGTTTCTTGTTTTTGTTCATGCATGTTTTATATGATGTTTCCACTGTGTGTGACTTAGATATATGTTTTACAATATAGTTTTGGCCATTGTAATCAAAGTTGTGTCTGGTCTCAATGGTTTATTGCATGTTTCACTCTTCATTGACTCATTTGCGTGTCCCTGCTGTTCACCAATGTTTTTCATGTGTTTGCACACATGCATGCATGTGTGATATCAGGATTCACATGCCATGGGGCATGTGCTGGGGGGCATGACGAATGGATGGGTGTCGAGGTGCACCGGGGGTATGCAGCATGTGGTGGCACTATTCGTTGGAATGTGCTGCATGAATGTATGTTGGTCCAATGTGTTTTTGGGTGTCCCATGATTCGGGGCCTGCCTGCAGGTTGCCGTCACTGGTAGTGGTGGTAGGGGGCATGAGTCGGGGCCTGCCTGCAGGTTGCAGTCACTGTGATGGTGGTGGGGGGGGCATGAGTCGGACCTGCCAACCATGATCTGATACCCCTTCAGTAAACTTGGCTGCAGCCTAGTATAAAAATGGATGGTTTCAGAATCTTTGAACAATTGGCAGTGCGCCCGAACGGTTGGAGACAATCGGGAGGGCTTAATAATAGCAGTGTAGAACTCCCTAGGGGTAAACTCAGAGTCCATCTGTTGAACAATCCCTGGTATACTGGCGGTTAGAATAAACATGAAGAGGAGGAAGCCGCTAAATCTCTGGTTGAAATAAATCTTATTGGAACCTGGCCAAAATTAACTTGTCTGTTTTTTTGGAGGACCTATCCACCCTGCTAACATATGTTTATATCAAATCAGGCGATGCCCTGGTCCTGTTAGCTGGTGATATGAATTCCTATTGTTTTCCCGACCATTAGAAGGGCACATGAGACTTCTCTGGTGAGCTACAGGGAGAGATGGATTAGTTCCTTCTCAGATTGCAATCTACAAATTATTAATGGGTACATAGATGGAGATCTTAAGCCAGCGGCAACTTGGTTGAATGGTAAAATAAAATCAACCATTGATTACTTGGTGGCTTCCCCTGAGCTTTTCCAGTTTTGTGAGTATTTAAAGGTGGAAGCACTAGTGATCACTGCTCATTGCAGGCCTCCTTCTCATTTGAATTAGACAAGGGGAAAGAAATCTTCCAAGAAAAGACAGCGCTGAATATAAAAGGAAATTGAGTGGTACGATTTACACGGATGGTGCCACTCTAAACGCTAGATTAGAGGGTATAATGCAATCCAAGGGGAAAATAAATATGAATGTTTTTCTCACCCAAGGGAGTTTTGTGGAATTTGTATGGGATTTATATACACCCAGAGCTGAACAAAGCCTTCCGTAGGTCAAATATCTACATAATTTTGATGAAGAGACAAGTTTGCGGGAAGAGACCTTAAGAAAGGCGGTACAACCTCAAATCCCCATAGCAGCAATTATGGCGAATCGAGCATGGGGACGTCTGGAAGTGCACACCCAATGGGAATCCTACGGAGTAGCCACGCTGGGAGACTTGGTTCACGAACAAGAGCCCTTAACTTTTTCCGAACTCAGTCAGGCCACAGGACTACCTACGGGACAGTTTTTGCTCCATGGGGCAGTAATGCAAGCCATAGAGAGCAGATGGCCCGAGGCAGCTAACCCTGCCATGGAACACGAGAGCATAGAAACTATGCTCAACGCCGCAGAGGGAGGCCATGAAACTTCACGACTCTACGAGGCCTTGTTGCAAGGCACAACGAGAAACAAACTCAAATGTAGGGTTAAATGGGAGAGGGAACTGGGTCTAGTATTCGAAGACAATGCATGGGAAAACTACCACAAGAAAATCTCTAGGAATGCCCGCTTACAACTCATCCAACTGTACATCACCATCAGAGATTACCTCATGCCTGAAGCTATCTCAAGATTCATTGATGCTGGAACTCAGGTGTGCCCCAAATGCAACGAGCCTAAAGCTGGAATGACTCATATGTTCTGGGGTTGGCCAGTAATAATGGGTTTTTGTACTCAAATAAGAGATAGAGTTGCTGAGGCTGACGTCGAAGTTGAAGTCCATAGCCGTGCGGCTTGTATATTAGGCAACTACAGATGCAGCAGGAAAAACAAACCTCTCAACAGACTCAAAGATCTGATATATATCACTGCGAAAAGGCGCATAGCCATGGGTTGGACAAGCCCTAAATGCCCAAGCGAAGCTCAATGGTGGGGAGATCTCTGTAAATGGATAACTGCTGAGACCGGAGCATGGGAAACTGCAATTCAAGAACAAAATCTAGACTCCAGTGAAGAACTACAGCGTTGGGTAGCACTAACGGTACCGCTGCTTCACCCCAAGGCGCCGGACAGCGCCGCAGACAGACGTAATAGCCCTGGCTTGTAAGCGGACATATAGGTCACTGATGGCCTCCTTGGTGATGGGGAGAGGGGTGGGTGGGAGGGGGTGTTTAGACACCTGATCTATATTTGAGAATGTCCTATCGATTTCGATTGTGTCTTGTTATATTGTTAAATAAACCAATAAAGATATAAAAAAAAAAAGAAAGGTGGTACAAGCCATAAAATATAGCAGGCTCTCAGTCTTGGCTCTTCAGAGGAAAAAAAAGGAACTGCAACTGTATACCGAAACTGGTCTCGAGAACAAAGACTGAGGCACAGTTTACTTGAAGGGCAAATTATGATAGGAGCGGTAATGCAAATAACCTTTGGGCGTCAATAAACTGCCAGGACCACTCTCAAAGCTCGTGCCAGACTTATGTGGTGACAGAAAATGATTGGGTGGAACACTTTGGTAAAGCATTGAAAGATCCGACCGCCTGTCCGGCTGAGATACCTAGGGATATAGACTGGAAACTCCAAATAGATGTGGAAGTCATTGAATGACTAATAAAGCACACCTCTAGATCGCGAGCAGCAGGCCCTAATGGACCTACGAACTTAATTCTAAAGAGAAATACAGAAACCTGAGCAAGTATTCTGCATGATCTTTTTTTTTTTTTTTTTTTTATTTATGGTTTTGAAAAAACCTTTACAAAACTCAAATAAAATGCAAGATTGAAGCATATATTAAATTACAATTCATATAAGATTAAAAACAATTCATATTACACTGAAAACAGTACACAACATTTTAGGCATACGATTCAACTCCAGATTACACATCGATTTAATATACGCATGAATCTCTTCAATGAAGTGTGCAATCTAACATTCAACGTGTGATAGAATTACCCATCATTAGAAATCAATCAAATGCGCAACATGCACGACTCATATTAACAAGGCAATATGCCTCCACTTTACGTGCCTCTTTTGGCTAGGCATATGCAGCTTATACCGCAACCGCATATGGTCGGAATAACCACATTAAGAAACAATTAAACCACCTCATTATCGATGTCTCTTTGCTGAATTAGAGCTTCCTCAAGGATGTATAGTAGCTTCGTTAATCTGAGCAACAGCTGTTGACTATTCCCCCACATGCATCATTCCCACAGACTCTCTCGCGATGAGGAATACAAAAACAAACCAAAAATCACTGCCCTCTTTGGTTCAAAGAATGGGCAATCTATTGTTAGGTGTTTGAGTTTCCAACTCATTAGGGTGACGGCAGAAGCGGCATCTACCGGTTGACATATCAACCTTTTTATGATCCCAATGTTGGATTTTTTCATTTGTCATGAGCTGGTTCAGTTTAAATCATAGATAGGTTCTTCTGGCTTTATTGCACAGGAAGATCTCTAAATATCGTGCACGCCCCCATCATTTTCTTCTAAATTTCGCATATTCGTGGTAAATTTTACTGTTGCCTAATTTGTCCAACATAACGCACCAATAGTAAGTATGGAATTTCCTTTTACATGCCGGAAGACCCAGCACAAGGTCCTCTTTCTCAATCATCGTATTCTCTAATATTTTATCCATTTTCTTTTTAAACCTTAAAATGGAAAGCAGCCGCCCCTCCTTTAATAGCACAGCCAGATCTTCATATAAGGACTGTTTGTGGGGCACAAGCATTTTGACATAACTATTCAGCATTCGCCAGTGCCATTTTGGCAGACAACGGAAGAAGTCCAAGTTCGTGACAAATCATTGTGTTTGACACTGACTGCGCCAGACCCAGCACTTGTTTTCACAGTCTACCCTGAACACAATCCAAGAAAACTTCCATCTCAACGGTGCAGATGTCAAGGGCATAAAGAATAATTGGTTCATTGTATTATTATTATAATTTTTTGACTAATGTACAGCCTTAAAAACGACCTGAATAGGTCGAAACACGTGTCGGCTGTTTAGTGAGCAATAAATTGGGACTTCAAACGAAATTCACTTTCTGTTTAAATGGACTCTCAATAAGTACTTTGGGGATCTGCGCACTGAACTTATCCTTCCTTTACCAATCTCATGTTTACTTGTACTGGTGTTAACTAGGGTACGCCAGTGGAAGGGTGTCATTGCAGCAGGCCATACCACTTGTTATACTCATGGTATCAACTAGCGCACTGTCTAAAACTACCACCCCAAGTTTTCCTATTTTTTTAAAAAAGAATAGCAGCCAGATTACATCCTTGCTTAAGACCTATTTCAGTGGGTATCCTGTCTGTCACGGCCCCATCCTTAGTGAACCTAATTCTGTAATTAGTTTCATGATGGAGGAGAGCAATCATGGCCACCAAATGGATTGGGAACCCCTGGGCAATCATCTTCTCCCATAATACGGCTCTAATGACAGTGTCAAACGCAGCTGTAAGGTCTAACGCTGCCATATAAATGGGACCAGTGTTCGAATGTTTGGTTTGGTCGTACAAATGGGCCATGATAGTCGCATTTAAGGGGCACCCTAAATTTGTACGAAAACCTACTTGGAAGCGTGGTAAGAAGTCAAGTTGCACAATGTGATACTGGATCAATTCCAAAAGCAGGTATGTAAAAATGTTTGCTGAAGCATCCATCAGGGCAATGGGCCGAAAGTTGTTCGGGTCATCTAGCCTGCCCTTTTTATAAATGGGTATGATAGCTGCAGAGCACCACGAAAGTGGGATGACACCTAGCATATAAATGCTATCATATTTGCACTGCAATATCTTAGCCTACAATGCTGAATCAGCTTTAATTAGGCAATGGGAATGCCATCAGGACCAGGCGCCCTAGAGCTCTTAATCTTCACAATTGCCCTACTTGTGTCCTCAAGCGACCACTGGGATATTCTCAGAATCAGATTCTCAAAATTCCTTTCTCGAATACTGTCAAACCGGTTAGGGAGGGCATATTTATTTTGTATGTATTTTACCCAAGTTGCAGCTGCCACAGCGGCTTCCATCAAAGGTTCCCCAGCTCCTACAATAACTCTTAGCATGGACCACACATGTCTCGAATCATTATTTAGTAAGTGTTGTAACATCATCTGGTTGTCAGCCAACATCAAGTCAAATTTTAACATCATCCTATTCTGATAAGCTTGACAGATTTTCTTTTTGTGATGGAAATATTTAAGGCACTCATAATTCAATTAACTAAGATAACGTATTTGGTACCTTTTATCTTTGCAGAGATTTACCACGAACAGGTTGTAACAACGCTGATGGGTGGGGACCTCCTTTCTAATGGTCTGCTTTTGCATCAACTCATTCACGGGTACATGTAATCTCCTACTGTTTTGGAATTCCGCTAGTATACAACCCAGACCAAGTCTATCCAATAGAAAGGTAATCGGGGGGTCATCCCTTAAGCTGGACACCATCCTGTTGCAGAGTTTAATGTTCCATCTCAATGAGACCTGTGGACGATCAAATTAAATATGAGCCAATGCTCGTTCTGATGAGTATCGACCAATAGAACCATTCAAGGATAATTTCACAGCCAGGTGATCACCGAGGGATAAATCACATATTACCATCTCGTCGATTACTCCAAGAAGTGCAGTAGATACAAAGAAGTAGTCAATGAGAGATTGATACGCCCCTCGTGATCACGTATGCTCAAGCAAGCCCTTGTTTGGAGGAACCAATTGAATGTCCCATGTCAAGAAGTAGGACACTCACCTCTTCCCATTACGTGTCGAGGAGGCACCCGGACAGCTGGAAGTCTGCCCACTGTAGTCACCCCTGTCAATGCAAGTGGAATTAAAGTCACCCCCCGCAATAATCAAGGTGCCAGGGTTACTAGTAAGGGCATCTAGAAGGATCTTGTCCAACTGTTCAGAGACAGCTGTCAAAGATATAGCCAATCTATTCTGGTACAAACATATAAATAGAATTCTCCCCATGGGACCACCTGAAAGACTGACTTTAAATGCTAACATAGAATAATCAGCGAATACTACTTCAGTGACATTTCTACATGCTTTGTTGATCAATATTGCAGGTCCACCTTAGGGGCGTCCCTGTGGATCTCTTTTCGCTGGCTGGACATGTGTTTCATAACCATCAACTTCATACTGCCCCAGGTGCATAACCTCTTGGATCGAGATGATCGCCGGGCGTGACCCTTCGTCGTGTTGCACAGCCCATAACCGAAAGTTCTTCAAGCCACACACATTACACAACATTAGAGTCACCCCCGGACCATCGCTCTAGTTTTCATTAGTCTGGGAGAGAACCCGCGGCCGGAGAAAGCTGCGGCAAAATCCAAAAATTGCCTAAATAAGTCCTCACTCAGTTGCGATTGGTCATTACCGGACAACACTGACACTGGCCTCTCAGGCCTTGGTGGTGGCATTTCCACAAAAGCGGTCGCTTGTTCTTCTGAGAAGAAAAAACCTGGGGACAATCCAATGAGCTCAAAATCCCCTCTTTGTGTCCAGATCAATTTCATGATGATATGCAAATGGTACCCGCATATCATCCTGGTAGCATTATTTGAAGATAAACGCACCCAATCGATATCGTCAGATCGGATCATTCTCAACGAGGGTATGGCCTGAAAGGCCTTGAGAATGGCTGTGAGATTTAAACTAAGTTTACCATTGGTACCAGGCTTACATTCCCAACCCATGATCGACGGCATTTCAGCAGTAAGCACCAGGTCTTCCACGAGAGGAGCCGTCTCCATAAAGCCCTTCGTCGTATGTACACCACCACCTACTTGGTTAGTATTTGAGGGGACGATAGGGCAATTCCCATGAGGGGCGACTACCCCATTGCCGCCCTCATTTCTTTGAGGTGTAACAGAGATTCCAACCAGTGACTCAATTTGAATGGGTTCACTGCAGGGTTTCTCCATATTACACCCTTTCCGACCAGGCGGGGGGGTTTCACTAGGCTAGCCCTCCCCTCCAATTTACGCTTGTCTACAAGTGAAGGGTTAACAGGTTTCATATCGCCCAAACCTTTAATTTTATTAGTCGCTTTTTTAATATGCATATCTGGGAAAAAGTTGAGAAGATCCAATTGTTTTTGTTTAGTTGGACCCAAAGGGTCATCTTGTAGCGACCCCTCACTCTTTCTGGCCTTATGCACACAACATTCTTGATACTTTATTTTCTATAATCACCTTAGGCTGAAGCGGCAGACAATCAGCATTCACATAGTCAAGATTCAATAATGCTTTAGATTCTTGATTAAGTTGTTGTAGGTCAATAATCTCATCATCACTGAATACATTACCACAGGCCTTACTGGGGAGAGTGGACTTGACATTAAGTTTTAGAAAGTCATTCTTTGTTTTTTTTTGCTGCGGCACTCAGATTCTTCGCTTGATGGAACTTCAGTTTTTGTGCCCTTGCAGCAAGTTTTCTTTGTTTTCTTGTTAGCACAACATTCTGAGACGGTTCATGATCATTACTAGGCATCTCCAAAGCAAGTGGCTCAAGATTTGCCTGTAAGGCATCCTCTAGGTCTATGAGATTAGTAAGAGCCGAAGGACTATCATGAGGTTCCCGATTTGTTTTTTGATCCTCCTCGCCAATCTGTCCCTCTGGACCAGACGCGACATGGTCGCCATGCCTTGACACTTAGGTGGCCAGCTAGGACCTGAAGTATTTGTTGTATAGCCAAAGAGTTAGCAGAGACCACCTCAGTCGATGTAGACCAAGAGTGACCAAGCATGGACTCCCCCTTTGGATTCTGGGCTGCAGCAAGCTCAGCAAACAACCTTATTTTATTACCGACCATCCTCGGGTCAGCTGGTGTTTGTCTGCAAGGGGTACTTTGGAGTTTTTCTGACCCATGGCTAAGGCAGCCACCGCATTGCAGGCAAATCGAAAGCCCTCAATCCTGCTCACTTTGGATAACAGCTCCACCTGTGCACCTTTCAAGACAGCAACTTCACAGTGGGTCTGTTCATGACCTTTATTCAGCAGATTTAATATTCTGGACAACACAGGGAAGTCTGTACCCAATGAAGCTGAATCCGCTATATGTTGATCTATAGGCTGACCCAGGTCAAAAGCCCTCACTCCAGGGTTATGAGAAGAGCGGGACATGGCGATATCTTGATCGGACAACATTGACACTACCAACGGATTTGAATTTGCTTTTATGTCCGTAGGTGAGCTAGATTTTAAGTTACAAAAGTAATTACCGAAATAGTCAACCTTCTGCGTACCAACCATGTCATCCTCCATCCCCATGGGAACAATACTCTTGACGGGTTTGCTAAACATATGAACATTCTCAATGCCATATCGACTGTGTGTGACCAGCGTGGAGGGGCCCAGGGAAAACCTCATATGTTTGCCTAGCTCGGCCTCTATAACTGGGGCAATCATTGACACATCAGTTATTTTATGTCTCGTTGTCGAGATTCCCATAGTTTATAATAGATCTGATTGCTCTGGGATAAGATCTTTAGGTCTGGGTGATCTGTTATCACTTATGTCATCTACTTTATTCATCTCTGTCAGTTTAAATGTTTTGGGTGGGGGATCAGCCCCTAGGGCCTGTTCTACCTCCTTAGCCATCTGTAGAATAATCACTGGGCCACTTTCTGATACCTCGGTCAAGTTTAGAGCCTGCATGCAGGGAGCCGGCAACACTTCCTCACATATAGAGGTTCTGACTTTGTTATGTAGCTCATATAAGTTAGAGCACATCAATATCCCACCTGAGGTCTCGGTGGGGATCGTTGCAGACTCTACTCGTGAGTCCATCACGCTCTTGTGCAGTTTACGGCCGCTACTGAGGCCGTTCACCATGCTTGAGGGACACAGAAAAGAATCACAATCGCTCGCTCTCACCCCCCAGCCCCTGACCCACCTCCTCACAACATGTTTGTATAGCCAAAAAAAGCTCCGGACTCCAATCCACCAGGCAGCACCCTATGATGTAAACGTGTGGATCAGAGTCAAATACCGCGTGACAAGTTGGCAAGGCCTACAGAGGCTCTCGTAGCAATGCAAGACCCACACCACCAGCCCAGGTAGAGGAACACAACATTTAGTTCACTCACCGCCCAGGCCCCTGCCCTGTCGAACAGTCAACCAGTCAGTGCACTTTCGTATGCACTTCCGGGATGCGCGCCGCAGGGTGCGCGTGCACCTGGATTATGTTTGAAGCAGGGACTCAGCAATGGGCGTGGTTTAGTATTCCATCCAATCAGTATAGGTAGGACAGAAGAGAGAGACCATGTTCAAACAATGGCACCACAAAGCACCGGGCCACAACTTAGCCGCAACCTCTTCACTTCACAAAATGTGGCGACACAACCCAGAGACAACCCAGCACAAGTCCCAACAGATTACTTGAATTGTGTACTTGTTTTCCACTGGGCAACACTGTCCAAGTTTCACGGCACGCGAAACTTCCTCTTGCCGACGGGCAGGCAGGTGTCAGGATTTGCCCCGGAAATCAGGAAAGTCTGAATAATTCTCCTCTCCCCAAGACTGATGATGCCACCCACATGATTACATCCTCTGCTGCTGCTCGGGACGCCACCTACGCGAACAACTCGCATCATGGTTTCCCCTGGACTCGCTCTCGTTTTTTCACTCCTCCGCAAGGTTGCTATGGCGACGATGGCGCCCGCTCCATATTCGTCACATGACTCAATCCCGGAGAGGCGGAGTTCGGCAAGTTCGCGGTGACCCGATATAATGCTTCCGGGTTACCGCACTCGCCGCTTCTGATTTTGTTTCGGAATCTAGGCTATGCTCCCGAGTACATGTTTGGTGCTTTCTTGTCCTTGTTCCCACTTACCTTGTACCGTCCTAATTCCCACTGAAGTCTTCCTGTTATCGACCTCGGCCTGTGTTAACACCTGTCTTTGCCTTTCATCTTGTTACTTCACCGCCAGCAAGCTGCGGGACTTGGAATGCTTACGACCCATCTTCTGTCTCCTGAATTGGTCACCTCGCTGCGCGCAACAAGACAACCTGGAACAAATTTCGACCACGCTTTGCTTTTTGGAACCTAACAAACACCCTGCTAGCAAGTTACCAGACTCGGAACGTTTGACCATTCTCTTCCATTGTCGTGTGCTTTCATTTCGTCGGCCTGTTGCCATTCTCACGCTGCACCTTGATACAATCATCTGCAACAGGGGATTCCATTTGTGTCTACTTCACCACCTTACTGTGGACATTGCTTCTGAGGAGTTCATCCATTCACCAGAAAGAAACTGCTTGACCCTTAATACAGCGCTTGGACTAGAGACTGGCATAATTGGCGCTAGAGTCGACAGGCGTCTTCGTTCCGTCGGGACAGGCACTTGACTAGAGACACTTGCACTCGCATAGGCATCCTTGTGCCGTTGTGGTGTCAGGGCTAGATTGGGTTGCCCAGTATATCTTTCTGGAAGAACACTCTCCTCGCACTATTGGTAAGTTGCTTTTGAGTTTGGTCTTGTACTACTCGTAGTAGTTCATTGTTTTTTCCGCTACTTCGATTCTGAGTCTGTTTACGTCTGTGATTCCTCTAGTTTTGTGGCGATCAAGTACGTTGTCCTTCTCTGCATCCTGCATTGTTCCTGCCTCTGCAGAAGTCCAGTCTGGTGTTCCATCTTCCGACTAATTGGCCCCTTGGTACTTATTTTGGAGGTACAAAGGGACACATTGGTAGGGAGAACTCAACTACTACACTACGAGTTCAACTACCGGTTTCTTGATATTCTTGACATACTTGACATAAGGCAAACCAGCGGGCTATCCAAACACAGTCCACGGACGTCTGAGAGAACCAAAGCAGCACCAGTCAAACAGTCAGTGCACTTTTGTATGCACTTTTGGGATGCGCGCGCAGCATGCGTGTCCACCTGGATTATGTTTGAAGCGGGGACTCTGCAATGGCTGTGGTTTAGTATTTCATCCAATCAGTATACTTGAATTGTGTCCTTGTTTTCCACTGGGCAACACTGTCCAAGTTTCACGGCACGTGAAACTTCCTCTTGCTGACGGGCAGGCACGAAAACCAGCGGGCAATCCAAACACAGTCCACGGACGTCTGAGAGAACCAAAGCAGCACCAGTCAAACAATCAGTGCACTTTTGGATTCACTTCCGGGATGCAAGCATGATCTGTTCAATAATATCTTGAGAACTAAAATATGTCCAGACAGATGGAGAGGGGCAATAATGATTCCCATCTATAAAAGCGGCAATAAGGCTGATACAATCAACAATCACCCTATCGCCCTTTTGGATGCGGATAGCAAAATCTTCTCTGGTATAATTCTGAAAGAGCTGGAGGTCTGGGTGGAACACATGGGTATTCTACCTAGGCATCAAATAGGCTTTAGGAAAGGGCTCTCAACAACCTTAAACAGTATCTTAATTAGCATAATCAATTACAGAGTGGGTAGAAAAGGTCCATTGTTGATTCATGCAGTATTGATAGATTTATCCAAAGCATTTGACACTGTTAACGGGAAGATTATGGTCAAAATTAAAAGGATGGGGAATACCTGAGGGTCTGCTGGCAATAATCAACACTACCATACAGGTTAGATTGGATCTGCAAGGGAACTTATCCTCAGAGATTTCAACTAACAGGGGTGTGAGACAGGGATGCATATTGTCTGCCTCTCTTTTTCATTTATATCTTCCAGATCTGACGGACGGAAGTCTGGGCTCCTCTAGCGTTGGCTAGCCATAAAATCGGACCTTGTAGGATAAACTGGTTGGCCTATGCGGATGATATAGTCTTATTAGACTATAGTTCCGTAGGCCTGCAGCATATGATTACAGCTTTTGAGAACTATGCAGTCCAGAATTACTTAATATTAAACCCCGACAAAACTACTATTATGACTTTCAGCAATTCGCTCAAAATAAAGGTAAGATTTAGCTGGAAGCTATGTATTCAACTGCTACCAGTGACAACGAAATTAAAATAATTGGGCCTACAAATTAGAGCCTCTCTGTCGTTAAAGGAGTTGGAAATCAAATTGGAGGGCATCATTTTACAGCTGACATAAAAATGAAAAAGATCTTAAGCACATATTGTAGATTCTCACAATTGCCATAGATACAAGTTTTCAAGTGGAAGGTTATTCCAGTTATTTCCTATGGATTGGAATCGTACTCTTTGGCACGGAAGCTAAACTGGTCCTGTTTAGAGGGGCACTTATGGAAGAAGGTACTTAGCTTATCAATGTCCCTTCCCATTGCCCGGTTACGCTATGAGCTTGGTTAACAGTCATTATGTGCATACTAGGACTGGAGGATTCTAGCCCTGTATAGACTTGTGAACCTTCCATGTAAGAACTCATTATATGAAGAAATAAAAGAGCTCTCAATTCAAGATAGCTGTACTTTCCTAATGTGCTTAAATTCTGATGCATGCTGGATTTTGAAATCTTATGATCAATCTGAGCTTGATCATATAGAGAATCCAGACAAAGGGCCTCATCACGAGTTGGGCGCTAACCCGGCGGGGCTATTTTTTTTATCCTAATAAGCCCTAGGTGGAGGCACTACGTTTTCTGCACTTTTAGACCTGAAGTCAAAGCAGATAAAGGTATTGTAGTGATAGGGATGAGGAAAATGGTAATGAACGTAAGTCTGCAGTGTGCCCGTAGTTACTCCGGCTCACATTACAACAGGTGTGAACATAACCTAACAATGTATTCTGTATGTTTCCATCTTCTGATTCCACACTGAGCCTATAGCCTATTAGTGGTACTTCAGTTGCCACCAATACTGCTCCTCCAGTAGGGCAGTCAGAGCTATAGGGTCCATAAATTGAACTAACCTTTTGACTTTTAACATCTTCCAAGGTTCCAATAGGGCATAACCATTGTCCTAGTCTCTTAAATGCTGCCTTCATGTCCAGAAACTGTTTAATATTGAGGTCCAGGAAGAGACAAACAGGTAGATCACCTGCCAACTTCCTCCATTAGATTAAATCAATGGCAGGGGAATGTTGTTCTGGGATGTTGGGCCAAAATATCACTAAATTGCTCCTTTAACTCGATAAACATATAAACAAAAAACATTTTCTTCGACCAAGGGAGAAAGGAGGAGTTGTAATGGTACAGGCATATACCATGAACCATTCCTTCCTATGTGGTGTAAGACTGTAAACACTAATTAGTAAGGTCTTTGAATGTGATAGGTACATTTAGAAAGTCAATTCAATAATCCCTATGGTGTGTGACGAATCCTTGGATGTTGTCACTTATCCCCAAGGGGGATCCCTTTCCCATGAGGCCGGGGAGGTGAGGCTGCTACCCAATAGTCCCCCTGGGGGCGGTCCTCAGTGGGAGGATCTCATGGCGATTATCCAAGGGAAACGTGGTATGCCAACCCTCCATAGCGTCAATCCTCCTCCTTCCCATCCTCCCATCCCTTCATTCAACCCTCTGTAGCCCACATATCCATTTGTTTTTGTAGCATTGATTATCCAAGTGTACCTGGGGTGAGGAAAAGTAGGGCTGATTACTATAGGAAGACTTCCCCAGGAGGTACTAGGACGAGAAGGACATGCAGAGAAATGAATAGTCCTTGAGAGAATGTGCATACAGGTTCTAGTTGTTTTTATGAAGGCCATTTAAAAACAGACGAAGGAATCACCAAAGGACTGAGCCCTCCCTGGAGGACCTGCGAGTGTGAAGGCAGTACAGCGGGAGAAGAAGGAGCAGACCGGGAAGCAGGAGAAGGAGCCGAGAGGTGAAGCCGGTCTAGGAAGAGGGATAGCACGGCAAGCTGGCAGACGGATGCTCCAGGCGTCAATCACTTTGGCCCATTTGACCGATTTGCGTGTATGTCCTTCAATTGTCAGCATTTGGCTCACTAATTAACTGAACCATTCTGCTATCTAATGCCTCACAGTGCATCCTTCCATAACTAAATGACCCGCCCACACACATCTATTGTGCATCAACTCAATATCTAATATACCAGCTAAAACCCCTCTCCAGCGTACCTAGCAATATGTTAGTATTTTACAACTGTATTTGCGTCTTGCATGACCATCTGCAATTATGCTCCAATACCCTGTAACTGTGTCTATTCATACTAAATAACCTGAAATGTTTGCGGTCATGCTTACTGGGGATCATTGTGATTATTTAAAAAGGTTAACTTCATTGTACACTTGCACTTTTATAACCTTTAATGTTTGTGTTCATAAGGTCCCCTTGATGCCATAAGTCTTGCCCGTCCCGGGTTAGATTTGGGCTTTACAGGATGACATTAGAATTACACATATAATGACTTGTTTCATCACTTCTTAAATTCTTGCTTCAGCTGTAAAAGCGTTATTTGAAGGTGTATCTTTTAAATATTAATATACCACATTAATTCACTGCATCTCTTCTCATTTAATAGCATAGATTTTCCATGTTCATTGACTGTAATGCTTGATTAAGGTAAGGGGATTGTTATAATCCCTGGAAATTAATTATTAATTATTCCTGATTGATAAATCAGTGGAATCAAATGTTTGATGTTAGGAATATTGCAGTAGCTGCGAGAGAAATGTTATTGGTCAGAACAATACAAGTTCATAGGTCGTTGCAACTTGTATGCTCAGTAAGTTCCTCCTGCCAAGATTGGGAAATGGTTTGAAGCGCACTTCACAGCAGAGCTGGTGTACCTGTCAGTGATGAAAGGTTGGCTTTACAAGATATATGCAGACCCTCGATATGTTTTGCACATGGAGTTGCTTCAACTTTGAATTTGGCCCACAAGCTGTTTTTGAGGAGCCAGGGGTCGAAGAAACAATAAAAAGTTGATCTTTTCAAAAGAGTTGTGAGTTTGAGAGGGCTACTAAGAAGGTACAGTTCTGAAACAAAACGTTCTTGTTTACAGCTTTGGGTGTGAGACATCAGAAAAGCTTTGTAAAATCTCTTTTTATGGGCTTCTTAAGTCACGGATTGAAAAGCAAAATATCTTGTTTTCATATGTGAAAACATTAAATTTAATATGGTGCCGTTTCTGATGTTTAAATCACTCAGCATTTTATACCGATAAGCCTCGTCCAGAAGATGATTGCTGGAGTGCGTACCTTATAAACAAATTAAAGAGAATACATTGAACTCATTCTGACATCAAATGCCAACATGAAAGTTGTACTTTTGAACAGAATGCTCTTCTAGCGCCCGTCTTCTATTGTTCCCATGGTACTATTACTCATAAATATAAACAGCAAAAAGGGTGCCGTCTTAAACAAATACATATGCATTATTTGAACAATGTAAGGGATCTTTTTATTTGGAATATGTCCTTTGTATTTATTGATAACATTTCGATTAGAAACACATTACAAGGGTCATCAACAGAGGTTCTGCTGTGTTATGTTACTTGTATTTATATCGAGCACTGCTCCCATTTGCATGGTCTCCAGGTGCTGTAGGTTAAGTATTTGTATTTGTAATTTGAAACACAAATATATTACATAGAGTAAAATATTAGATGACAGAGGCATGTCTGGGGCAAGGGTGCCTTTACAATATGCAGTGAGTAAGTCAGATGATGATGGGGTAGATTGAACAAGGAAAATAGACCAGGGACTTTAACAAGGGGACAGACCTAAATAGTATGCACAGGCAGGGCAGGGCTGAATGCCATTATCAATGTTTGAACAATATACATATTCAATATACATATTGGCATATGTATATTCCTGAATGACATAATATCATAGGTGTTAGTTGGGAAGTGGTGGGTTAGATAGTAGGAGACACTCCCTTGCTAACGAGCATGTGGTGCTAGAGTCATGTTTTGAACACTTACACTGTTAGGCTATTTTTGATAGTAGATGGTAAGAGTGAAAGCAGGAGGGGACACAGGAAGGGCCGGGCACTGAAAGGTTGTGGGGAACAGAGAACAAGAGGGTGTGTAAAGAGAGTTTCAGTCAGCAAGATGTTGGGAGCGGGTTGGCAGACCACTGAGAGGGAGTGATTGTGCAATGGAGTGCTGAATAGCATGGTGTCTTTAGGTGGAGGTTAGCGAGGTTCTGGGTTGGCTATAGAGGCTATGTGGACGAAGTTGTAGACTTTTATTCAGAGGGGATAATGAGTAGAGGGAAGGCTTTTTAGTAGGCCAGAGCACTATCTGAGTTTGCTGAGTACTAGGGTAGTATTGGCTCTGTGATGGGTGAGCATGGTGCTGATCTTTCTTATATTCAGGTTGTTGATCCTGGCTCCGGTGGCTGTCGCAGTGATACATTGATAGTCTAAGGTTGCTGTCAAAGAGGACACCAAGATTGTAAGCATTGGGTGATGGAGAGGGGATGTTTCTTCGGAATAGATACTAGGAGGAGAGGTTGGGGGAGAGGTGATAGTGCTGAGCAATTGACAAAGTTGGAGACATGGCAGAAAGCATTTTCAGTAGAAATACTGATTGGATTTCAGAGTGTTTGAGCATTGAGATAGTTCACAATGTGGGGTGGTAGGAGATGAAAAAAAAGTAGTTTGGGTGAAAGAGGGGTTGCAGTGCATCTCATATTTTTGTAATCTTGTTGGAACAGTAATATGCAAAGTCTTCAGCAGAGGGGGAATGGGGAGTGATTCTTGAAAGTGGTAAACATGGATTAAAGGGCATTTATTACTTCACGGTGATGGGAGTGGTGAAAGGGTGTAGGATTAGACTAGTAAGTGAATTTACCAGAGTCAGGCCGTAGTGAGGGCGAATATAGAGGGTTTTTAGCTGATAATAATAGCAGAGTGATTTTTATGGCAGCAGCATTGTTGGAGATGCACAGTTGTCCTCAGCTGTTGGATGGTTTGGGGAGATACATGGTCTGGGTAGAAAAAGGATGAAGAAGGGAGCAGGTAGTGACAGTTTAGTGAGGTGTCCAGAGCATCATTGAAGTTGATAAAAGCGTATTGAATGGAGTAGGTGGTGAAAGGTGAGAGAGCAAGGAGGGAGGTCTTTACCTGGTTGCAATAGGGGGCCATCCAGTCAGGTTTTCTTTTTCTCTTGGGATAGTATTCATAGTAGGTTGTGGCCTAGTTTGTGATGAGGGTTGAAAGGAAATAGAACATGGGGGCAGTGCAGACAAACAATGTAACAATATGTACACAGAATGTACATAGATGACTACCCTAAACAGCAATTGAAATTTTGAACAATTGGTGTGCTTGATTTGAAAAGAGCAAGCATGAGGCAGGCTTGTACAAAGGAGTAGCAAAGTTGTTTGATGGCTGATTTAAATGTAATAATTGTGGTCATGATCTTGATCATATGGCTCAAGGAGGTCCAGTGGCAGGGATCAAAGAACATGAAGTGGAAGATGGAGGTATTGCAGGGTGGGTTAATGACAGAGAGATTCAGTATTTTGTATAGTGAAGCAAAGCTTCCTAGTAGGGGAACAGCAGAGAAAAACGAGGTATCCAAATAAGTGGGGTGAGCTCTTTATTGCATTGGGAGAGAAAAGGAGAAATTTGAAATGGAATCGATAATCCATAGAGGGAGAGAGATCTGACATGGAGGTAAATGGAAGAGGTAGTAGAGGAGCGTGGGAGGTATGGAGAGTTTTAGTAGAAGAGTGGAGCATTTTGTTTGGGGTCGCAAAGGAGGTAGAAAGGGAATCAAGCTGGATGAGCACAAGAGTGGATATGAGGTTTAGAGGAGCATTAGGTTCAGTGAGGGTACATTTTCCTCATATTCCTTAGGTTCAGCCCTTGGAGCTGTGGTGGTGGAAGTAGTCAATTCATGTTGAATTTGTTGTCAAATAACGCACTGTCATTTGAAAGTATAGGGAGCTGGTGGTAGGAGGTCAAAAGGAAAGGATATGAGAGGTAAGAGGTGTGTGTGAGGAACTCTATGGATCCCTCACTTAAACCCTGCCTAAAGTCTCCTGCCAGGTGGCCAGGGAATGGCAGATGCATCCTGATCCTGACCTTAAGGATGGTTTTCTGCGGAAGGATCACCTGGGAGGAGAAAAGGCTTGGGAAGAGAGAGGATTCCATGGGATGAGACACAGTATTTATCCTCCTCTAGAGAGGGTGACAATGTAATGCCAGGGTATGTAATGGCTTGTTGTAGAAACCAGCATCACTCTGTCACAGAATTCACATGTAACCAGTGGTAAAACCACTCACAAAACCCTAGACCTTCAGGGGAATAAAAGACCTCTTAAAATTCCATAGCCTTGTAGACCTCAAAACCTCTGTTACACCCAAAGGTACAGTGAAAGAGAATTCATAGAGAATAACAACCTAAAAGAGTGGCCTTTTCCTCTCCAAGAGTTATTAAGTCATTCCCCAACAGGACTCTCCCAGGCACGCACTCTGTAGACTAACAGGTATCTTGACAGTCATGTTGTTGCACTGGATGAGAGCTGGTAGTCTGGACAGGGCCTCCAGCAAGTTTAGTGAGGCTTTTGGGTGCCTTAGCAACATCCTCAGCCTTGAAAAAAGATTCATCCACTACTGTAATGCTGGCCCCAGTGTCTCTAATGGCAGGTGTCTTCTGACCATTTACAAGTACTCTGTCCTTGCAATATTCTTTTGTGTTATCTGGGTTTGAATTATAGACATCTAAATTATGCTGTTCCCACAGACCCAGGGACACTAAAGAAACACTGGCAGAGACTCCAATGGGGTCTTCAGCCAGTACTTGAAAATTTCCACTTGCCATATGTACTTCTTCCTCTGGGGAGAAGGCTAAGGAGACATTGTGGACCCCTGAAGGTTTACCCGTGCATCTGGGATCCCCTTTCACATGGTCAGTAGAACCACAAGCATAACATTTTCCAAATGTTTTGACAAATGAAGGTTTCTGCTGACCTCCCTCTGGTTTGGCACCAGAGGTTTCACTAGCCTGATTCGGTTTCCCTTGTGGCTTACCCTTTTTATGTTTGGGGCCCTCTTTTGGATTGGAGGTATCAACACACCTAACGCTCTCCTCTCCTCTGGCAGCAACACACCCGGCACAGCCACTTGGCTTCAAAATCACCAGACCGATGAAATAGAAGAGAGTAGTTGATCCAAGAGAGAGAGGTAGTGAGAGGGATAGAGAGTGGGATGTCAGTGGAGATGAGAGCATCCAACATGTGGCCTGCAGTGTTAGTGGAGCCAGAGGGTAGAATAGAGAGGGAGAGGGTGTCACATAGGTTGCGGAAAAGTCCAGAGGAGTCAGGAGAGTCCAGATGGATTTTGAGATCACCCAGCAGGAGGTGTTGGCAGGAGGAGCAAATAAGAGAGGAGGCTAGGGTGGCCCATTACGAAAGGAAGAGAGTGGGCTGTCCAGGAGGCTGATAGAAGGTGGCCATAAGGAGAGAAGATTTAGGAGAGAATGAGCAGACACTCGAAGGAGGAGTAGGCCTGAGTACGGATAATAGACACAGGTATTCATTCAGGGAAGATCAGCGCTACTCCACTGCCTGTCTTGTTTGGCCTGGGCGCAGAAAGGATTTTGTAGCCTTCAGAGAGGAGAGTGTCAAAGCTTGTGACAGAGCTATCCTTGAACCATGTCTCAGTGATGGCAAGCACATCAAGATCCATGAGTTCGAGAAGGTTGCAGATGTCAGTTGAGTGTTTTACAGCAGAGCGAGTGTTAAGGGTGGCAATTTGGAGCAGCTTGCTATTCTTAAAGGGCTTCTGTGGTGGGGCTCAGGGGACAGTGGTCCCTCCGAGGGTGGCAAGAGGGCCAAAGAGCCTCTGCTGTCTTAGTGGCCAAACCTGATCAGTCCTGATGCTTTTGTATAGATTTCAGAAAACTAAATTCGATTTCTGTCTTTGACAACTACCCTATGCCACGGATTGATGAACTCATTGAAAAACTAGGTTCAACCAAGTGTATATCAACAATAGAATTGCCAAAAGATTACTGACAACTTCCTCAAAATCCTGCCGATAGGGAAAAAACGTTATTTTCAACACCACAAGGCCTGGTCCAATTCAAGGTCTTTCCTTTTGGCCTACATGGAGCTCCGGCCACTTTGCAGCGGCTGATGGACAAAGTGCTAAAGACGTACTTGTTCTGTGGAGCCTATCTAAATGACATAGTGATACACAGTGACAGCTGACCTGAACACGTGCATCATCTGTGTTCTATCGCCCAGGCTCAAAGGCGAGATGGTATAAGAGCAAGCCCTCGAAAATGTCATCTGGCTCAGTCCGCTGTCAAGCATCTAGGATTCTTCGTAGGGAATGGCCTAATCCAACCCCAGGCTTAGAAAGTGAGGCGGTCCAGCAAACACCCACGCCAAAGACCAAACAAGACCTTTGTGCCTTCCTAAGATTAACTAATTATTATAGGAGATTCTTCCCAAACTATTCCACCCTGGTGACTAACCTAACTGATAAGCTAAAGAACTCTCAACCCCAGAAATTGCTCTGGGGTAAGAAGGATCAAGCCATCTTCAACGGTCTGAAAAGATTACTTTGTCACAAACCCATCCTTAAGATGCCGCACTTCAATAAAGAATTCTTATTACAAACGGATGCATCAAAAGTGGTTTTGGGTGCCATGGTTTCTCAAGAATATGATGGAATCGAACATCCAGTGTTGTAAACCAGTAGAAAGCATTTTCCACAAGAACAATCTTACACTACAGTGGAATTTGAAGCCTTGGCTATTAAATGGGCTGTCACGTACTTGAGGTATTACTTGACCTGGAGAAAATTCAGGTTGGTTACAGACCACTCACCGTTGACCTGGATAAGCTTGAGAAAGGACACTAACGCAAGAGTAATGAGGTGATTCTTGGACTTACAATCTTTTTGTTTCACCCTCGAAAACCAAAAAGGTAATGGACAAGGAAATGTCGACTTTCTAAAGAAGGACTCCATTCCTGTGAGGAACTCCCTAGACCATCGACCATGGTAGCATATAAGGGACTATCAGATATGAAGAACATCATAAGATCCAGAGACTTGGCCGACGACAAAACTAAAATACCCCATTATGACCAAGGAGGAGGATCTGTCTCTTTAAGGAGAGATGTACATTTAATGAAAACGAGACTGAATATGGAGAGCACACTGAGGAGAGGCAAAGCACCAAGCCAGAGTAAAGAGCGTAAGCAGGGGAAGCCCCCTGACTATGTGACACCTGGAGGGGCGGTGCTTAGGAGAGTCACAGAGCCTGTGACTTTCAGAAGTTTCCTAAGCAGCAGAGGGAAATGTTGGAGGCCCAGCGTTTCCGAGAAGAAGGGACTCGAGGACAAGTGGATCCTTAGTCCCGGTGGTGCCGTGATCACAACGACTTAGTTATGGGTTGTGCGCCTGTCGAACAGCACCAAAACCACCCAGCTGGGGAGTCCATGAGACACCTTACGATCTTCATCCCAACTCGGTCACAACGAGAGAGAGGACCGAGGGTGGGACATCAACAAGGAGAAGCACGACACCTGGAGCAGAGTGAGAGAACCCGAGCTAATACAGAGCCCAATAGCGTTTCCCCTTCAGATTCAGAGGTAACAGGGTGAACAGGAGAACCTGGAGGCTGCTGGGGTATCGTTACTCGTCCCAGTGAAATTGACGAGATGCTAAAGACAAAGCCATGTAAGTGAATGTGGGAAATAGAATAACGAATAAGCCTCAACTGTGAGGTATTAAGAACTTGACACAAATACCCTGGTAAAAGGGATATGTTTATAAATATTAATGGGAAATGAAGTCAAGTGCACCAAATAAGAGGAGAGATGATCTAACTCAACAACCCCATGAAAGCGGCAAGGTCAAGTCCCTACAAAGGATATTGTGAGACAGGCATGGCATCAAAAGAGACACAGACTCAAAGGATACCTTTTCAAAAGCTTGATTTCTAAAACTTCCTTGGTTGGTTTAATGCCTGACTGGCCCTAACACTAAACGGATGGTTCCCATAACTGATGTTTCTTAGGGTCGTCAAAGTCTAGAAGTCCAAAATAAAAATCTGTCTGTGTCTAAAACTATGCTTTGACAAAAATGTGTTAGGAAGTCTTTCAAAAGCAAAAGGTGGTGGTTCAACAAAAATAGGAAACCAGGATTGGTTTCAGGTGGTCTTCTCACCGGAGGTAGGTTGAACAGCTTCAACAGGATGACTTCAATGAAAAGGGACTGTACATATGACATTCTCCACAGTGCAAACAATGTCAATGGGCCTCATTACAAGGTTGCCGGTCCCGTAACAACCGTGCCGGTAAGCTACCAGCACCGTTGTTACCGGACCGGCAAACTATAAGGTCTGCGAGCGCGTGCCTTTCCACCCGCCAGGTCTGACCTGGCGGGCAGAACGGCACCAGCTTGCAGACCTTGACAGATGCACCGGCACCATTCATGAATGGTGCTGGTGCATCCGTCCTCCCCATTCCCATTATGTCCAATGGGACTCGAATGGTAATGGGGAAAACTATTTTTCGGGGCCTGGCAATGGGCAATTACCCCATTGCCGGGTGCCGGAAAAAAATGACTCTGAAGGCAGCCCAATGGGCCTCATTACGAGTCAGTCGGTCCGGAAATAACGGTGGCGGTAAACCCGCCGCCACAGTTGTTTCCAGACCGGCTGATCTCGAGCTCTGCAGGCGGGTTTAACACCACCCGCCTGCAGGCAGACGTGGAAACACCGGCACCATTACA
The DNA here is from genome assembly GCF_040938575.1 of Ambystoma mexicanum. Lineage (NCBI taxonomy): Eukaryota > Metazoa > Chordata > Amphibia > Caudata > Ambystomatidae > Ambystoma > Ambystoma mexicanum. Next base: position 1,285,210,590 of record NC_090934.1, read on the forward strand.
GCATGGTGCCGGTGTTTCCACTTCCCCATTCCCATGGAGTCCTGTTACCGAATTCCGCCTCCGGAATTACCGGGTCACCTGGGTTGTAATGCCCCGGTGATTCGGGAATCACGGAGGCGGAACGGTAATACGAGTCCGGCTGTAACCTGCTGGTTTTTCCGGCTCGGTTACCGCCGGACTCGTAATGAGGCTCAATGTCTTTAATGCCTTAGGGTTCCCTTCCCCAAGCTTCAGTAACACTAAATAGTCAAGATTCCACTTTGATGAACCTCTCGGGCTGCCCTTCCCCAAGCACAGGCCTCTTTCCAGTTCAAACACAAGTACACTTCTTGGGCCTGTCAGGGTTCCCTTCCCCAAGCTTAGGTCCCTCTTGAGCTTAAAAGAAAACACAAGTTCAGTATGTCAGGATGTACCTTGTTTTTCATATATAGTTCTCTCAAAGGGTTAGCATCAGAGGCTTTTGAAAGCCCCATGTTATTTTCTACTACTAAGCATGACCACTCCGAGCCTTAACCCCTCTCTTTGATTTTCCTGCTCTTTACTTTTTCCTTCAAGGGCTTTCTGCACCCCTTCTTGTTCCCCTCTGTTTTCTTAACTTTCCTTCTTGTGCCCATTGGCCCCTTTCTTTCCTTTGCCTGCAGACTGGCACTCTCCTCTCCGTGCCCATTGACACCTTTCTTTCCTTGTCTTGCACACTTGTGCTTTCTTTACCTCTTCTTGCCCACTGGCATCTACCTCCTTGCTTTGCTGTGCACACTTGCACTTTCTTTATCTCTTTGTGCCCGCTGCCACCTTCCTTCTTGCTTTCCCGTGCACACTCTCACTTTCTCTACCTTTACTTGCCCACTGACACCTTTTCCATCTGCCAGGTTGCTTGCACCCTTCTCTCTCTTTTTGCGTCGCTCGCTCCCTCTTTGATATAGTCCCTTTTCTTTGCATTCATTGCATGCTCTGATTTTTGACTTTCTCTCACTTTTTCTCAATCTCGTTACTCTTCTCTCAATCTGCTTTCTTTACTAGTTTCTTTTTCTTTCCTCTTTTCCACTCTGTGCTGTTGTGCTGTTTCATGCGTTTTCTTCTGCCTGCTCTGCTTCAGTCATTTGCATGCCCCAGAGTCTCCCTAGCTCTCTCTCTCTCTCTCTCTCTCTCTCTCTCTCTCTCTCTCTCTCTCTCTCTATCTCTCGCTCTCACTCTCTTCACGAGACTAACCCAGGCAGCCCAGCAAAAATGAAGGGCGAGGGGACTGCTTATTATTCTAAGCACCCCCCCACCCCTTCAAAAATGGCATCCCTGCTGATCTGGTGCCATTGCTGGGCGCAGATTGAGTGATCTGCGCCTGGCACTGCACTTTATTTTTATAAAAAACAGCCAGCATCCTTCCACACAGTTCTACACTCATACATCATTTTAAAATAAAATACCCACCCCAACCCCCAGTAAAAACACTGCAAAGTACAAACACACAAAAAAAGATGTCCACCTTACACTGCCAATCTGCCCCTAGGGAGCACAACATCTGTTGCCCCATCCCTATGGGGTGCAGTGGGGGAGATGGGTGCTTATTATCCTAAGCGGCCCCCTCCCCCCACCTCAAAAAAGGCCTCCCTGGTGATCTATTGGCATTGATGGGTGCGGATTGTGCGATCCACGCCAAGCAATGCACTTTGTTTTCATGCAAAGCAGCTAGCATCCTTTTTTGGCTGCCCACATACTACTCCCACAACAAAAAAATAAAATAAACCACTCCCACCCCCAGCGAAAGCACTGACCAAAAACCCACTAACAAAAACAAATATTTGGGGACTGAGAAGGAAGAGGGCTGCCCCCCCCCCTCCAAAATACACATCACTGGTGCTGTAGTGGCAACCACCCACCCAATCCAAACTCTATATTGTGCAAAGTAACAAAAAAAACGATTTGCCGCTTTCTAGGGGTAGATTGGCAGATTACACTGCCATCTGCCCCCAGGAAGGGCAATATTCATTTCCCCATGCCTTTGGGGCACTGGGGAGGGAGCAGACGCTTGTAAACTAAGCAGCCCCCACCTCACCTTCAAATAAAGCATCCCTGGTGCTCTAGTGGTGTTGCAGGGCATGGATTCAGCGGTCCACACCCTGCAATGCTTGTTGGTAGGTGTCGTTGGAAAGGGAAGAGTCTCCCATTTCCAACGACACCTCTTTTGATCAAAGGGAGGAGCCTACCTTCTCCTTCACTCGCCGCAGCCAATTTTGCTTTGGCGAGTGAAATTACATTCAGTGTCACATCAGCGAGCATTACGCATTCTGATGGGAAACTGAAGGAAATTCAAACCCCGGGCCGTGAGGAGGAACCTTCTCCTCACATAGCTCAGGGGTTGAAGTTACAGTTTGAAGTGCTTAAAAGGACGAGCTATCTCATCCTCCGCACTCCAAATGTAGTGCTGAGGACACAATAGATTGTCCTTAGCACTTAAGGAGTTAATGTTACTCTGTTTATCTTATTTCTGAGGTTCAGATCTCTGGACTTGAACAGCAGGCGGTTACGCAGCACTTTGGGGTCACAATGTAACAGTGAACTCACCAGGTCTGGCGTGCGTATCTGTTTGCTTCGCTTGTCTCTGGGTCATCTGCTTCGGTTTCCCTGCGCGGCCTGCCAACCTCTCCTTCGCAGCTTCCCAAAGCCCATGCCTGTCTATCAATATCAGAGCTCTCCTGGCTCCCACAGCTATCTGGCGCTCGCCTGCTATGGTGCTCGTCTGACAGTGAGGCAAACTGCTAAATGGTGCGCGTTCCGCTGCGCAACCTCTGCAGCTCCAATCTCGAGCATAAGAGACCTTCTCAGGACCGGCATTAGTTTCACACACCAAAATGGTCCCGGCATCTTGGCTCTTCTGACATTTGGAGGGGTAAAAACTCCTCCACCTTCTGCTACTGCTTTTCTTCTTCTTATTGAACTGCACCTCAGGGGGCCTTTTATGCATCCCAATCTCCCTGAGGTGTGGGTCATTATGACTAATAGGCTACAACTTGCAGTCTTGTACCCCTGCAATCCTCTTCTTTGTACCAGGACTTTTGAATCGTGGGACTTGAAGTCCATAACATCAAAATGAGCCTTTCCAACAGGTACTATTTTACAATAGGCCATTAGGAGGTTGGGGCCTTGGGGAAAGTTCAACAAGGGGTTTTCCCATTCTTCCTGACATGCTTCCCCGCTCATGTGATCCTCCCGCAGAACACCGCCCCAGGCTCAGGATCAGAAAGTGCCTGCCTTCCCTGGCCACATGAGAAGGGTCCCAGGCTAGGTTTTCTCTGTGAATCATCTCTGATTCATCTCAAAAGCCTGAGATGTGCAGCAACTCAATTCTTAGACAATGTACCAATAGAAAATCATACTATTCCCGCTCTTTGAGTGCCAGGCTTGCATGCCAAATTATCCTGCAATGTGCCACCTGATTCATAGCAGCCCATCCTACCCTGTTCCAACTCCATTCCTGTTTCACACAATGCATTCAATCCCGGTTCACATATGCCCCCAGGCTAGGTAGTCCTGAATTACTATTCCAGAGTGGAATAAAAAGTGGTAAAATGTACTCCCGGGTCAAAAAGCCCCCGCAATTTAACTGGGATGCTCAAGCACATCTGAAGCCCATCACGCATGTAAGCACTATGTGTTATTAACTTCCTATTTCTCCTCTTAGCTGCTTCACATAAACAGTCTATTTGCTCCCAGATACCTTTAGAATTCCTTTCTGAAAGGCTTACCTATGGTCCACTTCAATGCATCCAGATTCCCGAGTTATCGGAAAACATTCCTTTTCCCCGTTTGTCATCACCTCATGGCTACGTATTTGGCATTTAACTTGCTTTCACATCCTCTTATCTTCTCACTACTCCTTTTCCTCTGCAGACTAAGCTCTGGATACCCTGCATTGGGGCACAATATGCCAACCCCTAGACAAACCAGGCACTCAGGAACAACTACTGTGGTGATTTGGCACAGTATCAAAGTCTTGTAACATAATATTAAAAAAGAAGAGGCTCTTGAACTTTTGAACCAGTGTTGATTGGGCAGCCTTGGTATGCCACTGGAGCTTTAGTGAAACTGCTGGTAAGCTAGGAGCTATTGTAATCCTCTCACTAGTCTAAGGAAGTAGAGGCTGTGTGGGCAGAGGCAGGCCTCTTGATCCTGGCAGATGACAGTGAAAAATGAATCAGCTGTTGAACTATCCTCAAAGGAGGCTCTTTATTGTGGACTATTGTGGACACTGAGACTGCTCTATTTAATTGACTGATTTTGGTAATTTAGTTATAGAGGTGTGGAACAAGGTTGGTGGAATTGTATGTGCATTCCACGTCACTGCAACTTCTATGCTACATGATTTTTATGGCATGTCCAAAAAGGTTAGAATCACTACTGTGGACATAGGGGACCTATATACAATGAACAAACTGCTCAATATTTTAGAGCTGGTCAGGGGCATCAATAGTGATATGCACTGTTGTGCAAGAAACTAATCTTAAATCTATCCATCATAAAAGAGTGAGAAATAAAGAATATGATCAACAGTATTATTCTTACAACAATATAAACGGGTGTCATGTCAGGGCCATATATTTGATAATGTCTGGAGATGTATCTTTGTCAACTTGGAGCCAGACTTCTGATAAAAGTTAAATCTTAAACGCTGAACAATAAGATTACAACAACTCTTTTATGTTGCCGTCCTGGCCAAGCACGACACTGACACCAGTGTAGGAACAAGAAACATCTTTACTGAGTTCCAGCTCAGGGTACAGGGTACAAGAATACATTCAGACTACATCAGGTAAGTTACATGGACAAGACATCCAGACAACCACCGCCGTATTCTCTCAGTCAACCCATCTTCCCAACTCCCATTCACAGAACCATTCAGAACATAACATTCTCAAACACAGGATTCCATGTCAGTCACTCAGGGCATTCCATTTATACAGGGCAGGATGCAGGGAAAGAAAAGGCACAACATATCTTCCCCCTCAACTTCCAAAAGGATCCCTTCCAACGACGCACCCACACTAACCCTATATCCGTCCTCACCTAGTGGGACATCAGCGCCATAATATGCCACTCCCTTTCCTCCACCACTGAGGGATAGAGACCAACCACTGAACAAAAGGATACCACATCCAAACTTTCAAGCAACTTCAGGCTTCCAGCCCCAGACCATATGACTGAGGCAAAAACCATGCCATAATAGCATGCAAGGTGTAGCCCAGAAGGCACAGAGAACTGATCTCCCAAACACCTCTCCACCACAACATACCAGGGTACCCCAGAGGGCACGGAGAGCGGATCTCCCAACACAAAGTATACCACACACTCATCATCCCATAAACAAAGCTCAGCCCCCATATACGTTAACCATTCCAAATGCAACTCACTGGCTGCCCACCATAACATGTGCACCATTTCCAACACGTTAGGGTACTAAGTATCCCATTTGTCGACACCCCACAGAACGCCTGTGCTGAAAAACCACATTCCACAACTTCAGCAACTCCAATTCACAAGGCCAAGCATGAACACACCTCATCATGACACTTGCACCAGACAATGCACAACAAATTATTCGAGACAGTTCACTAAACATATGAAGATACAACTCCTTTACTGTTTTACCTAAGCATTGAAACTATGCATTTGAAATACAAACTCTAACTCAATGATCTAGCAAAAATCCAGCCTGCGCACTAAAGGGTTAAACAGAACGTGCATCATGACGTTCATATTACTCTACTACTGGAAAAAGTCAATGTCCTACTAACTAAAAAACACAAAGTCCAACCTGTAAAAGAAAATTGTTGAAATAATAAACCAGGTTAGGCGTGGTTAATCAATGGTTTATTATCAGTAATCAGGATACGTACATGAGAACCCCAACCATCATTACTGCTTACATCCAACTGTGCATTTCAAGCATCAACATTCCTCTGGGGATTCCACAGTCTGGAACCATATGGCATCAGTCCCTTGTACTCAATGTGAATTCATAAGCAGTGCTGCATCTTGGTATATTAAATCAGACTTATAACACAACAAAAATGTTAAAACATAGTTCTATTCTGTGCACCCTAAATCTCAGCAAGACAATAGCAAAATGGACATTACCTCTCGCTAAACAGAGGCCGTGACTACCAGAACACAAACACACCAACAAATGTCGAAATTCAGCAGGGGTCACGTGACAAAAATGACTTGCTAACTGAAATGAATGAAACCGGCAATACAGAACTTAAGATAACACGGGCCCAACCAACTGGCTATGCTCATCAATGCTAAAATGGAAACCTTCAACGTTATAAAGGATCCTCATGAAACAAAACTTGCATTTGCTGCTCCTCCTTCCAATTCCAGTACAGTACTTTTGGGGATATGGCCCACTTGACCAAGGAATATGCACATTTCTTCCTGCAACTGCATAGCCGCTCCGTTGCCGAGCTGCTGATATTGCTGTGCCGGAACCCCTAAACTTTCCTCTGACTCCTCTGACTTCACTGCCATTAAAGACCCAACCTTTATGCAACGGGAGGTACCTTCTTCCTCTCCACAAGCTACGATGTGGTCACTGTCTCCCTTCCGCGTTCCACAGCATTAACGCAATGACATCACCACGCTCTAACAGCGTGGCAGGGTTCTTTTCTTTATGTTGTATAATCCACAAAAAAAGAAGACCATCGGAACCTTCTGAATCCCTCACTCTAAGCATTCTAGCTTTCCCCCATCTTGTTGCCCACTGAACTGAGGTCATCATTTCACTCTGGAAACTGTCATGAACAAAGCTCTGCAGCCACGCCATTCAGCTCTGCTGGCCGCCACCGTTGCTTCGGCTGCTGCTTGCAGCCACTCACGACTACTGCACGGATGAGCGTACACACTCCGCTGAGTCCCTCAACAATGGACACCCGACACAAACGGACACGGTCGCCACTAGCAGGTAGGTTCCAAAACGTACAGCTGTCTCTTTTAACCACAAAAGGAAAGGCGCTGCTTACAGGATGTGCTGCTCTCAACGGCCCCGGCTCAATTCTGCTCACACAGCGCCAGCAGTTACTCAGCTGCTCTCACCTTGTCTTCCAACAGCAATGTCCTTTGCCACCATGACACCCTGGAACAGGTGTGGCACACAAGTAATGAGCAGACAATTCTGTAACCATTGATCCTGTCTGTCCCTAGCAGCAGTCTGCAAGATAGATCTGACGCCAGCAGTTGCCACTTAGCTTAGCACAGGGTAGTCCTCACAGCTGCGTACCGCAGGCATAACAGTATCGTAACTGCCTCTCCCAGTGCTGCTCTGACTCCTGCTTGCAGCAATGTCCTTGTCAGTGTCTGTCCTTTGCAGACCCGATAGGCCCTTAGGCCTACAATCTCTGTCTTCCCATGCAGACACGATGGGCCCTTAGCCCCCCAATGTCTCTAGGCCCTTGGCCAAATTGTCTATTGCCTGGTATCTCTGTCGCTTGCATACTCGAATGGCCCTCACTGGACCCACTGCAACCAGCAGCACTCCTACATCGAGAGAGGATCTTCTCTTGGTTTGGGGGGCAGTGGATGTCCCTCTCCTGGTGCTGTCCCCCCAGCACAGCCAGCATCCTTGTCTCCATTGTTATGTTGTGTTATGTTGGGGTCCTGACCAAGCACGACACTGACACCTGTGTAGGAACAGGAAACATCTTTACTGAGTTCCAGCTCCAGGTACAGGTTGCAGAAATACATTTAGACCACATCAAGTAAGTTACATGGACAGACATCCAGACATCCACCATAAACAAACACAAGAGAAGGGTACTGCTACCAAGGGTTGACACCAGAAAAGGTTATCTTATTTAAAACCTAATTGAATCAACCAGTAATTTAAACACAGCTATTAGTCAAACGTATTTGTATTAGGTGACAGAAAGAAACACACAGACCAAAAATTGATACTTTAAAAAAAAAGAACAAGGAAATATGTTTATTGGTTTTGATGATAATTTGTACGGTGACAAACATAGAACGACATGAAGAAATAAACTGGGATGCAAATGACAACATTCTAGCACCTCTCAAGTTTCAAATGTCTGACTAATCATATACACAAAAAAACGTTGGAGATATGTATTTCCAAACAGGAGTAGAAGAGAGGAAGGAGACAGGGACTTAATAATGTTGACTAGTGAAGAGAAAAAACAAATACAGTAGAAGGTTTTTGCAAATGTGTAGAAACCCTAGTGACTAGAGTGACTGCGAAGACTCAACGGTCTCCACAAAAGGCGGTAGGGACAGAAGGAAACAGAGATTTTTTTTTTTTTAAAACAATTTTTATTACTTATTCAAACAAACAAAACTAATACAAACCAAACTGCAGTGCAAGCATCAATAGTACAGTTCCACATTTTCAGTTCACAATTTTAAAAACCGCCCCCCCCCTCCCTACTAGCCTATTTATTTTATTCACGTTGTATCCGCACCGCCTGGTGGGGTCCCATTTTCAGTTGATTCTGACAAATCTTGTATCATTCCAAACAATTCCGCTACCAACGATTTCCATGCCATCAGGGTTCCCACCTCTTCCTCATCCCCTATGTTACTTGCCTCCTGCCATACCATGGTCTCCGCCTCCGCCCACTTCTGCAGATCCTTCCACCACATCTCCACTCGTGGCCTATGAGAATTTTTCCATCCCATAGCAATCCTCCTTTTTGCAAGCACATATGCTAAATCCTTCAGTTTATTGACATGTTTAAGTTTCTGCGATCTGGGGAACCCCCCTAGTAAGCAGGCCCAGGCTGAATCTATGACCATAGTGACTCCCTTTTCTGCCAGTTTCCCAGCTACTTCGCTCCAGAAGCGCACAATCACCGGGCAGGACCAGAACATATGTACCATATCGTCCCATTTGGGACATGCTTGTCTGCCAGCATTTTCAAACCTCGATATCCTCAGGGGCGTCACGTATGCCCTGTGCGTAATATATAATTGTATCTGTTTTAGTCTAGCGTTTCTTGACACCTTTTTATGGTACCCCAGGGCACATTCCCACATCCCATCCTCTATCGGGGCTCCCAACTCCGCCTCCCAGTCTAGTCTCAGTTGCGTTAGTTCTTTCCCAACTTTGGACATCATCATTTCGTACAATCTAGAGATCTCATGCCCTCCTTCCGTTATATCGTATATCATATCTATGGTGACATCTGGCTCTTCTTCCAGTACTGTCTCAGGCCAAGCTGTCTTAATTTTCTGCACCATTCTGTGATATGTAATATACTGACCTACATGCAACCCCACTTCTCCTCCTAGCTCTTCAAAATTTATAATGGTCCCCTCCCGCCACACATCTCCCATAGTTGCCAACCCCACCGATTCCCAGTGGTTTCTGATTATCATTTGTAGCTGCTTATCTCCCCCAGCCAACGTAACCAGAGGTATCTGCAGGGAGCATGGGACTGGGTTTTCCATCATCCGGCATGCTCGGCGCCAGATCCTTCACCCAAGCATCATCATTTTAGGATGTGCCTTAATTTCTGTCTTGGGCAGCCAGATCATCTCTTTTAAATATAATGGGGCACAGTCTACTCTAAACAACCTGGATTCAGGGGTTGCTTCATCTGAGAGCCATTTAGCGACATATTGCAGTTGGCTCGCTACGTAATAGACCTCATAGTTAGGAAATTTTATTCCCCCTTTTTCATAAAAGTTCTGCAGCTTCCATATTGCCACCCTATTCCTGGTACCCTGCCACAGGAAATCCCTGCACATGCCATTCAGTCTGGGGAAGAACTTCTTAGGTATTAGGTACGAAATGTTTCCGAAATAATGCAGGAGCCTAGGTAAAACCAGCATCTTAAGCATTGCAGCTCGCCCCATCATTGCTAGAGGCAACTTCACCCAGAATGTCATACTCTTTTCTATTTTCACTATGGCTACCTCGGTATTGTGCCAATGTTCTTCTTCCACTGTATGGTACACATCTATCCCAAGGTACCGAAAGGTTCCGACAGCCCAAGGGGCTTGCAGCACCGGCAACCGCCCGACAGGGATCCCCTTATAACTACCTAGCAGGAAAATAACGGATTTCTGAGGGTTCACCGCAATGCCTGAAAGCCCTGTGTACCTTTCCATAACTTCCAGGATGTATTGGAGATTTTCCTCCGGGTGCCTCAGGTACAGAAGCAAATCATCTGCATACACGGAGATCAAGTGTCGCTGCCCTCCCACCTCGATACCTATTGTATCATATTGTTGTCTGAGGTATATCGCCAGAGGCTCTAAAGCTAATATATACAGCATAGGAGACCACAGGCACCCTTGTCTGGTACCTCTGCCTAGCTACCATCTTTCAGAAATCACTGCTCCTGTTTTCACTCTGGCCAATGGTTCACTGTATAGCATCTTTGCCCATCTTGTGTATCCAAGTCCCATACCATAGCCCGCCAAGGCTGCTAGCAGCCATGGCCACTTGACAGAATCAAAGGCCTTCACAGCGTCCAGGGACACTATTGCCATTTCACCCTCATTCTTACTCCTCCACTCAACAACCCGATGGAGTCGTCTGTGATTGTGTGTTATGTTCCTATTCGGGACATAGCCCGTCTGATCGGGGTGTATTAGTTTGCCAATAACTCTGCGCAGTCTGCTTGCCAGGACAGCGTCAATATCTTGCTGTCCTGGTTCAGCATTGACAATGGTCTATAGGAGCCGCAGCCATTTCCGGGCTGGTTAGGTTTGGGAAGCGGTATTATGATCGCTTCTCTTAGTGACTCTGGCAGCCGTCCCATCTCAAACGCTTCATTTAGCATATCTAACATCTGCTTTATACTCTTTGTAAAACTCACTTGGAAACCCGGTCCGCCCCCGGGGTCTTTCTAGTAGGTAGCTGTCTCACCACTTCTTCTAGCTCCTCCAAAGTAATCGGTGCGTCCAGCTCCTCTCGTTCTTCAGCACTTATTTTGGGCAAACCTATGTCATCCAGTATATTTGTTATTTCCTCATGACTGCTTCCCTCCCCATCCTCATACAATTCCCTGTAGTAATTTGCAAACTCCTGATTCACTCCCTCTTGAGTGTCAGCTACACTGCCATCTGCTCTCATTATCATCCTAATTTTGGGTCCGGGGATCTCACTTTTGTATAACCATGCCAAGAGCCTTCCTGTTTTATCTCCACCCGCATGCTGTCTCTCTATATATTTCTTATAGTTAAGATTACACAGTCTATCCCATTGCTCTGCACATGTCTGTTGCAGTTTAAGTATCAACTCCATGGGCCTCATTACGAGTCAGGCGGTAAGGGGTTTACGGCGGCGTAAACAGCGCCGACCCTTACCGCCTGATTCCGAGGTCCCTTAGCGCCATGGAGGACTTAAAACCTGCTTTTAGCAGGTGTTAAAATCCATGGCGCTAAGGGACCTTGTTGTTAATTACGCCACCGTAATTTACGGTGGCGTAATTAACGCCTTCCCCACTCCCATTATGCCCTATGGGGCAAAAATGGGAATGGGGAAGGGTAAATGGGGATTGGGGACTTACCGCCCCGCCAACCTCGGAATGGGGTGGTAAGTCCGCCAACCACCATGGCGTAAACGTAGTTTACGCCATGGTGGTAAAGGTATGACCCAGGCGGTAACTTACCGCCTGGGTCGTAATGAGGCCCCATGTCTCTTTCAGTGTCATCTCTCCCCTTTTGCGCCTTTTCCAATTCCCTTTCTGCTTCCTGTAGATCGGCCAGGATTCCTCCCTGCAGGCTTTTAGATTTTGTTATGGCGACGCCCCGCATCACCACCTTAAAGGCATCCCGTAGCGTGCCCGCTGAGTCCACGCTACCCGTATTCACCTCAAAGTAGTTTGTGATCTCCTCCCTTATCTCTTCCCTAAAATGGGGGTCTTTAAGCACCTCTGCCCAGAGACGCCATGTCGGAATTCGCGCTCTTGGGGGCAGTATTGCCAGCCAATAACCAGGGGCGAGTGGTTCAACAGGACCCTCGCGTTATATTCTGCCTGCACCATCTCTATCATTATTTCGGACGTAGCGAAGACATAGTCCAGCCTCGTATGTAACTGTTGCGGGGCAGAATAGTGTGATACTGTCTTTCTTGGGGGTGTATCATTCTCCACACATCTGCCAGACCAAAGTCGTCTAGCAACGTCTGCAGCGTTTTTGCTGCTGGGGCAGGTCTATCAAATTTCAGATCTGATCGGTCCACACTAGGGTTCAGTACACAGTTAAAATCTCCACCCCAGATAGTGTGAGTACTGCCTTTCTTGAGGGTGTATCATTCTCCACACATCTACAAGACCAAAGTCGTCTAGCAACGTCTGCAGCGCTTTTGCTGCTGGGGCAGGTCTATCAAATTTCAGATCTGATCGGTCCACACTAAGGTTCAGTACACAGTTAAAATCCCCACCCCAGATCACTGCACTCCCCACACACATGCTAAGGTTAGTACTCAGGGTTCTGAAGTATGTTGCCGTGTTCTGATTGGGGGCGTAGGTGTACACAATGTATATCTCCCTGTTTTCCACAAGTCCCCTCAACATGACCATTCTCCCATCTGCTTCCGCAGTTTCCTGCAACAAGTGAAATGGGACATGCAGCGCCACCCAGTTGAGCACTCCTCTAGCATAGGCAGAGTATGTCGAGCCTGCCACGACCCCTTTCCATTTTTTCCCCACCGTTCCCAGCTTTTCCCGTGTCAAATGAGTTTCCTGCAGGAGCGCAATGTCTATCTTTTGCCTGCACAGGTACAACATAACCTTGTTCCTTTTTAGATAACTATTGAGGCCCCTGACATTCCATGTAATTATTTTAAGGTCCCCCATGCCCTGTTAAATCCCCCCCCCAGCAGTGCAGACCAGTTCCCCTTCACATTCCTGTCTATATAGCCCCGTACCCCAGTTCAAACTTCCCTTAACTACACACACCCCAAACACCCCTCCCTCGCTCCCTCCCGCCACCCTTCCCTTCCCCAACTTCACCCCCCCAACAATTGCCCAGGCCCATACCTGGATCTCAGGCACCCCCGCATCTAGCACTTTCTGGCGATAGCCTGTACTCGAAGCTCACCAGGGTGAGGTAGCCCTCATGGCTATCCTGCTACTTCTACTACTATCTGGGGGGTAAGGTGCCTGTGTTCTGCCACTCCTGTTTGTCACAATTCAACCACATGCTATTATGCACTTTGTCTGTGTAATCAGAGCTCTATATTCCAGTCCAATGCCACTCAATAATATCTAGCATATCCAAACCCAGCTTCTGCGCCACCCATCCCTTCTCATCTTTTAAAGTTTCTGCCAAGCCTCTGCCGGGATACCTCACAGCGTGACATACTAGTCCCCATGAATTGCTGCAGTCACTTATCTTGTTCTCCTTGGGCTTGTGTAGCATCCTGTTCCGGGCAGCCCTGTAGGTCCAGCCATGTGGCAGCCTCATCTGGGGTGTCAAAGAAAAACATTCGACTCTTATGTAGCACTTTCAATCTCGCAGGGTACAGGAGCATATATTTGATGCCGGCCGCGCGCAGCCGTCTCTTCACCGTTACATAGCTGTACCTCTGCCTTGGGACCAGCATTGTATAGTCCGGGTAAGCTGTGATGGTAGCCGAGGCTTTGTCTATTGTACCTCCTTTCCTGAAATACTCCAAGATCTTTTCACAATTTTTATAATTCAGAATCTTGGCAATTATTGCACGGGGAGGCGCTCCGGGTTTCAGTTTTCTCGTGAGAGCTCTATGTGCATGCTGCACTGTAAATCCTTGTGAGAGTTTATTAGCTCCTATTTCCTGCAGGATCATGTTTTCCACAGTCTGTGGGGTCTTGGCCTTCTTCTCCTTCCGGCAGACCGACCACTCGAATGTTGTTCCTTCTCACTCTCCCTTCCGCCTCCTCCACACGGTTCTCCAGGTTGGCCACTTGCTGTCTTAGTATGTGGACTTCTTTTGCATTGTCAGTGCTGGTGGTCGTGTTAGTTTTAACTGCACTTTCCAGGCTGCTTGTTCTGTCTGCCAGCACCCTGACATCCTGTTGCAACAAATTGACATCTATCTCCACCGTGTCGATCTTAGCCTCTAGGGAGGTCCTTAAGTCCGCCATTGCCGTCCCCCAGGAGTCCTTTAGTTCTGTTATGGCTGCCAAGATCTGATGGTTGTCAGTTCCAGTTAGGCTTCCCGTGGGCCCACTTGCACCCACCAGCTGGAGACTACTGCGTCTTGGCAAACGCCTCCATCGTGGGTTGTTTGCTCTTGCTTTTGATCACTCTCCAAGTCATCTTGTGGCCCAGGGCAAGTATCCCTTCTCGCCTCGTTCGTGGCACAGCAAGCCCACCACTCTATTCCACCGTGATACCTGCAGATTACTCCTGGTTTTGGCTATTATTCTGGGGTGCTTTTTTGGAGTCCTGCGCACTGAGCGATCTCCTCGAGTGGGTTATGTCCTCCCACGTGTCGGTTAGCCCGTCTGCCTCTAGGCGCAATTTCGCTCTTTGCGCCCTCCAGCTTCCGTTCCTGGAGCCCAGCCCCTATGTTTTGCGGGCTTTTTGCCTTTCCTCAGTGCCACTGGGCTCGTGTGGCACTCCAGTCACAACATCGTGCACCCACCGGTCAAGGAAGTTCTTCTCCTTTCCTCCGTCTCCCACAATATTGCTTAGCACCCACAGCAGCGCGGACCACCCACCTCTGGTGCTCCACTAGGCACCTCACACGTCCAGAGGCTGCCCCAGTTATTGTTTGACCCCAGGCTCTGGGTCTCCCCTGTAATGACACAAGGGGTAGCATCCCTCCGTTGCCAGAAGCGTTATGTTTTGTTGCTTCTCTCCTGGCTTGTCTGCCGTGAGAGGGGAAATTTCACAGGCAGCACTGGTCTCACTCCTTGATCTGTCTGGGCATTTTAATGTTGGCAACCAGCCTCCATGCCCGCTTCTATGTGCGCTGGTATTGTTGCTGTCCTTTAGCCGCGCTTATTTTTAGGCGAGGATGGTGGCCCTTCTCCCCATCCTTCGCACTGAAGAGACAAAGGAAATGTCTCACAGGGGGCCTTGCGACTCCCTCACTGTGCGTGGCTCGGTGCCCAGAACTCGCTTGGGCTCAGCAAGACCTGGCCCCGTGATCCACGCACAAGGATGCCCTTGTGCACCTACTCAGGTACCCGGCCCTCACTGGCTGGGCCTCCACCTCTCCACCAGCGCTCGGCAGCTGTCTGCTGGTCAGGCGTCACACCGCACCTCCTCTCCTGTCCCCCCGGAACCGGCGCATGCACTGCATCCGCGTGCCACAGGGGGCCTCTCTCCCGATGTCCCTCCCTGTTGGGGTGGGCCGTGCAGATCGCGGTCACCGGCCCCCGTCTCCTCCTCACACGGCACTGCAGTCACAGCCCGGGTGCACCAGCCCTGTCAGCCCTCTGGGCAGCGCGACCTCACATCAAGTCGCTGCTTCCCTTTCGCTCATTCTGCCACTCCAGTGTTCGTGGCTGGCCGCTCATTGTTGTCCTCCATCTTGGATACACAGTAGCAGAATCACCAAACTTTCCAATGTCAGTTTCCTTCTTGTTGCACACGCGATCCTCTCAATATTCGTAGCCGAGGCAGGGCATCTATTTATGCGCCCGTGTCTTCATTGTTGAATCTGGATAATCATTTCTAGCATGCGAAAACACAGATCAATAACGGATCGTTGGAGCAGCTCCCAGCAGGCACATCCTGCTACATGGCCAGTAAGCCACACCCCCAAGTGAGACAGTAACATTCATTTCTTTTGAGTGAATTGGGTCCATGTAGAGCAATTTCTAAGAAAGCATAAGGAACCAAAAAAATGAAATTGCATCCGAATTTAGAACACCAAAGACCCTACTTGTTGTCTTTGGTGACACAGGTAATCCTATGCTAGATGCAAGAAGTAGTAAGAACTATCTGTATAAACATAGACAGATGCATTGAATTGTGTAACATTCTCATATTGTAATTAGTACATTGAATGTATTGAATAAATCATATTCTGTTATTGTATCCTTTGTGAAAAGTTTTTTGATTAAGAAGGGTCTGCCGACGCGACAGGGGGCAAGTAGGTAAGAGGTGGACAAAGTCTATATGCAGATATTTAAAGTTGGTTGTTGGAAAAGCCATATCGGTGGCCTCATTGAAATCACGTTTCGGCAGCAGTTTTGATGAAAATCATGATAGCAACCTTCATCAGGGCGAGAGCTGGAAGACCCTGTAAAATAAAAAACAAACTTAAGTCTGCGTAGGTATTCTGGCACCCTAAAACTTGGCTATACAAATGGCAAGAGAAGAAAATTGTTTATTTAATTATTTGAGGCAAACAACAAAGCTCCTTGTGGTAGAAAAAAAGGAAAAAAGCTTACCACAAGGGTATTTAATCCTCTTTTCCTCAATAGTGGATCACACCACGCACTGAAACCGCTGTAACTGTCCTACTCAGGTAGCTGGATGATAGAGAAAGGTGTGGTCCATATGGTGATTATTCACAGTGCGCAGTAGAGAAAAGTGCTTGGTAGTGTACTGTAATAAACAAAATAATAAGTAGAGTCAGAATCTAATCCGAGTGCGCGACATACTAAGGGTGGTCATTTGCAAGCTGGGGCAGTTTCTCACCTTAGCACATGTCCTAAAAAATGTTCAGTGGTGGGAGTGAAATATGAGTTGCAGGGTGAGGGGGTTGGTGTCGGTGTATCACGTTCCCTGAGCCTGCTAGAAGATCCGTGTGGAAAGGAGTTATTTGTGATTAGTGCGTGGCTTAATTCCCGGCATTTGTGCATCTGGCATCATTGCTGGAGGTGCTGTGCGGCAAAGAAAGGGGAGAGAAAGGAGAAGAGAACAAGGTCAGAACCCCTCAATGAGGCAGTGTGGGGAGGGGCAGAGACAGAGAGCACGTGTAAAAAATTACTGTGCAAGCTGTTGAAGGCAGAATTACTTGGTACGATTGTCCACTTACCCAAATGTAGTCGTATATTTGCGCAGCGTCACTAGGAGCTGAAAAAGTGAAAACCGAGGGCCCGTCCACCGGAACAGGCTGTAGTTTTGTGGAAAACGAACATGTCTTCTCTTTGAATGAAAGAAAATGCTCCCGTTGTCATGACAACCTGGGATGTAAATAGCCGTTGCTTTGAGACGCTCCCTTTGGGTAGGCGGTGTCTGCGGTGTGTCATGGGTTGAGCCTATCCCTTGTGCGCTCTTGCTTAACGGGCAGGGGTGTGTGTGAAAGCACCAATCTGAAGCTTGGATTGATAATGGTGCAGGCTGCAAAAATGCTGTAGGCTGAAGTCAGGTATACACAGTCAGCGTTTAACAGAGTCGATTTAAGAAAAATGAACTTGTATCGTGTAGCGAGGCATCGAGTCGTGCACCAGGGAGACACCAAACTTCACAAGACAGGCCATGAAATTGTATCACGTATTGCGCTGCATTACATGGTGAAACCGATCCCTGTTAGTAACTGTGCCCGTTGGACACCCCTGCTAGACTAGTGCTACAGCGTGAGTGGTCGCCCAACATGTTGCTCAGGCGGAAAAGTAATAGAATGAACAGTGCTAAAAAAACAGAGCATGTTTGCATGCTTAGGAAAATGAGGTGATAAATCAGAGTCTGTTGTTCATGATAAATAAAAATGAGAAATGTTCAAACATACAAAGCTTATTCACATGCTTGAAGGGGTATGGTGATTAATCCAAGTCTCTTGTCCAATGGACCCAGCTCAATCTGCCATTTGTTGAAAATGTATTAGCAATGAATCCTGCCATTATTGCACCTACCCAACAGTGTGCGGCTAAGTGCAGTCACAGTCCTGGGTTGGTGTCGACACCCTGCTTGTAGGGTCGCCCAAGTGGTTACTACAATTGGTTTGTCATGATGGTTGGAGAAAGTGGAAGGTGGAGGCCTTGAAAGATTGAAATCAGTGCACTGGAATATAATTTATGGAAGTCATGTAGGAGGGAGAAACTGCTTGTTAAGGCCATCTATATTCAAGCTCCAAAAGGCGGCCTTGTATGTTGGGGCCTAGCTGGACCTTTTCCAAAACCCACCATACCAAATCGT
Organism: Ambystoma mexicanum; assembly: GCF_040938575.1. Lineage (NCBI taxonomy): Eukaryota > Metazoa > Chordata > Amphibia > Caudata > Ambystomatidae > Ambystoma > Ambystoma mexicanum. The sequence goes on from NC_090934.1 coordinate 1,285,228,626, forward strand.
TTGGTGTATGGTGGTTCTCAAGGTAGTTGTTGCACAAGAGGGGATGATACATTTGTGCATATGATTCCTGACCGATGTTCCGATATTCAGGTCCCTACATTGCGCGTGGTTTGGTCCGCGTAGCGCAGTCCACATGGACATTCCACACAGTAAACGACTTGGTTCGTTTTACTGTTGGAATGATGATTTAGAGTCCAAAGCTTCTGTCCAAAGGGGAATTGTTGAATTTTGGACGTGAATTGACAGACGGAGCAAGGGTAATTCCCTGTCTTGGTTCGAAGGTTCCAGAAGCCTGTCCTGGGGGCTTCTTTTGCAAATAGTGAGTGGGCTAGGTGTTCCTTAAGGTTACGTGACCTTTTGAAGGCAAACCGAGGTTCAGGTTTGTCTGGTATATTCAGCCTGGCTATTGGCCAATGTCTCTGAATAATTTTTATTGATATCGAATGTATGTGGGCCATGTGTGATCACACACGTGATTCGATCTAACTCATTTTGGTGTTGTGATTCCGGAGGTGAGAGTAGCAAATCACGGTTTGTAAACCTGGCTCTTTTTGTGGACTGAGATATCAGTTTCTTCGGGTACCCTCGTTGGCGCAATTTATTGCCAAGGGACTTTGCATTCCGATAAAAGTCTTGAGAAATGTGCAGTTTCTTCATATTCTTAGAAACTGCCCATAGGGTACTTTTTCCTTGATGTGATTAGGATGATTACGTGTGAAGTGTAGGAGTGTGTTACGATCTGTTGGTTTTCGAAACAGATTACATGCAAGTCTACCCTCTTGATGACTAATCTTAAGGTCTAAAAGGTGTATGGTAGAATTGTTATAGTCCATGGTGAATTGTATGTCACTGCTACAGGTATTTAGCCAGGTAAAGAAAGCAATGAGAGAATCTTCATCCCCCTCTCATATAAAAATGACATCATCAATGTAGCATCGCCACTGTTTGATGTTGGGCAGCCAAGGATTGAGATGACTAGAAACATGCTTTTTTTCAAAGGTAGCCATGAATAAGATCACTAGACACCAATGGTGGTTCCTTTGATTTGTAAATAAAACTGCTTGTTGAATGTAAAGCCATTTTTACACAAAGCCAAAGCCATCATCAGTTCAATGATAAATGATGGTGGATCTTGAGATTGTGAATTGGTTTCGATCAGATGTTCATAGACACCGTCAATAACGGCTGACTGAGGAATGCTAGTATATAAGGACTTGATGTCCATAGTTACTAGATATTGGGTGGTGGGATCAAAAGCAATATTTTCAAAAATCTGGATGCTATGGGTGGTATCCCTAAGGTATGATTCTGTCTTTGTGCTAATACGCTGAGGAAAAAATCAACAAATTTGCACAAAGGTTCCAGGAGATACCCTCAGCCTGAGACTATAGGCCTCCCCGGAGGGCAGACAGCATCCTTATGAATCTTGGGTAGGGCATATAGGCGCGGTGTCCTGCCTTCTGATGTGTTCAGGAAAGTAGCTTCTTTGTCCGTTATCCATCCTCATTCCAGCGCAAAAGCTACCATTTCAGAAATGTCCAAAAGCATTTCCTTGTTGGGGTCTTTCTTTAGAGGTTGGTAACTTTCCCTATCATCTAATAGACGCATAACCATACTGATGTATTGATTTGTCATCATGAAGACAATCCCTCCCTCTTTTATTATCAAGTTCCTGTTTTCTGAGAGTTGTTTCAGGGCTGCTCTCTCGTCTCTAATTAGGTTCTGGTGTGTTCTTGGATTTTTCTTACTGAGTTTCTTGATATCACTTAAAACGGACCACTCAAAAGTAAGTAGATTGCTCGGGATTTGATTGTCCGAGGGATTAAAAGAGGATTTGATATGGATTCCAGTGTCAATTTCAATATCCCTGTCTGCCCTGTCCTGAAAGAAAGTGCAGAGCCTCACTGTACGTAGAAAGCGTTGTACTTCAAGTTCGGTATTGAACCAGTCAGTGCTGGTGGTCGGCACAAAGGAAAGTCCCTTGGACAAAAGTGAAACCTGAGATGGCGTGAGAGTTATTCCAGCTAGATTGAAAATTGGCAGGTCTGTGTCAGGTGTTAAGTTTGTCTCCTCCGCTGCTGAGGTCGTTTGCGTTGGCCGTTTCTTGGTAGGGCATGTTCCAAATTGGAGGGCCCATCGGCCCCCTTGCCCGCCTCTGCCTAAAAAAGTGGGGCGGAAGGTGGTTGTAATAGAGGTTGGCCAAATTGGTTGTATTGGTAAGGTCTAAAATTGTAGCCAGACCAGAGTCAGAGGAGTTGCTGCTTGATCCGGAGAAGGTTACCCACCTTCTCCTACCACCTTGTCTTGTAGGGGCAGATGTTCCCTGTTTGTTTATGGAGTTGAGGTATTCGTCAGTGGTATATGGGTAGACTACGTCAGTCTTAAAATCCTTGATGTCTTTTTGTAATTTATTAGTTTTCTTGGTTAGTGTGTTGGATTTGAAAATCTCAAATTGTTTATTGATATCATGCAATTGATCTTTGGTGTTAGTGATCAGAGTGCTGGTACTAAAGCTCGCTTCCTCAGCGTCCAGAGTTTTCTGTATTTCTGCACTGATGCATTGGGCAGTAGTAATTGTTAGGACCATAAGATCCCTAATACATTTGGTGGCAATGAAACTAAAATGTGTGGTATATTCCTTGTCATTCAAAAACAAACAAGGTGCGTTACGAAAGATGAGGCCTGCCGGTATAATGCTCGCCTTCAAATATTCACAGAGAAAGTGACCATGTAACTCAGTTCGGAAAACCTTTTTCTTTAATTTCAAAAGGTCCTCACCAGTGTTTGCTGTAGTATTGGGTTGGTTCACACCAGGTGGGTCAAAAAGGGATTCACCTTGAAGCAATTCTGTGATTTCTTCCTCTGTATTGCTCAAAGTGGCATTTTCGGCCTAATCATCTATTAGTTAGACAGTAGGTTGTACAGTGTAGGGGATCCGTCATGAGGAAATTAGTTTATTTATGACGATCCAGACATCCATTGGCATCCTCTCTCAATCAACCCATCTTTTCAACTCACATTCACAGCACCATTCAGAAGATAACATTCAAATGGATTGTGTCCTCCCACGTATTCCTTATCTTTTGATATTTCCAATAGCCAGCTGAGCTGTTTCGGAAAATAAATGTCAGCAGGGGGCGCTGTGCGTCGATGCCTGTCAACTCGATGTCCCTCAGAGGCCTCCGCCTCGATGTCGACGTCACCAAAGGTATATAAAGCATGCACGCCGCCCGCTGGCATCAGTTCTGTTTTTCTGTGGTAACGCTTCGGATACGGTACGCTTTGTTCCTTTGTGAAGGGAAAATCTTTGAAAAATCGTTGGAAATCTTTGAGTAATATTCAAAATAATGGCTTCGTCATCAGCGTCTTCCACTCCCAAGTCGGGTTTCAAGAAATACTGTGACTGCAGTTCAAAAATGTCCGTCACAGACCCCCACGAATATGCTTGTGGTGTCTGGGACCCGCTCATCCTTCATCAGAGTGTGAGGACGGCCTTGCCTGCATGATGCCAGTGGGTTAGGAGTTCAGTAGGTCAGATCCTGTTGATCATGCAGAGGTTACGTACAGGCAGTTGATGTAAAGGGTGGTAGAGTATATGGGTTGGGCTAGTATTTGAGGAAGATGACTTAACTGACATTTTGGACAAGGGACCTCAATAAGACCCTATTGTGCCGTTCCATGGCTACCAATTGGGGGGCACCTGAACTAAATCCAGCTGTCAACAAGAAGTTGACCTCAAAATACAGGGTATCAGGCAGTGACCCTCTTTATCTATCAAAACACCCGACACCAGAAAGTCTGGTGGTTCAAGCTGCCACCTCAACCATTAGACAAAAAGCCTACCCTACTACCTCACCTGATAGGGATGACAAGCATTACCACGCCCTAGCCAAAAAAGTTTTTCGGCTAGAAGTATGGCCCTAAAATCGGCTAACGCCCCATGCACTTTGGCAAGGTTCACTCACACCCTTTGGGGGTGTGTATCCATGGCGGCTGACCATGACCCCACAGGGGAGGAACGAGACAGGTTTTTAAACATAGTCAACAATGGGAAAGATGCAATGTGCAAATCTCTCCAGACTGGTCTCGACCCTGCTGACAGTATCAGCAGAGCTATGTCAGCTAGTACAGTTCTGCGCAGGTTTGCCTGGTTGAGAAATTCGGGATTTGCTCTAGACGTATTCTATTATTCGGAAGCAAGGCTGATAAAAGTTTGGAGAAAGTACAGACTTCAAAGGCAGCAGCCAAATCACTTGGTGCTGCGATCAGACAACCTCCAAGTCACCCCACAGGTATGCCCTGGAGGGGTAGGTCCTTTCGTCACTACTCAACATTTGGAAGGGGCAGAGGACAACCAGTTCAAACAGGCCAAAGAAGATTCCCCCCGTGGTGGCCGGGGAAGAGGTACCAAGACTGCAGCAGCAGCGGCTACTTTACCATCTGTCACTGCGACAGCCGCCCCAAAACCTCTCTGTGGACTTAGTTCACAACACCCCAGTGGGAGGCACACTGTCAAAGCATCTGACAGAATGGCAGGCTATTTCTTCAGATGCATGTGTATTGGAGACAGTTACCCAAGCGTACTGCCTTCCTTTTCTAAAAAAAAGCCTCAGAGTCATCCACTGGGGAACAGCTCTTACAAAGTTCCAGATCCACTCCTTATGCAGAAAATACAAACTCTGCTAGAGAAAGGTGCTATAGAACCAGTACCTATAGCGGAGAGGAACAAGGGTTGTTACTCCTCATATTTCCTAATTCCAAAAAAGGACAGAGGATTGAGACCCATTTTGGATTTAAGAGACTTCCAACAGATTCCTAGTTCAAGATGGTAACTCTTTCTCAGATCCTTCAGGCCCTCCAGCTTCTCGATTGGATGGTATCATTGGACACAGACAGTACCTGAGGTTCGCGGCTGGCGGTTCTCATGATCATTTTCGGGTTCTACCATTTGGGCTGACCTCCGCCCGAGGGTTTTCATCAAGTTGATGGCGGTTGTGGCAGCGAGTCTCGGGAGAGGGGCAATTCACGTTTACCCCTACCTGGACGATTGGCTGATCAGGGCCAGTTCTCCCAAACAGGCCTTGGAACATCTCAGCTCCACCTGGCACTTCCTTCACAGATTGGGGTTCTCCCTCACCTTCAAGAAATCTCACATGATACCATCTCAAAGGCTCCAATACATTGGAGCAATCCTGGATGCATCCTTGGGAAAAGCCTCCCCACCAGAGGTGAGGGTTCAAGACATTCTGCAGATGGTGACCAAATTCCAGAATGCCTAGCATCTACCGGCCTTGGATTTTTTGAGGTTGCTCGGCCTCATGGCATCCTGCATTTATCTGGTGCCAGAGGTTAGCCTGAGAATGAGATCTCTCCAATGGGTTCTCAGGACTCAGTGGTCCCAATTCTCAGGAAGGATGTCAGACCTTCTACAAATTCCTAGCAGAATCTCACAGGACCTTCGGTGGTGGGCCTGCCTGGAGAACATCTGAAAAGGAGAACCGTTTTGGACACCATGGCGAGAGATAACAGTAGTGACAGACGCCTCACGGGGTAGGGGGTCCATGCCAACGATCTGACAATCAGCAGTTGTTGGTCTCCATCAGAGTCCAAACTACACATCAACCTTTTGGAGCTGAAGGCAATGAGACTAGCGCTGAAGTCCTTTCTGCCATGGGTACGGGGAAAGAATGTCCTAATAATGACAGACAACACAGTGGCCATGTACTACCTCAACAAAAGAGGAGGTGTAGGGTCATTACCATTGTGCAGAGAAGCAATGCAGTTCTGGTTCTGGACGATACAAGATGGAATCTCCCTATTGGCAGTTCACCCAGCCGGAGTGGAGAATACAGCGCCGGATGCTCTGAGCAGGCAGAGCACAGTCTCACATGAGTGGGAACTAGCTCAGGAAGTCCTTCAAGAGATCTTCACCCTTTGCGGAACCCCTCAAGTGGATTTGTTTGCATCAACCGGAAGTGCGTACTTTATTGCTCAATGGAATTTCCTCCAAGAGGAGCTCTAGGAGAAGCGTTCCTAGTGGAATGGGATTTTCCACTCCTGTATGTGTTTCCTCCAGTCCCCGTCATTCCTCACATTATCAGGAGGTTGAGAAAGTTCAGGAAATCCATGAGCCGAATTGCCCCGGATTGGGCCAGGAGGACTTGGTACCTGGACCTTCTGGATATGTCCATCTGCCCGCCAATACGTCTTCCACAAAGAGAGGACCTTCTCTCGCAAGAGGAGGGTTGGGGTCTCCATCGGGATATCAGGACGCTCAGCCTTCACGCATGGTTTCTGAAAGGCTGAGATACAAGGATTGGGACCTCCCGGACGACGTAATGGAGATTTTGCTTTCGGCAAGAAGGCCAGCGACCAAATCTTTGTACCGCGGCTGTTGGAATAAGTTCTGCAGCTGGTCTAGAGATAAGAATGTTGACTCATTTACATGTAATACAACAATGGTGTTATCCTTTTTGTTACAGCTAGCTAATCTGGGGCTCCAGATTAGTACCATTAAGGGATATCTGGCAGAACTTTCTATATTTAAGCGCACTTCAGAAGAAGTTTCTTAATTTATAATACCTCTAATTGTCCAATTTCTAAAGAGATTGACAAATGTTTTCCCTTCAATCCCTTTTCAAGTCCCGATTTGGGATCTCAACTTGGTGTTGAAGTTCATGGTGTGTGCTCCTTTTGATCCATTACACTCCTGTTCTTTAAGGCTACACACCCTGAAAACCATCTTTTTAGTAGCTATTGCATCTGCCCAAAGGGTGAGTGAGCTTCAGGCGTTGTCCTGCAAGCCTCCTTACACTATTTTTTATAAGGATAGGGTGGTGCTAAAAGTCTCTGAATTTCATCTCACACAGAAGATAACTTTACCATCTTTTTACCCCCTCCTCATCCTAGGAAGGAAGAGCAGAGGCTTCACAGGCTTGACCCTAAACGTGCACTAAGCTTCTATATCACTAGAATGGCAAAGTTAAGACAGGATAATCAATTATTCGTCGGCTATTCAGGCTACAAATTGGGTATGGCTATCACCAAACAGACATTATCCAGATGGATTATATTGGCAATATCTGAATGCTACAGACTAGCAGGAAAAGATCCTCCAGAAGGCCTACAGGCTCATTCGACCAGTGGCATGGCAAATCCCTCTGCATTACAGAGAGGAGTACCAATAAAAGAAATGTGTATGGCTGCCACATGGTCGTCTGTACATACTTTCACCAAACATAGTTTAGACTCTTCCTCGGGTCAGGAAACTGGTTTTGGTAAAGCAGTGTTGCATTCCGTGCACATACACCCATGAACGTTATTAAATTGTCATGTCAATTCTGACTCCCTCCTCCAGTAAAACTAAGAACTGCTTTGGGAGTGTATCAAAAGATAAGCAATACGTGGGAGGACACAATCCATTCGAAGAACAAGTTACTTACCCCTGGTAACGTCCTTTCGACTGGATGTTCCTCCCACGTATTCCTTATCGCCCCTCCAAACCTACCCCACAGTAGAATTTCCCTTGCGATTATAGTCTGCGCTCTCTCAGGAGGAGAAAAAGTCAGGTATGGGATAAATCCTTCTTTCAGAAAAAACTGAACTGAAGCCAACGGGCGCTGCACGTGCTATATATACCTTCGGTGACATCGACATCGAGACGGAGGCCTCGGAGGGACATCGAGTCGACAGGCATCGACGCACAGCACCCCCTGCTGAAAAACATTTCTCCAAAGCAGCTAAACTGGAAATTGGAAACATCAAAAGATAAGAAATACGTGGGAGGAACATCCAGTCGAAAGAACGTTTCTAGGTTTCTAGGGGTAAGTAACTTGTTCTTCTCACTCACAGCATTGCATGCATACAGGGCAGGGTGTAGGGAAATACAAGACACAACAATCTCCTACAAAAGGCCTGCATTTTTTATTCTCACATACATTGGAGCACCAGAACAGATGACTTTTCTCCACCGCTTGGACTGTAGCATTGAGTATAACACATTATTTACCGCAAAGATATCATGGGGCAGGTAGATAATTGTCAAAAATGAGGCAGGAACAGAGAATATGAGAGGGGTAGTATGGATGAGCTGTTTGTCACATCTGAAAATCTCAATAGACTTACAAGACACACCTAAGTGAACCCAGAGGCAAGGTTGCAGACCCCGGGGTTAAACACAAAAGATCTGGGGCGCGACAAAATTATTGATAATTGTCTGAGGTGAAAGGACAACGAAATCTCGTTCCCATACATAAAATGGCACATGCATGGCTGAGATTGAAGCAGCAGTATTTTATTTTAAAAACAAATTCTTGGCACTGATTAAAAACTTAAGTGTATAGAATAGAACACACAAAACATCTGAATGAGTTAGGAGAGTTTAAAGTGTTATCAGAATTTCTAATCAAAGGATCGGGTCAATCTTCATGACTGAGCATTGTTAACTGGGTGCTGTCATACTTCCAGAAATGCACCATTTTCACAGATGTAATGACCCCTACTTGTCAGGACACGGTATTGGGTTATGTATTATTTGTACGGTGTCCACTTTTATACTAACAATGTATGTACAAGAACACAATGATTGGACCAACATAGACAGAAAAATTGAAAATAAATAAAACCGAACTAGTTAAGATAGCTGGCAAGAGACTGCAGTTAGAAAAGGTGCCTGGTATAGTATCCCTTGCTCACTATTCTTAGAGAGGCACAGCTCCTCCCTACTGATGAGGTCCAACTAGACCGAAACACGTGTCTGGGGATGCTGTTGGTACTCTTGTTCAGAGGAGAATTGCCTGGCATTTCGGTGCTGGACTGCCCCAGGGCAGGACAAAGACTGATATGTTTAGGATATTTCTTCTCTGTGAAAGATAGTGAGCTAAAGACTCTGGGTAAGTCTCTCACAACCAGGACTAATGTCTGGCAGAGAGACTCCCAGGACCCCCCTTGTTAATTTGCCTGGTATAGTATCCCATGAATTCAGTTTGGAGAGTTCACTCAGTAATAATAATTGTTTGCTGATGGAGTTCTTTTGTCCTTGAGTGAGCAACTAATGTTTCTAGTCGTTTTGCTTTAGGTGTAATTGCAGATGTGGGGATGTTTTACTGCTATGTCAGGTTCCATCACAAACACAAGTCCCTTAATTGTACGATTGTTGCGTGGCAATATACTAATGAATGTTAGGCCCAGATGGTCCTGTCCCATTGTCACCAGATGTTTATGGGAAAATGATACCAATAAACATGAAATGTCTTACTACAAATATCAATTAATTTAGACCCATGCTAGAGTTATGCTCACTGTAACTGTCAGCACAAATGGTAAATGTATGTCAACTTTTAAAATCTAGTAATGCTTTATTGTGAAACTATTTTCATTTTTTAGTTTCGTCATAAAACTGATAGGAAAGTGAACAATCGGAAGTCACAGGTTTTCATTGGTGGCAGGTAAGCAATATTTGAAAGCATTGTTTTAAAATATTATCTGTTTCAATGCATTGTAAACTGATTACAGTTTAGAATAATGTCTACAGTTTAGACACATTTATTCACATTACTGTTTAATGCCTTAAAATTACAGTGGTATGCAAGGAGGAGATGCATTTGCTAAAGGGAAAAATAACTGGATTTTATCGGTCCCAATGTTGGCTAAATTACTATCAATAGGGCAGATTAGGTACATGTTAATGTGGAGTGTATTGTAGGTTCGTGGTTGGTTAGTAACATGTATAGCTACTGTAAATATGGCTGCACCTTTTTATTTGAAGCATGTTAGTCAATCCTTCATTGCACAAAAGAAGTGAAAGCCTGGAGTTCAGACATATAGGTGAGAAGGATGATGTTCCTTATAGGTAACTTAGGTAGTCATTCACACAGTTTCACTTCATAGGTTTTTTTAGTGGCCCATTTGGAACCTGTAACCCGCCCTCCATCTTTATTATTTTAACTTTCTTCAGGTTTATTTTATTCATGCAACCCACGCTTGCAATCCCAAGTTTGTGAGAGCCTTTACCGGGGGTCTTTAGTACAATTATGATCCATTAAAGCCCCACGCCTCAGGTATTATTGCTGTTAGAAGCAGAGATTGACGTTGGGTTGACCACGCATCCCTTTTCCTTTTTAAGAAAATGCTTGCATGTTTTCATGTTTTTGAATTTGGAATAACAAAGTGAAGGTGGATTCTGCAGGTGTGTACGTTGCCAAATAAGCACACTTTCAACGCATGCTGTGTGGTTAAAAAGTGATGACTATGTTTGCACTTGGGTGTGCTCCTGGCCCAAGCTGAATCACTGGCACCCTTATAATGGTACCCATCTACTTCTGCTTTCCATAGCACAGAGGCACCAGCATTTGGAAGTCAAAATGGCAACCATCTAGAAACAAAGTTATATGCAGCCTGATAGGTGCACATGAGAAACTGTATCAGTTGTTGATGAATCACCGTTCAATGACACATTTTTCAGGAAGATTGTTTAAAAATATACAAATAACAATTCCCATCTTTACCCATGTCTGTACCAAGGGCACTGCTGGCCAGGAAAATTATAATATTAGTCTGGGGAGGAAGGATAGCTCAGGGGCAACACGTTTGTCTTGGAAGCAAAGCAATACAGCACAACACAGGTGCGAATCCCGATCCCGCGCTTAGAAACCACACGCTGGTATTAAGCACGTTATAAAAGAACAATAAAATTGTAATAAGTCTGCGAGGTCCAAAGCAACCTGGCATCAGTGAGGTTTTATATAACAAAAATAAAGACTCATCTCAAATGCCATTAATATTTACACTGTTCTGTCATACCTAGTGGCATTCTCCTAGCAACCTACAAATGGTGAGTTAGGAACACCTAAATCAATAGGCTGTTATATGATCAAAAGCAAAAGGTATGTTCATACACTATTAGTTTTCACAGAAATGCATGTTATAAACTTGCCATTCACTTATTGCTCCTGAGAAGAAAGAACAAAAGGCCGGGAACGCTCTCTCTCTGTAGGTGCGATACTAGGTGGTTTTGGCACAATCCAGGAAAGTCATCATACATTCATTTAACCTTATTCAAACTTCATGTATATGTGAAGATGTCACCTCAAAGGCCTGGTCTGGATCCATTTCAGATCCTTGGAGTCTGGGCAGAAGAACATGATTTGGGAAAATGTATAGTCATTACATACAGTTTGATTTGTACTTAGGACAGCATGATACACTTTATCTTGTGTGATGAATCTCATGATGTCGTCCCTGCTCCCTGAGGGGGAGACCCTTTCCATGATGCCACAGAGGTGAGCTGCTACCCGATATTCCCCCTGGTGGTGGTACACAGCGGGTGGATCTCAGGGGGGGGGATTCCCCCTCTGGGATACAAGGAGGACATCAGTAGCCAACGCAGTACAACACACATTCATCCACCTTTCCTCATCTTCTTTGCCTTCCACTGATCCTATAGGTTCCTCTACGTATCTCTGTTATAGCATTGATATTACTACTGAGACAAGGAAGAGTAGGGCTGACTCCATGGAGCTGTCCCCTCAAAGTACTGAGACAAGGAAGATCAGGACCAACTCCACTGAGTCATCCCCTCAAAGTACAGTGACGAAGAAGATACACAGAGCCCTAACCAACCTCTCAAAAAACCTGAGTAAACGGTCTAGTTATCCAGTCTCAAGTAGCTTAAAGATGGAAGAGGGACTAAAACTGTTGTTAGTCCCTCCTCGGAAGCACTGCAAGCAGAGGTCCTTGCCCACACTAGGAGGAGCTCAGACTACAGCTGCTGACTGGGACGAAATGGGGAGAGTTCCAGAGTCCCTACCTGCTTTGCCGAAGTGCGGCATGCTGAGAACGGGCCAGACTGAAGGCCCATTGCAGGAAAGCGCTGCACGATCCAGGCAAGTAGTTACGCACTGCGCGGCTTCACAGGAGAGTGGCAGAGCCATGTTAATCAGCGTGAGAACAGTAAGCAGCAGAGAAGAGCTGCAGGAAGATGAACAGAGACCAGAGAAGGAAGCGAGGAAGCCCGGAGAGAATGTACAGGAGTTGCCCGGGGGCATGTGCGGCACTTGAGAAACCATTGTAAAAGGTGTCTGGGGCCCGCGTTTAAGAAACCTATATGAAGGAGTCTGGGACCAGCAAATAAGAAGTCAATACAAGCGGGTCTGCAACCCTTGTATGAGAAGCACAAGGGGTCTCAGACCCACATTTGAGAAAGGCAGACCCTGCAGGAGAGTACACCAGGGCTGCCTAGTCAACAATCAAGAGGAGGCACAGGAAGGGGCCTGGGACCCACACATGAGAAAGACAGCCCCTGGCAGTAGAATACACCAGGGCTGTCCAGTGAACTGCTAAGAGAAGCCTAAGAAATACCTGGGGAAGGGAGATATTCTCCCAAATACAGTGAACTATCAAATAAAGCCTGAGGAAGGCCTGGGGAAGGGAGACATTCCCCCAAACAAAGTGCACTATATGGGAAAGCCTGATGAAGGCCTGAGGAAGGGAGGCATTTCCCCAACCACATTGACTTGCCAAGAAAATCCAGAGAAAGGCCTGGAGAAGGGGGACATCCTCCAACCACAGTAGACTGTCAAGACAAACCAGAGAAAGGCCTGAAGAAGGGAGAGACTCCCACCTACTTTGTAAACCATACCGTCCAGAAGAAGGGAGTTGTTCTTCTGGACCCTGAAGAGACAAATCCATTTTATTTGTGTTGTAAGTGTGAGGGATAGAAGTAGAATTTTGACACAGGATGGTGGACTTTTTAGTTATGACATTTCCTTAGTTTTATTTGAGGCTGGGAAACCCCCTCTCAGAGCTAGGGTTAGATCATTTAGTTTTCTTCTTTTGGTACAAAATAAACATCTTTGCCCAAAAGCATGCCTCATGTGTGCCATTCTCCTCCTTCCACACCCCAACACTTGACACCATTAATATTGTATTCAGCAAAAGATGGTGAATATGATTGGTTGCTTAGCTGCCTTTATATATGTTTCTGAATTTGTAAATATGAGTGATTAGCTAATGGTGTTCAAGAACTGCTCCTTATCATATTTGTTGTTGGTTTTCTTGATAAAAACACATGACTATTTAGAGGTGTTTTAGTATAGTACACAGTCAGATGTCATATCTTAAACGGGGGGTAACTCATCTGTGAAGATGAAAATCTGAAGGGAGACTCACCATAAATATCAGGTGAGGTTGGAGTAAGTTGTCTGATTATCAGAGAACCACGTTTTTCCCAACTTTTCCCTCTAAATGGCCTGACAAAAGATTCCTGGGTTCCTTAAACTACATATATTCATCCAGGTCCTAAGCACAGGTGTCTCTGTGGACAGTCCCTACCTTATTGACAGCTTCATGGATGGTCAAATATTTCTCCATGCAGCCATTTATGTTCTCCTTTTTCGTGCGGTCTGCTTCAGGGGAGCCTGGAGACACTGGGTCTGGGGAGGCCATGTGTACAATGGCCCCTGTGCGGAAGATACCTTTGAAGTGTACATGGTGTTTGGCACCTTTTGCATTTCCCATCCTGCCAGCCCCCTTGGGAGCGCACCGCCACAGGTGCAAACTGCCATTGATAGTGGATGGGGGATGAATGGGCAAGAGGCGTGCAGAAAAGGGCCGGAACACTGCTGAAGGGAGACACAACTATGTGGATTGCAGGGGCGCGGTCTGCATCAGGGGAGCCTGGAGACACTGGGTATGGGGAGGTCATCTGTACAATGGCCCCTGTGTGGAAGATACCTTGTAAGTGTACATGGTGTTTGGCACCTTGCCCATTTATAATGGAGGGGGGATGGATTGTTGTAGAGAAGGTGAGCGTAAAAGGGCACCAACCATTTTTTCATGCCCCTCATAGACAAGTGTGCGTGTCCTTGATTCACTGAAAAATGGAAACAACTATTCATAAAAAGCTCTTTTGTATTTTATTTTGTTGCTGATTTTGATGGCACAAATATACTACACATTGTATACTTCGGGTTGCAGCACAGTGTGGGAAAATCCAATCCCCTGTACTGTCCGCTGTCACTGGGGAATTTGGTGTGAATGGCTCCAACGACACAGGCGGGTATTACTTGTCGAACACGGTATCCAAGCCTCCCATGAAGCCACCATGTAAACGAACGATAGGCCACCAGCCTGTACCATCTGTGGAAGAGAAACCTACATACTGTATTTAAATGAACCTGATAAGTGTACAAACCTTAGTTGAAAATGCATCCTGTATCCTATGGCATAGTTGCCTGTACAAATGCTACTTCATGGATCAATCAGCTTGGGCTTTAAAGTGTAGACACATTACTAAAGTGAACACCCATGCAATCCATAACGTTTGGGGCACAGAGAAATATTGTTTCTGAGTTGAAATTGAAAGACACATAAGATGACCACTATGATTTCCCCAAAGCGCGAGAGATGTATTGAATTGCCTGACTACATCCATTTGGCAGTGATAGATCAAAGTTACGGCAATATATGAGATAAACAAGAAATGTTAGTGGCCTCAGTGGTCAAAATGACATCAAATCTAGAGTACACTTACTCATTACTTGGATTGCGAGGGCAAACTGTTGCGCGAAGTTCGTTTATAAGCACCATCATAATCCTCAACACAGACCTTGTGAGGCAGGCTGCCCTGAAGTCATGCAGCTCGGTAACACATAGCAGTGGTGTCTCTTCTTCCGATATCTAGGCCAAGCATCCAGAGTTTTCTCTGCAGCAGCAGTTCTCCTCCTCGGTTGGCATGACCTCACACCCATTGCAGGTACACCAGGTGGAAACGTCTTGCATGCGTCTAGGCTCTGGCTCAGGATCCAGTGAGTCGTCTTCCCAACTGTCGTCCGCTGCCCCATCATTTCTGCATCAATCTCTGTCAACTAATTCTGCCTCGGAATACTCCGGCTCGTACTGGTAGGGCTGTATTGTTGCCATTATACGACAAAATTAAAATCGATAGTAATGCTAGTACACATATCTGTTCACACGGGCTCCAAGCAACGAAGATAGCTGAACAGAGCAGAAACGAGTCACAGGCTATACAAAAAAAACAGTGAAACAATTGAAAAAGCAACTCTGATGTCTGATGAGAAGCGGACTGTTTATACTTATTGAAGAAAGAGGCGTCCTGCCATTTCCATGGAAACACGTCATTAGCGGGGGCACAGAGAACGATGACACGAGACGTGCATTCATTTGTGTTGTGAAATGGGCCTTAGGCGTCTAGTGATATCAGCTTCAGGGGCGGGTGATATGATTTAGTGCCGCGAGGGCAGTCTAACGCACCCACTCATTGATTTTGCATATATAAAAGTGTGGAAAACTAAGGTAAGGTGCATAGAAAATGTTTTTACGATCGATCAAAGTTTGCTTCAAACCATATGCCCGAATGCTCGGACAATAACATTTTTGAGCGTACTAGTCCTTTAAACCTTCTTCCTGTAAAGGGGACCAGTTTCCAGCCGCTGCTATTAAAGCCTGCTCTAAACTATTGATTGTCTCCATTACTAGGATCGTTAATACCTTCTTCATAGAGGGTAAGGTTCCCACTAGACTGAAGGGCTCCTGGATCACCCCTTTGTTGAAGAAATCGAATCTCGACCCCAAAAATGCTACAAATTATCTGCCGATTTCCAACTTGCCCTTCATCCTTAAGACCATTGACTGAGTGGCGTACGACCAACTGCTTTGCCATATCAAAGATTATCCGATTCTGAATGAAGGTCAGTCGGGACATCGGCCAGGCTTTTGCACGGAATCAGCTAAAACTAAAGTTCAATATGATGGGGAACATTAATAATGGCTCAACTATGCTGCCTGCTGATGTCTTTGGAGCTATCAGCCTCATTTGATGTAGTAAATCGCCCCCTCCTCCTGGACAGACTGCAGCAGGTTGCTAATTTCAGTGAACAAGCAAGGGATTGGATGCAGTCCTTCATGGGGTGAGGAGAAATCGGGTCTGTAGTAAGGAAGCAGAGGCGGACCCTGTTTCAGTTCTATATAATACTCCTACGTCCCGTCCCCTTTCCTCCATACTTATGGGACATCTCTACGTCCTGTGGGACGGGACCAGAGCACTTTGTAAAAAGCATCCAAACATTTATTTCAAAAATGTGTCCTTCCTCTCTTTCTTGCGTGGGCTTTTTTCCTCTCTGGCTCTCGCTAGCGATCGTATACTAGTCTGTCTATGTCGTTCAAACTAGACTTTCCAGATTGTTCATCGTGTCACCGACGCTTCGCGAGGGCGGATCCCCATCCTCTTTGTTTAGAGTGTTTGGGTCCGGATCACTGTTGCGACTCCTGTTGTTACTGCGACTCGCTTTCGGTCCGGGCACTTCAACGTCGGTTGGAGCGGTGGGAGGAGGTGTTCCGAAGAACTCCTCCTTTGCATTTTCAGGCGTTCATCGACGAAAAGAAGAAACGCCCGGTAAGTTCTTTACTTTTCAGAGCACCCCAGCCGGGGGATACCTTTCCAGGTTCCTCCCAGGCCGGGAGGAGCGTTGATCGTTCTGTCACCGGGGATTGCCCTGAGGTGCCCGTTGGGCCTAATAATTGTACCAGAGTTTTCTCCGAGGGTCTCTGTAAGGGGCCTGTGGATACCGCAGCACGCTCCGTGGCCCCTCCTGTGGGGGCTGTTTGTAGACCCAGTTCTACTGAGTCGTGGGGTACCGGAGCTCGCTCTGAGGCCTCTCTATCGGCTTCCCTCAAGAATAAGACCAGGGTGCGCCCCGAGGCCTTGGTTGGGCTTGGTGTCACCGAACGGATGTTGAAGGCACGCGCGGCTAAGGCTGTTACCGGACGTGGGTCCGAGGTCCCTCGTACAGAGGCTAAAGCTACCAACATTTCTGAGAGGCCTGACAAGGCCTTTTCGGTGAAGGCTGTTTCTCACCGTTCCCGCTCTTGCGGCGACACCAGATCTGTTGAGGGGGAAAAGAAGGAAAGTTCTTCTTTCACCGGCAGTGCCGAGGTCCTTCCTGGGAAGGCTAATTCGTCGGCTGGTATGTCACAGAACCATTCCAGGCCTCATAGTACCGGCTCTGCCGAGGTTCCTTATGTCAAGGCTAAAGTTAAGACCCCTGATCCATCAATGGGGACCCCTGCCTCACTTCCTCACGTGCCGCAGTTCCCCTCAGGCGATGACAAAATGCCGCCCGTTCCCGCCACGACTGCGGCGGCCATTTTGAGTGCTATCCCTACAACTACGCCATCGGCCACAGGTGTAGGGCTTGGTTCCGTGGGTGAACATAGAGTTCCTTGTGCGCATCCTTATCGGCCAGTTTATGATTGGAACGCCCGGATGCCCCTTCCGCACAATGTTTTGTTGCCTGCGGGGTCGGCACCTTTGATTTATGTGGATACGTCGGTGGAGGGCCGGTGTGGCACCCTTCCCCGTTACGTCCCTGGAATTAACCTCCTCATGAGAGGCCTCCTCAGGTTCCAAAGCAGTACCCGGAGGACGCCTTTTTCTGGAAATTTCAAACACTCATGCGTACCAACTCCATGAGGGAATATTTCAAAGGGCTTTTTAGGGAGATATGTCCGTCCGCGCCCCCGGCTCTACCCGTTCCTCCAGTGGTTCGGCCGGCGCCTCCCTTGCATACGGTGCCTTCCCCGACTCTTCCGGCTTTGCCCCCATTGTCTCCCGTGGTCAAGGCAGCGCCCGACATGGCTCAGCAGAATCCTGACCTGACGGATGACGCGCAAGGCGGTCAGGACAACGAGGACCTGCACCGCTCTATTAGAGCTTTTCATGACCGGGTACTGGACATGATGTGCTTCTTAGATGTTCCGGTGCCCGAGGAACCCGCTCCGCAGGAGGGCGTGCTTTCTGTGGTGTTCACCCTGTCTCCTTTGAAGCATACTGGCCTGTTCTTGCAGAAGGATGTTCTGGCCGAGGTCCGCAGGGTCTGGGAAAAGCCACACTCTGGACTTTTCGTCAATAAGAAAATTGATGTGCGATACAGGCTGCATTCTTTGGAAGAAGTGGCCCTGTCGTCCTGTCTGTCCCCCTCCTCCACAGTGGTGGCTGCAGCCACGTTGCAGTCCAGGCCTGCAGCATCCTCTTCCACGACGGCTACTCAGGTTCTGGGAAAGGAGGATAAGCTCCTTGACTCCCTTGGGAGAACGTTTTTGCCAACTCGGCCTTGCAGCTCAGGCAGGCCAATGCCGAACTAGTGTTAGCGGGGGCTAATATGCGGATGTGGAAAGGTCTGTCGGAGTTTGATGAATTCATCTCGGTCGAGAAGCTGGAAGACTTTAAGGCGGGATTATCCGACACCAGGGTCTTGGCCCAGGATCTCCTGGAGGCTGCGGCTCATCACGTAGACACCTCGGCTCGGGGCCTTATGCTGGGGGTTGATACCTCACGGCAGGCGTGGCTTCATGCCACTAAATTCTCAAAAGAAGTGCAGGACAAGGTGTTGGACCTTCCGTTCGATGGTAAGGAGCTCTTTCATTCTACAACAGATATAGAGCTCACCAAGACGAAGGATAGCACTCAGACAGCTAAGTCCTTGTCTGTCCTGGTTAAGGCTCCTTTCAAAACCCAGAGACCGTAGTCGCAAAGCCGACCCTCCTCTGGCTTTAGGGGCTTCCTTGACCGGAAATCTCCAGAGTGGATACCCCTTCGGGGAATAACCGCCGTAGGCAACAACGGACTCGGTTTCTCTCCCGCTCCTCAGCCTCCTCCTCAGGTTCAGGTGGCAACACCACCGAAAAACCTACAAAATGAGGGTTCTCCACGCTCACACGAGACCCTGGTGGGAGGACGCATTGCATCTCATTGGGAGGCGTGGCATACCATCACCGAAGACAGATGGGTCTTGTCAGTCGCTCGGACGGGATTCCACTTACCCCTACCCCACCCTTCAACCCTCCTTTTCAGCTTTCAGGCTCGCCCTCCCTCAAAGCCGAGGTTCAGAAACTTCTGGACCTCAGAGCTGTGGAACCCGTTCCCCACGGGGAACGAGGGGAGGGCTTCTACTCCCGGCTGTTTACGGTGCCCAGGCCCAACCAGGCTAATCTGCGCACCATCCTAGACCTTTCCCAGTTCAATCTTTTCCTACCCCAAGAGAAATTCAAGATGATCACGCCCAGCCAGATACGGTCCTCCTTGCAAATGGGCGATTAGCTCTGTGTGGTGGATCTTCAGGATGCTTACATGGATATTCTGATTTGGAATCCACACAGGAGATATCTCCATTTCTCTTTGGGAGAGGAGAACTTCCTGGTTCGAGTGCTTCCTTTTGGCTTCAGCTCGGCGTTGCGTGTCTTCACGAAGATGAAGTTGGTGATTGCGGCCTATCTTCATCTGCAGGGTATCCATGTGTATCCGTATTTGGACTACTGGCTCTTGTCCGTTGAAAGCAGCGGGCAATCTTCAGTCTCTCCTTCAGCTCCTACTCCATCTTGGGCTGTCGGTGAACTGGCGGAAATCTTCCATGACGGTCTCGCAGGACTTGATTTTCCTGGGTTTTCGCTGGAACACGATCGACTGCAGAGTGTACCTGACCAGGGACAGGATGGCGGATCTGTTAGCCACGTGTCAGATGTTTACGCAGTCGGAGAGCATGTCGGCCTGGTGGTTCCAGAGGCTTCTGGGCTTCATGGCCTCATGCGTGTTGGCTCTTCCTCTTGCTCGTCTCAAGATGAGGCAGACCCAGATGGCTCTTCGAGTTCTTGGCGTCAGGCTGTGGATCCAGATTCCAAGCTGATAATGATTCCGGCTTCCATGAGAGTGGACCTGGATTGGTGGTCATCTCTCAGCAATCTGTCAGTGGGTGCGGGGTTTCAGGACCCAGCCCCTACAGTGACGATCAGGACAGACTCCTCCCTCCTGGGATGGGGTGTGACGTTAGATCCTCTTCAGGTCTCGGATCTCTGGTCGCCTCAGGACAAGCTCCTCCACATAAATCATTTAGAGCTTCTGGCGATCTTCCTAGCGCTCAGGTCATTCAGACCGATCATAGCCAACAAGGTGGTCCGCATACGCACGGACAATGTGGTGTCGATGTATTACATCAACAAGCAAGGGGGAACCAAGTCTTCCCCTCTCGTGGACCTGTCCATCCAGATTTGGGAGTGGGCTGTGCTTCGTGGTGTTTGGCTGCTTGCAGTGCACATCCCGGGCCAGCTGAATGTTACAGCGGATGCCCTCAGCCAGCGGACAGTGGTCAGCTACGAGTGGGAGTTGAAGGCGGAGGTCCTCTCATGGATTTTCTTGCGTTGGGGCACACCGGAGGTGGACCTCTTCACTACAGCGGTAAACAAGAAGCTTCCTCAGTCTGCCTCCAGATGGGGGGCTGGGAGCCTCCTCTCTGGGGGATGCTCTCGAGATTCCATGGCACAACATGAGAGCTTACGCCTTCCCGCCTCTGCCTCTAGTCCATCGAGCAATTTGGAAGCTGAAGAACTCAGTGAACTGTTCCCTTCTACTCATAGCCCCGTGGTGGCCGGCCAAGTTTCGGTCCTCAGAACTTCAACACCTGTCAGTCTATCCGCCGATATGGTTACCAGTGACCCCCAAACTTCTTCATCAGGGGGAACAGCAGATGTGGCACCCCTCCCCACAATCTCTCAGCTTGGCGGCATGGTGCCTGAGTTCAAGTCTTTAGAACATCTTAACTTGTCTGCGGATAACATACGTATTACCCAGGCAGCAAGGAAACCCTCGACTAGATCCCAGTACAGAAGTAAATGGCTCAGGTTCTGTCATTGGTGTTTGGAAAAACAGTTGGACCCAATGGGGGCTACGATTGACACAGTGCTGTCCTTCATATCCTTCCTAGCAGAGTCGGGTGTTCATGTTCCGTCATGCAGAACTTACCTTTCAGCGGTCTCCGCTTATCTTTCTATGGACCAATGTTCTTACTCTCTGTGTAATCCAGTGGTTAAGAGGCATTTTGCAGGCTTGACACGCCTCTACCCTCCAATTCGTAGTCCGCACCCGCCGTGGAATCTATATGTAGTCCTGACCGTGTTGTGCCATAAGCCTTTTGAACCAATGGCCAGGGTGGAATTCAAGTACCTATCCTGGAAAGTGTCCTTTTTGGTTGCCGCTACACCAGCAAGGCGGGTGAGTGAGCTCCAGGCCTTGTCGGTGGAGCATCCCTTTTTGGTCTTTCACAAGGATAAGGTAGTCCTACGGACGAATCCTGCTTTCCTGCCGAAAGTGGTAACTGAATTCCATCTGAATCAGTCGATCTCCTGCCAGTCTTTTTTCTGAACCCTACCTCAGAGGCAGAAAGGGTTCTGCATTGTCTCGATGTCAGAAGGGATCTTAAGTTCTATCTGGGCAGAACTTCTGAGCTTAGGAGTTCTTCTCAACTTTTTGTGACTTTTGGTAACTCTTAGGGTAAATAGGCATCTAAGGCGACTATTTCTCCGTGGATCGCCGCCTGCATTACAGAGTCTTTCACCGTCCAAGGGGTGAAACCTCCTAAGGGTATTCATGCAGACCTGGTGCGGGGAAGGCAGCCGCGATTGCTTTTCAGAAATATTTCCCCTGGGAGTCTATCGCGAGGGCAGCTACTTGGGCCTCCCCATCTGCTTTTTGTAAGCATTATTGTCTTGACATGAGCTCAAGAGCTGATGCTCAGTTTGGTCAGGCTATGCTGAAGAACCTTTTTCAGTAAGGGGTATTTCCATCCACCCCTAGTTCCTGTTAGGAGTGCTTGGGAATCTCCCATAAGTATGGAGGAAAGGGGACGGGACGTAGGAGTATTACCAGGTTACTCACTGTAGTGACCACCTTGCTCCTAGTCCATAGTCCCCTTTCCTCCATACACCCGCCCGCCGTACCCACGAATAAGGTTCCTCTGTTATTGCTAATAGGTCTCTGACCTGGCGATAGAAAAGGACTGATGGGCGATGCACGGGGCGGAGCCAAGGTGGGCAGGGTTACGGCCGTGTGCCGGGCCCCGCGCAAGAAAGAGAGGAAGGACACATTTTTTAAAAAAAAATGTGGATGCTTTTTACAAAGTGATCCAGTCCCGTCCCACAGGACGGAGAGATGTCCCATAAGTATGGAGGAAAGGGGACTATGGAGTAGGAGTAAGGTGGTCACTACGGTGAGTGACCTGGTTATTTGTTCACAGCACCTTTTTTTTAAGTTAGAAGACAAAAAGATCTGTTTTTCTAACTACACGGACGACTCGCAGTGCCTCATTCCCCTAACAGGCAACTATGAGAAGGACGCTTTGGCAGTGGCAGAGGTTTATGACCTCATACACAAGTGGATGGCTATGAGTGGGATGGCATTGAACCATGGCAAGACCGAGCTTATGATCGTCGGATCTAGACCTAGAATAGGGAAACTTGCACCACATTATGAATCTTTCCGCGTTGCGGATTACGACATTCCAACAAAGGACAACATAAAAATCTTAGGGGTTACATTTGATCAGACCTTGAATATGTCCGATCATGTTAATGGCCTACTGTCAACATCGGCATATTATATAAGGTTTCTTTCGCACATTTGTCCTTTTTATCCCAACAGGGTTGTGAAACATCGCTCGAGCTGTTATCTCGTTCAAAATTGATTACTGTGGCTACGTTCTCATAGGAGTGGGTAAAACAGAACTCTGTAAACTCCAAGTGGTGTAGAACAGCATGATTAGAGCCATCATGGGTTTACGTAAGTTTTCACATGTATCGGAAATAAGAAGAAATCTCCACTGGCTACCTATTGTAGAAAGGATTGAATTTAGGTTGCTTACCATTACGTATAAGTCCCCCAACAGATCCTTTCCCGGCTATATAAAACAGATTGAAGTACAAACAGATGGTGCGCACCCTTCAGTCTAATTGTGACAAAAATGTGCAAATTCCAAAAACTTCATTGAAACTCGTTAGAAGGGACGCTTTCTGTGCAGCTGCCCTGGCGAGATGGAATGCTCTACCTTCAGGCCATACAAACTTCCTGACACTCGAGCTATTCAAGAATAAACTTAAGACACGCATGTTTAAATAAGGGACCATCCGTCCCCTATAATCGAATTGCTTGCTAATGACTGTCTTCGGCACCTGTGTGCCTCCGGGCCACTTTGGCAGAGCATAACAAATAACCTAAAGTAAAGTAAAAGTAAAAAGACATGATATCCCCCCTTCTTGATAGTGACCTTTCCAACCCCCTGCGCCTTTATAAGGTTATTCAATCACACACTCCTCCTTTCCCACAACACTATTCAAATACTGAGACGAGAAGAGGAAATCAAGAGGAGTACAGATTTCCCATGAGAAACACCACTATGGTACTGGGCCGAGGAAGATGAGGATCAAGGCACACCAACTTTCCCAATGGACATCCCCCACTAACGAGGCAAGGCAGGTTCAGGCAATTGACTTCAACTATGCCCACTTGTAGCCTTTTAACTATTTAGATGGATATAAAAAGGAACACACATGCTTGGCAAAGAGAACGAGTTGGAGCGCGAATTAGAGAGCCAGCTGAAGGGCAGATCACAGCAGAACCAGGAACCGGACCAAGGAGAATGACATGCTGAGGGGCTGTCAAGTGAAGCTGAGGGACACATGGCGAGGGAGCCCTGTCTCGAGGTGTCTGGAGGAGGAAACTGAGGGACGTGCTTATCCCGTGGTGCATTCTGCCCAGTCCATACCCGTTCCCCTGGGTAAGAATAAGATCCAAGGAGGGTCTGAGGGGCAGGTGGGGAGACCCTGACCTCAGACGCGAGGACCATCAAGGAAGGAAAGCTGAAGGAGGCGGTTAACTCCTTTGCTGGTAAAGAAAAGACAGTATACAATGTATCTGAGTGAACGCAAGTGAAAGCACTTGGTATTGAAAGTCTGCGGTAGCCAGTTTAATAAATGAGCAATGCAAAAAGGATACCGATAACAAGAGGACAATGGTAAAAGCGTTCTGGAAGGAAGCTGTACCACAGAGTGGTCACATATAAGAATATATGCATTTGAAAGTCTTTGTGAAAGTAAAGGGAAGCGCTGTGACGGCAGGGGAGCAGTACACGGCTGAAAACTGAGCAGCATATACATTCTTACAGAAGCGCCTTGTCGAAAGGAGAGCTGGAAGAAAATTGAAGTAAATAGCAAAACTGTGAAACACTAATACCAAAAGAGCCATTGTGAGGGAACCAAAAGTATTGAGAAGCATTGGGGGTGGCCCCCAGGAAGGAGGCCAATCCAGGAGGGCCGAAGAGACCCCACCCTAATAAACTGTGAGTAAAGTCAGGCACCTGCTTGCACGACCTGTAATGGGTGGACTGTGCGGTCTGCAAACTGTGCCGCGACCAGATGAGGCCTAAGTAGAAGAAGGACTAGTTTTTGCATGGGGAAGGGAGTCTCACAAGCAACAAGTGAAGAGTGATATTTTCCGAAGGAACTGTTGTGAATTATACTTTTGTGTTTGAAAACAAAGTAATCTTGAATATTGACACTTTGAAGGATAATCAGCATGGTCTAAGACCAAGACAAGGGAAGCCTGAGAGACCCTGCAAAGAAATGAATCCAGATAAGGAAAAGGTACTGTGAATTTTGCCAAGTGAATTCTAAGAATTTGTGGAACTTTCTTACCCTGAGTGTCTTGAACATGGGGAAGCGAGCTGTGGAAGAGCTCCACTTTCAAATTGACTTTGCTTTGAACACTGTTAAGTTGGACAAATCCCACAAACTTATTACTTTGTAGAAATGAGGTCAAGCTTCGGTTTTGACACAGACAGTTTACTTTTGACTGACAGACTTAGACCTCTTTTCATAAGGGAGCATTCCCACCCTAGAGTTAGTGCAAGATAGGTATTTTTCCATCATGACCACCAAAAATAAATGTTTACCAAATCTATCTGCCTGTGTCATCTCTTGAAACCCTGCCTGTCTCACAGTACAAAGACTATATTGAGTTCATGCCTATGATCATTAGTTGCACCATGTATTGACTGACCGAATAATGTGCCTCCCTGGTCTCTAAAAGAGCAGTGGCCCCACTGTTGCCAGGCACACCAGGCCACATTTTGAAATCCCCCAAAACAATGCTGTGAAATTCCAGTTTAATGGCCGTGATTAAGCCTAACAGCTGAAATATAACAACAGGTCTCAAACATCCAAGTGGTTTCTACTGCATGGTTTACAATTGATTGCTAAACCTCGTACAACCTATAGCCAAATACATATGTTCTGGTAATAGAGTCAGCATTTCTATTGCATAGGGGATACGACTAAAATATAAGATATCTCTCTTCCCCTTTGCAATTTCCCCTTAAACCTATACTTAGTTTTTCAAAGTCATCCAACCGCTATAGAGTAACGCATTCTTTAGATATTTGACTATATCAGTGCTACAATATGTCTGTCATCAAATAACCTGAACTAAATTCTATCTTTTATTTACCTACTGAGTATATAGGGCAGCCGGTCACCAAAAATGTGCAGGATTCCATCCAGAGCTTGCATTTCACGTCAACTGTTTTCTGGGTTAAAATTCGCTGCTGTGTGGTTTTGCTGATGTTGTTTCAATTGAACACAGTCATATGTTCTTGGCACATTGTATTGACATATTCTGGTAAAACTGTTTTCAGCATTTGCCATGTGTTGTACTGTCAGCAACTGTGGAACCTTGCACGCCTGCCAACTAAAAGCATCTGCAATCTGTTCCAGGTTTGTGAAGAGAAGCAAATATGTTGTTCCCCTAGTGGCCCCAGGAGAAGATATTAAGTCAAGCACAAGTACATCTCGGAAGAATGATAAAATAAAGCAACACATATTAGTGCGAACTTGATGGAAAACAATTAGCAGACGCTAGTATATAGATGTGCACCCAAATTACCACATGGCAGTTCAACCAACCCATGGTGAAGTACCAAGTAATATGCTATTTGGGCAGGTCACAGAAATTAGGCTCCTGTGCATAATATCCAGTCCAGACTTGTAGAAGTATTCAAAAGCAGATATGGTCTGGGTATGACTCTTGCCAATGGTATACAGTAGTTCAGAGGTCTCCAAGTCTAATGCTCGTCAGCCCCAACGACACTAGGTTTTCACAATAAGCACTGACTGTATAAAAACTCATATTCACTGTATCTAAATGTACTTAGTTTGGATATCCTAAAATCCTGCAATGGATTTGCCTCAAGAGGACCAGGCTTGTAGTAGATATATTTCAAAATAGTTTGGCCTTAGTGGCAAGGTATACATTAAAGGAGATAACCGGTTTCTTGCAAAACCATCACGAATGTGCTACTGAGTACTTAGAGAGGCATCAGCTTCACCTCACTGATGATCCCCAACAAGGGTGAAACACGTGTATGGGGTTGCTGGTGGTACTCTCGTTCAGATTGGAGTTGCCATTGTATTTCGGTGCTGGACTGCCCCTGGGCAGGACAAAGACTGATATGCAATGGATATTTCCCATCTGTGAAAGGCACAGTGAGTAAAAGCAGTGGCTGCGAACTCTCAAGTGGTTAATAACCACTGAACAGGTTATCATGTCTGTTCTTGCGAGAGAGGGGCGCCCGCTACCTTTGTAAAATTATTTTTTAAGGAACCTGGGATTGGTAACCCTAGGTCTCCTGGGGGCAACCAGACGTGGTCTCCCTCTCACTGTGCTTAGAGAGGCATCAGCTTCACCTCACTGATGATCCCCAACAAGGGTGAAACACGTGTATGGGGTTGCTGGTGGTACTCTCGTTCAGATTGGAGTTGCCATTGTATTTCGGTGCTGGACTGCCCCTGGGCAGGACAAAGACTGATATGCAAATGGATATTTCCCATCTGTGAAAGGCACAGTGAGTAAAAGCAGTGGCTGCGAACTCTCAAGTGGTTAATAACCACTGAACAGGTTATCATGTCTGTTCTTGCGAGAGAGGGGCGCCCGCTACCTTTGTAAAATTATTTTTTAAGGAACCTGGGATTGGTAACCCTAGGTCTCCTGGGGGCAACCAGACGTGGTCTCCCTCTCACTGTGCTTAGAGAGGCATCAGCTTCACCTCACTGATGATCCCCAACAAGGGTGAAACACGTGTATGGGGTTGCTGGTGGTACTCTCGTTCAGATTGGAGTTGCCATTGTATTTCGGTGCTGGACTGCCCCTGGGCAGGACAAAGACTGATATGCAAATGGATATTTCCCATCTGTGAAAGGCACAGTGAGTAAAAGCAGTGGCTGCGAACTCTCAAGTGGTTAATAACCACTGAACAGGTTATCATGTCTGTTCTTGCGAGAGAGGGGCGCCCGCTACCTTTGTAAAATTATTTTTTAAGGAACCTGGGATTGGTAACCCTAGGTCTCCTGGGGGCAACCAGACGTGGTCTCCCTCTCACTGTGCTTAGAGAGGCATCAGCTTCACCTCACTGATGATCCCCAACAAGGGTGAAACACGTGTATGGGGTTGCTGGTGGTACTCTCGTTCAGATTGGAGTTGCCATTGTATTTCGGTGCTGGACTGCCCCTGGGCAGGACAAAGACTGATATGCAAATGGATATTTCCCATCTGTGAAAGGCACAGTGAGTAAAAGCAGTGGCTGCGAACTCTCAAGTGGTTAATAACCACTGAACAGGTTATCATGTCTGTTCTTGCGAGAGAGGGGCGCCCGCTACCTTTGTAAAATTATTTTTTAAGGAACCTGGGATTGGTAACCCTAGGTCTCCTGGGGGCAACCAGACGTGGTCTCCCTCTCACTGTGCTTAGAGAGGCATCAGCTTCACCTCACTGATGATCCCCAACAAGGGTGAAACACGTGTATGGGGTTGCTGGTGGTACTCTCGTTCAGATTGGAGTTGCCATTGTATTTCGGTGCTGGACTGCCCCTGGGCAGGACAAAGACTGATATGCAAATGGATATTTCCCATCTGTGAAAGGCACAGTGAGTAAAAGCAGTGGCTGCGAACTCTCAAGTGGTTAATAACCACTGAACAGGTTATCATGTCTGTTCTTGCGAGAGAGGGGCGCCCGCTACCTTTGTAAAATTATTTTTTAAGGAACCTGGGATTGGTAACCCTAGGTCTCCTGGGGGCAACCAGACGTGGTCTCCCTCTCACTGTGCTTAGAGAGGCATCAGCTTCACCTCACTGATGATCCCCAACAAGGGTGAAACACGTGTATGGGGTTGCTGGTGGTACTCTCGTTCAGATTGGAGTTGCCATTGTATTTCGGTGCTGGACTGCCCCTGGGCAGGACAAAGACTGATATGCAAATGGATATTTCCCATCTGTGAAAGGCACAGTGAGTAAAAGCAGTGGCTGCGAACTCTCAAGTGGTTAATAACCACTGAACAGGTTATCATGTCTGTTCTTGCGAGAGAGGGGCGCCCGCTACCTTTGTAAAACTACTGAGTACTAGTTGGTGAAGGAGAGGAGGTAAACAGCATGCAGTCCAGAATCAAGGTAGCAGGGGCTGTAACCAGAGGCAGGCAACATAGGCAGGAATGGATGATGGTTATTAAAAAATAAAGTATTAGCGTGTAGAAAAAAGCAGATTGCAGGGAGACAACACAGTCTGGAGAAAACACAGGAAGCTGAAAAAGAAGATGACAGGAACTGCAACAGATACCATGTGACAGGTTGGATAATGCCTGATCCGGGCCAGCAGTATGACATCAAAGGACGGTGACATCCTTAGTACAAGAGAATTCTGGAAAAGATAAATATGAGTTGTTTCTCAGAAGCTCTGAACACTGTTAGGCAAAGCTTCTTTAAATGGGAGACAAGCCATAATACCCATCAAGTGCTGGAGTGAAAGCTGTGCCCATGCCATTGACACACAGTCATGCAGAATAACATCCAGAACATACTGTCCTCAGCCCACTTCCTGTCCCTTATTTCCTAGCCTGCCTGAGAGAGTGGGTTTACTGTATGGATTTTCCCTAAAGCAAGCACGCTTTAAAAAAAAAAAATAAGAAGAAAAACGAATAATTGGGAGGGTTTTTGCGCTGAGTTACTAAGTTTCTTTAGCAAGCCTTGAAAGTAGTATGATGATTCTTAAAGGCGTTGTCAAAGTTGAGATTGAGCAAGGGGTTTCCGAATCGAGCTCCCTGGAAGTGATATTTGATACCACATTTGTATATACAAAAAATGTGTATGCTTTTTAATCTTTAATTCCGATGCCAAAGAGAAAAAGAAATCCTTAAAATTTAAAATTTCTCCAAAAGGGATCATCCGCTGAAACGTGTTTCTTGGTGAAGTCTTCTTTTTCAATGCTTTAATTCCTGCTACATTTATCTCTGAAAGGAACAATGCATGTTACTTTTATCAGCATGTTTAGGGGAGGGGGGCTGGGGGTTGGAGGGAGCAGCCTTCATTTAAAACTACACATTTGTATTAGTTTAATCCCGATCAGCCTTGATCTGAAAAATAATGACGTTTGAGCAGGATTAAACACTATATGATGTGTAACAATGACTAAACGACAATGTGTAACAATAACTAAACTCCAGTACTGCTAAATATGCTCGTAAAGATGACACACGCCGAGCTAAACGTAGCAGGAATTGAAGCCTTGAAAAACAAATAACTCCATGAAACACATGTCGGCTGCTCATCACTATTGTAACAAAGAAATATGAGAACACTTTATTTTTTATTTTTGGCATAATTAAAGGAAGACTTTGGCCTAACAGTTTTTCTTCACTCTTAGACAAGGCTGTTCAGTTCTTGTGTAACTGATGTAACATCGAATAACCGAAAATGTTTACAAAATGAAGATGTGTTGTCCTGAGGAGTTAAAGCTGTACATGTTAATCTGTACTGTGATATGGAGGCTTCCTATTATGCATTATATTTTTGTCTTTTTTTAATAGCAGCAGTACATTTTTCAAAAACGACAACTCCCAGCATTCCCTTTCCCATATGGCCCACTATTTTATTCTCTGTCTTTATCCGTTGTCCCATAATTGCTTTCTTTGTCTATCAGTGTGCTTTGATCCTCTTTTTTTATTTCTGATCCGAGCTTAAAATAAGTACCCTTTCACTGTATTTCTTAGGAGGACACACTATCATCGTCAGATAATGGATCTAGGGTTTGTCTGGTGAAGGGGAGGTGGTCATGAGGTCCTGGCACAGGAGGGAGTGAACACAAGACCTGTAAGAAAAACTTCGCACATTTTAGAGAGCTCAATTACCAAGTCTCTTGACAATGCCATAGCCCTCCTCCTTTTCAGCTTTATCTAGGGATTTTGGTAAATCAGTTGCAGATGCAGTAGCTAAATGTCTATCAGAGGACTGTTATTTATTTGACGGTAAACTCACAAGGGGCAGTGGGAACTAAAGGAAACCCCTGTTCTAGTTTCAGAAGGAAGCTGCCTACCAATCTCACAAGAAGCCCTTCTTCTTTCTCAAGAGAGGTTAAAACCGAACAAGACATGGTGGCAGAATAGGACTGTGGAAAACATCATAGTCGGGGAACTTGTCGTCATGCCCTGGGCAAATTGGGTGCAGTGTGGGGAAGAATGTATTATTTCCTGAATGCATTGTTGCCAGGCTTCTTGAGATCCATGGGCACAGTGACATTGTGGGCAGTTTTCACACAGACCTTTGATCAGCCCCTTTTAAAGCACACACCAGGTTCCAGTGTATTTTTCAAAGGAAAGCAGAACCTTGATACACTGGGAAATTTTTGATCAATGGAGGAAGTAGGCCATCGAGGTAACAACCTCTTTCCCCACTGTGTTATCTTTTAGGTTAGGAAAAAACAGAAGCTACCTTCTTAGAGACCTATACAAGTTTTAGGATATTGTTAGCACATTTAGACCTCAAAGATGCAAATCCTAGGGTCCCCACATTGTCACCCCTCAGGCATTTTTGGTGTTTTCCCATGGTACCAAAATGTTTTTTCGAATCGATTGTGTGCTCCCACGTATTCCTTATCTTTTGATATTTCTAGTATCCAGTTTAGCTGCTTTGGCACATTTTTTTCAGTAGAGAGCGCTGTGCGCTGATGCCTGTCGACTCGATGTCCCTCAGAGGCCTCCATCTCAATATCAACATCAGTGGCATAATACAAAATGTGGGGGCCCCCCTGCGAGCCATGCTGAGGGGGTACCCCCTAACTCAACAACAAATCAATGGTCGCGCCACACTCTGGGCCGGCATAGAATATTTATCACGCTTGCGAAAAACGCACAAACATGCGGCTGAAGGGATATGCCACGAACTGCACTAGGAGAAAGAAATAAATATGTGTTTTAATGCAATATACAGCACACTTTCTGAGAAAAATTGCCTAAAAAGCCAGAGTGTTTGCAATTGTTTTGTAGGGTAACACCAATCCAATAGATGCAAATCACCAACAGTGCACAGGAACATTAATACTTTGCTATTAAAAATGCTATGCCACAATGAAAACATGTCCAACTGGCTACACAATGCAGACCAGTGTCGACAAGTAATATCATTACAGTAAAGCATGTCAGGCCACATTTAGACATACCTAGACTGGTTGCGCCAAAATGCCAGTCGAAGCATTAACACTCATCAAGAAGAGAACACACATTCAAGTCTGTGGCCTCTAACAACACGGCCAAACTCTTTAAAATCTGCAAGGAATTGGCCAATCCTGTTGCGGTCTTTCCCTCTCCTGTTCCCTCCCAGGCCCTCTGTATGGCTCTGTCATCTCACTTCTCTGCTAAAACTCCTGTCCTTCATCCCCTCTTCCTCTCCCTCTTCCTCTCTCGGCCCCTGTTTGCCCATCTCTACCTCTCTTCCTCCTTTCTCCTCTTTCTCTCTGACAACACCTCACAAGGTTTCTAGACAAGTCCGATCTATGAAAGTGTCATCCAAACAGGTGCTCCTCTGCTCCTCCAAAACCATCAAGGACCATATTGACAACCTCGCTCCAGCCTTGGCCGATTTCTGTTATCACTCTGTTGCCACTGGAACGTTTCCCTCTTCCCTTAACCACTCCCTTATGCACCCACTCCTCAAGAAGATATCTGCCGATCCTGCCTGCCTGGCAAACTATCGCCCAGTCTCCATCACCCCTTTCCTGGGCAAACTGTTTGAAAAGCTGGCCATCTCCCAGCTTACTCTCGACACAGAATCTGTTGGTTGTCTCCATGACCTTCAGTCTGGCTTCAGAGCTGCCAGAGGCACGGAAACCGCCCTCCTGAATACCTGTAAAGATTTGCTCTCTAACCTTGATTCCAGCATTCCTTCTGTCCTCATCCTCCTTGATCTTTCCTCTGCTTTCGACACGGTCAACCATGCCATCCTGATCAATCCTGATCAATCGACTCCATGAGAACCTGGCCATCACGGATCAGGCCCTTGAGTGGCTGACCTCCTTCCTCTTGGACAGCCCCTCCCAGCACCAACTGGGTCCCTTTCTCTCCGCTCCATCCTCTCACCGTGGTTTTTCAACCTCTACTTGGCCCCTTTGGCCCACCTGAACTCTAACTTTCAGTGTTATGCGGCTGACACTCCGCTTTCCTTCAGGCTCCCCTCAGACTCCTCTACTCTCTCACTCATTCCTGACTGTCTATCCGCGATTCAGGATTGGTGTGCCTCCAACGATCTCTGCCTTAATGTCAGTAAGATGGCGATCTTCTCATTTGGACTCCTGCCCCTGCTTTCCCTCTCTCACTCTGGCTGCTCGCCTTGGGCCCTTCCTGTCAGGCAAACAACCTTGGTGTCATCTTTGAATCCACTCTCTCTTTCTCTCCTCACATCTCGGATGTCGCCAATAAGTCCCACTACCAGCTGCTCCTCCTCAAAGGAACTCTTCCCTTTCTCACTTTCCTCCAGAAGCTCACAGTCTCCAGAGCCCTGGTTCTCTCTAGGCTGGACTACTGCAACAGCCTCTTTCTCAATCTGCCTTCCTCTACTCTCCACCCACTGCAACTAATCCAGAACAGGACTGCAAGATTTATCCTTGGCCTCAATCCCAGGGATCTTATCTCTCCAGCCCTGAAATATCTCCACTGGCTCCCAGTTGCTGCAAAGATCAAGTTCAGCACCCTTTGCATGGTCCACAAGGCTTTCTGGGCCTGGGGCCCGCACTACATCCAACGCTCTCTTCCAAAATATCTTCCTTCTCAAGCCCTCCACTCAGCTACCTACAACTCTCTAAGGGTTAAACACTTCTCCAGGCAGATAGTGGGGGTAGATCTCTCTCCTCTGCAGATGCCTCCCTCTGGAATAGCCTCCCTGACCCTCTCAAACTTGAGCTGGACCACCTGAAGTTCCGAAAGCAGCTCAAAACTTTCCTCTCCTCCTCTGCTTTCTCTCTCTCCCTCCCCTGCTGGCCTACCTGACCTACCTGTCCGCTGTACCGACTGGTTGCTTGGCTACCCTGAGAGTCTCACTGAGTTTACACTCTTTCTTGATCAGTCACCCTTGCACTGCCTCTGGGCCTACCAAGCACTTAGGGGCTGTAACTCTAACCCTACAGTCCCTTGTTCGCCTTGCAATACCCAGAGCCACGCTGCCCTGGCTGCACTTACTCCGAGCATTGCTGCCCTGTTTTTCCCACCCCTCTCCCTTGCACTTCTCGTTCTCGCACTTGCACGATCTGAATGACACAAGGTTTAGTAAGATCATTTGTCTTGTCCTCCCTCTATCTTCCCTCCCTTTTCTTGTCGCACCTAGAAACACTTATGTACCGGCGTGTTATAAATGACTTCTATCATATCATTTGATCACAGATGCCCTGGAAAATATACAATGCCGCAATAAGAAATGGCTAGACTGGCAGCACCCACGTGGCAGTCTAGCCAGGTAATTCACTTAGCAGGACTGCTTTATCAGAAATGCCCAGTTAAAGAAAAGTCATGCCAAATTGAGGAATGACTAGACTGGCTGCACCAAAATGCCTCTCTAGCCACTAATACCACATATCATGCCTGCTTAGCCTGGACATAGAAAGCATTATGATTTGTTGCACAATCCTGCCCCCCCCCCCCCACACATCCGCTCTCCCTACCACCCCTACCCCAACCTCCAAAATCATCTCCTTGGCCCAGAACTACCTCCATGTCACTCTTCCTTGTCCCAGAGTTTACGTATGAGGTTCTCTGCCTCATAGGTAAGTACTGGGATGAGGAAGAGTGGGACTAGAAGTAATGAAGAGTTCAGGTAGCTAAGTCAGGCATTACCTCCATTTACCTCTACCTCATCCCAATACTTGTGTATGAGGCAGAGTGTCTTATACACAAGTACTTTCTCATACACACTGGGACGAGGACAAATAGGGCTAGGAGTACTGAGTAATCAAGACATTAAACACAAGTATTGGTACAACACCATTGAGTTGACTGGGATTCAGCACTCCACCTAAAACTTTGGGCTATGTTTGTTGATTCGACCTGGCTGACATTTAGAGCAGTTGCCAGGCAGAACAGGGCGCAGATGTTAAATGGCACCTGGGTTTCGCTGTTAACAACAGCCCAGCTAATACTAACACAAAGCATTTCACTGTTAGTACCTGCTTTCAAATACCAAATGTTTTATGCAATTGAAATTGTGATGTGGGTTTAATACTTGCATGCCAGGGGAGTGATTGGAAGGGTAGAGAGGGAACAGGAGACCACTCATTCTGACAGCAGTCCATAAGTGGGTGCTTTCAACCTTAAAGGAGAGAGTTAACTGCTTGTAACATTGAAGCTGCACTAGAATAGTCTCATTAAAACGAGTAAAGAAATTAGATGCCCCCAAACAAATAAGTTTGCCCCTCCCCCACTGCCCATGAAGTTAGCGCCTCTCCCAAAATTTGAAGGGTTAGCCCCCCGAAATGTAGGTTTTGTTGCGCCCCTGAACGCAAGCACACACACCAGTCACCATATACACACATCCACACCCAGCCATCCATACATTTAAGTGTGCATTATTTCACCATACATTCACACCAGGCAGCCACCTGTACATTTAAGTGTGCACCCTTTCACCATATAGTCACACACACCGAGGCACCCACCCATACATTTAAGTGTGCACCCGTTCACCATACACGCACACGCACACATCATGGGTTTAAGGGGAGCCCTAATACTTCAAAATGAAATTGGGCCTCATTACAAATATGCCAGTCTGGAAACAACGGTGCCGGTAAGCTTACCGGCACTGTTTCCGAACCAGCATATTACAGCTCTGCGGGCGGTTGCCGTCCCACCCGGGAGGTCAGATCTGCCGGGCAGAATGGCCCCCACCCACAGAGTTTTCATGGAAGCACCGGCACCGTTACTAACGGTGCCAGTGCTTCCGTGGTCCCCATTCCCATAGACTCCAATAGGGCTCTATGGAAATTGGGACTTACCATTTGCTGGCGCCTGACTTCCCGGACCGCCGGGGGTTGTAATCCCCTGGTGTTACTGGGAAGTTGGGCACCAGTAAATCATTATGGGTCCAACGGCAACCTGCCGGTAGCACCGGCACGGTTACTGCCAAACCCGTAATGAGGCCCTCTGACTTCAGAAAGAAATTATTTCCGTTAAGGACCAAACCATAACGGAAATAATTACTTTGTGAAGGTAGAGTGACTTCAAAAATAAACTATTTCTTTTTGAAGTCATAGGGCTCCCCCCACCCCATGACATGGAGGCCTCGAGCCCAGCGTCTTCCATGCCATGTGGAGGGTGGAGCCCTCGGACTTCAAAAAGAAACTTTCTTTTTGTAGTCACTCTGCCTTGATAAAGAAATGATTTCTGTTACAGAAATAATTTCTTTATGAATGAAGACTGAATTCAAAAAGAAAAAAAAAAAATTTGGGGGGAAAAAAATGATATTCTTTTTTCTCCATTGGGGCCCCCTCCTAGGACATTTGCTGGTGGGGCCCTCCGCACCGCGGGGGTGCAGAGGCCCCTGTTACTCCATTGGTCAACATCACCAAAAGTACATAGCACGCGCAGCCCCAGTTGGCTTCAGTTCCGTTTTTTCCGTGCTAACGCTTCGGATATGGTACGCTTTGTTCCTTTGTGATGAGGAATATTCGAAAAATCGTTGAAAATGTTCGAGTAATATTTGAAAGAATGGCTTTGTCATCAGTGTCTTCTACTCCCAAGTCGGGTTTCAAAAAATGCTGTGACTGTGGTACGAAGATGTCCGTTACGGACCCCCACAGAATACGCTTGTGGTGTCTGGGATCCACTCATCCTTCATCAAAGTGTGAGGACTGCCTGTCCATGACGTCGAAAACCCTGAGAGAGCACAGATGGAAGCTTGCAGCTGGTAGGAACCATAAATCCCCTTCGACTCCCTAAAATAAAACTTCGGACAAGTCGAGAACTGTTTATCCTTGCCGTAAGAAAAATAAATGATACCGATCGTGTAGTGGTTCCCACCACTCGTCGTCGTCTAGACATGGAAAGAAACAGCGCCACAGGTTGCGGAACGGGTCGTATGCCCCACTAAGAGTTTCGGATTAAAATGTTGAAGGGGTTCGAGAATGCAGCCTTGACCCCCTTGACTACACCCAAAAGCCATGCTCCGGTCAAAAGACATGATAAGCATAAAAGCATGCGTCTTCAGGCCTGGCAGGCAAAACTCCTCCAGAGAGGTCAAAAGATCCCTCAAGTCGAGGAAAAGTCCTTTCGAGGACAGAATCGTAGACGCCATCGGCACACAGAGACTCTACATCGATGCCATTGGTGCCGAAAGATGCATCATCAACGCCATCAGCACCAACAACTCATGATAGGCCATCGACGCATCAAGTGTCGACCTCCTCGACGCCACAGGTGTCGAAGCCATCGACACAACCATGCGATAGGCCATCAACGCATCAAGTGTCGACCTCCTCGACGCCACAGGTGTCGAAGCCATCGACACAACCATGCAAGCCATGAACGTCGACAGTTTCGACGATTTTGGCTCCTTTGTCGACAAATATTATGACATAGTCGGGTACTATGGAAAAGACATATACCCCTTTACCTAGGGCTGACTTTTTCAAGTCACTTTCCACTTTGAAGATCCAGAGCCATCATAAGACGAATCTAGGCCCTTTGGCCTCCAATATGGAATGCCATCAGTCCCTGATGGTCTGGGGGGTTGCCCAGAGCAATGCCAGTGGTTAAGATTCATTCTAAACCCTCCAGCCATCACCTCTTTGTTTTTGCTTTGTCACCCCGAGTGGGACGGGTATGCCCAGACGTGGGTCCCGTGCCTGCTGGGCCTAGAGACCCAAGCTACTCCTCACTGATGAGGCCCAACAAGGCCGAAACATGTTTGGGGATGCTTGTGGTCTCGTGCAGAAGGGATGTGACCTAGCAGTTCGGGCTGGACTGCCCCTTTTGGGGTGGGACCAAGCCTGATTTGCATATGGTCT
Source organism: Ambystoma mexicanum (assembly GCF_040938575.1). Taxonomy (NCBI): domain Eukaryota; kingdom Metazoa; phylum Chordata; class Amphibia; order Caudata; family Ambystomatidae; genus Ambystoma; species Ambystoma mexicanum. Next base: position 1,285,265,827 of record NC_090934.1, read on the forward strand.
TTTCCCTTCTGTAATGGCTTGGCAGGCGAAGAACGATGGTCTGGGGGGTTGCCCAGAGCAATGCCAGTGGTTAAGATTCATTCTAAACCCTCCAGCCATCACCTCTTTGTTTTTGCTTTGTCACCCCGAGTGGGACGGGTATGCCCAGACGTGGGTCCCGTGCCTGCTGGGCCTAGAGACCCAAGCTACTCCTCACTGATGAGGCCCAACAAGGCCGAAACATGTTTGGGGATGCTTGTGGTCTCGTGCAGAAGGGATGTGACTTAGCAGTTCGGGCTGGACTGCCCCTTTTGGGGTGGGACCAAGCCTGATTTGCATATGGTCTTTTCCCTTCTGTAATGGCTTGGCAGGCGAAGAACGATGGTCTGGGGGGTTGCCCAGAGCAATGCCAGTGGTTAAGATTCATTCTAAACCCTCCAGCCATCACCTCTTTGTTTTTGCTTTGTCACCCCGAGTGGGACGGGTATGCCCAGACGTGGGTCCCGTGCCTGCTGGGCCTAGAGACCCAAGCTACTCCTCACTGATGAGGCCCAACAAGGCCGAAACATGTTTGGGGATGCTTGTGGTCTCGTGCAGAAGGGATGTGACCTAGCAGTTCGGGCTGGACTGCCCCTTTTGGGGTGGGACCAAGCCTGATTTGCATATGGTCTTTTCCCTTCTGTAATGGCTTGGCAGGCGAAGAACGATGGTCTGGGGGGTTGCCCAGAGCAATGCCAGTGGTTAAGATTCATTCTAAACCCTCCAGCCATCACCTCTTTGTTTTTGCTTTGTCACCCCGAGTGGGACGGGTATGCCCAGACGTGGGTCCCGTGCCTGCTGGGCCTAGAGACCCAAGCTGCTCCTCACTGATGAGGCCCAACAAGGCCGAAACATGTTTGGGGATGCTTGTGGTCTCGTGCAGAAGGGATGTGACCTAGCAGTTCGGGCTGGACTGCCCCTTTTGGGGTGGGACCAAGCCTGATTTGCATATGGTCTTTTCCCTTCTGTAATGGCTTGGCAGGCGAAGAACGATGGTCTGGGGGGTTGCCCAGAGCAATGCCAGTGGTTAAGATTCATTCTAAACCCTCCAGCCATCACCTCTTTGTTTTTGATCAGTCCCTGAAGCCTTAATTTCTTAAGAGTCCAGAACAAAAAATCTACAAGAGTGCCTGCATGAAGCCAGTGGTTTAGGCACCTCACCAAAGGTAGAGTTTGGCAGGTCAGATCCAGGTGACCATGCAGAAGTTTCCTACAGACATTTGATGTCAAGAGTAGTGGAATATATGGGTTGCACTAGACCAACTCCAGTCTTTGAACAAGATGATTTGACCAACATTTTGGACAGGTGACCTCAAGAAGACCCAATTGTGCCATTCCATGCAACTTTGTAAAAGCGTGTAGTTACCAAGTGGGAGGCGCCTGAACTCAATTCGGCTGTCAACAAAATGTTATCTTTAAAATACACGGTATCAAGCAGTGATCCATTTTATTTATCAAAACACCCAACGCCAGAGAGCCCGGTGGTTCAAGCTGGCACCTCAACCAATAGACAAAATGTCTACCCTACAATCCCTCTAGATAGGGATGATAAGCGTTACAACGCCCTAGCCAAAAAGGTTTTTTCGGCTGGGAGTATAGCCCGGAAATCGACTAACGCCAAGTGCACGTTGGCAAGTTTCACTCACACCCTTTGGGAGTGTATATCCACCGCAGCTGACCATATCCCAGAAGGGGAAGAACAAGACTGTTTTTTAAACATAGTCAAGGATGGGAACGAAGCGATGTGCAAATCCCTCCAGACTAGTATCAAAACTGTTGACAGTATCAGCAGAGCTATGGTGGCTAGTACAGTTATGCGTAGGTTTGCCTGGTTGAGAAAGTCGGGATTTGCTCCAGACATACAATCCAGACTGCTCAACATGCCGTTTGACGGTACTCATTTATTCGAAAGCAAGGCTGATGAGAGTTTGGAGAAACTGCAAACTTCAAAGGCAGCAGTCAAATCACTTGGTGCTGCAATCAGAGAACCTCCAAATCGCCCCACATGTACACCCTGGAGGGATAGGTCTTTTCGTCATTACTCCACATTTGGAAGGGGCAGAGGATAGGCAGTTCAAAGAGGCCAAAGAAGATTCCCCCTTGGTGGACAGGGAAGAGATACTAAAACCACAGCAACAGTGACTACTTTACCATCAGCACTGCGTCATCCACCCGAAAACCTCTCTGAGGACTTAGTTCACAAGACTGCAGTGGGAGGCAGATTGTCACAGCATCTGACAGAATGGCAGGCTATTACTTCAGAGAAGAAAGACCTTTGCCGTGAGGCCAGCGGTGTGGGCTGCACACCCTGATAACCACAATGACATGGTTTAGTTCTGTAATTCTTGTACTAAGGTGATAGTATATAATTCGAATAATTACTTCTAAAGCTTTGTAAAGTGTAATCATCAGAGTTCAATTTATTGTTACTTTATGCGGCAAATGTATCACATAGTTGGCCAATGCATTTCAGGCAATAATGTCCTTCTTCAGGGCCTGTGATAATATATCTTTCTTATGGTAAACTATGGTCATCAGTGCCAATACATCATAATATGTGTGTAAATATTCATATCAGTGTAAACAAATCATACGCATATATTTGTGCATTTCCGAATGCGTGACAAATATGTATCACACAGTTATGTGATTCCCAAAGATCAACAATTATAAATATTTCCATTTGCGTATGTAATGAGGTCCAAAAACATACATGTATATACCCATCATTAAATACATTACCAGTAGTAGTATCCGGTCGATTAATGTATTGTAAAACGGAAGGTAGACACCCCAAAATAAATATGAGAAAAGCGAAAAAGGGAAAAAATTATTATAAACAAGTAAGTATCTGCTCATCTATATTCTCGATACTTCTAATTAATTAAAACAATGTGTGTGTTACCACCAGTGTTCATACTCATCTGCCCCACTGACCTATTACTTCAGATGCATGGGAATTGGAAACAGTTGCCCAGGGTTACTGCCTTCACTTTCTAATAAAGCCTCAGAGTCATGCACCGGGGAACAGCTCTTACAAAGTTCCAGATCCGCTCCTGATGCAGGAAATATTAACCCTGCTAGAGAAGGTGCTATAGAACCAGAACCTGTAGCGGAGAAGGAACAAGGGTTGAAACTCCCCGTACTCCCTAATCCCAAAGAAGGACGGAGGATCGAGACCCATCTTGACTTAAGAGACTTGAACAAGTTCCTCAGGAAGGACAAGTTCAAGATGGTTCAAGCCCTCCAGCTTCAGGTTTGGATAGTATCATTGGACCTTCAGGATGCTTACTTTCATGTGCCGATCTATCACAAGCACAGACAGCACCTGAGGTTCAACGTTGGCAATTCTCATTATCAGTTTCGGGTTCTGCCATTTGGCCTGACCTCCACCCTGAGGGTTTTCACCAAGTTGATGGCGGTTGTGACAGCAAGTCTCATGAGAGGAGGAATTCACGTTTACCCCTACTTTGATGAATGGCTGATCAGGGCCAGTTCCCCCGAACAGTCCCTGAAACATCTCAGCTACACCTGTCAGTCCCTCCACAGATTAGGCTTTTCCCTCAACTTCAAGAAGTCTCACATAATACCATCTGAAAGGCTCCAGTTCATTGGAGCAGTCCTGGTTGCATCCCTGGGAAAAGCCTTGCCACCAGAGGTGAGGGCTGAAGACATTCTGCAGATGGTGACCAAATTCTAGAGTGCCCAGCATCTGCCAGCCTTCGATTTTCTGAGGTTGCTCGGCCTCATGGCATCCTGCATTTTTCTAGTGCCAGAGGTTTGCCTGAGAATGAGATCTCTCCAATGGGCGCTCAGGACTCAGTGGTGCCAATTCTCGGGAAGGATGTCAGACCTCCTTCAGATTCTGAGTCTCACAGGACGTTCCGTGGTGGGCCTGCCAGGAAAACATTTTGAAAGGAGAACCTTTTTGGCAACCATGGCCAGAGATAACATTAGTGATGGACACCTCACTCTCAGTTCATCTAGCCGGAGGGGAGAATATGGCAGCGGATGCTCTGAGCAGGCAGAGCACAGTCTGCCACGAGTGGGAACCAGCTCAAGAAGTCCTTCAAGAGATCTTCACCCTTTGGGGAACCCCTCAAGTGGATCTGTTCGCGACCAGTGTCAAATGGACGTGCGAACTGTTGTGCCCCAGGGAATTTCCCCCAAGAGGAGCTCTAGGAGATGCGTTCATGGTGGACTGGGATTTTCCGCTTCTGTACGCTTTTCCTCCAGTCCCCGTCATTCCTCACGTGATCAGGGGGTTGAGCAATTTCAAGAAATCCATGATCCTAGTTGCTCTGGATTGGACCAAGAGGACGTGGTACTCGAACATTCTGGACTTGTCCATCTGACCTCCAATACGTCTTTCACAAAGAGAGGACCTTCTCTCACGAGAGGAGGGTTGGGTTCTCCATCCGGACATCAGGACTCTCAGCCTTCACGCATGGTTTCTGAGAGGCTCAGATATAAAGATTGGGACCTCCCAGACGACGTAATGGAGATTTTGCTTTCGGCCAGAAGGCCTGCAACTAAGTCTTTGTACCGCTGCCTTTGGAACAACTTCTGCAGCTGGTGTAGAGATAAGAATGTTGATCCATTTACATGCAAAACACCAATGGTATTATCCTTTTTGTTATGCCTAGCTAGTCTGGGGCTCCAGATTGGTACCATTAAGGGATATCTGGTGGTGCTTTCTAAGAAGTATCCCTTTTCAAGTCCCTGTTTGGGATCTCAACTTGGTGGTGAAGTTCATGATGTGTGCTCCTTTTCGAGCCTATAAACTCTTGTCCTTTGAGGCTACTAACCCTGAAAACCATATTTTTAGTAGCTATTACATATGCCCGAAGGGTGAGTGAGCTTCAGGCTTTATCCTGTAAGCCTCCTTACTATATTTTTTATAAGGATAATGTGGCACTGAAGGTAAAACCCACCTTTTTACCCAAAATAGTCTCTGAATTTCATCTCACACAGAAGATAACTTTACCATCATTGTACCCTCCTCCTCACCCGGGAAAGGAAGAAGAGAGGCTTCACAGGCTTGGCCCTAAACGTGCACTAAGCTTCTATATCACTAGAATGGCAAAGATAAGACAGGATGACTAATTATTCATCGGCTGTTAAGGCCACAAATTGGGTATGGCTATCACCAAACCAACATTATCCAGATGGATTATATTGGAAATATCAGAATGCTACAGACTGGCAGGAAAAGATCCTCCAGAAGGCCTATGGGCTCATTCGACCAGAGGCATGGCAACTTCCTCTGCATTACAGAGGGGAGTACCAATAAAAGAAATGTGTGCAGCTGCCACATGGTCATCTGGACATACTTTCACCAAGCATTATAGTTTAGACTCTTCCTCAGGTCAGGAAACTGTATTTGGTAAAGCAGTGTTGTTCATCCATGTTCATTCTTGGCCTTTGGGGTTTCTTTGGCTCTGTGGCGTTTTACAAAGATCCTTCATCCTACTCTGTAACAGGAGGTTTTCTGTTTGTAGAACTTCTTGACATATATAATGCTGTTTTGAAGAGGAGGCAAATAATGACATGTCCTGACTGCAAAATGTGTTCTTCATTATAAACTGGGAAAAGTCAGAGCTCCTTACCCGTCGGACTATACCATTTTTGGAATTCATGATCACTTGTGTAACTTCCACACTGCAGCCTCCTTGATCAAAGCTACTGACCATCAGAGAGAAGTTGAGGTTATTCCTGTCCTACTGAGGAGTGTCTCTGAGACACTTGCCCAGGGTTATATTGCAGCCGACACCCTACATTGAAGTGATTTTTCCAGGGATGCTACACTATCAGGTATTGCAAAGATTAGAGAACAATCCCCATTCAAAAAGTTCTGATTACACAGAACAGACTCTGCTTTCCTAAAAAGCAAGGAAGGAGGTGAATTGGTGGCTCCTGCATATGGCTACCTGGAACAACAAGGCCATCTTTGGGTCCACCCCAGATCTTATCTTAGAGTTGAGTGCATGTCTTCTAGGATGGGAAGTAAGGTGCGGTGTATCTTCAACAGGAAGGAAGTTAGTAGGATTCTCATATCAACCGTTTAGCTATTATTGCAGGACGCTTTAAAGTCCAACGTTTTGGAATTACTATTACTATTACTGTTACTGCCAGCTTACGACAGTCAATGGTTGGTTATACTGCCAGCTTACGACAGTCAGTGGTTGATTATACAGTGACCTCCTACTACCTCATATTAAAGCTGAACTCCCTGTTACTACTCCCCAGAGAGGAGCCCTTCCCTGGGAGGCTAGGGAGGTGAGCCTGCTAATGTGGGACCTCACATGGAGAGATTCCCCTCATGGGGACAAGGACTCCTGTTCCATGATGGAACACCCTAACCCCCGTACCTTCGAGATCATAAAGTCCTCAAGGTCTTCCAAGAACCAATTTGAGAAGACTACTGTCTTTTATTGTGACACTCCCTCCTTACCTTATAAAAAAACATGACAATACTAACATAAGGAGGAACACACAAATTAATCATGAGTCATCTCTCATAAATACTGAGAAGAAGAAGATTGAAGGCGTGATACAAACAACTCCTTTGCCAACTATTGACAGTACTGAGAAGAGGTGGTCCCAAGGAAGCGTGAAGAGTATCCCATCGATGAAAAAGAGGGACTCTTGCACTCTGCTAGGGAGGACTCAGCAACAGACCATAAAACGCAAGAAGGGACTTACTGAAGAGAGAACCTTGGTTGACACCTGTCACACGTGTGTGCTTCAAACCTAGGAGCGAGGAAGGGAGCAGAAGAAGCTGGTCCTCAGTTGTGAGGACGTCATGGAAGGCTCTGAAGAACTCCCCGTTGTGGAGCGGAAAACCGGCCTAGGCAGAAGCTGGAACCAGGCTAACGGTGGGGTGACCTCAGGCAGGTGGACCATGCAGTCCTACAATTCTGCAGAAACAGGAAATCCTAGTATGCCGTGAAGCGAACGCGGTACAGCAGGGAACGAAGAAAGAGACGCTGAGCGCATTCAGCGAGAAGACGCAAAACCAACACCCCAGGAAGAGCCGGTGACAAGCCCCCAGAAGAAAGAAGGTAACTAGAGTCACACAAGACCTGGTAGGGGTTTGGGCAATACTGAAGAGCACTTCGGGAATACGCTACCTCGTCACAGTTTCTGTGCCAAAACTACCAAGAGTGAGGAAAGCATTAAGAGTAATCTTCCTCATCAGAATAAACTAAAGGAAGATTTCAAAGCGAGAGTGCTTCGGGAGAAAACTCCCTCATCACACTAACAGTGTTAAAAACGTCAGAAGGGGAGAGTGCACCTGGATTAATCTCCCTCGTCACAGTATCAGTGCCAAAATTACCAAGAGTGAGGAGAGCATAAGGAGTAATCTTCCTCATCAGAATAATCGAAAGGAATATTTGAAAAGCGAAGAGTGCTTTGGGGGAAATCTCCCTCATCACAACTTTGAGAATCAATGAGGTTACAAGAGTGGTCTAATTTACAAAAGTACTGTTAAGAATAGTGGAAGAAGCCAAGGGCACTTCGTGAGCGATCTCCCTTGTTTCATTGTTCAAGGAGAAGACCAGGGAAGCCTGGCACTGTATGTCATATTGAAAAAGAAGAAATGTTGTACAATTGATCAAGCCAAAGAAAGTCCCTGGAGCTACATGGACTCCTGAATGCTGTCACCATAGACTCTCTAAAAACCTCCTTTAAGACTAATACAATTCGACCAGGAGAAGGGAGTCATTCTCCTGGTCTCATCTTTTGTTGGATCAGAAGCTATTTCAAAAGACTGTTAGGAAACAGCCCCGAGGCTCAACCCACTGAACCAGGAGAAGGGAGTCATTCTCCTGGTGACATTCTTTTATTTATTGAATACCTTTTGTTAGTGATAGGGTCAGAGTAGGATCGTTTTCGGACAGAGTATGGACACTTTAGGTGACAACCTTCCTGACAATGAGCACCCTAGTTAGAATTCAGTTAGGTTGGGTAGCAACAATGAGAGCTAAGTGTGGACCGGTCCAGGAATGATGCGGGCGAGGGGACCGAAAGACGAGGGACGTGTTGGGGGAAAAGGGGGCCGATGGTGGCGGGTTTGTGCAGCTCGCAGATTCCTCTGAACCTGCGCTTGGATCGTGAGAATCACACCGAGTTGGGAGCTACCTGATTGGCTGATGCACCAACTGAGAGTGCTTATATTACATCTACAAGAATATCTTGGGGTCGGCCACCAGGGGGCGCCGGATGAGGACCTAACTCTGCGTCGCTCCGCCAGGGCTGCCTAAATCCTTAAAAATCCTGCCGCTTCCTCGGTCCTTCTGCCGACTTGCACTGCATACTACTGCAGGGGAATATACCAGCATCCCCTCCGAAAAATCCCGGCGAAAATCGGGCCCGCCTGAGCCTCCTACACCGTGTGAAAGTCCCGCCGGTGACAGAGTCGGCGGGAAGGAAGCGCCGTCATCGGCAGCGCCCATCGGAGCCCCGCCGGAACTACGCCGCGCTCGCCAATCGATCCCCCGAGGCTTCCGAGACAGCTGCCGCAGAACCGGTGTCGCCGCCCTGCGGGCTGAGAGGTGAGGACTTGCCCCACCCCCCCCCCCGGGCCTCCACTCCAGCCGCTGCCGCCACAGCCACCGCCTGATCCAGATCTCGGAGGGGCGCCCGACTGGACCCGGGGCCGCCTCCTCCTTGCTCCCCCCCCCTGTGCTCTCCCTCCCCGGCCCCGCCGCGGGCCGGTCGCCTGGGTTGGGGGCCGCCTGTGGAGAAGAAACATCGAGGGAGGTACTCGCGGCGGCTGGAAGAGGGGGTGGCCGGCGATGAAGACTGAACACCAGCGGGTCGGAGCGGACCCGTTGGGGGACTGCTCCTGACTCCTGGCACCGTAACTAGGGGTTCCCTCCTAAGAGGAAGTGCAGCATAACTGGAAGAGTGGAGGGGCCCACCCCAAATACCAGGGGGAAAAAGCACCTGCCACGCACTGAGTGAGAGGCCAAGGACTCGCCTCCGGACGCCTGGACCCAAACTTGCCACCTCGGCCGGAGTAAGCACGCCGACACATCCGGCTGGTGCCACCCTCACCGCCTGCATAATCACCCCCCCCACCCCCTGAACTACACGATAAAACAAACCCAGGGGTGGGTCACATTGGACATAAGGCCAGACCGCGCAGGCCAAGGCCCGATACGGGGCAAAGCAACACGCTGGGAACCAGGGATAAGGCCACTAGTCGACCATCCACCGGAGGCCACAAAACCGGATCGAAGGCCTAAGGACCCCCCAGGTGGGAACCTCCGATCCAACGGGACCGCATCCAGTGCCACCCCCATAGGATCAGAATGGGGAAGGATCAGCCCCGTAGGGGAGCGACCCAAAACAGAATAGATAAATACACGACGAACACCCCGGCGGCCCTCCAGGACCCACCTAGTAGGGCGGATAACGAGTCTACGAAGGGGGACGCGGCCCAAACGCTGTCTCTCACCGACATCATGGCAGCAATCAACGACTCCAGAGCCTCGGTAGAGACCAAAATAGATGGCTTGGCCTCCGAGGTGTCCTTTGTGAGGCAAGACTTAAGGAACCTAACCACTAGGGTCGGGGAAGCAGAACAACGAATATCCGACACCGAAGACACAGTTAAAAACCTGGGAGACCGCCTCGAACAAATGGAACGGAAAATTACCACGCTAGAAAATAGAGCTGAAGACAGCGAAGGCAGGTCCCGCCGGAATAATCTCCGCATACTCGGCCTTCCCGAGAAAGAGGAGGGGCCCTCTATGGAGCTCTTTCTGGAAGACTGGCTGGCAGACTTGATGGCCCCCAAGCAACTCTCTAAATTTTTCTCAATAGAAAGAGCACACAGAGTTCCGACGGGCAGACCAGTCCCGGGGGCCCCCCCACGAACGATAATCGCAAAACTCATGAACTACAGGGACCGAGACACACTGCTGCACATGGCAAGGGCGACCGGCCCCATCACTTACAATGGTAACCGAATCGGGTTCTTCCCCGACTACACGAGAGAGGTCCAGAAGTCGCGACAATCCTACGACTCCGTCAAAAAGAAACTGTCACCCCTGGGCATTAAATACGCACTCTTCTTTCCGGCAACATTCAAGGTATACCACAACGGCAAGGTTCATGTGTTCTGCACCCCCCGTGAGGCCTGGGAGTGGTTAGAAACACAGGTCCTCTCCACACCAAGCCCGAATAGACCGGGTGGAGGCACACCCCGCAGGCACGACGGTGACAACGACCACCCCGCTGGACAGGTCACCCCACCACATGAAGTAGCCGGAAAACCCGGATCTCCGATCAACATGGGACACACCTGAAATTGTGCAACTACTCACTGGCAGGACTAAGGAAGCGGAATGAGAGCCCCACAGCCGGCGGCCCTGGAAGGGCTGTGGGGGAAGTGGACAACTAACACCTCTACGCCCCCCGCGGGGGACTCTTCACTGTTAGTTCTACGTTACGTTCAGTGGTCACCTTGAACCACACGAGTTGCGGGGTAGGGTCCTTCTGACCCCTCCCCCCGCCGCCGAGTTGGGGCCCTTGCCCCCTTAGCAGTTTGAATGGTTAGGGGAACAGGTACTTCTGGTTGGGGGGAAGTGCAGGGTGGGGGGAGTTTGGGGGTTTTCTTGGTGAAGGAAGGGAAAGGCCTCTTGTCACAAATACCAGCAGTAATGGTCAGCAAAACAGAAACTCAGAGAAATCCTTGCATAAGATATGAGAGGGACCGAAACGTCCCCCCCACTGACCAGCATACACCCATCTACACGGACATGGCCTACGATTCACTGGTTAGGGTTTCAGAATTTGCACATGTAGTACACAAAATTGATCATCAAATGAGAACGGAAGGAGGGCTCGGATGTCAGTCATGCCTCAAAACGGCCGACAAAATAGAAACACAGGAAACGCACTGCATCCTTCCATATAACCCCGAACCAAGACCCACGCCGATATAACACATAAGAGACAAATATCTCTGTTGACCTGGAACGTGAACGGCTTGGGGTCGGGCATAAAGCGTAGACTGGTACTTCAATACCTTAACCGCCATTCCCCAGACATTGCATTCATAACAGAAACCCACCTGATCGGTACCAACAGTGGGCTCTTTAGAAAAACAAACTACCCACACACATACCTCGCCGGGTTTTCCAGAGGTTCTAGGGGAGTCATGATCCTCATACATAAAAGATTCCCGTTTATCACAAAGAAAGTCAAAGCAGACCCTCGGGGCAGGTTTGTGATGGTACTGGGGGAACTACGGGGGAGACGTGGGGCCTCGTGGCAGTGTATGCACCTCCCACGCTTACAGCGGAACTCCTTGCTGAGCTCCAAGATATGATACTAGAAGAGCGGGCGGACTCATGGGCAATAGGGGGAGATTTCAATGAGGTCATGGAGACAGCCTGGGACAGAACACACGTGGGCAGCAGAGCAGTAGAAACCCCGACCAAACTCCGCACCTTTGCAGAAGCTATGGGGCTATCTGACACATGGAGGGCAGCCCACCCCACGGATCGGGGCTACTCGTTCTATTCCAACGCACACCGGTCCCTATCCAGACTCGATTATATCCTCACCCCCATGAACATGGCCCACCGACTATTATCTGCAGAACTCCTGGCGAGAGGGATCTCTGACCACTCTCCTCTGTTGGTGAAGCTCAAGGGTCTGACAACAAAACAGGAACCCACCTGGCGCCTGAACACCTACTATTTAGGGATACCCGAAATACTAGAGGGGCTTGCAAATAAAACATCGGAATACTTCGACCTGAATGAGGAAGCGGTGGACTGCCCAATAATAAGGTGGGAAGCATACAAGACCGTCCTAAGGGGGGAAGCAATTTCCTTGGTGGCAGCTCACCGCAAACAGCACACTGAGGCAATCTCCGAAGCGGAGGCCCAGGTAACTAGGCGAGAGGAGCAACTCCTCGAAGAGGGAACCCAGGAGGCACATGAGGCGTTGGTGACAGCCCAAACAATCCTGAAGGACAGGGCCTTAGACAACGCCCGAACCGCCCACTGGTTGGTCCGGAGCCAGATATACGAGAGGGGAGACAAAGCCACCAAAACATTAGCCTGGCTGGAGCGTAGAGAGCAGAGTAAAGGACAAGTATGGGCCATCCAAACCCCGGACGGGGACTTACTAATGGGGGACGCGGAGATTGCCGGGGAATTTGCAAACTACTACAGAGAACTATACTCCCCGCAAATACGAGAACCCCCATTAAACATCCCAAACTTTCTGGACGCGATCACGATCCCCCGCCTCTCTGAATCCCAGATAGAACAGTTAGACACAGCCATCACCGAAGACGAGGTAGGGGAAGCCCTCTCTCAACTACAAACCGGGAAGACCCCCGGCCCCAACGGGTTCCCGGTAGAACTGTGGAAAAAGCTGAGTGTAACCACAACGAAACATATGCACACCATGTTCCTCCAGAGTAGAGAACAGGGCACCCTCCCCCCCGACCTCCGAAAAACGACAATAGTGGTGATCCCCAAAGCAGGAAAACCTCCGGAGCACTGCGCCTCCTACAGGCCTATCTCTTTAATAAATGGGGAGGCCAAAATACTAGCCAGAGTCCTCGCCGGCAGACTGCTGGGGGTGATGGGGTCTCTAATCCACCCGGACCAGTGTGGATTTATGCCCGGTAAGTCCACACGAATGAATCTCCGCAGGGTCCAGATTGCTCTTGATCGGGCGGACGGGATCCCGTCCCCACTGGCCCTCCTGGCGGTGGACTTTGAGAAGGCTTTCGACACGGTAGGATGGGAAGCCCTATGGGCCATAATGGAACGCATGGGCTTTGGACATTACTTTATGTCCTGGGTTAAGCTCCTTTACTCCCTTCCCGAGGCCTCTGTAAGAGTCAATGGGAAATCATCCGCCACATTCCCGCTGAGTAGGGGGACCAGGCAGGGATGCCCCTTCTCCCCCCTGCTGTTTATCCTCGCCATTGAGCCTTTGGCAATCCGGCTGAGAAACGATACACATTGGACAGGGTTCGCCTGGCCACGGGGCGGGGAGGAACGGGTCTCGCTATATGCGGATGACCTTTTGATATATTTGAGTAACCCAATAATCTCCTGCCCGATAGTGACCAGAACCCTGGAGGAATACCAGCACTTCATGGGGCTCCGGGTCAACACACAGAAAACAATCTACTTCCCGGTACAGGGAGGAGAGGACGCGATCCCAGATCCCTGTCCTTACTCCGTTTCCATTCTGGGCTTCACCTACCTAGGCATAAGAATTAGTAGGACACAGGAGGACTTCCCCAAACTGATCCTGCACCCGATAATGGAAAAACTAGAGAACGATGTCGCCCACTGGCACTCCCTCCCACTTTCATTACTCGGGAGGGCAGCACTTTTCAAGATGCTGGCACTCCCGAGATTTCTGTACATCCTCCAAAACGCTCCGCTCCCCATCCCGGCCACAATATTCGCAGATATCAACCGGACCCTCCGCACACTTCTCTGGGGAGGGAAACAGCCACGCATTGCCCTAAAAACGCTCTACCGCTCTGTGTGGGAAGGGGGTATAGGACTGCCCAACATCCGCACATACTACTGGGCGGCACAAGCGGGGGTGGCGAATGAATGGCTACACGGAGACCCGCTGCTACCACACATCCGATTAGAGACACGAGACACCGGCCCTCCCTCCCCTCTGCATATCCTATACGATAGCCCTAGGAACCTAAAAGAGGCACCGACCGGGTCCCGTCACATAAAGCGAGTCTGGAGGGAGATACATAGATACTTAGGCTGGGAAGACAGACCAACCCTGATCCAACCCCTCTGGCGTAATGCACATCTCCCCGAAATACAAAAAATGGGCCATTTTGAATCCTGGGAGAGGAAAGGAATTTCCACACTGGCGGATATTGTCCAGGAGGGGCGACTGATCGACTTTGAAACCCTACAGACGAGACACGGGCTGTTACCCATGGACCGCTTTAGATACCTCCAACTTACGCACGCCATAAATACCCAATTCCCGAACCTGGCCGATATACCTGCCTGCTCTCCCTTGGAAACAAACATACTCCCACAAAGTATCCCACACAAGGTAACCTCTACCCTCTATCAGGCAATTAACTCCTTTGGATCCGGGGAGCTCGTCAACCTCAGGGATAAATGAGAACAGGACCTAGGGCGACTGGAGACAGAAGAGTGGGTGGAAGCCCTGATGTCCCCACGGGAAATTGGGATCGACGCCAAACTCCGGCTGATTCAGCTCCGAATCCTACACAGGTCTTACTATTCCAGAACGCAAATGGCCACTTGGGGGAGGGACGACAACGCAGAATGTACCCGATGCAAAAGAACAGAGGGTACCTTCTACCACATGTTGTGGGAATGCGGGGTGCTACAGGAGTTCTGGACCACGTGTTTACTCCGCCTCTCCGGAATACTGGGCACCACAATCCCGAGAGACCCTAAACTTATCCTGCTAGGTATAGGAGGCGAAACGGACCTCAATAAACACGAAAGAATATTTCTAGGAGTGGCACTTGGTGCGGGAAAGAGACTCACGGCAGCCACATGGGGCTCGGGGGACAGGATAACCATTGACAGATGGTCCAATGAAATGGACAGATGCGCCTCCCTGGAGAGGCGAATTTACAATGCAAGGGGTTCCCCCCGTAAATTTCAGAAAATATGGGGAAAATGGGGAACATAAAAGTTAAGGCCATAACAAGGGCCAGCGGCGACGCCTCACGTGGCCACTGGGCGGGCGGTGCAGATTCTCGACCCCCACCCCACCCTCCCTGCGGTACCACACAGAAGACTAGAGTTATGTTATGCACTGCTATCTACTATGACCTCAATGTTGGATCTCCTAATGTCTTTTGTGTACTCACGTTGAATGTGCTACCGTCTCTTTTTTCTCTTGTTCTTTGTTCAATAAACCAATAAAAAAGATTTATCAAAAAAAAGAATATCTTGCATTGGGCATGCTATTCTGTTTTTAATGTATTTATTTGATACTTTGGGTACACACTTAAAAGAAGTACTCTACGTAAAATAACAGTACATATTTCGGAGGCAGTCCATGGTGAGGGTGCCTTTAGATACAATCGATACAGTGATTTTATGGGCAATTGCAAGCCAGGTGCTGAAGCGATAATGTCCGACTACGTATAGACTGAACTTTTGGTAATATGGTGTCTTGCATAAATAAGGGATACATTTAGGCAATATCTGAATGTAATTACCTATGCACATTTGTTTTGCATCAGGATAGGGCAGGGAGGGTGGTTTGAGGGGGGGTATTATAAGGGTTGTTTAAGAATGCTCTGAGGGGTCAGAAATGTGAGGCAGACACCTTTTGGGTGGTTTTTCGACATATTCCATTTTATTAAATTATAAATGTTATCAAACGCCTCACTATCCCTACTCCGAGAAGAATTTCCCTTCCTATCAAAACTGAAGGAAAACACTCTAACACAGGATGTCTGGCCCTCATACTTAAACATCAAATACACAAAGACATTTCTGACGCTTGTTAATCTTCTTAGAATCACATGCTCTGCATATAGTCCGACAGCTAGTGGTAATCGCAGAGTATTGCATCTTCCTTTCGAGGATCGAAAGGGGACGCAACATGGGCGTGACTGTAACACTATCCCTAACGTGACATGTAGTGTACCCAAAATCCCTCATCCGTCGAGGTCCCTCAGATTGTTTTTTCCACCCAACTAGTTGGTCGCTTTATGCGTAGCTTGTCAGGGTTAATATTGCAAATGAATTAATCGTTGTCCCATGACCGATGATAGTTTAGTCTTTGGCTTCTCTTCGATGACCACTTCGTGGATCTCTACGCCGACGCCATCCAACTGCTGCTTCCATGACTGGTGCATCGATTGACGACTGTCAACGCGTGTCCTCGGCCCTCCGGCCAGGCCCTTAAAGTAGGAAGAGTGGGGCCCTGTTTTGATTCTTTTTCTGAGAATGCATTTCCTCTTCCCCTCTCTTTCCTTTTCTGGTCTGGCTGCCGCCCTTTACCTCTGCTATGGAGAGGACTCTATTTAGGTTTTGTCCGTTTTGCAACGGAAAATACCCCTGGAAGGACACCCAATGCAATAGGTGCTTACCTTGTGATCAAGACGAGCGATCCTGTAAGTCCTGTAGACTTTTTCGTCCTAAGACGTTGAAAGATAGGCGGACAAGGCGGTGGGCGGCCTACGTGATGCAGGGCGAAAGTCATTCCTCCGTTGGTGCCGTCGCCTTGAGTGACGAGGACTCTAGCAGCAGCTATGGCTTCGATGTGGAGGCCATAGACCTTTCGGTTGAACCCTGCGGTTAACCAGGTGCCCGTCCCTCGCCCCGACAGGCAGGCCACCGGTACTGCTGTGGGGAGATCACACCCCGGCGCACATCGCACATGCACCACCCAAGGATAAGCATACTACCCTGTGCTTCCGCGACAGATACGTTGAAGAAGCATCAGACGCCAACAGGCATTCCAAAATCTTCAATGGTGCCTACCGAATCTCATAGTCTGGCGCTCTCCCCATCTGTCTTCTCGGCTTGCACCCGGGCATTCCACACATAAGGGCGTCCCTTCTAAAATGGACATGATTGCCGAAAAGCCGTCTAATAGTGCGTCAGCTTCAATGGTTTCGGTGGAGTAGTTAACCGCGACGACGCCTACAGGCATGTCAAAATCCCCTGCAGGCAAGTTGAAATCCCACATACAGCTGCCAGAGTTATGCAAGAGTCTTGCGGCTATTGTTTCGGTGGTGGAACTAGCAAAAAGCACCCCCTCTCATCGAGGAGTACACTGAAGGGGCACAGCCTCTCTCTAAGGCTTTATCAGATAAATCCCATCCCTCTAGTGAGACTTTCCCTCCTCCAGACACCTCTGCTTCATCCCTGTGGGCCAGAGAGAGGTTCAAAAATGACATGGCCAAAATGTCACCATATATAGACTTTTTCTGAAAGGTTTATTTCTCCCAAGAGAGGTAGGCGAGATGATTCCTGCCCCATTTTACCAAAGCTGCAGAAGCTTCCAATCCAAACTCACCAGGAAGAAGTATTTGAGTTTTCAGAACCTGTGGAGACATATGAGGACAATCCATTTGGGCAGGACGAAACTTACCAGTGTCCAGATTGGGGACACGAACAGCCAACAGGTGAAGCACCTTGGCGCTCACCCACTCCAACTCCTGCCCCAGATGTTATTTGCCTGGCTCTCCTCACCTCAACAGAAGCAGCCATTGCCTACTGACGACCAAATGGCTTTCAATGCCATCCTGAAGAGGGTCGCAGACCACTTCCAAATCGCCACACAGGAAACTGTTCAGGATTCTGATTTTGTGTGGGACCTTCTGAAGGAATGACCTCTCGCAAGTCAAGCTATTACCCTGCTGAATTCCATTAAGAAGCACCTTGCACCTTCCTCACTGTCCCCTTCCCTTACAAGGACTGTCAACCCTCGGGTCGAAAAACTATCTTGCCCCTCTCCATTGGAAAGGAAGATGCAATACTCTGCGATTACCACTAGATGTCGGACTATATGCACAGCATGTGATTCTAAGCAGATTAACAAGCATCAGAAATGTCTTTATGTATTTGATGTTTAAGTGTGAAGGCCAGACATCCTTGTTCGGTAAAGCTGTGGATGATGACTCGGAAATGGCAAAAAAAGAATATGAGACACTCAAATCTCTCAACCAAATCACAGCCATGCCTTTTCAACAGCAGGGAGGGGCAAACTCTCGCCGTTCCTTTCGGGGCCAGTCCTTCTCATGATCTCGAAATGGACATTATGGCACAGGAGGTACCCCATGGTCCTCCAGACAAGGTTCGGCTGACAATACCCAATACCAGCAGAGGGGACAAGGCAGAGGCAAGGATAGAGGCAGAAACTACACCCCAAGAAGCTCCCTGGCCTCCGCAATGACTTGCCAGTCCGGGTCCCCTCCCATGCCTCCTCGGTCGGGGGATAGTTGACATCATTCTGTGATGCATGGGAGGGGGTTACATCATACCAGTGGGTGCTCAAAACCATCACCCATAGATTTTGTATCGCTTTCCACCGGCCTCCTCGATACCATCCACTAAAGAGCAGACACCTATCATCAGCACACCTGAAGAAGTCATCCCCATTCATCAGGTAAAGAAGGGTATTTATTCAGTGTACTTCCTTGTGCCCAAAAACAATCTCACCATGCACCCTGTGTTAGACTTGCGCCCAGCCAACATATTTGTGAAACCGCAAAAGTTCAGAATGACAACATTGCAGAAGGTAATCCATCTGCAGGGGGATTACATGGCAACATTGGATTTGAAAGATGCATACTTTCATATTTCAATGTTGCCAGCGCACATAAAGTACCTAAGGTTCATGATAGAGGACAAGCACTATCAGTTCAAGGTCCTTCCCTTCGGCTTTACGTCAGCCCCACAGGTGTTCACGAAAGTACTGGTGGTAGTAGCTGCTCACCTGCGCAGGCAGTCCATCCCAGTCTACCCTTACCTCGACGACTGGCTAATAACAGGGGATTTGTACGGAACATCCCTAACAAACAACCAAAAGATGGTAGATCTCCTCTTCAGTCTAGGGTTCTCGATCAAAGTCACTATTTAGCCAATCGCGAGGTGTCCGTACACAGAGCAATGCGACTGTTAGGGATGATGGTCTCCTGCATCTACCTAGTTCCTCACACATGTCTGCGCATGCGCCCCATGCAAGAGTGGCTCTCAAGCCAATGGTGTCAGGCCAGTGCACAATGGGACGATCTAGTGGTTGTTTCGTCAGCCCTCGTTCAGTCTCTGCAGTGGTGGTCAAGGGACAACCTCTTACAAGGGAAGACCTTCACCACCCCCACAGTAGAAGCCACTCTCACCACGAATGCATCTCTGGCGGGGTGGAGGGCTCACCTCCTCTATCAGACGTAACACAGCGTGTGGTCCCAAGCAGTAGCAACCAACAACATAAACCTGTTGGAACTGCTTGCAGTGTTCAAAGCCCTGAAGGCATTACAAACAGACCTCCAGGGGAAGACAGTCCTACTCCTCACAGACAGCACCACAGCCATGTATTACCTGAATTAACAAGGGGGCACCCCCTCCCCAGGGCTATCCAAACTGTCACAGAACATATGAAAATGGGCTCTCAAAACACAAGATGTTCCTCCTGTCACAACACGTTCGAGGGGAACTCAATCTTCTGGCGGACATACTCAGCAGAGACTTCGCATTAGCTGTAAAGTACGAGTGGTGATTACACAAAGACATTGTTCTCAACATCTTCGCAGACTGGGGCCTCCCAGAGATCGACTTGTTCGCAACTCTGGAGAATGCAAAATGCCCAGATTATGCCTCCTGGTACCCACAGAACTGGGTCTGGATAAAATGGCTAAGGAAATTTGTTTACGCTTTTCCACCCCCGAATCCCCTGCTAAACAGGATAGTGCACAGGATGTACTAGGAACCAGTCACAATGATTCTGGTGGCCCTGATGTGGGCCTGCCAACCTTGGTTCCCTCATCTCATGGCAATGTCAGTGTACCCTCCCAGAAAGCTGCCATGCCTGTACAACATGCTGTCACAAGACAGGGGAAACACTTCATCCATGCCGCAAACTCTCAACTTAGCAGCGTGGCTCCTGAGGTCATTGAGTTTCAGGCACCTTCAACTCCCTCAAAGATGCATGGAGATACTTAGGCAAGCATGAACACATTACACCAGACATTATTACTCCAGCAAATGGAAACGCCCCACCCACCTGGCGCATTCCAGGTTGCTGCTCTTTGTCCCCACTTAGCAAGCCCCGCCCACCTGGTACCTTCCTGGTTGCCGCTCTTTTTCCCTACTTAAGGAGCCCTCCAGCTTCTTTTCCTTTGCAAAAGGTGAAGCAGGTGCAAGCGGACCTAGTTCATCCGGCATAAGCCCCGCCCACCTAGGACCTTCCAGGTTGCCGCTGTTTTCCCCCACTTAACAAGCCCCGCCCATCTGGTGCCTTCCTGGTTGCCGCTCTTTTTTCCTACTTAAGGAGACCTCCAGCCTCTTTTCCTTTGCAGAAGGTGGAGCAGGTGTAAGTGGATCTAGGTCAACTGGCCTAAGCACTGCCCACCTAGTATCTTGCAGGTTGCCGCTCTTTTTCCCGCTTAGCAAGCCCCGCCCACCTGGTGCCTTCCTGGTTGCTGCTCTTTTTCCCTACTTAAGGAACCCTC
The DNA here is from genome assembly GCF_040938575.1 of Ambystoma mexicanum. Taxonomy (NCBI): domain Eukaryota; kingdom Metazoa; phylum Chordata; class Amphibia; order Caudata; family Ambystomatidae; genus Ambystoma; species Ambystoma mexicanum. The sequence continues at coordinate 1,285,286,042 of NC_090934.1, forward strand.
CAGCCTCTTTTCTTTTGCAGAAGTGGAGCAGGTGCAAGTGGATCGTGGTCACTTGGCCTAAGCCCTGCCCACCTGGTGATTTCTAGATTGCCGCTTTTTTCCCCACTTAGCAATCCTGCCCACCTGGTGCCTTCCTGGTTGCCGCAATGTTTCCCCACTTAGCAAACCCCGCCCAACTGGTGCCTGAATAGTGCGCTCAAAAATATTATTGTCTCGAGGGTTCTGGCATGTGTTTTTAAGAATACGTTGATCGATCGTACAAACATTTCCTATGCACCTTACCATAGTTTTCCTCTTTTTTACACATGCAAAATCAGGCAGCAGGGCGCGGCCATCTTGTGATAATCTTATCCGTTGGCGCATCGCCCAAGGTGGACTGCCCTGGCGGCACTAAATCATATCCCCTGCCCCTGAGGCTGACATCACCAAACCTAGTGATATTCTCTGCCTATCTCCATGATGTTACTGGGCAGCGTAGCGAAACACGCCCAGTCATCACCTACGTGTTAACCTTAGTTGACGTAGAACCCGGAATATCAACACACATCATCTCACAACACAGCGCGTCCCAATTTTGAATATAAAACTATACTTTTAAAGAAAATAGCCAAAGCAAATGGGTAATTTTTTTCTTTTTTCTTTGTTCTCGATCCACAAATGTTTATCGTGAGTCATGCGGTGTTCCTTTTGGTTACAAGAAGCGCATTGGAGGCACCGTTATTCACAAGGCTTGGCCATCAGCTTGGCACTAGGCCACCGTAAACGATATCAGGTTGCTCCTTATCGCCGGTAACGTGTAAGGGCATATCAGACTGTGCAGATCGTCCCAAAAAAGCATTATGGGGATCCAGCCATTCAAGTGTATCTGCAGCTGCCTGTTAAAAAACCTGTCAGTTGGTATCTGGAATCAATGACAATCGCAGAAAGGCAGGATGTAGCTGTTTGAAAAACATAACAGAAATGTGTCTCAGTAGTCAATCTTTAATACAATTGATCATTTTACCCATTAATTCGGTCCCCTGTTTAAAACTAATGATGAACACAGACATGAAACAATGGGAACACAGAGAAAACAATGTGGAAAGTAGTCAACAATTTGCTTGAGAGGTTAGTGCTATGGAGTATGTTTAGCTCGAAATGGGATGCGGAAACTGACGCTATAATTCGAAGAACACATAGACTGCATTTTAATTAAATATTAGCATGGAACTTGGCGTTTGTGGAACCTGGGGGAACCCAGTGGTGGACTACATGCATCCCGATGCTGGACTGCCCATGTGCCCGGGACAAAGACAAGTACACACACAGGTTGTATTTGCGTGTCGTTGCAATATGCCACAAAGTACAACCAAGTACTATGTAAGCCAGCAATAACGGTCGGCTAATGATACGTTGACTCGTTGGTCTATAAAATCGTGTACAGTAAAACTTACATAATATTCAGCATTTCCATTCTCTCAGCCTAACGCAGAGACTCTGTTCAGATCAACGAATTTTCATAAAATGAAAGTACATGTTCCTTTGTCCAGTTTTGGAATGGTGAACCTTATCATATTTGACAGTATTTCACCCCTACTTTCATTCCTTTCGGAATCCTCCCTTTCTTTCAAAGTCGAAAAACAATTGAACCTTATACTGTGTATGATGCGTGGGTTTGCTCAGCTCGCAAGCAAAAATTCAAAGCCGCTGACCTTTGCTCAGAATGGGAGCCAATAGCCCTTCAGACCATAGTGGCATTTGAAATATTTTTGAAAAACATATGAATTGTTTGCTGCCATCCACTAATGCTGTGCGAAATTTCTAGTGATTTACTTTGTATTACGCTCACCTGGTTCCCACAGGGGTGTCGATCGGACCCGGACAGCTGCGGTCTCGACCAACGTGATGCGTAGTGAAGAGATGACAGTCTGGACTGGCCCGCCTAATCTTGTCTGCTGGACTCTTAGAAGTATTCTCCTGCAAGTTGAGAAAGGGATTTAGCCACCCGTGGACTTTAGTGATGGCCCCCCAACAGTTCTCGTTCTCCCCACTAATCACCTCCGATATCCCCTCTTGGTAACCTCACCTTATGTTTTTAAATGATGAGCTCTCCATCCTGCCTTGCATGCAGGGGCGCGTAGATACCAGTTACTTCACTGGGTTGAAGGTACTGGAGGAGTTCCGGAGGACTATTGACTCCAGTGTCTATAAAGTTCAAAGAGTTCAATATGTCCGATGTTCACTCTTGTTCCATTCCCTAGTTAGGTTGCAGCTCGGTCCAAAAGAATATTGCCTGGAGGCAGCTGATGGCATTCAGGTAAGAGTCTGTATTACCAAACACTGTCCGGTAAAAGTTGCATGAGTTTAACTTTCTGTTTTCTCTCCCTTTATAGGTGCGGCATAGGAAGATGCGGCGAATTAAAGGATAATACCTCCGGTGGTAAAGCAGGTAAGCCTATGGTGGCAAAGAGATTGTCTTTGTCAGTTTTCTCGGCTCACCTTGTTATTCCTTTTGTTTTCCCCCCAGGTGCTGGGTTTCAACGAAGAAAATGATGGCGGTAGCGCCGAGTCGAAAGATGCAGTGGACTGGTGAGTATAATGCGGCGCTGTTGCTGGCGAAGCGACGCGTGCTGAAATAATGTCCTTTCCAGGGTCGGAGATGTGCTGGGTCCGGAATCAGGTAAGAAATCAAATAATGTCCGTGATCTAACCTCTTCTTCTTTCTTTTCCTTTTGTCTAGGAGCTCCGGATTCGAGGCGGGCGTGGCAGAAGACTGGATGCTGACTTGCAGACACGATGAGCGTCACGCTGCTGGATGCAGAATAACGCAAAGCATGGACTGCTGTTCGGGCGTGGTTTAAATAGCCTGCAAAGTAGTCCCGGGTAATAAGTTCCCCAGAACCACACCCGAGTAAAAAATAGTCCCTGTAATAAAATAGTCCCATCCAGGCCTCACGTTGGCTTGGACTCATTTTCAGCATGGTCTGCATAAGGTAAGTAAAGTCTATGAACCTGGCGCCTATGGCGCCAGGACTGATTTCTATGATGAGCCTGGCACCTAAGGTGCCAGGACTGAATCCAAACAGCCCCCAGCCGGGGCTGTTGGGGTTTTAATGAGTATCTGGATGCCTGCTCCCGGGGCTGATGGACTCGATCCGGATGCCCGGGGGTAGGCATCATGACACTTTGTTCCTCTGGAGAACTTTGTACTCTCCCAGCGACTCCCACAGCCAGCCCACACCACTTGTTAGCTCAGCCTATCTCCTGTTCACACGGCAAATCAGGTAATTTTCTTTCGCAAGGAGCAAGTCTCAAGCCCTGACAAAATGTGCTCGTACGAGAATGTCAGAGCAAGCCCTGCTGCAACCCCATCCTGCCAGGCCGCAGTCATCTGAACCCATGACCACAGTTCTCCTTGAACGCATCTGGTTTCCCGACCGTAACCCTGCACCACCTCAACCTCACCCCCCATATACCTATTCTGTATTGGTCATATATTCTGGTAACGCTGACACCTACCCCCACTGCTTTTGAAATCGTAAGACCCTGAGGGCTGCAAATCAAAGATCGGCCGTTGTGATAAGACATCCTTTAGTGAAGGCGCTCACTCCCCACTCTGATCTACACACTTATCCTAGACATGCATTAAATAATGATCATCACTATACCTTTTAAGTATATATGTTAGAGGCCTATAAATTGCACACATGTGTTTGTACTATCCAACTTTGGGTCAATATCGAGGTGAACGGTGTGGGGGTCTTGCCCCTGAGGCAACCTGCGGGGGTTGGGATTGATATCTGAAAGGTCTGGCACATCAGAGCTAGAAAGGGGGTGGAGTGACACATGTTAGTTTAGGACAGAATCTACTGTGACTGGGGTCTTGGTTTATTGGGAGCAAGGAAGAGTCACACTTCTGGTACATGAAACTAATAGCTTTGGAGGGGCACAAGGTTGAACAAGCAGTAATTTTCCAGCAGCACGGGTGAGAGGAGCAGGAGAACATTTGTTGAGATGGATGAACAACTACAAGTCATGGTTTGGCCCTGACACACACAGGACAGTGATCTCAGAGGAAGAATTAAATTAATACATTCTTTGTTCACAACATCTTGTCTCGGTGGATCCATGAAAAAGGGACTTGGGAGGCACAGGCGCAGGAGGAAAAAAGGTGGGGGCTGTCAGTGCTCACTGTGCGCGGCGCTGCTTAGGGGGAGGGGAACTTCACAATGCCAGAATGCGGCCTAGTCCAAAGTTGTAGTCGAGGGTACACAAAATGGAGTCCAAGTGTGTCTTGCAATAGCCCTTCCTCTGCTTATGTCAGGGCCTTCTTCCCCATGGCTGCAGAAGGGCAAAGGAGGCACCCCCCACAAGTGCAAGAGCAGGGTGTCACTTTTGCGTATAATGTATGGGGGGTGGGGGCTCAACCGACCCACTCCTTCCTTACATTAGCAACGACCCCCAACACATGTCCCCATGAATATATTGGTCAGAGTGCAGCTATTTCTCACCAACAATCCACTTTGATACGCTGTTTTGCTCACAGCCATTAGTTCTTGTGTGCTGAGTATCTTATCTAGCCTAGGTCTCATCCCTTTTGTGGGACGAGTAGTTATTCAGCTATTTGGGCAACTGTTTGGTAAGGCAACTGCAGAACCCCAAAGTTGCTTTCATACTGTTAGCCATCCGGCCCTCCCACGATCAGTGAAGGTCCCACAGTAGCTCGATGAAACTGGGAAGTGTGAAAGCACAGCGTTACATTGTATGGCATTCGTAAAAATAGTACTTGTTGAAAAAGAAATTGACAAAGAGGATAGATTTCAAAGGACGAATTGGCTGCTTTATTAGGACACTTTATATAACATTGTTGATCAAAAAACAGATGGTAATCATTTGTACCTGGAAGTGAACTGTTCCACAAGCTCTGCTTTAGGTGGACAGGGCACGTTTGCAATGTTTTGTGGCAATGTATGTGTCCTCGTATGTATCTCCAAGAAGGTCATAAGATCCTTCAGAAAATCGAATTCCATTTTCTCGTATATTGGCTTGACCACCCATTTTTGCTTCTTTTCGCAGAGGCCATTGTGTGGCGAAGCACCCCAAAGTTTCCCACAGTCCTCAATTTTTCACGCCCTACATTCTCGTTATGCACTAATACCGCTAGTAATGGCCTATATTGCATCCCGTCTGGGCCTGTACTTTAGGCACATATTGTGGAACACCTCCAAATGTCCTGTGTGACAGAATTCTGTGAGTCCCTTCAGATCCCTTGATAGAGTTTTATCAAACACGATCTTCTCAAGAGCTTTGTGTGGCGGTGAAGATGGAATCAACCACTTCTTCTTCCGTTCCTGCTCCGACGACAAAGGGCCATGTGCACATTGGTGGAAATGTTGGTTTTCTGTCCAAGAGTGAACCTTGGAACAGTGGTGCATGAGTGACCGCCATTATTCTAGTAGAATTTTCACAGACCCATCACAAGTTTTGGAGCTCCACCAAAAGTGGTTGCTGAAAGACTGGGACCATTGTAAAATATTTTCAGAACCTTTTTGTTTTCCTGCAGCTGAGATTTTTGTATTGATTGATTTGGCAATGTGCCATACATCAAATTGATGACGAATACTTGGAAACTGCTCTCTCATTGTCTTGGCTATTGAAACGTGTCTGTCCGTGGCTATGAGGTCGATTTGCATTCCCCTCGATTAGAGATCTACCAGGGATTTTATAAAACCAAGTTTCTTCATGGCCACTGAGGATTTACATGCGGGCACCTGCATGACCACCGAACTCACCATTTGTTTTGTTTCCATGTCCTGAAAGTGGTATGTGCAGTACTTTGCTGAAAATCCAGGGCTGTCACACTGTCCATCGCCAGCTAGCCTGAACCGTTTTTCGGAGAATGTACTTTGAATAGACATTTGCTCAATTTTCCAAGCTTCACTAATAGCAGGGAATAGATATTGATTTTGATATTTGTAGTACTTCGTTTTAGAAAGGAACTGGAGTCCCACAAATTGACAGAAACTGGACAAATTACTGAAACTAGAGCCACTGAAAAGTAAAGCAGCTGCACACAGTAGATTTCCAGCTGGCAGTTTCCCTAGCATCGGTTGAGCGGACCATGAACATTTTGCATGGAGCATTTCACAGGTGGCTTGTATTTTAAGGTAACTGCCTTGTGATACACGAGTCACATTCACCAATGGCTTCCCGCATACTTCCCCTCTCATTGGATGCACACATTTCAGCATCATTATAATCTCTATCAAGCAGCTGTCGAATACAATGTATTTGGGCTCCTTTATTAGATTATCATCCTGCATGAATGTTGTTTCTGACTCAACTGCGGTTGGCATATCAGCCCAACTGGACAAACTGTAGTCGAGATCTTTGGCTAGTTCCTCAGTCAATTGTGTTGATGCTTCAGTCTGTGTTACTTCAGCTTCTGTTACTTGAACATGAATCGTAATCAATAACGATTGTTTTTTGGGTGGCCCTTTTTTGATGGGTGTCGATTGTGTCACGTGGTCTGCGACTAATTCAAATGCATCTTAATTACATTCAGTTTCATCTTCATCTGGTGGAGCTCTTGCATTGTAGCAATGGTCCAACAACACTTTGCTGGCTTCGCCGATCACATTCAATTCCTTTTCTGGCCATTGGGCAAAAGCATCTTGAGTCTGCTTATTGATTTGAACATGCTGCGCCTCAAATAATAGTTGCTCCATGGTGCAATCAGTTTGGCAAGCAGCATCTCTGATTTCTATAGCTGTCTGTGTCTGCATAGTTTTTAGCCTCACAGGTGGGAGCAGGAAGAGGGCCATGAGAGGCCGGCCAGGGAGCGACAGGAAAGGAGGGAGTGGGTGTGCCGATGAGGAGAATCTCAGTCTTACTGACATTAAGGCAGAGATCATTGGTGGTACACCACTCCTGGATAGCAGACAGACAGTGAGAGATGAGAGAAGGAGAAGAGGTGGCTGAAGGGAGCCTGAAAATGAGCTGAGTGTCATCCACATAGCACTGAAAGTTGGGGCAGAGAGCTGCAATGCAGTGGGCAAGAAGAGCCAGGTATTGGTTGAACAGCCAGGGAGAGAGGTTAGACCCATAGGAAACACCAAAGGTAGAGATAGAGATAGAGGAGAGGAAGGACCCAAGTTGGACCTGGGAGGGTCGATCAGAGAGGAAAGAAGTCAGCCAAGACAGGGCATGATTGGTGATATCCAGGTTATCACAGAGACGGTTGAACAGGATGGCATGGTTGACCGTGTCAAAGGCAGAAGAGAGATCAAGTAAGATGAGGACACATGGGTTGTTTGAATCAAGGTTGGAGAGCAGGTCTTCACGGATGTTCAGGAGAGCAGTTTCTGTGCTTTTGGCAGATCTGAAGACAACCAACAGATTCAGTGTGAAGATTAAGCTGGGAGATGGCCAGCTTTTCCAGGAGATTGCAAAGGAAAGGGATGATGGAGATTGGGCGATAGTTAACCGGGCAGGACGGGTTGGCAAAGGCTTTCTTAAGAAGAGGGTGCACAAGGGATTGCTTCAAGGGAAGACTGCAGTGGCGAAGGAGTGGTTGCAGAAGTCAGCCAGAGCAGGAGCCAGGGTGTCAATGTGGTCCTTAGATGGTTTTGGAGGAACAGGGATGAACCTGTTTTGACGAGACTTTCATAGATCGGACTTGTCTAGAAACCTTGTCTGGGGAGAACAGGGGAAAGGCAGAGAAGGAGGGAGGAGAGGTGGCTGAAGAAGGGCCAAAGGAAGAGCACGGAGTAGGGGGAGGAGGGGGAGAAAAGGAGAGAGAGGACAGGATGTCCTGAGTTTTAGAGAGGAAATGAGAAGCCAGACCCGTGAAGAGGGACTGGAAGGGGACAGGAGAGGTAGAGACTGCTGCAGGATTGGCCAGTTCCTTGCAGATTTTAAAGAGTTTGGCTGAGTTGTTAGATGCCGCAGAGACGCGAGCTTGGATGTGAGCTCTCTTCTTGGAGCGGACAGAGAGCCGGTATTGCCTTTTGAGCAGGCGGCAGGCCAGTTTGTCAACGGATGTACTGGAAGCACACCATTTTCTCTCAGCCACCCTGTACGTGCGTTTGAGGGTGACGAGGTCAGAGTCGTACCAGGAGTTGCACTTGGCTTTGGGCTTCCGGTGGATCCTAATGACAGGGGCAAGAACATCAAGAGTATCAAATATAGAAGAGTGGAGCATGGAAAGTGCTGTGTCAGGGTGTGAGTAAAGCAAAAGGGGAGGGGGTGAGAAAGTGGCGGCGAAAGCCTCAACTGACACACGCTTCATGGGTCGGATAACCGAGAAGGTGGTTGGCAGTGCTGGAGGTGGATTGGCCTTAGGGGTGGAGAGGGTGAGCTGGGAGGAAAGGAGAAAGTGATCACTCCAGGAGAGAAGAGCGGTGAGAGGAATAGAAAGGGGAAGGTCTGAAGAGATCAGAACATCCAGAGTGTGCCCTGCAGAGTGAGTCGGGCCAGAGGGGAGATTAGAGAGTGAGAGAGAGTCGCAGAGGTCGCAAAGGAGTCCAGAGGAAGGACAGGAAGTATCCAGGTGGATGTTAAAGTCTCCAAGAAGGAGTTGAGTGGTCAAGACCAGGAGGGAAGAGGATGGTCAGCCCACTCAGAGAGGAAGGAGGAGATCTGACCGGGTGGCCCATAGATGGTAGCCACAGTAAGGGAATGGCCTCGAAAGAGAGATAGAGCCTGCGGACGAGGCATTTGAAAGAGGAGTAGGCCTGCATAGGAATGACAGAGGCAGAGATACACTTAGGGGAGATCAGAGCCACACCTCCTCCGGAACGTTTGGATCTGGGCACAGAGAAGATCTTGTAGACATCAGAGAGGAGAGTGTCAAAGCTCGTGATAGAGCTGGCCGTGAACCGTGCCTCGTGAGACAAGGGCCTCAAGGTCAAGTTCTTCCAGGAGACGGCAGATGTCTGAGGAGTGTTGGACAGCAGAGCGAGAGTTGAGAGTGGCAATATGGTGAAGGTTGCCGTCCTTGAAAGACTTCCAGGGAGGGGTACAAATCAGAGGTATGCCCGGCAGAGGTGTTGAAGAAGCCTGGGAGGGGGCAGAAGAGGAGTGAGGAGTGGGCAAGGTAGCCAAGGAGGAGACAGCAGGGGGAGGCAAGTAAGCCATGGGGGGAAGCGAGGGGACAGCAGGAGAGGAAAGGAAATTGATGAGGCAAGGGAAGCATCTATCAAAGAGGAGAAGGTTGGCCTCAGGGCATTGGACCAAGACGGTACCATTCAGGTAGACATTAATGATGACCTTAGAGGAGTGGAATGGGGCCAGGAGGGCCTCCCACCGGGTGCCGCCATTAATGGGAGAAGAAGAGAAAGGAGAAAGCACAGAGACCTTATGAAGAGTCCATAGACTGGCAAAGGAACGACAAAAAGGATGTCAGTTAGGGTTTGCCTGGAGGAAGCACTGGTATAGGTATCAGCGATACTAGGATGGGTTGGAGACTAGGATGTCCTTTTCAAACTTCTTCCTACCAGATTTAGTGAGGAGAGCAGGATAGTCGATAGAGAAGCAGTTAGATAAGATAGGAGAGACAGAGAGCACCATAGATTAGGTAGGTGGAGGAGATCAGAGGAATGGTGTGGGAGGAGGAGGGGAGAAACACTAGGGAAGGTCACAAGCAGAAGTGACAGCGAGATGAGACAATAGTAGACAGGAGCTTAGATAATGGTATAAAAGTTTGCAAGATGAATGCTTTGCTAGGAGGCAAAAACCTCACAATGGTGCTACTTCACAATGCAATTTAATAACGGAAGAAAAACACACCTAAGTCTGAGAGTCCTGTAAGTGGGGAAAAGGCCTAGGTTTCACAATTCAATTTTAAACACTTTCACAATGCAATTTAAATAAGAGAGGAAAAGCACACCTACGTCTGAGAGTCCTGTAAGTGGGGAAAAGGTTTCACAATTCAATTTTAAACAGATTAAAACTTCTTTTATGACTCCCCTTGGGGTGTTTGTTTATGATCTAAAGAACCAAAGATTTCAATTGAGCGATTGGATTGCCATGGCTGGGAAAATGCCTGGAAAGCAGTGATTTAATGTTTAAGTTGCAAATATCACTTTTATAATTAATGACGCAGTGGCAATTTAACATAGTTTTTTTATTTTGTTTTATGTGAAAATGTTTTTAGTACACAAGACACTTTAACACATTATTCTCAAAGTCACCATAGCAGTGTGCTATCACAAACAAAGTAAAACAAGATTTTTCACAAATTCAAATCATTAGCACACACAAGACTATGCAAATATGTAAAGCAATTCAAGTCATTAACAACACACTTATGGATACCAATACATATGTTTTGTATATCAACGTAACTGGAGAATTCCAAGCCAGACTCTCTTGGTCCTAGGGTTCCCAGAGTATTGATCTCTATAACCATTCTTACTGACCTAGAGAGAGGGAATCTGTGTCCCTCCCCTTCCACCACCCCACTTCAGCGCCTAAGGCCTGACCCTCCAGGTAAAACACTCATTCATTTATTTATTAGTTTCTGGTTACATGTAACCTTTTAAAACATTTTTTAAAGAGAAATTAAAAAGAAAACACGATCACAGTAGAAATAAAGAAATACATTTGTACAAACATTGCAATTCATAAAAAAATAATACAAACATAAATCAAATATACGATACACACAAATTACACTTGTTTAACCTAAAATCATAATTAAGTGAATTAAGAACAATGTTGTTCAGAGCAGAGTCCAAACTAAGCAATCTAAAATACAGAATGTCACTGGTTCCTTCATCAAAGAGTAGACGGGGTGGTATCTTGCAATCAACCTTTCAGCACAATTTACATGAAACAGTCCGAAGACTAATACGTAAATGGTCACACAGCAACAGGAGATAATACTTGCATCCATCCTTTGGGCACAATTTGCACATGTCAATCAGAAAATGTACCACAGCAATTTGAAAGGATAACCTTTTGCCATGAAGCATTTGCCACCACAAGTTGTAAAGATTTACACTTTCGGGGTTTGTCACAAACCTGCTAAAGCGACATATACGTTCAGATCTTAAACAGACACAATGAATAAGTAAATGTCTTCTTGTTTCGGGAAACCCAATTCATTTGCAGAACCTTCACACAGACGGTTCATACCCCCTTCTCTCCTAAATATCTTTAATCTCCCTCATTAGGAGTACATTGAACCTGAAGCGCATGAATAACTGTCGCCATTGTTTATCAGGAAATGGATTCAGGTCCGCTCCAGGGTCCCCCCCTTTTTGAAGTGTGAAACCAGGTGACAATATAGCTTTGTTTCCAAAGCCTTCTCCATAGTATTATTCCAGTTCATATACTCCAAACGTGTTTTAACTTTCCCGGGATTGAAGCTAAGAATCTCATAAGAAACCCCCAGTTTTACTAGGGATTCTAGACAATTCGTTTTTAAGTCACCCAAATAGCCACAGACATTAAGACCATTATGTAGACAACTCCCAATCATATCACAAAGAGTGTCTTTAGGACTAGTTATCAATTTCCTAAAAAGGGAGATCTTACGCCACATAAACACATTATCCATGGACAGTAGTCCAATCTGATAGCGAACATCCGCTAAAGGGACGCACTTTGGGAGACATCTCAAAACAGACCTCAGAATAGACGATTAATATTTATACAGTTCACCTCTAGCCCAATTTGGCAGAAGTTCTAGTCCATACCAAAAATGCGGAATTACCTTACATTTATAATATTGAATAGTGGGCAAAAAGGAACATTTCCCATACTTCTTGTCGATTCTTTTTAGCTGTGCTAGTTGTGGGCCGACCTTACCCTCTAAATAATGTCTATAGTGTATTTTTTATTGGCTCCGAAAATGGGAAAGCCCAGGTAGCAAATAGAGGATCTCACTGCCAGTTTTTCGGGGTTTAAGAACCATGCATACTTCAGCGCACTAGATCTACCACTAATTTGCATAACAACTGTCTTTTTCGCATTTATGTTAAGGGAGTTGGGCAGCGTATGCTCTCTGAATGCCGTTAATAGATGTTGAAGGCCCCTAGGGGTGTTGTCGTAAAACATAAAATCATCGGCATATGCCGTCCAACTCACCTTTACGCCCTCCACCCTGGGTGCTGCAAAAGCCTCTTTTTGTAGTACCATGACTGCGTCCGCTACATATAGATTAAATATAGTAGGTGCAAAAATTCACCCTTAACGGAGGCCATTTAGGGCATTAATGGAGTGCATCAAAAAGCCAGCGTAATTTAGTCGCACCTGACGCCTGGAGCCCTCGTGGAGATGGTACAGAATAGATAAGAGGGGAACCCAACATGGTTGAGTTTTGACCAGAGAATATTCCTATCTACCAGGTCAAAGGCCATGGGAAGATCGATTGTGGCCACATAAATCGGTAGGCTGTTTACCCTCCGAGCTTTACCTTGCATGATCTTTAATAACAAACCTCCTGCATCCATCCCCACATTTTTTCTGAAACCAAATTGAAACCTAGACATAATTTTATGATTGACTGACCACTCCTGGATGTGCTTCAGCACTAGCAAATATTTTCGAATCAGCATCCAGGAGTGCTATTGGCCTATACTTAGCCGGGCAAGATCTGTCACCCTTTTTGTAAATTGGTACTTTATATGAGGAGTGCCAGGTCTCAGGAATTGTCCTTTTGATGGCAATATCGCTGAAAAGAATGAAAAGAATTTTGGACCGGAAATGTACCTTAGCTTTGAGAATGATATTTGCCAGACCATTGGGCCCTGCTGTCCGGGAGGTCGAGGCCCTCATTATAAGTATTTTAATGTCATCCTGCGGTATTGCAAAATCCCAGGCTGAATTAGTCACAGAGGCCTGGAGTTGGTAGGCAAACCTCGAGGGAGCATTTAGTGCGCCAAAATGGCTTTTCCACACCTCCTGAGATTTTCCTGCGGTTAGTACCTCAATTTGAGAGAATTCCTTGTGGTTAATCAAGGCCCAAAAATGCCTAGATGATGAGTCCTTCATGGCCCTAAGCATATTTTCACAATCAGACTGATAAAGGCAGGCCAGGTGACTCTTTATTTGGTTATTCCATTTATTGCCAGCCCTCTTGGACAGTACAGCTTTGTCAATCGATGTAATGGACAGGTTTCTAATATGCCTAAGTTCCCTTTGCCTACAATTTTTCAAATATTTGATCCTTTCATAATGGATATGTGTGTGTTTTCCTTTACAAATATTAAAACGCACTAGAGACACACCCTTCTTTATTGAGGTCTCTACATAGTACCCAAAAGTGTCATGAGTAGAAAGAGTTAACATCTGCCCCAATGCCATATTTGACACAAAAAGCCATTCATTTTAAAACATTGGGCCTCATTACAAGGTTGCCGATCCGATAACAACAGTGCTGGTAAGCTACCGGCACCTTTGTTACCGGACGGCAAACTACGAGGTATGCGAGCGGGTGCCTTTCCGCCGGCCAGGTCTGACCGAGCGGGTGGAACGTCACCCGCTCGCAGACCTTGACGGATGCACCGGCACCCTTCATGAATGGTGCCGTTGCATCTGTCCTTCCCATTCCCATTGAGTCCAATGGGACTCGAATGGTAATTGGGAGAAAGAATTTTTGGCACCCAATGGACAATCACCGGGACCGCTGGGGCCGTAATGCCCCGGTAAGCCCCATTGCCGAGCGCCGGGAAAAAAATACTCCTGCGGCAGCCGTGCCGTTTTTTACCAGCACGGCTACAGCCGGACTCATAATGAGACCCATTGTCTTTATGCCATACAATACGAGTATGAGTCGTATTAACAGTTACAGGGAACGGATAGATATCCAGTTTCCTTTGACCCCAGTCCTCTTCAAAAGTTAACTCAAGCATTTTAAGATCACTGCATTCTGTTTTTATAAGAGTGAAAGAAACAACCAAATCCAACAAATGTTTGGACAAAAACACATAGTCAATGGTTCTAGAGACAATTCCATTTGTCCAAGTGGATACATCAGACGTAATACAAGTTGTTTGCACAATATAGGCCCCAATCTGTGAAGAAATTACACCACAATTGCCCCTGCAACCGCTTCCTGGAGCATCTCTCGGGGGGCCACCTATGATATTATTTGGAAAGACAGAAAGAATACCCAGATGCTTTCCAAGAGCATTGCCAGATCCCAGTTGCCTTTCTATTTCTACATTTAGATCACCTACAACCATAATCTGTAGGCCAGAACACAAGGCTTGACATTCTTCAAACAGACGGTTTAGGGACATAAGAGAATCGGGCAGGTTGATGTCAGGACTCCGATATATATTCACCAGTAATATTATGCAAGGGCAGGACCCAATAGTTCGCTCCAGTAATGCAGCTAGACACCATCTTGATATAGTGAAGGTTTTTTGTACCCTCAAACTGGTGTCATTTCTTATAACCAATATAAGGCCCCACCGCGGGTCTCCCTCGGGGTCCTTCTCTGCAGGTAGAAAGTGGACTGTGAAAACATTCAAGGCATATGATGAAGTGAGCCAGGTTTCCTGTAGGCACACTACAGAGAAATTCAGTAAGTGGGTGCAGATTTAAACAGAGTTTTTAAGCAAGCATGACCCCCTTGTGATCCATGACACCCAGGAAAGTCCATCCACCCGGTTAAAGGTTAGGTTTTAGCCCCTGGAATTGCGAGATGGACTCTCAAAGAGTCAGAGGCAGTCACCAGAGGTTGGGATCAGTAGGCGGCCCCCTCCCGGATGATTTAACTGACTTCCATGATGATCATCCAAGTTACCTCCTCTCTGGCCCACCATTTGTTTCTCTGCACGTGGATACAAGAAATCTGCACTATAGTTAAGGAAATCGTATCCAAACTTGTTGAAAGCCTCCACCTCTTGCAGTACTACCTCATAAACAGTGTGTGAGTAAAAGACAATCCGCACATAATCGAATCGCTCAGAATGTATGAAATCTACCAGCTTTTTATCCCCCCAACGTGATTAGGGTCAAGCGAGTAATTTCATTAAACATAGCCATAATTCTCCAGTGGTTGAGGGAAGCGGGCCTACCATAGGTGAACATATAGTGAAGCAGAACACGAGGGTCATCGGGGAAATGAGGATGTCTCCATAATACCTCCTCAAATTGACTTTGATGGATTTGTGTGGTCGCACCTCCCTCTGAGTCCCCACAGTCTCTGCTCAGGTTAGGCGCTTCCTCCACCCCGATGTTATTCACTGGGAATGTATTCTCTTGTTCCCCTCTGCTTAGGTCCATTGGCATAGAAATCACCACTTACAGTGTCCTCCCCTTCTCTTCAATAACCCCCACTTTATTCAACGTTGGCCTTGTACCATCGGTTAACATCTGGGAGGCACAGTATGTGACGGAATTTGTAAAAGATCCATTAATGATTTCCGGATAATTACATCCAAGTCCCTGCCACAGGGTACAAATTCTGTATTAGATGGAACACTGTCAAAACCCCTTCATTCTCCCGCTCTCACACAATACCTCCAGCGCATACTGGGACATTGCTTGTAGATTCAGAGGAAAGACTATGCAGCAAGATTACTTCTTCATCTATATCGGTTGGTCTTGGCGGGATGTCTGGCAGTCCATCCTCCATGGCCTCCGGCCTACCACCACCATCAGTTGACGGTACGCTGTTATTCACATTTAAATTGGGGTGGGTATTATGTGGTGTCTCATCCTCGGCCAATTTGGGGTTTTTATTAAAGAGATCATAAACCCCAGCCCCCTTTTTAGTTCCTGAGGACACGCTAGCCTGAGCAAATTTTTCTTTCGGAATCTTATTATTTTTAGCTCCTTTATGTTTCATAGCCGAACTGAGCGGGTTGGAGGCAGCGCAGAATCCCTCCCTGACAAACTCACATTCCTCATCCTGCCCCCGGGCTGCCAGGACATCAGCCCTTGAAGTTTCTCCACGATCTGTGAGACGGCTTATTTGCGCCCTTCTCAGATTGGAGCTGAGGTCTCATTTTTGTTCTTTTATTCTTGCCTTTATTGGCCGAGACCTGCTTTGCTGAGGGAGCTTCAGTAACACTGCTGGGAATCCCATTGTCCTCCATCCCCGGATTTAATTCACTCACCATTGACTCCTTAGATGAGTTCTCAGCAAGGATAGGATTAGTTGGATTGGATTCTACCAGACCCTCTGGCGCTTGCTCGGAGGACCCCCTCCCCACCTGATTACTAAACCTCTCTGCTGGGATTCCCATACAAGTATGTGCGCACCTACAGAGACAACTACCACCATCGCTCTTTATTTCAAGTAACACTGACAAAATGGATCTTAAACATATCTGTGTCAATGGTAATTGCTCCCCCTCATCCCCCAACTGGTCCATGGCATGCTGTGACAATGCCATAAGTGTAATTGAAAAAATAAGTGGAGTGTTTCTAGGAGAGAGGAGTCTGCCCCCATAGCAGGCGCCTCACCTATGCCAAGAGACTCACCATTCCTCTAGGAGGATTCCATCATTGGTTGTGGATAATCTGTAAGGGGTGGGGAGAATCCTCCCTCCATTACCCCTAACATTGTCAGGTGTGTCACTGGGAGAGGAGAGGGAGGCAGGGGCATGGCCAAAGCCTGCCTCATGGTGTTCTTTACTGGGGTAAAGACTAAAGGCGCAGAGAGGATGTCATCATACATCCCCCAGCCTCCATATTTACTTGTACTTGAGCGTAGGTTCAATTTCATCCTCGTAATCACATGAGGAGCTCAAAGTTGTCCTGAATGAAGAGATCGTACTAGAGCAAACAGACCGTTAAAGTTGCAGAGCACCTCTGTATACCACCTCAGCGATAGCCAAACAACAGATACAGTACACCTTAGGTTAATACAACTGCCACTACCGCTATATCGGCCGATGTATGTATTGCAACCCTTATTACCATGGTGGCCGTATTCAGGATTTACATAGAGTGCAAGCCAGTTCAGCATATACAAAAGGAAATGAGAGAACAAATGCACATAATAGTACTCACGCTGTGCTGTGAGAAATTGACAAAGACAAATATTCACAAAATCCCCTAACTGAGAAGTTCAGAGGAATGGCTAAAGGGTGCAACGGCCATACAGCAGTACAGCCAATCAGCCACTTCCGGGCCTCTTCCCGGTGCACGCGCAGCCCACCTCTTGTAGGACAGCTGAGAGAAGAGGGGCGGGGCTAAAGCGCTGCTGCAAAGAAAGGGAAATACTGTTACATTGGGGCTAAACTGGACTTTCCAAAAAGCAGCATTAGAGTCTTATAAGTCCACCTTCGCTGTGGTAACGTGAATGTTCCAATTCACAAAGCTGATTGCTAGAGGGCAGTCAGACCATACACGAGCCGACATGGTCCAGGATAAACAGAGTCCCCAGCCCAACAGCCACTTCCGGGCCACTATCCAGGGCATGCGCACTGGTGTGCGCGCAGCCCACCTCTTGTAGGACAGCTGAGAGATGAGGGACAGTGCTAAAGCGCTGCTTTTCCGTGGTAATGGGAAAGCTCCAATGCACAACGCTGATTGCTAGAGGGCAGTCAGACCATACACAAGCCAACAGAGTCCAGGAAAAACAGAGTCCCCAGCCCAACAACCATTTCCGGGCCACTTCCCGCAGGATCTACCCCATATCCAAGAGAGACTCTGCCTTCCAGAGGGCCCCTTCCATCACCTCCTCCAGGTTTGAAAAAATTATAATCAAGTACGTCCCCAGGGTCAGAGTAAGGGATAGGTGAGCGTAGGCTTTAGTCTATGCCATAGGTCAGGTGCTATGACACATGTCGGGGAATTGATAAAGGGGCTGAAACTAGCAATTCTCTCTCTCATTATCCTTGGGCAATGCATCACTAGATGGTGCAGGGACTCCCAATCCCCATCACACAATCTACACTGTCTAATCTCCAAAGGAAGCCCCAGTTTGGGTCCTACCACATCCAGTGGGCAAACAGTTCAATCTGAATTTCAGATACCAATCTCGGTACTTTGCTGAGGGGGATTTTTTAAAGTACAGTCTGAGCTCTCTTGGTGGCAAGTACCAGATTTCCTTACCCGCATATCTCTTTAGGTGGCCCAGATCTTGCAGGTCTGTTATCCTGTCCTATTTCTTGACCCTAGATTTTAATAAGTCATCAGAAACCGGGCCCTTCAAATCCAACTGTACCATTAAACTCTTGCATCTCTTCCTTAATGTGTGTAGAAATGGGTTGGATCCCTTTCCCATGGTAATTTTCGAGTAATAGTTGATGTGTGGGCGTTCCGCTCTTACCAGTTTGAAATATAGGGAGAGACATTGCTTCATTACTTGGGCCCACCAAGACACCAGACCCAATTCCAGTCTAATTAGACTCACTGGGACTGAGGGGTTGAAAGCCCCAAAACTCTTTCCTACTCAAATCTTGAGTCATTTCGGCTCCATACAAGACGATCACCGAGATCTTCGCCCTGTAAAACTCATTAAGGGGCAGGAGAGATAATTCACATAGTCTGGTCTTCACTGCTTTGACGAGGTACAAACTGTCCCCCACCTTCTCTTCCATTTTTGCTCCTGACACTAATCATTTGCATTTTTTAGATACCGGGAAACCTAGATATTGAAAACACTCCCCTTTAGTGATCCACCGCTCATTGATTTTCCACCTGTAGCTGATTTGTCTCTTCCTCTTGCTACACATCATCACTATGGGTTTAGCAGTGATAGTGTGATGGTTCTTGGAGAGATACGTCATAAGTCCCGTCAAGCAGTGCTATAGATCTGTTGGCATATAGTCGATCAGGATTACATTGTCCGCACAGGCGATACAGCCCACTGATAGGTCCCCCCACTTTGGGGCTTATCTTTGGGGCTAATCCTCCCCAGGTTTTAGCTTCCTCCCAGAGATCTGCTAGATGCATGTTGAAGAGAGTGGGAGTGACCACACATCCTTGTCGTGCTCTTAGTGACCGAAATAGCTCTAGAGAGGTCCCAGCTGCTGTTTAGCCTTACTTTGCCTGAGTTGTTGCAGTATAACATCTGTATCATGGACAGGAGGCCCGGGTCAGTACCCCGACTGGCCAGCTTTTTCCATAGCCGTGGAAGATCCACATTATCAAAGGCAGCCAAGAGATCTATGGCTGCAGCGTACAGATTGGTCGGCCCCTTGATGTTGACTTTTGAGAGGCAGGCGTGAAGGACTAACCCACTCTGCAGGGTTCCCACCCCCTTCTGAACCCAGTTTGGAGTGGGTGTAAGCAATTATTTGCCTCTGCCCAGGACCTCAGTTCCCACAATATCATGGTGGCAAAAACCTTGGAAGAAGTATCTATCAGTGAGATCGGGCGGTAGCTCCCCGGAAGTGTCCTCTCTCCCTTTTTAAAGATCGGGATCAAGATTGAGCTATTCCAAGAATCTGGACACTTGCCATGCCTGGGTATATGCTCAAATAGGTGTACCAGGATCTTAGCCCAAACAGTAGGATTGGTCTTTAAAACCTTGTTTGTCACCCCGTCTGGGCCACCTGCCCGTGAATTGTTGAGTTTGGGGATGATCAATTCCAGGTCCCCTCTGTAAAAGTCAATGTTCCAGACAGGTTTGGGGATACTTCCAATGAGTCATCCCCGCCCAGAGCGCTTCCCTGACCCTGCTAAGCATGTCCCTGAAAAAAACGGACCCAGTCTTCCTCTGCCACCCCTGTGGTAAGAAGTGGGCACTACAGTCTGTTCTTGGAATTTAGAATCCACCAAATGCCACAAGTATTTTTGTTTTCACAAGCTTTGCCAGAAAACCGTTGTTATTTGTGATGTATTTCTGGATTTTCCTATGTCTACACCAATGTCTACACCAGGGTCTGTATTTTTGCTTTATAGCATTAGTTAACTTAATGCAGGCTACCTTGTTATTCATGTGATGTTTTTTAAATGACCTTAGTTCTCTTTGTAGGCAACGTTTTCTTTCTGCGACCTCACTGTCAAAAAGAGCGCGCCTGAAGGCAAGAGTCAGAGTGGAGGATCTCCAACTGAACAAGGGCGTCCTACTACCTAGTTTACTAAGTAAGATGGGAAAGGTGTCTGGGGCAGGTGCTCCTCTTCTATATTTCTTACTAAGTTTGTACCACCACCAAGAGAGCCTATTGTTGCTATTATTCACATTGGAATTGCGCTGGGCCAATCTGCCCCCTTCCCCATAATTACAATTGGCCTATTGCCCATGGATTCCAGTTTATCCGGAGCCGATGTTACTAATATCCACAACATGAGTAGGCAGTGGTCGCTTCTCGAGGTTTTCAAGATCTGTAGTTTTCCAATTGTTGATGATGGGAAGGAATTGGCCCATGTTGGAATATCTTTGTCCAATTTAGTACTTTCTCGCCTTTCTTCCTCCCCACTCTCCTCACCTGAGAAGTTGGATTCCACGTCTTCAATGTTGAGATTCCTTCGTGTAAGGTAATCCTTTTCTCTCTTTTGCGGGGTGAGCCCGCCGCGAGAGGAAGCCACAGTGACCGTTGGATAATCAGCAGTCCTGTGGCCCCAGGTAAAGGGAAAAAGCCAAATGGCAGAAAAAACCCTTGTTTGTAGTGACAAAGTTCCACAAGGTAGGCGAATCAGCAAAGGAGTGAAGTCCAGTCAATGAGCATCCAATCGCAGAACGAAGGAGGGTTCCAAATTTGAGAGAGATAGTCGAGGCACAAGCAGGACTGATAGCGGAGAAAGGCAAGTTAAGCGGCGGAAGCGCCAGCAGAGCGAGGATGAAGGCAAACAGAGCAGGATAGTAGAGAGAGAGATCGAGGTTCGGAATGCCGCCAGCAGAGCGTATCTGAGAGAAGAGCAGATGGCTGCAAGACAGCCGAGAGCGGAAAACAGCGTCTTACCCAAAAGTGAGCGAAAAACTAAACTAAGGGGGTTGCAACGCAACGGTCGCCGGAAGTGAGGTGGATAAATAATTCCCGGCGGCCGCACAAGGCGCAACAACTAGACCCGTACTGTGAGCGAGGGCAGAGACATGCCGAAACTAATGATGCACTCTTCCGTGAAGCCTCCAATGCGGAAGTAACGGCCATCCGGCACGGCGGATGACAATCTTTGGATGCCTTGTCTCTGATCAGATTAGATTGGGTAAAGCCCCTTCTTGACAAGAAGAGGGACCACTCCCTCCCCATGTTCGTCCTTCTAGAGATCCTTGCGATTTGTCCGCTAGATACTTTGACTTTAAGTTCCACAAACTTGTCCGCTGTGACTGAGCACTTATAATAGAAGTCTTCTCCTAGAATAATAGGGCCGTCCCCCCTCTTTTTGCCATTCATATAGGGTGCTTTCATTCTCATTCAGCAGCATATCCAAGTTGTGAGTTAGAGGATTAAAGTAAATGTTGACAAGGAGAGACTGGGCCACTTTGTCATAACTGGTGTCCACAACTTTAGCGATCAGGAGACCCTCTCCCATGGTTTTCATGTGGAGGAGGCTCCTTCTGCTCATGATTTTAACAGCCACCAGGAGCCCCCCCACTGGTCGCCCCTTTAGTGCCCTTCTTGGCGTGGAGGCCAAGTGTGGTATAAGCATCAAATGAGGAAGAAGCCCTTAGCCCGGTCTCTTGGAGAAAGATTATGGGCCTCATTACACGGATGGCGGTAAGGGTTTACCGGTACCGGTATTTTACCGGTACCGGTAAATCCTTACCGCCTTACTACGAGGTCCCTTTGCGGGTCGGGGAATTTAACGCCTGCTTTTTGCAGGCGTTAAAAACCAGCCCGCAAAGGGACCAGGGAGCTAATTACAGTACCGCAATTTGCGGTACCGTAATTAGCGCCTCCACCCATTCCCACAGAGCCCTATGGGGCAAAAATGGGAATGGGGAAGGGCAATGGTGGAAGGGGGAATTACCGCCCCGCCAACCTTGGAATAGGGCGGTAATTCCCCTTTCCACTAATAGCGCCATGGTTCACCGCCATCCGTGTAATGAGGCCCTATGTCTGCTCCCTTAAAAGGGACATTGAGGTCCACATTTAGAAAGGAATTGTAGCCTCTAGAGTTCCAAGAGCAGATGAGAATCACTGATTCCTTAGAAGCCTGATCGTGGTCTTGTGCGAACAGGGGGCGAGCTGCAGAGCCATCCCCACCCTGAGGCTGAGGCTTCTTGGTCGGGATTGAAGAAGCGCTGAACGGTCAGGTTTGCCCTCCGCTGGTTAGCGCCTGTCACGCCTGTTATCGAGGGGTAGTAGGACTCGAACCAATTGAATAGAAGATCTTCTTGGCAGTCACTGACCAAGGTTTCCACAAGTTTGGACTGAAAGAATACTGCACATTTCCCCAGCTGCTTTCGATCGAATGTCGTGCGAGGAAATATCCTTTTTTTGTCGAGGCACAAGCAGGACTGATAGCGGAGAAAGGCAAGTTAAGCGGCGGAAGCGCCAGCAGAGCGAGGATGAAGGCAAACAGAGAGCAGGATAGTAGAGAGAGAGATTGAGGTTCGGAATGCCGCCAGCAGAGTATCCGAGAGAAGAGCAGATGGCTGCAAGACAGCCGAGAGCGGAAAACAGCGTCTTACCCAAAGGTGAGTGAAAGGCTAAACTAAGGGGGTTGCAACGCAACGGTCGCCGGAAGTGAGGTGGATAAATACTTCCCGGCGGCCGCCCAAGGCGCAACAACTAGACCCGTACTGTGAGCGAGGGCAGAGACATGCCGAAACTAATGATGCACTCTTCCGTGAAGCCTCCAATGCGGAAGTAACGGCCATCCGGCACAGCGGATGACAATCTTTGGATGCCTTGTCTCTGATCAGATTAGATTGGGTAAAGCCCCTTCTTGACAAGAAGAGGGACCACTCCCTCCCCATGTTCGTCCTTCTAGAGACCCTTGCGATTTGTCCGCTAGATACTTTGAGTTCAAGTTCCACAAACTTGTCCGCTGTGACTGAGCACTTATAATAGAAGTCTTCTCCTAGAATAATAGGGCCGTCCCCCCTCTTTTTGCCATTCATATAGGGTGCTTTCAATCTCATTCAGCAGCATATCCAAGTCGTGAGTTAGAGGATTAAAGTAAATTTTGACAAGGAGAGACTGGGCCACTTTGTCATAACTGGTGTCCACAACTTTAGCGATCAGGAGACCCTCTCCCATGGTTTTCATGTGGAGGAGGCTCCTTCTGCTCATGATTTTAACAGCCACCAGGAGCCCCCCCACTGGTCGCCCCTTTAGTGCCCTTCTTGGCTTGGAGGCCAAGTGTGGTATAACCATCAAATGAGGGAGAAGCCCTTAGCCCGGTCTCTTGGAGAAAGATTATGGGCCTCATTACACGGATGGCGGTAAGGGTTTACCGGTACCGGTATTTTACTGGTACCGGTAAATCCTTACTGCCTTACTATGAGGTCCCTTTGCGGGTTGGGGAATTTAACGCCTGCTTTTTGCAGGCGTTAAAAACCAACCCGCAAAGGGACCAGGGAGCTAATTACGGTACCGCAATGTGCGGTACCGTAATTAGCGCCTTCACCCATTCCCATAGAGCCCTATGGGGCAAAAATGGGAATGGGGAAGGGCAATGGTGGAAGGGGGAATTACTGCCCCGCCAACCTTGGAATAGGGCGGTAATTACCCTTTCCACTAATAGCGCCATGGTTCACCGCCATCCGTGTAATGAGGCCCTATGTCTGCTCCCTTAAAAGGGACATTGAGGTCCACATTTAGAAAGGAATTGTAGCCTCTAGAGTTCCAAGAGCAGATGAGAATCACTGATTCCTTAGAAGCCTGATCGTGGTCTTGTGCGAACAGGGGGCGAGCTGCAGAGCCATCCCCACCCTGAGGCTGAGCCTTCTTGATCGGGATTGAAGAAGCGCTGAACGGTCAGGTTTGCCCTCCGCTGGTTAGCGCCTGCCACGCCTGTTATCGAGGGGTAGTAGGACTCGAACCAATTGAATAGAAGATCTTCTTGGCAGTCACTGACCAAGGTTTCCACAAGTTTGGAGTGAAAGAATACTGCACATTTCCCCAGCTGCTTTCGATCGAATGTCGTGCGAGGAAATATCCTTTTTCTTTTGTAAATTGAATTTTATTGGTTTTAAACACAGTCAAGCATTGGGTAAACAAAGCAACTTGAGGGTGTAACCCTCCAAAAACATTTCAAATAATATGACTTGTCCCCTCGTTAATTCCCCACCCACCCATTCCCCCCATGCATCAATTCAACTCTCCCCTCTTGTGTTTTGAAGAGGGATGGGGAGAGACTTAGACGCTCGTAGGCACTCTCTGCCTCTATGATTTCGTTTTCTAAGTTAAGGAAGACGCCCATCAGGGGCAAACTAGCTTCTGCTTCTACTTGTTAAAGCAACGTCCCTGAGATGTCTAGATCTAGGAGCGTGCCAACCCCCACCTCCATCAATGAATGTTCCTGGGCTGGGGCTTCAGAAAGGAGGATTTGGCTGTATAGTTTTTCCCCCAAAGGGGGAAGAATTTCATGATTCTTCCTTGGTCCACTGTCCCCCTTGTGTGGATTCCGCCCTCCATGCGAAGTTCAAGCGCTTTTTTGCCCAGTGCTAATCCTGTGCCCCTCAAGTGGTAGCGCTCCATGTTTAGTCTGGGTTTGCCTTTCATGCCACTTGACAAGCAAACTGACCAACTGGGTGCTTCTCAGGTTGTAGGGAGGGCCCACTCTACATCTCTTTTATCACCTTACCCAGCCACCACAGACAGTCAAAGTGATGCAGTCTGTGCGAGGCAAGCGGCTCAGAGCGGTTATGTGTGGATGATCAAAGGGTAAAAAAAATGTTTTAAACGCAGTCGCTAGCATACCCTTAGCAGTAGAACAAAAGAGGTGATTTACAGCCCGTATGGCAGCCAGCCGCACTCACCAGTATGCTGGTGCCATTGGAGTCAATAGATGTAGAAGTCAGCGTTGTGCTGTGCCTAAGCCCCTGGGCCCCTCGACCCGCGGACTGCAGACTGCAAAAGACACACTTGGCACACGCTTCGCAGGAGAATGTGTAGAAAGAGCCGCAAATTGGAGGCAGTGCTTCAAAGTGAATAGCAAGCGATGAAAAACCAGCAGGGACTGCAGACTGCATAAGAAACACTTGGCACACACTTTACCGTAGACTGTGTAGAAAAAGCCACAAATTGGAGGCGGAGCTTCAAACTGGACAGCAAGCGAGGAAAGACCAGCAGGTGCTGCAGTGTGCAAAAGACACACTTGGCACACACTTCACATATTTATTTATTTTTACACTTGTATAGCACACAGGCCGCCCCAAGGCATTGCAGCGCTGTTACTTGTAGTTACACTTAGTTACAATACAATACAGGGAGCAGTACAATACATTATGCATTTAGGCGAGACAGTTCATTACTGTTAGGGAGAATTCTCTTATAAGGCTAATTTCCCAAACCTAGTGAGTCCCCCAGCAGCTTTGCTGGATTTTTGGGGTTTGTTTTTTTCTCCTGCTAAGAGTGAGACTCTTTTTCTCCCACTCTTAGGCATGATTTGAGGTATGTTTTTGACTTATTGTGTGCTTATGGGCTATGGGGTCTTTTACTCCATAGGGTATCATCTGTTTTAGTGTATGTGTTACACAGCACCCTCAGTGCACTAACACAGGGGTGTCATAGTGTCCCCCAAACATAGACTCCATACCCTGGGACTGACTACTGTCTCCCAGGTCATGTTAAGTCACCATTGGCTTTACTAGTCCAAAATTGTGAACAAAACCAGTACAAACCATCATATTGTGGAAGTACTGGAAGGGGTTAATTAGATTGCCCCTGGGTCTGTTTCCAAGGGGGCACTGTCCAGTCCCCCCTTGTCGAGTTTCTGCCTGGTGGCAGTGCTTACCACGCGAAATATTCCACCAGAATATTTCCTATGGGATTTTCCCATTGGTTTTAAACGCACCACTTTTTGATGCAATGTTAAAGATTCCGCTGGTTTATTTATTTAATATAAAATCACCGGTTGGGTCTTTTCGCCAGAACTCTTTTCCAAAATGGCGTTTGTGGCGTTGCCTTAGCAACCCAAGTCGCACTCTGTTCTGATTGGCCAAGTGGTGAGCCGCCCGGCTCACCACTTAGCATGTATGAGTGACAGCTAGGCTGTTGAATGGGGGTTTTTCTGCATAAAAGCAAGGCGTTGGGGACTGGAACTTCAGAAGTCGCCACAGGACCTAAGAAATCCGAAGAGGGGAGAATCTGAGGCATCTGCAATGACGACACCACCAGTGGAGCCCTGCTGCAATGACCTCACCAGACGTCCCTTGGTCGAATCGCCAGTGCCAAGCACCCCAGCGGCCGGATAGCCAAGCTTCACCACTGTGACCGCGAATAAAAGGAACGCACCTTTTCAACCGAACGAACTCCGCGGCTGGTCTCTTCCCTGGGCAGTGCAACGACTTCAAGTTTCCTCTTCGACGAGATCTTCTCTTCCCTAGGTCGAAACAACGAACTGCACCCGCTGCCAGGAACAACTGCCACCACTGGAGATTCCTCACTCTTTAAGTTACTGTATTCCGCCTGGCCTCCCTTTCTGCAGATTGCTAAAGGGGACCCTTAAATCCTTGGCTTTCCAACTGGGTTGGCCCCCAGACCTTCTAACTTTATCTTTCGCATCAAACCAACCTCCTCTGAACATTTCTACAAAGACTTGAGTGCTTTTTAAACTGTTTGATCTTGGGCACATTTCGCCTTGCTCCATTTAAAGTGGGCCTGGCCTATGAACTTGGCTCTACAGTAGATTCTGCCTTCACTAACTTGCTGTGGTCTTATAAAAGTGTTGGGAACTGTTTTATTTTCATGCCCTGCCTTTTTCTCTCCCTTTTACTTAATTATTGGAGTGCCATCTAAGTTACACGCTCACATCTGTGGTGTTTTGACCTAGACTTGTCTAATAAATATTAAGGTAGGTGTGTGTATGTTTCTGATTGTGTTTGAACTTGCTTTGAATTATAGTGATTAGTGTATTTCCTAAAGTGTGTTTTAAATAAATAATTATATACTTTTGATACCAGGCTCTGGTCAGTGTTTGCTTGCTCTACTGTGTTTTTGGCCCTATTGTGTATCCTCTGTATACTGCCCTACTCATCTTGAGAGAAGTCTGACTGCTCAGCCACAGCTACCAGGTAAATCTGGGTGGTGCAGACTGCTACCAATTGGGTTTACTGCTTACTCCTGTAGTCTTAATCTTCTTGCAGTGTTCCCCAAGGGAACTGCACATGATTCTGCCTAACAATTACAATATGCATTGAGGCATGTGTTGGTTGGGTAACTGAGGTGTGGCGTGAAGAGTAGTGCTTTGGCAGCTTTTCTAAAGGCTAGGTGTGACCATTCACCTCGGAGTGTTGGTGGCAGTGCGTTCCATTGCGTAGCTGCTAGGTAGGGGAGGCTGGTGCTACCAGCTCGAGCTCTCTTGAATTTGGGCACTGTGAGCATGTTCGCATAAGGTGTTTTGGTAGGTCTGTTTGTGAGGATAGGGTGAACTTTTTCAGAGAGGTAGGTGGGAGCGGTTTGGTGAATACATTTGTGTGTCAGTGCAAGGGCTTTGAAAATGACTCTCTCTTTGATAGGAAGCCAGTGTGCTTCTTTCCTAGCGTCTGTGATGTGCTCTCTTTTTGGGATGCCTAGGCCTGCTCGTAGGGCATTGTTTTGAATGACCTGTAGTTTAACCAGGTTCTTTGATGAAGTTCTTAGGAAGAGGACATTATAGTAATCTAGTCTTGATCCAGTGATGGCTCGGGCAATGGTAATGGAGATTTCGAATGGATTGTGTCCTCCCACGTATTCATCATCTTATGATAAATCGTTATCTCCAGCTTCGCTGCTTCGTAAAAAAAAAATTCTCGCCATAGGGCGCTGTGCTCGAGGACGTGGCATCGACGGACTCCGTACTCTGTCGACGTCACCGATGTTATAAATAGCTCGAGCCGCGCCCGTTGCTTCAGTTCCGTTTTTCCGATCGCTTCGCTATCGAGAACGGCACGCTTGAGATTTTCTATGAAGAAAATGTCGTCTTTTTCGACTCCTTCGACACCCAAGACTGGGTTCAAGAAGTGCGTAGATTGTGGATCGAAAATGTCGATCACGGATCCCCACCGAGTTTGTCTCTGGTGTCTCGGTTCCAGTCACCGGACCGACGACTGTGGTTCCTGCCAATCCATGACCGAGAAAGCTCTTCGTGAGAGGAGAGGTAAACTGTCGGTGGGGAGGGAAGCCTCTAAGAAGGCTACGTCCAAAAAACATAAGAAAGCGACTGATTTGAAGGAATCGGATCGCCATAGGCATTCAAAGAGATCTCGATCTAGGAAAAGATCGAGACACTCTTCTTCCTCGTCCAAAAAAATGAAGAGGAGACATAGATCTCCCTCATCATCATCTTCCGAGTTGACCGAAGAAATTCGATGTCCGACAAAATCGGATTCTCCCAGAAAATGGGAAGAATTTCATAAAAAGATGATGGAGGTATTCGAGAATGCGGCCCGACCCCCTCGAATGAACCTCGGAAGAGCCATACCCCTAAGGTCGCTCCATTGGACGACAAAGGGAAGTTTAAGACTACCTTGGTAAAAACCAGTAGTGTCGAGGATACTCGAAAAACTCGAGTCGACGACAAGTCGTCGAGGACTCTTCGAGAGTCAAGCACCTCTCCGGTATATAAAAAACATAAGTCGTCGAAGGCTTAGACGACTTCATCGACGCCATCAGCATTGACCGTTTCGGCATCGAAACCAAAAATAACCTCAACGCCTGTATCGAAGTCATCTTCCAAGTCACCGAAGATTCCTTCGACAACTTCAAAGGATTTTTCTATTCCTTCGACGCGTATGGTAGAGGAAAAAAGAAGATTTACTCCGTTGCCCAGGTCAGACTTTTTTAGGTCCATGTCCTCAATTTATGAGGAATCTGGCTCGGAGGAAGAGGAAGTTACTCCCTTTGCAGTTTCATATGAGACGAAACAAGTTCCTGAGGAACTCATTGATCAAGAGTCCAAAATGAGAGACCTGAGTGATACTCTGCATTCTGCCAGTGGAATTGACACCTCCCCAGAATTAGAGTTTGCCAGACCTGATCCTGCAGAACATGCAGACTCAGGGTACAGGAGTCTTATGACCAGAGTAATTGAGTATATGGGTTGGGGTAACACTTAATCCGTTTTTTAACAAGATGACATGACGGATATAATTGTCAGAGATCCTCAAAAAGATCCAGTTCTCCCCTTTCACAGGGCTCTTCAGAGGAGGGTGGAGAAACACTGGGAAAAGCCTGAGAGCATTGCTGCTGCAGATAGTAATTTCCCCAAGAAATACAGATCAGCTGGTATGGATCCTGAATACTTAAACAGGCATCAGACTCCAGAAAGTCTAGTTATTCAGGCAGCATCCACATCAAAGCAAACTGCATTTCCCACTATCCCTCCGGATAGAGAGGATAAAAAAGTTGACGCCTGGGCACGTAAAGTTTTCACTTCAGGCAGTATGGCCCTTAAATCGACAAATGTCACCTGTACCCTGGCCAGGTTTACCCATACCCTGTGGGACTGTATTTCGGCGGCGGCTGAGCATATTCCGGAAGGCGAGGAAAGGGAAGGCTTCCTGAATATAGTCAAAGACGGGAAGGAGGCAATGGGGGAATGTCTCCAGTCTGGACTGGATACTGCTGATAGTATCAGCAGATCCATGGCTGCAAGCATTGTGCTACGCAGATTTGCGTGGTTGAGGAAGTCGGGGTTTGCACCAGACGTGCAAGCCAGACTCCTCAACATGCCCTTTGATGGCTCGAGGCTGTTTGGCAGTAAGGCTGATGAAAGCCTAGAAAAACTTCAGACCTCGAAAGCGGCAGCTAAATCGCTTAGTGCCTCCATGCGCCAGACTCTAAAACCCTATTCCGGCTCATCTTCCTGGAGGGGTCGTTCTTTTCGTTACTACTCCTCATTTGGTAGAGGAAGAGGACAGGCTTCTCAAAGGGGCAAAAGAAACTTCCCTCGTGGAGCACGAGGAAGAGGTGCAAAATCAGCCTCAGGAGCGGCATCTGTACCCTCAGCCACTCCTGCAGCCGCCTCCAAATCCCTCTGAGACCTTGTTGCACAAAACACCAGTGGGAGGCAGGATCTCTCAGCATCTGAAGGAATGGCGAGGCATTACCTCAGATGCTTGGGCACTGGAAACAGTAGCTCAAGGTTACTGTCTCCCCTTCCAAAAAAGGCCTCAGAATCATCCACCGGCAGCCAACTCCATTAAACTCTAGACACGCTCCTTTTGCAGGAAATTTTAACCCTGCTAGAGAAAGGTGCCCTAGAACAGGTACCTGTAGCGGAGAGGAACAGGGGATGGTACTCCCCATATTTTCTCATCCCAAAAAAGGACGGAGGACTGAGACCCATCTTGGACTTAAGAAACTTGAACAAGTTCCTCAAGAAGGACAAGTTCAAGATGGTCACTCTTTCTCAGATCCTTCAGGCTCTCCAACTCCAAGATTGGTTGGTATCATTGGACCTTCAGGATGCTTACTTTCATGTGCCAATCCATCCAAAGCACAGAAAGTACCTGAGGTTCGTGATTGGCAAATCTCATTATCAGTTTCAGGTTCTGCCATTCGGGTTGACCTCCACCCCAAGGGTTTCACCAAACTGTTGGCAGTTGTGGCAGCGAGTCTCAGGAGAGGGGGTATTCACATCTACCCCTACCTGGACGGCTGGTTGATCAGAGCAAGGTCTCCAAAACAAGCTCAGGAACGTCTTTCGATCACTTGCCGCTTCCTCCACAAATTGGGCTTCTCCCTCAATTTCAAGAAGTCCCATATGATATCATCCCAAAAGCTCCAGTTTATCGGAGCAGTCTTGGATACTTCCTCGGGAAAAGCCTCGCCTCCCGAAGTGAGAGCTCTCCACATCCAGCAGATGGTAACGAAGTTCCAGAATGCCCAACGTCTACCGGCCTTCGATTTTCTCAGGTTGCTTGGCCTCATGGCACCCTGCATTTTCCTAGTACCAGAGGCCAGGTTGAGAATGAGATCCCTTCAATGGGCACTCAGAACTCAGTGGTCCCAGTTCTCAGGGAATATGTCGGATCTTCCCAAGCGGAGTTGCTCAGGATCTTCTATGGTGGGCTTGCAACGACAACATTCTCAAGGGAGAATCTTTTTGGCAATCATGGCCGGAGATAACAGTAGTGATGGACGCCTCACTCACGGGGTGGGGAGCACACACCAACGATCTGACTATCAGCGGTCGTTGGTCTCAATCGGAGTCCAAACTTCACATCAACCTTTTGGAGCTGAGGGCAATCAGACTAGCGCTGAAGGCCTTTTTGCCTTCTGTACAGGGAAAGAATGTCCTGATAATGACGGACAACACGGTGGCCATGTACTACCTCAACAAAAGAGGAGTAGGGTCACTACCACTGTGCAGAGAGGCAAGGCAGCTATGGTTCTGGGCAATACAAGAAGGAGTCTCTCTATCGGCAATTCACCTAGCCGGAGAGAAGAACACGGCGGCAGATGCTCTGAGCAGGCAGAGCACGGTCTCTCACGAGTGGGAGCTGGCTCCGGAAGTCCTTCTGGAGATCTTCACCCTTTGGGGAACCCCTCAAGTAGATGCGTTCACCACCGCGATCAACAGGAAGTGCGATCAGTACTGCTCAAGGGAATTTCCTCAAAGAGGAGCTCTTGGAGACGCATTTATAGTGCAGTGGAAGTTTCCACTGCTGTACGCGTTTCCCCCAGCCCCCGTGATTCCTCAAGTAATCAGGAGGTTGAGAAAGTTCAGGAAAACCATGATCCTAATTGCTCCGGATTGGGCCAGGAGGACGTGGTTCCCGGACCTTCTAGACATGTCCATCTGCTCTCCAATACGTCTTCCACAAAGAGAGGATCTTCTCTCGCAAGAGGAAGGTCGGGTTCTCCATCCAGAGGTCAAGACACTCAACCTTCACGCATGGTTTCTGAGACGTTGAGATACAAGGATTGGGATCTTCCGGATGACGTAATGGGAGTCTTGCTTTTGGCCAGAAGACCAGCAACAAAATCTTTGTACAGATGTCGCTGGAACAGGTTTAGTAACTGGTGCAAAGATAAGGATGTGGACCCTTTTCAATGTGGCACTCCAGTGGTGCTCTCTTTTCTGTTACATCTAGCCAATCTGGGGCTCCAGATAGGAACAATAAGAGGATACCTTGCTGCGCTGTCCATTTTCAAGCGTACCTCGGAAGAGGTTTCATATTTCAAAATACCATTAATCATTCAATTCTTAAAAGGGCTTACTAACATATACCCTTCAGTACCTTTTCATGTCCCAACTTGGGATTTAAATTAAGTACTAACATTTTTGACTTGCATACCTTTTGAGCCTCTGCACTCCTGTCCATTGAGGCTTCTAACACTAAAAACTGTCCTTCTTGTGGCCCTATCATCAGCCCGCAGGGTTAGTGAACTTCAGACTCTCTCATGCAAACCACCATATACTGTTTTTTATAAGGATAAGGTAGTCCTTAAGGTTAAACCTTCCTTTTTACCAAAGGTAGTTTCGGACTTCCATTTGTCACAAAAAATAATACTACCAACATTTTATCCTCCTCATTTGGGCAAGGAAGAGGAGCGACTGCACAGACTAGATCCCAAGAGGGCTCTTAGTTTTTACATCTCAAGGATGTCTAAATTACGACAAGATGACCAACTGTTTGTGGGTTATACTGGTCATAAACTGGGCTTACCAGTAACAAAACAGACCATACCCGCTGGATCCTTTTGGCCATAATTGAATGCTACAGATTGGCGGGAAAAGACCCACCAGATGGGCTTCGAGCCCATTCTACAAGGGGAATGGCTACTTCTGCGGCTCTAAAGAGGGGAGTTCCAGCAGCAGATATTTGTTCAGCTGCAACTTAGAAAACAATGCATACTTTTATCAAGCATTACTGCTTGGATACTGCCTCCTCCAATGAGGGGTTATTTGCCAAGGCAGTTCTGCATTCTGTCCATGAAAACTGTAATTAGTACTCCCACCTCCAAAATTGCCACTGCTATGGGAGTCTATCATAAGATGAGGAATAAGTGGGAGGACACAATCTATTCGAAGAACAAGTTACTTACCAACTGTAACGTTCTTTCGACTGGATGTTCCTGCCACGTATTCCTCATCGACCCTCCCATCCTTCCCCACAGTACAGTTTACATTTTCTTACACTTTCCTCTCACGAAGAGTGTATCTGTCATGGGGCACGCCTGGGTGTTCCTCCTATATTTTCATCGAAAAAACAGAACTGAAGCAACGGGCGCAGCTCGAGCTATTTATAACATCGGTGACGTCGACAGAGTACAGAGTCCGTCGAGGGACAATCAACTCCACGACCCTGAGCACAGCGCCCTCTGCCGAGAATTTATTTTTCCGAAGCAGCAAAGCTGGAGATAACGATTTATCATAAGATGAGGAAGACGTGGGAGGAACATCCAGTCGAAAGAACGTTACAGTTGGTAAGTAACTTGTTCTTCTTTAGATAGGAAAGGTCTGGCTGCTGTCATGAGTTTAGCGGCGTGGTAGGTTGCAACAGAAGCAATAGCACTGACATGCTTGGTTATTGATAGTTTAGAGTCAAGGTAGACTCCTTGCGTTTTTACTGCGCTGTCAACTGGGATTCTGATATTGTCGATGCTGAAGTGACTGAATTTAGGGTCTAGGTTCCTGAGTGTTTCACTAATGCCAACTAGTATTAGCTCAGTTTTGTCAGGCAAAGTCCGTTTTACAGCCAACCAGGCTTGAATTGTGTTTTAAATGTCGTTTATGGTCATGGAGTAGGTGTCATAATCTCCTGTTGGGGTAAGGAGGATCTGGATATCGTCGGCGCAATTAGTATACGAGATACCCAGTGCGTCTAGAATGAGGCAGAGGGGGCGCGTGAAAATGTTGTAGAGGGTGGGAGAGATGCAGGATCCTTGTGGTACACCGCACAGGATGATGGTGGGTGAGGCTGAGGCAGAGTCTGAGAAGACTTGCATGGTTCTTCTTTGCAGGAAGGATGATATATTTGCTGAGACTACTAGCGCAGTGTTGAATTTTGATGGCTCTTATCAGATGTTGCACTAGATCACCTTTGATAACATCACTATAACTATATGACAGGTACAAAGTCAACAAGCTAGACATGGATGAGTTATTTTGTTAACAGGAGCCAATCTTTTTGCTGTATCCATGACACCCATATTATTGACTCTTTCGATTCTTGGTCCTTTTTAAGGCGCACGCTTGTTTGTCATTAAATTGCTTGTTCATATCTTTATCGCTTTCCAAAATTGGTCAATATTGTAAAATTATTGACTTAATGTGGGTTATGAACGCGCCATTTTTTAAGGCATACGGATTCCTTTTTTGTTCCTATAAACCTCTTTGCTGAAGCTGTAACTATTGTGCTCTCGCTATTGTGGCCCTTTAATTTAACGCTTGTTTCTTAATATTTTGGGGATATTTGCGTGCTCAGAAATGCCCACTAAACAAGGTGACTTCTGTCTCATATGCATCACATGCAGACTCGCTTTTTGCATAGAAGAGGGATGGCTCACAGGTGGATCAAAAAGCACTCAGTCTGAGAGAGAGTCCAAGGATCTTTATTAACAATCAATCTCTCTCTCTCTCTCTCTCTCTCTCTCTCTCTCTCTCTCTCTCTCTCTCTCTCTCTCTCTCTCTCTCTCTCTCTCTCTCTCTCTCTCTCTCTCTCTCTCTCTCTCTCTCTCTCTCTCTCTCTCTCTCTCTCTCTCTCTCTCTCTCTCTCTCTCTCTCTCTCTCTCTCTCTCTCTCTCTCTCTCTCTCTCTCTCTCTCTCTCTCTCTCTCTCTCTCTCTCTCTCTCTCTCTCTCTCTCTCTCTCTCTCTCTGCAATTCCAAGTTAATGCTAGTGATTTGTAACATGTCCTGACTACTTGTTGAATTGAGCTATGGGGTGCCTTTCTAAATCTAAACTCCCTCTGGGGCTTACGATCTGACTCTACTCCATCCAGATGTTAGTGTTCTACAGGGAATTACACTTTCTCAGTTTGACTCAGTCTTAATTATTTCACACCCACACTCGCCTTTTCCTCTCTAATCTTACTGTCTTCTCCCCTTGGCTCCACCCCACCAACATTCTGTCTTTCTGTTTTCTCACTCTGCCTCACTCCTACCTCTCCACCATCTCCTTTTCAAACCCTTCACCACTTGCTCCACCTCCAAACCCCCACCATCTCCTCCTAACACGATCACCTTCTACAGTCCTTCATCTTCTCCATCCAGCACCTTTGTCCCCTCTCACTTTCAGCAGTTCCTACTAAATCCGCCAACTGCCAGCAACAACCCATGCCCTCAGACTGAGCTGCCTGGCTTATATAGGCAACTCCTCCTCAACCTGAGTGGGACTTGGGTTGAGGGTTGCACCTCTGTTTCCCAAGGGCTTATGGCTGCCCGGAATTGGTTTTGGTCTTTAACTTCCTGTGGGTGAAAATGAGGCTGTAGGAGCTGGTGTAAATCTTTAAGAAGCCTGGTAGCTATCTTGAATTCTTTGTGTGTATAGGAATGGCAACCTGGGAAAGGAGTAAGCCTCTGTAGGGCTACTGCAAAGGTAAGTGCAGTCACAGAGATGTGAGATTGCTTTGAACGTCATTTTCGGGTTTCCTGAAATGCCTGTTTGATTGGGGAACATGCGCTTTCGCAGCTGGATTGGCAGATCCAAACAGGTTTATGGACTTAGCAGATGTGCCTACGTACCTGGATGAGTCCACAAACCCTGTGGGACTTTAGAAAATCAGGATTAGAGCTCCTCAAGTCCCTTGAGAATTCATCCACTACGTTCTGAGATTGGCCTGATGGTTCTTTACTGACCCTGATCCATCATTCACTGGTCTGGGGAGAGATCGAGCCTCAACATCACTTTCCTGTCAGCCACTAGAGTCAAGAAGGCGACTTCTGTGCTGGTTATATTTTGAGGGTTTTTTAAATGACATAATTGAATGATGGGGCAGCTTGTGCCTTTTGGTCTGATCAGTGTAGGTACTCAGAGAGTCTTTGTCCTTATTTTAAGTAGTGTAGTCAGAGTTGAACAGAGGCACGGTCGTTTCTCTCATTTTATATTGCCATATCCTTAAACGGAAAAGGAGGGCGAGTTGGGAGGGAGCCCTTGAATAATGGCACACAAAATTCAGATAGGTTTTGTCAGCGAAATATTTTATGTGCAAAATAGTTTTTAGTTTGTACAAGGAACTTAAGGTTTTATTTTGGGATGTTTAAGTAGGCATGAGGTTCTGGAGTGCATAAGTAGACATCAGGGTCTGTGGGTACTGGTAAATCGGTGTGAGGTTTTAATGTTCTTTTTTTTATTTTTCTGCAAATATATAGTATATGACTATTTTATGTTTGTTTTAATAAATCACACATTTGTATTGATAATTGCCTTCAGGATATCGTTTTACTTAATTTCTGAAGAAGTGTTCATATTTTAAGGAACATTTGTCGGACACTTTGTTTTTAGAAGTGGTCAATTTCTTGCTCCTGGATCATTTGCGTTATGTTGAATAGAAAGATAATTTTTACAAACACATGAGATTCGAATTTTTGCAATTCAAGCAAAAGAGTTCCCCAAGTTTGATTTTGCAAATGCTTCTGTCCCATATCCAGGTCAGCGATATCATGTAGGGCCATCCCATTTGTATTTGTACTCTTGTGCCTTAATTGCTAGAAAATAACTAGTCCCCCATTTAATCCTTCTTCTGGCTATTGGCTACTCTGCATAATGGATTTTCTTTGCTTTGTGCTAGAATACAAAATGTGTTTTGTAAAATATAGCTGACAACAAGTTAGATAGGTGGTAAAGAAACTGGACACTTCTTTGTCTTGTTAATGTAGAGTTGACGTTATTGCAATGCATGCCAGATCTTTTCTCAAGATTTATGTAGCTAACTCGTTCAGTCAGTTTCTCTGTGCTCAAGCAATATAATTTCCGCCATGAGCCTATCAGCTTAAGTTTGAAATAGTGTATTGGTAGCCTCCCACTGGTCTACTCTGATGGCTGTCTAGGCGATATCAGAGATGCTACTGGTTGATTGCCTCAAGGCACACTAAAGCTCTCTGCCCCATGCAGACGCATGCTGCCATCTTCAGTTGACTGTGGAAGCTACACTTTGACAATCACAATGTGAGCATTCCAGAGGACTGATGTATCAGACTAGACAGAGGCAAAATAATTAATGAGCAGTGGCCCAGCCTATAAGTTGGATGTGTTTTAACTATCTGCAATGCATGGTAAACAGATGGGTTTATTGTCGGTTTGTAGATGGAGGTGAGGTTTGCAATGTGTGTTTTGTCTGTCAGTGGGTTTTGGGCATGTGGACTGGTACATATGTAGTCATAGGAGTGAATGTGTATGTATAACAATAATACAATGTGGTGTTTTATGTCTGGCAACATCCTGGAAATTCCAGTTTCAGAGCAACAGGTAACATGTTTGACTAATTACCATAATTATTACCCACATTTGGTATTCAATTTCCATAACCTAAATGCTGAAGGCATGGGTTTGCCCAGAGGTGCATCGAAACCTTGTTGTCAGATCTCCAACTGAAGCCATGTGAGCTAAGTGTACATCTATACTCTCTTGCATGTATCACTAGATGGTTTGAATGTTGTTTAAAGGGGTACAGTATTTCTTTTATTCAATCGTTTTTTTTTTTTTTTTTTTACTGTATAATGAACATTACAATCCATACACGCAACAATTTCCCTCCCCCACCCTCCCAAACAAACCCAGGTTCACTATATAAGGATATGCGCCACAAAGTACATTTAACAGAAAGAGACCATTGTTTTCTTGTAAACATGAAAAGCAAATAACTGCTTGCGTAAATCACTACCTAGGGGGGAAGGTATCGACTATTGCGGTATATTTCCCTTACTTGGGAGGTATATCAGAGTACATACATGTTGTCAAATCACACAGTTGCTAAGTAATTGACCTGTAGAGAGAGAAAAATAGAAAAATGGGGGCGGGGGCTGATACGGAGAGCGGCTCCGATGGATCTGCGGGGGCTACGGCCGTGATTGATTAAGCATCTGCAGCAACTTCCCTTTCCAGCATGTACGAACGAAAGGGTGCCCAATAGTTCAGTGGTCTACTACCAAGGGGGAGAGAGGATGTAAAGGAGGATTTGCGTATTTCACACATTTTCATCATATTGAGCCATTCCTTAACAGTGGAGGATCTCTGTCTTATCCAGGATTTAACAATCACTGCTCTTGCAACCACTGAAGCCGCGGCTAACAGTTTCTTTTAACATTTGAATGGGACGATAAACAACGCCAACAGCCAGGCTGCATGCGAGTCGTGCGGACTCCCCCGGACCATTGCGTTCATTAAGCCAGATACCCCCTCCCAAAAAGTCTGCATGTGGGCGCATCGTTACCATTGCATCTTGGGCAGGACACAGTTCTATCTGGGTAGAATTTGTGCAATCGTGTAGGGGACAGGTGGGATTGATGTAGGAACTTGAAATAGATCAGTCAGAAACTGGCGTTCAGAGAGACTTCCTGGTCATATTACAGACAGATAGCCACTGCTCCTCGTGAAGGGGACACCCAGCGCTCCATCCCACCTAGCCCTGTACAGTACCCGGGGAGTTGGACGCATAGATTTAATCTGTTTATATATGGCAGGCACCATATTTGTGAGGGTAGGAGGATTGGTCACAAAGTGTGTCAAAGGGGATGGGTCGGGCGCAACCAGAACATTTGTCTACACTTCTCAAAGTGTTTCTCTCAGTCTGTAATAAAATACGAGAGAGACCGTATGCCAAGCACCCCAGCTCTTAAGGAGATTCCACTGAATGAATTGTCCGTCGTGTACGATATCTCCCAGAGAATGAACCCCCAGCTTCTGTAGCTG
The DNA here is from genome assembly GCF_040938575.1 of Ambystoma mexicanum. NCBI lineage: Eukaryota > Metazoa > Chordata > Amphibia > Caudata > Ambystomatidae > Ambystoma > Ambystoma mexicanum. The sequence goes on from NC_090934.1 coordinate 1,285,324,825, forward strand.
CACCTTAAAGGACTTCTCAGAGGTAAGGGGGAAGCCGTGAATGTCAAATATTGCAAAATCTGCATGGTAATTGCCTGGGGTCCCGACATTCTCATTCACGCTGTCCCATGCCAAGCGAGTTACCTCCAAAGGTTGAATTTCGTCCTTTGGAACACGCTTGGGAGCTCCACAGAGTAGGCCTTTCAATTCAAGTGGGTGAGTTATTGCTTTTTCCAGTTTTATATGGGGGAATTCTATAGAAGGGTGCCACCGCCAGACCGCATATTGAAGTTGGGCAGCTAAGTAATAGGTGTACATGTTCGGATAATCCAGCCCTCCAGACTCATAGGGAAGAGGTAGAATGTCGAGCTAGACCCGTGTGTGCTTACCGCCCATACCAGTTTGGTGAACATAGAACGCGTACGTCTCCAAAACCATGACGGGGAACCAGGGGAACATTGAATATGCATAGCCTTTTGGGCACTACCACCATTTTAGCTAGGGCCAGGCGTGCGGACTGGGACAGGGGTGCAGATCCAGATGTCCACCTTGCGCTCCAACTGGGAAAGGGTTGCTACATAGTGGCCCTCGAGGTGTCAGGACAGTGATGTGGAGACTACAATCCCCAAGTATCTCACTCCTTCAGGGGACCATTGAATGTCAGTGCTGACATCAGCAGAGGGGGCAGAGGGGGTTAACTGGAAGATCTTGGGCTTAGTCCAGTTGATACGCAGGCCCGAGAAGTCCCCAAATTCTGTGATTTCCTGCAGCAATGGCTGGAGATTCTTCCTGAGATGCTTAATGTACAGTAACATAGCATACGCATACAGAGAAATGATTGATATATGCAAGCATAGGTGTACCCCCTTATGTGAGTGGAACTCCCTGATAGCGTAGGCGAGGGGTTCAACTGCCAGAGCAAAGAGGATGGGGAAGAGTGGACACCCCTGTTGCGTCCCTCTAGTGGGATATATAGTCTCCAATGTCTGTTGTTTTGTAAGAATTAATGCCTGTGGGGATGTGTATAGGAGGCAGATCCATTGTATGTATTGTAGTCCAAGTCCCGACCTGTGGAGCACCTCAAACAAGAACGGCCATTCAACGGAGCCGAAGGCCTTCTCTGCATCGAGTGCTGCGACTACTATAGGGACCTCCTCGTTGATATTGTGCATTATAGAGAAGAGGCGTTGTAAGTTATTCTGTGTAAACCTGGCCAGGATAAAGCCTGCCTGATCCGGAAGGACCAGAGCGCCCATGTGAGGGAGAAGCCTGACTGCCAGCAGTTTGGCCAATATTTTGTTGTCTGTATTAATCAACGAGAGGGGTCTATATGAGGCACAGTTTTGGGAATCTTTTTTGGGCTTAAGCAGCAGTGCGACTACGGCTGTCCTGGTGGATTCCGGGAGGAGACCAGCAGATACGGGTGCCTCAAACATACCACACAATTGCAGGCGAGAATTCCAGCATATTCCTTATAAAACTCAGCGGAGATGCTGTCCTGACCAGGGGTCTTGCCGCTGAGAAGATTTTGTATGACGCTGCATATTTCCTCCGCGGTGATCAGAACATTTAATAAATCTGCTTGAAGTGGGTCTATCCACCCCAGGGCAATATGGTCTAGGTAAAGCCGGATATCCTCTGAGGATGCAGATAGTTGGGACGAGTATAGATGGCTGCAGTAATGCTGAAATCTTTTATTTATTTCGGCAGAGTCACAGAGTAGTGCCCGTTGGAGTCTGCTATCTCTAGTATACCACCTGGGGCCTTCTCCCTACATAGTGTCTATGCCAAGGTGCGACTAGGTCTGCCGGCCTCTGCATACCTGGCCGCCAATGTTGGATCACCCAGGAATTTATCTTCTCTTTGTGCCGCCTCCAAGAATTTTCAGTGTTTATCCCCGAGTTTCTTGGATATTTGTTTGTTTGTGCCTGAAGGTTGTTGGTTTTCCAAATGCTGTATCTCCCCTTTCAGTCTGCGAAGAGTCGCCCTCAGGGACGTCAGCACCCCGCCCTCTCTAGAGATACAGCAGCCCCTAATGACCACCTTGAAGGCCTCCCACAGTGTCCAATAGTCCAGGACTGAGCCAACATTAGTTCAGAAGTATTCATCGATGTCTATCAGCCCGCCACGAAAGACGGCATCCTTGAGGGCACAGGGGCGGAAGCGCCATCGAGGAGGGCGACGCGTGGATGTTGGGAGGATAATGATGGCTAAGTCCAGAGAATGGTCAGACAGGGTCCTGGGCAACATTTTGGTGGACTGTGTGGTACGGGCGAGGGGAAGGGAGAGCACTATGTCGTTGATCCTGGAGGCTGTGCCATGTATTCCTGACTAAGAAGAGTTTTCCTGTACGTCTGGGTGCATGTGCCTCCATATGTCTACCAGTCCCATGGATTCCGCTATATCTCGCCAGGTGAGCGCGGCTTTAGGGGGCGTCAATTGTGTAGTGACCGGTCCTTGTCCACCGTCAATGCCATGTTAAAGTCCCCTCCCCATATAACTTCGTATAAGGGGAATTTATGAGTTAGTGCAGCACAGCTCTGGAAGACGTCAGGTGAATCCGTGTTGGGGGTTACACATTGACAAATAGGACACTCATACCCAGGCACTCTCCAGCCACAAACAGATATCGGCCAGTTGCTCATGAAAGCGGAACTTTAGGGACTGGTGTAAGTAAATCGATACGCCTCTGGATTGTGACGAATAAGAGGCCCCATATCTATGAACTCCCCAACCTCTGACCACCGAGAGCGGGTCATCCATGAGGAGGTATGTCTCCTGCAGATAGAGCACATTGACCCCGTCTAGTTTAGCTTGGTTCAGTACCAGTCACAGTTTTTTGTGATTAGTGACTCCCCTAATGTTCCAGGACATAACAGTTAAGGAATTACAGGACATAGTGATTTGGATCGGAAAAACCGACCATAATAGCCTGCATAAACAAGGTCAATTCACTACTGTTATACCTTCCCCGGCCATTATCAGTGTAACATTGCAGTGAATAACATGGATTACCTGTGCACCATAAACAATAGATAACTTCCCCAGATTCCCCACACCCATGCCAGAAACATAAACATACCGGCTGAATCCCCATCCCAACTCAACAAAAGCAACTAACTAGACGCATTGGCAGCGCCAGTGGGGTGTAAAGCACGTCCGTAGTGCTCAGACATTACAGTGACACCACAATATGCATTCCAACAGTATGCTTGCCCACCAGGGGGTGAGGGCAGGGAACCCCAATCAGGGGTGATCTGCCGTGTGAAAGAAGAATTTAAGCAAGCGATCATTCTGGGTCGGCTTGTCCATCCGGAGTATCTGGTAGTTCTGAGACGAAGCGATCCGCAGAGGCAGGGGTAATGAAGAACAAAGTTTTCCCGTCATGAATTATACAAATTTTAGCTACGAACAGCATGGCGCAATGGATGCTTTTCTTCCTAAATTTATTTTTCACGGCTTGGAATGTTTTCCTCTGTTCCTGTACCTGCACACTGAAGTCTGGAAAAAGCCTAATGATGGAGGAGCCATATCGGAGTACATCCCTTTCCCTGTGATTTAGGATCCGGGCAATAATGGGCCTGTCCAGAGCACCGGGAGGCGGTCTGGCCACCAAGGAGCGGTGCGATCTCTCAACTAGGAAAATGGAAGACATGGGAGGATGATCCAGTATCTCCACAAGATGTTTTTCTACGAATAGCTCCATATTGTCTATGTGAGTGGATTTCGAGACCCCCACCATGCGGATACTGTTCCTCCTTAACCTTCCCTCCAAGTTATCGTTCTTTGCCTCCATCCGCCTCACTGATTGCTGCAAGGACACAACCTCTCTCTGTGTCCCCGATCCGCTGTTCCGTCTCCGTCATCCGGCCGCAGAGTTTGGCAATCTGTATGGCGGATGTCTCTACCCTGCAGTTCAGTGTGTCAATTTTCGATCTAAGGGAGTCTGTGCTGTTCTTCAGGCTCAATAATGTCTGATTAAGTGTAGCCATATCGACTGCTGCGGGGGCCGCAGAAGAGAAGGGGTGTCGGGGGATGATCCTGTCTCATGAACTGGTCAATTTTTGCCTGTTTCCGCTTATTTCCCATTTCGACCGGTTCCGTAGCAATGTCATTGTGGAGTGGCCACTGTCTGAGTGCCCTTCCTCCACGCCCTCTCCATTGGATGAAGGAGCCCCCACCACTATGTGGGAGTCTCCTCAAGAATGGTTTGAGTTTTTACCAAAGGGACTCTCGGATGTCGGGAAGTGTCCCTGACCCTTCAATGTAGTGTCTGAATCAGAGAGAAAGGTTTCAGAAGTACAGTGGCAGCAGAGTATGCCACTCCCCAAGTGTTTTCATGTGGACAAATACCCAGTGATGTTGGATGAGATTTTCTGCAGATATATTGGGTCGGTTTCCTTACTGTGATCCTGGGAGGGTGTCTTTCCAGTAATCTTGGGTGGATTTCTCCCCTGTGACTGCAGGTGGATTCTCCACAGTAGTCTCGGGTGGATCTCTCCCGTGTATTCTAGGACGGACTACTCCCCGCTGATTTTAGATTGACTTTCCATCAGTGTTCTCACAAGGATGCCTTTCCGCTGGTCTTGGGTGGAATTTTCTTCAGTGATCATAAATGATATTGTCTCCTGTGGTCTGGGATGTATTACAAGCAGTACAGCAATCAAGGAGAGAGGGCCACGCACCCCCGGATGAGGCCTTGTGGTACCGTGCCACCCCGGAATGGCTCAGAAGGGGGACAGATTTGGAGGTCGGGTAGTGCATGTGAGCTGGTGATCGAGGTCATACAGAGCGGGGTTAGAGGCGCATCAGGGATCCGTTGACGTTTGGAATAATGTTGTTCAGTGTGCCTCTGATTCTGTGTACCACACTGCAGAATCCGTTGCACGCAAGTGGGTATCACAGAGCCTCGTGCCGGGGCCTCCGGCAGCCCCCCGCCACAGTCTGTATGTGAGCAGATCAGGGCACCGGAGCATCAGGAGGAGGAGCCGGGTCGTGTATCCCGGGAGTCGGGGTAGGGCGCGTCCCCAGGTGGCAGTGTGGGCACTGGGAGAGGATCAGTCAGAGTTGGTGTTCCCGGCAGGTGGCAGCCAGAAACCAACCACAGGGATCCTCAGAAGCGGTCTGCTCATGAACCGGGACGCCAGGCCTCAGGGATCTCAGCTGGATGTATAAATGGTGAGGAGGTTCGGCTCCCGCAGTGTCCCGCTGGTGACGGTCAGGATCAGCCGTGTGTGTAGCAAAGGGGTCAGCGGATGGAGGGGCCGTCCCCCGGCACTGTAACAGATGACCGCACAAGGGCTGCAGTCATGTGGGCTCTGCAGTCCCAGCTATCCCCAGCAGCACACCAAAGAGGTGCAGGGCGTCCACCTCAGAGGGGGAAGGGCGCCCGGTTCCATCCAGGACTCACAGCCAGGCGGCGCAGAGTTTTTTGCCCTGCGGCGGCCGTGCAGCTACAGGCCACAGGGGCACTTATGCGGATGCCGTTTAGTGGGTTCCTAAAAGAATATATCTGAATGTGCGCCGCGGCTTCCCCAATCCCGTGCTAATGTTAATATTATCCGGCAGGCACTGCAAAGCAGGATGTTTGGTGTCGCTGAGAGCGAGCTCTCTCAGGTGGCAGCCAACGCCCCCAGGTGTACAGTATTTCAATGCTGCGGGGCTGATTGGCAGTGGAAATAAGACCATTGTTGAGTAATGGGACTGCACTTTTTCAGGCAGTTGACAAGGACATGCACCACATTTTGGATATTGGTGATGAATCTATACTCTTATTTCTTGATCTCTTTCCATCTTTGGCTCAGTCAGCTTTGGGTCCTTGGTAATTATCCTTTCTGTCAGCATAGCTTTGGTTGGAGCCATCCTGGAGTGGTTCTCACATTTCCTTCTGGATCGTACTCCATTTGTACAGAAATGAACATCCAGGTTGGACCTCCCAGCCATGAGCTGCAGAGTCCTTCGGATCTCAATTCGGTTTCCAAATTTTGTATACATCTACATGGAGTTTCTGGGTAAACAGATGGCTGAGAAACACATATCCATGCATCAGTATGCTGGGAACGGCTGCCCACACTTACTTAAAGTGTCATTTCTGGCTGATGTCCCACTTCTGAGAGACTGGCACAGTATTATCAAGGGTTGGCCATCCAGTTACAGAGGTGTCAGACAGGGATGCATCTTGGCCTCCCTGCTATTACTGTTATATATAGATGAGGTGGTTTGACACGTTAGGTATAGTGTCAAGACCCAACTAAGTTGGGTTTGGAGGCCTGTCCGATTTTACTCTTCACAGATGACGCTTTGTTACTGTCTACTTCAGCAAGGGGCCTCACAAACACCTTTTGGGGCCTTTGCAGAGATATGCTTGAAATTGTCCACTGAGATCAACATGGAAAAGACTAAAATGTGGATATTTCGGCCAAAATACACACCCTACAAAAATGTTAGGATGGTCTTAAACAACACCCCCAAGGAACAGGTACAACAATATGATCACCTGCGTTGAGGTTTAATGACCAAGGGCATTGACCTCTACAGACGGCGAAATCCTACTTGTCACTGGAAAAATATGGAGGGGGAATTTTAAGGTTTTTTTATTGACATGGAAAAGGACCAATTCCTCCAGCTGTCACAATGTATCGGGCCCAGGCTAGGGCAGCAGCAATGTTTGGGGCCAAAATCTGGGGACACCTGGACATCAAGAACTTGGGTATAGTAGACAGATCATTTTGTTAGGTCTAGCGAAATCATGTCCGAGTGTACCAGTTTACCTGGAACTGGGCCTCAGACCGATTGAGAGCGGGATTATTTTTGAACCAGTTCAGTACTGGCCGAGATTGTGGTCTGCGCCTTATTTGCAGGTATACCGGGAAGCTACTGCACACCTCATGGAGACGGAGGGAGGTAGATGCCTCCTCTGCCTCCAGCACGCCAAATCACTGTAGACAAGACTGGAGTTGGGAGAGCTATGGCGCAACCCACATGGGGCAACTTCCAACAACATAGGCAAGGCCAAAATGCAGGCACAGAGCCTAATAGACACTGAGCTAGTGAATGATTGGACCCAACTTGCAATGGGTTCCTTTCTACCTGCCAAGTAAGCTAACCAAGGGCGAGAATTACTTGGACTATGTTCCTCATTAGGAGGCTGGCGGTAGCTGTGCTGTCCGACTTGGTGGGCAGAAACACACCCACGAGCACAAGTCGTAGTTTGCCGGCTCAGGAACTACAGTACCGGCAAGCTTACCAGTACCGTAGTCCCGGACCGGCAAACTTATAATGAGGCCCTATGTCGAGCCCCTGCTGGCCTGTACCGTGTACATCAAATTTAGGTTCAACAACTGTACCTGGAATCGCCACCAAAAAATGTTTTTCGAATGGAAATGTACTGTGCCCAGCTTGTGGTCTCCATAAAGAAACCCGACCTACTTCTTGTTCTTTTGTCAGTGCTACTGGGTGGCATGCTGCAAGTTTAAAAAAAATATTTGTAAAACCAATGGAACACAGTACATAAGGCAAGCCCTTCAACTTTTTAAAACATGTGACGACCCTAAAGTGGTTTACTTTTACTGTGTAGCTAATTATCTAGACTTCGCCTGGCGCAAAAGAGCACATTTTATGAAAATGGGCCCTCTGCCTTGAGGTGTGTTAGCTTAATTGCATGGACAGCTGTGTTGTCATGATGCCTACCTCCAAGGAGCCAGGTCCGACCCAGCAACCCCAGAGGCAGGCGTCATTTCCCCCTGGGGAGTGCCAGCGGGCCCAAGCTGGGGCCCTTTGGACGCAGTCCTGGCGCCTTAGGCGCCAGGCTCATGTTGGACCTCTGTCCTGGCGCCTTAGGCGCCAGGCTCATAAAGCTAGACATGTGTTCAAGTGTTTTAATGTGCACTTACCTGATGCATACCATGCTGCCACATCCAGGCCCTCTTGAGGCCTGAATAGGAACTACGTTACCTGTGGGACTACTTTCCACCCGGGTGTGGTCGGGGAAGGATACATACCTGATCGGAGGAAGGATACATACTTGGAACTTCTTCCAAAGCTATTTAAACCACACCCGATCAGCAACTCACGCTTCGCATTGTTCTGCTCCTCGCAGCTGGACGCTCACCGTGTCAGCTCCTGCATCGGGACTTCAGCCACGCCTGTCAGCATCCTGGGTCACCTGCAAAGGGAGACAAGAGACCTACCAGCTAATCTGCACCACAGAGACATCACCGACGATCCTGAAAGGGAAGATATCATTTTTAAAAGCATTTCGTTACGATCGCTGCAGCGCTGCATTTCACTCACCTTTCCTGGGTTCCTCCATCCTCAGCAGCGATCATCCGGATACACAGCCACTTCCCAGAGCCTAGAGAAAAAGACAAGAATAAGAGGTGAGAGAAGGAAGGGAATAGGAAAAGCTCAGTTTCCTTCTAAGACTTACCTGTTGGGTCATTCCCATTTTCATTTCGGGTCTCGCTGCTTCCAAGCAGGACCCCGGCCCTATGGGGAAAAAAGACAAAGACATTAGATGAGCGAATGCAAAAACATTACCTGAGCGCTCATCTAGGACTTACCAGATCTTTACTGGAACTGCACGTTTCACTTCGGGTCGGCGCCATATCTCCGGCATTCGGAACCCCGGCCCCTATGGGGAAAAGACATCAACATCAGCGCTTTGTTGCAAGAAGTCTCCAAAGGAATCTTCATTCATCACCTGAAAAAAGACAATGAACATTATTATTTAAAGCTTGAAATTTTGAACTTGCAACAGAACTTTTACAGCGCCTTACCAGTATAATCAAGCTTACCTGAACTCCCATCCAACCTCAATCCAGTGAAGTAACTGGGTTCAACGCGCCCCTGCGTCAGAAGAAGGATGGAGAGCTCGTCCTTTCAGACCCTAAGGTGAGACTTCACGGGGAATCGTGGAGGGTTGCAAGAAAGTGGGAGGCTTGAGCATAACTCAGTCAGTAGGTAATACTCCCTTTTCACGCACAGGGGAATATTCCTGCGAGCCGGAGAAGCCAGAGTAGAGGGCCCTTCCTGTCCATCTTCAGAGTCCTGCGCTTCACCATTGAAGAAGCATCAGCACTCGAAGCCAGACCTGCGCCTCCGTGGGAATCAGGTGAGCGTTACAGAACGCGAAGCCTACCCACAATTTCCCACCCAGGCGCTATGGAGACTTCCGAGACTGACCAGCTGGCCCAGCTTTTGGGGGAATTACGGGCAGAGGTGCACTCAGCCCGCCAGGAGACTAACGCTCTCAAAAGAGAACTGATCTTATCTAAGGAAATAACTGATGACCTAGCCAAAAGGTTATTACAGGCCCAGGCAGGGCACACTCCTTTACCTAATTCCGGAGACATTTCCACATCAATGGGTTTGAGTAACCCGGTACAAATTTATCTACCTGGACACATGCCTTTGGCCCCGCCTGAACGTTTTGCGGGGGATCCGAAGAAATATGCCGTCTTTATGAACCAATGTCATTTACACTTTCTATGCAGACCTGGAGCCTTCCCTAACGACCAGACCAAGGTAGCCTTTATACTATCTTACCTCGGTGGCAGTGCTGCCGATTGGTCTATTCCATTGGTAAATCAGGATGATCCCATTCTCCAGAATTTTCAGGGCTTCCAGGCCAGCATGGAAAGATTGTTCGCTCAACACTCTCAAGGACAGGCCCTTGATAACGAACTGCTATCCTTACGACAAGGTAATCAGGATCTTCTGTCCTACATAGCCACCTTTAACAGACTGGTTGTGGAAACTGGATGGCCAGAAAGCAAAAGGATCACATTGTTTCATCGAGGCCTGCGCGGAGAGCTTAAGGATGTTCTAGCTCAGATAGTAAACCCACCCCAGGTCTGCGCAGACTACATTGACTTGGTGGTTCAACTTGATCACAGACTTCAAAATAGAAAAGCAGATCGGTTCAAGTATGAAAACCGAGCACCGATCAAAACCCACGCTACCTCCAAGAGTACCGACGTATCTGAACCTATGCAAATCGGTGGTGTTAAAGGACCATTAACGCAGAAAGAACGAGAGAGAAGGCGGCAAATGCAACTTTGTCTGTATTGCGGGACTTCCGGTCACTTTCTTCGAAATTGTCCAGTTAAACCACTTAAGAAGGTGGTTGGAGCTACTGATAACGAATTAGTGACACCTGATTCGGGAAACGACCTAGCCCGGCAAGCGTAGGGGTCCGCTTGCCGAGCTTGAAAACTAACTCTTTGACCTCGCATTTCGTCATGCCAATGGTGCTCGTGGACCCAAAACAGCCTCAGCAGTTGCATGCTATAAAAGCATACATCGACAGTGGAGCTATTGGAAATTACATAGACCGTGAATTGGCATCCAGGATTAAGCTTCCTCTCCGCCCGAAAGTAACCCAAGATGTCATTACTACAGTAGATGGAACCGAAATAGCCTCAGGGCCTGTAACGCATTCCACTGTTGAAGTGACACTGGTGGGTTAGGATGGACATCGGGAAGCAATCGTGTTTGATGTGATCAAGGCCCCACAATTTCAAGTAATTCTTGGAATTCCTTGGTTAGAAACACATAATCCCAGAATTGACTGGCAAGCAAAAAAGATAAGTTTTCCTGATTGTGAACCAACTTGTTATCCAAGAAATCCAGCTATGGGTCTAGCCACAGCAACTTCCACCCCTGTACAGCTACCGTCAAAATACCAAGAATTCCAAGACGTTTTTCAGAAAGAATTGGCTAACACGTTACCTCCCCATCGGTCTTATGATTGCCAGATCGATCTGGTACCCAATGCTCAACTACCTTGTAGTAGGATTTATGCTCTTACGGAACCTGAGAACCTGCATTTGCGTCAGTATTTGGATCAGTACCTAGCCAATGGTTTTATTCGCCCGTCCAAGTCTCCTGTCTCTTCAGCTCTGTTCTTCGTGCCAAAAAAAGAAGGCGACCTTAGAACGTGTATAGACTATCGTGCCCTAAATCAAATAACGATTAAGAATCGTTATCCTCTGCCCTTGATCCCTGAGCTTATCGACCAGGTGAAAGACGCTTGTGTGTACACCAAGTTAGATCTCCGAGGAGCTTATCACCTGGTGCGCATTAAAGAAGGCGACGAATGGAAGACTGCATTCTGCACCAAATTTGGGCTCTTCGAATATCAGGTGATGCCCTTCGGTTTGTGCACTGCACCTGCCGCCTTTCAGTACTTTATGAATGATGTTCTTCGGGAACTTATCGATGTCTGCGTCATTGTTTACATTGACGACATCCTGGTGTACTCTTCTTCAGAATCTGATCACAGAAAACATGTTAGGGCAGTTCTTGAGAAACTGCGCCAGCACAGACTATTTGCAAAACTCGAAAAATGCGTTTTTCATACCACAGAAGTTGAGTTTCTCTGATTCATCCTGACACCTCAAGGAGTCCGAATGGACTCGCGAAAGGTGGACGCCATCCTCAAATGGCCATCTCCAAGCTCGGTGAAGGGAGTTCAGAGCATGCTCGGCTTTGCCAATTTCTATCGAAGATTCATCCCGGAATTTTCCCGAACAGTCCAACCCATCACCGCTCTCCTAAAGAAAAACAAACGCTTCGAATGGACTCTTGAGGCCGAACAAGCCTTCCAGGACCTGAAAAACAAATTCACCTCTGCACCTGTATTGAAGCACCCGCACCCAGATCTCCCGTACATAGTGGAAACCGATGCTTCCAGTTCGGCCATGGGAGCTGTCCTGTCGCAAAGAGACCCAAAAACTAACCAACTACACCCAGTGGCCTTTTGGTCCAGAACATTTTCTCCTCCTGAAATCAACTACGCAATTACCGATAAAGAGTTACTGGCCATCAAATCTGCTTTCAAGGGTTGGCGTCACTACCTTCTCCGGGCAAGACACACCATCACCGTAATTACGGACCACAGAAACTTACAGTATTTAAAGACGGCCAAAGCTCAATCTTCACGACAACTCCGATGTGCTCTATTCTTTGCGGAATTTGATTTTGTAATTACCTATCGCCCTGGCTGCAAGAATGGAAAAGCAGACGCCTTATCCCGGATTGGCATGGAAGAACCTAATTCGAGCTTAGAACCTGTGCCCATCATACCTGAGCAAAGAATCTTAGGCTTAACTTCATTGCAATCTATTGAGGATATCCAAACGCAAGTAAAACAACTTCTAGACTCTTCAACCTTACTGGAATGGAGTCAAAAGGGTCCTCATTACACCGTTAAGGATGACTTACCCTACTTCCAGGAGCGGTTGTTTCTGCCAAGTAAAGAATTGCAAGAACTTGTTATTGCCCATCATCATGAATCTTTAATGGAAGGACACCCTGGTATCGCTAAAACGGAGGAAAAAATCAAACGCCACTTCTGGTGGCCTTCTTGGAGAAAAGACATAAAGTCTTTTGTACTGTCTTGTGGAATTTGCGCCCAAAACAAGGCTCAAAAGAAAAGGCCAGCCGGCCTACTTCAACCCTTGGATATTCCACCGGCACCATGGCACACCCTGTCAATGGACTTTATAACAGATCTGCCTCCTTGTGCTGGTTACAACACAATCCTTGTAATTGTGGACCTATTCTCCAAAATGGCCCACTTTATCCCTTTAAAGGGTTTGCCTTCAGCTTCCACCTTGGCCAAGGAATTCCTGGAGAATATAGTTCGCATACATGGTTTCCCTTCCATTTTAGTATCGGATCGTGGAAGTCAATTTATCTCACATTTTTGGAAGAAGTGTTGCCAACTAGCACAAATAGATATGCGGTTATCCACCAGCCACCACCCCCAGACCGACGGACAAACCGAGAGAACCAATCAGACTCTCGAGCAATATCTTCGGTGCATGTTACACCAATCCGAGTTAAATTGGAAAGACATCCTTTGGATCGCAGAATATGCATAAAACAATTCAGTGCATTCTGGAACCGGACAAACCCCCTTTTATACTTTGTATGGTCACCATCCTCGGACCTCTGATCTAGATCCACCTGTGACCCTGGAAATGCCCGCAGTAAATCATCTGCATTCCACAATAACCCGAGCCTTCAAAGAAGCTGCAACTCATTTACAGCAAGCCAAGAAAAAGTATAAAGAAAACGCTGATTTGCATCGAAGTAAAACTCCTCCTTACCAAGTAGGAGACCAGGTATGGCTAGCAACTAAACATTTACCCCTCAAGGGCCCGCGAACCTTCAATCCCAGATTCATAGGACCTTATCCCATCAAAGCTATAATCAAGCCAGTGGCCTTTAAACTGGATCTACCGTCCAACATGCGTATTCATCCAGTTTTTCATGCATCACTTTTGAAGCCAGTACAACCAGGAACCCGATTGTCCAAGCCTCCAGATCCAGTTCAAATTGAAGGGGAATTAGAATTCGAAGTTAAAGACATTTTAGACTCCAAGGTGGTAAAGTCGAAACTCTTCTATCTTGTTGACTGGAAGGGATATGGACCTCAGGAGAGATTGTGGGAGCCTAGTAACCATGTCCACGACCCTCGATTAGTACAAAGGTTTCACCGGAGATTTCCGAACAAGCCCAAACCCCCGGAGGGAAGAACCTTGGGAGGGGCCTTGAGGGGGGTACTGTCATGATGCCTACCTCCAAGGAGCCAGGTCCGACCCAGCAACCCCAGAGGCAGGCATCATTTCCCCCAGGGGAGTGCCAGCGGGCCCAAGCTGGGGCCCTTTGGACGCAGTCCTGGCGCCTTAGGCGCCAGGCTCATGTTGGACCTCTGTCCTGGCGCCTTAGGCGCCAGGCTCATAAAGCTAGACATGTGTTCAAGTGTTTTAATGTGCACTTACCTGATGCAGACCATGCTGCCACATCCAGGCCCTCTTGAGGCCTGAATAGGAACTACTTTACCTGTGGGACTACTTTCCACCCGGGTGTGGTCGGGGAAGGATACATACCTGATCGGAGGAAGGATACACACTTGGAACTTCTTCCAAAGCTATTTAAACCACACCCGATCAGCAACTCACGCTTCGCGTTGTTCTGCTCCTCGCAGCTGGACGCTTACCGTGTCAGCTCCTGCATCCGGACTTCAGCCACGCCTGTCAGCATCCTGGGTCACCTGCAAAGGGAGACAAGAGACCTACCAGCTAATCTGCACCACGGAGACATCACCGACGATCCTGAAAGGGAAGATATAATTTTTAAAAGCATTTCGTTACGATCGCTGCAGCGCTGCATTTCACTCACCTTTCCTGGGTTCCTCCATCCTCAGCAGCGATCATCCGGATACACAGCCACTTCCCAGAGCCTAGAGAAAAAGACAAGAATAAGAGGTGAGAGAAGGATGGGAATAGGAAAAGCTCAGTTTCCTTCTAAGACTTACCTGTTGGGTCATTTCCATTTTCATTTCGGGTCTTGCTGCTTCCAAGCCGGACCCCAGCCCCTATGGGGAAAAAAGACAAAGACATTAGATGAGCGAATGCAAAAACATTACCTGAGCGCTCATCTAGGACTTACCAGATCTTTACTGGAACTGCACGTTTCACTTCGGGTCGGCGCCATATCTCCGGCATTCGGAACCCCGGCCCCTATGGGGAAAAGACATCAACATCAGCGCTTTGTTGCAAGAAGTCTCCAAAGGAATCTTCATTCATCACCTGAAAAAAGACAATGAACATTATTATTTAAAGCTTGAAATTTTGAACTTGCAACAGAACTTTTACAGCGCCTTACCAGTATAATCAAGCTTACCTGAACTCCCACCCAACCTCAATCCAGTGAAGTAACTGGGTTCAACGCGCCCCTGCGTCAGAAGCAGGATGGAGAGCTCGTCCTTTCAGACCCTAAGGTGAGACTTCATGGGGAATCGTGGAAGGGTATCGTGGAGGGTTGGAATAAAGTGGGAGGCTTGAGCATAACTCAGTCAGTAGGTAATACTCCCTTTTCACGCACAGGGGAATATTCCTGCGAGCCGTAGAAGCCAGAGTAGAGGGCCCTTCCTGTCCATCTTCAGAGTCCTGCGCTTCACCATTGAAGAAGCATCAGCACTCGAAGCCAGACCTGCGCCTCCGTGGGAATCAGGTGAGCGTTACATGTGTGTGATGGACGAATATAACTAAAAGAGTGACATTTTTTAACCTTTTGAATTGTGATCATAACTTTTAATCCAATCGTGTTTTAACCCGGGGCAATTAAATTAGTGTGTAATGCCTTGTACTATAACAGGGGACCTTTTGAACTGTTTACCCCTCTTTAATTAATAGAATTATTTTCTGATTTTGAGCCCAATGATGAATTTCTATTTCCGCTACGTCATTCTCTCTCGTACTGTGTCACACATGATATCTTCTTATATATTTTCTTAGTTTTTGTGATTTGTAGTGATCCGTATGTACATGTATGTTTGTGGAAAATTAGTTAAGGTTGGATAAAAGCTATTTGAACGAACCATATCCAGTTACTATTTCAAATTTAATATCACTAAAGCTGGCTTTTTTGCTGGTTTTCTCCCTATCTAGTACAAAGACAGAGGATTCAACTTGGGAACCCTCCCGTCCCCTGCACACTTTCAAACGTTTGGATTAATCCAATACAGTTGTTCAAATTGTGTTATAGGCATTCTACATATTTTTGTTTCTAACAAATATGGTCAGACACAGAAGTGTCAGATAAACAAATATATATTTATAGCCGAGCTATATTATTTTCAGCAAGAATTATAGTTCAGAGAGAAATTATTTACAGTGCATAGAAACAAAATGGAATCAATAGATGAAGCTCAAATTGAGGAAAAATTGAGTCCAAATTAAATAGCGACGCGTTTCAAGGAAGTTCTCCTCTTCTTCATAAGGCCAAACTTGGACTCTTAATGTAAAAGGTAAAACACAAATTCAGTAAAGAAAATATTGTAGGCACAATTCATAGATTGTTCATCATAACATATTCAATTTTACAATTTAGAAAATTTGGTGATGTTAGTTGTAACATGTCATAATATGCGTTGTAATACATGCAACATTATAAGGTGAATTATGTGGTCCATGTTTGAGAGAGAAACTAAAGGTCAATTAATACACCCCTTCCTGTAAAAAGACAGTAAAACGTACAACATATTATAGTTCAGTGGAATGATCCCTCTAATGGGACCTATGAAGTGGATGGTGAAACATAAGCTAAAGTGAATATATAGGGAAAAAAAGCGGTTGCCAGACATTTCGTCGAAAAAAATTGGTCGACCAGACAACCCCCTTTTTTTCTCTAAAAACCCCTTTTTTAACTAAACGAAAACCCGAAAAATAAATATATAAATAATAAAAAAAATTCGCCCATTTGGTTTTCGACCAAATTGCGTCGACCAAATTGCAGTCGACCAGTTTTTTTTCGACGAGTTGACTGGACACCAAAAAAAGCTAGTAGTTCCTAAGCTCTATCGATCTAGTGGGGAAGAAATGCGAAAGTCGTTACCTTTGTGTGGAGAAAGTGTCGGAAACAAAGAATCCGACGAAGCAGGAAAAATAAGTAAACAGACTGTCTTTGTGTATCAGTTAGTTCCTAGAGACACAGCCAATTCCCAAAAAGATACTAGAAATCTGTAAATAACAGAGCCTGATCAATGTCAAGCTCATTGTTTAAAAGTAACGGACATTAGTATGAAATATATAAAAATCGAAAAACATACCTAGCTAGAATGTGGATGGCAGCAAATAATCAATAGAAGAGCCCACATAAAGTGTGGACCGCAAATATCCCGCTGTCGCTGCATGAGTGCCTCAGAATGTAGGAGTTCTGTCACGCAAATAAACAAGCTGAACAGGAATGGAGTCCTGATTAGTATAAAAAACTCAGCAATCTAAAATGGAATAGTGAAAACGTAACATGATGTTTAATAAAGGCAAACTGAAATGTTAAAAATGACCATGATTAGGATGTGCACAAGGTACAATTCTTGAAGCTGATGTGAAACTGATGTCAAGATTGTGCGGTCGGTCTACAGCTGAAGAATCCGGCAGCAATGGATTAGGTAGAGTATCAACTAAGGAAAGTGTAAGGAAAAAAGAATAATGAGACTAAGGAACTTTATCCCTGGTCCCTGTATAGACAAATGCTAATGCATTAGCGCTTACCTGGAGCGTAGGGGGACAATCCTGAACAGGGTCTGTTCAGCCGAGCAGCTTGTTGTTCACAAACCATGGAAACAGCATGTGACCATGGCAATAAATAGAGGACTAGAGTTATAGATAAAGAAGAGGGACTAAGGAGTAATCAGGCCGAAAGATCGGCCATCTTGAAATGAGGTTATATGTTGTGATAGAGTATGGACCTGTAAATATTCAATAAACTAGAAGTCATTTGATTCAAGAAGCGCAAAAGTGTGAAATAAGATCGATTGATACAAAAAATTCTTGCAGTGCAGATACCTAGTGTAAAATGTAAATCGGGCATAACAAATACTAGTCCGCACATAGTAGAACGGGGAGAGGAAAGCTAAGAAAAATAGTTCACCGTGTGAAATAGAATTGAAATAAGCAATGAGAAAAAGTTCGCAAATTGGACAGAACGCTCTGATCTAAGAGGGGGAAAAATAAATATAATTATCAAATCATCAGGGCAAGGTCAGTGAATGACTGCGTGTAACCTCTCAGTCTATAATAGGTGGAGAAACTAACCCTAGATCTCTCTTTTTCACATGGAAGACATAGTACAATCTGACAGTCTCAGTTGGGTAAACGCATTTAATTTACAGAAGATCAAAATTAAATGTAATAAGTTTAACAAAAATTACATAAATAAGAGTAAACAATAAGAACAATTTTTACATTGAATTTACAGGCAATGATTTTTATGACAACCATCTATTAGTCTCAACATAGTAGTGCCTTAGATCACAGTCAAACACTGGAATAGTAATGTAACTTTCAAGTTTATGTTGTTGAAGATCAAGCATTCCTTATTGACAAATTCAAATCACAAAAAACAGTTCAATGTGAAATCTTCATTTAAACCCCAGGGCTGTAAAGAGCTTAACTTGTCAATCCAATATGCCTCTCTTTGTAGTAAGAGTGACTGGTAGTCACCTCCTCTTGTAGGTCGTTTGACAACTTCTAGCACCTGGTATTTTAATTGGGCAGTTGAATGTTTATGCATGTTGAAGTGGCGGGCTACCGGTGAGTATTGGTTATTACATCTTATGTTCGACTTGTGTTCAGACAGACTTGATTTGACAGGTCGTTTGGTCTGTCCTACGTACACTTTGCCGCAAGTACTCTTCAACATATATATGACACCTGATGTCAGACACGTGGAATAGTCTATTAATTTGATTTTTTGACCATTCCTGGGGTGAGTCACTACATTACCTTTGATTGTGTTATTACAGTGTATACACCCTAAACAAGGGAAGGTGCCTAGTTTTTTGGTGGCTAGGAAAAGTTGTTTCTCCTTTGGTACTCTTTCAGCTTTCACCAGCTTGTTTCTTATATTTTTACCCCTTTTAAAACACATCATTGCAGGTGTGGGGAACAATTCTAATAGAGTTTGATCATTGTGAAGGATATTCGAATGTTTCTTTATACTTTTTGTGATCTGAAAACTCTGTCTTGAGAATTTTGTTATGTATAGAAGTGAGGTATCTTTAACAACAGATTTAGGTTTCAATAAATCTGTACGAGAGATCTCTGAAGCTCTATCTTTGGCAATTTCCAAAGTTTCCGGTGGGTAGCCTCTGTTCTGAAATTTACCAACAAGATTTGTACATTCCTTATCTAGAACTTCTGGGTCAGAAATTATTCTTTTCAAGCGTAAAATTTGACTATATGGTAGACTTTGGCGCATCGCCCTCGGGTGGAAGCTAGAATAGTGAAGCAAATTGTTAACATCAGTCGGTTTATGGTATACAGACGTAGCAATCTTATTGTTAACAATGCTCAAGTTAACGTCGAGAAAATGTAGATAAGGGTTACCAGTCTCAATAGTAAATTTGATCCTGGGGTGCACTGAATTAAGGTATTCAAAAAACTGATCTAGGTCATCTCGTGTGCCACACCAAATGCAGAAAATGTCATCAATAAACCTCTTCCAGGTTAATATGTATGCTGCCCATGTGGGGTGTTCCAGTACATGCTGACTTTCAAACTGAAACATAAAAGTATTAGCGTACACGGGCGCCATCGATGATCCCATCGAGGTACCCGATGTTTGTAAAAAGTATTTGCCCTGATGTCTAAAATAGCTATTGTAAAGGATTAAGTTGAGTAGCTCCAGAATGAACTGAGGATTACCTTTCACACCTGAATTGTTAAGTAGCAACCATTCAACAGAATCTATACCTTCACTATGGGGTATTGAGGTATATAAACTACATACATCAAGGCTGAATAGTATGCAGTCTTAACTGATAGCTGAGAAATCTTTAAGTCCATTAAGAAAGTCTGTGGTGTCCTTTAGGTATGTGGATGATGCCTGTATAGGTGGTTGTAGTAATCTGTCAATGTAGACTGCCATTGGGTCGAAGACACTCTCTGTCCCAGCAGCAATCGGTCTGATTAATTAAGACTCAAAATTGTCTTTGATTCGCAACCTGGAATGGAATCTAGACCACCACAAAGTGACTTACTGGAAATACGTCCCAAGAGTACATTTGACCCACATGTACAAAATTCAATTCTGAATTTATTTGAGAAGAGTATCCTACAAGATTTAAGCAGAATTGACTATAGAAGAAGAACACCCATTAATATCAAAAACCGCCAACTAGATCTAATAGATGAACTGGCGAAAAGTAAAGACATTACCATTAAACCAGCTGACAAAGGTGGAGCAATTGTTATCATGGATACATCCTTCTATGTTAAAAGATGCATTGAATTCCTTAACGACACAGACACCTATGCTATATTAGATAGGGACCCGCTACCAGAAATCAGAGAACTGATTAACAATACTCTGTTAAAAGCCAAAGAGAATGAATGGATTCATGATAAAACACATCACTATCTCACTAATTCCCATCCGGTTTCACCAGTCTTCTATGGGCTCCCTAAAATTCACAAAGATAAACAAAATCCACCCCTCAGACCGATTGTTGCTGGGACAGAGAGTGTCTTCGACCCACTGGCAGTCTACATTGACAGATTACTACAACCACTTATACAGGCATCATCCACATACCTAAAGGACACAACAGACTTTCTTAATGGACTTAAAGATTTCTCAGCTATCAGTGAAGACTGCATACTATTCAGCCTTGATGTATGTAGTTTATATACCTCAATACCCCATAGTGAAGGTATAGATTCTGTTGAATGGTTGCTACTTAACAATTCAGGTGTGAAAGGTAATCCTCAGTTCATTCTGGAGCTACTCAACTTAATCCTTTACAATAGCTATTTTAGACATCAGGGCAAATACTTTTTACAAACATTGGGTACCTCGATGGGATCATCGATGGCGCCCCTGTACGCTGATACTTTTATGTTTCAGTTCGAAAGTCAGCATGTACTGGAACACCCCACATGGGCAGCATACATTTTAACCTGGAAGAGGTTTATTGATGACATTTTCTGCATTTGGTGTGGCACACGAGATGACCTAGATCAGTTTTTTGAATACCTTAATTCAGTGCAACAGAAACAACTTTTCCTAGCCACCAAAAAACTAGGCACCTTCCCTTGTTTAGGGTGTAAACACTGTAATAACACAATCAAAGGTAATGTAGTGTTATTACTACATGTGTTATGTAGTTATGACTCACCCCAGGAATGGTCAAAAAATCTAATTAAGAGACTATTCCACGTGTCTGACATCAGGTGTCATATATATGTTGAAGTGTCCTTGCGGCAAAGTGTATGTAGGACAGACCAAAAGACCTGTCAAATCAAGACTGTCTGAACACAAGTCGAACATAAAATGTAATAACCAATACTCACCGGTAGCCCGCCACTTCAACATGCAGAAACATTCAATTGCCCAATTAAAATACCAGGTGCTAGAAGTTGTCAAACGACCTACAAGGGGAGGTGACTACCAGTCACTCTTACTACAAAGAGAGGCGTATTGGATTGACAAGTTAAGCTCTTTACAGCCCTGGGGTTTAAATGAAGATTTCACATTGAACTGTTTTTTGTGATTTGAATTTGTCAATAAGGAATGCTTGATCTTCAACAACATAAACTTGAAAGTTACATTACTATTCCAGTGTCTGACTGTGATCTAAGGCACTACTTTGTTGAGACTAATAGATGGTTGCCATACAAAGCATTGCCTGTAAATTCAATGTAAAAATTGTTCTTATTGTTTACGCTTATTTATGTTATTACATTTAATTTTGATCTTCTGTAAATTAAATGTGTTTACCCAAATGAGACTGTCACATTGTATTATGTCTTTCATGTGAAAAAGAGAGATCTAGGGTTAGTTTCTCCAGCTATTATAGACTGAGAGGTTACACGCAGTCATTCAGTGACCTTGCCCTGATGATTTGATAATTATATTTATTTTCCCCCTCTTAGATCAGAGCATTCTGTCCAATTTACGACCTTTTTCTCATTGTTTATTTCAATTCTATTTCACACGGTAAACTATTTTTCTTAGCTTTCCTCGCCCCGTTCTACTATATGCGGACTAGTATTTGTTATGCCCGATTTACATTTTACACTAGGTATCTGCACTGCAAGAATTTTTCGTATCAATCGATCTTATTTCGCAATTTTGCGCTTCTTGATTCAAATGACTTCTAGTTTATTGAATATCTAGTGGTCCATACTCTAGCACAACATATAACCTCATTTCAAGATGGCCGATCTTTCGGCCTGATTACTCCTTAGTCCCTCCTCTTTATCTATAACTATAGTCCTCTATTTATCTCCATGGTCACATGCTGTTTCCATGGTTTGTGAACAACAAGCTGCTCGGCTGAACAGACCCTGTTCAGGATTGTCCCCCTACACTCCAGGTAAGCGCTAATGCATTAGCATTTGTCTATCTAGGGACCAGGGATAAAGTTTCTTAGTCTCATTATTCTTTTTTCCTTACACTTTCTTTAGTTGATACTCTACCTAATCCATTACTGCCGGATTCTTCAGCTGTAGACCGGCCGCATAATCTTGACATCAGTTTCACATCAGCTTCAAGAATTGTGCCTTGTGCACATCCTAATCATGGTAATTTTTAACATTTCAGTTTGCTTTTATTAAACATCACGTTACGTTTTCACTACTCCATTTTAGATTGCTGAGTTTTTTATCCTAATCAGGACTCCATTCCTGTTCAGCTTGTTTATTTGCGTGACAGAACTCCTACCTTCTGAGGCACTCCTGCAGCGACAGCGGGATATTTGAGGTCCACACTTTACGTGGGCTCTTCTATTGATTATTTGCCGCCATCCACATTCTGGCTAGGTATGTTATTCGATTTTTATATATTTCATACTAATGTCTGTTACTTTTAAGGAATGAGCTTGACATTGATCAGGCTCTGTTATTTACAGATTTCTAGTATCTTTTTGGGAATTGGCCTTGTCTCTAGGAACTAACTGATACACAAAGACAGTCTGTTACTTATTTTTCCTGCTTCGTCGGATTCTTTGTTTCCGACACTTTCTACACACAAACGACTTTCCCATTTCTTCCCCACTAGATCGATAGAGCTTAGGAACTACTAGCTTTTTTCCCCTATATATTCACTTTAGCTTATGTTTCACCATCCACTTGATAGGCCCATTAGAGGGATCATTCCACTGAACTATAATATGTTGTACGTTTTACTGTCTTTTTACAGGAAGGGGTGTATTAATTGACCTTCAGTTTCTCTCTCAAACATGGGCCACATAATTCACCTTATAATGTTGCATGTATTACAACGCATATTATGACATGTTACAACTAACGTCACCAAATTTTCTAAATTGTAAAATTGAATATGTTATGATGAACAATCTATGAATTGTGCCTACAATATTTTCTTTACTGAATTAGTGTTTTACCTTTTACATTAAGAGTCCAAGTTTGGCCTTATGAAGAAGAGGAGAACTTCCTCGAAACGCGTCGCTATTTAATTTGGACTCAATTTTTCCTCAATTTGAGCTTCATCTATTGATTCCATTGTGTTTCTATGCACTGTAAATAATTTCTCTCTGAACTATAATTCTTGCTGAAAATAATATAGCTCGGCTATAAATATATATTTGTTTATCTCACACTTCTGTGTCTGACCATATTTGTTAGAAACAAAAATATGTACAATGCCTATAACTCAATTTGGACAGCTGTATTGGATTAATCCAAACATTTGAAAGTGTGCAGGGGAAGGGAGGGTTCCCAAGTTGAATCCTATTTCTTTGTACTGTTTATTGTTGGGGTCTTGTGCCATGACCCCAGTTCCTCCCCCGCACCTTAAAATTTATTTAAAATAATCCTTGAATTTCTTTATTAAACTTACTTACCATAGGTGTGCACTTCTATCTAAACCCTTTCTCCTTATCTACCCTTCTGATCAAAAGGTTGGCCACTATCCATTTCTACTTTGTATGTTACTCTGACTTTGACCTCCGTTTAATATCTGGGCTTCACCTAAGACACTTCCCTATCCTTCAAATCTCATATAATGTTAACATGAATTTTGCTTATTTATTTTGTTAATCAGTACACAGGGAGATTCTCAACATTGTGACGTTTATCTAGGTTAAGATTAAAAGCCAAAGTTTTCAAAACCCACTGGAAATTATAGTGTTTTCAAAGATTTAACCATTAATTTAACCATTAATTTATTTTGATGGAACAAATGCCCCTAATTTGTTTCTTATTTCACCTGTGTCATCATTTGATTTTTAGATGCTGAGGTTTGTTATAAACGTTTAACTTGTTTTTGTGTTAGCATCCGCTTTCGTGAAGTGTTCCATTATGACCTCTGTGACAGACTGCTGGGAGGTTCAGTTTATCGAGCGTGATTACATTTGGCCGAAATGCAATGATAGGAGTAGTATCTTTGCAGATGTGCGTTTGGTTTGCTAGTAGGGCACTTTTTTCAGACTTCTCCCAATGTGTCGGTGCGAATACATGGAATGTTAAAGAGCTTATCATAGAATCTGAGCTGTAAGTGACAAAAATGACATATATTCAAATATGTGGTGCAGGATTTTCTCGAACCTTCCCTCTCTCTATACCCCATTAACAAAAACCAAAGCATGCTGTTACAAAGTCGGTATCTAATCCCCTTTGCTGTTTGGGCCAAAACGCTAAAGAAAGAAAATGACTGTTGGGTTATTGCCAGTTCCCTTTGATGCTGGTACTCGATGACTTTGTACTTTGCAGTCTGCTGAGGTAATGTATGTGCTCCTACGCTTGTTTGTAAAATAACATGATCTCAAGAAAAAGAACATCTTATTTGAATTAATACAATCAGGCTGCAAATTAGCTAACCACGGTGGACACACAAATGGGGACGATTATCAAAATCTAGGACCTCTGCTCAGCAAGAAGCGAGGTCTGGGACCTATATGGAGCATACGCATTTCCAAATTTGAGAAACCTACATCATTTGCCAAAAGGATGAGTCTGGTCATTATACACATATTCAGAATTGCCAATTGAGTGTGAGAACCTTTTAGATTTTAGAGTATCAAATGTTAACATATTTCTTGTGTTATGTGCACTGTCAGAATTATATCAAGCTTTACTGTCAATTCAGCAAGCATTTAATTTCAAAGATGCTGATTGCTGTGATTTCTTTTGTATGGGCCTGCTTGCATTTGAAGCTTTAACAGCTTTGTGTGCAGAGTTTGGAAATGTACATTTCGACAAACAGTTGTTTTGTTGTTCAAAATCAAGCAGCTATTGAAACTTGTTCCAGTTCGTTACAGCCTTCTCCTTGCTCCTTTACCAGTTTCCTTGCATTTGTTCACGTTGCTTTTAATTACAATACTGCTTTTGATGACTACAGTAGAGGGTGCACTATCATCTTTATTCAAATCAAATTATTCATTTTCAATATAAAATAAATTATTTTATTGTCTATTCAATTTGGTGCTTTAGATACTTTTATTTGGGGAAACTTCGATGTCTTCTCTTACTTGATGAGGCAGGGTGAAGAACCTCATGACCTTAGCTCCAAGAATAATCTCTGAAAGTCAACACTATTCAGCATGGATCCATATCTCTTGGAATCATTTTAAGCATCATAAGCACACTGAGTGGGCCTGTTTAATGGCTGAGTGGACAGTACCAATGCAGTCAAGGTAAGATACTGCAGAGCGTATTGTACTTATGTTACAGAAGTAACAGTAATGGATCTGGAACACTAAATAGCAGCGGTTCCAATGTCCAAATTACAGTGATTTCGTCTCAATTTAAAGCTTTCCCACCATATTCTAGGACAGGTGCTCAAGTTGCAAGCTACTAGCTAGGCATAAAGTCACTCACTCCCTTAATTGCCCACATGCACACAACATCCAATTTCTTACTCACCAAAAGTCAGTTGGGAATGCATATTTCAAATGGATTGTGTCCTCACCTTATGATATTCGTATCCTGCCAGCTTCGCTGCTTTGGAAAAAAGATTTCTCGGGTGCAGAGGTCGTGGCTGTCATGAACTTCAGATCACGCCCCTTTTGGACCTCCTGGTCCTTGTCTCAACGGGGTTTACATTCCATACTACTTCCAACATGGCTGTCCAGAGCTGAACCCTTGCTCGCTCCATGCGCTGAACGCGGCGTGATCTATTTATACACCACGCCTTCCGCGGCTCCGCGCGTCTCAATGCTATTGCAGAGTAGCCCCAGACGTGTGTTCGTAGCTCGTGGTATTGTTTCCTTTGTCCCAGTGCTATTACCGGCTCCTGACCCTTTCCCCCTTCCTGGTTCTGAGCATTTCTAGCCTTTCCCAGACTCCCGGATTCCTGGACTCCGCGGTCCCGGAACTAAACGCAACCTGGAACCAGACGAGACTCGAGCAGTGCTGTTCAAGACCAGGAGCGTTCGTAAGAAGGCAGCGATCGAAGACACCGGCAAACTCCGGACCCAGGTGAGAAGGTGGGAACTCCTTGACAGTGGCGCCGATGTCCCTCAATGGGCTCCGTACCGTGTCGATGTCACCATCAGTATAAATAGCTTGTGCCGCGCCCGTTGGCTTCAGTTCTGTTTTTCCGATTGCTTCTCTCTCGAGAACTGCGCTTCGAAATTTTCTTCTGCAAATGTCATCTTCGGCCACCCCTTCTACTCCCAAGACAGGGTTCAAAAAATGTATCGACTGCGGGTCGAAGATGTCGTTACAGATCCTCACTGCGTTTGTCTTTGGTGCCTAGGTTCAGACCATCAAACCGTTGACTGTGGCTCCTGTCCTTCATGAGAGGAAAGGTAAACTGGCAGTGGGGCAGGAAGCTTCTAAGGCCTCCTGGAAGGCCTCGTCAAAAAGACATTGGAAGTCGAGCGATTCGAAAGAATCGGATCATCGTAAACACTCTAAGAGATCTCGATCTCGTAGTAGATCGAGACGCTCTTCAGCTTCCTCTTCAAAAAAGGTTAAGAGGAGACATAGATCTCCCTCTTCATCCTCCGATACATCTACCGAATTGGTACGATGCCTGACTAAGTCGGATTCCCCAAAAAAAGGGGAAGAATTTAGAAGGAAGATGATGGAGGTCTTTGAGAATGCAGCCTCGACCCCCTCAAAGAAGCCTCAAAAGAGCCAGACCCCGGTCGCTTCGTCGGACCACACAGGGAAGTCAGGAACTACTGTGGTAAAATCCAGTAGTATGGGTGAAACTCGTAAGACTCGAGTCGACTTCAAATCGTCGAAGATTCCTCGAGAATCGAGTGTTTCCCCGACACTGTATAAAAACAAAAGTCGGTGAAACCTTCGACGACTTTGTCGACGCCATCGGCACTGACGGCTTCAACATCGGAGCCAAAAGCGTTTTCGATGCCTTTGCCGAAGACATCATCGGTGTCCTCGAAGACTCCTTCAATACCATTAAAGGTTCCTTCGATCCATACTCATGAACAGGAAAGGAGATTTACTCCTTTACCTTAGTCAGACTTCTTTAAGTTTGTGTCTTCTATTTTTGAAGAAAGTGGCTCTGAAGAAGAGGAGGTTTCTCCTTTTGGAGTAAAATATGGTACTAGAGAGGTCCCAGAAGAATTAATCCATCCAGAATCGAAAATGAGAGACCTGTGTGATACCCTTCACTCTGCTATTGGCATTGATACGTCACCTGAGCTGGAGTTTGCAAAACCTGACCCTGCAGAACATGCAGATGCAGGGTACAGGAGTTTAATTAATAGAGTGGTGTAATACATGGGCTTGGGTAGATCCTCACCCACTTTTGATCAGGATGATATGACTGACATACTTCATCAGGGCCCCCAGAAGGATCCAGTTCTCCCCTTCCATAGGGCACTTCAAAGAACGGTAGAAAAAAACTGGGAAGTTCCTGATACTATTGCTGCAGTCAACAGTAGTTTTCCTAAGAGGTATAGAACTTCTAGTTCTGATCCTGATTATTTAAGCAGGCATCCCAGTCCAGAAAGTCTTGTTATTCAGGCTGCAGCTTCCTCAAGACAGACAGCATATCCATCTATCCCCCCGGATAGAGAGGATAAGAAGGTGGATGCTTGGGCCCGTAAGGTCTTTACTTCGGGTAGCATGGCTCTCAAGTCAACTAATGTCACCTGTACCCTGGCCAGGTTCACCCATACCCTGTGGGACTGCATTTCGGCGGTGGCTGAACATATTCCGGAAGGCGAAGAAAGGGAAGGCTTCCTGAATATTGTCAAAGACGGAAAGGAGGCAATGGGGGAATGTCTCCAGTCTTGACTGGATGCTGCTGATAGTATGAGCAGATCCATGGCTGCAAGCATAGTGCTATGCAGATTTGCGTGGTTGAGGAAGTCAGGGTTTGCACCAGATGTGCAGGCCAGACTTCACAACATGCATTTTGATGGCTTGAGGCTGTTTGGTAGTAAAGCTGATGAAAGCTTAGAAAAACTACAGACCTCAAAAGCGGCAGCTAAATCTCTTAGCACCTCCATGCGACAGCCTCAGAAACCTTATTCGGGCTCATCTTCCTGGAGAAGTCGTTCTTTTCGGTACTACTCCTCTTTTGTTAGAGGAAGAGGACAGGCCATTCAAAGAAGCAAGAGAAATGTTGCTTGTGGTGGACGAGGAAAAAATGCAAAACCAGCCTCAGGAACGGCATCTTTGCCCTCTGCTGCTCCTGCAGCCGCCTCCAAATCACTCTGAGGGCTTATCACACAAAACCCCAGTGGGAGGCAGAATCTCTCAGCATCTGAAAGAATGGCGGGGCATTAATTCAGATGCTTGGGCACTGGAGACAGTAGCTCAAGGTTACTGCCTTCCCTTCCTAAAAAGGCCTCTCTGTCAAAATTCCAGATCCACTCCTGTTGCAGGAAATGTTAACCCTAATAGAGAAAGGTGCAATAGAACAGGTACCTGTAGCGGAGAGGAACAAGGGTGGGTGCTCCCCCTACTTTCTCATTCCAAAGAAGGACAGAGGATTGAGACCCATCTTGGACTTACGAAACTTGAATAAGTTCCTCAGGAAGGACAAGTTCAAGATGTTAACCCTTTCTCAGATCCTTCAGGCTCTCCAACTCCAAGACTGGTTGGTATCATTGGACCTTCAGGATGCTTACTTTCATGTGCCAATCCATCCCAAGCACAGAAAGTACCTGAGGTTTGCGGTTGGCGGTTCTCACTTTCAGTTTCGAGTTCTGCCATTCGGGCTAACCTCCACCTGAGGGGTTTCACCAAATTGATGGCGGTTGTGGCAGCGAGTTTCAGGAGAGGGGGGATTCACGCCTACCCCTACCTGGACGATTGGTTGATCAGAGCGTTTTCTCCCGAACAAGCTCAGGAACATCTGTCGATCACCTGTCATTTCCTTCACAAACTAGGCTTCTCCCTCAATTTCAAGAAGTCTCACATGATACCATCCCAAAAGCTCCAGTTTATCGGAGCAGTTTTGAATACTTCCTCTGGCAAAGCCTTGCCTCCCGAGGTGAGAGCTCTCCACATTCTGCAGATGGTAACAAAGTTCCAGAATGCCCAGCATCTGCTGGCCTTCGATTTTCTGAGGTTGCTCGGCCTCATGGCATCCTACATTTTTCTGGTGCCAGAGGCCAGGTTGAGAATGAGATCCCTTCAATGGGCCCCCAGAACTCAGTGATCGGATCTTCTGCAAGTCCCGAGCGCAGTTGCTCAGGATCTACTATGGTGGGCTTGCAACGACAACATCCTCAAGGGAGAATCTTTTTGGTAACCATGGCCGGAGATGACAGTAGTAACGGATGCCTCACTCAGGGGGTGAGGAGCCCACACCAACGATCTGACAATCAGCGGTCGTTGGTCTCCATCAGAGTCCAAACTACACATCAACCTATTGGAGATGAGGGCAATCAGTCTAGCGCTCACGGCCTTCCTGCCCTCTGTACAGGGACAGAATGTCCTGATAATGACGGACAACACGGTGGCATGTGCTACCTCAACAAGAGAGGAGGCGTAGGGTCACTACCACTGTGCTGAGAGGCAATGCAGCTCTCGTTCTGGGCAATACCAGAAGGAATCTCTCTATCGGCAGTTCACCTAGCCAGAGAGCAGAACACGTTGGCAGACACTGTGAGCAGGCAGAGCACAGTGTCCCACGAGTGGGAGCTAGCTCAGTAAGTCCTTCTGGAGATCTTCGCCCTTTGGCGAACCCTCAAGTGGATCTGTTCGCGACCACGGTAAACTGGAAGTGCGAACCATACTGATGGGAATTTCCTCCGAGAGGAGCTTTAGGAGACGCGTTCGTGGTGGACTGGAAGTTTCCACTTCTGTACGCGTTTCCTCCAGTCCCCATGATTCCTCAAGTAATCAGGAGGTTGAGAAAGTTCAGGAAAAGCATGATCCCAATTGCCCCGGATTGGGCCAGAGGACGTGGTACCCGGACCTTCTGGACATGTCCATCTGCCCTCCAATACGTCTTCCGCCAAGAGAGAATCTTCTCTTGCAAGAGGAAGCTCGGGTTCTCCATCCAGAGGTCAAGACATTCAAACTTCATGCATGGTTTCTGAGAGGTTGAGATACAAGGATTGGGATCTTCCGGATGACGTCATGGAGATTTTGCTTTCGGCCAGAAGGCCAGCGACAAGATCCTTGTACCGCTGCCGTTGGAACAAATTCAGTAACTGGTGCAAAGATAAGGATGTGGACCCTTTTCAATGTGGCACCCCAATGGTGCTCTCTTTCCTATTGCATCTAGCCATTCTGGGGCTCCAGATCGGAACAATTAAATGATATCTAGCTGCACTGTCCATTTTGAAGCGCTCCTCGGAAGAGGTTTCTTACTTCAAAATTCCATTGATAATTCAATTACTGAAAGGGCTTACTAATGTATACCCTCCAGTCCCCTTTCACGTCCCACTTTGGGTATTTAAATCTAGTACTTAAGTTTCTAACTTGTATACCTTTTGAGCCTCTGCACTCCTGTCCCTTGAGGCTTCTAACATTGAAGACAGTCCTTCTTGTGGCCTTTACATCAGCCCGCAGGGTTAGTGAACTACAGGCTCTCTCATGTAAACCTCCATATACTACTTTTTACAAGGACAAAGTGGTTCTTAAGGTTAAACCATCTTTCTTACCAAAAGTAGTTTCTGACTTCCACTTGTCACAAGAAATCATATTACCAACATTCTATCCTCCTCCTCATTTGGGCAAAGAAGAGGAGAGACTGCATAGACTGGACTGCAAAAGGGCTCTCAGTTTTTACATTTCAAGAATGTCAAAATTACGTCAAGATGACCAACTTTTTGGGGGTTATACAGGTCATAAATTAGGATTAGCGGTGACAAAACAAACTATATCCCGCTGGATCATTCTGGCTATAATTGATTGTTACAGATTGGCGGGAAAAGACCCACCGGATGGGCTGTGAGCCCATTCCACTAGGGGGACCGCTACTTCTGCGGCTCTGAAGAGGGGAGTTCCTGCAGCAGATATTTGTTCAGCTGCAACATGGGCATCAATGCATACCTTCATCAAGCATTATTGCTTAGATGCCTCTTCCTCCAATGAGGGTCTATTTGCCAAGGCGGTACTTCATTCCGTCCATGAGAACAATAACTAGTACTCCCACCTCCAAAATTACCACTGCTATGGGAGTCTATCATAAAATGAGGAATACGTGGGAGGACACAACCCATTCGAAGAACAAGTTACTTACCAACTGTAACGTTCTTTCGACTGGAGGTTCCTCCAATGTAATCCTCATCGCCCCTCCCATTCTACCCTGCAGTATAGTTTACGTTTCTTACACATTCCTCTCACGAAGAGTCTATCAGTCATGAGGCACACATGGGTGTTGCTCGAATATTTCCTCGAAAAAACAGAACTGAAGCCAACGGGCGAGGCACAAGCTATTTATACTGATGGTGACATCGACATGGTACGGAGCCCGTCGAGGGACATCGACGCCACGACCTCGTGCACAGCGCCCTCTGCCGAGAAGCTGGCAGGATACGAATATCATAAGATGAGGAATACGTGGGAGGAACATCCAGTCGAAAGAACGTTACAGTTAGTAAGTAACTTGTTCTTTGAGACGTGTTGAGATGTACAGGGTTGGGTACATGTGTAGGTGTTATTGTGGTCGCCTGAGAGTGAGAATCTTGTAGATTATTCTGCTGGTGACTCGCACATGTTTGTGCATTCTCTTCCTCTTTGTCTCTTTTGCTCCTTGGTTTTGTCTCTGCCCGCATTCTACTGTATTTGTGGGTTCTCCATATGATGTTGAAGGTTGTGGAAAAGTTAGTTGAAGTGCTAGAAAGTAGACTACTGAAGGCAAGTTTAGTGGTATAAAATAAAGTAGGATTGAAAGTTGATGAGGGACAGTCGAGACGATTTATCTGAAGCAGATTGTTGCTTTGTGTTGGTTGTTGCTATGTATGTTATGTTATTTGGCATTTGTACAGCGCTCTATATATCATTGGTATGAGCTCAAAGCGCTGGTAGGTTGAACGCCCTTGGGGACCACAGTCCAGGTAAGTCGAGAGAACAGGGTGTAATAGGGTGCTTGGATGTACCGATTATGTGTGCATTTGGTGTGAATGCCTGATGGTAGCTGCATCCTAACATGAGCTGTGGTGGTATTTGATATCAGTTGAATGTGTGAAGTCTGGAGGGAGTACACCACAACTGGGTTTTGGCTGTGTTAGGCCTGTGTAGAACGCTTATGTGTGCAGCTAAGCCCGAATTTCGTGGGTATATCTGCGTTTTATCAAAATATTGAGGTGTTCATGGAGTATTGTTCGTATCAGAGCAGCGAGGCCGAATTGATCGAGGGGTGTAGCTGTGTTATAATTGTGTGTTGGTGTAGAGTAGAGAGTGAGCATAGTGATAGGAGAGGAGAGTGTCTGGGTCTAGTTGTCATCTAACGAGCTCAGTATTCCAGATTTCAAGTGTGCGTTTGTGATTGCTGCGTTCAGATTAAACTTATTGGTGACTTAATATGCGCTTTCAGTGGCGTCATTGCTCCTGATCTCATTGAACATTTGTCATCGGGTTGTAGGTCTCAGTCGCTTTAGATGGTCTTAGTCGGTTTTATGGAAAGAGCCTGCTTTTTAGAGCTTTGCAGAAGGTCATGTAGTCTTGTGTATGTCGAATATGTGGGGGCAGTGAGTTCCACAGAGTTGGGGCTAAGGTGGAGAAGGTGGAGCCTTACAGAATTAGAGGTTGGTATCACTAGAAAGAGGGCAGTGCTTGATCTTAGGATGCGAGAAGAAAGCATCGCCCAGCCAAGGAGAATGGGCGATGCTTTCTCGTTCCCCTGGGACGGCCTGTTCCTGCATGCGTTCCCCCCATTGCCGTTGCTACTGCGACTCGTCAACCAACTCAAGAGGTCCCGGTGCATCATCCTTCACGACCCGGGGTCGCTGAGCTTGCAGGCCTGGCTCCTGCGGCACTAGAGTTTGGAGGGTACAATATCCTAGCGGACTGCAAGGAGGTGCTTGCAAAGGCCAGGGCGTCCTCAACTCTCAAGTGCTATGGACACAAATGGAAGAGGTTCTCTGTCTGGTGCCGTGCACCGAAGATTAACCCTCTGCGTATCACGGCCCCCCAAGTGCTGCCGTACCTGCTGTCGCTGGCCAAGGTGGGGCTGGCTCATGCCTCCATCAAAATACATCTAGCGGCGATCTCCCGCTACACCGGAACTACGGGACGATCATCTCTGTGGTCTCATCGCCTGGTGAAGGAGTTTATGAAGGGACTGTTCCGTTCATTCCCGCCGGTGAAGGCTCCAACGTGGTGCTGACCAGGCTCATGGGGGCGCCTTTCGAGCCTCTGCATTCGGCACCGTTGGAGTTCCTGTCATGGAAAACAGCATTTCTTGTGGCCATCACTTCCGCGCAACGATTGGGAGAGATCCAGGCCCTATCCTGCAAGCCTCCATACTTGACTTTTCACGAGACGAGGGTGGTGCTGAGGACGCACCCCTCCTTCATGCCCAAGGTGCCGTCGGACTTCCATCTCAATGAGCCCTTGGTGTTACCAGTTTTCTTCCCGTCGCCTTTGTCGCCGGCCGAGAGGACTTTGCACTCGCTGGATGTAGCTAGAGCGCTGAAGTTCTACTTGGACCGCACGAAGAGTTTTCGGAAGACATCACAACTGTTTGTGAACTTTGGACCTGTGAACCAAGGGAAGGCCCTCTTGAAGGCTTCCATTTCCAGATGGCCCTCCGGCTGCATCATGCACTGTCACCGGTTGGCAAACCGACCGTTGCCCGGCAGTCCAACAGCCGATTCAACCAGAGCGATCGCTGCTACCACAGCGTTCTTGTCTGGTGTACCCCTGCTGGACATCTGCAGGGCTGCTACGTGGAGGTCGACACACACCTTCACAAGATTCTACTGCGTCGACTGGGATTCCAGGGAGGAGTCCAGGGTCGGCCAAGCAGTGCTGCACAACCTGTTCGCCTGAAGGTGGACCTGGTGAGGAGGTAAGGGATGCTTAATGTTGAGTTTATGTAATGCTTAATGTTGAGCCTTGCCACCTCCCGTGGTTGTGCATGTGTATACTGCTATGTATTCTTATATTCATGAGCATGTGAATCCATGCCAGACCCCATGCTGGAGAAGGAACAAGTTACTTACCTGTAACTGTTGTTCTCCAGCATGGGTCTGGCATGGATTCACATGCAAACCCTCCCTCCTTCCCCGCTGCGGCTTTTCACTTGGTCATACTGCCACTTTACCTGCTACCAAATCTGAGGATGGCTGCCAGGGGAGGGGTTTAGGGAGAGGGCAGTCATTGGCTGGGGTCAGTATGACCCAGAGACCAGTGAGTGGTTACTACTAAGAAAGACAGATCAGAAACGAAACTGATACTGATTTTTTTCTTTACAGAGAATTCCCAGCCTGACGACAGGGAATATTCATGAGCATTTGAATCCATGCCAGACCCATGCTGGAGAACAACAGTTACAGGTAAGTAACTTGTTCGGTCTTGCACAATGTTTTAGAAATCTTTGTAGCAAAAGTAGAATCAAATGTAGGGTCACAAGCTGTTAGGCCTGTGAGAAGTAGACAATGCAAGCAACTCTACACGAGCAACCGAGACAAGTCTCAACTGAGATCAAACAAGGTGGCACAACAAGAGGTAAGTTCTCTTAGACATTACAGTACCTTTAGGTTGAAGAAAAGTGCAGCAGATGGCTTCTGTTCCTGTGCAGCTCTGGAGATCCTGGTGTTCCCGTGCCTTAGTCGTGGAGACAAGAGGGAGGACTTCTTGGGACTCCTGCACTGCAATGGGACGGTCACCGACCGAAACCGGCCATATTCAAACAAGTGGCACTTCAGTGTTTCAGCTCCTTGCGTCTACTGCAAATAGCAACACTGCAGTTCCTGGCTGTCGAGGTGGGCTTTCCTTTCGTCTGGGGTCCAGCACTCTGTTTAGGTGGCTCAGGCTCGGTCAGACCTGCTTCCTGGGAGTCCGAAGGATCTTCCTGGAGATCTTGGCCACCTTAAGCAACGCACACAATTTAGTGTTCCTCTCCCTGGCTATTCAGTTCCAGCAGCGACTGCAGTGGAAAATAAATCAGCTTTGAAAGGATGTTCAGGTGGCTTACTTTGGAGTTCATTGGTCCCACCAACTCAAAGGGAGAAGTCGTCCTTGCGGAGCTTCTCTGTCGATACGAATTCGGAGCTTCAGCACAGCAGCAGGGCTTCATCGGGCAAACCAACGGTCCAGGAATTGCAGCAGTCATCTCTTCCAAGTTCTTCTTCAGATTCCTTCATCCAGTGGTCGACTCTGCCTTCCGAGCCAATAGCCTCGCCTTTTATGCAGGTTTCTCCCATTCATTGCAGCCCAGCTGTCAGTCACCCAGCAGGGTCGCTGTCCTTGTCGGACAGCAAGCCGGCCAATCACCTAAGAGTGCATTCCTGTCTCCTAGGAGACTAAGCACAGGGAGTTTCGGGCACCTCCCTCGCTTCCGGCCCTGCCAGACACCCTTGAGCCAAAGGCGGACTTCACTCTTGAATCCCGCCAAAGACAAAACTAACAAAGAGACCAAACCTGGTTTGGTGCGCAGAGTAAATCTCAAGAAGGACCT
Organism: Ambystoma mexicanum; assembly: GCF_040938575.1. Taxonomy (NCBI): domain Eukaryota; kingdom Metazoa; phylum Chordata; class Amphibia; order Caudata; family Ambystomatidae; genus Ambystoma; species Ambystoma mexicanum. The sequence continues at coordinate 1,285,360,339 of NC_090934.1, forward strand.
TTCCACGAAGAAATGGCGAAAAAAGAAGACCAGGCCATTTTGACAAAAATGGCACCCTTGGGTGTTTTACTACAGCTGGGAACGCAGCCCGCGGTAAAAGCACACCACGGTAGTTAAAAGTAAACCACTGCCACCAGCCATTCATCGAGGAAGGGTAACATCGAATTGTTACATGAGAAGCTAGACAAAGAAGATACTAAGTAACCCCTCCAGTACCCTATTGTAAGATAGTGTGTGCTGGGTCTATAAAGATACAAATATAAGTAAAGTCAACTTCACTTTACTGCTCTTGGAAACAGTAGTTTATCCAAGAGAAGGTAAACCTTTGGGAAATCTGAAATACTTCCCTGTGCCACTGCACTGAAGGTGCTGTGTGACACAATGTAAAAGATTATGCCTATGGGGTTTGTCATACTCCACAACCAAAAAGAAACACAGTTCAAAACCACATTAAAATACATGAGATATTGGGGAAAAAAGGGTCTCACTCTCTCTAGGTTAAAAATTAAAAGTCCTAAAATCCAGCAAAGTTGCTGGGGGTCTCTAAGGTAGAGAGGAATTAGCTCATTTCTGAGAATTCTCCCTAACAATTGCTTTTACCAGGTTAGCACTAGCTATTCACATTTATTCACGCACTGCATTCACCCATTATAAATAAACAGAGATATTATGGAGGACACCTTGCACTTCAATGCAGCTCAATAATGAGTTAAGGCATTTCGGTTTACTGTCCAGGATAGTAAAGAGAAATGCCTTGCCTTATTCTTGAGCTGCAGTGAAGTGTAAGAGCAAGCGAAATGTAAACTGCACATGGAATGGAACAGATCTCTCCTTCCATAAGTGTGGGGGTGGGAGTAGTGATCAGATAAGAGCCTAGGTTCCTCTCTGTTGTTGCTGATGTGAGCATTACGAGGTTAGGAATTTAGCCATCATAAAACATGGTGTGGGAGAGAGAGTCGCATGGGGAAGGATGTTTTCTGTAAAAATGCAGCCAGTTCCACTTCATGGGGAAAGGGACAGAGAAAATTCTAGGACGCATGTTAAAATGGACCGAGTTACCTACGGCTGTGTGGAGAAAAGGGGTGAACATTGAGCAGTGGAAAGGAATGTAGTGAGAATATAGTGGAAAGGTGCCCTTTCGGCGTAAGCACAAAATGAAAGATATGGTGGATAATACAAAAATATAATAGGTGTAGCCTAGGGAAAGGAGATGAAAAAATGAGCGAGGGCTCAATAACATTTTAGATGAGGCAATTAATATGTAAAAGCGGCTAAAGGTCTGATCTAAGGAGGTGATGGTGGGTGGGGGATAGCTGGTGAGCGCACTCCCCAGTGTGAATTTGTGGGGGCAAAGAAGTGTCCTGAGGATACCCAGGGGGACCCCATAAGACGGTCTTGTCACAGGATCCACAGCCTTTCAAATGTATAACAGGTGCACGCATGCATGCTAACGCAGATGCGCTACGTCGTCAATAAGAGCGTGAGTACACGACCCACAGATTTTGACACACTGGTAGGCTAACCTACCTCTCTCCCAAAGCGTACTACACCATTTATCACGGAGGAGCCAGGTGACCCTATCTCTCGGCCTAAGTGTGCTACACCGTTTAGCACTGAGGAACCAGGCGAACCTATCTCTCGGCCAAAGTGTGTGCTGCCTCGTTTCGCATGTAGGAGCCACTTTTTAATGCAATGTGGCGTCACCCTCTATGCGTATGTGTATGGCAGATTGTGTTTATCCACTCCCTGCCGCACCAGCAATGACGGTGTGCCAGGAGCCACTGGCAATATTAACATGGACGCAGCATACTGCTCACTTGGCTTTGTCAGAGTGGAAGGTGGGCCCACTACTCCGCGAAGTGGGTTGCTTAATTGCCAAACACTATAATTGTATTCCTGGGGCCAGATTATCTATCACTGGTGCTAAAAAGTGAGCAAATACTTTATGAAATGGAGAAAATAGGTTGTGTCAAATATACGTTTTCTAAAAATGTTTGCACTACGGCAAGAAACACATAGATTGTTGTGTTGGCTGTTTGCTGCATAACATGAAAACAAATATTTATTACATGTATCTTCATACTATACAACAAGTATAGTCAATAAAACAGTCTACATAATGGCCCCAATCCGTATTATCCAGGCAGCAAAATTGGTGCTAAATTAATTTGCTCCGTTTTTTCGTACAAGTGCAACGTTTTGGTAATGTGGCCCCTGAGCAGCATGTAGGCTCAGGTGCACCATGCGCTCCGGGGTCCAATATTAATCTTCCCTTGGGTCTCCAGGCCACGAACTGTATTATAAGGATGATTTGTATATGGTATGGAGCTGCCCCACGTTACCCTTGGAGTCCGAACTACGCAGTGAGACCTTTAATTAATGAAGTTGGGAGGATGCCTGTTTTTAAGCCCTCAAATGCATGGTTGTTGGGCATAATAATTCACATCTCTGAGGACAGTTTCGATGGATAGATAATGAACTTGGAATTTCAGTGCAAGAAACTAGCCCACACACCTTGTTAGCAAATTGGAAATTCTTTGTAATGAGAAATATTTTAGGTCAAATAATTTAACTGCATCATATCATCTGCATGCAAGAATATGATTTAAAGTGCAAGGTCATGACAACCTGGTTTTGCATGAGTGAGACCGAGGCTATGCAAAATCAGTTAACGGTTGAAGGAAACGGGGCTTGCGTGGAACATTCCAGAAGGCAGATAGAAGGCAGATAGATTTACCCATAAAACCTTTAATTAACCATAATGGGCGCCCTGTGAAACCTGGCACATTTCCTGGATCGTGTGTAAAGAAGTATTTTCCAGAACAGGCTTTCTCATCTTCCCATATGCCTGTTAGGATGTATTAAAGGTTACGACAAGAGTTACGATTGGGAGTGTATGCACGCAAATAATACGAACAAACAATACAATGCAAATATGAAATTCAACCCAACAAAGGGACTACAATTGCTTTTTGAAATTCAAACTAGCTAAATGCCAAGAGAAGGTTGGTTTACATTTATATTGCATGGTGTACTGAAGTATGCTGATAGTGCCCTTACAATTGTAAAAGGATATTTTAGAAATTCTTTTGGAAGCCCAAGAACATAAATGAAAAAAGATAGAATTTTAGAGCAGAAATTATCAATACAGTGGCCCCATTTCCTGCATCTTCATGTCATGCACACCCTCTACTGTCTCCAGCTTCACCTTTGATGACTCGTTGCTATCGTACTCCTGTGTCTTTCATGGGAATTGTTTAACTCAGTCACTGCTTTTTGTCTCCACATGTTCTCTGCACTGACTGCTATTTTGTAAATGTTTTCTAAGGTTACTGTTGAGGCCCGCACATGTTTTGTCCTGTGAATTTTCTTTCTATATAAAAAGCTGCTCTGGAGAATGCCCCTTGTACTATTTTCTGCTCAACGGAATTCTATATAGTCTCTATCATATGGCCAACTTGTACTTTCGTCCTGACTATGCCTATATCCATTCATGATGTTCTTTTTCTGGGGAGTGTTCTTTAAAGCAGGCACAATTGAGATAGTCAATTTCGCGTCTACCTACAGAACGAATTTGTCCTTCTACAACAGTGTACATCAGAGCTGCACATGCTTGGACGTGTGCAGTGATTACACAGCCTATTTCTACTGCTAGGTATTGTGCTTCTTACGTACCTCAGCTTTCCTCTTGCCCTCCATGTGAGATGATATGCTATGGCATTTATAACGCGCCTATACACAAGTGTTTTATGTCTGTTCTGTTCTGCCTTATCCACACCATCTAATATAGTAACATGAGGATTTGTCTAGTGTTTGGTGTCCTGTCCACCCTTGCCTCTGATCTTGTTCTGCTCCTCAAAATACATTGTGGCTTATGCAATTGGATATTCAATTGACCCTCCCACGCCCTCCCCTCCCCGCCACCCTGTTAACATAATTCAGCACCATGTTGACGACTGCTCCCTCTTTCCCTTATCACACTCAATTTGTACCCTCTTTCATTGGATATTAAACCTACAACTATGGCAACGCCACTTCTGAATACATTGAAAGAGACTGGTCCTCCAGCCAGTCTGTGGCATGCCACTTGTCACCTCATTTTCCTTAGATTGCTATTGATATATACCAGCACTCTGCACCATCTATCTCTCAATAAGCAGTCACTTATTAGCCAAGTTTATCTTCTGATTTACACCCAAGGGTGTTCAAGTTGTTTACCAATAGTGTTATGTTCGGGATGGTATTGAAAGTTTTACTGAAATCCAAATCAGGCTCATCACTTTTGTAAGTGGTCCCCTAATTTCCCTGGCATTGCATCATTCTATTTGTCCTGTAGGTGCTTCCATCTCCATCCCACTTCTACCTTTGCGCCAATTGGTCCACCAAATGGGGACTGCATCAGAAATAGATATTTCTAATACAAAAGGCTTAAAGATATCCCAGCAACGAAAAAGGAATCATTTGAAGAAAGCAATGCATTGCTAGAAAGAAAAGCCAAGACAAAAAAGTATAGCTGCCTAAAAAACAAATATATATATATATATATATATATATATACACACACACACACATATATATATATATATATATATATATATATATATATATATATATATATATATATATATATAGTAGTGGCCGTGTAGTTATGGTTAAGTTGGTGTTTCCATAGAAAGAGCACTTTTTGGGCGGCTTATAACTTCGCTCCCCCTGGACGAATCCTCAGCAAACTTTGCGAAAAAAAGTATATGGGCCACTCTGACATTTTTTTGCAAAGTTTGGTGAGGATTCGTCTAGGGGGGGGAAAAGTTACAGTAAAGTAAAGTTCCCAAAACCTCTTTTTCCCATAGACTGAATGGGGGAAAAACTTTGCGCACGCCTACAGCCCAAACCGCTGGACAGATTTTCACCAAATTTGCAGCAGGAGCAGCAGCTTGGTCCCGAAAGCGTGCCAATCCGTCCATTAGTTTCCTTTAAAATGACCAAAAAGTAGGTCTAAAAAAATTAGTGATATCTATGTCCGCTCCGCGGTCACACTTCCCTGTTCACTCCGCAGACAAGATACCGATTGGCTAAGGGGCTGGCATCATGACCGCGGACATGCAACGTCTTTGTCGATTGGCTGCAGTGAGACGTGTTGTGCGTCAGATTGTATGGATGCGCCCGACATCTTGGATCCGCTGACAGCGTAGCGGCGACCACCGGCAACATGCTATTTCGAAACGCTGTGTCATAGTGCTTGGGGAGGTTCACACAGTAAGAGATGGGTGAAAAACTGTATTTGTTCAGGCGGTAGGTGTTAATGATGTGTTCTCTATGCACGCCTTGTTCGGAATGTTTGTGCGTACAGAAAATGGGGGTTTTAAAAGGGGTAGTATTTCAGTCCGTGCTGCGCACAGGCACCTTGAAACTGTTCTAAGGACACATGTGATGTCAGCCAACATTGCAATTGAGTACATGTCGTTATTACATTTTTTTTTCCTATGGTTGTGCTGTTGATTAGTACGCCGTCATGGGTGTAACATGCTGCGGTGGTTGTGGCCAGGGCCTAGAGTCTTGGATGCATGGCCGTAGGCCATAATTCCAAGACTGTAGGCCCTGCCACAACCACCGCAGCATGTCACACCCATGGATACACCTGTAGTATTGATTATCGATTAGATGGTTGTGGGGAGCGTGTACCGTTTTAGGACACGCGTGATGTCATCGAACATTGTAATTGAGTACATGTCTTTATTACATTATTTTTCCTATGGGTGTGCTGTTAATTAGTACACCGCCATGGGTGTGACATGCTGCGGTGGTTGTGGCCAGGGCCTAGAGTCTTGGATGCATGGCCGTATGCTGTAGGCCATAGGCTGAAGGCCATACTTCCAAGACTCTAGGCCCTGGCCACAACCACCGCAGCATGTCACACCCATGGATACACCTGTAATATTGATTATCGCTTAGATGGTTGTGGTGAGCCATGCACCCAAGAACAAAGTTATAAGCACTGGAGGTATAAGCCACTGCACACCCATACATTGTAATATCTATGAATCTATGAACATATAGGTAGGAGTCTGGCCCCTGGCCAGAACCACTGAAGCATACCACAACTATCGATAGACCCCTACTACTGCACATTACTCAGATGGTTGTGGGGAGGATCTGCGGTCTTCGGTGCATGGCCTAAGGCCATGCACCCGAGAACAAAGTTGTCAACTGTAAAGTTATAAGCCAACATGGACTTTACATAGTGCTTTGGTTGTAGGCAGGACGTACAGTTTTGAGTGCATGGCTGCAGGCTGTAGGCCATACACAGAAGAGTGTAGACCCTGCCCACAAGCAGTGCAGGATATCACATTCATACTTCACACCCATAGATTCGATTATGTATCTGGTAGGTGTGGGCAGGGCCTAGAGTCCTGGGTACAAATTGAGTGCATGCGACAGTTATAATGTTTCATTGTATGGGTGTGTCACTCATGTATAGGCGACCATGGGTGTAATATGCTGCAGTGGTTGTGGCCAGGGCCTAGAGTCTTGGGTGCATGGCCGTAGGCCGTAGGCCATAGGCCATACTTTCAAGACTCTAGGCCCTGGCCACAACCACCGCAGCATATTACAGAAATGGATACACCTGTAGTATTGCTTATGGGTTAAATGGTTGTGGAGAGTGTCTAGAGACTATTAAATGATTGTGGGGAGCGTGTACAGTTTTGGGTGCATAGCCATAGGCCATGCACCCAAGAACAAAGTTATACGCACTGGAGCTATAAGCCACTTCACACCCATACATTGAAATATGTATGGACATACATCTAAGATTTTAGGCCCTGCCCACAACCACTGCAGCTTATCACAGCTATAGATACGCCTGTAGTATTGCACATCACTCAGGTCGTTGTGGGGAGGCCATGCACCCAACAGCACATTTATACGTAGTGTTGTTACAAGCCACAATGGGTGCAATATGGTGTGGTAGTTGTGGCCTGGATGTAGAGTCTTTGGTGCATGGCCACAGGCCATGCACCCAAGAACAAAGTTATAAGCACTGCAGTTGTAAGCCACTATGGATTTTGTACACTGCATACCCATACATTGAACAATGTATGGCCTTACACCCAAGTCTGTAGCCTGTGGCCACAACTACCGCAGCATATCACAGGTATAGGTACACTTGTACTATGAAACCTCATTCAGGCGGTTGTGGGGAGGGCGTAGCGTTTTGGGAGCATGGCAAAAGGCCATGCTCCCAAAACCAACTTTATAAGTAGTGCAATTAGAAGCCACACATGGTTGCTATATGCTTTGCTGGTTCTGGCCAGGACCCAGAGTCTTGGATGCATGGCCAAAGGCCATGCACCCAAGACTGAAGTGATGAGCAGTAAAGTTATAAGTGACCATGGGCATGGTGTGGTGTGGTGGTTGGGTGCCCGCTCTAGTCTCTTGGCTGCATGGCTGCAGACCATGCACCCAAAACTAAACTTAGAAGTAGTGAAATTAGAAGCACCATGGTTTTGATATGCGGCGATGGTTGTGGGTAGGACCTATAGTCTGGGTTGCTTGGCCGTAGGGTGTAGGTGGTAGGTTATACATCAAAGATGCTAGGCCCAGCCTACAGCCACTGCACCATATTACTGCCCTAGATTAGCCGTGTAGATTCACATATGTATGAAATGACTGTATTTGTACTTACTGTTTAATTTGTGCAGAATCCATACATGTTGTACATGACTGTAGTACTTGGCGGAACTAGCCTTTTTAAATTTCTGTGATACAAGAAAAAAGCATGTTAGTGTTTGCATTTTATGAAGACTTATCACATTGTAAAATAAACAGTTTATCTTTTTTATTTACCCTAATATTTAGTTTACAAACCAGTGTACTGTGCATTTTGCTCAGTTTCTGTGTTTGTTTTTCAAATCCTTGGGTCGGGGGGAAAAAATCCTTGTCGGATTAAAAAAAACCTTTATTTGCTATGCTACAACCTATTTCCTTGCTTTCTTTGAGTGTTTCCTTGTTCTTTCTGATTAATGTTATGTTTGTTGCCTTGTTGCCGATTTTTAACAGCAGTTAGATACCTGTTGGCGTATTCTAACTGTGCATTTGTTGTCATGGTTCTGTGGTATTCATTAATCTGTGTCGTTGTTATACACTCTTGGGCAGTTAGATACCTTTTGGCATATTGTAACTGTTTGTAGTCTTTCACTTAATTTTTGGTAATGTTGAAGTACACATTAGTCATTAAATTTTGGCTTTAAGAAGATTAAATACGCATTTGTAAGATTAGCTGGCAATCTCTGCTTTAGAGTAATGGTGCTATCATTACATTCCACCATCCACATTTCTTTTTAATGTATGCAGTGCAGTGACCTGCATTGGTTGTAGCTCCTGCATGGTAGATTATACCTACTGTTGTGAAGGTTTTCTTTCCAAGTGACACTTGACCGTGTGTGAATCCAGTCAGCTTGCATTTGTTTTAAGTACCATCTGCATTATAACGTAGCAGCATAAGTATTATGTACTTACCATGACTTTGTATCAGTAAGGTGGAGCAATTGTCTGAATTGCACATAGTACATAATCTGCCATGGTTTGCATTCTGTACAAGTTGCTGAAATGGAATGGATTCACAATTAGGTATGGATACAAACACAAATCGCTCATTTGGGATTTGTTCCTGTATGACATTGCTACAGAGAGTGCATGTATGTTTCCACATGTATGAAATCTGGAAGATTTCATTTATAGGTATGCTTTTGTTTTCCAGTACTTGTAGTAAGTACCTTAGAAATTCTTGTGGATCTTCTTGTGTGTTTACAGTGAATCTCACCATTCTAGCACAGTAGTCCAATTCTTGTCTTATTCCGTGAACACTGTACGTGTTGTCAGAATTGTTTGTTGCGTTTCTATGAAGGACTAACATTTGCAAACACAATTGGTCTGTACTGTGTAAGTAAATATTGTTAACAATTGGTGGCAATTGAAATAGAATATTCATTGCTACATTTGCATAGCAACTTACACCAGTTTCATTTGAAAATTTGAATGGACCAGCTAGTTCAGTATCTGAGTGCTTTTTCCAGAGTTTCTCTTCCTTCTTTGAAGAAGTACCTGGTTTACTTTCCCTAATAGGTTCTCCTTTGCTTGTGGTAATTGATTAACCTTTACCTTCTTTTGTTTTCTTTGAAGGATTTGCTGCCAGATTCTGTTTCATTTCTGATTGAATTTGTTTTCTTTTACCACATTTTACTTTTTCTGGAACAGGATATTGTTTCAGATGGGGTGTACAGTGAACGCAGTCTGTTGTATTCTAAAATGCAAGGAATATCAGCGTTCACTTTACTTGCATCAAAGTTTATTAGAAATAGACCGTCAAGTGTACGTAAGCGTGATAGTGCTACGTAGCTCATGCCTTCTTTAAAGACTTTGTTTCCTATATCTATCAATGCTTTGTCTAGGGTAAGACCTTGGGATTTATGAATGGTGACTGCATATGCAAGAGTTAGAGAAAATTGTTCTCTACGTACATACATGTCTTTGAAGAGAAGGAATCGAGCAGTTGAGCGCCCTATCCTTTTCACTTCTGAAAGTTTGTCAAAGCGAATATTGACAAACTGAATGTTGTTGTCATGTGGGTATGATTGAAATCCAACAACTGTACCCAATGCCCCATTAACTAGCCCTTTCTCCACTTCAAGGTTACGTTTAAGCATTACTCTACAATTTAAGGATAATTTTAATATTTTTTCCAACCCAGCTGTGTTGGATATTGAATTTTCTAAACTACTTAGTCTTGTTGTGGCTTGCTCACATATGTGTAGTGTCATACCATGTACGTCTAGTTTGTCTGTGGCGCAAATTTCAATTATTGGTTGCATTTCTTTATTTAACATTGTTTCATTGAATTTGGCACAGCTAGCAAGAGTTGGCATTAAGGCCATACAATTTCCATTTTGGTGCGCTAATTGTTCCATAACATCAGTAGCACATGCATTATCACCATAAAGTGCATGAATGTGCCGGTTTTTCAATATTGCTTGTGCTTCCTGAGATAGTACACCAACTCTAATACTTTTTGGGATGTTGGCATAAGTGAGATCTGCAGATTGCCGCATGTTTTCGTTAATTCTCTGTATTCGAAATGTTGCCAAAGGTTGACATTTCCTATGCTGCCAAAAGTTTTACGGCAGGGTTTGTGTCCTACAGTTTTAAAAATAGGTTCACCTTTCACTGGTGTCAAATGTAGAAGATCTCCGAAAACGATAATGTGTCTCCCTGCAAAGAGTTCTTCGTACTTTGTTTTAAGTACTTCTTGCAATATGAGGTGAATCAAAGCCAACATTAGGTTGGAGACCATGCTCACTTCATCTATTAGTAGCATTTTCATTTGCTTTAAGACTCTGCGTAGCTCCATTGCAGCTTCTGCAGAAAATGTGTAATATTCTCCAGCATTGGATCTTTCATGGATTCACATGCTTAGAATATTCCCCGTTGTCAGACTGGGAACCCTCGGTACACTTATAAAGCCGTTTTTCCCTAGGAAAACTTCGACGCTTTTGTGTCTTATCCACGTCATTTTTGGGCTGCCCACGCATGCCCCAATAGGACGTGGCAGTATAAATGCCCCGCCCCCGCGGCTCCCTTCAGATTTCAACAGTCTTCCAAAGTAGTGGGATCACCTCGCGGCATCTACTATTTTGTCAAGGTTGTTTGTTGTATTTTTTCCTGATGTCTGGAAAAGCTCTGTTCCGCCCGTGCACTACGTGCGGGCTGAAGAAAGTGTATGAGGGGGATGGACATATGGACTGCATATATTGTCTACACCCTCACCACTCGGCAGACAAGTGTGACATATGTAAGGGCTTCTCCCAAAAGACTCTTAAAGACCAGAGTCAGCGGTTAGTGGCCTGGTTGAGCGATGGAGCGGGTGCGTACCCGCCTTCGGAGGTAGGCTCCACGCGCAGATTGGCCTCGGCATCAAAATCCTCAGGGGCCCCCTGCCGTTCGGCATCGGCTAAACCCCAGGTGAAGAAACCACACTCAGCGGAGAAGGGCTCGTCTAAAAGCCATTCTGCAAGGGAATCTTCACTGAAGAAAACCTCATCATCATCACCATCTTCGAAGAAGGAGAGAAAAGAAAAGTCAAAATCCTCCTCAGGTGATCACCATAGATCATCCTCAAGTCAAGAGTCTGAGAAACACAGATCAAGTTCAAAAAAGGCGGGAACGACTCAGGGAACTGCGCAGGCACCACCGTTGTCGACGGCGGGGAGATCGTCGACTCCCTCACTACCAATGACGCAGTTGGTTTCGTCTGTTGTTATGCCACAGGTGGTGGCTATGACGACGGCTGGCCCAACTTTAGCCTCGTCGACGGAGATCCCGCAGGAGGCCTGGCGACCGGAGGCATTCGACCGGGTTTTACCGGAATCCTTGCTGCAACAAGAGGCGGCCTTGTCTATGTCCTCTGTGGAAGAGGAGTGTGAGAGGATAGCTGGGCCTGCAGAGCTCGGGTTACAAGGGGTTAGCAAGCTGACTCTTTCCAGCAGAACCAATATCCCAGTTACAACCCCTCTTCTTAACCAGCAGTCTGTTCTATCCACATTAAAGAATCCACATTGTTAAAGAAATTGGACGAGAGATTACCTCAAGTGGCAACTCCGGCCAAATCGAACGTCGTCGAACCTGGCCCTTCCCGTCAGCCAACTCCGACGATGTCGACGGCTGTACCGACGCGTGAGGACCTCACAGGTGCACGCCAGGAGGAAGGAGAGCTGCCGGACTCAGACTCAGACAGAGGGTCCTTATTGGATGCTTTGTTATCCCCCTCTAGGGATCCAACCTGGGAGTCGGAGGCAGAATTCGAAACCCCAAGGAGCCCAGCTCAGCCGTCTCCCCGGGACGACATTGAGTCGTTCCATGCCATGATGAGCAAAGCGTGTACCGAATTCGGATTGGCTCAGGAGGAAGAGAAAAAAGACTGTTTTCTATTCGACCACATGGGAAAGAGAAGGAGGTCGGTGTTCTCAGTACCATGGATCATGTGTGGCAGGAGGGTTTACAGACGATGCGTCATCCTTTCACGGAGCCCGCAATAAAAGGTAGGCTGGAGAAGAAATTTAAGGCTCCAGAATCCACCTCCAAATGTCTATCCTCCCAACCAGCTCCAGACTCGGTGGTGTCAGCGGCTGCGGCAAGAAAAGCAAGGTCCCAACACAAATGCACGACTCCCCCGGAGAACGAGGCCAGGAGACAGGATGCCTTTGGCAAGAAGGTGTTGTCGTTGGGGGCAATGACAGTGAAGGCGGCCAACTCTCTGGCTATAATGGCCAGGTATGATAGAGAGATGTGGCACCGGTTGGCACCCATACTAGAGCATCTCCCAGAAGAACATAGGAAAGCGGCGATGTTACTCGTCTGAGAGGGTTAAGAGGCCTCAAATCATTCTATAAACATCGCTGTGGACCTTGCAGAATCAGGATTTAAGCAAGTCAACACCGGGGTGGTTCTATGGAGACAAGCGTGGCTTAAATGCACCAACTTTAGACCTGAGGTGCAATACAAGGTGCTGGATATGCCCTTTGAGGGAGACCTTCTGTTCGGCGAAAAGGTGGATGAGGCCTTAAAGGGCATGAAGGAGGACTCTGACACAGCGCGTTCTTTGGGTGCCCTCCAGAGTGGAAGGAATTTTCATTCCTTTCGCCCCTTTAGGGGAGCATCAGGGAACTCCCGATTCTCAGCATCAAGAGACAGGTCTTTCAATAGGCCGGCGTACTCCTCGCAGGGCTACAGACGGGCCTCTCAAGCGCCGAAGCGACGCCGAGACTACCAGACCTCCACGAAGCGAACGGGCTACTCGTCGAGAGATAAGCAGGCCAAAGACCAACAATGACGGGCGTCAGAATGTCCTGGGAGGCAGGGTATCGCATTGTGTCGACGAATGGGAGCAAATAACCACAGATCAGTCGGTGCTGGACACTGTAAGGTTTGGACATTCCCTGCAATTCAAGAGCAACCCTCCGCATGTTCCACCAGCGTTTTTGGCTCAACCCCACCTGAGCGTGTTGCAACAGGAAGTAGTGCTTATGCTACAAAAAGGGGCTATAGAATTGGTCCCTGCATCACAGAGGGGTCAGGGGGTTTATTCCCGATACTTCATAGTGAAAAAGCCAAACGGAAAATGGCGTCCCATTCTCGACCTTTGCGACCTCAACAAAATGTTGAAAAGCCTAACATTCAAGATGCTCACACTCCAGGAAGTGATCCGGTCTGTCCAAGAAGGGGACTTTCTGCCGTCTCTGGACCTTCAAGACGCGTACTTCCACATACCAATGCGTCGACGACACAGAAAGTTCCTAAGGTTTGTGGTAGGAGTGACTCACTACCAGTTCACAGTGCTTCCTTTTGGACTAAAATCCTCTCGCAGGACGTTCACGAAATGTTTAGCTCCAGTTACATCTTGGTTGAGAAAGCAAGGCCATCACGTGTACCCGTATCTCGATGACTGGTTGGTGAGGGGATCCTCCTCTATAGCAACTCAAACAGCAGTAAACTTCGAGAAGTCTTTGTTGACTCCGTCGAGAAACTTAGTGTTCTTGGGTGCACAGCGCGAAACCCAGTCGGGGTTGGTGAAGCCATCCGTCGACAGAATCCACAGATTCAATCACATAGCAGGTCAGTGGAGGATCAATACCAAAGTATCGGTGAGGAAATATATGTCGATTCTGGGTGCTTTGGCGTCTTGCATTCCTCTGGTGAACAACTACCGCCTGCTCATGAGGCCAATTCAAGAGTTCCTGGCGGACCGGTGGACCCAGACCCAAGGTCTCTGGTCGGACAAACTGGTTGTTGACGACGACAAGCTCCTACGAGCTCTTCGATGGTGGCAGAGCTTTCAGGACCTATCCAGGGGGGTAAACCCTGCAGGAACCGGAATTTCGCGTGACCATAGTGACGGACGCGTCCTTGACGGGCTGGGGTGCACATATGGGCACTCTCCAAACACAAGGTCGGTGGTCTCAGAGGGAATCGCTCCTGCACATCAACGTTCTGGAGTTGAGGGCAGTGCGCTGGGCCCTAAAATCTTTCCTACCACACATAAAAGGCTCAGTAGTGAGAACATTGACAGACAACACGACAGCAATGTTTTACTTGAGAAAACAAGGTGGCACGCCGCCCGGAACCCTTTCCACCTAGGCTCAGAACGTATGGCATTGGCTCTGAAGCACGATATAACCATTGTAGCTCACCATCTCCCTGGAGTAAGGAACAAGCAAGCGGACTCCCTCAGCAGGAAAATGGACCAAATACACGAATGGGAGATAGACAGTCTTCAGTTATCGAAGATCTTCAAGAAGTGGGGGCAACCTCCTCTGGATCTCTTTGCAACGAAGGAGAACAAGAAGTGCGAACTGTACGCCAGCAAGTGGCCACAGAAGGGCTCTATGGGGGAAGCGTTCTCCTTCCGTGGACAGACATGTTTCTCTACGCCTTTCCCCCGTTTCCTCTCATACGGAGAACCCTGCAATGGATTTGCAGATACAGGTGTCGAGTCATCGTAGTGGCTCTGTATTGGCCGAGACAGGCGTGGTTTTCCGACCTGTTTCAACTTTCATTAGAGCAGCAGATAACATTTCGGAAAGCCCCGGACCTCCTGTCCCGGGACAAAGGGACAGTGTGGCATCACGACCCGGACAGTCTCAATCTGGTGTCCAGACATTTGGTCGACCTAAAACTGGTGGAATGACATTTGGTCGACGCAATTTGGTCGAAAACCAAATGGTCGAATTTTTTTTAATTATATATTTATTTTTCGGGTTTTCGTTTTTTACAAAAATGGGTTTTTAGAAAAAAAAGGGGGTTGGGGGAGGACCCCCCAAAAAAAAAAAAAAAAGGTGAAAATAAAAAAAATAAAAAATTCGACCATTTGGTTTTCGACCAAATTGGTTCGACCATTTGTCTGGTCGACCAATTTTTTTCGACCAAATGTCTGGTAACCTCTCAATCTCACAGCTTGGCTCCTAACTTTTCGGAGTTTGGTGCCCTAAGTATTTCATCGGATTGTCGGAGAATCCTGCAGGCCGCACGGGCCCCTTCCACAAACACGTCATATGCATGCATACAAGTGGAGAAGATTCTGTGGCTGGTGTCAAAGTCAGCTGGGATTGCACCCCTTATATGTAACTTCGGAGCAGCTTCTCCCATATCTGCTGCATTTGGCGAAGAGCGGATTGTCTTTTTCGTCGATAAAGGTGCACCTAGCGGCCACCTCAAGGTTCACGAGGAAAAGGCAGTCGTCTCCCTTATTTAGTGATAGGCTGATAAAACACTTCATGAGGGGTCTATTCCAGACATTCCCGCCGATTAAGGGTTTTCCACCGACATGGAGTCTTAACTTGGTGTTAGCGGGGCTAATGAAAGCTCCCTTTGAGCCGATGCCTTCCTCGTCTATGAAGTTCTTATTGTGGAAGTTGGCTTTTCTAATAGCTATTACGTCAGCTAGGCGGCTCTCTGAGATACAAGCATTGGTCATAGATCCGCCGTACTTGAGGTTCTTTAAGGACAAAATGGTGCTGTCGACTAATCATCATTTTATTCCAAAAGTGCATATGGTTTATCATAAACATTCGTCAATTGTTCTACCTACCTTTTTCGCAACTCCTTCATCGGCTGCAGAAAAGGCCCTCCATACTTTGGACGTGAAGAGAGCTCTGAAATTCTACCTTCATCGGTCTCAGCAATTCAGAACTACGCAGCAACTGTTTGTGGTTTATGGCCCGTCGACGAGAGGAAAGGCAATCTCAAAACAAGGACTAGCTAGATGGGTCTCGTCGACGATTGCTTTTTGTCACTCCAAGGCGGGAAAACCGCTAGAAGGACGTCCCAGGGCTCATTCCACGAGATCAACTTCGTCCTCGGCGGCGCTGTGGGCAGGGATTCCGCTGACAGACATTTGCCAAGCGGCGTCCTGGTCGGTGCCACACACGTTTACCCGCCATTACTGCCTTGAAAGGCAACATGCGGACGATGTGCAGATGGGAAGAGCAGTCTTGCGCCATCTGTTTCAGTGAGGTAAGCCCCGTCCAGTGGGAATGACTATATATATATATAGGTATATAAAGTGTGTGCTCATAATAATGTTAATTGCATTATCACCGTCATATCAGAGTTACTGCTGTGCAATCTATTCTAAGAATAGTTTCTTCCCTGTAACTCCATTTCTCCAGCATTGGTATCTTTCATGGATTCACATGCGCCCGCCGGCCTCCCCTGAATGCAATGTACATGCAGTATTCCCCCATGCTACTTTGGAGGGGTTAAAATCTGAAGGGAGTCCCATCAGAATAGGAAGGGGCACTAAACAGGGATGCCCCCTGTCGCCCCTGCTGTACGCAATTTTTCTAGAACCACTGTTGGCAAGAATCAGGGCGACTCCAGACATAAAGGGAATAGAAATGGGAGGCCAAACACATAAAACAGCAGCTTACGGCGACGATATGATATGATAAGTCATGAGCACCACAATGGATATCTGGAACAGAGCCACCAAGAGAGAAACCCTCACGATAGACCCCGCTCCTTTCATTCCAATGTTTGACATCCCAGACTTCCCCCCAGGGGTAGAAAAAGGCTCTTTCCAGAAATGGACGGACGCAGAGTGCACGAAAGTGGGAGACATGTTTGAGGGAAGGCAGATCAGATCCTTCACAGACTGCCAGGATCTACTAGGCCTCACAGAGAAAGACAGATATCAGTACGAACAGATCCACCACTGGCTCACCACACCTAGAATCACAAAGGCGTTGACAAGAGATCCCACCCCTTTTGAGACCTACATTCTAACCCAAATGGGAGAAAAGAAATTTGTCTCCACACTCTACAAATTCATCAACGCCCAAGAAGAAAACATCACATGGCTCTACATGAAAAAATGGGAAATTACGCTAAGAAAACAAATCCCGAGGCCTCAATGGACATTTCTGTGGCAAATAATTCCCAAGTAGACACGTGCAATACAAACAAGAGAAGCCTGGACCAAAGTGATGATTCAATGGCACTACACCCCGGAAAGGCTTCACAAAATGTTCCCAACAACTCAAGACAGCTGCTGGAGGGGATGTGATGCCGTGGGCACATGGAGACATATATGGTGGGACTGCCGGGCACTACAGCAGTTTTGGGCGGAAGTGAAAACTCAAATGCAAGAAATGGTGAAGGGAACGGACAACCTAGAAGAAGAAATCTGGATGTGCGACATGTGGCCCCCCAGAGATAAAACTCCCAATAAATCATAAAAGCGAAACTTCATGGGGTTCCTCATAGCAGCCTGGCTGGCAATCGCACAAAAATGGAAACAAAAGTCCCCCCCATCCACACAAGAATGGCTCCACAGGATATGGACATATGTAGCGATGGAAAGACTCACATACAACCTCCAAGGGGACAGACAGCGTTTTGCTACAGATTGGGGAGACGCCATAAATTACCTCCAAAGTGACTATATGCTACAATGGTGTCCACATAACATTTGTATCTTAGATATGTTTACAAGCTGAACCCGAAGCCTTCATGGGACACTAAGGACTGCAGAGATACTAATACCGGTAGGGAGGGAGGGGGGCGGGAAGGGAGGGTTTTGGGGACTATGTTGAGTCCCGATGTTAATGTTTAAGAAATGCCAATAAAATTTATTTTAAAAAAAATCTGAAGGGAGCCGCGTGGGCGGGGAATTTATACTGCCACGTCCTATTGGGGCATGTGTGGGCAGCCCAAAAACGACATGGATAGGACACAAAAGTGTCGAAGTTTTCCCGGGGAAAAACGGCTTTATAAGTGTACCGAGGGTTCCCAGTCTGACGACGGGGAATAGTCTAAGCATGTGAATCCATGAAAGATACCAATGCTGGAGAAATGGAGTTACAGGTAAAAACTATTCCCGTCTAATTTGTTTTGGTGTTCTACTGGAAGCAGTAGTAATTGGTGTAAAGTGACACTGCCTATGTTGTAGGCAGCTAAACCTGTGGGGGCAGTTACAACAGCTAACAGTTTGTTGTTTGTCAATTGCTGAAGGAACGTGCTGATGATTTTGATTAAGAATGTTTTTCCTGACTCAGCTTCACAACTTACATAGAGCAGTATTGGTTTGTAATTTTGGCAGGTACATTCTTCATTTTCATGTTGTACACCATGTGCAATTTGTTTTGTTACGTCTTCAAAAATGGTGCACTGACCTTTGTTAAGTTTTGTGTGTTGTACAGTGAAGTTTTCTATATTTTTATGATAGTGACACATGGTGTTTTCAACTTCTGTCATAGCTAATTCCTCCTCATTTACTATTAGTGGCTGTCCTAGTGGTTCTTGACTTCCTGTTACAGAAGGTTGACTACTGTCGGAAGAATCCTTATCTAGTTGGGCCTGAAGTTCTTCTTCGTGTTGCTGTTCATTGCGCAACATTGTTTTGTACTGCGTAAAGTTCACATCAGTGATAGCGCTTTCATTTGCTTTGAAAGCATCTTCATAGCAGTCATAGTTATCTAGTATCTCTTCCTCTTTTCTCCATGGTTTAAAAGGTTGTAGCAGAGACATGTAATATAGTTCTTTCTGTTGAGGAGTTTTTAATGACAATTTAACATGATTAATTAAGCTTCGTTTGGTAAGTTTCACTAAGCTGCCTTCACAATCTTTGACTCCATATCTGCCTTTGCTTTCATCAGGTTTTATATTATTTTTGTATGCAAAGTTTTGAGCTATGCGGTATAGACACATGCTTTCCAAAGTGGTACTCCTGTTTGGATAGTATGTGTCCAGTAAATTGTTTTTTAAAATGTCTTGGCTGTTGGGTTCATTTCTGGCAATTGTTTATATGTCCTCATATGATTTCGGAACTCTTTTTCTAGATTTAGCAGGACCAAGTCTTAGCGATACTATGTTGTCTGATTTTCCGTACAAAGCAGTACCGGTTAAACGATCTGCCGCTTCATAGGCCCCACATTCTCTATGAGAGAGCATTTTTATGCCTAGGCTGTACAATTTCTGAGATAGTGTTTTGTCTGACGATCTCATCCCAGAGGTCTTGAAACTCTGTTTTTTCTGCTTTTGTTATGTAGGCTGTAACATATCGTGCAACAGCAGTTGAATTGTCTGCAATGTACTGCACATCTATGTTTGCATTCCATAAGAGGGCAATGATTGCATTGTAATCATTGATAAATTTAGATTCCTCGGTTCTTCTTATGTAATACGTGTTCTTAGGTGATTTACCTTTCACACTATGTTGAACTGAAGACATGAAGTTGTTCACTTCACCTGTTTCTGTAACTGGTCTAGGGAAACCAACCCGACATTTGATATAGTATTTCCCTTTGTTTTTGTTTTTGCGCCGACAATATTTGCCACATTTGTGTCTTTGAAATTGTAAAATCTGCCCGCGCAGGTCACTATGTGTCCGTTTTGAAGGGATTTCACAAGTGACATATTTTTGGATGAACTGCAAAACAGTGGCATCAGTGTCGTGGCCAAATTTAGGTGCACCTTTAATCCATAAAAGCATTTGAATATGTGGTGCTCCTCTCGCTTGGTATTCTTTTCTCCAAAAGAAGTGCTGCACTTCTCCGAGGGGAGGAACAGTTTTATTGCAAATAAAGTGTAGCATCGCAATGAAATGATGATGGAAATATCTTGACACATTAACTGGATCTAGAGAGCAAAGTTCTCCAGGTGTTAATAAATGTATGTTGGTTTTGTTGTTGTTTGATATGCGCAGGAACTCATGTAAATCTTCCCATGCATATTCTGCATAACTTAGTGTAACAGACCAAGTCGGTGGTCCAAGGTTTCTGATCATGCAACGCACGTATCCGTGCCGTCGGAACCAGTATTCTTTTGTACCACGCATGTTTGCAAACAAATTTGTTATACTTGATTGTAAACCCTCATCTTTTTCTTGTTCTTTTTATCTTAATTGTGTAGCTGACATATTTTGAAAGTTGGTTCCAGAGTTCAAAATGTGTGCAACTGTGTAACATAGGGTTGCTAGTTCACTTTCAAAAAGTAGGTGGAATATCTATTCCACATTTTCTCTAAACCTGGGATCTTGCGAATACATTCGTAATGAGCGGTATTCTGATGCCGTAGTCTGAGTGGGTCTATCATCGTATCTTCCACCTTTGCCAGTAGGAAATAGCAGTGGAAAAGCACTTGCTTCTATAATTTTTTCCCATATGCTCATTGGTGAACCTTTGGTTTGTCGCATTTGGTAAGTTTCTAGTGCATCATCTCAGCTTTCATTGGAATGCAATGGATGAATTGTGTACTGGTCCAAAAGAGTGGATGCTGCCACAGTATCAAGAAGTTCGAATTGTCCAGTTTTTGATGACTCTTCAATTATTTCAGTTGTTTCGCTTAAGCTTTCTTCAATATTTATTTCCTTGTAGTATTCGTTATTGTCTTTCAGATATTGCAAGGCTTGTCTAACTTTATGTAAGTCCACCAGTTGTTGCCAATTTTTTTTGTCTTTTGTTGGTACACCATTTACCAAGACAATTAAAGAATGCTCTATTGAACGTTGCACTCCTAGAGTGTGTACATTTTCTGTTAGATCTAATGGCAAATAAACTACTTTGCCACGAATGCCTTTCACCAATTCAGAGGGAGGTCAGTTTGCTGTTTTTGGGTGAAGGCGAATAATTGCTTGAAATGGGTGAACTGTTTGAATTATGATGCTCTCATACAAATTGAGTTCTTGCAGGGTTTTTGGTAGTTGGAACAATTCCAAATTATTTGTGATAGCACGTGAAGGAGTTTGGTTGCTTTCTAGTTTTGTAGTGCAGTAACCACAACATTTAGGGGTTCACTTATTTGATATTTGTTTTCGGCTAAAATGTAGAGAGCTAATTCAAACCATTTGGGATCTTCATTGTCTTCTATATTGTATGCTATGTCTATATTTTTTGTGTTCCTTTTGTAAAATGTTCTGCGGCAACACACACACACACACATGGTTTGGTATTTCAGCCGATGCACTTTTAAATTTTAGTATTTCTTTTTTGTATGTGTGTAATAGAAGGTTGCTCTGTGCAGAAATGTTGCTAGTCTGTTCTAAAACTATTGCATTTTGTAGGTGGCTTTCACTTCCAAAATATTTTGTCTGGATACGGTCAATTTCTTCTTGTCGATATTTGGGTGTACCATGCAGAAGAGTGTTATTTAAATTGGCTAATTCTGAAGCTGGACGTTTAGCATAGTATATTTTATACACTATATTTCTTACACTTGAATGATGTATTGATATCCTTTTGATATCATGGAAGGTGCTTTTGCAAATAGGTCCAGAAATGCAGGCTAATGAATGTCCTTGTAGTCCTGTGTATTTGCGCACTGGACAGATATCCATATTTTGCAGCACTTTCATTTAATTTTGTCTTTACCTTTCACATACTGTTTGAGGAACTGACGTAACAATTTGAAAGATTTGTTAGGAATGGCACACATTGATGTGCATGGCCATTTGTATACTGGACGGTCTGCTTCAGTCAAATCAAGAGATAATTCTGAGTTTTCAGGGGATACTTTTCTAAGCAGTGTTTCTTGTTCCATGATGCTATTATTGATTTTTTCATACCCTCGTCCACTGCTATGGATGGCAATTATGTTTGTTTGATTTTGTTTGTATGCTTCTTCATTAAAATATAGTTCTGTGGTTGTTGTGTGACTCCATTCACCTCCACAAATATGTAAGAAGTTATTTTTGTTCACATTCTGTTTGTTGATAAGTTTCTTCTGTAGTTTGGTACTTAGTTTTGTTAGTGGTTTCATTCTATTTAACACTAATATAAACAATTTCCTTTTGAGAATGATTGCACTGTCCACGAGAGCTTTTAGGATTAATTTTCGACGGTAGGTTTTAAGGGTTGAGGATGATTTCGGTCCTCTTATTAGATTCTGAAGCACTCTGTGGCGAAACATTTTTGCTAAAATACTTTTTGTACTATAGGTTCTTGTTACTATATCAGGATTAATAGGAGCATTGGTAGCAGATTTGTTAGCCGATTTTTTGTGAAGACTTGTGTTTCGTGTCACATTTTGTTAGAGGCGGTAAAGTTTCGGTAGTTGAAGCTTCCTTTGTTTTGGTAAACGACTGTATTAGCTGTTTTGTTCCAACATTCTCTACAAACTCTGTTACAGATGGATGGTTAGGTTGGACACTTTTCTTTTTATTTGCTCTACTTCTCCGTTCCTTTCTGCGGACTTGCTTTTTGGTAGGCATTTTTTGGGGTCTGTTGAAAAAAAGAAGGCATGGTTTGGTCTGTTGTACAATGTATGTGTGATGTGTGCATGCGTGCATGAGTTTGATGGGCAAGCTGTTTGTGGTGGTGTGTGAATGTGCATTAGCCTCTGACAATGATTTGGGAAGGCTATTTTTCTGTTTGCATACTACTACAATGTGCTTCAGATGACATTAGAAAGTGGGCTAGTGGTGTGAAGAAGCATTAATAGTGAACGTAATAGCATAAAATTGAAATAGCTATTTGTTTTCTAGTACTACCATTCTAAGGGTTCGACCCTCGAAGGGAGATGTCACCACAGCAATCGGGAGCGTTTACTTTTTCTCATACGACCGCATTGGAAGTAGCATTTATGTAGGCGGTACACAGTAAAAAATTGTGCCATTTTCTAATGGAAAATCGAGTTTTGCACTAAATAGGGAGCGTTGTAACATATTTATAGGTAATGCGGGAGACAGTAAGAAGTAGTGCGGTCTGTCAATGAAAAATCAGACATCTTGCACTTAAAAGGGGAAGCTTTGGTATGTATTGGCTATGCAAATTTAGTGGCATTAATTTGTTTAAATGAAATCATAAGGGTTGTACATGTTCTCTGATTAAAATATGCATACCTGTACTTTATACGCATGCATGTGCGCATGCATGGAGCTGTACGTAGAAATCCTCGACACTTGCAGAGTAGTTTTTGAAGAAGGTGCTTTGCAATGATATGTGACTTGCATTCAGAGTGATCAAAAGTATATTTGAAGTGCGAAATTTTGATGGCACAGTTAGATGTAGGGATGTTTAATGTGATTGGTGGATGGTTGTGTGACTGCTTAGCTGTGTTCAATGAGGAAATGGATTCGCGAGTGATGTGGAAAGGGTAGAAGGACTGGATAAGAGTTACGTGCCGCACGTAGACAACGCTTGTCCGGGGGTAGGGCGTGGCACATGCGGGTTTCTACAGCAAATCCAGCCTGGAAAGGGGACTGTGGGTATCAGCCAATCAGATGATCACATTGTTTTTTTGTGTCGAAAGATGGTGCGTATACTGAAGATGGCAGAGGCGCAGAGTGTCAGGGTTTTGGTCCTTGGAGATATTTTTGTGCATGATTTACAGCACTATGCCGAAAGTAGGCATGTGGCACATCATTTTGATGTGAGAGGAGTGGAGGTGGTGTGGAGCGCTGAGACTGATCGCAATGTTGCGGCAATTCTCCAAGTTTGCACTGAGATGCGTACAATGACCACTCCTCATGTGGTACTTTTGCACTACGGTGCTTTCCATTTGGGCTGCGTGAGTTCCCGTAGTTTGTTGAAAGATATGGAACAGTTGGTTTAAGCAGTCATGAACATCTTTCCAACTGCGAAATCAATTTTTTCTGCGTTACTCTCTAAAGGAAAATGGGACAATAGTTCTGTTTTCTGTCCTGATCAAAGTATTGGGAGGTGTAACATCAATCGCGGCATGCGTGCTTTAATGTTACGCGCTGGTATGTTTTTCTGCAGCCACGAGAACATTGTTCCCAGTAATGCGGCTTATTTTGAAGCAAATGGCGTTGTGTTATCTTCTTTGGGAAATACCATGTTCTTTTGGAATGTGAGGCTTGCTTTGGAGAAGGTCTGTAATGGTTGTAGGAGTAAAGTAAGAGCAACATGTTTTTTTTAAAACAACAAAATAACAGGTGTCTGTAAGGTGTTAGGCAGAAACCTGTGCAGTTGCCTCTGGGACCACTGCAAAAGATTTAAGACTAAAGGTGGTTGGCAGTAAACCCAATTGGTAGCAATCTGTACCACCCAGATTTACCTGGTAGCTGTGGCTGAGCATTCAGACTTCTCTCAAGAAGAGTTGGGCAGTATACAGAGTATTCACAATAGGTCAAAAGAACACAGTAGAACAAGCAAACACTGACCAGAGCTTGGTATAAAAGAGATATAATTATTTATTTAAAAACACATCTAGTTAAACACAGTGGCACTAATGTTAAGCAGTTCAGAAACACGGTCACTAAAAGATATACACTCCCTTCAACGATTATTAGACAAGTCTTAAGTAAGGCAACACTTATTTTCAGACAGCGGTGAGCGCTTAACGAAGATGGCACTCTAATCAATCGGTTAAAAAGGGAGAGAAAGGCAGAGCAAAGATAGAAACAAATCCCAAAACTTTCGGAAGAACACAGTAGGAGAAGAAGGCAGGTTAAAACCGTAAAGTCAAAGTTAACAAGGCCGGACCCACTTTAAGAGGCTCCGATCGAAATGTGTCCAAGGTCACACGGTTAAAAGTGCCCAAAAGTCTCGCAATAGTTTCAGAAGGAGTTGGATCAACAGAAAGGGACCAGTTAGATGGTCAAGGCGGCCAGCCCAGTCCAGAAGGTTATGGTATTATTGTTACCTTGTAGCAATCTTTAGAAAGGGAGGCCTGGCGGACACGGTACCTTATAATGGTGAGAACGCTCCAGCGGGGGCAGTTGTTCCTGGCAGCGGGTGCAAGTCGGTGCTTCGTCCGGAGGAATAGAGGATCTCATCGGGGAGGAAAGCAGGGGTCCGTTGCACTGGCAGGGAAGAAACCAGCCGCAGAGTTCTCAATTAAAAGGAGCGGTCCTTTTATTCGCGGTCCAGGGGCCAGTGGCTATCCGGTTGCCGGGGTGCTTGGCACGGGCAATTCGACCACACGACGTCCTGGGATGCGAGCAAAGAAGGTAAACTGGTTGTGCCCACAAGTCAGGGGAAGGTGTAACGCTCACCTGATTCCCGCAGAGGCGCCGGTCTTGACTGGGTGAATGCCGTATCTTCAAAGGTAATGTGTAACACACGGTTGGCTCTTTGGGCTGGACCTCTGTGCACTGTATGTCTGACTCGAAGAGTGAGATGTCTGCAGATAGAAAATATGGGATTAATGAACTGGGGTTATTGGGTGCCTCTCTCCTCTTCCCTTTCTCTTCTCCCGTAGAACCCCAAAGGTTAACGCCCTCACCTTAGGTAAGTGAACGCCAAGCTCTCCATCTGCCTCGGGGCAGGGTGCCGTAACCAGTTTCTTCACTGGATAAGGGTGCAGGCCTCTTGACCTCAGAGGACTGCTGTCCGTCGTTAACTGCACGAACGGTAAGTTCTAGGCACTTCAAATGTCTTAAAAGTCTTTAGTAATGATATCTCTTGTTTTGCAGGGTTCCGGCGATGGCGGATGGCGGGCTGATGAGAGTTGAGGATCAAACCCGCGTGAGGAATAGAAGCGCCTGGAAGCACGTAAGTAAGCGCTTGTTGCCGGCTTCACGATGCGCACTAACTGTCCCTTTTATCTTGCAGATACAAGTTCGGAGCTTTAGAGAAGCTGAAGGGTGCTGGAATACCCACTGGATTCGGCGTGGGAAGGAGTAATGGCACGTGAGTAATAAAGTTGCCCAATGTCTTTAAACGCACCTTCTTTTGTCTTTCAGATGCGGGATGCAGCGCCGAAGGCCTCCGGAGCGTGCGAAGAGCTGGTAAGCTTTTGTCTTTCAGATGCCGGAATGCAGCGCGAAGACCTCCGGAGCATGCGAAGAGTAGGTAAGCTTCTGTCTTTCAGATGCCGGAATGCAGCGCGAGGCGTTGGTGACAGCCGATGGACCAGGTAAGAGATGCGCTGCCACTGAAGACCGTAGTGCTAACCTGTTCTTTCTTTGTCTTTACAGGTGCTGCTGAAGACTGGATTCCAGGATGGTAAGCCTTTGTTCCCTTAGGCCCAGGATCAGAAGCAGAAGACACGATGAGCGTTCTGCTGCAGAGAATGCAGAATAACGCAAAGCAAGATTCATCCATCGGGTGTGGTTTAAATAGCCTCCTGTAGTGCTTAGGTGTCTCCTTCCACAGCCTCGCCTAGGTAAGAAAAGAGTTCCTGCTTTCCAGAAGAGTTCCAGTGTTCTGAACCTAGGGAGTGGCTCCTGCCCCACCCAACAGGAAAAGTAGTCCCAAACAGAAGAGGATCAGGGGCTCAACTGGCAGGTAAGTAAGCAGCATGGTCTGCTGCAGGTAAGTCCACCCAAGCATTATGAGCCCGGCGCTTCCAGCGCTGGGACTGGGCATCTTTATGAGCCTGGTGCCACTGGCGCCAGAACAGGGTCCAAAAGGTCCCAATTGGGACTGGCTGGCACTCGGAACCGGGGTTATGGGTCTGCTTCCAAGGGAGTTGGGCAAGTCCTGATCTTTTGGAAGCAGAGATCATGACAGCACCCCCCCTCAAGGCCCCTCCCAAACCGGGCCTCTCCGGGGGTTTGGGCTTGTTAGGAAATGTTCGATTAAATCTTTTGATTAGACGAGGCGCGTGGACATATTCTGCAGGTTCCCAGGATCTCTCTTGGGGACCGTAGCCTTTCCAGTCAATCAGGTAAAATAGTTTAGATTTGGAGATCTTGGAATCCAGGATGCTTTTGACTTCAAACTCGAGTTCTCCATCAACTAGAATAGGTTTTGGAGATTTAGTTAGTCGGGTTTGAGGTTGCAAGGGTTTTAATAGAGAGACGTGGAAGACCGGATGTATCTTCATGTGAGGGGGCAAGTCCAACTTGACCGCTACTGGATTTACTATGGTAGTGATGGAATAGGGACCAAGGTATCTTGGGTTGAATGTGCGTGGTCCTTTTAGGGGTAGATATTTGGTGGATAACCAGACTTGATCTCCTACTTGATATTGAGGGGCTTCCTTCCGATGTTGGTCTGCTCCTTTCTTGTATTGTTCTTTAGCCCTCTGAAGGTGAGAAACGGCTTCCTTAAAGGCTTGGGTGATTGTAGAATGCAGGTAGTCTACTGCTGGTGTTCCAAGATCTTGGAGTGGATCCAACTCCGAGGTTCGAGGGTGACTACCGTATAAAAGAAAAAACGGGGTCTTCCCAGTTCCCGAGTGGACAGAGTTGTTGTAGGCATATTCGGCTATCCAAAGGATATCTTTCCAAGTTTCTTCAGTTTGTTGTAGCATGCAGCGCAAATACTGTTCCAGAGTTTGATTGGTCCTCTCGGTTTGTCCGTCGGTTTGAGGGTGGTGGCTGGTCGAAGGTCTCACATCAATTTGAGCCGACCGACAGCAACTTTGCCAAAAATGAGAAATAAATTGACTACCTCGATCCGAAATTAGAACTGAAGGAAAACCGTGCAGTCGGACGATGTTTTCGAGAAATTCTCGGGCCAGAGTTGCTGCTGTTGGTAAGCCTTTGAGTGGAATGAAAGGCGCCATCTTGGAGAATAGGTCCACGATTACTAGGATCGTATTGTATCCGGAGCATGGAGGTAGATCGGTGATGAAGTCCATAGAAAGCATATGCCAAGGGTGAGGTGGGATGTCAATAGGGCGTAAGAGGCCGGCTGGTTTTTCCTTTTGACTCTTGTTTTGGGCGCATAGTCCACAGGACATTATAAAGTCTCTGATATCTTTTTTCCAAGACGGCCACCAGAAGTAGCGCTTGATCTTTTCCGCGGTTTTGGCCATACCGGGATGTCCTTCCATTAAAGAATCGTGATAACAAGAGATTACCTTTTTCTGTAAGTCTGTGCTGGGCAGGTATAACCGTTCTTGGAAATATAATAGGTTGTCCTTCACCGTAAAGTCCTTTCCCTGTAGATGCCAATTCTGTATGTCTGCTGGAGTTACCAGTAGCCTGGCTTTATCCTTAACTTCCTCTATGGATTGTGTGGCGATTACACCCAGAATTCTTTGTTCGGGAATGATGGGTACAGGTTTAGGATTGATCAAATGTTCTTCCACTCCCATCCGAGAAAGGGCATCAGCTTTA
The DNA here is from genome assembly GCF_040938575.1 of Ambystoma mexicanum. Classification (NCBI taxonomy): domain Eukaryota; kingdom Metazoa; phylum Chordata; class Amphibia; order Caudata; family Ambystomatidae; genus Ambystoma; species Ambystoma mexicanum. The sequence goes on from NC_090934.1 coordinate 1,285,388,357, forward strand.
CCGTTTTTTTGTACCAGGTCGATAGGTAATTATGAAGTCAAACTCGGCAAAGAATAGTGCCCAACGGAGTTGCCTAGAGGATTGAGCTTTTGCGGTTTTCAAATATTGCAGGTTTCGGTGATCTGTAATCACAGTAACGGTGTGTCGGGCCCCCAGAAGATAATGCCGCCAAGCCTTAAAGGCGGACTTGATAGCTAGAAGTTCCTTATCAGTAATAGTGTAATTGATTTCAGGAGGTGAGAATTTGCGGGACCAAAATGCCACGGGATGCAACTGATTGGTTACTGGGTCCTTTTGTGATAGAACTGCCCCCATGGCAAGGCTCGAAGCATCAGTTTCATCGATGTAGGGGAGTTCTGAGCGAGGATGTTTTAAGATCGGTGCAGAGATAAATCTAGTCTTCAAATTCTGGAAAGCTTGTTCCGCCTCGGTAGACCATACAAAACGTTTGTTTTTCTTTAACAAGGCGGTGATGGGCTGGACTATTCGAGAGAATTCGGGGATAAACCTGCGGTAAAAGTTAGCTTTGAACACCTTTTACGGAGGATGGCGATGGCCATTTGAGAATTGCATCGACCTTCTTTGAATCCATACGCACTCCGCTAGGTGATAATATGAATCCCAAGAATTCAACTTCAGTCACGTTGAAAACACATTTTTCCAACTTAGCGAAAAGTTTGTGTTGACGCAATCTCTCGAGGACCATTTTCACGTGTTTCCGATGTTCAGTTTCCGATGAAGAATAAACGAGGATGTCGTCAATGTAAACAACAACACACACATCTATGAGCTCTCTGAGGACATCGTTCATAAAATATTGAAAGGCGGCCGGGGCATTGCAAAGTCCGAAGGGCATGACCTGATATTCAAATAGCCCATACTTGGTGCGGAAGGCCGTCTTCCATTCATCGCCCTCTTTTACTCGTACCAAGTGGTAGGCTCCTCTAAGATCCAGATTTGTATATATGCATGCTTTTCTGACTTGGTCCAGGAGTTCAGGGATCAAAGGTAACGGATATCTATTCTTAACGGTGATCTGGTTCAGGGCGCGATAATCTATACAAGTTCTAAGGTCCCCTTCTTTTTTTGGAACGAAGAACAAAGCTGAGGAAGCAGGGGACTTGGAAGGACGAATAAACCCATTCGCTAGGTATTGATCCAGGTATTGTCGGAGGTGAAGATTCTCAGGCTCGGTGAGGGCATAAATTCTACTACAAGGAGGAGTATATCCAGGTATCAGGTCTATCTGGCAGTCATAAGACCTATGAGGAGGTAGAGAGTTAGCCTGATCCTTCCGGAAAACATCTTGGAATTCTAGGTATTCGGGAGGTAACTGGGGAGCCTCCGAAGAAATTGCTGCCAGTGCAACACCAGGTCGAGGGTGACAAGTAGAGACACATTCTGGAAACTGAACCGTTCTTGCTCGCCAATCGATCTGAGGATTGTGCTTCTCTAACCAAGGAATTCCTAGAATAATCTGGAACTGAGGGGCCTTGATCACATCGAACACGATCTTCTCATGGTGTCCATCTTGACTTACTAGCGTCACTTCTTGGGTGGTATGCGTTACTGGTCCGGAGGCTATCTCCGTACCATCCACCGTAGTAATGACGTCCTTTACAGCCTTTGGCCAAAGAGTCAGATTCATCCTCAAAACCATTTCCTGATCCACATAATTGCTGATGGCACCGCTGTCGACGTAAGCTTCAATCGCATGTAATCGATCCGGATGTTCAGGGCTAATGAGGACCATAGGTATCACGAAATGCGAGGTCACGGAACTGGTCTTAACGCTCGGCAAGAGGACCTTTATTCTTTTCGGGCGAGGTCGTTTACCTGCTCAGAGTTTGTGACCCTGGTAACTGCAGCTCCTACTGCCTTCTTGGCTGGTTTCACCGGACAGTCTCGAAGAAAGTGCCCCGAGTTTCCGCAATAGAGACATAATTGCAGCTGTTTTCTCCTTTCCCGCTCTTTTTGTGTTAGTGGTCCTTTCAGGCCCCCTATTTGCATGGGTTCCCCGGAGTCTCCTCCTTTGGTAGGAGTTGGTGGTTTGGAAAATACTCGAGCATCAAACTTGGAACGATCGGCCTTCCTGTTCTGCAGCCTGTGGTCTATTTGAACGACTAAGTCAATATAGTCCGAACAGTCTTGCGGGGGGTTCACTACTTGGGCTAATACATCTTTGAGCTCTCCACGTAGACCTCTATAAAACAGTGTAATCCTTTTGTCCTCAGGCCATCGAGTTTCCACTATCAGTCTGTTGAAAGACGCAATATAAGCCAAAAGGTCTTGATTACCCTGTCGCAATGAAAGGAGCTCATTGTCCAAGGCCTGCCCCTGTGAATGTCTTGCAAACAGTTTTTCCATACTGAGCTGAAAAGCTTGAAAATCATGGAGAACCAGATCATCTTGATTAACTAGAGGGATCGACCAGTCTGCCGCATTGCCACTAAGCTACCTTAGCTTGATCAGTTGGAAAGGCTGCTGGCCGGCATAAGAAGTGCAACCGGCACTGATTAATAAATACTGCCAACCTCTTTGGGTCACCAGAAAATCGTTCGGGCGGAGCCAGAGGCACATTCCCAGGTAGGTTGATCTGCACTGGGTTCATAGAGGATGTTGAAGGAAGATTTGCCCCTGATGCGGGTAACGGAGTTTGTCTGGCTTGTGACTGTAGCAATTGTCTAGCGAGATCGTCTGTTCGCTCCTTGGAAATAATCAGTTCCCTTCTTAGAGCATTCGTTTCCTGACGGGCTGCATGCACTTCTGCTCTTAGATCCCCAAGTAACTGGGCTAGCTGGTCGGTATTCGAGGTTTCCATAGCACCTGGGTGGGAGTTTTGCGGTTGGCTTTGCGTTCTGTAACGCTCACCTGATTCCCGCAGAGGCGCCGGTCTTGACTGGGTGAATGTCGTATCTTCAAAGGTGATGTGTAACACACGGTTGGCTCTTTGGGCTGGACCTCTGTGCACTGTATGTCTGACTCGAAGAGTGAGATGTCTGCAGATAGAAAATATGGGATTAATGAACTGGGGTTATTGGGTGCCTCTCTCCTCTTCCCTTTCTCTTCTCCCGTAGAACCCCAAAGGTTAACGCCCTCACCTTAGGTAAGTGAACGCCGAGCTCTCCATCTGCCTCGGGGCAGGGTGCCGTAACCAGTTTCTTCACTGGATAAGGGTGCAGACCTCTTGACCTCAGAGGACTGCTGTCCGTCGTTAACTGCACGAACGGTAAGTTCTGGGCACTTCAAATGTCTTAAAAGTCTTTAGTAATGATATCTCTTGTTTTGCAGGGTTCCGGCGATGGTGGATGGCGGGCTGATGAGAGTTGAGGATCGAACCCGCGTGAGGAATAGAAGCGCCTGGAAGCACGTAAGTAAGCGCTTGTTGCCGGCTTCACGATGCGCACTAACTGTCCCTTTTATCTTGCAGATACAAGTTCGGAGCTTTAGAGAAGCTGAAGGGTGCTGGAATACCCACTGGATTCGGCATGGGAAGGAGTAATGGCGCGTGAGTAATAAAGTTGCCCAATGTCTTTAAACGCACCTTCTTTTGTCTTTCAGATGCGGGATGCAGCGCCGAAGGCCTCCGGAGCGTGCGAAGAGCTGGTAAGCTTTTGTCTTTCAGATGCCGGAATGCAGCGCGAAGACCTCTGGAGCATGCGAAGAGTAGGTAAGCTTCTGTCTTTCAGATGCCAGAATGCAGCGCGAGGCGTTGGTGACAGCCGATGGACCAGGTAAGAGATGCGCTGCCACTGAAGGCCGTAGTGCTAACCTGTTCTTTCTTTGTCTTTACAGGTGCTGCTGAAGACTGGATTCCAGGATGGTAAGCCTTTGTTCCCTTAGGCCCAGGATCAGAAGCAGAAGACACGATGAGCGTTCTGCTGCAGAGAATGCAGAATAACGCAAAGCAAGATTCATCCATCGGGTGTGGTTTAAATAGCCTCCTGTAGTGCTTAGGTGTCTCCTTCCACAGCCTTGCCTAGGTAAGAAAAGAGTTCCTGCTTTCCAGAAGAGTTCCAGTGTTCTGAACCTAGGGAGTGGCTCCTGCCCCACCCAACAGGAAAAGTAGTCCCAAACAGAAGAGGATCAGGGGCTCAACTGGCAGGTAAGTAAGCAGCATGGTCTGCTGCAGGTAAGTCCACCCAAGCATTATGAGCCCGGCGCTTCCAGCGCTGGGACTGGGCATCTTTATGAGCCTGGTGCCACTGGCGCCAGGACAGGGTCCAAAAGGTCCCAATTGGGACTGGCTGGCACTCGGAACCGGGGTTATGGGTCTGCTTCCAAGGGAGTTGGGCAAGTCCTGATCTTTTGGAAGCAGAGATCATGACAGAAGGAGACTCTCCAGCAGGGAGATCTCCTCTGTCGTTGGGAAGTGGTGAGTCGGTTCAGCAGGGCTCCACCGGTGGTGTCGTCGTAGCAGGTCGGCTCAGCTTCTCCCTCGTCAGATTTTCAGGTCCTGTGGCGATTTCTGAAGTTCCAGTCCCAAAAGCCCTGCTTTTATGCAGCACACCCCCATTCACTCAGCCTAGCTGTCAATCAAACATGCTAAGTGGTGAGCCAGCTGGCTCACCACTTGGGCCAATCACACAAGAGTGGGACTTGAGTTACCAAGGTAACACAGTCCAGGGTGCCTAAACCCCTTCCCACACCCCCTGTGGTACCCAGACAGAGTGGCACCACTTTTGGAGGCTTCTGTGGAGTAGCCCGTCAAAAAGTGGAACAAAGGGCTCGACCTTTGGTTTGGAGGTACAGAGGCGAACACAAACGCCATTTTAAAACCGAGTTCTGGCAGAAAATACCAACCAGTGAATTAATATTAAATAAATAAACCGGCGGTATGTTAGAGGCTATTTTAAAAAGTATTAGCCTCGAACAATGGGAAAATCCCATAGAGATATATTTGCGGTTGAATATAAAAAGTAGTATCCACTGCCACCAGCTAAAACTCGACGAGGGGGGACGGGACAGTACCCCCTCGAATAACAGACCCAGGGGCAATCGAATTGCCCCTACCAGTACGCCCGCAATATGATGGTTTGTACTGGTTCTGTTAGTAATTTGGGGCTAGTAAAGCCAATGGTGACTTTACATGCACTGGGAGACAGTAGTCAGTCCCAGGGTATCGAGTCTATGGTGGGGGGGTTACTATGACACCCCGGTGTTACTGCACGGAGGGTGCCGTGTAACACACATAGAAAAAAAGATATGAGACCCTATGGAGTAAAAGACCCCATAGCCCATGAAACACGTTAACATTCAAAGGATCACCACAAATCATGTCCAAGAGTGGGAGAAAAAGAGTCTCACTCTTGGCAGGAGAAAAAAACAAACTCCAGAAATCCAGCAAAGCTGCTGGGGGACTCACTAGGTTAGGAAATTCAGCCTAAACAGAGGATTCTCCCTAACATAAGGCATCTGCCACCTTTAAATGGAAAAGGTGAATAATATTTAAATGTACAGTCGTCACGCTGTGATCCTGTACGTGTCCGCGAACATGGCGGTAGTTTGCAGGCGGCGCCTATTACCAACATGGATTCTGTGGTGGAGACGCATGCAAATGAGAATGTGCGCAGGTAGGGATTGGTCAGTAAAGGTCAGTGGGTGTGTTCTGTACGGAGAAACTTAGTGAGTACGTCTTTTCCCTGACAGGAGACCAGACAGCCATGGCTATGTGTGCTCGAAAACAGATTATCTGGATTTTGGGAGACTCATGGATACATTGGTTGAAGGTGCATGCAGTAAATTGCGGTCTATCTGCAGATCTTGGATTTCCTCATGTGGAAGTACACTGGCGTGGCGTGCATGGAATGAGGTGGCTGGACTTGATACCTCTCTGCGTTACTTTGCAGACTGAGCGTCATCCTGATATACTTATCATTCATTGCGGAGGAAACAGTTTAGGCCATGTCTCTGGAATTTCTTTGCAAATTGCAATGAAGGAAGGACTTGCGAAAGTCATGGACATGTTTCCAAATTGCCAAATAGTTTTTTCCCGTATTGCACAAAGACAAAAGTGGCTGCATTCTTCTGCATTTGGTCCACAAATGGAGAAAGCGAGGCACAATGTGAATAAGTCTGTTTGTGCCTTCCTAAGAGATGTTGGCATGTCCTCATTCCACAATGAAAACATTTTGTTTCGCAGCTCTTTTATGTTTCGCAGAGATGAAGTCCATCTCACATAAGCTGGCAATCAGATTTTTCTTCGCAATGTACAACATGCGTTGAAATTTATTTTGGAATCATAGTCACCTATTTGGCAATCCGTTTTTTCCAACCTACAGTTTTTGAAGCAGACACAACACCACCCAAAGGCTCTTTTCAGAGCCACCACTTACTCCCAGCGAAAAGTCCATTGGTTTTGCTATACTTGCACCCTCCATTTTTGTGTGTCCTACGACTCTCCACTGACTTTTCCAAAAATGCGCGGGTGCCTACGACGGTCACTTGATAGTTCTATTGTTAAACTGACAAAGGCGGCTCTGAAAAGAGCCTTTTTTGTAATTTTTGTATTTTTCCTGTTTACTGCTTTTATGGACACAACACAGTAGGAGAGGAGGGCAAAGGAGAGCAAGGAAGGGACACCAACCACGGGGATAAGATGGGCCAGGTGGAGAGAGAAAGATATAGGGTGGGCTTTTCTTAGGTAGGGAGCAGTTCTTCTGGTGCTCAGTGACCGTAGCCTCAAAAGCACTTCGAAGACTCTCCCCCCTGCAGAGTACTACATCACAGTACACACAATATTGTGACCCTCGAAAGGTAAGGGTCAACAGCATCACGAATGGCTTGTGAGGCAGCTCGAGGAATGCGCTCCACCACAGGAGTGTCTCTTGTGGTGAGAGGATCAGACACAGAGGATGCTGTGGAGGAACTCAATCTACTATGTTCTTCACATGGGACCACCTTTCGAATGTCCGCACTGTGGAACGAAGTTAGGTGTCGCTTCATGGTTGTCGTACCAAAGCTGTACGCACCAGGTCTCCCGCGACTCAGCACCAACTGGCACCGGTTACACCTGACCAGGTTCGCATGTGCTTTCGGTACATTCTCAAAAACGGAAAACAACCGCCACACCCACGACTCCCAGCGAGTGTTTGTAGTGCGGAGTTCCTCCACCTCATTCTCTTCTTCCTCTTCTTCCTCGATCTCTACATCCTCACCCGTATAACTCTCTGCAGGCCCTTGGGGAGGTGGTGGCGGTGGAGGGTTTGGGGTTGGTGCTGAGGCTAATGAAGCAACTGTAGCCATGGATGCCATAACGATTAGTTGCCTAATGGTCGCTACAGCAGTAAAGGCAGCACAACTCTAACTGCTATAGCCAGAAGCCCATTGAAGATGAGCTTGGGGGTGTGGGCATTTATAGGGGTCGAGGGGTGTGGCTCGTGACCATATTGATCACTCAAAAGCGCTGCACAAATTATAAACGACACATTCACAGGTAGAGCTATTGTATGGGACATGTCAAATGGTGATTTTATACTGAAAAATAATTTTACATGCATGTATAAGTTATTTTGTAATGTTGCAGAAGCAGACAAAGTGCGCAAATTAGTCCACGCTGAGCGTGGGTGCGGTCACATGATGACGTCCTGAACACATCCTCGCAGGAAAAGCGGGACAGCAAATGCAGACTAACAAACGTGTGCATGCGCGCCAGTGTTCTATGGACAGTGTTCGGGTTCTGCATCTAATTAAAAGTGCGACACAAGTGAGACGTACAGTTAGGGACAGGCGGGATGTTCGCAGTACTTATGGGTGTACTGCGCATGTGCGTACCTGATCTGATCACTGTACGGACAGGTCCAGTGTTCTTAGGACACCTCCATTTTGTTTGACGGCGAACATGCCGGCCACCGCGCCTGTTCTACAGACAGTTCCATCTTGGCTGCGGACGATACGGACAGGTATAGTGTCCTTAGGACACTCCCATTTTGCTCATTTACATACATCCCGTACACCTGGTGTGTTCTAGGAACATGTTTTATCTTGTTTGTGAGAGGTACGGAGAGGTATAATGTCCTTAGCACGCCCCATTCTGTCATTTACACACAACTTGCACAGATGCTTCATTCTAAGATCACTTCCATCTTGGTTGGCATTGCTACGGGTAGGTGTATTACCGTTAGAACATCCATATTCTATTGCTTACGGCTAGCTCGAACAGGCGCGCTGTTCGCGAACATTTTAAGTCTTTTTTAAAAAAAAAGTTTTTTTACTCACACCCTTCCTCTACAACATATATATAAAAACTTTCTAAAAACACACACTTCAATCAACAGAAATACAGGGGATGCAGATACTGACACAAATATAGGGGAATTAGGGTTCAACACAGGCTGATTTTAAGGAGATGATTTGTGTGGGTAAGAAGGTATGGATGTTTCATCAAAACGTCTATTATTTATTTATTTATTTATTTATTTTATTTTAATGTGATACAGTTTTTTGAACAAAAACTTTACACATAAACCAATAAATAAATTCTTATTACTGTAAAACAACAACTTAGAATAAAACAACCAATTATAAAATCTGGAATTAAAAAAAAGGAGATATATTTAGAAATATTCACTTACATTTCATTATTACAGATTTCATGGGTCACAAGCACCTTTAAGTTTTCAAATAACTTCGTATGGCAACTCAGTTCCTACTGTTATTTACCGGGAGGATGGCCTATCCATCTGTTTCAAATTTCAGGTTTTAAATTTTAAATTTCAAGTTTTCCCTTAATCATATACCATACTCTATATAGAGCCAAATGCAGACTAGGATTCAAAGTATTGAGACATATGTTCCAGAAGTCTTTGGATTTGATATGATCAAGATTATGTACATATCTACTGTAGTGTTTTATATAAATTAAACTTAGTCTAGGACATAATGTGAGGACATGTCTCGCAGTTTCAAGTGAGGCTTTGTTCTTACATATCCTGCAGAAACGCTCAATTTTGGGGATGGCCCGTTGTGGGCCCAACACCGTTAGAATAGGGAGGTGGTTAATACGTAGAAGTAATAAAAAACGTCTCAAATTATTCGAAGGGCAAAGATTTAAATATCTTTGTGCCCTTCTAAAAGTATATAATACATGAGATGTGAACCCATAGCTATGGAGACTCGCAAGATGTCTGAAATTATTCTGCCAATCCCAGATTTTAAGACGTTCCGCCATTTGGACCTTCAAATGTTCATAATTATCTCCCCAATTAGGGGTCCATTCAATCATCTCAAATAAAACTGTCATTTCTCTCATAAAATAGACCTGCTTATTCCCAACAATGTCTTCTTTTACCGTCCTCAGGAGAGGGTTAATCGGGGTGACCTGCACCTTAATGTAAATTTCTGCTCTTTGCTTTAATACCAGAGCTTTTAGGGAAGGTAGACCCAACTCTAATCTTAGGATTGCCATTGGTATTCCCTGTGGTAGACCCAGCAGCTTACGCCAAAAACGACCCTCCAGTACCTGAAGCCACTCCAGATCTAAGTGGACTAGAGCTTCCAGCCCATAGGTTACCATAGGAATTAGGCACTGGATGTAGAGTTGGCGTGCTGCCCACACAGAGTATCCACTTTCATTGCGCGAGAACTGACATATCATGGAGGTTAATTGTGCTGCTTTTATTTTACGAGCTTGAACGCAGGAATGGAAATTTCCCTTGCAATCAAATTCAACTCCCAAGTATTTATAGCAGTTGGTATATTGTATTTCCTGTCCTCTTACTATCATTCTTGGGCGGTTCACTTTGCCATGACTATACAGGATCAATTCAGTTTTCGTTTGGTTAATTGTGAGTTCGTTCTCCTCCGCGTATTCCCATAGCCGCTTAGCCGAGCGTAGAATGCCACTGAATGTGTGGTCAAAGATGACCACATCATCCGCATAGGCCAGGACTAAACAGTGCTGAGCACCAACTTTAGGAGGGAAATTACTCACAGTTCCCAAACACTCAGGGATATCGGAGACGAACAAATTATATAATATGGGGGCAGTGACACATCCCTGTTTAACTCCTCTAGTTTGCTCTACCACCCTCGTAGTGGATCCACTTCCGTCTAGCCTCAACTGTACAGAAGTGTTATGATGTAATTGTTGGAGATAATAGAGCAATCCTTCAGGGCATGCCAGGCCCTTAAGCTTCCTCCATAGCTTCTCTCTGTTCACCGTGTCAAACGCAGCTTTGAAATCAATATATAAGGCATACAGAGGGGGGTTATTAGGGGATAAGGCTTTATCTCTGAGGCTATTCATGATATACAGATTCTGGACAGTAGAATAACCGACTCTGAATCCACTTTGATAGCGGTCCAGAATCCCTTCCTTCTCTGCCCAGAACTGTAATTTCTGCAATAGTAAGGAGGTAAATAATTTGCCAGAGCAATCTAACATGGAGAGCAGGTGATAGTTGCCTGGATCAGACCTGTTACCTTTTTTAAATACCGGCACTAAGATTGCTCTTTGCCATGTCTCTGGAATTATCCCGTCCCTTAGGACTTTTTCAAAAAGAATTTTCAGAAAATTGGCCCAGAAGACTGGATTGCTCTTCATAAGAAGATTGGAAAGACCGTTTGGGCCCGGGGCTCGAGAGGCTTTGAGTTTGGTAATCTTGTCTATTAGATCTTCCACATGGACCGGGAACAGCTCAGGGACATGGCAAGTAGTGGCACATATTGCAGGATAAGCTGCCGTCGTGCCATTGCGTGTCTCCAGGAAGTTAACCCATTCCTCAGCATCAATTGGGTTAATCTGGGGGGTTACCCTATTCCCCCTAGCTTCTCCCAGAAGTGCCCAGATGTTCCGGGCGTTTCTTGAACAGATAGTTATCACGGTTTTTTGCCAATTAACCAATTTCTGCGATCTTTTCCAGTATTTTAACCATGTCCTATATCTGTTTTTTACCTCTCTAACCTTGATATGTGTATCCATGATAGGATATGTATTAGTTCTAATTCTACATATATCCCTTCTCAGGGTCCGTTTAGCATCCCGAATTGTCTTATCATAGACCTCAATCTCGCCCCGTTCTTTAATAACAAATGATGATTTTTTAGTTACATATTTAGCTGTAAAATTATAAATCCATCCTTCTAAATCTTCAGCTGTACATTTGACAAACTTAGTATAATAATCATTGTTCCACTCACCACAATCGTTACAAGCTTTAGATATATTTTTCTCAGACCATATTAATCGCGAACAGGCATGGTTAACCAGCAGGCTTCCTACCGCTATTCTTGGGGAAAAATCAAAAGCACAATCTAAACTCAGACTTAAGCCTCTGTGATCACTCCAATCATTATCTATAATTTCCATGTCATTGACTAAGGATGCCACCTCGGGGCTGATGAAACAATAATCTAGGGTGCGACAAGCAACACCTGCTCTCCAGGTGTAATGTCCCGGACGGTCACTCATTGTTCGACCGTTCAGGCATTCCAATTCCCAACTTTTCATAAAACACAACCACTTCTCCCCTTCAGCGTCGCTGAGATCTTGAGACATGAGGGGGTACGGTTGTAAACGCTTATTATTAGTCGTGCCTCCATCCCCTTTCATAGAGCAGTTAAAATCTCCAGCAAGGACAATGAAGCTATTTTGACATTCGTTAGTCCACTCAATAAAAAGATCATGCAGTTTATCTTGTATTTGATCGCTCATTGATGCGTCGTAGGGGTTATAGATGTTGACCAGCAAAAGTTTAGTCCAGTTATTCTTAAAGGGAATAACTATCTCCACTGCATTGATGTTATCCTCCGAATCGGTAGCTATTTCTCTGGATGTTATTGATTTTCTTACCCCTATCATCAGTCCCCCATAAGGTCTCCCCATCGGGCCTTTTTTGGCATAGGTCTGGTACGATTTATAACCATCTATTATGATTGGTGCAATTAACCAAGTTTCCTGCAACATAAAGAAAGAATAATCCATAATGAAAGATAATGACCCATTAGTTGCAGTAAAGTGCTTAAAACCCCTGGTATTCCACGATAGCAAGGAGCAAGTTCAGAGTCTATTTATTGCCAGTGGCAAAGCTTCCGCAAGCCACTTGAGAGTGTTCTGAATGTCACACATTTGCACTTGGTTTCCAGTGAGGGAAGGCAACTTAGTCTTATTATCAATTTTAATTGACTTGGGATCATCTTTGATCAGAGGATCTGCGTCATCAGGGTTAACATCTACTCCTAGTCCTACCTGCGCTAGGTTGACTCTATGTTTACGGATCAGCTGAGCCGAGGCCAGGACCGTGCAATGCAAAGCTGTCACATTAGGATTAGTGGTGCATAAAGGCTCCACAAAAGAGAAATCCTCAGATCTGATGACTCTTAATTGGGGTATTAAATGGAGTTTCTCAAGCATAGCTGCACGCGGTAGCCATCTATCACGACATTGCTGATTAAGGTTCTTCACAATGCAGATCTTATTTTCCTCTCTGTTCTCTTCCCTCACCGGTACCTGAGTATCCCTTTCAAAGTCCCTACTTTCCAATGAATTGTTAGAATTGTCCCGTTGAGGAGTAGAAAATTGATTGACTGCAGAATGATTATCTATAAGAGTGGAGTCATGGCTCACATTACTTACTGTTGAAATTTCTTTAACTTTCTCCTCTAGGATCCAGCTAGTGAGTGTACCTCGGCCTTTATTTCGATTGTTCTTTCTTTTGAGTGCCCTTTTTTTAGCCTTTTTCGATTTCTGCTGGGGAATTGCTGTGTCGGGGAGTGGGGATGCCATCTCTACTGGGATATTTCTTAGGGCTGCTCTTTTTGCCATTCTGCGCTGTTTCTTAGTCAGATGGATAATTTCTTCGCTTGTGGGTTGTTTAGCCTCCTCAGCGTTAGGTGGCCCAGCCGGCAGCTCGGGCTCCTTTGCCTCTGCAGGCGATCCTTCGTATTCTACATCTGGATTGGGTAGGTTCAGCTGTAGGACTGTGTTCACATGTATTCTCCCACATAATTTAAGGAGAATTTTTAGTGCAAATTGAAGGGAAACTAAGGAGGCCTGTATCTCGGAAATGGCTACCGAGTTAAGCTGAGATAGCTCGTTGGATTGGTCAGCCCTGGTTTGCCCTTGCTCGTCTGATTCGATCAAAAGGTTTGGTGATTCAGATAAACGACCAGAACATATGGTTCTCGGGGAGGAACTCACGGGTTGTAAGTCTTGTGCCTCCACTGTGATGTGCGTAGCTTTCTTAGCTGTCCCCGTCACAGTAGTCCCCTGTTCGTCAAAATTAGGTAGAGGAGCCATAGATTTCTGTATGGACAGACATAAGTCTAATAATGAATTATTATCGATGTCATCAAAGATCGTTATGTCCAATGGTCGACTTCCATTATGTACTGCCGGTAACCTCTCCTCAGTTTGATCGTTGATACAAGCAGGAAGGATTTTTTTTTTAAATAACTCCGGAATGGTGGCTCCCCCATTAACTGGGAATTTCAGGCTCTCTCCCCCAATATCGTTACTAGTAGGCATATGGGGATGGTTTGTCCTGCCTTTTCTCAGATTATAGGACGCTTTCGCCCCACGTGTTTTGGGTGGCATATAGACTTAGTTTAAAGTCCTAATAGAGAGACTAAAAATGTGTAACTGGGGGTGAGAGGGTGTTTCACACAGAACAAGTTACTCAATAGTCAATTGCGAGGAGTGGTAGAACAGAATACCTATAATGTTGAATTGTCCAAGTCACCTATAGGATCAAAGGAGATTATATTCTCCCACAGTCTCCCATATACTATTCAAATGCAACAGTACGCAGCTTATAGTACCTGTGGGTGGCGTATATCCTCACCGAGCTGCTCAGGCATGTGATACGCGCTCCAGAAGGTACAGCGCCAAACAGCCGCACAACAGCCGTTGGCCTTTACCCCTGTCGGGCTTAACGCCGCAAGGGTGGTAGCCTCGGTCTTTTGTGGGCGGCCTGTGTCACGTGATGAGTCACGTGCCCGCTGTAGCACCGCCTCCTCCAGGAAGCGCAGGAGAGCCGACAAGAGCTTCGTTATTGCTCGCAGTGCCGGGTAGATGAGAGTAAAAGTGTCAAAATGAACAAATAAACTCCTTCAATTAGCCAGAGCACAGCGCTCGGGCGGCAGCCTCGGTCTTTTGTGGGCGGCCTGTGTCATGTGATGAGTCACGTGCCCGCTGTAGCACCGCCTCCTCCAGGAAGCGCAGGAGAGCCGACAAGAGCTTCGTTATTGCTCGCAGTGCCGGGTAGATGAGAGTAAAAGTGTCAAAATGAACAAATAAACTCCTTCAATTAGCCAGAGCACAGCGCTCGGGCGGCAGCCTCGGTCTTTTGTGGGCGGCCTGTGTCACGTGATGAGTCACGTGCCCGCTGTAGCACCGCCTCCTCCAGGAAGCGCAGGAGAGCCGACAAGAGCTTCGTTATTGCTCGCAGTGCCGGGTAGATGAGAGTAAAAGTGTCAAAATGAACAAATAAACTCCTTCAATTAGCCAGAGCACAGCGCTCGGGCGGCAGCTCGGTCTTTTGTGGGGGGCCTGTGTCACGTGATGAGTCACGTGCCCGCTGTAGCACCGCCTCCTCCAGGAAGCGCAGGAGAGCCGACAAGAGCTTCGTTATTGCTCGCAGTGCCGGGTAGATGAGAGTAAAAGTGTCAAAATGAACAAATAAACTCCTTCAATTAGCCAGAGCAACGTCTCTTTTCTTCTTGAAGGTTTGGGGATGGTTCACTAGGGAATGGAGAAGGGGGGCAGGTACAGATGGGACAGCGATAACGTATTGTTCCTCTAACAAACTCCTCCACAAATTGCCTTAAACTGTTAAAATTGTCATTTAGTGTGTCCATTTTCAGTTCTATCTTTTTCAGCCTGTCTTCCTCTGTGTCGTTTGTTGGAATTTCTTCTTTTTTTTCCTGCTCTGTTAAAAATAAATATATATATATATGTTAAATGCCCATAAAATAGTGACCATTATTTTGCTTATGCAGAGCACTGTGTACCATTACTATCGCTATCAGCCGGACATTTAACCCAATGTGGGAAATTCTCCTCCAGCCACTCCAAAGTACTAACAAAAAAACTGAAAGAAATAATTTTTTCTGCCCCTCATACCAAAAAAAGTACAGACACATATAGGAGAAATGAACTTCAGTTACTCTTTTGTTGTAATTTGTCTTCGTTGTAGTGCGTGCGTCTACTGTCGGTCCTGGCTGCAGAGTTTCTGTGAGGTAATTACTTTGGAGTCATACTTTCTTTTTTTTACGGTATAATCCATTTCATTCTACATGGTCATTAAATGCATGGTTTTTGTTTCAGACGTTTAGGTTTCCCTATTTATTTACTAGTACTTATAATGTCTTTATGTGTCCTTTTTCAAAGTTGAGCATTTTTTGTGTAACACAATAGTACATTTTCAGATACCCCCTGACTGTTTGGGTAGTGATGACCTTGTTCGCGCCCGTCCGCAGACAGGCGCTCAGTCCGTGCCTTTCCAATATTGATAGCGAGGGGGTTCTGTATGGTCTATGTTACATGTCTATAAAGTAATAAAATTGTACTACATATCTCCCAAGATCACATGATGATCGTGTATATTCAGTAAAACAAATTTATTAACGCAATGTTATGATTAGGTTCCCCTTCAGAAAACCTGTGAAATTCAGTCAAAAATAAACTTTGCTAAAGGGACGTTATGGTTACGTTGCCCTACTAAAAATCCGTAAAATTCACTGAAAAAAACTTTGTTAAGGGGACGTTATGGTTAAAATGCCCTACCAAAAACCTGTGCACTTCACTACAAAAACTTTTCAAACATGCCATAATGGTTCAAAGTAAAACCGAAAAATACCTGAAATTCAACAGTTATGGTAGGCTAAGCGACCATAACTGCCCTCACCACTGTGCTCTGCTAACACTAACACCCAGGACATGAAAGATGGCATCACAAATGTCATTAATGACATCACTGATGACATCACATGTGTAGCCCCTTTGTTTTTTTTCACTCCCATATCTAGGCTAGGTGGGTGTATTTACTGACAGTCAGAAAATACATTTTCAAAAGGTATTACATTTATAGACATTGCTATTCTCAAATGTCCATACAATACTTTTCTTACAATTTAATCGCATCTTATGATGTACATATATAGGGGAAGAAGCAGGCCTGAAACACAGCAATCATGTATGTGCGTGAATACAATCATGTAGATTATACACAGTTGGTAATGATACTACTTCTTGTATGCTTACTTTACTCTCCACATTTAAGCCCCATATTTGTATGCATTGTAGTATATTTATGTTGTGTGTGTTTTGGTCGAAATATGTGGTAAGTGATGCATTATTACCAACTTAGTACATGTTTCACAGACCACAAAAGTGTGACACAGAATATTCACCTTTTTATTATACAACTTTGGAAATAACAAACATAGCACCTCTGTGGTGTATGCTGCGGCCAATACGTACATTTCTGTATGAGTAGGTTCCTGTACTAGAATGAACACTGCAATGGAATTTTCTTTAGAACACTACATTGCGTGATGAGGTATGTACTTTATTACACATGTCCCTATAATCCCTGATACTTTTTTGCTAAAATTACATTCACAACACCTCGTTTGAAAAGTAAATGTACATGTGATGTCATCAGTGATGTCATTAATGACATTTGTGATGCCATCTTTCATGTCCTGGGTGTTAGTGTTAGCAGAGCACAGTGGTGCGGGCAGTTATGGTCGCTTAGCCTACCATAACTGGCAAATTTCAGGGGTTTTTCGGTTTTTACTTTGAACCATAATGGCATGTTTGAAAAGTTTTTGTAGTGAAGTGCACCATTTGCACATGCCTTCTCTAAGGACAGGGGGAAGATTAACTCTAACCATTTTTCCCACAACAATATCTCTGTTATACCTATTCACAGCCCTTTTCCCATCATAAACAGATTCGTTTTTCAATTGAATATTTCTGATATTGCCACATACCACCCCAAAATCTTTCCCCACTCCATTATCTTTATTCTCCAACCATAGCGGTGCCAGTTTTGTGTTGGCCTTCCTCCCTCTGCTTAACTCAAAAGGAGAAAGATCAGTTGTGGAATGCGGTGTGAAACGATGCGCCACAATCCTCTCCTTAACAGCTTCCTCCCAATTTATTCCATTGGACCATGCCCACCTAATGGTCTCTTTCAACACTTTGTTAAAGCGTTCTACTGTCCCATTCATCTGAGGGTGGTATATAGCACTCTTTTTGTGTACAATGGAGTACTTACTGCAGAAATCCACCATCTCTTTAGATCTGAACTGAGTACCGTTGTCGGTCATGATATTCCCTGGAAATCCCTCTCTCTCAAAGATGTCAGACAGACATTCAGCCACAGTTTTCCCAGTGATACTTGGTGCTAT
Source organism: Ambystoma mexicanum (assembly GCF_040938575.1). Classification (NCBI taxonomy): domain Eukaryota; kingdom Metazoa; phylum Chordata; class Amphibia; order Caudata; family Ambystomatidae; genus Ambystoma; species Ambystoma mexicanum. The sequence goes on from NC_090934.1 coordinate 1,285,405,712, forward strand.
CAACACTTCTACCCATCTGGTGAGGAGATCAATTACCACTAGGCAGAATTTCTGTACTCCATTGCTATTCACAGAGCCTAACACATCCATGCCCAAATCCTTCCATACTTTACTCGGAATTTCAGTAACCACCATAGGTTGTTTCACATCCACAAAACTCTTTTCACTACTACAGCAAAGGATACAGTCTCAAATATAGCGTTCTATTTGCAGATCGCATCTAGGCCACCAAAAGTCATTCCTAATTCTCTGCTTAGTTTTTACTATTCCCTGGTGACCTTCATGACCAAGTTCAATCACTCTTCGGCGTAAACTTGAAGGTGGAAAAATGTTATCTCCCCTCATGATGATACTATTGTGTACATGTAATTCATCACCAACAAACGAATAATCCATAAGATCTGCTTCTTCAAATCTTGCTTTGGTCCATGAACCTTGACTGTTGACTAGTTCCTTCAAACGTCATAACACTTTGTCAACCTTTTCAGCATTATTCCATTCCATCCTTGAGATGGATGCTGCCTCTATGTTCAAAACAACTTCCATATCATCATCCTCATCTGTGATTTCCAATATATTGGTAAGACGAGGCAGACAGTCGGCAGTGATATTCTTAACTCCAGGTACATAACACACAGTGCAATTATATTCTTGAAGAAGCATCACCCATCTCCTGATTCGATTGGATACTTTGTTTAACCCTTTAGACATGATGACATTTACTAAAGGCTTATGATCAGTGCGGAACTCCACTTTACCACCCCAGATGAAGCTCCTGAACCTTTCCGCCGCCCATTTTATCGCCAATGCCTCTTTCTCAATGGCAGCATACGATCTTTCAGCCCCTTTGAGTAATCTCGATGCAATGCAATTAACATTTCTCTGCCCTTATTTTCTTGCGGGATAACAGCTCCAAGAACTATATTACTAGCAACAGTAGTAATGATGGTTTTCTTATCGCTACTGATATTTTTCAACGCTGGAGCCTTGTCTATTGCAGTTTTTATAAATTCAAATTCTTCCTCGCAATCTTCATTCCATTCAAAAATTTTCTTCTTGAGTATTTCTCGCAAAGGGACGGTGTGTACAGCAAAGTCACGAACAAATTTTGAATAATATTCCGCCATTCAGATGAATGTGCGCACTTCTTCTTTATTACATGGTCTAGGCATTCATTTTATGGTGTTCACTAATTGTGCCTTTGGTGATATGCCATCTGCAGAAATCTTTTGTCCTAGGTATTCAATCTCTGAGCAATTAATCTTGCATTTGTCCTTGCTCAGAGTCATTCCTGCTTTGTATAGTTTCCCACACACATATCTCAATCTTTCATCATGGTTCTTTTGACTGTCAGCATATATTAGGATATCATCTTTAAAACATATCACTCCAGGTACTCTCTCAAATAGATTGTGCATTATCTTCTGAAACACTGATGCAGCGGACACCAGAACAAATGGCATCCTCTGGAATTGATATAAACCATCTGGCGTAATAAAAGCAGTGAGATGTCTGGAATGCCTATGTATTTTCACTTGGTGGTACGCCGATGTCAAATCCAGAGTAGAAAAAAAACTTGACGCCCCAATAGTAGACATCAACTCCTGTATTTTGGGGAGAGGATGTCTGTCTGGGACAACACATTTGTTCAGCTCCCGCATATCCACACATATCCAGAGTTTTCCTGACTTTTTTCTGAGAACCACCAACAGCGACACCCATTCACTGGCATCTATTCCTTCAATGATTCCTTGATCTTCCATCATTTTGATCTCCTTCCTTAACTTCTGAGCCACTGGAGTATGATTGGATTTTAATTGTATTTCATGCACGTAACCACGAAGACACCCGACACCATCACGAAACACTGCTTCCATGAAACTTTACTGCGTTGAGACTACTCTCAGACTTGCTCATATCATTATTAACAGCAAAGACAGATTCTTCCGCAGTAGAGTCTACTTACACTTGTAATTTGCTCTGATGAGTCCAGCTCAAAAGGGGCGTTTTGCCTACACTGGGAATGTAAACTTTTCCTTTAGCTTTCCGATCTTTGAATTTTAATTTACCCCAGAACCAGCCTATCGTATCAATCTTTACACCACCATAGGCTCTGGGGTTGATATCGGTCTCGTGTAAATATTCATGACTTCTTCCTGATGTAACTGGATTCCATGGCTCGCCCCGGAGCACAGAAGGTTCATAAGATGTGCCTATATTCCAGATGAGCAAGAATGCTTCACAAGCCCATATAATGTAGCAGGGCAGAAAGACTGCTTATAGAGAGAGATGATACCCGCAAATGAGAAGCCAGCATATTCGTTTGCAAATTTCCATATCTGATGAGTAAGTTGTTTAGACCTTCTGGTCTTGGTCTCAATTATACAATTATAGCTGGAAAATGTATGTAATTCATGTCCCAAGTAGGGGTAACTTAAAGCTAAATTGATCGTAATCAGCTCGTTTTCGTCAGCAAATCCTGACAGCTCATTCAACATATTCCTCATTCCAGTAAAGAACAATCAAACATAACCAGTTCGTCAGCATATAGCATGGCGACCAAAGCAACACTGCCAAGCTCCGGCAGACAGTTCAGCCTCTCCAGCATGACATTTGTTCAACAACAACAAGAAGCATTCTTTAAGCTGGGTTACAATTGTAACGTGACTAATTTGCATTCATACAGAAATGTCCAAATGCCATTGTTAGAAGGAGATGAGCCTCTCCTTAGCCCCACAGTGAGAAGAGTGCTGCCCCGTAAACACACAGCCTCTCTCCCTATGCCTTTCACTTGTCACAAATAATGGTTAACATTTCTGAACTGGGTACTTGGCGGCAGGAAATGAGGGGTGAACAATCCCACTGGAAAATGCTGGCTAAGCTAGTGGAAAAGAGGGGGGCATGTGATTCCTAAATCTAACAGTGGCCACCCTGTGTTGTGTCTATGCTGGAATTCTAGGGCGCACACACATTTGTTTTTAAAAGAAGGTCTTTTTGAATATTTGGATGGGCTGAGCATTGTAATGCTGCAGGAAACCTGGCTAATGGGCCCTCTGATTGTGGTTAGTTGGAATTTCCTAACACAAGAAGGGAAGTAGGGCCCTAGGGGCCGATCAAGAGAGGGCTTGCCTTGGGGGTAAATAACACCACGGGGTTGCAGGAATACAGCGGTGCCTCGTGCAATATCCTGATGGGATGTATGGCCAGCCTCTCTCCAGGAATTATAGGTGCCATTTTGAGGTACTAATCATTGCAATATATGTCCCCCCATATGAGGCAGATATCACCAAGACTCTTTGAGAATTGGAAAGCATCCTGAGTGGGCTGAAGACCACCAGGCCCATTCTCCTCTGTGGGGACTTTAATGCCACTATACCGCTTTACGATATCTCCTCAGAAGGAGCTATCCAGAGAAGAGGAAATACAGCAGGTAAAGAATCTAAGCTGAGAACGCACCGCTGGGGCCAAAAATGGGCTAACCTGCTAGCAAGATATGGATTTGCGGTACTAAATGGAGCTCGGCCATCCGACAACCCAGCCAACTTCACACAGGTGGGTAATGGTAATAGTAGGATCCTAGACTGGTGTATTTTAGTTAACAGGCCCTCACTTGTACTGGTCATAGGTGTCTACCCAAGCGCGGAAAGTGATCACTATATGATTATTGCACTCCTTGACCTGCAGTTGAAGGGGGTGATCGAGGGAACTACAGGTCAATTAAAGACAAACAAGGCTCTGAATTGCATTTCCTGGAAGGATGCCAATTTAACCAGGGCAATACCTCTGGCACACAATGCTCCGCTTGCATACACTGATGTGGAAGAAAACAATCCCTTAGCGTTGGTGGCTCTCTTTTAGAAAGCCAAGAGGGAAATACGGGAGTGTTCCATAGCTTAAACCAGATGCCAGGGGAAGGAGCGCGTAGGGAGGATAAACTTTCATTCTCATAAATACGACATTGCCATTCAAGAAAGAAAGAGGAAGCTGCAAAAAGAATTGCGATCTGTTGCAAAAGCTGTAACCTTCTTGGCTTCTTATAGCGAAGAGACCAAAGCTGCTAAAATAAGGTACCTAAAATGGCTCAAAAGCCATAAATACTCAAAAGAATGTCATCTATGGAGGGAATTAGTACACTCCTTAATAACAAATTATATAAACCATGCCTGGTGTATAGTCAACGCAAAAGAGCATAGTGGGGAGGTACTTAATGCCATGCCAGAACAGGTCTGGATAGGCCACAGCAAATTGGTCATATGGCCTGGATTCTAATGACATCTTGGGGCTGATTGGGAACAGGAAGGCCTCTAGAGCGCCAGGCCCTGATGGGATATGCAGTTCCCTTGTAAAATCTGAACTGGTATTATGGTCCCTTGCCACCGCCTGTTTAAATGCATAGAGAAGCTACAGATGATACCTAGCTCGTTGCGGGACAGTATAATCGTGCCTATACTAAAAAAGGGAAGACATGAGGATCCAATAATTATCGCCTCCCCGCTATACTAGATGTGCCATCAAAAAAAAAATTTGCGGGGGCACTATTGAAAGACCTTGAAGCATGGACGATTGAGGCTAACATTATTCCCCTAAATCAAACTGGTTTCCGAAAAAAATACGAACATTAACATCCTTGCCTTAACCACCATAATACAGCAGGCAGAAATTAGGAAACTATCAATGTATGCAGTGTTTATTGATTTTAGTGCCACATTCGACACAGTGGACCGCATTAGGTTGTGGCTTAAATTGGAAAGCAACCACATACCGCTGGGGTTACAAAAAATGCTTCCCCTAGTATACTCACAAACCAGGGTTAAAATCAGGTTGGATAATCATTGTAGCACTACAGCATGGATATCCACATCCAAGGGCCTGATAAAGGGATGCACACAGGCGCCCATGTGCTTTAATCTATATTTGGCAGTCCTGGGTGAGGCCTTGAGGAATTTGTCACCTATCCCTCCCAAGTTAGGATCAGTACGGATCCGGTGGTTGGGGTATGCAGGCGACCTGGTCATTTTCGACCTAACACCAGGTGGTCTATAAGCCACACTGAACAAACTAGCACTATATACAGAGGAAAACTCTCTGGTGATAAACATCACAAAAACTAAAATCAAGATATTCGATTCTGGGAGAAGGAAAAGAAAAAACACAAACCTTGGCGGTCAATTGCAAACCGTTGAATGTTGTTCACTCCTATAAATATCTAGGAATGCACCTGAACAGTAGCAGCATTACCCATTTTGAAGGAATCAATCTTAGAATTCATGCCACCTTAGGGGGTCTTCGCTTCTTTACGCAGAAGGGCCGGGGTACCCGATTGGCACACTGATCCAACTGTATCAGTCTAAGATTACTTTGTTGGTACTTTATGATGCCGATGTCAGGGCGCCTTCCATGCTGGAAAAGCTGGCCAAATTGGAAAGATGCCTACTAAAAAGTCTACTGCGGCTACCAAGACGCACAGCGATTGAGATGATCCACCTGGAATTTAATATCTTCCCCTTAGTATATAGGGTAATAATGTGTTGTCTAACTATTCTGTGAAAACTCAATAGTGCACCGGCAGATACCATATTGGCTCTGACGGCCGATGACTATTCCTCACGTGCAACCTTGATGAAGACTAGCATAATGGGAACAATTTACAATCTGGCTAAGAAGTGTTTAATACGGGCACCGGAGCATACACTAATTACGTCTCTTCCACTATTGAAAAAGACCATGGTTAATCTGTACACAATAAACACTGCTAGAGAATTTGTGTTGTACATTTCCATCAGAGCGGAAACACCTATGTTGAGCAATTTGTTGGCAATTACTTAATATGGGAATACCTGCAACTAAAATTCAACACGACTAAAACTGGTGCCTGGCATCGGTCATCTAGAGCTAATAGGGACAGTCGACTATGTGGGACATATGAACTCGAAACAGTCGGACACCTGCTATGTGAGTGCAGTTCTCTGAATAAACTAAGGGTGGAAGCAAGGCGAGCAACTGGGATGGTGGCTGACATATCAGGTAATACATTGTGGAACAAATTTATGAGTGGTAATAATCACACCTGTATTATTTATCTTACCTTGCTATGGAGAAAAGTAGAGGACATTTTTAAACTTTTAATGTGATAGTCACATTGTTTTATATGGAAGTGTATATGAAAATGTTTGTTTCTATTGTGTAAAGTTGAATAAACTGTATCGCAAAAAAAAAAAACTCTCCAGCAGGCGCTGGGGAAAGTCAGCTATGTACAGATAAAACAACAGGGGAGCCGAAACACATCCTTCTTTGACTCCCCCGTTGATCTGCACCGACGTACTGTTCCCTCATTGTCCAATCGGACAAACACCCTGTTGTTACTGTGTATTTCAATGAGTATGTGTAATAACCACCCTGGACAGCCACGTTTACGCAGTTTTGACCATAAAGTAACTCTATTTACTTGATCAAATGCAGATTTAAAATCTACAAATGTGGCGTATAGTGCTAAACCACCTCTACTGCGTGCGTCGTGTTTTAAGCAGTCTAATGCTCTGATGTTATGAACAGTCGCTGATCCTGGCCAGAAACATGTCTGAAATGGGTGTAAAATGTTATTATCATCCACCCATTTTTGCAACTCCTTTAGTAAAAGGGTGGCAAAGAGCTTACCAGTGACGTCCAACATGGACAGCAGTCTGTAATTGTCTTTGTTTATCCAATCACCTTTATTATATATGGGTATAAGTACAGACTGCTGCCATGAGGATGGCACCTTTCACTCCCTACAAGTCCTAGAAAAGAGTTCAAACATTACATCGGCCCAGTTTCCTGTGTTGTTCTTGAGGACTGCATTTGCCAGTCGTTAGGGCCAGGTGATCTAGAATTCTTCAATTTAATTATTGCAGCCTCAATCACTTCCCAGTGTAAGGGAGGCATGGTATCACAAGTATGACACTGACACAAAAGGTACAATTTGTAAAACCTTTATTGAAGTTTCAATGGGGTTGGAGAAACTCCTACTTTGCCCTATACCTAAAATGGGAGTAGTCTCGACCATCAAATAATAAATAAAACAGTCCTAGTTGAGTCCGTCAAATCAAAATGGCCTATACTAACAAAAACCTAATGCCTGCCGTATATTTCCTCAAGGAAGTCCCTCAAGGATCATGTGTATCCCCAATACTCTACAATGTTTTCACAAAACCTTTATTTGACATCTTGGATCTAATGGGTGTCATGTATACTAACTACGCCGACGACACCCAGATACTTATCCCCATCACAGGAGACCACAAAAAAATGATTCTCTATCTATCAACGCCATTTATCAAGTCATCCAGGCCTGGATGGCGCAGCACAAACTGTGCTTAAATGACGAGAAGATTGAACTCCTCATCCTTGGTTCCCACCAAAACCTCAGTAAGCTTGACCCATCCTTCAAATCCTTCACCATCAAAGTGGCCAAGGATACCGAGACGCTAGGCATCTACATTGATTCCACCCTCTCACTATCTAGGCAAACCAACGCAGTTTCATCAGCCTCATCCTACACCTGCAAGCTCATCACAGCATGCCGCCCTTTTCTGTCACCAGCCAATTACACTACACTAGCAAGGACCATGGTCCTTTCCAAATTTGATCATTGCAATGCCCTTTATCTGGGTACCAACCAATGCAATATTAAAAAACTTCAAATTATCCAAAACAATGCAATTAGAGCGGCCCTCAACATCCCTAGAACCCTACACATTTCTGACTACAGACAGAGTCTCCGCTGGCTCTCAGTTTCCCAAAGAGTCTCTCTTAAAGCTCTTGCACTTACACACAAAAGTATTGCCAACCAAGCCCCCAGCTACCTGACCAACAGGTTCACATTACAGACCGCTGCAAGACGACTCAGAAGTGGCCAAACTAAATGCCTCGACATCCCGCACTTCAACTTCCAAAGATCTGGCGTCGCAGCTTCCCTGTCCTAGCAGCTAAGTTGTGGAATGCGCTACCTAATCCTCTCAGAGCTGAATCCTCCTTCCCAGCCTTCAAGCGCAAAGCTAAAGCTTGGCTGTCCACCCAGGACTCCCTATGACCCCATCTTGGAACCTTTTAACTTTTAACTATAGCATTCTCGGCCTTGTGTCATATCCTGCTATTGTACCTTTGTATAGTCCTGTGTAACTGGCACATCTCCGGGAATGCAATCCAAATGCCCTACTTGTATATTTTGTATATTTAATGTAAATGTTTCTGTCTGTAACATGCCTTTAACTAAGTTATGCGCCCGGTTGCCTTCGGGCCTGGTGCGCTATACAAATAAATAAAATACAAATACAAATATCTTGTACAAAAAGTGTAAAAAGGAGACTATGTATGCAAAAGAAAACCAGTGTTTAGTTATAAAGAATAAATGTGGCTGAGTCAGCTCTCCTCCCCACTTTGGACATTACGGAGTTAGGCTATCCCGGTAGGCAAGATGACACACTCTGGCTCAAGCTTAACACAAAGGCAGTTCAAATGATGGATCGAGGCCCGCCTGGCCTTCCAGGTTAAAGTCTTATTTTCCAATTACTCGAACGCCCCTTCCCCTTTCCTCCATACTTTTGGGACATTCCATCCTTTTTTGTAAGGTGCCTCAATGGCCTAATAGGCGTACCAGGGTTTTCTCCGAGGGTTCCTGAGAGGGGCCTGCCGACACCGGATTACAATTCGAGGTTCACCAATCAGGTGCTATTAGTCAGCCTACTAGTGCTGAGGCCGAGGTCTCCTTCCCTGGATCTTCTCATACAGGCACCCTGAGGCCTCCGTTGAGGCTTTCTGTACTGAACCATGGTTCGAGGCCCTTCTCGGGGAGCTGTTCAGACCGGACTCCGTTCTGAGGTTCCTCTGTTTAATGCTAAGGTGTGTACCGACAGAACTGAGAGACCTGTTAGGGTCTTGTCTGTGAGGTGGATTCCTCAACATTCCTGTGCTCGCGGTGATACCGGTTCTGTTCAGGGGGAAAAAGGGGAGGTCTCTGACCGTAACTTCTCTGTTACCAGCTTTGCTGAGGTTCCTCTCTTGGAGGATAATTCAAGGGGCCACGTCAGGATGTCCAGTAAACATCTGAGATCCCATAGTACCAGCTCTGCTGAGGATCCTTGTGTCAAAGCAAAAGTTTTGATCACGTCCCCTGACCAGTCTCTGGAGATGCCTGCCTCATCCACACATGTGATGCAGTTCTCCTCAGATGTTAACAAAATGGCGGGCCTTCCCGCGTGGTCTACAGTGGCTATCGACGGTGGGTGCTAGGAACCTTCTGTTTAGTGAACAACCTTTTCTATGGGACAGTGTGAATCCGATCCGCCCCTCTTATGACTGGCACACGCGGATGCCACTACCGCATATGGTCTCGCTTCCTCCTGCTTCTGCCCCATTAGACCCAGTTGGTGGCGGTCCCTCTTCGCAGCCTTCCTCATTACGTTCTTGGGGAATGCCCCTCATGAGCAGCCTCTGCCCACTCTAGTGCCTAAAACTTTGGCAGAGGATGCCTTTTTTGGGAAGTTTCAGAGTTTTTTGAACTCTGACCCCATGAGGGAGTACTTTAAGGGTCTTTTTAGGGAGATCTGCCCTCTGGTGCCGCATCCTGCCCTGACCGTTCCAGCCACGGCACCTGCCGCCCCAGCAGCGGTACCACCTCTACCTCCTGGCTTCCAACTCTTCCGCCTCTGCCTCCTTTGTCTCCGGTTGGCAAGACTCCAGCAGAGAGAGACATCAATTTGACGCCGGTCGCATCGAAACCGTCTGATCCTGACGAACTGGACGACCCTCAGGCAGATCAGGATAGTGAGGACCAGCCCCGCTCTGTCAGAGCATTCCATGACCATGTCCTGGACATGATGTCTCTTCTTGACATACCAGTACCCGAGGCACCCGCCCCGCAGGAAGGGGTGCTTTCGAGGGCACTCAACTTGTCTCCGAAAGGAGCGCACCGGCCTGTTCCTTCAGAGGGACGTTCTGTCCTAGGTCCGCAAGGTCTTGGATAAACCGCACACTGGGCTGCTTATCAATAAGAGAATTGATGCCCGTTATAGGCTTCACACCTCCGAGGAAGTAGCCTTGGCGTCATGTCCGCTCCCTTCCTCAACGGTGGTAGCAGCCGCCGCTCTGCAATCCAAGCCGGCCTCTGCGACCTCTGCAGCTGTGGCTAAAGTTCTGGCCAAGGAAGACAAATTGCTTGATTCCTTGGGCAAGAAGGTTTTTGCCAACTCGGTGCTGCTATTGCATCAGGCTAACGCAGAGCTCATTTTGGCGGCGGCGAATATGAACCTGTGGAGGGATTTGGCTGATTTCCAGGAGTTCATTCCTGTGGACCGGCTGGTAGACTTTAAAGGCGGTTTGTCAGGCGCCAGAGTATTGGCGCAGGATAAGCTGGAGGCTGCTGTGCACCATGTTGATACCTCAGCTCGAGGCCTTATGTTGGGGGTAGACACCTCTCGTCAAGCTTGGCTTCATGCAACAATGTTTTCGAAGGAGGTCCAAGATAAAGTTCTGGACCTGCCTTTTGATGGCAAAGAGTTGTTTCATTCTTCAACGTATGACGAGACCACAAAGACTAAGGCGAGCACTCAAACTGCCAAGTCTCTGTCGGTGCTAGGGAAGGCCCCAGTCAAAGCTCAGAGATCTGAATCCGAGTCTCAGTCCTCCTCAGGCTTCAGAGGGTTCCAAGACCGCAGGTCACGCAGAGCTGATCCGCCGACTGGTAGCTCCTGTCGGAAACAGCAACGGGGTCGATTTTTTTCTCGGTCTTCAGCCTCCTCTTCATGTAGTCTCGCCACCGAAAAGTCTGCAAAATTATATTTTTTGGCGCTTGCACAAGACTCAGATGGGAGGACGGATTGCGTCTCATCTGGAGGCGTGGCAGACCATCACCAAAGACTGGTGGGTTTTGTCCATCGCTCGGTCGGGATTCCGCTTGCCCATCCCCCTACCCCACCCCTCAATCTTCCCTTTCAGCAGTGGGGATGCCCTCTCTCAGAGCCGAGGTCCAGAAGCTTCTAGACCTCAATGCGGTGGAGCCTGTTCCTCTAGGGGAACGAGGGGAGGGCTTCTACTCTCATCTGTTCATGGTGCCCAAACCCAACCAGGCTGGCCTGCGCACCATCCTCGACCTTTCCCAGCTCAACCTTTCTCTTCCCCAAGAGAAATTCAAGATGATCATGCCCTGCCAAATAAAGACCTCTCTTCGGAAGGGTGACTGGCTCAGCGTTGTGGACCTTCAGGACGCATATATGCATATTCTGATTTGGAGCCCGCATGGGAAATATCTGCAGTTCTCCCTGGAAGAGGATCATTTCCAATCCTGAGTGCTCCCTTTTGGTCTCAGCTCAGCGCTGCGTGTCTTCACGAAGATGATTTCGGTCACTGCAGATTTTCTTCGGCTACAAGGTATTCATGTGTATACATATTTGGACAACTGGCTTCTGCCCAGTCCTTGTCCAGTGAAAGCCTCGAACAACCTTCAGTCTCTCCTCCAGCTCCTGTTCTGCCTTGGGCTGTCGGTGAAATGGCAGAAATCCTCCATGACAATCTCTCAGGACCTGATATTCCTGGGTTTCCGATGGAACACGACCAATTGCAGAGTGTACCTGACTGTGGACAGGATGGCAGATCTGTTGGCCATGTGTCCGTTTTTCATTCAGTCAGAGAGCATGTCGGCCTGGTTGTTCCAGTGGCTTCTAGGCCTAATGGCCTTGTGCGTTATTGCTCTTCCCCTTGCGTGTCTGAAGATGAGACGCACGCAGATGGCTCTTCGGAGCTCCTGTCTTTAGGCAGTGTCCGCCCTGCATGATGACAGATCTCCTATGGTGTTCATCTTCCAGCAATCTGTTGTTAGGTGCTGCTTTCCATGAGCTCTGCCCTCAAACGACCATTACGACGGACTCCTCCTTTTTGGGGTGGGGCGTGATGTTAAATCATCTTCAGGTTTTCGACGTATGGTCGCCACAGGTCAGACAATTTCACATAAATTACCTGGAGCTTCTGGTGATTTTCCTGGCACTCAAAGCTTTCAAGCCGGTTATTGTGAACAAAGTGGTCCACATGCACACAGACAACGCAGTATCCATGTTTTACATCAACAAGCAGGGGGGTACCAAGTCACCTTCCCTTGTGGATCTCACCATTCAGATGTTGGGAATGGGCCATTCTGCATGGTGTTTGGCTGCTGGCAGTACACATTCCGGGCCAACTGAATGTGACTGCAGACTCTCTGAGCCGACTAGCGGTGGTCAACTATGAGTGGGAACTGAACACGGAGATCCTCTCTGACATTTTCCGCCATTGGGGCACTCCAGAAGTGGACCTCTTTGCGACGTCGTCAAACAGCAAACTTCCTCTTTATGCTTCCAGGAACGGACTCAGAGCTTCTTCCCTGGGGGATGCTCTCGAAATTCCGTGGCACAACATGAGGGCTTGTGCCTTCCTGCCTCTTCCTCTGATTCACCGGGCACTGTGCAAGCTCAGGACCAAGACGAATTGCACTCTCCTGTTCATAGCCCCTTGGTGGCCAGCCAGGTTCGGATTTTCAGAGCTTCATCATCTGTCAGTGTGCTCCCCGATCAGGCTTCCACTGATTGCCGACATGCTTCACCAGAGCGATCAGCCGTTGTGGCACCCCTCCCCACAATCATTCAGCTTGGCGGCCAGGTGCCTGAGTTCAAATCCTTAGAAAGTTTCAACTTGTCCGTGGATAATATGCGTATTATCCAGGCGGCTAGAAAACCTTTGACAAGGTCTCAGTACAGGAGCATGTGGCTCGGGTTCTGTCACTGGTGTTTAACTAAGCAGCTGGACCCCAGAGATGCTACCATTGACACGGTCCTGTCTTTCATTTTTCATCTAGCATCTTCAGGGATTCTTGTCTTGTCTTGTAGGACTTATTTGTCGGCTATCGCTGGTTACCTGTCCACGGGCACTTGTTCTTTTTCATTGACAAACCCTGTCATTAAAAGGCATTTTGCAGGTCTATTGCATCTTTATCCACCTGTGTGCAATCCGCATCCAAAGTGGGAAGTGAATGTGGTCCTCACTGCCTTATGCCATAAGGCTTTTGAGTCCATGGCCACGGTGGACTTGAAGTTCCTTTCATGGAAAATGGCTTTTCTCATTGTGGTGACTTCGGCAAGGCGTGTAAGTGAACTTCAGATCTTGTCTGTAGAACATCCTTTCCTCACCTTTCATAAGGATAAGGTTGTCCCCCGGACTAATCCTTCTTTCCTTCCAAAGGTGTTATCCGATTTTCATTTGAATCAATCTATTTTGTTACCCCTCTTCTTTCCAGACCCGGCTTCAGATGCCGGGAGGGTATTGCACAATTTGGATGTCAGACAAGCTCTTAAGTTTTATTTGGACAGAACATCTAAACTTAGGAACTCTTCCCAGCTTTTTGTGACCTTTGGAGATCCGAAAGGAAAGCCAGCCTCGAAAGCAACTATCTCCTGATGGATTGCTTCCTGTATATCAGAGGCGTATACCATTCAGGGCCTTCAGCCTCCAAAAGGAATTCATGCCCATCTTGTGCAGGGCAAGGCGGCTTCCGTTGCCTTCCAGATATATGTTCCCTGGGAAACCATTGCCAGAGCAGCTACGTGGGCTTCCCCATCAGCTTTTTTTAAGCATTACTGCTTAGACCTGAGCTCCAGAGCCGATGCTCAATTCGGTCAGGCTGTTCTTAAAAACCTCTTTCAGTAAAGGAGTTCCATCCACCCGTTTTTTGCTGTGAGGAGTGCTTGGTAATCTCCCAAAAGTATGGAGGAAAGGGGACGGGACATAGGAGTATAACAAAGTTACTCACCGTAGTGACTGCCTTACTCCTAGTCCATAGTCCCCTTTCCTCCATACGCCCGCCCGCCGTCCCCTCTAATAAGTATCCTCTATTATTGCTTAAAGGTCTCAGACCTGGCGATAGAAAAGGACTGATGGGCGATGCACTGGGAGGAGCTCAGGAGGGTGGGGTTACGCCCGCATGTGGTACCCCGCGTAAAAAGAGAAGGACACATTTTTGAATTTGATGCTTTTTTACAAAAAGTGCTCCGGTCTCGTGCCGAAGGACGGAATGTCCCAAATGTATGGAGGAAAGGGGACTATGGACTAGGAGTAAGGTAGTCACTACGGTGAGTAACTTTGTTATTCCAAAACACAGTTCACCAAAAAGTTCACGTTGGTCTCCCTCTGTCGGGCTCAGACCTTTCACAGCAAACGTTCACATTGGTCCCCCTCTGTCGGGCTCAGACCTCTTAAAGTAAAACAAAACACTTGCTGGGGATACCCTTCCACAGGCTTAATTTTCTTCCTTTAGGCATTCAGTTCCCCTAACTTATTACACCTTCGGTCTCCCTCAGTCGGGCTTGGACCGTTTCCTGATGTTGAAGAATTTCAAATGGACGGGGCTTTTTTCTACAGACCTCTGCGGGACCACTTCGACTTTCAAGCTTTCAACTCACATTTCTATGTTATTTGCCCCATTGCTTCCTGGTCTGGGTAGTTCTTTCTGTTGTGCGCCAAAGTTCAACGTTCACCTTTTTACCCTCACCTTTTCTCTGGGTCAATTTCATTCACCTTGTTTTTACCGTTCATTCACTTTATTGCTGCAAACTTTTTTACCTTTCACTGAGACTTTCGAGTGGGCTACTTCCATTCATTGGACCACTTTGTTACTCAATATCGCTTGACAGCTATCTTTACTTCAAGGTTAATTTGCGGGTCTGCCTTCTTTGCGTCTCATCCACACGCGTGCCGCCTTCAATTGTGCAATATAATGTTTCCACTTCAATCTTTAGAACACATCGGTCTCTCAGGTCGCTTGCCAACTCACTGGTTGTGTGCATTTCTTTCATGTCTTTACTGTCTTCCAGTTTACGAGTCAAAGTTAGACCTACAGGCTTGGTCTCACCACCCCAACTCAGTCGTTCACCCGGGAGGGTCGCTGGCATCCTTGAAATACAATTCAGCCTTCTAGTTTGGGATTCAGCTTTCTCCATGTGTCTTTCGCTGTAATTGGAGGTAACAACCTCCTGCAGGTAACTCCTGGGGTTCTCCATGCGTGGCTCTCATCCCTCGGTCCATTGCTCTGCTCCAGTAGGATCACCTTCTTCCCAGAAGTTCTGTTCTTACTCGTGTTCCACCTTGTTCACAGTGTGTCTCTATGTTCTGCCTTTTATCCGTGTGAGAAGAGATAATTGGTATCCGATGTATGCACTTAGAGTAAAGTGCCTGAAATGATAATGATGTGTTATTATATAGCACTTACGCTGAAGCGCTTTATATAGAACAAATATACATGCAATATCACCCAACCTGTGTTGGTACTTGTTATTCAACCTCAGAAGGATGAAAAGCTGAGTTTGTCTTGCCGGGATTCAAACCTGCAGCCTGCAGATCACACACACACATCGTAGAAGCAAGCGTTCAACCCACTGAGCTATTTTACTGGCTATAGCAATCTTATTGCCTATAGTAAAATGAACAATTACATGTCTTAATGGTCTCAAAGTCAGAAAGCAAATTACACTTTGTAGTGAATACCAGTAAACTGGTAAGTGATATTTAACAGCTGGCCAGATCATCTGCAGGTCTGGTGCAAAGTTGGCCACATTTCAAGCCTACGTGGATCTACTTTTCAGGCATCAGAGGTTGCCAAAATACATACAATTGGGAGGGTTCCTAACTGTGTATCAAAAAATTTAGAGTAGCACAGGGAAAGCAACACACTCACACAGCATGCCCTACTCTGGGCACACATTACCTCAAACATACAAACAAACATCCTGAATAGTATTCCATGGAGATAGGAAAGATAGACACATTACAACAAAGCATTAATTGTGGCACAATGAAATCAAGGGCCACTTTATGTGCTATGGTCAAAGATTTCTACACTGTACACAAGCTTTCAGGCACAAGGATTTTGTAAAGTGACCGAGGACACTGAGATGGAATGTCATGTGATGATCGTAACATGGCATATTTTCTTCTGCCGTTGTATCTAACTGCAACTTGCAAAAATCAACATACATTTTTATTTTACTCTAAATGCTTTTTGGATGTTTTTGTCTGCATTGTGAATTTGAGGTGTTTAAGAACAGACCAAATCAGTGACTCCCCTCTGAAGTGTGCCTGAAATAAACCTTTAATGAGTATAGCAAGTATTGTATAACATTTCAGAAAGACAAATTATTTGTTATTCACATTCTTATTTATGGTCCCTGCTCAAAGTGTTACACTTGTGGAATCCCTTGTTTTTTTAAGAGGCCTGAATAAGAAAGCCAGCCACTCCAGAAACAAAGAGCCACATGGCGCTTGCCACAGCCCAGGAGCTTCAATTTTAAAAAGGAGATCCAAAAATGTTTTAAATGGGTTAGCAAGGGAGACTTCAGGAGTTGCAGGTGCAACCCCTGGCGACCCGCAAATGACGTCCCTGCAAAGTAATCCAATGTGGCCTTCTTTGTCCCAAAGGACCATGTTGGATTACCCGGCCGGTCTCCGAAAAGTATGTCCATTGAGCAAAGGCAACTCCATTCCTTCAAGAAGAGGAGTCACTGCAACCCCCA
The DNA here is from genome assembly GCF_040938575.1 of Ambystoma mexicanum. Lineage (NCBI taxonomy): Eukaryota > Metazoa > Chordata > Amphibia > Caudata > Ambystomatidae > Ambystoma > Ambystoma mexicanum. The sequence goes on from NC_090934.1 coordinate 1,285,422,277, forward strand.
GGCATTCGATGCCTTATGGGTCACCAGGCTGCATTAAGCTATGTTATTATACGTGGCTGTCAAGGTCCAGTCTTGAATCTTCCTGCAGGAGTGATGCTGGCCCACCAGACCCCCCAAGTATGCCGGCTCAAAAATCTCAAAAAGATATAATGATCAAACTGGCAAACCCAAGGGGAAAGGGGAATGGAGAACAAAACAAAAACAGATCTTCACTGGTTTTCAATGTTGATCACTGGAAAACTGATTAATCATCTGGAACTGGATTACTGGAAATATGGTTCCTCAGTGTCTGTGAAAATCTAAACACAAATGATACACTATTAATATTACTCTATTCTGATTTTAACTACTAGTATTTTTATATATTTTATCAAAATAAATGTAAATACCTGTAGCCTATGCTCGATTGCTGATAGGCTTAATTATATATAATTATTTTAGTATTTATCTTCTTAACGATATTTCTCTGCAGTCTTACTTCTCAAATTCATAGTCTCATGGCTCTTAACATGTTGTAAAGAATTAACGTGTCTGAAGAATAGTTCAAATAATCATTTTAAGAAGCTTTTCTTTTTCTTGAATAAAGTTTTAAGCAAATTTGAAAAGTTCTTATTTGTATTCCTTTTGTAGTCGATTCTCTGAAGATAGATCTCTTAATATTTAGATTAAAATAGTTCACTTTGCTTTTAAAATGTTGAAAGTGACGCTACAATTGCCATCCATAGTAGCGTAACACGTACCTTCAAAACTGATGAAGACACGTGCATCGGCAATGTTACAGTGCTCTTGGATTGAAACGGAAACAACTATTCACGACGTCCACGAAACCGCGCACGTAGAAGATGAACCGCGCATTCTGCACCGAGATGTGATGACTACTTGGACGCGTGAAACAGAAGATGAACCGCGCACTCTGGACAGAGGTGAGATGACTCCTGGGCCGCGCGAAGATGTAGAAAAAACCCGCGCTCACCAAGAACTAAGAAAAAACACGGCGACACCGATACGTGGCCTTCAATATAATTTCAATGCTACGAAGCGCACAAAAGAAATATGCATACGTCACTACCAGGAAGTGAAGAAGCACAAATAGGACGCACGCACGTTTACGTTAGCGGGTCCTTTACTTTAAAGTATCCGTTACGAGATACACGCGCACACTAATAAATATAATTATAGATGCGCAACAAGTTAGTAATGTTAAACACGAGAGAACAGTAATTTAAACACTGGCAGAATCTGCTCACGCTAAGCGCACATATATAAATTAAGATATTGTAAAAACTCTAATGAAGAAAAAATGTAAATGCAGCCGCAAATACAATAAAATGAATCTTAACTTTTCTCAGAAAAAATGACATGAGCAAAAGAGCACAAAGAAGTTCATGTCCTCATAAAATTACAGTTTCTAAATACTTAGCAGGATAACTTCTTGACTTGACAATTGTTGATAAATTAAAGTCAATTAGTAACAATAAATGAGTTTTTCCAACATTTGACTTAGCTTGCTTCATCTGTGATGATCTTGACTCTATAAGAAACTGAGGATTTCTTCTCTGTAGTTTGTTCTTAACACACTGTTACTATAGATTCCTAATGATACATGTTTTCAGAGCTAAAATAACTGCAACCTTCCTCTAAGGGAACTGGAATGAAAGGCAGTTTAGAATCTTGGTGAAAGTTCCAAACTACCTCACAGCATTTCTCCTCCAATCACTGTTGTGGAACTGACCCTCCATCTTGGCTTGGGAAAATAGGCACTTCCTGAATAGTTTAACATTAAGGAAACTTATGTAAATAGTAAGATGTTAACTTGAGAACCAACACTCAAACATCACTCAACCATTACTCCTACAATATATGTGATGATGAAATCTCCTAAATGAAAGTTTTCTAGTGTAATGTCTCTTTGAAAATGTGGAAATGTGCCATGGAATCCTGACAGTGGCACACCGCTTCTTGTCCACACACCTGGAGTTCAAGTCTCCACATATTACTACCGGGTTCCTAACGCACCTCTCTCCCCACCAAGTCAAAATTACATCCAGGTAGTCATTCACTTCCTCAGAGACACATGTATCTGGGGGGTCACGGATGTTTGTTACCAACATTTGTAGGGTCATGCCTCCCTCTTTCATTTGAAGCTCAACGGCCAATACATTGCCTCCAGTATCCCTTGGTAACACGAGTGAAGGATTAAGGTTGTTCCTCACTCCACTCATTAGAACCCTCTTTGGGCGACCCGTACTACCCTTCTATGCATTAGATTGGAAGACCACATATCCATCAGTCCCAATGTCAAACGTTATCCAGGTCTGTTGGAGGGCAAAAGTTGTTGCCCAACAATTTCATTGATTCATCCTTCTTTAGCAGGTGGGAAAATCCCTGGGTGTTCCAACTTGCAATCGTGCAACTTCATTGGGTACATCCAGTGTTGAGTAGGAATCGCTGAAGCCATGCCCACCCTTTAGCGTCATCATACTTTATGGCTACCTTAGAGCATGGTTTTATATTTGCATTGTTGTTAGTAGATTGTGTTCCCTTACATTGTGGGCAACATAATGATGGCTTTGGTAAATCAATCTTTCTGTCCAAAACAAATCCCAGATATTTTAGTGATGCCTGATTACGTCGTATAAGAGTTACTGTTTCAGCCAAGCAGCAATGTATCCAAGATACTTTCCCGGGGACTGTGATCAGTGGTTCTACAAAGTCAAAATCACATGAGTTCAGCAGTCTCAACAATGGCACTTTATAGAGTAGGTCCATCAAAGCTGAGCAAAGTCCTATTTTCCTTCAGTTGCTATAACCGGGCCAACAGTAAAAACTTTGGAGTCGAGTTCCTGGACCGGTTTGTTTGTTGATATTCGAGGTATTGAGATACAGTGCTCAATACTGTGAGACAGGCATGGCATCAAGAGATGACACATACAAATATATTTGGAAAACCTTTATTTTCGGTGGTCAGGCTGGAAAACTACCTATCTTGCCCTAACTGTAGGGTGGGAATGCTCCCTAATGGAAAGAAAACTAAGATAATTCTAAGTCTGTCAGTCAAGGGTAAACTACTGTCTGTGTCAAAACCTATGCTTGCCTCACTCAAAGAAAAGTGTGTGTGGGATTTGGCCATCTTAACAAATGTTGGGGTGGTTGATAATGGCCCCACGGGTAAACAGAAGTTTGAATTGCGCACACCATATTGGTGGCTTGGGTGACAGCGATGTTGACTTAATGTGGCAATTTAGTATGAATCTAGTGTAGCTAATGGGAATGAGATATGCATTATTTTTAGTGTTGTTTGTGTTTTAGTTGATACACTTTTTATTTGCTTGTGCACAGCAAGGTAAGTGTTAAAACTGCTGATAGAATACAAACGCAATACAGGTGTGTCATGCCACATAGCGCTTACAAATCAGGCACCAGGGAGCTCTATATTTGCAAGCTAAGTAAGAAATTTGCAATGGGAAAATCAGTGTGAGGGGATGCAGTAGTCCTAAACATACATGTATATGTACACATGCATGGGATTCTCTTGGGAAATAGGTTTTGGGCAGTATGAATATGCAGATCTGTTTTGCCGCAGAGTTCTCTGACAAGTTAGGTCTTGTGCTGGCTGAACACCTGGGGTGGGCAATTGAACTGTGTGACTGAAAAACTAGTTTTATAAGGTTGGGGAAAGACAGCAGCAGTTGTGATAAATATCAGATGGTCAGTGTCGGGCAGGTCTTTCTTATGGTGCATTGTGAAAGGGAATGCAACCTCTGTAAGTATATAGGAGTCTGTTATTGAATCACAAGAGGATTTCGGCCACTTGTTAGGGCAGACAATTAAACCTGTGCGGGCTGCTTGCAGGCAAAGGAGCACCGATAGATCATGGATTTTTCAATAGAGTTGTCAAGGTGTGTGGTTCGTTGTGGCCCTGTGGGCTGGAATGGTAAGTTACATAGTTTAGAACCAAATGTGGACACCAACATGTTTGGGCGTTAAAACCAGAAACAATAGATCAAAAGGAAATGTGTTTGCTATCCTCCTCTTTACATTAATGGAATTTCCATAGTATAGCCTTGTGCGTCACAAATAGGGGTAATGGTTTCTAACCAGATGAAACCTGTGATAATTGAAAGTTTCTGTAGTTGTGTAAACTGTGTAACTATTAGATGGGGCTATGACCAAACATGGAAAGGCCCCAGAAAGGGGTGTAGTGTAATATGAAAGATGCAATTATAAGTTAAAGAGGATGGTGCTTGGATGAATGTATCCAGCAGGAAGTGTTGGAACTAAAGGGAATATGGTTACATTGTATAGGTTTAACCAATTATGTGTGGTGGGTTGACTCTGTAACAAAACCTTTGGGAGTGTTCCAACTGTTACAAATTGTCTAAAATACATGTTCTTTGTGTGTTTCGGGGAGACAGGTTAGTTCGACTCTTTAATGTCATTTAACCCCTCCCGGCCGTTTGTACAAAAAAAATGCTTTACGGACATAGCGTGAGAGTACTCTTTAAGGGGGAGCCTGCTTTTGGTTTCAGTGATCAAAGGCCCAATCCTACATTTGGCATCCCTGGGTGGGCTCCAGGCTCTCTGAGACGTTGGGGTCTCCGGTCTGCCTACCTTGGCTGTGGAGCTTCTCTGCAGGGACCAGTCTTTGTGCTGTGGTCAGGAAAATACAGCACTGTAGTCGAGTGTGTTGTACTAATAAAGAAGAGAGAGATACAGGGATGTTGAGGTGGAAAACATTGTGCTCCTTTTTATGCTCGAGAAAAAGAGAAATCTCAGACAAGTAAAGAGGATTCTTTCCAGCGTGTGTTTTGATAATATGCTGTCTTTAGTGTATGGCTGAGGAGTGTCTGATTACCAAGACGGTATGGTGAAGGTGAGTAAGGATAGTGAGTGTGGGAAATTCTTTTTTTAAGAAAAGGGACATTTTTCATGGGTCGTAATTGTTGTGCTGTGGGTTTGGTTCTTGGGGTTTATATTGCGATTTTGAACATTTGTTTGAGTTACATTGGTCTTGAGTATGGAGACTCCATTGAATCATTTATATCAGGTCCTCTCCGGATACAAGGTGAACATTTTGAAATACCAATGAGAATGGTAGTTTCTGGCCTAACGAGAAGGGTCTTATGATAAGGATATGTCGGAGAACTTGTATACTTTCCTAGTGACTAAGCATAAAAGTTCAAAATTGGAGAATAGATTGAATATCTTAGAGTTTTGGAGGTTGCATGAGAAGGACGGGAAGACCCATAAAAGTATGACTGTTGAGGAGAGGACAAGAAAGGAGGGTGTAGGAGCTTCTTCCGCACCACCCTCATATGTGTGATATCCTTTGTCACCCACAGAAGGATATACTAACCCTGAGTTTGAACCTCCATACTCTCCAGTATCCACTCCAGCGGTTATAAGACGGACACGGGTGATACCCCCATCAGCTCCAATCTTCGAAAGATGGGATCATGAGGGGAAGAGGAGAATAACACCTTCTTTAGTAAAAGTTATTGATGGGTCTCAAATGGAAGGTGGAAGGAGAAAATTCTGTTCGACATTTAGATCAGCATACGAATTGGAGCTGAAAGAACAAGAGCAGGAGAGAACTGTAAGAGCAAGGAGCGATGAAGAGTTTAGAAGGGCAGAGGTGCCCCCGTAACTAGAATAGAAGATAGAATGTGGATGGTGGTAGAGAAGCAGGAACCACAAAAACGGGAAGAAGCAGTAAGGTAAGCAGAGTATTAAGTAATGCGGTTACAACAAAGCAGGACTGAAGAACAGGAAGGAGTTAATAGGCAAGTCAAGAAGGTTGAGGAAGGGAGATGGAGGCATGGTCAGATCCTCGTTAGGTTAAATAAATCAGTTATAAAGGGAGTAAATGTGGATTTGGAGGAAGGACATGCCACCACAGGTACGGAAGCAGAACAAGCAGAAAGAGAAGCAGCATGCTATGGCAGTACCGAATATGCTTCCACCCCATAGAACGATTAGGGGATGTAGCAATAGGGACAGAGGAGGAAGAGGATGAATGGGAAACCGATGACGAGCAGGGAGGACAAGGGGTAGTATTTGTGCCTCCCACTCCAGCAATAATTAGGGAATGCACACCATGGGGCCTACGGACACACCGTTGGGCTCCCATGGCTGTAGGAAGAGGCTGAGGACAAATGGGTGAAAGCCCCAGTAAAGGTAGGGGTAACTCAATTCCTACTACTGAAGAAGGGTCAGGGGAAGGCGTATTTTGTCTGTGGTCACACATGGACTGGAAATAATCGAATGAAGACGTTTCCTTCGCTCACTGCAGGGGCAAGGAAGTGGATTCATGCTTTGGAAAAACAAACCGCCGGTATCATGTTAGCGAATGGGGACATGAAAAGCCTTTTCACGGCCTTGACGGGGGAACGGGCAGATGAGCTCTAAAAAAATGCAGGATATCTGGGGGTTCAATTGAACACGAACGCCCATGATGGAGCAGCCTTTAATAATTATAGGGCACAAGATTGGGGGGCATTGAGAATGATATACCCCGATGTTCCTGATTTAACCTCTTATCTTGGTGAAAACAATTAACCTAGATGAGGATCCTACTGCCCATATTCAATTAATTCAAGGAACATGGAGGGCATAGACAGGAGAAGCATGGGACAAGAATGTGGCTATCTTCTACCACATGTTAAAAAAGGGGCTCCCCAAAGGAGTTCAGCACAAACTGGATAAAGTAGTAGGAATAGAGGCCAACAGTTGGCAGGAGATTCAAGCACACATTGTGAAGTTTTGTAAAAGGCGGCAGGATAAGGAGAAGGAAAGCATGGAGCAAGCACAGAAGGCCGAGGCTAAGGTGGTTCAGAAAAAGTTGGCAAAGATTTGTTTAGAATGAGAAATGATAGCGAGCTCCATAGAGGGACAACAGAGACAATCAGTACAGCAGGGACAAATGGAAACTGGAATGGGACAAGGATGGATGGACGATTACGTACCTGGACCGGGACCAATGAGAAGGGTTTCACAGGGTAGGGGTGGATTTTCACGAGTTGTTGGTTCATTTGGCAATTTTGGAGGGATGGGCCCCGGTTTAATGGGCTGATGGGAGGACGTTATGGAGGGTATGGAGTGCAGTTTTGGGCATGTTGGAGAATGGGATATGTTGCACAGGACTGTCAAAGCCGGGCGTAATATTTTAATGCAGGTCACCCACAAATGCATCCTCCAACTTTGCCATATGCCCCAAGCTTCGGGTCAGCCCAGGCACCGATATAGGCTTGGGATAAAAACCCTCTACCCCACGGGACAGTCACCCACTACACCGGAGCAAGTGTGTTTGGAGGAAATCCTTTTTTGCCTCCTGGTGCCCATATGTACCAGGAATAGGACAGCCACACGGACCTCTGATGTGTCCAGTTCTATCAGTTACTACTGATCCAGAAGAGGAACCTTGGATAGGAGTAAAGGTAGGTGAGCAGATGTTTTTATTTATGATTGATAGAGGGGCTACGAAATCATGCATCAAAGAAGGTGATTTTCACCTGCCTGTTAGGCAAAAATGATGGACACACAGGGATTTTCTGGGGCTGTCCTGTCGGTTTCTTACACCGATGATCTGCACATCGAGGTAGGTAAGCACATTTTATCTGCTCCCTTGTTATACTTTAAGAATACCCCGGTAAATCTTTTGGGATGGGACCTCCTGAGCAAGCTTAATATGTCAATTACTTTTTCGAAAGGCGGCATAATATGCTCAACTCCAGGATTCTACCTGGTGAGAGAAGCAGTGCTTTCCTCCACGTATTACAGTGACAGCGGGACTACGGGGTACCAGTGCATTCAGCTTATTTCTGTATGGACTGATGATAGAGTTGAGTTGGGTACCAGGAATAAAAGATCGGACATGGCGTTTACCTCTTGAATTTTTGTTTCAGCCTGCTGAGTCATAGGAGATAGAGCTAGGGATTATTGTTAGCATTCTGTTAGAAGCAGTAGGGTGGAGCAGTAGGACAGGGTGGTTCTTTCAGGCATCGATGAGGAAGGAGGCAAATAGAGCACAGTGTTGTGCATCGATCCAACCTCATCGTTAAGAGACGTGTCCCATGAGCCATTGTTTGAGGACACAGAAGACACAGTAGAGATGCTCTTTGAGATTGGGGTTTCTTGCAAGGTAATGATAGAGTAAAGGGAAGTTCCACAGACTATGCTCGTCATTAGGAAAACATCACCATATTGGAAAGCGGATTTGGAGAAAATACCGGACCACTTGTGGAACAGCAATCCTCATGATGTGGGGTTGTTGAAAAGTATAGGAGCAGTAGAGATTAAATTAAAATCAGGAGCAATATTGCCATGAGTTAGGCAATACCCCACGTCTAGGAAGGCTGATGAAAGGGTTTTTGAGTCCATCATGGCATTGTTAAAACAAGGTATCATACAACCATCTGTATCCCCATCTAATAAGCCCATCTACCCTGTGAAGAAAGCAAGGGTGTACAGTTGGCAGATGATCCAGGATTTGTGACTTCTGAACAACATTGTTGAAGCAGAGATTCCGGTGGTACCAAATCCTGCTACCATTCTCTGCAAAATCACTGTTGGGTTGGCCCATTTTACAGTAATTGATTTAAAAAAAAACTTTTTCTCACTCCCCTTAACCCCTGATTCCCAGTACCTCACAGCATTTACGTATTCTGGACAGAGATTTGGGAACACAAGGTTACCCCAGGGATACTGTGAATCCAAGAGTATTTTTAACAGGGTCATTCAAATGGATTTGGGAAACTTACAAGTGCCCAGTACCGTAATTCAGTACATAGACGACGTATTGGTCTGTAGCACTTCAGAAGAGCAGTGTCGAGGAGACACAATCAAGCACCTCACCTTGCTTGCAGAGAAAGGGTACAAAGTGGACCAAGATAAATTGCAGTATTGCCTGGCAGAGGTAGTATATTTGGGACAGGTAATATCGTCTGCAGGGAGAGAAAGGTGATGTCTGAGAGACCAACTGCAGTGCAGAATATGCCTCAGCCAGCTACAGTAAAACAGATACAACAGTTTATGGCGCTCTGTAACTCTTGTAGGTCCTGGATTTTTGTCTACTCTAGTTACACAAGGTTCCTACTTCAAGCGCTTAAGGAAGCACAGAAGGAGAAGGGTCAGATAAGATGGTCAAAGGAAATGAGAACATGTTTTCAGTAGTGCTCTAGTTTTGGTGACCCTGAATTACCAGAAACAATTTTTTCTAGTTTCACATACAGATGGAAAGGTAATAACAGCAGTCCTGTATCAAAAAGCATCATTAGGTTACAAGCCCCTGGCTTACTACAGCAAACGTTTGGATTCAGTTACGCAAGGTCAGTTTCTGTGTGAATAAGCTCTCGCAGCAGCAGCTTTTGCGATACAAAAGTCTTTTACCATTGCTATGGGCTGCCCGGTGACTATGTATGTGGAGCAGCCCATTTTTTCTATCTTGGAAAAGTCTAAGGGGGTCATTCCGAGGTTGGAGGTAAGGGATTACCGGTGCCTGTAATGGTGCCTATGCCGGTAATCCCTTACCTCCGTATTCCGAGTTCCCTTTGCGGGTCCCACTTTACCTCCTGCTTTTAGCAGGAGTAAATTACGGGACCCGCAAAGTGACCTTGGAGTAAATTACGGCACCGTAATTTACGGTGCCGTAATTTACTCCTTCCCCATTCCCATTGAGCCCTATGGGGCTGAAATGGGAATGGGGAAGGGCAAAAGGTGAATGGGGAATTACCGGTCCCTCCAACCCTGGAATGGACCGGAAATTACTCCATTCACCATGGAGGAGTCGGAGCGGTATTGGAGGCAACCATGTAGTAATTTACTCCATGGTTACCTCCAACCTCGGAATGACCCCCTAAGTCTACTTTGGCAACCCAAAGAGTATCATGGTATAAAATTATTTTGTCAAATGCTACCATATATCCGTTAAGGTGTCACTTAGTCAATCAGGGAAGATTCTTAGCCGAACCAGTGGAACCTGATGTTGTCCACGACTGTGCAACTTAGGAGGGAGAAGAAAGAGAGGACAAATGTTAAAGAGGATGCCTTGGAAGGAGGCAGGGTACTCTTTGTTCACAGGTTGTCAACAATTGATCAGGGCACTGGTTAGAGGCACACAGGGGCAGCTGTTGTAGCTCTTGTGGATGGGGAATACCGGGTTGGAGTCGAGAAACGACTGCCTCCCCTTTACTCTGCACAAGCAGCAGAACTAGTGGCACTCATCGAGGCGCTAGAGATGAGTGAGGGGAAGGTGTCACCTCCACGGTACATTCTGGGGTAGCTAGCTGGAAGAAAAGAGGGTTTAAAAGATCTGAAGGGACCCCAGTCCAGCATGCCGCGTTGCTATCCCGACTAATCGAAGCACTAACATTGCCCTTAGACGTAGGAATAGTGAAGTGCATGGCGCATACTAATCAAACTGATTCAATTACGCTTGGTAATGATGTTGCAGACAGAGAGGCAAAGGAAGCAGCATACTTGCCCTTTTTAGAACCTCTAAAATGGAAAGGTGTACCAACAGGTATAATTGCCAGTCCTGTATGCTGCAGTCTCTTTGCTTCAAATAGTAGCAATGCAGGGAAAGGCACCTCAAGAGGAGAAGGAGCTATGGACAAAGAGGGGATGTATGCTCTCGCCCACAGGTTTGTGGATGCAGGAGTTGACGGAAAAGGTAGTAATGCCCGTAGAACTGCTTCTTCTGGCTCTAGAGCAGCTACACTACCCATAACATATGTCCTGACAACAAATAGCAACAGAACTGAAGGAGAAGTGGTTTATACCAAACATTCATGAACATGTAAGTAGGTTTGTAGGAATTGTATAGTTTGTAAAGAATTCAATCCTGGTAACACCATGAAAGCAGTGAGAGGGGTAATTCCCCTGTCCTTCAGGTCCTTTCAGAGAGCGTCATATTGCCCCTCAATCCAAGTCTGGCAAAAACCATGCTGGAGAAACCGGCAGGTAGCCGCCAGACCCGTAATGATTTACCATTGCCTGACTCGCTGGAATAACCGGGGCAATGGGCATTACAGCCCCGGCGGTTCTGTAAGTCAGGCACCAGTAAAATGTTGATCCCCAATCCCGTGGAGACCCATAGCACTCCGCGGGAATGGGGACCACAGAACCATTGTTTCCGCACCGACAAACTTGTAATGTCGGCCACTGAGTTTGCTGATATGATACAGAATTGTAATAATTTCAGGCATTTGATTGTAATTGTGTGTCCAATTTTCCAATGGCTTGAGGGTGGTCCCTGCGTGTACCCTGATGCAAAACCGAAAGCAACATTTCTCGTGAGGGAGGTATTTCCACAGTGGGGAATATGTGAAGTCCTGAGATCAGATAATGGCACCCATTTTATCAATGTATTATTTGCCGAGATTACTTCCCTTCTGGGGATCAAGCACAGGTTGTGCTCAGTGTATCACTTACAAGCCAACGGAGAAGTGGAAAGGCTTAATGGTTTGCTTAAAATACAGTAGTCTAAATTATGTAGTGAATTACGAAAAGGTTGGTTGTATGGTCTTCTGTTGGCCCTGTTTTACTTACAAAATATGCTGAGGAAAGATAATCACCTCAGTCCTCATGAGGTGGTGACGGGGCGAAGATTGTATACACCACTCTCGCCCGCGCGCACAGGTTCAGATGCACATAATTCAGCAGAGATTTTTGGAGAAGAGTTTGGGGATTATCTTCGGATCTTGACTAAGTATGTTAAGATTGTGTCTTCTCAGTTTACAGCATCACACTGGCAAGCAACGGGAAAGGACAGCAAGGAACAAGAAGATCATCGGCAACCATTGTTACTCCCCAGGGACTCAATATAGGTGCGTTCCTTTATTCGCCGCTGGAATGAACAGCATTTCCATGGGCCTCATTGAGTGATCTTTGCTACACGAACTGCAGTCAAAGGGGAGGGAAGCAAAACTTGGATCCACATCCATGACGTACGAAGGGATACCGGAGTCCCTCCACTGACACCTGAGGAAGATCTGTCCTAAAAAATAAGTGTCCCCTAAGGAACACAGTTCAGGCCAAGGAAAGGTGGAGGGGCGCATAGAGATTGAACATTTTTATTTGTTATTTAAACTGTAAAACAAAAGAATGCATTTAAAAATCTGAATTAGAGGGGGGCGTGGCCAGGCGGCACACCATGTGGACGTGTCTCCTCTGAGCTCCAGTCTGAAATGCCCAAGTCAGTCGATTGAAGCCGCCCAGCGAAAGAATTTTGGCCCCAAACTAAACTCGAACTGGAAAGACATGCTGAGGAGCCTGCTGTCGAGTTTTTAAGGGAGAAGACTCGTGGTTAATGCACTTTCGGAGCCGTGGATCCCGGCATCGGGAGACCCAAAATGGCGGAGCGCGCCTTTTCTAGCAATCTCTATGGGAGCCTCTCGCGCCCGGGCCACGTCAGAGTCGCAGTCCAGATGGAGGGCTCCCACTGCAACAATAAACCCAGAACACCGGGAGTGGGCCGGATGCACGGACGGCGCTGAGCCCTGCGGGGGAGCCCTGCAAGGGAGCGAGGATCGAGGTGAGCGGACCTTGAAAATATCCAAAGTGGCGGAGCTCTGGCGGGAAGAATCCGTTTGGAGGGCTCACAGCCTCCTTGACACGGCAGCAATCCTGCATCCCCGAGCGGGCCCTGACCGGGACTACCCAACTCAGCTGGAGGACGGCGGTGCCTGAGAGAGGTACCATACATGGAGCCGCGCCGTGGCTGACCCTCCGACTGCGCTCCCCCCGGGGTTGGAGCGGACGGGCTCCATTTGCTGGGTCTCTGGCCCTCTGCAGCGCTGCGGCGCAGGCCCGGTCAGCCCCCTGCGAGCCGCGCTCGGGGTCCCCGGGGAGAAGGCTCGGCCGCGCTTTCGCGGGTGGGTCCCCCGACTTCTAGCCCCACCAAGGACGTGGCATTCGCCCGCCCTGCCCCCCCCTGGGAGCGCAGCTCGGGGCGGTGCGGTGAGGGGCGGACGGATCACCTCCCGCTCGGCTCGGACCACTCCAGCGCTGGCCCCTCGGTTCTGGAGCTAGGCCTACGATAAGAGGACTAATCCTGATGGCTCTGGGGAGAGGTATTCTCCTTGGCCCACCGGCCCGACGGACTTACAGCGGTGCACCCCCTGTCCCAGGGATCAAGACACCATAATTCTGTGAGCCCAATCAGGTCCCTGACGACAAGACAACGGACACGGGCAGCAACTCAAAACAGGTACGAAAATAGAGGGTCTACGAACAAATACACCAGGGGGCCCAGTGTTGTCCTAAAAGAAACCGAGGAGCTGGGGAAAGCGCTATTATTAAGAGTGAACCCTTGGTACAGTCCGCCGGAAATACATCTGGGCTTGGACATAACAACTCAAAAACTCATATCATTAACAGAGCACCGGCTGAGCGCGCTTACATACTCCTTTTCTCAGGGGCCTGGGACCACCACACGAAGCCAAGCAAGTGGCTACTATAACACCTCTGGGGATGGCCAAACCTGGGCCTAAGAAGAAAACACGTAGTATCCAAGCCTACTTGATGCTCCAACCAAGAGCCCAACCCACCATCCCTGCTCTAACCCAGGAGCCGAATACCAATATGGCTGTGTCCAGGGAGGATCTGGAGAATATGCTTAAGTCCTTTAAGCAGGATATCACCCAGGAAATCAAGAAGGAGATCAAAACCTCCAAAGACTCCTTGGCCCAGTCGCTTGCAGATCTCACCTCCCATCTTGGAGGACTGGAGGCTAGGGTCAATGACCTAGAGAATGTCACCTGTGTACAATCCCATGAAAGCAAGGCCCTGGCAGGAAGAGTAAAGGCCATCGAGGAACATCTGGAGGACATCTGGGCAAAGCAAGCTGATCTGGAAAACAGGTCGAGACGAAACAGCATACCCCTGCGTGGAGTCCCCCGGAAAATCCCCAACGGGACCTAGCAGAATACATCGAGGCATTCTTCAGAGCCCTCTTAGAGCTGCCACCAAACGAGGAGCTAAAATTGGACCGAATGCACCGTGTTTATTCCTCGGCCCAGTTGAAGAAGAACTTGCTTCCAGATGTACTTACCCGAGTGCACTTCTACCGCCAGAAAGAAGATATCATGGCGGCAGCTAGGAACGCAGACTCAATCCGATTTCAGAGCACCGAGATACACTTATTCCAGGACCTGGCCCCATACACCTTAGCTCGCAGACGGCGCCTGCACAGAGTGACAGCCTGGTTGAGAGATCAGAGGATCCGGTATCGTTGGGGGTTTCCTTGCAAACCTATATTCGAATTCAACAACCAACACCACATAATATCCTCCGAGGAAGAAGCGAAAAGCTTGATGGAAGAGTCTTCTGACGGGGCGGACCACAACCCACCGCCCCCGGAGGGCGATGAGTCCACCTCTCGCCCTGCACCTAAGCCTAGGAGGGGGAGATCCCGCCGTAGACCGGGAAATGCGACAGCCCCTAATGATGACTCAGAATTGAGGAAGACATCGAAAACCCCTGGTGGGGCTCCTTCACCGGCGTCCTTGGAGGGGAAGAGTTGGGCAGAGATCTGAACAGACTGAAGGTGGGAGAGCAACTTTATACCCTCATCTGATGAAGGTCCCCAGCGAGGACATCACCGATTTCCCACCGGGACTTGATGCGGAAGCCCTGCTGTGAGAGTGTGGAGCATTACTCCCAACAAAGTTCTCCCCCATGCACTGGTATGTTACTCTCCCCTTGTTTCACCCCTCCCTACCAGGTCTCATTGGAGGCCCTGAAGTAGTTTGTTACCTGCAAATAACGATCAACTCTCCCATGTTAAACCCCAGTTTAACCACGGTAGTTACCTGCTACCCCTGAGCCTTAAGTTTAAACGTAATTTGAGTTCTGAAATTCCCTATTTGCAACTGACTTGGGCGCCAGACTGGATGGCGCCCGACAAAGATATTACTCAGGTCAACGTACCTTGGGGACTCCGATCATCGCAGTTTTGATGGAAATGACTAAGGTATTTGCTGCCATAGACCCTTTTTATAAGTTTTTTATTGAGTTTCTTATGTTTTGTTCCCACCTGCTGCTACCAGAGAAGGTTTATGTTCTGACCCACCACGGCCCTCACCCCGGTTGGTCCTCTGTGCCCCACTCAAGGAAATGCTTTCGTCCGGTGATGGCCGGAAGTTTCAAATTACCCACGGAACCTGAGCGACTGAGTCATGGCAACCCCTAGCTATAAATTTATCTCACTTAACGTGCAGGGTCTGAATTCCCCCCTGAAGCGAAAAGCACTTCTCCATAGATTGAAGTCTTTAGACGCCTCCTTCCTGTTTCTTCAAGAGACACACCTGTGCCCAGCAGACGAATTCCGCCTGAATGACAGAAATTATCCCATTAGATTTTTTGCATCGAGCGGCCTGAAAAAGCGTGGGGTTGCCATCTTGGTGCGCAAAGGGATCTCTTTCAAAACTAACAGACAGTTTCGGGATGAAGAGGGGAGGTTCCTACTGGTTAACGCTACACTAGATGGCCGCAAGGTCACTCTAGTTTCCATCTATGGCCCGAACTCTAATCAAAGTCAGTTATTCACGAAGTTGTCCAAAGCCCTATTCGACAACGCTGAGGGGGAGGTAATCATAGGAGGGGATTTTAATGCAGTAATCAACCCCATGGCTGACAAAACACTACCTCCCACAGTAAACGATGGTAACAACTTCAAGGCCCTCACCTCTATACTGAGAGAACATTCCCTGATCGAGGTATGGAGATATCTTCACCAAGATGAAAGAAATTACACGTACTTCTCACCAGTACATGGCGGGTTCTCAAGACTCGACATGTGCATGATAGCCGACTCATTGATCCCAAATGTGTTAGAAGCAGAGATCCTCCCACAAGCACTAGCGGATCACTCCCCGGTCCTATTATCTATCTCACCCCCTCGAGTCACCCCTCCCATGAAACCTCCCTGGAGGCTAAATGACTTCCTATTAGATGACCCAATAATTCGGGCCCTGTTAATATGTAAATGACCACGCTTCACGCTGATGCTTGTCTTTATAGAGAGGCTTTATTTCTTTAGTTCATCCAAGAGAAAGGCCCCCAGCTGTGGCTGTCCTCCTGCTCTCAATCCTCTCTCTCTCTGCTGCTAGAATGTGGAACCTTTGCTTAATCATAACAACAAAGGTTCCTTGGTAACTAGGTTACATGGCAGCAGCTGAATTGATGCGATTGTAAACTCAATGAAGTAAATGTAACCACCTCCTAACACCTTCCTTCCTTTTACCAAAATATAAGTATTTGCCTAAACTAGATAATAGATTTCATTGAACATAAGTAGTTCATTATTTACATAGTATCTGATACACCGCTATATGAAGAAATAATTAAATTGCTTTAAATACCTTGCAGTGCAGTTACAAGTTGTTGTTTACCTTTTTGCAAATTGCTATCCTCTCCTTGTTCCAGACCCCACCCCCTTTAACAAGCACCAAAGATCCCAAATCTTTAACAACTTGTTTGGGCTGTGAAAATATGGATGCACCTTTGCGCACCTTGGTGGGAAGTTTGATCTTGATCCAATCACCTTCCTCAAGACTGAATTCTCTACAAGCATTCTTCCTGTCATATTGCTCCTTGGATCTGACCCCAGATTCAAATATCTTCTCTCTCACTCCCTCCAGATCTATTCCTACGAATTTTGACCTTCCCATCCAGCCTGGACACATGTGTGAGTTAGGTTTCCTCCCTCTTAATAGTTCAAATGGGGATACACCCGTAACACTGTGTGGTGCTAGTCTATATTGGAATGTTCTCTCCATTATGGTCCTGATCCAGTCACCTCCTGTTGCTACCGCAATTCTAATTGCATCCATGAGAGTGCGGTTGAAGCGTTCTACACACCCATTGGTCTGGGGATGATATAATGAAGTGGTTACTTGTTCTATTCCATGGTTACTCAAGAACTCTCTAAATTCCTTGGAAACCAATTGGGTCCCATTATCTGATAAACACTTTCTGGGGAATCCCTCTCTCCAAAATAATTGCTCCAAACATTTAA
Source organism: Ambystoma mexicanum (assembly GCF_040938575.1). NCBI lineage: Eukaryota > Metazoa > Chordata > Amphibia > Caudata > Ambystomatidae > Ambystoma > Ambystoma mexicanum. The sequence continues at coordinate 1,285,439,294 of NC_090934.1, forward strand.
TGATGCTACTGCTGGATATGTCTCTTAGTGTAAATATTTCGGGCCACTTGGATAATAAATCTATGACAACCAGTACATAGGTGTCTCTCCCACCCTTGATATTGAAAGGCCCTAGTAAGTCTAAAGCAACCTCATCCCATGGAACTGTGGATGGCTTTCTAACAGTCATGGGTACTTTTTGAATCCTGAGACCCTTATTACCTTCAATGCAATCACAACAATTGTTGACCACTTCTTCAGTGTCTTTGTCAAGATTAGGCCACCACAATTCTGCTCTAACCAAGCCTTTGGTTCTAGGCAATCCCAAATGCCCAACATGAGCTAGCTCAATTATTAATTTTCTCATTTTAATAGGTACAACCATCTGATGTCCTCTATGTAAGTATCCTTTATCAATCCAGAGTTCTTCCTTAACTTTGGCAAACCCGCCTAAATCACCAATATAGTTTCTTATTCTGTTCTGCGTCACCAATGTTAAAACTCTCTGGTACAATTCATCCTCTGAACATGCATTGTCCCACTCCTCTTTCTTTACTGACTCATGAACCTGAAATATTTCAACACCTTTCTCACGAGTCAGAGGAGACTCCTCAGACACTGTTTCTCTCACTACTGATCTGGATAAGGCATCAGCAACTACGTTGGTTTCACCACTAATGTGAAGCATATCATATTGCAGGCCTTGTAGGGATGTCACCCACTTCATGATGCGTCTGGAGACTCCCTCCAGACCACCTTTGGTAAATATTCCTATTAGGGGTTTATGGTCTGTACATACTGTGAATTCTCTGCCCCACAAATATCTTTTGAACTTTTCCACTCCCCAGACACAAGCCAATGCTTCCTTTTCTACCACTGAATATCTGTTCTTAGGTCCTTTGAGAGATCTAGAGGCAAATGCTATGGTGTGTAAGCCCTCCTGATCTTCCTGCATTAGGACTGCCCCAATACCATAGTCACTTGCATCCACAAATAGTAATGAATGTCTACTTTCTTCAAACGTTTTCAAGATGGGTGCATTGACTATAGCATCTTTAATCTTACCAAACTCTTCCTCACAAGATTCATTCCACTTGAACGTAACACCTTTACGAGTCAACATCCTCATGTTCCTTGACAAATTTGCCAACCCTCTAACAAACTTGCCATAAAATTCAACCAGACCTAGAAAAGATAGTATATCTGCTTTGGATTTTGGTGCTTCCATCTTGCGAATAGCTTCTATGGCCTTTTCTTTGGGTTTGATCCCTTCACCTGTAATTTCATGACCTAGATATTCAACTTTGTCAGTTTTGAATATGCATTTCTCTAACGATACTGTAAGGCCAGCCTCTTTGAATATGTTCAACACTCTCTCTAACCTTTTATCATGTTCTGCTTCATTTTTCCCACATACTAGCACATCATCCTGGTAACACATGACACCTCTCTCTCCTCCCAGTAATCTGTACATGACGTTCTGAAATACACTAGCTGCTGAAATCAATCCAAATGGCATTCTTATACATCTGAAAAGGCCAATAGGGGTAATGAAAGCTGTGAGATCTCTCGAATCAGGGTGTAATTCTACTTGGTGATATGCAGATTTGAGGTCAATAAGAGAAAATACTTTGGAATCAGACACCCCTGCCAATAAATCATCTATTCTGGGTAAAGGAAATTTGTCAGCCACTACATTTTTATTCAGGTGTCTAAGGTCTATGCATATCCGCAGAGATCCACTGCTCTTTCTCACTATTACAATAGGACTAACCCACTCTGAGGAATCAATTCTCTCTATCACCCCTTCACTTTCCATTTTATTCAATTCACTCTCTACATCTTTTCTCAGGGCCAAGGGAATGGTCCGTAATTTGGCAACTTTGGGAATGGCATCCCTTTTCAAACGAATTTTGTGCACAAATCCCTTCAAGCACCCTAACTTAGTGCCACTCATATGCCCTCTGGCCCCTTCCATAACAATGCTCGAGACCGATTTTCCACCGGATTTTCCACCTTCAACAGTCAAAACCTGTTCTGGGTGGCTTGCTTCAAGTCTTATCTTGAGCTCTGCCTGATCGCTCCAGGACAACAGCTCTCCACCTCTGTTGGCTACATGGATAGTCCCTAACGCCTTCCTGTCTTTGAATTGGAGCTCAGCTTCCAAGCACCCTAAAATTTCTATGGGCACATCTCCATAAGCATTTGCTCTGACTACATTCTCCCACAATGTACAACATCCAAATTTCTCCTTCCACACTTGCACACTTATCAAAGTATAATCTGCTCCACTGTCCATGAGCATTGATACTGGCACCCCTCCAACTAACACAGTTGCATATGGTTTCTTTTTCTTGACCTTCCCATCAATGGCATTGACTGAAAATATAACTTCTCTACCAGCATCATCAATTGATATAAATTCTTGATCTGCATTGACTTCATGTATTTGACTTGGGGCGGTATAAAAATTCCTACAGCATCTAGCCATGTGTCCTCTGACCCCACATTCATTACATATAATGTTTGATGCATAACATTCTTTGTCAGATGCTTTGTGATATAGACTCCCACATCTGAAACACCTCCTAATTGATGCACCTCTAGGATAACCAGAGTCCCTGCCACCCCTGAATGTAACATTCTCACTGGGCGACCCTCTGGTCCTTGTCCCCATGCTCTGGTAAAGGGACCTTGGCGACCCTCAGGTCTCCTACCCATTTGCCAAGTGCGACGCGCAGTTGCCGCACCTCTCTGCATCACTCTCGAAACCTTATGTATGGCAGCTTCATTGTCATCAGTTTTGGGCTTATCTTGAGATGTATTATCCACTTGAAGCATTTGTATACATTTGTCTGTGTGTTCTATCATTTTCGCTATCTCAATTGCTCTATCAAGAGAAGGATTTCTTTCCTTCCATAACTCCTTCCTGATGTTATCATTAGAACACTTAATCATGAGTTGGTCCCTGACATGCTCATCTCGACAATGGTCAAATCTACATTTGATGGCTAAACCTCTAAGAGCAGTTACAAATTCCTCAATACTCTCTCCAGTTTTTTGAGTTCTCGTGGCAAATTTGTACCTTTCAAGAATTATATTTTCTTCAACACAGTAGTGTTTGTCTAATTTTGCTAATGTTTTCTCATATGGACCCCCATCAGGAATGTCTGGAGGTTCTGGTAGTTTTTTGACCACTTCCTGTCCTGCGGCACCTAAACAGTGAAATAGGAGCGCCTCTTTGCGCTCATTGGAGAAATTGGGTCCAAATGCTGCCAGTGCATATTTTTGAAAACTCTCTTTCCAGTCTATCCAACGCACTCTGGGCTCACCTGGTGTAGGCAGGAAGAAAATTGGGGCTGGGACGTTTGCCATGTTGTGAATTAATTAATGTCACCCCCAGGTAGGAAACCTTACACAGCCACACTGTCACTTACTTGTACTTAAATTTTATAAGGTGTGATTTCAGGTGGAACCTGTGCTGATATTGTCAGCGCTGTCTGTGGTAGTTGCAATTTGTGATCCACAGGTCAGCCTCCTCCGTAATCCACAGGTGATCCAATTTGTGATCCACAGGTCATCCAACCTCCTCAATATTCGTGCTCAGCTCCAGTATGCTTTTATGGTTCTCTCCACTGCCAGGCACTGACTTCTTTCTTGGTGCTCCGCTCCAAAATGCGCTTTGCTGGTTTACTCCGCTCCAGGAGGATGGCCGTGTTTCTCGCCTGCTATTACACAACACATATAGTGTAACACTCCGTCCATTTGCATCCAAACTGTAATCAATATTGCTGCAGTGTTGCTGCTGCTGGGGGCCTTTTCTCCTTGGCCCAATCCCACCTTCGTCGCCAATGTTAATATGTAAATGACCACGCTTCACGCTGATGCTTGTCTTTATAGAGAGGCTTTATTTCTTTAGTTCATCCAAGAGAAAGGCCCCCAGCTGTGGCTGTCCTCCTGCTCTCAATCCTCTCTCTCTCTGCTGCTAGATTGTGGAACCTTTGCTTAATCATAACAACAAAGGTTCCTTGGTAACTAGGTTACATGGCAGCAGCTGAATTGATGTGATTGTAAACTCAATGAAGTAAATGTAACCACCTCCTAACAGGCCCACATCAAGGAAACTATAGAGCTATACTATAGCGAGAATAGTACGGGAGACGTGAGTTTGGGGACTGTCTGGGATGCAGGGAAGGCGGTATTCAGGGGCCACCTAATAGATCAGGCTGCGCAATGGGGGCGATCCAGGAAATTGTTGCGAGAGCAATTAGAGGAGGAAGTCCTCAGACTGGAAGGGCTGTATAGGAGGAAACCCACTCGGCGCACATTAAGGGACTTGAGGGTGGCCAAGAAAGCGCTGGAGGCACACCACGTGGGGAAGGCGGCCTATGGCATGATGCGCACTAAACAATTTTTTTACACAAAAGGGAACAAAGCAAACAGGCTATTAGCAGCCAAAATAGGGAAGCAGACTAAACAAAATAGAATAGACTTCTTAAGAGACAAGACAGGTAGAGGCACATTTTTAGAGGAGGGTAAATGTCACATCATAAAAGACTATTTCATGGAACTCGCTACCCCGCACATAGGGAACCCGGTCCTCATTAAGGAGTTCATAGACAAAGCAGAGCTCCCACAAATACCCCGATCTCTGAAGGATACCCTAGAAGCTCCAATAACGGGGGGAGAAATAGAAGCAGTCATCATATCCCTCCCCAATGGGAAGGCCCCGGGCCCAGATGGGTTCACAAACAAATTCTATAAAACCTTCGAGAAAGAACTCACACCGCATTTAACCACTTTATTTAATACCCTGTGGGAATTGGGATCAGTCACCACATCCATGGCTGAATCATTTACCACCCTAATACTAAAACCTGGAAAAGACCCAGCTGATTGCGCCTCCTATCGGCCCATAGCTTTGCTTAATACTGACGGTAAAATCTTCAGCAAAATCATAGTGCGTCGTCTGGGGGAAGTATTACCTAAGTTAATAGATCGAGACCAGACGGGTTTCATCCAGGGTAGATCGGCCCATGACAATATCAGAAGAGCAATTGATCTGATAGCCCTCGCCCCCTCTATTCCAGCTCCTCTCTCCCTACTGTCATTAGATGCCCATCGCGCCTTTGACAGCATGTCATGGAATTACCTACACTCGGTCCTGAAGGGGTTTGGGTTTAGCCCGCATTTCTCCAAGCTGATACTAGCCAACTTCCAGATCCCCACCACCCAGGTTCGAGTCAACGCCCATTGGACGCCGCGGATACCTCTTGGCAGAGGGACCAGGCAGGGCTGTCCCCTATCGCCGTTGGTGTTTGCGCTTGCAATGGAACCACTAGCCCAACATATCCACCTACACTCCGAAATCCAAGGGTTCAAACTTAAAGATCAGACTCACAAAGTGGCCTTATACGCAGACGATGTGCTCTGCTTTCTGCGAGAGGCCCAGACCTCAGTCCCTCCGCTCATGGCTCTGCTGGATAAATTTGAGCAGACCTCGGGCTTCTCAATAAACGCGGCCAAATCAAAGGGGCTGAACCTGTCCGAAACCCCCGAGTTGTTAAACGCCTTACAGAACAAATTCTCCCTCAGCTGGGAGACCTCCAAAATAACATACTTGGGAGTGTACTTGACTGCAAGTTACTCTGGGCTGGTGAAGGCCAATATTCCCCCACTATTTAAAGAAGCTAAGGAATCACTACTAAAATGGGGCCCCCAGGAAATTTCCTGGCTGGGGCGAATGTCAGCTGTTAAAACGACCCTATTACCCCGCCTTCTCTATGTATTTCAGGCGCTTCCAGTCTATATCCCAGAGCGAGACCTACAAGACCTTCAGAAAGCCATATGCCAATTTATCTGGCAGGGTAAAACACCTAGAATCCAGCGCAAGATCCTCATCAGAAGTAGACAGCTTGGCGGACTAGGGCTTCCGTCTACGGTAAGATACTATCGTGAATCTCAGATAGCCCCTATCCTGATATGGGCGCTCCAAGAGGACCCCCCTAAATGGCGAGATATAGAACAGACACTCACTGCGACCCCCCTATCTCATCTCCCTTTCCTGCCACGAGAAGCGCAAGCTTCACAATTTCCACTCCTCCCAACCATGTGCGCCTCACTCAGATGCTGGGACAGACAGCTCACCCTAAGAGGACTGACCCCGGGTCTGGGCCCTATGACTCCGATCACACAGAACCCTATCTTTACCCCGGGGCTTCAACCTAGATCCTATCATGAATGTTCGGGAAATAAAATCTTGAGGCTGCAGGAGACATACGCGGACGGTGTCCCCTTAACATTTATTCAGTGCAAGGAGAAATTTAACCTCCCAGAATCTGAAAGGTTTAAATACATTCAATTTAGGCACTGGATCACCAACCCACTAGTTAGGAAAGCCGCCAGCAGACCCCCCATAGGCCTTGAACTAACTGCGATCAAAGGTCAACGTGCCCATAATGTAGCGACATGCTATCGTCTTACAGAAATAGCCTCAGAGGAGGAGGAACTACCGTACATGGTATCATGGGGGAAAGAGCTGGGGAAAGAGATTGCTCCTGAGTCGTGGCAGATAATCTGGGCCAGAGCACACAAGTCCTCCAGATGCACGACAGTGAAGGAATGTGCACTCAAAATATGCTACAGATGGTATTTCACTCCGCAGAGACTGCATGCAATGAATGTTGAAAAACCTGAGACTTGTTGGCACGGGTGCGGGGCAAAAGGGGACCTGGGTCACATGTGGTGGCACTGTCCGACCATTCAATCTTTCTGGCTGGAGATTCGCTCCAAAATTAAAGACATCTGCGGATCCCTCCTCCCTTTGGACCCAATGGTAATGGTCTTGGGAGATTCCCCTGAGGACGGGTCATACCCGCAGTCCGGCCCTAGAGCGCAGCTCATTACTCAACTACTGATGGCAGCCCGCCTTACGCGCGCGCGCTTTTGGAAAGAGCCGGAGGGCCCCTATATTGCACAATGGTGGGTCAAGGTCTGGGAAATCTTGGGAATGGAGAAACTAACAGCCACATTACTGAACCGAACTGACAAATTTCGACAAATCTGGGGCCCATTTCTAGACCATGTGGAAGATAAGGAACAAATGTTCTTCCAACCAAGACTGATCAAATGCCTCCTCCAGCCCTGAGAATCTCACTAAAAACAAGGCACATGGCTGATCTAGCACCAGAACATGAGAATATCGGGTACTAAGAACCACACCCGGACCACGGGGGAGCAGGTGGAAAAGAATGTTTTTTTTTATTTGTATTTTTTATTTATTTTTTTTTCTTCTTTTTTTAAAATTATTCTCTCTCTCCCCTTCCCTTCTTTTCTTCTTTTATATACAATTGCAGCAATACATCCCCGAGAGTAACAATGATGTCACAAATGAATAATAATGATCAAAATGAAATGTCAACCGACTGTTAAATTAATTGGTCTCAGCGCTATTCGTTGAGTTCTAGGCAGGAGAATAATGATGTAATGTTGAACTGCATTCAAATATCCTTGCCATTGTTTATACTGTTAAAGATTACAATGTGAACTGATATTTCAATAAAAAAGATTTTGACAAAAAAAAAATCAGAATTAGAATGTGTTGATCTATTTCACTCTTGATTTCTTTGGTATATGTTCTGAATAGTAGGAATGTATCAAGTACTATGGATACTGCAGAAAAATTATTAAGAGCACAACAAGACCATGACATAAATTTTGTAAATGAGGATGATATAAATTTAGAGACTGTAAATGATGCACACGGCTTTGCATCAGATAATTTGTGGTATCATGAAATGGGGACGGTTGGGAGAGAGACAGAGCTGTGTTATATTTGCTCTCTTATCCCCCATGCTTCCGGTGTCCCCAGATTATTTATTCCTGATAAGGTAGAGGTAGCAGAGGCACAGTGTCTAGTGCACCTAGCCTTGTGCAGAGTCCGAGCGTAGTTTCAGGGGCAATTTGTAGTAGCTACCACCCTCCCAGTCGAAGGAGAATGTTTACTATTAGATGGGAAAAAACAGAAGGATGTCCATTGCATGCAAAGAGTACAGCTCAATCTTAAAGGACACATTATCGTGAACAATAAATGGGAGCAAGGGGTGAAGCTTTGCAGAACAGGAGGAGTGGTGGTGACGGATCAAAGACCGGAATTAAGGCATCCAACAATATACTAATGACACGCCAGTCACGAGGATCCAGAGTCAAATATATTTATTAATTAATAGCATTTGATCAATTGATCAAATGGATCTCAGCACCCCACGATGTGTAAGAAGGCGGACACCGTGAGGAGAGAGAGAGAGCGAGCACAAGTACAAGTACAACAGACACATATATAGCAAACTTCACAGCATTAGAAGGCATTACCCAGCCCCCTTTGTTCAGACATCATCAGGCTAGGGTTCAAGGGGTTACTGCGTAATTTATTATGCTAAAACATTCTACACTCTTGCTGCCAGTGCCAAGACAATTTACTACCTGAGAACCGGGTGCATCTGGATGGAGGAAAACATATCATGTTCCCTATAATGAGGTGGCATTCCTTGCCTTACCAGCCAATGTTATCTCTCTGTGCTAAGGTCAGACAGTTCTGGAGCAGAAATGAATAACAACTCCCGTGGGGGAGCACATACAGCCATGTATAATTATTTCTAGCTACCTGCTATAATGGCCTAAGTAGACAGAACGGCACCTGGGTTTGCAGATCATTCCTGCTTATATACAGCTTCAGGGTTCTCTCATTATAAGACCAAACAAATCATGTGGCAGCCTGACATTCCTAACTATGTAAGCAACTCAAAGTTCAAGCAGCGGTCGGTTAGTGTGCTCAAGCTGAAAACCAGAATATATATATATATATATATATATATATATATATATATATATATATATATATGCAATGAGCAGAGAGCAGAACAAAAACCCAAAATGGCCTCCTTACACAAAATGGCTTCTCAAACAATGGTTTCAAGTTCACATGTTGCGACATAGTTTCATGATGCGAAAGTGATACGAGTGCGCTTAGGCCAACATATAATCAGACGGCATAGTTGCATTTACATTTCTACAAAGCCTCCTTTTGGCCTAAACCAAGAGAATCACCCAAAAACTGCATCTTCCTCAGACCAAGTGTCTGAGCTATTGTCATTGGAACAACCTGAATCATTCTCATCGAAAATGTCAATGGACATGAATTCTTGGCATCTTGTGCTACCATTGCATTTTTGGTGATTTGGGACAGTTCGGGCTTCAGCTTGATTTTTGTGACAGCCTGCGCACAGCTACCCCCTATCATGGTGCAAATGGCGGGTAGAAACTGCACACAGCAACAACAGCATAGTACAATACTGAGTATTATGGCCAAGAACAAGAATAGCTTCCAATCCCAGGATCTTAGCATGTCCCAGAACCTGCCACCAATGTTCCAATCACCCTTGGGGACATGAATTTCTGTACTTAGTAGATGCAACCTTTTTATTGCTTTCAATATTGTGGGGGAGGAGTCAGGTATGAAAACACAGCACTCGGACCCCACTAATTTGCATAAACCACCACGCTCTCCCAGGATGACGACAAGCACCATCCTATTTTGAAGGACCACCAGCCTGATTGCCTTTTGCTCTAATGTCATATTATACATTATGTCTGTTGTCTCATTTATTGTCTTCTCCAGGACTCTGGCCAATCTCCTAATGTTGTACGAGTTGATTGCCTGTCCCCAGAAGGGTACAAAAGATTTTGCCACATCCCCAAAACTTTCCCAGGCTGTATCACATGCAAATATTGTGATCAATATACATTTGGCCTTCAGGGACCATTGTTTCATTTGCACATGTCTAACTTCATCAAACTGGTCATCAGCATTATCTGTACGGGTGGCCCCAAACAGAAGCATAGTTCTCTAAAGGTTTCTCAGCGTCCGTTCTAGAGCTTCACTGTCGAGCTTTTACAGTTTCTTCATAGGCAGCACCTGTTCGCACTGTTAGTCTTGTCTGTAGGCAGCTTATCTGTGCTTGCCAACCCCTTGCCCTCTTTCGAACTTCCAGCAGAGGGTTGATGAAGGGGCTGGCGTGATTCAGGTATCCTTCAATTCGTTGGTTCAAAGAGAACGCAAGTAGATCACAGGTGTCAGAACAATGATCTTGCTGGTCCCCACAAGGACCAAAGACTATACACCTTCAAAAGCACCAGGAAAGCGCGTGTCAGTGCCTCCTTCTGGCTCTTACGCTGCCTTTCCCTAGCCCCTCTCCCCGGACATTCAAGTGGCAGGGCCGAAGGTAAAGGTTACTGCAAATTTGTAGCATTCTTCTTGTCACATGGTCGCAGATTGTACCTGGTTGCACCAGGCAGGGAGTGATCAGAAAACAAAATGCCGTTGTCTCCAGGAACAGGTGCAGATGCAGAGACAGTGTTGGTGAAAGATGATAGTTTAACATAAACTACTAATGTAATGCTACCCCAAGAATAAATAAGCAACATCAAGCAGGACAATGTGCGACGTTCCATGTTTCCCGTGCTCTAAGCTAATTGTAGGACCTTTTGTAATACTTCCAGCACAGATCAACTTAAGCTGTCACATCTGTTTTTCAACTTAGTATAATAGGGACTTTTTGTTTCGTTTCCCTAGGCCAACAGGTTATCTGTCTATTTTAGACAGTTTAGTCACGCTGACGCCAACATCTTCCAGCCAGACAACTACCGATTCGTGGTACTACCGAGCGCTACAGCTCCTTCTGTAGCGACCACAGCGCCGCATCAAGTTTTTTAAAAAAAAACAACGGCTTTCTACCGTGCAAGGTATAACCATAAGACCCGGCCTGAAGCTACCAACTGGTCTTAAAGCTCCAAACAGGAACTTGTATTCCTAATCTCGGTCCCTTTCTTTTCACCATAGGCTAGTATACTGTGAGAAAGGAAACTCGAGGAGCTCTTGTGTGAGGCCTGCAGCAACTGACGGTTGACCACCATAACGCAAGAGCTGTTATTCAGCTTAATCCTTTTCCTCCGGGTAAGATTATGTAACCATCCTCTATTGGGGCAGTATGAAGGTAACACATAAATAGAATTTACACAACCGGTATGGTGACCTTTCTGAGCCAATTTGAGATCTGGTGAAGTCAAAACGACAACAGCAGATGTATCAACCTACGTAGAAATAGAAAATGTTGAGAGTTAAGTGGTCTATCATGTGATGCCCCCCTAGAGAATGGTGTTGCAGGATGTTATATTCTGCGAATAGCATAGATTGATTTAAAGAATCTAATGGCTATGATGAGATTGATACTTACACGCCATATGGATTTTTAACATTCATTGTATTTGTTATTTTTTTATGCCACAGGGGAAGACACCTATGGTGGTAACATTCAGTTGAAACATTACTCTCCGGTGAACCAAAGACCGGTGCTACTAACACTTGCCGTAGTGTTTCATGCAATTGAATAATGTTTGTAATTTGTTGTGTCCTTCAAAAAGAGTGTAATTTCTAACATTAACACACGCACCTGATGAATTTCCCAAACTGACTAACAGGGAAAGAAACATGTTGGGCAGCATGAACACAGATATGAAAGAATGAAGATGTGTTTGTAGTTTTTATGGATGTGTTTTTGGGAATGAATGCAGAAGTTTGAATGAATTGCATCAATATTAGTGCTGATGTTTAAGGTCAAATGAATACACAGCATTAGACCCGAAGTGGGGGTTACTAAAATAGAATTGCTTCCTTTTATGTACTGTTGTGTGCTACTGTGTTTTTCACTCGCCATTTGAATTTATTTTGTATTATGAGGAAATAGGCTCATGTATTTCGTTTGCTCTGTGTTTTTAGGGTGTGACGCGTTTACACTGCGCGCTCTGAAGAACAGGTTAGCTCAGTGGAGAGAGCTACTCGAACAATCACCTACAGAGGACTTTACAGAGGACCTGAAGAACTTCATCAAGCACAAGTCAAGGCCCAAGGTAGGGCCACTGTTTTCAATCGCATACCTTGAAGGCAACTCCTTCCCAAGGAAACGTCTGAGCGGGAAGGACCATTCAGAACAAGTACCGAGGCTGCCTCAGTTACCGGCCGAGGGGTTTCTAGATCCTGCCGGTAACATCGCTGAGGGACCTCAAGGTTCTGTTACCTAGTGTCTACTCGAGGATCTACGCCCTACTACCAGACACATTTCTGAGGGGGCACCTGTACGCAACACGAGGGCGCAATGCCTACCAGGCCCCGTCCTGATGTGCAGGGTAGGTCTGAAGCTCCAACGCCAAGAGTCCAGGAGGAAGCCGGGCCCAGCGCGGCAAGCACCACGATGCTGGCACGTGGCATGCAGCCAAACAAAATGCCCAGCAAGCCAGACAAAATGGCCGCTCGTCCGACATCACCCCCCTTCGGGTAGCAGGTAGGGCAACGAGTTTCCAGGGGGGCTGGTCTTCACCAATGAACAGAGTGTGCATTTACGCTTGGATCGCTTGGATCTCATTAGAGAACAATTGTGCAAAGAGCGATGGGAAATCAATGATGCTAAAACCCAGGGTCAAGCAGAGACTGTGATTTTCCTGGGGATACAATGGCACAATGGGCACCATGAGATGGTGCCAAAAGCGAAATAGAAAATCCTCAGGTTTTTGACTCTGAGGACCAAAAAACAGGCACAACAGTTTATTGGGCTGTTCAGATTTTGGAGGCCGCACATTTCACATCTGGGGCAGATTTTGGCACCCCTTTACAAAGTCACTCAGAAAAAGTTTGTTTTCGAATGGGGTGAGGACAAGAAAAATCATTCCAATTAGCAAAAGACACCATTCAAAAAGTCCTTCATTTGTGGCCATTAAGGGATGGTGAGGTGGAGTTGAATGTGTCCACACAGGATGCCTATGCTAATTGGAGCTTATGACAGAAACAGGACAGAAAACGAGTGCCTTTGGGATGTTGGAGTAGAAAGTTGCACAATGCGGGTGACAGATATACCCCCTTTTTGTGAAACAATTACTAGCATGCTACTGGCGCTCATAGATACTGTACAAATGACAGTCGGTCATGATATAGTGATCCAACCTGAAATATCTATAATGCAATGGCTACTGTGTTCCCGAAAGACACACAGAATTGGTCATGCACAAGAAGCTAGTGTTATTAAATGGAAATGGTACATTCAAGATCATGTGAATCCCGGTAAGAGTGGCATGGCGAAATTACATGAGCAAGTGGCGCGTTTCCCGCTGAAAGACATTAAACCGTAGGGGGAGAGGACTATTGAGGAATCTCCAGCTAAATGGGGGATCCCATATGGAGAATTATCAAGTGAACAAGTTGATCATGCATGATTTACTGATGGCGCAGACAAATATGTAGGAATTGAACGACTTTGGAAGGCGGTGGCGTACAATCCAAAACTGAAAAAGGTGCTCACCACCTCGGGTAAAGGGAAGAGTAGCCAATTTGCAGAGCTATATGCTGTATATCAGGCGTTAAAGCAGGAAATGCCTGGCGATTGTCATATTTATACTGATTCATGGTCTGTTGCAAATGGATTGGTGGTATGGCTGCCAACTTGGAGAAAGAATGGATGGAAGATTCATGCTAAAGAGGTGTGGGGAAAGGAGTTATGGCAAGAAATTGCTGAGATGCTGATGCATACTACTCTGACTATATATCACGTTGATGCACATTGCGCAATGGACTAATTAGAGCGTTGGTTCAATTCTGTTGCAGATTAACATGCAAAGATTGAAGTCATGGACTCAAGGGCTGAGGAGGATCATTTGGAGGGAATTGCCAAATGGGCCCACCAGAAAAGTGAAAATCTCGGAGAAAAGGCTACTATCAGATGGGCACAAGACCGGGGTATCAGCATCCAGTTGGATATTGTGAAAACCATAATCTTACAATGTCCTACGTGTCAACATCAGAAACATCGATCTATTCCACACATAATTCATGGTACGTGGTAAATTACCCGGACGGATTTGGCAGATTGATTATATTGGTCCTATGCCCACTAGAAGGGTATGTCAATATGCGTGCACTATTGTGGACGCATATTCCGGCTACCTGATGGTTTTACCCTGTAAGAAAGCTTCTCAATTGAATACAATTATATTATTGGACCAAGTGGCTGTATACTACGGTATCCCTTTCTAAATTCAAAGTGATAATGGGTCCCACTTCAAAGGGAAAATGGTCCTAGATTATTGTCAAGAAAAGGGAATCCAACTGATTTTTCATGGCCCTTATCACCCGGAAGCATCTGGATTGATTGAGAGAATGAACGGGTTATTGAAAGAACAATTGCGCAAAATGGGGGATGGTACTTTAAAAGGTTGGCGAGAACATATATTTGAAGCTGTTCAAATTTTGAATAACCGTCCCATTGCGAACGGTGAGACCCCATTAATGCGCATGTTAACGCCAGCCTTACAAATGAAACCATATCGAGCCATTGAAACTCTGATCTATTGGGAGGTATTCCCTGGTGCGTTAGCCCCTTATCGTGCCACTGCTGAATCTGCTGGGGTTGATTTGCATGCAAGGGAGGAAATTCAACTTAAACCAAGAGGTATTACTGTGATTGATACAGGAATTGGGATACAAATTCCATCTGCACATATGGGATTAATTGCCCCGAGATCAGGTTTAGCCCTAAAGGGTATTCAAGTGTTGGGAGGGATTGTGGATGCTGATTACCAAGGTGTGATTAAGGTTATTCTTATGAACAGTGTTGAGAATATGCTACCGATACATAAAGGGGATAGAGTAGCCCAATTGATACTTGTTCCTGTTAAACTATCCATGGTTTAGAAAGCGGAGCCACCCACGATATCGACAGTTCGTGGGGACAAGGGTTTTGGCTCATCAGGTGCAATGATGCCAGTTTCCAAGGTATGGGTCGAGAAACCTACTGGTCCGCCCATGCCGGAGGATGTGATTGCAGCCGGGAAGATCAAGTGGTTCTTGTGATGGAACCAGGGAAAAAGAAGTGGACTCATATCCCTGCTGACAATTGTTATTTATGTGTTTTTGAATTCTGACCTTTTTTAGATCCTGAGTATGCTGAGTGCCGGTGTGTGGCATGTTGGAGTCCATTCAGGAGGGTCCGGGTGCATGTCCGGGGATGTGGCAGATGTCTCTATTCTCCAAGTGGAACGGGGATATGATGGTATACTGATGCTCTGCCTACCAGTTTAACGCCCGAGGATGCGTCTGTTCCAGCCTATCGTGGTTTGTTGAGGAAACTACGGGTGCAGCGAAATAAGATCTTGCCTTTGGCCCCTTCTGGAATTTCGACGTCCTTTTCACATCATGGTTATTCAGCCCTTGTCAGGCAACCCGAAAACGTGTGGGTCTATTTGGCCCAGCGAGTTTTGAACATTTAGCATTTTTGCTTAACTGATGTGCATAGCTGTTAAGTAGTCAGCTGGAGACAAACAAGGTTTTCCTTTCACAGCGGTTTATTGCACAACAAATACTGTTCACAGATCAATAACTTCAGCCAACTAATGACGGTTCCTTTCACCTCGTAGGGACAGGCGTTGTGCCTTGCTTTACTTGCACATTCTGTTGCTGGGCTTAATTAGTTCCAAAATAACAGCCAGGCTTTCACCCTTTTAAAACCTGTCTGCCGGCCATGAAAACGAAAAATAACAAATGACCATAGTACACACTTCACCCCTCCGAATCCTTCTTCTTCGGCGGCCGTTTCTCTCCACTGGAATGTCTTGAGCCTTGGACCAGGTACGGCGTCAATCTGTGGGCTTTTTGCTTATTACTAGTAAGCCCACTCGTATTCTTGGCTGGTCTCACTCCACTCGGGTGCAGAGTCTGTCGCCACGCGCTGCTCCTGCAAGATAAAACGCCTCCTGAGTCTATTGGAGTTGCATTTAACCCCTGTCGTTCCCCTCCCCCGTAATCAGCCCCATGTGTTCTCAGCAACGGTTTTAACACACATGATTCTGATTCCCCACCTCCTCCCTGCTCTGTCCACTGTGGGTTAACCCTGTACCTTGCTTGTGTTCGGGCGGTTCTAACATAAGGAAACCCGGTTCTCCCTTTCCTCTTTTTCCTTTCTTTACCCATCGGTGTGCCTCCCCCCTGATGCAGTATTTCGTGGGGCATTCTGGGATCTGTAATCTTTATCCTTTCCTTTCCCATCTGTGTGCCCCCTCCCTGATGTAGTATTCCGTAGGGCATTCTGGGATCTGTAGTCTGTCTCTTTTCATTGATGGCCAGCACTTGACGGGCCCCTTCCGCAACCCCCTCCTTTCTCCCAGTATCCAGGGCGGCTGCCACTGCTTCCACCTCACAATAGCTCTGCTGATTTGAGCTCAACATTCCTTGTGGACATTCCAACGCCTACCTCGATTTTGAAAGAGTTATACAGAGTCTTGCATAATGATTCCCTAGTGTAGCAGTCGGATGTCCAGAATTCCTTTTCTGTGTACGAATACTGTAGGTTCTGTGCTGACGCTATTCACAAATGGAGAAACATGACGCATATCATGACACATGACATCTCTACTGCAGATGTGTGTTATCAAATGACTTGTGATCCAACCTGCATTGGGAAGTGCCAACAACAGAAACTTAACAAGGAGATTGGAAGAAATGATTTTGAAAAACGATTGTGCACAAGATCTATAAATGTTTGTGTTGATGTTTCAAATGATATGGTATGCAACTTTACCATTTTTACTGCTAGCCACCTGAACCATGTTAAACTTCCACCTGGTTGGTTATTCTCCTGTGGGAACTTCACTTACTCCTACATCCCTGCTAATATTTCAGGTGGCCCATATGCTTTAACATGTCTTGGTATAATGACGTACCCTTTAAAACCCATTATTGAACGTTCTGTATGCGCTGTTTCATATACTGCTTTAGCGCCAGACTGCAATTCTGAAGTGCATTTGCTCTCGGAGGCAGAAGTATTAGCATTAGCAGTTTCCATTATTGGGGTTTGGGGCTTAGCTGCTGGGGGTTAGAAAACCATGATAAAATTAGCCTGTCTGATGGTAAAGGGGCTTAATGAGACCTTGCAGGCCTTGGCTGAACTGCTCTTAGACAATAGAAAATTTAAGTAAGCTATTTTGCAAAACAGAGCAGCTATACACTATTTGTTTTTGAAGCATAATTTAGGTTGTGAAACATTGGAAGGTATGTGTTGTTTCGACCTTGGTGAGCATTCCTGTTCTATTGAAAATAATATTAAAGTTATAAAGGATCTGGTGGCCTGGGGAACACAAGATCAACACTAGGATTTGTGGGAAAACGTATTTTCATGTATTCCTGAAGCACTGCATTCCGCATTGGTTTGGCTTTTTGGTATTGCCATTGTAGTAATTTTCTTTTGTTGTTGTGCTTCATGTATTGGGAGGATAGCTCAGGGGCAACGTGCTCGCCACACGAAGCACCACAGGTTCGATCCCCGGGTCCACGCTTAGAAACCTCTGGGTATTAAATGCATTATAAATAAACTATCATATCATATAATTCCTAATTTATGGAGAATGATTCAAAGGTTTTGGATGTCCCCTGAACGCCCGTCGGGTTATTGCAGTTGCGAGTCCAAGGGGTGGAGTGTAATGCATGTGTGAAATGTGAGCTGGAACAACATGGCGTTGGTGCGCAGCCATTTTGGACACTCATCTCCCATCACAGTAATAAAGCCTGTGTTTCCACGGGCTTCGGATAATAAACAAGCATTTCAGTAGCGAAAGCAGAGCAAGCTCACATAGCTATATTATTGCTGAGTGGACTTACTGTGGAGAATAGTTATTGTATTGTCCGCTAAAGGACGAATATGAAGAGGGAGTCAGAGCGTCCTGCAGGTGCATGATAAGGGTTCTGGGAATGAATGCGAGGAGAGGAGCGCTGGGTTTTTCCACTATTTACTGTTTTTTTCAACCTTCTGTCCCTTCGACTTGTGATCTGCTCTTCAGCCTTGGGCAGACACAACTGAGAAGGGCGGGGTTATGTCCCCATAAAGGAGAGGTCATTGTGTGGCAGAGTTAGTTAGAATTTGGACCCCCGGGTGATGAAGTCTCACTGAGAGGGAGGGCGCTCTCCTCAGACCCCGTTAGCACGAGTGATCTCTTCGCCTACCTGCTGAGGGACTAAGCATTGTCTTAGTTGCCAAGATGAAGGTGTCTTCTGCTCCCTTGTTAACAGTGATTCCATTTATATCTACCTTTTTATATATCTAAGCGTATGTTTGTTTATGTATGCCAAGTTCATATATACTGTTATTATGTGAATAAAGGGACTGTAATGAGCCATTTGTTTTATTATAACAATTATCCTATGTGTGATTTCTTGCCTGTCTGAGTCCAATAACTTGTTTTGCCAGGGCACCGGGGAAACGTAAATGTAAGTGTTCTCCTCACATGACCAAGCAAAAGCAAAACAGGGACTCTGGATGTGCTTCCTGGATCTGAAGGATGCGTACCTACACGTCTCTATTTGGCAGCCTCATCGGTCCTTTCTGAGGTTCATGGGCTTTCATTTCCAATACAAGGTTCTACTCTTTGGCCTCAATTCGGCCCCCAGGGTTTTTACCAGACTCATGAACGCGGTGGCAGCCCTTCTCAGGGCCCAGGGTCACCATGTCTAACCATACCTAGACGACTGGCTCGTCAGAGCGAGATCTCTGAAGGCAGTCCAGCACACTGCCTCCGTCCTCATGAATACGCTACACAAATTGGGATTTTCCATCAATCTCAAGAAGACTCAGCTGGAGGCTACTCAGAATCTTACGTTCCTAGGCCACATTTGGAATACAAGCTCCAAGAGAGTTTTCCCCTCGGAGGACAAGATCACAGACATCAAGAGGGCCATGGGCATTTTCTCAGCTGACCTGTGACCTCAGCACGGTAGTACCAACACCTCTTGGGTATCATGGCGGCATGTCTACTGGCAGTGCCTTACACAAGGCTCAAAATGAGACGATTGCAGCTGTACTTCGCAGATTCCTGGAATCAGGAGAGGGGTTCCCAGGTGGTACTTGTCAGCATCCCTCCACATCTCCACCAGGACATGGTCTGGTGGAGCACGGACTACAACTTGTGGATAGGCAGGCCCTTCAGGCAACCAGCACGGCATGTTAGCATCACCACAGATTGTTCATTGGCAGGCTGGGGAGCCACTCTGGGCAGCCACAGTGTGCATGGAGTGTGGTCTCTTCAGGAACTGGAGGCCCATATAAATTGGCTAGAGCTGAAGGCGATCTGGCTTGCTCTCAATGCCTTCCTGCCAGTGGCAAGATGATCCTCATTCAAATGGACAACTCTGTCAGGGTTCCATTGAATGCCTCTTTGGATAAACATAGACGGAGCTCGCGCAATAACAAACTACCTAGTAACCCCAGGGGAGCAAACGTTTTTGGTTCCAAATCGAGGTGGTCTGCTAAGCCTCAGAACTGTGCTGCATCATTTCTGGCATGTCCTTTTACAGAACGCTATGGGTTACCATGGAAACGCTGGCGGCCATGGTATTTGCGTAGGTACTCAGGCCTACGGCGCCGTCCTGTGTGTACGGTAGGGTGACCAGTACTTAAGCCATGCCCCGCATACGACGGCGCTTCTGAATTTGTCTGTTTTCAAAGCTACGTACCTTGTACCTTGTCTTCTTGGCTCCTTGAATCCCCGGCCCACCTTGTGACCTTCCTTGATTCCTTCTTGTCATTGCTCTCAAGTCTTACTTGCTCAAACCCAACCCGGAACGTCCACGGACTGCATTCATATAATCCCTTAAGTCTTACCTGCTCATACGAGACCCGGAATGGCCACGGACTGCATTCCTCTAATCCCTCAGGTTTTACCTGCTCATACCAGACCTGGAACGGCCACGGACTGCATTTGTCTAATCCCTCAAGTCTTACCTGCTCATACCGGACCCGGAACGGCCACGGACTGCATTCGTCTAATCCCTCAAGTCTTACCTGCTCATACCAGGCCCGGAACGGCCACAGACTGCATTTGTCTAATCTCTCAAGTTTTACCTGCTCATACCAGACCCGGAACGGCCACGGACTGCAGTTGTCTAAATCCCTCAAGTCTTACCTGCTCAAAACATAACCGGAATGTCCATGAACTGCAGTTATCTAATTTCACAAGTCTTACCTGCTCGTTGTTACAATCGGAAAACCCACGGACTGCATACATCTCGTCTCTTGAGTTTTACCTGTTTCATATCTTCTTTCTGGAACTGTCAAAGACACTTTTGGAACATTCAGGACTGTCGCGCATCGGCGCAAGCACCAAAGGACATTGGCGCATCAGCGCAAGGATCAAAGGACACCAGCGCAATAGTGCCCAAATCAATTAACTCTTTAGGCGTCCTTGTGCTGGCGGGTATAGGAAAACATAACATTGTGTTTCCAGGAAAGCCACTCCATTTCCAATTCTCCTGCAACACCTATCCAGGTCACTCATTTGGTAAGCACAAGTCTATTTGTTTCCTAATTTCTTGCTATTTCTGTACTCCTGGTAACAGTTACATTTCTTGTTTTCAAGGTACTCACCAATCTAACTTTGAACTATTCAGTCCCAGTCTGATTTTCTTGTTTGTCAGTATCAGTTCAGTATCTTGCTTTGGAGAGTCCGTTCCCTTAACCTACATGTTAATATCTGGTTAATTTTTCTTGCAGCCAGCTGTTGGAGTACCAGGGAGTACCTTAATTTCGGGCAATACTCACCTCAATCTGTCCTTTTGTACTCTTGAGGGGAATATTGTCCGAAAGCCTAAATTGTGTCACGACATTTCAAGCCACCCCTACTATACTGAGCCCTTGTGTCATAACATATTCAGAAGCCTTTACAAAATGGAAGAGGCCATTGACCACTTGGTGGCTCTATCCAAAAGGGTGGAAGACCTTAGGGCTGACATGACAGAGGCACATGATGCAACTCAACGTCGTATTAACGAGTTACATGCTGGTCTGCAGTCAGGGGCTGGAGCATCTAGTCCTGGAGTGGATTCAACTTCAGGAAGGGCTCAATCAAGAACTGAGTCAAGCCCAGTCTGCATGGCAACACAGTTTCCATTTGCCCCTCCAGAAAGGTTCCTAGGGGATCCTAAGACCTTTCGAACTTTCATTAATCAGTGCCGTTTACATTTCTTGTGTAGGCCTGCATCCTTCCCTGATGCTACTACTTAGGCAGCATTTGTTCTGTCTAACCTTGGGGGTTAGACAGTGTGGGCCAATCCCTTGCTGGAACAGAGTAGCCCGTTACTGTATGATTGTGAGGCTCTGATTACGGCTATGACCTGTGTGTTTCATACCAGATATAAGTCACAGGCAACAGACCTGGAATTGCTTTCTTTACAACAGAAAGACAAATCCTTCTTGGAGTATTTGGCTAAATTTAACCAGTTAGTTGCAGAAACAGATTGGCCCGACGAAAAGAAATCTGCTTTGTTTTACAAAGGTCTTTCAGAAGGCTTAAAGGATATTTTGGCAACAGTACCAGTGGTTCCTAGTGGTGTCCCAGAACTGGTTGACCTTGTGTTTCAAATCGATGCCAGTGAGGCTGAACGAAAGGCGGACAAAGAACCACCCTAACCGTTCCCACGCCAGTAACTCCTGTCGCACTCTACGAACCGATGCAAATTGGTGCTATTCGAAGTCCGCTCACTCCTTCAGAAAGGGAGCTTCGAAGGGTCAACCGTTTATGCAGGTCATTTCCTGAAACTTTGTCCTAAGAAACCTAAGAAGGCGGGAAACGCCAAAGCTCGACAATAGATGGGGTCCCTTTGTCGAGTCAAGCGGTCATGGACCCCAGATCCTCGGTTCCTTTTTCAGTCTTGGCTAATTTGTCTTCTACCCCTGAGTCAACCTGGTCTGTTGAACCTATGATTGATTCAGGTGCTACTGGAAATGATGTGGATGCACAATTTGTAGGTGATCATTCCATTCCATTGATTCCCAAGAAAACACCAGAATTAGTTAATGCAGTGGATGGTACGTCTCTGATTTCTGGTTTGGTGACAGAACAAACCATTGATATTGTGTTATCGATTGGGGACGGTTATTCAGAGATCTTCCGTTTTCATGTTATTTCAGCTCCTCAACTTAAGCTGATTTTGGGGTTGCCATGGTTAATGAAACACAACCCTTCCATCGATTGGAATTCACGTTCAGTCGAGTTTACCTCGGACCAATGTCAGGAGTCTTGTCATGCAGACACAGTTGAAGTTGGAAATCCTAGTTCCAGGCTCTTAGATTCAGCCTTAATGGTTGGGGCTATTACTACAGTGCTCCTTCCAAAGGAATACAATTCTTTTAAGGACGTGTTTGATAAGAAAGCGGCGGAAAAACTACCTCTGCATCCCCCTTATGATTTCCTGATAGAATTATTGGCAGATGCCCGTATTCCTTCCGGAAGAATCTATTTGCTTACACAAAAGGAGGATGTGGTCTTAAAGGAGTATTTAGATCAAGCACTCCGGACGGGGTTCATCTGCCCCTCCAGGTCTCCAGCAGCATCACCACTTTTCTTTGTACCTAAGACTTACGCTCCTGTATCGATTATAGAGAATTGAATGCAGTGACAGTACGGAATCAGTATCCGATTCCTCTGATATCTGTCCTGTTGGATCAACTAGGTTCTTCCAAGTTTTTTACCAAACTTGACCTAAGGGGGGCTTATAATCTGGTGAGAATCAGAGAAGGTGACAAATGGAAACCAGCATTCAAAACTAAGTATGGTCTATTCGAGTACTTGGTTATGCCATTCGGTCTTTGTAATGCCCCAGCTACCTTCCAGTATTTCATCAACGATGTACTCAAGGACTTACTGGATCAGTTCATGGTTTTTTATCTCTACAACATTCTCATTTATTCTTCTATCTATAAGGAACACGTCCAACATGACTCCACCGTTTTGCAGAGATTGCGTGAAAACAACCTCTATGCCAAATTGGAGAAGTGTGTTTTTCATTCTGACCAGGTGGAATTCTTAGGCTACGTTATCACCAGTGAGGGAGTTAAGATGAGCAATAATAAGGTTAAAGCGATCTTGGATTGGCCTGTCTCAAACAATGTAAAGTCTCTTCAGTTCTTTTTAGGGTTTGCAAACTACTACAGGCGGTTCATACACTCATTTTCGGCCATCGCAGCTCCCTTGACTGCATTAACCAGTTCTAAAACTCACTTTGTATGGTCTGATCAAGCCCAGAAAGCCTTTGAAACATGGAAGTCCACGTTCACCTCTGCCACGGTCCTACAGCATCCAGATCAAAGACGTCCATTTATTGTTGAGGCTGACGCCTCGGATCTGGCTGTGGGAGCGATTCTGTCCCAGAGGTGTGAAGACTCTGGTCTTTTACATCCTGTGGCTTACCATTCCAGGAGACTTACTAAGTATGAGATGAATTACACTATCACTGAACGTGAACTTCTGGCAATAAGCGATGCATTCCTGGTATGGAGACACCATCTATTGGGTACTATTACACTCGTACAGGTTTTCACTGATCATCGTAATCTTCTTGCTCTTAAATCTGTACGCTGTACCACCGCTCGCCACGCAAGGTGACATGAATTCTTTTCCATGTATAACTTCAAGATCACGTACCGTCCCGGCAAGATGCATTTTAAGGCAGATGCTTTATCAAGATTGAACGAAGGCTATCAGACGCCTCACCGAGAAAGCACTGTGTAACAACCATCGTTTGTCATTTGTTCTTGTACCGTAGATTCTTCTTTGAACGGAATGATTAAATCCTGGATGGCGACGAATCCTCCTGAACTCCATGATCATGACATAACAATCGTCAATTCCATGCCTTATGTACAAGAACGGTTGTATCTCCCTACTTCAGAAACCCGTGCCATGGCCCTTCAGTGGTGTCATGATACCTTAATGGCTGCTCATCCTGGGAGACACAAGACGCTTGAACTGTGAAAACGTTGGGCGTTCTGGCCTACGATGATTAAAGATGTTTTGGACTACATCAAAGGGTGCGCTATTTGTGCTCAGTGCAAAGGTACAGTGTGTAAACCTATGGTATTGATTCAGCCTATCCCTGTTCCTAAAAAGCCCTGGCGAAAGATCTCAATGGACCTTGTGGTCGAATTACCTCATGTCCGAGGTTGTGATACCATATGGTTGGTCGTTGACTACTTTTCCAAGATGGCCTTGTTTGTACCTTGCCTGGGTATACCTTCTGCTCCATTCTCATTTCTGGCGCCATCTAGTCACTTCCTTGGGTATCGATGCACGTTATTCTACGGCCTATCATCCCGAAACGGATGGGCAAACCGAAAGGGCAAATGCCACTATGGAACAATTCTTACATTGTCTGATTACTCAGCATCAAGAGTCATGGTTAAATGTTTTGGGGGTGGCAGAATGTGCATACAATAATTCAGAACATTCTTCTACAGGTACTTCCCCATTCTTTGCTCTTTACGGTCTCCATCCTAGGTCAATTCCTGAGGGTCTAATACCTACCACTGAAAATCCGGCAGATCAGGCTTGCATTCATGACTTCATCTCCCTTAGGGAAACGGTCTTTGATCATTTGGAGGCCGCCCAACAGCAAGCTAAACTCTATGCAGACAAACACCGGAGACCTGATCCCGATTATCAATCTGGAATGTTGGTCTGGTTATCTTCCAAGAACCTCCATTTGCATCCAACCCGGTGGTTAAAAGACATCTGGCAGGCATAACTAGGCTCTACCCGCCTATCAAGAAGCCACACCCTGTGTGGGTCCTCAATGTAGTTTTGGGCACCTTGGCGCATAAACCATTTGAGCCAATGGCTTCCACAGACATCGGGCTGGTCACCATTAAGACAGCCCTTCTGGCTGGTGGGTCTGACGTCTGCATGCAGAGTTAGTGAAATCCAGGCATTGCTGGCTTCAGAGTCTTACACTACTTTTCATAAGGACAAGGTTCTGCTTAGAACGCACCCTGCCTTTTTACCTACGGTTGTCTCCTCGTTTCACCTGAATGAGTAAATAGTGCTACCCACCTTCTTCACGGACCCTAAGGACAAAGCTAAGAGGGTACTGCACTGTCTGGATGTTAGGCGCACTCTGAAATTCTACCTAGACAGAACCCAGAGATTCCGCAAATTAGAGGCTCTCTTCATTACGTTCGGTGGGTCAAGGCCAGGCTATAAGGCCCCAAGGCCACCATAGGAAGATGAATGGTGTCTGCCATCAAGGAGGCATATGAGGGGCAGCACAAGCCACTCCCAGCAAACATGCATGCACACACCATCAGTGCCAAGGCCACGGCAGTGGCATTCTAGAGACACGTTCTGTGGCAGGTCATCAGCAGGGCGGCCACATGGGCCACTCCTTCGGCCTTCTGCAAGCACTACTACCTGGATGCCTGCTCCAGGTCAGATGCGGCATTTGGGCAGGCAGCCTTAAGGAACTTGTTTTCTTAGGAGGGTCACCGATCCACCCTGGGGCTACATTCAGTTGTAATCGCCCATACAGTATGGAGCAAAGGGGACGGGATGTAGGAGTAATTATAAGTTACTCACCGTAGTGACTAACTTACTCCTAGTCCATAGTCCCCTTTCTTCCATACGTCTCACCATCCTCCCCCCTAATAAACCTAATAAAACTGGTGTAATTAGGCAATGGTAATATTGTCGACGTGTCAAAGGGGATTGAGGAGTGGCGCCGGTGGGCAGAGTCAGGGGAGCACATGCGCCCAAGGCCGCGCCTCCGCGCGCCTCTAAATTTAAAGAGGAAGAAGATATTTTCTGGTGAAAAAGATTTGGTCCCCTGTCCCTATCGAGGGACGCCCATATACAGTATGGAGGAAAGGGGACTATGGACTATGAGTACGTTAGTCACTACGGTGAGTAATTTATCATTTCATGATGTTTTCTTATGTGTGACCGTCATATATGTTGTTTGGTTTTGGCACTTTATTTGGGAGTATTAATTGTTGCTTTTACCTATACGTTAGCATAGACATTGTCTAGGCTTTTGATACTGTGGGTGTATATATATATATATATATATATATATAAAATCTAGGGCAGAATTGGTACTTTATCCGGATAAAGGACTCAGTTGGCCAATGGCGAGGCTCCGGCCATCTCCACAGTCCAGCCATTCGCATATATTCTTGCACTGCAAACACTCATTAGAAATAAACAGATATTATGGAGGACAGACCTTGCACTTCACTGCTGCGCAATAATACGGTAAGGCATTTCTGTATGCCTTTCCTCATTGAGCTGCGTGAAGTGCAATAGCAAAATGTAAACTGCACATGAAATGGTACAGCTCTCTCCTGCCATAAGTGTGGGGGTTTGAGTAGTGATCAAATAAGAGCCTAGGTCCCGGTCTAATAGGTGTAGCCTAGGAAAAGGATTGCATCCAAACATTAGGGAAAAAGGGAGGAAACAAAATGAGAAAGAATTAATGAAATAATGAGTCTGGCAAAAGGATTAAATGTGAGGGCTCAATAACAGATTGGATGAAGCACTTAATATGGAAAAGTGGCTAAAGGTCTGATCTGAGGTGGTGGTGGGGCGGGGTGTTAGCTGGTGTTATGAGTTATGAGCGCACTCCCCAGTGTGAATTGCAGGGGGCAAAGGAGCGTCCCCGGATAGCCAGGGGACCCCACAAGAGGGTGTTGTCACAGGCTACACAACCCTTCAAATGTATACCAGGTCCACGCATGCATGCCAACAGAGGAGCAACGTTGTCAATACAAGTACACAACCGACAGATTTTGACACAGTGGTAGGCGAACCTACCTCTCTCCCAACGCGTGTCACACTGTTTAGAACAGAGGAGCCAGACGACTCTCCCTCTCGGCCAAAGTGTGTGCTGCATCGTTTCCCATGGAGGGGCCATTTTTTATACAATGAAGTTTCATCCTCTATGCGTACATGGCATAGTCTCTGTATGGCGGACTGTGTTAAAGCAGAAAGGAGTCACTGGCAATATTAACATGGACGCAGCATACTGCTCACTTGGCTTTGTCAGAGTGGAAGGTGGGCCCTCTACTCAGCAAAGTGGGTTGCTTAATTGCCAAACGCTATATTTGAATTCCTGGGGCCAGATTATCTAACATTTGCACCAATGCTAAAAAGTGAGCAAATATGTGGTAAACTAAGCCTCCTTCCTCCGGTGACATCACCACACAAACACTCCACCTGGAATGTTAGTGACATCACCACCATGACACACTCATAGCCATAATCAATCCCAGCACAGAGTATGACAAAATACTTTAAGAAATGGAAAATAGGTTTTGTCACAATATATGTTTGTCAAAATGCTTGCACTAGAGCAAGAAACAAACTGTTTTATTGGCTGTTTCCTGCATAACATGAAAATAAATGTTTACTGCATTTATCTGCATATTATGCAACAAGTATTGTCAATAAAACTGTCTACATAATATCCCCAGTCCGTATTATCTAAGCAGCAAAATTGGTGCTAAATTAATTTGCTCAATATTTTCGGTACAAGTGAGAGTTTTTGCCCTTGGGTCTCCAGGTCATGAGGTGTATTATATGGATGAATTGGATTTGGTATGTAGCTGCCCCACATTACCCTCGGATTCCGAACTACGCAGAGAGCCGAGACCCCGTAATTAATGAAGTTGGGAGGATGCCTGTTCTTAAGCCCTCAAATGGATGGTTGTTGGTTATATTAATTCACATCTCTGAGGACAGTTTCGATGGATAGATAATGAACTTGTAATTTCAGTGCCAGAAATACCCCTAGCTAGCCCACACACCTTGTTGGCAAATTGGAGATTTTTTGTAATGAAAAATATTTTAGGTCAAATAATTTTACTGCATCATATCCTACATATGCATGCTTGAATGTGATTTAAAGTGCAGGTGCAGGTCATGACAACCTGGTTTTGCAAGAGTGAGCGCAAGGCTATGCTAAATCAGTTAACATTTGAAGGAAACAGGGCTTGCGTGGAACATTCCAGAAGGCAGATAGATCGACCCATAAAACCTTTAATTAACCATAATGGGCGGCCTGTGAAACCTGGCACATTCCCTGGATCCTGTATAAAGACGAATTTTCCAGAACAGGCTTTCTCGCCTCTTCCCATATGCTTGTAAGGATATGTTATAGGTTATGAAAAGAGTTGCGATTGGGAACGTATGCACGCTGCACGCAAATATGAGCTGTAACCCAACAAATGAACTACGTAGATAATAAAATATGTACATTGCTTTTTTAAAGTTTAACTATCTAAATTCCAAGAGAAGGTTTACATTGCTACTGCATGGTTTTCTGAAGTATGCTGATAGTGCCTTTATACTTGTAAAAAGAATATTATACAAATTTTTTTGCAAGCACAAGAACATAAATTAAAAAAGATATATTATAGCTTATATTGTCCATTCAGTGTGCCCATTTCATGCCTCTTTTTGTCACGCACACCCGCTACTGTCTCCAGCCTTACCTTTGATGACTCGTTGCTATCGTCTTTCATAGGAATTGTTTAACTAATGCTTTTTGTCTACACTTGTTCTCTGCACTGGCTGCTATTTTGTTAATGTTTTCTAAGGTTACCTTTGGGGCCTGCACATGTTTTGTCCTGTGAATTTTCTTTCTATACAAATAGCTGCTCTGGAGAATGCCCCATGTACTATTTTAAGCGTTCCGGAATTGTATAGTCTCTATCATATGGCCAACCTGTACTCTCCTACTGACTATGCCTTTCCTCCTGACTATGCCTATATCCATTACTAAGCATATTTTTCTGGGGTGTGTTCTGTGCTTGGATATTCAATTGACCCGCCCTCCCCCTACCCCTTAAACATAATTCAGCACCATGTTGACCACTGCTCTCTCTTTTCCAAATGACACTCAATTTGTACTCTCTTTCATTGGATATTAAACCTATAACTATGACAACACCACTTCTGAATGCATTGAAAGAGACTGGTCCTCCAACCAGTCTGTGGCATGCCACTTGTCACCTCCTTTTCCTTAGCTTGGTATTGGTATATAACAGCACTCAGTACCATCTACCTCAATAATGTTGGGAAGGGGGGGACCTCGTCCAACCCCCTTAAGCGCTTTAGAGTAAGGTGAGATGCATCCGAAGCCCTATGATGGGGCAGGGGGAGGGGGAACGGTGGTAGGACGCCACCCCAATATAATAATCCCACATAGTGTAGCACAGTGTGTGAGCAAGGCTGCCATTTTGCGTAGATGTTAGTAACCATAGTTAGGAGACAAGGCCTGCGTGGAAAATACAACTTGGCCCTAACTACGAGACGAGGGAAACCTCCAGTCATGCCTGAGCTCCCATGAAGACATCCCACACCCCCAACTGCCAAAAAAGCTCTTTCATTGTTCTAATAGTGTTGCAAAGATTTTTTTTTAACCGAAAGGTAGAAAGGTATGTGCCCTACAAAGCCATGATCACAGACTGGCGCCTGATGTACATGTTATCTCACACTGGCCAAAGCATGACCCGGCCCACCCCCAGGCGACCATGAGTTATAGCCCATATAACTGACTAAGCCCCATGATCCGTGAATTCCATTGCGCCAGGTGACCTTCCACCACCAACCCTAAATGTAACAAGCCTTGAATGTTCAAAGAGAACGAACATTGCACGTCTTTGAGCTACAATCGTACGATTTGTATTGCAAGGTGCTGGGAGGGATACATTATAGTTCAAAACGAGGATGGAGACCTTGTAGCCGGATGGCGAGGAAGGGAGTGAGTTAAATGTGTCTGTGGAGGTCAGAGTGCCCGAGAACCTCTTTTGTGCCAGTCTTAAGCCCTGTCAGGTGCACAGTATAATGATGAAGTAGCATTGTGTTAGGAGTGTAGTTAATTTGTTCTTTGACCTTTGTCGGTGAGAAGAAGATGATCTCCGCAGCACCGACATGATGGAAAATGGACAGACTGGGCTGAAACCAATGACCTGGCATCCCTTATGGAGCAGGCGGATCATGTATAGGCGATCCAAAAAACATCAAGTGTGTGGAGCTACCCTATTTGATGGCGAAAGAGTGTAAATATGTCATTAACAAATGGCAGGCCACCACACTAACTTGCCTGGCAGAATGACTGGTAACATATGACAAGGAATGTGATGATTGACTTTCCTGGCAGAAGGACTGGTAACATATGACATTGAAATATGAGTATTTCAGCTGCTTGCCCTTTCTGTCCATATCAGATCGAAAGCTTAGTGCATTTTATTTTGTTTTGCCCCGAGTACTCTAATATGAGGAAAAGATTTTTGATACCGATTTTTAAACAGTTTTGTATTAGAAGAATTGATGTAGCGCTTGGCCTTTGCATGGCGGGGGACTGTGAGCTGGCAACTAATTGTTTGGGGAATTACTTGCTCAAGTCTCAGAGAATGAGATGTAAATACGTCAATTTATAGTCAGTCAGTCTCTTGTCGCTGAGTCCGGTGTTTTTACATTTTTTGCTTTTAAACTTGCAGCCTCCGGTTTTTGTTATAATAGTGCCACATTTTATAGAGTTTTATCAAGGTTTTAATTATTTATTGCAATGTATTGTGTGATTTGTAATGTTGTAAATTCTGTGTATGACTTTTTATGATCTACTATTTGGATCAAAAATAAAGTAAAAATTAGATGAAAGGATATGACAAGGAAGCAATAGCGCGGGTGAACAATTTCTGTTCACAAATATGGACGGAACAGATCACAAAGCTGATGTGATTGCAACAATGGCAAAGCCGGTTCGGGTGCACAGGAATATATGAACTTTGTTTAGGCTGCAAGGGTACGGTCTTTGTTGGCTCAAACAAACGTTGCAATAAGACTCGCCTGATTTCAGACCTGAAGAAGGTAAAAGGAGCTGTGATGGATTACTACTCAGTCTGTGGCCAACAAGCTTACTTGCACCTCCCACCATCATGGAGGGACTAGTGTTCGCTAGCCACGCTGCACTCAGCACTACCAGTAATCCCAGAAGAACACCTGAAGGGGGAGCACTGCTTGCAGAGGAGCCAACTAGTCCCCTGTATTCAAAAAAGAAGAAAATAACCTGTTGCCCACACAAGAGCTACGAATCCTGCCAGGGAAAGTACAGTTCCAACAACTAAAGAGGAAGAAAAGATCTAATTACATATCCAAAGACTCCCGCATTGCTTGCTGAAATAGCACAGGAGTATCAACTCTTCAACTCAGCAGAATCCTTTTTTGCATCTCTACTGTTGTGTAACGCTCACCTGGCTCCCACGGAGGCTCTGGTCTGGGTTGCTGTGGCCTCTTCAAGCGAGATGCGCAGAATTCAGACCACCGATTGAACAGGACCCCCAAATCTTGCTTGTCTGGCCCGTAGGAATACCCTTCTGCAGATGAGAAAGGGGATTAACTGTCTGCTGAATAATGTGCTTGCTCCCCCCTTCCCCCCTTCGTTCTCCTCTGACTTCCTCCAAAACCCCCGGTTTAAGCTCACCTTATGGTTAGGAAGGATGAACTCTCCATCCTGCTTCTGGTGCAGGGGCGCGCGTTCGTCCAGTTACTTCACTGGTTTTCAGAATGGCGCTGGCAAATCCACTTGACTTTACTGAGCGATACGCCGTAAGTATGAAGATGCAAAAGTTCAAGTGTGAGTCTCCTTTTATGTTGGCTTTTTCTGTCCTTTATTTCAGGTGCAGAACTAAGGCGATGCGTTGAAGGGTTAAATTGCCGGGGTAAAATCAGGTGAGTCAGTGATGAGTGCGACCCCTCTAAATGTCTTTATAATTCCCCAGTAATGTCTTTTGTCCTTTCCCCATAGGGGCCGGGGTGCGGTACCTGCCAGAGATGTGGCGCCGACCCGAGATGTGGAATGGCTCACCAAGAATAGCCGGTAAGTAATATGGCTGAAAATCCGGCTTTCCTCATGTGTTCCCTTGCTCACCTTTTGTCTCTTCTTCTCTCCTTAGGTGCGGTGCAGAGATGTGGCGACTGGCACTGAGAGCCGCGATGGAGCCGGGCGGCGTTTCGGGAACAGGTGAGTGAAGCGCAGCGCTGCAGCAAGCAACGCGGTGCTTTTAGATGGAAGTCTTCCTTCAGGAATGCTGGCGTGAAGATTCCGGATGCAGGTAAGAAGGTTGAAATAGTTCTTGGTTTTCACCTTTCTCTTCTCTTATTCCCTTACAGGTGTTCCAGGTTCGAGGCGGGCATGGCTGGAGTCCAGGTGCAGGAGCAGACACGGTGAGCGTTCAGCTGCTGGGATGCAGAACAACGCGAAGCACGTGTGGCTGTCCGGGTGTGGCTTAAATAGCCTTGGAAGAAGTTCCAGGTGAGTATTCTTCCACAGCCCCACCCAAGTAACAAAATAGTTCCTTCAGAAAAATAGTCCCTCCTAAGCCTCATTTGGCTTGGTTCTTCATGCAGCATGGTCTGCATCAGGTGAGTGTGCAGCATGGTCTGCTTCAGGTGCCAGGCTCATCTTAGAAATCAGTCCTGGCGCCATAGGCACCAGGCTCATAGACATTACTTACCTCATGCAGACCATGCTGCAAATTAATCCAAGCCAACGTGAGGCCTGGATGGGACTATTTTATTACAGGGACTATTTTTTACTCAGGTGTGGTTCTGGGGAACTTCTTACCTGGAACTACTTTGGAGGCTATTTAAATCACGCCCGAAGAGCAGCACACGCTTCGCGTTATTCTGCATTCTGCAGCGTAACGCTCACCGTGCCTGCAAGTCAGCATCCAGTCTTCTGTCACGCCCGCCTCGAATCCAGAGCTCCTAGAAAAAGGGGAAAGAAGGAGAAAAGGTTAGATCACGGACATTATTTTAATTCCTTACCTGATTCCGGATCCAGCATGTCTCCGAGCCTGAAAGGACATTACTTCAACACGCGTCGCATCGCCAGCAGCAGCGTCTTTCGACTCGGCGCTGCCTCCATCATTTCCTTCGTCGAACTCCAGCACCTGGGGGAAAACAAAAGAAATAACAAGGTGAGCCGAGAGAGCCGACAAATACAATCACTTTTACCACCATAGGCTTACCTGATTTACCACCGGAGGCATTACCCTTTAATACGCCACATCTTCCTATGCCGCACCTATAAAGGGAGAGAAAACAACAAATTAAACTCATGCAACTTTTACCGGACAGTGTTGGGTAATACAGACTCTTACCTGAACGCCATCAGCTACCTCCAGGCAATATTTTTAGCTGCAATTCAACAAGGGAATGGAACAAGAGGGAACATCGGACATATTGAACTCTTTGAACTTAATAAACCCTGGAGTCAATATTCCTCCGGAACGCCTCCAGTACCTTCAAACCAGTGAAGTAACTGGTATCTACGCGCCCCTGCATGCCACGCAGGATGGAGAGCTCATCATTTAAAAACATAAGGTGAGGTTACTAAAAGGGGATATCGGAGGTGACTCGTGGGGAGAACAAGAACAGTGGGGGGGGGCATCACTAAAATCCACGGGTGGCTAAATCCCTTTCTCCACTTGCAGGAGAATACTTCTACGGGTCAAGCAGACGAGATTAGGCGGGCCAGTCCAGACTGTCATCTCTGCAGTACGCATCACATTGGTGGAGACCGCAGCTGTCCGGGTCCGATCGACGCCCCTGTGGGAACCAGGTGAGCGTAACAGGAACACAGCCATACGTGAAAGCTGAGAGGAGACAGCGGGAGTGCTGGGGTATTAAGGAGTTTGTTACTTTAGAAGTAATGAAAGGGGGGAATGTTGGGAATGGGTGAGCTGTCTCGGGAGGATAGCTCAGGGGCAATGTGCTCGCCTTGGAAGCCAGATGACACGGAGCACCCAAAGGTTCGATCCCTGGGTCCGTGCTTATAAACCTCTGGGTATTAAGCGTGTTATAAATAACCTATCATATCACCCCCCCTCCCCCCGGGTGATTTAGAATTTAGAGTAAGCACTATGATGGGCGGGGGAGTGCTGGCGGATGGTGGTAGGACCCCACGCCAATATAATCAATCTGCATAGTGTAGTGCAGGGCACGAGCAAGACTGCCATTTTGCATAGATGTTAGCAACCATAGACAAGGCCTGCACGGCAAATGCAGCATTTCATGCACTAGGCCCTAATTGCGAGACGAGGGAAACCTCCAGCCATGCCCAAGTTCCCATGAGGACAAGCCACACCCCCAACGGCCATTAAGCGCATTCATTGTTCTAACAGTGTTGCAAAAATGTTTTTTTACCGAAACGGAATGTGCCCTACAAGGCCGTGATCATAGACCAGCGCCTGGTGTGCATGTTATCTCACACTGGCAAAAGCATGACCCGGCTCACCCCCAGGCGACCACGAGTTATAGCCCATATAACTGACACCAACCCTAAAAGTAACAAGTCTTGAATGTTTAAAGAGATCGGACATTGCACGTGTTTGAGCTACAATCGTATGATTTGTATTGCAAAGTGTTGGGAGGGATACATTATAGTTCAGAACAAGGGTAGAGACCTTGGAGCCAGATGGCGCGGAAGGAAGAGAGTGAAGTGTGTATGAAGTTCAGAGTGCCCCAGAACCTCCTTAAAGCCTGCCAGGTGGACAGTATAATGATGAAGTAGCATTGTGTTAGGAGTATAGTTCATTTGTTCTTGGACCTTCGTCTGTGAGAAGACGATGATCTCTGAAGCACCCACGTGATGGAAGACGGGTAGACTGGGCTAGAACAAATGACCTGGCATCCCTTATGGAGCAGGCAGATCCTATATAGGTGCACACCAAACAGTAGTGCAGGTTTTTACTGCATGGTATTGTGTCACAAGAATGTGTCTCCTCTTAAGCCTGTGCTTGTTCCCTTTTTTGGCAGAACATTCTTGGCAGCAGAGTTCCTTGCTGTTGCTTATTTTTGTGTGAGATTAAAACTTGTTATCCTTAGAAGATCGACTTGGACTTTCTTCCGTAGCAGGTTGTATTTTTTCTGGTGTGAGCGTTCAGGGGTATGCCTTCAATAGGCAGTCACTTATTAGCCAAGTTTATCTTCTGATTTACAGCCCAGGGTGTCCAAGTTGTTAACCAATAGTGTTATGTGTGAGATGATATTGAAAGTTTTACTGAAATCCAAATCACGCTCATCATTGATCCCCCTAATTTGCCTACCATTGCATCATTCTAGTTGTCCTGTAGATGCTTCCATCTTCATCCCACTTCTACCTTTGCGCCAATTGGTCAACCAAATAGGGATTGTTTCAGAAATAGATATTTCTAATACAAAAGGCTTAAAGATATCGCAGCAACGAAAAAGGGATCCATTCCAGAAAGCAATGCATTGCTAGCAAGAAAAGCCAAGACAAAAACGGATACCTGCCTAAAAGTATATTTCTAAATTAAAGTCCCCCATCCACCACTTATCTGGACCTTGGAATGCTTTGGTTGTAGGAAGGTGGACTCCTAGGATGTACATTGAAAAGCCCGGACAAAACTCACATTTCAAAAGGTCTAGATCCTACCTAATCCTACCTAATCACTTCTCCTGCACCTGAGCGCGACGACGATGTTAGGGGCAT
Organism: Ambystoma mexicanum; assembly: GCF_040938575.1. Taxonomy (NCBI): domain Eukaryota; kingdom Metazoa; phylum Chordata; class Amphibia; order Caudata; family Ambystomatidae; genus Ambystoma; species Ambystoma mexicanum. The sequence goes on from NC_090934.1 coordinate 1,285,474,704, forward strand.
CTCATCTCATTTCACTTTGCTTCCTACAAGATCCATTGACACTGGGGTAAGTATTTTTACCGAAGTGCACGTTGGCGCGACATAATTTTTTCTCCAAAAAGAAATCTCATCACCTAATTTGAAAAATAATTGCTGTGCAATGAGGATGTTCCCAGCGTTTTATTGTACGTTTCCTTTTCTGCCTTTCTGCCACATTGAAGGCATCCTATAGCACTGCCTCATTGCTCTGTTTGGCCTTCTAAACTTGGCCGCACCATTTACTCCTGCCTTGCTGGCTCGGCTCCCCACTTCCCATTGGTTGAATTTGGCCTTTAAGCCAATCGGAGCAACCGGGAGGCGGGAGCCGGCCACCACTAATGAAGGGCCACAACGAAGGCCCTGTCTGCTCCCTGTCTGATCCAGATCACTACATGTGGTATTATCTTCACCAGAACTTCCATTCTGTTGCTACCGTACTTTACCAAGAAATCTGGACTTCCATAACACACTTCCACAAGTATGGGTTAACTCCCTCCTCTGGTCATCCTTGTACCCTCGTCTGCCTCTGTTCCTTCTTTGCTGTCCCCGAATTGGCACCTTTTGATTGCACTGCATTTTGCACCCATTGCTAATCCCTGTTCTAGGTTGCCATTCAACCCTGGCTGTGTTTTATGCATTTAGCTCAATTCAACCCTGGCTGTGTTTATGCATTTAGCTCAATTGAATTCCGGATGTGTTTTATGCTTTTAGCTCAATTCAATTCAAGCTGTGTTTTATGCAAACTTACTGGCCCTCATTACCGCTACGTCATATTCCTACCAACCAGACCGCTATTAACGGCATTGTAAAGTACGATGTAGTTAATAGCGGTCTGGTCGCGCGCGACCCACCATGCCGGCATTAGCGGCATGCCTTAAACCGGAGTAGATCACAAGTGAGGCGGAAATGCAAATAACGGCCTCATAAAGCCAAAAAAAGTGCTTACCGGCACAGCATAAATACCGGCATCGCCGACATGCCGTAAAAAGCGCTGAGCAGTGTCCCAAACTGCCACAGGTGCACACAATCAGCACAGGTGGAGGCAATGGAGTCAGGCCCAGTACAAAAGGAGCAAACCCACACACCACACCCCTCCCACACCAAGATGATTCCAAGAGTAGTAGCATTACTGGAGCTGGAGGACTTGCTTGCATTGCCACAACAGCAATAACAACAACAACAGCCGCCACCACAGAGGAGAAGGAGGGTGAGACAGGCCCAGCATGCCCCCACCAGTGCAGCCACCATTACCACCCCGGCAGCCCACAATCCCTCGCATCAGAGCCAGTCCATTCAATCAAACCCCTGAGCAGATCCACACCCTGTACCGGCTTGACTGGGACACCATCAGCACCATAGTGGACCTGATACACGACGACATAGTGTCCCTCATAGAAATATGCACCGCCATCCCCCCTCTAGTGAAGGTAGTGTCTGTGCTCCACTTCCTTGCCGCAGGCACCTACCAGCACACAGTGGGGCACATGCATGGCATGTCACAACCCTTATTTTCCCGGATTCTGAGCCAAGTGCTGGATGCCCTCCTCAAGCACACAAGGGACTACATATACCTACCACGGACTCCCCAGGAGATATTTGATACAAAAGTTGCCTTCCATGCACTGGCAGGCATGCCAAATCATGTAGGTGCCCTCGACTGTACCCACGTGGAGTTGGTGGTCCCGCATGACATGGAAGTGGTGTACCGCAACCGCAAGCAATACCACTCCATCAATGTGCAGATGGTATGCAACGCCAGCAAAATCATCACTCATTGCTGTGCCCGATATCCCGAATCAACTCATGACTCTATGGTCCTGCGCAACTCCACGCTACCGCGCTTCATAGAGCAACATGCTAGACGACGTGCCTGGCTTCTTGGTGAGTTGCCTGACTGGGCCATGGCAGTGCATCGGGGTTGTGATGTGGGTGGATGCATACTCCACCTGGGTGGGAATGGGTGGGGGATGCATACTCCACCTGGGTGGGAATGTTGATGTGACTGCACAATGTGCATATCACCGATCACTGTACCCCAAAGGATCAGAAACGATACATGACACTCAATTCCCATAGTGATGAAGTAAGGTCGACACCTATCACTACATGACTAACAGGTAACCAGCCCACATCCCACAACACATGCACCACTCATCAGCGGCCCTCACCCACCGTAAGGCCATCCTGCACCATGCAGTGCATATGCACTATGTTGCTGTCTCCAGCATATCACCACACAGGACAATCATCCCTGGTAGTGCATTGAACTGAACCAACTAGGGATTCCACAGTGTTTCACCGGGCCGACACACCCATAGGAGTGCTGCATGTCATCATGGGAATGATCAGCGCAGAATGCCCAATATTGTACAGACTACTGCCAACGCTCCCTACTAGTAAATCTCACAGAACACAACACATCACTGATTTGACTCCAACACTGCTGTATGCATATACGATGCACGTGCAACAAAATGTCAGTGCACACCATGTATCATCTTGAAGATGCAACCCACACCATTAGTCCATGGCACAGGACACATGGAGGGACCTGAAATGGGGTCAATGCATCCAGGGACATGTGTATGTGGGCACCGATTACCTGCAGGCATGTGAGACTAGTACAGTTGTCCAACATGGATTTGCGAACATTTACCTTCATTCCCCTCTCATGCAGGTGATGGTGGCTATCCCTTGAAGCCGTGGGTCCGGACCGCTGTCCGAAACCCACAGAACAGGCACGAGGAGGACTACAATAGTTCCCATACCCGTACACGTGTGGTAATCGAGCAGACCTTTGGCCTGTTGAAGGCACGAATTTGCTGCCTCAGCCGCTCGGGTGGGGCACTCCTCTACAGACATGAGAAGGTGGCCAAGATCACCATGGCATGTGTAATGCTGCACAATATGTGCATCTGCTGGAACGTGCCCCTGCCCCCTGACATGGAACTGCTACCACCTGATGATGATGAAGGGGATGATGAAGATGTGGCAGGGCATCATCACGGTGGCGATGCACCGGAGGGACGTGCTGTGCACCAGTCAGTGATGGCACAATATTTCTGGCATACATGTCAGCAGAGGGTGACATAATGGTTGGACATAGGGCACTGGGTGTGGGGGTACATGTACACTATGCACGGTGCAAGATTAAATGACACATGCGCAATGATGAATGTCCACTCTGGTCTTTTCTTTTGCACAGACGTTGTGTTGAAAGTAACAATATTAACGTGAATGACAAAACCCTCCACCAACCTCCCCCCTCCCCCCACAACTCCCCTACACACCCTCACCCCCCTCCCACTCCCCCCACAACTCCCTCACACACCCTCACCCCCTCCCCCTCCCCCCACAACTCCACCACACACCCTCACCCCCCTCAGCCTACCCCCACAACTCCCCCACACAAGTCCCATAGAGTCCACGAAGCCTACATTAGGCTGCCAGAACAGTCACTCAGCACTCCCAGAGCCAAGGGGTGGCATGTCCCGTCGGCGCAGCGTACGGACCGACCGGCGGAGCAGGCTGGTTTGTGTCGAGCTGCTGGTGGATGGTGTGGCCTCATACTGAGGCTTTAGGGCGGGAAGACCTGCCTCCAAAGCATCAGCGATGCGCCCTAGCACCTCGCAGAGGCGGTTGGTGTTATCCGTGAAGGACCGGCCCACTGCTGTCAACTCTGTGCGCCATTCCTCCCTGGCCTGACGGTTGTCCTGCACAAATTCGCGGATAAGTGCAGTGAGCGGGTCAGCCCGCTGTGCTCCTGCGGCTGCACCTGTGGACGTGCTGGGAATCTGGCTGGCATGCCCAGCCTGCTCATCCTCCCCGAGACTGAATACCGGACTAATATGTCCTTGGGTGTGGTCTTGCCCAGACTTCTCCGGGGTGTTGGTATCAACGGTATCACTCATGGATACCTGGGGGGATGCAAATTGTGTTGGGGTGTGGACAACATCCACTGAATCATCCTCAATGGTGCCCCAGATGTCATCTGGGCTGTCTTCAACTGTGAGGGGTGCCGTTGCTGCCACCTCCCCAGCCACACTGGACTCCTCTGAACGGGGTGTCGGACAGGTGTCTGCAGGCAGAACAGTGGGGGGTGGGGTGGTGTGCCCTCCATGGACCTTGGTGTTTTCAGGTGGTATGTGTCCCTGTGGTGGCTTGCTTGCTGGGACACAGCGCCCCCCGACTTGTCCCCTGGATATAGACGGATGGTTGCTGTTCTCCTGGGACCTCTTACTGGGTCTGGCCTGTGCAAGGGTGGTGTCCTGCTCTTCACTGTCATGCTCACTGTCTGTGGGGGTGAAAGAAAGGGACGGCATGAGTGATGTTTGGATAGGCATCATACATACATTGGTACGATTGCACATCCACACAATTGTGGGTAATAGTCATTTGTGTTGGAAAGGGTACGTCATTTCATACATGGGTGGTAAATGCAGCCATATGTCGGTGTCACTCATGTTGGCCAGGTACTGTGCTGTCTGACATGCTCACAATTTAGGTTATGCACGCTGTGTGCCTCATGGAATTTCCTACTTTTTGTGGTATGTGGTATGTGTCATGTACGTTACGGCCTTGCACCAGGCATCAGCATGTGTCTCACTTGCTTCTGCATACTTTACAGGGAGTGTGTGTGTGGCCGACTATGGCGTCACTCTTTGGACAGACATTGGCATTGACTTTCATCAGATTTGGCTTAGCAGTTTTTACTTTGGACACGCACCTACACCAGCAGATGTCGTGGCACCACACTCCATCTCTCCTACGCCTTCTATTGATTCCGGGCCAATCATGCTTGCACATGTTTCCTCCCACGGGGTGAGCTTAATGGGAGAGCTTGGTCCTCCTCCGGTTTCCATTGCCTGGGTACGATTTACAGATAGAATGTTGCGCACCCTCAGGCGCAGATCATGCCACCGCTTACGGCAATCCTTCACCGTGCGGGGTGTGTTGCCCATTTTACTGACTTTCTGGCCAACTAGTGCCCAAATCAACTTTTTGCGCAACACGGCCTCCCTCCTCAGGTTGCTGCTGAACACTGTCCCTGCATGCTCATGCAAGGTGTTGATGAGCATCTACAGTTCATCCTGGCTAAATCTCTCCTTTCGGAGGCGGGAAGATCCCTTCTTGCGTGCTTTAGGCATTCTTGGGTGGTTGGATGTACTTTTCGTCGATTTGCAGTGTCCCAGGGGTCCCGTGTCCTGAGGTTGGCAATGGATTGTGTTTTTAAAGATGGGCCCCGTTCTCCCTCCCGTTCCTGTGCGATGACTCTATTTCCGGTTCAGCTATTTAACGGAGACCGTAAATAACGGTGTTCGCTAATTACGCTCACCGCTATTTACGGTCACCGATAATGACGCATTGGACTATGTCAGAGGTGTAATCTGCGCCTAGCTTCATACCGGTAAGTTCTTTTTGGGGGCCTTTTGCGGCATGGCGCTACGTCCCTTACCGGCATGGCGCAAAGCTCGTGCCGGTGAAGTCGTAATAGTCCTTTATTAGCAGGCTGGTGCCAGCACGGACACGCGATTTGCGCCGTGCCGGTAAGGGACGGTACTTACCTCCAAACTCGGAATGAGGGCCAATCTGTCATCTGCGGCTCCCCCTTGTTGTTTGTAATCTCTGTTGTTTGCGTGTCTGTTTCCCTGTTTCCTGCCCCTCCGCCACCCCCTGTGCCTTTTCATCTCTTCACCACACTCACTGTCTTCCCCTCCTCTCTCTATCTTTGCACTTTACCCTTTCCCCCCTCCCCTTTCTACATTATTGCACTTACTCCATCTGAAATGTCATCTGACCTATTACGATAGTAGCTGTCTGTTTTCCCCACTCCCTCCTTGTTCTTCCTTCCCTCCCAGCACTATTTGAAATGTCGTCATGCCTAGTACGATAGTGGCTTGTTTTGTCCCTCTCCTCCTCCCTCTTCCCTGCCCTCACCTTTTGTCAATTATCCGGCTCTACCAGAAATGCTGTCAGGCCTAGTATGTTAGTTGCTTGTCTGTCTCATCTCCTACCCCACCCACCCTCTGTATCTCTGTCATAGCTCTTGCACTATCTGAAAAGCCACCAGGCCTAGTACGGTAGTTATTTCACATTCTGAATGTCTCAAAGCTTTGTAAGAATGTGCATTGTATCTTTTTTCCGTTGCTTCCTCCCTTGCCTTGAAGTGCTTTGAAACACATTGTGTAAAGGCACTAAATAAATAAACAATCAATTCAATAACCAAGAGCTTTCAGAGCCTGGAAACCATTTATAAATATTTACCTGGAGAGATGCAAAGCAAAAAGAGTGGTTAAAGACTACAACCGACTCTGTGTCTGTTGTAAGGAACTCATTGTGGCAACAGTAAAGACAGACACAAGTGATTACAGTTCAAGGGTGTTTATTGAACTATAAATGCAGGGTGGAAGACGCCTAACCTAAACCTAAATCTAAGATGGGAGCAAGCTTCAACCATCAAATGAAAAATACAGCAGTCATTGTGGCGTCTTGTCAAAGTAAAAGGCCTATACTAAAAAAAAAATATTGCCAAACCTTACATCTAATTACAGAAAGAGTGTGGGATAGGGTTTTCAATAAAGAACGAAGTGTCCTCAAATCATAGGTCAGGATGGGCTTTAGCCAGAGGTCTCCCTCCCCCACATCGGAGCACGGGATAAGGTGGGACTTCTGAGCCCAGCACACGCTCGAGCTTTCCTAGCACGAGCCGACAGTTCCGTACCAGTTATCAGGTTCTTCGATGGTTAAGTCACTTAAAAGAAGTCTCTTGCTTTCGAGGCCTAATGTATCCGACAAACAAACACAAAGTTCTGCTTCACATATGTTTTGGGTGTTGGCTTCCCCCCTGGTATCCCCTCTTCCGGGCGCAGACCCCTCACAAATCTTATTCAACAAATCAGCTAACCAGTTCAGTTTTTCAATGAACTTTGGGTGATAACTTTCCAACCCTATATCTACCACTGCCAGGCTCGGACCCAATTGCCAAGGTGGATAGTTCACTTCCCCTGGTCTTTCAATACTTGTTGTATTCACAAGTCTTAATGTCTTTTCAAACAATTCACTGTGGACATCCCTCGATCGGGTTCATTCCTGTCAACACACTTTGACCTCTTTCAGCCTCTTCCCAAGAGCTTCTGGATACGGTAGTTTGTACTATCGGGTAATCGTCCAAAGAGATTCCTGCTTGGGCACCCACATGGTGCCGGCCTCCTCTGTTACTGGTTTTCCCCCTCTTTCGTCAATCGTATCTTTAAGCCTTTCAAAGTTCAAATTAGCCGTTGGTAACTTTTCGTCAACACAGATTCTCTTATTCAGATTCTCTTATAGATTCCATCCTCGACTCACCGGCTGTGATGAACCGCTTGCCTTTCTTTATCCTTGGAGTAAAGGTTAGCACCACTGAGACCAGCGTCCTTCCCTGGCTTGGTTATCAGCGGAGGAGAGTCTCGCGTACCGTAGACTTCTGCTGCAACACACGCTGGCTATTGTTTGCGGTCTTATAATTCCTTCTGCGAAGGTTTCACAGGCCTTAGTTGGAAAGGCCAAGGTTGCTTCTCTCTTTGTCACCCTCACTGTATTCACTGTCTTTCTCCTTTGCTTGAACTGCCGTGCTGAGTTAGCTTTCACGTGTTGCTATCTGCTTTGCTCGTCTTATGCACTTGTGCTCCACCTTTTATCCCTGTGAGGAAGGGAATGGGCCGTTAGGTGTGTGTAATTCTGGTCAATTGCATGACTTTGCCCGACCCTTGTATTGGGACATTTCAGCTAAATGGCTCTGGTGTTAATCCGTTGTCTTTCGTGTTGTGCGAAAGTGTTCGTGTTGTGAACGGGGGGGCAGTGTTTTAGAGTATCCTACATGATATAATGGGAAAAAAAAGGTGTTGAAAGAAGGGGGATACCTCGTCTCACCCGTCGGCGTCCCAGTCCCCAAGGACCCCCCCATCCAGGTGATCCTCCCTCACTGGTCCACCCCCAGGAACTGGATCCAATAGCGATGGCCATGTCCTGGCCACCTGGATGACAGATCCCTGGGGAGTAGCCTGGGAGACACCTTGAGTCTTCTCACACTGTGCTACCCTGTCTACCTGCAGTTTGCCAAGAGCTTGTGGAGATAAGTCAGAGAAGCCAGCGCTAATCCTGGAAATGCAAAGTGATACCAGGAGTAGCCATTTTAGTGACTTCAACACCTGCTGCACCAAGGCATCCGGTTTCAGAAGACAAATGTGAGAAGAACATGGGTACCTCCCACCCCCTATGCACCTGTGCCATTGGACTGAAATGGAAAGTCATAGTCTACCAGAAGGATATCCACGACCAAGACTGCTGGATCACTAGACCTAGAACACAACCAAAGAAGTATAGAATTTATCTCTGAAGCAGCGAAGTCCTGGCAAGGAATTCCAAACAATCCTGAATGCTCCATCAAAGATTCTTAGGCACAGACAACAATTCTATAAAGAACTCTAATCTTCACTAAAGCTATCTGTCTAACCCTTCTCTAAACTGCCAAAAGGGTTGCGTCTGCTCACAACCCAAAAAGAAAGGGCAAGTACATAAGAGTCTTTCAGTAATCCCTGTCTTTTTTATGCACCTTCACCATTCTGCTATCTATATGGACTATGACTAGAAGACTATGACTAGAAGACCTTAAAAAAGGTAAGCAGCCTGTAGGAGCGAGGTTGAGTAGTTCATACACATATAGTGTAGCACAGTGTGTGAGCAAGGCTGCTATTTTGCGTAGATGTTAGTAACCATCGTTAGGAGACAAGGCCTGCGTGGAAAGTACAACTTGGCCCTAACTACGAGACGAGGGAAACCTCCAGTCATGCCTGAGCTCCCATGAAGACAACCCACACCCCCAACTGCCAAAAAGCTCTTTCATTGTTCTAATAGTGTTGCAAAGATTTTTTTTTTACCCGAAAGGTATGTGCCCTACAAAGCCACGATCACAGACTGGCGCCTGATGTACATGTTATCTCCCACTGGCCAAAGCATGACCCGGCCCACCCCCAGGCTACCATGAGTTATAGCTCATATAACTGACTAAGCCCCATGATCCGTGAATTCCATGGCGCCAGGTGACCTTCCACCACCAACCCTAAATGTAACAAGCCTTGAATGTTCAAAGAGAACGAACATTGCACGTCTTTGAGCTACAATCGTACGATTTGTATTGCAAGGTGCTGGGAGGGATACATTATAGTTCAAAACGAGGATGGAGACCTTGTAGCCGGATGGCGAGGAAGGGAGTGAGTTAAATGTGTCTGTGGAGGTCAGAGTGCCAGAGAACCTCCTTTGTGCCAGTCTTAAAGCCTGTCAGGTGCACAGTATAATGATGAAGTAGCATTGTGTTAGGAGTGTAGTTAATTTGTTCTTTGACCTTTGTCGGTGAGAAGAAGATGATCTCCGCAGCACCGGCATGATGGAAAATGGACAGACTGGGCTGAAACCAATGACCTGGCATCCCTTATGGAGCAGGCGGATCATGTATAGGCGATCCAAAAAACATCAAGTGTGTGGAGCTACCCTATTTGATGGCGAAAGAGTGTAAATATGTCAATAACAAATGGCAGGCCACCACACTAACTTGCCTGGCAGAATGACTGGTAACATATGACAAGGAATGTGATGATTGACTTTCCTGGCAGAAGGACTGGTAACATATGACATTGGAATATGAGTATTTCAGCTCCTTGCCCTTTCTGTCCATATCAGATCGAAAGCTTAGTGCATTTTATTTTGTTTTGCCCCGAGTACTCTAATATGAGGAAAAGATTTTTGATACCGATTTTTAAACAGTTTTATATTAGAAGAATTAATGTAGCGCTTGGCCTTTGCATGGCGGGGGACTGTGAGCTGGCAACTAATTGTTTGGGGAATTACTTGCTCAAGTCTCAGAGAATGAGATGTAAATACGTCATTTTATAGTCAGTCAGTCTCTTGTCGCTGAGTCCGGTGTTTTTACATTTTTTGCTTTTAAACTTGCGGCCTCCGGTTTTTGTTATAATAGTGCCACATCTTATAGAGTTTTATCAAGGTTTTAATTATTTATTGCAATGTATTGTTTGATTTGTAATCTTGTAAATTCTGTGTATGACTTTTTATGATGTATTATTTGGATCGAAAATAAAGTAAAAATTAGATGAAAGGATATGACAAGGAAGCAATAGCGCGGGTGAACAATTTCTGTTCACAAATATGGACAGAACAGATCACAAAGCTGATGTGGATTGCAACAATGGCAAAGCCGGTTCGGGTGCACAGGGAATATATGAACTTTGTTTAGGCTGCAAGGGTACGGTCTTTGTTGGCTCAAACAAACGTTGCAATAAGACTCGCCTGATTCCAGACCTGAAGAAGGTAAAAGCAGCTGTGATGGATTACTACTCGGTCTGTGGCCAACAAGCTTACTTGCACCTCCCACCATCATGGAGGGACTATTGTTCGCTAGCCACACTGCACTCAGCACTACCAGTAATCCCAGAAGAACACCTGAAGGGGGAGCACTGCTTGCAGAGGAGCCAACTAGTCCCCTGTATTCAAAAAAGAAGAAAATAACCTGTTGCCCACACAAGAGCTACGAATCCTGCCAGGGAAAGTACAGTTCCAACAACTAAAGAGGAAGAAAACATCTAATTACATATCCAAAGACTCCCGCATTGCTTGCTGAAATAGCACAGGAGTATCAACTCTTCAACTCAGCAGAATCCTTTTTCGCATCACTACTGTTGCCGTGATTGCGAACGCCAAATGGCTACAGATTGTGCGCTCAGAGCTGGTCCAGCTCGCGAATGACACAGAGAACAGGTTCAACATGATCAAGGTTGAGTTGTGTGCATTGAGACTTACGACTTTGCAAAACCGCTATGTGCTGGTCATGTTAACAGCAATGGAAGGCGGGTTTGGGGATTCCTGCTGCACATTTGTGCCTTCAGAAGATGCAGAGAATGCGTTGTTATTCGACATCATTTCAGCCGTCCATAGCCTGGGTGTTGCATGAAGAAGGAGGGAGGAGTACAGGAGAGTGCCTGGTTCACCCTAGTACTTAACTGGGCCCAGTCTTGGCTCAGAGCGATCATGAAGATGTTGCTGCCTATTATCGTGTTGACCCTAGTTATCTTCTGCACCTGCCAACTGGGCCAGTTGGCGATGTTGTGCCAATGCTGCACCAAACAGCGCAATAATTATGGTATCAATTGGGGTTTCAATAGCACCTCTCGAGACAAAAGATAGTGAAGTACAGACCGATATCCCACATAGTGACCCTAACTATGAAATGTTCCCCATCCCGTATGGAGATGAAATTGACCACCTAAACCACACTATCATTACTCCACTCCTGGATCGAGAGAACTACACAGAGGTTTGGGTGGACCTGGTGGGGGATTGGGGATGCATGTATATGACTTGCACACCTGAGGAATACGCACATAGGGGTGAGATTTTGCGGTCAGTATGCAGGGCTTGGATGTCAATAAAGGGAACTGTCATGATACCTACCACCGGGCATCCGGATTGAGTCCAGCAGCCCCGGCTGGGGGCTGTTTGGGTTCAGTCCTGGCCCCTTAGGCGCCAGGCTCATCTTAGAAATCAGTCCTGGCACCATAGGCACCAGGCTCATAGACATTACTTACCTCATGCAGACCATGCTGCAAATGAATCCAAGCCCACGTGAGGCCTGGATGGGACTATTTTATTACAGGGACTATTTTTTACTCGGTGTGGTTCTGGGGAACTTCTTACCTGGAACTACTTTGGAGGCTATTTAAACCACGCCCGAAGAGCAGCACACGCTTCGCGTTATTCTGCATTCTGCAGCGTAATGCTCACTGTGCCTGCAAGTCAGCATCCAGTCTTCTGCCACGCCCGCCTCGAATCCAGAGCTCCTAGTAAAAGGGGAAAGAAGGAGAAAAGGTTAGATCACGGACATTATTTTAATTCCTTACCTGATTCCAGATCCAGCACGTCTCCGAGCCTGAAAGGACATTACTTCAACATGCGCCGCATCGCCAGCAGCAGCGTCGCATCATACTCACCAGTCCACAGCATCTTTAGACTCGGCGCTGCCTCCATCATTTCCTTCGTCAAACTCCAGCACCTAGGGGAAAACAAAAGAAATAACAAGGTGAGCCGAGAGAGCCGACAAATACAATCACTTTTACCACCATAGGCTTACCTGATTTACCACCAGAGTCATTACTCTTTAATACACCACATCTTCCTATGCCGCACCTATAAAGGGAGATAAAACAACAAGTTAAACTCAGGCAATTTTTACCGGACAGTGTTGGGTAATACAGACTCTTACCTGAACGCCATCAGCTACCTCCAGGCAATAATTTTAGCTGCAATTCAACAAGGGAATGGAAGAAGAGGGAACATCGGACATATTGAACGCTTTGAACTTAATAAACCCTGGAGTCAATATTCCTCCCGAACGCCTCTAGTACCTTCAAACCAGTGAAGTAACTGGTATCTACGCGCCCCTGCATGCCACGCAGGATGGAGAGCTCATCATTTAAAAACATAAGGTGAGGTTACTAAAAGGGGATATCGGAGGTGACAAGTGGGGATAACGAGAACAGTGGGGGGGCCATCACTAAAATCCACGGGTGGCTAAATCCCTTTCTCCACTTGCAGGAGAATACTTCTACGGGTCAAGCAGACGAGATTAGGCGGGCCAGTCCAGACTGTCATCTCTGCACTACGCATCACATTGGTGGAGGCCGCAGCTGTCCGGGTCCGATCGACGCCCCTGTGGGAACCAGGTGAGAGTAACAATAACACAGCCAATGTGAAAGCAGAGAGGAGACAGCGGGAGTGCTGGGGTATTAAGGAGTTTGTTACTTTAGAAGTAATGAAAGGGGGAATGTTGGGAAGGGGTGAGCTGTCTCGGGAGGATAGCTCAGGGGCAATGTGCTCACCTTGGAAGCCAGACGACACGGAGCACCCAAAGGTTCGATCCCCGGGTCTGTGCTTATAAACCTCTGGGTATTAAGCGCGTTATAAATAACCTATCATATCACCCCCCCTCCCCCCGGGTGATTTAGAATTTAGAGTAAGCACTATGATGGGCGGGTGAGGGCTGGGGGACGGTGGTAGGACCCCACGCCAATATAATCAATCTGCATAGTGTAGTGCAGGGCACGAGCAAGACTGCCATTTTGCATAGATGTTAGCAACCAGAGACAAGGCCGCCACGGCGAATGCAGCATTTCATGCACTAGGCCCTAATTGCGAGACGAGGGAAACCTCCAGCCATGCCCAAGTTCCCATGGGGACAACCCACACCCCCAACGGCCATAAAGCGCATTCATTGTTCTAACAGTGTTGCAAAAATGTTTTTTTACCGAAACGGAATGTGCCCTACAAGGCCGTGATCATAGACCAGCACCTGGTGTGCATGTTATCTCACACTGGCCAAAGCATGACCCGGCTCACCCCCAGGCGACCACGAGTTATAGCCCATATAACTGATACCAACCCTAAAAGTAACAATTCTTGAATGTTTAAAGAGATCGGAAGACATTGCACGTGTTTGAGCTACAATCATATGATTTGTATTGCGAAGTGCTGGGAGGGATACATTATAGTTCAAAACGAGGGTAGAGACCTTGGAGCCAGATGGCGCGGAAGGAAGAGAGTGAAATGTGTATGAAGTTCAGAGTGCCCCAGAACCTCCTTAAAGCCTGCCAGGTGGACAGTATAATGATGAAGTAGCATTGTGTTAGGAGTATAGTTAATTTGTTCTTGGACCTTCGTCTGTGAGAAGACGATGATCTCTGAAGCACCCACGTGATGGAAGAAGGGTAGACTGGGCTAGAACAAATGACCTGGCATCCCTTATGGAGTAGGCAGATCCTATATAGGTGCACACCAACCAGTAGTGCAGGTTTTTACTGCATGGTATTGTGTCACAATAATGTGTCTCCTCTTAAGCCTGTGCTTGTTCCCTTTTTTGGCAGAACATTCTTGGCAGCAGAGTTCTTTGCTGTTGCTTATTTTTGTGTGAGATTAAAACTTGTTATCCTTAGAAGATCGACTTGGACTTTCTTCCATAGCAGGTTGCATTTTTTCTGGTGCGAGCGTTCAGGGGTATGCCTTCAATAGGCAGTCACTTATTAGCCAAGTTTATCTTCTGATTTACAGCCCAGGGTGTCCAAGTTGTTAACCAATAGTGTTATGTGCGAGTTGATATTGAAAGTTTTACTGAAATCCAAATCACGCTCATCATTGATCTCCCTAATTTGCCTACCATGCATCATTCTAGTTGTCCTGTAGATGCTTCCATTTTCATCCCACTTCTAACTTTGCGCCAATTGGTCAACCAAATAGGGATTGCTTCAGAAATAGATATTTCTAATACAAAAGGCTTAAAGATATCGCAGCAACGAAAAAGGGATCCCTTCAAGAAAGCAATGCATTGCTAGCAAGAAAAGCCAAGACAAAAACGGATACCTGCCTAAAAGTATATTTCTAAATTAAAGTCCCCCATCCACCACTTATCTGGACCTTGGAATGCTTTGGTTGCAGGACAGTGGAGTCCTAGGATGTACATTGACAAGCCCAGACAAAACTCACATTTCAAAAGGTCTAAATCCTACCTAATCCTACCTAATCACTTCTCCTGCACCTGAGCACGATGATGACGTTAGGGGCATCTCATCTCATTTCACCTTGCTTCCTACAACATCCATTGACACTGGGGTAAGTATTTTTACCGAAGTGCACGTTGGCGCGACATAATTTTTTCTCCAAAAAGAAATCTCATCACCTAATTTGAAAAATAATTGCTGTGCAATGTGGATGTTCCCAGCGTTTTATTGTATGTTTCCTTTTCTGCCTTTCTGCCACATTGAAGGCATCCTGTAGCAGTGCCTCATTGTTCTGTTTGGCCTTCTAAACTTGGCCGCACCATTTACTCCTGCCTTGCTGGCTCGGCTCCCCCCTTCCCATTGGTTGAATTTGGCCTTTAAGCCAATCGGAGCAACCGGGAGGCGGGAGCCAGCCACCACTAATGAAGGTCCACAACGAAGGCCCTGTCTGCTCCCTGTCTGATCCAGATCGCTACATGTGGTATTATCTTCACCCGAACTTCCATTCTGTTGCTGCCGTACTTTACCAAGAAATCTGGACTTCCATAATACACTTCCACAAGTATGGGTTAACTCCCTCCTCTGGTCATCCTTGTACCCTCGTCTCCCTCTGTTCCTTCTTTGCTGTCCCCGAGTTGGCACCTTTTGATTGCACTGCATTTTGCACCCATTGCTAATCCCTGTTCTAGGTTGCCATTCAACCCTGGCTGTGTTTTATGCATTTAGCTCAATTCAACCCTGGCTGTGTTTTATGCATTTAGCTCAATTCAATTCTGGATGTATTTTATGCTTTTAGCTCAATTCAATTCTGGCTGTGTTTTATGCAAACTTACTGGCCTTCATTACCGCTACGGCATATTCCGACCAACCAGACCGCTATTAACGGCATCGTAAAGTACGATGTAGTTAATAGCGGTCTGGTCGATGCGCATGCGACCCACCATGCCGGCATTAGCGACATGCCGTAAACCGGGGTAGATCACAAATGAGGCGGAAATGCAAATAACAGCCTCATAAAGCCGAAAAAAGTGCTTACTGGCACGGCGTAAATACCGGCATCGCCGACATGCCGTAAAAAGCCCTGAGCAGTGTCCCATACTGCCACAGGTGCACACAATCAGCACAGGTGGAGGCAATGGAGACAGGCCCAGTACAAAAGGAGCACACCCACACACCACACCCCCTCCCACACCAAGATGATTCCAATAGTAGTAGCATTACTGGAGCTGGAGGACTTGCTTGCATTGCCACAACATCAACAACAACAACAACAACAACAGCTGCCACCACAGAGGAGACACAGGAGGAGAAGGAGGGTGAGACAGGCCCAGCATGCCCCACCAGTGCAGCCACCATTACCACCCCGGCAGCCCACAATCCCTCGCATCAGAGCCAGTCCATTCAATCTAACCCCTGAGCAGATCCACACCCTGTACCGGCTTGACCGGGACACCATCAGCACCATAGTGGACCTGATACACGACGACATAGTGTGCCTCATAGAAATATGCACTGCCATCCCCCCTCTAGTGAAGGTAGTTGTTGTGCTCCACTTCCTTGCCACAGGCACCTACCAGCACACAGTGGGGCACATTCATGGCATATCACAACCCTTAGTTTCCCGGATTCTGAACCAAGTGCTGGATACCCTCCTCAAGCACACAAGGGACTACATATACCTACCACGGACTCCCCAGGAGATATTTGATACAAAAGTTGCCTTCCATGCACTGGCAGGCATGCCAAATCATGTAGGTGCCCTCGACTGCACCCATGTGGAGTTGGTGGTCCCGCATGACATGGAAGTGGTGTACCGCAATCGCAAGCAATACCACTCCCATCAATGTGCAGATGGTATGCGACGCCAGCAAGATCATCACACATTGCTGTGCCCGATATCCCGAATCAACTCCTGACTCTATGGTCCCGCGTAACTCCACGCTACCACGCTTCATAGAGCAACATGCTGGACGACGTGCCTGGCTTCTTGGTGAGTTGCCTGACTGGGCCATGGCAGTGCATCGGGGTTGTGAGGTGGGTGGATGCATACTCCACCTGGGTGGGAATGGGTGGGGGATGCATACTCCACCTGGGTGGGAATGTTGATGTGACTGCACAATGTGCACATCACCGATCACTGTACCCCAAAGGATCAGAAATGGTACATGACACCCAATTCCCATAGGGATGAAGTAAGGTCGACACCTATCACTACATGACTAACAGGTAACCAGCCCACATCCCACAACACATGCACCACTCATCAGCGGCCCTCACCCACCGTAAGGCCATCCTGCACCATGCAGTGCATATGCACTATGTTGCTGTCTCCAGCATATCACCACACAGGACAATCATCCCTGGTAGTGCATTGAACTGAACCAACTAGGGATTCCACAGTGTGTCACCGGGCCGGCACACCCATAGGAGTGCTGCATGTCACCATGGGAATGATCAGCGCAGAATGCCCAATATTGTACAGACTACTGCCAACGCTCCCTACTAGTAAATCTCACAGAACACAACAGATCACTAATTTGACTCCAACACTGCTGTATGCATATACGATGCACGTGCAACAAGATGTCAGTGCACACCATGTATCATCTTGAAGATGCAACCCACACCATTAGTCCATGGCATAGGACACATGGAGGGACCTGAAATGGTGTCAATGCATCCAGGGACATGTGCATGTGGGCACCGATTACCTGCAGGCATGTGAGACTAGTACAGTTGTCCAACATGAATTTGCGAACATTTACTTTCATTCCCCTCTCATGCAGGTGATGGTGGCTATCCCTTGAAGCCGTGGGTCCTGACCGCTGTCCGAAACCCACAGAACAGGCACGAGGAGGACTACAATAGTTTCCATACCCGTACAGGTGTGGTAATCGAGCAGACCTTTGGCCTGTTGAAGGCACGATTTCGCTGCCTCAGCCGGTCGGGTGGGGCACTCCTCTACAGACATGAGAAGGTGGCCAAGATCACCATGGCATGTGTAATGCTGCACATTATGTGCATCTGCTGAAACGTGCCCCTGCCCCCTGACATGGAACTGCTACCGCCTGATGATGATGAAGGGGATGATGAAGATGTGGCAGGACATCATCACGGTGGCGATGCATAGGAGGGACGTGCTGTGCACCAGTCAGTGATCGCACAATATTTCTGGCATACATGTCGGCAGAGGGTGACATAATGGTTGGACATAGGGCACTGGGTGTGGGGGTACATGTACACTATGCACTGTGCAAGATTAAATGACACATGCGCAATGATGAATGTCCACTCTGGTCTTTTCTTTTACACAAACGGTGTATTGAAAGTAACAATATTAACGTGAATGACAAAACCCTCCACCACCCTCACCCTCCCCCCCCCACAACTCCCCCACACACCCTCACCCCCTCTCACTCCCCCCACAACTCCCTCACACACCCTCACCCCCTCCCTCTTCCCCTCAACTCCCCTACACAAGTCCCATAGAGTCCACGAAGCCTACATTAGGCTGCCAGAACAGTCACTCAGCACTCCCAGAGCCAGGGGGTGGCATGTCCCGTCGGCGCAGCGCACGGACCGACCGGCGGAGCAGGCTGGTTTGTGTCGAACTGCTGTGGATGGTGTGGCCTCATGCTGAGGCTGTAGGGCGGGAAGACCTGCCTTCAGCGATGCGCCCTAGCACCTCGCAGAGGCGGTTGGTGTTATCCGTGAAGGACCGGCCCAGTGCTGTCAACTCCGTGCGCCACTCCTCCCTGGCCTGACAGTTGTCCTGCACAAATTTGCGGATAAGTGCAGTGAGCGGGTCAGCCCTCTGTGCTCCTGCGGCTGCACCTGTGGACGTGCTGGGAATCTGGCTGGCATGCCCAGCCTGCTCATCCTCCCCGAGACTGAATACCGGACTACTATGTCCCTGGGTGTGGTCTTGCCCAGACTTCTCCGGGGTGTTGGTATCAACGGTATCACTCATGGATACCTGGGGGGATGCAAATTGTGTTGGGGTGTGGACAATATCCACTGAATCATCCTCAATGGTGCCTCAGATGTCATCTGGGCTGTCTTCATCTGTGAGGGGTGCTGTGGCTGCCACCTCCCCAGCCACACTGGACTCCTCTGAACGGGGTGTCGGACAGGTGTCTACAGGCAGAACAGTGGGGGGTGGGGGTGGTGTGCCCTCCACGGACCTTGGTGTTGCAGGTGGTATGTGTCCCTGCGGTGGCTTGCTTGCTGGGACACGGCGCCCCCCGGCTTGTCCCCTGGATGTAGACCGATGTTTGCTGTTCACCTGGGACCTCCTACTGGGTCTGGCCTGTGCAGGGGTGGTGTCCTGCTCTTCACTGTCATGCTCACTGCCTGTGGGGGTGAAAGAAAGGGACGGCATGAGTGATGTTTGGATAGGCATCATACATACATTGGTACGATTGCACATTCACACAATTGTGGGTAATAGGCATTTGTGTTGGAAAGGGCACGTCATTTCATACATGTCGGTGTCACTCATGTTGGCCAGGTACTGTGCTGTCTGACATGCTCACAATTTAGGTTATGCACGCTGTGTGCCTCATGGAATTTCCCACTTTGTGTGGTATGTGGTATGTGTCATGTACGTTACGGCCTTGCACCAGGCATCAGCATGTGTCTCACTTGCTTCTGCATACTTTACAGGGAGTGTGTGTGTGGCCGACCATGGCATCACTCTTTGGACAGACATTGGCATTGACTTTCATCAGATTTGGCTTAGCAGTTTTTACTTTGGACACGCACCTACATCAGCAGATGTCGTGGCACCACACTCCATCTCTCCTACGCCTTCTATTGATTCCGGGCCAATCATGCTTGCACATGTTTCCTCCCACGGGGTGAGCTTAATGGGAGAGCTTGGTCCTCCTCCGGTTTCCATTGCCTGGGTACAATTTACAGATAGAATGTTGTGCACCCTCAGGCGCAGATCATGCCACCGCTTACGGCAATCCTTCACCGTGCGGGGTGTGTTGCCCATTGTACTGACTTTCTGGCCAACTAGTGCCCAAATCTCCTTTTTGCGCAACAAGGCCTCCCTCCTCAGGTTGCTGCTGAACACTGTCTCTGCATGCTCATGCAAGGTGTCGACGAGCATCTGCAGTTCATCCTGGCTAAATCTCTCCTTTCTGAGGTGGGAAGATCCCTTCTTGCATGCTTTAGGCATTCTTGGGTGGTTGGATGTACTTTTCGGTCGATTTGCAGTGTCCCAGGGGTCCTGTGTCCTGAGGTTGGCAATGGATTGTGTTTTTAAAGATGGGCCCTGTGCTCCTTCCCGTTCCTGTGCGATGACGCTGTTTCCGGTTCTGCTATTTAACGGAGACCGTAAATAACGGTGTTCGCTAATTACGCTCACCGCTATTTACGGTCACCGCTAATGTCGCATTGGACTACGTCAGAGGTGTAATCTGCGCCTAGCTTCATGCCGGTAAGGTCTTTTTGGGGGCCTTTTGCGGCATGGCGCTACGTCCCTTACCGGCATGGCGCAAAGCTCGTGCCGGTGAAGTCGTAATAGTCCTTGATTAGCAGGCTGGTGCCAGCACGGACACTCTATTTGCGCCGTGCCGGTAAGGGACAGTACTTACCTCCAAACTCGGAATGAGGGCCACTGTGTCATCTGCGCCTCACCCTTGTTGTTTGTAATCTCTGTTGTTTGCCTGTCTGTTTCCCTGTTTCCGGCCCCTCCGTCACCCCCTGTGCCTTTTCATCTCTTCACCACACTCACTGTCTTCTCTGTCTTCCCCTCCTCTCTCTATCTTTGCACTTTACCCTTTCCCCCCTCCCCTTTCTACATTATTGCACTTACTCTATCTGAAATGTCATCTGACCTATTACGATAGTAGCTGTCTGTCTTCCCCACTCCCTCCTTGTTCTTCCTTCCCTCCCAGCACTATTTGAAATGTCGTCATGCCTAGTACGATAGTGGCTTGTTTTGTCCCTCTCCTCCTCCCTCTTCCCCCTGCCCTCACCTTTTGTCAATTATCCGGCTCTACCAGAAATGCTGTCAGTCCTAGTATGTTAGTTGCTTGTCTGTCTCATCTCCTACCCCACCCACCCTCTGTATCTTTGTCATAGCTCTTGCACTATCTGAAATGCCACCAGGCCTAGTACGGTAGTTATTTCACATTCTGAATGTCTCAAAGCTTTGTAAGAATGTGGCCTGTATCTTTTTTCCGTTGCTTCCTCCCTTGCCTTGAAGTGCTTTGAAACACATTGTGTAAAGGCACTAAATAAATAAACAATCAATTCAATAACCAATAGCTTTCAGAGCCTGGAAACCATTTATAAATATTTACCTGGAGAGATGCAAAGCAAAAAGACTGGTTAAAGACTACAACCGACTCTGTGTCTGTTGTAAGGAACTCATTGTGGCAACAGTAAAGACAGACACAAGTGATTACAGTTCAAGGGTGTTTATTGAACTATAAATGCAGGGTGGAAGACGCCTAACCTAAACCTAAATCTAAGATGGGAGTAAGCTTCGACCATCAAATGAAAAATACAGCAGTCATTGTGGCGTCGTGTCAAAGTAAAAGGCCTATACTAAAAAAAAACAATTGCCAAACCTTACAACTAATTACAGAAAGAGTGTGGGATAGGGTTTTCAATAAAGAACGAAGTTTCCTCAAATCATAAGTCAGGATGGGCTTTAGCCAGAGGTCTCCCTCCCCCACATCTGAGCACGGGATAAGGTGGGACTTCTGAGCCCAGCACACACTCGAGCTTTCCTAGCACGAGCTGACAGTTCCGTACCAGTTATCAGGTTCTTCGATGGTTAAGTCACTTAAAAGAAGTCACTTGCTTTCGAGGCCTGATGTATCCGACAAACAAACACAAAGTTCTGCTTCACATATGTTTTGGGTGTTGGCTTCCCCCCTGGTATCCCCTCTTCCGGGCGCAGACCCCTCACAAATCTTATTCAACAAATCAGCTAACCAGTTCAGTTTTTCAATGAACTTTGGGTGATAACTTTCCAACCCTATATCTCCCACTGCCGGGCTCGGACCCAATTGCCAAGGTGGTGGAATTACCTGGGGGGATGCAAATTGTGTTGGGGTGTGGACAATATCCACTGAATCATCCTCAATGGTGCCTCAGATGTCATCTGGGCTGTCTTCAACTGTGAGGGGTGCTGTGGCTGCCACCTCCCCAGCCACACTGGACTCCTCTGAACGGGGTGTCGGACAGGTGTCTGCAGGCAGAACAGTGGGGGGTGGGGGTGGTGTGCCCTCCACGGACCTTGGTGTTGCAGGTGGTATGTGTCCCTGCGGTGGCTTGCTTGCTGGGACACGGCGCCCCCCGGCTTGTCCCCTGGATGTAGACCGATGTTTGCTGTTCACCTGGGACCTCCTACTGGGTCTGGCCTGTGCAGGGGTGGTGTCCTGCTCTTCACTGTCATGCTCACTGCCTGTGGGGGTGAAAGAAAGGGACGGCATGAGTGATGTTTGGATAGGCATCATACATACATTGGTACGATTGCACATTCACACAATTGTGGGTAATAGGCATTTGTGTTGGAAAGGGCACGTCATTTCATACATGTCGGTGTCACTCATGTTGGCCAGGTACTGTGCTGTCTGACATGCTCACAATTTAGGTTATGCACGCTGTGTGCCTCATGGAATTTCCCACTTTGTGTGGTATGTGGTATGTGTCATGTACGTTACGGCCTTGCACCAGGCATCAGCATGTGTCTCACTTGCTTCTGCATACTTTACAGGGAGTGTGTGTGTGGCCGACCATGGCATCACTCTTTGGACAGACATTGGCATTGACTTTCATCAGATTTGGCTTAGCAGTTTTTACTTTGGACACGCACCTACATCAGCAGATGTCGTGGCACCACACTCCATCTCTCCTACGCCTTCTATTGATTCCGGGCCAATCATGCTTGCACATGTTTCCTCCCACGGGGTGAGCTTAATGGGAGAGCTTGGTCCTCCTCCGGTTTCCATTGCCTGGGTACAATTTACAGATAGAATGTTGCGCACCCTCAGGCGCAGATCATGCCACCGCTTACGGCAATCCTTCACCGTGCGGGGTGTGTTGCCCATTGTACTGACTTTCTGGCCAACTAGTGCCCAAATCTCCTTTTTGCGCAACAAGGCCTCCCTCCTCAGGTTGCTGCTGAACACTGTCTCTGCATGCTCATGCAAGGTGTCGACGAGCATCTGCAGTTCATCCTGGCTAAATCTCTCCTTTCTGAGGTGGGAAGATCCCTTCTTGCATGCTTTAGGCATTCTTGGGTGGTTGGATGTACTTTTCGGTCGATTTGCAGTGTCCCAGGGGTCCTGTGTCCTGAGGTTGGCAATGGATTGTGTTTTTAAAGATGGGCCCTGTGCTCCTTCCCGTTCCTGTGCGATGACGCTGTTTCCGGTTCCGCTATTTAACGGAGACCGTAAATAACGGTGTTCGCTAATTACGCTCACCGCTATTTACGGTCACCGCTAATGTCGCATTGGACTACGTCAGAGGTGTAATCTGCGCCTAGCTTCATGCCGGTAAGGTCTTTTTGGGGGCCTTTTGCGGCATGGCGCTACGTCCCTTACCGGCATGGCGCAAAGCTCGTGCCGGTGAAGTCGTAATAGTCCTTGATTAGCAGGCTGGTGCCAGCACGGACACTCTATTTGCGCCGTGCCGGTAAGGGACAGTACTTACCTCCAAACTCGGAATGAGGGCCACTGTGTCATCTGCGCCTCACCCTTGTTGTTTGTAATCTCTGTTGTTTGCCTGTCTGTTTCCCTGTTTCCTGCCCCTCCGTCACCCCCTGTGCCTTTTCATCTCTTCACCACACTCACTGTCTTCTCTGTCTTCCCCTCCTCTCTCTATCTTTGCACTTTACCCTTTCCCCCCTCCCCTTTCTACATTATTGCACTTACTCTATCTGAAATGTCATCTGACCTATTACGATAGTAGCTGTCTGTCTTCCCCACTCCCTCCTTGTTCTTCCTTCCCTCCCAGCACCATTTGAAATGTCGTCATGCCTAGTACGATAGTGGCTTGTTTTGTCCCTCTCCTCCTCCCTCTTCCCCCTGCCCTCACCTTTTGTCAATTATCCGGCTCTACCAGAAATGCTGTCAGTCCTAGTATGTTAGTTGCTTGTCTGTCTCATCTCCTACCCCACCCACCCTCTGTATCTTTGTCATAGCTCTTGCACTATCTGAAATGCCACCAGGCCTAGTACGGTAGTTATTTCACATTCTGAATGTCTCAAAGCTTTGTAAGAATGTGGCCTGTATCTTTTTTCCGTTGCTTCCTCCCTTGCCTTGAAGTGCTTTGAAACACATTGTGTAAAGGCACTAAATAAATAAACAATCAATTCAATAACCAATAGCTTTCAGAGCCTGGAAACCATTTATAAATATTTACCTGGAGAGATGCAAAGCAAAAAGACTGGTTAAAGACTACAACCGACTCTGTGTCTGTTGTAAGGAACTCATTGTGGCAACAGTAAAGACAGACACAAGTGATTACAGTTCAAGGGTGTTTATTGAACTATAAATGCAGGGTGGAAGACGCCTAACCTAAACCTAAATCTAAGATGGGAGTAAGCTTCGACCATCAAATGAAAAATACAGCAGTCATTGTGGCGTCGTGTCAAAGTAAAAGGCCTATACTAAAAAAAAACAATTGCCAAACCTTACAACTAATTACAGAAAGAGTGTGGGATAGGGTTTTCAATAAAGAACGAAGTTTCCTCAAATCATAAGTCAGGATGGGCTTTAGCCAGAGGTCTCCCTCCCCCACATCTGAGCACGGGATAAGGTGGGACTTCTGAGCCCAGCACACACTCGAGCTTTCCTAGCATGAGCTGACAGTTCCGTACCAGTTATCAGGTTCTTCGATGGTTAAGTCACTTAAAAGAAGCCACTTGCTTTCGAGGCCTGATGTATCCGACAAACAAACACAAAGTTCTGCTTCACATATGTTTTGGGTGTTGGCTTCCCCCCTGGTATCCCCTCTTCCGGGCGCAGACCCCTCACAAATCTTATTCAACAAATCAGCTAACCAGTTCAGTTTTTCAATGAACTTTGGGTGATAACTTTCCAACCCTATATCTCCCACTGCCGGGCTCGGACCCAATTGCCAAGGTGGACAGTTCACTTCCCCTGGTCTTTCAATACTTGTTGTATTCACGAGTCTTAATGTCTTTTCAAACAATTCACTGTGGACATCCCTCGATCGGGTTCATTCCTGTCAACACACTTTGACCTCTTTCAGCCTCTTCCCAAGAGCTTCTGGATACGGTAGTTTGTACTATCGGGTAATCGTCCAAAGAGATTCCTGCTTGGGCACCCACATGGTGCCGGCCTCCTCTGTTACTGGTTTTCGCCCTCTTTCGTCAATCGTATCTTTAAGCCTTTCAAAGTTCAAATTAGCCGTTGGTTACTTTTCGTCAACACAGATTCTCTTATTCAGATTCTCTTATAGATTCCGTCCTCGACTCAACGGCTGTGATGAACCGCTTGCCTTTCTTCATCCTTGGAGTAAAGGTTAGCACCACTGAGACCAGCGTCCTTCCCTGGCTTGGTTATCAGCGGAGGAGAGTCTTGCGTACCGTAGACATCTGCTGCAACACACGCTGGCTATTGTTTGCGGTCTTATAATTCCTTCTGCGAAAGTTTCACAGGCCTTAGTTGGAAAGGGCAAGGTTGCTTCTCTCTCTGTCACCCTCACTGTATTCACCATCTTTCTCCTTTGCTTGAACTGCCGTGCTAAGTTAGCTTTCACGTGTTGCGGTCTGCTTTGCTCATCTTATGCTCTTGTGCTCCACCCTTTAACCCTGTGAGGAAGGGAATGGGCCGTCAGGTGTGTGTAATTCTGGTCAATTGCATGACTTTGCCGACCCTTGTATTGGCACATTTCAGCTAAATGGCTCTGGTGTTAATCCGTTGTCTTTCGTGTTGTGCGAAAGTGTTCGTATTGTGAACGGGGGGGGGCAGTGTTTTAGCGTATCCTACGTGATAGAATGGGACAAAAAGGTGTTGAAAGAAGGGGGATACCTCGTCTCACCCGTCGGTGTCCCACTCCCCAAGGACCCCCCCATCCAGGTGATCCTCCCTCACTGGTCCACCCCCAGGAACTGGATCCAATAGCGATGGCCATGTCCTGGCCACCTGGATGACAGATCCCTGGGGACTAGCCTGGGAGACACCTTCAGGCTTCTCACAATGTGCTACCCTGTCTACCTGCAGTTTGCCAAGAGCTTGTGGAGATAAGTCAAAGAAGCCAGCGCTAATCCTGGAAATGCAAAGTGATACCAGG
Organism: Ambystoma mexicanum; assembly: GCF_040938575.1. Classification (NCBI taxonomy): domain Eukaryota; kingdom Metazoa; phylum Chordata; class Amphibia; order Caudata; family Ambystomatidae; genus Ambystoma; species Ambystoma mexicanum. The sequence continues at coordinate 1,285,500,599 of NC_090934.1, forward strand.
AGTAGCCATTTTAGTGACTTTAACACCTGCTGCACCAAGGCATCCGGTTTCAGAAGACAAATGTGAGAAGAACATGGGTACCTCCCACCCCCTATGCACCTGTGCCATTGGACTGAAATGGAAAGTCATAGTCTACCAGAAGGATATCCACGACCAAGACTGCTGGATCAGGAGACCTGGAACACAACCAAAGAAGTATAGAATTTATCTCTGAAGCAGCGAAGTCCTGGCAAGGAATTCCAAACAATCCTGAATGCTCCATCAAAGATTCTTAGGCACAGACAACAATTCTATAAAGAACTCTAATCTTCACTAAAGCTATCTGTCTAACCCCTCTCTAAACTGCCAAAAGGGTTGCGTCTGCTCACAACCCAAAAAGAAAGGGCAAGTACATAAGAGTCTTTCAGTAATCCCTGTCTTTTTTATGCACCTTCACCATTCTGCTATCTATATGGACTATGACTAGAAGACCTTAAAAAAGGTAAGCAGCCTGTAGGAGCGAGGTTGAGTAGTTCATACTGATTGGAGTATTTTATGGTTTGAGAAAATGTTTCCTTGCTTCAAGTATAATTTTTTACACACTGTTTGGTAGCCTGGATGCGAGGGAGACATTTCAATCAAGTCCTTGCAATGATTTTATCAGAGGTCGATACTGACTTTAAATTAAAAATTAAATGTGTTATTTATATCACGCTTCATTCCGGACTCCAGTCTCTAAGCACAGGCCCAGTTATTTTACCTGTGTTGCTCAGCATTGGCTAGTTCAGCGTTGGCTAGTTCCCAAGACAAGAGCATTACCCCGTATCCTCCCAGGCCATCATAGCAAAAGAAGCAGTGTCTCGGAATCCATTGCATTATATAATTACTGTACTTCTTGTGTATCTTCAAATCATATACTGATTTGTTTTTGGACTAATGAAGTAACAACCTCTATTTGTGAACCTCCCATTGCTGCTTTCCTATAAGTAACCTGCAAGAAATTAGGTGACTTTGTACAAAATAAATGTTTCAAATGTAATTTTCTCATATGCACACAATACCCAATTGATCTATGTGGGAGGATAGCTCAGCGGCAATGTTCTCGCCTTGGAAGCAAGACGACACGAAGCAGCACAGGTTCGGCGCTTAGAAACCTCTGGGTATTTAAGCGCGTTATAAATACGCAACTAAGACAAACAAGAAAAAAACAATTCCTGTAACAGCGCCTCGATGCCCGCGGGCTGTGTGAGCGCTTTAAAAATGCAAAATAATAATAATATGTGACCCCAATCGGATTGCAGCAATGCATTTATGCTCTCTGTTTCGAATGGATTGTGTCCTCCCACGTATTCCTTATCTTTGATATTCCCATATCCAGCTTGCTGCTTTGGAATTTTTTTTTCAGTAGAGAGCACTGCACGTCGATGTCTGTCGAGTCGATATACCTCGGATGCTTCCGTCTCGACGACATCATCAAGGGTATAAGTAGTCGTGCGCAGCATCCCTTGCTCAGTTCCGTTTTTCCACGCTTCATGAGCTTCGGGAACGTAACGCTATGTTCTGTGCAGAAATCGAAGAACTTTTTCATCTAAAATCCGTCAATACTTCGTTCGAGATGGCCTCTTCATTGGCTCCACCTATACCCCGATCTGGCTTTAAAAAATGCTGAGATTGTGAGGCAAAGATGTCCTTGACAGGCCCACACAGGGTCTGTCTATAGTGCCTTGGGGCTGAGCATCCATGTTCAGAATGTGAAGAGTGTTTGTCGATGATGGCGAAAGCCTAAAGAGAGAGCAGAGGGAAGTTGGAGAGAGGTAAGACCCAAAAATCCATTACCCCTACTAAACGTACCTCAGACAAGTCGAGACCATATTCTCCTCAACGTAAAAAACACTTCCGTTCATGATCTCTGTGCGGATCGCATCATGCATCCGCTTTGAGGCACAGTAAAAAAAGGCATCATAGATCGCCTTCCACCTCATCCTCCAGTTCACCGGGGAGTTACATGTCCCACTAAGCACAGCTCCCCGGCTCAGTGGGAGGATTTCCATAAAAGAATGCTAAAGGTGTTTGAGAACTCAGCCTTGCCCCCCTCAGAGACACCTAGAGGCGATAGTGCAGGAGAAAAACCTGGTAAACATAAGAGCAGTAAGTCTTCCACCTCGGCAAAACAAACTCCATGAGAGCGTGAAAAACCCTTGAGTCAAGCCTCTGTGATGTACAAGACGTCGTCTCCATCGACTCACATGTTGAAGTCGATGCCTAGAACGTCGACCCCCTCGACGCCAGCCGGTTCAATATCGTTGACGACTTCATCAAAGACGTCGAAGTCAAAGTCAATTCTATTGATGTCCTCGAAGCCACAAATCCATCGAGGCTAATGACATCCGCGTCGACGATTACTAGTATTTCTCCACCTGTAGTGACTGCTATTGCCCCTTCTTCATTGGAAAAGAGCTACACTCCTCTGTCCCGCTCAGATTACTTCAAAACCTTATCCTCAATTTATGAGGGAGAGAATTCTGATGCAGAAAGACCCTTTGGTCTGGAGTGTGTGAGGCCTCCCATACCTGAAGAATTGGTCTCAGAAGAGGCCAGATTAAAAGACCTGCAAGAGTCCTTACAGGAAGCAGGCAGGATTGATACTTCCCCAGAGATTGATTTCAATAAGCCTGAACCAGAGGATCATGTAGACACTTATGAATAGGCTGATGGAATATATGGGGTGGTCTAGGCCCACAAATGTATACATGCAAGATGACCTCACCAACATACTTGATAAGGGACCACAAGAAGATCCTATCGTCCCCTTTCACAAAGCCTTACAAAATAAGGTGTCTACAAACTGGGAAACTCCAGAGGTGATACCTGCAGTCAGCAAAAGACTGACAGCAAAATAGAGGCCATCAGCTGCAGATCCCCTATACTTCTCAAAACACCCAACCCCAGAAATCTTAGTCGTTCAAGCTGCAACTTTGTCAGGTAAACAGACTGCATACCCTACAATCTCGAAGGATCAAGATGATAAAAAGTTTGATGCCATGGCCAAGAAAGTTTTCTCGGCATGTAGCATAGCCCTAAAGTCTGCTAATGCCACATGCACGCTGGCAAGATTTAACCACTCCCTTTGGGAGTGTGCTTCAATGGCGGCTGACCACCTCCCTGAAGGGGAGTAGAGAGACGGTTTCTTGAACATTATTAAGGACGGAAAGGACGCTATGTGTGAGTCCCTGCAGACCGGTCTCGACTCATGGCGGCTAGTACGACAATCAGCAGATTTGCGTGGTTGCGGAAGTCTGGATTTGCTCCTGATGTACAGTCCAGACTTCTGAATATGCCTTTTGACGGCACTCATCTATTTGGCAAAAAAACAGATGACAATTTGGAGAAGGTTCAAACTTCCAAGGCGGCGGCCAAATCCCTTGGAGCTGCGATAAGACAAACTCTGAACCTCCCCACAGGTGCGCCCAGGAGGGGTAGGTCCTTTCGCTATTATTCTGCATTCGGAAAAGGCAGAGGACAGCCAGCTCAAAGAGGCCATAGACGTTTCCCCCATGGTGGACGGGATAAAAGTACTAAGAATGCAACAACAGGTGCTGCTTTACCCTCAGCATCTGTGTTAGCCACCCCAAACCCTCTCTGAGGTCTTACATCACAAAACATCAGTAGGAAGCATGTTAACTCAAAATCTGACAGAATGGCAGGCTATTACTTCAGATGCTTGGGCATTGGAAACAATTGCCCAGGGTTACTGCCTGCCTTTCCTACACATACCTCAGAGTCATCCACTGGGGAACAACTCTTTGATGTTTCCAGACCCGCTCCTTATGCAGGAGATTCTAGACCTGCTAGAGAAAGGTGCTGTAGAATCGGTACATGCAGCGGACAGGAACAAGGATTGGTACTCCCCATATTTTCTAATTCCGAAAAAAGGACAGAGGAGTGAGACCCGTCTTGGACTTGCGAGAATTGAAGAAGTTCCTCAGGAAAGACAAGTTCAAGATGGTTACACTTTCTCAAATCCTTCAGGCCCTCCAACTTCAGGATTGGTTGGTATCTCTGGACCTTCAGGATGCTTACTTTCATGTGCCTATACATCTCAAGCACAGAAAGTACCTGTGGTTTGCCATTGGCAACTATCACTATCAGTTTCCGGTCCTGCCATTTGGGCTGACCTCCGCCCCAAGGGTTTTCACCAAGCTAATGGCGGTTGTGGCAGCGAGTCTCAAGAGAGGGCGGATTCACGTCTACCTTACCTAGATGATTGGTTGATCAGGGCAGGTTCCCCGGAACAAGCTCTGGATCATCTAAACTATTTTTGCCACTCCCTCCACAAGCTGGGCTTCTCCCTCAACTTCAACAAGTCCCACATGATACCATCACAAAAACTCCAGTTTATTGGAGCAGTCCTGGACACATTCCTGGGAAAAGCCTCGCCAGCAGAGGAGAGGGCTCAAAACATTCTTCAGATGGTGACGAAATTCCAAAATGCCCAATATTTTCTGCCCTTTGATTTTCTGAGGTTGCTCGGCATGATGGCATCCTACATCATTTTGGTGCCTCAGGCCCGTCTGCGTATGAGATCTCTCCAGTGGGCTCTCAAGACTCAGTGGTCACAGTTCTCAGGAAAGATGTCAGATCTCCTTCAAATTCCGAACAGAGTCTCACTGGACCTTCAGTGGTGGGCCTGTCGGGAAAACATCTTGAAAGGAGAATCTTTCTGGCAACCATGGACAGAGATAACAGTAGCTCATGGGGTGGGGAGCTCATACCAGCGATTTGACCATCAGCAGTCGTTGGTCTCCATCGGAGTCCAAACTACATATCAGCCTTTTAGACCTGAGAGCAATCAGACTAGCGCTGAAGGCTTTTTTGCCATCAGTACAGGGGAAAAAAATTCTGATAATGACGGACAACACCGTGGCCATGCACTACCTCAACAAAAGAGGAGGCGTAGGGTCACTGCCACTGTGCAGAGAGGCAATGCAGCTCTGGTTCTGGGCAATTCAAGAAGGAATGTCTCTATCGGCAGTTCACCTAGCCGGAGAGAAGAACACGGCGGTGGACGCTCTAAGCAGGTAGACCACAGTCTCCGACAAGTGGGAACTAGCTCAGGAAGTCCTTCAAGAGATCTTCACCCTTTGGGGAACCCCTCAGGTAGATCTGTTTGCAATGAGTGTCAACAGGAAATGTGAACAATACTGCACAAGGGAATTTCCCCCCAGAGGAGCTCTAGGAGATGTGTTTGTGGTGGACTGGGAGTTTCCACTTCTGTATGCGTTTCCTCCAGTACCTGTCATTCTTCACGTGATAAGGAGGCTCAGGAGACTCCGGAAACCCATGATTCTAATTGCCCCGGATTGGGCCAGGAGAACGTGGTACCCCGATCTTCTAGACATGTCCATCTGTCCTCCGATTCGTCTTCCACAAAGAGAGGATCTTCTCTCGCAAGAGGAAAGTGAGGTTCTCCATCCGGATACCAGGACTCTCAACCTTCACACTTGGTTTCTGAAAGGTTGAGATACAAAGATTGGGAACTCCTGGATGACGTAATGGAGGTGCTGCTTTCGGCGAGAAGGCCAGCAACTAAATCTTTATACCGCTGCCATTGGAACAAATTCTGCAGCTGGTGTAGAGATAAGGATATTGACCCTTTTTCATGTAGTACACCGATGGTGTTATCTTTCCTGCTATATTTGGCAAATTCAGGACTTCAAGTTGGCACAATCAAGGGTTACCTCGCTGCGTTATCAATCTTTAAACGCACGGCTGAAGAACCCTCATATTTCAAGTTGCCTCTAGTCATTCAGTTTCTGAAAGGGTTGACTAATGTCTTTCCCTCAACTCCTTTTTAGGTTCCCCTGTGGGATTTAAATCTAGTCTTAACATTTCTAATGGGCACTCCATTTGAACCTCTTCATTCCTGTCGATTAAGGTTTCTCACTCTAAAAACAGTCTTCCTAGTGGCTTTAACTTCTGCCAGAAGACTGAGCGAACTAAAAGCTTTATCTTGCAAACCTCCACATACCATCTTTCACAAAGATAAAGTAGTTCTTCAAGTGAAGCTGAATTTCCTCCCAAAGGTTGTCTCAAAATTTCATATCACACAAAAAATAACCCTGCGTTCATTTTACCCCCCTCACCCAGGGAAAGAGGAAGAGCGATTGCACAGGCTGGATCCAAGGCATGCCTTGAGTTTTTACATTAACACACTTGCAAGGGTTAGGCAAGCAGATCAGTTGTTTGTGGACTATGCAGGACATAAACTAGGTTTTCCTATCACGAAACAGACCATCTCAAGGTGGATAGTACTAACTATCATAGAGTGCTATAAATTGGCAGGAAAATATCCTCCTCAACACCGCAGGGCTCATTGAACCAGGGGTATCAGAGCCTCGTCAGCTCTCCAAAGAGGATTTCCAATTAAAGACATCTGTGCGGCTGCCACATGGTCGTCCGCACATACTTTCACCAAATTCTACAGTCTAGATTCCTCCACTAGCCAGGAGACTACATTTGTGAAAGCTGTGTTGCACTCTGTGCATTCTTAAAAAGTCAAAAGATTTTACTCCTGCCTCCTGTACACATTACTGCTTTGGGAGTCTATCAAATATAAGGAATACGTGGGAGGACACAGTCCATTGGAAGAACAAGTTACTTACCAACTGTAACGTTCTTTCGACTGGATGTTCCTCCCACATATTCCTTATCACCCCTCCCATCCTACCCTACAGTAAAACTCCCCTTGTAGTTGCAGCCTACGCTCCTTCAAGGGTACTAACCATCTCATACTGGACAAACACAGCACTTCAACACGGAACTGAGCAACGGACGCTGCGCAAGACTATATATACCTATGATGACGTTGGCACCGATACGGAGGGACGAGCACCGCCCTCTACTGGGGAAATTCTTTTCCGAGGCCAGCAAGCTGGAAGTGGATTTATCAAAGATAAGGAATACTTGGGAGGAACATCCAGTCGAAAGAACGTTACAGTTGGTAAGTAACCTGTTCTTCTATCGGCAGTGCACCTAGCCGGAGAGAAGAACACGACGGCGAACACTCTGAGCAGGTAGAGTGCAGTCTCCCACGAGTGGGAACTAGCTCAGGAAGTCCTTCAAGAGATCTTCACCCTTTGGGGAACCTCTCAAGTGGATCTGTTCTCAACAAATGCCAACAGGAAGTGCGAGCTCTACTGCTCCAGGGAATTTCCCCAGAGAGGAGCTCTAGCGGACACGTTTGTAGTGGACTGGGAATTTCCACTCCTCTACGGGTTTCCTCCAGTCCCTGTCATTCCTCATATAATAAGGAGGTTGAGGAGGTTCAGGAAAACCATGATTCTTATTGCCCCGGAATGGGCCAGGAGAATGTGGTACCTTCTAGACATGTCCATCTGTCCTCCCATTCGTCTTCCACAAAGAGAGGCTCTACTCTCGTGAGAGGAGGGTCTGGTTCTCCATCCGGATATCAGGACTCTCAGCCTTCACGCATGGTTTCTGAAAGGCTGAGATACAAAGATTGGGACCTCCCAGATTACATAATGGAGGTGTTGCTTTTGGCCAGAAGGCCAGCAACCAGATCCTTATACCACTGCCGTTGGAACTAGTTCTGCAGCTGGTGTAGGGACAAGAATGTTGACCCTTTTTCATGTAATACACCAATGGTGTTATCTTTCCTTTTGCACTTAGCAAATCTAGGGCTCAAGGTTGGCACCATTAAGGGTTACCTAGCAGCGCTGTCCATCTTCAAGCGCACAGAGGAAGAACCCTCATACTTTAAAATGCCCTTGATAATTCAATTTTTGAAGGGGTTGACCAATGTGCAGCCCCCAACTCCTTTTCAAGTTCCTCTGTGGGACCTAAATTTGCTCTTAAAATTTCAAATGGGTACTCCTTTTGAACCCCTTTATTCATGCCCGTTGCGATTTCTTACCCTCAAAACTCTCTTTTTGGTGGCAATAACTTCTACCCGAAGGGTGAGTGAGTTACAGGCCTTATCCTGCAAACCTCCTCATACTGTTTTTCGTAAGGATAAAGTCGTTCTGCAAGTGAAGCCTAATTTCCTCCCAAAGGTTGTTTCGGAATCTCATATCACCCAAAAAATAACCTTGCCTTCCTTTTACACTCCTCCTCATCCTGGGAAAGAGGAAGAAAGGCTGCACAGACTTGACCCAAAGCATGCTCTGTGTTTCTATATTAGCAGACTAGCAAAACTAAGGCAAACTGACCAATTGTTTGTGGGATACACAGGTCATAAGCTTGCCCTAGCCATCACCAAGCAAACCATTTCTAGATGGATCATTCTATCTATTGTAGAATGTGACAAATTGGCAGGTAAAGACCCTGCAGAGCATCTGAGGGCTCATTCAACCAGGGGTATTGGAGCTTCGTTAGCTCTTCAAAGTGGAGTTCCAGTAAAAGACATGTGCGCAGCTGCCACATGGTCATCTGCACACACCTTTACATGGTTCTATAGATAGGATTCCTACACTAGCCAAGAAACTAAATTCGGGAAGGCAGTTTTGCATTCTGTGCATACTTAAAGAATTAAATGTGTACTACCTCCTCCTATATACATTACTGCTTTGGGAGTCTATCAAAGATAAGGAATATGTGGGAGGACACAATCCATTCGAAGAACAAGTTACTTACCCCCGGTAACGTTCTTTCAACTGGTTGTTTCTCCCACGTATTCCTTATCGCCCCTCCCATCCTTCCCCGTAGTAAAACTTCCCTTGTAATTGCAGTCTGCGCTCTCTCAAGGGTAATAACCGTCTCATCCTGGACAATGTCTAAAACTTCAAAACAGAACTGAGCAACGGACGCTGCGCATGACTCCTTATACTCGTGATGAAGTTGTTGTCGAGACAGAAGCCTCCGAGGGACATCGATTCGACAGGCATCGACGCGCAGCGCCCTCTACTGAAAAAAAAATTCTGAAGCAGCAAGCTGGATATGGGAATATCAAAGATAAGGAATACGTGGGAGGCACATGCAGTCGAAAGAACGTTACAGTTGGTAAGTAACTTGTTCATCTATTCTAAAGCCAATGGTCTTGCCATAATGTGACAAAAACTAGGATAATGGTAATATGTGACAGTCTGAATTTTTTTTGAAGGTTTTTGTGGAAACTAGATGGTTTACCTATTGCGGTCTCCCAAGATTGTTTATCTTGGTTTACCTATTAATCACAGATTAAACATGACTGCTCTCTATGGTTTTGTCGAGGCTAAAATCCTTAAGTTAGAACTTTCGTTACCTCTAAGGGTAGTTATTTGGTAGAGGGATTAATACAATAATAATAATCTTGATTGTGTTTTAGCTCAAATTGAACTTTACACAAATAAATCATATAATCAGAAAACGTCAAGACATCCTAAAACATATTTCATAGTTACATATGTAGTACATAAGAAGTACAAAGAGCAAGAAAATACATAAAATCAGATTTGTGATAATTCATTTTCCATGCTAGTTCCTATCTCGCACAATGAAGAATAAATCAATAGGTACTACATGGAAATAGACAAAGACTTGAACTTAGACATAGACATGTCTTACAAAGCCCTAGGACCACCTAAAAGTACAAATGTTAATAGCCATCAAGAGAAGTAGGCTTCCTTACAATAACAATTTCAAGTTAACCCAAATAGTTTTTAATTTGCAACCAAGCTTTTGTTTTGATTGCCTCGTAATGATGAACTAGAGCACCTAGACTGCACACGTGTAAGGAATCCAATTATGCACACTCTTTGAAGACTTGTCTTGCTGTTTTAGTATTCTGTGGAATCTTACAAATACAGCAAATACAGCCTCAGGTGCTAAGTGTAACTGCGATCCATGTACAGCTAATAAGGGCAGTTTATTGGTACTAAGCAAAAGTATCAGGCGTCTAACTGCCTTGTCAGGACATAAAGACAAATAGGGCAGGATTTTCCTGTAGTGATGTACCGCAGTCGCCACCGCCTCGTTGCTCTTGTGTTTAGACAGGTGGGAATAGTTGTTATACCAGTCCCAACTGTTAAATCTCTTTTCAAAGGCCACCTTCAAGACATTATAAGGCTTCTCAATTTTAAAATGTGGGTACCAGTCTATCATTGCAAAGACTTTATTGTTCAAGGCTGCGTAATTGCTATCCCTCTGTACGGCCTCCTGATCACAATTTTCTCTAAGGTTTGTTCATTGCGGACATGTAGGGCCCTTTCTAGATTTTATATATGGGTGTAATGGTCAGTCTGTGAACACTGGGATTGTAACCAACTCATCCCCTCCACCAAGCACGAGTGGATCTACCTGGTAGTACCCCATTTAATCATTTTCTATCTGGTGCGAACCTAGCAGCATTGGGGTCTAGATCTATTGGAAATCAAGGTGGTACTGGGCTTTTGGAATTCCGAAATGCACTCTCACTGTGAATGGGGATCATTCCTTATGTTGGAACAGATGTGTTCTTATGGGCTTGTAGCTTTTTAAATTTTGTACATTTAGTTAACTGTAGAATATGTATGTGTTAGGAGGTACTTTGATGGTTTTACGGCCGAATAAAGTTTTGTTATATCAGATTTTATATAGAACATGCCTCTTGCTCGAAGGGTCATTCCCCAAAGTGAAGCCAGACCTAGTTCTAATTGAATGAATGCTACAGGGCAAGATGGTGTCATACCCAACAGCTTACTTCAAAGGAATCCCTCAATCGTATTCAACCATTTTAAGTCTTGCATAGCTAGTTCTTCAAGCCCATATAATATAGCAGGGCAGAAACACTCCTTATAAAGAGAAACAATACCCACAAATGAGAAGCCAGCATATTCCTTTGTAAATTTCAATATCTTGATAAATAAGTTGTTTAGCCCTTTTGGTCTTGGTCTCAGTTATACTTCGGGTCTTGGTCTCAGTTATACAAGTACTGTTGTAAGATGCATATAATTCAAGACCCAGGTAGGGGTAACTTAAAGCATAGTCGATAGTGCCTAGTCGAGTATCTTGACTCTATTTACCCTCTCACCTGATATTAACATTACATTTGTTTTGTCTGAATTGATAATCAGCTCGTGTTCACCATCAAATCCGGACACCTCTTTCAACATATTCCTCATTCCAGTAAATATCATATCAAACATAACCAGGTCGTCAGCATATAGTATGGCGACCAAAGGAACACTGCCAAGCTCTGGTGGACAGTTCGAACTCTCCAGCAGGCTTTGGGGCAAGTTAGCTATGTACAGATTAAACAACATGGGAGCCAAAACGCATCCTTGTTTGACCCCCTGTTGATCTGCACTGACGCTGTCATTGTTCCCTCATTGTTCAAACGGACACACGACCAGGTGTTACTGTGTAATTCAATGAGTATGAGTAATAACCACCCTGGACAGCGAAGTTTACACAGTTTTGACCATAAAGTAGCTCTATTTACTTGTTTGAATGCAGATTTAAAATCTACAAATGTGACATGTAGTGCTAAAACCACCTCTACTGTGTTCACCATGCATCAAGGAGACTAATGCTATAATAGGAACAGTCGCTGATCCTGTCCGGACACACGTCTGAAATGGGTGTAAAATGTTGCAACTCCTTTAGTACCAAGGTGGCAAAGAGATTACTGGTGACGTCCAACATGGACAGCAGTCTGTAATTGCCTATGTTTGCCCGATCACCTGTTTTATATTCGGGTGTAAGTACAGACTGCAGCAATGAGGACAGCACCTTTCGCTCCCTACACACCCTAGAAAATAGCAAAAACATTACATGGTTCCAGTTTCCTGGGTCATTCTTGAGGACTGCATTGGCGAGTGTGTTAGGGACAGGTGATCTAGAATTCTTCAATTTAATTGCAGCCTCAGTCACTTCCCAGGTAAAATCCATCGTTGACCTTACACTATTTTCTTCATATGGGACTTTCGATTGTTCAAAGAGTTTTGATGTAATGTGGGCATTCCAGGTTACACAACCAATTTTTTAACTCTGTCCCCCTTACCCGTGGCAAGCATTTTCTATATGGCACCATTATCCTGCTTTTTAAAGACATGTACGAACCGTTGTCAATTAGTCCTGGCAATAATGGCCTTATCATTTTAGCCAGGTACGATTTCCCCGGCCTAAGCTGTGATCACACCTTGTGCATGATCCCTCAGCTTAACTTCTCTGATAGCCCTGGTTGCTCCCATGTTCCGTCCCCTTTCCTCCATCCTGTATGGACGTCCCTCGCTAGGGACGGGAACTAAAACCTTTTTCACCAGAAAAATAACACTTTCCCTTTAAATTTATATGCGTGCTGGGGCGCTGCCCTGGGAGCATGCACACCCCTAAGCCCGCCCAGCGGCGCCACACCACAGTCCTCTTTTCTGCGTCGACGGGAACAGATCGCTTTCACCAGCACTCCTGGTTGAAGCCTGAAGCCTCCTAATTCCATGCGCTTTCCCTAATCTTTGTTCTTTTCTAATTTCTCTGGTTGGGAACACCGTCCACCGATGCCCTAGTCCGTCCCAGCACACATTGACCGCGGGTGGCTTGAGCAGGTGCCTGTCGTGCAACGGTTCCTTCTCCACATCAAATCTGCACGCGCTTTGCCTCATTTGTCTTGGGGAAGACGGCAGATGGGAAGGCTGATCAGCGTGCTATGCCCGCACACCCCCATCCCTACGAAACAGACTGGCGCTGTGGAGAGATTTGTTTTCCAGGACAACACTGGAGAGCATTAAGGAGTACGTACGCAGGAAGACCAAGAAGGTAAGCGTACTCTTTTCAAAAGCCCCCCGCATGGGCAACTCCTTCCCTGGAAAGCCTTCCGACAGGAGGGCTGTAAGGAAATCATGGTGGCAACAGTAAAGACAGACACAAGTGATCACAGTTCAAGGGTGTTTATTAAACTGTATGCAGGTTGGAAAAATGCCTAATCTAAACCTAAATCTAAGATGGGAGCAAGCGTTGACCATCAAATCAAAATAAGGCATACTAAGAAACCTATTGCCAAACCTTACAAAGAATACAAAAAGGGTGTGGTGTGCGATAGTTTTCACGAAAAGAAACAAGTGTTCGCAAATAATATGTTAGGATGCGGTAGCTTGTGTCTCCCTTTCCCCATGTTTTGAGCATGGGGTAAGGTGGGATCTTGAAGCACAGTACACTCTGAGCTTCCCCAGCACGAGACGACAGTTCCACTTGCAGCTATCGGGGCCGTTGATGGCCAAGTCTTGTTTCCCTTGAAAGTCTATTGCCTCGAGGACCTGACGTATTCAAATAACAAAAGAAAAAGTTCCTTCAATAAAATTAATGTTCTTTTATTGGTTTTACTGACGGTGAGGATTCTTCACCCCTGGATCTCCCTCTTTCGGGCTTTGATCCTAAATCCCATCGATATCAAGGCCTTCAGTGGTTGAGTCTCCTGGTTCCGAGGGCCTGATAGGTTTACAAAATCAACTAACAAGCACAAAGTTCTGTTCTACGTATTTCACGGGTGATAGCTTCATCCCTGGGTCCCCCTCTTCTGGGCACAGACCCTCCTTTGCTTTCAGCCTGCCTCCACCGGGTTCACTATGGCTTTCTCTTAGTGCCCAAATCTTAATGTCGTTTCCAACAGTTCATAGTGGACATCCCTCTAATGGGTTCACGTTTGTTAGCACACTGTTTCTTGTGACTTCAGACTTTGCTCCCTCTTTGTCAGCATCCTTCTTCCGGGTTCATTCTTGCCAACTTTACATTCACATTTGCTTTCAATGTTTGCGGGATTCACATCCCTTGCTTTCTCACAGTTCTTAGGTCAAAGGCTTTCGTCTGTATGGGGATTTTGCTTGACCTCCTGTATGACCACTTCTCCTATGGCCTTCTGGTATCTGTACTCAGACGGGGATCGACCAGAGTCTCTCTTGTGTTAGCACCCACGTGGTGCCGGTTTCCTCTACAGCTGGTCTCCCCTTTTTACAGTTATTTGAACTTGGTTGAAGTTGCCACTTTGCGACATTCATTCACCACAGCAGAGCTCTTATCGGTTCTCCCCTCGACTCACCAGTTGTGATGAACCGTTTGGCTTTCCTCGACTGGAGTCAAGGCCGGTACCACGGTAGCAGGAGTTTCCCTCGCTCCTGCATATCAGCATCAACATGCTCTGTGTACCGTTGACATCTGTTTCAGCACACTTGGGCTATTGTCCTCGGTCTTAAGATTCCCTCTGCAGAGGTTTTGTGGGTCTGCGTTTAAAAGGGCAAGGTCGTGTCTCTCCTTGTCAGCCTCTCCATATTCACTGCCTTTCTCCTCCTCCTGAACTGCCGGGTCTGGATAGCTGTCTTGTCGTGTGGTCTTCCTTGCTCGTACTGTGCTCTCTTACTCCACCTTTTACCCCTGTGGGGAAGGGTCGTCAGGTGTGTGTGATTCTGATCAATTGCCCGACTTTGCCTGACCCTTGTGTTGGGACATGTAAGGTAAACAGTTTTAATGTTAGAGCCTTCTCAGTCACTGTGCGGGCAAGTGTTTGTGTCGGGAAGAAAGTGTTTGTCATGGGAAATTATATTCTTTGTTGTAGGGGTGTTGAAAAAGTCAGAAGTGTGAGGTTGATAGGGTTTGGAAAGCAAACGGGACAGATCTGAATTGATATCAGAAAAATAACAAGGGGGATTGTGGGAACGGTAGTGTTTCATCTGCATAGATGGGGTGTTGGGAAAAAATAGCCAGAGGGATGGGAAAAGGAACAACCAAGGGTAACAGGGATTCTGGGAAATATGGTTTCTGGGTGCAATGGGGCTTGGGTTCCTGGGGGATTTGCTGGTTATGGAGGGATTATTAAAATGGAGAATATCGGACAAAGGAGGATTCTCAGAGTTGGGGTGTTTTAGGTTTGGAATCCTATTGGCTTGGCTATATACGGAGCGATAGTTGGATCCTGGCCAGAGGTATTTACTAAGAGGAAGGGAGGTAGGTGTCATATAGCCAATAAAGGCTTCAGAGGCCTAGTTTTCCTCTCCCTCCTCCTCACTATAGTACTGTGCCTCACCTGGGGTCTTTCCCTGAGCACAACCTCAGGTTCCTCTTTCCAGGTGATATTCTCTCTTCCGTCTGCCGTTGGGGTTGGGGTTTGAGAGCATTGGCCCTTCTCAAGCTGCCTGAATAAGGGATTCTTGGGGCTGGCTAAGGAGAATACCTTCGGGTTTCTCACAGGGGTCAGTTAGACCCTTGCAGCGGCAGCAAAGACACTAAGTCTCTGGTAGCTACTGACTTGACAAGCTCTGGTACCGTGACACATCCCGAGGGGCTTAGCTCTGCTACCGGGCTCACGCCTGAGGGGGAACCTTCACGCAGCGGAGACAATACTTCCGGCCTCATGGCCGTGGGCCAGTGGGTCACCAGGCCCACGCTGAGGTGCAGAGGGATGCAACGCTGACGCGTTCAGGCATGCAGGCCGAGCCCAGGCCTACGTCGTCCACAGCATGTGCGGAAGGCACAGACAAAATGGGGTCGCGCGCAGACAAGATGGCGCCCAGGACAGAAACCCGCCAACATGGTGAAGCGCAAAGGCGAGAGCCTGTGGCCAGGCCAGATTGGGGTTCTATGACTCGGGGCACATGGTCCACGCCCTACCTGACATTCTCTGGATCATCCAAGGTACCGAGAGGGCATGTACTCGCAAGGTGGGAGCAGACAGCCGTCCTTTACTCCACCTAAGCTGGCGCCGGTGCCGGAGCGCACCCAGTCCTCTTGCAAGGAATTTTTTAGACACATTTTTTACCCTCTAGCGGTCCCCACAGATGGGGAACATCCTCTGGGTCAATTCAGGAGATACTGCCTCCCACACCGCCTCCTCGGCCGGTGCCTGCACAGCCTTTACCTCCTCCACCTGTGTTGCCCATGCCTCTGGTAATTCCGGCAGCGGCGCCTACACCCCCAGTTCCATCTCCTGGGCCTTCTTCTGCGGCAGAACTAACACCTACTGACCCAGGGTCCCCTCTTAACGCAGGTGACCAACAAGACACCAACGAGGAGGAGCAGGACACACCTTCCTCCGTGAGGGCATTCCATGACAGGATTGCTGGGTTAGCCGATTACCTATGCATTCCCCAACCACATTCTGGGGTACTGCCCGAAGTGCTCACCATCAACGCAGAATCCAGATCGGGCATAGCTTTACAGAAGGATGTGGAGGCCCTTGCGAAAAAGGGCTTGCTTAAGAAACCCCATTCCACTCAGCCAACAAATAAGAGGTTGGACGCGAAGTTCAAGCAGGTGGAGGGAGACACTCTGCTATTATCAGTGCACCTCCAGCCACTGTCTTCAGTCATTGCTGCGGCATCCATGAATGCCAAGCCCCAGACTTCCATCATGAGACTGCAACTTCAGCCTTGCTAGGCAAAGAAGAGAACATTCTTGAGGCCTACGGGAAGAAGGTCTACTCAAATGCGGGACATCACCTCAGGCAACCCAATGCCGACTCCATCCAGGCAGTGGATAACCAACGTCGCTGGAAAGAGATATCAGACTTCTTGCCGGGTATTCCTGCTGATAAACAAGCCTCTTTCAAGGTGGGACTTGCAGAAGCAAAACTTATAGCACAGGACATCATGGAGTCCACAGTGGCGCACATAGATAATGCGAGCAGGGCTATCCGTGTGGCAACAGACATGAAAAGGACGACATGGCTCAAGGCAACCAGATTCAATCCTGATGTTCAGGACAGGATCCTAGACTTACCCTTTGAGGGCAGTGACTTGTTCCACTCCTCCACGGATGAGGAGCTTGATAAAAAGAAGAGCAGCTCACAGACGTCCAAGTCCCTAGCCATTCTTATCAAGCCTATCGGCCAGCACTTTCTCAAAGGGCCACTCTCGATCTGACAGAGGCTGATCTTTCGGTGGTTTCCAGGGCTTCCAGGTCCGCCGGTCCAGGAAATCAGACAGGTCACCCAGCCAGGACAGGTGAAACACCAGGGGTCTTCACACAAGGGCTTTTTTCAGTCCTCCTCTGTCATCAGCCTCAGACCCAAACAAGCAAGGACAGCTCTTCTCAGGTCCACAGCACCACTGTTGGGGGCGGGCTGGCCTTAAACAGTCAAGCTTGGCGCTCACTGTTTGCGGATTCATGGGTTATTTTGGTGGTCTCCTCTGCCTTCCGACTTCCCCTGCCATTCCCCCTCCTGTCCCCCCCCCCCGTCACAGATCAAGACTCACCCACTCTTGGCAGAGATTCGTGCCCTGGTCGAGAGCAAGGCGGTGGAGGAAGTTTCTCACCCTCAGCAGGGGCAGGGCTTTGACTCACGCATCTTTGCCATTCAAAAGAAGAACTAGGCGGGCATGCGAGTAGTCCTAGATCTTTCCTTCCTCAATCTATACCTACCTTTGCAGAAGTTCAAAATGGTGATGCCAGTGCTTATAGCTGACACGCTGTGTGCGAGGGACTGGACATGCTCCCTGGATTTGTAAAATGCATATTTGCATGTCCCAATAGTGCAGCACCATGTATCCTTCCTCAGGTTCCGGGTCGTGGGGTTGAACTTTCAATACAAGGTTCTGCCGTTTGAGTTTAATTCAGCGCAGAGGGTATTTACCAGGCAGATGAACGTGGTGGCGGTCCTGCTCAGATCGGAGAGCCTCCATGTGTATCCATACCTTGACAGCTGGTTGGTCAGATTGGAATCCCAGGGAGGTCAAGTACTCAACTACCAGACTCATGACTACAATCTATGAACTGGGCTACTCAATCAACTTCAAGAAGTCGCAGCTCTGCCCTACACTAACTCTGGTGTTTCTGGGGATGCTGTGGGACACTAAGAAGTAGAGGGTGTTCCCCATGGGGGAGAAGGTGGCAGCGATCAAAGCTTCTGTTGCTCACTTCCTCAGCAGGACAGCAACTACGGCCTGGTGGTACCAGCACCTGCTAGGAGTACTGACCGCATGCCTAGTGGCTATCCCTTACACCAGGCTGCAAATTAGCAGGCTACAGCTTCATTTTTCTGCATCATGGGATCAGGAGTTCGGCCATCAGGGAACCACGGTCACTATACCTGCGTTCCTACAGCAGGACCTCATGTGGTGGAGGCAGGATGTGAATCTCATGGTGGGCAGACCATTCAGATCGCCTCGGGCAGATCATACTTTGTCTACAGACTCATCCCTACAGGGCTGGGGTGCTACCCTGGGGGCTCACGTAGTACATGGTCTCTGGTCCAGGACCAACCAGCAAAACTACATCAATTGACTGGAAATGATGGCCATCTGGCACACACTCAAGGCATTCCTGCCCTTAATCAGGAGCAGTTTTGCAGGAACGGTTTGCATTTGGGCGGACAATTCTACCTGCATGTATTACATAAACAAGCAGGGGCCCACCAGATCCCCCTCCTATGCAGACGGGCCTGCAGCATCTGGGAGTGGGCAACCAAGCAGAACATCTGGATCTCAGCGGTCCTTCTGCTGGCAGAATCGAACCTCAAGGCGTCAGACTCAGCCGGGTGGGCACTGACAATTACAAGTGGCAGCTGAACACAAGAATCCTTCAGGAGATTTTCAGCAGGTGGGAGGTCACCCTATCATAGAATCATAGACCTGTTTGCAACAGAGAACAACTGCACTTGTCAGCAGTTCTCCTCCTGGGGGTGGGGCGCGGCTACCTCAGGGAAGCGCTCCAGATCCCCTGGGATGGGATGTGGGTGTACGGTTTTCCTCCTACCCGCTCATCCGCAAGGTTGTTTGCAAAATCAGACAATTCCAGCAACTCCTTCTCATCTTCACAGAGCTGCAGTGGCCGGCCATGCCTCGGTTCTCACACCTGCAGCAGCTGTCAGCCCAACCAGAAGTCCCTCTCCCACTCGGGGAGGGCCCTCTCATGGTGCAGCAGGGAGGGGCAGTGATTCACACTTGCCCGGAGAGTCTAGCCCTAGCAGCCTGGTACCAGAGCAGGTGACTCTGCAACATCTCCAGCTGTCCCAAGACAGCCTAGAGATCATCCAGGGAGCCAGGATTCAGGCTACATGAAAGCAGTACAAGAGCAAATGGACCAGGTTCTCGTTTTGGTCCAAGGAAAACAGAGTAGATCTGCTATCCTGCACTCTGGACCAGGTGTTGTCTTTTTCAGCGTGCTCAGCCAGATCAGGGGTCCACGTAGACACCTGGAGAACATACCTAGCGGCCATTGGCGCATACAGGAATTCAGACAGGTTCACCTTTTCCTCAGCTAATCCAGTGGTGAAGAGGCATCTAGTGAGGTTGACCACACTTTACCCGCCTGTCAGACGCCCGCAGTCTGGGATCTGAACGTGGTTCTTAGCACCCTTGCACACAAACCATTCAAGCCCATGGCCACAGTGGACATCAAATTGGTCAAGCTCAAAACAGCACTACTAGTGGGGCTTAAGTCCGCTCGCAGAGTTAGCGAGATTCCGGCTCTGGTGGCTTTCGAGCCCTACACTATCATTTATCGGGACAAGGTTGTGCTCCGCAGCACCCCAATTTCCTACCAAATGTGGTCTACTCTTTCCACATTAACGAAGAGATTGTGCTCCCCACTTTCTTCCCAAATCCTAAGGAAGAAGCTGAGAAGGCTCTCCACTGTCTAGACGTCTGAAGAAATTTAAAATTCTATCTCGACAGGACCAAGGCCGTTCGCAAGGCCGATGCCCTATTTGTCACATTTGGAGGCTCAAGGCCTGGACAACAAGCGTCCAAGGCCTCAATAGCCAAATGGATGACTGCTGCCGTCCATGAGGCATACTGGGCTCAGCTCATGGAGTCTCCTAGGGGTATTCATGTTCAAGCTGTAAGAGCCAAGTCAGCGGCTGTTGCCTTTCAACGTCACGTCGCGTTGCAAGTAATTAGCAGAGCTGCAACATGGGCCAGCCCTTCGACCTTCTGCAAGCACTACTGTGTGTATATCAGTGCCAGGGCTGACGCAGCATTTGAGCAGGCTGTCCTCTGTAATCTGTTTGCATAGAGTATCAAGCTCTGCTCCCAGGATGTTTTCATCACTTGTAGTTGCCCATACAGGATGGGGAAAAGGAGTTATTAAGTGTTACTCACCGGTGTGACTAACATACTCCTAGTCCAAAGTCCCCTTTCCTCCATACGTCCCACCACCCCTCCCCCCCTAAATAAGAGCAGCGAGGTTGAACAGTTCAATAAAGCCGATGCGTCAAGGGGACTGAGGTGTGGTGCCGGTGGGTGGGGTTAGGGGAGCGTATACTCCCAGGGCCATGCCCCCGCGCACGTATACATTTAAAGGGAAAGTGTTATTTTTACTGGTGAAAAAAGCTTCTGTTCCCGTCCCTAGCGAGGGGTGCCCTTACAGTATGGAGGAAAGGGGACTAGGAGTGCGTTAGTCACTCCGGTGAGTGACAATTGTTTACGTTTAGTTTCATATGTTAATGTCAAATGCGTTAGTGCTCTGCTTTTCAAAAGCCACATTTACTTTCCTTCCCTGAGCCCCCGTTCTGTGTGCAATTTGTCTGAGCCATTCTTCAATCTCATTTGCATATTTACCATTTAATTCATCCCAGTCAAACATGTCCTGCTCCAAAATAGTCACAGATTCTCTCAATTATAGCCATGGTCCAACTTAGTTGGTTACCTGCACTGTTTAGAACCAAGTCACCACACTTAAAAAGTATCCAATTTTCTTCTGTTCAAGTTAATGTCTAATACAAGAATAGCGTGGTCACTGTACTCATTTGGCATAACATTGAGCAAACAATTATTACCAGCAAAGTAATCCAACGTGGCCTACTTTGTCCCACAGGACTACGTTGGATAACCCAGCCGGTCTCCAAAAGCACAGCCATTGAGCAAAGTCAACTCCCATTCCTTCAAGAAGAGGAGCCACTGTAACCCCCAGGCATTCAGTGCCTTATGGGTCATCAGACTGCATTCAGCTATGTTATTATAGGGGGCCTTTTTGCATGATGATGAGATAGCAAATGAAACCGCAAGGTTTCCCAACACACATAAATTAACGCGCCCACCCCGAAGCAACCCAGCTTTAAGTGGAAGTCTTCCTGTCCACACGGACCGAGATATTGGGGATTTGAACATGAGGGTGGGGACTCCTGTAAACAAGACAAACAGATGTTGCTAATAACTCCAGATACAGCACATTCCAAAGTGCTGTGTTTTATAGCCCTGATGAAAGTGGTACATCTTGAACACCACTGAAACCGGTAGGCTTTCGACCTGAAAAACAAGAGAAGAACCAGCAGTCTGGTGACGGGCTGTACATCATTCCTCTTGAAAATCAAGACAGAGGATGGAGATATACTCTACACTATGAAGGGAGTCAAAAATTCCAAGACTCATTTTTAGTGTGTGGGAGAATACACCAAGACACCTCGGTTCACTTTTTATTATAATTACAGTAGTAAACACAATATTTTTGTCAATATTCTGAGCCAAACCTTTTTAAAAAATAGTTCTGCTTTGAATAGAATTTAAATAAAATTGAAAATAATTAATTTGAAAAGCAGACGACACGTAGTTGACTTAATGGCACACATGTTTTTTTAGTTTCTAGCGTTAGGCAGAATCCATACAATTTGGAAATATGAAAACAATCACAAATTGACTGACCTGATATTTGAATGTGCGACAATTATACGGGGCACATCACTTCTTGTCCATACATCTGGAGTTCAAGTCTCCACATATTACTACCAGATTGCTAACGGCCACCTCTCCCCACTGAGTCAAAATTACATCCAGGTAGTCAAAGACTTCCTCAGAGACAAATGTACCTGGGGGGGTCACATATGTTTATGACCAACATTCGTAGGGGCACCCCTCCCTCTTTCATTTGAACCTCAACAGCATTGCCTCCAGTATCCCTTGGTAACACGAGTGAAGGATCAAGGTTGCTTCTCACTCCACTGACTAAACCATCCTTTGGGCGACCCGTACTACCCTTCTCCGCTTAAATTGGAAGACCATGTATCCATCAATACCAATGTCAAACGTTATCCAGGTCTTTTGTAGGGCAAATATGTCGTGACACAACAATTTAACCATTTATTTGCCCTTCTTTGCCTGGTGGGAAATCCCCTGGGTGTTCCAACTTGCAATTGTGCTACTTCATTGGGTACGTCCAGTGTTGGGTAGGAATTGCTGAAGTCATTCCCACCCCTTAGCGTCATCATACTTTATGGCTACCTTAGAATATGGTTTTGTATTTGCAATGTCGTTACATTATGGGCAACATAATGGCAGCTTAGGTAAGTCAATCTTTTTGTCCACAACAAAGCCCAGATTATTTCAGGATGTCTGATAACATTGTATCAGGGTTACTGTTTCAGGCAGGCAGCAATCTATCCAAGTTACTTCCCGGGGGCTGTGATTAGTGGTTCTACAAAGTCAAAATCACATGAGTTCAGCAGTCTCAACAACAATGGCACTTTATAGATTAAGTCCATCAAACCTGAGCAATTTAAGTTCTGTTTTCCTTCAGTTGCTATAACCGGACCAGTGGTAAAAACCTACCAGTCGAGTTGCTGGACTGCAAGTACCTAGTCAGTGTTTGTTTGTTGATATTCTCGAGGTATTGAGATACAGTCCTCGATACTGTGAGACAGGCATGCTATCAAGAGATGACCCAGTCAAATAGATAGATTTGGTGGTCCGGCTGGACAAATACCCATCTTACCCCAACTCTAGGTTGAGAATGCTCTCTAACAAAAAGAAAATAAGGGAAGTCTAAGTCTGTTAGTCAAAAGTCAACTACGGTCTGTGTCAAAACCTATGATTGCCCTCACTTCTACAAAGTAATAGCGGATGTGGGATTTGGCCACACTTAACAGTGTTCAAAGCAATGTTAATGTAGATATAGAGCTCTTCCACAGCTCCCTTCTCCAAGTTCAAGACACTCAGGGTAAGAAAGGTCCAACAATTCTTAGTATTCACTTGGCACAATTCACAGTACCTTTCTTTATCTGGATTCACTTCTTCACAGGGTTTCTCAGGCTCTCCATGTCTTCAGCTTAGACCCTCCTGGTTATCCTTAAACTTGTCAATGTTCAAGGTTACTTTGTTTTCAAACACAAAAATATAATTCATAGCAGTTCCTTTTAAAATATCACTCTTCACTTGTTGCTTGCAGGACTCCCTTCCCCATGCAAAACCAAGCCCTTCTGACCTTATGCCTCATCTGGTCATGGTGGAGTTTGCAGACCACACAGTCCACCCATTGCAGGTCGCGCAACCAGGTGCTTGACCTTACTCACAGTTTATAAGGGTGGGGCCTCCTTGGCTCTCCAGGATCAGCATACTGCCTGGGGGCCACCCCAATTCTTCTCAATAATTTTTGTTCACTCACAATGTCTCTTTTAGTATTAGTGTTTCACAGTTTTGCTCTTCCATTTTCATTTAGCCTTCTCTTGCTTTTACTTCCACCTTGCTCTTTACTTCAATTTTCTTCCAGCTCCCCCTTCCGACGAGGAGCTTCTGTAAGCATTTCTATTTTGCTCAGTTTTCAGCCGTGCACAGCTCCACTGCTGTCCATGCACTTCCCTTTACTTTCACAGAGAGTTTTGAATGCATATTTTCTTATACTTGACCACTCTATGATATTGTGTCCTTACAGACCATGTTTACCATTGTCCTCCTGTTAGCTGTATCCTCTTTGCATTGCTGGTTTATTAAACTGGCTTCCGGAAACTTTCAATAATGAGTGCTTTCACTCGTGGTCACTCCGATACAATGTATACTGTCTTTTCTTTACCGGCAAAGGAGTTAACAGCTTCCTTCAGCTTTCCTTCCTTAACCGTCCTCGCGTCTGAGGTCAGCGTTTCCCCACCTGCCCCTAACAACCTCCTGGTCTCTTATTCTTACCCAAGGGTACGAGCATTGACTGGGTAGTATGCACCACGGAATAAGCACGTCCATTGGCTTCCTCCTGCCGAAACCACTGGTTCCCTTGCCACGCTTCCCTCAGCTTCACCTGACAGTCCCTCAGCGTTTCGGTGTCCCGTTCTCCTTGGCCCGGTTGCTGGTTTTGCTGTGATCTGCCCTCTAGCTCACTCTCCAACTCGCGCTCAAACTTGTTCTTCTTGTCAAGCATGTGTGTTCCTTTTATATCCCTCTAAATATTTAACAGGCTGCAGGTGGGCATAGTTGAAGGCAATTGACTGACCCTGCTTGGACTCATTAGTGAGACATGTCCATTGGGGAAGTTGGTGTGCCTTGATCTTCATCTTCGTCGTCCCAGTACCATAGTGGTGTTTCTCATGGGAAATCTGTACTCCTCTTGATTTCCTCTGCTTCGTCTCAGTATTTGAATAGTGATAAGGGAAAGGAGGAATGTGTGCTTGAATATACCCTTTAAAGGCTGAGGGGGGCTTGTAAAAGTCCTTATCAAGAAATGGGGATGCCATGTCTTGCCCTCAGGTACTCTTTTTCTAATCCCCAAGGGACCCTCCACTCAGGCGGTCCTCCCTCCGATGTCTGCCCCCAAGGTCGGGATTCAAAAGCAATGGCCCTTCCCTGGCCACTTTAACAGAGGATCACAGGGGAGTAGATGTAAGTATACCCTCAGTTTTCTCGCAATACTTCAACACTCTGTGGCACTGCAATCCCTGATGGTCGTCTGGGTTATCTAGTTATGTCTATACGTGGGACCTCGGGTACGATTGTCTGCACTTGGTCATCATCCTTTAGCAACCAACTGGTTAGTGTGCCCACATTTTGTGCTGATCTCCTCTTTCGACGTGTTTCTCTCTTCCTGAGCTTTTTTGGTTTTGCCAATGGCACAGATCTCATCGTCGAGTTTAAGGGATGGGTAACCGAAGTCTCAACCAAAGTCTGTATTGCTCTATTATTTTTGAGAGCCCTGCCCTGCAATTGCTTCGCCAACTGTTGTTGGTTGCACGTAGGATAAGTTGCCGGGGAAATACCTTCCTCATTTATAACATTTACTTCTTGAGTGTTAATCTGGATGGCGCTGGTTTGAGGGTTAAGGGTGAGCAAGGAGACATATCACCAATCTGTAGCTATGCTTGATCAGTTCTAAGTGCTTTGTCTGCAGCAAGCTCAAGCAATTGCATATTACTTCCCCTTGATGCTTTAAATCTTCGTGGATGGTTCCACAGAGCTTAAACAATATTTTAATTGCAAGACTCTTATTCGTCATAGAATCTTCACCAGAGTTGTTATGGGAAGTTTGAATATTACTGGGTGCTGGTAAAATAGCCTCTACGCTTGAATCATAGACGAGTTTAAGACTTACAAAAAGTAGTTGTTGAGTGCCAGCCTGTGTCTGTACTTCAGTCTAACCTCTGTCTATGGTAACAATTCAGGCTTTGTTATTCGCCATCCTATTGGTACTTGTTTAAGTCCTGTTATGTAAGGCGTAGCACAGCTTCAGCAGGGAATGTTTGTCAATGTCCAGCAGCGAGATATTCATACTTGCATGAACGCTACCCATTTCCTCACTTGCAGTCATCGGGTACGGCTGCCTTTCAGAATTATTTTCCTTAGTGCGAGAGAACGCACTAATTTCCCCTCATATGCATTCCATAGGTAATGCCATGGCACTAGTGTTTCCTACAGTCTCAACTCTGTATTTCCGTCTGCCTGCCCGTGTCAAACATAGTAGCTGTGGTTGATTTCTCAGACCTAAGCCCATAGGGCTTGATCGCCAGAGAGGAGTGTGTTTTGCTTCTACTTGTGGCTTTTCCTGGCATTGTTATAATTCAGGCAAGTGTGTTTTCAGATAGGTGTGTTTGTCTGTGCGCACAGAGTTTACAGTATTAGGAAATATACTCAGTCTAGATACAGATATTTCCCGTTTAGCAATATGCAGAGTGACATAAGTGAAAGTAATGATAGTAATGACAGTGCCATAAAGGAGGAGGCCAAACAAGAAGTAAGGTGTAAAAACTTTGGCCACAAGCTTTATTGTAACATGAGCTATGGTGCAAAAGAAAACCAACCACAAAACATAATAAATAACATAACACAAATATTTTGGGGAACAGGGGATCAGGTGAGGGGGGACCCTACTCCCATGTAGGGCCAACTCGAGGCGTTCTTAATGTTTATCCTCAGTTGTGGATTCTTGAGCTTCGGCTTTCACCAAGCTTAATTTGAGTTTGTTGGGGCATTCCTTTTGCTCTATGATCCACTTGGGTTTTGGCCCCTTGTGAGGCGTTATTAATTCTTTATCCTCAGTGGTGGATTCTTGAGCCTCTGCTTACGTCAAACTGAAATTCCAGTTTTTGGGATCAAACTTAGTTCAAGTTTGGCAACCTGTCATTGGGTTTTGTTCATTAAATCGGTTTTTGATTATTATTAGGTGTTTGCCTTTTGCTATTTTATGTCTTTCCTTCTTAGTGAATGATTCCTGGGCTTCGGTTTTAACCAAATGTATCCAAGTGTGGCAACCTGCCCTTGTGGTTCAAATATTTATTAAAGTTCTCTGATAAATTATTCTTTTGAGCGTTCGTGTGAACCTATCTTTTACTTGGTGCCTGCTCAAACCTGATAGTCTGCTATCATAAGTTTTAATACTTGCCCCCTTTATTTGCGATACAGTAGTATATTAATTTAGCGGGAGGGAGGGTGGTTTTTTAATTAGGTTTTTCTGTGCTTCCTTCGGTGCAGGAGCGGGGGAACAGATGACTAGAGGCTACCTTGCCCGCCTTAGTTATAGGTCAAAACTGGACTAAGCACAAGGTAGCCCCTTTGAGGCATCAAAGGCTCCTTGTCTCCATGTCCGTCCGGGTGGGAGGGGACCCTTTGATGTGAGGTGTCAGGGGCAGTGACTACCTGTTGTCACCTACCCCTGCCACCTTCCTACCGTTTGGGGTGCCCAGATGTCTGGGTCCCCCGCATGTCAATGGACCGGACCCACAACAAACCCCACCTCCCATCTTATGCCCCTGGGCCTTCCACCTCCGGAGGGCCCATGTCTATAAGCCTGGAAATGTTTTAGTGTGGGGGAGCCATGCAGGGTGACATAAGTGACAGTAATGACAGTCATGACAGTGCCATAAAGGAGGAGGCCAAACAAGAATTAAGGTGGAAAAACTTTGGCTATGGTGTAACATGAGCTATGGTGCAAACATGAGCTATGGTGCAAAAGAAAATCAACCATAAAACATAATAAACAATAAAAAACATAACACAAATAACTACTCCCACTTAGGGCCAACTCGAGGCTGATATCTGCCGCCACCGTGAGGGGGTGCTGTACGGCGGCCCCTCAGGTCACCCCAAAATCAGAAAATCTAAGAACAGACCCTCGATGCCAAAGTCCAGAAATATCCCTAGTAAAGATGTCCATGCCTTCTATGGACAGGTGGACCCCGTCGCTGCAAAGTAGGGCTTTGTTGTGCCCTGTAATCCTGTGCCTTATGAACTTAAGTCCTGAAAATAAACAAAAATTGCCCTATGCTTTGTTTAATCTACGCTTTGATATTTCCATCGCCTTGTTAGACTCAGCACCTTGCCAATGTTGGCGAAGGATGATTTCGGACATCATGAGCTCTGTTTGTCTCAACATGTGTGCAATGGTTCTGAGTGAGGTGCACATTTCAGTCAGTAGCGGCTTCCTTACTAGCTGGGGCAAGTTATTGCCCTCAAAGTGGATGATCAGGAAGTCGGGGGTGGAGGGGTTTCTGACCCCCAGCAGGCCGGCTGCTTGGAAGGTTCCCTGTGTGAAAAAGCAAGAAGGGGATGGGGGGGAGAGATCTGTTAAATTAGGTCTTTCCTAATATATTTTTTGTATTCCCCAGATTTCCATCCCCCAATCCCTTTTATTGCTTTCTCTTGCAAGCCCCCCGTCCAAGCAGACTTTGCAGTGCCTATCATGAAGGAATGAGACCCAAATTCTGCTGGGTCCCATCCTACTGCCACTATGGCCTTTTTGAGCGCAGACCTTAACTGATATCTGCTAAGAGCTGAACCATTTCTATGTGTCAAAAGTTGGCCACCCAAACCTGGCCGTTTGCTGAGAAAAGCCCTGGTGTTGCAGATGGGGCAATGCTCTGTCTTCCCTATGCAATAGAGATTGATAATTCTACCTTTGCCCATTTGGTCCGTTTTGGAACTGTTAAGTTTTATTGCCATTTCTCTTTACCTAGGTTGATGTCATATACATCCAGCCCTTCCACTGAACTTGTATTCTTGGGTGCAATTTCACTAAATCTAAAAGCCCCAAAGTAATTAAGTGTAAAGGCTGCCCTGAATAAGGCATTTTCGTGTGGATTGTTACATAACTTATGCAAGCTGTCTAATAGGGTTTTTAGTTTAGCAAGGTTCAGGGGGCGCCTGGTATCTCTTTTTACCCCTTCAAGTTTGGACCAACCTTTCAGCGCATATCTTGTCAATGCGCTGTGTGTACTGCTGACAAGTGGGAGGATGACCATGCCTTCTTTTTGTTCTGTTTGAAGGCCCATTCCATGAAATCATTGATATGGCTCTCCTGGATGTCTTTGATATTGGTGATTTTTGTTATGTCGCCAAATTCTTGAAGGCGTTTACTGTACATTTTTGCTGTTTTCATGGCCAGGGCATTTTTTGCCAGGTCCCCCAGGATCCCTCTGGGCTCACCTGTTGATGTGCGATGCCGAGATTTGTGTCCCGCCGTGCCTTTTACTTGGAAGCGGTTGTGAGCAGGGATTTTCCTTGGGGGGGCCTTTCTTGTGGGGATGTTGTAGTCGGCTTTGTTTTATCCCAAGATGGGCCATACTTCCTCTGGTACAGCTGCCATCTTTCCTTCTGCCTGAGGATTTAACGCCCTGAAAGTATGGAACTGAAAATGGGACAGTGCGTCAGCTACCTTATTTTCCTTACCGGCAATGTGCCCTGCAACGATTACAATGTTGTATTTTAGGCTAAGTTTTGTAATTTCTCTTAATGCTTTTAATACAAATGTGCAGGATGTAGCACCTTTGTTCAGCACGTGTACAACAGCCATAGTGTCTGACCATGTGACCAACTCAGTATTAATCAGCGTGTCCCCCCTTATGTAAAGTGCCATCAATATGGAAAATATCTCCAGCAAGGTAATGTTCTTGGTCCTTCCCAGTTCAAGTCAGCTGGGTGGCCATTGGCCTGCGCACCAATTATTGCCAAAACATATACCATAGCCTTTGCTCCATGTAGCGTCAGTGAACAGGACCCTTTTAGCAGTGTCATTTATAGCCTTGCACCATATTACTTTCCCATTAAAGTTGTTAAGAAATGTCTCCCATACAGCTAAGTCTTTTGCTTTCTATTTGCCCAGCCTTATGTGTGATGCTGCTTGGTTACCCCTCTCATTCTTAGTTCAAGGCTCCTATGGAAAACCCGGCCTTGTGGCATTATTCTAGTTGCAAAATTGAACTTCCCAGCTAGTGACTGCATTTCTTTCAGGGTTCCTTTGTCTTTACCTGTCATTTTTTTGATAGCCCCTAGCAAATCACCTATTTTATTTTTGGGTATGCTGCATTCACCTTTGTTCGAGCCAAACTCAATCCCTAGGAATGAGAGGGTGTGGGTGGGCCCTACTGTTTACTCTGCTGCGAGTGGTACCCCTAATGCCTGCATGAGTTCGCTAGATTTTGTAATAGCGGCGCTACACAGTGGAGACCCTTCTGGTCCTTTAAAGAAAAAATCATCCATATAGTGAACTACTCTCCCCCCAGGCATGGCCTTTTGCAGGGTCCATTGCAGAAATGAACTGAATAGCTCAAATTATGCACAAGGAATGGCACAACCCATGGGAAGATATTTATCAAAATAGAATTTCTTGCGCCTTCAGCGCAAAATGTATGCAGTAGAACGCTACGCGGATAACAACGGTCTGTACATCAACAACACAAAAAGTGAAATTCTGACGCTGTAAAACCTGCAAACGGGCCGTCACCGGAAAAGCAACAAATTTTGTTGGCATTTAGGAAAAGAAAAACTAATTACGGTAGAAAGCACAAGATATCTCGGCATGCAAGTTAACACAAACTTAAATGACAGCCCTTGGGTGGAGATTGCGAAAACAAAATGCCGAAATTTTGCTTCCCAAGCCATGATCCTAAATAAAAGATATGGGAAGTTCTCGCTTAAGCCAGTGATATCCTTCTACCAACAGAAGGTTGTCCCAGCTCTCATATACGGAGCCGAAAATGCCTTTGGGTGTCCAGTGGAACTCTGGTCAACCCTAGAACACATCTTCTGGGTGGAAACCTTACACCTACCAAACAGCACTCCAACAGTGTGCTTGCGATACGAGCTAGGCCTGATATCCATTGAGGCTCGTATTGCGTGGAACGCCCTGGCTCTATTTAGGAAAATCACGCTGCCTGACGCTGCTCCCCAATATAAAATATTGAGCAATCCTGGAAACGCGAACCCAGATGGGCTGTTAGGCATATGGTCAAAAAAATGTGAAGAGCTTTTGACCACGTACGAGACCAATATCAAAACGCTGCACGACAATCCACTGATGGTAAAGAAAAAGATTTGGGAACTAGACTGGATTCAAACTAGCACAGACCGAAGGACTTCGAAAACAATGAGAGATGCCCCTAGTGAAGCAAGAGCGTTTAACAAACTGCAAAATTATGTGGTCTTATTCCCAGACAACAGGAGGAGGGCCACTTTCATGAGATTTCGCCTAAATCTGTTTCGAACAAAAGAACGAACAAAGAACTGGGCTGGAAAGGACAAGTCAGACACAGTATGCAGGTTCTGTAAAGCCTGCATTGAAACACTCAAACATCTTGTCCTATTCTGCCCTTTCCATAGATCCCTAAGAACTAAACACTTAGGCCAAACGTTAAATGAATACTCACTGAGGAGTGCTGAAGAATGGTGGCACTTGATGTTTACGGGCTCCAACACAAAACTGACAAGGGCGCTGACCTTATTTTTGCATGAGATTGAAAGGAGCCTTGAGTTATCTGACGCCGCAGTACAGGGACTTTAGGGTAAGAAAGGTCCAACAATTCTTAGTATTCACTTGGCACAATTCACAGTACCTTTCTTTATCTGGATTCACTTCTTCAAAGGGTTTCTCAAGCTCTCCATGTCTTCAGCTTAGACCCTCCTGGTTATCCTTAAACTTGTCAATGTTCAAGGTTACTTTGTTTTCAAACACAAAAGTATAATTCATAGCAGTTCCTTTTAAAATATCACTCTTCACTTGTTGCTTGCAGGACTCCCTTCTCCATGCAAAACCAAGCCCTTCTGACCTTAGGCCTCATCTGGTCATGGTGGAGTTTGCAGACCACACAGTCCACCCATTACAGGTCGCGCAACCAGGTGCTTGACCTTACTCACAGTTTATAAGGGTGGGGCCTCCTTGGCTCTCCAGGATCAGCTTACTGCCTGGGGGCCACCCCAATTCTTCTCAATACTTTTTGTTCACTCACAATGTCTCTTTTAGTATTAGTGTTTCACAGTTTTGCTCTTCCATTTTCATTTAGCCTTCTCTTGCTTTTACTTCCACCTTGCTCTTTACTTCAATTTTCTTCCAGCTCCCCCTTCCGACGAGGAGCTTCTGTAAGCATTTCTATTTTGCTCAGTTTTCAGCCGTGCACAGCTCCACTGCTGTCCATGCACTTCCCTTTACTTTCACAGAGAGTTTTGAATGCGTATTTTCTTATACGTGACCACTCTATGATATTGTGTCCTTACAGAGCATGTTTACCATTGTCCTCCTGTTAGCTGTATCCTTTTTGCATTGCTGGTTTATTAAACTGGCTTCCGGAAACTTTCAATAATGAGTGCTTTCACTCGTGGTCACTCCGATACAATGTATACTGTCTTTTCTTTACCGGCAAAGGAGTTAACAGCTTCCTTCAGCTTTCCTTCCTTAACCGTCCTCGCGTCTGAGGTCAGCGTTTCCCCACCTGCCCCTCACAACCTCCTGGTCTCTTATTCTTACCCAAGGGTACGAGCATTGACTGGGTAGTATGCACCACGGAATAAGCACGTCCATTGGCTTCCTCCTGCCGAAACCACTGGTTCCCTTGCCACGCTTCCCTCGGCTTCACCTGACAGCCCCTCAGCGTTTCGGTGTCCCGTTCTCCTTGGCCCGGTTGCTGGTTTTGCTGTGATCTGCCCTCTAGCTCACTCTCCAACTCGCGCTCCAACTTGTTCTTCTTGTCAAGCATGTGTGTTCCTTTTATATCCCTCTAAATATTTAACAGGCTGCAGGTGGGCATAGTTGAAGGCAATTGACTGACCCTGCTTGGACTCATTAGTGAGACATGTCCATTGGGGAAGTTGGTGTGCCTTGATCTTCATCTTCGTCGTCCCAGTACCATAGTGATGTTTCTCATGGGAAATCTGTACTCCTCTTGATTTCCTCTGCTTCGTCTCAGTATTTGAATAGTGATAAGGGAAAGGAGGAATGTGTGCTTGAATATACCCTTTAAAGGCTGAGGGGGGCTTGTAAAAGTCCTTATCAAGAAATGGGGATGCCATGTCTCGCCCTCAGGTACTCTTTTTCTAATCCCCAAGGGACCCTCCACTCAGGCGGTCCTCCCTCCGATGTCTGCCCCCAAGGTCGGGATTCAAAAGCAATGGCCCTTCCCTGGCCACTTTAACAGAGGATCACAGGGGAGTAGATGTAAGTATACCCTCAGTTTTCTCGCAATACTTCAACACTCTGTGGCACTGCAATCCCTGATGGTCGTCTGGGTTATCTAGTTATGTCTATACGTGGGACCTCGGGTACGATTGTCTGCACTTGGTCATCATCCTTTAGCAACCAACTGGTTAGTGTGCCCACATTTTGTGCTGATCTCCTCTTTCGACGTGTTTCTCTCTTCCTGAGCTTTTTTGGTTTTGCCAATGGCACAGATCTCATCGTCGAGTTTAAGGGATGGGTAACCGAAGTCTCAGCCAAAGTCTGTATTGCTCTATTATTTTTGAGAGCCCTGCCCTGCAATTGCTTCGCCAACTGTTGTTGGTTGCACGTAGGATAAGTTGCCGGGGAAATACCTTCCTCATTTATAACATTTACTTCTTGAGTGTTAATCTGGATGGCGCTGGTTTGAGGGTTAAGGGTGAGCAAGGAGACATATCACCAATCTGTAGCTATGCTTGATCAGTTCTAAGTGCTTTGTCTGCAGCAAGCTCAAGCAATTGCATATTACTTCCCCTTGATGCTTTAAATCTTCGTGGATGGTTCCACAGAGCTTTAACAATATTTTAATTGCAAGACTCTTATTCGTCATAGAATCTTCACCAGAGTTGTTATGGGAAGTTTGAATATTACTGGGTGCTGGTAAAATAGCCTCTACGCTTGAATCATAGACGAGTTTAAGACTTACAAAAAAGTAGTTGTTGAGTGCCAGCCTGTGTCTGTACTTCAGTCTAACCTCTGTCTATGGTAACAATTCAGGCTTTGTTATTCGCCATCCTATTGGTACTTGTTTAAGTCCTGTTATGTAAGGCGTAGCACAGCTTCAGCAGGGAATGTTTGTCAATGTCCAGCAGCAAGATATTCATACTTGCATGAACGCTACCCATTTCCTCACTTACAGTCATCAGGTACGGCTGCCTTTCAGAATTATTTTCCTTAGTGCGAGAGAACGCAGTAATTTCCCCTCATATGCATTCCATAGGTAATGCCATGGCACTAGTGTTTCCTACAGTCTCAACTCTGTATTTCCGTCTGCCTGCCCGTGTCAAACATAGTAGCTGTGGTTGATTTCTCAGACCTAAGCCCATAGGGCTTGATCGCCAGAGAGGAGTGTGTTTTGCTTCTACTTGTGGCTTTTCCTGGCATTGTTATAATTCAGGCAAGTGTGTTTTCAGATAGGTGTGTTTGTCTGTGCGCACAGAGTTTACAGTATTAGGAAATATACTCAGTCTAGATACAGATATTTCCCGTTTAGCAATATGCAGAGTGACATAAGTGAAAGTAATGATAGTAATGACAGTGCCATAAAGGAGGAGGCCAAACAAGAAGTAAGGTGTAAAAACGTTGGCCACAAGCTTTATTGTAACATGAGCTATGGTGCAAAAGAAAACCAACCACAAAACATAATAAATAACATAACACAAATATTTTGGGGAACAGGGGATCAGGTGAGCGGGGACCCTACTCCCATGTAGGGCCAACTTGAGGCGTTCTTAATGTTTATCCTCAGTTGTGGATTCTTGAGCTTCGGCTTTCACCAAGCTTAATTTGAGTTTGTTGGGGCATTCCTTTTGCTCTATGATCCACTTGGGTTTTGGCCCCTTGTGAGGCGTTATTAATTCTTTATCCTCAGTGGTGGATTCTTGAGCCTCTGCTTCGGTCAAACTGAAATTCCAGTTTTTGGGATCAAACTTAGTTCAAGTTTGGCAACCTGTCATTGGGTTTGTTCATTAAATCGATTTTTGATTATTATTAGGTGTTTGCCTTTTGCTATTTTATGTCTTTCCTTCTTAGTGAATGATTCCTGGGCTTCGGTTTTAACCAAATGTATCCAAGTGTGGCAACCTGCCCTTGTGGTTCAAATATTTATTAAAGTTCTCTGATAAATTATTCTTTTGAGCGTTCGTGTGAACCTATCTTTTACTTGGTGCCTGCTGAAACCTGATAGTCTGCTATCATAAGTTTTAATACTTGCCCCCTTTATTTGCGATACAGTAGTATATTAATTTAGCGGGAGGGAGGGTGGTTTTTTAATTAGGTTTTTCTGTGCTTCCTTCGGTGCAGGAGCGGGGGAACAGATGACTAGAGGCTACCTTGCCCGCCTTAGTTATAGGTCAAAACTGGACTAAGCGCAAGGTAGCCCCTTTGAGGCATCAAAGGCTCCTTGTCTCCATGTCCGTCCGGGTGGGAGGGGACCCTTTGATGTGAGGTGTCAGGGGCAGCGACTACCTGTTGTCACCTACCCCTGCCACCTTCCTACCGTTTGGGGTGCCCAGATGTCTGGGTCCCCCGCATGTCAATGGACCGGACCCACAACAAACCCCACCTCCCATCTTATGCCCCTGGGCCTTCCACCTCCGGAGGGCCCATGTCTATAAGCCTGGAAATGTTTTAGTGTGGGGGAGCCATGCAGGGTGACATAAGTGACAGTCATGACAGTGCCATAAAGGAGGAGGCCAAACAAGAATTAAGGTGGAAAAACTTTGGCTATGGTGTAACATGAGCTATGGTGCAAACATGAGCTATGGTGCAAAAGAAAATCAACCATAAAACATAATAAACAATAAAGAAACATAACACAAATAAGTACTCCCACTTAGGGCCAACTCGAGGCTGATATCTGCCGCCACCGTGAGGGGGTGCTGTACGGCGGCCCCTCAGGTCACCCCAAAATCAGAAAATCTAAGAACAGACCCTCGATGCCAAAGTCCAGAAATATCCCTAGTAAAGATGTCCATGCCTTCTATGGACAGGTGGACCCCGTCGCTGCAAAGTAGGGCTTTGTTGTGCCCTGTAATCCTGTGCCTTATGAACTTAAGTCCTGAAAATAAACAAAAATTGCCCTATGCTTTGTTTAATCTACGCTTTGAAATTTCCATCGCCTTGTTAGACTCAGCACCTTGCCAATGTTGGCGAAGGATGATTTCGGACATCATGAGCTCTGTTTGTCTCAACATGTGTGCAATGGTTCTGAGTGAGGTGCACATTTCAGTCAGTAGCGGCTTCCTTACTAGCTGCGGCAAGTTATTGCCCTCAAAGTGGATGATCAGGAAGTCGGGGGTGGAGGGGTTTCTGACCCCCAGCAGGCCGGCTGCTTGGAAGGTTCCCTGTGTGAAAAAGCAAGAAGGGGATGGGGGGGAGAGATCTGTTAAATTAGGTCTTTCCTAATATATTTTTTGTATTCCCCAGATTTCCATCCCCCAATCCCTTTTATTGCTTTCTCTTGCAAGCCCCCCATCCAAGCAGACTTTGCAGTGCCTATCATGAAGGAATGAGACCCAAATTCTGCTGGGTCCCATCCTACTGCCACTATGGCCTTTTTGAGCGCTGACCTTAACTGATATCTGCTAAGAGCTGAACCATTTCTATGTGTCAAATGTTGGCCACCCAAACCTGGCCGTTTGCTGAGAAAAGCCCTGGTGTTGCAGATGGGGCAATGCTCTGTCTTCCCTATGCAATAGAGATTGATAATTCTACCTTTGCCCATTTGGTCCGTTTTGGAACTGTTAAGTTTTATTGCCATTTCTCTTTACCTAGGTTGATGTCATATACATCCAGCCCTTCCACTGAACTTGTATTCTTGGGTGCAATTTCACTAAATCTAAAAGCCCCAAAGTAATTAAGTGTAAAGGCTGCCCTGAATAAGGCATTTTCGTATGGATTGTTACATAACTTATGCAAGCTGTCTAATAGGGTTTTTAGTTTAGCAAGGTTCAGGGGGCGCCTGGTATCTCTTTTTACCCCTTCAAGTTTGGACCAACCTTTCAGCGCATATCTTGTCAATGCGCTGTGTGTACTGCTGACAAGTGGGAGGATGACCATGCCTTCTTTTTGTTCTGTTTGAAGGCCCATTCCATGAAATCATTGATATGGCTCTCCTGGATGTCTTTAATATTGGTGATTTTTGTTATGTCGCCAAATTCTTGAAGGCATTTACTGTACATTTTTGCTGTTTTCATGGCCAGGGCATTTTATGGCAAGACCTCCCCCAGGATCCCTCTGGGCTCACCTGTTGATGTGCGATGCCGAGATTTGTGTCCCGCCGTGCCTTTTACTTGGAAGCGGTTGTGAGCAGGGATTTTCCTTGGGGGGCCTTTCTTGTGGGGATGTTGTAGTCGGCTTTGTTTTATCCCAAGATGGGCCATACTTCCTCTGGTACAGCTGCCATCTTTCCTTCTGCCTGAGGATTTAACGCCCTGAAAGTATGGAACTGAAAATGGGACAGTGCGTCAGCTACCTTATTTTCCTTACCGGCAATGTGCCCTGCAATGATTACAATGTTGTATTTTAGGCTAAGTTTTGTAATTTCTCTTAATGCTTTTAATACCAATGTGCAGGATGTAGCACCTTTGTTCAGCACGTGTACAACAGCCATAGTGTCTGACCATGTGACCAACTCAGTATTAATCAGCGTGTCCCCCCTTATGTAAAGTGCCATCAATATGGAAAATATCTCCAGCAAGGTAATGTTCTTGGTCCTTCCCAGTTCAAGTCAGCTGGGTGGCCATTGGCCTGCGCACCAATTATTGCCAAAACATATACCATAGCCTTTGCTCCATGTAGCGTCAGTGAACAGGACCCTTTTAGCAGTGTCATTTATAGCCTTGCACCATATTACTTTCCCATTAAAGTTGTTAAGAAATGTCTCCCATACAGCTAAGTCTTTTGCTTTCTCTTTGCCCAGCCTTATGTGGTGATGCTGCTTGGTTACCCCTCTCATTCTTAGTTCAAGGCTCCTATGGAAAACCCGGCCTTGTGGCATTATTCTAGTTGCAAAATTGAACTTCCCAGCTAGTGACTGCATTTCTTTCAGGGTTTCTTTGTCTTTACCTGTCATTTTTTTGATAGCCCCTAGCAAATCACCTATTCTATTTTTGGGTATGCAGCATTCACCTTTGTTCGAGCCAAACTCAATCCCTAGGAATGAGAGGGTGTGGGTGGGCCCTACTGTTTACTCTGCTGCGAGTGGTACCCCTAATGCCTGCATGAGTTCGCTAGATTTTGTAATAGCGGCGCTACACAGTGGAGACCCTTCTGGTCCTTTAAAGAAAAAATCATCCATATAGTGAACTACTCTCCCCCCAGGCATGGCCTTTTGCAGGGTCCATTGCAGAAATGAACTGAATAGCTCAAAGTATGCACAAGGAATGGCACAACCCATGGGGAGATATTTATCAAAATAGAATTTCTTTTCAAAGTGAAAGCAAAGCCACTGGTATGCGCTCTCATGGACCGGCAACAGCCTAAATGCTGACTGGATGTTCGCTTTTGCCATGAGTGCATGCCACCCTGATTCTCTCATCAAATGAACAGCATCTTGAAATCTGCTGTAGGAAACATCCGCCTCTGTGGCGGGGATGCCATCATTAAAAGAGCTCCTTGAAGGGTAGGACAGGTGGTGGATCATTCTAAACTCCAATTTTTCTTTCTTGGGCACTAGCCCAAGGGGGAGCATAACAATTCTGAGAAGGGAGGATTGTCAAAAGGTCCTTCTATCCTGCCCAAGGCTAATTATTTTCCTATTTTCCCCCTGATTATTGTAGGTAGGGAGGAAACAGATTTCAAATTATTGGGTATGTGCTCGGATCCATGTTCCATGTTCCTCAGGGAATTTTTCTAAAATCATTGTAGCAAGGATTTGAAATGTTGCTTCCCAATTCTGTATATTCATTTCTGATCTTGGCTTCCTTGCTCTCGCTTTCTCTTCCTCTCTCGTCTTTCTTTACAATGGCAAGGCCTATTTCTTCATATTCCAAAAGAGAGAACATTTCTATAAAACGTTTTTCTTAATCGTGCGTTCAATATGCTATGCAATAGTCTTCTTCACACTCCTATTCACAATTTTCCTTGCTGTGCGCCTCCCATATTTGGTCATCCCTGGTGACTCATTACTGTTACTAGGCCCGACCCATGCTTTGAGGTGGCCCTGGTCATCCTCTCTCCCCGATTCAGACCCCATGTCAGAGCTGTCAGTCTCGCTGCTGGAGCTGCTAGAGTCCTTCCTGTGCCTTTTTTTCTTTTTCTAAGCACCCAAATCTTTGTGCCATTTTAAAAATTGTTCTAACATTGGCCCCAAGTCATTTTGCACAGTACCTGATTTAGCTTTTCTTTTTCTGCCGGGGTAGACGACTGCTGAGGCTGGCATGCTGCAGACATCAAGGCGCCTTTTCTTCTTGGCCTGTGGCTCATACTCCACTGGTTCATCTTCCTCGCTGTCCTTTGCTTCTGTCGCTTCGTCTGCTTCTGCATCCCTGCTGGCCGCTGCTAGTTCCGCCATCTTTTTCTGGACCAAATCCATGCCATGCACAGCTTCAGCTTCCTTGGCCCACTCCAAAAGCAACTTTTCCTTTAGGGTGAGAGCGTCGGTCATCTTTCCTCCTGTTTTGCTTCTTGATTGTAGCTCAGGCTGTGGTATTCTTTTTGTAGCCTTCAAAACCTTATGTACTTCTGCTTTGCCTTACAAAAGGTGCCTAGTCAATTGCCTCTTGGTGGGTTGTGTGTGGATAGAACCCCCATAGGTGTGCCCTTGTTTCTGTGCTGTGGGGGGGGCTCTGTTGCTGTAACCTGGAATGTTTGCTATAAAATTGTCTTCTTTTCTTTCCCTTCCCTTCTGGGGGTAGTTTTTCAAATGCTGACGTGAAATCAAAGCCCTTCAGACAAGAATTGCCGTCAGCTTCATGTCCTCCTGCTGCGAACGTGTGCCCGTGTACCAGTACTGCTTCTGCTTGCTATGGCCACACGGTATTCCCCTTTCTTTTTCTCAAATAGGTATGCGCTTTAAAATCTGTTAGTCGAATTTATTTATGACCTGCCGTGTCGAGGGGTCATGCCAGGTTTCCCTCTGCTGTTCCAAAAACACCCAAATGCTGTTTGCGGTATTAATTCCTTGCAGCTCCTGTCTATGGCCGCTTATCTCGCAATGTGTTGTGGCTCTAAGTCGTCCTGCTTCCAAATGAAGCCCACGTAGGTCTTTGCAAGGCTCTGGAGCGTGCAGCAAGTTACTTTGTAACTCTGAGGCAGCCGCGCCTTCTCCGAGAGGCTGCAGTGACTCGCATAGGTGCCGGAGAGGGGTAAAGTCAGTCTGCTACCCAAGGGTCTCAGGCTGCTGAGGTTTCTTTACCCACTCTGGCCTGGTGCGATTCCTTTTCCCTTTCCTGATGGTGCCGGTATGCAGGTGCTCCTTTTAATGCCTCTCCACTCACAGCTGGCAGAAGCGCGGAGCATCTTGCTGTGCAAGCGGGGTTGAGATGTGGCCAGTCCCACTGCTCATTTGCTTCCTTTCGTTTTATTAGCTTCTCCTCGGATGCCTGCAGTCTCCGGCGTCGGGCCGCAGCTTCGCAGTGCCTTGTCAGCT
Source organism: Ambystoma mexicanum (assembly GCF_040938575.1). Taxonomy (NCBI): domain Eukaryota; kingdom Metazoa; phylum Chordata; class Amphibia; order Caudata; family Ambystomatidae; genus Ambystoma; species Ambystoma mexicanum. Next base: position 1,285,540,455 of record NC_090934.1, read on the forward strand.
GGATCTTCAAAATAACACTGCTGGTGAATGAAATAACTTTCACTGCACTTGCCGTAGTATGTTTCTCACTGCTCCAGTCGGTGCAGGAGCGGGGGAACAGATGACTGGGGGCTACCTTGTCCACCTTAGTTATAGGCCAAAACTGGCCTGAGAGCAAGGTAGCCCCCTTTGATGCATCAAAGGCCCCTTGTCTCCATGTCCTTCCGGATGGGAGTGGGGCCTTTGATGTGAGGTGTTAGGGGCAGGGACTACCTGTTGTCATCTGCCCCTGCCACCTTCCTACAGTTTAAAGTGCCCAGATGTCTGGGTCCCCATTGTTACCGGGGCCTGGTGGGCCACCCTAGCACCCATGTCAATAGGCAAGCACCTAGCAGGTGCTGCCCAGGACCGGACCCACAACAAACCCCACCTTCTATCTTATGCCCCTAGGCCTTCCACCTCCGGAGGGCCCATGTCTACTCTCCATGCCCCTCCAGCCCCACGTACGGACGCTGTCTCAGCGGTTTTGTAGTGTAACACTGCGCAATGTAGACGTTCCTCCTATGTTCGATGGAAAATGCACAAAGATTTTACTGCAGACCACAAACAAAAAAAACATTTTGCTGTACAGCGCCTAATAGCTGTATAGTTTCTGCCATCCTTTACAGTTTAGAAGTTTTTAAAGATTTAAAAAAATGTGGTTGTTGCGTAATCAGAAAGGGAAAATCTGGAGATATTTCTTGGGTTTGTGCAACTGTGCGCCTAATGGAAGGTATATGTTTTGAGAGTGGTTTGAGATAGTTTATGACATCATGGTATATTAAGCATGAGGTCTTCTATTTAAAATTGCTAGCCATGGAGCAGGAGACAGATTCACTTTTAATATGCTCCTCAAATATGGTGGCCAAGACTGACATTTTTAGAAAGTAGTAAGAAGAGATTCTTTGTTTTCTTTTAATGTTAATTGATTTTAATATGGAAAATCCCCTCATTTTAGCTTTGGCAATTAGATTTTGGATTCCCTGAGCGTTTTGAATATTTAATTAAGTGTAAAAACAGAAGGGTTGGAGATTTTATATTACGTTTCCGTCTGGGCCAACTTCAAACAAATGTTATCATTGTGGCTTGGCAGAGTATACCTTATGATTAAAAGTTATGCCGCCAATGCAAGAGTGAAGTGGAGACTATACGTCATGTTTTAACTTTTCCTCTACCTTTGATGCGGTCAATCATGCTGCCCTGATAAATCAGCTCTGTAATACCCTCGGCATCGCAGACCTGGCTCTGGACTGGTTGACCTCCTTCCGCTTGGACCGACCTTTTCAGGTTCAAGTGGGTCCTTTTCTCTCCACCATCTTATTTTCCACCTGCAGAGCCTCTCTGGGCTCTATCCTCGCGTTTGGCTGTGCAACATCTACCTGGTTCCTCCAGCCCAATTGATCTCCACCTACTCTCTTAACTTCCAGTGTTATGCGGATGACATGCAGCTCTCCTTCAAGCTTCCCTTCTCTGGCTCCTCCTCTTCCTCTCTCAATCCTGACTGCCTGTATGCTATTCAGGCATGTGGCTCTGCTAACAATCTCTGCCTTAATGCCAGTAAGACAGAGATCCTTATCATTGAACACCCTCTCCCTCTTTCACTCTCACACCCTAGCTGCCCTCCATGGGCCTCCTCCCATCATCCTCCTCTGAGGCAAAAAACCTTGGTGTCATCTGCGACTCCTCTCTCTACTTCTCTCCTCACATCACGGACTTTGCCAAGAAGGCCCACTTTCAGCTGCATCTCCTTAGTGGCATTCTCCCTTTCTTCACCTTCCCCTAGAAACTCAATGTCTCCAGAGCTCTGGTCCTCTCCAGGCTAGATTACTGGTACATGCTCTTCCTTAATCTGCCTAACTCCTCCCTTCGCCCCCTTCAACTAATCCAGAAAAGGACTGTAAGACTTAGCCTTGGCCCCAAACTCAGGGACCAAATCTCTTCAGCCCCAGAATCTCTCCACTGGCTCCCGATAGCTGTAAGGATCAAGTTCAAGACCCTCTGCATCATCCACAAGGCTTTCTGGGGCTTGGGACCCCTCTACATCCAACTCTCTCCCTAAATACCTCACTGCTAGATCCCTTCAGTCATCTAGCTCTAACTCTCTGCAGATTAGACACTTTTCCAAGCAGAGAGTGGGGGTAGATCTCTCCCCTCTGCAGGTACCTCCCTCTGGAATGTCCTCCCTGCCCCTCTCAGACTTCAGCCGGATTTCCTTAAGTTCTGGGAAGTCCGGGAAGGTTCGAAAGACCTTCCCTTTCTCTTCTTCCTTCACTCTCCCCTCTCTTGCTAATGTCCCTGTCTGCTTCTTGACTGGCTGCCTGGTTCCTTCAGAGTTTCAAGGCAGCCCCCACCCCATTCCAGTCTACCCCTGCACTTGGTCACCCTGATCCCCCCCTTCCCCCCCTCAACCTGCTCTTGCCCTTCTGGGCCCCTCCTACCGCACTTGCCTGGCTGGGCCTCCACCCTTGTAGCCCTTCCATCCCCTTTCCTCCCACTTAGCTTGTGAACCTTCCTCCCCCTGCACTCTCTGATTTCCCCTGACTTTGTCCACCTGGCCTCCTCTGGCACTCGCTTTTTCTCATGGGCACTTTCCTCCCTCCTCTCTCCCCTGCACTTCTGTTACTGCACTTGCAGGTTCCGAATATCACAAGGCCTAGTAGCATCATTTTTGTTTTATCCTCTCTTTTCCCCCACCCTCTTTTCTTGTTGCGCCTCGAAACACATATAGGCACATTATAAATACCCAATTAATAAATAAACTAACTGCTCCATTTTACTGATTTACTATGCCAAGGGCAGTATTAGGTTTGTACGTAGATTGGGAAATATTAACTCTGACCAATTGAGTTCAATTTAGACATGGACCTCTTTGGTCGTATTTACGGTGGCATTTCATATTTGGAATTTCTTTTTTTAAATGATGTAATGTTTTTAAGAACTCAAGTAGTTTAGGTGATATATGGAGATCTTGTTGCAGTTTGGTTCCATTTTTATTGTATTCTTATTTGTGTGTATGTAATGAAATAGCTTTGTGTCGTATCTTGTTACGCTGATCTCTGTCTAAGACTTGTGTTTTAGCCAAGAACAAAAAAAAAAAAAGAATCCACATTTTCTTAACACATTTTGTCAAAAGGGTATTTGAAATATATTAAAACAATGATATTGAAATATATGGCTCTCACATCATGTGACAACATTTTGATAGTATAATGTAAACATTTCAATAAAAAGAAAAAGGCAAATGTATTGCATATAAAACCAGCAGTGTGCAATGTCCATTTAATCATATTTCTAAAATGTTTTTCCCAATAAATTGTGAGGTTTCCTTTTTACTACCACCTTGAAGTAATAGTTTCCATAGACGCTTTCACTCAAGTTATATTTATTCATTCTTGTATATTTGACATTGTTCGCAATTCCCAGTACATGAAGACTAATACTTTTCCTGCCATTGTTCATATAGAAACATATCATTTCTTGGATGAGTTATGCTTCCTGATAAACTTTAGAGGGTGCAATCCAAATGAGCAAATATGGATGTACAGTTTGATGTTTAGGAGACTTTTATCATTTCCAAACACTTGCCAATAACTTTATTTGTATGATATTCTGACAGCATATGGATAGGATAAAATTGTGCCGGAATTATGCCTACATTTTTAGCATGCAGATATAGTTGCACTATTAAATTCAGTCTGTGCCTTTTGGCTGGAGGCCAGTACATTGTATGGATTATTTTGAAAATTGGAGGGTGAACAGTGGGCTCCCCAAGGACTACTGGTGATCTCATTGGTCTGAGACCCCCAACCCTATCTCTACTTGGTTTCATTAAAAGTCTCTGCTAAGTAAGTGATACTTAAAATTCATGTACTCATGAAATTCAATTGATTGTTTTCTACTGCATAGCATATGTGCAGATGCTTTGCAACACATCACATACCCCTACGTCCAGTCCCCTTTCCTCCATACTGTATGTGTGGGCTTCTCTCACTAGGAACGGGAACGGAACCTGTTTCAACTAAAAAAACGTCTTTCCCCTTTAAATTTAATGGTGCACGGGGCCCGACTCTGGGAGTATGCGCTCCCCTGACTCCGCCCACCGGCACCAAACCTCAGTCCTCTTTTCCACGGTGACGGGAGCAGACCTGCCTCACCCACACTGTGGTTGAGTCCTTTGGTTGGCTCGTAATTCCATGTGTGTTAAGTCTTCCCCAGGGATATCTGTCCCAATAATGTGATCATTATTTCCTTTTCTTCTTTAGGATTGTGTTACGAACCGTCCACCGCCCATCAGTGCCTCGCTGTCATGAACTACCAAATTCAACCCTTTTGGACTTCATGGTCCATGATGCACCGCGGCGTAAGCTCAGTGTTTCCTCCAAGATGGCTGACGGGCCAGAAACGCTGCACTCTAGCCTTAACGCGCAACACCCTGCTTTCTAGAAAACAGGCACGCCCCATGGCTCTGCGTGTCTCAACGCCTCTGCTTGGAGTTGCTAGACGTATGCTCGAGTCCGCTACCCGTGTTATCTACACTTTCTATCTTTCTTTTCTCCTTCCTGGAACCCTCTTTCAGATTCTTACATTCCCATAGTCAATTTCCCTCTTCCCGAATTCCGTCCTACCTTCTGTGCTGTGTACCTACGCCTACGAGCGTTTGCTCATGCTCCTACTTCCTGGATCTGTGACTACCTTCCTGGATACTGAACGCCGTCTGGCGTAGACGGTCGGCTACCCACGCTGGAACCTGAAGAGCCATGGTCCACCCTGTACAAGTCTCGAACAGCGAGAAAGAAGGAACCCGCTTCCAAGAAGTCCACTAGCAAGGAAAAACAGGTGAGAAAAAGAGAAAGTTTTGACAGATTGAGACGCCAGTTACCTGATATTGAAACAGACGTGGAAGCCGCAGTCCAAGATCTCATGAGAGGTATGCAAGAATGAACTGCAGGGGTACAGAACCTCAAGGCAGAAAACGCAGCATTAAAACAACTAGGTTTGTCCCGAGATTCCGCGGTCAAAGAAAGCTTCTTGGTAGGAGGAGTAGTGGACAAATATGATGGATCTTCAAAGTCCCTGCGTCCCTTCCTTGACTCCTGTCTAGTGCACTTTACCTTCAAGCCCTATTACTTTTCCACACCACGAGCGAAGGTCGGATTTATGATATCACACCTCACGGGCAATGCCTTAACATGGCCGACTCCCTTAGTTAATTCAAAAGACCCGCTCCTGGATAATTATGCCGGATTTGTGGATGCCCTTAAGGCCATGTTTGATAGACCAGAACTTGTCTACAGTGCACAAGAAAGACTTCTTGAATTTCAACAAGGCAGTCAAGATAGGCTCACTTATGTGACCCGCTTCAAGCAATTAGCAAAGGAAGCCGATTGGTCTCAAGAAGCCAGTTTCACTCTTTTCCGAAGGGGATTGAATGATTAAATAAAGGACGAGTTAGCCAGAGTAGCCCGTCTGAGTTAATTCCAGGCCCTTATGGACCTTTCCTTACAGATAGACTTCAGGATCCAGGAAAGACAGGCAGAGAAAAGGAAGACTAAGACAACATCCCCAAGGGCAACAGCTGAATAATACTCATGTTCCAAAGAAGCCTCTGCTCCACATGCCTCAGAACCAGAACCCATGCAATTGGGTGCCTTCTGTGGCCCAATTTCTCTGCAAGAAAGGCTCCGTAGGATCAATACCGGCCTTTGCATGTACTGCGCTTCTGATAAACATCTTGTGAGAGAGTGCCCAATAGCGCCACCCCGACGTTTGGGAAACGCCAGCTCCCGATCCTAAGTGGAGCACAGCTTCGGGAGAAAGATGCCTGCTCCGCATCCATTCCTTCCTTGAACTCTCCAGGACAGAATACCTTAGTGATTCCCCAGACGTTCTTGACAACTACTGAGAAAGAATCCTTCCCAATCCTGGCTTTAGTGGACTGCGGTGCCATGGGTATTTTCATAGATCATGACTGAGGTGTCACTCATAACATCCCTCGAGAACCCAAGGCTATAGTTCAACCCGTAGAAGGAATTGATGGCAAACCACTATCTTCTGGACCCATTACTCACCAAACCAAGGAACTACAACTCTCTATAAGCAACCATCAAGAAAGGGTCCGATTCGACATCATAAGGGCCGCTCATTATCCCATGGTACTAGGCATGCCCTGGCTTCAAAGGCACAATCCTTACATCAACTGGGCCGCTGGATCCCTATTTCTGGGTTCTGAATTTTGTATGAACCACTGTTTGTCTCAAGACACAATGCAAACCCTTCCAGTGTGCTCCCAGAACCGCAAGCAATCATCCCTAAGTGTGTCCAACATTGTCCAAGTACCTGAGATCTATCAAACATATTCAGATGTTTTTCCAACAGCCATTGTTCAAGTTCTTCCGCCTCATAGACCTGAGGATTGTGCCATTGACACAGAAGCCTCAGCCGTGATTCCATTCAGAAGAATGTTCATATTATCCGAACCCGAGAAGAAGGCACTATGAGAATACCTGGATACCAATCTGGCAAATGGGACCATCCGACCTTCAAAATCTCTAGCCGGTGCTTCTCTGTTCTTCGTTCCAAAGAAAGACACTAAAGAACTTTGACCTTGTTTAGAATACCGTGGTCTCAATCATTGTACCCTCAAAGACCGCTATCCACTATCCCTCATTTCTGACATCCTGGAGGCAGTTCTTGGAGCTGTCATCTTCACTAAACTCGACTTTGGGGTGCTTACCATCTCATTCGAATAAAGGACGGTGATGAATGGAAAATGGCCTTCATAACTCCCTTTGGCCACTTCGAATATCTGGTTATGCCCTTCGGTCTCGCCAACAGTACTGAGGTCTTTCAATGATTCATGGATAGAGTCTTCTCTGACATGCTGTTCCTCTTTGTTATAGTATATCTAAATGATATCCTGATTTACTTCAAGGACCCCCAGATCCATCAAGAACATGTAAAGGCAGTCTTACAATGTTTACTTGAAAACAAACTCCTGGCCAAACCAGAAAAATGTCTCTTTCATGCCCAAACTGTTCGTTATCTCGGATTTGTGCTAAGTTCCAAATGAATTGGTATGGATCCGGCCAAGGTCGACTCCATACTCTCCTGGCCGGCAACCACCACTGTGAAACAAATTCAATCCTTCTTGGGACTTGCAAACTTCTACAGAAAATTAATTCCCACTTTTTCTGACATAGTGCATCCCATAGTGGCACTTCTAAAGAAGGATACACCATTCAAATGGTCCACAGCTCAGGAAAAGGCCTTTCAACAATTAAAACTGAAATGTACTCAAGGTCCTATTTTGGCTCAACCCAACATTGATCGACCCTTCTTGGTGGAAACAGACGCTTCTGACTATGCCATTGGAGCGGTCTTAAAACAAGAATTCGAAGACAAGATGGAACATCCTATAGCCTACCTATCCCGCACCTTGACTCCGAGTGAAAGCCTTTACTCTGTCCTGGAGAAGGAGTTATTGGGCATCCCACAAGCCTTCACCGACTGGCGTCATCCACTTTTGGGTGCTAAACATCCAGTTCAAGTACGAACGGATCATCATAACTTGCAAATTCTACAGTCCCTGGAATGCAGGAATAGTCGACAAGCCCGTTGGGCCTTCTTTCTTGCCCAATACCAATTCCAAATACACCACTTGTCACGATCCACTTCCTAAACCCCCCCTCCCCCGGCAGGTCCATGGGCCAGGGGGGGTCTCGGCTCGGGCCCCCAACAAGCTTAGACATCCTTTGCCTAGGCCTTCTTGGGGCCAGTCCTGGCGCCTTTGGCACCAGGCTCATACTTAATGAAGACTTGTGCTTGGGGACTACTTTATTTCAGTGCCAGTCAACATGGAGGCATCCACATAGCTTGGCTCCTTGGAACCAAGCTAAGCTATGCGGTATAGTGTTTTGGATGTGGTAGCCTAGGGACTATTTTACCTGGACTACTTTCTTGATGCTATTTAAACCACACCCGACTTGGATAACACGCTTCGCGTTACTTTGCAATCCTGCAACGTGACGCTCATCGTGTTCAGCTGCATCTGCGAAACTCGAAAGAACAGCATCTGAAAAACAAACGGATATCGTTAATAGCAGCAGCTTACCTGTGATTCCACCGCAAGCTGCCCTCTGCTCCTGCAACCAGCATCCAAGGAACACAGAGCCTCCCGGACCGTCGGATATGCAAAAAGGAGAGAAAAAGGACATTAGACATTTTACAATTGTGCCGGCAGCTTACCTCACGAGTCGCCCATCGACCAGCATCGCCTTGGGACTTTTTGCTCCGGGTGAGCCCCACAACCTAAGGCAACAAAAGACAACAGGTTAGCAAAGGCAAGACATCATAGCGCTGCGCATAGCGCCTACTTACCGCATCATGGCGCTCTCGAAGCACCATCACCTGCCGGCGAGTCCCAATTCAGCCAACTTTCCACAGCGAACATCCGTGCACCTAAGGAGAGAGAAAATACATTATTTAAATCCAAGAAAGACATACAGTATAACAGTAATAAGACCTACCTGAAAAACTCTAAAGGGCCTGCATCAGTGAAGTAACTAGATCGCACTTGCCCACAAAGGACAATGAGCCCCTGCCAAGAAGGCAGGAAGGAGAGCACGCCAAAACCCATAACAAGGTGAGGAAAGGTCTGGGGAGGGGCTGCGGGCATACGGGGTGTTGGGAGGCTCTTACCCCAGTTGCCCAGTCTTGAACATTGCCCACCTGTTTTCCAGGCAGAACTTCTCCGCTGATTATACCTGGGAGCGGCTGAGAAGAGCACCAGAGTCCCCACATCTGGGTGGCGTCCCCGTGGATACCACGTGAGCGTAACACCACTTTCCTGGAACTAGTAACATAGTTGTTGATGCCTTATCTAGGCATCCTGACTACGAGTATATAGAAGCCCGGGCCTTTCCGAAGATGTTCCCTAAAACAGTGTTTGTGGCACAAGCAAATTCTCTCCTGAAAGACATCCGTGCAAGAACACCTTCTTCCGATCTCTGGAAGGAATATTCCATGAATAATAAATGGAACTTAGTAACAAAGGATTGTTATCTTTTCAAAGACAAACGGCTGGCCATACCCACACAAACACTGAGAGATAAGATCCTGAACCTCTGTCATGACACCTTCCATTCAGGACATCGAGGCATCACTACTACCCTCCGGCTCATACAGAGGCAATTCTGGTGGTGATGGATTACTGACATAAGAACCTACATCCAAACTTGTGTGGTGTGCAATCAATACAAACATGACAACAGGAAACCTGCAGGTCTTCTATATCAACCCGCGTTACCAACACGCCCCTGGGAAATCATCGCCACTGACTTCATCGTGGAATTACCCCCATCCAGAGGATATACAACCATAATGGTCACCATCGACTTGTTTACTCATATGGCTCACTTCACACCCTTGTTCAAATTGCCATCCTCGCTTGAACTGGCTGGAATATTCATAAAACATATATTTAGACTCCATGGATTACCTTCCAAGATAATATCCGACAGAGGACCCCAGTATATATCCCAATTCTGGAAACAACTATGCCAAATATTAGGCATCCAGCGTGCATTGTCTTCGGGTTACCATCCTCAGACCAATGGGATAACAGAACGAGTAAATCAGACCCTAGAACAGTATCTCCGCTGTTTTGCTACCAAGGTCCAGGATGACTGGTCACTTTTGATACCTGTAGCTGAATTTGCTTACAACAATTCTGTTCATTCGGCCATTAAAACAAGTACATTTTTTTCCAGTCAAGGATTCCATCCTTCGGTTCTACCATCTGTTCTTCTGCATCCTACCCCAGTCCCTGCAGTTGATTCCTGGATAGAAACACTGGTAAACGTACATAAAGAGGCTAAGGAAAAACCTGGAAAAGGCCAGGATGGACATCAAACGCTATGCTGATACCAAGCAGAGACAAAGCCCTTCTTCTGCACTCGGAGATAAGGTTTGCCTATCCTCAAAACTTCTGTGGCCAAATAAACTGGCTCCCAAGTATTATGGACCTTTCTCCATTAAGGAAATCATAGAACCCAGTGGCTTTCGACTCCAGCTTCCTGACAGAGGATTCTCCCGGTCTTCCACACTTCCTAATTGAAACCTTATGTACGATCCACCAGAACTGCTCCAAGACCTAATCCTGTGCTCGTTAATAATCAGATTGAGTTTGAAGTCTCCAGGATATGTGATTCCAGATACAGACAGGGTCAGCTCCAATATTTGGTCGAATGGAAAGGATATCCTCCCAGTGAGCATACCTGGGAACCAGTAGCAAACATGAATGCCCCCGTCTAATACAAAGATTCCATCGAGTCCACCCGGGCAAACCCGGTGGTTCTGGGTTCAGGAGGAGGCATACTGTCATGAACCACCAAATTCGACCCTTTTGGACTTCGTGGTCCATGATGCACCGCGGCGTAAGCTCAGTGTTTCCTCCAAGATGGCCGACGGGTCAGAAACGCTGCGCTCTAGCCTTGACGCGCAACACCCTGCCTTCTAGGCCCCCGCGGCCCTGCGCGTCTCAGCGCTTCTGCTTGGAGTTGCTAGACGTATGCTCGAGCCCGCTACCCGTGTTATCTACAGTTTCTATCTTCCTTTTCTCCTTCCTGGAACCCTCTTTCAGATTTTTACATTCCCGTAGTCAATTTCCCTCTTCCCGAATTCCGTCCTACCTTCAGTGCTGTGTACCTACTCCTACTACAAGCCTTTGCTTGTGCTCCTCCTTCCTGGATCCGTGACTACCTTCCTGGATACTGAACGCCATCCAGCGTAGACGGCCGGCTACCCACGCTGGAACCTGAAGAGCTGCGCCCCACCCTGTACAAGTCTTGAACAGCGAGAAAGAAGGCACCCGCTTCCAAGAAGTCCACTAGCAAGAAAAAACAGGTGAGAAAAAGAGAAAGAAGGTTTTGACACTTGCCCTTCCCCGGCCTGTAGTAGTAGTAGGTGCCCGGCCTGTGACGGTTCTTTCCCTACGTCAGACCCGCACGCGCTCTGCCTCCGGTGGTTAGGCGAAGACCACGCTGGGAAGGCTGCACAGCGTGCAACGCGCTTACACCACGGTCTCCAAAGAACCGGCTGGCGAGGTGGAGAGATCTGTTTGCCAGATCTCCTCCGGACCACATAAAGGCATACGTAAGGAGAAAGACAAAGAACTTAAGGCTCTTGTTCTTGAAAGCACCCCGCAAAGGTGACTCCTTCCCCAGAAAGCAACCTGGTAGGAGGGGCCTTGTAGGCTCTGTAGTCTGACATCCCTTCCCCTTTCCTCCATACTGTATGTGCATCCCTCGCTAGGGACAGGAAACAGAACCTTTTTCACCCGAAAAAATGGTCTTCCCCTTTAAATTTAGTTGCATGTGGGGGCACCGCTCCGGGAGCAAGCGCTCCCTTGACTCCACCCACCAGCGCCACTCCAAAGTTCTCTTTTCCGCATCGACGTGAGGGGACCTCTTTCATCTAGGCTGAGGTTGAGGCCCTTGTTTTTGCTGGTAATTCCATACTACAACTTCCCCAGGGATACATTTAATCTTTTTTGCCTTTAGCTCTGTTTTCTTCAGAGACATAAGTACTCTTTCCTCTGTTGCCCACGCTCATCCCCGGCGCATGTCGACTGCGATGGGCTTCAGCAAGTGTCTGGCCTGCAAGGGTTCCTTCCCCACGTCGGACCCACACACGCTTTGCTTCTGGTGCCTTGCGAGGACCACGGCTGGGATGGCTGCTCAGCGTGCAACGTGCTTATCCCACGCTCGCTGAAAAACCGCTTGCTCAGGTGGAGGGAGCTGTTCTCCAGATCACCACCGGAGCACTTCAAGGAGTACGTCAGGAGGAAGACCAGGCCAAAAGTAGGTGCCCTGTTCTCCACTGCACTCCGCAAGGGCGACTTCTTCTCTGGGAAGCGCCCAAGCGAGAGGGGCCTTCCAGGTCCTAATACCCACAAGTGGGCCGAGGCTCTACAACCTACTGGCTGCACGACTGTGGGGTTCAAGGACCCCCTGAGGGGCCTAGCTCTTTTACTGGACGGAAACCTGAGGGGGTGCCTGAACGCAGTAGCACGTGCACTACCAGCAACATGTCCAAGGGCAATCCACCTCCCAGGTACATGCCTAAGGTGCAGGGACGGTCCGAACCTTTGCAGTCAGGCAAGCAGGTGGAGACTGCACCCAGTATGGCAGTTGTCATGCAACAAGTACGTGATGCAGTACCAGACAAAAGGGCCCCATGACCAGAGAAAATGGCGACACATCCTGAGGCTCACCATCTGAGTGCGCAGGGATCGGACCACATGCTTAGGGTGGAGGGGTCACCTCCCGTCACCTGGTGTACCTCATACCCTACTACATCAATGCATGTGCGATCCACAGACCCCAGATACCAGAGGCAAGGTGCTGGGAGATTGCAGCAGCATGTACAGGCCCAAGGACCCATACTCATGCAGGAACACGCCTCACCAGCATGTGGTGACCGTTTCTTCGACATATTCCTCATGCTCATGAAGTCGCCTCAAATGGGGAATATACTCAGGGGGATCATCAAAGACATTTTCCCTCCTGCGCCCATGAAACCCCCGGTCTTGGTTTAAACACAGGTACCAGTGCAGGCCCAGGTACCCGCGCAACCCCAGGCGCCTATCACCACAGCGGCCCTACCTCAGGTTCAGCCCCTAGTGCAGCCCATCAGCACGCTACAGCTGCCTGCAGCACCGCACCAGCAAGCAGGCACCTGCAGGACACAGCAGGGGACACAGACGACGAGGAGGATCAAGACACCTCCTCCCCAGCTAGGGGCAGAGGTGCTTACCATCCGCTCGACCACTAGATCTGGCATACCGTTGCAGAAGGATGTCAAGTCTCTGGCAAAAAAGGGCTGGGTAAAATCGCACTCTACACAGCCTACAAAGAAGCGCTTGGATGCCAAATACAGGTAAGCAGAGCGGGACTCCTTCGTCCTGTCCATGCACCCTCAGCCGCGCTCTTCGGTCATAGCAGCGGCCTAGATGTATGCAAAACCACAAACCTTTACATCAGCATCTACTTCGGCCATATTGGAAAGGAGGAAAAGCTCCTAGAGGCATATGGGAAAAGATATATTCAAATGCTACTCTCCACTAGCAGGAAGGCTAATGCAGACGCCATGCTAGCTGCCGTCAACTAAAAGCCTTGGAGGGAGATAGCAGAAGTCCTTCCCGACCTTCCGGCCCACAGTCAAGCTCGATTCAAAGCAGGTCTGGCAGAGACAAAGATAGTGGCCAAGGGCATCAAGAAGTCGACAGTGGCACATATAGACAACGCAGGCAGGGCTGTATTTGTGGCCACCAACATGAGGAGGACTGCATGGCTTAAGGCAACCAAGTTTAACCCTGATGTGCAGGAATGCATCTCGACCTGCCATTCGAGGGAGGGGACTTGTTCCATTTGTCTGCAGATGAGGAGATTGGCAAGAAGAAAAATACTTCCCAAACAGCAAAGTCCCTGGCAATATAGACAAAGCCTGTGGCTAAGATTTTTAACCAGAGTAATCCACGCTGACAGAGGTCGTACCTTTGGCGGATTCAGGGGTTTTCAGGAACGCCATACTAGGAAGCCTGACAGGTCACCCAGCCAACAGCTCCGGAAGCAGCACAAGTTGTCACATAAGGGGTTCTTCCAGTCCCATTCCCAGGCACTAGCCTCAGAAGGAAAGAAACAGTGAGGGGGTCATCCAGATCCACAAATCTCCGGTGGGGGGCAGGATTACCCTTCACATTCAGTCCTGATGGGATTCTCTTGGTGGTTTCCTCAGGCTTCCACCTACGGGTCCTCAATCTCCACCCCCGCCCTGCCACAGATTGGGAAAGCTACTCTTCTGACAAAGATCCGCTCACTCTTAGTGAGTCTGGCAGTGGATGAGGTCCCACCCTCGCAGCGAGGTATGAGTTTCTACTCCTGCATCTTTGCCATACAAAAAAATAACCAGGCTGGCCTGAGGGTTTTTCATGGACCTTTCAACACTGAACCTTTCCCTACCACTCCAAAACTTCAAGATGGTTTTGCCAGCTCTGTTAGTAGAAACACTGTGTGGGGGAGACTGGATGTGCTCCCTGGATCTGAGGGATACATACCTACACGTCCCAATTTGGGAGCCCCATCGTTCCTTTCTATGCTTCTGGGTCATGGGCTTCCACTTCCAATACAAGGTTCTCCCATTTGGCCTCAGTTGGGCCCGGAGAGTCTTTATGAGGCTAATGAATGTGGTTGCAGCTCTGCTCATACCTCGACAGCTGGCTTGTATGAGCTGAGTCTCCCGAGGGAGTCCAATGCACGGCAGCCAGGCTTATGCACACGCTATATGAATTGGGGTTCTCGATCAACCCCAAGAAGTCACAGATACATCACACTCAATCTTGACATTGCTGGGGCTAATCTGGGATATGAGGGAAGAGAGGATCCTCCCCTCCGAGGACAAGGTCACGGCAATCAGGGCTGCCACAGGGCATTTCTTAAGCAGGTCAGTAACTTCGGCATTGTGGTACTAGTCTCCTGGTGGTGCCACACACAAGGCTCAAAATGAGGTTGCAGCTACATTTCTCAGCCTCTTGGAATCAGGAAACAGACTCCCAAGCGGCTGTAATCAGCATACCATTGCTCCTTCACTAGGACCTTACATGGTGGCGGGCAATGGCCAACTTGTTAGTGGGCAGGCCATTCAGACAGTCACAACCGGCATTCACCATTACCACGGACTCGCCTCTAGAAGGATGGGGGGGGGCGACCCAGGACGAGCACTGTATGCACAGACTCTGATCGAAGTAGGAGCACCTAGAACACATCAATTGGCTCGAGAGAATAGCCATCTAGCTTGCTCTCAAAGCTTTCCTCCCTTTTATCAACAACAACATGGTCTGCATTCAGACAGCTCCACCTGTATGTATTACCTCAACAAACGGGGGCAGCAGGTCTCCTCCCCTCTGCAGGTTGTCCATCCACATATGGGGGTGAGCACTGTTGAACAACATATATCTATCGTCCAGCCCCCCTATTATCCCAGCAGGGAGGGACAGTGATGCACCCCGCCATGTAGAAGTTAGCCCTAGAAGCCTGGTTCCTGAACATGTGACCCTGAAACATAAACACTTGTCACAGGACAACTTGGACATCATTCAAGGGGCAAGAAGCAGCACCACCAGGAGTCAATACAGAAGCAAATGGAAGAGGTTCTGTCACTGGGCCAAGGCAAACGAAATAGACCCTCTGGCATGCATGCTAGACCATATATTGTTTTTTCCGTGCATCTGATCCATTCCGGTGTAGAGGTGGACACCTGTCGTACTTATCTGGCGGCCATAGGGTCTTACAAAAACTCTGGAGATAACATCTTCTCCTCCTCCAATCCGGTGGTCAAGAAACATTTGACGAGCCTAAACAGTGTTGGGAAGCAGATGGCCCTATCCCACCCCCCTCGCCTTTCCCACAGTAAATAAATTATGTGTAGGCCAAGGGAGGATAGACACCCACCCCCAAGGTACGTCCCCTTACGATACAATAAAGACTTATACAAATAATATAGCTCATATTCCCGAGAACTGACACCATTTTGTATTAGAGCCGACGCCATCTTTTACTAGGCCCGAAAAGCTATCCCTCTACTGCTCGTTGCCCTCCACTCCCAGCTTCTCTCACAGAAGGCCCAAGTCTTTGCCACCCCAGAACTGTGTGCAAGCCTTGTTCTCACGGAATTCCAGCCTTTTACTCTTGCAATTGTTTAGTATCTTTTCCACAGAATGTGCTCTCTGCAGAGCGTGAGACCGAAACAGGCCCCAGCGCAAGTGCCCATCCATCTCCACTAAACTGCCTGTGTCCTCTCAACCCCAACCCCACTATGCCCGGCGTCCAGCAGTCCCAACCCCCCAATCCCTTTCATGTGATACACATCTGCCCCTTTGCCTTGACTATCCCGGTACACCCACCACAGCTCTAATCCCGCACATCCATATATTCTCCCCAAAGCAACACCCATCTGTTCGTATCATCAGGCACCAGGAACAGTAAACAGTCGATCAAACCCCTAGCGGAGACACCTGGGAGCAGGAACCATGGTATCAATGAAGCCCTGAATGTAGAGGTCGGAATACCAATATATTAGTCAATTTTCACTAAATTCCCCCATTCATGCAAGGGTCTGATGTTCGCCATTATTATTGTATTATCAGTTCCTGTTGTTTACCTTAGACAGTTAGTTATGCATCTCCTGTTGACCCCGACCTTCACCGCGGAGATGAGCCCAGCTGACCCACGTGCCACAAGAATGACAGGGAAGCAGCGGCCAATTAGAGCCTGGCATCCCCCATAGAGCAGGCTGCGCCATACGGCCCCTCCAATTAACATTGTGCTGTTTTACTATATGCAGTGATGTAACCCATGATGAAATCCTTTCTTATAATGGGCTGCCCGTGTGCATTTTGGCAGAGCGCTCTCGGGCAGCAGAGTTCTTTGCTGTTATTTTATTTATTATATAAACTTTGTCATCCTTGCAACTCATCTCTTGGTCTCATTCCCTGACGGGGTGTCTTATATTTACTTTTGCATTTTTTATGAGGACAGGTGTATGAGTGGGTGCCTTCATTTGGTGACCCCTTAGCATGATTTCCTCGAAACCCCCGTACCTGCAGCAAGATCCAGGGTCTCTCTAGAAAGGCAGCGCCCACCTACAGCTGACTAGTCCCCAAAAAATGCGTACGCAGAAGAGAATGTTATTGTGGGTTCCGGCTTTGCGAATACCCCACTGCTCATTGGAGCCAGGAGCGGCCCCAGGGAGAGGCCCAGGCTATGTGGATAGACCGCAAACAGAGGCTCTTGGAAGAAAACGGGCACGTGAGTATAAATTGCAAAGACAGACAAATAAGGGGATTTGAGGAATATAGAGCAGGGCGATTAAACGGAACACGCAGTGGATGAATGTGAATGAATTGAGTGGTTGTCTGAAGCAAAGCGCTTTATTTCATGGCCATTAATATTTTTTATTGGAGGAATAAGGAAGAAATACAGAGGAGATACCAGTGCGGAGAATAAGTACGGAGACAAAAGGTAGGAGCCCCATATAATTAGTGAGTTCGGGAATAAGTAGTGATTATTGTTTTAACTTGTTATTTTAGCTTATTATTTTCAGTATTTTTATATGTGGAGGAAGGCCCTGGAGGGCTAGGTGTGATGTGAATAATAAGTGAGTGAGAAAGTGTACATTGCTCTAAAAAGGGGGGGATAAGCTAAATTATTTCTGTTTTTTGTCATGTGTTATTGTTGTTGATTTGAAATTGTTCTATGTTTCTTTGTATGTATTTGCCTATTGTATATTAACATTAGGGATATATGTGGTAGAACTTCATTGATTATCCAGAAACAAAAGACTCTACGGGCGCTGGGAAAGAAGTCACATGCACAAAGCAAAGGGGCTCAGGGATAGGAATGGATACCCCGTTATCCTATATTTGCAAACACCTCCCTCTGTATAGTGAGCAAATTAAGAAGTATCATGGTCAATGGGTGACTGAAACTAAGGGGGCGGGACTGGCCCAAGCCTGGCCGGAAGAGGGGTCCTTTCATAAGGGAACATTAGAACACCTATCCACGTACCTAACAGCAAAATATAAAGCAAAGCAGCTACAGAACCAAAGGGAGGTGTTAGATTTGTGACAGATGTTCGAAGAGACTCCCGCCACAAATAAGAAAGGGAGCGGGTCAGAAAAACCAATAGTGGTGGGGGAACTGAGGGGGAGAAGGGGTTGGAGGAACCCAAGAAGATCTATCCATTGCTCACCAGGCCAGCAGAAGGATATACAAACCCAATGTATGTGCCAGGGGGAAGGACGCCAGCAACACTGAGTATAGCCCCACCCCCACCTTACGACCCCTCCACTACCACCCCCGCCCACTCAGCCGTAAATACCAGAGATCTTGAGGTAGCTTTAACCTCCACCCGTAGCGAATTAGCTAGATTGCGAGCTCTAGGTGAAGCAGCACGAGGATCCGAGGGTAATTCCCAACTCCCAAGAGGTGCCCCTCCCATACAGGAAGATGAATGGAAATCGGGAAACTTCCTCTTTAGGATCGATAATACGCCCATACAGGCTGTACGAGTAGTGTGGGGTATGATACTGTGGCATTAGTGAGTGATAACGAGTATTGGAGTGACTTTGACGAATCGGAAGAGGATGCCGTACGAGGGATACAGCAAGCCCAGCAGCCCACCCCCACAGTAGAGGATGCCTGGGAAGGGAGGCTCAGAAATAAAATGGGAACAATGGCCCTACCCAAAAAGAAGGGAACAGGGGTAAAAAGCAGGAAAATAAAATCGAAATTACAGATGTCCCTAATCCATAAGGGAGCGGGGCGGCCCCACTATATCCTGTGGGCACAGATGGATATAAACAACCTCCTCAAATCCCTCCCCCACTTACGGCGGGCGTGGGAAAATTGATCTATGCCTTCGAGAAAAACACTGCAGGCGTGCCTCTTGTCATAGAAGATATTAAAGGCCCCTTGGTATCTGCATTGGGAGATCAAGCAGACTCGGTGTGGGTGAAAGCAGGTTTCCTGGGTGTGACTATAAGCAATGATACGCATGATGGGGCATTCTTTAATAATGTCTGAGCACAAGTGTGGGATGCACTGCGGCAAACCTTCCCCCGATAGCCCTGACGTACACTCTATAATGCAATGCACCATGGGGATGAGGAAGATGCTGCGCAGTTCTACCTCCCTATTTTATTTCATCATTAAGCGAGGCCTCCCAAAGGAAGTACAGAAGGCCCTTGACAAGATAGCAGGGATATAAGCCAAGGGTTGACCCAAGATTCAGAGTATTTTAGTACATTACTGTAGGAGGATCAAAGAGAGAGTAAAAGAAACTATTTAGAGGCAATTAGCTGAAGAAGCGAAATTAGTGCAAGCAAAGTTGGTGAAGGTTGCGGCAGTAGCAGCTGCACCACCCACAGAATAGCTGGGAGAAGAAGGAGGTGTCTCTGTAGCCACACAGGCGAGAATGGCAGCGGTATTGACAGACAACAGGCAGGAGCATTGGGGAGGTGAACAACAATATATGGGACCCCAATAGCAAAGAACACCAATGAGATGATGAGGTGGGTTCTGGGGCCAGAGGAGAGGAGGGTATGGAGGACAAGGGCCGCGAGGGGGAAACCAAGGGCAATGCTGCTCCTGTGGGAGGTGGGGGCACTTTTTGCGGGAATGTCGCAGCAGGCAGGGAGGGAATTATCAGTACAACTAACCCTATTACAGCCCACCCCAGTATGGGCACCCCCACCTGGGAAGCCCACACAGTCTTCCCCAAGGGGTGTATGAAGCACCCTCACAGCACCCACAGGGACCCCCTCCATTGCCAGGCTATAACACACTTCGCCACCCCGCCTATACGACACACGCATCATAGATGTTAGGGAGAATTCTCTGTTAAGGCTAATTTCCCAAACCTAGTGAGTCCCCCAGCAGCTTTGCTGGATTTGTGGGGTATATTTTTTTCTCCTGCTAAGAGTGAGACTCTTTTTCTCCCACTCTTAGACATGATTTGAGATATCCTTTGACTTTGTAATGTGTTTTATGGGCTATGGGGTCTTTTGCTCCATAGGGATTCGTGTGTTTTTGGTATGAGTGTTACACAGCACCCTCCATGCCGTAACACAGGGGTGTCATAGTGACCCCCAAACATAGACTCTGTACCCTGGGACTGACTACTGTCTCCCAGGGCATGTAAAGTCACCATTGGCTTTACTAGTCCTAAATTGTGAACAGAACCAGTACAGATCATCATATTGTGGGCGTACTGGTAGGGGCAATTCGATTGCCCCGGGGTCTGTTGTTCGAGGGGGCACTGTCCAGTCCCCCCTGAGCGAGTTTTGGCTGGTGACAGTGGATACTACTTTTTATATTCAACAGCGAATATATTCCTATGGGATTTTCCCATTGTTCGAGGCTAATACTTTTTAACATAGCCTCAAACATACCGCCGGTTTATTTATTTAATATTAATTCACCGGTTGTTATTTTTTGCCAGAACTCAGTTCCAAAATGGCGTTTGTGTTAGTTTCTGTGACTCCAACCCAAGTCGAGCCCTTTGTTCCACCTTTTGGCAGGCTTCTCCACAGAAGCCTCCAAAAGTGGTGCCACTCTGTCTGGGTACCACAGGGGGTGTGGGAGGGGGTTTAGGCACTCTGGACTGAGTTGCCTCAGCAACTCAAGTCGCACTCTTGTGTGATTGGCCCAGTGGTGAGTCGCCCAGCTCACCACTTAGCATGTTTGAGTGACAGCTAGGACTGGTGAATGGGGGTTTTCTGCATAAAAGCAGGGCTTTGGGGACTGGGACTTCAGACGTCCACAGGACCAAAGAATCCGAAGAGGGAGAAGCTGAGCCGACCTTCAACGACGACACCACCGGTGGAGCCCTGCTGAACCGACTCACCACTTCTTCCAACGACAGAGGAGATCTTCATCCCGAAGAGTCTTCTTCCTTTGACAGGTGGGGATAACCAGTTTGCCCGCCTTTTCGCCTTCCTGGATCATCTCGTGGCCGCCTTGCCTGTGCCAAGCACCCCGGCAACCGGGATACCATGTTTTTCCACAACCACGAATTAAAGGGTAGTACCTTTTAACCGGAGAACTCCGCGGCTGGTTTCTTCCCTGGCAGTGCAACGACCTTCAGCTTTCCTCCACGTCGAGATCATCTCTTCCTCTGGACGACGCCGTGACTTGCACCCGCTGCCAGAAACAACTGCCCCCGCTGGAGGATCCTCTCCACTTTGAAGGTATTGTGTCCGCCTGGCCTCCCTCGCAACGGTCTGTGGAACTAATTCTTGCTGAACCCCCTGCAAGACTTTTCAAGACTGTTAACTGTGCGATCTTGGGCGCAGTGGTGCTCTGTACTCTTTCCAAGAGGGAGCCTGGCCTCTGAACTTTTTGCTCACTAGGAGACTTTGACTTTCCTGCCTTGCTGGGTGATTCTAAAGTATTGTGTTGTGTGCTTTTCCTAATTTCTGCCTTTTCCCTCCCTTTTTCTTAAACTTATTACAGTGCAATCTTTAATTAAGCGCTCACCTCTGTCTGGAAATAAGTGGTGTTACCTAAGACTTGTCTAATAAGGAATAAGGGATGTGTATATATAGTAATAGTGACTGTGTGTTTTGAACTTGCTTACAATAATAGTGCTAGAGTGTTTCTAAGTGTGTCTTTAAAAAAAATGATATACTTTGTTACCAAACCTCTGGTCAGTGTTGGCTTGTGCTACTGTATTTTGGTACCTATCTTATATACTCTATATACTGTCTAACTCTTCTTGAGAGAAGTCTGGCTGCTCAGCCACAGCTACCAGGTAAATCTGGGTGGTACAGACTGCTAGCAATTGGGTTTACTGCCAACACCTGTAGTCTTAAGCCTTTTGCAGTGGTCCCTAAGGGAACTGCAAGGTTTCTGCCTAACAATAGATTTGCCCCGGTCAACAGGCCCACCAAAACAATAATCCCTTCAGCACCACTCCAAATGGCGCATCCGCGCCTTATCAGGGAGTATGCATCCTCAGTGAGAACATCTTCTCTTGCCCAGGAACTACCCGACTAGGACAGCCCACAGAGAGCACTTGCGTGTCCAGTCCTATCCACTACCTTGCATCCAGAAGAGGTACCACTGGTGGGGGCAGGGATAGGGAACAAACAGTTCATCTTCATTGTGGACTCGGGGGCGGAGAAGTCATGCATACGTGAAGGTGATTGTCCGTTATCTGGCCAAACTCTCGATACACAAGGGTTCTCTGGGGCTGTAGTTTCAGTTCCTTATACAGAAGATTTGAACGTCAAGATGTGGGAAAAACAGTGCAAGCACCCCAACTCTACTATGAAAGTTCCATTGTCAATTTACTGTGACAAGATTTACTCAGCAAGCTAAACATGACCATATAATTCACTGACCAGGGAATTGTTTGCTCCACCCCAGGCATGTGCTCCCTCAGAGCAATGCTGTTGATACACACGATGGCCAATGAACTGAAGGTGAGAGGGATACCAGTGAATCCAGATATGTTCGTGTACGGGATTATGGTACTGGCTACAGCAGTACCTGAACTCACGAGGAAAAGTTGGAGGGTCCCCTCAGAATGTGTGTTCCGCCCCGTAGCTGGCCCAGAGATGGTTGCTGGCACAATACTGTTTTTAGATCTGGAAGGGGTGCAAGTGTCGGCAAAGAGAATAGTAGCAATCGGGATGGACATGCATGGATGCGAATGGCACACAGTGTTGTGCATTTATTTATTCACATTTGTTGAGCGCACAGCAGACCGAAGGCATCGTGGCGCTTGTTACATTGGTGCTTATGCTTAGTTATATACAATTCAAGTCCGTCGGTGTTACATTGGACAAGATTATTTCTTTACATACATACATTGAGAGGCAGGTAACTGGGAGTGCATGGTTAGTTGAAGAGGGCAGTTTTTAGTTTTTTGCGGGAGGAGAAGAGAGATGTTTCAGCTCTGAGGTCAGTGGGGAGGGAATTCCATAGCTTAGGTGCGAGGAAGGGGAATCCTTTACCTCCTGCCTTAGTCCTGTAGATGTGAGGTATCGTTAGCTGATTGGTATATTGTAGTCTGGTCGGTCTAGTGGATTGAGATCTACATAAGGTGTCAGATAGGTATGAGGGTGCTGAGAGGTTGATACATTTATGAGTGGTTGTAAGAATTTTGAAGGAGATGCGGTCCTTGACTGGGAGCCAGTGAGCTGTCTTCCTGGTTTGTGTGATGTGGTCTCTTTTCGGTATGCTGAGGGATGCTCTAAGAGCGTTGTTTTGAGTTGTTTGGAGCCTAGATAGGTTTTTTTTTAGGAAGTGCCGGCTAAGAGTGCATTACAGTAATCTAGTTTGGCTCCTATGGTTGCTCTACTGATGGAGATGCAGTTATCCTTAGTTAGGAATGGTTTTATTGCATTGATGAGTTTAGTACGCAGTGCGGAGGCTGAGACTATGGTGCTGACTTGTTTGTCCATAGATAGGGTAGCGTCTATGTGAACCCCCAGAGTTTTGACTGAGGAGAATACTGGGATGACGCAGTTATCTATGTTGAAATTGAGGTACAGCGGGTTGAGGTTGGAGAGTGTGGATTTCTGTCCGAGAATGAGGATTTCGGTCTTGTCCCCGTTCGGGCAGAGGCCGTTAGTAGCCATCCAAGCTTGTATGGTGGAGTAGATTTGCTGTAGGGTAGTGGCGTCTTGATGATAATGCCCCGTCAGGGGAAGGAGCACCTGGGTGTCATCAGCGTAATTTGTGTATGTGATCCCAAGTGCGTCGTGTTTATCAAAGAGAGGCTTGGTAAAAAGATTATAGAGCGTGGGGGCAGTACAGGAACCTTGTGTGACACCGCAGTAGATGATGGAGAGTGCAGCATGAGCTGTGTTTGAGAACACTTTCATGGCTCTGCCTTCTAGGAAAGAGGTAACCCAAGACGCTGCGTCCTTAGAGATGTGCGCTGCATGCGTAAGATGACTGGTAAGTGTGATATGATCTACCAGATCAAACGCTGCTGAAAGGTCAAGGAGGAGTAGGAGTGCGGGCTTGCCTTTGTCCAGGATGTTAGTGATTTCATTTTTTAGGTCTAGAAGGGCGGTTTTGGTTCTGTGCCCCTTGCGGAACCCAGATTGTCTTTTTTCCTAGGATCGCGTGCGATTCAAGGTATAGTTGAATCTGTTTGTGGGCGGCCTTGTCTAGTATTTTCCCAAATACTACCCATTGACCCAAATATACCATTGCGTGAGCCTACTGATGAAGAACTGTTCACTGATGATAACAATGACAGGGAAATTATTTTAGAAATAAGCTTCCCCTGTAAGGTGATGGTACGGTACAGAAAAGTACCAAGCCCCCTCATGGCTGTCGTCAGCGCACCACCTTCTTTCTGTGACGCAGATATGCAACAAGTGCCTCCCCACTTATAGACCACCAATCCCCATGATGTGGGTTTGCTAAGAGAAGTAACCCATGTAAAAATAACACTAAAACCAGGAGCTATATTGCCCAGAGTAAAGTAATACCCCATGTCTAGAGAGGTAGAGGAAGGCATCCAAGAAACACTAAGTGCACTCTTACAGCAAGGAATAATTGTCCCCTCAAACTCCCCATGTAATACAGCCGTGCACCCCATTAAGAAAGCGACAGGGGGGTTGTGGTGGATGATTCAGGACCTCTGCTCACTTAATAACATTGTCCAGAAAGAGTTCCCTCTGGATTCAAATCCTGCCTCTATTGTATGCAGCATTTCAAAGCAGGCCACCCATTTCACTGTGGTGTATCTGACAAATGTCTTTTTCTCAGTGCCCCTTGACCCTGAGTCACAATATCTCACTGCCTTCACCCTGAGGGAAAAGGTATGAACACCATTGTTTTCCCCAAGGGTATTGCGGGATCCCTAGCATATTCAATAGAATATTGCACGAAGATCTTGGCAATATTCAAGTCCCGAGCACCATTATTCAATACGTAGACGACCTCCTAGTATGCAGCGAGAATGAGGAGAGTTGTCAAAGAGATTCCATTGCCTTGCTCCAACTCCTGGCACATAAGGGGTACAAGGTAGACAAGAAAGAATTACAATACTGCCTGACTGAGGTCCTCTACTTAGGACAATTGACCTCGAAAGATGGTAAAAGAATAATCCCTCATAGGGCAGCAACTGTACGTGCCTCGTTCAGACTGCACACATTAAAGGACATGCAGAAGTTCCTCAGAAAATCTTCAATTACTGTAGGGCATGGATAATAGATTATGCAGCCTACACAAGGTCCCTATTGCAAGGCCTAAAAGAAGCACAGAAAGACAAAACCCATATAGAATGGACAGCAGAAATGCAAACAGCCATTAACACCCTAAAAGATTTGATCTCTACAGCCGGAAGAGTTTTATCTTTTCTTGCACTCCGATGGTACTCTAATGACAGCGATGCTGACCCAAAAGCGCTCCATGGGTCACAAACCTCTGGCCTATTACAGTGGCACTGTTGATTCAGTGATGCAAGGTCATTTCTCGTGCGATAAAAAGCTCTGGCAGCTGCCGCCTTTGCAATTGAAAAAGCTCAACAATTGTCCTGGGGTGCTCCGTCACTCTGTATGTTATCCATGTAGTGAGATGTAAATCCATAAACCCAGCCACATTCCTCAGAGAGCCATGCACCATACAAGATATTCAGGAACATGATTGTATGAGGAAGAAGGGGATGACAATCCAAAAGCAAGGAAAAATGCATTACAGGAGGGAGAAGTGTTCTTCATTGATGGCTCAGCATCCATCAGCCAAGAAATAGGAGAAAAAACATGCAGCACTAGTACGATTGGAAGATGGGGAGTATGAAACCGTAGTTAAAAAACGCCTGCCCATGCACTACTCCGCCCAGGCTGCAGAGCTAGTAGCATTGACTGAGGCCCTACACGCAGCGAAAGGGTGTGCAGTGACAATATACTCTGACTCAGCATATGTAACCACAACGGTACATGCTGGCCTCTCCCGATGTAGAAGAAGAGGGTTCAGAAGGGCTGATGGATCCCTGGTACAGCATGCAGAGCTATTGAATCCATTGATTGAAGCATTTACAGAACCCTCTGTCGTAGCCATAGTGAAATGCCAGGCGCACACACATAACATAGACAAAATATCCTTGGGAAATGCAGCCGCAGATGCAGCAGCAAAGGAAGCAGCAAATCTTCCCATACACGCAAGTGCAGAATGCATACTAATAAGCAAAGCCGGAAGAACAAACCTTATGGACCAAAAGAGGATGTACTCAATCACCCACAGATTTGTTGTGGAGACAGGAGACAACAGGGAAAGTGTTGTTATACCCGTAAAACTATTATACGTGGCCTTTGAACAATTACTCTTCCACGCCCATAGCTCAGAGCAAAACATAGCAGCCGATCTCCAGGAAGATTGGTTTATCCCAAACCTCCAAGAGTGTCTTAATAAAATGGTGATTGAGTTTACAACATGCCAAGCATTCAATTCTGGGATGACTCTCAGAACCCTGCAAGGAACTCTGCCCCGTCCCATAGGTCCCTTCCGTGAGCTGCACATTGATTATGCACACATGGGGGAGAGGTGCAACGGAGCAAGATATTTGATTGTGGTGGTGTATCCTTTCGATGGATGGAAGCAGGGCCCTATGCCCACCTGGACGCAAGGTGCAAAGCTAAGTTCATCGTTAGAGAGGTGTTTCCACAATGGAGGATATGTGATGTCATACGATCAGACAACAGAACTCATTTTGTCAACGATTTATTCAAAGAATTTACATCGCTGCTAGGAATAAAACATAAAATGTGCTTCATTTATCACCTACAAGTAAACGGAATTATCGAGAAAATCAACGGCCTCCTTAAAAGCAGGATATCAAAACTATGCCATTCCTTGAAGAAAAATTGGGTATACTGCCTGCCCTTAGCACTCAGCCTAGCAAGGACCACCACCTGTCCCCCCATGAAATAGTCACTTGTCGGCGCATGCAAACATCTTTGTCACCAGTAAGAAGATTATCTGATACGCACATAAAAGCCACTTTGTTAGGCCAGGAATTCAAAGAATACCTCCCACAACTCACGAGAGCAGTAAGATGTATTGCCAAACAGATTGCGCCCCCATTTACCACAGAAAATGAAACAGGTACAACACTGCAGCCCAAGACCGTCCAGCCCAGCCTCTGATGCCAGGAGAGTTAGTATACGTGCAGAGCCTTGTGCGAAAATTAAACTCTCCGAGATTCCATGGGCCATATGAGGTCATTTACTACTCCCCCCTCGCCGTAAAAGTTAGGGGGCTGCAGTACTGGATCCATCTCTCAGATGTCCGGAAAGCACATGACAGTGTAGTACGAGAGACACAAGGTAACAGTCAAGCAACCGCTGCAGTACCTTAAAAAGGGGGACGCAGAGAAAAATAGAGGAAGGCATTGAAACTCAGAGAATAAAAACGTAATGTAAAAATGTAAATATCAGTAAAGCATGATGAAAATCTCTCTCTCTCCAGTCTGTAACGCTCACCTGACTCCCACGGAGGCGCTGGTCTGGTTCGCGTTGCTGTGACCTCTTCTAAGGTGATGCGCAGGGTTCGGAAGACGGACTGGACCGGGCACCCAAATCTGGCTTGTCTGGCTCGCAGAAGTATCCTTCTGTAGGCGAAAATAGGGGATTAACTGTCTGCGGGGTAATGCAATCAGCCTCCCACTTTCCCCTCTCACCCTCCTCGAAACCCTTCTGTGATTCCTCGTAGCATCTCACGTTAGGGTCTGGAAGGACGAGCCCTCCATCCTGCTTCTGATGCAGGGGCGCGTTGGTATCCAGTTACTTCACTGGATTTTCGGATTGGTGAGAACCAAACTTGCTTGGCTTCCAGGTAAGTTTTTTGATAAGAGGTTCCCCTTGTGTCCATGCATTAATGTACTAATGCTAGTGTATTTTTCCTCATAGGGGCCGGGGTACGGAATGCCGGGGAACAGGCACCGACCTGAGATGAGAGGTGAAATCCTTGTAGAAATCAGTTAAGTCTTTAATGAGAGTTTTCTTTGGTAATGTCTTTTCATTCGCTCATTAACGCTGATGTCTCTTTTTTCCCTTAGGAGCCAGGGTCCGGAAATGCCAGGATGCGGCGCGGACCCGAAATGAGGAGGGAATGAATCAACAGGTAAATCTTAACATGGAGATTTAGCTTACCTTATTCCCTTCTCTCTCTCACCTTTTGTTCTGGTCTTTTTCTCCCTAGGCGCTGGGGCGTGACTGCGAATCCGGATGATCGCTGCTGAACATGGAGGCGCCCAGTAAAGGTGAGTGGAATGCGGCGCTGCAGCGATCAACGCGATGAGCTTTTAAATAAAAGTCTTCCTTTTCAGGATTGTCGGCGAGATGTCTCCGGGATGCGGATTTAGCAGGTAAGGACTTTTCCTTCTTCTGTTCTCTTCTTCTCTTCCTTTGCAGGTGATCCAGGATGCTGGCAGGAATGGCAGAAGCCAGGATGCAGGAGCAGACACGGTGAGCATCCAGCTGCTAGATGCAGAACAACGCGAAGCACGTGTGGCTGTTCGGGTGGGGTTTAAATAACCTTGGAAGACGTTCCAGGTATGTATCCTTCCTCCAATCAGGTATGTATCCTTCCCCGACCACGCCCGGATGGTAAATTAGTCCCACAGGTAAAGTAGTTCCTTTCAGGCCTCAAGGAGGCCGGGATCCTGCAGCATGGTCTGCATCAGGTAAGTGCACCCAAGCACATCCATAATGAGCCTGGCGCCTATGGCGCCAGTACTGATGTCTTTTATGAGCCTGGCGCCATAGGCGCCAGGACACTGTTCAAAGGGCCCCTATATGGGGTTGCTGGGTCCTTCCTTGGGGACTGGATGTCCGTTTTCGGGGAAGCAGATCTTGAACCGGCTCCCCGGGAGCGGGCATCATGACAGCACCCCCCCCCAAGGCCCCTCCCAAGGTTGTTCCCTCCGGGGGTTTTGGTTTGTCTGGGAAGAGTCGGTGGAATTTCCTGACTAATCGAGGTACATGCACATGGTCGCTGGGTTCCCGCGACCTCTCCTGAGGTCTGTACCCCTTCCAATCAATTAGGTAGAACAGTTTTGACCTAAACATTTTTGAGTCTAAAATGTTCTTCACTTTGAATTCGGGCTCCCCATCTATTAGAATAGGTTCTGGAGGTTTGAGTAGTCGGGTTCCAGGTACCACTGGTTTCAGAAGTGACAAATGAAAAACAGGGTGAATTTGCATACTAGCTGGTAAATCAAGTTTAACAGCCACTGGGTTAATTATTGCCGTAATAGAATAAGGTCCCAGATATTTTGGGTTAAAAGTTCGAGGCCCTATGAGTGGTAAATGTCTGGTAGCTAACCACACTTGATCCCCAATCTGATACGGAGGTGCTTCACTCCGATGTAGATCAGCATTCTCCTGGTGTTTTCTCTTGGCTTGTTGTAAATGCGTAGTTGCCTCTTTGAAGGCTTGGGTAATTGTAGAATGCAGATGTTCTACTGCAGGCATTCCGAGGTTCTGAGGTGAGTCAAGGTTTGAGGTTCGAGGGTGATGCCCAAACAAAGTATAAAAAGGACTGTGGCCAGTTCCAGAGTGTACCGAATTATTATATGCGTATTCGGCTATCCAAAGAATGTCTTTCCAGTTGCTTTCAGATTGCTGTAACATACACCGTAAGTATTGCTCAAGGGTCTAATTTGTCCTCTCGGTCTGACCATCGGTCTGAGGGTGGTGACTGGTCGATAATCTTACGTCGATCTGCGCCATTTGACAACATTTGCGCCAGAAGTGGGAAATGAATTGGCTTCCCCGGTCAGAGATTAGTATAGATGGGAATCCATGTAGCCGAACAATATTTTCGAGGAATTCTTTGGCTAGGACAGAAGCTGAAGGTAAACCTTTCAAAGGAATAAAGTGGGCCATTTTAGAAAACAAATCGACAATTACCAGAATAGTATTGTACCCCGAACAAGGAGGCAGGTCCGTAGTAAAATCCATTGATAGGGTGTGCCAGGGTGCTGGCGGTATGAGGTTGAAGGAGACCGGCTAGTCTTTTCTTTTGACTTTTATTTTGGGCGCAAACACCACAGGACATCACAAAAGATTTAACATCTTTTCGCCAAGAGGGCCACCAAAATTGTCGTTTCACCTTTTCCTCTGTCTTGGCAATACCGGGGTGTCCCTCTATTAATGCATCATGATAACCGGAAATAACTAGTTTGTGTAATTCCTTATGTGGCAGGAATAAGCGTCCTTGAAAATAAGGTAAACCATTATCTATGGTAAAGTCTGATCCCTTTTGTATCCAATCCTGTAAGGTTGTAGGATCCAGGAGTTGTTTCACTCTGGCTTGAATGTCTTCAAGCGTCTGTAACGAAGTCATGCCTAGAATCCTCTGTTCGGGAATTATTGGTACTGGTTCTGAGTTTGTATCAGATTCTCCCATTCCAATTCGGGAGAAGGCGTCTGCTTTGCCATTCTTGCAGCCAGGGCGATAGGTAATCACAAAATCAAATTCAGCGAAAAACAAAGCCCATCGGAGCTGCCGTGATGACTGAGCCTTGGCGGTTTTCAAATACTGTAAATTCCGGTGATCAGTGATCACTGTGATGGTATGTCGAGCGCCAAGCAGATAATGCCGCCAGGCTTTAAAAGCGGACTTAATGGCTAACAGTTCTTTGTCCGTGATTGCATAATTAACCTCGGGTGCCGAGAATTTTCTGGACCAAAATGCTACAGATGCAGTTGGTTGGTTTCGGGATCTCTTTGGCACAGGACAGCTCCCATGGCTAGGCTGGATGCGTCAGTCTCGACGACATAAGGGAGATCTGGACGCGGGTGTTTCAATATAGGTGCGGAGGTAAACTTAGCTTTTAAATCCTGAAAGGCCTGCTCGGCTTCTTCAGACCATTCAAAACGTTTATTTTTCCTCAAGAGTGCAGTAATGGGTTGTACCACGCGTGAAAATTCCGGGATAAACCTGCGATAGAAATTGGCAAAGCCGAGCATGCTTTGAACCCCTGTTACAGAGCTAGGTGATGGCCATTTGAGGATGGCATCCACTTTTCTTGAGTCCATTCGGACTCCTTTGGGTGTCAGGATGAAACCTAGAAACTCGACTTCTGTGGTATGGAAAACACATTTCTCCAATTTAGCAAATAGTTTGTGTTGGCGCATTTTTTCAAGTACTGCCCGGACGTGTTTTCTGTGATCAGATTCCGAAGAGGAGTACACCAGAATGTCATCGATATATACGACAACACAAACATCGATGAGTTCCCGAAGGACATCATTCATGAAGTATTGGAAGGCAGCCAGCGCGTTACACAATCCGAAAGGCATCACCTGGTACTCGAATAATCCGTATTTAGTACGGAAGGCAGTTTTCCATTCGTCGCCTTCTTTAACTCGTACCAGATGATAAGCCCCCCGGAGATCTAACTTGGTGTATATGCAAGCGTCCTTCACCTGGTCAAGGAGTTCAGGGATCAGAGGCAGAGGATAACGGTTTTTAACCGTTATCTGGTTCAATGCGCGGTAATCGATACAAGTTCTAAGGTCACCTTCTTTTTTGGGCACGAAGAACAAATCCGAGGATGCCGGGGACTTTGACGGGCGAATAAAACCATTAGCTAGGTATTGATCCAAATATTGTCTCAAATGCAGATTCTCAGGTTCGGTAAGGGCATAAATCCTGCTACAAGGGGGTTGTGCACCGGGCACCAGATCGATTTGGCAATCGTACGATCTGTGAGGAGGTAGCGTGTTGGCATGTTCCTTTTGGAAGACGTCCTGAAAGTCTTGGTATTCCGGAGGTAGTTGCATGGAGGCAGAGGTTACAGATGCTAGATTAATCTTCAGGTTTTCTGGGTAGCAGGTTTGTGTACAATCCTGGAAGGTTATTCTCTTAGCTCGCCAATCAATTCGAGGATTATGTGTCTCTAACCAAGGGATTCCAAGAATAACCTGAAACTGTGGAGCCTTGATTACATCAAACACAACACCCTCCCGATGGCCGTCGGGACCAATAAGAGTGACCTCAGTAGTGGAATGTGTTACCGGTCCAGAGGCAATTTCAGTTCCATCGACTGTGGTGATGACATCTTTGCTGGTTTTAGGACGGAGAGGGAGGTTAATCCTAGAGACAAATTCACGATCCACATAGTTTCCAATAGCCCCACTATCGATGTATGCCTTTATTGCATGCAACCGCTTAGGCTGTTCTGGATCTACGAGAACCATTGGCACAATGAAATGCGAGGTCTGAGAGTTAGTTTTCAAGCTCGGCAAGCGGACCCCTACACTTGTCGGGCGGAGTCTTTTCCCGAAACAGAGTCTTCATGGTTTTTATTAGCGGTTCCTACCGCCTTTCGGGGCGGTTTTGCCGGGCAATCTCGTAGAAAGTGTCCAGAATTCCCACAATAAAGACATAATTTTAACTGCTGCCTCCTTTCACGTTCCTTTTGAGTTAAGGGTCCTTTAACCCCTCCAATTTGCATAGGCTCAGAGACATCAACTCCCCTGGGATTAGCATGGGTCTTGACCAATACCCGGGTCTCAAACCTGGACCGATCTGCTTTTCTTTTTTGAAGTCTGTGATCCAATTGGACCACTAAGTCTATTTACTCTGTGCATTCTTGGGGCGGATTTACAACTTGGGCCAAGACATCTTTAAGTTCTCCGCGTAGGCCTCGATAAAACAACGTGACTCTTTTATCCTCTGGCCATCTCGTTTCCACAATTAGTCTATTAAAGGTTGCAATATAGGATAGGAGGTCCTGATTGCCCTGTCACAGGGATAGAAGTTCGTCATCCAGAGCCTGCCCCTGAGAGTGTCGAGCAAATAACCTTTCCATGCTTGCTTGAAACCTTTGAAAATCACGGAGAATCGGGTCATCTTGAGTAACCAGTGGAACTGACCAATCGGCAGCGCAGCCGCTGAGATATGACAATACAAAGGGTATCTTGGTCTGATCATTAGAGAAGGCCCCAGGTCTGCATAGGAAGTGCAAACAACACTGATTCATGAATACGGCAAATCGTTTGGGGTCCCCAGCAAAGCGTTCGGGTGGGGCCAGCGGCATGTTTCCAGGTATATTAATCTGCACAGGGTTACTGGAAACCACAGGAGCGGGGTTCCCTCCGGAACCGGGTAGAGGAGTTTGCCCAGCTTGACCTTGCAAAAGCTGTCTGGCCAGGTCATCATTTCTTTCCTTTGATATTATTAATTCCCCCCTGAGGGCATTAGTCTCTTGACGAGCGGCATGTACTTCGGCCCGTAATTCCCCCAGTAATTGGGCCAACTGATCAGTCTCAGAACTTTCCATAGCGCCTGGGTGGGAATTTGTAGGAAGGCTTTGCATTATGTAACGCTCACCTGACTCCCACGGAGGCGCTGGCCTGGTTCGCGCTGCTGTGACCTCTTCTAAGGTGATGCGCAGGGTTTCGGAATACGGACTGGACCGGGCCCCCAAATCTGGCTTGTCTGGCTCGCTTCTGTAGGCGAAAATAGGGGATTAACTGTCTGCGGGGTAATGCAATCAGCCTCCCACTTTCCCCTCTCACCCTCCTCGAAACCCTTCTGTGATTCCTCGCAGCGTCTCACCTTAGGGTCTGGAAGGACGAGCTCTCCATCCTGCTTCTGATGCAGGGGCGCGTTGGTATCCAGTTACTTCACTGGATTTTCGGATTGGTGAGAACCAAACTTGCTTGGCTTCCAGGTAAGTTTTTTGATAAGAGGTTCCCCTTGTGTCCATGCATTAATGTACTAATGCTAGTGTCTTTTTCCCCATAGGGGCCGGGGTACGGAATGCCGGGGAACAGGCACCGACCCGAGATGAGAGGTGAAATCCTTGTAGAAATCAGGTAAGTCTTTAATGAGCGTTTTTTTTTGGTAATGTCTTTTCATTCGCTCATTAACGCTGATGTCTCTTTTTCCCCTTAGGGGCTGGGGTCCGGAAATGCCAGGATGCGGCGCGGACCCGAAATGAGGAGGGAATGAATCAACAGGTAAGTCTTAACATGGAGATTTAGCTTTCCTTATTCCCTTCTCTCTCTCACCTTTTGTTCTGGTCTTTTTCTCCCTAGGCGCTGAGGCGTGACTGCGAATCCGGATGATCGCTGCTGAACATGGAGGCGCCCAGTAAAGGTGAGTGGAATGCGGCGCTGCAGCGATCGACGCAATGAGCTTTTAAATAAAAGTCTTCCTTTTCAGGATTGTCGACGAGATGTCTCCGGGATGCGGATTTAGCAGGTAAGGACTTTTTCTTCTTCTGTTCTCTTCTTCTCTTCCTTTGCAGGTGATCCAGGATGCTGGCAGGCGTGGCAGAAGTCAGGTTGCAGGAGCAGACACGGTGAGCGTCCAGCTTCTAGATGCAGAACAACGCGAAGCACATGTGGCTGTTCGGGTGGGGTTTAAATAGCCTTGGAAGAAGTTCCAGGTATGTATCCTTCCTCCAATCAGGTATGTATCCTTCCCCGACCACGCCCGGATGGTAAATTAGTCCCACAGGTAAAGTAGTTCCTTTCAGGCCTCAAGGAGGCCGGGATCCTGCAGCATGGTCTGCATCAGGTAAGTGCACCCAAGCACATCCATAATGAGCCTGGCGCCTATGGCGCCAGGACTGATGTCTTTTATGAGCCTGGCGCCATAGGCGCCAGGACACTGTCCAAAGGGCCCCTATATGGGGTTGCTGGGTCCTTCCTTGGGGACTGAATGTCCGCTTTCGGGGACGCAGGGCTTGAACCGGCTCCCCGGGAGCGGGCATCATGACAAGTCTGAAACTTTATTAATGCCCGCCCCGTTTTATCCTTTCCTATAGGTGCCAAGATGCTGGAGTTGACACCACTTAATGTTAATATTCAATCAGATAGCAGTAGGAATAAGATAAGTGTCACTCGAGCATATAGTTAAAACTGATGTCTTTATTGCAATGTTCTTTACAATAACAATGTTTGGTTTAGGGATTTATTGGGGTGCTACTTTTATCTGGGGGCCCATCTAAAAGTAGGCGCAAGGGGGTGAAATGGAAGGGAGGCAGCAATATGTCTTTAAATCTAACGAGTCTGCATACAAATGTGACCAGAGTGACCCCAGAAATTGTATTATTTATGGATAATGGAACTGAAAGTATGTTTGATGCACTGAATGTTATGCTGCCACCGCCCACCATGTTTACAGGTCCACAAGTTACTTCATAACCTAACATAGTATATACCTCAGTGCTTGATTAAATATCTTATAGGGTACCCACCCCTGTGCCCAATATGATATTGAACTCCTCCTCCAGTATGATGTATAAGCTAGCAAATGTAACCACTGATATGAATGTAAATACTGGTATAGTATGCCACGTTTAGGGTCAGTCGCTACTAATATTGCATGTAATAGCTCACAGTCCACACTGTGCAGAAGCTTAATGGTTAATTTGTTGCCTGCAAACATACAAAGATCACTGTGTAATAATGATAGACTGTGCAAAGGTTTAACAGGGAAAAGGCAATCTCTTTTGCGTAATAGAAGGAAGAAAAGACAGACTCGCCAATACGGATACGATGCCTATCATGTTTTAGGACTTGGGGCCTCATTACGAGGTTGGAGGTAATGGAAAACGGTGCCGGTACTGGCACCGCATACCGCTCCGGGCTATTCCAACTCAAGAACCCGGTATTAGCGGCACCGCTGATACCACGCTCCCCCCTACCGGCATGCGTGCGGCCACGCAGCCCTTCAGGCCGGCAATACCTGGATGCCGCTAACAGGAAGACATCACAAGTCAAGCGGACATGCAAATACCGGCATCTTGAAGGCGCTAATAAGGGATACCGGGAAGTCAGCAATACCGGCATTGCGAACCACCCGCAAACAGCTATCTGCAGTGTTCCCAACTGCCACAGGTGCACACAATCAGCACAGGTGGAGGCAATGGAGCCTGGCTCAGCACAAAAGGAGCACACCCACACACCACACCCCTTTCCACACCAAAATAATTCCACTTGTAGTAACAATACTGGGGCTGGAAGACATGCTTGCATTGCTACACCAGCAACAACAACAACAACAGCAGACACCACAGAGGAGACACAGGAGGAGAAGGAGGGTGAGACAGGCCCAGCAAGCCCCACCGGTGCAGCCAGTGGTACCATGCAGGCAGCCCCCAAACCCTTGCATCAGAGCCAGTCCATTCAACCTAACCCCTGAGCAGATCCACGCCCTGTACCGTCTGGACAGGGACACCATCACCACCATTGTGGACATGATACACGACGACATTGTCAGCCTTATTGAAATACGCACCGCCATCCCCCCTCTACTGAAAGTAGTGTCTGTGCTCCACTTCCTGGCCATAGGCACCTACCAGCACACAGTGGGGCAGATGCATGGCATATCACAACCCTTATTTTCTTGAATGTTGAACCAAGTGCTGGATGCCCTCCTGGAGCAGTCAAGGAACTACATATCCCTACCACAGACTGCCCAGGAGACATTTGACACGAAAGTGGGCTTCCATGCACTGGCAGGCATGCGAAATTGTATTGGTGCACTTGACTGCATCCATGTGGAATTGGTGGTCTTGCATGCAACGGGGGTGGTGCACCACAACCGTAAGCTATATCACTCCATCAATGCACAGATGGTATGTGACTCCAGCAAGATCATCACACATTGTTGTGCCCGATTCCCCGGATCAACTCATGACTCAGTGGTCCTGCGCAACTCCACACTACCACGCTACATGGAGCGACATGTAGGACGACGTGCCTGGCTGCTTGGTAAGTTGCATGACAGTGTAATGTGGGGAGAGATGCACACACCACCATGGTGTCATTGTTGTGGTGACTGCACAATGTCTACATCCCAAAACACTGTGCCGCAAAGCATCCCAAACTGAACATGACAACTAATCCCCATAGGAATGATGGAAGCTGCACACCAAGCACAACATGCCAGACTTCCTGCCGCCCCAGATCCCGCTACACGTTCACCACCCATCATCAGTCCTCACCCTCCGTAACACAATCCAGCAACATGCTGTGAGTATGCACAATGTAAATGTCTGCAGCAAATCATTACACAGGACAAGCATCTATGAGAGTGCACAAATCAAAACCACCAAGGGAATCCACTGATTGTCACAGGGCCACCATCACAGTAGCGCAGCATGTCAACATGGGAATAATAAGGGCTGAATGTGAAATAATGCAGAGACTACTGCCAACGCTGCCAGTAAGTAAATCATACTGAACGCAACACATCACATATTTAATACAAACACAGCGGTATACTTCCACAGTGCATGACCAACATCAAGGCAGCACACACCGTGTATCATGTTGAAGACGCAATCCACAACATAAGACCATGGCACAGCACACATTGTGGCAAGGTAAAAAGTGTGCATACAACCAGAGACATGTGCATGTGTACCACAAATATCTACAGGCAAATGTGATGAGTACAGCTGTCCATCATGATTTGACTGACACATACCTTATTTTACACCCATGCAGGTGATAGTGGCTATCCCTTGAAGCCATGGCTCCTCACCCCTGTCCAGAACCCACAGAACTGGCACGAAGAGGACTACAATCGTGCCCATACCCGTACCCGTGTGGTCATCGAGCAGACCTTTGGCTTGTTGAAGGTAGGTTTTCGCTGTCTCAACCGGTTGGGTGGCGCACTCCTCTACAGGCATGAGAAGGTGGCCAAGATCATCATGGCATGTGTCATGCTGCACAACATGTGCATCAGACGGAACGTGCCCCTGCCCCCTGACATTGAACAGCAACCACCAGGTGATGATGATGAAGAAGATGATGAGGATGTAGGTGCACATCATTGCAGTGGCGATGCACAGGAGGGACGTGCCGTGTGCCAGTCTGTGATTGGCCAATATTTCTGAGACACATGGGTGCAGAGGGTGCCATGAAAGTGGAAGTGAGGGCACTGAGTGTGGAAGTACATGGACACTATGCACTGTAAACCAATAAATGACACGTACACAATAAAGAATGTCCACTCAAGTATTTTTCTGGTACACAACAGGTGTATTAAACTGTAAAAGGTAAAACGTGCTCATACCCTCCACCTCTCCCCTCCCCCCACAACTCCCCCACACACCCTCTCCCCACAACTCCCCCACACACCCTCTCCCCATAACTCCCCCACACACCCACTGAAAGGGCCCCATCGGCCACTGGCTCCTGTTCAGTGCATACAGTTGTTGTGGGGACTGTGGCAGTGGCAGTGGTCCTTAGACGCCCCAGTGACGTGACATCCTGTGCTGCCTTTCCCTTTTGTGGCAGTTGTGGCTTGCCTGGGCCTTTTGATGTTGAAGGCCCGTTGACTTCTTCCCTGCCCCTGGCCTTCTTCTTTGGAGTTGTTGCCTGCGCCGCTGAGTCGCGGGCCTCGCTGTCAGGATCTGAGCCTGTGGGGGACCGAGAGAGGGAGGGCATCAGTGATGGTTGTACATGCATCATTCATACATTGGTATTATTGCTGTTCTACACATTAGTGGGGATTAGGTATTGGAGTTTTCACATTCCGGTTGCTTGCTATATGGGGGGAGCATGCATGCATTTGTCAGGGTCACACATGTTTGAGGTGGTGTATGCTGTGTGACATGCATTTCTATTGTGGACTGCGTGCAGTGTGACTAATGCCGTTTCCATGTTTGTGGGGTGTGTCTCAGGTATGGCATTGGCGTGCTGCATGCATGTGGATGTGTCAGTGCTGAGGACGGCATCTAGGCAGGGATGTGACCATGCGTCTGTAATGGACCATGCATCGCCTCATGGCACGGTTGCATTGGTGGTCTATCATCATACTTTGCACTACAGTGTTTTCTTGGGACACTCACCTCCATCTGTGGATGATGTGGTGCCATGTTCCATCTCGCTCACCCCTTCTATGGACTCAATGCCGATAGTGCTGGCGCACATTTCCTCCCATCGACTGAGTTTAATAGGTGAGCTAGGGGCACTGCCAGTAGCCAGGCCCTGGCTCTGGTTGGCCGACATGATGTTTCGCACTCTGAGGCGCAGGTCGTCCCACCGTTTGCGCATGCCTTTCACTGTGCGGGGGGTGTTCCCAACTGCACTCACTTTACGGGCTACTTCTTCCCAGATCTCTTTTTTCTTGAGCTGGGCTGCTCTCTTGAGGTCATTCTCAAAGATGACCTCAGCATTTTCTGCCAGCGTGTCTGCTAGCATTGTGAGCTCGTCCTCCGAAAACCGCTCCTTACGCTGGCGGGATGCCCCTTTTTTCACTGCCTTTGGCATGATGCTGGTGTTGTAGATGTTTTTCCTCTGTCTGAATGACACTCCATGTCCTGTGCAGTGAGGATGGCAATGGATTGTGTTTTTAAAGATGGCCGCCGTGCCCTTTCCGGTTCCGGCGTGATGACGTTACTTCCGGTCACCACTAATAGCGGTGACCGCTATTGCCATATCCTTTGATGCTGGGCCCGTTGTTTAGAGTTAGACGGCGGCGGTAGTGCTGTCTGTGTTTCCAACGATGCCGCTAAGGGGCTTTTTCGGGACTTTAGCGGCATGCCGGTAATGTCGTTGCCGGCATGCCGCTAAGCTTGTGCACGTGACCGCGTAATAGGCTACTGTTAGCGGCATCTTTCCAACACTGACACAGTATTTACTCCATGCCGGTAATTATTATTTTTTACCTCCATCCTCGTAATGAGGCCCTAGATAAAGTGGATAGTCCAACAGTTGGTATTCAGATATGAATGCCACGGGAAGGCTAACAACCAATGGAAGTTGCTATGTGTGTTCTTTAATACCGCATGCGTATTGTGCACCCAAAGTTTTAGTGCCTCAAGTAGCACCCTTAGTAGAGTCACAATGTCTCATCCACCTCGCACTATGTAGAATAAAGAACACCTTTCAGGTACACACAGTAAATCTGGAGCTCCACCCGCCAGATGAGAGGATTTGCAAAAAGGGATCGAAAAGCTCAAAATGTTTCAAATTTCCAGTCCTGGCCATTAAGGGCACAAGTTTCACGGAAAACAAATGGCAAGACTCAACCTATATGCGCAAGGCTGAGGGGCTGTGTGGCCTCTCAGATGAAAGGCTGGAGTGGATGGAAAAGACATGCGCACAAATATGGACAGAGCATATCGCAAAGATGACATGGGTCTCAGCCCTTCAAAAAACGATCAAGGTCCAGCAAGAAGAGAGTTATGAACTTTGTTACTATGGGGAAGGAAAAGTGTCCATGGGTTCTAACACAATTTACAACAGAACCCTCATCATCCCTGATCTTCGGAAAGGCACTTCAGGATTAATGGACTATTACTGGGTGTGCGGCAAAAAGGCATAATTGCACCTCCCATCATCCTGGACGGGCTATTGTGCGCTTGCAATATTACATTCAGCACTGCTGGTGATACCTGAAGAGCACCTAAAG
The DNA here is from genome assembly GCF_040938575.1 of Ambystoma mexicanum. Lineage (NCBI taxonomy): Eukaryota > Metazoa > Chordata > Amphibia > Caudata > Ambystomatidae > Ambystoma > Ambystoma mexicanum. The sequence continues at coordinate 1,285,580,438 of NC_090934.1, forward strand.
GAGAGGAACAGTGCCTCCAGTTAGACAAATGGCACTTCAGCTAACAGAAGCGTCAACCCCCTTCTTTCGCATACTAGAAGCGGAGAGGAGTGATCATCTGTTCCGAAGAAAGCGTGCCTCGAACTACCTGTCTCAAGAGTCATCTGACCTACTCTCACAGATCCCCAATGAGTACAAACTTTTTAACTCAGCAAAGACATTATTTACATTATTTGCATCGCTCATACCCAGCATCCAAACAAGAGCCAATGCCAAATTGTAACAAATCGTCAGGTGGGAACTCATCCAATTGGCAAGCAACACAGAGAAGGGGTTTAACATCATCAAGTGGAACTAATAGCAGTCCGACTCAGGACAATGCAAAATCGGTATGCGCTCGACCTCCTCAAAAAGATCAGAAGATCATGTTGCACATTCGTATCTTCTTCAGATGCTGACAATGGGACACTATCACATGTGATTGCGGCAGTGCCCGAACTCGGAGTACAAATGAAAAAAGAAGGAGGTGTGCAAGAAAATGACTGGTTCAATATTGCCTTAGGCTGGGTAGCCTCACGGCTTGGAACTGCAATGGAAATGCTGATTCCCATCATCGTGTTATTCCTTCAGATTTTCTGTGTGTGCCAATTGGGACTCAGATGTTGCACAAACGCAGTTCCTGGTGGTGCGAGGATGATGGTGACTGTTGCTAATAGAAATAACAATAACAAGGTTCCTCATGATACTAAGGAAGCGCACATACAAACTGGTGAAAGTAATGAGGCCAAGTACAGTATGGTGGTAATATACCATACAGGGGATTAGGTGGACAACTACTATCATACCACTACCAAGCAGCCCCAAGATCTTGAAAATTATGGGGAAGTATGGGTCGATTTGGATGGGGATGGGGATGTATTTATATGGCCTGTACCCCAGAAGAATATGCACAAAGCGGGGAGAGTCTAAGAAGTGTGTGTAGAGCATGGATGCCCATAATTGAAAGTCCCGCATGGGAGGAAGCAAAAAGAAGGGCTAATTAATGAAAAAATGCTGGGGGGGGGGAGGGGTATTTGTTACCTTTGTAACAAAAGGGGGAGAATGTTGGGAAGGAGATGTCCTATCCAACCTCCCTCGCCTTTCCCGCAGTAAATAAATTACGTGTAGGCCAAGGGGGGAGAGACACACCCCCCCAAGGTACGTCCCCTTATGATACAACATAGAGACTCATATTCCCGAGAACTGACACCATTTAGTATTCGAGCCAACGCCATCTTTTACTAGGCCCGAAAAGCTATCCCTTTGCTGCTCGTAGCCCTCCCCTCCACAGCTTCTCTCACAGAAGGCCCAAGTCATCGCCACCCAGACCAGCTCCGTGCGAGCCTTGTTCTCACGGAAGTCCAGCCTTTTACTACTGTAATTGTTTAGTATATTTTCCACAGAATCTGCTCTCTGCAGAGCGTGAGACCGAAACAGGCCTCAGCACAAGTGCCCATCCACCTCCACTAAACTGCCTGTGCCTTCCCAATCCCCACCCCACAGTGCCTGGCGTCCAACAGCCCCGACCCCCCAATCCCTTTCATGTGATACACATCTGCCCCCCTTGCCTTGACATCCCAGGACACCCTCCACAACTCTAATCCCACACAGCCATATATTCTCCCCAAAGCAACACTTAATGAAACCCTGAATGTAGAGGTTGGAATGCCAATATATTAGTACATTTTCACTAAATTCCCCCATTCATGCAAGGGTCTGATGTTCGCCATTATTCTTGTATTATCAGTTCCTGTTATTTAGCTTAGACAGTTAGTTATGTATCGCCTGTTCACCCCGACCTTCATCACAGAGATGAGCCCAGATGACCCACGTGCCACAAGAATGACTGGGAAGCAGCAGCCAATTAGATTCTGGCATCCCCAATAGAGCAGGCTCCGCCATATGGCCCCTCCAATCAGCATTGTGATTTTTTACTATATGCAGTGATGTAACCCATGACAAAATTGTTTCTTATGATGTGCTGCCCGTGTAAGTTTGGCAGAGCGCTCTCGCGCAGCAGAGTTATTTGCTGGCATTTTTTATTATTATATAAACTTTTTCATCCTTGCAACTCATTGCTTGGTCTCATTCCCTGACGGGGTGTCTTATATTTACTTTTGCATTTTTACGAGGACACATGTATGAGTGGGGCCTTCACCAGGTTGAATCCCCCATACAAGCGACCACACCCGGTCTGAGATCTCAACGTGGTGCTGGGCGCCCTGGCCCACAAGCCATTTGAGCCTATGACATCAGTGAATATCAGACTGGTTACCATTAAGACTGCTCTCCTTGTTTGCCTTACCTCAGCACGCAGGATCAGTGAGATTCAGGCTCTAGTGGCATCAGAGCCATATACCACATTTCACCGGGCAAAGTGGTGCTAAGGACGCACCCTTCATTTTTTCCAAAGGTCGTGTCATCTTTTCACCTCAGGTGTGCACTGAGATTTTACCTGGACAGGTCTAGGATATTCTGCAAATCAGATGCGCTGTTTGTCACTTTCGGTGGGTCAAAGCCAGGTGGCCAAGCATCCAAAGGCGTAAATCGCTAGGTGGATGGTTCTGGCCATTAAGGAAGCTTTTGAGGGACAGCACATGATTTTACCAGATAACATGCACGCTCACGCGATCAGAGCCAAGGCCATGTCTTTCCAAAGACCTGTGCCATGGCAGACAATCAGCAAGGCTGTCACTTGGGCTTCTCCTTCAGCCTTCTGCAAGCACTATTGCTTCGATGCCAGTGCCAGATCAGACGCACCATTTAGCCAGGTAGTTTTAGAAAACGTGTTTTCCTAGAGGGGCAACTCTCCCCCCCAGTGCTTCATTCAGTGGTATCTCCCATACAGTATGGAGGAAAGGGGACATGACGTAGGGGTAATTATATGTTACTCACCATAGTGACTAACGTACTCCTAGTCCATAGTCCACTTTCCTCTATACGTCCCACCATCCTCCCTCTTAGAAAACCTGTGTCATTAGGCATTTGTAATATAGCCGACGCGTTAAAGGGGACTGAGGAGTGGTGCCGGTGGGCAGACTCAAGGGAGCGCTTGCTCCCAGGGGGCCGTGTACCACGTGTGACTTAATTTTAAAGGGTGATAAATTTGTTTCTGGTGAAAAAGGTTCAATTTCCCATCCCTAGCGAGGGACTCCATACAGTATGGAGTTAAAGGGGACTATGGACTAGGAGTATGTTAGTCACTACTGTGATTAACATATAATTTGCCAGCAAGGGTACCGAGGCTCAGATAGCTACCGGCCTTGTGGCCGAGGGGTCCGCGGATCCTCCCGCTCCCTTACCTCGGGGGCCATGCAGCTCTTATATTAGCCCAGTTCCCGAGGAGCTTTGCTCTGATACCGGGCTTATGCCTGCTGGGGGCACCTAAACGCAGTGATAAAGGCTCTACCGGCACCATGTCTGAGGATGAACAGCTTACCATGCCTACACCTGCTGTGCAAGGCAGCTCTGTGCCTATGCGATCAGGCAAACAGGCGGAGGCCAAAGTCAGTACATCCACGGACTCGCAGGCTGCATGTGTGGTGGTACATGACAAAATGGTGGCGCAGCCAGTCAAAATGGTGGCACGTCCAGAAGCGCACCATTCCGGCAAACCCCAGAGGCCATATTTCACTCCGTGGGTGGAATGGTCTCCCATGTCCACGCAGCAGGTCACATGGTGCACATCCTACCCAACCTCATCGGGGTAAGTGCGCTATACGGACGCGAGCTACGCCCAGAGCAGACACAGCGCAGGGAGAACGCAGCAGTACATGCCGATCCAGATGGCTGTACCGGTACAGAAGTGTGCCTCGGCAGTGTGTGAAGAACACTTTTTTGACAAATTCCTCACACTCATTAAATCGCCATAAATGAGGAACATACTCAAGGGAATCATTTAGCACATGATCCCGCCTATGCTCCTTCAGTCAACAGAGCCAGTGCAACCATCGGCTCAAGTACAGCCAATGGCTCCACTACAGCCACCGGCCCCAGTACTGTCACCAGCTCTAAGCACAGCAGTGACCTTGTCGCAGCCCACGGACACCCCGGCCCATACTCAGCCTAGCAGCATGGCCCAGTCTCTGCCTTCTGCAGTCCCCCTGCCCACGGCTTCCCCAAGTACACTGCCTTTAGACACTACGGACCTGCAGGACACAGCGGACCAGGGCAACACGGATGATGCGGAGGAGGAGGTTTCTTGCTCCTCCTTCGCAAGGGCTTTCCATGACAGATTAGTCAGGCTGGCAGAGTACCTGGGAATTTCTCAGCCACAAAAGGAGCAGCCAGAGGTGGAGGTTCTAGCGAAGTTACTGACCCTCCGCTCATCCACCAGATCGGGTAGACCATTACAAAAGGATGTGGAGCTCTGGCGAAGAAGGGCTGGACAAAACCCCATTCCACACAGCCAACCAACAAGCGGCTGGATGCCAAATACAGACAGGCAGAAGGCGATTCTCTCCTCCTGTCCGTACACCCACAGCCACACTCATCGGTCATTGCGGCAGTGTCAATGTACGCCAAACCTCAGACATCCGCATCCACTTCAGCCCTCTTAGTCAAGAAGCAAAAGGTCCTGGAGGCCTATGGAAAAAAGGTGTACTCCAAAGCCACTCTCCACTTGCAGCAAGCAAATGCAGACGCCATGTTAGCTGCCGCAAATCAGAGACTATAGAAGGAGATTGCAGAATTTCCCCGGGACCTGCCGGTTCCAATACAGGCTCATTCAATGCCGGTCTTGCAGTTGCCAAAATGGTGGCACAGGACTTAATGGAGTCATCCGTGGCTCATATCGATACAGCCTGCAGGGCCATCTCTGTGGGTACGGACATGAGGCAGACGTCTTGGCTGAAGGCCACCAGGTTTAATCCGGACGTCCAAGATTGTATCCTCAACCTCCCATATGAAGGAGGGGACTTGTTCCACTCTTCCACTGATGAAGAGTTGAACAAGAAAAAGAACAGCTCCCAGACAGCCAAATCACTGGCTATACTTGCAAAGCCAATTTTTAAGAGCGTTGGACAGGGCCAGTCGCAATCTGACAGAGGTCATACCTTTGGTGGCTTTAGGGGCTTCCAAGACTGCCGTACTAGACAGGCCGACAGGTCCCCCAGCCAACTCTGGCGCAAACAGCAGTAAACAATACACAAGGGCTTCTTCCAGTCCCACTCCCAGGCACCAGTCTCAGAGGGAAAGAAGCAATGACAGGGTCATCAAGATCCACAGCTCTTCGGTGGGGCGCAGGCTTGCTCTTCACTTTCAGTCCTGGCGGACATGGCTCGCAGACCCATGGATACTCTCAGTGTTATCCCAGGGCTTCCGCCTTCCCATACCACAATTCCCCTCTTGACCCCCCTCCCACAGATTGGGATGCCATCTCTTCTTGCAGAAATCGGCTCTCTGGTAGTGAGCGAGGCAGTAGAGGAAGACCCCCCATGCAGAGAGGCTGCTAATCTTGTATCTGTCATGATCTCTAGGGCAATGAGGGTGAGCCGGCTCAAAACCACCAAAAACCGTAGACCGAAGACAGAAAAACCTTTCTCCCAAGAGCGCGGCCTGCAGAGTACAAAATATACCTGCCAGGCCAGGGGCTTGAGCGAAAAGTCAGGAGCAGCAACAGAGCTAGAGGGAAAAGAAAACAATACCACAATGTGAGATGAACATCTCCACACTTCAGGAAAAAGCGCCACACTGGATATTGTGAAGCGTTGGTGAATTTATTCAATTGAAATAGGAGGTGCCCTATATGGATAACACGTGTTTCGACACACCAGTGTCTTTTTCAAATCAGGGCTAATGGTAGGACTAATACGTGACATAGGGGTAAAGTCATGTGACAAAATTACCAATTGTACATTTCATAGGTCATTATGAACATAAAACATAGTAAAAGCGACCCATACATAATGAACACAAAAAGCAAAAAAACAAAACAACATCATGGTGTGGTGTAATCTCAGAGATAAAGGAGGGGTGATGGGTAGGGAGGTAAGAGGTAAGTCACATTGAGAGAAAATAACCAAAAAGAAACACAAAGTGTAAGAAACCGTTATTAGCAGTTGAAACAAACAATTATAGAGTAAACATTTCTGTAGTAAATGGAGTTGTGCCCTTGGCGTCCTTACCCAAATTTCAAGTCAAAAAGTTTCAATTTAGGTGAAAGACACTGTCATGGGTTAAATCCCCCTGTAAAGAAATCATACCAAAAGTCGCAGGTTATGGGTATGTATGGTCTTGGGAGCATGAAGCTTTTAAATAGAGAGATTAAAATCTATGGAGTTTTAGTATTTTCCAATATATGCGCCAAATTCTATGGCATTTGGTATTATCAAGCCAATATAGGCGCCAGAACTATACATATACCTATCAGAAAACGAGTTATAAAATATAGCGGTGTATAAAATACAGTGCACCATTAGAATCCATCGGTGCAGAGAAACGTACAAAAGATACTGATGATACTGATAAAGTGTCATGTTAGTAACTATATGCAAATGGCTAAGTTCGAGGTCCAAAGATATATACATTCTGAACATTTGTTTAGTTATTGCGTTTCACAAAGCAGAAACACATGAGTGGCCATGCTGGAAACGTTATTGTGAAACTACATAATGCCACACACTTATTGAATAAATACACAAAGTAGTGAAAAATGTAAGAGCAAGCGCGAGCGAGTGTGCAGGTAATCAGAAAAATAACAGGGTCGGATCGCAACCGAGCGTAGAGACGCTACGAGTGCAGAAGCCTAAAGTGACATAAGATGTTCTATTAAACAGCCAACTTTGCAGAGAGACAGTATACTGCTCGAGCCTACCTCATGAAGAACTGAAGACTGCTGCCGTCCGAATCGTGCAGAACGCTGCATTCGCACAGTATACAAAGGTTGTCTTGGCAACCTGAAGTCCTACTGCCATTTCCATTCTGTCCCACTTGAAAGTCAGGCAAGACAAACGAGCGCCATGTTTTGGGCTCGTAATGGATAACGTTTTTGTAAAACACATATGAAGTGATATTTGGGTGGGCTTGGAAGGGCTTATTAGTCACTATACATTTGTGCAACATGTGTTATATATTTTAATACTTTTCTTAAGGAAATTCTCAAAAGAAAAGGGGAATGATAAATCAATAAATGGCTGTTGAGATAAACTGGAAAAGCCAAACAGTTAATAATGGAGCGAAAATACCAAAATAAAAAATGATGATGACGGGCAGGAAAAAGCACACAAAACCTATACTACGTGATATTTTGATGACAATATGTGTAATTGTTAAAAATATCCTGTTGAACTGGGATGTTAGATTTATAAATAGTCAGTGGTGAAAAAACATTAATTGTACACAGTTAGAAAAAACATTTGTCATTGCATTCATGCTACATATCAAATGTTCATAGGTCAAAAAATGCAGTCTTTAAAGAAAATACGCCATCTCATGGTCTTGGTTCAGACCAAACTCCGTCGCTCTAAATTTGTGTATGATGCGGGCTTCACACTGCCGAAGGAGTGTTTCTCTGTCTCCACCTCTCACGCCCAGGGAAGCCTGTCTGAGTCCGATGAATCTCACATCCATTTTGTCATCCAATTGATACTTGGTTTGCAATGTTGGGCAAACGGTAATGTAGAGTCAACTTTACTCATGGCATAAACATGTTCACGTATTCTGTACCTGAGTTCTCGTATAGTACTGCCAATATATATATGCTCACATTTGCAAATTATCGCATAAACAATATATTTAGTACGACAATTAATGGTGTAAGTGATCCGGAAAGTTGTTCCTCTCGAGTCCATGAAGGTCTCCGTATTTGAATGCCCTAATTTGCACATACTGCAAGATCCACATTTCCTAAATCCTCCCGATAAACCTGGTAGCCATAATTCTGGTCTCGGTGTTGGCAAATTGGGGAGCAAAGATGGACTGAGCATATTTTTTAATTTCATAATTGTCATGAGAGAACGTCGTGATGAAGCTTACTTTATTCTATTCCTCCGTTGGTGTATGATTCTTGGGTAGTAAGGTTAAATTCCTGTTGATAGTGACAGCTTTTGCTTGTGCCATATCTATGCATTTTTTGTTGTAGCCTCTTTGACCAAATCTGGGCTTCAAAAGGTTGCATTCCTGTACAAAATAATTTTCATTACTACAATTCCTCCGGGCTCTTATGAATTTCGTATGTTCATTATCACCGTTTTCAGGTGGCAACTTGTGGCAAATAGGGTTGAATTTGCCTCTGTTGGTTTACGGAAAGTTTTAGTCACAAGTTTACCATCCATCACATATATTGTGAGATCCAGGAAATCTAGACTGGTGTTACTTGATAGTCCTGAGAGTGAGATCCCTTCTGTGTTATTATTTAAGCGATCCCTGAATTCAATTAGAACTTGGTCATTCCCATTCCAAACAAGTAAAATGTCATGAATAAATCTGGTCCACAGCACAATTTTGTCTTTTGCTTGTTGATCTGTGTACACGTATTTGTCCTCAAATTTACTCATGAATAAATTCGCTAGGACTGGTGCGTATTTCACGCCCATAGCTACTCCCTGTTTTTGCTTGAAATATCTTTTGTTGAAAAGAAACATGTTGCTATCCAAGGTTATTGTAAGCATTTCTTTCAGCATAGTCACGCAGTGGTAGTATGAGGCAGTTTCCCCAAGAAAGATATAGTCTATGGTGTCAATGGCTGCTTCATGCTTAATCGAGGTATACAGGGCTCGAACATCCCATGTAACCAGTTTGAATGTATCCTTCCAATGGATCGACTCCAGTTTCTTGATGACGTCAGTAGAATCTTTACAGAAAGCTTTAGTATTTGTCAATGAATTCACCAATTTTCTCTGTGGCCCAACCAATACCACTGACAATCGGTCTTCCCTCCGGAATTTTATTAAATGCTTTGTGCACCTTGGGTAGAAAGTAAATGGTTGGGACCACAGGGTTTGAGACAGTTAAATATGCCCGTTCTTTATCAGTAATAAGGCCTTTCCTTTCCCAAGACATGATTTGCTCCAATATCTGTTTTTTAATTTGTGCAATCTGATTTGTCCTAAGCTCCTCATAACAGAGTGGGGTTGTGAGATGATTTTCGGCCATCTGTATATAGTCTGCACGATCCATAATAATAATTTTCCCCCTTTGTCGGCTCCTTTGATAACTATGGACTGGTCCATTTGCAGATTTTTCAGAGCTTTTGTCTCCTCCACAGATAATTTGTTGTATTTAGCTTTAAATCAATTTCTTGATTTGTTCTTCCTTTCAAAGAGATTATGGATGTCCGTTTGTACTACTTTTTGAAATGCATCAATCATATTGTCTTGGCCAAATTGTGGTGTGAATTTGGATCTTGACCTCAAATGTGGCGTTGGGATACTCATAGGTTGAATTTTTAAATCATGAAGTGTTTCATGTAATTCCAAATCATCTGTTTCCAGAGTTCTTAGTAGATGGATATTCTCGATATCTTGTATAGATAGTGGTGTTGGTATTTGTTTTTCTTGCCTCGGTTGATATTGCTGAACCTGGGTTGAAAATGTTTTTTTAAGTTTCAATTTCCTAATAAATTTGAAAAGATCAATCTCTGTTTGAATGTGGTCATATCTGTACATTGGGGCAAAGGAGAGACCTTTATTGAGTAATTTGATTTCATCCATAGTCAATTCTTTGGACGAGATATTCATCGCAAGGTCGTTGTCGGTTTGGTTCCTGAAGCAAGTTGGGCCCTGGCTCTTGTCAGACGTCTGTGATCTTCCAGAGCATCTGGATTTCTGCTGTCTTGAACACCCCCTCCTTACTCTCCTCCTGTAAGAACTGGTTTGGGGTTTGTTGATGGGGTTGCCTGAAAACGGACTTGTTTAGTATTAATTAGTCTGCTTCCCTTTTTAAAACGACGTATCTGGTTTAAGAAGCCTGATCCTTCGAAGTTCCATTCTGTTTCCCTTGATTCCTCTTTATCAGTCTCTGAATCTACATCAGAGCTGCTTGGTGAAGTATTAGGTGTACTCTCTTTCGAAGATGGTTGGGGTTGGGGTAGTTTGTTATATTTTTCTTGGAAAGTATATACTTTATCATCGCGATAGTCTTGTTCATCTCGATAAAATTTGCGTACTTTACGTATCTGGATTTCATCCTGATACTCCATAAGTATCTCGTGCATTTTGTTGAAGTTTTTTTCCTTAGTAGCTTCCAAAGCCTGGGTTTCCTTGATTTCTTGCGTAATAAGGTCAATTTAATCTTTTGCTCGTTTCTGTTCCCTTGTGGCGTGTTCAATCAGGATTTCTAACATTTTGGTGGAACTAATGTTGAGATTCTTTTCCCAGTCTTCCACTAAATCCTTGTCCTCATCTTTTGAGAAATCAAGGAAGATCAATATTCTGAGCCCTCGAGGTATAAATCCATGATCTAAATAGTTCTTCAGTGATATAATTTCCCAAAATTTGTCATTTTCTTTCTTCGAAATTCTCTCTAATTTAATAAACTTATATCGTAAATCCTCTCTTCTCGGTACCAAGGTTTGAAATCCATGTGTAGTTTCTCCTCGTCGGGAAAAAAGGTTACTTGCATCTTTTTCCCGATTTAAAATATATTGAGCCATAGGGTTATATAGGCAGCACAGAGAGTTGGTCCCTTTAGAAATAGGCTGTACCACAACTCCAAGGTTTTTTTGTTTGGTACCAACTAACAGGGTTAACATGTGCCTGGTTATTGTTCCAATTAGAAAAAGTGTCGCAGGTTGTGTGGAGCAAGAGTAAAAGGGGACATAAGTTACCCCGACCCCTTGAAGGAATAGTCAGATGAACTTCTCCACACTTCAGGAAAAAGCGCCACACTGGATATTGTGAAGGGTTGGTGAATTTATTCAATTGAAATAGAAGGTGCCCTATATGGATAACACGTGTTTCGACACACCAGTGTCTTTTTCAAATCAGGACTAATTTTAGAACTAATACGTGACATAGGGGTAAAGTCATGTGACAAAATAACCAATTGTACATTTCATAGGTCATTATGAACATAAAACATAGTAAAAGCGACCCATAAATTATGAACACAAAAAGCAAAAAAACAAAACAACATCATGGTGTGGTGTAATCACAGAGATAAAGGAGGGGTGATGGGTAGGGAGGTAAGAGGTAAGTAACATTGAGAGAAAATAACCAAAAATAAACACAAAGTGTAAGAAACCGTTATTAGCAGTTGAAACAAACAATTATAGAGTAAACATTTCTGTAGTAAATGAAGTTGTGCCCTTGGCGTCCTTACCCAAATTTCAAGTCATAAAGTTTCAATTTAGGTGAAACACACTGTCTTGGGTTAAATCCCCATATAAAGAAATCATACCAAAAGTCGCAGGTTATGGGTATGTATGGTCTTGGGAGCACGAAGCTTTTAAATAGAGAGATTAAATCTATGGAGTTTTAGAATTTTCCAATATATGCGCCAAAGTCTATGGCATTTGGTATTATCCAACCAATATATGCACCAGAACTATACATATACTTATCCGAAAACGAGTTATAAAATATAGCGGTGTATAAAATACAGTGCACCGTTAGAATCCATTGGTGCAGAGAAACGTACAAAAGATACTGATGATACTGATAAAGTATCATGTTAGTAACTATATGCATATGGCTAAGTTCGAGGTCCAAAGATATATACATTCTGAACATTTGTTTAGTTATTGCGTTTCACAAAGCATTTAAGCATTCAGAAACATATGAGCGGCCGTGCTGGAACACGTGTTATCCATATAGGGCACCTTCTATTTCAATTGAATAAATTCACCAACCCTTCACAATATCCAGTGTGGCGCTTTTTCCTGAAGTGTGGAGAAGTTCATCTGACTATTCCTTCAAGGGGTCGGGGTAACTTATGTCCCCTTTTACTCTTGCTCCACACAACCTGCAACACTTTTTCTAATTGGAACAATAACCAGGCGCATGGTAACCCTGTTAGTTGGTACCAAACAAAAAAACCTCGGAGTCGTGGTAATACCACAATGTGAGCAACAACCTCTGGTCCACAAACTCAACAACACCCCCTTCAGTACACCCCACTCTTACCTGCTGAGTCAAGTGATAATGTGAAGAACCTAAGTATCCACTGAAAAGACGTTGCAGAGATGAAGAACCAGGTGCCAAGAACAAGTCTCAATCCACGTGCAAAAAGTTTCAACAAACCTAACCCGAACGACACAAGGGCGCGTCTAAGAAAGTTCCAACAAATCCAAGAATAAAGGGAGCAGGGAGATCCAGATGAGCTACAGGTAGGTGACCAGGAAGGAGAATACAGCAGAGGGTCCAGAGGTCACAGGAGTGTAGCTGTGCAGCAAGTAAGTGACCGGGGTAAAAATACAGCAGAGCGTCCAGGGGTCACTGAAGTTGGAGAAAGCAGAAGGTAAGGGTTCCGCAGGTAAGTGCACAGGGAGGAAAAAACCACAGCAGAACGTACAGCATTCACTGAAATGGATGCCGAGGTGCAGGTTGTAAAAAGGAAGATGAAACCAGAGTAGTGCACATTGCTAGTTCACAAACTATATTCCGCGCGAATAGTATAGAAAGAAGTTTGTGCACGGACGTAAAGCTGAGCCAGCAACAGAAGTTTCCAATGCGTCTATCAGATTCAGGGGCTGAGAGAAACGCAGCGTCGGGAAGGAGTCCAAGGGTTCAATAACTGAGTAAACAATCAATTAGAGGAGAGAGGAACAGGGCGTCAGGAAACAGGCAAGGAACAGGCGTAAGGCACTCCTTCGAAGCAATCCAAGGATCAGTATACAAAAAGACGTAATTACAGATGCGACTTAACGTGAGTCCACAACACAGTTAAGGAGCATCGGAGGAGTGTTTCTTACCGATACTAGTAGTTTTACCATCAGGAAGCCAGGAGGCACGTCGCTTCTGCATCACGTGACCGTGCTTAGTCAAGGAATGCTGAGTAATATAGTTTCCCTCATATTTGCGCTGTAACAAGCGCCATGGCAATCCCCAGTTATTCCTGGTCCTGCCACTATACAGGGGAATCAGAAGCCGGGACATACCAGTATCTCTGCAATACAGAAGAGCCAAGCAGGCCTGCAAGTCATCCTAGATCTGTCCTTCTTAAACCTTTACCTACCCCTCCAAAAGTTCAAGATGGTTACTCCAGCACTGATAGCGGAGTCTCTGTGTGGGGGAAACTGGATGTGCTCCCTGGATCTGAAGGATGCATACCTACACGTCCCAACTTGGCAGCTCCATCGCTCCTTCCTATGGTTTTGGGTCATGGGCTTGCGCTTCCAATACAAAGTCCTTCCATTTGGGTTCAATTCAGCCCAAGGGTGTTTACGAGACTTATGTATGCGGGGGCGACATTACTCAAGTCGGAGGGCCACCATGTATACCCATATCTCGACGACTGGTTGGTTCGTGCAAAATCGCCAGCAGAGTTCGAGAATACAGCAGCCAGGCTAATGTATACGCTCTACTAACTGGGGTTCTCCATAAGCCTCAAGAAGTCGCAGCTGCAGCCTGCACAGTCCTTGACCTTCTTGGGTCTCAAATGGAAAGCAGAGATGATATTCCCCACCATGGACAAGGTTTCAGCAATCAAAGTGGCAACGGGGCATTTCCTCAGTAGGGTGTTGACTTCGGCATGGTTGTACCAGCATTTGATATGGATTATGGCAGCTTGCTTCCTGACAGTGCCTCATACCAGGCACAAAATGAGGAAGCTGCAGTTCGATTTTTAAGCCTCATGGAGCCAGGAAGCAGGTTCTCGAGCAGCATTAACCACCGTACCAATGCATCTTTGACCAGGATCTACTTTTGTGGAGGATGGACACCAATCTCATGGCTGGCAAACCATTCAGGCAGCATCGGCCGGCATAAACCATTATGACAGATTCCTCCCCCGAGGGATGGGGAGCCACCCTGGGCAACCACAGTGTGCAAAGCCTATAGTCGAGAGAGGACCAGGGCCAGCACATAAATTGGCTCGAAATTATGGCTACATGGCCAGCTCTAAAAGCTTTCCTCCCGGTTATCAACAACAGCCCAGTCTGCATTCAGACGGACAGCTTTAGCTCCATGTACTATCTCAACAAACAGGGAGGCACCAGATCACCACCCCTGTGCAGGCTAACCATCAATATATGAGAATGGGCCGTAGCGAACAACAAATGGCTCTCGGCAATCCACCTTCCGGGGGAGTACAACCTACAGGTGGACTGGCTCAGCAGAGTGGGTGTTGACAACTACGAGTGGCAGCTGAACGAGGGGGCCCTGAAGGAGATCTTCAACAAGTGGGAACAACCCCAGATAGACCTATTTGCCACCATGCACAACAGGAGGTGTCAGCAGTTCGTATCCTGGATGGGACAGGGCAAAGGATCACTGGGAGATGCCTTGCAGCTTCAGTGGGACGGCATGTGGGCATATGCATTCCCACTAACTCGGCTGATTCACAAGTTCATCTGCAAGGTCAAAGAGGCCCATCGACTGCACCCCATTTTGACAGCTCCACAGTGGCCTGCCTGACCATGGTTCTCGGAGCTCTTGCGGCTGTCGAATCAACCATCAGTTCCCCTTCCTGAGGGGGCGAATCCACTATTATCCCAGCAAGGGGGGGGGGGCGGTAATGCACCTCTCCCCCAGAGATTATAACCCTAGCAGCCTGGTTCCTGAGCACATAACCTTGCAGCACTTCCATTTGTCGCAGGAGAAGCATGAGATCATCCAAAGGGGAAGGAGCACTTTCACTTGGAATCAATACAGAAGCAAAAGTACCAGGTTCTGCCTCTGGGCCAGGGAAAAGGACGTAGACCCTTTGGTGTGCACCCTCAATCACATGCTCTCCTTCTCTGCACATCTGGCACAGTCGGGGGTGGAGGTTGACACATGCCGCACCTACTGGCAGCCATAGGTGTGTACAAAAATTCCAGCAGTAATGTTTTCTCCACCTCCAACCCTGTGGTCAAAAAACATCTGGCGCATAAACCATTCAAGCCCATGGCATCTGTAGACATCAGATTGGTCACTATTTAGACAGCGCTCCTCGTGGGCCTTACCTCGGTGCACAGGATCGGTGAAATTCAGGCCCTGGTGGCATCAGAGCCATATACTGCTTTCCATCGGGACAAGTTGGTTCTCCGGACACACCTCTCATTTCTCCCAAAAGTGGTGTTGCCTTTTCACCTCAATGAAGAAATAGTCCTTCCAACTTTCTTTCCAAATTTGAAAGATGAAGCAGAAAAGTTATTACATTGTCTCGACGCCAGGAGAGTCCTGAGATTCTACGTGGACAAGTCGGATGCCTTGTTTATCACATCCGGCGGGTCAAAATCAGGGTGTCGGGCCTCAATAGCCACTTGTATGGTCATATCATCCAGGAACCCTACAAAGGGCAGCGCATGCATGCTCATGCTGTCAGAGCAAGGCACCAGCAGTGGCCTTCCAAAGACACGTGCCATAGCAAACAATCAGCAGGGGGGCCACTTGAGCTCACCCTCAGCCTTCTGAAAGCATTATTGCTTAGACGCCAGTGCTAGATCAGAGGCGACCTTTGGCCGGCGGGCCTGGAAAACGTGTTCTCTTAGGGGTTGCAAGGTCTCTCCTCCACGGGGCTTCAATCAGTGGTAATCACCCATACAGTATGGAGGAAAGGGGATAGGCCGTAGGAGTAATTACAAGTTACTCACTGTACTGACTAACATACCTAGTAAAATGAACAATAGTAAAACAATATGAAATGTCAAACCTAGGTCTCTGTACGTATGCTGGACAGTATAAAAGATAACTATAGCGCCATCACCTCATGACAATATGTCCAATATGATCGCTATCTCCCACCAAAAGATGGTGAAGAATACAATACACGCTTCCATGGCCCACATGGCATCTGCCGAGGACATCCCCAAAAGAAAAGTTGCTTTTAAGGCGTTCAACCAAAGGTTCTGGAGTGAAAGGAAGCTAGACATTGTCTAAACTCCCTTGGTGTATTTGACCAAGCCCCCACTATCTATTTAGTCTTTACAATATTACATTTTAGTATTATGTAGTCCCAAAACAAACTATTTTCCACAAAGTTTTTAACGTATCTCGGTATTGATTCCTGATCCCGTATATATTCCACAAATAACACTGCATCATTTTTTGTGGCCAAGCTAACAAGTAATTGTTCTTGACTCTGCTCCACTAATATGTCTTTCATGTACTTTTTGTATTATCTAAGCAGCCAACCCAAGGTGTGCTCTGGTGGCAGGGAAAGCCATTGAGCTGCCGTTGACCAGATTTTCATTAAGTTGCTAGATGGCATAAGTTTTGCTCTGGAGAAAATTACTTCATGCATAAACCCATCAGTGTATTAGCTGGGGCATTTGCCGGTTTCCAAAGCAGAGTTGAACAACAAAGATGTAACTTTACTTGAATTGGCACAACATTACATTTCAAGTAAATAAATTTGATCACGGTTTGGGGGGGTAATCTCAGTAGTCTCTTTAATAAAGTACGCTCCAGTTAAAAGGTCTCAAGGAGGTTTGCGAATGCCCAAGTTTCAACCCTGTACAAAATAACGGATAGAATGTTAGCGTTCTACATTTGGATCAATGCCACAGAAAGGATCCCCCACCCTTGCGAGCGAGGGAACCAACAGAGCTGGCTATTATAGCAGTTTTTAGGTTTACTTTTTCAAAATGCTGTACTCCACGCAATTTGTTGTCCAAATTAATACCTAAATATACTCATAAACTACTAAAACTGCTACCCTGTACAACGCCCATCTCACCTTTTTTGCAATTGTATGTGTTGTGCTAAAAACAATAATTTTTGTTTTGGCAATGTTCACAATTAATGAGTTATGGTAAGTTTACATTTTAGGTTGTTCAAGGACAATTGCAAGCCTCCTGGGGTTAAGTCCAGTAGGATGAGATCGTTCGCGGAGCCCATCCAATGCAGTTGAGTGTTACCTAGTTTCGGGGAATAGAAAGAGGGTTAACAATGGTGTCTCCCAAGTCGGACAGAGACAAATTAAACAGCATAGGTGCTAAAATGTAGCCTTACTTAAAACCTTTTTGAGTCAGTATCTAGTAAGTTGTCCTACCAAATTGGTCAAAGTGGACCTTCACCCTAGTGTGATGGTGCAAGTGGATGATCACTTTTAATAAACCTAGGGCGATGTCCCAGTCACGCAGCTTTCTCCATAACATGCATCTGTCAACAGTATCAAATGCGGCACTGATGCCAATAAAAGCCACGAATGCCAGTGTTTTGCTTATCATCCACATCTTGTTTAGAATGGTAATCATGGCCAAACTGTTGACATTGGTATTTGTGCCCTTACGAAATCCGGTTTGGTTGAACGGATGATATTATGTGTCTCTACCCATTCTTCAAGCTCAGCCAGAAGAACTCAAGCAAAGATCTTTGCCGGAGCATCGAACATTGCTAGTAAGTAATAGTCGTGTGGATCAGCGTGATTTCCTTTTTTTAAAAACTGGAACAATTATGCTGTCCCACCAAGATGTAGATATAAATTGAGTCGCACTGATCCAACGAAAAAGCCAGTGCATAGCATTTGCCCAAGCTAAAAGATCGGTCTTAATTAGCATACTACAAATCCCATCTAGGGCAGTGGCCCTGGAGGATTTATTGGCCATTATGGTGCTATAAATGTCATAAATACTTTCCAAAAATGTCCAACTAGTGACAATCAGCCACAATGGAGATTTCCACCTCAACCCCACTGAAAATCAGCTCCACGTGGGATACCCAGTTCATCTCCGAGACACCATTGATGTCTCTGGTCTTTAAAAAATTGCTATTTATAATCTTCCAAAACATAGTAGGGTTTTTAGTAAGAGACAAGTATACCAGTGCGTGCCTATTTTGAATAAGTATTTTTGATGGCTTTTGCCTAACAGGCATGTTGTAACAAATCTAAATTCAAATTAGCCAAGGCTCGCAGCTCTCACTGTAGGACACTTTTTTTCTCTTTAATATCTTTATTAAATATGCGTCAGTGAGATTTATTGAAACCAATACCAGCCCTACGATAGTAGTTGGGCATTACTATGGATCAGTTTTTAATCTTCTCCATATAAGGTTCATAGAGAATTATACTTGTAGCTGCGGCTTGATTAGTGAGTTTTACTTCAATGGATGAGCTAGCCCTCGAATAAGCGTTGAATGTTTCAAGAGCCACAGCTGACACCTGCCCTATGCTACTGTCGTTCCAGGAGATCCGATTCTATGGTGCATTAATATTCAAACACCCATTGGAGCTAGGACTAAAATGCTCAGATTTCAAATTCAGGCAAGCTGCTAAGGGAAAGTGATCACTTTTGTAACGTTGGCAAACGCACATATCTCTAATCAAAGAAGGGGAGTTGGCAACATAAATGTAGTTAAGTATGCTACTGCTTTTGTTCCCTATTGTTCCCTCTGTGAATTTTGGAGGAATGTCAGAGGGATAAGCACTATTTACCATGGAGATGCCAGCTGAATACAACAAGCTAGCCCAGCTATTTTCCCGTTGACAGGCCGTATCTAAGCTAATGGCCAGCAAAGGAGACGAGAGTAGATCCAATTCTCCCACCATGAGGTGGAGAGCTTGTGGAATCCTTGCATTAAAATCCCCACAAATAAGAACAGAGGTGCTTCCCTCCAGATTATTTATTATAACCTCTGTGTCCTTTGTTACCGCAGCATGATATCTCTTGTAGGGGGGGCGTATATACTAACAATAAGGATGTCTTTCCTGTACATGTGAGCAAGTTTCTGTGGGAGAATTACTCTACCAATAAGGACGTACTCGGATGCACAGGGGACTTCCACTAGACTCAATAGGTTCTTGGTGCCCAATGCTAATCCTCCCTTCAGGCGGCCCCTGGGCCCTTGGGGGCTAAGCGAGTAATCATGTTCCACCCGTCAATCACAAAAGATTTCTTGAGCCAAGTCTCCTGAAGTGCAATCACATTAAATCTGTGAATGTGTGTCCAACAAGCCACCCTGTTCAAACAAATCACAATGACCACGAGTATTCCAAATTAAAAACATCAAAGAAGAGCTAAAATCGCTGCTAGGTTCATGGTAGCCCATGCCGCTCCACCATACTCACTAACCATGCCCAATGGAACACATTCCCCCTTAACCCATTTTCAGAATGAGATCCCTTCAATGGGCCCTCAGAACTCAGTGGTCCCAATTCTCGGGGGAATATGTCAGATCTTCTGCAAGTCCCGAGCGCAATTGCTCAGGATCTATCATGGTGGGCTTGCAACGACAACATCCTAAAGGGAGAATCTTTTTGGCAACCATGGCCGGAGATAACAGTAGTGACGGACGCCTCACTCACGGGGTGGGGAGCTCACACCAATGATCTGAAAATCAGCGGACGTTGGTCTCCATCGGAGTCCAAACTACACATCAACCTATTGGAGCTGAGGGCAATCAGGCTAGCGCTGAAGGCCTTCCTGCCCTCCGTACAGAGAAAGAATGTCCTGATAATGACAGACAACACAGTGGCCATGTACTATCTCAACAAAAAAAGGAGGAGTAGGATCACTACCTCTGTGCAGAGAGGCAATGCAGCTCTGGTTCTGGGCAATACGAGAAGGAATCGCTCTATCGGCAGTTCACCTAGCCGGAGAGCAGAACATGGCGGCAGACGCTCTGAGCAGGCGGAGCACAGTCTCCCACGAGTGGGAGTTAGCTCAGGAAGTCCTTCTGGAGATCTTCGCCCTTTGGGGAACCCCTCAGGTGGATCTGTTTGCAACCTCGGTGAACCGAAGGTGCGATCAGTACTGCTCAAGGGAATTTCCTCCGAGAGGAGCTCTGGGAGACGCATTCGTAGTGGATTGGGATTTTCCCCTGCTGTATGCGTTTCCTCCAGTCCCCGTGATTCCTCAAGTAATCAGGAGGTTGAGAAAGTTCAGGAAAACCATGATTCTAATTGCCCCGGATTGGACAAGGAGAACGTGCTACCCGGAACTTCTGGACATGTCCATCTGTCCTCCAGTACGTCTTCCACAAAGAAAGGATCTTCTCTCGCAAGAGGAAGGTCGGGTTCTCCATCCAGAGGTCAACATGCTCAACCTTCATGCATGGTTTCTGAGAGGTTGAGCTACAAGGATTGGGACCTTCCGGATGACGTAATGGAGATTTTGCTTTCAGCCAGGAGGTCAGCAACAAAATCTTTGTACCGGTGTCGTCGGAATAAATTCAGTAACTGGTGCAAAGATAGAGATGTGGACCCTTTTCAATGTGGCACACCAGTGGTGCTTTCTTTCCTGTTACATGTAGCGAATCTGGGACTCCAGATAGGAACAATCAAAGGATACCTGGCTGCGCTTTCCATTTTTAAGCGCACCCCGGAAGAGGTTTCTTTTTTTAAAATACCATTAATAATACAATTCCTGAAAGGACTTACAAATGTATATCCACCAATACCATTCCATGTTCCAACTTGGGATTTGAATTTAGTTCTTAAATTCTTGACATGTATAGCATGTGAGCCTCTGCACTCATGCCCATTGAGGCTTCTGACACTAAAAACTGTCCTTCTAGTGGCATTAACATCAGCCCGCAGGGTTAGTGAACTACAGTCTCTCTCATGTAAACCTCCATATACCACTTTTTATAAGGACAAAGTAATTCTGAAAGTTAAACCATCTTTCTTACTGAAAGTAGTTTCCGACTTCCATTTGTCACAGAAAATTGTTTTACCAACATTTTATCCTCCTCCTCCTTTGGGGAAAGAAGAGGAGAGATTACATAGGCTGGACCCTAAAAGGGCTATCAGCTTTTACATTTCAAGAATGGCAAAATTACGCCAAGACGACCAACTTTTTGTGGGATACACAGGTCGTAAATTGGGTTTAGCGGTGACCAAACAAACCATATCCCACTGGATTATTCTAGCTATATTGGAATGCTACAGATTAGCAGGAAAAGACCCACCGGATGGGCTACGTGCTCACTCCACAAGGGGAATGGCCACTTCTGCGGCTTTGAAGAGGGGAGTCCCGGCAAAAGATATTTGCTCAGCTGCAACATGGGCATCAATACATACTTTTACCAAACATTACTGTTTGGATACCTCTTCCTCAAATGAGGGTTTATTTACCAGAGCAGTACTTCACTCTGTACATGAAAACAAAAACAAGTACTCCCGCCTCCAGATTGATCACTGCTATGGGAGTCTATCACAAGATGAGGAATACGTGGGAGGACACAATCCATTCGAAGAACAAGTTACTTACCAACTGTAACATTCTTTCGACTGGATGTTCCTCCCACGTATTCCTCATCGGCCCTCCCAACCTACCCCACAGTATAGTTTATACTTTCTTGCAATTTCCTCTCACGATTGGCCTATCAGTCACAGCATACGCCTAGATGTTCCACGAGTATTTCCTCGAAAAAACAGAACTGAAGCCAACGGGTGCGGCTTGAGCCATTTATACCAGCGGTGACGTCGAAATAGTACGGAGCCCGTCGAGGAACATTCGACGCCACGACCTCGAGCACAGCGCCCTCTGCCGAATTTTTTTTTCCGATGCAGCGAAGCTGGCGAAACGAATTATCACAAGATGAGGAATACGTGGGAGGAACATCCAGTCGAAAGAACGTTACAGTTGGTAAGTAACTTGTTCTTTACCATCTCAAAAAATGCTTTCGATTTTTAGGTCCTTGGATTTAACGCCATGTGTTGGGGCCGGATTCGGTTGAAATGACTGAATCCAATTTACCTACCCCACCAAAAGACCTAAAATGCATGCCACCAATAGTTCAAATACCAAAAGTTTGAACCTTTTGTGGTATGTATGTTTTGGTGGGGTAGGTAAAAAAAAAGAAAAACAAAGGCTGCGGGGACTGCAGGGGTGTCAACCGCAACACCCCGCTCACCATACTATACAGTATAGGGAGCGGGGGCAACTGCCCGAAAAAAGAAAAATGGCTGCGGGGGCTGCAGAGGTGTCCTCCGTGACACCCCGCTCTCCATACTATACAGTATAGTGAGCAGGGGTTGTGGGGGACACCCCCGCAGCTGCCCCGAAAAAAAAAGGAAAAAAAAGAAAAGGACCCTGCGGCGCCGGTTCCCTATCACGGAAGTGAACAGGCGTCTCAATGGTCCAGCGAGACAGAAGGCAAGGCAAGTAAAGGGATGGGGGTGTGTTGGAGGTGAGGGTAGCAAATAATCTTCAGTCATTTCTCCCTCGAACATTTCCGTCACAGGAAAATCACACAGATTTGTTGAGGTCGCAGGCGCAAGTAAAGTGTTATGTACGATACTTCCCAGGTCCACTTGGACCATAGCGTTGTTCGTTATGCGCCCTGCCGTACTCATATTAGCAGGAGTCTGGTTGACAAACAATTCCTCAAGATTTTATGTTGACTCTTCTGCAGCTTCTACAGTTGTTTCCTTTACTTTTTTGCTGACCTTCTTCAAGGATGTATTGCTCGCTGGTATCCTGGCGTTTATTTACTTGAGACAAATGAGGCTGTCGTCAGCCTCGGCACTTAGTGGCGCCAGTGAGGTGAGATGAGGTGAGATTGGTTGTTGCCACCTATGGGGGCACTGTCACTCTCATCCTCAATCACCTGCAAAACAATTGTGGCACAATTCGACAACCGTGGGACCTTTTTGAGTGCCCCATGTAGATTAAGCGTGGGGTTGCTATTTTGAGAGGAGATGCAATGATTAATGGGTCCAGTGTTTGTCAATGACTCCTGCATCTTTCTCTTCCTTTTTTGGTGTGAAGGTCTTCATACATGATGGCTTGTTTAACAGCCTTCCTCTTCTTATGTTCTTACCAAGTAGCAGAGTCCAAATCCAACCTAACAGATTTCGGACCCAGCATTATGCGTTCAGCATTCCACCGATCCAAAGTCACTTTTGTTAATCACGACATGGTCTCATTTATTTTGTCCAAAGAACTAGCAAGGGTGTGTGCGTAACATTAAAAAATGTGTTCAAGGAGCCTGTTATTTAATCGGTGTAAGAACAGCATTTATTCAACCTGGCTGCAATATCATCACATTTGGAATTTAACTGAGTAATCAAAGACTTAAAAATGTTAAACATTGTTTCTGAGGAGCTGCTAATGTCAATCGTTTGTAGCGTGTCATTCAACCCTTCAGGTGGCTCTCAATCAGTTGACGGAATATTATTTGTCAGAGGCTCTTTCAGGGGGTATTTTGATGCTGTTTTGTTTGCTAGAGACTTGTTGTGCTAAGGCTCACCTCCAGTCTCTGGTTAAAGGATTGCACTTCTTCATCAAATGCTACAGGACCAATCGCCACCGGACTGAGTAGAAGGTTAATTGTAGGCATGCCCTCTAATGGTGAACTAGTAATAACGACCCAAGATTCCAGGCTTTGTTCTATGTCAGGAGTTGTCAACGCCCTAACTACAGTCTTGATGGTCTTGGACCCCAGACAGAGGAGTGAAGCAGTACGTTCTGTTAAGTCAGTGCAAAGTTCGCCAATAGCAGTGGCATTCTGTGGGTGAATTTCATTGCGTGCCGAATAGAAGTCCGTAATTTTAGTAGTGTATTTACTCTCCCCTGCAGATCTCCCAAGGCAACAGTGCCTTGCGGACATGCTCTGGATGACCGTCTGTGATTTTTGTCTTGGGCGGAACGAGGCGACACGCCCCCACATGGTTGGCGAAGCCCCCTCAGCTTGAACAGGGTAGACCAAGCAGGTCGATATTATTACATTATCCTCCTCCAGCTCCACCATATCCGCGTGAAGTAGCAAGGTTGTCTGAATCTGGATTTCCATGACTCCTTGCTTCGCGACCGTGGCCGCTTGGCCGCTCGCGTCGCAATTGTTTCGGGTGCCCGCCACTTCAGCTTGGTTGCAACGGGATGGGAAAAGGAGAGAGGTATAACTCGAGAGTGCCTGCAGACGCTACACTGCTTTCCTCTTTCCTCTGTCAATGGGCTGAAGAATCTAGGGCAGCTGGTAGCAGCTAAATCCATGCAACAAATTGTCTTTGTAGGGCTTTGCTTACCAGATTGAAAGAACTGTGGTTGCTCACTGCAGGAGATGTTCAGGACAGCATGCTGTTCCTCCCTCTCTCACGTCTCTGACAGACCACACAAGACCACTTCCTTCCACTTACTCCACGGGCAGCGCTCTGCGCTGCAATGAGGGTTAAGTAGTCACAGTGGTGAGGCACAGGAAATAGGCTCCTCCTAACAGACTCCTGCTCCCAGCAAAAAAAAATGGTGAAAAGACTTCAAAGGCCAAGCAAGACCACTTCCTTCAACTTCCTCTCTTATGTTTTATAGTTTGTGGGTTTGGAATTCAAATCGCTATTGTATTCTGTATGCAGAGGATATGATCTTGCTCTTTCCAAACCCAGAGGGGTGTGCACCAGCAATTATGGACTGCATTGTAGAATATAGCCTACTGAGTCGATTTCAGATCAATTAGAGCAACTCCACTATCCTATCCCTTGTAGATCACTACTTTGTAAAGCTAATGATGTGTTATTTATATAGCGCTTTCGCCAAAGCGCTTTAAGGGCAGACTGAAGTCATGAAAGGCTGTGATGGCTATGACAGTTTTTGACAACTTAAGAACATTGTACAATTAGATGACATGGCACTACACCAACTGTATGTGTGGGCTTGGATGCATACTATGAAGATGTCACCCAGATTTAACTTAAAGTAGATGGGTTTTCGATAAAACATGACCTTATATACAACAACGCTGAGGCTAATCTGCACAATTCAAAGACTGAATTTCCAAACAGCTTCTGGAATATTGGCCTCTGCAGAAACCTCAGTGTGGTAAAGGGGAACCTTCTCCCTAAAGTTGTCTAATATTCAAACAACCTTACTATGTAAATCCAAACAAACATTTATACTCATGGGGCATGGGTGATTAACAATGGTGCTGCTGACATTAATGAGGGCACTTTGTGAAGGAACAAGAATTGGGGCCCTCCCAACTGCCACCTTCCCCCTATGGTGTAGAAATGGCTCTAGGTTCCACCCTGGTAGGCCTCCCAGCATAGGTTGAGAGGGGTCCCATCCCCTCTTGACAGACCTTCTCACGCCATGTGTTTGCAATGAAGAACCTTTGGTAGTTACGTTTTTCAAGATATATTTATTATACATACAGAAGCCAAGATTCTTTATTTTGTCCTCCCGCTAAATGTGTTGACCTCAGAGCAGGAGTTATGTGTTTCCAAATGATCCTGGTGGATGCCTCTAAGTGGGCAAAATATAGTGACCTTTGCTTGATTGAATTGTAGCCAAATATACCACACGTGCAGCTTAGCTTTACTGCTATAGTATATTAGGTCATGTTTTTAACCCATCTACTTCAAGGTAAATCTGGGTGACATATTCATAGTAGGCATACTCCAAATCATAGTTGGCAATAAGATGGAAAGTAATGTCACAGGGCAGCAAATTGCTTTACATTTTTTACTCGATTGACAGAGTTGGCTGAAATTTTGCACAAATGTTTTTCACTGGCCACCTCAAACCTGAAAGATTTGCTAGAAAATAAAAGTTATTATGAAAATATAAAAAACATTAAAACATTACTTTCGCTGGTGATTCCTCCAGGGGGCGCTGAGATGAGCTGAAGCATCTCGTTGTGTCTCCTCCACGCGGGCTGAATTGAGGGACTGAGCCCCGCCAAAGACTCCCCAGGAGCGTTCATCCAACCCCCCCCCCCCGGGCAACTTAAAGCTGTGTGGACCCAGTGGGGGAAAGAAATCCCAAGTTCCAGCTCCGAACGCACTTCGAGTGCTGAGTCAACACCTCGGGATTGGAGCTCCTGCATTTTCTCCCCCTTTGCCTGAGCCACCCCAACGTGAGCAACAGTGAGGCCCTGAAGAGCGGAGATGCATGGGGGCGGGGTAGTTCGGATTGCCCCTGGACTTCAAGATTTTGGCACCAGAGGTGGCGTGGACTGGGGCGAGCCTCAGAGAGTAACATCACTGCCCCGCAGAGTGGATCCGAACCGGGGGTTGGTAGCGGCCCTTCACCCACAGGCCGCAGGGGGCTCCATCAGTGGTGACCTAGGCCAGCGCTCGCCAGTCGAGAGCAGAAGCAGGGTCCTTCAGAGTGAAGGAGTCCGGGGCCCTGGAGATAGGACTGCATCCTGAGGAATCAGTGTCCGCCGCCGGGGGGGCCGCAGGTCTGTACCTGCCCACAGAGTTTTCCAACTGTCCACCGGGTCCCGTGCTGACATTGTTATGGTTGGGTGGAATTCCGGGTGGTCCTTGCGCCCGCATCTACAGAAAGCGGCCCAGAGCCTCCAGGACCACGCATCCCGGGCTCCAGGAACATGGATCCTCTCAATGCTGCAATGGCCACCGCCACTCTGGGGAGCGGGCCTGGCCTCCACCTCGCCTGTCACGCAAGCCCATAACCAAGCCACAGCGCCTGCCCGCCCGCAGCCCGTCCTGTTCTGCGCCCACCGCGCGGCCACAGCAAAAGTGCCTCAGGTGAGCAGGGGGAGCTCAGGAGAGGGGTTACGAAAGAGTCCGAGGAGTGTGCTGAGGTGTGGCTTCCACTGCTCTAGCCTACCCGACAAGAGGAGTGGCACCCGGTGGTGCGGCGGATACCTTCCAAGGGTTCACGCATTACGAAATCCAGTCTGCACCGTGAGAGTGAGTGGAACGCTCCAGCCCGGGGAACTGGCGGCGGGCCTCACCTCCACCTTCCCGCCGCCAATACATATGTGACTGGGGTGCGGCCCCCCGGGATACCTTCATTTTGGAACACTTCACGATCTTGCTGGGTGGCTCTCCCCCTCCTGGTGGGTTACTGTTAGGGGAGAGCTGAGACTTGGGGCCTTGGAGGAGCCTCTCTTACCGGATACAGTCACACTACATTTCACAGAGAGGGCCCCAGCCTGCTTACGACTCTCCCCCTTTACTTGGATCCACATACTCGTCCCCTCATCTGGGTGTGCCTTGGGGAGCCCAGGGGAAGGCGACCAGCGCAGGCCCCTGACGAAAGAGCACAATACTCCTGGATAAGACCCGAGCAGACTGTTTGTGTAGGAGACTGTGCGGTCCCCCCTCCCTTGGCTCTCTCCTTATGCGTGAGGGGGAATTTGTGACAATTCCCTCTGGCCGCCTTGCACCCCCATACCTTATTTCACCCTGTCGGGGGGGTGCATCGAAGGTCCGATAACGCTGAAGGCGAGGCAGGGTGCAGGCACTAACTACAGCATAGCCCGCCTCCATCGGGCAAATAGGTCTGCATTGCGGTCAAGTGAAGATCCCTTGGTACACCGAAGTGGGTCTTGTGGCAGCCTCCTTCGACCACCTGCTGAACCCGGTCCCTTCCATTCAAAACACTGCCGATGGGGCCCCAGAAGTAGCCCGGGGGGAGGGCTTTGCAACACCCTACTTCAAGCACAGTCCCCTGATAGGGTTTGACTGCCGGAACTCCATAAGCATCTCAGTGACGGCTGTGGATCAACTTGCAGCCCAGCTCTCGCTTCTTGGATTATCGCAACATCGAACCCCTTTTTCTCCCGGTCTCATATGTTTTAGTTGCCAGATCCACAACTGCTCCCCCTGGCCAAAGCTCTTATCCTCTGCTTTGCGAGATTGAAAGCTTCCTGGGTGGCCCTCTCTCTTAAGATCTCCTACCCCTTCTTTCGATCCCTTGGGGAGGTTGTTCCATGCCCCCGCCCCATGGGTTGGGGCCCCTGTAGATCCGAACGAGCCTGTTCAAATAACCCCCCCAATGAACTCGGCTAAATCCCTGCAAAAGTACTGGCATTCCCCACTCCTGACGTCCGAGGTACCCTCCATGGCGGCGTGCGAGCAACCGGAATCAATGGATGCCCTCTCAGTGAGTAGGGGGATGTCAGCTCTCCTCGAGGAGATCCTTGGATTTCGAGCTGACATTAGCAAGCAGCTCGACTCCTTGGACAAAAAAGTACATGCGGTAGACGACCGTGCCCAAGCCCTTGAGGCAAACCAATCATCGGTTGACTTCCTCGAAACTCAACTTGACATGTGTCTATCAGAATTGGAAAGGCGGGAGGAGAAATGCACACTTAAGCTGGACGACTTGGAGACGAGGGAGCGTCGATGCAACCTGCGTTTCCTGGGTGTGCCGGAACGAGAGGGGGAGACCCAAGCAGACATTATCAGGACTGTAAACTTGCTTATCAGCAAGCTATTCGATGAGAGCAACACCTGCAAGTCAACTATTGACAGGGCCCACAGAGCCGGAGCCCCTGCCAGGTGCCCCAGGTCCATCCTAATAAGATTCCACTACTACTCGGAGAAGGCAAAGATTCTTGAACTGGCGTGGAAAAAGGTCCGGTTGTATGGGAAGATGCTAAAGTTATGATATAATAAGTCCTCCCGGCACTCACCCTGGCACGTCGACGTCTATGCAGCCCCTTAACCAAATGGCTGCAGCCAAAAGGAGTGAGATACAAATGGGACCACCCCTTTTCCCTGTCTTTCGAATGTGAGGGCTACAACTACTCCCTGGTAATGGAGGATTACATTCGAAGAGTGACCCGTGAACTGTTGGGTGAGCCTGACCGGGGATACTCATCTGCTCCCCAGAAGCCAAAGGGATTCTCTGAGAGGTGCTGAGCCCATGGCAATAGGAAATTCAGAAGAGTGGCCCCAGTTTCCCCCAGGTCCATGGATGAACAATAGTGATTTTGTTTCAATTTTTCTCTGATCTGCGAGTATGAACCCAGCTCGTGTTAGGCAGTTTTGGTCCTTTTACCCCGGCCTAGTCTCTTGCTCACAAATTTAACTATCCGAGCTGGGGTCTGTCCCGAGGAGGCCGATGGGAAAGAGTAATGTTGATAAATGTCATAATAGTTGATGCTTTGTGGAGGGGGTGCTCAGAAAATGTGTTGTTTATCATTGCCTTATAGTCCAGTGGAGGTAGACGTTGGTGGCCTGGTTGGACGGCATCTCCTATGTCGCAGGCAACTCAGGCGTCGGGGAGGAGGGAAGGGGGTGAATTGGGGGTTCTATTTCTGTTGTTCTGGGGTAACTTGTGGTTACATCTACAGATTGGGGCTTTGAATAACTCTGTGGCTGGTTTGTTAGAAGGGGATCCCAGCTTTTTAAGCCAAGAAGGGGACCTGAGCAATAGATGCATCCCTAGAGGGAGTTTGAGAATAAACTACCCCATCGATGGCTGATGCACTGCATTCGCTGACGCTGGGTTCACTCAATGTTTGCGGGCTGAACTCCCCGCAAAAGAGATCTCTAGGGGTAAAGGAGTTTGGAAGGCATAAACTTCTTTTTTTATTTTTACAGGAGACCCACTGGGCAAGAGGTAGAGAGATGGTACCCAAATCCAAGCTCATACAGGAAGTCAGCCATGACTCGTTTTCTTCTAAAAAGAGAGGGGTCGCGATAATGGTATCCTCTAGCGTCCATTTTACACCTAGAGCTCAACGTAAGGATCCAGAGGGGTGCTTTGTAATAGTGAAAGGGGAAATCAGAAGTAGTACAGTGACACTGGTATCAATCTATGCCCAGAACGAGGCCTAAGACCATTTCTGGGTGGGGGTGAAGACTAAAATAATGTCCTTTACTGAGGGGACACTCCTGGTGGGCGGGGACTTTAATATGGTCCTCCATCCTGAGCGTGATAGGAAGTCGGACCACCCTCACACAGACATCAATACGCAGAAGAGGATGGGTCTTTCCTTTCAAAACACCAACAATTAATTAGGCCTCTGTGACTCCCATACACTGTGGCACGGACGGCAACCCCCTCTTCACTTTTTTCTCTAACCCACACTCCTCCTTCTCCAGGATCGGCTATGTCCTAGTGGACTCCTCAGTGCGTGAAAGAATAACTGACTTTTCAGTCGACTTAATCCCGTGGTCGGATCATGACTTGGTTCGCGTCCATCTGGGTATCCCTCAATCCCCTCCCGACTCTTCAAGGTGGACATGTAACGGCCTTTTACTGTAGGACAAAGAAGCGGCCCACTCCCTCCTTGTGGCTATAAAGGAATACTTTGAGATTAACAACAATGGCCAGGTGGGAGAGGCGGCAGTATAAGAAGCCTTTAAGGCGACGATCCTGCGAGTCTTGATTGGGATGGGTTCTGTTAGAAAACGGGAGCGGGCCAGAGAAGAGAAAATTCTCAGGGACAGAATTGACGCCATCCAACCAGGGGACAAACTCTGATTGCAACTGTTTCCGGGTAAATGGTCAGAGCTCCAGCAGCTTAAAGCAAAGCTAGCTACTCTCTTGGTCGCCCAAACCGAGAGAAAATTGTCCTTTCTGAAGCAAAGATATATGGAGAGGGTTGAGAAGACAGATAGAATCCTAGTCTGGAGGCTACAGGAACTTAGAGCAGGTGGGTTGACTCACTGTGACTTACCGAGGGAAACAAATGCCTAGATGACCCAGGGATAGCGGAACAATTCCACCTGTATTATGACCACCTGTATACATCAGAGTACGCTGGGGATGGGTCTGAGGCTGTACATTTCCTCGGCTCCCTCCCAATCCACTGCCTCTCTCCTGAGAAGGCGGATTCCCTGGAAGGGCCTATCACGCCCAAAGAGGTGGTTGATACTATTGCATCTATGAAGAGAAGTACTACCCCGGCTGACTTCACAGTTCTCTTTTATAAATCCTTCCGGTCTACGCTGGCGTCAAGACTGTTCAATGCGGTCTTAGAGTCGGGGTCTCTCCCCCAGTCCATGCTATCGGCCCGTATTGTGGTCATTCCGAAAGAGGAGAAGGACCCAACCAATTGCCAATCCTACCGTCCCATTTCTCAACTTAATATGGACGTGAAGGTCCTAGCTAAATTACTGGCCAATAGACTGGCGCATCACCTGCCATCTCTGGTCCACGGAGACCAGGTCGGATTTATTCCATGTAGGCAGGGGTCTGATAATATCACGATGACTCTAGATCTGATGCACCACGCCTCCCGTAACGACATGGAAGCCTATCTCCTATCTCTTGACTCTGAAAAGGCCTTTGACCAGGTGGAGTGGTCATATAAGGGTAAGGTCCTGCAGAAGATGGGAATAGGGGACAGATTTTGCGGATGGATCTCCTCGCCATGGCTGTCCCATTTCGTCCCTTCTATACGCCCTGAAGATGAAGCCGTTGGTCATAGCGATAAGACAGCACCAAGGGATTGCAGGTGTTGAGTGTGGGAAGCTTAATTTTAAACTTTCCCTTTTCAGAGATGACATCGTTGTATACTTAACTGACCTGAAGGCCTCGCTCCTGTCCCTCCTGAACTTAATATCCTCTGGCCTGAAAATTAATCCATCAAAATCGTGTCTCATGCCGATGTGGAAAGCCGGCAAAGACATTGGTGAGAGTAAGACAATAGAGGGCATCAGGGTCGAACGGAAAGCCACTCCTTACCTGGGAATCCTACTACCAACAGACCTGGAAAGCCTCTTTGAATTAAACTTCCCCCCATCCTCTCGAAGATAAAGCAAGACCTCCAGCGCTGGGCCCCCTTGACCCTCTCATGATTCGGACGAATGGTCTCTATAAAGATGAACATCCTTCCCCGGCTTCTCTATCTCTTTACCGCTCTCCCGATTATTATCCCAGAAACATTTTTTCAATCCCTGCCTTCCCTGGTCCTACAATTCATTTGAAAGGGTAAGAAGCAGAGGATTAAATACACCACCCTGATGCTCCCGATGTTGCAGTGGGGTTTCGGGCTCCCAGACTTCCGACAGTACTATAAGGCCTCCCAACTGAGGGTAATGTTGGAACTTATGAGAGACAATTTGTGTACCTTTTGGACCTACATCGAAGACACACACACACACGCCAGGAAGGTAAGAGACCTCTTGTGGTCCCCAACCAAGGCCCTGCCCGATCCTGTTAGATGTCACCCGATGTTGTCAGTCATGTGGGCCTTATGGAAACAGGACAAGGTAAACACAACCCTCTCTTCTTGGCCCTCCCGATGTCCTATCTCTGGGGTCCCCCTCTGGACCTGGGTATGAAAGGTCTACGGGATACGCAAAGTTGGTCGGACATGGGCTTTGAGAGGGCTGCTCAGTTTTTTCACCAGAATGCATTTATCGAATATGACAAACTAGTGGAGGCCATGGGGGCCAGGCCGATGTAGATTTTTGAATACCTTCGAGTAAAGGGGACTCTGACAAACCCTCAGTAGGGTGGGGCTCTTTCACGCCCACTTAAGCCTCTGAAGAGAGTCATTGTGGAGTCCTCGTCGAGAAGGGGTACACTGCCTAGGACCTATAAAGTGCTGATTACATCTCACCTGGAGGGCAGAAAGGGATTTAAACATTTTTGGGAGGAGAGATTGGGGAGAGAGCTGGAGGAGTCGACCTGGACAAAACTCTTTGAGACACTTTTTTCGGGCTCCTTGTATACAGCGGCCATGGAGCACAACTTCAAACTTCTCCATGCATGGCACCTTCCCCCTGTTAGGCTATCTAAGATGTTTATCGCTGTATCTCCTTTTTGCCCTAGGAAATGTGCCCAACGCGGGACATGGTACCATTTATGGTGGGAATGCCCGTTGGTCCAGATCTACTGGTCGAAGCATTTGAGTTGGATTAAAGACATAGTGGGCATAAACCTTCCCCTGCATCCCATTGTAATCCTCTTTGGTATACCTCTCCCAGAGTCAGACTCTGGCTCCATCCCGGTGGTACAGGCAATGTTAAGAGCCGGGAGGCTAGCCCTGGCTCAGAAATGGAAGGGTAATGCTCTCCCCTCCAGATCAGAATGGTTGACCAAACTTTGTGTGATTTTTACCTATTAGAAACTGGCTGCTCTGACCCACAATACGATGAAGGCCTTCTTGCTTGATTGGACAATGGTGCTCCTGCATGAGGACTGTGGTACAATAAGACTCTGAGGAACTCCCATTTAGGGACCCTTCTCCCTGTGCTGTGCCTGAGAACTGAAGTCCAAAACGCACTGTATGCTATTCTGAAAGAACCCTATTGTCAGCCAGACGGTGGCTCAGGATCCCTTATCAATGCTCTCCAAAGTCCCCTAGCCCCGAGTAGGCTCAATCTGTTACAAGTGGAGGGTGGGTGAGGGAGGGGGGGAATTTGAACCAGTGGTTGTTGTTTGTTGTCTTTCTATTGATTTGTCTATTGAAGAATGTTCAATAAAATTAATTGGAAAAAATAAAATGACTTTCGGCTAGTCCCCATTCGTTTTCCCATAGACAAAAAAGGTCAATTTTTGGTCAAGCGTACAGCGAAAACACTGGACAGATTTTTGACCAGGCTGCCAATCCTTTTGTGGTTTGGGATTATACTGACCAGTAGTTTTTTAAATATTTGACAGAGAAGGGCGTACTCCCTCTCCCCGAAAAAACAAGATATGGCGCATTGCAGCAGAGAGGCTTTCAGAAATGAAAAGGCTGGCATCTTTTTTTTTTCCAATGCAAGCGGTACCTGCGAATATCAGAAAACGAAAAACTGTGAAAAAACACTAGTCATGGCTGAAGATTTTCTTCCATTTTTGCAACTTTTTGCTTACAATCATCTCCTTCACTAGAGTTAAACCATTGTTCATCCATTTTCTCAATTTCCTTGAGTTTGGTTCAATCTAATTTTGCAAATGTTATTAATGTCTGGATCATACAAAATGAACAGGTATTAGTATGCTCTGTCCATTCCTCAATCAATGCCAGATCTATATTCTCATAGGTGGGAATGGTGAGTATTCTCAGACCTCCGGGGGAATCTTCTTCTCTTCTAAATACATCTGTAGAATCGTTGCTTCCCACCGTTTACTGATCTTTTTTTTTTTTTACTCTCTCTAGTGTGTCAATCAGTCCAGCTGAACAGATAAATACTTGAGCTCAATCCACTGATGCTGCTTCCCCAGCTCTTCTGCCATGTTAATCTATTTGT
Source organism: Ambystoma mexicanum (assembly GCF_040938575.1). Classification (NCBI taxonomy): domain Eukaryota; kingdom Metazoa; phylum Chordata; class Amphibia; order Caudata; family Ambystomatidae; genus Ambystoma; species Ambystoma mexicanum. Next base: position 1,285,614,302 of record NC_090934.1, read on the forward strand.
TAGAGTAGATTAGTATTATGGATATTAATTGATGTTGCACAGAAAGTGGCACAATAGGGTCTACTACTGTTAAATTATTCCAAGATTAAATAGTAGAGACCCTGCTTTTGGGTACAACTCTGCATCTAATGACTGCCATGTGTAAGCGGGCACTGGCTGCTGGTACGATTATGCACGTTCTTCGAAGGCAAGTAACAACGTCACCACCAGGGGTAGTCCGCATACATTTGTAATGGTTGTTGTCTACCCGTTCCTTGATGCGCGAGGCAGCCGACACTTCATGGCACTCCCCTTAGTTCGTTTTTAGAAACAAAAGTGAGTCATTATTGTAAACCTGTAACCAGCCTGACAAAGTCCCTGTAGAGAGATGTAAAGCATGGCAAGTTATGTTCCTCCAGAGAATCAAAAGCCATTTTTGCAAGTCCATGTTATATTTATGTTTGACAATGGATACAGACTTAATACAAAAATTGCACTTTTGCACTTTCAAGAGAGATCGCATGCCCAGGCATTTCTTCTTTTTTCCACTAATTGCCACTGAGATCCCAAGGCGACTGGATGGAGGGTGTGTGTGTGTGTGTGTGTGTGTGTGTAGATATATATATATAAATATATAAATATAAGGAGAATGGGAGACAGAGCGCTAAGAGATCCTGCATATTAGTCTTATGGGTGGTATGAGAAATATTCATATTTTATTACATGTAACTGATGCTTCATAAATAAGCTGAACCTCTACTTTGGTTTGTGGGAGATCTGACTGGCAGAACGTTGAACCATTAAGCAACCAAATGCATATGTTGCCATTACTTTAACTATTTCGACACTGCCATATATATATATATGAACGGGTCGTTAAAACAACATTTTATTATAGGTTCCTTTCTTAAAGCTTTATTTTCCAATTTAGTGGATTAGATTTTTCCTTAGCCAGTGTTACTCAGAGGTCAGGTTCTTATTGTATTGGTGTCTTGTGCCTTGTGCACAGCCTGTCCTTTCTCTTCTATGACTTATCTTCTATCCAAACGTCTAAGTCATGGCTAGTGGGCCTTTTCTCTCCTCCCTTCCCTGTCTCTCTCCCAAAGGAAAATAAAAGATAGGTCTATATAGGTCTGTAAACCAGACTCGAATAGTCTTATATTATTACTTTGCATCATTCTCCTATTAACAGATGTCTCTGTCAGCTTCCATCAGTGTAGATAAAGTCTAATACTGCCATGTAATTACATTAGAAGTGTCTAGCTTCATATAAAATGTATTTAGCCATGCAAGACAATGCCCAGAGAACATCTTGGCTGATTAAAATGTATGTATTTTTATTAGTAGCCCTGCAGCCAACCAGTGTCACAGATGGCCACACTAACACGCCAACTCCCAGATAGTTAAAGGGTTTTTATTTTTAATTCAACAAAGGGCCTTCTGGCCGTACCTCTCTCTCTAATCTAGGAACGTGTGGTCCCACTCAGACTCAGGCATCTCTAGATCCCGGTCTGGTTCTAGAGATTGTTTACACCTACTGTTTATAAATCAGTCTGCCTTCTTTTTTTACCTAAACTTCCTCAGGGAACAATGTTTTGGTCCCTATCCAATGATTTGTATTGCGTAGTTTGAGATCTTCAAGTATGTCCGATCTGAAGACAGGCTTCAAGAGTGGTGGAGTCGAAGAAGTCGATCACAGATCCGCACAGAATATGGCTCTGGTGCCTTGGCGAGGAGCATGAGGTTGACGATTGTGGGCCGTGACAGTCCATGACCAGCAAGGCCTTGAAATAGAGGAAGGCCAAGCTCATCGTAGGTCTCTCGGCATCAAAATCTCCTCCAACATCCACTCCTTCGAACAAAAGGTCATACGAAGATAGAAGTATGAAGGATAAGAACATCAGAAATAAAGAAAAGCACCCCAAACACTCTAAGCGATTTTCCTATCACTCCACTCACACACATGCACATTTGCATCGTCGATAACAAAACAGTCGTCGTCCACTAAGAAATGCTTGTCCACGAAGTCGTTGACGACCAGTACACCGTCGACGGAGAAGAACACTTCATCCACGAAGACACCTAAAGATGGCTCTTCCATGACAATGTCTCTGTCCACGGGGTAAAAGGATTCCACTACAGTCATCGACACAACCATTAAATCCACAGCTAATGGACAAGAGAAAGCAGATGAACGCTACTTCTGGGAAGTATAGTGTGTGATGAATACTGCAAAGTCATCACGAACTCCCAGCCTACAGTCTCCTCTCACGTGGCCAGGGAAAGGCAGAAGCTACCAGATCCTAACCCTGGGGTTGGGATTAGGAGGGCGGGTCACATTATAGGGTGCCAAAGGAAAGTGGTGACTCCGTCAGCGCGAAGCGGTATGAAGGCCAGCTACCTCAATGGAGAGAGAAGCTCCCTGTTTCCTGTGAACTGCTCCGGTATTGGGTTTTCACCGGAGAGTGCACAGAGTTGTGGAAGCCCCATTGATGGGCAGCGCAAATGATGGGAGACTGAAAGGAGCTGTCAGACATGGAGAAGGTCCCGACGAACGAAGAAGCAGAGCTGTCGAGTCAGAAGGAGACACCAGGGCATAACGGTCAGTTGGCCTGATGCAGGTGACCCCAGGTGCCCAGAAGGAGACCACTAGGTAATGCTGATCAGTATGAATACGAACATTTGAATCAAAGCAAACTGGGCGCAACTCTCCGATTAAGAGATTTCAAATAGGGGAATATGGTAATCTGCTTTTCCAAAGCCAAACAGGAGCAATAATAATGCTAAGTGAACACAACTTTCCTAAAGAGTGATATCCAACAAGGGAATGTTGTAACCCACATTGCCAAAGAGGGGCAATAATAAAGCAAAGTGAACACAACTTTCCTAAAGAGGGATATCCAATAAGGGGACATTGTAACCTGCATTGCCAAAGCCTAAGAAAGCTGAGCATGACACCAATGCAATTGGAATATAATATTCCCAGATCAAGATACCCCATGGCAGAAAGTTGTTGACCACATTGCCAGCAGCCAAAAGGTTGTGTACATAAAAACCAGAGACTGCAGGAGCAAAGCCTTCCTTGTAAAAGGGAACAAGGAGGAGAGAACTATAATCTGCATTGCCTGTGGCATGAAACCACTGGCAGAATCATTGTCCTTTAATGCAATATACTTGTGGAAGAAGTTTGGAATAAGCCTTACCACAGAGTACAAGTTGTAGTAGTAGGAGTTTTATCCTGGCAGGCGAGTAAACCAGGAAAGGGACAAATAGAGTTAGTCCTGGCAGGCGAGAATACCAGGAAGAAGATAATTTGAAGTGCCCTAAATATTGTAAAAGATTGTGGTGGAAAAGAAGGAGTAATTCTACTGCATTCCACTGCCTTGGTTTTGATGAACTGCTTCATAGCCATCCTGACTAAAGTGTGTCTTTTGAAGTGAACCATCCTGACTGAGGTTTTACTTGTAAAGGAGAAATATGATGTGATAAAAAGTGATTGGTTTTCCGAGAAAAGAACACTTACATTTGACTTTTGCATTGACGTGTGAAGAGAATCTTTTGGTTGTTGAACAGGAGGTTATGGAAACTTTAACAATTGTCTTTAAGTGTGAGCAAACCTTTGGAAGTAAGAGAGTTATTTTGCCAAGTGAAGGACATCTTGAATGAAAAGGAGATTGTATTCTACATTGAGTGTAACTTAGCTAGTGAAAAGAACTTTTCTGAAGCTGAACTTTGGTTTGGAAAATTCTGAATTGATTCCGGGGAAGGGGATCCAACCATGGTCACAAAGATTCCTGTTATAACCTTTTTTGTGTTTGAATTGATATGTTATTTTGTGAAGTTTAAACAGCCAAATAATAGCTGTATAATTTCGTTGTATGTACTAGTGTGAGGGACAGATATATTTGGACATTAGGTCATTTTCCTTTAGCCTTAGTTTGTTAGGTAGGGAAATCCTTGTTAGGTTAGGGAAAGATAGGCGTTTGTCTCACCCCATATCATTTAATCAAATGGTGACTTGTGAGAAAACTATATCTATGTGTACATCTCGCATTCCTGACCCGTCACAAGGGTTAGCTGGGCAGCCGTCTCCAATTTCATAGACGGTTGAGCTTCCAGATCTCATCCTTCAAGAAGACTTCTCAGACATCGAGGAAGAACCGCAGCCACCTGTATCGAAGGAGCACAGCCCGCACTGGCAGCCTACTATGGAGGATACCCCAGATCCCTTTGAACCAACCCTCAAGCAGTCAATACAGAGAAACATTGACAAATTTCAGAGGAGACAAAGAGCTCAATTGGCAGTCCCGCCCCCTTCAGGACAGGAAAAGGTTGCTCCTCACCATAGTATTACATCACCTGCATCAGAACGAGAAGAATCACCGAGATGGGACAGGTCCGCTGGAGCACTAGCTATACCTCCCTGCACCGACCTTCATGGAGCAAGTCCTCTTCAATACTCGGGTATAGATCGCCTTCCGGAAGTAGCCACCGCACGCAGAGGTCAGCCCGCAGTACATCACCAAGGCACACATCTCCAGCTACTGGGTCCCAGAAGCGGAGACGCTCACCATCACCCCCAAGATCCTCACCACCACCAAGAACCCGGGACTATAGAGCTTCTTCCATAGTGTCAGTGTCTGACTGGCAGGAAAACCCATATGATCCTAATTCTTTTTTTTTTTTTTAAATAAATGATTTTTATTGATTTTGTAACAAGTCTGACATAATACATGTTAATTACACAGTAAAGGTCAGTGGCATGTGCATATAACCAATAAAGAAGCTGTAGAAAAATGACTGTAACTTGTTGTATGTAACCCTCCTCGCCTACCTCCCACCCCTCCGCCCAACCTCACCCACACTCAACAAGAAATAATGGACAGTGCAAAAAGAGTTGAAGTGACAAACGGATGTCCACAAAGCAGACGTCGTAAAGCATTGCTCGATTTGCATTCTACAGTTCCTCGCAAGAATACAAGCATATAGATAATATAGATAACACGTGGCTTCACAATTTTCTTGGAGTTGAGTTCTAAGTGACAGATTTAGTCAGATGATGTTTGAGAATCCCAGTATGCTGTCGATAATTCTTGGAAGGTAAACCAGATCAAATCAATGTTCGTACGAGATTCAAGGACCGCTGCCGTCAGGATTTCCATTTCGTAAATCGCGTGTGCGTTGGTCAGCCATTCTCTTTTTGAGGGGAGGTCTGTGGACTTCAGCCACACCTTGGCCGCTAACAGTAGATTACGTGGTATGTGTGAGAGTGACACATAAGAATCCTCCCTATCTGACTACACCCCAAACAGGACCAACACTGGTCTGAGTACTCTTGATATCCCATCTATAGCCTGGATCCACCCTAGGACCTCTTTCCAGTACGCCTTCACTTTTCACCATTCCCACCACTGATGCCAATAGTCGCAAGTTTCACCACAGCCTCTCCAACAGTACAGGGATGTGCCCGGAAACATTTTGGACAACCTCAAGTGGGTGTAGTGCCACCTCACTAATAAACGCGCATTGTGCATTTTATATTGCAAAGAGATGGATGATGCCCACACCGCCCTATGTATAGCCTTCCACACCTCAGGTTGGTCTGTCAGCCCCAACTCTGCCTCCCATTTGGATTCTGACGATGAGCATTGTAGGTGACCTCTGGTAATCAGTGCTTTGTACATACGCGCTATTAGGCCCTTTGTCGTTTGGGGTACACTGAGGATCTACTCAAATGGAGTGAGGGGGTGCCGCAGGGAGCCACCCCAATGGGGGTCTCTAAAAACACTGTGCAGTTGGAGGTGGTGCATGGGGGAAATCTCCACCCCCTGCAAGGCCTCCATTAGATCTTCTATGGAGATCTACAAACCCTTTTTCCACATCTGTCCAGCTCTAACAAGACCAGCCTCGTACCAGGGCTGGAAGCGGTGGACTTCACTTATCAGGTCTTGAATGGGGGGAGACCAGACACAGCTAAGCGGGGAGGGCCGCGTCGTGACTCCTTGCATAGCGCGAGAGTTGACTCCAAAGCGACCATAGCACCTTCAAAACTGGATGTTCTCGAATTCTACGTGTCATGGCTGACCGGGGAACCCACAACCATTCCCCTAGAGTAACTGACGCGAAGACAACATTTTCTATGGACACCCATTGTTTTTTTCAGAGTTTTCCCACAGGTGTCCAGGCAGGATCCGGCAAAGATTCTGGAATAGATACCGGTAGAGATTGGAAAAGAAACCGAAACCTGGCCAGAATATTCATCTTTATGGAGGTGAATCGGGCTGCCCAAGATAAGGATAACTTGTACCATCTGTTAACGTCATTTCTGACAGCCTTCCATAGGGGTACGGGGACATAATTTGCCTCAAAAAGATCTCAGAGGGACTCAGTAATGTTTACTCCCAAATATCTTAACAGATCGTGACTGTACCTGGACGCTTCAACTTGCTTCCAGTGACAGGGGTAGTTCACTATTTGTCTTTAAGGGAACAGCTACAGTTTTTTTAAGGTTTGCCCGATAGGGCTCCATACTATAACAGTTGATGAAAGATGGCGGGATGGATTCTGCCAGCCGGGTGAGATATAACAGAACGTCGACAGCAAACATGGCCGTCTTGTATTCTCTGCCGCACCTTGTCATGCCGTCAATCAAAGGATTAGTCCGAATGGCCTGGGCAAAGGTTTCGATAACTAGTGTGTAAATCAGAGGGGAGAGTGGGCAGCCCTCCCTAGTACCCCGCGTGAGGGCAAAGGGATCAGAAGAGGTGCCATTGATGGAGATCTTGGCCTGGGCCGTATGATACAGTGCTCCTGCCCTCTGTGTCACACTGCTCCAACCCCGGCCACCTCAGAACTGCCCACAGAAAAGGCCATTCAACGCGTTCGAACGCCTTCTCAGCATCCAGCGACTAAAAGAGGGGACCATCCTCATCTCGTCTTTTTGAAGACTGGCCATGAGATCTAAGGTTTTCCTGATGTTGTCTGCCCCCTGTCTCCCCCTTACATAACCAACCTGATCAGAGTGGACCTGTTGGGGGAGAACATGGGCTAAGCGAGCGGCCAGGATGCTGGAGTACATTTTTGCACAAACGTTGATGAGGGAGATCGGGCGTTACGATACGCACTCTAGGGGATTTTTGCCTTCTTTTGGTATCACAATAATTATCGACTCAGTTAACGATTTAGGGGCCTGTCCTGACGATAATATAGAATTGAAGAGCTTAGTGAGAAATGGGGAGAGGGTGTTGCAATTTGATTTGTAGAAAGCTGGCGTATAGCAATCCTGCTCTGTTGCTGAGGCCGCTTTTAAGTTAGAAATAGCACCGGAGTGACGCTGAGTGTTGGCAGTGTTGGGAACTCTGCTTTGCTGCCTGTCTACCTCGTTGTGAAAGGAAGTCGTTTTCACCCTCATAGACCCAGCACAGGTCGCGGAGTGACGCTGAGTGTTGGCAGTGTTGGGAACTCTGCTTTGCTGCCTGTCTACCTCGTTGTGAAAGGAAGTCGTTTTCACCTTCATAGACCCAGCACAGGTCGCGGAGCGACGCGGAGTGACGCTGAGTGTTGGCAGTGTTGGGAACTCTGCTTTGCTGCCTGTCTACCTCGTTGTGAAAGGAAGTCGTTTTCACCTTCATAGACCCAGCACAGGTCACGGAGCGACGCGGAGTGACGCTGAGTGTTGGCAGTGTTGGGAACTCTGCTTTGCTGCCTGTCTACCTCGTTGTGAAAGGAAGTCGTTTTCACCTTCATAGACCCAGCACAGGTCGCGGAGCGACGCGGAGTGACGCTGAGTGTTGGCAGTGTTGGGAACTCTGCTTTGCTGCCTGTCTACCTCGTTGTGAAAGGAAGTCGTTTTCACCTTCATAGACCCAGCACAGGTCGCGGAGCGACGCGGAGTGACGCTGAGTGTTGGCAGTGTTGGGAACTCTGCTTTGCTGCCTGTCTACCTCGTTGTGAAAGGAAGTCGTTTTCACCTTCATAGACCCAGCACAGGTCGCGGAGTGACGCGGAGTGACGCTGAGTGTTGGCAGTGTTGCCTGGGGTGCCTGGAGCGCCTGGGGAGCTGGGAGCTACCACGGTCCCTGCCTTCACCTCTGTGCCAAAACTCAGCGTGCTTTTTCTCCCTTGAAGCTCCATCTGTGTTTTACGCCTGAACGCGTCTTTCAGTGCATTTACTTTTTATTCTCTTATTTTTTATTTTTTACTTTTTCAATTTCTACGTGATCCCTACGACTTCGGTGATGAACACCTTAGACCCTGGCCCCTCGGGGATCAACTTGGACAATGTAGTGGTGTATCAAGGAGAGGAAGATGTCACTTATCCGCTCACACGGCGGCAACAACGCTTCTTGGCTGCAGGCGGCTGTGATTCCACTGACCCGCGCTTGGAACAAATGGATCAAATGGTAAGTCGCTGCAAGTTCCGTAAAAAGAACTGTGCTTCCTCTACTTCTATAGACTCTGAGAACTTTTCTGATTGTCAGGATAGCACCTTAGCTTCGCGTAGGACTGACCTATATCCACTAGCAACGCCAACTCCACCGTCTCTGACTACACTAAAAACATTACAAACAGAGCCCAATATAACTCATGCGGCGAAGGAGGGAGAGTCCGCTGTGAATGATGATGCTCCTAGGGCATCTTTGGACTCTGTAACAGCCAATTATGCATCTACAAACACACGATTGGATAACACAATGGTTAATGCGGAGAAAGGTAATGAACTGCTGCGCACTAAATCTCTCTCAAGCATGGCCGGAACGATAAACGATTTAGACAAAGACGTACAGGAGATGAATACCGCCGTCGATGATATCACTAGCGGAGGCATGACGAACTGCATAGAAGCTACAGGCAGTAGTAGTAGCATGACTAGCGATGACTGTGAACCTAATGACAAACGGCCTGCCGGACCTTTACATAACCCCAACAAAATCCTCCAGATGGTCGAAAGGAAATCGGGCGAGATCGCGCCCCACACTGAGTTCTTCAGAAAAACACCACTGATTGATGCTGTTCCTGAGGAAATCGTTCTGACAACACGGTTTAGTCCTGGATCTGCTCTGGACTATCCACCATACGGCAAGAAGAACTGTGACCGATGCAGCTTGATGGTCCTAGCAGACAGGAGTCGTGTAGACTGCAGTACGGAAATATCATCGACTGGATTCCGCAACCCCTTGGATCAAGCGTACCCATTAGAGGAATCCTCGACCTGTGAGGAGCACGTCTGCAGACTCCCATCTGGCTCACTAAACCCAAACGAATTCTCCAAACCTTGGTTAAAACCAGTGATGAAAAGGAAACGTACAGAATCCATCAATGATGATTTTAGTGACCTTATTATAACATCACAAAAAAGGCTCACAGATGAAAGAGAGCTAGCCGGCTCTCGCTTCACTGGATTGGAAATTTATGGTCCATCGTCTGTAATAGATATAAAGCCAGATGCTCGATCTAAGAAAAAATCAAATCCACGTAAGAAAAAATCTAGACTCTCTCGAATAAGATCTCAGAAAAGTAACAAACAGAATACCCAAATATCAAACATGGCAGAACTGATGGCAAAAGAAATTACAAGAGAACTAAATACACTCATAATGGCTGCTCATACGATTTCAATGTCGCCATATATCAAACTGTACGAACAACTGAATGAGAATATTAAAGATCAAACCACTCTCATAGCCTTATTGAACTCGAAAATTATCAATGTGGATCAAGATCTAAATTGGATTAAACAAACTTGGACTGATGACCATCTAAGAGCTGATGCATACATTAAGACCATTGTGGATCAAACCAAAAATAGTGCGATGGATAAACGACTGTTTGCCGAAGTAGCTCGAGAAGCTATAAAACTGCTGCAACAACATAAATCAAATCCTGCTCTCAAATCAATGATACCTAAAGAGATTACAGAGCAGAACGATGATAAAACACAGGATCCTACTGCGAGCAATGCAATAGATTATGAGGCCCAAATTTTGATCCTAGACGCTAGCCTAAATGCAGAGATAATCACCCATGAGACGAGATGTGAAAAAAGAGATGCTAATGCTTCCCCGAGGAAATGCACACAAAAATCAAAACGACTACGGGAAGCTGTCATCTGCCCAAACGAGAGAAAAAGAATCTGTAGTAGCGAAAAAAAGACTACGCTCACCAGACAACTAAAATATACTCCACAAAAGTGTGAAGTAAATAACAAATCATACCTACCTCAAATGCAGGACATTCCTTCTGACAGAGATGAGGATTTAATGTCAGCAAATCCTATAGACAAGTGTATAACGGACGTGGCTGTCTCAACTTCTCAATCAGGACAAGGCGTCAAAGAACCCGAGACTCAAGATCTCATGAACTCTATACTTGGGACTGAAGGTTATGATGCGACAGTCTCTCCTTCAAAGCCAGATTCGATACAAAAAGAGATGTATCCAATATTTGAATCAAAAAAATCAGATGCAACATTAAATAATAAAGTCAAAGACAAGATGACTGAGAAAAAATACATAAAGAAAAAACAAAGAAAAAACCAATGTAGATCGAGTGTACGATCATTCCTAAGGAACATCAAAGGGCTCTGCTCTACAATAAACACTAAACAATTAGATGAAACCGCCACGAAGGACAAACCTTGTATAGTGAAAAACACCATACCAGCTGAGCAATCAAACTTAAAAGACGCATCAAACGATCAATCTGTGAGAACTGCGAGCATTTCTGAAGAACTTTTAGATCTTTCAACATATGAGCAAGATGAGTGGATTGAAATTCCTGATTCAGCCATACCTGAAGATAGGCCCCCCTCAGATGCCTCAATCAATATTGACCTCAATATAGGGGAAAAAAAACAAGTATTCCCTAAAACGATGACTCTTACAAAGCAGCCGGCTAGTAGAACCACTTCTACTTCTAAACCTGGCTGCCCAGATCATGAGACACATGCATTTCAACAAAAAGATACTAACAGTGATTCTCTCAAACACTCTGGCACAAACTTACACAACGTAGTGGAAATCTCCTCCGAATATATGACAATTGAGGCTAAAAGAGCGCTAACCCTGGCCACCAAGAAACTCTTACAATCTGAGATAAAGCATAGCTCGAATAACTCGGACCTGTGGAAATATGAGCAAAATCTTGAGATCTTGGAGACTAAAATGGCGCTAATGGATAAAGGACTAACTGAACCTATTCTGATAAGAGAAGCTGATCGTAAAGAAAGATATCACCATAATCTCAAACCTTCTTCGGAACATTTTTCAAAAGCTCCATCATCGCTACAAAAGAGCCATTGGATTCCGCAAAAACCGACATATCTGGAAGTACAGCATAACGCACGAGCAAGCGACGCTGATGGCCCTGATTATAGCCTACAAGTTCAAAGATCTAAGAAAATGGGAAAATACCTGTTGCGCTTAGAACGTATAATGAGAGAAAAAGATGACCTCCTCTTGAATAGGAATAATGTGATGAAGTTATTTCATCATATTCCACAACTAAGAACTGTGGCCTCTGACGACATCCTAATAGTAGAATTCGAGGATGAGATAAATAATGACTGCGTGATCCTGCATATAGCTTCTAAAATTATCTGTGATTCGCTTTTAAACGCTGGAACCACTTTGAACTCCATGGGATTCGATATACATGAAATTCAGAATCCACAGAAGGCAGATCAATCGATGAATAAAGGACTGGTACTAATCTATAAGCCTGAAAATGAGAATAAAAGAGTGCAGCGTGCTGAAGAACTACACTCAAAAAACAAAAATGCTCCTTCTAAGTGCCACATCATTAACAAAACACAAACTACAGAAACAGAGTTAGTTGAAGTATCGACTGAGCAGAGATACTCCAAAATTAAGAAAGCAATCAATTCACAAAGGGAAGACATGGACTGGTCATGGGTTACTAAAACTATAAATAACACAAAAAACAGCTAATGCCCAAAGATCAAGGAGACTGGTAATATATGTATCGCATCATGGAACACACGAGGACACTCACATCTTTTTGAAAATACATCTAATGAACTGATGGACATAGACTTGCTCTGTTTACAAGAGACTTGGCTACTGGAACCTCCAGTAGCAGACGGCTTTGAGATAGCCTTCAACAGAGCAATTAAAGGGGAAAAGGGACGACCCATGTCAGGAATGTTAATTCTCGCCAAAGTAAAAAGTGGTTTACGTATCTTATCTCACACTATTGTGTCACCATATATACAAGTGTGTAAAGTGAAACTACCGGAGAAAGACGTGAACAAAAATAAAGTAGTAATACTGATCAATATATATTGGCAACATGCAACAACACTATTAGATAATTTTATGGAAACCATCTCAGAATTAATTTGTAATATCAAAAGGAACGAAAAGGATATAAACATCTTAGTATGTGGAGACCTAAACATAAATTGTCTGTCTATTATAAATAATCCCCTTGAAGAAAAAAATACTAAAGGTGAACAAGCAGCCAGACGATGGATGCAAGAGATGAAAGTTTGGGACTTACACTTGCTGAACGGCAATACGCCAGGGGACATTCCCGCCCATCCAACCTGGAGAAGGCTTTCGCAAAACTCAACAATTGACTACATCTTCGTAGACGGAATTCTAAGAAGCGAGGTCTTATCTCTTCAAATCATCGAAATGAAGACTAGCGACCATAGCCTAGTAAAGCTGTATTTGAAATCAAACGAACCCAGAAGACCAGCTGTCAAAGAATTATTGACACTCGAAATAGGTCCTGGTCGTAATAGGCTAAGATTGAGTGAAAATAATATCATCTCACTAAGGAAATCGCTTGAAAAAACAACAAAAATGGAACAAATCGAGTATACAACTCTATTAGAGATATACCGAGAGAAAAAATACACTAAGGCACGACCGGATTTTACACAGCTCCATGTATGGGATGCAGAAGTAAACGAAAAGAAAAAAAATCTGAAAAAAGCACTGAGAATGTTCAAAAATAAGTCCAATACAAATAATCAAAGCATGATAAGACATCTGAAACAAACCTATAAGAACTGGCTAATCAGCCACAAACACATCATGTTACAGAGAGATGCCGAAATTATGATGGAAGTACTTGCTAAAAGAAAGACTAGAGATTTTTGGGCCTTGATGAATAACACATCAACACCCCAGGGAGCCATCATGAAATCTACGATCTCAGAAGCTCAATGGAACAGACACTACGCAGAAACATTCAATAATAAACAACCCAATATAAGAACTTCACCATCTTCAGAGCATGAGTGGTCAATTGAAATAAAAAAAGAGGAAATCTACAGAAACATTCAAAAATTAAGCACATCGAGAGCACCAGGACCAGATGGTCTAACAAATCAACACCTAAAACAACACCCAGAACTATGGGCAGATATCTGCTACTTATTATTCCGAACCATCCTCCAGACGAAACAAATACCTTCTTCCTGGCGGTGTGCCATTGTAGTACCAATTTTCAAAAAAGGTGATTGAACCGACCCCAAAAATTACCGGCCGATAGCTCTGCTTGATGTGGTTGGAAAAATGTTTGCCTCCCAGCTCCAAAACCAACTATTACGTTGGATCCAAGACACCAAAAGATACGATCTTCGGCAAACTGGATTCGTGAAAGGAGTTGGCTGCGGGCTGAATCTAACAATTCTGAACTTTCTGAAAATGGAAGCAATTCGACAAAATAAAAAGATCTACGTAGCATTTGTCGATTTATCAAGTGCTTTTGATACCATCGACCGAAGGATGCTCTGGGAAAAGATGAAGAAATGGAAGTGCCCAGATAATCTACTACAACCTATAAAAGAACTCCACACGGACACAGTCATTAAAATCCAACTTGATTCAAGTGGAACGTTGAGCAAGCCAATCGAAATGAACCAAGGTGTGAAACAAGGCTGCCCGCTTGCAGCAACGCTGTTTGGCTTCTTTATATCTGACATTGGCGAAAGTCTAGCAGCTGTAAACTCTTTTCCACCAAAAATAAATGGGCAGGCAATAAGCTGGATGCTATATGCAGATGACATTGCATTATTGGACCTAACACCAATTGGACTAACTCGAAAACTAGCAGCTTTAGAGAAATACGTAGAACAAAACAAATTAAAAATCAATCCAACAAAATCTGAAATAATAATTCTGCAAGATTTAACACGAAACAACAAAACGGAGTACAAAAAGTACCCCAAAGTTGAGACTGAGAAAAGAAATTTTAAGATGTGTAAAAAAGACAAAATACCTAGGTGTTTGGATTAATAGTAACATAAACGATGCTCCTTGGGCAGAGAATGCTAAACAAAAATGCAGACAATTAGCAAGTCAAGGAGTAGTAATAAACAAAAAGTTTGGGAAATTCTCACTACAACCAGTAATAGCCCACTACAACCAAAAAGTGATCCCAGCACTGATTTATGGAGCAGAATGTGCCCTAGGAGTGTCTGCCACTCTATGGCCAGAACTAGAAAATCAATATTGGAGGAGGGTTCTGCATTTACAGAAAGGAATCTCGAGTGCATGTTTGAGATATGAACTTAATTTAATATCCATGCACGCCCGAGTGTTATGGAACATGCTATCCATATATCGGAAAATCATCACAGTAGAATGCTTGCCTCAATTTAAGATCTTACAAAATGCTATGAAAGGCAACAAAGAAACTCTACTACGTAAATGGGCAGACGGGTGTAAAAAGCAATTAGAACAACTGGGAACTGATCAAGACACCCTGAGAAACAACCCGAATTATGTGAAGAAAAAGCTATGGGAACAGGATTGGTGCTCGACAGTTGACGATCGCAATCGCCACAAACTTATGGAAGATGCAGCTATAGAAGCCAAAGATCGAAAACAACTGCCTCAATATTTGATGAGATCAGCTAATGCAAGACATCGAACAAATTATATGAAATTTCGTATGAACTTAATAAACACCAGAGTAAGCCGAGCAATAAGAACGAGGAATCTGAAAGCATTACTCAGGTGTCGTTTCTGTAATAAACATCAAGAAACCCTTAAACACCTAACACTGTACTGTGAAGCCCTGAAAAATCAGAGATCTATACACTTAGGACATACAGTGCGAAAATATGCCACCTTAAGTGGAGAGGATCTATGGTGAAAATTTCACAACCCATGTGAAAAAGACACCTTCGGGTTGATATACTTCGTGGAAATACTTGAAAACCTCCTAAAAGAGAATTAAATTAGAGAAAGAATCTAAAAAGTAATGGGTGCTTCCGAAGTGCTGAGATGAGATGAAGAGGCGAAGTAAAACAAGATAAAGGATTGGTAATGGATTATTAAATCATTTATAGCGAACAGAGTAATGGAAAAAAAGAGAATAACTAGGTCGGAGAGAAGTAACAAGCTATGGAACGCCACACTCTGCTAAGAAAAATGCACTGCAAAGACCCACTTCTGAAGCACCCTAGAGAGGGATAGGGGAGGAATATTGTGTATAATTTTGTTTTTTCAAAAAGTTTGTACAAACTAAAATAAAAATAAAAAAAAATAAAAATAGCACCTTGTTCCTCTAGTGTGGTGATCGGGGCGTTTAACATTTCCAGGTGTTCTCGGGTTATGGGAGGGCGAGGGAGAGTGGTTAGGCATTCTTCAATTATTGAGGGGGAGCTGTCCCCCTCTGCCGTGTATAGTTTTGTGTAGAACCTTGAAAAGCGGCCCGCAATCTCATGGGGCTTTGTGAGTGCAGCTATGCACTCATCATTGATTTTATATACCGCCCTGTCCGCTCTTTGCTTTCGTAGACGATTTGCAAGCGTTGTGTGGGCTTTGTCCCCTTTCTCGAAGAATTTCTCTTTAAGGTATCTAAGTTGCGTAAGTGCTTTCCCATTCCATATGTCCCTCAAATGTTCCCTTAATCCCTTAATCTGGGCCACCACCTCTTCGCTCTGGGCTGGGTGCCTTTGAAGTTCTAGACGGGAGATGTCCGACCTGAGCTCTACCTCCCTTTGCTGCCTGATTCTTTTCTTGGACGCTCCCTCCGCTATCAGGATTCCCCTTATCATGGCTTTCCTGGCTTCCCAGACCGTGTTCAGCGACATCCCATCCACGTCATTCGTTTCAAAATAGCTTGTAATGGCCTCAGAGAGGGTCTCCCTGAACACAGAATCCCTACACAAAAAATCATTGCAGACGAACCGTCTCTCTGACTTAGGAGGGGGGCCATGGTCCAAATCGAGCGTGCATAGCTCATGATCAGTCCAGGCCATCACCTCTATGGATGTTCTCAGAATTTTGTTTTGGCTTTCAGCCCCCAACAGAAGGTAATGTATTCTCGAGAAAGTCTGGTGCGGGGGGGGGGGGGGGAGTGAAGGCTTTCCCTCTAGGATGGGTTGTGCGCCATGGGTCGATTAGGTGGTGCTCACTGTCTAAGGAATCTATTCCCATGTAGACTGCTTGGTGGATGTGTGTTTTGCCGCACCGAGTTCAAGTCCAGCTCTCGCTCTGCTACCACATTAAAATCCCCCCCAAAAACCAATGTCTCGACTTTCCAGCTGTCTAAAAAGTCCAACAGGGGTTCAAATAAATCTAATTGGTTCTGGTTTGGGGCATAAGCTGAGCAGGGAGTGATCATACGCGTCCTGAGTTTCCCCTTAAGTGCCACATATCTCCCTTGGGCGCCCCTGTGTGTCTGTTCAATTTGGAGCCCCAGAGATTTCCTGTACAGGATTCCAACCCCACCCCTTTTTCGGGGGCCAGAGGCCCATACTGTGTCTCCAATATCTCTTCCCACAATCGTGCACTCCTCTCCCCAGGAGTATTTTGTCTCCTGTACAAACAGCACATCCAGTTTAGACTGTTTAAATTGTCGCGCCAACATAGAGCTTTTTTGTGGCGAGTTGAGGCCCTTCACATTTAGGGATCCAAAGACTATGCTCTCAGGTCCCGCCATGTTGATAAGTGAGCATCTTGTGTGAAGCCCTAGTACTTTGCATCTCAAGTGGAGGGTGTTTTCCTCCATAGGTGGTGATTCACATTTTCTTGCCTTGCTAATACTGAATGTGAGCGTGATTCAGTGTTGTGAACCAGATAGATCCTTTAGTCTGGTTGAGTCCCCCCCCCTTCCCTTCCCATCTGCGAGGAATGCAAAAGATTGCATTCTCTTCCAAAAAAAGAGACGCCCTATACTAAGAAGGGCCATTCTAGGGAGGCTCCTCTCCAGGCATGTATTAAGAACGTGAACATGTATGCAAGAATATGCAAATGGAACATTATGCAGTGACACAAGTAAATCTGATTCATCCCTCATTCATCCAGGTTATCACTTCTTAGTGAGGCGTTCCAGCACCTGAGTGTGAGGCTTGAAGAAGCCAGAGGAAACGGTACAGGACAAAAGAGAGCTATTTCACTTGTCATGGAGTATTCAAACGTTTATATTTCCACTTTGTTTGCGCCCGGCTTCTTCTTGGATTTTTTGGCGCTGGGTCCTGTTGCGGTCCTGTGGGCCTTCTTCAGGTGTCAGTGTCTGAGCCGTCGGCAGGACCCCCGGAGGTGCTGTAGGGCTCTCTCTGCTTCTTCTATTGTGGTGACTCTGAAGTCTTCTCCGCCAAACTCAAATGACAGCAAGAAGGGGTGGCCCCACTGGTAGTGAACACCCTTTTCCTGCAGCCAGACTGTGGGGGGAGATTCTGGAGGTGGAAGTCCCAATTTCTATTTCTGAAGACCCTATTGTAGAAGCCTCTCCTAGATATCCCCAGAACGACATTTCCGCTCATTCTGACATAAGCACACAGGGACATGAGCCACTCGATGATATTATACAAATCATTGAAGAAAACAAAGAACCTACATTAAAACAAACTCTGGAATACCATAGTTACTTAGGTTGAAAACCCAAAGCTACTTAAAATGCATAAGTAAGGGGTGTTCTGCGAGGTTCTCTCTACCGGCCTATATCCCGGGTTTGAGTCTCAACCAGAGACTTTCACAGAAGAGAATGTTCCACTACATATTAGTCTTTTTCCTGCCCAAGGGCAGGCCAGCACCGAAATGACAGGCAATTCTCTTCTGAACAAGAGTACCAACAGCAACCCCAGACACATTTTTCGGCCTGGTTGGGCCTTGTCAGTGAGGTGGAGCTGTGCCTCTCTAAGAACAGTGAGCAAGGGTTCCACGTCTGGAATACCCTAGTAGCTTAGGGTGAAAACCCAAAGCTACTTAATATGCATAAGTAAGAGGGGTTCTAGGAGTTTCTCTCTACCAGCCTATATCCCGGGTTTAAGTCTCAACAAGAGCCTTTAGCTCACCATCCTTTCACAGAAGAGAATTTTCCACTATATATCAGTCTTTATCCTGCCCAAGGGCAGCCCAGCACCGAAATGCCAGGCAATTCTCTTCTGAACAAGAGTACCAACAGCAACCCCAGACACGTTCTTCGGCCTGGTTGGGCCTTGTCAGTGAGGTGGAGTTGTACCTCTCTAAGAACAGTGAGCAAGGGTTCCACATCTGGAATACCCTAGTAATTTATGGTGAAAAATGAAAGCTACATAATATGCATAAGTAAGTGGGGGTTCTGGGAGTTTCTCTCTACCAGTCTATATCCCGGGTTTGAGTCTAAACCAGAGTCTTTAGCTCACCATCCTTTCACAGAAGAGAATTTTCCACTACATATCAGTGTTTGTCCTGCCAAAGGGCAGTCCAGCACTGAAATGCCAGGCAATTCTTTTCTGAACAAGAGTACAGACAGCAACCCCAAACAGGTGTTTCAGCCCAGTTGGACCTCTTCAGTGAGGTGGATCTGTGCCTCTCTAAGAACAGTGAGCAAGGGTTCCACGTCTGGAATACCCTAGTAACTTAGGGTGAAAACCCAAAACTACTTAATATGTATAAGTAAGGGGGGTACTGGGAGTTTCTCTCTACCAGCCTATATCCCGGGATTGAGTCTCAACCGGAGTCTTTAGCTCACCATCCTTTCACAGAAGAGAATTTTCCACTACATATTAGTCTTTGTCCTGCCCAATGGTAGTCCAGCAACGAAATGCCACGCAAATCTCTTCTGAACAAGAGTACCAACAGCAGCCCCAGACATGTGTTTCGGCCTGGTTGGGCCTCATCAGTGAGGTGGAGCTATGCCTCTCTAAGAACAGTGTGCAAGGGTTCCACGTCTGGAATACCCTAGTAACTTAGATTGAAATCCCAAAGCTACCTAATATGCATAAGTAAGGGGTGTTCTGGGAGTTTCTCTCTACCGGCCTATATCCCTGGTTTGAGTCTCAACCAGAGTCTTTAGCTCACCATCCTTTCACAGAAGAGAATTTTCCACTACGTATCAGTCTTTGTCCTGCCCGAGGGCAGTCCAGCACCGAAATTCCAGGCAATTCTCTTCTGAACAAGAGTACCAACAGCAACCCCAGACACGTGTTTCGGCCTGGTTGGGCCTTATCAGTGAGGTGGAGCTGTGCCTTTCTAAGAACAGTGAGCAAGGGTTCCATGTCTGGAATACCCTAGTACCTTAGGGTGAAAACCCAAAGCTACTTAATATGCATAACTAAGGGGGGTTCTGGGAGTTTCTCTCTACCAGCCTATATCCCGGGTTTGAGTCTCAACCAGAGTCTTTAGCTCACCGTCCTTTCACAGAAGAAAATTTTCCACTACATATTAGTCTTTGTCCTGCCCAATGGCAGTCCAGCAACGAAATGCCACGCAATTCTTTTCTGAACAAGAGTACCAACAGCAATCCCAGACACGTGTTTCGGCCTGGTTGGGCCTCATCAGTGAGGTGGAGCTGTGCCTTTCTAAGAACAGTGAGCAAGGGTTCCATGTCTGGAATACCCTAGTAACTTAGGGTGAAAACCCAAAGCTACCTAATATGCATAAGTAGGGGGGTTCTGGAAGTTTCTCTCTACAGGCCTATATCCCAGGTTTGAGTCTCAACCAGAGTCTTTAGTTCACCATCCTTTCACAGAAGAGAATTTTCCACTACATATCAGTGTTTGTCCTGCCCAACGGCAGTCCAGCACTGAAATGCCAGGCAATCCGTTTCTGAAAAGGAGTATCAACAGCAACCCCAGACACATGCTTTGGCCTGGTTAGGCCTTGTTAGTGAGGTGGAGCTGTACCTTTCTAAGAACAGTGAGCAAGGGTTCCATGTCTGGAATACCCTAGTAACTTAGGGTGAAAACCCAAAGCTACCTAATATGCATAAGTAGGGGGGTTCTGGAAGTTTCTCTCTACAGGCCTATATCCCAGGTTTGAGTCTCAACCAGAGTCTTTAGTTCACCATCCTTTCACAGAATTGAATTTTCCACTACATATCAGTCTTTGACCAGCCCAAGGGCAGTCTAGCGCTGAAATGCCAGGCAATTCTCTTCTGAACAAGAGTAGCAACAGCAACCGCAGACACGTCCTTTGACCTGGTTGGGCCTCATCAGTGAAGTGGAGCTGTGCCTCTCTAAGAACAGTGAGCAAGGGTTCCACGTCTGTAATACCCTAGTAACTTAGGGTGAAAACCTAAAGCTACTTAATATGCATAAGTAGGGTGGGTTCTGGGAGTTTCTCTCTACCGGCCTATATCCGGCTCAACCAGAGTCTTTCAGCTCACCATCCTTTCACAGAATTGAATTTTCCACTACATATCAGTCTTTGTCCTGCCCAAGGGCAGTCCAGCGCTGAAATGCCAGGCAATTCTCTTCTGAACAAGAGTAGCAACAGCAACCGCAGACACGTCCTTTGACTTGGTTGGGCCTCATCAGTGAAATGGAGCTGTGCCTCTCTAAGAACAGTGAGCAAGGGTTCCACGTCTGTAATACCCTAGTAATTTAGGGTGAAAACCTAAAGCTACTTAATATGCATAAGTAGGGGGGGTTCTGGGAGTTTCTCTCTACCGGCCTATATCCGGCTCAACCAGAGTCTTTAGCTCCCCATCCTTTCACAGAAGAAAATGTTCCACTACATATCAGTCTTTGTCCTGTCCAATGGCAGTCCAGCACTGAAAAGCCAGGCAATTTTCTTCTGAACAAGAGTACCAACCGCAACCCCAGACACGTGTTTAGGCCTGGTTGGGCCTTGTCAGTGAGGTGGAGCTGTGCCTCTCTAAGAACAGTGAGCAAGGGTTCCACGTCTGGAATACCCTAGTAACTTAGGGTGAAACCCCAAAGCAATTTTTTTTAATTATTTGTTTTTAAACATTTTATTGGGTTTTTAAGAATATGACAATTATTCTCATCTGTGCGCCTCTTGAGATATCTTGAGTGTCCCCCCTCCCTGTCCTCCCTCCCCGCCCTCCCAAGACCGCAGTTTTTTCTATCTTCAGTTCAGCCTTCACCGGATGTCCATCATGGGCTGCCTGCTTCATCAGCGGAAGCAGCTTCCTCTCTTGGATTGAATAATGACACAGTGAGCGCCACCCATTGATGTAGATCTTCACTAGTGTCCACTTTCTGTTCTAGTACCGCATTCTCGCACGCCCCAGCTTCTGCCGTCTCCCACTTTCGGAGGTCCTCCCACCACAGTATTGAGCTTGGGTTTTTAGGGCCTTTCCACCCCATACTGATGCGTCTCTTCGCTAGGATGTACATCAGGTCCTTGAGCTTGTTCAGAGGTTTGTTTTTCCTGCTTTTTTTATATCTGCCCAGGATGCACGCCTTTGGTGACTGTACGTCTAGGTTGATGTCTGCCTCGGCCACCTTTGCAGCAATTTGTGACCAAAAGGATTGTATTGTCTGGCATCCCCAAAACATGTCTGTCATCCCCTCACGGGGTTCGTTGCATTTTGGGCATTCATTGGTTCTCGCCCCCTTGCCTCGGGTGTGAGGTATGCTCTATTAATGATGTAGAACTGTATAAGTTGCAATCGGGCGTTTCTGGATACCTTTTTATGATAGTGAGTTATGGATTCCCATTCCTTTTCCTCGAATTGCAGACCCAGCTCGTGTTCCCATGTCTCTTTGCTCTTAAGGTCTTGCTTAGTTGTGCTGTATAACAATGTTTCGTAGAGCCTCGAGGTTTTGTGTCCTCCCTGGGCAGCGTTCAGCATATTTTCTATGGTTTCGTGCCCTGTTTCTAGGTTCTTGACCTCTGGCCATCGGTCCGTAAGCCTTCTGACAACCGCACCATGGAGTAGGAACTGCCCTGTTGGCAGTCCAGAGGTCTCATGTAACTCCGCGAATGTTGAGATCCCTTGGTCATACACCAGGTCACCCAGGGTGGCGACTCTGCAGGGTTCCCATGTGTTTCTTATCTCTTTCAGGCCCCCGGGTCTGTTCATCATTATAGCGGCTATTGGGATCTGAGGGGAGTATGGGTCGTTTATCTTCGTGATCTTGCAAGCCCGTTTCCAGATCTGGATACCTAGTTTCACCAACTATGGGTTGTGTTGAGTCACGCCTGCTGGGGTCCAGAATAAGTCTCTGAGTAGCATGTGGGGGATAGCCGATTGTAGGAGTCGGGTGTCCATTGTGGCGTCATCTGCCATCCATTGTACTACGTGTTTCAGTTGACCTGCTAAGTAATATAGTTCGAAGTTGGGGATTTTCAGGCCCCCTTTGTTGTAGGGTCTCTGTAGCACTTCTAGAGCAACTCTATGCCTCCCTCCCTGCCATAGGAATCACTGCAGAGTTTGCTCATATCTTTGAAGAACTGCGGGGGGATATTGAATGGGACGTTGGTGAAGTAATGTAGGAGTCGGGGCAACGCTACCATTTTAAAAAGCCCCGCTCTTCCTGCCACTGAGAGGGGGTGTCTATCCCAGAGGTCCATTGATTTTTCTAGGCTTTCTTTTGCTCTCACTGTGTTCAAGGTGTGTTCGGTCTTAGGGTCTTGTGGATGGTAATTCCCAGATATTTGAAGGAGGTGGTCTCCCACTTAAAGTCCATAGTAGGGAGACTTTCTTCTCTGGCCCCGCTTAGAGCTGCTAGGGGAAAGAGGCATGACTTTCTGTGGTTGATGTGTATCCCTGTGTATCTGTGGAACCCGTCTAGGGTCTCCAGTATGTATGGCAATATGTGTTCTGGGTTGTTTAGGTATAGGAGTATGTTGTCTGCATACATATAGACCAGATGGGTCACTCCGTCTATCGCTATGCCCCTATCCCCGTACTCCTGCCTTAGGTATGCTGCTACAGGTTGAATGGCTATGATATACAACATGGGGGAAAGTGGACATCCTTGTCGAGTGCCCCTGTAGAGGCGCCATTTGTCCGAGTATGTATTGTTTGTACGCACCCTGGCCGTGGGGTCAGTGTATATGAGTTTGGTCCACTTTAAGAAGGCCGGCCCTATTCCCATCTTGGACATGGTGACGTGCAGCCAGTTCCACCGGACTGAATCGAATACCTTAGTGGCATCCAAGGACGCCACCGCGCATTTCTCAGGCCTGCCATTGGTGCTGTATATGACGTGGTGTCATTTGCGTAGATTCTCTGCAATGGTTCACCCAGGCACATAGCCCGCCTATTCGTGGTGGATCAGTAGCGGGACCACTTTACACAGCCTCCTCGACAGCAGCGCTGTCAGGATCTTGTTGTCTGAGTTTAACATAGATAAGGGCCTGTATGAGCTGCACTCTTCTCCATCCTTACCAGGTTTTAATAGTGGAATAATTACGGCTTCTCTCATGGTGTCTGGGAGGGTGCCTATTTTGTATGCTTCGTTAAACACTTGGGCTAGGAGAGGTGCCAGTGCATCCTCATATGTTTTATAAAACTCCCCCGGGAGCGGGGGCGTGGCTTGGAGCCCCATCGATATGGCTGCTCCCCTAAGGCCAGCCGAGTGAAGCCTGCCGTAAAAGTGAAAAAGATGTGGTTTCCCGCTATCCAGCCGGGACCCGATTAGCATCCAGGGCAGTCGGAACACCTAAGGCACCACTGGTCCGGAGAGGAGTGCATAACGCTCATGCTGGACGCAGTAATACCGTCGGATCTCCTGATCTCCAGACGGCGCTGAAAATCCAAGATGGCGATCGCGCCTACACCCGGAGAGCAGAGGCAGCACTGATGGCCCTCACGGCATCCACCCCTCTCCAGAGCCCCAAGGACGGCCCCCAACAACAGCAGAGGTAGCCCTGGGACCTGAGACTTCTGGAGACGTGCGGTGTCAGCCCCGACCCGAAGCCGAGTGAGAGGTGCCCCTGGATTCCCCTCCCGCAGCACCACCAAAAGCAAGCAGCCCCCAGTGTGCCGCTCAACGGGGGTCCCTCAAGGCAAGGGGAATCTCCCGCAGCGCACTCCGAAGCTGGCCCGCGGCCCCCGCGGGGTGCGGCTCCTCTCCTGCGCGGACTCCCGACACCAGCTCCGGCACCAGCAAAGAAGGCGGCAGACAGCGCACCCACAGGTAGGGGCTGCTGGGGGGGTGAGGGAGGGGTGGGGGCCAACTTACACCTAACCTGGGCCCCCACCAGAGGAGCCTACTGAACACGCATCAAAAAGGGTGCAAAGGGACACCCCCCCCGGCGGCCCCGGGAACCTTCTCCAGACCCTTCTCTGCGCTGAATAGCATCAGCGAGCGTGAACACAACCAGCACTGAGCCCGCACCTTCAATTCCTGAGGCGCCCCATAATCTGCGCCTCTCCCCTGGCTAAAGAAGCAGAGGAACCTCCTCTCACTCTCCCTCAACAAAATTGATGCCCCACGCCTCGCTCAGTATACACTGGGGCAGACCCCATCTAGCATGCGGTGAGGGCCCAGTTGCTCTCAACTCCAGATCTACGCCCCCAGCCTGCTACCCCCACAAGTTCTGGAACTCACAGCCACCACACAGCAGGGGCAGGCAACCCCGTCAGGTAGCTACACCACCCACTTAGGCCCCCCAGGCTGGTGGTTGTGCATACAGTCTCCAGTGCTGGAGGACTGTACACCAGAACCGGCTGCCCCGCTTCGGTCCCCTGCCCTCCCCTCCAAGGAGGAGGCTCTGAGCCCACATTTCTCCCCAGTCAGCGTACTCTTCGGCCATCCACTTCCTGGGGCGCTCCGGCCCACCGCCCCACCCAGGCTCCTTCCCCCAACCTGTGACCTGAGGGGATCCATCAGACTCTACGCCTCACCGGTTAAAGGGGACATATACTCCACCTAAATCCTCAGACCTGTCGGGACTGGGCCTCTACGCTTGGGAGCCACACGCCATCAGACTTTAGGACCAGCATTCCCAAACCCAAATCAGCGCCCCTGAAGCTAAACGCAAAACCAGCTTCTTTAACATCTCTGTCGCCCCACGAACCGACACTATGTCCAAACAAACCAAAGCCAGCGAAAATGCGGACATTGCCACCATGCTCACAGCACCGGACAGAGGAAGAAAACCGGACCTTTCCAGGCCTACCCCACAGGATCCCCAGAAGGAGGGTGATCCCCCAGCCACCAGGGGTGATTTATTAGCTTTCATGGCAGATATTAAAGCCAAATGTAGGTCCTGCATGACTGAACTCACCACCAAATTAGAGCAAACCGACCACAGGGTGACCCAGGTGGAGCAGAGGCTGGGGAGGTTGAGGACTGCTCCCAGGACCAGGCCTCTACACTGGGGGACATTCAACAAGCAGTTAGAGCTCTCCAAGACAAATGTGAAATCCTTGAGTTCAAGCAGGAGGACTTGGAAAACAGGGCCCGCCGCAACAACCTTCGGATCCGGGGAATGCCAACCTCGGTCCCAGACAAAAATCTGCCGGAATATGTGGGGGACTTCTTCCAGGCCCTCCTTCCGCAACTGGACAAACCCCAATTACTGCTAGACCGCACCCACAGACTGCGCCCCTGCTGGGGGGTGGACTCGGACCGCTCACGAGATGAGCTCACCTTCCAGGGCTCGCCTCTTCAGAGTTGCCAAGATCTCTTGCTCCTGACTCTCCAGAGGAGAAAGGCACTCCGACTCCTAGCCCTCTTCCTTCAGGAACGTCAGGTCCGGTACAGATGGCTCTTCCCAACGGCAATGCAATTTTCATTCAATGCTACACTGCGGAGATTTAGCCACCTGGAAGATGCCAGCAAGATCATGCATCCGTCTTCCCCCAAAGAGGCCACCCCATCGAACCCAGAGGCGACAGGGAGCCCGGAGGCCGTACCCTCCACGCAACCCAGGCAGTCCTCATGGTCGAGGGCATCTCGAAACAACAGGAGGAGGTAAACAGAACTCAGGTCACACTACAGGCACCATTGCTGCACGCTCGGACTAGGCGCCCAACCCTCTTCTACTGCGAAGCGCCAGTTCCGACTCTGCTGAAGATCATTAATACCCACTGCAGCAGGCTTCACCCACGGCCCATGCCCATTCCAAGGTACGTTCCATCTTTGTTTCCTTGGAAACATTTGTTATTCCTACTGACTCAAATGGCCCAGTTGGCCAGGGGTTTGGCCGCACTCACAATGCCAACCACCCCACCAGTTAAAGAGTTGGCCTCCCATTGGGGGCCGGTGTTAAAACCCCAAGAGCAGGACAACACGCATTCAACCCTCTGCTATGACGACAACTAATGGGCTCTCTTCCAGCCCCCCCCCCGGATCATGGGGTGGCTGAGGCGTTGGTCCGTGAGCATCCGACATTTCAGTGCCTCTCGCTAAATGTTAACGGGCTGAACTCTCCCTCTAAACGCAAGTCGATCCTACAGAAACTACAGGACGAAGAAGCCGGGGTGGCGATGCTCCAAGAAACTCATCTCCTTCCAGCAGACTTTGGACGCCTGCGATCCCGCCTATATCCACGTCAGTTTCTCGCCTCGGGAGGCTCTAAGAAGGGGGCACAGCGATCCTGATTAGGAAAGACCTAAATCAGATCTTGGACTCAATAACTTGCCCAGAGGGCCGCTTCGTGGCAGTTAAATGCCTTTTACTGGGAGACCTCTATACCTTCGTTTCAGTATATGCCCCCAATTCGGGGCAAGCAAGCTTCTACGATTCGTTGGGTACCTCCCCCTCGGGCTTCATAGAAGGCCAAACAATAATAGGGGGAGACTTCACCGGAATACCAGGCCCCACCAGAGATAAATGTCACCCCCCCCGCCCCTGGTTATTTCACGCAGGCCCTTAGCCTCTTGCGCCTTTTCAGAACCCTGGAAGTAGGGGACTCATGGCGGGGGCTCCACCGAGAAAGATTACTCCCTTTTCTCCTAAGTTCATCGAACTTTCTCGAGAATTGACCTCCTCCTAACTTCGCCCCAAACCCTCGCCTTCACCAACAAGGTATCCCTCGGCCCAAGGATCCTATCGGATCATGTATCAATAATCATGGAACTTCGAACCCAGGACCCCAAAGCCAACTCCCCTCGCAGATGGTCACTCTACGACCTGATCCTCAATGACATGTTGGTTAGAGACAAGATTGCAACCACTATTAAGAATTTCCTTGAGGAGAACCCGGTTATAGACACTTCCCTGTAAACAACTGGGACGCGATGAAAGCAGTGATCAGGGGAGCCTTGATAGCTCAAGGGGTGGCATTCCATCACAATTAGAGGCAAACCCGGCAAGCCCTGGAAGAGGAACTTCAAATAGCAGAATAAGCGCAAAAGAAGAAAGGATGGTCCCCCAGGACTCAACGAGCCATCCGCATAGCCAGAAAGAAGCTAGAGGCCCACTACGCCGAGCATACCGCGCAACTATTGGCCAAGACCAGGCAATTTTATTATGCTAAGAACAACAAAGCTAACAAGCTACTGGTAGCCAAGCTGGCCAAAACAAGATGCACCAATACCATCACAGGGCTCCGCGACCCACAGGAGGTGATTCATTACACTGAGACAAAGAAACAACAACTGGAAGTGGACCACTTAACCCGGTCCAAACAGGAGGAATACCTGCGGGGGGCAGCCTTGCCACGCCTACCCGACCCAACGAGAGAGAGGCTGGAGGCGCCAATTTCGGACAAGGAGGTTGATGAAGCCATCAAATCTCTTAAAACGCGGGCCCCGGGCCCAGACGGGTTCTCCTCGAGATTCTACAAAATATACAAACCCCAGCTGATCCCCCCCTCTGGTGACACTCTTCAACTCATTCAAGGAAACAGGTTCGGTGACCCCTTCAATGCAGGAGTCCACAACTATCCTCCTTCCCAAGCCATGGAAAGACCTGAGGGACCCAGCCTCGTACAGACCAATTGCCCTACTAAACATAGACGCCAACCTCTATTCCAAGATCCTGGCCAATCGGCTGTCGCACCTACTTCCAGACATAATCCACCCCGACCAAACGGGGTTCATTCTGAACAGAGCCGCAGGAGACAATATCCGGAGATCCCTGAACCTGGTAGACATCACCCACCGTAACTCACAGGGCCTCGCGCTGATGGCCCTAGATGCCACCAAATTATTCGACAGGGTAGACTGGTCATTCATGAAGCTCACCCTAGAGGCCTTCGGCTTTGGTCCAGCGTTCCAGTCTATGGTTCTGGCCAACTACAAATCCCCAAAAACACTCTTGAGGATCAATGGCGCCCTAATAACCCCGATGCCCATGACCTGTGGGACAAGACAGGGCTGCCCGCTTTCTCCTCTTCTCTTCGCGCTAACAATGGAACCCTTCGCCCAGAGGATCAGGCTGAACAAACTCATCAAGGGCCCCCAGGTTGGCCCATCCCAACACAAAATTGCGTTATACACCGACAACGTTTTGCTAAAGCTTTCAGGGGCTAGCACCTCAGCAAAGCACGATTTGGCGGAAATAAACAACTATGAGAAGGTCACCGCCTTCACTGTCAACTTCTCCAAATCAGTAGCCTTGGGCATCGGTCTCCAACAGGAGGAACGGGAGGCACCCACTAGACTGTGCCCGATCTCATGGCAGGAGAGGTCCATCCCCTACCTGGGAGTCCACATTGCGGCAAACCCAAAAGACACATATCAGGCAAACTTTCCCAGACTATTTCGAGAACTGAAAGGGGACCTGAAGCGCTGGTCAAAACAGGAAATCTCGTTAATGTGACGAATCACGGCCACTAAAATGAACTAGCTCCCGAGATTCCTCTATGCCTGCTCCTCCCTCGCAGTATCCATCCCAGCACCAGCCCTTCAGGACCTACAGAGGAAAATGCTAAAGTTCATATGGAGGGGCAAGAAGGCCAGAATCCCCCATAAGACTCTGGTTGGCAGCTCTACACTGGGAGGTCTGGGGGTCCCCGATCTCCGGGCATATAGGGCGGCAGCACAGCTGGCACACATCCACGCTTGGCAGATAATCACAGACCTCCCCAGATGGGTGGAACTGGAGCAAGCTCAACTACCACTCCCCCTGCGATTCCTCCCACATATCCAGCCCCCCCCTTAGAGAGCGCTGTAAGAGTCTCTTGCTGACGACCAAACACACGCTAAGCTCCTGGGACTGGGCACTGAAACAAAAGGGAATCCCAAGAGGACAAAGCCCGCTCTCACCATTCTTTCATAACCCAAACTTCTTGCCTGGGACGAACCCCTGTAACTTCCAGAACTGGATAGACGGAGGCCTCGACACCCTGGAACAGCTATACTTGGGGAACAAACCCTGCACCTTCGAACAGTGCAAGGAGGTGTTTCAACTCCAGGAAAGTGACAGATTCACTTATTTTTTTTTATTTTTTTATTTTTTTTATTTGATTCAGTTGCATAACAACTTTTCAAATCTTTATCGAGATTGGCATACTCATTTTAAAAAAAAAATGTTTTTAAGCATTACAAAAATTTCTCTAATACACAAATTACTAAATGGGTCCATACTTGCATAAAAACATTTAAAACATATTACAAAAGACAATTTAGATATATTCTTGCTAATTTCCCCAGAAGGAATATTAAACTCTAACCATTCCCTTTATGTCTTACAGGTCCTAACAATAATCATAAAAAGCTCCGACATCCTACATCACTGCGGAATCTATGACATATAAACCTGTACAGTCGCTATTTGTGTCTGGCCCCCATTGTCTTCAACTTTCGGGAGTACGAATCTGAAGAATTGTACCACTGCAATTTGGACACGTTCTCTTGGAGAAGAGAATATGCTTTGCCATCTACAAGCACTTGACATGTGACTGTGAAATGTAAGGATGTTATGAAAGCCTCTATTCCGGACCACCATTAGAGCCGAACAATCAATTAGACGGGTTTCTTTTTGCGAGGTGTCTAAGCAGTATCTACAATAATTCTGCGCTGCAGTAATAACTTTGCGCCTGGCCAACACCTCTTGCGTGCCCCACAAGTTGAATCTAAACCTTAGGAACTCTGACCTGGTCTCCGGCGATGGAAATTTCACCAGGTACGGGGCCATTATTCCATAAGGTTTTAAACCGAAGGACCAGATATTAAAGTCTTTATAGCGCATGCAGCTGGTAAGCGTCCCTGCCCAGTCCGTGCAATATATCTTTCTTTTAGCTCGGTCCGAATACAGCAATAACAGCTCAAGTGATACATCCACCCTGGCCATACAATTTAAGACACATTTAAGCCATTCTCCTGAGAATTTAATTATTGATTTCAACAATGCAAAGGCTAAGACTTCTAAGATGGTACTAGTGTTAACCCCTAGCATGCACTTTCGGAGAAGCGCACATTGTCTCCAACTTGCCTGGGCGTGGAGGGACAACAAACCCAACTCATAACGAATGAGTGCAATCGGAACAGCCTTTGGTAGTCTTAAGATCTCTTTCCAATGTTTGGATTCTATGGCGTCCCATGGGTGGGTTTTGTTCAGCACCTCTCCCTCCACACCATACAACAAAATCGGGACACTTTCATTTTATAGAAGTCAAGTGCGTGTTTTAACGTAAATTTCCCATATTTTTTTATTAAAATTTGCGTCTGTGAGGTCAGCTGTGAAAGCTTTCTCAGAGACCTTGCGCAGTCGTCGCCTTTGCATTGCCTATGAGTAATCAAAATTCCCAGATATTTATACTCAGATACTTTTTCTAACTTTATATCTAGAATCGTCAATTTCTGGGTGGCACAAGACCTCTTACTTGTTGCTGTTGGACTACATGTTAATACCTGGGACTTACCCACATTAATACTCAAACCATTTTTACAGGCATAAGTCCCCAACTTCGCCAGCATACGCTGCAACCCCTGAGGAGTTTGCGATAATAAACCCAAATCATCCGCGTACAGCATATACGGGATTTGATGAACTCCCAGCCTAGGGGGGGTCCCCATTACAATCAACAAATTCCTTCCCAATATCGAGAATAAAGAAATTAAACAGAAACGCTGCTAACGCACAGCCTTGTTTCAGGCCACGTTGGGTTTCAATTTCGGGTGACAATTTTCCATCTAGGCTAATGCGGACACACATGGATGTCTTAGTGTGAAACATGATGATCAGGGACAAAAGTGACGTAGGGCAATCATGAGCCTTCAATTTTCGGAACAGCAACTCACGGTCAACAGAGTCAAATGCTGCTCTAAAATCGATAAATCCCATGTATTAGGGCTGCGATCTCTCAGCTTGCTGTGCCTTGATTACCCTAAGTAGCATAATATTAGGTATAGTTCCCAACCCCTTCACAAAGCCAGTCTGTAGGGGGTCAGCCAATTTCATTCGGCTCACCCAAGCTTGGAGTTCCCTCAAGATTAGTCGGCAATACAGCTTTCCTGGCAGATCAAGCAGCGAGATGGGCCTATAGCTGCTTAGTTCCAGTCTATCCCCTTTCTTGTGAATCGGGATTGTTATCGCCTGAGTCCACGTAGCAGGTAGGCTCTGAGTTGCATTTACGGTGCTAAAGATTTTATATAGGACCGCCGCCCACTCCTCAGGACATTTTTTAAGTTCGAAATTTTACAGCGCATCAGGGCCGCAAGCTTTTGAATTTGAGGCAGATTTGATCAACTCCACAATTTCCTCCAATTCAAAATTCAAGTGAAAGAAACCCCGAGGGCAGGACTCCTCCCAGGCCCCACTCGGCGTCTGCCGGGCATACAACTGAGTGAAGTGGTCGATCCATTTTTGAGTTTGCACTCCGATGACTTGAAAGCTTATCTGAGAGCCTAAGGTAGCGTGATTTATAGTTAACCACATTTTTGCTATGTTTTTCCCTGCTAAAACTTTCAGCATGTTTGCCCCATCTTCCTGGAACATCCTTGCTCGCTGCCCTCTGACCCAATTTCTGTATGTGGATTTCAATCTGGTAGACTGGATCTTCCTATCCGCTGGGGAACCCTTATGAACCGCTCTGAGATCCCTACGTAGTCTCGCTTTCATCTCTTTGACTTCTTTGTCAAAGTCATGAAGATGCTGAGAAGTTTGCTTGCCGTTAGGCCCTTGATTCCGGCATACCTGGATTTGATCAGGCCGTTCGTACTTATCACCTCTTAACAGCAAGGCGTAATCTACGTGACCTCTGTCTAATGCTCGGTTCAGGGTAATTACCTCCTTCTCCGCCCATCATAGCTTTTTTCCACCTGCATACACAGCACCCGATGCTTTTATAAACTGCACATCATTTATCTCCCTCAAAGGTGCACACTTCCATTGAGTTTCTAATTTGTTGTGGTCGCTGGAGTATGTTTTTATAACACTAAAGTGGACTACAGCTGGCCAGAGGTCCACATTAACATTAATGAAATCTATGGTCGAAACACTGTCCCCTTTTTGCCATGTCGGAGCTGGTGGAATGTCTGATTTAAAAGCTCCATTGAGCATAAACAACCCTCTTGCTTTTACGAGAGAATCCCATCTTTTCCATCTCCTTTTGTTTGTGCAACTCCCTTGACTCAAACACTTTAGATTCAAATCACCCGCCAATACCAATCCACTTATCATGGGATTCATAACAACTAAGTCCAAGATGTTATTTAGATCAATAAAGTAGGTGTCATCCGACATAGCAATTGGGTTCCAGTAAATGTTTAACAAAGCATACACTTCCGACCCAGTGGTTAACTTGCCCAACAACATATAACTGGTAGGCATTGCCCAAAGCTCCGAGGTAATGCCTCTCCCCTTTTTGACCGCAATTACCAGCCCTGACATCGGGCGCCCCATAACTGGTTTCACCGCCGGATTTAGGAGAATTTCATGATCATCCCAAAGAGGCACCTCCGTGAGCCAAGTCTCTTGCAAAAAAACAATATCATATTTGGCTAAATCATTCTGATCACTGTTTAAGAAGTGAGAAACTCCCCTAGTGTTCCAGCTTACCATTGAGATCTGCTCCTCCCTCCCCCCATTCTCACATTAATTCATCGTGTTTGTACCCGGCCTTTTGCCAAGCGAGGGGGCCTCACGGGTCGATTGCTCTTTGGGATTTCTCTCCCACTCGCTCCTCACACCATTAGTATGCGTAGGCGATCGCTGGGAAATTAATGCTCTATCGCCTAGAGGCTCGAGGACGAACCCTAAGGCAAACAAATCGTTCCTAGCCTGCCAAATAACATTCTGGACTACTCTTGATTTCACCCACAAGATCACTGCATTCAGATTCGATGTGGATAAGAATTCCATTTGGGACATGTCTGCCGATACAACATCTCGTAAATTGGGGATCTCCGAGAAGATTGCTAGAACCGCCCGCCTGTTCAGGTCATATTGAGTACAGGGTGGTCTTCTGCATGATAAAACTTAGGGGAACTCAACTTGCATATTTTTCAATGGGGGCTTATGTTGCTTACCCTTGGTTTGATTGCTATTAATCTGAGGGGGCGCCTCTTCCAATTGTGTATTCGGGCCCTGCATTCTCTTCAAGGAGTTCTCTATTAAAGAGATGATAGGCCCAGTTATCTGTGATAAAACTCCACTGTTATCATTTTGTACCAAAACCCTGTTCGGTTGACTGACAGGTTCTGGTGGATAAGAGACTTCCACTTCACCACTCCAAAGAGGTACCCTTAAGGAATCCAACACCTGGTTTGGCTTTACTCGGGGGTCAATGCTTGGATAAGAGGGGACAGTCTGTACATCGCTAACCGGGCCCGATGTATATTTCCCCCTTTGTGCCAATTCAGACGGATCAGATTGACCCGGCTTGACAGGTGGCGGGAGAGGAGTAGGGTGTGTCTTTGCCATATACTCGTCGACCGCTTTCCGGATCTCTGCTCGCTGGTGATCAGACTGAGAGTTATTCCCCGCATCGACTATCATATCGTTAGGGGAATCTGTTGCTATTTTGGATTTCTGCGGGGTTAACGTCTGGTCTATGATATTAACTGTCTTCGATAATTCTTCCACTAGAGTATCCAATGGTGGGTACTCTAAGGGCTGACGGGAACAAAAGCTGGTTGCCCCTTTTCTTTTATCAATGGCACGGGCTATCACTGGTCAGGCTCTGGCGTGGCTGACCTCTTTCCTTTCCAATCGACCCTCCCAGGTCCAACTTGGGTCCTTCCTCTCCAACATCTTTTTCTCCACCTGTGGCGTTCCCCAGGGATCTATTCTCTCTCCCTGGCTGTTCAACCAGTATCTGGCACTCCCTGCCCACCGCATCGCCGCCCTCTGCCCCAACTTTCAGTGCTATGCGGACGATACCCAGCTCATTTTCAGGCTACCCTCGGCCTCCTCCTCTCCCTCCCTCATCTCTGACTGTCTGTCTGCTATCCAGGAATGGTGTGCTGCCAATGACCTCTGCCTTAATGCTAGTAAGACTGAGATCCTACTCATCGGCACACCCACTCCCTCCTTCCCTGCAGCTCTCTGGCCGGCCTCTCTTGGCCCTCTTCCTGCTCCTACCTGCAAGGCAAAAAACCTCGGGGTCATCTTCGACTCCACACTCTCCTTCTCTCCTCATATATCTGACGTCTCTAAGAAGTCACATTACCAGCTGCACCTCCTCAGAGGTATTCTTCCCTTCCTCTCCTTCCCCCAGAAGCTCACTGTCTCCCGAGCCCTGGTTCTCTCGAAGCTGGACTACTGTAACAGCCTCTATCTTAATCTGCCTGCCTCCACTCTCCGCCCTCTGCAACTCATCCAGAACAGAACTGCGAGACTTGTCCTTGGCCTCAAGCCCAGGGACCGTATCTCTCGAGGACTGAAATCTCTACACTGGCTCCCAGTGGCTGCGAGGATTAAGTTCAAAACCCTCTGCATTGTCCACAAGGCCTTCTGGGGCCTGGGGCCTAAATACCTTCAACTCTCTCTTCCTAAATATCTTCCTTCCCGAGCCCTACGCTCATCCGTCTCCAACTCCCTCAGGGTCAGCCGCTTCTCGAAGCAACGAGCTGGGGGTAGATCTCTCTCCGCGGCAGGGGCCTCCCTCTGGAACAGCCTTCCTGCCTCCCTGAAACTTGAGGAGAACCATCTCCGGTTCCGGAAGCACCTCAAAACCTTCCTCTTCACTTCTGCTTTCTCTCTCCCTCTCCCCTGCTAAATTCTTCACCAAAACTGCACTGATTCTGCAACTGGGCCACTCTCACCGACCTCGGTCCTGGGCCCAGTCACTCTTCACTTGCACTGCCTCCCTGGCAACCCCTGCACTGCGGGACTATCTCTGTATCACTACAGCCCCCCCCGCCCCCAGTACTTGTCTGCACTTACCTTGCACTTGCCACCAGCTAGCCCCATTTATTTATTATTTTATTTCTATTCTACTTATTTGTACTGCACTCCCCCCTCCTCCCCCTTCCCCTTGCAATTTTCCCTTCCCCCTACCCCTGCACTTGCGCGGTCTGAATGACACCTGGCCTAGTAGGATCTTTGTCTGTCTTCCCCTTGTTCCCCCCTCCCTGCCTCGTCGCGCCTTGAAACACTTGTGTATAGGCGCGTTACAAATGCCATATCATATCATATCATATATTTTTGTTTAATAGCCTCAGAAACTGCCAAAGTGGTACACTTAGGTACCGAGATAACCTTGAAGAAGGGTTTAACGGATCGATTTCCCCACAGACTTGGGTATTTGTTGATTCTTTGGCAGCTTTTTTGCTGCTGTTTTAGCTGTTTTTCGGGGGAGTTTCTCTGAAATATTTTTTTGCTTCTCCCTCAGAGGATCTGCGTCAACCGTCTTAAGACTTAATTGCTCCTCATCTATTTCATCGAGTATAGCATCTGAGATCGTTAAACAGTCTTCCCCCTATACCCTATGACCTCCCCCTCCTTTTGAATTTTCATAGATGACATCTAGAAAGCACGGGATCACAGATTCCACCACCTTTGTTCTTGTGATCCCATTTTTGACACACCCCAGTCGTATACTGGTATCAACATCATTCTCTGTTTGTGCAGCTACATTATTCATGTTTGGTTTCAACGCATTTGATGACACGCATTTCTCCCAAATTTTACCTAAGGAGACATCATTGGCTAGTTGCCTATTCATACGTTTCTCCATGCATTCAGCCTGCCAAATTAGTTTCTGTTTGCATGCAGCAAGTGCTCTAGACATTGTCGTTAATACGAGATTCATAGCATGTAAAGCAATGCTCCAATCATTCTCCCTTTGAAATACCATGACAGATGTGTTCATTCTTTGGTTGTGGGTTAACACATTGCCCACGATCCCTTGATGAGGCGTGGGCACAGGGTCAATTACAGAGCTTGAAGAGGCAGTTGACCTTCCCTGATCACTATTGGGTGAAATGGATTCAATTTTTGAACTCTCTGAGAACATTACTGGTGACGCTGATAAGTTCTCAGATAAAAGGTTGTCCGAAAAGACTGAGTCATTGGCCTCTAAATCAATCACAGCAATGTCCCCTTTTTGAGGCTCGCTCCCAATGAGATCAACCACACCCTGGGCTACTGCGCCTGACACAGGCAGAGATTCCAACAAGGCTGTATCAGATATGGAACAATTCTTCCCGGGACCCACCAGTGGCAGTTTTTTCAATAGGACCTCTGTTAAGATATTATCCTGATGGTTAAATCCTTTTTTATTTGACTCTGGCCGGTTCTCCCCGCCCAAGAACCCATTCTCATATTGGTCCTGGGGTGAGTTCCCGGAATGAGCCCGAAAGGCCGAGAGAGACCCATTACAAAATTTACGAATGTCCACATTACCTGGGGCGGGGGGTTTGGCGTTTCTCCTTCTGGGAGTTGAACATATAATTTATCCATCTCCGTGGTATTTTGAGCCCCCAACAATCCCTCTCGTGAGGGGATTTCGGGCTGGCATGCCCGATGTTAAAGCGGGGCGCATTCTTGCTGAGAGCTCAAGCACCATATGGATCAGGAGGGCCCTGGGAGCCCCTCCGCTGCTGCGTCGCGGCGAAGCGGCAAAGCGGGACTCACCGGGACTCCTCGGGTGCGCGCGGGCGGTGTGCGCGCGTTCACGATTATATAGGTCCTCCCACAACGTTTGCACTGCCTAAACAAAAAAAAAACAAGGGGGGTCAATGTTGTTAAAAATATAGGGACACTTTAAACAGGATAAGTGTACTTCTTGAGCAGTCTTTAAGGTGCTGTTCACCTTGTGGGGATGGTAGTCCTTCACAGTTCAAGTCCACAGCAGGAAGCACTCGAAGTACAGGAGTAGTCGTCTGCGGCAAAGCGGGACTCACCGGGACTCCTCGGGTGCGCGCCAGATTCACTTATTGCCAGCTTCGTCACTGGTGCTTGCATTCCCAAACCCTCCAGGCGGCCACTCGCCCCCTTACTCCCCTTGAGCTAACGCTTAAGGACTTACCATCTAGGGGCAGGATCTCAACCCTATACAGATGCTTCTTAGGGGGACTTCCTAATTGCAAAAACTCGAGGCATGGTCCAATGGGAAGCTGCCCTGGGTCACCCCATTGACGACCAGACCTGGGTGGACATCTGGACGCGCACCCACTCCTTATCTACTTGTGTCACCAACAAGGAATGCGCATACAAGCTCATGCTGCGATGGTAGTACCCCCTCTTAGGCTACACCACATGAACCCATGAGTGGACTTCTCCTGCTGGAGGGGATGCGCCCAACCTGGCTCCTTCTTTCATATGTAGTGGGCCTGCCCAAAGATCCGGCAATTCTGGGAACGGTGCCTGTCAACTATCGAACAGATTACCGGGAGTGCACTCCCATTGGAACCCGAAACCTTACTACTAGGGGTCCCGACCCCCGGGGTCTACCCCTGCTCCGGAAACAGAGCAAAACTATTAACGCAATGCCTCCTGGCAGGCAAAACTGTGCTGGCCCGCTTCTGGAAGTCCCCGGACGGCCCCTGTATGGCTCACTGGTGGGGAAAACTATGGGACATCCTGATCGCGGAAAAGATGACCGCGGCGAGGGCGGGACTCCTGCACCGTTTCCAGAATGTCTGGGCCCCAGTACTGGAC
Source organism: Ambystoma mexicanum (assembly GCF_040938575.1). Classification (NCBI taxonomy): domain Eukaryota; kingdom Metazoa; phylum Chordata; class Amphibia; order Caudata; family Ambystomatidae; genus Ambystoma; species Ambystoma mexicanum. Next base: position 1,285,652,382 of record NC_090934.1, read on the forward strand.
TATGACCAGCGATTCCCTGCCTTGACATTCAAACCAATCAACACTCGATGGGCCCTGAAGGATGAAGAGTCCACTTGAGTGGCAGGGGCAGCGGGCGGAGCCACGGAATGGGAGAACTGGGAGAGGGAGGCTGGGGACCAGAGGGAGGAAAGGGGAGGGGGGAGAGCATGAGCTGAAGGGAACTATGAAAAATAAGTAAAGTTGTTGTGCAATGCTATTTGTAAACTGTCCTGCCTTGGTTCAAAAATAAACATGTTTTAAAAAAAAACTCCCCTGGGAGCCTATCAGTTCCTGGGGCCTTTCCAGATGGTAGGGATCTGATGGTGGCCATCACCTCGTCTGGGGTGATGGGCTCATCCAGAGCCTCGGCCATTTTTTGCATCTAGTTTGGGTAGCCTGATAATGTCCAGGACATCTTCTATTTCAGTGTCTGTGGGCGAGGGGGGGTCGGTATAAAGGTCCTGGTAGAACCCAGTGAACACCAAGTTTATCTCAGCCTGCGTGTGTACTACTGCACTGTCCGGTCTGCGGACTTGGCAGATGGGCTTTCTGGGGGCTTCACGTTTGTAGAGCCAGGCTAGGAGCTTCCCTGGTTTGTCACCAAGGGCATGACTCCTTTCAATGTATTTTGTATAGCTGAGTTTCCCTAGTGTTTCCCAGTGCACTAAACAGACTTGTCTGAGCTCTACCACTTTTTTTGTGTGATCTGGGTCAGAGGAGGCCTTGGCTTCTAATTCCATCAGCTTTTCCTCGGTATGTGTTAGTGAGGTTACAATGGACTTCGGGGCTCTGCCTATAGCTGCAATCATTTCCCCCCTCATGACCACCTTGTACGCCTCCCATGCTGTACTAATGCGTTGCACGCTGTTTTCATTTATTTGCCAAAAGTCCAGTGTGCTCTTACTGATCTGTTCGCGGAAGGCCTTGTCCAGTAGGGCCTCGCCTCTAAGCCTCCACGTCAGCGCAGGGGGTCTGGGTGCAAGCACTGTCCAAGTGGTTGTTAATGGAGAGTGGTCTGACAACACTCTGGCCAAGTATTGTGTGTCCCCAAACAAGGCTTGTTGCTCTTCACTCGCACATATATAATCTAATCTGGTGTGTACAGCATGTGGGGGTGAGTAGAAGGAGTACTCTTGTTTCTCGGGGTGTTGCTCCCTCCATAAGTCTTTAAGCGCAAATTGTTGTGTCAGTGCAATCAATATTTTGGCGGGTGCGGAAGGGCAGGTGTGTTTGCTGTCTGATCTGTCCTTACGGGGGTCTAGGGTGCAATTGTGGTCTCCCCCCCATATCAGGGTGCTATCTCTATGTGGGCCGAGCCGATTGTATAGTGAGCGAAAGAAGACTGTGGCGTTGTGGTTGGGGGCGTAAGTGTTAATTAAGCAGACTTCCTTTCCTTCTATTGTGCCATGTACCAGGGCCATTCTGCCGTCGTCGTGTTTTTTCGAGTGTATCAGTTTTATGGGGATTGTTGGGGCGATACAGATCAGGACTCCTCTGGCATAAGTGGAGTACGTAGAGCCTATCAATGTCCCTCTCCAGGTTTTGGCTAATGCTGCAAGCTTTTGTGCATCCAGATGAGTCTCCTGCAGGAGGGCAATTCCGACCTTACTTCGTATTTTTAAATGTGTGGATTCGGCGTTTCATGACATAGCTATTCATTCCTCTGACATTCCTTGTCATTATTCTGATTTTGTCAGCCATGGATTATGTGTGACCAAAAGTTCGAGGGTGGAGCCCAATGTGGGTTCTCTTCTGGTTCCAGCGGTTTTCAATGCTCTGGGTGGTCTTGGCTTCTCCCTATATAATTTCCCAACTGAAATGCCAACTCCCGCGTTCCCTCACTCCCTGAACTTTAAACTCCCCTGTAACAAAACCTGTCCAGCGAGGTTTCCCCCGTTCTGACTACCCTGTTTCCGCTCCATTTGACCTCATAGTGGTCTCTTGGTGCCCTACGGGTGGGTTAAGTGTACCCAAACTACTTCTAGGGGTAGAAGAAGTCTGCTTCGGCTGATATCGCGTTAGGAGCAGTCCGTCTTCGGTACGGCTCCTATTAGAATCTTGCTGCGTTAAGATGTGAGTTTTGCCTTTTTCATGTGTGCCTTGCCCAATAGCTGGCTTTACGATGGTTCCTCAAATTGTGGGTTACCGTGGTTTGCGCTCTTTCACTTCTAGGTCAGGGATCTGTTCCCCGTCCATCCACTCTCTGGCTTCCGCCGGCGTATCAAACAGGTGCGCTTTGTTGTTATGCAGTACTTTGGTGGATATAGAAACATGTAGCGCAGGCCTGCATTTTTCAGTCTTGCTTTGGTGTAAATGAACTGGGCTCTTTTCAATTGGACTTGGAAAGTGTAGTCGGGATATATGGCTATCTTCGCAAAGTCTCTTTGTATGTGGCCGCCAGATCTCGAAAAGGCTAGAATTGTCTCCCTGTCTCTGTAGTTGAGCACTTTTGCAATTATTGGCCTGGGTGGGGTCCCCAGGGGCAGCCGTTTGGTGAGGGATCGATGGGCTCTCTCGATGGTGAAACCTTGTGATAGTTTCCCACCCCCGATTTCTTGCAGTAGGAGGTCTTCTATATAGTTTGTGGGGTCGTTACCTTCAATGCCCTCTGGCAGGCCTAAAATTCTAATGTTATTTCGGCGCGCTCGCCCTTCGGCCTCCTCAGCCCTATCTTACAGGTTTTTCACCTTCTGCGCCAGTTCGTCAAATTCCTTCAGAAGCCGTGTTTTGGTCTTGGTGTTTTATCGAACCTGGGTTTCGAGCGCTTCAGTTCTACCTGCAATAGTGCAGACATCTTGTCGCAGTAAGTTCAGGTCGATTGCCACTGCATCTATTTTGCTTTCCATTGTCATTTGAAGCATTTTGATGGCCTCCAGGATCTGTGAGTTACCTGGTTCTGCTGTCATTTCAGGAGGTTCGGGCTGTGCTGTTGTGGCGCGTGTGGTGCTTGTGTCGGTTCTCGCTGGTCCTCCAGCCGTTTAGGTCTCCATGGTGGTCTGTTTCTGTTTACCTCTCGCTCCTTTTGTGGACATTACACCATGGGCAGGGGGACCTGCCGGTTCACTGAGCGTGCTGTGCAATTAATGGGGGTGGTGCACTGCCCAGGGGTAGCGCAGCTGCTGTGCATGCTTCGCGGGTCTCTCTCTGCGATCTTTGTGGCTCTTGGTGGTTGTGCGTTGTCGCAAGCGATGCCCCAGGTGTGAGTTGGGTGGGTTCATAGGCTTGCTATGGCGTTGTAAGTCGCCCGTTCTTCTCTGCTCAGTGTATTGGGGGAGAGTGGTCCTGCCGCAGCCTTGGTGCACCCCCATGACAGTGTCCAGCTGTTCGCCCGTGTCTCTATGCTCCGGTACACTTATGGGGTGCTTGGTGGTCCTGCGCCGCCACCAAAGGCAGAGCCCGGCACCAACCGGACTCACTGTTTGAAAGGCCCCGTGGGGCTAGCAGTAACTGTTATGAGGCCAACCTGTGCAGCGTTGGTTCCTGCGCCGTCCGCCTGTACTCATGGCAGTAGCCCACATTGTGCCATTCGCCCCTACTGCGCACAGTTCTAGGCCCTGCTCCACCCGAGGCCCTGGCATCTGTTTCCTCCGTGTAGGCGAGGGCCCGCAGGGGAGGGGCAGCCCGAGTCCTGGGTTGAATGGATGTGGCAAACCCGGCTGGGTCCCCCCTCCCGCTGGTTCCTCACCTCGTGTCCTCCTTGTGCTCAGCTGGGCGCTTCCGTGTGCGGGCTCCAGGCTCTTGGTCTGCCTCTCCCTGCGGGTCTCCCGCTGTCCGGGTCCTCCTCCTTGGGTCTGTGGGCTCCTTTCCTCTGCGCTGGGGCAGTCTCCTTTCTCACAGCAGCCGTGCCACCTTTTTCAGTACCCTCCGCGTCGCTGTAGGTGGTGCTCGCAGCGACCGGGGTACGGTGCTTCTGCTACCAGCAAGGCTGTTCGGGGCAGACTTTGTGCGGGACTCAGGGGTGCCGGGCCGCCAAGGCCAGCCGGCGTCTCCGGGCGCACACCTCTCTGCAGCCCGGTCCCGGGCGCGCACGCCACGCTCCGCTCTCGCGCCACTCCCATGGTCATCCCAACGCTCCCCAGACCATCCGGGTACGTGCGGCCTCAGCTCGATGGTTCGGGTCTGTGCGCTCTACACCGCCTCAGCCGTTCGTGCAGTGGGCGCCATTTTCCACCTTTCTCGCCAGCTCTCCACGACACGGCACCCTGCTAAGGGGACAGGTCGTAGAAGTGTCAAACTTTGGGCAAAGCTGCCCGGCGTTCCTCTCAGCAATTGTGGCGGCTCTCCGTTGCTTGGGCTGCAGGAAACCGTGGTTTTGCAGCAATATTATGGGCAAATCATGCGTAGCTAACCGGGTATGCATCCTTCTTACATGGCGGTTAACCACGCCCTAACCCAAAGATACTTAATATGCATAAGTAAGGGGGGGTTCTAGAAGTTTCTCTCTACCAGACTATATCCCGGGTTTGAGTCTCAACCAGAGTCTTTCGCTCACCATCCTTTCACAGAAGAGAATTTTCCACTACATATCAGTGTTTGTCCTGCCAAAGGGCAGTCCAGCACTGAAATGCCAGGCAATTCTTTTCTGAACAAGAGTACCAACAGCAACCCCAAACACGTGTTTCAGCCCGGTTGGGCCTCATCAGTGAGGTGGAGCTGTGCCTCTCTAAGAACAGTGAGCAAGGGTTCCACGTCTAGAATACCCTAGTAATTTAGGGTGAAAACCCAAAGATACTTAATATGCATAAATAAGGGGGTTTCTGGGATTTTCTCTCTACTGGCCTATATCCTGAGTTTGAGTCTCAACCAGAGTCTTTACTCACCATCCTTTCACAGAAGAGAATTTTCCACTACATATCAGTCTTTGTCCTGCCCAAGGGCAGTCCAGCACCGAAATGCCAGGCAATTCTCTTCTGAACAAGAGTATCAACAGCAACGCCAGACACATGTTTCGGCCTCGTTAGGCCTCGTTAGTGAGGTGGAGCTGTGCCTCTTTAAGACAGTGAGCAAGGGTTCCACGTCTGGAATACCCTAGTAACTAAGGGTGAAAACCCAAAGCTACTTAATATGCATAAATAAGGGGGTTCCTGGGAGTTTCTCTCTACCGGCCTATATCCCGAGTTTGAGTTTCAACCAGAGTCTTTAGCTCACCATCCTTTCACAGAAGTGAATTTTGCACTACATATCAGTGTTTGTCCTGCCCAACGGCAGTCCGGCACTGAAATGCATGGAAATTCTTTTCTGAACAAGAGTACCAACAAGAACCCCAAACACGTGTTTCGGCCCGGTTGGGCCTCGTCAGTGAGGTGGAGCTATGCCTCTCTAAGAACAGTGAGCAAGGGTTCCACGCCTGGAATATCCTAGTATCTCAGGGACATGAAATGATCAGTGAGGAAAAATATAAGAGCTGTGGATTATCTGGTCAGATTCCTAAATGACTAAAGATACAAAAACTAAAGTTAACTAATAAAAATAGGCTAAAATGTCATTGGGCAGCAATGTATCAGCAAGATGGTGAGAACATGCTAAGAGCTATGGCATCAGGGAACAGTGCTCAAATATCGTCTTTATTAAGGCTGGGGTCTAATCAACCTCAGCTTCCCCTCCAGACTATCCAAGAGCAAGTTTGGAACCATTGTTTTTCAAAATGATATGTCTCTCGAAGACTGTGGGCTTTTAAGGGAATCTACAGCTGGAATTCGATTTGCTATTTGATCTCATTGACATTTTGTGCCTTATAAAAAAAATTGGGTACATCTAGAGCTCTGGGTCCAGATGGCCTCACAAATTAAATGTTAAAAGCACACTTGTAAGCTTGGTATAGGATCCTTTTTACTATTTTTGATCAGCTCATAAACACTAAGACAATTCTGCAATCTTGGAAAAAGTCTGTAATTATTCTAATTTTTAGGAAAGGCGACCAGGAATTGCCAGGGGAAAATCTTCACTCGATTGTTACTAAAGGACATAAAGCATTGGACAGATCGGGTGTCCTTTGGTGACAGACATCAATCTGTATTTGTCTCGGGATGGGTACCTCTGTATATATCCAGGCGATAATCCTGCTGAAGAATCGAGTTATTCAGTCAAAACAGCCTGCCTATAAGGCCTTCATTTACTTTAAGCAAGCATTTGATTCTATTCCTAGAGAACTTCTGTTTTTAAAAATTAAACGGGCGGCCTGACCAGCATATATTCAATCGTTTGTCTCTCAGTTATATTCAGACACCTCCATTCAGGTTGGACTAAATCAGCAAGGTCTCTTGTCCAATCCAATTTTTACTAGCAGAAGTCTCAAGCAAGGGTGCATTTTGGCCCATGCGCTTTTTAATCTATTTATAGCGGACATTAGTCAATATTTGGAAGTAGTAGTTTCATACCCGCCCAAAATAGGAGCTATTCAATTACCTTGGTTACTATATGCAGATGACTGTTTTATTGGATAAAACTCCAATCAGCATTCAAAGATCTTTGTTGGCCCTAGAACAATGCTAATAGAAATCATCTGATTACTAATATTGAAAAATTGAATATTCTTATGCTAACACCTAATACGTTGCATAAGAGGCTCTAATTCACATGGTCCCTATATAAAAAAGCATCTGCTAGTATTGGATGAATGCCACTACTTGGGCATGAACACCAAGAACATTCAGAAAGCCCCTTATAGAGCTGAAATTAGGCGGAAGGTCTAGATTGCAGTAACACAAGGGCAAATCATTCAAAGGAAATATGGAAAATGTTCTTGTTCCGCTGTCGTTACTTTTTATATACAAAAGGTGGTACTGATTTTAATATATGGGGCAGAGACAAAAATTATTGAGTGCACGTGGATTGGAATATCATAGAGGGTTTCTATTGGAAGAAAGTGCTAGGCCTTCCCTTACTAAGTGTTGTGTACAAATGGTGGCTTTTGACTATGTTTAGAAATTGCAAGCTGAACCAGAATAAAGTAATGACAATTATCCCAACCATAGCCTCATTACTAGGTCCAAACTCAGACGTTTCTATGCAGACGTGGAAGAATATCACTTTAGATCTACTGTCAAATAATCCTGAATAAGCTAAATGTAATTTATGGCACTATGAGTGGAGAATGACGTGGGAACAATGCACTGAATACAAGATATTCAGGATGGGTCATTTCCAAATGAAACAAACCTCTTAATCAAATGCAGTCATAGCTTCTGAAGTTTCCATGTCCAAAGTACAGATTATTGATTTTAAGACTCTGTTTGAACCTTTGGCAGACTAGGGATGTTATAGGATGTAGATTGAAGTGGCATATAAATCAGCAAGGGTGTCGGTTTTGTAAAAATGAAAATGAGATTGAAACTTTGAAGCACATAGTGGTTGTGTGCCCTAATTTGATGTCACAGAGGAAATTGTTTCTACAGAATTGTTTTAAGGATTATGGATGCTAAACTTTTAATGGCCATCCTATTGTAGTGACTTTAGCAGTGGTAAAGCTTTTATTCTCCTTGGAACTTTTGTAATTGTAATAACTGTGGACATTATATCTAATTATGCAACATTAATTTGCTTTTAACTGATTGGTTTTGTATAAAGTGTATTGAAATGTTTGTTTTTAAATTCTGTATTGAAAGGTTGAATTGTTATTTCAGCCATACAAATAAAATAATAATAAAACTATCAAAATAATAATAATACATAGGTGTGTGTTGAATTTAATTGTGATGCATTTCCTTTTGGCTTTATTGAATTTACAAGTGTGAGGGACAGATATCCTTTTGTTACAGTGTTTCCTTTAGTTTATTTTAGGCAGGGAAATCCTCGTCAGGTTAGAGATAGTGAGGCGTTTATCCAACCTTATTATTTAATTAAATAGCTAATTTTGAAAACTCTCTACAAAGTTGTCTGCCTCACATTTCTGACCCCTCACAGTTGGCAATGACACATAAGATCTTACTGTTTTAAAAATCCCACTTTATCACGTTAGCAGCATAGTCTTAAAAATAAAACATTTGCCACTTTTTTCTATGGCAGCATATATCGGTTAAAGTGGCTGTGCAACTATTACACAATGAAAATTGGTACGTGGGCAATCAAGGTAAACGTTAGGAGTAATCTTTAGACAAGTCGTCAGGCTACCCAAAACACGGTGACCCAAGAGCCATCCCATATTTAATTTAAGCATTGGAGCATTACTACTGCAACTTTAGAACGGAACAATACAGACAAATGAGCATTATTGTCTACTTAATTTCATCGGGGCTGCCCTTTTCAGCCATGATTTATTTAGAACTATCTTACCCGGATTCGCCCGGGATGTCTATTCTCAGATTTTCTTTTATCCCACCTAAAAAGACAAAGAAATATTGTTGTTTGCCAAAAAGGAAAAAAAGTGATACATGTTAATTTCAATAATCAATTGAACACCAAATTTGTATTTATCTCTAATTTAAATTCTCACATGAAGATTATATTTGTATGCTTACTCTGATTATTTACAGTGTTGTTAGCGGTTGTGGTCAATTTTCGGTGCTAAACAAACACTGCAAATAATTAGACTAAGCATACAAATATGATATTCATGTGAGAATTTAAATCAGGGGTAAATAAATATGTGTTCAATTAATTAGTGAAATTAACATGTATCGAGTTTATTGCAAAACAAATTAATGAAAAGAAAGACACACACTCACTCTCTTCTAAAAAAATAAGAAAACAAAAAAAACGCTATATCAGCTCAGCACAGAGAGCGCAATGATGAGCACTTTCTACAAATGACCTGTAGATGGCGGCGGAACACCACAAAACGTAATGCCGAAAAACAAAAAAATTAATTATTTTGGGAATGGTATGGCGTTTGAGCTAGAAATAGTTGCATTAATTCGGCAATGAAATAAAGAATATTCCATGCAAAAGGAATGACACCAGACCTCACCGTTCATGAGGAGCTACATCCCAAAGAATGCCACATACAAACCCACAAACAAACACAACTTTGTTTTATGTATATAGATGTAGAGACAGCAAACACAATTGCTGTACCATTGGACCTCCCGCAGAGCAACACTGCATCAATTCAATTTTTTGATGGCTTGAATTTTAGGCTTTTTATTTGCATCCACCTAGTAACCTAGTCCGAGCACTAAAACAAGATCGTTTTTGGTTTCTATGTCATATTATTGACACCCTTTTTTTCAATAGGTATTTTTCTGAAAAAAAATTTCTGAAAAAAACTCATCGAAATGTTGTTTGTTTATTTTTGGGGGATCCCCGGCCAAGCCCCCCCTTCCATTACCTATTTTTTACTGTTGCCCCCGCAACCATTTATATGTCCATTCCAACCCCCCCCAAAAAGAAATCCATGTTTTTTTGTTGCCCAAAATTTTTCAGAAAAACACCAGTCGAAAAAACGGGTGTCGATGATAGGACGTCGTAACAGTTTTTGGGGGCACCTCATTCCTGCTCTAAGCAGAGAAGGACCTGATAATCACCTGGGTATGAATAGAACAGGGGACAGAATGCAAACTGCAAGGCTGTGCAACCCTGAGCTTTTTTGACGATGGCAGTAGTCCCTCCCAGAAAGTGTGCTCTTCTAAATAGGCCTCACTTTCCAAGGCTCCACACTGAAAAATAGTGAACCCAGGGCTACTCTGCTGAGCCTTGTTTGTTTGTTTATTATTTATACAGCGCGCCACAGCCTCTGGTATCTGGGCTCTATGCAAGACCTCTTTAAAATACATAATTACTTATGAAGATATTAACACAGAGTAGAGCAATTTTTTCTATGGGATATTTGGGTGCAGCATTGTCAAGACATTTATGCGAGATGGAGACAAGTTTAAAGTAGATTCTATCCTGAATAGCGAGCCATTTGTGACTTCTTCTTGTTTCGGATATGTGGCCTTTTCTTGGGATACTCAGTGCCATTCTTAGTGCATTATTTTGCAAGGTTTGAAGTTTGTTTAGTACTTGTTTATTTGAACCTGCATAGAGGGCATTGCAGTAATCAAGTTTAGACAAGATTAATGCTCGTGCCAAGATCATGCGGCTGTTAGTGGAGAGGTAGTTTTTGCATGCATAAATCAATTTACACGTATATGCCGTAGCTGTAGCAGTAGCGTTAGCTTGTTGCTTAAGGTTTAAGGCTGAGTCAAGATAGAAACCTAAGGTTTTTGTTTCCTTGGCCGTGGTGATGAAGTTACTGTCGATATTTAGGGTTGAGTTTTTTTAGGTAGATGGGGGAACCTAGTATAAGAATTTCAGTCTTGTCGTCATTCAGGCATAAGCGATGGGTGGCCATCCATGCCTGAATGACGAGATAGATTTTATTTAGTAGGTCATTGTCTGCGTCATAGTTGCCAGATAGTGGGATTAGTATTTGGGTGACATCTGCATAGTTAGTGTATATAACACGCAAGCCGTCCAAGATGTCAAATAGGGGTTTGGTAAACACATTATATAGTGTAGGGAAGACGCAAGAGCCTTGAGGAACTCCACAGGTGATTGGGATGGGGTCGGCTGCGTCTGAGGGAGAGAATACTCTCATCAATCTGTTATTTAGAAAGGATTTAATCCAAGTTGTAGCTTCAGGGGAGAAGTTAGCTGCCGTGGTTAGATGCTTACAAAGTATGTTATGGTCGACCAGATCAAAGGCGACAGAGAGGTCTAATAGTAGGAGTAGTGCACATTGTCTGTTATCTTTTATTAGGTCTGTGTTTTGAGATCAAATAGCGCAGTTTCCGTCCCGTGCAGCGGTCTAAATCCAGATTGTCTGACCCCTAGGAGATTGTTAATCTCTAGGTAAAACGGATTGGAGGTAGGCTGCCTTATCAGTAATTTTGATAAGGAAGGGGACTGTGGTTATGGGCCTATAATTAGTAGGGATAGAAGGGTCCAGGGAGGCTTTTTTAAGCAAGGGTAGTACCAATGCATCTTTTATGTTGGTAGGGACCTGCCATGATTTAAAGGAGGCTTTTATTAACCCTGTGATGAACATGGTGAGATCTCTAACTGCATCTTTTATGATTTGGCCAGGGCAGATGTCCCCTTGGCAGCGTGAGGGTTTTAGAGAATTAATGATTTTTGTGACCTCTGTAGTAGTCACTTGGGCACATTTGAATTCAGGAATAATATTGGTGGGGATGGTGTAGTGTCCTGGTTCTGGGCTGAGTCGATGATATTAACGTTGAGTTTCTTAGATGCAATTTTCTTTTGGAGGGTAGTGATTTTATTACTCAGGGCGTTTTGGATGCTGGTGCACCAGTCTTTGTTTTTCGGGTGAGAGTCATCGGGAGCTATAGGTGATTCTAATTCCCTTAGAATTCCGAATAGTTCCTTGATACTGGAGTTAGCGTTTTGGATCTTGTTGTTGTAAGTTTCCTGTTTAGTTTTTACAATCTCCGCTTTGTAGTGAGCAGTGATTCCTGTGACTATGGGCCTCATTACACGGATGGCGGTAAGGGTTTCTAGTAAGGTAAATCCTTACCGCCTTACTACGAGGTCCCTTTGCGGGTTGGGAAATTTAACGCCTGCTTTTTGCAGGCTTTAAAAAACCAACCCGCAAAGGGACCAGGGAGCTAATTACGGTACCGCAATTTGCGGTACCGTAATTAGCGCCGTCCCCATTCCCATAGAGCCCTATTCGGCAAAAAAATGGGAATGGGGAAGGGCAATGGTGGAAGGGGGAATTACCGGCCGCCAACCTTGGAATAGGGCGGTAATTCCCCATTCCACCAAGGCGGTGCCGGTATTTTACCGGCATGAACCATGGAGCTAATAGCGCCATGGTTCACCGCCATACGTGTAATGAGGCTCTATGTCTTTATTCTCCTTCAAGGGTAAGTTTTGACAAGTGACCTCATATTTCCTTTTTTCCAACCTCAAGGCTTTCAGTTGTGGAGTGTACCAGGTGCTGAGGTGGTCTTAAGGTTTACTTTTACGGAGTTTCAGAGAATCAATGACGTCTAGGGCCATGATCATGGTATTGTTGAAGAGCTCTATTAGCTCCTCGGGGTCGTCAGAGTTGTTAGCGTCTAATATAGGAATCCACAAGGGGACTAGTTTTTCAGCTGTCATATTACGGTTATTTCTAGTGAGTAGTGGAGGCGCGATAACCTTAGTTGTTGGGGCTGGAAGGATAACATTGATAGCGAACAAAATGAGGGAGTGGTCGGTCCAGGATTGTGGTTCAATGGTGGTAATTGTTGTGTCACAGTTGTGGTCTGTCAACCAATCCAATATTTGTCCTTTTGAGTGTGTGGGTTGGTTGATTCTCTGTGTGAAGTTCAGTTCACTTAGGGAGTCTTCCAGGGATTTAGCAGACTGGTCATTTGGGTCTGATAGGCCCAAGTTTAAGTCGCTCAGTATTAGAGTTTGTGACTTAGGTTTGGTGTTATCGGAGTGCAGAGTGATAATATCCTCTTCGAAGTCTCCTGTAGGGCCAGGAGGCCTGTATATGAGATGGATGGTAATGGTACTGGTGTGGGATGTTGCTATTTTAGCGGTGAGCAGTTTGCATGATTTGAGTTACAAGGTGGTAGATGGTCTGAGCGCCAAATTCGATCGCGCTATGAAGGCAACCCCTCCGCCTTTACCATGTTCACTGTCTGCTCGGCTGATGGTGTAGGCGTCTGGAATGGCTAGCATAAGGGAAAGCCCTGCAGCAGCATGGAGCCAGGTCTCTGAGACAGCTAGGAAATCGAGGTCATTGTCCTTGATTAAGTCGGCTATGTCAGTTGCATGCGCAACTACTGATCTTGCATTTATAAGAGCACCTTTGATCAGTGTAGGTTTAGTCTGAGCTGGAGAATGAGTTGGATTAGATGAGGCCGTGGGGGCCAAAGGTTTGTTGTGCTTTGGTTTCAGTTTTATAGGAAGCGAGCCAGTGGTAATAGGACATGGTAAGCTATGCGAGGAACTTGGTGGCCTGTTCTGGGTGTTTAGGTTCTCTTGGTAGATGTTGACTAGAGGTGCTGCTATGGTGAGCCTCGAGGCGAGTCTTTTGTTTCTATGGAGTCCACAGCAAGGTTGATTAGGAGTTGGTTTAGTGGCAAACCGCTCGATCCATTGCACAGGGGTGAGTGAGGAGGGGCAGTTAAAGCTATTAGTCTGTTGGGTTGAATAGCAGTTTTCTGAGATGGTTATTAGTTTAGGTAGGAATAAGGTAGGTTTGATGGAGTCTGAAGGCAAGGTGGATTGTAGAGGGGGGACTAAGAGGGGAGGTTTGGCCAAGCAGTGTAGAGACATTTTCTTAGTGAGTAGAGGAGCTGGGAGTGCAACTAGGAGGTGTTGTCACGGTCGGAGGAGACTTGCAAGTACAACAATGATAAGCATATGGGTAATCATAATGTGCTTAGTGCTAATTGTCCTGAAAGGTACAGGGCGAGGCTATGGGATAGTTGTCAAATCGGGTACAGTATATACTTCAGTGTATCCACAGTTATAGTATAGATAAAGACACAGTGATTAATTCAATACCAACATTAGACACCATGGTAAGTTGAAGGAGGCAGCACAGTCAATTCGCCCCAAGCGAGGCGATGAGTAGTAAGTACACACGTTTGGGTACGTTTAACGAAAAGTCACCTGTGGTCTTTCGAATCACAAAATGTAATATCTCCGGCTCCTTCGGTGAACAGCGGCAGACAGCAGCCTTGTCTCCTAGCCTTCTCCCGCCTTTGTCTTTCTACTAATTTCAACAGCCACAGGCTGTCTTTGTTCAATCCACCTTTAACTGCATTTCCTCATTTGTCTGGCGCCAATGAATTGGTTAAATATAAACATACATCTATAGCTAACCACAAAGATGGAGCATGTTTACAAAAGCTCATCAGATGGCCACTGCTTAGAATGGTAAAACTGCAAGGGCAGAAAAAAAGCCTCAAAGGGTCAGGAAGGCTACGAAAATAGGCTTATTTATTTTTCTCTTAATAACATAAAGCGCAAAGGACATGGACCTTTCTCTTTTAGATATGGCGGTGTATAAGTAAATACAATCACCCAACTTTCTGCAGACAAAGCACTCTGGCAGATGACATCACAACGAACCCTTGTTACAGCAACCAAGATTTCCTGCCTTACAGAAGGCTTTAAATGAAACAATCTGCTGTGCAAAGTGACTATAGAAAGGTGTGAGCCCCACCTTAATTGAATCATCTTTGGGACTTTCTTGGGGAATGATCTTTTGGAATCATCTTTGAGACCATCTTGAAGAATCAGTTTAGAACCATTTTGTAACAATTGGAACTTTTTGGGGCTAAAGGCTGCCCAAAGTCCCATTCTTTGGGTAAAGACAAGGCTTCCAAGAGAGAGCCGAGACTCCCTAACTGCTTCTGTTGAATATTTGAAGTGACTTGCTTGAGGAAAGCCTGACTGCTGCTCACTGGCACCCAGAATTCTGCGTGCTGAAGTGGCAACCCTCAGGTGTGCCTGGCAAGCTTCCTAGTTGGAAGGAGCAGAGGACGGATTCACCTGTCTTCGAGGACACAGTGGAGGGTCGCCCAGCATCGTAAAGACCAAACTTCTAGCTGCTGTTAGAACCTTCGAGCCACTGCAAATACTGAACACAGTTTCCTTTGGCAGTCCCTGCAACTTCGAGCCTCTTACAGCTGGCAACACCAATGTCAGGACATTGAGTCAAGGAAGTTGTCCGATTGTACTTCGAGCCAACTCCTCAATGTGAATTAATAAAGCCAAATCTCCACTTTCCTCACATCAATATCCCTTTGAGCTACAATGAATAAAACATTACCTGCCTCTCTCAAGCTTCTTCAAGCTGGAGCCATTAACGCTTGTCGAACCACACTCCTTGCTTGAATCCTTTTGAGCCATCTCAGCTCCAACTTGAAGAACCGGAAAGCACTGTGAAGCCTCACTCAACGCGGTTGATTATGAGAACAGATAGAAAGGTATACATCATCTTCCTGACTTGTTATATGGCTCTAGTGATATTTAAAGGCATGGTCTAGTAAAACATTTTATTGTCCCTACGGGTCGGCCATGTTTTTTTAAGCCTAAGTGGCTCGATTTTGGAAAACTTTCCTATGGACCTTACCCGAGTTTTCGTCCATTGAACGCACGCGAAAACAAGCACCAGGGAGCCGCCATTTTCTGATAATCCTATCTTTTCCCCGATCGCCCTGGCTGACCTGCTTTTGCGGCACTAAATCAATTCCCCCGCCCCTGAGCCTGTCATCAGCAGACTCGTACCGCCCATTTCCCAACGCCAAAGCACGTCTCGTGTCAAAATTCGCTGCGCTTCAGCTAATGACGTGTCGCCATGGAAATGGCAGGACGCCTCTCTCCTCAATAAGTATAAACAGACCGTTTCACAACACACAGCAGCCGATTTTCGATTCCATTCCTCTCTCTGTGTTACTTTGAGTATTCTGTGACTCGTTTCAGTGCTCTGGTCAGCTACCTTCGTGTGAACAGATACCAGTACCACCGCTATAAATTATTTTAGTTTGTTTAACACACAATGGCTACAATAATGCCCTACATGTACGAGCCCGAGTATACCGAGGAGGAACTACTGGAAAGGGAAGTACGCGAAAACGATGGGGATTCGGACGGCAGTTGGCAGGACGAATCAACAGATGAAGAGCCTGGGCCTAGTCGAATGGACAGTGTCTCCACCTGGTGCACATGCAATCGGTGCGAGCTAATGCCAACCGAGGACGAAAACTGCTGCTGCCGAGAAAACTCGGGATGCCTGGCCTACATTTCGGAAGGCGAGCCATGACCACAATGCATCACCGAGCTGCCAGACTTCAGGGCAGCCTGCCTCACACGGGCCGTGTTGAGAATAACGATGGTGCTTATGCACGAACTTCGAGCAACTGTTCGTCCTCGTAATCCGAGTAACGAGTAAGTATACTCTGCTGGTCATGCCACTCCTATTTCATGGTCTTCTACTATATCCAAAATTACATCTACATATCATTGTAACGCATGTAAGTCGTTGAATAGTGTGCATTGTCTAGATAGCATTTGTCCGTGTAAAATGCCATTAGTTACAAGAATTGTCATTGACAACAAACGTTTATTAAACTTATCTTGGTAATTTAAAAACAGTTTGTTTCATTCCTTTTCACAGGTGGTACAGGCTGGTGGCCTATCGTTCCTTTACATGGTGGCTTCACGGGAGGCTTGAACACCGCGTTCGAAGAGTGATACCCGCCTGTGCCGTTCGTGCCATTAGAGAAACGTTCCCGAGTGACAGCGGTCAGTACAGGGGATTTTCTCTCGCTGTGCTGCAACCTGACCTGTATAAACTTTAAAGTCGTGTATTTTTGTGTCATGAAAATAAGATGCAAAATAAAACACCACATATATTTTAACAACGGTTGTCTTGATTTTTTAAATGAATCAAGTGTGTCTCCATTCAAGGATGGACGTCAGACATCTGTGCTCCAAATGGGTGAAGGTCTGGTTGCTGTGAAGCAGGGTGGTCACTATCTATCTAAGCTAACATAACATATTCTCGATAATGCATGCACTAAAACACACTTGTTCAAGGTCTTTCAGTAGGTTATGTCTCTATAAAAGTCACACATATATCTATACTAACATTTACCATTGGATTATACAGTCTTGACCACTATAATACACCGGTTGAAGTGTGGGTCTGTGCTCACAAGAATCTCCGGTATGTGGCATTTGTTAATGATAAGCAACGATATACTTATGCGTGCTGGCATGGGGGGCTGTGACGGGCGCAAACGGCCAAGGTGCCAAACTACATGTACACTTCAAAAGGTGTCCCACGCCAAGGGGCCATTGTTCACATGGTCTCCTCAGACCCCGTGTCTCCAGGCAGGCCTCCCCTGAGGCACGCCGCTGAACTGCAATCCGCATAAGTGTGTCTCCATTCAGCAGTCTTCGTGTGCCTTATCTGCACGCCCCAGGCCCATCCATCCCACCCCCTTGTATCAAAGGCGGTTCGAGCCGGTGGATGCGCGCTGGCATGGGGGGCTGTGATGGGCGCAAACGGCCAAGGTGCCAAACTACATGTACACTTCAAAAGGTGTCCCACGCCAAGGGGCCATTGTTCACATGGTCTCCTCAGACCCCGTGTCTCCAGGCAGGCCTCCCCTGAGGCAGGTCGCCCCACTGCAATCCACATAAGTGTGTCTCCATTCAGCAGTCTTCCTGTGCCTTATCTGCACGCCCCAGGGCCATCCATCCCACCCCCTTGTATCAAAGGCGGTTCGCGCCGGTGGATGCGCGCTGGCATGGGGGGCTGTGACGGGCGCAAACGGCCAAGGTGCCAAACTACATGTACACTTCAAAAGGTGTCCCACGCCAAGGGGCCATTGTTCACATGGTCTCCTCAGACCCCGTGTCTCCAGGCAGGCCTCCTGAGTCAGGCCGCCCCCCTGCAATCCACATAAGTGTGTCTCCATTCAGCAGTTTTCCTGTGCCTTATCTGCACGCCCCAGGCCCATCCATCCCACCCCCCTCTATCAAAGGCGGTTCACACCCGGGGATGAGCGCTGGCATGGGGGCTTTCAGGGGCGCGAAAGGCCAAGGTGCCAAACTACATGTACACTTCAAAAGGTGTCCCACGCCAAGGGGCCATTGTTCAAATGGTCTCCTCAGACCCCGTGTCTCCAGGCAGGCCTCCCATGAGGCAGGCCACCCCCCTGCAATCCACATAAGTGTGTCTCCATTCAGCAGTCTTCCTGTGCCTTATCTGCACGCCCCGGGCCCATCCACCCCACCCCCCTCTATCAAAGGCGGTTCACACCCAGGGATGAGCGCTGGCATGGGGGGCTGTCAGGGGCGCGAAAGGCCAAGGTGCCAAACTACATGTACACTTCAAAAGGTGTCCCACGCCAAGGGGCCATTGTTCACATGGTCTCCTCAGACCCCGTGTCTCCAGGCAGGCCTCCCCTGAGGCAGGCCGCCCCCCTGCAATCCACATAAGTGTGTCTCCATTCAGCAGTCTTCCTGTGCCTTATCTGCACGCCCCAGGCCCATCCATCCCACCCCCCTCTATCAAAGGTGGTTCACACCCAGGGATGAGCGCTGGAATGGGGGGCTGTCAGGGGCGCGAAAGGCCAAGGTGCCAAACTGCATGTACACTTCAAAAGGTGTCCCACGCCAAAGGGCCATCAGTCACATGGCCTCCTCAGACCCCGTGTCTCCAGGCAGGCCTCCCCTTCAAGCAGGCCGCCCCCCTAATACCACGACATACATACGTCATTCATTCACAAACACACCCCAGTTTCTAATACTTTAAAAACCACTCGATATGTCTCATGAGAACATCTTTGTGCTTTGGAAGTCAACTCTTGAACGTGCTACCTGGGAACCACTGAGATCTATGCTAATCTGCTTGTCGTCGTGCTATCCGTTAACTTCTGTGACCGCTTCGAGCATACCCATCAGTGCGCTACCTGTGGCCATCCACCTATTCTCCCGCAACATACTGCTCTGCTTGCTGAATCCAACTGTTTGCTGGTCAAGGTAAGGCCATGTATCCTGGTCATATTTCGCAGATTTTTAAATTTCTATCTATTTTTGAGTAGAGTACACAATAGTGCTATGTTCATTGGTCTCATTGGTATTGACTTGAGTTTCCATTGCTATGCTACCAATAGATCTATTAATTTTCATCTGTGACTATTGTGATTGAATTGCATCCTTCGGGGGTCCAGTCAATAATCTTAGCATGTTTCCTTCTCGTGCAAGACAGAACATCCAAGGGACTAGTCACATGTTCAGATTTCAATCACATCAATTATACATTTCTGCAACTTATGCAAATACTAAGCAGCACATAATGAACTGGTATAGTTCCTGCGACCAAAACAAACCTTGCATTGATCATTGTATGATTCATTTACTTTTGTATCAAATCTTTACTCTTGAAGATTGTATAATAATGTCGATATTTACTTTTCAGATTTATCAACAATGCCTGCCTGTTCGATTAGCGGTTGCCCTTCGAAGACCCATGCGAAATCTGAAGGAACTACAATGCATGTATTCCCGAAAACTGTTGATCGAATAAGAGAATGGGTCAGACATTGCGGATATCCACTGGATGAGCTCGAAAGTAGAGTCCAACAAGTCTTAGAGTACAAGAGGGGTGATCGATACCGCATCTGCAGCTGGCACTTTTCCTTGGACATGTACACAACTTCTTGGGTAACAAAGAAGAATAAACGGCGAACGACACGGAAATTGCGCGAAAACGCTATTCCCACTCTATTCGTCAACATTCCGCCACCGGTGAGTCAAGTGTCCGGATTTAGCTTTCGGCCTTGCGGTAGTGTGTAGCCGAATTGATTAATAGATATTGTAGGTGTTCTATCCCTTGTAATAATTTCGATATTGATATGAGTGTATAGTTTTTTGAATAATGACATTTATCAATATATTCTTTTTCGATTTCATAACCCACAAATGCAATGTATATATATATATGGGGACAGGGAACTGTGCTGTATTGAGCATTTTTCAAGTATTCAGTCGGCTTACATGGCTATTTTTAATATTGGCATTTCATTATCAATCATTAATTGACCTTTACAACTTCTTGACTATCCCTTGAATCTGAAGCAAGAACATTCTACATCCTTGACGTGGTCGCAGTTATCAACCACTTCTAGCGCGTATCAGGTAATCTTACTAGGCTTATCCGCTACATACTTGTTTTATGCATGTCAAGTAATAGTTTTATTCTATCGTGTAATTATTTTACCGAATGTTTGGTTACTGCTTTCCAATTGATATACACCTTAGTTATCGTCCACTGGTGTTTGTTTTCAGTTATAATTAGTGTTATCCATACTAATGCAAGTACTGTCTTTCAGGGAGATGCTGAAGCGTCCGCCACATCTACAACATTTCTAGATGTTTTTCAACATCAGGAGGTATGGATACTGACAGCTCCATCGAGCGTCATCATCAGAGCTGGAATTCTTGTCGTTTGATTGTTCTACACAATGTTTAATTCGTGGTTAGCCGTTGATATGTACCTGTGCTGTCGACCCCAGGTGTGTGTTATGTTTTCACAATTGTAATCCTCACTAATGCAAGTACTATGTTTCAGGCAGTTGATGGAGCGTCAACCCCTGCACTTGATGCAGAGCCTGACATTCAAGTATACGAATCGGCGCAACAGCTTTCGGAAGTGCGCACTACATTTGCAACATCCATAGATATTCTTCAGCAGCACGAGGTATGGATAATGACAGCTCCATCATGTGTGATCATATAACGTGATTCCATTTGCTATACTTTCTTCCCTATTAACGCAAGTGCTGTGTTTCAGGGAGACGACGAAGCTTCCACCACAATCACAACATCTCATTTAGATGATGCAGATTTAAAGGAATCGTTGAAATAAGTCGATGAAATGTGATCATATTTGGATTTTCCTTGATTCTTTTGGACAATGCATCTTTCGCGGTTATCTCTTTATATGTACCTGTGCGTTCGACCCCAAGTGTGTGTTATGTTTCCAATATTGAAAACCATACTAATGCAAGTACTGTGTTTCAGGGAGATGCGGATGCCTCCTCTCCAATACAACCATTCATGGCAGTCCATGCAGAGCCAGAGGTATGGATACTGACAGTTCCATCGAAATAGATCATCACTGGTCGAATACTTGTCGTTTGATTGTTGCACACAATGTTTAAATCGTATTTGGCTATTGAGATGTACCTGTGTGTTCGTCCTCACGTGTGTTTTATGCTAACAATATTTTGATACATAGTAATGAAAGTACTATGTTTCAGGGAGACGATGGAGCCTCATTCCGTGCTGTCTATGCGGATACAGAAAATATAGTCGTTGCAGCGCAAGAGGAAGGGAGGACATGCGGAAACGAATCAGAGCTACAGCATGCAGATGTTGAAGGTCCAGTCAAAAAAGTTGCAAAGAAAAAAAAACAAAAAAAGGTTAGTTACAAACAGTTCATAACTTTAAAAAAATGTTTGTGCTGAGGACTATTTTATGTTTTTTTCCAGTCAATTCTACTACACTCCATCTTGTGTTTGAACTGAACATCCCTTTTCCAATCTCTCCTGCAGTTACCCGTGGGTGTCAGAACTATACACACACAGACAGTGAAGTGAATGAGAGATGTGGCTTGCCAGACCGTGTACACTATGGAGGAACTATTAATTGAGGCGAGGCGTGTTCAGACTCGAGATGCTCATGTCCAATGGCCAGAACATGAATTAATTGTGTTTGGAGACTACAGCAAAGTTGCATTGGACCATAGCTACAGTGCGACCGCACCACCACAAGAAGATGTTATTGAATGTATTGAAGATAGCTCTGAAGTAGTTGCAGATCAATTTACACAATCTACACCCGCCAAAAATTTGCCACCAAAAAACCTGTCGACATTGTTGTGTTCTCCCATCAATGTCGAAGTAATAGATGTTGAAATGACAGAGAATGAACCAGCCGCAGCATCCATAGACGCATCGGAACTTGATATCAGCGATATTACTTACCAATGTGTTGAAATCTCCACACCGTCAAAGGCCGAAACAACGTTGACGCAGGATGACAGTCTAATGAAAGAGAGCAAATACATTGTATTCGACAGTTGTTTCATGGAAATTATAAGTATGCTGAAATGTGTGCATTCCATTAGAGGGAAAGTATGTGGGAAGCCATTGATTAATGTGACTCGTCAAATAAAAGGCAGTAACGTCAAAATAAATGCCGCCTGTAGATTAAATCATAGGTTCTCATGGTCTGCACAACCGATGCTGGGGAAACTGCCAGCAGGCAATCTTCTGTGTGCAGCTGCATCACTTTTTAGTGGCTCCAGTTTTAGAAAGTTAGAGGCTTTCTTTCAGTTTGTGGGACTCCATTTAATTTCTAAAGCGCTGTACTACACATACCAACGTGATTATCTGTTTCCGGCCATTAGTGATGCTTGGAAAATTGAACAATTGTCTCTAGCAAGTACATTCGAAGGCAAACGATTCAGGCTAGCCGGCGATGGACAGTGCGACAGCCCTGGATTTTCTGGCAAGTACTGCACCTACCACTTTCAGGACATGGATAGTAAGAAAATTGTGAGTTCGGTGGTCGTGCAGGTAACACAATGTACATCCTCAGTGGCCATGGAGAAACTAGGTTTTATAAAATCAGTGGAATATCTACAATCGAGGGGAATGCACATCGACCTCATAGCCACGGATAGACACGTTTCAATTGCCAAGACAATGAGAGAGCAGTTCCCAGATATTAAACATCAATTTGACGTATGGCATCTTGCTAAATCAATCAATAAGAAAATCTCGGCTGTAGGGAAAAAAAAAGGTTTTAAAAGTATTTTGTAGTGGTCACATTCTATCAGCAACCATCTTTGGTGGAGCTCAAAAACTTGTGAGGGGTCAGTGGAAATACTACTTGAAAAATGGCGGTCACTGATGCACCACTGTACCAACGTTCACCGCTGCACAGCAAATGAACATTTCCAACAATGTGAACATGGCCCTTTGTCCCCAGAGGAGGCACGGAAGAAGAAGTGGTTGATTCCATCTTCACTGACACACAAAGCCATTGAGAAGATTGTTTTCGACAAAACTCTATCAAGAGATTTGAGAGGACTGACAGAATTCTGTCACACAGGAGATTTGGAGGTGTTCCACAATATGTGCCTAAAGTACAGGCCAAAGCGCTTGCATTTTAGCTTTCGGGGCATGAAACATCGCACTCTACTAGCGGTCTTCGCCCATAACAGCAATGGCGGACGTGAACAATCTAGGACTAGGGGTAAAGTAAGGATGCCTCGCTACACTAAGGTGTTTTCAAAACGAAGTAAGCAATGGGTGATCAAACCAGTCTATGATGAAATGCAGGTCGACTTTGTGAAAGGCCTTATTGTTGCTGTGTTAGAGAAGCACAGATATGGAATTTTGGACGTTTCTGTGCAGAGCAGTGATCCATTGCCACCGAACATTCCGACTGTGCCATGCCCACCCGAAGCACAGCTGATTGTGAAGTACAAATCCCGGTTTAAATAATTGCAATACGATTGTCTTTTTGTAAATAAATGTTATTGTACAGTGTACCTGTAACCCTAACCCCTACCTTCACCATCATGGGTGGCGAACAAGCTGGGTGTCATCTTTGAATTCTCTCTATTCACCTCATATATGTGTATGTATATATTTTTCTCATGTCTCATCTCATTTAAATGTAAATGCTGCGCACTGTTAACGGAGTGGAGGCTTGCGTATTGCAAATAATAAAACAAACAAACAATAAATCTCACTTTTAACTCAACTCCTGTGGTACTTTATACTTTCCCTGACCTTCCGCCAAAAATTAAATGTCTCAATTTGGACTGCAAAGCTCGCAGACAACGGGGACAAAATTGGGGCACTTAGAACGCGCCAGCCAAGCGGCCCGTGGCATTTGGGAGAGAAGCCAGTTCGCATTTGCACATTGAAGCGCACTACATAGACGGATTTTAAACTTCAAGTTCTCACAGATGCCTATACTACGTGATGTTGCAAATAAAGAATGCGAAGGACAGCGCCCAGATGAGGCCCACAAGTCGCACTGGAAGTATAAGGGTCTATTGTTTTTTGACCATGAGACAGGGACCATGCCGAAAGAACTACATTTGAAGGGAGTGCGCAATAACGTAAGAGACGATAAGGCAGAAAATTCAGAAAC
Organism: Ambystoma mexicanum; assembly: GCF_040938575.1. NCBI lineage: Eukaryota > Metazoa > Chordata > Amphibia > Caudata > Ambystomatidae > Ambystoma > Ambystoma mexicanum. The sequence goes on from NC_090934.1 coordinate 1,285,676,016, forward strand.
TAGACCGAGTTTCAGTTTTAGGTCAGTATACGAAAAATCATTGTCAAGAGCACGGTCCGTTTTACAGACTGCATTACGAAGAGACACAATGGAAATTTCAAATACAATGTAAGTAAATCTTTACACGCTTTTATAACGGAATGAAGATTTAATGAATGGATGCATGAATAAATGAATGAATGAAGAGCTAGGAAAAGCAAGTAAAACTGTTCGTAGTGGGCACATGGGCATGCAGGTCCACTGGTCTCACCGTTCTCGGTCCTTGGCCCAGCCACTTTTCCCTGCACTATGGGACTGTCTCTGTATCCTTCAGCCACTTCTCCTGGCATTTACCTTGCACTTGCCACCAGCTGACCATATTATTTAATTTGTATTCAACTAACCATGTACAGCCCTTCCCCATGCGCGATCAGAAAGACACCTGGCCTAGTAGGATCGTTGTCTGTCTGCCCTTGTTCCCCACCTGCCTCGTCACGCCTAGAAACACTTGAGAATAGGCGCGTTACAAATGTCATATCATATATCATATCATTCCTCACGCATGTAGACTGTCGTTTATCATTGTGTGTTGGCCTCGATTTATCTCGTTACTTTTCGCATTGATTTTAGAGACGAACATACTCCATTGAACTATCCTTGCAAGCAAATAGTTTCTGATCGGCCGTAATAAATAAAATGAGTAATATTAATGAAGTTCGGCTAGCGAGACTAATTATCATTTTTTTGTTTTCATAACAGCTATTTGATCTCTTTCTGCCGCTGCCACCTGTTTGAGACACCGGCGGATGGATTCTTCAGCAGACACCTGCAGCTTCGTGTCAACAACTGGAGCACGATCACCAAATTATGGGACGATCGCCAAGGGCCCACATGCCCTTACGCTGTACTAGTGGCTAGAAGCAACATATCAACCTTTAGGCTGGACTAGTGCCTAGTTGATGGAACAGCCTTGCGGTTCACCGTGCTTCCAAAGTGATTCTTTTTACAAAAATGAACACCCTGTGTACCATAAAGGAACAGCGCGTAACTCAAGATGAAACGGAACAGTTATTGCGGATACAGATAAAAGAAAATAAATGGCTTCCGGAGTTCATATGTCAATTGCTGAATATTCTCTAAACATTTAATGTCAAATAAATGTACTTTACCAAAAGTACCGTGTTGTTGTTTCATTTTAAAGTACAGTTTCATATTCCGAATTGTGGCGCGCTGTGTTGTGAGTTGATCTGTGTTGGTTTCCGGGTTCTGTGTGGAGTCGCGCAGAAGACGACTGGGCGCGTTTGCCTACGCAGCACAGTAACGTCACGGGGAGAGGCGGGGAATATGAATGTTTTGATAATGTCAGGCTCAGGGGCGGGGGAATTGATTTAGTGCCACAAAAGCAGGTCAGCCAGGGCGATCGGGGAAAAGATAGGATTATCAGAAAATGGCGGCTCCCTGGTGCTTGTTTTCGCGTGCGTTCAATGGACGAAAACTCGGGTAAGGTCCATAGGAAAGTTTTCTAAAATCGAGCCACTTAGGCTTAAAAAAACATGGCCGACCCGTAGGGACAATAACATTTTTTACTAGACCATGCCTTTAAGACCCCATGTATTGCCCTATAGACATATTCTTAAACTTTCCTTCACTAGCTGCAAGATTATTTGCTTACAGAACCCTGTACGTCAATGCCCAGAGGTGCCTTTTCTCCCAAACGTCTACATGCTCTGTCACTACAGGGGTGGGCTGCTTGTATTTCTAATCATTTGTCTTTCCTTTTAATTTAACGACCTTGTTTGGATGTTTAATTTATTTTGGCACTTACCATACTATTTGTTGTTTTGGGTGCTTCCATGCTAGCTCACACCCTCTGGCAGTATATAGCTGGTCCATAGTCCATGCTCCCTTAAGAAATGGAGGAGGTATAGCATTCATGCTGTTCCTGTTTCTCCTTTATGAAATCACTGCTGGTTTAATAGTCGTGAGGTGCTGAGTAGGAGGTTCACATCCTTACCCATCCCTGTACTCCTGGGGGGCAGTAGTCATTTTGTCACAGAACTCCATCCCAGGTCGATCCAGCAGCCAGTAAATCCAGATAGATGTTATGAGATTGGCATTAATGCCAGTCCCTGTGGTATATTATACTGATCTAGAGCTAGATATTAAGGGCATCGCTGTATATGCCTGCTCAGGCCATTTTCCTCAGGAGGTGAGTATGTAAAACGAGTTGATGACTGCTGACAGATGTAATAAAATCAGTGTCCAACACTGCCACTTACTGAGCGATGCCCACATAGGCACTCTTCAAGTTAAACATCAGAATGGGAACTTTACAGTAAATACAGAGGTGTAGAGGACAAATGTTTTAACCAACGTACCCCACTTTACATTTAAAAAGTAGAGCTGCCATTACCCCAGATAGCCTATCGGTACACCTCTAGAGCTATTACAGAAAGGGTGTTGGTACCTTCAAAACTCTCTGTGCTCACCATTAATTTATCTGATTTAGATGCCAATGTATAGAATTATAGATGGGTAGCTATCAACTACAAACAAACCCATGGTGGGAACTTCATCAGCCACTGGCACCTTGAGGTTAGACCATATGATGAAACAAAGGTGGTGCCAGGGTAGCAGGAGGAACTGATGAGAACAAGGCAGGAAGTAATAAGTGATACATCATTATTTTTATTTTATTCTGATTTGAGTATAAAAATATATCAAAATCACTGAACATTTTTAATTAATTCTTATTAAAAAATCATCCTAACTTTTGATTGTTATGTCTTTCTGTTTGGCCCGCAGTTGTCTCGCCAGTAACTTGTCTGCTCTATTTGCTTTGATGTAGTAACACTGTACACGCACACAAGACATAGGGGAAGCCTTCAGAGAATACTATCAGGAACTGTATACCACAGACCAACCGGGAGCAGACGCACAGGACACATATCTGAAAAACCTCACATTCCAGCAAATCACACCTGCAGACAAGCAGGCCTTAGAAGGCCCCATAAGAGAAGAAGAAGTAAGAAAAGCTATAAACGAATTACCGAAAAATAAAGCCCCTGGACCGGATGGCTATACGGCCCCATTTTATAAAAAATATGCGGCCCAATTGATCCCGGTTCTAACCAGATTATTTAACACCTTTAAAGAAAGTGGCAATGTGACCCCCTCCATGAACGAAGCGAAGGTCCTGGTATTTCACAAACAAGGGAAGGACCCTTCCTCCACGGCCTCTTACAGACCAATATCACTGATAAATTTAGATGCTAAAATATACACCAAGATCTTAGCAGCTAGGCTCTCCCCGTTACTCCCTAACCTAATTCACCTAGATCAATCAGGCTTTATCCCAGGGAGACAAACCCATGACAATCTAAGAAGGGTCACCCATCTGGTGGAAAAGATTGGTATAAAACGAATCCCAGCAATCCTCCTGGCACTTGATGCCGAGGAAGCATTTGACCGGGTGGAATGGACCATGTTGTTTAAAACACTTCAATGTATGGGATTTGGGGAACATTTTATTGCCAGAATAAAAGCAAATTACAATGCCCCAACTTGCAGGGTGGCCATCAATGGGGAGGTATCGGAGAAGGTGTACATCTCTCGGGGAACTAAGCAAGGGTGTCCACTCTCCCCCCTATTATATGCTATATTCCTGGAACCACTACTGATAAAAATTAGGGAAGCTGGGGATGTTAAGGGGATAGCGATGGCAGGCATGCAACACAAGATTACCGCATATGCGGACGATATGCTGCTGGCACTAGAGGAGCCGGATCGATCACTAGCAGCAGCAATGGGAGAGTTAGAAACTTTCGGGGCCATCTCGGGACTAAAAATTAACAGAAACAAATCGGAAATTCTAATACTAGCAGGCGACGGGGATAAAATTAAGAGAGAAGCAAGGGCACTCAACCTAAAGATAGCAAAGGAGGGTATTAAATACCTGGGAATCACTCTCACACACAAGGTAGACCAACTGTACAGCAGAAACTACCCGCAGCTTCTTGCTAACGTTCGAAGAGACATAGAAAGATGGAACCCACTGCTAATATCATGGTGGGGTAGAATACAGGCAGTAAAGATGACCATACTCCCAAGGCTTCTGTACCACTTCCAGGCCCTGCCGGTGGGGATTCCCCGCTCGTTCTTCAGATCACTCCTGAGGGTAGTCTCACACTTTGTGTGGAAAGGGAAAACTCAGAGGCTATCTAGGGCGGTCTTAACCGCGGCTACTGGGGAAGGAGGGATGGCACTGCCCCACTTTCATAAATACCACCAAGCGGCCCAATTGAAGGTGCTCCGGGAATGGCTGAGAGAGGACCCACAACAACTATGGGCCGCACAAGATAGGGCGGTGGCTAGAACCCCACTAGTAGAATTACTCTGGAAGCAGAAACAACACAGAGACCCCAACACAGGGATAAGCGTTATACTGAGCACGACCCTGGAGGCATGGGACATCCAAACAAGAAAGGGCACAATGACCAACGCAACAGGCCCATTCACTCCCATATGGAGGAACCCGCAGTTTCCGCCAGGCCTGGAGCAAGGAACATCAGACAAATGGGAAGAGACGGGCATAACAAAAATAGGGGAAATGTTCTGCAACAATGAAATTATTCAATACGAATCGTGCCTTGCACTCCCAACAAGAACCACACGGAACAGATATACTTATGAACAACTCAAGCACTGGCTAAAAACTCCCGAAATAGCGAAGGCGGCCACGAGAACCCTAACCCCATTTGAGAAATACATCACAACCAATTCAGGGGCAAAGAAATGGATCTCGACACTATACTCCTTTATAAACAAACAAGATGAAGAGACCAAATGGGCATATATGCGCAAATGGGATAAAACGCTGGGAAGGGAACCAACGAGGAAACAGTGGGAGGACATTTGGGCCCAGATCCCCAAACTGACGAGAGCGGTGCAGATGAGAGAAATGTGGATAAAAATAGTGACTCAGTGGCACTACACGCCTGAGAGGCTACATACTATGTTTCCAGGAACATCTAACCTATGCTGGAGGGAGTGCGGAGAAGTAGGAACGTGGAGACACATCTGGTGGGCCTGCAAGGGGATTGTCCCGTTCTGGGAAGAAGTTAAAGGAGAAATGGGCAAGATTTTTCCAGATGTGGGACAAATAGATGAGAGCGTATGGATGTGTGGCATGGGAGATGACACTACAAGAAGCTACACGAAAGCACAACGAAGAAGCTTTATGGGACTCCTCATCGCGGCATGGACAACAATTGCCCAAAACTGGAAAAAGAAGGAAACACCGCTAATATTTATGTGGCTTCAAAAAGTATGGGCGCAGCTAGCAATGGAAAAGGTCACCCACATAATCCAAGACACTAGGAGCAGGTTCTCCGAAGAATGGGGAGGGGTTTTGGAACACCTGCAATCAGACTTTATGGAACAATGGTGCCCCCACAACATAAAGTTCACGGACATTTTCAATGCATAAAGACGTCCACGAACTGAGTCCCAAGGTCCCGGGGGGGGGAGAGGGGAGGGGAGAGGGGGAGTTGGGGGGAGAAATGTTGGCACGAATTTTCTCAGTTTTGTTGAGTTACGACTAATGAAAATAATAAAGATATGTTTAAAAAAAAAAAAATCATCCTAACGTCATGCATTCATTCATTCATTCATTCATTCATTCATTCATTCAAACTAATATAATTCCTAAAACATTTCATCATTTTGAAATAAAAATCCAATTCATTTCCACATATATTTCTGACAATAGTTCACTCTTGCTACCCTGGCACCAGGGGTTTGTTTCATTAGCTATCAACTACAGGCATACATTTCACCAAGTGGTTCTATAAGACATCTAATAGACAATGAGATTTAAGCTCAAGTTGCATATGATGTCACTCGGAGCTCCAAGGTAGATTAACACGCCACAGTTGATAGCTAAGCAGCTATAATTGTATGTTGTGCATGTCCCCGTCCCATTTCCACACCTGACCCTGCTTTTTGAGTGCAGCATTTAATGGGGTTATATTGTGACAGCATGAAGGCACTATGTACAGCATAAACATACCAGGTCAACCTATCCACCTACCTCACACTCACTCAAAAAGAAAAAGAAAGGCCTGGCAGCGAAAATGCTGTGTCCCATTGATGTGACTTCATCACACTTGATTACAAATTCTATAGCCCTCTGCGATGATATCACAGTAGTTGGTTTCAGCATTCAGAAACCCTTCCTCTTCAAGCCATACAGCATTCCTTATATGGTATAGGTTGCCTCTGTATGCGATGTAGAAAGGTACGGTACATGGTGCATACTGCAAGGTAAGGCAGCAATGGAGTTTCATTGAACTGAACCTTTCACCTGCAGGTACAATCTGGGAGTTCAACATTTATTTCTGAATCTGTTGGAAGAACCAAACGTTTTATATCTGCCATATGAACTGAGATACACACAAGTAGTGAACTGGCTGTAGATGAAACTGATTATTGGAGTCTTGGCACATGGATTCTGGTTTTCCTTCGATGCAGTCAGTTGTTGAAAATAGACGAACCAGGGATTCATGGCATGAACTGATCAAAGTTTGGACACGGTAGGCGCAGGGTCTGCTCTTAATCTTTTTCTGGGGGCGTATTAGTGATAGCTTCGGATTGTGTATTGGCTCAAGCAAATGGCAAATGTGAGATGTTTGGTATTGAACACATGTTATTATTCAAGCATCTGCATGTCTGTCTTTCTTTCTCTCTAGTCTGTCTGTTATCTAACTACACGTGCTTCTTATTCCCTGTATAGTACGTCTTTCTTACCAATTCTAAGCTGTTAGTTCATTAAATTATTCAATTTGTACAAGGGTGAGTAGAAAGGTTTGGTACCCTGTTTTCTTGCACGTTTTCAACATGTCCAGGCTAGCAATGGCACCCCAGCACTGTGGAAGACTTCAAATCCACAGCACATCTTAACCAAAACGTGCTCATGTCCTTAAATATTTTGCACAAAAAGGTCAAACCGTGGCGCTGCTAGACCATTACAGTGGTGATTCAACTCAGTATAAAAACCTTGTAACATGACATGAAGAAGAAAAACGAAAATGTTGATTTTTTAGGAAGTTGTGAAAATTGCAAATTTGCATTTCTGAAATACAACGCTCCCGACTGTTCGTATTAAGTGGCTTTCCAGGTTTACATGCTGCCTAGATCTCTATTCCTCTTGCCAACGAGTCTGTTTTCTCTCCCCTTTGTCTGGCTAAGTGAGGGTCCCTTTAGTGCTGATCTTTCGGTAAACTGGTGTTGACTTGCAGCCTGAATAATTCTCTCCCTCTTTCTGTATGGTGGCCTTACTGTTAGATAAAATGTTCTACATGCAGCAAAGGATGTCATAGTTTTATGGTATGAGCCATTTAATACACGCAGGTTACTGTACAGGATTCCTGAACTGTGCAGTGACTGCAGTCTCAGACAATTTATAGCAGGGTTCAAAATGAATGTTCTATAAGCAGGAGCTAAAAACAACTCCTGCAATCCATCATTAGCCCTTTACCAGGAGCTGCTGCCACTGCGGGACGAGGGGATAGAACAAATAGTTCAGCAAATTTTACTCCCACACAAGATGGAAACATATTCTCTTGCCCATTTTATTATGATCCCTTACACTTTAGTGTTATAGATGTGTCCCAGTGTTTATTTATAGGTTGTCCCAAATGTACAGTTAAATTCATATAGGTGTGTTTCTTTGGCAACATTTGGCCTGGGGTGAAAAAATAGCACCTGGTAGTCGTTGGTATCAATTGAGGAAAACCACCTCCAGTTCCGGAAGCATCTCAAGTCCTTCCTCTTTGCCTCTGCCTTTGACCCCCTTCTCCCCTGTTGATCTGTTTCTTCTCTTGGCATCGTGCACCTGGCCACCCTCTGTCATTCGGGCCCAGGTAGCTTCTCACCCTGCCACCCTCCTGCGCTGCCTCCAAGCCACCCTCTGCACTAGGATTCTGTATCTGGACCCATACAGTCCCCCTCCCACTTCTTCTGCACTTATCAGATATACCATATCTGACTGTCACCTGCCACTTGCTGACTGCACTACCATGGTTTATTGCCCTTATTTATTTATTGATATATTTATTTCAGTTTTTCACTTTCCACTCCCCCCCACTTCCATTCAATTTCCCCGTTTCCCTTTTCCATGCACTTGCGCTTTCTTAAATGTCACTGGGCCTAGTAAGATCACTGTTTTCTTTTTTTGTTCTCCCTTGTTCCCTTCCCTTTTTGCCTAGTCGCGCTCTGAAACACTTGTGTACGAGCGCAATATAAATAAAATATCATTTAATTTCATTTAAATCTAACAAGGATGTTCTAGGCTACAAGCAGGACTGCGCCACATCTGCTGGCATCCCGATATGGCAGTCTAGAATTACTCTTCGAGAGTTTGACCCATGGAATAATTTAAAAGGTATTCCCAGGTCAAGGAGCCATCACACTATACATAGATGGCTGCAATAGTTCTCGAGCCTGTGACACCGCCAAACACTTTGTTATTAACTATCTATTGCCCCAGTTAACTGCTTCACATAGACAATCACCTCATTTTGATCTCTATTTATAATGGATTGTGTCCTCCCACAAATTCCTCATCTTTGATATACCGATATCCTGGTTGCAGTTTTGGAAACCTTTTCGACAGCAGAGGGCACTTTGTGGCATTGAGTCAATTTCCCTCAGCAGCTTCCTTCCCATGCTCTTTCCTGCATGCACAGCAGGCTCTCTGGGTGATTTGATTCGCCTCAGCAATTCTTTTACATATTTTCATATAAACTATTCTCAGTATCTATTCCTTCGAAGAGGAAATTTTCTGAAGGCAGAAAGTCCACAGGGGGCAAATCACCTAAGAGGCCTAAAAATGATCCAAACAGTCTTAAACTGTCGAGGTCTATGAGCGATTTGCATCATTCTTCTTCCTCGTCATCAGGAAAAAAATCAATGAAGAAGCGCCATCGTCTTTCGTCTTATGACGCCTCGCCTGACAAGAGACTGGTAAATTTCTGAGATAAGTCGATTGGGAAAGGTTCTGTCAGATAATGAGGGATGGCTTTTCGAGGCCCCTCCTGGTTCATCAAAAGAGCCCAAAAATTATAGTTATCCCACTGTGCTTTCAAAAGCCGGCAAGCAATTGTCAAAGGCTTCCACCCGTGCACCCAATTGCGTGGGTCAGAAGGCCTCTGAGATCCGTACTTGAGTAGGGTGAACAGTGTCAATCACAGATGGAGTATCAAAGGCTTCAGTCACTTCATTATCGAAGGACTCAACGTCGAAGTCCTCAACATTAAAACCATCAACGTCGACCTCAAATTAATCTCTGGCTTTTAAGAAAGTCTTTTGGTTCCATCTTTGAAGGAGATGATGATGTGGTACCCTTCGGATATGAATGTTTTGGCACACCAAATATCCCTGAAGAGTTGGTACCTGACCAATCTCTTTTGAAAGGCTTGGCGACTTGCCTTAACAAAGCCAGTGGCTTGGACACTTCTCAAGCAGTGGAATTCGCCACGCCTGATGTAATTGCTCATCCAGGTTCAGCATACAGGCAAGTCATGAACAGGGTCACAGAATATTTGGGCTGAGGGTGTCGTAAAAAGGACATAGTTCAAGATGACCTCACAAACATCCTTCATAAAGGCCCACCAAAGGAACTTCTGCTGCCTTTTCATTCTGCTCTCAAGAACACCATCTTAGAATACTGGCACAAGCCTAACACCACTCACTCCTGCTGTAAATAAGGAATTGATGAGGGATCGTCCATTGACCCTGACTTTCTCTCCAGGCACCCTACTCCATAAGGTTTGGTGGTACCAGCGGCTACCTCACTTCAAAGGCAGCTGCTTACCCATCCATCTCACCTGATAGGGATGACAAAAAATACAAAAAGGGTGTTCTCTGCTTGGAGTATGGCCCTCAAAGCCATTAATGTGTCTTGCGCAAAAACAAAATATATATTCACTTTGTGGAATGTAATCTCCCAAGCAGCACATAACATACCAGAAGGAGAGATGAGGGGTAGTTTTACCAACATCATTAGTATGGCAAAGAAGCAGCATGCCAATCACTTCAATCAGGACTTGACGCATCAGATTGCATTGGTTGTTCTATGGGCTGAGGGCAGTAATCAGAAGATTTGCACTCATGGCAAGTACTGGTTAAGTACTGCTTGGCTGCGAGTTCCTCTGCGAGTCCCTCTGGCGTTTCCACTTGCCGTCTGCAGCTACGTGCTACACGTGTGAAAAGACTAGTGTGGAAAGACTTTAGCTCTTTAAGAAGAGCTCCGCCTCCACCTATGACCAGATTGGTCACTCCAATATAACCAGTACGCATGCGCACCCGTGCGCGCGCACTCGTGGCAAGTACTGGTTAAGTACTGCTTGGCTGCGAGTCCCTCTGGCGTTTCCACTTGCCGTCTGCAGCTACGTGCTACACATGTGACAAGACTTGTGTGGAAAGACTTCAGCCCTTTAAGAAGGTGATGCCTCACATATACGCTCTTATAACAGAGAATTTGTTCAACAGTGCTTGGACTTTGTTTGATTTCTGATCGCTTTTACCTTTTTTGCAGAGCTCCGCCTCCATCTACGACCAGATTGGTCACTCCAATATAAACAGTGCGCACCCGCGCGCACGCACTCGTGGCAAGTACTGGTTAAGTACTGTTTGGCTGCTTAGCTGGTCAGCGTTCCTTTATGGGGCCCTTTTGCGGTCCCGCTTTTCCTCCATGGTACACTTACTTTCAATTGAGGTTTTTTCATACCTCAATTTCACCTGTTGTTACCTTATTTCCTTTTGTGGATATCACAGTGGTGCTATCGTCATGGTGTACACTTTAAAAACTGGTATGCCCCAAATTACAAAAGAGTCTCAAATTGCCGTAACAACTGCTGTAACAACTCCTTTAAGCCGCGCTACATCCGCCGCCTATAAATCAATTACACTAACTCCTGTGAATTCAGCTCCACTAACAAGCAGGCCGCCGGCTCTTTTGCACTGTTTAATGGTACTTTCAGCGGGCTGTGCTCGTCCTCTTTCAGACCTCACTATGCTTCATATCCCGCTTCCGCGACTTTCACCCGCGCTGCCTGGACCTATGCCTCAACCAGATCATCGGTCCTCACCCTGTGATTCAGAGCCTGACTTTTCCATCTACGCGAGTCAATGTGAGTCTCCAACTTCAATGTTTGTCGACTCACGTCTCTCCCAAAACAGTTCTGTAGGCTCAACGGCTGTAGCGAGCTCCCCTCTGTTTCATTTGTCTAACCCACACCTCAGAGGCCGCAAGCTCCTGATGCGGACATACGTACCCCTTCCCTTCAACCAGCCCCCCTATGCTCCATGCGGCCCTTACGGCTATGAACTTGACACTGCAGAGCCTTTTCAAATTATTTGAGGGGCTGGATGCAAAAGTTCACAAGCAAGCCGTCCAAATTGACCAAATTCTACTTCGGACAAAAACACAACCATCATGCCCAAGCTCCGGTATGAATTTTGATGTAACAAAGGGTCAGGCACCTCTGGGCAATGCTTCAATTACCACCCTAGGCTCCCCAATGTAGAGGACCTACCCCTGTTCAAAGACATTATCACCTCACAAGTACATGACTCATGGATAAGTATTCCCAATTTGCCAAATCCGACTGAGTCTGTTGTACCCATCCCGTCTCCTACTCCAGTGCCTGCCAAAAAAGTGGCGATGGCATCTTCCCTCCCGATTGTCAGACTAAACCAAGGTGGGAAAGTAGCCGAGCCCCTTTTAAAAAAAAAGAAAAAACAAGCAAATATGCAACATTGCTAAAAATCTGTGAAGTCCTTTTTTCAACCTCTAAAGTTGAACATACAAAAAGAAAAAAGGACCACTCAAAACTTGGCCCAAACAGCTATATCTAGCAAGACAAGTGTGCCACCAACCCTTCCATCTATTACTGGCACAGGGGAGTTGCCCCTACCACTCCAGGATCCTTTGGTGGATATTACAGTCCCAGTCCTTCTCCCTCCCTCATATCCACCCTTGGATGCCCTAATCCGGGAGTTTAATCGATCAGAAAGGTGCCCCCTGTCAATACTGCCCAAGGAACCAAACCTGCCCGATCTACAGTGCATCAAACCCATAGCTCTCCCAGTGGTGAGTGCAAACGAGGTTTCTGACATCACCCTTGACCACTTACGTAGAGCGGTTGACACATATTTATCGCAACAGAGTCAACCAATTCCAGAAACTCCTGTGCCTGCTCCTTCTATGATTGACCTGCAGTTACATCAATGGCTTCTACCTAATGCGAGCAAAATAAATCTGCCCACACCACAACTCTCACTACCCATTATTCGAACAGACAGCTCCCTCATACCGAAGTATCCAACCTCTAATTTCCCTGGTTTAAGATCTGATAATGCACATCCAAACACTAATCTACAAGATGTACCTGTGGCCACTGTACGACACTCCATTTCGCACAATTCCAACTGCCATTCTTTGATTCTGAAATGTCGAGAGGGTCCATTTAAAACCTATGACTTGAACAGGCGCAGTATACTTAACATCTTTTCAGAGGTAGTGGAACTAGAAGACCTCTGCTCTCGAGACATTGAACAGATAGAGTTCTTATCCAACACCACGTGTTCTATGGTGAGGCTTTGGATTCCCTCAGGAGTAGTCTAGAACACAATATGGAAAGCTAAAATGCAGCTTTTCAACATGGGGTTTCTGGTGGCACAAGACCCAGCTCGTATGATTTCAAGAAATGAGTCAGCACACATGATTGCAAATAACTATAAAAGATCTGCAATTATGTCTTCAGCTAACTCAGCAAAGCCCATTATGTCATAACCATCAGCAAAAACACATTCCTGTTCTCCGTTGCAAGCTGGAATACTCGTGGGCACTTACACCTCCAAACATCTGTTAGTAACTTTTCAATCCAATATGATGTTATAGCCTTACAGGAATCGTGGCTGACAACCACGCTAGCGTGGAACAGTTACGAAATTGATCTATTGCCAGCTATCGCTGGAAATAAAGGTAGACCCTCTTCTGGTTTCTTAGTGGGGGTCAACATGAACAAGGGTCTCTCAGTCTTGCAATGGGATTCCGTCACGACATATATTCAGCTTGTCAAAATTACATGTCAACCACATATTATTGCATTAATCAACCTTTATCGCAATCCCATCGGGATTACAGATGGACTTTTGGATCTTGTCATGATCACTCCTAATATCACAGACACAATCATAGTGGGTGACCTCAATCTTGATTGAATCGATCCGAAAGGCAGACTCAACAATCTAAAAGTTAATCGTTGGTCCGCCTTCATGTCAGTAAGACATTTCTATATGGTTACTGGTTCCCCCCAAGGTGATATTCCAGCTCGGCCTACATGGCACAGGGAAACGGCGAATAGCATCATTGACTACATGTACATTCACTCTAATTCGAGTGGCCAAATTCATTTTTTTTACATGTATTTATAGTGTAATTGGTTAATTAAAACCTTAAACACTCATATGAATATACAAATATAATGTCATTTAAACAGGTACATATTAAAACATATCGAAAGCATTTGTACATAGAGGCATAAATTGATAATAGTCTAGGTCAGTTATTCAAGTTAAGTGATAAAGTGCAAATGCTCAATTTCAATTTCATTGTACATAATCCACGTGTAATTATATATTCAATAATCTATTAGCAAATCCTGGGATACCAAAAGTGCTAGAATACTAAAATACTAAAATAGAGGCAAACATGACATATTATAAAAACTTTACCAAAGCATAGGGGCATTACAATGCTAACATTAATTTCCAGTATACATTTGATTAGGTTGTGCAATTGATCAATTTAGGTCTCTGAGCCTCCAATCTCCTTAGGTGAGCCAAAATAAGGTAACTGAAGAAGTTGTAACATTCTCCCATTTCTTAACTATCTCTTTCCAAATATAAAACGCTGCACCTACATACATCAAAGCAGAGGCCATATAGATACTTGACCAAAACTGATCAGTTGATATCATCTTTAGATCACTAGTCAAGTCTTTGTATACTCTATAGTATAACTCGATTAATTTGTTACAATTAGTAAGTAGGTGTCTAATAGTTTCCAGCTCATCTTTATACAACCTGCATATTATTTTCTCCCTTGGAATACCTGTCCATCCTCCTACATATTCCAAGCATGGGAGTTGGTTAAAACTTAATAGCATAATAAATCTAGACAGTTCCATATTTGCAACTTTAAGGATGTAGCTTCTAGGTTTAGACGCTTCCAATCCTTGTAGGCAGTATTCCATAAATCGCTTCTTATTTCCTATGGAATCTAAATTGTTGCACATATACCACCGTATGGCTTTCTTTTTCAAAGTTTTTATAATAAATTCTGGCTTAATCATTTCCTCAGGAAGTGTATAGTTTATTTCCTTTAGAAAGCTAGTGGCAGTATATAACAAATCTTTCATAAAACAATTATTATTCTTCTTAACCATGCCACTGCCTCCCAATTTCAATAAACCCTCTTCTTTATGGGATAGCATTCTTATATAAAGCTTGCACCAATTTAGTTTCCATAGTGTAGTAAGGGAGGAAATGCCTAGTTCACATCTAATAACGGCCATAGTAGTAGCTCTAGGGAGTCTCAATGCTGGTTTCCATAATTTGCCTTCTATTTTTTCCAAATGTGCCAGAAATCTCGAAGGTAAAGATTCTAGGGCATATAGTGCACCCTGTATAATACAGCTTTTATACATTTCCGATAAGCCTTCCACTGAATAACCTCCTTTAGTGGAAATGTATGATCTAATCACATTCCATTTTCTGGAGACCTTAGCTGCTATCATCTCATGATAGTAGTTGATGGGGGGTATTTTGCATATTAGCATACCCAAATATGGGTAAGCCTCTACAATTTCGATGGCTTGTGTATCAATTTTCCATTGATATTTCACTTGTCTACACTTATCGTTGTTTCCCCCAAAGATCATGATTTTAGTTTTTCCCACATTTATCTTTAGTTTATTTTCTGCCGCATATCCATGTAGTTCATCTTATAACCTCTGCAGGCCAATCGGCGTCCTGTCCAACAACACAGTATCATCTGCATAGGATAGCCAACACATTTTACAACCCTCAATTTTAGGTGGAACATTTCTTACATCATCGAATCTCTCTCCCATATCTGCTACATATAAATTATATAACACCGGGGAGGTGGCACATCCTTGTTTAAGTCCCAGGTTAGTGGATATAGGAGAGGTCCCTTGTTCAAACAGATAGTGACAGAAGTATCTCTATACATTTCCCTTAAAAGATGTAATACTAGTGGGTTCATATTCCATTTAGCTAATTTGCTCCATAGTCTATCCCTATTCACACAATCAAAAGCTCTGGAAAAATCTATAAAACAAGCATATAGTTTAGATTCTGTGTTTTTGCTAGTTTCTCCGAGCATGCAGTTTAAAGCTATCATGTTGTCCAAGGTGCTAAAGCCAGCTCTAAAGCCTGTTTGGTAAGGGGATAGGAGCTTATTGTCTTTAATCCACCTATTAATAATAGACAAAAGTAGCAAGCAGAAGATTTTACAGCTGGAATCCGTCATGGCTAGTAATCGATAATTGGTAGGGCAGTTTCTGTTCCCCTTTTTATATATAGGGATAAAGAGGGCTTCTCTCCAACTATCTGGGATTTTGCCACTTTTCCAGATTTGGGTAAACAGGATCAACAATATCTTGGCCCATTTTAAAGGTTTTCTCTTGATCACAATATTCGCTAATTTATCCGGGCCAGGAGACCTTGATGTTTTCATCTTCTTGATTATGACCAAGATATTATGTAAATTGAATGGAAAGATTCTATCCTCCCCACACAACCCCATTTCATGTCCTATAATAGGTAGATTTTCAAAATAATAAAGGGCATTAATATGCTTAATCAATAGATCCAAAGATATGTTATTGATATCCGAATCAGTTTCCTCAGTAAGATATTGTCTATAGAGATACCAGAACTTTTTCGAGTCATGGGTGCGGCTTAAGGACAAGATCATATTCCAATTGGCATTTTGTAAACAACTTTTATGCAACCTTATCCAATTTTTGTGTTTTGTGCGCAAATTTCTAACCAACAATATTGTATCTGTATTCAGAATGTCCCTATCTTTTTGAATTTTGTAAATATCCTTCCTCAATAGCATTTTCTTTTTTGGGATCTGACAATCATAAAGATTCTTATGTTTCTTTGATTCATTTCTCTTAAATTGAGTCAGTATAATCCTACTGTTAGTTTTTATCACCATATTTAAGAGATCTCCAATCACCTTAAGACCATTTAAAGTGATCTCCTGGTCCAATATGAGTAAATAATCAAACAGCTCATCGAATATATTTAGATTCTTTTTGGTCCAACAAATACGATTTGAGGCTCCATTAATTTGTACATTCAGACTTTCACCTACCATAACCTTATTGTCCCTATTTCCTCTAAAAAGGCATTTTAACACCCTATGATCACTTAACAGGGAAGGGACATGTTCAAACCTTATTACATTATTTTTCAATCCTTGATCTATAAACATATAATCTAGTCTATGGCTCACCATACCGTTACTCCAAGTATAATAATTGGTATCTAAATTAGAGGGTTCTACAAACTGTAAATCCCAATACTGAATTAAATTCAACCAGGCAATGCCATTCTTAATTTGGGGCATAATTTTTGAGCCCAAGTTCCCAATAATGGTAGGGGGTATAGCCTTATATATACCTCATTTATCTGTCCAATTTGTCATTTTTTTCATAGCCATGTCACAGTAACTATTTAGATCACCCACCAACATAACATGCCCTTCCGGAGAATTCACCTTCCAATCATTAATTGTCTATTAACGTTTCCTATACTTTCAAAATCCTCCCCACCAGACCTGGAGTACACATTAATTATTAACAGATCTTTCCCTGTGATGATTTTTTCAATAATCACACACAATACCCAGGGCGAGGAGGCCGGAAGCTCATATTATTTTGCATTATAAGTGGTTTTAACCCCAATGCAGAGGCCCCCCTATTGGTCTCCCCCTATCTGCTGCTAAAGCTGGTTTCATTATGGTATTATAACCATCCATCACTAAGGTACCAAGAACCCAGGTTTTGCAGGGCAAATATTTTGCCGCTCTTTAAAAGGAGGATACTTTCTTTCTGTAGGGTAGAGCAGAAGCCTCTGCTATTCCATGAAATTACTGTAAATGCGGATTCCTCTGCTCAATTTCCCAAGCTATAATTTTCATCGGGAGTCCAATAAGAAGGTTTTACAGATTCGCCTAGATTGGTAGTTGTTGGTATATTATGTTCCCTTGGACAAGGTTCAGTATTGCTGGGACATTCTAATTTGTTGCAAAGTATAATTTCATATTTGTCGTTCCAAATCTCACCAGCTTATACCTTAAGCAATTCAACAATAACAGCTGTGCTAAACTGAACAATTGCCCAGTTTTTCCAGCTGCCTAACTTTGGTAGAATTACTCTTTCTATATCCAATGATTTTATACTATGTACCTGTGGTATACTCCCAAATCGTTCCAGCAACCATTTTCTATTCAATTAGGGGCTATCCTCAGTAGGCTTTTTCTCTATAATTTTTATACTTTTGCCCCTATTTACTGTCAGTAGTTGTGTATCCTCTATCATTTCCTCATATAACTGTTCCTTACTCCTGCTCTTCCCACTTATGGCCAATCTTTCCATTTCCTTATCATATATCTTCCTATCTCCAGGTTTCAATCCCCCTCTTTCTGGGTTTACCAATATATCTAGAAATCTCACTGTCGGTTCCTTTTTCTCAGCCTGAGGAGTGATATCAGCAGTGTCACAATTATCTTCAATGCATGTGACATTAGCCTTTGTTTGAGGCTCTACTCTTTCTTCGCTAATGGGCATATTATTCTTACCATTGAACCAATTACTCAATGTTTTAGGCTTAAATGGTTTTTCATTTACAATACTAACTATAGGCATTCTCTTTTCATTAATGTCAAACCTATTTGCAATCTCTATACATTCTATGTCATTAAGAGTGGTTTCTGCAAGTGCCAGTCTATTCTTTCTAGTAAAATCTTTCTTACTGGTTTTAGCCGATTTGCCATGTTTATTTTTAGCACTTTTCTTATATGCAATCTGCGTCTATTTCCTTGGGACTGTTCCCCCGATATCTCTATAGCTATTTCCTCAACTCTCCCACTATATGGCAACTCCTCAATATCAGTGCTAACTGTGATGCCCGCTGCTATTTGGTTCTGTTCATCCTTTTCCTCATTTACCATTTGGCAGAGTTCACTAAATTCCTCCCCCCCCATTTCATCATTTGAGTCTTTTTGATCACATATATTTTTTTGTTTCAACCACTCAGCAGGGGTCACAGTAAGCAATTCATTCGTATTTTTTGTAACCAACTTTACCAGGTCTTTCATAATTTGTTTTTCATTGATAAGCCTAATGCAAATACCTAAAAGAATGTCTACGGTAACAATTAATGAATCAATTTTTTCATTCATTGTAATAAAGTTATTACCCTCCATTAGTTCTGAATCATTCCAAGCATCATTTATCTCATCCTCCGGAATAGAATATATATCCCCCAGTGCAATTTTTTCTAAATCAGTAATCATGGTAGATTTGTGCCAATAATATTTTTCATACTGTTAACCGTTTCAATGCTTCTTTCAAGTTGGGAAGGTAAGGAACCTACTTGGATGCCCATAGACTGTCGTCTGAAATCCTGGCACATATTCAATAAGGAGTTATCATCATTGAACTATTCCCAGGCATAGGGACGATGTTTCCCCTAGGGAGATCTGTGGGAGAGTTAACTTTAGTAAGAAAGTCTGAGATTTTGTGCTGTTCCAGGTTGTTATTTTCCTTGGTACACTTTTTTCCTTTCTGTGTTAAAGAAAGTGCTATAGGAGGCTGGGGTTTAGGGGTTACAATGTCACCCTTCTTCTGAACATTTTTATTAGATCTTAGTTTTGGGTCCATCTTCGAGAAGCGAGATAGCTAAGAATTGTATAAAATAGTATACAATATATTTATTTTTTATGATAAAAGACAACAGATAAGGTAATCCCCAGATTGCTAGTTATAACATTCCTGATAAAACAACAATTAGCTAAAAATTATTTTCTAAAATTCCTTACACAATGCAATATTAAATAAAAGCCTCTATACCAAAAAAATACAAGTCACCATAGTTCAGGTCCTTTACAGGTCTGTTTCAACAAACGGAGAGGGAGAGGAATCCTCACAATATTTAGGCAGTATTATGGTCACAAAATAACCTGGTGTATAGGAAAAAAAGTTCTGATACTGCTTATCGCCGCATAGCAAACCGCATAGCAAACCGAAAAATGTTAGCAGGGTGAGGAACGCCTAATAGCTTGGGGAGCAGCCAGAGTCTGTCTCTCCGCTCACACCCTGTTTAGGGTCTAGGAACTCCAGTAGTTTATTTTGCAGCAAGGTTTTCGGCGAGCCTCAGGAGCCCGGCACCTTTATTTACAAAAAGGAAAGTGGGCGGGGCAAATCGCCGTAACGTTACAGCTCAATGAATTGTCTGAGCAGCTGATTTCAGAGCTGCATGTGCGGCGTCTAGCAACTCCAGTAGTTTAGTTTGCAGCCAAGTTTTCCGAATTCAATCATTTGAAGTCATCTCGCAATTATATAGAGATCATAACTTGCTATCATTGACAATTGATTGGGCTCGCGCCCGCTATGACAAATTCTGCCAATCGCAAAATCTGATAGTCAACAATGCCAAAACCTGTTTCGACTGGTCTGAGGTCAATCTAATGACATTAAGTAGAGTGGTGGCTAGAAACAGCAAAGTAATAACACCAAAACACTATATAAATCTGCTTATACCATTTAGAAATCCTAACCATTCTTTTGGTCGACCCCGACCAGTACACTTGCATACTTTCAATCCCGAAATTAAAATGAGAAAAATGCAATACTAATGAGAAAAAAAAAGCATCCTGTTATTGAATCACCCATCCAAGTTTGACAAGCTGAAAACGTACAAATGTAGATATCGTAATTTGCTCCGAAAACACAGAGCCCACATTCTACAAAATTACAGTGAATACATGTTAAGATTAATAGCGAATAAAAATTCTGCAGAGACCTGGGCTGTATTTAATCGATGTGCCCAAAATCATCAACCCATTGTACAATCTCACAATGTCACTGAAGCTCAGTGGATTCCTCACTACTGTAAATTATATGCAGACGTGAACTTCCCACATTCTGTTCACCTGTCAGAAGATCAACAAAAGTGGACTTTAGAATGTTCACCCGCGATTATAGAAGAATACATTAAGAAACACAGTGCGTCTAGAGCCATGGGCCCTGACGGTCTCTCTAATTTTATGTTAAAAAATAATCCACCTGCATGGGCAAAAATTTTGAATAGGTTATTTCAGCAGATCATTGCTGTGCGCGAAATTCCTGCGTCCTGGAAAACTTCCATCATTATGCCCATCCATAAAAAGGGAGACCGTACTAAACTGCACAACTACGGACCAATTGCACTTTTAGATGCTCCTGGTAAGCTTTTTGCCAAATTGCTCCTCTGTGACTTTAATGCATGGACAAAATTAACTAATAGAAGAGATCCTTTTCAGACGGGTTTTTTGGCCGGCATGGGCACCAACATAAATCTGCTCTGTCTTAATGCAATAAAAACTCAGTCCCAAGCTTCAAAACAAGCGATTTACTTTGCTTTTGTAGATTTACATACCGCTTTTGATGCTGTTTCACGGCCCCTATTGATCTCTAAACTACAACGAGATGACTGCCCTCATAGACTACTGCACATCATTTATCTACTTCATTCGCAAACATCAATTTGTATCAGACTAACTTTAGAGGGTCTGTTGTCCGCAGCAATTCCAACTGCACGTGGCCTTAAGCAAGGTTGCCTACTTGCCTCTGCAATTTCCAATTATTTTTTCCAAACTCAATAATATTCCTATTCAAAGTCTAATGTACGCGGACGACTTAGTCCTCATCTCGAAGACTCTGTGTGGTCTACAAAAATTACTTGATGCGTTTAACATCTACATAAAGAGTAATGAACTAAGCATCAATACCACTAAAACACAAATTGTTGTTTATGCGGCTAATCCCTCCACAATGAATATATTTGCTTGGACTATCAACCAAAATAAATTGATTTATCCGCAAACTATGCATACTTGCGTATGATCTTTGACGGCAATGCCTCAGCAAATGAACACCTTGAGTCCGTGTCCCAGAAACTAGATACAGCCATCTCTCAAACCAAATTCCTTTTACATCGCTTTGGTACTTTTACTGTCAAACCAGCTGTAATTTACTGGAAGCAAAAAGCAATTCCATGCATTTTATATGGTCTGGAAGCCCATTTAGTATGGTCTGCCAAGGTTCTAGACAAACTGGAGGCGAAGTATTAGAAAGCGGTGCTTCACCTTCCACAATGTGTTCTGGGGCCATGGTTACGTTATGAGCTAGGCCTTATCTCCTTGCATGCACAATACCACTGGAAGATCTGTGCTTTATTTCGTAAATGCTTGATGTCTAATTGTGATAACATTTAGAAATACTTATCAGACTATGGGCCTCAATCCGAGTTGGGCGCAAAGGGATTACCAGCACCGGTAAGTACCCTGGTGCCGGTAAACCCTTTGCGCCCTATTCCGAGGTCCCTTAGCGGGTCCCTCCTTTAACGCCTGGTCTGACCAGGCGTTGTGGACGGGACCCGTTAAGGGACTTCAGAGCTAATAACGGTACCGCAATTTTTCGGTACCGTTATTAGCTACTTCCCCATTCCCATTGAGCCCTACGGGGGCTCAAATGGGAATGGAGAAAGGTTGGTGAATGGGGACTTACCGGTCCCACCAAGGTCAGACTGGGCCGGTAAGTCCCCCTTTCACCAAACTGGAGTCGGAACCGGTATGGGAGGTAGTAATGGCGCAAATAGCACCATGACTACCACCATATTCGGAATGAGGCCCTATGTGTTTAAGACCAACCATTACTTTCTCAAATGTTGGTTACGAGCAAATGTATGCCATCTTGATACAAGCTGAAGTAACTATTGATGTCTTGGTCTCAAATCCTGACAGAGCAAAATCGCTAATCTATCGTAATGACTGGATTGACACTCGAACAGCATGTTTAAGATATAAAGATGCCTTGTTTCAAAGATTTAAACATAAAACTACTGGTTCGATAGAACCTTACCTGCTTAAATTTCCATCTACAAAGTTTCGATCTGAGATATTACGAATGCGTTTTAATTTGTGGCCAACACGTGATATTCTGTTAAGGCGCAAATTAATTTTAAGTGATTTAAACTTTTGTCGATTTTGTTTAAATAAGGAGATCCCTGAAACACTGGGGCACATATTGTCTTTGTGTCCAGCTTTGACTTGTAAACTGTTGAAGTTTTTTGTCCATCATTGCACCCATTCGGGTATGCTAGACACTTCACAAAGATGGTCTACTTTTTATGTACTTCTAATGTATCTTTACAAATACCAATTGTACATTTTTTACTTTTATTGAATTTAACCTTTTAAGATGTATATCATTTAGCAATTTTATGTTCCTCAATATTTATGTTATTATGTTTTGTATGGATTCATGTTTGTACTGGTTATATATTGAAAAGTTGATTAAATTAAGTTATATCGATTAAAAAAAAAGGAGATTTGCAAGGCTGTGCAGGTCTGGTTTTGGCCCTGAAATTCAGGCGAGACTTTTAGATATGCGCTTCGACGGGTGCAATCTTTTTTAATCAATGGCTGATGTCCGTTTAGATAAGCTTCAAGCTTTTAAGGCGGCTGCAAAATCCTTGGGATCAGGCATCCATCAGCCACAACAGCATCCTACTTCCCAACTCTTCTTTTGGACAAAGGGTTAGAGATCAGGCTGCTCAAAGAAGGCAAAAGGTATTTCCACGTGGCTCTAGAGGTCGTGGGGGAAGAACCGCTCATACAGGCACCTCCTCACAGCCACAACCCGAAAACCTCTCTGAGTGCCTTGTGGACAGGATTACGGTTGGAGCAAGGTTGACCAAGCATCATAATGAATGGCGTTGCATTACTTCAGATGTTTGTGAACTTCAGACAGTAGCTCAAGGGTACTGCCTCCCATTTCTAAAAAGGCCCCCAGATTGTCCTTTTCCAGAAGACTCGCTCCATGCTGGAGAAAGGTGCTATGGAAAGGGTCCCTGTAGCAAATGTGAGAAACCTGAAGGTGTCTCCCTGACTAGTCACCAGGGATCTGTCAACCAGGTGGCCAGGACACGGATGTGGGGGACCTCAGGGAGTGGTAGTGGACACGCAGTATCCCACTTCTTATAACACCTTTTCCCCACCCTTGGGATACTATAACACTTTCACACACCACAAAAGACAACGGACAAACACCAGAGCCGTCTACCTAACATTTTCACCACAAGGGTCAGGCAAAGTCAAGCAATTGACCAGAATCACACACACCTGACAGCCCTTTTCCTTCCCCAGAAGGATAAAGGTAGAGCACAAAAGCACAATACGAACAAGGCAGACTGCACAATGAATTTTGTTGAAGACATCAGGTGCTCAGAGGCAAAAGACTTTTTGTAGAAAAGCGACTTAGCCACCGAAGACCCTGATAAATTGAGAGCGGAACTGTTAGCTTGTCCCACCTTGTCCTGTGCTCAAAACGTGGGGAAGGGAGACCCGACTACCGCATCCTGACCTATTATTTATAAACACTTCTTCTTTACCTGTGAACCTTATCCCACACTCTTTGTTTGTATTTAGCGTAATGATTGGCAATAGGTTTTTCTTAACATAGGGCCTTTTATTTGACATGACACCACTAGGACTGCCTTATTTTTATTTGATGGACGTACCTTGCTCCCATTTTAGATTTAGGCATAGATTAGTTGTTTTTCCAACCCGCATATACTGTTTAATAAACACCCTTTAACTGTGATCACTTGTATCTGTCCTTGCACAAAGCAATACCAAGGTTGCGACACCACCTATTTTCTGGTTCCCAAGAACGACCGAGAACTGTGACCCATCTTGGACTTGAGACGCTTGAACAAGTTCCTCAGTAAGGAGATTCAAGATAGTTACTCTTTTGCAGATTCTCCAGTTCCTTCAGCTGCAGGATTTAATAGTGTTACTCGATCTTCAGGATGCTTACTTTCATGTGCCTTTACATCCCAAGCACAGAAAATACCTGAGGTTCGCCATTGGCAGTTCTCGTTATCAGCTTCGACTACTGTCTTTCGGGCTGACCTCCGGCTGAGGGTCTTCACCAAGTGGATGGCAGTGGTATGCAGCAAATCTAAGGAAGAGAGGGATCCACATATTTCCCTACCTAGACGATTGGCTATTCAGAGCCCGTTCTCCCGAACAATCCCTAGAACATCTCAACAGCACATGCCACTCTCCCCACAATCTGGGCTTCTCCCTTAACTTCAAGAAGTCCCAGGTGACTACCTTCCCAAAAGCTGCAATTCATTGGAGCGGTCCTGGACTCTTCCTCTAGGAAGGCTTTGCCTGCCGAGTTGAGGGCTCAACATATCTTGCAAATGTTGACGAGATTTCAGAACGCTCAACATCTACCGGCTTTCGATTTTCTGAGGTTGCTTGGCCTCATGGCAACCTGCATTATTCTGCTGCCAGAATACTGCCCACGGATGAGGTCCCTCCAGTGGGCCCTCAGATTCCAATCCAATAGTCACAAGTCTCAGGCAGGATGACAGACCTTCTACAGGTCCCGACCAAGCAATGCAGGATCTCCTGTGGTGGGCCTGCAAGGAGAATATGATGATAGGGGAACCCTTTTGGCAACCCTGGCCAGAGATAACCGGAGTCACAGATTCTTCCCTCAAAGGATGGGGAGCTCACATGAGCGAAGTCACGATCAGCGGTCTGTGGTACCCATCAGAATTCAGACTACACATAAACCTTTTATAGCTGCGGGCAATCAGACTGGCACTGATGGCCTTTTTGCCATCCATACAGGGGAAGAACTTAATGATAATGATGGACAACACTGTGACCGTACATTACCTCAACAAGAGATTAGGTGTAGGGTCACTTCCACTGTGCAGGGAAGTAATGTAGCTCTGGTTTTGGGCGCTACAAAACAGGATTTCTCTGTTGGCTGTTCACCTAGCTGGAGTAGAGAATACTACGGCAGACTCTCTGAGCAGGCATGATTGGAAAGTGGCTCTGGAAGTCCTTCTAGAGGTCTTCGCCCTTGGGGAACCCCTCAGGTGGATCTGATTGTGTCCAGTATCAAAAGGAAATGCGACCTGTTCTGCTCCAGGGTATTTCCTCAGAGAGGAGCTCTGGGGGATGCGTACTCCTGTACGCATTCCCACCAGTTCCCGTCATTCCTAATGTCATCAGGAGGTTGAGGAAGTTCAGGAAGTCCATGATCTTGATTGCTCTGGATTGGACCCGGAAGACGCGATACCTGGTATTTCTGGACATGTCAATTTACCCTCCATTCCATCTTCCCCAGAGAGTTGACCTTCTCTCACCAGACAGAGGCCGTCTTCTTCACCCAGAAATCAGAACTGTGAACCTTCACGCCTTGTTTCTGAGAGGCTAATATGCAAAGATTGGGGCCTACCGGAAGATGTAATTGAGGTGTTGCTTTCGGCCAGAAGACCAGCAACAAAAGCACTATACCGCTGCTATAGGAAAACCTTTTGCAGCTGGTGTAGCGCTAAAGATACTGATCCTTTCAATTGCAATACACCTGCAGTGCTTTCTTTTCTCATGCACCTAGCCCACAAGTAGCTGGAGTTGGCTACTGTCAAGGGCTTCCTGGCGGTGTTATCTGTCTTTAAACGCACAACAGACAGGGCTTTTATTTTACAGTGGCTGTTCTAGTTTAGATCCTCATTGGACTGACAAATATTTTCCCACTGGGCCCTTTCATAGTCTAGGCTTGGGATCTGAATGTGGTACTAACTTTTTGGATGAGAGCTCCATTTGAATCAGTCCTTTCCTGTCGAAATCAGGTTATTAACCTTCAAAACTATTTTTTTCGTAGCCATCACCTCAGCACGCAGAGTGAGCAAGCTGCAAGCTCTATGATGGAAACCGCCTTTCACTATATTTTCTAAGGAGAAGGTAGTTTTGAGGGTGTGTCCCTCCTTCCTTCCCAAGGTAGTGTCCGAATTCTATCTTGCACAAAAAATGACCTTGCCAGCATTTTATCCTCCTCCTCATCCTTCCAAGGAGGAAGAGTGGTTACATTTGCTTGACCCAAAAAGGGCTCTAAGTTTTTATATCGCTAGGATGGCAAATGTCAGGCAAGATAATCAACTCTTTGTTGGTTATGCTAGACACAGATTAAGACAAGCTCTGACTAAACAAACCTTGCTACGTTAGATCATTCTTTGTATTTCAGAAAGTTATTCGATAGTTGGGAAAGATGTCCCTGAAACACAGGACACATTCCACCAGAGGATTGGCAACCACTTCGGCTCTGCATGAGGTGTAATAGTGCAGGACGTTTGTAATGCTGCAACTTGGTCTTTGATACTCACCTTTTCAAAACATTACTGTTTGGATACTGTGAGGAGTCAGCAATGCGAGGTGGACCACATTTTGATATTTGTTCAAAATATGCCATTTTGTTAGAACAAAAATAATATCTAAATACCTCATTTGCACTACACTACTGTGGGTTTCCCTACCTAACAAAACTAAGGGGAAACATTCAAACACAGGAATTCTGGCCCTCACACTAAACATCAACTACAAATGAAAATATATGGCAATTCACTTAACATCAACAGTGACATTCTTTATACGTTGGTAACCTTTTAGCAACCTGCATGAACTTCTTTTCCCAACACTCAAAGTATATTCTTCTTCAATGTTCAACTAAAAAAGAATAATAAGGAAAATTCACATTGATAGTAAAGTCTTAAATCCATTCTTGAAAAGTCAATATCAAGGTAGAGATTTGTTAACCACAGTTCCAACAACAAAGGTTCTTCTTCTGATGTAATATAGACTTTCCTCCCCTTCAAAATAGCATCAATGTTTTTCTCTGCCATGATGCCCTTTTCTCATTTCCATTTATCCAAGAAGACTTGACACAGTTCAAAAAGAAATACAACTTGCCGAATGTTAATTGAACAAGAGTATTGGTTAACAATGGTCACTCTTCTAATCAGGTTAGAAAGCACAGTAGGTATATTTGTCGGGATTACTTTTCTGTAACGCTCACCTGGTATCCACGGGGACGTCACTCAGCCTGTTCTGACCTCTTATGACCTCAAACCCTTCCCTGGAGTCTACTCGACTCGAGACTGGGCCTGAAACACAGGATTGGTAGAGTTTAACTCCCTATTGTCTCTGTGTGCTTGAACCCCTTCTTCCCCGGGATCCAACCTTTCCCTTTGATCCACAGCTCACCTTGTTTTCTTGGAAAGTGTGCTCTCCATCCTGCTTTCAGCGCAGGGGCGCGTTGATTGATGCGGGCTCATTGCTGCCTCGTTACTTCACTGGCAAGAGTCCGACAGGTAAGTATAATGAGTCTTTTGAACAGTTCTCTAACTTCGTTCCTTTCCTTCCTTAGATGACGGCCAGCGTCCGGGGATGGCGACGTGCTGCTGAGATGAGTAGCGCTGAAGGTGAATGAGAGCGCGATGCAACCCTTTCGTATTTGTATTGAACTGAGTTCTTTTTCTGTGTCTTTTAGGTGCGGCAAAGTTTTCAGCGTGGATGCCGGTTATGAAGAAGAAATGCGGTGAGTAAGCGCGGTAGGTGGCGCCTCTAGATGTTTCCACGCTAACCTCGAGTGTCTTTTTCCTCTTGCAGTTCCCTCAGAGCGGCTGGGATTCAGGTAAGCGGTTGAAGCTCGTACAGTCTTTAAAAATAAGCAAAGATTTGCTGAATGCTTACTAATGCCTTTTTTCTGTTCTTTTCCCTTTTCCTTAGGAAGCGGCGTGCCGGGATCGGAATGACACTGCCGAAGATGCCCGCAGAACAGAAGAAGCGATGAATGATGGGCAGAAGCGCCGCAAGGTAAGTCTGTTCCTAACGGTGTTCTTGTTCTTGCAGGAGCTGAGCGCAGAAGAAAGATGCAGGCCTACTCGAGAACGATCCGAACACGGTGAGTGTCACGCTGCAGGTGCAGAAAACACAAAGCATGTTTCTCAGCCTGGGCGTGGCTTAAATAGTCTCTGGGTATCCCAGGTGTCTCTAGGCTGAACCACACCCAAAAGACTAGACTGCACATGCAGTTCTGGGAACCGAAATATGTGGGGGCATCCATCTTGTCCCCATCAATGCACTACAAGTCCAATCCCCAATGTTATCCTATGGGAGTGAGTGAGTCTGGTGCCACAAGCGCCAAGTCTGACTCCAACTGGGTCTTTGGAGGGATGGAGAGGCCCTTGAGGGCCATGTAGGTGATTGTGGCATGGCTCCAGCCTGATATCTTGGAGGGCTGGGGACATGAGGGGCAGGAATCATGATAGCACTACCCCCCAAGGCCCCTCTCAAGGTGGCTCTTCTGTCTGGTCCTGGTTTGTTTGGATGGTTTTGATGAAATCGTCTAAGCAAGCGAGGTGCATGGATGTACTCACAAGGCTCCCATGTCCTGTCTTGTGGACCATACCCCTTCCAGTCTACTAAGTAGTATAATTTGGATCTGATGTACTTTGAATCCAGGATGTCCTTGACTTCGATTTCTGGCTCCCCAGCGTCTACTACTGGCTGCGGTGGCGTTGCTACCCGGGTCCCAAGTTGACCAGGTTTAAGGAGAGACACGTGGAACACAGGATGAATCTGCATGTTTGACGGCAAAGCTAGTCTGACCGCCACAGGATTTATCACAGAGGTGCCGGTGAATGGACCCAGGTATCTTGGACGGAAAGTTTGGGTTCCTTTAATGGACACGTGTTTAGACGCCAGCCAGACTTTGTCTCCCACTTGCTAGTTGGGGGCCTTTGCTCGGTGTTGATCAGCAAACTTATTTTGGCGATTCTTAGCTTGAAGTAGGTGTTCAGCTGCCCTTTTAAAGGTTTGAGAAATGGTTGTGTGCAAGGTTTTGACTGCTGGCATTTCTAGGGTTGTAGGAACGTCCAACTCAGAAGTACGTGGGTGCCTGCCATACATGGTATAAAAGGGTGTCTGCCCAGTGCTGTTGTGTACGGAATTATTATAAGCATATTCAGCTATCCATAATTGGTCGAACCAGCTTCCTTCAGCTTGGTGTAACATGCAATGCAGATACTGCTCGAGCGTCTGATTTGTGCTCTCAGTTTGACCATCCGTTTGGGGATGGTGACTGGTGGATACCCGGATGTTGATCTGGGCCATAGAGCAGCATTTTCTCCAGAAGTTAGATATGAATTGAGTACCTCGGTCTGAGACTAAAACTGAAGGAAACCCATGGTGCTGTACGATGCCTTCAAGAAATACCTTTGCCAGAGTGGAAGCATTTGGGAGCCACTTAAGAGGAATGAAATGTGCCATTTTTGAAAATAGGTCCACGACCACAAGAATAGTGTTAAACCCTTGACTGGGTGGTAAGTTAGTAATAAAATCGAGGGACAACGTGTTCCAGGGTGCTGGTGGGATTTCCAATGATTGTAATAGCCCAGCCGGTTTCTGCTTGGATGACTTGTTTTGAGCACACACTCCACAAGATAGGATGAATTGGATAATGGCTTTACGCCACGTGGGCCACCAATAATTTCGTTTTACCTTGGCTAGGGTTTTAGCGATTCCGGGGTGGCCCTCGATCAAGGAATCATGATAACCAGACATGACTTGTTCTCGTAGTTCTTGGTTTGGTAAGAATAAACGATTCCTGAAGTAGGGCAAATTATCTTTTATCATGTAATGTTCTCCTTGTGCACTCCATGCTTGTAATTGCTCCGGACTCATCAGGTTTTGGATTTCTTCATGTAATTCTTTCTGAGTCATGGTTGCTGTGTCTTTAGAACAGTTCTCTAACTTCGTTCCTTTCCTCCTTAGATGATGGCCGGTGTCCGGGCATGGCGACGTGCTGCTGAGATGAGTAGCGCTGAAGGTGAGTGAGAGCGCAATGCGCGATGCAACCCTTTCGTATTTGTATTGAACTGAGTTCTTTTTCAGTGTCTTTTAGGTGCGCAACGTTTTCAGCGTGGATGCCGGTTATGAAGAAGAAATGCGGTGAGTAAGCGTGGTATGCGGCGCCTCTAGATGTTTCCATGCTAACCTGGAGTGTCTTTTCCCTCTTGCAGATGGATGAGAAGTTCCGGAGACAGAGTTCCCTCAGGGCGGCTGGGATTCAGGTAAGCGTTTGAAGCTCGTACAGTCTTTAAAAATAAGCAAAGATTTGCTGAATGCTTACTAATGCCTTTTTTCTGTTCTTTTCCCTTTTCCTTAGGAAGCGGCGTGTCGGGATGGGAATGACGCCTCTGAAGATGCCCGCAGAACAGAATAAGCGATGAATGATGGGCAGAAGTGCCGCAAGGTAAGGCTGTTCCTAACGGTGTTCTTGTTCTTGCAGGAGCTGAGTGCAGAAGAAAGATGCAGACCTACTGGAGACCGATCTGAACACAGTGAGTGTCACGCTACAGGTGCAGAAAACACAAAGCATGTTTCTCAGCTTGGGCGTGGCTTAAATAGTCTCTGGGTATCCCAGGTGTCTCTGGGCTGAACCACACCCAAAAGACTAGACTGCAAATGCATTTCTGGGAACCGAAATATGTGGGGACATCCATCTTGTCCCCATCAATGCACTACAAGTCCAATCCCCAATGTTATCCTATGGGAGTGAGTGAGTCCGGCGCCACAAGCGCCAAGTCTGACTCCAAGTGGGTCTTTGGAGGGATGGAGAGGCCCTTGAGGGCCATGTAGGTGATTGTGGCCTGGCTCCAGCCTGACATCTTGGAGGGCTGGGGACATGAGGGGCAGGAATCATGACATTTTCATTTCAATAGCTTCTGCTTCAACAACTTCCCTTCTACCACTGTTTACTATGAGGGCATTCTCCTTGGCCCCATAGCCTTCTACTTCACTTGATCTGCTGAAGTCTTGCATCTAATGAGATGGGTTTGGACAAGATTCACTTTTAAGGCACTGCAACGCCTTAAAGTAGACAATATACTCTTCCTCTGAATATGTCTTCAAAAGGGGCAGCCCCTTTGCCTCTCTTT
Organism: Ambystoma mexicanum; assembly: GCF_040938575.1. Taxonomy (NCBI): domain Eukaryota; kingdom Metazoa; phylum Chordata; class Amphibia; order Caudata; family Ambystomatidae; genus Ambystoma; species Ambystoma mexicanum. The sequence continues at coordinate 1,285,707,225 of NC_090934.1, forward strand.
TCTGTCTTCAACTGTCAGTCTAGAAAAATGGATACCTGTACTGTGAACGCAAACACATTTTGGTGGCCGTGGGCCAACCGTCTCATGCACGATATGACAGAATATAGGTTTTCGAGTTTGCCAATGAACGGCCATTTTGATGTAACAAGAATCATCATTTTGTTTTCTAACCATTGCTCATTGCTTTCTGTTCCTATTGCTTCGCAGTATATTTTATGCTTATACTGCTCGACTGTAAAACATTGTTGTCTGCACGTAAAAAGGACAAGGCCGCAGGGCCGTGAGGATAACAAGAGTTTGTTGAAAGACAACGTAGGCAGCGTCAGGAAGAATGCCCGGCTCCCTCCCGAATGTAGCCTTGAAGCAGAGCTGCAGGGCATTTAATCATTTCACAGCTGCCAGCCAGCCAGCCAGTCTCGTTATATGGTAGAATATGTTAGAATAATACAGCTAAAGGCTTGAATTATGCTTTTCTTACGGCCCCCATTTACTGAGCCCCGGTAGAGCGTGTCGGCTCCCAGGACACGAATAGCACCTCATAGATAGCAAGGTCTGGAATGCAACTCTCCCCCCGTATGTAGCTCGCTTCCAAGAACAGAAGCGCTGTGTTCTGTTCAACAACTGAAAGATGCCTCCGCACTCACAAATTGCAAATTGTTACTAGAATAGATGTTTGAAGGTGTCATAATTGTCGGAGATGTCCATCATCACACCAAGTTCAAAGACACCCAATAAAGGGGGGTGTTAAACATGTCATAGCTGATTGTTTGATATGCATTTTGTATATATGTAACTGATGTACTTAATTCACTCTCTTGCGTCCCTCGAGGTCTAGAGATACACGTCGCGGGCCGTGAGACCGAGTTGGCCAACTGAGACTTTTGCTTTGCAATAAACCCTAGCTTTGGGAATACAACCTCGTGTCTGGTGTATCTATTGTGTGTGGTGACTCGCCTTGTTTCCATAGACATTATGGACCCCTAGGGGCCCCTATCAAGATGGCGCCCGAATAGGGACCCTCCCCCACTTGTTCCATTGCATGACGTTGTAATTGAATAAGGCAGAAAACGGCGAGGAGGAGACGATCGAGCCGGGATCAAGAGGTGTTCTGGGCGCCCTGTAGAAGTGATGAGAGACTCCTTTGCAGATCTGCACACATCTGATCCCTGATGGACGTGCCTGGCTAGAGAACAAGGAGGCGAGGGTCCTGAAATGAGGCGGAAGCCAAGAAACGCAGACACGACGTCGTTTGGTGCGTCAGTATACAGACGACTTGATCTATCAGGTGAGTCATTCCCCGATTCAAAGTAATCCTGATATTGGTTGAGAGTTGACTTTGCAAAATCAAATGCCCTAGGTAAGGTTGATTAACCAAGGGGAAGGTTGAAACATGCCTGGGGTATTGTCCACCCTAGCGGGTTTTTTCCGCTGTGGTAGACAAACTTTGGAAGATGGCCAAATTGTACCATAGGCAAACCAGAAAGCAACAAGACCATCAGTGGCCGATTAATGGTAGTTTTGAGATAGCGAGAATAGATAACTTGGAAAGGGTGTTGATAAGAAAGAAAGCGCGTCCTGCAGCATTTGAGACTATTAAAGACTGGAGAAGGGAAGCAAAGCTCCGATTTAAAAGCAGAGCGAAGCATGCGCGCAGGCATAAATCGAAAGGTGAAGTAGCGGAAGAGAAAGAAGAGGAGGAGTGGACTGAGAGTCTAAGAAGGGCAGGTAGGCGTGACCAGTTGAATATAGAAAAAACATATCCACAACGAGAATTACACATAGCAGATGAATTAATAGAAAACATATTGACCCATACAAAACAAGGCCCAAGATTAGAAGTGAGGCCAGACACGTCAGTAGCTATTGCCCAAACCCCGCCCGTAGTCCAAGCTCTCCCTCCGGTAGCTGAAGCCCTCCCACAGCCACAGACCGTGCATGTAGCACTTCCTATTAGCCAACCAGGCCCACAACAGACACTCCCTGTTCCCATTGTCCCATCCGAACCTCCCGCCTCAGACACAGACTCGGTACTGTCCGTTCCTCCCGGGGTTGAAGTTGAAACCACGGGGGCAAGAGGCGGGACTGACCAACAGGGATGCACGAGGGTAACTCGCAGCACGATCAGCAAAGAAAGGAAGGTGGAATTGCAGCAACAGGCAGAGATGTATATAGACGGAATGATGGGACGACAACATTGGCTTCGATATATGACTTCCGGAGAAGCAACGAAAGACAGGTAGTGTTGGAATACATGGGTGAATATTTGGTGGAGGAATGGAAACAGTTAATTGGGAAATTACCACCACAGCGATTGTTAGATTTGAATGCATTAGCACGCTGTAGGGAGAGGGATGAAGAAGTGAGAGAACATGTATATGGACTTTTCGAACTTAAAGATGAATTAGATAATGATTATGCCGAAATGTTTACTACACCTGGGTACAGGAGTAGGGATATCGGGAGACATTGGAAGGGAAAAAAGGGGTCACATAATAAACGGCAGCATTTACCATCACCGGGGCTGTTGCTAAAACAGATAGGGGCAGACTTGAAAGAATGCCTATTGAGAACACAGGTACTACTGCAGCAAGTAGTAGGACATAATGTAGGGAGAGGGAATGCACAAGGAAGCAGTAATTCGAATATGCATGGGGGTACAGTGGGACCAAATCAGTGTGCGTATTGTAAGGAGGAAGGACATTGGCGAGCGCAATGTCCGCATCTATAGAATAGAAATGGGTCTGGTCAGAGGAGACAGCAAGGAGCGAATGGACCAAATAGGAATAGTATGCAGCAGCATCACAATAACGGAGGTAAGAGTCAGGGACAGCACAACCAACAGTATGGAAACCAGAGTGGGGGAAATAGAGGAAAGAGTGGGAATGTTTTCGATACACAGCCAAACACGTATTACAGTAACAGCAATGATTACACATCGGACGATGTGTTATTTCCCCAATAGGACAGCCCAGGACAGCGGTCGGAACCAGTGTCTATTCCCGTGAATCAGAGAGGACCCTACGTAGAAATGAGAGTCGGGAATGAGGAGCACCGCTTTCTTGTAGATACAGGAGCTCAGAAGTGTCCAATAGACCACCACTTGGTTCCGGATATACCACTGTCAGGGCAAAATAATGCTTCCGTAGGGTTCGCAGGTACACCAGTCATAAACCCAGTGTCCAAACCAGTCCCAGTTACTATAGGACCATTTACTGAACATTGTCCTTTCCTTTTAACAGAAAATTGTGGGGAGAACTTGTTGGGATTAAATTTGTTGAAAAAATTAGGTTCCGTTATACATTGCACGGCAGACGGGGTGTTCCTAACGATTTGGCCACACGATGCCCCTGTGTCAGAATTCATGTCCGAAACTTTACCAGGAGAACTAAGTAAAGTGCCAACCTGTATATGGGCAATGCATGACAATGATGTAGGATGCTTAAAGATAGAGCCAGTAAAAATAATTTTGAAAGAAGGTGTTACCCTACCGCGAATTCCCCAATACAGAATTTCGGCTGAAGGTGAGGAAGGATTGAAGAGTATTGTTAGAGACTTGGTGAAATTAGGGGTACTCGGGGAAATTACAGGCAGCACATGCAACAGCCCGATTCTTCCAGGTTATAAAAAAGGAGGCAATGAAGTACCATACCATTTTATAATTGATTTGCGCGCATTAAACAAGGTAGTAGATCCACAATTTCCTTTAGTGCCAGATGTCACTACAATATTGACAATGATACCTGTTTCAGCAGAATATTTTAGTGTAGTGGATTTGAAAAACGCGTTCTTCAGCATTCCAGTGGACAAGGACAGCAGATATTTGTTCGCGTTCACATTAGGAGGACGATCATTTACATTCACGCGGATTCCGCAAGGTTACACGTAAAGTCCAAGTATTTACAATAGAGCATTAAAAGAGCAGCTGGACATGCTAGAATTACCAGTGGGTTGTGTACTCTTGCAATACATAGACGATCTATTGTTAGCTGCAGACACAGAGGAGATTTGTAAAGAAAGCACTGTATTACTACTGTCACACCTAGCGGCACATGGCATTAAAGCTAGTTTGAAGAAATGTCAATATAATCGAAAGGAAGTGGCCTATTTAGGCTACCTACTTTCGAAAGAAGGGAGAAGGCTAATGCCAGAACGCATAGAAAGTATTTCTTGTATGCCTATTCCAAAGACACAAAAAGGAGTCAGAGCCATAATAGGTGTGGCTTCATATTGCCGACAATGGATTGGTAATTTTGCTTTAATTGTGAAACCGATGGTGAATATGACTAAAAAAGATGCAGTTATGCCGTTACAGTGGGATGAGGAATGTCAGAAAGCATTTGACGAATTGAAAACTGCATTATGCTCGGCCCCAGTTTTGGGCACGCCGAATTATGAGAAGGTTTTTAGACTGTTTGTGTGTGAAAGTGAAGGATGTGCATTGGCGGTTTTGACACAGGAACAAGATGGAAAAAATAGCCCATGCGGCTATTTTTCTTCTGCGCTGGACCCTGTAGTGTGCACACTACCACGATGTTTGCGATCTGTCGCGGCGGCTGCTGCGTCAGTGAAACAAACGGAAAGGATGGTATTGGGGCACAAGTTAATTTTGATGGTGCCACATGCCATAGACGTTCTATTAAATAGGACACAGACGCAACACCTCACCTCTGCTAGATTGACAATATATGAGATTATCTTGTTTGCACCCCATATCCAAAATATGAGGTGTAGTGCTTTGAATCCTGCAGAATTAATGCCACTACTCATAAAAGAAATTGGGGAGGATGAATCACCCCCCTACGATTGCTTAATGGTCACTGAGGAAGAAACCAAGGGGAGAGTTGATTTAAGTGATACCCCACAGAAAGAGCCAGATGGAGAGTTATTTTGTGATGGCTCATGTTTTAAATTACCAGATGGCACGACAACTGCCGCATATGCTATCACTACCCTAGAGAGCGTTGTTGAAAGCAAAAGAATTCCCTACAATTCGGCACAAGCCTCAGAGATAATAGGATTAACCGGAGCCTGCGAGATTTCTGAAAATTTGAATGTGAATATATATACTGATAGCCAGTATGCTTTTGGGGTGGTTCATAACTTTGGTCGACTCTGGGCTGAGAGAGGGTTTTTGACATCACATGGCGCCAGAATTCAATATGGCCCTTTGATTGTACGATTGCTGTCTGCACTCACGCTTCCAAAACGCCTAGCAATAGTGAAATGCGAGGCACACAAAAAGGTAACATGCACAGTAGGAGAGGGAAATGCGTCTGCAGACAGAATTGCGAAACAAACTGCCACTGATTTAAATACCAAAATGATGACAGTTCAGACTGAGGAAGTACCCTGTATGATAGAAAATGGAGTTGCCACTGTCAAAGAAATGCAGGCCGAAGCTACGGCCGATGAAATACAAGGGTGGGCAGAGGGCTCTGCTTAGTTAGATCTGGAAGGTTGTTGGGTGGACAAGGGAACTAGAAACTGGATGTTGCCAAATTCGTATGTGACTGCAATGGTCACAATGGCCCACAGCCCTACTCACATCTGTGCGAAAAAGATAATAAAGCACCTTTCTACAGTATGGCAGAATGTAAACATAAAAAAGAATGCAGAGAGGTTGGTGCAGAACTGTATCACGTGTTTGCAACACAATGTAGGAAAGGGAACAGTGACTCCAGTAGGCAGTTTTGGCCCGCCCTCTATGCCATTTGAGGTGATCCTTTTGATTTCATAGAGATGGAGAGATGCCAAAACTTAAAATACGTCTTAGTGGTGATCTGTGCATTCAGTAAGTGGGTGGAGGCATATCCCTTGAAGGACTGCACAGCAATGAGCACAGCAAAAGTAATGCATAAGGAATACTTTTCCAGATTTGGCTTGCCCCGTGTCCTATGGTCTGATAATGGACCACATTTTGTGGGCGCAGTAGTGTTACAGATATGTGCGGGTCTTCAGATTGATAAGATATTCCATAGTTCAAGGCATCCGAGTTCAGCGGGTCTTGTGGAGAGGCACAACGGGATTCATAAATCAAAGATTAGTAAGATATGCGCGGGAAGCAAGTTGAGTTGGGTAGATGCATTACCAATAGCACTGTTATGCATGCGTACGTCTGTACAGGCTAAAACTGGGCTCTCCCCGTACGAGATCGTTATGGGGAGGCCGGCAAATGTATGGTGCGCACCACAGCCAAAACGACTTAGTGAGGTAGAACATCCTGTGCTTAGTACTTATTGTGGCCTTTTAATGCAGAAATTGCGTTTGATTCATCAGCAGGTGCAGCAGGTACACCGGTCCGGGGCACGCGCTGGAGCCAGGAGACTGGGTGCTGCTAAAGAATTTTGAAAGAAAGTCATCGTTAGCACCCAGGTGGCGCGGGCCCTATCAAGTACTCTTGGCAAGGCAGACGGCAATACGGGTGGATGGAAGGAAGTCGTGGATCCATGTCACCCATGCCAAAAAGATTCCAACTACACTGAAAGACTTGCCTGACCCAGATGACCGGAAAGAGACAACAGTCCCAGAAACGGAAGAAACAGTTGCCAGTAACCAGCCACCGAATCTGCCAAAACGAGAAGTGAAACTCGAAACAAAGCCTGAGACGATTGCCGAAGAGGGGGAAGGGCAAAGAGTGCCCCAACGTTGCCCAGCAGAATCGACATCGCTGCTGGCCGAAACAAAATCTGCCTTGCAAATACCAGCAGAAACAAATCGTGTACCCCTTTGGCGCCCACCAGCTCTTGCCAGCACGCCAAAGAACGGATCTGCATCATTGGCGCGGCGCACACCAGCACCTGCAGTAGCGCCACAGGCTGACTTTGAGCCTGAATCTGGAAGTGCACCGGCACTGTTCACGGATCACACGATACCAGGAGTAAGGCGATACAACTTGCGGCCTCGAAAGACAAAGTGATCCACAGTTCTTTTTTGGTGTTTATGTCAACCTCTGGTTCAGCTCATGGACGGAGAAGGAACTAGAGGTGTAGAGGAGAGAATAGAGAGAATGTGCAAGTCGGACAATTCAAGACTTGCGGCTCCTCAGTGCGATCATAAAAAGTACATGTGTCAGGAACCAGAGCGGACAAGCTGGGCGCACATGGTACTAAGGCAATAAGATAACTGATCAAAGGTCCTCTGAGCAGTATGAGAAAGGACAAGTGATCTTGCCTAAAAACGAATAAACAAATCCAATGAAGGACTGGCAGAACTGAACTGTGACAATTCCGTTGAACTTATTGACATCAGAGCAAGCGCGACGAGAGAGATATCCACGACGAACTGTGATAAGGAAGAGGAAGGATGACGAGAAACATGCCGGGACCGGCACCAGCCTCCTCCTGCACCACCACTGCTGAGAATGAGTCAATTATAAAGACTGTAAGCTTAAGAAAAACGCATGGTAAAACGAATTGTATGCTGGCACCGACAATAATAATGTGCTTTATGAGCGTGGTAACACCAATATCGACGACAGCCCTAATATTATGGTATGTGGAAGCGATACACCCATTAGAAATGTTTTTTCCAATAGTTAATATATCCACTACTGAAAGCCCGGTTCAGGTGATTACTTATACCCTGCCCCCAATGGAAGAAAGACACAGGGAAGGTTTTGGGAATAATACGTTGTTATTAATCATGAACATGACACATGCAATTCTGAAGAAAACAAATTGCTGGGTATGTGCCAATTTACCACAGCATGCTGGGAAACGAATAGGGTGGTATGTAAAGCCATTACCATTAAGTTCTGCATGTAGTGCATCTTTAGGTGCAATATTTTATGGGAAATGGAATGAGAGTAGTACGGTTCAATTAGACAGAACCAACATGAATGAGTTTGAGGAGATAATAATGAAGCCTGTGGGTTGTTCCATTTTCCATAAAGCACAAGTAATGGCCCCAGAGCCCACGAGGAAAAGTACACGAAAGATAACACGACAAAATAGACGAGATAGATTGTCCCCACCAGAAAAGACATCTGTAATGACGTTTCTTGTCAGAACAGAAGGGGACAAATATGCAATCCCCCCATCTTACACGGTAAATTATAGCTCAAGAACTGTCCCTTTTTGTCTAAAAAAGAAAGGCTCTTTTTCAGTCGGAACATATACTGGATGCATCAATACAGTGGTATTAAAATGGGAAATAGAACCAGTATATGTAGGTGATCCAGTTTATTTTATATGTGGAGAGAAAGCATATCCTTGGTTGCCCAGAAACTGGGGAGGTACATGTTACCTAGGTCTACTGTTCCCAGGAGTATTCCTCTTAGAAACAGCAGACATGGCCAGACTATCCAGAACTAGAGTCAAAAGGACTGACGAGGGTGTTTTGATAGCAACTGATGTAGCAAAATAATTCATTCCATTCTTAGGGCAGATAGTGAACTCCTATAATATAAGGCAGCTGTCCAGAATACTAATAAATACCATAAACACAACAACAGATATACTATTTAACATGACTTTGGAAGAAAGAGGAATCAGGTTAATGACGCTGCAAAATAGAATGGCTCTCGATGTAATCCTGGTTGATCGTGGGGGAATTTGCAAAATAGGGGTATCAGCGTGTTGCGTTTATGTCGATGACTATTCCCCTACGATCTTTGAAGCGATAAAGAAAATGCAAGTGCTGAGCTCTGAACTTCCTACTGAAGAAGGAGGCTGGGGAATAGGATCTTGGTTTTGGGGAATACTACGTTCTTGGGGATGGAAGTTGATTTCAATATTAGTAGTGGTGTTTGGAATATTCCTAACGTGCTGCTGTTGCATACATTGCCTACCAATAGTTTGTGCTGAGGTAACTGAGGGATGTAGGGAAGGATGTATGCATATGATGACAAAGAAAAAACAACCTCATGGTCGAGCTGACCAAGACCCAAATGAGATGAAAACAGTAAAAGAGTTGATGGCAATAGATATTGATGAAGACAATGATGTTTACGATAGCATGCAAAATTCAGACATAAGTACTTCAGACTCATCATCACTAGAGGAGGTTTCAATAAATATGTGAGACGTTTGGCATACGGCCAAAGGAGGGTTTGTCAGTCTAGAAAAATTGATACCTCTACTGTGTGACCGCAAACGTATTTTGATGGCCGTGGGCCAACCCTCTCATGCACGATATGACAGAATATAGGTTTTCGAGTTTGCCAATGAACGGCCATTTTGATGTAACAAGAATCGCCATTTTGTTTTCTAACCATTGCTCATTGCTTTCTGTTCCTATTGCTTCGCAGTATATTTTCTGCTTACACTGCTCGACTGTAAAACATTGTTGTCTGCACGTAAAAAGGACAAGGCCGCAGGGCCGTGAGGACAACAAGAGTTCGTTGAAACACAACGTAGGCAGCGCCAGGAAGAATGCCCGACTCCCTCCCGAATGTAGCCTTGAAGCAGAGCTGTAGGGCATTTAATAATTTTGCAGCTGCCAGCCAGTCTCGTTATATGGTAGAATATGTTAGGATAATACAGCTAAAGGCTTGAATTATGCTTTTCTTACGGCCCCCCTTTACGGAGCCCCGTTAGAACGTGTCGGCTCCCAGGACACGAATAGCACCTCATAGATAGCAAGGTCTGGAATGCAACTCTCCCCCCGTATCTAGCTCGCTTCCAAGAACAGAAGCGCTGTGTTCTGTTCAACAACTGAAAGATGCCTCTGCACTCACAAATTGCAAATTGTTACTAGAATAGATGTTTGAAGGTGTCATAATTGTCGGAGATGTCCATCATCACACCAAGTTCAAAGAAACCCAATAAAGGGGGGGTGTTAAACATGTCATAGCTGATTGTTTGATATGCATTTTGTATATATGTAACTGATGTACGTAATTCACTCTCTTGCGTCCCTCGAGGTCTAGAGATACACGTCGCGGGGCGTGAGACCGAGTTGGCCAACTGAGACTTTTGCTTTGCAATAAACCCTAGCTTTGGGAATACAACCTCGTGTCTGGCGTATCTATCGTGTGTGGCGACTCGCCTTGTTTCCATAGAAGTTAGGGACCCCTACGGGCCCCTTTCACAACCACAACAACTTTAAAGGAACTTTATTAGCAGCAAGATTTCCATTTTCCAACTTTGCCTTAACCTCTTTGCCAATGTCAGCCACACAATTACCCAAAAGCCTTGGTTCCACTCTCTGGCATTTGGTAATGCTTGCACACTTGTATCTTAGGCAATTTTGCTCGTCTTCTGGGCCTACAGTAATTATTAGAACCGTTTTTGGCTTTGAGAAAGGCTGTTTCACTCTCAATAGGGAAATACTTTTGGCTTAGTCAATGCTGGCGCTTTCTCCAACTGCAAATATAGAATTGAAACACTTGTCTTCTTTTAGAAACAGTGATTGTTGGTTTCAATAAAGGGGTAATGTTTACTCTTCACTTTGAAAACAAAATTGAAAATGAAATTAGTCACACATGACCATGAGTTTTCAAGCCTTTAAGTGTTTAATAATGGAGTTTCACAATGTTCATACTTCTTAATGATAGACACGCGACCAATAATGTCCACTCTTCTTTTAGGAAACAAAATAAGGTACACGCGATCAATCCTTAATGTACTTTAAAGACTTTATGTATTTAAAAATGTTATTCAGTAACATTCAACATCTACGCGAGTAAAGGAAACCTTTCGATTCACAAGCAGGTGTTATTTCCATTGTTCCTTTGTTAGCAGATGGATCGTAAACTTCTACTTCATAAGCCAGTGAAGGAAAGACTGGATACTGTTGCCAGCAGTGCTTGCGCAAGGCAACAGAATGCCAGATTTGTCTCAACGGATTCTGATATCCTTTTTCTGCGGGTTGCTCAAGTTCCACAACTTTAGGCACAACTTCTACAGCTTCTGGCTTCAAAGGGACCCACAACCTTCCTCTGCCCAAGTGTCTCTGGTCCTGCCACTCCAATAAGGAGCCACTCTCGCTCCTGAGACCTGTGACTTGCCCATAGCTCCTCACCTCAGTCTCCGACACGTTTCCTTTCCAGCAACCATGGCAGTAAGGCTCACATGCAGAAAGACAGCCTCTCTGCACGTCTTCCGCTGTGCAGGCTCTGCACTTCAGATTTTGGGGGAACAGGACCCCCAGAACAAGCAGGTGAAATCTGCTGTATCCACGTTACGTTGTCCCTCTGGTTTGCACACTTCTGCTTGGTTTGCCAATTCTGTGCCGTTTTCTTTATCCTTTCTACTGCTACTGCTGCATACACTCCAGTCACAGTTCCAACTCCTTCCACTCCTCCCTCTTGCCTACACCCAAGGGTACCTTTTATGTCCTCCAGGCTCCTTTAGGTTTGGGCTGTTAGGGTTAATTACCTGACTACATTGACTCCATGCCTCTTCAGCCCTCTTCCTTGTCCCAGTACTCATGGGATTATGGGACTTGTAGTCCCCTTCAACAAAGTTAATTTTTTTAAGGTTTTGTTTAACTTTAAGGATAGATTCACTTCCCTTAAAGTTATTTAAAATTAAACCTTTAGAATTCGGTGCTACAGGGGAAGACAATTCATTTAAGGCAATATTTCCAGGTTCCCTAAAATTATATCTTTGGGAGGAACAAAGGTGTTTATCCTGAATAACTTTAAAGGATGTTTTCCTTTGTGATTTTATAATACTTTGTGCCCAGAACCCCAGATTCTGTTTGTGGGTTAGTCACACTGTAATGACAATAAGCCATTAACTGCTTTGGAAACCTGTAAAGGTTTTCCTGGTCGCAGGGCAAATACTGTGTCTCATCCAACGGGATATCCTCACCACCATGGGCCCTGTCTCCTCCCAGGTGATCCTCCTAGAGTACACCACCCCCAGGGTAGGATCAGGAAGCGTCTGCCTTTGCCTGGCCACTTGGGAGGAGAGTTTAGGCAGGGTTTCAGTGAGAGGTCCATAGGATTCCTCACAATACCTTGTCGGGCCAGGACGCTAGGTTTGAGAAAGCTGTTTTGCACAGTTCAAACTAGTAAGAAGAAAATCCACTTGTCCCACCTCCTATGAAACCTTTATGGCAGTCTATCAAAGATGAGGAATCTCTGGGAGGACACAATCCTTTAGAAGAACAAATTACTTACCCCTGGTAACTTTCTTTCTACTGGATATTGCTCCCACAGATTCCTCATTGCCCTCCCAGTCTACCCCTCTGTAAAAACGTCTATCTTTTGGGTTCTTAGAATACTCAAGTCGGCTGTTCAGGAAGAGGGGAAAAACTAGAACTGAGGCAACGACGCAGTGTGTACTATTTATACCATTGTCAATGTCATGTCCGAGTGGGGGAATGGAAGCCCCTGAGGGACATTGACTCGATGCCGCACGCCCCCCTCTGCTGTCAAAAAAGGTTCAGAGACTGCAAGCAAGATATCATCACATGAAAGAGGAGGAATCCACTGGAGGAACATCCAGTATAAAGAACATTACTGGGGGTAAGTAATTCTTTTCATCGCCAAGGTTTGGGGTCTACATTTTAGACTGAATTCACACCTCCTGAATTCAGACCTTCCTTTCGCTGTACAAACAACCATGATGTCTGATTCTTGCATGTTTTCGGGACGGGACTGCAATGCTTTTCCGGCCCATTTTGTAGAATTGAACCACGGAACTACATTTTTTAGGACAATTTGTAAAACTAACTTTCCTTTGACCCCTAACTCTGGAAGAACATCCTTTGCCTCTAGGCAGTGAAAAAAACAGATATTAATGTGAATAGGGAACTTGGTTATCATTAAATACCCTCAGAGTTAGTTCTCTTAAGTTTCAATATTATGAATCCATACCACTGATTCATAAGCCACATATGCAATCCAGATCCTGCATACCCTTATATTTTTTTCAATTACATTTTGTATGCACATATTCAAGTATTAAAATCAGATATGCAATAAAATAAAAATCCATGCCTTAAATGAGGAAAGCCAACAACACTGATTCATAAGCCAAGCATATAAGCCAAAGTCTGCATACCATGTTCTTTGTTTTCAATTCTAATTATTATGGGCATAATCAAGTATTTTTTTAAACCAGATGTGCAAAAACATTACAAATCTATGCATTGTATGAGGAAAGCTAAAGTGTGAATATTGTCCAATTCCACTGCAGTCCTTTTCTCCATCAAATAAACAAAAAAATGGAAATATAAACACATTCATAGCGACTTGTCAGAAGTTGTAGTAATCCTGAGTAATTTGAAACAATTTGGTGTAACAGAAAAGGAAAACATGTTTAAATACTGTTAAGGGTGCAGAAGTAAGGCTTGGACACAATGGTGGCATATTTATGGGTATAACCTTTTATTAAATAAGAAAAGGTTGGAAAAATGCCTCTCTATGCCTAAAGCTAAGAGAGGATTCGCTACCTCAAAGAAAACAAGTGAATCGTCAGGAAGTCTGAAAGTAAAAAGTCTGTCACTGGTTCAAAAGCCTGCTTCAATCCCGAACACTAATAGTCTAAAGCAACTCTGCAAGGATGATCTTTTCTGGAAGTAACTAATGTTCTTTGTGTTTTCAATCAGCAGTAAAGTTCAGTCTCTCTGGTAATAAAAAATGATGAAATAAACAATGTTTATAAATGTAAGATTCAAATGCTAGGGTTGTGCTCCTTTCCACTATACTTCTACTCAGTCTCGTTGCTTCTGGGTTCTTGAGCCCCTTTATCCTCTTAGGCAAATGTCACTGGACAATTCTTAGGGATATATTGCTTAGCTTCACAATTCCTTATCTTGTCAACTTGATACAGTTCATCATAAAATGTAGAATTCCTTTTAATCAATTCCGGAGTCCTCACATGGGTACGGGTCCCATGACTCACAATATTACTAGGTTCACTCTCCTGCCAAGATAATATCCTCTAATGCTCATGTGGGTGCAGGTCCCAGAGTCACAAAATAGTTTGGTTCACTCTCCTGCCAAACATATGATTCCTTTCGAATGGGGTTTCTCAGGGTCCCCAGCACTCTTATACTTTCATTTCCAAATGGGTGCGGGTCCCAGGCTTGCAGTCCCTTCAGGGTCCCAGACCCACCTTCTCCAATGTTTGTATGGGTACCCAGTAAAGTTACCGAAAAAATTTCAGAGTGGTACATTTCATCGAAGACCATAATTCCGAAAAACACAAAAATATTAAATAAATATATGTAGGGTAGCGGGGTAAAGGGTTAAAATGGATCTGGATGGGGTTGGCGTGGCGTTATAAAGATACCAAAACAGGGGGCTTGGGGGTGAACCCCCCATTTTAAATAACAAAACAATGTTGGTGTTTTTGGGCATTTTGGTCACAATTAAATGTACCCCCTGGCTTCCCTGGACCTCCAATGCCTCCTGGAAAAGCCACGTACCTGTTTCCTGCTTCTCGGTAGGTACCAGCGTTTCTACAGCCACTGCGTTGTTCCGCGAGCTTCGGCAACATTCAAGTGAATGGAGGGAAATCTCCAGCAGTTCTGCAGGCATGCGCCTCTCTTCCCGGCTGTGCGCCCTGTCTTGCAAGTGGTTCACTGGAGCCTGGGGTGCCCAAGGTACATATCAGCAGCAGCCCGAATGGTCCTTCCAGCTTGGACTTTTCTTCGGGCTCTCCTTCACTTTGTGGATTCTTCCCCTTTGGCTTCTTTCTTCCTGCCCGGTGCACGACTCCTGCAGTTCCTCCTAGGAGGACCGGTCTACCTCTGTCTCCCAGCTGAGTTCCTTTTGAACTCTCGTGCTGGCTTGCTGTATTAGTTCGGGCAAATTACATCTCGTGAGAAGCTAGACTGCTCGCTCTGCTTCTCTAAGTGATCCTCAGACTCAATGATCTTCTTCACAGTACTCACTTTCAAATCTGATACAAGATACTTAGTATTCTCTTGTATTTTAAGTTTGTCAAGCATATTGAAGTGACTGACCTGGCAACAGAGCACATTTGCTCTACCTAGAGAGGGGAAGGAGGATTAGGTATTTGAGAAGGGGTTGGATTTATTAAGGCGGGAGAGTACCGTGTTCCCTGAGAATAGTCATCCCCAATCCTATAGAGGGCTTCCCTCTCCATGTGATCCTCCCTCAGTGCACCACCCCCAGGCGGACTATTGTACTGTAGAGTCACTGCCCTGCCCCCATGGGAAAGGTTTCCCCCTAGGAGAGAAGGGACAACATCCTCAGATTCATGTACAATACCCAAACTATTCTGCTGATCAAAGTCCTCCCTCTCCAACATTGTTTCTATGTATAATCTGCAATTTTACGGTTGGTAGGAGCCATCATTACTGAAAACTCTTAATATAACATCTTCATATTACATATTGTCCTTTTATGACATAGGTTTCAACATCAAGTAGTCAACACATTGAAGTCTCAAGACACAAATCATCAATTTAAAGAGGTCACATTTTCTGAAATGTCAGCATTATATTTAATAAGATGGGTCTAAATAATGTCAGAGGTCAAAGTTTCAGGTATTGAAATGTCAGCATTATATTTAATAAGATGGGTCTAAAGAATTCGGATTTTATTGAACTCTGAGAAAGTCAGATATCAGTGACTATCAATGATATTCCAATATATACTACCTTAAGTGGCATGGACAATTCAAAAGTCCATGTAATTCAACAAAGTGCAATATTGCTGCACCAATGTAAGAAAAAAGCTGTTCATTGCTTATTAGAGAAAAGAAGGGAGACCAGTTGTCATGAAAACTCTGTACATGAATGGTTAGTCTGTAAATTACCTTTTCATAATAACTGGCCAGTAGAGATTAGTCAGTAAGCCAAGTATTATACATAGCTGTTTCTTTTCTTTTGCATAACCTGATAAGGCACACTTTGTCAATCAAGGTAGTAACCATCCATCTAGAAATATGCTTTGTTAAGATTTTTATTTCTGAAAAGTCAAATAAGAGTGGCACCTGGACTTTCCTAGGTAATCACATCCCTGTGCACATAAAGATTGATTGTCAAATTGTGTACAAAACATTTTGAATATCAAGTCATGACGAAAGACTACAACCATATTTCCATCTTTCTGATTACATCTCCAACCATTATTTTCTTTTGTCAATTTCATTTAATAGAGTTTGTCAGAGGTCCATTGCCATTCTTGAATGATCTTGTAATGGATACATTTTCATTTTCCCTCTCATAATTGTACTGTATTTGTTTATCATGTCGCACCATTGTGAGACCAAAAATGTACCGCGTGTGGCCTTTTTCCATTCATTCCTCAAGTTCAGTGATAATGCTTTACAATATATTTCTATTATCAAAAATGAGTATAAAGCTGAAATGTACCTTTTCTGGTCCGAGTTTGAGGTAAGGTTTGTAGCAAGAAGAGTATAAGTTATTCTCCAGAATTGGATCTTTCATAGATTCACATGCCTGAATTCTCCCCGTCGTTAGACTGGGAATCCACTGTGATTTTAAATAATTATATATATATATAATTTCCCATAGAAAAAAGGCAATAGGGTTTGCCCATTATGCCTAGTAACACATTCAATTGTGTAGTCCCTCCACCTCACTTTGGTCCATTATGACCCCTACCAATGCGGTGACAGGACTTAAGCTCTACCCCAGGCAGCCATCATCAGATTTTTCACCGCAGTCTACCAGACATAGGGAATCCTCTCAGCTCACCAAGCTTTTGTTTCTTTCGTCATATTTACTATTCAAGCTACAGCATGAATTTCGTGTTGTGTTTTTCATCTACCCAAAGTCCATCTTCTGTGACTTTCTGGGCCGAGAAAAAAAATTTTGTCCACCATTTCTCCTTTAAAAGACAAGTGAGCTCCCTTGCATCCTCAACGTCTTACACCTGCAAATTAATCCGCACAGCTAAACCCTTCCTGTCGGATTCCAGCTGCCTGACACTCGCCAGAGCTCTTATTCTGTCTCGCCTTGACTACTGTAATGCCCTATACCTGGGATCTACTAAGGCTACCACCAGAAAACTGCAAACCCTTCAGAACAATGCGCTAAGAGCAGCTCTGGGCATTTCCAGAAGGGAACACATTACAAACTATAGCCTACAGAACAATTGGCTAACCACTAAAAATAAAATTCTATTAAAAACGGCATCACTCACTCACAAGTCTCTGAACAATGCCGCCCCAACTTACCTGATCAACAGATTCCACCGACAGTCCTCATCAAGACCCACCAGAACTGCATACAAAAACTGTCTAACTGTTCCCCACTTCAAGCGGGCCACCATAGGGGGCAACAGCTTCCCGGTAAAAGCTGCCTTGTTGTGGAACTCGTTGCCTCCAAACCTTAGAATTGACATGCCCTACCAGAATTTCCGCTCACTGGTAATCTCATGGTTGAAAAGCGAGACCCACTAAGACCATGAAGTGCCCAGCACCACCTGTACAAACTGTAACTACATGTGCCTTCCTGCTTACCTGCTTGTGTGCCTTGCTTACCTGTATATAATGGCATGTAGGCCTACCACTGACTTGCATATAACACTTGTGTAGATATTCCTGTATTATGTATATTCTTTGTACTGTAACCAAGCTTCGAATATTCTTGTAAAGGCTGCGCCCTGATACCCCCGGGTACGCTCGCGCATTATAAATAATAAAAACAAACAAACAAACAAACAATAATTGCTAAGGCAGCAGACGTGTTTAAAATACAAGTCACTTGAGAGGAAAAGAAATCGGTGTTCTGCAAACACAGAGATTAACGAAGGAACACTGTCACCACTATTCCACTATTGGACACGATTTGGGATGCAGGGGTTAGGATTCTTTCTACCCCTATATCGACACCCGCCTTTGTATCACAACCAGAAAAGAAATATAAAGCTCCGAATACAGCCCCACTATGGGCCTCATCACGACTTGAGCGTTACCGCCGACGGTATTAGTCCTACCGCCGAACTCCCCGGCGCTAATAGCGCCGGATCACGAGTTTGGCGGTAATGTTAATCCCCATTGAGCCCATTCGGGAATGCCCCATTCCCCATTGGGCTCAATGGGGAATTTTTGCGCTCTTAACGCCGGCAGATTTCCCGCCGGCGGTAATAGCGTGAATTTTCGGCGGATTTCCCCCCAGCTCAGAGCTGGGGCGGAATCCGCCGAAGCCCTGATTTGGCGGACCCTTAAATCCGGCGGTAATAGCGCGACCGCCGGATTTAAGGGTTACCGCCAAAGTCGTGATGAGGCCCAATGTCTAAGGGGACACACCAAACCCGATTCAGTCATCACTGTCGTGGCAGGAAAGAAGTTGGCAAACCCTTCATCACCGCTTATGGCACTGCCATACAAGGAAGGCCGGAAACTGGAAGGCCATGGGCAGAAAGGTTTCATCATCTGCATCATTATCCATCAGAGCAGCTAATTTATTAGCTATGACAGTTTCATATAACAGAGAGCACTGGCTACGTATGTCAAAACTAGCCAAGCATCTGCCGACAGAATTTCAGGAGGAGGCAAAATCAATATAGCAGACGGGGAAGCCACTTCTGATCACATGATCGATGCAGCTGTAGATCTGGCCAAATCAGGATTTCGGCAAATGGGCCACGGGGCAGTCCTTCGGAGGCAAGCTTGGATGAAAGCAACCAATTTCAGGCCAGAAGTTCAGGCACAGATATTGGATATGCCTTTCGACGGTCAAGATTTATTTGTCAAGAAAATTGATGACTATCTAAAAGGTATTAATTCAGACACGGACACGGCTAGAGCTATTACCTCTCTTTAGGACGAAGACAAAGATCGCTGCTCCTTTCGGTCTTTTCGCGGTTTGTCCGCGAATTGTAGGGGTTACAACAGGCCAGCATAGTCAAAGAACGCAAAACAGTGCGTATCAGGACAACAATATCATCAATCCACTACCAAATACAGCTCTCAAAGGGACAGGTGTGGTTCGGGCCGCTTTAAAAGCCCAATCGAAACAGATCTGCAAATCCATACTCACCATTTCCACACCTCACCCCGGTGCGGGGGAGGATAAGCCAACATTTTCACGTTGGCAAGACATAAGAGGGACACACAATCAAGTTTTTAGACTGACCTCCTTTTCTCCCACCTCTACCACTCAAAATACATTTGTCGAAACATCTAAAATTGGAAATTAGCATGCTGTTGCGAAAAGCGGCCATAGAATCAGTACCAGTCAACGAAAGAGTAAAAGGGTTCTTCTCTCGCTTTTTCCTAGTCAAGAAAATGAACGGCCAGTGGCAACCAATTTTGGACTGGGGTGGCGCTCAACAAGTTCGTCTAGCGCATCAAGTTCAAAATGACATCCTTTCAAAATGTGCTACCATGGCTAAACAAGAACGACTTTCTAGCAACCTTGGATTTGGAAGACGCGTACTACCATACCCCCATCCATCCAGCACACAGAAAGTACCTCTGATTCGCAGTGGGAAATGCACATTTTCAATTTCGTGTACTCCCTTTCGGCCTAAAGTTGGCACCAAGGGTCTTCACCAAATGCCTTGCTCCAGTGACCGTGAATCTAAGACGCACAGGAACAGAAGTTGTTCCCTACCTAGATGACTGGTTAGTAAAAGTATGCTCGTACAAACTCGCCACTATGGCAGTCGCAAAGACAACAAGTCTACTCAAAACGCTGGGCTTTTCCATCAACAAAAGCAAGTCCTGCCCAATACCAGTCAAAACAGCACTTCAAGTCACTCCTGGGCATGATGTCCTCGTGTATATTCCTCATACCCAACTGCAGGCGAAGGATGAGACCAATACAGGAGACCCTAAACCACCAATGGGTTCAAGCCTGCGGTTCGTGGAAAGATGTCGTCCAACTTATACAAGCTTTTCTCAAAGCTCTTCACTAGTGGGGAAATCCACAAAATCTGACACAAGGGATGCCATTTCAGGCACCCACACCTACACTTGTTCTCAGGACCGACGCATCCCTATCTGGCTGGGGGGCACACCTAGCAGAACTTCAAACAAAGGGCACATGGTCAGCCCAAGAATCTTGTCTACACATCAACATCCTGGAACTCAGAGCAATCCGCTGGGTGCTGAAAACCTTTTTACCCTTTCTGGCAAGACAGGTAGTCACAATACAGACAGACAACACAACATCTATGTATTATACCAACAAGCAGGGAGGTACCAGATCAGAGGTCCTATCCAGAGAAGCACAAAAACTCTGGTTATGTGCGTTACAACACAAGGTCGAGTTGAAAGCAGAGCACCTGCCAGGAATTCAAAATGTCCTAGTGGACAAATTAAGCAGAGAGTACTCGACATCATACAAGTGGGAATTAGACACGGAAGAAGTTCAACTGATCTTCTGCCTTTGGGGACATCCAGAGATCGATCTCTTTGCCACCAGCTGCAATTCAAAATGCCCCCTCTTCGCCTTGAGGTATCCCGAGACTCTTTCACTGGGGGACGCATTCTCGATACCTTGGAAGGGCCGGTTCCTGTACACATTCCCACCAACGCCATTGATAGCGCGAGTGCTGCGCAGGATGAAAGAGCAACTATTTCAGATGATACTCATTGCCCCAGAGTGGGCTCAGCAGATTTTCCCCCTGACCCTCCGGCTCCTCCCCCAGGCGTCGCCCATTCGCCTCAGAGCGCATCAACGTTTCTTGACACAGCTGAACCGCAAGGTTCTCCACCACGATCCATCAAGCCAGTCACTCAAAGCATGGTTCCTGAACAGTGAAAACTAGCTAACGTTACATTACCTTTGGAATGTTGGGACATTATTAGAGCGTCTAGGGCACAGTCCACCCGGACCACATACGCCAGAAAGTGGAAACGCTTCACTACTTGGTGTGAAACCTCACACATAGACCTGCTTACAGCATCAGTGGGGCAAGTGCTACCATATTTGCTACATCGGGCAAAATCCGGCCTCTCCTTGTCCTCCAAAAAAGTTCACCTGTCAGCTGTATCAGCCTATACAACAAACCCTAGTCAAGCTTCATTATCTGTCTCGGGAGGATAGCTCCGGGGCAACGTGCTCGCCTTAGAAGCAAGACGACACGGAGCAACACGGGTTTGATCCCCGGGTCTGCGCTTAGAAACCTCTGGGTATTAAGTGCGTTATAAATAACCAATTACAATTACTAAACGAGCGGTCAAGGTCTTCCTCAAGGGATTACTATGTACCTTCCCGCCAACGCCAGAACTGGTACCTGCTTGGAGCCTAAACATAGTTTTGTCTGCACTCATGGAGGCACCTTATGAGCCCATTCATAAATGTCACCTAAATTTCCTGTCCTGGAAGGATGCGTTTTTTTTTTTAACTCTTTTTATTGAATTTTACAACATGTCAAAAGAAAAGGAAACATTCCCTCCCACGCCTACCCTCTCGCCCCCCAAAGTGATGAGCATTCTAATCCTAAATCGTCTTTCTTCCGTGCAGTCCCTCCATATTCATTTTAGGTCTAATAGTCTCAGGCGTTGCGGGCACCACATCACTCTGAAGTCATCTTTAAGGAAATTCATTATTATTTTCCCCCAATCCGCAGTAAAGTTCTGTACTTTATCGTCCATGGCATAAGTTGCCCATTCCAAAGCCACTATTTCCCAAATTTTTCAACGCCAGTCCTGATTCATGGGTATCTCGGGGCTCTTCCATCTCTGAGCTATTAACATCATAGCCGCGAGAGTCAGTATCACTTTTGCTTTCTCCCTTCCTTTGAGTCCCCCCACCTCCGAGGCTCCACGAATGCCCAAGAGGATCTGTAGCGGCGTTCGTTCATCTCCCGGGCCACAGGCCTGTTCCTGCGCCCTCTGTACCTCTCCCCAAAAAGGTTCAATCTTAGGGCACTTCCACCAGATATGCTCCGCCGTTCCTGCCAAACCACAGCCCCTCCAGCAACTACCCGATCTTGCGGGAAACATCTTATGAAGCCGGGCAGGGGTATAGTGCCACCCGATTAAAATCTTATACCACGCTTATTGTAGTTGGGATGCTTTAGCCAGTTTAGGTATCCTGCTCCAAAGCCTCTCCCACTCAGCCCTACTGATTTCTCTTCCTAGGACCCGTTCCCATTTTTTCATATAAGCCCACTGAGGACCTGTATGTGAGCTATCTAGAATCTTATAAATATTAGAAATGAGGCCCTTCGTTCCGTCGTTGGTTAGTAGGAAGCTCTCAAACTGCATTGGTTCCCTGATTGCCGCCATTCTGACCCCTGGGTGGAGTACCCAGTGCCTTATCTGGGCATATCGCAATCTTTCCCCCTCTTGTATTGCGAATTCTCGCTTACATTCTTCAAACGACAGCAGTTCTCCTCCCCGAAACATATCACATAGCTTCCCACAGCCTCCCTCCTGCCATCTCACAATGCACCTTTCTCCAGGCCTGGGGTGAAATCTCCATTGCCAAAGATGGGGGTAAATGGCGATGGGTACGTAGTAATTCCCTTAGATCCCGCCAACTTATCCCAGGTATCTGCCATTAGCTTAGTTATTGAGCTTTCATAGAGATGCCGGGCTCTGTGCTCTTTGGGCAGCCAAAGCACTTCCGACAGGTTGCGGTGTGCCACCGCCCTATCTATCCTCACCCAAAGTTTATCTTGCTGACCTTCTTCTCCTTTCAACCATTCCCTAATGATTCGGAGCTGAGTTGCTTCATAATACCGCAGAAAATTTGGTAACGCTAAGCCTCCCTCTCCCTTGGGAGCCATCAGTAAGATACCGCTCACCCTAGCTCTTTTCCCTTCCCATAAGAATTCTTTAGTCAGGGTTCCCAATTCCTTAAAAAAGCTTGGGGGTACCGGCTGTGGGATCGCCTGAAATAAGTACAACAGCCGCGGGAGTGTACCATCTTAACCGCTGCAATCCGCCCTAACCAGGACACCCTAAGACCTCTCCACCTTTGGAAATCCCTCTTGATTGCTTTAAGGAGAGGGGGGAAGTTTTCCGAATACCACCCAGCTAACGTTGCTGTGATTCTCACTCCCAAGTATTTAATCCCTCGAGGGGGGCGTGGCTAACTAGCCATGGACTAGGCTGTGTCTCCATGCAGTGCTCCTGATGATCCGACGAACATCCGTGAAACTACGCTACAAAAATGCCATCTGAAGCTCAAAACAGATGAAAGGGATGTTGGAATGTGTTTCCATACGGAATCCTGAATGGCAAGCTGCTTGGAGCTGCGGCTCGGCAGATAATTAACTTTTCGTTAAGCCACATTGAAACGTTGTTGCCAAAATGGCAGACAACAAAGGGAGCGGAACTGTAGCCTTATGGAAATTGGATTGCTGCTGATGGACACGGTGCACGAGCAGGGTGGCCGCCTGCAGTGCGGATGAGAAAACTTTGCCTTGTATTTTATTGTCGAGTGGGCGTTCGGAAACTGGATACAAGTAACAGCCTGCGACTGCTACATTGCCTATGACGGAGTGCGGTGGGCTGCTGGAGGACACAACCAGACCCTGCCGAACCGACGGTGAGCGGAGCCGAACATTGCTCTGTGTGGTGAGGGACAAGAGGTGCCCCCCGGACATTGTGCAGCGCCCGCAGACGGATATGAGATGTGAGCAAGCGCTCGCGCCTGCACATTATGCGAAGCAGCGGGTGAGGATCGCTGAATGCTGAGTCTATGTGCGCGGGCTGCGGCTGAGAAAGCAGGCAGAAGACAGCAATGTTGAGTGGCCTGTACTGGCGGGTGGTGTGGTCCTGTGGGTCGTGGGCAGCAACGGTACGCTCACGCCCGGGACACACGACCCGACGCATTGAGCCTGCAACACACTGGACCACGAGACAATCATCTGCGTTTTTATAGCGCCAACTGTGCATTAAGCGCGTGAAGGTGCGCTCTCTCACACTAACAACAGGCTGCATTCAGAGCCGATTGGCTGGGCAACGACAGTGCGCCATAGCGCAGTGGAAGCTGGCATGGCTGTAGCACGCGTTCATGCGCAGACCCCACCCAGGGCAGAGCCGTTCTGTAAACAACTCGCATTGAGCTGCATGGAGGCATTGTGATTCCCAGACACAATTGTGCGCGCCAGAGTGCGCAGCGAGCATTAAAGAGAGCTGCCCATTACTGCATATATAGGTACGCCTGGCGTGAAACACATGAACGGTGGGGGCGGATCGTAACGGCTGCAACCCAACAAGAAGGCACACAACAGGAATCCCTTCTGTGGTGGCGGTACTTGGAAAGTTTACACCACGCATATATAGGTATGCCTGGTGTGGAACACCTGGCGTGGAACACATGAACTGTGGGGGTGGATTGTAACAGCTGCAACACAACAAGAAGGTGCACGACAGGAATCCTTTCTGTGTTGGCAGTTTATACCACTAGGGGGGTGAGCCCTGGAAGCGCGCCACTGGTAACTGGGCAGAAGGAAGATAGGTGAGTGGACATAGCTCACTCCTAGACTGGGCCTGGTAGAGGGGCCCACCGAGACCATCAAACACTGTCTGGAAATCGTGCAGTCACAGTGCCATAAGTGTGCCGGTGTTAGACGCAGCGAGGAGGCAGCATGTCCATGAAAGGGTCGAAGACCAGGAGCAAACAACCCACTATGGATACCTATGCAAAGGCACAACGGACCCCTTCAACTCCAACACAAAAGACGGGAGAGGCATCAGGGGATGACCCCCCTGGAAGGGAAAATCAACAAGTCCTTGCAGCTATAACGGACCTGAGCGCGAAGTGGGGCACTGCGATGGCGGAGCTGCGGACAGCCCTGGAAAATAAAATAGATGCCGTAGGGATTGAAGTTACCTTCCTGCGACAGGACGTCAGAGCGCTAGCGGAAAGAACTAGTGGACTGGAAAGTGCAGTGCAGACCAACACTGAAGTAAGCACGAACAACGCGAAAGAGGTCCACGTGCTGAAACAGCAGGTTGCCAACCTCGAAAACAGGGTGGAGGAGGCGGAAGGACGGGCTAGACGGAACAACATCCGAGTGGTTGGCCTGCCAGAAGGAGAAGAAGGCCAGGACCCCACGGATTACGTGGAAACCATGATCCTGCAGGAAGTGGGAGCGGACAAACTTTCGCAGGGGTTCACTGTTGAGCGGGCACATCGAGCCCTCATGAGGAAACAGCAGCCTGGTGCTCCACCGCGGCCGATAATTGCGAAAATGTTGAATTACAGGGACAGGGAAAAAATCTTGGAGTACTTTCGCAAGGGCGGCACGATAGAGAGGGCCTCTTCCAAGGTAACGGCGTACCCCGACTACACTATGTTGGTACAGAGGCAGCGATACAGCTATGTTGCGGTCAAGAGAACACTACGCGCGGCGGACATCAAGTACATGTTGTTGTACCCTGCAAAGCTGAAAGTTCTACATAAGGGCAGAGCGCTGTTCTTTGACTCCCCGGAGGAGGTGGATTCGTGGCTGGATTTACAAGGCTGCCCGGCGCGGAACGAAGAACAGGGATCCCAGGAACACGATAAGTGAAGACACCATGTCATGTACCCTGAGAGGGAGGGGGCAAGTGGGGAGCCCGGATACAGTGTCTTGTATTGTTGGATAAACATGGCGTAGCCCTTGAACCTTGTGCCTTAATGGGACTGGAATATAGTATGTCATGAGCTAAATAAAAATAGAGGTAATAGGCATATTAACCTGGCCCGAATAGGAGCAGCAGGATCGCACTTACCTACCCCCGAGACTTAGTTGAGAGGCGGTCAATAGGGCCACCTAACCCTGCTGAGCCACAAGTACGGGTTGTACCAGAAAGGGCTAGATGCGGGGGTGCCTGAGATCCAGGTATGGAGCTGGGTAACAGTTGGGGAGGGTGAAGTTGGGGACGGGAAGGGGGGAGGGTGGGAGGAGGATAAGGGAGTTTGGGGTGTTTGTAGTTAAGGGGAGTTCGAGTTGGGAAGCAAGCCTTATGAGCTTATATAGTAGAATTGGAGGGTTGAATCTGTGTCGCGCAGGAGGGTGGGACCTGCTGGAGGTAGATAGGAGGAACTGCAATGGGCTATGGGGGATCTTAAAATAATCACGTGGAATGTCAGGGGACTTAACAGCTACCTGAAAAGGAACAAGGTCATGCTATATCTGAGAAGGCAGAGGGTTGATATCGCGTTATTGCAGGAAACGCATCTGACACGGGAGAAGATGGAGTTGATTGTTAAGAAATGGAAAGGGGTAGTGGTGGGCTTGACATACTCCGCATATGCTAGGGGGGTACTAATCTGGGTGGCGCCGCATGTTCCGTTCCAACCATTGCAGGAGGTGGCGGAGATGGATGGGAGGATGGTCATGCTTAGAGGGTTGATGGAGAATAAGGAGATAAGCATTGTAAATACATATGCCCCCAATCGGGATACAGCAGCATATTTTAGGGCTCTGAGTGCCAACCTAGGCATCTGTATGGGTAGCGCAGTGATTTGGGGTGGTGATTTTAACTGTGTACTGAATCCCAAAGTAGACAGATCGGATGGTAAGACTGATAGACCTTCCCCAGCGGCGAAAGCACTACAGGCACTGCTAGATGACTTTCGTCTGGCGGACGTGTGGAGAACGCAATACCCCCAAGAGAGGCAGTACTCGCATTACTCCGCCCCTCAACGGCTACACACGAGGCTGGACTACGTCTTTGCCACGTCGAATGTGATAGCAGAGGTTACCCAGGTGGAATATAAGGCGAGGGTGTTCTCAGATCACTCACCGCTGGTTCTGGGGTGGCAGTACCGCCCCCCGAGGGCACGGATCCCGACGTGGCGCCTTCGCGCTGAGGCGCTTAAGGATCCAGTCTTTAGAGAAAATATAAGGGAGGAGATTGCCAATTATTTTGAGGAGAACACGGGAAGCGTTGACTCGGCAAGCACATTATGGGAAGCCTTCAAGGTAGTGATGCGAGGGGTTGCCATTGCGAAATCAAAGGGCCTGCAGGGCGGGATTCTAGCTGACCTACGACGGACGGAAGAAGAACTGGAGGGAGTATTAAAGGGTGGATGCCAAGATACGGAGCGGGTACTTGGGCTGCAGCAGAAATGTGCAGAACACTGGGAGAGGCTCTGCAACCTAAACTATAAAAAGTACATTGAGAGACAGCATGCGGGAGGGGATAAAACGGGACGGTTGTTAGCATGGCTCTATAAGAGCGAGACACCCAGATCCCCGATCAGAACGATAATGAGGGAAGATGGTAACATGGTGGACACCCAAGAGGGTGTCAGCGAGGAGTTTGCAGAATATTACAAAGTGCTGTATGCAGATAAGATGGGGAGCAGCCGAGAGGAAATAATGGAAACGTTAGAAGATATAGGACTACCTACTATAAGTAGGGAAGAAAGGGACGAGCTAGATGCACCAATCACCCTGGAGGAGATAGGAGAAGTGGTGAGGCAGCTACCTACTTGCAAGACCCCAGGGGCGGATGGGCTCCCGAGCGAATTCTACAAGACATATAGGGAGGAAGTGCTCCCCCCGCTGTTGGAAATGTTTAATGAAGCGTTCGAGGTGGGACGGTTGCCGGAATCACTCAGAGAAGCAGTTATAATACCGCTCCCTAAGCCTAATAAACCTGCACACAGCTGCGGCTCTTACAGACCTCTCTCGATGCTGAATCAGGACAGCAAGATATTGACGGCAGTCCTGGCAAATAGATTGCAGAGAGTGATTGGCAAACTAATACACCCTGACCAGACGGGCTACGTCCCGAATAGGAATATAACTCATAATCATAGACGACTCCGACGGGTTGTTGAGTGGGGTAGTACGGCTGAAGGTGAAATGGCGATTGTGTACCTAGACGCGGTCAAAGCTTTTGACTCGGCAAGTGGCCGTGGTTGCTGGCGGCCTTGGAGAAGTATGGAATGGGGCCTGGTTATATGAGGTGGGTGAAGATGCTATATAGCGAACCGCTGGCCAGAGTTCGAACGGGTTCAATAATATCTGAGAGGTGGCAACTTAGTAGAGGCACTAGGCAGGGGTGCCCTTGGTCCCCGATGCTCTATATATTAGCCCTGGAGCCCCTGGCAATATACCTTAGACAGCAATATGATACGATAGGTATTGAAGTGGGGGGAGAACGACATTTGATCTCCTTATACGCAGATGACTTGTTATACCTAAAGTATCCGGAGGAAAACCTCCAGTATATACTGGAGTTGATGGCCAGGTATGCAGGGATGTCTGGGATAGCGGTGAACCCCCAAAAATCTAGTATGTTTCCGCTAGGCGACTATAAAGGGACCCCTGAGAGACGGTTACCGATGTTACAAGTACCGTGGGAGGTTAGTTCTTTCCGGTATCTTGGGATAGACGTGTACCATACAGTGGAGGAGGAGCACAAGCATAACACCGAGGTGGCACTCAAGAAAATCGAGAAGTGTATGCAATTTTGGGTTAAGTTGCCCCTGGCAATGATGGGACGGGGTGCGATGCTAAAAATGGTGGTCCTGCCCAGGCTTCTGCATTACTTTAGCAATATCCCATACATGATATCTAAGAAGTTTTTTGCCAAACTTGACAGTATGTGTAGGGATTTCTTGTGGCACGGTACCCGGAACAGAGTGGCACTGTGGAAGCTGCAAAACTTTTATGAACGAGGGGGTATAAAACTGCCCAATTTTGAGGTGTATTACGTGGCAAGTCAGCTGCAATATGTGGCTAAATGGCTTTCAGACGAGGTGATCCCTGAATCTAGATTATTTGGACATGAGTGTACCCCATTTCATTTAAGAGAGATGATCTGGCTGCCCAGGTCCGAAATGAGAGGGCGCCCGAGGATGATGATGCTCGGGTGGCAGATGTGGCGTCGGGCGTGCCGAATGATGGAGAACCCATTTCCATGCTCCCCGCAGGTACCGCTAGTCGAAATTGGCTGGGGATGATAAGCAGTTAAGGGCGATAATCAGGACCCTCTGGGAATCGGCCGGGCTGATAACGTTAGGAGACGTCTGGTAAGAAGGAGCTATTCTGGACTTTGAGGCCCTTGGGGATGAAACAGGATTGCATGCGGGTCAGTACATCACATACCATAGAATTGTGCAGAAGATTCAAGAAACGTGGCCTGAAACTGTGTTGGAAGAAGAACCAGATGCCATAATAGAGGCAATATATGATATATCGGATGGGGGGCATGAGATTTCTAGACTGTATGAGATGGTGATGTCTAAGGCTGGGAGGGACTTGACGCAATTGAGGCTAGATTGGGAGGAGGAAGTGGGAACCCCGATAGAGGATGGGATGTGGGAACGGGCACTGGGGTATCATAAAAAGGTGTCAAGAAATGCCAGACTGAAGCAGAAACAACTGTATATAACACACAGAGCGTATATGACGCCTAAGAAGATATCCAAGTTTCATAACGTTGGACGACAAGCGTGTCCCAAATGTGACGAGGAGAAAGCTGATATGACACATATGATTTGGTCGTGCCCAGTAATTGAGCGTTTCTGGGGAGAAGTGGCACAGAAGCTAGCCGAGAAGGGGGTCACGTTACTCATAGATACAGCTTGGGCCTGCTTGCTGGGAGGGTTCCCCAGATCATCGAAACTTAAACATGTCGGTAAACTAAAAGACCTGGCATATGTGCTTGCTAAGCGAAGGATTGCCATGGGTTGGAAGACTTGTCATAAGCCACGGGTGGAGGTGTGGTGGAAGGAGTTACAGAAATGGGCAGAGGCAGAAACAATGGTATGGCAAGAGTCGAACACTGTAGGGGGGGGAGGAAGAGACAGGGACCCTGATGGCATGGAAATCATTAATAGCGGGATTGTTTGGAGTAACGCAAGATTGGACAGAATGTACAGGAAGCGAGACCCCGCCGCGTGCGGCTAAACACGATGAACAGACAGGCTCATAAAGGGGGGCAGGGGCGAAGCAGTGACTGAGATGGAGAATCAATATAATTATTTTGTTTTGAAATGCACTGTGTGTTTGGTTGTATTGTTGTTTTGTTTGATTTAAATTCCTCCCGGGCTCCATAGAAGGTGAGTACCCCCCTTTAGCTCATCCCGTTTCCTTCCCCTTAGCGTTAGGTTTAGGACCTCAGATTTGTTAGCGTTAATCTTTAACCCTGAGACCTCCCCAAATTTTTCCAGCAGGGTCATGCTAACCTGGAGCGATTCGTCTGGCGCCGTCAACATGAGCAACATGTCATCAGCAAAGGCTGCGACCTTCTGTTGCTCCCCCCAAAAGGAATGCCCCGTATCCCCGCCGCCTCCCTTATTACTTGCAAAAGGGGTTCCAAGTAGCTCGCTTAGAGAATTGGGGATAGCGGGCAGCCTTGTTTTGTTCCCCTCTGTAGATTTACCCGTCTAGAAGCTGTCCCATTCACCATTATTCTAATTTCCATTACTCGGAACAGAAAGGACCACTCCACACTGTCAAAGTCCTTTTCCGCGTCGAGTGCCACCAAGACCGTGGGAGTGCTCGTTCTCTGCACCTTTTCGACTAAATGGGCCACCCGCCTCATATTGTCGGCGGTTTGCCGCCTTTGACAAAGCCTGTCTGATCGGGGTCTGTCAAAAGCGGGAGAATGGCATCAAGTCTATTTTCCAGAATCTTTGTATATATCTTGGCATCGATATTGATCAAAGCTATGGGGTGATAGGCTGCTCTCTCTTCTGGATCTTTATGTGGTTTAAGGACAAGGGTCACCTTTGCTTCCTCCATGGACGGGGCAATTCTACTTGTCTGCCGAAACGAATAAAATAGTGAGGTCAGTTGCGGGGCCAACTGCGAGGTAAACAATTTCTAAAAGGCTGCAGTATAGCCATCCGGGCCCAGGGCTTTATTTACTGGAAGGGCCCTAATCACCCCTCAAACCTCCTCCTCCGTGATTGCTTGGTAAAGGTCCTCCCTCGTTTCCCTACCGATTTTAGCAGCTCTACAGATTGTAAAAACCTTTCCTGCATATCACTACAGGGGTTTTGGGAGGCATAAAGGGAGTCATAATACCCCGCCAGAGCCTCCTATAGTTCTTCCCGCTTTGTGACCCTTTCCCCAGAGCCCAATTTCAACGCCGTAATAGCATTTTTCACCCTCTTACCACTAAGTAGACGTGCCAAAAGCGCGTCTGCCTTATTTGCCTTCGCGTAATATTTCTGTCTCACTGCCAGTAGTGCTCTCTCTGCCTTTTTGGTATGCAAAAGTTCCAACTGCCCCAACGCTTTCCTATATTCCTGCATAGCTACCTGGGAACGGGTCCTACCCGCTGCCTGTCTAGCCGCTTCTACCTCAGTCTCTAATTGAGCCTCCAAAGTTTTCAATTGTTTCACTCCAAAAAAGCAGCTGCTGCAATTCGGTCCCCCCTGATAGTAGCCTTGAATGCTTCCCACCTTACCTCCTCTCACGTATCCTCCTTCCTATTACCAGCAAAGAAGGCCTTAATCTTTTCTTCGATTTCCCCCCGATCTTCCGGGTCCCTCAGGACCGCCATTGGAAACTTCCAGCCCTGCACTCCCCTCACCCTTCAACCCAGGTCCAGAACAGCCGAGACTATCCTATGGTCCGCTATCCCTATCGGTCCCGTATTCACCTCCCGAATGCCGCCAACTAATCCCACCGAGACCCATATATAATCTATTCTGGTTTGCGACCATGAACTCCAGATAAGAAGGTGTAGCCCTCCTCTTCTCCCTTTAATTCCCTCCATACATCCCTCAATCCCATCCTACCGATCTTATCCTTCAATTCAGCCGACATTACCGCCCTCCCTACTCGTTTGCCATCTCTGTCCCTCTCCCTATCCCAAGCTATATTAAGATCTCCCATCAAAACAATCTGACCCCAAGATTGTTCTTCCAGCACTTTCAGTACCCGCAGTAAAAACTGCTCCTGACCGGAATTAGGGGCATATACAACTGCTATTGTGTAAGGGGCATCCTGATATTTCCCCCTGACCACAATATATCTCCCGTCTTGGTTCCTTGTTACAGCGCCAATTCTGAAGTCGACCGTATTCCTAATAGCTAGGGCCACCCTCCTTGCTTTACTTTGACCTGAGGCATGGAGAATCTGGTCAAATCCCTGCAGCTTCAACCTTCCCTGAACTTTGAACACAAGGTGCGTTTCCTGAAGCCCCATAATATCAGACCTTTCCTTTCTCGTGAAGTGCTCCAACTTTTTCCTCTTTTGAGGGGTGTTCAACCCTCTCACATTATGCGTTAGCCACTTAAGAAGTCAGTACTTGAGACTTGGTCCTCACTATGAGCTGCTGCCCTCCCGCCCCTCCCCTCAGTAAATGGCTCGTCACCTCGCTCCCCTTGTCCCTTCCCCTTCTCCCTCCCTATTCCCATCCTCCCCTCGCCCCCTGGAAGGACAACCCCTTCCCGCTTGCTCTCCACTCCTAACCTGGGCATCTCTGCCCTTTCCTTACCCAAAATGGTTGCTCCTCCTATGACCCATAACTTCAATTCTCCTTTTAGAGGCCCACCACCCCTTTTACTGCTGTCATGACTCAGGGGTCAGTCAATGTTCCGTTCCTCTCTTCACTTGAGTTTCCTTTTCACTGCAGATTGCTTTCTTTGAAACTTCGTGCCCTGTGCTCCTGAGCTTGAAGGGGTTTCCTCCAAATCTATTCGAAGGAGATCGGCCCCTTCGTGTAGAGATGTAATACGTTTCTGACTCCCCTCGCATTCAAAAAGCAGGCCAAACGGGAATGTCCATTTGTATCGTATAACCTTCTCGTTTAGTACCTTTAACAGTGGGCCCATTTGTCTCCTTTTCATGAGCGTGCTGCTTGCCAAATCTTGAAATAATGCAATCTGCTGCCCTTTGAACATAATGGGCTCCCGTTGCCGTGCTGCTCGGAGGACTGCCTCCTTCTGGGCGTACCTAGTAAATGCTGCTAGTAAGTCTCTAGGACTCGCCATCTGTCCTTTGGCCATCCGCCCAGTTCTATGCACCCGATCCAGCTCAATCTTCTCAGGACTCCCTTCCTCCAGGATGTCAGCAAAAATGCCTTGGGTTACCACTTTCAAGTCCTTGTCTAATACCGATTCCGGCAACATTTTCACTCTGACATTCATCCTTCGGGATCTATTCTCCAAATCTATTTGAATTTTCGAGATTTCGTGTTGCCACATCCAACCTCTCTATGGCTTCGCTGTTAGCTGTAGTTTCTTTATCTACTTCTTGGAGGCCTTTTTCCAGAGTGTCTGTCCTTTCCCCTAATTGCTGCATCTCTTGTCTTATCTCCCATAGGGCTTCATTCAGATCTGCTTGCATCAATTGAAATTGTTCCTGAAAAGTCTTTGCCAAATTCGACTGTAAAGCGTGCAGCTCCCCCAGGAATTCCTGTCTGGACATTACAGCCTGTTCCTCCAACACTCCCCGGGCGGTATCTTCTCCAATCTTCTCTCGAGAAATCCCAGGGCCTTCCTTCGGGGTATGCACAGGCCAGATTGCAGGGAGTGTGCCCAGCGTATCCCCCAAAGCTTGAGCCACTTTCCCCCCTTTTCCTTTGGTTTTCGTGGTCATGGTGCTCACTTCCCCAATCCTTTGTGCCACTATAGCTCTCCTGGAAGTATGTCCATGAACAAACTTCGTCCCACTGGTCCTCCTCTGAGCCTGAAAGATCAGGGTTTTATTGCCACAGAGGGTCAGGGTTTTCTTGCCACAGAGTTCCACTTTGGATGTTTGGGCCTCTGTGATCTGCCGGGGGGGAGGGTTGGTTTACTGGATGCTGCTCCTTTTGAATCCTCAGCTGGGGCCCCCTAGATTGAGCCTGTTCTGGCTTCTCCCCTAGATGGTCCCGCTTTAACACTTTCTTAGCCACCCCCTAGAGCAGCAGGGGGGCATTCCAGTCTTATAGTGTCGCGCTCTGGGTTCTTCTCCACTTCAGGGGGGGGGCCGGGGCAAGCCGTTCGGGCCCGACACCGCAACTGCCTCAATTCCGCAACTCTCGGCGGTCAGCGCCCCCCTGCCTCTCAGTGCGTCTCCTGACCTCTCCTCCAACAGCTGCGGGGTTTGCAGTTCCCCTGCTTGACGGGGGCTCCGGGTGGGGCCGGCCCTCCTCCACCGCCTAGTCCAACTTTCCTGCCCTCCACAGGCTTTCTCGCCCCCGGCTCCAGCTGTTGTTGGCCTCCCCCCTCTCACCGGTTTCTTCGCCGCTGCTCCTCTTCACTCGTTGTGGGGTATCCCAGCGCGGCAGGCCTCTCAGCGCCATGTCGGAGAGGGCGGGCGTACCACAGAGCCGCATCCGCCGGCTCACCCGCTCCCGCTGCCTGCCTCCAGTGCCCTGCCGCGCCTCTCCCTCCGCGGGGCACCTTCTCCTCTTTGAGCCTCCCAGCACCTCCCGGCGCAGCACCGCACCTCCTCCAGGCGCTCCTCTCACTTGCGCCACGCCGGAGAGGGCGGGCGGACCGCAGAGCCATGTCCGCCGGCTCACCTGCTCCCGCTGCCCGCCTCCAGTGCTCCGCCGCGACTCTCCTTCTGCGGGGAACCTTTGCTTCTTTGAGCCTCCCGGCTCCTGCCGACGCTGCACCTCACCGCCGCGGCTCCTCCAGGTGTTCTTCTCACTTCGGCCGCTCACCCGGCCGCGGCTCCCTCCTCGACGGTGCTGCTACCGAGGACCACCACAGGCTGCCCCGCAGCACCGAGTGGCTCTGCACCTCTTCCTCCCTGCCTGGGGGGCTTTCTTGCCTTCTACCGTGGTCCGCTGATGGGGCAGTGGGCACCTCTCAACAGTCGGGTCCGGCGAGCGCCGTCGGCACGTCTACACAGTGCCAGCGGCCATCTTGGAATAAGGTTGCATTTTTAATAGCCATCACATCGGCTAGAAGAATCAGCAAACTCCAAGCTCTTTTGACGGAACCTCCTTTTACCATATTCCAGAAGGACCACGTCATTCTAAAAACACATCCTTGTTTCTTACCTAAGGTGTTCTCTGAAATAGCACTCCCAGAATGTATTGTATTACCTAAATTCTTCAGCAACCACAACTCCACGGCAGAACACGCACTACACTCCTTAGATGTTGCGCGAGTTCTAAAATTCTATATACAAAGAACCAAAGAGTTTCGTACCTCTCCACGACTTTTCGTGGCGTTCATAGGTCGCAGTAAGGGACAATGCATCTCCAAACAAGGTTTCTCATGCTGGGTGGCAAATTGCATCAGCCACTGTCATCAATCCAAGGGTGACCCGCTTCTGTTGCCTGCTACGGCTCACTCCACCAGAGGTAGATCAGCTTCTGTCACTTTCCATGCAGGAGTAGCGATAAAGGACATATGTAGAGCATCTACCTGGAGCACTCTACACACATTCGCCAAGCATTATTGCTTAACAGGAGACACCAACAGGGAATCAGCGGTTGGACAGGCGGTCCTCCGCCACCTGTTTGTTTAAGGTAGCATATAGTCATGGATGCTGAGGTTAAACTTCAGGCTTAACTGCTTGGTATTCTATTCAAGCATGTGAATCTTTGAAAGATCCAATGCTGGAGAAGTCTTAGTTACTTCCCTGTAACTGTATTTCTCCAGCATTGGTATCTTTCA
Source organism: Ambystoma mexicanum (assembly GCF_040938575.1). Lineage (NCBI taxonomy): Eukaryota > Metazoa > Chordata > Amphibia > Caudata > Ambystomatidae > Ambystoma > Ambystoma mexicanum. Next base: position 1,285,742,538 of record NC_090934.1, read on the forward strand.
TAGATTCACACGCGCCCACCCGCCTCCCCTGAGAGGCTGCCCCAGTGCCCGGCAGTCATCATTTATGTGGTCTATATCCTGTGTCTCCTGCTCCTCTCTGCAGCCCGGTTCTGCTCCAGCCCGCTTCTCTCCAGCCAGCTTCTCTTGTCCTTGTGTTGTGCGGCATCCCATTGGGATTGTTAAATGAAAACAGGTGTGGGTCATTAAGTTCAATTGCCTGACCATGGTGAAACCTATTAGCTGGAAATGCCTGGCTGTTTCGCCGGTACACCTCCATAGCCCTCTTCTTCGTCTCAGTACCAAAGTGGTGTTTGGGGATATCTGAATTAAAGGAAGAGTGCATAACTCTGTGTTGTCTCCTCCTAGTCTTGGTACTTGACTGATGTCTGTCTGCATTAACAATATAATGCTGATATGTGTTTACCTTACCCAAATGAGGATGTGTCCTACTAGTTGATCTCTTCCTCGTCTGTGTGTTGAGGGGATGTTTCTGGGGGACCTAATCCTAAGTGCAGAGAAGTCATAGACATCAACTTCTTATTTGCAAACGTGCTGTTCTTTTGATATTGTGCCCACCATGATTGCAGACCTGGTTCTAAGCGTATGACGCTGATAGCTGTCGATCTGGGAAGACCTAAAACCTCTTTCAGAAGTCTACTTTCGAATGGATTGCGTCTTCCCACGTATTCCTCATCTTTTGATACTTCCATTCCAGCTTCAGCTGCTTCGGAAAATAAATTCTCGACAGAGGGCGCTGTGCACTGGTCACGTCAACTCGTTATCCCTCCAGTGCCTCAGTTCGAAAGTTGACGTCATCACAAGTATATGTTGTGTGCGCAGCGCCCGTTGGCTTCAGTTCAGTTGTTCCAATGCAGCTTTTGCTTCAAAGATTTATGGCGTGCTTTTGTTCTTCATCGAAACTTTGATTCAACCGGATTTCAATTCGAAATGTCTTGTTCGTCAGGATTGTGGGCCTAAAATGTCAATCACCGACCCCCACCACGTATGTCTATGGTGTCTCGGTGCAGAATATTGCATGCAGTTGTGTAATTCCTGTCAGGCGATGACCAAAACAGCCTTAAAGGAGCATAAAGCTAAATTGGCGGTAAGACCCCCTCGAAATCCCCTTTGAATATTTCAAAGAAAAGAAAGTCCGACGAGTTGAAAGAATCTCCTCGTCAGAAGGGATCCAAGAAAAGATCTCGATCGAAGAGACGATCACGTCACTCTTCGTCTTTGTCTAAGAAGGCAAAGAAAATATATCACAGATCTCCTTCGACATCAAGCAAAACCTCCCTTGAGAGAATCGTATGCCCAACCAAATCCGACTCCCCGGCTAAATGGGATGAATTTCAGAGAGAAATGATGAACATTTTCGAGAAGGTGGCCCAACCCCCTCGAAAAAGAAGGCGGTAGACCATGCCCCTGTCGTTCTGCATAAAGACGACAAGGGAAAGTCGAAGGCTAAACCGTGAGTCCTTAACGTAAGCCTGATTCTCACCGAGAATCCAGTCCTTTGAGGATTTCTTGAAAGAAGTCGTCATTGACAGCTTTGACGAAAACTGGGTCTATTTCATCAACGCCATCAGCATCTATGTCAACGAAAGAAACGACATTGTTAACTTCAAAGTCGTTTTTGACAACTTTGTCAAAGCTGTCGAAGCCTCCACCGATACGGTAAAAGACTTATAAGCCTTTGCCAAAAAAAGGTTTTTTAAATCCTTAACATCAAGATATGAGGACAATGAGCCCTCTGATGATAATACCTTTTAGTTTGGAATTTGGCACTCGAAATATACCAGATGCATTAATTTCAGAGGAGTCTAGAATAAAAGAATTTTATGAGAATCTACAAACAGCCAGTGCTGTGGATACATCGCCAGAGTTAGATTTGGTAAGTCAGATCCGTCTGACCATGCTGATGCCTCATATAAGCAACTGATGAGCAAAGTAGTGGAATCTTTAGGGTGGTGAAGACCTGCACATCCATTTGAGCAGGATGATCAGACTGATATACTGGATCAGGGTCCTCAGAGAGATCCAATTTTACCTTTTCATGTTGCTCTCCAAACTGTTCTTGCAGTTAACAAAAAGGTCTGTAGAAAGTATAGGCCATCCAGCAGTGACCCAGAATATTTAACTAAACACCCAACACCAGAAGGTTTAGTGGTCCAGGCGGCAACGTCCACCAATCTGCATACCCTACTAGATAGGGATGACAAACGGATGTATGCTTGGGCACAGAAGACCTTTGCTGCTGGACGTATGGCTTTGAAATCAGCAAATGCTACCTGTGCCTTGTAAAAGTTTACATTAACCCTGTGGGATTGTGTAGCAGTGGTGGCTGACCACATTCCCTAAGGGGAAGAAAGAGACAGCTTCCTGAGTATCATCAAGGATGGTAAGGAGGCAATGGGCCGCATTATAAATTTGCCAGTCCGGTAAGAAAGGTACCGGTAAGCTTGCAGGTACCGTTGTTACCGGACTGGCAAACTACGAGTTCTGCTTGGGGACGTCTTCCCGCCCACCAGGTCTGACCTGGCGGGCGTACCGGCACCCGCGAGCAGAGCATGTCAGATGCACCAGCACCATTCTGAATGGTGTCGGTGCATCCGACCTCCCCATTCCCATTGTGCCCTATAAGGTTCAAATAGGAATGGGGATAATTTTGTTCTGGCGCCCGCGAATGGTCATTTACCGGGTACAGTGGGCCGTAATTACCCGGTAATTGCCCATTCTCAGGTGCCGGAAAAAATCGCAAGTTTGGCGGCAGCCTGCCGGTTTTACCTTAAGGCTACCGCCAAACTTGTAATGAGGCCCAATGTGTGAGTGCCTTCAGTCAGGTCTGGATACTGCAGATAGCATTAGCAGATCCATTGCGACTAGTACCGTGTTACGCAGGTTTGCGTGGTTGAGAAAGTCTGGATTTGCACCGTATATGCAATCTCGGCTTCTCAACATGCCTTTTGACGGCTCTCGGCTGTTTGGCAGCAAGGCTGACGAAAGTCTGGAAAAGCTGCAGACCTGTAAAGCAGTGGCAAAATCTCTCAGCGACACAATCAGACAGCCTCAACATTCTTGCCCTAGTACGTCCTCTTGGAGGAAAAATCTTTTAGTTTCTATTCCTCATTTGGAACAGAGGTATGACAGGCTAGTCAGAGTGGCCAGAGAAGATTCCCTCATGGTGGACGGGGGAGAGGTACTAAGTCCGCCCAAGAAACGGCTACTTTGCCCTCAGCCGCTTCTTCAGCCACCTCAAAACCTCTCTCAGGCCTCAACACAGAAGACCCTTTTGGAAGGCAGACTCTCATAGCATCTGCAAGAATGGCTGGGCCTTACTTCAGATGCTTGGGCACCTGAAACGGTAGCCCAAGGTTACTGCTGTTATTGCTCCGGATTGGTCCAGGAGGATTTTGGGACATGCATTGTTGACTTCATCACCTACAATAATCGGGGCGACATCCTCTGGATTCTTGCGTACCCAGTTGATCAAGATGTTCTCTATTTCATCTGTGACATCTTCAATTTCCGCTCTTATCGGATTTAAATAAATGTTTATAACCAGCATCTTGGCATCCTTTCCTTTTATCACCTCGGTAACCATAGTCACTAAAATGGCTTCAGATTATGTATTGATTTTTTTAACAACTTGTCACTGTCTACTTTTAATACTGGTCAATAAACTGCCAAAGGGACGACCTCTATTACCCTTTTTGCACCTCTAATATAGAGGCTAAACCCATCTAATACTGCTGCTGTAACCAGCCACATTTCTTGGATCACTATTATCTCATATCCTAGGAATTTAACTGCAGCACTTGCGTCAGTAATGCTACTGTGCCGTGAGAATTCCAACATACCACTCTCCATTCCTCAGTTTCCAAATCCTGGCCTGGCACCCTTGGTTGTATTAAGGGAGGTAGCCAACCATGGCCATTTTCTTCGGCTCTTCGTCAAACCTGACTTGCCTGCGACCTGCATGAATCACTGAGCATTTAACATTTATTTAGCTACTATTGGCACTTAGTATGTTCTGATTCACAGTGTCAATTAGATCGCTCTGGCGGGCATAATAGATCTGCACACTTTCCCCGTTTCCAATTGTCAAAAAGATGTACGAATTAGAAATTGTAGGGCGCTATTGGTTGCAAATCAGGCTCCATAGACAACACCAACATCAACTTTGTTGTATTTAGGGGAGCTCCAATTTCCTCTTCAAACACAGATTTAACTATGAATGGTTTAGAAGAGCCAAGCAGGCCAATACCACTAGATTTTTCACCACTCTCAAGCATTGATGGATTGACCTTAGAGTGCTGATTCTCAATAGGTACAGAGATCTTCATATCGATGCGACCTGTGCCCAACACTCTGGATAGCTCTCCACTTTACCTTACACCCCCCAAACGTATGCTTGAGCCTTGCCCACATATTTTACAAAAGTTAACATTCCCTTCATCATTCGTATTCTTCTTTTTCTTTGGTGAGTTTTATTTATGTTATTTGTCCTTCCTATGAGGGCCAGCCAAATTAATTTGAGTATGACCTGAACTGGATTGGCAAGTACTCTTCAGACCAGCCACTCTTACGCCTGACTGAGGCATAGTTACATTTTGCGTATCATCAATAACACTTACTGTACTGTCATGAACATGTCCATAAATCCTTAGAAGCGTGCTCAAGACTCTCTAGGCTGATGCTTTAAGAATCATTCCTAGAAACTTCCTGGATCCTTTATTCTGTGTGTATCTTGTAACTTTATGATTTTTACACTTTTTACGGAACAAACCTCCCGTCCTCCTAGATCCAGACTCTAATTCCTCTCTTTCCTTGTTAATTTGATAACCTGTGCTCGAAGCTCTGTTCAACATATCTAGTTCTTGATCACGCTGTTCAATGGGACAGGGTATCAGCACTTCTAACTGCCTTTCCTTTTCTTTAGTGTTAGCTAGCTCACTTCTTGGTACCTGTGTATGGGCACCTTGTAAACAGTTAGTAGTAGCTGTTACCTCTGCCCCCTTTTCCCCGGTCTTAGCCTGATCACTCCTTAACAGATAGTCTTTGAGCTCCTTAAGAAGGGAGGAATTTGCTTTTACTTCAGACACCTCAACATTATACAACCGAAGAAACGATTGTAAAACCAGGTTTAGAGCAACTAACGGGCTGTCACCACTTCTCAAGAGTTCTTCGTTTTCAATACTAGGATTATACCTTGGTGAGGCTAGGCCTTCCTCGCTGCACACAAACACAGTCATCCCTGTATCTCTAATACTGTGTATGTCGTCTTCAGTTAACCCAAAACCTGCTCCATTGTCACACCTAACAGGGGAGTCAAACAGTTTAGTTGAAACACTCAACCTGGCCGTTGACGCATGTTGAGCTTCTAGGGCCAAGATCTCTTCTTCAAGACTCACACAAATATCACCCAAAGACATACTCACGTGTTTCTGCTTCCAGTAAAGCTGGTCAAGAGATTTCTATCTCCTCCTTAGAGGAGCCAGCCAAAGTAGAATCTGAGATAACTTGCCTTGTATTTAATACTTCACTATAAGTTTTGTTCTGACTGGGAATGAAGAATGATGTAATTTTTTCTTTTTCGCTGGATTGCTTGTTTAAATCTTTCATACTTAAATTTTGTTCTGGTTTAACCTCGAATGAGGTTTGGCGGAGTAGAATTCTCCGGCCTTGTGCCAATTACTTGTAAACCGTGCAGCCTAGATTCAGGTTGATGCAGCAAGGCTGCAAGTTACCATCCAATTACCGTAACCATTTTTTCTTTTTTTATATTTATGGTTTGTCCAAAAAAACCTGATCTGTCCTTGATAGCTGTTAGGAAAGATTTCCATTTATAGGTATTTTCCCTCTAGTTGTTTCTTCGTTTTGGCATGAAGCAGATTTCGGATAAGAGAAGGCACTCTAGACCTATTCCAGGTCGATATTCTGAGTTGACACCAAACTTAGTAAAGGAGTCAAGTATCCTGAACCGAACAAACAGATCGGTGGAAACGCCGGTGGCCCGCTGGACAGTTTGGCAACCTGACCCTGCTGTTTTCCCATCGGAGCCTCTGTTTCTCATCGATCACAGGAGGCCTGCAATGGCGCTTCGACTCGTTGCTGTTGTGGGACTATCTACTCTCGGCACCATCTGCTTAACCTGCAACCAAGCCTCTTCTGAAGTGTTCCTGGACCGGTCAGTGAACTGATCAGCTCGTACGGGACCTTTGCCTTGGAACCGCTGCCGTCTCGAGTTTCGGACTTTGGGAACCATGAGCTCTTGGTGGAAGGCCCTCTCCCGCCAAGTTTCATACACCTAGCATTCCTAGCTCTGGAATTAGGTGAATTTGCCTGAAGCCGATCCTACGTAGTATTCGTGTCACCCCGCTGTGTTGATGAGCTTCGAGGGTGCTTTGCTGCTGTGCCCCCCTGTGCCCTGAGACGAGCTGCAGTGGAACTGGCCTCATCCTTTCCCCAGAAGCGGAGAAATCGCCACTGTCCCACCACAGACTGAGGTCCTGGAACACAGCTCCTGAAAGCCAGAGGGACGTGCAACTGCTAGACTCGAACCTGCAAGTAAACTGAGCTTGAATGGCGAAGTTTGGTCCGGACCGCGTTGAGGGTCGGTGAGTAGTTGCAACACTTACCAGTGGCCCCTGGCGCATCCATAGACTTTTACGCACGATTGCCCCAAGGGCCATTCACCTTTGTAAGGATAGTCTGAACTACCATCCTATCCGCGATTTCTGGAAATATCTCTGCACTCTTGTGGAGACCCTCCTTGAATAGTGCAACTCTATTCTTCATCGCCTTCTGCTTTACGGGCAATTAGCCAATTTTTTTTACATTTGTTTTCTTTTTTTCAATGCTTCCATATTTTGATTCCTTCAGATCATCTTAGAGTGGCTTTTTTCTGCTAAGGCATCATCCTGTATATGTTTGTGGATGATTCTTATTTTGCCAGGGACATTGGATCGTACCTTAAATTAAAGCAGAAGTGGGAGGTAATTTACTCCACCGCCCGAACGCTCTGTAGAATGTAACCACAAGCAATTCTATCAACAGCCTACTAAGGATCCGATTTCTGCGTTCCGATATCATTATGTCTCTTTGATCAAATTTATTTGAGCTCTGGCTCAAGTTTGTGTGCATTGTTAGTCTCAAGGGGAAAATATCACTTTTTGTTGTTTTTATCACTTCCAGGTGTCTTACCTGCTTTCTAGTGTCCTGACAAGCAAAAATGTAGTCCAAGGTCTTGAAGTTCGTACCATTTGACCAGGTGGCTCTCCCTGGGATGTCCCCTTTTGGTTGGCCGTTTAGCATTTTGAGGTTCCTGGGCTCCATGGGCATTGTCCACGTAACGGCTCTAGCCTCAGCTTTGTTGGACGTACTTTCGAAGTATGTTTTAATATTACCCATTTTGTCCAAGTAGGCAATATTAAGATCTCCACAAATTCATATTTGTGGGGGATTTGGCTGGGTAATGTGCTTGTCCAGAATGTCAGTGATGGTTTCTATGAAACTCCTCAGCTGCATGGCATCCAGGTTCCAGTACAGATTGAGTATATAGATGCTTCACTGTGACGTTTCAGAATTTTTCGGGATCGATAACTGGGTCCTTTGTATGAAGGGATTTGGGTTACAGGATGAAATAATCCCCATTCCTGTTCCTGATTTAATAAGGGTGAGGAAGCCTGATGAAAGTCGCCCTTTTTCTCTCTGGTATTCAGGATTTAGGTGGACACTATAACCATCCACAATCGGGGGGAGGGAGGTTGTTATCCAGGTCACCTGAAAACAAAGAATTTGACATGTTTTTAGGTTCATGTTGGTGTTATTGTGTAAGTGTCTAAATACTCTTGTGCTCCACAGGATCAGTGTTGTTTTCTCTCGTTTGGGCTGGTAAGCTATTTGTCATTTCCTTCAAGTTGTTTCACTGAACGTCGACATACATTGGTCTTATAGGCCTTACCTTGTTTCCTTTCGTGGTTTTTATCTTATCTGCTCTCATTTGTGTAGTTGAGAGTTATTGTTAGCGGTTGGCAAAATCTGATATCAGTGCTCTTCTCCTCCTTTACTATACTATTTCCTAAGTGACTTGTTTCACTGAGGACCTGGATTCCCAGTTCTACTTTGGTGGAATTTGTCCTGTTATATTCCTTCCGGGTTCCATTTGTGATGGTATACTTGCTTTCTGTTTGAGGGCTCAGAGCTAATGAACATTTTTGCATTTCCTCTAATAACCCAAATTCCAGGGGGAGGAGGAGATTTGCCATTTCCAATAGAGAGCTTTTAACTCTGTTTGAGCGTAGGTGTAAAATTACATTATCTGAACACTCTTCATTTGGGAACTCTACCGTTCTGATGTCCTCTGTTGTCAAAAATATATACACTGGGATATGGTGCAACAATCTAAGCACATTGTGGTGATTCAGGATCAAGCTATCATCTAATAATAATAATTGAATAATAATAATAATTTAGCATTTATATAGCACTATGAACACTCAGGTATCTGAGCGCTGCTAATTATTACCCATGGTGTGTGGTGCTCATTTATCGACCTCAGAAGGATGAAAGGCTGAGTTTGGCCCTGCTGGGATTTGAACCTGTGTCAGCAGGCTCTGCACAGATGTCAAAGCGAGCGCTCTACTCGCTGTGCTATCGGACCGGCTATGCCAGACCGGATCTGTTAGGAGAAGCCAATTTAGATGGATGCAATGGGCCTCATTACGAGTTTGCCGGTCCAGAAGCAACGTTACCGGTAAGCTTGCCGGCACCGTTGTTTCTGGACCGGCAAACTATGAGTTCTGCGACTGGGTGCCTTTTGGCCCGCGAGGTCTGGCCTGGCGGGCGGAACGGCACCCGCTCGCAGACCTTGAAGGATGCACCGGCACTGTTGCATACAGTGCCGGTGCATCCATCCTCCCCATTCCCATTGAGTCCAATGGGACTCGATGGGAATGGGGGTTTTCTTTTTTCTGGCACGACTACCGCCATGTCTTCTTGCTTCATTCTTCTTTTTCCTGCCACCCAGTTTTGGATTGTCATATCTCAGGGATAGTGAATTTTTTGTCTGTTTTTTGCAACCCGGTTTTCCAGGTCTTGGCAATTTTTTTCTCCCCTTTCTTTTGTCGATGAGTGCTTGTTGTCTTTTGTTTGCTGGCTCCCTTGATCTTTCCTTTTTCCTTTTGGGAGTTTATTCAATTTTTTGTAAAATTTGCTCCCTTCGTTTCTCCTTCCATCCTCCACCTCCTTCCCCTCTTTGTTTTGGTTGTTATCTGTAGGATAGTGTCTTATTTCTTCCACCTTCCGCTTATGTCTTTTTTCAGCCAAAGTCAATTTTTCTGCCAAAGTCAGAAAAGGGGTGGGTGGATCCAATGGCTGTGCCTCCTCTTCGTAAGATTTTCCCTGTTCTCAATTATTTGTCCATGGGCTCCTGTCCTCAAAGCTTTGCTTGTCATCCAGTCTGTCTTCTCCGTCTCCTTTCAAATAAGTTGAAAGGTTTATCAGGTCCGCTAGTTCACTATCATTCTGGTTCTCCTGTGTTTCCCTTCTCGTTGTGTTCTCAGTAATAGCACACCCCACCTCCAAAGGTTCCCGAATTTCTTCTTTAGTTATTGTTACTTTGTTTTTAAATCTTAATTCAGGCTTTGGATCCTTTGGTGCGTATGAGATGTACCGGAAAAAGGCTTGTGCTTCGTTTAATTTGGACTTCTGAGTGTGTAGAGGCTTAACGCTTTTCTTTATCTATTTAGTCTCCTTTGTTGGACCATTAAGTTTCTTATTCTCAGTCTTTTGGAAGGCAGGATAAGGAGTTTGCTTTTTTATTCCTGTATGATCACTGCGCCCATTTGTTAGTGTTGGTGGTTGTGATTTTGGGTTTTTGAGTTCTGTCAGAGGTGAATCCTGCTCCAACCACAATTGTCGCGTTTGTATTACCACAGCTGGAAGAAGCCTTCAGAGTTTCCGTAGGCTTTTCTGTGACGGTAATAGAAATCAGTTTCACAGTTGTGCTCAGTCCTTTTAATTCTGGTATATTGTCTGTCAGTATCTTACTGGATCTTGTGGTTTCTGCAGATGTTAAATTTGCCTGATAATGGTTTTCTTTCCCATTGCAAATTTATATTTTTGCGTTCCTTTAGTATTTCCAGCATGGTTCCTAATAAGATTTTTTTTTCTGTTGCCTCAGAATTGAGATAATCTTGATGTTTGTTTTGTAGTTTGGCTGCACTGGCTGCTTCTTGGTCAACTCTTGATTGCAATGATGTTATGAATGTTTCCACAACTATTAACTTTGAATGAATCATTGCCAAAAGAGTTGCCTGATCTTTGTAATTCTTGTTTATCATCTCGCATAACTTTAAAAATGGGACCAATTAGATGTTCAGGGCCAACATCATAATGCAGTGATTTTGAAATGGGGTTGAATTCAGTGGATTTCGAGTGTAATTTAAGTTTGGTGGACTTTGTGGGGGGAAAACAGAGTCATCAAGTGAGGAGGTCGACCAAATGAACACTGGGTTTTTGTTCTTATCTCCAATGTGTATTTTGGAGCATTCATGTAATTGATCTTGAGCCTGTTGCTTGTGCAGACTAGGGGTGGCTTTTTCTTTTTTTTTTCTTCTTGGGGTCGTTAGAGCTTGCGCTCATGTTTCATCGCTTCTCCTAGGCTCTTCTGTATGCTCATGCAGTGTTTTCATATTTGGTGGTTCTTTTGAAAGATTCTTGCTTGAATTTAACTTGTTTGTGTTTGCTGTTACTGCTGGGTTTTTTCTGGGGTTGGAACCACCTTTTCTGGTTCAGCCGTAAATTTTTCCATCCTTTTCACGCTTGTAGATTTCTCCTGATTTGTATCTTGTTGTGCAGGCAGTTGTTCAGTCTTTGCCCCCATTGCAGGTTTCTCCTCCTTGAAGTCTTGTTGTACAGTCCTTTTGTTCTGGGGTTTTGATCGGTGTGCCTGTATAAGTTAGGGTCTTCAAGATTGCACTCTTTTTCCTGATTGTATTTCATCCCATTATAAGGTGAAAGGTTCATGGGTTGGATGTCTGCAACTGGCTCCTGTTGGTTTGACAGACCTTCTTTCTCATTGGGGTCTACAGGTTAATTGTTTTCTTTTTTTCCCCTTTAACCACTGATTTAAGCCCACTATGCTAAAGTGGGCACACCATCGGGAGAATCCAGAATGACTTGAACAAAGTTCACTTTGAAATTGACAACTTACTGACACGGTCCGCTAAGATCGCTTTGCGTTTCAAGTTCTGCAGACAGTGGATATATTTTCCGGACACGTCCTCGTCTGCTGCTTGCAGACTGCAGACCGCAATGCACTTTCCGGTGCACTTCACGGTCTGAAATGTTGAGAGGCAGAGCCTCTGTAATCCTTCCCAAACAACTCCAACACTGTAGAACGAGGAGCACAGCAGCACATGTCTTGCCAGCAGACTGCAATGCACTTTCCAGTGCTCTTCGCTATCCACTTCGCATGACCCGCGATGCTTCAATGTTGAGAGGCGCAGCCTCTGTAATCCTTCCCAAACAACTCCAACACTGTAGAACGAGGCGTACATCAGCACACGTCTTGCCAGCAGACTGCAATGCACTTTCCGTTGCACTTTGGGCACTGTTTGATGCTTCCACAAAGGCTTCTTTGGTGCTGCTGATGTGAATCTTCATGTTCAGGACATATGCCAGCTTCAACGATAACTGCGGGTACTGAAGAGGCCTCAGCTTCACTTCAGGCCAACTTAATAGCACAAGTTCAGTATGCACTGGTGGTTGAAGGATAATGTTGCAACATTCTACCACCTTTGAGACAGTGATCAGGCTGGCAACTCCCATAGGCACACCATATCACAGAGCTTTAAACTGCATGATGTAGGATCCATTAGGTAGTAGTCGAGCTTTGCTACTAAAAGCTTCCATTTGAATTGCACTTAACATACATTTGTTGGAGTTTGTATTCTTCTCAAATGGGCTGATCTTAAAAATGTCCTGGCATCTTACAGGGAGTGTTCCCACACAATCTTTTAGGCAATACTGATGAATGGTTGAGTCCCCATGCATCACACAAGCATGGGTGTAGGGCACCTCATAGATGGTTTGTACCCATTGATCTTTCACTTGATGCATGTTGCCCCAGGACAGCAATTCCTCACACAACAGGGGACCTTGCTGGCACAGGAATGTTCAGAATCCCATGAAGTGTCAATGACATAACGTCTTTGTCTCATGCCGATATTCCTTAGAAATACTTTTTGTAGACACTCAGCTGAGTAAAGGTGGACTCTGAAATGGCCTGTCTAAAAACCTGTCTTCATAGGTTAGTTTCCGTCAGTTGCTATGACCATGTGATGGTAGTCCAATCTGGAACCTCTGTAGACAGTGTGTACAGGAAGTCTGTGATCTTCAGAAGTTTGACAACTGCTGGTTGTTCACCTTGGTTGGATTTTAATTTTCTCTTGGATGATATGCAACATATGCACTACTGCATCTCTCAAGTTGTAGATTCCCTGTTGCAATGCAATGAAGTTATCATAAGCAGTAAGAGAGCTCTTCTTTATTGAGTGTTTTGCCAGTTTTTGTATTTCCAGTACAGCTTCTTTCCAGGTGTAGGAGGTTTCTGCACTTTCCATCTCTCTTCTGGTCCTAGCTCTTTCTAGGTGGCCTATCCTGTCTAGGATTGCTGACCAATTACCTTCCCTTCCCCTTGTCTATCTCACTAACAACCTTATTTAAAGCTGCTTGCTTTGCCATTATTTGACATGTTTTGCCTATGTAAATGGCAAAGGTTTGTGAAATGTTTCATGAAAAATAAGCTGCATAGGGAACTACGCCTATGCCTCTGTGCCTTTTATAGCACTCATTGGCGCCAGGATTCCAGCCTACTGAAATGACTCAGGCATTTGTAATATGTACATATTTGTTTTCCTGGCTCGCTTTGTTAATTTGTTGAGTTAACCTCCAAAATATACCATCTTCGGCTGTCCAATCTGGATACAAGGATAGATTATATGAACTACAAATTACTGCAAAATTAGTGGAATTGGGGAAGTACATTAAATGTGGATTTCTACATGCTAAATCTGGAGTGTCTGATTCATGTACTTGCCAAGGTTCACCCCCACCCCATGTCATGGCAAGAGGGACTGATTCTTGCCATGTTTTCTAAGTCATTGTGACATAAAATGCTTTATCATACACTACAGAATGTGTGCACCACACAATCTGGCCATTTGCAGGTGGTCAGTGGAATATATCGTTTTTCAGCTTTACAACATCTCCCTCCACCTGTGTTTTTGTATGTTTGCAAATTGTGCCTTAAGTTCTGGGATGAGTTCAGTAACGGAACAGGACAGTGCTCCCAGCAGGTCTCGTTTATCCTCTGCACTGGTCTTTGTTTGTAAAAACGAAGGGTGTCAAAATATTTCACAAACCATACATGGTCTGGCATGTCTACCTTTTCTAGATCATCTTCAGGCTCTAACAGTACACCTTGAGCAAAGGCTTCTATCTGAGCTCTCAACATCTTCCTATAGGTGTCAGAGACATGCATATTAGGTGTCAATATCCTGGATTCATCTATCATTGATAGTGTAAGTACCTAAAGTTGCATACTTGGCCCACTGTAGGTTTTATACTGGCATGTGCAGAATAGCCCTAACTATAGTGGTTATATGGTTATTTGGGTCGAGACTCAACCCTCATTGCAGCCTGCACCTCCCTCTTGTGTATTGTTTGTAGTAAGGCTAAAGGTGACATGTTCAACTGTCTACTGGTCATTGGGATCTCCACTGGGATACGAAAAATGCATGTGGTCAATAGGACAAAAAAGTTGAGAAGACCTATCCACAGCATAGTGTAGAACAGGATTACTGCTCCAATAAACATTTTACAGTTCTTGGTGCACTTTGGGAGGTCATAAATAGTCTCTTCAAGATGGACCTTGTGCTTGGCTCTTCTTCTAGCTTTGTTTCTGGCACTTCTGTTCCAGAGAAAACAAAAATGTTCTCAGAGGTTGAGGAGGTTTCTGAATTAATTGTTAACATCATGTGTTCTCCTTCCTCTGGACCACGGGTGTAACCATCTGAAGCTGGCTTAAGGTCTACAGACACGTGATGCATACTTTTCTTAGGAGGCAGGGCTGGCAGGATGGCTGTTCTTGAGCCAATGAGTTCCAGAGGAGGTATTTAGCACGGTCCAAGAGCTTCTTTGTCATGGATCCTTCCAGGACGTAGTCCCCAGTTTTCAAGGTGTTCTGTGACTTGTCTTTATCTTGCTGCTGTGGTAAGACATCCTCACCATGGATGTAGTCTCTCAGGAGATTTCCGAGGAGCAGCTGGTCTGGCCTAGTGAGAGAACTACAAGGATTGTATAAGTCAGGTATATACATGGGAGCCTCAAAAAGCAACTCATAAGGTGTTTTACCATCACATTGAGAAATTTGAGGTAAGTTGTTTATGCTACACTGCATAAAGGTACATGCTTTACCCAATAACATCTGGAAGAGAGGATACATTTAGACAAGGCTTGCTTTATTATCCCATTGACTCTCTCAACAACTCCATTTGATTACGGCCGAAATGGGATTGAGAAGTGCAAATTAAAATATCAGTATAAACCACAACAAAAACATGCAGAAATTCTCTTAACACATCATTAATTTAAAAAAACTGAAAAGCAGCAGGGACATTGCACAGTCCAAAAGGCATCACCTGCTATTCAAACAAACCAAACCTAGTATTAAAGGCTGTCTTCCATTCGTCACCTTCCTTGACCCTGACCAGCCCACCTCAAATCCAATTTGGATAAAATTGCAGAACCCTGAATTTGGTCTAACATCTCTGAGATCAGTGGTAATGGATATCTGTTTTTAACAGTCATCTTATTCAAAGATCGGTAATTCATGCAGGTTCTTAGCTTACCGTCCTCCTCAGGAACAAAGAACAATGGTGAGGTGACTGGAGATTAGGAATGTCCAATAAATCCTTTAGCAATACTTTCCGCCAAATATTCTTTGAGGTATTCATTCTCCTTTTCTGTTAAAGAATACACTCTACTGCTTGGCAGAGTTGCCCGAACCTCCAAATCAATCTTGCAACCATATTGTCTATGAGGAGGCAACTCACCAGCCTCAATCTCATCAAAAATATCCTCAAAGTCTCTATAACATTCTCGTAATTTCCCTACAACAGCACCAATAGAATGAACCACTCCAACTCCCTCAGTCTCCTCAAATACTTCACTACATTCAGAAATCACTAAATCAAAGCCATGTTCCCTACAAAAGTCTGATTTGAATTCCATGACTCTCTTACACCAATCGACAGCTGGATTGTGAAAACTTAACCAGGGCATACCCAGAATGATCTGAAGCTGTGGTGCATCAATTAATTAAAATGTTATAACTTCTCCATGGTTCCCCAACATAAACATCTCCAACGGAACTGTTTCATGAGTAATTGGCCCAGAGGTCAGGGCTTAAAGAAGGGAGTACTGTCAGGTTTGGGTCTGGGTCTGTAATTAGTTTAGTTTCTCTTTCTGCTATGATCTAATAGAATATAATGTATTCTTTAGTCATTTTGGGAAAAGTAGGCATAAGAAAGTTTGGGCCTTAACTGTTAATCTTTCAGAACGAGAGTTTACCAATCCATCATAGAGATGTTGGGGCTGTACACTGATTGATGGAAATTGTCTCTTGATGCTCTTGTTGGCCTTCTAAACTGCCTTTTATTGTCCAGAGCAGCTCAGGAAGGTTGTGTTTATTTAAGCTCCAGTGTTTGTAGGGCGCAGTAACAAGGAATATAATCATAAGAGCCAGGAAAGAAGATTTATGACTGCCATCAGCGTGGGACAAGACAACCTGCACAATTTGGTGGGAGTGCAGCGTTACTTGTGAATATTGAGAAAGGAGAGTTATTCAGCTGAAAAAGACTTTAGTGACTGTTTGAATTTATCTTTTAAGTATTTCGTTAGTATTAGGTATTTAGTTAGTTATTCTTATTCTGTTCAACTTCGAAACTCCTTAGGAAGAACTGAACTGATGAAAATAAAGCGCGTTCATGAAGTCAGGAGTTTTCTGTTTTAACGCGCTAGTAGCTGTTAAAGAACGCGCACACTCTGACTGTCTTCAATACTCCTTTGTGTTTCATGACCCAGTCAGGAGCGCAAGTCGGTGAGGCAAACATTTATTTTTTTCCAAGTGCGTCCCTAATGAGCTTCAACGTTTGTGCCCGAGGACTCTTGCTCTGCGCTTCTTTAAAGTTAGCGTTGTGCACATGAGCTAATTTGAAAACTCTACTTGTCTCGCTTGTTTGTGACAATTGTTTGACGTGCATGCACGGAAGCCGAAAAAGAGAGCAGCAGCAGTTTTCTTCATATGGAGCCATTGCATCTTTAAAGCGCGTGCGCAGAATTGTCCAGATAGTGTTTAAACAGTCCATTCCTTGTCAGAGGAGTTTTGTTTTTGTTCAGCGCGCAGTGAATTTAACAGGGAAAAGGTTTACTAAAGAGTCTAATTTCATCACCTGTGAGCAAACTGTGTTAAGCAGCCTTACTTTAAAAAACATAGCCACAATCTACAACCAACTAAAGAGTTCTTACGTCAATTCAGTAACTACAAGTCTGTGGGATCAACTGTCTAAGTTAATAATCCAAGATTGGGAGAGAAGACTTTGCATAACCTGATCTTCAAAAGTACTCAAGTCAGTTTCATAACAGTTCATCTCTTTTGGAAATAAAACATTATATTAGCAGCTGTTTCTTGAGCATAGATCAACTTTGAGAAAAGGTTCCTTCAAAACAGTAATTAACAAGTCCTCTAAGCTCTTTGCAGAGGAAAACAAGTGTAATTGTCTATTGTGGGAAGGTGGGAGGAGATTGCAGAAGATTGCAAGTAATTTGTATTTTGTTCTTTGCCTCGTGCAGATTGGTGCCAAATCAAAAGACCCAAATCTGTGTCCTTTTTTTACTCTCTCCATTTCCCCTTTCCCATGGAGAAGTTGGGATTTCAGCTGTTCTTTAAATCAGTTATTGACCACACTTTTCCGGCGGACTGTGGGGTTCAGCAGCTTCCACAGACAGGACACAGACCTGCAGGACCGGACACAGAGTACAACTCCAGCTTGACAGGCCCCCCCTTAAGCTTTGCTAGAAAAGGCTGGCCCATTGCCTGCTCGGAGTAATTTTGGTGCTGTCATAGCTTAAGGACAGAAATGGTTTATGATCCCCTTACAATCAGCTTTCTTCTGGAGAATTAGCCAGGTAAATATTGTGCACAAGTCCACAACGACCAACAAATATTGGTACTTGTTGACAGGTGTTAGTGGACCTATGTGGTCCATGTACATGTATACAAAAGGCACTGTCGCCCTTGCTAATGTGTTTTCTGGTGGTTTTTGGGAATTGCCCACTGTTGTTTGCAAATAAATGGAGCAATTTGCTATGTACTGTTGTACTTCTTTACTAAGCCCATGCCACCAATATCTATCTTGCAAGAGTTGTGTACTAGCCGACACCCCAAAATGGTTGGTGGATACACTAGCATGGGCTTTAGAGATTAGTTTCAATGTATACAGCTTATTTGATAATACCCTGTCAATAGGGCCTCCCTTTGACCTAGCGATATTGACCATCTCTGTATTCTCTTTTACAGTGTTGGTATATGTAGTTGAGAACTCTGGCGGTTAAGGACAATTTGCATCTAGACAACTACCATTCGTACAGTCCGCTGACCTGCAGGCGGTTTAGCAAGCGCATTGCCTGCACTGTGCAAAACATTTTTTCTATATGCATAACCTAGATGAGAGGTCTAGCCTTCTTGTTTAAACTTTAGTGTTTATTTGCATTTGGACAGTCAATGACATCACAGTTTTTCTTGCAACCTTATCCAACAAAGATGATCCTTCCCCCCCCTACATCTACCCCCCTGTCAGTGCGTTCAGGGAATCGGCGTTCGTTCAACAATAGAGCCTCTCAGGGATGGATGAACAGTGATAATTTTTACATTGAGTGGACTAGAGTGTATTGGATTGGCTCCCCTCTATCGGGTCCTCACAATGAACTTCATCAGCATCTTCACAGTCAATCATTAACACCCTCCATTCTGGACAGTAACAGCCCCCATTCCTCTATGGAGGACTCCCTGTAATCGTTTCCAATGGCTGTCAGCCTCTCCATTTCAATCATGGTACACCATTTACATTCCCATTCCAGTCTTGTGGGCAATCTCCTCACCTTCCAGTGTCGGGCCACAGCCAGTGGCCCACCCCATAGCATCGCCTCACACACCCTAGGCAATCGGTACTCCCCCTGGTCCTTGGTCGGGATTCCTAATAGAATCTGGAGTGGGTCACGGCTCAGCTGGGCCCCTATGAGGTCCTTGATCTAACTAAGAAGCTCCCGCCAAAATATGGGAATTCTGGAACATGCCCACCACATGTGAGGGAGAGACCCCACCCAACCACAGCCTCTGGGGCACTTGGGTGATGCACCCGCAAACATTCTTGACATTTTCACCAGGTCCCTTTGCCACCAGTGCAGTATTTAAGTTCGACAGCAGAGGTGAATAAATTGATGTGGAATGTCACCCGGAAGATTTTGGTCCAATCCTCATCCATGATTTCATCCCCCGCTAGTTCCACCCAGTATATTTTGAAGGTCTATTTCCCCACCTCCGGGGTTTAAACCAGCATCCTGTATATGTCAGTGACGGCGCCCTTCCGGGTGGGGGTTCCGTCTAGCCATTTCTCAAACTGCATCAAGTCTTTGGAGAGTGGAGAGTCCCATTTCGGGTCGGTAAACATGCCCTTCATCCTCAAGTATTCAAGGATCGAGATTTTGTCCCGTCCCAGTCCCTTTAGGAGTTTGTCATAGCCCCTAAAGCAATCTTCTTTGAACAACTGTCCCACTCTCTCCAGCCCCTCGTCCGACCACTGCTGAGCGCACCTCATACCCTGCTTCGTCCAATGGAATGGGGGCCCCAGACCAAAGCCATAGGTGAAGGCCAGGGCGAAAGAGACCTGTTTGCACCACTGTGCTGCCACAGATCCCACAGGACGCCCAGTTAGGGGTGTTCCCTCGCTTCTCTTGGGATATTCATAAGCGGGCCCATAAGTAGTCCCTCACCTTCAACAGGGTGTATTTCAAGGTCCTCCAAGTAAGACCAGTAGGTTCTAAGGTTCTCTCTCGAGTGTTCCAGCTGGACTCTCAATTGGGCTACTTTATAGTACAGAAACTGGTCTGGGAAGCCAAAGCCTCCTTGGTACCGTGGGAGCGTCAGGGTAACCCACTTCATTAGCAGTCTCTTATCCTGCCAGAGGAATTTAGACACCGCTCCCTTCAGCTCCCCAAAGAAAGCTTCTGGGAGTCTCAACAGGAGGGCGGTGAACAGGTAGAGCAGGGTCAGGGATCTCCATCTCTGGTGTTCCTTTTTGATCTTAAATAATATTGGGTCAAAGTTCGCTTTCGCCAGGCCAGAGACAGCTTTTGTGTGCACTGCCCCCAAGTACTTTGTTTGTACTTGCTCGACCCCCATCCCCGAGTATTGGGTGCGGCTTGCTGATATTGGGCATCCTGGACCCTCAGGCATTATGGTGGATTTATCTATATTGATTTTCAGGCCCAAGAGGTGCCCATATTTCTGTATTTGTTCCAGGAATTTCAGGAGCGAGGAATTCACCTCTTTGAGATAAGCCAAGATATCGTCCACCTCCCTCCACCCAATTCCCTTGATCCCTGGTTCGCCCTGATAGCAATCGCCAGTGGTTCCATTGTGAGGGTGTACAGCAATGGCAAGAGGGGGCACCCTTGTCTCGTTCCACGCATCAAGCAGAATGCCTCAGACATTATACTATTGACCGTCACTCGCGTCGTCGGCCATGTATACACCGCCTCCACCCGCTTCAAGAATCCCTCCCCACGGCCCATTCTCTTCAGAACCGCCTTCATAAAGGACCATTCCACCCTGTCGAATGCCTTCTGAGAGTCCACCGAGACAAGGCATGCGTCACTCCCCTGGGTCTGGGCCTGGTGCAGTAGGTTAATTGTTTTCCAGATATTGTTGGTGTCCTGTCTATCCTTTATAAAACCCATTTCATCCCCATGGATCAGGGACAGCATAAGTCTCTATAGCCTGGCACCAAGGATCCTAGCCAGGATCTTCACGTCGCTATTTAGTGGAGATATCGGGCGGTATGAGTCACATTTTTCGGGATCACGTCCTTCTTTATGTATTGTCACAATTACCGCTTCCTGTATAGAGCTCGGTAAGGGGCCCCCCTCCAGAACCGCGTTAAATACCTGAGCCATATATGGCGCCAATGTGGACATAAGCCGCTTATAAAATTGCACTGTGAACCCATCACTCCATGGGGCTGTGCCCGCCTTCAGCCCTTTTATAGACTGGACAAACTCCGCCTCATATATGGGCTCTCCGAGGCAGCTCACCTCCCCCTGCTGTACCCCTGATAGAGCCAGGGTGTCCAGGAACACCACTATTTGCCCCTCGTCCCTTTAAAATTCTGAAGTATAAAGCCCTTCATAAAACTTGGCAAATTCGTTCCACACTCCCTCTGGGACGTGCACTTCCACCTCATCTTCGCCCCTTATAGTCCGGATGCACTTCTTTTTTCTCTTCTCCCGCAGTCTCCATGCAAGAATTTTATCCGCTCTCTCCCCTCAGTCGTGGTATTTTTGTGTTAGGAACAGTAACTTCTTTTCCGTGTCCTGGACTAGGATCGCCTTGAGCTTAGCCCAATGGCGCCTCAACTGTGCCACACTGGATGGTGTGAGAGATGTTCGCTCGGCTGTAAGTCCTGAATCTTATGCCTCAGCTCCCCCTCCTCTCTCTCTTTTTTCCGAGTTTCCAAACCATATTCTAATAAGCACCACCCAAATCGTGCCCTTAAAACCCTCCCAGAGAGTTTGCACCTCGACCTCCCCATTATCGTTAAGATCGAAATAATCGGTGATCCCTGATAACACACACTGGGAGACCTTGCTGTCTTTTAACAGAAAATCATTACACCGCCACCTTCCCAGGGTCCTCGACCCGGGGGCACGTTCCTTCAAGCACACCACCATGTTGTGGTCCGACCACGGGACTGGGGACACCCTTGAATCCCTTATCTGGACTTCAACTCAACATCCTCTAATATTAGATAAATGCGTGAGTAGGAGTTATGATGCGCTGAGAAGAATTTGATCTCCCTCTTGCCCTCCCACATTGAGTCAACAAGGCCCAGGTCCCGGTTGATGTTCCCAAATCTCCTGGAGGCAGCCCTATCTGTTGTTTCCCCTGCACCACCCCCTAATCTCTTACAGTTCCTCAATGGGTCCAGGACCAATTTTAAAATCTCCCACCACCACTCGACGGCCTTCCACAAATGTTATCAGTTCAGCCTTACGCCCTTCCCAGAAGTCTGCCTGTCCCGTGTTGGGGGCATATATCGAGAATAGGGTAATCCTGTCATCTTCAGACTTCCCTTAATAAATAGCACCGACCCAGGTCCATCTGTCTCCCGTCCACCACCAGACCCAGGCGGGCCCATACAATAATCACCACCCGCCTTTTTTCTCCGTACCCTGAGCAGCTCCCCTGCCTGTTTCGCCCCAAATCTCGGTTCCTTGCCCATTTGCCAGTGTGTCTCCTGTACCATGATGATGTCCAATTTGGCCCATCTAAATTCCCATTGGGTCTTTGATCTCTTGCCACGCGAGTTTAGCCCTCTAGGATTGAGGGAGCCAATCACCAGTTCATCATCTACAGACATATCTCCAGTTCCATTTCTTCCATTTGAGCCATCCTTCCCCTCGAGAGCTCACACCACTTTGTGGTAGAACATGTGCCCCACGGGGGGCTGCCCCCTGAACCACTGAAAAAACGTCAAACCATATAAACTCCCTCTGGGTGCACCCCAAACTTCCCTGAACCCCCCTCCTACCTGTGAGTATCTGACCCTGACATCAACACCACTCTGAGTCAGGATAGGATCACCAGAGGTCTCTGAGTCAACAGGATTCTCTCAAACCATCCCATAATGTTACTGAGCACCCTCTACGCCCCCAATGTCTTGCAACCCCAAGATCGCCCTTGAGTCAACAGGGTCACGTTAAATCGATCTAATCCCTCGCCCAGTGGCCCCCTCGTAATCTCCCACATATTCAGCCCACCATCAGCTCTCACTTTCAACAGCAACATTTACCAACCTCTTCTAATATGGCCAGGTCATGGGCCCGAGGAGCCCCTCGTGGGGTATTGAGGTTTTTATACTTGCGGGCCCCGCCATCTTGCATCTATTTCTGGCTCCCGCAGGCTGCGCATTTGATCCGTCGGTCTCTTCTGGGGCTGACGCCCTCAGCTGGCAGTCCCCCATGAGTTTGTCTGAAACTCTACTTATGTCGCTCTCCATGGCTAGGCGCTAGTCCTTGCCTTCATATTCAAAGATGAGGGAGAAAGGGAAGCCCCAGCGATATCGCACTCCTTTATCTGACAGCCATTTGGTGAGTGGGCTGCACATCCTTCTCCTTGTAAGAGTTCATAGTAGTGGAAGTACACCAGTCCCTTCTGCCTTCCCCAGCTCTGTGTGCCTGGCCAATGGTGGGTTCATCCATGGCCTCGTCTCCAAAGAGAGTGCATATCACTTCCCTGATTGCCCTCTTGATGTCACCCTCTGTCTCTCCATCTTTTTCCTTGAAGCCAAAAAAGCGCAGGTTGTTACAGCTTTCCCTGTTCTCTACATCATCCAGTTTTAGCGTGGTCTCCGCCTCCCTCCTCACCAGTTCTGCTAACCTCACTCCTGTTTCGAGCTCCATGGTATCCACCAATGTTTAATTTGCCTCCAGGCCCTGGATCCTGTCTTCCACTGAGAGGATTTTCTGGTCCATCTTGTCTAGTCTCTCGTCAAGAGTCAATCTGATGCCCCTAATTTACTCCATGAGGGCTGCCACATCAGACTTCATGGCTGCCGGGTCCCCCTCCATGTTGACCCCTGGGGCGGGCGGGACAGCCCCCCTCTCAGCTCGCTCTTGAATTGAAACTTCTGTAGGGCGCCTCTTCAGCTCATGAGCCAGTGATTACAACCCATGGTCCAGGCCCAGTGGAGCGTTCCAAGACCACAACTGGATCCGTGCTTCTGGATGAAAGGCTGGGCCCCACCCCCATTTCCTGGGACACCAGTGGGCTCAGAGTTCACCTTAACTCCCCTTCTGCCATGGCTGGGTTCTTTCGGGTGGGCCTAGAGTGTTGTTCCTCCTCCTATGTATCTGGAGGCTACATGTCTCTGCGGCTTCGGTGCTGGCAATTGACTTAGGGGGTGTGGGCTGTCCCGTGGGGGCCCCCCAGATCTCCACCGCAGGCCAGAGGTGGTCTCTGCACCTCCTCTGTGGCCCCTTTATGATGTGGTGCTGGCCTTTCTCTCCCTTGTGCCGGGTGCCTACTTTTTGAGGTGATGCTGCTCCTCTGGGCTTCTTCCCAGCTCCTGCGTGACTCTACCCAGTTCTCCCACCTTTGGACCCACTTCTTTGGGGACCCTCCACAGGGTGTGGGGGCAAACACTGTCTGCTGCCAGCTCTCACCGCCTGTCCGGGGTGCCTCGGCATTCCCCCGGGCAGCACCTCAGGATGTTGTCTGTGCCCCCTTGTCCGGGGCACCCAGGACTGCCACCTGTCTTGTTTGTGGTCTGGTCTGCGGCCAGTACCTCTCTTCTCGGCATGCATTGCCCCTCGCTCCCTGCTGCGGTGCCCCGCTCGCCCTCATGACTTTATCTGCTGGTAGCCAGCCGCACTCTGTACAGGTCCTGGCGGGTGGGTTTTCCCACTGTCCTACTGCCGTGGACCGGTGCAGCCCTGCAGCCTCTTGCCTTTGGGGACCAGGCCTCTTGTTTCTCATCTCCTGTCACCGCCTCAGTGCGGGCTCCTCTGTCCCTCCCGGCTACGCTTTCGGCACGGCCATCTCAGCCATCTGTGGTTGGATTTTCTTCAAACTTGTAGCGGGTACACTACACTCACTCCACACTCGGGCCGCTCTCCGTTCCGCTGCCTGGGGGGGAAAAGGGGGGACTCAGAACCCCTTTACTCCCATTAGGCTTGGAGCACACATAGCGTACAGCTTCTCTCCATGCGCCCCCTGGAGGCCTCCTTCCGGTCTAGCCTTCTTAATGTCCCATACTTCTTCCCAAAGTTGTTTTTACAATATCTGTTTGCCTTTTGTGAGAAATCAAAGGGTGTCTCACTTGCTAGTCCCCGGGGATCTCTTGCTCTCAGGTGGCCAGGGCACGGGCATCACCTTTGGATCCAGACCCTGTGAGTGGACCAGTGCGTGAGGATCACCTGGGTGATCTTCAGGGAGTGGGGGTGAGGCAACCGATGGTGAGACGCTGTATCCCCCTTTTCCCGTGCCCATACGCCAACCTATTTTATAGGATTCTCCAATGTCCCAACTTCTCCCCTCCCTTTCTACACAAATACTGGGCCGAGGAAGAGGGCGATTGAGAGTAAATAGGCTAACACTTACATATCCCATTGGACATCTCCCGTTAATCGGGTCAGGCAAAGGCAGGCACTTGGCCTTAATCACATACATCTGATTCCCATTAGCACCCCCCACACGAATGAAAGGCGGAACATAGAGACACACTCTGAGCAAGGTGAGACACGAGAAGGAGCAGATCTTCTGGGGCGGAAGCAACCCTACTAGAGCAGGATGACCGATCAAGGGACCAGAGCGAAGGGTAGGGAAACCCTGAAGTTCCCTGCAGGAGGTTGTTGCCTCTGGGAAACTGTGAAGGAGATGCTGAGAAAGCCAAATCCCAGACAAGAAGAAGTCTGCATTGTGTTTCAAGGATGCCAGCTACCCTCCCGGGTAAACGACAGAGTTGGGGAGACGAGGCCATTCCTGTGGTATCAACCTGAACTCGTGAATCAACGCTGCAGAGACAAGAAAGGAATGCACACAACCGGTGAGTTAGCGAAAGACATGAAAGGCCGGTTTGTGTCAAGGAAAGGTGAAGCCGCAACAGTGTAGCTCACTATTGAAGGTTGCGCGCATGCTGATGAGACGTGAAAGAAAGCAAACCAGTAATGGACTTTTAAGTTACTGATAACTGTGAAGCCAGTGATACAGAGTAGCAGAGTGGTCCGGCGAAAGGAAATAGCCCATTCAAAAGTCATTGCGAAATGTTTGATGTCTTGTTATAAAGCGGCAAAGTGAACAAACTTTGAAATGCGCAATGGTCAAGATTAACCTCGGTGAAAGGGGAAGTTAAAAGGTGATTGCTTTAAGAGGAAGATTTCTTTGAACTTTTCTGATTGTGTTATGGAACTACCAATACCAAGAGACATTGGGGCAAATAACATTAAGGGAGATCTGAAGTGAAAGTCGAAGTGGTTATGCGTAGGTCTATGGTAAAAGCCTTGCACATTTGAAAGTCTTTGACATCAGAGAAAGGACTGAGCCGATTGAGGGAGACCGGAAACATGAAATAAGTTAGGAGAAGGGAACCCCTAAATAATGTGAATGAAGCTTGGAGAAGGGAACCCCTGCAAGTGCCTTGATTACGAGGTCCGAGCTCGGCTGAGGGAGATATACGTTGAATCAGGTACTTTTTGATTGAAATGTCCGAGCCTGACTGAGGGAGACCTACGTGAACTATTGATGCATTGAGAGGTCCGGGTCCGAAAGAGGGAGACTTAGGTGAACTTTTGTTGAACTGTGAAAGAACTTTTGGAAAGCTGGAGTAAGTGACTTTAACTTGAAAGGCCACGTTTTGAACTGCCTTTTTTTGATAAACTGAGCCAGAGTGTATCATCCTGTTTACTGGGGCTGCATTACTCGGCGCTGTCCAACGTAAGGAGGAGAGCAGACTCAGCCACCTTGATTCTTTATGTTATAACACTGACTTTTGTGCGGCTGCCGGTGCAGGGGCGAACCAGGTGAGGCAATGGAGCACCAAAGCATCTGTTTGGCAGGCCCAGTTTGCTGGACACACCATGCAAGTCCGGGAAATAGGATCTGCTGTAATATTGCAGAGACAGCAGCAAAAGGAAGCCATAATATTAGCAATTTCAGTACACACTGCGGGACTGTGCACTCTACGATGCACTCACCGATGGGACATACAACCGTTTAAGAATGTACAGCAGTGATGACTAGAACTTTTCAGCAATATGTCAACTGAACCCCTTTCAAGTATTATCAGACCACTCAACTCTATTATTTTAGATTTTCCTATTGTTTTGTGGCACATATTGAAATTAAATTGTGGTTGTAAGAGAGTCCAGGATTCAGGAGGGAAAGTCAGAGTATAAGAACAACAGCAGCTGTAAATGTAATCACTTGCCACTTTTACATTTGGAGAGCTGCCCTACTAGTCCTTAAAATACAAATGGGTGAGCTAATCTGAGCTAAAAGATAATGGCAACCTAGCTCTCCTCCTCCTGTTAGACCTCTTAGCAGTGTTCAACTTAGTCAGTCACAATATTCTATGCAATCACCTAGCCTCTGCAGCCCATTTGTCAACCAAAGCTATCCAATGGATTAAATCCTTCCTTTCGGATAGAACTACGAGAGATTTCTCACCGTTCTCGGCAGCTGCACCTGCCCAGGTCACCTGCAGAGTACCCCAGGGCTCCTGCGTTTCCCGGACTTCATACAACATATTTACGAAACCCCTATTTGATCGACTTGATGAATTGGGTGTCACCTACACTAATTATGCAGATGACAGCCAAATTCTCATAGACATAACCGGCTACCACGATGTTGACTCTGAATCACTGAAAAAAATCTATCAAACCATCCAGGCCTGGATGGCCCTACATGGGCTATGCCTAAACAATGATAAGATGGAACTCCTTCTCATAGGATCCCAACACCGCCTCAACAAAATATCGAACGCCTTTGATTTATTCAACATAGATGGCAATATTATCAAGGTGCCAAAGGAAGTTAAAACCCTCGGTTTTATCTAGATTAATCTTTAACCTTAACAGGACAGGTCAACGCTAATGCATCCGCAGCAGTTTACACTTCCAAGCTCAATACTGCCTGTAGACCATTCCTATCATCTGACACCTGCCTCACCCTAGTGAGAGCCCTCATATTGTCTAGACTAGACTTTTGCAATGGTTTGTATGTTGGCACTAAGGCCCAGAATATCAACAAACTTCAAGTGATCCAAAACAACGCACTAAGAGCAACTTTGAACATTCCTAAAAAATCCCACATTTCAGCGAACAGACAGACTCACTGGCTACCCATCCTTGAGTGCCTCTAATTTAAAACACTTGCTATGCCACACAAATGCATACATAAACTAGCACCTAAATATCCCACAGACAAATTCACACCCAATCACTTCACTAGACCTACGTGTCCTGCCTACACGCACCGCCTTGCCACACCACGATTCAAGCATCAGAACGCTGGTGGCAGCAGCTTCCCAGTGGTGGCTGCGAAACAGTGGAACAACCTACCAGCAACCTTAAGATCTGAAAGCTCCTACTGGGCCTTCCGCAAGCACCTCAAAACATTCACCCAAGAACTATCTAAATAACCATTATGCTCACCCCTCTCACGATCACTGCATCCTAGACCACACTAGTTACCTCTATTATTTTTCTTTACTCTACTGTGTTAATGACTAGAATCCTCTTGCTTCACTGTAATAACCTGTTACCCGCAACTGTACACACCTTTATCACAAAGTACTGTTTTTATCGCACCAATGTTCAGAATAACTTGACAGTTCATGTTCACCGAGAATTGTATTTTACTGCTTTAACTACCTAATCATTCATGTAACTTTGCAACTATGGCAACTCACACTGCTTGTTGTTTGTCAAGAAAAGCGCCTTGCTGCCTTCGGGCTTGAAGCGCTATACAAATGGCTAAATAAATAAATAAGCATAAATATTTCCTTGTATGTTCAATATGTTGGAACAAAAGAAAAGATTTCCCAAGATTTCTGAGGCCAAATATGACAAAAACAGCATATCCTCTCTTACTCCTACGTCCTGTCTTCTTTCCTCCATACTGATGGGATAACTCGTCCCATTGGGATGGGATCTGATCCTTTTTCACACTGCAATAATACGTTCCCTTTAAATGAATGCACGCAGGACGTGCCCACCCATGTTTACTACGCTCACATGCCAAACTTGCCAGTCCTTTTCACTGCTTGACGGGACTGGACACCTTGTACCTGCTGCAATAGATTTATTTCTTTTTGTCGCTACTTTAGACAAATATTTTTCTTTTGCCGCACGCTAGGCTACCTCACCGTCAAACCCTGCGTATGCCAGTGATAATTGGTTTCTTTCCTGCGTCTGTTGCAGGAGGAAGTTCCCTTCTGTAGATAACCATAGCCTCTGCTTGAGGTGTTTGGTCCTTTCCCACCAGTGGGACTCTTGTTTTCCCTGCGCAGCGCTCAGCTTCAGGGTAGTGCAATGCTGGCTGAGTTGTCGGTAAGACCTCTTTGGTGACTCTCCCCCTGACGGATTAAGGACTTAGTTGGGGCTCGAAGGGTCAGATCTTTGCACCCCACGCAGGTAAGTTCTATTCTTTTACTGGGACCCCGCCCAGGCGATTTCTTTCCAGGGCTCATTTTGGACAGGATGGACCCAGCCGGTCCTTCTAAACCTGCTGGTGATGGGCCAGTGCCATAAAGGCTAGTACCAACCCATGGGTCGAGGGCTCTAGGGAGCTTCTTATCGACCAACCGGTCGAGGGCTCTTTGGGGTCTGTTGGGGTGGCTAACGACCTCCGGGTCGAGGGTCTAACACCAGGCAACCTTTTGAGGGGGCATGAATTACTGGTGGTATCTCCACTGAGGGTACCTCATTACCTTCTGATGTCCGTCTGAGACTCCACAAACTTCTGTCACCGGGCACAACTATGAGGGTCATTAGATAAGTTTGCATAAGGGTGCCACGTTGGCAGACAGTAGCCATCGTGTCCCTACCAAAGCTGCCCACATGCTCAGTCTTATATGGTGGAAAGCCAGGACCACGCTTCGAAATTCAGAATGGTGGTCATCAAGAAGATGGCGGAGAGCAAAGGCTGCTCTTCGAAATCCAAAATGGTGGCCCCAAGATGATAGCATCCTCTGTGCGTGAAAAATCTGAAGCCAAGGACCGCTCTTGGTACATCCTGGGCCACACCAGAAACAGAGATGACGGGGTGGTACCCCGCGTCTTCATCCCCAGGTGAGCTGATGCCCAGACCCACCTCCAAGGGACAAGCATCTCTAATTGGCTTACAGACAACAGTCTCACGTAAGGCATTCATACCAGGGACCGCATGGAACCTGGCACAGTGGAGCATGGCTTATCCTGCACAGCCAGCAACTCCTTTGTCCTCATGTCACTATCAGCCACAGCAGCCGTACTGGGTCCCTGCAGCACAGATCAAAAGGATGCCTGCTTACCCCACAGTAACCCACACTTGGATACCTATGCAGAAGGACATTTTATTTTATAAATTCCAGACTCTCATGAGATCAGAGACAATGGTAGAATATTTCAAGGGGCTAATAAGGGAGCTGATGCCGCAACCAATAGTGCCTTCCGCTCCTGCCCTGCTGGTAGCACCACTCCCGCCGCTGCCGCCTCTGTCCCCTGTAGGTACACAGACCCAGGCTCTGCCGCATCTGAGCCCAATCTCTCTGCTGCTGCCAGCAGTCCCACCTTTAGTGCTGTTTCAACAGCAGTGCAGCCTCAACTTTCTCTGACATTGGAGGCCTCAACTGCAGTTCCCCTTGCAGAGATGGGGCTCCTGTCCTTAAAGACATTTTGATTGAGGACAGACAAAACAATGGTTCTGATACGGAAGAGGAAGTGCCTCGCTCTGTCAAGGCCTTCCACAAATGGATATGTTTGGCCGACTTCTTGGGATACCTCAGCCGGAAGAGCCACAGTCAGATGCTAGCGTTCTCTCGGAGATATTGGCACTCTGCTTATCAAATAGGACAGGGTTACCACTCCAAAAAGATGTCCTCACTGAGTCAGTGAAGCTATGGCAAAACCTCATTCCTTACACCCGACAAACAAAAAGCTGGAGGCCAGATACTGGCCCCTTCCGTTGGAAAATATGTGCCTACCCTCTCAACCACAGCCCCTCTCATCTGTAGTGTTGTCAGCATCATTGTTCACTAATCCGTCTGTCTCTGATGTTGCAGTGTCATCCCCTGCTATTCCGAGCAAGGAAGACTAGCTCATTAAGGCTTATGGGAAGAAATTCTGCTCCAACCCCACCTTACATCTAAGACAAGACAATGCTGATGCCCTGCTAGCAGCGGGTAATCAAAAACTCTGGAGGGAACTGGCAGATTTTCTCCCATACATGACACTTGACAGGCAATAGGCCTTCAAGTTGGGTCTGGCCAAGGCTAAGACAGTAGCTCAAGATCTGCTTGAGTCATCCCTTCATCACATTGACACAGCTAGTCGTGCAATGGCGGTGGGTGCTGACATGCGAAGGGTCGCCTGCATGCACGTTACCAAATTTGCCCAGGAGATATAGGACCACATCCTCGATCTTTTCCACTTCTCCACAGACGAGGAACTCAATAAGCACAACCCCCTGACAGTCCTCACCAAGACTCGCCAGAAGCCCTTTCATCAGTCCTCATTTGCCAGAGACTCAAGGCAGAAGTCCTTTGGCGGCTTTCAGGGCTGCTAGTATAGGAAGGTGAGAAACAGGGCCCATTCCCCTAGTGGTCACAGGGGCAAGCATTCAAGAATCTCCTCCAAAGGGTTCTTCGCTTGCCACTCCAGGACTGCTCCAACCAATACTAAGAAACAATGATTAACATGATCAAGGGCACTGCACGCCTGTCCGCTGCAGGCTATCATTGCATCTGAGCAACTGGTGAAACATCTTGCAGGATCCCTGGATTCGTTCAGTGGTCTCCAAGGGATTCCGCCTCAATCTTGCTTCTCCCCGTCCCCGCCCGTCTTCTGTGTTTTGATCCAGATGGGTTTGACACTCCTTTTACCGTAGATCTGTAAACTGCACAACACGCAGACTGTAGAACATGTTACCCCCCAATGAGAGAGGTCTAGGGTTCTATTCGAGAATCTTCTCGACCCCCAAGAAGGACCTGACTGGCCTGCAGGCGATCCGGGTCTCTCTTCCTTCAACCTCCATCTCGGTAATGAGAGGTTCAAGATGATTACACCAGTTCAGATTCCGAGCTCAGTTCAAAGAATCTATTGGTTATGCGTGGTGGACCTAAAAGATGCCTGCCTGCATGTTCCTATATGGGAGCCACACCTGAAATTCCTCATGGTGTCAGTTGGCAGTAATCATTATCAATATCGGGCCCAACCGTTTGGAGCACCGTGTGGCTTCAACAAGCTGAGCACTGTGGCCAGCACGTTACTGATCAGGGGGATCCACGTATACCTCTACCTGGATAAGTGGCTTGTCTGGGCTTTGTCCAGCCAGGAGGCCTTGGATGTGACCAACATCATGTTGTGTACCCTGTTCAATCTGGGGGTTTCAGTCAACTTTGGTAAGATCTCACTCACCCCAGCCGAGAAGCTTACCTTCCTAGGGTTTGTGTGGGATTGGAGGCTGGGCAATATTTTGCCTTCACCCCACCGCATGTTGGATATTCATCTCACAGCTGTGCGTTTTCTTTGCAGGACAATAACTATGGAATGGCGGTCACCTTCACAAAATGCACTCTTTAATCTACATGATCCCAGTACTTCATAGTTTTACCACAATCCTTAACCACTATTAACCACTATTAACTCCACCCTCTGCGAGTTAGCTTACCCACCTTTGCACCTTCGAGCAGCAGTTGTATCTGCATATGAGGCACTAACATACCAAGCTAATTCTAAGATAAGGCACCTTTTGACTCATTCAGATACCTTAGTAGTTGATTGGGCCTTTTATTGCACTAATCCTACAAGTAATTTGCACTGGCATTCGGACTAGCTCACTCCAGCCTTCAGTTCTAATCATATGCATGGTATTTTCTATACCCATTGTCTTACACACACAGGATAAGCACTGCTGAGGACACCCTCTTGGGCACCTCCTAGCTACTACCGATTAATCTTCTTGATAACATGCGCACACAGGACTGGTACTGCTGAGGAGACCCTCAAGAGGGCCTTGCAGCTTCTACAGAGTCATCTTCATGATTACATGCAATGTGAGACAGACATGGTATCAAGTAGTGAGACATAGCCACTAGAGATATAGTTGAAAAGCGTTTATTCAAATTGTTAGGATGGATAAAATGCCTAATTTTCACTAACTCCCCTCAACTTCCCTCAACTGATGTATCTAAGGCCAGTCTGTGTCTAAAAGTCCAAAGTAAAACACTGTCTGTGTCACAACCTATACCCGCCCTACTCCTATTACTAACAATGTGCTGGAAAGTCAAGAGAAATATGTGGTCCAAAATCATAAGATGAAGTCTCTTAGGAACTTCTTAGCAAGCTCCCTTCCCCAATTTTCAAACACTCTGTACATAAAGTTCTGCAAGGCTCCAAGATTCTTCTGCAAAGAAATGTCACAGTGCCTGTCACTTTACAGTTAATAATATCCTGCGGCTTGGCTTTCTCCAGAATAAAACATCCAACTGGTTTCTTAGGCCTTTCTTGCCTGGATCAGAAAACAGTCTTCTATTTTTTTTATTTGTTTTATCTATTGCCTTTATATGATTAAACATGAAAGCAAAACCTTTTCAACATTTACAACTAAATTCTGCTTAAACAGAAACAAATCCAATAGCATATAGATAATGTATCCATCAGCAACAACATAAGAGGTGCTTATTTATCTGCTTGAATATTAAGATAAGCAGTTTAGTAAGTTCCAGTTATTGGAACTTTGTCTTCGTCTAGCAAGCAGTATTTGCCACCATTCATCAATAGATCTAGAGTCATACTTAGTTATCATTTCTTCCATAAGTTTCAATCTCAGATCCTGTGTCCCCAAAAAGTTCATTACCAAATGCTTTAGTGATTCCATCATAGATTCTTCTTGACATAATCCACATGACGAGGATCCTGGTGGGACTTCTATAAATCTCAGTATTTCTCTGGTGGGGAAAAGATTCAAACGAAATCTCATGAACTGCTCTCTGTGATACCAATTTGGAAAAAGTTGAAGATATTTTGGTAAGGAGTTTAGATGTCTTGATTCTTGTAAGGGTCAGATATTACAGCTTGCCAGATAGCTTTCCATTCCAGGAGGGTGGTCTCTGTTGTCCCTTGTAAAGAATGTTTAAGTACCACAAAACCTCCCTTTGGCCAGTCTTTGATACACGTCTCATAGAGTGCAAGCGATGTCCATGTTACTATGGCCTTTAATGATATTAGACCCAGTACCATACATATTGACTGAATTGTAGTACTTTTTGCAAGATTAGGTACTTTCTTCCAAAAGATGCCTTCAATCTTTGGCCAGTTCTCTGCCCCGAAGGTAAAAGAGGTTTCTGCTCTGCATGTTAAGCTGGGCATCACCTTCATCCTATAAAAGGAAATCGGGGAGATCATCAAGAATATGCAAAATCTCTGAAGCAGGATTCTGCTTTGCCCTGCTAAGATATTTGCTATTTGCTTTCCTTCTCAGAGATTCTTATCTCGTGGCGTCGCTTTTGCTGGTGTTTAAGCAAACACCAAGGTAGGTAAAAGACTTCACTGCTGGAATTTTCTCCCCCAGCAGGTACCAAGCCTTGGGTTTTTTCCGTCTATATCCCGAAGTGTCACCGAAAAGCCTTATCCTTGATTTTTTGGGATTTATTATGAGTTCATTTGAATTTACATAAATTTGTAGGGCATCCAGTTGTCTTTGAAGGCCAAATGGCGTTTGGTCCACCAGGGCGATATCATCAGCATATAATAATCGCCCTACCTCCATACATGCAATTTTTGGTGGAAAGCATTGAGTCTCTTCAAAAGCTTGATATATATCGGATATGAACAGGTTGAACAGCTCAGGATCCAGCGGGCAACCTTGCTTTAGCCCCATGTTTGTTGGAATTTCCCTCGTTACTGACCCCGAGCCATTCATCCTCACTCTCGCGATTGTCTCTTAGTAAAGATCTTGAATTGGTGCCAAAAGTTCATCAGGACAGCCCCACAGTCTAAGTTGGTTCCATAACTTAGGACGTGAGACTGTATCAAAGACCTGCGTTAGAGCTATAAATGTAATAAAGAATTTTGTCTCTTTCCTCCTTCCAACTCATGCCTTCAGGGTGTTTATATAAAGATATTAAGAGATGTTCTGATACCTTTTACAAATACAGCTTGCCATTTGTCCCTGTGGCCAAATGTAACAGTCCACTTCACCACAAGCTTCAAGATCAGTGTTGCAAAAACTTTCCGGCGACATCCAGCAACGCAATTGGCCGGTAATTTCTTGGGTTCGACCTTTCTCATTTCTTATAGATAGGAATTATCACTGATGACTTCCATGATGCGAGAATCCTTTGTGATTTAACAATGTGCTCAAATAAAATGAGCAAAAACATGGACCATTGATGTATATCTTGTTTTAACATCACGTTAGTCATCCCGTCGGGTCCAGGGCTCGCAAGTTGCTGGATTTTTTAATAATCTCATATACAGACTGCAAATATATATTCAGATTCTTCCACTTTTTACTTTTCGATAGAGTCCATGCCGGATCCCTTTGGTCTAAATCATGGAACTTGGCGAAGTGGTCCATCCATGTCATCGCTGAGGTGGGGTTCAGCAACAGGGCTTGCTGTGGAGTATCTAGCCAATTAATGGTTGCCCAAATTTTAGCCGTGTTGCAAGTTCAGATCTTTCAGAGCATTTCTTCCATGTCTTTTTGTAGAAGGGTTTTTTTAAATACAATTTCAGCCAATTCCGGTACTGCTGCCTTAATTTATGAATTGACACCCTGGCCTTAATCGAGTGCTCTTTTTTAGACTGAGAATTTTAGGATTCAAGATCTTCTTTTCATCCCTGGCCATTACGTCATAGACGTGGCGGTGACACATCTGTGGTCGGTTCACGGTCTCCTTCCTAATTTCAAAGGCATTGAATAGACATGAATAATCCAATCTCTGCTCAGGCCCATTGGTTCTTAGATGGAATATTGCCAACTTTACTTTTCAAAAACGCCTGCGATTTTCTGTGCATCAATCTTCAGTCTATTCCTGCCAGGGGTGACTCCCAGTTCTTTAAGGTACATTTCTGTCTTAAGCTGCTTGACAGGGCCACAAGTCATACTTAGTAGTTTGTGGTCACTTGTGGGCGTGGTTGTTACTATCATAGTTTGTACTGCGATAATCATATTCCGTGATATACACATATAATCAAGGATGTGGCCCACTTGGTTCCCCTTTCTTGTTATTTGTATTTGTATTTTATTTATATTCATATAGCGTTTTTACCAAAGCGCTTCACAAGGAGAACATGAACAGTACATTAATATCAGTATAGTCAATTGTGTTCACAATTAGCCAATAGGAATCAGACAGGAGACTGTATTAGGTAACATTTTAGGGGGGAGCAAAACAGAGAGTAAGAGGTGATGGATCGGAGGGATAATGGAAGAAGGTTCCAGTGGAGAGGAGCCAACAGCTGAAAAGATCGAAAACAAAATTTTGCACAGGGGGTAAGAAGAGACCAGCAGAGCGGTGGGGACGAGACAGAGAGTAAAATGATTGAAGAGAGGCAAGATAATCACGGGCAAGGCCATATAAAGATTTGAATACTAGACAAAGGAAATAGAATTTCAAATGAGAGTGAAAGGAAAGCCATCGAAGGGAGTCAAGAGAAGAGGAAATAGAGTCACGATAGTATAATAAGCAAAGCGAGCTGATAGAAGAATGATACATTGATTTGAGTGGCGCTAGGCGAGAGCGAGGGAGGCCAAAGAGTAGAACAGAGCAGTAGAAAAGTCGATAAAAAATTAGAGAAGAGACCAAGAGTTTAGGGGCATGAAACGTGAGAATGGGATACATTTTGCAAATATTAAAAAGGTGATAACGACAAGCACGAGAGGTAAGTGAGATGTGATGACTAAAGGAGAAGTTAGAGTCAAGATAGAGATCAAGATTACGGGCAGTAGGGGAGATCAACAGGGTAGAGGGCGGAAAGATAATGAAGGGAGGAGGAGAAGGAGGAGGAAGAGTAGTAGCAGGAAAGAAAAGAACTTCTGTTTTTCCAGTATTTAAGGTGAGAAAATTAGAAGTCATCCATGATTCGATGGCAGTAAGACAGGAAGAGAGTGGCATGGATGTCAGGTGTGAAATATGAAAAAGAAAGAAAGAGCTTGGTGTCATCTGCATAGAAGTAATGCAACACTCCAAAAGAAGAGATAACAGGGGCAAGAAAAGAGGTATATAAAGAAAAAAGAAAAGGACAGAGAAAAGACCCTTGAGGAACTCCATGATCAAGAGGAAAGGGAGGAGAAGTGTTGCCGCCCAAGGATATGGAAAATATGCGGTTAGATAGATAGGAAGAGAACCAGGAAAGGACAGAACCGTGAAAACCAAGTGAAGAAAGTGAGTCGAGAAGCAAGGAATGATCCACTGTGTCAAAGGCACCCGAGAGGTCAAGAAGAATAAGTACTGAAGAGTGTTTTGATTAGTGAGCAGTAAGAAGAGAATTAAGCACTGAAGTCAAAGCAGTTTCTGTGGAGTGACATAGACGAAAACCAGATTGAGTAGGGGGAAGAAGAGATAGATCTGAAACAAAAGATGACATTTGTGAGTAGACAATATGTTCCAAGAGCTTAGATAGAAAAGGTAAAAGAGAAAAAATGGCGGAAATTGGAGGCAAGAGAAGGATTAGCCATGGGTTTCTTAAGAATAGGTATGATAATAGGACTCCCTGGACGTTTCCATTTATTAGTACCTGGCGAGAGTCAAGCAGAATGCAACAAGCATTCTGATTGGCTCTCGCTGGGTCCTTACCCGGAGGAGAATCCTTCGATTCTCGGCCGGGATTCCAGCCGCCTTGTCCTCGGCGGGGGGCGTGGCAGCCCCTCAGCCAATGAGGAGGCTCGAAGCGGGGCCATCCCCGTTCCAAGCCTCCCCACGGCTGAGAGGCTGCCTTCACCCCTGCCGGGGACTCAGGTAAGCTTTTTCTTTTTTTTGTTTTCTTCCCTCCCTCCCCCCTCCCTGCGCTCCCTCCCCACCCCACTTACCTTTTTGCTCCTTGCGTCCCCGCTGGGGAACGATAGCAGGCTCCAGCAGTGTGGAGACTCAGAGCGGGCCATCCCCGCTCCGTGCTTCCACACGGCTGGAGGCTTCCATCGTCCCCCAGCGGGGACGCAGGTGCGTTTTTTTTCGTTTTTTTTTTTCTTCCGCCCTCCTAACCCCACTTACCTTCAGCTTCTTTTTTTTCTTTTTTTTTTCGGGAGCAGACACGCTGGGTACACTTGTGTTCCCAGCATGTCCACTCCCGATGGTCGCCATGGAAAGGGAAAACGGACTCCGTTTTCCTTTTCCATGGCGGTCATTTTCTTGGTCGTTTCTTTTTTTTCTTTTTTCTATCCCGAAACGCTGCAGCGTTTCGGGACAGAAAAAAATGCTTTTAGTGCCCCGGTCACGCACATAATGCGGCCCGGGGTACTAAGAGCAATATGACCCTTGCGGCAGGGGCATTACCGACTCAGGTAATGCCCCGGGGCCTTCGTTAATGCCCTTGCTTCGCTCGGGCCTATAACTTTGGGCCCCAGGGCATTATCTGAGTCGGTAATGCCCCCGCCACTCAGGGGCATATTGCTTAAAAATGACTATCTCCGTAGGACTGAGAGTTTTTATCAAGGTCAATCCCCTTCTTTCTGCTGCTAATGTTATCAGGGAGTCAGCCTCGATTAATAGTCTGTTAGTGTCCAGGCAGATGTAATTTAAGTCGCCACACAAGATAAACCACAGATCTTTCCATTTAGCTCTTTGAGTGTCAATCAAATCTGCCACGCAGTCTGTGAAGTTTAAACAATCCACACTTGCAGGATTCCAATATAAGATTTTCTCAACCCTTTCCTTACCTGCAATTACCCTGGCCACCAGTAGTTGTATGTATGGATTAGGTGAAAGTTCGTTCAAAACGGCAAACTGCAGCCGTTGCTGTATTGCTACCATATGACCTGACATTGGTCTTCCTTTCGGGCCTTTCAAGGCTGGATTTAGATAAACTATGTAACCGTCCAAGATGGGCAGTTCTCAGAACCATGTCTCCTGGAGACATATGATATTGTGTTTCCCAATTTTAAGATCCCCTGAGGCAAACAAGTGGGAGAACCCCCTGGTGTTCCAGCTTGCCAATGTCCAGGTTTTGTCCTATGAGTGGCAGTAACACTATGTGGACTTGATCTTCACCACCAATAGGCCAGCCAGCCATTTCCAGTTTTCCTCAGTTCCCTCATTTTCCTTTAGTTATTTGAATTTGGGTTTCGATTGATCCCCCCTCATTCCCAGGGCATTCCAATTGGGAGATCTGTGTGTATTTGGACCCCTTTCTTTCACCTGAACCCTTTCGTACCTGCACGGGCCAGGTTGAAGCGGTTTCCCTCTTGATCTTGGCGATGTTATTTTGCATTCTCTTCTTTGCAGTCTCGGTTCAGTAAGGTCAAATCCCAAGGGTCTCATGCGATGAGCTTCGTCTTTTAGGAGTTGCCTGATCAATGGTGTTGATGAATAGAGGATCACTCTATCCGTTCTATCTTCCTCTAAGAATTCCACTATGACCAAGTCATCTGATGCCAGTAATCTTAGACTAGGAATATGGTGAAATAGTCTAATCACGTTAGCTCTATTAGTACCCGGCGAGAGTCAAGTAGAATGCAACACGCATTCTGATTGGCTCTCGCCGGGTCCTTACCTGGCCGAGAATCCTTCGATTCTCGGCCGGGATTCCAGCCGCCTTGTCCTCAGCGGGGGGCGTGGCAGCCCCTCAGCCAATGAGGAGGCTGGAAGCGGGGCCATCCCCGCTCCGAGCCTCCCTGCAGCTGAGAGGCTGCCTTCATCCCCCGCCGGGGACTCGGGTAAGGCTTTTTTTTCTTCCCTTTCCTCCTTCTTCCCCCCATCCCCACTTACCTTCTTGTTCCTGCTTCCCCGGCGAGGGACGAGGGAAGCCTCCAGCCGCGTGGAGACTCAGAGTGGGGCCATCCCCGCTCTGCGCCTCCGCACGGCTGGAGGCTTCCCTCGTCTCATGCCGGGGACACAGGTACACTTTTTTTTAAAAACAATTTTTTTTTTTTTTGGTTTTATTCCAGTCCCACTCCTGCCCTCCCAAACCCACTTACCTTCTTTTTGATCCTTTTTCGGGAGTGGACGCGCTAGGAACACTTGTGCTCCCAGCGTGTCTCTTCCCGATGTCTGCCATGGAAAGAGAAAACGGATTCCGTTTTCCCTTTCCATGGCGGCCATTTTCTTGGTCGTTTCTTTTTTTTTTTCTGTCCCAAAACGCTGCAGCTTTAGTGCCCCGGTCTCGCACATAATGCGGGCCGGGGTACTAATAGCAATATGACCCTCGCTGCGGGGGCATTACCTGAGCCGGTAATGCCCCGCCGCTCGGGTCCTATTGCTTAATTCATTATCAAACCGTCATCAGCAGGTAGGATTCTTTCTGATAATAAACCATCTTGAAGGTTGAGATTTACTCTTCTTTTACTCTCACCCTGATCGATTCTAACATGGTGTTTTTTTGTATAACTGTTTCCCTTGGCATTCTCACCATGACTTGTTCTCATTTTCAGTGCCAGTAGTTTCAAAGGAGATGTTATATATTCTACCTCTTGCTCTGAGTGAAGGTTTTCCTCCATCGCATGGGAGGTCACTGTATGATCACTTTGTTCTTCATTGTTTAATGACCTACTCGGTGTACTCAACTCCCCCTCCATTGTTTTTCCTCTTTCTTTTGTGGTAATTAGAGTGTTAGACGATGGGGTGGCATTGGCCTCCAAAGTTTGAGATCTCCTTCCTATCCTGTTTTCTCTTGTGGAATTTCTCGGGTATGGGTTATTGTCTGGTTCTGGTGAGTTATCCTTCATGTTACGATTAGGGACATTGTTAGTCCGCCGAGGGTGATCCGTCATGGCCTTCCCTGGAAGTATCACCTCATCATCATGCAAACTCACACAGGAGTTTCTTCGCTGTACCGGCCATTCCAACAATCCGGTTCAAGCTTATGCTCCTTGGCGTCCCTTTGTTGTCAAGCACTTCGGCCCTAATGGCCTCTTATACCAATCGGTTTCTGATTTAACTTCAGGGATACTTCATGGTCTAGTAGATCTGGTTCGTCAATAGAGTGGTTACACTCCTGAGTTTCGTTTTCATTATTGGAGACTTGATCAGATACTGATTAAGTCGATAAATCCAACAAATCAATTCTATCAGTTTCACCTTTCTCATCCTCGCTGTCAACTGAATCTTTTGCGCTGAGGTGTACTTTGTTTATTTTTCGTTGGCATTTTCCAAGGAGGACCACTTGCTCCGAACGTTCTTTGATGTTTCTGAGTGGTTGGCAAAGTAATATTTTTGATGAAAGTCCGGCTTCCATTCGATTTCGGCTTTGGAACAGGTGGCAGATTCTTCGTTTTTGTCATTGGATTTTTCTTACCCATGGTTGATCTTCTCTTAAATTCGTTCTCATTGCGTTGTTTTTTCCCTAAACTGGTAGCTTTATTTAACTTTTCTTTTTGATTTATTTTAGCCTTTGCCAAAATTGCACATAACTTCTGTGCAGATTTAGTCACCATCCCAGAGTCATTGCTCTATGTCATTTGGCAGGGCAAACAGCCCTTTATCAACAGTTTGGATAACAACATCCTGTGTCCAACACCTGAACCACGGCTCTCGGTTTAGCCCTTCTCTTTCCACATCATCTGTCTGTTGTACTAGAATCCCCGGTTGAGAGCTAGTTGTAATTCCGTCCCTGTTCAATGATGGAGGATTCCTATCCCCCTGGTTACCTTCCAAGGTTATGTGAGAGTCCCCACAGAACACCTCCGTGACCAGCTGGGTCATCTCGGGAAAACCAGGGTTTAGAGCCGATGGTTCAGGAAAATGCAAATCCATCTTGTCAAAAGCTCTTGACACTCTCCTATTTAGTTTCTCCTGGATTATAGGGTCTAATATAGTATGTAATAGACTGGCGACTTTTGCTGTACTGTTTCCCAAGTTTTCCTGTGACGAAACCCTCCACAAATACCATTTTGGAATGTAACATTGCCAGCATGGTAGTTTGGTCCTTGAGTTTATGGCTGTTAAAGTAGAGATTGTTATAAAATCCATGTCCCTGCTATTCTCCACTTGCAACTTTGTTTGGTTATTGCCTTGAGCGTCATTCTGAGTTTGGGTGGTAATTGACTGTGTTTTCTCCACCCCCCCCATCAGTCTGATCTTCCCCTGAATCCACTCTCCCTCTTTTATGTGGCCCATTTTGATTTATTTGGCTTGCCGTGGCGAGGGTAGAGTGGTTAAACGCCAGAGAATTTTTCTGTCTTACTGTCAAATCCTCAAACTCCAGGTGATGGCTTGAATTGATCCCGTTTTTGGATTGTAACATTCGTAAATTCAGGTTAGCTGGGTTACTGGAATTGTTTCTTGTAGGACAAACGCCCACTTGTTCTACTGCCCAGGTACTTCCCAATAGTAACTGATCAGGAATCTCACAGGAAACATTGCCTTTACCTGACTTGGCTGGTGTTGATATCCGTAATGGATTGCGATAAAAAAAACGATGTCCATTAAAGTCATCTTTGTTGGCTAACCCCGAGGGTAACCATATGTTCCGTTGTGATTGATGAAAGGTATGATTATTCACCAACGGCTTTCCTCCATCTATATCAGGCCGCCCGGCACTTCCCACATTCTTATAGAGGTAGCCCTCTCTTTCAGCGCTTTGCTGGGTATTGGAGAATAAACCCCAGTGTAAATCTTGCTTTGGACAAGTTGTATGGGGGCCGTTATCTGTGGAGCAGACTTCACGCTGCTCCTTACACTCTGTTTCACAGTCGATGATGTAGGAGTGTCATACTCCCCAGCCACGCTCCCCTGTAACTGAACAGAGCCCAAAGTCAAAGTAGCAATATGTGCGATGCCAGTCACTGTGCTTGTTCCCATATCCGTGTGCCCCAACCTGATTTCGGGTCGCGCCTGAGAGCCAACCAATAAAGTTTACTTCGTTCTAACCTCTGCGCCAATACCCAATAACTGAATGCAAAATCAAAATATTAAACTCACATTTACGAATCGGCAATAGATATTGTTTAATTTCTAAACTCCCGGCATATTTAAGGGACACCTCTTACAGATCTTGGAAAATTTCTAATGGGAGAATTACTATATTCTTGTGACACTTGATGTTAAGGCCCTGTACACCTCAATGCAACATGACATGGCATTAAGAACGTTGAATTATACATATTTAAAATGATCAGCTTCATACCTTTTGCATATAATGATGAGAAAGGATATGTTAAAGTAACAATATTTTTTTGTTTAATGGTAGGAATCATCCCACACGCTTCCCTCCTAGAAACCAGTATCCATTAGGACGTTATTACAGAGCCAGCAATTATTGCAAAGCTGCACTATCAATTTGCCACCTTGTGCAGAACTGACTGTTTTGCAAACAGGACCGATTTCTACCTGCATCTTTACCATTTGCAATTGGAATATCACATGAAACCATTAGGGCCAATCCAAGACACCAGCTTAGCCTTGACAAAGACAGAGTCGAAACACGTGTTGGTGAAGTGTTTTATCGAGCATTCAAGAATAAATCCTTTGTTATATTGACTCAGCATATGATTAATTCATTTATAACCTTAAGGCTAGCGCAATCAACTAGAACCAACCTATCAGTATCTCATTCATTTTTTGGGGGTTGGGAGTAGAACCTCAGGTTTCTAGCTGTGCAGCTCGCCTACCTATCTGCCAGGACCAGAGCGCACTAGTAGATTGGTTCTACTCACTCACTTATGAAATGAAATTGACACTAGTGACACTGTACCTGTCAAAAGCAGATCCTACAGGATGTCAGACAGTGTAAAGAACCACACCCAGGCAGAAGTCGCCAAGATGTTGGATTTGGGTGTAATTGAACCTTCAACCAGTCCATGGTCCAATCCTGTGGTCCTTGTTCCTGAGACAAGTTCCCAGGCA
This sequence comes from Ambystoma mexicanum, assembly GCF_040938575.1. NCBI lineage: Eukaryota > Metazoa > Chordata > Amphibia > Caudata > Ambystomatidae > Ambystoma > Ambystoma mexicanum. The sequence continues at coordinate 1,285,785,644 of NC_090934.1, forward strand.
GGTACCAGATATTGGAGGTTCTGTGTGGACTAAAGAGGAGTCAATGCGATCACCAAGACTGATGCTGACCCATTACCCTGGGCTGATGTGCTTGTGGACAACATGGGTACTGCCAAGTTTGTAAGTACATTTGACCTCACATCACGCTATTGGTAAATAGCTCTGACTGATCAGGCCAAGGAGAAAACTGTAACGCTCACCTGACTCCCACGGAGGCGCTGGTCTAGTCTGGGTTGCTGTGGCCTCTTCGAGCGTGATGCGCAGAACTCGGAACACCGACTGAACAGGACCCTCAAATCTTGCTCGTCTGGCCCGTAGGAATATCCTTCTGCAGATGAGAAAGGGGATTAACAGTGTGCAGAATAGTGTGCTTGCTCCCCCTTCCCCCCTTCGTTCTTCTCTAACTTCCTCCGAAATCCCCGGTTGAAGCTCACCTTATGGTTTGAAAGGATGAACTCTCCATCCTGCTTCTGGTGCAGGGGCGCGTGTTTGTCCAGTTACTTCACTGGTTTTCAGAATGGCGCTGGCAAAATCCACTTGACTTTTCTGAGTGGAACGCCGTAAGTATGAAGATTACAAAAGTTCAAGTGTTGAGCCTCCTTTTCTGTTGCCTTCCTAACCTGTGATCTGTCCTTTATTTCAGGTGCAGAATGAAGGCGATGCGTTGAGGGATTGAATTGCCGATGGTAAACTCAGGTGAGTTAGCGATGGGGGCGACCCCTCTTAATGTCTTTATATTCCTCCAGTAATGTCTTTTGTCCTTTCCCCATAGGGGCCGGGGTGCGGTACCTGCCAACGAAGCGGCGCCAACCCGAAATGAGGATTGGTCCACCAACAGAAGACTGGAAAGTGTTATGGCGGAAAATTAGGCTTTCCTCTTGTGTTCCTTCTGCTCACCTTTTGTCTCTTCTTCTCTCCCCTAGGCGCAGAGATGTGGCGACCGGAGCAGACAGTCGCGGTAAAGCCAGAAGAACTCCCTTGGACAGGTGAGTGAAGCGCTGCAGCGAGCAACGCAGTGCTTTTAAATGAAAGTCTTTTCTCAGGAACCCTGGCGTGAAGGTTCCGGATGCAGGTAAGAAGTTTGATAAAATTCTTGGTTTTCACCTTTCTCTTCTCTTCTTTCCTTACAGGTGTTCCAGGATCGAGGCGGGCGTGGCTGGAGACCAGATGCAGGAGCAGACACGGTGAGCGTTCAGCAGCTTGGATGCAGAACAACGCGAAGCGTGAGCTACTGTCTGGGCGTGGCTTAAATAGCCCCCAAAGTAGTTCCAGGTAAGTATCCTTCCCTGGCCACGCCCGAGTGGCAAAATAGTCCCAATGAAAAAATAGACCCTTTCAGGTCCCAGGGAAGCCTGAATCTTGCAGCATGGTCTGCATCAGGTAAGTGCACCAAACACCTTCCTTTATGAGCCTGGCACCTATGGCGCCAGGACTGATGTCCAACATGAGCCTGGCGCCAACGGCGCCAGGACAGAGTCCAAAGAGCCCCTATAAGGGGCTGCTGGGCTTTTACCCAGGGGCATGATGCCTGCTCCCGGGGGTGCTGGGCCTGGCCTGGTGCTCCGGGGGTAGGCATCATGACAAAAACAGCGTTCTCAACCTCTGAAGAGCTCTACCAGTTTAGAGACATTCTTTGGGTTGAAGAATGCCCCTGCCACCTCACAAAGGCTAGTCAATCATGCCCTTTGTGGACTAGAGGCTTTCTCTTTGACCGATCTAGATGACATTGCAGTCTAAAATTCGACTTGGGAAGAGCATTTGACTCATTTGGATAAGGGGTTGCAATCCATGAAAAGGATCAACCTCAGTATCAAGGCCACCAAGTGCCAGATAGCCGGGAGAAGGTCGCTTACCATGTTCATGAGGTAGGAGGGGGTCAAATCCAACCTCTCCCTAGGAAGGTGCCTGATATTCATGACTGGGAGACTCCCACAACTCAAACCAAGGTGAGAGCTTTTTTGGGCCTCACTGGGTACTACAGAAACATCATGGCAGACTAAGGCACCATAGATGCCTCTCATACCACTCTGACATCACCCAAGCAACCTAGAAAGGTTCCTTGGACTAAAGACTTTCAGAGGGCCTTGGGTGGCTTGAAGGCATGTCTGTGCAGGGCACCTGTGTTTTGTGCTCTTGGCTACAGCCAACCCTTTATTGTATAAACTGATAAAAAACAATTTCCCTTCGATTTGTGGTCTTATGTCATTCTTTTCAGCTAATTTCTAATTATGTATGCACTATGACAATGTTAATCAATTACTAGGCATTCATCTCCAGCCATTGACAGTGGACTGATTGTCTGAGTCACCTTGGATTACTGGAGACTTTCTACTGTATCTACGTGTGCATTGGAAAAACAACAAAGGTATTTGCCTCTGCAGCAAGGACTAAGCCAGAGGACTATTGAGAGACAATAGTAACTTTGTTAAAGTTAACTAATTGTATCTATCTTCTTGTTCCTTTGTATAGTTTGCATGAGGCCATGCCCCCTTCCCAAAACACACTACTTAAACGGCGGGCGCGCGCATCTGTGCGCCCGCATCCAGCTGAGTACTCCGGACGAGTAGTGTTAGCTGTTTGAGGTGCAGGGGTGAGCGGGTAGGGTAGAATCATCTTGGCCCAGGAAATAAGGTACTTAAGAAATGTATCAGCATTTTACCAGTTGGACTAGCAGGGTTAATAGTGACCCTTAGCCTGAGCAGTTTCGAAATTGTCTTAACTTGTAACTTGTCTTTTTTTACCACCCCCTTCTCTGTACCCCCTCTCCCTCGCCTCTCCCGCTCCTCCTTCTCCCATCTTCCCTCCCCCTTTCCACTTACCTGTAGAGTGTCTCGCACAAAACCATCTGTAGGATGGGCCCGAAATTACGCTCCCCAAATTTGAAAAGAAAAAAACGGGCTAGGAGTGAGTCACCCATCAGCTCCCCCAAATCTCTCATTAGCGGCCAGAAGAAAAAAAGAGGTACAGGGTTGTGAAGTATAAAGACCCAGACAAATGAAAAAGCGACAATGGAACATCCCAAAATTTCAGACAAAAAGAGATATGGTAAAAGAGACACTAAATGAGGAAAAATCATCATTGCCCAGTAATAGATCTATGACTGACAATATCTCTCTCCTGAATTTATGCCACGATTTCAGGAGGCATTCAATAGGCAATATAGTTGCATTAGGAATGCCATTAGAGCTGAAAAAAGTATTAAGCAAATGGTGAATATGGATAATGTTATTGGAACAAACCTGTATGGGACACCAGACCTAAAGGCACATATAAAAATACTCTGAATATGGGAGGCAAACTTGAAGCAATTGCAACAACATTGGACATTGTATTCGACATTTGCTCTAGCCTTATGAATGAGCAGTGAGATATTAAGGACTTAATGATAAAAATGGCTGAAAGTATCCAAACCAAAAGCCAAAGGGTTGATGAGTGTGCTATAGAAAATGAGGGATTAATGGGGGGAAGGGGTGTATGGATAATCTGAGTGAGCTATGCCTTGTTATTGCAGAAGAGGAATGTGCAGCTTTGAATGGAATAGAAATAAATGAAATTGAGATAAATGAAGTACAAACTACTAATGAGAATACTGAGAACCTAGATACAAACTCAGAGGGTGAAGCATGCACATGCATTTTCGAATAAAAGGAGCACCCGCCGTAAACGGAATAATAAAAAAGGTGCCAAAAAAAGGCAAATCTGGAAGAACAAGCAAGAATAAAAAAGTTAGAAAGAATAGTACATCACTGGCTGAGACCGAAAATGTTGCTGTTATATGTGTAACCAAGGGCAATAGATTTGAATTAAGTGCGGTCACCAAGGAAAAAGATGAAGTAAGGAAAACCATAAATAAAGATGGTAGATTGATGGAAGAATGGTTAAAAGGGGGGGAGAGGGCAATTAACATCAACGCAGCCTCGCCAATATTACCAAGTGTGGACAATTTAGAAAAGGAGGAAAGGGGAGAACTGGGAGGTATTTAAACCTACCCATTAACAAGGTGGTAGGATCTCTTACCACTAGGGAAAAGGATATATTTATGGGTGAAATGGAGAGACTGGCTATGTGTAACAACAATAAGGATTATATTGAGAATCCCTTGGGCACATTCGTAAACTGTGAAGGCATGGTATTAAACCCAGGCAAGTGCATCAAAATAATAGAGATGACTACCTCTGAGGATAGTTCCTACCTAAATCGAACATGACTCCTAGAATGCCTACATAGGGTTCCACAACTTGATTGTATAACAATGACAGACATCAAAAAGGTGACACTACCTGAATATAGTTTATTACCCAAATTGTTTGTTTACAATTGTTCGAATGACACAATTGCTCGAATAATAGGGGTCCTAATTGACCTTCTGCACAATTGACCGTATGGTCATTTTAATATATATTATGGGTTGGGTTGGGGTAATAATAATATAAGGGAATTGGGAGGGGGGTTGGGGTGGAGGTTGGATTGAGTGGGGGGCTGCGGGGGGTTTCCCGCCGCATATATATCCTAATTGACTGTTTAAATTCGGTCAATTGTGCAGAAGGTCAATTGTTATTCGAACAATTGACATTCGACCAATTCGTATACAACCGAATATAGTAGTTGGGAAAATTGTGCAATTGTCCAATTTGTGACGCATGACATAGTGGAACTTATTATTGAACATTCAGAAGCGCTATGGGAAAATGGTTACAAAATCATAATCTGCAATAAAATTATTAATAGTGATCCCAAAAAGGGTAAAGTAAGTAAACGTAGTTCGAACAAAAATCAAAGTTTGAATCTAAAAGAAGAATACATAGGTGGATCCCAGATAGGGACTATTTTGAGGAATGTTGAGAGACAGAAACAGGTCATAAGCCTGTTGTCATCTCTTAGAATACCAGAGGGTTCCGCTCTTTTCTATATAAAGACGGAAAAAGTAATGTGTAGAATTGCGCTGTATTTGCCTTTCAAGAGACATGGGTAAGTGGAACCATCATGATTGATGGATTTAACATTTTGATAAAGCCGGCACTTGGCAATAAAATTGGATGGCTGGAGGGGGGACTTTGTATAGGTGCCAAATGCCCAGTGACAATTGGAGAGTATAATAAATGGGGCTGTTCACCCTTTGTTATATGTGCAATCATGGGTAATGTGGGCATGCTCAAAGATTTACTTTTGATAAATGTATACTCACGCCCGGGGCGGTAAATGTTGAGTCAGTGGCAAAGGTGATAATGGACACTATTGATGGCTGGATGTTGGAATCTACCAAATCTGAAATTATGGTAGTGGGTGATTTTAATGCCTATTGTGAAGAGGCCACCGGTATTATGGAAAAATGTAATGAATTATGTGGTGAATTTGAGGTAGTGCCCCCCTGATCTTGGAAAAAGTGGAAAAGGACATAATTCCTCTCTACAAGTAATTAATCAGATCTGATCGGTAAATATGTTTCAGAATTAGGGCTTATTTTACCTGAACCCAGATAATAAAGGGGGTAAACAAGCAACATGGACAAATGGAAAGTGTGTTATCAAATAGATTACATGTTTGTCAGTAGTGGTATACACAAACAAGCAGACCATTTTGAACATATTCTTACCCCCTTAAGTGATCACACTGTGCTTAACTGTACATTTTACAAACATTATCAAAAACAACTTTACCACTCAGGTGACACTATGAATATCCAGAGCATAGCAGGAGGAAAGGTCCAAGGTCATACTGTTACCCATAGATGGCAAAGAGATTGCCTCAAATGGGTTAGAGGTGGTGAGTGATTTACTTGGAATGATCCAAATAACCAAAAGCAGAGTGAGTGTCACCCAACACACTGGAAAGAAACATAATAACACGTATGACAGTAAGATAAATAAGGTGAAAAAAGAGTAAAGGAGGAAATAAGAAAAGCAAGACAGGATATGGGGATCGAGGGGGACACAAAGTGGAACATTTTTGCTACCATATGGATGAAATTTAAAAATTGGCGTAAAGCCCATAAACAGGACATCAAAAATGCTAATTGGAGAAAAATCGTCATACTATGCAAAACCAATGACTCAAAAAAGTTTTGGTATTTGTATAGACAACACCTAATAGAGGATGATAACAGGGATGTACATTTAAGAACAGTGGAGGAATGGTTAAAATATGTTGGCCATTTATGTTATAGGGAGCACAGGGTTTGCGGGATAAATTTAAAGTTATGGGTTATTAATAAAGCAGTATTCCCTTTTGACTTGGCTGATATCCTTAAGATAATTAACAAAATGAATTTGTCAAGAGCCCCCGGGCCTGACGGGTTAGCAAATGCTGTTATTGAACAAAAGCTGATTAAATGGGATCATTTGCTTCTCCAGCTGTTTACCTGTATCTGGCAAAGTGGTATTATCCCAGTGAGTTGGCGCATGCCATGCTAGTGCCCATTTTAAGGAAAAAGGACTAGTCCTAGTAACTACCGACTGCTAGCTATGGTTATGATATGACATGATATCATATGATTTGGCATTTATAACGCGCCTAGACACAAGTGTTTCAAGGCGCGACGACGCAAGGGAGGGGAAACAGTGGGAAGACAGACAACGATCTTACTAGGCCAGGTGTCATTCAGATCGCGCAAGTGCATGGGTAGGGAGAAAGGGGAAGTGCCAGGTGGAAAGTGCAGTGCATGTGATAGAAGAATAAATAAGATAAATAAAAGCGGATAGATTGTGGCAAGTGCAGGGTAATAAGTGCTGGTAGGGGGGCTGTAGGGATACAGAAAACAGTCCCAAGGTGCAGAGGTTGCCAGGGGGGCAGGGTAGGTGTGCAAAAAGCGGGGCCTGGCCCCAGGATCACAAAGGGTGACCAGGTAACCAGTGCAGTTTCAGCCAGGAATTTCAGCAGGCGAGAGAGGCAGAGAAAGCAGAAGCAAAGAGGAAGGTTTTGAGGTGTTTCCGGAACCGGAGATGGTTCTCCTCAAGTTTCAGGGAGGCAGGAAGGCTGTTCCAGAGGGAGGCCCCCGCTGAAGAGAGAGCTCGCCCACCAACTCGTTGTTTGGAGAAGCGACTGACCCTGAGGGAGTTGGAGGCAGATGAGCGATGAGCGAAGAGCCAAAGAAGGAAGGTATTTGGGAAGAGAGAGTTGAAGGTATTGCGGCCCCAGGCCCCAGAAGGCCTTGTGGACAATGCAGAGGGGTTTGAACTTAATCCTTGCAGCCACTGGGAGCCAGTGCAGAGATTTCAGTCCTGGAGAGATACGATCCCTGGGCTTGAGGCCAAGGACAAGTCTTGCAGTCCTGTTTTGGATAAGTTGCAGAGGGCGGAGAGTAGAGGCAAAGTTGATACAAGTTGTAAGATCTTCTGCACCCTTTTGTTGGAAATAATAAATAGATGGATTGGGGAGAAAGATCTATTGTGCCCACAGCAAACTGGTTTCAGACAAAGATACAGTACCTAACTAACATGGTTACGTTGAACCATATTGTCATGGATACGATTAGTATGAAAGATACCAACTTGTGTGTGTGCTTTATTGATTACTCCATAGCCTTTGACTGTGTAGATAGGGATAGATTCTGGAGTAAATTGGCAAATTGGGAAATTTGCCCAATAGTATTATATTTTTTTAAAGCTATGTACTCTGAAACAACAGTAACTATCTGTCTTGATAAGGGAGCGATTATTACCCCTGCTGTTAATACAAACATGGGTTTGAAACAAGGATGCGTTACATCACCAGTTTTATACAACTTTTATGTCGCTGACATGAGGGAAACCCTGGAAACAGTAAAAAACCATTCCCTGAAAGTTGGGGATGCTGTATTTATCTGGATGACATATGCTGACGATACTGTCATACTGGATAAAACCCTAATAGGTTTGCAGAGAATGTTAAACGATATGCACTTATTTGCGAAAGATAATAACCTTTGTATTAATGCAAACAAAACTAAGATTATGGTGTTTGGAGGTCGAGGATTCAGGAAGGAAAAGCATGGTTTTAAGTGGAAGATCGTTACAGTGACTTTAGAAGTAGTTGATATCTATCCTTACTTAGGAATCCCCATTATGAACAACCATCTGAAAACCTTTTTATAATAAGATAATTGAAGAAAAGGTGACAAAAAGTAGTATGTTATGAGGAGATACGTGGCTAAAAAGGGGGGCCACTCTGGAAGACTTCCAAAGTCGGCAGGCTAAAGATTCATAATGTCCACATCAAGCATTCATAAAATATTTAATTAGTGTCGGCTGGAAGAACATTTGCTCTCTTTCTGAAACAAAGTCCAGGAGTGGGCTCCAAGTCTGTGTGAATTTCAAGAGCTTTCCTTCTAGCATGGCCATACGCTTTTCAAGACAAACTAGCGTACTTACAGCTACAGAAGCACATCGAAGACTACCATATCGTAGGTTCCTGCCAATCAGGCTTTAGAGCTCAGCATGGGACTAAAACCGCCATGCTCGACCTTAAATCCACCTTGGCGGGCATAGAAGACAGAGGTCATCCTGCCTTAAAGATGCTTCTTGTTCCCTCTGCGGCCTTCGACCCGGTGGATCATTTTCTACTAGTGAAATGGGTTGGGGAGATCGCACATTGTTCCCACTAGGCATCTCGTTGGCTGTCATTATTTCTTGGCCCCCGGACTACCCGGGTAGCAGTTGGTAAAGCAAGCTTTCTACCCTTTCCCAAAACATGTGGCGTCCCTCAGGGCTCCTGCCTGTCGCCCACCTTGTTCAACATTTACATCAGACCTCTGCTTGACTTGTTGGATGGGTGTACATTATACGAATTATGCTGACGACACCCAGGTCGTCCTTGAGCTAAGCGGAAAATATGAACAGGATTTGGCCCCATAAATAAAATCTATGATGCATTCCAAGCATGGATGGCAAACAACTCCCTTGCCTTGAACTGTGACAAGAGCAAGCTCTTGATTGTGGCCTATCGAATCCATCTAAACAGACTGGCCCCAGCCTATACCAATTTCTGCATTGTGGGTAACATCATCAATGTATCTAAGAAAGTTAAAACACTAGGGGTTGTTCTTGATGAGTTGACCATGAGACTGCATGTTTCCTATATTCGATCCTCTTGTGGTCTCATCTCCAAGCTACTTAATTACATCTGCCCATTCCTCACTATCAAGAACTGCGCACTGCTGGCCTCTGCGCTAATAAACTATAGACTGGACTATTGCAACAGTCTTCTAGCTGGAAGAACGTGCTCGAACTTTCAAGCATTCCAGGTTGGACAGAATAGCGCAGTCCGGGGTATTCATGGCATGTCTAAATGTCCTCATGTTTCTGATGCGCCTAGGACGTTACACTGGCTGCCTGTACAACATAGGATCACGCACAAGATCCTGACACTGTCATTCAAATGTTGTACCAATGCCTGTCCCACATACCTAAAGGATCGAGTGAATACACACACATTAGGGACACAGCTCCGCTCTTCTGCCTTCCCCAACTTTGCCCAGCTGAGATACAAGCTAGTGGGTTTTGGGGGGACATCATTTGACATCCAGGCTCCTCTTCAATGGAACTCCCCGGGCTTATACGCTTGACTGGGAATCTGGCATTATTTAAGAAGCAGATTAAAACATTATCTGTTCAACCTCACCATTGGTTAAATCTCATACTCCCCATCTTCCTGCCTGATTCCCCTTCCTGACAACTTAATTTTGTTGTCTCATTTCTGTCTGTTCTTCATGTGCGCTCTGAGACCTATGGGCATTTGGTGTGTAATTAATATTGAAATAAGTACATATGTTGTGGGTTTCTGGTGAATGGCCTGAATGCCTGTCAGCCTGATTAGGTGCTGCCTGCATGAATGCACATGTGTGTGATTGGCTTGCTGAGCCTGGCTCAGCCTGAGTGAATGGGGGTTGCTTTGCATAACAGGGGGCCTCACACTCACCTCCTTGTCAGAAGCTGTAATAAGAAACTTGAAGCAGAAGGTGAAATCATCTTAAGCTTGCATCCTGGAATCCAGCTGGAGGAAGATGTCTGCGGCTGCATCTCTTCATCTAAACTGAAAGCTGCTTTGCTGATTCAAAGACTGAACCCGAGAGGACCTAGATAGGTGACCTGTTTCTGTAGCAACGAAGGAACACTGTGCAACTGCTGATCTTCACCCAAAGTGTCCTGGAGGCCAGTCCTGTGTGCCTGCCGTCCGGAGAAGGTATATTTGTGTGTCAAGAAGAGGAGACCCTGAACATCTCAAAGCTAAGAACTACATCTTTGCCTCCCAGGGTCCAGACGAGCGTTTGTGACAGCTGGAAGCCAAGCTGCTGAGTATCGCCTGGAAGACAGGGGTACCCTGTCATAGTGCTGCCTGACACCGGGAGCTGCCAAAGTTCCAACCAGCTGAAGAATCCTTCAAAGGGCATCCCTGCCACAACATCCATGCACTTTTCCACCACGGAGAAGGTCCAGGCTTGCTGTCTGCAGAAGAGTGTCCGCCGGTGGTATCCTGCCACCAAAATCCAAAGAAGACATCCTGGGGGTCAAGACCTGGTGAGGGTCCGCAGTCCAGTCCGCTGGTCGTGTCCACGTTGCCAAAAGTCATCCTGAAGTCTGTGCTGCGGATGTAGCACCAGAAAAAACCAAAAGGCGGTAAATCGCAAAATCCAGACACCTACATCTGCCACTGCATCCATCGCCACTGAAAGTCATCCACTTCCACCAAGGGTCATTTCTTCTTCATCTAGGCCTTGTGGAGGTCCACAGCAGGTTTCACCTTCGTGGGACATCCACAGCCGGCGTAAGAAACTGACATCGGAGACCACCGCAAAAGACCTGTATTGCTTACTTTCCGATTGTGCTGGGTTCCCTTCTTCTTCTCGACACCAATATCCCAGCGACTCTTACTTCCAAGGGGGGGGGGGTCCATCCACTTCGCCTGCCAGGGCACCAAAGGTGCTCTGATGTGGAAGAACATCTTCCATCCTCAGGATTCCTCCAGTGGTCCCAGATTTGTCTTGGTTCCTGTTCTCCTGTGGCTTCCCAGGTACTTTGGTGTAGTGGGACCTGTAGAAAGAGAAGCAGACTATCAATGAACATATTTGGACTGGGCTTTAATGTACGAGATAAAGTGCACCTTAACTTTACTTACAGGTTGCCCAAGTGGGAGGATCCTGAAACAGTATTGCATTTATCATTTATATCCTAGAAAAACATCCAGCCTTTGTTCTAATGATTACCTGCCTTTCTACAGTAATGCTTTATGAGTTAACCCTTGCCTAATAATGTAAATGCTTTTTGGTAACTATCAGCAGTTGGCACATTACAATTGAAATGAAAGATAATAGTGGTACCACATAGAACTGTAAGTATTAGGTTATTAGGTTAAACTACCTGTTTAAATTTCAAGTACAAAGTAGGTCTTCTTTATTTGTGCATATCTACCTGACTTTTATCCTTTAATAGAAGGATTGTGCCATCACTGTACATAGTGTTTGAATGTTAGTTCTATGTCGAATTGTGTTGGACCGTGCCACTAAACCATCATGTATCTAAAGCAATTCATCATTTGAGAGCTGCTCTACTAAGGGAAGGACCACAACCATAAGGCCTTAAAATTAAATACCCTTAAACTGTTTCCCTTACTATAAGCGCATCTCTTGTTCAACCGAATAGATGAACCTGTAGTTACTCTTAGTGTGTTAGTAAAAGTGACTTAGTTTACAAAGAGTAGGCCAATTGTATGGCCATCAATTTTGCCCTCTGGGCTTTCTCAAGGTTAGTTTTAAATAAATTAAATTGCTACTTCAGGATCCATTGCTGTTTAATAGAAGGTGTTGTTTCCTTCTTCCTGGATTGCACGTACACCGTCCCATGTTGCCTTGCAGACACTAGAGTGCTGCTTATCCTTGCAGGCGCCATATTGGAAGAAACTAGGTTCAGTCACACAGCAGCTCACGGTCGATACCATCAGCATTGCCATAATGACCACTGTACACGGTACATCGTGACAGTATGCCCCCTTCCAGAGGATCAGGACCAGGCTTCCAGGGATGTAAACCATGAAAGGAGTGCACCAGACACACAGCGTGGACATGATTTGCAGGTTCTCAGGTAGGAACTGAGGGTCCATAGCCCCCCCAGTCCACCAAGTAGTGCAGATGACCTCGCAAATAGGGGGAATCACAAATGCCGAAACCTCATATTCTGGACCAGTAGCAGTGTCCACAGGTGGCGGTCTCACAACAAAGTGGGCCTCATTATGAGTTTGCCGGTTAGGAAACAAGGGTGCCAGTAAGCTCACTGGCATCCTTGTTGCCGGATCGGCAAACTCAGTCTGCCTGCCGTGGCTGCTGTGCCCGACAGGTCTGACCCTGCCGGGGGCACAGCGGCCACGGTGGGCAGACTCCTCTCCAAAGCACCGGCACCGTTAACAACGGTGCCAGCGCTTCCGAGTCCCCACTCCCATAGATTCCTATGGAACTCTATGGAAATGGGGACTTACATATAACCTGCGCCTGACTTCCCGGGCCGCCAGAGTTGTAATCTCCCGGTGGTACCGGGAAGTCAGGCGCTGGTAAAATATTAGGAGTCTGGTGGCAACCCGCCGGTCGTACCTGCATGGTTACCTGCGGGCTCGTAATGGGGCCCGATGTCTCTGGAAGCGGTCAACAACATGTGACTTTGTTAGGGAGAATTCTCATTCTATGGCTAATTTCCCTTACCTATAGATTCCCCAGCAGCTTTGCTGGATTTGAAAGGTTTGTTTTTTCTCCTGCTAAGAGTGAGACTCTTTTTCCCACTCTTAGGCATTTTTGCTATGTGTGTTCTAGGCTCTTTTTGTGTTTAATGTCTATGGGTTTTTTTTCACCCTCATAGGAACCATCTTTATTCACATATGTTACACAGCACCCTCCGTGCAGTGACACAGGGGTGTCGTAGCGACCCCCAAACATAGACTCCATACCCTGGGACTGACTACTGTCTCCCAGGGCATGTAAAGTCCCCATTGACTTTACTAGTCAATTTTTATGAACTAAACCAGTACAAACCATCTTACTATGGAGGCACTGTGAAGGGTTAATAGTTTTTCCCTTATGTTCATTTTCGAGAGGGTACCGTACAGTCCTTCTCTCAAACGTTTCTGGCTGGTGGCAGTGGTTACTACCGTAAATATTCGACCGCAAATATTTTCCTATGGGATTTTTCCATTGTTCAAGGGTACTACATTTTCTGACAGCCTCTAACATACCGCCGGTGTATTTTTATATTGACTTTACTCCAGTAGGTTTTATTTGCCAGAACGTTCATATAACTTCTTTCTCGTTTCTTTCTCTAAACTCCTAACCCAGGTCGGGGATCCTTTGTTTGTCCTTTTGGCGGGCTTCTGCCAAGAAGCCCTCCTTTTGGCGCCACTGAGTCTGGGGTGGGTCCATTGTGTGGGAGGCGGAGTAGGACCCCTGGACAGGGTTGCCTCAGCAACCCATGTTCCACTCTAACCTGATAGGCTGGAGGGTCTCCCGCCAAGATGACCACTCCACTGTGTGAGTGACAACTAGGATGTATGAATGGGGATCTTTTTGCATGAAAGCAGGGTCCTGAGGACTTGAAGAGCAAGACGTCGCCACTGGAACTAAGAAGCCGAAGAGGAGAGAAGCCAAAGACATCTGCATCGACTGAACCACCGGTGAAGCCCTGCTGCAGCATCTCACCACTTTTCTCCACACAACGAGAGAAGATCTTCATCTGCAAGAGCCTTCTTCCCTTGAGCTGGTGTGGCCAACCAGTTTGCCAATCGCCTTCCTAGACCTGCCCTGGTCGAATCACCAGTACCCTGTACTCGGAGACCGGATAGCCAGGCACCAGTCCACCCGGACTGCGATTTAAAGGAGCGTACCTTTTATTCGTCGGGCAGCACCGCAGCTGGTTTCATCCCTGGGTAGTGCAGTAACTCGAACCTCCCTCTACGACGAGAGCCTCTCTTCCTCTGCTGGATCCCTCAAACTTCAAGAACTACCAGGAACAACCGCCACTGCAGGAGCCACGTCTTCCTTTTAAAGGTACATTGTTCTGCCAGGCCGCCCTTTCTGCGTGGTAGAGCTAAAGGTGTTTTAAATCCTTTATCTACCTGTTGGGTTGACCGCCCCTCAATTGTAATGTTGTTTTTCACCTTCTGCATCCACCTTTTTGAATCGTTAACCAAAGACTTGACTGCAGTTACAAGAACATTTTGCTCCTGGGCCCTTGCCCTGTACCACTGACTCTGGCGCAGGCCTATTGACTCTGGCTAAATTTGTTAGAACTGCCTTCTCTAGATTGCTTCTCAACTAGAACTGTTTTGATGCACCTACTTCTTATAACCACCTTTTCTTTCCCACTTTTATAACCTGTGAAGTGCCATTTTTCTCAGTTTTCATTTAAGAATTCTTTATGCTAACGTACTGCCTTGCCTAAACTGGTTCACAAACTTATGGGAAGTGTTGCTAGGGTGTGTAAGAAGATATTTCTGTATAACTCGTGCTTTCCCTCCCTTGTGAGAAACTGCTAGAGTGCCATTTTTGTTTGGTTTTCACTGTGCCGTTTTGCTCAGTTTTCACTCTTGCTCAAACTTGTCTACAATTTAACTAGGGAGTTGTGTATACTTTCCTTGACTGAATTTAATTTGCTTAATAACTGTGATAAATGTGTTTAACTAGAAGAGTGCAAAATAAATATATATATTCTTTTTAATACAAAGCTTTGGTCAGTGTTTCCTTGTGCCATGGTACTGAAGGCCTATTGTGTAAACCCTGAATACTGCTCATCTCCCTCTTGAGATAAGTCTGACTGCTCAGCCACAGCTACCAACTAAATCTTTGTGGTACAGACTGATACCAAAGGGGATTTATTGCTCTCACCTGTAGTCCTAATCTTCTGTAGTGCTCCCTAAGGGAACTGCACAGGATTATGCCTAACAGACTTCAACTGTGAAATGTGAAAAACAGGGTGAATCCGAGACCAGGATGACGATAACTGCAGCTTATAAGCGACTGGACCTCTAGGTGCCAAAACCAAAAAGGGGCTGAAATACTTGGGAGACAGTTTAGATGGCACCAAATGTCGAGGGAGAAAGCGAGAAGCTAGCCACACCTCACCGATGGAAAATAGGTTCTTTAGTTTGCCATTGATCCGCTGCCGCCTTGCACTGAATGCGTGATGCAGTGAAAGCTGACAAGTCAGTCTTGTGTGCTTGCTGAATGTCTGAAATAAATGCATCAGCTGCCAGAAACAGGGTGTTAGATGGGGCCACCAAAGGAAAACAAGAAGGGTCATACCCATATGTACAATAAAATGGACTGACAACAGTAGCAGAGTGCAGTGAGTTATTATAAACAAATTTAGCGAGGGGAAAAATCTTGTACTAGTTATCTTGAGAAGCTGAAGCAAAACCACGAAGGTAGGTCTCAAGAGTCTGTGTGAGCCTTTCAGTTTGCCCATTGGATTGTGGATGGTAGCCGGATGTAAGGTCCCTTCTAATCGCCAGGGTCTTGCAGATGATGGACCAGTATCTGGAGGTGTACGGAGGACCCCTGTCTGATAACATGGAGTCTGTTAAACCATGCCAGGAAAAAACGGTGCGCTAAAAAAGACGTGCCATCTGAGGAGCCAATGGGACCTTTAACAAAGCCTCGAAGTGGGACAATTTAGAGAAAAAAATCAACCGTCAATATAATTACTGTATACCTTTCCGAACGAAGGAGGAAGATCCACAATGAAATCCATAAATTTTGAAGGCCATGGTCAAGTGGGCAAGGCTGGTTGAACCAAATGTCACACAGGAGACCTCCAAGGGGTTTTTGACTGCAAGCATACAGTACATGAGGACACACTGTCCTGAACATCTCTGATCATACCTGGCCACCAGAAATGCCACCGGATGAACTAAATTTTTGTTTTAGCACTTCGATGGCCTACCAATGTTCGTAAAGTGGCCGTAGGGATAAGAACCTGCGTGCCTTCCTGAGTAAGATGGAAAGTCTGCTCAATGAATTGACCAGATTCCTTCTGAGAGAGAGATGCTTAGATACTTAAAATAAAAAGGGTGCACTGGGGAAAAAACTTGTCTGCAGGGACCAGATGGGAAGCCTCTCGAGATTGACGAGACAATGCATCCGCCATAAAGTTAAACTTGCCAGGTATAACTGTGAAAGTGATATTATAAGGGGAAAAAAAATAATCCCAGCGGGTTTGACGACTGATTTGGATCTCAGCTTGTTGTAGACACTTCAGATTCTGATTATCGGTCCTGACTTCTACTGAAAAGGAATAGCCCAAAAGAAAATTCTGCCATTTTTTTTAAAAATAAATCTTTTTATTATTTTGGAAACATACATTAACCGTACACACATTTTATTTTTTTATTTATTTAAAATGCTATCGTTTTTGACAAAACTTTTAATTTTTGATTTACTAATACATGTTCGTGTTCTTGTTATCAGATTAGTTACAGTAGCAATATAAACATTTTAAAAAGAAAGGAATAAAAGAAAAGAAAAGGATAGTTTTAGGATATAATTATCCCCATAGTCCGTCGGTTAGGTTGTTTTTTTAACCGTACACACATACATACATACACTTCCATATGGCTAACAGTTTACTACCAGAAGTGACGGTTCAACAGTACATATAGAATACCTAAATTCCCTCCAATCAATCCAGACAGTTGGGTCATCCACACATTGCAACGGGCCTCATTATGACCCAGGCGCTAATGGGTTAACAGCGCCGTAAAAGGCTGCGGCGCCATTAACCTATTAGCGCCTAATTACGAGGTCCCTTTGTGGGACCCGACCTTAACGGCTGGTGTAGACCAGCCGTTAAAGGAGGGACCCGCAAAGGGACCTTGGTGCTAATTACGGTGCCACAATTTGCGGCACCATACTTAGCGCCTTCCCCATTCCCATTGAGCCCTATGGGGCAAAAATGGGAATGGGGAAGGGCCATGGAGGAAGGGGGAACTACCGCCGCACCAACCTTGTAATGAGGTGGTAATTCCCCCTTTCTCCATGGCGGAGTCGGTAACTTACCGGCATGGACCATGGTGCTAATAGCACCATGGTCTTCCGCCAGGGTCGTAATGAGGCCCAATGTCTCAAGAGCCCCTGTTAATTCCCCTCCTCTCATTTGCCCCAGATTTTCGTGGCCTTTGCAGTACTGCCACGGACTGTGTAGATACAGTGATCCACTGCAGCGGATACGTCCATACCTGCAATCCATTGGGCTAGTAATGGTTTCTCCGGTGTGCACCAGAGTCGGGCAATGTTACATTTAATCAGTCCGGCTGCCATGAAGACAAACAGTTTTTCCCCTTTGTTAGTGATGTGTACGTCGGGTATATCCAACAGGAGTAGCTTAGGGTCCAATGGTACCTCTTTCCCCAGTGATTCTGTCAACTTATTGCAGCATTGCTGCCAGGATCTTCGCATTTGAGGACATTCCCACAGGATATGTATAAAAGTTCCCTCCCCCTCCTGACATCGCAGACAATTTGAATTTGGAGCCCCGTCCCATCGATATTGCGGCACCCTAGGATAGTACACTCTCTGCAGTATCTTTAGCTGTACCAGGCAAATTCTAGAGACAATTGCCATTTCCCTTGGGTGCATTAGGGCTAGGATCCAATCCTCCGGGTCAATGGCACCCACATCTACCTCCCATTTCTGTCTAAGAGTGGCCAGTTCCGGAGTGGCAAAGGCCGTTATGGCATCATACAAAGTGGACGTGACCTTGACAGTCACACGTTCTATTAAGAGACTGCATTCTAGGGGGGGTACATTGAGGGGTATGCGTGAGTGACGGTATGTTCCTACGCAGTGCATGGGTGATTGTGTCTAATGGTAGTGTTCTGTTGATGGGAGCCCTTGTTTCTGCCAAAGCGTCTTAAAAGGGGTGAGGTCGCCCTCGGTGAGAACATCCCTGACCACAGTAATCTGGGCTTCGGCCCATCGCGGCCATATCAGTAATTTGTTTATCTCGGCTAAGTTGCTATTGTTCCACAGGGGCTGCATCTGGGTCACTTTGTGGTCCCAGCCGATGTGTTTATGAGTTCTCTTTCATATCAAGGCAATGTGTGCTGCCATCGTCTGTGTGGGTGGTTTAGTCGCTAGTGGCAATATATTCGGCCGCCTCTGTGTATCAGCTCTGATGTGTGGTAGTTCCCGGTTACCATGAAATATGTCGTTAATCACAGACATTTGGCTCGCCCAGTAATATGCTTGTAGGTGTGGTAAGCCTATACCCCCTTCCCAAATTGACCATTGGAGTGTACTGAGAGCAATACGCAGGTGTCCCCCACCCCATATGAGTTTCCGGTGGAACTCTGAGTCAGGAATCCAGAGCGGAGCGTTCTGTAAAGCGTATAGAAATCGTGGCAATGTTAGCATTTTGAACAAAGCTGCCCTGCCCAGCAGTGTCAAGGGGACGAGCATCCAATTTCGGACATCGGCAGAGAATCGGTCAATGATCGGGTGCAGGTTGCGCGAAATATACTCTAGGAGATCCCCAGAGAACTGAATGGGCAAGTAGCGAAAACATTCGCGTTCAATCCGACATGGGTAGTCAGGCGGTATGGCGTGCTCTCCCCCCTTAACCGGAAAGAGAACCGATTTCCCCGAATTGACTTGTAGTCCACTAAATACACAAAATCTTGCCAGCATTTGTATTACCACTGGGCAGGAGTGGGCCTAGTCACCAAGATATATCAGAAGGTCGCCTGTATATAGCTAGAGGTTATCCTGCCTGAAGCCCTTCCACGTAGTAGTCTGGCAGAGCCATAGGGCCAGAGGTTCAATAGCCAATGCAAATAGTAAGAGGGACAGGGGACACCCCTGCCGTGTGCCCCTGCCCAGTGGAAAGGGCTTGGAGGGCCAGCCGTTGACCCTGACTTCTAATAAGAGGGGACTCATATTGCAGCTTCACCCACCCTAGAAATGTTTCCCCAAATCCCATCTCGCGTACGGTCTCCCATAGGCTTTCCCATATCACTGTGTCACACCCCTTCTCGAAATTGATTGCTAACAGGGCGAGGGGAGTGTCAAAGATTAGAGCCCGTTCCAGGAGCAAATGGAGGCGTCTTAAGTTCATGCGTGCTGATTTGTTCGGCATGAAGCCACATTGGTCGGGGTGGATCAGTGAAAGGATAACTGTCTGCAGTTGCGTTGCAAGCACCTTAGCGAGACTTTTGGCCTTCCCGTTGATCAATGAGATCGGCCTGTATGAACTGCAGAGTTCTGGGGTCTTCCCTGGCTTGGGAATAACTACTATGCTAGCCTTGTGCCGATCTGGAGGGAGGATGCCTGGTCCCTGCAGTGGAGGAACATCTTGTGCAATGGGGTCACCATTGCTTCCCCACCTAGTTTTTTCCACGTCTCGACCGGGAATGCGTTGAGACCTGGTGTTTTTCCCGAGTATAGCTGGGCAATGATGTCTGCTATTTCGGTTTCAGTAAGGTCTATATTTAGCTGTGCACGTTTTTGGTCAGTCAGCTGGGGAAGCGAGATGTTATCTAGAATGGAGAGGTCTACTGGGTCAGTTGGGCCCTGATAGAGTGCGGCATAGTAAGTCTTAAACGTCTCCGCTATATCAGAGTCCTGGCATACCAACTCGTTTTGGCTGTCAGTGATTTATCTGACATACCGCTGCCCCTCTTTGCTTTTCTCCAGCCAAGCCAACAACTTGCCCGCTTTGTCCCCATGCTCATAAATGCGCACCTGTGTCACCCAGCGAGCGAGTTTTGTATCGTCTAGTGCAATATTCTGGAGGCACTTTCTGGCCTTTAGAAGAGATCGGTGTATCTCAGGGGTACCGTTCTGTATATACTTGGCGTCCCACTCTTCAGCCTTTTCCGAGGAAATAGCTGTTCAGTCGCCATGATCTAGGAGGGGAGGGGCTATTGACGTCTATCTCTATCACCTAGGGCGAGTGGTCCGTTATGCCGCGGGGCAGCTGTGATGCTGTGGTAACCCTATAGACGTCTGGAATTGGAAGGAAGAAGTAATCCAATCTGGACAGAGAGGCATGTGCCCCTGAGTGGAACAAGTATCCACTCTCCTGCGTATGAAGTTCCCTCCACACGTCGCATAGGCCCATGGCGGATGCAAATGTGTTGAGACCAGTGGGAGTGTCGGGGTTCCGCCTTCTGATGTGCATGCAATCACATGGGGTTCTCATTACATTGTTGAAGTCACGCCCAAGTATCCATAGGTCCGGGTGGTGCTCCGCCATAATATTCCCAATATCTGCCAAAAGCCCTGCTTTGAGTGTAGGTGGGGCGTATATGGCCAAGATATGGTTTCATTCCACAACTTGCCTTGCATCAACACAAATCTGTCCCTGGGGTCCTGTTCCGCCAAGGTCAAAGTAAGCGAAAAGCGCTTGTGTATTAGAATCAGAACACCGTTAGCCCATGGTGAAACCTGCATGTATAGCAGTGCGATAATTTGTCCTGAGGAAGAGGGTGCTTGTCGTGCCTGCCAGATGCGACTCGGTAATAAGGGCAATTTCGGGGGAGTGCCTATTCAGAAACTGGGTAACCAAACGTCTCTTTATCCCAGATCCTAGACCATTGACATTCCAGGTGAGGAGCCTAAGGGACCTGCGCGTACCACCGGCCCCTAACATGTTCTGGTTGTATGCCATGGATAATCACAAATATGTTGTCACAAGTGGACAGTTTCTCTTATGGGTATGATCTGGTTTGCGTATGTGTATGTACTGTGGTGTTCACACATTCGTCCATAAACTCAAACAATAAACAAAGGTAAACATCCCCCCTCACACCCCTCCCCATACTCCACCCCAACCTGAATCACCTGTCGCCCAAACTACAGCTGGGAGACAACAGGAACCTGCTCCCAGCCTTAACCAAACAAAGTACTACTCCTGATGTAGATCTAGAGTCCTGGGTGGTGGCCTCGGCGGCCTCCGCCTCTATGGTAATTCCATGGCTCAAATGAAGCGTAGGTCTGTGTGGCGCCCTGTTCGTGTCTGATTTGTGTCTGTCACGTTCCGATCGTTGTCCTCATGGGTCCACTGCTTGTTCCGGGTCGTTCTACTCCGGTGGTAGAGGTCGTTGAGCAGGCGGGCCTCGGTTCAGTTGGGCACGGGGTCTTCCCCCCAGGTCCAGGCCCTCTGTTCCCCAGTTTCCTTCAATATGGTTTTACGCCCATCTTCATGCCTCTCGTGGATCAGTAAATTGCACTGTGGTGCCGTTGTGATAGATCTTTAGGTGGGCCGGAAAAAGCAGTCCATATTTCACATTCATGGAGTGGAGTCTCCTCTTCAGGTGTTCAAAGGATTGCCTGGCTCGTTGTACTTCTCGGGTATAGTCGGGAAAGAAGGTGATCCTGGAGCCGATGTGTGTGAGCGTCCCTTTTGTGCGTGCCATCTGAAGGATCACATCTCTATCTCAATAATTCAGTAACTTAGCGATAACTGTTCTTGCAGAGGTGCCAGGGGTAGGTTTTCCAGACGGCATCCGATGGGCTCTTTCAACTGAGAAAACATTTAGAAAAGGATGTTGGTGCGAAGAGATCCGCCAACCACTGTTCCAAAAAGAGTTCCATACTGGGTCCTTCTGTGTTCTCTGGAAGGCCCAGGATACAAATGTTATTTCGGCATGATCTACCCTCACCCTCGTCGACCCGAGCCTCCAGGGTCTTCAGGCGTGTTATTGTTTGTGAGAGTTGTTGGCGTACTCCACGAGGTCGTCTTCCACTCCAGAGATACAGTGTACCACCTCCCCCAGTGCGGGAGCATCATTTCAGACAGTCGTGGCAGAGAAAGGAGACCTCAGCTGTGATGCCGTCCATCTTTTTTCTCCATGGAGGAGCGAAAATTGGCAATGGCAACCATCATGTCTTTTAAAGATAAAGGCTCAACCGTGGTAGGAGTGGTAGTATGCGGTGCTCTGTGTAGGCTTCTTCTGTGCCTTCTCCTTGCCCATGTTGTGATCCAGTGTGCACCGGGGAGGAGCAGTCTCTAGTGTTCATAAGTCCTGCTGATGGTTACCGCAAGAAGTTAGGGTGCCCTCAGCAGCATCGTCACAGGTGGACCCGATGGGCCTCATTACAACCCAGGCGTCAGCGCCGTTAACCCTTAACGCCTGATTACCATTTTAACGCCTGCTTTTAGCAGGCGTTAAAATGCAAGGCGCTAACCCGCCTTGGTGCTAATTACGGAACCGTAATTTACGGTGCCGTAATTAGCGCCTTCCCCACTCCCATTATGCCCTATGGGGCAAAAATGGGAATGTGGAAGGGTGAATGGGGAATGGGGATTTACCGCCCCACTCACCTTGGAATGGGGCGTAAATCCGCCATCCACCATGGTGTAAACAGAGTTTACACCATGGTGGTAAAGTAGGGAACTTACCACCTAGGTTGTAATGAGGCCCAATGACCCCTGGGCCGCAAGAGGTATTGCGATGCTCCTTTATAAGCAGGATGAGGTCTCTGCCCCTCAGTCAATCGTGCCTATGGCCTGGTGCCTCCGTCACTGGAGGTCAGGATATGTCCCCCGTTATCGCGGTCTCTCTTTGGTGTTCCCCCGTGTAGACTGAAGCTCAGGGCGGAGCAGCTCAACCCGTAGAGGCAGGGCACAAGGGGCACGTTTACAAGAGTGTCAGGCTGCGTCAGTGTCTGCTAGGCGTAGGATGTTCGGTGTAGGTCCAAAAGTATCTTACTGCCTAATCATTACGCTCTCTCCGTCATCAGCAGAAGTGTGGCTTGGGCAGACCTGCCCGACTGCTCCAGGGTGTGTTGTAAGGTGGGGATACAAAGCGCTGTTTACAGTTTGTTGTGCTCCTTGTCTTGGATTCAACCCTCCAGGTTATCGACAGCCAGGTTCCCAGCTTCTCTCCTATATGTTCTATGAGGAGAGGGTTTTGCCACAGTAGTCTGAGCCAGTGTGGTGTCGGTCGGTCCCACTCTATATCCTAGTTTGGGCCTTTCATTCGCAGGAGGAATCTAACGATGGTGGCATTCACTTTGTGGGTGTGCTGCCGTAGTGCATACCTGCGGGTCCCAAGCTCTTCACTGTATTGTTCCTCTAGAAGCAAGCTGAGGTCCCCACCCCTCGGTTCCCTGTGCCCATTTACTTGTGCCTATGTCACTGGGGGTCAAGATCAATCGATTGCAGCGCCCGTTCACCAGCAAGGCCTGCTGTTGTATGTGGTCCCACAATCCAGACCGCACAGGCTGGGTCCGGCGGTCTTCGATCCCAGTGCAGTGGCTAGGCAAGGCTGGGGGTGCTCTGCCGACAGGCAGGGTTGCCCATCGGCTCTCAAATTGAGGCCGAGGCCCTGCTGGGTCGGGAGCAGCGAGGCCAGGAGGAGCAACAGCCGCACCGCCCTCGTCAAAGGAAATTCAGGCAATTGTCTTAAATAACTGCTGCACACTGTGTTTCTGAGTACACGGTGCTTCCAAGCGCCCTCCGGTTGTTGGTTGCTGTCTGGAGAAATCCGGGCATAGTATTCTAGTACACCGTAAATCCTGATCTCGTAGCATGAGATCCTCTCATCAATCCCCGCCGAATTGCACACCTGACTCCCAATCAGTGGGTTCGGGCCAAGGATGAGCAGTATCCCCAGATCAAGTGGACTGTTGCCGCGTGGGCTCGCAGATTCTAATGCCTTTGTTGAGTCCAGGCAAGGCCCCCAAGCCTGCTCAGTGATACCCCACAGGGTTGCAGAGTGTGATCGTGCCGTAGTTCGCCAAGTCGGTTGGCGCGTAGTGTCCACCGAGTACAGTCCAAGCCCCTGGTGGTCGTGTGGAAGGGCTAGTGGTGCTCCAGACTCACTGTCTGTGCCGTTGGACTGGTGATGTGGTTCCGGATTCCCGGGCGATGCCTGGACTCAGTCACCTGGGTATATTGCCTCAGTTGCTGCCCTGATACCGGGTGCACAAATCCCTTGTGGGAGAATTTACGCACTCACGGAACCAGAAAACCAGTACCTGAAGGCCTATCTTGACCAATACCTGGCCAACGGGTTCATCCGTCCCTCGAAGTCTCCAGCAGCCAGTCCTCTATTCTTCGTACCGAAAAAGGAGGGGGACTTGAGAACATGCATCGACTATCGCGCACTGAACCAGATTACCGTAAAAAAACGCTACCCCCTGCCACTGATCCCTGAATTGCTTTATCAAGTCAAAGATGTCCAAATCTACACAAAACTAGACCTGAGGGGGGCATATCACCTTGTTCGCGTAAAACAGGGGGACGAATGGAAAACTGCTTTTTGCACCAAATACGGCTTGTACGAATATCAAGTAATGCCCTTTGGCTTTTGCAACGCGCCTGCAGCATTTCAATACTTCATGAACGATGTCCTACGGGAATTGATTGATGTCTGTTGTCTACTGTACATCGACGATATTCTAGTATATTCCGCATCAAAGCAGGACCGCGTTAAACACGTCTGATCCGTATTGTAGAAACTCTGTCAACACCAGCTCTACGCCAAGCTAGAAAAGTGCTCATTCCACGTCTCCGAGGTGGAATTCCTGGGCTTTATTCTCAGCCCAAATGGAATCCGAATGGATGTACACAAGGTAGATGCTATCCTGAACTGGCCATCCCCAAATTCATTCAAGGGGGTTCAAAGTATGCTGGGTTTTGCAAACTTCTACCGCCGGTTCATCCCAGGATTTTCTCAAATCGTGCATCCCATCACGTCATTGCTAAGGAAAAGCAACAAAAAGTTTCAGTGGACAACAGAAGCTGAGGAAGCTTTCCAGGAACTCAAAGCAAGATTCACATCTGCCCCAATCTTACGCCACCCTCCTGATCTCCCATATCTGGTGGAAACGGACGCCTCAAGCATGGCTATGGGAGCCGTCCTCTCACAAAAGGACCCCGAAAGGGCCAGTTACAGCCTGTTTCCTTCTGGGCGCGTAAATTCACACCCCCTGAACTCAATTACGCTATCACAGACAAAGAACTCCTGGCCATTAAGTCAGCCTTTAAGGCATGGCGGCACTACCTCTTGGGCGCCAGACACACAATCACTGTAATAACTGACCACCGGAACCTCCAGTACCTAAAAACGGCAAAGGCCCAATCCTCACGACAACTACGTTGGGCTCTTTTTTTCGCTGAATATGACTACATGATTATATTTCGACCAAGGGTGAAAAACGGGAAGGCCGATGCCCTTTCCCGTATGGGGGTGGAAGAGCAAGGGTATCAGACCCCTGACCCAATAGCAACCATCCCGAGTGACAAGCTCCTAGGAATCACAGCAACAGAAAGAATTACATGAAGAAATCCAAAACCTGATGAGTCCGGAGTAATTACAAGCGTGGAGTGCACAAGGAGAACATTACATGATAAAAGATCAGTTGCTCTACTTGAGGAATCGTTTATTCTTACCAAACCAAGAACTACGAGAACAAGTCATGTCCGGTTATCATGATTCCTTGATCGAGGGCCACCCCAGAATCGCTAAAACCCAAGCCAAGGTAAAACGAAATTATTGGTGGCCCACGTGGCGTAAAGACATTATCCAATTCATCCTATCTTGTGGAGTGTGTGCTCAAAACATGTCATCCAAGCAGAAACCGGCTGGGCTATTATATCCATTGGAAATCCCATCAGCACCCTGGCACACGTTGTCCCTCGATTTTATTACTGACTTACCACCCAGTCAAGGGTTTAACACTATTCTTGTGGTTGTGGACCTATTTTCAAAAATGGCACATTTCATTCCTCTTAAGGGGCTCCCAAATGCTTCCACTCTGGCAAAGGTATTTCTTGAAGGCATCGTACGGCTCCATGGGTTTCCTTCAGTTTTGTTCTCAGACCGAGGTACTCAATTCGTATCTAACTTCTGGAGAAAATGCTGCTCTATGGCCCAGATCGACATCCGGCTATCCACCAGTCACCATCCCCAAACGGATGGTCAAACTGAGAGGACAAATCAGACGCTCGAGCAGTATCTGCATTGCATGTTACACCAAGCTGAAGGAAGGTGGTTCGGCCTATTATGGATAGCTGAATATGCTTATAATAATTCCCTACACACCAGCACTGGGCAGACACCCTTTATACCATGTTTGGCAGGCACCCACGTACTTCTGAGTTGGACGTTCCTACAACCCTGGAAATGCCAGCAGTCAAAACCTTGCACAAAACCATTTCTCAAACCTTTAAAAGGGCAGCTGAACACCTACTTCTAGCTAAGAATCACCAAAAGAAGTTTGCTGATCAACACCGAGCAAAGGCCCCCAACTACCAAGTGGGAGACAAAGTCTGGCTGGCGTCTAAACACGTCTCCATTAAAGGAACCCGAACTTTCCGTCCAAGATACCTGGGTCCATTCACCGTCACCTCCGTGATAAATCCTGTGGCGGTCAGACTAGCTCTGCCGTCAAACATGCAGATTCATCCTGTATTCCACGTGTCTCTCCTTAAACCTGTTCAACCTGGGACCCGGGTAGCAACGCCACCGCAGCCAGTAGTAGTCACCGGGGAGCCAGAATTCGAATTCAAGGACATCCTGGATTCAAAGTACGTCAGATCCAAATTATACTACTTAGTAGACTGGAAGGGGTATGGTCCACAAGACAGGACATGGGAGACTTGTGAGTACATCCATGCACCTCGCTTGCTTAGATGATTTCATCAAAACCATCCAAACAAACCAGGACCAGACAGAAGAGCCACCTTGAGAGGGACCTTGGGGGGGAGTGCTGTCATGGTTCCAAGATGTCAGGCTGGAGCCAGGCCACAATCACCTACATGGCCCTCAAGTGCCTCTCCATCCCCCCAAAGACCCACTTGGAGTCAGACTAGGCGCTTGTGGCACCAGACTCACTCACTCCCATAGGATAACATTGGTGATTGGACTTGTAGTGCATTGATGGGGACAAGATGGATGCCCCCACATATTTTGGTTCCCAGAACTGCATGTACAGTCTAGTCTTTTGGGTGTGGTTCAGCCCGGAGACACCTGGGATACCCAGAGACTATTTAAGCCACGCCCAGGCTGAGAAACATGCTTTATGTTTTCTGCACTTGCAGTGTGACACTCAACGTGTTCGGATCAGTCTCCAGTAGGCCTGCATCTTTCTTCTGCGCTCAGCTCCTGCAAGAACAAGAACACCGTTACGAACAGCCTTACCTTGCAGCGCTTCTGCCCATCATTCATCGCTCCTTCTGTTTTGCTGGCATCTTCGGCGGTGTCATTCCCATCCCGGCACGCCGCTTCCTAAGGAAAAGGGGAAAGAACAGAAAAAAGGCATTAGTAAGCATTCAGCAAATCTTTGCTTATTTTTAAAGACTACGAGCATCAAACGCTTACCCGAATCCCAGCCGCTCTGGGGGAACTCTGTCTCTGGAACTTCTCATCCATCTGCAAGAGGGAAAAGATACTAGGTAGATACTAGATAGGTAAGCGTGGAAACATCTAGAGGCGCCGCATACCGCGCTTACTCACTGCATTTCTTCTTCATAACCGTCATCCACGCTGAAAACGTTGCGGCACCTAAAAGACACAGAAAAAGAACTCAGTTCAATACAAATACGAAAGGGTTTCATCGCGCATCGCGCTCTCACTCACCTTCAGCACTACTCATCTCAGCAGCACGTCGCCATCCCCGGACACCGACCAAAATCTAAGGAAGGAAAGGAACGAAGTTAGAGAACTGTTCAAAAAACTCATTATACTTACCTGTCGGACTCTTGCCCGTGAAGTAACTAGGCAGCAACGAGCCCGCATCAATCAACGCGCCCCTGCGCTGAAAGCAGGACGGAGAGCACACTTTCCAAGAAAACAAGGTGAGCTGTGGATCAAAGGGAAGGGTTGGACCCCGGGGAAGAAGGGGTTCAAGCACACAGAGACAATAGGGAGTTAAACTCTACCAATCCTGTGTTTCAGGCCCAGTCTCCAGTCGAGTAGACTCCAGGGAAGGGCTCGAGGTCGTAAATGGTCAGAACAGGCTGAGTGACGTCCCCGTGGATACCAGGTGAGCGTTACACACGCCTCCCCACGGCAGTCAGGGGCACCAGGTCGCTGTGACAGCGGCGTCTATGGTCATACCGTCTGGTCCTGGGTTTCTGCCTGTCTCCATCCCACTGGAGATAGCAGGAGCCTCTGTGCGGGTCTCTGCTGGTCGGGACAAGTGTAGTGGGCGCAGGCGCTCCGAGCACCGCGTCCGACGGGAACATGGTGGGTTCTGGTCACCTTGGCACTGTTACCATCAAATCTCCATCCTCGGCAAAGCTTCTCTCCCGGTCCGATCAGCGCTCGCCGCCATCTTGTGAAGGCGTTTGCTTTCGGTAGCTGTGCCCTCTTTCACCAAAAGCTCCTCACTCCAGCCATCTCTGTGGGTTATCTTGCAGCCACTGCTTCCTGAATTATTGCTCTATCATTGGCATAATTTATGTGCAGTTTCTCGCCACGAAAAACAGGATATTATTCAGGATATCGTTATCAGCCGCAGGATCTACATGCGACTCACGTCTGCATTGTTCACCGGTCGGCCACGCCCCAAAAAATTCTGACATTCTTAGAAAACTCATTTGATAGTGAACAGTTCTTTCTCTAGCACTGTATAGTTAAGTACTCATACGTCTCATCCCCTTTCCTCCATCCTTGTGGGTGTCCCCCAACATGGGGACAGTACCGGAACCTTTGGCAGTGAATAATTGAACTTCCCCTTTAAATTTAGAATAGCGTGCATGGGCGTGGCCTCGGGCATGGGAACGCCCCTGCAGATGCCCCGCCCTCCGGCACCTCACCTAATTCCCTTTTTCCACATGGACAGTGTCGGACCTGGCAGCCAGCACAGAGACTTTTTTTTAGCTTTTTGCATGCTCCCCGTTTGTTTTTCAAATCCTAGTTCACTTCAGTGCCTCACCTTCCCGGCACATGTCAGCCGCAGGAGAATTCACGAGATGTGCTTCTTGTGACCACTCGTTCCCAGCCTCGGACCCCCATGCACTCTGTCTCGAGCCGACTACAGCTGGGACTCATGTGCGGCCTGCAGCATTCTCAGTCACAGGGCATTGAAGAATTGTTTGTCATAGTGGAGGGAGATCTTCCAGACTTCTCCTCCACTCCACCTTAAGGACAGTGGGCCTCATTACACGGATGGCAGTAAGGATTTACCGGTACCAGTAAAATACCGGTACCGGTAAATCATTACCGCCTTACTACGAGGTCCCTTTGCGGGTTGGGGGATTTAACGCCTGCGTTTTGCAGGCGTTAAAAACCAACCCGCGAAGGGACCCAGGGAGCTAATTACGGTACCGCAATTTGCGGTACCGTAATTAGCGCCTTCCCCATCCCATTATGCCCTATGGGGCAAAAATGGGAATGGGGAAGGGCAATAATGGTGGAAGGGGGAATTACCGCCCCGCCAACCTTGGAATGGGGCGGTAATTCCCCTTTCCGACAACGCGGTGCCGGTACTTTACCGGCATGAACCATGGCGCTAATAGCGCCATGGTTCTCCGCCATCCGTGTAATGAGGCCCATTGTCTCCAGGACCTCTCATCAAGACAAGGTAGGCCTCTGTTCAGCATGGCTCCACAGCTCAGAGACTCCTTCCCAAGGTTTCTCACGGATCAGGGTTCCTCGCATTCAGGTTCTGGCAGGTCCAAGCTCTCTAATGCTACTGGCTGCCAAGCCCAGGGGCTCTTCCAGGCATTCTAGGGACAGACCTGAGGCCTTCCAGACTACCGGCTCCCAGGCTGAGGGTTTCAAGGGCACTACCAGGCTGTCTTCTAAAGGATGATCAGGCTCGTCCTCTTCTTCTACCCCAGGAGAGAAAGGATCGTCGGGTGCCACTTCCAAGAGTTGTTCCTCGGCTTGATCCAGCACGGCTACCGGCACAGGTGCCGAGGGCTCCCAACCTACCGAAGCTCACTCTGAGGCTGTTACCCAGGGGGTTTCGACTACAGGACATCCGGCTGACGGCTCATAGCCTACCAGAGGGATCTCTCAGGTCGACGCCTCTGCTTCGGGTGCAAGACCCATGCTGTATCCTCCCTTGTCTGAGGC
The DNA here is from genome assembly GCF_040938575.1 of Ambystoma mexicanum. Lineage (NCBI taxonomy): Eukaryota > Metazoa > Chordata > Amphibia > Caudata > Ambystomatidae > Ambystoma > Ambystoma mexicanum. The sequence goes on from NC_090934.1 coordinate 1,285,815,620, forward strand.
CTCTCCTGGCTCAGAGCCTCCGCGCCCTCCCTCCCAGGGCGTGGCGCAAGGTTTCAAAATGGCAGAGCGGCACGTGGCGGAACCTGCCTGGCAGGTGGTCATCTTGGATCCGGCTCAGGGTCCGCCAGTGCTTTCACCCATCGAGTGGGCTTTGCAGGATGATTTCAGCCCCCTTCCCTCTGGAAGCAGCAGAGGACCCTATGGTGCAGGTTTTTGATCCCCTCAGGGGAGCATCTACCCATCACAGACTTACAGCTACGCACACCAGGCACCTCAGCTCTTTGACCAGGAATGGAGGCCTAGCGCCTCGGAGGGCAGGGCCGCTAGGGACCAGGCAGCTCGTGAGGACTTCTTCTTCCAATGTTTCCACTTCCTCATTTGTTTCCCTCAAATGAAGGGGCTCCTGAAGTACATTGTGAAGGAGGTCATTCCCCAGGCAGTGCCACCTTAGCTCCCTCGCCTGGGTACTCCAACCACCAGTACAGGCCTTACCGGTTATACTGACCCCTCCACCTCCTCCTGTACCACTGTACCACCAATGCCTTCCCCCTAAACAGTCTTTGCACTTGTCTGCGGCTCCAGACTTGCAGGGCACCCCTCCGGCACCTGTGTCCCAGGGCTTGGATTCCCCTCAGCCTGCAAAAAGGGGGGGAGGGGATGACGACAGGGACGACAATGATGTCCAGGACAATGATTCCTCGGCATCCGTTAAGGTCTTTCATGACTACCTTCAGGGCCTGGCGGAATTCTTGGTGGTCCCTCTTCCAGAGGAAGCTCCTGCAGAGTCTCGGGTGCTCACAGAGGTCTTGGGGAAGTGCACTATGGTCCAGTCCGGCATTGCCCTTCAGAGGGTTGTGCTGCAAGTGGCAGAAGGTCAGGGAGGAGCCCAGAGCCAACGCCCAGATGAACAAGAAGCTGGACAGCAATTTTAGGCTGACGGACGCAGAGCCAATCCTCCTTGCCTCCCACCCTTAGCCCCATTCCTCCTTGGTGGCCGCTGCCTAACTATATTCTAAACCATCGTCTTTGTCGTCTTCCTCCACGGGAGCCACTCAGTTGCCTCACCAAGGACGACAAAGTCCTTGGGAAAACACTGTTAATCCATCTCAGGACTGCATCTGCGGCAGGTCAATGTGGACGCCATCTTGGCTGCGGCTAACCAGAAGCTGTGGCGGGAGCTTGGGGAATTTCAACCCAACCTCCCATCGGACAAACAAGCCTCTTTCAAGGCCGATCTGGCAGATGTCCGGGCCATTGCGCAGGACCTCATGGAGTCTTTGGTCTCCCATATCGACGCAGCCAACTGAGGGCTGTGCCTTGGTGTCGATATGAGAAGGATGACATGAATGCATGCCACAAAGTGCTCATTTGATGTGCAGGAGCAGATCATCGATCCTCCCTTCGATGGCGTGGACCTTTCCTTTCAACCACTAATGACGAATTCACGAAAAAGAAAACATCCACTCAAACCGCCAGGTCGTTGGCCATCCTGGCAAAGCCAGGTCAGAAATCCTTCCCTCAGTCCCAGGGTAGGACCGAGTTCAAACAACAAACGTATTCCGGGTTGACGGGGTTCAGATACCACGGAATGCGGAGGCCTGACAAGTCTCCCAACGACAGCAGAAGGAAGCAACAGAGGACATTGCTTGGGTTTTTCTGCTCCGCCTTATCTGCCCCTGCCTCTGACGCCAAGAAGCAGTGGCGTCAGGATCAGGGAACACAGCTCACCTGTGGGGGGCCGTTTGCCTCTTTTTCCAGGCCACCTGGAAGTATCTTTTCAGCAACCCGTGGCTCCTATCTGTAGTCTCCACGGGCTTCAGCCTTCCTCTTTCTTTGCCTCTACCATCCTCTCCCCCTCTTCGTCAGATCGGGTCCCTGGCTCTTTTACAGGAGATCCTGTCTCTATTGGAGATGCAGGCGATAGAACCGGTTCCTCTTGCAGCCAGGGGCTTCGGTCACTATTCCAGATTTTTTGTGGTACCCAAGAACAACCAGGATGCCCAGAGGGTAGTCATCGAACTGTTATTTCTAAACTTGTCTTTACTGCTGGAACGCCTCAAGATGATTACTCCTGTGCACATAGCCCGGTCTCTGTGTGCAGGGGACTGGATGTGTTCCCTGGACCTCAAGGATGCATACCTGCATGTACCCATATATCAACCGCATCAGAATTTTCTGGGGTTCATGATTATGTCGCACCACTTTCAGTACAAAGTACTGCCCTTCGGCCTGCACTTGGCCCCTCATGTCTTCACAAAGCCGATGAATGCGGTGGCGGGCCGCCTCCGATTGTAGGGCCATCCCCTGTACCTTATCTGGACGACTGGTTGGTGAGGGCAGGGTCACTCAAAGCAGTAGTTCAATCCTGCCAGAGATTGGCGGAAACCCTTCATCAGCTGGGGTTTTCCCTCAACCTGAGGAAATCACAGTTATGCCCGTCTCAGGATCTGGTCTTCCTAGGGGCATGTTGGAACACTACCGTTCAGAGGGTGTTCCTTATGCCCGAGAGGCTCATGTTCCTCCGCAAGGCAGTGGGGCACTTTCTGGTCAACTCAACCACCTCAGGATGGTGGTTCCAGCACATTCTGGGCCTGATGTCCTCCTGCGTGCTAACTGTACAGCACGCCCGTCTCAAGATGTAGCACCTCCAGCTCCACCTGGTGGCCAATTGGGATCAAGAGACAGGACCTGAGTCGGACAGATCTTTGCTGGTGGCTGATGGATGGCAATGTTTCAGTGGGGGCCCCCTTCACCCGTGCAGCGCCTTCCCTAGTGGTGACGATGGACTCCTCTCTTTTGGGCCGGGGGCTACTCTGGAGGGCTATGTGATTTATGGAGCATTGTCCAAGACAGAAACCCTTCTACATATTAATTAGCTCGAGCTCCGGGCAGTGGGCTGGCCCTCAAGGCGTTTTTGCTCCTAATCAGGGACAAGCCGGTTCTGGTCAGGACGGACAATTCTACCACAATGTTTTACCTGAACAAGCCCAGTGGCACAAGTTCCCACCTCGTATGCATGGAGGCGGGTTCGATCTGGAAATGGGCCCATAAGAAGAGACTTTGTCACTTGGGGTTCAACACCTACGAGTGGGAGTTGCACAATGACTCCTTGTTGCCCTTGTTCCAGCATTGGGGGTGCGCTAACCTGGATTTGTTTGCATCCCATCGGAATGCCAAGTGCCCCCAGTTTGCATCATGGGCAGGTCGGGGGTCTCTGGGAGACACCTTCAAGATCTTTTGGCACAGCTGCAGGTGTTGTGTTCCCGCCCACCCCTCTGCTCCAACGGACTCTCTGCAAGTTTCGTGCCTCAGTGGGTTGCAGCTTCATCCTTGTTGCCCCCCAGTGGCCATTTCGGAGGTGTACACAGACATGGGCAAACCTGTTCCTGAGGGGATTCATGCCCATGCGGTCAGAGCTAAGGCCACGGCCATCGCATTTCAGAGACATGCTTCTTGGGATGTCATCAGCAAGGCGGCCTTGGGCCACTCGATCTACCTTCTGCAGGCATTATTCCCTGGACACTGGCTCAAGACGCAATGCAGAGTTCGGGCAGGTGGTTCTGAAGAACCCTTTTGATTCATCCTAGATATGAGGCAAGTTGTCACAGGTCCACCCTATGTTCTTGTTCGGTGAAATCAGCCACAAGGATGAAGTAAAGTGCCTGGGACGTATGAGTAATTAAAGTATCTCATTGTAGTGACTAGAGTACTCATAGTCCTTAGTCCCCTTTCCTCCATACATCCAACAAATTTTTCCCTACTGGAATGCCAAGGGCTAAAATCTACTAAGAGTAGCCAGGTATCTAAGCATCTGATGTGTTCAAAGGGAACTGAGATGAGGCGCCGGAAGGCGGGCCCTCAGCAGGGCATATCCACGCTTGAGGCTGCGCCTCTGCACGCTATAATAATTATAAAGGGGAAGCTCAATTTTTCACTGCCAAAGGTTCTGGTACCCTTCCCATATTGGGGACACCCAAAAGGATGGATGAAAGGGAACTAAGGACTATGAGTATTCTAGTCATTACAGTGAGTATCTTTAATTTCTGACAGAGACATCGTCTTAGACATATATGCGACTGGGAATTCCTTCCCTGAGGAAGACTTCTGCTTCAGCACTACTCCCAAAGCACTTTAGGAGGCATTCCACAATGAAGGCTTTGGACTGATCAGGTATTCTCAGCACTGGGGCCGATGTAAATAATGACTTAAGTAACTTAAAGGGAAGTGCGCTCAAAAATGGTATTGTTTCAAAAAATGGGTAATATTCAAAGATATATATAAAACATATTTTTAAAGAAAGTTCCTATGTAAAATCTGAGGAAATGAGGCTCAAAGTTTTTACATGGGGCCATCCATTTTGTGATTTGAAGCAGCCTCCTCATTTCATGTTAAGCTCTGCTCTGGCGGCAGTAATCAAGCAGCAAAAGCCCCCTACTGGGAGCTTTTGCTTACTGCACCCAGAGCACAGCTTTGCATGGAGAGGAGGCTGCCTTCATTTTCATTTGACGTGTTCTGTGCTCCCCACGCCCAGGGAAGCACAGAAAACGTAAAATGAAAGGCACAGCAATTAAAAATACTTCGCCGGCTGCCAGAGAATATTTCATAATTGCCTCGACTTGCCTACAAGAAAAGGTGTGGCAATTATAAATACAATGTTGTATTTATGATTGCCGTGGTTCAAAAACCACGGTAATCATGAATACAACCGCTTTGTATTTATGATTGCGGTGGCTTCAGCTTTGAGTCTCCTCGGCTCCCCCGACCTGGGCGAGCCCGGCAGGCTCAAAACAGAAGCCACAGCAATCATAAATGCAACGCGGTTGTATTTATAAATCCCGTGGTTTTCTTTTCAAGTTTCCCACACTCCCCCGGGCCATAGGAGCCCTGGAAACTTAAAAAGAAAAACAAGGAAATCATAAATGATTGCAGTAGCTTTCTTTTTAGGTGTTGCGGTCTCCGGGGAGCCCGGGAGACTCAAAGCGAAAGCCACCGTAATCATAATTACAAAACAGTTGTATTTATAATTGCTGTGGTTTTCTTTTTAAGTTTCACAGGCTTCCGTGGGCAACTTAAAAATAAAGCCCCTGCAATCATAAATACAACAACGGGTGGATTTATAATTGCTGTGGTTTTCATTGTTTCATTAAAGGTTTTTAAAAAAGCACTACCAGCAGCAGAAGGCAGGAAGGATCTTGACTTCATTTTCTGCTCTGCAGCAATTATGACGCAAAAGCCACCTACTGATAGCTTTTGTTTATTACAGCCGGCTTTTACTTCATTATTGCCGCAAGGGCAGAGCTTAACACAAGCACAGGAGGCTCATCCATTTCACAAATTGGATGCCTCCTAGTGCTTGATATGTTTTAGTTTGAGCCTCATTTGCTCAAAACTTTACATATGAACTTTGTTTAAATATATTTTTTATATATATTTTTGATTATGGCCCATCTTTTGAGCCAATAAAAATGTTTGAGTCAACTATCCCTTTAAGTAACTCGATGGAACCAAACCCTTTTCATGAGTAATGAAGTAAGGGGTAACAACAATGGGGAAAAACCTGGTATGAAATTCATATAGAAATGTATGAATTTCATATAGAAATGTCTGAAGCCCAGGAACCTCTGTAACTCTCGTACAGTAGTAGGTACTAGCTAAGCAAGAACAGCTTGTACCTTTCCTGGATCCATACTGGTGCCTTGGGTGGAGAGTACATAGCCCAGGTAGTGTACTTCGGGCTGATGGAATTTGCATTTCTCTGCTTTGACGAATAATTAGTTTTTACAAAGTCTTTGCACACCTCCAATATGTGAGCAATATGGTCTGCTGTCGACCCAGATAAAACCAAGATATTGTCAAGTTAAATAATCACAGTATGCAAAAGGAGGTCTCAGAATACATGATCCATGAAACTTTGGAACACTGCAGGGGCGTTAGAGAGTCCAGAGTGCATCACCCGATATTTAAATGACTGAAGGGGGTACAGAAATCAGTCTTCAATTCATCACCTGGAAGGAATCTGATGAGATCGTAAGCCCCTCTTAAATCGAGTGTGGTTAAGATCGTGGCCCCCCTTACGGCCCCCAGAATGTCCGGGATGAGGGGTATATGGTATTTATCAGGAATCATGATTTTATTGAGACCCCTATAATCAATACATGGACAGCGCTCAGTGGTAAATGTCTTGGGTGTAAAGAATAATGAAGCACCCACAGGAGACTTAGACTCGATGATCAAGCCATTCTTTAGATTTGGTTGCAGATACTCCTTCAAAGCGTGCTTTTCGTTGTTCGACAGCATGTACATACGTGCAAATGGAACTGGCTTATCTGTATGTAGATTGGTGGCACAGTCATCAGTGAGGTGAGGAGAGAGTTCCTCGAATTGCTGATCAGAAAACACATCCTGATACTTCAGGTATTGCTCGAGTATAGACTGTAGATTATCTACCATAGTAGGAAGATCTTGCGAGAGGTAAGAAGTAGAAGATTGAATGCCCACTATGTGTTCTCGGATGGGGCCTGAGACTAGAGGAGTACCATCCACCCCTTCCACTGGTATCACCATATTTGTACGTAGTCTGGGTATATTTTTCTCATTAGCACATCCGTCATCAATAAATAGTTCTGCTGCACCGCAGTCGACCAGGGCTGTCACATTGATCAAATCACGCCCAGGAGGATGAAAGGCGACTTGTATGACAACCATGGACTGTTCTTTAGAAGGTGATACTGGTTTGTGGGAATACAGACTTTCCTCCCTGATCGTAGTTCCCCCTACGATTGGGGTCTGCCATTTCCCGATCATCTTGCGGCTGCAATAGGACGGTCTCGCCCTAAATGATCCTTAGAAGCACAATAAATGCATAATCCCTGTGATCTCCTCCTAGCCCGTTCTTCAGATGACAGGGGGCCTCAAGCTACTCCTAATTGCATAGGTTCATCTTTTACCATAGGTTTGGATTCTGATTTAAGAGGTTCAAAGAACTGATTAAAGGAACCTCCTCTCTTTCTTTCTGCATAACGTTTTTGTAGACGATAATTGATTTGCATTACAAGAGTAATCATTCCGGCAAGATTGGCAGGCCAGGCTACTCTGGATACCTCGTTTTTCATTTCTTCATTCAAACCCCTTCTGAAAATGGTAATGATGGCATACTCAGGCTAGGCTGTGTTTGCCGCATTTGCTTAAACAAAGTAATGTTAGACAAGATATCCAAAGTCCCCTGTTTAAATCTAGCAGTGGTTCTTGTGCAGAAACCGCAATCTCTTGCTTACCGAACATTGCTCTCAGGCTGTTAGCAAAGCCTTCATATGAGTCTTAAATAGGGTTGTTGGTAGTGACTAATGGAGTGGCCGATGATAAGGCATTACCCGAGAGATTCGAAAACATGTAACCAACTGTGTCTCTCTATCTGTAGGAAAGAAGTTGGCTTTAAATGTAAACTGTACTACACATGAATGTAAATATTCCTTGAGTTTGCAGGGATTGCCGTTGTACTTTCCACATGTTAATGGACTAGTGGGTATAGCTACTGTTCCAGGTGCCTGATTGACTAGCTGTCTAAATTCAGTATTCTCATTCTTCTGGGCTTCTAGTTATTGTAGCTGGTCCATATTGCGTGGATTGTAGAAAATGGATGACGGTAACTATTAGTAAATTCACTAACATGAATCTGAGGAATTTCAAATAGCTGCTCTTAAAAGATCTCCCTGCAGCTCTTTGCTCCCTGGTACGATCAATACCACAGAGAGACAAAGAAGAGCAGGGAAACCCTCTGGGGGAAAAAGCCCTGGACAGGAGTTGTGAGGATGGATTCTCAGGTGTCACGCTGTTGTATGTAATTGCGGGAGTTCAATGTTCAACAGGACGTGCTGATCGCTATCAACAGTGGGCACTGGATCGGGAAAGAGGTGGCAGGGTACAGGAAAAAGGATGATCAAGAGGAGACAGGCACATTCACAAACAGAAATCCCCAGGAGCGTATACTCACGAAGCATCGGGCTACAACGGTAGCGACGCACCGCCTTCAGGATCCATTGCTGTTTAATAGAAAACATTATTTTCTTTTTCTATACAACGTCCCAATGTGCCTTGCAGACACTAGACTGCTGCGTATCCTTGCAGGCGCCATATTGGAAGAAACTAGGTTCAGTTGCACAGCAGCGTGAGTTTGATACCGGCAGCATTGCCATAACGACCACCGTACATGGTGCGCTGTGACAACGAGATACAGTTTAAGACTATTTAGCATAGTGTGTGGACATTTCATTGTGACGAGCTTCGGGATTCACTGTACCTAAGAATCAGCCTGCATCATCTCCCTTGAGCCTCAGCCTGGCTGCTCGCCCCCTGTTACCAATTAAGAATCTTGGATGGGGTGATCTGTGCCTCTACCCCAACTATATAGTGGGCTAAAGTACAGATACTCCCCTCCAGTGCTTACAGGCTCAATTCTCTGGTTGCAAAGTGGTGATGATCTCCCTAGATGTGTCACTTGAGATAAGGAATTGTTGCAGACTATGGGTACTGTAGCGACTGCAACTGGAACAAAGCAGTGTAACCCTTCCAAGAGAAGGACATTATGGAGGGTTCAGGGGGCTGTCATGTTGACGTTGCCTTGGGAGCGGGAGGCAGAAGTTATGGGAAGGGGAAGTGACGAGGGACGGGGAGTGGAAGTTGATGTGCAGAATAAAGAAGACGTGTGTGAATAACCTCCTGTGTCTTCATATTGTATGCTGCGCCACATGCGCTTCCAGGACGAGCCCTCAACATAACAATAGCGACGAAGGTGGGCAACCCAGAAAGTGTGGCCGCTCTCATGATGAGAGACTGAAGGCCTGCGCAGCACATTCGTACACGCCATCCGGTGCACGGAACAGCCTCGCGGCACCCCACGAACAGAGGAGCCGAGTGCCCAAGGACGTGGGCCCGCTTGGAGTGTTCACCTGAGGAGGCCCGGGCTGCGGCAGTGAACGCAGGAAGAAGGGAGCGGCTACCGGCAGCGACAGCACTGAAACTGTACAGCACCCGGCCCGCGCGGAGTGAGTCTACGGCATGAGAGGCTTCACAGCACAGTAAGTGCCACAGGTCCCCACCCACTGAACAGATTGACTCCACTGATGGTGCTCGTGCCATTCCTTGCAGCCATCTACCCCCAGAAGCAGGCTGGGTCAGGGCCTAAGAAGGAGGGGGAGTGGAGCAGAGGACTTTCACCCAGGGTGCACCCCAAAATCGATGGTGCTCGTGCCACAGAGGCGGCCATCAAGAAAGAGAGAGGGCGGTGAGCAGCCAAGAGAGTTTGTAAGGTACAACCCAGGCCAAATTAAACCTGCATAGTGGAATTTTGGGCCAGGATGACGGACAAGGGGCGCCAGCTCAGGGAAATGGGCCCCTAGCGGTGGGCATACAAGCACCAGACCCCGTGCCATACCACCTGCCGGACACACTAGCGGCCCAGATGCCAGGCGCATTTGATGTCACAGACACCAGCAACATGGGTCCCAGATGGACCAAGTGGATCAGAAACTTTGACCTATACATGGGAGCCACAGGGCCAATTGCCGACGCCAGGCAAATTTGCCTACTAAAATTGGCGGTTGTATCCGCCACATGTGATATCATCGACGAAATGCCCCCAGACTCCATAGACTCAATCCAAGACCTCAAAGACGCGCTGGCCACGTACTTCGCTCCACACACCAACCTGGATTATGAAAGACATTTATTCCACAGCACCAAACAAGCAAAAGGGGAGACGATGGACGCCTATGTAATGCTACTGTGTACCAAGCTAAAACATTGTAATTTCGCCAACACTGAGGCGCTGAGATCACAGATCATATCGGGATGCGAATCACAGGCATTCCGAAGGAAACTGCTTCAAAAGTCTTGCACGCTGGAAGAGATATTAGCGCTAGCAAGAGTCGAGAGGGCCATTGACTCCCAGGTAGAGAGTTTTGGAAACACAAATCCAGGAGAAAACCTACACAAGCTCCAGCTAGAAAGAAAGCATGAAGAGCTCTTTTGCTACAAGTGCGGGTTTGAATACCCCCACGAAGGAACGTGCCCCGCGATTGGACAAAGTTGAGCCTCCTGTGGTGAAGAAGGGCACTTCAAAGCAGTGTGCAGACTATTTAGGGACCGGGGAAGAGACCAGCCCAGAGACAATCCATCCTGTTCCAAAGCACGGAGCAGGGGCCTCCAAACACCATCCAAGCCCCAAGCACCCAGTTCGTACCTACCCAGCCCAACCCAGATCCCTGCGACAGGGACTCAGGGGAAGACCGGCAGAAGCGAGAAAAGAAAGAGAGAAGGAGATACGTCATGCGCGCAAGACCAGAACGTAGATCGAGAGACCACGTGCGATACCTCGTGGAACAATCCCCCACAGACTCTGACCCTAGCTCGTCAGGGAGTGATCAGAAAAAAAGGGCCTACGTGTATGCCCTAGGAAACCCCACAGCAACGGCACACAGCCCCAAACTCATCATCAAACTCAACGAGCGACCAACTGAATTTCTCATTGACACGGGAGCCACGGTGAACGTGGTGAGCGAAAACGTATACACCGACCTACCCCAGAAGACTAAGCTACACCCCACAACCGTAGACAAATATATGCCTACGGTGCCAAGGCACCCCTAAAATTTCTGGGACAATTCAGTGGCCTCTCTCGCTACAAAGGACACGAGATGAAGATACCGATACATGTCCTGGCCACAGAAGCAGACAGCGGCTGTGTCCTAAGCTTCAAGGCTGCTGATTACACAGGACTGATTCACTGTTTATACAACATGATTGTTCACACATACATCGACCCCGTCGAAATGGTCAACAACTTATATCCCCGAATATTCAAGGGGATTGGCAAACTAAAAAACAGACAAATCAAGCTCCACGTAGACGACTCTATACGCCCAGTGGCTCAACCATACAGAGGAATTCCAGTCAACATCCAGTAGAAAGTCGAGGATGAGCGCCACAAATTTCTGGAACAGGACATCATAGAACATGCCACAGGCCCCACCACCTAGGTGTTCCCAAAAGTTCTGGTACCCAAAAAGGGGTTGGAGGCCATAAGACTATGTGTAGACATGAGGCGCCCAAATCAAACCATCAGATGAGAGAGGCATCCAGCACCCGTATCACGGATATGATCCACTTACTGAACGGAGTGAAGGTCTTTTCCAAACTTGACCTGCAGAAAGGATATCTCCAGTTCGTATTAAGCCCTGAAAGCAGAAACATAACAACGTTCTTCGAAGGGATTGTGTCCTCCGACGTATTCCTTATCTTAGATATCTCCTTCCAAGGCCAGCAAAGCTGGAAGGAGATATCTAAGATAAGGAATACGTCGGAGGAACATCCCATCGAAAGAACGTTACAAGGTAAGAAGTAACTTGTTCTTCGAAGGGATTGTGTCCTCCGACGTATTCCTTATCTTAGATATCTCCTTCCAGCTTTGCTGGCCTTGGAAGGAGATATCTAAGATAAGGAATACGTCGCAGGAACATCCCATCGAAAGAACGTTACAAGGTAAGAAGTAACTTGTTCTTCTCCCTCATTGGCCTTTTCAGGTATAAGAGACTGAGTATTGGAGTGTCCTCGGCTGCAGAAATTTTCCTGGCCGAGGTACACAATGTCATCAAACACATCCCGAACTGTCTCAACTACAGTGACGAAATACTGGTATTCGGCACTGACGTAAACAAGCATGACGAAACCCTAATGAAAGTCTGCAAAGCCCTAAACGACGCAAATCGCACCTTGAACCGAGACAAGTGTGAGTTTCGCAAAAGCACACTGAAGTTCTTCGGACATATATTCTCGGAATCGGGAATGACCCCAGACCCAGAGAAGGTGGCAGCACTAAATGAAACCTCGGCCCCCGCCAATGTGTCAGAATTGCAGTCCTTCCTGGGCCTGGCCAGCTACTGCAATCGATACATTCAGGACTTTGCGTCTGTCAGCGAGCCATTGAGACGTTTGACACACCAAAATGTGACCTTTCGATGGACCGATGACTGCCAAAGAGCGTTCGAAATCATAAGGTAGAGGGTTACGAAAGCAGAAAACATGGCCTACTACGATCCTAGCTGGAAGACTGAATTGACAGTGGATGCCAGCCCCGTGGGCCTCGGAGCCATTCTGTCACAAGTAGACCCTAAGGATCCGTCCCAAACACACATCGTTGCCTATGCCAGCCGGAGTCTGTCCACCACCGAGCAAGCATACTCTCAAGCAGAGAAAGAAGGCCTCGCAGTTGTGTGGGCTTGTGAGCACTTTCATTTATTCCTGTATGGAAAACCTTTTCGAGTCATAACGGACCACCAAGCTTTAGTATTCCTGTATGGAAATCCCCAGGCGAAGATGCCACCTCGTATTGCCCGGTGGGGTTTGAGATTGCAAGACTATACATTCGAAATCATGCACAGACCAGGAAAAGGGGAAAACCCTGCAGATTTTCTTTCCAGGAGACCACGGGAGGGGTGTGCTCCGGAGCCCTCTGTGGCCGACAGATACCTCAGGTATCTCATTCACCAGACCACTCCGGAGGGAGTGAACACTGAGATACTAGCGAGAGAGATAGAAAATGATCCAGCCTGCCACATCATATGCGAGGGACTTGAGTTGGGACAGTGGAGAAGGGCGAAGGACAGAGGGAAAGCCGCAGGGGACGGTGTACGAGAGGACGTGGAGCGCCTGATACAGGTGAAGGATGAGCTCGCACTATCGGCGGATCACCTGCTACTGAAAGATTACAAGCTAGTAATACCGGCAGCCATGAGAGCAAAAGCAATTGTGCTGGCCCATGAGAATCACCGGGGCATGGTCTCCACCAAGCGCATGCTCCGCCAGAAAGTGTGGTTTCCACACATGGACACCATGGTGGAGGCGGCACTGAAAGCTTGTCCCACGTGCCGCCTCATCACCCCAGATCGTCACCCGGAACCACCGGTCATGTCCAATCTCTCACAAGGAATATGGGATGCTGTCGCCGCCGATTTCTTTGGGCCTATCGAAGGAGGGGGGTATGTATTAGCAGTGATGGATGAATACTCCCGGTACCCGGACGTTCAACTAATTTGCTCGACGGCAGTTCACCACGTCATCCCAGCTCTGGACCACATCTTCTCGGCTTATGGAGTGCCAAAAGTGCTCAAGATGGACAACAGGCCCCGGTTCTGTGGACACCAGTTTGCTGAGTACCTAGGATTTCACCATCAGAAAATTACACCCCTCTGGCCCCAAGCCAACGGGATGGTCGAGCGCTTCATGACAGATATAAAAAGAGCCTTACAGATCGCCAGGTTGACGGGACAGCCATATGAACAAGTGCTAAATCAGCTCATGAGAGACTACCAAGGGACACCCCACAGCACTGCGGGGAAGACACCAGCGAAACTGATGTTTGGACGCAACACCCAAACGAGAATCCCCCAGGCTAGTGAACTCAACCAACCTCCTGCCGTAGATCCGGAGGTGTGGGAGCGAGATGAGGCCACGAAAGCCTGCATGAAAGAGTATGCTGACACCCGCCGCCGGGCACAAGTGCCGCAGATAGAGGTAGGAGTTGTGGTCGCAGTCAGGCAGCCCATGACGCATAAACGCACATCGCCATTTAGAGAAGAACCGCTGTTTGTCACGCACAAAAAGGGCTCCATGATAACCGCACAAGGCCCAGAAGGGTCAGTTACTAGGAACTCCTTCCACTTCAAGGAGAACCCAAACTTGGGAGCCAGGCGCCCGAGCGGGCGGGTGCAAGCGCTCCTGGATTATGAATCGGATGACCCGTACCAAGGGGATCAGTGGGACTCCGAAGAGTCAGATCAGGAACCTCGGAGGGAGAGTGAGGATGTAGGACAGTCTCCAGCAAGTTGTCATGCATGCCCGCAGAGAGCTGGGGACAAACCTCCCAGATGGATCGAGGAAATGGACTAGTAGGTCCTCTAGACCGCCACCGGTTGTGAAGAGTCTGGTAACAGTTTAAAATGGGTGGGGATGTCATGTTGACGTTGCCTTGGGAGCGGGAGGCGGGAGGCGGGAGTTATGGGAAGGGGAAGTGACGTGGGACGGGGCGGGGACGGGGAGTTGAAATTGATGTGCAGAATAAAGAAGACGTGTCTGAATAACCTCCTGTGTCTGCGTATTGTATGCTGCGCCACGCGCGCTTCCAGGACAAGCCCTCAACATAACAGGGGCACTCCTAATATTTCACTTTTATGTTGTTATAGCTTAACCTTATCAAATGTAGATTGGTGGCACAGTCATCAGTGAGGTGAGGAGAGAGTTCCTCGAATTGCTGATCAGAAAACACATCCTGATACTTCAGGTATTGCTCGAGTATAGACTGTAGATTATCTACCATAGTAGGAAGATCTTGCGAGAGGTAAGAAGTAGAAGAACGAATGCCCACTATGTGTTCTCGGATGGGGCCTGAGACTAGAGGAGTACCATCCACCCCTTCCACTGGTATCACCATATTTGTACGTAGTCTGGGTATATTTTTCTCATTAGCGCATCCGTCATCAATAAATAGTTCTGCTGCACCGCAGTCGACCAGGGCTGTCACATTGATCAAATCACGCCCAGGAGGATGAAAGGCGACTTGTATGACAACCATGGACTGTTCTTTAATAAGCAAACCACATCCCAGGTCCATCATATATTTACCCCCATAACTGCCGTACCACCTCTGCCTCCACTCGCTCTCTTCTATACCATCTCTTCCTTTCTCTTTGTACCTTCACTCCTTTGCAGTACCCTTTCTAGCAGTAGAACTAACAAGTGAATTTTGACCTTATTGCCTTTGACTGGAAAGAGGTTCATTTACCCGCCTCTACTCTGTTGTGCCCACTCAACGTATTCTTGTCACAGCAATGTTGGGTATTTGGACTGTCACCACTGCCTCGACAGTTCATCCTGTGCTGTTGTTAGGTACAGTGCCATTTTACCAGATTCGTGCATTTTCATGCAACATTGACAGATGCGTGAAACACGTACCCATCTGGTGACAAGTAATCTTTCATGCATTGTAAGTGCGATGACCTCATTGCACACTTTTTATACATTCATATTAATGAGACATGTTGTCTAATGTTTCTTGACACCATTTCCTTGTCTCATACCTTTTTGATTTCGTGGCTCACAATGAGTTGCGTAATCGTGTGATTGCATTTTTAAGAACGATTTTAAAGTGAAGTACCAGTTAGCAACCTGCATAACAGATGATGCCTGCCTACAGTACTTTAAACTTGCACTTTTGCATATTAATGTGCAGTGTTATCCCTCAAAATGGGAAAGACTTGGGGCCTCATCTCAGGTCTGGCGGGAACCCTTAAAAGTGGCGGTAACGGAATTAGCACTGCCAATACCGCTGTGCCGGGTCATGAGCTGGCGCAAATACCGCTCACTGTAAAAGCAGCCGCCACGATTACAGCCGGCCACATGAGGCGCAAACACAGCCGCATCACAAGTCCATGTCCGGTGGTATTTGCACACAAAACCGGCGCTAATACCACCGAAAACACAGCGCAGTTACCTTCAGCTTTTAGCTGGAGGTAAATGAACACAGGTGTCTGACATGAAGTCATTGGTGATACCAATCCACCCCAGAGGGCCACATATTGTCACATCCCTACTCCAAACACTGTTTCCAACCCCATGCTGCCACTAGCCACTGTGAGCTGTGACTGGCAGCTTCTCATGATGCGCTTGGAAGTAGAGAAGCAAGACAACCAGGCTAGGGCATAGGGAGTACAGGGGGAAGCGGGGGAGGAGGAGGAAAGTACATGCAAGGCATGCACCGATCCCCAGGGTTAGGCCCTCACCTTGGACCCTCAACGACAGCCAGTTGGTCACTCTGTACCACCTCAACAGGGAGACCATAACAGAGCTGCTCACTACAATACAGTACGACATAGTTAGCAGGATTAACATCCGGACAGCTGTGCCCCCACTGCTGAAGCTAGTGTCTGTTTTACAATTCCTTGGAACTGGTACCTTCCAGCACTCTGTGGCCATGATGCACGGCATGGCACAGCCCACATGTGGTGCAGTGCTGGGCCAGGTGCTTGAAGTCCTCCTGCGGCAAGTGCAACGCCACATCCCACTGCCTACCACCCCAGCTCAGGTCAATGCCATGAAGACACAGTTCCAAACCATTCCCCTAATGCAAAATGTGATCGCTGCCCTGGACTGTACCCATGTTGCGATGGTGGGCCCTGAGGCCCACGAAGCAGTGTACCAAAACCGCAAGCACAACCACCACCTGATTGTGCAGGTGACCTGCGACCCCAACCTGTACAACACCCACTGCAGTGCCCGCTACCCTGGTTCCATCCATGATGCCATGGTCCTATGGAACAGCACAATACCAGAATGCATGGAGAGATACAGAGGACAACAGACATGAATAGTGGGTAAGTCGAAAAGCCAACACACATGCACCATGAAGCATATGCCCAAATGGGTGAGAGGGGATGCAAATGACTGCACAAAGGATGGCATGACAAGTGAATGGTCAATCTGTACTTAACCCCCCTCCCGCACCATCATCATAGAACAGGCCAGGGAGCATGCACATGTCTAATTTACCTGCATGGCATGGGGAAGCAGTAGTACACATACAGTAGCAACCATATGCACCAACATGACTACAGGTATCACAATGCAACATGCACTAACCAGGTCAATGCTAACAAAGGACCACATTGCCCCACACAACAAAAACACTGCCAGTACTACAGCCATGCACCCATGTGCGGCCAGCCCACAATGCCCACCCGTTGGCACCACATGCCTAGGGAGGGTCCATGGGGCACCCACATGCACGGTGGAAATACACTGCCACATGACAGCCACCATGTCTGCTGCACATATCGTCACAGAGACACCTTACGTAACATCTGCAGCAAGGCAACTCTGTGCATATGGAGCGCCAACAATGCATGGCACGAGTTACACTATTTTTGATTTATTTATGTACTTATAGAGCACCGAAAGCCCACAGGCATCAGGGCACATCACAAAAAACTGGGTTACTACCAAAAAGACGTATACAACCTATTCTGAACTGATCACCTTACTCATGATGGCCCTCGTTTACTTGAAGATGTGTGTTTTTAGGCCCCTTCTGAAGGCCCTATGACTGGACTTGAGTCTGAGAGCAAGAGGGAGATTATTCCATTCCCTTCCTGCCAGAACAGGGAATACCCTGCCCAGCCCTGTTGCTTGTCTGTGTGGTAGCACTATGATTCTGCCCAAGGCCTCTGATCTCAAGGCTGGAGTGGGGTGATATCATGCGATTTATTTCTCTAGATATTCTGGTGCAGTGCCATACAGACACTTATGCACCAAAGTCAAGGATTTGAAGTGAATCCGATCTTTAATCTTCAGCCAGTGCAGTTCTATACTGTCCTTTGAGATGTGTTCACATTTGGACTTTCCTTTTATTATTCTGATAGCGTTATTCTCCATGACCTGGCATTTTTCCAGGCAGTTCTTACTAGCCCAGAGCATGAGCGCATTGCTGTAATCCAAACGGGACATAATGGTGGCGCTTGCAATTGTTGCAGTGTTTTTCTCGCTCAGGAAAGGCCGAATGGCTCTGAGTAAGCGGAGATGATAGGAGTTGCTCTTATGCAGATGATGCACCTGCACATCTGCCCCCAACGAGGCTTACATTATGAGTCCAACAGTTTTTACCTGCCCTAACACCTGTATGCGGGTGTCCTTGATGACAAAGGCCTCATAATCGGTCCCTCGTTTGGCTCGCGCTTGGTGGGTGCCAAATATCATCTCCGTCTTCTTGCTGTTGAGGCACATCCAGTTACTCTCCATCCAATTCTCATTGATGTTATATAGCATCATGATTTTAGTACTGTCCTCCAGGTAGTCACCGCCCAGCCCAACCACTAACTAGGTGTCATCGGCGTAGTTTGTGAAAAACGCTCCAAATCCTTCCAGTACCTCACACAGATATCTCATATACAGGTTGAAAAAGGAATTCCCCTCCCCCAATGAATTTTGGCTACTCTGTCGGCCAGGAAAGATGCCAGCCATGAGGATGCTTCTGTCATGATCTCTGCTTCCAAAAGGTCAGGGTTTTCCCAACTCCCTTGGAAGCAGATCCATAACCCAGGTTCCGAGTGCCAACCAGTCCCAATTGGGACCTTTTGGACCCAGTCCTGGCGCCAGTGGCACCAGGCTCATAAATATGCCCAGTCCCAGCGCTGGAAGCGCCGGGCTCATAATGCTTGGGTGGACTTACCTGCAGCAGACCATGCTGCTTACTTGCCTGCCAGTTGAGCCTCTGATCCTCTTCTGTTTGGAACTACTTTTCCTGTTGGGTGGGGCAGCAGCCACTCCCTAGATTCAGAACACTGGAACTCTTCTGGAAAGCAGGAACTCTTTTCTTACCTAGGCGTGGCTGTGGAAGGAGACACCTAAGCACTACAGGAGGCTATTTAAACCACACCCGGTGGATGAATCTTGCTTTGCGTTATTCTGCATCCTCTGCAGCAGAATGCTCATCGTGTCTTCTGCATCGGATCCTGGGCCTAAGGAAAAAGGCTTACCATCCTGAATCCAGTCTTCAGCAACACCTATAAAGACAAGAAAGAACAGGTTAGCATTCCGGCATCTGAAAGACAAAGGCTTACCTACTCTTCGTGCGCTTCGGAGGTCTTCACACGGCATTCCGGCATCTGAAAGACAAAAGCTTACCAACTCTTCGCACGCTCCGGAGGCCTTCGGCGCTGCATCCTGCATCTGAAAGACAAAACAAGGTGCGTTTAAAGACATTGGGGAACTTTAATACTCACGTGCCATTACTCCTTTCCACATCTAACCCAGTGGGTATTCCGGCACCCTGCAGCCGCTCCGAACTCGTACCTGCAAAATAAAAAGACAGTTAGAGCGCATCGTGAAGCAGGCAACAAGCGCTTACTTACGTGCTTCCAGGCGCTTCTATTCATCACACGGACTCCATCTTCAACTCACTTCAGCCCGTCATCCGCCATCGCCGGAACCCTGCAAAACAAAAGACATCATTACTAAAGACTTTAAAGACAATAGAATTACTCGAAACTTAACGTTCGTGCAGTAAACGACGGACAGCAGTCCTCTGAAGTCAAGAGGCCTGCGCTACCTATCCAGTGAAGAAACTGGTTACAGCACCCTGCCCCGAGGCAGATGGAGAGCTCGGCATTCACTTACCTAAGGTGAGAGCGTTAACCTTTGGGGGTCTACAGGAGAGCAAAAAAGGAAAGAGATAGGGACACCCCAATAACCCCAGTTCATTAATCCCATATTTTCTATCTGCAGGCATCTTACTCTTGAAGTCAGGCATACAGTGCACAGAGGTCCAGCCCAAAGAGCCAACCGGGTGCTACACATCACCTTTGAAGATACGGTAGTCGCCCAGTCAAGACCGGCGCCTCTGCGAGAATCAGGTGAGCGTTACAGAACGCAAAGCCTACCACAAAACTCTCGCCCAGGCGCTATGGAAACCTCGGATACTGACCACCTAGCCCGGTTACTTGGGGAACTAAGGGCAGAAGTGCATGCAGCTCGTCAGGAAACGAATGCTCTAAGAAGGGAACTAATTATTTCCAAGGAGAGAACAGACGGTCTTGCTAGACAATTGCTACAGTCACAAGCCGGACAAACCCCGTTACCCGCATCAGGGGCAAATCTTCCTTCAACATCCTCTATGAATCCAGTGCAGATCAACCTACCTGGGAATGTACCTCTGGCTCCGCCCGAACGATTTTCTGATGACCCAAAGAGGTTTGCAGTATTTATCAATCAGTGCCGGTTGCATTTCTTATGCCGGCCAGCAGCCTTTCCAACTGATCAAGCTAAAGTAGCTTTTGTACTTTCGTACCTTAGTGGCAATGCGGCAGACTGGTCGATCCCTCTAGTTAATCAAGATGATCCGGTTCTCCATGATTTTCAAGCCTTTCAGCTTAGTATGGAAAAACTGTTCGCAAGACATTCACAGGGGCAGGCCTTGGACAATGAGCTTCTTTCGTTGCGACAGGGTAATCAAGACCTTTTGGCTTATATTGCATCTTTCAATAGACTAATAGTGGAAACTCAATGGCCTGAGGACAAAAGGATTACGCTGTTTTATAGAGGTCTACGTGGAGAGCTCAAAGACGTTTTAGCCCAAGTAGTGAATCCCCCACAAGCCATTTCGGATTATATAGACTTGGTCGTTCAAATAGATCATAGACTGCAGAACAGGAAGGCCGACCGTTCCAAGTTTGATGCTCGAGTATTTTCCAAACCGCCAACTCCTTCCAAAGGAGTAGACTCCGGGGAACCCATGCAAATAGGGGGTCTGAAAGGTCCTCTAACACAAAAGGAGCGGGAAAGGAGAAAACAGTTGCAATTATGCCTATATTGCGGAAACTCAGGGCACTTTCTTCGAGACTGTCCGGTGAAACCTGCCAAGAAGGCAGTAGGAGCTGCAGTTACCAAAGTTACAAACTCTGAGCAGGGAAACGACCTCACCCGACAAGAATAGAGGTCCTCTTGCCGAGCGTGAAAACCAGTTCCGTGACCTCGCATTTCGTGATACCTATGGTCCTCATTAGCCCTGATAATCCGGATCGATTACATGCAATTGAAGCTTACGTCGACAGCGGTGCCATCGGCAATTATGTGGATCATGAAATGGTTTTGAGGATGAATCTAACTCTTTGTCCCAAGGCTGTAAAGGACGTCATTACTACAGTGGATGGTACGGAGATAGCCTCCGGGCCAGTAACGCATACCACTCAAGAGGTGACGCTAGTAAGTCAAGATGGACACCATGAGAAGATTGTGTTCGATGTGATCAAGGCCCCTCAGTTTCAGATTATTCTAGGAATACCTTGGTTAGAGAAACACAATCCTCTGATCGATTGGCGAGCAAGAACGGTCCAGTTTCCAGAATGTGTCTCTACTTGTCACCCTCCACCTGGTGTTGCACTGGCAGCAATTTCTTCAGAGACTCCCCAGTTACCTCCCGAATACCTAGAATACCAAGATGTTTTCCGGAAGGATCAGGCTAACTCTCTACCTCCTCATAGGTCTTATGACTGCCAGATAGACCTGATACCTGGATCTACTCCTCCTTGTAGTAGAATTTATGCCCTCACCGAGCCTGAGAACCTTCACCTTCGACAATACCTGGATCAATACCTGGCGAATGGGTTTATTCGTCCTTCCAAGTCCCCTGCTTCTTCAGCTTTGTTCTTCGTTCCAAAAAAGGATGGAGACCTTAGAACTTGTATCGATTATCGCTCCCTGAACCAGATCACCGTTAAGAATAGATATCCGTTACCTTTGATCCCTGAACTCCTGGACCAAGTCAGAAAAGCATGCATATATACAAAGCTGGATCTTAGAGGAGCTTACCACTTGGTACGAGTAAAAGAGGGCGATGAATGGAAGACGGCCTTCCGCACCAAGTATGGGCTATTTGAATATCAGGTCATGCCCTTCGGACTTTGCAATGCCCCGGCCGCCTTTCAATATTTTATTAACGATGTCCTCAGAGAGCTCATAGATGTGTGTGTTGTGGTTTACATTGACGACATCCTCGTTTATTCTTCATCGGAATCTGAACATCGGAAACACGTGAAAATGGTCCTCGAAAGATTGCGTCAACACAAACTTTTCGCTAAGTTGGAAAAATGTGTTTTCAACGTGACTGAAGTTGAATTCTTGGGATTCATATTATCACCTGGCGGAGTACGTATGGATTCAAAGAAGGTCGATGCAGTTCTCAAATGGCCATCACCATCCTCCGTAAAAGGTGTGCAAAGCATGTTAGGCTTCGCTAACTTTTACCGCAGGTTTATCCCCGAATTCTCTCGAATAGTCCAGCCCATCACTGCCTTGTTAAAGAAAAACAAACGTTTTGAATGGTCTACCGAGGCGGAACAAGCTTTCCAGGATTTGAAGACTAAATTTATCTCTGCACCAATCTTAAAACACCCTCGCCCCGAACTCCCCTACATCGTGGAAACTGATGCTTCAAGCCTTGCCATGGGGGCAGTTCTATCACAAAAGGACCCGGTAACCAATCAGTTGCATCCCGTGGCATTTTGGTCCCGCAAATTCTCGCCTCCTGAAATCAATTACACGATTACTGACAAGGAACTTCTGGCTATCAAGTCTGCCTTTAAGGCTTGGCGGCATTATCTGCTGGGGGCCCGACACACCGTTACTGTGATTACGGATCACCGAAACCTGCAATATTTGAAAACCGCAAAAGCCCAATCCTCTAGACAACTCCGTTGGGCATTATTCTTTGCCGAGTTTGACTTCATAATTACCTATCGACCTGGTACAAAGAACGGTAAAGCTGATGCCCTTTCTCGGATGGGAGTGGAAGAACACTTGATCAACCCTAAACCTGTACCAATCATTCCCGAACAAAGAATTCTGGGTGTAATCGCCACAGAATCCATAGAGGAAGTTAAGGATAAAGCCAGGCAACTTGTAACTCCAGCAGACATACAGAATTGGCATCTGCAGGGAAAGGACTTTGCAGTAAAGGACAACTTATTGTATTTCCAAGAACGATTATACCTACCCAGCACAGATTTACAGAAAAAAGTAATCTCTTGTTATCACGATTCTTTAATGGAAGGTCATCCCGGTATGGCCAAGACCTCAGAAAAGATCAAGCGCTACTTCTGGTGGCCGTCTTGGAAAAAAGATATCAGAGACTTTATAATGTCCTGTGGAGTATGCGCCCAAAACAAGAGTCAAAAGGAAAGACCAGCAGGCCTCTTACGCCCTATTGACATCCCACCTCGCCCTTGGCATACGCTTTCTATGGACTTCATCACCGATCTACCTCCATGCTCCGGATACAATACGATTCTAGTAATCGTGGACTTATTCTCCAAGATGGCGCATTTCATTCCACTCAAAGGCTTGCCAACAGCAGCAACTCTGGCCCGAGAATTTCTCGAAAACATCATCCGACTACACGGTTTTCCTTCGGTTCTAATTTCGGATCGAGGTAGTCAATTTATTTCTCATTTTTGGCGAAGTTGCTGTCGGTCGGCTCAAATTGATGTGAGACTATCGACCAGTCAGCACCCTCAGACCGACGGACAAACCGAGAGGACCAATCAAACTCTGGAACAGTATTTACGCTGCATGCTGCAACAAACTGAAAAAACTTGGAAAGACATCCTTTGGATAGCCGAATATTACTACAATAACTCTGTCCATTCGGGAACTGGGAAAACACCATTTTTTCTTTTGTACGGCAGTCACCCTCGAACCTCGGAGTTGGATCCCCTCCAAGATCTTGAAACACCAGCAGTAGACTACCTGCATTCTACAATCACCCAAGCCTTTAAGGAAGCTGTTTCTCACCTTCAAAGGGCTAAAGAACAATACAAGAAAGGAGTAGATCAACATCGGAAGGAAGCCCCTCAATATCAAGTAGGGGACCAAGTCTGGTTATCCACCAAATATCTCCCTCTAAAAGGGCCACGCACATTCAACCCAAGATGCCTTGGTCCCTATTCCATCACTACCATAGTAAACCCAGTAGCGGTCAAGTTGGACTTGCCCCCGCACATGAAGATACATCCGGTCTTCCACGTCTCTCTATTAAAACCCGTGCAACCTCAAACCCGACTAACTAAATCTCCAAAACCCATCCTAGTTGATGGAGAACTCGAGTTTGAAGTCAAAAGCATTCTGGACTCCAAGATCTCCAAATCTAAACTATTTTACCTAATTGATTGGAAAGGCTACGGCCCCCAAGAGAGATCCTGGGAACCTGCTGAATATGTCCACGCTCCTCGCCTAATCAAAAGATTTCACCGAACATTTCCTGACAAGCCAAAACCTCCGGAGAAGCCCGGTTTGGGAGGGGCCTTGAGGGGGGGTACTGTCATGATCTCTGCTTCCAAAAGGTCAGGGTTTTTCCAACTCCCTTGGAAGCAGATCCATAACCCAGTTTCCGAGTGCCAACCAGTCCCAATTGGGACCTTTTGGACCCAGTCCTGGCGCCAGTGGCACCAGGCTCATAAATATGCCCAGTCCCAGCGCTGGAAGCGCCGGGCTCATAATGCTTGGGTGGACTTACCTGCAGCAGACCATGCTGCTTACTTGCCTGCCAGTTGAGCCTCTGATCCTCTTCTGTTTGGAACTACTTTTCCTGTTGGGTGGGGCAGGAGCCACTCCCTAGATTCAGAACACTGGAACTCTTCTGGAAAGCAGGAACTCTTTTCTTACCTAGGCGTGGCTGTGGAAGGAGACACCTAAGCACTACAGGAGGCTATTTAAACCACACCCGGTGGATGAATCTTGCTTTGCGTTATTCTGCATCCTCTGCAGCAGAACGCTCATCGTGTCTTCTGCATCGGATCCTGGGCCTAAGGAAAAAGGCTTACCATCCTGAATCCAGTCTTCAGCAACACCTATTAAGACAAGAAAGAACAGGTTAGCATTCCTGCATCTGAAAGACAAAGGCTTACCTACTCTTCGTGCGCTTCGGAGGTCTTCACACGGCATTCCGGCATCTGAAAGACAAAAGCTTACCAACACTTCGCACGCTCCGGAGGCCTTCGGCGCTGCATCCTGCATCTGAAAGACAAAACAAGGTGCGTTTAAAGACATTGGGGAACTTTAATACTCACGTGCCATTACTCCTTTCCACATCTAACCCAGTGGGTATTCCGGCACCCTGCAGCCGCTCCGAACTCGTACCTGCAAAATAAAAAGACAGTTAGAGCGCATCGTGAAGCAGGCAACAAGCGCTTACTTACGTGCTTCCAGGCGCTTCTATTCATCACACGGACTCCATCTTCAACTCACTTCAGCCCGTCATCCGCCATCGCCGGAATCCTGCAAAACAAAAGACATCATTACTAAAGACTTTAAAGACAATAGAATTACTCGAAACTTACCGTTCGTGCAGTAAATGACGGACAGCAGTCCTCTGAAGTCAAGAGGCCTGCGCTACCTATCCAGTGAAGAAACTGGTTACAGCACCCTGCCCCGAGGCAGATGGAGAGCTCGGCATTCACTTACCTAAGGTGAGAGCGTTAACCTTTGGGGATCTACAGGAGAGCAAAAAAGGAAAGAGATAGGGACACCCCAATAACCCCAGTTCATTAATCCCATATTTTCTATCTGCAGACATCTTACTCTTGAAGTCAGGCATACAGTGCACAGAGGTCCAGCCCAAAGAGCCAACCGGGTGCTACACATCACCTTTGAAGATACGGTAGTCGCCCAGTCAAGACCGGCGCCTCTGCGTGAATCAGGTGAGCGTTACAGCTTCCTTAGAGCAGTTTGCTACTTTTTCCAGGACCCAATGGAACAATTGGTGGTCTACTAGATCGAAAGCCGCACTCAGATCCAGCAGCATAAGCAACCCTGTCTTGCCTTCATGCAATACACTGAGCATGTGGGTCTGCAGATCTAACATGGCTGTCTCCATACAATGTGCGGTGCGAAAGCCAGATTGTTGATCGTGCAAAATGTGATTAACTTCCACATGCTTCTGTAGTTGAGCTGTCACTATTTTATCCAGGACTTTCAACAGGAAATTGCAGTTCGTAATAGGTCGCAAATTCCCAGGGTCCTGTTGACTGCTTTAATGCGCAGAGCCTTTTCTGAAGGAGGCGTTTGCTATTTTGGTCAATACTGGTGCGAAGAGTTCTTTGTTCTCAAGTATTATTCTCAGGGATATTACATTCTCAGCACATGAGGTTAGCTTCATTGCTGATAAGACTTTCGTCATTTCTTCCTCCGAGATGGGGAGGAACTGGAAGTTCTCAATCTCCAGCTGACAGTGTTCCCCTACCAGTATGGTCGTCTCTCTATTGGGGGTTTACCTGGCTGTTACTATAGTGTCTCTGGTCTGGGCGTGCACAAATATGGAATAGGCACATGCCATGAAGTAGTCCATAGAGTTGATATAGTGTGTGTCCGTCCCCACACCCTGCCCCGTGTCTAATCCAAGTGCCTCCCCCCATGCAGGTGATTCCGGATCCCCACATCTGCCCTGGTCAATGAACCCTGTGCGTGATCCACAAACACAGCAAAATATTGCCTGCAACCACACTCACAGCAGGACCTGTGTGTGCATCGAGGATACCTCGGGCCCGCTGAAAGCATGTTTCCACTGCCTCAATCCTACTGGTGGAGCCCTGATGTATGCTTCAGAGAAAGTGGGACACATTGTGCTTGTGTGTGCCATGCTGCACAACATGTGCCTGAGGAGAAAGGTCCCACTATCCCCTGACATGTACATGCCACCCCCACAGAGTATGAGGAAGCAGTGCCTGTGGCTGAGGCAAATGCACGCATTGCCAGAGTTGACACGCGGGATAGAAGATTGGCACGTCAGGGACTGCTGGGCAAATTCTTTTGACACCTTCACATGTTGCAAGCCATGCACACTGTGACACCACCCAAACAATAAACAGGACAATGACACCATTAGGAATGTCCTCGCATTGATGATGTGAAACTTTATTTATGTAATGAAGGGCCCAAACTATTCCCCGCCCACCGCAAACTCCCCATCACACCGTCCCCCTCCCTCTCCCACTATCAACTCCGCAACACACAATCCCCCTCCCCCTCCCACCACCAACTCCCCATCACAGAGCCCCCTTCCCCCTCAGTGTCCCAGAATCCTTCCCAATCGTGGCCTCCCCTCCCCCTGACTCCCCTACTGCCGACCACTGGTGATTTCAGGCATAGGAGGTGCTTTGACTGTCTATGCCACGGCGTGCCCTGCTGTGACCCCTCTGTGGGTGTGGTTGAGGTGGATGGGACGGAGCCTGTCCACAGGTATTGCTGGCGTTGCACCTCTGTGCAGAGATGCCTTCTGTAATTATTCTGACCCGTTGGGCGTACAGTGTCAGGGCAGACGTGTTGGCTGCTGTTTTGGCCCTGTTCCGCGTCATGGCATGCACAACCCTGCAGGTAGCCCCCTTGATGCTGTCCCTAATGGCCTGCATGTGACCAATCTCCTCCATCTCCCGCTGTCTGCGCTCCATGTCCTCGAGCCTCCACAACAACATGCTGCATGTTATAGTGGGCTGTGTGGGTGAGGGCCTCTGCACTGGTCCAGGGCTTCTACTCCGATGCCTTTGGCGATGAGTGTGTGCCTATAGGGGACATAGGAAATGTCAGGTATGGTTCCTCAGGTGTGTGGGCATGCAATGCACAATTGCTATGGTACAGGGTATGACCACTACGAGAAACCTGAAGGTGTCTCCCTAGCTAGTCCCCGGGGATCTGTCATCCAGGTGGCCAGGGCACGGCCTTCGCTATTGGATCCAGTTCTTGGGGGTGGACCAGTGAGGAAGGATCACCTGGATGGGGGTCATAGGGAGACATCTTCAGGTTTCTCACATACCCTTCCTCCATGCGATGTAGCCACATTTGTTTCACAGGGGTACCAGGAAAGAAAGTCTACATTTCCCTGGTCTTTTCCTTTTCTATGATCCACAATGAAACAATAGGGTTGTAGGTCTAGAAACCATTGCATGAGCCTATGGCTGGAGTCTTTGCGAATGCTAATCCACACTAGGGGTGAGTGGTCTGTAACAAGTGTGAACTATCTTCCCAACAGGTAGTAACTCTATGTTTAAGTTTAATATTTATAATGCGCCCAGTTGATGGCCAGGGCCTCCAGTTCCAACACAGAGTAATTTCTTTTCACGTGGGAACGGCTTGCGACTGGTGAATAATATAGAATGTTCCAATCCATCGCAAACATGGGACAGGACGGCTTGTAACCCTGTAAGGGAGGCGTCTGTCTGTAAGACAAACTCCTTAGAGAAGTCAGCTACCTTTAAGATTGGGTTTTGACACAGCATCTGCTTCAAGGTGTTATAACATATCTCATCCTCGTCATTCCAGTGACGTTTCTGGGGTTCAGCATTCTTAAGTTTATCTGTCAGCCAGGCTGTTTTGTGCGAAACTTTAGGGATCAACCTTCGGTAGTATCCTATTAAACTGAGAAAAGCTCTAAGATCTCTTTTGATGTTGGGAGTTGGTGTATCTAAGACGGCTTTTACCTTTTCATGCTGTGGTTGTACATTCCCGTTCCCTACGAAGAAGCCAAGATATTTTACGGCTGATTGGGCCAATCTGCACTTAGCTGGATTAGCAACCAGGCCAGCATTCCTGAGTACTTTCATGATGGTATAAAGATGGACGAGATGATCCTCCCAAATCTTACAATAAATGACAATAGCCTCAATATAAGCCCCACAGAAATCAGAATAGGTTTGTAGGATTTAATCCATAAGGCGTTGGAAAGTGGCTGGTGCACGGTGTAGACCGAAAGGTAGGAATTTAAATTGGAATAATCCTAGCGTCATTGAAAACACAGTCTTTTCCTTATCTGGTGCATATACAGAAACGTGCCAGTACCCCTTGGTTAAATCTAAGGCAGATAGAAAGGTGGCTACTCCGAGTTGATCAATTAGGTTGTCGATGCGTGGCATGGGATAGGCATCGTAATCCGATATGGCATTAACTTGACGGAAGTCAATACAGAATGTCCAGCAACGGTTAGGTTTAGTAACCAGCACGAAAGGAGAGGCCCATGGGCTTTAGGAAGGCTCAATAATGTTAGCTTTCAACAGCTGGTTCGATAGCACAGCCAGTAGAGCGCTTGCTTTGACATCCATGCAGAGCTTGCTCACGCAGGTTCGAATCCCAGCAGGACCAAACTCAGCCTTTCATCCTTCCAAGGTCGATAAATGAGCACCACACACCGTGGGTAATAATAAGCAGCGCTTCATAGCACTATATAAATGATAAATTATTATTATTATTATTATTCTGTTGACTTCCTTGATCACTATCTGCTTACGAGCCTCTGGAAGTCAATATGGTTTTAAGTGTACCAACGATGCTAGTCTCGGTGGTACCTACCTTGATTCCAAGGATAAAGAAATGCGAGTGGTTCATCACAGCCAATGAGTCGAGGGGAGAATCGATAAGAAACCAAACTGTGTTGAACGAAAAAGTAGCCAACAGCTAATTTGAACTTCAAGAGGCTGAAAGATACTATTAAGGAACGAGGGGGGAAACCAGCAACAGAGGAGACTGACAACATGTGGGTGCTCAGTCAGGAAACTGTGGGCGATCACCCAATGGTAGAAACGACCAGAACCAGAAGCCCTTGGGAAAAAGACAAAAAGAGGTCAAAGTGGTCATACAGGGGTCTTGTAAAATCCTATGTACCGTAGAAAATCAATGACCTACATATGATTGCGAAGCTAAGGGAAATTAATCCTGCTTGGTGAAATGAGCGCATGAACAGTGGGCCTCATTACAAGTTTGCTGGTCCGGTAACTACGGTACCGGTAAGCTTGCTAGTACCGTAGTTACCAACTCGGCAAACTACGTGTTCTGCTTGCGGGTGCCTGGCGGGCATACCGGCACCCGCGAGCAGAGCACGTCAGATTCTGAATGGTGCCGGTGCATCCGGCCTCCCCATTCCCATTGAGCCCCATGGGGCTCAATGGGAATGGGGAGTAAAAGTTTCCGGCCCCTGGCAATGGGGAAATACAGGGTCCACCAGGGTTGTAATGGCCCTGTATTTCCCCATTGCCAGGGGCCAGAAAAATTTGCAGGTTTGTCGGCAGCCTGCCGGTTTGACCGGCAAGGCTACCGCCAAACTTGTAATGAAGCCCAGTGTGTTGTAAAAGTTGTCAAGAGTGAACCCCGAAGTGGGAAGACGACAGTCAGGGAAAATGCCTGAAGTAATGTTTAAAAAGTAAGAGATATTGGAAGACCAGGGGAAGCGATTTGTCCCCTTTGTCAAGTGGGTCCGAGCCCCTTTTAGGGAGATCCAGGGGTGAAAAGTCATCACCCAAAGTTCATTGAAAAAGGAACTGTTATATTGAACGGTTGACTACGTTACATAAGGGGTCGGCGCCCAGAAGAGGAGGACCCAGGGATGAAACCATCATCCAACATGAACTGTGGAAAATAACTTTTTGTTTGTTGTGGAATACGTCAGGCCCTCGAGGGTAAGAGCCTTTTTAGTGAAAAGAGACTTTACCATTGAAGAACCTGATAGCTGGAACAGAACTGTTGGCTCGTGCTGGGAAAGCTTGAGTGTGTGCTGTGCTCCAAGGTTCCACCTTGTCCTGTGCTGAAAATGTGGGGAAGGGAGACCCCTGACAATCACATCCTGACTTATTATTTGAGAACATCTCTTCCTTTATTTAAACACTATCCCACACTCTTTCTGTAATCAGTTGTAAGGACTTGGCAATAGGTTTTTCTTAGTATAGGCCCTTTTATTTTGACACAACGCCACTAGGACTGCCTTATTTATCATTTGATGGTCAGCGCTTGCTCCCATCTTAGATTTAGATTTAGGAAGTTTTTTTTTTCACCCTGCATTCATTGTTCAATTAACCCCTCTGAACTGTGATCACTTGTGTCTGTCTTTAGTGTTGCCACCATGACTTCCTTACACCACACAGATATGAGCAAATGGGTATTGTTGGTATTGGGGAGATTCATGTGGGCCCAGCGTCATGGGGTTGCTTGTAGCGATGGGTGTGTGACACATGGCCTGTTGGTCTTTGGCCTTTGTGTGGGTAGGGCACGCTATACATGCTGGGGCAGCTTACTTCTGACATGCATGCTTGTGGTCCTAAATGGCCCCACATCCCCTCCCTGGCTGGTACTCACATGGTGTGGGAGGTGGCTTAATCCATGGCACTGTCATGGCTCTATGTGGAACTGCTGTGCAGCCAGCAGTGCTGCACTGTGGTGCACAGTGATTGGCAGGCTGGGAACATGTTGGTATGTGGGACGTGTACTTCCCTGTGGCTTGTCTGTCATGCCGACATGGGGCAGGCCTACTGGGCGCGCAAAATGCTGGTGTGACTGCTGCATGGTGCTGTGGTCGTTCATGCACCTCAATCCCGCTCGCACAGGGTGCGCTAGTAGGGGTGTGATGCGCATGTCATTTGTTTGGTGCACTTTTCTGACCTTCCCGGTGCTGTGACGCTCAGTGGTGCCCTGCCCCTTGGCTGCTGTGGAGGATGGATGATGTGCCACCCTGTCTCTCTGCCCGGTTGGCATGCTCTTCTTCTGGGTCTGCTGACTTGTCACTGTCCACAGCAGTGTCTTATGCTGGACTGTCATTTGTCCATGCATTTGTGTTGGGGGGAGGGGGAATACTCACTTCCTGAATCCTGTCTGCTGGCACCCGCCTCTGCACTGCTGACTCCCTCTATCCCTTCGAGGTCCAGCACTGTGCTGCATTTCTCCTCCCAGGTGGCGAGGACCAGTAGCTCAACAGTGCCTCCTCCAGTTGCCAGGGACTCCCAGCGGTGTTGGGACAACAGTCGCTGCACCCTGACCCTCAAGTCGTTCCACCGCTTGCAGGAGTTCTCTTCATCACTGGGTACGCTTCAAACTGCTGTCACCTTCTGCCGGATGGAATTTCTGATAGCTGTCCTGCGCTGCCCAGTGGTCTTCCATTGGCGACTGCCATAAAGTTCCTCACAGTGGGCAATTACCTCATCTGTGAGTACCACCAGCTCCCCCTTGCTAAGCTTGTGTTGGCACAGGCGATGTTCGGCCTCCTTGCCTCTTATCCTCTCCTCGGGGGAAATGTTTGCTTCTTACCAGGACCGGATGGCTGCAGTAAGTGAAAATATTTAATGGATTGTGTTTTTCAAAATGGCCGCTGTGATGCTTCCCGTTCCGGCGGTGATGCAATTTCTATCCGCGATATTAGCGCTGCCGCTAATATCTCTGGTGGTAGCAATATTAGTGCCGCTTCTTGGCGGTGGCCCTTATTTCGGTGCCGTTTTCGCAGGGCACTAATAGCGTTACCACCGGAGTTGGGAGTACTATTACCGCCGCACAGCCCAGCGATAACGCTTTTTCTGCTCTACAGTAATTGCGCTGGATTTCGCCAGACTTGTGATGAGGCCCTCTGTTAGCCATGAAAAAAATACAGCTTCTGACTCGGGTGGTAATGATGCAACTAGCGCTATTTGCCAAATACTGCAAGTGTTAACACCCACCCCATTACAAGTTAGGAGATAATTTCTCTAGAAGTATTGCAAGGGACCACTGCCAGAATTAATTACTGCCCCATCATGATTTGGATTTGCTCCATAAAATTCCACCAGTTTTAACTCCACTCCCAGAGGTGGGTCTGAACATTGTAACTAACTCCACATACGTTTTTAAGTTTTTCACAGAGGGTTATGCTGCAGGTTGCGCAGAAGGTCTGGGAGAAGCCCAGTGCCAACGTCCAGATGAACACAAAGCTGGACAGCAGGTTTAGGCTGACGGATGCTGAGCCAATCCACCTTGCCTTTGATGCGCAGCCCTATTCCTCCTTGGTGGCCACAGCCTCACTATATTCTAAACCATCTTCTTTGTCGTCTTCCTCTGCGGGAGCCATCTCTAGTTGCCTCTCCAAGGATGATAAAATCCTTGGGAAAGCGCTGTTACTCCACCTCAGGACTGCATCTGCAGCGGGCCAATGTGGACGCCATCTTGGGTGCGGCTAACCAGAAGCTGTGGCTGGAGCTTGGGGAATTTCTACCCAACCTCTCCTCGTACAAACAAGCCTCCTTCAACGCTGGTCTGGCAGATGTCCGGGCCATTGCGCAGGACCTTCCACATCAACGCAGACAGCCGAGGGCTGTGCCTTGGGGTCGAGATGAGAAGGACGGCATGGATGCATGCCACAAAGTTTTCATCGGATGTGCAGGAGCAGATCCTCAATCTGCCCTTCCAAGGCGTGGACCTTTTCATTCGTCCACCGATGACGAATTGTCGAAAAATAAAACATTCACTCAAACCGTCAAGCCGTTGGCCATCCTAACAAAGCCAGGTCAGAAATCCTTCCCTCAATCCCAGGGTAGGACCGAGTTCAAACCACGTACGTATTCTGACTTCAAGGGGTTGAGAGACCATGGTACGCAGAGGCCTGACAGGTTGTCCAGCGACAGCAGAAGGCAGCAGCAGAGGACGTTGCACAGGTTTTTCCGCTCCTGATCCTCTGCCCCTGCCTCTGATGCCAAGCAGCAGTGACATCAGGGTTGGGGAACACAGCTCACTTGTTGGCAGCCTTTTGGCTCTGTTCAAGGAAACTTGGAAGCATCTTTTCAGCAATCCGTGGCTCCTATCTGTAGTCTCCACGGGCTTCAGCCTTCCTCTTCCTTTGCCTGTACCATCCTCTCCTCCTCTTCATCAGATCGGGTCCCCAGCTCTTTTACAGGAGATCCTGTCTCTATTAGAGATGCAGGCAATAAAACTGGTTTCTCTTGCTGACAGGGGATTTGTTTACTATTCTAGAATGTTTGTGGTACCCAAGAACAACCAGACTGGCCTGAGGGTAGTCCTGGACCTGTTGTTTCTAAACTGTTTCTAAACCTGTCTTTGCAGCTGGAACGCTTGAAGATAATTACTCCAACGCACATAGCCGAGACACTGTGTGCAGGGGACTGGGTGTGTTCCCTGGACTTCAAGGGTGAGTACCTGCACGTACCCATATATTAATCGCATTGAAAGTTTGTGCGGTTCGCGATTATATCGCACCACTTCCAGTACAAAGTGCTGCCCTTTGGCCTGAACTCGGCCTTCATGTCTTCACAAAGCCGTTGAATGCGGTGGCAGGCCTTCTCCGCTTGCAGTGCCATCTACTGTACCCTTATCTGGATGACTCGTTGGTGAGGGCGGGGTCACCTAAAGCGGTGGTTCACTCCTGCCAGAGATTGGCGGTTACCCTTCATCAGCTGTAGTTTTCCCTCAACCTGAGGAAATCACAGTTATGCCCGTCTCAGGGTCTGCTCTTCCTAGGGGTGCGTTGCAACACTACCATTCAGCAGGTGTTCCCCACACCCGAGAGGCTGATGTCGCTCCGCAAGGCGGTGGTGCACTTTCTGGCCAACTCAACCACTTCTTCATGGTGGTTCCAGCACATTCTGGGCCTGATGGCCTCCTGCGTGCTAACTGTACAGCACGCCCGTCTCAAGATGAGGCACCTCTAGCTCCGCCTGGTGGCCAATTGGGATCAGGAGAAGGGGCCTCACTCGGACAGGAAAGGGCTCGAGCCAAATCCCTCAAGCCCGGGACGAAGACCAGATCCACATTGAGAGCCGTTGTGGCCTCGTCACAATGAAAAATAATCAAAGGATCCTTTGAGTCGAAAGACAAGTCGAGGTCATCATCAACGCCAGCGGCTCCATCGACACCAGCTGCGCCATCAATGCCATTGAAACCTTTGGTGCCATCGAAGTCCAAAACATCTTCCTCAAAGACATCGGCAACTCCTCGAGCGTCAGGCTCAACATTTTTTAAGCCTTCCACGCCTTTAATGGAGCTAACTTTCACTCCTTTACCAAGAAAGGAGCCATCTGATAATGATGCCCCATTTGGTTTACAGTACGGCACACCAAATGTCCCTGATCATTTTATATGAGAGGAATCCAGACTGTAAGACCTATATGAAAATGTGCAAACAGCCAGTGGAGTGGACAATTCACCAGCATTAGAATTTGGGAAGCCTGAGATGAACATGCAGATGCCTCATACAGGCATTTGATGTCTAAGGTAGTAGATTACTTGGGATGGAGCAGACCTGCCCTCACCTTAGAGCAGGATGATCTTACAGACATCCTAGATAACGGTTTTCAAAAGGATCACATTTTACCTTTCCACATTGCTCCTCAGAAAACGGTAAGGAAATACCACCCATCAAGTAGCGACCCCAACTACTTATCGAAACTTCCTACGACAGAAAGTCTGTTAATGCAGGCAGCAAGTGCTACCTCAAAACAAGCAGCTTATCCAACCATCCCACTGTATAGGGATGACAAAAGGGTAGATGCCTGGGCAAGAAAAGTATTTTCTGCGGGGAGCATGGCTCTTAAGTCAACTCCACATGTGCCTTGGCAAAGTTTTCATACACTCTATGGAACTGCATTTCTTTGATGGCTGAGCATATTTCCGAAGGGGAGGAAAGAGATGGTTTGTTGGCCCTTGTTACGGGTGGCAAGGAAACCATGTGCGTGTCTCTTCTGTCGGGTCTGAATTATGCTGACTGCATCAGCAGAGCCATGCCTACAAGCAACGTAGTTAGCAGATTTGCGTGGTTAAGGAAGTCTGGATTTGCACCAGATGTGCAATCTGGACTCCTTAACATGCATTTTGACAGGTCTCACCTTTTTGGCAGCAAGGCTGAAGAAAGCCTTGAGAAGCTGTAGACCTCGAAGGCGGCAGCCAAATCTTTGGCTGCCCCTATTAGGCAGCCTCAGCCTTTTCGCCCCAGTAGACCTTCTTGGAGGTCTATATCCTTCCGCTACTACTCCTCAGTTGGAAGAGCGAGAGAAATGGCTGATCAAAGAGGCCAAAGACGATTCCCCCGTGGTGGACGAGGGAGAGGTGCAAAGCCTGCTTAAGCAGGCACATCTTTTTTATTGGTTCTTCATTTAGTGAAGCCAGTCGGTGTACAAAGTTGCCAAAGGTGTCTATTATCAATTCTTGCAGCGCAGAACATCTGTTCACCAAATGTTTTATTGACTCCACTTCCCTCCCACAATATTGGCAGTCAGGATTTTCATTTTGGACTCTCCTGAACAAAATTTCATTTGTCCGCAACAGATTAAACCTCATTCTCATAATCAGGTCTCTTAATCGGCTATCTGGGCATAGTTTTTAGATATTTCAGTATACTTTGCCGTTTCTTTGGCTCGAGGTATATGTTTGCATGTGATGAGTATGCTATCCTCGCATCACTGGTTTTGATCCAATCTACCTCAAAGATTTTGGCTTTAACTTTATTGGGATTCTCTGTCAGGGCATCTATACTAATCCCATATTGTGCCATAATACTGATGCAGTCATCCCTAAATGGAGCAATTGCCCCTCTGTTGCTTGTACAATGTTTTTTCTCATGAACACATATAGTAAATTAATCTCGCTGGTTAGTAGCTTCCTGTATTGCATCAATCCTTTTATGTGTACTACGCATCTCAGAGAGCTTGAGACTAGTTCGAAGCATAGGATGGTGATTGGAACATAGTTTGGAAGACCTAGTGTTCTTTCCCAGATTAACCCTTCTAATTTGTTCAGGTCGAATCTTTCGTTTTCAACTGCCGTTTCCAGTTCTTGTAGGACTGGTGGGGCTACTTTGCTCTTAAGAGAATGTCACCAGAGGACAAACGCTAAATTGGCAGTATTTGTTCTTTAGATGTTTAATTTGGGCAGCAAATTGTGTTCCTCTCTCCCATAACGCCTCTCTTCTGACCTTTAAGTCTACAGGCCTTACTAAAGTTAGACCCAGATATTTTGCCGATGGTAAAACATTTAACCCTATTCGGCATAATTTCCAAGAGAAATGTATCGACTTTCTTCCCCACCATTGAAACAAATTACCTACAGCCAGCGTTTCAGCCGCCTCAAAACCTCTCTGAGGTCTTGAGTCACGACACTCCAGTGTGTGGCAGACTGTCTCAGCATCTGAAAGAATGGAAAGACATTGCTTTGGATGCTTGGGCATTAGAAACTATAGCCCAAGGTTACTGGCTTCCCTTCATTCAGAGACCTCGGAACCATCCACCGGGGAACCATTCTTTTAAAGATCCAGATCCGCTCCTTTTGCAGGAGATTTTGACCCTGCTAGAGAAAGGTGCTATAGAGCCAGTACCTGTAGCGGAGAGGAACAAACAAACAATGGTACTCTCCATATTTCCCAATCACCAAGAAGGACGGAGGACTGACACCCATTTTGGACTTGAGATAATTGAACAAGTTCCTCAGGAAAGACAAGTTCAAGATGGTCACACTTTCTCAGATCCGAAAGGCCCTCCAACTGCAGGATTGAATGTGCCATTGGACCTTCAGGGTGCTTATTTTCATGTGCCAATCCATCTCAAGCACAGGAAGTATCTGCGGTTCGCCGTTGGCGGTTCTCATTATTAATTTTGAGGTCTGCCATTCGGGCTGATCTCCACCTGAGGGTATTCACCAAACTGATGGCGGTGGTGGCAGCGGGTCTCGGGAGAGGGGGGATTCACGTCTACCCCTACCTGGACAATTGGCTAATCAGGGCACATTCTCCCGAACATGTCCTGGATCATCTCAATGTCACCTGCCATTCTCTTCACAGACTGGGCTTCACCCCCAATTACAAGAAGTCCCATATGACACCTTCTCAAAAGCTCCAGTTCATCAGGGCTGTACTGGATACAGCCTTGGGAAAGAGCTCACCAACCGAGGTGAGGGCTCAAAAAATTCTGCACATGGTCTCCAATTTTCAGAGTGCCCAGCGTCTCCCGGCCTTTGATTTTTTGAGGTTGCTCGGCCTCATGGCATACTGCATTGTCGTGGTCCCAGAGGCTCGACTGAGAATGAGATCCCTTCAATGGGCTCTCAGGACACAATGGTCTCAATTCTCGGGCAACATGTCAGACCTACTTCAGGTTCCAAGCAGGGTCGCACAGGATCTCCTGTGGTGGGCCTGCAAGGACAGCATTTTGAAGGAAGAACCCTTTTGGCAACCATGGCCGGATATAACAGTAGTGACGGACGCCTCACTCAAGGAATGGTGAACCCACGCAAACGATCTGACAATCAGCGGTCGTTGGTCTCCATCGGAGTCCAAACTACACATCAATCTTTTGGAGCTGAGAGCAATCAGACTTGCACTGAAGGCTTTTCTGACCACTGTTCGGGGAAAGCATGTCCTGATAATGACGGACAACACAGTGGCCATGTACTACCTCAACAAAAGAGGAGGTGTAGGGTCACTACCTCTGTGCAGAGAAGCAATGCAGCTATGGTACTTGGCAATTCAAGAAGGAATCTCCCTGTCGGCCGTTCACCTAGCCAGAGAGGAGAACACAGTGGCGGATGCCCTGAGCAGGCAGAGCACAGTCTCCCACGAGTGGGAACTAGCCCAGGAAGTCCTTTAAGAGATCTTCACCCTTTGGGGAACCCCTAAAGTGGACCTGTTCACGACCGTTGTCAACAGGAAGTGTGAACTGTACTGCTGTAGGGAATTTCCCCCAAGAGGAGCTCTAGGATACGCGTTTGTGGTGGACTTGGAGTTCCACTCCTGTACATCTTTCCTCCAGTCCCCGTCATTCCTCACATGTTCAGGATATTGAGAACATTTGGGAAACACATGATCCCAATTGCCCCCGGATTGGGCCAGGAGGACATGGTACCCGGACCTTCTGGACATGTCCATCTGCCCTCCAATGCATCTTCCACAAAGAGAGGACCTGAGAAGAGGGCCAGGTTCTCCATCCAGAGGTCAAGACACTCAGCCTTCACTTATGGTTTCTGAGAGGCTATAATGATCTGGACCTCCTGGATGACTTAATTGAGATTTTGCTTTCGGGCAAAAGGTCAGCAACAAAGTCCTTGTACCACTGCCATTGGAATAAAATCTACAGCTGGTGCAGGGCAAAAATGTAGAACTTTTGCTATGCAAAACACCATAGGTGTTATCCTTTCTACTGTACCCAGCCAATCTTGGGCTCCAGGTTAGGACCATTAAAGGTTATTTGGCAGCGCTATCCATCTTCAAGCATTCGTCTGAGGAAACTTCATATTTTAAGATACCTTTGGTGTTACAATTTCTGAAGGGACTCACTAATGTGTTCCCTCCATCTCCTTTTCATGTTCCTGTTTCAGACCTCAATCTGTTGTTAACATGTCTTATACGTGCACCATTTGAACCACTCTATGCATGTCCGTTTAGGTTACCATCATTCAAGACCATCTTGTTGGTAGCACTAACTTCTGCCCGTAGAGTGAGTGAGTTGCAGGCACTATCATCTAAACCATCCTTTACAGTATTCCACAAGGACAAGGTCGTCCTGAGGGTTAAACCTTCATTTTTGTTTAAGATTATTTCAGATTTTCATGCAGGATAAAAGATTGTGTTACCCACTTTCTATCATCCACCTCATCCTGGCAAGGAGGAAGGGAGGTTGGACAGATTCAATCCACGTAGAGCTCCAAGCTTCTACATTTCTAGATTGTCCAAACTTCAGCTGGATGAGGCATGGCTACTTCTTCTGCTCTGCAAAGAGGTTTTCCTATTAAAAACATTTGTAAGTCCATTACGTGGTCTACAATACTCAATTTCACAAAGCATCATTGCCTTGATTCTTCCCCAAGTCAGGATGGAAGCTTTGGAAAAGCTGTCCTCCATTCTGTTCATGGAAACCAATGATAGCTAAATTCTTACTCCCTTCACCAAAACAACACTGCTTTGGGAGTCTATCAAAGATGAGGAATACATGGGAGGACACAATCCATTCGAAGAAAATGTTACTTACCCCAGTAAGGTTCTTTCGACTGGGTGTTCCTTCCACATATTCCTCATCACCATCCCAGCCTACCTTGCAGTAGAATTTCTCATGCTATTACAGCTTTTGCTCCTTCCGAGCCTAGTACAGTCAAACCCATGTTGATGCGGGTTGTTCTATTGGAGAATAGCATGAAAAAACAGAACTGAAGCCAACGGGCGTTGTGTATGCTATATATACTTTCGATAACATCATTCTCGAGACGGAGGCCCTCGAGGGACATCAAGTCGATTGTATCGATACACAGCGTCCTCTGCTGAAATTCTTTTTCCGAAGCAGCTGAAGCTGAAATTGAATATCAAAGATGAGGAATACATGGGAGGAACAGCCAGTCGAAAGAATGTTACCAGGGCTAAGTAACTTGTTCTTCTCTGCTTTGACGAATAAATGGTTTTCACAAAGTCTTTGCAACACCTACAATACTTGAGCAGTATGGTCTGCTGACGACTGAGATAAAACCAAGATATCCTCAAGTCAAACAATCACAGTATGCAAAAGGAGGTCTGAGAATGCATGATCCATGAACCTTTGGAACACCGGAGGGGCGTTAGAGAGTACAAAGGGCATCACCGATATTGTACGGAAAGCAGTCTTCCATTCATCACGTGCATGAATTCTGATGAGATGGTAAGCCCCACTTAAATCAAGTTTGGTAAGATCGTGCCCCCCCATTCAGCCTACAGAATGTCTGGCATGAGGGGCATAGGGTATTTATCTGGAATCGTAATTTTATTGAGACCTCTATAATCAATACATGGACGGATCTCAGTGGTGTTTTTCTTAGGTATAAAGAATAATGAAGCACCCACAGGGCAATAGTCCCACTTAGACTCAACGAAGAAGACATTCTTCAGATTAGTCTGCAGATACTCCTTCAAAGCTTGATTTTCATTTTTTGACATCATGTAAATACATTCAAATGGAACTGGCTCATCTGTATGTAGATTGATGGCACAGTCATCCCTGCAGTGGGGAGGAAGTTCCTTAAATTGGTGATCAGAAAACGCATCCTGATACTGCACGGGTACAGACTGTAGATTATCTACCATAGTAGGTTGATCTTGTGAGAGGTAACTAGTAGAAAAATGAATAGCCCCTGGATTAATATGTAAACAGTGGTGTGAGCAATGTTCCGAGCCCATAAACCAAGACCCGGCCATCCAATTTATGTATGGAGTATTCGTTTATTTGTTTTATTTATTTATATAGTGCACCTTGAACAGAGGTATCTGGGCGCATTGGAGATGTTACAAGTGTTATAAGTATGCAGTTGTCATAGATTACAGGATTGCAGTATATACAATCAGATGGTAATAACAACAGCAGATTGAGTAGAATTATAGGCAATGTACAGTCCAAAGTTCACAATAGGCAGTATACGGCATAGATCATATACAGAAAGGAATCGGACAGTGGTAAAATACAGTTGTATTTTACCATTAGTGCTTCTCAGTTAACCATTTGATGAATTTAGTTCTGAAGTTCGTAAAGGATTTAGTCATTTTCAAGGAGAGAGGGAGCGAGTTCCATAGGTGTGCCGCCATGACTGGGAAACTAGTCCCTCCTGATTTTTGAAGTTAATATCTAGGGACAATCAGGCCGATGGTGTTCGACGACCTAGTGAGGCATGGTTCAAGGACTTATGCGTAAAGGAAATAGTTTTGAGTTGGATCTTATCCTTAATCGATAGCCATTTATACTGTCTGCTGGTTTCAGATATGTGAGCTCTCCTTGAGATGCTCAACGCAGACCTGAGAGCGTTATTTTGCAGGATTTGTAATTTATTAGGAACGTATTTGCTTGCTCCCAAGCAAAGACAAGTTGCAATAATCCACCTTGGACAATATTAACGCTCTAGCAAGTGTAATGCAACTCTCCTTAGAGAGCAGCGGTTTGTATGCCCTAATCAGTTTGCCCATGTAGGCAGTAGCTGATGCTGTTGTATTCACCTGTTTATGCAGGTTCAGTGTAGCGTCGAGGTAAAAATCTAGTGTTTTTACTTCTTTAGCCTTTGGGATCTTGTTCCCATCAATGTTAAAGAAGGTGTCGTCTGAGTTCAGTTTGTTCAGATTGGCTGAAGAACCTATAATCAGCAACTCTGTTCTATCGTCATTCAGGCAGAGGCCGTGAGTGGCCATCCATACCTGAATGATTAAATGCATTTTGTTCACTAGTATTACATCATCTTCATAAATACCCGTTAGAGGAAGGAGGATCTGGGTGTCATCTGCGTAGTTAGTGTAGGTGACACCCAGACAGTCCAGTTTGTCGAATAGGGGCTTTGTGAAGATGGTGTACATTGTAGGAGATACACAGGAGCCTTGGTGGACTCCACATGTGATGGGAATGGACTCAGCTGCTGCTGAGGGAGAGAAGACTCTCATAGTCCTGCTATTTAGAAAATATTGTATCCATGTAATGGCATTTTGTGAGAAATGGGTTGCTGATTCGTGGTGGTTGCATAGAATTTATGGTCAACCAGATCGAACGTCGCTGATAGGTCCAAAAGCAGTAGTAGGGCAATTCTATATGTGCTTTTAAATCGATCAGCGCCGTTTCAGTCCCGTGTTGAAGTCTAAATCCGGATTGGTGAGTTCCTAAGAGATGGTTAGTCTCAAGATATTCCTGGATCTGTAGATAAGCTACCCTATCCAGAATCTTCAGTAAGAATGGCACCGGTGTAATAGGCCTGTAGTTAGTGGCAATAGTGGGGTCCAGGAATTGTTTTTTAAGGAGTGGTAACACCCTCGATTCCGTTAAGTTACTAGGTACTATACCTGAGGTAAATGACGTATTAATAAGCTTAGATATACATGGTGCCAGGTCTCTTGCAGCGTCTTTAATTATTTGCGCTGGATAACTGTCGCGATGGCACTTAGAAGGCTTAAGGGATGCAATGATTTTTTGTACCTTTTATGGATTCGCAGCCATGGGAGTCCAAATATTATAGGATAATGAGCGGCTTTAATTATGTCAAAGAAAACCTGTTAAATATGTGAAGCTATGGTCATCAGTAACATCTGTAACATAGCTGTGTGTTCTGTGATGGGGCCTGAG
The DNA here is from genome assembly GCF_040938575.1 of Ambystoma mexicanum. NCBI lineage: Eukaryota > Metazoa > Chordata > Amphibia > Caudata > Ambystomatidae > Ambystoma > Ambystoma mexicanum. The sequence continues at coordinate 1,285,858,042 of NC_090934.1, forward strand.
ACTAGAGGAGTACCATCCACCCCTTCGACTGGTATCACCATATTTTTACGTAGTCTGGGTATATTTTTCTCACTAGCCTGTCTGTCATCAATAAATAGTCCTGCTGCACTGCAGTTGTCCAGGGCTGTCACATTGATCAAATCATATCCAGGAAAATGAAAGGCGACTTGCATGACTACCAAGGACTGTTATTTAGAAGGTGATACTGTTTTGTGGGAGCACATACCTTCCTCCCTGAGCGTGGTACCCCCTATGTTTGGGGGCTATCGTTTCCCAATCTTCTTGGGGGTGCAATAGAACAGTATCGCACTAAATGATCCTTAGATGAACAATAGATGCATAATCCCTGTGATCTCCTACTAACCCATTCTTCAGATGACAGGGGACCTCAAGCTATTCGTAACTGCATAAATACATCTTGTACAGTAGGTTTGGATTCTGACTTAAGAGATTCAAAGAACTGATGAAAGGAAAGTCCTCTCTTTCTTTCTGCATAACTTTCCTATAGACGATAATCAATTTGCATTACAAGGGTAATCATTTCAGCAAGAGCGACAGGACAGACTACTCTGGATAACTTGTCTTTCATTTCTTCATTCAAACCCCTTCTGAAAATGGCAATGAGGGCATCATCAGGCTAGGCTGTGTCTGCCACCATTTGCTTAAACCAAGTAATGTAACACAAGATATCCAAAGTCCCCTTTTTACAATCTAGCAGCTGTTCTTGTGCATAAACCACAATCTCTTGCCTACCGAACATTGCTCTCAGGCTGTTAGCAAAGCCTTGATATTGAGTTTGCAGGGATTACCGTCGTACTTTCCACACGGTAATGGACCAGTGGGTATAGCTACTGTTCCAGGTGCCTGATTGGCTTGCTGTCCAAGTGCAGAATTCTCATTCTTCTGGGTCTGAACTTCCATCATTAGATTCTAGACTGCAGCTACTCTTTATTGTAGCTGGTCCATCTTGTGTGGATTGTAGAAAATGCGTGATGGTAACTGTTAGTACATTCACTAATCTGATATTGGAGGTATTTCAAATAGCTGCTCTTAAAAGATCTGCCTGCAGCTCTTTGCTCCCTCAAAGGATTATTACCACAGAGAGACAAAGAACAGCAGGGAAACCCTCTGGGGAATAAAACCCTGGACATTAGTGAAGATGGATTCTCAGATGTCACGCTGCTGTATATAACTGCAGGAGTTCAATGTTCAACAGAACGTACATATCGCTATCACTGGTGGGTAAGCAACAGCACTGGATCAGGAAATTGGTGGCAATGTAGAGCGCGGTGCAAAACCCGGGGCTCTAAAAAGGGTACAGGAAAAGGGATGAACAAGAGGAGATACGCACATTCACTTAGATCGCATACAAACAGAAGCCCCAAGGAGCATATACTCACGAAGCCCCAGGCTACAACGGTAGCGACGCACTGCCTTCAGGATCCATTGCTGTTTAGAAAGCACTCTTTCCTTCTTCCTCGATTGCATATACAACACCCCATGTCGCCTTGTAGAGACTAGACTGCTGCTTATCTGTGTGCGTGTCATAGTGGAAGAAACTAGGTTCAGTCGCACAGCAGCGCAAGTTTGATACCGGAAGAATTGCCATAACGACCACCGTACATGGTGCGCCGTGACAAATGGATACAGTTTAAGACTATTTAACATAGTGTGTGGACATTTCATGGTGGGGAGCTTGGGGATTCTCTGTACCTAGGGAACCAGCCTGCATCACCTCCCTTGAGTCTCAGACTGGCTGCATGCCCTCTGTTATCAATTGAGAGCCTTGACGGGGGTGATCTGTGCCTCTACCCCAACTAAATAGTGGGCTGAAATACAGATACCCCCCTCCAGTCTTTACAGGCTCAATTTCCTAGTCGCAAAGAGGTGACAATCTCCCTGCATTTGTTACTTGAGATCAAGAATTGTTGCAGAGTATGGGTACTGCATCGACTGCAACTGGAACAAAGAAGTGTAACCCTTCCAAGAGAAGAACATTATGAAGGGTTCAGGGGACTCCTAATATTTCACTTTTCTTTTTTTTTTTCAAAACAATTTATTAAATTCCACACATAACATAAGCAATAGCAATCAAAGTTACAATGTCTCACATTAATCAGAAAGAACAAAATGTACATAATAACATAAGCCTCATAAAGAGTACATACCATCAAATAACCAACCATAGCAAAACACATTCAACATTTTGACATGAATATACAAAAGACAACACAATCGACAACACAAATGACACCACTAATGGAAAGGAGAAAACGAGAAACAGAAAGAAGGATAAAGAGAAAGAGAAAAAAAAAGGGAAAGGGGGAGGAAATCCATCAACCCTACCATGAATACCATTGCAATCAAAGCAACCCAATATCTACATTGATCATAGAGAGCCATAAACGGACCCCATAGCTTCATGAAGTCTTCCTCCTTCTCCAGCATGGGGTCTGGCATGGATTCACATGCTCATGAATATTCCCCGTTGTCAGGCTGGGAATCCTCGGTAAAGAAAAATCAGTATCAGTTTCGTTTCTGATCTGTCTTTCGTAGTAGTAACCAATCACTGATCTCTGCGTCATACTGACCACAGCCAATGACTGCCATCTACCTAAGCCCCGCCTCTGGCAGCCATCTTCAGATTTTTACCGCATGTTCAAGTGTTGGGATCCTCGTGCTATTGCTCTCGCGCTTTAGTGCTTTTTTCGCGCTTTTTCTTAGGAAAATGTTCTCTTTTTCGGTCAAAAGAGCCTCAAGCTCCACCGTTTCTTTATCCGATCAACGGGGACCCGTGTCGGATTCTTCTACGCCCCTCAAGGGTGAAGATTTCGTCGAGCCACGCTTTTGGATGACTCCAGAAGTTTCTCAGGCCCATCTCGATCATGGCCCAGGAGAAGGGAAGCTCGACGCCCGGAAAGCTGTTCAGGGTCTGCCCTGGATGCCAGCTTCAGAATGTCTTTAAGGAGGATGAACACTCCCTTTGCCTCTACTGCCTGCATGAGGACAAGACGTACGTGGAGAAGGACTTTGCGTTTTGCGGCAATATGTCGGAGCGGACCATGAAGGACCGCCATCTGCGTCTCGCCAACTGGCTGGAAGGGAAGACCCCGTCAGGCGAGAAGAAGAAGAAGTCCGAGCGGTCTTCTGAGACCTTTGAGGGCGCCCCGTCGACGGGGGTCCAACAGAAGGCCAAGCACCGCGAGTCCGCTGGCACCGGGAGCGCCGAATGGTCGGACTCTACGGGCGCCAGGCAGGGCGCATCCTCCCCGGCGCCATCAACCACGAGCCAAGGCTCTGGCTTGGGTAAGAGGAAGGCCGAGCAACCGGCGAAGCTCCTGGAGAGACCCTGGTTGAGCTCGAAGGCCCCATCGGAGGGGGAGCGAGGCGGTGACCCTCCCCCAAAGGAGAAGGCGGTGAGCGCACCTAAGGTGGTGAAAGCCTTGATCCACCCGGCCAAGGCCTCTATCGAGACAGTCGCGGAAGCCCTGGCTCAGCCTGTGGAGGCTACACCAGTGGTGGCGACCTCGGGGCCCAGAGTCTCCCTGCCACCGCGGAGGGAGTCCTCTTTCATACCCATCGACAGGACCCCTGTGAAACCTCCGACGGGGAAGAAAAAGGGGGGGCAGGAGGTCGTTGTGGATTCGGCCTCAACCTCTGAGGAGGAGCTGATCGAAGTCTTAAGCCACGGCGTTGGCGTGGAAGAAGACCAGCCCGTTGGGAGGGACCCCGACGTAGGAGACGACGAGAACGTCGAGGGTGCCGACGGGGCTCCTGACCACCCGTCGGACTCCCCTCAACCAGTGCCGCAAGACAACTCGGCAGCCATTTTGTTGGCTATACAGTCCTTATGCTCGGAGATAAGGACGAGATTGCCATTACCACCAACGGAGGAACCTCTCCCGACGGGGACCCGGAGCCAGGCCCTTCTGGGAGCCCTCCGCCTAAGAGAAGAAGGATTCATCCTACACCTCCTTTTCAACCATCGCGCCCTGCTCATCCCTCCTCCCCGTCCACGACCCGTGGGGATGATACGGGGACTGACACGGCCGCGACGGGCACAGACGACGAGGTTTCCGACGAGGATCTCCCGTCGTCACCTCCTCCCCGGGCCTCCACGCCCGACGAGATTGGATCGTTTCATGCCATGATCGCCAGGGCATCCGAGCTTTTCCAGCTCTGCCCGGAAGAGAAGAAGAAGGAAGGTTTCCTTTATCAACGGCGCGAGACCAAGAGGAAGACGGTCCTCGCTATACCTCTACTGGACGATATCTGGGATGAGGGTCTCGCCCTCCTCAAGAACCCATCCACAACGCCTGCGAGAAGCGATCGGTACGATAAGAAGTACCGGGTCCCGGACACGGCCCCATTGTGCCTTCGGGCACAGCCGACCCCGGACTCGGTCGTCTCTGCGGCGGCCAGGAAGAAAGCGGGGGGGCCTCGGCCTCTTAGTCAACCTCGCTGCCGGACGGCGACGGAAAGAAATTGGACACGATGGGACGCAGAGTCATCTCATCGGCAGCGACAATGATTAAGGCTGCCAACGCCTTGGCTATCGTAGCCAGCTACGACAGGGAGTTGTGGTACAAGATCGCCCCCCTGCTGGACTTCTTACCAGACGACAAGAGGGCGGAGGCCCTATAGATCTTGCAGGAAGAAGAAGTGGCGTCGGACCACGCCATCACGATAGCGATGGACATCGCTGACACTGGATTTCGCCAGTTGGGCAACAGCGTGTGCCTTAGACGGCGTGGATGGCTCAAGGCAACTGACTTCCGTCAGGACGTGCAGACCAGAGTCTTGGACATGCCGTTCGACGGGAGCAACCTGTTTGGGAAAACAGTGGACGATTCCCTACAAGCCATCAAGACGGACACGGACACGGCCCGGGCTCTTGGTGTTCTCCAACAACGACGGCCGCCCTTTCGGAGCAGCGGAGGTAAGCAGGGTGCCTCCAAAGGTTCCGGCGGCGGATTTTCCACCTATCGTCACACGGCCCGTTCGTCGTCACAGGAAGCCTACAGGGGACGAGGCAAGTCGGGCGGACCCCGCCGTCGTCGTCAAGGAGGACAAGGCGGCAAAGCCGGCAAAGCCTCGTCGAAGCAGGACTGAACCGGCCGTGGGGTTGGGCCCCCACCGAAGCACCCCGGTGGGAGGCCGGCTGGCGAGCTTCGTCAGCGTGTGGGAGTCCATCTCCACCGACCTTTGGGTGCTGGACGCCCTGGCCCAGGGTCACGCGCTCGAGTTTCTAAAGAAGTGCCCGCGCGTCCCCCCCGTGGCCAGGAAGGATCATCACGTCCCTCAACTTCTCTTGGAGGTAAAGGCGATGCTCAAGAAAGGCGCCATCGAGCCCGTCCCAAAGAGGCTTCGGGGCTCCAGAGTTTACTCAAGATACTTCCTCGTGAAGAAGAAGACGGGAGGATGGCGTCCCATCCTGGACCTATAATGACTGAACAAATTCATCAAGGCACAGAAGTTCCGGATGGTCACCCTCCAGCACGTCTTGGGTCAACTGGAGGAGGGCGATTTCCTGTCGTCGTTGGATTTGGAGGATGCCTACTTCCATATCCCCATCCTAAAGGGACACCGAAAGTTTCTCAGATTCGTGGTCCAAGGGCGTCACTACCAGTTCAGAGCCCTTCCCTTCGGATTGAGGTCGGCACCCAGGGTGTTCACCAAGTGCCTCGGACCGGTGGCGGCGCGGCTGCGCCTGGAGGGGATCCATGTCTACCCCTACCTGGACGACTGGCTCATCCGAGCAAAGACAAAGGAGCTCGCCGCGGAGCACACGGTGAGGACCGTCCAACTACTCACGGACCTGGGATTCTCCATAAACTACGCCAAGTCCCACCTGGTGCCCGCTCAAGACGCACTGTTTCTGGGAGCGAAGCTCGACACAGTGGCGCTTCTGGCCTCTCCGTCGGAGGAAAGGACGAGGACTATCCTGAGCAAAGTGCAGCGGATGCTGGTTGCGGACGCGGCCAGGGTGAGGTCCATCAAGTCCCTCCTCGGAATGATGTCTTCTTGCATTTATCTCATCCGCCTGTGCAGGCTTCGGATGCGCCCGTTACAGGAGTTCCTGGACGCTCGCTGGATCCAGACGACGGGCAGCTTCGAGGACAGGATCACACTCAACGAGAGTTTCCGACGAGCGATCCGGTGGTGGGGCACCCGTGCGCATCTGATGGCGGGCATGGACTTCCAGACCCCAGCCCACCAGAAGACAGTGACCACGGATGCCTCCCTGGAAGGGTGGGGAGCGCACACCGAAAATCTGCACGCGAGGGGCCTTTGGCTGCCGACGGAGAAGTCCCTCCATATCAACGTCCTGGAACTCTGTGCAGTGTTTTGGGCCCTCAGGTCCTTTCTTCCGTCCCTCAAGGGCAAGGTGGTGAGGATCTTCACCGACAACACCACCACCATGTTCTACTTCAGGAAGCAGGGCGGTACCAGATCCCCAGCCCTGTCCAAGGAGGCGCAGAATCTGTGGCATTGGGCCGTCGCCCAAGGGAGGTTTCTGGTGCTGTTTCATCTGGCAGGGATAAAAAACACGCTCGCCGACTCGCTCAGCAGGGAGCTGCGCTCGTGCCACGAGTGGGAACAACGACAGGATCTAGTGGACCACCTCTTCCGACAGTGGGGCACACCCCAGATCGATCTGTTCGCAACGGCGATGAACTCCAAGTGCCGGAGGTTCGCCAGCAGGTTTCCCCAGCCGAGGAGCATGGGTGATGCTTTCTCGTTCCCCTGGGAGGGCCTGTTCCTATATGCGTTCCCTCCATTGCCGCTGCTGATCCGGCTCATCAACCAGCTCAAGAGGTTACGGTGCAGGATGATCCTCGTCGCACCTGCGTGGCTGAGGCAGATATGGTTCCCGGACCTTCTGGACTTGTCAGAGTCCCCGTCAATCAAGCTGCCAGTGGAAGCGGATCTTCTCTCCAGGGAAGGAGGCGCCTTCCTCCATCACGACCCGAAGTCGCTCAACTTGCAGGCCTGGCTCCTGCAGCGTTAGAGTTTGGAGGTTACGACATACCGGCCGACTGCAGAGAGGTTCTTGCAAAGGCCAGGGCGTCCTCAACTCTTAAATGCTACGGACACAAATGGAAGAGGTTCTCTGTCTGGTGCCACGCACAGAAGATTAACCCTCTACGGATAATGGCTCCTCAAGTACTGCCGTACCTGCTGACGCTGGCCAAGGCTAGGCTGGCGCACACTTCCATCAAGATTCATCTTGCTGCGATCTCCCGATACACCAGAACCACGGGACGGACGTCTTTGTGGTCTCATCGTCTGGTGAAAGAATTCATGAAGGGACTGTTCAGATCGTTCCCGCAGGTGAAGGCCCCGGCCCCGGCGTGGGAGCTCAACGTGGTGCTGACCAAGCTCATGGGACCTCCGTTCGAGCCTCTGCACTCAGCTCCGTTGAAGTTCTTGTCGTGGAAAACAGCGTTTCTTGTGGCCATCACCTCCGCATGACGGGTGGGAGAGATCCAGGCCCTTTCCTGCAAGCCCCCGTACTTGACTTTTCACGACACAAGGGTAGTGCTCAGGACACACCCCTCCTTCATGCCCAAGGTACCGTCGGACTTCCACCTCAACGAACCCTTGGTGTTGCCTGTTTTCTTCCCGTCGCCTTCGTCGCCGGCTGAAAGGACTTTGCACTCGCTGGATGTGGCTAGAGCGCTGAAGTTCTACGTGGACCGCACAAAGAGTTTTCGGAAGACGTCACAACTTTTTGTGAACTTTGGACCTGTCAATCAGGGGAAGGCTCTCTCGAAGGCTTCCATTTCCAGATGGCTCTCCGGCTGTATCATTTACTGTCATCGGTTGGCAAACCGACCGCTGCCTGGCCGTCCGAGAGCCCATTCCACCCGAGCGATCGCAGCTACCACGGCGTTCCTATCTGGTGTGCCCTTGCTGGACATCTGCAGGGCTGCTACGTGGAGGTCGACGCACACCTTCACGAAATTCTACTGCGTCTATGGGATTCCAGGGAGGAGTCCAGGGTCGGCCAAGCAGTGCTGCGCAACCTGTTTGTCTAAGGTGAGCCTGGTGAGGAGGTAAGAATTGCTTAATGTTGAGTTTTGCATGTGATGCTTAATGTTGAGCCTTTGCCACCTCCCGTGGTTGTGCATGTGTGTACTGCTATGTATTCTTTTATTCATGAGCATGTGAATCCATGCCAGACCCCATGCTGGAGAAGGAACAAGTTACTTACCTGTAACTGTTGTTCTCCAGCATGGGTCTGGCATGGATTCACATGCGAACCCTCCCGCCTACCCCTCTGCGGCTCTTCACTTGGTCATACTGCCACTTCACGTGCTACCAAATCTGAAGATGGCTGCTAGAGGCGGGGCTTAGGGAGATGGCAGTCATTGGCTGTGGTCAGTATGACGCAGAGATCAGTGATTGGTTACTACTACGAAAGACAGATCAGAAACGAAACTGATACTGATTTTTCTTTACCGAGGATTCCCAGCCTGACGACAGGGAATATTCATGAGCATGTGAATCCATGCCAGACCCATGCTGGAGAACAACCGTTACAGGTAAGTAACTTGTTCCTTATCCTTATTACAAAATGAAACTTTATCATATGTCACCAGAATATGCAACTCCGTCAACCATTCATCAACATTTGGTTTTTTCCTTGTTTTCCAAATCCTGAGTATCAACTTAATCGCTATCATTATGGCCCTATCAATCCAACAAGAATGTCTCCTAACGCTACCACATCTATCTTTACGGGAAAGTAAGATTATATTTACTACTGATCTCTGCAAAGCAATACCAAAAATCATATCAATCCTATCGATCACCTCCTTCCAGAATGCCCGCACTCTCGGGCAATCACACAGTAAATGCAATAAAGTTCCCCTATTAACAGCACAACAGCAACATAAATCAGTAGGTCGTAACCCCAGCTTAAACATCTTAACCGGTGTCCAGTACAACTTCCCTACTACCTTCTGTCTAATTAAACATAAACTCATATCGGGTCCCAAATCCAAAGTAGCCTTTACAATATTTCTCCAATCGACCTCAGAAATATCTTCCTGAACATCTTCCGACCAAATTTCTCTCAATCTAGACCATGCAAATTGGAGTTTCTCGTCAATAGGCATAAATCGCATCGCAGTGTTCCTGACCCTCCAACAACTTACTAATCTCTGTTTTTTTTTCCAATAGAACCATCAACCATAACCATCCTTCTATTTATCACAGAAACCAAAGCCAAGTATCTATTTCTCTCACTCAGCCTCAAGCTGTACCTATCTTGTAATTCCACAAACAACCGGCCTCCATCCATCACATCCGACAGTCTCAAAATCCCCTTATTTATCCAACTTATCCAATTCAAACATTTATTATCTATCTGTATAACATCATTAAACCATATAGAGGCATCAGGGCTGAAACCATAACTCTGATTGTTTTCCCTAAACCACTCACTCCCCCATCACCTTTATAGTTGCCACAGTCGAAATAAACTTCAACCTCTTATTCAGTAGTTTATCCATAGTGTATAAGTTTCCTAGGTCAAATGGTGCACAAACGCCCCTTTCCATACGCACCCAAATCGGCTCTCTTGCAGTCCTTTCCCTGAAGTAATATGAGCTTTTTTTTTTGTAAAAAGGCTTTGTAATATTTTGTTAAATCAGGGAATCCAAACCCCCCATCTTCAACCTTTTGCATCAGTATGTATTTTGGAATCCGAGGTCTTTTACCCGGACCCCACAAAAAAGAAGAAAAGAGTTTTTCAATTAGAATTAACTGCTTTTTATATAACATCAACAGACAGATTGGATAATATATGAAAGCTTTGGTAAGAAGAACCATTTTGATTGCATTAATCTTTGCCCATAAATTCAATTGCAATCTCTCCCCTCTCTTAACCACTAATGACATATTCGCAACTACCAAGTCCAAATTAAATTGCAGCAATTTTTTCAAATCTCCTATAATATGTATGCCTAAATATTTGACACCCCTCGGTGACCACTTACAATTCCACAAACGCAACACAGTACATTCACATCGGCTAGACAATGGAAAGATCTTAGTTTTGTCCCAATTCACTTTATGTCCCGACAGCTCACCCACTTCCTGAAACATATCTTTTATTACATCACCACACACCTCAGGGTTTGACAGCATAAGAAGCATATCATCAGCATACGACAAAACTTTAACTTCAACTTTGCCAACCATAATTCCTTTAATAATCTCACATTTTCTAATATATGTAGCAAGTGGTTCTAACGCCAAATCAAACAAAAAAGGTGATAACGGACAACCTTGTCGTGTGCCCCTCAGTAAAGGAAATGATTCCGAAATTACTCCATTAACCAACACTCGGGCCCCAACATCTCTGTGAATACACTCTACCATTTTCATGAAACTCGGACCAAATCCCATTTTCATTAAAGTGTATTCCAAAAACTTCCAGTTAACCCTATGGAAGGCTTTTTCAGCATCAAAAAACCCAATAATGTCATTCGAGTCCTTTCCAAAACGTTCACCAACCACATTTAAAACTGTTCTGATATTATCATAAACATACCTCCCTGGAATAAAACCCATCTGAGACTCATCAATCAAATCTCCCACACATAACCTCAACCTATTAGCCCAGATTTTAGTGAAATTTTTTAGATCCACATTCAACATCGAAATAGGTCTATAGTTTCCACACCTAGTATGATCTTTATTGGGTTTCGGGATCACAACAATCAATGCTTCTTTCATCGATTCACACATCGTACCTGATACTATGAATTCATTATAGAGTTCACACAAAACTGGTGCTAATTGAACATCAAATTTCTTATAAAATTCCGAGACTATACCATCAGGACCCGGCGATTTCCCATCATTCATCTGAGATATGGCAGCACTAACTTCAGCAACGTCAATTGCAGAGTCAACTAAAGTCTGTTTCTCTAAAGCCAGTTTTGAGAGTGAAACTTTCCCAAAAAATGTTTCTAATCTATCCACCGAAGGATCACTGTCTTCCCTATACAGCCTTTCATAAAAAAATTTAAAATATTCACAAATATCTCTATTCCTATGTAACGTATTACCTTCAGCCGTGCAAATAGAAGAAACACAGTTATCTGTCACCAGTTCCCTAAGCTTACAAGCCAACAATTTTCCATTCCGATCACCCGATTCCCAAAACTTCTGTTTCGAATAAAACATACTCTTAATTGCAAGGTTTTGCACATGAGTCTTCAATTCTGCCTCTAATTTCTGCAATTTCAGCTTGTTTTGACCTAAATCATCCTTAGCACAAACCCCTTGCCAGTCTCTGATCTCCGACTCCAGATTTCTTACCACATCCCAATTATTATTCCTTGGATGCGCAGTTCCACTTATTAGTTCCCCCCTTAATACTGCCTTAAAACAATCCCAAACAGACTTAATGCCAGCCAAATCTATATTTTCTTCAACGTAGTATCCAATAAATGTATCTAAACCCTCTGTAACCAAACTATCCTTTAATACGCTAGCTTGCATTCTCCACCTTCTTGTTCTGGCACCCACATTGTCCAAAAGTAACTGCAAATCCAATAAGGAATGATCAGAGATCCCCCTTTCCAGTATATTCGTGGATACTGTTTGACTACTCAATGTAACACTAATAAAGAAATAATCAATCCGTGAGTAAGAGTTATGAACAGGTGAATAAAAGGAGAATTCCTCCTCATCGTGATGAAGTTCCCTCCAATATCTACAAGTTTGTATTTAAACACAAACGCCTTTAATTCTTCACTAATATTCTCATTGTAATATATACACTCTGATTTCCGATCCATCTTACTATTCAACAGAATATTAAAGTCACCTCCCAACACCAACAATTCACCTTCCATACCATCCAGCAGGAGACCCAATTGATCAAGGAAAGATGCTGCCGGCGAGCACGGCGCATACACAGTACCAATCGTTATTTTTTTCCCATCATGTAGTATGTCAAGCAATATGATTCTACCCTCCTCATCCATAACTGACTTTTCAATCTTAATTGGAAGGCCTTTTCTAAATAAAATGCTCACCCCTCTAGACCTACAATCGTAACAATTCGAGATCACCCTAGAGTATCTTGAGTTGGTCAAATATTTTTCATTTTGTTCATCTAAATGAGTCTCCTGAAGAAAAATCACATCAGCTCTACTTCTCCATAGCCTTGCCAAAACCTTGCGTCTTTTCACAGCATTACCAATCCCCTTAACATTCCAAGATACAAAAGTTAGAGCAACCATAACTCTCTATTCCTTCTAATATCAGTTATGTAGTATCTTTCAAGTTCAAATGGCAGGGTCATTAAAAAGAAAAGTAACAGGTGAGGAAAGGGCAGACACAATGAAAAAAGACACACATACAGACAAACAGACATAAAACAATTGCCTTGAATTACATTTCAAGTCCGGTAAACATCAGACCCAAAATAAGCGTAATTATATACATCAAATACAACATTCTGAACTATACCCACCAGAAACGAAACTCCATGCCCGAACAATATAAGTATGACGATCAATATCATCCCCATGACAATCAAACTTATTTGAACTCCCATATCCTTAAAAACCCTGTATGCCAATACCCAGTGTATCATAGTTGAATTCCAATATATACACCAAACACAACCTCCACACCCACATCACACTCAATTGGAAAGATTACAAAAATCACAGCATTAGAATATATACATCAACATCATCCTCCTGCACCTCATTCCATATGAACCCCAACATATATACACACTTTCCCCAAACCCCTATTTTCCATATATCCACAATTCCAATCACTAACATATTCCATCCCTATTCATATATGATTCCACTTTTCCACCAAATAAACCGAATGAAAACTACCCACATCCCCTTAAGCAAACTGGCACAAGCACACCTGAACAGCACCTGAACAGCACCCGACAAAGCTTCACAAACAACCCACATGTATATAGAATAACAACCCTCGGCCAAGATTGCACCTGGGAAACAACTCAACACCACACTCCAGAGTACACTGAATACCATCAAAGTGAGCCTCCTAACTATTCACCCCACTCTTGTATCCTAAACAGTGTTACTGTTCTAATACTGACAGAATTATACACATATTCAGAGTGAAATGCACAGCAGTACATTAATACTTATGACAGAGTTCTAATTTTAGAGTGTTGAAACATTCCATGCTAGCCGAAACCATGCCAGGCATACATCACCCAAGCACATCACCCCATATTCCAATCATAAATTAAGGTAGGACCTAGTGTTATGTACCCATGTCAGTCACAATGACTTCCCCCCCACATTAATCCATTACCTCCAAGTTTGCACAAGAAGGCATGTTTTACCACCACAGTCAACCACTAAAAGAAAAATCCCTGATTAACTTAATATTATTTCAAACATCTATTGGTAAAGCAGGCATGTGGAGAATTTCTATACCCCATAGCAAACATTAAAGGAGACTAGGTGAAACAACTAATACCCATTACCATACAATTTACCCAGGTCATATTATGCAACAGCTGAAACCATCAACGTATAAAGAAGAGAAGAGAAAGTAACAAAATAAAAAAATAAAAAAAGGGAAAGATCCTAAATCACCCCATTCTCTGGCGTCATCAAATTATCCTGCAGTCACAGTAAAGCAACCAACACATATCCAGTCACATAATGGACTGGACCAGCATACATGTATTGAGGGCATTGCACAACAAGAGTAACTGTGACCCTCAGGATCAATTAAATAACGTTTCGCCCATCCAGATTCTCTTCCCATGTTCCCCATGAAAAGGTCTGAGGCGTATATCAACTTCACAACAAATTGGCCACAGTCAGCCCCCCACCCAGCCACAGCTCTGTGTAAATTGCAGCAAAAAAGGTAGAAATCATAAACATTCCCGCTCGAGGTCAACAGGGCATTCTACAGCGATGCATCACATGGAAGCTCATACAGTAGGAGATGCAGAGACCATGACATCCACAGAAAAGGGTGCACCCATTTGTAATGTCGGGAGTACACTGCTGCCACCACATAAAATTACATAATATACCTTCCAACACCACACTGAACAGCACCCCGACTGCCAACAGTGGATGGCAGTTAGAGTTGTTCACCCTGAACCACCTGTTGGAAAACGAAATGGCTTGCTTGGAACAAATAGTCAAAAACATCCACGGACTTCCTTCAAATTAATCTCCAAACCTGCACCCATCCTTTCACCCACAATCTTGATCCAATGCACCTAAGCATCCAAGTAGCAAACTTGTAACATGTTGCAACACGGTCAAAAAAACCCTTAGGAAGATGCAACGGTGTAGTAAGAACGATGAAGGGTCCGGGGAACATCAACCACGGTTTACTCCGTGAAAGGTGGGCGGACCAATATAGGGCCTCCCAATACGGAAGCAGATTGAAGTAAGTCCTACCCAAATGGATGGCCAAAGGGCCTTGTGTATCACTTTTTCATCATGCATATAATGGGCACCAGGGGAAGCCTGAATCCTGTTGCTGCCAACCATCATGGTAAAACTCTATAGCTGAAACACTGTTCAAGTCCCACACAAATAGTTCCACATTCCGATCAACCCACACTACCCTAATAAGAATTTGCAGTAATTGTGCTGTAATGAACAGGCTTTGCTTTACAATCCCAGCCATCTCCGGTGCCAGCAATCTGATGAGCATTACCTAGTGTGCATCCACGTCCTGCAGCAGCTCGACTAAGGAGTAGAAAAGTTGCCCATTCGCCGCTGTGAACAATGTATGGAACAATTCTGTGCAAAGAACATGTCCGGCAGCTCCTTATCCCCAACTATCGTTGCCACATCCTTCAAGTACAAAAAGGTGTAAAGTTCCCTAGACTGTACTCTGTGTGCATATCCCTGACCGTAGCGATGCCCAAAATTATTGAGTACTGCATTCAGACGTAAATTGTGAGTGGAATTGCCAGCTCCGGGGACCACGAAGAGCACTAACAATGGAGCCTAAACGCTCTGTGTGTCAAGCCACGGGGCAAGCACGAGAAGCATAACATGACCGGAGGCAGCATCATGTTATTGGCAAGCTTACCTCACACCAGGCCCAGATGTTGAAGTACCGGAAGTACTCACATAAAGAAGCGGTCCCTTTAAAAATGCCAAAATGTGTAAATCTCTATCCTTGAAGGCACCGAGCTGTTTCCTGCACTCGTCCATTGCCAAGGACTGCGTAGGCACACTCAAGGACCTCAGCATTCTCCACCCCCGATTGGCTGATCCGAACACATACACAGCCAAGGGGCGCGGCACAAATAGGAAGCGAATTCAAGGACTGCATCAACACTGTTACTTTGCATGTAAAGTTGCAAGAGTAACAAGGTGCTTTCCTCTCAATAATAATACGGAAAGCTCACGGCAATCATTGTATACTCTCAAGGTAATGAACATTCCAATTCCGTTGAGAATAACGAAGTGTAGTGGCGGCCATTTTCCAAAGCAAAAAAAACAATTGCAAATGTAGAATAAAAAATAATAGGGCATAAAAAAAAACTGTTTCAACAAAGGACTATACAGGATCATAACCTAATGTAAATCCGGTCTTCCTTTTTTCTTCCTCAGCCTAGTACTAGACTCCAAAGCTGATGATGTTCCTTCCATAGGGTCCATATCCAAATCCATCAGAAAAGCTTCCGCCAACTTGTTTTCTGTGAATGAGTGTAAACGACCATCCACCACTATTCTTAAGATTGCAGGATAAATCATGTAATATTTTAGATTTTTTTCCCGGGCTTTTATTTTTGCCCCAATAAACGCTCTCCTCTTGTCCATCACATTCTTACTCAGGTCCACAAACACCATTATTTTATTGCCACCCCAGGCAAGATCTTTCAACTCCCGAGCTTTCCTTAACACCATCTCCTTCACTGGGAATCTCAGGAATTTAACAATAATATGCCTTGGCTTCTCACCCAGGGCTGGTTTAGGTCCAAGAGATCTATGAGCTCTCTCTATTTCCAATGATACAGCTGCATCCAAATTCAGAAATTTTGGCAAGTTCTTATTTAGAAAGTCAATGGCATTACCTCTTTCTGCATTTTCCGGAAAGCCAGCAAAGCGGACGTTATTCCTTCGTGAGAAGTTTTCCTGTTCTGATAGTTTTAGGGAAATCCTTTCATTAACCACCTTCAGTTCTCTGATTTGGTCCAACAGCTTTAAAGTCTTCTCATCCACCACATTCAGATGTTCCTCCACAGAATCCACTCTCTTTACAACAGTAGTACATTTTTCCTCTGACTTCAAAAGAGCTGTCTTTATCTCCCCAATTTCCAGCATCATTTTACTCAGCATATCAAAGAGTTTGTCTTCTCTGCTCTCTCCATTATCACCATTTCCACCTCCTTTCTGTCTCTTAGCATCTGGAGTATTAGGAGTTGACATTTCCAGAATATCAAGTATATTATCAAGGAAAAAAAGTTCAGGCACAGGAGCAAAGCAGTTAAGCTGCCATCCCTGGAGCTGACAGTTCTAGAATCCATATTTCACTTTTCTGATGTTATTGCTTAATCTTATCCCATTAATAAGCAGACCTCACCCCAGGTCCATCATATCCTTACCCCCATAACTGCTGTACCACCTCTGCCTCCACTTGCTCTTTTCTGCACTGTATCTTCCTTTTTCTTCGTACCTCCACTCATTTGCAATACCCTTTCTATCACCTTCAAATTAATCTCCAATGCGGCACCCATCCTTTCACCCACAATCTTGATCCAATGCACCTAAGCATCCAAGTAGCAAACTTGTAACATGTTGCAACACGGTCAAAAAACACCTTAGGAAGATGCAACGGTGTAGTAAGAACGATGAAGGGTCCGGGGAACATCAACCACGGTTTACGCCGTGGAAGATGGGCGGACCAATATAGGGCCTCCCAATACGGAAGCAGATTAAAGTAAGTCCTACCCAAATGGATGGCCAAAGGGCCTTGTATATCACTTTTTCATCATGCATATAATGGGCACCAGGGGAAGCCTGAATCCTGTTGCTGCCAACCATCATGGTAAAACTCTATAGCTGAAACACTGTTCAAGTCCCACACAAGTAGTTCCACATTCTGATCAACCCACACTACCCTAATAAGAATTTGCAGTAATTGTGCTGTAATGAACAGGCTTTGCTTTACAATCCCAGCCATCTCCGGTGTCAGCAATCCGATGAGCATTAACTAGTGTGCATCCACGTCCTGCAGCAGCTCGACTAAGGAGTAGAAAAGTTGCCCATTCGCTGCTGTGAACAATGTATGGAACAATTCTGTGCAAAGAACATGTCCGGCAGCTCCTTATCCCCAAATATCGTTGCCAGATCCTCCAAGTACAAAAAGGTGTAAAGTTCCCCAGACAGTATGCTGTGTGCATATCCCTGACCGTAGCGATGCACACAATTATTGAGTACTGCATTCAGACGTAAATTGTGAGTGGAATTGCCAGCTATGGGGGCCACGAAGAGCACTAACAATGGAGCCTAAACGCTCTGGTTGTCAAGCCACGGGGCAAGCACGAGAAGCATAACGTGACCGGAGGCAGCATCATGTTATTGGCAAGCTTACCTCACACCAGGCCCAGATGTTGAAGTACCGGAAGTACTCACATAAAGAAGCGGTCCCTTTAAAAACGCCAAAATGTGTAAATCTCTATCCTTGAAGGCACCAAGCTGTTTCCTCCACTCGTCCATTGCCAACGACTGCGCAGGCACACTCAAGGACCTCAGCATTCTCTAAACCCGATTGGCTGATCCGAACACATACACAGCCAAGGGGTGCGGCACAAATAGGAAGCAAATTCAAGGACCGCATCAACACTGTTACGTTGCACGTAACGTTGCAAGAGTAACAAGGTGCTTTCCTCTCAATAATAATACGGAAAGCTCACGGCAATCATTGTATACTCTCAAGGTAATGAAAATTCCAATTCCGTTGAGAATAACGAAGTGTAGTGGCGGCCATTTTCCAAAGCAAAAAAAAACAATTGCAAATGTAGAATAAAAAATAAAAGGGCATAAAAAAAACTGTTTCAACAAAGGACTATACAGGATCATAACCTAATGTAAATCCGGTCTTCCTTTTTTCTTCCTCAGCCTAGTACTAGACTCCAAAGCTGATGATGTTCCTTCCATAGGGCCCATATCCAAATCCATCAGAAAAGCTTCTGCCAACTTGTTTTCTGTGAATGAGTGTAAACGGCCATCCACCACTATTCTAAAGATTGCAGGATAAATCATGTAATATTTTAGATTTTTTTTCCCGGGCTTTTATTTTTGCCCCAATAAACGCTCTCCTCTTGTCCATCACATTCTTACTCAGGTCCACAAACACCATTATTTTATTGCCACCCCAGGCAAGATCTTTCAACTCCCGAGCTTTCCTTAACACCACCTCCTTCACTGGGAATCTCAGGAATTTAACAATAATATGCCTTGGCTTCTCACCCAGGGCTGGTTTAGGTCCAAGAGATCTATGAGCTCTCTCTATTTCCAATGATACAGCTGCATCCAAATTCAGCAATTTTGGCAAGTTCTTATTTAGAAAGTCAATGGCATTACCTCTTTCTGCATTTTCCGGAAAGCCAGCAAAGCGGACGTTATTCCTTCGTGAGAAGTTTTCCTGTTCTGATAGTTTTAGGGAAATCCTTTCATTAACCACCTTCAGTTCTCTGATTTGGTCCAACAGCTTTAAAGTCTTCTCATCCACCACATTCAGATGTTCCTCCACAGAATCCACTCTCTTTACAACAGTAGTACATTTTTCCTCTGACTTCAAAAGAGCTGTCTTTATCTCCCCAATGTCCAGCGTCATTTTACTCAGCATATCAAAGAGTTTGTCTTCTCTGCTCTCTCCATTATCGCCATTTCCACCTCCTTTCTGTCTCTTAGCATCTGGAGTATTAGGAGTTGACATTTCCAGAATATCAAGTATATTATCAAGGAAAAAAAGTTCAGGCACAGGAGCAAAGCAGTCAAGCTGCCATCCCTGGAGCTGACAGTTCTAGAATCCATATTTCACTTTTCTGATGTTATTGCTTAATCTTATCCCATTAATAAGCAGACCTCACCCCAGGTCCATCATATCCTTACCCCCATAACTGCTGTACCACCTCTGCCTCCACTTGCTCTTTTCTGCACTGTATCTTCCTTTTTCTTCGTACCTCCACTCATTTGCAATACCCTTTCTAGCACCTTCAAATTAATCTCCAATGCGGCACCCATCCTTTCACCCACAATCTTGATCCAATGCACCTAAGCATCCAAGTAGCAAACTTGTAACATGTTGCAACACGGTCAAAAAACACCTTAGGAAGATGCAACGGTGTAGTAAGAACGATGAAGGGTCCGGGGAACATCAACCACGGTTTACGCCGTGGAAGATGGGCGGACCAATATAGGGCCTCCCAATACGGAAGCAGATTAAAGTAAGTCCTACCCAAATGGATGGCCAAAGGGCCTTGTATATCACTTTTTCATCATGCATATAATGGGCACCAGGGGAAGCCTGAATCCTGTTGCTGCCAACCATCATGGTAAAACTCTATAGCTGAAACACTGTTCAAGTCCCACACAAGTAGTTCCACATTCTGATCAACCCACACTACCCTAATAAGAATTTGCAGTAATTGTGCTGTAATGAACAGGCTTTGCTTTACAATCCCAGCCATCTCCGGTGTCAGCAATCCGATGAGCATTACCTAGTGTGCATCCACGTCCTGCAGCAGCTCGACTAAGGAGTAGAAAAGTTGCCCATTCGCTGCTGTGAACAATGTATGGAACAATTCTGTGCAAAGAACATGTCCGGCAGCTCCTTATCCCCAAATATCGTTGCCAGATCCTCCAAGTACAAAAAGGTGTAAAGTTCCCCAGACAGTATGCTGTCTGCATATCCCTGACCGTAGCGATGCACACAATTATTGAGTACTGCATTCAGACGTAAATTGTGAGTGGAATTGCCAGCTATGGGGGCCACGAAGAGCACTAACAATGGAGCCTAAACGCTCTGGTTGTCAAGCCACGGGGCAAGCACGAGAAGCATAACATGACCGGAAGCAGCATCATGTTATTGGCAAGCTTACCTCACACCAGGCCCAGATGTTGAAGTACCGGAAGTACTCACATAAAGAAGCGGTCCCTTTAAAAACGCCAAAATGTGTAAATCTCTATCCTTGAAGGCACCGATCTGTTTCCTCCACTCGTCCATTGCCAACGACTGCGCAGGCACACTCAAGGACCTCAGCATTCTCTAGCCCCGATTGGCTGATCCGAACACATACACAGCCAAGGGGTGCGGCACAAATAGGAAGCGAATTCAAGGACCGCATCAACACTGTTACGTTGCACGTAATGTTGCAAGAGTAACAAGGTGCTTTCCTCTCAATAATAATACGGAAAGCTCACGGCAATCATTGTATACTCTCAAGGTAATGAACATTCCAATTCCGTTGAGAATAACGAAGTGTAGTGGCGGCCATTTTCCAAAGCAAAAAAAACAATTGCAAATGTAGAATAAAAAATAAAAGGGCATAAAAAAAACTGTTTCAACAAAGGACTATACAGGATCATAACCTAATGTAAATCCGGTCTTCCTTTTTTCTTCCTCAGCCTAGTACTAGACTCCAAAGCTGATGATGTTCCTTCCATAGGGTCCATATCCAAATCCATCAGAAAAGCTTCTGCCAACTTGTTTTCTGTGAATGAGTGTAAACGACCATCCACCACTATTCTTAAGATTGCAGGATAAATCATGTAATATTTCAGATTTTTTTCCCGGGCTTTTATTTTTGCCCCAATAAACGCTCTCCTCTTGTCCATCACATTCTTACTCAGGTCCACAAACACCATTATTTTATTGCCACCCCAGGCACGATCTTTAAACTCCCGAGCTTTCCTTAACACCATCCCTTCACTGGAAATCTCAGGAATTTAACAATAATATGCCTTGGCTTCTCACCCAGGGCTGGTTTAGGTCCAAGAGATCTATGAGCTCTCTCTATTTCCAATGGTACAGCTGCATCCAAATTCAGCAATTTTGGCAAGTTCTTATTTAGAAAGTCAATGGCATTACCTCTTTCTGCATTTTCCGGAAAGCCAGCAAAGCGGACGTTATTCCTTCGCGAGAAGTTTTCCTGTTCTGATAGTTTTAGGGAAATCCTTTCATTAACCGCCTTCAGTTTTCTGATTTGGTCCAACAGCTTTAAAGTCTTCTCATCCATCACATTCAGATGTTCCTCCACAGAATCCACTCTCTTTACAACAGTAGTACATTTTTCCTCTGACTTCAAAAGAGCTGTCTTTATCTCCCCAATGTCCAGCGTCATTTTACTCAGCATATCAAAGAGTTTGTCTTCTCTGCTCTCTCCATTATCGCCATTTCCACCTCCTTTCTGTCTCTTAGCATCTGGAGTATTAGGAGTTGACATTTCCAGAATATCAAGTATATTATCAAGGAAAAAAAGTTCAGGCACAGGAGCAAAGCAGTTAAGCTGCCATCCCTGGAGCTGACAGTTCTAGAATCCATATTTCACTTTTCTGATGTTATTGCTTAATCTTATCCCATTAATAAGCAAACCTCAACCCAGGTCCATCATATCCTTACCCCCATAACTGCTGTACCACCTCTGCCTCCACTCGCTCTTTTCTGCACCGTATCTTCCTTTTTCTTCGTACCTCCACTCATTTGCAGTACCCTTTCTAGCACCAGATTTAACATGTGAATTTTGGCCCTATTGCCTGTGACTGAAAAGAGGTTATTTATTTATTTATTTATTTTTACATTTATATAGCGCACATACAGCCCAAGGGCATCGCGGCGCTGCTACTCGTGGCTAGCTTTGTTACAGAAGAACATATGCAAGTGAGTCATATATAAATGTCAGACAGATGAGTGCAATCATAAAATACATACATTATAGCATTTCTGAACATGCAGTGATGGAACTCACATTGGTTAGTATTGTTAAGTGTTTTATGTAAAGAGCAGTGTTTTCACCGCTTTGTGGAATGCTAGAAGAGAGACTTCTCCTCGCAGGGGTGGTGGTAGGGCATTCCATCGCAGAGCTGATAAGTATGGGAAGCTACCGCCTCCAGCTCGGGCTCTCTTGACTCTGGGGATTGAGAGCATGTTTGTATAGGGTGTTCTGGTCGGTCTGGTGGAGACTGTAAGGTGAATGCTCTCAGAGAGGTAGGGGGGGCAGTGTGGTGGATGCACTTAAGAGTAAGGGCAAGGGCTTTAAAGGGGACTCTCTCTTTAACTGGGAGCCAGTGCGCCTGTTTCCTGGCAGCCGTGATATGTTTTCTTCTTGGGAATTCCGATGGCTGCACATAGAGCATAGTTTTGTATTACTTGTTCATTTACCTGTCTGTCCTTTGTTGTGCCCACTCAATGTATTCTTGTCACAGCAATGCTGGGGAATGAGTCGGACAGTCACTGCCTCGACAGTTGGTGATAATTTTGTGGCACCACATGATACTCATCCTGTGCTATGGCATTTTACCAGATTTGTGCGTTTTCATGTAACGTCAACGGAGGCGTGAAACACGTACTCATCTGGTGACAAGTTATCTTTCATGCATTTAAAGGCATGGTGTAGTAAACATTTTTATTGTCCCTACGGGTCGGCCATGTTTTTTTAAGCCTAAGGGGCTCGATTTTGGAAAACTTTTCTATCTATGGACCTTACCCGAGTTTTCGTCCATTAAACTCACGCGAAAACAAGCACCAGGGAGCCGCCATTTTCTGATAATCCTATCTTTTCCCCGATCGCCCTGGCTGACCTGCTTTTGCGGCACTAAATCAATTCCCCCGCCTCTGAGCCTGACATTATCAAAACATTCATATTCCCCGCCTCTCCCCGTGACGTTACTGTGCTGCGTAGGCAAACGCGCCCAGTCATCTTCTGCGCGACTCCACACAGAACCCGGAAACCAACACAGATCAACTCACAACACAGCGCGCCACAATTCGGAATATGAAACTGTACTTTAAAATGAAACAGCAACACGGTACATTTGGTAAAGTACATTTATTTGACATTAAATGTTTAGAGAATATTCAGCAATTGCCATATGAACTCCGGAAGCTATATATTTTCTTTTATCTGTATCCGCAATAACTGTTCCGTTTCATCTTGAGTCACGCGCTGTTCCTTTATGGTACACAGGGTGTTCATTTTTGTAAAAAGAATCACTTTGGAAGCACGGTGACCCGCAAGGCTGTTCCATCAACTAGGCACTAGTCCAGCCTAAAGGTTGTTATGTTGCTTCTAGCCACTAGTACAGCGTAAGGGCATGTGGGCCCTTGGCGATCGTCCCATAATATGGTGATCGTGCTTCAGTTGTTGACACGAAGCTGCAGGTGTCTGCTGAAGAATCCATCCGCCGGTGTCTCAAACAGATGGCAGTGGCAGAATGGGATCAAATACCTGTTATGAAAACAAAAAAATGATAATTAGTCTTGCTAGCCGAACTTCATTAATATTACTGATTTTATTTATTACGGCCGATCAGAAACTATTTGCTTGCAAGGATAGTTCAATGGAGTATGTTCGTCTCTAAAATCAATGCGAAAAGTAACGAGATAAATCGAGGCCAACACACAATGATAAACGACAGTTAGTCTACATGCGTGAGGAATGATATGATATATATATGATATGGCATTTGTAACGCGCCTATATTCATTTGTTTCTAGGCGTGACGAGGCAGGTGGGGAACAAGGGCAGACAGACAACGATCCTACTAGGCCAGGTGTCTTTCTGATCGCGCATGGGGAAGGGCTGTGCATGGTTAGTTGAATACAAATTAAATAATATGGCCAGCTGGTGGCAAGTGCAAGGTAAATGCCGGGAGAAGGGGCTGAAGGATACAGAGACAGTCCCGTAGTGCAGGGAAAAGTGGCTGGGCCAAGGACCGAGATCGGTGAGACCAGTGGACCTGCATGCCCATGTGCCCACTACGAACAGTTTTACTTGCTTTTCCTAGCTCTTCATTCATTCATTTATTCATGCATCCATTCATTAAATCTTCATTCCGGTATAAAAGCGTGTAAAGATTTACTTACATTATATTTGACATTTCCATTGTGTCTCTTCGTAATGCAGTCTGTAAAACGGACCGTGCTCTTGACAATGATTTTTCGTATACTGACCTAAAACTGAAACTCGGTCTAGTTTCTGAATTTTCTGCCTTATCGTCTCTTACGTTATTGCGCACTCCCTTCAAATGTAGTTCTTTCGGCATGGTCCCTGTCTCAAGGTCAAAAAACAATAGACCCTTATACTTCCAGTGCGACTTGTGGGCCTCATCTGGGCGCTGTCCTTCGCATTCTTTGTTTGCAACATCACGTAGTATAGGCATCTGTGAGAACTTGAAGTTTAGAATCCGTCTATGTAGTGCGCCTCAATGTGCAAATGCGAACTGGCTTCTCTCCCAAATGCCACGGCCCGCTTGGCTGGCGCGTTCTAAGTGCCCCAATTTTGTCCCTGTTGTCTGCGAGCTTTGCAGTCCAAATTGAGACATTTAATTTTTGGCGGAAGGTCAGGGAAAGTATAAAGTACCACAGGAGTTGAGTTAAAAGTGAGATTCATTGTTTGTTTGTTTGTTTTATTATTTGCAATACGCAAGCCTCCCCTCAGTTAACAGTGCGCAGCATTTACATGTACATGAGATGAGACATGAGAAAAATATATGCATACACATATGTGAGGTGAATAGAGAGAATTCAAAGATGACACCCAGCTTGTTCGCCACCCATGATGGTGAAGGTAGGGGTTAGGTTTACAGGTACACTGTACAATAACATTTATTTACAAAAAGACAATCGTATTGCAATTATTTAAACCGAGATTTGTACTTCACAATCAGCTGTGCTTCGGGTGGGCATGGCACAGTCGCAATGTTCGGCGGCAATGGATCACTGCTCTGCACAGAAACGTCCAAAATTCCATATCTGTGCTTCTCTAACACAGCAACAATAAGGCCTTTCACAAAGTCGAACTGCATTTCATCATAGACTGGTTTGATCACCCATTGCTTACTTCGTTTTGAAAACACCTTAGTGTAGCGAGGCATCCTTACTTTACCCCTAGTCCTAGATTGTTCACATCCGACATTGCTGTTATGGGCCAAGACCGCTAGTAGAGTGCGATGTTTCATGCCCCGAAAGCTAAAATGCAAGCGCTTTGGCCTGTACTTTAGGCACATATTGTGGAACACCTCCAAATCTCCTGTGTGACAGAATTCTGTCAGTCCTCTCAAATCTCTTGATAGAGTTTTGTCGAAAACAATCTTCACAATGGCTTTGTGTGTCGGTGAAGATGGAATCAACCACTTCTTCTTCCGTGCCTCCTCTGGGGACAAAGGGCCATGTTCACATTGGTGGAAATGTTCATTTGCTGTCCAGCGGTGAACGTTGGTACAGTGGTGCATCAGTGACCGCCATTTTTCAAGTAGTATTTCCACTGACCCCTCACAAGTTCTTGAGCTCCACCAAAGATGGTTGCTGATAGAATGTGACCACTGCAAAATACTTTCAAAACCTTTTTTTTTCCCTGCAGCCGAGATTTTCTTATTGATTGATTTAGCAAGATGCCATACATCAAATTGATGTTTAGTATGTGGGAACTGCTCTCTCATTGTCTTGACAATTGAAACGTGTCTATCCGTGGCTATGAGGTCGATGTGCATTCTCCTCAATTGTAGATATTCCACTGATTTTATAAAACCTAGTTTCTCCATGGCCACTGAGGATGTACATTGTGTTACCTGCACGACCACCAAACTCACAATTTTCTTACTATCCATGTCCTGAAAGTGGTAGGTGCAGTACTTGGCAGAAAATCCAGAGCTGTCGCACTGTCCATCGCCGGCTAGCCTGAATCGTTTGCCTTCGAATGTACTTGCTACAGACAATTGTTCAATTTTCCAAGCATCACTAATGGCCGGAAACAGATAATCACTTTGGTATATGTAGTACAGCGCTTTAGAAATGACATGGAGTCCCACAAACTGAAAGAAAGCCTCTAACTTTCTAAAACTGGAGCCACTAAAAAGTGATGCAGCTGCACACAGTAGATTGCCTGCTGGCAGTTTCCCCAGCATCGGTTGTGCAGACCATGAGAACCTATGATTTAATCTACAGGCGGCATTTATTTTGATGTTACTGCCTTTTATTTGACGAGTCACATTAATCAATGGCTTCCCACACACTTTCCCTCTAATGGAATGCACACATTTCAGCATACTTATAATTTCCATCAAACAACTGTCGAATACAGACTGTCATCCTGCGTCAACGTTGTTTTGGCCTTTGACGTTGTGGAGATTTCAACACATTGGAAAGTAATATCGCTGATATCAAGTTCTGATGCGTCTATGGATGCTGCGGCTGGTTCATTCTCTGTCATTTCAACATCTATTACTTCAACATTGATGGGAGAACACAACAATGTCGACAGGTTTTTTGGTGGCAAATTTTTGGCGGGTGTAGATTGTGTAAATTGATCTGCAACTACTTCAGAGCTATCTTCAATACATTCAATAACATCTTCTTGTGGTGGTGCGGTCGCACTGTAGCTATGGTCCAATGCAACTTTGCTGTAGTCTCCAAACACAGTTAATTCATGTTCTGGCCATTGGACATGAACATCTCGAGCCTGAACACGCCTCGCCTCAATTAATAGTTCCTCCATAGTGTACATGGTCTGGCAAGCCACATCTCTCATTCGCTTCACTGTCTGTGTGTGTATAGTTCTGACACCCATGGGTAACTGGAGGAGAGATTGGAAAAGGGATGTTCAGTTTAAACACAAGATTGAGTGTAGTAGAATTGACTGGAAAAAAACATAAAATAGTCCCCAGCACAAACATTTTTTTAAAGTTATGAACTGTTTGTAACTAACCTTTTTTTTGTTTTTTTTTCTTTGCAACTTTTTTGACTGGACCTTCAACATCTATGTATCAAAATATTGTTAGCATAAAACACACGTGAGGACGAACACACAGGTACATCTCAATAGCCAAACACGATTTAAACATTGTGTGCAACAATCAAACGACAAGTATTCGACCAGTGATGATCTATTTCGATGGAACTGTCAGTATCCATACCTCTGGCTCTGCATGGACTGCCATGAATAGTTGTATTGGAGAGGAGGCATCCGCATCTCCCTGAAACACAGTACTTGCATTAGTATGCTTTTCAATATTGGAAACACAACACACACTTTGGCTCGACGGCACAGGTACATATAAAGAGATAACCACAAATGATGCATTGTCCAAAAGAATCAAGGAAAATCCAAATAGGATCACATTTCATCGACTTATTTCAACGATTCCTTTACATCTGCATCATCTAAATGAGATTTTGTGATTGTGGTGGAAGCTCTGTCGTCTCCCTGAAACACAGTACTTTGATTAGTATGGTTTTCAATATTGGAAACATAACACACACTTGGGGTCGAACACACAGGTACATATAAAGAGATAACCGCAAATGATGCATTGTCCAAAAGAATCAAGGAAAATCCAAATAGGATCACATTTCATCGACTTATTTCAACGATTCCTTTACATCTGCATCATCTAAATGAGATTTTGTGATTGTGGTGGAAGCTCTGTCGTCTCCCTGAAACACAGTACTTGGATTAGTATGGTTTTCAATATTGGAAACATAACACACACTTGGGGTCGAACACACAGGTACATATAAAGAGATAACCGCAAATGATGCATTGTCCAAAAGAATCAAGGAAAATCTAAATATGATCACATTTCATCGACTTATTTCACCGATTTATTTACTTCTGCATCATCTAAATTGGATGTTGTGATTGTAGTGGAAGCTTCGTCGTCTCCCTGAAACACAGCACTTGCGTTAATAGGGAAGAAAGTATAGCAAATGGAATCACGTTATATGATCATGCATGATGGAGCTGTCATTATCCATACCTCGTGCTGCTGAAGAATATCTATGGATGTTGCAAATGTAGTGCACACTTCCGAAAGCTGTTGCGTCGATTCGTATACGCATGGTCCCGCTTCCAATTACCCTGGAATTACTTGAATGTCAGGCTCTGCATCAAGTGCAGGGGTTGACGCTCCATCAACTGCCTGAAACATAGTACTTGCATTAGTGAGGATTACAATAGTGAAAACATAACACACACCTGGGGTCGACAGCACAGGTACATATCAACGGATAACCACGAATTAAACATTGTCTTGAACAATCAAACGACAAGAATTCCAGCTCTGATGATGACGCTCGATGGAGCTGTCAGTATCCATGCCTCCTGCTGTTGAAGAACATCTAGAAATGTTGTAGATCTGACGGACGCTTCAGCATCTCCCTGAAAGACAGTACTTGCATTAGTATGGATAACACTAATTATAACCGAAAACAAACACCAGTGGACGATAACTAAGGTGTATATCAATTGGAAAGCACTATCCAAACATTCGGTAAAATGATTACACGATAAAATAAAAATATTACTTGACATGCATAAAACAGGTCTGTAGCGGATTAGCCTAGTAAGATTACCTGATATGCGTTAGAAGTGGTTGATAACTGCGACCACGTCAAGGATGTAGAATGTTCTTGCTTCAGATTGAAGGGATAGTCAAGAAGTTGTAAAGGTAAATTAATGATTGATAATGAAATGCCAATATTAAAAATAGCCATGTAAGGCGACAGAATACTTTTAAATTGCTCAATACAGCACATTTCCCTGTTCCCATATATATACATTGCGTTTGTGGGTTATGAAATTGAAATAGAATATATTGGTAAATGTCATTATTCAAAAAACTATACAATCATATCAATATCGAAATTATTACAAGGGATAGAACACCTACAATATCAATTAATCCGTTCGGATACCTACACAGTACCCCAAGGCCTAAATCTAAATCCGGACTCTTGACTCACCGGTGGCGGAATGTGGACGAATAGAGTGGGAATAGCGTTTTCGAGCAATTTCCGTGTCGTTCGCCGTTTATTCTTCTTTGTTACCCAAGATGTTGTGTACATGTCCAAGGAAAAGTGCCGGCTGCAGATGCAGTATCGATCACCCCTCTTGTCCTGTAAGACTTGTTGGACTCTACTTTCCAGCTCATCCAGTGGATATCCGCAATGTCTGACCCATTCTCTTATTCGATCAACAGTTTTCGGGAATACATGCATTGTAGTGCCTTCAGATTTAGCATGGGTCTTCGAAGGGCAAACGCTAATCGAACGGGCAGGCATTGTTGATAAATCTGAAAAGTAAATATCGACATTATTATACAATCTTCAAGAATAAAGATTTGATACAAAAGTAAATGAATCATACAATGATCAATGCAAGGTTTGTTTTGGTCCCAGGAACTATACCAGTTCATTATGTGCGCTTAGTATTTGCATAAATTGCAGAAATGTATAAATGATGTGACTAAAAACTGATCATGTGACTCATCCCTTGGATGTTCTGTATTGCACGAGAAGGAAACATGCTTACATCATAGACTGGACCCCCGAAGGATGCAATTCGATGACAATTGACACAGATGAAAATAAATAGATCTATTGATAGCATAGCAATGGAAATTCAAGTCAATAGCAATGAGACCAATGAACATAGCACTATTGGGTACTCTACTCGCAAATAGATAGAAATTTAAAAATCTGCGAAATATGACCAGGATACATGGCCTTACCTTGACCAACAAACAGTTGGATTCAGCAAGCAGAGCTGTATGTTGCGGGAGAATAGGTGGATGGCCACAGGTAGCGCACTGATGGGTATGCTCGAAGCGGTCACAGAAGTTCACGGATAGCACGACGACGAGCAGATTAGCATAGATCTCAGTGGTTCACAGGTAGCACGTTCAGGAGTTGACTTGCAAAGCACAAAGATGTTCTCATGAGACATATTGAGTGGTTTTTAAAGTATTAGAAACTGGGGTGTGTTTGTGAATGAATGACGTATGTATGTCGTGGTATTAGGGGGGCGGCCTGCTTGAAGGGGAGGCCTGCATGGAGACACGGGGTCTGAGGAGGCCATGTGACCGATGGCCCCTTGGCGTGGGACACCTTTTGAAGTGTACATGTAGTTTGGCACCTTGGCCGTTTGCGCCCGTCATAGCCCCCCATGCCAGCGCGCATCCACCGGCGCGAACCGCCTTTGATACAGGGGGGTGGGATGGATGGCCCTGGGGCGTGCAGATAAGGCACAGGAGGACTGCTGAATGGAGACACACTTATGTGGATTGCAGGGGGGCGGCCTGCTTCAAGAGGAGGCCTGGCTGGAGACACGGGGTCTGAGGAGGCCATGTGACCGATGGCCCCTTGGCGTGGGACACTCATTGAAGTGTACATGTAGTTTGGCACCTTGGCCTTTCGTGCCCCTGACAGCCCCCCATGCCAGCGCTCATCCACTGGCGCGAACCGCCTTTTTATCAATATATAGTATATCGCCTTTATATCAATGATAGTATATCGTTGCTTATCAATAACAAATGCCACATACCGGAGATTCTTGTGAGCACAGACCCACACTTCAACCGGTGTATTATAGTGGTCAAGACCCTAAGGCCTGTATAATCCAATGGTAATTGTTAGTATAGATATATGTGTGACTTTTATAGAGACATAACCTACTGAAAGACTTTGAACAAGTGTTATTTAGTGCATGCATTACCGAGAATATGTTATGTTAGCTTAGATAGATAGTGACCACCCTGCTTCACAGCGACCAGACCTTCACCCATTCGGAGCACAGATGTCTGACGTCCATCCTTGAATGGAGACACACTTGATTAATTTAAAAAATCGAAACAAACGTTGTTAAAATATATGTGGTGTTTTATTTTGTATCTTATTTTCATGACACAAAAATACAAGACTTTAAAGATTATACAGGTCAGGTTGCAGCACAGCGAGAGAAAATCCCCTGTACTGACCGCTGTCACTCGGGAACGTTTCTCTAATGGCACGAACGGCACAGGCGGGTATCACTCTTCGAACGCGGTGTCCAAGCCTCCCGTGGAGCCACCATGTAAAGGAACGATAGGCCACCAGCCTGTACCACCTGTGAAAAGGAATGAAACAAACTGTTTTTAAATGACCAAGATAAGTTTAATAAACGTTTGTTGTCAATGACAATTCTTGTAACTAATGGCATTCTGCACGGACAAATGCTATCTAGACAATGCACACTATTGAACGACTTACATCGTTACTCGGATTACGAGGACGAACATATGCGCGAAGTTCGTGCATAAGCACCATCATTATTCTCAACACGGCCCGTGTGAGGCAGGCTGCCCTGAAGTCTGGCAGCTCGGTGATGCATTGCAGTCGTGGCTCGCCTTCCGAAATGTAGGCCAGGCATCCCGAGTTTTCTCGGCAGCAGCAGTTCTCGTCCTCATTTGGCATTAGCTCGCACCGATTGCATGTGCACCAGGTGGAGGCGCCGTCCATTCGACTAGGCCCAGGCTCTTCATCTGTTGATTCGTCCTGCCAACTGCCGTCCGAATCCCCATCGTTTTCGCTTGCTTCCCTTTCCAGTAGTTCCTCCTCGGTATACTCGGGCTCGTACATGTAGGGCATTATTGTAGCCATTGTGTGTTAAACAAACTAAAATAATTTATAGCGGTGGTACTGGTATCTGTTCACACGGGCTACAAGCGGCGAAGTTAGCTGACCAGAGCACTGAAACGAGTCACAGAATACTCAAAGTAACACAGAGAGTGGAATGTAATCGAAAATCTGCTGCTGTGTGTTGTGAAACGGTCTGTTTATACTTATTGAGGAAAGAGGCGACCTGCCATTTCCATGGCGACACGTCATTAGCTGAAGCGCAGCGAATGTTGACACGACACGTGCTTTGGCGTTGGGAAATGGGCAGTATGAGTCTGCTGATGACAGGCTCAGGGGCGGGGGAATTGATTTAGTGCCGCAAAAGCAGGTCAGCCAGGGCGATCGGGGAAAAGATAGGATTATCAGAAAATGGCGGCTCCCTGGTGCTTGTTTTCGCGTGCGTTTAATGGACGAAAACTCAGGTAAGGTCCATAGGAATGTTTTCTAAAATCGAGCCACTTAGGCTTAAAAAAACATGGCCGACCCGTAGGGACAATAACATTTTTTACTAGACCATGCCTTTAAGTGCAAAGACCTCATGTGCATACTTTTTATACATTCATATTAATGAGACATTGGGCTCATTACAAGTATGCAGGTCCGGAAACAATGGTGCCAGTAAGCTTACCGGCACCATTGTTTCCAGACCGGCATACTACAGGTCTGCCTGCCGGAGCCGCTATGCCCGACAAGTCTGACCCTGCCGGGCACAGCAGCCATGGTAGTCAGACCATCACGGAAGCACCAGCACCGTTAGCAACAGTGTTGGTGCTTCCGTGATCCACACTCCCATAGAGTATGGCAATGGGGACTCTCAATTTACCGGCGCCTGAATTCTCAGGCCGCCAGGGTTGTAACCTGCTGGTGGCACCGGGAAGTCACGTGCTGGTAAATTATTCTGCATCTGGCGGACCCGTGCTGGTAGCACTGGCAGGGTTACTGCCGGACTCTGAATGAGGCCCAATGTCTAACGATTCTTGACACCCCTTCCTTGCCTTGTACCATTTTGATTTCATGTCTCACAATGAGATGTGTAACCGTGTGATCGGATTTTTAAGAATTATTTCAAAGTGAGGTACCAGTTAGCCACATGCATAACCTGCTCAGATGATGCCTGCTGGAGTACTTTAAACTTGAACCTTTGCAAATTAATGTGCAGCTTTAGCCCCCAAAATGGGCCTCATCACAAGTCCGGCGGTAACCCTTAAAAGTGGCAGTAATGGAATTAGCGCTGCCAATACCGCTCCACCGGATCATGAGCGGGCACAAATATCGCTGACTGTAAAAGCAGCCAGCGCTATTACAGCCGGCCCTATTACAGCCGGCCACACGAGGCGCAAACACAGCCACATCACAAGTCCATGACCGGCAGTATTAGCGCCGAAAACAGGGCGCAGTTACCTCCAGCTTTCATCTGGAGGTAAATGAACACAGGTGTCTGAAATGAAGCCATAGGTGATCCCAATACACTCCAGAGGGCAACATAAGGCACACCCCTACTCCAAACACTGTTTCCAACACCATGCTGCCACTAGCCACTGGGAGCTGGGACTGGCAGCTGCTCATGATGAGCTTGGAAGTAGAGAGGCAGGACAAGCAGGCCAGGGCACAGGGAATACAGGGGGAGGGGAGAGGAGGAGAGCCCAAGCAAGGTTTGCACCGATCCCTAGGTTAGGCCCTCACCTTGGACCCTCAATGACAGCCCAGAGTGTGTCTCTATGTTCTGCCTTTTATCGATGTGGGGGAGGGCTAATGGGTGTCAGAGGTATGTAGTTAAAGTCAAGTGCCTGACCCAATCAGCGGGACATGTCCAATGTAATGTGTAAGGGTTAGCCCCGTTACTCTCAGCCACTCTCTTCCTCAGCCCAGTGTTTGTGTAGAAGGGCAGAGGGAGTTGGGACATTGGAGGATCCTATAAAATAGGATGGGTCATGGGTAAGGGAAATAGGGCAATACCACGTCTCTTCATCGGTTGTCTCACCCCCACTCCCTGAAGACCCCTCGCCCAAGAGATCCTCCTGCACTGGTTCACCCCCAGGGTCTGGATCCAAAGGTGATGGCCATGCCCTGGCCACCTGAGAGAGAGATCCCCGGGGATTAGTAGGCGAGACATCCTTTGGTTTCTCACATATCCTTCCCCTATGCAATGTTTCGCAGGGAAATCGGGACATGAAATCAACGTTCCCCTGTTCCTTACCTTTTCGGTTTTCAACAGTGAAACAGTAGGGTTGAAGTTCTAAGAACAAATGCATGACTCGAGGGTTAGAGTCCTTTTGTTGACTTATCCATACCAAATGTGAGTGGTCAGTGATGATTATGAAGGTTCTCTGTAGAAGGTAGTACCTAAGATGGATAATCGCCCTTTTGATGGCAAGGGCTTCCAGTTCCAATACAGAGTAGTTCTTCTCAAGGGGAAGAGTTTATGACTAGTGAATAGAATGGGGTGTTCTAATCTATAGTGCATCTGCGATAATACGGCTCTTAACCGTGTGAGGGAGGCATCTGTCTGTAATACAAATACCTTTGAGAAGTCCAATACTTTAAATATTGGATTTTGGCATAAGGTCGGTTTCAGGTTATTGTAACAAGCATCGTCCTCATAAGTCCAACGCACTTTCTGGAGTTCAGCATCTCTTAGTTTGTTTGACACTCTGGCTGTTCTATCTGAAAAATGTGGGCTAAACCTACGATAATATCCAATCAATCCTCGGAATGCCCTGAGATCTCTCTTAGTATGAGAGCATCTAGGGCGGCTGTCACGGTGCGTGCCTCAAAAACCCTGGAACTGATGGGCCCACCCCAGTCACTGGCACCCATAAGGGCTTATCAAGCCCCAACGGAGTGTCCTAGGACCTCCTGGACTCAGTCCTGGCGCCGTGGGCGCCAGGCTCATAATATGTGTTGAACTGCATGGGACTACTTACTCAGCCTAGTGAGGCTGAACCTTTCTGCATACCCAGGGTGTGGCTGAGGGACCACTTTACCAGAAAGGCAGGGTGTGGTAAAGGGACTACTTTACCTGGAACTACTTGCAAGGCTATTTAAGCCACCCCCTCAGGCAAAACACGCTTCGCGTTATTCTGCACTCCTTTAGCGGTACGCTCACTGTGTCTGCTCAGTCCTCGAACTTCAACAGCCAAGCCCGTTCTGAGATTCCAATCCATCGGTACCTGAGGGAAGAAGAGAAGAGAACAGGAGTTAGTACAGCAACGAAGGCCTTACCTGCAGTATTCCATCCAATTGGTCGCGCCTTCAGCTGATCTCCGGACCGCCGCTCTTGCAGGGAAGAAGGTATCGGTACAGGCATCCAATACTCACCTTGGGTCTGCACTCTTCCGGAATACGCTGGAGCGTTTCTTCCCATCGCCGTCCTGGAGCTGCGCCGCGCCTGCAAAGAAGGAAAAGAAACAGCAGGTTAGTCGCGCACGAAAAGGAACATTCAGCGCCACTCACCCGCGCTAATACTCACCTGAAGGAAATCTGCTCAGCATCTTAGGGAGAGTCAATCCTTCATCTGAAATCCGCGTGAATCCGCGCCTGAAAGAAAAGACAAAATACAGGTTTAAAACTTGGGCAATATGGACCTTAAGCACCTATACCAAGCATCCATTCGCATAGAGGCCTACCTGCCTAATCCAGTAATCCCAGACTCAGCAACAGCACCACTGGATCAATGAAATAACTAGGTCCGTGTAAAGACTGTGCCTACTGCACCCCTGCTAGAAATTGCAGGACGGTGAGCCTACCTCACAAAATTCCAAGGTGAGACAGAAGAGGAGCAGGGCATCAGGAGGCTAAAGGAGGTGGGACCAATCCAGCCCCACTCAGTAGCTAATATCTTGTTTCGACCTTGCAGATAAACGCCTCCTGGGGTGATAACAAGGGAGAAGACGCGGGCAAACATCATCTTTCAAGCAGTGCCACGCTAGTGCAGACATCATTCGTGCAGCTACGTGCTACGCCCCTGTGGAGACCAGGTGAGCATGACAGTGGCTTTCACTTTTTCTTGCTGGGGCTGGACACTGCCATTCCCTACAAAGAAGCCTAGGTATTTGACTGCTGACTGAGCCAGCTTGCATTTTGATGGATTGGCAGTAACGCCGGCTTCTTGTAGGGTTTTCATAATAGTCGAAAGATGGAAAAGATGGTCTTCCCAAGTTTTACCATAAGTGACTATGTCGTCAATATAGGCCCCACAGAAATCGCAATAAGGCTGTAATATCCTGTCCATAAGTCATTGGAAAGTTGTTGGGGACCCATGCAATTTAAAAGGGAGGACTTTGAATTAGAATAGTCTTATTGGCGCCAGGAAAGCTGTCTTTTCTCCAGCATTGGATCTTTCATAGATTCACATGATGTGGATATTCCCCGTCGCCAGGCTGGGAATCCTATGTAAAATACAGCCGGTTAAATTAAACTGAAATTTCAGTCACTTCAGTGCTCTATAGTCGTTATTTTGGGTCATACTGCCCATAGCCACTAGGAAACACTCGCTTAGCTCCTCCCTGTCAGCCAGCTTCAGATGTTTTACCGCACATTAGGGTTGGGAGTCCTCTAAAATCTTCTACAATTTTCCACGATCAATATCCGATAATTTTGCATTTTCTACGAAAAAGAAGTCTTTTCTTCGTCATCGTTCGACGACCGGCAACGCAGTGCCAACAATACCTCCGTCCAATGTTCCCGCCATTGGTAAAGGTCAAAGACAAGTCAGCTACGTAGTTGGGCCTACCTCATGGCGGAATCCACGAGAAAGTGGCTATTCAGGGCGTGTGCCCTTTGTCGACTGAAGAATGTTTATGTTGTGGGACACTACGAGGAATGCCTCTATTGACTTCACCTTTTCCCCTCTGTCATTAAGGACTGCGCAATCTGCCAGTCTTTCTCATCAAGACGTTGAAGGACCGTCACCGCCATCTCATCGCTTGGCTTGAAGATGCTGGCGAGGTCTCTGACTCAGCTTCGGTATGGAGTCATGCCTCAGTATGGCAGGACAGGATGGCCCAGCAAACCACCTCAAGTAAGAGGTACAGATCGCACGACGACCAAGCGGTAAGCGGGAAAAGGCAGAAGGAAGCCTCAGGCAATGGTTTGAGGTCGTCCCACAAAGACCGGGCCTCCACATAGGTCGGTACCCATGGAGAGGCAGTCGGGAGAAGGACCGAAGCCCTTTCCACCGCCCCAAGGAAGCATCTACCCAAGGAAGCATCTACCTCGAAGTCCAGCTCCAAGTCTGGTGAGCACTCCTCTCCGACCTTATCACAGTCGACTACGAAGCCGCCTTTGTCGCACTCCAGGTCATCTACACCAAAGTTATAAATTGCAACGCCAGCGACAGCGACTAAGTCCACAGACTTGTCATCATCGGCGACGAAACCATCTCAGACATCATCAGCGACAAAATCATCTACTTCATCATCCTCTTCATCGTCTACAAAGCCGTCGACACCAGGACCGTCATCGACCAAGACGACAGAACCGTCGACCTCGACCGCTACAACCACAAGCGCATTAACCACAAGTGCTTCGTCGACCATACCATCGTTGACAGCACAGTCGACGAGTCAAAAATCCCATCAGATGATTGTCACCACAGCTGATGGCCCTGATACCCACACCAACACAGCAGAAGCTTGGCCAGATTGTCCACAAACTGTGTTTCCAAACCTGGGGGTGGCTCAATTACTAGATGGCCTCATGGTTCCAGAACCAAGTCTTTTGCAATCAGAAGAGGAGGAAGCTGTTGTGTTACAGAAGTCATCTTCCCCATGGACACTGCCACTGGCGAGTCCACCGCAGGGTTAAGCAATCCTCATTAGACCACCATCTTTGAACCCCCTACCGTCAACCAAAGTTGTACGACCGCTACAACCTTTGCCCCAATGAAACCCCATGCCGCCAGCAAGAGCAGTCCAGCATCAACAACCGTTCCCTCAAAGGAACGTATCACTGGATCTTTTGTCAACGCTGACAACACTGGTGGCGAGTTTGCATGCACTGTCCATAAGAACACTGGTTGCTGAACCCAACCGGCGAATGCCGGCTGAGGCACCAGGACCCTCCTACAAGATTCCTCGCTACCCTGGCCCACAAAGGCACCAGTCAGCACCGGAGTCACTGACGGATGAGGGAGCTGACACAGAGCCTGAGGAGGGCATGTATCCGACTCATTCCAATCAAACAGATGATTTTGACCATTTCATCACTGCAGATGGTAAGCCAGAAGAGGTTCCTCTTAGGGATTCTCCCTCTGATGAACTATTAGCTTTCCATGCGCTCATGTCTAGAGTGACCACTATATTCGGCTTAGCACAGAAGAAGCAAAGCAAAGAGAGCGTCTTATATCAACATAGGGCACAGCTCAGGAAGTCCATCATATCAATCCCACTATTGGAGGACATCTGGGAGGACGGCCTAGTTGTCATGGTGCACCCTGCAACTGCACCTCCAAAGAAGGACCGTTTCGACAATATATACAGGGCCCCAGAGAGCATTGCTGCCTGTCACTGCACATAGCCCAACCCAGACTCTGTCTTTTCTGTGGCGGCCAGGAAGAGGTCTGCCAACCCATCTTCCTCCTGCTCAGTGCCCACGGACAAGGAGGGCAAGCGCCTTGATGCCTTCAGCAAGAGAATCATCACGACAGCTGCCACGACTATCAAAGTGGTGCGCGCTATGGACATACTCACCTGCTCTGATGTGAGTTATGGTACAATTTGGGGCACATGTTGGAATTCTTGCCCGAGGAGAAAAAGCAAGAGGCACTGGACATTCTTCACGAGGGTGAGATTGCATCTGACCATGCCATCACTGTCTCCGTCGACATCGCTGACATGGGCAATCGCCAGATGGGTAATGGAGTGGTCCTATGCCGACAAGGTTGGCTCAAGGCCACAGACTTTCGACCAGATGTCCAATCCCGGGTTACAGACATGCCCTTCCATGGCACAGCCATGTTTGGTTAAAAGGTGGATGAGGTCCTGCAGGCCATAAAGACAGACACTGAAACCGCCCGCATCCTGGGCACATTACAACACAGGCACCATTCCCTTCATTCGGGGAAAGGGCGTTTTAACAAAACTTCATGGGACAACCACAGTATGTACCAGTCGTCCTCATCCTACTAGATCCCTTATTCATCAGGGGATCAGGACAGGAAGCAAACCCAGTCCTACAGGGGTTCCCAGTGACGCTGAGGCTCCTCCCAGCCTAGGGGCCAGTCCGGCAAGCAAGCTTGACTGGCTGAGAGCCGGTGCCTCCACTTCAGTACCCCAGTGGGGATTTGTCTATTAAACTTCGTCAGCGAATGGGCTCGAGTCAAATCCGACAACTGGGTGCTGTCCCTCCTCCATCAGGGGCACTCGCCGGAGTTCATAAAGTACCCTCCAGACATTCCTTCGGTACGCAAACCAAAAAGATTGCAGCACCTTCTGGTCCAGGAAGTGCAGTCTCTGCTACGAAAGGGTGCAGTGGAAAAGGTACCCAGGAACGAGATGCAGAAGGGGGTGTTTTCCAGCTACTTCCTGGTAAGAAAAAGGTCTTACTGAACAAACCAGGGGGTTGGAGACCCACCTAAGTGTGCTCAATAAGTTTCTAAAGGCACAAACCTTTTGCATGGTAACATTGCAACAAGTACTATCCCAACTGCAACAGGGGGATTTCCTTTCGTCCCTCGACCTCGAAGACGCATACTTTCACATTTCTATTTGCCCTTCACACCGACACTACCTTTGTTTCGTGGTGGCAGGAGTGCAGTGTTAGTTCAAGGCTCTTCCCTTCAGGCTCAGATTCGCCCCTCAGGTGTTCACCAAATGCCTTGCCCCAGTGGTGGCTCACCTGCGACAGAGAGGAGTCCACATCTACCGATACTTAGACAAATGGTTGATAAGAGCCCCCTCCTACTTTATTGCAGAGTCCAACACCT
The DNA here is from genome assembly GCF_040938575.1 of Ambystoma mexicanum. Lineage (NCBI taxonomy): Eukaryota > Metazoa > Chordata > Amphibia > Caudata > Ambystomatidae > Ambystoma > Ambystoma mexicanum. Next base: position 1,285,897,628 of record NC_090934.1, read on the forward strand.
CCGTCACGATTCAATGTCTTCAACAACTGGGGTTCTCCATCAACTTCCCGAAGTCGCAGCTGGCCCCCTCTCGGAGGGGGCTTTACCTCGGGGCCCTGCTAGACACCAACACTTGCAGAGCCACGCCCTCGGACGAAAGAGTGACGGGCCATCTGCAGAAGGGGCACTGCCTCAGCAAAACCCGGTCGACCACAGTTCACAGCTACAAGTCTCTGATCAGGATGTTGTCTTCATGCATCCCACTGGTCACCAACTGCATACTGCGCATTAGATTAGTGCAAGAATTCTTGGATGCCAGATGGGTACAAGCTTCAGGCTCCTGGGAGGACCGCATTACGCTGACTCCAGCCTTCAGGAAGGGCCTGCTCTGGTGGTCAGTGAGAGAACACATCCTGCAAGGTGCCCCCTTCAGGCTCCCGGACCATCAGATCACTGCCACTACAGATGCTTCCCTGGAAGGCTGAGGAGCCCACTGCCAAGACCAGCACACCAGGGGTTTGTGATCATAGATGGAGAAGACTCAAGCAATATTTTATGGGCACTGAAGTCTTTCCTCCCCCTGCTCTGGGGGAAAGTGGTTCCGATTTACACAGACAACACAACGTTGATGTTTTACATCAGCAAGCAAGGGGGGGGAGGGGCATGTCCCCACAGCTTTCCAAGGAGGCCCAATATTCTGACAGACTCCCTCAGCAGGGATTTGCTCTCTTGTCACGAATGGGAGTTGCACAAAGACCAGCTGCACCAATTGTTTCAGGAGTGGGGCACCTCGGATATCGCCTTGTTTGTCACCTGCAACAACAGCGGCTGCAAGACCTTTGCAAGCCGGTTTCCCCATCCGGACAGTTAGGGGAACGCCTTTGCGTTCCCATGGGAGGGTACATTTCTGTATGCATTTCTCCCAATTCCTCTGGTGCCTCGAGTCCTACACATTTTCAAACAGTATCGATGCAGACTGTTATTAGTGGCCCCTGCATGGCCGAGACAGTATTGGTACTCGGAGCTCCTGGCTCTTTCAGCGACAGCTCAAATCAGGCTGCCCCCACACCATTTGCTCTTGTCCAGGAACCAGGGAACGGTTGTGCACCATGACACGGCCTCTCTCAATCTTATGTCCTGGCTCCTGTGTTCCTAGAATGCAGGACCCTTTCCCTCCCGCAGGCTTGCCAGGAGGTGCTGGCTAAGGCAAGAGCTTTGACCACTGTGAAATGCTACAAGAGCAAGTGGAAGCGTTTTCCAGTTGTGGTGCAGGAACCATCACCTGCATTCCCAGACCATCAGGCCAGAGGAACTGCTGCCGTATCTCTTGTCTCTGGCAGAGTCGGGTTTGACGCACTCCTCCATTAGAGTGCACCTGCCCGCAATCTCCAGATACTGCCAGATCTCGGGAAGGCCTTCCCTCTGGGCTCATCGGCTAGTGAAAGAATTCCTACGAGGACTGTTTCATTCATTCCCTCCAGTCTGCCGCCCTGCAGCAGCCTGGGCACCTGTCGTGGAAGACAGTGTTTTGGGTGGCAATTACTCCGGTAGACGAGTAGGGGAGAATAGAGGCATTTTCTTCAAAAACTCCTTATTTGACGTTCCACAAGGACAAGGCTGTATTGCGCACTAATCTAAAGTTCATACCTAAGGTACCTTCATCCTTCCACCTTAACCATCATGTGGTGTTGCCAGTGTTCTTCAGCTCTCCTGCATCTCCGGCGGAGAGCACCCTGCACACGCTGGATGGGGTGCGTTCCCTGAAGTACTATGTGGCCCGCACTAAGTCGTTCCATTTAACGGATCAACTGTCGCATTTGGACCTACGGGGCCCGGCAAGGCTGTCTCCAAATCTTCAGTTGCTAGATGGATTGCGGCTTGCATCTCATTCTGCCACCAGCAGGCAGTTAGACTGCTCCCGGGCAGACACTGGCCGCATTACACTAGAGCAGTGGACGCGACCACTGCATTTCTCTCTGGGATCCCGCTGCCAGTCATCTGCTGTGCTGCCGCCTGGAGATGGGTGCACACATTCACCATATTCTACTGCATTGACATGGATTCCGCAGAGGAATATAGAGTCGGCCAGGCAGTTCTACGAAACCGGTTTGCATAAGGTTGGTAAGTCTCCTGTGGTAAGTGATATGGGGAGCTCCTCCACCCTTGTGTATTGGTTATTTTTACTGCTTTGTAATCTATTCACAGCATGTGAATCTATGAAAGATCCAATGCTGGAGAACAGGAGTTACAGGTAAGTAACTTGTTCCTTCCTTATCAGGTCCATGCACCGGGACCTGCCAATATCCCTTGGTTAAGTCTAGGATTGACAAGAATGTGACATTTTCAAGTTTGTCTATTGAATCATTGGTGCAGGGCATAAGATAGTCATCGAAGGGGGAGATAGAGTTGCCCTGCTTAGAGTCTATGCAAAACCACCAGGAGTGATTGGGTTTAGTCACTTACAAAATAAGGGAGGATCATGGGTTTGACGAGGGCTCGATAATGTTTGCCTCTAACATTTTTTTACCCTCATCAATTACTACTTGCTTTCGTGCTTCTGGGAGTCTATATGGCTTCAAATGGACTACATTCCCCTTTGGAGTTCTGATATAGTGGCAGGTACCATGTACTCTCCCTGGTTTCTCACAAAATACATTGGGGTAGGCAGTAATAAAGTCATTCAAATCCTTTGCTTAGGTTTATATAGTTCTTGGTGAATACGTTCTGAGTTGTCTATTTCTTTGGGTACCAAACAAGACATTATAGAGGAGGTAGTAGCAGAAGGATTTTCTTTCCACTCTTTCAGGAGATTTACGTGGTACAGATGGGTCTTTTGCCTTCAATCAGGTTGGGCTATTTTATAGGTACAGGCACCTGTTTGCTCTAGTACCTCATAGGGCCTGTGCCACTTTGAAACAAGTTTATTTTCAGAGGTTGGTAAAAGGACTAACACTTTCTGTCCTACTGAAAATGACCTTAGATTCACCTTCTTATCATAGGTAAATTTCTTTTGGGCTTGGCTTTCTCCATATGAGTGTAAACTAGACTCCAGACGAGTTTAATGTGTTCTCGCAATCGTGTAGCTGTCTGTGAGAGGGGGGGTTGGCACCTCTTTTCTTTTTTCCCAGGTCTCCTGGAGCATGTCTAAGACAACTCTTGGTTCTCTACCGTAGAGTAACTCGAAAGGGGAAAAAAAACAGTGGATGCCTTAGGGGTCTTTCTTACTGCAAATAGGGCCCACAGGATCATACGACCCCAGTCCTTCCCATCCTCGTCTACTAACTTTCTCAAAATCATTTTGAGGGTCTTATTAAATCTCTCTACCAACCCGTCCTACTTATGAAATTGGATCCTTGATCCGTAAGAATTTCCTTGGGGAAACCACCCCTAGAAAAGAATGGCAAGAGGTGTTTTACAATCTGCTGGGTTGTGTTGTTCCGCATAGGGAAGGTTTCTGGGTACCGGGTAGCTTAATCAACAATTACAAGAACATATTTATTGCCCAGTTTAGAGGTTTCCGACGGTTCTATGATATCTATCCCGATTCTAGAGAAAGGGACTTCTATTATCAGTAATTTATTTATTTATTATTAATATACATTCAGCTGAGTGTCTTTGTATATACAGCATTAAAACAAATACAACAGTTACAACAATTACAGTTTTCATGTTAAAACCTTATTTACAGGATAAAATCACCCGGGACAAAATGTTTTTGTTTTATCATAAAAAACCAACAAATTCTGTGATTATTGCATAAAAAAATATTTAAAACCGTAGCTGTGAACATGAAAGTACCCACAAATTTAGAAATGTCATGTTTCACCACTTCAAACAACATTTCATACTCTTGTCTCAAAGAGGGATGAATTTTAACAGGCTAATAAATTAATAATCTCAGCATGTTTCCAATAAAACTTCACAAGAGTAAAAATCACGGTATGATCACACCCATTTAAAAACACTGGCCACACTGAGGAGAGATCATCACAATTAAGGCCCCAATTGTAAAATTTAAAATAACTTATTGTCTGCAGACTCTCACAAACTTTTAAAAAGTGTTCGATAGTTTCTATAGCTTCAGTGCCACATAGCCGACAGAATTGAAAGTTGCGCGGAATTCCTTGTCGCGCCCCTTGGGGTTATCAAGGCATTACTTATGTTACCTTTTATCACATGTACTGTATGCAATTGAGCTATTGGGGTAAGCAGTTATATAGGTTGGTTTTGTCAGACGATTAGAGATGTGCTCACAAAATGATGCACTGTTACTCCCAGAGCGCAAATTCACAAGATGTTGTTCTTTACTATGCAACGAGAGTTTGGATTTCAGGTGGGCCTTAATCACTTGCTCTACCCGATGTGGGGTGAGGCCACAGCATCCCTTTTGCCATTTGATGTAAAGTGAAAGCAACTGACCAAGTGTCCCCATTGTATTACTGTTTTCTATTTCACAAAATGCACCAGCAAAGTTTGCCATCATAGTGCTGTTCTCTAACTTTAGTAAGGTACTGCAAAACATTACTGTTTTCACACTGAAATCAGCCGAAAAACCAAAGAAGTCAAATTCTAAATACAAGTATTCTATTGGGAGTGACTGTGGCATACAAAACAGTGTACGCAATATTGAGGATTCATAGAGTTTCAATGCTGCGCTGTATTTATGTCCACATATCTCAATACTATAAAAGAGAATGAAACAAACTTTTGTCTGCTATAATAGGAGAATTGTCTCAATGGAAATACCACATTGTTTACCGATTACATTGATGGATGGCACCTACTGCTCTGTTGAATTTAATCTTTGTTTCCTTCCAATGTGTTTCCCACCTCATGTTATTTTGTACATAAATGCCTAAATGCTTAAAGGTGGAAACACTTGCAAGGCGCAGCCCATTCAATTTACAGACAATGTTTCGGCCTTTTGCAGAAGACAGGGCAAATTTAATTATCTTGCTTTTGACTATGTTAATTGATAGACCATTTGTTTCAGCATATGTTCCTAACGCTAAGATCAAACTTTGTAAGCCCTTTGGGGTCTGGTCAACCAGTACCAGGTCGTCAGCAGAGGCTAGCCAACTAGTCAAGTGACGTCCCATTTTCACGGGGAAGATAAGCAGATTATTAAAAGCCAATCCAAGATCTGCGAGATAGAGGTTAAAGAGCGTTGCAGCGACAATACACCCTTGTTTTACACCACTTCGTGTGAGTATGGAGCCTGATAATTTTCCATTAGCATCCAATCTGATCTTAATTTAGGTGTCGGTGTATAGTAGTGTGTGAAGTGCTACAAGTCTACCTTTGGCCTAGCCCCGCGTGGGCGACCAATTATCAGTCTTAGACAATCTCCTAGGGGGTGTGGATCACTATGCCCCCCCTGCTCTTGTATCTCAGCGCCTTTGTGCACTGTGTTACTCCTATATTACTCCTATCTTACTCCAATGGACACATTCACATAAGACACAAAGAAAACACATGAATCGATTCAACATTAGAAACACTTTTATTCATACATTGCAATGCATGATGCAAACACTACTATAATGCAAATCTCAAATTTGCACCTTTTATGCTTTTGGTGCAAATCTACCAGCAATGCAATAACTGTAAGCCTTACAGGCTTCTAATGCAAGCAAGCTAATAACAACTCCATTCCACATCATTCCTCTCCATTCCACACCATACTTCACACTCTCTCTCTAAGACAAATCCTGTCTGATTACCCCATCTATAGCTCTGTGTGATTGTCTGCTCTAATTCCCCATGCACGTGTCTTATGCAGCAACACTCCCCTTTTTCCAATGTGTTGCTCTGTCTCTCCTCTCCTGCTAACTCTGCAACCAGCCAGTCAGTCAGGGCCAGGCCTCTCTCTGCCAGATCCCTGCCAGCTCGATCTCATTAGCTTTGCTCAGAATGCTTCCCCAATGCTCCCTCCATCTCAGAGTCATCCAAACGTCTCTCCAATGCCACTGCCAAACATCTCTCTTCCATCTCAGTGGCAGCTCCCTCGATCTCAGAACTACATCCCCAACTACATCCCATAGAGCAGACCAGCAGAGAGCAGCAACTACCTCAAATCTCAGAGCCTCACCTCTCATTATACTGTTCAATGATGTATACATATCCATGGTTACACTCGTTCTCTCTAAGCTAAAATGCCTCTCTTTCTGTCTGTCAGCACTTCTATATTTGAGCAGTGCCTAAATGTCTGTGATGCATGTCTTGTACTTTTCAATCACTGCGTGTTGTGGTCAACGTGACCTTTTCTACATATCTATACCATATCTCCTTCTGTCTGCCTGCGGTACCAAACCCCATCTCCTCATATTTCTCCATATCTATCCTTTCTGCATGTCTCTGCCTACACAAGCTCTTCTCCCTCCATGGCGCTGCCTACCCCCACCTTCTCTCTGTCTGCGAAGCACCAGCCCAGGTTGAAAAAGTCTCGTTCTCCCTGTCTCTACTAAGGCAAAGGCAACCTCTTATCAACCAAACTGTTTACACATTCCAATCTTTCACAGTGTACCATAACAACTTTGCACTCCACGGCTCTTCTGTGTGTCTCAATGGAATGGCTTCATAATGCCAGCTACATCTCTGTATAGCGTTTATTCTTTCACTCGCAAACCCAAGCGCTACATAATGCCTCAATGCATATTCTAAATGCACACTCAATTCGTGTCTCTCTACAATGCATACATAATACATAACAACATATCTCTACAAATATAACGTGTGTCTCTAAATTGCACTTCAAATATAACAGGCCTCATTCTACAGCAAATTGCAAATGCATACAAAGTGGCAGAATAATGTGGATAGTCTAATGTTACTACTTCATGTCACTACTAATCACTACTAATCAGAATGTATGATGGATAACTGCATCCCTAAATGGGTAATGATTCTCTAACAATGGGCAATGATTCCATAATGATAACAAACCAGGCTTCTCCATACTATCATGTTTTACAGTAGCATCAACTTCTTGAGCAGACCTGGTGGAATATTCCACTGTGACAATTTCTTCCAGAGTCTGTTACAGAGCACTGAGTCGAACGCTGCAGAGAAATCGATAAAGGCAGCGTAAACTGGAGTTTCTCTGCGCTTCCAGGCATATTCTATTGATGTAACAAGGATGAGCAGGTTGTAGGAGGTGTTAGATGTTTTAATAAAGCCCATCTGATTTGGGGTGAGTATATTATTCACAGCAATCCAGTCGTTTAATTCAGACAAAAGTACTTTGGCAAATATTTTAGAGGGAACATCTAACATGGCAAGCATTCTGTAATTGATTGCTAAGTTCCAGGGACCTTTTTTGTGGACGGGCAGTATGTGACTTTGACACCAAGTTTTGGTAATGCTGTGTGTGTTGCCTCTATGGATGAACAATAAATGTAAATTGTTGGCCCACAACCCTGGGGCGGCTTTGACAAGCGCATTGCAAATACCGTTGGGGTCTGCGGCTCATGATGAGTCAAGTTGCTCCATAATGACAAATTATGTCTAGTATCGACATTTAGCAGGTCCAAGATGCCATTGGAAGAGGAAATGGGTCATCAACACACATGCTCATACCCAGGGTGATAACAAAATGTTTCATCCAGTTTGGTTCAGTAACTCAGTTTACAGAGAGGACATGAGATTTGTTGCCTCTTAGAACCGACCATGTTTGAGTTCTCCTTTTGAGTAGCCATTTATGCGATTTCTTTCCATTTCTCCAAGTTGCATTTTGACCGATATTCGCTTAGCCATTTCCAGTGATTTTGCTTGGCTGCTCTAACGTGACAGCTTACTTCACTTGGAGATAGAGGACTAATTTCAAAGTACAGGACAGCACTCATTTTAGCGCGGAATTGGCGTTTGGCTAATGCTATTGCTGGATCGTAGTTCACCCGTTTGGAGATGGGTTTATTTGCACGCTCGGCTACACTTTTGTATTGCTGACGTGATACTATAGATTCTTTAATTTGAAGAACCAAATTAGCAAAGGCAGGCACAATCTCACACTTCAATTAGCTTGTCGATAAATCGAAGTAAGCTATAAAGATGGGCAACAAGCTACTAGAGACTGTTGCTGCCTTTGCCAACTTTGATTCCTTCCAACAAATACGATTGCCCTGCTGGTTAGTGGATATGTCCCCGTTAGTATCATATGAATTCACTATGTTACAACTGTCTATTCGAGTGAGCAGAAGACATAGGGCGAGATGGTCACTTTCAGGTCTCGGTAGTATAGCCATATTTTTGACAAAGGGAATTCCACTGGCATTTACAAAAACGCTGTCTAGAGTAGAAGCGGATTTTCCACTAACAGGGGTAAAAGCGATAGGAGCATCTCCTTGACCAAGCCTATTAAGAAGCGTTGTGCCAAACTCTTCCAGGAGTGACACCCATTGTTTGGCTGCACGTCTGGCTGACCTTCAAGTTTGACAGGGTGGCAATACACAATCATCACAATGGCAGGGTGATAGTTAGTTCTATCTGTGCATTGAAATCGCTGACTAAAAAGATAGGACATTTGAGGTGAAATGTATTCAAGATTGTTTCCACTGCTGCAACATTTTGAGTTGCCGCTAGGTTTTTGGGAGGGTCGTAAATATTAATTAGTATGAAGTGTTGAGAGCATTGATTCAATTTAGTGGCTAGATCTATTGACGTCGAGCTGTCTATTTCCTCTAGGGACCAGGGGACAATTAGGCTGACCTAGGGGCCCTTTTGAGGCAATGTTTTGTATGGCAGCACGCCCATCAAAATCAACTGAATCAGTGAGCCAGGTTTCCAGGAGTGCTATGATCGAAAAGTTGGAAGAGTGGGATAACAGCCCATCGTGGCTAAATAGGTAGGCAGATCCTCGGGTGTTCCATGAACAAAAGATCTGAATGTCATCGAGACATCTGGGAGAAATGAGAATGAGATGCATGGGAGCCACTACAAGTAACCTATATTGGATTAATTTGCAGCGTTCGCTAAAGGCAGATGTTGTGGCCTGCAGACACATTTTTTCGAAGGGATTGTGTCCTCCGACGTATTCCTTATCTTTGATAATACGTTTCCAGCTTGCTGGCCTCTGAAATTTTTTCTGTAGAGGGCGCTGCGCATCGACGTCCGCCGAGTCGATGTCCCTCAAAGGCCACCGTATCGGCGCCAACGTCACCATACTCATAAATAGCCACGCGCTGCGTCCGTTGCTCAGTTCCGTTTTTCCGCGCTTCGTGGGGCCTCGGAACGTCGTTGCTCAGTTCAGTCAGGTTTAACTATCTATTTTGACTTGAATATTCCTTATCGTTCTCAATGGCTTCTTCATCAGAATCGACGACGCCGCGATCCGGCTTCAAGAAATGTCGAGACTGCGGTAAAAAAAATGTCAATAACGGATCCACACAGGGTCTGTTTATGGTGCTTGGGGTCCGAGCACCATTGTTCGGAGTGCGAGGATTGCATGTCCATGACGGCGAAAGCCCTGAAGGAGCGAAAGGGGAAGCTCGAGAGAGGTAAGTCAGCCAAATCCTCCTCAAAGGTTTCGTCGGCTGAGTCGAGGCATTCCTCTCCTCACCGTCGAAAACACTCCCATTCTAGATCTCGAAGTAGCTCCCACCATTCGTCGAGATCTAGACACTCAAAGAAGAGACGTCGAAGGTCCCATTCCTCGTCGTCTTCTGTGTCCCCAGAAAGAGTTTCCTGTCCCACCAAACACAGTTCACAAGCTGAGTGGGAGGAATACAGAAAGAAAATGTTAAGTGTCTTCGAGAATGCGGCCTCGACCCACTCGAAGACAGCTGAGGGTGATACCCCGGGAGAAAAACCCAAAAAATCAAAACGCTGAGAGTCGCAGCACCCAGCGAAACATTCCACTCGAGAGCGCCATGAGCCATAGGGTAAGAAGGCACCGTCTTCAACGCCGTCGTCGACGGCGTCGTCGAAGATTCCTTCGACGCACGGATCGGCACCATCGACACCGTTGTCGAAGGGTTCCTCGACGCATCGGTCGATCGACTCGACGCCATCGTCGACGTCGATGCCGATGAAAGAGTGGACCAAGGTTCCACAGCCAACGGTGATTTCAAGGGCCTCTGGCACGACGCCGAGACCGTGGTCGATGCCCTCGAGTAGGATCCCGATCCTCTCGAATTCTTCCAGGCCCCTTCCAGTTTTTTCAACGCCATTTTCGGCACCTTCGAGGCCGGTTACATCGGCATCGACGACTTCGACATTTTCTCGTCCAATAACGACGAGTTTGGCTCCTTCGGCCCTAGAGATGGGCTTTACTCCATTTCAGAGATCAGAATACCCTGGCCTTTCTTCAATTTATGAAGAAGGGGAAGACTCTGACCAGGAAACATTTGGTTTACAGAGAACCACACTGCCTACTGCAGAGGATTTCACCTCTGAAGAAAGAAGGCTGAAGGAACTACAGGAGTCACTTCATGAGGCAAGTGGACTAGACACTTCCCCAGAAGTGGAATTTGTAAAGCCAGACCCAGGGGAACATGCCGAAACACCATATAGAACCCTGATGGCAAGAATAATTGAGTTTATGGGTTGGACTGCGCCTTCACCTGTTTTCCAACAGGATGATCTAACAGATATATTGGACAAAGGCCCACAGGAGGACCCGGTGGTCCCCTTCCATGCAGCCCTACAAAGAAAAATTGCATCCAATTGGGAAACTCCCGAAGTTATCCCAGTAGTCAATAAAAGATTGTCGACAAAGTATAGGGTAGCGGCTGCTGACCCTGAATACCTGTCAAAACATCCGACCCCAGAGAGCCTGGTGGTTCAAGCGGCAACTTCATCCAGCAGTAGAACTGCTTACCCTTCTGTCCCACAGGATAGGGATGACAAGATGTACGACTCTATGGCAAAGAAAGTCTTCTCTGCTTGTAGTATGGCGTTGAAGTCCATCAACGCCACCTGTACGCTCGCCAGGTTCAGTCACACACTATGGGAGTGTGCTTCATCAGCGGCTGACTGCATACCCGATGGAGAGGAAAAGGAAGCCTTCCTTAACATCATTAAAGATGGCAAAGATGCCATGTGCGAATCACTTCAAACGGGCATCGATTCCGTTGACAGTATCAGCAGGGCCATGGCGGCAAGTACAACAATCCGCAGGCATGCGTGGTTGCGAAAGTCGGGCTTTGCCCCTGATGTACAGGCCAGACTTTTGAATATGCCCTTTGACGGCTCTTCATTATTCGGGAAAAAGGCTGATGACAGTCTGGAAAAGTTACAGACTTATAAAGCAGCAGCAAAATCCTTAGGAGCTGCTATCCGCCAAACTCCTTTTCGCCCCTCAGGAACCTCTGGGAGAGGAAAGTCCTTTCGCTATTATTCCGCATTCGGAAAAGTCAGAGGACAGCCGGCTCAAAGAGGCCAAAGGAGATCCACCCGAGGTGGACGGGTCAAAGGTACTAAGACCGCAGCAGCAGTAGGTGCCTCTTTACCCTCGGCATCTGCATTAGCCGCCCCAAACCACTCTGAGGCCTTCACACATAAGACACCTGTAGGGGGCAGGTTAACTCACCATCTGACAGAATGGCAGGCTATAACGTCAGATGCTTGGGCGTTGGAGACAGTTGCCCAAGGTTACTGCCTACCCTTTCTACACATCCCTCAGAGTCATCCACCGGGGAACAGCTCCCTAAAAGTTCCAGATCTGCTCCTCTTTCAGGAAATGATGGCCCTGCTAGAGAAAGGTGCCATATAACCGGTACCTGTAGCGGACAGGAACAAGGGCTGGTACTCCCCCTACTTTCTCATACCAAAGAAGGACGGAGGACTGAGACCCATCCTGGACTTACGAGAATTGAACAAGTTCCTCAGGAAGGACAAGTTCAAGATGGTAACTCTCTCTCAGATCCTTCAGGCCCTCCAGCTCCAGGACTGGCTGGTATCTCTGGACCTTCAGGATGCTTATTTCCATGTGCCAATCCATCTGAAGCACAGGAAATACCCGAGGTTCGCAATTGGCAACTCTCATTATCAATTTCGGGTTCTGCCATTTGGGCTGACCTCCGCCCCGAGGGTCTTCACCAAGCTGATGTCGGTAGTGGCGGCGAGTCTAAGGAGGGAAGGGATCCACGTCTATCCCTACCTGGACGATTGGCTGATCAGGGCCGTATCTTCGGAACAGGCCCAGACCCAGCTAGATTATGTGTGCCTCTTCCTTCACAGACTGGGCTTCTCCCTCAATTTAAAGAAGTCACAGATGATACCATCTCAGAGACTCCAGTTCATTGGAGCCGTCCTGGACACTTCCCTGGGAAAAGCCTCGCCACCAGAGGTGAGGGCTCAAAATATTCTACAGATGGTCACCAAGTTTCAAAATGCCCAGCGTCACCCAGCCTTCTACGTTTTGAGGTTGCTAGGCCTCATGGCATCCTGCATCTACCTTGTGCCAGAGGCTCGCCTGAGAATGAGATCTCTTCAGTGGGCACTGAGAAGTCAGTGGTCACAATTCTCAGGGAGAATGACAGAACTCCTCCGGATTCTGGACAAGGTAGCCCACGACCTTCAATGGTGGGCCTATCCAGAGAACATCTTGAAAGGAGAACTGTTTTGGCAACCATGGCCGGAGATAACAGTAGTCACAGATCCCTCGCTCACAGGGTGGAGAGCCCATGCCAACGACTTGACCATCAGCGGTCATTGGTCTCCATCGGAGTCCAGACTACATATCAACCTATTAGAGCTGAGAGCGATCAGACTAGCGCTGAAAGCTTTCCTGCCATCAGTACAGGGGAGAAATGTCCTGATAATGACGGACAACACGGTGGCCATGCACTACCTCAACAAAAGAGGAGGCGTAGGATCACTGCCACTGTGCAGAGAGGCAATGCAGCTCTGGTTTTTGGCAATTCGGGAAGGAATCTCTCTATCGGCAGTCCTCCTAGCCGGAGAGAAGAATTTGACAGCGGACGCTCTGAGCAGGCAGAGCACAGTCTTCCACGAGTGGGAGCTAGCTCAGGAAGTCCTTCAAGAGATCTTCGCCCTTTGGGGAACCCCTCGAGTGGATCTGTTCGCCACAAGCACCAACAGGAAGTGCGATCTGTTCTGTTCAAGGGAATTTCCCCCGAGAGGAGCTCTAGGAGATGCGTTCGTAGTGGACTGGGAGTTTCCACTCCTTTACGCATTCCCACCAGTCCCTGTTATTCCTCAAATGATCAGGAGGTTGAGAAGATTCCGGAAAACCATGATCCTAATTGCCCCGGATTGGGCCAGGAGAACGTGGTACCCGGACCTTCTAGATATCCATCTGCCCTCCAATCCGTCTTCCACTCAAAGAGAATCTTCTCTCGCAGAAGGGAGGTCAGGTTTTCCATCCAGACACCAGAACCCTCAACCTTCACGCTTGACTTCTGAAAGGTTGAGGTACAAGGATTGGGATCTCCCTGATGACGTCATGGTGGTGTTGCTTTCGGCCAGAAGCCCAGCAACAAAGTCTTTATACCGCTGCCGTTGGAACAAGTTTTGCAGCTGGTGTAGGGAAGAGAATATCGACCCTTTTTCATGTGGTACACCAACGGTGTTATCGTTTCTACTTTACTTGGCAAACTCAGGCCTTCAAGTTGGCACTGTAAAAGGCTATCTCGCAGCGCTTTCTATCTTCAAGCGGACTGCGGAGGAACCATTGTATTTCAAAATTCCTCTAGTGGTACAATTTCTCAAGGGTCTAACTAATGTTTACTCTCCAAAACCATTCCAGGTTCCATTATGGGACTTAAATTTATTCTTAAACTTCTTAATGGGCACTCCATTCGAACCACTTCACTCTTGCGCATTGAGATTTCTCACACTTAAAACTGTCCTACTGGTAGCACTAACATCTGCTAGGAGGGTGAGTGAGCTACAAGCTCTCTCCTGTAAACCCCCACATACAATCTTCCACAAGGACAAGGTTGTCCTACAGGTGAAGCCTAATTTCCTCCCAAAGGTGGTTTCTGAATTCCATATTACTCAGAAAATTACCTTGCCTTCATTCTACCCTCCTCCCCATCCGGGGAAAGAGGAGGAAAGGCTACACAGGCTGGACCCTAGGCGAGCTCTCAGCTTTTACATCAGCAGAATGGCTAGGATCAGGCAAGCAGACCAACTGTTTGTAGGATACTCAGGTCACAAGTTAGGACTACCCATAACAAAACAAACCATCTCCAGGTGGATCATTTTGGCCATCCTGGAATGTTATAGACTAGCAGGGAAAGAGCCACCCCAAAATCTCAGGGCTCATTCAACCAGGGGTATCACAGCCTCTTCGGCTCTCCAGAGAGGGGTACCGGTCCGGGACATATGTGCGGCTGCCACATGGTCGTCCGCACATACATTCACAAAATTTTACAATCTGGATTCCTCCACTGCTCAAGAGACCAGATTTGGCAAGGCCGTATTACATTCGGCCCATCCCTAAAGGGATACATAGGACTATCACTCCCTCCTCCAATTACATACCACTGCTATGGGAGTCTATCAAAGATAAGGAATATGTCGGAGGACACAATCCCTTCGAAGAACAAGTTACTTCTTACCTGGTAACGTTCTTTCGACGGGATGTTCCTCCGACGTATTCCTTATCGCCCCTCCCATCCATCCCCGCAGTGATAACTTCCCTTGTGGCTGCAGCTTTTCGCTCCTTCAAGGTTACTAACCGATTCAGGCATGTCTTTTCTTATGCTACAAAACGGAACTGAGCAACGGACGCAGCGCGTGGCTATTTATGGGCATGGTGACGTCGGCGCCGATACGGTGGCCGTCGAGAGACATCGACTCGGCAGACGTCGACGCACAGCGCCCTCTACAGAAAAAATTTCCGAGGCCAGCCAGCTGGAAACGTATTATCAAAGATAAGGAATACGTCGGAGGAACATCCCGTCGAAAGAACGTTACTAGGTAAGAAGTAACTTGTTCATCTATAGGAGTGGGTCTATTATATTTCGTAGTCACAATCTGATCGGGCATCGGGTGATAGACACTCATGCACACCTGTTGACAGCAGGAGTTGAGAGGGGCCATAGACAAGTTGGTGGGAAGTAAGACAGCCTTGTTTACCAGAAGCAGAGGTCTGAGTTTTGTGCTTGATGGACCCTTTGGCCCATCGTATCTCTGTAGCTTTGTGTAAGGAATCTATGTAGTAGAGCACAGATATCCCAATTTGAATAACACATCTTGGTAATGCTTACTCAAGAAAAGATTCTGAACTAAACTGAATGTTGGAGATATTAATAGCACTGTGATCGACTTGATCAACTATGATGATGTAGTTTGACTGTATCACCCTTAATGGAGCAATAGTATGGAGAAGACTTAGTACTGCCACATGATACAAAGGGGGTGATTTGTTTGCTGTAGAGATGGATTGCATTTAGAGTGCTCTATGTAGCTTCACAGCAATGCTGTTGGAATCCGTTGGTTTAGTAATAGCTGGTGACGTGACTGGCTTTGCGATGGAGGTTGGCCACATGTCAGTTAATCTGGGTTGGTCAGATGCGGGAACCTCAAGTCTCTGTGGGACGGCTGTTATAGTTTGAGCAATAGTTTGGCCGCCTGGACCGCATAGGGGGTGGTAGGACAGAGTTATTTACTTATTTCTTTTAATTAAAATGATATAGTTTGATTCCAAAAGTTTTCATTTATGCATTATCAACATGGTTTACAATCACTACAAAAAAAGGCAAGCAAATATAAAAGAAGAAAATAATTTGCATTTCAGATATTTCCTCAAATTAAAGTTGAGGGACCAAAACAGCAAAAATTGTCTTTCATTAAACAGATGACTGAGACTGTTGGTTTCCGATTATATTGTTCCAAAAGTGAATAATGGTGATTATCAACTTTTTATTGGCGCCTGCCAATATCTTGGCCCAACGCTCGTGTGGTGCTCTGAGGGGCGCATGATTCGTGAATCTTTCTCTAAATAGATTTATTTTTTCCGTTAGTTTGGGACACTCCATTATAATGTGTAATAGTGTTTCACTGTGTCATCTTGTTCGCAAAAGCGGCAGATGCCATGTATTTCGGCAGTTGTTTAGAATTGGTGAGTGCTTTGCGTGTATGTAAAAGATTCAGGCGAAATCTGAGAAATCAGTCTCTGATATTCCGATCTGGGAAGATGGCTAGGTATGCAGGGAGCTGGTTGATGGGTCTAATGTCTATATCGCAATTGATGTTCATTTTGTAGTTGTTTTTGAAGGCAATTGTCTTTATCCAGTCGTTCTGTAGCAGTTGTTTTTTTGTTGATTGTGGACGATTAACAAGAGACTCCAAGGTTGTGTCGTTTTCCCTCATTTGGTGCTATATGGCTGCTTTCCATGCCTTAAGCACAGTATCAGCTGTCGAATTCTCTCTGGTGCGGAGGATGTTGAGAGCCGGGATATCGTCGTTGTTCGCGGTTTTCCTGTACAAGTTGAGTTTTTCCAGGTGACGATGGAACTTCGAGATTGAGTGGCTATCTCGTGCCGGATTCTTACCACAAGAAATGAGTTAAGGAGTTTTAGGATTTTCCACCTGAAGATTCCTTTTAGCATATCCCAAATAGCTTGTTCGATGTTAATCAGGGTTTCACTCCCATGCGTGATAATAGCACTCACCTTTTGCTGGTAAAATGTTATGACTGGTTTAATTGAGAACTTCCCAAATTTGAAGTGGATTGTGGAACCTTGCCGGGCCAGGGAAGCTGTCTTGATTTGGAGCTGTGAGATCCAATCTTCCTCTATCTCAGAGTGATTCAATAGAATTCCCAAATACTTGATTGTGTTTTGCTACTGGAGCTTTTTATTATCCATGAAAAATTATGTAATTTTTTGTTTGGTTTGCCTGTTATTTGTTAGAGACATGAGCTTGGTTTTTTTTGTATTGATCTCTAGATCGTTCTGCTTCACGTAATTCTCCATCTGAGTGAGGCTTCTTTGTAAGCAATAAATGTGGCACAGGTATAGCGTTGAGTTTCGTGGGTTGGCTGTTTGAAAACGATGTTCCCCCGGTATGTCTGAGGTATATAGATTGAATATAGTTGCTGCCAAGGGGCTGCCTTGCTTCAGCCCTTTGTTAGCATCAATCGGCGAGGATAACGTTCCGTCACAGGAGAGCCTAATTTTGATAGTGGTATTAGTGTCAAGTTGTTCAATATGCTCTATAATGTCTGATGGACAGTTCCAAAGTCTCAATTTTTGCCAAAGTTTTTCTCTGTTAACCAAGTCAAAGGCTGCATGTAGATCGATAAAAGTGGCGTAAATAGGATTTTTATTTAGAAGAGCTTCATGTTTAAGGATGTTTAATATCAGAAGGTTGACATTGGTTCCTGTGTTTTTGATGAGGCCAGTTTGACGGATATCGAATCGCTTGTTGTCTTTGATCCAGATATTAAGATTTGTTAACAATAAAGGGGCAAATATTTTGCCCGTAGGGTCCAGTAGAGCAATTAGACGATAGTTTGTGGGATTGTTTCGATCGCCATTTTTATATATTGGTATCAAGCTGGCAGACCTACAAGAGTTCAAGATTTGTTTGCATTTTTATATGTTGGCAAATAGATGTGTGCATGATTTCGCCCATTCAACCGGGTTCTGTTTAATGATGGCGTTACAGAGACTGTCGGGGCTGGGAGCTCTTGAGGCATTTCATTTCCTTATTAGTAGCAGGATAGATTATTGTTCCCATTTAGCTTGCCATTTAATTTCAACTCGAGCTGCTGGTTTAAAGTTATTGTTGCTCGGCTTTCCTGTATAGATGGCTGAAAAATTGGCTAGCCAGGTATCTTCCGAAATAACCTGTGTCAGTTTTTCTTGTTGGCCCTTCTGTGTATTTAGTAAATTCCATAGTCCTCTTGTGTTATGCGATTTAAGCATGCTGAGTATCGATTCAGCATCTTTTTGAAGTAACAGAGCTTTGGCATTCTTTGCCCAATTTCTATATTTTTGTTTCACCTTTTTCATCAGTATGGTACTGTTCAGTAGTTTTGATTTTTTAAGACGAGTGAGTTCTTTCCGTAGTTCTCTTTTTTTCTCAACCATAAGTGGATTATAGGAATGGATGTGGGTGTCCTTGGCTACATGATTATGGTTTATATTTTGGAGGAATGGACTGAGTATCCATTAATAGTTTGTTTTGTTCTGCATCTGCCGATAGGAATGGATGTGGGTTTCCTTGGCTACATGATTATGATTTATATTTTGGAGGAATGGACTGAGCATCCATTCATAGTTTAATTTGTTCTGCATCTGCCGATTGGAGCCAATGTAGTCTTCCACAAGTTGATTGACTTGAGATGGATTAATGCGCAATCTGGTCGCCGATTTGTTTGTTTCCATCTGGATAGTTGGGAAAGTCTCTGTGCCGGCCCAAGCGGTTTCCCAATCTATACTAATGATGTGATGGTCACTGTTTTGAGATGTTACATTTCCAATGTTTATTGTTCTCTTCTTGATTGCTAGAGATGTGTAAATGTAGTCCAGTGTAGCTGAATGAGTTGGCTTAGTTGTTCGTTCTTGCGTTGACAGTGTGTTGTAGAGCGTTAGGTTTCAGCTCTTCATCTCATTGCTCCAATTGTTAGCTCGCGATGAGAGAGTGCTTTTCGATAACGGGTTTCCTTTATTGTGAAATAGATGTAAATTAAGATCCCCACAAATAATTAGTTGAATGTTAGGATACGCGTATGAAACCTCATCAATGGCAGTAAATACTGAGTCAATAAAGACATCAGAGTTGATTGCTTACGGGTTCCAATATATATTAAATATCCCAAGAGTCTCTTTTTGGGATTTTATGTAATTTGTGGGTTAAATGGATTGAATAAACCTGTTGTATTCGCATATACTAAACTGCGCCCATGGATTTAGGTTTTTACATTCAATTATTCGTATGGCTGGAAGATTCTTAACCATAGTGAGTTGGCCAGAAGAAAGGCGGCCTTTCTTGCATTGTATGGCAGGATTAATCATAATAGTGTAGCCATCACATCCAGGCAACAATGAGAGCCATGTTTCTTGAAGGCATATGAATTGGTGGATCTGAAGTGTGTCCATCGAGTTGTGGAATAAATGATTAGACCCTCTAGTATTCCATGAGCAGAGTGAAAGAACTTTATTGTGTGGAGGTATTGATGGTTATCCTTGTAGGACAGAGTTATGGTCTTCACTAGTTGGTAGTTGAGTATCTGTTGGTTCAGCACATGGGGCTGGAAAGGCTTGTATGTCCACTGCCAGGGATTTAGAATGTGTACTTTGCTCAGCTAAAATACAGGGATTGGCACCAGTCCGAGGTCTTTTGGCGTACATTACAGCCTGGGAAATAACTTTTTTTTCCATTTGACTGTGGCAGAATACCCTACCGGACGTTTCTTCAGGCTGGGGACACAATAGGCATTGTAACTGTGGATGCGGAAGTGCTGTGAATAATTGGGGTTTGGTTAAGGATACTGAGGGTACAGTGACTTCAGTAGCATTTGTGTTGGTGCATTGGTCCTGCATGGGTTTCCGACCTCTATCTCTTATGTAGCAGGAGTGATTGTAAGTCTAGTTTATTTTCTATTTTTTCACTTTTTCTATTAACGTACATCGTAAACGTTCAAAGGCTTGAAACATTTCATCTGAGTTGGAACTGGACATACTCTGGTTAAGGGGTTCACAGGGGGGGTAAGGGGAGCAGACGGGGGCAGGGAGGAAGGGAAAGCCTTGGACAGCGGGACAGACAGGTGACGGTTCCCTAGAGGGAGGGAAGAAGAGTATAGGCTCGAGGAGAACGTCAGGGAGAGCTTTCATTGCGCTGACCCCATGCACAGGATAGAGACCCTGTTTGCATTTAGGAGCTAATGGAGTGGACTGCTCTGGCACAGAGAGCAAGGGAAAAGTACCATCGAGGTTGGCCCCAAGGAATTCAACATCAGCTAAACTGTGAGACTGGTCTAGTGGCATGTCTGTGCCTAGAGGAGAGCTGGTATTTGTCGCAAGCGACGTGTGAATTAAAACTCTAGTTCGGGATCCGATGTAATACATTTCACAGAAAGGTGATCTAATTGTGCAATGAACTGAGATATTGAAGCTCTTAAGGATGAGGTCACAGCAGGGTCCATGGGACTGGGTGGAGGTCAAGATTCAGCGTCTTCTGACGGCAGAACACAATTGGTGAGGGCATGAAACAACAGCAGGTTCAGTGAGGAGA
Source organism: Ambystoma mexicanum (assembly GCF_040938575.1). Taxonomy (NCBI): domain Eukaryota; kingdom Metazoa; phylum Chordata; class Amphibia; order Caudata; family Ambystomatidae; genus Ambystoma; species Ambystoma mexicanum. The sequence goes on from NC_090934.1 coordinate 1,285,917,758, forward strand.
GAAATAAGGTTGTTTACTAATTTAGACCCAAGACGGCAGAGGGAAACACTGAGCTCAGCGGTTACAGTCTTAACAGCATTTTCAATTTCATTGGGGTTGAGCGAAGTGATTTTTGGAAAATAGGTAGTTTTTTTTTGTGTATTCACATGTCGTCCAGGTTGGGAAATAATTTTTGAAGGGCATTCTCTGTGGCATTGCCGCGTTGGTTTCTCAACGTCTACAGTTTCAACAATGTCAGCAACGCTAGCAATAGGGGGATTGTCTATAAGCTTTGTCCGCAAAAGGTGGGGGGATGACGGGAACACAGGGCTAGGTGTTAGTCCGAGGTGAATTACCATTTAAAACAACTGTACCGCACTCACCTAGTCACAGAACCTGGAAGAATCTCACAACGCAGGTCCGCTGGTGGCGTAGCCTATGCGAGATGAGACAACTAACAAAACAAAGAGGGAGATGCAAGCAGGAGCTAGAAAGTGGACTAACAGCTCTGTAGGAAAGTGCCGTTGGTTGGATGACCGCAAGCGCAGCTTGCTCAAAGCCTGTTTCTTACGAACAGTGGGAAGGAGAGGAGGAATTAAAGAAGTGTGGCTTTCTCTCGAGTGAGCCAGTGAACAGCACACTTCTGAGCATGCTGAATGTGTGCAGTGTTCCAGTTAAATAGTGCTTTGCTCTGAGGTGGGCGGGGCTTCAGGTATATTGAACTAAAAACAAAGAAAACAAACACTATAAAGCTCTATAACAGTGTGATAATCAACTGAATATCAAAATATAAAGATACAACTGACGGTCCTCATCAATAGAAAAGGGGATATAGTCCAGAAGAGTAAGATAGTAGACCAATGTTCTCTGCTCCAGCAGAGTGACCAAGCAAACCAAGCGAACAGCACACTTCTGAGCGCACTTCCGATGCGCGCGTACCGAATGCATGCAGGGTCCCAGTTAAATAATGCTTTCCTCTGAGGTGGGCGGGGCTTCAGGTATATTGAATTAGAAACAAACAAAAAAACACTTTAAAGCTCTACAACAGTGTGAAAAGTCAACTGAATATTAAAATATAAGGAAACAACTGATGGACCTTATCAATAGAAAAGGGGATATAGTCCAGAAGAGTAAGATAGTAGACCAACGTGCTCTGCTCCAGCAGAGTAACCAAGCAAACCAAGCGAACAGCACACTTCTGAGCGCACTTCCGATGGGGGACATCTATTATCGGTAATGGATTTAGAGGGGCACGAAGGGGAATATTTGAACTGGTTTTCTGGCATATTTCACATGTCTGAATGAAGTTCTTTATGTCAGCATGGATACCTGGCCAGTAGAATTTCCCACTAATGTGAGCTTGGGTTTTAGATTGTCCCAAGTGTCCCCCTGCCAAATGAGAGTGTGCAATCTCTAGCACTATCTTGCAGTGGGTTTTGGGAAATACTAATTGAGTCTTACTTAGGCCTTCCCTGGAGGTTTCTCTTCTATATATTAACCCCTGTTTCAGGAAGAAAAAGAGGCTCCTCTTTTCTTATTCGTCTCCCTCAGGAGCACTGGATCATTTTGCTGAGCGAAGGCTACGTCGGGGAGGATAGTAGGTTCCTCTTCCCTTTTCGCTTTGGTGGTATGTATCTCATCGGCCTCTCCAAAGCCTAAGTTAGCTCTCTCAGTTTCCTCTGGTTCAATTTCTTCCTCAAAACGGGAAAACAGAGCTCTCTCAAGAATTTCTCTGGGCAATTTTGTCCCCAGGATGTATTTTAAACGGGGTCTCGCCCATGGCTCTGTAAGAGAACCTTTATGTCTCCCCAAAAGTCTGGATATATAATGCCTGGTAGGACATCTAGAGCAAATTTCCAGGCTAGACCAGATTTTGGAACCAATAATATATAACAACCCGCAAGGGGTATCAGAACTAAGTCTGTGGGAATCATTCCCCATTTCCCGGGAGGCATAGTGGCTTCTTTGCTGCTACAAAGATCAAAGCCTATGGATTCTTTTGTGGCGGTAGAGGGGTCTGAGGCTCTATGACTATGTTTATGGAATTTTAGGGTCCCCCAATTTGTCTCAATTGAGTCGTATCCCACACCTGACACCATATGTAAGGGAGGCATGGTATTACAAGTATGACACTGACACAATAGATTCAATTTCAAAACCTTAATTCAGTTTTCGGGTATTGGAACGTTTTCTACATTGCCCTATAGCTAGGATTGGAGTTGTCTCTACCATCAAAATAATAAAGAAACACAGTCCTAGTCAGTCTCTGTCAAATCAAAGATGGCCTATACTAACAAAACCTAATGCCTGCCCTATCTCATGTACAAAAAGTGTGTAAAGGGGAATTCGTATGCAAAGGAAAATCAGTGTCGTAACATAAAGAATCAATGTGACTGAGTCAGCTCACCTTCCCACGTTGGACAGCACGGAGTAAGGTGGTCCCTGTAAACAAGACGACACATTCTGTATCAGGTTCTTAAAACAAAGGCAGTTCCAAAAATGTGGATCGAGGCCCACTCGGCCTTCCATGTTAAGTCACTTCTTCTAGCTTTCACCAGTTCTTTCGTAGTTCAACAAAAAGTTCAACAAAAAGTTAACGCAGGTCTCCCTCAATCGTGCTCGGACCTTTCAAACATAGCACTTGCAGGGGTTCAAAGCAAAAAGTTCACATAGGTCTCCCTCGATCGGGCTCCGACCTTTCAAACACAGCACTTGCAGGGCTTCCCTTCCCCAAGCTTAATTCACATTCGTTAGGGGTCCCCTTCCTCTAACTTATCACACTTCTGGTCTCCCTCAGTCGGGCTGAGACCTTTTCCTGATGTCGAAGACTTTCAAATGTACGAAGCTTTTGCTATAGACCTCCGCAGTACCACTTCGACTTTCCCTTTAGATCAGGCTTTTGTGTTATTTGCCCCAGTATCTCTTGGTCAGGGTAGTTCAGTATCACAAGCCCAAAAGTTCAACCTTCATCTTGTTAATGCCTGTTTTGTCAAGATTATTCATAACCATTACTCATTTTAGAGTTCATACACTTTGTCACTTTCTACCAAACAATTCACCTTTCGCCGAGACTTTTCGAGTGTGTTACTTCCTTTTGCTGGACCACACTGTTACTCAGTATCGCTGGCTTCACAGTTATCAATAATTAAAAGTTCCTCACAGGTCTGCCTTCCTTCTCGTTTCATCCACGCGCGTGCAGCCTTCAATTATGAGATAAATTGTTGTACTTTCAATCTTTCCTAAATACACACAGGCCTTTCATGTCATTCGCCAACTCACCGGCTGGGTGTATACCCTTCTTGTCTTTTCAGTTTCAATTCACGAGTCAAGGTTAATACCACAGACTTGGCCTCGCCTCCCCAACTCTATTGTTCACCTGGGAGGGTCGCTGGCACCTTTGAAGCACAATGCAGCCTTCTTGTCTAGGATTTGGCCTTCTCCACATATCTTTGCCGGCTGTTCAGTGGCAACAACCTCCAGCAGGGATCTCCTGGGTTTCTCTACCCTTTGCTCTCGTCCCTCTGTCGGTCGTTCTGCTCTAATAGATACGCCTTCGCCCGGAAGGTCTGCTCCTTCTCGTGTTCCACCTCGCGCGGAGTGTGTCTCTATGTTCCGCCTTTTATCCGTGCGGGTAGAGCTAATGAGTGTCAGATGTATGTAGTTAAAGTCAAGTGCCTCACTTTGCCTGACCCAATTATTGGGACATGTCCAATGTAACGTGTAAGGGTTATCCTCTTTACTCTCAGCCGCCCTCTTCCTCGGCCAGTGTCTGTGTAGAAAAGGGGGTCGGGGGGTTGGTACGTTGGAGGATCCTATAAAATAGGATGGGTCATGGGTAAGGGAAATAGGGGAATACCGCGTCCCACCCCCACTCCCCGAAGACCCTGCGCCCAGGTAATCCTGCCGCATTTGTCCACCCCCATGGTATGGATCCTGAGGCAATGGCCGTGCCTTGGCTACCTGAGAGAGAGATCCCCGGGGATTAGTAGGTGAGACACCCTTTGGTTTCTCACAACTAGCACTAGACAGGTGTGAGCTGATAAACGTTTGGTGTAAGCAGTTGTGCTGGCAGACCGACCAGTCATTTCATCAAGGCCCCCAGTTTGTAGCTAATTGCAGACAACTGCTACAGAAAACATTTGAACTTAATTGGAAACCATTGTGTAAGCCTTGGGAATAGTGATTATAAGTTTGTTTTTTTTATTTGTTTTTGGTTAAAAAAAACCTTTACAAAATTGAATCATATTTATCACATGTTAAACACATCTTACATATACAAATCGTAAAACACATTTAAAACAAATATAAAATTTACAATTTTTGTCATTTCAGATCATTGTCCGTTTACAAGACATATATTCATACAATAAATTTAAAATGCATTCTAATTGATATATACTTTAAACAGAAGTTTTTGAAAATTAAAATCGTACATCTTTGTTAGTTGATTTTTTCTTGGGTTTCAAATCTCTTGAGTTCTGTTTCTATGATTTTTAAAAAATTACCCACGGCTAAAATTAATGGGTAGTGTGCACCGTTCATAGGTCTTTCCCATAGAAATGCGGTACAGTCAGTAAATTCGATATTAACAAATTTAGCCAGATAAAACATGCATAGACCTTTAAAGTAACCACACTCCAATACTAAGTAATTTAGAGTTTCATAGGGTTCTTTACATACTGGAAATCTACATTGCGTTGTTTGCATATACATTGCTTTTCCTGCCCAATGCTGGCACCGTTCTTTTGTATGGAATTGATTTAATTTAAAACGTATGTACAATCTTCTAATAATCGGACAAGGAAATAGATTAACATAGCGATTGCATAGAATTCGTTTCCGCAAAAAATTTTGCATATTCGGAGTATGTAGAGTAAGACTTTATTTGGTCAATTGTTCGAATCCAATCGTCCTCAAATAGTTTTTTCTTAACGAAGGCAGGACGTAGGCACAAATCCTCAGAGGTTACTTTAAGTCTATCTAATATCAAATTCATTCGAGTTTCAAAGCTCTTAATCGTGGCTACTGAATTAGTTTCCATCGCGTGTTGTAAGTCTTGGAATAGACAATTTCTAGGCGGATTTAATATCTTCGCATAATTTGATAATAGACGCCATACCACTCTGCATGATAGAGAGATCAAGCTTAGTTCGTGCCTAATCATGCAATTTGGGATAGACATTGCGATATTTAAAACATCTTTAAGTATACGTCCTTGTATAGTATACAAGTACACACATAAGTCAAAAGGACACACATCCAGAATATAAATCAAAACCGCTTGAACCTTCATGGTTAAAAAGTCACGCATAAGGCTTAAGGAAAATTGGCAGTATCTTGTAAAAATTATCTTCATTTGGCTCTTTAATGGGTGTACTTTATTGTTCAATTTTTCTTTCCAGATATTAATTGAAGAGTTACTGCTTAGTTGATAGCCAAGATAACAGATTTCAGACTGTATTTGTATTGCAAGATTGCCCATTTTCCACCTAAATGATTTTAATTTCCTGCCAGCATGTAATATCAGGATATTTGTTTTGTTGACATTTGGAACAAGATTTAAATCCAAGGCATATTTCTCAAAAGCAAGTAATTTTGCTTGAAGGCCAGATGGAGTAGTATCCATTATAAGCAGGTCATCGGCGAATGCCAACCAGTGTAGTCTTATTGCACCTTATTGCACCTAGCCTAACGGGATACATCCCTAGTTCCTTCCAAATCCGACCTAGATCGCAGATGTACATATTAAAAAGCATCGCTGCAAGATTACAGCCTTGTTTTAAACCGATCTGAGTTCTAATGGCCTCTGTGATTGCACCATCACTGGATAATTTTACTGTATATGCAGTGTTGCAATGCAGTATTATTAACCAGTATATTAATTCTGATGGAATTCCTAGTTGTAGTAATTTAGTCCATAGTATGTTCCTTATAACACAGTCAAAGGCACAAGATAGATCAATGCTTGCTATGTAGATCCGATATGCTCCTTTCTTTTTTGTACGAGAAATTATATGGGACATCAATGTAGCGTTCAACGTAGTGCCCAATGACTTCCTAAAACCTATCTGAGATTTTGCCAAAATATCATTGGTGGCAATGCAATTTTCCAAGTCGTGGAGAAGAAGGCTTGCAAAAATCTTCGCACGTGTATTAATAAGCGATATAGGTCTATAGTTTTGAGGTTCAAGAGCATTGCCTTTCTTATATATTGGTATGATTATTGACGTACCCCATTGCTCTGGTATGTTACCAGTTTTAAAGATCACATCGAATTTAATTTTCAGTATCGCTGTCTGTTTCGGACCATTTCAAAGTATCCCATTTCGTAAGGGAGTTTAGTACAGGTGTATTAGATTTAAATTGCGATGGCAGAGCGAATTTCTCTGTTATGTATGCGTCCCATATATTACCCGGGATAATATTCACATTAGTAGCAACCTTAGAGCAGGTGGGGTTACACATAATCGACCAAATATACCTGGAGTCATGTCTACATAATTTGCGCACAATTTCACAATTAATGTTATTCGATTGAGTTTTTTCAGAATTCTTATTTCATTTTTAAACTTGAGTAAAATGCGATTTTTTACATATTTGATCTGAGCATAGTTATGCACAAGTTTCTTAACACTGCGCAACTCTTTGTTTTTTTTCCGTTTTAAGAGCTGTATAGCATGGTCAAACTTATTAATATGAAGTAAACCCTTCAAAATTGATTTACCTTCAACAGTTTGTATAGCATTGTTAATTATTCCGACTGTTTCTTCCTCTTTGTCGAACAAAGAGACACCGAGATCCCAACATAATGATGTTCTAATGAACTCAGTACTGACTTTCTCTGCTATTTGATTACATAATGCCAAGTTCCATCTCACAGATAGTTTAGGTCAATTAATTTCATATAATGGCAAAAAATGATTAATCTTATAGCAAGCATGTGTATACGTTAGATTTAATTGAATGGGAGCATGATCACTCAGGTTAATTGGATGGATCAGCACCGGAGAAACTAAGTTTATCAACCCATTCAAAATAGCAAAATAATCTATCTTGGAAGTATGAATGCCACGACTCCATGTGTGATTAGGACCGTCTACCTGGTAGTTCACAAACGATATCTCCCATGTATCAAAGTAGGCAATCCATTTCGAACCCCTGTTTCTAGCTTCCAACTTCCCCAAGTTAACATTGCAATTCATTACCATATTAATCAAACAACATAAGGAGTTAAAATCACCTGCTATAATAATCTTGGGACAGCTGCCAGATCATGAATATGTTCCAAACAAAGATCTAAGTCGTCGAACATAACGTCTAAGGATACTTTCAAAGGATTCCAGTAGAGTGATAACAAGTATAGGCAATCCTGGGGATCGCTGCCCAGATCTATTTCTATTGCCACCACTTGGGAGGAAAGATGAATCTCAGATGATTTGCATTTAAACCTATTGTTTATTGCAATAGCAATTTCTCCCATTGGGCGCCCCAGAGTACCCCTATTTGCATGGCTACAAATCGTGCAATATTCATCTAAAGTCAAATCAAAGGTACACATTGTCTCCTGTAAGAAGATGATATCTGGTTTATCATCATTGGAGAAGGAAGAAAGCCAACTTTGAAGAGCATGGTAGCCACATGAGTTCCATGATATTAGGTTTAAACTTGATTGCTTTTTTTGCTAGGCTGAGGACGAAAGATTTTTAAAAGAAGAGATAGAACGCATTAACGGTTCAATCCATGCTACATTTTGGTTGCCAGCAGTCATAGCAATGATCTGAGATATAGAGGTTTGTTCTATGGCCATTCCAGATGATTCAGAAGGGATCACTGTTGGTATTGGAATAGGTTTATGAAGGAACTCTTGAGCATCAGATTCACAATTGAAAGTGTGCAGGCTGTAACCCATGTTCTTCAATTCAGTTCTATAACTCCATATCAATTTCAACACCATAGAATTACCTACATATCCCAACATTCTATAGTTATTCTCTAGTGGCAAAGCAATTTGTTCGAAGTCCGTGGTAGTTAACATACGCAGTGGCGGTATCTTCGCTAATATCTCTAAAAGGTGAGTTTTATTGATCTGTTTGCCCCTCAAGACTTCGGACTCGCCTTCCAGTCCTATGATATTAAGCTCATCCCTAGGTGGTGCATCCTGTTTAAACCTTTGTTCACCAGAAGGCAGGTTACCAGCTGCCAAGCTTAAGTTAGGGATAGCTACTTCCGATGGGGCTTAAGTTACTGGGGCAAGATTCTGAGTATTGTAGACAGTAGTCTGGTTAGGGATGTAATGGTCAGCTCGTGACACTAGCTGGTATTCATTCATTGCGCTTGGCTCCGGATATTTCAATTCTGATAGATTAAATTCTCTTGCTAGTACTTTTGAAGATAGAGCGCCACTTTTGACTGCAGAATTTAAGATTTGGATCATACCAGTAAGTGATACTGTATCTGATGACTTAACTTGGGTTTGCTCATTACTCCAAGGGCCAGGTAGTTTAAGTGCTGGCAATGTAGGTCCTAGCTTATGGTTTAAATCAGCAGCATTAATTCGCTCATCACTCTTCACTTGAGTTTGTGCATTGCTCAACAGGCCAAGTGTTTTTAATAATGGCATTATGGGTCCTAAGTCATAACTTAACTTAGTAGCAATAGTTCACTCATCACTCCTCAATTCCTGCTCAATCCTATGTACTGAGGTAGTAGGTGTTATATCTATTTTTGCGACCAGACTAAGGTCTGTATGCTTTCCTGGACCACAAATAATCACATAATTGTTCCTAGTAAGAGGGTGGATTGGTTTTATAGTAGATAAGACAGGACAGCATACGTCAGCGTATGATGGAGCCGTTGAAAGTCCCGAAGGTTTAGGTATCGAGGAAGCAGTTATAGTGCTTTTCTCTTCTTCAATTTCTTGCCTAGTGGTTAAAATCCCTGCCTTAGTGGTAGATTTTAGGCCCTTTGATGGGAAGTAATGCCCCAAATCATTTTGAGTTTTTAATAGTATCATCATTCGATGTCACGGAATCCCCATTCCTGATCCCAATTCCGGGTAACATTTTCTTAGATTTATTTTTGGCAGCTGTTTCAGATAATCCCAGATTGGTCATTTGGGCGACCCCATTGGTTGTTTTTTTGTTAAATCTTTGGCATTATTTTTATTTATTTTTTTTGCGTTAATTTCCGGGGATAATGGATATACTAGTAGTGCACGACTTTCTTCCGAAAGCTGATCTACATCTATAATGTCAACTTCTTGATGGGAAGGTATTTCATGCTTCTTTCCTGATTCGATCTTTTCACCTTCAGTACTTAATTGATCTTGGGATTTTAACATTTGTTTCTCTTTTCTACGTTTCTCAGCTCGTTTTTTTGCTTTCAGATGGGTTATTTTAATACGTCTTGAGATAAACGAGGATTTATCACTATTAGCCTTATTCTCCTCGTCAGCCGTCTGCTCTTAGATAGTTTTTAAGAGTTCAGACGGACTATCAGGAGATACAGACGGAATGTTAGGCTGAGGGGAAGAAGGCTTTGTATCAAATGTAGATTTTATCTTTCTGATATTCTGCTTCATGGATTTGATATCAGTACCTAAGTTTCCTAAAATATTAGCCAAATATATGAGTGGGAATCGTGGTTGGTCCTCCTTCATTCCACAAAATTCCAAGTCCTCATTTGGAAAGTTGCACTGAGTTTGTTTATGTTCTAATGTCAACGTTTCTGAAAAGCCAGGAGGTTTATGGGAACTAGCGGCACAGGGGCAGAACAACGGGACAAATGTCTCTTTGGCTAACATAAAGCCTTTGAGTCGATTGAGTTTCACAAGTATCTCATTAGATGTGGACTTCATTTCACGCAGTCCTAGGTGTGTGAGGTCATGGCCTTTGTCTAAGAGGTCAAGAATTCTTATAATCACCGGAAAAGAGTAAGGGCTGGGGGGTGAAGAGATATGCGGCACATCATTTCCCTCCTGTGCATTTTTGTCATGTCCAGAAAAAGGTTGCTGGGTAGAGTCTGGCAAAAGTTTTTCAAATTACTTAGCAGGTATTTGCGGTTTTGTTGGGAAGGTAGGACTAATGATATGGTTGTGTAGTAGTTTTTTGTCTATTAATGGGGTTAACGCTCCTATAGATGCCTTAATACGTTTATTCAATAAAAAAAATGGGGCTAGATCATTGTCCAAGGTACCAATGGTACGATTGTCTTCCACATAGGAACTCTCCATAGCCTCATTTATACTACTTGAAGCTGGAGTCCCGTCACACAAAACATTTTCTCCTTCTGCTAAGTTAGGTACACAATTTTGCTTTGAGGGAGTATTGGTGATACCAGCCATATTACAAGAAACTTTGGTTCCCGCAAGTTTTGCTTCCGTGGATAACTGAGCATAATTCTTATTGTCAAGTTTATCAGATGTAAATAACCCATTAGATATTATATCTACTTCGCTCGGATGGCAAAGGTCACCAATTGATGCTGAAAATGGGTATGCGGTGTTGCCACTACATACCAAAGCATCAATGTTGAGAATTTGAACTTCGGTCAAGTCCGTTAAGCGGCCGCTACGAAGACCAGCTGCCATTACTCAGTCCTATTTTAGTAGCAATACCTTTGCAACACTACGTTTTAGTAAAAAAATAGGATCTAGTGCCCACTTACCCACCATCCTAATAGCCAAACAGCCATTTCACTTGTAATGCCACTTGCGATAAGTGCGCAATGCGCGGTCACAGTGTATTTGAATTCTTTACCTCTTCCTGTTGGGGCGTGGCTACAGGCAGAGTTAGGCTGCTAGGGGTGGTGGGAGGAGCACAGCGGTGGGAGTGGGCACTGAAACAGACAGAGAAAATATGAACGTAAGTGCCTCGAGTGAGTAAGTGAGTAAGTAAGGTAAAACTTTACATGCAATTGCTAGAACATGTTTAGACCAATAAAAAGAAAATAATTACTTTAGTCCCAAGTTACGGCAAGTCCGCGTTACGAATGCGGATACTTCTTCTTGCCGACTAGTGGCTTTCCACCAGATGAAGGAACGTGATCGTGAACGCAACGCAGCAGCACTTCAGCCAAACAGCCAGTCCACTTGTAATGCCACTTGCGATGCGCGTGCGATGCACGGTCACAGTGTATTTGAATTCTTTTCCTCTTCCTGTTGGGGTGTGGCTACAGGCAGAGTCAGGCTGCTAGGGGTGGTGGGAGGAGCACAGCGGTGGGAGTGGGCATTTAGTCCCAAGTTACGGCAAGTCCGCGTTACGAATGCGGATACTTCCTCTTGCCGACTAGTGGCTTTCCACCAGATGAAGAACGTGATCGTGAACACAACGCAGCAGCACGCCAGCCAAACAGCCAGTCCACTTGTAATACCACTTGCGATGCGATTATAAGTTTGCTGACCGTTGTGGTTTTTCATGGTTGAGCGGGGAGGGTTTTCGGACTATGGAAGCCCCTTAGTAGTCAAGCATTCCCCGCTCTCAGTGTTTGCAAAACTGTAGGATTCACTGTCTTGTTTTTATAATGCAGGTCTTGTTTTAAGCCTTGCTAAAAATCTAGCAATTTTAACAGCCTATGGTTGTTTCAAATTGCTTTTATACGCACATTGCATTTCAGTGTATTGTTGGTAAAAAGACTGAGCCATATTATTTTGTTAATATCTAATTCTTTTTTCCAGTTTATGGTTCCTCCAAAAAGTTTTATATGCACATTACACTTTTAGTGTATTGTTGGCAAAAATACTGATCTATTATCTTTTTGATAACTAGCAATTTGATCAGTTTATGGTTGCTTCAAATCGTTTTCATATGCACAATGCACTTTAGTGTATTATTGGCAAAAATATGAATCTATAGTAATTTGTAGCACCTTGTTGCAAATCATTGTGGTTGTGTTTTTGACAGGGCTATCACAGCAATCCCCCAAAGAATGTTGAAACAAAAAGCTAACACCTCGATTTCACCAGGGGTGGGCCCCCAGAGGGTGTACAAGCTCTTCAAGCCCACTAAGGCGGTTAAGGGATTGCTGTGCAATATTGATGGGGAAGCGAGAGGGGCTAAAAGAACCAAAGGGACCACCTCCAATTGCGTATTTGATGTGGGGGATACTGACACCTTAAGTACAATTGAGAAGGTGGGAGTGGGAGGTACCCCCGTAGGTAGCACTGGAATAGTGGGTCAGCCGAGTACAAGGAAGACAGGTGACAGTAAGGACCCCCTTGATAAGTACCTGGTGTAGATGAACAAAGGACAGGAAGATGGGGAGAAACGATGTTTTGCCAGTATCTAACTCAAGGTCGACTAGTTCCTCCGTCAGTAAAAATGTAGAGATTTACTCACAGCTGAGTATAGTACAAGCTACTCCCCTTATTATACAGGAAGGTGTGAACAAACCTACAGCAATTGGTGGTGGGGGGCGAGATGATTTAGGCAACGGACCTCCCGATTTTGCCCTACTAAGTGAAACTTGCAAATTATTGAAATTGCCCCAGACATCTCCCTCTCTAACAGATTCTCAGCACTGGAGGAGGATTCAGGGGGAGGAAAGATAGGAGGTGGAGGTTCTAGTGACAAATTAACCACTCATGCATGTTTTGAAGAAATCATATTGGTTCATGGCAATTGGGCCAATGCTGTGGAAGCACCCACATATTTAAATGAGAAAACACAGAGGTTTAAGGACAATTTGTTGGCAGAGATACCTCATGGGTTACAGCTGCAAACAGGATTCGGATAGCAGGCACCAGGAATTAATCTTAGAAACAGAGAAAATAAGAGAAATAGTCCCCGATTTAGCTAACACAGTGGCCGGCTTATGGTCTAAAATAACTAATATGTGCAAGAAGCCCCCTCCTAACCAACCTAGTAGTAGACTGGAGACTGAGACCCCGTGTTTCCCTAGCAAGAAGAGTCCTAGTACTCAAGGGTCCAATGGGGTCCATCGTGGGGGGTTCATCGACCATAAATAGCAGTAGCAAGGCCCATGGGAAAATGAAATGGGTAAAGGCTGTTTCAGATACTATTAACAAGCACCTGATTACCCATCCACCTTGGGGAAATCCCAGCATAAACCAAACTAGGGACCAGATCTCCCATAGCACAAGAGTACAGTTAACCCCCTACAGGGACTTGTGTATTGAAACAAGAGAGCCCTCATCAGTTTATCTGTGTAATGTGCCTAAATTGAGGCCAGGGACCTTTGAAAGCCAAGAGATGCTGACCAATAAAAGTCTTCACTTGATCAGACATGTTAGGGGGTGCCTCTCAGTTATCAGAGAGGACATAGTTAAATGTGAACGAGGCGGTTTGGCTGATTATTGAAGTGATTACGTTAAGTTGACCATGAAGCAAAGCGTAGTCATGGAGGGATTTCTGGCATTTGAAGCAAGGTCCTATCAATAGCTAACAATGTCAGTCTCACTTAGGCCCTATATCCTCAGAGCCTGTGACCAGGGGACGTTAAGATCAATTGACCTGGAGAAAAAACAAGTAGTAGAATGAGTCACTAGGGCTTGATGATATAGAATGACTCAGCAAACCTCTTCCCTCAGATGGTAACCCAACACACGCTGGATACAAAGTGTTATCTTGGAATGCAGCTGGTGTAGAGAAGCATATGATAGATCCTGAATAAAGAGCGTTCATTCAGAACTATGACCTTGTTGTCATCCCGCAAACCTGGGCTCTGACACCAATGGATTTACATGGGTTTAGAGCATATAATACTCCAGCGACAAAGGGTGCTAGAGGAAGACCCAAGCGGGGGGTTGCTCACTTTCCTGTACACTGAGTTTGAGTGGGAGTCTGAGATCAATGATGCGAGTGCATTGGACCTACAATTAATAATAGCTAGGAACAGGAAGGCGCACACCGTACACATTTTTTATGGATTCAATCGTCTGTATGGTTAAAATCCACTGACAACTTTATTGCGAATGCACAAGTTAATAACAGCGTGGGATTGTTGCCCGACCAACAAACTCCATATTTTGGTATTTGTCCATTTTAACCTGCAATTTGAAAGTCTTAGAGAGTTAGAGGGCATGTGGGACAAGCAGAACCCAGTGTGGGAGATCCCCACTCTACATGCATATTACGCCCCTGCCCTGCGTACATAAATACGCCAAAGATTCTGCTAGAATAATATTTGGCTTAACATAAGGGTTTGTAATTACTGTTTTAGCAAAGACCAGGCAGCTGGGTATACCTTTTTTGGTCATGGAAACACCTCTAGGATTGACTATATTTTAACACTAGCTAGTGATTGGGGTGGTTAGCTAACTTTGCAATATTTGATAGAAGGGAAAGTGATCACAAGCCCCTCACTGCAACTATAAAATTGTGCAAAGGGAATTGGGGCTTCCAACACAGTTTTCATCCAACAGGGTAACAGGCCAAATTCGACATATATTCAAGTGGGATAGCCTAGCAACCGTCGAGTCCAAACAACTAATCTACCAGGCAGTACTAAAGAATATTACGAACATCTGCAACAATTTTTTTTAATTGGTTTAACAATACAAACAAACATCCAATAATATCAGTGCATTCAATCAAATACAACCATCATTAATTCCCTCCCTTCCCTCCCGAAACCCCCCCCCCTCCCAAGACCACTGTCTATGCATCAGAGCTCGCTGTGCCAGCGTTCGAGTTAGGGTTGTCTGGGTCCTCTGGGATAGTGTCTTCCCCGCCGGGATGAAGCAGAGGCACCGTCAGCGCCACCCATTGGTGCAGATCTCCGCTGTTGTCCAGCCTCTGTTCCTGTAGCGCGGTCTCCCAGGCTCCAGTATAAACATCTGCAACAATGAACTTGGGGACCTGCAAGTGCTAGCACAGTTTGACCATGTGGTCACAGGTCTCTTCCCTTTTGTCACCCATCTTGCACAGGAGATTAAAAAACGATCATTAAGAACCGATGATTGGTTTGATAGTGAGTGTAAACTAGCTAATAAAGAGCTAATGTTGTGTCTTGCTGCAAATGATTGGGTAGACAAGGGCAAATTACGCCTTTGTAGTGCATAATATAAGTCAACAATAAAGGGGAAAAAAGAAGCGTACCACACGTCCAAGTGGGAGGAGCTGCTGGAGGCCACCAGTGAGGGGGACTCCAGGGCTTTTTGGACCCTGGTTGCGGGCAAAAAGGAACCAGCGATTTACACATTTTACTGTACAGGCAAGAAGGAACCAGAGATTAACACATTTTACTGTACAATAGACCCAGAACAGTGGTTCGAACATTTTCGTGTTCACTATGAAGCCACCGAAGACCACGTTAATATCCAACCTGGCAGGGTTACTGGTGGGAATCAAGGCCTCATAGAGAATAATCAGCAACTCATAACAATAACCCTTAGAGAAGTACATGAAACTATATGTAGCTCTAAGGGCCGGAAGGCGCTGGGCCCAGATAGAGTGCCCATAGACAAGCCACTTGTTTGGACACTGGTTTTTTGGAGGATTTATGTGGCTGTATGCAAGTCAAACAAGGTGTCTGAATACTGGCGCAACGCAGAAATTGTGCCAATTTATTAAAAAAGGCAGAAGAGAGAACAATGGCAATTACAGGCCAATTTCACTGCTTGATGCCTGTGTCAACGTTTTTTAAAAGGTTATCCTTAAAAGACTACAGGATTGGGATTGAAAAAATTCCAACAGCCTCATTAATCCACTCCAGGCATTATTTCAACCCCATCCGCAACCTGGTAAGAAATTCCCACCATCTAAAACACCAAGAAGAGAAAGCAAGAGCACAGATCCATCAAGAGACGCATCAAGTGAAGGAAGGGATCCACCACCTGCAATACCACCAGTCTCTGGTATAATCACTGCAGAGACTAACCCAATAACAACACCTGAAGAAAATCAAGCTTTTTTAGAAGACGGCGGCTCCGAAGAGGGAGGAAGATATCTGCGCAGCAAAAAGAAAACTCCAACTTGATTATTAATATCTCAAATAAAACATTCTCGAAACAACAACTGGACTTGTTGAGTCTAGGTCTATCGTTTGTTCCAACAAACAACACCAACTTATTTAATGAGGAGATCAACCTATTCAAATTAGTTAGGAAGATGAAATTAAAAGTATTTTTTAATTCAATCCCACCAGTACAAGAGAGGTCAACCTCATTTGACACATTGGAGATGAAAGCCAAAAGTAACTTCAGTCCTAATGTTAGGAACTCAGGCCTTGACCTTTTTTTTTAAAAACTTTCTTTATTATTTTACAACAAACAGATACCCCATAGGCCATTAAACCCCCATCCCTCCTGAATCCCAGCCAAGCCCCTGCGCCCCGCACAACCCACCCCAAAAGCAAGCGTTAACAGTGTACTCAACCAAATCACATGTCTGTTACTACAGCTGACATTCATGATAATCATAACAACAAGCATGATGACACTTTTTCAACAATTTGAGTTCAATTTTAAGGATTCACTTGGGACCACCTCTTCCGCCCGGTCCGGGGTGGAATCCACAGACTGCATAGCTTGTGCCACATCCATCTGATATTGTCTAAACGGTGCCCAGTAATCAAATGGGCGACTGTTACTCAGCAGGGTCGAGGCAAAGACAGATTCTCTCCTCTCACAGATGCCCATACAGTCCAGCCACCTGACAAACGTAGGCGGGATGGCCTTTCCTCAAAACCTGGCTACCAGGTACCTAGCTATTACTTAGGCCATAGCCAGAAGCTTCTTCTCCGTGCGGCTACCACCTTCAACCAAGGCCAACAACCATAACTCCGGTGTGTATGCACGTGCTGTGGTGAACATCTCAGATAGAGCTTCCTCTATGCTGTCCCAGAAGGGCCTAATGTTGGGGCAGCTGCAACTTACATGATAGAAATCGACCGCACATCGTTGCAACGCTTACAGGAGGACGAGTTCTCAGGATAGAATCTACTTAGAGAATGGGGGGTGTAATACACTTGGTGCACAAACTTATGGTGGATCAGCCTGTAACGACTATTCAGGGAGATGTATCGTGTTTGCATGCAAATAATCTTCCAATGTGCCTCACTCAAAGTTTTCCCCAGGGATGCCTCCCACCTGGCTCTATATACGTGCTTCTGTTTCACTTTCCCGCCCCTTACAAACTTGTAAATGGTGGACACTAATTTCCTAGTGGAGGTGGGGTGAGTTATATAGCTTTGTGCAGGATGGAGGGCCGGGACCCGAGGGCAGTCAGGCCATTTGTCCCTAAGAGAACTCCACAAGCTAAAGTAGTGTAGTTGGGTCACTGCGTCGTGTGCCCCCCTGGAGCGTAGTTCTTCCCAAGATATGAAGCGCCCATCCTGCACCAAAACTCCTAGGGTATCCACCCCAAAAGATCAAAACCGCTCCCTGAAGGACCTCTCATACGTAAGCGGGATTCCCGGTATGTTGTATGGCGGCGACTCTGATAGGAATTGGGGGGGGTCTGGAGTATCTGGAGCACTTTCTCCCATGCCCGGCATGTTGTTTCTATGGGTTGGATTTCACTTTTCGAAACCGGGTCCCTGTCACCCCAAAGCATACCCAGCAGAGCATCTGGATGTGTTATAGCCCTCGCAATCTGATTGTGTGGACGCTCCGGGCCAGGGGACTTCCATCCGGCTATATACTGTGTCTGTGCAGGTAAGTAATAGAGATATAAATCAGGGTATTCCAATCCACCCAATTCATATGGGCGAGCCAAGATATCATATGCCACTCTAGGCTGCCCACCCGCCCAGACCAACCTCGTCATCAATCTCCGGACATGTAACCAGTAACTTGCCTGGGGCCATATAGGGACGTTATTATATACATACAATAGCTTGGGAAGGATCACCATTTTCGCCAACGCAATGCGGGCAGCCTGAGACAATGGGATCAATATCCATGACTCTACTTTCCGCTCCAGAATATCTAATGGCGCAACATAATTAGCTTCGTACACGTGATCTCTAGATGTGGAAATTAAGATACCCAAGTAGCGTATTCCCTGTGGACACCAACAGAATTCATTGCCCATATCAGCCCTCTGTACCGCCGAGGTGAGGGGGGGGCTCAGACTTCCCTCAGTTAATCCTGAGCCCAGACAGCTCCCCAAACAGCTCCCCAAACCTGATAACTTCCTGACTCAGAGGCAGCAGGTTTTGGCGCGGATGTTTGACATAAAGAAGGACATCGTCCGCATAGAGAGATATAACAGAAAGACGCGAGTGTGTATGAATGCCGCACTGCGCATGTTGTTCCCGTATATGACAGGCCAGAGGCTCCATCGCAAGTGCAAATAAAATCGGGGAGACGGGACATCCCTGTCTGGTGCCGCGCGCGGGGTATATGTACGCCGACGTAGAGACATTTGTGTATACAGCCACCCTTGGCGCTGTGTAAGGAAGCCCGATCCATTTAATATAAGGAAGACCTAGACCAGAACATTGAAGCACCTCGAAGAGGAAGGGCCACTCGACAGAATCGAACGCCTTCTCAGCGTCGAGGGCGACGACAGCTATAGGTGTTTCTGGATCCATGTTATGCATGAGGGTGAAAAGGCGACGTAGATTGTACTGAGTGGAGCGCCCAGGAATGAATCCGGCTTGATCTGGTAATACTAGGGCCGGCATGTGCGGGAGCAAGCGGTTAATGAGAATTCTGGCCAGTATCTTATTGTCCATATTAATGAGCGAGAGCGGACTATAAGATGAGAGATGAAAGGGGTCCTTCCCAGGTTTTAGGAGCACAGTAATTAGCGCAGTCCTTGTGGACTCCGGCAGGGTACCCCTAGCCAGAGCGCTTTCATACATCACCAGTAGCTGGGGGGCAACCAGGTTGATATATGCCTTATAAAATTCTGCAGTGATGCCGTCCACTCCTGGAGCTTTCCCATTTAGGAGCGAGGAGACAGCCTCACAAACCTCTTCCTCAGTGATGGGGTCATTAAGGGCACCGCCCCGTTCGGGATCCAACAAGCCCAAAGAAACCTTCTCTAGATAGTTAATCAGTGCATGGTGCCCGGGCGTAGGGCGTGAAGTGTACAGCCCATCGTGGAAATCCCTGAATTCATCGTTAATCTCATTAAGATCTCTTATCCGATCCCCATTGCGATTCTCAATTTCGACTATGTTAGCATATTACCGTTTTCTCTTAATGGCCCATGCCAGAGTCTTACTAGGTCTGTCTGCCTCCCCGTATCTGGCTGCCATTATTGGGTCTCCCAGGTACCTTTCTTCACTATTTGCTAGCTCCCGAAGTGCCTCCCTATTAGCCTTCAACTCCCGGTGGTGCTCAGGAGTGTCTAGGATACTCTGTCGCCTTTCCCCCTCTCGTATGGTACTTTCAAGCATCTCCATGGGTCGTCTAAGCGCTTTGAGCACTCCACCTCGCCTTGATATGCAGCAGCCCCGCATGTAGACCTTAAAGGCTTCCCAGACTACACCTGGGTCTGGGACTGATCCTGCATTAGCAAGGAAGAATGTGTTTATATCTCTTTCTATGTCCGCCTTAAACACTGCGTCCCTAAGGGCAGCATTCTCTGAAACGCCAGCGCAGCTGACCAGGAGGGCTTTCCAAGGACTTAAATCGGACTAACACGGGGATCTAGGGAGATGGTGGTCTCCGTCGTAACTCTAAGGATAAAGGTTGTAGACATCACATAATCAATTCTGGTGGAGCTACCGTGTACACTCGAGAAGAACGTGTACTGCCTATCAAAGGGATGCAAGCTGCGCCACACGCTGTGAAAATTATGTGTCTGCGAGATATTAGCCCATGCCGCAACTGCTTGCGGGAGGGTTAGTTGCGACGTCGCTGACCTATCCATATCTAAAGTGAGAGCCAGGTTAAAGTCGCCCGCTCATATTATCTCATAACCTGCAAATTTATGAAGGTGCCTAGCGCATTGATGGAAAAACTTGGGGGAATCCACATTGGGAGCATAGATATTTACGAGTAGGAACTTAAAGCCAAGTAGTTCGCCTGCCAGCATTAAGTATCTGCCCTCTTCATCCCAGACTTGTTCATTCAACCTATACTGCAATGACCTGTGAATATAAGTTGCCACTCCCCTAGAGTGTGAAGAGTATGAGGATTGATACCTATGCATGCCCCATCCCACCAGGGCCGGAGGAGAGGTGCTCTTAGCCAGGTGAGTCTCTTGTAAACATAGTATGTTCGCCCCATGATTTCTGCAGTATTTGGCTATCAATCGGGACTTTTTCTGGTTGTTCAGCCCTCTCACATTCCAAGTCAGCACAGACAGGGGCAGCCCCAGTTTACCATTCACTGCAGCCATGTTTCCCTGATCATATCGGGTTGAATGGCGGATGCGAGGGCGTTGTTAAAATGTAGGAGCATGAAGTTATCTATGCCAACTGAGTACAATACGCTTGGACGGATCTCGGAGGGCAATAATAGTTTGGCTGGGCTTCCAGTAAATAACAACAACATATCCTCTCACCCACACCCACGCCAGAAACATAACCCAAAACCACTCATATATAACCATGCAACAAGTCGCAGTTGCTGCAGAGACTGGGGCGCCGAAGGCGACTCGCTACTTCCTAGTGGCTGCGGCATATGGCGTGGCACTGAGGTCCCATATCAATCCCTAGGGCCATGAACTGTCAGGCAGGAGTAAAGAACCAGGGACTGGGCTCCCTTGACTCTATATATAAACTCCTCAAGACCGTCTCGGCGATCCTCCGGGGTCAGGGTGGTTCCTTGCGAACCGCTCCGCCTGCTCCAGTGATGTGAAAAAGATTGTAGAGCTCCCATGCTGTACACGAAGCTTGGCGGGATATAGCATGGCATATCTTACTCCTTTTGCTCGTAGGATGCTATTGACGTTCTGAAATGTCTTTCGTTGGTCTTGAACCCCGGGGCTAAAGTCTGGGAACAAGCGGATCATGGAGGAGCCCCACCGCAGTTCCCCCTTTTCTCTGGCAGCTCGAAGGAGGGTGTCACGATCTCTGTAGCAAAAGATCCTAGTGATGATCGGGCGTTCCGGCGCCCCGGGGGGGCGGTCTGACTGCTAATGATCGAAGTGCCCGCTCCACCATGAACATCAATGTGAGGGGGGTTATCGAGCACTTCCCCCAACAAGGATTCCACAAACCTCTCCATGTTATCGATTGGGGTAGATTCAGGAACACCAAATATGCGGATATTATTACGCCTTCAACGCCCTTCCAAATCTTCATTTTTTGCGAGCACTTTCTTCACTGTCTGCTTCATCTCAGCCATCTCCCGCTGCAGTACAGCAACCTTATCCACATCCTCTCCGATCCGCTGCTCGGCTTCCGTCATGCAGCCACATAGTTTGTCTATTTGAATAGCCGAGGTGTCTACTTCATGCATTAGAGCGTCTATTTTAGCCCCCAGAGTATCCATGCTGTTCTTTAGGGCCATTAGTGTCTGATTTAGGGCCACCACATCAATCTGGGCTTGCGTTTGGTCCTGCGTCGGAGAAGAAGGGTGTCGGGAGGGGTCCCCCCATGCATACTGATCCATCCTGGCTTGTTTCTTAGGGTTGCCCATGTGGGTGCTGTCCAAGCAGCACTGCGTCACCTTTGCCCCCCGTCCGTCGTGATTCCGTTAGCAACGGCAGCAAGAGTCCCTTCACTGGGCGCAGCGAGGGCGCCCCCCAACCACACGTCAACAAACCGAGGTGCCTGGATCTCAATGGCTGGTCACCCGGGGGGGGTCCCGGAAAGTGACCCTGATCCACAGCACAGCCCCGCAACAGCTATCAATTGTTGTTCTAACCAGGCGGGCTGCGCTACCAGACAATGTCCTCCCTTATTTCCGATGACAACCAGGTATGTATCCCGGTGCTGGGGCAGTGTGGGAGGAGCACCTCTCTGCAACCTTCAGGCCAGCCACCCCTTAGACTAGCCACCCCTCAGTCCAGTTTATACTGCAAGGGGCACAACCCACCTAATAGTGGACTGGGTTAAAGGACGGCGTCTAGCGTGGATCCAACTAACACCGCCACCCAGGTCCAATCAGGGCGTGAGGCTTGTATATAAGGATATAAGGACCCAGTTACAGCACAGCAGCAGGGGGAGCTGGACAGTACTGGTGCTTCACTCGAAGTGGAGTCGAAGGATCAGTGGCAGCCAACTCACAGTTCTGTGCAGTTAAGGACTTTACAATGCCAGAAACTATCAAAGGGCCATCCACCAGCAGGCATGTAAAGGTGTTGCTGCAGGAAGCCGCCACCCGCAGTTAGTTCCCTCGCCGTTACCTGATGTTCACCACCGTGTAGGTAAAAAAAATTCCTTAGATGGTCGGCTGCCGCAGAGCAACTGGGCCGCCCAACGCTCCACCCCCAGTAAGATAGGAGACGGACCGTGTCTCCAGGCTGCGTGACTTCTCTGAAAATGCTGTCGGACAGCTCACTTGCCACTCCCCGCCTTTGGGGATCCGCATCACTGTAGCCTTCTCCTCACGCCACCTCGCTCAAGATCACCTCGCCTGCAGAGCGCGATCCGGGCACAGGCACCCTTCTCGTGGTCACACCATGAGAAATCACATCCAGGATCCGAGTGGAAGAGTTGCAGTAAGTTTTTGGCACAGTAGGCTGCTAGGCGGGATTCCCCTTCACCTTCCCGCCGGTGGCCTCACAGCACCCTGCCCCCACTCTGCCTCCCCGTGTCGCAGCTTGCCGGGCATCGCACGGTCCCAGGATAAAACAGATGAAGGTACTGGTAGTACCAGTGTATGCCCCCGCTCTTGGTGCACCTGAAGCGTGGCCCCCAGGGACGACTATGGGTCTCGTGCCAGGATAATCTTAGAGGATTTAACTGCCAGAGCCAGAGCTTTTTCAGGCTACGGCCATCTTGGATTCCATGCAACAGCGCCCCTCCCACACCAGCCCTTGACCTTTTTGAAATAAAAATGCGAAGAGACTTGAAATCTATGAAATATATGGACACCAAAAGATAAAACCTACGTAAATATCAACATAGGCTGTTGAAACAATTAGCCGAAGATAGATCCATAGAAATCAAGCCTGTGGACAAAGGCGGGGCAACTATCATCATGGACGCAACGATGTACAAAAAAGGCTCTTTAGCTCTATTGGGAGACAAGAACACTTACATAACTTTGGACAACGATCCAACCAAGGAAATACAACAAATGATTGAGCAAGTCATTAATAAGGCTCATACAGAAGACTGGATCACTGACAAGACTAGAGATTTCTTGATTGACAAAAATTCAATTATTCCTGTATTTTATGGGCATCCAAAAGTTCATAAAAATCTCAACAATCCACCATTCAGACCTATTGTGGCAGCAACAAAATATTTGGACAAATTGCTACAGCCATTAATACAGTTAACATCAACATATTTGAGAGACACCACACATTTTTTGAATACACTAAGGGATGTGCAACAAATGGAAAATGATTGGACATTATTTACTTTGGACGTACAATCCTTGTACACTTCCATACCTCATGAAGAAGGGCTAGAAGCACTTGAATAGTTGCTACTAAAAGAAGAATACTTTCCTTCCAACAAAGTGTTTGTGATTGAATTGGCGAAAATTATTTTATATAATAAGTTCTTTAGATTCCAGGGACAACCTTACCTCAAACTTCAGGTACCTCAATGGGCTCAGCGAAGGCTCCAGCCTATGCCAACACTTTCATGTTTAATTTGGAATCTCGATACATTTTGGACAACCCCTCATGGTCAATTCAATTGGCCATGTGGAGAAGGTACATGGATGACATCTTTGGTATTTGGAAAGGACCAGCAATGGAACTTGAACATTTTCTGAATTATCTGAATGGATGCAATCGGAAGATAACATTTACTTTGGAAATGGGAACACCAGAGGTCAATTTTCTAGATGTAAAGATTATTCCTAATGGCAACCAATTACACACAACAAGTTTCAGAAAACCAACAGACGTCAATAACAGTTAATATTAAACCTGTCACCACCCACAACATCTCAAAAATAATCTTCCTTAAGCCAACTGTTAAGAATTAAGCGCATCATTTCTGAAGAAGGAACATGCAAACAAGCTGAAGAGGACCAAATGAAACGATATCAGGAAAGAGGCTTCCCGGAACAAATCTTAGCAGAAGCATCAAGAAAATGTGGATTGAAGAACAGGTCAGAGTTACTACAACAACAACATAAAGTGAATCAAGATGAACATCCAATAATCTATCTGTCTCAATATTCACAACAAAGTGCACAAATTAAAAGAATATTGACAAAGAACTGGAAAATCACGAGATTGGATTCACATCTGAGTACCCTTTTTCCTAAACCACCTCTAATGGCATACAATAGTGGAAGGAATATAAGAGATTCATTGGTAAAAACGGAAAGAATAGGCACGTCAAAACAACTATTTCTTGCTAAACCTAAGAAAGGTACATTTCCCTGCTTGTACTGTTGCCACTACAACAACGTACGAAAGGACAAAAATATTAGACATCCCTACAAAGGACAAAAAATTGAACTACAAGACTATGCAACATGCAAAACCAAATTTGCTATCTACGCATTGATCTGCCCATGTGGTCAATATTACGTAGAACAAACATCCAGGAGAGTCAAAGATAGAATTAGTGAACATAAATCAAACATACGTACAAAGAATGTAAAATCTCCAGTATCAAGACATTTTTTAACCACACATCACACTATTTCTCAGTTAAGATTTGTAATCCTAGAAACAGTGACCAGACCATCCAGAGGGGGGAATTTACAACAAATATTGTCTTGCAGAGAGATGTTCTGGGTACCCTAGATTCGTTAGAACCAAGAGGTATGAATGAGGAATTTTTGCTAAATATTTTTCTGTGAAGTAACTGTAACATACTGAGCATGCTTGTAAAGAATAATGTATTGCTCAGAATATGTACCATTTAGTGTACTTGAGAATACTTACCTCATGAGACCATTTCATATTGGATGAAATAGAACTGTTTACAATTTGTCACATTTAGTTACATGGTGTATAAGTTACCATTGGTTTCTAGTATCAAAACGGTAAGGAAGAGAGTTTACTATCCGAGGGTGAAATTTGTTGTAATGGCTATTAGCCTCAATTCACATCATTTTAATTGAGGAGTGTAGTAATAATGTCTCATTTTACTCTACAAATTGTGTATTTCTATAATGTACAAGAATGTTATGTTAATGATGTGTATGAATTGCAAAATCATTGTGGACTAATGGGCACATGGGCACCACCACATCTACAATAAGAGATAATATGATGTTTACATATCGACTAGACCCTACAGGGCACCATGTCAAATAAAAGATGCGTAATAAGCAATAGAACATGTATCTCAACCAAGTCTGAGTACCTGCAGTTCTTGCAGTACTTTAAAATCAAAATAACACAATTGGACTCAGCAACCTTGGAACGCTGTTCGCACTACATTTCCCAGCAATCTAGCAATCTTATCCCCACGCGACTATGAATTGTTGGCACGCATTCTGCGCGCACTAACAAATAAGGCGCGATACATGGTATTACTAGTATAGTGCATTGACACTTACTGAATATGCAGTTCGTGATTACAATTAAGGACCTATAACTTAGATACTTCGTAATTCTTTGAAACCTGCACTTGTGCGTGTTTCCACACTACATTTTCCAGCAATCTAATTACAAAACATGACATGGCACGTTGGCACGTACGCTGATAAAAATCTTGGTTGCTTGGCAACGTCCAAACTTTGCACATTGTGGCTGGACTTTTCTATATCGCGGCTGGCGTTAGATAGATGCGAATGACAGAGATTAAGTAATAAGTCAAGTTAAGTTAGTTTTCCAAAAGAATACGTTAGACTTAGATAGTAATATACGTATTTTTCTATCAGATGTGCACATGCACGATTGACTTCGCACACGCGAGGCGAAAGATTGGAACCTGTGAATTTATCTAATCAACCATCCGGCGAGCACAAAATAGGTGAGCACAAGTTATCTTCAAATAATTGCCTTGGTTTACAAACATATAATATACACACTCGTGTATTAACATGATGTTTTTTGAATGGCATTCACACACAGACACCTATATTTCAGGGGTCAACAGAGCAATTGAATAAATGAAACTTAGTGGACGCTTTTGGTAATCGTCCGGCAAATTTTCTGAAGTTAACACCTGCACGCATCAGGTAAATCATACTCAATTATTTACGAATAGAATGAGTATCACTCGAATAGAGCAGCATAGTAATACAGTTCTATACTTTGCAGGTGATAGATCGTCCTAGTCATCACCACACTCAGCTCTTGTGCCCATTACTTTACATTGGCAAATAATTGGAAGTTGGAGAATGGAAATATCCACATAAAAGAAAGAAGAAAACAACAATACACTGTTAATTACTGACAATGAAAGGATTATGTTTTTCTCCTGAAGAAGAGAGTTATTCTCTCGAAACGCGTTGAGCTTTAAATTTGAATTTTTGATTTAATTGGTATGAATTAGGCTTTAAATGTATGTATTTTGAAATAACTGTGAAGATATTTAAATTTGTATAGCTATGAATAATAAAAATGTGGGGGAAAATATTTATTAATAAATTCTATTTGAGTTGAAAATCAAGAAACATTGATGTGTCGATAATTAAGAGATGTTGCTGAGTCACAAGACATCTAATCCTAAACATTGAAGAAATACGGTTTAACAAAAACAGAACTAAACTTTGACTGGACCTTTTTTTCCAGTACATACAGGTGTGCAGGGGACGGGAGTTCCCATGAACCATGGGTACTCCATTTTTTGCATCATTATTCCAACCCAGGACCAGCAGGGTCGATCAATGTTTTCGTTTGTGCCTTATCTTATCTTGCACAAGTACTCAGTCTTGAAAAATAAGGGTCTATGCAATCTTTGTAGATTTGAAGACTGCATTCGATTGTATTTGTATTTGTATTTTATTACTTGTATTGCGCTACAGACCCGTAGGTATAAGGGCTCATTGCAGAAGAAGACTTACAGCTTAGTTACACATCATCATCATGTTAACAATTTACACAACACAACAGAGTTAGAATGCCAGTATCGTACAATGACCACTCGTCTACGCAGTAGACAGGATGGTATACTTATATACAGGATAAATACACATTAAACAGCATCATATAGTCATATATTACAATTTAGATAGTATGCTACTATTAAAGAGTGGTTCATAGATCGCTGTAGTTAGTCAGGAAGTGAGTGACAGAGTCATTACTTGTCCGAGTTTTTGAGCCATGTTATGAAATTCTTCCGGAATTTCGATTAAGTTTGATCTGTGCGCAGAAGCGGAGGTAGAGAATTTCAGAGTGATGCTGCTTTAACCTGGAAGCATTGACCCCCTACTAATTTGAATCTCGGTACAGAGAGGCTGTTCGAGCAGGATGATCTGGTGTATTTAGTGGGGATAGTTTTAGTGAATCTGTCAACAAGGTAGCAGGGTGCTGCATTGTTCAAACATTTGAATGTGAGTGAGGCAACCTTAAGTTGGATTTTTTCATAAGTAGAGAGCCAGTTGTTTAGTTTGCTAATTTCTGATATGTGCTCTCTTCTGGAAATACCAGGAGCTGCTCTCAAGGCGTTATTCTGGAGGATCTGTATTCTTTTAATGGTAGCCTTATTGGCTCCAATGTATAGCGCATTGCAATAGTCGAACTTTGACCGAACAAGCGCTCTTGCCAAAGTAATACAGCTATTATTACAAAGGAAAGGTTTGCCTGCTCTGATTAGTTTACAGGTGTATGCGTTGGAAGATGCCATCGAATTGACCTGTTTATTAAAGGTGAGGGTAGTGTCCAAGTATACACCCAGAGTTTTCACCTTGTTGGCGGTCTTGATAAGGTTATTGTCTATGTTGAAAGAGGAGTAGCTGGTTCCAAGTTTCATAAGAGTAGCGGGGGTAACCAAAATGATGAACTCTGTCTTGTCATCATTCAGGCATAGTCCATGAATGGCCATCCATGCCTGGATGATGAGGTACACACTGTTCACCGAGGCCAAATCCTTTTCATAATCACCAGAAAGAGGTAGGAGAATCTGGGTATCATCTGCGTAGTTTGTGTAGGTGATACCAAGATGGTCCAGATTATCGAAAAGGGGCTTGGTAAAGATGTTGTGTAGTGTAGGAGAGACACATGAACCCTGGAGAACCCCACAGGTAATGGGGATGGGGTCTGTTGAAGCTGTGGGGGAGAAGACTCTCATAGTCCTGTTGTTAAGAAAGGATTGGATCTATATTACAGCTTCGTCAGAGAAGTGGGCAGACGTGACTAAGTGGCTACATAGGACCTTCTGATCCACAAGGTCGAATGCTGCTGACAAGTCCAATAGGAGGAGTAAAGCTGATTTGCCCATATCCTTAAGCTCATCAATTTGGGCCTTGAGGTCGATTCAAGCTGTTTCAGTTCCATGCTGAGGGCGAAAGCCGGACTGGCACGCTTCTAGTAGGTGATGAGATTCCAAGTAGGACTGTATTTGTGTGTATGCCATTTTGTCTATCATTTTTAGGAGAAATGGCACTTTTGTGATTGGGCGGTAATTAGTGGCTATGGCAGAGTCAAGCGTCTGTTTTTTAAGTAAAGGATTCTTTGAGGTTACTTGGAATGGAGCCTGAGGAGAATGACACATTGATAAATTTGGTAAATAAAGGGAGACAGCTCTCTAGCTTTATTAGTTGGGCCGGACATTGATCTCCTTTGCAATTCGAGGGTTTGAGCGAAAGGATAACTTTTTCAGTTTCCTTGATGGAGACTTTATAAAATTTAAATTGCGTGGGGCAGGGGGTGTTAGTGGAAGGGGATGGGAGTTGAGGGAGGGAGATAAGGGAAGGGCTAGTAGTAAGTGAAGCTTTTTTTTGTTGCAATTTTGACTTGTAAGATAGAGACTTTTTTGCCCAGCGCTTGCTGTATGTTAGAACACCAGGATTTATCTTTTCCACAATTGTCAGGAGGTGGTAAGGGTGTTTCAAGTTCCTTCAGGATGATGAAGAGCTCTTTGGAGCTATAGTTAGCTTGCAAAATTCTTGTATTGTAAGTTTCACGTTTGGCCTGTATTATTTCCTTTTTGTAGAGGGAGGTTATATTGCTTAATTTAGTCTTATTTTCGTCTGAAGGTAGTAATCTCCATGCTACTTCATATTGTCTTTTTTTGTATGTAAGGTTTTTAGTTGTGGAGTGTACCACGAGTTAAGGTGGGCTTTGGGTTTACCTTACCTCAATTTGAAGGGTGTGATTAGGTCAAGGGAGGAGGACATCATTTTATTATACTCATTCACCAGGTCTTCAGGAACCAAGGTATCTGGTAGAGAGTTAAGTTTAGGAATGATAAGGGGGAGTAGGTTATCTGTGGTAATATTTTTTTTGTTTCTTGTGGGAATAGATGGAGCCATTTGGGTGAAGGCAGGGGTAGGTCTTTCAATCACTAATGAAAAAGCCAGTAAGTAGTGGTCAGTCCAGATTCGGGAAGAGATAGACATCATAGATGCATTACAGTTATAATCTGCCACCCAATCCAGAATCCTACCTTTGTTGTGTGTAGGGTAGAGTACTCTTTGGGTGAAGCCTAGTTCTGTCATGTGGGTCATTAGGATCATTAAATCCTAGATTAAAAACCCCTAGAAGGATGACTTGGGAGGAATTTTTGAAGTTGTTTGACAAGGTATTGTATAAATCCTCAGCAAAGGTTCCCAAGGGACCTGGGGGTCGGTATATCAAATGGATAGTGAGAGTCTGGGAGTTATGAATGAGCAACTTAGCTGTGAGACTTTCACAGGATGTGATGTCCGAGGTCGGCGCTAACCTGATGGAAAGGGTAGATTTGGTGATGAGGGCTATGCCACCTCTGCGTGCTTCGCTCCTATCAGATCTTAGGATAGTGTATCCGCTAGGGACAGCAAGCATAAGGGAGGGGCCTGCTGCATTGTGCAGCCAGGATTCATTAATAGCTATGAAGTCAAGATTGCCATTCTGGATCAAGTCGGCTATCTCTGTAGCATGAGCCACCATCGATCTGGCATTTATTAGGGCTCTTTTAAAGGGTGAGCTGGTTGGTATTGAAGTAGTAGGTATTTCGGGTGCAGTGGTCTTAAGTAGGGAGTTGACGTGGGTCTTTGACTCAGAAGTTTTAGGAGGACTGATTGGCTTCTTGGACCTATTAAAGGTTGTGTTTTTGGGTGGTGGGGGCTTTCTGTTGTTGGTAGGGGGGAGTGATCTAGCTAATGGTTCATATAATTTGGATAATCTGAAGCGTAATCTTTTGTTCCTGTTAGTTATGTCGCACGGTTGGGTGTCATAAGTGGAAGTTACATGTGGGCTTGGCCAGTTATTGATAATGATAGGGTGAAGGTCTGGCTATATTGGGTCATGGTGGTGGTGTAGAGTGGACAGTGCGGGCACAAGCACGTATCTGTCCCTGTCTTGAGAGAGCAGGCTAAAACTATGCTTAGTGTTACTAAGGGTGGAGGGGACTTTACAACATACATTTTGTAAGGCACAAAAGTTCACTAGGCAGTTCTTATAGTACTGTAACTCAAGCAAGTGATTTCTAACAGTTATACAGGAATGGAAAAAAAGTATTTGTATGCAATTTTCAACCAGTATTAGGACAAGAGAGGTTTAGGCTAGGTTGGTACCAGGTCAACAAGTGTCTGGAGCAGAGTAGGAAATATACCCTACTCCTACTACCTCAACTAGTAAACTGTTAGAATTAAACAGCCTAATGTACCATATTATTAAGGTCAGGTTAGGTTAGGAGCCAAGGTACAATATCAATGTAGGCTAAGTGGAGTACCATGTATATAGTGCATAAACTCAGTCTCAAAAAGCAAAATGTGACTAATTCCACATGGTTGTACTCACTGCAGAGTCATAAGACAGTGTTGAGTGATGAGCAATAATATAGTATAATAATAAAATGAGGTGCAGTAGTATAGAATGATAATATTCAAAATAGGCAGCGACAGCCAAACACATAAGGATAGTGTTCATGACCGGATTCAGCAACTAGAAATTACAAAGCTGTTGCTATTAGAAGGTACGTTGCTGAGTGCTAAAGTTTGGGCTACATAGGGCAAATGCATGAGCAGTGCAAGTAAGCAGGGAAAATACAATGTGAGTGCTATAATTACCAAGACAAACAGTACTTTGTACAAAGCAACTCAAGTGTACTGAGCAGGGATAGATATTAAGGCACGCTGGTAGGCAGGTGAGCTCCTTAAGGTATAAAGGACATAGTGTGCCAATACACAATAGATCCGAGCAAGATGGGAACGAAATCCCAGTGGAGATCAGCATGAAAGCATTATACCAATGTCAGAGCGGAAGGCATTACAAGTAGATGCAGGTTAGCACACGGGTCAGCATTGTGTTCCCAGAAACCAACTTTATCAGGTACTGAAGAGCAGGTCGGCGTGCCTGATACATTATTGAGTGTCATTTGCTAACTCTATACAGATAACACGCTGTTGTGAGCTGTGGACTTGGGGGTGAGACTACTGAACCATTTAGAGCTAACAGGGGTGTGCGGCAAGGCTGTGTCCTAGCCCTGCTCCTCTTTTGCATGTACATTAATGAGATCATATCCGAGCTAATGTCCAAATGCCAAGTGGAAAGATTTGACTCCCCGAGGTTGAGCGCATATATATTGCTGGCACTCTTCTTCGCAGTTGTTTTATTGGCAACATCACCAATGGGGATCAAACACTGCCTTGGGGGTTTTGTTGACAAACTCGGCCGAACTCTCTAAAATCTGCAAGGAGCTGGCCAATCCTGCTGCACTTTCTACCTCTCCTGTCCCCTCCCAGGCCCTCTACACAGCCCTGCCTTCTCATTTCATCTCTAAAACTTAGGACATCCTGTCATCACTCTCTTTCTCTCCACCTGCCCCCTCTACCCCTTGCTCTTCCTCCGGTCCTTCTTCGGCCACCTCTCCTCCCTCTTTCTCTGCCTTTCCCCTGTTCGCCCCAGGCATGGTCTCTAGACAAGTCCGATCTATGAAAGTCGCGTCAAAACAGGTTCACCCCTGTTCCTACAAAACCATCAAGGACCTCATTGACACCTTGGCCCCTGCTCTGGCTGACTTCTGCAACCACTCCTTCGCCACTGGAGTCTTCCCTTTCCCCCTGAAGCCCTCCATTGTGCACCCTCTTCTTAAGAAACCCTCTGCCGACCCGTTCTGCCCGGCTAACTATCGCCTTTTCTCCATCACTCCTTTCCCGGGCAAACTCCTGGAAAAGCTGGCCATCTCCCAGCTTAATTTTCACACTGAATCTGTTGGTAGTCTCCATGTCCATCAGTCTGGCTTCAGAGCTGCCAGAAGCATGGAAACTGCTCTCCTGAACATCTGTGAAGACCTGCTCTCCAACCTCGATTCCAACACCCCCTGTGTCCTCATCTTACTTGATCTCTCTTCTGCCTTTGACACGGTCAACCATGCCATCCTGCTGAACCGTCTCTGTGATAACCTGGGTATCACCGATCAAGCCTTGGCTTCGCTGACCTCTTTCCTCTCTGATCGACCCTCCCAGGTCCAACTTGGGTCCCTCCTCTATCTCTATCTCTACCTGTGGTGTTCCCCAAAGGTCTAACCTCTCTCCCTGGCTGTTCAGCTAATACCTGGTACTTCTTGCCCATCGCATTGCCGCTCTCTACCCCAACTTTCAGTGCTGTGCGGATGACACTCAACTAATTTTCAGGCTCCCTTCTGCCACTTCTTCTGCTGCTCTCATCTCTGACTGTCTGCTATCCAGAAGTGGTGTGCTGCCAATGATCTCTGCCTTAATGCCAGTACCGGGATTCTCCTCATCGGCACATCCGCTAGCTCCTTTCCTGTTCCTCTCTGGCTGGCCTCTCTTGGCCCTCTTCCTGCTCCCACCTGTGAGGCTAAAAACCTTGGGGTCATCTTCGACTCCACACTCCCCTTCTCTCCTCACATCTCTGACGTCTCTAAGAAGTCACACTACCAGCTGCACCTCCTCAGAGGTATTCTTTCTTTACTCTCCTTCCCCCAGAAACTCACTGTCTCCAGAGCTCTTGTTCTCTCTAGGCTGGACTACTGCAACAGCCTCTTTCTAAATCTGCCTACTTCTACTCTCTGCCCGCTGCAACTCATCAAGACCAGGACTGCGACACTTGTTCTTGGCCTCAAGCCCGGGGATTGTATCTCTCCAGGACTGAAATCTCTGCACTGGCTCCCAGTCGCTGCGTCAATTACATTCTAAACCCTCTATTGTCCACAAGGCCTTCTGGAGCCTGAATACCTTCAACTCCCTCTTCCTAAATATTTTCCTTCTAGAGCTCTTCACTCATCCGCTTCCAACTCCCTCAGGGTCAGTCGCTAAGCCAAGCAACGAGTTTGTGGTAGATCTCTTTCTTCGGCTGGGGGCCTCCCTCTGGAGCAGCCTCCCTGCCTCCATGAAACTTGAGAAGCATCTCTGTACTATCTACTGTAAGCACCTCAAAACCTTCCTCTTTGCTTCTGCTTTCTCTCCTCCTCTCCCCTGCTGAACTCCTGGCTGAAACTGAAACTGCACTGGTCACCTGGCTACCCTCTGACCTCGGGCCCAGGTCCACTGCCCCGCCAGTTGCACACCTGCACTGCCTCCCTGGCAACCCCCGCGCTTGAGCACTGTTTTCTGTATCCCTACAGTCCCCTGCCAGCACTTGACACCTGATGTCTGCACTTACCCTTGCACTTGCCACCAGCTGGCTGCACCTTTTACGTATTGCTTTTATTTATTCTATTATTTTTATGGTCTATCCCATGTACTGCACTCCCCACTCCCCTCTGCCCTTTTCCCCTTCCCCTGCACTTGCAGAATCTCAATGTCACCTGGCCTACTAAGATCGTTGTCTGTCTTCCCTCTGTTCCCCCTCCCTTGCCTCGTCGCGCCTTGAAACACTTGTGTATAGGCGTGTTATAAATGCCATATCATATCATAAATGTAGCCAGATGAGCTTGACCCTGAACAAAGCAAAGACCAAGGTGATGGTGGTCAGGCCCAAGAGATCACAACTCTGCGTTTGCTCCTTTGGAACAGGTTAATTTTTATGACTAACTTGGCGTGAGGTTTTCAGACACTGGTCATTGGTCTGCTCAGGTTTATAAATCCTCTATCACTTTGGGGAAAAACAGCGGTTGTCTGAGAAAAGTTTTTGCAAATCATGGAGTAAAGGGGCTATATCACCAGCTATCGAACTCTATAACATCTATAAAATGCAAACTACCTCAGCAGCTTTGTATGGTGCATAGCTATGGGGCCATAGTGAGTGCCATGAACTGGCCCCAATTGAAAATAAGTTTCTAAAGTCGCTCCTTAGACTCGGGAGGAGCTTTTCGACCAGTCTGCTACATCTAGAGTGCAGACTGATGCCAATTTCTAGCATGATATCTTTAAAGCTGGTAACATTTTGGGTCAGGCTATATCAGTGTTACCTGGAGGGCACTCACTTGCTTGGGTACATCATATTAAACAGTAGTTGAGTGCCCTTAACCTGAGCCATTTGTGGTTGAACCCTGAATTGATAACCCCATATAGCAAGAGCATGGCAAAATATGTAGCCCACAGGGCCATGCATGAAAAACTGGTAAACTCATGTTTACAGCTGAAGATAGGGGTGCACTATTTGGCTGTGAAAAACGAATTTAGATTTGAAGAATATCTTGATTTTATTTTCCCAGCTTATACATTAGCACTTTACATGGAATTTAGGACAGAGACCCTAAATGTTGCCAAATTTACTAGCAAATGGAAGGCTTCAAATATTTATATGTGTCAGTTGAGCCGCAATGATGTGGAAACTTTTATTCACTTTCGGGGTAATTCATGGAATAAATGTGCGCTGAAAACAGGGGCGCAAGCGTGAGAATTGCAGCCGTTTCCCAATTCATGGAACACTTACCCTTGGCCTGTGCCGAATCTGCGGTGCTTCCACAAGTCATTGTGACCTCGCGGAAGCCCTGCGCGAGACGCCCAGAGAAGGCGAACACCGTCCAGCGCACACACCTAAAAAGGGGGCTGAACACGCGGAATGGGGAACAACACACGAAAATGTGGGCGTTACGTGGGAAGTACTGCTGCGAAATCCTCGCAACGCCCACACGCGTGCTAACAACGCATATTCCTGGAATCCAACAGGGCAAAAACCCGTGCGCCAAAAGACGCGAAAGCCGGAAACATGTACGCCACGCGAAAGCTGTCGTAAGCGCCCCACGCAGCATATAAGTGCACGGAAACAAACAAGCATAAATAGCTACGATAAACATACCATTTCTTGCAGCAGTGATCGTGGGACACCGCAGGAGGAGGAGGATAGCCAGGCCCCACATTTTTCTACCCAGAACCAGCCTTTTTGGGATGCCTGATGACCAGGTCTATGGCAGGTATAGGTTTCCACCTCATATCATCCTAGACCTGGTACCTGAGTGGGAGGATGACCTCAAATCACACACCCTGTGCTCGCAAACACTGAGCCCCTTGGAAAAGGTGCTCAATGTCCTGCATTTTTTGGCCACTGGGTCATTTCAGCAGACAACTGCCATAGTTGGGGGTGTCTCACAGCCCACGCAGTCACGCTGCCTACAGCAGGTGTTGGCCATCATGACTGCACGCCCCTCAGTCCACAGGCACATATACATGCCCAGAACACCCGCAGAAAGGCAGGTCGTGGTCCAGGACTTTTACTGGGTGGCACACTTCCCCAAAGTGCTCACTGCCATTGATTGTACACATGTGGCCCTATGTCCACCTAGGGCCACTGAGCACATCTATCGCAACTACAAGCACTGGCATTCCATCAACGTGTAGGTTGTATGTGATGCCAAGGGAATCATCACCTCTGTCTATGCAAACTATCCAGGGGGTCCACCCTTGACAGTTTCATATTCAGAATGTCAACCCTAAACCGGGACCTGGAAGCTGGGATCAGGGAGTTAGACTGGCAGAAACATAAGTTACAAAGGGACCATTCGTGACTACAGATGCCTGTGCACATGCATGCATGTCACCCACAGACAAATAGACAAACCCAACTAATGTCAACCATTCCCAACTCCCCAAGGGACCGTGCCTACCCTCTGAGCACCTACATGATGACGCCAATGCGGAACCCCACCACACCACCCCATGTAAGATACAACACAGCCCATTTTGCAACCAGGGGCATAGTGGAGCGTACATTCGGAGTGCTCAAGTCACGTTTCCGCTCCCTTAACCACTCTGGTGGACAGCTACTATCCTCACCCCCAGTAGTGTGCAGGATCATTGTGGCAGCATGTGTCCTGCACAACGTTGCAACACGGCGGGGCTTACCGGTGGACATGGCAGTGCCCCCATATCCCCAACTACACACACGGCCGCAGCGCATGGGAGGGCAAAGGGCATGTGGCGAGGCAGCCTGTACCCAGCTTCTGGCTTCATTTTTCACCTAAAATCCCACCCCTGCGCAGTGCACACAGGCCTGGCACATTCCAGGTGACAATCGATGATGACAACAGGACAGTCAACTGTCACAACCTTGCCACCCTGAGAATGTGTCCTTGGAAGTGTGTGCATGCCTAGCTACTTAAACAAAAACAATCCTATGTGACCAAAAGGCACACATGCAAGGTGCATAATCCACCACCCCCATGCAAAACAGCGCATCCAAATCCTGGTATTTCACCTAAACACTCCCAAACCCCATGTCACCCGCCCGACACACCATGCCATGGCATGCAATGTGAAAACTCCAAAATAAATGCACATCACATGACACAACTGTCACAAAGTGCACTGTGACAAATAGAAACAGGCCAGAGACAATGCCCTCTGACACGGAATCTGACAAAATGACCGACCAAAAATTTCCGACCTATACTAAAAAGACATAAATGCATGCCACCAAAGGTCTGAACACCCAAAGTTTGAACCTTTGGAGGCATGCATTTCAGGTAAGTAAAAAATGAAAAAAACTAAATGAGGGTGCTGCGGGGTGTCCCCCGCAACACCCCTCTCACTACACTACACAGTATAATGAGCGGGCATTGCAGGGTGGAACCCCCTGCACCTGGCCAAAAAAATAAAAAGGAGCCTGCGGCGCCGGTTCCTGATCACGGAAGTGAAAGGGAACAGGCGCTGCAGGGACACAGCATGTCTCTGAATGTAAGTAGGGTGTGCGTGGGGGTATGTTGGGGTAGTGTTGGGGGTGGGTTTGGGTGTGGATGGTGGTGTGGGATTCGAGGGGTATTCCATGCATGTTTGCATGGAAAATGTACGAACCTTCAGTGTTGCGTACATTTCTCATTAGAACTTCTCAGTCGCGGACTTCTCTGCGATGCAAAAACCAAGCCGATCTCCTGACACATCAAAAGCAAACCCAACACAGGACTATCTATTCACCAGCATAACATATCATGACCACAGGACCCAACAGTGACAATGTCAGACAGTGACCAATTACTATAACACAGTGTCTCAATGTGACATTGCTACCACACGGCCCCCTTCCATCTTGAGTGTGCCTCTGACAGCTAAAGGGGGCATGGTACCGCATACAGCATGAAGTGCATAAACAATGTAGACATGCAAGGCAATACATGAATAAGCAACATGAAAACATGCACATTTAACAATATACAAACCGAAATGCAGATGAACCATGCACTGGAGAAACCATCATGAATCCTCACTAGGGGTGCATACACAGGTTGGACTTCAGACTGGCCACAGATATGATGGAAGCCCAATGCATCTGGGTAAGTTACTGTTACACTGTGCCATCCTTCCTCCTTGTGAGCCCATTGAAAGGGGAAGCAGGAGTGGCATATGTGTCCGGACCCCACGACACAAACACCAACACAAGACATGCCTGTATGGTTCCAGCCGGAAGTCACAGTGGATGCCTTTGGCTGCCACACAAAGCAACACACTGTTACATGAATGCACAATAGACATAAAAATTAAAATTAAAATGGCCATGGTCGACCAGGGGATGGGGGGCAGACTTGAGGTCACCCAGGAGGGAGGAGGTGCAGGGTGCACCTCAACACCCACATGCGTTGATGTTGAGATAAAAAAAAATCCTCCATGGGCTCATGGTCCTCACGGCTAGGCCATAGTGAGAGAATCGTCGTCGCTGTTGCCACCCTCTGGAATGCCCCTCCATGGCAGCAAGCATGTGGGTCTGGTAACCCTGGTCCTGCAGGAAGATGGCACGGAGGTCCCCATGCAGCACCTCACGTGTAGCACAGAGTTCCTCCTGCAAGGTCTCACATGAAGCATGGGCTTCTGTCCGAAAGGTCTTACGTGACAGACAGACCTACTCAAGGCTTGCATGGAGTTCAGCCGCGATGCTGTGTTCCAGCTGCTCCATCCGGTGTTCCGCCTGTGTACCCTGGCACATCAAAAGTGTAGCCAGAGTAGTTCTGAGGGAGATGTTCTCTTCCCTCAGGGATTCCCTGTGGGCCTCTGCCTCAGCAGCAATGGCTGTGTGCAGAGCCTCCAGTTCAGCCCGTCGGTCCCTGTTGGCGACCAACGTGTCCAGTGTTTGTGAGCGGCACGTGAACCGTGTTGCCTGCTGCTGGAGCTCCACCTGCCTTTCAGAGGGGAGAATGGAATCGGCCACCCGTTCCATGCCCTGAGCCATCATCTCACATGATGCCCCCTGTTGCTGTGCAATGGCATACATGGAATTCTCCCACACAGTGTTCCCCGGTGGTGCACGGCCACCGCGTTGCTGGACAGCACACCTGTGGGGCCCAAGGAGACCTGGTTCTTGCTGCGCTGGCCCAGCCTGTGGCTGCAGGACTGCATTCCTCCATTGATCTTCTGCCGCAGGAACAGGTGCAACTGGTGTGGAGCGTGGCTCTGCATCCGTAACCACCACAGGCAGACATACCAACACTGACTGCTCCCTTGAGGGGTATATCCCCACTGCAGGTGTGTCAGGCATAACAGCTTCCACTGCAGAATCACTCACCTGCGACGCCATGGATGGATCAATATCCGATTCGGCATCAGAGGCAAAGAGATCCTCAGAGGTGTACCCAGAGCCAGCCCTGGACAGGATGGTCTGTAGCACCAATGGATGCTCATGAGCTACCACACCACGCCCTCCACTGGTGCCTGGTTGGTGCCCTGAACCCTCCGCCCTCCTGCCATCTCCTCTTCCTCCTCTGCTCCCAGTGCCTCATCACCTGCAAAAAAAACAAAAGAACACATGAGCACACATGTCAACAGCATATACAACACACATAGGCATCACAATGTTGACAGCCAACTTATGAAGCTGCCATGTTACACATGACACAAACTCCGGCATGCACGCAGTGGCAATGAAATGGAAGGGGACCCTGAAAGCAGACATGGATGCGTGTCTAATGTGATGCCAAAACATGTACTGCATGTTGCATAGCACGTGCATCACACACAAGCTTCTGCCTGTCATAGACCTTACACAAATATGACAGATGCCACCAAACATATGTCATGTAGCATAGCCATGGCAGAACTGTCAACCAGCCCCAGATGGAAGTTAAAGAGTACTGTCTGTGACACATGTAAAATGCATGTCACCATACAGTACATGCAAATCACTACAACAAAAAGGACACATGTGTCACAGGACGCAACAACGCTAGTGTGTTGCAATACAATGAAGGAAGGCACATGGATACAATAATGCTAGGTCACTTTGACATCACACAAGTGAATAGGCATGTAGAAGGGTGAAACAGGGCTCAGAAGTGTGTGGGTGCAGTGCAGTACATGTGTACGGTCTCAACCCTCAATATAATCACAAATGCAGTAATGCCAATGTCGTGTCATGATGGCAGTGTAAGGGCAAGTGCAGTCATCATGTGCAAAGTGTTGGCAGTGGGTTGCAGGGATACAGTACCCCCTCACCCCCCAAGTTCGAGGAATGGCTGAGAGGCAGTGCATGGCTCAGAATGGTGGATCAGAGTACTGTGTTATAGCAGACAGTGTGGGCATGTGTCAATTGCATCATCTGAGTCATCTGAGATTACAGCAGGTGAGATTAGGACAGAAACCACAACACATGCGGAATCATCACAAGTTAACCCAGACACGGAGAAGCCACAACACCAGTTGCATAGAGGCAGGGTGTCACGACCCTCGCCCAAAACCCCCTCTGGCAAACCCATTGGCAAGGTGGAGTCAGGACTCTGGCCTCTAGAGCCTGGCATCCTCTTCAAAAGCCCTCATGGGGCCAGTCCTGGCGCCTATGGCGCCAGGCTCATACACCATGAAAAACAATGTGCTTGGGAACTACTTTATTGTATTGTCAGCCAACATGGATGCATCCACATAGCTTGGTTCCTAAGAACCAAGCTATGCGGTCTAGTGTTTTGGGTGTGGTAGCCTAGGGACTACTTTACCTGGACTATTTTGTTGGGGCTATTTAAACCACACCCGAGCAAGACAACACGCTTCGTGTTACTTTGCAGCTTGCAGCGTGACGCTCACCGTGTCCAGCTATTCCCTCGAACCTCGGAGAAGCAGAACCTGCAAGGAGACAAAAGGAACATCATTAGCAGCAGCATCTTACCTGCAGTCTTCATCTTTAAACACTCGCAGCTACTGAGAACAGCTTCTTCGAATCTGCACGCCTCCCGGACAGAACGACCTGAAAGAGGAAGATAGAAGCAATATTAAAGAAAGCAGTAGAGACATTTACAAATTACGAACTGCTCAAAAGGCTTACCTGGCTGGTCGCCTCTCGGCTGGCACCACTCCGGACATTCCCCTCACGCTGAAGAACACTGCAACCTACAAGGAAGGAAAACACAGGTTAGCAAAGGCAAGACTTTGCAGCGCTGCGCATAGCGCTTACTTACCGCATCATAGCGCTCTTAATGCGCCATCATTTACCAGCGGGGCTCAACCAAGCCAGTTCGCCGCGCTGAAGCTCTGCATCCCTAAGGCAGAAAAAAGAGACATTTTAAACAAAGAAAGGCATGCAGGATAGCAACAAAACTAAAGAACAGCAATAAGACCTACCTGAACAATATCAAACGGGCCGGCGTCAGTGAAGTAACTGGACCGCACTCGGCCATGAAAGACAACGCGCCCCTGCAAAGAAGGCAGGACGGAGAGCACGCCTAATTCTACCACAAGGTGAGGAGAGGGCGCCAAAGGGACTGAAATCATACGGGGGTGGAGGGAAGATACCTACCCCAGTCGGTCAGTCTTGAACAGAGTCCTCCTGTATTTTCAGGCAGAACCTTCCCCGCAGACCACATCAGTGCAAAGCTGAGAAGCATACCAGCGAGTAACCAGGCTGGGTGGCATCCCTTTGGGTACCAGGTGAGCGTAACAGAACGTGAAGCCTACCATAACAAATCCACCTGGGCGCCATGGAGACATCAGAAATGGACCAATTGGCCCAATTACTAGGAGAGCTTCGTGCTGAGGTCCATTCTGCCCGACAAGAGACTAATGCCCTCGGGAGAGACCTAATAGTGACCAAAGAACGCACTGAAGAGATTAGCAGGCAATACTTGCAATCACAGGCAGGACAGACGCCTCTACCTGGAAGCAATCCAACGATGCAAAACCCCGCCATACCACCCACTCCGGTACAGATCACGTTACCTGGAACAGTGCCCCTGGCACCACGAGAAAGGATCTCAGGCGACCCACGGAAGTATGCGGCATTCATCAATCAGTGCCGCCTTCATTTTCTTTGTAGGCCAGGAGCATTTCCAAACGACCAAGCTCGGGTAGCTTTTGTCTTATCATACCTGTGTGGTAGTGCAGCAGATAGGTCGGTGCCGTTGGTAACCCATGACGATCCTCTATTACATGACTTTGGGGGGTTCCAGAGAGAAATGGAAAAACTTTTTGCTCGCCATACCCAGTAACAAGCAGTAGACAATGAACTCTTGTCCCTCCGACAGGGGAATCAGGACTTGTTAACGTACATTGCTACCTTCAACAGACTGGTTGCCGAAGCTAGGTGGCCAGAAAACAAAAGAACCACGTTATTCCATCGAGGCTTAAGAGGCGAATTAAAGGACGTCTGAGCCCAGGTGGTTGATCCACCCAGAGACTGTGCAGAATTCATAAATCTGGTCGTACAGCTAGACCACCGGTTGCAGGACCGAAAGGAAGACCGGTCTAAGACGGACCCTCGGACTGTGTATGTTCTATCAAGGGAAAACACACCCCGACGTACCTGAAAATGCTGTAGAACCCATGCAGATTGGAGGGATACGGCCTCCATTAACAAAACAAGAGAGGGACAAAAGAAGACAACAACAGCTTTGTTTGTATTGTGGGAAACCAGGCCATTTCCTGAAGGACTGTCCAGTAAAACCCCCAAGAAGAACAGTCAGGGCCACAGAGAAGGATGAAGTTAAGGAATCAGAAAACTACCAAGCTCGACAAACGTAGAGGTCAGTTTGTCGAGTGAGAAGAAAGAGTTGCTGACCTCGCACTTTGCAATACCAGTGATCTTAATTAACCACCAACAGTCGTCAAGAATGCATGCCGTTGAAGCATACATCGATAGGTCAGCAGTTGGAAATTATATTGATCAAGAACTGGCAGCAGAGATGGGGCTTCCTTTGTGTTCTAAGCCAACTATGGACAAGGTAACCACTGTGGATGGGACAGAAATCGCTTCCGGACCAGTAACCCAGTGCACAGCCAGGGTAACCTTGCTGTGCCAGGACGGACATCGGGAGTCTATTTCATTCGATCTCATCAAGGCACCTCAGTTCAGGCTAATACTAGGGATGCCATGGTTGGTTGCTGACAACCCTTTGATAGACTGGCGGGCACAAAAATTAACCTTCCCCGGTGACTGCTCCCCTGCCTGCTATTACCAAGAGGAGAAACCCGACGTCTGTATCCCCATGACTCCCGGAGCGACAGTATCAACCCTGGGAGCAACTAATACCTTTCCAAGTGAATACCATGATTTCCAGGATGTTTTCCGAAAGGACCAAGCCAATATATTGTCGCTGCACAGGCCCTATGACTGTCAGATTCACCTTGTTTCTGGTGCACAAATCCCTTGCGGCAGGATCTACGCTCTCACAGAACCAGAAAACCTTCATTTCAAATCCTATTTAGACCAGTACCTTGC
The DNA here is from genome assembly GCF_040938575.1 of Ambystoma mexicanum. NCBI lineage: Eukaryota > Metazoa > Chordata > Amphibia > Caudata > Ambystomatidae > Ambystoma > Ambystoma mexicanum. The sequence goes on from NC_090934.1 coordinate 1,285,960,801, forward strand.
AAACGTATTTATCCGTCCTTCGAAGTCCCCCGCAGCCAGTCCTTTGTTCTTCGTACCGAAAAAGGAAGGAGACTTGAGAACCTGTATTGACTACCGCGCATTGAACCAGATCACCGTGAAGAACCGCTACCCCTTGCCACTTATCCCTGAGATGCTAGACCAAGTAAAAGATGCCCAGATTTATACCAAATTGGACCTTCGAGGAGCGTACCACCTGGTCCGAGTCAGAAAAGGAGATGAATGGAAAACCACCTTCCGTACTAAGTACGGCTTGTTAGAATATCAAGTCATGCCCTTCGGTTTATGCAACGCTCCTACGGCATTCCAGTATTTCATGAATGACGTCTTAAGGGAGTTAATTGATGTGTGCGCCTTAGTGTACATAGACGACATCTTAGTATACTCAGCCTCGGAACAAGATCATGACAAGCACGTTTGTTCAGTCCTCACCAAGCTCTGTCAACATCGCTTGTTTGCAAAGCTTGAAAAATGCTTTTTTCACATCAACGAAGTAGAATTTCTTGGTTGTATCCTTACTCCAGGAGGCATCAGAATGGATGTACACAAGGTAGATGCCATTCTGAAATGGCCTTCACTGACGTCTCTGAAAGGTGTACAAAGCATGCTGGGCTTTGAGAACTTCAACCGCTGGTTCATCCCAGACTTCTCTTCGGATGTGCACCCAATCACAGTACTATTACGAAAAAACAATAAAAAGTTTGCTTGGACCGAAGAAGCAGAAGAAGCCTTTCAGGAACTTAAACGAAGGTTTACCTCCGCTCCAATCCTGCAACATCCTCGTCCAGACCTCCCTTATGTCGTTGAAACTGATGGGTCCTGTCTCACAATGGGGGCTATCCTTTCACAGAGAGACCCGGAAACTGGCCAGCTACATCCTGTGGCTGTCTGGTTGAAAAAGTTCTCACCTCCTGAGATTAATTATGCCATCACCGACAAGGAACTCCTGGCTATCAATTCTGCCTTTAAAGCCTGGAGGCACTACCTTCTGGGGGCCAGACACACCATGACAGTCATCACTGACCACCGAAACCTGCAATATCTCAAAACAGCCAAGGCCCAGTCCTCGTGCCAATTATGGTGGGCCCTTTTCTTCGCCAAATATGATTATGTAATCACATGTCGACCAGGAGTCAGAAACGGAAAGGCAGATGCCTTATCTCGCATGGGCATAGATGAAATAGTATATACAACTCCAGACCGAGTACCTATTATACCTGAAGACAAACTCTTGGGTTTCACAACAGCCTTAACACAAGCAGAACTACGAAAAGAAATCCAACGGACAATGAATCCTGATGCCTACCTCGCATGGCAAACTCAAGGAGAACAATATACCATCAAGGACCATCTACCCTTTTTTAGGGATCGCCTATATGTACCCAAGAAGGAATTACAACAGCATATTATTTTAAACTATCCAGATTCACTGATCGATGGGCATCCTGGAATCGCCATAACCCTAGCTAAGGTGAAAGAGAACTTTTGGTGGCCAATCTGCCGTAAGGACATCATTCAGTATATTCAGTCCTCCGGTGTCTGCGCACAAAATAAATCACAGAAACAAAAACCATCTGGTCTCTTACAACTGTTGGACATTCCTCCATTTCCATGGCACACTCTTTCCCTTGACTTCATCACTGATCTACCTCCAAGCCAAGGGTTCAACACCATCTTTGTAATTGTGGACATATTCTCGAAGATGGCCCATTTTATTCCTCTCAAAGCCCTCCCAGACGTAGCCATTTTAGCAAAAGTGTTCCTGGAGGGCGTGGTTAAGCTACATGGCTTCCCTTCGGTTCTGGTCTCTGATCGAGGCAGCCAGTTTGTTTCAAACTTCTGGAAAAAACGGACGGCCAAACCAAGAGAACCAATCAGGCACTCAAGCAATATTTACGGTGCATGCTGCACCACGAACAAAGGAATTGGAAAGACCTACTATGGATAGCCGAATATGCATATAACAATTCTTTGCATTCAAGCACGGGACAAACGCCCTTCTATACCCTTTATGGCAGATATCCACGTACCTCTGAACTAGACCTTCCAGCCAGCTTGGAAATGCCAGCGATAAAGACTCTACACACAACCATTACTCAGGCTTTGAAAATGGCAAAGGAACACCTTATTCATGTCAAAGAAAAACAAAAGAGATTCGCCGACCAACACCGGAAAAAGGCCCCTGATTATCAAGTAGGAGACTATTGGTTAGCCGCTAAATTCATACCCATCAAGGGAACACGGACCTTTCATCCCAGTTTCTTAGGACCCTATACCATTAAGGCAATTATCAACCCAGCAGCCGTGAAACTGGATTTACCACCTAATCTACACATCCACCCGGTATTCCATGTGTCCCTCCTGAAACCAATGCAACCCGGCACACGGATTGGGACACCACCTAAGCCCATACTTGTTGACGGAGAACCAGAATTCGAAGTCAAAGATATCTTGGACTCTAAATACTCTAGGACTAAGCTATATTATCTCGTCGATTGGAAAGAATTTGGACTACAAGATAGATCCTGGGAGCCCTGTGAGAATATCCACGCACCATGTCTAATCAGGAAATTCCATCGGAACTTCCCAACCAAATCTGGGCCAGACAGAAGGAACACCATGGGAGGGGCCTTAGGGGGGAGTGCTGTCACGACCCTCGCCCAAAACCCCCTCTGGCAAACCCATTGGCAAGGTGGAGTCAGGACTCTGGCCTCTAGAGCCTGGCATCCTCCTCAAAAGCCCTCATGGGGCCAGTCCTAACGCCTATGGCGCCAGGCTCATACACCATGAAAAACAATGTGCTTGGGAACTACTTTATTGTATTGTCAGCCAACATGGAGGCATCCACATAGCTTGGTTCCTAAGAACCAAGCTATGCAGTCTAGTGTTTTGGGTGTGGTAGCCTAGGGACTACTTTACCTGGACTATTTTGTTGGGGCTATTTAAACCACACCCGAGCAAGACAACACGCTCACCGTGTCCAGCTATTCCCTCAAACCTCGGAGAAACAGAACCTGCAAGGAGACAAAAGGAACATCATTAGCAGCAGCATCTTACCTGCAGTCTTCATCTTTAAACACTTGCAGCTACTGAGAACAGCTTCCTCGAATCTGCATGCCTCCCGGACAGAACGACCTGAAAGAGGAAGATCGAGGCAGTATTAAAGAAAGCAGTAGAGACATTTACAAATTACGAACTGCTCAAAAGGCTTACCTGGCTGGTCGCCTCTCGGCTGGCACCACTCCGGACATTCCACTCGCGCTGAAGAACACTGCAACCTACAAGGAAGGAAAACACAGGTTAGCAAAGGCAAGACTTTGCAGCGCTGCACATAGCGCTCTTAATGCGCCATCATTTACCAGCTGGGCTCAACCAAGCCAGTTCGCCGCGCTGGAGCTCCGCATCCCTAAGGGAGAAAAAAGGGCCATTTTAAACAAAGAAAGGCATGCAGGATAGCAACAAAACTAAATAACAGCAATAAGACCTACCTGAACAATATCAAACGGGTCGGCGTCAGTGAAGTAACTGGACCACACTCGCCCATGAAAGACAACGAGCCCCTGCAAAGAAGGCAGGACGGAGAGCACGCCTAATTCTACCACAAGGTGAGGAGAGGGCGCCAGAGGGACTGAAATCATACGGGGGTGGAGGGAGGATACTTACCCCAGTCGGTCAGTCTTGAACACAGTCCTCCTGTATTTTCAGGCAGAACCTTCCCTGCAGACCACATCAGGGTAAAGCTGAGAAGCATACCAGCGAGTAACCCGGCTGGGTTGCGTCCCTGTGGATACCAGGTGAGCGTAACACGGGGAGGCTGTACCAGAGGGAGTCATCCGCTCGACACAGATGAGGACACCCCAAAAATGGGCGTGATGAGGAACTGACCCTGAGTGAGCAAGAGAGGGATAACCAAACATGAGACGGATGAAATACCCGAGATGGAGTATAATGAATAGCTTGACACGGACCCATAGGGGCTTGCTGGGAATGCATATGGTCCATGAATTAACACTCATGTCCACTGTGAGCCTATGCATTCTGCACACTCCAAGTGAGACACTCTGCATCAAGGACAAACGATGTACCACACAGGTCTGGCAGAGTTGCAGAGGGAAGTGTGTATATCCACAGATATTGGATACAGGCCGTTGCAGTATTCCAACATGTGAATCACCAGTACCATGGAGACAGTGATCTGCTGGGGAATAGGGAGGCAAGGAAGCATGCCCCTGAGGAGGACCAGCTTGCAGGCTGACCTCACAGAGACGTCAGTCATGTGACGACATGGGCCGAGTGTTGAGTGGAAGATCATCACAGGCTATCCACAATCATGTCTGGGAGTAAGAACATGGACTAGAGATGCTGCCGAGTGATTGGCATGTAAGGAGGGTGCAGGTGTGGTTATCAGGATTGCCTCTGTGTGCAGCACATGGCCTGTATGCAGACTGCATCACAACAAGCACGTATCAGTCAAGCATCACATGGGTCACACATGGCAGTCATGGCTACATCGCCTGAACTGGCAGTCAATCACAACACATCACCCAAGCAAAATACGCATGACCTGGACACACACGCATCAACACTCACCGGACATTGCATCATAATCCAGCATATCTCCCACTCCTTGGATCTGACCCTCATCGATGAACCCTGCAGCGATCTCCTCATGCGTATTGAGTTCATCGTCCACTGGTGCCGGCCCACTGCCAGTCACCATAGTAGAGGTGTAATTAGAAGCCCACTTGTTTTTTGCTCAGCGTCAGAGGTCATGCCAAAGCTTATAGCAATTATCAGCTGTGCGCTTCTCAAATCCCATTGCTCTGACACATTCCGCAATGCACTGCCAGTGGGCCTTACGCTGGGCAGGCGTAGTGTTGCACCCTGCTGTCACCAGCATCTCGCAGCCGTGTCCCGACACGTAGCCCACAAGTGCGTCCAGTTCCACTTCATTGAAACTCTTCTTCCTTGACGTGCCGGAGGCCTGAGCCGGGTCTGGAGTGCCAGCCTCTTGCACAGAAACACGCTTCCTCCTCTTGATCGGTGGTGCAGACCCGGAGTGGCTTCTGCCTCTCAGGTCAGTAGGGGCAGGAGCGCAGGTGGACTGGGCAATGGCAAGACAAGGGAAGGTCTGACTGGAGGCATTGGGTGCTGGGTGCTGTTGCCAACATCCAGCGCCAAGATTGCCTCGTCCCAAGGGCCGTGACCAACACATTCCTGGCTGGCTGACTCACAGCCGGGCTGGTGTCGGCTGCATCTGCCCCTGCCGCTTCCACCACCTGGCTGCTCGGGGCAGCAGATGTCACCACTGCCCAGATACACGTGGCTTGGTCACAGCAACCTTACCCACATGTGCCTTTGCCTTCCCGACCTGGAAATCTTCCAGGGAGTCATCCTGTGCCAATGCAGCCTGTGCTGGCTGACCCTGAGCCTGGGTGGTGATAGCCGCAGCTGCACCTGCAGCTTCCACAACCTGGGGGCCCGTGACAGCAGATGACATTGCCTGTCGGGTCAGACGGGGGCTGGGGATGACTGCAGCAGCTGCATCTCCCTGACCTGCTGGGGGGGTTGGCATAGTTGTCCCAGCATGTGCCTGGACACCCTGTCCTCGTGTGCCACCCTGCCCACAACCCCCACTGTGGCCACTTGGGCCTCCCTGGCCACCCTGGCCACGTGCCCCACCAATGCCACCTCTGGGAGGTCGCCCAGCTTTGCCGCACTTACCACTTGGTGGCCTCCCAACCATGGCACTGATGGACTAGTGCGAATGGGAGGTGCACACAACAATTGTCCTTGGCAATTGTGGTGCAGGGGGCAGGGTACGTGATGGTAAACGTACCCCTGTGCTCCTGCGAGGCTGGCTGTGACCCCTGGGGAAAAATGACGTGTCACGCAACACTCAGGCATCCCAAAAACAAACCAAAACAAAATGTGCACACAACCCCTCGGTGGCCCACGTGCGTGGAATAAACGTCCCGCAGTAGGCTATGGCACCCAGGAACACAAACAATGAGTATGTGAGGAACACGCAGGCTACTCTGACCTCGAAAATGTGGTACGTGACACACAGGGGGAACCACAGTGGGAAAAAAGTGTGCGCGACTCACTGTCTGCCTTGAATGAAAAAGTAAAACACACCGCGCCAAAACAAGAAGTACGAACTGTAATCGTAGTGAAGATATCGATATCGCGTGTGAACCCACAAGAAGAAGAATCACACGTGTCCGTCCTCACGAAAAGCACGTACAGCGAACTGGTGTCCTACGTGGACCTTTAACCCGTACCGAAGGCAACACCTGCGCGCGTCACTGCGCTTACGTGCTAAGGGCCTTTCCTGGAATACCACACTAATGCGCTGTTTTTGCACGTGCAGAGTCACTCTGCATCAAGCTGGCCATGCAACAACACACAGAAGACCACGCTCCTGCCCACAAGGTCATTTACTTGCCCCCAACACCCCGAGCTGCCTTTTACGAGCCATCTGCTGCTGCCAGCCCACTCAGTGTGCCTGCTGCCTACCACAAGGTACCCCCGTCACAATAGCCTGCAGGCAGCCCATCACCCGTGACCATACCCCGCAGGCAGCCCACACCACAGGGGACCCCCTACACCCGTCTCCATACCCTGCATGCAGCCCATCACCCGTGACCATACCCCACAGGCAGCCCACACCACAAGGGACCCCCCAACACCCATGACCATGCCCAGCAGGCAGCCCACATCACAGGGGACCCCTCAACACCCATGAACATATCCTGCTGGCAGCCCATCACTCGTGTCCATACCCCACAGGCAGCCCACACCACAGGGGACCCCCCCTACCCCTGTCACCACACGCACAGCCCTTTCCACGCGATATGGCTGGCGCAAGCTTTATGTGATTTTGCGGGGGTACGCAAGGCCCTTTTCACGCGATTTGACAGGCACGAACGGGGCACGTGATTTTGCGGGGGTATGCAAGCCCCTTTTCACGAGATTTGACTGGCGCAAGTGGGGTATGGGATTTCACGGGTGTACACAAGGCCATTTTCCTGCGACTTCACTGCCGCAAGCGGGGTATGGGATTTCGTGGGTGTACACAAGGCCATTTTCATGCGATTTAACTGCCGTGAGAGGTGTACACTCTGATTTTTCATGCAATTACAGCGCTGTTTTGCGCTGTGCCTGGCGCACGCGTGGCGCATGCTCCCTCTCTGTGCAAGGCGCTTGCACTGCTTCTGCACTAGATTCCATGAATTGTGCCCTTTATCTTTTGCGACTCACTGGAGGACCTGAGGCTGCAGTATTTGCTTCCACTGTTTAAGAAGGCAGGAATTCGAAGAGTAGCGGAAGCATTATTGTTATGCGAAGTGACCACTGATTTGAATAATATTTTCTTTGTGGCAAAGTTTATCTATGGGTCCTGGGCCAGTAGGAATCATTCGATTGGACTTTGACTTGATGCTAATGCATGGTCTTCCTCTTTTTTACGGTGTTGCTTGGTATTGTATTTTATCAATATTGTGACTGATGAATTGTATGGCTCTGACCGATCTTAATTGCAACACGTATGTATTTTATTTATTGTATTGTGTTTTACATGCTGCATGCTAAATACTATTCTATGACAAGACTGGGGGCAAGCATTATGCTTCAACTTCTTTTATTACTACTCCTCAGCAGTTGCAACAACTAAAAACAAAAACACTGTAAAATGTCCAAGGTGACTTTTCCATCTTTAAACTACAATCCCCATAGTCTCTGTAGTCCATATCTCTCCATGCTCAGCTATGACCACATCCTGTCCCTGAGCTCCTCCTCTTCTTTTACTGCTCTTCAAGCAGATAAGTACTATTTCTCTATCCTCCTTATATATTGCCATAAGTGAAATTGTCTAGCAGATGCAGATGTATACTTAATGTATAGCATATGTAGAAAGCATACATGTTGCCAAGATTATAGATCGTAGCACGTAGGATTGCAATTAAGAGTTTACATGACTAACTTGGTAAACAGAGATCGTGCGTAGTATATCTCAAGCATACGGTTTTGCGTTACTTTCTTTTGTTAAATACCGTATCACTCTACTGTTGAAACTGGCTCTGCACCGCACCCGGCCGTGCCGCATGACCGGCACACCAAGGGTTTGCCTGGCGCGTGCCGTGCCCTCCGAACCCTCGGTGAGGGAGAGGAAACGTCCGAGCACTCCGGCCCCCACCTTCGTGTAGGCGGGGCCAGATCACAGGGCACGGAGCTTCCGTGTCACATTTCTACTGCGACGCAGAGCTAGTGAGAAGCCTGAACCAGCACTCACTCTCTTCCCGTTACAGAGAGTAGCACAGACCGTGAGAGTCCCACGTGCCATCACAAACTTTATCATTAATATAGGCATAACAAAGCCCGCAGCTTGTGAAATGCTGCAACAAAGCAGTAAGCAAGCACTGCGAGCTCAAGAGCAGAGAAGCTCTTCTGTCCACACAGCCAGAGAGGAAACAGACCCTCAGGAATCACGAGGCCCCATCTGAGGGCATTTTTTATATATTGCCCATCACAGGGACTAAAAAACAAGATTAAGTCCGGTGCAGCCACAAAAATAAAAATAAAAAATAAATAAAAAAGAAGGAACTTTTAAAAGTGATTACTGATCACAGAGTGGCTCTTTAAGTCCATCATTTGGAGCATCTGACTTGAGAAGTGGGCATGCTCAGACACCTGTATCAGGTACTCAGGCCCACAGCAGCCTCCCAAAATGTCGGAATTCGAATGGATTGAAGAGGAGCAGTCATTAGACTTAGCTGCCAGCTTCAAGGAGGTGCTAGGAAATTCTCTAGTCGATGCTGTGGCTCTAGGGGTAAGACCCCTGCAAGAGAGAGTGGAGACCCTAGAGGCAATGTTAACCAGCCCAAGGATAGCACCATAGGGACAGAGCGCACGCCCTCCGAACCATCGGAAACAGGGTCTAAGGGGAGTACTCAGGCCCGGAAGAGGAAAGCCTCTCATGGCAGATGGGGCGAAAGAAAAGGCCCCGGAGGTTGCCGACGCCTTTGCAAAGCTCAGAGAAGCATACTTGCAGCGTCAGGCAGTGCCATGCCTCACAACCCCCACTCCAGGGGAAGACATTGGTGGAGGAGATGACCCAGGCTTGGAAGAAGAGCCAACAGATGGTGACCTGTCCTCCCACGACGAGGAAGAGACTGTTGAGGAGGAGGAGGTCAAGCCCAGCGGGGGAAAGAGAACCTGCATGGAGAAACACCTGGAGGAGGACCAAGAGGACATGTTCGACCCAGACAGCATACGCTTACTGGGAAATGCCAACTATGCCATCATCTCAGAGAGAAGGAAGGGCTTGCTGCTGAAAATTGATCCCAAGCTCAGCGACCTCGCTTCGTATGAAGCAGGGGAAGGGGCCCAAGGCCTCCTTTTTGTCTAGACCTTTGGGAAAGAGATGGGCGGCTTTGTTGGTACATATAGTTCCTTGGAGAAAGCCCAGGCTTCCATCTGAAAAACCTTCCCGAATAGAGTTTTTGCCGGGACCGATGGCTCCAGGGGTCGTGCGGCTGGTCGAAATCAGGGAGGCAGAAGACCCCCGAATCCCAGGGCACACTACTGGGAGAACAGACAACAAGATTCCTTCTTCCCAGCCAGGGGATGCTTCCCTAGAGGACGCAGAGGAAGAGGAAACAGCCGAGGTCAAGGATTCACCCAAGGTGAGAACGGGTCATTACCCTCCAGTGGGAGAGACGACTGGTATGTTTTGGGGAAACTGGCGCAAACTTTCAAGTGATGCTTGGATATTGCAAACCGTGAGGGGTCTGCATATAGAATTTATAGAGCCTCCAGTACAAGTGCGCAGGCCACATCAGCAGCACCTAGCACGCGCAGAGCAGAACGGGTTAGATCATGAGCTGGCACAGCTCGCGCAAAAGAACGCCATAGAGAGATGCCCGGGGACACTCAGTTTCGTGAGCAACATGTTCCTAGTACACCGGAAAGAGAAGCTCTGACCTGTGATAAACCTGAAAGAACTGAACGGCTGGGTAGTCTACCACCATGACCATCAAAATGGAGGGCATTCACCAGCACCTAGACTCCCTCAAGGAAGGAGACTGGCTGACGAGGCTGGACCTGATAGACGCTTACCTGACGGTCCCAGTGTCGGAAGAATACAGGACTTTGCTGGCTTTTCATTGGAAGAAGCAGTATTGGCGATTCAAGACGATGCCCTACGGTCTTGCATCAGCACCCTGGGCCTTTACCAAGCTGATGAAACCAGTGGCAGCAGCAATACGGGAAAAGGGCATAAGACTGATCATATACCTAGACGACCTACAGCTGCTAGTCGGAGACAGGGAGACACTGGTTTACCAGACAAACTGGGTGCAGGATCTGCTCTTGTCTCTGGGATTTCTGGTGAACATGGAGAAATCGGACACCACTCCAGCACAGAGACTAGATTTCCTAGGATTTATTCTAGATATCAAGAAGGCCACGCTAGAGCTCCCGGCTCGGAAGATACTGGACATCACAAGAGAAATCTGAGGATGCCTGCAGAAGCAGGTGGTTTCTCTCAGAGTACTGCCAAGGATCGTGGGTCTGTTGGCGGCCTCCATTCAAGCCATATTTCCAGGGCCTTTACACTATCGAGCGCTGCAGAGGCTGAAGATCAGACACTTGCAGCAAGGCTTGAGATATCATCAATTAGTGCCTTTGGATCAGGAATCAATCACAGAACTGGAATGGTGGTTGAATAATATAGACGTCTGGATGGGCGGTCCATTTTCGGAGATCAACCAAACCTATTCATAGAGTCAAACGCCAGCCGTCTAGGCTTGGGAGCCCGATGCGGAGACCTGCAGACAGGGGGAAGATGAGCGAAGAGGAGCTTCATCTCCACATAAAATTTCTGGAGCTGTTAGCACGGTCCTTTGCAATCAAGACCTTCATGGAGGGGAGGTTGAAATTGTGCGTACTGCTGAAAATGGACAACATCTCAGCAGTCCGCTACATAAACCATCTAGGAGGGACAAAGTCCAAGATGCTGGCTGAGGTAGCAAAGGATTTTTGGCACTTTTGCCTTCAGTCGGAGACGTCAGTGACAGCGGATAATCTGCCCGGAGCGCTGAACATAGTAGCCGACTGGAATTCACGTTACCTCATGGACTCTAGTGATTGGAGGCTGGATCCCACAGTGTTTCAGATACTGGATCAGAGATGGGGTCCATTGCACATAGACCTTTTTGCATCCCGCCTCAACGCACAGACAGCTTAGTATTTCAGCTGGAGTCTAGATCCGGGTGCGCGAGGGACGTACGCGTTCCTGCTAGGATGGGCAGGCGGTCCGCACTATGCGTTTCCCCCATTCATGATGCTGGACAGAGTTCTAGCAGAGTGTCGGAAGAAGAGAACAGAGCTACTATTAGTCGCACCACTGTGGAAATCACAAGTTGGGTTCCCGACTCTAATGGAGCTGGCAGTAGACCTACCTAGAGTTCTGCCGGAAGGAGACCAACTGCTCACGGACCCAGCTGGGTCGTATCATCCTATGAGAGGGAGAGGGACACTCCCGCTCATCGCCTGCAGGTGCAGGATATCAAGAAACATTGGGCGCTGCCAGGCATTTCGACACAGGCTGCAGAGCTTATCGCGGAATCCTGGGAACCTTCCACTAGAAGAAGCTACGACGCGGCTTCGGCCAAGTGGTCTAGCGAGTGCAAAGGGAGAGGTGTTCATCCCATTTCAGTCCCTGTAGTAGTTATCCTAAACTTCCTGGCACAGTTGTTACAAGACGGGAGAGCTTTCCACACTATAGGAGTATACAGGTCGGCAATCTCAGCGGCATTTGCCCGGTCGAAGGAGTGCTGGCAGGGGAACATCCCGCGGTAGTGAGACTCATTCGAGGAGCCAGATTTAAAATGCCTCCAGAACCCCGGTATAATACAGTCTGGGACATGACAGGGGTTCGCCGCCTGCTGGAGGACTGGCCTTCAGACAGGTATTTATCTCTTTAGCAGCTATCAGGCAAGCTGGCAATGGTACTATGCCTAGTTTCTTGTAAGCGCGTATCAGATGTCAAAGCGCTAGAGGTAAATCGGAGATCTTTTGGCCCAGAAGGGGTCACTTTCTCAGTAGTCAGGAGAACTAAGACAGGGACCTCATCGGTCCACTATCCGTATTTCCCGCATAAGACCAAGTGGTGTGTAGCCAGCTGCATCAATGAGTATGAAAGCAGGACGGCAGAGAGTAGAGCAGTTATAGCTCGTAGAAAGCCTTTTCACGCCGTATCTACAGCCACCATTGCTAGATGGGTTAAAGAAATTAAGCAAGCAGCGGGATTGATTTAAGGAGATACGGAGCACACTCGGTGCGTGGGACGATGGCATCATTAGGAGAGATTATGCTAGCAGCAGATTGGGCTAGTGATCATACCTTTAAAGAATTTTACTTTAAGCCAACCGAGAGTCTAGCAGTCACTGTGTTGGGGAAGCTTTGAACAAGCATAATGCTCGCCTCCAGTCTTGTCATAGAATGAAGATTAACCCTGCTAACTGCGCAGGGAGTATTAATTCTATTAAAGACTAGGAGGCGAGCATTAATTTCCCTCCCATTCATGTATAGTTGATGATAATGTTTTGTATAATAAAGTCAATACATGAACGCCACCCTGATTCTTCTGCTTGTATCACTCTTAGGAGAGGAACAGAAGAACAATTTAACAGAGAGACTAGTAGCAGGAGTCGATTGAAGTCGAGAAGGATCAATGTTTCAGTTTGGAGTGGTTTAAGTCTTCTCTCTATTGACAGGACATCATGTGGAGTTTGCGAGTGACAGTTCAGAGCATGTAAAAGAGAGGAGGAGCTCAGGGACAGGATGTGGCCATAGCTGAGCATGGAGAGATATGGACTACAGAAACTATGGGGATTGTAGTTTAAAGAAGGAAAAGTCATTTTGGAAATTTTACAGTGTTTTTGTTATTAGTTGTTGAAACTGCTGAGGAGTAGTAATAAAAGAAGTTGAAGCATAATGCTCGCCTCCTAGTCTTTAATAGAATTAATACTCCCTGCGCAGTTAGCAGGGTTAATCTTCATTCTGATGAATAAAGCTTTAACGAACCATTCTGAGCTCTCAAAATCTGTTTTCCTCGAACCTAGAAAAGAGCTCTGATCATTTTACCCTACTTCCAGGAAGTACTTCCACCAATTAGCTCTATTCATCTTTTTGCCAACAAAGTGGTGGCCTTTTTTCGCAAGCAATTCAGACGCTATAACCAAATAGAGTTTTGAAACATAATTGGAGGAAAACAACAATCATCGGAAATGGTGCCAAATCCATTCACCCAAAAGCAATGAAGTGTTAATACATTCCCCACTGAACAGTACCCAGTTGGGAGGGAGTATAGAGTACCATTTTCCAGCTTGGCAAAACATTACGAAAGATATTTGGGTGCTTAATAGTGTACAGAATTGCTACACTCTAAAGATGTGCCACCGTCCTACTTTTTGTTCTCACACAGAGGTTCCAACAACACCTCCTGCACCTGGAGCTGAAGCCTCATCACGAGTTGAGCGGTATCCCCGGAGGTATTACCGCCGAGGCTATTGGCGGTAACGCCAAACCCCCTGGCACTATTAGCGCCAGATCATAGGTTTGGTGGAACAGTAAGTCCCCATTCCCCATTGGGCCCATTCGGGAATTCCCCATTCACTATTGGGCCCAATGGGGAATTTTCTGCGCTATTACTGCCAGCGGTATTAGCGCGGCAGTAATAGCACTGGAAATTGTCAAAATCGCAGCAGATTTGCCCCCAGCTCAGAGCTGGGGGTAAATCCTGCCAAACCCGTGATTTGGCGAATCTTTAAATGCACGATAATAGCGTTACAGCTGCATTTAAGGGTTACCGCCAAATTCGTGATGAGGTAGTATGTGTACAAAATTGAGTCAATCGAATGAGGTTTAAGATTCCAAAAAGGAAAAAGGACTCTACTCCAGATATTTTCTGGACTAGAAAATAGGAGCGGAGAAGATGTTACTGATAATGGATGAAAGTAGCAACCAAATACATGAAAAAGGGTATATTTAAAATACTGTCCCTCCTACAAATATTACCCCTTTTGTTAAAGGAAGATTGATTATGTGCTATGGATCTTCATGATGCTTACTTCTGGATACAAATAGCACGGAAGCATTGACAATTCCTCAGGTTTACAGTTAACAGCAATCAGTTTCAAGACACAACGCAACCATTTAGCTGAATGTCTGCCCCAAGGCAGTGGTGTGCACACAATTTAGAAAAATCCAGAAGATGTTTGTATATTCTTCCAAAGCAACTGTAATCATGAAACCAGTTGAGCTCAAAAAGCTTCTTGCGATCTCCAGTCCTTGGACACACGCTGTACGAACTGGGTCCACATATTAATAAAAAGAAGTCGCTTCCGTCACCTATAAAGAAAATTCATTTTCTGTGGTCAACCCTGAAAACCATAAGTGCAAATGTGGTCACTTCGGAGAAAAAATCTCCGGTCTGGCAAGCTAAAATGTCAACACCGGATGATAACGCCATCATCAAAGGTCAGCCAAATGCCCTAATTGATGAAAACAATGGCTTCATCAATTTTCATTGCCTTGCAGGCAGGAATCTCTAGGCGCACAGTGATCTCAGAAAATGGAGACCTGGGAAGAATGTTTTACTCTGACACAGAAGGCCCTATATTTTCAGATCTGCACATATCAACATTGCAACAAGTCAACCTTACCCTGATCCCCCTATTTCCCCCTACTCCTATGCTAGTCCCCTAACCCACCTCTTGCACATCATGAAGCCCCAAGAAACAGAGAATAGAGCACAAGGGGAGCAATTCAAGAGTAACATAACATTACAGGGCATATTAACGCGTTTCACTCACTTGTGGTACTCTGGACATCCCAAGCAACTTCAGTGATTGATAGCAACAGGGGAGGAAATTAACGTTGGTTCTACTGCGATAAATCTGCTATACTGCAATCTCATGTGCACTCACTGGCTAGTATGGCTACATATCTGCCTGTCCAATCAATTTGTATGCGACAGAGGGAGAGCCAATTCAACAATAACCTAATTCTAGGTGATGGTTTCAGTGGCCTCTAACAGGAGAGCAATATGGGAAACTATTTTGTTCCTAAATAATTTCACTTGCTTCATTGTAGGGAAGATTTTCTTTTTTAAAGAACTTATTCACTTCTAAGTACTCCACTTGTTGTGGTTAAGGCACAGTGAGATAAAATTGTGCCCAGGATCACCCACTTTCGTTAAAGATTGAAGCCAGGATTTTAGCCCACTGTGCAATTTAGGCACTTGACTACATACTTTGAGCTTTACTTGATAAAAAATAAGTTTGGCTTACACAGACTGTAATAATACTGTCTTATAACGATTATTTACAAAATACACAAATCACATACTAAAGAAACATGGCAATATATAAATCTGTATAGATATACGTTAAGGCAAACTAATATCTTTGTGACTTTTTTACACATTCTGAGTGGAAAATGACAAGTCCCAGAATGCAATATAATGCAAATTCTAGTTTTTCCTGTGTCACACCACCATCATTTTTGCACTTTTTGTAGTAAGGTCACCTGAGTATAGTGATTTAATTTGTCTCAACTTCCAGCTTGCTGTAACACGTATGGTTAAGAGCATTTGACTATCCACATTTGGACCTCATTACAAGTATGGCGGTGTGGGAGAAAACGGTGGGAAAGCAGTACTGCTGAATTACCACACCACCATACTACAGGTTTGACAGTGAGCTGGAGGTTTTTGTTCCAGCAAAAAGCTCGAGGTAAATTTGCCACCTTACCGCTAAAAATTGGCAAAATCCCTATGGACTACAAATAATTGGCACTTACACAAGCTATCACTACATGCAATCCATCAGTAAATCTGCCGGACCAAGTGGCGGTAACACTAATTCTGTTTGGCCGTATTCCAGCGGATTTACCACCAGAATACTGCTAAACTTCTAATGAGGCTCACACTCTTTTTTGCATGTCAATATAGAAGACATTATGGTTATAAATTGATCTTTAAAAGGAGCTTTATTGTGTTACTCAATTAAATTACCATGGTGGTAAGACAGATCTTTTAGGCAACTGGAGTGGTGGGGGGTCTTTTACTTGGAAATAACCATCAAGCTTCCAATAGACTACACACTCATGCCTGAGATAGGTGCTGCTAACAAAAGAAATGTTTACATCAGTAAGGCCATTGTTAAGGTGCCTTTTGGCATATGCATTTTGTCCCACCCATGGCACCTGTACAGGTCAGGTGATCCCACCAGCAATTAACCAAATTGAAAGGAATAGCCGCGGCCATTAAAATAAATTGCTGCACGTTAACAGGGCATTGAACTAAACAAAGACAAGTGTCAAAACTGTTGCCCAGGATGCCAGAGAGAGAGAGAGAGAGACCTCGGCTAGGACATTTTCTCCAGCCACACGTACTTCATGTCGAGCCAGCAGCTGAGAAAAATGTGCCCACCTGCTCTAAAATGTCCTGGTGTTCAGCTCTGTAGCGCCCTATGGTGCGGCAGCTTGCCCCCCTACCCTTGTGGTCGGTCCTCTACTGAGTACACTGCAACAATATGCAATTCTGTATTGTTTGCTCCCTAGAAGTTGTGAATAGATGAGACTGGAGTGAAGGTCTCATAGGAGGTGCTGTGTTGGGAAAAAGAAAAATTGCACCCTCCATTTATGTACTACTGTCTTTCGCTTGTTGAAGTAAGCTTTAACAGGCTTCCATGATAGAAATGTATCTGAAACAGTCTGCTGTATGTTGCAAAGTTTACACGGTAAGGTATGAGAACCTCACTGATTGCCTGCATACCCTATTATGAGAAGCATGTAATACAAGTTGATACCACCTGAAGCATTGGATACTATTGCCTTTGTAAGATGTATGAACCATACTCTTCCATAGAACTCCTGAGTAAATTGACAGTATAAAAACCATGCAAACCCAGGAAGGGTGGGGTGTGGAGGTTGGTGTGCCGTATGAAGAATAATTGTTGGTCTTGTGCCTTGTCCTGTGAATTGTTTGTATGCTGGTTTGCTGACTGCCATTAAAGACACTTAGCAACCTATCGGAAGAGTAGATTATTGGATCTGTGGTTAATTTGCCACAACACAAGCATTCTGGCACAAGGTGGGGGACATGAGTTGGGGCCGTCTCTCCTGCACAATTAATCTCAGGGGTAGGAGCTGCCCTGGATGGCTCCCTGGTAGGCCTCTCATCTCCGGCTGAAAGGGGTTCCTGTTCCCTGTTACAAGGCCTAGTTACTGGTCTTGTCATACTGGTCTTGTCATATCAGTTATCCTTAATTTAGTTCATTTGGTAATGTCATGTGCATCTATCTAAGAGTTTTCACCTCTCTTTCATTGGTTTCCCACTTTTGTTGAAAAAAAAACTCTAAGCCTCTTCCTCTTTTCCAGCACGGTATTGGAAACAGTCTCTAATGATAAGATATGGCATTTATAACGCCCCTATAAGGGTTTCAAGGCGCAACGAGACAAGGGAAGGGGAACAGAGGGAAGACAGACAACGATCTTGCTAGGCCAGGTGACATTGAGATCGCGCAAGTGCAGGGGAGGGGGTAGTTGCTGGTTCTCTGGCATGTTGTGGGTTTGAAAGATGTTTTTTCTTCTTCATGGCGAGTTATTTGCTTTTTTGGATTGATGGACAATGTTTGGTTGTGGCGTCGGTTCAGAGTCCATATTAGTTGTAGTGTTTCGAGTTTTCTGCTCGTTTGGTTCCAGTAAAGTATGTCTGGGTTGCTCCCAGGTGCTGTCTGGGAGTTGTGCCCCTGAAATGGAAAAAAAGAGAACACTCGCCATAAAAAATGCCGGGAGCTATTTTGCGACAGAGGGCTGCAACAGTATCCACATGCATGGCACATGAGAGAATCTCAGAGGCTGGTGTCGCCCCATCCCCTTCTTTCCTCTCTTTACAGGTTCATGGCCTGTAAAGTCTTTCCTCTCTTTACAGGTTCATGGCCCTAACCCTGTCACACTTTCTAGCTCATGCCCCTATCTCCTGGCCTTTGGCAATGGTCGCAGAGGAATACACATCAAAGTAGGAGATGAGGGATGCCCTGAACATGTAGGAAAAAAGTAGTGTTACTACTCTTCCACTGCACAACCCGTCCAGGCCTGGCATCACGAGCGTTGTTGTTGTACAATATGCATCTCCTGCTGCCAGCAGAGAAGAGCTGCAGAACTACACCTCCTCATTACCCAACCTATATTCTGCTCCTGGCAAATTGTATGCAAAGCTGGCATTTGATGGCAGTACATCGAAACACAAACTATGAGAATACTGATAAATGTATCTGATGATGGATGACAAAACTGCACTTAGAGTTATTACATGGGAACACGTTGATACAATCTGGAAAATGGTGTGAGTGCCTGGTTAATCAATAGCATTATTTGGCACAAGGTAGTGGTGTTTCGGCATTTGCAGACAGCATCTGCCAAATTATGTGAGTCCCTGAGCTGTTGCTGGTAATATCTGTCAACTTTTCCAAGTACCTAAGCAAATAATGACGAATCTTGGCACCTGATTAAAGTACTGCCAAACAATGATAACACTCACTAAATGGTGTGATTGTCTGGGTCTCTTATGTCAAACTCTTGTGTAGGGAATGACAAATGTATTATGGTAACATTTGGTGTACTGCATTGTGTGGGAGTACCTGGCAAATGATGTCACTACCTCTCCTATGCTGTCAATACCTGTTCCATTGATGGCAGCACAGAGTACCTGGGTAAAGGATGGCAACCCCTGTCATATAATGTGACTACTTGGACAAATTGTTGGACAATTAGGACAAACCTGACATTGGTGTGAGTACCGTGGCATTTTATTCTAACACCTTGCATTTAGTAAAATCGCGCATCCGGTATGGGTAGTTTTGTAGAGGATTGCATAGTATTGCTTTTGATCTGGCATATAATCTCTTTACCTGTAATACAGTGCGAGTACATGGGCATTTGATCGAGCAAACATGGCATAGAGTTCAGTACTTGGACGTATTATGGAAATACCTACCAGAAAGTGCGTTTCCCTTGTCTTACAATAGCAGTGCCTAGAAACAGCAAACCATTGAGTTTTTAGAAAAGTCAAAACCATTGGCTTTGCCACCGCTTTTCGCGAACTACACATATAATACTTCACTAACCGATCTAATAGGAATGTGGAAATATGTTGCGCATAATGAAAGTTTGCGCTGTTTTTCGGTGGATAGGTTTGCATTCTTGAAACTGTTACCTAAGCTCACGCTGGGTAGGATCCAGCTAAACATTTCTCAAACCTGTTTCCCAGCTGTGCTGGAAGCGATCCGACTGACCTTTAAGTTACAGCGTCTGTGCTCCATTTTGCTGTGTGAAGCAGTAATATCAAAACAACTCCCTATTTCACTGGAAAGCGACACTAATGGCGGGATTTTCTAAGGATTTACTGCTCGCTGCATTAAACTGTGCCATTGCACAGACAATCCCCAGCCTCATACCCAGTGCTTTAGGTACCTCACCAGTGCAAAGCAAACGTGTACTTTATAGTGGTGGCAGATAAGACAAAACAGCCGACGACAAGCCTAAAGTAAACAGCAAAAAAAAGCATCTGATGATGTTGGACAGGTTTCATAACATTTCATTTAGCTGTACTATCCACTAATCAGCATCACTAACATATGTTTTTGGCAATAAAATGTGTTCTGCAAATAAGATTCTGTTTCTTGGCCATATATATCCTTAGGTATTTAGATTAATTTCAGACTCGAGCCATTGTTACGGTCCTGGCTGGCTGGCATGTCGGATTCTTGCAGATTTCTGTCCGCACTATCATGCCACTCCATGGCCTCGATTGTGGGATCTCTAGCTCTCTGTATGCTGCCCATTTCTCTTATGTGGACTCTGCGCACTGGACAACTTCTCGAAAACAGCGGTTTACTCGTCAAACTACTGAACACTGGGCTAATCCTGTCCGGAAAGAGTCACAATCCTGTCGTTTGATCTCGAGAAATGGTGGCCAGCTATTTTGTAATTCTCATGGATACAAGCCTTGGAGCCTGCATCCTGTTAGGCATAATCCAGTGCAGTTCCCTTAGGGAGCACTACACCAGATTAGGACTACAGGTGAGAGCAATAAATCCCCTTTGGTATGAGTCTGTACCACAAAGATTTGGTTGGTAGCTGTGGCTGAGCAGTCAGACTTATCTCAAGAGGGAGATGAGCAGTATTCAGGGTTTACACAATAGGGATCACAGTACTATGGAACAAGGAAACACTGACCAAAGCTTTGTATCAAAAAAAGAATATATTTATTCTATACACATCTAGTTCAACACATAAATCACAGTTGACAAAGTAAGTCAAGTTTAGTCAAGGAAAAGCATATACAACTCCCTATTAAATTGTAGACAAGTTTGCGGTAGAGTGAAAACTGAGCAAAACAGCACAGTGAAAACCAACTACAGATGGCACTCTAACAATTTACCGAAAGGGAGGGAAAGCACAAGTTAAACCGAAATATCTTCAGACACCCCTAGCAACACTTCCCTGAAGTTTTGTGAACAAGTAATGCACAGTGACATTTTAGCAGAAAGATAAGTGAATGAAAACTGAGCAAAATGGCACGCCACAAGTTAAAACAGTAGGAAGGAAGAAGAGTTTGGAAGATTTAGGTGCATCAACACATTTCTCATTGAAAACCTATCTAGTGAGAGCAGATCTAACAAATCAGCCAGAGTCAATAGGCCTGAGCCAGAGTCAGTGGTCCAGGACCAAGAGTTTAGGAGCAAAAATGTTCTTGTAGCTGCAGTCAAGTCTTTAGTAGAAAAATATTGAAGAGGTAGATGCGAGGCAAAAGACAATGGGCCTCATTCCGAGTATGGCGGTAAGGGATACCGGTCACCGTTAACGAGACCGGTGCCGGTAATCCCTTACCGCCACATTCCGAGTTCCCTTTGCGCCCTCGTCCTTAACGCCTACTTTTAGCAGGCGTTAGGAACGAGGGCGCAAAGGGGCTTTTAAGCCAATAACGGTGACCGTAAAGTACGGTCACCGTTATTTGCAATTTCCCCATTCCCATTGAGCCCTATGGGGGCTCATTTGGGAATGGGGAAGAGCCCTGGGGAATGGGAAATTACCGCCCTGGTCAACTCGGAATGGGGCGGTAATTTCCCATTCCACCAGTGCGGTGCCGGTACGGGTCCGGCGCCGACCAAGGCGCTAATAGCGCCATTGGTTAGCGCCAGACTCGGAATGAGGCCCAATGTTCAGAGAGAGGGCGGCCAACCCAACAAGTAGATAAAGGATTTAAAACACCTTTAGGGCTACCACGGGGAAAGGGAGGCCTGGCGGAACAATGTACCTTAAACGTGAAGAAGTGGCTCCTGCGATGGCGGTTGTTCCTGGTAGTTCCTGCAGTTTGAGGGGTCCAGCAGAGGAAGAGAGGCTCTCGTCATGGAGGAAGATTCGAGTAACTGCACTACACAGGGATGAAACCAGCCGCGGTGCTGCCAAACAAAGTTTAAAAGGCACGCTCCTTTTAATCGCGGTCCGGGTTGATAGCTGCCTGGCTATCTGGTCTCCAAGTGCGGGGCACTGTCGATTCGACGAAGGCAGGTCCGGAGAAGTGATGGGAGAACTGGTTGTTCCCACCAGCTCAAGGGAAGAGGGCTCTTTCGATGAAGATCTCCTCTCATCGTGTGGAAGAAAAGTGGTGAGACGATCCGGCAGGGCTTCACCAGTGGTGTAGATGCTGAAGATGTCTGTGGCTTTTCTCCCCTTCAGTTCCGTAGTTCCAGTGGCAACGTCTTGCACTTCCAGTCCTTAGGACCCTGCTTTTATGCAGAAAGAGACCCATTCATACAGCCTAGCTGTCACTCACACAGTGGAGTGAGCTTCTTGGCGGGAGACCCTCCAGCCTATCAGGTTAGAGTCTGACCTGAGTTGCTGTGGTAACTCTGTCCAGGGGTTCTACTCCCCCTTCCAAACAACAGACCCACCCCAGACTCAGAGGTGCCGAAAGGAGGGCTTCTTGGCAGAAGCCAGCCAAAAGAGCGAACAAAGGATCCCCAACCTGGGTTAGGAGTATAGAGTAAGACTCAAAAAATAAGTTATATTAAAGTTCTGGCAAATAAAACCTACCAGAGTAAAGTTAATAATAAAATAAACTGGCGGTATGTTAGAGGCTGTCAGTAAAAGTATTAGCCTCGAACAATGGGAAAATCCCATAGGAAAATATTCGGCGTTGAATATTTTTGATAGTAACCACTGCCACCAGCCAGAAACTTTAGAGAGCGGGACTTTAAGGTACCCCCTCGAAAATGAACCTAAGGGAAAAACTATTAACCCTTTCCAGTACCTCGCTAGTAAGATGGGGTGTACTGGTTAAGTTTGTAAGATTTGACTAGTAAAGTCAATGGAGACTTTACACGCTCTGGGAGACAGTAGTCAGTCCCAGGGTATGGAGTCTATGTTTGGTGGTTGCTACGACACCCCTCCATAAAGATGGTTTCTATGGGTGAGAGAAAATCCCATAGGCATTAAAAACAAAAAATAGCCTAGAACACACATAGCCAAACATGCCTAAGAGTGGGAAAAAGAGTCCCACTCTTAGCAGGTAAAAAGAAACGAACCCTTCAAATCCAGCAAAGCTGCTGGGGGACTCTATAGGTAAGGGAAATTAGCCATGAAATGAGAATTCTCCCTAACACTGCCCCCCACCCACCCCCACCCCCAGACTAAGGGACAGGAGGATCTAATCCACTCCTGGATGAGTCTTATACCTCTAGTCGGTTATAAACATCCTAGAGAGACCATCAGCATGTTGGTGGTGACATCCTGACCTGTGCTCAATGGTAAAATCAAACCCTTGGAGGCAGATTGACCATTTTAGCAGTTTTGGGTTTTCCCCTTTCATTTGCATCAACTATCTCAAGGGTTGGTGGTCTGTTTGAATGATGAAAGTAGATCCATACAGGCATGGTCTAAAATTATTCAAAGCCCACACATTGGCAAAACATTCTCTCTCAATAGTTGCCCACCTTGTCTCAGGTTCCTTCAGTTTCCTATTGATGAAGCAAATGGGTTGCTCCCTACCTTTCTCATCCAGTTGACTGAGTACTGCACCTATACCTAGATTGGAAGCATCTGTCTGTACAATGAAGGGATGGTGGTAGTCAGGAGCTCTGAGAACTGAAGCTTGACAAAGGGCTTTCTTTAGCCTTTCAAAGGCCTGATTGCACTCTTCATTCCATTTGACCTTTTTAGGGAACTTAGGAGAAGAGAGTACATTCAGTGGAGAAGCTATGGATCCATAGTTCTCAATGAAATTCCTGTAATACCCAGTGAGGCCTAGGAAGGCTCTCACCTGGGTTTGACTAGAAGGGGTCGTCCAATTTTGTACAGCTTCAATTTTGCTGAGCAAAGGCCTTATTTCACCACCTCCTACCTCATGCCCAAGGTAGACCACTTTACTCTGACCAATTTGACATTTGCTTGCCTTGATGGTCAGATGGGCCTGTTGCAGGGCCTGCAAAACATATCCTAGGTGGTCAACATGTTCGTTCCAAGTAGGGCTGAACACTGCAATGTCATCCAAGTATGCCATGCAGAAGTCCTCCATCCCATTCAGAACCTGATTAACCATCCTTTGGAATGTAGCAGGTGCATTCTTTAGTCCAAAAGGCATCACCTTAAATTGGTATAAGCCACTGGGGTGGAGAATGCAGTTTCTCCTTGGCGTGGTCAGTCAGGGCTATTTGCCAATAGCCTGACGTGAGATCAAATGTGCTGAGGAACTTGGCTGAACCAAGTCTATCCACCAGCTCATCTGTCCTTGGCAAAGGATGGGCATCAGTCTTAGTGACTGCATTAAGAGCTCTATAGTCCACACAGAATCTCAACTCCTTGGATCCTGTCTTTGGTACTAACACAACTGGGCTAGACCATGGACTAGTAGAGGGCTCTATTACCCCGAGATCAAGCATCTTGTTGACCTCTCCTTTGATGTGGGTCCTTACATTTTCTGACATCCTGTAGCCCCTGCTTTTGACAGGTAAACAGTCACCAGTTTGAATATCATGCTGGCCCCAAGGGGTCAAGCCTGGTGCTAGAGAAAACAGGGAGGCAAATTGATTCAACACAACTTTGCACTCTTCCTGTTTCTCAGGTGTCAGATTAGAAGAGAGATTGACTCCTTCTATTTTCTCATCTAAAGGTTTGCCTCTGAGGAGGTCAGGTAGAGGTTCACTCTCCTCCTCTTGAGCTGAAGCTAGAAGCAAAGCTCCCAGTTCTGGTCTCGAGACATAAGCTTTTAGACAGTTGATGTGAAAGACTCTAGGAGCCTGCTTAGGATTGCCTAAGTCCACCAGATAGTTCACCTCTCCAAGTTTTCCCACAACCTTGAAGGGTCCCATCCATTTGTCCTGCAAGGCCCTCTGCCTTGTTGGTACCATAACAAGAACTAGCTGGTCTTGAGCGAACTCGACCATGTTGGCCTTCTGGTCATGCCAATGCTTGACCAGAGCCTGTCCTGCTTTCAAGTTATCACTTGCTTCAGCCATCATGTGTGACATTCTCCTCTGGAGTCCTATCACATAGTCAGTGACTCTGACTGGCGTGGGGGAAGGAGCACTCTCCAACCCCTCCTTGATCAAGGCCAATGGACCTCTGACCGGATGGCCATAGAGAAGTTCAAAGGGACTGTAACCCACTCCCTCCTGAGGGACTTCTCTATATGAAAAGAGAAGGCATGGCAGTAAAAGATCCCACTTTTTCTTAAGAGGATCCTCTAAAGCTCCTATCATGCTCTTCATGGTTCTGTTAAACCTTTCTACCAACCTGTTTGTCTGAGAGTGGTATGCTGTTGAGAACTTGTTGGTAACTCTACAGTTTTTCCACATGGCTTTCATGTAGTGGGACATAACATTTGACCCCCTGTCAGATATTACCTCCTTAGGAAACCCAACCCTGGTAAAAATACCAAGAAGGGCCTTAGCTACAGCCGGAGCTGTAACAGTCCTCATAGGAATTGCTTCAGGGAACCTAGTAGCATGGTCTACTACAACAAGTATAAACCTGTTGCCTGAAGAAGTTGGAGGATCATGGGGACCAACAATGTCAATTCCTACCCTCTCAAATGGTACTCCCACCACAGGGAGAGGCACTAGAGGTGCCACGTTCGTGGAGCCACTTTTACCAGAGGTTTGGCAAGTGTGGCAACTCTTGCAATACTTATCTACCTCAGCCCCCATTTTAGGCCAATAAAAGTAGAGAGAGAGCCTTTCCTTGGTCTTCTTGAAACTCAAGTGACCAGCCAAAGGTATCTCATGGGCTAGTTGCAAGAATTGGAGTCTGTTTGCTTGGGGTACTACAAGTCTCTTGTAGTCCCCAGGGAGTGACTCGGTTGGTTCACTATAGAAGAGGCCATCTTCCCAGTGTAACCTATACTTCCCAGGCTCGTGCCCTTCAAGCTGAGATGCTGCCTGGTGGCGAAGACCTTCCAGAGTTGGACATTCTCTTTGTCCCTTACTGAAGTCTGCCCTTTGGGGTCCACCTTCTGCCAGTAACGACTGCAGCTCAGGATGGTCCACAGGGTCAAGATCTCCAATGAATTCCTGGCCTCCTACTAGAGCGGAGTCTTCAGGTTCGAGTTCAACCACACAGGGCTGTACCTCACTCTCAGCCTCAGCTGGAGGAGGAATCACAGGTGTGATTTTTGCTAACCGAGGAGATTTCCTGGTTGGCAGTACTGGACTATTTTCTGCTGTCTTTTTCCTGGAGGTCTTGGGTTTCCCCTTTGCTTCTGGTTGCTTGGAAATGGCAGTTAGTAACTCCAGTGGTGTAGGAGTTATTTCTTTTTCTATCATCTCCTCAGAAGAGCCCCTCAAGGTCCTCTCCCTTGCAGGTCTGGTAAGCTCCTGTGATCTCTTACGAGGAGGTCTGTGGGTACTGAAACTACTCCCAGGTCTTTCAGATCATTGCCCAACAGCACCCATCCTGGTACTTCAGATTGTACACTTACAGGTATCCTGACAGTCATTTCATTGCACTGATGAGAGCTGGTAATTGGGGAAGCATCTGCACCGGCCCTCCAGCTAACTTGGTGAGGCGTTTGGGTGCCTTAGCAACATCCTCCACCTTGAAAAAAGATGTGTCCACCACGGTTATGCTGGCCCCAGTGTCCCTAATGGCAGGAGTCTCCTGCCCATTGACTAGGACACTGTCTTTATAATACTCTTTAGTATTAGGAGGGATAGAATTATACACATCTAAATTCTGTTGTTCCCACAACCCTAGAGATACTAAAGATACAATAGCTGAGACTCCAATGGGATCATCAGCCAGTAGTTGAAAGTTTCCACTGGCCATCTGTACTTCCACCTCTGGAGCGAAGGCTAAGGAGACAGTGTGGACCCCTGAAAATGTACCCTTACATCTGGGATCCCCTTTCACATGATCAGTAGAGTCACAAACATAACATTTTCCAAATGTCTTCATGAATGGTGGCTTGTTCTGACCTCTTTCTGGTCTGGGACCAGCAGGTACACTAGCCTGATTAGGTTTCCCTTGTTGCTTACCCTTAGAATTTTGTTTGTGGCCCTCTTTGGAATTGGAATTATTTAAATTCTCTTTGTTGTCTTTCTTTGGCTGCTTTCCCTCATCCTTTTTCTGAGTTACCCCTGAATCCTTGTGAATAGCCCTGTTGGCAACCCACAAGACAGCAGCCTTAGCTAGTTTCTTAGAATGTAATTCCTTTGAATCAGCCAAGTGCTGTCTGAGCTCAGGAGAGCAGGCATCATAGATAGACTCCATCATAACAAGATTTCTCATTCCTTCACAAGTGTTAACTCTATAACCCTTAATCCATCCCTCTACATTCTTCAAACATTCATTCACCCAAGTAGCCTGAGGGTTACTATCATGCTTTTTGAGGGTCCTAAACCTCTTAAGGTATTGAGAAGGAGTCTTCCCAAATCTAGCTATCAGAGCTAGCTTTACAAATTCATAGTCCATCCTATCCACCTCCCCCAACTCCATTACCACATCAGATGCAACAGGGGGGAGCCTAGAGAATAACCAGGGATCAACTGATTCCCTGTGATATCCTGGAGCCCATGATTATATTCAAACATAGCAAGCCAATCTAATACATCCAACTTTGGTCATAGATACCCATAATCTCTTTAGGCATCCGGGGTCTTTTTGGACTGGAAGATCTAGAGGATTCGGGGAGAGAAGCATTTTCCAAACACAATTTCTTCATCTCAAGCTCATGGTTGAGCTCCATTTCTTTGAGCCTTAGTTCTTGATGTCTCTGTTCAGTTTGGGCACTAATTAGTTTGAATTCAAGTTCAAGTCTCATGTTTTTCTAGAGATATAAATTCAGGACTTAATGTGGGACCTGGTAAGGGTCCAGTAGCTACAGGTTGAGGCCTTTGAGCAGGCAGAGGACCAGAGGAGGTGAAATTGTTATCCTCCTCTTCCTCATCTGTCTCAATAATACCATTTTCAACATAATCCTCATTACTGTTTGCCACATTTGCTGGAGTAGTAGGGCCTACAGCACCACTATCCAGACTTTGTTTCTCTAACAGTCTATCAATTATTTCTGTTTTCTTGCCTTTGACAGGAAGACCTTTCTGTCTGCAGAAATCTTTAAGATAATAAGCAGTTTTTGCAGGGAGGGTCTCCTGACTATAACTTTCCATCTTTGACTTTGGTAAAATAACTTTTTGTGATTGTTAACCTTGTGGTTAATTGAACCAAGGTACTAGTAGCACCCTAAAATGTAAATCCAATACTTTTATCCCACCGCTGCCACCAGTGTTAGGCAGAATCCAGTGCAGTTCCCTTAGGGAGCACTACACCATATTAGGACTACAGGTGAGAGAAATACATCCCCTTTGGTATGAGTCTGTACCACAAAGATTTGGTTGGTAGCTGTGGCTGAGCAGTCAGACTTATCTCAAGAGGGAGATGAGCAGTATTCAGGGTTTACACAATAGGGATCACAGTACTATGGAACAAGGAAACACTGACCAAAGCTTTGTATCAAAAAAAGAATATATTTATTCTATACACATCTAGTTCAACACATAAATCACAGTTGACAAAGTAAGTCAAGTTTAGTCAAGGAAAAGCATATACAACTCCCTATTAAATTGTAGACAAGTTTGCGGTAGAGTGAAAACTGAGCAAAACGGCACAGTGAAAATCAACTACAAATGGCACTCTAACAATTTACCGAAAGGGAGGGAAAGCACAAGTTAAACAGAAATATCTTCAGACACCCCATAGCAACACTTCCCTGAAGTTTTGTGAACAAGTAATGCACAGTGACACTTTAGCAGAAAGATAAGTGAATGAAAACTGAGCAAAATGGCACTCCACAAGTTAAAACAGTAGGAAGGAAGAGGGGTTTAGAAGATTTAGGTGCATCAACACATTTCTCATTGAAAACCAATCTAGTGAGAGCAGATCTACAAAATCAGCTAGCGTCAATAGGTCTGAGCCAGAGTCAGTGGTCCAGGACCAAGAGTTTAGGAGCAAAAATGTTCTTGTAGCTGCAGTCAAGTCTTTAGTAGAAAAATATTGAAGAGGTAGATGCAAGGCGAAAGACAATGTTAAGAGAGAGGGCGGCCAACCCAACAAGTAGATAAAGGATTTAAAACACATTTAGGGCTACCACGGGGAAAGGGAGGCCTGGCGGAACAATGTACCTTAAACATGAAGAAGTGGCTCCTGCGGTGGCGGTTGTTCCTGGTAGTTCCTGCAGTTCGAGGGGTCCAGCAGAGGAAGAGAGGCTCTCGTCGTGGAGGAATGTACGAGTCACTGAACTACCCAGGGATGAAATCAGCCGCGGTGCTGCCAAACGAAGTTTAAAAGGTACGCTCCTTTTAATCGTGGTCCGGGTCGATAGCTGCCTGGCTATCCGGTCTTCAAGTGCGGGGCACTGTTGATTCGACCAATGCAGGTCAGGAGAAGCGATGGGTGAACTGGTTGTTCCCACCAGCTCAAGGGAAGAAGGCTCTTTCGATGAAGATCTCCTCTCGTCGTGTGGAAGAAAAGTGGTGAGAAGATCCGGCAGGGCTTCACCGGTGGTGTAGATGCTGAAGATGTCTGTGGCTTCTCTCCCCTTCGGGTCCGTAGTTCCAGTGGCAACGTCTTGCCCTTCCAGTCCTCAGGACTCTGCTTTTATGCAGAAAGAGACCCATTCATACAGCCTAGCTGTCACTCACACAGTGGGGTGGTCTTCTTGGCGGGAGACCCTCCAGACTATCAGGTTAGAGTGCAACCTGAGTTGCTGTTGCAACTCTGTCCAGGGGTTCTACTCTCCCCACAAACAACAGACCCACCCCAGACTCAGAGGCGCCGAAAGGAGTGCTTTTTGGCAGAAGCCCGCCAAAAGAGCGAACAGAGGATCCCCAACCTGGGTTAGGAATATAGAGTAAGACTCGAAAAAGAAGTTATATTAAAGTTCTAGCAAATAAAACCTACCGGAGTAAAGTTAATAATAAAATAAACTGGGGGTATGTTAGAGGCTGTCAGTAAAAGTATTAGCCTCGAACAATGGGAAAATCTCATAGGAAAATATTCGCGGTTGAATCATTTTAGTAGGAACCACTGCCATCAGCCAGAAACTTTAGAGAGCGGGACTTTAAGGTACCCCCTCGAAAATGAACCTAAGGGAAAAACTATTAACCCTTTCCAGTACCTCCATAGTAAGATGGGGTGTACTGGTTAAGTTCGTAAGATTTGACTAGTAAAGTCAATGGAGACTTTACATGCTGTGGGAGACAGTAGTCAGTCCCAGGGTATGGAGTTTATGTTTGGGGGTCGCTACGACACCTCTGTGTCACTGCACGGAGGGTGCTGTGTAACACATGTGCATAAAGATGGTTCCTATGGGTGAGAGAAAATCCCATAGGCATTAAACACAAAAAATAGCCTAGAACACACATAGCCAGAAATGCCTAAGAGTGGGAAAAAGAGTCTCACTCTTAGCAGGTAAAAATAAACAAACCCTTCAAATCCAGCAAAGCTGCTGCGGTACTCTATAGGTAAGGGAAATTAGCCATGAAATGAGAATTCTCCCTATCACCTCCCGTGAATGTGGGACTTAGAGGGGTGTGCAGTGCTTAAAGTGGGTCGGGGCCTGCCGGGGCCGGGCCCCGGCAGTCTCCAAAAAGTGGGGCTGAGCCGGGGCCCTGCCGGGGCCCCGTCCCACCGCCCGCAACATTGGCAGGATGCATTATCCCGTTGCGGCCGCAGCCGCGACGGGAGATGCATGCGCCTGCCATGAAGTCAGGCGATCTGACAAAAGTGGCAGCCAACCACTGCGACGCTGTGACTGGCTGCCACTTCTGTCAGTCATAGTAACTGCATCTGGTGACCCCTCGCGCGAGAGGTCACCAGAGGCGGTTACTGTCCCTTTGTTTCCCCAGGTCGCCGAGGCGTCTTTAACCCTCGGCGAACCTGGGGATTCCTCGACATATTTTGAGGTTTATAAAAGATGGCTTTGAAAGTACACATTTCAAGCCATCTTTTATAAAGCTTTGCCGACGGACAATTTTGTCCGTAGTCAAAGCTTTAAAAAAGACGGCTTGAATTGTGTACTTTCAAAGCCATCTTTTATAAACCCGAAATGTTTAAAAAAGATGGCCTGAAAACTAGGCAAACCGTAGGGTATGCACACAAATATATATAAATGTTATATATTTGTGTGCGTACCTTACTATGGTGTGTGTACTTTGCAAGCCATCTTTTATAAACGTAGAAATATGTTACATATCTCTATGTTTAGAAAAGTTGGCTTGCACAGTACACACACCATAGTAAGGTACGCACACAAATATATAACATTTATATATATTTGTGTGCATACCCTACGATTTGCGTACTTTTTAGGCCACGCCCCTCCCACAAGCCACGCCCCCAAATGAGGGCCCCCCCTCGATTTCTTACCCCACTTAAAGCCCTGGGGGTGTGTTGGCATGACAAGCAATTTTTCTGTCCAGTGGTGGCCTATCTTCATCCAGGTTCTTTGTGGCTATTCATTCCTCTCCAAGATGCTCTTCCGTGACCCCTGCTAGGCAAGTTTAAGTTTCCTTTGTGTAGAAGTACTTTGGTTGCAGGTTTTGGAGGGGAGCTTGTCTTGCCGATGCAAGGATTCTATGACAAGACTGGAGGCGAGCATTATGCTTCAACTTCTTTAATTTACCACTCTTCAGCAGTTTCAACAAAATTCAAAACCATAACAAAACACAGTGTTTTGTTATGGTTTTGAGTTTTGTTGAAACTGCTGAAGAGTGGTAAATTAAAGAAGTTGAAGCATAATGCTCGCCTCCTAGTCTTTAATAGAATGAATATTCCCTGCGCAGATAGCAGGGGTAATCTTTATTGTCTGGTTATTTTTGCATGAAGGGTGGGTTTCCTGCACTAGGTTTTGCCGTTTGCACCATGCTTTTTTATTTGACTAAAGTCTGTCATAAATAAAGAGAATATTTTTGCATACACTCTGTCCGATTTTCTGTTTGTTGGCAAATTGCATGAATTCATCAACCTTTCTTTAAGGTTCTCCCAGGAAGGGTGGCTCTTCAAGTCTTAAAGGGGAAGCTGTTGACTAGAAATGAATCATTGCTCATGTGTTTTGTGTCACAATTGTGTTACATATATGTCCAAAGAGCTTTCAGAGATGTACTGTTTACTTATGAAGTTCTTAAATTCCCACAGTGACTATCTGCCTTCTTCTGTCTTTGTTCAGCCTCTTGTGAAAAACAAAATAAACATGTTAGGCTTTTTGGTGAAGTGCTAATCTCCTGGAAAGACCTCTGACATTTCCAGGTCCATGACGTTCGCTGGGAAATTGTGTTCCTTTTCTGGTTAGGGTATAACACAGGCACAGGAATCCAAGTGGTCACGGGTTCCAGTGCCTTTTAACACCCCAGCCAGAACAAAAGCAAGATTCCAGTGCCATTTAACACCCCACCTAAAAAGAAAAGCAAGGTGCCAGTGCTTTTTAGCACTCCATTCAGAAAAATCGGAAGGTTCGAGTGCCTTTTACCACCCCAGCCAGAAAAAAAGCATTGATAATGGTGTCTATGCTTGTACATGGAGAACGAAGTTAGAATGAATCCCTTTGTGTTGCCCTACTTTTCACATGTATAATTGCAGACAGAATCCTTTGGGATTCAAGCATCTCTGCCCACATCGAAAGCTGCGATTCAGGCCCTTTTCCTTAGTGGAGCAGGGGAAACGGGTGAAACAGCTTTTACAATTGTTTGCCCCTGCTTCGTTCAGGAAATAAATCCTCCAGAAAGCACACAATGTAAAACAGGTGGAGGTGTCACCGACTTTTATTTAAGCTCCATGTTCCATGTCATGTATCTTTTTGTAACTTTCACTATGCACTTACGACTTATTTAGATGAATACTATCCAGCATACACTTTCACACCTTCCCACCCCAGTCGCCAGCCCTGGATCACTTCTGATATCTAGCCCCTAAAAACAAACATGTATCATGACCTATGACACAAGCACAAGCACAAATCCCAGACCCCTACTCTGCTCCTACCCTACAGATGTTCACTTGCTTCTGTCTCCCCTGCACTGGATGCTGCCAAATCCTCCTACTTCACAAAATTAACCACCACCCTTCTCAATCACCCCCACAAACTGTCCTCTACCCTCTCCGCTTTGCCCACACCTCCCAAGCCGCCAATATCCATTCCCTCCTCCCTCTCTGCTAATGACTTTGTTCACTTTTAAAACCCATGACAGTGACAGCCCTCCTCTATCTCTATCTCTTCTCCACTCTCCTGTCCACCTCTCCCCATATCTATTATATACTCTCGAATACTTCTCCCCTACCTCCTACAAAATTAGCACCCATCCTTCACAGTGCCAACCCATCCTGTGCTCCTCTCCACCCGTTTTCTCCTTCAGTGGTAAAAATCGTAGTCCCAATCACCCTCTCTCATCGCTCTTTAACCTCTCTCTCTTTCTCCATTGGACTTTTCTATGCATCCATCAAATCTGCAACTGCCCTACCCCTTAAGTAATACTCAGCTGACCCACAGGACGCAGCAAACTATTACCTGGTTTTCCTCCGACCCTATCATTCAAAGGTTTCTTGAGCGGGTGTTTTTTTTAAATCACTTTATTTATTATTTCAGAACAAGTCATACAAAAGAAAGGTGACATCAACATATCCATTACATCAGGGATTTGCACTCAAATTACAAAATGCATATATTTATCAAACAATCAAATATAATAGTGTTAAGATTCATAAAATAAAGTCCTTAATAAACTACTACAAATCTCTATCCCATAGTAACATTTCTTAAATCCGACTACAACAGACAATACAACATCAACAAACACAATACACAACACCATATAAAAATCTCAACAATCCCCCAACTATGTCATATAGAAAATAAAGCATGTGATTAATGAGTATCAGCTGTATAATTCATTAAAAGAACCCCAAATTCAAAGATAATGCTCCTCTCGCCTCTGTTTCATTAACATTACTTTCTCATAGCAAGACAAAGTACAAACATCTAACAGCCAATCATCTACATTTGGCTTTTTCCTTGATTTCCAAATTTTTTATATTTGCTTAGTCACCATTACCCATACCCTATTGATCCAATCTGTTCTTACTTTGGCCTTATCTCCTCTCTCTCTGCTTTATAACAAAATTGTCGAATAATATGTATGTGGTAGCGAGTCCTCCAGTATATTATCTAATCTATTCAAGACTTGACTCCAAAAGGTGGATACCCTTGAGCATGTCCATAGCATATGGGATAAGGTGCCCCCCTGAAGACCACAACCCCAACAGACATCATTATCCAATAGGGTGGTTTTGAACTGGATCACTTAGTACCTTGGGGATATTGGCCTTGGAGCTGAACTTCATTCTTGCTTCTGTGCTAAACTCTCCACTGAGACTGTATTTATACATGTCTCCAACTTTCTCACTATGCTCACAACTCCAATCTCTCTTCTGTATGCATCCTTTTGTACCTCTCGCTTGCTTCTGACACTGTCGAACACCCTTCTCCTCCATACTCTCTAGAACCTTCGGCTTCTCGAACCTGCTCTAGCCTGGATGCTTCATGCCTGGTGGTTGCGCCTTTAAAATCACCTGGAGCTCTCAAATCTCTGACTTCTTACCTCTCCCTGATGGTGTCATCCAAGGATCAGTCCTTGGACCCTTGCTCTTGGCCCTCTATACCTCTGCCCTAGTCATCTTTTTGGCTTTAACTACCTCCTCTTTGCTGATGACACTCAAATCTTTTTCTATTTTCCCTCCTTCACCCAACCATCTCGGAATGGATCACAAACTGTCAGTGCATTCCATCATGGGATGGCTCTTCTGTGGCTAATATTGAACTCTTTCTTAAATTAAGTTTTGCACTACCACCACCTCTGCTTCTCGTATTAACCTTATCAATATTCAGAAAATGTGGATTTATCACACTACAAAAACAGTAATTGCCACTCTCATGTACAGCCAACTCCACTACTGCTTGTGCCTATCCCTTGGGCTTCCTCTCTTCTCTTTACACCCTCTAAACAAAGTTCTCAACTTCACTACCTGCACTCTCTACAGTCTAACCCAAATCCTCTCCCACTTCTACCTACCAACATCATGATCATTGGCTCTCCATGCACAACTGCTCCCTTTTAAGTTCATGTTCTTAAAAGCTATCAATGACCATGCTCCTCAATACCTGGCTGACACCATCTCGCTCCTACTCGGTACCCAACTTTACTTTCCCATGCCCCTCTGCCTTCTCTAGCTTCTGCTCTTTCTCCGTACTCGCCTCACTCCATTGGAACCTGCTGTGCATCACCATCAAAGCCAGGCTGTCTGTGGATCTCTTCAAAGCTCAGCCTACACTTAACCTGCATGCCTTTCAGAACCTGCATGCCTTTCAGGGAGCTCCTATCACCTTCTTACCCATTCTCCCTTCCTCACCCTCCAGTGCCGCAGAATAACATCATTTTGGACATTTGAAAAGTACCACTCCTTGGTTTGCAGCACTTGTCTCCCTAAATTAATGTTACCTTTTAAAATCACCTGTTATTTTTTTGTTTTTGTTTTGCCCCTGACCTATGTCCTAGTTTGTTCACACCCTTATAAGCTGGCTCACTACTTTGTCTCATTTTTGTGCTATTGCTTAGGCACCCTTCTTGGGAATACCTCCACTGTATGTGCTACTGTACCTAATTTTGATCGACTTTGACACCCCTGTTCTTCAAATAGACAAACACATTACGTACCTCCTTCATCAAACTGAGCACCATTTCAGTTCCTTTAGTTTGTTCACTGGGGTAGTTTGCAGAAGGTCTTGGTAGCCGATGATGTTTGTAGGCGTTAGATATTGTTTGAGAAATGTTGGTTATGTTGTGACCGTTAAGTGCAGATAAGTAATTTTTTTTCCTTAATACCCTTCTCAACCTCCCGAGTCTAAGATCGCGAGCTCAGGGTACAGCTGGAAAAATAGGGCCTCGGAATGTGTTATATGCTCGAGCCCTCTGCAGGGGCTTGAGCATGTAATTTTGATTTTCACCTGTAGCCTGGTAAGCGGAAGGAGTTTTTTCCCATTATCCTTAATTTGGGCAGCCCTAGGGCTGGACCGGAATGAAAAGGCAGTGTTGCTCTCCTGTACAGAAGCGTGAGGTGAAGGAAGTATGAGATCTGGGCTTAGGAAAACAGAAGAATCCATGTCCCAGTCTGCATCACATAGGTGATACATAACTATGCCCTTGCAGTAGTCTCTCAAAAGCAGGAGGAGACATTGCTCAGCTGACCTCTGGCCGAGACCCTACCTGATTGCTTAGGAGAAATAATGTTAACCTCTCCTCAAGAGGAGTGAATTTAGATGGCCGTGTTAAACAAGAGCAATATTTTAAGGAGCAGCATTTCTCTATTCTATGATTCTACGAAAACAATGAGATGTGCTCAATCTGCAACAGTCAAGTACAGGGAAAAACGTTAGAAAGAATCTGTAGTGTTTTACTAATAGGAACAATTGTTAGTGTTTGTTAGTAATAATGTCAAGAAAATACTTTAAGCATGCAATGGAATTCAGTCCAAGCCACTCGTTCAACCCTTCACACCAATTTCCCCCAGTTGGCTCCTGTGTTTATATGTTTATTTGCCAAAAAAACCTCTATACGGAGTCTGAGATCGTCTCGAAAAGGAACTCCAAGTAATGTGAAAGTCACCTTGGCGATGTGAAGGAAACTGATGTGTTGGTCATTACATTAAATAGAATGTGCAAATTATGTGCATGTACCAGTGAGTAATGTTGTAGAATATGATAGTTTGGGGCAGTATGGCAGAAACTGAAATACAATGGATAATGAAGTTGTCTGTTTTTCTTCAGATTGCAGGGTGAAAAATGGATGAATGTACGAGCAGGCGATCTCATTAAGTTGGAAAACAATCAGTTTGTAGTTGTGAGTAGCAAACATATTTTCTCCTTTTTTTATTTTACGTACAAACAGAAGAAGGTCTTTGAATTTATTTACATTCATTTGATGTTTTTGTTTTAAGGGCCTTCATCTAATTGAAACATGCTTTGTAAAAGGCTAATAGAGAGGCACCAGTGTCTGTAGCATTTAACCTACAGACGTTGGAAGATTTGACCATTGTAGTTATGTCACGTTATGTTATTGGGCATTTCTATTGTGCCTTGTGTACCATTGGTATGATTACAACGTGATGTAGGGTGAACGCCCTCACGATCGTAGTTCAGGTCAGTGGATAGATTAGGGTAGTCAATAGTGCTTGAGGGCACTCGGTATGTGTGCAGCCAGGGCAGTTTACGTGGTGTGTAGCTGCATTCTAATGCTAGGTGTGGTGCATTGGTTGTGAGAGATCAGCAGAATGTGTGCAGCAAAGCCTATTTGACTTGAGGGTAGCTGCATTTTGGGGGTGGTAGAGCTTGTGTATGAGATTATGTGTGCGGCTAGGCTGATTTTTCATGGGGCATAGCTGTGTTCTAAAGACTGTTGAGGTGTTCATGGAGATGTATAAGTATGCATGCAGCTAGGCTGAATTAATCGAGGGGTATAGCTACATTTTCTTGTTTGTTTGTGCAGAGGAATGAATTAGCCACTGATATGTGTGAGTATCTGTGCGGATTGGAGGGAGACCCCTCTTCTTGATTACCTTCCAGTGCCTGCCAAGGTGACCATATCTCCCTATTTTAGACCTTTGGAGCTTTAGTTCTTCGAGAGACATTCTCGGTCTAGTGTGGAGTATTTTCTATTTACCAAGCTTTAGCGTGTCTTTCCCTGCTTGACAGTGTTATTGGTGTAGAATGGCCTGATTCTAAAACATTTACTTTGCTAAGCGATTGCAGGTCTATGGTCATCCCTGTGTCGTGTTGAGTTTGCAATTCAGTATTGGATGACACCTTCACAGTGTGCAGTTACATCCAGTTCTTTTGTATCGGATGAGTACATCCAGGATATGATGACTGGTACTCAATGAATCAGAAGGTCCAGCATCAGGCCACTTTGTTGGTGCTATGTCTGACTGACATTATTATGTGCAGCGGAGGTTTGAGTGTTCCTGGTCTAGTGTGTGAGTATTTATAACAGGCGACAGCACATCAGTGTCTCTTGCACAAACTTGCTTTGTCAGATTCCTCACCTGATTAAGAGCGTATTCCCTTGAAGGTGGAACAAAGTCAGTCCATTTCTAATGCTAGAGCATAAGTGCTAATGGGCCAATTTTTCCGGGTCCCAGGTATATGTTCACAGCGAGTGGTTGGATATCGCCGTCATGGTTTATGGTTTGAATTGTGAAATTACATTGCATCATTGTCCCTTGCGAGAGCTGAGAGTGCTAGAGAATTAATTTGATAGGAGCGCATTGTGCATAGCCGCAAGAGACAAAGAGCAAGCCCTATGAAAGCTTCAGAACATTGGTGATACTGGGTCCCGGGTTAAGGAGCTATGGGCATTGATTCCCAGACAGATCAGGGTAAGCATCACCTGATCAGAGAGCACATTGCATACCTGGCGGGCAACAAGATCAGGTCCAATCATATCCTTTGAATTAAGTGCTACTAAGCCCGGGGTTTGTAGATCTGCGCATTAATTTCCGGATAACTAAGATTAACAGAGATAGACATCTCCTGGACTGACAACGTAGTGCATACCTGGAGGAAGACAATGATCAAGCCCAGTCATGGTATAAGAACATAACTGCTACAGAACTCTGGTTTGGAGTCCTGGACATTAGTTTCCAGATAAATAGAGATACACATCTCCTGGTCTAGGAACGTAGTCTATACCTGGAGAAAGACAATGAACAGGCCCAGTCATAGCGTAAGAACAAAAGTGCTAATATGCCTCTGGTTTGGAGTCATGGGCTTCAATTACAACACTGGTTTAGGTTAACACAATCAACATTCATTGCCAAACATGTAGGGGCCAGCAGGTTCATAGCGTTGAATGTAATTGATCACTGGACCCAGCTTTCATGTCCTGGTTGTTCTTACCTTCCCCTATTGATGGGGTTCCAAGCCATTTCTTGGCCGATGATCGTAGGCCGAGTGGCCAAACGGTCCCTTGCATGATTTTAGGGGAAAAGCCAGGTTTTGAGTGCTTTCCGGAAAGCCATGTAATCTTGGCTGTGTCGAATTCGAGGAGGCACTGAGTTCCACAATGTTGGCGCCAGGGTTGAGTAGGCAGACCCTCCAATCCTGGCTGAATTGGAGGCGGGAACCACTGGCAGGTGGGCCATGCTTGACCTTAGGGTGTGGGTTGGGAGGTATAGAATCATCTTTTCTTGTAGATATTCGGGGCCGGCTTTGTGCACCGTTCGTGGATTAACGCACAGGATTTTGAAGGTGGCCCTTCGTCCAATTTGGAGCCAGTATAGGGTGAGTATAGCAAGTGAGATGTGATCCCTTCGTCCCAGTGCAAGAAGTAGTCTGGCAGCCGAGTTTTGGACTCTTTGGAGTTTGTTTAGTTGGTAGGTCGGTGCACCCAGGTGAAAGGAGTTTGTATAGTCAGGTCTGGACATGACAATGGACATAATTGCAGCCAGTCTATTGGAGTAGGTGAGGTAAGGGATGATGCGCTACAGAAGCCTGAGGTGGAAGTGACAGGATTTGGGAACATTGTTAATGTGGCGAGACAGAGTTAGGTCAGAATCCCTTGTGCATCCAAAGTTTTTGACAGTGGTGGAAGTAGGGGGAGGGCCGAGGGAGGGTTGCTAGGGAGACAGTTGCAGGAATAGAACTGTTTTGCCACACACCATGATCTCTGTTTCCCCTGGGTTCACAAGGAGATGGTTACTCATCATCCAGAGGTCAATGTCTGTGAGATATGCTGCTAGGTCAGGGCGAGGATTGGAGGTTGATTTGTGAGTGCTCATGATGATTTGTGTGTCATCCGCGTAGTTATAGTAGGTGAGGTTGTGAGAGCGAATGAGCCCGGTCAGAAAAGCCATATAAAGGCTGAAGAGAAGGGTGGGGAGCAGGCGCCTTGGGGTACTCCAGTGTTCACTGGTCGTGCAGTGGAGGGGAAAGGGGGAGATAGGTGATTTACTGTCTGTTAGTTTGGAATGAAGCGATCCAGTTGAGCG
This sequence comes from Ambystoma mexicanum, assembly GCF_040938575.1. Taxonomy (NCBI): domain Eukaryota; kingdom Metazoa; phylum Chordata; class Amphibia; order Caudata; family Ambystomatidae; genus Ambystoma; species Ambystoma mexicanum. The sequence goes on from NC_090934.1 coordinate 1,286,000,473, forward strand.
TTGAATCTAGGATTCCTAGAGAGTGTAATCTGTCAAGGAGGATTGTGTGGTTCACAGTGTAAAAAGCTGCCGAGAGTTCAAGAAGAACAAGTGCTGCGCATCCTTCAATCTGTGGTGACTTTGAGGTCATCTCAGTTAGAGATCAGCGTGGTTTCTGTTCCGTGGCACTTGCGGAAACCTGATTGCGCGGGGTCTAGGAGTTTGTTGGATTCCATGAAACAGTTGAGCTGTGAGTATGCAGTCCGGTCGATGAGCTTTGCCAAGAATTGGGTGTTGGGTGCTTTCTTTAGAAGAGGTTTGACCTTGGGAAGTGACCGGAGGTAAGGGAGTCATTAATGTTGGACCTCACCAGTTCTCCTGCACATGTGAAAGTGAAGATTTCTTTGAGGAGCGAGGCAGGACAAGGATCAAGGGAGGAGCCGGAAGGTCGGCTATCGGATTGTAGTTTGACAAATTCGTCACTCAAGATAGGGTTGAAAGAGCAGAACAAAGGGGTCTCTGAGGGCAGGAGGGTTGATTCTTCCAGGGATGGGCATTGGGCGGGTAGTGAGGTTGGAAAGTTTGGCGATGAGGTTGGCCGTCCTGTCATGAGCTGTTGTGTAGAAGTGTTCAGAGAGGGAGTTGCAGAGCATATGCGTGGAGGTGGTTCGGGCAGAGGTGCAGGAAGGGTTCAGGAATTCAGTGATGCTCCTGTGGAGCTCTTTGCTGCTGCTGTGGCAGCTCAGGATTCTTTGATTGTAGAAGGCTTTTTTGGCCTTTCAGGTCTCTGATTTGTAGTTTCGGTGATGGTGGGCGTACACTGATTTGCTTTGAGGGATTCTGGAGGCTTTCCGTTTGGGCTTGAGGGAGCGGTTTTGGGTTTTGAATGCTTCAGGTGGGAGGGTGAACCACTTCGGGGTTGGTCGTTTGCGGGAGGGAGCAGAGCTGGAGGGGGTGAGAGGAAGGAGTGAATTGTTTAGCCAGGAGTCAAAGAGCTTGATGGGTATGGGTCTATCTGTGGCCGGAAGAGAGGGAAGGGCAGTCAAAGAGCTCGATGGGTATGGGTCTATCTGTGGCCAGAAGAGAGGGAAGGGCAGGTAAAATCGTGGCCTTGTTCCAGCACTTTAACTGAGATGGAAGGATAGAGGAAGCCTTGGGAGGTGGGGCGGTGTGCGGACAGAGAAAGGTATGGCTGAGTGGTCAGTCCAGATGAGGGGTTTAGGGATGGATGTGGAAATGAGGTCAGAGGAGCTGAAAATGGCATCAAGGGTGTGGCCTGCAGTGTGTGTCGGTCCTTTGATATGCTGGATCGCGGAGGTGGTCACAGAGGTGTTTGCATTCTCTGCAGTCTACAGCAGGAGACCAGCGGACCAGTTGAAGATCAGTAGGTGACCGTGCACACTACTTTGTCTGTTGGACTCTATGCACTCCGTTTACTCCCTACTCCCTATTTCTATAGCATCTAACGGGGTGGCGACTGTGGGCTTAGAGCCGTTGAGCCCCTTGTACGTGTAAAAAAGGGAGCGTGAATGGGATCTGACGTCAGGGATTCTGGAGTGTTGCATGACGAAGCCCAGCATTGAGCACATTGGAGCCACGGGCTGGCTGGTGGGCGCAGAAGCGTCTGAGTACGAAGTGCTCGTGTTTGTGGAAAATTGTGCCAAGCCATGCTCGTGCTAGGGTGCAAAGTTCTTATCCGCTTTCTTAATTTGGACTGTGTTTGAAATGATGTTGTTACCTTCAAACTGGCGGCACACAGCACGAAATGTAATGCACCTTTAATAGGAACTTTGCAAGTGATTGTGTAAAATCAAGGAGCCGCACTATACAATCGCATACAAGCTCTTTCTACAAGTTCCAATCCCATAGTGCAGAATAAAAGCAGTGCAGGATATATGTCAACCAATACATAGTGGCTTACATCCATAGGGTTGATTTGTTGCTCGCTCCACTGCGGCTTAAAGGAGACATACTTGTAGCCGCATACACTCACGTGGTGTCAACTGATACGACTAAACTTGTGCATGGAGTGTAAAGAGAAACAAGATATAGAGCATGCAGGCGAAATACTTCTTACGGAGTGGTGCTCTTACTGACGATCCAAGAGCCCATGAGTGGGACAGCTCATTTTTGACAAAAGAAAATCAGACCCTAACAAAGCAGGATGTGCATCGTGAGCAGGTTATGTCAGCAGGGCAGGAAGTAACTGTACATGCGCAAGTGTATACTGTAGTTGACACCCCTAAACAGCAATTGAATTGCTTGAGTCAGGGTGGGATAACCAACCTTGATCTATTACTACAGTCAGAAAAAGAGTTCACCCTTACAGCAACAAACATCAAGAAGAAAATTAAGGAGTGCTTTTTGAAACGAAGGCTTTGGAGTGTGGGTGATCTGGACACAGAGACACTAGAAGAGCAAATCACATTTGCAAGGACATTGGAAATTGATAGAATAATGAGGGATGTCAGTATGGAAAGAGGCTTCCCACGAGACTTAAATCTATCTCCAATAACCATAAACGAAACCCAAAACTCAGTGTAGGAATTAAATTCCAAGGACCAACAACTGCTGGATATAACGGACCCAAGATATACTGTGGGTGAAACAACAAATCAAGTTACCCCAGGAAGGATTACCCAGGATACAAATCCTAATGAGGTTACACTAGCAGCCCTTAACTTTGTGTTGAACTCACTCGTAAACGTGTTTGAAATGTTGAAGAGTGAGGTACAAGTTCACTTGGGGGTGCTGCTAGAAATAACCAAAGAAGTGGAGCATTGCGACTCCTCAATCGTGGGCTTAAAAAAAATTCTGAATACTACGATAGTTCCATCCTTAACAAACTTATTTGAAGTGGTCGCAAAACAAATAATCGGATGCGTCCGAGATAAAGGAACTACTTCAAGAGCTAAAGATAGGAGGGAAGGAATCAAAGGGGTTAATCATGGAACTGCTCAACTATACCATCGAGAAAAAGGAGGTAGTAGTTGAAGGTTAGTTGGTGTCCATGGAATATAGGGTTGCTGGACCATTTGATGATACACCTCTATCACAATCAGTTCTTGAAGAATTCCGGAGATTGGCTCAGGTCGTCGAGACTGAGGCAAATGAACTCACGGTCCCAGCACAAGATGTACCCCAAAATGACCCGCAAGAAGTAAAGCTGAACGAAGATCCTTGGATGGGCAGTATAAATCAGAACTATCGGGGAAGAAGCAAGGCAAAATGAAAGAAACAGAAAAGGGGAAGTTCTGAATCTCTACCCCCATAAGAACGAGAAGGGAAGAAAACAAAGAACAAGAAAGCTAAAACAAATACAGGCAAAATTAGCTTTATGAAAGCACTGAGTGATGCCAAAGATACCCCGAGTGGAGCCAAGGCATTAATAGGTAATAGAAGGGTATACCCACAGAATGGCACTTCGGAACCAAAGTCGGTGGAGAACCACATTAAATGGGCCCCAATCTTAATACCGACGAGAAAGAAGATTGCAACAGGAAACCAGTGTGAAGAGCCAAAAAAACAGCATTTTCAAGTGCTGAAATTAGCTCCAATCTTCCTTACAGGAAAGTCAAAATCCAGTGAAGAGTGTACAGGGAGTGCTAAAGTGACACTAACCAGAATCCAGGGCCTGGAAAGTCAAGCAGTATGCGGGTCCATTAACTTCAAGACAATTCCACATATTGGTCATGCAAAAAGAAGGGATGGAAGAGAGACTGGTGAGGAACACAAGGGCAGAAGAATGATGGCGGACTTAGTAACAAGTCAGGAGTCAACGACAAACATTGAAGAAATTGTTCAATATACAGTACCAAGACCATGGCTAAAGTGTACTAAACAGAATTTGAACTATAAATCCTGGAATTGAGGGGCAATATTGTCATACTTGAAAAAAGTCCCAGCTTTCTATCTATTTTCATTAGAGGATATAGAGTTTGTAATATTTCCCTCTGCCGATACTATTCAGATGGCGGAAGTGGGCTTGAAATCTAAGGTGGGGGTAAAGGCAATCTTGGCAGCATCTACATCACTCCCAATCCATAGCCTTGAGGTCTTTACAATACTCCCAGCGGTAGACCTGACAGGAAAAACACATGATTTGGCAGGGGTGGGGGAGGGGGATCACTCAAAGAAACAGCGTAATACACAGCCTAATATAATAGGATCTTCAGAAACAGTGTTAACTAATGGCGGTCTGATAGACCAGGGTGAAATGCACAAGAAAGCATGGTCCATGCTCCCTGAAACCCTAACACAGGTTTTCTATAAATTGGGAGTGGGAAAGGAATCCCTTAAATCGGAGGAAGTGGTGATTTGTGAGTTGGGACACGCAGGGTTCTAGTTGTTTCAAAGCATTAACAATGAAGGAGGCAATTTTTGGGAAGAGTGATTTGGTGTTCCTCCAGGAGACTTGGCTAGTCAATCCCTTTCAAATAGAGAGCTTTAAAATATTACATCAACAAGCATTGTTTCATGGGAGGGGTAGGCTTGCAGGAGATCTATGTATAGCCTGGAGGACGAACATAATAGTGGAATCTGAACTATTAGCTAACAATTAGGAGGGAATCCTGGCGGCTAAGCTATCCCTAAATTCTGATTAGGGTATAAAAAAATGTATTGCAGTAAATCTCTACTGGGACCCCACCTGTACAAACATCAAAATCTATTACGAATTTCTGTCTGATCTTTTCACCAGGGTGAACCTGGATTATCCAGCGACCCCAGTACTTGTAGCAGGTGATTTAAACACTCAATGCATTACTACAACATCTAAGGGTGATGAGCAAAAACACGAAAAGGGTCACCCCCAGGGGTAAAAGATGGTTGGCATTCTTTGCAGAATGGAACATGAGGATGGCCAAACGGATCCATAGAAGGTGATGTTGAACCTGCAATCACATGGAGACGTGGGAACGCTATGTCTACCACAGATTACATCTTTTTTTATCACTGAAAGCATTAGAAATGGCCAAACATTTTGAGATCAAAGAAGGGGGTTCAAGTGACCACAGACGATTAGAATCAGAAATTATTTGGCAATTCACTGAAAAAAGGGAATATTTCTACCAATCTTTAACCGTTAACAATCGGAAAAATTGATTGGTGAAAGATAGAAAAAACGGCATCTGTCTGAATGACGAACTGCAGAGGGCTTGTCAGGGTATGTCAGCCCTGGATCTCAAGCAAAAATATGGTCCACCCTTTTTTTCAAGATTTTGTATGCTCTGTAGAACATCCAGTAAGACCAAGCCAATCAAAACAGTTATCTTACCATCACATATTCGATGAAGAGACCTGGACAACAAAAAGAGAAATGTGATCTTCTCAAAGTTCCTTGAGAATAGAAATTCAGGATACTGAAGAGTTTATAAAAAAATGCCCAGCATTAAGAGAGGTTATAAAAATTGGCCGACACAACGTCAAGCACAGCGTTTACAAAAGGACGTAGAGCAGATGCTCAAAGTCCTATGTGAAAATACCTCTTGTAATTTTTGGCCAGTGATGATTGTGGCTGAGATCATACTAATACATGGCCAAAAAAATGTAGTGCCAGAAACTGACTGGATTAACCATCTGTCCAGTCAATATCACAAACCATCTGGGGGACCTAGTTTTATAATCCCTGATATTCCTTGGATTCTGGATTTCGCTGAGAGTGATGTCGTAGAATTAATTAAAAAGACATCTTCCTCTCGAGCAGCCAGCCCAAATGGTTTGACTTGCCAGGTATTGAAGGGTAATATAAACCTATGGTCAGGGCTACTAACACGGTTTTTCAGAGAAATCTTAAAGAGAAGAGTCTATCCTACTTCTTGGAGGATATTGATAATTATTCCCATTTATAAGAGGGGTGACAGAACAGTTCCAACAAATTACCAACCATTCACCCTCTTGGATGTCGAAAGTAAACTTTTTGCAACCCTTCTGCTGAAGGAGTTGGAAAATTGGGCTAAGCGAAGCAATATGTTACCAAAACAACAAACAGGCTTTCGTAAAGGCCTCTCGATATCGCTAAATGGTCTAATCTTAGCCACACTAAGTGGCAATTCTGGAGTGAAAGGGAGACTAGTACTCTATGGTGCATGGATAGATTTATCCAGCGCTTTCGATCTGGTTTTAGGGACCAGCTATGGCATACATTGGAAAGCTGGGGAATAGCTAAACCACTTCTGTCTATGTTGGCCATGTTGTATGAGAACAACACAGTAAGAATAAGATTGGATGCTGAAGGCTCACTCTCTGACTATGTTAAAGTTGAGAGGGGAGTCAGGCAGGGTTGAATGGTGGCACCCTTCCTATTTAATCTTTACGTGGTGGACATGGGGAGGGAGATTGAATCTGCAGCTCTACCTAGTCCCAAAGTCAGAAGTAATCCGATTAAATAGCTGGCATACATGGACGATATTGTCCTCTTAGACAACACAGAAGTAGGTTTGCAGCGTCTATTCAATTCACTAGAATGCTACAAAAAAATGAACAACCTATCCATCAATCCAGCAAGTCTAAAATAGTAGCATTTAGAAGATGTGAAAAGGAAGGTCATAAATGTGTCTGGGCTTTGGGGGATCAAAGCATTCCAGTGGTAGAGGAAGTGGTCTACCTAGGTTCCACACTCTACACCATCTCTAAAATGGCGCAAATTAAACAAGATTTCACAGAAAACATTTCCCAATTAACACCACAAATAAAAGAAATATTGGGAAAATATTGCAAGTTTTCCATCATGCCCCTGATAAAGTTTTATACAGATAAAGTTATTCCGAAAACTATCTATGGGATGGAAGCCAAACCTCTGGCCTGGAACGTGGATTGGCAGAGATTGGAGGGAGGAATTTGGAAGAAGGCTTTAGGTCTTCCCCAGAGCCTCACTATGGCTAGCCTCAGATGCGAGCTGGGCCTCAGATCACTCAAAGCACAGGTGGAATGGAAGCTGCTATCACTATTACATAACATCATGATTCCGCAGACTAACTCCCTATATGAGGACCTACGGGATCATTTGGGAAGATCCTGCTCCGCAGTTTTGATTAATTTGCAGAACTTGGTATTAATAGCATTGGTAGATTGCGAAAGTGATGCAGAAACACTCATCGTCAATCCCATGAAGGCTAAGCAAGCTCTAATGCGTATGGACTGGATCCACACGATAAACCATATGCGAGAGTCCTTAACAACAACTTCACTGTCACCATATGATAAAAAATTGCTTTCCTCCCAAAATTATTGTGAAAGTTTCCAGATTGGAGTACAAGATAAAACGTTTTAAGATTTTGTTAAAATCGTGTTCATACTAGGGAGGGGTTGACTAGATGGGGGTGAATTGAAGAAGCAGAAACATTGTGCCCTTGCTGTTAGGACCTGAGTAGGCAGTCCATAAAACACATATTGATGGAATGTGGAGGAATTTTGGATGTAAGACTACTACTTTTGGCAGTTTGTAGCGATTGAACTCAGATATGTTCTGGGATAGGCTGATTGCAGGCCATGAAACATCTTTGACTTTGTAATAAGGGTTTTGAAATCGTCCGGGGTTATCGAAAATGCCCACTGTAAAAGCTAATAATATGGTACATTTACACTTCATTCTTCTTTTCTTCTCTAATTAAGGATATGTTGTTTTGTTGGATAATTATGTAAAAATATTTGAGGTATTTTTGACTTTGTTCATGATTGTATGTATGTGCTAAGACTATAAACTACGGTATGAATAAGCAGCTGATTACCAAAGGTTTCAACTCGCTCACCTTGACAAGTCGAAGAATCCAATATGGAAGAGGCAAATGCGGCTGTGAAGGTTCCCCTGAGGCAATCCTGGCCCCCCCGACCTAGAAATAGAAATACCAGGGGAGAGGACAGGACCGCCAGGAAAACCCTCTAATGGGAAGAAAACCCTGGACGAGTCTGGAGTCTCGAGTTTCAGGCGGGTGTGAAAGTGAAGATGTTCCTGAGGTGTGGTAAAAAACTGATGTCCTCTGGGAGGCTTCCTCTGGATGCACGAAAGGAAAACAAGAAGAGGATTAGAATGGAAATGAGAGTTGGATGTTTAGTAAAGGGTGGAAGGAGGATCCTCTCACCGTTAATAGAGTCTAGAAAGGCTTAGTCTTGACGAGATGGGTACTCAAAAGGTTTGCAGGTAAGCAACAGGAACTCTATAAGAACAGACAGGTAAGTACTTTGATTGAAACAAAGAACGGGGGGTTCAAAGGAAACAGGGCTTACCCTCGCGGGTTTCTGCGAGGAAATGAAAGCCGGAGAGACTTCTTTCGAGTCGGCTGAATAATGTTGGATAAGCTGGACTGGTCTGCACTCACAAGGAACGGGGGCTGAGGAGAGTAACTGTAGAAAATGACTGAGAGACAAAGAATCAGAAGAGTAAGAAAAGATTAGCATGAAATTTTCTGCAAGTAGGCAAGAAAGCGATGGTGAACTCACCGAGCGTCAGTAGCAGAAGCGATGCGAAGATCCGTAGGCTTTGAGTCCGGAAATAGGGTCACGTGAGCGTTCTGCGGCGTCTCGCAAGGACGTGGGAAAACTGAACCGCTGCTGTCCGCTCGAAGGTCTCTATGGGCGTCCATCTTGGAACTGCTCCTCCAAAGGATTCCACTCAAGCAGGTACGTGTTCCGTATAATCGGGTACGTGCCCACAGTGACCATTTACGGCCATGTGTAACAGTATACCCCCTTCTGCTGGGGGGGGCGCCCCCGGTTTACCCGGGTGAAGACGAAAAAACCGGCGCACCAGCCTAGGTGCATGAACCCCAGAGGCTGGTTCCCATGTTCTTTCCGCTGGGGAATAGCCCTTCCAGTCAATCAAGAACTGCAATCGGCCTCGCCGATAACGAGAGTCACATATATTGGCAACCTCAAATTCTCAACCACAGTCCGTAAGGACAGGAGTTGGAGGGGCACCTCTGCTCCGGTGAAATCGATCTCGCACAACCAATTTGATCTGTGACAGATGAAACACAGGATGTATACGAGACCAGGAGGCAGGCAAAGCCAGTTTGACCACCGCTGCACCCACCATGGACAACACCCTAAACGGTCCAAAGTATTTTGGAGAGAGTTTTGATGGGACAAGGCGCCGAGGAAGGAAGCGGGATGCCAACCAAACAGGGTCACCGATAGTAAGTGACAGGGCTAATCGACGATGAAGATCAGCGGATTGTTTAGCACGGTCTTGAGCCGCCAGAAGAGATTGTTTAGCCAGTTTCTGACCTTCCTGAATGTCGGCAATAAGGCTATCCACTCCCGGGCAGCTGGAAGTAGAAGTCGAAACAGTAGGAACAAAGGAGGGATGGTAGCCATAAGAACAATGAAAGGGACTGGTCCTGAGAGCAGAATGGTAAGAATTATTGTAGGCGAATTCAGCGAATGGAAGCAATTCCACCCAATTATCCTGAGCTGCTGATACAAAGCATCGTAGATATCCTTCTAGGGTCTGATTCAAACGTTCCGTTTGCCATGGGTTTGGGGATGGTATCCTGAGGTGAGGGAACGTTTGACCCCTAAGACTTGACATATCTTTTGCCAAAAGAAGGAGGTATATTGAGGACCCCAATCTGAAACGATGGTATCTGGTAGACGGTGACGAGAGAACATTTCAGAGAGGAAGATTTTAGCCATTAATGTTGCTCCAGGTAATTTCTCTAAAGGGGTGAGATGAGCCAATTTAGTGAAATAATCTATAGTCACCATAATGGTTGTCTTGTTCTCAGATAGAGGTAGATCAGACACAAAATCAGTGGATATAATTTGCCAAGGTCAGTCTGGGATAGGCATCCTTGTTAGTAATCCCAAAGGTGGGGTTCGTGGAGTCTTTGCATGAGCACCGATACTGCAAGCTGCAACATAATCACGGACATCAGATCTTAGATTTGGACACCAAAAATGTTGTTGTAACGTGGAAAGAACCCCTTGATGACGCGCAGCCCGTGAATCATGACACATTTGTAGCACTTCCAGCTGTAATGAAGGAATGGGAATCAGAACCTGCGTCCCATGAAAGAAATAACCCGTTTCTTTAGTAAGCTGATGGGAGGAAGCGATACACTCACACAATGATTGATTTTGCGCAGTAGCAATTCGCACCTTTTGAAGAAAGTCCGTTATGACAGCGATGAATTGAGCATTGGGAAACATTTTCTCCAAACAGAATTTAGAAGTAGGGGAATCCTTGCGGGATAGAGCGTCTGCCCTTTGATTGTGTTTCCCTGGCAGAAAGGTGAATTCGATCCGGAAGGGAAGAAAAAAAAGAGCCCAGCGGGCTTGTCGACCGTTAGTAGTGTAAGCATTTTGGAGCACTCTGAGATTCTGATGGTCTCTGCGAACCTTAATAGGATGGGTAGATCCTAATAGTAAATGTCTCCATTCCTTGAAGGCCTGCTTAATAGCCAACAATTCTTTCTCAAGTACAGAGTAGTTCTGTTCTGCTGTATTGAAGGTTTTAGATAAGTAGGCTACTGGTCGTTCTTCCCCCTGCTCCGTCTCTTGTAGAAGTACGGCTCCTAAAGCATATTGTGATGCATCTGTTTCCACAATGAATTGCTTAGATTGATCGGGTGTGATAAGAATGGAAGCAGAAGTAAACTTTTCTTTTAAAGCTTGGAAGGCTTTCTGAGCTGAATCGTTCCAAGAGAACGTGTTACCTTTTTTCAAAAGTCTGGTAATGGGTAGAATGATTTTGGAAAAACAGGGAACAAACTTCCGGTAGAAGTTTGCGAACCCTAAAAACTGCTGCACGTCCTTTACACTTGCAGGAGATGGCCAATCCAAAACTGCTGATACTTTCTTCGGGTCCATAGAAATTGACTTAGAGGACAGTACAAATCTAGATAGTTAACTTGTTCCTGATGGAACTCACATTTGGCGGCTTTACAGTAGAGTTTATTTGATTGAAGCCGTTCCAAAACTGTATTAACATGTTGGATATGATCCTCAGGGTTGTTGGAATACACCAGGATATCCTCCAAGTAGATGATGACAAAATTAAATAAAATGTCGGCAAATAGATGGTCCATAAACCGCTGAAAGATAGCCGGGGCATTAACCAAACCGAACGGCATAACGTGATATTCAAAATGACCAAAAGGTGTGCGAAAAGCAGTCTTCCATTCATCACCTGGAGCTATTCGTATGAGATGATAAGCACCTCTAAGATCAAGCTTTGTGTAGAGAGTCGCCCCTCGAACCGCTTCGATGATGTCCATTATGAGAGGCATGGGGTATTTGTCAGCGATGGTTATCTTGTTTAGACCCCGGTAGTCAATACAAGGGCAGAGTTCATCTGAGTCTTTTTTGGGGATGAAAAACAGAGAAGCTCCCGCCGGTGACACTGATTCGGTTATAAGGCCATTTCATAAATTGGTTTGAAGGTACTCTTTCAAAACATTCTTCTCACGTTGGGGGGGTACATACATCCTACCAAAAGGAATGGGCTGTTCAGGAAGCAGATCAATATGGCAATCATCTCTCCGATGTGGAGGTAACGTAGGGAACTCGGGATCTTCAAAGATAGCTCGGAATTTCCAATGACATTTAGGGACAGTTTCTAGTAGATTGATAGTTGCTACTGAAGAATTAGGAGCCTCTACAGAGGGGATATGTAAACCTACCGATTCCTGGGAAAGGCAAAGGTGTATGCAATATTCTGACCCTAGGAAAAGAGTACCCGCTGACCAGTTAATGAAAGGATTGTGGAGTCTCAACCACGGAAGCCCCAAGATGATAGGAAAATGTGAAGTTTTGATCAGATCGAAAACTAGGGTTTCCTTGTGGTTAGCTATCATGCAGGTAATTGGATTAATTTGTTCTTTAATAGGACCAGAGCTTAAAGGACTCCCATCTACTCGTTGGATGGGAGTAACAAAGGCCTTAGTTATGTGAGGAATACTGTGTCTCTTTGCCCAATCGTAATCCAAAAAAATACCTGCTGCACCGCAGTCAATCAATGCGGGAATGCCGGGTAGTAAATGTTCAGATAATATCATAGATAAAGATACTACCACCATCGTCTGATTATTTGTGGCTTTGTCTAAAGTCATATTGGTTTGACATGGGGAAGGAGGATTCTGTTTCCCTACCGTTCCTCCCCTAACGGTAGGGTCTTGGAGTTTCCCGACTTGGTGTTAGGACTGCGACATGGGGGCACCAAATGACAATTCTTTAACACATGAGAGGAAGACCCACAGTACATACATAATCCGAGTGTCTTTCTCCTTTCTCTCTCGGTCGTTGATAACGGTCCTCTTATGTCCCCAATTTGCATAGGTTCTTCATTTTGAGGGAGAGTTTTATTCCCTGTAGAGGAATAATCACTAGGTGATCGTAGTCCTTTGCCCTTTCTTCTTTCGTAGGAACGTTCATGCATCCTATAATCTATCTGCATAGTTAGAGCGATCATATCAGCCAAGTTGGCTGGGCGGAGCACTTTAGAGAGCTCATCCTTAAGTTCTTCTGTTAATCCTCTACGAAAAAGGGTAAAAAGTCCGTCATCCGGCCAACCCAATTCCGAGGACAATTGTTTAAATTGGGTGATGTACTCTAGTAAATCCTTATTCCCCTGTTTAAGATCAAGGAGCCTTTCTTGTGTAGCAACTGTTATTTCCTTCCTGCCAAACATAGAATAAAGGCTATTAAAGCTGGCTGGGTAAGAGTCAAGAATCGCATTGTTAGAGGTGACTAAAGGAGTGGCCCAAGCTAAGGCAGGGCCCGAAAGATGAGAAATCACATATCCCACTTTGTCTTTGTCTGTAGGAAAAAAGCGTGATTTAAAGGTAAACTGTACTGTACAACTATCGAGGAATTCCTTAAGTTTATAAGGATCACCATCATACATGATTGTGTGGAAGGAGGACGGGGGAGTGTCTGAAAAAGCCCTGGCGACTTGCTGTCGCAGTTGAGCGTTATCTTGTTTCAAAGATTGCACCTCTAACGACATGGCTTGCATGGCCGCCATTAATTGCTGAATTTTTGTTCCATGAGGATACTCACTGTCAATATTTAGGCGTCGCTTACTGTTAAGACTATAAACTACGGTATGAATAAGCAGATGATTACCAAAGGTTTCAACTCACTCACCTTGACAAGTCAAAGAATCCAATATGGAAGTGGCAAATGTGGCTGTGAAGGTTCCCCTGAGGCAATCCTGGCCCCCCCGACTTAGAAATAGAAATACCAGGGGAGAGGACAGGACCGCCAGGGAAACCCTCTAATGGGAAGAAAACCCTGGACGAGTCTGGAGTCTCGAAGTTCAGGCGGGTGTGAAAGTGAAGATGTTCCTGAGGTGTGGTAGAAAACTGATGTCCTCTGGGAGGCTTCCTGTGGATGCACGAAAGGAAAACAAGAAGAGGATTAGAATGGAAATGAGAGTTGGATGTTTAGTAAAGGGCGGAAGGAGGATCCTCTCACCGTTAATAGAGTCTAGAAAGGCTTAGTCTTCACGAGATGGGTACTCAAAAGGTTTGCAGGTAAGCAACAGGAACTCTCTAAGAACAGACAGGTAAGTACTTTGATTGAAGCAAAGAACGGGGGGGTTCAAAGGAAACAGGGCTTACCCTCGCGGGTTTCTCGGAGGAAAAGAAAGCCGGAGAGACTTCTCTCGAGTCGGCTGAATAATGTTGGATAAACTGGACAGGTCTGCACTCACAAGGAACGGGGGCTGAGTAGAGTAACTGTAGAAAATGACTGAGAGACAAGGAATTAGAAGAATAAGAAAAGATTAGCATGACATTTTCTGCAAGTAGGCAAGAAAAGCGATGGCGAACTCACGGAGCGTCAGTAGCGAAGCGACGCGAAGATCCGTAGGCTTCGAGTCCGGAAATAGGGTCACGTGAGCGTTCTGCGGCGTCTCGCAAGGATGTGGGAAGACTGAACCGCTGCTGTCCGCTCGAATGTCTCTATGGGCGTCCATCTTGGAACTGCTCCTCCAAAGGATTCCACTCAAGCGGTATGTGTACCGTATAATCGGGTACGTGCCCACAGTGACCATTTACGGCCATGTGTAACAGTATGGACATGTTTTATTGATTATGTATTTGTGAAAAACGGATTTTTAGTTGTAACACAATGAAAATAGAATAAAAGATATGCTGGTTAAGGTTGAGTGCCTCTAGACTGTCGACAAGGGGATGAGTCAAGGAGTTGTTGGGTACGTCAAACCAGATATTGAAGTCCCCCAGTTGGGCAAGTGCTGGGTGGTTTACTAATGTGGCTGCTAGTGAGTCGCATAGACTGTTGGCGAAATGTCTGTTATATCCGGGGGGGTCCTGTAGATGAGTAGGAAGCTGTGCGAGAGAGTGCGCAGGAGAGATAGTTTGACTAGTAGGGATTCGCAATTAGCTGTAGTTAGCTGTGCAGGGCTGTGTTTCGGTGAAGATTGTTAGGGAGAATTCTCATTCTATGGCTAATTTCCCTTACCTATAGAGTCCCTCAGCAGCTTTGCCGGATTTGAAGGGTTTGTTTTTTTCTCCTGCTAAGAGTGAGACACTTTTTCCCACTCTTAGGCATTTTTGCTATGTGTGTTCTGGGCTATTTTTGTGTTTAATGTCTATGGGGTTTTTCTCACCTCCATAGGAACCATCTTTATTCACATGTGTTACACAGCACCCTCCGTGCAGTGACACAGGGGTGTTGTAGCGAACCCCAAACATAGACTCCATACCCTGGGACTGACTACTGTCTCCCAGGGCATGTAAAGTCCCCATTGACTTTACTAGTCAATTTTTATGAACTAAACCAGTACAAACCATCTTACTATGGAGGCACTGTGAAGGGTTAATAGTTTTTCCCTTATGTTCATTTTCGAGAGGGTACCGTACAGTCCCTCTCTCAAAAGTTTCTGGCTGGTGGCAGTGGTTACTACCATAAATATTCGACCGCAAATATTTTCCTATGGGATTTTCCCATTGTTCGAGGCTACCATATTTTCTGACAGCCTCTAACATACCGCCAGTGCATTGTAATATTAACTTTACTCCGGTAGGTTTTATTTGCCAGAACTTTAATATAACTTCTTTCTCATTTCCTTCTCTAAACTCCTAACCCAGATCGGGGATCCTTTGTTCGTCCTTTTGGCGGGCTTCTGCCAAAAAGCCCTCCTTTCGGCGCCACTGAGTCTGGGGTGGGTCCATTGTGTGGGGGGGAGTAGGACCCCTGGACAGGGTTGCCTCCGCAACCCATGTCGCACTCTATCCTGATAGGCTGGAGGGTCTCTCTCCACTCCACTGTGTGAGTGACAGCTAGGCTGTATGAATGGGGATCTTTTTGCATAAAAGCAAGGTCCTGAGGACTGGAAGAGCAAGACGTCGCCACTGAAATTAAGAAGCCGAAGAGGAGAGAATCCAAAGACATCTGCAACGACTGAACCACCGGTGAAGCCCTGCTGCAGCGTCTCACCACTTTTCTCCACACAACGAGAGAAGATCTTCATCTGGTGGGGCCAACCAGTATGCCAATCGCCTTCCCGGACCTGCCTTGGTCGAATCGCCAGTACCCTGTACTCGGAGGCCGGATAGCCAGGCACCAGTCCACCCGGACCACGATTTAAAGGAGCGTACCTTTTATTTGTCGGACAGCATCGCGGCTGGTTTCATCCCTGGGTAGTGGAGTAACTTGAACCTTCCTCCACGACGAGAGCCTCTCTTCCTCTGCTGGATCCCCCGAACTGCAGGAACTACCAGAAACAACCGCCACCACAGGAGCCACTTCTTCATTTTAAAGGTACATTGTTCCGCCAGGCCGCCCTTCCTTCGCGGTAGAGCTAAAGGTTTTTTAAATCCTTTACCTACCTGTTGGGTTGGCCGCCCCTCTCTCTTAACAATGTCTTTCACCTTCTGCATCCACCTTTTCAAAATCGTTAATCAAAGACTTGACTGCAGCTACAAGAACATTTTGCTCCTGGGCCCTTGCCCTGCACCACTGACTCTGGCACAGGCCTATTGACTCTGGCTAAATTTGTTAGAACTGCCTTCTCTAGATTGTTTCTCAACTATAACTGTGTTGGTGCATCTACTTCTTATGACCACCTTTTCCTTCACTTTTTTTAAAAACTTGTGAAGTGCCATTTTTCTCAGTATTTCCTATACTGATGTGCTGTCTTGCTTAAACTGGTTCACAAACTGATAGGAAGTGTTACTAGGGTGTGTAAGAAGATATCTCTGTATAACATGTGTTTTCCCTCCCTTGTGAGAAATTGCTAGAGTATCCCTTGTGTGTGGTTTTCACTGTGCCGTTTTGCTCAGTTTTCACTCTGGTTCACTTGGTCTACAATTTAACTAGGGAGTGTGTATATTTTTCTTTGACTTAGTTTTAACTTGCTTGATGACTGTGTTTACTAGAAGTGTATAAAATAAATATATATATACTTTTTTTTACTACAAAGCTTTGGTCAGTGTTTCCTTGTGCCATAGTACTGTAGGCCTATTGTGTAAACCCTGAATACTGCTCATCTCTCTCAAGTAAATTGTGTTTGAAAGCGCCCACCGGGCAACAGGGCGGGAACATGGGAGTAAAATTGGATATATCGGTTATTTTTTCAATTTTACTCCCATGTTCCCACCCTTGAAGGAGAGGAAGGGGAAGCTCACCGTATGTAGGCCACCATCCAAATATTCTTCGACCACCCCATCTAAAAAGAGATCGTCCTATGAAAAGGGCGCAAGGGAATCTCACCTCAGAGAGCTAAGTAGCGCACTAAACATTCCAACTGCTCCCGATCAAGGAATGATTAACAACATTCATTATCTTCTCATACAAATGTTTTTATTTTATTTTTTTTAATCGAAGAAGAGACTTCATCACTCCCCTTCATCTTTGGACTCCTCACCTGACAGAGAGAGGGTAAGGTTCCCTAGCAAATCAGCATCTAAGGCTGATTGGGATAATTTTGGATCTATTGTTAGAAGTGTTCACGAAGGCAGCACCTGCCGGCCTTTCAAAAGAACTGAAAAAGGTTTCTGAACCCATTGCGCAATCGTGAGGCCGATAGGGAGTCGATGATGACTGCTAGTCGCGCGCCTAAGAGCCAAGGCAGTGAGTCTGAGAAGCATCCTCAAGAGATTTTGAAGGATTCGTGACTCGAAGAAAGTCAAAGCCACGACTTTCCTCTTCTGCTGCATCAAAGGAATCGATGTCAAGTTCTTCGGCTTCGAGGCCTTTGACATCAAAGCCACCAACATTTTTATCGGAACCTTCGAAGATTTATAGGTCCTTGGCGAGGAGGGACTTCTTCAGTCCATGGGCTCTATGTTTTAAGAAGAAGATTAGGAGAGGAGAATCCTCCATTTGGATTGGAGTTTGGTACCCCAAATGTACCAGAAGAGCTAATTTCTGGTTGCACAACCTGGTTGACTATTTAAAGGATGCCACTGGTTTGGATACTTCACCTGAAGTAAAGTTTACCACCCCGGATTCAGCTAGTCATTCTGATGCTTCTTACAGGTTTGTCATGGCTAAGGTGACAGAGTACCTGGGCTGGGGTCGGCCTGTTGCAGATGTTGAAATGGATGATCTGAAAGACATCCTGGATAGAAGTCCTCCTAAGGATACTGTTCTGCCTTTTTACACAGCCTTGAAGAACAGAATCCTTGACAATTAGAAAAAGCCAGAAGTAAATAAGGGGCTGGCAAGAAAGTACAGTCCTTCAGCTATAGACCCAGAGTTTCTATCTAGACATCCTACTCAGGAAAGTCTAGTTGTGCAAGCGGCCACGTCTTCGTGCCTCAAAGGCGGCTGCCTTTCTGACAAAGCCTCCAGATAGGGGGAAAACGGGTTTCTCTGCATGAAGCATGGCTCTGAAGGCCATTAATAGTTTGTGTGCTCTGGCAAAGTATTCAAATACTCTGTGGGATGTAGTCGCTCAAGCTTCAGGTCATATTCCTGAAGGATAAGAGTGGGAACGTTTCCTCAATATTTTCCAGGATGATAAGGACCCAATGTGCAAGTCGTTATAATCAGGATTAGATTTCTCTAACTGTGTAAATAGTTCTATGGTGGCAAGCACTGTAACTAGGACATTTGCGTGGCTGCGCAGGTCGGGATTTGCCCCAGATGTACAGGCTAGGCTCTTAGACATGCCATTTGATGGTTCTCAGCTATTTGCCTCTATGGCTGATGAGAGTTTCGGGAAGCTACAAGCATCCAAGGCGGCTCGGGACCTGAAGAAGGTCCGTCATCCTGGCCAAGGCAGCTGCTAGGTTGCTAGGTGCAGCAATTCGCCAACCACAACAGGGCCATTCAGCCTCTCAGCGTTGGACAGGTCATTCCTCTCGTTTCTTTTAATCAGTTGATAGAAAAAGGGGATAAATGGCTCAAAGAGTCTAGAGAAGGTTACCTTGTGGTGCATGAGGACGTGGAGGTAAGACTACCCACACAACCTCTGCCTCTTTACCCTCTGCTGCAGCCACAGCACCAAAATCTCTTAGTCCCTGGTCCTCAGGACTGTAGTGGGAGGCAGACTAACACAGCATCTAGAGGAATTGTGAGGCATTACTTTAGATGCGTGGGCACTGCAAACAGTACCCCATGGTTACTGTCTCCCATTCTTAAAAAGGCCTCTGGATTCTCCACCAAGCAGCCAATCCTTACGGGAACCAGATCCACTCCTTCTATGGGAGATTGTCTCCTAGAAAGGGTACTTTCTGATTCCCAAAAAGGACAGAGGTCTACGACCCATCTTGCACCTGAGACGCTTTAATAGGTTCATCAGGAAGGACAGGTTCAAGATGGTAACTCTTTAGCAGTCATCTCCAGGATTAGATGGTGTCACTCGATCTTCAGTATGCTTACTTTCATGTGCCCATGCATCCCAAGCACAGAAAGTACCTGAGGTTCGCCATTGGCAGTTCTCATTTTCAATTTCGAGTTCTGCCTTTCGGGAGGAATTCATATCTTAGTAGTTCTAAGTAGTTTTGAACTTATGCCATTTTATTAAATAAAACAGGTGAAATAAACTCCTCACTATCCCTACGATAACATTGATTTCCCTGCCTATAGTAAACTAAAAGGGAACCCTCTAACCAAGGGATCTCTAACCCTCACAATTCAATCAAAACAAAAAGGTATAATATGGCAACTCAATTCAACAAATGTATACAACATATAACCTGGTTCACAGCATAACCAATGTCTCTTGTGATGGACTGGGCAAACTCCCCTGCCCCAGATCCAAACAAGGTTTTTCTTCACAGTTCAAGGGAGGACCAAGGAAATCCAACTTTAACACAAAGTTCTGTTGTTTCAATGTAGTGACTTGTCAAAGCCAAAAGCTCTCCCTCCTCCTGGAATAAAAACTCTTCGACACTATCTTGAAAGGTAAAAGTCATACGCTGTCACACCTTCTGGACCTTTTACTAGCATCACGCCAAGGCCACTGATACTTTACCCAATGTAACTGCCTTCCAGTTCGTTTTGTGGGAGGACCCACTTAAGCCCAGCAGTAGTCCGCGGAGTGGAACGCATAGCCGAGCGAAGTCATGCAAAGTTGTGCAGTCCTGCAGTCAGCAGTCTGCCTTCCAGTTTGTTTTGTGGGAGGACCCACTTAAGCCCAGCAGTAGTCTGCAGAGCAGAACGCGGAGCCGAGCGAAGTTGTGCAAAGTTGTGCAGTCCTGCAGTCCTCGGAAGCCGAGGGAGCAGAGGGACCCGAGGTAGGCGAAGTTTCCAAGACTGTGCCTGGGAGTAACATTCCGAACACTCCGAAAACACAGCCAACTGTGCACATTCTCCTCAATTGGAGTGGGGGAAACGCTGTACACAGCACCTCTCACAACTCCACCCTCGACAATGGAGGAGGATTCGGACCAACGCTGCCTCAGGAGTCATGTGAAGAAAATTCCCTCGACTCCCAAACAAAGCAGCAATCCTTGTGCAGCAAGTCCCCCCGCAGTGGACACAGCACTTGGTGTCCCCACCCCCCACCTCTCCCAAAACACAGCAGTACAGACGTGACTGCACAAAGACCCCAACAAAGACCCCAACACATTTCAAGTGTCTAATTCAAGTGTCTTACCGGCAATAATTACTGGGCCGTTGGACCAGCAGCTGCCGCGACTGTTTCTGGTGCAGCCAGTGCGGCTCCTCACTCCGTGCTCTGTGGGAGGAGCGCAAACGTTGCTGGAGTCGGAGCTGGCGCTCCCTTGTACGGCCGCCCGAGCCACCTGTACCTCCACTGCCTCGGCGAGTGGCCCTTTGCGCGAGCTGGTCGGAGGACCTCTCGCTCGGGGCCTAGGGGCAGCGATGTGGGCTGACGGGAGTGTTCTGGCTCCACCATCTGATCCGGGGCCTGATGGGGAAAATTGCTGCGTCCAGCAGCCCAGTCTACCAGACACGAATACTCCACGGGATCTCGTGAGATTAACTTCTCCTACTGATCCTGACGTCAAGGATGAACCGCACATGGCAGCACCCATCAGGCTTAGTACAACTGCAATTGTACATGCGTGCGTGGTGGACGCCCAACTCGAACCACACGAGTCATACGAGGCTCAGGAGACACAGGAAACACCAGAGCCATTAGACTCCATACCGAGTTCCAGAGCTACGTTTTCTGCTTAGGTCAAGCTGCATCAGGCTAGGAATCTGAGGCCGATAAGAGAGCCACAGGTTGAACTGCAAAGACCCCGCACAAGAATCAAACACGGGGCAAACAAACCCGATTGGGGCACCCTCATTCAAGTCAGAATTGGACCCTATGCAGGACTATATGCCGACTGACACAATAAAGAAAAACTTCTCACAGTTCGTGAAAAGAAAGAGGATTCCCTATAAAAAAAGAGGAAGGGGCAAAACTCAAGCGCTCCCCACTAATGGCAACAAAGAAAACGCAACCATGCAAAAAAAAGATGGAACCAAGGTGAAGGAGATCGTAGACAGCGCCCACACTTCCAAGCAAAACATCAATAAAAAGCGTGGCGCTGGGAAAAATAGCCTACAGACCCCTTTGCTTTCCAACGCCCTGATTAACTTTTTCAAAACACAAGGCAAACGGAAATCACCTACCGACACTGAGCCTTCAGACGCTGACATTTTAGAAGCTCTGGAAGATACTCCACCACTGCCCAAACTCAGGAAAACACTAGCAGCGCTGAATAAATGTAAAGATACTCAGGAGGGTGAAGATATTCGACAGCCTAACGATAGGCTGGTTAACACCAGTGCCTCAGGGGCAAACACCCAATCCAAGTCCACTATAACAGAGAAAACTACACAAGCACCTGTGACGGACGCCCCGACTCACCCACAGGAGATGCCGGAGATTCTCAAGCTACTCCATCCAAATGTCTGTCCTCAAGGAAGAGCCATGAGCGTGCAACCTTGGGCAAAAATCCATCTCCCAAGTTCAAATCCTTCACTGAGTCTTCCAGAACCCATAACTGATTCGATGCCCCGAGGACACGACAACACAGGTCCGTGGAACTCCTTGCCAATGTCGCACCAGTTAGTTGAGGATGGCCTCAGTTCAGACAGAAACCGCCGCCCTGTCACGAACCCACACTGCGCGGAGGGTGTGGCCACGCCATTGAAAAATAGAAGGGTGAGCGAACTTCCACCTGTCTCGCAAAAAGACTCACCAAACAACAGACGGGACATGACAACAGTCATGTCAGCCATAACAATTGCAATGGCACCCTTCTGCAAACTTTATGAGAGCATCAGCGATACTTCCAAAGACAACACAGTGATGTTAGCACTTATCCAGTCCAAGCTAGCATTTTTGGAAGGATTCATAACAGCAATATAGCCTTGAAGTATGACATGTCACAAAGAAAACGGGACCTGAATGAAGCGGACCTCGAAACCAACATGGGGGAAAACAGGCAAAAAGATTCAGCATTTGCATCATCTGCACAGAAATCTACACAGACGCTCCAGGGCAGCTGCAATGAGGTAACTGCACCAATCTTCAATCTTCAATAAACAACTTACAGTGCCTTCAAAAATAAATCAAGCCAGGAACAGGAAAGAAAGCCTTAAAATTATCAGAGAAAGATCAAACAGAAAACTTGAGGCAAGCCTCAATCCTCTTTGCACTCGACCCTAAAACCTTAGACGCCCAACCAAGCACTCTGGCCTCAGTACTCAGACCATCAACGAACGAAAGGGTCTCGACCATCGACCTCACGAAATCTCCCAAAACCATGACCGACTTCCTGGAGTCAAGCCCCATAACAAATCTATCTCAACACCTAGAACGGGAGCCAGACGAGACAAACCCACAGTCACTCACAGAGGACAATGGCAATCCGAAAGACGGTCAGAGGAGCCCAAAAGGTGTCCAGAGGACAACCATTTCGGACACAGCTCTCTGCCAGCCCTTCAATGAGTCCCCTCAACAGAAAACTGAAATTGACTACAAGCAACACAAAAATCCTCTACCTTCAGTCGCAATATCAAAACCATTAGCACCGCAACTGGAACTATCAGCTACGCAGCCGCAACGTCTTAGTCCGGCCAAGCAACCTCAAAACTTAAATAGACCTTCAGAAAAAATTGAGGCTGGTGCGACCACTCAAAAAAAAATCTGAATCTTCAAAATAGAACAGGTATCTACTGAGGACAAATACATGGTCTAGAATCGAAAAACAGTACTGCGAATAGTGGAAAACACAGCTGCCCTAAAAAATCTAAAGACTGAAGACTTCAAGCTCATTGAGCCGTACCACAGAGAAAATAAGGCTAAAGCTTACTTACACATCAAGGCAACAGCAATTCAAGACTTGACACGGGAGGCTGGCAGAGAGCTAAACCTAGCTGGCTTCCTATTATCAGAAATAAAAATCCCAGGTATCCTGATTAAAAAAACAAAACTGGAGGAAGCCAGCGCCAATACAAGGAAATATCACTCTAAAACAGAAGATTACCATAACTCCCGGAGAACAGAGCTGAAGAGTCATTTTGAGGAGACAACAGACAATAACCACCGTAAACATTCGACAGATACAACTACCTCAACCCACTCCCATGAGATCAAAGAACAGACCAGATCAAGGCCTCTTTACCTGAGCGACGACAGGCCATATGGACTCCAAAGCACACAAAGCTACAGGGAACATTCCCCCCACCGAAATAGAATCAACAGCTACAGAAGTCGCAGACAGGAACCTTTGACAAGACAACCACGTGATACACCTACCTGCGAAAGTAAAGAACCTGCGGCAGGAGGCCCCTGGAAATGGCTAAAGGGGGTCTTAATTCCAAGTCGTCAGAAATAGCAATCACTGACTACACCAAACAAACCATACTTGCAAAAGGCCCTGACCCTAGCATCATGGAACACTAGAGGCCATGGCCAACTAACTAATCCCAACAGCCAGGACTTAGGGCAATTTGACATCCTGTGTCTCCAAGAGACATGGCTCCTTGAAAAGCCGCCAATGGACGGCTTTGAAATAGAGATCTCAACAGCAGTAAAAGGCCTTCTGGGACGCCCATCATCAGGCCTGCTTATCGCATTCCGGTCGGGCCCGGACCTGGAGATCGTCAAGAGAATCACAGGATCGTATGGGTTACTGGCGGTCCTCATACATTGGAACCACTTTTCCAACGCCTCAAAGTTCTAGTTATCGACAAATGTCGCCATAATAACTTTCTACTGGAATCCCCAAAAAACGTCTGCTGCAGAATTTTGCCAAACAGTGGCTGAGACTATTGACTCTATCGTCATCGACTGGAACACCACATTCATAATCATCTGCGGTGACATGAATTCTAAATGTGTGTGCACTCAAAAGACCAACTTGTTCCAATTTCCATTTCGTCGCTGACAGAAGAAAGAGGTCGAGCTTGGATGAATCTGATGACCTCAAGACATTTTCATAATGCTGCATGGATCAAGGACTGGCAAACACAGATCCACACATGGGAAAGGGGAACTTCAAACGCCACCCTGGACTACATATTCGTATCCAGCGCCATGCTTCCAGAAATCGAAGGGTTCCAGGTGGTAAAAACAAATGCAAGTGACCACAACATGCTGTCTATGGCATGGTCCTCGAATTGTCAGCAAACCAAATGTTACCCTGCCTTAGTCGAGGCTAACAATCAACAAACTCGGCTACGCTTGACAGCGGCAAGTGTAAGCAGATTGACACACCAATACGCCACAAAAGGGAAAAATACATTAACCACCAAGAACACATCAAGGCCCAATTACATTCCCTTTCGGATCAAGTACAAGGCCAAATGAAAAGAGGGCAAGGAACCTGCAGTCAATACCAACCATTCATATGATAAAATAATAGCAGCTAAAAAAGGGGCATTGAGAAAACTAAAATGCAAAGCAATTGCGAAAAACAACAAATCAGCCTGAAAAACGTGGTCTAAAGAAACAAAAATCTACAAAGCATGGCTACGGTTTTACAAAGCTGAACTCTATCAAAATGACGCCGAAACAATGCTAAGAACCCTTTTGACCAAAAGATCTGGCGACTTTTGGGCCCTAATCAACACAACACGGGGAAACTCGGGGCGCAAACCTGGCAAACTCAGTCTCAAAATCAGCATGGTCAAACTTCTTTACTGATTTCTTTGCAGCACCACAGAACACTGAGATCACACCCCCCGAGACCAACTTGTCACCCTGGATTGACCTCTCGTCAAAAGAAGACATAAGCGCAGCCCTTCAAAATCTCAAAACATCAAGAGCGCCGGGTCCTGACGGGCTTACCAACATTGATTTAAAAAACCACATAAATGAATGGACAGATTTTATAAGCCTCCTGTTCAATCACTGCCGAGAAACCAGACTGATTCCTGCGTCATGGACCAAAGCAACAGTTGTCCCGATTTTCAAGAAAGGAAGTAGGGACGATCCGGCGAATTACCGCCCAATAGCGCTTCTAGACATCATTGGAAAACTGTTTGCAACTCTCTTATTACGGCATTTCCAAAGATGGGCAAAAATGGCCCCTTGTGCTGACAAATTCCAGATGGGTTTCAAAAAGAACGGCAGTACCTCTGTGAACATATTTCTCCTAAATATACTAAAGTCAAAAATAAAACAAGGAGCTCCACCTGTCTACGCAGCCTTTATCGACCTATCACAGGCTTTTGACAAAGTGTACAGAACCATTTTATGGAACAAACTAAAAACTTGGAACTGTCCTGAAGACGTCCTAGATCCAATAAAAGCGCTTCACACCCAGACATCTTTACATGTTCGACTGAACAGACAAGGTGCGCGCTCTAAAGAAATACCATCAGAAAGAGGGGTCACCAGGGATGCCCTTTGGCTCCGGCCCTGTTTGTGGAATTCTTAGGGGACTACAAAGAGTCCGAAGTAACCGTCCGCTGTTTTCCACCGAAAATAGGTAACATCAAGGTGTCACAAATCCTATACGCAGACGACATGATATTGCTCGATCAGACGCCGATAGGCCTTCAACGGCAGCTGGACAATCTGGCTAAATACATGACAGCAACAACCTCACAATAAACAATAGCAAGACAAAAATCATGATCCTTTCTAAACATAACCAGACCCGCAAAATGAACACAACTTGGTTCTTGAATAAAACACAAATTGAAGTTGTCAAAAATTTTAAGTACCTTGGAGTCATTATCGATGGGTCATCGCAAGAAACCAAAATGCAACAATATCAATGGGACAAAACAAAAAACCTGGCATCACAAATGAGACTGATCGACAGGAAGTTCGGTACATTTTCGCTCCTACCAGCGATTAATTTTTATAAAGGCAAAGTAGTACCGGCCTTAACGTATGGTATGGAAGCAACAATCACCATGCCAAACTCAATCTGGCCGAAACTGGAAGGCTATCTTTGGAAATCGGTACTTGGTCTTCCAAACTCGGTACCGATATCAGCCGTGAGAAGAGAGGTGGGACTGCTGTCACTGGAAGCGATACGGGATGGTCTCCCTATATTTAAACTCATCGACGAAGAGCTCAGAACGAGCAAATGCCAATCCCTAAAAAACTGGGCCGCCCAACAAAAACCTAAACTGGACAACTTGGCGTGTACCCCAGACGACCTGATAGACAATTCACAAAGAGTGATTTATAAGCTCCAAAATGAAGACTGGATTACTACAGGAGAAAGGGCAGTGATGAGCAAACTTCTCAAACACCTCCCGCCTACATTCAATAAACTGAAAAGCCCCTTGGCTTATTGTATCAAATTTCCTGACAAGAAACTCCAATAAACCTTCCTAAGAGCTCGGCTAAACTTACTACACATCAGAGAGATCCTAGCAGTAAGAGGACAAATCAATCACACGACCTGTAGATTGTGTAAAAATCTGGATAACCAGGAAACAGTCCGACACTTGGTGCTCAATTGCCCATTCTAAATCGCAGAATGCACAGCCTTCTTGTTGCCTCTTTGGGCCAACTCAGTACTAGTGGAAGAAGATAAATGGTGGTGCCACTTGATTTCAGGGGAAAAAGCAAGATGGTCATTGGCCACTGCAAAACTACTGGAAGCAGTATTCGCAAAGATAAATTCAACTGAAACCATACTAAAATAGCATACAAAACAACACCAAATTCAGGACTTGCTTTCCTAGATCTCTCTGTCAAAAAACCACCAATGACTGTCGATATTCCACAATGATAGATGAACATTTGTATCATTTTAACATTTGAACATTTGTATCAATATGTCTTCTTCTTGTAAAAGTCAATTTCTTTTGACTATACACAAGTAAATTAAAAAAAAAAGAATGACTTCACATCTTTGGCAACAACAAATGTTTTGGTCAGAATGGTCTGCTTCAAGAATGACTGCAGGAAGAATGGTAACTTTTCCTCAACCAGCTTTCATAATTCTTCCCTCAAATGACACAACTTAATATGTTGCTTTCCAATAGTACCACTCTTCAACACTTCCTCCTTCTACTACCTGGTGTATACTTTCACCCGATTTCTTCTAGTCAATTTCCTCTCACCCTATGGGTCTACTCGCCTGCCCGTCTACCTAAACAGATCAGTGGTAACTGTCACAGCAGCTTTCAGGGAATAGATCATTCACATTGATCCTTATCAGGACCTCGCCACAAACGATGTTCATCTCCCTCTGGATAACCACTTCCAGAAGGGCACCCTGTTTGCCACCTTTCTTTCCCTGTTTCATCAATACCGATAATAGTGTTCAGGATCAAGTCTTTCCCTGCTTCTATTCTGGCTGTAGCTATGTGAATCTACATAAACCGCAATGATAGATATCCCCGAACGTGAATGACAACCTTTCGAACCTTGGGGCTTCACACTAGTCCCATCTTGTGTTTGGCAACCTTCACTGGACTGATATTATGAGTTTCGCAAGGTCTTGGGTATTGGTGGTATGCCTTGGTTTCTAATACGACCTCCCCACCAGCTTGTTGATGTTTTCACACTTTTATTCCTGAGACTTGTTTGGTTTAATATCAGCCGCTTTTGCAAGTCAGTATTCGTAAGATTCATTAGCATGCCTTTGGGAAGGTGCAATGGTTCGGAATTTGCAAGATTTATTAGTTTGCCTTTGTCTGTTTGTAACAGTTGGGTATTTGTGATGCTTATTAGCTTGTTTTTGTATGTTAACAGCAGTCTGGCATTTGTAAAGTGGTTTATTCTGCCTTGTGCTCGCAAGTGATCCTGCCTGCGCTGAAGACGTGACCTGCACTGAAGCGCCCCAGAATTTCTTGCATGGCTTAGACACACCGGGTTAGTCGCTTCCAGGTGCTTCTCTTCACGTTCGCAGTACTGCTGCAACCGTGGCTTCTCCTGACCAGGCCCACCTTGTTTCTTCAGTTGCTGCTGCCTCTGCCACGTTGATTTGGAGTCACTCTGACTCCTAAGAGGCTACGGTGCAACCCTGCCTCCCGAGACATCATGGCTGCTCACACTATGTCTGCTTCCTGCTGCGAGAGCTCTGTACAATGTAGTCTTTCTGGGTAAGCGTTTCTTCCACATGCATCTTGCTGTGTGACCTCTGCAATTTAGGATGACAGAGGCACAGACCCTTTTAGGATTCACAATGGTCCCAGCATCTTCCAGCTTCTCTATTCCTGTCTGCCACAGCATACAGAGCATGTGCTTCTTCTGCTTCTCAAACTGCTTCTGATTCTTCTCTACTACCTGCACCTGAGGCGGCCTTTTATGCCTCCCAGTCTCCCTCAGGTGTAGGTCATTCCTGATAAATAGCTGACCACTTCTACATCTTTGTTCCTCTGTTATTGTGGGACTTGAAGTCTTGAATGAAAGAGTTTGTTTTCTTAACTTTTTCTATATTGTGAATTTGATTTTGACTTTCTACAACATATACCAAAGAGATATTACAAGAGCCAGTCATAATGCAGGTGTGAGAAGAGGAATATATTTCTTGGCTCTTAAGATTTCTATTATTTTACTACTTCTTCTTATTAGGCTTTTGGGAACTAGAGGAATGTATAACTGCGTGCATTTCTTGGGTTATAACAGAGTATTTGTTATTTTTACTACCACAATGTTTATGACTGAATTAGTTCTCACTCAGATGGTCACCTTGTGGAACAATAGAATTATGATGGCAACAAGCCATTACATACTGTGGTTTTGGTGAAATACCATGGGCCTCATTACACGGTAGGCGGTAAGGGTTTACCGGTAAGGGCACCGGTACCAGTAAACCCTTACCGCCTTACTACGAGTTCTCTTTGCGGGACCCGACCTTAACGGCTGGTTTTACCAGCCGTTAAAGTAGGGTGCTGCAAAGGGACCTCAGTGCTAATTACGGTACCGCAATTTGCGGCACCGTAATTAGCTCCTTCCCCATTCCCATTATGCTCTATGGTGGCAAAAATGGGAATGGGGAAGTGCCTTGGTGAATGGGTAATTACTGCCCGCTCACCTTGGAGTAGGGCGGTAATTCCGCCATCCACCAAGCCGGACACGGTAAAATACTGACGGCAACCATGGCGCTAATAGCGCCATGGTTACCGCCTACCGTGTAATGAGGCCCCATGTCTCATCCTATAGGTATCCCTCACTCTCCTGACTCTTTTCTCCTCCCGGGTGATCCTCACGCAGTAAACCACCCCCACAGTCAGGATCAGGAAGCATCTGCCTAGCACGGGAGGATACTTTAGGTAGGGTTCCAATGAGAATTCATAGGATTCATCACACCTCACAGGAGCTCATACGAACGATCTGACAATCAGCGGCCATTGGTCTTCATCAAAGTCCAAACTATACATAAATCTGTTGGAGCTGAGGGCAATCAGATTGGCACTGAAGGCCTTTTTGCCATCTGTACAGGGGAAGAACGTCCTGATAATGACAGACAAAACAGTGACCATGCATTGCCTCAACAAGAGAGGACGTGCAGGGTTCCTACCACTGTGGTAGAAAGACAATGCAGCTTTGGTTTTGAGCACTGCAAGAAGGAGTCTATCTATCAACCGTTCACCTAACCGGAAAGGAGAACACTGGCGGATGCTTTGAGCAGGCAGAGCACAGTCTCCCATGAGTGGAAATTAGCTCAGGAAGTTCTTCTAGAGATCTTTGCCCTTTGTACAATCCCTCAAGAGGATCTGTTTGCATCCAGTATCAACATGAAATGCAACCTTTTCTGCTCCAACAAATTTCCTCGGTGAGGAACTCTGGAGGACGTGTTCATGGTGGATTGGGATTTTCCACTTCTGTACCCATTCCCTCCCTTAACCATCAGCCCTCATGTCATCGGAAGGTTGGGAAATCCATGATCCTGATTTCCCCAGATTGGACCAGGAGGATATGGTACCCATAGCACCTGGAAATGTCCCTCTGCCTTCTAATCCGTCTTCCCCAGAGAGCAGAGCTGCTCAATCAGGAAAGAGGCCGCCTTCTCCATCAAGAAATCAGAACTCTGAACCTTCACGCCTAGATTGTGAGAGATTGAGATACAAGAATAAGGACCGCCCAGAAGACATGATCGAGGTGTTTCTTTAGGCCAGAACACCAGCAACAAAAGCTCCATACCACTGCCTTTGAAACAAGTTTTGCAGCTGTTGCAGAGTTAAAGATATAAACCCTTTTACTTGTGACACACCCCTTGTTACATCTAGTCCATCAGTGGCTACAGGTGTCCCCTGTAAAATGTTCTCTAGTTGTGTTATCAATTTTCAAGTCCTCGACCTGAACAAGGCTCTTACTTTAAGGTTCCCATTGTTATTCAGTTCCTAAAAGGACTGAAACATCTTTGCACAGGTACCTTTTTTAGTCTCAGTTTGGGATCTTGGTTTAGTATTTCATTTCTTAATGCGAGCCCCATTTGAGTCTCTTCACTCATGTCCGCTTAGGATCTTTACTTTGAAGACTGTCTTTCTTATAGTGATCACTTGTGCTTGCCGAGAAAGCGAGCTTCAGGCTTTGTCATGCAAACCACCATTTGCTACTTTTTATAAGAAAAGTTTGTTTTGAGGGTTCTCTCTTCATTTCTTCCTAAGGTGGTGTTGGAATTTCATCTGACACTAAGAATAGTTCTTCCGGCCTTTTATCCACCTCCCCATCCTTACAAGGATGAGTAGAGACTGCATCATTTAGATCCCAAGAGAACGGTAAGCTTTTATATTAGCAGACTTGCTGAAGTCAGACAAGATGACCAACTTATTGTTGGCTATACTAGTCATAAATTGGGACAGGCTGTTACCAAAGAGAGTATTGCGATGGATCATTTGATGTATCTCTGAATATTATATTTTAGTTGGTAAGGATCTCCCTGACAATTTAAGGGTGCATTCTCCAAGAGGAGTGGCTACAACTTCAGCCCTGCAAAGTGGGGTGCCGGTGTAGGATATTTGCGATGCTGCAACATCGCCTTCGCTGAACACCTTGTTAGGTGATTGCCGGAATTTACCACCCTCCTCCTCACCTGAACCTTCAGATGCGCTGTCCTCAGACTGGGTTAGTGTCTTCTTCCTTGTTTTCTTGTTAGTGGTGGATACACCTTCTTTGGACTTCTTCTTCTTGTCGTGTAAATACGGTCTAGCTTCCCCAGAGGCCACCTTGGCAGGGATAGGAACCTGTCTATGGGGAACCCCTGGGAGCTAGACCCCAAGAACAGGGAAAAGGCCTCTGGGTAATAAAAAAACCCTGGAATCAGTAGTAGACGTGGTTCCTCGAAGTGGTGCTTCGGTGGTTTGATTGGTTGAGTTGCAATTCCAAATAAAGTCTGTAGGAATCCGAACCGGAGGATGAGCTGGACCCAGAACCGATGATAAGGAAATGGTACACTAGTAGGACGGGTTGAAATTAAGAGAACAATCCGAATAGTGTAGAAGGAACAGAAGAGTTGTTCCCTGTGCGGATAACAGAGATCTAGAATGAAGGAGAGTACGGGACAAAGCTAAAGAAACTTCAAACCCCAGAATGCAGTAGGAAAGAGGACAGAAGAAAATCAGAGGAGGACAAGAATGCCGCTGCAAGAAGATTCCACTTACCGGAGATGAAGGAGTCACACCACAAGTGAAAGATAGACTGGGAAGAAGCAGGAAGTTGCCGTAAGAGGAAACCGCTACCGGAGACGAAGGGACTACACCGCGAGTGAAAGGTAAGGAAAGGGAGAGTGAAAGAGAAAGTAGGAAAGCCATGTACCGAATGAACGGTGCGGGTGGAGGTAGGGTGCCCGAGAAAGGGCAGAGTATTAGAAAACTGTTAAGAGAAAAGAAGTAAAGGTGGAACGGATAGTATGACAGTAGAGTGGCGTACAAAAGAAACGGGAAGGCAAGCTAAAGAAAGTCACGAGAAGGAACAACCGGGAAGACCGGATATAGAAGGAACAAGAATAAAAAAGGGCTGCAGAACGAGAGGCACAGTATCTAAGCGCTGAAGTGAAAAACACGAACAACAGATACAACGCCAAGAGACATGGGCGTGGTTAACCTTTATAGTCTCAGCCACCATGTTGGATGAGGACTAGACCGGAGAGTCTATTCCTTACAGCTCTGTAGGCGCCAGGCATTCCACAGCTTCCACGGATGATGAATCCTGACAGTATACCCCCTTCCCCTTGAGGGTCCCCCAGGTTTCCCCGGGTGTAGAAGATGGAACCGTCTCATCAGTCGGGGGGGCGTGTATATGACACTTGGGTTCCCATGTCCTTTCTTCAGCTGAATACCCCTTCCAATGTACCAAATATTCCACCTTTCCTCTCCTGTAACGGGAGTCCACGAGATAAGCAACTTCATACTCTTCTTGCAATGGAGGATCCAGGGTCCTTAAGCCTTGGGCCTTTCGTTGGTATTGATCTTCCTTTTGTTCTTTCAATAAGGATGCATGGAAGGCCAGATGGATCCGTCTCAGATTTTGCGGCAGGGTGAGTTTAAATGCTACAGGATTAATCTTGGAGTCGATTGGAAAAGATCCTATAAAACAAGGGGCAAACTTGCCTGCATGAACCCATTTAGGTAGAAATTGCGTGGAGAGCCACACCCATTGCCCAGGCTTCCAGGCTGGATCCGCTCTTCTGGAACGATCTGCCCACTTCTTGTGGGTATGTCTACGGGAGACCAATGCTTTTTGGTCAGTCTTATGAATGTCAATACGGTCAGTTAAGAAACTGTCTATAGCGGGTGAGCTTGTGGATGATACACCTGTCCAAGGTAAGGCTTGGGGATGGTAACCATATGTACAATAAAACGGACTCATTTGAGTGCAGAGAAGTTAGCCATCTTACTGAATTAATCCACTGTTACCATTACAGTGTTCATTCCTTGCGAAAGAGGCAGGTCTACAATGAAGTCAGTAGAAATCTGCTCCCAACGGTCCCCTTGGAGCAACGGTTGATGTGGAAACCCAAGGGGCTTACCTGTAGCATATTTATTACTGGCACAGATTGGACAAATGGAAACGTAGTTCTTGACGTCCTGCGATATGGTGGGCCACCAGAATCTGCGGCAGATTAATTCCTGGGTCTTTCTTCTACCAGGGTGTCCAGCCAAGGGCGTATCGTGACACCAATTGAGGATCTGATCTTGCAGTATCTCAGCGGGAATGTAAAGGGTGGCCTTATGATGATAAAGTCTGTCTTTACCCAATGTGACTGAATCGGGAATCATAGTCTTTTGCTTACACTGCTCTAGTAAATCCCGTAAAAATGGTGCTACTGCAGCAATGGTTCGCAGCCCTGGTAATACAAGGTCATGACCTTGATATGTGCCGGCCTCTTCACCTTGACATCTGGATAAGGCATCTGCTACCTGGTTCTCTGTACCAGGAATGTAAGTTATGCTGAGATCAAATTGCAAAAAACAATATGCCCATCTGGCATGACGAGCATTAGTGCACTCAATTTGTTGAAATACTCTGAGGTTTCTATGGTGTGTACGTACAAGGAAGCTATGTTTAGCCTGAATGGCCAACAATTCTTTTTCAAGGACGGAGTAGTTTCGTTCACTGCTCGTCAGGGTCTTGGAGTAATAGGCTATCGTCTGTTCTAGATTGCCTTCAGCCTTCTGCAGGAGAATAGCCCCAACCGCTCCTGCCAAGACATCCGTCTCAAGGATGAATGGTTGGTCCTGGTTTGGTTGCACAAGGACAGGGGCAGATGTGAATCTATCTTTCAATTGGCGGAAGGCTTCCTTTTGTTCTTGGTTAAAGGCAAATTCTACCCCTTTCTTAAGAAGAGCTGTGATGGGTTAGACTAGCATGGAGAAATTTGGAATGAATTGTCTGTAAAAATGTGCTAATCCAAGGAATCTCTGTATGTCTTTAATGTTTTGTGGCTCCTTCCAGTTGAGTACTGCCTGGATCTTGCTGGGGTCCATCAGTAGTCCCTCTTTGGAGAGGATGAAACCCAGGTACGACACAGGTTCTGCTTCAAAAGTGAATTTTTGGAGTTTCACTAGGAGTTGGTTTATCTGGAGACTGTGTAAAACCTCTCTGACTTTTCTACGATGTTCCTGTAGAGTGCGATCGAAGACTAGGATGTCATCCAGATATATCACTACATAAATGAATAGTAGATCTGAAAATATCTTGTCCATAAATCTTTGAAAGGCGGCCGGGGCGTTGACCAGCCCAAACAGCATAACCCTATATTCAAAGAGTCCTAGGGGTGTTCTAAATGCCGT
Source organism: Ambystoma mexicanum (assembly GCF_040938575.1). Taxonomy (NCBI): domain Eukaryota; kingdom Metazoa; phylum Chordata; class Amphibia; order Caudata; family Ambystomatidae; genus Ambystoma; species Ambystoma mexicanum. Next base: position 1,286,034,475 of record NC_090934.1, read on the forward strand.
CTTCCACTCATCGCCGTTGCAAATCCTCAAGAAATGGTAGGCTCCTCGGAGGTCTAGTTTGGTGAAAATTCTTGATCCTTGTACAGCCTCTAGTATGGCTCTGATCAAGGGCATGGGATACCTGTCTTTAATGGTAATCTGATTGAGACCTCGGTAATCGATACAGGGTCTCAACTCAGAGGAATCCTTCTTGGGGATAAAAAGTAAGGATGCACCACATGAGGATCTAGACTCTTGTAAAAGCCTGTTTTGTAAGTTGGCATCTAGGTACTCTCTCAAGGCTTTCCTTTCGGGCAAAGATAAAGGGTACATGCGACCATAAGGCACTGGGGCTTCCGGAATCAGATCGATGGCACAATCTTCTGCCCGGTGCGGTGGTAAGGATCTTGGCAATATGTCTTCAAACACCTCAGTATAGTCCTGATATTGAACGGGAATCGAGGAAATAGTCTTCTTTTTACTGAGTATTGATGATTCCTCCCACTGATTCCTACCACATGATTCTTCCATACAGTGGGTTTGGCAGTAGGAAGAGTTGAAGCGTACTCTCTTGGATACCCAATCAGTGAGAGGGTTGTGCTTCCTCAACCAGGGAATGCCAATAACCACTGTGAAGATTGCAGCTCTAATGAAGTAAAAAAACTATGAGTTCTTGATGTCTCCCCAATTGCATCCTTAAAGGAATGGATTCCTTAGTAATGGGACCAGAAGATAGAGGATGGCCATCCACTCCTTCGACAGGGATTGGCCTTGGTTTCAGTCGTTCAGGTACTTGTTGTTCTCGAGTCCATTCCACATCAAGGAAGTCGCCTGCAGCTCCGCAATCCAACATTGCCAATACTTCTATTGGTTCAGATTTCGACAGCCACAACTTGATCTTGAACACCATGAGACGATTATCTTCCTCCTCATCTACTGATCTTTTAACGTAGCAAGGGCTACTGGCAGTTCCCCCGACACTTCCCTTGCATAAATTCGGGGGCTGGAGTTTTCCTTCCGTTGGGGCGGGACTTCTGGGCAGTTTCGAAGAAGGTGTTTTGATGAACCACAATACATTCGTAGTCCCAGATCTCTGCGTCTCTTACGTGCCTCTGGAGTCAGTGGACCACGAGCTTTACCTATCTGCATAGGGTCTTCATTAAACAGAACTTCTTTGGGAGGAGGGTGGTTGAAACCTGAAGGAAGGACTGGTTTAGGTCTTCTCTTCTCCTGACGTCTCTCTGATAATCAAAACTCAATCTGTAACGCCAGAGTCATGAGGTCTTGGAACAAAGCTGGTCTTGCCACGCTAGCCAACTCGTCCTTTAAATCTTCATGTAATCCTCTTCTAAAGATGGTCTGTTTGGCCGAGTCTGGCCAGTCCGCATTGGTAGCCAGTCTCAGAAATCGGGAAATATAGGTTTGGACATCTGTGGTACCCTGTCTGACATCCAGTATGGCTTCAAATGATGTGTACAACACTTCAGGGCAATGAAACCGCTCCTTTAAGAGGCCTGTAAAGCGGTCAAAATCATTCAAAGCGGGATCATTGCTAGCCACCAGTGGAGTGGCCCAAGCTAGCACATTTCCCATTAAATTAGCAATGATGAAACCCACTCTGGATCTGGCCGTGTCCTAAGTGTGTGGTCGGAAGGCAAAATGAACTTGACAAGCATCTAGGAAGTCCTTCAATCCTCCTGGATGGCCATCATATTTTCCGTAGGACAGGGCCATGGGTGGCAGATCTCCTCTGTCATCTCGGTGTAATACCACCTGTTGGTGCAGTGCCACGTCTTCTGTCTTGAGGGCTTGTACTTCAACAGTAAGATTCTGCATGGCTGCTACCAGCTCCTGGTATTGTTCCAAGGATGCCATTGGATTAGTTAGGCGTTGTATTCTGTCAGGCGATTGTCGGAATTTACCACCCTCCTCCTCACTTGAACCTTCAGATGCGCTGTCCTTGGACTGGGTTAGTGTCTTCTTCCTTGATTTCTTGTTAGTGGTGGGCACACCTTCCTTGGACTTCTTCTTCTTCTTGTCGTGTAAATAGGGTCTAGCTTCCCCAGAGGCCACCCTGAAAGGGATAGGAACCTCTCTAATGGGAACCCTGGGGAGCTAGACCCCAAGAACAGGGAAAAAGCCTCTGGGCAATAAAAAACCATGGAATCAGTAGTAGAGGTGGTTCCTCGAAGTGGTGCTTCGATGGTTTGATTGGTTGAGTTTCAATTCCAAATAAAGTCTATAGGAATCCGAACCGGAGGATGAGCTGGACCCAGAACCGATGATAAGGAAATGGTACACTGGTAGGACAGGTTGAAATGAAGAGAACAATCCGAATAGTGTAGAAGGAACAGAAGTTGTTGTTCCCTGTGTGGATAACAGAGGTCTAGAACGAAGAAGAGTACGGGACGAAGCTAAAGAAACTTCAAACCCCAGAATGAAGTAGGAAAGCGGACGGAAGAAAATCAGAGGAGGAGCAGAATGCCGCCACAAGAAGAGTCCACTTACCGGAGATGAAGGAGTCACACCACAAGTCAAAGATAGACTGCGAAGAAGCAGGAAGTTGCCGTAAGAGGAAACCGCTACCGGAGACAAAGGAGCTACTCCGCAAGTGAAAGGTAAGGAAAGGGAGAGTGAAAGAGAAAGTAGGGATGCCACATACCGAACGAACGGTGCATGCCGAGGTAGGGTGCCCGATAAAGGGCACAGTATTAGAAAACCGTTAAGAGAAAGGAAGTAAAGGCGGAACAGATAGTATGACAGTAGAGTGGTGTACGAAAGAAACGGGAAGGCAAGCTAAAGAAAGTCACGAGAAGGAACAACCGGGAAGACAGGATTTAGAAGGAACAAGAATACAAAAGGGCTGCAGAACGAGAGGCACAGTATCTAAGCGCTGAAGTGAAAAACACGAACAACAGATACAACGCCAAGAGACATGGGCGTGGTTAACCTTTATAGTCTCAGCCGCCATGTTGGATGAGGACTAGACCGGTGAGTCTATTACTTACAGCTCTGTAGGCGCCAGGCATTCCACAGCTTCCACGGATGATGAATCCTGACACACCTTTACTAAAAATGTCATCCTTGATTCTGTGTCAGGTCAGGAATCTACATTTGTCAAGACAGTTCTTCACAGCGTAAATCAATAAGACATTCTATGAACCCACCTCCATCTACGAACTGCTATGGGAGTCAAAGATGAGAAATCCATGGGAGGATATGATCCATTAGAAGACCAAATGACTTACCCCATGTAATGTTCTTTCTGATGGATATTCCTCCCATGGATTCCTCATCACCCTGCCAACCTAGCTCTCTATCCTTGGGTACATTTTCATTTATTGTTTTGTGTGTCAAATCTGTTTATTGGTAAGTGTACAGCATTACAATACAGAGATCAAGCTTATATCACCACTTAAATAGTAAACACCAACAAAAACTACTAGGCATCAAACATAGATCATCGTGATACCTCATGTCTGAGAGGTTGGTAGATATTTACACCTATATACCTGTGTAGCAAGATGTCGGGGGCTCACTAGTGTTAGTCTATGATAGCTTCATAGGGGGTCCCTAGCATGTTCTTTTACTAAGTTACGATTCATATTAATAAAACCTTTACATTCTCATAGGGGCTTTTTGTCAGTGGGGCTAAACATCGCCAGGAGGAGTACGTTCCACGCCTCAGTGTTCTCTGTGGGTAATCTAAGTCCTTTCCTCGTAGCCTTGTATTATGTCACGGTTTCAGCCCTGCGCCATCATTTTAGGTCTTTCCACCAGAGGTGATATTGCAATATTGCATACCATCATCTGCTTCCGTGCCATAGCTATTCTCTTCTTAGGTAGGACACAAGCCAAATCCCTTAGCTTAACCACATGTCTAATTTAGAAGATACTCGCAGGCATTCGATCAGACACCATTGGTAGCTACTTACACCTGTGTTCATGAACGCCAACTCATTTTGGTGCCAAAAGGCCTGCATAGCCGGGCACGTCCAAAACATATGCATAATATCAGCCCGGACATTTCCATACCACAGACAGTTGGGCAGCGCCTTATCAAATTTAGCAATTCTACTGGTGGTCATATATGCCCTGTGTAGCCCGTTAAGTCGTAGCAGCCTAAATGTTGCATTGCAAGAGACCCTCTTAACAAAAAAAAATGCGTTTTCCCATTGCTTATAATCTATTGCCTGACAAAGGTCTGCTTCCCATGCCAGTCTCAGTTTGCCCCCCTTTTTGCATGTCGCATTCAGTAAACCCACATACAGCCTAGATACAAGGTCTCTAGCCATCTTCAAGCTCATATAGTAGCATCAATGTTTAGGCAGTCCAGGTTCCGCTGGCGAATCTGACCACTTCTCTTTGGCAATCTTAGCCATTTTCAAATATCTTAAGAACTGTCCTTTGTGCAACCCATCTACATTTACCAGATCTTCGAATTCCCTGAATATTGCATTCTTGTACATGTCTCCCCACCAACAGATTCCCATTTCTTCCGATCTTCTAGCCACAGTTAAGACATCATTGTCTATGTATATGTCCACCGTCAAGGGTACATGTGGAGAGTATATATTTTTTAGTTTGAGCACTTTTACCATTCTAGCCAGTATCTGCCTTCCCAGCCTTATCATGTGAGGTGTTCCCCCCAGGCATCAGTCCGTAATCCACAAGGCTTCTTTAATCACTGCTAGATGTATGGTTCTTTTGGATAACGTTGCTTTTTCCAGTATCAATTTTATGGTCATCTGACAGGTGCAGGGGCGTTACCTTTTGCTCTGTCATACTCTATTCGTTCTGGGCCCAATCCCCTGTGCAATGTCTGACTTAGAAGTCCTCAGTTTCCTGTCTATTTTTTCAAATGTACCCTTGTTTGGCATAGGTGATATTAGTATTTCGGCAGATAGGTTTTCAGTCCCAGTTGCATGGGCACCTTTTGCAAGGATATTTACGGGCCAACATGATCCCACTCAAGCTTCAAATACAAACAGGCCCGGTTTTATTTTTAGAAGATGAAGATTACAAGATTGGATCAAATTGCTACTAAATGTAGCAGACAGTTTATGTTGCACACAATCCACATGGCTGAAAAATTGTCAAAAAAATTCTATCAAACTGGAGCTGGAGCTTTAAAAGCAGGCCATTCTAACCAATACATTGATTACAGACAAGGCAGTTCTAGATGCTGTCAATAAGGAAGTAGAGGATTTTGAAACCTTTAACCTCAAAAAAAAGTAAATCAAACTGCAGTGACATCAGCCTCTTCTCCATGGAACAAGTGTACCCAGGCCTGCTTCCTGACTATAACCACCACCCTTTTTGAACTACGTTGGTACTAATAGACTCAAAAAATGCTGGGTAACATTTTCTGATACTAGCAGCACCTTTGCAGAGGAGGGTGGCAATACAGTAATACCTGAGCAATCTCACTATTTCTACCAGTCCTTTTTGGGACATGGTCACTCACAAGGCCTACGGCCACCGAAGCAGCGAGGGAACAAAGACTTTCAGGGCAGGTTGAACTGCTTCGACACTCAGAGGAGGAAATACCTGCGCTAACCATCCCTTTCTTTAATCTTGCCAATGTTCCTCTTTCTCCAGCATTGGATCTTTCATGGATTCACATGGTGTGAATATTCTCAGTCGTCAGGCTGGGAAAACCCTGGTAACTTTAATATAGTATTTTTCCTATGGAAAAAACGTTGACACCTTGAGTGTCCCATCGATGTCGTTATGGGTGCTTTGGGCAGCACCAATGGGACGTCGAGTTTATAGCTCTGCCCCAGCGGCTTTCCCTCAGATTTCAACCATCTTCCAAACCATTGGGATTACCTCGCGTTCTCTCCTGAGAGAAAGGGAGCCTATCCGGCTTCAGAGGTCAGCTCTTCACGTGGAGACAGGGCTTCTACTCCTTCAGATAGGAGGTCGTCATCGCACCAAATGTCAAGATTAGAATAACCGCTGCCAAAGAAACAGCGGACAGGTGAGCCTAGACCTTCTTCCAGTCAGGATAAAACAAAGCTTTCAGTATCCACGAAAAGGCCTCTGTCGAGTAGTGAGGGGTTGCAGTTTCCCCCTCTCAAGACTCTTCTACATCACGCTCCGAAAAACCAAAGGAGAAGGGATTGCACCCGTAAAAAGCTGCGGTCCTGGCCTGTAAATCTTCGTTGTCTGATAAAGTCAAATCGAAGCCCAAGTCCTCATCCTCATCGGAGAAGATGTCTTCGTCCAGGGACAAGCATCACTCCTAATTGGCATCCCATAAGTCCTCTTCTGGCCATGAGTCTACGAAACATAAATCCATGTCATCATCCAAGCTGTTGCCTTCTCCATCAACGGTGGTACTGGTGACAAAGACAACATCTATGATTCGTCTCCCGTCGACGGCTCCATTGACGACGACCGGTTCATCGACGACTCTCCCGTCGATGATTACCCTGTCAACCACTGTCCCATCAATGACCACACCGTTGATGACAACCTCGTCGACGACAACGAAGAAAACATTTCCGGCAACACATACTTCCTCTATGAGGCCAGCCCAGCCCGACATGGCAACAGGAGACCCGTCACCCAAGTGCAGATCAAAGCACACAGCTGCGCCTACGGAACAACCTCTTTTAGAAAGGTCTCCAACCATACTACCATCCTTCAACACGAGATCACATCTGATTTTGAGGCACCTCTCTACGAGGAGCAGGCATTTTTTTAGTTGAATTCCGATGAAGGAGGTTTGGAACCCCCTTTTCCGGATCCTTCTGTTTTTGGCCTACAGCAAACAACCCAATCGCCTTCCCTCCTGTCCACATCAATGGACATGGGGGCTGTTCCTCCTCAATATCTTCTTATAAATTCTCATTCATTGCTTTCCATGCAAGTACTCACCACTTTGCAAGCACTCCTAGGGCAACTAGACACCAGGCCCATTGCCTCAGGCTCTATCAGTCCACTATTGCAAAGCCCGCAGATTGCCCCTCGCCAAAAGGATACTGCTGATACCTTATGAAACCAGGGCTCTCGCCCCAGGAAACAGTCTCCAGCTAGACCTCCTCCCCCTTCTCCTAGGGCTTTCAGTCCTCGACACAGGGATCAGGAGGAAGGGGAACTGGATGATTCGGAACAGGACATTGTCCCACAGGACACCCTCTCCACTATCTCCTCTTGTCCCAGGAGGGCAGACACCTGGGATACAAACCCATACCAGGATGCGCCCGGTAGTCCGGCCCAAACATCTCCCCCCAATGACATAGGCACATTCCATGCTATGATGGCTAAAGCCTGCCAGGAATTCGGTCTCACCCCAGAGGAGAAAAAGAAGGACTGTTTCTTGTTCAACCATATGGGGAAAAGGAGAAAGGCGGTTTTCTCAATCCCAATACTAGATCATGCATGGCAGGATGGTCTCCGTATGATGAAACACCCTTTTATGGAGCCAGAAGTCAAAGGCTGCTTAGAAAAGAAATTCAAAGCTCCCGAATCCACTCTGAAGTGCTTACCATCGCAGCCAACACTGGAGTCAGTTGTGACCGCCGCAGCTAGCAGGAAAGCTTGCACCCAACACAAGTGTGCCACTCCACCGGATAATGATAACCGTAATTTGGATGCTTTTGGGAAGAAAGTTCTTACTATAGGAGCAACTGCTGTGACGGCTGCCAACTCTTTCGCCATCGTATCACGATATGACCGCTTAATGTGGAATGTGGCACATTATAGCGCCACTGTTAGACCACCTTCCAGAGCAGCAGAGTAAAGAAGCTATGCTCTTGGTTCGAGAGGGGGAGGGGCATCAAACCATAGCATAAACATTGCTGTCGACCTATCTGATACTGGCTTCAAGCAAATTAACAACGGGGTGGTTCTCAGGCGTCAAGCTTAGCTTCGCTATGCGGATTTCCTCCAGGAAGTTCAACACAAGGTTGTAGACATTCCCTGTGAGGGCAAGAATCTTTTAGGCGAAAAGATCGACAAAGCTTTGAAGACCATGAAAGCAGATTCGGATACAGCAAGGTCCCTTACGGCTCTGCAGGGCAGAAGATCTTTTCGCCCCTTTCGTTCCTTTCGTGGCATCTCATTAAACGCAAGATTTTCAGGTTCTCGAGACAACAACGGGTACAGCAGATCCACCTACTAATCCCATGACTAGAGGCGTTCTTTTCAAACCGCCCAACACAACAAGAATTACCAAGGTCAAAGGACACAGGGATCCTCCTCTTCACAGAGAGGCTGCCAATCCAAAGCACAACAATGACTGCCGCAGGACCAGTCAGATAGGAGGGAAGGCGGTGTACCACCACAGCGAGTGGCGTTCAATATCCACAGACAGATGGGTACTAGATGCTATCCAATACGGCCACTTGTTGGAGTTCAAATGTCCCTAATTCCCCATTCCTCCGGTAAAAACATCTCAACCTCACCTTCACATCCTGCGTCGAGTGGTTTGTCTCATGTTTAAAAAAAGGCCATTGAGAGGGTTCCCCCATCGGCAAGAGAAAATGGTACCTATTCCAGGTATTTCGTGGTCAAGAAGCCAAACGGAAAGTGGCATCCCATTCTAGACCTGCGACTGCTCAACAAGAACATAAAAAAGCAAAAATTCAGGATGTTAACGTTGCAAGATGGTATAAGGGCGGTACAGCCCGAAAAGTTTTTAGCGTCTCTTGATCTCGAGGACGCTTACTTTCACATAGCAACTCACCCAAGGCACAGCAGATTCCTCAGGTTCACAGTGGGCAACAGCCATTTCCAGTTTTGGGTTCTCGCCCTTGGCCTAAAGTCAGCTCCCAGGGCTTTCACCAAGTGTCTGGCTTGCGTAGCAGCTTTCCTCCGGAGAAACGGCCCCCGCATTTACCCATACCTGGATGACTGTTTGGTCAGGGGGACAACTTACCAGCAGACATTGGAGTCCCTCAACAGCACAATGCTCCTTCTACAACGTCTAGGTTTTGCCAACAACTTCAGCAAATCCGATCTGACACCCTCAAAGAATTTGTTCTTCCTGGGAGCACAATCAGGTGAAATCCTCGAAAGAGAGGACAGAGAAACTCTTGACCCTAGCGGGCTCTTTTACACTGGAAATATCTGTCATGGTCCACTCGTTCAATGTCTCTCCTCGGCACCATGTCGTCCTGCACCCTCCTCATTCCAAACTGTTGCCTACATATGCGCCCGGCACAGGAATTTCTCACATCCAGATGGCCCCAGATCCAGGGCTCCTGGTCGGACAAGGTGGTAATCCACCAGCCACTGGCAAATGCCCTACAGTGGTGGACACATCCCTTCAAGATCAAACAGGGCATGCCCCTGGTAGAGCCGGATTTCCTTTACACTATCATGAACAACGCCTCACAGATAGGATGGGGGACTCATCTGGACCAGTTCCAAGTCAAAGGCCTATGGTTACCCACGGATGCTTCTCTACATATCAACGTCCTAGAGCCGAGTGCGGTACACTGGGCTCTCAAATCTTTTCTCCCCCTTATCAAGGGCTCCCGAATGAGGGTTCTCACCAACAACACAACTACCATGTTCTATCTGCGCAAGCAAGGAGGGACACACTCACAGATCCTATGCCAGGAAGCTCAATCCATCTGCAATGGGGCATCCAGCACAGGATTCAGATCCTGGCTTTCCACCTGCCAGGAATTCAGAACAAACAGGCAGATACCCTCAGCAGGGACTCCTCCCAGATGCACGAGTGGCAACTGAACAGCTCCCAGGTGGCAAAGATCTATGCGAAGAGGGGCCTTCCCCCTTTAGATCTTTTCGCCAGCCTCGCAGACAAACAGTGCCAGCAGTTTGCCAGCAGGGTCCCTCATCCAAACTCCCAGGGGGACGCAATTCTCTTTTCCATGGACCGGGATGTTTGCCTACGCATTCCCTCCTTTTCCCCTGATAAGGAAAACGGTTCAAATGATTCGCAAAGTTTCCTGCACAGTTATCCTAATGGCCCCAGGTAGACCTGGTTATCCGACCTGCTTTACTTGGTGGTGGACGATCCTCTTCACCTGGGTTCCCAGATGGATCTCCTAACTCAGAACAAGGTGAATGGTATGGCATCACAACCCAGGCTCCCTTACGTTGGCTGCATAGCTCCTGACCAATCCGAGTTCAGAAACCTAAATATACCTCAGGACTGTTGCCGAATTTTGGCTGCAGCAAGGGCTTCGTCCACCAACACATCATATACCCATAAATGGAAAAGGTTTTACGTTTGGTGTATGCAGCAACCTAACCTGCAACCATTGCGTGTTACTCCTCAACAACTCTTTCCTTACCTTTTTTTGTCAGCAAAAGATGGTCTTGCAATATCTTCTATCAAGGTTCACCTAGCGGCTATATCAAGATTCACGTGGAAAAGAACTTCTACCGCGCTTTACAACAACAGATTAATTAAGCATTTCCTGAGGGGCCTTTTCAGAACTTTTCCCCAAGGAAAAAAAGGTTTTCCCCTCGTTTGGAGCCTCAAACTACTTTTAACAGCCTTCATGAAACCTCCTTTTGAGACTATGTCAACAGCTGCCATCAAATTTCTCACTTGGAAGGTAATTTTTCGAGTGGCTATTAGGTCCTCCAGACGAGTATCAGAACTGCAAGCTCTGGTCATTGATCCTCCATATCTGCGCTTCATGAGGGACAGGGTTCTTCTCTCTATGAATCCACATTTCATTCCAAAGATTCCATCAGATTTTCATAAAAACACTACAATCACCCTACCAACCTTTTTTCCTAATGCCTCTATTCGGGCTGAAAAGGCTTTACATTCCCTGAACGTCAAAAGAGCTTTAAAGTACTACCTAGATCGCACTAAATCATTCAGATCCCCCAATCAACTCTGTGTGGCTTTCGGCCCTTCCAATAAATGTAGGCCGACTTCAAAACAAGGCATCTCATGCTGGGTGGCTGCTACTATATTTTTCTAACATGCAAAAGCCAACAACCCACTACAATCAGCTCCCAGAGCTCATTCCACAAGGTCCACGGCGGCCTCAGCAACACTATGGGCGGGCATACCCATCAGAGACATTTGCCAAGCAGCAACATGGGCAGTGCCCCACAAGTTCACCAGGCACTACTGTCTGCATCAACAACATACTGACGATGTACTGGTGGGACGAGCTTACTCCAACACCTGTTTCCGTAAGGTAAGCCCCGCAGTTTCCGGGGTTTGGCTCTACTCCTGTTTATTACCTAAAGGTTATATGCTTCTCTTTTTTGTCATATTACTGAAGGTTTACGTCCTATTTTGCCCGATATGCACCTCCAAGCATTTCTACTGCTACAAAGTCTATTCACAGCATGCAAATCCATGAAAGATCCAATACTGGAGAAGGGAGTAGTTTCTTACCTGTAAGTCCATTTTTCCAGCGTTGGTATCTTTCATGGATTCACATGCGCCCTCCAGCCTTCCCCCTCAGGCAAACATCATTCTTAGGACATCCTCCTTTTGGAGAGGTTAAAATCTGAGGGGATGCCACGTGGGCAGAGATATACACTTGACGTTCCATTGGTGCTGCCCAAAGCACCCATAATGATGTTGATGGGACACTGAAGGTGTCAACATTTTTTCCATAGGAAAACGACTATATTAAAGTTACTGGGGTTTTCCTAGCCTGATGACGTAGAATTTTCATAGCATGTGAATCCATGAAAGATACCAACGCTGGAGAAATGGAGTTACAGGTAAGAAACTACTCCCTATCACAGCACAGATCAGAGTTTCCTACCCAATCAGTTTCACTCAATCAAACTGAATTGTAGTTAAGAAAGTTCTTCAGGCTTATACGTTTAAAGGCTTTCTTTCAGGGTTGTGCGAGCATGGAGGACCAGGCAGTTACATACCTTTGACCCAAGTCGTTGTTCACTCCACGTGAATATGAAGTCCCATCAGAAATCATAACCTATGAGAGAATGATTTTGAAGGATTTACCAGTTTTGTTCTCAGACCATGTACAGTAATATGTCAAAGGACGAGCCACAGGGCCTTCAAAATTTTGCAAGTATCAAGAATTTGCTAATTAAGCCTGGGCGTGGAGATTGCCTTATGGATGCCGGTATGTATATCAACATTGTAAGATCCTTAAATGGCAATGAAGAACATTCTACCAAGATCAGAATTGTTCCCACACATAGACTTAGGCAGGAGCTGTGCGACCTGCCTAGTAAAGGGTTGGAAGAATGCTTCTTTACACGCAAGGCGCTTGACCTTTTGACCCAAACCGACTGTAACGCACCTGTCATTTACGCACTTCCAAAGATAAATCAGTCGATTATCTGCCCGATAGGCCCATTGTCTCATTGTGTGGTTCTATCCTGGAAGCCATCTGAAAATATATTAATATATTTTTTACAACCTTTGGCCACTGACACTAGGTCCTTTTCTCAAGAACACCACAGCAGCCATCAATAGTTTTCAAGGACTACCTTTTGAACCGAACACACAGATTTTGGTAACATTGGACATTGCCGCTCTGCATACAAATACACCCCAGGGGGAGGCACTCAGTGTTACAAAACATAGGCTTAACACCAGGCCCATGCAACACATGGTACCTACTACCTTCATAGTGGCCTTGTTACAGTTTGCACTATGTAATCATTTTTTTGCTTTTGGAGTTGATATGTACTCGCAGAAGAAAGGCACCGCCATGGGGTTGGGGGTTGAGGGGTTGGTCTTTGCCCCAAGTTTGGCAAATATTTGTATGTCCGAGATTGAGGAACTGCTTGTGTACAACAGCAATCCATATGCATCTAACATCACTAAGTGGCATCGTTACGTAGACAACATAGTCTTCATATGGTCTGGTCCAGAGGACCTCCTTTTTGAATTTGTTAATTGGCTTAAACAATGCCATCCTGATCTTAACTTTATGAGTAATGCTGATTGGCAGTCCCTGTCCTTTCAATCTTTGCATTAGGCACAGGGATGGTGTGATTTACACCAGGCTGTTTTGAAAACCGATAGACCTTTTAATTAGATACACATTCCTTTTCCTGCAGGAATCGAGCGGTTATAGTTGCCGTCCCTGTTTGACCCCATTTATTGATTGTTTAACAATGTTTTTATTTTGTGCTTTCACTATGTACCATGCGGCTATTATTTGGTTTGAGTAATATGCTGCCTCTCTGTAGGTTTAGAGCCACTGTGGCAAGGCGATCAGGCCAATTTGTTGGTGCTTGGTTGACCCCAATATGTTACATCTCAGATTGTATACCAATTCTGGTTGTGCAGCATATATTGAACTCCAGTTTAAGAGGGCCACTGGGTTTTACCCTTTCTTCCAAGTTAGATACATGGCTGCCATTGTTGGACCACATTTGTGTGGTGTTTTGGATTGGTCTGCTCTCCTTCTTCTATAGCGCACACCGGGTCGGTAACAGGAGAAGCGAGAGAATGCTGGTCCTCAAACATAGTACAAGCCGGTGAGTATGTAGAACTACGTTCTGTGTATCTCACGGTACTAACCTAGACATATGGCACAGGAATTAACTTGATGTGCTCTATGCTTACTGTCCGTGATTTCCACAGATTAAAGCATACCTGTTTTCCAGCTTCAACAGTGGATCTCGAAAACAGAGGTGGTTTAAAGGATGTCTGAAGGATGTTCTATTTATTACACCTTTTTGGCAAATATCAGTCCGGGTGATTATGGATTAAAATAGAAAGCTCCCTTTAAAGGCGTGTTCTTCACTTGTGTAGAGGAGCCGCTGCATCTCTCTGCAGAAAATCCTGCACCCTTACTTCCTGTATGTTGGAAGCCTGAGATCGTGCTATGCTTGACACCAGCAGTTGTGACCATACCATGATGAATATTCGAAAGAAGGTACCCTCTGAGAAAACCCTATCAAATGTATCCCCACAGAGACAATAATCTGAGGGAGGAACTCCTAGAAGGTATATGAAAAAGAGCGAAAGAGGAGCTGGTGACGTCATGAAAGACGAGCATGACGCCCTAAGAATACTGGCTGAAGCGAATGCATGGACCTTACAGAAACTGATGACGCAGTTAAGAATCAAGTACATTTTTGTATGCAAAAAGAAGATTGCATGTGTGCGATGCACTGCAGAAAATGCAAGCCATTCAATAACCGTACAGATGCTGTAACGCAATTAAGTAATCTTAGAAGCTGGCTATATGTAGTGAATGGACTGCAGGCAAAGCCGCCATTGTATAGAAGCTGGACATTGGTGTCATGAATTTAGTAAGCCTGGATCCATGGAGAGGAAAGGCTGAGAACTGTGTTGCAGCAATAATTAGCTGAGATCGTGGATATGAATGGCGAGGCTGTCTGGCCTGGTACCAAAGCTGAAGCAAGCCAAGGCTGGTTATCTATTCTTGAAGGTGGCAAACATGAGAAGCTGAATCATCCCTTATTAAGGCGCAAAGAAAGAACACCAATCGTGCCAAGTTTTATTCATTTAAGACATTTAAATTCTGCAAAATAGACCAAATCGTGGTCTCCTGTCACGTGAGCCAAGGATGGAAATAGAATTGAGCTTTGAGTTTTAGAACAACGATAGTTCATGCTTGCACTCCCATATATTCCCAGAGACAAGCATACGCTGCAAGGCCAAGTTCAAAGACAATCTTTATGGCAGAAGGCATGGGTGATGAGAGACGTTGGGCTAATTGGGTGGGTAGGTAAAGTCAAGTCCACCTCCTGGCTCCTGGGTCTGAGCTTAGGTGCTACTAAGTGAACATGTCATGAGCGTGCCAACCAATTATAGAGGGCTGTATAACGAAGGGCCTTATAGTTTGAAGACCAATGATATACTGTGTACTTAATAGTGTTAAAGATGACACGTTTTAGAGGTAGGTATAAGTTGTGTACCTGATAATAGATATCCAATCACAATCCCACCCCCGTAGGCCCTTTAAGCGAGGTATCAATTTATTGGATGGATGGAAATGTAGAATTTACTCTTACATCAATAATAAGACTGACTCAGAAAGTTGGCAAAACTTAGCTGTTTTATTTGAAATTGTCTAAAACAGGTAGTACAACAACATCAATGGACGTACGCTCAAGTCTCCCAACGTGTTACATGAAAAAACACACATTTATAGTAAAAACTTGTCTTCGTTGATGTCATACAATGTGGCAAAGTAAGAAAACCTAAGTTGGATTGTGCTTGGTCTACGGGGAACATCTAGGTATATTTTCTATGGGGATAGGATTATGATTAGCTCTTTGTAATCAGGTGGAAAACTATGCTCACCCCTCGTGCAAGTCATCTTCATTGTCATCAAATACACGGTGTTTAATTGGCTTTCAAACTATAGGGCTCTTTGCTACGTGGCCCTCTATGATTGGTTGGCTAGCTTGTACCCTTCTGGAATATTCCACTCGCTAGCAGCGCGCAAGCTGGTACCCCAGGTGCTTGTGGGTGGACTTGACCTTGCCTTCCCCCCAATTAACCCATCATCAATCATCACTCCTGCTGTCTGCCATTCAAATTGTCTTTGAACTCGGCCTTGCAAAGTATCACTGCGCCTGAGAATAGAAGGGAGTCTGAGCAAGAATAGAAGGGAGTCTGAGCACGTTCTTATCTTCAGTCTCGATGTACCTTGCCCAAAGTCTATTTTCATCTACACCATGTGAGAGGAGACAGTGTTTTAGCTCCTTTTTCGTATTTAATACTATTAAATGAATAAAACTTGGCACTCGTAGTGTTTTTCCATTGCATCTCAAGAAGAGCTTGCCTTGCTTCTCGTGTTCATTGTATCTTCTCGAATAGAGAACCAGTTTCTTGGCTGCCCCAACTCTTGACACTGAACCAGACCTTCATTATCAGCTGTCTTTCTCTACTGCGCCACACTTTCAGCCCTTTTTGCTCACGGGGTCCTAGTTTGCTAAAATGCGACATGGAACATCCAGATTCTATATATATGTGTGTATATGTATATATATATATATATATATATATATATATATATATATATACATATATATATATATATATATATATATATATATATATATATATATATATATATATACAACTATTTGCATTTTTTTCAGTGCTCTTCGTACGTACAATTTTCATTCTGCACAAGAAATGTTACTCAATTCTTTACTTCGTCATCAGATTCTATAATGTCTATATACGTTCTTCCTTGGCATTTCTTCTTGGTGCCTTACCTCTGCTTCATGTGACATCGCCAGTCTCTTGCCTTTGTCACTTCACACTTCTTCAGGAACCTCCTTTCACAGACTGTCATTTCCCCGCCGGTACATCGTATAGGGCTTTCTCAATGGATACCTTGTTTCGATACTTCTTCGTGGGATTGGTACCATTATCGGCGTTGTGCATGTTGCAACTTCCGGATTCCAACATATAGGCAAAATAGGGGGAGGACTTCAGTCTTCACATCTAGACATCCTCGTCTGAAAAAGTGCTTCTTTGGAGTCCATATCTTTACTACTCCTTTCAGAGATCCTGGTGATTTTACATGGTCATCAACGCTCCAAGTCATGTGACTACATTGTCCATTTGGGCTACAGTAGATCCATCTTCCCACATACTTCTTGTGGTTTCTTGGATACAGGAACTTCGTTCCCTCGGGTGCTAGAATACTCGCTTCTATATATTTTCTGATTTCTTCATCTGTCAACTCTTTGGGTCCAGACCCAGACTCAACATCGATCATGATCTTTATTCCTACTGCTTTCTTTGCTGTCTTCTTGCAATGTGTGATTAATATTCTGATCACACAGAATCAGAACATGATCATCACCAATAGTGCTCAGAGGAAATTGAAGATATTAGCCATCCATTGTGGAACCCATGAGAAGATCAATGCAAACCAGCCGTCATCTGCAATATCTTCTGTCTCATCTTCCACCTTGATGTGCAAGTTCGTTAGCAACGTTATGGCATCTGTCAAGGTCCCATTTTCATCATCGTGAGAAGGTATGAATGTGCAACATGATTCTTCGATTTTGGCACAAACACCTCATCCATAGCTGTACTCATGTCCAGGACATATCTATTCTGCAATGTTGTTAGTCTTGTGGCTCTCAATTCCTCCTTGATAGCGTTGAATCCCTTTATGGTAGTATTAATCGTTTACAGAAGTTCCCATCTGGTAATCTGTAACCATTTGGCATTCGCCATCGTCTGGATCCTTGGCATGAAAATTGTTGTGAATACTGCAGCAGTCTGACTGAACAACCTGTGTTCATTCGGAATTGAATCAAAGGCTTCTATGGACTTGTCTGAAAAGTAGTTCTCCCTCTTTGTTCGATTAAGAAATCCAAATGATCTCCTCTTCCTTAGGTGGGCATTAGCTTTTGGAAACTCTCCAATATTGAAGTCACTCTTTGGAATCACCAATGTTGGAAAATGAATGAGTACTATGGAACACAGCCCTCCCCAGTCTTTGGGCAACTTCATATACGCTTTGGATCCACAGGCCCAATAGTGGTCCATTATCACTACTGTTCCATCCTTCATGCCTGGGACATCGAAAATTCGGCTGCGCTGCTGATTCATTCCAACCTTTCTTGTGCCATTGTTTCTGAAGCACAGTTCTGCACTCGCTAGAGATAGTATCTGTAACAGGCTTCCTTTATCATCGACCCATGTCAGCAACTTTGCAATCTTTGGCCAATGATGTTTGCATTCACTCTCCGCAGTATCTATAACTGGCTCATAGTATCCTGTAAGTGCTAATGTGTTACATATGATCAGACCATTAGCCCATCCCTCTGGAGTAAGCACTGTTCCCTGACCTCTCTCCTTGCATCTTCATATGCACACTAGTCATAGAAATGGGCAACTTCACACGAGCCACTGGTGTGGGGAAAATCACAAATGGTCTTGGCCTTTCAGTAATAGATAAATCACTGAGAGTCACTGGAGTTGGAAGAATCAAAGGGACTTCTACCTTGCTTGGACCAATGAAGTAAACAGTATGGATCAACAAAATCAGGAAAACAATGATACATGCTGAGCATGCATGTATTATGCACCAATACATAAATCCTCACCATCAACGATTTTCCATACGTCGTTGAGTTTGCTCACTTTCCAAAACTGTACCATTCTCGACATTCCTCATTTTGCCTGTGTACTGCTTTAAGGAAGGAAAACAGCTTTTTAATCAGGCATATCTATTAAATAGTCAGATAACTGCAAGATCTGTTCAACTATTGCCACAAGCAGCCTCCTGATCACAGGGCCATTTTTAGGATCATGTAGGAAAGTGCGAATATTAGTACTGTGCCCAACAAGAGCAGTATAAGCTCTAAGTATAACAACGGAAACAGCGAGAAGGAGCCTATGGGCATCGGCATCTGTCAGGACCATTGATTTATCTAAACAGAAACTCAGTGAGGAACAAGTCTGGAATTTGAATTTGCTCACGTTTCCAGTCATCAAATTCAAACTCCAGGTCTGGCATGTTTAGTACGTCAATACTTCCTAAAGTCCAATTTCAAAGATTCCTATGACTCAAGAACTGGGTTTGCACTCCTGCTATAATAGCTATAAAGAGTGTCTGGGGTGAGCCACAGTCGAAATGCACACTTGCATTTATTTAATCATCAACCCTAGCGTCCTTCCTCGTCATCGATCGGGTCTGCACATGTTGATCTTCTTCTTGTCTTGCTTCCGAATCGATAGTTGGGGGTGCGTCGGTCTCACCAGCATATGGCTTTACGTCACTCAAGTGGATCCAGGCGTGTCTCTCTTGACTTTTACTGCTGAGGTAGTAATGTTTTCTACTACGTAGGGACCACTAAAGCGTGGCTCCTGCCACTTCTGGGTGAAGTTCCGCACTAAGACTGGATCTCCAATAAAAAGTCTAGGTATAGGAAGTAGTTCTTGAATTCTGGTTGCTGAATGGTCTTCATCTGTGTCCTGAGACCGACCCCCCTTGCGCTTGAGTTAATCTGAAATGACAGAGATAGTAGCGGTCATACATGTCAAATAAGCACGTAACTCATTTCCTAACATTTCTGCAGTCTTCTGGGCATCACTTCTGCTCCTCGATGGAGGACAAAAAGGCGTTCTCTTTCTCCTCCCTGTCACTAGGTCGTGGGGTGTGAGGTGGTGGTCCGACACAGGCTGATTCCTTAATGCATATAATGCAAGGGGCAGGCAGTACAGCCATCCCTTCTTCAGTGTCAATTTAAATTTTGCAATTCTCTCTTTAAGGAGACTGTTGAGTCTCTCACATATCCCGTTCGCTTGTAGGTGAGAAGCAGAAGAAAACTTGTGTTTTATACTTAGTAACAGACTAATCTGTTCAAATACTTCATGAACAAAATGGGGTCCGTTGTCGGATCTCAACACCTCACACACTCCCCATCTGGGAAAGACTTCTCGGAATAAGTGGCATCAGGGTGTGTACAAGTACATGCTTCGATCCACCTAGAAAAGGGACACACCAACACTATCATATACCTGTATCCACTACATACTTGCAGCATATTAACATAATCGATATGCAAATGTTGAAAAGGACCGTTTGTTTGAGGAATCACTCCTCTGATCGTTTGTAGCGTATACCCAGCAGTAAACCTTTGACATGCAATGCAATTTACTACATAAAATACAACGTGTTCTAACAGGTTCGGTACTGTGGGGTACTGCAGCTGTTCAAGCGCTACCCTTAACAATGCTACTGGCATCAACGGCTTTCCAGTGCTGTCCTTTCACCATAATGGTTCAGAGGAGGATAAATAACACCCCTTTCGTTTCCACAATTCCTGCTCTTCCTGTGGTGTACTGCCCTGAACCTCCATCAGCTGTGTTCTTGATAAATGATTAAACCCTTTATTTACTTTCATAATCATGACTGCTTTTTCCTTTACATCTGGAGTATCAAAACTTGAAATATCTAGTGAATATGCAACCCTTTTGGCCTATTCGTCTGCGGCTCCGTTCCCACTAGAGATAAAGTCAGTTTGCTTGGTATGTGCTGCGCATTTAACTATTGCAATGGCTACTGGGAGTTGTAGTGCCTTAATAAGCCTGTCCAATAAGGCTGGGTGTTGCACTGGAGTGCCATCCGCTCAGAGGTAGCCCCTCCTTTTCCAACGTGCTAGCCCTGCATGCATGATTGACGTCACATAGGCAGAGTCACTGTACACCGGTACTTCCTGCCCTGCATGTTTCTCAAGCGCAACAATAAGTGCCACCAATTCTGGTGCTTGCGCTGAAAAGTGAGATAGTAGTCTTGCACTTGCTACCACCTCAAATTCACCATTTGTTCTATATCTTACCACAGCTGAACCTGAATGCCTTTCCCCACTAGTTTGAACGAATTTCAAAGAACCATCAATAAAGAGAATCCCCCCCCTCCTAACGTATTTTCCTTTATGCGCGGGATGTCATCATAGAATTCCTCATAGCGCAATCATGCACATGCTTACCGGCTCAGCTACAAACGTGGCAGGGTTCACTATTTTAAACCTGACTATTTTGATTGCATAATTTGATATAACCACCTCATATTCAGAAGTTCTCTGAGATGTCAATGTACCCTTAGGTTTTTCCAAAATGGCAAAGAAAGCATGCTCTGCAAAAAGTGTCATGGAGCACCCCATCACAATACTAGTAGACTTCTCTATTGCGAACGCGGCTGCTGTCAGCGACTGCTCACAAGGAAAGTGCCCTTTCATAACTGGATCCAAAATCCCACTCTAATATGCCAGAGGTTTGTACCCCAGTGTAGTTCTCTGTGTAAGCACTACTGTCATGACTGTCCCATTCGTGTGCAAAAAAAATAAATAACTCCTTGTCATAATTGTGAAATCCTAAAACTGGAGCTGTACAAATTGCTTTCTTCAGTTCTTCAAACCCTCCCTCCATTCTATTTTTTCCTTATTCGCTTGTGCTTTCTTCAAAGTCTGCAAAAGGGGTCTGGTGTATGAACTATAATCAAGCGCCCACGCTCTTACATAGTTGCATAATATCAAAAACTGTTGCATGTGTTTTACCGTGTGCAGTTTTGCTGTTTTCATAATTGCCTCAGCTCTTTCACATGTGACCCTTTTTCCATCATGTGAGATCAACTGGCCTATATAAAGCTTTTCTTGACAATATTGCAACTTCTCTTTGTCTACCTTATATCCCTTGTCTGCCAGGATAGTCATTAACTGAATTGAATCTTGTCCACACTCGTCTTCTGTTGTGCTACAAACCAAAATATCATATACATACTGTATCACAATGCTTTTCAAATCAATATTGCTTAGGTCCATCTGAAGGACCCTGTGAAAGATTGATGGAAACTCAAAGTACCCTTGGGGCAACTGAGTGCTTTTCAGTTTAGTTTGGCAAAACATAAATGACGTAAGGTCTTGGGAGTCCTCGTGCAACAGGATTGAGAAAAACTAATTTTTCAAGTCAATTACCGTAAAATATCGTGCCTCTGCTGGGATACTAGACAATATTGTCACCAGATTCTGAACTAAAGGAAACTCTGCCTCTACAATCTGGTTAATCGGTCTCATAGCTTGAATAAATCTCCACGACCCTCACTTCGATTTTTTTCAGATACACCGTGGTATTACACAGTGACTCTGACATCACAAAAATACTGTATTCCATTAGGGCTGAATAGACATTGGGTACTGTTTTGCTTGAGGTAAAATTGCTCCTGGCCTCAGCTTAATCTTAACCTCCCCTACCCCCTTCAATAGGCCTACTTCATAGGGGCCTGTAGTCCATAAAGAGTTTGGTACCTTTTCCAAATCTTCATTAAAAAAATGATGGGCGCTGTCGCACTGTCACCATTCACTGTGGGATCTCTCTTTTTTCTATTCTGATCCAATATGTAATACACATCTCGAATATTACTTCATCATCTGATGGATCATCTCTGAACATATCCTCATCAGTGACGTCAGTCAACCTATACTCCTCCCCAATGGCAATCACTGTTCTTGATGGCCTTCCCTCGTCATCGGTTCCTTCGAGCATGTCCATCTCCCCTCACACTATGGCTGCATTTAACTCTAGGGGAATAATCTGTCCCCCCTCTCCGTCCATAGGTATCTGTGGCCTGAACAGAAACTCATCAGGTATTCTCATAATCTTTCCCACTAAGCCGGGTAGACATGTCAACAAAATGTGAACCTCATAAAGAAAAACGTCTGACTCTAAGAGCCTTTTGTCCTCCCAATGCCAATATAAATTTGCCCACATTCATATGATGTATCCCTGGAGTAGAACACACTATGCCTTCATCAGTAAAAGAAATCATCATATTAAGCTTTGTCATTAAATCTCGTCCTAGAATGTTAACTGGCGTCTGTCTTGAATACAATAATGGAACAGACATGTCACATTCTCCAATGGAGACCGGTAATGCGTCAGTAAAAGCAATTCTACTCGTAGCTGCAGAGAAATATTGCGTCTTCATGGCATTTCCCAACATTGAGTATTCTCCCTCTCGTATACATGAACGATTAGCCCCAGTGTCTACTAAAAAAGAAAAAGATTTGCTTCCTAGCGTGACATCAATCCCTGGTTCCTCTTGGGGGTTGTCATGATGCCTACCCCGGGCAGCTGGACCAAGCACATC
Source organism: Ambystoma mexicanum (assembly GCF_040938575.1). Lineage (NCBI taxonomy): Eukaryota > Metazoa > Chordata > Amphibia > Caudata > Ambystomatidae > Ambystoma > Ambystoma mexicanum. Next base: position 1,286,056,989 of record NC_090934.1, read on the forward strand.
TGCTCCGGAAGCAGGCATCCAGACATTTGTTTAAACCTCAGAAGCCCCGGCTAGGGGCTATCTGGGTTCAGTCCTGGCGCCTTAGGCGCCAGGCTCATAGTAGAAATCAGTCCTGGCGCCTAAGGCGCCAGGCTCTTAGTCATCACTTACCTCAGGCAGACCATGCTGCACATGCATCCAGGCCAACGTGAGACCTGGAGGGACTATTTTTCCACAAGGACTACTTTTCACTCGGGTGTGGTTCTAGGGACTTCTTACCTGGGACTACTTTCAAAGCTATTTAAGCCACGCCCAATCTTCAACACACGCTTCGCGTTATTCGGCATTTAGCAGCGTCACGCCGCTCACCGTGTCTGCAAACCTGCATCCAGCCTTCTGCCACGCCCACCTCGAACACGGAGCCCCTAGGAGAGAAAGGAAAATAGAAGAAGCGGTTAGATTACAGACTTAAATCTGATTCCTCACCTGGTTTCGGATCCTTCATCACTCCGAGCCTGAAGGGACATTCTTCAGGCATGCGTCGCATCCCAGCTGCAGCGGCGCTCCATTTTCACCAGCCCACACCATCTTCGACTCGGCGCTGCCACCGTCACTTTTTCAGTGATTTTCAACACCTGGGGAAAAGATAAGAAAAAGCAAGGTGAGCCTAAAGAGACTAAAAACACAATCACTTATATTACAAGACTTACCTGATTATCACCGGAGGCTTTATCCTTCAATACGCCGCATCTAGGAAAAAAGGAAAAGACAGTGAGCTAATCTCACTCACCTTTACAGGATACTTTGGGTAATACAGACTCTTATCCGGAACGCCGCCAGCAACCTCCAGACAGAATTTGCCACCGCAAATCAACAGGGAAGTGCAAGAGTGAACTTTGGACATTTGGAACTCTTTAAAAACTTGGCAAACTCCGGACTCAATAATTGTCCAGAACCCCAACACCTAAAACCAGTGAAGTAACTGGTATCTACGCGCCCCTGCATGCCACGCAGGATGGAGAGCTCACCAATCAAAAACATAAGGTGAGGACACTGACTGGGAATATCGGAGGTGGCAAGTGGGGAGAACGGGAGCAGGGAGGGGGGTCTGCATTCACACCCACGGGGCTAAATACCTTTCTCCATTTACAGGAGAATATTTCTACGAGTCAAGCTTACAAGACTGAGGGGGTCCGTCCAGACGGTCATCTTTGCCCTACGCTTCACACTGGTGGAGGCCGCAGCTGTTCGGGTTCGATCTACGCCCCTGTGGGAACCAGGTGAGCGTAACAGAACGCGAAGCGTACCTAAAAAACCCCACCCGGGCGTTATGGAAACCTCTGAAACCGACCAACTAGCCCAACTGTTAGGCGAACTTAGGGCAGAGGTGCACTCTGCACGTCAAGAGACTAATGCCCTCAGGAGAGAACTTATTTTGTCAAAGGAACGCACTGATGATCTTGCTAGACAACTGCTGCAAAGCCAAGCCGGCCAAACACCACTACCTGAACTCGGAGGAAATCCAACTCCTGTCTCTTCGAGCAATCCTGTGCAAGTGGTTCTCCCAGGGAGCATTCCTTTAGCTCCACCTGAACGTTTTGCTGGGGACCCGAAAAGGTTCGCCGTGTTCATGAACCAGTGCCGCTTGCACTTCCTATGCAGTCCAGGAGCCTTCCCAAATGACCAAGCCAAAGTAGCCTTTGTACTGTCGTACCTTAGTGGCAGCGCAGCAGATTGGTCAATCCCGCTGGTCAAACAGGATGACCCTCTTCTTCGGGATTTTCAAGATTTTCAATTGAGTATTGAAAAGCTATTTGCCAGGCATTTGCAGGGTAAGGTCCTGGATAACAAACTTTTATTCCTACGACAAGGCACTTAGGATCTGTTAATCTATATCGCAACCTTCAACAGGTTAGTGGTAGAAACCGGCTGGCCAGAGGAGAAAATAATTACTTTATTTCATTGTGGGCTTCGAGGTGAACTCAAAGATGTTTTGGCCCAACCGGTGAACCCACCCCAGGATTGCACAGAATATATAGGGCCTCATTACAACCCAGGCGTTAAGGGGTTAACGGCGCCGTAAAAAGTGTCGGCGTCGTTAAACCCTTAACGCCTGATTACGAGGTCCCCTTGCGGGTTGCACTTTAACGCCTGCTTCTAGCAGGCGTTAAAAAACCAACCCGCAAAGGGACCTAGGAGCTAATTACGGCACCGTAATTTACGGTGCCGTAATTAGCGCCTTCCCCATTCCCATTGAGCCCTATGGGGGCAAAAATGGGAATGGGGAAGGGCCAATGGCCAATGGTGAATGGGGAATTATCGCACCGCCAACCTTGGAATGGGGCGGTAATTCCGCCATTCACCATGGCGGAGTTGGTAATTTACCGGCGTCAACCATGGCACTAATAGCACCATGGTTAACGCCAGGGTCGTAATGAGGCCCATAGACTTAGTAGTCCAGTTAGACCACCGACTCCAGAATCGAAAGGCTGATCGAGCTAAATTCGAGAATCGAGTTCTGGTCAAACCACATGTTACCTCCAAAGGAACTGACACATCAGAACCCATGCAGATCGGGGGGGTTAAGGGACCCTTAATGCAAAAAGAGATAGAAAGAAGACGACAAATGCAATTGTGCCTTTATTGTGGGGCTTCAGGACATTTTCTAAAAGATTGTCCAATTAAACCATCCAAGAAAGTAGCTGGAGTAGCTGTTAGAAATCAAACACAGCCTGAATCGGGAAACGACCACGCCCGACAAGCGTAGAGGTCCGCTTGCCGAGCTTGAAGAAGGACACTCAGACCTCGCATCTAATCATACCAATGGTCCTCATTGATCCTAGACTCCCATCACGTATGCACGCAGCAAGGGCATATATCGATAGCGGGGCCATAGGAAACTATATGGACCATAAATTGGCTTCTAGGATGAATCCATCTCTCTGCAAAAAGACCACTCCGGATGTCGTCATCACAGTCGATGGAACTGAAATTGCCTCAGGGCCTGTAACTCATTCCACTACAGAGATGACATTGCTCGGTCAGGACGGGCATCGAGAGACCTATTGTGTTTGACTTAATCAAAGCCCCACAGTTCCAAATAATACTGAGGATACCTTGGTTAGAAACACATAATCCTTGTATTGATTGGCGAGAGAAGAGACTAACCTTCCCGGATTGTGCACACTGGCCACAGTCACTACTCCAGTCGTGCAGTTACCTCAGGAATACCAAGAATTCCAGGATGTTTTCCAAAAAAGAACAGGCAAATACCTTACCGCCACACAGATCATACGATTGTCAAATCGACCTCGTTCCCGGTGCACAACCCCCATGCAGCAGAATCTACGCCCTCACGGAACCCGAAAATCTGCACCTACGACAATATCTAGACCAATACCTTGCTAATGGTTTCATTCGTCCATCCATGTCCCCTGTTTCCTCAGCTTTGTTCTTCGTTCCGAAAAAGGAAGGTGACCTTAGAACATGCATAGACTACCGCGCATTAAACCAGATTACTATAAAGAACCGATACCCATTACCTTTGATCCCCGAGTTGCTAGACCAGGTAAAGGATGCTTGCATTTACACTACATTAAATCTCAGAGGGGCATATCATTTGGTACGTGTAAAGAAGGGTGACGAATGGAAAACTGCCTACTGCACCAAGTACGGATTGTTCGAATATCAGGTGATGCCCTTCGGGTTGTGCAATGCAGCAGCAGCCTTCCAGTATTTTATGAACGATGTCCTTCGTGAACTCAACGACGTTTGTGTTGTCGTTTACATTGACAACATTCTAGTGTACTCTTCATCAGAATCAGATCATGTTGAGCACGTTCGAGCAGTCCTTCAGAAACTATGTCAGCACAAGTTATTTGCAAAACTGGAAAAATGCGTTTTTCATACCGCAGAAGTAGAATTCCTAGGATTTATCTTGACTCCAAAAGGGGTCCGAATGAACTCTCGAAAAGTGGATGTAATCCTCAAATGGCCATCACCCAATTCAGTTAAAGGAGTACAAAGCATGCTCGGATTTGCTAATTTCTACCGCAGATTTATTCCAGACTTCTCACAGGTTGTATACCCCATTACAGCACTTTTTCGAAAAAACAAACGCTTCTTGTGGACCGAAGAGGCTGAAAGGGCCTTCCAAGAGTTGAAGTCGAAATTCACATCAGCACCTGTCTTGAAGCATCCACGTCCCGAACGTCCATATATAGTCGAAACAGATGCGTCCAGTTTAGCCATGGGGGCTGTCCTGTCCAAGAAGGATCCCGAAACTGGTCAACTTCATCCTGTAGCCTTTTGGTCCAGAAAGTTTTCGGCCCCCGAATTAAACTATGCGGTTACCGATAAAGAATTGTTAGCCATCAAATCCGCCTTCAAAGCTTGGAGACATTACCTTCTCGGTGCTAGGCACACTATCACAGTAATCACTGACCACAGGAACCTGCAGTATTTAAAAACAGCCAAGGCCCAATCATCCTGTCAACTCCGATGGGTGCTATTCTTCGCCGAATTCGATTTCGTGATTACTTATCGACCTGGTTGCAAGAATGGCAAGGCAGATGCCTTATCCCGAATAGGAATGGGAGAAGCATTTTCGAACCCAGAACCAGTACCCATAATTCCAGGACAAAGAATCCTCGGCGTAACTACTTTACAGACTTTGGAAGATATTCATTTAAAGATTCAACAACTTTTCGATTCAACAGCCCTGCAGGACTGGAACAAAAGAGGCCCAGATTATTCAGTCATTAATGAGTTACCCTACTATCAGGGGCGTCTGTTTTTACCAAACAAGGAACTGTAAGAACTGGTAATCTCCAATTACCATGATGCTTTGATGGAAGGACACCCAGGTATTGCCAAGACTGAAGCTAAAATTAAAAGACAATGCTGGTGGCCCACCTGGCGAAAGGACATAAAGTCATTTGTGTTGTCTTGTGGGATCTGCGCCTAAAAAAAAAGTCAGAAGAAGAAACCAGCCGATCTTTTACAGCCTTTGGATATTCCGCCTACACCTTGGCACACTTTGTCCATAGACTTTATTACAGATCTACCTCCATGTAATGGGTTCAACACCATTCTAGTAGTTGTTGACCTTTTTTCCAAGATGTCTCACTTTATTCCTTTAAAGGGATTACCTTCCGCTTCAGTTTTGGCCAAGGAATTCCTTGAAAACATTGTTCGAGTACATGGATTTCCTTCTGTATTGGTGTCAGATCGAGATAGTCAATTCATTTCGCAATTCTGGAAGAAATGTTGCCAACTAGCGCAAATCGACGTGAGGTTATCTACTAGTCACCATCCCCAGACCGATGGTCAGACGGAAAGGACCAACCAGACTCTGGAACAATACCTACGTTGCATGTTACATCAGACCGAGGGCAATTGGAAGGATATATTATGGATTGCCGAATACGCATACAATAACTCAGTACATTCAGGAACCGGACAAAGCCCCTTTTATACCATTTATGGTCATCATCCTCGAACCTCAGAACTTGATTCACCCCAACACTTGGAAATGCCGGCAGTGACCCATCTGCATTCTACTATTACTCAAGCCTTTAAGGAAGCAACTGAACATTTGAAAAAAGCAAAGGAGAAATACAAGAAGAATGCAGATCAGCATAGGAGTGACACTCCCCATTATCAGATTGGAGATCAAGTTTGGCTGGCAACCAGACACATACCCCTAAAAGGGACTCAAACTTTTAATCCTAGATATTTGGGGCCTTACACCATTAAAAAAATTATCAACCCGGTAGCAGTTAAATTAGAATTGCCCTCTAGTATGCGGATCCATCCCGTCTTCCATGTTTCACTTCTAAAACCAGTTCAACCCGGAACAAGATTAGCCAAGCCACCTGACCCCATCCTAATAGATGGGGAACCTGAATTCGAGGTAAAAGATATCCTGGACTCTAAGATGGTTAAATCTAAACTTTTTTATTTAATCGATTGGAAAGGTTATGGACCACAGGAAAGGTCATGGGAACCCAGTGACCACATCCATGCACCTCGATTAGTGAAGAAATTCCATCGGAACTTCCCAGACAAACCAGGGCCCAGAGGAAGAACAACCTTAGGGAGGGCCTTGGGGGGGAGTGCTGTCATGATGCCTGCCCCTGGGCAGCAGGACCAAGGCCATCCGCCCCAGAAGCAGGCATCCAGACATTTGTTTAAATCTCAGAAGCCCCGGCTAGGGGCTATCTGTGTTCAGTCCTGGCGCCTTAGGCGCCAGGCTCATAGTAGAAATCAGTCCTGGCACCTAAGGCGCCAGGCTCATAATCTTCACTTACCTCAGGCAGACCATGCTGCACATGCATCCAGGCCAACGTGAGACCTGGAGGGACTATTTTTCCACAAGGACTACTTTTCACTCTGGTGTGGTTCTAGGGACTTCTTACCTGGGACTACTTTCAAAGCTATTTAAGCCACCCCCAATCTTCAAAACACGCTTCGCGTTATTCTGCATTTAGCAGCGTAACGCTCACCGTGTCTGCGAACCTGCATCCAGCCTTCTGCCACGCCCGCCTCGAACACGGAGCCCCTAGGAGAGAAAGGAAAATAGAAGAAGAGGTTAGATTACAGACTTTAATCTGATTCCTCACCTGATTTCGGATCCTGCATCACTCCGAGCCTGAAGGGACATTCTTCAGGCATGCGTCGCATCCCAGCTGCAGCGCCGCTCCATTTTCACCAGCCCACAGTATCTCCGACTCGGCGCTGCCACCGTCACTTTTTCAGTGATTTTCAACACCTGGGGAAAAGATAAGAAAAAGCAAGGTGAGCCTAAAGAGACTACAAACACAATAACTTATATTACAAGACTTACCTGATTATCACCGGAGGCTTTATCCTTCAATACGCTGCATCTAGGAAAAAAGGAAAAGACAGTGAACTAATCTCACTCACCTTTACAGGATAGTTTGGGTAATACAGACTCTTACCTGAACACCGCCAGCAACCTCCAGACAGAATTTGCCACCGCAAATCAACAGGGAAGTGCAAGAGTGAACTTTGGACATTTGGAACTCTTTAAAAACTTGGCAAACTCCGGACTCAATAATCGTCCAGAACCCCAACACCTTAAACCAGTGAAGTAACTGGTATCTAGCTCACCAATCAAAAACATAAGGTGAGGACACTGACTGAGAATATCGGAGGAGGCAAGTGGGGAGAACGGGAGCAGGGAGGGGGGTCTGCATTCACACCCACGGGGCTAAATACCTTTCTCCATCTACAGGAGAATATTTCTACGAGTCAAGCTTACAAGACTGAGGGGGTCCGTCCAGACGGTCTTCTTTGCCCTACGCTTCACGCTGGTGGAGGCCGCAGCTGTCCAGGCTCGATCTACGCCCCTGTGGGAACCAGGTGAGCGTAACAGGGGTCTGGTGTCACCGATAGTACTGTACACATCAAGCTGTCCTATTGTGGATACATGCTTATTCCCATACCTGTGAAAGGACTTCCTCCTACAACAGTGACACCCCCTACTCTAGGTGTTAGTTACTGTCCCGTGTTTGCATTCTGCTGTATCTGCATGGGTGCGTGCTGTGACTGCCCTTGTGGTGGATTCAATGGTGCTTGCTGTGGCTGCAACGCCTGTTGCATTTACGGCGTTTGTGCTTGATACACTGTCTGATCTTGGGCAAACCCATCCCTAGCTTGTGAGCTATATGCTGGAGGATAAGCTGTCCCCCTTCTTGAGAATTGCCCATTCCATACATCCCTTAGCTTCCACATGTGCGCGCAATGTGTCCTGTCATCCCACATGTCCAACATACAGGAGGAGCTTTTCTGATTTGTCCCCCTTGATTAAATCCTCCTTGCACATTCTGATTATCATTCTGCATATTCTGAAAACCGCCTTTATTATTCTGAAAGCCACCCCTTCCTCAGTAGCCCATTCCTCTGCCTCGCAACATAAACCCATTCCCACCTTGATTCATTTGGTGCTGATTATTCATGTCATGATCTCTGCTTCCAAAAGGTCAGGGTTTTCCCAACTCCCTTGGAAGCAGATCCATAACCCAGGTTCCAAGTGCCAACCAGTCCCAATTGGGACCTTTTGGACCCAGTCCTGGCGCCAGTGGCACCAGGCTCATAAATATGCCCAGTCCCAGCGCTGGAAGCGCCGGGCTCATAATGCTTGGGTGGACTTACCTGCAGCAGACCATGCTGCTTACTTGCCTGCCAGTTGAGTCTCTGATCCTCTTCTGTTTGGAACTACTTTTCCTGTTGGGTGGGGCAGGAGCCACTCCCTAGATTCAGAACACTGGAACTCTTCTGGAAAGCAGGAACTCTTTTCTTAGGCGTGGCTGTGGAAGGAGACACCTAAGCACTACAGGAGGCTATTTAAACCACACCCGATGGATGAATCTTGCTTTGCGTTATTCTGCATCCTCAGCAGCAGAACGCTCATCGTGTCTGCTGCATCTGATCCTGGGCCTAAGGAAAAAGGCTTACCATTCTGAATCCAGTCTTCAGCAACACCTATAAAGACAAGAAAGAACAGGTTAGCATTACGGTCTTCAGTGACAGCTCTTCACTTACCTGGTCCATCGGCTGTCACCAACGCCTCGCGCTGCATTCCGGCATCTGAAAGACAAAGGCTTACCTACTCTTCGTGCGCTCCGGAGGTCTTCACACTGCATTCCGGCATCTGAAAGACAAAAGCTTACCAACTCTTCGCACGCTCCGGAGGCCTTCGGCGCTGCATCCCGCATCTGAAAGACAAAACAAGGTGCGTTTAAAGACATTGGGGAACTTTAATACTCACGTGCCATTACTCCTTTCCACATCTAACCCAGTGGGTATTCCGGCACCCTGCAGCCGCCCCGAACTTGTACCTGCAAAATAAAAAGACAGTTAGAGCGCATCGTGAAGCAGGCAACAAGCGCTTACTTACGTGCTTCCAGGCGCTTCTATTCATCACACGGGCTCCATCTTCAACTCACTTCAGCCCGCCATCCGCCATCGCCGGAACCCTGCAAAACAAGAGACATCATTACTAAAGACTTTAAAGACATTAGAATTACTCGAAACTTACCGTTCGTGCAGTAAACGACGGACAGCAGTCCTCTGAAGTCAAGAGGCCTGCTCCCCTTATCCAGTGAAGAAACTGGTTACAGCACCCTGCCTCGAGGCAGATGGAGAGCACGGCGTTCACTTACCTAAGGTGAGAGCGTTAACCCTTGTGGTTCTACAGGAGAAGAGAAAGGGAAGAAGAGAGAGACATTCAATAACCCAGTTCATTAATCCCACATTTTCTATCTGCAGACATCTTACCCTTCAAACCAGACATACAGTGCACAGAGGTCCAGCCCAAAGAGCCAGCCGTGTGTTACACATCACCTTTGAAGATAAGGTATACGCCCAGTCAAGACCGGCGCCTCTACGGGAATCAGGTGAGCGTTACAGAACGCAAAGCCTACCACAAAACTCCCGTCCAGGCGCTATGGAAACCTCGGATACCGACCAGCTAGCCCAGTTACTTGGGGAACTAAGGGCAGAAGTGCATGCAGCCCGTCAGGAAACGAACGCTCTAAGAAGGGAACTGATTATTTCCAAGGAGCGAACAGATGATCTCGCTAGACAATTGCTACAGTCACAAGCCGGACAGACCCCGTTACCCGCATCTGGGGGAAATCTTCCTTCTACATCCTCTATGAATCAAGTGCAGATCAACCTACCTGGTAATGTACCTCTGGCTCCGCCCGAACGATTTTCTGGTGACCCAAAGAGGTTTGCAGTATTTATCAATCAGTGCCGGTTGCATTTCTTATGCCGGCCAGCAGCCTTTCCAACTGATCAAGCTAAAGTAGCTTTCGTGCTTTCGTACCTTAGTGGCAATGCGGCAGACTGGTCGATCCCTCTAGTAAATCAAGATGATCCGGTCCTCCATGATTTTCAAGCTTTTCAGCTCATTATGGAAAAACTGTTCGCAAGACATTGACAGGGGCAGGCCTTGGACAATGAGCTTCTTTCGTTGCGACAAGGTAATCAAGACCTTTTGGCTTATATTGCGTCTTTCAACAGACTGATAGTGGAAACTCACTGGCCTGAGGACAAAAGGATTACGCTGTTTTATAGAGGTCTACGCGGAGAGCTCAAAGATGTGTTAGCCCAAGTAGTGAATCCCCCACAAGATTGTTCGGACTATATAGACTTAGTCGTTCAAATAGATCACAGACTGCAGAACAGGAAGGCCGATCGTTCCAAGTTTGATGATCGAGTATTTTCCAAACCGCCAACTCCTTCCAAAGGAGTAGACTCCGGGGAACCCATGCAAAAAGGGGGTCTGAAAGGTCCTCTAACACAAAAGGAGCGGGAAAGGAGAAAACAGTTGCAATTATGCCTCTATTGCGGAAACCTAGGGCACTTTCTTCGAGACTGTCCGGTGAAACCTGCCAAGAAGGCAGTAGGAGCTGCAGTTACCAAAGTTACAAACTCTGAGCAGGGAAACGACCTCTCCCGACAAGAATAGAGGTCCTCTTGCCGAGCGTGAAAACCAGTTCCGTGACCTCGCATTTCGTGATACCTATGGTCCTCATTAGCCCTGATAATCCGGATCGATTACATGCAATTGAAGCTTACTTCGACAGCGGTGCCATCGGCAATTATGTGGATCATGAAATGGTTTTGAGGATGAATCTAACTCTTTGTCCCAAGGCTGTAAAGGACGTCATTACTACGGTGGATGGTACGGAGATAGCCTCCGGGCCAGTAACGCATACCACTCAAGAAGTGACGCTAGTAAGTCAAGATGGACACCATGAGAAGATTGTGTTCGATGTGATCAAGGCCCCTCAGTTTCAGATTATTCTAGGAATACCTTGGTTAGAGAAACACAATCCTCTGATCGATTGGCGAGCAAGAACGGTCCAGTTTCCAGAATGTGTCTCTACTTGTCACCCTCCACCTGGTGTTGCACTGGCAGCAATTTCTTCAGAGACTCCCCAGTTACCTCCCGAATACCTAGAATACCAAGATGTTTTCCGGACCAAGTCAGAAAAGCATGCATATATACAAAGCTGGATCTTAGAGGAGCTTACCACTTGGTACGAGTAAAAGAGGGCGATGAATGGAAGACGGCCTTCCGCACCAAGTATGGGCTATTTGAATATCAGGTCATGCCCTTCGGACTTTGTAATGCCCCGGCCGCCTTTCAATATTTTATGAACGATGTCCTCAGAGAGCTCATAGATGTGTGTGTTGTTGTTTACATTGACGACATCCTCGTTTATTCTTCATCGGAATCTGAACATCGGAAACACGTGAAAATGGTCCTCGAGAGATTGCGTCAACACAAACTTTTCGCTAAGTTGGAAAAATGTGTTTTCAACGTGACTGAAGTTGAATTCTTGGGATTCATATTATCACCTGGCGGAGTGCGTATGGATTCAAAGAAGGTCGATGCAGTTCTCAAATGGCCATCACCATCCTCCGTAAAAGGTGTGCAAAGCATGTTAGGCTTCGCTAACTTTTACCGCAGGTTTATCCCCGAATTCTCTCGAATAGTCCAGCCCATCACTGCCTTGTTAAAGAAAAACAAACGTTTTGAATGGTCTACCGAGGCGGAACAAGCTTTCCAGGATTTGAAGACTAAATTTATCTCTGCACCAATCTTAAAACACCCTCGCCCCGAACTCCCCTACATCATGGAAACTGATGCTTCAAGCCTTGCCATGGGGGCAGTTCTATCACAAAAGGACCCGGTAACCAATCAGTTGCATCCCGTGGCTTTTTGGTCCCGCAAATTCTCGCCTCCTGAAATCAATTACACGATTACTGACAAGGAACTTCTGGCTATCAAGTCTGCCTTTAAGGCTTGGCGGCATTATCTGCTGGGGGCCCGACACACCGTTACTGTGATTACGGATCACCAAAACCTGCAATATTTGAAAACCGCAAAAGCCCAATCCTCTAGACAACTCCGTTGGGCATTATTCTTTGCCGAGTTTGACTTCATAATTACCTATCGACCTGGTACAAAAAACGGTAAAGCTGATGCCCTTTCTCGGATGGGAGTGGAAGAACACTTGATCAACCCTAAACCTGTACCAATCATTCCCGAACAAAGAATTCTGGGTGTAATCGCCACAGAATCCATAGAGGAAGTTAAGGATAAAGCCAGGCAACTTGTAACTCCAGCAGACATACAGAATTGGCATCTGCAGGGAAAGGACTTTGCAGTAAAGGACAACTTATTGTATTTCCAAGAACGATTATACCTACCCAGCACAGATTTACAGAAAAAAGTAATCTCTTGTTATCACGATTCTTTAATGGAAGGACATCCCGGTATAGCCAAGACCTCAGAAAAGATCAAGCGCTACTTCTGGTGGCCGTCTTGGAAAAAAGATATCAGAGACTTTATAATGTCCTGTGGAGTATGCGCCCAAAACAAGAGTCAAAAGGAAAGACCAGCAGGCCTCTTACGCCCTATTGACATCCCACCTCGCCCTTGGCATACGCTTTCTATGGACTTCATCACCGATCTACCTCCATGCTCCGGATACAATACGATTCTAGTAATCGTGGACTTATTCTCCAAGATGGCGCATTTCATTCCGCTCAAAGGCTTGCCAACAGCAGCAACTCTGGCCCGAGAATTTCTCGAAAACATCGTCCGACTGCACGGTTTTCCTTCAGTTCTAATTTCGGATCGAGGTAGTCAATTTATTTCTCATTTTTGGCGAAGTTGCTGTCGGTCGGCTCAAATTGATGTGAGACTATCGACCAGTCACCACCCTCAGACCGACGGACAAACCGAGAGGACCAATCAAACTCTGGAACAGTATTTACGCTGCATGCTGCAACAAACTGAAAAAACTTGGAAAGACATCCTTTGGATAGCCGAATATGCCTACAATAACTCTGTCCATTCGGGAACTGGGAAAACCCCGTTTTTTCTTTTGTACGGCAGTCACCCTCGAACCTCAGAGTTGGATCCCCTCCAAGATCTTGAAACACCAGCAGTAGACTACCTGCATTCTACAATCACCCAAGCCTTTAAGGAAGCTGTTTCTCACCTTCAAAGGGCTAAAGAACAATACAAGAAAGGAGCAGATCAACATCGGAAGGAAGCCCCTCAATATCAAGTAGGGGATCAAGTCTGGTTATCCACCAAATATCTACCTCTAAAAGGGCCACGCACATTCAACCCAAGATACCTTGGTCCCTATTCCATCACTACCATAGTAAACCCAGTAGCGGTCAAGTTGGACTTGCCCCCGCACATGAAGATACATCCGGTCTTCCACGTCTCTCTATTAAAACCCGTGCAACCTCAAACCCGACTAACCAAATCTCCAAAACCTATCCTAGTTGATGGAGAACTCGAGTTTGAAGTCAAAAGCATTCTGGACTCCAAGATCTCCAAATCTAAACTATTCTACCTAATTGATTGGAAAGGCTACGGCCCCCAAGAGAGATCCTGGGAACCTGCTGAATATGTCCACGCTCCTCGCCTAATCAAAAGATTTCACCGAACATTTCCTGACAAGCCAAAACCCCCGGAGAAGCCCGGTTTGGGAGGGGCCTTGAGGGGGGGTACTGTCATGATCTCTGCTTCCAAAAGGTCAGGGTTTTCCCAACTCCCTTGGAAGCAGATCCATAACCCAGGTTCCAAGTGCCAACCAGTCCCAATTGGGACCTTTTGGACCCAGTCCTGGCCCAGTGGCACCAGGCTCATAAATATGCCCAGTCCCAGCGCTGGAAGCGCCGGGCTCATAATGCTTGGGTGGACTTACCTGCAGCAGACCATGCTGCTTACTTACCTGCCAGTTGAGTCTCTGATCCTCTTCTGTTTGGAACTACTTTTCCTGTTGGGTGGGGCAGGAGCCACTCCCTAGATTCAGAACACTGGAACTCTTCTGGAAAGCAGGAACTCTTTTCTTATGCGTGGCTGTGGAAGGAGACACCTAAGCACTACAGGAGGCTATTTAAACCACACCCGATGGATGAATCTTGCTTTGCGTTATTCTGCATCCTCAGCAGCAGAACGCTCATCGTGTCTTCTGCATCTGATCCTGGGCCTAAGGAAAAAGGCTTACCATTCTGAATCCAGTCTTCAGCAACACCTATAAAGACAAGAAAGAACAGGTTAGCATTACGGTCTTCAGTGACAGCTCTTCACTTACCTGGTCCATCGGCTGTCACCAACGCCTCGCGCTGCATTCCGGCATCTGAAAGACAAAGGCTTACCTACTCTTCGTGCGCTCCGGAGGTCTTCACACTGCATTCCGGCATCTGAAAGACAAAAGCTTACCAACTCTTCGCACGCTCCGGAGGCCTTCGGCGCTGCATCCCGCATCTGAAAGACAAAACAAGGTGCGTTTAAAGACATTGGGGAACTTTAATACTCACGTGCCATTACTCCTTTCCACATCTAACCCAGTGGGTATTCCGGCACCCTGCAGCCGCCCCGAACTTGTACCTGCAAAATAAAAAGACAGTTAGAGCGCATCGTGAAGCAGGCAACAAGCGCTTACTTACGTGCTTCCAGGCGCTTCTATTCATCACACGGGCTCCATCTTCAACTCACTTCAGCCCGCCATCCGCCATCGCCGGAACCCTGCAAAACAAGAGACATCATTACTAAAGACTTTAAAGACATTAGAATTACTCGAAACTTACCGTTCGTGCAGTAAACGACGGACAGCAGTCCTCTGAAGTCAAGAGGCCTGCTCCCCTTATCCAGTGAAGAAACTGGTTACAGCACCCTGCCTCGAGGCAGATGGAGAGCACGGCGTTCACTTACCTAAGGTGAGAGCGTTAACCTTTGGGGTTCTACAGGAGAAGAGAAAGGGAAGAAGAGAGAGACATTCAATAACCCAGTTCATTAATCCCACATTTTCTATCTGCAGACATCTTACCCTTCAAACCAGACATACAGTGCACAGAGGTCCAGCCCAAAGAGCCAGCCGTGTGTTACACATCACCTTTGAAGATAAGGTATACGCCCAGTCAAGACCGGCGCCTCTACTGGAATTAGGTGAGCGTTACAATTCACCTGTGATGCACCCACTGCTTGCTGTATTCCCAATCTTTCTCCACTTGTCAATACCGCCCCTAGTATGGCATATTTTGACAATTTCTTCTGAACTAACTTGTCTTCCTCACGTTTTCTAGCATCTTCCTTCTTATTTTTCTCTTGCAACAACCGACAGTGATGCACTATGGTCAACTGTATTTCTGCTCATGGCTTCGCTTGCATTCCCACTAGTTTCTTAAGCTGTCTTTGTACCTGTTCTGGCAACCCTTGACACTAAATGAGGCAGAATACTGCCACTGTCTTATCCCACGGTTCCCGCGTATCAAGAGTCCACCGTTCCTGAATATGTTGAATGTAAGCAAGCAGATCTTCATCTTCTCTCATCTTACTCCTCATAATTGCACCCATATCTGACGTATCAGGATACTGCACCCTGAGCGCTTTCCAGACATCTGCTCTACAATTATTAAATGGTGCCTCGTCGTGCGCTGTGTTCTGTGCTGTGACACTTGAGTATCTGGCTCTCATCCAAATGTCATTAGCCCTTTCCCCAAGAATGGTTGCTATGAGACCCTTAATGTCGCCTATTGCTAATGTATTTCCCCCCTGTCATTTTCTCTAGCTCATAGATCCATTTTCCTGCACCTGCCATTAAACTGGGAAGTTTACACCTTGAATTATACTTATCCATTTGTGCCAAGGAATATACTGTGGTCTGGCCCCTCCTTTCTCCAATAAAGGAAACTGCATGAACCCAATTCCACAATCGGCTCGCATCGTCTGCCTATCCATGGTTTGGGCAATGGTTCCTGATCGCCTTCTTCCTGGCAATGACCTCAGCCTGCTCACATATGGTGGTGACTCTTCCTTCTCGTTATGCGATCGTCCTTTAGGTCACTCTCGATATGCTGTGGGATCTGGTGTCCTATCTTTAGGCTGCTCTAGATATCTACTTCCTTGTCTGTCTGCAGACATCCCTCGAGGCTGCATGCACTTCCTCCCTCTTCACCATGGATGGTTTCTCTCTCTTCGTCTGGCATATCTAGCCCCCAACTAATATGGTTCTCATCCCCTTTACCCTTATCTAAAGTCAGCCTGTCTAAGGACAATGCTCTATGCTCGAGACTAAATGGGTCTCTTTGTTCGCTTCATGATTGGAAGACCAGCAACTGTTCTCCCTTCCCTCGGCTTCCGGGTTTGCTACTTTCTCTTAAGTCTTGATAGGCCTTATCGATCCTATCCGTGATACCTCCTATGTCAAAATTCTCTTCAAGGGTTAACCTAGATGGCCCTGCCGATGCTCCCTATGAACTCCTTTATATTGCCCATGATATTACTGGACTCGGTTCCATCAATTATTTCTGAATGCGATCAATATCAAGCTTCCTCTGTCTCCTTTTCGCTCCACTTCTTCGTCTAATTCTCTTCGCTTTCTCGCTTCCCATCTAACTCTAACTCTTTCTTCTTTATGTCTTTTCTCTTCTCTCGTTTGCTCTACGCTCCTCTTCTTCCCTTAGTCTCTGTATTCTTTTATCCCTCAATTTCTGTGCTTCTTCTTTGCTCTTCCTTTCTTGCCTATCTCGTTCTTTGTTAGGCAGAAACCTGTGCAGTTCCCTTGGAGACCACTGCAAAAGATTTAGGACTACAGGTGTTGGCAGTAAACCCCCTTGGTAGCAGTCTGCACCACCCAGATTTACCTGGTAGCTGTGGCTGAGCAGTCAGACTTCCCTCAAGAAGAGTTAGGCAGTATGCAAAGTATACACAATAGGCACTCAGACACAATAGCACAAGCAAACACTGACCAGAGCTTTGGTATCAAGGTATATAATTATTTATTTAAAAACACACTGATTGAAACACTCCAGCACTATTATTGTAAATCACTCTCAACACAGTTACTATTATTATATATACATCCCTTATTCCTTATCAGACAAGTCTTAGTTAACACCACTTATTTCCAGACAGAGGTGAGCGCTTAACCATAGATGGCACTCCAATAAGTTAACGAAAAAGGGAGGGAAAAAGGCAGAATGTAGGAAAATACACCACACTAATGCCTAGGGTCGTTGCACTGCCAGGGAAGAAACCAGCCGCTGAGTTTTCCGGTTAAAGGTACTACCCTTTGATTCGCGGTAGTGGTAAAACGTGGTATCCCGGTTGCCGGGGTGCTTGGCACAGGCAAGGCGGCCACGAGATGCTCCAGGAAGCGAAAAAGGAAGCAGACTGGTTATCCCGACCAGTCGAAGGAAGAAGACTCTCCGGGCTGGAGATCTCCTCTGTCCTTCGGAAAAGTGGTGAGACGGTTCAGCAGGGCTCCACCGGTGGTGTCGTCGTAGCAGGTCGGCTCAGCTTCTCCCTCGTCGGATTCTTAGGTCCTGTGGCGACTTCTAAAGTTCAAGTCCCCAAAGCCCTGCTTTTATGCAGAAAACCCCCATTCACTCAGCCTAGCTGTCACTCAAACATGCTAAGTGGTGAGCCGGCCGGCTCACCACTTGGGCCAATCAGGACGGAGTGCGACTTGAGTTGCCTAGGCAACTCAGTCCAGGGTGCCTAAATCCCCCTCCACCCCTCTTAAGTACCCCAGACAGAATGGCACCACTTTGGAGGGCTTCCCGCCAAAAAGTGTAACAAAGGGCTCAACTTGGTTTGGAGTCACAGAAGCGAACACAAACGCCATTTTAGAACTGAGTTCTGGCAAAAAATACCAACCGGAGAATTAATATTAAATAAATAAACCGGCTGTATGTTCGAGGCTATAGGAATTAAATAATTAAAGTTGGTAGCCTCGAACAATGGGAAATCCCATAGAGATATATTTGCGGTTGAATATAAAAAGTAGTATCTACTGCCACCAGCCAAAACTCGATCGGGGGGGCGGAGACGTGCCCCCTCGACTAACAGACCCCGGGGCAATCGAAATGCCTCGGCCAGTACGTCCACAATATGTTGGTTTGTACTGGTTCTGTTCAGAATTTGAGACTAGTCCCAGGGTATGGAGTCAATATTGGGGGGTCACTATGACACCCCTGTGTTACTGCACTGAGGGTGCTGTGTAACACACATCACAAAAACACATGAAGCCCTATGGAGTGAAAGACCCCATAGCCCATTAAACACATCTAGAGTCAAAGAAACACACTCAAATCATGCCCAAGAGTGAGGGTAAAAGAGTCTCACTCTTGGCAGGAGAAAAAATAAACCCCAAAAATCCAGCAAAACTCACTAGGTTAGGAAATTCAGCCTAAACAGAGAATTCTCCCTAACATTCTTCGATTGCTCTCTGACTTTGGTCATACTTCCTTTGCTCCTCCGCCCTTTCTTCTTTCTTTTGCTGTCCTTCCTGATACATCTGTTCTCATCTCTACCTACTCTTTCTCTTAGTGCACAACGTGACTCTCCTAACACCCCCGTCCCAAAGTCCTATTTTATCCACACGCTAATCCAATGGTGTCCTTAGCCATGCAGTTAATCCTGGGAACCCCTCATAGAGTTTAGACAAATACATGGAGACTCCATACCACTAATGGAGGTCTCCGGACTCTCAACAATACAATTAGGCAAGTCTCCAAACCATGCCTGACCCCAATACACAGTTATAGAGAAACAAACACGGTGAACGGCACCCTAAGCACCCCACGCAATGAGGCACATATCACCCACCTCAATCCTGCACTTGCAATGCAACTAAGAGAACAATCAAACAGTCTTTCTGAACATGCAACAGATTTGATTTACTACCTTTATTTCCTAGCATTGGACAACGACAGACCCAATTCTGGGAGAGACAATACCATACTCATACCATATGAGACACATCCTGGGACAACATCCCTCCCCTCTTTCAACCATTAATCCGGGTAAGAACTTATCCAACCCTAAACCTTGCAAACTGCTAATTCACTTTTGTTCTCTTTCTTCTTCCTTCCAGCCCTTCTCTCCTGTTCTCTTCTACCAAACATGTTTTGGATATTCACCGCAATAAATGTAAACAATGTAACCTATTGCAAACTAAACTGAAACCACAATTGTGTTACCTTTGAATATTTGTTAACGTGCAATTTATTGTTTCACTTACTGTCACTCACTCACTCACTTTGCTCCACACATGTATCTTAAAAACAACAAATGGAATGTATACCGAACTACTGTTGAATGTGTTTTTGAACATCAGCCTTGATATGGACCCCACAGGGTCGAAACGTGTGTCGGCTGAGCACCTTTTAGACCATGTGTCTACAACACAATAAATAATTAATTTCACAGAGAAAAACCGCAGCTAGCGTGAGAATCATTTTTATGCATAAGATTCACTAAAAACCAAAAATTGCAAGGTAACAAGTACTGTCTACAATACTCTTTCTCTTATGCTCATCTTCTTTCAGTCGCTTTTCTCGTTCTTTATCTTTTCTGTCCCACTCGTCATTGATCTTCCTTTACCTAACTTCCTGGATACTGTTCCCATCAAGCTTGAGCAATATCTCTCCTCCCATCCATTCGTTCTGTACAAGCGTTACCTTGTCAACTTTATCCTCTTCTCCTTTCCATCTCTTAATCTCTCGTTCTATGTCTGTGGTTACAGTCGATCATTCGCTTTTCTCCTCCTTGTTCTGTAAGATCTTAAAGATCTAATCTTTTCTTCTAGTCTCTTCTGGACTATCGTCACTGCTATAAGCAGGTGGTTCATATATCAGATTTCTATACCTGTCACCGCTTTTAGTTCCTTGAGCGGGTACAATCATACATCTTCTATATCAACGCTTTTTACTTGAAGCGATGCAAGGGGAGCAGAAGGCTCGACACCTTCCTCCTTACACTGATTAAGCATGCAATCCAGAGGCGGCGAATCCTCTCTTCCAGATACATTTTCCAGAGCTCTAAAATAGCAAACCTTTTCTCAATTCTTTTCCCTGTGTACGCAGCATGCGAGTATGTGGTCATGTGTTGCAATACCGCTTTTGACAGCGATCCCCCTTGTAGCCATGGCATGAACATTCTGACTGCTGTGCCCTTTACCCAATCCGCACTATACTGTTTAAGCTTAGGCACATGTTTTGGCAGCGTCTTACACAGGTGCATCAGTGGAGTAATATCTACCATTGTGACGAGTCTCAATTGACAGTCAATACTTACCGATGAGTACACAAATTTGTTTCAGAAAAACAACACATATGAGTGCGCTCCAACCTTCGCCGCTCAAAGCCTCTAATTCTCAATTATCTCAACCTACTTTTCGTTCGGCACCGACAATGATCTAAAATAGGTAATAACTTTTAATCTCTACTTCAACTTTACACAGCTTATTCCTGTCACTCTTCGACACCTCTTTTCATTTACATAATACACTACACACATACAGACAGACTAGTTCACTTTTCACATATATACCATGGTACTCCTCTTCACCTAGCCCCTAAAATACTCTGGAGTTTGAGTCGTTCCCCATCATAATGTCATGTCCCTACCCCTAACCCTCATAGGCAAGCCACTGGAGCCAGGTTACGACCTCCCACTATGGCCTCAAAGACCTTGCCATCTCATCAAAGACTTTCCTGGAGTCAGTCCTGGCGCCTTTGGCGCCAGGATCATACTCAATGTGAAGATAACATGGGGCCTGGACTTCTTAATGGGCTTTTGTTCAACAACTGTGCTATGCGGTCTAGTTTTTTTGGTGTGGTCGGGGCTTGGGATACCTGGGGCTATATAAGCGACGCGCAGACAGAGGAACACGCTTCGCGTTACTCTGCGGTTAGCAGCGTGACGCTGACCGTGTTCAGTTCGGTCTCCTGAGTTCCTCGCCTGCATTATCCTGGAGCCGCGCACCTGATAGAACAAGAACATCATTAATACAACACTTACCTGTGAGTAGTATCCTGTCTTCGATCCATCGCTTACCCGGTCCAGAGAACACCAGCATCTTGGTGCCGCATCCTCCTCCGGAACAGTGTAACCTGGAAAGAAGAAAGCGAAAATAGCATTAGTAAGCGTTTACTTATTCCAATTCAAGAATAGCAAGAAACCACAAGACTCTTACCTGATTCGATTGTCTCTCGGTCAGCATCCATTCCGGGATATCACAGCGACCTACAAGAAAGAGGGGAGACACAGGTTAGCACAAGAAAAGACCAGATAGCGCCGCGCACTGCGCATTCACTCACCGCCTTGTGCTGAACTCCGATCAGCACAACAACGCCAAAAACCTCTTCCCACACCTAGAGGAAGAAGCAGAGACATTAATAAAAAGAAAAAAGACAAGGGAAAAGGGAAAAAGAAGGGACAGAATATCAAGACTGTAAAACAGCAAAACGTACCTTAATGAGCTGGAGTCGCAGCAGGTCTGGACTCGAACAGGGCCCGCACCAGTGAAGCAACTAGGTCGCAACACGCCCGCACCAGCTACGCGCCCGTGCAACGAGAAGCAGGACAGAGAGCGCATTGCACAAAGAAACAAGGTGAGGAGAAGGTCTAAGGGAAGGTTTGGTTTTCAAGGGAGGCGGGAGCCAATCAGCAGAAGACAGTTAAGTCTTGAATCCGATATTCCTGTATTGCAGGCCCAATCCTCAGCTGAAACAATACCTAGGGAGGGGTTCAAGAGTGCGAGTGGTCCAACCAGGGCTGAGTGATGTCCCCGTGGATATCAGGTGACCGTTACACATAAACCTGTTTATGTGCCGCCGAGTGATACCCTGATTGGGGTTTGAAATGACTCCTTCTGGACCTGCCTTAAGGTAGGAAACCGGGCTCTATAAATGCTCCTCGTTTTACTATAACGCTCCTCGTTTATTTTAAACAACCCCCTGTTACTTCGCTATCGTCTCCGCTCCTCCAATTGACCACCATCGCCTCCCGTCCGCTAAGCGCCTGGTGAAACCAGGAGGGATTTCATCAAAGAGGGACCAGTCCCACCGATATCCCACATATATCGATCTTCTTGCAAGTATTCTATATCGGCCGCTCTCCACAGGAAATCTTGTGACCTTCTGGCTAGATGGTGGATGGTGTCCGATCGTCCGAAACACTGGAGACCTACTGGTCGATGGGTCTTTTCTGACCCATCCTCCCTCTGATACCACGTGAACCCGTAGGCCCTTCAAGCGAGGTAACAATTTATTGGATGGATGGGGATGCAGAATTTACTCAATAATAAGACCATTCAAGAAGTTGGCAAAACTTAGCTGTTTTATTTGCAATTGTCTAAAACAGGGAGTACAACGGACATCAACAGATGTTCGCTTAAGTCTCTCAACGTGTTACATGATAAAACCAATATTTATAGTAAAAACACGTCATCATTGACCTCACACTACGTGGCAAAGTAAGAAAACCAAAGTTGGATTGTGGTTGGTCTACAGGGAACATGTAGGTTTATTATTTATGGGGGATAGGATTATGATTGGGTCTCTGTAATCAGGTGGACAACTATGCCGACACCTAGTGCAAGTCATCTTCATTGTCCTCAAATAAACAACGTTTCACTGGCTTTCAAACTATAGGGCTCTTTGCTACGTGGGCCTCTATAATTGGTAGGTACGCTTGTACCATTCTGGAATATTCCACTCACTAGCAGCACGCAGGCACGTACTGCAGGTGCTTGTGGGTGGACTTGACCATGTCTTCCGACCCAATTAGCCCATCATCAATCATCACTCCTGCTGTCTGCCATTCGAATTGTCTTAGAACTTTGCCTTGCAAAGTATCACTGCGCTTTAGAATAGAAGGGAGTGTGAGCACGTTCTTTTCTTCATCCTCGATGTAGCTTGCCAAAAGTCTATTTTTATCTCCACCATGTGACAGGAGACAGTGTTTTAGCACCTTTTTTGTATTTAATATAATGGTGGCACCGTCTGCAATCTATTCACTACGTATAGCCAGCCTTCATGATTACTTAGTCTACTTGCGTTGCAGCATCTGTACAGTTATAAAACAATATGCATTTTCTTCACTGCTCTTCGCATGTACAATCTTCATTCCGCACATGAAATGTTACTCAATTCTTTACTTCGTAATCAGATTCTATAATGTCTGTATAACTTCTTCCTTGGCATTTCTTCTTGGTGTGTTACCTCTGTTTCATGTGACTTCACCAGTCTCTTGTCTTTTTAACTTCACACTTCTTCAGGACCCTCCTTTAAGAGACTGTAATTTCTCTGCTTGTACATCATATAGGGCTTTCTCAATGGATACCTTGTTTCGAGAATTCTTCGTGGGATAGGTACCATTATCGGCCTCGTGAATGTCGCAACTTCCAGCTTCCAACATATAGGCAAAATAGGGGCTGAACTTCTGTTAGAGGCATTTGGCTCCTCCTCTACACTATTCCAATTCTTTTGTAGGTGTCACACTCTACCCCCGGTCTTACCTGTTTGTCCTTTGGCGTCTTCTTCTTTGAAGGTTTCTCTGTTTTCCGGGATGTCCGGGACATATACAGGTAAGGCCGGTGGTCCTCCCTATCCAGTGTAGAGCGGGAGCAGACTCAGAGGAATACAAGAGTTCAGGATTCCATGAAGGTAAGGAATGAGCAGTCAATATCCAGGATCAAGCGCGGAAACATGGAAGTGGGTCCAGGAAGGAATGAACGGACAGCCTCAGACGAAGGCAATAGGCCGCTTCTAATACTCCAGGAAGGGAAAGGAATATGGAAAAGTATCGGATAATGGCACTAGGGAAAGGAAGGAAACAATGAACACACACTAGCTGCGAAATCGAAAAGGAGCGTTGAGACGCGCAGCGCCGCAGGGGCGTGCCCATTTTCTAGGAAGCCAGGGCTCCTGCGTAAACGCTAGACTGCAGCGTGACTGAGGCGCCGGCCATGTTGGGAGGAAAACGGCTCCAACGGTGCGGTGCACCATGAACCAGGAAGTCCAGAAGGGGCGTAAACGTCGAATCCTGACAGCATTCCCCTTCCTAAACCCCGATCCACCGGGTTTGCCTGGATGAGCTAGATGAAATCTCTGCACTAAGCGAGGGGCATTCATGTTGGAGAGTGGTTCCCATGTTCGTTCGCTGGGAGGATATCCTTTCCATTCCACTAAGTACTGTAGGCGACCTCTTCTATATCTAGAGTCACAAATCTTGGAAACCTCAAATTCAATCTGATCGTTGACAAGCACTGGGTTAGGTCGGTGAGCTGATCTGTTGGACTTAATATAAGGTTTGAGAAAGGAAGTGTGAAAGACGGGGTGAATCCTCTTCCAGGAGTCTGGTAACTGAAGTCGATACGCCACTTGGTTGATGACCTCTTTGATAGAAAAAGGTCCATAAAATTTGGGGGCTAGTTTATTAGGATGCAGATTTCGAGGCAAGAGTTTAGAAGACAGCCAGACCTTATCACCAATTCCATGGACGGGGGCAGGTCTCCGTTTAGCATCAGCATGTCTTTTGACATCCATTCTGGCCTTTTCTAAATGTTCTTTAGCATCCTTATGTGTCGTGACCAGTCTTTCAATCTAGGAATCAACCGATGGAACCAGGGTGGAATGAGGTAGAATTGTTGGCAGGACAGATGGGTGGAAACCTTGACTACAGAAGAAGGGGCTTGTCTTGATAGCAGAATTATCAGAATTGTTATAGGCGAATTCGGTTGAGCCAGGGTGGGACCTTGAGTAAATCTCCGTTTTAGCTCTTGAAAGGCTGTCTCTTGAACATCAGACCAAATGAAGGGAATATCCTTCTTTAACAATGCGACTATCGGCTGTACAATATTAGAGAAGGTGGGAATGAACTTCCGGTAAAAATTGGCAAGTCCCAGGAAGGATTGAATCTGTTTTACTGTTGTAGGGGCTGGCCAAGAAAGGATAGATTCAACCATGGCAGGGTCCATTTTTATTCCCTTTGCACTCAGAACGAACCCGAGGTAATGAACTGTTTGGACATGAAATATGCATTTTTCTGGTTTAACCAGGAGTTTGTTCTCTCATAGGCGTTGTAAGTCCAATGTCACATGTTCCTGATGTAATTGGGAATCATTGGAATAGACCAATATGTCATCCAAGTACACTATGACAAAGAGAAACAACATATCCGAAAAGACTCTTTCCATGGATCGCTGAAACACCGCAGGGGCATTTGCAAGACCAAATGGCATTACCAGGTATTCAAAATGTCCAAAGGGGGTCCTGAAGGCAGTCTTCCACTTATCGCCTTCCCTTATCCGGATGAGATGGTAGGCGTCCGGCAAGTTGAGTTTAGTAACGATTACAGCGCCCCGAAACGGCTTCCAATATGTCGGAAATGAGCGGCAGAGGGTAACGGTCCTTAAGGGTGCATTAGTTAAGTCCCCGATAGTCCAGGCAGGGTCGGAGTTCCTTAGTGTCCTTCTTGGGCACAAAGAACAAAGAAGCACCGACTGGAGATTTAGAAGGTCGAATGGTTCCATTGACAATATTGGTGTCTAGGTACTCCCGTAATGCCCTTTTCTCAGGTTCGGAAAGAATAAACATTCTTCCAAATGGTATCACTGCAGAGTCTTCGGTATCGATTGCACAATCTTCTGATCGATGGGGTGGTAGTGATTGGACAATGGCTGTTGAAAAGACATCCGAGTATTGTTGGTAGATCTCAGGTACTTGGGAAATATTGGAAACACAGATGGATGGTCGTTCGAGGATCTGGGGTTCCATAGATATGTGGGACATGCAGTATTCGGAGCCTAGAAATAAGGATCCGGCTGCCCAATTGATATATGGGTTGTGTTTTTGTAGCCAGGGCATCCCCAGAACCATGGCATAGTGTGCTGCCTTGATGATATCAAAACAAAGCATCTCCTGATGGCTATTGATTGAGAGCAACAATTCCGTGGTTTGCTTGGTCATGGGTCCCGAAGATAGTGGTTTCCCATCAATTCCTTTCACAGCTTGGATTGTTTCCTTAGTTTCTCGAGGAATGTTATGCTTCAAGGCCCAATCATGGTCCAAGAAGATTCCCATGGCACCACAGTCCACTAGGGCCAGGATGGAATGAATCTCCTTATTGGCGGTAGATAAGGATGTTTGCAAGAACACCAAAGTACCAAAGTATTCAATCGGGGCAATTCAAGGAAGGAGCAGAGGCAGAGCAAGTAACTTTCTCCCGAAGCTGGGCTCCACTCAAGATCGGGAGCTGGCGTTTCCCGAACGCCTGGGTGGAGCTATAGGACAATTCCGTACTAGATGTTTATCAGAGGCGTAATACATACAAAGCCCAGTATTGATCCTACGCATCCTTTCTTGTGCAGATATTGGACCCGTACTTAGCCCAATTTCATAGGTTCGGGATCAGGAGAGTGCAATGTGGTCATTTCCTTTGGGCTAGGATATTCCATGGAAACTTTTGGAGAAACAGTTTTTGTTTTTCTCTTTTCTGCCTTTCTTTCTTGGATTCGAAAGTCAATTTGGAGGGATAAATCTATCAAAGCATGGAAGGAACTTGGACGGGCTACTGTCATGATGCCTACCCCCGGGCATCCGGATCAAGTCCATCAGCCTCGGGAGCAGGCATCCAGATACTTATTAAAACCCCAACAGCCCCGGCTGGGGGCTGTTTGGATTCAGTCCTGGCGCCTTAAGCGCCAGGCTCATCATAGAAATCAGTCCTGGCGCCATAGGCGCCAGGCTCATAGACTTTACTTACCTTATGCAGACCATGCTGCAAATGAGTCCAAGCCAACATGAGGCCTGGATGGGACTATTTTATTACAGGGACTATTTTTCACTCGGGTGTGGTTCTGGGGAACTTCTTACCTGGGACTACTTTGCAGGCTATTTAAACCATGCCCGAACAGCAGCCCATACTTCGTGTTATTCTGCATCCAGCAGCGTAACGCTCACCGTGTCTCCAAGTCAGTATCCAGAATTCTGCCACGCCCGCCTCGAATCCGGAGCTCCTAGACGAAAGGAAAAGAAAGAAGAAGAGGTTAGATCACGGACATTATTTGATTCCTTACCTGATTCCGGACCCAGCACAGCTCCGAGCCTGGAAAGGACATTATGTCAGCATGCGTCGCTTCGCCAGCAGCAACGCCACGTTATACTCACCAGTCCACCGCATCTTTCGACTCAGCGCTGCCTCCATCATTTTCTTCCGTCGAAACCCAGCACCTGGGGGGAAAACAAAAGGAATAACAAGGTGAGCCGAGAAAACCGACAAAGACAATCTCTTGACACCATAGGCTTACCTGCTTTACCACCGAAGGTATTATCCTTTAATTCGCCGCATCTTTCTATGCTGCACCTATAAAGGGAGAGAAAACAGCAAGTTAAACTCATGCAACTTTTACCGGACAGTGTTTGGTAATACAGATTCTTACCTGAACGCCATCAACTCCCTCCAGGCAATATTCTTTTGGACCCAGCTGCAACCTAACGAGGGAATGGAACAAAAGTGAACATCGGACATATTGAACTCTTTGAACTTTATAGACACTGGAGTCAATATTCCTCCGGAACTCCTCCAGTACCTTCAAACCAGTGAAGTAACTGGTATCTACGCGCCCCTGCATGCCATGCAGGATGGGGAGCTCATCATTTAAAAACATAAGGTGAGGTTACCAAGAGGGGATATCGGAGGTGATTAGTGGGGAGAACGAGAACAGTTGGGGGGCCATCACTAAAGTCCACGGGTGGCTAAATCCCTTTCTCCACTTGCAGGAGAATACTTCTAGGAGTCCAGCAGACAAGATTAGGTGGGCCAGTCCAGACTGTCATCTCTGCACTACGCATCACGTTGGTGGAGACCGCAGCTGTCCGGGTCCGATCGACGCCCCTGTGGGAACTAGGTGAGCGTAACAGAACACGAAGCCTATCTACAAATCCCCACCCGGGCGTAATGGAGACCTCAGAAACCAAGCAACTAGCCCAATTGTTAGGGGAATTTAGGGCAGAAGTGCACTCCGCGCGCCAAGACACCAACGCCCTCAGGAGAGAATTGATTGTGTGAAAGGAGCGCACTGATGATCTTGCCAGACAACTGCTGCAAAACCAAGCCGGGCAAACACCACTACCTGGACTTGGGGGGAATTCAACCCCCGTTTCATCGAGCAGCCCTGTGCAAGTGGCTCTACCAGGGAGCATTCCTTTAGCTCCACCCGAACGCTTTGTTGGGGAGCCGAAAAGGTTCGCTGTGTTCATGAACCAATGATGCTTGCACTTATTATGCAGACCAGGAGCTTTTCCAAACGACCAAGCCAAAGTAGCCTTTGTACTGTCATACCTTAGTGGCAGCGCAGCGGATTGTCAATTCCATTAGTCAACCAGGATGACCCTCTTCTTCGGGATTTTCAGGGTTTTCAATTGAGCATGGGAAGACTATTCGCCAGACATTCACAGGGACAGGCCCTGGATAACGAACTTCTATCCCTACGACAAGGAAACCAGGACCTGCTATCTTATATCGCAACCTTCAATAGGTTGGTGGTGGAAACCGGATGGCCAGAGCTAAAGCGAATTATATTATTTCATCGTGGCCTTCGGGGTGAACTCAAAGATGTTTTGGCCCAAGTTGTGAACCCACCTCAGGATTGCTCAGAATATATAGACTTAGTGGTCCAGCTAGACCACCGACTTCAGAATAGAAAAGCTGATCGAGCTAAGTTCGAGAATCGGTTATTGGTTAAACCCAATGTTACTCCCAAAGGAACAGATGCATCAGAACCAATGCAGATCGGGGGGGTTAAGGGACCCTTAACTCAAAAAGAAAGAGATAGAAGACGACAAATGCAGTTGTGTCTGTACTGTGGGGCCTCACGACATTTTCTACGGGATTGCCCTATAAAACCATCCAAGAAAGTAGTCGGAGTTGCTGATAAAAATCAAACAGGGCCTGATTCGGGAAACGACCACGCCCGACAAGCGTAGAGGTCCGCTTGCTGAGCTTAAAGAAGGACACTCAGACCTCGCCCCTAATCATACCAATGATCCTTATTGATCCAAGGAAGCCATCACATATGCACGCAGTTAGGGCATACATTGATAGCGGGGCCGTAGGAAACTATGTGGACCACAAATTGGCTTCTAGGATGAATCTACCTCTCTGCAAAAAGACCACTTCGGATGTTATCACCACAGTCGATGGAACTGAAATTACCTCTGGGCCTGTAACTCATTCCACCACAGAGATGACACTGTTGGGTCAAAATGGGCATCGAGAGACTATTGTGTTTGACTTAATCAAAGCCCTGCAGTTCCAAATAATACTGGGGATACCTTGGTTGGAAACACATAATCCTTGTAATGATTGGCGAGAGAAGAGAGTAACCTTCACGGAGTGTGCACACACCTGTTACCCGGAAAAAACCTTGAACAAAAGCCTGGCCACAGTCGCTAATCCAGTCATGCAGTTACCTCAGGAATATCAAGAATTCCAGGATGTTTTCCAAAAAGAACAGGCAAACACCTTACCACCTCATAGATCATACGATTGTCAAATCGACCTCATACCCGGTGCACAACCTCCATGCAGTAGGATCTATGCCCTTACGGAACCAGAAAACCGTCACCTACGACAATACTTGGACCAATACCTTGCTAATGGCTTCATTCGCCATCTAAGTCCCCGGCATCTTCAGATTTATTCTGAGTGCCCAAAAAGGAAGGTGACCTCAGAACGTGCATAGACTACCGCGCATTAAACCAGATCACGGTGAAGAACCGATATCCATTGCCTCTGATCCCCGAACTACTAGACCAAGTAAAGGATGCTTGATCTACACTAAATTAGATCTCCGAGGGGCATATCATCTGGTACGTGTAAAGAAGGGCGACGAATGGAAGACAGCTTTTCACACCAAGTACGGATTATTCGAATATCAGGTGATGCCCTTCGGGTTGTGCAATGCACCAGCAGCCTTCCAGTATTTGATGAACGATATCCTTAGTGAACTCATTGACGTCTGTGTTGTCGTATACATAGACGATATTCTAGTGTACTCCTCCTCAGAATCAGACCATGTTAAGCACGTTCGTGCAGTCCTTGAGAAACTACACCAGCACATGTTATATGCAAAATTGGAAAAATGTGTTTTTCATGCTACAGAAGTTGAATTCCTTGGATTTATCCTGAATCCAAAAGGAGTCTGAATGGACTCTCGAAAGGTGGACACAATTCTCAAGTGGCCATCACCCAGTTCAGTTAAAGGGGTGCAAAGCATGCTTGGATTTGCTAATTTTTACCGCAGATTTATTCCTGACTTCTCATATGTTGTACACCCCATCACAGCACTTTTGCGAAAAAACAAACGCTTCTTGTGGACCGAAGAGGCTGAAAAAGCCTTCCAAGAACTGAAATTGAAATTCACGTCGGCACCTGTCTTAAAGCATCCACGCCCCGAGCTCCCATACATAGTTGAAACTGATGCATCCAGTTTAGCCATGGGGGCTGTCCTGTCCCAGAAAGATCCAGAAACCAGTCAACTTAATCCAGTAGCATTTTCGTCCAGAAAATGTTCAGCCCCCGAATTAAACTATGCGGTTACCGATAAAGAGTTGTTAGCCATCAAATCCACCTTCAAGGCTTGGCGGCATTATCTTCTCGGTGCCAGGCATACCATTACTGTAATCACCGATCACAGAAACTTGCAGTATTTAAAAACAGCCAAGGCCCAATCATCGCATCAACTACGATGGGCCTTATTCCTTGCCGAATTCGATTTCGTGATCACTTATCGACCAGGTTGTAAGAATGGTAAGGCAGAGGCTTTATCCCGAATTGGGATGGGAGAAGCATATTCAAACCCGGAACCAGTGCCTCTAATTCCTGAATAAAGAATTCTTGGGATAACTGCTCTACATACCTTAGAAGATATTCATTTAAAGATCCAACAACTTTTCGATTCAGCAGCCCTGCCGGACTGGGTTAAAAAGGGCCAAGATTATTCAGTTGTCAATGACCTACCTTACTATCAAGGGCGTCTATTTCTACCACACAAGGAACTACAAGAACAAGTCATCTCCAATTACCATGAAGCTCTGATGGAAGGGCACCCAGGTATTGCAAAAACTGAAGCTAAAATTAAAAGACAATTCTGGTGGCCCACCTGGCGAAAAGATGTAAAGTCATTCGTACTGTCTTGTGGCATCTGCGCCCAGAACAAAAGTCAAAAGAAGAAACCAGCTGGTCTTTTACAACCTTTAGATATTCCACCCACACCATGGCACACTTTGTCTTTAGACTTTATTACAGATCTACCGCCATGTAATGGATTCAACACCATTCTAGTTATTGTGGATCTTTTTTCCAAGATGGCCCACTTTATTCCTTTAAAAGGATTACCTTCTGCTTCAATCTTGGCCAAGGAATTTCTCGAAAATATTGTTCGAATACATGGATTTCCTTCCGTATTGATCTCTGGCCGAGGTAGTCAGTTCATTTCGCAATTTTGGCAGAAGTGTTGTCAATTGGCACAAATCGACGTAAGGTTATCAACTAGTCACCATCCCCAAACCGATGATCAGACGGAGAGAACCAACCAGACTCTTGAACAATACCTACGTTGTATGCTCCACCAAACCAAAAGTAATTGGAAGGACATTTTATGGATTTCTGAATACGCATACAATAACTCTGTACATTCAAGAACCGGACAAAGCCGCTTTTATATCATATATGGACATCATCGTCGAACCTCAGAACTCGATTCGCCTCAGCATTTAGAAATGCCGGCAGTAACTCATCTGCATTCTACTATTACACAAGCTTTTAAAGAGGCAACAAAACATTTGAAACAAGCAAAAGAGAAATACAAGAAAAATGCTGATCAACATAGAAGTGAGACCCCACCATATCGAATCGGAGACCAAGTTTGGCTGGCTACAAGACTTATACCTCTGAAAGGAACTCAGACTTTTAATCCTAGATATTTGGGACCTTGCACCATTAAGGCTATTATCAACCTGGTAACCGTCAAATTAGAATTACCCTCTAATATGCAGATTCATCCTGTCTTTCATGTTTCACTTCTAAAACCAGTTCAACCCGGGACAAGATTAACCAAACCACCTGACCCGATCCTAATAGATGGAGAACCTGAATTCGAGGTAAAAAACATCCTGGACTCTAAAATGGTTAAATCAAGACTTTTTTATTTAATCGACTGGAAGGGTTACAGACCACAAGAAAGGTCATGGGAAACTAGTGACCACGTTCATGCTCCTCGATTGGTGAAGAAATTCCATCGGGACTTCCCAGACAAGCCCGGGCCAAGGGGAAGAACAACTTTAGGAGGGGCCTTGGGGGGGAGTGCTGTCATGATGCCTACCCCTGGGCA
Organism: Ambystoma mexicanum; assembly: GCF_040938575.1. Taxonomy (NCBI): domain Eukaryota; kingdom Metazoa; phylum Chordata; class Amphibia; order Caudata; family Ambystomatidae; genus Ambystoma; species Ambystoma mexicanum. The sequence goes on from NC_090934.1 coordinate 1,286,089,217, forward strand.
TCCGGATCGAGTCCATCAGCCCCGGGAGCAGGCATCCAGATACTTATTAAAACCCCAACAGGCCCGGCTGGGGGCTGTTTGGATTCAGTCCTGGCGCCTTAGGCGCCAGGCTCATCATAGAAATCAGTCCTAGCGCCATAGGCGCCAGGCTCAAAGACTTTACTTACCTTATGCAGACCATGCTGCAAATGAGTCCAAGCCAACATGAGGCCTGGATGGGACTATTTTATTACAGGGACTATTTTTCACTCGGGTGTGGTTCTGGGGAACTTCTTACCTGGGACTACTTTGCAGGCTATTTAAACCACGCCCAAACAGCAGCCCATGCTTAGTGTTATTCTGCATCCAGCAGCGTAACGCTCACTGTGTCTGCAAGTCAGCATCCAGAATTCTGGCACGCCCGCCTCGAATCCGGAGCTCCTAGATGAAAGGAAAAGAAAGGAGAAGCGGTTAGATCACGGACATTATTTGATTCCTTACCTAATTCCGGACCCAGCACAGCTCCGAGCCTGGAAATGACATTATTTCAGCACGCGTCGCTTCGCCAGCAGCAACGCCACGTTATACTCACCAGTCCACCGCATCTTTCGACTCGCCGCTGCCTCCATCATTTTCTTTGTCGAAACCCAGCACCTGGGGGGAAAACAAAAGGAATAACAAGGTGAGCCGAGAAAACCGACAAAGACAATCTCTTGCCACCATAGGCTTACCTGCTTTACCACCGGAAGTATTATCCTTTAATTCGCTGCATCTTCCTATGCTGCACCTATAAAGGGAGAGAAAACAGCAAGTTAAACTCATGCAACTTTTACTGGACAGTGTTTGGTAATACAGACTCTTACCTGAACGCCATCAGCTGCCTCCAGGCAATATTCTTTTGGACCCAGCTGCAACCTAACGAGGGAATGGAACAAGAGTGAACATCGGACATATTGAACTCATTGAACTTTATAGACACTGGAGTCAATATTCCTCCGGAACTCCTCCAGTACCTTCAAACCAGTGAAGTAACTGGTATCTACGCGCCCCTGCATGCCATGCAGGATGGAGAGCTCATCATTTAAAAACATAAGGTGAGGTTACCAAGAGGGGATATCGAGGTGATTAATGGGGAGAACGAGAACAGTTGGGGGGCCATCACTAAAGTCCACGGGTGGCTAAATCCCTTTTTCCACTTGCAGGAGAATACTTCTACGAGTCCAGCAGACAAGATTAGGCGGGCCAGTCCAGACTGCCATCTCTGCACTACGCATCACGTTGGTGGAGACCGCAGCTGTCCGGGTCCGATCGACGCCCCTGTGGGAACCAGGTGAGCCTAACAGCTACTCTGGCGAGTTTGTCCTTGATTTCGTCATTTAAGCCCCTGCGAAACAGGGTAAAACTTGCCTCCTGGGACCAATCGGCCTCTTTAGCCAACTGCTTGAAGCGGGTTACGTAAGAAAGCATGTCTTGGTTCCCTTGTTGGAATTCCAGGAGCCTTTCCTGAGCACTGTACCCTTGTTCAGGGCGGTCGAACATGGTTTTGAAGGCTTCTACAAATCCGTCATAATTGTCCAGGAGTGGATCTGCTGCATTCACCAAGGGAGTTGCCCAGGCTAAGGCATTACCAGAGAGATGTGCAATTATAAATCCCACCTTGGCTCGGGGCGTGGAAAAATAGTGTGGTTTGAATGTGAAATGCACCAAACAAGAATCAAGGAAGGACCGCAGTGTTTTGGAGGAACCATCATATTGGTCCACTATGCCCCCTACCAGAGCACTTTCCTGTAACGCTGAATCCAAGCAAAAGTTGTTTTAATGCTGCATTATCGGCTTTGAGGTTTTGAACCACTTGTTAATTCTTGCATTCCTCTCATTAGGTCCTGGACAGCAACCTCCATGTTGAATTCAGTATCAAGTCCTTGGCGTCTCAATCTGTCACACTTTACCCCCGGTCTTACCTGTTTGTCCTTTGTCGTCTTCTTCTATGAAGATTTCTCTGTCTTCCGGGATGTCCGGGACTTATACAGGTAAGGCTGGTGGTCCTCCGTATCCAGTGTGGAGCGGGAGCAGACTCGGAGGAATACAAGAGTTCAGGATTTCAGGAAGGTAAGGAATGAGCAGTCAATATCCGGGATCAAGCGCGGAACCAGGGAAGGTAAACACTACTCGCAGCGTACTGGGACGAGGCTGCAAGCGCAAAAACATGGAAGTGGGTCCAGGAAGGAAAGAACGGACGGCCTCAGACGAAGGCAATAGGCCGCTTCTAATACTCCAGGAAGGGAAAGGGATATGGAAAAGAATCGGATAATGGCACTAGGGAAAGGAAGGAAACAATGAACACACACTAGCTGCAAACTCGAAAAGGAGCGTTGAGATGCACAGCGCCGCAGGGGGCGTACCCATTTTCCAGGAAGCCTGGGCTCCTGCGTCAATGCTAGACCGCAGCGTGACTGAGGCACCAGCCATGTTGGGAGGACAACGGCTCCAACTGTGCGGTGCACCATGGACCAGGAAGTCCAGAAGGGGCGTAAACGGCGAATCATGACAGCAGGTTTTTCACATTTGCTACGTAGTATGATGTCATGTATAAGAGATTCACTGAGATCTCGAGCAAACGTCCATTGATGTCCATTGTAACTCCCTGTTTTAGATAATTGTTATTAAAACAGTAATCTTTGCCATCTTCCTGAGTTGGTTTGATTATTTGGTTTCGGAGTTATTCTGCATCCCCATCCATTGCATGCACGATACCCAAAGGGCTCTACGCTCACGGGGTAGCAGTGCGGATTGTTTAAAGAACCAAACTAGTTTACCTCCAGAGTTTCGGATGATCTGGCATCCTCTGCCATTAGCCGGAATATCGCAGGGTTTCCTGTGAAGAGCAGCCGAATAGAAATAAACTTGCAAGAAGAACAGTGATGGTGGGCTGGTCCCCCTTTGACAAAATCCCTGCCCGGTTTCCACAGGCACCCTGCGGACAAAAGGCAAAGTGGTCGGATTGGAGGAGTAGGCGATACTGAAGGCCTTGAGTCGATTAACGAATGAATGGTGAGTGAACTAAGGGGAATGGCAAAAGAAGTGGATGGGGTTGTGGTAATTTAAAAAAGTAACGGGAAATTGTGTGAAGAAAAGATAGCGCCTAGATTCTTAGCTCAGAAGGAGACATTTCAAATCCCAGCAGTTGTAGAACATAAATATATAACGTGTGAACAGGTTCACGTAAGGTGACGTCTCAAATGCTGTACAGGGTACATAGTAAAGGCGAGAGAAAAAAGGTGATCACAGTGTTTTTCAATGTGTAAAGTCGACTAGTCTGTATGTTGTTTGTTGAGTAAAAATATTGAAGAGCGATAGAAGTTGTGAAGTCATTGAAAAAAGTTGAAGGATGATAGTAACGACCATAGTAAAGCGATTGGTACTAATCAAAAGGTAGAGATAGCTATTTAAGCAATTAGAGGCTTGAGTGGCGATTGATTGTGCATGCTCATATTTGTTGTTTTAAAGGCATTGAAAAGTGGCGATTTAAGCAAAAGTATAAAGGTTATTTTATAAGTCTGGTAAGTATTGACAATCATTTGAGACTTGTCATCATGGGGGATACTCCTCTCATGCACCTTTGCAAGACATTGCCAAAGCACGTGCCCAAGCTCAAACAATATAGTGCAGAATGGGTGAAAGGCACAGAGATAAGATGTTCATGTCATGGCCAGAAGGGGGATCGTTGTCAAAAGCGGTATTGCAATACATGACCACATACTTGCACGCTGGGTACATGGGGAAGAAATTAAAGAAAAAAGGTTCGCGAATCAAGAGCTCTGGAAGAGAGAGAAGATCCGGCACCTGAGGAGTGGATGCTTAGTCAGCAAAAGGAGGAAGCCTTTGAGTCCTCAGCTCCCTTTACCTCACCTGAAGTAAAAGACACTAGCATGGAAGAAACAGGGTTGTACCCTTTAAAGGAGTTGAAAGCAGCAACAGGGTATAGTATTTCTATATGTGTATCTCCTGCTTGAAGTAGTGATGATAGTCCAGAGGGGAATAATAGAAAAGAAGAGATCTATAAGATCATACAAGACAAAGAAGAAAAGAGTGAGCACGTTCTTATCTTCAGTCTCGATGTTGCTTGCCAAAAGTCTATTTTCATCTACACCATGTGACAGGAGACCGTGTTTAGGCTCCTTTTTTGTATTTAATACTATTAAATGAATAAAACTTGGCACTCGTAGTGTTTTTCTATTGCACTTCAACAGGAGCTCGCCTCGCTTCTCACGTTCATTGTATCTTCTCGAATAGATAACCAGTTTCTTGGCTGTCCCAACCCTTGACAAGCCTTCTCGATTCTTCTTTCATCGTCAGCTGTTTTTCTCTCCTGCGTCACACTTTCAGCCCTTTTTGCTCACAGGGTCCTAGTTTGCTAAAAATGCGACGTGCAACATCCAGATTCTATATACATATATACAATGGCGGCACCTCCTGCAGTCTATTCACTACGTATAGCCACCCTTCATGATTACTTAGTCTACTTGCGTTGCAGCATCTGTACAATTATAAAACGATCTGCATTTTCTTCAGTGCTCTTTGCATGTGCAATCTTCATTCCGCACATGAAATGCTACTCAATTCTTTACTTCGTAATCAGATTCTATAATGTCTATATACCTTCTTCCTTGGCATTTCTTCTTGGTGCGTTACCTCTGTTTCATGTGACGTCACCAATCTCTTGTCCTTTTCACTTCACACTTCTTCAGGAACCTCCTTTAACAGACTGCAATTTCTCTGTGGGTACATCATATAGGGCTTTCTCAATGCATACCTTGTTTCGAGACTTCTTCGTGGGATAGGTACCATTATCGGCCTTGTGCATGTCGCAACTTCCAGCTTCCAACATATAGGCCAAATAGGGGCAGAACTTCTAGTAGAGGCATTTGGCTCCTCCTCTACACTATCCCAACCCTTTTGTAGGTTTTTCTCATTTGCTACATAGTATGATGTCACATATGAGAGATTCACTGAGACCTCGAGCAACCGTCTATTGATGTCCGTTGTAACTCCCTGTTTTAGATAATTGTTATTAAAACAGTAACCTTTTGCCATCTTCCTGAGTTGGTTCGATTATTTGGTGTCAGAGTTATTCTGCATCCCCATCCATTCCATACACGTTACCCAAAGGCCTCTACGCTCACGTGGTAACAATGCTGTTTATAGTTTTTTATTTGTGCATACTGTTGTATTTGTACATCAAAAGATTGTCCCTTGGATGACACGTGTTTCTACAAAACTCCTTGCCTTTCTCAAATCCGGGCTTATTAACAAAAAGTAACAGTCAAGTGAGAGATCACACTATTATATACAATTTGAAATATGTCACATACAGCCATTTTAAAGACAGAGAAATGGGGGGGAGGTTAGGGGAGGGTGTGTAGGAAGGTAAATACAGTAAAAAGGAACATATGACAACAAAAAGATTCCATTAGAATCATTAGATTCAGTATTGCACAAAAACTACTAAAATACACAATAGAATAGTAGTGTCCATTATACATTCTATGCTTATAATTACTAATTTCAAAAATTATCATTATGCATGTATTTCAAGGTTAGTGCCAATTGAATATTACTCTGTCTTGTTATCAGTAATAAATATAACACAAGTGGATTAGTTGAAAAACAGAAACAGTGTGGAGGCACCTATGTGTGGCTTGGCATTATGTACATACATTGTCTCCCCGCTCTATGAGTTAGTTGAGACCATTGCTAATTGATATAAGTATGTAAGTATAATGGGTTAACTTCTTACCGTATTTATAGCAGTCTTGAATATGATAGAGCGTTAGGTAGCAAAGTAATAACAGGGATAAATCCCATCTGAAAAAGAGTAAACAGTATATGGATACTACATAGACATGTATCCCATACAAAAACACGTGTCCTAAATGGACCGTTGCAATAGCAGAAGATCTGTGGGCTGCCGAGGGAACAATTATGTCCCAATATGCGCAGCCTTGTAAAAATGGAAAATGCCCTTTGTAATTATACCATTGCAGTGCATGCGAAAATGCCACTAAAAGACCAACTCCAAGAATTACACAAAAAATCTTTTATGTCGTGAGAAAGCCATATAGTGCAATTAACGTCTTTACAATGGTGCACACGTGTTTTCCCGGTCATAGGACAGACCTGTGATACTATCTTGCCTTTATATGAGAAATGACAAAAACAGCTTATGGCATATTATCTTGTTCATACACATACCTGAAGGATTGCAGCGTAATAGCTCGTCACATTCCAGTACACAAACGAAGCGCGGGCATGTTGCAGCGACTTTGTTTGTGTGGTGCCTCGGTTACCCAGGCAACCGGCAAGTCCCTCATCGCTTTTGCGCTTCATAGTTAATGACCGCCATATTATGGGAGCAATTGCATGTTATATAGAGTGAAGTACATTCTTATCTTCGTTTAAAGTTTTGCTGAAGCCACAGTGCTTGAGAACAATTTCTGCTATAATTAATGACACTAAAGTCATAGTTCCGCAGGGTTTTACATAAAGCTACAAGAGATACCTAATATTTGGATAACTAGTGGTACGATATGCAAAAGTAAATTGTATTGTAGTTGTATGCACGTCATCTTCACAAGTTTGTATAGTGCCTTGGTTACCCTGGCAACCAGCATGTCTCTCATTGCTTTTGCACTTCTAAGATAGTGGTTGCCATGTTTACCTTTGTATAAAGTGTTACTAAAGTCACAGGGCTTAAGAACAGTTTCTGCTTTAAATAGTGCCACTAACGTTATAGTTCCAGTCAGTTTTACAAAAATCACTATAAATGCCTGAAATTTGGGTAAGTAGTGGTACAGTGTAAAAGGCAACTTATATTGTTATTATTGCATATCATCTTCATAGGTGTGCCTCATGACTAGTATCAAAAACATTTTAATATTAAGTTGTATTGAATAACTCACGTAATGTGTTTGGGATACCTGCAGAAACGATAAAAGGTTCCTGTTAAGTATTTTCTGCACCTGTATGGAATGCATCATACTTTCTGATTCCTGTCCAGTAATTGCAATGTTAATTGAAATATTGTGCAAGAAATAACAACAATATAAAAACTTAGAAAATAATCAATTTGCAAAAAACTACCATATTTACAGAAAACAAAACATTTCACTGTCCTTGTTTAGTCCAAATTTCAACATCCGAAAATGACAGATTAGCTGGGGGCGCTGTTGTGCAACAAGATGGCCGCATAGCTGAGGAGCTCCTCTCCGGCATGAATCCTTTATGACATTTTCCCCCGGTTCCAGAGTGCATCGAGCCCTCAAAACAACTGGGTTGCTTCTTGCTGCATCCAGGCGTCTGTAGAGGAAATCCCGACCGAAATCGGACGCATTGGACCCACGGACGGGAGCGGGCTGTGATCCTACGCGCCCGGGCCGCTACTCGGTTCCACAGGACGCCATGCGAGAGCCGCTGCCTCTAGACACACGCGGAGCTGAAAGGCCGCACGTGGTGGGGCGGGTACCCGTACCCATGCCCCATCGCCTTGGACCAGCTTTCATCCGGCTCTCCAGAACCCGTCTTCCGGCTCGCGGCGTGGGAGTGGACTGCTGATGCCAGCGCGGGGCCCGGGAGGACGGAGAAGAATCGCGCCGTGCTACGGGGGCATGATCCGGTGACTGGCGTCTGGTCGTGGCGCTGCACCAGCGGACCAAATCTCATCGATCCTATCGCCCCGGCGGGCTATCCGGGACGGCCCTGCGGTCTTGCAGAGGGGGAGCACGCCACAGGGTGCGGCAAACTGTCGACACATTGCAGGGCCCGGGCACTGCTTGCACTGCGCCCCAACGTTGGAGCCATCAACAGGTACGCCCGAGGGATTCGGGTGAGGCCCCTGGACGTGAGGGAGACCACCATAAGACTATTGCGGTCCCCTCGGTGAGGGAGACGCTGCCCTCCCTGTTTGTGGCGCCGGCGGGGTTCCCTTGAGACCAGAACCAGCATTAATTGGGACGCAGTTGCATTACCTCCTGCCTGCATGTACAGTGATCGTACTCCCCAGTGCAACAAAGCGTGATCCTCTCTGTTGAAGCGGGACACAATCCATCCGTCCCAACACAATCAACATAATCCTGCGTGTCCTCAAACGGGCCGTGGTGGCTATGGTGTGCAACCGCTAACCCACTCCGGGCCCTTCGCCCGATCAACCCTCAAATTTTCCACTGCCCCGCGCCGCCCTAGCTCTGAGGAATTTCACGTAGCCTGGCCTGCACAACTCAGTGCTGCGACAAGGGTGGTGGGGTGGACACGCCGAGACCCCCAGGCAAACCCTGCACTGCTCGAGTCTCCTATTGCGACACATTGGGGCACGACCTTAATGTCCCAACTGACTCAGGCTTCTCCATAATCTCCATAATGCCTAGCAAGAACAGGGGCAAGAACAGAAGAACCGGCCCTATGGATTCGTTCACCAGCTTACAGACGCCTCCCGCTAGCCCGGCCACACAGCCTCCCCTCACATCCTTGCCGTCGGAAGACTCGAAATTCGATCAACTACTCACCACGGTACAGAGCGGGTTCCTGGCCATCAATGTTAAACTTGACGACATTGTCTCCACAATTGGCTCACTGAAGACCCGAGTGGACAAGGAAAGTGCCAGGATCACTGAGGCTGAGGCTAGAATTAGTACGAATGAGGACTCCACACGGCAAAACACCCAGGATATTACTCTCCTGAGAGGAGAAATGGACAAACTCCGTAGCAAATGCGATGAATTGGAATCCCGTTCTAGGCAGAACAACATCCGCATAGTCGGCCTGTCGGAGACTTTCTGTAAGGGTCCAATGGAGCTCCGGATCGAAGATCTACTGAAATCCCTCCTTGGGGAAGAGGCCTTCTCATCTCAGTTCCTGGTCGAGAGGGCCCACCGCTCCCTTGCTCCACCGCCCAGGCCTGGGGCTCCACCCCGTACAGTTATTGCCAAACTGTTGAATTACAGAGACAGAGACGCTGTCCTAAGGCTGGCAAGGGAGAAAGGACCCCTGAGAATGGGCAATGATCATATCCATATTTACCCGGATTTTTCAGCAGGGGTCCAGACTCAAAGAAGCTCCTACGAAACTATTAAACGGCAGCTGCGACTGCGACAGGTCCCCTACGCCCTCTTATATCCGGCTAAACTTCGGATACAGCATGGCGGGAGAGCGCATTTCTTTGAATCCCCTGCAGCTGCCCTGTCTTACATGGAAGCCTCGATACCCCTTCCGCCGGGGAGGCGGGAACTCGACCAGAATGACCTGCAGCAACCGGTGTAGTCCGAACCATCACCTTTAGGAATTAGCCTTATCTCCAGGTGGGGTCTTTGGGCCGCCAGCGGGGTTTGAGGCGAGGGCGGGCAGAGATGCACCCCTGCTCCCTATCCTGGAATGTCGCCGGATGAGTTGCTGCACTCGACCCCCTTCTCTGGGTTCACCCACAAGTTAGTAAAAAGAAAAGGGATCATCATCCAGTTGGGCTCGATGGTGTGGGAGGGGATGGGTTCAGGTAATCTGGGATGTTACTCGGTCTTAGAGACCACTGTTGAGTCCTCAGGACGCCCCTGTTGGGCACGTTGCATAAAGTCTCTCTCTGTTTGTTGCTGGTTACTCACTGTTAAAATTGCACTCACTGGCTCACTCGCTGGCCCTCTCTGTAAGATTGTCCACTTCTTCGAATGTTATCACTACGCACGAACATGGCGCAAAACTCTAGAACACCCATGGGGCTACGACTGAAACTAATCACTTGGAACATCCGGGGGTTAAATAACAGGGCGAAGGCCAGCAGGGTGGGGGCATACATTAATAGGCACCATCCGCATATTGCAATGCTCCAGGAGGCACACGCATTGAAGTCCACACACGAGAATATCCTTCGGCAATGGGGTGGCAACAGACATTACACGGAATATTCCTCTCAGAACAGAGGGGTAATCACATTGATACACCCCTAATTGGGGTTCTCCACTGAAAAATGCAAGATAGATCCACAGGGTAGATATGTTGTGGTCTGGGGCAGTTTGGCCGGCGTAAAACTCATATTAGTGAACATATATGGCCCGAACTTGGACGACCCGGAGTTCTACATACAGCTACTTGCAACGATAGGTCTGACGACTAATACCTGGGTCCTTTGGGGAGGAGACCTTAACACTATTCTTGACATTACATTGGATAGATCTTCCAGCAGGCCTAGACATCTCACAAAGGCGGCAAATATTATGCGACATGCCTTGGAGGAACTTACCCTTTCTGATGCCTGGAGGGGGACCCACCCCACTGATAGGAAATATACGTTCTACTCCTCAGTCCATGACACCGAATCTAGAATAGATTACTGGCTCATTTCGTCCCCCCTGGTCAACTGTATCGAACAATGCGAAATCCTTGCCCGAACGCTCTCAGACCATTCCCCAGTCACCCTGGATATATTGCTCCCTGACATAAACCGCCCAATACAACGATGGAAGATGCCCCCCAACATATTAAAAGACCCGAATGTCGTAGAGACTCTCCATACCGATATAGAAGAATTCTTCCAATTGAATAAAGGCTCCGTAGACAGCTGGGCGATTATATGGGAGACGTTTAAGGTATGGGTAAGGGGTAACTTGATGTCCAAAACGACTGGCCTCCTTAAAGCCGTTAGAATCGAACTAGGTAATGCAGAATCACTTCTGCAAACACTTGAAACTGAGTACAGTATGACCCAAGATAACCGCATTCTGGCTGAGATCAGTTTGTATCTCCAATCTTTCAAAGATCTGGCGACTAAAGAACAACAATACATGGCTATCCCCATAAGAGCACGCATATATGGGGAGAGCAATAGAGCAGGCCACCACCTAGCCCGCATGCTTCGTAACGAACGCACCCATACCCCAATTATGAGCATTCTAACTGAGAGTGGAACAGTCGTTAATGGTGAAAACGAAATAAACCTCGAATTCTCACGCTACTACACTGATCTATATGCCAATCACGATAGTAGTACACAAAATGATATACGAACATACTTGAGTAAGATTGAACTCCCTAAACTGAGCTTGGAGGATAACTGGGCCCTCGAGCAACCCATAACGTGCGATGAAATAGCTGAGGCAATCAAATCGCTGTTGTCAAGTAAAACCCCGGGACCAGACGGGTTGGATGCTGACCTATACAAATCTTTTTCCATGATCCTCGCCCCGGTACTCACTCGGGTATGGGAGGAAGCCATCGATGCTGGTTCACTCCCAGAATTAATAACAGATGCAGTTATTACAGTGCTTCTGAAACCTAGACGCCCAGCCCATGACCGCTCGTCATATCGCCCCTTGTCCTTGATCAATACCGATGCCAAAATTTACGCAAAAGTACTCGCCACTAGATTGCTCCCTAAAATGACCACTCTGGTTCACCCTGACCAGTGTGGATTCATACCCACTAGATCCACGGCCTTAAACTTGCACAGATTTATTTGCATTTTGGCACAGATTAAACCAGAGGCGCAAGCTGCAGCAATATCTTTGGACGCAGAAAAAGCATTCGATTCAGTTTCGTGGTTATATATGTTTGAGGTCTTCCGCAAATTAGGATTCGGCCCCTATTTGACCGGATGCGTAAGGCTCTTGTACTCGTCACCCAAAGCCAGGGTACTGACCAACCGAACTCTGTCTAAACAAATCTCTTTACATAGAGGGACCAGACAGGGATGCCCCTTTTCTCCTATACTTTTCGCTCTAACAATTGAACCGGTGGTGGCCGCAGTCAGGGCCGAGCAAGTATCGAGAGGCATATATATGTCTGGGGCGTACCACGCCATCTCGTTATATGCTGACGACGCTCTGTTATATGTTCGTGAACCAGAGAAGAATCAGCCCCCCATACTGGCCGTGATAAACGATTTCACTTTACACTCAGGCTACAAGGTCAACACGGCCAAATCCGAAATTTTCCCACTGACTAGTGCCACCACTTGCCCCACAAACACATATGGTCTGGCATGGGCACCTGAGTACATCAGATATCTGGGAATACTGGTTTCCCGTGACAGCACCTCCCTATATATAGACAACTATGAGGCCACTCTACAAACTATATATTCGAAACTTCAGATCTGGGCCAAACTCCCCATATCCCTAGCCGGCCGTATAGCGGTACTCAAGATGACAGTTCTCCCAAAGCTCCTTTACATTTTCTGCAACGTCCCCATTTGGCCCGGCAGACCCTTTTTCGATAACCTTCGGTCCATGGCTACCACTTTCGTTTGGAACGGGGGGGCAAGTAGAATTAGTTGGGCCAAGTTGGTCGAACCTTATGAAAAGGGAGGGTTTGCGGCCCGCGACTTCGAACTATACTATCAAGTAGCACAGGCACACTATGCAAAATTTTGGCAAGACCCCTTCGATAATACACCACACATACCCATAGAGCGGCACTCAGTCCGCCCAACAGACTAGCGTTCAATCATATATACGAAAGGGTACAGGGATGACTGTAAATTTGATCCCACTTCCTGTACAATCGCAGCATGGGCCGCAATCAGTAAACGACTTCAGATAGATAGTCCCTATGATTCTCAAGCCCCTCTTTGGAATTTCCCAGGCATCGCACCTACATACAACATTGGCATCCAGAAAAGTTGGCTCCCAGACTATGAGTTTACAATGAAAACCATGTTCCCAAACGGTAAATTCGTGACCCCTGAGGACTTCGCGGAATCGGTCGGTGGGAACCAACTGGTCACTCTGCAGTTCCACCGTATGAAAGCGGCGTTCAAGAAGCGCTGGCCCACATTTCCGGATGAACCTCCGGAACATGCATGTTACCAGTCTTTACATTCCCAGACGGGCACGGGGGTGTCCAAACTATAAAACATAGACCAGACACACACGGAAACTCTAAACACTATTAAGTCATCGTGGGAAAAAGACACGGGCACTGTTATTGAAGCAGGGAAATGGACCAGATACTGTCTCCTATCTAAAAAGATATCATTGAATGCAGGCCTGAGACTAATACAGTTCAAGATCCTGAACAAACTACACTTCACCCCGGTAAAAATGGCAAAATTCTATGTGACTGTATCCGATACTTGTCCAAAATGCCATGCCCCTGGCGCGAACTCCTTTCATATGTACTGGGCTTGTCCCCTTGTAGCGGAATTCTGGCGCACGGTGGCTAATACCCTAGAGGAGATCGATCACACAAATCCCTGCAAACCTTAACCCCCCAAAATACCCGTTTGGGGATATTGGAAAGGTCCCGGAAAAAATCAGGAGACTGTTCAATGTCGCCTGTGCCGTTGCAAAGAAATGCATCCTCCAGAAATGGAAGAGTACACAGGCTCCGACATTGGATCAGTTCCTCTCTGCATTGGCATATGTGAATGAATGCGAAGAAGGTTATGTGGGAATGGTGCCCTCTGCATGTAAACCGAAAGACATTTGGGCACTGTTCAGGACGTATTTAACTGAAACCTCCTCTGATACAGAAAATTCTGATAATGACAGTGTGAACGAAATCTAATGCTTTACTGTTTCCCATGTTGCACCCTGTATCCCTTCACCTGCATCTTACCTGTTTTGCCCACAATGGTGTATGCCTGATATATAATATCAGTCCGGAAAAGATTGTACGATATTGGAAGTGAATAATGTATTTGTACCACGTATATGAGACTTACAGCGAGTATGCCGTGATTTGCAACCAAAAATAAAGTTTTTAAAAAAAAAAGAAAATTGCAGATTAGTCGGGCTGCTGCCTGACGCAAGATTGTCTCAAGGTTGCCCCCTCTTCTACCTGGGGTGACATTTCTGAGGCCAATAAATCTGATATCCTTTTTCTGATCCAACTGATGTTCCTTCTGCCAGTGACTGGCTAATGGCAACATTATGTCTTGGCTGCCAATCCCCGATAAATGTTTGCGAATTTGGATGCAAAGTTCCTGAATCGTACTTCCAATGTAGATGGCGTCACAGACACATATTATAGCGTAAACTACAAACTTAGTTTTACAGTTAATGTTTTGTCCGATTTCAATATGATTGCCAAATTTCTCTTGAAATATTGTACTTTTATCATGAGCATATTTACACCTAGAACAATTTCTTCCGCTGATATCCCGCGGAAGAAATTAGGGACTTAGGTTATTTCTTAATGTTTTGGCTCTTTTGAAAATTATTTGAGGTCCATATTGAACATACTGTGCTGTGTATGGATCTAGTTGCAAGAGATGCCAATTTCGTTTTAGAATTTTTCTGATCTCAAAGTGATCGTGACAGTATATGGTAATAAACCACACCTGTTCTGTTTTGTGAGCACTGTCTGCTTGTCATTTTTCCTCCAGTGTTTGTGATTGAGTCAAATTGGAAGCTTGTGTTCAAGCTTTTATGATATGCTTCGTGTGATATCCTCTTGCCTTGAAACGGGAGAAAAGTAAATTACACTCTTCTTGAAATTTTGTTTTATCTTCACAATTCCTACGGGCACGGATGAATTCTTCCATTGGAATATTGTTTTTGACTTGTTGGTGGCAACTTGTAGCAAAAAGGGTTGAGTTCACCTCTGTCGGTTTGCGATATGTTTTTGTAAACAGTTTGTAAACAGTTTGTTGTTTTTCACATAGATGGTCAAGTCCAAAAAGTCTATCATTACGAGGCTTGCACTGACGGAATGACGGGGGCCGGTACAGGACCGGCCTCCTTCATTCCGTCAGGGCTGATTATGATCTTCCCATCGCGGGACCCGGATCAGACGTCTGGTAAAACCAGACGTCTTTTCCGGGTCCCGCGAGGGGAAGAGGGAGGTAACAACGGGACACTTATAATGTGCCCGTTGTTACCTCCATCCCCATTCCCATTGAGCCCTATAGGGGCTCAAATAGGAATGGGGAATGGTTCCTGCAAGGAGGATTTACCGGGTCCTCCTATGTCGGAATGACCCGGTAAGTCCCCATTGCAGGAACCCCGTAAAGGAGCCCGGTTTGGAAGCAGCCATGGAGCTAATAGCTCCATGGCTATCTCCAAACTTGTAATCAGGCCCAATGTCTCTTCTGACAAGAGCAGGATAAGCTTGAAGTATAAATATAATAATAGCAAGCACAAGCCAATGAAGATCATTGTCAGTAAGTACCATATGTTTAACTGCTTAGAACAGGTATGCGCCACAAAATGAATCTGGATGCTGATCTCGTTTCCAATTTCTGGACAAGAACTGATGTTTAGGCATAACATAGATACGTCAATGTATTCCTAAAGTTCGTTTTTGGCCTACTAAAATTCTCAGCACTCCTGCTAAAGTATCTATAAGGGGTGTCCTCCGAATTTTAGTCTAAGCTAAATCTGTCTCATCCACTGGTCGTTGGTTTATCATCCTTCTTCTTCGTCATCAGTCGAGTTTGCAAACGCTGACATTCTTCTTCTTGCCTTGCTTCTGGATCTGCAACTGTGGGAGGGCAGGTTTCACCTTTATAGGCCTTTACATCCCCTAGGTGAAGCCAAGCTCGTCTTTCCTGGGCCTTTACAGCTGAAGGGGTTATATTCTTTACAGAAACGGGACCATTAAAACGTGGCTCATGCCACTTTCTAGTAAAGGTTTTGATCAATATTAGGTCTCCAACATATAAATTAGGTGCCGATAAAAGTTCAGTTGGGTTGGTTGTTGAATTGTCTTCATCTGTGTTCTGAGACCAACCCTGCTTTCGCTTGACTTGATCTGAAATGAGAGTGATGCTAGAGGTCATACATGTCAAATAGTCATGCAATTCATCACCTAAAGTTTTAGCTACACTCTGGGCATCACTTCTACATATATATTAAGGTGGAAGGGGCATCCTCATACGCCGCCTCCTCCCTATCTCATGGGGGGTGAGTTAATGGTCTGATCCTGGCTGATTCTGAAGAGCATATAACGCTAGGCGTAGGCAATATAGCCATCCCTTCTTCAAAGTCAATTTAATCTTGGCAATCCTTTCTTTAAGGAGACAACTGAGTCTATCACATATCCTGTTCGCTTGTGGCTGATAAGCAGAAGAAAACATATGTTTTATATTCAATAGAAACCCTATTTGTTCAAATAGCTCATTAACAGAATGTGGTCAATTGTCGGATCTCAGCACTTCACACACACCCCATCTTGGGAAAACTTTGCACACTAAATACTTAGCTGCGCAAGTGGCATCAGGGTGTGTACAGGAACCTGCCTCAATCCACCTAGAGAATGGACACAACACCACTAATAGATACCTATATCCATTACACACCTGCAGGATATCGACATAGTCAATGGGCCTCATTACGAGGTGGGAGGTAAGGGATTACCGGAACCGGTAAGGGCACCGGTGCCGGTAATCCCTTACCTCCCTACTACAAGTTCCCTTTGCGGGTCCTTCCTTAACGCCTGGTTTTTGCAGGCGTTAAGGACGGGACCCGCAAAGGGACTCTAGAGCTAATAACGATACCGCAATTTGCGGTACCGTTATTAGCGCCTTCCCCATTCCCATTGAGCCCTAAGGGGGCTCAAATGGGAATGGGAAATGGTCCTGGTGAATGGGGAATTACCGGTCCCTCTGACCTCAGAATGGACCGGTAATTGCTCCATTCACCAGGGCGGAGTCAGAAGGGTTTTGGAGGCAGCCATGGAGCTAATAGCTCCATGGCTACCTCCAACCTCGTAATGAGGCCCAATATGTAAATTCTGAAACGGACCACTCAGTCGAGGTATAACCCCACTAATTGTTATCAGTGTATTCCCAGCAGTAAATATTTGACCCACGATGCAGTTTACCATAAATAGTGCAACATGCTCCAACAAACTCGGAATGAACCAGTCTTCTGCAATTGTAGCAGCAGGACAATCCTTAGTTACATGCGCTGGGGTAATGCAGCTGTTCAAGCATGACCTTTAATAACGCTACTGGCATCACCGTCTTTCCAGTGCTGTCTTGTTGCCATAATGCTTCTGTGCGGGATAAAGAACATCCCCTTCGTTTCCATAATTCCTGCTCTTCCTGTGGTGCACTTCCTTGAATCTCCATTAATTGGGTTATCGACAATGTATTTGGGTTATCGACAATGTATTAAACCCTTCTTGCATTAACATAGTTGTAACTATTTTCTCTTTAATACTCTCATTATCAAAGTTTCAAATATCTGGGGAATATGCAACCCTTTTGGCCTCTTTGTCTGCGGCTTCGTTCCCGCAAGAGATAAAATCTGTTCGCTTAGCGTGCACTGCACATTTAACGACCGCTATGACCACTGTGAGTTGTAGTGCCTTAATAAGCCTGTCCAATAAGGATGCGTGCTGCACTGGAGTTCTGTCCGCACGGAGGTAGCACCTCCTTTTCCAACGTACTAGCCCTGCGTGTGCAGTTGACGTAACATGGGCAGAGTCACTGTATACCGTCACTTCCTGCCCTTTGTGTTTCTCGAGGGCAACAATAAGTGCTACCAAAATAAGAGCTACCAATTTTGCTGCTTGCGCTGAAAAGTGAGACATGGGGCCTCATTACGAGTGCGGCGGTAAGGGGTTAACGGCACCGGTAAGGATGCCGGTGCCATTAACTCCTTACCGCCGGATTCTGAGGTCACTTTGCGGGTCCCACTAAGGTCGGCTGGTAAAACCAGCTGTCCTTAGCGGGAGCCGCTAAGGGACCAGCGAGCTAATACCCGGCCCGTAATTTACGGGCCTGGTATTAGCTCCCTCCCCATTCCCATTGAGCCCTATGGGGGCTCGAATGGGAATGGGGAAGGGTTTTTTGAATGGGGACTTATTTGGTCCTCCAAGGTTGGAATGACCCGGTAAGTCCCCATTCAGAGAACCTGGACCCGGACACGACTTTGGAGGCAGCCATGGTGCTAATAGCACCATGGCTACCTCTGAACTCGTAATGACCCCATAGTCTTGCACTTGTTACAACTTCAAATTCTCCATTTAATCTGTATCTTATTACTGCAGCGCCTGAATGTCTCTCCCCACTTGTCTGATCAATTTTCAAAGAACCATCAATAAAGACAATTTCCCCTCCCACCAACGCATTTTCCCTCACCCGGGGTATATCATCATACAATTCAACATAATTAGCACTGTCATGCACATGATCACCTTCTTCTACTGGCTCAGCTGTCAACGTGGCAGGATTCACTATTTTGCATCTTACAATTTTAATCGTAGGATTCAAAATTATTACCTCATAAGGTGAAGCTCTTTGGGATGTCAATGGGCCTTTGGGTTTCTCTAAAATGGCAAATAGAGCATGCTCCACAAAAAGGGCCATAGAGCAGCCCATGACAATACTTGTAGACTTCTCAACTGCGAACATGGCAGCAGCCAATGACTGTTCGCAAGTAAAGTGTCCTCTCATAACTGGGTCTAAAATCCCACTGTAATATGCTAAAGGCTTATACCCCAATGTAGTTCTCTGTGTAAGCACTGCTGTCATGACTGTGCCATTTGTGTGCGATAACACATACAATTCCTCAGCATAATTGGGAATTCCCAAAACAGGGGCTTTACATATTGCTTTTTTCAGTTCCTCAAACCCTTCCTCCATTTCCTCAGTCCATTCTATTTTTACTTTATCCACTTGGGCCTTCAATAAAGCTTGCAAAAGGTGTCTGAACTGTAATCAAACACCCAGGCTCTAACATAGTTGCATAACCCCAAAAAGGTTGCATCTGTTTCACTGTATTTGGCTTTGAGGTTTTCTTAATTGCCTTGGCTCTTTCAGGTGTCACCTTTTTTCTTCATGTGAAATTGACTGCCCTATATATAACACCTCTTCTTGACAATATTGTAACTTCTCCTTGTCTACCTTATATCCCTTGTCTGCTAGAATAGTCATCAACTGAATAGAATCTTGTTTGCACTCATCTTCTGTGGTGCTATAAATTAAAATGTCATCAACGTATTGTATTACTGCACTCTTAAGATCAATATTGCCTAAATCCATGTGTAGGACTTTTTTAAAACTCGATGGGGACTCACAGTACCCCTGTTACACTCACCTGTTATCCACGGGGGCGCCACACGATACCAGATGGATGTCTAAGCGCTATCCCAGACACCTCTCTGCTTGGTTACGTGACAGACCTTGGGTAGCGCCTATAACAGGAGAATGGAGCGTTAGGATACTGGTTCTGTGATGGGTGGGCTGCCACATCCCTCTGGTCCAAATCCCCTCCCTTGGGGTTATTGCTCACCTTAGGTTTTTGTGCGTTGAACTCTCCATCCTGTGTATCTGTGCAGGGGCCTGTGGTCGATGCAGGCGTTCCGTGGACCTTGTTGCTTCACTGGTCTGTATGCTCTTATGTCGGGTCGAGACCGGCTGTGACTCTGACTATGCTTGCTGTGTTCCAGGTGAGTTATAATGCCTTTTCAGTATTTATTCTGTCTCTTCCTTTCCCTTCGTTTTCTCTGTCTTCTTAGCGTCTTTGCTCCACTATGCTGTTCCTTAACAATGTCTCTTTTTGTTTTCCCAGGGAGAATTGCGATTTTCCGGAGTTGCCGCGCCGGATGGCGAAAACCACGGTGAGTTATTGATGCGCGGAGGGCTGCGCTGTTTGTTAGTGTTAATTGCTAACCTGTTTTCTCTTCCCTTCTTTGTACTTGTTGCGGCGATGTTTTGGAGTGATGAGCGATCGAAGCGCTGCTTGCCCAGGTAAGAATTGTTAATGCTGTCCTTGTTCCTTTACCTTTGCAGGCTGCGGTGAAATCCAGAGATGGGCGAGGTAAGTGAAGCGCAGGATGTTCTTGTTCTTCCAGAATCCGGAACAAATGGAATCCGGATCGAGGACTCAAGATCGGGCAGCCGGAGAAGCAGATGAGCAGGAGCTGAACACAGGGAGCATTACGCTGCAGGATTGCAGAATAACGCGAAGCGTCTTCTGCTGTTTGGGTGTGGTTTAAATAGCCCAGGTAAAGTAGTTCCAGGCTAAGTAGTTCCTGTCCCAGCCACACCCAAAACACTAGACCGCAAAGAACTGAGCTGTCTAATAGGCTTCCATGTTGGATTAAGGTCCAAAACTGGTGTTGTTTTATTCCTGATAATGAGCATGGTGCCAAAGGCGCCAGGACTGACTCCATGTTTGTTTCTGTTGGAGTTTTAAGGCCCTTGAGGCCAGTGTGAAGGGCCTTAGGCTCACTGCTGCCAGGGGGCTGTTATACCTGAGGGGGTCAGGGGCATGTATCGTGACACCCCTGGGGAAAACAAGTATGTTTCAGTCGAGTTTGGCAGAACCTAAAGGATGTCAAGTCTTGCGAATCTTTGTGTAACATGATCGAGAAAAACGCATTTTTCAAATCGATCACCGTGAAATATCGAGCTTCCACCAGGATACTGCATAGTATCGTGCCGGGTTAGGAACTATAGGAAACTCTGCATCTACAATCTGGTTAATCTGTCTCATATCTTGTATAAATCTCCACAACCCTCCTTTAGATCTTTTGATCGGATACACTGCGGTATTGCACAACGATTTTGATGGCATCAGAATTCCTTGCTTCATCAGTGCCGAGATAACCTGAATATGTCCTTGCAACTCTAGACATGTGTGACTTATACACCTCAATCAAACACGAACAAGCAATACAGACGATTGACTATGGGCCTCATTACACGTTGTGCGTTAAGGGATTAACGTTACCAATAATGGAATACCGGTATCGTTAAATCCCAATCCCAATTATGACCCGGGTTACCGCTATTAGCGGCACCGCTAAGTACGGTGCCACTAATAGCAGCTAGTTCGCGGGCGCGCGGCCCTTCATCCCGTAAATAGCGGCATGTCGCTAATAGCACACCATCACAAGCCATGCGGGCATGCAAATAGCGGCATGGTAAAGCCCCAAAAACCCCTTACCGGCATGGCGCTAATACCGGCATCGCGAACCACCCGTTAAAAGAACTGAGCAGTGTTCCCACCTGCCACAGGTGGACACAATCAGCACAGGTGGAGGCAATGGAGACTGTGCCAGCACAAAAGGAGCACACCACACCCCTTCACACACCCCTTCCCACACCAAAATGGTTCCAATACTAGCAGCATTACATGGGCTGGAGGACATGATTGCAGTGCAGCAGCAACAACAACAGGCAGCACAGAGGAGACGCAGGAGGAGGAGGAGGAGGAGGAGGGCAAGACAGGCGCAGCCAGCACCACCAGGGCACCTAGTAATACCACAGAGGCAGCCACCAATCCCCAGGATCCGAGCCAGTCCATTTAACCTAACCCCTGAGCAGGTACACACCCTGTACCGTCTGGACCAGGATACCATCACCAGCATCGTGGACATGATACATGACGACATTGTGAGCCTCATAGACATCAGAACTGCCATCCCCCCTCTACTGAAGGTGGTGACCGTGCTCCACTTCCTGGCCACAGGCACCTACCAGCATACAGTGGGGCAGATGCATGGCATCTCACAACCAGTATTCTCACGGACGCTGAACCAGGTACTCGATGCCCTCCTGAAGCATGCACGTGAACACATATTCCTGCAACGGACTGCCCAGGAGATCGTAAACACCAAAGTTGGCTTCTATTCACTGGCAGGCATCCCAAATTGCATCGGGGCCATCGACTGTACACATGTGGAATTGGTGGTCCCACATCGCAATGAAGTAGTCTACCGGAAAAGAAAGCAATTCCACTCTATCAATGTCCAAATGGTATGTGACGCAAACAAGATAATCACACATTGTTGTGCCTGATTTCCCGGATCAACCCATGATTCAATGGTCCTGCGGAACTCAACCATACCACGCTATGTGGAGCGACAAGCCGGACAACGTTCGTGGCTACTTGGTGAGTAGCAGGGCAAGCACATGGCAGTGTGATGGGGGGGGGGAGATACATACTCCAACTGGGTGTGATTGGGTGGAGGGAGATACATACTCCAAATGGGTGAGATTGGGGGGGAGATACATACTCCAACTGGGTGTAGACAGCCGTCCGTAGGACAAATGGACATACAAATGTACGCCAATGTCCATCAGGGAAGGCCACAATGTACTTGAGAAGAATCCGCATGCAATTTGAAGCTGCACAACATTGAGAACAATCCAGGTTTCCAAATATCACACATCCATCCACATTGCACATCACGCCACACCACATAATACACAAATCAGCAACATGGCGTCAAGATAGTTATACAGAATTAGCGCAGCGCAACATCAATAGAGCAATGTGCCCTTGAATGCATGCAAAGGGATCACCCCTAGCCATAGCATTGAACCACGCACCTATAGCACCACTGAAGTGATGCTTCACAGCATGGCAACATCGATGTCGGAATGGCAGTACACTAGCAGTATGGTACCAATTTTGCCAGGGCCCAGGACACCTAAAACCTGGCCTCACCCAGGACATGTCAATTACTGTCGGAGGCATTAATCGGGCATGTCCACTTGCAGGGTCGAGCTCACCTTTCAACACTGCAGTCACACAGATCGTCTGCATGCATGCTGGTAATCGTGGATTTCAATCACAATGCAAAGTCGATTTGTGTGATATGTACAGGCCGCTCTTGAGGTGAACAGTAACAGGTCCCCATTCTTCCCCCCATACAGGTGATGCTGGCTATCCCCTGAAGAGGTGGCTCCTTACCTCTGTACGGAACCCACAGAACAGGCACGAAGAGGACTACAATCGTGCACATACCCGTACCCGCGTCGTGATTGGGCAGACTTTTGGCCTTTTGAAGACACGGTTCAGGTGCATAAGCAGGTCGCGTGGGGCTCTCCTGTACGGCCATGAGAAGGTGGCCAAGATCACCATGGCATGTGTCATGCTGCACAATATGTGTATCAGACGGAATGTGCCACTGCCCCCTGACCTTGAAATGCAACCACCTGTGAGGATGATGATGGTAATGAGGACAGAGGTGACGGGGATGGTGGTCATACAAGAGGCGATGCCCAGGAGGGACGCGATGTGCGACAGCATCTGATCAACCAAATATTCTGAGACACAATTTAACTCTGTGGTTGTCATGATCTCTGCTTCCAAAAGATCAGGACTTGCCCAACTCCCTTGGAAGCAGACCCATAACCCCGGTTCCGAGTGCCAGCCAGTCCCAATTGGGACCTTTTGGACCCTGTCCTGGCGCCAGTGGCACCAGGCTCATAAAGATGCCCAGTCCCAGCGCTGGAAGCACCATGGCTCATAATGCTTGGGTGGACTTACCTGCAGCAGACCATGCTGCTTACTTACCTGCCAGTTGAGCCCCTGATCCCCTTCTGTTAGGAACTACTTTTCCTGTTGGGTGGGGCAGGAGCCACTCCCTAGGTTCAGAACACTGGAACTCTTCTGGAAAGCAGGAACTCTTTTCTTACCTAGGCGAGGCTGTGGAAGGAGACACCTAAGCACTACAGGAGGCTATTTAAACCACACCCGATGGATGAATCTTGCTTTGCGTTATTCTGCATTCTCTGCAGCAGAACGCTCATCGTGTCTTCTGCTTCTGATCCTGGGCCTAAGGGAACAAAGGCTTACCATCCTGGAATCCAGTCTTCAGCAGCACCTGTAAAGACAAAGAAAGAACAGGTTAGCACTACGGTCTTCGGTGGCAGCGCATCTCTTACCTGGTCCATCGGCTGTCACCAACGCCTCGCGCTGCATTCCGGCATCTGAAAGACAAAGGCTTACCTACTCTTCGCATGCTCCGGAGGTCTTCGCACTGCATTCCGGCATCTGAAAGACAAAAGCTTACCAGCTCTTCGCACGCTCCGGAGGCCTTCGGCGCTGCATCCCGCATCTGAAAGACAAAAGAAGGTGCGTTTAAAGACATTGGGCAACTTTATTACTCACGTGCCATTACTCCTTCCCACGCCGAATCCAGTGGGTATTCCAGCACCCTTCAGCTTCTCTAAAGCTCCGAACTTGTACCTGCAAGATAAAAGGGACAGTTAGTGCGCATCGTGAAGCAGGCAACAAGCGCTTACTTACGTGCTTCCAGGCGCTTCTATTCCTCACGCGGGTTCGATCCTCAACTCTCATCAGCCCGCCATCCGCCATCGCCGGAACCCTGCAAAACAAGAGATATCATTACAAAAGACTTTTAAGACATTTGAAGTGCCCAGAACTTACCGTTCGTGCAGTTAACGACGGACAGCAGTCCTCTGACATCAAGAGGCCTGCACCCTTATCCAGTGAAGAAACTGGTTACGGCACCCTGCCCCGAGGCAGATGGAGAGCTCGGCGTTCACTTACCTAAGGTGAGGGCGTTAACCTTTGGGGTTTTACAGGAGAAGAGAAAGGGAAGAGGAGAGAGGCACCCAATAACCCCAGTTCATTAATCCCATATTTTCTATCTGCAGACATCTTACTCTTCGAGTCAGACATACAGTGCACAGAGGTCCAGCCCAAAGAGCCAACCGTGTGTTACACATCACCTTTGAAGATACGGCATTCACCCAGTCAAGACCGGCGCCTCTGCGGGAATCAGGTGAGCGTTACAGTAGGATGGATATGGGTATTAGTGCACTGGTGTCTGTGGTGAAGCGCTAAATGGACCCTGTCATCAATAAATTACACATACACAATGACGAAGTCCAAGCCTGTGTTTTGACTAGTCACCAGTGTATTAATGTATAATGAGATGATAAAGTGCATTTCCCCAACTATCCCACCACCCTTTCCCACACCACTCCCCCCACAACACTCCCGAAACACCCTTTCCCCCTTCCCCCACAACACTCCCGAAACACCCTTTCCCCCCTACCCCCACAACAACCCCATGTGTGCCTTGCACAATGTTGGTGTCCTGCTGCACACGTGCCAGCTAGACCCTGCTGTCCCTAATTGCCATTGCCACCACCACCATTTGGAGGTTGGGATGATGTGCGCCGAGTGGTGGTTATGGAGCGGCGGCGGACGGGGCTTGTCTGCCTGGAACTCGCTGATGATGAGGAGGCTGTCTGTCCCTGTGGTGGTGGTGGGAATTGGCAGTCCATCGCGTCCGCTATACGCGTGAGGACCTGCCTCAGTTGGCCAATCTCAACGCACAGCCTGTTTGTACAGGCTTCCATCACCTCCCTCGACTGCCTAGCAGTCTCCGTGATATCCCCCCTGAGACGGGCAGCCTCTTCCACATGCTGTCCAACCAGCACAGTAAAGTCCTCCTGGCGCTACCTGATGGTGGCCAGGTCATGGCCACTGTGGCCAGCTCGTGGTGTGGCTGCTGCGCCTACATCTACATCCCGGTCATCAGGTGAGGCCACCGGTGGGCTCCAGCTCCCTCCCATGTTTTCCTCGCCAGACTGGCCATGGACACAGGATCCTGGTGTTGGCCGTGGAGTTGCTTCTGGGCTTCCTGAGGGGGTTGGGGTGTGCATTTGCATGCTGAACTCCGTAGGGTCCTCCACATCTGACAGCGGCGCTGTGGCAGCTGCCTCACCAGTGGAACTTGTGACAGCGGAGTGTGGCCCCTCCGTGAGTGTGACCTGTGGTGGGGGGGTTCACGTCAGTGGGCGTGGCAATTGTTGCTGGTGTGGACTTCGGTATCGGCACAGTGGCGATCTTGAGATGTTTGCCCCTCTGCAGGGGCTCACTCCTCCCTATGCCACTTGCTGTGGTGTGAGTGTTCCCTTTCTCCTGTCCCCTGGGTTTTTTCTTTGCAGGGGGGGGCCTGAGTCGCAGTGGAAGTTTCTTAGCTGTCTGTATGTGAGCCTGTGGGGGACAAAGAGGGGGATGGAATTGGTGATGGTTCAACATGCTTCATGCAGATTCAGGTCATCATGCTGTTCTGTGCATTGGGACTTCATTGGTGGGAATTCAGGTGTTGGGGCTGTTGAGTGGGTCTTCCATGCATGGGTCTGTGTGGCACTTGTCTGTGGTGATGCGTGCATGTGTGTGTGTTGGGGTGTGACACTCACATGGGCAGGATTGTGTGCATGTATGAATGTGGCCGCATCCATGAGGTGAATGTGGCCTCACATTTGGGGGGTGCGGCAGCGTTCACAGTGCATTGTTTCATGTGTACACTTACCTCCATCTGATGTAGTGGCCACACCAAGCTCCATGCTCCCGACTCCCTCGATTGATTCGACACCAATCGTGCTGGCGCAGGTCTCCTCCCACTCCTTCAATTTAATTGGTGAATCCGCACCACCTCCTGTGGCCATGGCCAGGTTGCGGTTCGCAGACAGTATGCTGCGGACCCGGAGGCGGACATCGTCCCACCGCTTCCTGCACTCCAGGATGGTGCGGGTGGTGGTGCCCACCGCACTCACTTTCAGGACGACCTCTGCCCAGATGGCCTTTTTACGGATCAGGGTCTCCCGCCGCATGTCGTTGGCAAATACCACTTCAGAGTTTGCTGCTAGTGTCTCAGTCAGCATAATGAGTTCCTCGTTGGTTCGTTGGTAAACTTCTGTTTACGCTGGCGGTCGGTGTTTTTTTTTATGGCCTTTGGCATGGTGAGGGGATCCTCGTGGCTTTGTGATGGCACAGTTCTCGAAACAGATCCAGGGGACGGAGGATGGCAATAGATTGTGTTTTTAAAGATGGCCGCCGTGCTCTTTCCCGTTCCTGTGCGATGACGCTATTTCCAGTTCCCCTGTTTAACGGTGACTGCTAATAGCGGTGTCCGCTATTCGCGTGCTTCTGGAGGTCAGAAGTGCTATCAGCGCTTTCGTCGGTGCCGCTAAGGGATTTTTTGGGGTCTTTAATGGGATGCCGGTAGGGTCATTACCGGCATGGCGCTATGCTCGTGTCCGCATACTCGTAATGCTATGCAAGTAGCGCCGTCTTGACTAGGCGGACACGTTAATAGCGCCATGCCGGTAAATGCTGTTTTTTACCGCGTACCGTTTAATGAGGCCCATTGAGATTAGTATTCTTTTACAGGATCCTAAAAATGGCCCTGTGGTAAGAAGGCTCCTCATTGCAATAATCAGGCAGATTTGACAATGACAGGTGTAAAGAAATTTGATGATTGTATTGAAAATTAGAAATATAGAAGCTGGCGCAGTTCTAAAGAATGATCACGTGCAACAAGTACCAGGATGGCGCAAAAAGTGGATGCCTATGTTTTTGTGCCTGTACGATTATTCTCTTTGCCTTTCTGTTCCTCATTTTCCACAGTCTCTATCTTGTTAGTACTTCCACTGAGGCAGAGGTCCCTATGGTTCTCCCTACTATGAGAACTGCTTTTGATTTGCTTCATGATCATTACACAAAATTTGCATATGGGAGACATAAGAAATGCAGAGGAAGATAATGAGGGGATAAATACCTATATAGATAATGCAGCACAATTAGGTAATAACATGTGGTATCAGCACATGAGAAAGGTGGGAGAGAGAATATCTAAGGAGAGTTGCTACGTCTGCGGTCTCATACCCTATGCCATGAATACAGTGCAAACTTTAACTTCCAGAGAAGTCCCAGAACATGATGCCAGGTGCCTCGTTCATCTTGCAACATGCGTGACCAGCAGACAATTCCAGGGAAGTTGGGCCACTTTACGATTGAGATCGAAAAGGTTGTTTCCATTCCAGAATGATTATAGCAAGACTTCACAGGTGGAAAAGGAACCTGGATGGGAGAGCAATATGCTTGAGCATCCTGCAGAATGACAGGAGGAGGTAGTCATGAAAGATATGAAGAGAATGGAATGCCCTGATATAACATAAATAGCTGGATCACCTGGATGTTGGGAACAAACTCAAGTCTTAGTCTATGGACACGTGAAGTCCAAGAAAGGATGGGAAGGAGGACTGATGTCCTGTGCAGCTCATCTACTAAAGTCAGAATATGTGCAAGAGGTACAGAGATTAAACAATGGGTGTTTGAAGTCATGGGCTAAGCATGCCAAACTACTGACATGTGTAGAAGATGAATCGGGTCCAATGGTTGAGATCCCATTGGCAAATGCGACATTGGGGGTCATTCTGAGGTTTGAGGTAAGGGAAAAACAATGCCGGTAAAGTATTACCGGCATGGATTACCGCTACGGGCAATTTTGACTAACCAGACCGCTATTTACGGCACCGTAAAGTAAAATGCCGTAAATAGCGGTCAGGGCGCGTGCACGCGACACACCATGCTGGCATTAGCGGCATGCCATAAACAGGATAAGATCACAAGTGTCGCGGACATGCAAATAACGGCCTCCTGAAGGCCGAAAAAATGCTTACCGACATGGAGTCAATACCTGCATCGCCGACCAGGCGTTAAGAACCCTGAGCAGTGTTTCCAAGAGCCACAGGTGCACACAGTCAGCACAGGGGGGGGCAGTGGAGTCAGGGCCAGTACAAAAGGAGCACTCCCACACACCACACCCACTCCCACACCAAGATGATACCAATAGTAGTAGGATCACTGGATCTGGAGGCCCTGCTTGCAATGCCTCAACAACAATAACAACAACAGCCGCCACCACAGAGGAGACGCAGGAGGAGAAGGAGGGTGAGACAGGCCCAGCTTGCCCCACCAGTGCAGCCACCGTTACCATACCGGCAGCCCCAATCCCTCGCATGAGAGCCACCCCTTCAACCTAACACCTGAGCAGATCCACACCCTGTACCGGCTTGACTGTGATACCATCACCACCATAGTGGACCTGATACACAACGACATAGTGAGCCTCATAGAAAAACGCACCGCCACCCCCCTCTACTGAAGGTAGTGTCTGTGCTCCACTTCCTTGCCACAGGCACCTACCAGCACACAGTGGGGCACATGCACGGCATATCACAACCCTTATTTTCCCGGATACTGAACCAAGTGCTGGATGCCCTCCTCAAGCACCCAAGGGACTACATATCCCTACCAAGGACTCCCCATGAGATATTCAATACAAAAGTTGCCTTCCATGCACTGGTAGGCATGCCAAATTGTGTAAGTGCCCTCGACTGCACCCACGTGGAGTTGGTGGTCCCGCATGCCATGGAGGTGGTGTATCGCAACCTTAAGCAATACCACTCCATCAATGTGCAAATGGTATGCAACACCAGCAAGATCATCACACATTGCTGTGCCCGATATCCAGGATCAACTCATGACTCTTTGGTACTGCGGAACTCCACGCTACCACGCTACATGGAGCGACATGCTGGATGACGTGCCTGGCTGCTTGGTGAGTTGCCTGACTGGGCCATGGCAGTGAATTGGGGTTGTGAGGTGGGTGGCTGGATACTCCACCTGGGTGGGAATGGGGGGTGCATACCCCACCTGGGTGGGAATGGGGGGGGATGCATACTCCACCTGGGTGGGAATGTTGACGTCAGTGCACGATGTGCACATCACCGAACACTGTGCCCCAAAGCAACTGAAATGGTACATGACAACAAAATCCCATAGTGATGAAGTAAGGCCGACACCTATGACTACATGACTAACAGGTAACCAGCCCACATCCAACAACACATGCACCACTCATCATCGGCCCTCACACACCATAAGGTCATCCCGCACTATGCACTGCATATGCACTATGTTGCTGACTCGCGCATTTCACCACACAGGACAGTTATCCCTGGCCGTGCATTGAACTGAGTCGACCTGGGATACCACAGTGTGTCACTGGTTCGGCACACCCATAGGAGTGCTGCATGTCACCATGGAACTGATCAGTGCAGAATGCCCAATATAGAACTCACTACAGCCAAAGCTCCCTACTACCAAATTCCACAGAACACTACTCATCACTGATTTTACACCAACACTGCTGTATGCATATACGATGCACGTGCAACAAGATGTTAGTGCACACCATGACCCATCTTGAAGATGCAACCCACACCATTTGTCCATTGCACAGGACACATAGCGGGCCAGAAATGGGGTCAATGCATCCAGGGAGATGTGCGTGTGGCCACAAATTACCTGCTTCCATGTGAGACTAGTACAGTTGTCCTACATGAATTTGCGAACACTTACCTTCATTCCACTCTCATGCAGGTGATGGTGGCTATTCCTTGAAGCCGTGGCTCATGACCCCTGTCCAAAACCCACAGAACAGGCACGAGGAGGACTACAATCGTTCCCATACCCGTACACGTGTGGTGATAGAGCAGACCTTTGGCCTGTTGAAGGCACGATTTCGCTGACTCAGCCGGTCGGGTGGGGCTCTCCTCTACAGCCATGAGAAGGTGGGCAAGATCACCATGGCATGTGTAATGCTGCACAATATGTGCATCTATCGGAATATGCCCCTGCGTCCTGACATGGAACTACTACCACCTGATGATGATGAAGGGGAGGAGGAAGATGTGGCAGGCCATCATCACGGTGCCGATGCACAGGAAGGACATGCAGTGCGGCAGTCATTGATTGCACAATATTTCTGACACACAAGTCAGCAGAGGGTGACATAATGTTAGGACATAGGGCACTGGGTGTGGGGATACATGTACACTATGCACTGTGCAAGAATAAATGACACATGCGCAATGATGAATGTCCACTCTGGTTAATTTTTTGTTACACAACCGATGTATTAAAAGTGAAAATATCAACGTGAAAAACAAACCCTCCACCACCCTCACTCCCCTCCCCCACAACTCCCCAACACACCCTCACCCCCTCCCCCACAACTCCCCAGCAAACCCTCACCCCCCTCCCCCTCCCACCACAACTCCCCAACACACCCTCACTCCCCTCCCCTCCCACCACAACAACCCCACACTAGTCCCATAGGGTCCACGTACCCCACATGTGGCTGGCAGTAAAGTCACTCTGTCCGCACGGAGCGACCAACGGAGCGGGCTGGTCTGGGTGGAGTTGCTCGTTGACGGTGTGTCCTCATGCTGAGGCTGTTGGCCAGGATGAGCAGCCTCCAGAGCATCGGCTATGCGGCCGAGCACCTTGCAGAGGTGGTTGGTGCTTTCCGTTATGGACTGGCCCAGTGCCCTCAAATCAGCACGCCACTCCTCCCTGGCCTGGCGATTGTCCTGCACGAAATCTGTTATCAGGGCAGTGAGCTGGTCAGCCCGATGTGCATCGGCGGATGAAGCAGTGGCCCTGCTGGGGATCGGGGTGACATGTTCTGTCGGCGCTTCCTCAACGGGACTGTACACAGGACTGCCATGTCCCTGTGTCTGTCATTGGCCAGACTGCTCCAGTGTGTCGTTCCCACCAGAGTCACTGAAGGATACCTGGGGGTTTGAGAAGTCGTCAGGGGTGTGCACGACTTCCACAGTGTCCTCAGTTGCTCCCCAGATGTCATTGGGGCTGTCCTCAACTTCGAGGGGGCCGTGGCTGCCACCTCCCCAGCCACACTGGACTCCTCGGACCGTGGCGTTGGGCAGGTGTCTGCAGGCAGTGCAGATGGGGGTGGGGCTGGAGGTGGTGCACCCTCCACGGGCGTTGCTGGTGCTGGTGGTGTATGTCCCAGTGTTGTCTTTGTCCCTGGGAGACGGTGGCCCCTGACTTGGCCCCTGGATGTGCTGGGACGGTTGCTCTCCTGCTCCTCACTGTCATGCTCACTGCCTCTGGGGTTGGAAGAGAGGGACAGTATGAGTGATGTTTGGATAGCCAGCATTCATACATGGCTACGATAGCACATTCAGACAATTGTGGGTAATCAGCATTTGTGTAGGGAACGGCACGTCATTCCATACTTGGGTGATCAATGCATGCATATGTCGGTGTCACTCATGTAGGCCAGGTACTGTGCTTTCTAACATGCACGCTGTTTACATCAACTACCCTGTGTGCCTCATGGAATGAGCAACTTTGTGTGGTATGTGTCATGTATGTTACGGCCTTGCACCTGGCACTGGCTTGGGTCTCACTTGCTTCGGCATGATTAACAGGGGGGATGTGTGTGGCCGACCATGGCGTGACTCTTTGGCTAGATGTTAGTAGTGACTTTCATAACATTTGCCTTAGCAGTATTTACTTTGGACACTCATGACGTCGCGCCACACTCCATTTCTCCGACCCCTTCAATAGATTCGGCCCCTATCATGGCCGCACATGTCTCCTCCCACGGCATGAGTTTTATTGGCGAACTTGGGCCTCCTCCGGTCTCCATGGCCTGGTTTACGTTTGCAGAAAGGATGCTCCGCACCCTCAGCTTTAGGTCATCCTATCTTTTGCGGCAATCCTTTACGGTGCAGGGGGTGTTTCCCACTGCACTCACCTTCTGGCATACTAGTGCCCAGATATCTTTTTTTTCTTCACCGCCTCCCTCCGCATGTTTCTGCTAAAAACAGTCCCAGCATGCTCGTGTAGGGTATCTACAAGCATTTGCAACTCATCTGGGCTGAACCGCTCCTTTTGGAGGCGGGCAGCTCCCTTCTTTGGAGCTTTGGGCATTCCTGGGTGGTTGTTGGTACTTTCCGGTCCCTCACCAGTGTGCCACGGGTTCTGTGTGGTGAGGATGGCAATGGATTGTGTTTTTAAAGATGGCCGCCATGCTCCTTCCCGTTCTTGTGCGATGACGCTATTTCCGGTTCCGCAATTTAACGATGACTGTAAATAGCGGTGACCGCTATTTACGGTCACCGCTAATGCCGCGTTGGTCTATGGCGGTAGTGTTGTCTACGGTGCGATTCATGCCGGTAGGGGGGGTTTCGGGCCCTTTTGCAGCATGGCGCTAGGTCCCTAGCAAAGCTTGTGCCAGCAAACTCGTATTAGTGCGCTTTTAACGGGCTACTGCCAGATCGGACACGCTATTTGCGCCATGCCGGTAAGCTCCAAACTCGGAATGAGGGCCATTGTGTTTCTGAACAGAATGAAGGAAGCATGTGGGAGATGACATAGGCTGCAAAATTACAGTTGATGTTTCCAGAATGGGAGCAGGGGCAGCTGTCCTGATGGATCGATATTGGGCTTGTGGGCCTAGGGCCTACGTGAAGTTGCCCAAGGATTGGGGAGGGACGTGCTCCTTGGTGCTCATCCATGTTCCAGCATTATTTATTCCTCAGAGTGACCTGAAAATTGGAGAATTTCTCAAAGTAATTCCCATTTGAGAAAAAGAAGATCACTTGAATTTCTCAATCGAACCAGAAGAGAGAATTACTTCTGAGCTAAGTCAGTAGAAGCATATGACTCTATTCTGTATGAACATAGGTTGTTCAGCAAGACTGCTTCAATATTTATGACTATCTTCATGCCTGGGATCCAGACGATGGCCAATGCCAAGTGGTTGCAAATTACGAGATGGGAGGTTCTGCAGATGATCAACACCACCATGAAGGGATTCATTGCTATCAAGGAAGAGCTGAGGGCCATATGACTAATGACTGTACATAACTGATATGTCCTTGACATGATCACAGAGATGGAAGGAGGAGTTTGCACCAAAATCGGGCCCTCATGTTGCACATTCACACCTTCTCACGATGACGACAATGGGACCTTGACAGAGGCCATAACGTTGCTGATGAACCTGCATAACAAGATGGAAGACAAGACATAGGACATTATAGATGACAGTTGATTTGCTTCCATATTCTCATGGATTACACAGTGGATGGTAAATATCTTCAAGTTTCTTGGAACAATAGTGGTGATGGTGATGTTTGGATTCTGTGTGATCAGGATAATAATTGCCCAATGTAAGAAGACAGCAAAGAAGGCAGTAGGAATGAAGAGTATGATCGATGTCGAACCAGGGTTTGGACCCAAGGAATTGAACGATGAAGTTGTCAGAAAATACATATAGGCCAGCATCATAGCACCTGAAGGAACAAAGTTCCTGTATCCAAAGAGTCATAAGAAGTACATGGGATGATGGGTCTATTGTAATCCGAATGGACACTGTAACTATATGACCTGGAGTGTATATGAGCATGTCAAATCAGCCGACCTCTGAGGGAGGTGATGAAGATCTGGACTCCAAAGAAGCAATTCGTCAAGCGAAAATACCAAGATTTAGAGACCATTAAAGAGGTGGTCAGCGACTTGACCAGAGGGGGGAATGTAGAGGAGCAGCTGCATTCCTCTGCAGGAAATCCCGTCCGCCTGCTTCCTGTATGTTGGAATCCTGAGGTCGTGCCATGCTTGACACCAGCAGTTGTGACCATACCACAACAAATATTCAAAAGAAGGTGCCCTCTGAGAAAACCCTATCAAATGTATCCCAGAAGGTACGATAATCTGAGGGAGTAACTCCCCAAAGGAATATGAAAAAGAGCAAAAGGGGAGCTGGTAACATCAGGAAAGACGAGCGTGATGCCCTAAGAATACTGGCTGAAGAGAATACATGGACCTTTACAGAAACTGATGACGAAGTTAAGAATCGAGTAAACTTTAATATGCAAAAAGAAGATTGCATATGTGTGACGCACTGCAGAAAATGCAAGCCATTCAATAACTGTACAGTTGCTGTAACGCAAGTCGATTAAGTAATCTTAGAAGCTGGCTATATGTATTGAATAGACTGCAGGCGAAGCCGCCATTGTATAGAAGCTGGACATTGGTGTCATGAATTGAGTAAGCCCGGACCCATGGAGAGGAAAGGCAGAGAACTGTGTCGCAGCAAGAATTAGCTGAGATCGTGGATACGAATGGCGAGGCTGTCTGGACTGGTATCAACGCTGAAGCAATCCAAGGCCAGTTATCTATTCTTGAAGGCAGCAAACGTGAGAAGCCGAATCATCCCTTATTAAGGTGCAAAGAAAGAGCACCAAACGTGCCAAGTTTTATTCATTTAAGACATTTAAATGCTGCAAAATTGACCAAATCGTGGTCTCATGTCACGTGAGCTAAGGATGGAAATAGAGTTGAGCTTGGAGTTCTCGAACAGCGATAGTGCCTGCTTGCACTCCCATATATTCCCAGAGACAAGAATACGCTGCCAGGCCAAGTTCAAAGACAATCTTTATGGCAGAAGGCATGGGTGATGAGAGAGGTTGGGCTAATTGGGTGGGGAGGGAAAGTCAAGTCCACCTTCTGGCACCTAGGTCTGAGCTTAAGTGCTGCTAAGTGAACCGAATGTTCCAGACATGGCACGAGTGGCCCAACCAATTATAGAGGGCTGTATAATGAAGGGCCTTATAGTTTAAAGACCACAATATACCGTGTACTTAATAGTGTTGAAGATGACACGTTTTAGAGGTAGGCATAAGTTGCCCACCTGATAGTAGATATCAAATCACAATCCCACCCCTTATAGAAAGTATATTTAGATCTTCCCCATGAGCCTATCACAACCCCTCGTAGGTTTTTATCATTTGCCACATAGTAGGACATCACGTATGATGAAGTTTTAGTATATAAATGTGTTTTTATGAGAGATTCACTGCGACCTCGAGCTAAAGTTTGTTGATGTCCATTGTAACTACCCGTTTTAGATAATTGTTACTAAAATTGTAACCTTTGCCATCTTCCTGAGTTGGTTCGATTATTTGGTGTCAGAGTTATTCTGCATCCCCATCCATTGCATGCACGATACTCGAAGGGCTCTACGCTCCCTTGCATATTTGTGGCACAGATAACAATTACTATTGTGGACACGTGTCGTTTCAGATTACCTAGCTTGTTGTGATTGGTCTTCATGAACATTACTTTTGGTGCCTTTGCTGGGGGAGTGCAAGGGAGTTTGCTTCACCTGAGCGCCTGTCAAATGCTAAGGATAGTATGAACAGGTTAAAACCCTGTGGAAGGGTTTGCAGCAGAAAGTGATGTTGTCCACAGTAATCTTTGAGATTTTTTAGTGATTGTGTTTTTTTTGTCCCTCATCATTTTGCATTGTACAGCTGAATTATTTTGTATGGGATATTGGTGTGTCGTCCATCAGCACTATGTTCTTGTCTGCCTTTAAGAAGGTTGCATCTTTAAAAGAAAGCTACCAACATTTTTAGCCAAAACTCAAGTTGGCAGTTTAAAATCGATTTGTCTGTGATTGTTCTAAATATTGGTTGTGTCGTACTACCTTGAAAGTTAGATGTTAATTTACTGTAATTCCACGTGTTGCAGAATTGGGGCACACAGTGGATAAAAGGGTGGCACCTACACTTTATCTTGGATGTTGTTTGTGATGTTGTGTGATTGAGGTGAGCACATGGTAGAATGTTTGGGTCTGTATGACTGGTGGATAGTTTGGCAGGTAAGAGAGGTGTACCTTTGATTTTTATATGAATATCTCCAGTATTTCTTATACATGATGTGTATTTTTGCACTTGTTTTTGCACATTTAAACATATTGTGGTGTTTAATTTTGTAATAAATGTGTATTATGTTGCACATTAACAATTATGAAATAAATAAATCATATAAATTTGGTTCACATGATTGAGCATCAAATTTGTTGGAGTGGTGTTTAGCACTATACAGAATATATGTTCCACATTATATAATTGTTCTAAGGGCTCTCCCTTTCTTGTTATTTGATTCCCATCAACAACCTGGAGTCTACTGTCAGGTCGTCTGCTACCACATATTGCAGCTGAACCGCTAAAATACTCAAAACATGGCATCTGTGTACCCACATCTTCATATTTCATACACAGTGTGGTCAAAGCTATGCTCATACGTCCCGTTCCCTTTCCTCCATCCTTGTGGGCGTTCCCCAACATGGGGACGGTACCAGAACCACTGGCAGCGAAAAATGTAGCTTGCCCTTAAACATTTTTTTTCAAAACATCTTTTTATTAACATTTTGAATCAAAATAGCAAACGATTGAAATGAAAATACAGGCGTGTACATAGCTATAAACAGAAATCATAATGTACGTTCGCAGGCTGGGTATGGAAGAGTCCATCATACTTTTCATATTGTCCTTCCTATGGTCCCCACCAGCGAACCACCCGCACAAACCCTTAGTTTGGTTTCATCATCGTCCATTTCTTATCAAATTGTAGACTTTTAATCCCCCAAGAACCTGCCCCCCACCCCCCTAACTGAGTTGTTTAACATGCACTGTAAATTTGACAGGCATTTTGCGTATACACATTTCCACATCACCGAAGTGGACAACAAAATCTAACATAGCATTTGAATTTACAGTCCGTGTTATTCAGTCGAGCGCGTCGGACAGACTATTGGAGTGTTCAGGAATTGGTCTCATCTTCACTGTTTTGGGTAGATAATAGGTATGCACACATTGGGGCCCATATGTCCTTAGGTCTGCATACCGTCAACACGGATCGAACGTATTGTTCTTCATTCTCTTGGACATATAGTAAGTCTCTCAACCAGGTCTTGTGATTTGGGGCTGTTTTAGCTTTCCAGGCCTGCAGTATGTTCCTCTTGGCGACCGCCCCTGCAATAGCTACAAAACGGTGGGTCTTGACTTGTGCCTTGCCAATGTCGCCCAGCAGGTACTTCAGCAGGGTTGCCGGTATAGGAAGCCCAACGATGTCGCTGACTGTCGCTGCAACTTCTTCCCAGAATGCCCTGACCGGGGGCCAGTTCCAATACATATGAATAGAGTTTGCCATGTTGGAGTTACATTTGGGCCAATTTGTTTCCCGTGCTGGGTCAAATGTTGATGCCTTGTGTGGTGTAATGTGTAGATGATTCAGGATCTTAAATTGTATTAATCTAAAGTTGGCGTTGAGTGAGATGGATTTAGTGTTCTGGCAATATCTGGGCCATTTGGTATCGTCAATGGTGATTCCCAGGTCTCGCTCCCATTTTTGTTTCATACAGTGTTTGGAAGGGGTATGTGCCTGGGCTGCCCTGTATACGCTAGATATTGTTCCTGTAAAACTGTCCTGCGTCATGGTAGCCGTTATGAATTGGTGAGGTTCTGGGGCATCTGGAAATGTGGGCCATTTATTTTTGCATACCGCTTTTAGGCAGTAATATTGTAGGGTTATGATGAGTCCGGCGCCCAGCTTATCCTGCACTAGCTGCAGCGGAGCGAACTTGCCCTCTGGGTACAGATCTCCTAGTCTCATCTCCTTATTGGGGTCCCATCTTTTTTGAAGTGCGGTGTCGAACGTGAGTTCTGAACCAGGGTAATGCCACAAGGAGAGAAATGGCCAATATGGGGTTTCGCATCCCACTCTAGTAAATAGGGACGACCAGGCACGTACCGTAGTGGCCACGGGATCTATATCTGTGATGTTCCCCTTGATTGTAGTGAACGGCATCACCTAAATATTGGAGGGGGCTGCTGCAAACTTTTCGGCTCGCACATGAGCATGTGGTTTGGCTGTGGAAGCCCAGTATCAAGCATAATGAGCCTGTGCTGCGTGATAATATAGTAAATAATCAGGGGCCGTCAGACCTCCAGTTTCGTATCTTTCACACAACTTTTGCCAATTGAGCCTGACTGATCTCCCTCCCCACACAAAAGCGATGGAAAGTTTTTGCAGTTTTTGAAAGAATTCCCTTCACGGCCAAACGGGGACACCACAAAACAAGTAAAGGAGTTTAGGGACCACAACCATTTTAAGCAGGGCGTCCTGGCCGTATAGAGATATCGGTAATGCCCCCCAGATTTAGAGTTTTTGCTCTAGGGTGTGTAAATATGCTTCGTGATTATTTATGAGGAGTGTTTGTCTGTTTACATTATTATTCCTAGGTAGCGTGCAGTATTGGGGGACCACTTAAACCCAGTTATAGCCGGAGACTGTAAAGTGGATGGAGTCAGCGGGATAACCTCTGACTTTGTTTGGTTTATCTTGTAGCCAGAGTAAGTGGAGAAAGTGGATATTTCCTTCATGATAGGGGGTTGGTGTGTCTCAGGATATCTGACATATATCATTGTGTCATCGGCGTGTAATGAAAGGAGCTGCGGGGAACCTCTGATACGGATGCCCATCCATGTGTGTTCGTGTCTGACCTTGGCCGCCATACCTTCAATTGTGAGGGCAAATATGAAGGGGAAGAGAGGGCAGCCTTGACGGGTGCCTCTCTCTAGTGTGAAGGGGGATGACATAGTATTGTTTGTTCTCACCACTGCAGCCGGTTGCTTATATATAGCACACGAATATACCCTATAAATGTTGGCCCAAACCCCATTTTTGCTAGGATAAAAACATATAGTTCCATGAAACAGAGTCAAACGCTTTTTCAGCATCTAGGGTGATTGCGGCAGCTTTGGCTTTGGGATCAAGTTGTGATGTGATAGCGAAAAACCTCAGCAGATTCAGTGCGGTTGAGCATGTTGGGATAAATCCTGATTGATCAGTGTGGATCAATTTGTTCATGTATGGGGTCAGACGGTTCGCTATTGCTTTGGCGTAGATTTTGGTGTCTGTATTAATGAGGGATAAAGGGCGATAGGATGAGGGGTGCTTGGGGGGCTTGTGCGGTTTAAGCAGAACTGAAATTACTGCCTCCCTCATGGTGGTTGGCAGCATACCCCTCTCGAGTGTATCTTCCCAAACTGCAAGCAGCCTAGGGGCCATTTCGGCCTTGTATGTTTTGTAAAAGTTGACTGGAATCCCGTCCGATCCCGGAGCCCTACCCGCTCATAAGTCGGCAATGGCTTGTTCGATTTCTTCAGTTGTCAGTGGGAGGTCTAGTTTTAGCTTCTCTTCTTCATCCAGACTAGGCAACGGGATAGAGTCAATATAGCCTTTGAGATTTTCTAGCTCAACTGAATCTGCGTTGGCGTATTGAGTGGTATAAAACTGTTTGAACAGTTCGTTGATTGCTTCCGGGGTTGTTTGAACCGACCCAGTGGAGTCAAAGATGCTGGTGATTTGTCTAGCTCCCATCTCAGCTCTGATTAGAGTCGCTATTGATTTGCTGGCCTTGTTCCCTTCCCCATATCTGTGTGCGCGTATGGGTTGAGAGATGAAATGCAATTTTCTATCGGCTAGGCCTTTATATATGTCCATTTCAGCCTGAATATTCAGTAGGTGTTCCCTCCCCTCATTAGCTGACTGCTGGACTTCGAGATTGCAGAGTTGTTTCTCGGCCTGGGTGAGTTCCTTCCTTATGTCCCTTAAGATGCCATAGGATGTTTCCATCAGCTGTCCTCTCAGCCACACCTTGAATGACTTCCAGACCGATTGCAGGGATTGTACGGATCTTTTGTTACGCAGAAAGAATTATTCAATTTCGATTCGGAGGGGTTCTACAACTGCTTCATCTCTCAGCATGTTAGGGGGCATGCGCCAGGTTCTGGTGGTATGGGTCACATTCCTTGATGTCAGCCATAAGAGGACCAGGGAATGATCCGACAATGTCCTCGGAAGGATGTTGCAGTGCTCTACTTCAGCAATCAACCCTGGTGAGCATAACCAGTAATCAATTCTCGAGCTGGAGCCATGAGCCCCGGAATAAAATGTATACACCCTCTCTAGTGGATGTAATTTGCGCCTAGTATCTACCTGAGGTAGAGTGACCATTGCTTGCTTCAGTGTCGATGCTTCTTTAGTAAGCTGCTTGCAGTGTCGCGTGGAGTGGTCAAGGCCCAAGTCCAGTATTAGATTGAGGTCTCCACCCCACATCACTGTTGCAGTGCCAACAGGTGACAGTAGCTCTACCATCTTAAGATAAAACGCCGGGTTGTCCAGGTTTGGACCATAAGTGTTTACAATAATAACCTCTTGGTTATGTAGTTGCCCCATAGGATCACATAGCGCCCCTCGTCGTCTGTGATGGATTTGGTCACCTGAAAGTTTAGGCGTTTGTGAGTACTCCTCTTGCCATTGTGGAGTAGTTCGTGGCCACCTTCAAAGGTCCCCAGTTTTGCGCAAATGTGTCGGTGATCTTTTTTGTGGCGTGGGTTTCCTGTAGGAGGAGAATGTCCACCTTGTGTCGATTCGCGTATGCCAGTACCTTTCTTGCCTTTATCGGGTGGGCTAGTCCCCTGATGTTCAAGGCGAGCAATTTAACTCCTTGTCCCTTAGTTGCCATTGGGGTCTGTGTCGTAGACCTCCCATAGTTTGAGCTTTATTGATCGCGGCGCTATCTTATTGGTATTTCTCATGCCCATGCTTGTGATGTTTTCGTCCCTTCCTCGATGTGATTCAATTTGTTCGACTCTGTATTCCATTTCACTTACTTCGCAGTGATGTGCCTTGTGCGTTTCAACTCGTGGGCAACAGGCCCTGTAGTCTCCCCTCCCCCCTCCCTCACTATCCCCCCAACTGGACAGTGTAAAACCCAAACTAAACTTCAACTATTGAGAAAAACAATTGGGCGGCCCTGGTTGGTGGGTTTGTCCTTGTCACTCTACCGACCAGACCATTCTGATGGCCGCTTTGCCGTTATTATATGAATCCAGGTGACTGTACTTCAAGTATTCGAATTGTAGTGTGAGTTCTTGTCTCTGTGTTTGCGGGTTATTATGTTCAATGTACCTCATGGCCTCCTCCGGGGATTCGAAGAACTGAGCCCTCCCTTCATGTTGAAGGCGTAATTTGGCGGGGAAGAGCATCGCGTATGGGATGGAGCACGCTCTGAGAGCTTTCTTGACCTGGTCGAAGGTGCAGCGTGCAGCCTGTACTCCGTTGGAGAAGTCGGGATATATGTGTATCCTATTGGAATCATACAGTAACGTGCCCTTCTCTCTGGAGAGGCGGAGGATCATGTCCCTGTCACGGTAATTAAGGAGACGGGCGATGACAGTGCGCGGTGGCGCCCCAGGTTTAGGAGTAGCAATCAGAGATCCATGGGCCCTTTCTATTAAAAATTGTTTGCGAAAATTGGGCATCCGGGAAGACGTTGCAAATCACCTCCTCAAGGTACACCTCCATTGGGGTGTTGATTTGTTTTTCTGCCAGCCCGACTGTTCTTATATTATTGCGGCGTGACCTCGATTCAAGGTCATCGCATTTCATTTGTATCTGGGAAAGGCTCTTTTTGATGGAATCAATATCTTTGCCTTGGGTTGTAGTCACATCCTCTAATGTACTAATTTGAGTCTCTGCCTCAGCCACTCGCGTGCTCACCATGTGTAAGTCTGCCTTGATTGATGCCATTGTGGACCCCATTTCGTTTAACTTGGAGTTTACTGTCTCAAAACCAGCCCAGAGGGCTGCCATATATGGGTCAGGTGTGCCATCCGCCGGGCATTGAGGCACTGGTTGGCTGGTATGTAGGATTTCATCACTCCTGCCCGCCTTTGTTGTATTCGTAAATGCATCCATTGGGCCTTTTTTGTTGGTTTTATTGCCTCTGGTCATGCCTTCTGTAGTGGTATTGCGTTGGCTAGGTCCCAGGGATCAACGAGTGCAGCAGTGAAAGGGGTATCAGGTCGTCAGTGATCAAATGTCGTGCCCGTGGCAGTTCATGTATGAGGTAGCCCTCCTGATGCAGTCCGGCAATAATTACAGGATGTGGACGCTAGCCAAGTCACCCGTCAGCCACGACACACTCCACTCAGTACAGTTCCCCTCAGTGGTGAATGCTGGTGGGCGAACAACCCACCCGATTGGTGACTGTGTAATTTAGGGTGTGGGCAGGTGGACCACGCTTCCGGGATGCCGCAACACCGTCTCGTGCGGGGATTTAATCAAAATGGATATTGGGGCCAGTTAATAACACTTGCTGTTGTGTCACTTTTCATATAGAGTTCCACCTACCTGGCAGTCCGCTAGTGGAAGGTGGCGGGGGAGGGCACACCCTGAACCCAGCAGGCCTGCAGCTCGCACACAGCGCACACGGCGGCTGCTGGGGAGGGGATATCTGCCCCACCCGCTATCAGATGGCAGGCGGGGCACAAGCCACTCAACCCCCACCCCGCGTGGCAGCCTCCAAGGGATGGCCGTTGTCCTTACCAGCCGCTCGTTCTCTGATGGCCGGCCTCGCTGATATGACCTGGTGAGTCTAGGTTGGCCAGGAAGTCTGGATTGCTGTGGGCTGTTGCCGTGGGGTCCAAGCCCCAATCCGCATCAGGGGTAAAGCTAGCAGCTGGGGGGGGGTCTCATTTCAGTACCGCAAGTCGCCACAGAGAGCCCGCAACAAGGTCCCCCTGCTCTCACGTTTGCCCTGGGCCCCAGGGGGAAGGGCGGCTCAATGCGGCCTCGGCCTGCCGGACAGCGCCTGCTGGTGCTCCAGGATGTAGGCCTCCGCGACGACTCCCGATGGCTCCGGGGGGTAGGGGGGACTCAACAGCCTGTCACAAGCAACCACTATGGAGCCCCGGCTCCTATCCGTAACAGGGAGCAGAGATGATGGGAAGGGGGATAGTCGCCCCCTACCTCTGCCGGACAGCCACTTGTTTGCGGGGGGGCTCAGCTCTGTGCACCGTCAGGGGAATCCGTGTCCCTGCCAGCTCCGGCCGCACCGATTAACCAGTGTCTGCCCCGCAAACAGCAGCCGATGACAGGAACCGCCAGCGGGAGTCCTGCGGGGCGATCTCCAGCTCCCCAGCAGACGTGCGGCCATGTCCCAGAGGGGGAGGGGCAGGGAGCACAATAAGGCCGCGGCTCTCACGCAGGGAGCCCGCGGTTTCTTCAAAATGATATAACGCCACGAATATTCAGAGTTGGGCAGCACGGGATGGAGCGGAAGGCACACCAGGGGTTTAGTCACACAGTCCAACTTAGATATAATGGTCTTTCACCCAGAATTCGCAGGATTTCAGATCGGATGTTCAGATTACGGCGCAGCTACTTGATCAGGTGGCCATTACCGTCGGCGTCCAACAGCACCCCCCTAGCTTCCCCTTTAAATTTAGTATAGCATGCAGCGGCGTGGTCTCAGGCCTGGGAACGCCCCACTGAGGCCCTGCCCTCCAGCGCCTCACCTCAGTCCCTTTTTCTGCACAGATGGTGTCAGATCTGCAGCCAGCGCAGATACTTTTTTTAGCTCTCCCGTTACTCCCCATTTGTTTTTTCAATTCTTATTTCTCTTCCCTTCGGTGCCTCGCCTCCCCCGATGCATGTCGACCGCAGGAGGCTTCACAAGGTATGCCTCATGTGACTGTTTGTTCCCAGCCTCGGACCCCCATGCACTCTGTCTTGAGTGCTTGCAGCCCAACCACCGCTGGGACTCATGTTCGGCCTGCAGCGTTCTCAGTCACAGGGCATTGAAGAATCAATTTTTGCTGTGAAGGGAGATTTTCCACACTTCTCCTATGCCCCCACCATAAATGCTTTGTCTCCAGCCCAGGACCTCTCGTTAAGATAAGGTAGGCCCTCTGGTGAGCAAGG
Organism: Ambystoma mexicanum; assembly: GCF_040938575.1. Classification (NCBI taxonomy): domain Eukaryota; kingdom Metazoa; phylum Chordata; class Amphibia; order Caudata; family Ambystomatidae; genus Ambystoma; species Ambystoma mexicanum. Next base: position 1,286,133,178 of record NC_090934.1, read on the forward strand.
TTCCACAGTGTGACAACTCCTTCCCCGGGGTTCCCAGGGATCGTGGTTCCTGGATTCAGGTACTGGCAGGCCCAAGGCCTCTAAGGCTACCGGCCCCCAAGCCGAGGGGCCCGAGTGCTCTTCCAGCCAGTTCAGGGACAGATCTGAGGCCTTCCAGGCTCGGGGGCCCTACCAGGCTATCCTCAGGAAGACAATCAGGCTTGTCCTCTTCTCCTACCCCAGGGGGTAAGGGATCATTGAGTACCACCTCCAACAGTCTGTCCTCAGCCAGATCCGACATAGCTGTCGGCACAGGTGCCGAGGGCTTACAGCCTACCGGAGCTCGATCCAAGGTCATGAATCCGGGTACTACGACCACCGGCCAGAGGGATCTCTGAGGTTGACGCTTCTGTTTCGGATGCAAGACCCAAGCTGTATCCTCTCGTGTCTGAGGCCTCTCTTGGCTCGGGGCCTTTGCGCCCTCCCACCCAGGGCGTGGTGCAAGGCTTCAAAATGGCATAGTGGCACGTGGTGGAACGTGCCAGGCAGGTGGCCATCTTGGATCCAGCTAAAGGCCCACCAGTGCTTGCACCCATCGAATGGGCTTTGCAGGAAGATCCCAGGAATCTTTCCTCTGGAAGTAGCAGCGGATCCTACGGTGCAAGTTTTTGCTTCCCTGAGGGCTACATCTCCCCTTCACAGCCGCACGGCTACACACACCAGGCTCCTCATCGCTTTGACCAGGAGCGGAGGCCCAGCGCCTCGTGCCTAGGGATGAGATGGCTTGTGAAGGACCACTTCTTCGATTGCTTCCAACTCTTCATGCGTTCCCTTGGGCTCCTGAAGGACATTTTGAAGGAGGTCATCCCATAGGTGGCGCCACCTCCTCCTCTGGGTACTCCTCCCATTCCTCCTGTGCTACCGGTCACAGCCCCTCCTCTGATTTAGGCCCCACCGGTAGTTCTGACCCCCCATTTCCTCCTATATCAACAATACCTTCACCTCAACAGCCGTTGGACCTGTCTGCGGCTTCGGACCTGGGGGGAACTCCGCCGGCACCTGTGTACTGTTAGGAAGGCATGGTATCAAGAATAGACAGACACAAGTGATCACAGTTCAAGGTTGTTTATTAAACTGTATAGGTAGGGTGGAAAAACACCTAATCTAAACCTAAGTCTAAGATAGGAGCAAGCTGCGACCATCAATTCAAAATAAGGCAGTCCTAGTGGGGTCTTGTCAAAATAAAAGGGCCTGTACTAAATAAAACTGTTGTCAATCCTTACAATTAAATACCAAAAAGAGTGTGGGATAGGATTCACAAGAAAGAAAGAAGTGTTCACAAATGATAAGTCAGGATGTGGTAGCCGGGGGTCTCCCTTCCCCATGTTTTGAGCACGGGACAAGGTGGGACTCTTGAGCCCAGCACAAGATGACAGTTCCGCTTCAGGTATCAGGGCTCCAAAATAACAAATAAAAAGTTCCTTTCAAATGTACATTGGGTGATGCCTTCACCCCTTGCTCCCCCTCTTCCGGGCACAGACCCTTCGACTGTTTGCCTCCGTCGGGTTAACTATTTTTCTCCTTAGCATTCACAAATCTTAATGTCTTTTTAAACAGTTTCCTGTGGACATCCCTCTGACGGGTTCACTTTTCTCAACACACTGTGCCTCATTACGAGGTTAGAGGTAGCCATGGAGCTATTAGCTCCATGGCTGCCTCCAAAACCCTACCGACTCCGCCCTGGTGAATGGAGCAATTACCGGTCGATTCCAAGGTTGGCGGGACCGGTAATTCCCCATTCCCATTTGAGCCCCCAAAGGGCTCAATGGGAATGGGGAAGGCGCTATTAGCTCCAGAGTACCTTTGCGGGTCACGTCCTTAAAACCTGAAAAAACCAGGCGTTAAGGAAGGACCCGCAAAGGGAACTCATAGTAGGGCGGTAAGGGATTACCGGCACCTGTGCCCTTACCGGTGCCAGTAATCCCTTACCGCCCACCTCGTAATGAGGCCCACTGTTTCTTGGGACTGTAGACCACCCCTCTTTATTGGAATCCCTCAGTCGGGTTTGCTCTTGCCCCTTTACATTTCCTTTTGCTTTCTCTTGATGCAGGATTCACTTCCTTTGCGTTCTCTAATGTTTGTCCGTCAAAGACTTTCGACTGTACAGGGATTTTGCTAGACCCCTGTATGACCACTTTGACCTTTCTTGGCGGCACTCGTACAGCCTTCTGGTATTAGTAGTTTCAATCAACACGGGATCAACCAGAGTCTCTAGAGTGAGCACCCACATGGTCTCTTCCCTTAACAATTTACAGTTCTTTGAACTTTCCTCAATGTGCCAGTTTGCGACTTTCATTTAACACAGTTTGGTCTCTTATCGGTTCTCCCCTCGACTCACCGGCTATGATGAACCGCTTGGATTTCCTTGTATCTGGAGTCAAAGCCGGTACCAAGGTAGCAGGCGTTTCCCTTGATCCTCCTTATCAGCGTAACCACGCTCCATGTACCATTGACATCTGCTGCAACACACTTGATATATTGCTCGCAATCATACGATTCCTTCCACGGAGGTCTCGCGGGTCTGGGTCGGAAAGGGCAAGGTAGCTTCTCTCCTTGTCAGCCTTTCGGTTCTCGACACCTTTCTCCTCCTCTTGAACTGCCATGCCTGGATAGCTGTCTTGTTGTGTAATCTGCCTTGCTCGTATTGTGCTCTTGTGCTCCACCTTTTATCGCTGTGCGGAAGTGAAAGGGCCGTCAGGTGTGTGTGTGTAATCCTGGTCAATTGCCTGACTTTGCCTGACCCTTGTGTCGGGACATGTTAGGTAAACGGCTTTGGTGTTTGTCTGTCTTTCATGATATGCAAAAGTGTTTGTGTCGGACAGATGGGGGGGCGGGTAGAGGTACCAAGCTTCCCATATAGCAGGATGGGGAAAAGGTATTAGAAGAAGGGGGATATGGCGTCTCACCCGCCAGTGTCCCACTTCCACTCCCTGAGGACCCCCCCTCCAGGTGATCCTCCCTTACTGGTCCACTCCCAAGAACAGGATCCAACAGTGATGACCGTGTCCTGGCCACCTGAATGATAGATCCCTGGGGACTTTCAGATTTCTCACAGTACCAGGGCCCAGATTCCCATCGGGGTGTAAAAAAGAGTGGGGGACAATGGTGACGATGATGACGCCCAGGATGATGAACCCTTGACATCTGTTAAGGCCTTTAATGACTGCCTTCAGGGGCTGGCAGACTTTTTGGGGGTCGCTCTTCCTGAGGAAGCCCTTCAGGAGTCGGGAGTGCTAGCAGAAGTCTTGGCAAAGGCACCACAATCTGGTCTGGCATTCCCCTCCAGAAGGTTATCTTGCATTTGGTGCAGAAGGTCTGGGAGAAGCCCAGGGCCAACACCCAGATGAACAAGAAGTTGGCAGGAGGTTTAGACTGACGGATGGGGAGCCAATCCTGCTGGCCTTCCACCTGCAGCCCCATTCCTCTGTGGTGGCTGTGGCCCCATTGTATTATAAACCGTCGTATTCGTCGTCTTCCTCTACGGGAGCTGCCTCAAGTTGTCTCTGCATGTCTCTGCATGGAGGACCTCATGGAGGACCTCATGGAATCTTCGATCGCCCACATTGATACAGCCAGCAGAGGGCTGTGCTTTGGGGTTGAGATGAGAAGGACGACATGGATTCACGCCACAAACTTTTCATCTGATGTGGATATGAAACCTGGATCTGCCCTTTGAGTGCGTGGACCTTTTTCATTCATCCACTGATGACGAATTAACGAAGAAGAAAGCCTCTGGTCAAACCGACAAGTCCTTGGCCATCCTGACAAAACGAGAAATCCTTCCCTCAATCCCAGGGTAGGAGCGAGTTCAAACCCTGTGCCTTCTCCGGCTTCAAGGGGTTCAGAGACTGCAGTGCACAGAGGCCTGATAGGTCGCCCAGCGACAACAGGAGGAAGCAGCAGAGGATATTGCACAGGTTTCTCCTCTGCCCCTCCTTTGCCCCTGCCTCTGACACCAAGAAGCAGTGACGTCAAGGTCAGGGAACAAATCTCACCAGTGGAGGGCCATTTGGTTCTGTTCCACGACACCTGCAAGCGTCTTTTCAGCAACCTGTGGATCCTGTCGGTAGTCTCCACGGGATTCAGTCTTCCTCTTCCTTTGCCTCTACAATCCTCTCCTCCTCTTCGTCAGATTAGGTCCCTAGCTCTTTTCCCGGTGGTCCTTTCACTTGTAGACAGGGGCTTTGGTTACTATTCCAGGATTTCTGCTGTACCCAAGAACAATGAAGCTGTCCTGAGGGTAGTCCTGGACCTGTCCTTTCTAAATCTGTCTTTGCCGCTGGAATGCTTCAAGATGATTACTCCCACTCACATAGCTGAGTCGATGTGTGCAGGGAACTGAATGTGTTCCCTGGACCTCAGCGATACGTATCTGCATGTGCCCATATATATACTGCATCGGAGGTTTCTGCGTTTCACAATTATGTTTTATCACTTCTATTGCAAAGTGCTGCCCTTATCTGGATGACTGGTGGGTGAGGGTGGCGTCTCCCGAATGGGTGGCTCACTTCTGCCAGAGTATGGTGGATACCCTTCATCAGCTGGGTTTCTCCCTCAGCCAGAGAAAATCGCAGTTATGCCCGTCTCAGGAACTGGTCTTCCTAGGGATATGTTGGAACACTACCGTTCAGCAGGTATTTCTCCAGCATTAGATCTTTCATAGATTCACATGGTTGAATATTCCCCATCGTCAGACTGGGAATCCTCAGTAAATTAAATAACAAAAAATAATATCTAAAACTTTCCCTTGGGAAAGAAAAAGGAAAGAAAGCTGCACCCATAGGGCCTTGTACGGCTTCTGCAGCCTTTCACTTGTGGAGTCCCTCCACCTCCTTTTGGTCCTTTTAGGCCCTAACCAATGAGGTGGCAGGGCTTAGGCTCCAACCCAGTCAACCGCCTTCAGAGTTTTCAATGTGTCTTACAGTACAGGAGAATCCTCTTCAGCTCTCTTGAGCTTTTTCAAATTTTTCATAGTTTATCTCTGTTTTTTTACAACCAATTTAAGCTTTTCTACTTCCTTCTTACAAGGGCTTTAGGTTTACTCTCAGAAGTCTGTATTTCTTCCTCATACACCCTAAAACGTTGTGTGTTTGTATCACTCACTTCTCCTCATGGCTGAACAAGGCCAAGCTGTCAAGGAGAACACTTCTCTCATCAAGAATTATTCCAAGTGTGGCAAGAAGGTCATCTTTGTCAGGGACCCCCACAAACTCTGCATCCACTGCCTCTACCCTCATAACATTCAGGCATGCAGTATTTGCCAGGTGTTCACCAAGAAAACCCTGGAGGACAGGCAGAGAAGACTACTTTTACTCCTGGGGAGTAGGAAAATGTCCTCACATGAGGAATCCCGCAAGACTGCACCATCAACCTCCTCCCGACACACTGAGAAGCGAGTTCACAAAAGAGGAGCTTCTTCAGTGGACAGAGCACACTCCCCACCAGCTAAGGACAAGAAAAGGAGTGGGACGTCCTCTAATGAAACTTCCAGAATCTAGGAGGGTATTGTGACGGGAGATCCACAAAAAGGTAAAGACCAAGTTAACCTCATTGTCTAGTAGAACGGCACTGCCGTTGACGGTTAAACCGTTGTCTGCAGCCAAACCGGCGTCCTCGTCGACTAAGTCATCACTGTCGTCAAAGGACTCGTCGATGAAGCATTTGTCCACGAAGGAACTCTTCGAGCAAGCACTAGTCGACGAAGAAAACAACCTTGTCGACAAAGCACTCGTCAGCGGCTAAGCCATCCATGGAGAGTCCGTCGACAAAGCTTTCGTCTACGTGTAGGTCATCGACGGAAAGCCCATCAACTGTAAGCTTGTCGATGCACAAGCAATCGTCTACCAAGCTCCCACCGTCATCAACGGAAGAACCGTAGACATGCCAAATACATGGTTTAACACCCTGTCTATGCAAGGAACTCCTGCGAAGGTCATCAAGGAGCTTTTGCCTCAACCAGATGACGTCTTAAGCATTCATTTGCAGTTGGAAGGCCTAAAAGGTGTTGTTTCTCTCTCACCAATCACTAAAATGAATGAGCTCCCATATATCTTCTTAGAGCAGGAATTCTCAGAAGGGGAGGGACCTTTACCAGTTAATCACAAGGAAAATAGCCCTCATTGGCAACGTACAATAGAGGATGCTGCAGACCCTTTCGACCCAGTGCTGTTACAATTAATGTGCAGGATTATGGAAGAATTCACCAGGAGACAGTGGGCGAGATACTCCACTCAGTCGCTATCTGCAGACAGACAACTGCAAAGCACATCACCTGGGCACCATGATCGGGGCAGGTCCGCTAGGGACTGCGCGCCTCACCACTTACCACGCCTTGTCAGTCCACTTCAAGGGACAGCCACCAAGGGCGCAAACTCCATCAGGTGGCACCCAAAGCGCCGAGGAGGAGACACTGTCCATCGCCCCTGAGATCTTCATCACAAAGAGCAAGATCAGCTCCCTGGATATTGGGAATCACCCGTTCACTTCGAAGAGGCAGAGGGGGAACCTCATGACCCCTTTATGGAGTTCTCCGACTCCAACAGGCAGGAAGATGAGCCTGATGAGGGTGGGCTGGGCTGCCACAGGACTAGCCAGACGCAGACCCAGACGACTGGGAGTCAGTGACCAATGAGAAACAAAATAAATGGGTCTCACCAGGGGTTCATCACCTCCAGACGGTGTGGTATCTTTTCACACAGTCATGGCAAAGTCAGCGGAAATGTTCAAGATTCAGGTCGCTACCGAAGAAAAAGCATCTGTTCTCTATGAACACAAGGACAAGAGGTGCCGCACCATCACTACAATCCCTATTTCGGAAACCATCTGGGATGCAGGTGTAAAGATCCTTGCTACACCGCTCTCCACCCCAGCACTAGTAGCTAGACCGGAGAAAAAGTACAAGGCCCCAGACTCGGCCCCTTTATGTCTCAGAGGCCATCCAACACCGGACTCTGTCATTAGAGTAGCAGCAAGGTAAAGACTGCAAAACCTGGCTTTCCCTCTTACTGCTCCACTGGATAAGGAAGGACGTAAGCTAGAGGCCATTGGCTGCAAGGCCTCAACAGCGGCATCAATTACAGTTAGGGCCAGCAACGCCATGGCCATGATGGGTAGTTTTGACAGAGAGCTATGGCTCTGCATGTCTAAACTGACAAAGCATCTCCCGGAAGAATTCCAACAGGAGGCCAAGTCCGTCATCGCAGACAGCGAGGCAGTCTCGCACCACATGATAGACACGGCGCCAGACCTGGATGAAGGCCACCGTTTCAGACCAGAGGTACAAGCCCAGATCTTGGACATGCCCTTCAATGGTGAAGACGTATTCAGCAAAAAGATTGATGATCACTTAAAGGGAATCAAGACCGACATGGACACAGCTAGAGCGCTTAGCTCTTTGAAGGACAAAGACAAGGACCAACAGCGCCAAATACAAGTCTCATGGAAAATCTTTCCATTGTCAGACATCTTCCTCAAATCCCTACCAGTTCGGGCCAGATACCAACAAGATTACAACAGGTACCAAAATCAGCACGGCAAGAGAGGCTCGGAACAAGGCAGGAGCCAGGCCAAAAAGAATTGAACTTTAACCAATGCTCCTGCTGCACCGAACCCCGGTAAGAGGATGCGTCTCAAGGCACCTCAACCAGCGGAGCAACATAACGTCGGGCAAATGTGTGCTTCAAGTGATACAAGGGGGACACACGATAGAATTTGTACAGAAACCACCACCACCAAAGAAAAACGTGATGTGGCTCCAACAGTTAAAGGTAGAAGCTACCATACTACTATGAAAGGCCGCCATAGAGAGGGTAATCCCTCCTCAGAAGGGAAAGGGTTTCTACTCCCATTTCTTCCTAGTGTGAAAGAAAAATGGCCGGTGGTGCCCGATCCTAGTCCTGCGGGCCCTCAACAAATTTGTTTGTTGACTAAAGTTCAAAATTACTTCCCTACAATTGGTTCTCCCTTGGCTCAAAAAAGACGATTTATTCACCACTCTAGACTTGGAGGACACATTTTTTCACATTCCCATCCATCCAACACACAGAAAATACCTCTGGTTCACAGTCAGCAACCAACACTTCCAGGGGGGCTTTTCATCACAAAATTCAAATGAGTCCGGAGCACCAAGGACAACATTTTAGCAACAAGCTCAGCCCACATTTCCTACAATCACACGAGTGGGAGATCAACAACGAAGATCTCGACAGAATATTCTGCATGTGGGGGAAGCCCAGCGTAGATCTGTTCGCAACTCACGAGAACACCAAATGTGGTCAGTTCACTTCCGGGTACCTGGAAAGACACTCCCTGAGAGACGCATTCTCCGTACCATGGAAGGGAAAATTCCTTTAAGGGTTTCCACTGACATCCTTAATCTTGCGGGTACTGCACAGAATGATCGAGCAGCCTTGCGCTGTGATACTAATAGCCCTGATAATGTGGGCACGCCAGATCTGGTACCCAGTGCTCCTTCAACTAGTGATCAAGAAACTGGCCTATCTCCAACCCCACTCTCACCTCTTATCTCAGCAGAAGGGCCAGCTACTTCACCACAACCCAGCCAGTCTATCCTTCAGGGTTTGGCTCCTCAGCAGTGAAAGTTTCACAACCTCACGCTAGATCCCGAGTGCTGGGATATACTACGGGCTGCAAGGACTCCGTCTACTAGACAAACATATTCCAGAAAGTGGAAACGGTTCAGAACATGGTGTCTACAGACTAACACAGATCCCATCTTGGCATATGCAGAGCAAATACTACCAAACCTCTTACACTTAGCTAAAGAGGGTCTAGCAATATCTTCCATTAAGGTCCATCTCTTGGCTGTGGCTGCTTACATAACCAAATCTCATCAGCGTTCCCTATTGTCTCATCCAGCGGTTAAGACCTTTCTCTGAGGACTCACACGCTCTTTTCCCAGACAAAGGAAAATTGCTCCTCCATGGAGCCTTAACGCAGTACTAGCTGCATTAATGAGAGCACTGTATGAACCCATACACATGTGTGATTTAAAATTCTTACCATGGAAGCAGCTTTCCTTGTAGCCATCGCAGGCTTTATCTGCTGAACCTCCTTTCATCTATTTTTACAGAGATAAGGTCGTTTTATGACCAAACCCCAAAGGTATTCCTAAGATCGTGTCTGAAGCCATTCTGGCAAAAATAATCGTTCTACCTACATTCTTTGGCAACCACAGGACCACTGCTGAACGTACACTACATTCCCTGGATGTGGCAAGAACACTCAAGTTCTACTTAGAATGGACCAAGGAATTCATAACCTAGCGGGACGAACCAAGGGCAAATGATATCCAAACAGTCTGACACGTTGGGTATCCAGTTGCATCGCGCACTGTCATGAGCTCAGAAACAACCCATTGCCGGCCACGCCCACAGCGCACTCAACCAGAGCGAGGGTGATTTCGACAGCTTTTCAAGCAGGAGTGTCCTTAAAGGACATCTGCAGGGCAGCCACATGGAGCCACATGGAGCACTCTCCACACCTTGATCCGGCACTACTGCTTGGAAGAAGACAGCAAAAATGAATATGCGGTTGGACAAGCAGTGCTCCAGCACTCATTTGCTTAAGGTGTTCCTTTTGTTGGTTATTGATTGACTGTTCCCACCGTCCAATAACATGTGTTACTGGTAGCCTCATTTTGCATGCTATAAGTATTATTACATTATATATATATATATCACTACAAAAAAAACTGTGTTGAGGGGACGTTATGGTTAAGTTGCACTAACAAAAACCTGTACACTTCTAAAAAAAATGCTTTCCACCTCCCCTTTATGCTTCAAATTAAAACTGAAAAAACCCTGAAATTTGACAGTTATGGTAAACTAAGCCCCCAAACCTGCCACCACCCCTGTGCGCTCCTAACACTAACACCCAGACCATGAAAGATGTCATCTCAATTGTCAATGATGACATCAATGACGACATCACTTGTTTAGCCCCTTTCTTTTTGTTCCCAGCCATACATATATATGTACATTCAGTAAAAAAATGTCACTAAAGGAATGTTATACTTCACAGTGAAACCAAAAACCACTGCACATTTCCCCATTATGGTAAACTAAGCAACCATAACTCGCACCATCTACGTGCATTGCTAAGACTAACACCCAGGACATCAAAGATGACATCACAAATATCATTGAAGTGAAGTGTACAGGTTTTTGTTAGGGCAACTTAACCATAACGTCCCCTCAACAAAGTACGTTTTTTTGTAGTGAATTGTACAGGTTTTTGGAAGGTGGAACTTAAGCATGACAGTGTGTCAATGAAGGTGTTGTGTGGAATATACACTGTGATGTTGTGATTTTGGGAGATATGTAGTATAATCTACGTACTTGACATACATTTAACATAGAACCCCCTCCCTATTGATATTGGAAAGGGACGGACTGAGCGCCTGTTTGCGCACAGAGGCGGACAGGATCAACATTACCCAAAGAGGCGGGGGGTATCTGAAAATGTACTAATGTCTTACACAAAAAGTGTGCAACGTAGAAGAAGGACATAAAGATATTATAAGTAGTAATAAGTAAATATGGAAACCTGAAGATGGGAAACGAAAATGACACATTTAATAACCATGTAGAATTAAGTGGATGGGACCATAAAAAAAGGATACCTCCAGCGTAATCACTTCACAGAAACTCGGCAGCCTGGAACGACAGTGGACGGACGTAGTAGGACGAAGGGGGATTACAGCAAAAGAGTGAGTGCAGGTCATATTTTTATATGGGTGAGTTTTTTTTTGGTATGTGGTGCAGAAATAATAATTTCTTTCTGTTGTTTTGACTCAGAAATGGCTAGTACTTTGGAGTGGCTGGAGGAGTATTTCCCGCATGGGGAAATGTGTGAAGACAGCGACAATAATGGTACACATAGCTCTGCATATGCAAAATAATGACCAGTATTTTATAGGCATTTAACTTATGTATTTAGTTTTCAACAGACCAGGAAAGAAAAGAAGAAAGGGCAACAAACGAGACAGAAGAAGACAGGATAAAAAGGATAGAGCAGAAAATGGACATATTGAACGAGAATTTTTAAAGTTTACGGGAGTTTGTGGAGGACTGTGAGAGAGGAAAAGTTTGTTACCATTGCCCCACCTGCGCCTGTCCTGCTTCTTCATTCCCTAGTGACCCATCCCCAAACCTTCAAGAGGAAACTAGTCGTTTTGACGAAATATCCATCCCTTCTTCCCCTCACAAATCTTCTCCTCATAACCAGCCTGTGTTGAATCCTAATTCCACCATATTTGTTTCAGTGTCCGCTTCCCCCGCTATTTCTTTAGAATTATGTGTGTGTGTGTGTTTTGAATGTTTTTGTTCAGTAGTTGTAGAGAAAGAGTTTGTGTACATTTTATTTTTTAAAAAGACATAAAATGTTCGCGAACAGAGCACCTGTCCGCAAGGAATGGAATGTGGGTGCTGTAAAGGCAGTACACCTACCCTTACTAATGTCAATTAAGACGGATTTGTTCTTTGACTGCACCATCTGTTGAAATTGTGCGTACATAAACAGAAAGGGGTGTCCAAAGGATATTATACCTCGCCGTACCGTTTGGAAACGAGATGATACATGTTCGTAGAACACACCAGATATCCGGAATGGGTGTACATGAGCAAAATGGGAGTGTGTGAAGGACAGTATACCTGTCCGTATCGGTTGCAGCCAAAATGGTGCCGTCCGTAGAACAGGCGCGGTGGCTGTCAAGTTCGTAGGCAAACAAAATGGAGTTGTCCTAAGGACACTGGAACTGTCCGTACAGTGAACATAGCATGCATGCACATGTGCAGTACAAACGTAAGAATGCCGAATATCGCGCCTGTCCCTAACTGTCTGTCTCACTTGTGTCGCACTTTGAATTACTTTGAGAACCCGAACACTGTCCGTAGGAAAATTGCCCGCATGCGCACATTTGATACTCTGCATTTGCTGTCCAGGGGGCTTCCATTACTGGCGCGGATGTGTTGAGGACGTCATCATGTGACAGAACCCACGCTGAGCGTGTGGACTAATTTGCGCGGTTGGTGTGCTTCCGCAACAGGACAAAAGAACTTGTAGACACAAGGCAAAGTATTGTAGAATGTAAAAATGTAATTTCACATATACAAAACAATAGCTGACCTCAGGACTTGCTGTGTAAAATTTTTGTACTGCTTTGCAGGGCTGAAGATGGTCACGAGGCACACCCCTCCACCCCTACAAATGGACACACCCTCGAGCACATCTTCATTGTCCTTCTAGCTTTAGCAGATTGAGGTGTACTGCCTTTACTGTTGTAGTGACCAAAAGGAAACTAATCGTTATGGCTTCCATGGCTGCTGTTGGGTCATTAGCCTCTGCACCACCCCCAAACCCACCACCACCACCTCCCCAAGGGCCTGCAGAGAGATATATGGGTGAGGATGTAGAGAGCGAGGAAGAAGAGGGGGAAGAGAATGAAGTGGAGGAACTCCGCACTAGGAGCACTCGCTGGGAGTCGTGGGTGTGGCGGTTGTTTTCCGTTTATGGGAACGTACCAAAAGCATGTGCAAACTTGGTGACATGTAACCAGTGCGAGGTGGTGCTGAGTCACGGGAGATTTGGTGCGTACAGTTTTGGTACGACAACCATGAAGCCACACCTCACTTCGTTCCACACTGCGGACATTCGCAAGGTGGTGCCATGTGAAGAGCGTAGTCGATTGTGTTCCTCCACAGCATCCTCCGTGTTCGATCCTCCCACCACAAGAGACACTCCTGTGGGGGAGCACCTCCCTCCAGCTGCCTCACAAGCCATTCGCAATGCTGTTGACCCTTAACTTTCAAAGGTGACAGCGATGCACGTATTGTGACACAGTACTCTGCAGGGGGGAGAGTTTTCAAAGTGCTTTTGAGGCTGCAGTTACAGAGCACCAGAAGAACTGCTCCTTACCTAAATAAAACTCACCCTATATCTTTCTCTGTTCACTTGCCCTTTCTTTTCCCTGTGGCTGGTGTCCCTTCCTTACCCTCCTTTGGCCTCTTCTCCTAGTGTGCCGTGTGCTGTTAAGCAATAAACGTAAAAACAACAAAAATTACAGAAAAGGCTCTTTTCAGAGCCTACTTTCTCAGTATAACAATAGAACTATGAAGTGACGGTCGTAGACCCACGCAGAGTTCTGAAAAAGTTTGCGGACAGTCGTAAGGGAAAAAAGGGCGGGTGCAAGCAGAGCGAACACAATGAAGTGTACGCTGGGAGTAAGTGGCGGCTCTAAAAAGAGCCTTTCGGTGGTGTGTTGTGTGGGTCAAAAACTGAGGATTGGTGAAAACGTATTGTCAGATAGGTTAGTGTGATTGCAAAAGAGGTCACAGTGCATTTTGTACATTGCGAAGAAAAATCTGATTGCCAGCATATATGAGGTGGACTCCATTTCTGCGGAAAATGAAAGTTCTGCGAAACAAAATGTTTTCATTGTGGAAAGAGGACATGCCAACATCTCTTAAAAAGGCACACACAGCCTCATTCACATTGCGTCTCGCTTTCTCCATTTGTGGACCAAACGCAGAAGAACGCAGCCATATTTGTGCAATACAGGGGAAAAGTATTTGACAATTTGGAAACATGTCCATGAGCTTTGCGAGTCCTTCCTTCATTGCAAATTGCAAAGAAATTCCAGATACATGGCCTAAACTGTTTCCTCCGCAATGAATGATCAGTATATCTGGAGGACGCTCTGTCTGTAACTTCCACATGAGGAAATCCGAGATTTGCAGATAAACTGGAGCTTTCTGCATGCACCTTCAACCAATGTATCCATGAGTCTCCCAAAATCCAGATAATCTGTTTTCGAGCATGGAAAGCCATGGCTGTCTGGTCTCCTGTGAGGTAGAAGACGGTCTTACTAAAGTACGTCGGTCAGAACACACCTACTGAACTTAATGGACCAATCCCTAGCTCTACTCATTCTCATTTGCATGCGTCTCCACAACTGAATCCTGTTAGGCAGAATCCAGGGCAGTTCCCTTAGGGAGCACTCCCCCAGATTAGGACTACAGGTGAGAGCAATAAATCCCCTTTCGTATCAGTCTATACCACAAAGATTTAGTTGGTAGCTGTGGCTGAGCAGTCAGACTTATCTCAAGAGGGAGATGAGCAGTATTCAGGGTTGACACAATAGGTAGTACAGTACTATGGAGCAAGGAAACACTGACCAAAGCTTTGTATTAAAAAGAGAATATATATTTATTTTATACACTTCTAAGTCAACACATAGGTCACAGTTAATAAAGTAAGTTAAGTTTAGTCAAAAGAAAAGCATATACAACTCCCTATTCAATTGTAGACACGTTTGCAGTAGAGTGAAAACTGAGCAAAACGGCACAGTGAAAACCAACTACAAATGGCACTCCAACAATTCAATGAAAGGGAGGAAAAGTACAAGTTAAACCGAAATATCTTCAGACACCCCTAGCAACACTTCCCTGAAGTTTTGTGAACAAGTAATGCACAGTAACACTTTAGCAGAAAGATAAGTGAATGAAAACTGAGCAAAATGGCACTCCACAAGTTAAAACAGAAGGAAGGAAGAGGGGTTTAGAAGATTTAGGTGCATCAACACATTTCTCATTGAAAACTAATCTAGTGAGAGCAGATCTTAACAAATCAGCCAGAGTCAATAGGCCTGAGCCAGAGTCAGTGGTACAGGACCAAGAGCTTAGGAGCAAAAATGTTCTTGTAGCTGCAGTCAAGTCTTTAGTAGAAAGATATTGAAGAGGTAGATGCAAGGGCGAAAGACAATGTTAAGAGAGAGGGCGGCCGACCCTACAAGTAGTTAAAGGATTTAAAACACCTTTAGGGCTACCATGGAGAAAGGGCAGCCTGGCTGAACGATGTACCTTAAACGTGAAGAAGTGGCTCCTGCGGTGGCGGTTGTTCCTGGTAGTTCCTGCAGGTCGAGGGATCCCACAGAGGAAGAGAGGCTCTCGTCATGGAGGAAGGTTCAAGTCGCTGCAGTACCCAGGGATGAAACCAGCCGCGGTGCTGCCAAACGAAGTTTAAAAGGTACGCTCCTTTTAATCGCGGTCCAGGTCGATAGCTGCCTGGCTATCCGGTCTCCAAGTGCTGGGCACTGTCGATTCGACCAAGGCAGGTCCGAGATATGCGATAGGTGAACTGGTTGACCCCATCAGCTCAATGGAAGGAGGCTCTTTCGCTGAAGATCTCCTCTTGTCGTGTTGAAGAAAAGTGGTGAGACAATCCGGCAGGGCTTCACCTGCCGGATCGTTTCACCCTGGTGGTGTAGATGCTGAAGAAGTCTCTGGCTTCTCTTCCCTTCGGTTCCGTAGTTCCAGTGGCAACGTCTTGCTCTTCCAGTCCTCAGGACCCTGCTTTTATGCAGAAAGAGACCCATTCATACAGCCTAGCTGTCACTCACACAGTGGAGTGGTCATCTTGGCGGGAGATCCTCCAGCCTATCAGGTTAGAGTGCGACCTAAGTTGCTGTGGCAACTCTGTCCGGGGGTTCTACTCCCCCTCCCAAACAACAGACCGACTCCAGACTCAGTGGCGCCGAAAGGAGGGCTTCTTGGCAGAAGCCCGCCAAAAGGACGAACAAAGGATCCCGACCTGGGTTAGGAAAATGGAGTAAGACTTGAGAAAGAAGTTTTATCAAAGTTCTGGCAAATAAAACCTACCGGAGTAAAGTTAATAATAAAATAAACCATCGGTATGTTAGAGGCTGTCAGTAAAAGTGGTAGCCTCGAACAATGGGAAAATCCCATAGGAAAATATTTGCGGTTGAATATAAAAGGTAGTAACCACTGCCACCAGCCAGAAACTTTGTAGAGGGGGACTTTAAGGTACCCTCTCGAAAACGAACATTGGGGAAAAACTATTAACCCCTTCCAGTACTTCCATATTAAGATGGGGTGTACTGGGTAAGTTCATAAAAATCTACGAGTAAAGTCAATGGGGACTTTACATGCCCTAGGAGAAAGTAGTCAGTCCCAGGGTATGGAGACTATGTTTGGGGGTCGCTATGACACCCCTGTGTCACTGCACAGAGGGTGCTGTTTAACACATGTGCATAAAGATGGTTCCTATGGGTGAGAGAAAAGATCCCATAGGCATTAAACACACAAATAGCCTAGAACACACGTAGCAAAATTGCCTAAGAGTGGGAAAAAGAGTCTCACTCTTAGCAGGTAAAAAGAAACAAACCCTTCAAATCCAGCAAAGCTGCTGGGGAACTCTATAGGTAAGGGAAATTAGCCATGAAATGAGAATTCTCCCTAACAAATCTCTGTTGGTGATATGTGCTGGCTTCAAACTACCGCCGTGTTCGTGGACATGTACAGGATCAGAGCATGACGACGGTACATTCAAGTACTATGCCCCTTTTTCCATTTAAGGTAGGCTCTGAAAAGAGCCATTTTTTTATTTTTGGCCAGATACCGTACAGACATCTGGTATTTTATTTATTTTTTTGTCCTTGCTTTACTCCTGCAAACATTACAGAACCTTCACTAAAGCAAGCATTACGTTCCAAAAGAAAATCGCATTTCCCCAAGAAGACAGCGCAACACCATCTCCTTCAAAGTAATCTGCATTGCTGCGAGCAATGTTATCGTGGCTGCAAAAAAACAAAGCAGCTCGTAGCATGAATGCATGCATGCCGCGATTGATGATACACCTCCCGATACTTTGATCTGGGCAGAAAACAGAATTGTTGTTCCATTGTACTCTAGGGAGTAAAGCAGAAAAAATTACTTTCGTTGTTGGGAAGATTGACATGAGTGCTTCAACCAACTGTGCCAAATTTGCCAACAAAGTACGTGAACTCACGTATCCCAAATGGCAAGCACCGTAGTGCAAAATTACCACAAGGAGTGGTAATTGTACGCATGTCTCTAAAAACTTGCAGAATTGCTGCAGCATTCGCATCAGTGTCAGCGCTCCACACCACCTCCACTCCTCTCACATCGAAATGGTGTGCCACATGCCTACTCTCGGCATAGTGTTGTAAGCCATGCACAAACATGTCTCCAAGCACCAAAACCCTGACCCACTCCACCTCTGCCATCTTCAGTGTGTGCACTGTCTTTCGACACAAAAGAGTAATGTGAACATCTGATTGGCTGATGCCTACAGTTGCCTTTCCATGCAGGATTTGCTGTAGAAACCAGTATGTGACACGCCCTACCTGCGGACAAGCGTTGCCTAAGTGCGGCACGTAACTCTTACCCAGTCCTTCCACCCGTTCTACAGTGGTACCAAAGCGAGTCCCTCATTGGACACAACTAAGCATTCACACAACCATCCACCAATCACATTGAACATCGCTAATTCTAACTCCATCATCAACATTGCGCACTTCAAAATTACTGTCAATGATTCTGAGTGGAATTCGCAAAATCATTGCAAAGCACCTACTTCACAAGCTACTGTGCAAGTATTGCGAATTTCTACGTACAGCTCCATGCATGCGCACATGCATGCGTATAGAGTACAAGTATGTATATTTTAATAAGAGAACATGTGGACCCCTTATGATTTAATTTAGATAAAATAATGCTGCTAAATGTGCATAGGGAATACATAACAACGTTCCCCCTTTTAAGTGCAAGATGTCTGATTTGTCATTCACAAACCGCACGACTGCTTACTGTCTTCCGCATAACCTGTACTTACGTTGCAAGCATGCCTATTTAGGGCGGAACTCAATTTTGTATGTGAAAATGTCGGAGTTGTGTACTCTGTACATGTATGGCCTACAGTAATGCTACTTGCAATGTGATCGTATGAGAATAGTAAGTGCTCCCGATTGCGGTCGTGACATTTCCTTCTGAGGGTCTCCCGATTGCTCTGCATCGTGCTTTTGATTTACAAGTAGAAAATGTTTCCCCATCTAGTACTATGCCCTATCGCTTACAAACCTCTCTCCTATGCATAGTACACCTTGTAAACAACAAGGCATTCCCATACCCTTAACATTTTTAGCTACTTTGAAGGACTTTCAAGTACCATATTGCACGTACCATGCAAAGACTGCACAGTGAAGTGAAATGTACACGTGCACTGGGTTGAAATATGAAAGGTGAATGCTCTGACGAAAGAAGCACAATTAATGTATGCAGTATCATCACTGCGGCAAACACACAAAGTAATTGATTTTGTTTTTTTGAATCGCAGTGAAGACTACTCTCCTGAGAAACAACAGCATCTACACTGCAGATGACATATCCGAAGAAACCTGGTCCTCTTGCAAAAAAAAGTAAGTACAGTACAACTTTTATATTGTAACTACTCCTCAAAGAGGCTGTGTGGGTTATTTGTTTATTTTGGGCACCAAAGCAAGCGTTGATTTCTACCATTCTACCTACAAATATCCATTTATTTTATTTTTTTTATTTTTTTTATTTGTTATAGCTGGTAAACCAACTTTTCAAATTTTTATACACATTATCATTTAGCATACTTAAACATCTTATACTTTACAACAAATATTTACACCCCATTATAGGCAAATATGAAACAAGTAAACATAATAAAACCACATAAAACAAAATAAACAGAATGTTACAAAGTGAAAGCGAAAGCCCTCCTTGAAATTACTTAGAACTGACAATCACCATTCACTTTGAATTAATTTATGCAGAATTCGAGCCGGGGAAAATTATATTAAGAAATTGCACAATTGCAAGTTGTATAGTCATTCTTGGATTAGAAAACAGACAATTCCATATTTGCACAGAACTGGTGCCACTCTGAACCGACAACTTTCCCCCGAAGCATTTCACTCCGATGTCATGTAGTGTGGAGCATTCAATGATGAGATGTTGTAATGTTTCACATTGTCCATTAACTTTACAGTGACGACAGAAATTCTGATCCTTCGATATTACCTTTCTTCTAGACAGGATCTCATTTGTCTCATATTGATTGAATCTGAATCTTAGATATTTCTATTGGCATGCATGTGACGGGAATTTCAGCAGATACTCTGCTATTACCCCATACCTTTTGATGCCAAAAGCTTCGAGGTTAAAGTCTTTAAGTTTTGTGCAAAGTTCCATGTTGAAAATCCAGTTTGCTTGATAAATTTTATTTTTGGCATGATCCGGATTAGTCAACAGAAGCTCAATCGTTACTGAGGCATCAGTAGCCGCATTGAGCGTGTGACTTCTCCACTTCCTTGACATACCAACTTTTACAGTTAATAGATTTTGGGCTAGTACATTTAGAAAGTTAGGCCTCCCTAAACCATCCAGCATTTTCCGTAGAAGCGCACACTGCTTCCATAATACATGGGCATATAAGGAGACCAAACCCAGTTCATATCGCAGCATGGCCAGTGGTATATCTGTGGAGAGTGATAGAACTTTTTTCCAAAATCTAGCTTCTAAGCTATCCCACAATTTGCGGTTTTGTGGTACCAAAGCCTCGACACCATATAGCAGAATTGGAATTACTTTGGCCTTATAAAAGAGCACAATGTGTTTCACGGTGAACTTCCCATATCTTCTTAACATGATTTTAGATTGTGAAATCAAAGAACTAAGTTTAACCCTAATTTCAGCTGTCATGGTACTTAGGGTTTTCTTGTGCTGAATGTATACTCCGAGATACTTATATCTGGCAACTTTAGTTAGTAGACAATTTTGGAGGGACCACTCCAGATGATATTTTTTTGTAAAATTATTATTACACACTAAAATTTGGGATTTGGCTGTGTTGATCACAAGGTTATTTGATGTTGCATGTGAACCTAATTGGTTTAGCATGTTTTGTAGGCCTATGGGAGTGCGGGATAGCAGTACCAAATCATCTGCGTATAGTAAGTAGGCAACCTTTTGAGATCCTATACGAGGTGCATCAGCTACGCAGTTCATTAGTGCAGGGCCTAGATCAAAAATGAAGAAGTTAAATAAAAATGAGGCAAGAGCACAACCCTGCTTCACTCCTCTATATGTTTGGATAGCTGGTGATAATCTTCCGCCCATATTTAGTTTAACTCGCATAGAGGTAATCCATTTATTGAACAAAGATTAACAGGCAGAATGGCTGACAAATCCCTGTGTGTTTGGTACTCAAATAACATACGTAATCCTTAGAAGGTCATATTGTGAAAAGAAGTTGCTGTAGCAAGTTTATGGCATTTCGGTTATTAATAATGGTTCTCGTCACAAGTAGCCCACTTTGTACTGTCATCTGAAGCACATTGTAGTAGTATACAAACAGTAAAGTAGCCTTACCAAATCATTGCAAGCGTTCAATGCACGTTGACACACCATGCAAATTGACTAGGGGGGTCCTGGGAGTCTCTCTGCCAGACATTAGTCCTGGTTACGAGAGACTTACCCAGTGTCTTTAGCTCACTATCTTTCACAGACAAGAAATATCCCAAACATATCAGTCTTTGTCCTGCCCTGGGGCAGTCCAGCACCGAAATGCTAGGCAATTCTCCTCTGAACAAGAGTACCAACAGCATCCCCAGACACGTGTTTCGGTCTGGTTGGACCTCATCAGTAGGGAGGAGCTGTGCCTCTCTAAGAATAGTGAGCAAGGGGTCCACGTCTGGATTCCCCTAGTAACTTAGGGTGAGACCCAAAGTTACTTGAATATGCAAATTGACAAGGGGGGTCCTGGGAGTCTCTCTGCCAGACATTAGTCCTGGTTACGAGAGACTTACCCAGTGTCTTTAGCTCACTATCTTTCACAGAGAAGAAATATCCCAAACATATCAGTCTTTGTCCTGCCCTGGGGCAGTCCAGCACCGAAATGCTAGGCAATTCTCCTCTGAACAAGAGTACCAACAGCATCCCCAGACACGTGTTTCGGTCTGATTGGACCTCATCAGTAGGGAGGAGCTGTGCCTCTCTAAGAATAGTGAGCAAGGGGTCCACGTCTGGATTCCCCTAGTAACTTAGGGTGAGACCCAAAGTTACTTGAATATGCCAATTGACAAGGGGGGGTCCTGGGAGTCTCTCTGCCAGACATTAGTCCTGGTTACGAGAGACTTACCCAGTGTCTTTAGCTCACTATCTTTCACAGAGAAGAAATATCCCAAACATATCAGTCTTTGTCCTGCCCTGGGGCAGTCCAGCACCGAAATGCTAGGCAATTCTCCCCTGAACAAGAGTACCAACAGCATCCCCAGACACGTGTTTCGGTCTGGTTGAACCTCATCAGTAGGAAGGCGCTGTGCCTCTCTAAGAATAGTGAGCAAGGGATCCACGTCTGGATTCTCCTAGTAACTTAGGGTGAGACCCAAAGTTACTTGAATATGCAAATTTACAAGGGGGGTCCTGGTAGTCTCTCTGCCAGACATTAGTCCTGGTTACGAGAGACTTACCCAGTGTCTTTAGCTCACTATCTTTCACAGAGAAGAAATATCCCAAACATATCAGTCTTTGTCCTGCCCTGGGGCAGTCCAGCACCGAAATGCTAGGCAATTCTCCTCTGAACAAGAGTACCAACAGCATCCCCAGACACGTGTTTCGGTCTGATTGGACCTCATCAGTAGGGAGGAGCTGTGCCTCTCTAAGAATAGTGAGCAAGGGGTCCACGTCTGGATTCCCCTAGTAACTTCGGGTGAGACCCAAAGTTATTTGAATATGCCAATTGACAAGGGGGGGTCCTGGGAGTCTCTCTGCCAGACATTAGTCCTGGTTACGAGAGACTTACCCAGTGTCTTTAGCTCACTATCTTTCACAGAGAAGAAATATCCCAAACATATCAGTCTTTGTCCTGCCCTGGGGCAGTCCAGCACCAAAATGCTAGGCAATTCTCCCCTGAACAAGAGTACCAACAGCATCCCCAGACACGTGTTTCGGTCTGGTTGGACCTCTTCAGTAGGAAGGCGCTGTGCCTCTCTAAGAATAGTGAGCAAGGGATCCACGTCTGGATTCCCCTAGTAACTTAGGGTGAGACCCAAAGTTACTTGAATATGCAAATTGACAAGGGGGGTCCTGGGAGTCTCTCTGCCAGACATTAGTCCTGGTTACGAGAGACTTACCCAGTGTCTTTAGCTCACTATCTTTCACAGAGAAAAAATATCCCAAACATATCAGTCTTTGTCCTGCCCTGGGGCAGTCCAGCAACGAAATGCTAGGCAATTCTCCTCTGAACAAGAGTACCAACAGCATCCCCAGACACGTGTTTCGGTCTGGTTGGACCTCATCAGTAGGGAGGAGCTGTGCCTCTCTAAGAATAGTGAGCAAGGGGTCCACGTCTGGATTCCCCTAGTAACTTAGGGTGAGACCTAAAGTTACTTGAATATGCAAATTGACAAGGGGGGGTCCTGGGAGTCTCTCTGCCAGACATTAGTCCTGGTTACGAGAGACTTACCCAGTGTCTTTAACTCACTATCTTTCACAGAGAAGAAATATCCCAAACATATCAGTCTTTGTCTGAACAAAAATAATTTCTTACATGTTTGTGGTGGTGAATGAAGTCACACAACAACCACAGAGCCATATTTTAATGAAGAGGCATACAAACAAAATCAAACAAACACAATTGCCATCCATAACAGTGGACGAGGGTATGAGAAAATCAATACTACCATCATGGAACAAGAAACACTGCTTAAAAAAGAATCCCCTGAAAACTCAGAATTAACTCTCGATTCAGCAGAACCACACCGTCCAGTATACAAATGGCTGTGCACATCAATGTGTGCCATTCCAAACAAAGCTTTCAAATCTTTACATCATTTCCTCAATCAATATGTAAAAGGTAAAGACAAAAGTAAAATGAAAGTGCAGCAAAATATGGATATTTGTCCAGTGCGGAAATACACAGGTCTAAAAGGACATTCATTAGCCTGCATTTCTGGGCCTATTTGCAAATGCACCTTCCATGATATCAAAAGGATAGCAATGCATCATTCCAATGTAAGAAATCTAGTGTATAAAATATACTATGCAAAAAGTCCAGCTTCAGAATTAGGCAATTTAAATACCACTCTTCTGCATGGTACACCCAAATACTTACAAGAAGAAATTGACCGTATTCACAGAAAGTATTTTGGAAGTGAGAGCTACTTACAAAATGCACCAGCTTTAGAACATAGTAGCACCAATTCTGCACATAGCAACCTTCTAATACACACATACAGAAAAGAAATAGTAAAATTTAAAAGGTCATCAGCGGAAGTTCCAAACCATGTGTGTGTGTGTTGCCGCAGAACGTTTTACAAAAGGAACACAAAAAATGTGGACATAGCATACAAAATAGAAGACAATGAAGACTCTAAGTGGTTTGAATTAGCTCTCTACCTTTTGGCAGCAAACAAATATGAACTAACTCAGTTACAGTTACTGTACTACAAAATTAGACAACAACCACACTCCTTCACGTGCTATTACAAATAATTTAGAATTGTTTCCATTACCAAAAATATTGCAACAGCTCAATTTGTATGAGAGCATAATAATTCAAACAGTTCACCCATTTCAAGCAATTATACGCCTTCATCCAAAAACAGCAAAATTACCTTCCTCTGAATTGGTGAAAGGCATTCGTGGGAAAAAAGTAGTTTATTTACCATTAGATCTAACGGAAAATGTACACACTCTAGGAGTGGAGTGTTCAAAAGAGCATTCTTTAATAGTCTTGGTAAATGGAGTACCAACAAAGGACAAAAAAATTGCCAACAATTAGTGGACTTACACAAAGTTAGACAAGCATTGCAATATTTAAAAGACAATAATGAGTACTACAAGGAAATAAATAGTGATGAAAGCTTAAGGGAAACAACTGAAATTATTCAAGAGCCATCAGAAACTGGACAATTCAAACTTCTGGATCCTGCTACAGTATCCACTCTTTCGGACCATTACACAATCCATCCATTGCATTCCAATGAAAGCATAGATGATGCACTAGAAACTTACCAAATGCGACAAACCAAAGAGTCACCAATGAGTATATGGGAAAAAAAGTATAGAAGCACATGCTTTTTCACTGCTATTTCCTACTTGCAAAGGTGGAAGATACGATGATAGACCCACTCAGATTGGAGCATCAGAATACCGCTCATTACGAATGTATTCGCAAGATCCCAGATTTAGACAAAATGTGGAATACATATTCCACCTACTCTATGAAAGTGAACTAGCAACACTATGTTACAGAGTTGCACACATTCTTAAATCTGGAACCCACTTTCAAAATATGTCAGCTACGCAGTTAATACAAAAAGTACAGGACAAAGATGAGGTTTTACAATCAAGTATAACAAATTTGTTTGCAAACATGCGTGGTACAAAGGAATACTGGTTCCGATGGCACAGAGACGTGGTTGTATGATCAGAAACCTGGGGCCACCGACTTGGTTTGTAACGCTAAGTTGTGCAGAATATGCATGGGAAGATTTACATGTGTTCCTACACATAGCAAACAGCAACAAAAACAACATAGGTATATTAACACCTGGAGAACTTTGCTCTCTAGCTCCAGTGAATGTGTCAAGAAATGTCCATCATTGTTTCATTGCCATGCTACACTTTATTTGCAATTAAACTGTTCCTCCCCTTGGAGAAGTGCGACACTTATTTTGGAGAAAAGAATATCAACCGAGAGGAGCACCACATATTCACATGCTGTTATGGATCAAAGGTGCACCGAAATTTGGTCACAACAGTGATAGCACTGTTTTGTACTTTATCCAAAAATATGTCACTTGTGAAATCCCTTCACAACAGACACATAGGGCCTCATCACGAGTTGGGTGGTATTCCTGGCTGTAATACCGCAGACTGTAATAGCCCTAGCACCGACCGGCCCTGTGGTATTACCACCGGATCACGGGTTGGGCCTTAACGGTAAATCCCCATTCCTGATTGGGTCCATTGGATCCAATGGGGAATTTTCAGGGCTAATACTGCGGGCTAATACAGCCGGCTGTAATACCGCCGAATACAGGGATTTTCACCTCCAGAAAAAAGCTGGAGGTAAAACAGCCGATTTAGCGCCCAACTCGTGATAGGGCCAGCCCTTAAATGCGGCCGTAGTACCGTTACCACCACATTTAAGGCCTACAGCCCAACTCGTGATGAGGCCCATAGTGAGCTGCATAGGCAGATTTTACAATTTCAAAGATACAAATGTGGCAAATATTGTCACCGCAAATACAAAAACAAAGGTAAATACTACACCAAATGCCGCTTTGGTTTACCTAGACCATTAGTGCAGGGCCTAGATCAAAAATGAAGAAGTTAAATAAAAATGAGGCAAGAGCACAACCCTGCTTCACTCCTCTATATGTTTGGATAGCTGGTGATAATCTTCCGCCCATATTTAGTTTAACTCGCATAGAGGTAATCCATTTATTGAACAAAGATTAACAGGCAGAATGGCTGACAAATCCCTGTGTGTTTGGTACTCAAATAACATACGTAATCCTTAGAAGGTCATATTGTGAAAAGAAGTTGCTGTAGCAAGTTTATGGCATTTCGGTTATTAATAATGGTTCTCGTCACAAGTAGCCCACTTTGTACTGTCATCTGAAGCACATTGTAGTAGTATACAAACAGTAAAGTAGCCTTACCAAATCATTGCAAGCGTTCAATGCACGTTGACACACCATGCAAATTGACAAGGGGGGTCCTGGGAGTCTCTCTGCCAGACATTAGTCCTGGTTACGAGAGACTTACCCAGTGTCTTTAGCTCACTATCTTTCACAGACAAGAAATATCCCAAACATATCAGTCTTTGTCCTGCCCTGGGGCAGTCCAGCACCGAAATGCTAGGCAATTCTCCTCTGAACAAGAGTACCAACAGCATCCCCAGACACGTGTTTCGGTCTGGTTGGACCTCATCAGTAGGGAGGAGCTGTGCCTCTCTAAGAATAGTGAGCAAGGGGTCCACGTCTGGATTCCCCTAGTAACTTAGGGTGAGACCCAAAGTTACTTGAATATGCAAATTGACAAGGGGGTCCTAGGAGTCTCTCTGCCAGACATTAGTCCTGGTTACGAGAGACTTACCCACTGTCTTTAGCTCACTATCTTTCACAGAGAAGAAATATCCCAAACATATCAGTCTTTGTCCTGCCCTGGGGCAGTCCAGCACCGAAATGCTAGGCAATTCTCCCCTGAACAAGAGTACCAACAGCATCCCCAGACACGTGTTTCGGTCTGGTTGGACCTCATCAGTAGGAAGGCGCTGTGCCTCTCTAAGAATAGTGAGCAAGGGATCCACGTCTGGATTCCTCTAGTAACTTAGGGTGAGACCCAAAGTTACTTGAATATGCAAATTGACAAGGGGGGTCCTGGGAGTCTCTCTGCCAGACATTAGTCCTGGTTACGAGAGACTTACCCAGTGTCTTTAGCTCACTATCTTTCACAGAGAAGAAATATCCCAAACATATCAGTCTTTGTCCTGCCCTGGGGCAGTCCAGCACCGAAATGCTAGGCAATTCTCCTCTGAACAAGAGTACCAACAGCATCCCCAGACACGTGTTTCGGTCTGGTTGGACCTCATCAGTAGGGAGGAACTGTGCCTCTCTAAGAATAGTGAGCAAGGGGTCCACGTCTGGATTCCCCTAGTAACTTAGGGTGAGACCCAAAGTTACTTGAATATGCAAATTGACAAGGGGGGGTCCTGGGAGTCTCTCTGCCAGACATTAGTCCTGGTTACGAGAGACTTACCAAGTGTCTTTAACTCACTATCTTTCACAGAGAAGAAATATCCCAAACATATCAGTCTTTGTCTGAACAAAAATAATTTCTTACATGTTTGTGGTGGTGAATGAAGTCACACAACAACCACAGAGCATTATTTTAATGAAGAGGCATACAAACAAAATCAAACAAACACAATTGCCATCCATAACAGTGGACGAGGGTATGAGAAAATCAATACTACCATCATGGAACAAGAAACACTGCTTAAAAAAGAATCCCCTGAAAACTCAGAATTAACTCTCGATTCAGCAGAACCACACCGTCCAGTATACAAATGGCTGTGCACATCAATGTGTGCCATTCCAAACAAAGCTTTCAAATCTTTACATCATTTCCTCAATCAATATGTAAAAGGTAAAGACAAAAGTAAAATGAAAGTGCAGCAAAATACGGATATTTGTCCAGTGCGGAAATACACAGGTCTAAAAGGACATTCATTAGCCTGCATTTCTGGGCCTATTTGCAAATGCACCTTCCATGATATCAAAAGGATAGCAATGCATCATTCCAATGTAAGAAATCTAGTGTATAAAATATACTATGCAAAAAGTCCAGCTTCAGAATTAGGCAATTTAAATACCACTCTTCTGCATGGTACACCCAAATACTTACAAGAAGAAATTGACCGTATTCACAGAAAGTATTTTGGAAGTGAGAGCCACTTACAAAATGCACCAGCTTTAGAACATAGTAGCACCAATTCTGCACATAGCAACCTTCTAATACACACATACAGAAAAGAAATAGTAAAATTTAAAAGGTCATCAGCGGAAGTTCCAAACCATGTGTGTGTGTGTTGCCGCAGAACGTTTTACAAAAGGAACACAAAAAATGTGGACATAGCATACAAAATAGAAGACAATGAAGACTCTAAGTGGTTTGAATTAGCTCTCTACCTTTTGGCAGCAAACAAATATGAACTAACTCAGTTACAGTTACTGTACTACAAAATTAGACAACAACCACACTCCTTCACGTGCTATTACAAATAATTTAGAATTGTTTCCATTACCAAAAATCTTGCAACAGCTCAATTTGTATGAGAGCATAATAATTCAAACAGTTCACCCATTTCAAGCAATTATACGCCTTCATCCAAAAACAGCAAAATTACCTTCCTCTGAATTGGTGAAAGGCATTCGTGGGAAAAAAGTAGTTTATTTACCATTAGATCTAACGGAAAATGTACACACTCTAGGAGTGGAGTGTTCAAAAGAGCATTCTTTAATAGTCTTGGTAAATGGAGTACCAACAAAGGACAAAAAAATTGCCAACAATTAGTGGACTTACACAAAGTTAGACAAGCATTGCAATATTTAAAAGACAATAATGAGTACTACAAGGAAATAAATAGTGATGAAAGCTTAAGGGAAACAACTGAAATTATTCAAGAGCCATCAGAAACTGGACAATTCAAACTTCTGGATCCTGCTACAGTATCCACTCTTTCGGACCATTACACAATCCACCCATTGCATTCCAATGAAAGCATAGATGATGCACTAGAAACTTACCAAATGCGACAAACCAAAGAGTCACCAATGAGTATATGGGAAAAAAAGTATAGAAGCACATGCTTTTTCACTGCTATTTCCTACTTGCAAAGGTGGAAGATACGATGATAGACCCACTCAGATTGGAGCATCAGAATACCGCTCATTACGAATGTATTCGCAAGATCCCAGATTTAGACAAAATGTGGAATACATATTCCACCTACTCTATGAAAGTGAACTAGCAACACTATGTTACAGAGTTGCACACATTCTTAAATCTGGAACCCACTTTCAAAATATGTCAGCTACGCAGTTAATACAAAAAGTACAGGACAAAGATGAGGTTTTACAATCAAGTATAACAAATTTGTTTGCAAACATGCGTGGTACAAAGGAATACTGGTTCCGATGGCACAGAGACGTGGTTGTATGATCAGAAACCTGGGGCCACCGACTTGGTTTGTAACGCTAAGTTGTGCAGAATATGCATGGGAAGATTTACATGTGTTCCTACGCATAGCAAACAGCAACAAAAACAACATAGGTATATTAATACCTGGAGAACTTTGCTCTCTAGCTCCAGTGAATGTGTCAAGAAATGTCCATCATTGTTTCATTGCCATGCTACACTTTATTTGCAATTAAACTGTTCCTCCCCTTGGAGAAGTGCAACACTTATTTTGGAGAAAAGAATATCAAGCGAGAGGAGCACCACATATTCACATGCTGTTATGGATCAAAGGTGCACCGCAATTTGGTCACAACAGTGATAGCACTGTTTTGTAGTTTATCCAAAAATATGTCACTTGTGAAATCCCTTCACAACAGACACATAGGGCCTCATCACAAGTTGGGTGGTATTCCTGGCTGTAATACCGCAGACTGTAATAGCCCTACCCCCGACCGGCCCGGTGGTATTACCACCGGATCACGGGTTGGGCCTTAACGGTAAATCCCCATTCCTGATTGGGTCCATTGGATCCAATGGGGAATTTTCAGGGCTAATACTGCGGGCTAATACAGCCGGCTGTAATACCGCCGAATACAGGGATTTTCACCTCCAGAAAAAAGTTGGAGGTAAAACAGCCGATTTAGCGCCCAACTCGTGATAGGGCCAGCCCTTAAATGCGGCCGTAATACCGTTATCACCACATTTAAGGCCTACAGCCCAACTCGTGATGAGGCCCATAGTGAGCTGCATGGGCAGATTTTACAATTTCAAAGATACAAATGTGGCAAATATTGTCACCGCAAATACAAAAACAAAGGTAAATACTACACCAAATGCCGCTTTGGTTTACCTAGACCAGTTACAGAAACAGGTGAAGTAAACAACTTCATGTCTTCAGTTCGACATAGTGTTAAAGGTAAATCACCTAAAAACACGTATTACATAAAAAGAAGGGAAGAATCAAAGTATATCAATGATTACAATGCAATCATTGCACTCTTATGGAATGCAAACATAAATGTGCAGTACATTGCAAACAATTCAACTGCTGTTGCACGATTTGTTACAGCCTACTTAACAAAAGCAGAAAAAAACAGAGCTTCAAGACCTCTGGGATGACCTAGTATCAGCCAAAACATTACCACCGAAATTGTACAGCCTACGCATAAAAATGCTCTCTCATAGAGAATGTGGCGCCTATAAAGCAGCAGATCGGTTAACAGGTACTGCTTTGTATGGAAAATCAGACAACATAGTATGGCTCAGTCTTGGTCCTCCAAAATCTAGAAAAAGAGTGCTAAAATCCTATGAGGACATAGAAACAATTGCCAGAAATGATCCCAACAGCCAAGACATTCTAAAAAACAATTTACTGGACACATACTATCCGAACAGGAGTAGCACTCCGGAAAGCATGTGTCTATACCACATTGCTCAAAACTTTTCATATAAAAATAATGTAAAACCCGATGAAAGCAAATGTAGATATAGGGCCTCATTACACGGAAGGCGGTAAGGGTTAACGGTCACCGGTAATGGTGCCGGTGACCGTTAACCCTTACCGCCTTATTACGAGGTCCCTTTGCGGGTTGGTACTTTAACGCCTGCTTTTTGAGGGCGTTAAAAACCAACCCGCAAAGGGACCTCAGTGCTAATTACGGCACCGCAAATTTGCGGTACCGTAATTAGCACGTTCCCCATTCCCATTATGCCCTATGGGGCAAAAATGGGAATGGGGAAGGGCAATGGTGGAAGGGGGAATTACCGCCCCGCCAACCTTGGTATAGGACGGTAATTACCCTTTCCACCAAGGCGGTGCCGGTATTTTACCGGCATGAACCATGGTGCTAATAGCGCCATTGTTCACCGCCTACCGTGTAATGAGGCCCATAGAGTGACCGATTGTGAAGGGAGCCTAGTGAAACTTACCAAACAAAGCTTAATTAATCATGTAAAATTGTCATTAAAAACTCCTCAACAGAAAGAATTATATTACATGTCTCTGTTACAATTTTTCAAACCATGGAGAAAAGAGGAAGACATACTAGGTAACTATGACTGCTATGAAGATGCTTTGAAAGCAAGTGAAAGCGCTATCACCAATGTGAACTTTACGCAGTACAAAACAATGTTACACAATAAGCAGCAACAGGAAGAAGAACTTCATGGCCAACTAGATAAGGACTCTTCCAACAGTAGCCAACCTTCTGTAACAGGAAGTCAAGAACCACTAGGACAACCACTAATAGCAAATGAGGCTGAAGTAGCTATGGCAGAAGTAGAAAACACCATGTATCAGTATCAAGAAGATACAGAAGACTTAACTGTACAACAAGCAAAACTTAACAACGACAGCGCACCATTTTTGAAGACGTAACAAAACAAATTGTACATGGTGTGCAGCACGAAAATAAAGAATGTATCTGCCAAAATTACAAACCTATACTGTTGTACGTCAGTGGCGAAGCTGGATCAGGGAAAACATTCTTAATCAAGATCATCAGCAAGTTCCTCCAACAATTGACAAAGAACAAACTGTCAGCTGTTGTAACGGCCCCCACAGGTTTGGCTGCCTACAACAAAGACGGTGTGACTTTACACCGATTACTACTGCTTCCAGTAGAGCATCAAAATAAATTAGACTACTACAAACTTTCTGCAGAGTATTGAAACAAATGAAAATGCTACTAATAAATGAGTGAGCATGGTTTCCAACCTAATGTTGGCTTTGATTCATCTTAGATTGCAAGAAGTACTTAAAAGTAACAATGAAGAACTCTTTCCAGGGAAACACATTATCGTTTTCGGAGATCTTCTACAATTGACACCAGTGAAAGGTGAACTTATTTTTAAAACCTTAGGCCACAAACTCTGCCAGAAAACTGTTGGTAGCATAGGTAATGTTAACCTTTGGCAACATTTCCAATGCAGAGAATTAAATGAGAACATGCAGCAATCTGCAGATCTCACTTATGCCAACATCTTAAAAAGTATTAGAGTTGGTGTATTATCGCAAGAAGCACAAGTAGTATTGAAAAACCGGCACATACATGCACTTTATAGCGATAATGCATGTGCAACGGATTTTATGGAACAAATAGCGCACAAAAATGTCAATTGTATGGCCTTAATGCCAACTCTTGCAATCTGTTTCAAATTCGATGAAACAATGTTAAATAAAGAAATGCAACCAATAATAGAAATTAGCGCCACAGACAAACTAGACGTACATGGTATGACACTACCGATGTGTGAGCAAGCCACAACAAGACTAAATAGTTTAGAAAATTCAATCTCCAACACAGCTGGGTTGGGAAAAATATTGAAATTATCCTTAAATTGTATAGTAATGCTTAAACGCAACCTTGACGTAGAGCAAGGACTAGTAAATGGAGCACTGGGCACAGTTGTTGGCTTTCAATCATACCCACGTGATAGCAACATTCAGTTTGTCAATATTCCCTTTGATAAAGTTTCAGAAGTGAAAAGGATAGGACACTCAATTGCTCAATTCCTTCACTTTAAAGACATGTATGTACGTAGAGAGCAATTTTCTCTAACTCTTGCATATGCAGTTACCATTCATAAATCCCAAGGTCTTACCCTAGACAAAGCATTGATAGATAGAGGAAACACAGTCTTTAAGGAAGGCATGAGCTACGTTGCATTATCACGCTTACGTACACTTGATGGTCTATTGCTAATGAACTTTGATGCAAGTAAAGTCAAAGCTGATATTCTTTGCATTCTAGAATCCAATAGATTGCGTGCACTGTACACCGCTCATCTGAAACAATACCCTGTTCCAGATAAAGTAAAACGTGATAAAAGAAAACTAAATGAAACAGAAATGCAACAAAATCCCACAGCAAATTCCGCAAAGAAAAGAAAAGAAGCTAAAGTTTCATCAATTACCGCAAACATAGAAGAACCTATTAGGGAATGTAAACCAGGAACGTCAGCAAAGAAGCAACAGAAAAATCCGAAAAATGCACTCAGATACAGAACTTGCTGGTCCATTCAAATTTGCAAATGGAAGTGGGGTAAGTTGCTATGCAAATGTAGCAATGAATATTCTATTTCAATTGCCACCAATTGTTAACAATATTTACCTGCACAGTACAGACCATTTGTGTTTACAAATGTTCGTGCTGCATAGAAATGCAACAAGCAATCCTGACAACACATACAGTGTTCATGGAGTAAGGCAACAATCGGACGACTGTGCTGGAATGGTGAGATTCACTATGAACTCACAAGAAGATCCACAAGAATTTCTAATGTACATACTATTAGTATTGGAAAACAAAAGCATACCTGTAAATGAAATCTTCCAGATTTCGTACATGTGGAACCATACATGCACTCTCTGTAGCAACGTGATACAGGAAGAAATCCCAAATGAGCGATTTGTGCATGTTTCCATAGCAAATTGTGAGAGCATTCCATTTCAGCAACTTGTACAAAATGCAAACCATGGCAGATTTTGTACTATTTGCAATTCAGACAATCGCTCCACCTTATTGATACAATCGCATAGTGCCTACATAATACTTATGCTGCTATGTTATAATGCAGATGGCAACAAAAAAAACTGCAAACTGACTGGATTCGCACACAGGCAAGTGTCACTTGGAAAGAAAACCTTTACAACAGTAGGTATAATCTACCATGCAGGAGCTACAACCAATGCAGGTCACTACACTGCATACATTAAAAAGAATTGTGGATGGTTCGAATGTAATGATAGCACCATTACTCTGAAGCAGAGATTGCCAGCTAACCTAACAAATGCATATTTATTGTTCTTAAAGCCAACATTTACGAAATAATGTGTACTTCAAGATTGTCAAAAAATTATGTGAAAGACTACAAACAGTTAGAATACGCCAATAGGTATCTATCTACCCAAGGGGATGTTAGAATGACACAAATAAATGAATATTACAGATGGTTGGGAACAAATGCACAGGTAGAATACGCCAACAGGTATCTAACTGTTGTTAAAAATCGTCAGGAAGGCAACAAACATAACAGTAATGGGAAAGATGAAGGAAACAGGATATAACAACGACACGAATGAATGAATATCACAAATCTGTAGGAACAAATGCACAGTTAGAACACGCCTACAGGTATCTAACTGTTGTTAAAAAGCGGCAGAAAGGCAACAAACATACCATTAATCAGAAAGATGATGGAAACACTCAAAGGAAACACGGAAGTTGTTAGTACCATACTAAATGAAGGTTTTTTTTAATTCACCACGGATTTTTTTCCCCCAGATCCAAGGATTAGAAAAGCAAACACAGAAACTGAGCGCAATGCACAGTACACTGGTTTGTAAACTAAATATGAGGGTAACAAAAAAGGTAAACTGTCTATTATGCAATGTAGTAAATTTTCAAAACATACAAAGACTAACATACCTTTTTGTTTTATCACAGAAACGGAAAAAAGGATACTTCCGCCAAGTACGATAATCATGTATGACCATTTCTGAACAAAGTAAGGAGTAAGTATATTGGCAGTCATTTGCTACACATGCAAATCTACACGTCTAATCTATTGTACTAAAATGCTGCAGTGGCTGTAGGATGGCCCTTGCATCTTTGGTGTATAACCTACCACCTACACCTTACGTCCAAGGTACAAGGAGTATACTTCCTAGCCACAACCATAGCTGCATGTCAAAACCATGGTCCTTGTACATTAGCTTCTTATAAATTTTATTTTCGGACCATCGACTGCAGCCATGAAGCTAAGACACTAGGGCATCAACACAACTAGGGCATTACACCACACCCATATTGACTTGTAAGTGCACTGCTTATGACTTCAGTCTTGGGTGCATGGGCTTTGGCCATGCACCCAAGAGTGCAGGGTCTCTCCACAAACACCTCAGTGATGTGTGGTAGTGGGTTTTTTTCTATAGGTGTGGTATCCTTCAGTGCTTCTGGCCAGAGGCTTCACTCCTAGCTGTATGTCCATAGATCTTACATGGGATGGGTGTGCAGTGGCTTGCACATCTAGTACTTATAACTTTGTTCTTGGGTGCATGGCCTTTGGCCATGCACCCAAGACTGGACGCACTCCCCACTACTTGCCAATCAAAACACAATACTACTGGTGTATGCATGGGTGGCACAAGCTACGGTGGTTGTGGCCAGGGCCTAGAGTTTTGGAAGGAAGGCCTTCGGCCTTTGGCCGACGGCCATGCATCCAAGACTCTAGACCCTGGCCACAACCGCCGTAGCATGTGCCACCCATGGCGGCGTACTGATGAATTCAATAACCTTAGGAAAAAGTATAGCAATTACGGCATGTTGTCAATTTCAATATTCCCTAACACCACACGTGTCCTTACAACTGTAACAACTTCCCCGCAACAGCAACGTAACCATAACTACACAGCCACTACTGTGTGTCTGTGTAGTTATGGTTACGTTGCTATTTCCATAGGAAGAGCACTTTTTGGCAGCTTATAACTTTGTTCCCCCTGGACGAATCCTCACCAAACTTTGCGAAAAAAAAGTATATGGGCCACTCAGAATTTCTTTGCAAAGTTTGGTGATGTTTGGTCCAGGGGGGCAAAAGTTATAGGGGGGGTCCCAAAACATCTTTTTTTCCCATAGACTGAATGGGGGAAAAACTTTGCGCACGCCTACAGCCCAAACCGCTGGACGGATTTTCAGCAAATTTGCAGCAGGAGCAGCGGTTCGGTCCTAAAAGTGTGATTTTGTAAATTTGGTGAAAATACATCAAGTAGTTTTCTTTAAAACGATGAAAAAGTAGGTCTGAACAAATTAGTGAAATCTATGTTCTCGCCGCGGTCACACTTCCCTGTTCGCTCCACGGACAAGAAATCGATTGGCTAATCTGTGGCGTCATGTCCGCGAACATGTGGCGCTTTCACTGATTGGTTGTGGAACAGCGGAAAGTGCGTCACATTTCTTTGCTGCCTCCGCCATCTTTCCTTCATGTTGTGGTGTACACGGACATTGCCGGTAACACATACAAAACAAGACACCTATGCACTTGTTATACTTATGAAAAACTGTTTCTGAAGATTAGCTTGGGATGGAATGTGGCAGCGCAAACTCAAAAAGTGGTGTTTTCTTGACACCAAATTCACACTGTAAAGTGGAAGTTGGTGCTCAATGTACGGCGACCAATGCCTGCGTCTGTGTTACAATGTTTTCAGATTAATATTGAAGTCGGACTGGCGTCCTACATTTTGAAATCTGAGGCCGCCACCTGGAGTGTTTATTGGAAGCAGTGGTTCTGGAGGCGTATGGGAGTAGCGGTTCTCATGATTGGATTGTCATATGCTGTTGCAAAGTGAGAATGTAATTGCCTTCTGAGTGAAGGTCAGTTGATTTGCTTTTTTGGTTGCGAGCTGAGTAGGCCCACACATCCAAGTAAAACCATAAGGGGCTATTGTTTTTTGACCTTGAGTGAAAGGGAAACTTCAAAAGCTATGCAAGGAATGAGAGCTTGGAAAAACATACCATTTGATAAGGTTATGTTTTAAAATTGTTTGTAAGAAACATGAAATATCAGTTGACAAAGATTCTTTGATGCAAACACATTGCTGTCTGACTTTGCGAAAAGCAATGGAGGCTGTGAAGATCATGTAAGTTTAATTTTGATAACTCTACACCGACCCGCGTTTTAATTTTATATTACCAAACATTAATTGTACCAATGTAACTGAAGTATTATTTTTTTGCGCAGTTATATTTTTCCTTCAAAAACAGAGAGTGCTATAAGTAGAGTCTCATTGTTGACCGTTGTTTCTACGTCTTTCAAATGTTATGCTTCCCCCCATAGCTTTATCAGTTTGCACGTACTTTTGGTCTTGTGTAACATCAAGACATGTAATTTTTTCTTGCTTGTCCATTCATGTTGGCTTCATAATTGAATTACCATCTCACTGTGTAGTGGCGATTTTTTTAACCCTTACAGCGACTGCTGTTTTGCGGCCTTTGTAGGCTTGCACTATATGTACCAATGGTCAACGCCAGAAATTCCTTAAAATGTCATGTTTACCCACTTCCATTTGTGTACTACTTTCCACAATCTTTATGTCTATTTTTAAATTTTTTCCAAAAGGTTGGGTATTGACACAGATTCTCTCTTACGTTTTCCGCCTAGCTACATATTGCCGTACTGTGCGTGCCATGGTTTCCAGTTGCCAAGGGACAGCTTCTTTCAACGCCAGATGCAACTGCTCGTGACCGGCTGCCTGTCCATTATAATGTTATGGGATGACAGGCCTGGCCCCCTCTGTCCCTATGCTGAACTATCTATTAGGAGTGACATGACATCATTTATGGTGGTGTAAAGCAAAGGTCCTGGCGCCGTATTGCAAATATATGTGCAAACAAAGCGGGTGCTTTAACAGAAACGCATACTTTGTGTATGCGAAAACAACAGCGTGTGTCTCACTATGAACATTTTCAATGTCGGCCTTAGAACCATTGTTACAATGTAATTGGAAATGGGATTAGTCCGTTGGTCTCTGACAGTTGTTTGTTAAATAAAAGTATGTTACAAATTCTTAAATGTTAACATTTTCTTTTAAAATCCCATGTATCATTTCGAAATGTAAGGTACCACATTATACGTCGCTGTATGTTTATTTACAGGTTCTGCATCACGGCACGTACTGTTGCTTTTTGGAGGCAGTCATGGAAAGCGAAGAGGGGCAATGTATGTAAGAACCGCTTTCCCTTTCTATGGTGGCCATCTTGAAAAAGGATTTTGTTTTGGAATCACTGTATGTTTATGTACAGGTTCTGCGTCTCGGCACATACTTTTGCTTTTAGCTTGTTGCCCTGGAAAGTGAAGACGGGCCATGTATGGAACAACCGCTTTCCCTTTCTATGGTGGCCATCTTGAAAAAGGGTTTTGTTTTAGAATCGCTGTATGTTTATGTACAGGTTCTGCGTCTCGGCACGTACTTTTGCTTTTAGCTTGTTGCCATGGAAAGTGAAGACGGGTCATGTATGGAACAACCGCCTTTCCTTTTGATTGTGGCAATCTTGAAAAAGGATTTTGTTTTGTAATCCGGCCCGCCTCCGGCGGCCCGGATTATAATCAGAAATCCTATTTTTCCGTAGCACACGTTACTTCTTTGCACATCTATACTATTACTGATAACTCTTGTAGCGTCTATATCCTTTACTGAGAAATATAAAGTACATGGAGTGAATGCGATTTTTTTTTTAATACATTTACACTGTGAAAGGTGGTTTTTAATGTAATATTTACATTGTTAACGGATGGCTTTGTTTTTTGATAGGACAGCTAATAAGGCCATTTGCGAACGGAAATGAAATGAGGAAAGACGCATCAAACAGTGATATGGGGGGTGGGTGTCTGGTGCAAGAATATTCTGCGTTTGTTATTTCTAAGGTAGGGGCAGTGTTTGTCATGCTCCTTCATTACAGTAGTGCTGCTGTTTCTTGGGGAGGAGGGATGGCCTTAGCTGATGTCATTTTCAGATAACTAAAACTTTTGCTAAAAGTATGTAATGTGTACTACATTGTTAATGGCTGACTACCAATACTTGTTGGCGCTGTGCAAGGCAAATGTTGCAGGTGGACGTTCCTACATCAATATAAAATCTGTTTCCACATTATCCACCAGGGAAATATCTTACTGTTAAGTGTTTACGGATTCTGGGACATGTTACCGTGCTGTACACGAGCATATTGTCAAGTGGTATTCTCCGCAAGGTGTTTAAATAAGTCAGAAGTTGCTTTACATTATGGTTACGTAGCACTACTATAAACCGATCATCTTTAGCAAAACAAACTTTGCAAAAGGGACGGTATGATTAAGTTGTTCTACTGAAAACCTGTCAAATTGAGTAAACAAAACTTTGTTAAAGGGACGTTATGGTTAAGTTGCTCTACTAAAAACCCCTAAAATTCACTAAAAAAACTTTGTTAGACGGACGTTATGGTTAAGTTGCACTACTAAAAAGCTGTAAAATTCACTAACAAAAACCTTATAAACGTGACCTTATAGTTCAAAGTAAAACCGAAAAACCCCTGAAATAAATTCACCAGTTATGGTAGGCTAAGCAACCATAACTGCCCGCACCACTGTGCACTGCTAACACTAACACCCAGGACATCAAAGATGACATCACAAATGTCATTGATGACAGCACTGACTTTTCAGACGAGGGGTTGTGAATGTAATTTTAGCAAAAAAATATCAGGGATTTTCGGGACATGTGTAATAAACTACATACTTTATCACGCAATGTAGTGTTCTAAAGAAAATTCCATTGCAGTGTTCTTTGTAGTACAGGAACCTACTCATACAAAAATGTCGGTATTGGCTGCAGCATATACCACAGAGGTGCTAAGTTTGTACTTTCCAAAGTTGTATAATAAAAAGGTGACTGTTTCTGAAGCACACGTTTCTGGTCTGTGAAACATGTACTAAGTTGCTAATAATGCATCACTTACTACATATTTCTAGTAATAGACACAAAACATAAATAGACTACAATACATACAAAGATGGAGGGTAAAGTAAGCATACAAGAGGCAGTGTCATTAGCAACTGTGTATAATCTACATGATTGGATTCACGCACAAAAATGATTGCTGTGTTTCAGGCCTGCTTCTTCCGCTATATATGTACATCAAACGATGCTATTAAATTGTAAGGAAAGTAGTGTAAGAACATGTGAGAATAGCAATATCTATAAATGTAATACCTTTTGAAAGTTAAGTTTCTGACGGTCAGTAAATAAACCCAACTGGCCTAGATATGGCAGCGAACAAAAACGAAGGGGCTACACATGTGATGTCATCAGTGATGTCATCAATGACATTTGTGATGTCATCTTTGGCCAAAAACTTTGCGCATGCCTACAGGCGAAACGGCTGGATGGATTTAAACCAAATTTGTGGCAGGAGCAGGGGCTCGGTTCCGAAAGTGTGCTTTTGTGTGTTTTGGTGGAAATCCGATCAGTACTTCTGTTGCAAAGAACTGAAATGTACGTCTCAAAAGATTAGTGATATCTGGCTTGGCTCCGCAGACCCATTTCCCTGTTCGCTCCGTGGACAATAGTCTCATTGGCTTGCAGTACGCAGTGATGTCAGCGAACATTGGACGTGGCCAGTGGTTGGCTGAATGGAAGCGTGCTGTGTGTGAATATTTTTGGGAAACGCTGCCACAGCGTATCGGTGGACAATGCAGCGCAGGAAGGGCCTGGAAAACATAATTTACGCCATGTGGTGGTGGGAAGAAGGGATGGAAAGGGTGGGGGAGTGACAAGTGGGTCATCTGATATATCTCATTAGGTGAAAGAAGACGGTGGCATGCCTGCAGTATCCGTGCCTATTGCGCCAATTCGTGGGTACCTCCCCAGGCGACTACCTTGTGTGGTGAATGCAGGCAGCCTGCGTACGGCACGATAGCTGGTGTAGCAACCTCTTTCCATGGTGACTGATGGCAGATCAATGGCAGAAGGGGAGTGCTTTGCACATGACATGAACATTTTAACATACAGTGTACTATGGTGTGTTGCGTGTGGTAAGGCCGTAGCCCCTTTGATGCAATGGTGGAGGCTTTGCACCAACAACTATGTGCCCTGGTTGCAAGTAGGTTTCACATTGTTGCCTTGTGTGTGTGGTTTGTCAACATTGCATACACTGTTGGTTCCATGGGTGTGGGAATATTTAGCACATCCTACAGTGTGTAGTCCATGGGTGGACCTGATGGACTGAACAGTCTTGCAGTGTGTCCACTCGGTCGGTGCAGTGTTGAAGTGCTGCGTGCATAGAAGTGGATAGGGTTGAACTGCATATTTCATCGGCTTGGGTACTGCCCATTGCGCGGAGTGCTGACTACTATACTGCACCATGAAGTATTGGTTTTGTGCACTTAATATAGTGCTGGCAGCAGGGTATTATGGTGCAGGGGTTGGGTAGAAGTGTTGCTGCCTATGTTACGTTTGTAAATTGTGGTACCTGGTCACATATTCACAAGCATGCTCTGTTATGTTGTGGTGGGTGTGGGCAAGGCCTACACTGTTGGGTGCATGGCGAAAGGCCACAGGCCGTAGGCCATCCACCCAAGAGCCTAGGCCTGCACCACAGCCACCACAACATAATGCAGCCATGTAGTGTTAAGTCTGCATCTCTCCGAGGGAGGTGACCTTTAAAGAATGTTTGTGGAGGGCGTTTTAGACGTGGCAGAATAGGAGAAGTGAGTTGATATGCGTACATTACCATATGGTGTAGGTTATTGCACGTGTTGCACATTAGGGAGCCACAAGTGACCATTTGCATTTGCTATGGTTTGCACTTTATAACACCTTTCCTATGTTACGCTTGTGGATAGTGGTACGTGGCCACATGTTCGCATTCATGGCTCTATTATGTTGTGGTGGGTGTGGGCAAGGCCTACACTGTTGGGTGCATGGCGAAAGGCCACAGGCCGTCGGCCACGCACCCAAGAGCCTAGGCCTTCACGATAGCCACCACAACATAATGCAGCCATGCAGGTTTAACTCTGCATCTCTGCGATGCTGGTGACCTTTAAAGAATGGTTGCGGAGGACATTTTAGACTTGGTAGAACACCCAAAGTGAAGTGATATGCGAACATTACCATATGGTGTAGGTCATTGCACGTGTTGCACATTAGGGAGCCACATGTGAGCATTTGCGTTGCTATGGTTTGCCCCTTATAAAACC
This sequence comes from Ambystoma mexicanum, assembly GCF_040938575.1. Classification (NCBI taxonomy): domain Eukaryota; kingdom Metazoa; phylum Chordata; class Amphibia; order Caudata; family Ambystomatidae; genus Ambystoma; species Ambystoma mexicanum. Next base: position 1,286,174,562 of record NC_090934.1, read on the forward strand.
CTTGCTGTAGGAAGTGCTTTACGATATTGCGCCATGAAGGGAAGTCCTCAGCATCACACATTTAAAATATGGACAATGTACACAGCCACCCACACACCGTTCACCACACCCAACGCATCGTCATGCAGCCATGCATGCGAACATGTGGCCAGGGTGAAAGTTGGCAGGCTCAATTGCAGATGGGGAGTGAATTGCACATGACATGAGCATTTAAACATAGGTTGTACTACGGTGTGTTGCATGTGGTGAGGCCCTAGTGTCTTGGATGCATGGCTGGAGCCCTTACACCGACAACTATGTGGCCTGCTTGCAAGTAGTTTGCCATTGTTGCATTTTGTGTGTGGTTTGTGAGCATTGCATACATTGTTGGTTGCATGGGTACAGTGATTGTTAGCACATCCTAAAGTTTTTAGTCCATGACTGGAGCTTATGGCATGAACACTCCTGCAGTGTGTCCACTGAGTGCTGTGTTGAAATACTGTGTGTACAGAAGTGGATAGGGTTGAACTGGTTATTTTATGTGCTTGGGTAGTGTGCATTGCGCAAATTACTGACTACTGTACTGCACTTTGAAGTATTGGTTCTTTGAACTTACTGGAGTGCTGGGAGGAGGAAAAAAATATTGCTACCTCTACTTAGTGGTGATGGGTGACGCTCTGGGTGAATCTAGATGCTGAAATTGTGGATACTTTTGGAGAACTTTTAACTGGAGGTGCTTTCAAATCACATGAGACTCCGAGTGTGCAACGGTACATATGGAGTGCTGTACAGAAATGATAGTGCTCGATGCAGAGGTCTTGGATGTGATTGCTGCATGTCTGTGTGACTATTTGATAGTACCTAATGAGGGATTGCTGCAAAAACAATAGTGGAAAGGGAAGAAGGACTGTCCCTGCTTTACCGGGGCGCAGCCCTCGCTGTAGCTGGGAAAGCACACACGCCACATCTTGACATTCTGAGCATGGTGGACATGGAAATGAAACTGTGGGGATTATCCAATCAGGTGTTCAAGGTGTGGTTCACAGGAAGAGGCAGTACTATTTTTTCCCTACACTCTGTGTAGTGAGGTTGGTAGAGATGGAGAGACGCACAGTGCTGATCGTGGATGATACCTTTGTATAAGATCTGCACAGGTATGCCGTGAAACGAGGAGTTGCTGCTAATTTCGGGTTGGATGGAGTGGAGGCTTTGTGGGGCAGTCTCTATGAGTGCAGTTTCGGCGGGATGGTTCACCTTTGCAGATATGTGGCCTCTGTCGCTACTGTCAATATTGTCGTGGTACATAATGGAAGTCTACATTTGGGTTACATGTTGTATGGACATTTGCTACATCACCTGAAGAAGTTGATGAATGCAGTGATGCAGTTTTTTCCCACTGCCTAGGTCGTTTTATCATGCATACCACCAAGAGGAGTATGGGACCATGCCGGTGTAATTTGTCCCCAACCAGAGCTCGGAGGTTTTCTTATAAACAGAAGCATGTGTGAGTTTATGTGCACTGATGGGATGTTCTGCACCCAATATGAGATCATGCTATTTTCTTTTACACTGTGCAAGAAGCGTTGACCAGAATTCGGTGAAAATGTAAGGAGGAGAAGCAAACAGAAAGTCATATAAAGAGAAAAAACAAAAAAGGTCGTTCGAATGGATTGTGTCCTCCCACGTATTCCTCATTTTATGATAATCGTATCCCAGCTTCAGCAGCTTTGGAAAAAAATGTCACCAGAGGGCGCTGTGTTCGAGACCGCGGAGTCGAAGTCCCTCGAGGGCCGCCGTCACGCATCAACGTCATCTGCTGTATAAATGGCTCGAGCAGCGCCTGTTACCTCTGTTCCGTTTTTCCGACGCAACTGCTTCGTGTTACAAACGGCGCATCAAGAATTACTTCGACAATGTCTTCGTCTTCACTCCCTCCACACGAAAGACAGGGTTAAAAAAAATTCTGAAGTGTGGCAGGAAGATGTCTATAACGGACCCCCGTCGCAATTGCCTCTGGTGCCTCAGCCTAGACCATCGGGTTGATGAGTGCGGGTCCTGTCAGGCCATCTCAAATAAGGCTTTTAGGGAACGCAGAGGTATGCTGATGGTGGGGGAGGAGAAATATAAGTCTTCAAAAAGACAAAAGGATTCGGATGAGTCTGGTAGAAAATCTCGTCACGAGTCGAGGAGGTCGAGATCGGAAAGTCGCTCGAGGAAATCTTCCTTGTCTTCGACGAAAAAGTCAAGAAACGGACGTCATAGGTCTTCTTCCTCCTAGTCCTCTTCTGAGAGGAGAGTAACTTACCCGTCAAAGCACAATTCCCCAGAAAAATGGGAGGACTTCAGGGCTTTGATGCTGAAAATATTCGAGAAAGCGGCCCAGACCCCCTCGAAGTTTCTGTGTGGTGATCATGCCTCTGCTCACTCTAAAAGTGACAGAGGAAAATCAAGATCCAAACACGTAAGGGTTGCAAAAGAGTCGAGAGTCAAGGGAAAGTTCCCCGATGCCTTGCACTAAGTCTAGGCCTCCGGTGCATGAATCGAGGCTAACGAAATCTGCATCGACGTCGAAGTCGAAACAAAAACTCGACTTGACACCGTCGACGACCATAGCATTGAGACCGCTGACAAAAATGACGTTGACACCTTTAGCTGTATCGAAGCCTCCTTCAACAGCATCGAAGCCTTCTTCGACACCGTTGAAGCCAGTGTCTACCCTCTCGACGCCTTTGACGCCTTTATCGAGGCCTTCTTTGATACCAAGACCCAAGTCGACTCCATTATCCATACCTAGGCAAATTCCACCTTCTTTGCCTAAAAAGACTTTCCACCCACAACCAAGACAGGCATTTTTTAGATACATGTCTTCTATATATGAAGAACATTCCTCTGAAGAGGATGTCACTCCAGCTGGAGTTAGATTTGGAGCCAGAGAAGTTCCTGAAGAACTAGTGGACCCACAGTCTAAAATAAAAGACCTTTATGACTGTCTCCAAAATGCAAGTGGCTTAGACACTTCACCTGAAGTGGATTTTGAAAGGCCAGATCCTACAGATCATGCTGATCCCAGTTATAGAAATCTTATGGGAAGGGTCACTGATTTTATGGGTTGGAAAGCAGCTTCCCTGGATTTTGACCAGGATGACATGACTGACATCCTCAGTGAGGGTCCTTTAAAGGATCCTGTTCTCCCATTCCACAAAGCGCTACAAAAAAGAGTAGTGGCAAATTGGAATACTCCAGATTCAATTGCAGCAGTAAATAAGAAACTGGTACCAAAATATAGACCAGCCTTGTCAGATCCAGAATATTTATCCAAACATCCATCTCCTGAAAGTCTAGTGGTGCAAGCTGCAACCTACACTAGGCAATCAGCTTACCCATCAATACCACCAGACAGGGACAATAAAAAAGTTGATGCTTGGGCCCGGAAAGCTTTTACTTTGGGCAGCATGGCCCTGAAATCGACTAATGTCACTTGCACATTAGCAAGATTTACTCACCCTGTGGGACTGCATGTCATCAGCGGCTGAACGCATCCCGGAAGGTGAAGAACGGGATGGTTTCCTGGCTATAGTGAAGGATGGTAAAGAGGCTATGGAGGAATGCCTTCAGTCAGGATTGGATACTGCGGATAGTATAAGCAGGTCCATGGCATCTAGCACAGTCTTGCGCAGATTCGCATGGCTAAGGAAATCTGGCTTTGCACCTGATGTGTAGTCTAGATTACTTAATATGCCTTTTGACTGCTTGAGATTGTTTGGCAGCAAGGCGGACGAGAGCTTGGAGAAGCTGCAGACCTCGAAACCGGCAGCGAAATCACTCAGCGCTGCTGTAAGACAACCTCAGCAACACTCTTACGCAGGCTCATCTTCCTGGAAGAGTCGCCCTTTTCACTTCTCTTCCTCTTTTGGAAAAGGGAGAGGGCAGGCCAGTCAGAAAGGCCAACAGAGAAACCCTTTCGTGGTGGAAAAGGGAGAGGTGCTAGATCAGCCACAGCAGCGACTACTACCTCCTCAGACAGTGCTGCAGCCGCTGCAATGCCACTTTGAGGTCTTAACCCATAAAACCCTGGTGGGAGGCAGAATCACTTGGTATCTAGACGAATGGTGGGGCATTACGTCAGTTGCCTTGGCACTAGAGATAGTGACCCATGGTTACTGTCTTCCTTTTCATCAAAGACCTCAAAATCATCCACCGGGAGCGAACTCTGTTAAGACTCCAGACCCGCTCCTTGTGCAGGGCGATTTTAACCGTGCTAGAGAAAGGTGCAATATAACTTGTACTTGTAGCGGAGAGGAACAAGGGCTGGTTCTCCCCCTATTTTCTCATCCCTAAAAAGGACGGAGGATTGAGACCCATCTTGGACTTGAGAAGCTTGAAAAAGTTCCTCAGGAAGGACAAGTTCAAGATGGTGACCCTTTCTCAGATCCTTCAGGCTCTTCAGCTTCAGGACTGGCTGGTTTCATTGGACCTTCAGGATGCTTACTTTCATGTGCCAATCCATCTCAAGCACAGAAAGTACCTGAGGTTCGCAATTGGTGGTTCCCATTATCAGTTTCGGGTTCTACCATTTGGGCTAAACTCCGCCCCAGAGGTTTTCACCAAACTGATGGTGGTAGTGGCAGCGAGTATCAGAAGAAGGGGGGATTCACGTCTACCCTTATCTGGACGATTGGCTAATCAGTGCGAGTTCATCCGAACAAGCCCAGGAACATCTGGCCTTGAAGTGCCACTTCTTACACAGTCTGGGCCTCTCCCTCAATTTCAAGAACTCACAAATATTCCAAGCCAAAAACTCCAATTCATAGGAGCGATCCTGGACACTTCCTCAGGGAATGCCTGGCCTTCCAAGGAGAGAGATCACCACATTCTGCAGATGGTAATGAAGTTTCAAAATGCCTGACATCTACTGGCATTCGACTTTCTAAGGTTGCTAGGCCTCATGGCATCCTGCATTTTTCTGGTGCCAGAGGCCAGGTTGAGGATGAGATCCCTTCAGTGGGCCCTCAGGACTCAATGGTCCCAGTTTTCAGGGGAGATGTCAGATCTTCTACAAGCCCCGACAAAAGTGTCTCAAGATCTCCTATGGTGGGCTTGCAAGGAGAATATCCTCAAGGGGGAACCTTTTTGGCAACCATGGCCGGAGATAACAGTAGTGACGGACGCCTCACTCACAGGGTAGGGAGCTTATACCAACGATCTGAAAATCAGCAGTCGTTGGTCTCCATCGGAGTCCAAACTACACATCAACCTTTTGGAGCTGAGAGCAATCAGACTAGCGCTGAAGGCTTTTCTGCCCTCTGTACAAGGAAAGAATGTCCTGATAATGACGGACAACACAGTGGCCATGTACTACCTCAACAAACGAGGAGAAGTAGGATCACTTCCATTGTGCAGAGAGGCAATGCAGCTCTGGTTCTGGGCAATGCAAAAAGGAATCTCTCTGTCGACAATTCACCTAGCCGGAGAGCTGAACACGGCAGCGGATGCTCTGAGCAGGCAGAGCACAGTCTCCCACAAATGGGAACTAGCTCAGGAAGTCCTTCAAGAGATCTTCACCCTTTGGGGAACCCCTCAAGTGGATCTGTTCGCGGCTGGGGCCAACCGGCAGTGCGAACTGTATTGCTCAAGGGGATTTCCCCCAAGAGGAGCTCTAGGAGACGTGTTCGTAGTGGACTGGGTATTTCCACTCCTTTACGCGTTTCCTCCAGTCCCTGCGATTCCTCATGTAATCAGGAGGTTGAGAAAGTTCAGGAAAACCATGATCCTAATTGCCCCAGATTGGGCCAGGAGGACGTGGTACCCGAACCTTCTGGACATGTCCATCTGCCCTCCAATACGTCTTCCACAAAGTGAGGCTCTTCTTTCGCAAGAGGAAGGTTGGGTTCTCCATCCAGAGGTCAAGACACTCAGTCTTCACGCATGGTTTCTGAGAGGCTGAGATATAAGGATTGGGACCTCCCGGATGACGTAATGGAGATTTTGCTTTCGGCAAGAAGGCCAGCAACAAAATCCCTGTATCGGTGTCGTTGGAACAAGTTCAGTAACTGGAACAGGGATAAGAATGTGGATCCATTTCTTTGTAATACTCCAACAGTACTTTTTTTTCTCTTACACTTAGCCAATTTGGGGCTCCAAGTTGGAATGATAAAAGGTTACTTGGCATCACTATCTGTCTTTAAGTGCTCCTCGGAAGAGGTGTCCTATTTTAAAATGCTTTTAGTCATTCAATTCTTGAAAGGGTTGACAAATGTATACCCTCCAACACCTTTTCAGGTGCCCATCTGGGATTTAAATCTAGTCTTAATATTTCTTATGTGTGCTCCTTTCGAACCTTTACATTCTTGTCCATTAAGACTGCTCACTCTTAAGAAAATTCTGTTAGTGGCTATAACATCAGCACGCAGGGAAAGTGAGTTGCAGGCACTGTCTTGTAAGCCTCCTCACACCATTTTCCATAGGGACAAGGTTATTTTAAAAATCAAACCATCTTTCTTGCCTAAAATAGTGTCTGATTTTCATCTGTCACAAAAGATTGCCTTACCTTCCTTTTATCCTCCACCTCACGCTAGTAAGGAAGAGAAAAGATTGCATAGACTGGACCCAAAAAGGGCTCTCTTTGTTTCTACATTTCCAGATTGGCAAATCTCCGACAATGTGACCAACTATTTGTTGGATATACTGGGCACAAATTGGGCCTTGCATTATCTAAACAAACTCTATCCAGATGGATAATCCTAGAAATCTCTGCATGCTATAAACTAGTTGGGAAAGAGCCTCCAGATGGATTAAGGGCCACTTTGTTATGCTCACCTGGCTCCCACAGGGGCGTCGGTTGGACCCGGACAGCTGCGGTCTCCACCCACGTGATGCGTAGTGCAGCGATGACTGACTGGATCTGCCCTCCTAATCTTGTCTGCTTAACCCAAATATTTTCCTGCAAGTGGAGAGATGGATTTAGCCACTTGTGGATTCAAGTGATGGCACCCCCACAGTCCTCCCCAACTAATCACCTCTGAAATGCCCTCACAGCAATCTCACCTTATATTCTTGAAAGATGAGCTCTCCATCCTGCGTGGATTTGCAGGGGCGCGTCGATTCCAGTTACTTCACTGGTTTGAAGGCTCGGGAGAGTTCCGGAGAGTGGTTCCTGGTGAGGACCAGTAAGTATTAAGTTCATAGAGTTCAATATGTCCGATGTTCACTCTTGTTCCCCCTTCCTTTCTTGTCTTGCAGCTGGATCGTGAAAAGATGCTCTTGTGGGAGCTGGTGGCGCTCAGGTAAGAGTCTGTATTACCCGGCGCTGTCCGGTAAATGTTGCACGAGGAAAACGTGATGTTTTGTCTCTCTTTACAGATGCGGCATGTGAAAATATGGAGAGTCACAAAAGGATGCCTCCGGTGGTAAATCAGGTAAGTCTATGATGGTAAAAATAATATTTGTTGGTTCCCTTGGCTCACCTTGTGGTTTTCTTTTGTCTCCTAGGTGCCGAAGTTCAGCGAAGAAATGATGGAGGCAGCACCGACCTGAAGGATGCTGTGGAGACTGGTGAGTATGGCGCGGCGCTGGAGGTGCGGCGCATGCAGAAATGATGTTCTTTACAGGTCCGGAGACAAGATGGATCCAGAATCAGGTGTGGAATAGAAATAAGTTCGTTTTCTAACCTTGTCCCTTTCTTTCCTCTTTGTTTTAGGAGCTCCGGATTCGAGGCGGGCGTGGCAGAAGACTGGATGCAGGCTGCAGGCACAGTGAGTGTTACGCTGCTGGATGCAGAATAACGCGAAGCGTGTGTTGCTGTTCGGGTGTGGTTTAAATAGCCTCAAAAGGAGTCCCAGGTAAGAAGTCCCTAGAACCACACCCGAGTAAAAAATAGTCCCTGTAGAAAAATAGTCCCTTTCAGGCTTCATGTTGGATTGGAATCATTTGCAGCATGGTCTGCCTGAGGTAAGTAATGACTATGAGCCTGGCGCCTTAGGCGCCAGGACTGAACCCAGATAGCCCCTAGCCGGGGCTGCTGAGGTTTTACTAAATGTCTAGATGCCTGCTCCCAGGGCTGACGGGCTTGGTCCGGATGCTTGGAGGTAGGCATCATGACACACTTAGGCATGGCAACTTCCACGGCCCTTCAGAGGGGTGTCCCGGTGCAGGATATTTGTGCTGCGGCCACTTGGTCGTCAATGCACACCTTTGTAAAGCATTACTGCTTGGACTCTACCTCATACCAAGGAGGACTATTTGCAAAAGCTGTCCTTCATTCAGTCCATAATTAAAATTTCTAGTACTCCCACCTCCAAAATTACCACTGCTATGGGAGTCTATCATAAGATGAGGAATATGTGGGAGGACACAATCCATTCGAAGAACAAGTTACTTACCAACTGTAACGTTCTTTCGATTGGATGTACCTCCCACGTATTCCTCATCGACCTTCCCATCCTACCCCTCCGTACAGTTTACGCCAGTTGCACTCTGACTTCCTTAAGAGCCTGAAGACTTAAAGCCTGATCAACTGATGCGACCATGAACACCGTAAAAACAGAACTGAGGTAACGGGCGCTGCTCGAGCCATTTATACAGCGGATGACGTCGACGCCGAACGGCGGCCCTCGAGGGACTTCGACTTTGCGGTCTCGAACACAGCGCCACCTGGTGAAAATGTTTTCAGAAGCAGCTGAGGCTGGTATACGATTATCATAAGATGAGGAATACGTGGGAGGAACATCCAATCGAAAGAGCGTTACAGTTGGTAAGTAACTTGTTCTTTGCAAGCACCTAAATAAAAACAAAAAAAATAATCATCTTTCTGAGCCATGACTAAAGACCCAATCCCCTTCCCTGTTTGACATGTCTTCCCCCCTCCCATTCCTAGCATGATAACTCAGCAGATTCCGCTGTAGTTACAGGACTACACGTGCCACATCAGGCCTTTTCAGGATGGCAGGCATGGAAATGGGACTGTGGAGGCTAAGGCATTGCTCAATAAGGTTTCTGGTTGTGGTGTGTATGCATAAACTGCGGCAGAAGGTCTATTTGTACAGACAAATGCAGAAGGCAATGGTTGAAGTGTGCAATGTAAGGGACAGGCATCCTGTTTGTATGCATGCACTTTATGTACTTGTTTAAAGTTGCTAAGATACATTCAATGCAATGTTTTTGTGAATTTTGTAGGAAATGGGTTACTGCAGAAAAAAATTCTGTGAAGTGTGCAAGGTATGATATGATATGATATGATATGGCAATTATAACGTGCCTATACACAAGTGTTTCAAGGTGCGAATGTTCAAGGTAAGTGGCAGGCTTCCTGTTGGGATGCATGCAATGTGTGTATGATATGATATGATATTTACAGGAGCAAAACCTTTTCTTAGTCCATTCCTCTGCTAAAAAGAGTATTCAAAAGAGGGTAGTGTCTTCTCTGAGTAACTCTGTGCAAACAGAACCAGTTATTCCAGGCTAGAAAAAGTATAAACCTGCGCCCAGTGACTCCCTTTATGTTAAGGGACATTTAAAAGCTGACTCTCTGGTGGTCACTAATGCAAGAAAAGGTGTTGGTGCAATAATGGCCACAAATGAATACCTATCGGACAAGGAAAGTAAGAATAATAAAACTTTAGGCAGGACGGTCAATAATTCTGTGGCTTAACAATTCCATATATCTAATACCACTGCTAGAATGATGAGATATAATAGAGCCCAGAGGGAGAAGTTGGATGATCCTGCCAAAGAGGTACTTGAACCACTTAGAACCGCCATATGGAAAATAATTACAGACAGTAGGGTGACTCATGTCTCCTCGTCCTTGACCTCGTCAGCATTCAGCACTGTCAACCACTGCATCCTTCCCTCCCGCCTTGCTGGCAGGATGGGATTCTCTGGCACTGTCCTGAATTGATTTTCCTCATACCTCTCAGGCAGATACCCGGGTACCCATAGGAACTCATTGCGTTCGAACCGACTCCAGGTCTCCATCATAGTGCCCACCCACTCACCCATCCTTTTTAACCTTAACATGCAGCTTCTGTACACTCTCCTCAAAGATCCCAATATAGCGATCCACCAATGCACACACGATACTCATTTGCACATGAGAATAAATAGCACACAGTACATCATTTGCCTCCATGATTACCTAGCCATCATCCAGTCCTGGATATTGACTGCCTACCTCAAACTAAACACAAATGTCTGAAGTGAAGCTGATACCTCCGGGTGCTATTGAGACTTCCGTGCATTATATTGACACTGTCTCAAGAGTCATTTATCTTGCCACTGATTTGTCACTCACCATGGTAAAAGCCACTTATTTCAATAAATATGTTTGGAACAACATTCTTGACCTGCCCTTTGATGTTTCTAATTTATTTCATTCATTGACTGGTTATGAATTGAGAAATCATTGAGTGTGCCTAATAGCATCACTGTGGTATAGTTGAATTTAGAAAGTGTGCCTAACAGCGTCACCCTGCCAAAGTTTGAACTTAGAAAGTGTGCCTAATATCATCTCTGTGGTACAGTTGAATTTAGAAAGTTTGCCTAATAGCGTCTTTCTGCCAAAGTTTTGAACTTGGAAAGTGTGCCTAATATCATCACTGTGTTAAAGTTGAATCTAGAAAGTGTGCCTAATAGCGTCACTATACCAAAGTTTGAACTTACAAGGAGTGCCTAATAGCGTCACTGTGGTATAGTTGAATTTAGAAAGTGTGCCTAATATCATCACTGTGCCAAAGTTTAAACTTAGAAAGTGTACCTAATTAGCACCACTGCTAAAGTTTATTCTAGAAAGTGTGTCTAATTAGCGCCACTGTGCTAAGGTTGAATCTAGAAAGTGCCTAATAGCGTTACTGTAGTATAGTTGAATTTAGAAAGTGTGCCTAATAGCGTCTCTGTGGTATAGTTAAATTTAGAAAGTGTGCCTAATAGCATCACTACGGTATAGTTGAATCTAGAAAGTGTGCCTAATAGCATCACTGTGCCAAAGTTTGAACTTAGAAAGTGTGCCTAATAGCGTCTCTGTAGTATAGTTGAATTTAGAAAGGGTGCCTAATAGCGTCACTCTGCAAAGTTTGAACTTAGAAAATGTGCCTATTTTCATCCCTGTGTTATAGTTGAATTTAGAAAGTGTGCCTAATAGTGTCACTCTGCCAAAGTTTTGAACTTCGAAAGTGTGCCTAATATCATCACTGTGCTAAAGCTAAATCCAGAAGTGTGCCTAATAGCGTCACTATGCCAAAGTTTGAACTTACAAAGTGTGCCTAATAGCGTCACTGTGGTATAATTGAATTTAGAAATTGTGCCTAATAGCGTAACTGTGTGGTATAGTTGAGTTTAGAAAGTGTACCTAATTAGCATCACTGTGCTAAAGTTTGAACCTAGAAAGTGTGCCTAATAGCGTAACTGTGTTATAGTTGAATTCAAAGAGTGTGCCTGATTAGCGTCACTGTGCTAATGCTGAATCTAGAAAGTGTGCCTAATAGCGTCACTATGCCAAAGTTTGAACTTACAAGGTGTGCCTAATAGCGTCACTGTGGTATAGTTGAATTTAGAAAGTGTGCCTAATATCATCACTGTGCGAAAGTTTGAACTTAGAAAGTTTACCTAATATCATCACTGCTAAAGTTTATTCTAGAAAGTGTGCCTAATTAGCGCCACTGTGCTAAAGTTGAATCTAGAAAGTGCCTAATAGCATCAATGTAGTATAGTTGAATTTAGAAAGTGTGCCTAATAGCGTCTCTGTGGTATTGTTGAATTTAGAAAGTGTGCCTAATATCATCACTGTGCCAAAGTTTGAACTTAGAAAGTGTACCTAATATCATCACTGCTAAAGTTTATTCTAGAAAGTGTGCCTAATTAGCACCACTGTGCTAAAGTTGAATCTAGAAAGTGCCTAATAGCGTCATTGTAGTATGGTTGAATTTAGAAAGTGTGCCTAATAGCGTCTCTGTGGTATAGTTGAATTTAGAAAGTGTGCCTAATAGCGTCTCTGTGGTATAGTTGAATTTAGAAAGTGTGCCTAATAGCGTCACTCTGGAAAGTTTGAACTTAGAAAATGTGCCTAATATCATCACTGTGGTATAGTTAAATTTAGAAAGTGTGCCTAATAGCGTCACTGTGGTATAGTTGAATTTAGAAAGTGTGCCTAATAGCATCACTCTGCCAAAGTTTTGAACTTGGAAAGTGTGCCTAATGTCATCACTGTGTTAAAGCTGAATCTAGAAGTGTGCCTAATAGCGTCACTATGCCAAAGTTTGAACTTACAAAATATGCCTAATAGCGTCACTGTGGTATAATTTCATTTAGATAGTGTGCCTAATAGCGTCACTGTGGTATAGTTGAACCTAGAAAGTGTGCCTAATAGCGTAACTGTGGTATAGTTGAATTCAGAGGATGTGCCTGATTAGCGTCATTGTGCTAAAGCTGAATCTAGAAAGTGTGCCTAATAGCATCACTATGCCAAAGTTTGAACTTACAAGGTATCCCTAATAGTGTCACTGTGGTATAGTTGAATTTAGAAAGTGTGCCTAATATCATCACTGTGCCAAAGTTTGAACTTAGAAAGTGTACCTAATATCATCACTGCTAAAGTTTACTCTAGAAAATGTGCCTAATTAGCGCCACTGTGCTAAAGTTGAATCTAGAAAGTGCCTAATAGTGTCACTGTAGTATAGTTGAATTTAGAAGGTGTGCCTAATAGCGTCTCTGTGGTATAGTTGAATTTAGACAGTGTGCCTAATAGCGTCTCTGTGGTATAGTTGAATTTAGAAAGTGTGCCTAATAGGGTCACTCTGCCAAAGTTTGAACTTAGAAAATGTGCCTAACATCATCACTGTGGTATAGTTGAATTTAGAAAGTGTGCCTAACGACCAGGGGGAGGTAGAAGAAGAGGTACCGATTGATTGCATACACAGGGTGGGCCCGAGGAGACCGGTGGCCCAGGGAGACCACCCGAGAGACGTGTTGGTGGCCCTCACGAGATACACGCAAAAGGAACAGATCCTAAGAAAGGCCAGAGTTATGGACCATATCCGGATGAATGGGAAGGATGCTCAATTGTATCAGGATATAGCATTAACGACGCTTCAGAAAAGAAGAGATATGGCCCAAATCACAAAAGAACTTGCCTCGCACCAAATAAGATACAAGTGGACATTTCCATTTGGCCTACTATTCACTTGGGAGGGCTCGCAAAAAGGAATAACCACCAGAGAAGAAGGGCTGACACTGCAAAAATCTACAGGAGCAGGATGAAGACCCCCCGTGAACTAGCAGCACAGCCTCCATCGAGAGACAGAGCCGGGGAGTTTGGAAAAGGGTAAATAAGCGGGGGAGTAGCCCTAACAAAGAGAGATGAGATTGCGGCCTGCCGAGAATGTAAGAATTCGCAAAATAAGCAGTGCACAAGGAATCTTGACAGCGCTACCAGAAACTCAAGAGTCCAATTAACAGGTGCCGGGAGGGGGGGCGTGGTAAATTCCTGGTGGTCTCTGAAGTCATGTGGAAGGATTTAGGAGCCCCTTCAAAGTTACCCCTGAGAGTCTTGGTGGACGTGATGCACAAGGCGGCACGCCTGAGCGATACTAGAGTATCACGTCACCCTCAGGGCAGTTGGGGGAGGGAGGAGGGATATGCGCCAGTTGGGGTTTGCGCAAACTTTGGGAAGGGGAAAGAGGGATGGGATGGGGGATAGACCGAGCACAAATCTGAAACCACTAAAAGGAGGGAAGAACCTAAGGGAAGCCATTTAATTTATAAGAATCGATGGGGATAAAGATCCTGACACAAAATGTTGGGGGCTTAAACTACCCTGTCAAGCATAAAAAAGTTGAACACTCCGTCAGGCAGGGGTCATTTGATGTCGTAATGTTCCAAGAGACACATATTAGAGATAAAGACCAGCAGAAGCTGGGCTTCAGAAGGTTCAACCAAATCATTCAGGCGAATGCACTAGACAAAAAAGCAGGAGTGCTAATTGCGGTTAAAGACTCTTTACATGCGCGGATAGAATCTACCCGGAGGGACAAACAAGGGAGATCCCTAATGGTGACACAAACTATAGAGGGTAGACTCTTAACACTGGCCGCAGTATACGCTCCCAATTCAGGGCAGGATGGCTTTCTGAGAGACTTCCTGGACAAACTAGAACGGCTAGCCACTGGGGATATTATACTGGGGGGAACTTTAACTTAGCGTGGGATCCAACTCTGGATAGATCCGGACCTAGACAACAAGACCAAGGAGTCCCGTCCAAACACCTAAGGCAAAAATGTACACAATTAGGGCTAGTAGATGCTTGGCGCAATGGTAACCCTCAACAGAAAAGATACACATACTACTCGCAGGTACATAATACGGCCTCGAGAATAGATTACATATGGGTCTCAGTGGGCCTCCTGGGAAAATTAAAACAGATAGAGATCGAACCGATCGCTCTCTCGGACCATGCCCCCCTCTGGGCAGACTTAAAATGGACAAACCACCACCACAGGTTATGGAGCTGGCGCATACCGGAGGACATCATAAGGCACCCGGTAATGAACCAGACGCTAAGAGAACATATCTTAGAATTCATAGCTCACAATGACCTCCCAGGCACTAATAAGGACACCTTATGGGATGCCCTAAAAGTTGTTATGAGAGGACATACAATAGCTCTCAAAGTACAGAAAGAGAAAACGCACCGCCAACGGGAAAAGGAACTAGAAGGGCAAATAGGAGGAGATTCACGCAGAACTGATGCAAACACCCACCGGAAAACTAATGCGAACCTTAAGACATGTCCATGGGCAGTTGGAAACTCTCAGAGCGAAAAAAGCAGAAAAGGCATTACTATACACAAAACATTGGTATTTTGTCAAGGCGAACAAAGCCGACAAACTTTTGGCGAGAGAACCAATAGGCAGACAGCAGATATAGACAATAAAAGCCCTCAAAGAAGAATCAGGCCATCTTAAAACCCAGACCGCAGAGATGGGGCAGATAATGGGAAGATTCTACCAAAAACTGTACTCCACAGATCACCCGAAAACAGAACTATAAGAAGCCTTTTTGGCCGGGGTCCAACTCCCAACACTGACAGAACAAGATAAGCATGCCTTAGACATGGACATTACTGTAGAGGAAGTATATGCAGCAATTCAGTCCCTCCCGAAAAACAAAACCCCGGGTCCGGACGGATATACCGCCATATTTTATAAAACATACCAAGACATCCTCGCCCCGATTCTTACATCCCTGTATAACACTTTTAGGGAAAAGGGAACCGTAACCCAAACAATGAACGAGGCCAAAGTCCTAGTGTTTCACAAGAAAGGGTAAGATGGACAACTCCCTACCGCATATCGCCGAATAGCCTTAATTAATTTGGACGCAAAATTTTACACTAAAATTTTAGCAACAAGACTGGCCCCAATTCTTCCTAGGCTAATACATCAAGATCAATCAGGTTTTATTCCAAATCACGATAACATCAGAAGGGTAATCCACTTGGTCGAAAAGATAGGCATTAAACAAACCCCAGCTGCATTAGTAGCCCTGGACGCAGAAAAAGCGTTTGATAGAGTGGAATGGTCGTACCTATTCCAGGTTCTGCAGAAAATGGGAATGGGACAGGGCTATATAGAAATGGTCAGGGCCAACTACAACTCTCCGTCCATAAGGATAGCGGTAAATGGGGGGCTGTCGGTTAAGGTTTACCTAGAAAGAGGGACGAAGCAAGGGTGTCCGCTTTCTCCCCTCTTATACGCTATATATTTGGAACTGCTATTGGCTAAAATCAGGGAACACACAGAGATTAAAGGCATAGAAATGGCGGGGCATGATCACATAGCTGTGGCATATGCTGATGACATGCTAGTGGCCTTAGGAGAACCGGAGAAATCCCTCCCATATCTGATGGACATCATAGAAAGATTTGGAGAGATATCGGGTTTGAAAATAAATAGGCAGAAGTCGGAGGTGCTGGTCCTCGCAGGGAATAGAGAAGAAATCAGAGTGAAGGCCGCTGAACACCAATTGAAAATAGCGACCACAGGCATTAGATATTTGGGAATAACGCTAACTGCGCAAATAAATGAAATGTACGCCCATAACTACCCACAAATTCTAGAGAAGGTGAAACGCGATTTGCTAAAATGGAACCCGCTAGCGATCTCTTGGTGGGGTAGAATCACTGCAGTGAAAATGACAATACTCCCCAAACTAATGTACCTGTTCCATGCCCTCCCGATAAGTCTCCCTCGGGCCCTCTTCAAGGCTCTCAGGAAGGCGGTCTCAAAATATGTCTGGCAGGACAAAACCCCAAGAATTTCGAATGTGGTCTTGACAGCACACAGAAGGGAAGGGGGGTGTGCTATGCCACACTTTAGGAAATACTTTGAAGAGGCCCAGGTCTGGGTTCTGATGGAATGGATCCCCGAACAGGGGGAGAAAATTTGGGAGAAACAAGATAGGGCAGTGGCAACTGCGCCTACCAGACACCTGCTATGGATTAACAAATGGTTCCGACATGAAAATACACAAATTAGTGAAATACTGAAGACAATACTGGGGGTGTGGGATTCCGTTATGAAAAATGAAACCCTGACTAAGGACCCCGCACCGTTCATGCCCTTATTCGATAATCCAGAATTCCCCCCTGGAGCGGAAAAAGGAACCTTCCGCAAATGGAAAGAAGCGGTGTGCAGGATGGTGGGAGATATGCTACACCATCAACAGATAAGGTCTTTCGAGAACTGTAAAGCTCTATTGAACTTATCCATAACAGACCGATATAATTACGAGCAGTTACACCACTGGCTGAGCACCCCATGCATGAAAGAAGCCTTTTCTAGGGAGCTGACCCCCTTTCAGAACTATATAATGACTCACACAGGTACCCGCAAGTTTGTTTCTAACACATACAAGTTTCTAAACGCACAGAAGGAACCAACTACATGGCATTACATGAAGAAATGGGAGAAAGCTCTAGGCCATATACTCCCCAGGGAACGATGGGAATACACATGGAGCCTGATCCCAAAATTAACGAGAGCCATTCAGACAAGAGAAATGTGGGTGAAGATAATGCTGCAATGGCATTACACCCAGGAGAGATTGAACTTGATGTATGCAAACTCCCCAGGTGAGTGCTGGAGGGAATGTGGAGGAATGGGGGACTGGTGACACATTTGGTGGGAATGCCCAAAGATACGCCCATATTGGAGAGAGGTCAAAAGTCAAATGCACGTATGTTCCCAGGGACAGAGCTTTTGGGAGAAGAAATATGGCTAGGGGGCTTTTGGGATCCCGGGGATAAATCGCTATGCAACACACAGAAGAGAAACTTTATGGGTCTTTTGATAGGAGCATGGGTGGAAATTGCTCGCAACTGGAAACAGAAATCCCCTCCACAGGTGATGGATTGGACGCAAAGGGTCTGGACACATTTGACTATGGAACCATTAACATACAACATGCAAGGGGCTCATGAGAAATTTAGAAATGATTGGGGAGTAGTACTAGAATATCTGCAAACAGACTATAAAGAACAATGGTTCCCACATACAATAAGGATACTGGACTTATTTACCTGAAAGTGAACAGACCTCCTAGAGAAGACTGGTACGGATAGAGACCTGCTCGGTCAGGGGGGGAGAGGCGGAGGAGTTAATAATGTTCTAATTGTGTTTTGTTTCTATTACATGTCATGATTTTGCAATAAAACGTAATAAATATATGTTTTTTAAAAAAAGAAAGTGTGCCTAATTAGCGCCACTGTGCTAAAGTTTGAACCTAGAAAGTGTGCCTAATAGCATAACTGTGGTTTAGTTGAATTCGGAGAGTGTGCCTGATTAGCATTGCTGTGCTAGGGCTGAATCTAGAAAGTGTGCCTAATAGCGTCACTGTTCCAAAGTTTGAACTGAGAAAGTGTGCCTAATAGCATAACTGTGGTATAGTTGAATCTGGAAAGTGTGCCTAATAGCGTCACTGTGCTGAGGTTGAATCTAGAAAGTGTGCCTAATAGCGTCACTGTAGTATAGTTGAATTTAGAAAGTTTGCCTAATATCATCACTGTGCTAAAGTTTAGTAGATGGAGTGGATATATCTCTGTATATCTCTGTATCTCCTATTTATGCTATTGATATGCCATGTACATATATCCCCATTTATTTATTTATTCTGATTTGTAAAACGTGCAGCAGCCCTGGGGCATCGTGGTGGCAGCTTAGTTACATATAACATGATCATACATAGGTTACAGGCAATGTGATATTGTACATATTTACAGAGTTGGTTTGCAGATAGTTAAGTTTTACTGTGCGCGGAGTGAAATCTTGAGTTTCCTCCAAAATGCAGGGAGTGAGTTTTCTGCTCTGATGTCTGTGGGTAGTGCGTTCCAGGATTTGGCAGCAATATATGGGAAGCCTAAGCCACCGGCTTTAGCTCTATTGATACGTGGGATGTGGAGTTGGTTAGTGTATTGTGTCCTGGTGGGACGTGTAGAGGAGGATTTGGAGGTAGTCTCAGATAGGTAAGAAGGTGCAGAGAGAGTGAGGCATTTGTGTGTGAGGGTGAGGATGTTTAATGTGATACGCTCTTTGACCGGGAGCCAATGAGCTGAGTGTCTGGCCAGGGAGATATGCTCCCTTCTTGGGATGCTTATCTGTATCACATGTTTACCCTATCCATCCTGTCGCTTTATATACGTATGCTGCTATGTATGCCCCCTGTCCTGCTCTCGTGCTTGGTCGCAGGTGCTTTACTGATAACCACCATATCACACTACTCTGCTTACTCTCTCCTAAACACCATCATTCAACTAGAACACAGCTATGCTATGACACATTCGGCCTAGCTGTTCTCATACTAACATGACCCCACGAACACCTCATCATCCTAATAAAACACAGCTAGCTGAGCACACACCGGCTAGCTTAGGCGTCTCCTCAGGCCTAAAGCAGCCAGAACTCAGTCTGGGTGTCCGCCCTCCAGACTGAACACATCCAACTGACTTCCTCAGCACCACACCTACTGCTAAGAACCGGCTATCATGCAACAACCACAACAGCTGGACACATATCCGGGGGCCCCACGCATCATACGACACTATCTCTCTCTACTGACTTGGACTGCGGTTCCCGAGGGCATTCAACCTACCAGCGCTTTGAGGTCATACCAGTGATACATAAGGCACTATATAAATGTCAAGTAACATAACATAACATAACATATGGTAGGATATGGCATTTATAACGCGCCTATATACTATTGTTTCAAGGCGCGTCGAGGCAAGGGAGGGGGAACAGAGGGGAGACAGAGACCATGATCCTACTAGGCCAGGTGTCACTCAGATCGCGCAAGTGCATGGGTATGGAGAGGAGAAAGTGCAGTACATGGGAAGAAGAATAAATAACAATAGGTAAAAATATGGGCCGCTGGTGGCAAGTGCAAGGATAAGTGCAGACATCAGGTGGTGGTGGGACTGTTATGGATACAGAAAACAGTCCCCAAGTGTGGGGGCTGCCAGAAAGGCAGTGCAGGGGTGCGACTGGTGGGGGGAGGAGGCCTGGGCCCGAGATTAGAGGGTGGGCAGGTAACCAGTGCAGAATCAGTTTCAGCCAGGAAGTCAGCAGGGGAGAGGAGGAGAAAAAGCAGAAGCAAAGAGAAAGGTTTTGAGGTGCTTCCGGAACCGGACATGGTTCTCCTCAAGTTTCAGGGAGGGAGGGAGGCTGTTCCAGAGGGAGGCCCCAACCGAAGAAAGAGATCTACCACCAACTCGTTGTTTGGATAAGCGACTGACCCTGAGGGAGTTTGAGGCGGATGAGCGAAGAGCTCGAGCAGGGAAATATTTAGGAAGTGAGAGTTGAAGGTATTGAGGCCCCAGGGCCCAGAAGGCCTTGCAGATAATGCAGAGGGTTTTGACCTTAATCCTCTCAGCCACTGGGAGCCAGCACAAACATTTCAATCCCGGAGAGATATGATCCCTGGGCTTGAGGCCAAGGACAAGTTGCGCAGTCCTGTTGTGGATGATTTGCAGAGGGCGGAGAGTAGAAGCAGGCAGATTTAGAAAGAGGCTGTTGCAATAGTCCAGCCTAGAGAGAACCACAGCTGTGGAGACAGTGAGCTTCTGGGAACTTGGTTTAGGTTGGTAAGATACATTCAGTGCTGGTTTTGGGTGATATTTTTACGATTTATGAAAGAGATATAGTGCGGAAAAGAAATTGTAGCATTGTCGGAAGGAAAGAAGAGAGTTCCTGTTTGGATTGTACAATGGGTGATATGGGTAAATGAAAACGTTGAAAGCATATACCATCGAAGTGCCACTTGATGCTAGGTGATGGGAGAAAAAACAGTATGTTTCTTAAGTACAAAATGGATGTTCAGTGGCAGATACTGTGCTCAGAGGCACTTATAACAGAGTTGTAAACATACTGCAGAAAAATTATTCATACCTCTAGTTTGTGGTGATGGGTGGCCATGTGGATGCAGAAATCTTGCGTAGTTTTACTGAACTTTCTACTGGACGTGCTTTCGAATGACACGACACTTGCAGTTTGAATGTGTAACGGTTCATATGAAGTGTTGTACAGAACTGTCAGTGTTAGATGCTGACGTCTTAGATGGGATTGGTGGATGCGTGTGTGACTTTTTAACAATGAGGTAGTGCTGGACAAGAAATAGTGGAAAGGGAAGAAGGACTGCTCCTGCTTTACTTGGGCGTGGCCCACGCGGTACTTGGGGAAGCACACGTGCCACATTCTGCGCTTCTCACCATGTTGGCCAATGGAAATGGGACTGTGGGGATTATCCAATCAGGTACTGCGGTTGTGATTTACAGGAAGGGGCGGTAATACTGTTTTTCATTACTGTGCGTAGTGAGGCGGGCTGACATCGAGAAACGCATTGTGTTAGTTTTGGGTGATGCCTTTGTGATAGATCTGCACAAGTATGCCCAGGAAAGACACTTTGATGGTGATTTCGGTTTGGAAGGAGTGGACGCATTGTGGTGCGCTGGCCATGTTTGCAGTTTTGGTGATATGTTTACCCTTCGCAGACAAGTTGTCAGTTTCGCTGCTGTTCATGTAGTCGCTGTGCATTATGGCGGCATGCATTTGGGTTACATGGCTTGTTCACGTTTGTTCCATCAACTGAAGAGGTTGATGACTACAGTGAAGAGGCTTTTTCCCACTGCCCAGGTGGTTTTCTCAGCCATACCACCAAGAAGAGTATGGGACTATCCTAATGTATGTTGTTCCCAGCAAGAGGCTGGAAGGGGTCTCATCAACAGAAGCATGCGTGATTTTTTGTCCGCTCGTGGGATGTTCTTCTGCAACAATGACATCATTCATTCTTGAAATGCTGAGTTTTTCCATGGAAATGGCATTTCTTTGTCCAACATTGGTGATGCTCTTTTGTTTGCCCATCTACAGGAGGCGTTGAAAAGTTTACTGTAAGAATGTGAAGAGGAGAAGAAAACAGAAAACCCTATAAAAACTGAAAATAAAGGTGTTTCTCTAGAAGCACCTAAAAAAAAAGCTCTATTCAGAGCCACCCGTAAATATGAAATTCCCTACCCTGGTTGCAATTTATTCCCCCACGCCCACACACAACATGAAAGCCACATCCAAGGTTTTTGAGGTTGGCGGTCATGGAAATGGACTGTGGACGCTAAAGGATTGCACAATAAAGTTTCTGGGCGTGGTGTGTACGCAGAGGACTGTTGTACAGAACTGATAGTGTTACATGGAGAGCTCTTCAATGTGCTTGGTGGATGCGTGCGTGACTATTTAACAGTACCCAATGAGGGTGTCCTGGAAAGAAGATAGTGGAAAGGGAAGAAGGACTGTTTCTGCTTTATTGGGGCACGGCCCTCACCATACTTGGGGAAGCGCACGTGCCACATACTTCTGTTTTCAGCATGCTGCCCATGGGAATGGGACAGTGGGGACTATAGGTACTGAGGATGTGGATCACAGGAAGCAGCATTAATACTTTTCTCCATCACTGTGCGTAGTGAGCCGGGCTGACATGGTTGCCATTACTTGCAAAGGTAACGTAGCAGAGAACATTTGGTCTGACATCAATTACAGCTCAAAGCTATGGGGCCCGCTACTCTGTTCTGAAAAGTTACAAACAGATTGCGGAGCACCTCTGGGGTATGGCCTTTTGTAGGGCTACTGTGGAGACCTTGCATCCGGAAAACAGGCCTACATCGTTCAAACAAATACATACATGTGCAATGGCACATAGTGGGGTGTTTGTAAGCGTGTACTTTCCCAATAATACTCTGTAGATTGCAGAACACTGTACTTTTCCCCTGTCCGAGGGTCCGGATCATGTCCGCAAAATAAGGGCCCAGGCGCAGCGGTTGCATGGTATCCTTGCATGGTAACCTTGCAAATGTTCTCGATTGGGACGGCTGTCCGCAGGATGCGTTTTGGGCGTAATACTTTTTGCGCATGTGCATGGGTGTCCTATGCACACCATTGGGATCTCTGCACTGATTAATAGTGTGACACACATGCACCGACCATTTTGGGACACGCTGGGTGTTTATAGGGTATAGCAGGTGGGATGTTTATGTGTGCAGCTACCTGTAGGACGTGGGTGGGTGGCTCAACCTAATTAAAGTTTGTCACAAGTTTGTTCACATATGCTGCACAGGGACGGTGTCACCAGGAGACAGAGGAAGAGATATGCATGCGTTATGGTTAAGTTGCACTAGTAAAAACCTATAAAATTTAATGGAAATACATTGTTACAGGGACGTCATGGTTACAGGTAAAACCAAAAACCCCCAGAAATTCACCAGTTATGGTAAGCTAAGCAACCATAACTCGTGCTACCACTGTGCACTGCAAAGACTAACACCCATGACATCAAAGATAACATCACAAATGTCATTGATGACATCACTGATGACATCACATGTGTATTTAGTTTTCCTGAAAAGCCTCCACAAGGGATTGTTATTGTAATGTTGGCAGAAAACTATCAGAGATCATTGGAAGAACTATCATGATATAAATAGTTCATTAACCAATGCATTGCTATAAAGACCATTGCATTACAGAGTTCTTTCCAGTACATGAACCAACTCATGTAGAAACATAGGCATTGTGTGCAGCATGCATCATAGAGGTGCAATATTCAAAATCTTCCCATGTTGGATAGTACAATGATGAATGTTTTCGTTTCAGAGTTTTGTGTACTGTGAAACATGTAATAAGTAGCTAAGAATGCCTCACTTACTACATAATTGTACTACTATACACAAAACATAAAGAGACCACAATGCATACAAATATGAGCATATACAGGGAAAGTAAAGTAAGCAAAAAAGTAGCAGTACTACCAGAAAGTGTTTATAACCTAACTGATTATCTTCATGCACAGAAATTATTGCTGTGTTTCAGGATGGCTTCTTCTCCTATGTATATGTATCATATGCTGTGCCTGAACCCTACGGAAAGTAGTGCAAGAACATATGAGAAAAGTAAGGTCTGCAAACGTAGTAACTTTTGCATTCTTACTTCCTGCCTGTCAGTGAAGAAAACCACCTGGCCTAGACATGTCAGTGAATAAAAAAAGAGGGAGCCAGACATGTGATGTCATCAGTGATGTCATCAATGACATTTGTGGTGTCATGAGTGTTAGTCCTTGCAGTGCACAGTTGTAGCGTGAGTTATGATTGCTTAGCTTACCATAACTGGCGAAGTTCAGGGGTTTTTCGGTTTTACCTGTAACCATAACGTCCCTGTAACAACGTATTTCCATTTCCTTTGAATTTCATAGGTTTCATAGGTTTTTACTAGTGCAACTTAACCATAGCGTCCCTTTAACAATGTTTTTTCACTATATATATATATATATATTACACGGCCCGTAGTAGCAGCCGTCTTGTTATGGTTAAGTTGTTAAACTCATAGGAATACCACTTTTTCGGCGGCTTATAACTTCGCTCACCCATGAGGAATCCTCTCCAAACTTTTCAAAAAATGTTACTCCTACGGCCCGTTCCCTTTCCTCCATACTTGTGGTACATCTCTCCGTCCTGTGGGACGGGACCGGAGCACTTTGTAAAAAGCACCTCTCTTTCCTGCGCAGGGCCCAGCACGCGGCCGTAACCCCGCTTACCTTGGCTCCACCACACGCATCGCCCACCAGTCCTTTTCTCCGCTCGATCGGGGCCGGACGCACTTGCATCCTCAGAAGATTTTCTTCCCTTTTTTCCTCTCTGGCTCTCGCTGGCGTTCGTTTACTAGTCTGTCTATGTCTTTCAAATTAGACTTTCCAGATTGTTCATCGTGTCACCATCGCTTCGCGAGGGCGGATCCCCCATCCTCTTTGTTTAGAGTGTTTGGGTCCGGATCACCGCTAGGACTCCTGTTTTTACTGTGACTCCCTTCCGGTCCGGGCACTTCAACGTCGGTTGGAGCCGTGGGAGGAGGTGTTCCGACGAACTCCTCCTTCGCATCTTCAGGCGTTCATCGACGAGAAGAAAAAACGCCCGGTAAGTTCTTTACTTTTCAGAGCACCCTGACCGGGGGATACCTTCCCTGGTTCCTCTCGGTCCGGGAGGGGCGTTGATCGCTCTGTTACCGGGGTTCGCCCTGAGGTGCCCGTTGGGCCTAATAATTCTACCAGAGTTTTCTACGAGGGTCTCCATAAGAGGCCTGTGAACACCAGAGTACGCTCCGAGGCCCCTCCCATGAGGGCTGTTTGTAGACCCAGTTCTACTGAGTCGTGGGGTACTGGAGTTCGCTCTGAGGCCTCTCTGTCGGCTTCCCTCAAAAACAAAACCGGGGTGCGCCCGAGGCCTTGGCTGGGCTTGTAGTTACCGAACGGAGGTTCGAGGCCCGCGCAGAAAAGTCTGTTACCGGGCCTGGGTCCGAGGTCCCTCGTGTACAGAGGCTAAAGCTACCAACAGTTCTGAGAGGCCAGTCAAGGCTTTGTCGGTGAAAGCGCACCGTTCCTGCTCTTGTGGTGACACCAGATCTGTTGAGGGGGCAAAGAAGCAAAGTTCTTCTTTTACCGGCAGTGCCGAGGTCCTTCCTTCGAAGGCTCAGTTGGCATGTCACAAAAACATTCCAGGCCTCATAGTACCAGCTCGGCCGAGGTTCCTTATGTTAAGGCTAAGATTAAGACCCCTGATCCATCAACGGGGACCCCTGCCTCACTTCCTCACGTGCCGCAGTTCCCCTCAGATGAGGACAAAATGGCGCCTGTTCCCGCCACGACCATGGCGGCCATTTTAGGTGCTACCCGTACAACTACGCCATCGGCTTTTGATGTAGGGCTCGGTCTCTTGGGTGAACCTAAGGTCCCTTGTGCGCATCCTTACCGGCCGGTTTATGATTGGAACACCCGGATGCCTCTTCTGCACAATGTTTCATTGCCCGTGGGGGCGGCTCCTTTGATTTATGTGGATACGTCGGTGGTGTGGCACCCTTCCCCGTTACGTCCCTGAATTTGTCCACCTCATGAGAGGCCTCCTCAGTTCCGAAACAATCTCCTGAGGATGCTTTTTTCAGTAAATTTCAAGCGCTTATGCGCACCGACCCCATGAGGGAATATTTCAAAGGGCTTTTCAAGGAGATATGTCCACCGGCGCCTCCGGCTCCACCCATTCCTCCGCTGGTTCCTCCGGAACCTCCCTTGCCCGTGGTGCCCCCCCTGCTCTCTCGCCTTTGCCTCCATTGTCCCCAGTGGACAAGGCAGTGCCTGACACGGCTCAGCAGGATCCTGATCTGTCAGATGACCCTCAAGGCGATCAGGACAACGAGGACCTTCCCCGCTCTATCAGGGCCTTTCATGACCGGGTACTGGACATGATGAGTTTCTTAGATGTTCCGGTGCCCGAGACCCGCTCCGCAGGAGGGCGTGCTTTCTGGGGTGTTCACCCTGTCTCCTTTGGAGCGTACTGACCTGTTCCTGCAGAAGGACGTTCTGGCCGAGGTCCAAAGAGTCTGGGAAAAGCCACACTCGGGACTTTTTGTCAATAAAAAGATTGACGTGAGGTACAGGTTGCATTTTTCGGAAGAGGTGGCCCTGTCGTCTTGTCCGCCTCCCCCCTCCACAGTGGTGGCTGAGGCCACTTTGCAGTCCAGACCTGCAGCATCCTCTTCCACGACGGCTACTCAGGTTCTGGGAAAGGAGGACAAGCTCCTCGACTCCCTCAGGAGGGAAATCTTCGCCAACTCGGCCTTGCAGCTCAGGCAGGCCAACGCCGAATTGATATTGGCGGGAGCTAACATGCGGATGTGGAAAGGTCTATCGGAGTTCGAGGAGCACATCCCGGTCGAGAAGCTGGAAGATTTCAAAGGAGGCCTTTCCGATGCCAGGGTCTTGGCCCAGGATCTCCTCGAGGCTTCGGCTCATCACGTAGACACCTCGGCTCGGGGCCTGATGCTAGGGTTGATACCTCACGGCAGGCTTGGCTGCATGGCACTAAATTTTCTAAGGAAGTGCAAGACAAGGTGTTGGACCTTCCATTCGATGGTAAGGAGCTTTTTCATTCTTCTACTGGTGTAGAGCTCACCAAAACCAAGGATAGCACTCAGATGGCTAAATCATTGGGCCTCATTAGGACCCTGGCGGAGAGGGTATTACGCCAGCGTAGTGCATGGCGTACCTCTCCGCCATACTACGAGTTCCCGTAGCGCCATGGAGGTTTTCTCCGCCTGGTTTTACCAGCCGGAGAAAACCATGGCGCTACGGGACCTCGTTGTTAATTACGCCACCGTATTTTACGGTGGCGTAATTAACTCCTTCCCCACTCCCATTATACCCTATGGGGCAAAAATGGGAATGGGGAAGGGCAGAATGGGGATTGGGGATTTACCGCTCCGCCGAGGTCGGAATGGGGCGGTAAATCCGCCAACCCCCATGGCGCTATCGGCGGCTTTCCGCCATGCTTCGCGGTGCATTTAGCACCGCGAAGTCCGCCTGGGTCGTAATGAGGCCCAGTGTCTGTTCTGGTTAAAGCTCCTTTCAAATCCCAGAGACCGTGGTGAGAGGACGCATTGCGTCTCATTGGGAGGCGTGGCAGACCATCACAGAAGACAGATGGGTCTTGTCAGTCGCTCGAGCGGGCTTCCGCTTACCTTTACCCCCTACCCCACTCCCTCAAGGCCGAGGTTCAGACATTTCTGGACCTCAGAACTGTGGAACCCGTTCCCCTTGGGGAGCGAGGGAGGGATTCTACTCCCGGCTGTTTACGGTGCCCAAACCCAACCAGGCTGGCCTGCGCACCATCCTAGACTTTTCCCAGTTCAATCCTTTCCTACCCCAAGAGAAATTCAAGATAATCACGCCCAGCCAGATACGCTCCTCTTTGCAGATGGGCGATTGGCTCAGCGTTGTGGATCTTCAGGATGCGTACATGCATATCCTGATTTGGAATCCACACAGGAGATACCTCCGCTTCTCTTTGGGAGAGGAGCACTTCCAGTTTCGGGTGCTTCCTTTTGACCTCAGCTCGGCGCCGCATGTCTTCACAAAGATGATGTCGGTGATTGCGGCCTATCTTCGTCTCCAGGGTATCCATGTGTATCCTTATTTGGACGTCTGGCTCTTACGCAGCCCTTGTCCGTTGGCAGCAGCGGGCAACCTCCAGTCTCTCCTTCAGCTCCTGTTCCATCTTGGGCTGTCGGTGAACTGGCCGAAATCCTCCATGACGGTCTCACAGGACCTGATCTTCCTGGGTTTTCGTTGGAACATGATCGACTGCAGAGTGTATCTGACCGGGGACAGAATGGCGGATCTGTTGGCCACGTGTCAGATGTTTGCGCAGTCGGAGAGCATGTCGACCTGGTGGTTCCAGAGGCTTCTGGGCCTCATGGCCTTGTGTGTACTGGCTCTTCCTCTTGCTCGTCTCAAAATGAGACAGACCCAGATGGCCCTTCGGAATTCATGGCGTAAGGCAGTGGATCCGGATTCCATGCGGATAATGATTCCGGATTCCATGAGAGCGGACCTGGATTGGTGGTCATCTCTTAGCAATCTGTCTGGGGGCGCGGGGTTTCAGGACCCGGTCCCTACAGTGACGATCACGATGAACTCCTCCCTCCTCGGGTGGGGTGCGACGTTAGATCTTCTTCAGGTCTTGGACCTCTGGTCGCCTCAGGACAAGCTCCTGCACATAAATCATTTGGAGCTTCTGGCGATCTTCCTAGCGCTCAGGGCGTTCAGACCGCTCATTGTCAACAAGGTGGTCCGCATAAGAACGGACAATGTGGTATCAATGTATTACATAAACAAGCAAGGGGGAACAAAGTCTCCCCCTCTCGTGGACCTGTCCATCCAGATTTGGGAGTGGGCCGTGCTTCATGGTGTCTGGCTGCTTGCAGTGCACATCCCGGGCCAGCTGAATGTCACAGCGGATGCTCTCAGCCGGCGGACAGTGGTCAGCTACGAGTGGGAGTTGAAGGCGGAGGTCCTCTCATGGATTTTCTCGCGTTGGGGCTCACCGGAGGTGGACCTCTTCGCCACGGCGGTAAACAAGAAGCTTCCTCAGTATGCATCCAGAGGGGGGCTGGGAGCCTCTTCTCTGGGGGATACTCTCGAGATTCCATGGCAAAACATGAGAGCTTACGCCTTCCCGCCTCTGCCTCTAGTTCATCGAGCAATTTGGAAGTTGAAGAACTCTGTGAACTGTTCCCTTCTACTGATAGCCCCGTGGTGGCCAGCCAGGTTTTGGTTCTCAGAACTTCACCACCTGTCGGTGTATCCGCCGATCAGGTTACCAGTAACTCCCGATCTTCTTCACCAAGGGGAACAACAGATGTGGCACCCCTCCCCACAATCGCTCAGCTTGGCGGCATGGTGCCTGAGTTCAAGTCTTTAGAGCATCTGAGTTTGTCTGGGGATAACATGCGCATTATCCAGGCAGCCAGGAAACCCTCGACAGGAGCAAATGGCTCAGGTTCTGTCATTGGTGTTTGGAGAAGAAGTTGGATCCGAGGGTGGCCACGATTGACACAGTGCTGTCCTTCGTGTCATCCCTAGAAGAGTTAGGGGTTTATGTTCTGTCATGCAGGACTTATCTCTCAGTGGTTTCCACTTACCTTTCTACAGACCTGTGTTCTTATTCTCTAACTAACCCAGTGGTGAAGAGGCATTTTGCTGGCTTGACATGCCTCTAGCCTCCGGTTCGTAATCCGCACCTGCCATGGGACCTAAATGTAGTCCTGACGGCGTTGTGCCATAAACCCTTTCAACCAATGGCTACGGTAGACCTCAAGTACTTGTCTTGGAAAGTGTCCTTTCTGGTCACCGTTACGTCAGCAAGGAGAGTGAGTGATCTCCAGGCATTGTCGGTGGAGCATCCTTTCTTGGTCTTTCACAAGGACAAGGTAGTCCTTCGGACAAACCCGGCTTTCCTACTGAAGGGAGTGACCGAATTCCATCTGAATCAGTCGATCTCCCTTCCGGTCTTTTTTCCGAACCCTGCCTCAGAGGCTGAAAGAATTCTACACTGTCTTGATGTCCGAAGAGCTCTTAAGTTCTACCTGGACATGTCTTCCGAGCTTAGGTGTTCTTCTCAACTTTTTGTGACCTTCGGTAACCCTCAGGCCAAGCCGGCGTCTAAGGCATCTATTTCCAGGTGGATTGCCGCCTGCATCACGGAGTCTTTCACCGTCCAAAGGCTGAAACCTCCTAAAGGTATCCATGCACACCTGGTGCGGGGCAAGGCAGCCGCGGTTGCTTTTTAGAAATATGTTCCCTGGGAGTCCATCGCTAGGGCAGCTACTTGGGCCTCCCCATCTGCTTTCTGTAAGCATTACTGTCTCGACATGAGCTCTAGAGCTGACGCTCAGTTTGGTCAGGCTGTGCTGAAGAACCTGTTTCAGTAAGGGGTATTTCCATCCACCCGTAGTTCCTGTAAGGAGTGCTTGGGAATCTCCCACAAGTATGGAGGAAAGGGGACGGGACGTAGGAGTATTACCAAGTTACTCACCGTAGTGACCACCTTACGCCTAGTCCATAGTCCCCTTTCCTCCATACGCCCGCCCGCCGTCCCCTCTAATAAGTTTCCTCTGTTATTGCTGATGGGTCTTTGACCCGGCGATAGAAAAGGACTGATGGGCGATGTGCGGGGCGGAGCCAAGGTGGGCGGGGTTACGGCCACGTGCCGGGCCCCACGCAGGAAAGAGAGGAGGGACACATTTTTTGGGAAAAAATGTGGATGCTTTTTACAAAGTGCTCCGGTCCCGTCCCACAGGACGGAGAGATGTCCCACAAGTATGGAGGAAAGGGGACTATGGACTAGGATTAAGGTGGTCACTACGGTGAGTAACCTGGTAAATATGGCCCGCTGATTTTTTTCTGAAATATACTGAATGGGGAAAAACTTTGCGTACGGCTACAGGCCGAACAGCTGTATAGGTTTTCACCAAATTTGCGGCAGGAGTGGGGGCTTGTGTCAGAAAGCATGCTTTTGTGTGTTTGGTGGAAATCCGACCAGTACTTTTGTTGCAAAGAACTGAAATGTACATCTAAAAAAATGAGTGCTATCTGGCTACGCTCCGCGGACCTATTTCCCTGTTCACTCGGCAGACCGAAGTCTCATTGGCCTGCAGTACGCTGTGATGTCGGTGAACATTGGACACGGCCTGTGGTTGGCTGGAGGGAAGCATGCTGTGCGTCAAAGTTTTTGGGAGACGCTGCCATGGTGTATCGGAGGACAGTGTTGTGGTGTGTGTGCCAAGCCCCTAATGCATTGTGTTCATGGCTAGGCCTCTTGTATGTAACTGTGTGGCAACTAAAAGTAGTTATAGCTGCCTCTGCTCCGGCGCCCCTTTTCCCTGTTGGTCACATGGTCAAAAATGTGATTGCACTGCACTGTACCGTGACGTGTTATGCGTAAATAGTTTTCGATAACACCGGCATGTTGTTTCCGAAGGCAGTGTGCAGAGAAAGGGCCCAGAAAACATAGTTTACGGCATCTGGTGGTGGGAAGAAGGGATGGAAAGGGTGGGGGAGTGAGAAGTGCTGCAAGTGATACATCTCATTAGAAGAAGACGGTGGTGTGCCAGCGGTATCCGTGCATACTACGCCAATTTGCGGTTACCTCAACAGGCAACAATCTTGTGTGTGGTCATTGCCGGCAGCCTTCCTTATGGTATGCCAGCTGCAGTGGTGATTTCTTTCTGTGATGAGTAGTTGCAGGCACATTTGCAGAAGTGGAGTGCATTCCACAAGACATGCACATTTACAGATAGGGTGTACTATGGTGTGCTGTGTGTGGTAAGTCTGTAGCCCCTTTAATGCATGGCTGCAGCCCTTGCACAGAAAAGTATGTCCACTGGTTGAAAAGGTATGTCCACTGGTTGAAAGTCAGTGCTACATTATCGCTTTGTGTGTGTGGTTTGGCTGCATTGCACACATTGTTGGTTGCATGGGTGTGGTGATTGGTAGAATATTGTACAGTTGTCGGTGTACGGGTGGAGATGCTGCAGTGACCAGTCGTGTACTGTGTCCACTGGGTGCACTAATGGAATAGTGTAAATATGGAAGAAGGTACGGTGCAACTGCTTCTTACATGTGCTTGTGTAGTGTAGTGTGCAATGTGCAGATTAGTAAGTGTTGTAGTGCACTATGCAGTATTGCTTGTATGCACATAGTACAGTGTGGGGAGCAGTACCAATGTAGTGATGATTGTGTTGTTTTGTTAGCATTATTACAATGGTTTCGGAATGGAAGTGGGTAGTGGTGCCAAACCCTGTGGTATGTTTGTGCATTACGGTAAGTTGAACATGTGTGCTTGCATTCCTGCTTCAGGTTGCGCAGGTTGGGTAGAAGTGCTGGTGCCTATGTTGCCTTTCTGAATTGTGGCACATGCCTACATGACTTTGTTATGTTGTGGTGGGTGTGGGCAAGGCCTAGACTGCTGTGTGCATGGCTGTAGGCCGTAGGCCATGCTCCCAACAGGCTAGGTCTTCATCACAGCCACCACAACGTAATGCAGTCATGGACTTGTCAGTCTGCATGCATGTCAGGTTGGTGACTTTTACGCAACGGTTGTGGAGGACATTGTAGACTTGGTAGACTTGGTAGAGCAGCAGAAGTGAGCTGATATGCATGCATTCGCATACGGTGCACATCATTGCCCCTGTTGCACAATAGGGAGCCACATGTCACCATTTGCGTTTGCTATGGTTAAGCCATTATAAGACCCTTGCTTTAGGAAGTGCTTTAAGGTATTGCAGCATGAAAGGACATGCTCAGCAGCACACATGTAAAACATGGCCAATGTACACAGCCTCCTACATACCGTTCACCACACCTGTACCCAACAGCCTAGGCCTTCATCACAGTCACCATAACACAATGCAGTCATGCAGTTGTCACTCTGCATGCATTTGAAGTTGGCAACTTTTGCACAATGGTTGTGGAGGACATTGTACACTTGGTAGACCAGCGGAAGAGTACATGTGTAAATTAGCATATGGTGTATAACATTGCTCCTGTTGCACAATAGGGCGCCACATGCCACCACGTGCATTTCATATGTTTTGCCTCTTATAAATCCCTTGCTTTAGGGGGTGCTTTAAGATATTGCAGCATGAAAGGACATGCTTAGCAGCACACATGTAAACTATGGCTAATGTACACGGCCTCCTACATATCGTTCAGCACACCCAACGCAACGTTATGCAGCCATGCGTGCAAATATGTGCCCAGGGTGAAAGCTGGCAGGCTCAATTGCAGATGGGAAGTGCAGTGCACATGGCATGAGCATTTAACCATGGCCTGTACTATGGTGTGTTTTCTGTGGTGAGGGCCTAGCGCCTTGCATGCATGGCTGGAGTGGAAAGGGTAAAAGGACTCCTCCTGCTTCACTGGGTCATGGCCCTCATGGTACTTGGGGAAAGGCATGTGCCATATTTTATGCTTCCCATGGTGGCTAATGGAAATGGGACTGTGGGGAATGTCCAGGAAAGGGCAGCAATCACTTTTTCCATTACTTTGTGTAGTGCGGCTGGCAAACAGGGCAAGCCGCACAGTTTTCGTCGTGGGTGATGCCTTTGTGGAAGATCTGTTTCTGTATGCCCTCCAAGAAGGCTTTTGTGGCAATTTCGGTTTGGAGGGAGTGGAGGCTTTGTGGTGCAGTGTCAAAGCGTGCTGTTTCGGCAGAGTGCTTGTAGAATGTCAACGCCTGGCCACTTACGCAACTGTACATGTTGTGGTCAAGCACTTGGGAGCCCTCTTTTTGTGTTCCATGCGCTATTCTCTTGTGTACCGTCAACTGAAGAAGATGATGAAAGCAGTGCAGAGCATTTTTTTTTTCTAACTGCCAAGGTGCTTTTCTCATGTATACCACCGAGAATAGTGTGGGAGTATTCCAATGATTCCTGTAGCCAGCCAGAAGTCGAAGGGGTCTCATCAACAGAAGTATGTGTGACTTCTTGAGTGCTGCTGGGATGTTCTCCTGTGAAAATGAGAACATTTGTACTCGATATATATACCTTTTTAAAGGAAATGGCATGTCTTCGTCGACCAATGACATTTTGTTTCAAAATCTACAGGTTGCACTGAAGACCCTATTGTAAGAATGTGAGCTGATGTACAAAACACAAAAAAGTATAAAAAACGCAAAAAAAAAGGTGTTTCCATGGAAGCACCTTTAAAGAAAACCAATAAAAGGCTCTTTGCAGAGCCGGCACAACTAACAACGTCCCCTACCATGGTTGAAAGTTATTCCCCCACTCCCAGGCATGCACACCACAAAAAAAAGCGAATATCGCCATAGTTGCAGGGTGGCACGTGTTAGATATGCCCCTTTTACAGATGACGGCCATAGAAATGCCTGTAGAGGCTACGGGATTGGTCAATAAGGTTACTGGGTGTGGTGGGTACGCACATCCTGGTACACAGTGTATTTGTCGATAGAAATGCAGAGGGTGCAGTTATGGCTGTGTGTTTCACGAGCCACAGCGTGCAGGTTTTGGGGGAGTTCAAAATACATTGATTGAAAGTCAATGGAAAACACTGTGCAGTAGCTGCTCATTTTGAAATCTATCATGTGGATGTGTTGTGCTATGGAGTACCTACAATGAAGTGACTGATTTTGGTTTGTCTGTGTGACACTTTGGTGACGCACAGTCATGCCGACATTATTGTTGTTCATTGTGGAGGAAAAACGGCACAGCATGTTACACGAGTTTCAGTGCCATTTGCGATGAAGGAGGCACTTGCCGAGGTCATGCGTCTGTTTCCGATCACCTGCATCACATTGTGCAGACACTGATGTGGCTGATCATTTTTCATTTGGTCTGCTAATGGAGAAAGCTCAGTACATTGCGAAGAAGTGTATTTGTGCCTTTCTATGACATGTGCCAATGGCGCACTTCACACATAGGAATATGACGTTTCACAGCACAAACAGTTTTCCCCAGCAATAACATTCATCTTACTATGCCTCCCATCCCGATTTCTGCTCACCCCATCCAAATTGCCTTGGTGCCCTTCTTGAAAGTAGTGGAAGATTTTTTGCAGTAAGTGTTGCGCACTGAAGCTCTTCAAAATGCTCTAAAACACGTGTCCCCATTCCATCTTTCTTCGTCGAGGGGTGAGGGCAGGAGCCCCCCCAGCCCAGCAGAGGATCCAGGCTCCTAGCGAGCAACACGGACAGGGCCTGCCTGACCCTGTCCCCATACGGCGCCTGACTCGCCCATGCCGGGCGCGGCGCGAAACCGAGGCTGAGCCTCAATTACATCAGCTGGATCCGCCGGCAGGCGGATTCGCTGGCGGCCAGCCCGAAGGCCATACAAAGGCCTGTTCCTGCGCCCCAGATCCCCCCATTCCATCTTTCTTCGTCGAGGGGTGAGGGCAGGAGCCCCCCCAGCCCAGCAGAGGATCCAGGCTCCTAGCGAGCAACACGGACAGGGCCTGCCTGACCCTGTCCCCATACGGCGCCTGACTCGCCCATGCCGGGCGCGGCGCGGCGCAAAACCGAGGCTGAGCCTCAATTACATCAGCTGGATCCGCCGGCAGGCGGATTCGCCAGCGGCCAGCCCGAAGGCCATACAAAGGCCTGTTCCTGCGCCTGTTTACGCGCATGGAAGCGTGGCGTGGCCACCCCCCTGCACATTTTTACTACTCTCCAACCGATAGACTACCACTCGGACAATGAAAACGTACTGTAAGTACATGCCAGCACTGGAGACACTACTGTATGCTTGTAATTTTAAC
Source organism: Ambystoma mexicanum (assembly GCF_040938575.1). Lineage (NCBI taxonomy): Eukaryota > Metazoa > Chordata > Amphibia > Caudata > Ambystomatidae > Ambystoma > Ambystoma mexicanum. The sequence goes on from NC_090934.1 coordinate 1,286,209,716, forward strand.
CCCTTCTACTGAAATGTGCTCACGGTCTCTAATACTGGTCGCCTACAGACCATATTAGACTGCTGTATTGTGCCCTTTGGTCGCCTACAGACCACATTAGACTGCTGTATTGTGCCCTTTGGTCGCCTACAGACCACATCAGACTGCTGTATTGTGCCCTTTGGTCGCCTACAGACCACATCAGACTGCTGTATTGTGCCCTTTGGTCGCCTACAGACCACATTAGTTTGCTGTATTGTGCCCTTTGGTCGTCTACAGACCACATTAGACTGCTCTATTGTGCCCTTTGGTCGCCTACAGACCACATTAGACTGCTGTATTGTGCCCTTTGGTCGCCTACAGACCACATTAGACTGCTGTATTGTGCCCTTTGGTCGACTACAGACCACATTAGACTGCTGTATTGTGCCCTTTGGTCGCCTACAGACCACATTAGACTGCTGTATTGTGCCCTTTGGTCGCCTACAGACCACATTAGTTTGCTGTATTGTGCCCTTTGGTCGCCTACAGACCACATTAGACTGCTGTATTGTGCCCTTTGGTCGCCTACAGACCACATTAGACTGCTGTATTGTGCCCTTTGGTCGCCTACAGACCACATTAGACTGCTGTATTGTGCCCTTTGGTCGCCTACAGACTACATTAGACTGCTGTATTGTGCCCTTTGGTCGCCTACAGACCACATTAGACTGCTGTATTGTGCCCTTTGGTCGCCTACAGACCACATTAGATTGCTGTATTGCGCCCTTTGGTCGCCTACAGACCACATTAGACTGCTGTATTGCGCCTTTTGGTCGCCTACAGACCACATTAGACTGCTGTATTGTGCCCTTTGGTCGCCTACAGACCACATTAGATTGCTGTATTGCGCCCTTTGGTCGCCTACAGACCACATTAGACTGCTGTATTGTGCCTTTTGGTCGCCTACAGACCACATTAGACTGCTGTATTGTGCCTTTTGGTCGCCTACAGACCACATTAGACTGCTGTATTGTGCCCTTTGGTCGCCTACAGACCACATTAGATTGCTGTATTGCGCCCTTTTGTCGCCTACAGACCACATTAGACTGCTGTATTGTGCCTTTTGGTCACCTACAGACCACATTAGACTGCTGTATTGTGCCCAGGATCACCTACAGACTACATTAGACTGCTGTATTGTGCCTTTTGGTCGCATACAGACCACTTTGAGTTAGCACTGTGCCTTATGGTTGCAGCTCGCCCTGACACTAATCCAATATGCAAACTTGGTTGCCCCTCATCATGTTCCCGTTCTGCATTCTCCCCAACCACACACCCTGCTTGGCCCACTACTACTGGCCCCATAATAACGGTCTCAGCAAGCCGGCATGCCCCCGGCATCACCCTATCCCATGTCCTACACCGTTCCTTCCCTCTACTCCCCCATTCCCAAACAGCGCAAGTCTTACTCCCCGGACCTATCTGAATACCATCAAGCAGCATGCTATCAGCCCTGATCCAATCTCACATGTATTGCCCACAGCAGAGTCACCTTACCACAGCCATACCAAATAATTCTCTAACCCCGTGACAGGTGTAGCAAGACACTTCCGATTAAGGTCTCGCACCTTCAACCACCCCAACCCAGTCAAATATGAACACACACCTCCCAAACAAATTATGCCCAGAGTACCTCCCCCTCATCAAAATCATACTCCTAGCCAGAAACCCAACACTACTTCCAAACCAGCTCCGGACACCCCCAATAAATTACTATCCACCTTTAAAGGAGCGCTTATCAATGCCCGCTCCTTAGGGGCGCATGCTATAGAAGTTCACGACCTCATTATGGAATCACAGCTCGACATACTAGTAGTCACAGAGTCCTGGCTCCATCAAGCATCAGGTCCACTACTAACTCTGGCAATCCCATCCGACTACACCATATTCAGAACAGATAGGACCCACTCACAAGGAGGCGGTGTTGCTATTATAGCCAAGACTAAATTACAGCTTAGATCTTGTCCCATTGAAAGTATTGAAGGGTATGAAACACTACTCGTAAAATTTCCCATAAATGCAAAAACTACTATTAATTTAATAGTAATTTATAGAGCACCTAGCCCCAACAACCACCCAGAGATTGAAATTCCGTTGCTATTAGCTCCACTAATAAAACCTAGCTCGAAATACATCATCCTGGGTGACCTTAACCTAGGTTTCAATGACAGCCAAGATGCCAAAGCAGAATCACTGCACTCCGCCCTGAAGGACATGGGTTTCAGCCAACTAGTTAATGCACCCACACATATCAAAGGCAGGACTCTTGATTGGATCCTCTCCCTTAATACCCCCGTAACCATTGAGGTCATCTCCCCTCTTACTTGGACCGATCACCATAACATTGTATTTACAATCAATCCCTCCGAACCCACACAAAAGAAACCTAAAACTGTGATTACCTATGAAACTAGAAACGCCCGCAAACTCACGCCAGAAAACTTCACGCCTCCTCTTTCAAAACTTCTAGCTTCTACCTCGATCACCAGTGACAACCCCTGCCTCCTAGCAGACATATATCACAACTGCCTCACTGCAACCATTAATGCTATAGCACCGCTCACCACCAAGTCAAAACGCACAGACACGCGATCTAGCTTCTGGTTCAATGATGATCTTATCGCCCTCAGAAGAACCAAACGCGCGTGTGAACATGCCTACAGAAAGCATCCTACTGCAGAGGCAGAAAAAGCCTACCAAGAAATAAACAAAACCTATAAAACAGCTACTATTACCTACAAATCTAATGCGTATAATAATAGGATCAGCAATGCTACTTCAGATACCAAGGAATTATTTGCCATTCTAAAAGAATTGGAAAACCCCACTCCAGCCATAAACCCAACCATCCCCAGTAAGGAATGGTGCACCACTATACAAGACGCACTAACAGCCAAAATTGAACTACTCCAAATAAAAATCACTTCCAAAAAACAATCACTAGCCAACAAACCTGCCCTCCTTAACCTAAATCGACCACATCAGGAATTCACTAGCGCCCCATTCTATTTCACACCAGTATCCCAAAATGTAGTGTTTGACACCATCGCCAAACTGAAAGCCTCCAACTGCAAAGGCGATTCTGTCCCCGCATCAGTAGTCAAATCCTGCGCTCACACCCTCACCCCCATTATCACCAACTTCGTCAACGCTTCCTTCAATACTAACCTAGTACCAGCTAGTATTAAAGAAGCCTGGGTCACCCCTCTCCTGAAAAAACCTACCCTAGACCCCACTGTGCCCACTAATTACAGGCCAATAACAACTGTCCCATTTCTCCTCAAAATATTGGATAAATTAGCATACAACCAAGTCCAAACTCACCTTGAACAAAACCACCTCCTTGGCACGAGGCAATCAGGCTTCCGCCCCAACCATAGCACAGAAACGGCGCTCCTTGACTTAAAAATCCAGATGGATACCATCAGAGACTCAGGGAAACTCTGCATCCTCCTCCTACTCGATCTCTCCGCAGCGTTTGATTTAGTAGACCATAATAAACTGTGCGCCACACTAGCGAAAGACTTCAACTTCTCCACCGAAGCTACTACCTGGATCAAATCCTTTCTTGCTGACCGCACCTCCAGGGTCGCCATAGGTAAACAAGCCGCCAACCCCATCATAGTACCCATTGGTGTCCCCCAAGGTTCCTGTCTCTCACCAACATTATACAATGCATACACTAAACTCCTCTTCTCAGCGCTAGACGACATGGGTGTCATCTACACCAACTTTGCAGATGACACCCAGATCTTCATCCCCTTATCGGGAGACTACACTCAAGACACCGACACTATCAACAAAATATATGCCATAATCCAAAATTGGATGGCACTAAATAGCCTCTGTCTCAATGATGAGAAGACTGAGGTTCTCATTGTGGGCTCCCAATCCAAAATAGAAGCATTACATCCTGATTACTCATCCATCAACATTGATGGCACAAACATAACAGTACTCAAACAAGTGAAAACACTAGGTGTCTACCTTGATGCCAACCTCACCATGACCAAGCACATCAACGCCCTCTCTTCCTCTACATCCTACACCGCAAAACGTATTGCTCTCAGTCGCCAATTCTTGACACCCACCAATTGTATCACGCTGGCAAGAGCTTTAATCTTATCCAGGCTCGACTACTGCAACGTACTCTACCTGGGTACCTCAAAATCCAATCTAAACAAACTACAGCTTATCCAAAATAAAGCCCTTCGGGCGGCCCTTGGAATAAGGAAGTCAGATCATATCTCAAATATTAGAAGAAACCATCACTGGCTCCCCATCAAAGCCAGGGTCACATTCAAAGCTCTGTGCGTCACATTCAAATGCATCCACTCATGTGTCCCCATCTACCTCAACCACGCCATCACCAGAAAAGTATCTAAGAGGCCCCTCAGATCTAACAGTCAATTACTCCTAGCTATCCCCCGCTACAAGACAACCAAGGCAGGAGGCAGTAGTTTCCAATACCTCGCACCCACATATTGGAACACTCTTCCCCTCCCCATCAAAAATGAGCAAACATTCTCAGGTTTCAAGAAATCCCTGAAAACGTGGCTATTTAACCAAGACTAAAATATCCCCCTCCATGCTTCAGGAAATATCATTGTACTGAATCCCTGCATTTAATGTCTTCGTGTATGATCATTTTGTATTCACATGCACTGCGCCCGATTGGCAAAGTCCAAGAAATGTTTTAACCAAGCTGTCTGTAACATCGCCGTGGTACCCAAGGGTTTGGGCGAGTAATAAATGCAATAAATAAATAAATAAATAAAGTAAAGAAACCTTTTTCTGCAGTGAACCCCTTTCCAACCGATTCAACTACAGTGTTTTGCACAGTGCCACGCCTCCCGCCTTGCATCCGTTCATTGGCAATTCCATTGTTCATCTCTGAAAGGTGCTTTCTTTATTTCCCTTTTTCCATTCCCAGTGCATTTCCATTTACCTTTGAGATATCATCCTTCATGTCATGGGTGTTAGTGTTAGCAGTGCAGAGTGGTGGCGCGAGTTATGGTTGCATAGCTTACCATAACGGGCGAATTTCTGAGGTTTTTCGGTTTTACTTGTAAGCAAAGTATGGATAGGTTGTGGTTAGTGCAAAGTAGCTGTAACGTTCCTGTAACAAAAGTTTTTGCAGTGGAGTTGCTAGGTTGTTCTTAGGGCAACTGAAGCATAACGTCCCTTCACCAGCGTGTTTGCACTGAAGTTGATATGTTCTTAGTCGTCCACTGTAACCAGACCCTTCCTTTAACATAGTTAAACTAGGATAGGTTTGTAGTAGTGCAACTTAACCGTAACGTCCCTTTAACAATGTTTTTTGTTAGTGTACATATATATAGCACATGCTACACTCTGGCTATCAAGCATGTTATGAGATCTACGACTGCTAGGTATTCTATTCAAGCATGTGAATCTATGAAAGATCCAATGCTGGAGAAGTCTTAGTTACTTACCTGTAACTGTACTACTTTTACCTCCCTTCCCCTTTCCTCCATACTGCATGGGGGCGTCCCTTCCAAGGGATGGGAGACGGAACCTTTTTCACCAGAAAAAACCTTCTTTCCCTTTAAATTTAGAGGTGCGCGGGGGTGCAGCCCAGGGAGCATGCACTGCCCTGACTCTGCCCTCCGGCCCCACACCCCAGTCCCCTTTTCTGCATTAACGGGAATGGGCCATATTTAACAGCGCTCTTGGGTTTGGCTTTGGCCATGTAATTCCACGTACGGATACTTCTTCTCTTTGTCTTTTTTGTCATTTTATCATTCAGGTACTCAGTCCTCAGGCGTCGCGCTCCTCCCCGGTGCGTGTCGACTTCCACAGGGTTTCGCGGATGTCCATCCTGAAACAGGCTTTTCCCAATTTCAGACCACCAGGCCCACTGCCTACGTTGCCTTGGCACATACCACGGTTGGCAAGCTTGTACAGCGTGTGGCTTGCTGTCCTCGAAAGCACTGAAGAACAGACTAGGCAGGTGGAGGGAGCTCTTCTAGAAGTCGCCTACAGAGGATCTCAAGAACTTCGTGAAACATCGAGCCAAGCCCAAGGTAGGGCCGCTATTCTCTATTGCATCCCGCAATGGATACTCCTTCCCAAGGACTCTCCCGTGCAGGAATGACCAGTCAGGTCCCTATACCAGCACATGCACGAGGCTGCTGCAGCTACGGGCCTACGGGGTGAGGGATCCTTGTGGTATGTTGAGGGACCGGAAGGTTCTCGTACCGGATTGTCATCCGAGGGGCTCCGCCCTTGCACCAGCAACATGGCCGAGGGGCTATGCCCTAGTACCAGCAATATGTCCGAGGGGACGCCTAAACACAGCTCTACTGACCCCCGGGTTGAGGGTGTCACCTACCGGGCCTAGGCCCGAGGAGCAGGGTAGGCCTTGTGATCCACATGCAAGAGTCCTGGAGGAGGCTGGGCCCAGCGAGCCGAGCAACACGTCGCAGGCACGTGGCAGGCAGCTCGACAAGATGGCCACTGCGCCAGACAGAGGCACCCGTCCGACGTCATTCCAGGAATTCGGCGAAGAACGAGTGTCAAGGTGGGACTAGCTTCAACCAGGTACGTGGCCTACAGCCTATCCCTCTTATGCGCAGGGCAGCTTCCCCTGTGTCCATATGGGCAGGGTATGCATTAGCTCCAGCAGCTCCCGTCTACCCCATCAGTACCCTCTGCCACCTCTACGGCCAGTGAAGAGGGGTTCTTCGAGAGGTTCTTCGGCCTCATGAAGTCACCTTGTATGGGGGTTATCCTCAAGGACACCATCAGGGAAGTCCTCCCGACTATGCTAGCGGCACCACAAGCGCCTCCACCGGCGCCCCTGGCCCCGGTGCAGCCGCTGGTCCCGGCTCCCCAGCCGACTCCTCAGGCGGTTCCGTACCAGCCTCCGCCGCCTTCTCATCTCACGGCTGCGGTTCCTGTGCCCCAGCCTCCAGCTCCAACTACTCATCCACCTCCGCAGGATCCTCTTCATCCACAGAACAGGGATGAGGAGGGGGATCCGAACACACCATCCTCAGCCAGGGCCTTCCACGAACGTCTTGCTGGACTGGCGGAATACCTGGGCCTACCCCAGCCCGAGGTCGAGCAGCCGGCAGAGGGGGTTCTGGCTGAAGTTCTCACACAACGCCCCTATGCCAAGACAGGGATTCCTCTGCAGACTGATGTAGTCTGCCTGGCCAAGAAGGGGTGGCTTAAGCCCCACTCGGCCCAGCTGGTCAATCGACACCTGGACGGCAAGTACAGGCCTATGGAGGGGGATACACTCTTGTGCTCAGCCCATCCTCAGCCACACTCCTCGGTGATCACTGCAGCATCTCTATACTCCAAGCCTCAGTCTTCCTCAGCCTCCATCTCTGTGGCGCTGCTAGGCAAGGAGGAGAAGTTCTTGGAGGCGTACGGCAACAAACTCTATTCCAACGTGTCCTTGCATCTTCGTCAGGCCAACGCAGATGCCATGCTGGCGGCCGCTAACCAAAGGTTATGGGGGGAAAACGCAGACTTCGTTCCCGAACTCCCTACGCAGACCCAATCACGTTTTAAGGCGAGGCTCACTGAGGCCAAGCTGGTGACGTAGGACCTCATGGAATCCACCGTGGCCCATATTGACACCTCTAGTCGTACCATCGGCATCGCCATGGACATGAGAAGGACAGCCTGGCTCCGGGTGACGAAATTCAACCCTGACGTCCAGGAACGCATATTAAATCTACCGTTCGAGGGGGGACCTCTTCCACTCCACCACGGACGAGGAGCTGGACAAGAAGAAAAACAGCTCACAAACAGCCAAATCTTTATCCATCTTGACAAAGACCATGCCCAAGTCGTACACCTAGTCACAGCAGCGCTCTGACAGGGGGCGTACGTATGGAGGGTTCCGCGGCTTCCAGGAAAGGAGATCCAGGCAGCCGGACCGCTTGCCATCTCAGAACCAGCACAAGCAACAAAAAGGGGTGCGGGGGGAGTAAGGGCTTTTTCCAGTCCCCCTCCTCCGCGACAGCCTCTGAGGGAAAGAAGGCATGACACGCCCCTTCGGGTCCATGTGTCTCCAGTGGGATGCAGGCTCGCTCCCCGTGCACATTTCTGGCGCCAGAATTTCACGGACCCCTGGATCCTCGGGGTACCGCCTCCCTCCTCCCCTCCACTCCCACAGTTTGGGACAGCAACGCTTTTGGCAGAGAGCCGGACGCTCGATGAGAGCCAGGCAGTGGAGGAAGTTCCCAGCCTCCCAGCGAGGCTTGAGATTTTACTCCAGGATTTTCGCCATTCAGAAGAAGAACCAGGCGGGCCTGAGAGTTGTGCTGGACCTTTCCAGCCTCAACCTCTCCTTACCCCTGCAAAAATTCAAGATGGTTACGCCAGAAGCAGAGAAGCAATGAGCCCAAGGAAATCGCTGGCGGAGGGGGGGGGAGGGTGGCCCCAGCGTTTGAGCCAACTGTGCCATAGCTTGGACCTTGCCCACGGGTGGACTCGAGAAGGGGACCTGACCCCCACAAAGATGCTCAGGTACCCCTTAACGACACACTCAAGGGCATACAAGGACACAAGGAGTGGGAGGTACGCCAAGAGTACGCCAAGAGTTGCGACAGCTACCCTAGGCAGGACAGTACCAGCGACGGGATCCAAGCATGCTGTCAATTGACTGTCTAAGGTTAAAGGAGGAAAGCAGACACATGGCGGAGGCCCGTCGGGCACACTCCCTACAATTTGCGGGCCCACAGTGGGGAGTGGAACAGGCAAGCCACAAGCAGAGGTTCCCCCGCCACTTGAGGAGGAGAAGGCCCAGCCGGCCACGAAAGGAGACATTGGGCCTCATTACACGTTGTGCGGTAAAAATCGGAATTTAACGGCATGGCGCTATTAGCATGTCCGCCCTCGCCAAAGACCGCTAATAGCGGCCCATTACGAGTTCGCGGACACGAGCATAGCGCCATGCCGTAAATGTCATTACCGCCATGCCGCAAAAGTCCACAAAATGCCCATTACCGGCCTCGACCACAGTGCTGATAGCACCTCCTCCCTCACGCAACATGCTAATAGCGGTCACCGCTATTAGCGGACACCGTAAAAAAGCGGAACCGGAAATAGCGTCATCGCACAGGAACGGGAAAGAGAACGGCGGCCATCTTTAAAAACACAATCCAGTGCCATCCTCTGCATCCAGGACATCTTACCGGAGAACTCTGACCAAAAACCATCCAGGACTGCCTGAAGATGTCAAAGGCCCCGAAAAAATCCTCTGACCGACAGCGGAAAGAGAAATTCACACCAGAGGAGCTCATAATGCTGACTAGCACACTTGCAGCCAATGCGGAGGTCGTATTCGCCAATGATATGCGCCGTGCGGCGATCATCAAAAAAAAGGACATCTGGGACGAAGTAGCCCGCAAAGTAAGTGCAGTGGGCACTACCACCCGCAGCGTGAAGGACTGCCGCAAGAGGTGGGACGACCTCCGGCTACGTGTGCGGAATATCCTTTCGGTCAACCGCAACCTTGCAATGGCCACAGGAGGAGGCGCAGAATCACCTCTGAAGATGAAGGAGTGGGAGGAGACATGTGCCTCCACCATCGGAGTCGAAGCCATAGAGGGGGTCGGAGACATGGAGCATGGTGTGGCCATCTCATCTGATGGAGGTGAGTGAATACGTCAAACAATGCACAGTGAAGGGTGAGGGGGTACCCCAAACACGTGTCGATGACTAGGCCATTGGTCCTGCCACACACATACATGCATGCATCACCATATACACGTGCAATACTGACCCATCTATGCATGACCAACCCGACATCCCCATGACAAGATTCACTGATGAATAGGCCCCAATGCATAGAGCAGCATGAAGTGAACATTTTGCATGAGGCACCTAGACCCATTAACGATGATGTACCCTATTCATGTCCTCCACAGGATCACTGACGGACACTGGAGAGACAAGCACCGCAGTACGTACTCCCCCAGCAGCCAAAAAAGCCAGAATGCGTGAGAGGGGTGACATCGCCACCACCTCCAGTGGAAGTGGGAGGACAGTCCATCTGCAGAGGGCCAAGGGCAGCAGGAGCACCATTGCATCACAGCCTGAGGGCACGGCACCTGTTGTAGCCGAACCCACGCAAGTGTGCCCCATCACTGCTGAGATGAGCACGGAGGGCACGCACTCCGCAGCCACCAGCTCCACTGGGGAGGCAGCAGCCACCGCACCGGCCAGTGACGAGGAGGACGCAATCGACGTCCAACAACTCAACCATGACCCCAGCCCAACATGGTCCATTGAGGGGAGTCCGAGGGCAACATCCGGATCTGCTACCCAGGGAGCACATGACACCCTCCCCGGAGAAGGTGCATGGAGCCCTCAGCTGTCCTCACCGGATGCCGGGTGCATGGACCAGGGCGCGCCGTCCAGCCCAGCGGCATCTACCACCCTGGAAGACCTTGCAACCATCAGCCGGAGGCAGGAAGACATGGCTACGCTGGTCGCCCAGCATGTGGCGGAGACAGTCCGTCTAAGGGATGACCTCCAAAAATATGCTGGACAAACAAAGGAGGCCATGGAGGCCTGCACTGACAGGATATGCCAGGAGATGGGCCAACTCCGCCAGGCCATTCTACGTATTGGGGACATCATGGTGCAGCATCACCAACCCCCAACACAGGATCGACCGGGAACCTCCTCCTCAGCAAGTTCCCAGCAGACCAGCCCCCTGCGCCGCTCACTGCGCAACCTGAGGCGCCCCGCATCACAGCAACCCGATGTCGGTGGGGGCCCTGATGCTTAGCTCCACCAAAGGAGCAGGTGGCACATGTGGTGCAGTAAACATTATAGACACCATGAGACTCACCTGGGTGTTTGGGGGGGAGGGGGGTAAGGGTGCATTTGGGTGTTTGGGGGGAGGGGAGTAAGGGTGCATTTGGGTGTTTGGGGGGAGGGGAGTAAGGGTGCATTTGGGTGTTTGGGGGGAGGGGAGTAAGGGTGCTTTTGGGTGTTTGGGGGGAGGGGAGTAAGGGTGCATTTGGGTGTTGTGGGGTGTTGCATTTGTTATCACATTCTGTTCAATACACAGTTGTTCTGAAGTTGAAACCCAAGCGTGGTCTCCATCCTTGCGTATGTGTCATTTATCTCGGACAGGGTCCTTTATGGTACTCCAAACATGCGCCAGGGCAACAATATCCATCTCCGTCCATGCTTTTTCACCTTTGTGCCTGATGGGATTTCAGAATCAGATGCTGACGCACATCGTCGTGCCCTCTTGGCATTGCCTCTTGCATGTCCTGCCGGGGCATTCCACCCGTACTCATCCACATCCCCATCATGCTCTTCTGGTGGTTGCATGTCAATTTCAGGTGGCATTGGCACATTCAGTCATTTGCACATTTTTGGTGCTCTACACATGGCTTGGTTATCTTTGCCACTTTGACACGGCTGTACAGGAGGGCCTCACACAGGCTGCTTAGGCAGCGGAGCACTGTCATTGGAAGTCTGACTGCCAGCTCTATCACGACGCAGGTACGGGGATGTGCAATATTGTTGTCCTCTTCCTGCTGGTTCTGTGGGTTCCGTGCAGGGGTTGGGAGCCACCTCCTCAGTGGATCGCTGGCATTGCCTGTATGGTGTGAGGAATGGGTACCTGTTACGGGTCACCTCTGGTGTGGCCTATTGTTGTTGGTGCTGCACTGCTATCATGTAGTCACGGCTGTCATGTCATGCTGCTGCTATTGGGGCCATCTTGGTGTGGGAAGGGGTGTGGGTAGGGGTGTGGTGTGCTCTTTTGTGCTGCCTGTCTCCATTGCATGCACCTGTGCTGTTTGTGTCCACCTGTAGTTGATGGGTACACTGCTCAGGTCTCTTAACGGGTGCTTTTCGATGCCGTTATTAGCGCCATGCCGGTAAGGGGTTTTTGGGTGTTTTACATGCCGCTAATACCATGTCCGCATGGCTTGTGATGGCCTGGTATTAGCGCCATGGTGCTAATTCCGGCCTGGGGGTCGCGCGCCCGCACCCTTGCCGCTATTAGTGGCACCGTAATTAACGGGTGCGCAGATAGCGGTGGGTCCGGGTCGTGATTGGCTTAGGGAATTAACGGTACCGGTAAAACTTTACCGGTACCGGTATTCCATTACCGCACAACGTGTAATGAGGCCCATTGTGCGCCTTTTCCAATCATTACAAAAAGAAAAAAAGAAATGGCGTCCTGGCCAAAGAACTAAAAGTTATTTTCAAGACCTGACGCGCACTGTGCAACAAAATTTATCCAAACTAGATGATCTGGAAAAAGCCTTTTGTGAGCAGATGCAGTTCTACGACCAGCTGGAGCAAAGAGTGCCGTCACTTGAAGCATAAAAGCGCACTGCGGAAGAAAAGCTCGAGGACACAGAAAATCGTTCATGCAAGAACAATATAAGAATAAGAGGCGTGCCAAGGGACCTTTCAGATCGGGATCTTGAAGGATATGTCTGGGATCTGTTCCTGGAGATACTGGGGGCAGAGGAAGCGGCAGACCTCACACTGCATCGTACACACAGGGTATTTTCCCACTTCCAGACAAGACAAAACTTGGTACCAGATGTCCACTTCTTTAACACTAAAGATCTCATTTTCCAGAAAGCCAGAACTAGAGGGGTCATTCTGTTCCGGGAATCATCGATACAGCTATTCCAAGATCTCTCCCAGGAGACGATACAATGCTGCAGGCAAATGAGACCGCCGACAACATGGCTTACGGGAAAGGGGAACCGCTATAAATGGGGATGCCCGTTCCGAATCCTGTTCCAATTGGATGGCTCACAACATCAGTACAACACACTGAGGGCAGCCATAGACGCCTTGAAGATCCCAGAAGCGGAGATCCATGTGCCAGAGGAGGAGATGCCTGGAACATCAAATCCTCCATGGTCGCAACCCAAATCAAGGAAGAACAGGTGTCGCGATTGCAGAAGACCATCCTTGGATCGAAGAGAAAGGAGTGGAGAAGAGGAGACACCAGGCTGACAGTCAGACTATGGCGAGTACCGTCATTAGAGAGCGGACTGGAGGCTTTCCGGCCACACTGTTAAAACCGGGACATCAAAGTACTGCAATCTGAAGATGATGGCAGAGTCAGCAACAGCAGATTGGTTAATTAGTGCAAGAAGTTCACAGGGAATAGGACCACGCGCTCTGGTTCAAGCAAAGAGCTTGATGATGGCCTCAGAGGAGGTTGTATTTGGTTTGGGTTGTAAGTTTGTACTGTTATTCAATTTTTTCAGTCTTTTCTTATTTATTTTCACTCTGTATGTGGCTTCTCCGACTCTAATCGGGATGGAGTGGCATTGGACAATTGAAGGAGTAACATGATAAGATGCTTAAAGGGAGGCATCGGCGGTATGCAGGTACAGTAGGGGGAGAAGGTCTCATGGGGCAAAATGGGTTGAAGGGTTTGTAGAGATTTTTAATACCAAATTGTAAATGATGGCAGACTTAAATATAGTGTCCTTAAATGTTCAGGACCTAAATTGACCAAGAAAGCAGAAAAGTGTGTTGTCAAAATTAATAAAACTTAAAGAAGCCATTGGTCTCCTCCCAGAGACCCATTTGTTAGCCTGAGATGAAGTAAGAATGGTTTCTAGATGGTTCCTGCACCAGCACTATGCCTCATCAGCCAGCAAAAAAAGCGGGAGTCGCAATCCTGATAGTAAAATCCCTGCGATTTGAGCGTATAAAGGTGGTAAAGGATGCTAAGGGCAGGTATGTATGGGTGCTTCTGCGCATAGGGGGAAAGACCTTATGGTAGTGTCATTATATGGCCCCAATGAACAGCAAACACAGTTTTACACAGAACTCTTGTTGTTAGGGAGAATTCTCTGTTAAGGCTAATTTCCCAAACCTAGTGAGTCCCCCAGCAGCTTTGCTGGATTTTTTAGGTTTATTTTTTTTTCTCCTGCTAAGAGTGAGACTCTTTTTCTCCCACTCTTAGGCATGATTTGAGAATGTCCTTTGACTATGTAATGTGTTTTATGGGCAATGGGGTCTTTTACTCCATAGGGCTTCATGTGTTTTTGGTATGTGTGTTACACAGCACCCTCAGTGCAGTAACACAGGGGTGTCATATTGACCCCCAAACATAGACTCCATACCCTGCGACTGACTACTGTCTCCCAGGGCATGTAAAGTCACCATTGGCTTTACTAGTCTCAAATTGTGAACAGAACCAGTACAAACCATCATATTGTGGAAGTACTGGTAGGGGTAATTGATTGCCCCTGGGTCTGTTTTCCAAGGGGGCACTGTCCAGTCCCCCCTTGTCGAGTTTCTGGCTGGTGGCAGTGGATACCACGCAAAATATTCCACCAGAATATTTCCTATGGGACTTTCCCATTCATTTTAAACACGCCACTTTTTGGTGCAATGTTAAAGATACCGCCGGGTTATTTATTTAATATTTATTCCCCGGTTGGGTCTTTTTGCCAGGACTCGGTTTTAAAATGGCGTTTGTGTTCGCCTCTGAAACTCTAACCGAAGTCGAGCCCTTTGTTCCACTTTTTGGGGGGCTTCTCCACAGAAGCCCTCCAAATGGTGCCACTCGTCTGGGGTCAACAGGATATGTGGGAGGGGGATTAGGCACCCTGGACTGAGTTGCCTTGGCAACTCAAGTCACACTCTTGTGTGATTGGCCCAGTGGTGAGCCACCCGGCTCACCACTTAGCATGTTTGAGTGACAGCTAGGCTGATGAATGGGGGTTTTGCTGCATAAAAGCAGGGCTTTGGGGACTGGAACTTCAGAAGTCGCCACAGGACCTAAAGAATCCGTAGAGGGGAGAAGCTGAGCCATCTACAACGACGAGACCACCGGTGGAGCACTGCTGTACAAACTCACCACTTCCCCGACGACAGAGGAGATCTTCTTCCAGGAGAGTCTTCTTCCCCTTGAGCTGGTGGGACGAACCAGTTCGCCTTTTTCGCCGTCCTGGATCGTCTCGTGGTCGAATCGCCCGTGCAAAGCACCTCTGCGGCCTGATAGCCACGCTTCACCACTACCGCAAATAAAAGGGTCGTACCATTTAACCGGGAAACTCCGCGGCTGGTTTCTTCCCTGGCAGTTCAACGACCTCCAGCTTTCCTCCACCTCGAGATCTTCTCTTCCCCTGGACGAAACCCCGACTTGCACCCGCTGCCAGGAACAACTGCCACGGCTGGAGCTTTCTCACGATTTCAGGTACTGTGTCCCGCCTGGTCTCCCTTGCAACAGACTGTCCAAGGTGTCCTGTAAATCCTTGACTCTCTATCCTGGGGTGACCTCGGACCTGCTAGCATTACCTTATTGACTTGATCCAACCTCTTTTAACTGTTCTGCAAAGACTTTGAGTGCATTTCCACTGTGTGATCTTGGGCACATTCCGCCTTGCTCTCTCCAAGAGTGGGCCTGGCCTATGAACTTTTTGCTCTACAGTAGACCCTGCCTTTCTTGACTTGCTGTGGTTTCTTAAAAGTGTTGGTACTGTGTGTTTTTCCTATTCTGCCTTTTCTCTCCCTTTTTGAACAAATTATTTGAGTGCCATCTACGGTTACGTGCTCACCTCTGTTTTGCTAAATAAGTGGTGTCTTAACGTAGACTTGTCGAATAATTAACTAGGGAGGTGTATATACTTATAGTGACTGTGTTTGAACTTGCTTGACATATTAGTGCCAGTGTATTTTTACAAGTGTGTTTTTAAATAAATAATTATATACTTTTATACCAAGGCTCTGGTCAGTGTTTGCTTGGGCTCCTGTATTTTTGGCCCTATCGTGTATACTCTATATACTGCCTAACTCTTCTTGAGAGAAGTCTGACTGCTCAGCCACAGCTACCAGGTAATTCTGGGTTGTGCAGACTGCTACCAATTGGGTTTACTGCTTACTCCTGTAGTCTTAAACTTTTTGCAGTGGTCCCTAAGGGAACTGGTACACAAGGGACGGTTTGCTGGGGAAAAAGTTTGTCAACTTGCCAATCAAGGCAAGACAGAACAACTAATGGTAGTGCTTGAGCTATAGTCCTGCTCACTTGGACACAGGATAGGAAGCTGATCTGGTGCTCTGTTGAGACGCCCGGACCCCACCGGTGGAGAGCCGGGGGGCAGGGGGAGGTGTTGTGTGGGATATCTAACCACATGCGGTGATGGACATACTGCCTGACTGGAGGGCAGTCTAGCTAGTGTGTGTGGTTTGAGTCACCAACAGCCTGACAGATGATGGGAGAAAAAGGGGAGGAGGGGGATGGGAAGTCGGGCAACCAGCACTGTTATAAAAAAGTACGCGAGGGGGAATAAATCTCGTGGTCTTGGACCTAACGGACTAGGAATGACAAGTGCAAAAATAGAGGCATCAGGATTTCCTTATGATTTATTCACCCTGGTGGCTCGAAAGTTCCTTGCAGGTGGATGGTTGCCCAAAGTGTAGATTGAGTGATAACAAGTTTTTTTCTAAAAATGCACTGTCCCACTAACTAAGGGATGTGCTGAAAAAACCCTTGCTTTCTGGGTTTTTTTGTGCAATTTCGTGCAGTAGCCCCTGTTGGTCTTGGGGGTATCATAAAATGTTGTGGTGGAGCCACAACAGGTCAGGTCGACCGGTTTCGATGGTTTGTTAGTGATTACCGACCATCTTCTTCAGGATAAGCTCAATCTTCGTGTGCTACTGAATAGTATCTGTCCTCATGGTAGGGCAGCGGTGGCAGACTGCATGGGGATCCTGGGTAGGGTTGCTGTACTGTCCAGGAGGTCCGCTAGGAGCGGAAATGTGCTCTCTGCAGGAACGTGCCTGAAAGGACTCAGGGCGGACACAACCGCTGCAGCCTGCTCAGTCCCAACGCTGTAGGGACTGCACAGGTTTCTGCCTAACACTTGTCCCAAATAGCGCAGTTCCAGAAAGGGGAATTAGTAGTGGGAGGGGACATTAATGTGACATTTGAGGCGGGCATGGACAGGCCGGGCTCGGAATCTGCGGCGGAAATAGCAAAGGCGGTTCCCATCAAAAGGGCCATGGTAGACCTACAGCTGGTTGATGCATGGCGGAATCTCTATCCGCAATGTAGAGATTACTCACACTACTCGCATGTTCACCGCACGTATTCTAAAATTGATTACTTTTTGGTGTCCCGAGCCTTGGTGCCCAATGTCGCGGCAGCTACCATTGGTGTAGCCTTGGTATCAGACCGCTCCCCCATCACAATACAATTAGATGGATTTGGCCTGGAGAATAGAAAATTCACGATGTGGCGTCTGAACGATTCCATCCTCACTGATATAGCCGTCTGCAGAGACATCACTGAACGTATCTCCCAATATTTTCAAGAAAACCTTACAGGCGAGGTGCCCATTGCAGGAGTATGGGAAGCTCTCAAACCCACTTTACAGGGAGAACTTATTAGTATAGCCGCTGCCTGGAAAAAATGTCTAAGAGCCCAGAGGGAAAAGGCAGAAGAGAAGGTAACTGGCTTGGAAACCCGTTACAAACTGGACCGGGCAAGGAAAACATATAAGCAGCTTCAGGTGGCCAGAACAGAGCTAAAAGCACTCTGGGTGGGGGATATTTCATATAAATTACTTCGGACGAAACACTTTTATTTTAGCACGTCTAATAAAGCGTCCCACCTACTAGCATACAAACTCTGAGCTCAGCTAAACAGTACAACAATAGGTGCTTTAAAAGACTGCATCGGTCAAGAACGAACTGCAGAAAATTAGAAAATACACATTATGTCGCAGAATTTCGCCGAACTGTTAGCAGCAGACCCACCTACTGCCCAACAACAAGAAGCCTTCATTCGTGAGGCTCAGCTCCCACAGATCACGGTGGAACAGAGGCAAACTCTGGAAGAACAGATTACATCGGAAGAAATTGTGGAGGCTATTTGCTCTCTACCAGGCAACAAAGCACCAGGCCCGGATGGCTTCACAGCGCCTTTTAAAAAGAATTCTCTACAGTTCCGGCCCCTCACATGGTAACGCCATTTAATTCCTTTGCCGAAACAGGCATGATCACACCCACCCCGGGGGAATCATAGTTAACCCTATTAGCTAAACCAGACAAGGACCCCACCATGTGCTCATCATATCGGCCTATAGCGGTCCTTAATTACGACTCCCGGATTTATTCAAAGGTGCTGGCCACAAGGCTAGCACGCTTTCTTCCGGCCCTAGTGCTACCTGATCAAACAGGATGCCAAGCGTCTGACAACATTTGGCAAACTATAGGTCTTGATGCCTGGGCATGCAAACACAAGCAAAAGTTGGCCCTAGTCTCAATTGACACGGAAAAGGCGTTTGACTGCGTGTATTGGTCATATCTATCCAAAGTACTCGAAGGGTTTGGCTTAGGCCAGAGGTTTTGCAAAATACTATTAGCCAATTATGTGCTGCCATCCACAAAAATGAAAGTGAATGGGACATTATCAGACCCAGTGCGTTTTGTTCAGGGGGACTTGCCAACGGTGCCCGCTCTCCCCATTGCTGTTTGCCCTCTCCATCGAGCCGCTGGCCCGGCTGGTACGCTATTAAGGGGGAATAACAGGGTTAGAAATAGCAGACTACCCCCACAAATTAGCTCTGTATGCGAATTAGCTTCTTTTTTATATGCAGAAGTCCAGCACCACATTGCCACATATTATCACGTTAATGGACAGATTCCGAGAGGCCTCTGGCTTTAAAATTAATTTGGCAAAATCGACTATACTTAATATTTCAGAGCTAATGGAGATGGTTGCGCAGCTGCAGAGAGTCCTCCCATTTTCATGGGCCCCGCAATCTTTGAGGTTCCTGGGAATTAACTTAATGCTGAAATTTGGAGACCTATATACGGCCAACCTAGGTCCACTGTTTAGAAAAGCCAAACAGGATCTACTTAGATGGGAAAGGTCGGAAATCTCCTGGTTTGGGAAGATGACCACAGTTAAGATGACACTCTTACCGCACCTATTATACACCTTTCAGGCGTTGCCAGTCCCGATACCAAAAGCCCCCTTGAAAGCCCTACAGTCGCAGATATTTAATTTTATTTGGTCCCGCAAAAAGCCGAGAGTGGCCAAACGCACACTGTTGATGTCCAAAATGAAGGGGGCCCTAGCAGTGTCAGATGTGTTGAGCTATTTGTATGCGGCCCAGATATCACCGGTGCTAAGAAGCTGCGAGATATCCCGGATGCATGAAGTTAAACATTGGGTGGATATCGAACAAGATTCAACAGAAGCCCCATTGCATGAGACAAAATAGTACGTAAATATAATGTGACCACTTATCCCTCACGTAAGACAGGGCTGAACCTCTCATCCAAGGGTGGCCCAGCAGGGCAAAAGGGAGAGCATCATCTTTGAAGACTTGTTCTTTGGAGATCCCCCCAAGGCTAAATTGGCTACCATTTACAGGATCCTCAATAAGAATAGATACAAGGCCCCACACTCATACATGGCCGTGTGGGAAAGGGATATAGGGAAGCCCATAGATGATCTTGCATGGTTTACCATATGGACAAGGGCCAATAAAACATCTCAGGCGGTCCATCTATGTGAGAATGGATTCAAGTTGATACTCTGTTGGTACTATACCCCATTTTTACATATAATGTCCCCCACTATGTCCCATTAGACTCCTTTTATCACATGTGGTGTGAATGCCCCAGGTACAGACATTTTGGTGGTCGGTGTTCGCACAGATAAAAGACATCTGTGGATTTGAACTGGAAATGGATCCACTGATCTTTCTCCTAGGGAATGAAGACACACAGGGTCACTATAAATTACTAGCTAAGAGTTCCAGGCTGGTGACCTGCTTGGTTGCCGCTAGGTTGGGGGAGCAGGAAAGTGAGCGAGCTTCGATATTCTGACTTGGCAGGGGGAGGAGGGGGCACAGTGGTGAGAGGAGGGAGGGCTAGAGCACCCAGTAGCAGGGGGTAGAGGAGGTGGGATCGGTAGCATTCTGGTGGCTACACGATGTACAGGGATTGAACTTCCCCTTTAAAAGGAAAGAACTGGAGCTATTCACAAGGAGGACAGCCCCTGATATACTGGCACTCCAGGAGACCCATCTCCTACGGAGGGATCCAGCGAGGGCTCGGTTAAGCGGCTATTCCCATATATACCATGCATCTGAACTGAGTAAAATGGGGGTGGACGGGCCTGTCACTCAGAGCCGGAGTTGACCTTCGGATAACAGACTCCAGGGTGGATAAAGGTGGAAGGTATATTATCTTAGTGGGTGACTATGACGGGGTGGCATGTACAATTGCCTTGGTTTATGCTCCTAACCAGGGCCTTGCTCAAGGATCTGTTCAGTCTTTTGACAGACCTTGCGTAGGGTCATATTGTATTGATGGGAGACTTTAATCATCTGGCCTGGTCTGGTAAACTGGACAGGTTGTCACATGGAGTGACGCACAAAGAGGGGACAGCATCCATGTCGGTGCAACACCACTTTGAAGCCCTAGGGCTCAGGTATGCATGGAGGGACTGGGTGGGGAAAGGGAGGGCTTCACCTTCTATTCACACGTACATAACTCACACTCTCGGACTCATTATATTTGAGTGTCAGCTCCACTCTTGGGGGAAATAACAACGACAGAGGGGCCCATTGGTATAGCCTATCACGCAGTAGTTACAATGACCTTACGATCAGCGGGGCGTAGGCGGGGAATTTGCGCCTGGAGGATGTCGGGGCGTTGCAAAGAGACTCGGTCCTCAGGAGGGAAATGGGGGAAAAGATGACTTCCTTCTTCGAGGTAAACAAGGTGCAGGACACGGGGGAGGTGATATGCTGGAACACGTTCAAGGCGACGATTAGGGGAGAGCTCATTGTGGTTAAGGCAAGACGGGATAAGCAGATGAAACAGTTGGAGATTCAGTTAGAAGCAGAGGTGGAGGATGTGAGACGGAGGCTGCTGGGTACACACACTAGAGAAACTATGAGGCTATACAGGCAGGCAGTGGGTCAGCTAAGCGTCCTGAGAGCGAAAAAGGCAGAGAGGGCCATTCTGCTGCACCGTCAGTCAGCACTAGTACGATAAAGCAAACAAAGCGGATAAGCTACTGGCTAGGTTGCTAAGGGGGGAGATGACCAAGAAGACAGCGGTAATGAATGGCCTAGGTCGTCGCCGCACTCTTGCAGGGGATATCCAAGATTGCTTTGCACAGTTCTGTGGGGACCTGTACAAGACACAGACCCCTTCTGCTCAAGGGCAGGAGGACCTCTTGGCAAAGATAAGCTTGCCGAGACTGGGGGCAGAAGAGAGGGCAGAGTTAGGGAAGGACATAACCGAAGAAGAGATCCGTAGACTCATAAAGGCACTACCCCTCAATAAAGCACCGGGCCCGGGCAGTTTCACAGCGTCCTTCTACAAAGCTTTCGCGAGAACCCTAGTTCTCCAGTTGACAGTGGTGTGCAACCATTTACGGGAGAGCGGGTGCACTCCGGCATTAATGGAGGAGGCTAAAATTACTCTTATCCCAAAACCCAACAAAGAACCCATCAGGTGTGGCTCATATCGACCGATAGCATTGAATGAAGTTGATGCAAAAATGTACACTAAAGCATTGGCTAACCGATTGGGGGGATTCCTCCCAGATTTGATACACCCTGACCAGGTGGAGTTTGTACAGGGCTGTCAAACATTTGATAATATACGACGGATAGCACACCTGTTGGAAAAAACTCAAGACTTTGATGCCTGCAGTCCTCCTTTCCCTTCACACAGAGAAGGCATTCGACAGGGTGGAATGACATTTTTGTTTAGAGTGAAAGGGAAAATGGTGATGGGGACGGCCTTTATTAGGAGGGTCGAGGCGAATTATAACACCTTCACGGCAAGACTCCTTATCAACGGGACTCTTTCCCGTAATATCAATCTAACTAGTGCCGCTAAGCATGCACGTCCCCTCTTATCCCTGCTTTATGCAATGTACTTGAAGCCCCTACTTCAGGGACTGCAGGACTCAGGAGAAGTTCAGAGAATCCCATTTGGGGGAGTCCAACATAAGGTTGCAGCATTCGCGGATGACATACTTCTGTCCCTTACGTAACCAGAGTCATCGTTGCGGGCGTGCAATAAGATCCTCACTGAGTTTGGGACAGCATCGGGACTGATGGTTAATGAATCAAAAATTTGAAATTTTAAACCTTATGGCTGTGAGAAGGGAAGTGTTTATAAAGAAAGGAGAAAAGGTGCAATACAACCTAATCTGATAAATAACTCATCTGTCTAAGATGTGGTGTTTAAGAACAAGCCTATAACCATTGGTCCTGAAATAATGACTTGGTACACCAAATGCTTTCATAAATTTGATCATTTTAATTATCTTTATCAAAAACTAAAACACTATTAAAAATGATTGTCTAAAACACAATAACCCCAGATTTCACCCACATGGTGGGTATATCATCATCCTAATGGGATAAATGACACCAACATTTTACAACATATAATGATTGCACAGACACAGAACAATTACAACACACTATGCACTTAAACCAAGTGTCACTTCACAAAAAACATATCCCGACATGTTTCAGTTCTTTTACAGCTTCTTAATGCTTGAACTTTCTTCAGGGGAAATATATCAACCCAGTTTTCACCACCATGCAATCCAGGGTCAGGATGAGGCGATCCAACAACAATGGGTCACCTCTAGTTGAGATTCATGTAGCGCTAAAGTCCAAATTCCAACATTAGCACAAAACCTCTTGGATCAAGTTTATATTTCTTAAATGGGCTCACAAGGTAGCCTGAATGGTTCAAGGGTCTTGAGAAAGAGCCATTGTTGTTGGATCGCCTCATCCTGACCATGGATTGCATGGTGGTGAAAACTGGGTTTTAACGTTTCCCCTGAAGAAAGTTATTTATCAGATTAGGTTGTATTGCACCTTTTCTCCTTTCTTTATAAACATTTATGGTCTGCCCCTGACCGTGGAGTTAGGTCTCTAGTGGGGGCCTGTGTTTTGACCTTATATATAGTAATCTGTCGGAAGGCAAGTAGCATCCCTGAAAGAAAAGGCACCCTTCATATGGAGCCCAAAGGGGATTAAATTTCGAAGGGATTGTGTCCTCCGACGTATTCCTTATCTTAGATATCTTTTTTTTATTTATTTTGTTTTAATCAAACTAATGATTTTTACAAAACTTTTTCTGCTGTCGTTGTATCATGTTGGTTTCTTAGTTTAAGAAAATTAAAAGTTAGTTTGTTCAGTTTCTCTAGAGTCTTCAGCCAGCTAGTGGCCCTTTTAAAATGTGTCGTCCTATGCTGGATTGGTTTCCAATTTGCTTAAGGCATACTGAAGTATTTTGGTGGTAGCGGTTTTCCAGGTTTGTCTATCTCCACTTATCATCCTTGACCACCAGCATAGTTCAGGTTCAAGCGATAGGTCGGACGTAAAATGTTGCATATAGCTGAACCTGACCTTTCCAGTTTCTGTGCAATTGAGGAGAAGGTGCCTTACTGTTTCCTTTTCGTTTGGCTTCCTACAAAGTCGACAGTCGCTGGTCTCTGATAAACCACTGATAAATTTTATCTCGTTTGTAGGAAGTAAATTTAACCTGGCTCTTAAGAGACAGTTTCTAGCTTGCATGTTCGGAAATTGGTTTAGGTAGGCTTGCAGTTCATTCAGTTTTTTTGTATTTGGAGGCAGGTGTAACGTTAGTTTATTTTCCGAAGCTTTCTCCAACGTCAAGATCCAATCAAGATCTTTCAATTTTCTTAGGGTCCTCGTTGGGTTTGACAGCAGCTCCTCTTCGTCGCTCTTATCTTAGATATCTCTTTCCAGCTTTGCTGGCCTCAGAAACATTTTTCTCTAGAGGGCGATGCGCGTCGACGTCCGCCGAGTCGATGTCCCTCGACAGCCGCCGTGTCGACGTCGACGTCATCCTGCCTATAAAGGCAGCGCGCAGCGTCCGTTGCTCAGTTCTGTTTTTCTGCGCTTACTCAGTGCCTCGGAATATCGTTGCTCAGTTTTCGTAGAGAATTAATCCAATTTCCTCAAGATATTCGATCCATACTCGATGGCTTCCTCGTCGGAACCGACGACCCCTCGGTCCGGCTTTAAAAAATGCTGAGACTGTGGAAAAAAGATGTCGCTGACTGACCCTCACAGGGTTTGTCTGTGGTGTTTGGGAGCTGAACACCATTGTTTTGAGTGCGAGGACTGTATGTCCATGACAGCTAAGGCCCTGAAGGAGCGTAGGGGGAAGCTGGAAAAAGGTAAGACTTCTAAAGCTTCTTCTTCCTCGACGAAGTCGAGACATTCGTCTCCTCATCACCATTCGCGCTCCAGGTCTCGAAGCGGGTCCCATCACTCCTCGAGATTGAAGCACTCGAAAAGGAGATGCCGAAGATCCCCTTCTTCGTCCTCCTCTTCCTCTGTTTCACCTAAGAGAATCCCTTGCCCCACGAAACATAGTTCCCGGGCTGAATGGGAGGAATTACGAAAAAATATGATGAGCGTCTTCGAGAAAGCAGCCTGAACCCCCTCGAAGACTGCCGAGAGCGATGCTCTGGTCGAAAGACCCGAAGGTCTAAAACGATGCGAGTCGCAGTACCCGACGAAGAATGCTTCTCGAGCGCGTCACGAACCCTCGAGTAAAGCAAAGAACTCGAATCCTTCTTCAAAGGTTCCGTCGACGCCGTTGATGAAGGTTCCGTCGACGCTGAGTTCGGTGTCTTCGACGCCGTTGTCGAAGGGACCTTCGACACACGGATCTGTCGACTCGACGCCATCCTCGACACCGGCGTCGACGCCAAGGAAAGTCACGGTTGCGGCGCACCCAGTGGCTATTCCCAGGTCTTCGATGACGATGTCGTCGAGATTGTTGACATCCTCGAGCAGAATTCCAATTCTATCGAGGACCTCGAGGCCTCCACCTTTGTTTTCGACACCACGTTCGAAGCCTTTGACGTCGGCGTCGACGACATCGACGTTTTCGAGGCCGATTACAACAAGTTTGGCACCCTCTGCCTTGGAGATGGGTTTCACACCCTTTATGAGTTCAGACCAATTGAGAACAATGTCCTCAATTATGGAAGAGGGAGAACTATCTGACCAAGAAGAGACATTTGAGTTGCAGGGATCTGCAACCCCAGTTCAAGAGGAGTTATCCTCAGAGGAACGCAGATTAAAGGAACTCCATGACTCCTTACATGAGGCAAGTGGTTTAGACACTTCCCCTGAGGTGGAGTTCGCTAGGCCAGACCCGGGGGAGCATGCTGAAACCCCTTATAGAGCCTTAATGGCACTAGATCACAGAATTTATGGGGTGGTCAACACCTTCACAGGCTTTCCAACAGGATGACCTCACGGATATTCTTGATAAAGGTCCACAGGAGGATCCTGTAGTACCTTTTCATAAAGCTCTTCAAAGGAATATCATGACGAACTGGGAAACCCCAGATGTCGTCCCGGCAGTAAATAAAAAACTGTCTACTAAATACAGGGTATCTTCTGCAGACCCGGAGTTTTTGTCCAAACACCCATCCCCAGAAAGTCTGGTGGTACAGGCAGCATCTTCTACTGACATCAAGACTGCTTACCCTACCGTCCCACAGGACAGGGACGATAAAAAATACGATGCTATGGCTAAGAAAGTCTTTTCGGCATGTAGCATGGCGTTAAAATCTATTAATGCTACTTGCACCCTTGCTAGATTTAGCCATACACTTTGGGAGTGTGCTTCTACAGCGGCTGACTGCATCCCGGAGGGAGAAGAAAGGGAGGCGTTCCTAAATATCATACAGGACGGTAAAGACGCTATGTGCGAATCCCTCCAGACGGGCATTGATTCGGCTGACAGTATCAGCAGAGCAATGGCGGCAAGTACAACAACCAGGAGATTTGCTTGGTTGAGAAAGTCTGGTTTTGCCCCAAATGTGCAAGCCAGGCTCTTGAACATGCCATTTGATGACTCTTCTTTGTTTGGGGAAAAAGGCGGATGACAGTTTAGAAAAACTGCAAACATCAAAGGCAGCAGCAAAATCCCTAGGCGCTGCAATCCGTCAGACACCTTTTCGTCCCACAGGAACCTCTGCGAGAGGCAAGTCCTTTCACTTCTACTCCGCATTCGGAAGAGGTAGAGGACGACCGGCTCAAAGGGGACAAAGAAGAACTACCCGAGGTGGACAGGGTAGATATTCAAAAGCCGCAGCAACAGCAGGTGCCTCTTTACCATCGGCATCTGCATCAGCCGCCCGAAAACCACTCTGAGGACTTCCCTCACAAGACACCTGTAGGAGACAGGTTAACTCAACATCTGGCGGAATGGCAGGCTATCACGTCAGATGCTTGGGCATTGGAGACAGTTGCACAAGGTTACTGCCTGCCTCTCCTACGCATACCTCAGAGTCATCCACCGGGGATCAGCTCTCAAAAAGCTCCAGATCCGCTCCTCTTGCAGGAAATTTTAGACCTGCTAGAGAAAGGTGCCATAGAACCGGTACCTGTAGCGGAGAGGAACATGGGCTGGTACTCCCCTTACTTTCTCATTCCAAAGAAAGACGGAGGACTGAGACCCATCTTGGATTTGCGAGAATTGAACAAATTCCTCAGGAAAGACAAATTCAAGATGGTAACTCAGATCCTTCAGGCCCTTCAGTTCCAGGACTGGTTGGTATCTCTGGACCTTCAGGACGATTATTTCCATGTGCCAATCCATCTCAAACACAGGAAATACCTGAAGTTCGCAATTGGCAACTCTCATTATGAATTTCGAGTGCTGCCATTTGGGCTGACCTCCGCCCCGAGGGTCTTCACCAAGTTAATGTCGGTAGTGGCTGCAAGTCTAAGGAGGGAAGGGATTCACGTCTACCCCTACCTGGACGATTGGTTGATCAGAGCTGTATCTTCGGAACAAGCTCAGATCCAGCTAGATCATGTTTGCCACTCCCTACACAGACTGGGCTTCTCCCTCAATTTAAAGAAGTCACAAATGATACCATCGCAGAGACTCCAGTTCATCGGAGCGATCCTGGGCACTTCCCAGGGAAAAGCCTCGCCACCAGAGGTGAGGGCTCAATATATTCTACTGATGGTTACCAAGTTTCAAAATGCCCAACGTCTCCCAGCCTTCGACTTTTTGAGGTTGCTAGGCCTCATGGCATCCTGCATTTTCCTAGTGCCAGAGGCTCGCCTGAGAATGAGATCCCTCCAGTGGGCACTGAGAACTCAGTGGTCACAATTCTCAGGGAGAATGACAGATCTTCTTCAGGTTCCCGACAGGGTGGCTCGAGACCTTCAGTGGTGGGCCTGTCAGGAGAACATTCTGAAAGGAGAGCAGTTTTGGCAACCCTGGCCGGAGATAACAGTAGTCACGGATGCCTCTCTCACGGGGTGGTGATCCCACGCCAACGACTTGACCATCAGCGGTCGTTGGTCTCCATCGGAGTCCAGACTACATATCAACCTGTTAGAGCTGAGGGCCATCAGACTTGCGCTGAAGGCTTTTCTGCCATCTGTACAAGGAAAGAATGTCCTGATAATGACGGACAACACAGTTGCCATGCATTACCTCAACAAAAGAGGAGGCGTAGGATCACTACCTCTGTGCAGAGAGGCGATGCAGCTCTGGTTTTGGGCAATCCAAGAAGGAATCTCTCTATCGACAGTTCACCTAGCCGGAGAGAAGAACTTGACAGCGGACGCTCTGAGCAGGCAGAGCACAGTCTCCCACGAGTGGGAACTAGCTCAGGAAGTCCTTCAAGAGATCTTCGCCCTTTGGGGAACCCCTCAGGTGGATCTGTTCGCCACCAGTGTCAACAGGAAGTGCGATCTGTTCTGTTCAAGGGAATTTCCACCGAGAGGAGCTCTGGGCGTTCATAGTGGACTGGGAGTTTCCGCTTCTGTACGCGTTTCCACCGGTCCCTGTCATTCCTCAAATGATCAGGAGGTTGAGAAGATTCCGGAAAACCATGATCCTAATTGCCCCGGATTGGGCCAGGAGAACGTGGTACCCGGACCTTCTAGACTTGTCCATCTGCCCTCCAATTCGACTTCCACTCAGAGAGAATCTGCTCTCACAGAAGGGAGGTCAGGTTCTCCATCCAGACATCAAAACCCTCAACCTTCACGCTTGGCTTCTGAAAGGCTGAGGTACAAGGATTGGGACCTCCCTGATGATGTTATGGAGGTTTTGCTTTCGGCAAGAAGGCCAGCAACAAAACCTTTATACCGCTGCCGTTGGAACAGATTTTGCAGCTGGTGTAGAGAAAAGAATATCGATCCCTTTTCATGTGGTACACCAATGATTTTGTCCTTCCTACTTTATTTAGCGAATTCAGGCCTTCAAGTTGGCACCATCAAGGGCTATCTCGCAGCGCTATCCATCTTTAAGCGCACTGCGGAAGAACCATCCTATTTCAAGTTACCCTTGGTAATACAGTTTCTAAAGGGGTTAACTAACGTTTATCCCCCAAGACCATTCCAGGTTCCCCTATGGGATTTAAACTTAGTCCTAACTTTCCTGATGGGCACACCTTTCGAACCACTCCACTCTTGTTCGTTAAGATTTCTTACCCTTAAGACTGTTTTATTAATAGCACTTACATCTGCTAGAATGGTGAGCGAGTTACAAGCTCTTTCTTGTAAACCCCCTCATACAATCTTTCACAAAGACAAAGTTGTTCTGCAAGTGAAGCCTAATTTCCTCCCAAAGGTGGTTTCTGAATTTCATATCACTCAGAAGATTACCCTTCCATCTTTCTATCCTCCTCCTCATCCGGGGAAAGAGGAAGAGAGGTTACACAGGCTGGACCCAAGAAGGGCTTTAAGTTTTTACATTAGTAGACTGGCTAGGATAAAACAAGCAGACCAGCTGTTTGTGGGCTACGCAGGTCACAAGCTGGGGTTACCGATAACTAAGCAGACCATTTCCAGATGGATCATTTTAGCCATTTTGGAATGTTATAAACTGGCAGGAAAAGAGCCCCCTCAAAATCTTAGGGCTCATTCGACCAGAGGTATTGCAGCTTCATCGGCCCTCAAAAGAGGAGTGCCGGTTAGAGACATATGTGCGGCTGCCACATGGTCATCCGTCCATACCTTTACACGGTTTTACAACTTGGATTCCTCCTCCAGTCAAGAGACTAGGTTTGGAAGGGCAGTATTGCACTATATTCATCAATAAGAGGAAGCATGAAGTCAGTACTCCCACCTCCAATAACAGAATACTGCTATGTGAGCCTATCTAAGATAAGGAATACGTCGGAGGACACAATCCCTTCGAAGAACAAGTTACTTCTTACCTTGTAACGTTCTTTCGATGTGATGTTCCTCCGACATATTTCTTATCGACCCTCCCATCCATCCCCACAGTACTACTTCCCTTGTTGTTGCAGCTTACGCTCCTTCAGGGTGATTAGTCTAGACCAGAAAGAATTATTGTGGGCTACAAAATGGAACTGAGCAACGGACGCTGCGCGCGGCCTTTATAGGCAGGATGACGTCGATGTCGATACGGCGGCTGTCGAGGGACATCGACTCGGCGGACGTCGATGCGCAGCGCCCTCTAGAGAATTTTTTTTTCCGAGGCCAGCAAAGCTGGAAAGAGATATCTAAGATAAGGAATACGTCGGAGGAACATCCCATCGAAAGAACGTTACAAGGTAAGAAGTAACTTGTTCATCTGGCGATATACATAACTCTTCAACTCTTGGGTGGTATGCAGCTAACTACCTGCCCATGCTGACCCCTATCACTGCAAATCTTCTTAGGGAAGCAGACAGGTAGCTTCATCTGGGAAGGCAAGAAGCCTCAGATTAACTGTGCCCTATTAATGTCCCTGAGAAAGGAGGGAGGAAGTCACTTCCCAAATTTCAATTATATTACGAGGCTGCCCAGATTAGGCTACTAAGGGAGTGGAGTGAAGGCGAAAGGGGGAAACTATGGGTAGAAATGGATCGGACGGTAGTGGGACAGGACTTGAGCGAAGTCCTCTGGATCAAGAGACGGAATAGGACTCTACATAATAAAGCTCATGGTCGACACCTGGGACGCACTAGCTAAGAAATATGGCATTACGACATTCCCTTACCCTTTCACGCCGATCTTTCATAACCCAGGCTTCAGGCCAGGAATCGAATCAGGGGCTTTCTCCCGGTAGCAGGAGGGGGGGTGTCGGAGGATACGGGGCATGTTCCAGGACCAGACAATCAGATCATTTATTGAGTGTAAACAAAGCTTCGGGGTGGGAGAACAGGAGAGGTTGCAGTATTGTCAGATCAGACAATGGGTCTTGGGTCCAGAAATTAAGGTAGCAGCGGCCCTCCCATTCACAGCATTTGAGAAATACCTCACTACACAAGACGGAGCAATGGGCCTCATTCGGAACCTTTAAACGATTTTGGACGACGCCATCTCCAGGGCATCGTGGGCACACATGGCGAAATGGGAGAAAACAATAGGGAAGGAAATAGCTAGGGAGGAGTGGGAGAACCTGTGGAGACTAGTGCCGAGGTTGCTGAAGGCATCCCAACTCCAAGAATGCTGGTACAAGCCGATTTATCGGTGGCATTATACACCTGATCCCCTACCTAAAATATATCCGGATGCCTCTCGGGCTTGTTGGAGAGGGTGCAGGGGCAATGCTACATAGTCTCATATCTGGTGGAAATGCACCAAGAATGCGTCCTTTTGGGGAGAGGTGCATTGGGCACAATGTTAGCTTTTGGGGACGTCAGGACCCCCATGGAGGAGGTGATACTGGGTTTGAAGAAGGAGGGAGGGGAGGAGGAACCCAGATGGCGCAGGAAGGTCTGTCTGGTGCTAACACTAGCAGCTGTCTTGCATATTATGCAAAGATGGAAGGAGCCAGAAATCCTGTCTCTCCAGGACTGGTTGCACAAGGTTTGGGACTTTGTGGTGCTGGAATGGGCCTCGTACGCTGTGGAAAATAGACTTCCTCATTTTGCAAAAGACTGAGGTGACGTCTTGACCTTTCTGAAAGAAGTTTACAGATTTGAATGGTGTCCCCAGCGCCTGAAACCTTTGGCCCTTAACTAGCACACAGGATAAGGACATGGCATTCCCTGATGAATGCTGCATGTTTCCTTTAAGGAGGGAGTGGGGGGTGTTAGACAGAGGGATGGTGTTGGAGGGGAGGGACGGCTTCAAGGAGCAATATCAAGGGTTGATGGTTATGTTAACTGTTTATTGGAAAATAATTAAAAGAAATAAAACAAAAAAAGAAAATATCCTTTACAGACCCACACTGCATTTGGCTCTGGTGCCTGTGAATCGAGCAAAATATAGAAGACTGCGGTTTCTGTCAGTCCATGGCGGGAAAGGTGCTGAAGAAGAGGAAAGGGAAACTTGCTGTGGGTAGGCCCCCATCCAAGTTTCCATCGACAACTCCTTCGAAAAGGAGGTCTTCTGATGAGAAGTGCTCAAAGGGTGAATCACCACCTAGGAAGCGCTCTAAGAAGTGCTTGCAGTCTAGGAGAAGATCCACCACTCTTTGTCTTCGTCCTCCCGGAAGAAGGACAAGAAGAGGCGTCATAGATCAAGCTCTTTGTCATTCAACTCCTCGCACGGTCATCTGTCTAGGTAAGTCAGCTTCTAAAGCCAAGTGAGAGGATTTTTGCCTCTGAATGTTGAAAATATCTCAGAAGACGTCTTCCCCTACCCCTTCGAGAGAGCCAAAGAAGAGCTCTGACCCTGTCAAGCCTCATAAGGCTGAGAAGGTGTCTGAAAAGATTTCTGTTCGGGCTACCTCGAGCCCAGGCCCAAAACCGTCTCTGCCCGACAAAAAGCTGAAGCGCTATCAATGGTTCAAATGTTAAACCTGTGTAATCCCTAAAGAGATGAAGACGAGCAAGACCTGTCTTTTTCACTCGGCCAAAGCCATTTTAGAACGCTTTATTTTCAATAACTGAGTGAGCTCTCTGTTTGGGCTGCAGCGTGGGTGCATTTTACAGCTGCTGCGCTTACAGAACATAACCCTTATGTTTTCTTTCCTCCCGGTTCTGAAGGTGGGCTTGAAGCTGAACCCTCACCGGTTCACGAACCCAAAACACCCACCGGAGACACCGGAATCGAACCGCTCCAAGATGGCCACCGGGCTGTCTCACTCCCGAGCATTTAGACTCATAAACAGGACATGATGCGCTGTGGAGGAGGAACCTTTTATTCTTGCTCTTAGTGTAAACTGTAGGTGTGCGCAGAAGTGAAAGCAAAACAGGAAGCGAAACAAACATGGTTAGGAGGAATTACGCACTTGTCATGAACAATAGAAACAAGACAGTTTAAAGTCTGCACAGTAGCTTGACCCTTCGCACTCTTGCTGCCACCCGATGTGCAGATATTCGACATATCTTTGGGATCTTTCTGACCCATTTAGGCATTTTCTGCATTCATTCATTGTTGAACCTCTGTTTAATTTTTGGTGGGGCTTAAACATCTGTACCCCTTGACCAAGAGTGTCAGGTTTGTGGATGGCTGGGCTGTGAAGGCTGGTTTACCCATGGAAGGCGCCGAGGAGGTCACATACCTGTTATTGGTGCGTGGTTACAGTGTATGTGCAGAGCCAAAGGCAGAGTGAGTGTGGCGGAAATGGCCTAGGGCTGCAGTGAATAGAAGAGCACTCTGAGTGAAGGACTGGGCAGGACCAGAGTGGAAGCTTCAAGCTCCCATAACATTGCAATCTCATGAAGTGCCTTGTGACTGGGGATATAAGGCATTTCTCATATTCCGGAGAAGGGTTCATCCCACGTGAGTCATCTTCCTTCCTCCTCTTCTGCTGGAGCAGCGCAACACCCTGTTCGGCTGTCTGTGTGATGTTGTGCACCTGATTCGTCTGCGTCTGTTTTGCTGCTAGGCTGCCTGGTGAGTTCATCATGTATTGTGCAGTTTTTCTGTCTCTCTCTCTCTCTCTCTCTCTCTCTCTCTCTCTCTCCCCTCCGTCTCTTGTCCATCTCCCTCAATGGTACTCTTCATTTCCCCTATTTATTCTAACTTTCCAACTGCTAATTTATTACATATCCTACCTCTCTTTCGAAGCCTGGAAGAAAGATGTTAAAGAAAGATCTCTTGGTCTCCAACCCAGGCCTGCCCATCGCTGACACCTACATCAACGCTTTTTCCAAGCAGACTATCACTGACATCCTCTTTGTCGCTCCCTCTCTGGACCTTTGGACTCCCCATCTGGGCTCAGTCCTCTCCCCTTTCTCTTATTTGCCCATTAAGGGTGGAACCAGATGGGAAGTACTCTTGGCTCACTTCCTATCCTCTACGGGCATCATTAATGTCTACCAGAATGGTGCTGGCATGGCCCAGGGCTCTCAGCCCAACCCCCTCCTTCTTGATAGGCATCTTCCACCTCGCATCAACTTCCTCCCTTCTCGTGCCAATCCTTCTTCCACCCCCCCGGTCCCCTTGCCACCACCGACGGGTGTACCACATCCCTGTACCCGTCCTCAGAAGACCTTCAAAGGCGGCAACCAGCTTCACATAGATACCCTCAACTCTCGCTCTGTTGTTAAACACTCCTCCGTCATCTGCCACCTCCTTGAAGACTTTGCCCTCGACATCCTCGTTCTCACTGAGACGTGGTTCATTGCCAGCTCTGTCACTGTTTTTGACATATTCCTCCCTGAGGGCCCAGGCCTAACTGGTCTAGAGGCAGAGTGGCCCCCTGATCTTCCCTGAATGGGTCCATGCTACCATCATACCCACTCAGTCGTACTCTTCCTTCGAATGCCTCGTCTGCAGGCTTGGTGTCTCTCCTGTCCTCTCTCTGACTCTCGCCACCATGTACAGGACCCCTGGTTTTGTCTTCCTCTTCCTTTAGGAGTGGTCTGACCTCACCTCTTATCTCCTGGCCTCTACCGCCAAGCTTCTCCTCTGAGATGTAATATTCACCTTGACTCTCCTGTTGCAGCCTCTGGACTCTTCTGCAGCCAATGTGACTCTCTCTCCCTCACTATTCTTCCCTCCGGTCTGACCCACTAAGCCAGACACACCTTTGATACTCTCATCTCATCAGATATCCCCATCTCCAACCCTCTTACTACACCTCTCTCCTGGTCTGACCATGTCCTCCTGCCCTGTTATCTGGATCTCTTGGGTCCCCCGGCTAGGCCTCTGCCTGCATTGCCAGTCTCCTTCTCGATCATTCAACCGATGAAGCAAGTGTCAGTTGCTGCTTTTGCTGCCACTTTCATTCCCCCTCACACCCCAGAAACTGACTCTCACAAGGACACAGCCTTTGCTAACCTTCACCTTGCCATCTCCAACACCCTGGACATCGTTCCCCTTGTCATGAAGGTTTTGCATGAAGTCTGCCTCCAAGCGCAACTCCTGGTATGACTCCGACCTAGCTTCTGAAACACAAGTGCTGAGTTGCTGAACGGAAGTGGCTGGCTTCAAGCATATACACTGAAACACTGGCCTACCGCCTGCTCCAAAGACATTACAGACTGTCCATCCGCTCGAAGAACAGGGCCCACATCCAAGCCCACATCTCTGGGGCCACCAACAACTTAGCTGAACTGTTCAAAATCTACAAGGAACTTGCCAATCCTACTGCAGTCTCCACTTCTCCTCTGCCATGCCAGGCCCTCTAAACTGCACTGGCCTCCCACTTCACAACAAAAACTCGGGAAATCCTGTCCTCAATCTCCTCTACTCCCCTCCCTCCTCCCTCACCCACTCTCAGGCCTCCTTTGCTCCTCTCTCTCCACCCCTCCTACTCTCCTCCTTTTCTCCGATAGCATCGGATGAGGTCTCTACACAAGTCCTCTCTATGAAAGTCTTCTCCAAACAGGTGCTCCCCTGTTCCTTCCCCCTGTTCCTCCAGAGCTATCAAGGATAACATTGCCTCCCTTGCTCTCCAGCCTTGGATGATTTCGGCAATCAATCCTTTGCCACTGGCTCCTTGCCACTATCCCTCAAGCACTCCCTTGTGCACCCTCTCCTTAAAAAGTCTTCTGCCGATCCTTCCTTCCCAGCTACCTACTGCCCTATCTTCTTTACCCGCTTCTTGGGAAAACTCTTGGAGAAGCTGGTCATCTCGCAACTGATCCACACTGATTCTGATGGTTGCCTTCACGACCACCAGTCTGGCTTCAGAGCAGCCAAAGGCACGGAAACTGCTCTCAAGAACACCCATGAAGATTTCCTCTTGAATCTCGATTCTAACTCTCTTTCCATTCTCATCCTTCTCGATCTTTCCTTTGCCTTTGATATGGTCAATTATGCCACCCTTATAAATCGACTCTGTGATACCTTTGGCCTCACGGACCTGGCACTGGACTGGTTGACCTCCTTCCTGTCTGACCGATCTTCCCAGGTTCATCTGGGCCCTTTTCTCTCCTCCACCACACTCTCCACCTGCTGTGTCCCTCAGTGCTCTATCCTCTCGCTGCAGCTCTTCAACATCTACCTTGCCCCTCTGGGCCACTTGATCTCCACCTTCTCTCTTCACTTCCAGTGTTAGGTGGATGACACACAGCTCTCCTTCAAGCTTCCCTCCACTGCCTCCTCTTCTTCCTCTCTCATTCCTGACTGACTGCGATTCAGGCATGGTGTGCTGCTAAGAACCTCTGCCTTAATGCCATTAAGACTGCAATCCTTCTCATTTGGACCCCTGTTCCCTCCTTTCCTCCTACTCTCTGGCCTCCTTCCATGGGTCCCCTCCCCTCACCATCTTGTGAGGCTAAAAACCTTGGCGTCATCTTCAACTCCTCTCTATCCTTCTCTCCTCACATCGCAGACCTTGCCAAGAGGGCCCACTTTCAGCTGCACCTCCTCTGAGGAATTCTTCCTTTCCTCACCTTCCCCCAGAAATTCAATGGGCCTCATTACGAGGTCAGCAGTAAAACACGCCGTACAGGGGGCTGCCGCCCACCCCATGACACTGTTTCCGCCACCCGACATACCGGTGCCACCGATAGGACTCCACGGTAATGGGGTCACTGAAACACCGGCACCATTGTTAACGTTGCAGGTGCTTCAGTGAAAACACTGCTGGTAGATGTCAGGCCTGCCAGGAGTTCCATGCCCCTACCGGCAAACTCAGAGTTTGGCAGTCTGGAAAGGGTGCCAGTATGTTGCTACCGGCACCTGTATTTCTGGACCGCCAAACTTGTAATGAGGCACAATTACTCCAGAACTCTGGTCCTTTCTAGGCTGGACTACTGCAACAGCCTCTTCCTCAATCTGCTTTATCCTCCCTTCACCCCCTTTAACTAATCCAGAATAGGACTTCAAGACAAATCCTTGGCCTCAAGCCCAGGGATGCATCTCTCTAGACTAAAATCTCTCCACTGGCTCCCAGTGGCCGCAAGGATCATGTTCAAGACCCTCTGCATCATTCACAAGGCTTTCTGGGGCCTGGGACCCCACTACATCTAACTCTCTCTCCCTAAATACTCCCCTTCCATAGCTCTCTGCTCCTCTAACTCCAACTCTCTGCTTGTCAAACGCTTCTCCAAGCAGAGAATGGGGGGAAGGTCTCTCGCCTCCGCTGGCGCTTCCCTTTGGAACAGACTTGAGCCGAACCTCCTTAAGTTCCGGAAACTTCTCAACACTCTTCTCTACCTCTTTCCCTCTTTTTCTTCCTTGCTAATCACCCACTGCCGCGGAGACTGGTGGCCTGGTCCTCATGAATCGCACAGGCACCAGGGTCTCCACACCCTTCACCACTGCCCCTGCGTACCCCCTACCCAGTGGCTGTGCATCCTACCCTGGGATTCGCCCCCCCAGCACTTAGCCCATGGCCCCATCTTGGCTCCTCTTGGCACTTCCTTCTGGGCCCCCAACAGCACTTGTCCTTTCCTGCTCCTCCACCCTTCTCCACACCCTATCTCCTGCACTTCTCCTCACTGCACTAGCATCTCCGAATGCCACAAGCCCTATTAGGACCACAATTGTATATTTACTTGTTTTGACAATGTTATTTCTCTCTTGTTGTCTCCCCATTTTGCCTTGTGGTGCCTTGAAACACCATTCGGTTGTGTAGGCGCCTAACAAATGCACAATAAATAAATAAATAAAAGAAAGAGTCACACATTGGTAAATGCAAGAAGCCATTAAAGTGAACCCGAAGCCTATTTGTACTTTTGACATAGATGCAGAAAGGAAACCTGTGTTGTCAAGGAAGTCCTATGTAAAAGAATTAACTGTTGTAAAGTGCCAAGGGCTATTGGTTGCGTGACCTGTGATGGGTGGACTCTTTGGTCCAACAACTGCGCCTAGACCGATGAACCCCTCCTTAAAGTAAACCAATGGAAATCAAGAGGCTGAGGTTGTGTTCAAATACATAAAGAAAAGGCAAACTACGCAAGTTGATTTGACTGTGAATTTGAGACCAGAAGTGTTGCTTACTTGGGGAAGGGAACCCAGAGACCATTTTGTTGGAACTGTGTTGAACTTTGGCAAGGGAACCCTGAGACAATTTTATGGGACTGTGTTGAACTTGGGTAAGAGAACCCTGAGGCCATTTTTGTTAGAACTTTCTTGAGCGTGGGGAAGAGAGCCAAGTGCCCGCTAGGAGCTGGGAGAAGCTCAGAACTTTAGTTTGAACACTGTTACTTTGTTTGCTGACATAGTTGTGAGAGCAAATATAGGTTTTGGACACAGACAGACTTTAAGTTGAACTTACTGTCTCAGACTATCCTTAGTTTATTTAGGCTGAGAAATCCCATCTTAGTATAGGGCAAGTTAGGCGTTACAACATCCTGACATTTGAGTTAATAAAGATCTTTTGTTTCAATTCGTGATCTGTTGTCTGTGTCTTGCTTCTTGATGCCTTCATAATACATAGTGTGGGGGCACCATAAACGTTTAACATTTTTGGAGGGGCTATGCACATTAATCAAAATGTTATTTTTTAGCTCTAGCTATGAAAATGACCCTCAAGCACGCTGTGAAACGTTGGCATCTATGATCTCTGCCTCTCTTGGATAGGTCCAGGGCATATATTTTTTTTTCCATAAAAAGCCTATGTGACATTTAGTTACAATATCCAAAATAGTTTCAGCACTTTATTTCCTTTGTAGGAGTGACTGATCCAGTGGGGTGGGGCTGGTGTTTGGCAGGTGCTTGCGTGAATGCCTTCTTTGAAATGTCAAATGTTTGTTTGTGTGTGGACACGTAAATAAAGTGTGCAACGTTTGTGTAAGTGTGACTGACTGAATAAGTTAGTGAGTGTGTGTGTAGTAGTGAAGTGTGCATACCGACATCATTGAAGTGATTTCCAACATCATGAAACTTTAGTACCCACACCCCATGACTTGAACATCCCCAGCCACACAGTGTAACCTCTCTGATGATCCTTCAGATGGCGTCACTTTTCTCCAGGGGAGAACCCCTTCTACCTGAGGCATGGGAGGTGAGGCTGCTAACCAATTATCGCCCTAGGGGTGGTAACATGCAGGAGGTTCTCATGGAGAGAGACTCCTCGCATGGGGATAAGGAAGCGATTGGTAGGCACAGCCCCTTTAAACCATAACTTGGTAGTCTGACAATAGTACCTAAACCATGTGGATTTCAACTCATGTCCAAAACATGTGTTATTGTGAAACATTGAACCATCCTATGTTTTAGGTACTCAAACGAAGAAGCATTTGAGAATGATACAAGTGATGGGGAAAAACACCAGAACAGCTGTAGTCAATGGAGTGGACGTTACGTCAGGGCGGAACCTACTATATCACGGCGTCAGAAACAAACAAAGGGAGGAGAGTACCAG
The DNA here is from genome assembly GCF_040938575.1 of Ambystoma mexicanum. Classification (NCBI taxonomy): domain Eukaryota; kingdom Metazoa; phylum Chordata; class Amphibia; order Caudata; family Ambystomatidae; genus Ambystoma; species Ambystoma mexicanum. The sequence continues at coordinate 1,286,248,401 of NC_090934.1, forward strand.
GGAGAGTACCAGGGCGAGAGTATCAGGGAGAGAGAACCAAGGAGAGAGGTACCAAGGAGAGAGTACCAGAGAGAGAACATGAAACAGAGAGAGAGCAGTCAGGGCGGAGCAAGAAATTGAGAACCAGAGAGAGATCGAAGGCGATAGAAAACCCAAAGGCAGGCTCGAGAAGCTCAAGCTAGAGACGTGGGGGGTGCAGTTCAAGGGAACGCACAAGGATGTCTCGCAGGCCGGCAGGGTGTTGGAGAAAACAGAAACAAAGAAGGGAATAGGGGTCCCGCATTGAGGCAGAATGGCAAACACTATACAAGTAAACTCAGGTGGCCGGTGGGTGAGAGTGAAGCCGAGCAAGAGGCGGAGTGGCATAACACCCCAGTTAACCTGAAGTATATTGTCAGTTAGACACTTGAAAGTGTCGTAACAGTCGGCTGAGAATCGGCCCTGCGCAGGGACAGAGATTGGGTTGTGGTGACATGTCCTGTAGAGGGTGTACTGAGCGGTCCAACAACTGTACCAAAACCGCTACCCGTTTGCACAGCCACCTAGACAGACTTGAACAGTATCCAGAGAGATGGTGGCTGGACACTCTGTACAGGGAAGGAAGGTCTGGTCCCTGCTCCGCTTCCCTACAGCCAGATGTACAGAGCCCAGGAAGCAAGCCCCAACGAATATGGAAAAAGGCAATTGACCATCACGAAAAGCCAAGCCGAACTAGTGAAGACTCCTGACAGTAAGTACCAGGTAACAGGAATTATTAAAAGTCTGGGAGATGGCCAAGGTAAACTTGAGAGATCCTCAGAGGACATCAATAATATCAGGAGTGTGTAAAGAACTGTTAGCTGAACTCGCACAAGAGCAGTAATGTAACCAAGCTAACCTTCACCTTGGCCATTGGGATTAATGTCTGTCAGTATGGCTCCGAAAAGCAGACACCCCTTGAAACGTATTCAAGGGGTTACCTTCTCGAGTACGATCTGAAGAAACCGGAACCCATCTACTGGAGCATCATTGATGAGAACAGAGTTCACAGGAGGGAAATTGTTGATAGAGATGTAGAGGTCCTCCTGGGCACACCCCAGAAATCATATAGGGCTGGTCCATTGAGCCGAACCCCTCTCATCAACTATCATCAATCCGTTAAACATTGCTGATTGGTCAACACCAGACCCTGATAAGAGTCCCGTCTTTTCAGTTCATGACCTTAATCTTGCCTTTGTCAAGGTAAGAAGAAAAAACATTGTCGTTATTTTCTTCTCACTTGAAAAGCCAGGATAACCGAGAATCCTTTGAGACTGTAAAACCATAACGAAATAGAGAAAATAGTAAACCATTTTGTGATTCAGTTCCCAATCCAGTTCCAGAGTAGTGTTGGAGAGGGACTCCAGGATCAGCTTCATCGTCCCTGTGGGGGCGAAGCAAGAAATGTGCAAAACCCAGAGAATGTGAACACCTCTATAAAGGAGCTACACATCTTTTAAGACCTGTGAAAGGCATTGGGGAACCTGCTAGGGGAAGGGAGTAATTCTCCTAGCCCCACGAGAACTTTATGTGATTATTTGATTTTCTGTTTGGTTACGGAGAACCCAGAACTTTTATGGGACTTTGCTTTGAACAACCTGAGAGGCAGTTGGATGCTTTGCATCCCGGAGAAGGGAGTCATTCTCCTGGATTACAAACAGTAGCTGTACTTTATGGTGTTTTGTTATAGTGACAGGGATAGAACAGGCGCCTTTGTTACCGGGGGAGTGCATTTTTGTTTTTGCATCACACAGGCTTCCTGACAAGCACCAGAGTTCTTTAGTTTAGGTAGGGAAATTCCCTTAGAGTTAGTGGTAGATAGGTTTGGTTTTTCATTTAATTAAAATCTATAGCAACCACTATGGCACCACTTGGTCAGTCATGTAAAGATTGCACGGTATCAAGAATAGACAGACACAAGTGATCACAGTTCAAGGGTGCTTATTAAACTGTATAGGTAGGATAGAAAAATGCCTAATCTAATCCTAAATCTAAGATGGGAGCAAGCTACGACCATCAAATCAAAATAAGGCAGTCCTAATGGCGTCTTGTCAAATAGAAAGGCCTATGCAAAGAAAAACCTATTGCCAATCCGTATGCTAAATACAAAAGAGTGTGGGATAGGGCTTATAAAAATTAAAGAAGTGTTCACAAATAATATGTCAGGATGCAGTAGTCGTGGTCTCTCTTCCCCACGTTTTGAGCACGGGACAAGGTGGATCTCCTGAGCACAGAATACTCTCAAGCTTTCCCAGCACAAGCTGACAGTTCCGTGCCAGCTATCAGGTTCTTCGATGGTTAAGTCTCTTTCAAAAAAGGCCCTTGCCTTCGAGGGCCTGATGTATTCAACAAACAAAAAGTTCTGTTCCACATATTGGGTGATGGCTTCACTCCTGGGTCCCCCACTTCCGGGCTCAAACACTCATAAATCATTTTCAATCAAAACAAATAAACAGTTCCTTTTTCACTAGACTTTGGGTGATGTATTTCCACCCATGGATCTCCCTCTTTCGGGCACTGACCCCTCTCGGACGTCAGCCTCCCTCTTTCGGGTTAACTATCGCATTTCTTACATTCATGAATCTTAATGTCTTTTTTAAACAATTCTTCAGGCTTTGCCCCTTTTTGTCGGCAGGCCTCTGCAGGGTTCACTCTTGCCAACCTTTGCTAAATAGTTCACTGTCGACGTCCCTCAGTCGGGTTCACTCCTGTCAACACACTGTTTATAGACACTTGAGGCTTTGCCCTTTTTTGTTAGCATCCCTCTGCCGGGTTCAATCTTGCTAACTTCTGTTAAACACTATTCCTTCTACTTTCTTACAATGTGGGATTCACTTCCCTTATTCACGTTCATCATCTGCAGGTAAAAGACTTTTGACTGTACAGAGGATTTTACTAGATCCCCACATGACCACTTTGACCCTTTTCTTGCCTTTCACAATGCCTTTTGGTACTGGTGGTTTCAACAATTGGGTAATCACCCAGAGTTTCTCGAGTGAGCAGCCACGTGGTGCCTGGCTCATCTGCAGCTGGCTTACCCCTTTTACACCAACAGTTCTTTGTACATTCTTCAATCAGCCATTTGCTACTTTTGTTCAACACAGTTCGGTTTCTTTATCAATTCTCCTCTCGACTCACTAGCTGTGATGAACTGCTTGGCTTTCTTCATATTAGGAGTCAAGGCTGGTACCATGGTAGCAGGAATCTCCCTCCGTCCTGCGCTGTTGACATCAGCTGCAACACACTTGGGCTATTGTTCATGGTCTTACAATTTTTTCTTCTGAGTTTTCACAGGCCGTGGTCAGAAAGAGCAAGGCCTCTTCTCTCCTTGTCATCCTCTCGGTTTGCGCCGTCTTTCTCCTCCTCTTGAACTGCTGTGCCTGGATAGCTGTCTCGTTGTACATTCTGCCTTGCTCTTTCTTTGCTCTCGTGCTCAACCTTTTATCCTTGTGGGGCAGAGAAAGAGCAGTCAGTTGTGTGGGATTCTGGTCAATTTACTGACTTTGCCTGATCCTTGTATTGGGACATTTCAGGTAAACAGCTCTGGTGTTAGTCCGTTGTCTATGGTGTGCGAAAGTGTTCCTATTATTGTCGTGAAAGGAACAAGGGGGATTGTGGGAACCGTAGTGTTTTGTGAGCGTAGATTGGGACTTTATGGGAAATAATAATCAAAGGGACGGGAAGGAGAATGCCTGGGAGTATTCGGGTAATTTCTACATTTACATGGGTTTGGGATCCTAGTGGATTTGTTATATTTGAATTTGGGCAAGAGAGATGGGACGGGAGGGAGTGAGGCTGAAGTGGTATAGCCAACAAAAGCCGTATGGACTCCCTCCTCCTCACCTTCTTCTTCGGTATAATATTGCTGCCTCATTCAGGTGATCCTCTCTTGCTCGTCTGCCCCCAAAGCCCCTATGCTTGCTCGTCTGCCCCTAACGTTGAGGTCTGAGAGCAACAACCCCTTCCAGGCCAACTGAATAAGGGATTCTCGAGGCCTGTTTGGGAGAATACCCTCAGGTTTCTCACAGTCTCTTCTTTCCTTATTGCCACACCTTCCTCTCGTACCTCATATGTCACCCTCAACGAAATGTACAGCACTATGTTTTTTCCCAGTTAGTTATAAAACCTGACTCCTGATTGAGTCTCTGCAGTCAGCGCAGTCTGAGCAGGCTGCAGGATCAGGGTTGAGTGAATGTTGCCTGGGGTCTTGTTGTTCAGTATCCTCGCCTGCACCCAGAAAGTTGGGTTTGACTCTGACCTGAGGAGCCTTAATACTTCGGAAAGCGTTTCCCGACTGGTGAGAGCCTGCGGCCCGTGATCCTCCCAGCTGCCGCAAAGTCACCTGTGCAGCTCACGGCTCACAAGGTGGGAGAAAGGTTGGGGAGTCGGACTTTCGCTGCCCCTACAGCCGTCAGGCGTTCCTTGCTCTGCCTGCCGTCACGTTCGGGGGCGACCGCAACTACATTTGCAGAGGTGAGGAGACTTTCCCCTTTTCCCCTTGCTATTTTGCCTCACCACCGCCACTGCCAATGCAGAAAATCTACTTTACAGGAAGCCTCCACCTCAGTCAACGCTGCTAAATGTTCTATTTCCTTGGAAAATACATTTTAAAAAGTGAATATTGATCTCTACTGACTCCTACTGATTTTAAGTGGTCTCCCGTACATTTGGCAACACTCTAACACCTACATTTGACAGCATGTGCAATTGCAGAAGAGGCTTGTACAGGAGTGGAGGGGCCTATAATTGCTATCCGTCCCTTCTTTGAAGTATCCCGTATTTTCTCTATCAACTGATATAAAAACGATTAGAAAACTATTAAAGAACTATTACATAATTCAGGAACCCCCTGCAGTCTGACTCTGGCCTTATTCCATCCTTCTCTTAAAAAACGTCATAGGAATTTTTTTTTAAAAAGAAGAACAAATACTGCTTTTGCCTGGGTGTTGGTGGGAGCGAGGAAGGGTAGATGAACTCTGGCGGCCCCTTTAGCCGTCGGACATCCCTCGCTCAGTCATATGAAGGGAGGTGCGGGGGTCCATAAGAGGAAACAGGAGAAGCCAAACACCTAAATTGAACTGTCGCTTTAAGCGCATGTCAGATGCAGGCCTTTTTCATTTTTTATTTTTTTTGCTATCCTTACCTGTGACAAAATCTGTGTTTTTTTATATGAACCAGTAGAAATTTTAGCTTATTTTAGCTGATTTAATTTTGGCATGATCAGACTGCCTAATCTATTGAAACCGTTCTAATCATATTGTGAGTGTTTTATTGATTGTATCCAGAGAGTGGCCCCTGCATTTCCCCTTTCCCCTGAGAATGGGGAAACTAAAGTTTCCATTCCCAGAAACTAAAATCTTGGCTGGCTTTCCTTTCATTCCCAACTCAAATTCCACTTACTCTGTCTTGTCTTTAAATCTCTTCATGTTCTTGCTCCCCCATATCTCTCCTCTCTCATCTCATTCTACACTCCCTCCCGTTCCCTCCGATCTGCAGATCTCTTCCTTCTCTTTGTGCCCCTGTCCCCATGTGCCTCCTCTCGTTTTCGTTCCTTTCAGCTCCTTGCCCCCCTCCACTGGAACTCCCTTCCTCTCTCTATCTGTTCCATCCCCACCTATTCCTCCTTTCGTGCCTCCTTAAAATATCTTCTTCTCCACTCCCCTCCCTGATACTCTGATCCTCCTCCAATGTCCCCTCGCCCCCCCTTTTTTATCCTCCTCTTCTTACCTCTCTCCCCCTGCCTTGTTTCCTCTTAAGTCCCATCTCCTTCTCTCTCGCCTTCAGTTTATCTCACTTCCTGTTCCCCACTCCCTTCCCCTCTCCACCCATTCTTCCCTCATTTATCTTCACTGGCAAATTGTTCTAGTTGCTGTATTACTAGTTTGACTCATATTTTGTAATTGCTTCTACTGTTATTGTATTCTTGTTGTTATAATGTAAAGCGCTTTGGCGTAAAGCGCTATATAAACACAATAAACATAAACATAAAGGGTGAGAGTGTTGTACCTGGGTTGGAGGGCAGAGAAACATATCTATGATGCTCCTACCAATAAATGAAGTGAATCAAGTAAGATTAGAGATATGGCTCGGGTCAATCTACCACTCCAGGTACAGGGCAGAGTGGCACCATTGAAATCAGTAGTGAGGGAGTGATCAAAATGGCGGGGAGTGTTCCAAACTGTGTGTCCGTTGGTTCAGATGATCAGATCATGGTGTATACAAATTCTCCAGCCAAGGGATAGAGGGTGGCGGTCAAACAACCCTACATCTCAAACCTTCTGGTCTCCTTCCAAGTCCCACCAAACACGACCCAAGAATGTGGCAAGTCTATTATTCTGTTAGCTGACAAGCCCACCACAGGAGTGAACATTATTGAGACTCATGCCCCACCAAAGGAACCAGGAGGAAGGAGGGGGAAAACTCTGGTACCGGGCCAGGGGTGGATGGTGGCAAAATGGTACTGATGGAGCTATCCTCCAGGTTTGACCTACTGGTTCCCAGCAGGGGGCTGGGTGATAAGCCCCTTCTTTGTGCAGTGGAGGGGGGGAACCTAGGACCCATGTAAAAAGTAGTGAGCGGCAACAAATGTAAACAGACAAGAGCACCCAAGCACAGACCGGAGGTAAAGAAGAAGCCATCCGCCGGACAAACACAGGGATACAGGGAAATGGGCTCTCAGACAGAGGCAGAAGTGGAACGCCTGGTGACCACCAATTCACATATGATTGAATTGACTAGCTTGGTGAAGAAAAGTATTTCAAATTTAAAGGAATCAATTGAAGCCTTCCTGCAAGGACACTTGGGCCTGCTTCTGGGCCAACTAAAGGATCTAAACGGGCAAATGGAAAAGGTTCAATAAAAAGTGGGCGCTATACATCAAACTCTAAACCAAGGCTACTTATCCAGCCTCCGTACCCCATAGAGCCCAGCGTGGGGGGCCGAGAGGGGAGACAATGGGTGATACTAATGGCTTGAGGAGGAAGTGGGAGAACATGGGAAGCTATGGCAATGCAGAGGATAAGGTGGTAAAAGGACCAACTCGGCAGGGCAGGGATTAATGTGGCGCTCTCGCGTCCACAACCCATGGAATCAGGGCCACGCCCCCAGTAACCTGGCCAGGAGACTGCGCCCCAGTGCTGTTCAACGAGGGGGGGGCAGGGACACCACTATCAGGACCAAACATGTCCACTATGGGGGAAAGGGGACCTATTCATAACCAAGCAGGAGGAATGGGGCCTGACAGCCGGGGGTCCCCGGTGATTTATTTAACCAATATGCACCGCCTGTCAAAGGGTGCTTTTCAGGATCGAGATAGCCTTGAAAATAAATGCAATCATTGGTTCAGAGCAGTCAGAGGGTGCCTATCAGTTATCAGGGAGGACTTGCTCAACTGTGTTTGAAGCTCAGCACCAAACTCTAGGTCTGACTGTATAACAACTGTATAACGATCCATATGAAATCATGGGACCAGGTAGAGGGAATCCTAGGCATCGATCAACGGGTACATCCCACCCGAGGGAGTGGCGAATATGGCACGCTCACAGCAATTCTTTGTACAAAATTTGAGGGAGAGACCACTGACCAGATGCGTCTGGTTAAGCCCATAGCTCTAACAGGCTGGTTCAGCCTACAGAAAGGAGGTAGACATGAGTCATGCTGAAACAAGGGGTGCACAGATTCAGGGTTCGGAGTCTGGAGGGCATAGAGTGACCATTAACTACTGCCGGTGCTGTAGGGCTGGACAAGTCACTGAGAATGATTTCTTAGAAAATAGCTGGTCTGGCCAGGCCCTTGGTTTCCCCAATCTGGCTCTCCTTTATAAGAGAATTCCAACTGGTCCTCTTACATGAAACATGGTCAATGACCCCTGTGGACATTCAGGGCTATCACACTTTCTGTATACGGCTTCTAGAGGCGCGAAAGGCCGACCCTATGGTGAACTCCAAGTCTGGGTGGATGTACACCTAAACTGGAACACAACACAGCAAATCTGCGATTCAGCCGACCTACAGTTCCTGACAGTAATAACCCAGTCAGGGCAAGAAATCACACACTCTGGCAGTTCTTCAAGAGCTATATGTCCAAGCCTCCCCAAAAGCAGACCATGGGGAAGGCTGAGAATAATCCAGGGGACTTTAACATGCAGCTCAAACCACTTCCAGAACTGGAAGGCCTGTAGAACGACCAGGATGAAGCCTGGGACATCCCACAGTCAACACCCCAAGTCCAAAGAAAGTCCATAGACTAGCCATGGATACTATAAGAATATTGTTTGTGCTTGAGACCCGAGCCTGTAATGGGCGTTTCCCTACTGATCACCCTGTAAAAATGAAATCTGTCGGACCAATCGGTTCCACATTAATCGACTATATATTTGTTTTGATTGGGCTGTGGCCCAAATTATGAGAATGTATGGTCCTGGAACAAGTGGGAAGTGATCATCGGCCTTTGGCAGTGACTGTCGATTATGAGACCTCTGCTTCTCATCCATCGTATAAGGGTTTGCCTAACCAAGCAATTACAGTCAACGGCCATGGTCGAAAAATCCATTAAATGGGCAAAGTTAAACGAGGCGGAACCAGGTCCAATCATGTATCAACTTATTCTCCCTAATATTGAACAAATCTGCTGCAAAGAAATGGAAGATCACACAGTGATCGTTTTTTTGGGGATGTGACCTCAAAAATCCTCCTTCAGTTACAAGCAAGAGCGGCCTGATAAAGCGGAAAGCACTGGCCAGGGTAGATTGGTTTTATCAAGAATGCGTCTCGGCAAAAGAGAACCTCCCAGTAGTGTTGGTAAAGGGCAGTGCAATTAATACAATTCTCCTCCGAGCAAAAAGGCTGGAATATAAATCACTGTTGAAATTTAAAACAGACCAATACAGCAAGAATAAATGGGAGATCTTGCCTACAGCTCTCGAAAGCAAGGGACTATGCCACATTTTGGAAGTTGGTCTCAGGGACTGAGGTGCAAGGAAATACGGATATTCAGTGCAGCATCACAGCACAAATGTGGCTGGATCACTTATCGAGATTATATGGGGGAGTGAGGGAGGAGGGGTTGGAACTTGCAGCCGTACCCATTAGTAAAAACTCAGAGGGTATCTTGTTTACCATTAAAAATGTGGAAATTGCAATTAAATCGCAAAAGGCAGGAAAAGCGGCAAGAGCAGATAAAGTCCCCGTTGACATACAGATAGAAGAACCAGCAATCTGGGCCCGGTCCTCTGGAGGCTGTTTAAAGCTTGCATTAAACCCGATTCTGTCTTCGACTCTTTACTTTTACTTTATTACATTTATACTTCGCTCAATAGACCTGTAGGTTTGATGGCGCATACAGAACAAACAACGTGAAACATAAAGAGCATGTGGAAATACAGTCAATGCAAAAAAGCAGCACAATTGCCAAAAGGAACCAAGGAAGGCAGAAAAATAAAAACTGATCAGTTCATTACAATATTTAACTTAGAAGTCAATGGGCCTCATTACACGGACGGCGGTAAGGGTTAACGGTCACCGTTAATGGCAACGGTGACCGTTAACCCTTACCGCCGTACTACGAGGTCCCTTTGCGGGTTGGAGGAATTAACGCCTGCTTCTTGCAGGCGTTAAGTACAAACCCGCTAAGGGACCTCGGAGCTAATTACGGCACCGCAAAATTGCGGTGCCGTAATTAGCGCCTTCCCCATTCCCATAGAGCCCTATGGGGCAGAAATGGGAATGGGGAAGGGCAATGGCGGAAGGGGGATTTACCGCCCCTCCAACCTTGGAATGGGGCGGTAAATCCCCTTTCCGCCAAGGCGGTGCCGGTAATTTACCGGCATTGTCCAGGGTGCTAATAGCACCCTGGATTACCGCCTTCCGTGTAATGAGGCCCAATGACACATATTTCAGGTTTATAATTCTGTCCAAAAACAAAGGTAGGCTACTAGAGCCACAGCCCACCACAATGCAGTCCGTATTGTCTAAACTGCAGCAGTTAATTATCTGGACTCTGCGTAGGACCCTCAGATCTTGAGATCTAACACAATTGAGGACCACTTTTGAATTGAGCCAGGCTAGGACTTTGTTCTTTATGGACGCCTGTTAGGGAGAATTCTCATTTCATGGCTAATTTCCCTTACCTATAGAGTCCCCCAGCAGCTTTGCTGTATTTGAAGGGTCTGTTTCTTTTTACCTGCTAAGAGTGAGGCTCTTTTTCCCACTCTTAGGCATTTTTGCTATGTGTGTTCTAGGTTTTTTTTTTATGTTTAATGCCTATGGGGTTTTCTCTCACCCATAGGAACCATCTTTATGCACATGTGTTACACAGCACCCTCCGTACAGTGACACAGGGGTGTCGTAGCGACCCCGAAACATAGACTCCATACCCTGGCACTGACTACTGTCTCCCAGAGCATGTAAAGTCTCCATTGACTTTACTAGTCAAATCTTCCGAACTTAACCAGTACAACCCATCTTACTATGGAGGTACTGGAAAGGGTTAATAGTTTTTCCCTTAGGTTCATTTACGAGGGGGTACCTTAAAGTCCCGCTCTTTAAAGTTTCTGGCTGGTGGCAGTGGTTCCTACCAAAAACATTCAACCGCGAATATTTTCCTATGGGATTTCCCCATTGTTCGAGGCTAATACTTTTACTGACAGCCTCTAACATACCGCCGGTTTATTTTATTATTAACTTTACTCTGGTAGGTTTTATTTGCCAGAACTTTAATATAACTTCTTTCTCGAGTCTTACTCCATACTCCTAACTCAGGTTGGGGATCCTTTGTTCGCTCTTTTGGCAGGCTTCTGCCAAGAAGCCCTCTTTTCGGCGCCTATGAGTCCGGAGTGGTTCTGTTGTTTGGGAGGGGGAGTAGAACCCCTGGACAGAGTTACCACAGCAACTCAGGTCGCACTCTAACCTGATAGGCTGGAGGGTCTGCCGACCAAGAAGACCACTCCACTGTGTGAGTGACAGCTAGGCTGTATGAATGGGTCTCTTTCTGCATAAAAGCAGGGTCCTGAGGACTGGAAGAGCAAGACATCTCCACTGGAACTATGGAACCGAAGGGGAGAGAAGCCACAGACATCTTCAACATCTACACCACCGGTAAAACCCTGCTGGATCGTCTCACCGCTTTTCTTCCACACGACGAGAGGAGATCTTCATCGAAAGAGCCTTCTTCCCTTGAGCTGGTGGGATCAACCAGTTCACCCATCACTTCTCCGGACCTGCCTTGGTTGAATCGACAGTGCCCAGCATTTGGAGACTGGTTAGCCAGGCAGCTATCGACCTAGACTGCGATTAAAAGGAGCGTACCTTTTAAACTTTGTTCGGCTGGTTTCATCCCTGGGTAGTGCAGCGACTAGAACCTTCCTCCACGACGAGAGCCTCTCTTCCTCTGCTGGACCCCTCGAACTGCAGGAACTACCAGGAACAACCACCACCGCAGGAGCCACTTCTTCATGTTTAAGGTACATTGTTCCGCCAGGCCTCCCTTTCCCCGTGGTAGCCCTAAAGGTGTTTTAAATCCTTTATCTACTTGTTGGGATGGCTGCCCTCTCTCTTAATATTGTCTTTCGCCTCACATCTACCTCTTCAATATTTTTCTACTAAAGACTTGACTGCAGCTACAAGAACATTTTTGCTCCTAAGCTCTTGGTCCTGTACCACTGACTCTGGCTCAGGCCTATTGACTCTGGCTGATTTGTTAGATCTGCTCTCACTAGATTGGTTTTCAATGAGAAATGTCTTGATGCACCTAAATCTTCTAAACTCCTCTTCTCCAGCATGGGGTCTGGCATGGATTCACATGCTCATGAATATTCCCCGTCGTCAGGCTGGGAATCCTCGGTAAAGAAAAAACCAGTATCAGTTTCGTTTCTGATCTGTCTTTCGTAGTAATAACCAATCACTGATCTCTGCGTCATACTGACCACAGCCAATGACTGCCCTCTACCTAAGCCCCGCCTCTGGCAGCCATCTTCAGATTTTTACCGCACGTTCATGTGTTGGGATCCTCGTGCTATTGCTCTCGAGCATTAGTGCTATTTTTTTCACGTTTTTTCTCAAAAACTTCGTTTTTTCGGTCAAAAGAGCCTCAAGCTCTGTGTACCGTCGTCGCCTCCCACCAGGGCTTCTCCGCCCGACGAGATTGGATCGTTCCACTCCATGATCACCAGGGCATCCAAGCTTTTCCAACTCTGCCCTGAGGAGAAGAAGAAGGAAGGTTTCCTTTATCAGCGGCGCAAGGCCAAGAGGAAGACGGTCCTCGCAGTGCCTCTATTGGACGACATTTGGGATGAGGGCCTCACCCTCCTCAAGAACCCTTCCACGACGCCAGCTAAAAGAGACCGGTACGAGAAGAAGTACCGGGTCCCGGACACGGCCCCCCTGTGCCTCCGGGCGCAGCCTACCCCCGACTCCGTCGTCTCCGCGGCGGCCAGGAAGAAAGCGGGGGGGATGCGGCCTCCACATCGACTTCCCCACCGGACGGCGAGGGAAAGAAATTGGACGCTATGGGACGCAGAGTCATCTCGTCTGCAGCGACGACGATTAAAGCGGCCAATGCCTTGGCTATCGTGGCCCGCTACGACAGGGAGCTCTGGTACAAACTGGCTCCCCTGCTGGACTTCTTGCCGGACGACAAGAGGGCAGAGGCCCTGGAGATCCTGCAGGAAGGTGAGGTGGCTTCGGACCACGCCATTACCGTTGCGACGGACAACGCCGGACCTGGGTTCCGCCAGTTGGGCAATGGCGTTTGCCTTAGGCGGCGTGGATGGCTCAAGGCTACGGACTTCCGTCAAGACGTTCAGACCATAGTCCTGGACATGCCCTTCGATGGGAACAACCTGTTTGGGAAAACAGTGGACGATTCCCTTCAGGCCATTAAAGCGGACACCGAGACGGCCCGGGCCCTTGGAGTTCTGCAACAACGACGGACGCCCTTTCGGAGCAGCGGAGGCAAGGGCGCCGCCAAAGGTTCTGGCGGCGGTTTCTCCACCTACCGTCAAGCGGCCCGCTCGTCGTCTCAGGAGGCCTACAGAGGACGAGGCAAGTCTGGCGGCCCCCGTCGTCGTCGCCAAGGAGGTCAAGGCGGCAAAGCCTCGTCGAAGCAGGATTGAACCGGCCGTGGGGTCGGGCCCCCACCGAAGCACCCCGGTGGGAGGCCGGCTGGCGAGCTTCGTCAGCGTGTGGGAGTCCATCTCCACCGACCGTTGGGTGCTGGACGCCTTGGCCCGGGGCCACGCGCTCGAGTTTCAAAGAAGGTGTCCGCGCGTCCCCCCCGTGGCCAGGAAAGAACTTCACGTCCCTCAACTTCTCCTGGAGGTAAAGGCGATGCTCAGGAAGGGCGCCATCGAACTCGTCCCAAAGAGGCTTCGGGGCTCCGGAGTTTACTCGAGATACTTCCTCGTGAAGAAGAAGACGGGGGGATGGCGCCCCATCCTGGACCTGCGACGTCTGAACAAGTTCATCAAGGCGCAGAAGTTCCGGATGGTCACCCTCCAGCACGTCCTGGGTCAGCTGGAGGAAGGAGACTTCCTGTCGTCGTTGGATTTGGAGGATGCCTACTTCCATATTCCCATCCTAAAGGGGCACCGAAAATTCCTCAGGTTTGTGGTCCAAGGGCGTCATTACCAGTTCAAAGCCCTCCCCTTCGGACTACGGTCGGCACCCAGGGTATTCACCAAGTGCCTCGCACCGGTGGCGGCGCAGCTGCGCCGCGAGGGGATCCACGTCTACCCCTACCTGGACGACTGGCTCATCCGAGCCAAGACGAGGGAGCTCGCCGTGGTTCACACGGCAAGGACCGTCCAACTTCTCACGGACCTGGGATTCTCCGTGAACTAAGCCAAATCCCACCTGGTACCCGCGCAAGACGCTCTGTTTCTGGGAGCGAGGCTCAACACAGTGTCCCTTCTGGCCTCCCCGTCGGAGGAGAGGACCAGGACCATCCTGGGCAAGGTGCAGCGGATGTTGGTGGCCGACGCGGCCAAGGTGAGGTCCATCAAGTCCCTCCTCGGAATGATGTCTTCCTGCATCTACCTCATTCCCATGTGCAGGCTCCGGATGCGCCCGTTGCAGGAGTTCCTGGACGCGCGCCTGATCCAAACGACGGGCAGCTTCGAGGAAAGGATCACACTCGACGAGAGTTTCCGACGAGCGATCCGGTGGTGGGGCACCCGCACGCATCTGACGGCGGGCATGGACTTCCAGACCCCAGCCCACCAGGAGACAGTGACCACGGATGCCTCCCTGGAAGGGTGGGGAGCGCACACCGAAAATCTGCACGCAAGAGGCCTTTGGCTCCCGACGGAGAAATCCCTACATATCAACGTCCTGGAGCTCCGTGCAGTGTTTTGGGCCCTCAGGCCCTTCCTTCCGTCCCTCAAGGGCAAGGTGGTGAGGATCTTCACCGACAACACCACCACCATGTTTTACATCAGGAAACAGGGCAGAACCAGGTCCCCAGCACTGTCCAAGGAGGCGCAGGACCTGTGGCATTGGGCCGTCGCCCAAAGGATATTTCTGGTGCCGTTTCATCTGGCAGGGATAAAAAACACCATCGCCGACTCACTCAGCAGGGAGCTGCGCTCGTGCCACGAGTGGGAGCTACGGCAGGATCTAGTGGATCGCCTCTTCCGACGGTGGGGCACACCCCAGATCGACCTGTTCGCGACGGCGACGAACTCCAAGTGCCGGAGGTTCGCCAGCAGGTTTCCCCAGGCGAGGAGCATGGGCGATGCTTTCTCGTTCCCCTGGGAGGGCCTGTTCCTCTACGCGTTCCCTCCTTTGCCACTGCTAATCCGGCTCGTCAACCAGCTCAAGAGGTCACGGTGCAGGATGATCCTCGTCGCACCTGCGTGGCCGAGGCAGATATGGTTCCCGGACCTTCTGGACTTGTCAGCGTCCCCGCCAATCAAGCTGCCGGTGGACGCGGATCTACTCTCCAGGGAAGGAGGCGCCATCCTCCACCACGACCCGAAATCGCTGAACTTGCAGGCCTGGCTCCTGCAGCGCTAGAGTTTGGAGGAAACGACATACCGGCTGACTGCAGAGAGGTTCTTGCAAAGGCCAGGGCGTCCTCGACTCTTAAATGCTACGGACACAAATGGAAGAGGTTCTCTGTCTGGTGCCACGCACAGAAGATTAACCCTCTACGGATTACGGCTCCCCAAGTACTGCCGTACCTGCTGACGCTGGCCAAAGCTGGACTGGCACACGCGTCCCTCAAGATTCATCTTGCTGCGATCTCCCGATACACCAGAACCACGGGACGGACGTCCTTGTGGTCTCATCGTCTGGTGAAAGAGTTCATGAAGGGACTGTTCAGATCGTTCCCGCCGGTGAAGGCTCCGGCCCCGGCGCGGGAGCTCAACGTGGTGCTGACCAAGCTCATGGGACCTCCGTTCGAGCCTCTGCACTCGGCTCCGTTGAAATTTCTGTCGTGGAAAACAGCGTTTCTTGTGGCCATCACCTCCGCACGACGAGTGGGAGAGATCCAGGCCCTTTCCTGCAAGGCCCCGTACTTGACTTTTCACGACACGAGGGTAGTGCTCAGGACGCACCCCTCCTTCATGCCCAAGGTACCGTCGGACTTCCATCTCAACGAACCCTTGGTGTTGCCTGTGTTCTTCCCGTCGCCTTCGTCGCCGGCTGAGAGGACTTTGCACTCGCTGGATGTGGCTAGAGCGCTGAAGTTCTACGTAGACCGCACGAAGTGTTTTCGGAAGACTTCACAACTCTTTGTGAACTTTGGACCTGTCAATCAGGGGAAGGCTCTCTCGAAGGCTTCCATTTCCAGATGGCTCTCCGGCTGTATCATGTACTGTCACCGGTTGGCAAACCGACCGCTGCCTGGCCGTCCGAGAGCCCATTCCACCAGAGCGATCGCAGCTACCACGGCATTCCTATCTGGTGTGCCCCTGCTGGACATATGCAGGGCTGCTACGTGGAGGTCGACGCACACCTTCACGAAATTCTACTGCGTCGACCGGGATTCCAGGGAGGAGTCCAGGGTCGGCCAAGCAGTGCTGCGCAACCTGTTCGCCTGAGGTGAGCCTGGTGAGGAGGTAAGATGCTTAATGTTGAGTTTGATGTAATGCTTAATGTTGAGCCTTTGCCACCTCCCGTGGTTGTGCATGTGTGTACTGCTATGTATTCTTTATTCATGAGCATGTGAATCCATGCCAGACCCCATGCTGGAGAAGGAACAAGTTACTTACCTGTAACTGTTGTTCTCCAGCATGGGTCTGGCATGGATTCACATGCGAACCCTCCCGCCTACCCCTCTGCGGCTCTTCACTTGGTCATACTGCCACTTCACGTGCTTCCAAATCTGAAGATGGCTGCCAGAGGCGGGGCTTAGGTAGAGGGCAGTCATTGGCTGTGGTCAGTATGACGCAGAGATCAGTGATTGGTTATTACTACGAAAGACAGATCAGAAACGAAACTGATACTGGTTTTTTCTTTACCGAGGATTCCCAGCCTGACGACGGGGAATATTCATGAGCATGTGAATCCATGCCAGACCCATCCTGCAGAACAACAGTTACAGGTAAGTAACTTGTTCCTTCCTTCCTACTGTTTTAACTTGTGGAGTGCCATTTTGCTCAGTTTTCATTCACTTATCTGTCTGCTAAAGTGTTACTGTGCATTACTTTTTCACAAAACTTCAGGGAAGTGTTGCTAGGGGGTGTCTGAAGATATTTCAGTTTAACTTGTGCTTTCCCTCCCTTTCGTTAAATTGTTAGAGTGCCATTTGTAGTTGGTTTTCACTGTGCCATTTTGCTCAGTTTTCACTCTACCGCAAACTTGTCTACAATTGAATAGGGAGTTGTATATGCTTTTCCTTGACTAAACTTAACTTACTTTATCAACTGTGATCTATGTGTTGAAACTAGATGTGTATAGAATAAATATATTCTCTTTTTGATACAAAGCTTTGGTCAGTGTTTCCTTGTTCCATAGTACTGTGATACCTATTGTGTAAACCCTGAATACTGCTCATCTCCCTCTTGAGATAGGTCTGACTACTCAGCCACAGCTACCAACTAAATCTTTGTCGTACGGACTAATACCAAAGGGGATTTATTGCTCTCACCTGTAGTCCTAATCTGGTGTAGTGCTCCTTAAGGGAACTGCACTGGATTCTGCCTAACAATGGTGTACAGCGGTGAGGATAAAAGTATTGGATTTACATTTTAGTGTGCTACTAGTACCTTGGTTCAATTAACCACAAGGTTAACAATCACAAAAGGTTATTTTAACAAAGTCAAAGATGGAAAGTTATAGTCAGGAGACCCTACTTGCAAAAACTGCTGATTATCTTAAAGATTTGTGCAGACAGAAAGGTCTTACTGTCAAAGGCAAGAAAACAGAAATGATTGATAGACTGTTAGAGAAACGAAGTCTGGATAGTGGTGCTATAGGCCCTACTACTCCAGCAAATGTGGCAAACAGTAATGAGGATAATGTTGAAAATGTTATTATTGAGACAGATGAGGAAGAGGAGGATAACAATTTCACCTCCTCTGGTCCTCTGCCTGCTCAAAGGCCTCAACCTGTAGCTACTGGACCCTTACCAGGTCCCACATTAAGCCCTGAATTTATCACTCTAGAAAAAATTAGACTTGAACTTGAATTCAAACTAATTAGTGCCCAAACTGAACAGAGACATCAAGAACTAAGGCTCAAAGAAATGGAGCTCAACCATGAGCTTGAGATGAAGAAATTGTCTTTGGAAAATGCTTCTCTCCCCAAATCCTCTAGATCTTCCAGTCCAAAAAGACCCCGGATGCCTAAAGAGATTTTGGGTATGTATGAACCTAAGTTGGATGTATTAGATTGGCTTGCTATGTTTGAATATAATCATGGGCTCCAGGATATCACTGGGAATCAGTTGATCCCCTGGTTATTCTTTAGGCTCCCCCCTGTTGCATCTGATGTGGTAATGGAGTTGGGGGAGGTGGATAGGATGGACTATGAATGTGTAAAGCTAGCTCTGATAGCTAGATTTGGGAAGACTCCTTCTCAATACCTTAAGAGGTTTAGGACCCTCAAAAAGCATGATAGTACCCCTTGGGCTACTTGGGTGAATTGATGTTTGAAGAACTTAGAGGGATAGATTAAGGGTTATAGAGTTAACACTTCTCCAGCATGGGGTCTGGCATGGATTCACATGCTCATGAATATTCCCCGTCGTCAGGCTGGGAATCCTCGGTAAAGAAAAAACCAGTATCAGTTTCGTTTCTGATCTGTCTTTCGTAGTAGTAACCAATCACTGGTCTCTGCGTCATACTGACCACAGCCAATGACTGCCCTCTACCTAAGCACCGCCTCTGGCAGCCATCTTCAGATTTTTACCGCACGTTCATGTGTTGGGATCCTCGTGCTATTGCTCTCGAGCGTTAGTGCTATTTTTTCACGTTTTTTGCTCAAAAACTTCGTTTTTTCGGTCAAAAGAGCCTCAAGCTCCACCGACTCTCCATCCGATCAACGGGGACCCGTGTCGGATTCGTCTGCGCCCCTCAAGGGTGAAGATTTCGTCGAGCTGCGCTTTGGAGGACTCCAGAAGCTTCTTAGGCCCGGACATGGCCCAGGAGAAGGGAAGCGCGACGCCCGGAAAGCTGTTCAGGGTCTGCCCTGGATGCCAGCTGCAGAACGTCTTTAAGGAGGACGAACACTCCTTTTGTCTCTACTGCTTACATGAGGACAAGACGCACGTGGAGAAGGACTGTGCGTTTTGCGGCAATATGTCGGAGCGGACCATGAAGGACCGCCATCAACGTCTCGCCAACTGGCTGGAAGGGAAGAGCCCATCAGGCGAGAAGAAGAGGAAGAAATCCGAGCGGTCTTCTAAGACCTTTGAGGACGCCCCGGCGACGGGGGTCCAACACAAGGCCAAGCACCGCGAGTCCGCTGGCACCGGGAGTGCCGAACGGTCGGGCTCTACGGGCGCCAGGCAGGGCGCACCCTCCCCGGCACCTTCAACCACGAGCCAACGCTCTGGGTCGGGTAAGAGGAAGGGCGAGCACCCGGCGAAGCTCCTGGAGAGGCCCCGGTCGAGCTCGAAGGCCCCATCGGAGGGGGAGCGAGGCAGTGTCCCCCCCTCAAGGATAAGGCGGTGAGCGCACCTAAGGTGGTGAAGGCCTTAATCCATCCGGCCAAGCCCTCTATCGATACTGTCGCGGCGACCCTGGCTCAGCCTGTGGAGGCTACACCAGTGGTGGCGACCTCGGGGCTCAGAGTCTCCCTGCCACCTCGGAGGGAGTCCTCTTTTGTGCCCATCGATAGGACCCCCGTGAAATCCCCGGTGGGGAAGAAAAAGGGGGGGCAGGGCGTCGTCGTAGATTCGGCTTCAACCTCGGAGGAAGAGCTGATCGAGGTCTTAAGCCACGGCCTTGGCGTGGAAGAAGACCGGCCCGTCGGGATGGATCCCGACGCGGGTGACGACGACGTCGTTGAGGGTGCCGACGGGGCCCCTGATCGCCCGTCGGATTCCCCTCTGCCAGCGCCGCAAGACAACTCGGCGGCCATTTTGTTGGCTATACAGTCCTTATGCTCAGAGATAAGGACGAGACTACCGTTGCCGACGGAGGAACCTCTCCCGTCGGGGGATCCTGAACCGGGACCTTCTGGCGTTCCCCCACCCAAGAAAAGAAGGATTCACCCTCCACCTCCTTTTCAGCCGTCGCGCACCGTCCAGCCCTCCTCCCCATCCACCCGAGGGGATGATACAGGGACTGACACGGCAGCGACGGGTACGGACGACGAGGTATACGACGAGGATCTACCGTCGTCACCTCCCACCAGGGCTTCTCCGCCCGACGAGATTGGTTCGTTCCACTCCATGATTGCCAGGGCATCCGAGCTTTTCCAACTCTGCCCTGAGGAGAAGAAAAAGGAAGGATTCCTTTATCAACGGCGCGAGGCCAAGAGGAAGACGGTCCTCGCGGTGCCTCTACTGGACGACATTTGGGATGAGGGCCTCGCCCTCCTCAAGAACCCTTCCACTACGCCAGCTAGAAGAGACCGGTACGAGAAGAAGTACCGGGTCCCGGACGCGGCCCCCCTGTGCCTCTGGGCACAGCCTACCCCGGACTCCGTCGTCTCCGCGGCGGCCAGGAAGAAAGCGGGGGGGGGTGCGGCCTCCACATCGACTTCCCCACCGGACGGCGAGGGAAAGAAATTGGACACTATGGGACGCAGGGTCATCTCGTCTGTAGCGACGACGATTAAAGCGGCCAACGCCTTGGCTATCGTGGCCCGCTACGACAGGGAGCTATGGTACAAACTGGCTCCCCTGCTGGACTTCCTACCTGACGACAAGAGGACGGATGCCCTGGAGATCCTACAGGAAGGTGAGGTGGCGTCGGACCACGCCATCACTATTGCGACGGACATCGCCGACACTGGGTTTCGCCAATTGGGCAACGGCAGTGCCTTAGGCGGCGTGGATGGCTCAAGGCTACGGACTTCCGTCAAGACGTACAGACCAGAGTCCTGGACATGCCGTTCGATGGGAACAACCTGTTTGGGAAAACAGTGGACGATTCCCTTCAGGCCATTAAAGCGGACACTGAGACGGCCCGGGCCCTTGGGGTTCTGCAGCAACGACGGACGCCCTTTCGGAGCAGCAGAGGCCAGGGCGCCTCCAAAGGTTCCGGCGGCGGTTTCTCCACCTACCGTCAAGCGGCCCGGTCGTTGTCGCAGGAGGCCTACAGAGGACGAGGCAAGTCTGGCGGACCCCGCCGTCATCGCCAAGGAGGTCAAGGCGGCAAAGCCTCGTCGAAACAGGATTGAACCGACCGTGGGGTCGGGCCCCCACCGATGCACCCCGGCGGGAGGCCGGCTGGCGAGCTTCGTCAGCGTGTGGGAGTCCATCTCCACCGACCGTTGGGTGCTGGACGCCTTAGCCCGGGGCCACGCGCTCGAGTTTCAAAGAAGGTGCCCGCGCGTCCCCCCCGTGGCCAGGAAAGAGCTTCACGTCCCTCAGCTTCTCCTGGAGGTAAGGGCGATGCTCAGGAGAGCGCCATCAAACTCGTCCCAAAGAGGCTTCGGGGCTCCGGAGTTTACTCAAGATACTTCCTCGTGAAGAAGAAGACGGGAGGATGGCGCCCCATCCTAGACCTGCGACGTCTGAACAAATTCATCAAGGCACAGAAGTTCCGGATGGTCACCCTCCAGCACGTCCTGGGTCAGCTGGAGGAAGGAGACTTCCTGTCGTCGTTGGATTTGGAGGATGCCTACTTCCATATTCCCATCCTAAAGGGGCACCGTAAATTCCTCAGGTTTGTGGTCCAAGGGCGTCACTACCAGTTCAAAGCCCTCCCCTTCGGACTACGGTCGGCACCCAGGGAATTCACCAAGTGCCTTGCACCGGTGGCGGCGCAGCTGCGCCGCGAGGGGATCCACGTCTACCCCTACCTGGACGACTGGCTCATCCGAGCCAAGACGAGGGAGCTCGCCGTGGAGCACACGGCAAGGACCGTCCAACTTCTCACGGACCTGGGATTCTCCGTGAACTACGCCAAGTCCCACCTGGTACCCGCGCAAAACGCACTGTTTCTGGGAGCGAAGCTCGACACAGTGTCCCTTCTGGCCTCCCCGTCGGAGGAAAGGACCAGGTCCATCCTGGGCAAGGTACAGCGGATGTTGGCTTCCGACGCGGCCAAGGTGAGGTCCATCAAGTCCCTCCTCGGAATGATGTCTTCTTGCATCTACCTCATTCCCATGTGCAGGCTCCGGATGCGCCCGTTGCAGGAGTTCCTGGACGCGCGCTGGATCCAAACGACGGGCGGCTTCGAGGAGAGGATCACACTCGACGAGAGTTTCCGCCGCGCGGTCCGGTGGTGGGGCACCCGCGCGCATCTGACGGCGGGCATGGACTTCCAGACCCCAGACCACCAGGAGACAGTGACCACGGATGCCTCCCTGGAAGGGTGGGGAGCGCACACCGAAAATCTGCACGCGAGAGGCCTTTGGCTCCCGACGGAGAAGTCCCTCCATATCAACGTCCTGGAGCTCCGTGCAGTGTTCTGGGCCCTCAGGTCCTTCCTTCCGTCCCTCAAGGGCAAGGTGGTGAGGATCTTCACCGACAACACCACCACCATGTTTTACATCAGGAAACAGGGCGGAACCAGGTCCCCAGCACTGTCCAAGGAGGCGCAGGACCTGTGGCATTGGGCCGTCGCCCAAAGGATGTTTCTGGTGCCGTTTCATCTGGCAGGGATAAAAAACACCATCGCCGACTCACTCAGCAGGGAGCTGCGCTCGTGCCACGAGTGGGAACTACGGCAGGATCTAGTGAATCGCCTCTTCCGACGGTGGGGCACACCCCAGATCGACCTGTTCGCGACGGCGACGAACTCCAAGTGCCGGAGGTTCGCCAGCAGGTTTCCCCAGGCGAGGAGCATGGGCGATGCTTTCT
Source organism: Ambystoma mexicanum (assembly GCF_040938575.1). NCBI lineage: Eukaryota > Metazoa > Chordata > Amphibia > Caudata > Ambystomatidae > Ambystoma > Ambystoma mexicanum. The sequence continues at coordinate 1,286,270,835 of NC_090934.1, forward strand.
CGTTCCCCTGGGAGGGCCTGTTCCTCTACGCGTTCCCTCCTTTGCCACTGCTAATCCGGCTCGTCAACCAGCTCAGGAGGTCACGGTGCAGGATGATCCTCGTCGCACCTGCGTGGCCGAGGCAGATATGGTTCCCGGACCTTCTGGACTTGTCAACGTCCCCGCCAATCAAGCTGCCGGTGGACGCGGATCTACTCTCCAGGGAAGGAGGCGCCATCCTCCACCACGACCCGAAATCGCTGAACTTGCAGGCCTGGCTCCTGCAGCGCTAGAGTTTGGAGGATACGACATACCGGCCGACTGCAGAGAGGTTCTTGCAAAAGCCAGGGCGTCCTCGACTCTTAAATGCTACGGACACAAATGGAAGAGGTTCTCTGTCTGGTGCCACGCACAGAAGATTAACCCTCTACGGATTACGGCTCCCCAGGTACTGCCGTACCTGCTGACGCTGGCCAAAGCTGGACTGGCACACGCGTCCATCAAGATTCATCTTGCTGCGATCTCCCGATACACCAGAACCACTGGGCGGACGTCCTTGTGGTCTCATCGTCTGGTGAAAGAGTTCATGAAGGGACTGTTCAGATCGTTCCCGCCGGTGAAGGCTCTGGCCCCGGCGTGGGAGCTCAACGTGGTGCTGACCAAGCTCATGGGACCTCTGTTCGAGCCTCTGCACTCGGCCCCGTTGAAGTTTCTGTCGTGGAAAACAGCGTTTCTTGTGGCCATCACCTCCGCACGACGGGTGGGAGAGATCCAGGTCCTTTCCTGCAAGGCCCCGTACTTGACTTTTCACGACACGAGGGTAGTGCTCAGGACGCACCCCTCCTTCATGCCCAAGGTACCGTCGGACTTCCATCTCAACGAACCCTTGGTGTTGCCTGTGTTCTTCCCGTCGCCTTCGTCGCCGGCTGAGAGGACTTTGCACTCGCTGGATGTGGCTAGTTCTACGTGGACCGCACGAAGTGTTTTCGGAAGACGTCACAACTCTTTGTGAACTTTGGACCTGTCAGTCATAGGAAGGCTCTCTCGAAGGCTTCCATTTCCAGATGGCTCTCCGGCTGTATCATGTACTGTCATCGGTTGGCAAACCGACCGCTGCCTGGCCGTCCGAGAGCCCATTCCACCAGAGCGATCGCAGCTACCACGGCGTTCCTTTCTGGTGTGCCCTTGCTGGACATCTGCAGGGCTGCTACGTGGAGGTCGACGCACACCTTCACGAAATTCTACTGCGTCGATCGGGATTCCAGGGAGGAGTCCAAGGTCGGCCAAGCAGTGCTGCGCAGCCTGTTCGCCTGAGGTGAGCCTGGTGAGGAGGTAAGATGCTTAATGTTGAGTTTGATGTAATGCTTAATGTTGAGCCTTTGCCACCTCCCGTGGTTGTGCATGTGTGTACTGCTATGTATTCTTTATTCATGAGCATGTGAATCCATGCCAGACCCCATGCTGGAGAAGGAACAAGTTACTTACCTGTAACTGTTGTTCTCCAGCATGGGTCTGGCATGGATTCACATGCGAACCCTCCCGCCTACCCCTCTGCGGCTCTTCACTTGGTCATACTGCCACTTCACGTGCTTCCAAATCTGAAGATGGCTCCCAGAGGCGGTGCTTAGGTAGAGGGCAGTCATTGGCTGTGGTCATTATGACGCAGAGACTAGTGATTGGTTACTACTACGAAAGACAGATACTGGTTTTTTCTTTACCGACGATTCCCAGCCTGACGACGGGGAATATTCATGAGCATGTGAATCCATGCCAGACCCATGCTGGAGAACAACAGTTACAGGTAAGTAACTTGTTCCTTATGAAAGAATGAGAAATCTTGTTATGATGGAGTCTATCTATGATGCCTGCTCTCCTGAGCTCAGACAGCACTTGGCTGATTTAAAGGAATTAGATTCTAAGAAATTAGCTAAGGCTGCTGACTTGTGGGTTGCCAACAGGGCTACTCACAAGGATTCAGTGGTAACTCAGAAAAAGGATGAGGGAAAGCAGCCAAAGAAATACAACAAAGATAATTCAAATAATTCCAATTCCAAAGAGGGCTACAAACAAAATTCTAAGGGTAAGCCACAAGGGAAACCTAATCAGGCTAGTGTACCTTCTGGTCCCAGACTAGAAGGAGGTCAGAACAAGCCACCATTCATAAAGACATTTGGAAAATGTTATGTTTGTGGTTCAACTGATCATGTGAAAGGAGATGCCAGATGTAAGGGTACACCTTCAGGGGTCCACACTGTCTCCTTAGCCTTTGCTCCAGAGGAGGAAGTACAGATGGCCAGTGGAAACTTTCAACTACTGGCTGATGATCCCATTGGATTCTCAGCTAGTGTATCATTAGTATCTCTAGGTTGTGGGAACAACAGAATTTAGATGTGTATAATTCTATTCCAGATAATACTAAAGAGTATTATAAGGACAGTGTCCAGGTGAATGGTCAGGAGACTCCTGCCATTAGGGACACTGGGGCCAGCATAACTGTGGTGGACAAATCTATTTTCAAGGTGGAGGATGTTGCTAAGGCACCCAAACGCCTCACCAAGTTAGCTGGAGGGCCTGTGCAGATGCTTCCCCAATTACCAGCTGTCATCCAGTGCAATGAAATGACTGTCAGGATACCTGTAAGTGTACAATCTGAAGTACCAGGAAGGGTGCTGTTGGGCAATGATCTGAAAGACCTGGGAGTAGTGTCAAGTACACCCAGACCTCCTAGTAAGAGATTACAGGAGCTTATTAGACCTGCAAGGGAGAGGACCTTGAGGGGCTCTCCTGAGGAGATGATAGAAAAATAAATCACTCCTACACCACTGCAGTTACTAACTGCCATTTCCAAGCAACCAGAAGCAAAGGGGAAACCCAAGACTTCCAGGAAAACGACAGCAGAAAACACTCCAGTACTGCCAAGTACTGCCAACCAGGAAATCTCCTAGGTTAGCAAAAATCACACCTGTGATTCCTCCTCCAGCTGAGGCTGAGGCTGAGAGTGAGGTACAACCCTGTGTGGTTGAACTAGAGCCTGAAGACTCAGATCTAGTAGGAGGCCAAGATCTTGACCCTGTGGACCATCCTGAGCTGCAGTCGTTACTGGCATTAGGTGGACCCCAAAAGGCCGACTTCAGTAAGGGACAAAGAGAATGTCCAACTCTGGAAGGTCTTCCCCACCAGGCAGCTTCTCAGCTTGAAGGGCAAGAGCCTGGGAAGTATAGGTTACACTGGGAAGATGGCCTCTTCTATAGTGAACCAACCGAGTCACTCCCTGAGGACTACACAAGACTTGTAGTGCCCCAAGCAAACCGACTCCAATTCTTGCAACTAGCCCATGAGATACCTTTGGCTGGTCACTTGAGCTTCAAGAAGCTCAACTTTTTTTTTCTCTACTTTTATTGGCCTAAAATGGGGGCTGAGGTAGATAAGTATTGCAAGAGGTGCTACACTTGCCAAACCTCTGGTAAAAGTGGATCCAAGAACGTGGCACCACTAGTGCCTCTCCCTGTGGTGGGAGTACCATTTGAGAGGGTAGGAATCAACATTGTTGGTCCCCTTGATCCTCCAACTTCTTCAGGAAACAGGTTTATACTTGTTGTAGTAGACCATGCTACTAGGTTCCCTGAAGCAATTCCTATGAGGACTGTTATAGCTCCAGCTGTAGCTAAGGCCCTCCTTGGTATTTTTACCAGGGTTGGGTTTCCTAAGGAGGTAATATCCGACACAGAGTCAAATTTTATGCCCCACTACATGAAAGCCATGTGGAAAAACTGTGGAGTTACCTACAAGTTCTCAACATCATACCACCACCAGACAAACGGGTTGGTAGAAAAGTTTAACAGAACCATGAAGAGCATGATTGGAGCTTTAGAAGACCCTTTTAAGAAAAAGTGGGATCTTTTACTGCCACGCCTTCTCTTTGCATATAGAGAAGTCCCTCAGGAGGGACTTTGAACTTCTCTATGGCCATCCGGTCAGCGGTCCATTGGAGGGGTTGGAGAGTGCTCCTTCCCCCACACCAGTCAGAGTCACTGACTATGTGATAGGACTCCGGAGGAGAATGTCACACATGATGTCTGAGGCAAGTGATACATTGAAAGCAGGTCAGGCTCTGGTCAAACATTGGCATGACCAGAAGGCCAACATGGTTGAGTTCGCTCAGGGCCATCTAGTTCTTGTTATGGTACCAACAAGGCAGAGGGCCTTGCAGGACAAATGGATGGGACCCTTCAAGGCTGTGGGCAAACTTGGAGAGGTGAACTATCTGGTGGACTTAGGCAATCCTAAGGAGGCTCCCACAGTCTTTCACATCAACCGTCTAAAGGCTTATGTCTCGAGACCAGAACTGGGAGCTTTGCTTCTAGCTTCAGCTCAAGAGGAGGAGGAGAGTGAACCTCTGCCTGACCTCTTCAGAGGCAAACCTTTAGATGAGAAAATAGAAGGAGTCAATCTCTCTGTTAATCTGACACCTGAGCAACAGGAGGAGTGCAAAGTTTTGTTGAATCAATTTGCCTCCCTGTTTTCTCTAGCACCAGGCTTGACCCCTCGGGGCCAGCATGATATTCAAACTGGTGACTGTTTACCTGTCAAAAGCAGGGGCTACAGGATGTCAGAAAATGTAAGAACCCACATCAAAGGAGAGGTCAACAAGATGCTTGATCTCGGGGTAATAGAGCCCTCTACTAGTCCATGGTCTAGCCCAGTTGTGTTAGTACCAAAGGCAGGATCCAAGGAGTTGAGATTCTGTGTGGACTATATAGCTCTAAATGCAGTCACTAAGACTGATGCCCATCCTTTGCCAAGGACAGATGAGCTAGTGGATATACTTGGTTCAGCCAAGTTTCTCAGCACATTTGATCTCACGTCAGGCTATTGGCAAATAGCCCTGACTGACCATGCCAAGGAGAAAACTGCATTCTCCACCCCAGTTGGCTTATACCAGTTCAAGGTGATGTTTTTCGGACTAAAGAATGCACTTGTTACATTCCAAAGAATGGTTAATCGGGTTCTGAATGGGATGGAAGACTTCTGCATGGCATACTTGGATGACATTGCAGTGTACAGCCCTATTTGGAAAGAACATGCTGACCACCTAGGATATGTGTTGCAGGCTCTGCAACAGGCCCATCTGACCATAAAGGCAAGCAAGTGTCAAATTGGTCTGAGTAAAGTGGTCTACCTTGGGCATGAGGTAGGAGGTGGGGAAATAAGGCCTCTGCTCAGCTAAATTGAAGCTGTGCAAAATTGGACAACCCCTTCTACTCAAATCCAGGTGAGAGCCTTCCTAGGCCTCACTGGGTACAATAGGAATTTCATTGAGAACTATGGATCCATAGCTTCTCCACTGAATGTAATCTCTTCTCCTAAGTTCCCTAAAAAGGTCAAATGAATGAGGAGTGCAATCAAGCCTTTGAAAACCTAAAGAAAGCCCTTTGTCAAGCTCCAGTTCTCAGAGCTCCTGACTACCACCAACCCTTCATTGTACAGACAGATGCTTCCAATATAGGTATAGCTGCAGTACTCAGTCAACTGGATGAGAAAGATAGGGAGCACCCCATTTGCTTCATCAGTAGGAAACTGAAGGAACCTGAGACAAGGTGGGCAACTATTGAGAGAGAATGTTTTGCCATTGTGTGGGCTTTGAAGAGGTTTAGACCATACTTGTATGGATCTACTTTCATCATTCAAACAGACCACCAACCCTTGAGATGGTTGATGCAAATGAAAGGGGAAAACCCAAAACTGCTAAGATGGTCGATCTGCCTCCAAGGGTTTGATTTTAGCATTAAGCACAGGTCAGGATGTCACCACCAAAATGCTGATGGTCTCTCTAGGATGTTTATAACCGACTAGAGGTATGAGACTCATCCAGGAGTGGATTAGATCCTCCTGTCCCTTAGTCTGGGAGGGGGGGGCGAGTGTTAGGGAGAATTCTCATTTCATGGCTAATTTCCCTTACCTATAGAGTCCCCCAGCAGCTTTGCTGGATTTGAAGGGTTTGTTTCTTTTTACCTGCTAAGAGTGAGGCCCTTTTTCCCACTCTTAGGCATTTTTGCTATGTGTGTTCTAGGCTATTTTTTGTGTTTAATGCCTATGGGGTTTTCTCTCACCCATAGGAACCATCTTTATGCACATGTGTTTCACAGCACCCTCCGTACAGTGACACAGGGGTGTCGTAGCGACCCCCAAACATAGACTCCATACCCTGGGACTGACTACTGTCTCCCAGAGCATGTAAAGTCTCCATTGACTTTACTAGTCAAATCTTATGAACTTAACCAGTACAACCCATCTTACTATGGAGGTACTGGAAAGGGTTAATAGTTTTTCCCTTAGTTAATTTACGAGGGGGTACCTTAAAGTCCCGCTATTTAAAGTTTCTGGATGGTGGCAGTGGTTACTACCAAAAATATTCAACCGCAAGTATTTTCCTATGGGTTTTCCCCATTGTTCGAGGCTAATACTTTTACTGACAGCCTCTAACATACCGCCGGTTTATTTTATTACTAACTTTACTCCGGTAGGTTTTATTTGCCAGAACTTTAATATAACCTATTTCTCGAGTCTTACTCCATACTCCTAACCCAGGTCGGGGATCCTTTGTTCGCTCTTTTGGCGGGCTTCTGACAAGAAGCCCTCCTTTCGGCGCCTCCTAGTCTGGGGTGGGTCTGTTGTTTGGGAGAGGGAGTAGAACCCCTGGACAGAGTTGCCACAGCAACTCAGGTCGCACTCTAACCTGATAGGCTGGAGGGTCTCCCGCCAAGAAGACCACTCCACTGTGTGAGTGCCAGCTAGGCTGTATGAATGGGTTTCTTTCTGCATAAAAGCAGGGTCCTGAGGACTGGAAGGGCAAATGTCGCCACTGGAACTACGGAACCGAAGGGGAGAGAAGCCACAGACATCTTCAGCATCTACACCACCGGTGAAGTCCTGCCGTATCGTCTCACCACTTTTCTTCCACATGACGAGAGGAGATCTCATTGAAAGAGCCTTCTTCCCCTGAGCTGGTGGGAACAACCAGTTCACCCATCGCTTCTCCGGACCTGCCTTGGTCGAATCGACAGTGGCCAGCACTTGGAGACCGAATAGCCAGGAAGCTATCAACCCAGACCGCGATTAAAAGGAGCGTACCTTTTAAACTTCGTTCGGCAGCACCGCGGCTGGTTTCATCCCTGGCTAGTGCAGCGACTAGGACCTTCCTCCACGACGAGAGCCTCTCTTCCTCTGCTGGACCCCTCGAACTGCAGGAACTAGCAGGAACAACCGCCACCGCAGGAGCCACTTCTTCACGTTTAAGGTACATTGTTCCGCCAGGCCTCCCTTTCCCCGTGGTAGCCCTAAAGGTGTTTTAAATCCTTTATCTACTTGTTGGGTTGGCCGCCCTCTCTCTTAACATTGTCTTTCGCCTCACATCTACCTCTTCAATACTTTTCTACTAAAAACTTGACTGCAGCTACAAGAACATTTTTGCTCCTAAGCTCTTGGTCCTGTACCACTGACTCTGGCTCAGTTCTATTGACTCTGGCTGATTTGTTAGATCTGCTCTCACTAGATTGGTTTTCAATGAGAAATGTGTTGATGCACCTAAATCTTCTAAACTCCTCTGTCTTCCTACTGTTTTAACTTGTGGAGTGCCATCATTCACTTATCTGTCTGCTAAAGTGTTACTGTGCATTACCTGTTCACAAAACTTCAGGGAAGTGTTGCTAGGGGGTGTCTGAAGATATTTCAGTTTAACTTGTGCTTTCCCTCCCTTTCGTTAAATTGTTAGAGTGCCATTTGTAGTTGTTTTTCACTGTGCCGTTTTGCTCAGTTTTCACTCTACTGCAAACTTGTCTACAATTGAATAGGGAGTTGTATATGCTTTTCCTTGACTAAACTTAACTTACTTTATCAACTGTGATCTATGTGTTGAAACTAGATGTGTATAGAATAAATATATTCTCTTTTTGATACAAAGCTTTGGTCAGTGTTTCCTTGTTCCATAGTACTGTGTTACCTATTGTGTAAACCCTGAATACTGCTCACCTCCCTCTTGAAATAAGTCTGACTACTCAGCCACAGCTACCAACTAAATCTTTGTGGTACGGACTGATACCAAAGGGATTTATTGCTCTCACCTGTAGTCCTAATCTGGTGTAGTGCTCCCTAAGGGAACTGCACTGGATTCTGCCTAACAACGCCCTTGATTCAAACTGTCCTGGTTTCACAGCATAAGTGATAATTATATTTCGAAGGGATTGTGTCCTCCGACGTATTCCTTATCTTTGATAATACGTTTCCAGCTTGCTGGCCTCGGAAATGTTTTCTCTGTAGAGGGCGCTGCGCGTCAACGTCCGCCGAGTCGATGTCCCCCTATCGGCGCCGACGTCACCATGCCCATAAATAGCCACACGCTGCATCCGTTGCTCAGTTCCGTTTTTCCGCGCTTCGTGGGGCCTCGGAACGTCGTTGCTCAGTTCATTCAGGTTTACTATCTATTTCGACTCGAATATTCCTTATCGTTCTCGATGGCTTCTTCATCAGAACCAACGACGCCGCGATCTGGCTTCAAGAAATGTCGAGACTGCGGTAAAAAATGTCAATAACGGATCCACACAGGGTCTGTTTATCGTGCTTGGGGTCCGAGCACCATTGTTCGGAGTGTGAGGACTGCATGTCCATGACGGCGAAAGCCCTGAAGGAGCGAAAGGGGAAGCTCAAGAGAGGTAAGTCAGCCAAATCCTCCTCGAAGATTTCGTCGGCTGAGTCGAGGCATTTGTCTCCTTGCCGTCGAAAACATTCCCATTCTAGATCTCGAAGCAGCTCCCACCATTCGTCGAGATCTAGACACTCAAAAAAGAGACGTCGAAGGTCCCATTCCTCGTCGTCTTCTGTGTCCCCAGAAAGAGTCTCCTGTACCACCAAACACAGTTCTCAAGCTGAGTGGGAGGAATTCAGAAAGAAAATGTTAAGCGTCTTCGAGAACGCGGCCTAGACCCCCTCGAAGACAGCTGAGGGTGATACCCCGGGTGAAAAACCCAAAAAATCGAAATGCCGCGAGTCGCAGCACCCGGCGAAACATTCCACCCGAGAGCGCCATGAGCCATCGGTTAAGAAGGCACCGTCGTCAACGCCGTCGTCAAGGGTTCCTTCGATGTCGTCGTCGAAGATTCCTTCAACGCACGGATCGGCGCCATCAATGCCGTTGTCGAAGGGTTCCTCGACACATCGGTCGATCGACTCGACGTCGACGCCGACGTCGACGACGGTGAAAGAGAGGACCAAGGCTGCACAGCCAGCGGTGATTTCAAGGGCCTCCGGCACGACATCGTCGATGCCCTCGAGTAGGATCCTGATCCTCTCGAGTTCTTCGAGACCCCTTCCAGTTTTTTCGACGCCGTTTTCGGCGCCTTCGAAGCCTGTTACATCGGCGTCGACGACATCGACATTTTCTCGTCCAATAACGACGAGTTTGGCTCCTTCGGCCCTAGAGATGGGCTTTACTCCTTTTCAGAGGTCAGAATACCCTGGTCTTTCTTCAATTTATGAAGAATGGGAAGATTCTGACCAGGAAACATTTGGTTTACAGAGAACCACACTGCCTACTGAAGAGGATTTCACCTCTGAAGAAAGAAGGCTGAAGGAACTACAGGAGTCACTTCATGAGGCAAGTGGACTGGACACTTCCCCAGAAGTGGAATTTGTAAAGCCAGACCCAGGGGAAAATGCCGAAACACCATATAGAACCCTGATGGCAAGAATAATTGAGTTTATGGGTTGGTCTGCGCGTTCACCTGTTTTCCAACAGGATGATCTAACAGATATATTGGACAAAGGCCCACCGGAGGACCTGGTGGTCCCCTTCCATGCAGCCCTACAAAGAAAAATTGCATCTAATTGGGAAACTCCCGAAGTTATCCCAGCAGTCAATAAAAGATTGTCGACAAAATATAGGGTAGCGGCTGCTGACCCTGAATACCTGTCAAAACACCCGATCCCAGAGAGCCTGGTGGTTCAAGCGGCAACTTCATCCAGCAGTAGGACTGCTTACCCTACTGTCCCACAGGATAGGGATGACAAGAGGTACGACTCTATGGCAAAGAAAGTCTTCTCTGCCTGTAGTATGGCGTTGAAGTCCATCAACGCCACCTGTACGCTCGCCAGGTTCAGTCACATGCTATGGGAGTGTGCTTCATCAGCGGCTGACTGCATACCCGAAGGAGAGGAAAAGGAAGCCTTCCTTAACATCATTAAAGATGGCAAAGATGCCATGTGCGAATCACTTCAAACGGGCATCGATTCTGCTGACAGTATCAGCAGGGCCATGGCGGCAAGTACAACAATCCGCAAGCATGCGTGGTTGCGAAAATCGGGCTTTGCCCCTGATGTATAGGCCAGAATATGCCCTTTGACGGCTCTTCATTATTTGGGAAGAAGGCTGATGACAGTCTGGAAAAGTTACAGACTTCTAAAGCAGCAGCAAAATCCTTAGGAGCTGCTATCGGCCAAACTCCTTTTCGCCCCTCAGGTACCTCTGGGAGAGGAAAGTCCTTTCGCTATTATTCCGCATTCGGGAAAGGCAAAGGACAGCCGGCTCAAAGAGGCCAAAGGAGATCCACCCGAGGTGGACGGGTCAAGAGTACTAAGACCGCAGCAGCAGCAGGTGCCTCTTTACCCTCGGCATCTGCATCAGCCACCCCCAAACCACTCTGAGGCCTTCACACACAAGACACCTGTAGGGGGAAGGTTAACTCACCATCTGACGGAAAGGCAGGCTATAACGTCAGATGCTTGGGCGTTGGAGACAGTTGCCCAAGGTTACTGCCTACCCTTTCTACACATCCCTCAGAGTCATCCACCGGGGAACAGCTCCCTAAAAGTTCCAGATCCGCTCCTCTTGCAGGAAATTATGGACCTGCTAGAGAAAGGTGCCATAGAACCGGTACCTGTAGCGGACATGAACAAGGGCTGGTACTCCCCCTACTTTCTCATACCAAAGAAGGACGGAGGACTGAGACCCATCCTGGACTTACGAGAATTGAACAAGTTCCTCAGGAAGGACAAGTTCAAGATGGTAACTCTCTCTCAGATCCTTCAGGCCCTCCAGTTCCAAGACTGGCTGGTATCTCTGGACCTTCAGGATGCTTATTTCCATGTGCCAATCCATCTCAAGCACAGGAAATACCTGAGGTTCGCAATTGGCAACTCTCATTATCAATTTTGAGTTCTGCCATTTGGGCTGATCTCCGCCCCGAGGGTCTTCACCAAGCTGATGTCGGTAGTGGCGGCGAGTCTAAGGAGGGAAGGGATCCACGTCTTTCCCTACCTGGACGATTGGCTGATCAGGGCCGTATCTTCGGAACAGGCCCAGACCCAGCTAGATTATGTCTGCCTCTTCCTTCACAGAGTGGGCTTCTCCCTCAATTTAAAGAAGTCACAGATGATACTATCTCAGAGACTCCAGTTGATTGGAGCGGTCCTGGACACTTCCCTGGGAAAAGCCTCACCACCAGAGGTGAGGGCTCAAGATATTCTACAGACGGTCACCAAGTTTCAAAATGCCCAACGTCTCCCAGCCTTTGACTTTTTGAGGTTGCTAGGCCTCATGGCATCCTGCATCTTCTTTGTGCCAGAGGCTCGCCTGAGAATGAGATCTCTTCAGTGGGCAGTGAGAAGTCATTGGTCACAATTCACAGGGAGAATGACAGATCTCCTCTGGATTCCGGACAAGGTAGCCCACGACCTTCAATGGTGGGCCTATCCAGAGAACATCTTGAAAGGAGAACTGTTTTGGCAACCATGGCCGGAGATAACAGTAGTCACAGACGCCTCGCTCACAGGGTGGGGAGCCCATGCCAACGACTTGACCATCAGCGGACGTTGGTCTCCATCGGAGTCCAGACTACACATCAACCTATTAGAGCTGAGAGCGATCAGACTAGCGCTGAAAGCTTTCCTGCCATCAGTACAGGGGAGAAATGTCCTGATAATAACGGACAACACGGTGGCCATGCACTACCTCAACAAAAGAGGAGGCGTAGGATCACTGCCACTCTGCAGAGAGGCAATGCAGCTCTGGTTTTTGGCAATTCGGGAAGGAATCTCTCTATCGGCAGTCCACCTAGCCGGAGAGAAGAATTTGACAGCGGACGCTCTGAGCAGGCAGAGCACAGTCTCCCACGAGTGGGAGCTAGCTCAGGAAGTCCTTCAAGAGATCTTTGCCCTTTGGGGAACCCATCAGGTGGATCTGTTCGCCACAAGCACCAACAGGAAGTGCAATCTGTTCTGCTCAAGGGAATTTCCCCTGAGAGGAGCTCTAGGAGATGCGTTCGTAGTGGACTGGGAGTTTCCACTCCTTTACGCGTTCCCACCACTCCCTGTTATTCCTCAAATGATCAGGAGGTTGAGAAGATTCCGGAAAACCATGATCCTAATTGCCCCGGATTGGGCCAGGAGAACGTGGTACCCGGACCTTCTAGATATGTCCATCTGCCCTCCAATCCGTCTTCCACTCAAAGAGAATCTTCTCTCGCAGAAGGGAGGTCAGGTTCTCCATCCAGACACCAGAATCCTCAACCTTCAAGCTTGGCTTCTGAAAGGTTGAGGTACAAGGATTGGGATCTCCCTGATGACGTCATGGAGGTGTTGCTTTCGGCCAGAAGACCAGCAACAAAGTCTTTATACCGCTGCCGTTGGAACAAGTTTTGCAGCTGGTGTAGGGAAGAGAATATCGACCCTTTTTCATGCGGTACACCAACGGTGTTATCGTTTCTACTCTACTTGGCTAACTCAGGCCTTCAAGTTGGCACTGTAAAAGGCTATCTCGCAGCGCTTTCTATCTTCAAGCGCACTGCGGAGGAACCATTGTATTTCAAAATTCGTCTAGTGGTACAATTTCTCAAGGGTCTAACTAATGTTTACCCTCCAAAACCATTCCAGGTTCCATTTTGGGACTTAAATTTAGTTTTAAACTTCTTAACAGGCACTCCTATCGAACCTCTTCACTCTTGCGCGTTGAGATTTCTCACGCTTAAAACTGTCCTATTGGTAGCACTAACACCTGCTAGGAGGGTGAGTGAGCTACAAGCTCTCTCCTGTAAACCCCCACATACAATCTTCCACAAGGACAAGGTTGTCCTACAGGTGAAGCTTAATTTCCTCCCAAAGGTGGTTTCTGAATTCCATATTACTCAGAAAATTACCTTGCCTTCATTCTACCTTCGTCCCGATCCGGGGAAAGAGGAGGAAAGGCTACACAGGCTGGACCCCAGGCGAGCTCTCAGCTTTTACATCAGCAGAATGGCTAGGATCAGGCAAGCAGACCAACTGTTTGTAGGATACTCAGGTCACAAGTTGGGACTACCTATAACAAAACAAACCATCTCCAGGTGGATTATTTTGGCCATCCTGGAATCTTATAGACTAGCAGGGAAAGAGCCACCCCAAAATCTCAGGGCTCATTCAACCAGGGGTATCGCAGCCTCTTTGGCTCTCCAGAGAGGGGTACCGGTCCGGGACATATGTGCGGCTGCCACATGGTCGTCCGCACATACATTCACAAAATTTTACAATCTGGATTCCACCACTGCTCAAGAGACCAGATTTGGCAAGGCCGTATTACATTCGGTCTATCCCTAAAGGATACATAACACTATCACTCCCTCCTCCAATTACATACCACTGCTATGGGAGTCTATCAAAGATAAGGAATACGTCGGAGGACACAATCCCTTCGAAGAACAAGTTACTTCTTACCTGGTAACGTTCTTTCGACAGGATGTTCCTCCGACGTATTCCTTATCGCCCCTCCCATCCATCCCCACAGTGATAACTTCCCTTGTGGTTGCAGCTTTCGCTCCTTCAAGGTTACTAACCGATTCAGGCATGTGTTTTCTTATGCTACAAAACGGAACTGAGCAATGGACGCAGCGCGTGGCTATTTATGGGCATGGTGACGTCGGCACCAATACGGTGGCCGTCGAGGGACATCGACTTGGCGGACGTCGACGCGCAGCGCCCTATACAGAGAAACAATTTCCGAGGCCAGCAAGCTGGAAACGTATTATCAAAGATAAGGAATACGTCGGAGGAACATCCCGTCAAAAGAACGTTACCAGGTAAGAAGTAACTTGTTCTTCTAGAATCTAAAACAAAGCGTTTTAGGCTGGGGTCCATGATTTCTGCCATATTAGATTTCTTTTGTCGTGGGTCTTTTTGATAGTTGGGGGCTGAGTAAACAGCAGGCTTGATGCCCAAAAGAGAACCCTTCTGTGGAGCTTCAGCCTCAGGACGAGAAGCCAAGATGTTAGATTTCACCCACAGAGCCAGGTCCAAAGAGGCAGGCTCGGTAGAGTCTGTTTGGCATCCCTGGTGCTGTCCTTGATCCGAGCTGGTTTGAGAGAAGTTTTCCATTCTTTTGATCACCAGTGGTAAAGGCCTTGGAGGGCTTAACTGAGCTGAGGAAGAAGACTTCAGTCCGACTGTTTCCACCCATAGCAGGAATTCCTCACGATTTTAACAAGCTGCCAGATCCTGCAACAACTGGTCCTTATAGGACATCAAGTTAACAGGATCATTGGAGATGTCTTGTCCCCCATTGGCTTTATCTGAATCAGACTGGGCATGTCTAGAGCCAAAGCGTACTGGTTTGTGAGGACCCTCGTATTCTGAGGGCCCCTCTTTTTCCAGACCAAGGGTGTAAGGAGGCTCGAGATTGAGACTCGTGGTGGAGGGCAGAAATTGTGGCAATCTATAAAAAAGGGGGCAAGGTATGTCCAGCAAATTATCGCCCTGATTTCGCTACTGAATAGCGCGGTCAAAATGTTTGCCAAAGTACTTTTAGGGCAGGTTAATTTTGCTTTTGTTTGTTTCTATAGCGCTCCAAGCCAGACTCAACTGTATCCAGGTGCAGATGAAAACTATCGCAGAAAGCTTAGCGAGCATTGAACATTGGGGTCTAAACAGCTGGGTTTTTAGCATCTTTCTGAACTGCCCCAATGACTGCCATGCTCTGATTTCCAATGGGAGTTGGTTCCACAATTTACGTCCAAACACTCAAAGTCTCCTGTCCCCTCTGCAGACTAGTTTGGAGCATGGGGCAATAACTAGTAGTTTATCTCCAGAGCGTAGGTCTCTAATGGGATGATACAAAAGGATTTTGGCACTGAGATAATTTGGGGGTAGCCCATTGAGGCACTTATACATCAGACAGGCCACTTTGAATTTAATTTGATCCTCTACCGTTAACCAGTGAAGCGATCTACACAGGGCAGATACATGATCCCTCTTCTTCAGATGTCCAATCAATCTGATAGCTGCATTCTGGGGCTTCTGCAGTCTAGCGACTTGCTTAGCTGGAGTACTTGCCACAGGCTGTTACAGTAGTTAAGGTGTGTGTTAGTCTTTGCCCCGACCACCACTGCATGATCTTCCACAGGTAGAAAGTGGAGGACATTCCTCCACATCCGCAACAAGTAATGTACCACCTTCACATTGGCCCTCATCTGGACTTCACTGCCCAGGCTCTCCTGCCATACGCAGCCGTAATTTTTAATTTTCCTGGCGAACTGAAGTTCCTCGCCCAGAATAGTAGCGGGGGGGGCCTGTCTCTCAGCTATCATTTTTCCTTTAGGACTGAAGAGCACCACTTCGGTCTTTGCTGCATTCATTTGAAGCCGATTACATGGCATCGATTTGTTGATGTCTGCCATACACTGTTTAATATTTGCAAAAGTGTCCTCGATGTTTTTCGTCTCAATATAGATTTATGATTCGTCGTCATAGGAGTGAAAACTCAAGCCATGCCTCCTCAACATTTTGAGCAGTGGACGAATATACTCATTAAAGATCAGCAGGGATAGAGATGAACCCTGCGGCACGCTGCAGCCCGAGAGCACCACATTGGAGGTGAAGCCCCCAAGCACCACCCGTTGATCTCTGTCCATCAGGAAAGATCCAAACCATCTCACGACTTATAATATGATGACCCACTGTGTCAAAGGTCGCGGACAGGTCCAGCATCAACAATACTGTAGACCCGCCACTGTCCGCGGCCTCCAACAGATCATGTACCGCTAACAATGCTGTCTCCGTCCCAGGTTTGAGTCGGAAACCAGACTCGAATTATCTGTCCACAAATGCCTGAAATTGAGAGGACACCACCTTCTCCAGAATTTTAGCTAGCCAGATCAGATTGGCCACTGGATGATAGTTCTCCAAAACTGCTGGGTTCAGATTAGGTTTTTTTAACACAGGTTTTACCAATACTCCTTTTAGTGCATCAGGGACTCAGCCCTCCAACAGGGACTTGTTCACAAATAACGTTACAAAGGGTGTGACATTAGCCGCCAGCTGCTTAGCTACACAGGCCGGCATTGCGAATACTAGATCATTAGTTGGATTCAATTGGAGAATCAGGGAGTATATCAGTTCCTCATTCACACACTGGAAACTGAAACCATCTTTCAGTACCTCCTTCTGCCACATTTCCTCCTCTTTCATATAATACCCTAATTTCTCCTGATCCTTCCCACTGGCAATAGTCTTCTGAATAGTCACAATCTTTTCCTTGAAAAAGGTGTTAAACTTATTCCCTTGTTCCTATGAGGGGGTAAGGGAGACCGCAGGGCTGGTGCTATCACTAGGCAAGTTTAGGCATTTGCCTATATTCGCAAATGTTAGAGCGGCAAAATGCTAACACTGCCTGTCACATAGCACCGGCCCTGCTGTTCGCCCTGTTCAAGCAGCATGAAGACAGAGCCTGAGGCTGGTTGTAGGAGAGGCAGCGTGGCACCAGCCAGGCCCCGTGAAATGATTAGGGTCAGTTTCGGTCACGCATGGGCGTGGTCAGCGCTCGCTCAAGCACTGGCATGATGCATTTTAGCACCTGCGCAATGCATTAGCAATGAATGGCAATACGAACGCCAGAGCAGCGCGGCACCAGACCCCGTGAAATGATAGGGTCAGTTAACGGTCATGCATGGGCATGGCAGCGCGCCCGCTCAAGCACTGGCATCATTCTTAGTCCCTGCGCATTGGCAATACGAATGCCGGAGCACCGAACGTATCACTGCCCCTGGACTGACGGAGTCAGTGACAGTGAGTCTGCAGCCTGCCTGAGACAGTTAACTTCTTCTTTGTGGCACTCGCTGCAGGCGGCGTGCAGACACACAATCAGATCATCGTGCCTGGCATCCCCATTCCCGCATCACCAAGAGGGCAAGAGTCGAAGAGTGTGGGACCTTAAGACCGTGGCCTGTGGCCAGAGCAGGCGGCCTTTCCAAGTCTGCTGACCTGAGTGAGCTCCCACTTTGTTCAGATTGTGAAGGTGCGTTGAATTCTGTTATAGATATTTATTAGGGCCGGGAAGAGGCACGCATTCCTCATGGCAGCCACCCATGACTAGGCCCAAGCCCAACGGTCTATCTCGCCCACACCACACACACACGTGGGCACCAGGCAGAGACACGCATCCCTCATGTGAACTCCAGCCAGGTTAGGAAGGGGCATCTTTCTAAACACCTGACCCCTTCACATTTCTTTTACACCAAACATACAAACACGCACTCACATGCCCGTTGGACCGCCATTTACAGGCCCCATTGAAAAGGAACGACCTCTATTCATAATGCCCCGCGAGCCAAGATCCGTTGCCACTAGCCAGCCAGGCACGTTGCACTCTGCATGCCAGGGGCACGGGTTGGCAGGGAAATATCACGTGCATGTGGAAAATAGCTTCGCCGGACCTGAGCCCTCAGACAACAGAGGCAAAATAGCAGTGCCATTCTCCCGCAGGATAGCAGTGCCAGCTGCCTCCCTGCTTGGCCCAGGAACGTTGGGGGACATTCGAGAGAAACCGCACTTAGCAAAACTATATTGAAGACACCCACTAAAACCATGAATCGCCAAAGAGTGAACGTGTGTTGGAAACGCTGCCTGCCATTTTGGCCGCATCTTTGCCATTTTGGCCTCATCTTTGTGTACCCTGTGCCCTCCTCCCTTCTCATCGCCGTTTCGCCTGCTCCTCCTCATTGTTGTAATTGTGTTACAGATATCCCCTAGGCCCCTTCTGTGACCGATGGATACATAGACATAGGACACTACAGTCTGCATCCTTAGGCTTGTATTTGTGTTTGTTAGGCAGAATCCTGTGCAGTGCCCTTAGGGACCACTACACACAATTAAGACTACAAGTGGCAATACAAGTTCACCTTTGGTACAAGCCTGTACTACTCTGTTAATGTGGTAGCAGTAGCGGAGCAGCCAGACTTATCTCAAGAGCAAATGAGCAGTATTAGAGATTACACCAAGGACTACAATTACTGTGACTCAAGCAAACACTGACTCAAGGTTTTTGGTTAAAAAGTAAAAGTACATTTATTTTAAACCATCTGTTCACAAAACACTTCACTTCTATTAAATTAAATTCACACTTCAAATACACTAAACACAACCAATTCTCTTGGTGCAGAACAACTCTTTCCCTTCTGCATCTTCACCCCTACAGAGCCTTCTTCCCTCTGCCTCCAAGCCCCTCCATCGCGCCTGGACTTCCTTTCATGATGCGCATTACTGGGGGTAAGGATTTAAACAATTTGCGTGTAAAATCAGACTTCGGCGAGCGACCCTGTTTTTTGCCTGGAACCTGTACTATTTATCGTGCTGTGCCTATGTTGGCTGGTGCTACCAGCATGGTGCGTTAATTTCATTTCGCACTCGGACTTTTTGTATTTAAATATGAAAATGTGTTGTGCCACCATGCCTTGTTAGGCCACTTCAAGATGGCCGTGTTGCACGTTGTTTGCAAATTTGTTTTTGTTCCTGGTGTGGGCCAGCCCCTGCCTCCTCTCCCATTGGCTGCCATAGGCCCCTTAAGCCAATGGCAGCAACCGGGAGGCGGGAGCCGGCCACACCTTCGAAGGCCCACTCCTAAGCCCTGTCTACCGCTGTCCACCGCGGTACGCCGGATCGCCACCCCCCGTGAGTGTATTACCCCGCTGTGAGTGTCTGTCTGCCCCCTTACCCCCCGTGAGTGTCTGTGTTCCCCCTTACCCCCGTGAGTGTCTGTATGTCCCCCTACCCCCGTGAGTGTCTGTGTGCCCCCTTACCCTCGTGAGTGTCTGTGTGTCCCTTACCCATCTGTGAGTGTTTGTGTGCCCCCCTACCCCCGTGAGTGTCTGTGTGCCCCCTTACTCCCCCGTGAGTGTCTGTGTGCCCCCTACCCCCTGTGAGTGTCTGTGTGCCCCCTTACCCCCGCAAGTGTCTGTGTGCCCCCCTACCGCCCTGTGAGTGTCTGTGTGCCCCCTTACCCCCGTGAGTGTCTGTGTACCCCCTTACCCCCGTGAGTGTCTGTGTGCCCCCTTACCCCCCGTGAGTGTCTGTGTGCCCCTTACCCATCTGTGAGTGTCTGTGTGCCCCCTTACCCCCTTGAGTGTCTGTGTGCCCCCTAGCCCCCTTAAACCGCCTTTCTACCCCTTACCCCTTCCACTCATCTCTTTTATTTCACCACCTTCTTACACCTCACCCTACTATCTTTCTCGCTCCTCTCCTACTCCCCCCCACTTAGCACTTACTCTTATTATTTGTTCCTGTGACTTTTGATAGCAGCTTGTCTGCGTCCCCTCCTCCCCTCCTTGTCTTCTCCTTCCTCCCCCCTCCCCTGCTCTATTAATTTGTCGCTGACAAATTTGCACAGTAGCGTGTCTTGTTATTCCCTTTCTCCCCTCTCTTATCCCCCCAGACCCCCCACCCCTCCTCTTGTTTACCTCTTGCACTACATCAATTGTCATCAGGCATAGTAATGTTACTGCTTGTTTTGTTCTCCTTCTTTTCCTTTCCCTCTTTGCCTTATTTGTTCTTTGCATTTGCACTATCAGAAATGTCGTCAGGCCTATTACGATAGTTATTTTTCACATTCTGTATTGAAAAGGACTTTTATTGAATGTAACTGTATTTTCCTATGTTCCCTCCCTCCTTGAAGCGCTTTGAAACACATTGTGTATAGGCGCTATATAAGTAAACAATCAATCAATCAATCAATTAAGTACCTTAGGATTTAACAGACTGGTGTTATAAACAAAAGGCGTTACCGGGAATACATATGCAATCACTTTTTGACAGTAATGACAGTTTGGTCTTACTAAAGATATGCGTACCCGCGGGAAGAAATGTTACCAAAGTTAAAACACACTTAGCACCAGAGTTAACACAAAGAGTTGGGGACAAAAATCATAGGCAATACTTTTGTCAAGGCAGACAGAATCAGAGAACACTTTCTGACACGAAGATAAAAGTCAATAGGCCTGCGCCAGTGTCAAGTGGAACCGGGTTCCTGTTGTCGAGGATCACACAGTCAGACAGTTTACGATTCAAGGTTGCCAGGATTACTTGGATATTGTCAAAAGAGGAAGCGAAAGTTATAAGAGGGAAGGAAGACAAGGGCAAGCCTTGGATGAGGAGAAAAGGGTTCATCCTAGTTCCTCGAAGCTGGACACAGTACCTTATTCTTTGAAGAAGCTGGTCCCACGGCAGTTGTTCCTGGTAGTTTCCTGCGTACTCATGGTTCCTGGAGCTTCAGTCGTGGGGACAAGAAGGAGGACATCTGGAGTGATCTGTGTTAGGCAGAAACCTGTGCAGTTCCCTCTGGGACCACTGCAAACGATTTAGGACTACAGGTATTTGGCAGTAAACCCACTTGGTAGCAGTCTGTACCACACAGATTCACTTGGTAGCTGTGGCTGAGCAGTCAGACTTCCCTCAAGAAGAGTTAGGCAGTATACAGAGTATTCACAATAGGTCAAAAGAACATCGTAGAACAAGTAAACACTGACCAGAGCTTGGTGTAAAAGAGATATAATCATTTATTTAAAACCACATCTAGAAAAACACACAGGCACTAATAATAAGCAATTCAAAAACACGGTCACTAAAAGATATACACTCCCTTAGAAGAATATTAGACAAGTCTTAAGTAAAGCCCCACTTATTTTCAGACAGCGGTGAGTGCTTAACGCAGATGGAACTCTAATAATTTGTTTAAAAAGGGAGAGAAAAGCAGAGAATAATATGAAACAGATCCCAACACTTTCGTAAGATCAAAGCAAGAGAGGAAGGCAAATAAAACCGTGAAGTTAGAGTTCAGTAGGCCGGATCCACTTTAAGAGGATCAGAACGAAATGTGTCCAAGGTCACACAGTTGAAGTGCACAAGAGTCTTGCAAAGGTTCAAAAAGAGTTGGACCAAAAGAAAGGGACCAGTTAGAGGGTCAAGGCGGCCAACCCAGTCCAGAAGGTTAAGGGGTTATTATTACTTGTAGCAATCTTTAGAAAGGGAGGCCTGGCAGACACAGTACCTTAAAGTGGTGAGAATACTCCAGCGGGGGCAGTTGTTCCTGGCAGCCGATGCAAGTCGGTGCTTCGTCCGGGGGAAGAGAGGATCTCGTCAGGGAGGAAGACAGGAGTCCGTTGCACTGCCAGGGAAGAAACCAGCCGCAGAGTTCTCAGGTAAAAGGAGCGGTCCTTTTATTCACGGTCCAGTGGTAAGTGGCTATCCGGTTGCCGGGGTGCTTGGCACGGGCAATTCGACCACAAGACGGTCTGGGGTGCGAAGAGAAGAAGGTAAACTGGTTGTGCCCACCAGTCAGGGGAAGAAGCCTCTCCAGCCGGGAGATCTTCTCTGTCGTCGGGAAGTGGTGAGTCGGTTCCGCAGGGCTCCACCGGTGGTGTCGTCATGGTAGGTCGGCTCAGCTTCTCCCTCGTTGGATTCTCAAGTCCTGTGGCGACTTCTGAAGTTCCAGTCCCCAAAGCCCTGCTTTTATGCAGCACACCCCCATTCACTCAGCCTAGCTGTCAATCAAACATGCTAAGTGGTGAGTCGGCCGGCTCACCACTTGGGCCAATCAGACAAGAGTGCGACTTGAGTTACCAAGGTAACTCAGTCCAGGGTGCCTAAACCCCCTCCCACACCCCCTGTGGTACCCAGACAGAGTGGCACCACTTTTGGAGGCTTCTGTGGAGAAGCCCGCCAAAAAGTGGAACAAAGGGCTCGACTTGGGTTGGAGTCACAGAAGAGAACACAAACGCCATTTTAGAATCGAGTCCTGGCAAAAAATACCAACCAGCAAATTAATATTAAATAAATAAACCGGCGGTATGTTCGAGGCTATGAGAATTAAATAATTAAAGTTGGTAGCCTCGAACAATGGGAAAACCCATAGGGATATATTCGCGGTCGAATATAAAAAGTAGTTTCCACTGCCACCAGCCAAAACTCGATCAGGGGGGACGGAGACGTGCCCCCTCGACTAACAGACCCCGGGGCAATCGAATTGCCCCGACCAGTACGTCCACAATATGTATGGTGTGTATGGTTTCTGTTCATAATTTGGGACTAGTAAAGCCAATGGTGACTTTACATGCCCTGGGAGACAGTAGTCAGTCCCAGGGTATGGAGTCTATGGTGGGGTGTCACTATGACACCCCTGTGTTACTGCACGGAGGGTGCTGTGTAACACACATAGTAAAAACACATGAGATCCTATGGAGAGAAGGACCCCATAGCCCATAAAACACATTAACAGTCAAAGGAACACCATAAATCATGTCCAAGAGTGGGAGAAAAAGAGTCTGACTCTTGGCAGGAGAAAGAAACAAACTCCAGAAATCCAGCAAAGCTGCTGGGGGACTCACTAGGTTAGAAAATTCAGCCTAAAGAGAGAATTCTCCCTAACAATCTTGTCTACCCAGGGATGAGGCCAGCAGCAGCGACGGTGAATAAAAGGTGCGCTCCTTTAAAACAGGAGAGGCTCTACAGATGGCTATCCGGACCACTACAGCAGTGTGCAGCTATTTCGACCACGAAGAGGATCCTCTGGCTGTGGAAGATGAGCTGGTTAATCCCACAAGGCTCAAGGGAAGAAGACTCCGGACTGGATCTTCTCTTGTCGTTGAAGGGTAGATAGCTCAGGACTGCAGCAGGGCTCCACCAGGACTTGGTAGTTGCAGCAGCCGTCTTCTTCTCCACTTCTCTTCAGTTCCTTGCAGTTCCAGTGGCGCCTCTGACTTCCAGCCCAAGAGTCCTCCCTTTTATGCGAAAATCCCCCATTCACACAGCCTGGCCGTCAATCACCCAGCAGGGGGGTTGTCCTGCCCGGACAACCACCTCAGCCAATCATGACAAAGTACGACTCGGGTATCCTAGGATACCCTGTGCAGGGGGTGACTACACCCCTCCCTCAAATACAGACATACAGCCCACCTCGACACCCGGGGGCCAAAAGGAGGGCTTCTTGGCAGAAGCCCGCCAAAAGACAGTGAACAAAGAAGGCAAACCTGGTTTGCCGCGAAAAGTAAAACACAAGAAGGACTTTAACAAAAAGAAATGGCGAATAAACCCGACCAGAGCCAAAAGAAAGAGTATTTGGTCAAGTGGGTTTATGTTCGAGGCTAATATAATAGCCTGGAACAATATCACGTTTATATAGTATAATCGCGGTAGAAACGTTAGGGTAGATAGCACTGCCACCAGCCAAGTTTAAATGTTAAAAGAGCAAAACAAAGCTCAGAGAGGCACAGACAAAAAGGGATAGGAATTAACCCTTTCCAGTACTCCTTGTAAGATGGGGTGTACTGGGTCTGTAGTTTTAAATGACTACATAAAGTAAATGTCAACTTTACCTGTTTCTGGGGGACAGTAGTCAGCCCCAGAAAAATGGAGTCAGTGCGAAGTCTCAAACACAACCCTATGTTACTGCACTGAAGGTGCTGTGTAACACACATAAAAAGTGGGGCTCATGGAATAAGCTCCAGAGCCCAGAATCACACAAACAGTCGGAATACACATGGCAAAACACATGTAAGAGTTGGGAAAAGGCTCACACTCTTACCAAGTGGAAAAAATTAACTCCAAAAATCCAGCAAAGCTGCTGGGGGACTCACTAGGTGAGGGAAAGTAGCCATAGAATGAGAATTCTCCCTAACAGTGTTTCTTGGCATGGACAGCCACAGAGCGTAACTGGACATCAGCTGCAATGTTTCATTGTGTGTAACACATCGAGCCAGGCCTGATTTGTATTCTGGGACTTGGAGCTCCATTTTTCCAATTGCAAGTATGAGCATACAAGTACCGGCATGCAGTGGGAAAACCAGCACTGGCTCGAGGTGTCACGCATGGAACTGGGAAGGCTTCTTTCTATGGGACACACATCAGGCCGTCCATGGGTGCCATTTTCATAGTCCTAGGGTGTAAAAGTGAGGGGTGAAGCTAAGGTGTAAGCTCTTTATGTCTTATTTGTACATTCTGGGGGATTTTGATGGCTTTTTGAGGCAGAGTAGTGGCATGAAACATAATGGGCCTCATTACGACCCAGGCGGTAAGTTACCGCCTGGGCCGTGACTTTACCACCATGGCGTAAACTACGTTTACGCCATGGTGGTTGGCGGACTTACCGCCCCATTCCGAGTTTGGCGGGGCGGTAAGTCCCCAATCCCCATTTACCCTTCCCCATTCCCATTTTTGCCCCATAGGGCATAATGGGAGTGGGGAAGGCGTTAATTACACCACCGTAAATTACGGTGGCGTAATTAACTCCATGGTCCCTTAGCGCCATGGATTTTAACACCTGCTAAAAGCAGGTGTTAAATCCGCCATGGCGCTAAGGGACCTCGTACTCAGGCGGTAAGGGTCGGCGCTGTTTACGGCGCCGTAAAACCCTTACCGCCTGAGTTGTAATGAGGCCCAATGTTTCGGCTGTGCATTCTATCCACACTCAGCAGTGCTAGCCTGCAAGCTCCCTGCAGGATATGCAGGTGGGCTAGAAGAGAAATACCACATTTTAAATCGAACACCATCTGTAAACAAACAACGCTCCATTTATTTTCCAAAACCATTACAACCCAACATGATAAGAGTACGGTGGCAGTGCCAGCCGTATTACACTGCGTATAGCCGGTGTGCGAAGCGGGAAGCAGGCATATGATGTGACACATACGATGGGAAACAAGATTATTCAAAAAATTCATTAAGCACTCGATAAAAACACCACCGACCCCCTAAAAAATGCATCTGAAATTATTTTTAAAGCACATTGGCAGTGCCATGCTCCGTCGATGCGGCACAGAGCCTTGAAGGGGAAATTCCCCCTGTTTGGAAGGGCCATAGACACACAAAAAAAAATGCACAAACAGAAAAATAATGTAAAAAAAAAAGCACAGACATAAACCAAAGTATCTTGGCACTGCTGCCAACTTCGAGGGTCTCCTCCTTAGAGGACTACGAACGTGTGGATGTGTCCGATGTAAGTAACCTTTAGGTTATGTTACGGAAATGTGCTTAATTTATCTGAAAATAAGATTGCCCGTCTTCAAATGCGCTCCCCCGAAAAGTGCACCGCAAACACAACTATGCCCGGGCAATGCCACCATGTTGGCAAAGCCAGCGTAAATGAGAGAGACCTATAGCAGATCTGTCCAGATATAAAGGTGTTTTTTTAATTTGAATGCAGATTGCCCCTTATTCCAGCAGCACCCCCAAAAAAAGTCCCTACACCCGCCACAGACAAGCCCTGCCCCTTCCTTACAACATGGCGCCTAACACGAGAGCCCATGTGTTCA
The DNA here is from genome assembly GCF_040938575.1 of Ambystoma mexicanum. Taxonomy (NCBI): domain Eukaryota; kingdom Metazoa; phylum Chordata; class Amphibia; order Caudata; family Ambystomatidae; genus Ambystoma; species Ambystoma mexicanum. The sequence continues at coordinate 1,286,296,403 of NC_090934.1, forward strand.
TTCATTCCAAACACACACACGTGCACACAAGGGACGCTTTCTAGATGACGAGTGCCACACCAGCGCACCACAAGGTGCGTGCAATCCCACTGTCGCCCTAGTCATTAGAATGCACACCTAGCAGGAGAACTCACATTAAGCACAACTCAACCCGCAATATGCGCATAGAGACCCCAAACGCGCACTGGCATCCCCACATCGCCCGGCTCCCCAGCCCAGCCAAAGGAGGTGACATGAACCATAGCCGCCGTGCCCTCCATGTAAAACAACCTCTCCTCTCCACTCACACACAAAGGGGTGCTGTATCCAATGTGCCAAACCAAACAGCAGTAATAAATAATAGCTCCCTGTTGCCCTGCAATCTAGTCCACTCTAAATCGTTATGTTTATACCGCTGTGGCAGTGGCAAGAAGCAAAATTAAATGAAATGATATTTTATTTATATCGTGCTCATACACAAGTGTTTCAGAGGGTGACCAGACAAAGGGAGGTGAACAAGGGAGAACAAAAACAACAATCTTACTAGGCCCAGTGACATTGAGAATGCGCAAGTGCAGGGGAGACGGAAGGGGGAAAGTGCAGAGAGGTAGGGGGAGAACTGGAAAGTGCTGAACAGAGGAGAGAAAAGATTAACGAATAAGCAGTGGTAGTGCAGCCAGCAAGTTCTAGATTAGTCAGATAGGTTATATCTCATAAGTGCAGAAGAAAAAGTGCTAGGGGGACAGATACAGCCCCCAGTGCAAGGGGTGCAAATCCAGAATCTCTTAACCCTGCCTGTTTCAGTGGCAAGTGGCGAAAGAAGCTTTTCAAAGCTAAAGTTGATCAAAACTTATATTCGATCTTCTATGATGCAAGAAAGACTTGTTGGCCTAGCAACCTTGTCAATAGAGAATGACATTGCTCAACACATTGATATCAAGAACCTTGTTTCCACATTTGCAAAGATTAAAGCTTGGAAAGTTAATTTCTAATGTGCATTTTCACTTGTTTTAACACATATGCATTCCTAGAGACATGTGTGTTTTATATGTCTGGGTCACCAAAGCCATCATGTATCAAATGTTTCATGGTTTGTCAACAGGTGGCCCACCACTTCTGCTGCTCTGTTTCTTGGGATTTTGGATGGTTTTGGAGAGTCACTCACTGTTTTTTCACTTTTTTATGTGTTTTAAAAATAAGAAACATATTGCAAAGTATTGTTGAATTTATAAATATCATAGTAAGTAGTAAGTATTGGGACATGTTTAGTATTTTGTACCAGGTAGTGCTGCGTATGTGCTTACAGGTGTAGTATGCTTTACCAAAATCGTTTTCCTACTGTTTGAATTGCCTATATATAATTTACAGAAAGGATTAGATCCACCTGCCTCAGTATTACATTTGTTGTTGCTATAGTATCATTGACTTGTTTAATAAACCTGTATTTTTTTTTTTAAACTGCAGTTCAGAAGCAAAGGAATTTAAACTTTTGTTTCAACCAATCTACCAAACAATTGAGTTTTGTCCTTGTAATCCTTCTAACAAAACTTACTTTGATCCAATGGTCCATTTGACCCTTTTAAGTTAAGGTTCTTTACTTCCAATGTCCAACAGTGTAAAAGATGTTTCTCTAAATCTCAGTTTTTAGCAAAAAGTCCATATAGTCCACAACAGCACAAGACAATTTGATGTAATTCCCCTGAAGTGATCGTGGACCACCAGGCTTTCATGTCCTCGTCGACGGGTGCATATTGCCCGTGATATAAGGAACGTTGATTACGGGTGCCTTCACAGCTAATTAGTAGATGTTTAGATGACTCTATAGAGAGCCGACAAAAGCAACAAAGATTGTCTTTCACAGCCTTATCACGGCTTTGCCATAACATTTCTTTCATATCCAAGAGATTCATTCTCAATCTTAAAAATTGGGTGTCGTGAAGGACTGTGAAGGAGATATCGAGGCTGAACATTAGGTTTATGTCCACCAACACCTAAGGCAATAGCAGAGTGCATCTTAGCTCTTTTGTCTCGGTTGATTATCCAGGACCAAGACTCAAACTTTTTCTTTGCACATTGGGGGCGATGTACTAGCTCTGAAATCTTTATGTCGGATGCATCTAGGATTTCATGAAGTTGATGCACCCACAAATGTATTAGGCCGGCAAGGATCTGATAGGCCGGCATCGGTAAGGGTGCAAATATGTTTTGCATTACCGCAAAAGGTTTCCAAAGGACTCTGGTGTAAGGGAGTTTAATGACAATTCATATCTTTAGATGGTCATTGAGGCAGACTGCAGCAGATTCAAGACAACACGCCAAAAACGACCCTCCAATGTCTGCCAAGTGCCTTCATCGATGTTCCATCCAGCCTCTGCGCCAAATGCTATGGCAGGAACTACCTCTTGAAGGTAGAATGTCAAAACAGGCGCCATCAAGAATTTGCCATAGTCCGAATTAATCTTGGCGCCTTGCAGTGCGAACTTTGTCATCCGGGTTTTTAGATCGAATTTCCATGGGTGTTCGCATATAGAATTGTTAAATTGAATTCCTAAGTACCTTATATAGGAAACAGAGCTAAGAATTTCCCCATCAACTGACCACCTGAATGACTTGTCTTTATTATTCAAGCGACCGATTGTTAGTATCTTGGTTTTGGTTGTATTTATCTCAAGATCGTTAGTTACGGGATACTCGTGGAGTTTCTTAAGCAACCGCTGGAGACCGATCTGAGTATTGTCCATCAAAACCAGGTCGTCTGCGTAGATTATGCACTGTACAGGAAAATTATTTATTTTAGGCGAGAAGCACTGGACTTGGTTAAGATGAATGGGTAGATTAGCCAAAAACAGTTTGAACATTTCGGCGGCCAAGGGCACTCTTGTTTGATGCCTTTGGCAGTTAATATAGAGTCGGGTAGTTCGCTGTAGTTGTTTACTCGTACTCGAATCGACGTGTGTGCATGGAGTGCCATGACTGGATCAAATAGCTCACCAAGGCACTTCCAAGCCAACAATTTTGACCAGAGCTTGCCTCGACGTAGGCTATCAAAAGCCTGTTTCATGTCAATGAATGCAAGAAACAGTTTTCAGTTTGCTCTCATCGCCTCAAGTTTTAGAGTTGTTAAGATCAGAAGGTTAGCCTCGATTCCAACTCCCTTGGTGAAACCTGTTTGGCGTATGTCCGGGATCCGTGCATGTTGTGCCCAAAGTGCCAACTTTTGTCGCAAATTTGAGCTGAAGATTTTTCCAATGGTATCAAGAAGCGCAATTGGGCGATAGTTGGAGGGGTCATCCCAGCTGCCCTTCTTATAAATCGGCACAACAATAGCTGTGGACCAAGATTCCGGAAGCAGTTTTGTGGTTGATATTTGATTGAACAGGATTTCAATGAAAAATGCCCATTCTTTTGGATGCTTTTTTAGCATCACATTAGATATCAAGCCGGGACCTGCTGCTCGAGAATTTTTTAAACCACTAATTGCTCGTTCAATGCCAGTCGATGACATTTTCACGGCCCATGGTGCGCCTTCCAGGTTGATCACCACAGCCGGTTCAACTTGAGGCTTCATGAACACCGCAGTAAAATGCTTTGCCCAGGCAACCCCAGAAATTGTATTAGTGACAGAGCAGGGCATTTGGTATTGCTACCGTTCAGTATCTGCCAAATGTCTCTCACATTTTTTGTAACCAATAATTTCAACATTAATTCAGCTCGATTTTGGTTGATTATTATTGCGTGAGATTTTGCCCAATTACGGTACTTTCGTCTTCGGTTTTTAATTGCGTCTTGCAAGTCTTTCCTCTGCAAATTTCGCTTTAGGAGTTTCAAATCCCTTCTCAGTGATTTTTTGGCTGCTTGAATGACAGTACTGTATTGATGCTTATGAGTACGCCCAGTTGTACGGGACGCATCCAAGGTGATAAAATAATCACTTAACAGAGGTATATAATCAGCTTTCTGTAAGTGAGAGAGTGTAGCGAACTTGGTACCAAGATTGTGAATTTGAGATTTATTGATTCGAAGACGATTTCCTCCAGCGTTAGTTGAGAGAAGGTCGTTGTGGCTTTGAGCAATAGGTGCCCATCATGATACTAAGTCGCAGAAGATTATGATCACTGTGCTTCATCGACAGAACATTTAGCGCTGTGACCTTTTCTACTATGTTTTGGGAAACCCAGATATAATCAAGTATGCTGTGACTCGCACCGCAGTGCCAGGCCGCTTGAGGTGGTACATCGCTGTGCACATTTCCATTTAACATTGTGCAATTGCGAGTTGCCATCGCCGTGAACCAGTGCTGCCCTCTGGTCAGAACAGCATGATCAGGCGTGCGCGTGTAAGTTTGGCATTTGCTGTCATACTCAAACCACGAGCAATTAAAGTCGCTGCAGCATATTACTGATAGGTTGTTATATTTCAGCATAGCTTGATCTATTATCAGCATGATCGATTTAACAACGTTTTTGGTGCTGCTTTTCTCAGGATTCCAATACACATTGAGGATCAGGACATGCTTCCGCTTATTAGATAAGTCAATCATGCAGTGTATAAATGTCCCTTGCACAAAGGGATTTGGATTGACTGAATCACATGCTGACCACCATTGCGTTATTTTAATCATCGTTAGAAGACCTGAGTAAGGACAACCTTTTAAGTTCTTTGATGCTGGATTTAAGAGTGATGTAAAGCCATCTCTCGTTGGGGCCTCACGGAGCCATGTCTCCTGTAAGCAGATTTTGAGTACATTTTCAAGTGAGACATTGAAGTCATTAAAGAGGTGCATGGAGCCATGTGTATTCCATGATAAAAGGGAGTATTGGCATTCTTGCACCTTCAATCATGGCTAATTAGATGGCTGCTGTCTCGTACCGGAATCCTTCAGAGTACTAATTGCTTTCCTTAATGAAGTAGATCGTTCTTCACTGAGTTGTTTAGATGTATGTCATGAGGGCTGGTTTACTAATCAGGGACTCTCCAAGGCTGTTGTCACGTCCCCGGTCCTGCCCTCCTCCCGTCACTCACCAGGCACCATTCGTTCCCATACCCACCACCCACACCAACGGGGAAGACACGGCAGGCGGGATGTCCGAGGGGGCAGAACCACCTCTTTCCGCCCATTTCCATGCTGGCGCTTGCCATGGCGTCTCATACATGCCCGACGGCTCCGGCGTCGGCGGCTCCAGCTTCCGCGCACGGGGGAACCTGATCGCGTCTCGCTCAGACGATCACGTGACTGGTCACGGGATCGCCTGTAGCCGACGCTGGCGTCCACATCGGACGAACACCAATCACTGATGGCGTCCGTCCATCACGTGACGCTCCTGTGCGGTCACGTGCACTGTCACGTGATCTACCTTTCCTTCAAAGAGAGCTGAGAGGAAACACTCAGTGCTTCACAGCTGTTTCCACCAGAGACCTGTTCGGCATTACCCTCGTTCTTCTTGATACACTTTGGAACTCGACCACGGACCGTTACTTGGACTTGTCTTGGATTGCCCTTTTTGTTTCGACGCATCTTCTGGACCCTTGGAACTCTTGACCACCCTTTTTTCTGGCCCTGGAATTGCTCTGGATTACCCTTCTGTTTTGGCGAACTTCTACCCACGCTCCTGGCGATCACGTTTTGTCTCCTGAGTCATTTGGGGTTCACCACCTGGACCTTGGATGGACTTGCTATCTGGTCACGCTCTGGCTACCGGTGTGAGTTGGAGGAAGTGCTGTACATCCCAGCCTGCTGTCGGTCTTCCCTCGTTGTCTAGTCAGGCTTACTACCTGTCCTGTCATCCCCAGGGTAAGCTTTGCCATTTTTTCCTTGTTTGCTTGCACTGCCATTATTGTTCATAGTATACCTGATCCTAACCTTTGCCTTACAGCACTCAGGGGTCCTTCCGGTGTTCCGGGTATCTGATTGACGACGCCACTCATCACCTGTGGCCTCAAAGATTGCTAGGGCAGTATTCTTTACCTGCTCGAGCGGTACTTGGGGACGGAGGTAGTTTATAGCTGCACGACCATCAAGGCGGATCACCAAGATCAGAACAGACTGTGAAGCCTATTGGTCGTCCAGCTATGGACACCTCAGCCGGGGACCCCGTGACGGCTCTAATGCAGGCAGTGACAGCACTCAGGGTCGACATGGCTACCGCTACTGCAACCCTACGCGCTGATATGACCGCCGCCACCACCGCATTACACCACCGCCTCGACACGGTACTAAGTACACGCCATCCCTTACCTGCAGAAGCCGAATTTGACGAAACTATTCCTCCCCAAAACCCTCCTCCTGTCATACCCCCTTCCTTCCCGGCCGCTCCTGTGGTGATCCAAAGCCCTTTCCCCTTGGCTACTCCCGAGCGATACCAGGGCGACCCAAAGAAATACCGTACTTTCATCAATCACTGTAAGCTCCATTTCATGTGTCGCCCTCAGGCTTTCCCCGATTCCGTATCAAAAGCAGCCTTTCTTCTCTCCCATTTATCAGGGGTAGCCGCCACATGGGCCAATCCATTGCTGGAAAACAACCACCCTGCGTTGTACGATTTTGAATTGCTGACCCAAGAGATGGCAAAAGTATTCGACACCAGGCACAAAGCGCAGTCTAGGGACATGGAATTCCTAGATCTCACACAGGGTCGCTCAACCCTCATAGAGTACATCACCAGGTTCAATCAGCTGTCTGCGGAGACCTCCTGGCCAGAAAATAAAAAGGCTGTGGTGTATTACCGGGGTTTATCTGGGGCCATGAAAGATGCCTTGTCCGTAGTGCCTACGCTTCCCACAGTATATGCTGATTTGGTGGACTTAACATTGCAAGTCGATGCCAGACGATCGGAGCGACGCGGAGAAGGTTCATCCTCGTTTCCACTCCCATCCACGGCCGTTGCCACCCCCGAACCCATGCAGATAGGTGGGATCCGCAGCCCTATCTCTCACGTTGAACGAGAGCGCAGGAGAACGGACAATGCCTGTTTTTACTGCGGTCTTAACGGCCATTTCATAAAAGAGTGCCCTCGCCGTCCAAAAAACAGAAACCCGGGTTTTCAGAAGGCTCGCCCCTAAGATCAGAGGTGGGAGCGAGTACTATCCGGAATACCTCTGAACCTACCTTTGGTACTGTGCGACCCATTATTGTACAGGCCTTTCTGAACCATGCTACTGGTTCTCACGCCGTGTCAATAGTGATAGACTCAGGTGCTACGGGCTGCTTCATCGACATAGCCTTGGCCGGTTCATTGAACCTGCCTTTGGTCACAAAGGATTGTCCCGAACCGGTCCAGGCGGTGGATGGTACGTCTCTTGCCTCTGGCCCGATCCGGCAACAGACCGCTCCCTTAGAGCTGGTTGTTCAGGAAAACCACAAAGAGACGATATCATTCGATCTCATCTCTACCCCTCAGTTCGGAGTAATATTAGGCATTCCTTGGCTAAGACTGCACAATCCCCTCATTAACTGGGGGATGGGTCAGGTTTCATTCGAATCCGAAACATGCCAACACTACTGCCTCCTGGCAACGCCTCAGTTCTCCAGTCCAGCGGGCATCCTGGGAAGCGTCACGTCCATGGCTATAGGGGACAATACAGACCACCATGATACGCACACAGTAGGGGCTGTCACGGGTGGGATACCTGCTGTTTACCGCGATTTCCAGGCGGTATTCGATAAGGGTTCAGCAGAAGGCCTACCCCCGCATCGACCTTACGACTGTCCTATCGACCTGATACCTGGCGCGTCTATCCCGAAGGGTCCTATCTATCCCTTACTCAGGTGGAAGAGCGGACCTTGCAGGAGGATGTCCAACAGGCTTTACGGCTGGGACATATTCGTCCATCGACTTCTCCGGCTGCAAGCCCTATATTCTTCGTTCCAAAGAAGGAAGGGGACCTCCGTCCCTGTGTCGATTATAGGCGCTTGAACGCCGTCACAGTAAAGAACCGCTACCCCATACCTCTGATCACTCCCTTGCTGGACAAACTCACCCATGCCACAATATACACCAAACTAGACCTCCGCGGGGCATACAATCTTATACGCATGCGTGACGGTGATGAATGGAAAACGGCCTTCTGCTCACGACAAGGCCTATTTGAGTATACTGTAATGCCTTTTGGCCTATGTAACGCCCCGGCAACCTTCCAACACTTTATGGACGATGTTTTTAACGACATCTTGAATACTTATGTGATTGTTTATCTAGATGACATTCTGGTGTTCTCCACTTCCCTTGATGAACACATAAAACATGTCAGAGAAGTACTGTCGCGACTACAAAGCAACGCCCTTTACGCCAAACCCGAGAAATGTACGTTCCATGCAAATCAAATCGAATTCCTGGGGTTCCATATCACGCCCAAGGGACTCTCTATGAATCAATCCAAGGTACGGGCGATCGACGAATGGCCCACTCCGACCAATCTCAAGCAGCTGCAGTCGTTCCTAGGATTCGCGAACTTCTATCGGAGATTCATATCAGGGTTTTCTTCGGTTGCGGCTCCACTTACGGCACTCACTAGCCCTTCTGTCCCCTATGTATGGTCCACGGCGCAGCAATCTGCTTTCGACATACTGAAAACCCTGTTCACCTCTGCTCCGGTATTACAACACCCTGATCCCGACCTTCCGTATATTCTGGAAGCAGATGCCTCGTCCTATGCATTAGGTGCGGTGTTATCCCAGACCTGTCCTACCACCAACCGTTTGCATCCGGTAGCATTCCACTCCCGCAAGTTCACGACTACCGAACTACACTACACGGTTACAGAAAAGGAACTACTGGCTATCAAGGATGCACTACAGGTCTGGAGACACCACCTTCTAGGTGCCAAACATCAAACCACGGTGTTCTCCGATCATAAAAATCTCCAGGACCTTGCTTCCTTGAAGTGCACCAACAGTCGCCAGGTTAGGTGGCATCTGTTCTTTGCCGCTTATGATTTTGTGGTCAAACACAGGCCCGGTGTTGGGCACGGTAAAGCCGATGCCCTCTCCCGTTCACCTGGGGGGGAGACCCTTCCCTCTTTCCCGGACACTCTGTTGGGAAAGAATCACGTTATCTGTCTATGCACACCAACACCCTCCTTGTTGTCCACTATCCGCCAATGGGCCTCTCGGTATCCGCAATCATTGGCGGAATGGGACCCAGTCATGCAAGATGGGTTGCCTTTCGTTCAGGGGGGTAAACTCCTTCTACCCACAAGTGAAACCCGGAACCAAGCGCTGACCTGGTCCCACGACGCTGCCGTCAACGGTCACCCCGGACAGCTTCGCACCTTAGATCTCCTTAAGCGTTGGTGCTGGTGGCCTACGATGAAGCGTGATGTACAGGACTATGTCAACACCTGTGCGGTGTGTGCCCAGGGCAAATCGCGCAGGGGTCGGCCTTTGGGTCTGCTCCTTCCTCTCCCAACCCCTCCACGACCTTGGCATACGATCTCCATGGATCTGGTCACTGATCTCCCCCGCACTCATGGGTTTGACACTATTTGGGTCATAGTCGACTCGTATACCAAGTTTGCACGTTTTATACCCTGTAAGGGAATTCCCTCAGCCCCTGTCTTGGCCAAACATTTCTTCAAACATGTATTCTGCCTTTTCGGATTGCCCCATGTGTTGGTCTCTGACCGTGGTTCCCAGTTCACCTCCCGCTTTTGGCGGGCCCTAACCGCTCTGTTGGGCATAGATGCCCGGTTTTCCTCTTCGTATCACCCGGAGAGTGACGGTCAGACCGAAAGGGTCAACCAAACGATGGAACAGTATCTACGCTGCCTAACACTTCAATACCAGGACACATGGCTCAATCTGCTACAAACTGCGGAGTTTGCCTACAACAATGCTCTGCACTCGGCTACCGGTTACTCACCTTTCTTTTCACTCTACGGTCAGCATCCTCGTGCCCTCCCCATTCCAGACTATTCCTCTTCCGACACCCCAGCCGCATCGGCTTGTGCCCGAGACATTGTATCTGTACACGCTCAGACCTTGGTCCACTTACGTGAGGCACAGGCTTCTATGAAGGCGGCTGCTGACAAAAAGAGGGCTGTTCCGCCCGTTTACGGGGTGGGGGATAGGGTTTGGCTGTCCACTCGTCATCTACATATCCCTGGCTGCCGCAAGCTGTTGCCTAGTTTTGTGGGTCCTTATGAAGTAGTCAAGGTTCTGAACCCGGTGGTGTTGCGGCTGGCGGTTCCCCCCGCCTGGCGGATCCACCCGGTATTCCACGTGTCTCTCATTAAGCCTTGCCCTGGCCCTACCCGCTTGGTTTCTCCTCCTGCTCCTGTCTCTGTCTCTTCTCCCGATGTGTTTGAGGTCCGGGCTATTTTGGGTTCTCGCGTTCATCGGGGTGTCCTGCAGTACTTGGTGGACTGGTTGGGTTATGGCCCGGAGGATCGTTCGTGGGTGGCTTCCCGGGATGTTCATGCCCCCCGTTTGTTGGCCCGTTTTCATCATGATAATCCTACGAGCCCACGCGGTCGTGGGCCTTTGGGGGGGGGGGGGCTCTGTCACGTCCCCGGTCCTGCCCTCCTCCCGTCACTCACCAGGCACCATTCGTTCCCATACCCACCACCCACACCAACGGGGAAGACACGGCAGGCGGGATGTCCGAGGGGGCAGAACCACCTCTTTCCGCCCATTTCCGTGCTGGCGCTTGCCATGGCGTCTCATACATGCCCGACGGCTCCGGCGTCGGCGGCTCCAGCTTCCGCGCACGGGGGAACCTGATCACGTCTCGCTCAGACGATCACGTGACTGGTCACGGGATCGCCTGTAGCCGACGCTGGCGTCCACATCGGACGAACACCAATCACTGATGGCGTCCGTCCATCACGTGACGCTCCTGTGCGGTCACGTGCACTGTCACGTGATCTACCTTTCCTTCAAAGAGAGCTGAGAGGAAACACTCAGTGCTTCACAGCTGTTTCCACCAGAGACCTGTTCGGCATTACCCTCGTTCTTCTTGATACACTTTGGAACTCGACCACGGACCGTTACTTGGACTTGTCTTGGATTGCCCTTTTTGTTTCGACGCATCTTCTGGACCCTTGGAACTCTTGACCACCCTTTTTTCTGGCCCTGGAATTGCTCTGGATTACCCTTCTGTTTTGGCGAACTTCTACCCACGCTCCTGGCGATCACGTTTTGTCTCCTGAGTCATTTGGGGTTCACCACCTGGACCTTGGATGGACTTGCTATCTGGTCACGCTCTGGCTACCTGTGTGAGTTGGAGGAAGTGCTGTACATCCCAGCCTGCTGTCGGTCTTCCCTCGTTGTCTAGTCAGGCTTACTACCTGTCCTGTCATCCCCAGGGTAAGCTTTGCCATTTTTTCCTTGTTTGCTTGCACTGCCATTATTGTTCATAGTATACCTGATCCTAACCTTTGCCTTACAGCACTCAGGGGTCCTTCCGGTGTTCCGGGTATCTGATTGACGACGCCACTCATCACCTGTGGCCTCAAAGATTGCTAGGGCAGTATTCTTTACCTGCTCGAGCGGTACTTTGGGACGGAGGTAGTTTATAGCTGCACGACCATCAAGGCGGATCACCAAGATCAGAACAGCTGTTTCCAGCATTATCTCAAAGCCGAAGAAGAGTAAATCATCAGTCGCCCTCAAGATCATGTTTTGCACTACGGCAGATACGATATGCAAAAGAACTTGGTCAAATGATTTTTCCGTTGCATACTCCACTATCTTGATATCGTCAGAGTGAATGGTGCGAAGTGCGGGCATGCACTTAAATAGCTTTAGTACATTTGTCCGATTTAAATTCACTTTGTTGTCGTCCACTTGGATATTTTGTAGATGCAGTTTCCAGGTATGAAATGTGGATTCATCATGTGGACCCTCGTTTTATAATGCACGCATTGGGAACATTGATTTAACGAATAGGTTGACAAGTCGCATAAGTTAATTGCAGATGGTGACGAGGTAGATGACGATGAATCTTCGTCAGACACGATTCGTCTTCGTTTGTTGGTATGGTTAGCCTTGCCCTTCGATGGTGGTCCAACAGGCTCATAGTTGACGATCGTAGAAGCAGGTGTCAGTTTTGCTTTGCCTGTTCTGGTGAACAGGCTGAGTTTTGGGGGTGAAGAAATGTTCAGAATACATTTCTTGGCGTTACCACGCCTGGACAACTTTTTCTTTTTAGATGTTGTTTTATGAAGTTCTGTGACCACCATTGCCTGAGCCTGCACATTGCACTGTCCCTTTTCAATACTGGGTGCGGGCTTTGCATGACAGCTAAAAATTCCAAACAATGAAAATTGTGCAGGAGCACAAACCTTAAGACCCTGATTCAAACCTTGGGTTACACCCCAAGTGCCACCCAGGAACAAGCTATCGCCACCGCAATCACTTGTGGTTAAGGTGGGAAATGTTTTGTCGCAGTTTGTCGCATGTTGATAAGATGTTGAAGCGACAGGCCCATTATGCTCAGCAGACGACCATGCCACTGTGGTAGTGTTGGCTGTGACGCCTTCATTGTACTGAACAGCCAATGAAGGCAAATTGTTTTCGAGGATTGGAGAAGAAACGGTGGTTGCCTGGACTGCCTCAGCAGGCTGAGTTTTATTTATGTTGTTTCTTAAATTGTTTTCAGCCAAATCTCTGGAATGATGGCACATCCATTTTACTGCATCCAGCAAGCCTTCTGCTAAGCTGTCATTTTGGCAGTGATGACGTGCGGCTAGATCACACAATCGCTGCTGCCATTGTACTGTCAAATCGGCTACTCTAGTTATTTGTTGTTGAAGAAAGACTTTAAATTTGTCGATTTGGTCCATTTTGGTTGACAAGTTCGACAAAAGAGATCCTTGATCGCGAATGGCGTCATTTAGCGATTCATAGAGTTTGACAAAAGGGATCATTGCGAGTGATGATGCGCCAAGGACATTGTTGTGAATCTGCGTTGAAGCTGCAGCGGAAAGACTAGATCTTGTTCCAGCATTTGCTTGCCGTTCAGTTTCCGCTGTCGATATGTTTGTTGAATCTTCATTTGAGGCCAATATCGCCGACTTGTGACCTTGCATGTGAGACGGCCCGACTCTTTTGTGTGCCGCTCTCAGTGTATTCGTCCGGGGAGTGCTGCCATTTTCTTTGTGAATTTCCAAATGTTTAATTGGCGACTGGGTCAATACCCGGCCGCCCAGAGTTGCCACTTGACCTTGGTTGGAGTTGCAGATATCACTGATTAATGCCACGGCCGGACGAGGCTCGTCTCTGTTGATTCTAAGGGCCAGAGTATTTTCATCAGATGCTTCTACGTTGGCAGCTTCATGAACGTGCAGCTGCTCTGTAATGGCAAAAGTTTGTGCCACTTGAACTGTGTTGTTGTCAAGACCAAATACTAGAGGAAGGTGTGTCGACACTCTCCCCCGAACCACAGAAGCCGAATGAAGCCGACCCTCCACCCGTGGTTGGCACAGATACCTGATATATATAAATACAGGATACCATGTGGCAGCCAATGGGGGGAAGATGGTTAGGAAGAGGTTGTGGACGGGGAAGGGAATGTTAGGAAAACCGGATGGAGGGTTAGGAAACACCTAAGTTGGACAGGATGGGGGACGTAACCAGGAAAAAACCCTACACAGCCTAACATAAAATAAGTACCATAGAACTTAACATAAACACTGGACAACAGTAATGTCCTCTTAATACAGGCCACTACTGCACCACTATGGTCCCAGCACTTCCTAATACCTTCTTGCTACAGGTACAGATAATACTCCCATTACATGAAATACATATATGCAAGCACGAGATGAAACAAACTCATGGGAGAGTATCCCAACATGAAGAACATAACACATGGCCCGATGGGCAAGCAATAGCACATTGACACACATAAAACATGTAGGCACCAGTGGTCTTAATAGCACCACTAAACATGGCACTGTGTTTCTAAGGCCCCACACAGGGTAATTAATTATAGCACTGGTACACGGAGGCAGGCTGTCCTTACTGCCAAGTATAGTGCTGCCAGGTATAGTGCCTATCCATCATAAACACACAAAGGGTCCACTTCAACTATTGATAGTGACAGTTGCAAAGTTCAATACTGCCCATGCCAATAATGAAAAGAAAACTCAGTCAGCACTTATCTTCGTGTCTGGGAAGCTCGAAAGCCTACCCAGGCGTAGGATGATGACGCCATAATTGCAGCGTTCTCCATGCAACGTTCAGAGAAAGAACACAGAGCGAGAACCTCCGCCGCCTCGCACTCTCCGTGCAGCGTTCAGAAAAAAGAATGCAGAGCAGCAGGAGAACAGCGTGTAGCCACGGTGCGCTGCTGCTCCTATTCCAGTTGCCTGCTTGAAACTGCAGGCGGGTGTTCCTCCACGAGATCCTCTGGCATGGCTTTGCCTCCAAACACAAAATGAGCCACACCTGCCTTGCGCCGTTGAGCCCTAATAAGCTGTTACTAATTACAGACAGCTGGTTCAACGCGCGTACGGCCAGAACTACACAACACCCAGAGGCGCTGGCAAACACAGTTGTTTTGTCATTATTCCTTCTTTTAAGCGTTCTGTGGACCCTGACACCTCTTCCTCCTCCACCACCCCAAATTCCTGACAGTCGTGCGCAATCGTTGGAGTCTTTGCATTCCTAAAAGGTGTCCGTTTGGAAGCACATGCTGATTCAACTATAAGCAACTCAGCAGTTCGAACAACATGTGTGTGAGAAGAACTGGGTCCGCTATCATTAGTATTTAAGGACCATTCCTTCATTGGTATGTCTTCTTCAATGGGCCCACCAATGAGATTTTTGTTCAAGCTAACATTGTTCCTCAATTTGTCGGTAGAGGGTCCGAATAATTCAAGGGCCCCTACTGTTGTGAGCTCTGGGTGGCTTTCTGTATCAGAGTCTCCCACAGCTGATTCGGTTAAAGGATTGAATAGTCTTGGATCGCCAGCCATTTGTAGGCTGCCTGAATTGGCCGGACTCGCCAGGTTGTTTACAGCCTGGATGTTGCCTCCTACAATAGGCTCGTTTGAGGCAAGGGACCCGGGCTCAGCCGCTTCATCCAAACCCGAAAGAGTCATGTCTCCTGTTTTTAAGGGCGAATTGACCGTTGCGTGACAGATCTGGGTGTAAGGAATGGGGATACCCATCAGGTCGGCATCAGTAATGTCAAACGTTGAAAAGTACATTTCTGAAATGTCACCACTTTCTGGTTGTTTGTGAATGCAAATAATCGAAGAAGATACAGGTTCCCGGTCGTTTAGGGAAAGCAGCGTGTTTGCTTCAGACATTTGCAAGGTGTCTGCTATTACACTCCCAGACGCAGGCTCGCTGATCGCACGTTCCGGTGAGGGTTGACAAAGGCAGTGGCAACGTTACAGTCGATTTGCTTACCTTGCCGTGCCCAGCTCCAGGAGACTTCATTGCCGTCCATGGGTTGATCATGCTGCGTTGCTGCAAAGTCTTATGCCGCGTTAATGGCCCGGTCCGGGAAGTTTCCACCATGGCCCGCGGCGCACAGAGGTAGACTGGGGCAGACTGGGACTCTGTGCCTGGATGCCACGCTCCGCACGGTAAAAGTGTTTAAGTAAAAAAACACAGAAACAGGACTGATCCCACGTAGTGCAGCTCCTTTCAGCAAAAAGCAACGTGGAGACTGGGGCAGACTGGGACTCTGTGCCTGGACTCCATGCGGGAAAGGTGTTTAAGTAAAAAAAAAAAATCAAACACAGAAACAGAAACAGGACTGATCCCTGAAACAGGAGTGATCCCGCGTTGTGCAGCTCCTCTCAGCAAAAAGCATCATGGAGACTGGAGCAGACTGGTACTCTGTGCCTGGACTCAAAAACCTGTATTTCTGAAACACAGAGGCTTTTATTTGACTTCTGAAACCTAACACTGTGAATGGACGTGAGGGTGAGGAAAGTGCAATGGGATCCATCCACAGCAGAAGACGTGAGGAATGTGTTAGGTGGAGGTAATGGGTTTGTGGCAATCAGTAACAAAATGAGGACGGTTTGTTGTGATCGGTTTGGACCTGGAGTGGGGGGGGGGCGCCAATCTGACAGTTTTCCTAGGGTGGCAAAATTCCTTGCACCGGCCCTGGGAGACCACAGTGCAGGCTGGGCTACCAAATCTGGACACCACAGGCTTCCGTTTTTGCTGTCCTCGCCACTGTTCATCAAGCTCGTCAGTGTTATGATGCTTGAGTTCCGTTTCAGGCCACCTGTGCAGAGGCCAGGGCCTTATTTACTCTGGGAACACGCTCGTAGCGGGCCTATAGTGTGCTTGGCCCAAGACCCGCTACTCGACTCTCAGGCCGCTGCTGCTTGTCCCATCCAGCAGCTACCACAGTCCCGTCTGTTCTCTCATCCGTTCGGCTTCTTGATCCACTTTAATCACTGCCCCACTGTGCCTTGCCAATCGCACTGCGACTTTGTGCCGCTGCCCCTACGCTGCATGCACCTGATGTTTGTTGTTCATTGTGTCCTTATGTTGCTCCCTCCAGGTGCGCTATGACCCGTCTGAACAGGCGCACACCTCCGTTGCAAGCCAGCCACCCGTCGGCCCCCCTAGGCAGCGGGGGCCGCTCTTGCTTTGCTGCACTTTGGCCGCATCCCAGTTTGTATTTAAAGGGAGGTTGTGGTTTCACGATTCGGGCAGCCCTTCTACCAAGCCACGTGTCTCTTGCCCGCACGTACTCCAGGTGGGCTGAAAACACGCAGCGCTGAGGCCCCCTTCTCCGCTTCCTGCTTTGCTGACACACTTTACTACTACTTAGATGGCCACATACTATAGCGCACACATACAGCGGGAGGGGGGTAATATTATGTAACGTTAAAAAGATTTTACACTGTGGTGTTTATCCCCTGTTCCAGGGGCTGGAACGGGGGTAACGGCCTTGCAGCTCAAGTTAATGCCCGAGCGAAGCGAGTTGGGTTAACGCGGGATCTGGGCTGATGTCCGGCGGTTCCGGTGGTTCAAGCCCACGTTCTTAGCCATCTGATTGGCTGGCTCCCCCTTCCTGGGTGCTAATGTAGTGGTTTTACTGAGACAGGTCTTGTTCTGAAAATGCTGTATTGTGCACCAGCCCAGTCTAGAAAGTGTGTGGAAGAAGGGAAAAGGTGAGCAATTGTAATGATGTTTTACAATTGAAGACTTCCCCTGCCAACACATTTGCTAATCCTGGATTTGGAATCATAGCACTTAAACTCTGGATCAATCATGTACCACTTGATGTAGTAATGTAACCCAATCTCATGCTGCTAATGGAAAATATTCCCAAAATCTA
The DNA here is from genome assembly GCF_040938575.1 of Ambystoma mexicanum. NCBI lineage: Eukaryota > Metazoa > Chordata > Amphibia > Caudata > Ambystomatidae > Ambystoma > Ambystoma mexicanum. The sequence continues at coordinate 1,286,313,634 of NC_090934.1, forward strand.
AAGTGCAAAATGAATATGCACACAGGATTTTAGAATTTGTAACTAGTTTGGATTGAATTATTACTCATGTTCATCTCGTTGCCTCACAGCCCTTCACAGCCCTAATGCTTTTTCCGTTTATATTGTGTATACAACTCTGAATTTTCATGCAATTTGGACGATATGCTGCTAATGAAACACGATCGCTGATTATGTGCTCTAGATTTAAATCTATTGTGTATTGAAAAATAATGGAACTATTATTGATTTGCAGGCTGATATGCTGCTCATCTCCAGTAGTGAACCGCACGGTCTCTGTTACATAGAAACAGCTGAGCTTGACGGGTGAGTTTTCAATGTCTTGACATATTCTTTTTTACATCTGAGTCACAGATGTTTAAACCGGTTAAGCCGAACTATTAGTCTCACTTGTACTGGCCTTATTCGTATGATGTTCACTATGAGGTGCTTATTTTAGCATAACCTTATTAAAATTCATATTGTCGACTTTTACCATTAAAAGCAATGTTTGCAGCCACTTCCAATCAAATAGAAAGTACCAGATACAGCACAAAATAATAGAGAAATTACACAACAGCCCGACAACGTAAAATAAGCTATAACAGCATGACGGGACAAGGGTTGTCCTCACAGAAATACCTGGTTCACAGACTTATTTGCCTGCTCCCACTTCTGAGGACCCTGCAGCCAGCCTGTGATGAATCCATTTGAGTCATCATGGATTCCCGGGCGGTGACCTCCTCCCATGTGGCCTGGGGACGGCAGCCACTACCTGATCCTGACCCTAGGGACGGATTTATGAGGGAGGATCACATGGGAGGAGACAACTACCGGGGATATGTCATGATTTCATTGGACGAGACAGATATCTCCCCCTTTCTCATGAGGAAGACCCTCCAATACCCATGACCCTAATGGCTTATTGTCAGCTGCTTGTTCTCCCTCCCATAGAAGTAACGAAAACTCTTCTGCATATTTTTCTGGTCAAACACCCACCTATGACATAAACACACAAAGCTCCAACACAGCCTCTTTTTCTTCTGAGGTACCTTTATGTAAATACATAGAAAATTACTTTTTAAGCACCATGTGTCCAATGACACCTATGAACTTCAACTCACAGAATCCCTCAAGTACTGAGACGTGGAAGATGAAGGCGGATGAACAAGGTAACACGCATTTGAAGCATAACATGCAGTTTAGTTGTTTTTCCAAATCACCTGTGTGTGGGACATTTAAACATCGCAAGCGCATTACTCTGAGAGCCAGAGCAGGACAAGACGGCTCAGGAATGCAAAGATCACGCCAGGCAGCGTTTATGCCAGGCAGAGGTTACCCACTTTGCACTTTGGAGTGCAGTTTGCGCCACACTTTTGCACTCCACAATGCAAAGGATGAAAATTTGGCAGGCGGCCACCTACGTGTATGTCAACACGTAATAACTTCCCACCGCCAAATTACTAATTTCATTATAATTTGCTCATTTGTGTCAGTAGATTCAGCTTCGTGAAACCAGCCACCCACAGAATGCAGCAGTTTTCGTGACTTGTAGGCACACTTGGGACACGAATGTCAGGAAATCCTTCTGTGGATCTGGCCATGTATTTGCAAACAAAAAATTTGAGCCCTATTTAAAGTTTTGGAATACTAATAAAATATGCAGTATTTTCCCAATACTGGATGTCTTTCAGCTCCACACGATCATAGAGCTCATGTTGCTCCAAAGTGTAATTTAGGGTCAGAGCCGTTATGTGTGAGGCTCCCAGCCGCCAAACTTTCATCATTTGCACGTAGGAGTGAAAAAGTGCAGAGCAAAAGGAAGCACACATGCGCTCTCACGCCAAGCAGCATTTAATTTTCATCATTGTGAGAGCTGATTGCCATGCTCGCATTACAAGCAGCGCTCATAATTACAATTAAACATTGCTGTTCGCTATGCTCACATGTTGGGCAGTGTTTAATTTTCATTCTAAACACTGATTATCATGCACGCATGGTAAGCAGTGTTCACAATTACAAATAAACATTACAGGCATGGCAGGCAGTGCGTGCAATGGATCCCTATGTGGTCCGCCTGCTTTATGCTAGTGTAGGTGGACTCCATAGGGATCTCCAGCATTTGCACCAGCATGACAATCCATGCTGGCGCAAATGCCTGAGCATTTGTATGGTGGATAGGAAGGGAGGCCTTGAAAATGCAAGTTGCGTTCCACCCCTCCTCTCTGCCATCCAAATTATTGTAAATGAGCCGTGGGGTGAATGGAAGGCGTTAAAGCCTTACTCAAAGCTTTTACGCCTTCCGTTTACGTTATCTGTTATTGGAACGTGAGCTCCTATGGGGTTTGGAACCCAAACATGAACCACCCGCTTTTGTTGAGAGGTAATCACAAAAGCATTGCTGAATGCTGTATTCTTTATTACCCATGTAGTTGGTACTTCCGCATTTCCACAGAGTTCAATGCAACTTCCAAATGGGGAATAACTTAAGGGTCCAAATGACTCAATCATGCATACCCTTCCCATTACCACATGTTTAAACTAAGGTGTAATGATATTTGCAAGTGGTCCTATTTCCGGAGGAAATACCAGGAATTATTGCCACATTTGTAATGCAGTCATTTGCCTTTTATTCCATGAAGAGACACAGTTTCTTCTAATGCAACATAATTCATATAATGGCTCTTGTAAAAAATCTAAAAGTATATTTTAGTCCCAATATAATTGCAAATTAATGTATATTTTGCAAACTACAGTGCAAATCCACAAAATATGCACACATATATAGTCCACAATGATATGCAATTTGATCTGCGCCAGATCTACCACTCTTTCCCTTGTGCTTCTTCGCCCCGGTCTCAGGCCAGAAGCAGGGTAAAGTGCAAAGACCACTGGCTACCTTAATCTGCACAAAAGAGAAACACTCATACTTTACATTTAAATCTCTTTTTTTTACATTTCCATGACCTGAGCAGAAAAGGAAATCTAAGAAAGGGTCAATTCTCAGCATGGGAAATGTGTTGAGAGGAACCATGGTCCCCGGGCATGGTCACCTGCTCTGTTCTACCGACCACGGCAGTGGTACACACAGGATCCACCGAGGCCACTCCCATTGTCTTTCTCTACAGTGGGTTTCCCTATCCAGAACCCTCTTCCTTGTTTCCCTCTCCGATCCCCGCCTCCCAGCCCGTTGCCTGATTGGGCCTGGGGCCCTTGGTTGCCTCCATTGAGCAAAGCTACTGACGAAGCTGAGGACCCGGCACGCATTTCCACCTGCAGCCTCTTCTTGAGCCCATCTGCTCTGGTAAATTAGTATTTTGGCCTGTTTGGGAGGCGCTGCTTTTAAATTTGTGAATTTTGCCATGCGTAGCATTTGCACTCCTGGTTTGCCTGTCCAGAACCCTCTTCCTTGTTTCCCTCGCCAATCCCCGCCTCCCAGCCCGACCCCATCACCTGATTGGGCCTGATGCACCTTTAATCCAATAGCCCAGGGCAGCTTCCCTGTCCGTCAGCCCTTTCGATTAAGGTCCCTGAGACAAAGGGCAGGTCCTGAAGAAGCAGCTCCAGATCGTGTAGGCCCGTGTTAGCCTGGTGAGCCGGCAGCCGTCAACCTACAGTGACAGATAACGTAGGCGAGGTCTGGACATAGGGACCAGCAATCACTGTTCCCCATTGGGCTGTCCGACCCTATCTCATCTTTTTCTTTCTCTGATAGAATTTAGCCTGATTGTGCACATTAGCCTGATTGTGTAAGTTAGCCATATGTCACATTTAGCCTAATTGTTTAAGTTAGCCACATTGGGCCTCATTAGGACCCTGGCGGAGAGGGTTTTACGCCAGCGTAGTGCATGGCGTACCTCTCCGCCATACTACGAGTTCCCGTAGCGCCATGGCGGCCTTTTCCGCCTGGTTTTACCAGGCGGAGAAAACCATGGCGCTACGGGACCTCGTTGTTAATTACGCCACCGTATTTTACGGTGGCGTAATTAACTCCTTCCCCACTCCCATTATACCCTATGGGGCAAAAATGGGAATGGGGAAGGGCAGAATGGGGATTGGGGATTTACCGCCCCGCCAAGGTCGGAATGGGGCGGTAAATCCGCCAACCCCCATGGCGCTATCGGCGGCTTTCCGCCATGCTTCGCGGTGCATTTAGCACCGCGAAATCCGCCTGGGTCCTAATGAGGCCCATTGTGTAAGTTAGCCTGATTGTGTAAGTTAATCATACCTCGTATTTAGCCTGACTTTATGCAAGATTGTGCCAGATTGAAAGACCCATTTAGGAGTTTCTCCCATTATCCAGGTGTCTCAAACCTAGGTGCTACTGTATTTGACAGTTGAAAGAACCATTTAGACGTTTCTCCCATTATCCAGGTGTCCCAAACCTAGGTGCTAATATGTTTGACAGTTGAAAGACCCATTTAGGCATTTCTCCCATTATCCAGGTGTCCCAAACCTAGGTGCTACTGTTTTTGACTGTTGAAAGATCCATTTAGCTATGTTTTCCCACTATCCAGGTGACCCTAATCGAGGTGCTACTGTTTTTAACTGATCTACTGTTGTAACCCCCCCCCAACCCCCATATAGGCATTACTCCCACTATCCAGGTGTCCCAAACCAAGGAGCTACTGTATTTAACTGTTTTAGTGCGGAACCCCCAATTTGGACCTTTCACCGCTTTTCCCAAACTTAGGTACACTGTACTTCACTGCCTACAAATCTAGGTGCTACTATATTCGGTTTCTACTGCTGTACCCCAGTTAGGTGTCTCTCCCACCACCCAGCTTTCCCAAATCCAGGTGCCACTGCATTCAACTATTCACTGTTGTCACCCCCTCGTCCCTAAATCCAAATGCTAAAACGTCTTACTTTCGACTGTAGTAGCCCTTGTTAGGCGCGCCGCCTTACCCTCTAATCAGGTATTGCAAACCCACCCAACAGCCCTGATCCGGTGCCCTAGGCCAGGTAAGTACACATATCTAGTGTTGTATCGCACTTGGCGGTGCACCTCTCCTCAGACACATAATCTGATGTGCCCGTCCCACAAGATAGACACCATGCTACGCACTGGACACATCAGAGCAGCATGCTGGCGCACCAGTAGGCCTGATGATACTCACCACAGCTGAGCTCAGCCACCAGCAACACACAGCCCATCATCCCAACCCTGCACCTCATGAACTTGCACCCCTATACCCCATCCCATCCAGCCCAACCCCGCTCAAACCAACCTGCTATGCCCCCCATGTAGATCACGCTCCGCTCAATTAAGAGCGCCAAGATGGAGAGAGGGAGTAGACAACATTGTGCCGGGGAACATACCGGATCGCCCGGTGACCAATATAAAAAACCCTAACTCACCACCCACGCCACTAATCACTCACCCGCACCAGCTGCTCACACCTTTTTACGAACAACATAGCACCTTAAACTTGCGCTTCCCCAATCTCAGCGCTGTAAAAGCAGTTCTGGCCAAAACCCTAAGCTCCACAGCCTCTCCCACTCTCACCCACACCCCTTGGGCTGTCCAAAAGCCAAGGAAAGACCCGGACCAGTGCCACCTCATGCCCCTCATCACCCATTCTCCAGCCCAGATTGCAAAGCGTGCCACCACACTATAGGACCCAAACCTCCCCACACACACCTAGCCCTATTCCCTTCATCTCCCATCCTCGCTGTTCCACGTTCTCCACACTGCACCTCCCCCCCTCACCCTCAACCCTCACCCTACACTTTCCCTCCAGGAAGAACCACCAGTGATCAAAATGTTCGACCTCTGGCTTTCAAACGCCCTTAGACCCCTCACTTCAACAAAACAGAGCTCTCTGAGATCAGGACCCACACCCAGGTGGTTCACCGCCAACCTCAAATCGCTAAAAACCCTCAAGCACCATCTACCACCCCTAAGGCCCAGAATAAAACCGCCCTAGCAAGAACAACCAGAGCATACAGACTGGAAATCAGAAAAATCAAGAAAACATTCTATGGGATCAAAATCGAAATGCTTGAAACCTGAGCAAGGAACTACAAAGAATCATATCCAAATTCAACTCCCCGGACTGCTCCAGCCACCCCGACCCGTCTCACAAACCCTGTGTGACACTGTTAGGCAGAATCCTGTGCAGTGCCCTTAGGGACCACTACACACAATTAAGACTACAGGTGGTAATACAAGTTTTACCTTTGGTACAAGCCTGTACTACTATGTTAAAGTGGTAGCAGTAGCGGAGCAGCCAGGCTTATCTCAAGAGTATATGAGCAGTAGCAGAGATTACACAAAAGGACCCCAATTACTGTGACTCAAGCAAACACTGACTCAATGTTTTTGGTAAAAAATATAAGTACATTTATTTTTAAACCGTTTGTTATAAACACAACACTTCTATTAATTCAAAACCACACGTAAAATACACTACAACCAACCAATTCACTTTGTACGGTATACTTCAAGGTAAGTACCCTATGTTTTAACGGACCGGTGTTGTGAAACAAAAGACGTTACCGGGAATACATATGCGATCACTTTTTGACAGTACTAAAGAAACGTATATCCGCAGCAAGAAATGTTACCGGGGCAAAAACACACTTAGCACCTCAGTTACCCACAGAGAGTTGGGGGCAAAAATCATAGGCAATACTTTTGTCAAGGCAGACAGAATCAGAGAACACTCATGGACAGAAATTCAAGAGTCAATAGGCCGGAGCCAGTGTCAAGTGGAACTTGGTTCCTGTTGTCGAGGATCACACGCCAGTTGTTCCTGGTAGTTTCCTGCAGACCCACGGTTCCTGGAGCTTCGGCAAGAAGGAGGACGTCTGGAGGGGTCTGCACCACACAGGGCTGAAGCCGGCAGCAGCGACGGTGAATAAAAGGTGCGCTCCTTAAAAACAGGAGAGGCTCTTCCGATGGCTATCCGGACCACTACAGCAGTGTGCAGCGATTTCGATCACAAAGAGGATCCTCTGGCTGTAGAAGATGAGCTGGTTATTCCCACCAAGCTCAAGGGAAGAAGACTCCGGACTGGATCTTCTCTGGTCATCGAAGGGTAGATAGCTCAGGACTGCAGCAGGGCTTCACTGAGATGGGGTAGCTGCAGCAGCCGACTTCTTTTCTGCTTCTCTTCAGTTCCTTGTAGTTCCAGTGGCGACTCTGACTTCCAGCCGCCCAAGAGTACTGCCTTTTATGTGAAAGTCCCCTAGTCACACAGCCTGGCTGTCAATCACGCAGCAGGGGTGGGGGGTTTCCGGCCCGGACAACCACCTCAGCCAATCATGGCAAAGTGCGACTTGGGTTTCCTGGGATACCCTGTGCAGGGGGTGACTACACCCCTCCCTCACATTCAGCCCACCTAGACACCCAGGCGCCTAGAGGAGGACTTCTTGGCAGAAGCCCGCCAAAAGACAGTGAACAAAGAAGGCCAACCTGGTTTGCCGCGCAAAGTAAAACACAAGAAGGACTTTAACAAAAAGAAATGGCGAATAAACCCGACCAGAGCCAAAAGAAAAAGTATTTGGTCAAGCGGGTTTAAGTTCGAGGCTAATATAATAGCCTAAAACAATACCACGTTTATATAGTATAATCGCGGTAGAAAAGTTAGGGTAGATACCACTGCCACCAGCCAAGTCTAAATGTTAAAAGAGCGAAACAATGCTCTAGGAGGTACAGATAAAAAGGGCTAAGAATTAACCCTTTCCACTACTCCATGTAAGATGGGGTGTACTGGATCTGTGGTTTAATGGCAACTTTACCCTTTTCTGGGAGACAGTAGTCAGCCTCAGAAATCGAGTCGGTGGGAAGTTTAAAAGACAACCCTGTGTCACTGCACTGAAGGTGCTGTGTAACACACAAAAGAAGGGGGCTACTGAAGTGGTTTACTCCAGAGTCCACAATCACAAAAACAGAGGAAATACACATGGCAAAACATGGGTAAGAGTGGGGGAAAAGCTCACACTCTTACCAAGTGAAAAAAATAAACTCCAGAAATCCAGCAAAGCTGCTGGGGGACTCATTAGGTGAGGGAAATTAGCCATATAATGAGAATTCTCCCTAACAGACACCTTATCATTACACTTCCAAAATGTCGCTAATGACAGACACTCTGCCAACATCTTCAAACTGGAACACAATCCCCCGCCCCCAACCGCCCACAGGCCGACCTTCGTCAAAACCCCCCCTCGATACAAACCTTCAACTCTTTCTCTCCCATTTCACACCAGGAGTTCCTCTCGCTCCTAGCAAAAAGCAGCCCATCAGGCTCCCCTGAGGACCCCTGCCCGCCCACACTCCTCAAACACATCCTAGCCTCAACCTGTGCAGGCAGTATTGCACGTTCAATCCTCAACCACTCACTTACATCTGGATCCTTACCGGAAGCCCTAAAAACCTTCTATCAAACCCATCCTCAAGAAACCTACACTTGACCCACTCCTCCCCCCAGAACTACAGGCCAATATCCAACACACGCTTCATGGCCAAACGCATGGACAGCAGAGCATACAAGCAGCTTGGCCTATTCACTGAAGCCAACAACCTCCTAGACCCTGTGTAATCGGGCTTCAGTCCGCTCAGAGGAACAGAATGGGACGACCTAAAAAGAACAGCTGACACAGAAGGCTGCACTGTACTCATCCTCCTTGACCTCTCTGCAGCCTTCATACCATCAAACATATTATCCTACTAGACAGGCTACAAACACTAAGAATCAAAAACACAGCCCTCTCATGGATCTCCACTTTCATCTCTAATTTCTCAAAAATTATGCACCTCCACCCGTTCACCTCCAACTCATGTACAGTAAGAAAAGGGGTCCCACAAGGAGCATCCCTATCTCCCCTAATCTTCAACCTCTACCTAAAACCCCTGACCGCAATCATCCGCTCCCACAATCTTACTTGCTACAACTACACAGATGATACCCAGATCACCCTTAAAATCTCCAAATCTCCAAACTCCAACAGTCCGGACCTGTCATCATACCTCTCGGATATTGACCACTGGATGACGACCAACCACCTCAACTTCAACCCTGGGAAAATGGAAATCCGAGTATGTGGGAAAACAGCGCTCCTTCCCCAACCGATTCCGTAGCCGCAATCCCAAGGACCCGCACCGGCAACTTCCAACTTAGTGAAAAACCTTGGATGCGCATTGGAAAAAGACTTATCTCTCTCCCAACACACCACCTCTGTATATAAGACCTGTTTCTTCCATATACGGATTCTCAGGCGTATTTTCCCTTAACTCACCTATCCGCACCGCTTCTCGGCTGTCAACTCCATCATCCTCTCCCACTTAGACCACGCAAACTGCATTTACCTAGGTGCACTAGCCTTTCAACAAAGGAAACAGCAAAGAATGCAAAACGCTGCTGCACGCCTGCTCATTAACCTACCTCCCAAAGAACACATCAGCCCTACACTAAAAGTCCTCCATTGGCTCCCGATTGGTCAACGCACTACTTTTAAAGCCATCCACAACACCGGCCCGGAATTCCTTCAAGACAAAATCCAGCACTACCACCACTCAAGGAGTCTCAGATCTCGAACCGCATATCAGCATATCGTCTAGTGATCCCACTTTTTAAAAAAAAAATGGTATTAATTTATTCAAACCAAACAACATTACAAACCAAACACGCAGTGCATATATCAACAGTTCAATTGTTCATTGCTTAATTTTGGTCACTGCTCCCCTCATCCCACCCCCCCACCCCTTACAAGCCTACTTATTCCACACACTCTGTATCTGCCTCACGTGGTGGGATCTCACTTTCCGTGGATTCTGTCAGATCTTGTGTTTTTCCAAACAATCCCGCTATTAATGATTTCCATGCCATCAGGGTTCCCGCCTCCTCCTCTCCCCCTACATTGCTTGCCTCTTGCCATACCATGGTTTCTGCCTCCACCCATTTTTGCAACTCTTTCCACCACACCTCCACCCGTGGCCTGTGACATGTCTTCCATCCCATGGCAATCCTTCTTTTTGCGAGCACATGTGCTAGATCTTTCAATTTACTAACATGCTTAAGTTTCTGCGATCTGGAGAACCCTCCCAGCAAGCAGGCCCAGGCTGTCTCTATGATGATCGTGACCCCCTTTTCCGCTAGTTTCTGTGCTACTTCACCCCAGAAACGCTCAATTACTGGGCATGACCAAAACATGTGTACCATGTCAGCCTTTTCTTCGTCACATTTGGGGCATGCCTGTCGTCCAGCATTTTCAAACCTAGATATCCTCAGAGGTGTCATATATGCCCTGTGAGTAATATACAGTTGTATCTGTTTTAGTCTCGCATTCCTTGACACCTTCTTGTGGTATGCCAGGGCACGTTCCCACATCCCATCCTCTATCGGGGCTCCTACTTCCGCTTCCCAGTCTAGTCTCAATTGTGTTAATTCCTTCTCGACCTTAGACAGCATCATCTTGTACAGTCTAGAGATCTCATGCCCCCTTCCGTTATATCATATATCGTATCTATGATAGCATCTGGTTCATCTTTTAGGACTGTTTTGGGCCATGTTTTCCTAATTCTCTGCACCATTCTGTGATATGTGATATACTGGCCTTTGTGTGTAACCCCGTTTCCTCCTCCAGCACTTCAAAGACTATAATAGCCCACTCTCGCCAGATATCTCCTATCGTTACCAACCCCACCGATTCCCAATGGTTCCTAATTATCATCCTTAGCTGCTTATCTCCCCCTGCCAGTGCAGCTAGCGGTACCTGCGGGGGGCATGGGAATGGGTTCTCCATCATCCGGCATGCCCGGCGCCACATCTTCCACCCAAGCATCATCATCCTAGGGCGATCTTTCATTTCTGTCTTGGGCAGCCAGATCATCTCTCTTAAATAAAATGGGGCACAATCATGTCCAACCAACCTGGAGTCGGGGGTCACTTCATCTGAGAGCTATTTGGCAATATGTTGCAGCTGGCTCGCTACATAATAAACCTCACCCAGTGATCCCACTTCACAACTCCTCCAGGCTGGGCGGATCCTCGTTCTCTGTCCAAGCACCAATCAACTGGAACTCCCTACCCCAACACATTCGCAATATTGAAAATCACCTGAAATTTAGAAAGGCCCTCAAAATCTGGCTTTTCCCTGCATCCTCTTGACACCACCTCCCCTCTATAAACTATATCGCTGGACCCAAACACAACAACACTCCAATCCACCTGTTGCAGCACGGATGCCATCAGCGTTCGCAGCAGCTCACCGTGACAAATTATCGCCCTCCACAACAACACCTCTACCCATCAATACCACCGGGATGCCAGTAGCGTTCGCTAAGCACACTGCAATAAACCTTGCTCCTCCCAGGAAAAACAACACTTCGAAGGGATTGTGTCCTCTGACGTATTCCTTATCTTTGATAATACGTTTCCAGCTTGCTGGCCTCGGAAATTTTTTCTGTAGAGGGTGCTGCGCGTCGACGTCCGCCGAGTCGATGTCCCAAGACGGCCACCGTATCGGCGCCGACGTCACCATGCCCATAAATAGCCACGTGCTGCGTCTGTTGCTCAGTTCCGTTTTTCTGCGCTTCGTGGGGCCTCGGAACGTCGTTGCTCAGTTCAGTCGGGATAACCCTCTATATCTACTCGAATAAATACCAACTCGTTCTCGATGGCATCTTCATCGGAACCGACGATGCTGCGATCCGGCTTCAAGAAATGTCGAGACTGCAGTAAAAAAATGTCGATAACAGATCCACACAGGATCTGCTTGTGGTGCTTGGGAGCCGAGCACCATTGTTCGGAGTATGAGGACTGCATGTCCATGACGGTGAAAGCCTTGAAGGAGCGCAAGGGGAAGCTCGAGAGAGGTAAGTCAGTCAAAACCTCCTCAAAGGTTTCTTCGGCTGAGTCGAGGCATTCGTCTCCTCGCCGTAGAAAACATTCCCATTCTAGATCTCAAAGTAGCTCCCACCATTCGTCGAGATCAAGACACTCAAAGAAGAGACGTCGAAGATCCCCTTCCTCGTCATCTTCTGTTTCCCCAGAAAGGGTCTCCTGTCCCACAAAACACAGCTCTCAGGCTGAGTGGGAGGAATTCAGAAAGAAAATGTTAAGCGTCTTCGAGAAAGCGGCCTCGACCCCCTCGAAGACAGGTGAGGGTGATACCCCGGGTGAAAAACCCAACAAATCAAAACGCTGCGAGTCGCAGCACCCGGCGAAACATTCCACCCGAGAGCGCCATGAGCCATCGGGTAAGAAGGCACCACCTTCGACGACGTCGTCGAAGATTCCTTCGACGCATGGATCGGCGCCATCAACGCCGTTGTCGAAGGGTTCTTCGACGCATCGGTCGATCGACTCGACGCCATCGTCGACGCCGACATCGACGCCGATGAAAGAAAAGACCAAGGCCAACGGTGATTCCAAGGGCCTCCGGCATGACGCCGAGACCATCGTCGACATCCTTGAGTAGGATCCCGATCCTCTCGAGTTCTTCGAGACCTCTTCCAGTTTTCTCAACGCCGTTCTCTGCGCCTTCGAAGCCTGTCACATCGGCGTCGACGACATCGACGGGTTCTCGCCCAATAATGACGAGTTTGGCTCCTTCTGCCTTATAGATGGGTTTTACACCATTTCAGAGTTGAGAGTACCCTGGACTATCTTCAATTTATGAAGAGGGAGAAGATTCTGATCAGGAAACCTTTGGGTTGCAGAGGACCACACTGCCTGTTTCAGAGGATTTCACCTCTGAGGAAAGAAGGTTGAATGACCTACAGGAGTCACTACATGAGGCAAGTGGGCTGGACACTTCCCCAGAAGTGGAATTTGTTAAGCCAGACCCAGGGGAACATGCCGAAACACCCTATAGAACCCTTATGGCAAGAATTATTGAATTTATGGGTTGGTCTGCGCCTTTGCCTGTTTTTCAACAGGATGACCTGACAGACATATTAGACAAAGGTCCACAGGAGGATCCTGTGGTCCCCTTCCATGCAGCTTTACAAAGGAAAATTACATCTAATTGGGAAACTCCTGAAGTTATCCCTGCGGTCAATAAAAGATTGTCAGCCAAGTATAGGGTAGCGGCTGCTGACCCTGAATACTTATCAAAACATCCGACTCCAGAGAGCCTGGTGGTCCAAGCGGCAACTTCATCTAGCAGTAGGACCGCTTACCCTACTGTCCTGCAGGATATAGATGACAAGAGGTACGATTCTATGGCGAAGAAAGTCTTCTCTGCTTGTAGTATGGCGTTGAAGTCCATCAACGCCACCTGTACGCTCGCCAGGTTCAGTCATACACTGTGGGAGTGTGCTTCATCAGTGGCTGACTGCATACCCGAAGGAGAAGAAAAGGAAGCCTTCCTTACCATTATTAAAGATGGCAAAGATGCCATGTGCGAGTCACTTCAAACTGGCATTGATTCCGCTGAAAGTATCAGCAGGGCCATGGCGGCAAGTACAACAATCCGCAGGCATGCGTGGTTGCGAAAGTCTGGCTTTGCTCCAGATGTACAGGCAAGACTTTTGAATATGCCCTTTGACTGCTCTTCATTATTTGGAAAGAAGGCTGATGACAGTCTGGAAAAGTTGCAAACATCTAAAGCAGCAGCAAAATCTTTAGGAGCTGCAATCCGCCAAACTCCTTTTCGCCCCTCAAAGACCTCTGGAAGAGGAATGTCCTTTCGCTATTACTCCGCATTCGGGAAAGGCAGAGGACAGCCGGCTCAAAGAGGCCAAAGGAGATCCACCCGAGGTGGACGGATCAAAAGTACTAAGGCCGCAGCAGGTGCCTCTTTACCCTCAGCATCTGCATCAGCCGCCCCCAAACCGCTCTGAGGTCTTTCCACACAAGACACCTGTAGGGGGCAGGTTAACTCACCATCTGACGGAATGGCAGGCTATAACGTCAGATGCTTGGGCATTGGAGACAGTTGCCCAGGGTTACTGCCTACCCTTTCTACACGTCCCTCAGAGACATCCACCGGGGCACAGCTCTCTAAAAGTTCCAGCTCTGCTCCTCTTGCAGGAAATTATAGACCTGCTACAGAAAGGTGCCATAGAACCGGTACCTGTAGCGGACAGGAACAAGGGCTGGTACTCCCCCTACTTTCTCATACCAAAGAAGGACGGAGGACTGAGACCCATCCTGGACTTACGAGAATTGAACAAGTTCCTCCGGAAGAACAAGTTCAAGATGGTAACTCTCTCTCAGATCCTTCAGGCCCCCCAGCTCCAGGACTGGCTGGTATCCCTGGACCTTCAGGATGCTTATTTCCATGTGCCTATCCATCTCAAACACAGGAAATAACGGCGTTTCGCAATTGGCGACTCTCATTATCAATTTCGAGTTCTGCCATTTGGGCTGACCTCCGCCCCGAGGGTCTTCACCAAGCTAATGTCGGTAGTGGCTGCGAGTCTAAGGAGGGAAGGGATCCACGTCTATCCCTACCTGGACGATTGGCTGATCAGGGCTGTATCTTCGGAACAAGCTCAGATCCAGCTAGATTATGTCTGCCACTTCCTTCACAAACTGGGCTTCTCCCTCAATTTAAAGAAGTCACAGATGATACCATCACAGAGACTCCAATTCATCGGAGCGGTCCTGGACACTTCCCTGGGAAAAGCCTCGCCACCAGAGGTGAGGGCTCAAGATATTCTGCAGATGGTCAACAAGTTTCAAAATGCCCAACGTCTCCCAGCCTTCGACTTTTGAGGTTGCTAGGCCTCATGGCATCCTGCATCTTCCTTGTGCCAGAGGCTCGCCTGAGAATGAGATCCCTTCAGTGGGCACTGAGAACTCAGTGGTCTCAATTCTCAGGGAGAATGACAGATCTCCTCTGGATTCCAGACAAAGTAGCCCGCAACCTTCAATGGTGGGCCTATCCAGAGAACATCTTGAAAGGAGAACTGTTTTGGCAACCATGGCCAGAGATAACAGTAGTCACAGACGCCTCACTCACGGGGTGGGGAGCCCATGCCAACGATTTGACCATCAGCGGTCGTTGGTCTCCATCGGAGTCCAGACTACACATCAACCTATTGGAGCTGAGAGCGATCAGACTAGCGCTGAAAGCTTTCCTGCCATCAGTACAGGGGAGAAATATCCTGATAATGACGGACAACACGGTGGCCATGCACTACCTCAACAAAAGAGGAGGCGTAGGATCACTGCCACTGTGCAGAGAGGCAATGCAGCTCTGGTTTTGGGCAATTCGGGAAGGAATCTCTCTATCGGCAGTCCACCTAGCCGGAGAGAAGAACTTGACAGCGGACGCTCTGAGCAGGCAGAGCACAGTCTCCCATGAGTGGGAGCTAGCTCAGGAAGTCCTTCAAGAGATCTTTGCCCTTTGGGGAACCCCTCAGGTGGATCTGTTCGCCACAAGCGCCAACAGGAAGTGCGATCTGTTCTGTTCAAGGGAATTTCCCCCGAGAGGAGCTCTAGGAGACGCGTTCGTAGTGGACTGGGAGTTTCCACTCCTTTACGCGTTCCCACCAGTCCCTGTTATTCATCAAATGATCAGGAGGTTGAGAAGATTCCGGAAAACCATGATCCTAATTGCCCCGGACTGGGCCAGGAGAACGTGGTACCCGGACCTTCTAGATATGTCCATCTGCCCTCCAATCCGTCTTCCACTCAAAGAGAATCTTCTCTCGCAGAAGGGAGGTCAGGTTCTCCATCCAGACACCAGAACTCTCAACCTTCACGCTTGGCTTCTGAAAGGGTGAGGTACAAGGATTGGGATCTCCCTGATGACGCCATCGAGGTGTTGCTTTCGGCCAGAAGGCCAGCAACAAAGTCTTTATACCGCTGCCGTTGGAACAAATTTTGCAGCTGATGTAGGGAAGAGAATATCGACCCTTTTTCATGTGGTACACCAACAGTGTTATCGTTTCTACTCTACTTGGCAAACTCAGGCCTTCAAGTTGGCACTGTAAAAGGCTATCTCGCAGCGCTTTCTATCTTCAAGCGCACTGCGGAGGAACCATCGTATTTCAAACTACCTCTAGTGATACAATTTCTCAAGGGATTAACTAATGTTTATCCTCCAAAACCATTCCAGGTTCCCTTATGGGACCTAAATTTAGTCTTAAACTTCCTAATGGGCACTCCATTCAAACCACTTCACTCTTGTTTGCTGAGATTTCTCACTCTTAAAACGTTCCTATTGGTAGCACTAACATCTGCTAGGAGGGTGAGCGAGCTACAAGCTCTCTCCTGTAAACCCCCACATACAATTTTCCACAAGGACAAAGTTGTCCTACAGGTGAAGCCTAATTTCCTCCCAAAGGTGGCTTCTGAATTTCATATTACTCAGAAAATTACCTTACCTTCGTTCTACCCTCCTCCCCATCCGGGGAAAAGGAAGAAAGGCTACATAGGCTGGACCCAAGGCGAGCTCTCAGCTTTTACATCAGCAGAATGTCTAGGATCAGGCAAGCAGACCAACTGTTTGTAGGATACTAAGGTCACAAGTTGGGACTACCCATAACAAAACAAACCATTTCCAGGTGGATTATTTTGGCCATTCTGGAATGTTACAAACTGGCAGGGAAAGAGCCACCCCAAAATCTCAGGGCTCATTCAACCAGGGGTATTGCAGCCTCTTCGGCTCTCCAAAGAGGGGTACCAGTCCGAGACATATGTGCGGCTGCCACATGGTTGTCCGCACATACATTCACAAACTTTTACAACCTGGATTCCTCCACTAGTCAAGAGACCAGATTTGGCAAGCCGTATTACATTCGGTCCATCCCTAAAGGGATACATAACATTCTTACTCCCACCTCCAATTACATGCCACTGCTATGGGAGTCTATCAAAGATAAGGAATACGTCGGAGGACACAATCCCTTCGAAGAACAAGTTACTTCTTACCTTGTAACGTTCTTTCGACGGGATGTTCCTCCGATGTTTCTCCATCCAAGTTTTAAACACTGATAGTTTATGTGAGCGAATCCTATAACTTCGGGCTTTTCAGCCTTTTCCTTTTCATGCTCAGCATTTATCAGCTTTGTTCATAGTAGTGCCATCAGGTGGCATCATAGATATGGAAGATTTTAATATTTAGGTTTTTTGTAACGTGCACGGTGCTGAAAACCTCTGGGCGTGAAAGAAGGGGGAGGGGTGGAGAAAGGTTGGTGAACAGAGTTGGATGAAGGTAGGCATTCCAGATATCCTGCTGTATTGAAGCATTCATTCGGTAGAGACCTGATTAGAACCGATCAGACACAGTGCTCAAGGTTTGGAAGTTTATTGAACAGTAAGGGTTTCAATGCTTGTCTGTATTTCAAGTGACAATGTTCCGATCTGAGTTCCTGAGGAATGTTGTGCAGTAGTCCATGTCCCCTGATAGCAAGCATTTCTTTTCCTGCCCTGTTGCCTCTGTAGGACTTACATTCCGTGTATGGTTGATACCCAGAGTATTGAATTCATCCTTTTATTGACTGGGAGCTAATGTAGGGTTTGAAGGGCTTCAGTTGACTGGTCAAATCTCCCTAAAGCCTAGATTAGACGTGCAGCTCTGTTTTAAGTAGACTGCTTACCATCACAGCTTCCGTCCAATCCAAAACAGGTGAACATTTTGCTCAGATAAATATCCTGGGCTTTGTTTGTAGTGTACCTATATTGGATGAGTAGTTCCTTGAGATGGTGACTGAGAAATGTATGTGTAAACATATATTTCCTTTTCAAATCACATTTTAAGGATTGGGGTTTGGTGTGTGTTTAGGGAGTAGCCTTGAAGTGTGCGGTTGTTCCTTTGCTGACCATTAAATTGAAATGGTTAAATTTTTTAACACACTTATTTGGGGCAGAGACAAAGCCTTTGTTCTTTCACCGTAGAACCTATATCAGCAATACTTGTCAGTATTATAAAATAATGCAACGATCTACTACGAGTTGTAGATATTTTTTATTTTATTTGTTTAAATGTAAGGTGTTGGAATTGTATGTCTTTCTATGTGAATTGGACAAAAAGACACAACCCTTAGCATTTACGGGACTAGAGCGATATGTTTATGTGATGTGTTAGAACCATTTTGTCATGTTTAAAATCTGCAACCCCTCAGTAAATATGATATCCTCATTTTACAGTGAGACAAACCTGAAGGTGCGCCAGGCTTTACAAGTAACTGATGAGCTTGGGACTGATATCACAAGACTTGCGCAGTTTGACGGTGAGTGGTGGTAGTATTGGATCTATGAAATATAGGTTTTAGCGTTCTTCTGACGACCACAAATAAACATAAGCCAATGCTAAACTTTTTATTGATGTAACATCATCTCCCTCCTCTCCCCCGAACACTGTATCAATATTCCCTAGATTATTCTTGGTGTAAAGGCAGAGGGAATTAAAAGAGCTAACTGCCATCACCCACTATGTGATCGTGGCTACATGGGGATGGTGCATGAGGATATTCTGGCCTACTTCACCATTCCCCAGTCTGTTGACAGGGACTCATCACCTTGAGCGGAAACATGGCACAGTGTCTTTATGAGGAGCTCCGATCCAGGATAATTCATCTGAGTCTCAAGCACACTGGAGGGGCAGACATTCCCAAAAGGTGTTACTTACAGCAGGCGCTGGACCCTCATCTCCCATGAGTCATTTTGACATGCTGGTCCAAAACTCTGACAGTTCTGGGACAGCCATGGAGGATGTGTATGCCAAGTCCTGCGCACTAAGATTGAACTGCATGTGCTGCTTCCTACAAGCAGACAGCATGGGCAGGCAGCCACACATCAGGAGATTCTCTTGTACTGTCCAAATGGTTCACCTACGCAGCTGAGTAATGCCCCCTGTAGGACAGTGTGAATGGAGTTCCGCTACAGCAGCCCCGCTCCCACATTCATGAACTGGGATTCCAAGATGGCAGCCAGCCTTCATCAAGACATGGTCCACTTTGCAAAACAGGCAGTGGTCAAGGAAGTGTCAGCGAAATCACAGTATATTGCCACCTAAAAAATTCAGTTCTAAGCCTGGAAATGAGAGACACCTGAATGCAGCTTAACAAAGGTGATCCCCAGAGCTGGTGCCAGCCTGCTTTATTAACCATGAACTTGCTGATAGTGTGGTTGTTTGCAGGCAAAATAATACCTTTGGTGTGAGTTTAATGGAGGAGATTGGGGTGGAGCAGGAAGAAGGCTGGAGACAGGTGGCAATAAAACTGGAGAGGAGGAGTGACATGGTGAGGACGAATATCAGAAGGAGAGTAGTGGCTTGAGTGAAAGCTAAGGGGGCAAAGAGTGGTAGAGAGGAGGTTAGAGATGACACCAAGAAAGAAGAGAAGGGGTTAAGTAGGAGGAGGTTATGGAAGACAACAAACGAGGAGAGGAGTAGTTTTGAGGAAACATCAGGAGAGGAAAGGAGTTTATTCAAGGGAAGGTTAAAGATTACATCTGGAGAGGGGAGGAGGAGAATACTACATAGGCAGTTAGGAGAAACATCTGGTGGAAGTAATTGGTGAGTGCAGATGAGGTCATTGGAGTAGAAGCTAGGAAAATAGCTGAATTTGCACTATTTTTCTAGACTAAGGCCCATGGGTCCGGATTTACAAAGCCTTTTTAAATGGGACTGCCACATTGTAAAACGCTGTTGTATATCAGGCCTCTGATATTAAATCTACTCATCTATTACTCTGACCTCCTGTAAAGCAAGCTGTAATGGGATTGCTATGCTCACTGTAATGTTTCTCATGTACAGAGTTTCTGTTCTAAGCACTTGCCTTTCTCTAAATAAAATGCAAAAGAAAATGTATGGCATTTGTGTTTCTCGAGAGGTTCAAAATAAAAAATATATATTTCTTTTGGTTTTTAGATTGAAAATATCTTTTATTTGAAAAGTAAGGCTACCACTACATTTGCCATAAAAAGTGCCATGCAGTTCTCCTCTGAAGCTCTGTAATCAAAAAGTCCACTACTTGCAAAACAAGAAACTCATAATTGGTATAGTTAAGCTGCAGAACGTTTAAATATTTTGTGATGAGAACTGAAAATCTCCTAAGTTACTTGTTATGATTCGTATCAATAGCTTAACAATGCGTGCGGTTGTGTACATTTTAAACATGATTCTCTCCATGTGACTTCAACATCCATTTACAAGATAAAGGAATGCATGAGTTTTGTGATAGCTTTTATGCAGAACTCCATAAAATTATGCTTTTAAGATAGGGAAGAACCTGGTATGTGCAAGGATTCCCACAGCCTCCTGTCAGTGTGAAGTCTGGCTACGGTATAAATTAGCACTACGGCACAATTCCCGACATATCATGCTGAGGCCACTGTGATGAATCCTGTGTAGTCATCACTGAACCCTGACCAGATATCTCCTCCCATCTAGCCAGGGGACGGCAGCTGCTTCCTGATCATGACGGTGGGGGTTGTATTCTGAAGGAGGATCACATGGGAGGAGACAGACGTCGGGGGAAGGTGATGGCCCCATTAGGAGAGATGAGGTATTCTTCACCTCATGTATGCATAACACACACACACACCACATCTCCTGTCGCTTATGATTTTGTGCTAACCAAAAAATTCACCTTAGACTCCTTTAAACCTATGGATTCCAACTCCCATAAAGCCTCAAGTACTGAGACGAGGAAGGGAAGAAGGAGTTACAATCTGTTGTAAAACCCCAAACCCCCTTACTGCAAACGATTCTAGGCATAATATCATTCACACCTCATACATGCATAACACACACACACACACACCACACACACACCATATCTCCTGTCGCTTATGATTTTGTGGTAACCAAAAATCCTTTAAAAAAATCACCTTAGACGTTCTCAGGTACTGAGAGGAGGAAAGGAAGAAGGAGTTAATGTGGATCAAAAGAAACACTAAGCTGAACATGCAGCCTAGTTGTTGTAATGAGACTCAACTGTGTTGGATATTTAAAAATTGTGTCCGCCTTTGCAAGAGAGAGAAAGAGAGAAGCCACCGCAGGAGAAAGAAGCAGAACCACGGGAGAAGTCAGAGTCATGGGAACAGACTGTGCTGGCCAGAGCAGGCATTACTTACTGGAGTGGCGCAAGGCCTCAGAAGACGCTGCAGGCACAGTCAGAGTACCACTTGGGAACTGGCAGCAACTGCCAAGCTACTGGCAGCACGGTCAAGCTCAGAAGCAGCAGGCTTACTGACAGACAAATGCAGAGCCTGCGGAAGAGCTGAGAGAAGGTCTGCAGAGCAGAGAACGCCATCCCAAGGTGAAAGCTTCACCACAGCAACGTGCCACGGATCGGAGGCATTGCCAGAAGACACTGGTGAGTCTGTCCAGAGATGTTGGGGACCCCGTGGAATACCGACAGGCATGTGAGCCAGTAAAAACGTATTCGAATGGATTGTGGTCCTCCCACATATTCCTTCTCTTTGATATATATCCATCTGCTTGCTGCTGCCTCGGAATATTTCTTTTCAATAGAGGGCGCTGTGCGTCGAAACGTGGTCGAGTCGATTTCCCTCGGAGGCTTCCGTCTCGACGACAACATCATCACAGGTATAAGTAGCACATGCAGCGCCCATTGGCCTCAGTTCTGTTTTTCCGCGCTTCACAGCTTCAGAAACGCAACGACTCAGTTTATAGTCAGAATTCTTCGATACTCTTCGAAAAATCTTCGAGTGTTCGACCCGGTATGGCATCTTCATCGGCGTTATCTACTCCTCGGTCCAGTTTTTAAAAGCGATGGGACTGTGGAGCTAAAATGTCTGTCACAGAACCGCACAAAATCTGTCTGTGGTGTTTAGGATCTAACCACACGTCCTCAGAGTGCGAGGACTGCTTTTTGATGACGGCCAAGGCCCTGAGGGAACATAGAGGGAAGTTGGAGAAAGGTAAACCTCTAAAATCCCCCTCAAACCCATCTAAACGTAAATCGTCAGATGAGTCGAGACCGACGTCTCCTTGTCACAAAAGATCTAAACGCTCTCGCTCTAGAAGTGGCTCCCAACATTCCTCGTCCTTGAGGCATGGGAGAAAGAGGCGTTACAGGTCGCCGTCCACTTCATCATCCAGTTCACCCAAGCAAATTACTTGCCCCTCTAAGTCTAGTACCCCAGCCCAGTGGGAGGAATTTAGACTCCGTAGGATGAAGGTGTTGAGAATGTGTGCTTGCCCCACTCAAAAAACACCTAGAGGCGATGCTTCAGTCAAAGGATATAAGAAACATAAGAGCTGTGTGTCTTCGGACCCGGCTGTGGAACCTCCTCGAGAGCGATCTATTCCCTTAAGTAGAGAGAAAGCCTTCTCCATCCATGTAGCTATCAAAGCATCCCACACCAGAAAGTCTGGTAGTGCAGGTGGCCACTTCTTCAGGAAAACAGAATGCCTATCCCACGATCCCACAGGACAGGGATGATAAACACTACAATGCTTTGGTCAAGAAGGTTTTCTCGGTCTGCAGTATGGCATTAAAATCTGCCAATTCCACGTGCACCCTAGCACGATTTATCCACACCATTTGGGAATGCATTTCGAATGGATTGTGTCCTCCCACGTATTCCTCATCTTATGATATTGGTATCCTGCCAGCTTCGCTGCTTCGGAATTTATTTTTTATTTGTTTTCTCAGCAGAGGGTGCTGTGCACGAGGTCGTGGCGTCGATGTCCCTCAACGGGCTGCGTACCGTGTCGACGTCACCATCAGTATAAATAGCTCGTGCCGCGCCCGCTGGCTTCAGTTCCGTTTTTCCCATTGCTTCGCTCTCGAGAACAGAGCGCTTCGAAATTTTCTTCAGAAAATGTCGTCTATTCCACCATGTCTACTCCCAAGACGGTGTTAAAAAAATGTATCGCCTGCGGATCGACGATGTCGATTACAGATCCTTACCACGTTTGTCTTTGCTGCCTCGGTTCAGACCATCGAACCGGCGACTGTGGCTCCTGTCAGTCGATGATGGAGAAGGCCCTTCGTGAGAGGAAAGGTAAACTGGGGGTGGGGCGGGAAGCTTCCAAGGCCTCCTCAAGGGCCTCGTCACAAAGACATAGGAAATCGAGCGATTCGAAAGAATCGGATCGTCGTAAACACTCTAAGAGATCTCGATCACGCAGTAGATCGAGACGCTCTTCATCTTCCTCTTCAAAAAAGGTTAAGAGGAGACATAGATCTTCCGCTTCTTCCTCAGATACATCTACCGAATTGGTACCAGACCCGACAAAGTCGGATTCCCCAAGAAAATTGGATGAATTTAGAAGGAAGATGATGAAGGTCTTTGAGAATGCGTCCTCATCCCCCTCAAATAAGCCTCAAAAGAGCCAGACACTGATCGCTCCGTCGGACGACACAGGGAAGTCAGGAACTACTGTGGAAAAATCCAGTAGTAAGGGTGAAACTCGAAAGACTCGAGTCGACATCAAATCGTCGAAGATTCCTCGAGAATCGAGTGTTTCCCCGACACCATCTAAAAAACATAAGTCATTGAAACCCTCGACGGCTTCGTCGACGCCATCGGCGCAGACGGCTTCGACATCGAAGCCAAAAGTGTTTTTGACGCCTTTGTCGAAGACGTCATCGGTGTCTTTGAAGACTCCTTCGATACCATCGAAGGTTCCTTCAATTCCTTCGACCCAAACTCATGTACAGGAAAGGAGATTTACCCCTTTATGTAAGTCAGACTTCTTTAAGTCTATGTCTTCTGTAGGTCACTACCACTGTGCAGAGAGGCAATGCAGCTCTGGTTCTGGGCAATACGAGAAGGAATCTCTCTATCGGCAGTTCATCTAGCCGGAGAGCAGAACACGGCGGCAGACGCTCTCAACAGGCAGAGCACAGTCTCCCACGAATGGGAGCTAGCTCAGGACGTCCTTCTGGAGAACTTCGCCGTTTGGGGAACCCCTCAAGTGGATCTGTTTGTGACCACGGTAAACCGGAAGTGCGAACAGTACTGCTCAAGGGAATTTCCTCCAAGAGGAGCTCTAGGAGATGCGGACTGGAACTTTCCACTTCTGTACGCGTTTCCTCCAGTCCCCGTGATTCCTAAAGTAATCAGGGGGTTGAGAAACTTCAGGAAAACCATGATCCTAATTGCCCCGGATTGGGCCAGGAGGACGTGGTACCCGGACCTTCTGGACATGTTCATCTGCCCTCCAATACGTCTTCCGCAAAGAGAGGATCTTCTCTCGCAAGAGGAAGGTCGAGTTCTCCATCCAGAGGTCAAGACACTCATCCTTCACCTATGGTTTCTGAGAGGTTCAGATACAGGGATTGGGATCTTCCGGATGATGTAATGGAGATTTTGCTTTCGGCCAGAAGGCCAGCAACAAAATCTTTGTACCAGTGTTGTTGGAACAAGTTCAGTAACTGGTGCAAGGATAAGGATGTGGACCCTTTTCAATGTGGCACCCCAATGGTGCTCTCTTTCCTATTGCATCTAGCCAATCTGGGGCTCCAGATCGGAACAATTAAAGGATACCTAGCTGCGCTGTCCATTTTCTTTTTTATTTTTTTATTTGAGTTTTATTGATTTTGAAACCTACGGACAATGAATACAGGTAGGTGCATGTTATATTCACATTGTTAAATCAGTATATCATTGTTGTTAAACAAAAACTGTACAGTTGGCGGATTTGTCTTTCCTTCCCATTTGGGTTGAATTGTTTTGATCCCTTCCCACCCTCCCTTCCCAAGACGGCATGTCGTGTTCTTCCATTTCGTTGACAGGAACTTAGTCTATGATTATCTCGAGATGGGACATTTATCTCGGTTGGTTTACATATGATCAGGTCTTGCAACAGGCTTCTTCGCTTGTGGCATGTCAGATGTTGTCCGATTCTTGTACTGAAGTGTACTTTACGGGGATTCAGGGTATATTGAGTTGTTTTCCCTCTGGTTTGCTATATGTAGATTGAGGGCCGCCGTGATTTTCTCCATTGTGTAAATATTTGTTGGAAATATGAATCCATTCTTTTTTAACTGGGAGGTGTGGAGATTTTCATTTGATAACTAGGCCGGCTCTCGCAGCTAATAACAGTGGGGATGCCAGGCCCTTTATCCCGATTAGTTTGTCCTCTTCCACTTCTAAGCCAAATAAGATCAGGAGGGTGGATGGGTCTCTTTCAATGCCGTCTATTTGTTTAATCCATCCAAGGACTTTGTTCCAGTATATGCAGACTTTTCGGCAGTCCCACCACATGTGCCAGTAGTTAGCATCCATTCCACATTGTCTCCAGCATTTTGGCCTGTTGGTCTGGTATATTTCCGATATTCTGTGGGGGTCGTACTGCCATCTGTGAAGTAATTTGATTGCATGTAGTTTGTATTGTGCGGCGATTGATATTCGGGATGGTGTTTTGCAAATTGTGTCCCGTGCCTTGTGGTCAAATTCTCGGTTGAAATCCTTTTCCCATTTTTCTTTAAGGCGGAGGTTCAAGACCTGGTCTTTACAGATCTGGCCGCTGTACATGCGTGCTATCAGGCCTTCATTCGTGGAGGTCGTGTCGAGGATTTTCTCGAAAGGGGTGAGTTCTCTTCGTATCTTGGTTTTCCATTCTTGCTTGGATAGGGCGCCCTTCAAACGTAAGTAGAGGAAAATTGGGATTGGATGCAGTTGGAGGGCTTCCTCCAAGTCTGTGATTGGTATGAATTTGTCTTCTCTCCACAGCAGGCCGACCCTTTAGAGTCCTGCATCGAACCAGGTTTGGTATCTAGGGTGTTCTGGGATTTCTTCTCTGATCCCTGGGGCCCAAAGTTGGCTCAAAGGGGATGGCCATGTGGTCACTCCCGTTATCCCTTTTCCTTCCTTCCATATGTTCCATATTGTCCCTAATATTGGATGGTTGCGTAGACTTCTTGTGAGTTGTGGTCTGGGGACCCATAGCCATTCTGCGAGTGTCACAGGGGTCAGGTTGTCATTGTCCAACTGGACCCATTGCAGGTCCTTCCTGTCTCTTAGATGTGGGATGAGGATTCTTAATTGGGCTGCTTGGTAGTATCGCTCGATGTCGGGGAGGCCTACTCCCCCTTGATCTTTGGGTAAGATGAGAGTTTCATAGGGTATTCTGGGTTTCTTCCCCTCCCATAGAAATCCATTTATTGCCTTTCTCACTTGTTTAAAGAAGTCTTCTGGGACTGTCACAGCGAGTACCTGGAAGGGGTATAGGAAACGTGGGAGACTAACCATCTTGATGGCGTTCAGGCGTCCCATCCAGGAAATTGTGAGGGGTCGCCATTTTGCGAGGTCTGCGTAGAAGGTGGTGAGAAGTTGGGGGAAGTTGGCTTTGTTTATATCAGCGAGATCTCTCGTCAGGTTGACACCTAGATATCGTAGTGTCGGGCTTCCGATGGTAAGGCCCAGTTGTTCAAATTCTGCTCTTTTGTTCGTAGTGGGTTCATATAATGGGAAGAGGGTGGATTTGGTTTTATTAATTTTGAAGCCTGACAATGCGCCATAATCATCGATGACGTGGATCGCTTGGGGCATTGATGTCGTCGGGTTCTGCACATGGAGCAAAATGTCGTCTGCGTACAGGGCCAACTTATATTCTCTTCCGTTCACATGTAAACCTTCGAGGCATCGTTCGTTCCGAGCTTTGTGCCAGTGGTTCCAGTGATAGCGCAAATAGAATTGCCGAGAGGGGGCATCCCTGTCTCGTTCCTCTGCTCAGGGAGAACCAGCGTGAGTACTGGGAGTTTACTGTAACGGACGCTCGTGGCGAGGTGTAGACAGCCTTGATTCCTCGTCGAAGAGCGGGGCCTAGACCTATTTTCTTTAGGTTTCTTTTGCTTCCAGGAAGTGCCATTCGACTCTATCGAACGCCTTCTCCGCATCGATTGAGAATTGTGCACGTGTTTTTGCCAATTTCTTGGCTTTGTGTATAAGGTGGAGGGTCTTACGAGTGGAGTCTGCTCCCTGTCTGCCAAGGATGAATCCCACCTGGTCCTTGTGGATTATGGCAGGCATATGCATCTCCAACCGTACGGTGAGGACCCTTGTGTAGATTTTGGCGTCTGTGTTTAGGAGGGAAATAGGGTGGTAGGATGCGCATAACTTGGGATCTTTTTCTTCTTTGGGGATGACTGTAATTAGTGCCTCAGGGAAAGATTTGGGTGCAGAGCCTGATTGAAGGATGTGATTAAAGAGCTTGATCATGAATGGGAGGAGGGCATCGATGAAAGTTTTGTAGAACCCTGCCGTGTATCCGTCATTTCCGGGGGCTTTTCCCATTGGGAGCCTTTTGATCGCCTCTTCTATCTCCTCACCTGTGATGGGGGCATCGATGGCTTGTGCTATGTGCTGGGGTAGGCTTGGAATAGTTATCTTGCTCATGTATTCTGCTGTTGCTTGCTCGTCTGGTTTGGTGTCTGAGGTGTACAGTTTCTCGTAGAAGCTGGCGAAGGCTTCAGGAATATCGGGGGTGTGGCCTCCGTGGAGGTCGGCCTCACTTTCTATAGTTGACACCCATCTTTCTTTGCGTAGTCCACAGATTATGGCGGCGAGCAGAGCGTCTGCCTTATCCCCTTTTTCGTATTGTTTTTGTTTCAGTATTGAAGTTTGTGCACGATTTGGTCAGTTTCCAATTACCGAAATTCCTCTATCTTGCTGTTAGCCTCCTCTATTTTTGGGTTTCTATCAGAGCCGGCAGATTGGGCGCTAAGGTCTAGTTGAGTTATTTCGTTTCTGAGCTTGTTTTCTATGAGCTGGCGCTCCCTTTTCTTTGCTGCTCCTTCTTTGATGAGTATGCCTCTCTACGTGGCTTTCCCTGCGTCCCATACTGTGTTTAACAAGATTTTGCCTGTGTTATTCTGCTTGAAGTACTGGTTGATGTCCTTCATGAGCTGTTCTCAGAATATCGGGTCCCTCCAGAGTGTCTCGTTGCAGCACCATTTCGAGCTTCTGTGGGGGAGCGCCATTCGACTGAGGGTCTTTGAGCTTGTAGGCGTCCATCATTTCTGTTACCTTTGAGCGGCTAGACTCCGGTGGGGTAGTTGCCTGTGGGTTGCCGGCTTGTCTGTCCAGGGCTGGGTCTGTCCACATATTGAGGTCGCCTCATAGGATCACTTCGCCTTCCGCTTCAATCATGACTTTGGGGACTATATGTTGTTGGAACCTGGACTGTACAGAGTTGGGGGCGTATATGGATGCAATTGTGATGGTGGTATTCTGTATCTTGCCGACCAGTACGAGTGCTCTGCCGCTTACGTCTGCCCAAGTTTTCAGGATTTCAAATCGGAGCTCTTTACTGATTAGGTTGCCAACGCTTGCTTTCTTGAGTGGGCTTGAGCTCCAATGTTCGGTGCCTATCTTGGTATATAGGACCCTCCTTCCTCCCCTTTACTTTATCTAGTTTCCTGTAAGAAGAGTATGTCGAGCTTCAACTTTTTGAATTCTCTGGACACTACTGACCTTTTGGTGGGGGAATTGAGTCCCTTGACATTCAGGGCCTCATTACACGGATGGCGGTAAGGATTTACCGGTACCGGTAAAATACCAGTACCGGTAAATCCTTACCGCCTTACTACGAGGTCCCTTTGCGGGTTGGGGGATTTAACGCCTGCTATTTGCAGGCGTTAAAAACCAACCCACAAAGGGACCCAGGGAGCTAATTACGGTACCGCAATTTGCGGTACCGTAATTAGCGCCTTGCCCATTCCCATTATGCCCTATGGGGCAAAAATGGGAATGGGGAAGGGCAATGGTGGAAGGGGGAATTACCGCCCCGCCAACCTTGGAATGGGGCGGTAATTCCCCTTTCCGCCAAGGCGGTGCCGGTATTTTACCGGCATGAACCATGGCGCTAATAGCGCCATGGTTCTCCGCCATCCGTGTAATGAGGCCCTCAGTGTCCCAATTTTAATTGTGCCAAGCCTGTCGCTTACTGTGTCGTGGCTATCAACCATTTATATGTTTTCTTAGTTTGTCCACCAGGTCGCATCTTTTTTTGCAGGATGCCAACAAAGTAGGAGTGTTCTGGTGGTTGCTCATGGCCGTCTTGAGCTTCAGTGTTTTCCCCTGCCCTCCCCACTCCCTCCCCTTTGAGGTATACGCCGTGATACCCCTTACCCTCTGTTCCCTTTCTCCATCTTTCCCCTTAACGACAAGGGCTTGCATCTTTGCTTGGTGGCGTCCGATCTGGACTGGGTGGAAACAGTCAGTCCAATGTGGGACCAACAGTGGGGACCGTTACCGCACGGTCCTTATTGCGGATACAATAATTTTAACGTTTTGAGCCCCCTGCCCGCCCCCTGCTCTCCCCCCCACACATTAGAACTCAACAATAACTGTTATAAAAGGAAATATATTGATACATGCGGTTTTAAGGCTCGTCAGCCCTCCCTTCGGGGGGGGGGGGGACTCTTCTACAAGTCTGGCCCCGTTATGGGGATATACAGGTCGCCTGGGTCTTGACGGTAACCCTTGCTTTGTTACCCGATTTGCCATCTTTTGGATGGGGGCCGCTGGGGTGGGTTTTTCATTTGTCACTATCTGGTGTATTGTTGCCTCGCCTGTACTTTCTTGACCCCTTCACTCTTTTTCTCCTTGGTCCCTGGAGTTCCAATCGCAATCTATTCTGCTCGGGTTCTTCTCGCTCTCCTTCCTTTGGCCTGTTCCGAGAAGGTCTGCGGTGCAGTCGTGCATATCCTCTTCTGATCGTAGCTGTATCTTTCTGCTTCCATGCTCGAAGGTGAGGGAGAAGGGGTATCCCCAACTGTATCGGATGCCTTGCTCTTTGAGCCATTTCCTCAGTGGATTACAGAGATGTCTCAAGGCTAGGGTAAGCGAGGACAAGTCCTGGAATATGGTCATCTGGGCTCCTCCGAATGTGAGGGGACCACCAGATCTGGCTTTCTCTAGTATCCTGGCTCTGTCCTGGTATCGGTGGAATCTAGCGAGGACTGATCTTGGGCCGCCAAGATGTCTGCCGTGAGGATTTTGATGATGTTGTGAATTGTTTTTTTGAGGTCTTTCTCTGTTTCCCCCTCGTGTTCTGGAATTCCGCAAAACCGTATGTTGTTTCTTCTTTCTCTGTTTTCTAACTCGTCCATCTTCAGGCGAAATTCTTCCTCCCTTTTCTCGATGTTCCGTATTCTCAGATCCATTTGGGTTTCAAGGGTATCTATTGAGGCTTGGTTGTTCTCCACCCCTTCTAGCCTCTCTTCGATATTGTCCATTCTCTGTGTGATCTTGTCCATTTTGCCGCCTAGGTTGGCTCCCATGTTTTTTATTTTGTTCAGGAGTGCAGCGATGTCCCCCTTGGTGGTGGCTGCGCATATCTCCGAGGTGTCTGTCGACATTGTGTCTTTGTATTCAGAGATCAAGAGGGGTGGCGTGTATGCGTACCTGGCTAGTTTGCTCTTAGTGTTCATGAGGTCATTGTGGTAATTGTTGTGTCAGAGGAGACACACGCCGTTAGCTTTAGGATGGTTCCAGGTCGTTGGGCTGTGATGCAGCCTACTGTGTGGGTGGGAGGCTGATAAAGGGTCTCTTTGGACCGCTTTGTGCGCTGTTGAGTCTGCCCGTGCTCAGGGTATTTATGGGAGGACTTCCACTTCAGGTAAGAGCATGATGACCACTCCTTATCAGAGCAGGGCACAGTTCTTAATGCTGGGCAGTCTTGTGCAGGTGAGATCAGCAATGCGTCCGTAGGGGACCTAGTATCTTATTTGGATCTGTTGTGGAGGAGTAATAATAAATAATAATAATAATAATTTGGCATTTATATAGCGCTACGAACCCTCAGGTATCTGAGCGCTGCTTATTATTACCCACGGTGTGTGGTGCTCATTTATCGACCTCGGAAGGATGAAACGCTGAGTTTGGCGCTGCCGGGATTCGAACCTGCGTTCGCAGGCTCTGCACTGATGTCAAAGCGAGCGCTCTACTCGCTGTGCCACTTGACCGGCTCTCCTGAGTATCTTGGGTTACGCTACTGTGCAGTTTTGGTGCCATTATTGGGGTCCCGTGTGGGTGCACATGGAAGGTCTACGGTGCAATCATTCCCCTCTTCCGCGTGAGCCTCTGCTGTGTGTCGGAGGTGCTTTATCTTTTGTGAGGGTTGACTGGGGGTACTGAGGATCGTGGTGGGGTCGCTCCGTATAGGCGCTGTACCCATGAGTGACTGGGCGGACCTGGCACGATATGTGGGGGTCTGCGCCATGAGATCTAGCTTACTTCCTTTAGGGGGGCGGGCAGTACTTAGGTGTTGAGGCGTTGTGTGTCCGTTCATTGTGGCAGCCAATAAAAAGATTGTGGCGTTAATATTCAGTCTCTGTCTCAAGGTTGCCGCAGCCTCACCTCCCTCTGGGGCCCCTCAACAGGTGGCAGTTATGGTGGCACAAGCAGTGGAGCGCCGGAAACCAGGGCCAGTGACCCTCCAGCGGGTGGTGCCCCATAATTGTCCTTCGTAGGTCTCTCCGGGCCTGGGACGTGCACCCGTGGGACACAGCGCGTCCAGGTACTGCAGCCGCAGCTGCTGTTATGATCCGCAAGTGGTGGGAGGCGTCGCTTTCCTCTGGGGATGGCGGTGCATCCTGTGCGTTCTGGTGGTCCACGGGCTGGGGGGCACTCCCAGGGGTCCCGGCCCGGCTGCTGCTGGGGACCTTATAGGCCGCTGCCCCTCCGCTTCTGTGCTGGACATGCGGGAGGAGGGTATACGTTGTCCTCGGGTGCTCGCTTCCTGAGCCACTGCGCATGGCCGTCTGCGTTTCACTTTCGCGCCGTCCCCGGCGCAAACTTCTCACAGTGGTTTCTTAGGTTCTCCTGGTCTGTTTTCAGTTGGGTTTTCTCCTGAGTCGTGGGGAGGTCTTCGGATGTGCTTTTCTCTATTTATCCTCCGTGGGGGGGGGTCGCGAAGTGGGGACTCAACTCACTTTGCAGACCTACGGTGACCGTCATCCGTGCGCCCCCTGGTGGCCAACCACGCTATCCATTTTCAAGCGCTCCTCAGAAGAGGTTTCTTACTTCAAAATTCCATTCAAAATTCCATTAATAATTCAATTCCTGAAAGGGCTTACTAATGTATACCCTCTGGTCCCCTTTCATGTCCGAACTTGGGATTTAAATCTAGTACTTAAGTTTCTAACTTGTATACCTTTTGAGCCTCAGCACTCCTGTCCCTTGAGGCTTCTAACATTAAAGACTGTCCTTCTTGTACACTTAACATCAGCCTGCAGGGTTAGTGAACTACAGGCTCTCTCATGTAAACCTCCATATACTACTTTTTACAAAGGACAAAGTGGTTCTTAAGGTTAAACCCTCTTTCTTACCAAAAGTAGTTTCTGACTTCCTCCATTTGTCACAAAAAATCATATTACCAACATTCTATCCTCCTCCTCATTTGGGCAAAGAAGAGGAGAGACTGCATAGACTGGACCCCAAAAGGGCCCTCAGTTTTTACATTTCAAGAATATCAAAATTACGTCAAGATGACCAAGTTTTTGTAGGTTATACAGGTCATAAATTGGGATTAGCGGTGACAAAACAGACTATATCCCGTTGGTTCATTCTGGCTATAATTGAGTGCTACAGATTGGCGGGAAAAGACCCACCGGATGGGCTTCGAGCCCATTCCACTAGGGGGATGGCTAATTCTGCAGCTCTGAAGAGGGGAGTCCCTGCAGCAGATATTTGTTCAGCTGCAACATGGGCATCAATGCATACCGTCATCAAGCATTATTGCTTAGATGTCTGTTATTCCAATGAGGGTTTATTTGCAAAGGCGGTACTTCATTTCGTCCATGAGAACAATAACTAGTACTCCCACCTCCAAAAATACCACTTCTACGGGAGTCTATCATAAGATGAGGAATACGTGGGAGGACACAATCCATTCGAAGAACAAGTTATTTACCAACTGTAATGTTCTTTCGACTGGATGTTCCTCCCACGTATTCCTCATCGCCCCTCCCATCCTACCCCGCAGTACAGTTTATGTTACTTACACTTTCCTCTCACGAACAGTCTATCAGTCATGAGGCACGCCTGGGTGTTCCTCGAATATTTCCTCGAAAAAACAGAACTGAAGCCAACGGGCACGGCATGAGCTATTTATATTGATGGTGGCGTCGACACGGTACAGAGCCCGTAGAAGGACATGGATGCCACAAAAAATTCCAAAGCAGCAAAGCTGGCAGGATACGAATATCATAAGCTGAGGAATACGTGGGAGGAACATCCATTCGAAGGGGCGGAACGAGACATGTTTCTTAATCTTGTCAAGGATGGGAAGGACGCTATGTGCGAGTCCATACAGACTGGTCTTGACTCTGTTGACAGGATCAGCAGAGCCATGGCGGCTAGTACGGTAATCCGCAGATTTGCTTGGTTGTGGAAGTCAGGATTTGCCCCAGGCGTGCAGTCCAAGCTTCTCAGCATGCCCTTTGATGGCATGCATCTATTTGGAAATAAAGCTAATGAGAGTTTGGAGAAGCTGCAAACTTCCAAGGCGGCACAATCACTTGGGGCTGCAATATGGCAAACTCCAAACCGCCCCACAGGTGCCCCCTGCAGGGGTAGGTCCTTTCGCTATTATTCCGCATTCAGAAAGAGCAGATGACAGCCAGCTCAATGAGGACAGAGGAAATTCCCCCGTGGTGGACGGGGGAGAGGTACTAGAACTGCACCAGCAGCGGCTGCCTTACCTTCAGCCACTGCGTCAGCTGCCCCAAAACCTCTGAGGTCTTCGTGCACAAGACTGCAGTGAGAGGCAAGTTAACACAGCATCTGACAGAATGGTAGGCTATTACTTTAGATGCTTGGGCACTGGAAACAATTGCCCAAGATTACTGTCTAACTTTTCTGCAAAAACCTCAGTGTCGCCCGATGGGGAACAACTCTTTAAAAGTTCAAAATCCGTTCCTTAAGCAGGAGATTTTAACCCTGCTAGAGAAAGGTGCTATAGAACCAGTACCTGTAATGGAGAGGAACAAGGGTTGATACTCCCCATATTTTCTAATCCCCAAGAAGGACGAAGGATTGAGACCCATCTTGGATTTAAGAGACTTAATCAAGTTCCTCAGGAAGGACAAGTTCAAGATGGTTACCCTTTCTCAGATCCTTCAGGCCTCCAGCTTCAGGATTGGGTGGTATCATTAGACCTCCAGGATGCTTACTTTCATGTGTCGATCCATCGCAAGCACGGAAGGTACCTGAGGTTTGCCGTTTACGGGTCTCATTTTCAGTTTCGGGTTCTGCCATTTGGGCTGACCTCCGTCCCGAGGGTTTTCACCAAGCTAATGGCGGTAGTGGCAGCGAGTCTCAAGAGAGAGGGGATTCACGTCTACCCCTATCTGGACAATTGGTTGATCAGGGCCAGTTCCCCAGAACAGGCCCTGGAACATCTCACCTTCACCTGTCACTCCCACATGATATCATCACGAAGACTCCAATTTATCGGAGCAATCCTGGATACATCCCTGGGGAAAGCCTCGCCACCAGAGGTGAGGGCTCAAGACATTCTGCAGATGGTCACCAAATTCCAGACTGTCCAGCATCTACCAGCCTTTCTGTGGTTGCTCGGTCTCATGGCATCCTGCATTTTTCTGGTGCCAGAGGCTTGCCTGAGAATAAGA
This sequence comes from Ambystoma mexicanum, assembly GCF_040938575.1. NCBI lineage: Eukaryota > Metazoa > Chordata > Amphibia > Caudata > Ambystomatidae > Ambystoma > Ambystoma mexicanum. The sequence continues at coordinate 1,286,348,093 of NC_090934.1, forward strand.
TCTCTCCAGTTGGCTCTCAGGACCCCAGTGGTCACAGTCCAAAGGAAGGATGTCATATCTCCTACAAATCCCCAACAGAGTCACACTGGACCTTCAGTGGTGGGCCTGTCAAGAGAACATCTTGAAAGGAGAACCTTTTTGGCAATCATGGCTGGAGATATCAGTGGGTGGGGAGCCCATACCAACAATTTAACCATCAGAAGGTCGTTGGTCTCCATCAGAGTCCAAACTACATAGCAACCTTTTAGAGCTGAGGGCAATCAGACTAGCGCTGAAAGCCTTTCTGCCCTCTGTACAGGGGAAGAATGTCCTGATAATGACGGACAACACAGTGGCCATGTACTACCTCAACAAAGGGGAGATGTAGGGTCCCTACCAATGTGCAGAGAGGCAATGAAGGTCTGGTTCTGAGCCATTCAAGAAGGAATCTCTGTCTGCAGTACACCTAGCCGGAAAGAAGAACATGACGGCGGATGCTCTGAGCAGGCAGAGCACAGTCTCCCACGAGTGGGAACTAGCTCAGGAAGTCCTTCAAGAGATCTTCACCCTTTGGGGAACCCCTCAAGTAGATCTGTTTGCAACCAGGGCCAACAGGAAGTGCGAACTGTTCTGCTCAAGGGAATTTCCCCGAGAGGAGCTCAAGAGGCGCATTCGTAGCAGACTGGGATTTTCCACTCCTATATGTGTTTCCTCCAATCCCCGTCATTCCTCATGTAATAAGGAGGGTGAGGAGCTTTGGGAAATTCATGATCCAAATTGCCCCGGACTGGGCCAGAAAATGTGGTACCCGGACCTTCTGGACTTGTCCATCTGTCCTCTGATTCGTCTTCCACAAAGAGAGAGGCTTCTCTCACGAGAGGGGGGTCGGGTTCTCCATCCACATATCAGGACTCTCAGCCTTCACGCATGGTTTCTGAAAGGTTGAGATACAAGGATAAAACCAGACGTCCAGAGCAGGTCCTGCGAGGGAACCTCGTAATAGGGTGGAATGGGATTAACAGCGCCGGCACCCTTACCGGTGCCGTTAATCCCATTTCGCCCATCTTGCAATGAGGCCCTATGTTTTGTGTTTCTAGATCGGAAGAGGATGTCTAGTCTGGGATGCAATCATCTAATGTCGTGAGTCACCCAAGAGTTCCGAACTGTCATCAGGACTTGTGAAAGCTGATTGATATCAGGGTATAGGAACAGAAGGTGAGTGCTTCACCAGTCGACCATTAGTCAGTGGGTAATCAGTAGAGGGGGCCTTTGGGCTGAACACAATGTGATGGTGCTGAATAGCTCACGTCGTGGAAAGGTTCAACGTAATTTTCTAAATTCAGTACTGTAGTCACGTGTACACAAAAGTCATGGATCCAGGGAGGCTTCTGCAAAAGGTGCAGTATAATTCAAAAATAGCCTCCTAAGTGGAGTATCTAGTGCATAAAAGAGCAGGCGTACCTTTCAGCAGGAATGCAGGCAATAACGTTCCGATCTTGTCATCGAAAAAATCCCTGTGGTAGTGGCTTTCATGCGTGAGCAGTATATGTTTCACGATATTTCAGAATTCATCTGGGATGTTCGTCTGTGAAGTGTCCGTCCCATGCGCATGCGTGGTGGATCGCGTTTCCATGTCTACGCGATCCACCACGTATACGCACGGGACGGACACTTCTCCTGTTTTCCTAGTGGTGACACCGCTTCTCCTGTTTTCCTAGCAGTAAATCCACTACGCACTATTATGAGGTCCCCTCGCGGGACCCGCTCTGGATGTCTGGTTTTTCCAGACGTCCATAGCGGGTCCCGCGAGGGGACCTGGGAGCTAACAACGGGTCTGTTATTAACGGGCCCGTTGTTAGCTCCCTCCCCATTCCCATTGATGTCCTTCAGTCACCCTCACCCCTCCTGAGACTTAGGGCCTCATTATAACTAGTGCGGAATGGGTTTAACGGCGCCGGTAATGGTGCCGGTGCCGTAAAACCCCCTCCGCACTATTACGAGGTCCCCTTGCGGGACCCGCTCTGGGCGTCTGGTTTTTCCAGACGAACATAGCGGGGACCAGGGAGCTAACAATGGGCCCATTATTAACGGGCCCGTTGTTAGCTCCCTGCCCATTCCCATTGAGCCCCATGGGGGCTCGAATGGGAATGGGGAAGGACCAAGCCCGGGTTCCCTGAAGGAGGAAATACCGGGCCCTCCGAGGTCAGAATGACCCTGTATTACTTCATTCAGGGAACCCGGACCAGGACACTAGGCTGGCCTTTTGAACCTCTGCCCCTCCAGGTCAGAGTTCAGAAATCCATCTTAACAGATACGTGACTACAGGACTGAATTTAGAAAATTACGTTGAACCTTTTCATGACATGGCCTATTCGGCACCATCGTATTGTGTTAAACCCAAAGGCGCCCTCTACTCATTACCCACTTACTAATGGTCGACTGGTGAAGCACTCTCCTTCTGTTCCTATACCCTGATATCAATCAGCTTTCAGGAGTCCTGATGACAGTTTGGACCTCTTGGGTGACTCACAACATTAGATAATTGCATCCCAGACTAGACATCCTCTTCCGAACTAGAAACAAAAAACATAGTGTCGACAGTCCCTTTTCGAGATGGGCTATGTTACTAATCCATGGCTCATAAACTATGTTGTGTATTAAATACTGTGACAAAAATATAAATTGTAATGCTTGTGCATACACTATTATGTTAGTATTTTGCTTGCTGTCACCATTTTTTACTTTTGGTTTTAGAATAAACTTTGTTTTAACTACATGTGTTCTTACACTAGTGTAGTCTAATTATGCTACATTAACCTTTTCGTTGTTGTGTGTCAACACTTACCATAGCACCCCAAGGGTGAGGTAGCTTAGACTCATACTTTCTCCTATACCCCTCATATGGTGTCAGATGTTGGGATCGGAGTCAATTGACACAAACTGGGGATCCCACACACGTTTAATAGATACTAGCTCCACAGTTGTTACATCTGGGAAAGAGTGGAGTAGCATCCCTTCTGCCACTAGTGGGTCATGTACCCAAGAAACCAAGACATGCTCCAGTTCCCTAACACTTGTACCTAGGGGGAGCTCCAGACAGGTCCTCTTTTCTACCAGTGTGCCGGACCTTATAGAAAGGTCATGAGAGCACCTTCAACCTCTGAGCCAAAGACGAGGTGTCCGGATTAGCCCCTTGACCTCCCAAGCCATTTTCCTCACTAGGAAATGTGTGGAGGATAACACTTATAACCTTTTCTTTCACCACAAATACCAAATTGCCAGTATAGACAACAAACATTTTCCTAGAGCTTAAGGTCGAAATCCCTACCAGCTCAGTTATGTATGTTATGCCTCTGGGTGAAACTAGACAAAAGGGAAGGTTAAAGGTGTTGCCTCTCTTGTCCAGTGGGGAGGAAATATAAATGGCTCTCTTGAACTTGTTTTACAATCTAGTACGGGTTAAGAGGAATGAGCTGGTAGGGATCCTGCTACAAGAAACCCCTTGGCAACCTCTATTCCAGTCCGACATTTGGAACGGAGATGGAGAGAACCCAGGGAAGCCCCCGGATGGGAGGTGGGCCCAAGAAATCTTTTTGTATGGCTTGAAGCTAGAGGCAGAGAAAAACTCTGACACTAGTTACGATCAGTCTGAGTAAAGACTACTAGGGTAAGAGAGAAGAGCTCCCGATGCCCCACTCCACTCTTCCCTTGAAGACAAAAAAACTGTCAAGTTTTTCAGTCCCAAAATGTCTTACTCTCCACGTTGAGCAATACTCCCATTACATCTGGGAAAGAAAGATTCTCCCCTGAGGAGATACCGTCCTGCATGCCATAATCTTCTAGAGGTCGAAATTGGGATTCATGGAGCAGGAGCTAAAAGTAGCTACTGGGTATCATGATTTTTTTGTGACTAGGAACCATTTGTTCTGACCAGGAGCTATTAAATTTAGTTTTGCAAATGCATTTTTAAGTGTCCTTGAGGGACTCCTACTTTCTGAATACTAACCCGTTCTGCACTCCTTTGGAAACCATAGAGGTCTTTTTTCTAGGTCTGTATGTCAGTGCCCGTAGATCAGTATTGGTTTCTGTGAGCATGAGAAGTCAGGGTTTTGGTCAAATACACTCTGCATGTCTAATGACCTCTACGTACCCCTAGTTCCGTGGGCAGAGGAAATAGGTTACTGGGCCATCACATTTTTAATTCAAAGCCACAAAATATATTTTCACATTGAAAGGTGTTAAAATCAAGTTTTAGGAGGTATTTTACAATAGTGTTGTACCAGTCATGAAAAAGGTTCCGTGTGTTAATATCCCCGCAAAAATATTGCCATACAAAAATATTGCCCTCCCATCATTTTTTTTAATAGAGCGGGGGACACCCCCCGTAACCCCTGGTCCCAATAACCCCATAATTTATCCCCACTAATAATATCGCCTATGGCCATACCCCACGACCATATATATGGTGATATTATTGGTGGGGATAATATTACCTGATAACATGAAAAATGGATATGATATGGTCATACAATTCTTGTACATATTCCAGTGGATTTCAATTAAGTAGTATCTATCCTCACTTTAATGGACCTTAGTGAATACGTTCAAGCAGATGTGTAGTTTCATCATGTTATACCGTCTACTAGTCACATCGAATTAAAACACACAATGCCATATTGTTATGAATGTTGTGCCACTGTTTCATACTTTAAATGGATATCAAATCCAGGTGTGTAGTGGTATGTTACGTGAGATTTTTCAAACACTGAATGCTGGATGAGCAAATAGAAGTAGCAGGAGACATTGAGTGAAATGTTATACTGAAAGGCAAGCGTGTTGGCCAGTGAAGGAGGCTGCACCTACCCCAACGTCACAGGTAATCAAAACAGCAGGGTTCATATGGGCTTGTGCAGTGCTGGCCTGGGAACTAAAAGAGGCCCTGGAAAATATTATTTAAAAGAGGCCCCATATTTTGCCTAAACAAGCGAGCACGGAAAGTGAGACCAACCATTCTAAGAGGGGATTGGGTGTGCCCCCCACTCCCAAACGAATGTTGAAAGAAATGTGACCAAAGGAGTGCAATTAACACATTTTTCATAGGGATTGAAAGGTCATGTTTTTGTTTCAACCAAACATTTTATTAAACATTTTAGATAAGTTGGCAATGACATCAAAGAGAATCAAAACAACATACAGTGCATAGCATCAGTGCAAGTAACAAAGGTTCATTCTACTGGACCTTGGCCTGGGCAGTCTCTGGAGGTGGCACCCTCCGCCTCTCTTAGTCAGTTCTTATTGCAGCCAGCGAGGGGGCCGTTGAGTGATACCTGGATATTTTTCGACATAGTCCATAAATGGGGCCCAGATGTTTCGAAAAGCAGTCAGATTCTCTGCTCGGATTGCTGTTGTCTTCTTTGCCGCTACCATTTCCCAGCATTCCGACCACCATAATGCCATTCGAGCCATTGCTATTTTGTCGGCTGTTAGGAGATGAGTACGTAGACGTGCCATTTGGCCCGTGAGTGAGAACATCCCATCACCAGTGTCCCCCAGCAGAATAATCCCTGGATCCCACGGGAGGATAGGCCTATTATTTCTTTAATCTGATCCACCATCCCTCGCCAGTAGTCCCTCGCTTTTGGGCAGATCCATAGTAGGCGGAAGAGGGTTCCCCTGGGGGTACAGCCTCTCCAGCAGCTCAGCGGAATGTTCGGGTTGGATTTGTGTAGTTGTTCCAGTGTGATGTAATATCTGTAGCAGACTTTATACCCCCCCTCTCTATTTTTTTTTACTTATTTTTATTATTTTCACATACATACAAGGTAGAATTGTAACTGAGTAACATCCCGCAACTCCCCCCTCCCTTCCCCGGAAGATCTTCTCGATGTTTCTTTTGTTCTCGGGAATGTCTATGAACTAAATATGTCTGTAATTCTAATATTATGTGGGCACCATTGTTCCATATTGTCCGATTGCAGGTAGTCCAGAACCCTCCCCCATTCCTTTGTGAAGGATTCATTCGAGCCCTGTATGATATGTGTAAGCTTTTCCATGGTCATTTGTGACCAGACCTTCTGAAGCCATGCATACAGTAGTGGTGGGTCTTGCTTTTTCCACTTTTGGGCAATTGCCGCCATGCTGCTATGGCTAAACCCATGAAACTCCTCCATTGTGACTTGTAGAATTTCTTGGCCGTTTGGTCTTTCATTCCGCAGAGCCAGACTTTCTCCCCCAACTGCTCCACATCTGGGAACATCTTTTTCATCTCCGTCTTCACTGCAGACCAGAATCCTTTGATCCCCTGGCAGTTCCACCATATGTGCTTCCACGTACCTGCCTCTGAACATCCTCTCCAGCAGCGAATGGGAGTTTCCGGATACATAGTGTGTAGTCTTTCCGGTGTGTAGTGCCATTGGGTTACTACTTTTAGCCACATTTCCCTTGTTGGCACTGATCGGGTCATTTTTGGTATGCTGATCCACAGATCCTCCCACTGTTGTTTTGGTATATCCTCCCGCAGTGTTTTCCCCCATTTGATCATGTAGACCCATTTAACTTCTTCTTCCTGTGAGTTGATGAAGTTATAGAGAGAGGAAACTAACTTCTTGGATCCCGAGTTGGTTATCAAGTACCTTTCAAATGGAGTGAGGTCCCTTGTAGCCGCTTGTTTGACTTCTGGTGTCGCTAACCAATGTCTGAGCTGGTCGTACTTGTACCTATCAGTTTAGTAGAGCTTTACACTCCTCAAACGATCTCATTTCTTTGGGGGTCATTCCGAGGTTGGAGGTAAGGGAAAAACGATGCCGGTAAAGGATTACCGGCATCGCTTACCACTACGTGCCATTCTGACCAACCAGACCGCTATTTACGGCACCGTAAAGTACGATGCCGTAAATAGCGGTCAGAGCGCGCGCGCAACACACCAAGCCGACATTAGCGGCATGCCGTAACCCGGAGCTGATCCCAAATAATGCGGACATGCAAATAACGGTCTCCTGGAGGGCGAAATAGACCTTACCAGCATGGAGAAAATACCGGCATCTCCAAGAAGGTGTTAAGAACCCTGAGCAGTGTTTTAAAGTGCCACAGGTGCACACATTCAGCACAAGTGGAGGCAATGGAGTCAGGGCCATTACAAAAGGCGCACACCCACACACCACACCCCCTCCCACACCAAGATGACACCAATAGTGGTAGCACTACTGGAGCAGGAGGCCCTGCTTGCAAGGCCACAACTACAACAACAACAACAACAACAGGCCCCACCACAGAGGAGACACAGGAGGAGAAGGAGGATGAGACAGGCCCAGCATGCCCTACCAGTGCAGCCACCATTACCACAACGCAGCCCCCAATCCCTCGCATCAGAGCCACCCCCTTCAACCTAACACCTGAGCAGATCCACACCCTGTACCGGCTTGACCGTGACACCATCACCACCGTAGTGGACCTGATACACAATGACATAGTGAGCCTCATAGAAATACGCACCGCCATTCCCCCTCTACTGAAGGTAGTGTCTGTCCTGCACTTCCTTGCAACACGCACCCACCAGCACACAGTGGGGCACATGCATGGCATAACACAACCCTTATTTTCCCGGATACTGACCCAAGTGCTGGATGCCCTCCTCAAGCACACAAGGGACTACATATCCCTACCACGGACTCCCCAGGAGATATTTGATACAAAAGTTGCCTTCCATGCACTGGCATGCATGCCAAATTGAGTAGGTGCACTCGACTGCAGCCATGTGGAGTTGGTGGTCCCGCATGCCATGGTGGTGGCGGATTGCAACCGCAAGCAATACCACTCCATCTACGTGCAGATGGTATGTAACGGCAGCAAGATCATCACACATTGCTGTGCCCGATATCCAGGATGAACTCATGACTCTTTGGTCCTGCGGAACTCCACGCTACCACGCTATATGGAGCGACATGCTGGACGACGTGCCTGGTTGCTTGCTGAGTTGCCTAACCGGGCCATGGCAGTGCATCGGGGTTGTGAGGTGGGTGGCTGCATACTCCACCTGGGTGGGAAGAGGGGAGGAGATGCATACTGCACCTGCGTGGGAAAGCAAGTGAAACGGCACATGACTACCAAATCCCACAGTGACGAAGTAAGGCCGACACCTAACACTACATGACTAACAGGTAACCTGGCCGCATTGAACAACACATGCACCACTCATCAGCGGCCCTCACACATCGTAAGGGTTTCCAGCACTATGCACTGCATATGCACCATGTCGCTGCCTCCAGAATATCACCACACAGGACAGTCACCCCTGGGAGTGCATTGAGGTGAGCCCAACAGGGATACCACAGCGTGTCACTGGTTCCGCACACCCATAGGAGTGCTGCAAGTCACCATGGTACTGTTCAGTGCAGAATGGCGAATATGGTACTGACTACAGCCAACACTGCCTACTACCAAATCTCACAGAACACAACACATCAATGATTTTACCCCAAGACAGCTGCATGCATATACGATGCACGTGCTACAAGATGTGAGTGCACACCATAAACCATCTTGAAGATGCGACCCCCTCCATCATTCCATTACACAGGACACATAGCGGGGCCACAAATGGGGTCAATGCATCCAGGGACATGTGCGTATGGGCAGAAATCACCTGCTGCCATGTAAGAATAGTTCAGTTGTCCACCATGAATGCACTACCTTCATTCCCCTCTCATGTGTTGATGGTGTCTATCCCTTGACGCTGTGGCTCATGACCCCTGTCTGAAACCCACAGAACAGGCATGTGGAGAACTACAATCGTTCCCATACCCGACCACGTGTGGTGATTAAGCAGACCTTTGGCCTGTTGAAGGCACAATCTCGTTGCATCAGCCAGTCGGGTGGGGCACTCATCTACAGCCATAGAATTTGTCCAAGATCCCCATAGCATATATTATGCTGCACAATATGTGCATCCATCGGAACATGCCCCTGCCCCCTGACATGGGACTGCTAGCACCTGATGATGATGAAGGGGAGGAGGAGGAAGAAGGGGCAGGACAGCAACATGGTGCTGATGCACAGCAGGGACGTGCCGTGCGGCAAGCATTGATTGAACAATATTTCTGACACACAAGTCAGCAGAGGGTGTGACGATGTGAGGACATCGGGCACTGGTTGTGGGGATACATGTACACTATGCACTGTGCTATATTGAATGACACATGAGCAATGATGAATGTCCATTCTGATATTTTTAGATGAACAACCGGTGTACTGAAATTGAAGGTTCAAACGTGAAAAACAAACCCTAAACCACCTTCCTCCCTCCCCCCACAACTCCCCCACAACTCCCAAACACACCCTCATCCTCCTTCCCCTTCCCCCACAACTCCCAAACACACCCTCACCCCCCTCCCCCTCCCACCACAACAACCCCACACCAGTCCCATAAGGACCACATAGGCCACATATGTATGTCAGCATTGTCACTGTGCGCTTCCAGAGCCAGGGGGATGCATGTCCTGGCGGCGGATTGTACGTTGGGACCGACGGAGTGGGCTGGTCTGGGTGGAGGAGCACTGAGAAGGTGTGTCCTCCTGCTGGGGCTGTCGTGCAGGAGGTGTAGGGCATCTGCTATCCGGCCAAGGACCTCGCAGAGCCGGTTTGTGCTGTCTGTAATGACCTCGCCTAGTGCCCTCAGTTCATTCCGCCACTCCTACCTGGCCTGCCGATTGTCTTGCATAAAGTCATTAATGAGGCCTGTGAGCTGCTGAGCCCGCTCTGCATCAATGGCTGATGTGGTTGGGCCGCTGGGAATCGGGCTCAGTTGCCTTTCCGGTGCTTCACTAAGGGAACTGGCCACAGGACTGGCATGTTCCTGTGTTGCTCCTTGCCCCGTAAGCCCAGGTGTATCACTCTCACCAGAGTCACTATATGAGATCTGGGGGTTGGTTTGGCCATCAGGGGTGTGGACAATCTCATATGTGTCCTCCTCAGTTGCTCTGCATATGGATGAGGGGCTGTCTGCAACATCGAGGGGGACCGTGGCTGCAATCTCCCCACTCACACTAGACTCATCAGATGTAACGCTCACCTGATTCCCGTAGAGGCGCCGGTCTTGACTGGGCTTATACTGTATCTGCAAAGGTGATGTGTAACACACGGCTGGCTCTTTGGGCTGGACCTCTGTGCACTGCATGTCTGACTTGAAGGGTAAGATGTCTGCAGATAGAAAATATGGGATTAAGGAACTGGGTTATTGAATGTCTCTCTCTTCTTCCCTTTTTCTTCTCCTGTAGATCCCCAAAGGTTAACGTTCTCACCTTAGGTAAGTGAACGCCGTGCTCTCCATCTGCCTCGGGGCAGGGTGCTGTAACCAGTTTCTTCACTGGATAAGGGGAGCAGGCCTCTTGACTTCAGAGGACTGCTGTCCGTCGTTTACTGCACGAACGGTAAGTTTCGAGTAATTCTAATGTCTTTAAAGTCTTTAGTAATGATGTTTCTTGTTTTGCAGGGTTCCGGCGATGGCGGATGACGGGCTGAAGTGAGTTGAAGATGGAGCCCGTGTGATGAATAGAAGCGCCTGGAAGCACGTAAGTAAGCGCTTGTTGTCTGCTTCACGATGCGCTCTAACTGTCTTTTTATTTTGCAGGTACAAGTTCGGAGCGGCTGCAGGGTGCCGGAATACCCACTGGGTTAGATGTGGAAAGGAGTAATGGCACGTGAGTATTAAAGTTCCCGAATGTCTTTAAACGCACCTTGTTTTGTCTTTCAGATGCGGGATGCAGCGCCGAAGGCCTCCGGAGCGTGCGAAGAGTTGGTAAGCTTTTGTCTTTCAGATGCCGGAATGCAGTGTGAAGACCTCCGGAGCGCACGAAGAGTAGGTAAGCCTTTGTCTTTCAGATGCCGGAATGCAGCGCGAGGCGTTGGTGACAGCCGATGGACCAGGTAAGTGAAGAGCTGTCACTGAAGACAGTAATGCTAACCTGTTCTTTCTTGTCTTTATAGGTGTTGCTGAAGACTGGATTCAGGATGGTAAGCCTTTTCCCTTAGGCCCAGGATCAGATGCAGAAGACACGATGAGCGTTCTGCTGCAGAGGATGCAGAATAACGCAAAGCAAGATTCATCCATCGGGTGTGGTTTAAATAGCCTCCTGTAGTGCTTAGGTGTCTCCTTCCACTGCCACGCCTAGGTAAGAAAAGAGTTCCTGCTTTCCAGAAGAGTTCCAGTGTTCTGAATCTAGGGAGTGGCTCCTGCCCCACCCAACAGGAAAAGTAGTTCCAAACAGAAGAGGATCAGAGGCTCAACTGGCAGGCAAGTAAGCAGCATGGTCTGCTGCAGGTAAGTCCACCCAAGCATTATGAGCCCGGCGCTTCCAGCGCTGGGACTGGGCATATTTATGAGCCTGGTGCCACTGGCGCCAGGACTGGGTCCAAAAGGTCCCAATTGGGACTGGTTGGCACTCGGAACCTGGGTTATGGATCTGCTTCCAAGGGAGTTGGGAAAACCCTGACCTTTTGGAAGCAGAGATCATGACAGTGCCCCCCCTCAAGGCCCCTCCCAAACCGGGCTTCTCCGGGGGTTTTGGCTTGTCAGGAAATGTTCGGTGAAATCTTTTGATTAGGCGAGGAGCGTGGACATATTCAGCAGGTTCCCAGGATCCCTCTTGGGGGCCGTAGCCTTTCCAGTCAATTAGGTAAAATAGTATAGATTTGGAGATCTTGGAGTCCAGAATGCTTTTGACTTCAAACTCGAGTTCTCCATCAACTAGGATATGTTTTGGAGATTTAGTTAGTCGGGTTTGAGGTTGCACGGGTTTTAATAGAGAGACGTGGAAGACCGGATGTATCTTCATGTGCGGGGGCAAGTCCAACTTGACCGCTACTGGGTTTACTATGGTAGTGATGGAATAGGGACCAAGGTATCTTGGGTTGAATGTGCCTGGCCCTTTTAGAGGTAGATATTTGGTGGATAACCAGACTTGATCCCCTACTTGATATTGAGGGGCTTCCTTCCGATGTTGATCTGCTCCTTTCTTGTATTGTTCTTTAGCCCTTTGAAGGTGAGAAACAGCTTCCTTAAAGGCTTGGGTGATTGTAGAATGCAGGTAGTCTACTGCTGGTGTTTCAAGATCTTGGAGGGGATCCAACTCCGAGGTTCGAGGGTGACTGCCGTACAAAAGAAAAAACGGGGTTTTCCCAGTTCCCGAATGGACAGAGTTATTGTAGGCATATTCGGCTATCCAAAGGATGTCTTTCCAAGTTTTTTCAGTTTGTTGCAGCATGCAGCGTAAATACTGTTCCAGAGTTTGATTGGTCCTCTCGGTTTGTCCGTCGGTCTGAGGGTGGTGACTGGTCGATAGTCTCACATCAATTTGAGCCGACCGACAGCAACTTCGCCAAAAATGAGAAATAAATTGACTACCTCGATCCGAAATTAGAACCGAAGAAAAACCGTGCAGTCGGACGATGTTTTCGAGAAATTCTCGGGCCAGAGTTGCTGCTGTTGGCAAGCCTTTGAGCGGAATGAAATGCGCCATCTTGGAGAATAAGTCCACGATTACTAGAATCGTATTGTATCCGGAGCATGGAGGTAGATCGGTGATGAAGTCCATAGAAAGCGTATGCCAAGGGCGAGGTGGGATGTCAATAGGGCGTAAGAGGCCTGCTGGTCTTTCCTTTTGACTCTTGTTTTGGGCGCATACTCCACAGGACATTATAAAGTCTCTGATATCTTTTTTCCAAGACGGCCACCAGAAGTAGCGCTTGATTTTTTCTGAGGTCTTGGCCATACCGGGATGTCCTTCCATTAAAGAATCGTGATAACAAGAGATTACTTTTTTCTGTAAATCTGTGCTGGGTAGGTATAATCGTTCTTGGAAATACAATAAGTTGTCCTTTACTGCAAAGTCCTTTCCCTGCAGATGCCAATTCTGTATGTCTGCTGGAGTTACAAGTTGCCTGGCCTTATCCTTAACTTCCTCTATGGATTCTGTGGCGATTACACCCAGAATTCTTTGTTCGGGAATGATTGGTACAGGTTTAGGGTTGATCAAGTGTTCTTCCACTCCCATCCGAGAAAGGGCATCAGCTTTACCGTTCTTTGTACCAGGTCGATAGGTAATTATGAAGTCAAACTCGGCAAAGAATAATGCCCAACGGAGTTGTCTAGAGGATTGGGCTTTTGCGGTTTTCAAATATTGCAGGTTTCGGTGATCCGTAATCACAGTAACGGTGTGTCGGGCCCCCAGCAGATAATGCCGCCAAGCCTTAAAGGCAGACTTGATAGCCAGAAGTTCCTTGTCAGTAATCGTGTAATTGATTTCAGGAGGCGAGAATTTGCGGGACCAAAATGCCACGGGATGCAACTGATTGGTTACTGGGTCCTTTTGTGATAGAACTGCCCCCATGGCAAGGCTTGAAGCATCAGTTTCCACGATGTAGGGGAGTTCGGGGCGAGGGTGTTTTAAGATTGGTGCAGAGATAAATTTAGTCTTCAAATCCTGGAAAGCTTGTTCCGCCTCGGTAGACCATTCAAAACGTTTGTTTTTCTTTAACAAGGCAGTGATGGGCTGGACTATTCGAGAGAATTCGGGGATAAACCTGCGGTAAAAGTTAGCGAAGCCTAACATGCTTTGCACACCTTTTACGGAGGATGGTGATGGCCATTTGAGAACTGCATCGACCTTCTTTGAATCCATACGCACTCCGCCAGGTGATAATATGAATCCCAAGAATTCAACTTCAGTTACGTTGAAAACACATTTTTCCAACTTAGCGAAAAGTTTGTGTTGACGCAATCTTTCGAGGACCATTTTCACGTGTTTCCGATGTTCAGATTCCGATGAAGAATAAACGAGGATGTTGTCAATGTAAACAACAACACACACATCTATGAGCTCTCTGAGGACATCGTTCATAAAATATTGAAAGGCGGCCGGGGCATTGCAAAGTCCGATGGGCATGTCCTGTTATTCAAATAGTCCATACTTGGTGCGGAAGGCCGTCTTCCATTCATCGCCCTCTTTTACTCGTACCAAGTGGTAAGCTCCTCTAAGATCCAGCTTTGTATATATGCATGCTTTTCTGACTTGGTCCAGGAGTTCAGGGATTAAAGGTAACGGATATCTATTCTTAACGGTGATCTGGTTCAGGGAGCGATAATCTATACAAGTTCTAAGGTCTCCTTCCTTTTTTGGAACGAAGAACAAAGCTGAAGAAGCAGGGGACTTGGTAGGACGAATAAACCCATTTGCCAGGTATTGATCCAGGTATTGTCGAAGGTGAAGGTTCTCAGGCTCGGTGAGGGCATAAATTCTACTACAAGGAGGAGTAGATCCAGGTATCAGGTCTATCTGGCAGTCATAAGACCTATGAGGAGGTAGAGAGTTGGCCTGATCCTTCCGGAAAACATCTTGGTATTCTAGGTATTCGGGAGGTAACTGGGGAGTCTCTGACGAAATTGCTGCCAGTGCAACACCAGGTGGAGGGTGACAAGTAGAGACACATTCTGGAAACTGGACCGTTCTTGCTCGCCAATCGATCAGAGGATTGTGTTTCTCTAACCAGGGTATTACTAGAATAATCTGAAACTGAGGGGCCTTGATCACATCGAACACGAACTTCTCATGGTGTCCATCTTGACTTACTAGCGTCACCTCTTGAGTGGTATGCGTTACTGGCCCGGAGGCTATCTCCGTACCATCCACCGTAGTAATGATGTCCTTTACAGCCTTGGGACAAAGAGTAAGATTCATCCTCAAAACCATTTCATGATCCACATAATTGCCGATGGCACCGCTGTCGACGTAAGCTTCAATTGCATGTAATCGATCCGGATTATCAGGGCTAATGAGGACCATAGGTATCACGAAATGCGAGGTCACGGAACTGGTTTTCACGCTCGGCAAGAGGACCTCTATTCTTGTCGGGCGAGGTTGTTTCCCTGCTCAGAGTTTGTAACTTTGGTAACTGCAGCTCCTACTGCCTTCTTGGCAGGTTTCACCGGACAATCTCGAAGAAAGTGCCTTGAGTTTCCGCAATAGAGGCATAATTGCAACTGTTTTCTCCTTTCCCGTTCCTTTTGTGTTAGAGGACCTTTCAGACCCCCTATTTGCATGGGTTCCCCGGGGTCTACTCCTTTGGAAGGAGTTGGCGGTTTGGAAAATACTCGAGCATCAAACTTGGAACGATCGGCCTTCCTGTTCTGCAGTCTGTGATCTATTTGAACGACTAAGTCTATATAGTCCGAACAATCTTGTGGGGGATTCACTACTTGGGCTAACACATCTTTGAGCTCTCCACGTAGACCTCTATAAAACAGCGTAATCCTTTTGTCCTCAGGCCATTGAGTTTCCACTATCAGTCTGTTGAAAGACGCAATATAAGCCAAAAGGTCTTGATTACCTTGTCGCAACGAAAGAAGCTCATTGTCCAAGGCCTGCCCCTGTGAATGTCTTGCGAACAGTTTTTCCATACTGAGCTGAAAAGCTTGAAAATCATGGAGGACCGGATCATCTTGATTTACTAGAGGGATCGACCAGTCTGCTGCATTGCCACTAAGGTACGAAAGCACGAAAGCTACTTTAGCTTGATCAGTTGGAAAGGCTGCTGGCCGGCATAAGAAATGCAACCGGCACTGATTGATAAATACTGCAAACCTCTTTGGGTCACCAGAAAATCGTTCGGGTGGAGCCAGAGGTACATTCCCAGGTAGGTTGATCTGCACTGGATTCATAGAGGATGTAGAAGGAAGATTTCCCCCAGATGCGGGTAACGGGGTCTGTCCGGCTTGTGACTGTAGCAATTGTCTAGCGAGATCATCTGTTCGCTCCTTGGAAATAATCAGTTCCCTTCTTAGAGCGTTCGTTTCCTGACGGGCTGCATGCACTTCTGCCCTTAGTTCCCCAAGTAACTGGGCTAGCTGGTCGGTATCCGAGGTTTCCATAGCGCCTGGACGGGAGTTTTGTGGTAGGCTTTGCGTTCTGTAACGCTCACCTGATTCCCGTAGAGGCGCCGGTCATGACTGGGCTTATACTGTATCTGCAAAGGTGATGTGTAACACACGGCTGGCTCTTTGGGCTGGACCTCTGTGCACTGTATGTCTGACTTGAAGGGTAAGATGTCTGCAGATAGAAAATATGGGATTAAGGAACTGGGTTATTGAATGTCTCTCTCTTCTTCCCTTTCTCTTCTCCTGTAGATCCCCAAAGGTTAACGTTCTCACCTTAGGTAAGTGAACGCCGTGCTCTCCATCTGCCTCGGGGCAGGGTGCTGTAACCAGTTTCTTCACTGGATAAGGGGAGCAGGCCTCTTGACTTCAGAGGACTGATGTCCGTTGTTTACTGCACGAACGGTAAGTTTCGAGTAATTCTAATGTCTTTAAAGTCTTTAGTAATGATGTTTCTTGTTTTGCAGGGTTCCGGCGATGGCGGATGACGGGCTGAAGTGAGTTGAAGATGGAGCCCGTGTGATGAATAGAAGCGCCTGGAAGCACGTAAGTAAGCGCTTGTTGCCTGCTTCACGATGCGCTCTAACTGTCTTTTTATTTTGCAGGTACAAGTTCGGAGCGGCTGCAGGGTGCCGGAATACCCACTGGGTTAGATGTGGAAAGGAGTAATGGCACGTGAGTATTAAAGTTCCCCAATGTCTTTAAACGCACCTTGTTTTGTCTTTCAGATGCGGGATGCAGCGCCGAAGGCCTCCGGAGCGTGCGAAGAGTTGGTAAGCTTTTGTCTTTCAGATGCCGGAATGCAGTGTGAAGACCTCCGGAGCGCACGAAGAGTAGGTAAGCCTTTGTCTTTCAGATGCCGGAATGCAGCGCGAGGCGTTGGTGACAGCCGATGGACCAGGTAAGTGAAGAGCTGTCACTGAAGACAGTAATGCTAACCTGTTCTTTCTTGTCTTTATAGGTGTTGCTGAAGACTGGATTCAGGATGGTAAGCCTTTTCCCTTAGGCCCAGGATCAGATGCAGAAGACACGATGAGCGTTCTGCTGCAGAGGATGCAGAATAACGCAAAGCAAGATTCATCCATCGGGTGTGGTTTAAATAGCCTCCTGTAGTGCTTAGGTGTCTCCTTCCACTGCCACGCCTAGGTAAGAAAAGAGTTCCTGCTTTCCAGAAGAGTTCCAGTATTCTGAATCTAGGGAGTGGCTCCTGCCCCACCCAACAGGAAAAGTAGTTCCAAACAGAAGAGGATCACAGGCTCAACTGGCAGGCAAGTAAGCAGCATGGTCTGCTGCAGGTAAGTCCACCCAAGCATTATGAGCCCGGCGCTTCCAGCGCTGGGACTGGGCATATTTATGAGCCTGGTGCCACTGGCGCCAGGACTGGGTCCAAAAGGTCCCAATTGGGACTGGTTGGCACTCGGAACCTGGGTTATGGATCTGCTTCCAAGGGAGTTGGGAAAACCCTGACCTTTTGGAAGCAGAGATCATGACATCAGAGCGCGGCGTACGGCATGTGTCTGCCGCCAGTGCAGGGTGGGGTAGGGGTGGGGCTGGGGGTTGTGCACCCTCCACAGGCCTTGCTGGAGCCGGTGGTGTGCCTTGAGGTGTTTTCCTGCTCGCAGGTAGACGGCGGGCTCTGACTTGGCCCATGGAGTTGCTGGGCCGGTTGCTTGCCTGGTCCTCGCTGTCATGCTCGCTGCCTGTGGGGGTGGAAGAGAGGGATGGCATGAGTGATGATTTGAGAGCCAGCATTTGGACATGCCTACAATGTCACAATCAGATTCTAGTGGGTCATCGGCATTTGGGTGGTAAACGGCACATTGATCTATGCTAGGATGGTAAATGCATGCATTTGTCTGTGTCACTCATGCTGGCCGGGTACTGTGCTGGCTCACATGCACACTGTTTACATCAACTGCCCTGTATGCCTCACAGAATGGGCCTCTTTGTGTGATATGTGTCATATAGGTTAAGGCCTTGCACCTGGCACTAGCCTGGGTCTCACTTGTTTCGGCATCATTCAAAGAGGGGGGTGGCCGACCATGCTGTGACACCTTGCCTGGCCCTTAGCGGTGACTTTCATAACATTTGCGTTGGCAGTATTGACTTTGGACACTCACCTCCATCAACGGATGACGTTGCCCCGCACTCCATGTCACCAACCCCTTCAATGGCTTCGGGGCCTATCATGGCCGCACACGTCTCCTCCCATGGCATCAACTTCATGGGCGAACCTGGCCCTCCTCCTGTCTCCAGGGCCTGGCTTCTTTTGGCCGAGAGGATGCTCCGCACCCTCAGGTGCAGGCGTCCCACCATTTTCTACAGTCCTTAGTTGTTCGGGGGTGTTTCCCACGGCGCTCACCTTCTGCGCTACCATAGCCCAGATCTCTTTTTTCTTGATTACCGCCACCCTCGCATATCACTGCTGAACACGGTGTCGGCATGCTCGTCGAGGGTATCCACCATCACCTGGAGCTCATCAGGGCTGAAGCGCTCCTTCCTGAGGCGGGAAGCTCCCTTTTTTGGTGCTTTTGCCATTCCTCCTTGATGATGGGATGTTTCCACGGTGTTGAAAGTTTGCCAGGGGTCCTGTCTGGTGAGGATGGCAATGGATTGTATTTTTAAAGATGGCCGCCGTGCTCCTTCCAGTTTCTGTGCGATGACGCTGTTTCCAGATCCGCTATTTACCGGTGACCGTAAATAACGGTGACCGCTATTTACGGTCACCGCTAATGCTGCTTTACTCAAAGGCGGCAGTGTTCGCTACAGTGCGATTCATGCCGGTAGGGGGTTTTTCAGCCGTTTTTGCAGCATGGCGCTAGGTTCATTACCGGCATGGCACAAAGCTTGTGCCCGCGAAATCGTAATAGGATGCTTTTAGCTGTCTATTGCCAGCTTGGACACGCTATTTGCACCATGCCGGTAATGAACGGAACTTACCTCCAAACTCGGAATGAGACCCTTTGTCTTGGAACATTTCCCCAATTTTTTTGCATCCTCCCACTTCCCATTTCTCAAAAGCCCCACGTTCCAATCCCGGAGGGAATTGGCATATGGGTGTAAAGGGGGCTTCCACTGTGGTCATGATGCCCCTCCGCATTTGTGCGTCCGAGGCTTCCAGGGTAGTCTTCATGACCTCACTGATACGGAGATTTGGGTGCCTATATTGTTTTGATTTCCATAAGGTGTCCTCCAAAGGCGATCTGGCAACCACCCTATCTTGAGTTACCCATATTGTTGGTTGGTCTTCCCCCAGCCATTCAGGTAATATTTTCTAAAGTGTGGTAGGGACATTCCCCCCGCGCTAGTAGGTGCCGTAAGGGTAGCTCTGGCGACCCTTGGGGGTTTCCTCTTCCAAATATAGGACAAGATCGCCTTTGACAGTGCCTTGAAGAAGGATCTAGGGACTGTTATTGGGAGAGCGTGAAAATAGTATAGCAACCTGGGGAGAATGTTCATTTTCACCGACTGAATTCTGCCCCACCATGAGACTGTTAACGGGCACCAGCGTTCCAGATCCCTCCTTACTCGTTCCAGGAGTGGGGGATAGTTTCCCTTATACAGCATGTCCACCTTGTATGTGAGAGTAATACCCAGGTACTTGATTCTCTCTTCTGCTATTTTTAGGTCTAGTGGTGCTGCCTCCCTTTCCAGTTCCCTTCTCTCGCCTGCCAAAAGTAGTATCTCTGATTTTTTTCTGTTTATTTTAAGGCCAGAGATTGCCCCGAAAGTCTCCAGTTCTTTTATTGCTAAGGCTAATGTCCTCCCCGGGTCTGCTAAGTCCAACATCATGTCATCTGCGTAGGCTATTACTTTGTGCTGTCTGCCTGCCATCTCAATCCCCTTTATAAGGGTTGACTCCCTGATTCTAATTAGCAGTGGCTCCAGAAATATGGCATATAGGAGGGGGTAAAGAGGACATCCCTGTTTGGTACTCCTTGTTATCTCTACCCTATCTGTGACCTCTCCATGTATGGCTATCCTAATTGATGGGGGGTTGTAATTGGCTCTGACCATGTTTATGTATTGATTTCCAAATCCCATGCACTTCAATGTTTTGAAAAGTATAAACCACTCCACCCAGTCAAATGCCTTTTCGGCGTCTAGTGAGAGCAGGATTGCTGGCGTGTGTGTGATGCCTATCTTTTCCACTAGGTGTATTAGTCTTCTCAAGCCAGATTGGTCAGTGTTTCTTAGGGTGGGCAAAAGTGGGGATAACCTTGCAGCCAGAATGTTTGTGTAAATCTTAGAGTCCAAATTAATCAGGGCTATGGGGCGGTAAGAGCCGGGGAGGGAGGGGTCGTTTCCTGCTTTATGGAATACCAGAACCCTAGCTTCATTCATTGACGGGGTTACGTTTCCGCTTTCTTTGAAGGTGTTTAAAAGTCTCGTCAAAACTGGGGTAAGTATGTCCGCATATTTTTTATAAAAAGGGGCAGTGAAGCCATCGGGGCCGGGTGCTTTATTGTTTGGGAGTTCTGCTATTGCCTTCTTCACTTCTTCTTTGCTAATCGGGTTCTCTAGTGCCAATTTGTCCTCCTCTGATATTTTTGGAATGGGGAGAGATTGTAGAAACCTGTCTTGGCTGCTTCCATCCGGGCATTCCGTAGCGTACAGCTTTTGATCGAATGCCCTGAAGGCCTCCCCCATATACTGGGTGCTCGTTTGAGTATCTCCTTGTGCATTTCTGATGTTCATGATGGTCATTGACTTTTGTTTTTCGCAGAGTTGCCTTGCCAGGTATCTATCTGCCTTATTGGCTTTGATGTAGTATCGTTGCTTGAGATACAGGAGGGTTTTCTCTGCTTTTTTAGTGCGTAGCATTTCCAGTTGCCCCTGCACGTGTCTCAGAGCCTTCTTGAGACTTCTGGTGGGGTGAGTCAGTAGTTCCTCCCGTGTGTCTGTTACTTTCTTTTCTAGTTCTCTTTCCCAGCAGTGCCTCTGGTTGTCTTTGGAGGCTTTCAGTGCTATCAAATGTCTGCGGATTACCACTTTGAAAGCTTCCCAGACTGTTCCTAATGGGACAACCCCTGTATCGTTTTGTGCAAAATACTCTGATTTTGTCCCTTATCGCTTCTCCCATTACCGGGTCCAGGAGAAGATCCTGTGGGAGCCTCCAACGCCAGAGCCCTCCCCCCCTGGCCGGGGTCATTACCTGCAGCCATAGTGGGGCATGGTCCGACAATGCTATGGAGCCTATGTCCATTCCTTGAATTTTGCCCATCAGCCCCACCGACACCCAGAAGTAGTCTATTATTGACATTGTGTTATATACATTCGAGTAATACGTGAATCCTCTCTTTTGGCCCTTTAGATATCTCCATACATCACATAGCGCCATCTGGTCCATCTTTTGCTTAAGATGCTTGGACGGTGCTCCCTGGCTTTGGGATCCCCCCATGCTCCTATCTATTAGTGGGTGCCAAGCTATATTTATATCTCCCCCCATTATCACCTCTCCATTTGCAAAGCCCTCGAGCTTCCCCATCGTATCCAGTAAGAAACCATCTTGACCCGTGTTGGGTGCATATATCGTAGCCAGGGTGAGACAGCCACCGTCTAGCACAAAGTTGGCAAACGCGAACCTCCCCTCCCTATCCGTTAGCTTATCTGTAAGTATAATGTCCGCTCCCTCTTTTACTGCGATCAGCACCCCAGCCCTTTTATTTATAACATTGGATTGAGCCCATATGTTGGACCCTCTGAGATACACCTTCTGTTCATACTGGGCTCTTATGTGGGTTTCTTGGAGCAGAAGAATGTTCGCCTTTTCCCTCTTGAGCATGCTCTCTATCTTTTTCCTCTTCACAGGGGAGTTCAGGCCCCTTATATTGTATGATAGAATTCTAAGTTTCCCCATACTGTCTTAGCCCGGATTGATTGTTATGAGTTCCCGAATGCTGAGATCCCTTCCTTCTTCCGGAGTTCCCCTCCCCACCCTCCCCCACAACCCCCTAACTCCCCCCCAACTATGTACTTTGAACCAGCTATTATCCCGACGAGGGCCCGGGTACCCATGGATGCTAGGGCGTTGATCCTATCGCTCCCAGCCCTCAATGAATTTGGGGTGAACTTCACAGGGGTTCCTAAACCCAGCATCTCCCTCAGTCCTTACTATGTACCCGTTTTGGGTCCCCTACCGGGCTGCTGGATATTGCATTCTCTGGATATCCTTAAGTGTTCACCTCTCCAACCTCCTGTTGTTCTGGCTTTGTCCCCTACAACTTAGTCTTGGCTGTATTGCCACTTGTTAAGAAGGATTTCTGAACTCTGACCTGGAGGGGCAGAGGTTCAGAAGGCCAACCTAGTTTCTTGGAACAGGGTAACCTCTGGACAAGCCAGACCAATCAGGGTAGCTATGGCAGGCGGTCAAGACTAAGTCTCAGGAGGGGTGAGGGTGACTGAAGGACCTCAATGAGCACACAAAGCAAGGACACTTTCAAAAACTCCAGACAGATGTTATATTAAAAATATAGACACATTTATTACAAGGCCTTTGTAACATGGACAAAAGAAAAAAATCACAGTAACACTAAAGTAAATCAATACATCACAATCAACACAATATATATACAAGACCAATGGGGTCTAAGGGGTTAAAAGCAAGAAATATGTAGACCACCGAGATGGGGAGGAAAACAGGCAGTGCAAGTAATCTTTAGACCCAGTTCCACATTCAGAATACACCTAACTAAGAGGCAGTCCAAGCCCTACGAAGAGAGGAGCCTTATGCTCAATAGTACCTGCACGCGCTGGTGCCAATGGACAAAATAGGGTCTCTTCAACGGTCTCTAGCAGCTCAGGAAGGTGGATAAGGCAATGAAGAACAAGTTCCCACTATTCAAGCAGGACCTCCACTTGAGGGTAGAGGCAGTTTGAGAGTGCAGGTTGGAGTCGCTATTTCGCAATAGCTGTGGAAAGGAAAGGGGCGCACAGTGGCCACTCATGCGTAAAAATGGGCTCCTACGCTAGGGGCCACCGGTTGGGGTAAGGACTACTCACCGGTACCCGACGCATGCAGACCCAAACTTTGTCAGTACAGTCCACTTCGCTGGCAGGTTCGAATGCGACAATCAGGACGTCTCGACACCGTGTAGTTCCCGAGATGCTGCGAGGATTCCCAAACGGGGCAGTGGTGATTTCTCTGCTCCGGGTGGAGGAATCAGCCCAATTCCACTGCAGCAGGCTTCAAGGGCAAGGGGGTCACGAATGCAGCGAACTTGCACAGGTCGTCGCCTCAACAGGGCAACACGGTAACCGCGTTTACTCTGGTCCGGGCACACTGGTCTCACTTCAGACCTGGGAACGCCAAGTGTACGAAATTCGGTGTGAGGGGGCCGTGGACTGAGAGCTAGCAGTATACCAAGTTTCGAGGGCCTCCTTGAAACAACGGCGGTGACAGAGCAAACGTCCCGTGTAGGCTGGTCAGCCCACTGGATGGCCCTGGGACACTTCCGAAGAGGCTTACTTGCAGGGTTTGAGCATGGTGCAGAGAATAGTGGATCCCACTATTCCAATGGGTCGAAGCATCTTCGCAGACTTTCTAGGACGATCAGAGGCAGAGGGATCCCACGGGACGACAGCGGGCTCAGGGTGCCAAATCTTCCAGCGGGTCATCAGCGGTTCCTTGACTTGGCTTCTTGTTGTAGGATACTTGGCTCCATATTCCTTGTTCGGTGTGAGCTCAGGAGATCGACATGGTAGTGGTGTTTTCAGCCTCCTCTTATCCAAAGTTCCCTTCGCGCCAAAATGGAGAGGACCCAATGGGAGATCTGCTCACAAACACTCACTCCATACGTGGACCAATCACGGACAACTGTGGTCCCAGGCATTGAGGACACTCCAGACTCTCTGGCACCCAGGATGTGTATTGGGAACAGACATCCCAGCCCACATCATGGAGGTACACACACAAGGCATGCAGAAGCCCGCGAAAGCATTGGGTTTCGCGGGAAAGTGCATGACCAAAATAGGACTGACCCGGGTCGACTCGACCTGGGGAAGGTGAAGGGGCAAGATGGCCAAAGGACAGGACAAAGAACCTTGTGGCATGGCCATTTTGGGAGCCAGGCCACCTATTTGTGCCAAACGCGGTTAACATGGCAAGAAACGGTTAAAAATATAAGAAAACGATAGCTGCCACCAGTCCTGTCCATGACACATCTGCACAGTTCATAAAAATTCCAGCGAGAGTTTCTAGGGCCTTTGGAAATGACTAGAGACCCAAGTGTGCTGTATGGTGAGATACATTGCACACTTGTTACATGGTGCACACAAGTTGCAACATGAGGAAAGGACTAAGGGAAACAAAGTCTCCCAGTACTGACTGTTTTAAGGGCATGTCAGTTTCCCCATAAAAAGTGATCGAAAGCCCAGAGGAGTGCAGCTGAGGGCTGTGCTTCTTTGGCAAAGTCAGTCAATGGTGTTAAAACAGCAGCAAAAAGTTTGGGTGTTGATACATGGAGGAAAAATTACATACAATTATGAAATTTTTCCTAACACTCGCCCTCCCCAGACTAAGGACAGGGGAACTAATTCACCCCTGGATGAGTTTCTTGTTCAGGTCAGTTAAACATTCTGGACAACCCATCAGCATTGCTATGTTTTACACCTGGCCTATGCTCAATAGTGAAGTCAGAGCCTTGAAGACTTAGGACCACCTAAGAAACTTTGGATTCTCTCCCTTCATGTTCGTTAGCCACTTTCAGGGCTTATGGTCAGTTTGCACAGTGAAGTGGGTCCCATAGAGGTAGGGCCTCAGCTTCCTGAGGGCCCACACAACAGAGACACATTCTTTCTCTACTGTGGACCATCTGGGCTCTCTGTCCTTAAGCTGGCGACTAATGAAGCCAATAGGCTGTTCCTTTCCCTTCTCATCTACTTGTGATAGTACAGCTCCTATCCCAGTGTCAGAGACATCTGTCTGCACAATAAAAGGTCTTTGGTAATCAGGGGCCCAGAGAACAGGGGCCTGGCACAAGGATTCCTTTAAGCCATTGAAGGCCTTCTCACACTCTTCAGTCCAAGTTACCTTCTTGGGTTTCTTTGGAGTAGTGAGAGCAGTCAGAGGGGCAGCTATGGTACCATAGTCTGCCATGAAATTTCTGTAGTACCCAGTGAGTCCTAAAAAGGCCCTCACTTGAGTTTGTGTAGTGGGGGTAGGCCAGTCTTGTACTGCATGTACTTTACTATACAGAGGCTATATCCTCCCTCCACCTACTTCATGTCCAAGGTAGACCACTGATCCTTGTCCATTCTGGCACTTACTGGCCTTTATGGTCAAGTGGGCCTTCTGAAGAGCCTGTAACACAATCCCATGGTGTTTCACATGGTCTTCCCAGGTGGCACTGAAAACTGCTATATCATCCAGATATGCAAGACAGAATTCATCCAACCCATTCAACACATGATTCACAAGCCTCTGGAAAGTGGCAGGTGCATTCTTCAACTCAAACGGCATTACCCTGAACTGGTAAAGACCCTCTGGAGTTGAGAAAGCTGTCTTCTCCTTGGCATGTTCTGCAAGGGCTATTTGCCAATAGCCTGCAGTGAGGTCAAACGTGCTGAGGTACTTGGAGGCACCCAAGGTATCCACCAGCTCATCTGTTCTAGGCAAGGGTTGTGCATCTGTTTTAGTGACAGCATTCAGAGCCCTGTAATCCACACAGAACCTCAATTCAGAAGTACCTGCCTTTGGAACCAAAACCACAGGGCTGGACCAAGGACTACCGGAGGGTTCAATCACCCCAAGATCCAACATTTTGTTGACCTCTGTCTTAATCTAAGATCTTACTTTGTCTGACATTCTGTATCCCCTACTTGGTGTCAAACCAGGGGACTGTGAAAACAGGGAGGGGGGAATTGCCTAAATAAACTTTTTGCCTGAGCCTGCTGATCAGAAGTCAGGTGAGGGGCCACTCAGACACCCTCAATGGACTCAATGGAACATCTAAAGCCAATAGCAGTGCTGCGTTTCAACTCTTGGGATAGAAGCCTTCAGTCTATTTACATGGAACACTTTTGGAGCCTGTCCAGGCCTTCCAAGGTCCACTAAATAGTTGACCTCACCCAGAGACTCCACCACTGTGTAAGGGCCTGACCATTTATCCTGTAAAGCCCTAGACCTTATGGGATTCAGGATCAGGACTTTCTGAGCATATGCGAAGTTGATGAGGGAAGCTTTCTGGTCATACCAATATTTCACCAGAGCGTGTCCTGCCTTCAACTTGTCACTAGCCAGACCCACCAGGAGTACCATCCTCTTTCTGAGCCCTAGCACATAGTCTACTACGTTGGTAGTAATGGGGGGAGTGGGCATCTCCCATCCCTCCTTGACTATGGCTATGGGTCCCCTTACAGGGTGACCAAACAGAAGTTCAAAGGGGCTGAAGCCAACACCCTCTTGTGGTATCTCTCTGTAGGCAAATAGTAAGCATGGTAATAGAAGATCCCATTTTCTTCTTTGAGGTTCTTCCAGAGCCCCAATCATACTTTTCAAGGTCCTGTTAAACCCAGAGGTTGCCATTGGTCTGGGGGTGGTATGCGGAGGAAAACTTATAGGTGACCCCACATTCCTTCCACATAGCCTGCATATACTTCGACATAAAGTTGCTGCCTCTGTCAGACACAACTTCTTTAGGGAAGCCAACCCTAGTAAAGATGGCAAGTAAAGCTTTTGCAACTGACTTGGCAGTCACAGTTTTTAATGGGAAGGCCTCAGGATACCTGGTGGCACGGTCGACCAGCACCAGGATAAACCTATTGCCTGAGGATGTTTGAGGGTCAAGGGGACCAACAATGTTGATCCCTACCCTCTCAAATGGTACCCCCACAACTGAGAGTGGTACCAATGGAGCTTGGATTGTTGAGCCACTCCTACCAGATAAATGGCAGGAGGCACAACTTCTGCAGTAATTTTCTACTTGCACCACCATCTTGGGCCAGTAGAAGTGCATGGATAACCTTTGCTTGGTCCTCTTAATTCCAAGGTGAACAGCAAGGGGCACTTCATGCGCCAGTTGCAGGAGGAAGGGTCTTACAGCAAGGGGAACCACCAACATCCTATGGTCTCCTTCTGTAGACTCTGTAGGCTCACTATACAGGAGGGGGTTCTCCCTCAAGCTGGGAGCAGGCCTGTCTCCTTAGGCCTTCCAGAGATGGGTACTCACGTTGGCCCTTAGTGAATTCTTCCCTGTCAGGACCACCTTCTACTAATAAATCTTTTAGTTCAGGATGGTCATTGGGGTCAAAGACGTCAGGCATCACCACCTCCTCGTCATGTCCTGGTGATTGACCAACTACCTCCACCTCAGTGGTAGGTGAGTTAGGGGGAATATTTGCTTTCCCTCTTTTTGATTTTCTGACTCCTTTAGCCTTCTGTTTCCCCTTTGGCTGGGGCAGGGCATTGGTCTTGGCCAGCGCTGCCCTAGTTTGAGACCTCGTGCAGGGTCTGTCAGCAGTGTCTCCCACAAGCCCTAAAGCTCTGAGATCATTGCCCAACAAGACCTTTCCTGGGACACTCCTCTGTATGCTCACTGGAATCCTGACTGCTGTACCATTGATAGTAAGACTTACAGGTATTACTGGGAACATGAGAGGTGGGCCATCAGCCAACTTAGTGGGCATCAGAGTAGCTTTGGCAACTTCCTCTGGGTCTCCCAAGGTAGAATCCACTACAGTTCGACTGCACCCACTATCCCTAAGAGCTGGAGTATCTAATCCATTGATCAGCCCACTGTCTTTAAAGTAGTGCTTGGTGTTATCTGGAATCCTAGCATAAGCCTCTGAGACTTTAGACTCCCAGGAACCCAGGGAAACTAAAACTACCTCAGCTTCTATCGCACTGGGGAAGGAGTCTGAGGAGAAGGATGCTCCTGTAATCTCTTCTTCCTAATAGGAGGAGAAGGCCAGATTAGCAGAGTGGGCCCCCAAGGTTTTGACCTTACATCTGGGATCCCCCTTCACGTGGTCAGTTGCTCCACAAGCAAAACAAGATCCACATGGTCTGTTTACATAGGGAGGCTTACTATAACCAGAGTTCTGTTTTGGAGGCTGTCCTCCACTACCCTGTGAGTTCTCTTGTGTCTTATCTTTATTTTTCTTTTTGGTGGCCCTTCTGGGAGGAAGATTTGTCAGTTTCCCCACGCTCCTTATCTTTGGACTTTTTCCCTTCCTCCTGCTTACCAGGATGAGTCTTGTCCTTATGGGACACTTTATGTGACACCCAAACATCTGCTGCAATGTCTAGCTTCTTATGATCTATCTCCTTTGAATCTGCCAAATGCTGCTTAAGCTGAGGGAAAGAAGATGCAAAAATATGTTCCAGCATGACAAGACTTGTCATACCTTAAAAGGTAGAGACTTTATAACCTTCAACCCAGCCAGTCAAGTTCTTTAAGGATTCCGTTACATACAGTACCCAAGTACCACCTTCTTTCTTCTTATACTCTCTGAATCTTTTTAAGTATTGGGAAGGAGTCTTTCCAAACTTTAAGATGAGAGCTTGCTTCAACATTGCAAAATCTGCTCTCTCAGCTTTTGACATTTCCATAATGGCACTGCAGCCAGAATGGGGCAGTCTGCTAAGTAACCAGGCAATTGTATCAGCATTGCCAACTTGTTGAACTTCACATGCATACTCAAATGTATTCAGCCAGTCCATAATGCCATTCTTTTCCTCATGCACACTGAGCAGATCTTTTGGAAACCTTGGATGAGAGGAGGTCCCAGACCCATGTCCAGGACCCTTGGATCCATTGGCAACTTGAAGCTTGGCCAGCTCCAACTGGTGATCCCTGTCTTTTTGTTTTTCTGCCTGCACTATCTTTAGTTTGACCATATTGAACTCAAGCTCCTTCTGCCTAAACAGCAGTTCCTGTTTCTTGAATTCAGATATGGCCTCCCCATCAGCACTGGCTGAGAAAACATTAGACATTACATCCTCCATGTCCTCATGGTTGCTGTGGATCAGTGGAGCGGCATAACTATCAGTTCTACCAGTGAGAGCAGCCCCACCTCCTTCTGCACTGCCCTCAGAAGCTATAGCTCTAAGCTGACCTTCTTGCCAGTCCATGATTCTTCGGATCATTTCTATTTTCGTGCCTTGAGAGGAGACACCTCTCTCAGCACACATCTTTCTCAATGTTTCGGATTTAGAAGCATTTAAAGTTAACAAGGTACTTGTTTCCATACTGTTAGATAGGACTATGGCCTTTTAGAAAGTTATACCACAACAATTCACTATGTGTCCTGGTAGAAATAACTTGAAATGCCTTCACTAGTGCGCAACACTGGACACCTTCAGTCCTATCCCACCGCTGTGCACCAATTTGTAAAGAAGGATTTCTGAACTCTGACCTGGAGGGGCAGAGGTTCAGGAGGCCAACCTAGTTTCTTGGAACAGGGTAACCACTGGACAAGCCAGACCAATCAGGGTAGCTATGGCAGGCGGTCAAGACTAATGGCCTCATTACACGTTGTGCGGTAGGGATTTAATGTTACCGGTAAGGGGATACCGGTACCGTTAAATCCCCATGCCAATTACGACCCGGCTCACCGCTATTTGCGGCACCGCTAAGTACGGTGCCACTAATAGCGGCCAGTCCGCGGGTGCGCGACCCTCAGTTCCGTAAATAACGCCATGCCGCTAATAGCACATCATCACAAGCCAGGCGGACGTGCTAATAGCGGCATGGAAAAGCCCCCAAAACCCCTTACCGGCATGGCCCAAATACAGGCTTCGCGAACCACCCATTATCAGAACCTAGCAGTGTTCCCACCTGCCACAGTTGGACAAAATCAGCACAGGTGGAGGCAATGGAGACTGTGGCAGCACAAAAGGAGCACACCACACCCCTTCACACACCCATTCCCACACCAAGATCGTTCCAATACTAGCAGCATTACATGGGCTAGAGGACATGATTGCAGTGCAGCAGCAATAACAACAGGCAGCACAAAGGAGACGCAGGAGGAGAAGGAGGAGGATGGCAAGACAGGCGCAGCAAGCATCACCAGGGCACCTAGGCATACCACAGAGGCAGCCACCAATCCCCAGGATCCGAGCCAGTCCATTAAACCTAACCCCTGAGCAGATACACACCCTGTATCGTCTGGACCGGGATACCATCACCAGCATCATGTACATGACACATGACGACATTGTCAGCCTCATAGACATCAGAACTGCCATTCCCCCCTCTACAGAAGGTGCCCAGAAGGTGCTCCATTTCCTGGCCACAGGCACCTACCAGCATACAGTGGGGCAGATGCATGGCATCTCACAACCAGTATCCTCACGCACGCTGAACCAGGTACTTGATGCCCTCCTGAAGCATGCACGGGAACACATATTCCTGCCACGGACTGCCCAGCAGATCGCAAATACCAAAGTTGGCTTCTATTCACTGGCAGGCATCCCAAGTTGCATCGGGGCCAGCGACTCTAACCATGTGGAATTGGTGGTCCCACATCAAAATGAAGTAGTCTACCAAAAAACAAAAAAATTCCACTCCATCAAAGTGCAAATGGCATCTGACGCTAAGAAGATAATCACACATTGTTGTGCCCGATTTCCCGGATCAACCCATGATTCCATGGCCCTGCGTAACTCAAACATGCCACGCTACATGGAGCGACAAGCCAGTCAACGTTCCTGGCTACTTGGTGAGTAGCAGGGCAAGCACATGGCAGTGTGATGTGGTGGGAAGAGATACATACTCCTACTGGGTGTTGACTGTCGTCTGTAGGACAAATGGACATACAGATGTAGGCCAATGTCCATCAGGGAAGGCCGCAATGTCCTTGAGGAGAACCCACATGCAATTATGAGCTGCACAACATAGAGTACAATCCAGGTTTCCGAATATTGCACATACATCCACATCCACATTGCACATCATGCCACACCACATACCACACAAAACAGCAACATGGCGTCAAGATGGTACTACAGAATCAGCACAGCACAACATGAAGACAGCAATGTGCCCTTGAATGCATGCAAAGGTAACACCCCTAGCCATACCATTGAACCACACACCTATAGCACCACTGAAGTGATGCCACACAGCATGGCAACATCCTGGCCATCGCCTCTTGCATGGCCAGGAGGGACACGATGAGTGTCAGCATCTGATGTATCAAATGCAATGAGATGCAAGGGAGAACTATTATGGATGGAGATGGGTATTGTTGCCCTGATGTATGTGGTGAGGCCCACAAAGGAAGCTGTCCCCAATGAAGTACACATACACAATGATGGAGACCAAGCCTGTGTTTCAAATTTTCAACAGTGTATTGTGATCATAATGTGTACAAAAAGTGCATGGCCCCAACTGTGCAAACCCCCTTTCCCCTGTCCCCCCTCCCCCCACAACACACCCAAAAACACCCTTTTACCCCCTCCCCCCACAACACTCCCAAAAACACCCTTTCCCCCCTCCCCCCACAACACCCCCATGTGAGGTTCATAGTGTGCAGGTGTCCTGCTCGACATGTGCCAGCAAGTTCTTGATGGCCCTAATTCTCATGGGCTCCTCCGCCATTGGGTGGTTGGGATGGCGTGCGCCTCATGGTGCGCAGAGAGCGGCGCCGGGGGCTTGTTTGTCGGGAACTCGCAGGGCAACCTCTGCCCAGATGGCCTTTTTCTTGAGGAGGGTTTCCCGCTGCATGTCATTTGTAAAAACGATATTGGCATTTGCCGCAAGTGTCTGAGTAAGCATGATCAGCTCCTCGTCGCTGAATTTTTCTTTTTGCTGGCGATCAGCGCCTTTCTTGGCGGCCTTGGGCATCTTCGCGCTGTCCTGGATGATTTTGTGTTGGAGTCTTGCCGAAAGAGGTCCTGGATGCAGAGGATGGCAATGGATTGTGTTTTTAAAGATGGCTGCCGTGCTCCTTCCCGTTCCTGTGCGATGACGCTATTTCCGGTTCCGCATTTTAACGGTTACCGCTAATAGCGGTGACCGCTATTTGCATGCAGAGTGAGGGCGGAGGTGCTATCTGCACTTTCGTTGAAGCCGGTAAGGGACTTTTTTGGGTCTTTAGCGGCATGGCGGTAGGGACATTACCGGCATGGCGCTATGCTCGTGTCCGCGTACTCGTAATGGTACGCTATTAGCGCCCTATTGCCAAGGCGGACACGTTAATAGCGCCATGCCGGTAAATGTTGATTTTTACCGCACAACGTGTAATGAGGCCCTAAGTCTCAACAGGGGTGAGGGTGACTGAAAGACCTCAATGAGCACACAAAGCAAGGACACTTACAAATTACTCCAGACAGGTGTTATATTAAAAATTTAGACACATTTATTACAAGGCCTTTGTAACATAGACCATAGCAAAGAATCAAGTAACACTAAAGTAAACCAATACATCACATCCAACACAATATATATATATATATATATATACAAACCAATTGGGTCTAAGGGGTTAAAAGCACGAAATATGTAGACCACCTAGATGGGGAGGAAAACAGGTAGTGCAAGTCATCTTTAGACCCAGTTCCACATTCAGAATACACCTAAAAGGCAGTCCAAGCCTTACGAAGAGAGGAGCCTTATGCTCAATAGTACCTGCACGCGCTGGTGCCAATGGACAAAATAGGGTCTCTTCAAGGGTCTCTAGCAGCTCAGGAAGGTGGATAAGGCGATGAAGAACAAGTTCCCACTATTTAAGCAGGACCTCCACTTGAGGGCAGAGGCAGTTTGAGAGTGCAGGATGGAGTCGCTATTTAGCTGTGGAAGGAAAGGGGCCCTCATGCATAAAAATGGGCTCCTACGCTAGGGGCCACCGGTTGGGGTAAGGACTACTCACCGGTCCCCGATGCAGGCAGACCCAAACTTTGCCAGTACAGTCCACTTCGCTGCCAGGTTCGAATGCGACAATCAGGACGTCTCGACACCGTGTAGTTCTCGAGATGCAGAGAGGATTCCCAAACGGGACAGTGGTGATTTCTGCGCTCCGGGTGGAGGAATCGGCCCAATTCCACTGCAGCAGGCATCAGGGGCAGTGGGGTCACAAATGCAGCGAACTTGCACAGGTCGTTGCCTCAGCAGGGCAACACGGTAACCGCGTTTACTCCCGTCAGGCACACTCGTCTCACTTCAGACCTGGGAACGCCAAGTGTACGAAATTCAGTGTGAGGGTGCCGTGGACTCAGAGCTAGCAGTATACAAACTTTCGAGGGCCTCCTCGAAACAACGGCAGTGACAGAGCAAACGTCCCCTGTAAGCTGGTCAGCCACTGGATGGCACAGGGACACTTCCGAAGAGGCTTACTTGCAGGGTTTGATGACAGTGCCGAGAATAGTTGATCCCACTATTCCAATGGATCGAAGTGTCTTTGGAGACCTGCTAGGACGATCAGAGGCCGAGTGGTCCCCACGGGACGACAGCGGGCTCAGGGTGCCAAACCTTCCAGTGGGTCACCAGCGGTTCCTTGACTCGGCTTCTTGTTGTAGGATACTTGGCTCCTTATCCCTTGTTCGGTGTGAACTCAGGAGGTCGACATGGTAGTGGTGTTTTCAGCCTCCTCTTATCCAAAGTTCCCTTCGCGCCAAAACGGAGAGGACCCAATGGGAGATCTGCTCACAAACACTCACTCCATATGTGGACCAATCACGGACCACTCTAGTCCCAGGCATTCAGGACACTCCAGACTCTCTGGCACCCAGGATGTGTATTGGGAACAGATATCCCAGCCCACATCCTGGAGGCACAGACACAAGGCATGCAGAAGCCAGCGAAAGCATTGTGTTTCGTGGGAAAGTGCATGACCAAATAAGGACTGACCCAGGTCGCCTCGACCTGGGGAAGGTGAAGGGGGAAGATGGCCAAAGGACAGGACAAAGAACCTCGTGGCATGGCCATTTTGGGAGCCAGGCCACCTATTCGTGCCAAATGCGGTTAACACAGTTAACATGGCAAGAAAGGGTTAAAAATATAAGAAAACGATAGCTGGCACCAGTCCTGTCCATGACACATTTGCACAGTTCATAAAAAGTCCAGGGAGAGTTTCTAGGGCCTTTGGAATGACCCAAGTGTGCTCTATGGTATGATACATTGCACACTTGTTACATGTTGCACAAAAGTTGGAACATGAGGAAAGGACTAAGGGAAACAAAGTCTTAAGGGCATGTCAGTTTCCCCATAAAAAGTGAGCGAAAGCCCAGAAGGAGTGCAGCTGAGGGCTGTGCTTCTCTGGCAAAGTCAGTCAATGGTGTTAAAACAGCAGCAAAAAGTTTGGGGGTTGATACATGGAGGCAAAATTACATACAATTATGAAATCTTCTACCACCCCTCTACTCATCTGTTGTCCTTGTGATGTTCTCCCTTCCATTTTGCTTCTTCTTTTGTCGTACCTCTTCCCATCCTCTCGGCCTTTTGTGGTATTCTCCCCTTGCCTTGTTTCCCCTTCCCTCCGCCCCTCTACTTGAATGTCCATTATGTGGAGCCCTTCTTCACATGTTGTCACTCTTTGTTTGCCCTCCCAATCGAACAGCAGACCAAATGGAAACGTCCATTTGTATCGTATTTCCTTTGCCACCAGTTCCTTTACCAGCGGGGCCATCTCTCTTCTTTTTTGTAACGTCACCAATGCCAGGTCCTGGTATAGCTGAATGTCTGCCCCATTCATCCTTATGTGGTCTAACTGCCTCGCCCTCCTTAAGATTTGTTCTTTTTGCAGGTATGAGGAGAGGGCTACCAGCACATCTCTTGGTCTTTCCCCTGGCGCGCCAGTTCTTTTTGAGCCCACTCTGTGCACCCGGTCGATCCCAATGGTGTCCGCCTCTTGGGCCTCTAGAATGTCTCTAAACACCTCCTGGACTGCATTTTTAAGATCCTTATCCAGTACCGACTCTGCCATGTTCTTAATACGGAAATTTGATCTGCGGGACCGATTTTCTAGGTCCTCACATTGGATCTCTAGGTTGTGGGTCAACCGCACCAGATGTTCCTGCGTCTCGCTGTTTTGCTCTGCTTCGTCTTCTGCATTCTGGACGATTCGCTCAAGCGTTTCTGTCCTCTCTTCCAGTCTGGCCACATCTAACTTCAGTTCTTCGACCACCTGCTTCATTTCATTCCCCATTGTGGCGAACTGGTCCTGCACCGTTGACATAAACTTGTCCTGTAACTCCACAAACCATGCATGCATGTCATCCCTTGATGGAGGTAGTTGGCATGTGTTGGGAGGGTTGCGGTCAATTGGGGGTGTCCTCCTGAACCCTTCCCCTAGTGTGTACCGGGGTTTCCGATGATCACATTTGCATCAGGTTCGCATCCTGTTTGGCGGATTGTGGGTTTGTTTGGGTCGAGCCCCCTTCCCCCTTTGCCTTGGACATGGCCTCCGTGGAGTAGCTCCGCGGTGGGAGTGGGCACCTTACAGTGACTTCACTGCTGTGCCCTCGGTTTGTTGTCCTTGCTGTCCTCCGCTGACTGAGATGGGAGGGAAACTGGGAGGGTAAATTCTTGTCTTGGTAGTGGGGGGGTGCTGTCTCTATTGCCCCTTGGGAGCACTGGGCCTGTGTTTCAGATCTGGGGGATGCTGTCCGAAACCCCCCCTGCCCGTGGAGGACTTGATCCTGGGGGGGGAGTTCTTCACTTGGTGCTCCTTCTGTTCCCCTCCACCCCTCCCCCACAGCGTGTTG
Source organism: Ambystoma mexicanum (assembly GCF_040938575.1). Lineage (NCBI taxonomy): Eukaryota > Metazoa > Chordata > Amphibia > Caudata > Ambystomatidae > Ambystoma > Ambystoma mexicanum. The sequence continues at coordinate 1,286,383,642 of NC_090934.1, forward strand.
CCTTGATGATTGGCTTGGGGTGTGCCTCACATGGGGTAGAGTGTGTGGCCTTGATGATTGGCTTGGGGGTGCCTCACATGGGGTTGTTACCCCCTTGCCTTCTTTACCGGGGGGCTAATGGGGGGAGCCCCGCTCACTTATTGCACACCCCGGCACCTGCTAGCAGTGTGTTCCGCTGTCTGGGCTCTGGTGCTCTGGGTGCTCTGTTTCCTCCTCCCAGCGGCTCTCTACGAGCTCCTCGGCATAGCTCTCTGCAGGGCTCCACAGCAGCCGCGCGTCCTCTGCGGCCAGGAGGGGAGGTGCACCGCCCCTCACGGGTGCCGGTCTGCGCGTTCCGCGCTGCTGGGCTCCCTGCTGCTGCCTCCTCATCCTTCTGCAGTCGCCCTCCTTGCCGCAGGCTCCTGTGACGTTCCTCGGAGGGGGAGGGGCACCCGTGCCTCTTCGTTCCCGTGTCTCCTCCTGTCCGCTCCGCGGGGGCGATTATTTCTTGCCTGATACGCCGGGTGCCTCTGTGGAGTACTGGTTGGTGTTTATTCCATGTGGATCATCGGATATCCGACTTTAATGTGGTGCTTTGTTGTGGCCCAGCAGGAGCGAGACTTAGACGCATCTCCCTGCCCCGACGGCCTTCTTGGGAGTCCCCCCGTCTCTGTTTGTGATGCATTGTGTGCTTTTGTGTAATCTGGTCCAGATCTTACCCCACTCTGCGTTGTTGTAACGCTCACCTGGTATCCACGGGGACGCCACTCAGCCCCGACTGGACCACTCGCACTCTCAAACCTTCTCCCTTGATAATGTCTCAAGACGAGGATTGGGCCTGCAATACAGGTGTACCGGATTCAGAATTTAGCTGTCTTTTGGTGAGTAACTCCCGCCTCCCTTGGAAACCAACCTTGCCTTGAACCTTTTCATCACCTTAATTCCTTGTACGGTGCGCTCTCCGTCCTGCTTCTCGATGCAGGGGCGCGTAGCTGGGGCAGGCGTGTTGCAACCTAGTTGCTTCACTGGTGCGAGCCCTGTTCTAGTCCGACCTGCTGTGACTCCAACTTTGTTATGGTAGGTTTTGCGTCTTTACAGTCTTGATAGTCTGTCCCTTCTTTCTTCCCTTTCACCTAATGTCTCTGTTTCTTTACCATAGGTGTGGAAAGAGATTTTTGGCGTTGCTGTGCTGCTGATGGAGTTGAGCACCAGTCAGTAAGTGAATGCGCAGTGCGCTGCGTTATCTTGCCTTTTCTTGTGCTAACCTGTGACTCTTTTCTTGCTTGTAGGCTGCTGTGATATTCCGGAAAGGATTCTGACTGGGAGACAATCAAATCAGGTAAGAGTCTTGTGGTTTTGTGTAAAAGTGAATAAGCGCTCACTAATGCTGTTTCCTCTCTCTCCTTTCCAGTTTGTGGTGTTTCGGAGAAGGGTGTGGCGCCAAGATGCTGGTGTTCTCTGGACCGGATAAGCGATGAACCGAAGACTCACAGATAAGTACTGTAGTAATGATGTTCTTGTTCTTTCAGGTGCGCGGTTCCAGGATACGGCAGGCAAAGAACCCAGGAGACCGAGCTGGACACGGTGAGCATCGCACTGCTAACTGCAGAGTAACGCGAAGCGTGTTCCTCTGCTTGGGCGTGGCTTATATAGCCCCAGGTATTCCAAGGCCCAACCACACCCAAAACACTAGACCGCATAGCTCAGTTCTTGGAACTGAGGTATCTGGGAGCCTCCGTGTTGGACAAAAGCCTATTACCAAGTCCAGACCCCATGTTACCTTCACATTGAGTATGAGCCTGGCGCCAAAGGTGCCAGGACTGACTCCAGGGGAGTCTTTGGCAAGATGGCAAGGCTTTTGAGGCCACAGTGGGAGACCGTAACCTGGCTACAGGAGAGGGTCACTTGCCTATGAGGGTTAGGGGTAGGGATCTTGACATCACTCCCCCCCAAAGCCCCTCTCACGGTGGTCCTTCTGCCTGGCCCTGGTTTGGTTGGGTGATTCTGATGAAACCATTTTATCAAGCGTGGCGCATGGACGTACTCACAAGGTTCCCACGTTCTGTCCTGCGGGCCATATCCTTTCCAATATACTAAATAGTATAACTTGGATCAAGTGTATTTTGAATCCATGATGTCTTTAACTTCAAACTCCGGTTCTCTGTTGACTACTACTGGTTTTGGTGGTATTGTAACATGGGTTCCAGGTTGAACAAGTTTCAGAAGAGATACGTGGAACACAGGATGAATCTGCATATTTGATGGCAAGGCTAGTTTAACAGCTACTGGATTTATTACAGATTTAATCGTGAAAGGTCCTAGGTATCGTGGGCGAAAGGTCCGGGTTCCTTTTATAGGCATATGTTTCGATGCTAACCAGACTTTGTCCCCAACTTAATAATCGGGCGCCTTCCTACAATGCTGGTCGGAGAATTTCTTTTGGTTGGTCTTAGCTTGGAGTAAATGTTCAGCTGCCTTTTTGAAGGCTTGAGAAATGGTTGTGTGTAAGGTTTTAATTGCTGGTATTTCCAAAGTAGTTGGAACATCTAGTTCAGAAGTGTGTGGATGTCTACCATATATGGTATAGAAAGGAGTCTGTCCAATGCTGGTGTGTAAAGAGTTATTATAAGCATATTCCGCTATCCATAACAAGTCCTTCCAACACCCCTCCACTTGATGTAGCATACAAAGTAGGTATTGCTCGAGTGTCTGGTTCGTTCTCTCTGTTTGGCCATCCGTTTGGGGATGGTGACTTGTGGATAATCGAATATCAATTTTGGCCATTGAACAGCACTTCCTCCAGAAGTTAGAAACAAACTGACTACCTCGGTCTGAGATCAGGACCGAAGGAAAACGATGTAGCCGTATGATATGTTCAAGAAATACCTTTGCTAGGCTAGATGCATTTGGGAGACCTTTCAAAGGAATGAAATGTGCCATTTTCGAAAATAAGTCCACAACCACTAGAATGGTGTTGAATCCTTGACTGAGAGGTAAGTCTGTGATGAAATCGAGGGACAGTGTGTGCCAGGGTGCAGGTGGAATCTCCAATGGCTGAAGGAGACCAGCTGGTTTCTGCTTCTGCGATTTATTTTGTGCACACACACCGCAGGATTGGACAAATTGAATAATGTCTTTGCACCAAGTGGGCCACCAGTAATTTCGTTTTACCTTGGCTAATGTTTTAGCGATTCCAGGATGACCTTCAATTAAGGAATCATGATAGCCAGAGATGACTTGTTCTTGTAGTTCCTTACTTGGCAAGTATAAACGGTTCCTGAAATATGGTAGTTGATCTTTAACTGCGTGATGTACTCCTTGTATACTCCATTCTTGTAATAGCTTGGGACTCATCAAGAGTTGAATCTTGTTCTGGAGTTCACTCTGAGTCAGTGTTGCTGTAAGACCTAGAAGTTTGTCACTTGGGATAATGGCCACTGGATCTGGGGTCGTGTATACCTTCTCATCAATACCCATGCGAGAGAGGGCATCAGCCTTTCCATTTCTGACTCCCGGTCGAAACATGATCACATAGTCGTATTCTGCGAAGAAGAGGGCCAGCGGAGTTGACGTGAAGATTGAGCCTTCGCTGTTTTTGGATATTGTAGGTTTCGATGGTCAGTTATTACGGTGATGGTATGTCTGGCACCCAGAAGGTAATGACGCCAGGCCTTAAAGGCTGACTTAATAGCTAGAAGTTCTTTATCTGTGATAGCGTAGTTGAGCTCAGGGGGTGTACATTTATGTGACCAGAAAGCAACAGGATGCAACTGGCCATTCTCGGGGTCCCTTTGTGAGGGAACAGCTCCCATTGCCATGCTTGAAGCATCCGTTTCCACCACGTAAGGGAGATCCTGGCAAGAATGTCGTAGAATTGGGGCAGAAGTGAACCTCTTTTTGAGTTCCTGAAAGGCCTTTTCTGCTTCTTCTGTCAATTGGAATTTCCTATTGTTTTTTCGTAATAATGACGTCATTGGATGCACTATTTGAGAAAAACCTGGGATGAATCGACGGTAAAAGTTTGCAAAGCCTAGCATGCTCTGGATTTCTTTGAGAGAAGTTGGTGATGGCCAATATAGAATGGCATCTACCTTGTGCATATCCATTCGGATTCCTTTTGGAGTGAGAATAAAACCGAGGATCTCGACTTCGGTGACATGAAATTCACGTTTTTCGAATTTAGCATATAGTTGATGTTAACGGAGTTTCGCAAGGATAGAACGAACATGCTTGACATGGTCTTGTTTTGAAGCAAAATACAGTAAGATATTGTCACTGTAGACCAAGGCACACACGTTGATTAATTCCCTTAAGACATCGTTCATGTAGTATTGGAATGCGGCGGGAGCGTTGCAAAGCCCAAAGGGCATTACCTGGTATTCGTACAGGCCATATTTGGTGCGAAAGGCAGTTTTCCATTTGTCTCCTTTCTTTACTCGAACGAGATGGGACGCCCCCCTAAGATCCAATTTAGTATAGATTTGGCCGTCTTTGACTTGATCTAACAGTTCCAGAATAAGAGGCAGTGGGTAGCGGTTTTTTATGGTGGTTTGGTTTAATGTGCGGTAGACGATGCAAGTTCTTAAATCTCCTTCCTTCTTTGGTACAAAGAATAACGGAGAGGCCGCCGGTGATTAAGATGGGTGGATAAACTCATTTGCCAGGTATTGATCTTAATAAGATTTCAAATGGAGGTTTTCTGGTTCAGTGAGTGCATAGATTCAACCACAAGGAACTTGTGAACCAGGTATGAGATCGATCTGACAGTCATAAGGCCTGTGCAGGGTTAAGGTATTAGCTTGTTCTTCCTGAAATACGTCTTGAAAATCTTGGTATTCATTTGGTAGGGTTCCAGTTACGCCCAGTACTGTTGCCGCAGGTCCATGAGCAGACATATTTGTATTATTTTGCTGCTTTTCTCTGTGATAGCAAGTGAGAGCACAATTGTCGGGAAAGGCCAATTTCTTTGCACGCCAATCTATTTGAGGGTTGTGAGCTACTAACCACGGCATCCCTAAGATTAGCGGGAACTGAGGCGCCTTGATGAGGTCAAAAGCAATAAATTCCCGGTGTCCATCCTGGCACAGAAGGGTTAATGCTGCTGTACATTGGGTACTGGACCGGAAGCTATTTCCGTATCATCAACAGTGATGACCTTTTTATTAGTTGACTTTAGGCATAAGGGAAGCTCAATTTTTGCTGCCAGATCTTGGTCCATATAGTTCCCAACTGCTCGCTATCTATGTATGCTTCTACAGCATGCATTCGAGACGGTTGTTGATGGTTGATCAAAATCACAGGTAACGCAAAGTGTGAGGTCTGTGGCTCACCTTCCTCGCTTGACAAACAGACCTCTACACTTGCCAGGCTTGGTAGTTTTCCGACTCCTTGTTATCATCTTCTTTCTCTGTGGCACCAACCGTTCTCCTTGGAGGCTTCACGGGGCACTCTTTAAGGAAATGGCCTGATTTTCCACAGTATACACATAACTGCTGTTGCCTTCCCTTGTCCCTTTCAGCCTTTGTTAAAGGGGCCCTTACACCTCTGATTTGCATAGGTTCTACCATATTCTCTGCTGAACGTGAGACATTGTCCCTTGACCGAACATACATAGCACGAGTGTCCAATCTAATCCGATCTGCTCTTTGGTCTTGCAGCCTATGATCTAGCTGAACAACAAGGTTGATGAATTCTGCACAGATCAACCACTTGAGCAAGAACGTCATTCAGCTCCCCCCGTATGCCCCGCTGGAGTAGTGTGGTTCTTTTATCTTCAGGCCATCCTGCTTCAACAACAAGCCTGTTGAAGGTTGCTATGTATTTTAACTAGTCTTGATTTCCTTGGCGAAGGGACAGAAGTACGTTGTCCAATGCCTGTCCATGGGTACGGCGAGCAAAGAGTTTCTCCATTTCCTGTTGAAAACCCCTGAAGTCATGTAGCAGAGAATCATCCTGACTTACTAATGGCACAGACCAATCCGCAGCACTGCCACTCAAGTATGATAAAACAAAAGCAACCTGTGACTGGTCGTTAGGAAAGGCCCCAGGTCTGCAAAGGAAATGAAGACGACCCTGGTTCATGAATGCTGCATATTTCTTGGGATCCCCTGTAAATCGTTCAGGTGGGGCTAAAGGAACTGCCCCAGGAAGGGTTATCTGTACAGGACTGGCTGATGGTGTTCGCACTGATGAAACGCTACCAGGCAGTGGGGCCTGTCCCACCTGTGATTGGAGTAATTGTCTGCGCAATTCGTCGGTCCGCTCTTTAGTAACTATCAATTCCTTCCTCAGGGCGTTGGTCTCTTGCCTGGCTGAATGTACCTCGGCACGTAACTGTCCCAACAACTGAGCTAATTGGTCGGTTTCTGATGGTTCCATGACGCCCAGGTGGATAGTGGTATGAGGCTTCACGTTCTGTAACGCTCACCTGGTATACACAGGGATGCCACTCAGCCCTGACTGGACCCCTCGCACTCTTGAACCTTCTCCCTTGGACATTGTCTCAAGACGAGGATTCAGATTCAGAACTTAGCTGTCTTTTGGTGATTGACTCCCGCCTCCCTTGGAAACCAATCTTCCCTTAGACCCTTTCCTCACCTTAATTCCTTGTACGGTGCGCTCTCCGTCCTGCTTCTCGATGCAGCGGCGCCTAGCTGGTGCAGGCGTGTTACGACCTAGTTGCTTCACTGGTGCGAGCCCTGTTCGAGTCCAGACCTGCTGTGACTCCAACTTTGTTAAGGTAGGTTTTGCGTCTTTATAGTCTTGATATTCTGTCCCTTCTTTCTTCCTTTTCACCTAATGTCTCTGTTTCTTTCCCATAGGTGTTGAAAGAGATTTTTGGCGTTGCCGTGCCGCTGATGGAGTTGAGCACGAGTCGGTAAGTGAATGCGCGGTGCTCTGCGTTGTTCCATAAGTGAATGCGCAGTGCGCAACGTTATCTTGCCTTTTCTTGTTCTAACTTGTGTCTCTTCTCTTGCTTGTTGGCCGCTGTGATGTTCCGGAAAGGATGCTGACCGAGAGACAATCGAATCAGGTAAGAGTCTTGTGGTTTTGTGTAAAAGTGAATAAGCGCTCACTAATGCTGTTTCCTCTCTCTCCTTTCCAGGTTGTGATGTTCCAGAGAAGGGTGCAGCGCCAAGATGCTGGTGTTCTCTGGACCGGATAATCGATGAACCGAAGACTCACAGGTAAGTGCTGTAGTAATGATGTTCTTGTTCTTTCAGGTGTGCGGTTCCAGGATACGGCAGGCAAAGAACTCAGGAGACCGAGCAGGACACGGTGAGCGTCATGCTGCTAACCGCAGAGTAACGCAAAGCGTGTTCCTCTGCTTGGGCATGGCTTATATAGCCCCAGGTGTTCCAAGGCCCGACCACACCCAAAACACGAGACCGCATAGCTCAGTTCTTGGAATTGAGCTATGTGGGAGCCTCCATGTTGGACAAAAGCCCATTACCGAGTCCAGACTCCATGTTACCTTCACATTGAGTATGAGCCTGGCGCCAAAGGCGCCAGGACTGACTTCAGGGGAGTCTTTGGCGAGATGACAAGGCCTTTGAAGCCACAGTGGGAGACCGTAACCTGGCTCCAGCGGAGAGGCTGACTTGCCTATGATTGTTAGTGGTAGGGATCATGACAGTTGTCTATTGTGCGGCCCAAATCTCTTTCCCAGTTTACCATGTATTTTTCCTTGGCGGTTGGGTCTACTTTTTCTAGCAGGCAGTACAGAGTATGATCTTCCCCCTCAGTATGGGTGACGCTAGAGTTAACTCGAGTGCTGTTAGGTCTCTTGCTCCTTTCTCTCTGACTACCCTTTGTGAGATCCAATGCCGAAGCTGGGTGTAGTGAAACCGCTCCACCTCTGTGATTTTAAATTAGCCTTGCCACTCCTCAAATGAGAGCGGGCTACCACTTACCAGGAAATCCAAGATTTTCCAAAGACCTGCCTCTCTCCAGGAAGCAAAGCTCTGTGGGTGGGTTCCCGGTGAAAATTCCGAATTATTCCATATTGGCGTGAGTGGGCCTATGGTACTGGTGCAGCCCCATTTCCGGGCTGCTGCTTTCCAGTTTGCCACTGTGTTGAGTTTTGTTTGCAGTGGGCCTAGGTTTGCCTGGGTCTTCAGGAAGGGTAAATGTGGGAGGTCTGCCAATGGGGGTTTACACCATGCTTCCTCTATCTGTTTCCAGAGTGGCTGATCCGTGTTCTGGACCCATGTAAATGCGTATGATAATTGTGCCACCCATCGATATCTAGACATGCATGGGACTCCAAAGCCCCCCAGTATTCGCCCGCCAGAGCATAAATTTCCTCGCTATACGAGGTCCCCCCCAACTTAAATATATTTCTTTATAGAGCTTTCAATTCTGTCTTTGGGATGTGTATCGGGAGCGCTGTACATTCGTATATTAGTTTAGGTATTGGGTTCATTTTTACAGCAACAATCCTACCCAACCAAGAGATCTCTTGTTTCCCCCACTTCTCCAGGTCTTTCCGGAGTTCGTTGAGTAGCTGCAGGTAGTTGCTTTGGTATAGCCGTGTGGGGTCTTTGGGGATCTGAACTCCCAGGTATCCTATTGTGGTAGCTGCCCAGGGCATAAGGAGAGTGGGATTGAGGTCTTTGCGCTGTTTCTTTGTGAGGTTAACTGCTAGCGCTGATGCTTTTTCATGGTTTACTTTGAATCTGAGGCCCTCCCGAATTAGTCGATTTCTTCCCAGAGAGGGGTCAGCGAGGTGCCAAGATGTGTAATGGTTAAGTGTACATCGTCCGTGTATAGTGTGGCTTTGTATTTTCTCAGCTAATGGTTCCATCGATAAGGCGAACACCAGGGGTGAGAGCAGGAAACCTTGCCGCATGCCTCTGGTGATGTGAATCCCTTCCTTCCTTCTAACACTGTTCGCCCGAAGCTGAGTGATAGGATTTTGGTAGTTGGCCATTGTCCATTTTATGAAGTTTGGGCTGAAACCTAGGTGTATGAGCGCTTTTCTTATGTACCCCCAATCAACCAGGTCAAATGCCTTATGGGCATCTAGTGACATTACTAGCATTGCCTCTCCCATTCTATTGGCAATTTCAATGGGGTTGATTGTCCGCCGAATGTTATCATATGTCCCCCACCACAGTATAAATCTGGTTTGGTCTGAGGCTATCAGGTCTGGGAGGTGTACTTTAAATCTGGATGCCAACGCCTTGGAGAATATTTTCCCCATCGTTGTTCATCAACGTTATTGGTCTATATGAGGCTGCTCTTTCGGGATCTTTCCCCAGTTTGTGGACCAGTATTGTTAATGATTCTGCCATCGATTTGGTTAACCTCCCAGTTGATAAAAATGAATTAAACAGGGTTGTGAGTTGTGGGACCAGTATGTGTGCACAGATTTTGTAAAATTTTGCTGTAAACCCGTCGGGGCCGGGGGCGGTGTTTTTCATGAATTTAATGGCTTCACTTGTTTCTTCCACCGTTATTTGGATTTCTAAAGATTCCAGATTGGGCATAGCTGTGGCGGTTCTAATGGTGCGTAGGAATTGGGTCTGTATGTCAGCTTGGGCAGGTGGGCCCGACATGATAGAGCTGTGGGGGGCTATCAGGGCTTCCATCTTTTCTTTGTCTGTGTAGTAAGCTTTGCCATCGTCTCCTATGAGCCGGCTAATGTTGTTCCGTTTATGTACCCTGTGTAGTTTATATGCCAGTATGTGGTTCGCCTTATTACATTTGCTATAGTAGAATGGTTTTGTGTATGCTAGGGATTTAGCTGAGCGATCCGCCCAGTGCATTTCAAGGGTGATCTTAGCTTTCTTCAGTTCTCTTTCGGCTTTCCTATTTCAGTGGTTTTTTAACTCTTTTTCCAGTTGCACTACTGTCCTCTCTAGGATGGACGCTTGGGCCTTAGAGGTTCAGATTTGTTCAGCGCTAGAGCTGACGAGTACCCGTCTCACCACTAGTTTCATGGCGTCCCAGATTGTCTCCATGGTGGTCTCCGTTATGTTTTACCTAAATTAGTTTGATAGCGTTTCACCCACCTCACTCCTAATTGTTTCATCTAACAGGATAGAGTCTGGAAGTTTCCAGTATTTTGGAGGAGGTAGAAGAGACCCGCTTATGTGTAGGTCTGCTGGTACCGGGGCATGGTCGGATATCATCCGAGTATGGATCTCTATTTTGTCCAGGCAGGGGAATAAGGTGTTTGTTACCAAAATTAGATCAATCCTAGAGAAACCCTTGTGTGCATTAGAGTAAAAGGTATAATCATTAGTCCCCGAGTTCGCTAGCCTCCAGGTGCCTACCGTTTCTGTTTCGCTGAGTTGTTTGGCGAAACATAGCGCCCAGGAGAAATCTGTCTTGGATGGGGAGAGTGTTTTACCTTTCAGAGGGTCCGGGACCAAATTAAAGTCACCCCACATGAGAAGGTAACCCTTTGTGCAGGACAGAAGGACTGGGATTAGGCCTAGTAGGAATTTGTCTTGGGTGTTATTTGGTAATATATTGTGGCTATAGTGATCAGTTGTTCCAAAAAAAAGCCCCTTTACTAATAAATATCTACCCTCTGGGTCTCTTTTTACTGTGATTTTCATTAATGGGAACTTGTCGCTTACTAGCATAGCCACCCCCCTCTTTTTCTCCCCTGATGTAGCGAAGAACGATTTATTGAATCTTTTAAATCTAATGCGTTGTTCATCTATTGTCAGTAGGTGGATCTCCTGAAGGAGGACGATGTCCCCTGCTATCGTGTTCAATCTGTTTTCTATGGATCTGGGCTTCCCCGGGAAATTGAGACCCTAGACGTTACATGTGATCATTCGGACCACGCTTTCATTGTCCGGACCCATGATCGTCCCTGGTGGGGTTTGTAGTAATATCTTTCAGTTGGACCCTTCTTCTGAAATTCGACATGCCTGCCTGGAGTAATGTGGTATTGCCTTGCCTTTGGATGTCATTGTAGCTCTGGTTCTTAATTCAGGGGGAACTAGGAACTAGGAACTCAGATCCCCCCCTTCCTCTTTTCTCCCCCCCTCCCTCCACCTGCCCCCCTGACCATCTCTTAGGGATGAGACCAGCCTCACCCAACAGGGTAACCGGCTGTGCCCTACCACCGAACCTGTAGCGGCCAACTGGGCCTAAGGTGTTGCATGGAAAATAAAATCCAGAATTTGGTTGCTGAATCAATGAAGTGTTGAGGTTCTTGTGTACTCCCTCTGCAAATTTCTTATCAAGGTTGTTAGACCGCGCCCTCCCGCATTAGTTAATTCCCATCTGTCTGTACTCCTACGTCCCATCCCCTTTCCTCCATACTTATGGGACATCTCTCCGACCTGTGGGACGGGACCAGAGCACTTTGTAAAAAGCATCCAAAAAAAAATTTTTTCAAAAATGTGTCCTTCCTCTCTTTCTGCGCGGGGCCCGGCACACGGCCGTAACCCCGGCCACCTTGGTTCCGCTCCGCGCATCGCCCATCAGTCCTTTTCTCCACTCGTTCGGGACTGGACGCACTTGCATCCTCGGAAGGTTTTCTTCCCTTTTTCCTCTCTGGCTCTTGCTAGCGATTGTGTACTAGTCTGTCTATGTCGTTCAAACTTGACTTCCCAGACTGTTCATCGTGTCACTGTCGTTCCGCGAGGGTGGATCCCCATCCTCTTTGCTTAGAGTGCTTGGGTCCGGATCACCGTTGGGATTCCTCTTTTTACTGCGACTCTCTTTCGGTCCGGGCACTTCAACGTCGGTTGGAGCGGTGGGAGGAGGTGTTCTGACAAACTCCTCCTTCACATTTTCAGGCGTTCATCAACGAGAAGAAAAAACGCCTGGTAATTTCTTTACTTTTCAGAGCAGCCCGGCCGGTGGATACCTTTCCAAGTTCCTCTCGGGCCGGGAGGGGCGTTGATCGCTCTGTCACCGGGGTTCGCCCTGAGGTGCCAGTTGGGCCTAATAATTATACCGGAGTTTTCTCCGAAGGTCTCCGTAAGGGGCCTGTGGATACCGGAGCATGCTCCGAGGCCCCTCCTGTGGGGGCTGTTTGTGGACCCAGTTCTTCTGAGTCGTGGGGTACCGGAGCTACCTGTGAGGCCTCTCTATCGGCTTCCCTCAAAAATAAGACTGGGGTGCGCCCCGAGCCTTGGGTGGGCTTGCTGTCACCGAACGGATGTTCGAGGCCCGTGCAGATAAGGCTTTTACCGGACCCGGGTCCGAGGTCCCTCGTCCAGAGGCTAAAGCTACCAACAGTCCTGAGAGGCCTGCAAAGGCCTTGTCGGTGAAAGTTATTTCTCACCATTCCCGCTCTTGCGGCGACACCAGACCTGTTGAGGGGGCAAAGAAGCAAAGTTCTTCTTTTACCGGCATTGCCAAGGTCCTTCCTTCAAAGGCTAATTTGGCGGTTGGTATGTCACAAAAACATTCCAGGCCTCACAGTACCGGCTCTGCCGAGGTCCCTTATGTTAAGGCTAAAGTTAAGACCCCTGATCCATCGACGGGCACCCCTGCCTCACTTCCTCACGTGCTGCAGTTCCCCTCAGATGAGGACAAAATGCTGCCCGTTACCGCCACGACAGCGGCGGCCATTTTGGGTGCTACCCCTACATCTACGCCATTGGTCTCAGGTGTAGGGCTTGGTCCCTTGGGTGAACATAGAATCCCTTGTGCGCATCCTTATCGGCCAGTTTACGACTGGAACGCTCTGATGCGTCTTCTGCACAATGTTTCGTTGCCTGCAGGGTCGGCACCTTTGATTTATGTGGATACGTCGGTGGAGGGGCCAGTGTGGCACCCTTCCCCGTTACGTCCCCGGATTTGTCCACCTCATGAGAGGCCTCCTCAGGTTCCAAAACAGTCCCCGGAGGAAGCTTTTTTCGGTAAATTTCAGACGCTCATGCGTACCGACCCCATGAGGGAGTATTTCAAAGGGCTTTTTAGGGAGATATGTCCGCCCGCGCCTCCGGCCCCACCCGTTCCTCCGGTGGTTCCGCCTGATCCTCCCTTGCCTACGGTGCCTTCCCCAATTCTTCCGCCTTTGCCTCCATTGTCCCCTGTGGACAAGGCAGCGCCTGACACGGCTCAGCAGGATCCTGACCTGTCGGATGACGCGCAAGGCGATCAGGACAGGGAGGACCTTCCCCGCTCTATCAGAGCTTTTCATGACCGGGTACAGGACATGATGAACTTCTTAGATGTTCCAGTGCCCGAGGCACCCGCTCCGCAGGAGGGCGTGCTTTCTGGGGCGTTCACCCTGTCTCCCTTGGAGCGTACCGGCCTGTTCTTGCAGAAGGACGTTCTGGCCGAGGTCCGCAGAGTTTGGGAAAAGCCACACTATGGACTTTTTGTCAATAAGAAAATAGATGCGAGATACAGGCTGCATTCTTCGGAAGAGGTGGCCCTGTCCTCTTATCCGCCCCCCTCCTCCACAGTAGTGGCTGCGGCCACTTTGCAGTCCAGACCTGCAGCATCCTTTTACACGACGGCTACTCAGGTTCTGGGAAAGGAGGACAAGCTCCTCAACTCCCTTGGGAAGAAAATCTTCGGCAACTCGGCCTTGCAGCTCAGTCAGGCCAACGCTGAATTGATATTAGCGAGAGCTAACATGCGGATGTGGAAAGGTCTGTCAGAGTTTGAGGAGTTTATCCCGGTCGAGAAGCTGGAAGATTTTAAAGGAGGCCTATCCGACGCCAGGGTCTTGGCCCAGGATCTCCTGGAGGCTGCGGCTCATCACGTAGACACCTCGGCTCGGGGCCTTATGCTGGGGGTTGATACCTCACGGCAGGCGTGGCTGCATGCAACTAAATTCTCAAAAGAAGTGCAGGACAAGGTGTTGGACCTTCCGTTCTATGGGAAGGAACTCTTTCATTCTACAACAGATGTAGAGCTCACCAAGACAAAGGATAGCGCTCAGACAGCTAAGTCCTTGTCTGTCCTGGTTAAGGCTCCTTTCAAAACCCAGAGACCGTTGTCACAAAGTCGACCTTCCTCTGGCTTTAGGGGCTTCCTCGACTGAAAATCTTGCAGAGTGGATACCCCTGCATGGAACAACCGCCATAGGCAACAACAAACGCGTTTTTTCTCCCGCTCCTCAGCCTCCTCCTCAGGTTCAGGTAGCACTGCCACCGATAAACCTACTAAATGAGGGTCTTCTGCGCTCGCACAAGACCCCGGTGGGAGGACGCATTGCATCTTATTGGGAGGCGTGGCAGACCATCACAAAAGACGGATGGGTCTTGTCAGTCGCTCGGGCGGGCTTCCGCTTACCTCTAACCCCTACCCCACCTCTCAACCCTCCTTTTCAGCTGTCGGGCTCGCCCTCCCTCAAAGCCGAGGTTCAGAAACTTCTGCACCTCAGAGCTGTGGAACTCATTCCCCTTGGGGAGCAAAGGGGAGGGCTTCTACTCCCGGCTGTTTACGGTGCCTAAACCCAACCAGGCTGGCCTGCGCACCATCCTAGACCTTTCCCAGTTCAATCTTTTCCTATCCCAAGAGAAATTCAAGATGATCACGCCCAGCCAGATACGCTGCTCCTTACAGATGGGCGATTGGCTCATCATGATGGATCTTCAGGATGCGTACATGCATATCCTGATTTGGAACCCACACAAGAGATATCTCTGCTTCTCTTTGGGAGAGGAGCACTTCCAGTTTCGAGTGCTCAGGCAGGCCAACGCTGAATTGATATTAGCGAGAACTAACATGCGGATGTGGAAAGGTCTGTCAGAGTTTGAGGAGTTTATCCCGGTCGAGAAGCTGGAAGATTTTAAAGGAGGCCTATCCGACGCCAGGGTCTTGGCCCAGGATCTCCAGGAGGCTGCGGCTCATCACGTAGACACCTCGGCTCGGGGCCTTATGCTGGGGGTTGATACCTCACGGCAGGCGTGGCTGCGTGCAACTAAATTCTCAAAAGAAGTGCAGGACAAGGTGTTGGACCTTCCGTTCTATGGGAAGGAGCTCTTTCATTCTACAACAGATGTAGAGCTCACCAAGACGAAGGATAGCACTCAGACAGCTAAGTCCTTGTCTGTCCTGGTTAAGGCTCCTTTCAAAACCCAGAGACCGTTGTCACAAAGTTGACCTTCCTCTGGCTTTAGGGGCTTCCTCGACCGAAAATCTTGCAGAGTGGATACCCCTGCAGGGAACAACCGCCATAGGCAACAACAAACAGGGTTTTTCTCCCGCTCCTTAGCCTCCTCCTCAGGTTCAGGTAGCACTGCCACCGATAAACCTACTAAATGAGGGTTTTCTGCGCTCGCACAAGACCCCGGTGGGAGGACGCATTGCATCTTATTGGGAGGCGTGGCAGACCATCACAAAAGACAGATGGGTCTTGTCAGTCGCTCGGGCGGGCTTCCGCTTACCTCTACCCCCTACCCCACCCCTCAACCCTCCTTTTCAGCTGTCGGGCTCGCCCTCCCTCAAAGCCGAGGTTCAGAAACTTCTGCACCTCAGAGCTGTGGAACTCATTCCTCTTGGGGAGCGAGGGGAGGGCTTCTACTCCCGGCTGTTTCCGGTGCCTAAACCCAACCAGGCTGGCCTGCGCACCATCCTAGACCTTTCCCAGTTCAATCTTTTCCTATCCCAAGAGAAATTCAAGATGATCACGCCCAGCCAGATACGCTCCTCCTTGCAGATGGGCGATTGGCTCATCATGGTGGATCTTCAGGATGCGTACATGCATATCCTGATTTGGAACCCACACAAGAGATATCTCTGCTTCTCTTTGAGAGAGGAGCACTTCCAGTTTCGAGTGCTCAGGCAGGCCAACGCTGAATTGATATTAGCGAGAGCTAACATGCGGATGTGGAAAGGTCTGTCAGAGTTTGAGGTGTTTATCCCGGTCGAGAAGCTGGAAGATTTTAAAGGAGGCCTATCTGACACCAGGGTCTTGGCCCAGGATCTCCTAGAGGCTGCGGCTCATCACGTAGAGACCTCGGCTCGGGGCCTTATGCTGGGGGTTGATACCTCACGGCAGGCGTGGCTGCATGCAACTAAATTCTCAAAAGAAGTGCAGGACAAGGTGTTGGACCTTCCGTTCTATGGGAAGGAGCTCTTTCATTCTACAACAGATGTAGAGCTCACCAAGACGAAGGATAGCACTCAGACAGCTAAGTCCTTGTCTGTCCTGGTCAAGGCTCCTTTCAAAACCCAGAGACCGTTGTCACAAAGTCGACCTTCCTCTGGCTTTAGGGGCTTCCTCGACCGAAAATCTTGCAGAGTGGATACCCCTACGGGGAACAACCGCCATAGGCAACAACAAACGCGTTTTTTCTCCCTCTCCTCAGCCTCCTCCTCAGGTTCAGGTAGCACTGCCACCGATAAAACTACTAAATGAGGGTTTTCTGCGCTCGCACAAGACTCCGGTGGGAGGACGCATTGCATCTTATTGGGAGGCGTGGCAGACCATCACAAAAGACAGATGGGTCTTGTCAGTCGCTCAGGCGGGCTTCCGCTTACCTCTACCCCCTACCCCACCCCTCAACCCTCCTTTTCAGTTGTCGGGCTCGCCCTCCCTCAAAGCCGAGGTTCAGAAACTTCTGCACCTCAGAGCTGTGGAACTCATTCCCCTTGGGGAGCGAGGGGAGGGCTTCTACTCCCGGCTGTTTACGGTGCTTAAACCCAACCAGGCTGGCCTGCGCACCATCCTAGACCTTTCCCAGTTCAATCTTTTCCTATCCCAAGAGAAATTCAAGATGATCACGCCCAGCCAGATACGCCCCTCCTTGCAGATGGGCGATTGGCTCATCATGGTGGATCTTCAGGATGCGTACATGCATATCCTGATTTGGAACCCACACAAGAGATATCTCTGCTTCTCTGTGGGAGAGGAGCACTTCCAGTTCGAGTGCTTCCTTTTGGCCTCAGCTCGGCGCTGCGTGTCTTCACAAAGATGATGTCGGTGATTGCAGCTCATCTTCGTCTCCTGGGTATTGATGTGTATCCATATTTGAACGACTGGCTCTTACGCAGCCCTTGTCCGCTAGCAGCAGTGGGCAATCTCCAGTCTCTCCTTCAGCTCCTGTTCCATCTTGGGCTGTCGGTGAACTGGCACAAATCTTCCATGACGGTCTCTCAGGGCCTGATTTTCCTGTGTTTTCGCTGGAATAGGATCGACTGCAGAGTGTACCTGACCGGGGACAGAATGGCGGATCTGTTAGCCACGTGTCAGAAGTTTGCGCATTTGGAGAGCATGTCGGCCGGGTGGTTCCAGAGGCTTCTGGGCCTCATGGCCTCGTGTGTGCTGGCTCTTCCTCTTGCTCGTCTCAAGATGAGACAGACCCAGATGGCTCTTCGGATTTCCTGGCGTCAGGCGGTGGACCCGGATTCCAAGCTGATAATGATTCTGGATTCCATGAGAGTGGACCTGGAATGGTGGTCATCTCTCAGCAACCTGTCGGTGGGTGCGGGTTTTCAGGACTCTGCTCCTATGGTGACGATCGCGACGGACTCCCCCCTCCTGGGGTGGGGTGCGACATTGGATCTTCTACAAGTATCGGACCTCTGTTCGCCTCAGGACAAGCTCCTGCACATAAATCATTTGGAGCTTCTGGTGATTTTTCTTGCGCTCAAGGCGTTCAGACCGGTCATTGCCAACAAGGTGGTCCGCATACGCACGGACAATGTGGTGTCAATGTATTACATCAACAAGCAAGGGGGGACCAAGCCTCCCCCCTCGTGGAACTGTCCATCCAGATTTGGGAGTGGGCCGTGCTTCATGGTGTCTGGCTGCTTGCAGTACACATTCTGGGCCAGCTGCATGTCACAGCGGATGCCCTCAGCCGGCGGACAGTGATCAGCTACGAGTGGGAGCTGAAGGCAGAGGTTCTCTCATGGATCTTCTCGCGTTGGGGCACACCGGAGGTGGATCTCTTCGCTACGGCGGTGAACAGGAATCTTCCTTGGTATGCTTCCAGAGGGGGGCTGGGAACCTCCTCTCTGGGGGATGCTCTCGAGATTCCATGGCAAAACATGAGAGCATATGCCTGCCCGCCGCTGCCTCTAGTCCAGCGAGCAATTTGGAAGCTGAAGAACTCGGTGAACTGCTTCATTCTACTCATAGCCCCCTGGTGGCCGGCCAGGTTCTGGTTCTCAGAACTTCAACACCTGCCGGTGTATCCGCCGATCAGGCTACCAGTGACTCCTTCTTCATCAGGGGGAGCAGCAGATATGGCACCCCTCCCCACAATCGCTCAGCTTGGCAGCATGGTGCCTGAGTTCAGATCTTTAGAGCATCTTAACTTGTTTACGGATAACATGCGTATTATCCAGGCAGCCAGGAAACCCTCGACCAGATCCCAATACAGGAGTAAATGGCTCAGGTTCTGTCATTGGTGTTTGGAAAAGCAGTTGGACTCGAGGGTGGCTACGATTGACACTGTGCTGTCCTTCGTGTCCTCCCTAGCAGAGTCAGGTGTTCACGTTCTGTCCTGCAGAACCTACCTTTCAGCGGTCTCCGCTTATCTTTCTACAGACCAATGTTCCTACTCTCTGAGTAACTCAGTCGTCAAGAGGCATTTTGCAGGCTTGACACGCCTCTACCCTCCGGTTCGTAGTCCGCACCCGCCGTGGGACCTAAATATAGTCCTGATGGCGCTGTGCCATAAGCCCTTTGAACCCATGGCCACGGTGGGCGTCAAGTACTTATCATGGAAAATATCCTTTCTGGCCGCGTTACCTCAGCAAGGCGAGTGAGTGAGCTCCAGACTTGTCAGTGGAGCATCCCTTCTTGGTTTTTTACAAGGACAAGGTGGTCCTACGGACAAACCCTGCCTTTCTACCGAAGATGGTTACTGAATTCCATCTGAATCAGTCGATCTCTCTGCCGTTCTTTTTTCCGAACCCTACCTCAGAGGCGGAAAGGGTTCTGCACTGTCTTGATGTCAGAAGGGCTCTTAAGTTCTACCTTGACGGGACTTTCGAGCTTAGGAGTTCTTCTCAACTTTTTGTGACTTTCGGTAACCCTCAGGGTAAGCAGGCGTCTAAGGCGACTATTTCTCGGTGGATCGCCGCCTGCATTACGGAGTCTTTCACCATCCAAGGGCTGAAACCTCCTAAGGGTATTCATGCACACGTGGTGCGGGGCAAGGCAGCTGGGGTTGCTTTTCAGAAGTATGTCCCCTGGGAGTCCATCGCTAGGGCAGCTACTTGGGCCTCCCCATCTGCTTTTTGTAAGCATTATTGTCTTGACATGAGCTCGAGAGCTGATGCTCAGTTTGGTCAGGCTGTGCTGAAGAACCTTTTTCAATAAGGGGTATTTCCATCCCCCCGTAGTTCCAGTTAGGAGTGCTTTGGAATCTCCCATAAGTATGGAGGAAAGGGGACGGGACGTAGGAGTATAACCAGGTTACTCACCGTAGTGACCACCTTACTCCTAGTCCATAGTCTCCTTTCCTCCATACGCCCGCCCGCCGTCCCCTTTAATAAGGTTCCTCTGTTATTGCTAATAGGTCTGTGACCTGGCGATAGAAAAGTACTGATGGGCGATGCGCTGGGCGGAGCCAAGGTGGGCGGGGTTACAGCCGCGTGCCGGGCCCCACGCAGAAAGAGAAGGACACATTTTTGAAATATTTTTTTTTTTGGATGCTTTTTACAAAGTGCTCCGGTCCCATCCCACAGAACGGAGAGATGTCCCATAAGTATGGAGGAAAGGGGACTATGGACTAGGAGTAAGGTGGTCACTACGGTGAGTGACCTGGTTATTCCCATATACGGGAAACTCCCACAGTGGGAGATTCAGTGTCCACTTCAGGGAGGGGACCGCCGCAGGTGGGCCAACTGACCTTCAGTAGGGTGTTGTATCTCCTCTCCCTCAGCCTGGGTGTAAATTTCTCGGGGGGCCCGGGAGTCTGCATTTCCTGCTGACTCTCGACCATGTGCTTGTAGGTTGTTTTTCGGCTTGCTTCTGGGAGGCCTCCCTCTGCTTCTGAGTCTCTGCTTTAAGCGCCTGCCCCCATGAATCTCTCTGCCTCCTTTGGAGAGCGAACTTGCCTCCGGGTTCCTTCCCAGATAAAATTCAGTGTGGTAGGGAAGCCCCAGTGATATGTGACCTTTCATTCTTGTAGCCAAAATGTGAGGTTTCTCAAAGCTTTCCGTTTTTGTAGTATGAAGTTGGCCAGGTCTTGATATAGTAGGCTAGTTGCCCCTCTAAATTGAATCTGCTTGGAGGATCTAGCTTCTTTCATTATTTCCTTCTTTACTTTGTAAAAGTGTATCCTGGCTAGGACATCGGGAGGGGACGAGGATTGTTGCCTTGGGTCCGTTCTGTGGACTCTGTCCATTTCAAGTGGGGAGCTGTCTGGGAAGGTCAGTATAAATCTAAAGAGGTCCCTTGTGAACGCCTCCAGTTCAGAGTCAGCGATCGAGGTCGGGATACCTCAGAGGCGGATATTATTACGCCTTGAGTAGTTTTCCGCCATTCTTGTCATGATCCTTACCCCTGACCCTCACTGGCAAGTCAGCCTCCCAGCTAAGGCCATGTTCCGAGCCTCCATTAGGGCCTCAAGGCTCTTCACACCTCATCCAAGACTCTCTTGGAGTCAGTCCTGGCGCCTTTGGCGCCAGGCTCATAATCATTATGGAGACCAACATTACGATGGGACTATTTGCATGGAATTACTTTATTCAGGGACTTCAGCTAACATGGAGGCACTCACATAGCTCAGGTGCAAAGAACTGAGCTATGCGGTATAGTGTTTAGGGTGTGGCTGGTCCTGGGACTAATTTATCTGGACTACTTTACCTGAGACTATTTAAACCACACCCAAACAGCAGAACACGCTTCGCGTTATTCTGCTGTTTGCAGCGTGATGCTCGGCGTGTCTAGATCGGGTCTCCAGTGTTCCTTGATGCCCGCTTGTCCTGAAATCACAAACCTG
Organism: Ambystoma mexicanum; assembly: GCF_040938575.1. Lineage (NCBI taxonomy): Eukaryota > Metazoa > Chordata > Amphibia > Caudata > Ambystomatidae > Ambystoma > Ambystoma mexicanum. Next base: position 1,286,404,455 of record NC_090934.1, read on the forward strand.
AAGAGAAAGAGAACATCGTTAACATAATCTTACCTGTGAGTAGCCTCCAGTCTTTGACTCATCGACGCCAACATATCCCGCTTACCTGAAGATACTCGACTCAGCGAACTCCATCATTCCAGCGCTGCATGTCTTCTGAATAAAACAACCTGGAAAGAAGAGAGAGAAAGGCAGCATTAGAGAGCGCTTCAGCACATTTCCTCCCGAACGACGAAAGCCACAAGATCCTTACCTGGTTAGTCGTCTCTTGGTCAGCATTATTCAAGGAACATCACGGCACTCAGCGAAGAACACAGCGGCCTGCGAAGAAGGGAGAAATATACCGGTTAGCAAAGAAGGACAAAACAGCGCTGCGCGCCACGCATTACTCACCGGACAGCACCGCGCTCATCGCGCCTTCACTTGCTGGCTCGTGCTCATCACCAATCTGCAGACAACGCCAACATATCTTTCCATACCTAAGGGGAAGAGAAAAAACAGACATTATTCTTAAATACAGAACGACAAGAAAGAAATAACTAAATACAAAGACTGTAAAGCAGCAAACCTACCTTGTCAAAACGGAGTTGCAGCAGGCCTGTACTCCAGTAGGGCTTGCACCAGTGAAGCAACTTGGTTGCTGCACACCATCCACAACTACGCGCCCCTGCCACGAGGAGCAGGACGGAAAACGCACCTTATAAAGAATCAAGTTGAGGAGAAGACCCTGCGGGAGGTATTGAATCCAAGGGAGGTGGGAAGGCACACTACATGAGACAGGTCAAGTCTTGAACCCAGTTCTCCTGTATTTCAGGTCTCACCTCATCTGAGACATTACCCAGGGATTGGGGAGAGTGTTCAAGGTGCAAGTCATCCAACCAGGGCTGAGTGGCATCCCCATGGAAACCAGGTGAGCATAACAATTCTGCCCAGACCCCTTTCGATTTCGAAAGCTTGATTGCAGAGGTTGGTCTCAATGTCCGCTGTGCGTTTCTCAACCTCGTCCACCATTTTGTCCAGGGTTGTAATTTTCTTCATGACCTCATCAGTGCCTTTTTGGATCTCTCTTGTTAGGGCTGCCAATAGGTCATTTAGGCCTTGGTTTTGTAGCAGATTGCGCTAGTTCCAACCCGTTGGGATTTGGGGTTGTGTCCAGGTGGGGCTCTCCTGTCTGTTGATCTTTCTTCGGCTTCTCCATGGTGGAGCTGCTTTTTAGCACCGCAATGTCAGCTTGTTTAGTTGATTTGCCACTCTTTGCCATGTCAAACTTTTGTGCAGGGCTAACTGGTGAAAGTTGTAATAGGTCTCGAGTGTTATTTAGGTCTTGGCTGGGACTGTAGTGGTGCTCTTGCTGCTTGTGTTAGAGTGGAAATGGCTGCTCCGTGGTCGTCTGAGCCCGGCTTCACCGAATCTCACCAGGGGGGTACCTGTGCCCTCAGTTCCAACGGTTGGGCGTTTGGTCGGTTTCACCCCCGCTGCCATCGACTGGGGTCTTCGGTGATTTGGCTGAGGATAGGCTTCTGTCCTGCTAGACTCTGTGTGATTGGAGGGGGGAGGTCTGAGTTCCAGGGAGAGAATTAAGCGGACTATCGGTCCACGATCCAACCGGGGCTGCAGCTTACTGATTGTGGCGAGATCCTGAAGCTGTAGTTACTCAGCCTGCTTGGGATCCCTGCTGTCTGATGCACTAACTCACTGGTCAGATTCGTGGTCGCACTGTTGCTGTCCCCAGGATAATTGCCCGGTGTGATTTCTCCCCCTCTGCGGTGGACCCGGGCTTCTCTCCCGACGGAGGATGATCTGTTGAGCTCTCTAATGAGATTAGGTTGCAAGGCGGTGACTGGCCCCTCAGCTGGCTCGGGGTACTGATCTGTCCCAAATCCCCCTTGGGCGAGCTTCAGGTGATCCTGCTGCTTCTGTGTGAGAAGGCAAACTATTGGCAGTGCTTGATATGCAAGTGGCGTGTTGTGGGATGCCCTGCACTAGGCCAGTCGCTGTTTCCCCTGGCCGTATGCTAGAGCTTCACAAAGTTGGGTATCAGCCCCTTTAGGGTATCTTCCTGGGGTCGGTGGCTCTTGTTCAGAGTTGTACGGCGTACACAGCTGCCCTTACCTCTATCACTGCTCTGGTGTCGGGAGGCCGATGACAGCCAATTTGTTTGGGGTGTTCATCAGCTGGAGCGATGTCGGCTGTAGAACGGCCCCGGGCTTCCGTGCTTGGCACTCCTCAGGCTGCTGCTTTCCAGTTCAGGGGGTGCCCTGTTGCGAGTCTCGTCGCCGAGGTCTGTGTCCCTCACACCCCGGTTCTATAGATGGTCTGTTTTCAAGCTGCCATTGCTCTGCAGAGGGCGGGAAGGTACTCTGTATTCTGGATTCTAATTGTGTGAAGATCTGATGCAACCACGCTAGGTGTCCGGGCCTTGCTGAGCGATGTGGCTTACTCCTCTCCCCATCAGGCATAGAGCTCCGGAGGGAGAGGCCGCCACCTTCCATCCTAGTCTTCTGAGGAGCTTCGTCAAGCTTTCCACCTCAAAGGCGGCATCAGATGATCTCGGCTGTTTGTCTGCGGACGCTCCGTCCTTTCCTCACTCCATGGCTTAAATCTCGTGGGCTAACAGAGATTCAGGCCACGGGGGAAATCTGCTCGGGAGATGGGGCCAGCCAGAAGCCTCTACAGAGCCATTCCAGTCGAGTTGTCTCCAAGCCACGCCCCCTCAAAAGGTCATGTTTTACATAAATTCATGCTCTCTCAAAGTATAGATCGTCGGTCATAGTGGGACTAAGGAGTGCAATATCAGTCTGGGTAACAGTAAAAAAGATGTCAAGTAAATTCCTCTCAACTAAACATAGCAGTGTCTGCAAAAGCCAGGCAATTCGGCCTGCTGGGTCACAGGTTAGTTTCTAAGTGCAGGGCAACTAAGGCAGCAAGATTAGAGGGTAATTAGGTTTTGCAGTTTAGGCAGTGACATTTTCCTTCTAACCATACTCGTATGTCCCGTTCCCTTTCCTCCAATCTTGTGGGCGTCCCCTCTACATGGCGATGCTACCGGAAACTTTTGCAGCGAAAAATGTAACTTCCCCTTTAAATTTTGCCCAGCAGGTGGGGGTGTGACCATGGGCGTGGTAAAGCCTCTCAAGGCCCCACCCTCCGGTCCCTCACATCAGTTCCTTTTTCCGCACGAACAGTGTAGAACTTGGCTGCTAGCGCAGACACTAACTTTCTGCTCGCTCCCGTTGTTTTTGTTTCCTCAATATTCTTCCCCTCCCTTCGGAGCCTCGCCTCCAGCGGCACATGTCGACTGCAGGAAGTTTCACGAGATGTGCGTCCTGCAACTGCTCGTTCCCGGCCTCGGACCCCCATGCACACTGCCTTCTGTACCTAGGGCCCGACCACTCCTGGGATGCGTGTGCGGCTTGCAGCGCTCCCGGTAACCAGGCATTGAAGAATGGGTTATGACGCTGGAGGGAGATCTTCCACACTTCTCCTACAGTTCATTTTAAAGACTTAGTCTCCAGGACCTCCCGTCAAGACAAGGTAGGCCCTTTCTTCAGTATGGCGCCTCAGCACAGAGACTCCTTCCCAGGGGTTCCTTCGGGCAAGGGTTCAGTGGATTCAGGTTCCGGCAGGCCCGATGCCACTAAGGCTACTGGCGTCCAAGGCAAGGGGCCCCGGGGCTCTTCCAGGCATTCCATGGGGTGATTAGAGGGCATCAAGGCTACCGACTACCAGGCCGAGGGGGCTCAGGAGCCCTACCGGGCTGTCCTCAGAGGGGTGATCAAGTTCGTCCTCCTTATTGACTCCAAGGGGCAAAGGATCGTCGGATTCTACTTCCAAGTGTCAGTCCTTAATACGATCCAGCAAGACTACCGGCACAGGTGCCGAGGGCGCCCAGTCTACCGGAGTTCGCTCCGAGGTCATGGGTGAGGGCAATATGACTACCGCCTGCCAGAGTGCTCTCTGATGTTAACGCTTCTGGTTCAGGACCCAAGGTGGGTCCTCCCAAGTCTGAGCCAGCACGTGGCTCTAGGCCTTTCGGCCTCCTTCTCAGGGTATGGTGCAAGGCCCCAAGATGGCGGATAAGTAGGTGGCAAAGCCTGCTAGGCTGGCGGCTATCTTGGATTCGACTCAGGGTCCACCCGTGCTCTCGCCCATTGAATGGGCCTTGCAAGCATTTCCCAGTCCCCTTCTCTTTGGACAGGTTGCTGGTCTCCTCAGGAGTACATATACCCTTCACAGCCTTATGGCTACACGTCTCATGCCTCTCGGCGCATTGATAAGGAGCAGAGACCCAGCGCTTTGGAGGGAGCGGCTACCTAGGCACCCACCAGCTTGCGAGGACCTCTTCTTTGAGCGCTTCCTCCTCCTCATGCACGCCTCAGAGATGACGGGGCTCCTCAAGAACATAGTGAAGAATGTGATCCCACATGTTGTGCCTCCTCAGCCTCCTCCTCTGGCCCCTCTGCCTGTTCCTCCAGCGCTGCCAGTGCCTGTCCCGCCCCCGGTCCAGGCCTTGCTGGTTATCCAGACCCCTCTGTCTCCTCCTGTACCACAAACGCCTCCTCCTCAACAACCGTTGCACCTGTCTTTGGTTCCGGACCAAAGAGGGACTCCGCAGGCAACTATGTCCCAGGTGGTGGGAAAGGTCTGGCAGTTGAACAGCAGGTTCAGGATGACGGTCCTCCTGGCCTCCCATGCTCAGCCTCACTCTTCAGTGGTGACCACAGCCTCGCTCTATTCTAAACCATCATCTTCGTCGTCTGCCTCCTCCAGTTGTCTGTCTAAAGAGAAAGGTACTTGAGTCTTTTGGGCAAACAATGCTATGCCATATCAGGGCTGCATTTGCGGCAGGCCAATTCTGACGCCCTGTTAGCTGCGGCTAACCACAAGCTGTGAAGGGAGCCTGGCGAGTTTCTACCTGACCTGGCAGAAGCTCAAGCTGTTGCGCAGGACCTCATGGAGTCTTCATTCTCCCACATCGACGCAGACAGCAGAGGGTTGTGCCTGGGGATCGCGATGAGAAGGTTGGCATGGATGCATGCCACTAACTGTTCATCTGACGTGCAAGAGCGGATCCTAGATCTTCCCTTTGCGAGTGTGGACCTCTTTCATTCATCCACCAATGACCAGTTGAGAAAGAAGAAGTCCTCAACGCATGCTGCCATGTCCTTGCCATCCTGACTAAGCCAGGACAGAAGTCCTTCCCTCAGTCTCAGGGCAGGGCTGACTTCAAACCATGTGCTTTCACCGGCTTCAAGGGGCTTCGGGACTGCAGTACGCAAAGGCTCGACAAGATCACCCAGCGACAACAGTAGGAAGCAGAAGAGGACTTTGTGTGGCTTTTCCAGTACCCCTCCTCTGCTCCCCCCTCAGACGCCAGAAAACAGTGGCGTCATGGGCGGGGAACACAGCTCCCCAATAGGGGGGTGACTGGCTCTGTTCCATGACAAATGGAAGCGTTATTTCGAGAGTGCTTGGATCCTTTCTATAGTCTCCACAGGCTTCAGTCTTCCTCTTCCTTTTCCTCTGCCATCCTCTCCCCCTCAGATAAGGTCCCCAGCCCTCTAACGGGAGATCCTTTCTCTTCTGGAGATGCAGGCGGTGGACATTCAAACAGGGGCTTTGGCTTCTACTTTAGGATTTTTGCGGTATCCAAGAACAACGAGGCTAGCCTGAGGGTAGTCCTGGACCTGTCATTCCTCATCTTGTCTTTACAGCTCGCGCGCTTCAAGATGATTACTCCCGCACACAGAGCGGAAACTCTGTGCGCTAGGGACTGGATGTGTTCCTTAGACCTCAATGAATGCGTACCTTCATGTACCCATTTACCAGCCGCATTGGAAGTTTCTGCAGTTCACGATTATGTCGTACCACTTCCAGTACAAGGTGCTGCCCTTCGGCCTCAGTTCAGCTCCTTGTGTGTTCACAAAACTGATGAATGCAGTGGCGGGTCTCCTCCCCCTGGATGGCCATCACTTATACCCTTATATGGACAACTGGCTAATTAGGGCCAGCTCTCCCGAGGAGGCAGTGCACTCCTACCAACGGCTGGTGGACATTCTGCACCAGCTGGGCTTTATCCTCAACCGGCGGAAGTCGCAGCTGACTCCTGCCCAGGATCTGTTGTCCCTCGAAGTACGCTGTGACACAGCGACGTAGCGGGTGTTCCCCACACCAGAAAGGCTCCTCTCCCTCCACAAGACTGTAGGGCACTTTCTGGACAACTCGACCACATCAGCATGGTGGTTCCAGCACCTTCTGGGACTGATGGCATCTTGCGTGCTCACGGTCCAGCATACCCGCCTCCGCCTCAAGATGGGGCGTCTCCAGCTCCACCTGCCAGCCAATTGGGACCAAGAGATCAGGTCTCAGTCGGTCAGGATTCCGACTCCCCTGCTCCCGGATCTTTGCTGGTGGCTGATGGACTGCAATCTGGCAGTGGGAGCCCCCTTGTCCCGACCGAAGCCCACTTGGTGGTGACAATGGATTCCTTACTGTCGGGCAGGGGGGTTTCCTTGGAGGGTTACTCCAGTCATGGCGCATTGTCCAGGGCATATCAATGTTCTGGAACTCAGGGTGGTGGGCCTGGCACTCAATGCTTTTCTGTCTGTCATCAGCGGCACTGCGGTTCTGGTCAGGACCAACAACTTCATGACAATGTTTTACCTGAACAAGCAGGGTGGCACCCGTCCCCGGTGCCTGTGCATCGAGGCGGTTGTGATCTGGGAATAGTCCCTTACGAAAGGGATTCAGATTTCAGCGGTCCACCTACCGGGGTACAGCAACGCGGAAGCGGACCAGCTCAGCCGTTTGGGATGCAACACCTATGAGTGTGAGTTGCACATCAGCTCCTTGTTGCCCCTGTTCCCGAGATGTGGGTTTCCAGATCTGGATTTGTTCACACCTCCTCTGAATTTCAAGGGCCCCACGCTTTGCCTCTTGGGCAGGCTGGGGTCAGGAGGATGCATTCCAGCTCTGTTCCAGCTCTGTTGGCACAGCCGCAGGTGCAATGCGTTTCCTCCTCCAGCATTACTCCAGCGGACCCTGCGCAAGTTCCGGAGCCCTGTGGGCTGCAGCCTCATCTTGATCGCCCTGCACTGGCCATCAAGGGCATGGTTCTCGGATCTGCTACAGTTGTGCTCCAAGGGACCGTTCCATCTTCCGATCCCCAGCAGGGACTTTCTGACGCAGCAGGGTGGGGCAGTGGAGCACCCGGACCCGGCCACACTAGCCCTAGCAACCTGGTTCCTGACCAATTAAGGCTCCACTATGCTCAGTTCTGCAAGTACAACCGGAACATCATTGTGGATGCCAGAAGCCCGTCTATGCAGGCTCAGTGTGAGAGTAAGTGGACAAGATTTTGACGAGATTCATTGAGAAACCTGAAAGTGTCTCACCCGCTAGTCCCCGGGGATTTGTCATCCAGGTCGCCAGGACACAGCCATTGCTATTGGATCCAGTTCCTGGGGGTGGAACAGTGCAGGAGGATCACCTGGATGAGGGGTCCTTCGGGAGTGGAAGTGGGACACCGACGGGTAAGTCATGGTACCCCCTTCACTATAACACCTTTTCCCATCTACCCCGTAGGATATTTAGAACCCCCCCCCCTTTTCCGACATGAACACTTTCTTACACCACGAAAGACAACGGGCTACGAGCCGTTTACCTGACATGTTCCAACACAAGGGTCAGGCAGAGTCAGGCAATTGACAACAACTACGCACACCTGACGGCCCTTTCCCTTCCTCAAAGGGATCAAAGGTGGAGCACATGTTAGGCAGAATCCTGTGCAGTGCTCTTAGGGACCACTACACCTGATTAAGACTACAGGTGGCAATACAAGTTTTTCCTTTGGTAAAAGCCTGTACTACTAAGTTATAGTGGTAGTAATAGCAGAGCAGCCAGGCTTATCTCAAGAGTATATGAGCAGTAGCAGAGATAACACAAAGGGACCACAATTACTTTGACTCAAGCAAACACTGTGCCTCATTCCGAGTATGGGGGTAAGGGATAGCGGCCACCGGTAACGAGACCGGTGGCGGTAATCCCTTACCGCCATACTCCGAGTTCCCTTTGCGCCCTTGCCCTTAACGCCTGCTTTAGGCAGGTGTTAAAGTCGAGGGCGCAAAGGGGCCTCCAAGCCAATAACGGTGACCGTAATGAACGGTCACCGTTATTTGCATCTTCCCCATTCCCATTGAGCCCTATGGGGGCTCATTTGGGAATGGGGAAGAGCCTTGGTAAATGGGGAATTACCGCCCCGCCGACCTTGGAATGGGGCGGTAATTCCGCCATCCACCAAGGCGCTGCCGGTCCGGGTACGGCGTCAACCAAGGCGTTAATAGCGCCATTGGTTAGCGCCGTACTCGGAATGAGGCCCACTGACTCAAAGTTTCAGGTAAAAAATATAAGTACATTTATTTTTAAACCATTAGTTATAAACACAACGCCTCTATTAAACTTTAAACAAAACCACACGTTAAATATACTACAACTAACCGATTCACTTTGTACAGTAAGTATCAAGGTAAGTACCCTGTGTTTGAATTAACCGGTGTTATGAACAAAACACGATACCGCGGATACGGTTGCGATCACATTTTGACAGTTTGGTCTACTAAATAAACGCGTATCCGTGACATGAAATGCTACCGGGGCAAAAACACACTTAGCACCTGAGATACCCAGAGGGAGTTGGGGGCAAAAATCACAGGCAATATTTAGGTTAGGCAGACAGTATCGAGAAACACTCAGAAACAGGATTTCAAAAGTCAAAGGGTCGGAGCCAGGTTTAGGTGACACCGGAGGCCTGTGCCGAAGATCACACCGTTAGACAGTTCACGATTCCGTGTAGCCAAAAAGTACTTGAATATTGTCAGTGTTCGGAAGCGAAAGTTATAAGAAGGAGGGAAGACAAGGACGAGCCTTGAGGATGAAGAAAAGAGGTTCACCCAGTTTCCTCGAGTAGAGCACAGTACCTCTGGAGGGGGTCTGAACCACACAGGGATGAATCCGACAGCAGCGACAACGCAAAGGTGTGCTCCTTAAAAACAGGAGAGGCTCAGCAGGTGGCTATCCGGACCACTACAGCAGTGTGCAGCGATTTTGACCACGGCGGAGATCTCTGGCTGAAGAAGATGAGCTGGTTATCCCCACCACGCTCAAGGGAAGAAGACTCCGGACTGGATCTTCTCTTAGTCGTCGAAGGGCAGATAGCTCAGGACTGCAGCAGGGCTTCACCGGGACGGGTAGTTGCAGCAGCCATCGTTCTCTCCACTTCTCTTCGGTTCCTTATAGTTCCAGAGGCGACTCTGACTTCTAGCCCAAGAGACCTGCCTTTTGTGCGCAAAAACCCCCATTCACACAGCCTGGCTGTCAATCACGCAGCAGGGGGGTTGTCCAGCCGGGACAACCACCTCAGCCAATCATGGCAAAGTGCAACTTGGGTTTCCTAGGATACCCTGTGCAGGGGGTGACTACACCCCGTCCCCACATTCAGTCTACCTAGACACCCAGGCGCCAAGAGGAGGGCTTCTCTGCAGAAGCCTGCCAAAAGACGGTGAACAAAGAAGGCGAACCTAGTTTGCCGCGGAAAGTAAAACACAAGAAGGACTTTAACAAAAAGAAATGGCGAATAAACCCAACCGGAGCCAAAAGAAAGACGATTTGATCAAGCGGGTTTATGTTCGAGGCTAATATAATAGCCAAGAATAGTACCACGTTTATCTAATATAATCGCGGTAGAAAAGTTAGGGTAGATACCACTGCCACCAGCCAAGTCTAAATGTTAAAAGAGCAACACAATGCTCAGGGATGTACAGACAGAAAAGGGGTATAGATTAGCCCTTTCCAGTACTCCATGTAAGATGGAGTGTACTAGGTCTGTGGTAAAAATGACTATGTAAAGTAAATGGCAACTTTTCCTTTCTCTGGGGGACAGGAGTCAGCCCCAGCGAAATGGAGTCAGAGGGAAGTCTAAAAGACAACCCTGGGTTACTACACTAAAGGTGCTGTGTAACCCATACAAGAACAGGGGCACCTGGAGCGGTCTGCTCCAGTGCCCAAGATCACACAAAGAGTTACAACACATAGGCCAAAACACATGTAAGAGTGGAAAAAGGATGTACACTCTTCCCAGGTGGAACAAATAAACTCCAGAAATCCAGCAACGCTGCTGGGGGACTCACTAGGTGAGGGAAATTAGCCCTAGAAGGAGAATTCTCCCTAACACTTACCCCCCCCCCCAGACTAATGGACAGGAGGATTTAATCTACTCCTGGATGGATCTCATACCTCTAGTCGGCTACAAACACCGTAGAGAGACCATCAGCATTTTTGTGGTGACTTCCTGCTCTGTGCGCAACGGAAAAATCAAATCCTTGCAGGCAGATTGACCATCTGAGTAATTTTGAGTTTTCCCCTCACATTTGCATCAGCCATCTCAAGGGTTGGTGGTCAGTTTGAATGATGAAGGTTGATCCATACAAGTGTGGTCTAAAGCTCTTCAGTGACCACACAATAGCAACGCATTCTCTTTCTATTGTTGCCCACCTTGTCTCAGGATCCTTTAACTTCCTGCTGATGAAACAAATGGGCTGTTCCCTACCTTTCTCCTCCAGTTCAGTAAGGACTGCACCTATACCTACATTAGAAGCATCAGTTTGTACAATGAAGGGTTGGTGATAGTCAAGAGCTCTTAGGACTGGAGCTTGACAAAGGGCTTTCTTTAGACCTTCAAAGGCTTGATTGCACTCCTCATTCCACCTGACCTTTTTAGGAAATTTGGGAGAGGAGATGATATTCAAGGGAGAAGCTATGGTCCCATAGTTCTCTATGAAGTTCCTATAGTACCCAGTAAGACCTTAGAAGGCTCTTACTTGGTTCTGAGTAGTAGGGGTGGCCCAGTTTTGAACAGCTTGTATTCAGCTAGGCAATGGCCTTATTTCACCTCATCCTACCTCATGCCCAAGGTAGACCACTGAACTCTGACCAATTTGACACTTGCTTGTCTTTATGGTCAGATGGGCCTGTTCAAGAGCCTGCAATACATAACCTAGGTGTTCAACATGTTCTTTCCATGTAGGGCTGAACACTGCAATGTCATCTAAGTATGCCATGCAGAAGTCCTCCATCCCATTCAGAACTTGATTGACCATCCTCTGAAATGTAGCAGGTGCATTCTTTAATCCAAAAGGCATCACCTTGAATTGGTAGAGGCCAGCTGGAGTGGAGAATACAGTTTTCTCCTTGGCATGGTCTGTCAGGGCTATTTGCCAATAGCCTGACGTTAGGTCAAATGTGCTGAGGTACTTGGCTGCACCATGTTTGTCCACCAGCTCATCTGTCCTAGGCAAAGGATGGGCATCAGTCGTGGTGACTGCATTTAGAGCTCTATAGTCCACACAGAATCTCAATTCTTTGGATCCTGCCTTTGGTACACGCACAACTGGGCTCACCATGGGCTAGTAGAGGGCTCTATAACCCCGAGCTCAAGCATTTTGTTGACATCATTCCTTATGTGGGATCTGATATTGTCTGACATTCTGTACCCCCTGCTTTTGACAGGCAAACAGTCACCAGTGAGTATGTCATGCCGGCCCCAAGGGGTCAAGCCTGGTGAAAGTGAGAACAGGGAGGCAAACTGATTTAACAGTAACTTGCACTCATCCTGCTGATCAGATGTGAGACTGGAAGAGAGATTAACTCCTTCCACTTGCTCATCTAAAGGTAGGCCTCTGAGGAGGTCAGGCAGAGGTTCACTCTCCTCCTCCTCCTCCTCCTGAGCTGAAGCTAGAAGCAGAGCTCCTATGTCAGGTCTAGAGAAATAAGCCTTCAAACGGTTGGTGTGAAAGACTCTGGGAGCCTCCTTAGGGTTGCCTAAGTCCACCAGATAGTTCACCTCTCCAAGTTTACCCACAACCTTGAAGGGTCCTATCCATTTGTCCTGCAAGGCCCTCTGCCTTGTGGGGACCATAACAAGAACAAGCTGGCCTTGAGTAAACACAACCATGTTAGCCTTCTGGTCAAGCCAATGCTTGACCAGAGCTTGACCAGCCCTCAAGTTATCACTTGCCTCTGCAATCATGTGTGACATTCTCCTCCGGAGACCTATCACATAGTCAGTCACTCTGACTGGCTTGGGGGAAGGAGCACTCTCCAACCCCTTCTTAATCAGGGCCAATGGACCTCTGACTGGATGGCCATAGAGAAGTTCAAAGGGACTAAATCCTACTCCCTCCTGAGGGACTTCTCTATAAGCAAATAGAAGGCATGGCTGTAGAAGGTCCCACTTTCTTCTAAGGGGTTCTTCTAAAGCACCTATCATGCTCTTCACAGTTCTGTTAAACCTCTCTACCAGCCCATTGGTTTGGGGTGGTATGCAGTTGAGAACTTGTAGATAACTCCACAGGTTTTCCACATGGTTTGCTTGTAGTGGGACATAACATTTGATCCCCTCTCAGATATCACCTGCTTAGGAAAACCTACTCTGGTAGAAATACCAAGTAGGGCCTTAGCCTCAGTCGGAGCCGTAACAGTCCTCATAGGTATGGCTTCAGGAAATCTAGTGGCATGGTCCACTAAAACCAGGATAAACCTATTGACTGAAGATGTGGGAGGGTCAAGAGGACCAACAATGTCAATCCCCAGCCTCTCAAAAGGAATTCCCACCACTGGGAGAGGCACTAAGGGTGCCACATTCTCAGAGGTTTGGCAAGTGTGGCAGCTTCTGCAAAATTTGTCTACTTCTGTACCCATCTTAGGCCAGTAGAAGTGCAGAGATAGCCTTTCTTTGGTCTTCTTAAAACTTAAGTGATCAGCCAAAGGTACCTCATGGGCTAACTGCAGAAACTGGAGTCGGTTCACTAGAGGTACTACAAGTCTTTTGTAGTCTCCAGGGGTTGACACAGTTGGTTCACTGTAGAAGAGGCCATCCTCCCAGTGCAACCTATACTTCCCAGGCCCAGTCCCATTGAGCTGAGAAGTGGCCTGTTGGCGAAGACCTTCCAATGTAGTACACTCTCTTTGTCCCTTGCTGAAATCTTCCCTGTTGGGTCCACCTTCTGCCAGTAAAGAATGCAGCTCAGGATGGTCAACAGGGTCAAGATCTCCTACCAAGGTAAGATCCTCTTCTAGATCTGATTCCTCAGTATCTAGCTTGACCATACAGGGTTGAACCTCACACTCAGCCTCAGCTGGTGTGGGAGTCACAGGTGTGACTTTTGACAGTCTCGGAGATGTCCTTCTGGGCACAGGAGTGCTTGCTGGTTTCTTGCTGGCAGACTTAGGTTTCCCTTTTGTCTTTTCTTGCCCTGCAATGGCAGTAAGTAAGTCCTGTGCACTTGGGGTGATAGCTTCCTCTATCATGTCCCCAGGAGAGCCTCTTAAGGTTCTCTCCCGTGCAGACCTTGTGAGCTCCTGATTCCTTCTGCTGGGGGGCCTGGGGGTACTAGACACAACTCCAAGAGTTTTAAGGTCATTACCCAACTGGGCCCTCCCAGGTACGTTATTTTGCACACTTACACCTTTCCTGACAGTCATGTCATTACACTGGATGAGAGCTGGTAACTGGGGAACCATTTGCGCAGGGCCTCCAGCTAAACTTGGTTAGGTGTTTGGGTGCCTTAGCAACATCCCCCACCTTGAAAAAACATTCATCAACCACAGTTATGCTGGCTCCAGTGTCTCTGGTGGCAGGGGTCTCCTGACCATTTACAAGAACACTATCTTTGTAATACTCTTTAGTATTATCTGGGATTGAGTTGTAGATGTCTAGGTTCTGTTGTTCCCAAAGACCCAAGGACACTAAAGAAACACTAGCTGAGACTCCCATGGGCTCATCAGCTAGTAGCTGAAAGTTTCCACTTGTCATTGGTACTTCATCCACCTGGGAGAAGGCTAAGGAGGCAGTGTTGATCCCTGAAGGTTTACCCTTACACTTGGGATCTCCTTTCACATGGCTAGGCAATCCACAAACAAAAGATATCCCAAATGCTCTCTAGAATGGGGGCTTGCTCTGACCTCCATCTGGTGTGGAACCAAGTGGTATATTATAAAAGAAGGATAAGATGGTAAACTTTCTCTACTTCCACCCCTCCTTCTCCCCCAACGATTAGACACCTCTGACAGATTCTCCGGCACTACAGGTCTTGACAACATAGACTGCGTGCAACATTCCAAATTTCAAAAAACATTTTTGTTTAATACAGAATATTTAAATTAAAACATAAGATACTACCCACACCTAACACAGTGTACAAAACTACCACTAAAACCTACAGAATCTAAAAAGCTAAATTTCAAATAAACCACTTACAAATGGACACAGACAAAATCACATATCACAGTACATAGAAAAAACCTAAATGTGTCACTAAAACAACATATAATCCCAACATGTTTCTGTTCTTTAAAGCCCCTTTCAGGTGAACATTCTTCAGGGGAACCTTTAAAACATCCACTATTCTTCTCAACACCGTGTTGAATGGGTAGTTTCAGGCAACCAGCCTGAAAAGAAGGGAAACAGAGGAAACTAATCAGATCCCCAGGGGAAGGGGGTATTACCAAATGTAAAAGTGGAGTTGACTCAGTCAAGAGAACAATTCCACAAAAAGGTTTAGAAATTAAACCAATTAGATTTACCTTAATGTGGTGAATCTTCAACGCATGTCTGTAAATGACAGATAGGCTAATTTTTCTTCATTGAAAAACCAAGATACTTCAAAAGGCGTCTCAATCCGCCGAAAATATCGTCACACCTAGAAAGGACACATCACACTACCAATGAGCCACAGATCACTACAGGACAACAGTCATGAATTGTTCAGGATATATTAAATAAAAATTACCTTCACGCAAGTGAAGCCACCCACAACGTGGGGAAAGGGGAGGAAATCCCTTGTAATGACAACCAAGTCTGCAGATGATTACAAAAGAGGACGCAGAACCAATCTGTAATATAAGAAGGGCGGTCACCAACCATCTCAAAGAGCATTAAAATGCACCGATACACCACGGCTCCCAAATGTGTAAAAAAAGGGAAGAAAAGAAACCATTTCAAGCCCAGCCTAGGTCGTGCATTAGAGCTCATGCTTCCAAACAGTAGTGTCATACACCAGCGGTCTTCACAGCCATTAAATGTGTAAAAACATGCTGAACGTGACCAAGTAGTGAGAGATAGTACACAACACCTCAACGTTCAGTAAGTAAAAAACTGCGGGAAAGGGATAATAGCCACCAACATCACTAAAAGTAATGTAGCTATTAAAGTTCAAGAACAACATTCTCACCTCTAGATTAGGAGAAACAAACTCCTCACTAATGACTCACGGGGTTTGAAAGAAGACCGTGCAGCACCAGCATGTGTTTTCACCAAGTGCAGCAAAACGCTCACTACTTCCTAGTAAACACTAAGAAAGGACTATACTTTTCGATTAAATACTAGCCGGCAAGAAAATACAGCGGCCATCTTTTACATGCAATCTTCCTAGTGAACACTAAGGAAGGACTACACTCTTCAGTTAGGTACTAGCCGGTAGGAAAAAACTAGCGCCCATCTTTGCATCAAACCACCCAACAACAAAGGGAAGCAGTGTTGAGAAGAAAGTGCACTGGGGGCACAAAACCATTCAAAAGAAATTGACACAGCATTGCAAAAATCAAGCAACAGACATATGCAAATTTTTGCAAATATAGATGGCACAAAATAAGGAAAATTCAAAAAAATTCAAAACACAGCCAAAATTGCAAACAATAGTCAGATAACAGAAAACATTTATGTTTGGCTGACCAGATGCCAATCAATACTCTCATTGAGCCCCAGAACATTACTTTGCAATTTAAAAATAATTTTTTGTTCCAGGTTCAATAATTTCTGGTCTGTCTCGGCTTTCCTATGGCCATGCACCTTTTTCAAAATAAACCACGTAAAGTCATTGCAGCCATGTTTCATATCAAGAAAATGTTTCACTAAAGGAGCTGCAATCACTTGATTTCTGATGCAGCTCCGATGTTCCACCATACGGACTTTACATTGTCTGCTAGTCTTGCCTACATAATATAGGCCAGAGGGGCATGTGACTAAATACACAACATTGGATGTGTTACAGTTGGTCATTTCATTACACACCCATTTCAGATTAGGTAAAATTTGTATATATCTAATCTCTTTAGTTTGGGCACACATACTACATTTACCGCAAGGAAAATGCCCTTTTATTTCCGGTAAACCCCATAACCTGGTTTGTCTCACCAGTGGTGTACTTTTCTCAGTTACATCATTCCTGATCAAAATGTTCCTTAGGTTTTGACTTTTTCTAAAGGCCACCAAAGGGGGCAAGGCTTCTTTTCCTCTGTATACCTTTTTCCAAGTTTTCATCACAATAGATTTAATTTTGTACGATAAATTTGAAAAAGTATTAACAAAAACAGTACCAATCTTTCTCTTTATTTTCACATTTTTCTCCAAAAGAGCCTCCCGATTATTATTGTATGCTCTTTTTGAAGCAGTCTTAATCACTCTAGGTGGATAGCCTTTGTTTCACAGTTTCTGAGTAAGTGCGTCCGCACTTAGACGGAAATCCTCTTTTCTACTACTATTCCTTTTTAACCTTAATAACTGCCCAAAAGGTAAGTTGTTTTTCAAATGCTTAGCATGATGGCTGTTAAAGTGCAGAAGAGAATTCTTGTCAGTAGTCTTTGTGTAGGGCTTCACTTTTAACACTCCATTCTTATGAAAGATGGTAATATCCAGAAAATGAGTCTCAAAGTCACATATGGATCCCGTAAATTTCAGAAAAAGATTCTGTTGGTTCAACCAGGTCATAAAGCACTCAGCTTCTTCTCTCGTACCATCCCATACAATGAGTATATCGTCTATATACCTCAGCCACCTCCTCAACTGATGGATATAAGGATTAGTGGCTGGGTATATCACATTTTTTTCAAAATATGCAACATAGAGGTTGGCTAAATTAGGGGCCATGGCCGCACCCATGGCAGTGGCCTCAATCTGTTGGAAAAAAGTTCCTTGGAACTGGAAAAAGTTTTGGGTAAGGGCAAACTCAGTACACCACAAAATAAAGGCACTGCTCACAGGGTGTCCATCCTCTCTACAATAGTAAAATAGTAATAACTGCAGTGGTCTGCGTCATGCGTCGACCTTCTGTGCACCCAGCTACTCCCACACCGCCGAATCCACGGTATTTGAAAGACAAGTGTTGGCTGAAGTTCTAAAGTTAGAATCCTGTGAGAAATCTCATAATTCGAACTTTAGTAAACCCCAGAGAGATTCTGTTCTAAAACTTGCAAAAGATAAGAATCTCATTATCAGACAAGCAGATAAAGGGGGAGCTATTGTCTTGATGAATCGCAGTGATTATGTTAAAGAATGTGAGAGACTTCTTTCTGACAGTGTGAGCTATTTGAAACTTACTTGTGACCCTACTGCTCGGCTGATGAAGATCATAAAAGAAAAAGTTATTTTGGCATATGACTCAGAGATGATTAGCAAACAAGAATTTGAATTTCTAATAAGGGAACAAGGCAGGGCACCTGTGTTCTATATTTTGCCTAAGGTGCATAAGAGATTGGTAGACCCTCCCGGACGTCCCATAGTCTCTGGGGTCAACTCCATTTTAGAACCATTGTCTAAGTTCGCAGATTTTTATCTGCGCCCATTTGTGATGAAAATGCAGAGTTATTTGAGGGATACTACCGATGCCATCAATAAAATAGAGAACATAGATTTTGTTCAAGGCAATTCTTTATTGATAGGTTTGGATATTCAATCCCTCTATACTATGATACCACAAAAGGCGACATTAGAGGTTGTTGAAGAAATGTTGCTGGGCAGAGAGGATGGACACCCTGTGAGCAGTGCCTTTATTTTGTGGTGTACTGAGTTTGACCTTACCCAAAACATTTTCCAGTTCCAAGGAACTTTTTTTCCAACAGATAGAGGGCACTGCCATGGGTGCGGCCATGGCCCCTAATTTAGCCAACCTCTATGTTGAATATTTTGAAAAAATTGTGATATACCCAGCCACTAATCCTTATATCCATCAGTTGAGGAAGTGGCTGAGGTATATAGACGATATACTCATTGTATGGGCTGGTACGAGAGAAGAAGCTGAGTGCTTTATGACCTGGTTGAACCAACAGAATCTTTTTCTGAAATTTACGGGATCCATATGTGACTTTGAGACTCATTTTCTGGATATTACCATCTTTCATGAGAATGGAGTGTTAAAAGTGAAGCTCTACACAAAGACTACTGACAAGAATTCTCTTCTGCACTTTAACAGCCATCATGCTAAGCATTTGAAAAACAACTTACCTTTTGGGCAGTTTTTAAGGTTAAAAAGGAATAGTAGTAGAAAAGAGGATTTCCGTCTAAGTGCGGACGCACTTACTCAGAAACTGCGAAACAAAGGCTATCCACCTAGAGTGATTAAGACTGCTTCAAAAAGAGCATACAATAATAATCGGGAGGCTCTTTTGGAGAAAAATGTGAAAATAAAGAGAAAGATTGGTACTGTTTTTGTTAATACTTTTTCAAATTTATCGTACAAAATTAAATCTATTGTGATGAAAACTTGGAAAAAGGTATACAGAGGAAAAGAAGCCTTGCCCCCTTTGGTGGCCTTTAGAAAAAGTCAAAACCTAAGGAACATTTTGATCAGGAATGATGTAACTGAGAAAAGTACACCACTGGTGAGACAAACCAGGTTATGGGGTTTACCGGAAATAAAAGGGCATTTTCCTTGCGGTAAATGTAGTATGTGTGCCCAAACTAAAGAGATTAGATATATACAAATTTTACCTAATCTGAAATGGGTGTGTAATGAAATGACCAACTGTAACACATCCAATGTTGTGTATTTAATCACATGCCCCTCTGGCCTATATTATGTAGGCAAGACAAACAGACAATGTAAAGTCCGTATGGTGGAACATCGGAGCTGCATCAGAAATCAAGTGATTGCAGCTCCTTTAGTGAAACATTTTCTTGATATGAAACATGGCTGCAATGACTTTACGTGGTTTATTTTGAAAAAGGTGCATGGCCATAGGAAAGCCGAGATAGACCAGAAATTATTGAACCTGGAACAAAAAATTATTTTTAAATTGCAAAGTAATGTTCTGGGGCTCAATGAGAGTATTGATTGGCATCTGGTCAGCCAAACATAAATGTTTTCTGTTATCTGACTATTGTTTGCAATTTTGGCTGTGTTTTGAATTTTTTTGAATTTTCCTTATTTTGTGCCATCTATATTTGCAAAAAATTGCATATGTCTGTTGCTTGATTTTTGCAATGCTGTGTCGATTTCTTTTGAATGGTTTTGTGCCCCCCAGTGCACTTTCTTCTCAACACTGCTTCCCTTTGTATTTGGGTGGTTTGATGCAAAGATGGGCGCTAGTTTTTTCCTACCGGCTAGTACCTAACTGAAGAGTGTAGTCCTTCCTTAGTGTTCACTAGGAAGATTGCATGTAAAAGATGGCCGCTGTATTTTCTTGCCGGCTAGTATTTAATCGAAAAGTATAGTCCTTTCTTAGTGTTTACTAGGAAGTGGTGAGCGTTTTGCTGCACTTGGTGAAAACACATGCTGGTGCTGCACGGTCTTCTTTCAAACCCCGCGAGTCATTAGCGAGGAGTTTGTTTCTCCTAATCTAGAGGTGAGCATGTTGTTCTTGAACTTTAGTAGCTACATTACTTTTAGTGATGTTGGTGGCTATTATCCCTTTTCCGCAGTTTTTTACTTACTGAACGTTGAGGTGTTGTGTACTATCTCTCACTACTTGGTCACGTTCAGCATGTTTTTACACATTTAATGGCTGTGAAGACCGCTGGTGTATGACACTACTGTTTGGAAGCATGAGCTCTAATGCACGACCTAGGCTGGGCTTGAAATGGTTTCTTTTCTTCCCTTTTTTTACACATTTGGGAGCCGTGGTGTATCGGTGCATTTTAATGCTCTTTGAGATGGTTGGTGACCGCCCTTCTTATATTACAGATTGGTTCTGCGTCCTCTTTTGTAATCATCTGCAGACTTGGTTGTCATTACAAGGGATTTCCTCCCCTTGCCCCACGTTGTGGGTGGCTTCACTTGCGTGAAGGTAATTTTTATTTAATATATCCTGAACAATTCATGACTGTTGTCCTGTAGTGATCTGTGGCTCATTGGTAGTGTGATGTGTCCTTTCTAGGTGTGACGATATTTTCGGCGGATTGAGACGCCTTTTGAAGTATCTTGGTTTTTCAATGAAGAAAAATTAGCCTATCTGTCATTTACAGACATGCGTTGAAGATTCACCACATTAAGGTAAATCTAATTGGTTTAATTTCTAAACCTTTTTGTGGAATTGTTCTCTTGACTGAGTCAACTCCACTTTTACATTTGGTAATACCCCCTCCCCTGGGGATCTGATTAGTTTCCTCTGTTTCCCTTCTTTGCAGGCTGGTTGCCTGAAACTACCCATTCAACACGGTGTTGAGAAGAATAGTGGATGTTTTAAAGGTTCCCCTGAAGAATGTTCGCCTGAAAGGGGCTTTAAAGAACAGAAACATGTTGGGATTATATGTTGTTTTAGTGACACATTTAGGTTTTTTCTATGTACTGTGATATGTGATTTCGTCTGTGTCCATTTGTAAGTGGTTTATTTGAAATTTAACTTTTTAGATTTTGTAGGTTTTAGTGGTAGTTTTGTACACTGTGTTAGGTGTGGGTAGTATCTTATGTTTTAATTTAAATATTCTGTATTAAACAAAAATGTTTTTTGAAATTTTGAATGTTCCACGCAGTCTATGTTGTCAAGACCTCTAGTGCCGGAGAATCTGTCAGAGGTGTCTAATCGTTGGGGGAGAAGGAGGGGTGGAAGTAGAGAAAGTTTACCATTTTATCCTTCTTTTATAATATAATCTATGTTCCTATTGGTGGAGTAAGATGTGGTACATATAAATAGGATCCTGTGTACCTATTTGATTACATGTGGAACCAGGTGGTACACTAGCCTGATTCGGTTTACCTTGTGGCTTACCCTGGTTATGTTTGTGGCCCTCTTTTGGATGGGAATTATTGGAATTCTCCTTGTTGTCTTTCTTGGACTGCTTTCCCTCTTCCTTCTTCTGAGTTGCCCCAGAATCCTTGTGAGTAGCCCTGTTGGCAACCTACAAGTCAGCAGCCTTAGCTAACTTCATAGGATCTATCTCCTTTGAACCAGCCAAGTGCTGTCTAAGCTCAGGAGAGCAGGCATCAAAAATAGACTCCAAGATTACAAGATTCCTCAAACCTTCATGTTTTTCAAACAGTCACACACCCAGGTAACCCAAGAGGTACCATCATGCTTTTTGAGGGTTCTAAACCTCTTAAGATACTGGTAAGGGGTCTTCCCAAACCTAGCTATTAATGCTAATTTTTTTTTTTTTAAACTTTCTTTATTGATGGTCACAAAGGTACACCGGCACCACACCTCGTACAAGCTTGCATAAATGACAAGGAGTGCATTTAACCATAGTTCCATATATACTGTTACAATGGCATGTCATCATTCTCAATCATATTACATAAATAGACCCTGAAGGGGCCCCATATGTCTTTGGGCCTGCACGCTGTAGGTTGGGTCATAACAAATTGTTCCTCTGTCTCATTCACATGTGTTAATTCTTTCAAAAAATAATTCAGACTGGGCGGGGCGGGGCTCTTCCATTTCTGGAGTATGCATTTCTTGGCCACGGCACAAATAATATTGAATAATCTTCGAATTTTTTCGGAACATTTGCCAATGTCGCCAAATAAGTATTTCTGAGGAGTCATAACCGGGGGAACTTGTGTTGTTTCTTCCAGCAATTCCGCCACTTCTCTCCAGAAGCCCGCCACCACCGGACATTTCCAGTACATATGAAAGGCGTCAGCCTGGGGTGTATCGCATTTAGGGCAGGAGTCGGAAGCACCCGGAACAAACCTAGCCACCTTGGCGGGTGTATAATGTAACCTATTTAGAATCTTGAATTGAATCAATCGCAAACCAGAGTTAAGTGAGATGTTTTTAGTAAGCATGCAATACCTTGCCCATTTGTCCTCCTCTATTGGTGTCTGCAGGTCTGCCTCCCACCTCTCCCTGACGTGGTTCAGTGTAGGGGTGTGGGCCTGAACCATGGTGTATAACCTGGAGATCCCCAATCCTTTAGCAGCTGTTATTAACTGTATACACGGATGAGCCACCGGTTCATCCGGGAACGTCGGCCATCGCTTAATAAATGCAGACCTCATATGGTAGTATTGGAGGGTTTTAAGTGGTCCATTTCCCAGTGCATTCAAGAACAACCTCAGATCCGCAAACTTCCCTTCCACAAACATATCGCCCACCTTCATTTCCCCATTTGGGTCCCACGATTCCTGTATGCCAGTGTCATGAGTGGGAGGCAAGCCCGGAAAGTTCCAAAGAGGGACCTCCGGGTTGTAGGGTGTCTCAATCTTTAACCTTTTAAATATTGCCTCCCATGCTCTTACAGTGCAGCTCACAGGGTTGTAATCACAAGTATCTCTATACTTTGTGTCAAAAAGGACAAATTGTATATTTGTGGGGTGTGTAGTACGCTCCTCAATCCATGCGTGTGGTGTGTTTTCTGGGGGCTCGTACCAGTGTTTTGCAAACTGTGCCTGGGAGACATAGTAATAAAGCTCGAAGTCGGGGGCCGCTATGCCACCCATGGAATACGGCTCCGTCATTTTTTCCCAGCTTATTCTAGCCGTTTTTCCGCCCCAGAGAAATGTGACCGCTATGGATCGGAGTTTGGTGAAAAAGACTCTACCCGGCCATATGGGGATGTTGACAAAGAGGTACAGCAGCTTGGGAAGGATCACCATTTTAAGGACCGCGACTCTCCCTGCCAGCGATAGCGGGAGGCGCCCCCAAATCTGGAGTTTCGTGCATATGTCACGTAGTGCAATCTCATGATTGTCAGAGTACAGCGTGTGTTTGTCTCTAGATACTAGAACCCCTAAGTATCTGATGCGGTGTTTCGACCATTTAAGCCCTCCCGTGGTGGGGGGCCGCCCGGTGGCCGGGGTGAGTGGAAAGATCTCAGACTTGGTCTTGTTTATGGTGTACCCGGAGTATGCTGCGAATTCATGTATCTCTTCCATTATAGGTGTTATATTTACCTCGGGTTCTTTGATATATAATAATGTGTCATCTGCATAGAGTGAAATCAGCTGGGTGGACCCCTTCATCCTGATCCCTCGCTGTATGTGTCTCAATCTGACCGCGGCCGCCATTGGTTCGATGGTTAAAGCAAACAGTAGGGGCGAGAACGGGCATCCCTGTCTGGTACCCCTGCCCAAAAGGAACATATCAGAGATGGTTTTATTGGTTAACACTCGTGCACCGGGTTTTGTATACAGCAACCTGACATAGTTCACAAAATTGGGGCCCACCCCTCAAGGACCGCAAGAAGGTAAACCCACGAGACAGAGTCGAATGCCTTCTCTGCATCGAGGGCTATGGCCACCGCGCTTCTTCCCGGATCTATCTGTGCCATGATGCCAAAAAGCCTACGCAGATTCAGGGCGGTGGACCTTGTGGGAATAAACCCATTCTGATCAGGGTGGACAAGGGTGGGAACAACCGGGAGAAATCGGTTCGCCAGGACTTTAGCAAATATTTTTGCATCTGTGTTTATAAGTGACAGGGGTCTGTATGACGATACGTCCTGTGGTGGTCGTCGCGGCTTGGGGAGGACCGTTATCACAGCTTCCCTCATGGTTGGGGGCAGTATTTTATTTTCAAGAGCCTCCTCCCACACCTGCATTAACACAGGGACAAGTTCCTCGCGGAACTCTTTGTAAAATTCGGCCCCAATTCCATCCGACCCAGGGGCCCTGCCTGACGCAAGCCCCTTGATTGCTTCCGTGACCTCGTCTGGGGTTATCGGTAGGTCCATGGCGAGGCGTTCCTCCTCAGGGAGCTTAGGGAGTGAAAGGGCTTCTAAATATGACCTAATATCCGGGAGTGACTTCGTATCTTGATTTGAGTAGAGGTGTTTATAGAAGTTCACGAATTCCCCATTTATATCTGCGTCAGTGAGGCGTACATCGCCTTGTGCTGTGTGAATACTAGTGATCAGGGTGGGTTGTCTGCCCTGCTTGAGTAAATTGGAAAGGGTTCTACCCGCCTTATTCTCTTCTCCATATCTGCGAGCTCGTATGGGTGCCGCAATATATTGCACCTCTCTACCAGCCAACTTGTTAAACTCTTGCAGGCTTGCCTGTATATCTACCAATATGTCTTTGTTTTGAGTACGTGTGAATTCTGTTTCTAGCTTATCTAGTTTGGTCTCAACCTCCGTTAACTCGGTTCGCACCCTTTTGAGCATACCAGCAGATCTGGATATCAACATTCCCCTTAACCAAACTTTAAAGGACTCCCATACTGTTGAGATCTTGTCCACCGATCCCACATTGTTCACCAAATATTCCACAATTTCAACATGCAATGTCTCAACTTCCCCGGGGTCTGTAAGCATTCCGCCGGGCATTCTCCACCTTCTGGCGGGTGCGGGAACACTTTGGAGTAATAGATCTAACAACACTGGGGAATGGTCTGTCATAGTGCGTGGGAGAATTTCACAGCCCCTAAGTGTCGCCGTCATTGATGAAGAGACCAACCAGTAATCAATTCTTGATTCAGAGTCGTGGACTGAAGAGTAAAATGTGTATCGTCTACCTTCAGGATGTAGCCCTCTCCAGGAATCCACTAACAGAAGTTGAGACTGGATGTGCGCCAGAGTTTGGGCAGCTTTACTGGGAGCTCTAACAGCCTTAGAGGCCCTGTCCAGGTTCGAGTCAAGGACCAGATTAAAATCCCCCCCCCAAATGACCCTTGAAATTTCAAGCGAAACTATTATCTGATACAGTTCTAAATAAAAGGAAGGGTCGTCGACATTGGGCCCATACGTGTTAACTAGGAGAAGGCGTTGGGAGGCGATCTCCCCCCATACCAAAACATACCTCCCAAGTGGGTCAACCCTGTGGCTTTCTGGTCTAAAGCCCAGCCCTGGATGTATGAGTGTGATGACCCCCCTGGCCTGAGAGGAATAGTCTGTGTAGTACCTAAGGGATCCCCATCTAGGCAATATGTGCAGATTATCAGTCCCTACCTTATGAGTTTCTTGTAACATCAGTATCTGGGGGCTGTGTCTGGCGATGTAGTTACCAATTTTTTTGGCTTTCATATGATTGTTTAGCCCCCGAACATTCCATGTTAACAGTTTAACCTTCAGCCCCTCGCCTGTACATCATGAGGAAGTATCTGACAGCATCCAGAACGACGGTTCTATAGTATTCATATGCTTTGCTCGGTACCGGTCCAAATGTGACCACATTTTTACATTTCAGGTCATAATTACCAACTTTGTGCCACTTTAGGGCTAGTCCAGAACTGTAACGTCCAATCCCAACTCCCCTTTATCATTGTCACCCCCAACTTGACAATGGATCAAACCAAACTCGTGGAACCTTCCGAGGGTAGCCGTGTTGCTTCACATGGCCGCCGACTGGGTCCCAGCCTCCACTTACTCGAGTGCCTGGACCAATAATTATTACCGAATCTCTTTTTTTGTAAGTTACGCCCCTCAAGCACCTTATGTTATATCTTCGTTCGTCTCATGAGATCAAAATCCCCTTTCAGTCTGCCGGTCTGGGCCTGTTGTTTTGCGCCGGTCTGCCCCCCTTGGGAGGAAGAGGTATAGAGGCCTCGATGTAGTGCGTAGCCTCAGTCGGAGATTCAAAAAAATGCGCCCTGCCTGCGTGCTGGATTCGCATTTTGGCGGGAAAAATGAGAGCATATGGGATTTGACGCTCTCGCAGAAGCCTCTTGACCGGCTCGTACGATCTCCTGTACCCCAGCAGAGAAGTCAGGATATATATGAATGCGATTTCCCTCAAATTAAAGTGTCCCAATCTCTCTTGCCCTGCGCAGGATTGCGTCCCTGTCTCTGTAGTTCAGGAGTTTTGCAATGATAGTGCGTGGTGGGGCACCCGGTTTAGGAGCCGGGGCCAAAGTGCGATGTGCCCTTTCGACCAGAAAGTGATCTCAGAATGCCTCACGTCCAAACAGGGTTTTAAGTAGCTCCTCCAGTTGCCGCTCCATCTGGCTTTTCCCAAAGGATTCAGAAACCCCCACCACCCGGATGTTGTTCCTTCTTGATCTCGATTCGAGATCCTCGCACTTGTTTTGCAATTTGGCCAGGTCTCCTTTGATCTGGGCAATGTCTCGTGTGTGGTGTGTGATGGTGTCTTCGTTGGTACTTATTCTGTTTTCAGCCTCTGTGACACGTGAGCTCTCCTTTTCCACCCTGGCCTTAAGGGAGCTCATGGTGGAAACGATGTCATCTAGTTTCGTATTAATCGAAAGGAAGCCACTCTGAACTATCTCTGTTAGTTTGTCGACTTGATCGCCAGGTTCAGGGTTCGAGGTCACATCAGTGGGAGAATGAGGTTCCACAATCGTGGTAGGGTTTTGACTTCCCATGTATGCATCCATCGGGCCCTTCTTTTTGCCTGCCGGGGTTTTGGAGCCCCTTCCCGCCTTGGCTGGTTCCCCCATAATAGTATCCGCTATATTGGCTGTACCGGTGGAGCGGTCCGTTGGCTCGCCCTTGTGAAGTGTGTATGAAAAGGAGCGGGATGTGGTGATCCACCCCCGACACCTGGGGGGAGCCACCCAATGTGTCCGAATGAACTGTGTCTTCCCGCGTACCACCGGCCCCCGCAAGTTATTTCACCGGGGGATGGCCGTGGCGAACCTCAAAAGTGTAAGAGCGCCGGGCGGGTCCACCTCACCTTATTCAGATGTAAGTCTCCGTTCCTGGGGGCCCCTTCGTCACCACCAACGTCCGTTTTTCCACTCTCCCTCTGCCGGGGCAGCTCCGGTCTCCCCTCTCACGGTGACATGGAGTTGAAGATCACCTCTCGGCGCCGCGTACAAGCCGCGTTACGGGCCGGACACCCGCCAAGCGTTCAGCCCGGCGATGGACTCACCGGAGCTCCGAGCGCGGGGCCACCTCAGGCCGAGCGTCCAACCAGTCGCAGGATCCGGTCTTCCGGCAGTGAGCCCAGCAGCGCGATCTCAGCACGGAGAGCGGCGCTGGATAGGCCCCAGGTTCCTCCCACCCGCGGCCTCTCCGCGCGCCAAAGCCGCGGCGCTCGAGTGAGCCGCCCTGGTACCCGATTCCGGGTCTCGACTGCCGCAGGGGCCGGCCGATGTTCGGGCCGGGACAGCTCCGTCCCCTCCGGGCCCCGGATCACAGGAGTTGCAGGGGATATTCACGGGTACTCGGGCCAGCGATGCCTGCGTCCAGGGTGCGCTGGTTAGGTCCAAGACGGATTTCTACCAACAGGATTTGTCAGTGGTGCGGGAGCTCAGCAATCAAGCGGCCATTTGTAACGTGCGCAACAGCGCCCCCCTATTAATGCTAATTTCACACACTCATAATCCTGCTTATCTTTCTCCCCCAACTCCATTACAGCATCACTTGCAACATGGGGAAGCCTAGAGAAAAGCCAAGGAATCAACTGATTCCCTGAGATACCTTGAATCCCATGATTGTACTCAAACAGTGCTAACCAATCTAAAACATCAAGTTTAGTCTCATACATACCAATCATTTCCTTTGGCATACGAGGTCTCTTAGGGCTGGTAGACCTAGAAGACTCTGGGAGAGAAGCATTTTCTAGAGACCGTTTCTTCATTTCTAGTTCATGCTTCAGCTCCATTTCTCTGAGCTTAACGCTTGATGTTTCATGGCAGTTTGTGCATCAATACGTTTTACTTCTAATTCAAGTCTCATTTTCTCAAGTGCAATAAATTCAGGAGTAAGTGTAGGACCTGTGGGGGTCCCTGTGGACAGAGGTTGTGCATTCTGAGCAGGCAAAGGAGTTGTAGGGTTTCCTAGCAAGGACTCATCTACTTCGTCACAATTAACACTCTCAGAATCAGAAACATCACAATCCACATTGGCTGGAGCGGTAGACCCTTCTGACCCACTCTCCCGACTTTTTCCCATTAACTTTGCAACCAGTTCAGATTTCTTTCCTTTACCAGAGAGATTCTTATCTCTACACATGGTTCTAAGAACCTCAGCAGTATAGAGTAAAAGACTCTCTTCAGTGTAGTTTTCCATACTTGACATGATTTCTCAGTTAAATAGATTTAGTGGTGGTAGCCTTGTGGTTAGTTGAACCCAAGCAACAGCAGCACTCTAAGTGTAATCACTCTACTTCCAAATCCTCACCGCTGTACACCAGTGTTAGGCAGAATCCTGTGCAGTGCCCTTAGAGACACTACACTTGATTAAGACTACAGGTGGCAATAAAAGTTTTACCTTTGGTACAAGCCTGTACTACTAAGTTATAGTGGTAGCAGTAGCAGAGCAGCCAGGCTTATCTCAAGAGTATATGAGCAGTAGCAGAGATTACACAAAGGGACCACAATTACTTTGACTCAAGCAAACACTGACTCAAGGTTTCAGGTAAAAAATATAAGTACATTTATTTTTAAACCATCAGTTATAAATACAACACCTCTATTAAACTTTAAACAAAACAACACGTTAAATATACTACAACTAACCGATTCACTTTGTACAGTAAGTCTCAAGGTAAGTACCCTGTGTTTGAATGAACCGGTGTTATAAACAAAACACAATACCGCGGATACGGTTGCGATCACTTTCTGACAGTTTGGTCTACTAAATAAACGCTTATCCGTGACATGAAATGCTACCGAGGCAAAAACACACTTAGCACCTGAGATACCCAGAGGGAGTTGGGGGCAAAAATCACAGGCAATATTTAGGTTAGGCAGACAGTATCGAGAAACACTCAGAAACAAGAGATCAAAAGTCAAAGGGTCGCAGCCAGGTTTAGGTGACACCGGAGACCTGTGCCGAAGATCAAACCGTTAGAGAGTTCACGATTCCGTGTACCCAAAAAGTACTTGAATATTCTCAATGTTCGGAAGCAAAAGTTATAAGAAGGAGGGAAGACAAGGACGAGCCTTGAGGATGAAGAAAAGGGGTTCAACAAGTTTCCTCGAGTAGAACATAGTACCTTATTTCCACGATGCAGCTGGTGTCCTGGCAGTTGTTCCTGTTGGTTTCCCGCAGACCCACAATTCCTGGAGCTTCGTTGTGAAGGAGGACGTTTGAAAGGGGTCTGCACCACACAGGGATGAAGCCGACAGCAGCGACAACGCAAAGGTGTGCTCCTTAAAAATAGGAGAGGATCAGCAGGTGGCTATCCGGACCACTACAGCAGTGTGCAGCGATTTCGACCATGGCGGAGATCTCTGGCTGAAGAAGATGAGCTGGTTATCCCCACCAGGCTCAAGGGAAGAAGACTCCGGACTGGATCTTCTCTTAGTCGTCGAAGGGCAGATAGCTCAGGACTGCAGCAGGGCTTCACCAGGACAGGGTAGTTGAAGCAGCCGTCGTTCTCTCCACTTCTCTTTTGTTCCTTATAGTTCCAGAGGCGACTCTGACTTCTAGCCCAAGAGACCTACCTGCCTTTTATGTGCAAAAACCCCCATTCACACAGCATGGCTGTCAATCACGCAGCAGGGGTTTTGTCCAGCCGGGACAACCACCTCAGCCAATCATGGCAAAGTGCGACTTGGGTTTCCTGGGATACCCTGTGCAGGGGGTGACTACACCCCTTCCCCACATTCAGTCTACCAGACACCGAGGCGCGAAGAGGAAGGCTTCTCTGCAGAAGCCCGCCAAAAGACGTGAACAAAGAAGGCAAACCTAGTTTGCCGCGCAAAGTAAAACACAAGAAGGACTTTAACAAAAAGAAATGGCGAATAAATCCAACCAGAGCCAAAAGAAAGACGATCTGGTCAAGCGGGTTTATGTTCAAGGCTAATATAATAGCCAAGAACAGTACCACGTTTATCTAATATAATCGCAGTAGAAAAGTTAGGGTAGATACCACTGCCAACAGCCAAGTCTAAATGTTAAAGGAGCAAAACGATGCCCCGGGAGGTACAGACAGAAAAGGGGTACAGATTAGCCCTTTCCAGTACTCCATGTAAGATGGGGTTTACTGGGTCTGTGGTAAAAATGACTATGTAAAGTAAATGACAACTTTACTTTTCTCTGGGGGACAAGAGTCAGCCCCAGCGAAATGGAGTCAGAGGGAAGTCTAAAAGACAACCCTGGGTTACTACACTAAAGGTACTGTGTAACCCATACAAGAACAGGGGCACCTGGAGTGGTGTGTTCCAGTGCCCAAGATCACACAAAGAGTTACAACACATAGGCCAAAACACATGTAAGAGTGGAAAAAGGATGTACACTCTTACCAGGTGGAAAAAATAAACTCCAGAAATCCAGCAAAGCTGCATGGGGACTCACTAGGTGAGGGAAATTAGCCATAGAAGGAGAATTCTCCCTAACAGCACAAGAGTACACTTTGAGCAAGGCAGACTGTACGATGAGGCAGCTGTTCCAAGACAGCTATTCAAGAGGAGGGGAATGGCGGCGAGAACTGAAAGACCCAGACCCTCAAAGCCTCCAAGAAAGGAATCACAAGGCCAGGAACAACAGCCAGCGTGTGGTGTATCAGGTGTCAAAACCCCTTGAACACTCGAAAGTCTTTGACCCGTAACCCAAAGAAAGCTAAGGGGAACAAATCCGGCATTGTGTAAAGAAAGACAAACTGTATTTGTGGCAAATGTGAACCCAGCTGAGGGATGCCTGCTGAACGGTGTGAGGTACGATAACCACGGTGTGATGACAAGAGTGAACCCGGCTGAGGGATGTCGCAGTGAAACATTGTTTAAAAAGACATTGAGACTAGTGAATACACAAGAGAAATAGTCTGAGAAAAGGTTTTAGTGAACCCGACGGAGGGAGGCTAACATTGCAGACAGATATGAGCATGGAAGAGGGGGATCCCACGGTGAAGAGTCATCACCCAATGTGCATACAGAAAGGAACTTTCTTTTGTTATTCTTGGATATATAAGGCCCTCGGAGGCAAGAGACTTTTGCAGAAAGAGACTTGACCACCAAGGATCCTGATATCACTGATAAGAACAGTAGCCTCAAGCTGGGGAAGCCCAGTTGTGTGCTGTGCTCAAGAGACTCGCCTTGTCCCGTGCTAAAAACGTGGGGAAGGTAGACCCCAGCTATAACATCCTGACATATTATTTGTGAACACTTCTGTCTTTTCTTGTGAACATTATACCACACTATTTTGTAACTTAGAGGTAAGGATTGGCAATAGTCTTTTTTTTTAGTATAGGGCTGGCAATAATCTTTTTTTAGTGTAGGCCCTTTTTATTTGACAAGACGCCACTAGGACTGCCCTATTATTATTTGATGGTTGTAGCTTACTTCCATCTTAGATTTGGTTTTAGATTAGGCATTTTTCTCACCCATTCATGCAGTTTGATAAACACTCTTGAACTGTGATCACTTGTGTCTGTCTTTACTGTTGCTGCCATCAGTTGTTTACAGTGGTCACTCCATTTCATCTGAATCGGGAAATCTGCCTGTCGGTGTTCTTCACAAACCCGCAGTCGGATGCCGAAAGGACTTTGCATTCCTTGGACCTCAAGTTCTACCTCTCTTGGACTTAATCCTTCAGGAAGTCTGAGGCATTGTTCATCTCGTTTAGGGGCATGTCACCCAGCTCCTAGCCTTCCAAAGCTTCTATCGCCCGCCTGATGGTCCAGGCCATTTCGGCGGCATATACAGCAATGGGCAAACCGGTTCCTGAGGGGATTCATGCCCATACGATCTGGGCTAAGGCCACGGCCATCCCGTCTTCGGGACCTGCTTCCTGGGATGTCATCAGCAGGACGACTACTTGGGCCACTCCATATAAATTCTGTATGCGCTATTCCCTGGGTACCAACTACAGGCGATATGCAGAGTTTGGCCAGGCAGTTGCTTCATCCTAGATATGAGGCAGGTTGTCACAGCTTCACCCTATGGTCTTGTTCTGTTTTATCACCCTCAAGGATGGAGGAAAGGGGATGGGATGTATGACTAATTAAAGTTACTCACTGTAGTGACTACAGTACTCATTGTCCTTAGTCCCCTTTCATCCATACGTCCCACCCACCTTCCCCCTCTTCTATGCCAGGTGTTAAACTATTGAGTATCCGCCTAAATAGTGATAAGACCAAACTCCTGCTCGTCGGCTCCCCATCAACATTCGTTAAACTTGATAAAGAGTACCAATCATTCGTCGTGGATAATATTCCCATCACAGTCTCTCAAACGATCAAAACACTGGGTGTGTACCTCGAACCCAGCCTCACCATGGACAGACAGGTCAATGCCATTGCCTCCTCCGCAGCATACCACTCCAAACTCATCCATGCCATCAGGCCCTTCTTATCACGGCAAAATTGCATTGCAATAGCCAGAGCCATCATCGGTTCCAGACTGGACTATTGCAATGCCCTGTTCATTGGAACCTCACAAAAAAAACCTTGCCAAACTCCAGATTGCCCAAAATAACGCCTTAGCGGCTGCTACAGGCACATCCCGCAAGGAACACATCTCGGGGATTAGGAGGCAGGTACATTGGCTCCCCATCAAGGAAAGGGTGGTCTTTAAAACTTTGGCCCTTACACATAAGTGTCTTCATGATAAGGTCCATCCCTATCTGACACAAAGGATCACCAAACAAACAGTCGCCAGACCTTCGAGGGCAGCCTATGCTAACAGCATCACTGTTTCGCGCACCCGCGCAGAGTGCGTGCAGGAGGCACCAGCTTCCCCACAATGGCGGCAACCTTATGGAACAACCTACCAGCTCAGATTAGATCAATCAACTCACACACAGCCTTCTGCAAGGCCTTAAAAACCCAGCTCTTCGTCTAAAGAGCACTTCCCACTAGATCTGCACTACTATTGTGTCACCATGTATATGATATTTATCTGTTTTGCCATCCGCTACCTAGACAAGAGTATGAGTAATCAACTGTAACGCTCAAGGTGTAACATCTGGAACTGAGCAAATGCATCTAAGTGAATGTATTTAAGCATACCTTCTTGGGCCGCTTATTGTAACCCGCAAGCAAGCCTTCTTAAAATTTCCTTAAAGCGCCTTGTTGCCTGTGGGCTGTAGTGCGCTCTACAAATACTAAATAAATAAATAGCCAGGTATTAAAGCGTCCCATGTGTAAAAGTAGACTGAGGTGATGTGCCCGAGGGCTGGCTTTGAAAGGCGTTCCCACGCTCAGGGCCACGCCCCTACGTGCTGTACTAAATTTAAAGGGGAAGCTCAATTTTTCACTGCCAAAGGTTCCGGTACTGTCCCCATTTTGGGGGGATGCTCACAAGGATAGAGGAAAGGGGACTAAGAACTATGAGTACTCTAAGTAACTTTAATTTATTTCGTATTTAGATTATATAATCAGATGTATATGGAAATTACCATACTAGCCTAGAAGTGAATACGTTTTTGTGCCGACCACAGCTTCCAGAGGTCATTGACAAACTTTGGTAGACATATGAATTAGAAACCATTGAATGGCATGGTATTGAACATATAGAACTCTGTTTTCTAAATATTTTGCGGTGCGTGTCACTCACAAGATGCACGAGAGCTAAACAGAGTCTTCGATATCATTGAGATGTGGATGCTTAAAAACAACTTAGCGTTAAATAACAGCAAAACTGAACTCATGATTGTAGGTACCCCAGCAGCCCGCACCAAATTGGACAGTAAATTTGGTTCCTTCAGATTAGGTGATGATTACATCACCCTTGTCTCGAATTTTAAGATCTTGGGGGTCACTTTGGATCAATCCCTTTCTATGAGTCATCACGTCACCAGCTTAGTATCTGCTTCCTTGTACTACGTCAAATTTCTCTATCACCTCAGACCATTGATTACGCAGGCTAGTGTGGCCACAATCGCCAGAGCCATCATTGGCGCCAAGATGGACTATTGTGGCAGCCTATTGGTGGGCATTAGCAAGCGTGACCTTCAAGGGTTAGAAACCACACAGAACAGAGCGATAAGAGTGGTGCTGGGACTGTCTTGTAGAGATCACGTCACAGAAGCTAGGAGATCGCTCCATTGGCTTGCCATTGAAGCATGCATCAAGTTCAAGGTTTTAGTAATGACCTTTAAATGTAGACAATGTGTTAAATGTAATTTCAATTTTAATGGCGTACGGAAATCTAAGTATGACAGTTGTCGTTTTCAGTATAGAATGTCTAATTAACTTTTGTTGTTTGTGACTTGCAAATGTAATTGCTGTGTTGTTGTGTTCTTGATGCTTTGAAAATGCTTTTATTTTGTAAAGGTTTATAATAAACCAAAACAAATAAACAAAAAAAAATATAGACAAGGACTAATGCCGCTTTACTTGCGGGAATATATCACAGATAAAGTCAATGTAGAGACGAGATCCGGTGGACAGAATCTGCTGGTTATTCCTAGGAGCAGAACCTCAAAAGCAGATAAGGGAGCCTTTCATCTAGTTGCCCCAAACTGTGGAATCAGTCACCAACCTCTTTAAGACTCCAGCAGTCTTTAGCTGTCTTTAAAAAAGACTTAAAAACTTACTTGTTTGCATAAGCCCTCAGTTACTTCTTACTATGCATATATTCACTCAATCATAGTGAGTACCATGTATAAAAATAAAAACCATATATACAGCTTACCTATTTGATGTTATATGTCTCTGTCCCATCAGGGTGCGCCTTAATGCCTCAGGGTCCACAGTGCGCTATATAAATAATGTAATATAATGTAATTATGGTAGGGGGATAAATGTCTTCTTTATGAGGCCATGAGGTCCACAGCTACACTTTCATGCACAGGAATTTGGTTTACGATGAGTGTGTTAACTGCAACATCCCCAATACCCCTAAACCTTTTACATTTGGGGGCAAGGCACAAGTAAACTAAGTGAAGATTGGGCAACCCTAGTTTCTGTAGAGTATGGCTGCTGTCAGATCCATCAGCTCATTAATTTCATAGAAACAGGCTGCAGTGACAATTATCAGTGCCTGGTGAGCAGTTTTCAGGGACCACAAGCCGTCCATGGCAACGGGACACCCTTTTTTGGCACCATCTTTTCTGGCACCATCTTTTCAGCGCTGGCCATTTTGGCGTGCCACTTTGGCCGCAGAGGCCTTTCGGTGCGGTTAGAGTGTCGCGAAAGACAATTCAGTGCTGGATATTTTGCGCAAGGGTCACCATGACACCTCACTTTAAGTGGCACCCCCTGCCACCACCAATATGCGAAGGTCTGTAGCCTTCAGAACATTTATTTAGTACAATTCAAGTCATTTTCTGTTATCTTAAGTAGGCAGATTGTCCTCATTAATTCAATAGATTTTGCTACGGTCCTAAATTGTGTTCACATTATTCACTTCAAGTGTGTTCGCAAGTATTATAAATGCCCCTAAATGCAGATGGGGAAAGACTGAGTGGTTGACCGTTTAAACTAAATTAAACATCTCTGTGGGGTTAAGGGCGACTGTGGCGCTGCCCCTTTAAGGGCGCGCGCATGCGATGGAGTGACGTCTCACTCCGTTGCGTGCCTTATAAATAAACGGGATGTTCCCGACGGCCACAGAGCAACCGGGCAGCCCACAACAACTGGACCTCATTCCAAGGCTGGCGCAAAGGGATTATGGGCATTGGTAAGGACACCGGTGACGGTAATCCCTTTGCGCCCTATTCAAGGTCCCTTTGCGGGTCCCGCTAAGGCCGCCTGTTTTTACCAGGCGGCCTTAGCGGGAGCCGCAAAGGGTCCAGGGAGCAAATAACGGTACCACAAATTGCGGTACCGTTATTTCCATCTTTCCCATTCCCATTGAGCCCTATGGGGGCTGAAATGGGAATGGGGAATGGTATTTTCAATGGGGACTTACCGGTCCCGCAAAGGTCTGAATAGGCTGATAAGTCCCCATTGAATGAGGGCGGACTGGGTACCGTTATAGGAGGCAGCCATGGCGCTATTAGCGCCATGGCTATCTCCATTCTCGGAATGAGGCCCACTGTGTCCGTGTGTGTGTGTGTACGGAGGTGGGGGGGGGGGGTCACAGGCCACCTGGAGACTGGCAACAGTGGCGACGAGTCGGGATGATGACCCGGGCACAGCGGTGACTTTCGGTGGTGATTTATTTGATTTATTTGCAATAGTCTCACCGTTCGAAACATGCCGCGGAGAGGGACACAAACCACGCGGTCGGCATCCATTTTAGAATCCGGCCTTGGAAGGTTACGGCTTTGTCATGAAGTGACGGTGAGCCATACAGGCCTAATTTTGGGAAATTTGTGTGGCATACAGCCACTTCTTGCACAGGATGTGCTTTTCAGGTGAATTTTAGACATTTTTCACTGTTTTTCATCGAGGGTTGGGTGTGGAGCCTGGGGAGGCCTGCTGTTGTGTGTGTGCCCTGAGCCCACCCTGCTCAATGTTTGAGACCTTTAACCCGGAGTGCATCTGCTTCCTGATGGTTGGGGCATTGTGTCTGTTGGGGCTTCTGCATCCATCCATGCCTCTTTGAAGTTTTGGTGCCTGTGGTACATCGTTGGCCTGCCTGTGTCCACTGGAAGGGGAAAGAAAGACGGCACATGCTGCAAGTTGAGGTGGTGTGAGTTGCGGCCCCATCCATTCCATCAGGAGTGCCTGTGCACTCGCCACCATGAATGCGGATCAACAGCAAGCTCCTGCAGTGGTAGTCCAACAGCCACCATCAGCAATACCACGGAGACCACCGGGGGCCCTGCAGCCAATGCCTGAGTTTGATATCTCAGGTGCTCCTTCCAGCTTGGGGCCTAGGTGGAAAATGTGGATGGACAGATTGGAAATGTATTTTAGAGCCACCATGGAGACCAATGACGACAGCAAGGTGGCTACCCTTTTGTACTGCGCTGGGCCTGCGGTACAAGAGGTGTTTCTGTCCCTCCAACCTCCGGATGGCTCGTATGCTGCGGCCAAGGACACTCTCCACAACTACCTTCTCCCCATGGCAAATGCCGATTACGTTTTCTCATGGGCGCGGCGTGCTAAAAAGACGATGAGACTTTGGACACATTTTATGGGAGGCTGCGCAGGCTCGCAGTGCCCTGTGCCTGGAATTACCTGAAACAATGATAAGGAACCAACTCATTCAGCGGTGCGTCTCTGGTAAACTGCGCCGTCAGATCTTGAGGGAACCCGGCATTACTCTCCCTCGCATTCTAGAGCTGGGAAGGTGTCATGAGGTGTCGGGAGTTTCGGGCTTCCCGCATGAGGCAGGAGTGCGCGCCGAAAAAGGTGGAGGACATCTGTGCTGTCGGCAGAGGGAGAGGTGCCAGACGCCAGGCAGGCAATCAGGCAGGATAGGGGACAGGCATTGGTCAACTCGTGCATGGAGTGCGGGTTTGACCTTCCACATCCTGCAGAATGCCCAGCCATCGGAATGTCATGTGGCCGCTGCAGTGTCGCTGATAATTATGCCGCCATGTGCAAGGCCCCAACACTGACCATCATTCCAAGAGGCCCAGTCCGAGCTGGCTTCTTCCGCTAACAGCGCTCATCAATTTTGGCCCAGGTGGACCAAGGAGATGATGGCAATAACCCGGAAGGTGAGAAAGAAGAGGAGGAAGAAGAAAATGTGTTCTTTGTGTCGAGTGTGTGTGTCTTGCCCTCAAAGTCCAGGCGGCAGCCCTGATGTAACATACTGGTCAACAAGGACTCTGTTCCGATGCTCGTGGACACTGGCGCCTCTGTAAACGTAATGGTGAGGGAACATTATGATGCCATGCAATCCCCGCCGGGCCTGTCCACGCCCAAGGCAGGCATCTTCACCTTTGGGGGGGCACAACAGATCCCGCTTGATGGTGCGTTCATCGCAGATGTGAGACATGGTGGGGCAAAGATTTGTGCAAGGTTTTATGTCACACCAGTGAGCAGCAACACCCTACTGAGCTGTGCGGCGACAGAGGCCCTAGGCATCGTGACCTTCGCGTACTCGTGTACGTAGAGGACATCCAGATGCTCCTGGACAAACACTCAACTCTGTTCGAGGGCATCGGACAAATGGCAAGAGACCCTGTCCAGCTACACATCGATGACTCCATCCAACCTGTGGCATGGAAACATTGGCGGGTGCCCTTCCACCTAAGAGATCTGGTGGATCAGGAGTTAGACAACCTGGTCAGACTGGACATAATGGAGAAGGTGGAGGGCCCCACTCCTTGGATCTCCCCGATTGGGATCGCCCGGAAGCCGAAGCAGCCTCACTCGGTCAGGATATGCGTGGACATGCGCCTGCCCAACAAGGCAATAAAGCGGGAAAGGCACCTGACGCCCACTATCGATGACATCATAACCGAGTTACAGGGTGCAAGGTTTTTCTCCAAGTTAGACCTGCGGGCCACCGGGTACCATCAGGTTGTACTCCATCCTGAGTCCTGATACATCACCACCTTTACCACCCATCGGGAGCTGTACAGGTACAAGAGGCTCAGCTTTGAGGTGTCGTCCACGCGGAGGTCTTTCAAAACATCATCAGAGGGGCCCTCGCTGACCTGGAAGGGGTGCTAAATATCAGTGACGATATTCTGGTGTTTGCCAGGTCCGAGGCGGAGCACCTGGCTCAGCTAGCAAAGACATTTGTACACCTATGGTCCCTGGGTCTCACTCTGCATCGCGACAAGTGCACATTTCTCAAGACCACCATTGAGTTCTTCGGCTTTGTTTTTGTTAGGCAGAATTCTCATTCAATGGCTAATTTCCCTTACCAAGTGAGTCCCCCCAGCAGCTTTGCTGGATCTCTGGAGTTTATTTTTTCCACTTGGTAAGAGTGTACCCCTTTTTCCCACTCTTACCTGTGTTTTGCCATGTGTATTTCATCTGTTTTTGTGATTGTGGACTCTGGAGTACACCACTTCAGTAGCCCCCTTCTTTTGTGTGTTACACAGCACCTTCAGTGCAGTGACACAGGGTTGTCTTTTAGACTTCCCACCGACTCCATTTCTGAGGCTGACTACTGTCCCCCAGAAAAGGGTAAAGTTGCCATTAACTTTACTTAGTCATTTAACCACAGATCCACTACACCCCATCTTACATGGAGTACTGGCAAGGGTTAATCCTTAGCCCTTTTTATCTGTACCTCCTAGAGCATTGTTTCGCTCTTTTACCATTTAGACTTGGCTGATGGCAGTGGTATCTACCCTAACTTTTCTACCGCGATTATACTATATAAACGTGATATTGTTTTAGGCTATTATCTTAGCCTCGAACTTAAACCAACTTGACCAAATACTTTTTCTTTTGGCTCTGGTCGGGTTTATTTGCCATTTCTTTTTGTTAAAGTCCTTCTTGTGTTTTACTTTGCGCGGCAAACCAGGTTTGCCTTCTTTGTTCACTGTCTTTTGGCGGGCTTCTGACAAGAAGCCCTCCTCTAGACGCCTAGGTGTCTAGGTGGGCTGAATGTGAGGGAGGGGTGTAGTCACCCCCTGCACAGGGTATCCTAGGAAACCCAATTCGCACTTTGCCATGATTGGCTGAGGTGGTTGTCCAGGCCGGACAACCACCCTGCTGCGTGATTGACAGCCAGGCTTTGTGAATGGGGGATTTTCGCATAAAAGGCAGGTCTCTTGGCCTAGAAGTCAGAGTCGCCACTGGAACTACAAGGAACTGAAGAGAAGCGGAGAAGAAGTCGACTGCTGCAACTATCCCGTCCCGGTGAAGCCCTGCTGCAGTCCTGAGCTATCTTCCCTTCGACGACCAGAGAAGATCCAGTCCGGAGTCTTCTTCCCTTGAGCTTGTGGGGATAACCAGCTCATCTTCTACAGCCAGAAGATCCTCTTCGTGGTCGAAATTGCTGCACACTGCTGTGGTGGCCCGGAATAGCCATCTGAAGAGCCTCTCCTGTTTTTAAGGAGCACACCTTTTATTCACCGTCGCTGCTGCCGGCTTCAGCTCTGTGTGGTGCAGACCCCTCCAGACGTCCTCCTTCGGATCGAAGCTCCAGGAACCGAGGGTCTGCAGGAAACTACCAGGAACAACTGCCGTGCCACCAGCTTCTTCCTTGAATAAGGTACTGTGTTCTGCTCGAGGAATTTGGGTGAATCCCTGTTCTTCGCCTCCAAGGCTTGCCCTTGTCTTCCCTCCTTCTTATAACTTTTGCTTCCTGTGTTGACAATATCTAAGTACTCCTGGCTACGTTGAATCGTGAACTATCTGACGGTGTGATCCTCGACAACAGGAACTATTGACTTTTTATTTTCTGTCTAAGAGTGTTCCCTGATTCTGTCTGCCTTGACAAAAGTATTGCCTATGATTTTTGACCCCAACTCTCTCTGGGTATCTCAGGTGCTAAGTGTGTTTTTGCCCCGGTAACATTTCTTGCCACGGATACGCGTTTCTTTAGTAAGATCGAACTGTCATTACTGTCAAAAAGTGATCGCAAGTGTATTCCCGGTAACGTCCTTTGTTTCATAACACCGGTCCGCTAAAACACAGGGTACTTACCTTGAAGTATACCGTGCAAATTGAATTGGTTATTGGTAGTGTATTTTACGTGTGGTTTTTGAATTAATAGAAGTGTCGTGTTTATAACAAATGGTTTAAAAATAAATGTACTTATATTTTTTACCTGAAACCTTGAGTCAGTGTTTGCTTGAGTCACATAAATTGTGGTCCCTTTGTGTAATCTCTGCTACTGCTCATATACGCTTGAGATAAGCCTGGCTGCTCCGCTACTGCTACCACTTTAACATAGTAGTACAGGCTTGTACCAAAGTTAAAGCTTGTATTGCCACTTGTAATCTTAATTGTGTGTTGTGGTCCCTAAAGGCACTGCACATGATTCTGCCTAACACTGTTGTACAGCGGTGAGGATTTGGAAGTAGAGTAATTACACTTAGAGTGCTGCTATTGCTTGGGCTCAACTAACCACAAGGCTAACACCACTAATTCTATTTAACTAAGAAATCATGTCAAATATGGAAAACTACACTGAAGAGGCTCTCTTGAACTACACTGTGGAGGTTTTGAGAACCATGTGTAGGGAGAGGAGTCTTTCTGGTAAAGGAAAGAAATCTGAATTGATTGCAAAGTTAATGGGAAAACAAAGTCTGGAGAGTGGGTCAGAAGGGCCTACCCCTCCAGCAAATGTGGATACTGATGTTTCTGATTCTGAGAGTGTTAATTTTGAAGAAGTAGATGAGTCCCTGTTAAGAAAGCCCACAACTCCTTTGCCTGCTCAGAACGCACAACCTCCGTCCACTGGGACCCCCACAGGTCCTACACTTACTCCTGAATTTATAGCACTTGGGAAAATGAGACTTGAATTGGAAGTGAAACGTATTGATGCACAAACTGCCATGAAACATCAAGAGTTAAGGCTCAGAGAAATGGAGCTGAATCATGAACCAGAGATGAAGAAATGGTCTGTAGAAAATGTTTCTCTCCCAGAGTCTTCTTGGTCTTCCAGCCCTAAGAGACCCCGTATGCCAAAGGAAATGATTGGTATGTATGAGACTAAACTTGATGTTTTGGATTGGTTAGCAATGTTTGAGTACAATCATGGGATTCAAGGTATCTCAGGGAATCAGCTGAACCCCTGGCTTTTCTCTAGGCTTCCCCCTGTTGCAAGTGATGCTGAAATGGAGCTGGGGGAGGAGGATAAGAAGGATTATAAGTGTGTGAAGCTAGCATTAATAGCTAGATTTGGGAAGACCCCTTCCCAGTATCTTAAGAGGTTTAGAACCCTCAAAAAGCATGATGGTACCCTTGGGCTACCTGGGTGTGTGAATGTTTGAAAAACTTAGATGGTTGGGTTAAGGGTTACAAAGTGAACACTTATGAAGGTTTGACGAATCTTGTAATGTTGGAGTCTATTTTTGATGTCTCCTCCCCTGAGCTTAGACAGCACTTGGCTGATTCAAAGGAGATAGATCCTAAGAAACTAGCTAAGGCTGCTGACTTGTGGGTTGCCAACAGGCCTCTCACAAGGATTCTGGGGTAATTCAGAAAAAGGATGAGGGAAAGCAGCCAAAGAAAGACAACAAAGAGAATTCCAATAATTCCAATCCAAAAGTGGGCCCCAAACATAACCAGAGTAAGCCACAAGGGAAACCGAATCAGGCTAGTGTACCATCTGGTCCCAAACCAGAAGGAGGTCAGACCAAACCCCATTCCAGAGAGCATTTGGCAAATGCTTTGTTTGTGGGTTGCCTGACCATGTGAAAGGAGATCCCATATGTAAGGGTAAACCTTCAAGGGTCAACACTGTCTCCTTAGCCTTCTCCCAGGTAGATGAAGTATCTATGACCAGTGGAAACTTTCAGTTACTAGCTGATGAGCCCATGAGAGTCTCAGCTAGTGTTTCTTTAGTGTCCTTGGGTCTTTGGGAACAACAGAACCTAGATGTCTATAACTCAATCCCAGATAATGCTAAAGAGAATTACAAAGATAGTGTTCTTGTGAATGGTCAGGAGACCTCTGCCATCAGAGACACTGGAGTCAGCATAACTGTGGTGGATTAATGTTTTTTCAAGGTGGAAGATGTTGCTAAGGCACCCAAACACCTAACAAAGTTAGCTGGAGGCCCTGTGCAAATGGTTCCCCAGTTACCAGCTCTCATCCAGTGTAATGACATGACTGTCAGAATACCTGTAAGTGTGCAAAATAACGTACCTAGGAGGGTCCTGTTGGGTAATGACCTTAAAACTCTTGGAGTTGTGTCTAATACCCCCAGGTCCCCCAGCAGAAGGAAGCAGGAGCTCACTAGGTCTGCAAGAGAGAGAACCTTGAGAGGCTCTCCTGGGGACATGATAGAGGAAACTATCACCCCAAGTCCACAGGACTTACTTACTGCTATTGCAGGTCAGAAAGAGACCAAGGGGAAACCCAAGTCTGCCAGCGAGAAACCAACAAGCACTCCTGTGCCCAGAAGGACATCTCCAAGACTGTCCAAAGTCATATCTGTGACTCCTCCACCAGTTGAGGCTGAGTGAGAGGTTCAACCCTGTATGGTTCAGCTAGATACTGTGGAATCAGATCTAGGAGAAAATCTTACTCTGGTAGAAGATTTTGACCCTGTTGACCATCCTGAGCTGCAGTCTTTACTGGCAGAAGGTGGACCCAACAGGGAAGATTTAAGCAAGGCACACAGAGAGTGTCCTACCTTGGAGGTCTTCGCCTACAGGCAGCTTCTCAGCTCAATGGGACTGACCCTGGGAAGTATAGGTTGCACTGGGAAGATGGCCTCTTCTACAGTGAACTGACTGAGTCAACCCCTGGAGACTGCAAAAAACTTGTAGTACCTCTAGTGAACCGACTCAAGTTTCTTTAGTTAGCTGACGAGATACCTTTGGCTGGTCACTTAAGTTTTAAGAAGACCAAGGAAAGGCTCTCTCTTTACTTCTACTGGCCTAAGATGGGCTCAGAAGTAGACACATTCTGCAGAAGCTGCCACACTTGCCAAACCTCTGGCAAGAGTAGAGCCAAGAATGTGGCACCCTTCGTGCCTCTCCCAGTGGTGGGAGTTCCTTTTGAGAGGGTTGGGATTTACATTGTTGGTCCTCTTGACCCTCCTACATCTTCAGGCAACAGGTTTATCCTGGTTGTAGTGGATCATGCCACTAGATTTCCTGAGGCCATACCTATGAGGACTGTTACGACTCCAGCTGTGGCTAAGGCCCTACTTGGTATTT
Source organism: Ambystoma mexicanum (assembly GCF_040938575.1). Taxonomy (NCBI): domain Eukaryota; kingdom Metazoa; phylum Chordata; class Amphibia; order Caudata; family Ambystomatidae; genus Ambystoma; species Ambystoma mexicanum. The sequence goes on from NC_090934.1 coordinate 1,286,448,121, forward strand.
TTACCAGAGTAGGTTTTCCTAAGGAGGTGATATCTGACTGGGTATCAAATTGTATGTCCCACTACATGCAAGCCATGTGGAAAACCTGTGGAGTCACCTACAAGTTCTCAACTGCCTACCATCCCCAAACCAATGGATTAGTTGAGAGGTTTAACAGAACTATGAAGAGCATGATAGGTGCTTTAGAAGAACCCCTTAAGAGAAAGTGGGACCTTCTACTGCCATGCCTTCTCTTTGCATATAGAGAAGTCCCTCAGGAGGGAGTAGCATTCAGTCCCTTCGAACTTCTCTATGGCCATCCAGTCAGAGGGCCATTGGCCCTGATTAAGGAGGGGTTGGAGAGTGCTCCTTCCCCCAAGCCAGTCAGAGTGACTGACTATGTCATAGGTCTCTGGAGGAGAATGACACACATGATGGCAGAGGCAAGTGATAACTTGAAGGCTGGTCAAGCTCTGGTCAAACATTGGCATGACCAGAAGGCTAACATGGTTGCGTTTACTCAAGACCAGCTTGTTCTTGTTATGGTCCCCACAAGGCAGAGGGCCATGCAGGACAAATGGATAGGACTCTTCAAGGTTGTGGGTAAACCTGTAGAGGTGAACTATCTGGTAAACTTAGGCAATCCTAAGGAGGCTCCCAGAGTCTTTCACACCAACCGTTTGAAGGTTTATGTCTCTAGACCTGACATAGGAGCTTTGCTTCTAGCTTCAGCTCAGGAGGAGAGTGAACCTCTGCCTGACCTCCTCAGAGGCTTACCTTTAGATGAGCAAGTGGAAGGAGTTGATCTCTCTTCCAGACTCACATCTGACCAGAAGGATGAGTGCAAGTTACTGTTAAATCAGTTTGCCTCCCTGTTCTCACTATCACTATGCTTGACCCCTTGGGGCCAACATGATATCCTCACTGGTGACTGTCTGCCTGTCAAAAGCAGGGGGTACAGAATGTCAGACAATGTAAGGACCCATATAAGGAATGACATCAACAAGATGTTTGATCTCGGGGTTATAGTGCCCTCTACTAGCCCATGGTCTATCCCAGTTGTGTTTGTACCAAAAGCAGGATTCAAGGAGTTGAGATTATGCTGGACTATAGAGCTCTAAATGCAGTCACTGATGCCCATCCTTTAACAAGGACAGATGAGCAGGTGGACAAACTTGGTGCAGCCAAGTACCTCAGCACATTTGACCTAACGTCAGGCTATTGGCAAATAGCCCTGACAGACCATGCCAAGGAGAAAACGGCATTATCCACCCCAGCTGGCCTCTTCCAATTCAAGGTAATGCCTTTTGGACTAAAGAATGCACCTGCTACATTTCAGAGGATGGCCAATCAAGTTCTGAATGGGATGTAGGACTTCCGAATGGCATACTTGGATGACATTGCAGTGTTCAGCCCTACGTGGAAAGAACATATGGAACACCTAGGCTATGCATTGCAGGCCCTGGAACAGGCCCATCTGACCATAAAGGCAAGCAAATGTCAAATTGTTCAGGGTTCAGTGGTCTACCTTGGACATGAGGTAGGAGGGGGTGAAATAAGGCCATTGCCTAGCAAAGTACAAGCTGTACAAAACTGGGCCACCCCTACTACTCAAACCCAAGTGAGAGCCTTCTTAGGGCTCACTGGGTATTACAGGAACTTCATAGAGAACTATGAGACCATAGCTTCTCCCTTGAATGTCATCACCTCTCCCAAATTCCCTAAAAAGGTCAGGTGGAATGAGGAGTGCAATCAAGCCTTTGAAGGTCTAAAGAAAGCCCTTTGTCAAGCTCCAGTCCTAAGAGCTCCTGACTATCACCAACCCTTCATTGTACAAACTGATGCTTCTAATGTAGATATAGGTGCAGTCCTTAGTCAACTGGATGAGAAAGGTAGGGAACAGCCCATTTGTTTCATCAGCAGGAAGTTAAAGGATCCTGAGACAAGGAGGGCAACAATAGAAGGTGAATGTTTTGCTGTTGTGTGGTCACTGAAGAGGTTTAGACCATACTTGTATGGATCTACCTTCATCATTCAGACTGACCACCAACCCTTGAGATGGCTGATGCAAATGAAAGGGGAAAACCCAAAGTTACTCAGGTGGTCAATCTGCCTGCAAGGATTTGATTTTTCCATTGAGCACAGAGCAGGAAGTCACCACCAAAATGCTGATGGTCTCTCTAGGATGTTTGTAACCGACTAGAGGTATGAGAACCATCCAGGAGTGGATTAAATCCTCCTGTCCCTTTGTCTGGGGGTGGAGGGGCGAGTGTTAGGGAGAATTCTCATTCAATGGCTAATTTCCCTTAACTAGTGAGTCCCCCAGCAGCTTTGCTGGATCTCTGGAGTTTATTTTTTCCACTTGGTAAGAGTGTACCCCTTTTTCCCACTCTTACCTGTGTTTGCCATGTGTATTTCATCTGTTTTTGTGATTGTGGACTCTGGAGTTCACCACTTCAGTAGCCCCCTTCTTTTGTGTGTTACACAGCACCTTCAGTGCAGTGACACAGGGTTGTCTTTTAGACTTTCCTCCGACTCCATTTCTGAGGCTGACTACTGTCCCCCAGAAAAGGGTAAAGTTGCCATTAACTTTACTTAGTCATTTAACCACAGATCCAGTACACCCCATCTTACATGGAGTACTGGCAAGGGTTAATCGGTAGCCCTTTTTATTTGTATCTCCTAGAGCATTGTTTTGCTCTTTTAACATTTAGACTTGGCTGGTGGCAGTGGTATAAACCCTAACTTTTCTACCGCGATTATACTATATAAACGTGGTATTGTGTTAGGCTATTATATTAGCCTCGAACTTAAACCCGCTTGACCAAATACTCCGGTCGGGTTAATTCACCATTTCTTTTTGTTAAAGTCCTTGTGTTTTACTTTGTGCACCAAACCAGGTTTTCCTTCTTTGTTCACTGTCTTTTGGCGGGCTTCTGCCAAGAAGCCCTCCTCTAGGCACCTGGTAGAAGATGGATCTTCTCTTAGTCATCGAAGGGCAGATAGCTCAGGACTGCAGCAGGGCTTCACTGGGACGGGGTAGTTGCAGCAGCCGTCGTTCTCTCTGCTTCTCTTCGGTTCCTTGTAGTTCCAGTGGCGACTGTCTGACTTCTAGCCCAAGAGACCTGCCTTTTATGCAAAAAAAAAACATTCACACAGCCTGGCTGTCAATCCCCCAGCAGGGGGGGTTTTCCAGCCCGGGCAACTACCCTGGCCAATCATGACAAAGTGCGACTTGGGTTTCCTAGGATACCCTGTGCAGGGGGTGACTACACCCCTCCTTCACATTCAGCCCACCTAGACACCCAGGCGCCTTGAGGAGGGCTTCTGAGCAGAAGCCCGCCAAAAGACAGTGAACAAAGAAGGCGAACCTAGTTTGCCGTGCAAAATAAAACACAAGAAGGACTTTAACAAAAAGAAATGGCGAGTAAACCCAACCGGAGCCAAAAGAAAGATGATTTGGTCAAGCGGGTTTATGTTCGAGGCTAATATAATAGCCAAGAACAGTACCACGTTGATCTAATATAATCGCGGTAGAAAGGTTAGGGTAGATACTACTGCCACCAGCCAAGTCTAAATGTTAAAAGAGCAAAACAATGCTTTAGGAGGTACAGATACAAAGGGATACGGATTAACCCTTTCAGTACTCCATGGAAGATGGGGTGTACTGGATCTTTGGTAGATTGACTAAGTAAAGTTAATGGTAACTTTACCCCTTTTCTGGGAGACGGTAGTCGCCTCAGAAATGGAGTTGAGGGAAGTCTCAGAGACAGCCCTGTGTAACACACAAAAAGAAGGGGGCTACTGAAGTGGTGCACTCCAGAGTCCACAATCACAAAAACATGTAGAAACACATAGCAAAACACAGGTAAGAGTGGGGGAAAAGTTCTCACTCATACCAAGTGGAAAAAAAATAAACTCTAGAAGTCCAGCAAAGCTGCTGGGGGACTCACTAGGTGAGGGAAATTAGCCATAAATGAGAATTCTCTGTAACACTCGCCCCCCCAGACTAAGGGACAGGAGGATTTAATCCACTCCTGGATGGACCTCAGACCTCTAGTCGGTTACAAACATCCTAGAGAGACCATTAGCATTTTGGTGGTGACTTCCTGCTCTGTGCTCAATGGAAAAATCAAAGCCTTGCAGGCAGATTGACCATCTGAGTAATTTCGGGTTTTCCCCTTTCATTTGCATCAGCCATCTCAAGGGTTGGTGGTCAGTCTGAATAGTGAAGGTAGATGTCATGATGCCTACCTCCAAGGAGCCAGGTCCGACCCAGCGACCCCAGAGGCAGGCATCATTTCCCCCAGGGGAGTGCCAGCGGGCCCAAGCTGGGGCCCTTTGGACGCAGTCCTGGCGCCTTAGGCGCCAGGCTCATAAAGCTAGAAATGTGTTCAAGTGTTTTAATGTGCACTTACCTGATGCAGACCATGCTGCCACATCCAGTCCCTCTTGAGGCCTGAATGGAACTACTTTACCTGTGGGACTACTTTCCACCGGGTGTGGTCGGGGAAGGATACATACCTGATCGGAGGAAGGATACACACTTGGGACTTCTTCCAAAGCTATTTAAACCACACCCGATCAGCAACTCACGCTTCGCGTTGTTCTGCTCGTAGCAGCTGGACGCTCACCTTGTCAGCTCCTGCATATGGACTTCAGCCACGCCTGCCAGCATCCTGGGTCACCTGCAAAGGGAGACAAGAGACCTTACCAGCTAAATCTGCACCACAGAGACATCACTGACGATCCTGAAAGGGAAGACATTATTTTTAAAAGCATTTTGTTACGATCGCTGCAGCGCTGCATTTCACTCACCTTTCCTGGGTTCCTCCATCTTCAGCAGCGATCATCCGGATACACAGCCACTTCCCAGAGCCTAGAGAAAAAGACAAGAATAAGAGGTGAGAGAAGGAAGGGAATAAGACTTACCTGTTGGGTCATTCCCATTTCATTTCGGGTCTTGCCGCTTCCAGGCATTTTCCGGACCCTGGCCCCTATGGGGAAAAAAGATAAAGACATTGAATGAGCGTATGCAAAGACAGTTCCCGAGCGCTCATCCAGAACTAACCTGCCATTTACTGGAACTGCACGTTTCACTTCAGGTCGGTGCCATATCTCCGGCATTCCGAACCCCGGCCCCTAAGGGGAAAAAAGACATAAGCATTAGCGCTTGCTGCAAAAAGACAATGAACATTATTATTAAGCTTGGACTTTTGAACTTGCAACAGAACTTTTAAAGAGCCTTACCTGAATAGTCAAGCTTACCTGAACTCCCATCAATGCTCAATCCAGTGAAGTAACTGGGTTTCAACGCGCCCCTGCATCAGAAGCAGGATGGAGAGCTCATCTTTCCTGACCCTAAGGTGAGACTTCACGGGGAATCGTGGAAGGGTATCGTGGAGGGTTGGAAGAGAGTGGGAGGCTTGAGCATAACTCAGTTAGTAGGTAATACTCCCTTTTCACGCACAGGGGAATATTCCTGCGAGCCGGAGAAGCCAGAGTAGAGGGCCCTTCCTGTCCATCTTCAGAGTCCTGCGCTTCACCATTGAAGAAGCATCAGCACTCGAAGCCAGACCTGCGCCTCCGTGGGAATCAGGTGAGCGTTACAGTAGATCCATACAAGTATGGTCTAAACCTCTTCAGTGCCCACACAATAGCAAAGCATTCTCTTTGTATTGTTGCCCACCTTGTCTCAGGATCCTTTAACTTCCTGCTGATGAAACAAATGGGGTGTTCCCTACCTTTCTCATCCAGTTGACTAAGGACTGCACCTATACCTGCATTAGAAGCATCGGTTTGTACAATGAAGGGTTGGTGATAGTCAGGAGCTCTTAAGACTCAAGCTTGACAAAGGGCTTTCTTTAGACCTTCATATGCTTGATTGCACTCCTCATTCCACCTGACCTTTTTAAGAAATTTGGGAGAGGAGATGACATTCAAGGGAGAAGCTATGGTCCCATAGTTCTCAATGAAGTTCCTATAGTACCCAGTTATACCTAGGAAGGCTCTCACCTGGGTTAGAGTAGTATGGGTGGCCCAGTTTTGTACAGCTTGTACTTTGCTAGGCAATGACCTTATTTCACCTCCTCCTACGTCATGTCCAAGGTAGACCACTGAACTCTGACCAATTTCACACTTGCTTGCCTTTATGGTCAGATGGGCCTGTTCAAGAGCCTGCAATACATAACCTAGGTGTTCAACATGTTCTTTCCATGTAGGGCTGAACACTGCAATGTCATCCAAGAATGCCATGCAGAAGTCTTCCATCCCATTCAGAACTTGATTGACCATCCTCTGAAATGTAGCAGGTGCATTCTTTAATCCAAAAGGCATTACCTTGAATTGGTAAAGGCCAGACGGGGTGGAGAATGCAGTTTTCTCCTTGGCATGGTCTGTCAGGGCTATTTGCCAATAGCCTGACGTTAGGTCAAAAGTGCTGAGGTACTTGGGTGCACCAAGTTTGTCCACCAGCTCATCTGTCCTAGGCAAAGGATGGGTATCAGTCGTGGTGACTGCATTTAGAGCTCTATAGTCCACACAGAATCTCAACTCCTTGGATTCTGCCTTTGGTACAAGCACAACTGGGCTAGACCATGGGCTAGTAGAGGGCTCTATAACCCCGAGTTCAAGCATCTTGTTGACCTCATTCCTTATGTGGGATCTGACATTGTCTGACATTCTGTACCCCCTGCTTTTGACAGGCAAACAGTCACCAGTGTGTATGTCATGCTGGCCCCAAGGGGTCAAGCCTGGTGAAAGTGAGACAAACTTATTTAACAGTAACTTGCACTCATCCTGCTGGTCAGATGTGAGACTGGAAGAGAGATTAACTCCTTCCACTTGCTCATCTAAAGGTAAGCCTCTGAGGAGGTCAGGCAGAGGTTCACTCTCCTCCTCCTCCTGAGCTGAAGCTAGAAGCAAAGCTCCTATGTCAGGTCCAGAGACGTAAGCCTTTAAACGGTTGGTGTGAAAGACTCTGGGAGCCTCCTTAGGATTGCCTAAGTCCACCAGATAGTTCACCTCTCCAGGTTTACCCACAACCTTGAAGGGTCCTATCCATTTGTCCTGCAAGGCCCTCTGCCTCGTGGGGACCATAACAAGAACAAGCTTGTCTTGAGTAAACTCAACCATGTTAGCCTTCTGGTCATGCCAATGTTTGACCAGAGCTTGACCAGCCTTCAAGTTATTACTTGCCTCTGCCATCATGTGTGACATTCTCCTCCGGAGACCTATCACATAGTCAGTCACTCTGACTGGCTTGGGGGAAGGAGCATTCTCCAACCCCTCCTTAATCAGTGCCAATGGACCTCTGACTGGATGGCATTGAGAGGTTCGAAGGGACTGAATCCTACTCCCTCCTGAGGGACTTCTCTATATGCAAAGAGAAGGCATGGCAGTAGAAGGTCCCACTTTCTTCTAAGGGGTTCTTCTAAAGCACCTATCATGCTCTTCATAGTTCTGTTAAACCTCTCTACCAGCCCATTGGTTTGGGGGTGGTAGGCAGTTGAGAACTTGTAGGTGACTCCACAGGTTTTCCACATGGTTTGCATGTAGTGGGACATAAAATTTGATCCCCTGTCAGATATCACCTCCTTAGGAAAACCTACTCTGGTAAAAATACCGAAGGGACTGACAAGGGCAGTCTGCAGTACTTGCACGCTGTGCTGGTGTATGAGTGACTTTTCCTGTTCCATTGTTGGAGGCGTGTGCTCGGAGGCGTGACCTGAGCCCTCCACCCTTTTTCTGCTCACTCCTCCGCGAAGCGGACCGCGAAGGGACTGACAAGGGCGTTCTGCAGTACTTGCACGCTGTGCTGGTGCATGAGTGACTTTTCCTGTCCATTGTTGGGGGCGTGTGCTCGGAGGCGTGACCTGAGCCCTCCACCCTTTTTCTGCTCAGTCCTTCACGAAGCGGACCGCGAAGGGACTGACAAGGGCAGTCTGCAGTACTTGCACGCTGTGCTGGTGCATGAGTGACTTTTCCTGTTCCATTGTTGGAGGCGTGTGCTCGGAGGCGTGACCTGAGCCCTCCACCCTTTTTCTGCTGAGTCCTCCGCGAAGCGGACCGCGAAGGCACTGACAAGGGCAGTCTGCAGTCCGCGGGCCTGCGTGACTGCGCGACACTTTCTACAACTGTGAATCTTCTAACAAGAGAATTTTCGTCCTCCCAACCAACTCGACTTCGGTAAACAGCGCAGCCGGCGGGCCGGCGTATGGCAGCCCAGGACGAAGCCGTAAAGCGGAACCTTGGCTTGGAGGAGCAAGATAAACGTTCGCTAAGAAGCACCAAAGCCCGCCTGCAGAACCGTAACAAAAATTGCGCAGTTTCGCCGGAAACCGTGGAGCAGCTGGCAACCCAGAGAATCCAGCGCATTTCCCGCATCAAGCTTGCGGGGAAATTGACACAGGCAAACATAATCCGACCATCTGAGCCCAACGAAGTAAGTGACTTCATGTTTCCCCCGATAGAATCTCTGGGTCTGGATTGTACGCCGTCCCACTCGGCGGTGTACATGGGACATGACCCAACCATCTCTCAGGGTGCTCTTCCAGTGGTCATTTGTCCCGTTACTCCCCACACTCCCCCCTCAAATAACCCTAATGTTCGAGGTTTGGAAACTGGGCGGGGTCCCTCCCCTCCCCCGGAGCTGATCCCATCGTCCAGTCAGGGAGCGCAAGAGGTCGTATCTGAGCAGCCAATGACCCCCTCACGGGTTTTGGAGGGGGGGGGGCCCGAAGCTGCTCAGCAATCTTGACTCTTCTTCAAACCGAAGTACGAGTTTCGGGGACAGGAAAGCACCGCAGACAGACCCCATTCCGCCCTTACCTTTGGGGGAGGAGGTAGAGATTATGATACACAATACAGAGGGAGTGGAGGATTTAAGGACACCTCCTGGATTAGATGTCCCCCAACCCTCTCCTCAGTTGTCGGAACATGCTCGTGAAGAGGGAGGGGAGGAACATAGGGTGTTGGAGAGTGCGGGGCTCGCTTTGGAAGAAGGTGGTGGCCAGATTACTGCTACTCCCTCTCAGCCGACAAGTCCAAGGCGAAGCTCTGGCACCGTGAAATCCCTACAATCTTCTCCAAGCGCTCCCCCCACTGCCCCACATGACTCTGTCGTTTTGCCAGTAAACGGTAACCAGATCCTTGGCAGCTTGCCGAAAACCTCGGGAGGCAGTCAAAAGATGTCTTCTCGTAGGACGGTGAGGGCCAAAGCCCCATACAAAAGAGGGCAGGTGGGCTGCAAAAAAACAAGCAATCCCCCATAGTGTGAAATCTATGTCAACACTGAAAGAGTTTTTTGGAAAAAAAATACGAATGGAAGGGGAAGGTTGTCAGGATGTATCAGACGCGGAGCTATTGGCCATAGTCGAAGATACAGCCACGCACCTATCTATCTTGAACTTTCCTCTTAAGATGCCACTTTTGTCAGAAAAACTGCCTATAAATCACCACTGCTGACCCCCCAAGGGAGTCGGGGCCTCAAAATAACAAAGACGGGATCCGAGACTCTGATGGGGAGGTGTGCTACAGAGCCTTCCCAGGGTGGTGGAACCAGTGGTCCGCAGAGCAGTAGGCCTACTACACCTCAGCGGAATGCCGAGACAGTTCAGCCGGGGAAGGGGGTCCAGGGGAGTGCCACCCAGATACCAGGTCTCTCACCCTATATGGATATGCAAGCAGGGGGAACGGGGCCGCCTGGGGCCCCAGGGGAGGGGATATCCCTCTCCCCGGCTTTGGAGATCGGCCCCCTTGTGCCACCAAAAGTGGCCGTTCCCTGCCCTCCCCGTCCTATAGCGGCTAGCTTGGATCTATGTTTAGGGGGGGGTGGGTCCTCCTTATGACATAAGTCCGGGGCATTCCCAAAATCCGGGCTCTCCACTGCCCCTTAGACTTCCAAGCGAAATTCCATCTAGACCAGCGACTGAAACCCCCTCAAAAAAAGTGGACCCAATGACCATTCTATCCACAGTTACTATTGCACTGGCCCCGTTTGGGAAATTATACGAAGCAATTAGTGACACTCTAAAAGATCAAACCACTCTGATTGCTCATATGCACACCAAATTGAATTATTTAGAGGGGTTCATCACTGCTTTTCAACAGTATAGGGGCGCTGACACGGGGGGCAATAGCACTGGGAGCAGTGAACTATCAGTGGTCCGAACAGCATCCCCCCAGCCGGGCTTGGTAACTAGGACGGTATGTGCCCAGGGGACACAAACGATCGCATGGCCTCGTCGGAGGGAAGCCTCTGCGCAGGACCAAGGTTCCGAGCCTTCCCGGGAGGTGGAGTTTATCGATCGGCCCCTAGATCGGTCCCCCCTCCGGTGAAGGGGGCAGTTCAGATGGAGCGATGTACAAAAGGGGGACAATCCCAGAACGGTTTGACTAGTAATCCAGTAAAGAAAAATGGATCGGTGGCCTTTGCCCTCCCAGAAAACGCAGCTATTCAACCAGCTGCGAAAGCAATAGACTTTTCCACAGTGAAAATTCCTTCTACTTTCAACACATAGGTCAATGTAAACCGGTTTGTAAAAGTAAGAAGGTCTGGAAACATAATCCCTCGCAACAACCCGCACAAAAAGATAAGCCCGAGATCAGAGGGTCAAGTAACCGAGAAAAAGATACTCCTCCAACGCAAAACCGTCAAGTGTTTAAATTAAAACCCTCGGACAAGCCGTGGCAGGCTCCATCGAGTCCAGAGAGGTCGCGAGAGGTCTCATGTAGCTCAATGGACTTGATGAACATGAGTATATACACGGTTGAGGAATCGGAATCAGAAATTCTGCTAGCTCTCCATCAAAAAAGAAAAAAACCAGAATGCCGTGATAATAGAGAAGTGGATGAACCGAAATCAAAGGCCCTGCTCCTTGACTCTCCCTCGACATCGCCGCGGACTGTGGAAAAAGCGACCACGCCTCATAGAAGAGTAAGCAGGACGCTGGCCCAGGGGCGGGGTAAGGGGCAACAGGGGAGAAATCAAGGGGAAGGTCACCCCCGAGATCCACAGCGACGATCCAGCCCCCGCGGGGTGAAAAACCCTTGGGTTCAGCAAGATAGAAAAAAGGACAGGAATCCGTCTGTGGATAAATCTAAATCCCACTTCAGATCAAGGGTCCATGCTCCGAGGGGATCTACAGATCGGCTGGCCGGTATAGACACTCGACCAAATCACTCCCCTCTGCCCAGGCAAAGGAAAATGACGTCAAGAACGTTTAAATTGCAAAGGATACATGAGACTAAGGATAGCTGGACACTGAACCGCAGGGCCTTATTTAAACTGTTCCAGGAGAGTCGGTTGTCCCAAATTGATGTTACAAAAGATATAAACATCTTGGAACCTAATCCTAATGGAAGAACAGATAGTTTGTTTCTACATATAGGGTCAAATCATATCCAAGAGCAAATCTGGAAAGCAAGAGGCAAATTGCATAACCTTGGCTTTGACCTGATAAATGCAGCGTAGGGCAAATCGTCGACCTCGTCTCCTCAGGAACGGACTCATCGTCGTCCCTCAACATCCCGATCTAGACACCAGGAATATGATCAAGGCTCTTTGCTTCATAGGAACAACTCTGGGGAAAGGGCTTACAGTGAAAACGTTGAAAACTGGACTTTTCGAAAAACGAACGCCCCCAGCACTCGACGTGACGCGTATAGGAGACCGAGCCCGAAGAGGGGTCACTCTCCGGTACCTCACTCCATACTCAATTCCATTCGTAGAATTTTTGAACGTGTGGAAAAAACGGATGATGCAACGAAGCAGGGCAGAAGTCCAACAAGAAAAATTGCTCCCCGTGAGGAGGAACCCAGACACAGCAGGATCTTTCTGAAACCACAAGGGAGAAGGCTGTAGCCACCAGAGGGACTTATCCGTCACTCCATCCAGAAGGATTTGGTTCCCCTGGAAGCGCTGGAGGTGATTTTGAAACTGGGCTTGTGGAACACTAGAGGTTTCGCCCACTTAACTATCACATCAGATGTTAATTTTGGGAGTTTCGACGCCCTATGTTTGCAAGAAACATGGCTAACCGAGCCACCTACGCTGGACGGTTTCCAATTGGCACATTCACCTGCCCACAAAGGTGATATGGGTAGGCCTAGATCTGGCCTTATTACTGCCATAAGAGTGGGTTCGGGTTTATCACTGTCCAAGGTGCTCTTGGCTTCAGAATTCATTTTGGCGACGCTATTGGAGTGGGAAAGGGTGGAAAGCCCCCTGGAGTCAATTCAACGTGCATCGATCCTGCTGATCAACGCCTACTGGAACCCAAAGCGTGTGACTAACGACCATTTCCTCGCCCAAATCGAGTCCCTAATAGATAACTTTCTGATCACAACTAAGTCCAGTGATATCATCATTGCTGGAGATCTAAATGTCGACCTATCCCAGTGCTCCAACGCGCCCCAAAGCAGGAACAGCATGTGGCACAACCTACTAAATTCTAGAGAGATGCACATTCTCAAACAAAACGACGCTGTGGTGACTGAATTCATCCCCACTTGGGAGAGAGAGGACCAAGAAGCAACAATCGATTACATCCAGGTTTCCAGGAGCCTACTGCCGGTGTCTATATCTTTTACAGTTACCAGGACGCAGCACAGTGATCATAACTTGCTAACCTTCTCGTGGTACTCACAGAGAAGAGAGGCGGTTTATGGTGCTCAGAACCTGGTAGTAAACCAGAGCGGTATAAGGCTAAGATTGTCAGAAACAGCTATTGCCAATCTAACCAAGCAATATAAGGAACGCAACAGGGTTGACCTTTCTAGCCCGGCAAGCTTGGTCGATTATTCGCCTCTCCTGACAGTGTATCAACGAAAAAAAGGAGTGGTGAAACCAGGAAATAAGGCTCCACAACATGCATATAACGAACAGCTGGTTGCCCGAAGAAAAGGGGTCAGAAAGTTACAACGGGAGGCTGCTAAATCTATATCTACAAGAAAGAAGGTAGAAGCTATCACTGCAGCAAAATCTTATAAATGCTGGCTGAAGTCAACAAAAGCACAGAGGGCCCAGGTAGATGCAGAAAATATGCTACGCGCTATCTGTGGTCACAAGGCACACGATTTTTGGTCACTGATTAAGGGTAACTCTAAATTAGTGAACCAGGCATTGCAAAACTCAATTGGTGAGAAAACTTGGCTATCCCAATTTGAAAATCTCTATGGAGTTCCGGATAAGGAGAAAGAGATCCGGGTCCCAAGTTCTGGGGTAGTGTGGGCAATTCCTCTGGACCTGAATACAATCAAATGGAAAATAACCCATCTTAACGGGTCAAGGGCGGCAGGCCCGGATGGAATAACCAATTTTGATATAAAAAGCAACATGGATTTTTGGGCCCTATTCATCAAGGAGGTCTTTTCAAACTGCGCCCAGTTTTCGACCATTCCATCGTCCTGGAAAAAAGCGATCTTGGACCCCATTTTCAAAAAGGGGAACAAAGACAATCCTCTACACTATCGGCCGATCGCTTTACTCGACTCTATAGGAAAGCTTTTTGGTGCCTTAATCCTGGACTCCTTCAGCAATTGGATCTCCGTGACTGGCCTGTCAGACCCCTTTCAGGCCGGTTTTGTAAAAAACGTCGGAACCATGGTTAACATCTTGGCGGTGAGCACATTCAAAGCCAAAGTGTTTGAGGGCAGCCCAAAGATCTATATGGCATTCATCGATCTGGTCCAGGCCTTCGACCGGGTAGACAGGCAACTACTCTGGTCAAAATTACAACACCATGCCTATCCTCCAAGGATCTTGGAGCCTATAAAGGCCTTATATACCGAAACCACAATGTGTGTCCGTTTGAACAATCAAGGCCTCCTATCGTCCTGGATTCAGACGGAACGAGGGGTAAAGCAGGGATGCCCCCTAGCCCCCGCCTTGTATAACGCATACACGGCCGATTATAAAGACTATGAAGCTAGAGTCCGTATGTTCCCCCCAACATTGGGAATTAGCAAAATCTCACGCTTATTATATGCGGATGATATAATACTTTTTGATGTAACACCTATCGGACTCCAGAGGCAGATAAATAATCTTGACTCCTATCTTAAAGAGAACAAACTCCTGATGAACTTGGAAAAAACTAAAATCATGACTTTGGGCGGAAATGAAAGGAAGTCGGAGAAAATTTCATGGTCGGTAAATAACATCAAAATTGAACTTGTGGATAGCTTTAAATACCTGGGCGTTATCATTAATAAAAGCAGTAATGAAACGCTGATGCAGGAGAGCATCATGTCAAAGGCGAGATTACTTATCTCTCAATCTCGGGCTATGATGAACAAGTATGGCAAATTCACTATGGTGCCAGCGGTGATCTTCTATAAGTCGAAAGTGATTCCAACTCTCACTTATGGGGCAGAAGCCTTACCTAATCTTCCTGCATCCTTTTGGTTAAAATTGGAAGGTTTTTACTGGAGAAAGGTTCTCAACCTTCCTGACTCTTCCAACTGTGTTAATAAGAAGAGAACTCTCTCTACAATCTCTGGGCTCCATCGTGATTCGCAATGAAATTATGTTATTCCGAAAAATCTTACTTCCAGGTCCTCCATTGATTCTGCAAGAAATCCAGAGGGAAATCCATTCGGGATCCTGTAAAATGTTAACGGAATGGGCAGCAAAGATCTATTCATTGCTAGATGGGGCTGTCAGTTCCAAAGAAGAACTAATTCATAACCCTTCTAAGGTCAAGCAACGCCTCCTAAACCAAGACTGGATAGACACTTTGGAAAAGGCAGCACCCTCGAAACTGTTAAAAGATCTGCCTCCGCAGCTGACTAAAGAGAATGACCTAAAATCTTACCTGATAAAAAGCCCAGACCCTAAACTCAGGGCGATCTTTCTAAGAATCCGCCTTAATATTCTTCATACAAGGGAAGTCCTGTCAAGAAGAAAATTGGTAGCGGATGCAGCTTGTAGATTTTGCAAAAATCCAGAGATGGTGGAAACTATAAGACATCTCCTGTTAAATTGTTTAGGAGTCACGGGCCCCCGTTTGACACACCTGGGGCACTTGTTCAAAAACTTGCATGTCTATGACGAAGAGGAATAGTGGTGTCGGCTTTTGAGTGGGGAAAAGACCACCTGGGTTATGGCGGTGGTGGGCTTCTTCCGAGATATCGACCTACTTACTTGACTGTCGTTATGGTCGGGCAGGGCCGAAAGCGGGTGTTCTCATCTTAACATCTCCTAGGAGGACGTCGACTCCGACCCCGTCTCTGAATGTGAATTTGAATCTGAGCTGAACTGTCTGATTGGGATCGTTCTTCTGCTTCCGCTTCTTCTTGTTTTCCTTTTTTCTCTCCCTCCTTCTCCTTTTCGGCTCCTCGCTTTTTCATTTTCTTTTTCAAAGGGAGATCAGGTTTGTTTAGAGCTGAGAGACGACCTGGACATTGAATGTGGAGTGAATGTGCGGGGGATCCGGAACAGCTAATGTGGGGATTATTATTCATTTTGTAAAAATTGTTTTATACAATTAAATCAAATAAAAAAAATAAAAAAAATAAATAAATAATACCAAGTAGGGCCTTAGCCACAGCCGGAGCCGTAACAGTCCTCATAGGTATAGCTTCAGGAAATCTAGTGGCATGGTCCACTACAACCAGGATAAATCTGTTGCTGAAGTTGTGGGAGGTTCAGGAGGACCAACAATGTCAATCCCAACCCTCTCAAACTGAATTCCCACCACTGGGAGAGGCACTAAGGGTGCCACATACTTGGATCCACTCTTGCCAGAGGTTTGGCAAGTGTGGCATATTCTGCAGAATTTGTCTACTTCTGTACCCATCTTAGGCCAGTAGAAGTGCAGAGATATCCTTTCTTTGGTATTCTTAAAACTTCCCAGTGCAACCTATACTTCCCAGGCTCAGTTCCATTGAGCTGAGAAGTTGCCTGTTGGCGAAGACCTTCCAAGGTAGGACACTCTCTTTGTCCCTTACTGAAATCTTCCCTGTTGGGTCCACCTTCTGCCAGTAAAGACTGCAGCTCAGGATGGTCAACAGGGTCAAGATCTCCTACCAGCGATTTCGACCAAGGAAGAGGTTCCTCTGGCTGTAGAAGATGAGCTGGTTGTCCTCATTAAGCTCATGGGAAGAAGACTCCGGACTGGATCTTCTCTAAGTCATTGAAGGGAAGATAGCTCAGGACTGCAGCAGGGCTTCACCAGGACGGGGTAGTTGCAGCAGCCGTCGTTCTCTCCACTTCTCTTCGGTTCCTTGTAGTTCCAGTGGTGACTCTCTGACTTCTAGCCCAAGAGACCTGCCTTTTATGCGAAAAACCCACATTCACACAGCCTGGCTGTCAATCCCCCAGCAGGGGGGTTGTCCAGCCCGGACAACTACCCTGGCCAATCATGACAAAGTGCGACTTGGTGTAACGCTCACCTGATTCCCGCAGAGGCGCAGGTCTTGACTGGGCGAATACCGTATCTTCAAAGGTGATGTGCAACACACGGTTGGCTCTTTGGGCTGGACCTCTGTGCACTGTATGTCTGACTCGAAGAGTAAGATGTCTGCAGATAGAAAATATGGGATTAATGAACTGGGTTATTGGGTGTCTCTCTCTTCTTCATTTTCTCTTCTCCTGTAGAACCCCAAAGGTTAACGCTCTCACCTTAGGTAAGTGAACGCCGTGCTCTCCATCTGCCTCGGGGCAGGGTGCCGTAACCAGTTTCTTCACTGGATAAGGGTGCAGGCCTCTTGACTTCAGAGGACTGCTATCCGTCGTTTACTGCACGAACGGTAAGTTCCGAGTATTTCAAATGTCTTTAAAAGTCTTTTGTAATGATGTCTCTTGTTTTGCAGGGTTCCGGCGATGGCGGATGACGGGCTGAAGTGAGTTGAGGATGGAACCCGTGTGAGGAATAGAAGCGCCTGGAAGCACGTAAGTAAGCGCTTGTTGCCTGCTTCACGATGCGCACTAACTGTCCTTTTATCTTGCAGGTACAAGTTCAGAGCTGCTGAAGGGTGCCGGAATACCCACTGGGTTCGGCGTGGGAAGGAGTAATGGCACGTGAGTATTAAAGTTACCCAATGTCTTTAAACGCACCTTCTTTTGTCTTTCAGATGCGGGATGCAGCGCCGAAGGCCTCCGGAGCGTGCGAAGAGTTGGTAAGCTTTTGTCTTTCAGATGCCGGAATGCAGTGCGAAGACCTCCGGAGCACGCGAAGAGTAGGTAAGCCTTTGTCTTTCAGATGCCGGAATGCAGCGCGAGGCGTTGGTGACAGCCGATGGACCAGGTAAGAGATGCGCTGTCACTGAAGACCGTAGTGCTAACCTGTTCTTTCTTGTCTTTATAGGTGTTGCTGAAGACTGGATTCAGGATGGTAAGCCTTTTTCCCTTAGGCCCAGGATCAGATGCAGAAGACACGATGAGCGTTCTGCTGCAGAGGATGCAGAATAACGCAAAGCAAGATTCATCCATCGGGTGTGGTTTAAATAGCCTCCTGTAGTGCTTAGGTGTCTCCTTCCACAGCCTCGCCTAGGTAGGAAAAGAGTTCCTGATTTCCAGAAGAGTTCCAGTGTTCTGAGCCTAGGGAGTGGCTCCTGCCCCACCCAACAGGAAAAGTAGTCCCAAACAGAAGAGGATCAGAGGCTCAACTGGCAGGTAAATAAGCAGCATGGTCTGCTGCAGGTAAGTCCACCCAAGCATTATGAGCCCGGCGCTTCCAGCGCTGGGACTGGGCATATTTATGAGCCTGGTGCCACTGGCGCCAGGACAGGGTCCAAAAGGTCCCAATTGGGACTGGTTGGCACTCGGAACCTGGGTTATGGGTCTGCTTCCAAGGGAGTTGGGTAGGTCCTGACCTTTTGGAAGCAGAGATCATGACAGTACCCCCCCTCAAGGCCCCTCCCAAACCGGGCTTCTCCGGGGGTTTGGGCTTGTCAGGAAATGTTCGGTGAAATCTTTTGATTAGACGAGGAGCGTGGACATATTCTGCAGGTTCCCAGGATCTTTCTCGGGGCCGTAGCCTTGCCAGTCAATTAGATAAAATAGTTTAGATTTGGAGATCTTGGAGTCCAGAATGCTTTTGACTTCAAACTCGAGTTCTCCATCGACTAGGATAGGTTTTGGAGATTTAGTTAGTCGGGTTTGAGGTTGCATGGGTTTTAATAGAGAGACGTGGAAGACTGGATGTATCTTCATTTGAGGGGGCAAGTCCAACTTGACTGCTACTGGTTTTACTATGGTAATGATGGAATAGGGACCAAGGTATCTTGGGTTGAATGTGCGTGGTCCTTTTAGGGGTAGATATTTGGTGGATAATCAGACTTGATCTCCTACTTGATATTGAGGGGCTTCCTTCCGATGTTGATCTGCTCCTTTCTTGTATTGTTCCTTAGCCCTTTGAAGGTGAGAAACAGCTTCCTTAAAGGCTTGGGTGATTGTAGAATGCAGGTAGTCTACTGCTGGTGTTCCAAGATCTTGGAGTGGATCCAACTCCGAGGTTCGAGGGTGACTGCCGTATAAAAGAAAAAACGGGGTTTTCCCAGTTCCCGAATGGACAGAGTTATTGTAGGCATATTCGGCTATCCAAAGGATATCTTTCCAAGTTTTTTCAGTTTGTTGCAGCATGCAGCGTAAATACTGTTCCAGAGTTTGATTGGTCCTCTCGGTTTGTCCGTCGGTTTGAGGGTGGTGACTGGTCGATAGTCTCACATCAATTTGAGCCGACCAACAGCAACTTCGCCAAAAATGAGAAATAAATTGACTACCTCGATCCGAAATTAGAACTGAAGGAAAACCGTGCAGTCGGACGATGATTTCGAGAAATTCTCGGGCCAGAGTTGCTGCTGTTGGCAAGCCTTTGAGTGGAATGAAATGCGCCATCTTGGAGAATAAGTCCACGATTACTAGAATCGTATTGTATCCGGAGCATGGAGGTAGATCGGTGATGAAGTCCATAGAAAGCGTATGCCAAGGGCGAGGTGGGATGTCAATAGGGCGTAAGAGGCCGGCTGGTTTTTCCTTTTGACTCTTGTTTTGGGCGCATACTCCACAGGACATTATAAAGTCTCTGATATCTTTTTTCCAAGACGGCCACCAGAAGTAGCGCTTGATCTTGTCTGAGGTTTTGGCCATACCGGGATGTCCTTCCATTAAAGAATCGTGATAACAAGAGATTACCTTTTTCTGTAAATCTGTGCTGGGCAGGTATAATCGTTCTTGGAAATACAATAAGTTGTCCTTCACTGCAAAGTCCTTTCCTTGCAGATGCCAATTCTGTATGTCTGCTGGAGTTACAAGTTGCCTGGCTTTATCCTTGACTTCCTCTATGGATTGTGTGGCGATTACACCCAGAATTCTTTGTTCGGGAATGATAGGTACAGGTTTAGGGTTCATCAAGTGTTCTTCCACTCCCATCTGAGAAAGGGCATCAGCTTTACCGTTTTTTGTACCAGGTCGATAGGTAATGATGAAGTCAAACTCGGCAAAGAATAGTGCCCAACGGAGTTGTCTAGAGGATTGGGCTTTTGCGGTTTTCAAATATTGCAGGTTTCGGTGATCCGTAATCACAGTAACGGTGTGTCGGGCCCCCAGAAGATAATGCCGCCAAGCCTTAAAGGCAGACTTGATAGCCAGAAGTTCCTTAACAGTAATCGTGTAATTGATTTCAGGAGGCGAGAATTTGCGGGACCAAAATGCCACGGGATGCAACTGATTGGTTACTGGGTCCTTTTGTGATAGAACTGCCCCCATGGCAAGGCTCGAAGCATCAGTTTCAACGATGTAGGGGAGTTCGGGGCGAGGGTTTTTTAAAATTGGTGCAGAGATAGGTTTAGTCTTCAAATTCTGGAAAGCTTGTTCCGCCTCGGTAGGCCATTCAAAACGTTTGTTTTTCTTTAACAAGGCGGTGATGGGCTGGACTATTCGAGAGAATTCGGGGATAAACCTGCGGTAAAAGTTAGCGAAGCCTAACATGCTTTGAACACCTTTTACGGAGGATGGTGATGGCCATTTGAGAATTGCATCGACCTTCTTTGAATCCATACGCACTCCGTTAGGTGATAATATGAATCCCAAGAATTCAACTTCAGTCACGTTGAAAACACATTTTTCCAACTTAGCGAAAAGTTTGTGTTGACGCAATCTCTCGAGGACCATTTTCACGTGTTTCCGATGTTCAGATTCCGATGAAGAATAAACGAGGATGTCGTCAATGTAAACAACAACACACACATCTATGAGCTCTCTGAGGACATCGTTCATAAAATATTGAAAGGCGGCCGGGGCATTGCAAAGTCCGAAGGGCATGACCTGATATTCAAATAGCCCATACTTGGTGCGGAAGGCCGTCTTCCATTCATCGCCCTCTTTTACTCGTACCAAGTGGTAGGCTCCTCTAAGATCCAGCTTTGTATATATGCATGCTTTTCTGACTTGGTCCAGGAGTTCAGGGATCAAAGGTAACGGATATCTATTCTTAGCGGTGATCTGGTTCAGGGCGCGATAATCTATACAAGTTCTAAGGTCTCCTTCTTTTTTTGGAACGAAGAACAAAGCTGAAGAAGCAGGGGACTTGGAAGGATGAATAAACCCATTCGCTAGGTATTGATCCAGGTATTGTCGGAGGTGAAGGTTCTCAGGCTCGGTGAGGGCATAAATTCTACTACAGGGAGGAGTAGATCCAGGTATCAGGTCTATCTGGCAGTCATAAGACCTATGAGGAGGTAGAGAGTTAGCCTGATCCTTCCGGAAAACATCTTGGACTTCTAGGTATTCGGAAGGTAACTGGGGAGTCTCTGAAGAAATTGCTGCCAGTGCAACACCAGGTGGAGGGTGACAAGTAGAGACACATTCTGGAAACTGAACCGTTCTTGCTCGCCAATCGATCTGAGGATTGTGTTTCTCTAACCAAGGTATTCCTAGAATAATCCGGAACTGAGGGGCCTTGATCACATCGAACACGATCTTCTCATGGTGTCCATCTTGACTTACTAGCATCACTTCTTGAGTGGTATGCGCTACGGGTCCGGAGGCTATCTCCGTACCATCCACCGTAGTAATGACGTCCTTTACAGCCTTGGGACAAAGAGTTAGATTCATCATCAAAACCATTTCATGATCCACATAATTGCCGATGGCACTGCTGTCGACATAAGCTTCAATCGCATGTAATCGATCCGGATGATCAGGGCTAATGAGGACCATAGGTATCACGAAATGCGAGGCCACGGAACTGGTTTTAACGCTCGGCAAGAGGACATCTATTCTTGTCGGGCGAGGTCGTTTCCCTGCTCAGAGTTTGTGACCTTGGTAACTGCAGCTCCCACTGCCTTCTTGGCTGGTTTCACCGGACAGTCTCGAAGAAAGTGCCCTGAGTTTCCGCAATAGAGGCATAATTGCAACTGTTTTCTCCTTTCCCGCTCCTTTTGTGTTAGTGGTCCTTTCAGGCCCCCTATTTGCATGGGTTCCCTGGAGTCTACTCCTTTGGAAGGAGTTGGTGGTTTGGAAAATACTCGAGCATCAAACTTGGAACGATCGGCCTTCCTGTTCTGCAGTCTGTGATCTATTTGAACGACTAAGTCTATATAGTCCGAACAGTCTTGACGGGGATTCACTACTTGGGCTAACACATCTTTGAGCTCTCCACGTAGACCTCTATAAAACAGCGTAATCCTTTTGTCCTCAGGCCATTGAGTTTCCACTATCAGTCTGTTGAAAGACGCAATATAAGCCAAAAGGTCTTGATTACCCTGTCGCAACGAAAGAAGCTCATTGTCCAAGGCCTGCCCCTGTGAATGTCTTGCGAACAGTTTTTCCATACTGAGCTGAAAAGCTTGAAAATCATGGAGAACCGGATCATCTTGATTAACTAGAGGGATCGACCAGTCTGCCGCATTGCCACTAAGGTACGAAAGCACGAAAGCTACTTTAGCTTGATCAGTTGGAAAGGCTGCTGGCCGGCATAAGAAATGCAACCGGCACTGATTAATAAATACTGCAAACCTCTTTGGGTCACCAGAAAATCGTTCGGGCGGAGCCAGAGGTACATTCCCAGGTAGGTTGATCTGCACTGGATTCATAGAGGATGTTGAAGGAAGATTTGCCCCTGATGCGGGTAACGGGGTCTGTCCGGCTTGTGACTGTAGCAATTGTCTAGCGAGATCGTCTGTTCGCTCCTTGGAAATAATCAGTTCCCTTCTTAGAGCGTTCGTTTCCTGACGGGCTGCATGCACTTCTGCTCTTAGTTCCCCAAGTAACTGGGCTAGCTGGTCGGTATCCGAGGTTTCCATAGCGCCTGGGCGGGAGTTTTGCGGTAGGCTTTGCGTTCTGTAACGCTCACCTGATTCCCGCAGAGGCGCCGGTCTTGACTGGGCAAATACCGTATCTTCAAAGGTGATGTGCAACACACGGTTGGCTCTTTGGTCTGGACCTCTGTGCACTGTATGTCTGACTCGAAGAGTAAGATGTCTGCAGATAGAAAATATGGGATTAATGAACTGGGTTATTGGGTGTCTCTCTCTTCTTCCCTTTCTCTTCTCCTGTAGAACCCCAAAGGTTAACGCTCTCACCTTAGGTAAGTGAACGCCGTGCTCTCCATCTGCCTCGGGGCAGGGTGCCGTAACCAGTTTCTTCACTGGATAAGGGTGCAGGCCTCTTGACTTCAGAGGACTGCTGTCCGTCGTTTACTGCACGAACGGTAAGTTCTGAGTATTTCAAATGTCTTTAAAAGTCTTTTGTAATGATGTCTCTTGTTTTGCAGGGTTCCGGCGATGGCGGATGACGGGCTGAAGTGAGTTGAGGATGGAACCCGTGTGAGGAATAGAAGCGCCTGGAAGCACGTAAGTAAGCGCTTGTTGCCTGCTTCACGATGCGCACTAACTGTCCTTTTATCTTGCAGGTACAAGTTCGGAGCTGCTGAAGGGTGCCGGAATACCCACTGGGTTTGGCGTGGGAAGGAGTAATGGCACGTGGGTATTAAAGTTACCCAATGTCTTTAAACGCACCTTCTTTTGTCTTTCAGATGCGGGATGCAGCGCCGAAGGCCTCCGGAGCGTGCGAAGAGTTGGTAAGCTTTTGTCTTTCAGATGCCGGAATGCAGTGCGAAGACCTCCGGAGCACGCGAAGAGTAGGTAAGCCTTTGTCTTTCAGATGCCGGAATGCAGCGTGAGGCGTTGGTGACAGCGATGGACCAGGTAAGAGATGGCTGTCACTGAAGACCGTAGTGCTAACCTGTTCTTTCTTGTCTTTATAGGTGTTGCTGAAGACTGGATTCAGGATGGTAAGCCTTTTTCCCTTAGGCCCAGGATCAGATGCAGAAGACACGATGAGCGTTCTGCTGCAGAGGATGCAGAATAACGCAAAGCAAGATTCATCCATCGGGTGTGGTTTAAATAGCCTCCTGTAGTGCTTAGGTGTCTCCTTCCACAGCCTCGCCTAGGTAAGAAAAGAGTTCCTGCTTTCCAGAAGAGTTCCAGTGTTCTGAGCCTAGGGAGTGGCTCCTGCCCCACCCAACAGGAAAAGTAGTCCCAAACAGAAGAGGATCAGAGGCTCAACTGGCAGGTAAATAAGCAGCATGGTCTGCTGCAGGTAAGTCCACCCAAGCATTATGAGCCCGGCGCTTCCAGCGCTGGGACTGGGCATATTTATGAGCCTGGTGCCACTGGCGCCAGGACAGGGTCCAAAAGGTCCCAATTGGGACTGGTTGGCACTCGGAACCTGGGTTATGGGTCTGCTTCCAAGGGAGTTGGGTAAGTCCTGACCTTTTGGAAACAGAGATCATGACACTTGGGTTTCCTAGGATACCCTGTGCAGGGGGTGACTACACCCCTACCTCACATTCAGCCCACCTAGACACCCAGGCGCCTTGAGGAGGGCTTCTGAGCAGAGGCCCGCCAAAAGACAGTGAACAAAGAAGGCGAACCTAGTTTGCCGCGCAAAGTAAAACACAAGAAGGACTTTAACAAAAAGAAATGGCGAATAAACCCAACCGGAGCCAAAAGAAAGACGATTTGGTCAAGCGGGTTTATGTTCCAGGCTAATATAATAGCCAAGAACAGTACCACGTTTATCTAATATAATCGCGGTAGAAAAGTTAGCGTAGATACCACTGCCACCAGCCAAGTCTAAATGTTAAAAGAGCAAAACAATGCTCTAGGAGGTACAGATACAAAGGGATACGAATTAACCCTTTCTAGTACTCCATGTAAGATGCGGTGTACTGGATCTGTGGTTAAATGACTAAGTAAAGTTAATGGTAACGTTACCCCTTTTCTGGGGGACGGTAGTCGCCTCAAATGAAGTCGAGCGAAGTCTCAGAGACAACCCTGTGCCACGGCACTGAAGGTGCTGTTCGACACACAAAAAGAAGGGGGCTACTGAAGTGGTGCCCTCCAGAGTCCATAATCACAAAAACAGGTAGAAACACATAGCAAAACACAGGTAAGAGTGGGGGAAAAGCTCTCACTTTTACCAAGTGGAAAAAAAATAAACTCCAGAAGTCCAGCAAAGCTGCTGGGGGACACACTAGGTGAGGGAAATTAGCCATAAATGAGAATTCTCCCTAACACCCAGTAACATTTCTTGTCGCGGATGCGCTTTTCTTTAGTAAGACTGAACTGTCATTACTGTCAAAAAGTGATCGCAAGTGTATTCCCGGTAACGTCCTTTGTTTCATAACACTGGTCCGCTAAAACACAGGGTACTTACCTTGAAGTATACCGTACAAAGTGAATTGGTTAGTTGTAGTGTATTTTACGTGTGGTTTTTGAATTAATAGAAGTGTCGTGTTTATAACAAATGGTTTAAAAATAAATGTACTTATATTTTTTACCTGAAACCATGAGTCAGCATTTGCTTGAGTCACAGTAATTGTGGTCCCTTTGTGTAATCTCTGCTACTGCTCATATACTCTTGAGATAAGCCTGGCTACTCCGCTACTGCTACCACTTTAACATCATAGTAGTACAGGCTTGTACCAAAGGTAAAACTTGCATTGCCACCTGTAGTCTTAATTGTGTGTATTGGTCCCTAAGGGCACTGCACAGGATTCTGCCTAACACTTTTCAAGGCGGGGGGTATCACCCGACCTGGAGGAAGTGAGGGATATCCAGGAGGCCTGACCGCCAGAGAACGTGGCTGAAGTGAGAAGCTTCCGGGGCATGGTCACTTACTGTGGCTGTTTCATCAGAAATTTGGCATCGCGGTCTAAGCCGCTGCGGACACTCACAAGAAAAGACGTCACCTGGCAGTGGGGTCCACTGGCACAAACAGCCTTTGATGAAATCAAGAGTGCTATTACTGCCGAGGACACCATGGCCTTCTTTTACCTGGCCCTGCAGACAGAGATTGTCGTCTGCGCAAGCCCCTATGGTCTTGGAACAATTCTCACACAAATGGGGGCCAATCAGGAAGTCCGGCCAATAACGTATGCCAGCAAGGCGCTGTCGGACACCGAACACAGCGCCTTGCGCTCAACTTGAGTGAGAGGCGCTGGCGGTGCTGTGGGGCTGCAGGCACTTCAGACTGTATGTGCTTGGAAGAGCAGTGATGGTGGTCACGGACCACAAGCCTCTGCTCCGCTTCCTAGCAGGCTCGTCCTCTAAACCACCTGTGAGGATAGAACGCTGGATGCTGGCACTCCTGGAATACGGTGTGTCGCTGGTATATCGACCAGGCAGCAACAATGCTGCAGACTACCTGTCAAGGCACCGAGGTGGGGGGACCCACAGTGCAGGTGCGCGGAAGTGGCGGACGAAGATATCTGGCTGGTGGTCGAAGCAGCAACGCCCAACTCGGTCCTGGTGGAAGAACTGGAGCAGGCTTTGCAGGCTGATGAGTGCTTCGGAATTCTGAAGGCGGCCATGGAGCACAGAGCATGGAGGACTGTGATGGAGTCCCTGGCCTGAAGAACGCAGGAGGCTAAAGTGACCCTGGAGCAGCTGTGGAGGGTGCGC
The DNA here is from genome assembly GCF_040938575.1 of Ambystoma mexicanum. NCBI lineage: Eukaryota > Metazoa > Chordata > Amphibia > Caudata > Ambystomatidae > Ambystoma > Ambystoma mexicanum. The sequence goes on from NC_090934.1 coordinate 1,286,474,011, forward strand.
GAGGAGCTGGCGTTCTCAGACCCTGGCCTGCTTCTGTGGGGAGATCGGATAGTGGTTCCGCAAGCCAAAGTGCAGCAATTCATCACGCTGGCACACCAGAGGCACCAAGGGGTGCCCAAGACAAAGGTCCCCCTCTGACAGAAAGTTTGGTTCCCGGAGCTGGAAAGTAGAGTGGAGGAGTTCGTGGCCTCATGTGTCTGGTGCCAGGCGGCGTCACCGGCACTATGGGCGCGGACCATCGAAACCATGCCCCGAGGGACAAGGCCGTGGGAGGTGGTGCACGCAGACTTCGGGTCCATGACCAGGGGCACACACTTCCTGGTGGTAGTTGATGAGTTGTCCCGCTATCTGGAAGTGGAGTTCGTCGAGTCCGTTGCATTTGAAAAAGTGGTGGTAGCGCTGGGGAAATTCTTTGCCACCTGCGGACTGCCCAAAGTGATGTGCTCGGACAACGGTGCACCCTTTCAGGGTGAGAGCTTTGCGGACCTCATGAAAGGTTACGGCATACACCACAGAAAGGTCTCCCCACTATGGACCAGAGCAGATGGAGAAGCGGAGCGAATGATGCGCGCGCTGAACAAGGTGTTCCGTATCGCTCAGGGCAAAGGCGAGTGTCTGCAGAGGGCACTGTATGTATTCCTGCGAGGATACAGGGCCACCCTCTGCATACATCCACGGGGGTGGCGCTGGCGGAGGCCATGTTTCAGTGCTGTCCGAGGGACGTTCTGCTGGAGGCAGGGGAACGGGAGCCGGCAGTCATTGATAATGAGCAGGTGGAAGAGGGGAGAAGAGCACAGACAGATCTGGAGAATGCCCGGAGGGGTCTGAGGGCCCCAAGACTTCCCCCCAGGGATGAAGTCCTGGTGAGAAATAGACATCCTCAAGGAAAGCTCTCCCTCACCTATGAGCCAGCACCGCTAGATGTGGTGGCCGTAAAGGGGCCAATGTTCACTGCATCCGATGGAAGTGCGTCTGTCACCCGCAATGCCAGCTTCTTTAAAAAACTGGGCGAGTCCAGGGCAGAGACAATGGCAGACATGAACATGGAGGAGGTGCCTGATGAGGGCGATGGGCCCTCATTTCTGTCTGGGTCTCCGGCACGCGAGGAGCATGGTTGGCGAAGGAACACCGATCAGAGAGACTGGCAGGAGGTACCCCCTGAAGACAGGGTGAGGAAAACCTGCCCGATTTACAGACTATGTCATGGACTAAGTAAACTGTTGTTATATCCCGGATGCCACGGAGGCCGACGCCAACCTGGGAACCATGGTGGGTGTCATTAAAGGGGTCTCCTGGGACATGTTGGTATATTGTGTGCTGTGATGTGTGGTAGCTAGTGCTTCCTTTTCATGTGTATGTTGTTATGGAAAAGGAGGAGTGTGGCGCTGCCCTTTTAAGGGTGTGTGCACGCGACAGAGTGACGTCTCACTCAGTCGCGTGCCTTATAAATAAATGGGGCGTTCCCGATGGCCGCAGAGCGACCGGGGAGCCCGCACCTGCAACATTGTGTCCGTGTGTGTGTGTACGGAGGTGGGGGGCTTACGGGCCACCTGGAGAGTGGCAACAGCAACCCCAGTCAGTTTCTACACAGGGTTCACATAAGTGTCGAGGAAGACACCTTCCGTTCATGGAAACTAGCATTATTCAACTTTGCAGTGGACATTTTGTCTTCCATTGAGGGTTGAAAGGCTGAACCAGCCCTGTATGGATTCAACCCTGCTTGCCTGAACTATTTCACTGTCTGTGAGGTTTTGTGTGTTTATGTATACAGGGAGCTGGTGGGTTATTAAAACCGTGCACATGTTTCTGGTCTTATATAATTGTTTGTGAACAGCAGTGCTCTCCGAGTGCTTGCAGTTGAACAGCACGCCTATAAGGTTGTCCATAAAAGTCAAACATATGTAGTTAAACAGATGTGTAATCGCTCTTACCGCCCGCGAAAGGGCAGTGACAACTAATGTCTGCAAATAGGCTCTTAAGTTACATATAGTATTGCCATTCCTTTACTTTTGTTAAATGTTACATTTGGCACTCATAAAGAGTAACATGTCTGTATGTCCTGGTACCTCTCTCTTGCAAGATGAGTAAGGCTGCTTCCAAGTCATTATGAAATGCACTAGTTTAGTTTATATTTATATGGTGCTCTTTTTCGCCCATTCATGGTACAGGCGCAGGTTCATTGCATTTCATTGCACCGAAACGTACTACCTGCACCAAAAGTTCCTCCTGCCCAAATGGCTTTAGCCAACAGAGTACACCGAAAGGGGACCTGTGGCCAAACAGCCGCTCCAGAACGTCCGGCGCCTAATAGGCCGCCACCTAAACGTCCTGCTCCGCCATGGCAAACCTATGCTTGTCGGCGCTCTAAGCTCTGCTGCCATCTCGTGGTGGCCAATTATGAGAAATGCACTGGAGTACAGCAGGTGCATTTAGTAGCGTCTGCTAACGCTGGAAAAAAGATTGCCAGGCACTGATTAAGTGCCACCTGGATCTAATTTTTAACCCTGTCTCCTATAGGAGACAAGCTAACTCCCTTATGGGAAGAATGTGGACTCCCTCCAAGGCATTGCTCTTTTAACCAGGAGAAACAAATATCCACCCCAGAGCCACCACTCAGTGGTCTACAAGGACTAGTGGCACCTGATAGTCCTAAAGGTAGTGAACTAAGTTTTGGTATCCGAGGAAAAGGGAGTGAAACCAAGGAAACACTATCTATCCTAACCCCATTGCCTTCTTTAGATCAAAGAAAATGTTTCTCTTCTGGGAGTATTGTCATCCGACGCGGCATTGCCCCTTGCATAAAATTAATATCACTATCAAATCATTTTTAAAAGTTTCCAGTCAAGTCAAGCTGAACCATCCTATGCACTTATCCTCTATACCCGACCAAGTGAGATATTAGCAGAGAGGAGAGAGGCCCAGGCTTGCCTATAAACTGGGACCAAAATGTCCAATAGAGTCCCTGCTGTCCTAAGAGGAAAAATGATTTGGCCCCAATTGGACACTGGGAGTAAGGGCTTTGCCATAAGAGCAGACTTGCTTTCCCAGGGATGGAAGCAGACCGGAAAAGAGAGAGTAGGTTGTGTCCATGGCCATAATAAGGGACACATCCTCGCACGAATCCCAATCACCATCTTTGGAAGAGATTTATATCTTGTGGTTGTGGTAATTCCCAATGTACCGGCCCAACTGGTTTTGGGGAGCAAAGTTCCACATTTTGACCTGTGGATCTCCCAAGTGGCTCTACTAGGACTTAAATGACACAAAGGCCCTGTCCTTACAAAAATATCTAAAGGGCTCCAAATTGACTACAAGAAAACCTTCTCTTCATATTCTCAAATTAATTCATGGAAAAGGAGGGTTCCCATCAACAGGCCCTATTTGGGATTGAGAAACCCAAACTAAGAAACCTCTTCCTTGTATAGGGGAGGCTATTGGTTCTCATCAAGCAAATAACCTTATAGCGGGAGGCCAGATCTTTAGGGGAAGGGTATGTGATGAATCCTGTAGAGTCATCACTGAACCCTGGCCAGACATCTCATCTCCTCCTATGTGGCATGGGGAAGGCAACCAATCCAGACCATGTGGGTGGTATTATGAGGGGGGATCAGATGTGAGGAGACAGCCGTCAGGGGAAGGTGGTGACCCCATCAGGAGAGACAGTTATTCTTCCATTTCCAGAGAAGAAATCCCCATCATTTTTAAATGCTTAATGCCTAGTTACCTCCATACCAATCCCTCCCTTTGTAAAACCCCAAACCGCTTTCCTGCAAAACATTCTATGCCTAATACCATTCCCCCTCATATTTGCATAACACACACACAGACTCACACCACATCTCCTTTCTCTGATGTTTTTGTTTTAAACAAAAATCCTGAACAAAATCGAACTCCCATAAAGCCTCAAGTACTGAAATGAGGAAGAGGAAGAAGGATTTAAAATGGATCAAAAGACATACTAAGCTGAACACACAGGCTAGGTTTTGTAATGAGACTCAACTATGCAGGATATTTAAAAATGGTGTCCACCTTGCAAGAAAGAGAGAAGCCGAACGGAAGGAGAAGGGAGAAGACAGAAGCACAGGAACGGACCGTGCTAGTGAGAGCAGGTGTTCTCGGACTGCCGCTTTCACTTTCAGGCAGTACTTATTGGATTGGCACGAGGCCACAGAAGACGCTGCAGGCACCATCAGAGGTCCGCTGGGGAACTGGCAGCAACAGCCAACCTATCAGCAGCGTGGCCAAGCTCAGAAGTAGCAGGTTTACTGGCCAACAAACGCGGAGACAGGGGAAGAGCTGATATGATACGATAGGTTATTTATAACACGCTTAATATCCAGTGGTTTCTAAGCATGGACCCGGGGATCAAACCAGTGTTGCTCTGTGTTATCTTGCTTCCAAGGCGAGCATGTTGCCCCTGGCTGTCCTCCTGAGCCACGTGTTTACACTGTACGCTCTCTGAGAGTCTTCTAAGGTCTAAGTAGGTACTAGTAATTCCTCTAAACATGGAAAAACAGAACTGAAGCCAACGGGCGCTGTGCGTGCTACATATACTGTGGATGACGTCGCTAATTCGACCAGGCCCTCCAGAGACAGAGTCATCGACACTACCGCACACAGCACTTTCTGTCGCAAATTCTATTTTCCGAAGCAGCTGAAGTTGGGAAGATAATTATCAAAGATGAGGAATATGTGGGAGGAACATCCAATCGAAAGAACGTTACCACGGGTAAGTAACTTGTTCTTCTGCCGGAAGCATGGCGCTCAAGTCCACAAATCCCACTTGCGCTTTAGCAAAATATACATTCACCATGTGGGACTGTGTAGCTATGGTAGATGACCATATTCCCAAAGGGAAGAGAGACAGTGTCCTGAGCATTGTAAGAGATGGCAAGGAGGCTATGTCTGAGTCGTGCAATCAGGATTGGATTCCATTGATAGCATTAGCAGAAACATGGTGGCAAGTACAGTGATACGCAGATTTGCGTGGTTGAGAAAGTCAGGTTTTGCACCGGACGTGCATTCCCGGCTCCTCAACATCACCTTTGACGACACCCAGCTGTTTGGCAGCAAAGCTGATGAACACGTAGAGAAGCTGCAGACCTCAAAGGCAGAGCGGCCAAGTCCCTTGGAGCCGCTAGACAGCCCCAATCCTCTCATCCAGTGGATCATCTTGGAGGGGTAAGTCTTTTCACTTCTATTCAGTTGGAAGAGCGAGAGGACTGGCTAGTCAAAGACGTTAGAGAAGATTGCCTTGTGGTGGATGAGGGAGAGGTGCAAAGCACATCCAAGCAACGGCTACTTTACCATCATCCGCTGCTTCAGCCATCTCAAAACCTCTCTGAGGCCTTATCCCACAAGACCCTGGTGTGAGGCATCCGAAATAACTGCATCCAAAAGAATGCCAAGGCATTACTTCAGATGCATGGGCATTACAAACAGTGGCCCCGGGTTACTGCCTTCCCTTCTAAAGAGGCTTCAGGATCATCCACCGGAAAGCCACTCATTCAAGGTTCCAGATCCGTTCTTTATGCAGGAAATTCTTTTTTTTTTAAATAATTTTTATTGGCATTTATTTAACCATGAACATCGGGACTCAACATTGTCCCTTATTCCCCCCTTCCCACCGCCCTCCCTCCCCGCAGTTTTAACGTCTTTGCAATACCACTGCGACCCTTTGCTGCGTCCATTTTAGCCTGTGAACATATCAAGAATGCGGATCTTGTGTGGGCACCACTGCAGCATGTAATCGCTTTGCCGGAATTCTATGGCGTCTCCCCAGTCTGTGGCGAACTTCTGTCTGTCCCCTTGAAGATTGTATGTGATTCTCTCCATTGCTACATAGGTCCATATCGTGTAGAGCCAATCTTGTGTGGTTGGAGGGGACTTTTGTTTCCATTTTTGTGCTATAGCTAGCCATGCTGCTATAAGGAAGCCCATAACGTTCCGTTTTTGTATCTTTGTGAATGACTTGTCTCGGGGGGCCCACATGCCACACATCCATATTTCTTCTCCTAGGTTGGCCGCTCCCTTGAAAATTTCCTGCATCTGAGTTTTCACTTCCGCCCAGAATTGTAGTTCTTTACAGTCCCACTAGATGTGTCTCCAGCTTCCCATGGAGTTGCATCCCCTCCAGCATTTCCCTTGTGTTGTCGGGAACATTTTGTGGATTCTCTCTGGCGTATAGTGCCATTGAATCATCACTTTAGTCCAGGCTTCCCTCGTTTGTATAGCCCGTGTCCATTTAAGGATTATTTGCCAGAGGTAAGTCCATTGATCCCTTGTGATTTGTTTCCCTAGCGTTGTTTCCCACTTTTTCATGTACTGCCAGAGGTTATTTTCTTCTTGAAGATTGTATGTGATTCTCTCCATTGCTACATAGGTCCATATCGTGTAGAGCCAATCTTGTGTGGTTGGAGGGGACTTTTGTTTCCATTTTTGTGCTATAGCTAGCCATGCTGCTATAAGGAAGCCCATAACGTTCCGTTTTTGTATCTTTGTGAATGACTTGTCTCGGGGGGCCCACATGCCACACATCCATATTTCTTCTCCTAGGTTGGCCGCTCCCTTGAAAATTTCCTGCATCTGAGTTTTCACTTCCGCCCAGAATTGTAGTTCTTTACAGTCCCACTAGATGTGTCTCCAGCTTCCCATGGAGTTGCATCCCCTCCAGCATTTCCCTTGTGTTGTCGGGAACATTTTGTGGATTCTCTCTGGCGTATAGTGCCATTGAATCATCACTTTAGTCCAGGCTTCCCTCGTTTGTATAGCCCGTGTCCATTTAAGGATTATTTGCCAGAGGTAAGTCCATTGATCCCTTGTGATTTGTTTCCCTAGCGTTGTTTCCCACTTTTTCATGTACTGCCAGATGTTATTTTCTTCTTGGGCGTTTAAGAACTTGTAAAGCGAGGAGACAAATTTCTTTTCACCCGTTTGGGTCATCATATAAGTCTCAAATGGGGTGAGGTCCCTTGTCAGTGCCTTCGTTATTCTTGGCGCTGTGAGCCAGTGGTGGGTCTGTTCGTACTGGTATCTGTCCTTTTCTGTGAGGCTCAGCAATTCCTGGCATTCTGTAAAGGTTCTGATCTGATGTCTCTCGACCATGTCTCCCACTTTTGTACAGTCCGCTTCGCACCATTTCCGGAATGTTCCTTTTACCATTCCTGGGGGAAAGTCGGGGTTATCGAAAATTGGTATAAATGGGACGGGATCTATCGAGAGGATTTCCTTCTTAGTTGCTCTGTCCCATATTTCCATGGTGGTGCTCATGACTTCACTTAGTTTGATGTTTTGATGTCTATGCTCAGGTTTTCTACATAGGAGGTGCCGCAGATTTGATCTAGCGACTGCTCTATCCTGTGCATCCCACCATTTTTCTGAAGTGTCCGAGATCCATTCGTGTATCACCCACAGTTGAGCCGCCTCGTAGTACTTCTTAAAGTGGGGGAGCGCCATTCCTCCATCTGTTTTATGTGCTGTGAGCACCAGTTGCGACAGTCTTGGTGTTTTATTTTGCCAAATGTATTTTATGATTATTTTGGAAAGTGTCTTAAAGAATTTTGGCGGAATACGGACGGGAAGGGCTTGGAAGTAGTACAGCAGTCTGGGTAAAATCGTCATCTTGATGACCGTTATTCTGCCCCACCATGAGATTGTCAGCGGGTTCCATCTGTTTAAATCACTTTTTACATCTTCTATGAGTTTGGAGTAGTTCCCCTTGCAGAGGTTTTTTATCTGGGGTGTCAAAGTTACTCCCAGGTATCCAGTCCTTCTTCGGCCGTTTTTAGTTGTAGGTCTTGTATATTCCATCTTTGTCTCCCGCCAGGGCCATTACCGATGATTTCTGCTTATTTATTTTCAGCCCCGAAATCGTTCCATAATCGTCTATCTGCTGGATAAGGAGGGGGAGCGTCTTGCCTGTTTCTGCCAGGGTCATCAGCATATCGTCCGCGTATGCCGCTGTCTTGTGCGTGTGCCCTCCCATTTCTATGCCCCTTATGTCTGGGGCCGCTCTGATCTTTGCTAGGAGGGGTTCTAGGAAAATTGCGTACAGTAGGAGTGACAGGGGGCATCCCTGTTTTGTGCCCCTTCCTATTTTGATGGGCTCCGAGAGTTCCCCGTTGACTGCAATCCTGGCTGTCGGTGAGTTGTAATTGGCTCGAATCATGTTTATGAAGTCATTTCCCATGCCCATTTTCCATAGTGTCGCAAATAGCATGGTCCATTCTACCCTATCGAATGCCTTTTCCGCATCTAGCGATATTATTGCTGATGGGATTTCCATGATTCCAGTCTTCTCTATGAGGTGTACAATTCGTCTTATGTTGTCGTGGGTTTTCCTGTTAGGGATGAATCCCGATTGTTCTTGGTGAATTAGTTTGGGGAGCAGGAGTGCTAGCCTGTTGGCAAGGACCTTTGTATAGAGTTTGGCATCGATATTGATTAGGGCAATTGGGCGATATGAGCCCGGGTTTTCTGGATCTTTCCCCTTTTTGTGGAAGACTAGTATCTTTGCCTCCCTCATTCATGGAGGCGACGATGTTGTTCGATGTCTTGAAGGTGTTGAATAGAGTGGTTGGATAGGGAGTTAATATTTCCGCGTATGTTTTGCAGAAAGAAATTTTGAGCCTGCTAGTGAAAGGTGGTATAGAACCAGTACCTGTGATGGAGAGGAACAAGGGGTGGTACTCTCCCTATTTCCTAATCCCCAAGAAGGATGGAGGATTGAGACCCATTTTGGACTTGAGACACTTGAACAAGTTCCTCAAAAAGCACAAGTTCAAAATGGTCACTCTTTCTCAGATCCTTCAGGCCATCCAGCTTCAGGATTGGATGGTGTCATTATACCTTCAGCTCGCTTACTTTCATGTGGTGATCCATCACAAGCACAGAAAGTACCCAAGGTTCGCAATTGGCAGTTCGCATTATCAGCTTAGACCTCTGCCCCAAGTGTGTTCACCAAGTTTATGGCGGTGGTGGCAGCGAGTCTCAGGAGGGGGGGATTCACATCTACCCCTACCTGGATGATTGGCTTATCAGGGCTCAGTCTCCCGAACAGGCCCTTGAACAACTCAGCATAACCTGCCACTCTCTCCACAGACTGGGCTTCTCCCTCAATTACAAGAAGTCCCACATGATCTCAAAGACTCCAATTCATAGGAGCAGTCCTGGATGCATCCTTGGTAAAAGCCTCGCCACCCGAGGTGAGGGCTCAACACATTCTGCAGATGGTCACCAAATTCCAGAGTGCCCAGTATCTTCCGGCCTTCGACTTTTTGTCTCAATTCTCAGGCAGGATGTCAGACCTACTTAAGGTTCCAAATAGGGTCGCACAGGATTTTCTGTGGTGGGCTTGCGAGGACAATATTCTGAAGGGAGAACCTTTTTTGCAATCATGGCCGGAGATTACAGAAGTTATGGATGCTTTACTCACGGGTTGGGGAGACCACACCAACGATCTGACAGTCAGCGGTAGTTGGTGGAGTCCAAACTACACTTCAACCTTTTGGAGCTGAGGGTGTTCACACTAGCGCTGAAGGCCTTTCTGCCCTCTGTACAGGGAAAGAATGTCCTGATAATGACAGACAACACAGTGGCCATGTACTAAAGCAACAAGAGAGGAGGCCTAGGGTCACTAACACTGTGCAAAGAGGCAATGCAGCTCTGGTTCAGGGGAATTCAAGAAGGAGTCTCCCTACCGGCAGTTCACCAAGTCGGAGAGGAGAACACGGCAGCGGACGCTCTGAGCAGGGAGAGCACAGTCTCCCACCATTGGGAACTAGCTAAGGAAGTCCTTCAAGAGATCTTCTCCCTTTTGGGAACCCCTCGAGTGGATCTGTTCGTGACCAGTGTCAACCAGAAGTGCAAACTGTTCTGTTCCAGGGAATTTTCCCTAAGAGGGGCTTTAGGGGACGCGTTCATAGTGGACTGGTAGTTTACACTACTATACGTGTTTCCTCCAGTCCCCGTCATTCCTCACGTGATCAGGAGGTTGAGAAAGTTTGGAAAATCCATGATCCTAATTGCTCCCTATTGTGCCACGAGGACGTGGTACCCGGACCTTCTGGACATGTCCATCTGCCCTCCAATGCGTCTTCCACAAAGAGAGGACCTTCTCTCGCTGGAGGAAGGTCTGGTTCTCCATCCAGAGGTCAAGACACTCAACCTTCAAGCATGGTTTCTGAGAGCTTGAGATATAAGAATGGGCACCTCCTGGACAACGCAATGGAGATGTTGCTTTCGGCCAGAAGGCCAGCAATAAAATCCTTATACCGCTGCCGTTGGAACATATTCTGCAGCTGGTGTAGGGAAAACGATGTGGACCCTTTTCAATGCAATACACCTGTCTTTTTTGTTACATTTTGCTAATCCGGGGCTCCAGATTGGAACCATTAAAGGATACTTGGCGGCGCTTTCAATCTTCAAGCGCACCTCGCAAGAGGTATCATATTTCAAAATACCATTGATTATACAATTTCTTAAAGGGCTTACTAATGTGTTCCCCCCTACATTTTTTAAAGGTCCAATATGGGACTTTTGAGCCACTCCACTCATGTCCATTAAGACTGCTAACATTTGAAACCATTCTGTTAGTTGTGTTAACATCGGCCTACAGGCTGAGTGAGTTGCAGGCCCTATCTAGTAAGCCTCCATTTACCATTTTCTACAAAGATAAGGTTGTCCTTAGGGTTAAACCTTCTTTTTTGCCACAACATTGTGTTGGATTTCCATTTAGTCCAGAAAATTCTGCTTCCAACTTTCTATCCGGATCCTCATTCTGGCAAGGAAGTGGAAAGGCTACATAGGCTTGATCCCAGAAGGGCTTTGAGCTTTCACATTTCTCGGATGACAAAGATTCATCAACATGACCAGCTTTTCATTGGGTACACTGGACACAAACTGGGTCTTCCAGTCACAAAGAAAACTTTGTCCAGATGGATAATTCTGGCAATTTCAAAGTGCTGCAAGTTATGATATGACATGATATATGATAAGTATTTATAACGTGCCTGTACACACATGTTTCTAGGTGCTACAAGACAAAGGAGGGAAGACAGAGGGAGGACAAGACAAACAATCTTATTAGTACTGTGTCATTCAGATCATGCGAGTGCGAGAACGAGAAGTGCAAGGTGAAAGGGTTAGGACGGGGTGCAAGGGAGAGGGGAGGAGAAAACATGGCAGCAATGCTCTGAGTTAATGCAGCCAGGGCAGCATGGCTCTGGGGGTAGTGCAAGGAGAACAAGGGACTGTAGGGTTACAGTTGCAGCCCCTATGTGCGTGGTAAGCCCAGAGGCAGTGCTAGGGTGAATAATCATGAAAGAGCCTGGTACCCAGTAAGACTGAGCGTAGTCAAGCAACCAGTCGGTACAGAAGACAATTAGGTCAGGTCAGGTCAGCAGGGGAGGGAGCGAGAGAACACAGAAGAGAAAAGGAAAGTTTTGAGCTGCTTCCGGAACTTCAGGTCGTCCGGCTCAAGTTTGAGAGGGGCAGGGAGGCCATTCCAGAGGGGGGCACCTGCAGAGGTGAGAGCTCTATCCCACACTCTCGAGAAGGAAGGTATTTTGCAACAGAGCTTTGGATGTAGTTCGGGCCCCGGCCCCAGAAAGCCTTGTGGGCAATGCAAAGGGTCTTAAACTTGATCCTTGCAGCCGCCAGGAGCCAGTGGAGAGATTTCAGGGCTTGAGAGATACAGTTCCTGGGCTTGAGGCCAAGGATATGTCTTGCAGCCCTGTTCTGGATTAGTTGCAGAGGGCAGAGAGTAGCGGAAGGCAGATTGAGAAAGAGGCTGTTGCAGAAGTACAGCTTAGAGAGAACCAGGGCTCTGGAGACAGTGAGCTACTGGGGGAAAGTGAGAAAGGGAAGAGTCCCTTTGAGGAGGTGCAGCTGGGAGTGGGACTTATTGGTGATGTCCAAGATGTGATGAGAGAAAGAGAGAGTGGAGTCGAAGATGACACCAAGGCTTTTTGCCTTGCAGGGAGGCGAAGGTAGAGAGCCGAGGCGGGCAGCCAGAGTGAGGGATGGGAAACAGGGGCCGAGGTCCCAATGAGAAGGATCTCTGTCTTACTGGCATTAAGGCAGAGATTGTTGGAAGCACACCAATCTTGAATTGCAGATAGACAGTCAGGAATGAGTGAGAGAGGAGAGGAAGCTGAGGGGAGCCTGATGGAAAGCTGAGTGTCATCTGCATAAGACTGAAAGTTAGAGGAGAAGGTAGAAATCAGGTGGGGCAAAGGGGCCAAGTAGAGGTTGAAAGACTAGGGTGAGAGGTTGACATCAACGCAAGGATGGAACCCCTCGAGGGACATCGAGTCGACCGCATCGACGCACAGTGCCCTCTGTTGAAAAAAAGGCCCAAGCAGCTGAAGCTGGAAGATATCATATCCTAAAATGAGGAATATGTGGGAGGAACATCCAATCGAAAAGAACGTTACCAGGAAGACCTACGAGAATATCAGTGGAAAGATTGGGAATTGGGAAGTTAAAAACTCAAGAAATCTATTTTATTAAAAAAAACTAGCAGGCTCTAGTGAAAGTACCACTTGCCAATCCATCGTACAGCGTTCCCAAAAGATATTTGTAATTGCACTTTGCTTCATTCCTACCAGCAACCATATTCGAATTTTGAACAAAATGATGCAAGTTGTCCCACTACCCATTTTTAGTGCCTTGCACTTGATCACTAAGGGCCTTATTCACAGAAGCGTTTTATAAAGGCGCAATCCCATAGGAAAACGCTCTGTGAATCGGGCCCTAAGAGTTTAAGCTCTAAGTGATACTTGCCGTAGTACAAAATCTGCAGACGCTCAGAGATGATGCACTTTGCCCATATTTTCACTTGTCTCCAGCAAATAATAGCGATAATGTTTTAATTTTCTTAACATTGGACAAAGTACAAAGCAAGTCTTTCACAAAGAAAAGAATCAAAACATTATTTTCACCAAACATCAGAAAACATCATACAATCATATACAAACTCATACATTTATATATTTGTCTTTAGCCTTCTCAATATTTCCTGTAAAAAGTTATAAAGTGCTAAAACAAGAGAGGTATTATCCCCCACAAAAGCCGGGCCCAGAACAAGTCTCCCGATGTCTCCCCCTTCAATCCCAAAAGGCCCCCAAAGTCAAATGTTCTACACTTCATTAAACTAGAGCAAAAAAGTGTGAGATGTTTCAGTAACTCTATACAAGTTGATTGTTTTAGAATTGGCAAGCTGAAGACTGTGTAAAGTTACTGCCCCATTTACTAGTACGGTCCAATGTGGGAAGTATGTTTAATTTGAACCGTAAGTATCGGCTTCGAGATCTAGCCGATGGAAACAAGCAGATAGAAGTATTTAGACAAGTTACCCCTTTGTTTTGGGATGTTTGCATATTGCCTGTAAAATGAATAGAAACCCATCTTTTCAGTTGTTCGACACCAATCAATCGTAAACAGTTTCCGTTTGGTCATTGCCGGCTTATTCACCAGTTCCTCTTCAGACAAGTTAATTTCCCTCAAAACAGTGATCATGGAATTTTGAAAAAAGACCATTTAGGCAACCGTCTCACGTTGACAAATGATCTGCGGATCATCATACAGTAAATGCGGCAGGGGCTCAACAATTTTTGCATAGCAGATCAGTTGCCCCCATAAGTACCTCGACCTCAGAGAAACCAGACACAGATCTCAAGTCGAATGTTTCCATTAGGTAACCCCTGTGGCAGGTTCAATGTCTTCTTCCAAACCAAACCCTGTTTAGAGTCAAGAATATCACCCAAGTGCAACGATGACAAATCCAGTTCATACAAAACAATTGGCTCCACCTTGGCTAGATTGAATTTCATAAGAGGCAAAAGAGAGAATCTACAAAGAAGCATGTAGATCCTGTTTAACTGCAAAACCAACGGTTTTACCTTTGCCTTGAACCCAACCCTGGTTTCCACCAAAGAACTACTGTTAGGTCGTATCCCAAATAACGAGTTGTTTGGACTTTCTCAAGTCTTTGTTATGTTATGTTATGTTACTTTGCATTTATATAGCGCCTTATTTACCATTGGTATGATGTCAAGGCGCTGGTAGGTTGAACGCCCTCGGGAACCGTAGTTCAAGTCAGTAGAGAGAGAGAGAGAGAGAGTCAAAGGGTGCGTGTGTGCACCGGATATGTGTGCAGCAGGTGTGGCACTTGTATGATAGCTGCTTCTTAGCGTTAGGTGTGGTGGTTGGGAGATCAGGGATATGTGTTTGTTCTGGCAGGGTGATACCAGACTGAATCTGGCTGCGTTAGGCCTGAGGAGAACGCCTAGGTTGGCGGGTGTGCAGCCGCTGTGTTTAGTTAGGACGATGGGGAGTATGTGGCAGGTGTTGGTATGAGAACAGCTATACCGAATGTGTCATAGTATCGCTGTGTTCTAGTTAAGTGGTGGTGTATAGAAGAGAGTAAGCGTGGTGATGAGATATGATGGTATTCAGTAGGTGCTTGAGTTCGAGCGCCTTCATGTTACATGCACTTCAAACTTTTCATGCACTCCAACCGTTTCATGCACTCCAACCGTTCCATGCACTCCAGCCGTTCCATGCACTCCAACAGTTCCATGCACTCCAACCGTTCCATGCACTTCAACTGCCCCACGCACTCCAGCCGTCCCACGCACTCGTGCTGTTCCATGCACTCCAGCCATTCCACACACTCCAGCCATTCCACGCACTCCAGCTGTTCCATGCACTCCAATCGTTCCATGCACTCCAACCGTTCCATGCACTCCAACCGTTCCATGCACTCCAACCGTTCCATGCAGTTCAACCGTTTCATGCACCCCAACCATTTCATGTACCCCAACCATTTCATGCAAGTCCAACTGTTTCATGCACTCCAACTGTTTCATGCACTCCGACTGTTTTATGCACTCCGACTGTTACATGTACTCTGATTGTTACATGCACTCTGACTGTTTCATGCACTCCAACCGTTCCATGCACTTCAGCTGTTCCATGCACTCCAACCGTTCCATGCACTCCAACCGTTCCATGCACTCCAATCGTTTCCATGCACTCCAACCGGTTCCATGCACTCCAACCGGTTCCATGCACTCCAACCGTTCCATGCACTCCAACCGTTCCATGTACTCAACCGTTCCAAGCATTCCTACCATTCTTGTACATTGTTCATTCTATGCCCCCTAACAGTTCCAATCAATTACATCCGTCACATGTACTCCCTCAGATCTATGCACTCCATCTGTTCAATCAGTTCCATGCATTCCTTCTGATCCATGCACTTCGTCCGATCCATGCATTCTATCGGTTACACATACGTCGTCCGCTCCGTCCTCTCCATCCACTCCGCACTCTCCATCCGCTTCACACTCTCCATCCGCTCCACACTCTTCATCCGCTCCACACCCTTCATCCGCTCCACACCCTTCATCCGCTCCACACTCTTCATTCTCTCCACACTCTTTATCCGTTCCACCCACTTCACCCATTCTACCCACACCATCCGGCGTAAGCATTCCATCCGACCCATGCACTCCATCCGTCCCATGCACCCCATCCGTCCTTTGCACTCCATCCGTCCCATGCACTCCATCCATCCCATGCACTCCATCCGTCCCATGCACTCCATCCATGTCATGCACTTCATCTATTCAATTTGTTCCGTTTATTCCATGCACTCTGTCATTCCAAGCCATTTATCCGTTCCATGCAGTCTATCAATTCCGTGCACACCATCCGTATTGTGTACTAGTCCTTTCCATCCTCTCGTCCACTTTATTCCTCCCGTCCACTTCGTTCCTCTCTTCCATTTCATTGATTTCATCCGTTTCCTTAATTTCATCCACTTCACTGCTTTCATCCAGTTTATACCTTTCATCTGCTTTACTAATTTCATCCACTTCACGCGTTCTATTCAGTTTATCCGTTTTAAATTTACATTGGTGGTTATTAGTTTTCGATTTCTTGCTCGGATCATGATGCTGGATTGTTATTTATGATTGCTTTGGGCTAAGGTCATTGATTGCTGTTATCCAGTTTTGAGTTAAGAGTCGATTTTAGGGGAAGAGCCAGGTTTTCAGTAATTTGCGGAAAGACATGATATCTGCGGTGAGTCGGATGTGGGGGGGGAAGTGTATTCCACAGGGTGGGTGCCAGGGCTAAGAATGACGATCCACCTAACCTGACTGAGTTGGTTTTTGGTATGACTAGGAGGCTGGCAGAGCTTCAGCTTAGAGTGCGTGGAGGGTAGGGCTTTAGTTTGTCTTGAAGATATTGAGGTCGGGTTTTATGCATTGCTCGGTGAGATATGCATAATGTTTTGAAGGTTACCCTTCGGGCAGCCGGAAGCCAGTGCAGAGTTTTGAGGTCTGGGGAGATGTAATCTCTTGGGCCAAGTGCTAGTATCAGTTTGGCTGCAGCGTTTTGTGCTCTTTGTAGTTTAGTCAGTTGGTATGCGTGGACTCCGAGGTAAAGGGGGTTAGCATAGTCCAGTCTTGACATAACAATTGATTGGACCGCGGAGGGTCTTTTGGGAAAGGAGAGGTATGGAAAAATGTGCCTAAGAGTTTTAAAGTGGTAGTGGCAGGACTTGGAGACGTTGTTGACTTGGAGCGAGAGGGTTAGGTCTGAGTCTAGGGTGCATCCAAGGTTTTTTACAGAATTTGAGGGTATCAGCAAATTGCCCATGGCAGATGGCCAGGGTAGTGGGTGCGGAAGAAGTTCGGTGTTGCCAAATACCATGATTTCAGTTTTTGAGGGGTTTAGCAAGAGGTGGTTTGTGGTCATCCAGTGATCTATGTCGAGGAGGCAGGAGGCGAGGGCGGGTTGGCAGGTGGGTTTTGAATTCAGGAGTTTTAGGATTAGTTGTGTGTCATTGGCGTAGTTATAGCACAGGAAATTGTGCGAGCGGATTATTTGTGGGAGGGTGGATATATAGAGGTTAAACAGGAGGGCTGATAGGCATGCTCCTTGTGGAACTCCAGTGTTGACTGGGCGGGCGTGGGAAGCATAGGTGGAGAGAAGGGTTATTTGGTTCCTATTGACGAGGAAATATGCTATCCATTTGAGAGCGTTTCCACGGATTCCCAGGGAGTGGAGGCGGCCAAGGAGGATTGAGTGATTGATTGTGTCGAAGGCGGCGGATAGGTCAAGAAGGATTAGTGCGGCGCATCGCGCGGAATCAGCAGTGTTTTTAAGGTCATCCCAGATTGCGGTTAGGGTGGTTTCAGTTCCGTGGCGGGCTCCGAAACCTGGTTGTGGGGGGTCTAGGAGATTGTTGGCTTCGGCAAAGGCATTTAGTTGGGAGTAGGCGGTTTGGTCAATGAGTTTGGCAAGGAACCTGGTGTTTGAAATGGGGTGGTAGTTTTTGGGCTCTAGAGGGTCGAGGGAAGGTTTTTTTCACATTGACTATGCTTTGAACAGTGTGTTAAGTTTGCCAAATCCCACACATACTATTACTTTGCAGAAGTGAGGGCAAGCAGAGGTTTTGACACAGACAGACAGTAGTTTACTTTTGACTGACAGACTTCGACTTCCCTTAGTTCTCTATTTATTAGGGAGTATTCCCACCCTAGAGTTAGGGCAAGAAAGGTATTTTTCCATTCCACCAAAAATAAAGGTTTTCCAAATCTATCTATTTGCCTGTGCCATTTCTTGATACCATGCCTGTCTCACTGACCCCATCTCACGAATCGAACTATAGGATCAGCAATGCCAAACAACAAGAAAGACAATAACTGAGGGCTTTGGGTAAGGAACACCATACTGTTGAATCTTATCAGAGATCCAAGAAAGCGATCCAATCTTGTTATAAGAGCTACCTTAAAACGATTAAGTTGAGCAGGCTCAATAACGACAATTGGGGATATTCGAAATCCTTAAATTGCATAATTGTGTCGATTTTTGATCTACTATCAACAAAAAGATGACCACTTCTGTGCCTCAGCTGGTTTGCCTGATTTCAGAAGAAATGTGGGTTGAGCACTTTACAAAGAAATATGCTAGGCCGGTTATGAACCCAGCGTGGGAGATCCAAAGTCCAGAGGGTGAAACCTCAATCCCCTGCCCACGGGCAGAGGAGGATATAGTATGGGCTATTCATAAGGCAAAGGCATCCCGGGCTCTCGGCACGGATGGCCTAGCACCTGTGGTGCTTAAAAATAATGCCCACATATGGGCCGGGGAGCTGTTTCCTTTGTTTAAGACCATTTGGGAGTCTAATCGGGTGCCTGTTTCTTGGCTGAAATCCCTGATAATTCCAATACATAAGAAGGGAGATGTCGGCGATCCCAACAACTTTAGACCCATAGCGTTACTCGATGCCTAATGTAAAATCTTCACCACTCTCTTACTGAAAGAAGTTAACAATGTATATTTGAGGCTGGGGGTGATGTCTCATTACCAAGTGAGATTTAGAGGGGGAACAGGGACAACGCTGCACGCAACCATCATGGCTCATCTCCGGGCCTTAATTGGGAGGGCCGTCATGGCCCAGCCTATATTGCCTACTTGGATATGAGTTCTGCCTTCAACAGAGTCAATCGTAATGTCCTACAAATGGCATGAAATGGTATGTTCCTATCACATGGTGTTTTTGCAGCAGCTACACAAAAATACATCTTTGCTGCCCATCCTACCTCCATTTTGCTGCTAACTTTTTGGCCAAAACCCCTGATCTTCCCTCGCGCAGGCCCCGCTTCCTGGTTCTCCTAGTCCTGCCCATCCACCCCCTGATTGGTCCAGAATTTGTGTGTATGTGTGTGTACCTAGCCACCCGTGCCTCGAGCATATCTCCACTTGTTTTGGTGCCCTTCTGGTGAATGAATCCTCGTTTGCTGCCCATCCTAGCTCCATTTTGCTGCTAAATTTTCGGCCAAAACCCCCTGATCGTCCCTCACGCAGGCCCCGCTTCCTGGTTCTCCTAGTCCCACCATCCATTCCCGATTGGTCCAGAATTTGTGTGTGTGTGTACCTAGCCACCCGTGCCTCGAGCGAATATCCACTTGCTTTGGTGCCCTTCTGGTGAGTGAATCCTCGTTTGCTGCCCACCCTAGCTCCATTTTGCTGCTAAATTTTCGGCCAAAACCCCCTGATCTTCCCTCGTGCAGGACCCGCTTCCTGGTTCTCCTAGTCCCGCCCATCCATCCCCTGATTGGTCCAGAATTCGTGTATGTGTGTACCTAGCCACCTGTGCCTCGAGCGAATATCCACTTGCTTTGGTGCCCTTCTGGTGAGTGAATCCTCGTTTGCTGCCCACCCTAGCTCCATTTTGCTGCCAAAGTTTCAGCAAAAACCCCCTAATCTTCCCTCACGCAGGACCCGCTTCCTGGTTCTCCTAGTCCCGCCCATCCACCCCATGATTGATCCAGAATTTGTGTATGTGTGTACCTAGCCACCCGTGCCTCGAGCAAATCTCCACTTGCTTTGGTGCCCTTCTGGTGAGTGAATCCTCGTTTGCTGCCCACCCTAGCTCCATTTTCCTGCTAAATTTTCTGGCCAAAACCGCCTGATCTTCCCTCGCACAGGACCGGCTTCCTGGTTCTCCTAGTCACGCCCATCCACCCCCTGATTGGTCCAGAATTTGTGTATGTGTTTACCTAGCCACCCATGCCTCAAGCGAATCTCCACTTGCTTTGGTGCCCTTCTGCTGAGTGAATCCTTGTTTGCTGCCCATCCTAGCTCCATTTTGCTGCCAAATATTCAGCCAAAACCCGCTAATCTTCCCTCGCACAGGCCCCGCTTCCTGGTTCTCCTAGTCCCGCCCATCCATCCCCTGATTGGTCCAGAATTCCTGTGTGTGTGTACCTAGCCACCCGTGCCTCGAGCGAATCTCCACTTGCTTTGGTGCCCTTCTGGTGAGTGAATCCTCGTTTGTTGCCCACCCTAGCTCCATTTTGCTGCTAAATTTTCAGCCAAAACCCCCTGATCTTCCCTCGTGCAGGACCCGCTTCCTGGTTCTCCTAGCCCCGCCCATCCATCCCCTGATTTGTCCAGAATTTGTGTATGTGTGTACCTAGCCACCCGTGCCTCGAGTGAATAGCCACTTGCTTTGGTGCCCTTCTAGTGAGTGAATCCTCGTTTGCTGCCCATCCTAGCTCCATTTTGCTGCCAAAGTTTCAGCAAAAACCCCCTGATCTTCCCTCGCGCAGGACCCGCTTCCTAGTTCTCCTAGTCCCGTCATCCATCCCCGATTGGTCCAGAATTTGTGTGTGTGTTTACCTAGCCACCCGTGCCTCGAGCGAATCTTCACTTGCTTTGATGCCCGTCTGGTGAGTGAATCCTCCTTTGCTGCCCATCCTACCTCCATTTTGCTGCTAAATTTTCAGCCAAAACCCCCTGATCTTCCCTCATGCAGGACCCGCTTCCTGGTTCTCCTAGTCCCGCTCATCCATCCCCTGATTGGTCCAGAATTTGTGTATGTGTGTACCTAGCCACCCATGCCACGAGGAAATCTCCACTTGCTTTGGTGCCCTTCTGGTGAGTGAATCCTCGTTTGCTGCCCACCCTAGCTCCATTTTGCTGCTAAATTTTCAGCCAAAACCCCCTGATCTTCCCTCGTGCAGGACCCGCTTCCTGGTTCTCCTAGTCCCGCCATCCATCCCCTGATTGGTCCAGAATTTGTGTATGTGTGTACCTAGCCACCTATGCCTCGAGCGAATCTCCACTTGCTTTGGTGCCCTTCTGGTGAGTGAATCCTCGTTTGCTTCCCATCCTAGCTCCATTTTGCTGCCAAAGTTTCAGCAACAACCCCCTGATCATCCCTCGCGCAGGACCCGCTTCCTGGTTCTCCTAGTCCCGCCCATCCATCCCCTGATTGGTCCAGAATTTGTGTATGTGTGTACCTAGCCACCCGTGCCTCGAGCGAATATACACTTGCTTTGGTGCCCTTCTGGTGAGTGAATCCTCGTTTGCTGCCCATCCTAGCTCCATTTTGCTGCCAAAGTTTCAGCAAAACCCCCCTAATCTTCCCTCGCACAGGACCCGCTTCCTGGTTCTCCTAGTCCCGCCCATCCACCCCCTGATTGGTCCAGAATTTGTGTATGTGTGTACTTAGCCACCCGTACCTCGATCAAATCTCCACTTGCTTTGGTGCCCTTCTGGTGAGTGAATCCTTGTTTGCTGCCCATCCTAGCTCCATTTTGCTGCCAAATATTCAGCCAAAAACCCCTAATCTTCCCTCGCGCAGACCCCGTTTCCTGGTTCTCCTAGTCCCGCCCATCCATCCCCTGATTGGTCCAGAATTCCTGTGTGTGTGTACCTAGCCACCCATGCCTCGAGCGAATCTCCACTTGCTTTGGTGCCCTTCTGGTGAGTGAATCCTCGTTTGCTACCCACCCTAGGTCCATTTTGCTGCTAAATTGTCAGCCAAAACCCCCTGATCTTCCCTCGTGCAGGACCCGCTTCCTGGTTCTCCTAGTCCCGCCCATCCATCCCCTGATTGGTCCAGAATTCGTGTATGTGTGTACCTAGCCACCCGTGCCTCGAGCGAATATCCACTTGCTTTGGTGCCCTTCTAGTGAGTGAATCCTCGTTTGCTGCCCATCCAAGCTCCATTTTGCTGCCAAAGTTTCAGCAAAAAACCACTGATCTTCCCTCGCGCAGGACCCGCTTCCTAGTTCTCCTAGTCCCGTCATCCATCCCCGATTGGTCCAGAATTTGTGTGTGTGTGTACCTAGCCACCCGTGCCTCGAGCGAATCTCCACTTGCTTTGATGCCCGTCTGGTGAGTGAATCCTCCTTTGCTGCCCATCCTACCTCCATTTTGCTGCTAAATTTTCAGCCAAAACCCCCTGATCTTCCCTCATGCAGGACCCGCTTCCTGGTTCTCCTAGTCCCGCTCATCCATCCCCTGATTGGTCCAGAATTCGTGTATGTGTGTACCTAGCCACCCATGCCGCGAGGAAATCTCCACTTGCTTTGGTGCCCTTCTGGTGAGTGAATCCTCGTTTGCTGCCCATCCTAGCTTCATTTTGCTGCCAAAGTTTCAGCAAAAACCCTCTGATCATCCCTCGCGCAGGATCCGCTTCCTGGTTCTCCTAATCGCGCCCATCCACCCCCTGATTGGTCCAGAATTTGTGTATGTGTGTACCTAGCCACCTGTGCCTCGAGCAAATCTCCACTTGCTTTGGTGCCCTTGTGGTGAGTGAATCCTCGTTTGCTGCCCATCCTACCACCATTTTGCTGCAAAATTTTCGGCCAAAACCCCCTGATCTTCCCTCGCGCAGGCCCTGCTTCCTGGTTCTCCTAGTCCTGCCCATCCACCCCCTGATTGGTCCAGAATTTGTGTGTGTGTGTACCTAGCCACCCGTGCCTCGAGCAAATCTCCACTTGTTTTGGTGCCCTTCTGGTGAGTGTATCCTCGTTGGCTGCCCATCCTACCTCCATTTTGCTGCTAAGTTTTCAGCCAAAACCCCCTGATCTTCCCTCGTGCAGGCCCCGCTTCCTGGTTCTCCTAGTCCCGCCCATCCATCCCCTGATTGGTCCAGAATTTGTGTGTGTGTACCTAGCCACCCATGCCTCGAGCAAATCTCCACTTGCTTTGGTGCCCTTCTGGTGAGTGAATCCTCGTTTGCTGCCCATCCTAGCTCCATTTTGCTGCTAAATCTTCAGCCAAAACCCCCTGATCTTCCCTCGCGCAGGACCCGCTTCCTGGTTCTCCTATTCGCGCCCATCCATCCCCTGATTGGTCCAGAATTCCTGTGTGTGTGTGTACCTAGCCACCCGTGCCTCGAGCAAATCTCCTCTTGCTTTGGTGCCCTTCTGGTGAGTGAATCCTTGTATGCTGCCCATCTTAGCTTTTTTTGCTGCTAAATTTTCGGCCAAAACCCCCTGATCTTCCCTCGCGCAGGCCCCACTTCCTCATTCTCCTAGTCCCGCCCATCCATCCCCTGATTGGTCCAGAATTTGTGTGTGTGTGTGTACCTAGCCATCCGTGCTTTGAGCAAATCTCCACTTGCTTTGGTGCCCTTCTGGTGAGTGAATCCTCGTTTGCTGGCCATCCTACCTCCATTTTGCTGCAAAATTTTTGGCCAAAACCCCCTGATCTTCCCTCGCGCAGGCCCCGCTTCCTGGTTCTCCTAGTCCCGCCCATCCATCCCCTGATTGGTCCAGAATTTGTGTGTGTGTGTGTACCTAGCCACCCGTGCTTTGAGCAAATCTCCACTTGCTTTGGTGCCCTTCTGGTGAGTGAATCCTCGTTGGCTGCCCATCCTACCTCCATTTTGCTGCTAAATTTTCGGCCAAAACCCCCTGATCTTCCCTCGTGCAGGCCCCGCTTCCTGGTTCTCCTAGTCCCGCCGATCCATCCCCTGATTGGTCCAGAATTTGTGTGTGTGTGTGTACCTAGCCACCCGTGCCTCGAACGAATCTCCACTTGCTTTGATGCCCTTCTGGTGAGTGAATCCTCGTTTGCTGCCCATCCTACCTCCATTTTGCTGCTAAATCTTCAGCCAACCCCCCTTATCTTTCCTTGCGCAGGCCCCACTTCCTGGTTCTACTAGTCCCACCAATCCCCCCCCCCCCGATTGGTCCAGAATTTGTGTGTGTGTGTACCTAGGCACCCGGGCCTCGAGCAAATCTCCATTTGCTTTGGTGCCCTTCTGGTGAGTGAATCCTTGTTTGCTGGCCATCCTACCTCCATTTTGCTGCAAAATTTTCAGCCAAATCCCCCTGATCTTCCCTCGCGCAGGACCCGCTTTCTGGTTCTCCTAGTCCCGCCCATCCACCCCCTGACTGGTCCAGAATTTGTGTGTGTGTGTACCTAGCCACCCATGCCTCGAGCGAATCTCCACTTGCTTTGGTGCCCTTCTTGTGAGTGAATCCTCGTTTGCTGCCCATCCTAGCTCCATTTTGCTGCTACATCTTCAGCCAAAACCCCCTGATCTTCCCTCGCGCAGGACCCGCTTCCTAGTTCTCCTAGTCCCTCCCATCCACCCCCTGATTGGTCCAGAATTTGTGTGTGTGTGTGTACCTAGCCACCCATGCCTCGAGCGAATCTCCACTTGCTTTGGTGCACTACTGATGAGTGAATCCTCGTTTGCTGCCCATCCTACCTCCATTTTGCTGCAAAATCTTCTGCCAAAACCCCCTGATCTAACCCTCACGCAGGCCCCTCTCCCCTCCCGCACCCGCACTTCCTGAATATGCCTCCCGACCCGCCCACTGTGCCCTGATTGGCCCTTTGGCCATGTTACCCAGGCCATTCCCGCCCTCCCAAGGACAGGCCTCTGCCTGTGCAGCCCCTCCGGCTATGGACCCGAGGCAAAGGACGGCTCCTACAGAGGCGGCTCCAGGTCGTATCTGCAGGTATCCACAGGAGAAGCAAGAAGCCAACAATAAGTAATAGCCTATCTATGGTATAGTTGCATCTAGAAAGTCTGCCTAATAGAATATCTGTGGTATAGTTGCATCTAGAAAGTCTGCCTAATAGAATATCTGTGGTCTAGTTTACATTGAGAAAGTCTGCCTAATAGCCTATCTATGGCATAGTTGCATCTAGAACGTCTGCCTAATAGCCTATCTGTGGTATAGTTGCATCTAGAATGTCTGCCTCATAGCCTATCTGTGGTATAGTTGCATCTAGAAAGTCTGCCTAATAGAATATCTGGGGTATAGTTTACATTTAGAAAGTCTGCCTGATAGCCTATATATGGTCTAGTTTACATTTAGAAAGTCTGCCTAATTGCATTTCTGTGGTAGCCTATCTGTGGTCTAGCTTACATTTCGAAAGTGTGCCAAATAACCTATCTGTGGTATAATTGCATCTAGAAAGTCTGCCTAATTGCCTATCTGTGGTATAGTTGCATGTAGAAAGTCTGCCTAATAGCCTATCTGTGGTGTTGTTGCATTTAGAAAGTCTGCCTAATAGAATATCTGTCGTCTAGTTTACATTTAGAAAGTGTGCCAAATATCCTATCTGTGGTATAGTTGCATCTAGAAAGTCTGCCTAATAGCCTATCTGTGGTCTAGTTTACATTTAAAAAGTCTGCCCAATTGCATTTCTGTGGTGTAGTTCCATTTAGAAAGTCTACCTTCTCCAGCATGGGGTCTGGCATGGATTCACATGCTCATGAATATTCCCCGTCGTCAGGCTGGGAATCCTCGGTAAAGAAAAAACCAGTATCAGTTTCGTTTCTGATCTGTCTTTCGTAGTAATAACCAATCACTGATCTCTGCGTCATACTGACCACAGCCAATGACTGCCCTCTACCTAAGCCCCGCCTCTGGCAGCCATCTTCAGATTTTTACCGCACGTTCATGTGTTGGGATCCTCGTGCTATTGCTCTCGAGCGTTAGTGCTATTTTTTTCACGTTTTTTCTCAAAAACTTCGTTTTTTCGGTCAAAAGAGCCTCAAGCTCCACCGACTCTCCATCCGATCAACGGGGACCCGTGTCGGATTCGTCTGCGCCCCTCAAGGGTGAAGATTTCGTCGAGCTACGCTTTTGGAGGACTCCAGAAGTTTCTCAGGCCCGGTCATGGCCCAGGAGAAGGGAAGCTCGACGCCCGGAAAGCTGTTCAGGGTCTGCCCTGGATGCCAGCTGCAGAACGTCTTCAAGGAGGACGAACACTCTTTTTGTCTTTACTGCCAACATGAGGACAAGACGCACGTGGAGAAGGACTGTGCGTTTTGCGGCAACATGTCGGAGCGGACCATGAAGGACCGCCATCAACGTCTCGCCAACTGGCTAGAAGGGAAGAGCCCGTCCGGCGAGAAGAAGAGGAAGAAATCCGAGCGGTCTTCTAAGACCTTTGAGGACGCCCCGGCGACGGGGGTCCAACATAAGGCCAAGCACCGCGAGTCCGCTGGCACCGGGAGCGCCGAACGGTCGGGCTCTACGGGTGCCAGGCAGGGCGCCCCCTCCCCGGCACCATCAACCACGAGCCAACGCTCTGGGTCGGGTAAGAGGAAGGCCGAGCACCCGGCGAAGCTCCTGGAGAGGCCCCGGTCGAGCTCGAAGGCGGAGGGGGAGCGAGGCAGTGTCCCCCCCCTCAAGGATAAGGCGGTGAGCGCACCTAAGGTGGTGAAGGCCTTAATCCATCCGGCCAAGCCCTCTATCGAAACTGCCGCGGCGGCCCTGGCTCAGCCTGTGGAGGCTACACCAGTGGTGGCGACCTCGGGGCTCAGAGTCTCCCTGCCACCTCGGAGGGAGTCCTCTTTTGTGCCCATCGATAGGACCCCCGTGAAATCCCCCAGGGCGTCGTCGTAGATTCGGCTTCAACCTCGGAGGCGGAGCTGGTCGAGGTCTTAAGCCACGGCCTCGGCGTGGAAGAAGACCGGCCCGTCGGGATGGATCCCGACGCAGGTGACGACGACATCGTCGAGGGTACCGACGGGGCCCCTGATCGCCCGTCGGATTCCCCTCTGCCAGCGCCACAAGACAACTCGGCGGCCATTTTGTTGGCTATACAGTCCTTATGCTCAGAGATAAGGACGAGACTACCGTTGCCGACGGAGGAACCTCTCCCGTCGGGGGACCCAGAACCGGGACCTTCTGGTGTTCCCCCTATCAAGAAAAGAAGGATCCACCCTCCACCTCCTTTTCAGCCGTGGCGCCCCGTCCAGCCCTCCTCCCCGTCCACCTGAGGGGATGATACGGGGACTGACACGGCAGCGACGGGTACGGACGACGAGGTATACGACGAGGAGGTACCGTCGTCGCCTCCCACCAGGGCTTCTCCGCCCGACGAGATTGGATCGTTCCACTCCATGATCACCAGGGCATCCGAGCTTTTCCAACTCTGCCCTGAGGAGAAGAAGAAGGAAGGTTTCCTTTATCAGCGGCGCGAGGCCAAGAGGAAGACGGTCCTCGCAGTGCCTCTATTGGACGACATTTGGGATGAGGGCCTCACCCTCCTCAAGAACCCTTCCACGACGCCAGCTAGAAGAGACCGGTACGAGAAGAAGTACCGGGTCCCGGACACGGCCCCCCTGTGCCTCCGGGCGCAGCCTACCCCGGACTCCGTCGTCTCCGCGGCGGCCAGGAAGAAAGCGGGGGGGGGGGTGCGGCCTCCACATCCACCGGACGGCGAGGGAAAGAAATTGGACGCTATGGGACGCAGAGTCATCTCGTCTGCAGCGACGACGATTAAAGCGGCCAACGCCTTGGCTATCGTGGCCCGCTACGACAGGGAGCTCTGGTACAAACTGGCTCCCCTGCTGGACTTCCTGCCGGACGACAAGAGGGCAGAGGCCCTGGAGATCCTGCAGGAAGGTGAGGTGGCTTCGGACCACGCCATTATCGTTGCGACGGACATCGCCGACACTGGGTTCCGCCAGTTGGGCAACAGCGTTTGCCTTAGGCGGCGTGGATGGCTCAAGGCTACGGACTTCCGTCAAGACGTTCAGACCAGAGTCCTGGACATGCCCTTCGATGGGAACAACCTGTTTGGGAAAACAGTGGACGATTCCCTTCAGGCCATTAAAGCGGACACTGAGACGGCCCGGGCCCTTGGAGTTCTGCAACAACGACGGACGCCCTTTCGGAGCAGCGGAGGCAAGGGCGCCTCCAAAGGTTCCGGCGGCGGTTTCTCCACCTACCGTCAAGCGGCCCGCTCGTCGTCTCAGGAGGCCTACAGAGGACGAGGCAAGTCTGGTGGACCCCGCCGTCGTCGCCAAGGAGGTCAAGGCGGCAAAGCCTCGTCGAAGCAGGATTGAACCGGCCGTGGGGTTGGGCCCCCACCGAAGCACCCCGGTGGGAGGCCGGCTGGCAAGCTTCGTCAGCGTGTGGGAGTCCATCTCCACCGACCGTTGGGTGCTGGACGCCTTGGCCCGGGGCCACGCGCTCGAGTTTCAAAGAAGGTGTCCGCGCGTCACCCCCGTGGCCAGGAAAGAACTTCACGTCCCTCAACTTCTCCTGGAGGTAAAGGCGATGCTCAGGAAGGGCGCCATCGAACTCGTCCCAAAGAGGCTTCGGGGCTCCGGAGTTTACTCGAGATACTTCCTCGTGAAGAAGAAGACGGGGGGATGGCACCCCATCCTGGACCTGCGACGTCTGAACAAGTTCATCAAGGCGCAGAAGTTCCGGATGGTCACCCTCCAGCACGTCCTGGGTCAGCTGGAGGAAGGAGACTTCCTGTCGTCGTTGGATTTGGAGGATACCTACTTCCATATTCCCATCCTAAAGGGGCACCGAAAATTCCTCAGGTTTGTGGTCCAAGGGCGTCATTACCAGTTCAAAGCCCTCCCCTTCGGACTACGGTCGGCACCCAGGGTATTCACCAAGTGCCTCGCACCGGTGGCGGCGCAGCTGCGCCGCGAGGGTGTCCACGTCTACCCCTACCTGGACGACTGGCTCATCCGAGCCAAGACGAGGGAGCTCGCCGTGGTTCACACGGCAAGGACTGTCCAACTTCTCACGGACCTGGGATTCTCCGTGAACTACGCCAAATCCCACCTGGTACCCGCGCAAGACGCTCTGTTTCTGGGAGCGAGGCTCAACACAGTGTCCCTTCTGGCCTCCCCGTCGGAGGAGAGGACCAGGACCATCCTGGGCAAGGGGCAGCGGATGTTGGTGGCCGACGCGGCCAAGGTGAGGTCCATCAAGTCCCTCCTCGGAATGATGTCTTCCTGCATCTACCCCATTCCCATGTGCAGGCTCCGGATGCGCCCGTTGCAGGAGTTCCTGGACGCGCGCTGGATCCAAACGACGGGCAGCTTCGAGGAAAGGATCACACTCGACGAGAGTTTCCGACGAGCGATCCGGTGGTGGGGCACCCGCGCGCATCTGACGGCGGGCATGGACTTCCAGACCCCAGCCCACCAGGAGACAGTGACCACGGATGCCTCCCTGGAAGGGTGGGGAGCGCACACCGAAAATCTGCACGCAAGAGGCCTTTGGCTCCCGACGGAGAAATCCCTACATATCAACGTCCTGGAGCTCCGTGCAGTGTTTTGGGCCCTCAGGTCCTTCCTTCCGTCCCTCAAGGGCAAGGTGGTGAGGATCTTCACCGACAACACCACCACCATGTTTTACATCAGGAAACAGGGCGGAACCAGGTCCCCAGCACTGTCCAAGGAGGCGCAGGACCTGTGGCATTGGGCAGTCGCCCAAGGGATGTTTCTGGTGCCGTTTCATCTGGCAGGGACAAAAAACACCATCGCCGACTCACTCAGCAGGGAGCTGCGCTCGTGCCACGAGTGGGAACTACGGCAGGATCTAGTGGATCGCCTCTTCCGACGGTGGGGCACACCCCAGATCGACCTGTTCGCGACGGCGACGAACTCCAAGTGCCGGAGGTTCGCCAGCAGGTTTCCCCAGGCGAGGAGCATGGGCAATGCTTTCTCGTTCCCCTGGGAGGGCCTGTTCCTCTACGCATTCCCTCCTTTGCCACTGCTAATCCGGCTCGTCAACCAGCTCAAGAGGTCACGGTGCAGGATGATCCTCGTCGCACCTGTGTGGCCGAGGCAGATATGGTTCCCGGACCTTCTGGACTTGTCAGCGTCCCCGCCAATCAAGCTTCCGGTGGACGCGGATCTACTCTCCAGGGAAGGAGGCGCAATCCTCCACCACGACACGAAATCGCTGAACTTGCAGGCCTGGCTCCTGCAGCGCTAGAGTTTGGAGGATACGACATACCGGCCGACTGCAGAGAGGTTCTTGCAAAGGCCAGGGCGTCCTCGACTCTTAAATGCTACGGACACAAATGGAAGAGGTTCTCTGTCTGGTGCCACGCACAGAAGATTAACCCTCTACGGATTACGGCTCCCCAAGTACTGCCGTACCTGCTGACGCTGGCCAAAGCTGGACTGGCACACGCGTCCATCAAGATTCATCTTGCTGCGATCTCCCGATACACCAGAACCACGGGGCGGACGTCCTTGTGGTCTCATCGTCTGGTGAAAGAGTTCATGAAGGGACTGTTCAGATCGTTCCCGCCGGTGAAGGCTCCGGCCCCGGCGTGGGAGCTCAACGTGGTGCTGACCAAGCTCATGGGACCTCCGTTCGAGCCTCTGCACTCGGCTCCGTTGAAATTTCTGTCGTGGAAAACAGCGTTTCTTGTGGCCATCACCTCCGCACGACGAGTGGGAGAGATCCAGGCCCTTTCCTGCAAGGCCCCGTACTTGACTTTTCACGGCACGAGGGTAGTGCTCAGGACGCACCCCTCCTTCATGCCCAAGGTACCGTCGGACTTCCATCTCAACGAACCCTTGGTGTTGCCTGTGTTCTTCCCGTCGCCTTCGTCGCCGGCTGAGAGGACTTTGCACTCGCTGGATGTGGCTAGAGCGCTGAAGTTCTACGTAGACCGCACGAAGTGTTTTCGGAAGACGTCACAACTCTTTGTGAACTTTGGACCTATCAATCAGGGGAAGGCTCTCTCGAAGGCTTCCATTTCCAGATGGCTCTCCGGCTGTATCATGTACTGTCACCGGTTGGCAAACCGACCGCTGCCTGGCCGTCCGAGAGCCCATTCCACCAGAGCGATCGCAGCTACCACGGCGTTCCTATCTGGTGTGCCCCTGCTGGACATATGCAGGGCTGCTACGTGGAGGTCGACGCACACCTTCACGAAATTCTACTGCGTCGACCGGGATTCCAGGGAGGAGTCCAGGGTCGGCCAAGCAGTGCTGCGCAACCTGTTCGCCTGAGGTGAGCCTGGTGAGGAGGTAAGATGCTTAATGTTGAGTTTGATGTAATGCTTAATGTTGAGCCTTTGCCACCTCCCGTGGTTGTGCATGTGTGTACTGCTATGTATTCTTTATTCATGAGCATGTGAATCCATGCCAGACCCCATGCTGGAGAAGGAACAAGTTACTTACCTGTAACTGTTGTTCTCCAGCATGGGTCTGGCATGGATTCACATGCGAACCCTCCCGCCTACCCCTCTGCGGCTCTTCACTTGGTCATACTGCCACTTCACGTGCTTCCAAATCTGAAGATGGCTGCCAGAGGCGGGGCTTAGGTAGAGGGCAGTCATTGGCTGTGGTCAGTATGATGCAGAGATCAGTGATTGGTTATTACTACGAAAGACAGATCAGAAACTAAACTGATACTGGTTTTTTCTTTACCGAGGATTCCCAGCCTGACGACGGGGAATATTCATGAGCATGTGAATCCATGCCAGACCCATGCTGGAGAACAACAGTTACAGGTAAGTAACTTGTTCCTAATTGCATTTCTGTGGTGTTGTTACATTTAGAAAGTCTGCCTAACAGCATATATGTGGTGCAATTACATTTAGAAAGTCCGCCCAATAACATATATGTGATAATTACATTAGAAAGTCGGCCTAATAGAATATCTGTGGTCTAGTTTGCATTTAGAAAGTCTGCCCAATAGCATATATGTGGTGTAATTATATTTAGAAAGTCTGCCCAATAGCATATCTGTGGTAGTTGCATTTAGAAAGTCTGCCCAATAGCATATCTGTGGTAACTACTTTAGAAATGTCTGCCTAATAGAATATCTGTGGTCTACTTTGCACCTAGAAAGTCCACCCAATAACATATACGTGGTGTAATTACATTTAGAAAGTCTGCCTAATAACATATTCTGAGGTAGTTGCATTTAGAAAGTGTGCCAAATAGCATATCTGTAGTATAACTGCATTTAGAAAGTCCACCTAATAGCATATCTGTGGTATAACTGCATTTAGAAAGTGTGCTGAATAGCATACATGTGCTGTAGTTGCATTTAGAAAGCCTTGCCTAAATACCATATATGTGGTCTAGTTTGCATTTAGAAAATCCGCCTAATAGCATATCTGTGGTAGTTGCATACAGAAAGTCCACCTAATTGCATTTCTATGGTTTAGTTCCATTTAGAAAGTCCACCTAATAGCATATCCATGGTAGTTGCATTCAGAAAGTCCACCTTATTGCATATATGTAGTATAGTTGCATCTAGAAAGTGTCCCAAATAGCTTATCTGTGGTGTAATTGCATTTAGAAAGTCTGCCTAATAGCATATCTGTGGTCTAGTTTGCATTTACAATGTCCACCTAATAACATATCTGTGGTGTAGTTGCATTTAGAAAGTCTGCATAATAGCATATCTGTGGTCTACTTGCATGCATAAAATCTGCCTAACAACATATCTGTGATGTAGTTGCATTTTGAAAGTCCACCTAATACATAACTGTTGCCTAGTAGAATTCAGACACTCCACCCAATAGCATATCAGTGGATAGTTGCATTTAGAAAGTCTACCCAATAGCATACCCGTGGTCTAGTGGCATTTAGAAAGTCTGCTAATAGCATATCTGTGGTTTAGTTGCTCTCAGAAAATCTCCCTAATAGCATGTCCGTGGTTTAGTTCCATTTAGAAAGTCTGCCTAATAGAATATCCATGGTTTAGTTGCATTTAGTAAGTCAGCCTATTAGCATATCTGTGGTCTAGTCGTATTCTGAAAGTCTAAATAGAAACTGTGATATAGTTGTACTTTAGAAACGATGAATAATCTCACCCTGAGGTATAGTTTTACCTAGAGACTGTGAATATTATAACCCTGTGACATAATTGAACTAAGAAACTGTGAATAATCTCACCCTATAGTATAGTTGATTTTTTAAAGCTGTGATTAATCTCACCCTATGGCATAATTGAACTTAGAAATATGAATAATATCACCCTATGTTATAGTTAAATTTAACGACTGTGAATAATCTCACCCGGTGGTATAGTTGAACCTTGAAACTGTGAATAATATCACCCGGTGCTATAGTTGGATTTAGAAAGTGTGAATTATCACTGTGGTACAGCAGTAGTATAGTTAATCATAGAGAGTGTGTACAACTAACAGCCAGTGGTATAGTTGAAGTGGGAAGGTGTGAATCAAAATCATCCAACACCAACTATAACACAGATCAAACTAACCCAAACCATGAGTCCTCCCAACCCATCAAGCTCCGTAGAAAATGACCCCTTCGCCCCCGCATCCCTTCCCGCCCGCCCTACCTCCCACCCACTTCCCCAAACCATTCTGCTCTCCGCCACACACCCTACTCATCCCCTATCCAAACACCAAGCAAGAGGGGCGCGATGGCGAGTCAACCATCCTCAGACCACTCCTCCTCCCATCCCCTCCTCCCACCTGCCTACTATCATGATACCCGCTCTCCCCACTCCCCCGACTAATGGCCAGCCTAACCTCCCAAGCACACCCATCCCTGCTACCATCCACCCCCTCTCCCCTCATCAACTCCCACCATCTTCCCCCCGACCCCACTCCTTCCCCTCTCTAAAAATTGCACGCCTAGCCCTGGCAAGAACAGTAGCCGCTTTCCTCTCCCCCTCTGACGCCACTACCCTCTCTCACACAACAACCACAACAAAAACACTGAAGAGAAAACAGACTTGGTCTCCCTCAATCTCTCAGTACTCATCACCACTCATGTCTCGACCCACCTCTTCATCCTCCCATTCTCGAACATCACTACCCTCCCCCCTGCCTCACCCTACCTGAAACACCTCTCCCTCAAATTCTCACCGACCACAACTCCTAACCCCCCACGCCCCACCTTCAAATGCTCTAACCCAAATCCAATCAACCCGTCACACCAGTCCAACCCCTCCCCCCAACCCCACCAACTCAACTGCCCGCCACTTTTCCCATCGACCACCAAGCATCCCCCCTCTAGCTCCCCTTTTTCTACCCTCCCCTTTTTCTACCCTCTCCCCTCCCACCCCCCACCTCCGCACCCTCATCATCCTCCTGTACCGAAGTAAACTGCATCCTTTTTAATCCCCGATCTGTAGCAAAAAACAGACACAGCATCTTTGACCACCTCACCTCTGACAAACGGAAACCTGGTGCTCTGATGACTTCGCCCCTATCGCCAATGAAGCCTTCCCCCAAAACTACTCCCTCATCCGACTGAACCATCCCTCTAGAGGAGGAGGAATAGCAATTGCCTTCAAGTCTCACTTCTACGCCTCAATCATCGACAACCAGCCATCCATTCCTTCCTGTGAATCACTCCTTGTAAAACTACCCCTCCCCCCTTCGTTCTCCCACAGCTTCCTAATCATCTACAGACCCCCTGGCTATAATATACAATTCTCAAACAACCTATGCAACTCTATTTCCACCCTCCAACTAAACCATCCCACCCTCACCCTTCTAGGAGACTTCAACATATGGCTTGACATCCCCACCACCCCTATGACCCACTCTCTGGTTGACGGCCTAGACACAATTAACCTCCATACCCACATAAACAGGCCGACTCACTATAAAGGACATTCACTTGATGCCATCTTCAGCTCCCACAACCTGATACATCTAAACCCCCCCACCCCTATCATCTGGTCCGATCACTTCATTGTTTCTTTCACCATTCGCTCACCCAACCCGCTCCCATTACCCGAATCAGAACCTCCAAATCTACGCAAATGCTGGAAAAAACTAAGACTCCTTCCCGACCTAGCCAATGTACTCCTTCAGGCTCCACCCCCTACCCGCCTACCCAACGAACCCCTAACCTCTGACGCCTTTGACTCATGGCTCAACACCCTCACTAATCCCCCTCACCCTCTCCTGGAAACCATCAGCTCGCCATGGCCTTTTTCCTAGATGGTTCACACCAGAACTGAAGACCACTAAACAGCTATATAAATCCCTAGAACGCAAATGGCGGAAAGACAAAACTGCCCTGAGCAGATCCTCCCTGGTCCCGCACCATCGCCACTACAAGCCCGAAATCAGGAAAGCTAAAAAAAAGCCCACTACAACTCCTGAATCCTAAACTGTAAAAACCCCAGCAATGAACTTCACAAAATCATTGCCGAATTCACCGAACCATCATGTACCACCACCCTTCCCACCCCCTCACAATCACTGTGCGACTCACTCTCTCTACACTTTTACACCAAAGCTCTCAAAAGAACAAACTCTCTAACTAACAAACTAGCTCTCTTACACCCTCCACGCAATCCATCCACCCTACCTGCCATCCGACCGCCTGCGACCCCTACCCAACCGACTTTCGACTCCTTCACTCCAATTTCAACTGACCAATTTCTCAAACTTCTCTCTGCCCGCAAACCATCCGGCTCCCCGCTCAACCGCTGCCCAGCCACAACGCTCAAAGAAATTTCTGCATCTACCTGCGCAGGAGAACACGCAAGAACCATCATAAACAAATCCCTCTCCTCAGGAATATTTCCCGCCACGTTCAAAACAGGCTCACGTCAAGCCTCTCCCTCTTTCATTTGGTAATAGGGGCAGATAACAAATGGTGGTGCCTACCTGTATGTATGTCCCAGGCGAACAATCTGATTTATGAAATCCTGGGTATTCAGGTGTTTCTATGAGACCCTCCATATTGTGTGGTGCTGGGAACATCAGAGAGATACATCTAAAAAAACATATGAGTTTTGAGTTTGAATTCATGGTTACTTATTATGCTATGGGAACAATAAACACCCAGATTAGGAATATTTGTTGGTATGAACATGGTGTACATGAGATATGAATGAGTTGTAAACGATGGGAAAAGTTTTGTTGAGCCTTTTTATTGTGTTGTAAGATATAAAAGATTTACGTTCAGAACTGGAAATAAATATTATATATTGTTAAGAATTGATAACAACTATACAGAATCCTGTCATTCTTGTTCTACTGGTCCAATTTGTGTTTGCTGTGTATACTCACCTGCAGGACCATAGATATATACCAGGTATCCCTTGTTTTTATATACATTTATCTTAGAACCTCCTGTTTATCTTTCAAAGTATCAATGTTCAAGGTTACTTGGTTTTCAAACACACAAATATAATTTACAACAGTTCCTTCTGAAAATATCACTCTTCACTTGTTGCTTGCGGGTCTCCCTTCCCCATGCAAAATCAAGTCTTTCTCATAGTTAGGCCTCCCCTGGTTGTGGCGCAGTTTGAGAGCACACAGTCCACCCATTACAAGTCCTGCAACCAGGTGTCTGACTTTACTTATTAGGGTGGGGTCTTTTCGGCCCTCCTGGATCAGCCTCCTGCCTGTGGGCCACCCAGTGCTTCCCAATACTCTTGGTTCACTCACAATGTCTCTAGTTCAATTTTCTTCCAGCTCCAGTTCCGCTGAGGCGCTTCTGTAAGGATTTCTATTTTGCTCAGTTTTCAGCCGTACACAGCACCCCTGCCATTGCAGTGCTTCCCTTTACTTTCACAGAGACTTTCAAATGCGTATATTCTTATACGTAACCACTCTGTGATACTGTTTCCTTCCAGAACGCTTGTACCATTGCCCTCTTGTTAGCAGTATCCTTTCGCATAGCTCATTTCTCTAAACTGTTTCCAAAGGCAATACAGACTCTCTGTCATGTCCAAGAAGAGAGTCCACATCCGAGCCTGCGTCTCTGCAGCCTCCAACAACACAACCATACTCTTTAAAATCTGCAAGGAACTGGCCAATCCTTCTTCAGTCTCTACCTCTACTGTCCCCTCCCAGGCCCTCTGTATGACTCTGGCTTCTCACTTAACCACTAAAACTCAGGACTCTCTCTCTCCTCGTCCTCTCCTTATACCTCCCGCGGCCCCCCCTCCGGTCGCTTCTCCCTCTCCTCCTCCTTCTCTCTGACAACACCTGACGATGTTTCTAGACAAGTCCGATCTATGAAAGTGTCATCCCACTAGGGGCTCCCCTGCTCCTCCTGAACTATCAAGGACCACATTTACAGCATCGCTCCAGCCTTTGCCAATTTCTGCAATCACTCTTTCGCCACTGGATCTTTCCACTCTCCTCAAGCACTCCCTTGCGCACCCCCTCCTTAAAAAGCCTTCTGCCGAACCTACCTGTCTGGCAAACTATTGCCCAATTTCTATCACTCCTTTCCTGGGCAAGCTCCTGGAAAAGCTGGACATCTCTGAGCTTGCTCTCCGCATTGAATCTGTAGGTCGTCTCCATGATTATTAGGCTGCTTCAGAGCAGCCACAGGCACAGAAACTGCTCTACTAAACACCTGTGAAGATCTTCTCTCTAATCTTGATTCTAGCATTCGTTCTGTCCTCATCCTCCTTGACCTTTTCTATGTTTTTCACACTGTCAATCATGCCATCCTGATCAATGGATTCAGCAAGAAGCTCGGCATCACGGATCAGGCCCTGGATTGGTTGACCTCCTTGCTCCTCTTGAGCCCTTCGCTCAGCTACCTCCTACTCTCTCAGGGTCAAGCGCTTCTCCAGGCAGAGAGTGGCTGTCAGATCTCTCTCCGCTGCAGGTGCCTCCGTCTGGAATGGCCTCCCTCAATTCATCTATGGCCGCACATACTGTGGTGTAGTACATGCAATTGGCATTTGCTTGGTTCTTTGGTTCTCTCTCTCTCTCTCTCTCTCTCTCTCTCTCTCTCTCTCTCTCTCCTGCTGACCTACCTGTCGGCTATGCCGACTGGCTGCTTGGCTACCCCCAGAGTCTCTCTGGTTACCAGGCTCCTCCATGATCAGTCTCCCCTGCACTGCCTTTGGGCTTGCTGCGCACGTAGGGGCTGTAACTGTAACCTCTACAGCCCCCTGTCTCAGTGCACTTACCCAACGTCGAGCTGCCCTAGCTGCACTCACTTAGAGCAATGCTGCCCTGATTGTATTTCCCCTTTCCCTCTCCTTGGCATTTTCGCCCTGCCCCTTCCCCCTGCACTTTGCGCTGTCGCACTTGCACAATCTGAATGACACAAGGCCTAGTAAGATTGTTTGTCTTGTCCTCCCCTATCTTCCCCCCTTGTCTTGTTGCGCCTAGAAACACTTGTGTACATGCGTGTTATAAATGACCTATCATATCATACCAGAGACTTTCAATAACGAGTGCTTTCACTCACTGTCACTCTGATATAATGCATACTGTCCTTTCTTTACTGGCAGAGGAGTTAACAGCCTCCTTCAGCTTTCCTTCCTTAACAGTCCTCCCGTCTGAGATCAGGGTCTCCCCACCTACCCTTCAGACCCTCCTGGGCTTTTATTCTTGCCCAGGGGAACTAGCATTGACTGGGCAGCATGCACCTCGGGATACGCATGCCCCTCAGGTTCCTCCTGCAGACCCCTTCCGGCTCCCTGCAGACACAGCTCCCTCGCCATGCTTCCCTCAGCTTCACCTGACAGCCCCTCAGTGTTTCGGCATCCCATTCTCCTTGGCCTGGTTCCTGGTTCTCCTGTGATCTGCCCTCCAGCTCGCTCTCCAACTCACGTTCCAACTCGTTCTCCTTGCCAAACACTTGTGTTTCTTTTATATCCTTCTAAATAGTTAGCAGGCTGCAGGTGGGGATAGTTGAAATCAATTGCCTGACCTTGCATGGCCTCATTAGTGGGACATGTCCATTGGGGAAGTTGGTGTGCCTTAATCATCTTCCTCGTACCAGTACCACAGTGGTGTTTCTCATGGTAAATCTGTATTCCTCTTGATTTCCTCTTTTTCGGCTCAGTGTTTGAATAGTGTTTAGGGAAAGGAGTAGAGTGTGCTTGAATATAACCTATAAAGGCTTGGGGGGGTTGGAAAGGTCACTATCATGTAAGGAGATACCACGTCGCACCCTCGGGTATTCCCTCCCCAATCCCTGAGAACCATCTACCTAGGTGATCCTCCCTTGCTCTTGTCCACCCCAACGGTTGGGATCCAAAAGCGATGGACTGCCCCTTGCCACCTGTGTAGAAGATCCCCATGGGGGAGGTTACAGGTCCCAGAATTGTGGAGGTTTTTCTGCTACAAACCACCCGCAAAACACTGCAACATCAATGCATTGAAAACTTCAATTGACGTTGCCCTCTCAGTAGTTCCCCAACATCACTTCTCTTTGTAGAGCTCTAGCAAAGTTGGAACAAGTAGAAGCATTGATTGTCAAGCCCTCCTCCCCCGGATCAACATAAAGAAATACAGAAGAAGGATGAAGTGAGTGAAGACTTACCTGGAGGTTAATAACAACCTAAAGCTCATAGGAGACATATGTAGTCGATCCATGACTGCGCCCCACCCTATGCCAGCTGTACATTGCCTCACCCTCCTGTAGACCCTCGGGAACATAGATGGACATCCCCATTGAGTCAGAAAGGAATACCACATAAAAAACAGGAACCAGTGTAGAGAACCCTGCGGACGCCTCAGCTACAGGGGTGTTTCCCATGTTTTCCCCCGCTTAACAGTCCGAATTGAAGTCCTACTAACTATAAAGTTATGCGGAAGCCCTGCCGCAAACCCTTCTGCTATCCCAATGCCTCCAAAATTGCAGAACCGTTGGAGGAAGCTGGATTCCAATACACTTTAATGAGTTAAAGGATCCTCCCACAGGGCACGATACCCACACATATTCGCAGTATGTTGTCGGATGCAGTAGCTAGCACAGTATGTTAGGAGGAATTCTCTTAGAAGGCTAATTAGAAGGCTAATTTCCCTTGCCTATAGAGTCCCCCAGCAGCTTTGCTGGATTTCAGGGGTTTCTTTTTTTTTACTCTTACTAAGAGTGAGACTCTTTTTTCCCACTCTTAGTTGTATTTTGATATGTGTTTCAACCTATATTTTGTGCTTATGGGCTATGGAGTTTTTCTCACTCCATAGGTATCATGTTTTTACATATGTGTTACACAGCACCCTCAGTAGACTCCATACCCTGGGACTGACTACTGTCTCCCAGGGCATGCAAAGTTACCATTTACTTTGCTAGTCAATAGTTATGAACAACACCAGTACACACCATCTTACTATGGAGGTACTGGAAAGGGTTAATAGTTTTTCCCTGGTGTTCATTTTCGAGAGGGTACTGCCCAGTCCCTCTCTCCAAAGTTTCTGGCTGGTGGCAGTGGTTACTACCTTTAATATTCAACAGCAAATTTTCCCATTGTTCGAGGCTACCACTTTTTATGA
Source organism: Ambystoma mexicanum (assembly GCF_040938575.1). NCBI lineage: Eukaryota > Metazoa > Chordata > Amphibia > Caudata > Ambystomatidae > Ambystoma > Ambystoma mexicanum. The sequence continues at coordinate 1,286,513,764 of NC_090934.1, forward strand.
TAGCCGATAACATACCGCCGGATCATTTTATTACTAACTTTACTCCGGTAGGGTTTTTTTTGCCAGATCTTTGATAATATTTCTTTCTCGTGTCTTTTTCTGTGATCCAAACCGAGGTCTGGGCCCTTAGTTCATCCTTTTGGCGGGCTTCTGGACAGAAGCCCTCCTTCAGTGAGTCTGGGGTGGACAGAATGTGTGGGAGGGGGAATAAGCACCCTGGACAGGGTTGCCTAAGCAACCCAAGTCGCACTCTGCCCTGATAGGCTGGGGGGTTATCCCGCCAGGATAACCACCCCGCTGTGTGAGTGACAGCTAGGCTGTATGAATGGGGGTTTTTCTGCATAAAAGCAGGGACCTGCGGACTGTCGCCACTGGACCTGAGAAATCCGAATGGAGGGAAGCCGAAGACATCTGCAATGACTTAACCACCGGTGAAGCCCTGCAGCAGATCCTCACCAGTTTTCTCCAACGACCAGGGAAGATCTTCACCTGCAAGAGCCTTCTTCCCTTGAGGTGGTGGGGCCAACCAGCTCGCCAATCGCCTTCAAGGCCCTGCCTTGGTCGAATCGCCAGTGCCAAGCACTAGGAGACCGGATAGCCAGGCACCTGTCCACCACAACCGCGATTTAGAGAAGTGTACCTTTTATTCCGTTTTGGCATCACCGCGGCCGGCTTCTTCCCTGGGCAGTGCAAAACTGCAGGAACTGCCAGAACTACCGCCACCGCTGGAGCCTCATCCACTTTAAGGTACATTGTTCCGCCAGGCCTCCCGTTTCGTTGGGTACTACTAAAGGTGTTTTAAATCCTTTATTTACCTTCTGGGCTGGCCGCCCGTTTCGTCTAACATTGTCTTTCTACCTTCTGCACTCTCCTTTTGAAACCGTTAAAAGACTTGACTGCAGCTACTACAACCGTTTGATCCTGGGCACATTGCCTTGTACCATTGACTCTGGCACAGGCCTATTGACTCTGGCTATTTCAGTTAAAACTGCCTTCTCTAGATTGCTTTTCATCAAGAAATGTGTTGGTGCACCTAAACTCTTATATCCACATTTCATTCCCCTTTATATATTGTTGAAGTGCCATTTTGCTCGGTTTTCACCTAAGCATTGCTTATGCTAAAGTACTACCTTGCCTAACTTGTTCAGAATCCAATTGGGAAGTGTTGCTGGTGTGTTTAAGAGTTTAACCCTGTATAACTTGACCTTTCCTTCCCTCTGAAGAAATGGTTAGAGTGCCATTTCTGCTTGGTTTACACTGTGCCATTTTGCTCAGTTTTCACTCTTGCTCAAACTACAATTTAAATAGCGAGTTGTGTATACTTTTCTTGACTGTTTTAACTTGCTTTAATGATAGTGATTTGTGTGTTGAGTTAAGAGTGTGTAAAATAAATATATATATTCTTTTTGATACAAAGCTTTGGTCAGTGTTTCCTAGTCCCATAGTACTGAAGCCCTATTGTGTAAACCCTGAATACTGCTCATCTGCCTCTTGAGATAAGTCTGACTGCTCAGCCACAGCTACCAACTAAATCTTTGTGCTACAGACTGATATCAAAAGGGATTTATAGCATATACCTGTAGTCCTAATCTTCTGTAGTGCTCCCTAAGGGAACTGCATAGGATTCTGCCTAACACAGTACATTAGACATTTTAACTCAAATCTAAAGCAATAAGCAAGCCACCACTTGGTCTGCCCCTCTTTTCCTTCTTTGCGACTTTAGAAAAAGATGCAAACCTTCAATATCAAGGTTTTTGGTAGCCATAGTTTACTGAAACATAAGAATGTGGTTATTAAAGCGAGAGATCTCATTGTGCATTGGCTTTAAGCTATTTTTAAAACCAGACACATTCCAAAAAGAAATAGACAACTGTGAGGTTGAGTTAACAATGCCTTGTAGATTCTCTTGCTTTCTTAAACATGTTGATTGCCGGCTCCATCCATGACCAGTCCTGTTCCTGGGCATTTGTTGTAACTGCTCTAGAACTAGCCACCTCTCCCCTAGATTTATTAGTTAAATCTATGGTGTCCCCTGGCAACTTGCCTTAAAAACCTTCAAGAAAGCTCCAGCCTCCACCAGACCAATTTGTTTGTACAAGTCATAACCCAGAGATTGCAGGCCTCTCTCTCCTCCCAGAGCAGACGTGCAACTAAATTTGAGTGGAAGCGACTGACCAAATGGTCAGCTCCAGAGTCTGGGAAAGCCACAAAGCCCAAATCACTCCGTGCAACAAGCAAAGAGCTGGAATGAAGGAGAAGATCTCCAAAGGTTTCCCTCTATTCAATGCAATTTCTCCAAAGATATGAGGACTAGTCGCCCAACCCAAGGAAGTGACTAATGGACTGAGAGGTTTGGATGCTCCCACAATGGGTGCGCTTGAAATTGGGTCAATCGAGTTAGGATGCAGAGGATGTAAAACAATCGATGCTGGTGGGCCTTCACAAGGCTGAACCTGAGGCGACTGAGAAGGTGGAACACTCTCATCATCAACCCAACAGGCTCCAGAAGCCTCACATTTCTCTGAGTCTTCTACCAAAACCTCTTCCCTCAAGGGTTGTGAAACCCTATTCTGCTACTCAACGGAAATTGGAATTAAGAATGTAGTGTACTCTTACGTCCCGTCCCCTTTCCTCCATACTGTATGGGCGCCCCTTCCAAGAGATGGGAGACGGAACCTTTTTCACCAGAAAAACCTTCTTCCCCTTTAAATTTAGAGGTGTGTAGGGGCACGGCCCAGGGAGCATGCGCTGCCCCGACTCCGCCCTCTGGCGCCACACCCCTGTCCCCTTTTCCACGTCGACAGGAACGGGCCGAATTAATCAGCGCTCCTGGGTTTGGCTTCGGCCATGTAATTCCACACACAGATACTTCTTCTCTTTGTCCTTTCTGTCTTTTTTATCATTCAGGTACTCGGTCCTCAGGCGTCACGCTCCTCCCCGGCGCATGTCGACTTCTACAGTGTTCAGCAGGTGTCCATCCTGCAATGGGCTCTTCCCAACTTCAGACCCCCACGCCCTCTGCCTATGTTGCCATGGCCCAGCATGTGACTCGCTGCCCTCGAAGGCGCTGAAGAACAGACTCGCCAGGTGGAGGGAGCTCTTCCAGAAGTCGCCTCCAGATGATCTAAAGAACTTCGTAAAGCATCAAGCCAGGCCCACAGTAGGGCCGATATTTTCCAGCGCAAACCGCAAGGGAGACTCCTTTCTAGGGACTCTCCCGCGCGAGAGGGACAGACTAGGTCCTTCTACCGGCACGTGCCCCGAGGCTGCTACAGCTACCGGCCTTCGGGTCGAGGGGTCCTCGTATCCTCCCAGGCGCAATGTCGAGGGACCAGAAGGTTCTTGTACCGGGTCTACATTCGAGGGGCCACATCCCTTTACCGGCACAATGGCAGAGGGGCTATGCCCTAATACCGGCAATACGTCCCAGGTGCTATGCCCTATTACTGGCAATACGTCTGAGGGGGTGCCTAAATGCAGCTCAACTGACCCCCGGGTCGAGGGTCTCACACCTACCGGGCTGAGGGCCGAGGAGCAGGCTAGGCCTCGTGAACCACACGCGAAATTCTTGGACGGCCGGGCCCAGCGGGCTGAGCCTCACGTCACAGGCACTTGGCAGGCAGCTCAACAAAAGGGCCGCCGCGCCCGAAAGGGGCACCCATCAGACGCCATTCCACGAATTCAACGAAGAACGGGTGTCAAGGTGGGACTGGCCTCAACCAGGTACGTGGCCACAGTCTACCCCTCATTTGCGCAGGGCAACTTTCCTTTGCGTCCATATGGATAGGGTACGCAGCGGCTCCAGCAGTCCCCTGCTACCCTGTCGGTATCCCCTACTACCTCCTTGGCCAGTTAGGAGGTGCTCTTCGAGAAGTTTCTCGGCCTCATAAGGTCTCCACAGATGGGGGTTATCATCAAAGATGCAGTCAGAGAAGTCCTCCCCGCCATGCTAGAGGCACCACAGACACCTTCATCGGGCCCCCAGGCCCCGGTGCAGCTGCCTCCTCCTGCTCCACAGCCGACTCCGCAACCTCCGCCGCCTCATCAGCCTTCGGCTGCGGTCCCTGTACTCCAACCTCTGGCGCCATCTACCCCTCCTCCTCAAGATCCTCCAGATCCGCAGGATACGGACGAGGAGGAGGATTCGGACTCGCCATCCTCAGCCAGGGCCGTCCATGAACGTCTTGCGGGCCTGGCAGAGTACCTGCGCCTCCCCCAACCCGAGGTTGAAAGCCGGCAGAGGGGGTTCTGGCTGAAGTCCTCACAAGACGCCCCTCTGCCAATACGGGGATTCCACTGCAAACCGATGTAGTCTCCCTGGCCAAGAAGGGTTGGCCTAAGCCCCACTCAGTCTAGCCGGTCAATCGAAGCCCGGACGCCAAGTACAGGCAGATGGAGGGGGTACACTCTTGCTCTCGACCCATCCTCAGCCACACTACTCAGTGATCGCTGCAGCATCACTATACTCCAAACCTCAGTCGTCCTCCGCCTCCTACTCTCCGGCGCTGTTAGGCAAGGAGGAGAAGATCTTGGAGGCATACGGCAAGAAGATCTACTCCAACCCCTCATTGCACCTGTGTCAGGCCTACACAGATGCCATGCTGGCTGCCGCCAACCAACGGTTATGGCGGGAAATTGCAGACTTCCTCCCGGAACTCCTCACCCAATGCCAATCACGCTTCAAGGCGGGGCTCGCAGAAGCCAAGCTCGTGGCGCATGATCTCATGGAATCCACAGTGGCTCATATCAATACCTCAGGCCGTGCCATCTGTATTGCCACAGACATGAGGAGAACAGCCTGGCTCCGGGCAACAAAATTCAACCCGGATGTCCAGGAGTGCATTCTAGATCTACCGTTCGAGGTGGGGGGGGGCTCTTCCACTCCTCTGCGGACGAAGAGCTGGACAAAGAGAAGAACAGCTCTCAAACGGCAAAGTCTTTATCCATCCTTACAAAGACCATGCCCAAATCGTACACCCAATCTCAGCAGTGTTCGGAGAAGGGTCGTACATATGGAGGGTTCCGCGGCTTCCAAGAACGCAGATCCAGGCAGCCGTACCGCTCGCCGTCTCAGAACTGGCACAAACAACAAAAAGGGGGTTGGGGGGAGTAAGGGCTTTTTCCAGTCCCCCTCCTCAGCCTCAGCCTTTGGAAGAGAAAGAAGGCATGACACGCCCCTTCAGGTCCACGTGTCTCCGGTGGGGTGCAGACTAGCACTCCATGCACAATTCTGGCACCAGAATTTCCCGGATTGCTGGATCCTCTCCGTAGTATCCACAGGGTACCGCCTTCCCATCCCAGCTTCTCCTCCCTCCTCCCCTCCAATCTCACAGGTTGGGACAGCAACTCTTTTGGCAGAGATCCGGTTGCTCGTAGAGAGCCAGGCAGTGGAGGAAGTTCCAGCATCCCAGCAAGGCTTTGGCTTCTACTCCAGGATTTTCGTCATTCAGAAGAAGAACCAGGCGGGTCTGAGAGTTGTGCTGGACCTTTCCACCTTCAACCCCTCCTTACCCCTGCAAAAATTCAAGATAGTTACGCCAGCTTTTATAGCCGAGACATTGGGCAAGGGGGACTGGATGTGCTCCCTGGACCTGAAGGACACGTACCTACACGTCCCGATTTGGCAGCCCCATCGTTCTTTCCTACGGTTCAGGATCATGGGCTACCATTTCCAATACAAAGTCCTCCTGTTTGGCCTCAACTCGGCCCCAGGGTCTTTACCAGACTCAAGAATGCTGTAGCGGCTCTCCTCAGAGCGCAGGGCCTCCACATCTACCCATACCTCGACGACTGGCTCATCAGGGCTGCATCTCCGGAAGGGGTTCACCACTCTTCCCATGCCCTTATGAACACACTGCACGACCTGGGCTTCTCGCTCAACCTCAAGAATTCACAGCTGCTCCCTACAGAGACTCTGACATTCCCGGGACTCATTTGGGACACGTGCTCTGAGAGGGTTTTCCCGTCGGAAGACAACATCTCAGCCATCAAGAGGGCCACCACCCACTTCCTCAGCAGAGAGGTGACCTTGGCATGGCAGTACCAACATCTCCTGGGTCTACTAGCAGCAGTTCTGTTAGCCGTGCCGCACACAAGACTAAGAATGAGAAGGATTCAGCTGCACTTCGCGGCCTCTTGGAGTCAGGAGCCGGGCTCGCAATCCGAGATGATCCACGTTCCTCGATCTCTCCACCCGGACCTAACATGGTGGTCCATGGACCTCAACCTACGGACGGGCAAGCCCTTCCGGCCGCTCTCTCCGCAGGCCACCATCACCACAGACTCCTCACTCGAGGGCTAGGGAGCCACCCTGGATGATCTCTGGGCCCACGGCACCTGGACTTGACAGGAGCAGGAATACCACATCAATTGATTGGAGCTGGACGCCATCTGGCTAGCGCTCAGAGCATTCCTACCACTGTTCAAGGGCAAGGTTGTCCTCATCCAGACAGACAACTCGACCAGCATGTACTACGTCAACAAGAAGGGAGGCACCAGATCCCCTCCCCTGTGCAGACTGGTGACCAGTTTGTGGGAATGGGCCTTGGAAAATGAAATTTTCCTCTCGGCAGTCCACCTCCCGGGGGAATCCAACCTGGAGGCGGACAGGCTCAACAGGCTGGGAGCGGACAATTACAAGTGGCAGCTAAACTACCTCGTTATTCAGGATATTTTCAACAAGCGGGGTCACCCCCAAGTGGATCTCTTTGCCATGTGGCACAACAAGAAGTGCCCCCAGTTCCCATCCTGGCCCCGGGCTCTGGGCGACACATTTCACCTCCAGTGGACCGGCATGAAGGCCTACGCCTTTCCGCTCACTCCCCTGATCCACAGGGTAATTTGCAATATCAAGGAGTCGCACCGACTCCTCATCATTCTGATTGTTCCATGGTGGCCGACCAGACCATGATTTTCAGAGCTCCTCATCCTCTCGGAAGTGCCTCCAATACACCTCCCGACAGGCCCAGCACATCTTCTGGCACAGCAGGGGGGTAGGATCATCCACCCAGTGCCAGGGAAACTAGCACTCACAGGGTGGTACCTGAGCAGGTAACGCTTCGGCACCTTAGCCTTTCACAGGTCAATTTGGAAATCATACAGGGTGCCAGGAGCAAAGCCACCAGGGCCCAGTACAAGAGCAAATGGACCAGGTTCTGCCACTTGGCAGACTACAAGGGAATTGACCCCTTGTCCTGCAATTTGGACGACATGCTCTCATTTTCGGCGCACTTCGCTCATTTGGGCGTACAGGTCGACACCTGCTGTACATACCTCGCAGCCATTGGGGCTTACAGGAACTCAGAGGAAGGCATCTTTTCCTCCTACAACCCTATCGTCAAGAAACACCTGACTGGTCTCGCTAGGCTCTACCTCCCCGTCAAGAGACAGCACCCTGTGTGGGATCTTAATATAGTCTTGGGCACCCTGGCGCACAAGCCATTTGAGCCAATGGCGTCCGTGGACATGAGGCTGGTCACCATCAAGACGGCCTTACAAGTCGGTCTTACCTCCGCTTGCAGAATCAGCGAGATTCAGGAGCTGGTCGCCTCTGAAACATATACCACCTTTCACAGGGACAAGGTAGTCATGCAGACGCACCCAGCATTTCTGCCCAAGGTTCCATCTGCATTTCACGTGAACGAGGAAATAGTCCTTCCTACGTTCTTTCGTAATCCCAAGGACGAAGCACAGAGAGTGCTGCATTGCCTGGATGCCAGGCGTGCCCTGAAATTCTACTTGAACAGGACCAAGGGCTTCCGCAAGTCAGACGCCCTGTTTGTCACTTTCGGCGGCTCGAGGCCAGGTTATCAGGCCTCTAAGGCTTCCATATCCCGCTGGATGGTCTCTGCCATCAAAGAAGCGTATGAGGGCCAACACAAGCCGCTACTGGCCAACATGCATGCCCACGCAGTCAGGGCCAAGGTAACGGCCATCGCATTCCAGCGCCATGCCCCTTGGTAAGTCATAAGCAGGGCGGCCACATGGGCCTCGTTTCTGCAAGCATTCCTGTTTGGATACCGGCTCTAGATCTGACAGACGGTCCTCGGGAACCTATTTGCTTTAGGAGGGTCTCCTCTCCACCCTAGGGCTACAATCCGTTGTAATCGCCCATACAGTATGGAGGAAAGGGGACGGGACGTAAGAGTAATGATAAGTTACTCGCTATAGTGACTATCCTACTCTTAGTCCATAGTCCCCTTTCCTCCATACGTCCCACCAACCTCCCCCCTAATAATACTGTTGTCATTAGGCAATGTTAAATCTATTGTCGACGCGTCAGTGGGGACTGAGGTGTGGCGCTGGAGGGCAGAGTCGGGGCAGCACATGCTCCCTGGGCAGCGCCCCCGCGTGCCTCTAAATTTAAAGGGTAAGAAGGTTTTTCTGGTGAAAAAGGTTCTGTCTCCCGTCCCTTGGAAGGGACGCCCATACAGTATGGAGGAAAGGGGACTATGGACTAAGAGTATGTTAGTCACTATGGTGAGTAACTTATATTTTGCGCTAAAAACTTTTCTTAGAAATTATTTGAGACATTGTAGCTGAATTCACGTCCTGCCTCGGCCCCAGCCGAGACCCGTTTGTCTTCTTTGGTCTCTGTGCACCTTCCGGGGCGGGCATAATGTCCGCCTGGGTCAAGACCATAATTTCATTGACATCTGATAGATCATTCATACATTTTCTTGACAACTTACGTCTAGTGTATTTCACTGATGGTACATTCTTTGTCTTCTTGGATTGGTTGGCTTTACGACCCTCCTTTTTTCTCCCTTTATAAATGTTAGGGAGAATTCTCATCTTATGGCTAATTTCCCTTACCTATAGAGTCCCCCAGCAGCTTTGCTGGATTTGAAGGGTTTGTTTTTTTCTCCTGCTAAGAGTGTGACTCTTTTTCCCACTGTTAGGCATATTTGCTATGTGTGTTCTAGGCTATTTTTTGTGTTTAATGTCTATGGAGTTTATCTCACCCCAATAGGAACCATCTTTATCCACATGTGCTACACAGCACCCTCCGTGCAGTGACACAGGGGTGTTGCAGCGACCCCCAAAAATAGACTCCATACCCTTGGACTGACTGCTGTCTCCGAGGGCATGTAAAGTCCCCATTGACTTAACTAGTCAATCTTTATGAACAAAACCTGTACGCCCATCTTACTATGGAGGTACTGGCAAGGGTTAATAGTTTTTCCCTTATGTTCATTTTCGAGAGGGTACCGTACAGTCCCTCTCTCAAAGGTTTCTGGCTGGCGGAAGTGGTTACTACCAAAAATATTTGACCACAAATATTTCCCTATGGGATTTCCCCAATGTTCGAGGCTACCACATTTACTGACAGCCTCTAACATACCGCCGGTTTATTTTAATATTAACTTTACTGCGGTAGGTTTTATTTGGCAGAACTTTAATATAAATTCTTTCTCGTGTCTTTCTCTAAACTCCTAACCCAGGTCGGGGATCCTTTGTTTGTCCTTTTGGCGGGCTTCTGCCAAGAAGCCCTCCTTTCGGCGCCACTGAGTCTGGGGTGGATCCATTGTGTGGGAGGGGGAGTAGGACCGCTGCACAGGGTTGCCTCAGCAACCCATGTCGCACTCTGCCCTGATAGGCTGGAGGGTCTCCCGCCAAGATGACCAGTCCACTGTGTGAGTGACAGCTAGGCTGTATGAATGGGGACCATTTTGCATAAAAGCAGGGTTCTGGGGACTGGAAGAGCAAGACGTCGCCACTGGAACTAAGAAGCCGAAGAGAAGAGAAGCCAAAGACATCTGCAACGACTGAACCACCGGTGAAGCCCTGCTGGAGCATCTCACCACTTTTCTCCACACAACGAGAGAAGATCTTCATCTGCAAGAGCCTTCTTCCCATGAGCTGGTGGGGCCAACCAGTTTGCCAATCACCTTCCTTGACCTGCCTTTGTCGAATCGCCAGTACCCTGTACTCGGAGACCGGATAGGCAGGCACCCGTCCACCCAGACAGCGATTTAAAGGAGCGTACCTTTTATTCGTTGGGCAGCACCGCGGCTGGTTTCATCCCTGGGGAGTGCACTAACTCGAACCTTCCTCCACGACGAGAGTCCCACTTCCTCTGCTGGATCACCCGAACTGCAGGAACTGCCAGGAACAACCGCAGGAGCCTCTTCTACATTTCAAGGTACATTGTTCCGCCAGGCCGCCCTTTTCGCGTGGTAGTGCTAAAGGTGTTTTAAATCCTTTACCTGCCTGTTGGGTTGGCCGCCCCTATCCCCTAACATTGTCTTTCACCTTCTGCATCCACCTATTTGAATCGTTAACCAAAGACTTGACTGCAGCTACAAGAACATTTAGCTCCTGGGCACTTTGCCCTGTACCATTGACTCTGGCACAGGCCTATTGACTCTGGCTAAATTTGTTAGAACTGCCTTCTCTAGATTGCTTCTCAACTATAACTGTACTGGTGCACCTACTTCTTATAACCACCTTTTTCTTCCCATTTCTAAACGTTGTGAAGTGCCATTTTGCTTGGTTTTCATTTAATCATTATATAACTCAAAGTACTGCCTTGCCTAAACTTGTTCACAAACTTATGGGAAGGGTTGCTAGGGTATGTAAGAGGATATTCCTGTATAACTTGTGCTTTCCCTCCCTTTTGAGAAATTGCTAGAGTGTCATTTGTGTTTGGTTTTCACTGTGCCATTTTGCTCAGTTTTCACTCTTGCTCAAACTTGTCTACAATTTAACTAGGGAGTTGTACATACTTTTCTTGACTGATTTTAACTTGCTTTAATAACTGTGATTAATGTGTTGAACTAGAAGTTTGTAATAAATATATATATATATTCTTTTTAATACAAAGCTTTGGTCAGTGTTTCCTTGTACCCTAGTATTGTAGTCCTATTGTGTAAACCCTGAATACTGCTCATCTCCCTCTTGAGATAAGATTGACTGCTTAGCCACAGCTACCAACTAAATCTTTGTGGTACAGACTGATACCAAAGGGGATTTATTGCTCATACCTGTAGTCTTAATCTTCTGTAGTGCTCCGTAAGGGAACTGCACAGGATTCAACAATAAACAACAATAAATCTCCCACTGTTGCTGAGGGCTTGAGTTCTCAATAAAGGCTGACTTGTGGACTCCTCCAGCACCTGGTCAGCCAATGTTGTCTCACGCTGAACTTCAGTGGAGTCTGAAGAAGTAAGGAAAGCGTTTAAAGCCCATAGGGTTTTACAATCTTTCTTTTTTCTCCCTCTGGAAGACTTCCCTTGTTGTTGTGAGGTTGGGTACTCCGCTCTAGGTTGATTAATGGACAACTTCAGGTCGTGAACGGGCGCCTTTGTCTCCAACTGAACTCGGTCGGAGGCAGTATGGGAGACATTTAGAACTGGTAAGCATTCCAACAAGGCAAAGGTGCTGTTAGGTGACTGTGTATCTGAAGAAACGTCCACAAATGTCACAAGACCAATATTCGAGGGGAGCTTCTCACGATGCTCATCACGGTCTTCATTAGCAATCCTCACACGTCTGCCCATGCCCCTAAGTTCTTCCTTAAGATTAACAACACTGTCCTTTAGATCATTCACATTTACACCTATTGAGGTCAGTTTCTCAGTCTTTATTGTTGTCATACATACGTAGAATTGACTGAAAAACCAGATGTAGAGCAGAGATAGAGGTGGGACCCAGATAATTGATGTTTGTTTGGAAGAGTATTTGAATCACACCACCCCAGAGTGTTTTTTGGGGTTTGATAGTCAAAACTGAAGGTCGTTTTAGGATTGGTATAAAAGGGATATCTGAGTGAGTCCCCTGGCACAGGGATTGATCCAGTAAACTCAGATTCTCCAATTCTATGGACTTGTCTGTGGTAGTGTTACGCTCACCTGGTTCCGACAGGGGTGTCGATCTGACCCGGACAGCTGCGGTCTCCACCAACGTGATGTGTAGTGCAGAGAAGACAGTCTGGAGTGGCCCGCCTAATCTCGTCTGCTTGACCCGTAGAAGTATTCTCCTGCAAGTGGAGAAAGGGATTTAGCCCCGTGGATTTTAGTGATGGTCCCTCCCCACTGTTCTCGTTCTCCCACTAGTCACCTCCGATATTCCCAATTAGTATCCTCACCTTATGTTTTTAAATGATGACCTCTCCATCCTGCGTGGCATGCAGGGGCGCGTAGATACCAGTTTTTTCACTGGTTTGAGGTACTGGAAGAGTTCCGGAGGAATATTGACTCCAGGGTTTATGAAGTTCAAAGAGTTCAATATGTCTGATGTTCACTCTTGCATTCTCTTGTTGACCTGCAGCTAAAAATATTGTCTGGAGGCTGCTGATGGCGTTCAGGTAAGAGTCTGTATTACCCAACACTGTCCGGTAAAAGTTACGTGAGTTTAACTTGTTGTTTTCTCTCCCTTTATAGATGCGGTATAAGAAGATGTGGCGTATTGAAGGGTAATGCCTCTGGTGGTAAATCAGGTAAGCCTGGTGGTAAAAGTGATTGTATTTGTCGGCTCTCTAGGCTCACCTTGTTATTCCTTTTGTTTTCCCCCAGGCACTGGAGTTCGCCGAAGAAAATGATGGAGGCAGCGCTGAGTCGAAAGATGCTGTGGACTGGTGAGTAAGACGCAACGCTGCTGCTGGCGATGCGACGCGTGCTGAAGTAATGTCCTTTCAGGCTCGGAGTCGTGCTAGATCCAGAATCAGGTAAGGAATTAAAATAATGTCAGTGATCTAACCTTTTCTCCTTCTTTCCCCTTTTCTAGGAGCTCCGGATTCGAGGCGGGCGTGGCAGAAGACTGGATGCTGGCTTGCAGGCACGGTGAGCGTTACGCTGCAGAATGCAGAATAACGCGAAGCGTGTGTTGCTGGTCGGGCGTGGTTTAAATAGCCTCAAAAGTAGTCCCAGGTAAGAAGTCCCTAGAACAACACCCGAGTAAAAAATAGTCTCTGTAGTAAAATAGTCCCCTCCAGGCTTCACGTTGTCTTGGATTCATTTGCAGCATGGTCTGCCTGAGGTAAGTAATGACTATGAGCCTGGCGCCTTAGGCGCCAGGACTGATTTCTACTATGAGCCTGGCGCCTAAGACGCCAGGACTGAACCTAGATAGCCCCTAGCCAGGGCTGCTGAGGTTTTAATAAATGTCTGGATGCCTGCTCCCGGGGCTGATGGGCTTGGTCCAGATGCCCGGGGGTAGGCATCATGACAGGTAGCCCCGCCTTTCATGTCCCTCAGAGGTGTTGATTCCCCTGAGTTTCCAAGATCTCCCATGTGCCTGCAGAGCTGTAAAAAGTTGCATCCAGCATTCTATCTTCTAAAAGAAATGGCTAGTTTAGAGTACTTGTTTTACCCTCCCTGATCGCACCTTCCAGCAGAGAAGGCTACTACTTCATTCCGAGATTCCACATCAATTAGAAGTGGATTGATAGAAGTGCTAGGATTTGCGGCATTGGATGACATGTTTCCCATGTCTTCTTTGTAGTTGTACAATATCGTCCCACTCTCTGATGAACCAGCCCCCTCTGTCAATTCCCACGTAGATGCTTCATCAGACAGAGGGCTGTAGATGACAACAGCTGTACTAATGACACTCTTACCCACCGCATTACCACCTTCTCCAGCATTGGATCTTTCATGTATTCACATGCTTTGAATATTCCCCGTCGTCAGGCTGGGAACCTCAGTCTATTTAAAATACCGTTTTCCCTTGGAAAACTTTGACACTTTAGTGTCCTATCGACGTCCTTTTGGGGTGCTTAGGTACTACCCAATAGGACGTAGGGTATAAATAGACCCGCCCCCGAGGCTTCACCTCAGATTTCAGCCGTCTCTAAAGTGTGGGGGTCACCTCATGCTTTCTACACATTGGTGTGTTGTGGTCATTTTTTCCCAATGTCGAGAAAAGCGTTGTTTCGACCCTGCGTTACTTGCGGAATGAAAAAGGTATATGAAGGGGAGGGGCACATGGACTGCCTCTATTGCCTCTACCCTCATCACTCTGCCGATGCCTGCGACATCTGCAAGCGTTTCTCGCAAAAAACATTGAAGGACTGCAATCAGCGGTTGGTATCGTGGCTGAACGATGGGGCCTACCCTCCATCGGAGGTAGGATCGGTGCGCAGCCTAGCATCGGAGAGACCTGCTCCTGCAGTTCCTCGGCAGTCGATGTCGACTGAACCACCGGCAAAGAAATCACGGCCTCCAGAAAAGAGTGGCTGTCCCTCTTCGGGGAAACACCTGACGAAAGGGGCTCCTTCATCTTCTAAACATGGTCAGTCTGACCAGTCCCGAAGGCCTGAGAAATCTTCTCCGTCTTCTTCTTCGAAAAAGGACAAAAAGGACTCTTCAAAACGCTCCTCTTCAAGGGACCATCATAGGTCTTCCTCGTGTAGAGAATCTTCGAAGCACCTATCCAGAGAGTCAAAAAAGGCGGGATCGTCTGAAAAATCTGCACCACAGCTGCCAGCACAGTTGGCGGAAGTCACGTCATTGACGGCTTCACTGCCGGCTACAGTGTCTGTCTCCACAGTGGTGTTGTCGGCTCCAGTGACTGGGATCGACGAGGGCTCGAGGTTTTCTTCGTCGACGTGCTACCAGTGAGTGTAGCTTGGCAGCCTTCAGCGTGTGACGCCCTTCTGCCGGACACCTTATTACAGCAGGAGTCCGCCCTTTCAGTGTCGTCGATGGAGGAGGAACGAGAGCCTGTGGTGAACCCAACAAGCCTCGGCTTACAGTGTGTTGGCCCTTCGGCGATGGAGGGAGTACAGAATGTTCCACCTGCGTCTCCTCTGCTGAACCCGCAGTCGGTGCTGTCTCTCCAGGTCTTATCTACACTGCAGTCCCTATTAGGTCAGCTGGATTCAAGGTTACCTTCCATGGGTACGCCCCCGGTAACACCTATCATCGACGCGGCAGGGGCCCCTCCGCGTTCAGCGTCCATGGCTGAGTTGCCAGCTTCCCGGCCAATGAGCACAGAGCCTCCTCGTTCCCATCCGGAGGAAGGTGAATTCAAGGACTCTGATTCTGACCAGGGTCCCAAGGACTTCATTTCTGATATCTCGTTGTTGCAATCAAGAGACCCGACATGGGAGTCTGATGTGGAAAAAAGGCTCCTAGGAGTCCGGCGCAACCGTCGCCCCCGGATGACATCAGAGCATTGTTAGGAAAGATTTCATCAGTGTATGTAATTTTCCCTCCATGTGTCAACCCTCAAACTTTTTGCTGCTGTTTAGACACCATTGACTGACTTTGCCAGAGAAGCACAGCCTTCAGCTGCACTCCTCTGGGCTTTCGCTCACTTTTTATGGGGAAACTGACATGCCCTTAAGACAGTCAGTACTGGGAGACTTTGTTTCCCTTAGTCCTTTCCTCATGTTGCAACTTTTGTGCAACATGTATCAAGTGTGCAATGTATCCTACCATACAGCACACTTGGGTCTATAGTCATTTCCAAAGGCCCTAGATACTCTCGCTGGACTTTTTATGAACTGTGCAGATGTGTCATGGACAGGACTGGTGGCAGCTATCGTTACGCATTCTTTTTAACCCTTTCCTGCCATGTAAACCGCGTTAACCGTGTTTGGCATGAATAGGTGGCCTAGCTCCAAAATGGCCATGCCACAAGGTTCTTTGTCCTGTCCTTTGGCCATCTTGCCCCTTCACCTTCCCCAGGTCGAGTCGACCCGGGCCAGTCCCTATTTGGTCATGCATTTTCCCACAAATCCCAATGCTTTCGCAGGCTTCTGCATGCCTTGTTTGTGTGCCTCCAGGATGTGGGCTGGGATGTCTGGTCCCAATATACATCCTGGGTGCCAGAGAGTCTGGAGTGTCCTGAATGCCTGAGACCACCGTGGTGTGTGATTGGTCCACATATGGAGTGTGTGTTTGTGAGGGGATCTCCCATTAGGTCATCTCCGTTTTAGCGCGAAGGAAACTTTGGATAAGAGGAGACTGGAAACACCACTACCATATCAATCTCCTGAGTTCTCACTGAACAAAGGATAGGATCCAAGTATCCTGCAATTACGAAGCCGAGTCGAGGAACCGCTGGTGACCCGCTGGAAGGTTTGGCACCCTGAGCCCGCTGTCGTCCTGTGGGACCCCTCTGCATCTGATCATCCTAGAAGGTCTGCGAAGACGCTTCGACCCATTGGATTAATGGGACCAACTATTCTCGGCACCTTCACCAAAATCTGCAAGTAAGCCTTCTCAGAAGTGTCCCTGGGCCAACCAGTGGACTGACCAGCTTACGCAGGACCTTTGCTCTGTCTCCGCCGTTGTTTCGAGGAGGCCCTCAAAACTTGGTATACTGCTAGCTCTGTACCCACGGCACCCTCACACCGAATGTCATACACTTGGCATTCCCAGGTCTGAATTGAGACGAGTGCGCCCGGACCGGAATATCCGCAGTTACCGTGTTGCCCTGCTGTGGCAACATCATTTGCAAGTCCGCTGCATCTGTGACCCTCTTGCCCCTGAAGCCTGCTGCAGTGAAACTGGGGCGATCCATCCACCCAGAGCGGAGAAATCGCCACTGTCCCGTTTGGGAATCCTCGCTGGAACTCAGGAACTAAAAGGTGCTGAGTCGTCCTTTTTGCCGCCTTCGAACCTGCAACTGATTTGGACTAACCTGCCGAAGTTTGAGTCTCCTTGCATCAGGGACCAGTGAGTACTCTTTACCCCAGCCGGTGGCCCCTAGTGCCAGAGCCCAACTTTACACATGAGTGGCCCCTGGGGGAGCCTCTCCTGTCCACTGCTATTGCGAAATAGCGACTCCATCCCGCACTCTCGAACTGCATCTGCCTTCAAGTGGAGGTCCTTTTTGAATAGTGGGAACTTATTCTTTAATGCCTTATCCACCTTCCCGAGCTGCTAGAGACCCCTAAAGAGACCCTGTTTTGCCCATTGGAACAACCGTGTGCGCCTGCACTACATCTACTATTGAGCACAAGGCTCCCCTCTATTTAGGGGTTGGACTGCCTCTTGAGTTAGGTGAATAATTGATGTCGAACTGGGTCTAAAGATTAACTGCACTGCCTGTTTCCTTCCCCTCTAGGTTGTCGACATATTTCGTGCAGTCATCCCTTTTGACCCTCCTGGTCTTGTATATATATTGTATTGAGTGTGATGTATTGGTTTACTTAGTGATTACTACGATTCTTTGCTATGGTATAGGTTACAAAGGCCTTGTAATAAATGTGTCTATATTTTTAATATAACATCTGTCTGAAGTAATTTGTAAGTATCCTTGCTCTGTGTGCTCATTGAGGTCCTTCAGTCACCTTCACCCCTCCTGAGACTTAGTCTTGACCGCCTGCCATAGCTACCCTGATTGGTCTGGCTTGTCCAGCGGTTACTCTGTTCCAAGAAACTAGGTTAGCCTTCTGAACCTCTACCCCTCCTGGACAGAGTTCAGAAATCCTTCTTAACAGGCATTTCATGCCATGATGGCAAAAGCCTGTGTCGAGTTTGGTCTGACCCCAGAGGAAGAACGGAAAGAATTTTTCCTATTTGACCACATGGGAAAGAGAAGGAAGGCGGTTTTCTCCGTTCCGATCCTGGACCATGTCTGGCAAGAAGGCCTACGCACCATGCGCCACCCATTTTCAGAGCCTGCAGTTAAAGGCAGGTTAGAGAAAAAACGTAAGGCCCCGGACTCTACGCCAAAGTGTTTGGTTGCACAACCCACCCCTGAATCAGTGGTGCCAGCGGCGGCTAGCAGGAAAGCCAGAACACAGCACAAATGCATTACACCTCCTGACACCGACGCTAGAAGACAAAATGCCTTCGGAAAAAAGGTTTTATCAGTGGGGGTGATGACAGTTAAAGCCGCCAACTCGTTGGCGATTATGCCGTGCTGCGACCGCGAAATGTGGCATCGGCTAGCCCCTCTGTTAGAACATCTACCCGAGGAACACCAAAAGGCGGCCATGTTGCTGGTGCGTGAAGGTGAGGAGGTGTCAAATCACAGCATTAATATTGCTGTAGATTTAGCGGAATCTGGTTTTAAGCAGATAAATAATGGGGTGGTACCAAGGAGGCAGGCCAGGCTAAAGTGCACAGACTTTAGGCCGGAGGTTCATTACAAGGTACTGGACATGCCCTCTGAAGGGGAACAATTATTTTGGGAAAAAATACATGAAGCCCTCAAGGGCATGAAAGAGGACTCTGATACAGCGAGGTTATTGGGGGCTTTGCAAAGCGGGCGGTCGTTTCGTCCCTTTCGCCCCTTCCGTGGAGCTTCAGGAAACACCCGGTTTGCTGCCTCCAGAGACCGGAATTTCAATCAGTCTGGATACCCCTCACAAGGATATAGACGAGCAGTAAAGTCTACACGAAGAAACCGTGATTTTCAGGCATCTAGAAGGAGAGGAGGACAGCTCTCTTCCGCCACGGGTAAACAAACAAAATCACAGCAATTACGGTCTTCGAGGAAATGTTCTGGGGGGCAGAGTAGCCCTACATGTCGACAAATGGGACCAAATTACATCAGACCGTTGGGTATTGGACACAGTGCGGTTGGGCCACTCTCTGGAATTCAAGGAACCACCGGTTTCAATCCCTCCTGTGTATTCTGTGCAACCTCATCTTCACATCTTACAGCGGGAGGTTGTACTTATGCTACAGAAAGGGGCTATAGAATTGGTTCCAGTGACTGAGAGAGGTCAGGGGGTTTACTCCCGTTACTTTGTGGTCAAGAAACCCAACGGCAAGTGGCAACCCATTTTGGACCTTCGGGCGCTGAACAAGACACTGCAACGCCTGAAGTTCAAGATGCTCACACTTCAGGAAGTCATTCCGTCGGTACAGCCGGGGGAATTTCTGGCATCGTTGGATTTGTATTTCCACATACCTATGCATCGACGATACAGAAAATTCCTGCGATTTGTGGTGGGTCAAAATCATTACCAATTCCGACTGCTCCTGTTCGGTCTAAAATCGTCCCCCATGACATTTACAAAATGTTTAGCGCCGGTGGTAGCATTGCTCTGACGAGAAGGTCATCACATCTACCCTTACCTGGACGACTGGCTGATACGCGGCTCGTCTCCGGCGGCGACACAGGCAAGTTTCAACGTTACCATGCGGCTTTTACAAAGACTAGGCTTCGCTGTCAACTTCGAAAAGCCATATCTGTCTCCCTCCAGGAGCTGGGTATTTTTGGGTGCAGAATTCCATACTCAGTCAGGCCTAGTGAAGCCTTCCATCGAGAGAGTTCAAAAACTCAAGCTGAAAGCGGCAGAGTGGAGAGTCGGAACGAGAGTGTCGGTCAGAAAGTACATGTCGCTGTTGGGAGCCATGGCGTCATGTATTCCGTTGGTGAAGAACTGTCGTCTCGTCATGAGGCCAGTGCAAGAGTTTCTGCCGGACCGGTGGGCTCAAAGTCGCGGGTTATGGTCTGACAAGGTGGTGATAAACAGGGCTTACAGGAAGCTCTACGAAGGTGGCAGCTCTCGGACAATCTGACTCGAGGAGTGCCGTTGCTGGAGCCGGAATTTCAAGCTACAATTTTGACGGATGCCTCTCAGACAGGATGGGGAGCGCATCTGGGGACCTTCCAGGTTCAAGGTCTGTGGTCTCCAGTCAAATCGAGTATTCACATCAACGTGCTGGAACTGAGATCGGTTCATTGGGCTCTAAAGTCATTTTTGCTGCGTCATACGAGTGTTGACGGACAATACAACCACAATGTTTTACCTGAGGAAGCCCGGGGGCACCCATTCCAGGGTACTCTCTCTCTCTCTCTCTCTCTCTCTCTGTAGAGAAAGAGAGAGAGAGAGAGAGAGAGAGAGAGAGAGAGAGAGAGAGAGAGAGAGAGAGAGAGGCTCAGAAACTATGACATTGGGCCCTGGAACAAAACATCAATATTGTGGTGTTTTATCTGCCGGGGGTGATGAACGTGCAGGCGGACTCTCTCAGCAGAGAAATGAACCAACTCCACGAGTGGCATCTGAAGGAACAGCAGGTGTCGAGCATTTTCCGAAAATGGGGTCGTCCTTCATTGGATCTTTTCGCCACTCGAGAGAACAGAAAGTGCAAGGAGTTTGCCACCAGATGGCCTGAGCCAGTTTCCCTGGGGGATGCGTTCTCGTTCCCGTGAACGGGCAGGTTCGCGCACGCATTCCCTCCGTTTCCACTCATTTGGCGGGCCCTCCAGTGGATTCAGAAATACCCATGCTGTGTGATTCTGGTGGCCCCTTACTGGGCCAGGCAGTTTGGCACCACGACCCGGGCTCTCTCAGCCTGACGGCGTGGCTCCTGACTTCTCTGAGTTTGGCCTACTGAACATTCCTAGTGACTGTCGCTGCATTTTGGGGGCGGCTAGAGCTCTGTCCACGAATGTTTCCTATGCATGCAAATGGAAAAGGTTTTGTGTGTGGTGTAAGGATCAGCATGGGATGGACCCTTGAAGCATTTCATAGGAACAAATTCTGCCCTACTTGTTGCACTTGGCAAAAAAAGGTTTGGCGTTCTCCTCCATAAAAGTACACCTGGCTGCAATTTGGAGATTCACTCGGAAGAGGCATGCTACCCCTCTGTTCAGTGATCCTCTGGTTAAACATTTTCTAAGAGGATTGTTTTGGACTTTTCCTCCAGCCAAGAAATTCCCTCCTGGTTGGAGCCTAAATCTGGTACTGTCGGGTCTGATGAAAGCCCCGTTTGAACCTATGTCGTCGACGCCCCTGCAGTTCTTGTCGTGGAAAGTGGCATTTTTGGTGGCCATTACTTCGGCAAGAAGAATATCGGAGTTGCAAGCCCTAGTGATTGATCCTCCATACTTAAGTTTCTTCAAAGGCAAGGTGGTGTTAGCTACTAACCCGCACTTTATTCCAAAGGTGCCAACTACTTTTGTGTTTGTATTTGTATTTAATTGAATTTATATAGCCCTTTAATCCAAAGTGCTTTACATGATAACAAGCAAAATACAACAAGCATAAAATGGCAATTGAATCACAACTCGAAAACAGTATAAAGAACAAACATACTTTTCATAAACTCTCTTCTATTGTGCTGCCATCATTCTTCGCTTTTGCTTCCTCATCGGCGGAAAAGATGCTTCATACGCTGGATGTAAAAAGAGCATTGAAATTGTATCCGAGTCGTACTCAGGAGTTCAGACGTTCAAGACAACTGTTTGTGGTTTATGGACCCTCAGTCAAGGGAAGAGCAATCTCCAAACAAGGACTGTCTCGCTGGGTATCATCGGCTATTTCCTTCTGTCACTCTAAGGCGGGAAAGCCTTTGGAGAGGCGCCCGAAGGCGCACTCGACGTGATCCACCGCATCGTCAGCGGCATTATGTTCGGGGATTCCGCTGGTGGACATCTGCCTGGCGGCCTCCTGGTCAGTGCCGCATACATTTACTCGGCATTAATGCCTGGAACAGCAGCATGGTGCAGACGTACAGATGGGATGTGCAGTCCTGCAATGCCTGTTTCAGTAAGGTAAGCCCCACAGCCTTGGGGTATCTGTTTCAATGTTACCACTGCTAATGTCTTCTTTGCTGGTCTTATGTGTTGCGTTCCTAATGTATTGGTTTGCATTACACGCCACCATGCATGATGACTACTGCTATGTAATCTATTCAAAGCATGTGAATCCATGAAAGATCCAATGCTGGAGAAGGGAGTAGTTTCTTACCTGTAACTCCATTTCTCCAGCGTTGGTATTGTTACGGAGAGACCCACCAAAAATGCTGGTAAATCACCCAACAGAGTCAGTAAAAGTACATCCCTGGAGGGAATAAGACCAAGACCAAGTGGGAGTGATATTAAAGGCTTTATCTAAAATTAGGGCAAGCAGCATCTACTCTGCTCACGCCAAAAGCCTGGTATTCTATGTCGACTTTCATGTATCTGTTGACACCCTATCCAAGTAACATTTGCCCTTGCGGCCACGCACTCTCATTCATACAGAACTCTGATCTGTTTGTCCGGTGGAAGAGCCTGTATCTTAACACTTGTGAAAACAGGGTTCAAAGAGATGCTTTGCACAATATCTCTTCCTTCTATTTTCTATTGCTATGGCTCGTGCTGCTCTTGTCAAATTTCTGAGATACTCATGGAACTCTTTCCCTAAAACAGTGGCGCTTTGGTCTGCGTCTGATTGCCTGCACAAGGATGAGTGGGCTGTATGCATCCTCCTACCTGTCACTATTTCATGCGGTGACAGGTAGTGGCCCTTGCTGGGTTGGTTTCTCATTTCAAAAAACGTCAGGGGTAAGCAATACACCCAGTTCTTTTTGAGTGTGTGGCACAGTTTTGACAATCTACTCTTGAGCAGTCTGTTCATTTTTTCCACAATGCCGTTCGATTGCAGACGATAAATCGTACAGAGCTTGTGGTTTATGCCCAGCATTGTAGTAATATGCTTAAACATGTCATTCACAAAGTGCGTTCCGTTGTCGGAACGTATGACATCACAGATGCCCCAGCGGGGAAACACCTCTCTCACAAAAAATTTGGCGGCACACTGCGCATCTGGGTGAGCGCAGGGGCCTGCTTCCACCCACGAGAGAAGGGGCACACAACAACAATCAAATACCTAGCCCCATTACACCGTTCTCCCATGTCTGCATAGTCTATATGCAGTTCTCTAAAGGGTCCTTCAGGTTTTGGTAACGTTCCTCTGAGGGTTCGCAGTGTCATGCCAGAGTTGTATGTTTGGCAGGTGATGCATTCTATTATTAGCTTTGTGACATGTTCCTGTATTCCGGGTGCAAACCAATTTTCCTGTATATCTGCTAAAATGTGTTGCTTTGCATTGTGAGCCAGGTAGTGTAACTGTTTAGAGGCTACCTCTTGTAGTTTTGTTGGCATCACTACCTTACCAGTGTTATTTTGTCTCCATAGTAAATCAGTGGAAGAGTGGCTGCACCCCCTTTTTCCCACATCTCCTTCTCTTTGCTAGGTGCATCATGTTGGAGCTCGATTATATGATAAACTGGTAATGAATTAAAGCCGTCTGGTTGCGTTCCCTCTACTGCCTTCTGGAGTATGTCGTCACCTGCTGGGGCTTTTAGTAAATAGGATGCTTCTTTCACAGCAGCGTCCGCTGCTGCATTTCCCAATGAGATGACGCCATCAACTCGGGTATGGGCCTCGCTACGAGCGTACGTTCTTTCAGTGTATCACTCAATTCTCCTAACAGTGCTGCTTTCTGAACTGGGGACCTGTCTGCCCTGCAAAATCCCGTCCTCCCCCACCTCGCTAGTCCTCCATGTACTGTTGTTGCCATATATGCAGAATCTGTATAGATGGTGACTATGCACCCCTTTGCGGTGTGAAGTGCTTCTATCAGTGCCACTAATTCTGCTGCTTGGGCCGAGAAATTTGGTGGCAACCTCTTTTGCACAATTATTTCTAATTCCCCATCCTCCACCCGAACTACTGCTTCTCCTACGTGCTTTTCTCCTGTCTCACAATCTATGGAGGCAGACGCATCTACGAAGTAGATTTCCCCCTCTGATAGTGCATTTTCATGTGCTTTGGGTGTGTCGTCATCATCTCCCGTGTATGTGGTGCAGTCATGCTGTTGCATGTCTTCTACTGTGCATGCCTCTGTGATGAATGTGGTCGGGTTTACACTTTTACACCGCACCATGTGAATGTTGGCGTTAGAAATAATCAACTCATATGCTGTGGCCCTTTGAGTGGTTAATGTGGTTTTTGATCTTTCAAGGATTGCAAACAGGGAGTGTTCCACGTATAATGTGACAGAGCATCCCATCACAACCGTGGAGCTTTTTTTCTATTGGGAACGCTGCAGCTGTGAGAGCTTGTTCGCATGCAAAATGTCCCTGCATTACTGCATCAAGTGTTCCATCCACTGTAAAATGCCAAGGGCCTGTGGCCCAGGGATGTCTTCTGTGTCAATACGGCTGTCACGAGTGTGCCATTGCAATGTGAGAATAGATAGAATTCCTGCTCATAGTTGGGGGTCGCAAGGACTGGGGCAGTGGATATCAGTTCTTTGAGTGTGTTATAAGCTGTGTGCATTTCTTGTGTCCATTGCAACTTGGTGTTTTCCCGCTGGGCTTCCTTGAGTGCCTGTAGCAGGGTTTTGGTGTATGATGCATAGTCCAATATCCAGACTCGGCAGTAGTTACACATGCCGAGGAACTTTTGCATCTCTTTAACTCTATTGGGCTCTTTCACTGCTCTTATTGCTGCTGCTCTGTCAGGTATGATTCTTTTACCATCCTTGGAGATCAACTGCCCTAGGTACAATACTTCTGTCAAGCAGTATTGCAACTTTTGTCTGTCTACCTTGTACCCCTTCTGTGCAAGATGTGTTAACAAGGTAATAGAGTCCTCTCTGCACTATTTTTCACTTCTCACGCAGACTAACAAATCGTCTACGTACTGAATTATGGGACTCGTGGTGTGTATGTTCCCAAGGTCTTCATGCAATATTCTATTGAAAATGCTAGTGCTTCCTCAATACCCTTTGGGCATTCTGCAGTGCTCATATCTCCCACCCAGCTTAATGCTGTTAGGTACCATGAACCTTGATCAAGTGGGATTGAGAAGAAAGTGTTTTTTAGGTCCACTACCGTGAAATGAGTGGCTTCTGTTGGGATACTACATAGGATTGAGGCAGGATTTGGGACAAGAGGGAACTCCTTCTGTACTACGTCATTGAGGGGGTGTAGGTCTTGGATCATCCTCCACGCCCCTCCCTTTGCTTTCTTTATTGGGTAAATGCAAGTGTTGCAGGGTGAGTTAGATGGGATTATTATGCCCTGTATCATTAATGCATAGATTGTGTTTTTTTTTCCTTCCTCAGCTTCTGTGGATATGGGGTATTGCTTCACCTGGGGTAGAATGGCCCCTGGTTTGAGCTTGATCTTTACTGGTGTCACTTTGTGTAGTAACCCTACATCGTGTGGGCCTGTGGTCCACAGCTGCTGTGGCATGTGAGACATGTCATCTTCAAAGTACACTGGTGGAGCTTTGATCACTGCCACGAGGGGTAGCGGTACCTCTCTCCTTTGGATCATGACATCACAGGGGATTGCAATTTCCATCACTGTTTCCCCATCATTTTCTGTGTCACAAAAAAGTTCCTCATCTGTCAGGTCTTGCAGCGCCTTATTGGCGTCGATGCACAGCACTGTTCTCTACTGGCATCCCTGCATGTCCATTGCTATTACTGTTATTATTTGGGCTGACACCTGTACAGCGTGTGTATCCAGGGACACTATGGACCCTGGTATCCAGGGACACTATGGACCCTGGTACTATTTCTGGGTCTGCTATTGGGCGGAAAATGAATTCTGAGGGCAACCTCCATTTTTAATTTTTCAATTCTGGCACTACTCGCGCTAGTATTCTCAAACCTTGTATAAACATGTTGGGATTTACAGGTGTGCCGTGTTTGTGGAAAATCTGCCTGGGTGTGTATCACTAACATGGCACGGATCGCGCATATGCCTGGTGTGGAGCACACTATTCCTCTGTCAGTAAAAGAGATTGTCATGTTGAGCTTGCTAAGAAGATCCCTTCCCAGCAAGTTGATGGGTGACTCCTCGTAGTACAGCAGGGGGGCACGTAC
Organism: Ambystoma mexicanum; assembly: GCF_040938575.1. Lineage (NCBI taxonomy): Eukaryota > Metazoa > Chordata > Amphibia > Caudata > Ambystomatidae > Ambystoma > Ambystoma mexicanum. The sequence continues at coordinate 1,286,539,280 of NC_090934.1, forward strand.
AGTTTTTCCTCCCACCGTTATGTCAAGCTCTTTAGTGTATGGAACCTCGACCACCGGCCCAGAGAACCCCTGCGTTTCCCAAGTCCGATTAGAAAGTGGGAACCTGCCTTCTTTGAGGCATGAATTTTCCGCTCCCGAATCCACCATAAAAATTAGTTGTTTATTTCCTATCGCCGCCCCCACCACTGGTTCCTCTGCTGCATTGAGGGTCTTCGACAGTATTGGACACACAAGTGTTCTCTGTGGGCTGTCCTATGTTGAATGCCATGGAAGTTCGTCAACATCAAAAACATTCCCTGTTACCATTGTTGTCCCTCTGCATGGTGCCGTTGGTGCCCCATTTGCCATGGTAGCGTAAGGGTTATTGTGCATGGAGGCGGTATTGTCGTGACACTGGGGGTGTGAAGATGTGTCTCGCAGGAGCATTAGGCGCTCATTCATGTATCTTGGGTCGGCCTGGCTGTCTCGTCTATTTCCGCCCAGTGGTAGCCCGTAGGGGCTTCCAGGGTGGGGGTGTCCGATCTGGTGTTCATTTGGATAGGCATTATTGGGTCTACTTTGACATTCTCTTATAAAATGACCCCACCTCGCACAATTCCAGCACTGCCCTTGCATTTCCCCTCTGGGCCCTCCATACCCCGCACCCCCTCCTCTTGATCGCCTGAATCTATTGCCCCACCCCCCTCTCGTTGGCCACTGTGGTCCCTCATATTGATTTTCCTCTGACCATTGATCCTGGCCGTTACCTGTCCAATTTGCCACCATCTGCATTGGAATTCTCATCTGTCCGTCTTCCTCCTCCCGCTCCCTTCCTGCCGCGCTGGTAGCTGCCACTGCACTGACCTTCAATAATTTACTTTGCACTAATTTAGCTTCGTCTGCCAACCGCCGCTGAGCTATCTCCATTTCTTTCTCTTGGATCCTCTTGCAGTGGTGCACTATGATGCTTTGAATTTCAGGCCACCCCTTGGCTTCTATCCCAGCTATTTTATCAATGGCCTTCTGCACTTCCTTTGGGAACCCCCTTTTTATAATGAAATAAAACAGGGACGTTGATTGGTCCCAGGCCGTACCCGTTTCCGCTCTCCACATGTTTGGCACCCGGAGAATGAAAGACATTGCATCTTCCTCATCATTCATTGCATTACTGACTGTAAATCTGGAGTGTCTGGGAATCTTTCCCTCAGTGCATCCCACACGCGCGCTCGCACTGTGTTGAATGAGGCCCGATCATGGCGGTCACAATCTAACGTTATTCCTGGGAACCCTGCCTTCCCCCAGACCCTGTTGGCTTGGTCTCCCACTGGAGATACTAGCAGGCTTTCAACATCCCCTACCACTAAGGGCACTCCTGCCGTGTGTTTTTCAAATGCATAAATCCACTTGCTGGCGCCTCCTGACAGTGGGGGTAGCTGTTTGAGTAAGTTGGCCTTGTCCATTTGAGCCCATGGTATGTAATTTGGCCTTCACGCCCCCCTGTGTATCAGTGGCAGCTGTAAGTTCTTCCTCCCCTTTTTAGTACTCACCTTCTTCCCTTTCTTCCCGATCACGGCCATGCGCCCTGTTCTGTTTCTTAGCCTCCCCCTCCATTCTTCCATGGGAGACAACCCCTCTTCAAACGAGGCCCCGCCAGTGGCTATTCCCAGCCTTCTCCCCTCTTCCTCCTGCTCTTATAAGTCGTTCCAATATTCTTCCTCTCTGTCTGACACTACCCCTCCTTCCTCTCTCTCCCGTTCACTGTCAGCTGTGTTTATTTCTATGATTCTCATGGGGGTGTCATTTATTCTGAATAGGATCTCTCCCTTCTTCCATCCATCTTCCCCTGTCCCTATCCTCAGCTGGGGTGTCTCATCACGTTCTACCCGGGGGATGAGTGACCCCCCTTGTTCTCCCATAGCCCTTAGGCAGGACAGCTTGGTTCGAGCCACTGTTAGTCGCAAATCCAAATCTTGTGTAAGCTTCTCGATATCGACTGTAGGGGTACTCACCTGTCCTGTTAACCCTTTGCTCTCATAAGGGGGTGGTGCTATGGTGGTTGGCTTGAGTGTGGGAGGTGCTGTGGTTTGTGCTATGTACACAGGGTCGCTGTATCCTTCTGTAGGTACTGGTTTTGTCAATAAGGGATACACACGTGTGATCTCTATCGTTTTCTCATTCTGTGTGGTTAGCCCTTCACTGCCAGTTGTCAGGGGAGACGCATTATGATCACTGCTTTTCTCTGGGGACACTTCCTCAAATAGACGCCACAGTTACAATATCTCCCTTCTGTTTTGAAACTGTTTCCCCTTATATTTGATGGACAGACAGGTGGCAACCATATCTAATACTGCTTTATCAAAGGACCCACCCTCCGGCCAGACTTGGGGCAATCCTTCTCCCTTCAACTCCACGACCCACTGGTCATGGTACTTATACATTTTTTCTGCATACCCTGGCAGCGTCTTACAAATGTGGGCAAGGGGCGTCTCTGCACCCATTGTGTCTTACAACCAGTATAACTCAACTGACAACTTTTACCTCCACTTAGACACTTCTCACATATCCAACTCAATGTATTAAGCAATCATTTTCAAAAGAAACAAGCTGTTCACTTACTCTCCAATACCTTAAAAGTGCACCAACATATATACAATTCTTTCCATGCAATGTCAAAACTATTCATTGGAGTTACACACAAAAAGACAATGTTTCTCCACAATGGCACGAACACTTAACAAATTTCACATACAACGAAAAACATAGACACATACATTGTACCTCACATTCCTAATACCCCCTCTACCTTTGCTGAATTACCTTCCCCTAAAACAGTTCCCTCCCTCCTCCTTGCTCTAGTCCACTCGAGGGGGAGAAAGAAAAGAGACAGGTAAGATAAAGTTGGGGAAAAAAGTGTTTCTAAATACCATTCCGGGTCTCCCCGTGGGACCCCTACATTATTTTCCTTTACCTCAATTCCCCATACTCATATATCCTGTACTAGTCGAGATAGCACTGCGCGGCGCCGCCTTCCACCCCCCACCGGAGATAGGATCCCTGTCAACCTCTTTTCACCTTGTACTTAGTCACTGTCCTAATGGCCATATGCGATAGACTGAGAATAGGATGGAATATAGAAAGGACCCAGGCCCTAAGGACCCTTTCCCCCTGTGGTACAGATCCACACACCTTTTCCGCAAAAATTACACCGTTATTCCCAAGACCTCCTAATTTGAGTCCCACCCGTACTTTCGATATCACCCGCACTTGATACTCACGTGTCCGTCTTGATCCGAGACCTTCTGGACCCGATCAGTCAGTGCTCTGCTCCTCGCTCAAAGATGATGCCCGGGGAGTGGTACTGTGGGTTTTGTAAAGGGGGATCCCGTACCCTATTGCCCTACTGCGTGTGCACGTCTAAGTGTACCGTTTGCAATTGGCGGGTAGCTCTTGAGAGAGTGCGGGGCCCTGGACCCAAAGCAGCCATGACTGGGCCTGCCTAGAAGTGTAGGAATAGGGGTCGGAGGGGTCCCAAATGCCCCCTCCTTCCACTCAGTATCTTTCATAGATTCACATGCGCCCGCCGGCCTCCCCTGCATGTTGGTGCCTCTACTTTGGAGGTTAAAATCTGAAGAGAAGCCGCGGGGGCGGGTCTATTTATACCCTACGTCCTATTGGGTGGTACCTAAGCGCCCCAAAAGGACGTCGATAGGACACTAAAGTGTCAAAGTTTTCCAAGGGAAAACGCTATTTTAAAAAGACTGAGGTTCCCAGCCTGACAAGGGGGAATATTCAAAGCATGTGAATCCATGAAAGATACCAACGCTGGAGAAATGCAGTTACAGGTAAGAAACTACTCCCTTCCTTGCCATGTTGGTTTTAAGTCAGTAGACTGGCAATTCAGCAGATGCGACTGGAACAGCGATAGAGACAAAGGAACCGCTATCAATGTTCCGGCTGCTTCTCAGCTTAGTCATGTCTATCGCAGTAGTGGAAGGAGTAACCATCTCTGACCAACCAACACCATGAACAATAAAGCCAAGAGACAGCACAACACAGTTCAGTTCAGACAGTTGTTCAGAAAGATGTTGATATAGGGCATAAGATTACTGTAGTTAGGTTGAAAAAGAAGGTATTCTTTTACTAATTTCCTTTTCCCAAGTCAGTTAGATTTTTGTTCCAATACCACAATGCTTCTTTCTTCATTTAATTAATATATAAGACTATTTCCTCACCATTAAAATGTCTGCTTATAACCCACAGGGTCCCTATAGCATTGACAAAATGATCACTTAATATTCAACATTTTTGAAGATTATTATGGAACCCCCCACCCAATCTTTTTTAATGCATATCACAACTCAACCGTTTTGCACCCATAATTCATATACACGTACACACACATACTCTACAGATCTCTTTAGTTGTCTGTATTGAGGTCAGGAACATTTGACAACATGTGGGGGCAACCAGGCTAACACTTCAATTTAGATTGATGGCAAACAGGTGATTCATTGGCTTGCAAGTCAAGAAACTCTGCATCCTGCCCATAAAGAAATCCATCTAACTAACCTTCCAGATCTGTCAACTTTATTGCTGTATGGTCACCTGACCTCAGAAGGTTCTAGAAAAGCTATGTCTAGGCCATTTGGCATGTTCAGCCCAACTCCCGCCAAACAATAGACCCATTTATAGGTAACATAAGTCCTATTAAAATATTCATGATTAGTCATAATGCATACTATGGCATTTCTGGTGGAACGTAACCTGACAGAGGGTGAGACTCCTACTTCGTGGAGTTCTTCTGGTCCTACTAATTTGTCGAGAGGCATAGGTCCTCCACCATGTCACAATTGCTGCTTTAGCACAACTATCAATTTTTAATTTCAAATTAAACTGGTCATTTCTGCTGGGCTCAAACGTGCAGCCTTGCGCCAGTATCCCCAGAGGTAAGAGAGCTGATAGTCAGCCCCTAGTCGCTGGATATGCGTACTTTAACGAGGATTGGCTTTAGGCAATGGGAAATGTGGAAACCCAAAATCGTCAGCTAAAACAGGAAAAACTAAGGCAGACAGGGATCATTGGAGCGCTGGGCGTTTTACTGCCACAATCCATATGAGACGATCCCCAATCCCTCCTGCAACAGAAAACTCCATTCCCTCATCATTTCCTCTATCCTAGTTAATTTATTTGTGTATTTAATTTATTTTGTGTATTTGTGTATTTAATGATACAAGCACCAAGCAAAGTACCGGAGAAGTACCGCTTGCGCCGGATTGCTGCTCGTTTCCTGCTCTATTCTGTGGATTTTGCTTTGTTGAAATAACGTGTGGACTAACGTTATTTGGAAATTTTTGACCATTTGCCTATACAAACTTTTCTTCAAGTGTGGATCTGTGCCCTTAAAACCTGTATCTTTTATTTTTCCTTATAGATACTACAGAGGGACTTTGGAGCATTTGTTTTCATCTAAGCTAGGCTCGTCTTTGGTACGTGCTTTCAAAAACAGGCATGCGTGCGCACCAGTGCGCATGCTCCAAGCGAAGTACCGGAGAAGTACTGCTTCGCCATCTCGTTGTGGCGTCACTGCAACGCGGCTTCTTCTTCCGGTACCTCAGTGTGTGTCCTGAGATTAGTTACAGCCACTGTTAGGCTATAGGCACATTGCTATGGCCTTTTCTCTAAGAACTGGTATGCCGCCCGCTTTTGAAACCAGTGTACGGGATCTTGGAACAGGTGTCCCCATTCTAAAAACACGCAAACGTGCGGCCCCGCATCTATACTCCATGCCTACTGGGCGGCCGCTTTCTAAAATCATAAAAGTCCTCAAGAAACCAGAAAAGATGCAAGGAAATACAGACATACAAACTTTTTGCAAGGACAGGCAATGTTTAAATGAGACTAACTCTGTGCATGTTATGATGCCTGGCCCAACATCAATTTCTGCCTCCACCTCTGCTGTTTTTGATGCATGCCTCCCAAGAAAGGACTTGAATGTTGGAGTAAATATGCAGCAGGATGTTGTGGAAGAAGTTGCTGTAGGTATTGGAAAAGACTTTCATGGTACAGATGTTTCCAAGGAAGTTAGCGTTTTTATTTCTGAACATGAAGATGGTCTGCCAACAGTAGATAAAGCAAAGAAGTCTGATTCTGTGACAAATATTTCTGTATCTGATAGCATGATCTTGGGGGCTGCTCCCATGGCACAGAACAAGGTGATTACCTGTCCCCCGGTGGTGGTACCTCCAGGTGATTTAGCGGTTATCAATTTGGACTTAAATAGCTCCTGTTTTTCGGCTCATACATTAGTGGAAAATGTATCTGGCTCGTCAGTTTTAGATATTACACTTCATGCTATGAATGTGGCACTACAATCGTTAGCTAATTTGTTTGGCACTATGGATGGCAAACTAACAGCCTTGACAAAGCAAGTGGAAAAAATGTTACTGTGGCAAGAGGACATAACCAAGGCTATGGCACAAAATAATAATTCTGATAAAAATTTTGATTGCTGCATATTGCAAAAGCCTGTAAAAAAACAAACAAAGTATATTACGATTGCAACACAAACACCTATGATGCAAGATTGTCCTGTACAGGACAACCCAGATTAAGAGGACTGTAGCGGACAGGACAGTTTAGGTATGCCAACCTGCATACTTGCCTCCCTCCCGTACTTTGAAAAAGTCATAAGGGAGGAGACAAACAAGGCTCCAGATGTTTCGGAAGAACAACCACTGACAGTGGGTATGACGAAAGGAGCCTATACTATCTTTGCCCCTGGACACTCGAAACAGAATGCCTCTGATGGCAAAGACAAAATGACGAAAGGCGCACAGGGCAAGTTAACTAAAAATCAAAAATCTGTGAAGCACTCTAATTCTTCTTCGGCCTCTAAACAATTGTTCAAATCTATTAAGTTACCTGCAAAAAATCTATTATTGGCTTCGAGTGTATTTACATCTAAATCATATGCCCCATTGGATGATCTGATTCGAATGGCAGATGAAAACGATAAGAATAAGCATAGTTCGAAATCGCTCTCTGGGCCAACAATTGCCTCTCCAAAACACGTGAGAAGCTTATAATCTGATCAGACTCTGGCAAACCATCGCCAGGAGATACACAAAGCTGTTGATGCGTACATGGCTGGCCTTCCCCCTACAGCTTCTTTGTGACCATGTCAAACTAATTTCTGTCCTTCCTCGGTCCAACTACCAACTTCAACAAGTTTAGTTCAATCCGAGGTAGAGGAATTTAAAAATGTCCCGAAATCAAACTGCTCTGTCCCTCTTAAAACTTTTGAAGATGCAAGTAAAAATTAGGTTTTTACTCTAGAGGCACAGTGGCTTCCAAACAAAAGTGCACTTTGATATCTCCCTCCCTCTCCCCTCTATGGAGGAGCATAATGACATAAATATCTCAAGGCAAGTAAGTTCCATGGTTCTAACTGCGCTTATGCCTCAACTTCTCAAACTTATTGACAATGCATTAGTCAAGGGTCAGTCTTCTATGCAACCTGTCCCGCCTAAACAGATAAATCATGACTAATAAATATGAGATCCGCCAGCCCATCCGAAGAGAAACCCGATCAGCATTGTATTCCTTGATTCTGACCTGTAGATCACTGCCAAAAACACAGTATGATCTAAGACGACAGGTGGTATTGGCTATATTCTCTGATGTTGCTATGTTAGAGGATATAGCTTCATCTGAAATTAAACTGGTGGAATTTATTAATAAACCTAATTTAAATTCTGTAAAGCTTTGGGTTCACTCCCGGGTTATTCAGAACACTATCTGGGCTGCGAAGATTTAATTGTTTAGACTGGGATTTGAGGTTTTAACAGAGAGTGCTATACAATCACGAAATGTTCCGGTGTGGAAAAACAAATGCTCTTACACTTCTAATGTAGGCACCATGAATAGCAGCCCTCAAGCCGTTAGCTCTGACTCATGTACTAAATGTGTTAATCATGGTAGATAACTAGAACCTACTTTGGAAACTCAAGAACTCTCCCTTGTAAGTTGGAATACGACGGCGTTCCGCCATTTGTTAAATAATTATATGAATCTGATAGGCAAACATTCTGTGGTATTATTGCAAGAGAAATGGATGCTAGTCCCCCCAATATGGGATGACTATGAAGTGCATCTAAATACGGCGATAAAAGCCACCCGAGGTAGACATTCATATGGTCTCTTAACTGCTGTCAAAGTAGGATCAGGTTTAAAACTGGAATCTTGGGCAACTCCAAATGCTTATATCCAACTGGTGAGGTTATCTACTCGATCCTGTTCCATTGCAGTGTTTAATCTCTACTGGAATCCAGTGGGGATTTGAATACTAAGTTCATTAACGAGTTGGATAACTTAATGAACTTAGTAGTTTTGGATGCCTCTTTTAACTGTGTCATATTGGCAGGTGATTTAAAACTGCAATGTATAAATGATGAGGATATGTCTGATAGAGAGAGGCTTTCTATGTCGATAAGTTTTGTTGACTCAAGAAATCTTTATGTACTAAATGGGGCCTTTTCGTCTGATTTCCCTCCCCAACCTACGTGGCGGAGAGGCAGATCGGTAGCCTTCTTAGATTACATTTATGTTAATGATGCCTTCATTTCAAGTGTTGTTGATTTCTGCGTTGTAGAAACTGATGAAAGTGATCATGACATATTGTAGCGAGATGGGAATATAGAACTCTGGGAAAAGCTAAAATGATGTGATGATCCAGGGAAATTTCATTGTGAATAACCAACAAAACAAGCTATGATGGTCGGAATCCTCAGTTAGAGCCTTTGGATCACTTCTCTTCTATGAACTAGACAAAGATCGCTCGGTAGGAAGCTCATCTAACATAGTTTATAGTGACATGATGCAAATGTTTCAATCTCATACTCATACAAAACCTGCCTTTAAACCAAAGATTCATGTCTATAATCATGCAGTCAAGATAAGGAAGTCCCAGTATAGACTACAGAAACGACAAATCCTTAATTACCCTGCGGAACTGAGGGCTGGTATGCTAATTCATTTACGTAGTAACTATAAAAATTGGCTACGAAGCCATAAAGCTGCTTTGTATCAAGCTGATGGTGCCCAAATGTTACAAGCCCTTGAAACTAAAAATACAGCCAAAATATGGGCTATTCTGAACCATGCCACGCATGGCTTTCAGACAATTGTTCAGGCGAATGGAATATCTGAATCTGATTGGATTCTTCATTTTCGTCAATTGTATTTGCTTGAATTGGGTAGTCCCAGTTTGGAGTCGGTGGCGGCATTCATTTGAACTTCCGGCTAGATGACATTTGCTACCACATTTCTAAAATAAGTAGATCTCGAGCTCCAGGCCCTGATTGGCTGTCTAATCTCATGATTAAACAACATCCGGAGCTCTGGGTCTCCATCCTATTCGATATTTTTACAGCTATTAATCGAACAAAAAAGATTGTATAATTGTCCCGATATATAAAAAAGGCGATCAAACTTTGCCAGGGAGCTACAGGCCTACAGCTCTACTAGATGCTCCGGGCAAAATATTCAGTAGACTAATATTGAAATAACTAAATGCATGGACTATAAAGAGTTGGATGAGAGATCCTTTCCAAGCTGGTTTCGTCACTGCCCTAGGCACCTCTCCCAACATCATCACACTTCAAATGCTTAAGGCTAAGTATGCTCAACGAAAGCTGCAGTTTTATCTAGCATTTATAGATTTCAAGGTAGCTTTTGACTGTATTGACCGGCTTCTACTGTATCCTAAATTGCATCGCTATAAATGTCTGTCTTATTTATTGGCCTTGATTATGCACCTGCATACTGATACTACATTGCAAATCAGACTTTCTAATCAGGGGTGTTTGTCTTCAACTCTCTCCACCCTAAGAGGCCTCAAACAGGGCTGGATTCTGGCGTCAACATTGTTTAATTTTATTATTTTGGACATGGGAGAATCCCTGATAGAAACTGTAGGAGATGCCCCAAAACTTGGCTCTCAGAATATCACCTGGCTTTTCTATGCGGACGATTCAGTTTTGTTGTCCCAAACACAGACTGGCCTACAAAACCTATTAACCAAATTGGAAAGCTATGCTAACGCAAACCATTTGATGATTAAAACAGAAAAAACACAAATTGTCATCTGCAATAAACAACAACGCAGAACTAAACAATCAAGACATAAATGGACCTTGCAGAAAACCATATTGCAGGTAGTCCCACACTATACGTATCTTGGGCTGTCTTTTTCTTCTAATGATGCAGAGGATACGTACGTGTTGGACTTAAACAACAAATTGAGCACATTAACTTCTCAGGCAAAAATATTAGCGTACAAATATGGCAAATTCTCATATAAGCACATTATTACCTTCTATCAGCAGAAAGTAGTACCAATTCTCCTATATGGTGCAGAAACTTGCTCTCCAAAAGATCATGCTGATTGGACCTCCCTAGAGTCTCGATTTTGGAAAAAGGTTCTGCATTTACCAAATTGTGTTCCCATGCCGATAATACGATTTGAAATGGGCCTTCTGTCTTTGCAATCGCAAGTTTTGTGGTATATGTGTTCACTGGTGAGAAAATGTTTGGTGGGCCTCTCAGCAGATAATATACTAAGCATAGTGGCTCGCCATTTACTAAGTTCTAATGATGTATTTCCATGTCAATGGCGTCTGTATATGTTTAAAGCCTTATCAGAGGCTTCAGTCACTCTTGAAATGATTCTGCATAACCCTGAGCGAGCCAAAGTTAAAATCTTCCAAAATGACTGGTGCAATAATCAAGCTAAGTGTTGTACATATAAAGATTTTAATGCAATACTGTTTGGTTCTAAACGGTATCGTGAACTAGCAGGTTATTTGTTAGCGTGTCCATCTTCTCATATTCGCTCTCAATATATGCAGTTCAGGTTTAATCTCTGGCCTACCAATGAGATGTTAGCCAGACGTAAACAAATTGTCATAGCACAAAGCTACCGTCGGTTTTGTAAGAACCGTAAAAAGAAAGAAACTTTTGATTGTAGAATGTCCATCGCTGGTTGCTAAACGTAATATACATTTTAAAGGACTATTTGCCATTTACCATCCAGTTGATAGTCAACAAATGGCAAATGATTTTTTCAAACACTAAGCAGGCTGTACGAGTGGCGATAGTCCATTTTCTAGAATCAGTTTTCGCAGTAGCTGGAAATGTGGACGCTGATTAAAATATCTTTTTTTGATCCTGAGAGATCAATAGGAGTTTGGCATAATGTATGACAAAAAGATAGTGTGTGTTATCTGTTTGATAGTGAGTGTTTATCGCCGAATCCCCTCGCTTTCTATTAGTGTATAAATGAAAGAGAGTTGAGTGAGATGTCTCTCTAACTCACCACACAAGAACTTGAAACAGGTTTTGATCATGTCCTAACATTTTATATGATGGTATTTTCTGACTTGATGTGAACTATATGTTAAATGACCTGGTTTTATATTGATTTACTGTTTGTGAAGGATATGTGATGAAATATGTAAATGAAAAGAAGCCTGTTTCAACTATACCATTCACCAGTAACACGATTCAGTGTTTCTGCCCATTGAGGTAAATTATCCAACTCTTGTTTCCATTGCAAACAGTAAATGGCACACTCTTTTGCTTGAAAAATGTAATAAATCCCTCTGTGAAAAGATGTTGCTCACTGCACCTTCACAGCCAGGGGCGTTGTCGTCCCGTGATAGAGGTGAAGCACCAGGGAGCAGGAATAAAGTCTCGACAGTAAGCCTGATCCACCACGTCCTCTCCGGATACAGGCCTCCTCAACTCGAGGGAACTCTTTTTTACGATACACCTGCTGTTCAAAGAAGACAGACAGAGGAGTTGATCCCACAAAAGAGCGGGGAACACACGCACCGCTTGTACCAATGTTGTAAAGAAAGAACAAGCATTAATAGAGTCACAAGTCTAATATCACATATCCCTATCCTTCAGCCTTAGTTATGGAATACCTGTTGGTTATCTTGTTAGCGGCAGAGGGTCTGAACCTGAAATAAGGAGAACCAATTAACACTATGGGTCAGGTGGAAGTGCCTCAACCCCCACCCCCTTTTTCTAATGCTCCTTTCTCAAAGAAACAACAACAGGAAAAAATAATAAACAGGTAGGTTAGTATGGGACAATCTACCCCGGGCGGCATGAGGGACACACTGGAACAGGGATGGTGCAGTGGCAGCAGAGCGTTCACTGTGCACGAGAAGAGCAGAAGAGACACAGTACTTTAGAGGATTGGTGTTCAGCAGCAACGGTAAGAGTACAGAGGATCTTTGAAAATGCAAGATAAACAGCAAGGAAAATTCCTCCAAAGAGAAGAGTAGTCTTACTGAGTTTCCCGGAGCACAGGATTTCCAGGAGAGGATATGCATAGAACCAGCAGGAGTCCCAGAACGCAGAGGAAGTAAGTGACAGTGTTCCCAACCAGGTATGTGGGTTGCGTAGGACTCGGTAAGCAGGTATGAAAGAGTCCAGAGCTGGAGCGGAATCCAGGTAAGAAAACTTCATAGCAGAATCGTAAAACGAGGCAGAGTCGGGGCGACCCGAGTTCCAGTAACCAGCGAAACAAGCCGTGACTAAGTCAAAAAGCAGAGGCAAGTCCAGTAGGCGATCTGTAGTCAGGAAACACAGGAAGGCAGTTTGAAGAGCTTCTGAATGGACAAGGAAATAGTCCGAGTGCGGTCACAACGTAACCCTAAGTAGAAGCACCGAAACAAGGAAATGAGAGGATTTAAATGTCAGGGGTGGAGTCTGTACGGACTTAACCAGACTAGGAGCATCGGCTTCCCACGTGACACAGGAGGTACGCTTTGTTTGCCAGTTTCCAAGGCAACCTCCATTTCTTCCACAAGGAAGTGCTGACACAGCGTAAGAAACCCTGAGGTCGCTGTAATCTACTCAGTGCATGTATGCGCTGCGCAGAAGGTGTAGGGCCACATGTGACAAAAGCCCCTATAATTCGCCCTGGTGTCGAGAAACCTTTCCGAAAACCAGTTTGCAGCAATGACAATATATTTTCCTTCAGAATGCATACATTAAATTAATTTTTATTAGCATTGAAGCAGAAATCTTGCTACTGGCATCCATGAGAGCTATCAGACAATAATTGTTGTGGTCAGAGCGGTTCCCTTTTGTATTCATTGGCAATACAGTGCTTTCTCTCCAGGAATCAGGTATAATACCCGTTTCACAATATTAGAGAACAATTTGTACACAATACCTGACCTTAAGTTGTTGAAGATCCCCTACAGAACAGATGCTCAAGATGATTTTGATATGAAAAATCTGCATTTTAAGTCTTTGCCAATTGCAGAATTCAGGCTTTTTAGTCTGATGTTTAATAAACAAACGAACTAAGTTATTTATTTTGGTAACATTTTTATATCATAATTGCTGGGATGAGATAGCACCCCTAGGAAATAGAATCAATTGGGATAATCTGTGCAGACAACATGATATCTATAGAGCCATTAACTAGTGACCAACATTTGTAGGTATCCTTTGAGGAAAGAACAGAAATCATCTTTTGCTGCAATTTTCTTGTTAACTCATTTCTTTTATAATATTTATGCCAACTTTTATAGGCATGAAGGATGTCCCATCTTTAAAGACGTAATGAGTAATGCTCTTTAATTAACAAAAAAGTAATTTTTCCTTTGAGCAATTACAGGATCATAGTTTTTTCTAAATCCTTTTAACAGAGGAAACATAAATAAAATGTGTATTTACTTTGCACAGAATACAACATTACATATCCATATAGTCAAGTAGCGCAAGTACAGTGGTTGTTTCACAGTACGTAGTTGTTAACCAATTTCACTTTACTTCAAAGCAGAACATTCCCATCATTCCCCCCATCATCTCTATCAGCCAGGTACTGGCGGTATCCTCCCCATATATCCTTAGGGCAATTAGTTAAAGGAAGCAGGCTAGAATACAACTCTTAAGACAAAGAAAGTTCCCACTTAGGGAACTCGCGTCCCCTGCACACTATATTTGGCTAAAGAAAGCTCTCAGGATTTATATTTCATGGAAATAATTCCATGTAGGCGAAGTAGGCAGATTATATACAATTTGAAGTATCTTTATTTTTATATATATATATATATATATATATATATAAATATATATATATATATATATATATGACAGCAAATGATTAAAAAAAATCCAACTTCATAATAAATGTGTTCTTAAAGGTGATTTATTTTTCATGGTGGATAAGCCCACCGCATTTCGAGATCAATTCTCTTCATCAGGGGCTGTGTTAATTCATTCAATGATAAACAATGTTCTAAAAATACAAAGAATATATATATATAAGTATATCGAAATTCAATTAAAGAAATGTTCATATTTACAAGACATTACTTTCATGGGTATCAACCATTTTGGGGTTTATGTGAGACAACCTTAAACCATTTAATTGGTAACTAATTCCTCAGGTAACCCATGCATAATTTCGTTAGTTGCATTCTAGGATAATAAAATGCCGATCGTATTAGCACCGTGCTGAACGTATGGCTGGATAGACTATATATTGTGAGTAGCGATCGCTACTCTATTCGAACATGTCATTTTCTAAAATCAACTCATTAACCGATAAAGAAGCCACTAGTTTTGCATTTTCTGAAGAGGAGGCCAATCGAATCCTAGGCCTCATTAAAGACACTGACAAAGAGTCAGTAGGAGATGATAACCCAGAGAGACTAATCTACAAACTCGAGAAATTGATCAGAAGGGAAATTACGCAAAAATTGCATGCTACTACTCTAGCACAATATTATAAAAGCAAAAAGATATCACGAGGACTGCAAGTTTATCTCCGGCCAACATTGTGCAGAGACAATAAATCATTTGTGAAACGGTGGGAGCAAATCCTTAACAAATGCTCATTGGACCTGATCCTCTTAACCATTGAGGAACTTGCCCGTTCCTTATCATCAATCAACCAAGAAATAGAAGAATTAACCACACAACTATCAAAATTGAAATCAGCTGATGATGTATCAATTATATTGGAAGATACTAACAGAAAATTGGACAGCTATAAAAAAGAAATTGAACAAAGGAAGATTAGAAAATTATGACGAGATACACTAGATTATGCCCGTGATATAGTTCTCACGTGGCAAGACTTCTATAACAACACGAGACCAGGACCTTCAAGACCTCTGAGACAACCAGGACCAGCGGGACCTTCTACGAATAGTGACAGTAGTGATGTCACAAGTGGCGAACAAGATTTCCGTAACCCACCACCTCTGACACAACCGGCGAACACTGAAGTAGAAACATCTGAGACAACAACACAGCCGAAAATAGTTATTCCAACAACATCCACAACGCCTTTTTTAGGTGGAGGAAAACCCAAAGAGGGAAAAAGAAAACCACGTCAAAAGAACAAGTAACAGAATCCATTATTCTCAACATCTCTTCCAAACAACTCACAAAACCACAAATGGACACTTTGAACTTAGGGTTATCTTTCATTCCAACAACAAATACCAACAATTTTGAAGAGGAAGTCAACCTATTTAAACTTACACGCAAAATGGAGCTGAAAGTCTTCTTTGATTCACTTCCAGAATCCACAGAACAGCAGAAAAAACATGAGTACCTAGAATTGAAGAATAGAAGTTCATTCCGTCTGCAAATAAACCATCCGGTAATTAAACTCTTTAAATTCAAAACATCTAAAGACCTCATATGCTTGAAGTACAATAACCCGGAAAAAAATCAATATCAGAAAACATCAGCTCAAATTAATCAAGGAACTAGCAGAGGACTCTACCATAACACTAAAACCAGCTGATAAGGGGGGAGCTCTGGTATTAATGGACACTGATTTCTATAACTCAGGATGTCAGAGTTTACTTAATGATCAAGGAACCTACCTGGAATTAGATTCTGACCCTATAATTACAGTCAAAGAAATCATCAAGAAAACAGTGGAAAAAGTGTCTGATATGGATTGGATATCGGAACACACCAGTGACTACCTTATTAAGAAATTTCCAGTGATCCCAGTGTTTTACGCTCTCCCAAAAATACACAAAAACACTTCCAATCCACCATTTAGGCCCATTGTGGCGGAAACTGAAAGTGTGTTCCACCCCCTAGCGGTATACTTGGACCAAGCCCTACAACCACTGGTCCAAAAGACATCTACTTATCTGAAAGATACAGCACATTTCCTCAGACTTTTGAATGAAATACAGATTAAGAACTCCACAGCAATCCTTTTCACACTTGATGTGAATAGTCTGTACACATCGATCCCGCACCAACAAGGGACCGATTCTATAGAATGGTTTCTCCTTAAACACAGAAATGTCATGATCCACAAGGTCTTTGCAATAGAATGAATTAATATAATTTGATTTAACAACTACTTCAGAAACAATAACAGATATTATTTGCAGACGGCTGGGACATCCATGGGCTCACCGTACGTGCTGCATAAAGATCCTTGGAAAAAACAAAATTCTATTCTGGAAAAAGTTTATAGATGACATTTTTGGGATCTGGCAAGGTACAACAGAGGAACTTAATCTATTTTTCGAATATTTGAACAATTGCAATCAAAGAATAACCTTCACCTTGGAGATAGGCCGACCTAACATTCACTTCCTGGACATCAACATAGAAATAATAGGTAATAACCTACAGACCAGCATCTATAGGAAACCTACAGATTGTAATAGTACATTACATTTCAATAGTTTTCATCCTACTCATCTTAAAGACAATTTACCCTTTAGTCAGATGTTAAGACTAAAGAGGATAACATCAGATACTACAAAACTCCAAGGGGAGCAAGAGGACATGAAGTTAAGATTTAAAAAAAGAGGTTTTCCCAATGAAACACTAGAAACCGCAGTAAGACGGACAGAAGCTCTAACAAGGGCCGACTTCTTAGAAGATAAAACCAAAAAATCCACAACCAGATTAATCCACACTTTGAAATTCTCCAGCCAAAGTTACCAAATTAAGGGGATCATCACCAAAAACTGGGATCTAATAAAATCTGACCCCCAACTAAACAACTTGTTCCCAGAACCGCCAATGTTGGCTTACAAAAGGGGCAAGAATTTGAAGGACAGTCTGGTCAAAGCTGAAAAAAGAAAAACTACAGAACAAACCTCTCTGAGTAAACAAAAACCAGGGACATATCCATGCTTACACTGTCAGCATTGTACAAATATGATTAAAGGAGACTATATCCGTCACCCGAGTAATGGCAAAAAAATATTTCTCAAAGATTATGCTACATGTGACAGCAAGAACATAATTTATGCCCTAAGATGGCCCTGCGGGAAATACTATGCTGGCAAGACAATCCGAAAAGCAAAGGATCGCTGGACAGAACATAAATCAAACATAAGGACCAGCAATGAAAAATCACCGTTATTCAGACATTTTAAAGAAAATGGCCACAATATTTCCCAATTAAGATGGGCAATTTTGGAGGTTGTACATTCATTACCAAGAGGAGGAGAGTTTTCTAAAAAGAAATAGCACAGAGAGAACTCAATTGGATTCACAAACTTGATGCTGTCAGCCCCCATGGCCTTAATGAGGATTTCTATTTGGGCCCTTTTCTCTAAACAAATACTTTATATCTTTATAAATACTCCATATACAAACATAGGTTTGAGGGACTTTACAATCCCTAATCCTCTCATGTGTACCTGCTATAACTATTGAAAAGTTGGGGGTACATAGATTTTACACATCTCTTTTCACCTATTGAGTTGGTTGGAATGGGTGAAATGATGTATTAGTCTAAAGAATGTACTATCCCCTACTTCGCCTCCTATATACCAGTGAAATTTGATCCTTAAAGATGATCTTGAAATAAGATGCATACATCTCTTGAGCATGATAAAATATATAAAGATTGTGAACTCAAATACTTGAGACATTGTGATTTTGAGCCCATGTTTGGGACCACCATTATTTAGATTATCAAGTAACCTTCGGTGTATGCTATTTAAAACATTGTGTACTTTGTAACTGAAGATATTCTCATTGATTGAACTACCTTCCGGGTATGCCAAAAGATTGTGAACTCTTTAATTGGAGACAGCTAATCTAGGGACACTTTACCATGAGGGCATGTACAACGTATGAATTGGGTATTACTTACCTAGGATTAGTACAAGGGTTACTGCAATTTGATTAGGAGGGGTACACCTATTTGAAATTAGCGCAATATGAACTTGGCTTAAGACGTCTTGCATATTTCTCATTTTTGGCCTCATTTCTGGCCTTCTTTCATACTTCACATTTCTGATCTTTTTTAGCTCACATTATCAGTCAAAAGAAAGCGGGTAACGAGGCAGACAGCATCTCGTTGTCTTCATTTTCCTTAACCAAGATCTCAGCGATCAAGTTAGACCTGGGTTTCCATAACCTTACGCTGACTAGTACACAATTGTTAACATGTGTGACGTCATACACGTATTTACGTGATGATGTCACAACCCTTACGCATACATCGATCCAACAACGTTTTGAAGGTTCGACCATTTTTATATCACCGTTTCCTACTCAATAGTTACTCTTATCTCAGGTGTTTACACCTCCTTACTACATATTAAATTCCACCATTGCATTTATTACCGAGATTTTTGTCTTGGGGATACTTTAGTGCCATATTGTCGTATATACATTGAGGACATGAGTGACGTCATGCACGTTCCTACGTGATGATGTCACAACCTTTACGCATACATTAACGGCCATTTTAGATCACTGATCCCACATCGGTTTACGGGATCGGCCTCTTCCACAGCGTCCTTTTGGACCGACACAAGTAAGTTCTTTTTAACTCAGGTATCACACCTTTTTAGCATAATTTGAATTTTACTTTCACATCTTATCGACTTACTGCCCTATTTCTACATACTTAGACATTGTGCCTCCATTTGTAGGTCACTGCTGTCGGATTCCTTGTAAACTAATCACAATCGAGCAGGAGAGGGAGGAGTTTGCCATCCAATCTAAAGGGAGATTACTTAGTAAGTCTGTACCACATCCAACACATCTTTAGGTTCAACATAGTGATTTTTTAAGTATGTTAATACAGTATATCTTTTTTTAGATCTTTCCTTGATTTCATTTAAATTGGGGTCCCGCATCATTGGACTACTCTCTTTACGACTTTTGTGAAATACGGTGAATACGGTAGGCTTTAGAACAGTATGTTTTTTATTTTTCCACCATTATTACTTACGTATGACAATGGGTTATACTTAGGACATCAGCTGTAAACCCATTAATCTAACAGTAGAAATAAATTACTAGGATCAGATTATTGTATCATACTACCTAATATTTGGTTATTGAAAGGATGGATTAGACCTTTTTCATATTATCACACATGTTAATTAACTTCATGATGAAAGTATGGATTTAGTTGCATGGTATTATTGTGTAAATTTAGAACTGTTTTGGGCACAAATGATAAAATGCCACAATTTTCTGGTTAAGAGATGATGGATTACCTGAGGAATTAGTTACCAATGAAATGGTTAAAGGTTGTTTCACATAAACCCCCAAATGGTTGATACCCATGAAAGTAATGTCTTGTAAATATGAACATTTCGTTAATTGAATTTCGATATACTTATATATATTTTCTTTGTATTTTTAGAACATTGTTTATCATTGAATGAATTAACACAGCCCCTGATGAAGAGAATTGATCTCGAAACGCGTTGGGCTTATCCATCATGAAAAATAAATCATCTTTAAGAACACATTTATTATGAAGTTGAATTTGAATCATTTGCTGTCTATATATATATTTCTGAGGCTTGTGGAATCTGCTTAGATCACATGCTGTGCATAGGCCGACATCTAGTGGAAGCTGCGAAGTATAACAGTTTGTTTTTCGAAACTCGAAAATGGGCGTCGACACAGGGCGTGCCAGTAATACTATCCCTAGTGTGACGTCCACTGTAACCAAGATCCCTCACGCGTCTAGGATCCTCAGATTGTTTTTTTCCGCCATACTGGTCGGAAGCATTTTGCGGAGTCCCCTGGCCTTAGCCATACTTAGCCATACTTAGCCAATCTCTGCTTGCCGAGGGACCACCCCGAAGCGAACTGCAGAGCGTGTAGTAGGTTTAAACCTAAGACACTTAAGGGCCGTTCGACGAAGCGTTGGGCCCACCACGCCAGGCAGGCGGCCATGGTAGCGGAGGGAACAATCAGCGACGGCAGCGACGCCGTACTTTCGGACGGCGAGGGCATTACGGCGTCGAAAGACAGCCGAGCGCAAGTCCCCGACCTAAGAAGGTCGTCCGGCAGGGTGGCTATGGGGAAGACCCCCGGCGACACAAGCGCTTCACACACCACACACACTAAACACACGAAGTCCAACCGAGACTCGACGACGTCGAGTTCTCGGAAAGAGGCACAAACAGAACGGTCCGATTCGGTGTCCTCTGGGCGCTCTCGATCGAGATCGCAGCATGACTCCAGGCAATCATCCACTCTTGCCAAGAGTGCCTCGCTCCCTAGGCTAACAGAAGTTCGATCGTCGGAAGACGAAGACGACTTCCACCCCCAGGCCGCGGTCCAGGAGTCGGAGCCCGCAGTCAAAATCAGCGAGGCCCCACGCTCGAAGGACAGGGACCCTACCCCCGATCCTCGACGCCAGGCGTCGAAAACCTCCGGAGCCACAAAAGGACAGGGAAAACATTTTTCCACTCACGGGGAGGGGGGAAAACAGCAGAAGAAGCAGCCCTTGCACTCTTCCACACCTGTGAATCACACCACTCCCCCTAAACAGACAGACAAAACCAGGTCTGCTGATATGTCTGAAACCAGCAAACCTTCTCAAGATAAATCCCAGAGACTTGCTGAGAGAGTAATTCCCAGTTCCAAAAAATGGTCGAGTGAAGACATAGATAGGGTCATGTCAAGGATGTCTTCTATGGCTGATTTTCAAAAATCCAGAACATTTCCTTTCGTATGATCCACAAGGGGCGACACCCTCAGGCTCTAATGATCCTATCCCCACGAGTAAGAAGCCTCGGTTTGAAACACCGTTACATCCGTACTCAAGACCATACTCACTGTATCAAGGAGAGGCTTCCTTTCGTGAGGACCAAGAATTTGGCATGTTAGAAGAGCAAACCGGGACGGGCTACTATGGGGATGATGAGGACCAAGAAGAGGAAGAGGAAGATCCGGAAACATACAGAGTAGATTCCCTGGTAGAAAACGAAGCCCCGGTTACCGACTCCCCTGTCGATAACCAACCCCTCCTAAACAAGGTTCTCGCACGTGCAGCAGAACATTTCCATATTGACACCCACGGTGTCCAGGAGGAGAGGGACTTCGCAGAGGAGTTAGTGGGAGAAAGGAGGCCTGTTGCCCAGACCATCCCTATCCTTAAGTACATTCAGCGAAGAATAGACCCGTCCCTGGTGAACCCGAACCTCACCAGAGCAGTCAATCCCAGGGTTGAAAAACTTTTCAGGGCAGCCCAGTCTGACCCTCTCTATATAAGAGGACATCTGAAGCCAGACTCCCTAGTTGTCACTAACACTTGTAAGAGGGCTGGAACACCCTTGTCATCGTCCGAAGCTCCTCCCGACAAGGAGAGCAAAAAACTATATGGTTTCGGCAGGAAAGTAGCCTCAACGTCCGCCTATCAAGCAAGGATTGCAAACTCCACCACCCTGTTGGCCAGCTACAACTGCCATCAGTGGGAAGAAGTCGCGGCACTCATAGCCTCTGCTCCTGAACCTTTAAAGGGCCAGTTAGCTCGGATTTCCGCAGAGGGTAGAGCCGTGTCTGGGTGCATTTTGAAAGCAACCTTTGACGCCGCGGACAACGCAGGCAGATTGATAGCAGAAGGCACTGTTATCAAGAGACATACATGGTTACGCCAGTCTGGTTTTAAGGCAGAAACCCAGGCATCATTGTTGGACAAACCGGTGGAAGCCGATCTGTTGTTTGGTAAGGCGGTCGAAGACGCACTGAAGAATGCCAAGGCTGAATACGCGACACTCAAGTCCCTTGGTCAGTTAACCAATAAACCCCCTAACACGAGAGGGAATAGTAATTTTCGTCGCCCATGCGGCCAAAATTCCCAGAGAGGATCTAACTATTCCCAGGGGCAGGGTACACAGTGGAACAACAGCCAACAGTCTACCCAGGGTTACGGCAGGGGTAATAGGAGAGGTTGTGGTAAAGGCAGAGGCAGCCCCAGCAAGGGAGGCGGCACGCCTCCACCAAAGCAGTGACGCTCAGTTCAGGGTCCCTTCTCACGTAACCCCAGAAGGGGGACGCATTTCCAACTTCACCCAGGCTTGGGAAGGGATCACATCAGACAGATGGGTGCTGTCAACAGTATCCACAGGATATTGTATAGAACTACTGCAGCGTCCCCGGAACCATCCTCCACGACAAAGAGTACACTCTTTAGAACATCAGAAGATTCTCCTCGAGGAGATCGCCATTCTGCTAGAAAAGGACGCGATAGAACTCGTCCCGGGACACCAGGTAGACAAGGGTATTTATTTAACTTACTTCCTTGTGCCAAAGAAAGATTTGACAATGTGCCCAGTATTGTACTTACGGCCTGCCAACAAGTATGTCAAGCCCCAAAAGTTTCGTATGACTACGCTACAAGAGGTAATCCCCCTCCTAAAAAAGGGGGATTACATGGCAACCTTGGATATGAAAGATGCTTATTTTCATATTTCCATGTTCCCAGCGCACAGATAGTACTTGCGCTTCAAAGTGGACAGTCGACACTACCAATTCAAGGTACTGCCCTTCGGGATTGCTTCAGCACCAAGGGTATTCACCAAGGTACTGGCGGTGGCGGCTGCACACCTACGCAGGGAGGCAATCCCAGTGTACCCTTATCTGGACGACTGGCTCAAAATGGGGGAAACCCCAGGAATTTGCAGGAAAAACATTCAAAGGACTATCGACCTCCTCCACGAATTAGGCTTCTCAATCAACGAGAAAAAGTCAAGCCTAGTGCCAAGCACCTCCAAACAGTTCCTAGGAGCAATCCTAGATACTCAAGAGGGGTTGACCTTTCCTTCAGAAGAAAGAATTCGGAATATACTACTGCAAATTCCGCATTATCAGTCCAGTCAACAAATAACGGTACGCAAAGCAATGCGTTTACTGGGCATGATGGCGTCATGTATTTACCTGGTCCCCCACGCGCGCCTGCGCATGCGTCCCATGCAGGAATGGTTGGCGAAACAGTGGTCTCAGGCAAGTGGTCAGTGGGACGATCTAGTGGTCGTTTCGCCAACACTAGTACAAAGCCTTCACTGGTGGACAAGAGAGAATCTCGTACAGGGGAAACCCTTTTAAGATCCCGAAGTACAGGCAGTAGTCACTACCGATGCATGTCTGACGGGGTGGGGAGCTCACCATCTCCACCACACAGCTCAGGGTCTCTGGTCTCCCTCAGTGGCCAAGAACCACATCAATCTGCTAGAGCTTCTGGCAGTATTCAGAGCGCTTCAAGCTTTCGAGCCCCACCTACTAAACCTGTCAGTGCAAATCCGGACGGACAGCACAACAGCCATGTTCTACCTGAACAAGCAAGGAGGGACTTGTTCGCCAAATCTGTCCAAGCTTGCCCAGAAAATATGGATATGGGCACTCAGACGGAACATCTTCCTGTCATCACAACATGTTCCAGGGGAGCTCAATTCCCTAGCGGATGCTCTGAGCAGAGACTCCCTCCCAGAGGAACACGAATGGGTTCTACACAGAGAGGTCGTAGAAGATATCTTCTCTCAGTGGGGTTTCCCCACTATAGACTTATCCGCCACAAGCGAAAACAGACAATGCCAAGGATTTGCATCCAGGTTCCCCCAACCAGACTCCCAGGGGAACGCCCTGTGGATGAACTGGTCAGGGATGTTTGCGTACGCTTTTCCACCAACTCCTCTCATCAGGAAAGTGGTGAACAAGATGAACAGAGAGTCGATGACGCTCGTCCTAGTTGCTCCCATGTGGGCAAGACAACCGTGGTTCCCACACCTACACAGGATGGCGGTGTGCGAGCCCATCAAACTTCCAGCCTGGTACAACCTACTGTCCCAGCACCAAGGTCAAACAGTGCACCAGCAACCCAACTCAATGAACCTGGCTGCATGGCTCCTGAGGTCATAGAGTTTGGACATCTCAATTTTCCTCAGAGGTGTATGGACATCCTAAAGGAATCTAGGAAACCAAACACAAGGCACTGTTACTTTGACAAGTGGAAGAGCTTTGTTATCTGGTGCCAGAGTAGACAAATCAACCCTGTTGATTGCACTCCTTCCACTATTGTTACATAGATGCTCCACCTGCTAGATGCAGGACTGGTTTTTAACTCACTGAAAGTACACCTGGCAGCCCTGTCGGCATACACCACTTCCCATAGCAAGATCTTGTGGTGGAAAGTACCAGTAGTTAAAGCCTTCATGGAAGGAGTAAAGAGACTTCACTCTCCTATTTCAAACCCACCACCAGGGTGGGACCTTAATGTGGTGCTAGCCAAGCTCATGGGACCCCCTTTCGAACCCATGCATAAAAGCAGTCTCAAACACCTGACTTATAAAACGGCCTTCTTAGTAGCTATTACTTCTATAAGAAGGGTCAGTGAAATTCAGGCTCTGTCAGTGCAGGATCCCTTCTTTACTGTCCATAAAGACAAACTGGTTTTACGCACACACCCTAGGTTCTCACCTAAGTTTATATCTAAATTCCATGTAAACGAGTCCATCGAGCTTCCGGCTTTCTTCCAGGACCCGCAAAGCTCGGCTGAGGTGAAACTACACACCCTAGATGTGCGTAGGGCGGTCCTCTACTATGTAAATAAAACCAGACCGCTAAGAAAAACAGATCAACTGTTTGTCTCCGTAGCTACAGGCAGAGAGGGGGATCGCGTCTCTAAAGGTGCCATCTCGAAGTGGATTATTAACTGTATCCAGCTGTGTCACTCACTCTCTGAAAGAACTCTGCCTTTCACGCCAAGAGCCCACTCTACTAGAGGCATTGGGGCCACTCTGGCTTTCATTGCAAATGTACCCCTTGACACCATTTGCAAAGCAGCTACTTGGAACTCTATTCACACTTTTACTCAGCATTACTGCATTGACACCCATTCCAAGGCAGATACACAAGTGGGACAAGCGGTTCTAAGACGCTTATTTGCTCATGACCCTTCTCACATCCCACCTCGTTCTTCAGGTACTGCTCGCTAATCTATGCACAGCATGTGATCTAAACAGATTCCACAAGCCTCAGAAGGATTACATTACTCACCGTAATCGTATTTCTGATGCTTGTATCTGCTTAAATTCACATGCGACCCATCCTTCCTCCCCTCTAAGAGAAGGCGCATGATTGCTTGTAGTCTTACCTTTCTGTCTATCTGCTTGGATTATCTGTACTCACGCTACTCCTCATGCTACCTCATGTCAGAAAAAATACAATCTGAGGATCCTAGACGCGTGAGGGATCTTGGGTACAGTGGACGACACACTAGGGATAGTATTACTGACACGCCCTGTGTCGACGCCCATTTTCGAGTTTCAAAAAACAAACTGTAATACTCCGCAGCTTCCACTAGATGTCGGACTATACACAGCATGTGAATCTAAGCAGATACAAGCATCAGAAATACGATTACGGTGAGTAATGTATCCCATATATATATATATATATATATATATATATATATATATATATATATATATATATATATATATATACTTCAAATTGTATATAATCTGCCTACTTCGCCTACATGGAATCTCTTCCATGAAATATAAATCCTGAGAGCTTTCTTTAGCCATATATAGTGTGCAGGGGACGCGAGTTCCCTAAGTGGGAACTTTCTTTGTCTTAGTCTGTATACAACTCATATGACAGGGCTGCCAACTTTCTCCCCTGCACCTTGAATTATCTTAAATACAACTCTCTTATTTCATAAGAGAGTTCAAAATTCCCACAAATATTTATTAGTAGGTTTAAGCGAGCTCAGTGTGATTGGTGTTTACACTTTATACTTTAGAATACAACTCTTCCCTGTCATTCGCCCAGGTCATATCACTCACCCACTCTGCGACCGTAGGGGCCACCTTACGCTGCCACTGCATCAATATAGCACGTTTAGCTAACAACAGTCCTACATTTATAAGTCTGCGCTTCACTGGGTTAATTTTAGATGTATAACCCAATATGCAATGCACATGCTCCCAGCTGACTGGCTGGTCCACAATTTCTTCCAGCGCTCCACACGCCCCACTCCAGTACACAGAGTGCGCCTCACATGACCACAACATATGCAATAAATCAGCATCTTCGGTCCTGCATCTCGGGCAACTCCTCTCAGCAGACACATACATTTTCTTCAGGCGGACTGGGGTGAAATGCACTCTATTCAATATCTTAAAGTGGATCAGCCTGTACCTGGAGTTAAATGATAACTGTTTTGTAAGTCTGCACAGTTGTAGCCAGTGTGCCTCCGTGATGGTGATGTCTAGATCTTTTTCCCGTTCGCCTTTGACATCTGGCCCCTTTACCCTTCTAGTCGACAGCTCTAGTTTATACAATGATGAAGCCGTTTTCCTCATCGCGTTAGCGTAAATTGCATAATTCAAAGTCTGATGTGAGGCCGGCTCTCACGGGAACCCATCCCACAGCGATGCACCGCTGGGCGGAGCCTTAAATACTGTCATTTCTGTAGTGGAGCAATCCCTACTTGTATCCCAATACCATCCCAAGATGCAAAGAGGCCCTGTCGATAAAGATCCCCAAAATATACTATACCCCCTTCCTCGCCAGTGTGCTGCCTGTACTGTGTCGTTTGACGGGTCTAGGTAGGGCGCGTCCCAGATAGGCATTCCGGGGCTGTATATTATAGTATTTGGGGGACATTGTACCCACCATGCACATGCCTGTGGTGTGACTAACACCGGGTCAAGCTGATTGCTGTTTCCCTGCCTCCCAATAGCCACTCCATGTAGCAGCAAGACTTTGGCCCTCCCTTGCATCTCCAAATCAACATGCGTGTGTGGGGCACTCTGTCCAGTGGGTCGCATAGTATGCTTGCACTGCCAAGTAGTACAGCTCATATTCTAGAGCCACCAGCCCACCTTGTTCATATGGTAATGTAAGTCGTTTCCAGCACGCAGAGCATGTGCCGGTTATCTTCGTGAAAAACGATCTGCCTGGGCACAGTGGTATCGTACTGAAGAGATAGAATAGCTTGGGGAGAATAATCCTTTTCACTAGTGCTAAGCGACCCATAAGAGAGAGAAGGGGGGCTGGTTCCAGTGTTCTAGTTTAGTGCATATTGCATTGGCCAATGTGTCATAATTAAGAGAGCGTACCATGTTTGCTGTGAATGCCATCTCTACACCCAGATATTTCACTTGTTGAGGGGTCCATCGCAATCTGAACAGATTGCTCGGTTTACCCGTCTTATCCTTCAACGGAAACACTTTGGACTTGTTGATGTTCAGGCAGAGGCCTGAGTAGTCTCCAAACTCCTTGACTGTATCAAGAACCCTTTGTAGGTATTTTCCCGCTGCTCCTAACATACAGCAGGATATCATCTGCATACAGCGTGATCAACTCTATCCGACCTGCCACAGGAATAGCAGCCCACATATGTCGAGCCCTCATAAAATCTGCCAGGGGTTCTATCACCAGTGTGAATAACAAAGGAGAAAGCGGGCATCCCTGTTTGGTGCCTCCAGCCAGTATTAGAAATGAGGATAGTATTCCGTTCACACATACCCTAGGATACGGCTGCGTATATAGGACTTGTACCCATTGGATGAAGTTGAGGCCGAAACCGGTAGTTATGCAACAACCTGAACAGAAATGGGCAGTACACAGTATCAAATGCTTTTTGCATGTCTAGGGATATTACAACTCCCTTGGTATCCTACGGTATCCTTGCTAGTATATTGTAAAACCTTTGAATGTTCAATGCGGTCGATCTTCCCTGGATAAATCCTGATTGGTCCTCGTGCACCATGTAGGGCATTAATGGATTAGGTCGGGAGGCTAATATCTTTGCAATAATGGTATAATGTTTGCATCTGTGTTAATGAGGGATAGCGGTCGGTATGATCCGCAGTCCGCTGGTGGCTTCCCAGGTTTCAGTAACAGAGTTATGATCACCTCTCGCATAGTGTCCGGCAGCTTCTAGTGACTCGGTCCCCACTGCTAGAAGATATGGAGCTAGTGCATCTTTAAACACCTTATAAAACTCTGCAGTCAACCCGTCCAATCCTAGGCCTTTCCTTCCAAGTAGTTATAGGAGTTTCTAGTGCATCGTGAGCGTCTGCCGACAGCAGCGTCATCGGAATCTTGGCCAGATAGTCATCTATCTCATTGGCTGTGGCTTCGCTCTGGGGTGAGTAGAGGTTTTCATAGAAGTCATTAAACACTTTGCATACCTCTTCAACCTTAGTGACCACTACTCCCATCTTATCTGGTAATACATAGAATGGTGGTGTTGCCTCACTCATCGAGTACCGTATGCGCTAGGAGCCTCCGCAGCCTTTCCTGTTATCCGTACCTGCGTAGCTATCTGTCTGCTGCTTCCCTATATTCATCCAGCTGCTTTTTAATTTCCACACTAACATGTGGCGCTGGGTCTCCAGCATTTTCGGCTTGTCATTTCACTAGGGTGTCTTCTCGTCTTTTAAGTTCTGTTCTTATGTCACAGTGTACCCCTTATTCAGTGGACATCGCAATTCCCTGTATGTACACCTTGAACGCCTGCCAGAGAACAGCCTGTTTACTTACCAAACCTTCGTTAATTTCGAAAAAGTCAGTGATATGTTGTGCCATACTAGATTTAAACACTGGATCAAGCAGGGATTTAGATTTGAAACGCCATTGGGGGGTGCCCTCTGGTATGTTCAGCGAGATCGACTCAGGGGAGTGATCAAGCAGCGTCCTGCATAGTATCTGGGTCTCTGTCACCCAACTCAGCACTCTCTGTGATGTCAACAATAGTGGACTGAGGAGTAGAATGTAAAGTCTCTCCTTGTCCCATCCAGTGAGCGCCAGGCGTCCCTCAAACCCAGATCTTCCATGTGTACATATATTGCACATGCTGCATTCGTCAGGGCTCTAGGCACGACAGATGTTTGATTCAGATCCACGTCGAGGATAGTATTGAAGTCTCCTCCTCAGATCACGTGCGCAGTAGGATATCTTGCACATTTCCAAAACACTCAACATTGGGACCATGTATGTTCACTAATAAAACTTCGGCGCTCCCCAGTTTCCCGTGTACAATCACATACCTACCACCGGGATCGCTTTCTGTTGTATAGTGTGTGAATGGAAGTGACCTGTGAACCATAATCGTAACCCCTCTGGCCCTGGTCGAGTAAGAAGTATAATAGCGATGTTCCCCCACCATGGGGCAATTTTGCGGGCCTGATAGTCTAGAAAGTGCGTTTCTTGTAGAAAAAGTATCTGAGCTCCTTGCCTGTTCACACATGCAATTACCTTATGCATTTTCATGGGTATGCCCAGGCCCCTCACATTCCAACTCAGTCATTTAACCCTGGTTGGCCTCCTGTCAGCCATCATCTCTCACATATGTCTCGGCATTATTCATGCGACACTATCAAGTTGAATGATAGTGTCCCGTTGTACTCTTCCTGTGCATTTTTTTAACTGTTTCACCCCAACATCCTGGAACTTCCCCTCCACCCACCCTCATAGTACCCCGAATTTTGTCTATGTTACTCCCAAAACCCACACCCCAACTCCCTCTTTACCCTGTTTAACAAACCTGTGCACTTGCATTGGGGGCGACTGCTTCTGTGGTGGTTTAGAGTTCCGACTTGTACATCATTCTAACTTTGTCTGGCTATGCCACTTCCATTAATATCATAATTCAATGTTAGTAGAACCCATTATGACTTATACTAGCTACCTTCTAGGCACAGCATTTCCCTCAGTCTGAGTATCGTTTCGGACATAGTATTTAGTACATTCCCTCCGATCTCGGCTATGTCCCTGACGTATCCCTCAGTTAAACATTTCAAAAGATACATTGCGGTCTGCCTGTACATCAACAGCATCAGAGCACATATCTTATGCTGTACCTTCAAGGTATATTACACAGCATCACAAGAATCAGTCAGTTTCTTCGGGTAGTTTCTTCTCTGGGATAGGAAAGTTGGCCTCCACAAAGGATACTGCCTCCTCCGTGAACGTGAAGAAGTATGTTTTGTTTTTGAACTGCATTCGTAACCTAGCCGGGTATAGCATAGGGTAGGTTACGTTCGCTCAACAGCTTCTTTACCCCTTCTGTTGGAGGTTGAGGTATAACCAGTACTCTAATTACTACTTTCTGCGGAGCCTAGTGCAGTCTAGTACCTGTTCCCTGCGGATTTGTTTTCACGGCCTCTCCAAGACGATGGGCCCCTGGGGAGAACTCCATCGGGATCCAGCAGTTGAGGTCACCTCAGCGCGCTGCCTCAGCACCCCCAAGTTGTCGTCGTAATGTTGCTAGGTGATGCTGTTCCCATTCCAGTTGGTAGTAACTCTGCGGGGCCTCCACACAAGGAGCGGAGTGAGGCAGGTATGTAGGATGGTCTTCAATGGCAGGGTCAGTCACCGAGCAGTGAGCTGGTCTCCTCCCTACTGGGATTGCCCTGTAGTGCTGTCTCACCACCTCAATGGGGGTGAGGGGTTAAGGAGTGTTCTCCCCTCCACCTTCAGCCAATGCACTTGTTTCGGAACCTGTCTTGGTGTCGCTGAAGTCAGCCTCTCCCTCATCCAGGCCTCAGGCTCAAGTGCGTTGCTTCAGAGCCGCACGCCTCCCAGCTGCCGTAGTGCACAGTGAAGATTATGGTCCCATCGCTGGTTCCATTTGTCTATGGCTTCTTGCAATGCTGGTATGCAGTGTTTGCAACGCTGTATCAGTTACTCAGTGTTGCGTTTCGAAGGTTAATGATTTGTTAGCAGTGCCCGTGATTTCGCTACAGCGCCTACTGACCATCCCAGCCAGCCCACGTTGATGCCTCTCCATGAAGATCAGGTATCCCTAGTGTGAACAATATCCTTTAATCTTGGTACAGTTCACAACGCTGATGCCAAATGATACAATCCTGGGCCAGCCTGCCACCTCACCACGGTCGAGCTTGGCAACAGAGTAGGGCCCCCACATGTGGTGCAACTCCTCCAGTAAAGCTGCATCGTTGTTGGTCTCACCTGGCAGATTTCAGTGTTTCCTAGTGGGGTCTCCCGCTTAGTCTCGTTGGTGCTCCTCGCACTTTCAGGCCGTTCAAGAGCTGCACTATGGGAGAGGAAGACCCTCCATCCGCCTGCCCGTTGACTTGGGGGTCCCACTTGTGGGCTCTGCCAGCAGCGCTGTATCCCTTTTCCATGGAATGGGGCGGTTATCGCGGGTGCAGCCTTGGGTCATCCTCGTTCGGGGTACCGGTATGGCGCCACACCATGTCTCTAGCTGTGGACCTCTGGTCTATGGCTGAGCTACGCCTCTATGCCCTATGACGTCTGTTGGTGACCACCAGGCCCGCCCCGCAGAGCTCTTCCCTATTGTTGCAGCGCTGGTGCACGTGTCATCTGCCTGGGTCTGCTGGGCCCCACCAAGTATCTCCTGTTTTGCCGGAGAGATTCACTCGCGGCTCGGCCAGTTTAAGCTGTACCCTTTCATGCCTCTGTTCTTCAAGTTCTGCGTCTTGCCCTCCTCGTTGTCGGAGACTCCACAACTCTCACAGAGTACACACAAAGGCAGCCATCTTGCCGTTCGCGCAACAGCGCCCCCCACAGAGGAACCATTTTGATTCCAGTTGAAAGCTGTTAAATGTTCCTGAACCCAAATGTGGGATTTTCCTATACAATTCTGTTAATTCCTTAATTTTAATGATGTTTCTCTCAATCCAGATATCTATATTCCCTTCTGTATTAGCGATAATGTCTCCTAATATTTTGCCAGTTTATTTTTCTCCCTGCTCAAAATCAAAACTAGAGAAGGCATCAAATTATCGCTATAGCGATTGTCCAAGATGAATAGATTTGTCATTTTATAAAAGATACTAAAATTAACAAAGAAGCAGTTCTACGTGGAACTACTGTTCCTTGCATGCAATCTAAACTGCCCCGGGATATCTCCATGACTTCAACCTTTCATCATCACCATCTGCTATTCTCTCAACCATTGAGCCCACAATCCCACATAGCTCTTCAGTTTCATCATTGTTCCCAAAACAATGGCATCATCCTTTTCCAAACTAGTCAAATGCGCACAATAAAATGGGGGTATTTAGCACTAAAGTATATGAACCAATGAGATAGATGACATGCTAAATATTTAGTCAACTCTGTAGCCTCACTGGCTGGTTGGTATATATTGGTGACTGTCGTTTTTTTTATATCCCCATTCACCCTTATATTAGATAAGCTAATTACCAAAGCAGATTTGGACAGCAGCTCTTCTTTCAACTCCACAATTATGAATTCCTTGACACTTGACAGAAATTATCTTCAGTCTCCTCTTCCAACCAATCCTGATCAGGTTGACTGTCCAAATCTGAAAACTATATTTTCCTCAAATCTTGACTTTGAATCAATATCCTCGTCCAATTTGTTATGGACTTTCTTTCTGTATTTAGATTTTTCTTTAACACAAGATGTAGATGTATGTTTTTCCTGGATAATTAAACAATTATGAGTTTCTGTGATGGTGCCAATTCAGTGCTTGTTTTAACATGCTTTTATTTCAATGGACTTTTTTTTCCTAAATATGTCTAATTTTGCTTTAGACAATGCTTGCTTCTTCTCTGACTAATGCTGGGACATGTGTCAATCACTATTATAATATATATGTAGTCTTTATTATAATTATACTTGCAAAACTATTGTCTTGCAGTGTTCCTAGCCAAGGTCTTTTTTTAACTATGTGTCCGATGGACCAGCTTAGGTCTGGCTCATGCAAAGGGACCGTTGCACAGACAAGGAGAGTTGTTTCGATGAGAGGGGCAGAATAGCCCTTTGGTAGTAAACACTCGGATGGAACTGGTCATGTCATATTTCACCAAGATGTTTGCATCATTGATGGACTCGGGTCAATGAGGGGTTATGTATTTGTATGGGGCGGGAGGTTCCCCTTCAACAGAAGGCCCATAGAATGTGTCTTGAATTTTGTGAAAGTCAGGTTTTCAGTAGATCACTGACTAGTATTGTATAACAGTGGGAGAGCTGGCTGATTGGTTAGGCTGTTGGTTGGTACAGCCAGTTCTTGATAGGAAGTGGTGTTTTATTCTTTGTCTTGCAAGACAAAATGAAGTTGTCTCTGACTACCCAAAACAAATGAGTGAGCTTGGTATCTCCAACAGCACCTAGAAATGTAACACTTTGGCTTTTCCCATTAACTACCTAGCTTCCTACTTTGATTGGCAGTAGATATTCGTGAATTTTGAGTTGGCAACTGGTTTCTCTTTCTACTTTGGCTATCTCTAAGTGATGGTATACTTATAGTTGTCAAGTAATCTGTTATCACCTTCCTACTAAAGTAATGAAGTCATAAGTATTCAGGCTTCCTCACTGAACTCGGGTGGAGACATCACTGAGCCTTCTCCCATAGGTAAGGCTTTACCAACAGTCACTGTGTTAAAATAAGTTGTAATCTGTTTGCTTTGCTGTATAGTAACCTGCTTTTTGTTCACCACTATGAATGCTGCCCATTCGTCCCCTCCTTCAACTCTCAGAGGCCGGGCATCTCTGAATGTAAACAATTATTATTACCTCTTTGCTGGCACTCTCTAAATGCTTTACTCCTCAGGTTAGAAGACATGTTTGTACAGCTCGCTTTAGAATGTTAATGTTGTCAACAATAAATGCTGTAACTTCTCAATACAGGGAATATAAAACAGGAGTATGGACAGCAGTACTAATGTTGGAAATAAAAAAATAGAAGGGGGACCCAATTAACTCAATGGCAAAATGAAACGTTGACGATATTGGAGATGTTCTCAAATAATGTAGTCTCTGCAGGTGGGTTGTTTAGCACAAGTTATTGAAAAATTATTAAAACAAAAAAACAGTTTACAGAAGAACGTCTGTCTCCCGTTGTTCTGTTCCCAGTGCAAAGATGAATTAAGAGTCAATTTGTTACCAGTCATCCAACAGCACGATGAACGGTGTAGGATCGGAAGCTCGAGCTCAAGCAGTATACTAAAAATGCCAGTCATAAATGATGGGGACCTTAAACAGATTCTTAGATGAAGTGACAGAGAGAGCATTGGTAGCACAAACTGATGAGAGGCGAAATCGGTAAACAGTAGTTTTTAAGCGATAGGTTTCGTCTCAACAGCATCCTCTCACTAACCTCCTGGCTGTCAGCCCTCTGCCAGAATGCCTAGGAGTAGTAGGAGATATCACCGGCAAGGAAACTAACTCTGTGAAAGGACTATGCTCTGTGTTCGAGACACAGGAATTCACCACTCCTCTGTTCCATTCTGCTCTGCCAAAAATCCCCAAAATCTAACATGCCCAATCGTGAGGCTCCCAGTGGCGCGTCCAGATTCTTTTGATTAGAGTGGCCCAAGTGGGGCTCTGAGTTATGCAGAGGTGGCATGAAGTACGAGCGCACACACACATAATGATCATATTGTAAGATAATGGGGTGGCACCAGGGGAGGCCAATCTGATTCCAGGGGTAGCACATGCCACCCCAAGCCACTTCATAGACACGCCTATGCCGTGAGCACTGACTCCAGTAATAAGTGTATCAGGCCTCCAACTAGTCGGCCTCTCATGCTCCACAACTTCCTGCTTCTCAGTAAGACACAGCCCAAAATCCTGCACGCTCAGCTTACTTTCAAGGATGGGATCCCAAGAGGTGCTGTTTCAAAATGATACAAGTTCTACTCCTACGCCCGTCCCCTTTCCTTCATACTGCATGGGGGTGTCCCCCGCTAGGGACAGAAATGGAACTAAAGCTGTCTTCCTTTAAATTTAGATGTGCATGGAGGCGTGGCACCAGGAGCGTGCACTTCGTTGACTCTGCCCTCTGGCGCCGCATCCCAGTCCTCTTTTCTGCAGCAACGGGAGCCGACCTACTTCACTGCGCTAGTGGTTGAGGCATTTTTCCCTAGTTATCCCACGTGCTTGCTTTTCCCCTGAAAACTTAGTTTTTCTAGATTTATTTTTTACAATTACACTGGTCTGGAGGGAGCTTTTCTCAAGATCTCCGCCGGAGCACCTAAAAGAATATGTACACAGGAAGTCAAGGCCTAAGGTAAGTACCTTATTCAACAAGACGACCGCAAGGGCGATTCCTTTCCCGGGAAGACCCAAAGTGGGAGGGATCGTTCAGCTCCTTGTACCAGTCATGGGCTCAAGGCTCCAAGAGCTACCGGTCTTCGGACAGAGGGGTTTAAGGATCCGTCCACATCCCTGGCTAAGGGGCCGCATGGTTCTGAGGGGCATTGCTCTATCACCGGGTCTAAGCAAGAGGGGGGCGCCTTTACGAAAAAGCACTACCATGCCCAAGCCCGAGGGCGACAAGCCTCCCAGGTCTCCACCTGAGTTGCAGATGAGTACCGAGCAACTGCTTGAGGGCAAACAGGTGCCTGCTCATGTAGGTATGTCATCAGACAGAGAGTTCCTGTGCTTTCCTGCTCAGCCGTACAAAATGGTGGCTCCGGGGGACAAGATAGTGCCACAGCAAGAAGCGCGTCCGGTCCATCCTGAGACTACACAGAGAACTATGCCTATCACGCCAATGCATGACTTCATCCCTAGGGCTGAGTGGTTGCCCATGCACACTCCTGTCGTGGTGCACGGCTTACACAGTACCTTCATTATTGGTACGCTACACAGAGGCAAGCTACACGCAGGCCAGACAGGGGTCTGGCAGGGCTCCTCCCCCCTCCAAAGTGTGAGGAGTGGTTCTTTGAGAAATTCATGAGCCTCATGAAGCCCCAGCAGATGGCTGCAATTCTGAAAGGCCTCATTAAGGAGATGTTGCCACCTCCGCTGCCCGCAGGCCTCATTAACGAGATGTTTCCTCCTCTGCCCCCCGCACTGTTACAACCTCCTCCCCCGGTGTAAGTTCAGCTTCTCTGGACCCAAATCCAGTGCCGCCTCCAGCACCAGTTCAGGAGCCTCAGCAGTCTCCCCCGAAGGCAGACACGGTCCTGCAGCAGGTTCCAGAGCCCCCCCCTCCAATCCCACAGGTGGACAACACAGATCATGCCTCAGACCCCAAGGCTGGGGTAGACCCCCATGGCATTGATCAGGGGTGAACAGATCCAGCAGATCTGTGACAGAGTCACCCATGTCCACACTTGCCTTCCATGGGTATCCCACAGCCCCAGCAAGAGCAACCTGAGGCAGGGGTCCTGGCTGAAGTGTTAACCCTCAGAGCTTCCACCAGGTCAGGCGTACCCCTCCAAAAGGACATTGAAGCCTTTGTCAAAAAGGGCTGGCCCAAGCCTCTTAATACCCAACCTACTAACAAGAGGCTCAACGCCAAATATAGACAGGCGCCTTACTCTTGTTCGCACACCCGCAGGCCCACTCTTCAATAATAGTGCCAGCTTCTATGCACTCAAAGCCTCAAGTTTCTACATTCTCTAGCACAACCACATCATTGTTAGCAAAGGAGGGCAGGATGCTGGAAGTCTTTGGCAAAAAGGTCTACTTAAATGCTGGGCTACACCTTAGCCAGGCTAATGCAGATGCCATGTTTGCAGTGGCCAACCTGCGGCTATGGAGCGAGATCGCTGAATTCCTCCCAGAGTTGCCCTTGCACAGGCAGGAAGCGTTTCAATCAGGCCTCGCTGAAGCCAAGATGTTCGCACAGGATTTCATGGAGGCTGCGGTGGCGCACAGACACGGCTGCAAGGGCTATCTGCATCACCACGGACATGCATCGTTCAATCCCGACGTTCAGAAATGCCTTCTGGACCTTCCGTTGGAGGGCGTGGATTTATTCCACTCCTCTACAGATGAGGAGCTTAACAAAAAGAAAGTCAGCTCTCAGGCGGCTAGATCATTAGCGATACTAGCCAAGCTGGCTCGAAAGACGTTTGATCAGGCACAAGCAAGATCAGACAGAGGGGCTTTCAAGAGCGCAGAACACCCCAGCTTTATAGGTCACCCAGTCTGCATAGGTGCAAGCAGCAGCAGACCTCAAACAAGGGTTTTTCCGAGTCCCCCTACAAGTACCAGCCTCAGACGGTAAAAAACAATGAGGAGGGCATCTGGGTCCACAGCTCTCCAATGAGGGGGCAGACTTGCCTCTCAGATTCAGTCATAGCATACTCACTTTGCAGACCTGTGGATCATTTTGGTCGTCCCCAACGGGTTCCGGCTCCCTTTACCCTCCATCCTTCCACTTTTTCCTCCCCTCCTACAGAATGGGACTCCCACTCTTCTAGCGGAAATCTTGGCTCTCATCAGCAGCAGAGCAGTGGAAGAAGCCCCCTCCCCCCTCTCAGAGAGGATGGGGCTTCTACTCAAGAATGTTCACTATTCTGAAAAAGAATCAGGCAGGCCTGTGAGTGGTTCTTGATCTATCTTTCCTCAACATATACCTGCCCTTTCTAAAATTCAAGATGGTCACGCCAGTGCTGATTGCAGAGTCTCTGTTTGGGGGCGATTGAATGTGCTCCCTGGACTTCAAGGATGCTTATCCATGTCCCTATTTGGTAGCCCCATCGATCTTATCTTCAGCCTCTCTGGTTTTTGCCAGACTAATAAAAGCTTCCATTCTCAGGGCCGAAGGTCACCAGGTTTACCTAATCAGAGCTACGTCACCAGGTGCGTTCCAAGTTACATTGCATGGACATTCTGTATGAGTTGAGGTTATCTATCAGCCAGCACAAATCCCAGCTGCAACCCACATAGTACCTGGTCTTCCTGAGTCTACTGTGGGTCACGCAGGTACAAGGATTTTTCATATACCAGAGAGGATCAGTTTACTGAGGGTGGCCATTGGTCACTTACTCAGCAGAACCACTACAAATGCATGGTGGTTCCAACACTTGTTAGGGATCATGGCTGCTTGCCTCCTAGGAGTCCTGTTTACCAGACTCAAGATGAGGAGAATTCAGCTGCTCCTGGCAAGCTCATGGAACCAAGAGTCAGACTCGCAGTCAACCACAATCACCATACCAGCAGGAGTGCCATCTCTCAATCGGTATGCCATATCTACAGCCAACAGCTTCAATGACGATCACAACGATCCATCTCTAGATGGCTGGGGGCCACCCTTGGCAGCCACTTGGTCCACAACCTTTGGTCATGCAGGGACATGGACAACCAGATAAATGAGCTAGAACTGAAGGCAATACAGTTAGCGCTGAGGGCATTCCTGCCACGGGTCATAAACAGGGCAGTTTGTATTCAAATGGGAATCAACAAGCAGGGGTGAACCAGATCCCTGCTCCAGTGCAGGCTAACAAACCAGATTTGGGAGTGAGCTATCTCACACAATATCCACCTAACAGGGGTCCATCTTCGCGGGGGATAGCAATGTGGAATCAGACAGACTCAGCAGGCTGGGGGAGGACGATTACGAGTGACAGATATGTCCTCAGGTATTGAGCGACATATTTCAGGCACGGGGCCATCTGAAGGTGGACCTATTCTCCACGGAACGCAACAGAATGTGCAATCAGTTCGGGTCCTGGATGGGCAGGGGCAGCGGCTCTATGGGGACACTCTTCATCTGCCATGGAACCACCTTTGGGTCTATGCGTTCCCACCAACTCCACTAATACAGAGAGTAATGCGCGAGATCAGGGAAGCGCAGGGTGTTTGCCTCATTCTAGGGTTGCCTCAGTGGCTAGCCAGGGTCTGGTATTCGGATCTTTGAAGCTGGCATCTCAGGGACCGATTTCTCTGCTGATCTCAGGGGGGCCCCCTCCTCACACAGCAAGGGGGGGCAGTAGTACACCCAGTTCCAGAGAAGCTAGCTGTAGCGGCTTGGTTCCTGAGAAAGTAACACTGCAGCATTTGCTGCAATCATAGGAGGATTTACAAATCGTCCAGAAAGCGAGGAGGGGCTCCATCAAGAGTATATATAAAAGCAAGTGGACAAGGTTTTGTTTTTGGGCAAGGAATAAGGGGTTGGACCCCATGGCTTGCTCCCTTGACTGTGTTCTGTCTTTCTCAGCACACCTTGCAAAATCAGGGGTGCAGGGGGACACGTGCCGCATTTATCTGGCACATATAGGGGCGTACAAAAACTCATACTCATGTCAGATTCCACTTCCAACCCGGTGGTCAAGAGGCATCTCACTGGCCTAAAACCAGCCCTGGGATCGCAATGTGGTATTAAAAGAACTAGGGTATAAGCCTTTTGAACCCATGGCTGCGTTGGACATCAGGCTCGTCACCATCAAAAGGGCACTACTAGTTGGGCTCACGTCAGCACACAGTCAGTGAAATTCAAGCCTTGATGCCCTTGGAACCTTACACCATGTTCCATAGGGCTAAAGTGGTGCTGCGCACCCATTCATCGTTCTTAACAAAAGTGGTTTTTGTTGTTCCATTTGAATGAGGCGATCGTTCTTCTGTTTTTTCCCAATCCGAAATCAATAGCAGAAAGGGTCCTGCACTCTCTAGATGTGAGGAGAACGCTGAAGTTCTTCCTGGACAGAACAAAGGAGAGTCGTAAGTCTGAAGCTTTGTTTTTCACCTTTGGGGGATCAAAGCAAGGCTTTCAGGCCACAAAAGCTTTCATAGCAAGATGGATGGTTGTTGCTATCCAAGAAGCTTACATGGGCAGAACAAGGAGTGTCCAGCAAACCTACATTCAGTTGTAATCACCCATGCAATATGGAGGAAAGGGGACGGGACGTGGGAGTAATTACAAGTTACTCACTAACGTACTCCTAGTCCATAGTCCCCTCTCCTCCATATGACCCTCAATCCTCCTCCCTAAAAATGTAGTTAGTCAGTAGCTTAATCTGGCTGATGCATAAAAGGGGACTGAGGTGTGGCGCCGGAGCACAGAGTCAATGGAGCACACGCTGCTGGTACCACACCTACGAGCGCATCTAAATGTAAAGGGGAAAGGCTTTTTTATGTGAGAAAAAAGTTCCATTCCCTTCCCTAGAAAGGGAGCCCCCATCCAGTATGGAGGAAAAAGGACAATGGACTAGGAGAACGTTAGTCACTACGGTGCGTAACTTGTAATTTAGAGCAAGTGAATTTATTTATTTATTCAGATTTGTAGAGCGCGCAGCAGCCCGGAGGCATTGTGGCGCTTGTTTCAGACAGAAAGCTTAGTTACAGGCAA
This sequence comes from Ambystoma mexicanum, assembly GCF_040938575.1. NCBI lineage: Eukaryota > Metazoa > Chordata > Amphibia > Caudata > Ambystomatidae > Ambystoma > Ambystoma mexicanum. The sequence goes on from NC_090934.1 coordinate 1,286,579,589, forward strand.
AGGGCAGTGGACAACAAGTTCAGTTACATACATACAGTTTTGCATAGAATCTTTTACACGGGTAAGAACATACAGAGGTTAGATAAAAAGGGAGGTTTCGAGGGCAGGGAGAGAGTTTTCCGCTCTGATCTCTGGGGGGAGAGCATTCCATAGCTTGGCAGCTATGTAGGGGAAGCCCAGCCCTCCAGCTTTGGCTCTGTTGATGCGTGGGATGTGTAGTTGGTTGGTGTAGTAAGTCCTAGTGGGTCGTGTTAAGTTGGATTTGGTTATAGTCTCTGCAAGGTATGATGGTGCTGTGAGGTTAAGACATTTGTGGGTGAGATTGAGGATTTTAAATGTGATGCGCTCTTGAACTGGAAGCCAGTGAGCTTTCTGTCTGGCAAGGGAAATGTGTGCCCTTTGGGAAGGCTCAGGGCAGCTCTTTGGGCATTGTTTTGCGTGACTTGGAGTCAGTTAAGGTTTTTTGTGGCTGTACCTGCTAGGAGGGTGTTGCAATAGTCTAGTTTTGCGCCAATGGTGGCTCTGGCTATTGATAGGCAGTTTGGCTTTGATGGGTATGGTTTCATTGCGTTGATGAGTTTGGTGGTGTGGGCTGAGGCAGAGGTGATGGCGCTGACCTGTCTGGTCATAGATAGCGTTGAGTCTATGTAGACACCTCGAGGGGTCATTACAAGGTTGGAGGTAGCCATGGCGCTATTAACGCCATGGCTACCCCCTTACCGATTGCCGAGTCCGGGTTCCCTGAATGGGGAATTACCGGGCCATTCCAACCTTGGAGGACTTGGTATTTCCCCATTCAGGGAACCCATCCCCATTCCTATTCGAGCCCCCATAGGGCTCAATGGGAATGGGGACCATGCTAACAACTGGCCCGTTGTTAGCATATGCTGGTCCTTTAGCGGCTCCCACTAAGGGGCGCCTGGTAAAACCAGCCGTCCTTAGCGGGACCCGCTAAAGGACCTCATAATGCAGCGGTATGGGGTTAACGGCACCGGCACCTTTACCGGCGCTGTTAACCCCTTACCGCCAACCTTGTAATTACCCCCTTAGAGTCTTTACAGATGTGGAGACAAGGATGGTCGTATTGTCAATGGTGAAGTTGGAGTACAGTTTATCTAGTTTGGCTGGCTAGTGTGGTTTTTTGACCTAATATGATGATTTTGGTCTTCTCCCCATTGAGGCAGAGGCCATTGGCTGCCATCCAGGCTTGAATGGTGGTGTATATAGAGTGAAGAGCTTGGGTGTCCTTGTTGTAGGAGCCGGTGAGAGGTACAAGTATCCGAGTATCGTTGGTGTAATTGGTATACGTGATACCTAGGGCGTCAAGCTTGTCGAAGAGGGGCTTCATAAACAAGTTGTATAATGTGGGTCCTGTGCAGGAGCCTTGTGGGACTCTGCAGTGGATGGTGGTGGGGGCAGCGTTGGTTATGTTGGAGAATACTTTCATTGCCCTGCCTTTCAGGAAGGAGATGATCCATAGCGCTGCTTCATTTGAGAAGTTAGCTGATTGGGTGAGGTGTGTAATTTTGTTTTGGAGGAGTTCAATTTTATTGAGCATTGGCAGATTGGATACTGGCACACCATGCTTCATCTTTGATAATCTCATCTGGAGTGTTTGGAGGAGAGATGAGTTCATTGAAGATGGCGGAGATTTCCTTAGATTGTGAGTTGGCATTGGAGATTCGGACATTTGAAGGAGTTTGCTTTGGCTTTAGTAATAGCATCTTGATACTGGCGGGAGATGAGGTTAAGGTAATTATTAGTGTTGTCGCTGGGGTTGGTTTGCCAGCTTTTCTGAGCCTCCCTTTTAAGGGAGCGTAATGACTGTAGTTCTTCAATGAACCAGGAATTTTTGTGTAGCGACTTTTTTTCCTTTTTGTATTCAAGTGGTGCTATGGAGTTGATGGCTGTAGAGAGGGCATCTTTGTATATGTCTGCTAAGGTGTTCGGATCGTTGGAGAAAGGTGGGGCTAGTGCTGGGATGTTAAGGTAAGCTCGTAGGTTATCCTGTGTGAGTTTTTTGGAGCTTCTTACTTGAGCAGTGAGGGCCGGTTTTGAGGATTTTTGGAAGAAAAGGGTAAGGTGAACTCAATACATTTGTGGTCTGTCCATGGCAAGACTGTGTTGGCTTTGACAGTGGTGTAACAATTGTGGTCTGCAACCCAATCAAGGGTGCAGCTTTTGGAGTGTGTAGGGCTTCAGACTTTTTGTATGAATCCTAGGTCGGTGAGCTCTTTAGTGAGGGAGGTGGCGGCTTTGTCATTGGAGTCATTAAATCCTAAGTTTAAGTCTCCAAGAAGAAGGGTCTTAGTAGAACCTTTGATGTTATCGCTTAGTAGGTGGGTGAGGTGTCCCTGGAAGTCTGATGGGAGGCCAGGGGGCGATATAGTATGTGTATGTTGGTGGTGTTATTGGGGGACAGTGCAAGCTTGACAGGTAGGATGTCGGAATTGCTATCCTAGGAATGACTAACGGGCCTGATGGCGAGGGTTTCTTTAAAGATGAGGGCTACTCCTCCTCCTGTGCGACCTGGTCTGTCTTGTCTGAAAATGGTGTAGTCAGGGGGAATGCGAGAGCGACTGCAGGGCCGGATGCTTCATGTAGCCATGTTTCTGTGATGGCCAATAAGTCGAGGTTCTGGTTGGAAAGTTCTTTTTGTGGCACGTAGTGCCGAATTTGAGTGCGGCTTTCAGATCACCCAGATATGTTATGAACAAGGAGTGCACATATAAAATTAGAGCTAGATGGTACATCTCTCCCTCCCTCCTCCACAGAATCGATTATTCTTTTCTGCCATTGTGGTCATTACATGTTTGCCAGTATCCCGCTAGTAATTCCGTCGTGATACCAGCAATCTGAGGATTGCCGGTATTTCCAGAGCTGGTAATTCCGGTACCGCAAATACCAGCTGTTTTTTGCTATTCAGGGCCTGATTTACCTACATCTCTGTGCTGGAGGTGAATCAGGGAACCCCCACCGGCAAACCTGTAGTTTTACTGGCAATTTTCCCAGACCTGCAAACCTATAATTGGCAACTTAGTTGCTATGCTGCGGTTCTTTCCAGAAGCTATGATTCTTTGGAAAGAAGTTTTTTCCTAATAAAAGGCATATTGAGTGTTACTCTGCCTCAAGATCTAATTATAATTAGATTGCGTGATGCGGAAGAAAGGATTGATCTAGCTACGGATTATATGATGATCTTGATTACTTACTGCTTACAGCAGCTTGAGTTACCTTGGCCTGTGGTTGGAGAAACCCAGAGGGCCCTGTTCTGAATATATGGTTCTGTAAGATCTGATATATTTAGGCCTTGGAAAAGGTCGCTAACATACGGTCTAACCAATTATCGAATTGATGTGTCTAAATCTACACATCAGCATAGGAAAACCCAGTTATTTCTCAGGACTTTTCCAGTCGCCGTGCCAAGTGATGCTTCTTTCCCTCTCCACGTCTGAGCCTCTTTGTTTTTTGTTTGTTTGTTTCTGTGAGCGCCCTGAGACCTTTTGGGTGAGTGATTGCACTATATAAAAATCTTTTTAGTTAGTTAGTTACTTAAATAGACGGAAACCACTGATCGAGTAATCAGTAATGCAATAGGCCTCATTACGAGTCAGTCGGTCTGGAAATAACGGTGGCGGTAAACCCGCCGCCACCGTTGTTTCCGGACCGGCTGATCTCAAGTTCTGCAGGCGGGAGGTGTCATTCCCGCCAGGTCTGACCTGGCGGGTTTAACACCACCCGCCTGCAGGCGGACGTGGAAACACCAGCACCATCACAAGATGGTGCCGGTGTTTCCACTTCCCCATGGGATTTACCGAATTCCGCCTCCGGAATTCCCGGGTCACCGGGGTCGTAATGCCCCGGTAATTCCAGGAATCACGGAGGCGGAATGATAATACGATTCCGCCGGTAACCTGCCGTTTTTTCCGGCTCGGTTACTGCAAGACTCGTAATGAGGCCCAATGACTTTCCACTATGTACACCTTGGTCTATTCTGATGAAACATTTTGTGTGAATATGAGCTTGATTTATTCGTTGTAGAAGGGCTGGAAAGGGGAGGAATAAAATGGTTTTAGCAACGTTCGTGATAATCATGTGTTATTATGATGTTTATCCACATTCATGTGTTCTTTTATTTATGTATTATGTCTTGTCTGCTTTTAAGTAGGTGTTAAGGTTATGTGTACAACCTGAAATTCGAAAAAAGCTAAATAAAGAGTTGAAAAGAAAGTTTTCAGCAGACTGCGATAGCGCCTCTAGGTTGTTTGGTGTGTTTTAATTCTGGTCATGGGATGTTCTGGCGAGCAGCTCAGTAGGCTCACGTGTTTAGTAGCCACCTGTTTATGTCAGGTACATTGCACCAGTCTTTGCTCGAGTCCATTAGTTGACTTCGATTTTAAGTCCCCTTTTCTCCATTTGCTGTTTACAATGTTCACTTGCTAGATAAAGCCCCAAACTCCTTTTTAGTTTTGGGTATTAGTGCCACCTGTAAGCCGAAATGATTGCATTAGAGTACAGCTAGGTAGAAAATACATACATTTTTTTAATTGTATTAGCTGAAATTCAACTTTACAATATTTTTATACTCTGATCGAGTAATCAGTAATGCAATAGGCCTCATTACGAGTCAGTCGGTCTGGAAATAATGGTGGCGGTAAACCCGCCGCCACCGTTGTTTCCGGACCGGCTGATCTCAAGTTCTGCAGGCGGGAGGTGTCATTCCTGCCAGGTCTGACCTGGCGGGTTTAACACCACCCGCCTGCAGGCGGACGTGGAAACACCGGCACCATCACAAGATGGTGTTTCTGTGTTTCTGTGATGGCCAATAAGTCGGGGTTCTGGTTGGAAAGTTCTTTTTGTGGCACGTAGTGCCGAATTTGAGTGCGGCTTTCAGATCACCCAGATATGTTATGAACAAGGAGTGCACATATAAAATTAGAGCTAGATGGTACATCTCTCCCTCCCTCCTCCACAGAATCGATTATTCTTTTCTGCCATTGTGGTCATTACATGTTTGCCAGTATCCCGCTAGTAATTCCGTCGTGATACCAGCAATCTGAGGATTGCCGGTATTTCCAGAGCTGGTAATTCCGGTACCGCAAATACCAGCTGTTTTTTGCTATTCAGGGCCTGATTTACCTACATCTCTGTGCTGGAGGTGAATCAGGGAACCCCCACCGGCAAACCTGTAGTTTTACTGGCAATTTTCCCAGACCTGCAAACCTATAATTGGCAACTTAGTTGCTATGCTGCGGTTCTTTCCAGAAGCTATGATTCTTTGGAAAGAAGTTTTTTCCTAATAAAAGGCATATTGAGTGTTACTCTGCCTCAAGATCTAATTATAATTAGATTGCGTGATGCGGAAGAAAGGATTGATCTAGCTACGGATTATATGATGATCTTGATTACTTACTGCTTACAGCAGCTTGAGTTACCTTGGCCTGTGGTTGGAGAAACCCAGAGGGCCCTGTTCTGAATCTATGGTTCTGTAAGATCTGATATATTTAGGCCTTGGAAAAGGTCGCTAACATACGGTCTAACCAATTATCGAATTGATGTGTCTAAATCTACACATCAGCATAGGAAAACCCAGTTATTTCTCAGGACTTTTCCAGTCGCCGTGCCAAGTGATGCTTCTTTCCCTCTCCACGTCTGAGCCTCTTTGTTTTTTGTTTGTTTGTTTCTGTGAGCGCCCTGAGACCTTTTGGGTGAGTGATTGCACTATATAAAAATCTTTTTAGTTAGTTAGTTAGTTAGTTAGTTACTTAAATAGACGGAAACCACTGATCGAGTAATCAGTAATGCAAAAGGCCTCATTACGAGTCAGTCGGTCTGGAAATAACGGTGGCGGTAAACCCGCCGCCACCGTTGTTTCCGGACCGGCTGATCTCAAGTTCTGCAGGCGGGAGGTGTCATTCCCGCCAGGTCTGACCTGGCGGGTTTAACACCACCCGCCTGCAGGCGGACGTGGAAACACCAGCACCATCACAAGATGGTGCCGGTGTTTCCACTTCCCCATGGGATTTACCGAATTCCGCCTCCGGAATTCCCGGGTCACCGGGGTCGTAATGCCCCGGTAATTCCAGGAATCACGGAGGCGGAATGATAATACGATTCCGCCGGTAACCTGCCGTTTTTTCCGGCTCGGTTACTGCAAGACTCGTAATGAGGCCCAATGACTTTCCACTATGTACACCTTGGTCTATTCTGATGAAACATTTTGTGTGAATATGAGCTTGATTTATTCGTTGTAGAAGGGCTGGAAAGGGGAGGAATAAAATGGTTTTAGCAACGTTCGTGATAATCATGTGTTATTATGATGTTTATCCACATTCATGTGTTCTTTTATTTATGTATTATGTCTTGTCTGCTTTTAAGTAGGTGTTAAGGTTATGTGTACAACCTGAAATTCGAAAAAAGCTAAATAAAGAGTTGAAAAGAAAGTTTTCAGCAGACTGCGATAGCGCCTCTAGGTTGTTTGGTGTGTTTTAATTCTGGTCATGGGATGTTCTGGCGAGCAGCTCAGTAGGCTCACGTGTTTAGTAGCCACCTGTTTATGTCAGGTACATTGCACCAGTCTTTGCTCGAGTCCATTAGTTGACTTCGATTTTAAGTCCCCTTTTCTCCATTTGCTGTTTACAATGTTCACTTGCTAGATAAAGCCCCAAACTCCTTTTTAGTTTTGGGTATTAGTGCCACCTGTAAGCCGAAATGATTGCATTAGAGTACAGCTAGGTAGAAAATACATACATTTTTTTAATTGTATTAGCTGAAATTCAACTTTACAATATTTTTATACTCTGATCGAGTAATCAGTAATGCAATAGGCCTCATTACGAGTCAGTCGGTCTGGAAATAATGGTGGCGGTAAACCCGCCGCCACCGTTGTTTCCGGACCGGCTGATCTCAAGTTCTGCAGGCGGGAGGTGTCATTCCTGCCAGGTCTGACCTGGCGGGTTTAACACCACCCGCCTGCAGGCGGACGTGGAAACACCGGCACCATCACAAGATGGTGCCGGTGTTTCCACTTCCCCATGGGATTTACCGAATTCCGCCTCCGGAATTCCCGGGTCACCGGGGTCGTAATGCCCCGGTAATTCCGGGAATCACGGAGGCGGAATGGTAATACGAGTCCGCCGGTAACCTGCCAGTTTTTCCGGCTCGGTTACTGCCGGACTCGTAATGAGGCCCACTGACTTTCCACTATGTACACCTTGGTCTATTCTGATGAAACATTTTGTGTGAATATGAGCTTGATTTATTCGTTGTAGAAGGGCTGGAAAGGGGAGGAATAAAATGGTTTTAGCAACGTTCGTGATAATCATGTGTTATTATGATGTTTATCCACATTCACGTGTTCTTTTATTTATGTATTATGTCTTGTCTGCTGTTAAGTAGGTGTTAAGGTTATGTGTACAACCTGAAATTCGAAAAAGCTAAATAAAGAGTTGAAAAGAAAGTTATCAGCAGACTGCGATAGCGCCTCTAGGTTTTTTGGTGTGTTTTAATTCTGGTCATGGGATGTTCTGGCGAGCAGCTCAGTAGGCTCACGTGTTTAGTAGCCACCTGTTTATGTCAGGTACATTGCACCAGTCTTTGCTCGAGTCCATTAGTTGACTTCGATTTTAAGTCCCCTTTTCTCCATTTGCTGTTTACAATGTTCACTTGCTAGATAAAGCCCCAAACTCCTTTTTAGTTTTGGGTATTAGTGCCACCTGTAAGCCGAAACGATTGCATTAGAGTACAGCTAGGTAGAAAATACATACATTTTTTTTTATTGTATTAGCTGAAATTCAACTTTACAATATTTTTATACCAATGTTTTATACGATTATTAAACAAATGGATAGAAACAGAATAAAACATCCTAAACTTTCAATTAAATACATAGTTGTAACTTAAAACCAAAAAGTACACACACTCATATTCTTTCTAAAACTTTCACAAAATCATATTGCAATATTTTAGTTGAAAACAAAAAAAGCAAACAATGTCAGAACTCGAAACTTAAATTATGTGAGCCACATTAAGTCGCTATCAATTATCATCAGCGAGTCTGATTTAAATTGTACACATGGATTCATCTATTTTCACAGCATGTAGAAAACCGAGGGCTCCAATTCTAACACGTGTGAGATGCCCACTGTGTATCAACAACCATAAAAAGTCAGAGTCAACATTTCTATATTCTTTCAAAAGATGCTTAAAATATTGCTTCCTCAAATAACATAAAATGGAGCACTCAACTAATATGTGTCTTAGAATCTCTCTCTGAGTTGGGGAGTGACAAAACCTACATATGTTGTTGGTTTGTGTGATTATTTTCCTTTTAGCTAAAACATCTTTTGTTGGCCGTAAAATAAACCGAATGCCTATAAATTCTATGCGATGCCTGACAGACGCAGATCTAACAATATACCTCTCCGGGACACCATATTTTTTAGACTGGAATTCGTTATTGTGAAAATCTTGATAAGTATTACACATTCTTATCGTTTGATACCAGTCCTATTGAAAACGTCTGATCTTTACCAGCATGGGGTTCAAGAGAAGAGTTAACAAAGAGACTTCTATAGAAGCCAAAGTATGAATAACCAGTTTACGCCAGCTCGATATACATTTGTCTTTCGAGGAAAATACATAATCGACTAGTATATCAACAACCATTGTAGACTGAACTGCAAGAAGACATTTCCTAAACAGAGCAATAATTTGTCATGTATATCGGGCATAAAGCGAGATCAGACCTAGTTCATGTGCACCCAAACAGACGGAACACAGTTAGGCAGATGCAAAATACGACGCCAGAACTTTCCCTCTAGGGAGGTCCAGATCTTTTCGACTATGATTAATTTCATCTCAGCCGCATATAAAATGGTGGGCGTCAGTTTTTGCATGTAGTACGTTATCGCTGGATTGAGGGTACATTTCCCATATTTGCTCTGAGTAATCAGAGCTTGGGATATCCCCGTTCTTAATTTGGTTTTCAAAGTTTCAACGTATTGTTTCTCATCACACACATCTGAAATACGCAAACCCAGATGCGTGTAATGAGACACACGTTTCAAGAACCTGCCCATCTAAAAACCGTTTGTAATTGGTGATTAAGGTTCTGTCTACTGCCATTACATTGCATAGCTTTAGTTTTCTCCAGGTTTATGTTTAACATAGATTGCCAGAGTGTCTAGCATTCTCTGCAACCCTGCCAGAGTTTTAGACATAATAATCAGGTCATCAGCATAGAGCTAGCTTTGGTGAATCAGTAATAATGTTTGTGGAAGAATTGCTTAAATCTGAAATAAATAAATTAAATAATAATGAAGCAAGTCTGCATCCTTGACGGAGGCCTCTATAGGTATTTATTGGGGCTGTTAGTTTCCCATCCAACGAGAGTCTGACTTGTATGGAGGTGTCTGTGTGAATGTCGTTTATCAATGATACGCTGGGCAGCCTTTTTATACTAATTTCTTTATCAATAATTCGCTCGACACTGAGTCGAAAGCGGCTTTCAGATCAACAAACACTAGGTATAATGATTGCTGTTTTGCTTCGTGATGTTTCAATATAGAGTTACGAGTGAGTAGATTCACAGTGGTACTCAGTCCCTGCACAAAGCCAGTCTGAAAGGGATCCACACGAGATTCTCTAGTGGTTCATTGAATGGAATATCGAAGGATACATTTTGAAAAAAGTTTCCCAGGTGCATCCAAGAGGGCGATCGATCTGTAGTTGGTTGTCCATGACCGTTCGTCCTTCTTGAAAATTGGGACTATAATTGATCGTCTCCAAGACTCAGGAATTCTAGATGACAGTATAACCTGGTTAAATATATTGCATAGACTCTTGGCCCATATTCCCGGATGGTCTGTTCAATTGTTCAGACCGTCGGAGCCGGGTGCTCTCGATGAACTGGCTTTATTGATATAATACAGTACGTCTTCTTCTAGCACTTATAAACCATGATAACAGGAAGGGCCAATGTCTGGTTTACTCTGACTTACAGATGTAATAGTATACAGAGTTGTGTAGTACTTAACCCAGTCAGAGTCACTGACCCCATTGACTTGCACTGCTCTTTGGTTAGAATGTATTGAATCGTTAACCAAGGACCAGCTCTGGGCCAAATTTCTTGATACCATTGCTCGTATTATGGCCTCGCCATCAGTCTGGAACAATTGCGCACAATGAGATCTAAGCCAGTTCCGGAATTTACATTTAGCGTTCTTAAGAAGTTTTTATTCCTCTCTGACAATGTCAAAATGGCTCTCGTTTCTTTACGAAGAGCCGCTTTCCCAGCTTGTACCTGTTCATCATACACGTCTTGGCTTAAAGTTAAAAACTTTGGTATTCGAGACCTGACTTTCATATAAGTGCAAGTGCACCACATACGGTTCACCCTGCCACAAGTCCTGTCTTCCCATTTGTTTCAATGTTGTTGTTGAACGCTATTAGTGATTGTCTGGTCCATCGAAATCTCGTTTGTGCATTGTTCACTAAGACAACGACAGAGTAACTTCCATTTGTCAACTCCTCTGTGTTATAATCCAATGAAAAACAAAGTAATAAGGCATTGTGGTCACTATGAGTGCATTTAACAACTGAAAATTCTGTAGCACATTGAAACGTAAGTCTATCTACAAAGACATAGTCAATTATAGAATGACTTTGTCCTCGCTTCCAGGCTTGCTGAGGTGGTATATCTCCTACAATTGACCCATTACACATGACAATGCCTCTCTCATCCATTAGTGGTAACCATTTGTGACTGACTTGCTCTGGTGGGGATTTCTGAGTCAATAACAAATGTAAATTTAAGTCACCTGCCAAAATCACATTAGTAATGTCTGAAGCTTGTGACAGAGGGCCTCATTACGACCTCGGCGGTAGCCATGCCGATATTGGCGGCATGGCTGCTGCTGAAATCGCGTCCGGGTCCTCAGAATGAGGAATTACCGGGCCATTCCGAGTTCTGAAGGCCCGGTAATTCCTCCCTCCAAGGACCCGGACCCGGTCCTTACCCATTCCCATTCAGCCCCCACAGGGCTGAATGGGAATGGGAGAGGGAGCAAACAACGGGCCATTACGAGTTGGCCCGTTGTTTGCTCCCTCTTCCCCTCGCGGGACCCGGTAAGCACGCCTGGTTTGACCAGGCGTTGCTTCCCGGGTCCTGCGAGGGGACCTCGTAATGAGGCGGTACGGGGTAAACGGCGCTGGCGCCGTTTACCCCGTACCGCCAGGGTCGTAATGAGGCCCAGAGTGTCCAAAAGATTTTCCAATTCTTCAATAAACATTTTGTCTGATCTTGGAGGAGCTCTTACCCCACCTCCATTGCAGAGGGGGATGACTGAGACAACGGGGGTTAATGGGCTGGTGGACTCTAGCGCCACAGAGCTGAACACAACCCTTCCAAGGTCCCCAGAAACAACATATAGTGTTAAAAGACCTGCTGAAAACCCGAGTCTCCCCACACAGGATAACAAAGAAACCGAAATCACGTCTCCCGCGTGCCGGCTCACCTTGGTGGAAGATCGACCGGTGGGGTCTCCTGGGGAGTCGTGCCGGGAGACCCCCCGACCAGCGAGGCCTCAATCCTGCAGGTGGAGCCTTTGGTGTTGGCCGCGGTCCTCCCGCAGTCATTTTGTGCCACGGCTGGCAGTGAGGACCGTGGAGGTGGTGGTCCACGCGCCTGGCGGCGGCGTGGCTTCGGGCGCTTCGGCGGGGGAGGAGTGCCTCAAGGAGCCCGGGCAATCTCCAGAGCCTGGAGCTGGGGCTGGACTGGGCAAGGAGGGGGGAGACTTGTGCGGCGCTGCCGCCAGCCTAAGCGGGGAAGAGTGGGAGGAGGAGGTGGAGCTCGACGCAGCCCAGCTGGCTGTGAGCGAGTTCGGAGCTGATGAGGACGCGAATGTGAAAGCAGCGTGTGCGGCTTCGTTGGGAATGGGGGTGGGGGCCAGAGGAGTGGAGCTACCGGGCGACGAGCCTGCCCCCTGCTGGCGGCCTACTAATACTGAGGGGAATAAATCTGAGAAGAGAAAGGAACGTGCAACAACCGCCTCTAAACAAAACAAACCAAAAGCAGGAAAAAAACGCAATAGCACCTTATTATAGAGGTTCAAGCCATAAGAACAAAGGAGTCAAGCCTAACATTTACAACTATGTTGCAGACTTTTTTAAGAAAAGGGTTGAAAGTATGGCTTTGCCGCCCAAAGAAATTTCGGACGTTGAGCTCTTAGAAGGTTGGGTGGCGGTTGAAAAAGCTATCACACCAGTGACAACATTTAAAATCTCACAAGGGGTGGAGGAACCAAACCAGACACCTTGGGTACACCACCGGTGTCAGGAACGCCAGTGCGATGGCACTTTGGGAAACCCACCCCCCTCTGCGCCTCTCCCCCAGCCACTTTCACTGGCAATAGGATTGGAGGCAACAAGCCCTGACCAGAACGCTACCATCCAAAAAGGGACACCCCTACTGAAGGGTGACAGCGGGGAGTTCGATCATGGGTCTACGCTTGAAAAGCCAAATGGAGAAGTCTCCACTTATCAACCCCTCAACCAGCGACACGCTTCCCTGAGCCCTTTAACCGGTATGGAAGCTACGAACACTGCCAATAAAACAACAACAAGTGTATCTGATACCTGCCCCACTCCGAGCAGGAACGGAAGAGGAAGAAACACTTCACAAGGGAGTTTTAGAGACACCCACACAAGGAAGTGTATTTAATGGGAATCATGTCAACGGTGACGATAGCTCTCGCCCCATTTGGTAAACTTTATGAAGCACTGAATGATTCAGTAAGGGACCAAACAGCCGTCATGGCCCTAATGCATACCAAAATCCTATATCTAGAAAAACACATATTGTCCAGAGATGCGAGACAAGATAATACAAGGGAGCAAGGCACATCATGTGCAATGGATCTGGAGAGAAAAACACAAGGAACCCAGGCGAGAGTCTTTCCCCCAGTTAAAAGCAGCGAGAAAGCAGTTGGTGAAAAAAATGTGAGAACACTGGATAATGGTTGTATCAACTTGGACTGTCTAGAGATAACACAGGTGACGCCCCATAACGCGCCGAGTACCAAACCCCAAGATAAAACACCAAATATAAAACAGAAAGAACTTGATAGGTTCTTCACTAAGAAACCTAAACTCTCTGACAAGCCTGTAGTTAAAGCTGGGCTGAACCCTGAAAAAGGAGACGTCAAGAGAGTGGTCCTAAAAACACTGACCTCCCCAGTGTTGGATAGAGGCATCGCAGTAGCAAACTGAAAAATCAGGGACCACAACAGCAACGAGAGAACATCATTAAACAAACAACGTCGAGAAAAAGGAAATTCTTGGAGGAAGAGAAAGCGGAGGAGGAATCTAGTTCCTTTGAGGCACTAATGAACTTAAGTACCTATACTGTCGAAGAATCTGAATCAGATATTCCGCGGATAATGGAGAAAGCATGTAATAACAATGTTATGAGACGACCTAGAGCTACAGTCCCAAAGACAAAGCTCAACAGAGATGAGGGGAATAGTAAGGACTCGTACAGAACCTTGGAAGAAAAACGAAAGGCACTAGAGCCTCGCTCCCCAAAGACCTTAAAGAAAAGAAAAGAGCACATCCCTTCCCCAGACAAACATGGAAATGGAAATAGATCTAGACGACCAACACAGAGAAAGACTGAGGACAAGTCTAAGCCTGCGAACCCTCTTGATCCCAATCGCTACAACAAAGCGAGAGAACGGAGCAGATATCAAGTAATGTGCGATACAAGAGAGGATCAGACAAGGGGCTCTGCGAACAAACACATCAAGAGTAACTGCAATATCTTCCAAATGGAGAGAACAAGAGAAAAACAGGATGGTTTTACGTTAAGTTGGAAATCAACGCCAAACATCTTCGACAAAGTACCAAACTTACAGCAACTGACTTCACAAGACATAAAATCATTGAACGCTGCGTGAAAGGCAGGAAAGATCAGGCCTATCTACATTTTCCATAAGTCACATAGAAGGGAGTTGGAAGGGAGCTCACTCCACAGAGCAAAAAAGTAATCCGGGGATGTAAAACCATCGGGTAAACCGGAAAGATGGCCTAAAGGTCCTAGGGAAAAAATAAGGATTACAGTAGTTCAAAGCCCCCAAAGAAACGTCAGGGCTGAGAGCAGCCAAGAAGAAGGAACCTCAGCTATTCAGCACAAACGGACATGGGTATCCAAACGCAGAGATACTCAAGCAAGAACTAGCCATTAGTGGATAGGAAACCCACCGATGAGTGAGCCGGACAAGCCACACCATCTGATCAGGGCTCCTGGAACACACAAGGGTTTTCCCACCTGACGGTGGTTTCAGACGTGAACCTGGGAACATTCGCTATCCTGTGCTTACAGGAGACATGGCTGGTGTCGAAGCCTTTCCTGGATGGTTATGTTCTAACCTTTACCCCTGCGCAGAAGGGAAACGCCGGACGGCCGAGTCCGGCCTCCTGACAGCAGTAAGATCAGGAAGTGGACTAGAATGTCAGGATGAACCCCACCTCTCTCCCCACACCCAGGCTACCATACTAGGGTGGCAAATTAACATGGGAGCAAATGGAAAGAACCTCCAAAAAATCGTAATCATCAATATGTACTGGAATCCAGCAGAGACCGACACCGACCATTACTTAGAGCAAATCGATAAACTGTTGGAAGAAGAGCATGAAAACCATCAAACGAACCATATCATATGAAATGCAACCTGAATTGCATACTGGAGCCTAGTGAGAACCCAACAAAATCGGTTAACCTCACCTCTAGGGGAGAGAGGAAAAAGATGGGAAAACCTAATGGATAAATGGGACCTGCACAACCTACATTAAGATCCAAGAAAAACAAGGAAATTCCACGTGGCAAAGAGACGACCAAAAAAGGACAATTGATCACACTTTTGTCTCAAGGGACCTATTGAGTCTGATCAAATCCTTCAGCGTGGAAAAGAAACGGACAACAGTGACCATAACATATTGAAAACAACATGGTTGACCAAAAGACCAGTGCAGGAACGAATGATACAAGGACTAGAAACAGGCCCTAGAGGGAACTGTTTGAAGTTAACGGCCAAAAGTATCAGTATAATCACGAGGGCTTACAACAGCAACCCCAAGGAAACAACTGGGAAATTAAATGAACCCAAAACCCTGGATTACGTGCCGCTACTGGATGAATATCGTACAACAAAGCCTCCAGGAGGTCTCAATCGTGAAGCACAGACACACAGTTACGATAGAGAATTGGTTGTGCAAAGAGCCATCCTGAGAAAATATCAACGAATGGCTAGAAGTTCAAATTCAAATAAACTGACCCAAAGATTCCATCAAGCCCAATGCCAATACAAAAGTTGGTTGAGACAAAACCGTGCAAGTCTTCTGCAACAGGACGCTGAAAAAATGCTGAGAACACTTGTGATGATAAGCAGCAAAGAGTTCTGGTCATTAATCAACTTGTCAACTACAAAGATCAATAACAATCTACAGAACAATGTGAGTGAAGAGCAATGGGTGGAGTTCTTCGAGACTTTGTACAAAAGTCCAAAGAGTGAGACCCTAGAAAGTCCCAGGCAACAAGTGACAGCTTGGGAAATCCCATGCGACATGGAGTCAATCAAACTAAAAATCAAGAAACTAAAAAATTTGAGAGCACCGGGGACGGACCGCATATCTAATATCAACTTGAAGACTAATGTGGATACTTGGGCCCCCCTCATCGGCAGATCTTCCACAACTGTAACTCAAGCAACAAGGTTCCTCCTTCTTGGAAGACCGCAAACGTCATACCCATCTTCAAAAAAGGAGTTAAAGAAGATCCAAGAAACTACCGCTCCATAGCGCTTTTAGAGGTTATTACCAAGGTGTTCGGTTCATGCGATTCGGACAGTCTCTACAGCTGGCTAAAAAACTCTACCTACACAGATCGGTTCCAGGCGGGTTTTGTGCGAAACATTGGCACTACCGCAAATATTCTTCTGTTATGCTCCCTTAAAGCAAAAGTACAACAAGGAGGCCCACGTATATTCATGGCCTTTGTTGACCTTGTGCAGGCATTTGATCGAGTCAATAGAGAACGGCTGTGGACCAAACTAAGGCACAAGAACTGCCCGGATAAAATCTTAGCTTCAATCAAGGCGTTGTATGAGGACACCACCACGAGAGTCCGCCTGAACGGCGAGGGGGCCCTATCGAAGGCAATCTGCGCTGCTCAGGGAATAAAGCAAGGCTGCCCATTAGCCCTGGCCCTCTATAATGCGTACATACCAGACTGGAAGAGGAATTTATCACTATCAGATGCTTCTCCCCTTCACTAGGGGGTGAGAAGATCCAGAGACTCTTGTACGCGGATGACATCATCCTGTTAGACCAAACAGCGATGGGGCTACAAAGACAACTGGGCAGCCTGCTTAAATATTTAAAAGAGAATGACCTTGAACTAAATAAGAGTAAAACTAAGATCATGGCATTCGAAACATCATCCAGATCAGACAACAAAGAGAAATCGAACATAGAGAACGAAAGAATTGAAGTTGTAAAGAGCTTCAAATATTTGGGAGTGACGAGAAGTAACAGCAGCATAGAACTTCCAATGCAAGAATCATTACTAGCCAAAACAAGGACTTTGATAGCCCAAGCAAGGATGATCGACCGAAAGTTTGAGAAATACTCCACGATTCCAGTCCTGTCTTATTTTAAAGCCAAGGTAGTTCCATGCATAACTTACGGAACGGAAGCTATGCCACAAATCCCAAGCCAGCTATGGGACAGACTTGAAGGTCTATTCTGGAAGAAAATGCTGGGCCTTCCGCTGTCGGTACCCATCTGTCTAATTTGACAAGAATTATGCTTACCCTCTCTGAAGGGGTCTGTCTTGAGGAACACCATGATGCTCCTTAGAAAAGTCATAAATGGAACCAACCACGCCCGTTTTCGAGATTGATAAAGAACTAGGCAGTGGAAAAACAAAATGCTAGCAACATGGGCCGACGGCTCTGCAAATCTCCTTGAAGAGGTGGCCCTGACGAGGGACACACTAATACAAAATCCAACTAAGGTGGTGAAAAAATGGACAGAACTGGACTGGATCAAAACACAAGACAAGGTAATGTCCTATAAACTAACTCAGAACTTCCCTCATGTCCCTGAGAAAATCAATGACGTTAGAGGATATCTGAAAAAATTCCCATACAAACGTCTATGCCACACTTTTTTTCAGAATTGGACAGAACTTGAACTTGATTTCCCTTCATTCCAATTACTTCTACTCCTGTCCGTTTTTTGTGGCGCTGCCCACTTAAATTTTGAAACACTTGCAAGGATGCGGAGTGTGTCTGATTAGTTGACTATCTAAAAGGTTAAAGGTGGTTGGATTTTGTGCTAGAACAAAGCCAAGAACAAACAGATCCATCCAGGCTTGCCATAACAAGTTCCTGACCACATTTGATGTCAACCATAATCGAACAACAGTGTTGTTATGGAACTCGACTTGGTCAATGTCATTGGTAGTTATATTTTGCAGACTTATCACATCCTCGAAAATGGCTAGCACATTTGTTCTATTTAAATCAAATATTTGAAAGGCTGCTGCGCGACATTTGAGGATTAGACTGAGATATTTGGTTGCTCTTACTGGTACATTTGAAGATTTGTTCAGCGGGTTCACTAAGTCTTGAGCGTTTGTTTTCTTATTGTGCTTTACACTTGGATTGTCAAAATGGCTTCTAGTCCAAGATGGATTGTTAAATTTAACTCGACACTCAGGGACTGTGTAATTCACTTGTTTGTCAGGAATTTCACTTTGGGACTCCAGTCTTGTTGAGAGAATAAAGCTAATGAAAATTAGACCATCCAGACCAGAGATAACAACTCATTACTCTTTCAATTTGTAATCGTTAGCTATTTTGCAACAATCCATATATCAAATTACACAATAACAAATATATTCATACAAAATATGGCTCTTTGAACTTAGAACAAACACATCCCTCCAAACAAACTTCATTCACAACTTCTTCATGCATTCATCACATTCACAAACGATAGAAAAATGATATTTTGTTCATATCACAATAACAATAGTAGTAAAGACATTTCTTAGTTCAACACTTGATTGATTTACAATGTGTCCATCTGTCAACATTCAGAGGATAGAAAAACAGTTTGTCGACATGTTTCGGTTGAGTTCTTAACGTGGGCAATGAATTCCCTTTGTGTATTATATTCAACCTTCTTCAGGACAAGAGACGATCGCCAAATCCGCGTGGTCTCATAGAAAAGTGGGGGTGTATAAGGCAAAGAGGCCTTGGGTCTATAAAATAAGGAAAATACAAAAATGATGTCATCTCTGTTTCATAAAAACCCATTTATTGAGTGACGGCTAGCTAATAGAGCTGTGTGCGAACCGGCTCACCTTCTCTGATTTTTCAGTGGCTGGCGTGTCGGTTCAGTGGAATAAATCCCGGCATGAAAGATCTCTAATAATGAGCTTCACGTCGTTTGTCCTACAAAATAAGGGACATATAAACTCATAAGTTTATAGAAAGAGTATAGCATACTATTAGAAATGAACATTAGTAAATCGGTACTCACTCAGTTAGAGTAGTGGGCTCGCAAGAGTGCCCGAGCTGTAGGTTCAATCAGACTGCAGGGGAGGAGATGTAAGTGCTTCCAATTATACACTCATATATCGCGTAACTATTATCACAATATGAAAAGCTTGCTTTAAGAGTTCTCGTAAATGTCAGCTCCATCAAATAGAAAAAATGTGATGGGCCCACAATAGGGAGACAGAGACCCATGAGCCTCCACGTCTAAACCTCAGAATATCTGAGTCTCTACAGTCAACTCTAACCCACTCGCAAAAAATGGAGAAATGATGCTTACTTCTTTGGTTCCCTGTAATGAATCCCTTGGGAGAGAGTATCCGTTGCTGGTCAGTCGCAGATAAAAATGTCACGAAGCTGTAACAACAGTGCATAGTTTCAGATATGGAGCCAATTGAGCACGGACTGGCATAGGCTATATCTGCTGCTGTCTACTTACTCAGTGTTTACCTCGGCTATGTCCGTCAGTGTATGAATCTATTGGCGCTCCTCCGCTAGTGCTCGCGGCGACCCGGCGTGCGTACCAAATAGCACCAATGGACGCGCAGCCGCTCGGAATTATGGTCCGAGTGGTATGCTGCTGCTCGGCATTATGGACAACGTAGTTCCCGAACTAGGGCGGAAACGAAAACTGTCTCAACATGGATGTACGTCTTGTAAGGTATACACACAATTACCGAACAGTTCCCGGATGACGATAGTAGTAGATGAGCTGTCTGTGGCAACCGGCAGCTGTACATCCTCACTGAGCGTAAAGGGAAACAAAGTCCTGATTGCTAGTGCCTGGTAGATAGAGCTAGGCATTGTGGGATATGTGGTCCCAAATATCCACAGGCCTCAGTTGTTGTTATTTAGTAACCTAAATCGTGAAACCTATCCTCCCATGTCACAGGGCTATGAAAAAAGGCTACAGATGAATGAAAAAGTCTAATACTCATCTTAGGCCGCCATAGTGTTATGTACTGTTCAGGACATTCCATTCCACCGAAATATTTAACCCATGGTGGACCGTATCTAAAGAATAGATCCATTTTTGTTCCAGGCGGTGTAGGGCACTAGCCATATCCCCGCCTCTTGACTTGGTACATATGGTTTGTAGTACAAACCACTTGATGTCTGTATCTTTATGGTGAAGTCTGTCAAAGTGGTCCACCAGAGGTTTGTCAGCTGTATGGTTTCTAATACACGAGCGGTGTTCCCCAATCCGTATTTTAACCTCTCTTGTGGTTTTTCCAACGTATAGTAAGTTACACGGATATGAGATGACATAGATTGCATTTTTTGTTTGGCAGTTAGTGTGATTCTTCATCGTCCATGTGTTCGTCCCATATTAAAAAGTATGTTTGGTCTCAGTAAAGGGACATACACTGCAGTTCCCGCATTTGTAATGTCCAATAATGGGTGGGAGTCCCCATTGGTTCAAAATCGAGTTCTCTTTGGGTTTTTCATAGTAAGTGTGCACCAACTTTTGTCGCAAATTGCAATTTCGTTTGAATGCAAACATGGGTTTCTTAGATAATGTACCCGGGTTCTTGATTAAATCCCAATTCTTATTGATGATCTTCTTGATAGCATTGCTGATAGGATTGTACGTTGTAACACAGACCAATCTCTCGTGGATCTTTTTTTCTTGGCTCTGTAGAATGAGAGCCCTGTTGGTGTTGGCTGCTCTCTTCATATTCCTTTTTACCAGTTGCTTAGGGTAGCCTTGTTTATCCAGTCTTTCTTTGAGTTGTGTAGCGTGTGTTTGATAGTCGACCCTATCTGTGCAATTGCGGCGAATCCTCAGAAATTGCCCATATGGCAGATTAAATTTCAGACTCTCCGGATGAAAACTTGAATAATGTAGTAGGGTATTCTTGTCTGTGGGTTTCATATAGAGTGAGATGACCAACGCATTCCCTTGTTTTCTAATCAGTAGATCTAGAAAACTGACTTGATCATTGTTCCATTCAATGGTGAATTTTATATTAGAATCGCACGTGTTGAGCCACTTGTGGAAGGTGAGTAGAGATGTATTGTCACCCCGCCATATGATGAACACGTCATCTATATAGCGGCGCCACATCTTTAGCTGTCCATGCGGTTGTGTTCGTAGGATGTCGGCGATGTTTCTTGATTCGAAATTGGCCATGTATAAATTGGCCACGTGTGGGGCAAAGGTGGCACCCATACTTACCCCTTTTTGTTGTTTAAAAAGCTGTTTTTTGAAGAGAAAGAAGTTCTCTGTCATTGCCAGTCTCGAACACTCTAGTATAAACCCTGTTGGTGGTTTATGTCATGATCTCTGCTTCCAAAAGGTCAGGGTTTTCCCAACTCCCTTGGAAGCAGATCCATAACCCAGGTTCCGAGTGCCAACCAGTCCCAATTGGGACCTTTTGGACCCAGTCCTGGCGCCAGTGGCACCAGGCTCATAAATATGCCCAGTCCCAGCGCTGGAAGCGCCGGGCTCATAATGCTTGGGTGGACTTACCTGCAGCAGACCATGCTGCTTACTTGCCTGCCAGTTGAGCCTCTGATCCTCTTCTGTTTGGAACTACTTTTCCTGTTGGGTGGGGCAGGAGCCACTCCCTAGATTCAGAACACTGGAACTCTTCTGGAAAGCAGGAACTCTTTTCTTATCTAGGCGTGGCTGTGGAAGGAGACACCTAAGAACTACAGGAGGCTATTTAAACCACACCCGATGGATGAATCTTGCTTTGCGTTATTTTGCATCCTCTGCAGCAGAACGCTCATCGTGTCTTCTGCATCTGATCCTGGGCCTAAGGAAAAAGGCTTACCATCCTGAATCCAGTCTTCAGCAACACCTATAAAGACAAGAAAGAACAGGTTAGCATTACGGTCTTCAGTGACAGCTCTTCACTTACCTGGTCCATCGGCTGTCACCAACGCCTCGCGCTGCATTCCGGCATCTGAAAGACAAAGGCTTACCTACTCTTCGTGCGCTCCGGAGGTCTTCACACTGCATTCCGGCATCTGAAAAACAAAAGCTTACCAACTCTTCGCACGCTCCGGAGGCCTTCGGCACTGCATCCCGCATCTGAAAAACAAAACAAGGTGCGTTTAAAGACATTGGGGAACTTTAATACTCACGTGCCATTACTCCTTTCCACATCTAACCCAGTGGGTATTCCGGCACCCTGCAGCCGCTCCGAACTTGTACCTGCAAAATAAAAAGACAGTTAGAGCGCATCGTGAAGCAGGCAACAAGCGCTTACTTACGTGCTTCCAGGCGCTTCTATTCATCACACGGGCTCCATCTTCAACTCACTTCAGCCCGTCATCCGCCATCGCCGGAACCCTGCAAAACAAGAAACATCATTACTAAAGACTTTAAAGACATTAGAATTACTCGAAAACTTACCGTTCGTGCAGTAAACGACGGACAGCAGTCCTCTGAAGTCAAGAGGCCTGCTCCCCTAATCCAGTGAAGAAACTGGTTACAGCACCCTGCCCCGAGGCAGATGGAGAGCACGGCGTTCACTTACCTAAGGTGAGAGCGTTAACCTTTGGGGTTCTACAGGAGAAGAGAAAGGGAAGAAGAGAGAGACATTCAATAACCCAGTTCCTTAATCCCATATTTTCTATCTGCAGACATTTTACCCTTCGTGTCAGACATACAGTGCACAGAGGTCCAGCCCAAAGAGCCAGCCGTGTGTTACACATCACCTTTGAAGATACGGTATACGCCAGTCAAGACCGGCGCCTCTACGGGAATCAGGTGAGCGTTACAGAACGCAAAGCCTACCACAAAACTCCCGTCCAGGCGCTATGGAAACCTCGGATACCGACCAGCTAGCCCAGTTACTTGGGGAACTAAGGGCAGAAGTGCATGCAGCCCGTCAGGAAACGAACGCTCTAAGAAGGGAACTGATTATTTCCAAGGAGCGAACAGATGATCTCGCTAGACAATTGCTACAGTCACAAGCCGGACAGACCCCGTTACCCGCATCTGGGGGAAATCCTCCTTCTACATCCTCTATGAATCCAGTGCAGATCAACCTACCTGGGAATGTACCTCTGGCTCCGCCCGAACGATTTTCTGGTGACCCAAAGAGGTTTGCAGTATTTATCAATCAGTGCCGGTTGCATTTCTTATGCCGGCCAGCAGCCTTTCCAACTGATCAAGCTAAAGTAGCTTTTGTGCTTTCGTACCTTAGTGGCAATACGGCAGACTGGTCGATCCCTCTAGTAAATCAAGATGATCCGGTCCTCCATGATTTCCAAGCTTTTCAGCTCAGTATGGAAAAGCTGTTCGCAAGACATTCACAGGGGCAGGCCTTGGACAATGAGCTCCTTTCGTTGCGACAAGGTAATCAAGACCTTTTGGCTTATATTGCGTCTTTCAACAGACTGATAGTGGAAACTCAATGGCCTGAGGACAAAAGGATTACGCTGTTTTATAGAGGTCTACGTGGAGAGCTCAAAGATGTGTTAGCCCAAGTAGTGAATCCCCCACAAGATTGTTCGGACTATATAGACTTAGTCGTTCAAATAGATCACAGACTGCAGAACAGGAAGGCCGATCGTTCCAAGTTTGAAGCTCGAGTATTTTCCAAACCGCCAACTCCTTCCAAAGGAGTAGACTCCGGGGAATCCATGCAAATAGGGGGTCTGAAAGGTCTTCTAACACAAAAGGAGCGGGAAAGGAGAAAACAGTTGCAATTATGCCTCTATTGCGGAAACTCAGAGCACTTTCTTCGAGACTGTCCGGTGAAACCTGCCAAGAAGGCAGTAGGAGCTGCAGTTACCAAAGTTACAAACTCTGAGCAGGGAAACGACCTCGCCCGACAAGAATAGAGGTCCTCTTGCCGAGCGTGAAAACCAGTTCCGTGACCTCGCATTTCGTGATACCTATGGTCCTCATTAGCCCTGATAATCCGGATCGATTACATGCAATTGAAGTTTACGTTGACAGCGGTGCCATCGGCAATTATGTGGATCATGAAATGGTGTTGAGGATGAATCTAACTCTTTGTCCCAAGGCTGTAAAGGACGTCATTACTACGGTGGATGGTACGGAGATAGCCTCCAGGCCAGTAACGCATACCACTCAAGAGGTGACGCTAGTAAGTCAAGATGGACACCATGAGAAGATCGTGTTCGATGTGATCAAGGCCCCTCAGTTTCAGATTATTCTAGGAATACCTTGGTTAGAGAAACACAATCCTCTGATCAATTGGCGAGCAAGAACGGTCCAGTTTCCAGAATGTGTCTCTACTTGTCACCCTCCATCTGGTGTTGCACTGGCAGCAATTTCTTCAGAGACTCCCCAGTTACCTCCCGAATACCTAGAATACCAAGATGTTTTCCGGAAGGATCAGGCTAACTCTCTACCTCCTCATAGGTCTTATGACTGCCAGATAGACCTGATACTTGGATCTACTCCTCCTTGTAGTAGAATTTATGCCCTCACCGAGCCTGAGAACCTTCACCTTCGACAATACCTGGATCAATACCTGGCAAATGGGTTTATTCGCCCTTCCAAGTCCCCTGCTTCTTCAGCTTTGTTCTTCGTTCCAAAAAAGGAAGGAGACCTTAGAACTTGTATAGATTATCGCTCCCTGAACCAGATCACCGTTAAGAATAGATATCCATTACCTTTGATCCCTGAACTCCTGGACCAAGTCAGAAAAGCATGCATATATACCAAGCTGGATCTTAGAGGAGCTTACCACTTGGTACGAGTAAAAGAGGGCGATGAATGGAAGACGGCCTTCCGCACCAAGTATGGGCTATTTGAATATCAGGTCATGCCCTTCGGACTTTGCAATGCCCCGGCCGCCTTTCAATATTTTATGAATGATGTCCTCAGAGAGCTCATAGATGTGTGTGTTGTTGTTTACATTGACGAAATCTTCGTTTATTCTTCATCGGAATCTGAACATCGGAAACACGTGAAAATGGTCCTCGAAAGATTGCGTCAACACAAACTTTTCGCTAAGTTGGAAAAATGTGTTTTCAACGTGACTGAAGTTGAATTCTTGGGATTCATATTATCACCTGGCGGAGTGCGTATGGATTCAAAGAAGGTCGATGCAGTTCTCAAATGGCCATCACCATCCTCCGTAAAAGGTGTGCAAAGCATGTTAGGCTTCGCTAACTTTTACCGCAGGTTTATCCCCGAATTCTCTCGAATAGTCCAGCCCATCACTGCCTTGTTAAAGAAAAACAAACGTTTTGAATGGTCTACCGAGGCGGAACAAGCTTTCCAGGATTTGAAGACTAAATTTATCTCTGCACCAATCTTAAAACACCCTCGCCCCGAACTCCCCTACATCGTGGAAACTGATGCTTCAAGCCTTGCCACGGGGGCAGTTCTATCACAAAAGGACCCGGTAACCAATCAGTTGCAGCCCGTGGCATTTTGGTCCCGCAAATTCTCGCCTCCTGAAATCAATTACACGATTACTGACAAGGAACTTCTGGCTATCAAGTCTGCCTTTAAGGCTTGGCGGCATTATCTGCTGGGGGCCCGACACACCGTTACTGTGATTACGGATCACCGAAACCTGCAATATTTGAAAACCGCAAAAGCCCAATCCTCTAGACAACTCCGTTGGGCATTATTCTTTGCCGAGTTTGACTTCATAATTACCTATCGACCTGGTACAAAGAACGGGAAAGCTGATGCCCTTTCTCGGATGGGAGTGGAAGAACACTTGATCAACCCTAAACCTGTACCAATCATTCCCGAACAAAGAATTCTGGGTGTAATCGCCACAGAATCCATAGAGGAAGTTAAGGATAAAGCCAGGCAACTTGTAACTCCAGCAGACATACAGAATTGGCATCTGCAGGGAAAGGACTTTGCAGTAAAGGACAACTTATTGTATTTCCAAGAACGATTATACCTACCCAGCACAGATTTACAGAAAAAAGTAATCTCTTGTTATCACGATTCTTTAATGGAAGGACATCCCGGTATGGCCAAGACCTCAGAAAAGATCAAGCGCTACTTCTGGTGGCCGTCTTGGAAAAAAGATATCAGAGACTTTATAATGTCCTGTGGAGTATGCGCCCAAAACAAGAGTCAAAAGGAAAGACCAGCAGGCCTCTTACGCCCTATTGACATCCCACCTCGCCCTTGGCATACACTTTCTATGGACTTCATCACCGTTCTACCTCCATGCTCCGGATACAATGCGATTCTAGTAATCGTGGACTTATTCTCCAAGATGGCGCATTTCATTCCGCTCAAAGGCTTGCCAACAGCAGCAACTCTGGCCCGAGAATTTCTCGAAAACATCGTCCGACTGCACGGTTTTCCTTCGGTTCTAATTTCGGATCGAGGTAGTCAATTTATTTCTCATTTTTGGCGAAGTTGCTGTCGGTCGGCTCAAATTGATGTGAGACTATCGACCAGTCACCACCCTCAGACCGACGGACAAACCGAGAGGACCAATCAAACTCTGGAACAGTATTTACGCTGCATGCTGCAACAAATTGAAAAAACTTGGAAAGACATCCTTTGGATAGCCGAATATGCCTACAATAACTCTGTCCATTCGGGAACTGGGAAAACCCCGTTTTTTCTTTTGTACGGCAGTCACCCTCGAACCTCGGAGTTGGATCCCCTCCAAGATCTTGAAACACCAGCAGTAGACTACCTGCATTCTACAATCACCCAAGCCTTTAAGAAAGCTGTTTCTCACCTTCAAAGGGCTAAAGAACAATACAAGAAAGGAGCAGATCAACATCGGAAGGAAGCCCCTCAATATCAAGTAGGGGATCAAGTCTGGTTATCCACCAAATATCTACCTCTAAAAGGGCCACGCACATTCAACCCAAGATACCTTGGTCCCTATTCCATCACTACCATAGTAAACCCAGTAGCGGTCAAGTTGGACTTGCCCCCGCACATGAAGATACATCCGGTCTTCCACGTCTCTCTATTAAAACCCGTGCAACCTCAAACCCGACTAACTACATCTCCAAAACCTATCCTAGTTGATGGAGAACTCGAGTTTGAAGTCAAAAGCATTCTGGACTCCAAGATCTCCAAATCTAAACTATTTTACCTAATTGACTGGAAAGGCTACGGCCCCCAAGAGAGATCCTGGGAACCTGCTGAATATGTCCACGCTCCTCGCCTAATCAAAAGATTTCACCGAACATTTCCTGACAAGCCAAAACCCCCGGAGAAGCCCGGTTTGGGAGGGGCCTTGAGGGGGGGTACTGTCATGATCTCTGCTTCCAAAAGGTCAGGGTTTTCCCAACTCCCTTGGAAGCAGATCCATAACCCAGGTTCCGAGTGCCAACCAGTCCCAATTGGGACCTTTTGGACCCAGTCCTGGCGCCAGTGGCACCAGGCTCATAAATATGCCCAGTCCCAGCGCTGGAAGCGCCGGGCTCATAATGCTTGGGTGGACTTACCTGCAGCAGACCATGCTGCTTACTTGCCTGCCAGTTGAGCCTCTGATCCTCTTCTGTTTGGAACTACTTTTCCTGTTGGGTGGGGCAGGAGCCACTCCCTAGATTCAGAACACTGGAACTCTTCTGGAAAGCAGGAACTCTTTTCTTATCTAGGCGTGGCTGTGGAAGGAGACACCTAAGCACTACAGGAGGCTATTTAAACCACACCCGATGGATGAATCTTGCTTTGCGTTATTCTGCATCCTCTGCAGCAGAACGCTCATCGTGTCTTCTGCATCTGATCCTGGGCCTAAGGAAAAAGGCTTACCATCCTGAATCCAGTCTTCAGCAACACCTATAAAGACAAGAAAGAACAGGTTAGCATTACGGTCTTCAGTGACAGCTCTTCACTTACCTGGTCCATCGGCTGTCACCAACGCCTCGCGCTGCATTCCGGCATCTGAAAGACAAAGGCTTACCTACTCTTCGTGTGCTCCGGAGGTCTTCACACTGCATTCCGGCATCTGAAAAACAAAAGCTTACCAACTCTTTGCACGCTCCGGAGGCCTTCGGCACTGCATCCCGCATCTGAAAAACAAAACAAGGTGCGTTTAAAGACATTGGGGAACTTTAATACTCACGTGCCATTACTCCTTTCCACATCTAACCCAGTGGGTATTCCGGCACCCTGCAGCCGCTCCGAACTTGTACCTGCAAAATAAAAAGACAGTTAGAGCGCATCGTGAAGCAGGCAACAAGCGCTTACTTACGTGCTTCCAGGCGCTTCTATTCATCACACGGGCTCCATCTTCAACTCACTTCAGCCCGTCATCCGCCATCGCCGGAACCCTGCAAAACAAGAAACATCATTACTAAAGACTTTAAAGACATTAGAATTACTCGAAAACGTACCGTTCGTGCAGTAAACGACGGACAGCAGTCCTCTGAAGTCAAGAGGCCTGCTCCCCTTATCCAGTGAAGAAACTGGTTACAGCACCCTGCCCCGAGGCAGATGGAGAGCACGGCGTTCGCTTACCTAAGGTGAGAGCGTTAACCTTTGGGGTTCTACAGGAGAAGAGAAAGGGAAGAAGAGAGAGACATTCAATAACCCAGTTCCTTAATCCCATATTTTCTATCTGCAGACATTTTACCCTTCGTGTCAGACATACAGTGCACAGAGGTCCAGCCCAAAGAGCCAGCCGTGTGTTACACATCACCTTTGAAGATACAGTATACGCCAGTCAAGACCGGCGCCTCTACGGGAATCAGGTGAGCGTTACAGTTTATGTGGTTTATTACGTGTGTCGAGTACTTCGGCTAGTACTTCTAGACATGCCATTTGAGGAATCGACGTGTATAATGCTTCCACGTCCATGGTGACCAGCAGATCTCCTGTTTCTATTGCCACATCTTGAAGAATTCGAATCATATCCGTAGTGTCCTTAATGTATGAAGGCATTGCCAGGACAAAAGGTTTCAGGAAAAATTCACTGTAAATGGACAGCGGTTCCAATAAAGAGTCTATCGCTGACACGATTGGCCTCCTTGGTGGATTCTCAAGGCTCTTGTGCACCTTGGGGAGAATGTAAAAGGCCGCTTTTTTGAGGAATTTTTTATTCAGAAATTTAGCCTCGTCTGCGCAGATCCATTCTTCTGTCAGGGCATGTGTTGTTAGGCTTTTAATCTCTTCCTGTAGTCGAGCAGTGGGATCTTGGTCCAATTTTTTATATGATCTCGTATCATTGAGCAATCTCAGGCATTCTTAATCGTAGTTAAGGCTGTCCATGAGGACTATCCCCCCGCCTTTGTCGGCCGATTTGATAGTTATATTTTCTTGGCTGCTTAGATTTCTGAGGCTCACTCTTTCGTCTTTTGTCAAATTATCTGTACAATAGTTTTTCTTCTTTAGACTCGAGAGCACTTGTTGCGTCACTCGGTTCTCGAACGTAATAATTTCCGGCGGGCAAGTATGTGCCGGTGGATTAAAGTTTGACTTCATCTTGAGACCAGTAATGTTAATATCTGCTGCGTCTTGATCTTTATCACCCATATTGGTTTGATTTTGATTGGGTATATATATTTCAAAGAAGTGTTTGAGTCTAATGTTACGGAAACACCTCTCAACATGTCGACAAACAGTTTTTCTATCCTCTGAATGTTGACAGATGGACACATTGTAAATCAATCAAGTGTTGAACTAAGAAATGTCTTTACTACTATTGTTATTGTGATATGAACAAAATATCATTTTTCTATCGTTTGTGAATGTGATGAATGCATGAAGAAGTTGTGAATGAAGTTTGTTTGGAGGGATGTGATTGTTCTAAGTTCAAAGAGCCATATTTTGTATGAATATATTTGTTATTGTGTAATTTGATATATGGATTGTTGCAAAATAAATAGCTAACTATTACAAATTGAAAGAGTAATCAGTTGTTATCTCTGGTCTGGATGGTCTAATTTTCATTAGCTTTATTGTTTTGCCTGATAGACCAAAGACTTAAAAGCAGGCGCCCCTTATATTTTGTCTTGTTGAGAGAATATACTGCTCAACTGCTCTCGCTATTTGGTTCTCTAAGTCACTAGTACTAATCTGTTCAACAGATATTATTATCTGATGGGAGCTTAAAGTCGATGGTACTTGAGCATATTGGGAGACAGATAACTTTGTGTTACAGTCACTGTTGCTCTCTATATCTTCTTTATGAGGTATATCTGATCGATTATTATCAGTTGAATGAATTCTATTTTGATTAATGATAACCTCTCTTATGTTATCTACTTCATTTGTGTAGGCCTCAAAATCTTGCATAAGACTGCTTCTTACACCATCATGCATGTTTTGTGCAGAAAGAACTTTTCTGGGAATTTCTTTCGTCTCTTTTGCTCAAGAACCTAGAACTACAATATCGTCTTGATTGTTTGACTCATCTGTCATGGTTTCTTAACATCAGTTATGACCCTAGTTGGGTCAGATGTCATTTGCAAAATTGTACTTGATACAATACTCCTTTGGTGCAGTTTCAAGTACTTTTCAATTGAGTTCTCAATTTGTATTTTTATTAGCATTTCTTTAAACATGAACATCACGACTTCAACATCGTCCCATTTTCCAGGCCCCCCCCCTCCGCCAACACAGGGTATGCTGTCATTAATTTTCCTTCTGCCTTCCACTCTTCGTGTTTCTATCTCATCCTGTGAACATGTCCAGAATGCAGATTTTATGTGGGCACCACTGCATCATATAGTCACTTTGTAGATATTCTATCATCTCTCCTCAGTCGGATATTATTTTTTGGCGGGCCCCTTGTATGTTGTATGTGATACTCTCCATCGCCATGAATGCCCATATTCTCTGTAGTCATACCAGGTTGGATGGGGGGTGTGTTCTGTTTGCATTTTTGGGCTATTGCTAGCCATGCTGCTGTGAGGAATCCCATGAAGTCTCTCTTTTGTGTCTTTGTCATTGTCCCGTCTCTGGGATTCCACATGCCACAGATCCATACCTCTTCTCCTAGGCCTTCTGCTCCCTTAAACATTTCTTGCATTTGGGATTTTATCTCTGTCCAGAAGCTTTGTAGTTCCGGGCAGTCCCGCCAAATGTGTCTCCAGTTGCCCAATACCTCAGAGCCCCTCCAGCATTCATCTTGTGATGTGTTGAACATTCTGTGAAGTCTTTCTGGGGTATAATGCCATTATATAATCATTTTTGTCCACGCTTCTCTTGTTTGGATCGCCCGTGTCCATTTGGGGATTATTTGCCAGACGTATATCCATTGTTCCCTCGTGATTTCTTTCCTTAACGTAATTTCCCATTTCTTCATGTATTGCCATTTTGTTTCCTCTGTCTGGGCGTTTATGAATTTATACATGGTTGAGACAATTTTTTTTTCTCCTGTGTGTGTCATAATTTATGTCTCGAATGGAGTCAGGTCCCTTGTTATTGCTTGTGTAATTCTCGGGGTGGTAAGCCAGTGATGTAGTTGTTCATATTGTTATCTGTCTTTTTCTGTGAGGCCCAGTAGATCCTGGCACTCTGTGTAGGTTCTGATCTTTAGACCGTCGTACAAGTCTCCCACTTTCGTACATTCTGCTTCCTGCCATTTCTGAAATGCTCCTTTCTCCGTGCCCGGCAAAAATTCTGGGTTCTCGAGTATTGGTATAAAGGGGGCTAGATCTTTTGTCAGCGTTTCTTTCTTGGTTGCTCTATCCCATATTTCCAAGGTTGCACTCATGATCTCGTTATTCGGACATTCTGATGTCTGAGCTTGGGTCTGATCCAGAGTAGGTGGCGCATACTTGTTCTTGCCACTGCACTGTCCTGTGCCTCCTATATTTATTCTGATATGTTCGGGATCCATTCCTTCAAAACCCACATCTGGGCTGCCTCGTAATACTTCCGAAAATGAGGAAGTGCTATGCCTCCTTCTGACTTTTGCGCTGTGAGTGTTATGTTGGAGAGTCTCAGGGTTTTGATCTGCCAGATGTATGTGGTTTTTAATTTGGTGAGTGTCTTGACGAATGAAACAGGTATACGAATGGGGAGTGCTTGGAAGTAGTACAGCAATCTGGGCAGTATTGTCATTTTTATGACTGTTATTCTGCCCCACTATGTTATTGCAAGTGGGTTCCATCTTTCCAGGTCTCTTTTCACCTGCTCTATAAGTTTTGTGTAGTTCCCTGCATAGAGTTCTTTTATCGTGTTGGTTAGCGTGACTCCAAGATACCTTACCCCTTCTTCTGCCGTTTGTAGATGTAGTTCTTCCGTTTTCCTACGTATTTCTTGTTTCTCTCCAGCCAGTACCATTACCAATGACTTTTGCCTATTTATCTTCAGGCTTGATATGGATCCGTATTTATCTATTTCTTGTATGAGGAGAGGTAATGTTTTTATCGGTTCGGTCAGGGTCAACATCATGTCATCCGCATATGCCGCTGTTTTGTGTGTCAACACCCCCATTTCAATGCCCTTAATGTTGGATGCCGCTCTGATCTTCGCCAACAGTGGCTCGAGGAAGTTTGCGTATAGAAGGGGGGACAGTGGGCAGCCTTGTTTGGTGCCTCTCCCTATTCTGATTATGTCTGAGAGCTCTCCATTTACCGCAATCCTAGCTGAGGGTGAGTTGTAGTTGGCCTGTATCATGTTTATATACCCATGCCCATTTTCCCCAGTATTGAAAATAGCATGGACCACTCTACCCGCTCAAATGCTTTTTCCGAGTCTACCGCTAAGATTGCTGCTGGGGTGTTGGTGATCCCCACTTTCTCTATCAAGTGCACGATTCATCTGATATTGTCGTGTGTTTTCCTGTTGGGGATGAATCCTGATTGGTCTTGATATATCAGCTTGCGGAGCAGCAGTGAGAGTCTGTTAGCTAGGACTTTTGTGTACAGTTTGGCATCTATGTTTATTAATGCTATTGGGCGATATGAGCTTGGGTTCTCTGGGTCCTTCCCTTTCTTGTGGAAGACCAGTATTTTGGCTTCGTTCATCGTCGTCGCAATGTTGGCCGTGTCTTTAAAGGTGTTGAAGAGATCTGTTAGGATGGGGGCTAGGGATCCCGCATAGGTTTTATAGAATGCGGCTGCATAGCCGTCCGGTTCTAGGGATTTATTTTTGGGTAGATCTCTGATTGCTATTGTCACCTCATCAATTGTTATTGGTTCCTCAAGTGATGTTTTTTCTTCTGATGTGATGGTTGGTAGTGTTATCCCGCTCAGGTACTCTGCCTGTTCGTTCTCTTTCGGATTGTCCGATGTGTACAGTTTCTGGTAATAGTCTCTAAATATTTATTTTATATCTTTTCATTGTGTTTTCAATAGTCTGTGTTTGTCTTTCAGTGCTTTTACCGTTTGGTTTTGTTGTTTCCCTTTTAATTGTCTTGCTAGCAGTTTGCCCGCTTTATTTGATTTCATCGCATACCAGTGTTTCAGGTGCAGGAGTTGAGTTTCTGCTCTTTTGGTTCTGATTGCTTCTAGCTGGCTCTGGACGTGTCGGTAGGCTCTCTTTATTTTCAAAGATCTGTTACCTGCCATTTCTTCTCTTATCTCCTCCAATTTGTTTTCTAATTCACTTTCCCATTTTCTGGATTGCTTGTCTTTCTGTGCTTTAAGGTCTATTATTTGTCCCTGTATCACAGCTTTGAATGCTTCCCATACTGTCGTTTTTGACACTTCCGGGGTATTGTTTTGTTCAAAGTATTCTGTTATTTTCTCTCTGATTGTTTCTCTCATTACCGGATCTTGTAGAATTTCTCTTGGCAGTGTCCAACGCCATAGGCCTGATCGTTTGCGGATCCTGGGGAGTGATATCCACAAAGGGGCATGGTCTGATAGCGATATGGGGCCTTTTTCTATATTCTGTATCTCCCCTAGTAGGCTCCCTGAGGCCCAAATATAATCTATTCTTGAGCTTGTGCCGTGGACGTGTGAGTGGTATGTGTATCCCGGGGTCGTCCCTCTGATTCTCCGCCATACATCTTCTAGGGCCATCTTCCCCATCGCCTCTTTTAGCGATTGTGTCGGTGTCCCTTGTTGCGTGAGCTTGGGGTTTGAGCGGTCTTCCCTGGGGTTCCACGCTAGGTTGAAGTGACCTGTTAGTATTACTTCCCCTTCTGCGAAATTTTCTAGTTTGCTCAGGATGTCTTTTATGAATCCGTCCTGGCCCATGTTTGGGGCGTAAATCGTTGCTAGTGTCAGTGGACGATTTTCGATCCGTACTTTCGCGAATAGGTACCGTCCTTGTTTATTTGCCATCATTCCTCTTATGTGTACGTTGAGTTGGTTAGCAAATGCAATCATGACCCCCTTTTTCTTCTCTTCGTCATTGGCCTGAAGTATCTGGTTGTAACCTCTTATGCATATTTGTCCTTTTCTCTTATTCTGTATATGTGTCTCTTGGAGCATTATTATGTCGTACCTCTCTCTGTGTAGAAAGTGTTCCATTTTCTTCCTTTTTACGGGAGAGTTCAGCCCTCTGATATTATATGTTAATATTTTCAGCCCCATTCTTTCCCTTGGTTTTCTATGTTTCCGTGTCTCTTTCTGAGTGGTTCGCTGTTGTGTCCGTAGATGCCGGTGTTTACCCTTTTCCCTCTTGTAATACCCCCTCAACTTCCCCCCCGTTTCCTCCCTTCTCTCCCCCCCAACTTCTTCCCTGAGGAGGGCAATGGGCCCTATGGTTGTTCGGGCGTGAGGCCTTCACTACATGTCCTCTAATAACTCAGGTTTAAGTCTTTCGCAGGGAGTCCTAAACCCTGCTTGTCTGTTGCGGATTCCAAGGATGTCCCTTGGCTCTGCCACATCCTCATGTGGCATTAGGCCCTTTTCCTTTTCCCCATCTACGTATTCAGTGTCTCCTTCCTGTCTGTCGAGGCTTAATTCCCCTATTCTTAGAGGCAGTATTATTTGTGTTCCAGGTTCCGGATTTGGTGTCTAGTTCTTTTATTCTCTGTCTGCCAACCCCTCAGAGCCCGTCATCCTCAGTGTGTTTCCCCGTCCTTTATTGGCTCCTTCTCTTACTCTTGCATGTCCAGTATCTTGAGTTCCTCCTCACATGTGGTAATTCGATGTTGCTTCTCCTCGCACGTAAAAAGGAGGCCAAATGGGAAGGTCCATTTGTATCGCACCTGTTTCTCTGTCAAGCATTTAGTTATCTGGGCCATCTCTCTACGTTTCTTGAGCGTGGATTGCGCTAGATCCTGGTAGAGCTGAATTTCTTTGCCATTCATTCTTATGTGGTCTATGGTCCTGGCTTTCCTCAAAATTTGCTCTTTTTGTGTGTATTGTACCATTGCTACCAGAACATCTCTTGGGCGGGCCCATGGTTCTCCCGCTCTACGGGAGCCAACTCTATGTATTCTATTCTATGTACACCTAAGAACTACAGGAGGCTATTTAAACCACACCCGATGGATGAATCTTGCTTTGCGTTATTTTGCATCCTCTGCAGCAGAACGCTCATCGTGTCTTCTGCATCTGATCCTGGGCCTAAGGAAAAAGGCTTACCATCCTGAATCCAGTCTTCAGCAACACCTATAAAGACAAGAAAGAACAGGTTAGCATTACGGTCTTCAGTGACAGCTCTTCACTTACCTGGTCCATCGGCTGTCACCAACGCCTCGCGCTGCATTCCGGCATCTGAAAGACAAAGGCTTACCTACTCTTCGTGCGCTCCGGAGGTCTTCACACTGCATTCCGGCATCTGAAAAACAAAAGCTTACCAACTCTTCGCACGCTCCGGAGGCCTTCGGCACTGCATCCCGCATCTGAAAAACAAAACAAGGTGCGTTTAAAGACATTGGGGAACTTTAATACTCACGTGCCATTACTCCTTTCCACATCTAACCCAGTGGGTATTCCGGCACCCTGCAGCCGCTCCGAACTTGTACCTGCAAAATAAAAAGACAGTTAGAGCGCATCGTGAAGCAGGCAACAAGCGCTTACTTACGTGCTTCCAGGCGCTTCTATTCATCACACGGGCTCCATCTTCAACTCACTTCAGCCCGTCATCCGCCATCGCCGGAACCCTGCAAAACAAGAAACATCATTACTAAAGACTTTAAAGACATTAGAATTACTCGAAAACTTACCGTTCGTGCAGTAAACGACGGACAGCAGTCCTCTGAAGTCAAGAGGCCTGCTCCCCTAATCCAGTGAAGAAACTGGTTACAGCACCCTGCCCCGAGGCAGATGGAGAGCACGGCGTTCACTTACCTAAGGTGAGAGCGTTAACCTTTGGGGTTCTACAGGAGAAGAGAAAGGGAAGAAGAGAGAGACATTCAATAACCCAGTTCCTTAATCCCATATTTTCTATCTGCAGACATTTTACCCTTCGTGTCAGACATACAGTGCACAGAGGTCCAGCCCAAAGAGCCAGCCGTGTGTTACACATCACCTTTGAAGATACGGTATACGCCAGTCAAGACCGGCGCCTCTACGGGAATCAGGTGAGCGTTACAGAACGCAAAGCCTACCACAAAACTCCCGTCCAGGCGCTATGGAAACCTCGGATACCGACCAGCTAGCCCAGTTACTTGGGGAACTAAGGGCAGAAGTGCATGCAGCCCGTCAGGAAACGAACGCTCTAAGAAGGGAACTGATTATTTCCAAGGAGCGAACAGATGATCTCGCTAGACAATTGCTACAGTCACAAGCCGGACAGACCCCGTTACCCGCATCTGGGGGAAATCCTCCTTCTACATCCTCTATGAATCCAGTGCAGATCAACCTACCTGGGAATGTACCTCTGGCTCCGCCCGAACGATTTTCTGGTGACCCAAAGAGGTTTGCAGTATTTATCAATCAGTGCCGGTTGCATTTCTTATGCCGGCCAGCAGCCTTTCCAACTGATCAAGCTAAAGTAGCTTTTGTGCTTTCGTACCTTAGTGGCAATACGGCAGACTGGTCGATCCCTCTAGTAAATCAAGATGATCCGGTCCTCCATGATTTCCAAGCTTTTCAGCTCAGTATGGAAAAGCTGTTCGCAAGACATTCACAGGGGCAGGCCTTGGACAATGAGCTCCTTTCGTTGCGACAAGGTAATCAAGACCTTTTGGCTTATATTGCGTCTTTCAACAGACTGATAGTGGAAACTCAATGGCCTGAGGACAAAAGGATTACGCTGTTTTATAGAGGTCTACGTGGAGAGCTCAAAGATGTGTTAGCCCAAGTAGTGAATCCCCCACAAGATTGTTCGGACTATATAGACTTAGTCGTTCAAATAGATCACAGACTGCAGAACAGGAAGGCCGATCGTTCCAAGTTTGAAGCTCGAGTATTTTCCAAACCGCCAACTCCTTCCAAAGGAGTAGACTCCGGGGAATCCATGCAAATAGGGGGTCTGAAAGGTCTTCTAACACAAAAGGAGCGGGAAAGGAGAAAACAGTTGCAATTATGCCTCTATTGCGGAAACTCAGAGCACTTTCTTCGAGACTGTCCGGTGAAACCTGCCAAGAAGGCAGTAGGAGCTGCAGTTACCAAAGTTACAAACTCTGAGCAGGGAAACGACCTCGCCCGACAAGAATAGAGGTCCTCTTGCCGAGCGTGAAAACCAGTTCCGTGACCTCGCATTTCGTGATACCTATGGTCCTCATTAGCCCTGATAATCCGGATCGATTACATGCAATTGAAGTTTACGTTGACAGCGGTGCCATCGGCAATTATGTGGATCATGAAATGGTGTTGAGGATGAATCTAACTCTTTGTCCCAAGGCTGTAAAGGACGTCATTACTACGGTGGATGGTACGGAGATAGCCTCCAGGCCAGTAACGCATACCACTCAAGAGGTGACGCTAGTAAGTCAAGATGGACACCATGAGAAGATCGTGTTCGATGTGATCAAGGCCCCTCAGTTTCAGATTATTCTAGGAATACCTTGGTTAGAGAAACACAATCCTCTGATCAATTGGCGAGCAAGAACGGTCCAGTTTCCAGAATGTGTCTCTACTTGTCACCCTCCATCTGGTGTTGCACTGGCAGCAATTTCTTCAGAGACTCCCCAGTTACCTCCCGAATACCTAGAATACCAAGATGTTTTCCGGAAGGATCAGGCTAACTCTCTACCTCCTCATAGGTCTTATGACTGCCAGATAGACCTGATACTTGGATCTACTCCTCCTTGTAGTAGAATTTATGCCCTCACCGAGCCTGAGAACCTTCACCTTCGACAATACCTGGATCAATACCTGGCAAATGGGTTTATTCGCCCTTCCAAGTCCCCTGCTTCTTCAGCTTTGTTCTTCGTTCCAAAAAAGGAAGGAGACCTTAGAACTTGTATAGATTATCGCTCCCTGAACCAGATCACCGTTAAGAATAGATATCCATTACCTTTGATCCCTGAACTCCTGGACCAAGTCAGAAAAGCATGCATATATACCAAGCTGGATCTTAGAGGAGCTTACCACTTGGTACGAGTAAAAGAGGGCGATGAATGGAAGACGGCCTTCCGCACCAAGTATGGGCTATTTGAATATCAGGTCATGCCCTTCGGACTTTGCAATGCCCCGGCCGCCTTTCAATATTTTATGAATGATGTCCTCAGAGAGCTCATAGATGTGTGTGTTGTTGTTTACATTGACGAAATCTTCGTTTATTCTTCATCGGAATCTGAACATCGGAAACACGTGAAAATGGTCCTCGAAAGATTGCGTCAACACAAACTTTTCGCTAAGTTGGAAAAATGTGTTTTCAACGTGACTGAAGTTGAATTCTTGGGATTCATATTATCACCTGGCGGAGTGCGTATGGATTCAAAGAAGGTCGATGCAGTTCTCAAATGGCCATCACCATCCTCCGTAAAAGGTGTGCAAAGCATGTTAGGCTTCGCTAACTTTTACCGCAGGTTTATCCCCGAATTCTCTCGAATAGTCCAGCCCATCACTGCCTTGTTAAAGAAAAACAAACGTTTTGAATGGTCTACCGAGGCGGAACAAGCTTTCCAGGATTTGAAGACTAAATTTATCTCTGCACCAATCTTAAAACACCCTCGCCCCGAACTCCCCTACATCGTGGAAACTGATGCTTCAAGCCTTGCCACGGGGGCAGTTCTATCACAAAAGGACCCGGTAACCAATCAGTTGCAGCCCGTGGCATTTTGGTCCCGCAAATTCTCGCCTCCTGAAATCAATTACACGATTACTGACAAGGAACTTCTGGCTATCAAGTCTGCCTTTAAGGCTTGGCGGCATTATCTGCTGGGGGCCCGACACACCGTTACTGTGATTACGGATCACCGAAACCTGCAATATTTGAAAACCGCAAAAGCCCAATCCTCTAGACAACTCCGTTGGGCATTATTCTTTGCCGAGTTTGACTTCATAATTACCTATCGACCTGGTACAAAGAACGGGAAAGCTGATGCCCTTTCTCGGATGGGAGTGGAAGAACACTTGATCAACCCTAAACCTGTACCAATCATTCCCGAACAAAGAATTCTGGGTGTAATCGCCACAGAATCCATAGAGGAAGTTAAGGATAAAGCCAGGCAACTTGTAACTCCAGCAGACATACAGAATTGGCATCTGCAGGGAAAGGACTTTGCAGTAAAGGACAACTTATTGTATTTCCAAGAACGATTATACCTACCCAGCACAGATTTACAGAAAAAAGTAATCTCTTGTTATCACGATTCTTTAATGGAAGGACATCCCGGTATGGCCAAGACCTCAGAAAAGATCAAGCGCTACTTCTGGTGGCCGTCTTGGAAAAAAGATATCAGAGACTTTATAATGTCCTGTGGAGTATGCGCCCAAAACAAGAGTCAAAAGGAAAGACCAGCAGGCCTCTTACGCCCTATTGACATCCCACCTCGCCCTTGGCATACACTTTCTATGGACTTCATCACCGTTCTACCTCCATGCTCCGGATACAATGCGATTCTAGTAATCGTGGACTTATTCTCCAAGATGGCGCATTTCATTCCGCTCAAAGGCTTGCCAACAGCAGCAACTCTGGCCCGAGAATTTCTCGAAAACATCGTCCGACTGCACGGTTTTCCTTCGGTTCTAATTTCGGATCGAGGTAGTCAATTTATTTCTCATTTTTGGCGAAGTTGCTGTCGGTCGGCTCAAATTGATGTGAGACTATCGACCAGTCACCACCCTCAGACCGACGGACAAACCGAGAGGACCAATCAAACTCTGGAACAGTATTTACGCTGCATGCTGCAACAAATTGAAAAAACTTGGAAAGACATCCTTTGGATAGCCGAATATGCCTACAATAACTCTGTCCATTCGGGAACTGGGAAAACCCCGTTTTTTCTTTTGTACGGCAGTCACCCTCGAACCTCGGAGTTGGATCCCCTCCAAGATCTTGAAACACCAGCAGTAGACTACCTGCATTCTACAATCACCCAAGCCTTTAAGAAAGCTGTTTCTCACCTTCAAAGGGCTAAAGAACAATACAAGAAAGGAGCAGATCAACATCGGAAGGAAGCCCCTCAATATCAAGTAGGGGATCAAGTCTGGTTATCCACCAAATATCTACCTCTAAAAGGGCCACGCACATTCAACCCAAGATACCTTGGTCCCTATTCCATCACTACCATAGTAAACCCAGTAGCGGTCAAGTTGGACTTGCCCCCGCACATGAAGATACATCCGGTCTTCCACGTCTCTCTATTAAAACCCGTGCAACCTCAAACCCGACTAACTACATCTCCAAAACCTATCCTAGTTGATGGAGAACTCGAGTTTGAAGTCAAAAGCATTCTGGACTCCAAGATCTCCAAATCTAAACTATTTTACCTAATTGACTGGAAAGGCTACGGCCCCCAAGAGAGATCCTGGGAACCTGCTGAATATGTCCACGCTCCTCGCCTAATCAAAAGATTTCACCGAACATTTCCTGACAAGCCAAAACCCCCGGAGAAGCCCGGTTTGGGAGGGGCCTTGAGGGGGGGTACTGTCATGATCTCTGCTTCCAAAAGGTCAGGGTTTTCCCAACTCCCTTGGAAGCAGATCCATAACCCAGGTTCCGAGTGCCAACCAGTCCCAATTGGGACCTTTTGGACCCAGTCCTGGCGCCAGTGGCACCAGGCTCATAAATATGCCCAGTCCCAGCGCTGGAAGCGCCGGGCTCATAATGCTTGGGTGGACTTACCTGCAGCAGACCATGCTGCTTACTTGCCTGCCAGTTGAGCCTCTGATCCTCTTCTGTTTGGAACTACTTTTCCTGTTGGGTGGGGCAGGAGCCACTCCCTAGATTCAGAACACTGGAACTCTTCTGGAAAGCAGGAACTCTTTTCTTATCTAGGCGTGGCTGTGGAAGGAGACACCTAAGCACTACAGGAGGCTATTTAAACCACACCCGATGGATGAATCTTGCTTTGCGTTATTCTGCATCCTCTGCAGCAGAACGCTCATCGTGTCTTCTGCATCTGATCCTGGGCCTAAGGAAAAAGGCTTACCATCCTGAATCCAGTCTTCAGCAACACCTATAAAGACAAGAAAGAACAGGTTAGCATTACGGTCTTCAGTGACAGCTCTTCACTTACCTGGTCCATCGGCTGTCACCAACGCCTCGCGCTGCATTCCGGCATCTGAAAGACAAAGGCTTACCTACTCTTCGTGTGCTCCGGAGGTCTTCACACTGCATTCCGGCATCTGAAAAACAAAAGCTTACCAACTCTTTGCACGCTCCGGAGGCCTTCGGCACTGCATCCCGCATCTGAAAAACAAAACAAGGTGCGTTTAAAGACATTGGGGAACTTTAATACTCACGTGCCATTACTCCTTTCCACATCTAACCCAGTGGGTATTCCGGCACCCTGCAGCCGCTCCGAACTTGTACCTGCAAAATAAAAAGACAGTTAGAGCGCATCGTGAAGCAGGCAACAAGCGCTTACTTACGTGCTTCCAGGCGCTTCTATTCATCACACGGGCTCCATCTTCAACTCACTTCAGCCCGTCATCCGCCATCGCCGGAACCCTGCAAAACAAGAAACATCATTACTAAAGACTTTAAAGACATTAGAATTACTCGAAAACGTACCGTTCGTGCAGTAAACGACGGACAGCAGTCCTCTGAAGTCAAGAGGCCTGCTCCCCTTATCCAGTGAAGAAACTGGTTACAGCACCCTGCCCCGAGGCAGATGGAGAGCACGGCGTTCGCTTACCTAAGGTGAGAGCGTTAACCTTTGGGGTTCTACAGGAGAAGAGAAAGGGAAGAAGAGAGAGACATTCAATAACCCAGTTCCTTAATCCCATATTTTCTATCTGCAGACATTTTACCCTTCGTGTCAGACATACAGTGCACAGAGGTCCAGCCCAAAGAGCCAGCCGTGTGTTACACATCACCTTTGAAGATACAGTATACGCCAGTCAAGACCGGCGCCTCTACGGGAATCAGGTGAGCGTTACAGTTTATGTGGTTTATTACGTGTGTCGAGTACTTCGGCTAGTACTTCTAGACATGCCATTTGAGGAATCGACGTGTATAATGCTTCCACGTCCATGGTGACCAGCAGATCTCCTGTTTCTATTGCCACATCTTGAAGAATTCGAATCATATCCGTAGTGTCCTTAATGTATGAAGGCATTGCCAGGACAAAAGGTTTCAGGAAAAATTCACTGTAAATGGACAGCGGTTCCAATAAAGAGTCTATCGCTGACACGATTGGCCTCCTTGGTGGATTCTCAAGGCTCTTGTGCACCTTGGGGAGAATGTAAAAGGCCGCTTTTTTGAGGAATTTTTTATTCAGAAATTTAGCCTCGTCTGCGCAGATCCATTCTTCTGTCAGGGCATGTGTTGTTAGGCTTTTAATCTCTTCCTGTAGTCGAGCAGTGGGATCTTGGTCCAATTTTTTATATGATCTCGTATCATTGAGCAATCTCAGGCATTCTTAATCGTAGTTAAGGCTGTCCATGAGGACTATCCCCCCGCCTTTGTCGGCCGATTTGATAGTTATATTTTCTTGGCTGCTTAGATTTCTGAGGCTCACTCTTTCGTCTTTTGTCAAATTATCTGTACAATAGTTTTTCTTCTTTAGACTCGAGAGCACTTGTTGCGTCACTCGGTTCTCGAACGTAATAATTTCCGGCGGGCAAGTATGTGCCGGTGGATTAAAGTTTGACTTCATCTTGAGACCAGTAATGTTAATATCTGCTGCGTCTTGATCTTTATCACCCATATTGGTTTGATTTTGATTGGGTATATATATTTCAAAGAAGTGTTTGAGTCTAATGTTACGGAAACACCTCTCAACATGTCGACAAACAGTTTTTCTATCCTCTGAATGTTGACAGATGGACACATTGTAA
This sequence comes from Ambystoma mexicanum, assembly GCF_040938575.1. Lineage (NCBI taxonomy): Eukaryota > Metazoa > Chordata > Amphibia > Caudata > Ambystomatidae > Ambystoma > Ambystoma mexicanum. Next base: position 1,286,622,326 of record NC_090934.1, read on the forward strand.
ATCAATCAAGTGTTGAACTAAGAAATGTCTTTACTACTATTGTTATTGTGATATGAACAAAATATCATTTTTCTATCGTTTGTGAATGTGATGAATGCATGAAGAAGTTGTGAATGAAGTTTGTTTGGAGGGATGTGATTGTTCTAAGTTCAAAGAGCCATATTTTGTATGAATATATTTGTTATTGTGTAATTTGATATATGGATTGTTGCAAAATAAATAGCTAACTATTACAAATTGAAAGAGTAATCAGTTGTTATCTCTGGTCTGGATGGTCTAATTTTCATTAGCTTTATTGTTTTGCCTGATAGACCAAAGACTTAAAAGCAGGCGCCCCTTATATTTTGTCTTGTTGAGAGAATATACTGCTCAACTGCTCTCGCTATTTGGTTCTCTAAGTCACTAGTACTAATCTGTTCAACAGATATTATTATCTGATGGGAGCTTAAAGTCGATGGTACTTGAGCATATTGGGAGACAGATAACTTTGTGTTACAGTCACTGTTGCTCTCTATATCTTCTTTATGAGGTATATCTGATCGATTATTATCAGTTGAATGAATTCTATTTTGATTAATGATAACCTCTCTTATGTTATCTACTTCATTTGTGTAGGCCTCAAAATCTTGCATAAGACTGCTTCTTACACCATCATGCATGTTTTGTGCAGAAAGAACTTTTCTGGGAATTTCTTTCGTCTCTTTTGCTCAAGAACCTAGAACTACAATATCGTCTTGATTGTTTGACTCATCTGTCATGGTTTCTTAACATCAGTTATGACCCTAGTTGGGTCAGATGTCATTTGCAAAATTGTACTTGATACAATACTCCTTTGGTGCAGTTTCAAGTACTTTTCAATTGAGTTCTCAATTTGTATTTTTATTAGCATTTCTTTAAACATGAACATCACGACTTCAACATCGTCCCATTTTCCAGGCCCCCCCCCTCCGCCAACACAGGGTATGCTGTCATTAATTTTCCTTCTGCCTTCCACTCTTCGTGTTTCTATCTCATCCTGTGAACATGTCCAGAATGCAGATTTTATGTGGGCACCACTGCATCATATAGTCACTTTGTAGATATTCTATCATCTCTCCTCAGTCGGATATTATTTTTTGGCGGGCCCCTTGTATGTTGTATGTGATACTCTCCATCGCCATGAATGCCCATATTCTCTGTAGTCATACCAGGTTGGATGGGGGGTGTGTTCTGTTTGCATTTTTGGGCTATTGCTAGCCATGCTGCTGTGAGGAATCCCATGAAGTCTCTCTTTTGTGTCTTTGTCATTGTCCCGTCTCTGGGATTCCACATGCCACAGATCCATACCTCTTCTCCTAGGCCTTCTGCTCCCTTAAACATTTCTTGCATTTGGGATTTTATCTCTGTCCAGAAGCTTTGTAGTTCCGGGCAGTCCCGCCAAATGTGTCTCCAGTTGCCCAATACCTCAGAGCCCCTCCAGCATTCATCTTGTGATGTGTTGAACATTCTGTGAAGTCTTTCTGGGGTATAATGCCATTATATAATCATTTTTGTCCACGCTTCTCTTGTTTGGATCGCCCGTGTCCATTTGGGGATTATTTGCCAGACGTATATCCATTGTTCCCTCGTGATTTCTTTCCTTAACGTAATTTCCCATTTCTTCATGTATTGCCATTTTGTTTCCTCTGTCTGGGCGTTTATGAATTTATACATGGTTGAGACAATTTTTTTTTCTCCTGTGTGTGTCATAATTTATGTCTCGAATGGAGTCAGGTCCCTTGTTATTGCTTGTGTAATTCTCGGGGTGGTAAGCCAGTGATGTAGTTGTTCATATTGTTATCTGTCTTTTTCTGTGAGGCCCAGTAGATCCTGGCACTCTGTGTAGGTTCTGATCTTTAGACCGTCGTACAAGTCTCCCACTTTCGTACATTCTGCTTCCTGCCATTTCTGAAATGCTCCTTTCTCCGTGCCCGGCAAAAATTCTGGGTTCTCGAGTATTGGTATAAAGGGGGCTAGATCTTTTGTCAGCGTTTCTTTCTTGGTTGCTCTATCCCATATTTCCAAGGTTGCACTCATGATCTCGTTATTCGGACATTCTGATGTCTGAGCTTGGGTCTGATCCAGAGTAGGTGGCGCATACTTGTTCTTGCCACTGCACTGTCCTGTGCCTCCTATATTTATTCTGATATGTTCGGGATCCATTCCTTCAAAACCCACATCTGGGCTGCCTCGTAATACTTCCGAAAATGAGGAAGTGCTATGCCTCCTTCTGACTTTTGCGCTGTGAGTGTTATGTTGGAGAGTCTCAGGGTTTTGATCTGCCAGATGTATGTGGTTTTTAATTTGGTGAGTGTCTTGACGAATGAAACAGGTATACGAATGGGGAGTGCTTGGAAGTAGTACAGCAATCTGGGCAGTATTGTCATTTTTATGACTGTTATTCTGCCCCACTATGTTATTGCAAGTGGGTTCCATCTTTCCAGGTCTCTTTTCACCTGCTCTATAAGTTTTGTGTAGTTCCCTGCATAGAGTTCTTTTATCGTGTTGGTTAGCGTGACTCCAAGATACCTTACCCCTTCTTCTGCCGTTTGTAGATGTAGTTCTTCCGTTTTCCTACGTATTTCTTGTTTCTCTCCAGCCAGTACCATTACCAATGACTTTTGCCTATTTATCTTCAGGCTTGATATGGATCCGTATTTATCTATTTCTTGTATGAGGAGAGGTAATGTTTTTATCGGTTCGGTCAGGGTCAACATCATGTCATCCGCATATGCCGCTGTTTTGTGTGTCAACACCCCCATTTCAATGCCCTTAATGTTGGATGCCGCTCTGATCTTCGCCAACAGTGGCTCGAGGAAGTTTGCGTATAGAAGGGGGGACAGTGGGCAGCCTTGTTTGGTGCCTCTCCCTATTCTGATTATGTCTGAGAGCTCTCCATTTACCGCAATCCTAGCTGAGGGTGAGTTGTAGTTGGCCTGTATCATGTTTATATACCCATGCCCATTTTCCCCAGTATTGAAAATAGCATGGACCACTCTACCCGCTCAAATGCTTTTTCCGAGTCTACCGCTAAGATTGCTGCTGGGGTGTTGGTGATCCCCACTTTCTCTATCAAGTGCACGATTCATCTGATATTGTCGTGTGTTTTCCTGTTGGGGATGAATCCTGATTGGTCTTGATATATCAGCTTGCGGAGCAGCAGTGAGAGTCTGTTAGCTAGGACTTTTGTGTACAGTTTGGCATCTATGTTTATTAATGCTATTGGGCGATATGAGCTTGGGTTCTCTGGGTCCTTCCCTTTCTTGTGGAAGACCAGTATTTTGGCTTCGTTCATCGTCGTCGCAATGTTGGCCGTGTCTTTAAAGGTGTTGAAGAGATCTGTTAGGATGGGGGCTAGGGATCCCGCATAGGTTTTATAGAATGCGGCTGCATAGCCGTCCGGTTCTAGGGATTTATTTTTGGGTAGATCTCTGATTGCTATTGTCACCTCATCAATTGTTATTGGTTCCTCAAGTGATGTTTTTTCTTCTGATGTGATGGTTGGTAGTGTTATCCCGCTCAGGTACTCTGCCTGTTCGTTCTCTTTCGGATTGTCCGATGTGTACAGTTTCTGGTAATAGTCTCTAAATATTTATTTTATATCTTTTCATTGTGTTTTCAATAGTCTGTGTTTGTCTTTCAGTGCTTTTACCGTTTGGTTTTGTTGTTTCCCTTTTAATTGTCTTGCTAGCAGTTTGCCCGCTTTATTTGATTTCATCGCATACCAGTGTTTCAGGTGCAGGAGTTGAGTTTCTGCTCTTTTGGTTCTGATTGCTTCTAGCTGGCTCTGGACGTGTCGGTAGGCTCTCTTTATTTTCAAAGATCTGTTACCTGCCATTTCTTCTCTTATCTCCTCCAATTTGTTTTCTAATTCACTTTCCCATTTTCTGGATTGCTTGTCTTTCTGTGCTTTAAGGTCTATTATTTGTCCCTGTATCACAGCTTTGAATGCTTCCCATACTGTCGTTTTTGACACTTCCGGGGTATTGTTTTGTTCAAAGTATTCTGTTATTTTCTCTCTGATTGTTTCTCTCATTACCGGATCTTGTAGAATTTCTCTTGGCAGTGTCCAACGCCATAGGCCTGATCGTTTGCGGATCCTGGGGAGTGATATCCACAAAGGGGCATGGTCTGATAGCGATATGGGGCCTTTTTCTATATTCTGTATCTCCCCTAGTAGGCTCCCTGAGGCCCAAATATAATCTATTCTTGAGCTTGTGCCGTGGACGTGTGAGTGGTATGTGTATCCCGGGGTCGTCCCTCTGATTCTCCGCCATACATCTTCTAGGGCCATCTTCCCCATCGCCTCTTTTAGCGATTGTGTCGGTGTCCCTTGTTGCGTGAGCTTGGGGTTTGAGCGGTCTTCCCTGGGGTTCCACGCTAGGTTGAAGTGACCTGTTAGTATTACTTCCCCTTCTGCGAAATTTTCTAGTTTGCTCAGGATGTCTTTTATGAATCCGTCCTGGCCCATGTTTGGGGCGTAAATCGTTGCTAGTGTCAGTGGACGATTTTCGATCCGTACTTTCGCGAATAGGTACCGTCCTTGTTTATTTGCCATCATTCCTCTTATGTGTACGTTGAGTTGGTTAGCAAATGCAATCATGACCCCCTTTTTCTTCTCTTCGTCATTGGCCTGAAGTATCTGGTTGTAACCTCTTATGCATATTTGTCCTTTTCTCTTATTCTGTATATGTGTCTCTTGGAGCATTATTATGTCGTACCTCTCTCTGTGTAGAAAGTGTTCCATTTTCTTCCTTTTTACGGGAGAGTTCAGCCCTCTGATATTATATGTTAATATTTTCAGCCCCATTCTTTCCCTTGGTTTTCTATGTTTCCGTGTCTCTTTCTGAGTGGTTCGCTGTTGTGTCCGTAGATGCCGGTGTTTACCCTTTTCCCTCTTGTAATACCCCCTCAACTTCCCCCCCGTTTCCTCCCTTCTCTCCCCCCCAACTTCTTCCCTGAGGAGGGCAATGGGCCCTATGGTTGTTCGGGCGTGAGGCCTTCACTACATGTCCTCTAATAACTCAGGTTTAAGTCTTTCGCAGGGAGTCCTAAACCCTGCTTGTCTGTTGCGGATTCCAAGGATGTCCCTTGGCTCTGCCACATCCTCATGTGGCATTAGGCCCTTTTCCTTTTCCCCATCTACGTATTCAGTGTCTCCTTCCTGTCTGTCGAGGCTTAATTCCCCTATTCTTAGAGGCAGTATTATTTGTGTTCCAGGTTCCGGATTTGGTGTCTAGTTCTTTTATTCTCTGTCTGCCAACCCCTCAGAGCCCGTCATCCTCAGTGTGTTTCCCCGTCCTTTATTGGCTCCTTCTCTTACTCTTGCATGTCCAGTATCTTGAGTTCCTCCTCACATGTGGTAATTCGATGTTGCTTCTCCTCGCACGTAAAAAGGAGGCCAAATGGGAAGGTCCATTTGTATCGCACCTGTTTCTCTGTCAAGCATTTAGTTATCTGGGCCATCTCTCTACGTTTCTTGAGCGTGGATTGCGCTAGATCCTGGTAGAGCTGAATTTCTTTGCCATTCATTCTTATGTGGTCTATGGTCCTGGCTTTCCTCAAAATTTGCTCTTTTTGTGTGTATTGTACCATTGCTACCAGAACATCTCTTGGGCGGGCCCATGGTTCTCCCGCTCTACGGGAGCCAACTCTATGTATTCTGTCTATCTGGATTTATTCTCCTGTGCCGCCTGTGAGTATATCTTGAAACACCTGCTGTACTGCCGTACAGAGGTCTTTATCCTCAACCGATTCTGCCATATTTTTAATTCTTATGTTTGACCTTCGGGATCGGTTCTCTAAGTCTTCACATTGGGTTTCTAGTTCTTGTGCCAGTCTTGCCAGTCGTTCTTATGCCTCTGCATATTGTAGTGTTTCCTCACCTATGTTCTGGACCGTTCTCTCCAGTTTGTCCATTCGCTCCTCCAGGTTCCCAATGTCCGTTTTCAGTTCCTGGACCGCTTGTTTCATTTCCCCCTTCATGTCTTCGAACTGTACTTGCATAGAGGATATGAATTGGTCCTGAAATTCTTTAAACCACGTTTTCATGTCAACTTTCATGGCCATTTCTGCGTCTCCTCTCTGTTCTGGTAAAGTCTTCCCCTTGTCCTTTTGTGTGTTTGCTTTTGGTGTCACTCCTTTGTCTGCTCCCCAGAGTTGGGTCAGGCACTGATCTTGTTTGGCATTGCTGTTGATGGACTGTGCCGCCTGTTGCGCCTGACGGTCCCTGGGTTTTGACATGTGTGTGCCTCCTTTTTCTCTTCTTATCTATTCCTCCGTGGTGGTTTTGGAGGTGTGTTTGATTCCACCGCTAAGTGTCCGCTGTATTGGGATTTCTTGGCCCTACCGGGCTCTTTCTTGTTCCTTGCTTTGTTTGGCCTGGGGCTTATCTGTCGCCCCGTTTCGGTTGATTGATTCTCTGGTGCAGGCGTCTTTGGTGCACATTGCCATCTGGCCTTGGGGGGTTGCCTTCTCTGTTGTGCTTGAAGGGTGTGGGGTTCCGGTGCCTTTGTGGGGGGGGTCTTCTTTTCTGCCTCTTCCCCAGGGCCGGAGTCCCTTCTTATTGTTCGCAGGGGGCGGGGGGGCGTTTGTCTGTTGCTGACGTAGCCTGTTTGTCCACCGGCCTTGGTGCTTACCGTCCGTTTCTTTGTTGCGGATCCTCTCCTGTGTTCCGTTGCTGTTCTCCCCTCCGGCGTCTGATATCCGCTGCGCTGTGTCCGCTCTCTCTGCGGTGTGCGCGCCTCTGGTTCTCCGGTCGTTCGCCGGGGGGGCCTTCTCCTCCGCCCTGCTGATCCGCAGTCCGGGCGTTTGTAATCCGCCTTCTCCTCTTGCTGCGATCCCGCGGTGCTCTGTTGGGTATTCCGTCTGGGGCTTCGGTGGTCCTGCAGCTCGTTCATCCGCGTCGATGGAGCGGCGTTAGCCTCTGTGACTCTGCTTCAGCTGTGAGTCTCCGACGGCGTCTCTCCTGCCGTGTGGCTCTCTGCTCTGGCCTCTTGTGGCACCTTCTTGGATCGAACTTCCCAGGTTCTCACCGTTTTCGGGCCCTTCTTGGAGTGAGCCTCGTGATCGCTCTTCCTCTCCGGCGGCTGGCAGGTCCCCTTCTTTCCTGTTGTCGTCGCGCAGCATCCTCCTCCTCAGTTTTCACCTTCCTCGGTATTCTTCATGTGGGATATGCTCCGGAGGACCGAATGTCTGCTATTTATGTTTCTTTGTTGTTGCGGCCTGAGCTGGGAGGCGGAGCTCTGCTCACGCAGGGCTGCCCGGCTCGGCCGCCATCTTGGAATCCCCAATTTTTATTTTAATGTCAGCTAATATCAATTCATGACTAGACACTTCTTTTTGTGCTACATTCGAGAGATTTTTTTTCTGCGTATGAGCTGGTAATGGTTCTAAGGAGGTCACTATTTCCGTTTCACATATACTCACTTCTTCAATTTTGTCTTGAGAGACATCCAGGGCAGTGATTAATTCATTGAGCGGTGGGTAGTCCCTAATTCTGTTGTTTGAGCTTTAGTTGTGTTGCTGTGTGTGCTCATCACTGCTTTATGTGTGGAAAGCATTGCTATGGTAGTCTTGAAAGCCATGTTATTACCAGTCATTTGTCTAATAAATTGTTTGACATTTGCTTGTGAGCGACGCACAATGCTCTTCTGGTTTTTTGTTTTTTTCGCAGTGTTCAAACTTTCACCTCTCTTACTCTTAGTATTTTTATTAACCAAGTTGTAGTTGTTTGACAAGGGAGACATGACATGCAAGGCCTCGTTTGAGTCAGCCGTTACCGCATCAGACTGTGATAAGGGCTGATCTACCAAGTTGTCATCCACTATTGTTATGATACCTTCCACCAGTGGAAGTCCACTTGTAGGAACTCCCTGCTGTCCCTCTTGTCTATCTCAGTTATTACAGATCTTACATTGTTTCATTGGTATCACTGAAGAAAGCGACATTGGAGCTACTGCCTCTTTCTCTTTCACTAGATTATTCATGCATTGTTCAATTCGACCTATTTGTCTCGTTTGTTGCGTGATTTTTATATCTAACGTTTCAAATAGTTTTGTCAAAGAAACAATGGTCATGTGAATAGAGTTTAGGGTCATTTCCAGTAGAGCTGATTGAGAACTAATTGGCCTAGACGGTGAGTTGTTTGTCACTGAATTCAGCCGTGTATGATTCGATACAGCAATCGTAGAACTGGATGTGTTAGAATTATTAAACAAGCTCGGAGAATGGAACAAACTATTATTCACAGATTCAACCAACGAAGAAGAGGCAATTATCGAAATATTACCTACAGATCGATCATAATTCAATATTGACTCTTGGCCAGCTTTAGGAGGACAATCACTTATCGAATCAGAGGGCACAAATACAGAGCTGTCAATAGCCTTATCAATAATAATTTGAGATGGTTCTTCCAATTGCAATGTAGATGATTTACCTTCAAGTGTGAAAAGCAGATCAGAGACAACGGTCAAGATTTGGGTATTTGTAACTGATAATTCCGAAGCATTTTTCTCTGAATACCCTTGATTATGCTTACACACTTCGTTAAATTGTTTATCATTTCTGTCATAAGTACCACTCAATATAGACTGAGCTGGGTCATTTGCAGGCACGCAAGGATGGCAAAAGTCTCTTATATCCCCAGCACAAACCTTTTTACCCTGTGCAGAGCTCAATTGACCCAACACTTTGCGTTTTTGTGTGTTATTACAAGACAATTTCATTGGAGTTGATTTAAGAACCAAAGAGGTGGTACTTATTTTACATGCACCCGGCATACCTGTAGTTAAAGAAAAGGGTGCTTATGACATGAATTGGTGTGCAGTGAAAAAGTCGAAAACATTAGGTCGAATGCCAAAAATGTAGAAAAAAAAATGTAGACATTTTTTTTCGAATTTTTTCTTTTTATATTTACATGTTTTTTTGGGTTCTGCGAGTAAAAAAAAGGGGTAAAACAACAAAAAAATTACAAAAAGGGGGCTTGGGGGAACCCCCCATTTCGAACAAAAAACAAAAATAGACATTCGAAAAAAAAAATTCAACTTTTTTTTCTCGACATTATGACTTTCGACATAATGTAATTCGAAAATATCACTATAAGCCACATGAATTCAAGATCACTACGACTCCTTCACTACTCCACGTTTTGTAACTGCAGAGAGCTAAATAAGTACACAACAATGACGCCTCAAGAGATCTCAAGAAGCAGTAGTCACTAAAGCAACAACAAGTACATATGCAGTTCACACAACCAACATGGACTCCGATATATGCAAAGGATCTCAGCTCCACATTTTTATCCAAAACCAGTTCTGCGCGGCTCAAAGAGCATCCAGCTCCACAGTCACTGAGCTAGTTGAATTATTTTGATTATTCAGTTAGGTCCAAGTTGATTTGACTGATGCATAAAAAAATCAGGCAAACAGGAATACTTAATTTCACAGCACTCCCTTCATTGCAAGGCTCTCGGCTCAAAGGGCATAAGCCCCGCAGTCACAGAGCTAGTTGATTTGTTTTAGGTGTTCAAATAGGTCCAAGTTGATTTGACTGCCACATAGCAGTGATCAGGCAAAAACGGAATACTTAATTTCACTGCACTCCTTTAATTGCAAGGCACACAGCTCAAAGTCACTGTGCTTAGATTACCTGGCCGCAATTTACAGAGAAAAGGTGATTAGTGTCACGGTTCACTTTACTTGCCAAATGCCCATGCTCGCAAAGTTGTTCAAACTTCCCAAGCGGAGAGCTCACAGTAACCGATCATTGTTTGACGCTCAAGAAATCTACGTCGGAGCGCGTTAGTAACAACCGTCAATTGTTTACTTAAACTGTCGGCTTTTCAATGTATATAACTCATTAGTTAAACCCGAGGATACATAGGCTCCTTTACAAATCCTCACGGTCGTCACACACTGCGGGGCCTCACGGCTCAAAGAGCTCCCCCGAGTCCCACATTCACCGCACCTGTTCACAGGAGCACCACAGAGAGGGAGCTGCTTCGTATGTCGTCGGACTTGTTCCTGAAGATCAAACACAGTTAATCATTTACATTTGAAACAGGGTCACAGCTTCCCCTTGATTATGAGTTTATTGAGCGATTGGATGATTAGACCGTTAAAAGTCTAGCGCATCACACTTGCAGGCTTACAGACTTGATTTCACTGAAGTTGGTGTGTTCTTACCCGACAGTCACAGTAGATTGAGTAGATTGAGTAGTCGGTACACCAAACACCATCCACCGGACAACGGACATGGGACACATTGCGGAGGGCTCTGCGCATGTGCGTTGCCTTTATGGATTGGGGGATGCTTTTCAGTGGAAAGAAAGAGAGGACTGGTGATTTCAGTGTAGATCCTCACATTCCTTAGCAAAATGAATACACAGCCTGTTATGCTCACCAGGTCTCTGCGGAGGCGTAGGGGCATGATTGCAGCCCTCCCTGAACTTGAATCAACACCTTCAGGCTTCTCCCTCAGTAGAAAAGATGTGAGCAGTGGTACGTGGTGATACTGCTCCTGTGAATTGTGGAAGATAAGCTCTCCGCCCTGCTACTTCTGACAGGGGTGCGTCAAATGGGATCTAGTTCCTTCACTGATCCCTGATAAGGATTAGTCCAGTCCAGCTGCGACTATGCTTCTCCTTAAGATTGGTAAGTCTTTCTTGAGCTCTTGTGATGCTGTTTGTCCTGTTTAATGTCTTTATATGTTGCTCCTATTTATGCCCGCAATAATGTCTCTCTTCTGTTTTCTTCCCTTAGATGGAAATGCGGCCTCAATGCAGCTGTGAGACTTGGCCGGATGGAAGATGGATGCTACTGCAATGTTGGACAGCAGGTAAATAATGGTTTAAGGAAAAGCGCAAAGTATGGCGAAGCGCAACCTTAAACCGCTTTTTTTTATGTCTAACCTTGTCTTCTGTCGTGCTGCAGTGCCAAGATGAAGATTTTGGGTTCCGGAAAGTGTAAAGATGAATACTTGGTTCGCCAAAGAGATGTACAGGTAAGAACAGCTTCCCCCAGTTGGTAAGTATGCTGGCAGGAAACAGGATGTCCAGGAAGCAGGATCTTCTAAGGTAAGTCTGACCTCAGGCGATGGTGAGCGTTACGCTGCTTGCAAGTGCAGAATAATGTGAAGCGTCTGTCGTGAGGATCGGGGCAGCTTATATAGCTGAGATCGTGGGCACGCCCTTTAGGGCCGGCTTACCAGTCACAACCTGTGCTCCTAGCGGGCACGTGCGAAGGCAAGACATTAGCAGCCACACCCAAGAATACACTTGGGGCTGCTTAATGGATGGAATGTTCAAGGTTAATGCATATGAAGTGCTATGTCCATAATAAAAGTCTTTTGGTGTTAAATGGATGTTCTTGTTTACTTTTGTTCATGAGCCTGGCGCCATAGGCGCCAGGACAGTGTCCGCCCAGGTCTCCTGTGCATGTGACCCTTGCATGCCTGTGCCCCTGACTTCATGACCATGACAGCACTCCCCCTCAAGGCCCCTCTCAAGGGTGGTTCTCCTCCGGTCCTGGTTTGGTGGGATTATTGCGATGAACTGTCTTATTAAACGCAGAGCATGGATGTGTTCACTGGGTTCCCAAGTTCGGTCTTGAGGTCCGTAACCTTTCCAATCAATTAGGTAATACAATTTTGATCGAACCACCTTGGAGTCCAGGATGGATTTGACTTCATATTCTGGTTCTCCATCTATTACTCCGGGCTCTGGCGGAGAACTAAGCCGTGTATTGGATTTCATGGGTTTGAGGAGAGAGACATTTTTCCAACTTGGCATACAATTGGTGTTGTCGAAGCTTCTCTAAGACTGCCCGGACATGGCCTACATGTTCTTCCAAGGAATTTGAGTAGATAAGAATGTCGTCAATGTAAACAAGAGCGCAAACGTCCAGTAGTTCACAGAGTACTTCATTCATAAAGAATTGGAACGCCGCTGGGGCATTGCATAGCCCAAAGGGCATGACCTGGTATTCAAAGAGGACGTACTTCGTGTGGAAGGCTGTTTTCCAATCGTCTCCCTCTTTTACACTTATAAGATGGTATTCTCCTCTTAAATCCAGTTTTGTGTAGATTTGAGCATGTTTCACTTGGTCCAGGAGCTCTGGTATAAGTGGTAAAGGATATTGAATTTTTACTGTGATCTGATTGATGGCTCTATAGTCGATGCAAGTTCTTAAGTCCCCCTCCTTTTTAGGCACAAAGAATAAGGGTGAGGAGGCAGGTGACTTGGACGGGCAAATGAAACTGTTCGCCAGGTACTGATCCAGGTAAGTTCTAAGATGCTGATCTTCCTGTTCTGTCAGAGCGTAAATTTGGCTGCAAGGGATCTGGGCTCCGGGGATCTATTTGACAATTGTAGGGTCTGTGCAGGGGCAGAATGTTGGCTTGCTCTTTTTTGAAGACATCCTGGTAATCTTGGTATTCAAGCGGTAAGGAACTGATAAGGCCCAACACGATTCCTTTCTTCAGTTTCCGATTGGTGTCATCTTTTTTGGAACATGTGTCAGCACAATCATGAGGAAATGTCAGAACTTGTTTTCGCTAGTCGATCCTAGGATTGTGGGTCTCCAGCCAGGGCATTCCCAATATCATCTGGAACTGAGGAGCACCAATGAGATCTAAAGTAATGTCCTCTTGATGCCAGTCCTGACACAGAAGCTTGACTTTCTCGGTGTATTGTGTCACCCGGCCGGATGATAGCTGAGAACCACCCATAGCAGTGATGTTTTCCGATTTCTGCTTCTGTCGGAGAGGAAGGCCTATTCGGAGAGCCAAATCTTGCTCAATGTAGTTACCCACAGCTCCACAATCAATATATGCCTCCAAGGCATGTATTTTTGATGATTCCTTGTGGTTCACCAAAAGCACTGGAAGGACTAGATGTGAGGTCTGTACAGATTCCTTTTTGATGCTTGACAAGCAGACCCCTACACTTGCCGGGCATTGGCGTTTCCTGAGTTCTGTTCTTCTTCTTCATCAGTTTTGTCTGTTGCCCCAACCGTTTTCCTGGGTGGTTTTACCGGGCAGTCACGGAGGAAGTGACCTGCTTGTCCACAATATAAGCAAAGCTGTTATTGTCTTCTTTTTTCCCTTTCTGCTTTGGTAAGGGGACTTTGTAATCCACCAATTTGCATTGGCTCAGACTGTTCATGTGGTTTAGTCTTGTTCTCATGAGGTTCTGCGTAAACTGACCGTCCCTCTGATCTAGCTTGATCCATTTTCCGATTCTGCAACCTATGATCGAGTTGCACCGTCAGGTCTATGTAGTCTGCACATCTCTCAGGGGGATTCACCACTTGCAGTGGTAATGCAGTATAAGAGAGTTATCACTGCATTATCACTGTTTTTCCCTGCACTGCCGTATTCGTAATGAGGCCCACTGACTTAATTGGAGCTGTAAACATGCCACTGGTGCAATAATAATTAATCTACAGTGCTCCACATAGGACATTTTTACATACATTACTATTATTACCCATTCATAATTGGTACTCATTTATTGACCTCGCAAGGATTGAAGGCTGAGTGGCCTTGCTGGGATTCGAACCAACACATATCACAGCAATTAGAGTTTAACCGGCTGAGCCATTTCACCGGACAAAAAATATCTTGACCAGGTCTTTGTTCAGCCACTCGATTTATTATCACTATGTCTGTCCTTCATTGATGTTCTGTTAAAAACAAGAATTGACAAAGCCAACAGTTTTGGCTCGTATTAGGCACTTGTCATGCACTGCTATTATTTGCCCAGCAACTCAGGCCATTTTGCAGCGATGGTCAGTTAGGACCACTACGTTAGTGCCTGGCAAGTGACTTTCCCATGCCTACATAAAAGCCCAAACGTTTGGTTTTGCCATTGCTTATTCCATTTTATTTGTGAGCCGATTATGCCACAGTTGCTATTCAGCAGACCATCCATGCCTGTGTTGTGCTACTATCTTACCATTTGTTTCCAAACCTTTTTTTTTAATCTTTAGTTATTGTACATTGTCAACAAAGCATTCAACAGTAGCCATATAATTTCGATTATAAAGCCAGCAAAACCAAGAGTGGTATACATTTGGAGAGGGCCATAAAAAGTTAATTGGCAGCCTTTCTTACATTGGTGAGATGTGTTTTGTATTTTTGAAGAACCTTCAACGCCCCTCCCTACATCCCCAACAGTAGTCAACATGACCAAGTATGGCAAAACAATAGATTGTGGGGCTTTAAGGTCAAGCTCTGTGTCCACATACCCAGTGCGTTATCGCTGTGCATTTAGAGTACAGAAACGTTTATGTAATGCTCACCTGGTATCCACATGGACGTCACTCAGCCTGTCCTGATCTCTTACGACCTCAAACCCTTCCCTGGAGTCTACTCGATTGGAGACTGGGCCTGCAACACAGGATTGGTAGAGTTTATCTCCCTGTTGTCTCTGTGCTTGAACCCCTTCTTCCCCGGGATCCAACCCTTCCCTTTGATCCAAAGCTCGCCTTGTTTTCTTGGAAAGTGTGCTCTCCGTCCTGCTTTCAGCGCAGGGGCGCGTTGATTGATGCGGACTCGTTGCTGCCTAGTTACTTCACTGGCAAGAGTCCGACAGGTAAGTATAATGAGTCTTTTGAACAGTTCTCTAACTTCGTTCCTTTCCTTCCTTAGATGATGGCCGGCGTCCGGGGATGGCGACGTGCTGCTGAGATGAGTAGCGCTGAAGGTGAGTGAGAGCGCGATGCGCAATACGACCCTTTCGTATTTGTATTGAACTGAGTTCTTTTTCTGTGTCTTTTAGGTGCCACGACGGTTCCATCGTGGATGCCGGTTATGAAGAAGAAATGCGGTGAGTAAGCACAGTATGCGGCGCCTCTAGATGTTTCCATGCTAACCTAAAGTGTCTTTTCCCTCTTGCAGATGGATGAGAAGTTCCGGAGACAGAGTTCCCCCAGAGCGGCTGGGATTCAGGTAAGCGGTTGAAGCTCGTACAGTCTTTAAAAATAAGCGAAGATTTGCTGAATG
Organism: Ambystoma mexicanum; assembly: GCF_040938575.1. Taxonomy (NCBI): domain Eukaryota; kingdom Metazoa; phylum Chordata; class Amphibia; order Caudata; family Ambystomatidae; genus Ambystoma; species Ambystoma mexicanum. The sequence continues at coordinate 1,286,637,350 of NC_090934.1, forward strand.
CTTACTAATACCTTTTTTTCTGTTCTTTTCCCTTTTCCTTAGGAAGCGGCATGCCGGGATGGGAATGACACCGCCGAAGATGCCCGCAGAACAGAAGGAGCGATGGATGATGGGCAGAAGCGCCGCCCGGTAAGGCTGTTCCTAACGGTGTTCTTGTTCTTGCAGGAGCTGAGCACAGAAGAAAGATGCAGGCCTACTGGAGACCGATCCGAACACGGTGTCACGCTGCAGGTGCAGAAAACACAAAGCATGTTTCTCAGCACGGCCGTGGCTTAAATAGTTTCTGGGTATCCCAGTTGTCTCTGGGCTGAACCACGCCCAAAAGAATAGACTGCACATGCAGTTCTGTGAACCGAAACATGTGGGGGCATCCATCTTGTCCCCATCAATGCACTACAAGTCCAATCCCCAATGTTATCCTATGGGAGTGAGTGAGTCTGGTGCCACAAGCGCCAAGTCTGACTCCAAGTGGGTCTTTGGAGGGATGGAGAGGCCCTTGAGGGCCATGTAAGCGATCGTGGCCTGGCTCCAGCCTGACATCTTGGAGGGCTGGGGACATGAGGGGCAGGAATCCTGACAGTTTATCAGCAAGCCCTGTTTGTGGAAGTGATGTTCCTTTTCTTTAACAAACTCAAAAAAGGGGACCCAGGTCTTAAGAAACTTCTGATAAGTCTCGGTAGTCAGTGCACACACCTTTTCCATAACCAGAACACCCCAAACCTTTAACCGCCACCATCGGGCCATCTTCTTTTTTCCAGGCTTGGGCTAGTGTCATTCAGACAGCAGACAAAAGGTGTGTGATGAGCGTTGCCATGGCTCCACTTGCAGCGTACAAGTCCTCTGCTATCACGCCAAGCAGATTCACTTCCGGAGATGAAGGCAGCGCTACCCCTGTTATATCTTTGATATGTCTCAGTATCTCTTTCCAAAAGAACCTGGTCTCAGGACAAGTCCACCACATATGGCCTAGATCTCCTGAGGAGCCACATTTCCTCCAACAGAAGGGTGATAGCTGTTGGTTCATTTTATGTATGCGTTGTGGAGTTAAATACCATCTATAACACCTTTTATAAACTGATTCCTTAATGCAAGTGCACTTAGAACTTTTGTGGGCCCTTTTCCAAATCTGTCCCCATTCCTCATCTGAGATAGTGATGCCCAGGTCTCTATCCCAGTGGTACATATATGGATGTCTATCTTCTGATTGGGCATTGTCTAACAGGCGTTAAAGCTTTGAGATACCCTTTTCTGCTGTTCCCTCCCACATTGTATGTTCCATTCCAGTTGGAGTCCTTTTACCTGCTTCCTTTACCTCCCTTTGGGAGATCTACTGCCTTATTTGTATGTATTCATAGCGTTCCTGTTCCCCAACATTAAATATGTCTTTACAGTCTTCAAAAAGGACCGGCACAACGTTGCAGTAGAAGTCCATCAGATGTAAAGTGTCTATGCACCCCCAACCTACCAAGAACGAGTTACTCCAGCCTGGGGAAATTCTTTGTTGTATCCCATAGGGCTATAGGGTCCAAGGCCCGGAGTCAGTTTCTTCCACCGCAGGGCTTGGTCCCAGTATCGTAGGGTACATCTGTTCGCCTCGAATAATGGGCCTCCTGCCCACCTGATATTGTGCTTAACAAATGGTGACATGCCCAGCGGGATAGATGCAACCCCCTGCTCTATAGATCTCCAGTTGTTTTCCAGTTCGGGGCGTAGACCACTATAACATTGGTGCCAATTGTGCTGCGAGCACATTCCGTTTTATCTTGTGTACACCCAGCCCATCCATCAATGGGGATCGGAAAAGAACTGTTCTAGGGACCCTAGGCCTTTGCTTATGCCAATTGAAGTTAATGATTGTTGCTTGCAGTGTTTTGAGCATCTAGGCCGGGATCCCAAGAGGGAGAGAGCTCACTGTGAAGAGCGGACGTGGCAGCAATGTCATCTTTATTGCTGTGATTCGGGTGAACCAAGACAAATCCTGCGTATCCCATCTATGAAGGTCTTCCATCAACCTTTTCCATAGGGGATATTTGCTCCGTAGCCCTTTGTACACCTTGGTTAGAGTTACGCTAAGGTAATCTATTTCTGTATCTTCCCAGATTCACGGGAACCTGGCTCCAAGTTCCGAGATACCTTTGAGGGCATCCGTTATTTTGAGAGCTTTAGATTTGGTATAATTAATCGTGAACCCAGAGACCCTTGCAAATTCCTGAAACCTCCTCATCACCCTCAGCATTGTCTCTTTAGTATCCCTCATAATTAGTAAAACATCATCCGCGCTTAACGCTATTTTATGTGTTCCTTTTGTGCTGGTAACCCCCAGGATTTCACCATAACTTCTTATTAGGGAAGCTAGTGGTTCCATGGCCATGGCAAACACTAAGGGAGAAAGTGGACATGCCAGGTGTGTGCCCCACCTGATCGCTACCCATGCGGTGCCCCTTCCGTTTACCATCAATTTTGTGGCAGGGATTTAGAAGTTGGCTAATACCATACGCACAAATTCCGGGCCGCACCCAAATGCTTCTAGTGCATCTTTGAGGAAATGTCAATCTTGACTATCGAAAGCCTGCCTCGCATCTACGCCCGCTATAGAGAATTTCTGTCCCATTCCTGCCCCCAAGTCTATAACGTTGATAGTGCTCCTTATATTGTCCCGAGCGTGCCTACCAAAGATGAACCTAAATTGATCCCCATGAATAATTGTCGGTAAGGCTCGCCAATCTACCGGCCAATACCTTTTAGCGTCACCATTTAACAATGGGATGGGTCAATAACTTGAGCAATCAGCTGGGTCCTTCCCTGGCTTAAGGATCAAAGACGTGGTGGATAGATGAATGGTTTGCTCACGTCTCACACTACTCTCTGATCCACCTCCCCTGTGTCATTCTCCCTGAAGTAGTCAGCAATTACCTTCTCCACATGGGATCTTAGTGCAGCATCTTTAAGGATCAGCTTGTTCAGCCTCCATTGTCTACAATACCTTCTTGAGACCTAGGCATGTCAATCTGGAGAAGCACCGGGGTGAGATTCGAAAGGTACCTCACCCCAACCTCTATTCCTGTGACTAGAGGACCAGATATGGTGAGATCAGGACCATATCTATCCTTGAATAACCCCTGAGTGCCGCAGAGAAGTGTGTGGAGTCTCTCTCCAATTCATGAAAAACCGCCAGGCTGCTATTAAGTTCAGGTCTCTAAAGAATTTCCCCAGGGCTTGCCGAAATCTGTTATCGCTGTGTGTTGGGGCTAGTGTTTTATCTAATTTGGGATCCATAACACAATTGAAGTCCCCTCCCACCACCACTTGCCCCTCACACCAGCACCCTATTGTCTGAAGGAACATGGCCAAGAAATGATCCTGTCATTTATATGGGGCATACACTGATACCAACGTAAACATCTGGGCCCCCCAGAGTCACTTTCAGCACTAGATATCTCACTTCAGGGTCTTTATACAAGAATTGCTTCCGGAAGCCCACCTCACCGCTCAATAGTATCCCCACCCCTTTCTTCTTAGATCTGCTGAATGTGAAGTATTGCTTTGGAAAGGCCCTATGTTTCATGCGTACCTCATCTTTAGGGAGTAAGTGTGTTTCCTGGAGAAAAACCATGGTGGCCTTAAGTTCAGACAGGTGCCGCAATATCGATCTGCGTTTTACTGGCAAGTTTAAACCCTCGACATTCAGGGTAACCTTTTTCATTTCAGCCATTTCCGAAGGGCATCCAAACTACCAGCTGTAACCCAATGACTCCGTAGATCTTGTCCCCAAAGAGAATCTGTGCCATACAACTGGTCAAAGCAAAACCCAACAATCCCATTGAAAACCCCTTCCGCCACCCCCCGCAAACAAATCAGTTAATAGTAACTGTCGCCAAGGTGTAAACCTCATCTTTGGCATTATGGGACCTAAATCGTTGGCCCAGGCGACTCCCCAGACCCCCCACCCCACCAGCAGCCCCCTGATCCTATTGACCCAGTTGATAGCTTCTGAAATGAGTGCTTTTTCATTGATTCGATCTCTCAAAGGTGGAAGTTCATCATGCGATTTCTCTGTTTGAGTCCCTCTTCCTTTGGGGTAAGGATGCCCCTGTCGCCATCCTTCTGTTTTGGTCATGTGTTGCAAATGTTTCTATGCCTCTTTTCCGGGTAGTGCTTTCTCAGTTGGCGGTGCGGGTCGCTCTGTTCCATCAGGTTAGCCATTTTCTCTTCCTTTGTTATGTGGTACTCCTTATTTTGGTATTCGATTCTCAGGCCACATGGAAAGGTCTAGCTGTAACACATTATTTTATCTTGGAGCCAGGTTGTGATTATCCTTAGGCGTTTACGTCTCATTAAGGTCGCTTGTGCCACATCGTGGAACAGTTATTTGATTGTTACGAGATTTCACTGGTTCGTGCCTCTGTGCTGCTCTCATGATCTTCTGTTTTGTTTGAAAGAAGTGTGTTCTAGTTAGTACATCCGGGGTCAGGTTCTTTTTTTGTTGATACGAGGTGTTGACCCTGTGGGTACGATCCAACACAATGGGCCTCATTACGACCCTGGCGGAAAGTGACTGACCGGACCGCAACAGCGTAAATAGCGTTTCCGCCATTGCACGAAGGAGCAAAGTGCGGCTAATTACGACCCATCGGGCACGAGCATTACGCCATGGCGGAATCCGAAAGGCTGCGATGGCGGAAATGACCCCAAAACGGCCCTTACCGCCGCCGTACGCTGCACCAGGTGCAATACCGCCACCCATCTTAGCGGTCACCGTAATGAGCGGTCACCGTAACGAGCGGGCACCGCAAATTACGGGCACCGTAAATATACGGAAACGGAAGTAAAAGCATGTGGCCGGAACGGGAAACAGCACGCCGCACAACTATAAAATCCGAATCCCAACACAACCATTAAAAATCCGACCCTGACACACATCCCAACCCGGTAGCAACCCCAGTTAAAAAAATAAATATGGGAAAGGTAGCCAAGAAAGCGTGTGATCGCAAGCGGCAGGTCCACTTCTCCCGAGAGGAACTGACCGTGCTCACCGAGACCCTCCAGGAAAATGCCGCCGTCGTCTTCTCCAGTCAAATGACCAGGACGGCCCTTGCCAACAAGAAGGCCATATGGGCCCTGGTGGCACAGCGCGTAAGTGCGGTGGGGACAACACCCCGCACGCCACAGCAATGTCGCAAGCGGTGGGACGACCTGCGGATCCGCGTACGCAGCATACTTTCTGCGAACAGGAACATCGCCACAGCTACCGGGGGGGTTCAGAGTCGCCCATCAAGTTGACCCCCTGGGAGGATATCTGCGCCTCCACCATAGGAATGGAGAGCATAGAGGGAGTCGGAGGGATGGAGAAAGGAGTGCCGACATCCGGAGAATCAGGTAGGTTGGCCAAGAGAAACAATGCGAAATCCACAAAACACGAACATGTGCAGTACCATGTGACCCCATAGTGCAATACATACTTTGCCCTGACAGCGCCCTCTAAAAGTCAGAATGAATAAACAAATCAATCAAGATGCCATAAACAACCCCTACATGTGCAGCATGCACCCCCTAACTGCAGGCAGCCAAATGAATGCATCCTCAATCCACACGAAAATGAGACCACCTCCAAGGCCCAGTCCCAAATCAGCCTCATGTACCACCCCAATGCATTTGATACGTTGCCATTCCAAATCCGACAGACCCATAACTAACGCTCGCACCTCTTTACTCCACCACAGGGTCCGATACCAACGACGAGCTGCAGGACACCCCTACCAGCACGCCTGCAAAGAGGGCCAGGACCAACGTCCCAAGAGCCTCCACCTCAGGTGCAAGGATCAAGACACGGCAGCAGCAGGAATCAAGTGGCAGCACACTGGAGGGGACTGCAACAGGCACCCCAGCAGCCAGCAAGTCCACAACCCCAGCACCACAGGTCCCCCCAAAGAACGTATCTGATGGCACTGCCTCTGGTGGTAGCAGCACCATAGGTGACACAGCTGTCATGCCAGCATGCTCCGACACGGAAAACAGTGCTGGCGACGTAGGTACCATCCATGACCTTTCCCAATCCCCCTGCATGTTCCATCCCCTACACCATGACGAAACCACGCAGGGGCACCCTGAAGACGACGACTGGCCAACCCCCACAAGTCCTGTGCCAAGGCAACATGTGTTGAGCAGCCCCCCTGTCACACCACCGCAAATGTCCATGGCCCAGCAGAGGCAACAGTCCCTCGACCTGCTGATCGAGCAACAGCAGGAAGTGTCCACGCTACTCAAGGACCATGCAAATGAATGCGGGGGTTCCAGGGCAGCCATGGAAACATCCACCGAGACACTCAGGGCACAAATAGAGAAAAGTAGTGAGAGCCTCAGGGGAGAAATGGAGAGAAGCACCGAGAGCCTGAGAGCACAAATGGAGAGAAGCACCGAGAGCCTGAGAGCACAAATGGAGAAAAGCACCGAGAGCCTGAGAGCACAAATGGAGAAAAGCACCGAGAGCCTGAGGGGGGAACTGCATGCGACGTCCAAAGACGTTTGTGCTGAACTTGCTGCTGTGCGCCGTGTGCTCTCGGAGCTCTCACAAACCCTCAGAGACATGCATGGACGCGAGCAGGCAGAGACATCATCCGTGGCAAGTTCCGTCCAGGGCAGCCCCCAACGCAGATCTGGCAGGAACCTGCGCTCCACGGGCAGGGGTGCCCCTGATACCCGTAGAGGGGGCTTGCAATAGCGTCTACCCACGGACAGCATGCATATTTGGACACTGGTGTTGGGGGGGGAGGTAGTAGGGTGGAGGGGGTGTGTTGGGCTTCACTGGGTGGCGGGTCCATAGGGTGTATAAATCAAATCACATTAACAATACAGCACCTCATTATCATCCAATGACATGTGTGGACATTGATATTTGCGTACGAGGCCTTCATAGGCGTACAGTCCACAATGTGCCTGTACTACACACACACAGTGCCACAGGTCCCCTTTCCGTGTAATAGGCACCATGCGTGGTTGCTAGAAGCATGCATCTATGATGCTCTGTCGGATTGCACGTGCATCCTGTGCCTCATGGACTCCTTGAGGTGCCTCCACATCCCCACCCTCATCATCATCATCATCTTCAGGTGCATGCAGTACAGCGTCAGGGGGCATGGGCACATTCCTACGTATGCACATGTTGTGCAGCATGACACATGCCATGACCATCTTAGAAACCTTCTCATGGCTGTACATGAGTGCCCCGCCAGACCTGCTGAGGCTGCGGAAACGAGCCTTCAGTAGGCCGAATGCCTGTTCAATGACCACACGGGTACGTGAGTGGGCATGGTTGTAGTCCTCCTCATGCTCGTTCTGTGGGTTCCGGATTGGTGTAAGGAGCCATCTCTTCAGTGGATACCCGGCATCACCTGTATGAGACGAATAAAGGGTGTCAGTGGAATGATAGTGCTAAGTAGCCCCCCCCCCCCTCCTGCAAGGTCATTGACGCATCAAATGGGCCACGATGTCATGCATGGAATGAGACTCACCGAGTAGCCAGGATCTGTGCCCTGCGTGTCGCTCCATGTAGCGTGGTATTCTTGTGTTCCTCAGGACCATAGAATCATGGGTAGATCCTGGAAATCTGGCACAACAATGCGTAAAGATCTTGTTGGAGTCACACACCATTTGCACATTGATTGAATGAAATTGTTTCCGGTTGCGGTACTGGACCTCCATGGCATGTGGGACAACCAATTCAACATGGGTGCAGTCGATGGCACCGATGCAACCCGGGATGCCGCCAAGTGCATGGAATCCCACTTTAGCGTTGGTAATCTCCTGGTACGTGCGTGGTAGTGTGATGTGGTCGTCGGCGTGCTTCAGGAGGGCATCGTGCACTTGGAAGAGTGTCCGTGAGAACAGTGGCTGTGAAATGCCATGCAACTGTCCCACTGTGTGCTGGTAGGTGCCTGTGGCCAGGAAGTGGAGTACAGACACCACCTTCAGTAGGGGTGGGATGGCGGTTGGGCTATCTATCATGCTCACGAGGTCAGCATGTGTCATGTCCACAATGGCGATTATGGTGTCCCGGTCCAAACGGTAGAGGGTGTGGATCTGCTCAGCAGTGAGGTTGAACGGATCAGCTCGGAGGCGTGGGATTGCGGGCCGCCTGCGTGGTGGTAGTGGCAGTGCTTGTGGGCCTTGCTGACCCTGCCTTGCCCTCCTCCTCCTCCTTCTCCTCCGTCTCCCCTGTGCGCCCGGTTGTTGTACCTGTTGTTGTTCGTCGTCTTCTTGTAGTTGTAGCACTTGCAGTGCTATCTGGTCCCCCAGGCCCAACATCGCTAGTCCTGCCGGTAGCATTTTGGAGTGGGAGTGGTTGTGGGAGGGGTTTGGGTCTGCTATATATGTGCTGTCGGCCTGTATGGCCTCCACCTGTGCTGATTGAATGAATCTGTGGCAGATGCAATCCCTTCTGGCCGAGCACGTCCCGCACGTAAGGCTGCATTTGGCCGCATGGCATCTTGGGATTGGAATCATGTATCAAATCCCGATGGCAGTGTGATGTACTTTGACTGATTTTCATGCTATGCTCCCATTGTTACACATGCTATAATTGCAGCCGCTTACATACCTGTGAAGAGTCAGTGGTATGTAGGGCTCGATCGATGGCCGACCCTCATGCAGCACAGTAACGTACTTCACCGACGGGCGTGGCGTCCCATTTGTGATTGCAGCCAGTTAGCATTATGACACACAGCCGCACTACATTGATGTAATTGTGAATGCAAGCGTTCACAGAAGCCTTTTCGACGTAATGTTGCAAGTGAGGAATTCGAAGGCCAGCATTTTTGGTTTTGAAGTAGCGGCGAGGATACGCCCACAGGTCTGGCTGGAAATGTAACGTTCTATTGTAGAATGTCCTTGGGACATGGCCCATAACGAGCAAGCAATGAATGATATGAATTGAATGGGATGCGCAATAGCGTAGTGGACGATAAGGCAGGACGTTCCCAAATCCATCTTGCTTCACAACACTACAGATCCGGCCAGGTGCACAGTGGTTTTTGCAGACTGCATTACGCACAGACGCGATGGAAGTTTCACATATTATGTGAGTGAATATTCATGCGTTTTCATTGCGGGATGAGGGAATGATGAATGGATGCATGGACAGATGATTCCATTTAGGGTCTGCCATGTACATGGGTTTTTTGGATCACTCCCCTTCCCCTGCGCTATGTGATGCAAGGCTGCCATAGTGGGACTTACGTCTATCTGCCCTTGTCGGATCCTCCCTGTCTCGACGCGCCTTCATACACTTGTGTCTAGGCACGTTACTAATCCCATGTCATGGGTTCTATCTTGACGGACGCATGCACAGTAACCGACGTTGCCAATGGTGTATTTACCTCGATTGATTTCGTTATGAATCGATACTGATTTAGGGGTGTGTATATTCCTTTGGAGTGGGCTAGCATGCATATGGGTGTGGATTTGGTGTGTTGAATGAAGATTGTAATGCATCATGAGTCCCGTAATGCAATCGGTTATTTTGTGTTTCATTTGGGTGACAGGTATCTCCTGCCCTATTGCAGATGCCATCTCTACGCCACTCCTCCAGATGGATTTTACTCTCGACACCTGCAGCTTCGGGTGAATCAGTGGAGCACCATTACGATCTTATGGGACGATCGCCAATGGGCCACATGCCCTTACGCTGTACTGGTGGCTAGGTGCAACATTTCGGCCTTTCAGCTCGACTAGTGCCTGCCTCATGGGACGGACCTGCGGTTCTTGCCGCTTCCATGTTGCCTTTTGGAACGTTGATGTAGGCCCTGTGTGCCATGATGGTACAGGGCGTCACACAAGTGGAAGCTGGTCAATTATTGCAGATGCAGACCTCGGTGATGATGGATGTTTTGGTGTTATTTTGCAAATTGCTGTGGGGCCTTTGTCATTTGGATGTGCATTTAAATTGTATTCCGATATTTGTCGTGTTGCGTTATTCTTTGCAGGTGATGTGGCGATTTTCGATTTGTGGCGGTATGTATTGCGAGATGATCTGCATTGTGTTCCGCCTTCTGAGTTGAGTTGTGTGGTACAGTACTGGCCGCGTTTGCCTACGTAGCACAGTATGGTCACGGATAGGGGCTGCCATTGTGACTGTTTACATGATGTGCTGTTCAGGGGCGGGGGATTGGCTTTTGGCCGACTGGTGCCTGTCAGCCAGGTCGATTGGTGGAATGATGGGATGTTCAGAATGTGGCTGGTCACAGGTGCCTGTGTTTGCGTGCGTTTGTTGGAGGGGGACTGGGGTCATGTCCATTGGAATAGCTTCTGTATTCATGCCATCTGTGCCCTGCAGCTCCCATCGGCCCCTCTTGGGATGAGCCTGGCTGCTCAGTCACTCTGCCAACTTGTGTGGTACATGCTTCTGCTGATGGTTGGTTTGTTTACTGGCAAGAGTACAGGCCTGGTGCAATCCCCCTCAGGATGCTGTTTTGGATGTTGCCTTGCGCTGGTGGCAAGCGATGGGGGACTACTGTTGTTTTGTGTCATGTGTTCTTGATTTTCATTTTGATGTATTGTACCTTCACATGCCTGTGCTGCATCAGTACGGCTATGGTGACATGCCGTACATGGATGCCCACTCACGGGGCGCTTTGAGCCCCTGCATGCATTTCTACGTTGGCATGCATGGGTGAATTGTAGATTTCACTGGTTGCATAGTGTGAGTACATTGCGCCTGCCAGGAGTTGTGCAATGTGGCCAGGGAGTGGAGTACAGGCACTCAGTGGGCCATTTACGGTTGGTTCACGATGCCGTATTTCTCGCCATGGCGGAATGGTACTTTACGACGTGCTTGATGGCGTTCAGTACATGTCCGCTAGGGTCAGAATTCGCGTACCGTTGCGCCATGGCGGTGATTCCGGTTTTGCAAGGCGCGCGTGCGCGTACTTGGTGCAGTTAGCGTTGCCGTTCACTGCGGTGTCGCTAATGGCATCGTACTTTACGGTGACGGGTCATAATCGCAACGAGCGGTGTTCGATGGCGGTATTGCATTTCCGCCATCATTTTTCCATTTCCGCCAGGGTCGTAATGAGGCCCAATGTCTTCACATGCCGGGTCCAATAAATGTTGGAATAAGGCCAGCAAGTAGCCATTGAGGTCTGGGTCAGATATTGATGCAGGAATGCCTTGCAGCCTAACTTTTTTTTTATACAATTTTTATTATTTTTTAATGACAACAACAGTTAACAAAAACAATCTAACAGTGCATGTCATAGTTATCCAACAGTGCATGTCATGTCAGATACATTACCATAAAGTGGCCACTGTTCTCCCATTACCCTCCCCCCTTAACTCGAGCTTACTCCCCTGCGCCCTCCACTTTAGTGTCTTCTAGAGGTTCACCTTCCTCTGTATCCCGGAAGGAGTCCTGTTCATTTTGCCAACCCTAGGTAGATCCATACAGTGTGGCTACCAAGTGTCTCCATGCCATCACAGTTTGCGTTTCCTCCTCCTCTCCCCTATTGGTCGCCTCATACCATACTGCTGTCTCCGCCTCTGCCCATTTCTGGAGGTCATGCCACCACACCTCTATTTTGGGTCTGTGGCTCGCTTTCCAACCCATGGCAATTCTACGCTTGGCTAGTATGTAAGCCAGATCCTTAAGTTTGCTTATGTGTCTCAGGTTGAAAGGTCTCATGAAGCCCCCCAACATGCATGCCCACACTGATTCTACATCGAGCTGAATTCCTTTCTCGGTTAACCGGTGGGTGATTTCGCACCAGAATTTCCAGATCCCCAGGCATGCCCAGAACATGTGTACCATCCCAGCATTCACCTCCCCACATTTAAGGCATGCTTGTGTTTCTGTACACTTAAATCTGGCGACCCTCTGGGGGGTCATATACGCCCTGTGAGTTACGTATAGTTGGATCTGCTGCAACCTCGCATTCCTGGACACTTTTTTGTGATATCTCTACGCCCTTTCCCACAGCCCATCATGCATGGGTTCCCCCACTTCTTCCTCCCAATCCCGTCTCAGCTGCGTTACCTCCTTTCCCACTCTAGACAGCAAGAGTTCATAGATTCGGGAGACCTTGTGTCCTCCTTCCGAGATATCATAGATTATTTCTATGGCTTCGTCGGGTTGATCTACAAGCACCCATTCAGGCCATGATTCCCTCAACCGCCGTACCACCCTGGTGTAGGTAATATATTGCCCGGGGTGTAGTCCGGTTTCGTCTATTAGCACATCAAATTCTATAACCTTCCCCTCTTGCCACAGGTCTCCCAATGTTGCAATGCCCACCGGTTCCCAGTGCTTGCAAATTGTCTTTGTTAGTTGATCATCCACTCCCAACAATGCCACTGGCGGCATCTGTGGGGAACATGGAGTCAGGTTCTCCATGGCCCGACAAGCCTTACGCTATACCCCATCACAGTTCCAACAGCCTTGATCGCCCTCTCAGTTCTGATCTGAGCACCCATATCATCTCTTTCAAGAAAAATGGGGCACATTCAGACCTCAGCAATCTGGACTCAGCTGTGGGGTCTTCCGTCAGCCATTTAGCCACATACTGTAATTGGCTGGCCAGGTGGTAATTCTCAAAGTTGGGCAATTTTATACCCCCTCTATCGTACGTGTTCTGCAATTTCCATAAGGCTATCCTATTCCTGGTGTTATGCCATATGAAGCCTCTGCATAAGCTCTGTAATTTACCAAAGAATTGCTTGGGTATCATATAGGGGATGTTCACAAAAAATTGTAGTAGCCTGGGCAATGCTACCATCTTCAACAGCGCCACCCTCCCCACCATGGCCAGGGGGAGCTTGGCCCAGAATCTCATGCTCTTATCCAAGTTTGCTACTGCCCTCTCCTTGTTATGTGTGTGTTCGTCTTCCACCTTCAGTTAAATATCAACACCCAAGTATCTAAAGGTGCTAGTCTCCCAGGGTAGCTGCAATACTGGTAAGTCCTCTTGCGGGATCCCTATATATCCACCGAGGGGGAACAAGCTCGACTTCGTGGGGTTTACTGCGATCCCGGAGAGCGACACAAATTGCTCCATTACTTCCAATATATATTGCAAATTTTCCTCTGGATATCTCAGGTATAGCAGTATATCATCGGCATACAGTGATATGAGATGTGGTCCCCACTTAGTGTAGATTCCCCCAGTTTCGTATTGTTGTCTCAGATATATCGCCAGGGGTTCCAATGCGAGGATGAACAGCATCGGGGACCAAGGGCAGCCCTGTCTGGTGCCCCTACTGAGCTGCCACTTGTCCGAAATAGTCGCCCACGTCTTGACTTTAGCCAGTGGGGAGCTGTACAACAATTTACCCATTTCAAGTACACAGGCCCTATTCCTCGCAGCCTAATGTTATTTCTTCTAGACCTGATCTCAGCGTCTTCTTGCTTATTCACAACCCACTCCATCTGTTGCTCTAGGAAGTCCATCCATTTTGACATTTCGTCCTGCTCATATCCCTGTTCACACAAGGTTGTCTCTGTTTCATCGACTCCCTTTTCTATTGCTAGCATCTGTTTATTCAGGTCTGTGATAAATTTGGTGAAGTTGACTTCACATTCCTTTATTTCAGTTAGCATTTCTTGAAGGTCTGACCATCTTTTGGGTGGGTCCTCGATTTCCAATTGCAAATTCGAGCTTCCATGATAGTGAATTTGCACAGTTTGGTGCTGGCACTTTACCGTTTCTTGAACCTGCATCATTGCCTTGATGTCCCCCGAGCCCTTCTGTTTACTCAGTTGTTTGGCCATCTTTACCTTTCACTCAGATATGTGCCCCACAGTGGGACCCAACTGCCAATTTTCTGCTCTCACATGCAGTTATTTGACTCTCAGCAGCTTCCAAATTGAGACAGCGCATCTCCCCTCTGCGTAGTAGCTGGGATCCCAGCTGTTATGTTGTACGGCAGGTATAGCTGGTAGGGACCCCTGGCTAGGGTTCAGTGGCACTATTTGATTTCCAGGATTCAACGGACTTGGGTCTGTCTAGTTTCATTTTATTTTCCACATGCACAAAACTCTGCCTCCAATTCACTCTAACTGCACCCCACCAGTCCCGGTTTAGCTTGTCATAGAACAGCAGGTAGTGCCAAGGAAGAGTCAGGAGCAGCAGCCCACCATGCGTTACATCAGATTAAGGGTTGGCCTCATAGAGCAGCCTGTGTGGCTAAGCGTATATTGTCTGTGTGTGCAGGGTTTTCATTTTGAAACGGGAACCGTTTGCATTTCTTGCTGCAATATTCAGTGAGGGATACTTTAACTGTCGGCACAGTTGGATGAGAGCACGAACTTCTGTTTGCCCATACCTCTGCGACATAATCTGGGATAACGTTCCGGAAAATGTGATGTACTGTTTTGACAGGCTTGAAATTAATTCACTTTGCCTATATTTAGATTTACGGTGGATTTATTGCTAACTTGTATATTCCAGCTAGTAGAAAGTATGTGAAGCAGTATTAAGGACTGGGCCTGCAATTCCAACATTGGATTTGAAAGAGTAATTTTCTTGATAAACTCAGTTTAGCAGTTTTTCGATTGCACGTGTGTTCATCTCCCTTATCTCTCTGAAAAATCATTGTTCTGCATTGCACTGTACCTATGTGATGATAACAGCATACATGTGTTTAAATCATGTGTTTGGATCAGAGCACGAACTTCTATTTGCCCAAACCTCTGCATGAGCCATATGGAGCCCCGTTGCAAGTCCCAGGAGGGTCTGGAGCAATCTTTTTTTCTATCACCGCCCGCAAGGTAGCAGCCCGGGCCTGAGGGTGTGGGGGGAGTATCACAATCACCGGAGATACGAATAACTCACTCTGATTTCAGCAGCGTGTGGGTTTTCCGCCTCCCGAGGGTGTCCCCTGCTGTTTTCAAATATCTGCTGCAATCTGCTCTGATGCAAGAGCGGGTCCCGGGTTATGAGGGAACAGGGTATGTCCGTCAGTTTCGGACCGCCTACCACGCTTCAGGAGAGGAGAATCGCCGCCTTTTTGTGGAGGCGCCATGGGAGTCTTTGTTCGTTTTACTCCTTCCTGTGGGTCGATTCACTTCAAACTCTGGGAAATCATTCCCGAGTGGTTCTGGTTCCTTTTGGTGGGTCTGGGGTTGCGCCAACAGCCGTTAAGAGAGATTCAGGGCCCAGGGAGCAGCCATAGGCATCAGAGCTCACTGAGGCACCATGTGTCTCGTCATTGGCTAGCCACGCCCCCCCTTCTTTCCATTACTTTTTAGGGGAAGGTGTTCGTGTCCTGGATGGGGAACCTAGTTGATATAATAAATCATTGTTTTTTTAAAATCAAAATAGTGCGACATAATCTGGGATAACGTTCCGGAAAATGTGATGTACTGTTTTGACAGGCTTAAAATTAATTCACTTTGCCTATATTTAGATTTACGGTGGATTTATTGCTAACTTGTATATTCCAGCTAGTAGAAAGTATTCGAAGCAGTATTAAGGACTGGGCCTGCAATTCCATCAATGGATTTGAAAGAGTAATTTTCTTGATAAACTCAGTTTAGCAGTTTTTCGATTGCAAGTGTGTTCGTCTCCCTTCTCCCTGAAAAATCATTGTCCTGCATTGCACAGTACCTATGTGATGATAACAGCATACATGTGTTTAAATCGCTTAGCTTTTCGGTTGTAGCTGCGCACATTTTCCTATTTGTAACATAATCAGGCCCTTATTCACAGAGCGTTTTCCAATGGGGGTTTTCAATTGCCTCTGACTGGAGCTTTTATCTGTTTTGTGTTAATGTTTGACAAGTTTACATCTTTTGCACGCCTCTTAAAATGAAAATCTGTAACATGGAACAGATCGAGTAGTCATCACCCAAACGGTCTAGTGTCTTCGATTTCTTCAAAGCATAACTAAATATAAAAATGAGTTTTCAAAGACAAAATGCTTGTTAATCACCAAAAATCAGTAAAATATAAGCTTTTTGTGCTGACGTGTTCGAGACGGGTTCTGTGTTGTGTTTTTGTTTTTTATCTTTACTTCTTTATACTTTCATACAAAAAAATCCAGTTTCGTCTGCTACGTCCAAACGTGGACCTCTGGCTGACATCCACAAAGACAAGAACCGAGATTCTGAAAGTGGTTAAATGTATTTATGTTTCAGCTAATATTTGTTTAAAAGGTTATATTGAAGCTTTCAAGTTGAAGAGATATAAATCAAGTGTGGCTGTGTATGTAAACCAAGACACTTGAAAAGGCTAAGAATAACACACAAAATCCCCTCATAAACAGCAATAAGCCGCCTTACGGTAAACTCAGAATAAGGCGCATACTTCTTTCCAGGGAACCATTCTGTATGATTTGGACGTGCAATTAATAGCTTATCTTCTTATCTGCAGCCGAAAAAAGGTTCTGCTGGTTGGAGAAAGAGTTTGGATTCAACAAAGCATTTTATTTGATATATCTTGGATAAATATTTCTGTTTTTATAATGTTTACAACATCACACTGCAGAGTCCCAAACTGAGTGAACTGCATGTGACTGTTCAACATAGTTGAGAGTTGCAGAGCTTCGGATAACATTTATGTAGAAAGTGGCACATACTCTTTGCTGCTAGCTATACTGAGCTTTTGTTTGGAATTGCTGAAGCAAAAATGTGTGCATTTTCAAATGAAAATGTGCATACCCACATCTACTGCATTCATTACAATGTTCCACAGTCATGGTTTCCCTACTTGAAACTGGAAAAAAAAATGATGTTCTACTGTCACAGATGGCTTCAACACACTCTACAATCCAAAGCAAGGTTCAATGGTTTCTACTGCTGACTAATAAACATTCCTTAGGATGATCTTGTCAGGTTGCTGGTTGGACAAACTAGTGGGCATCCCTGCCTGGTCCCTTGGCCTCCAGTGGGCTCCCTCCACCCTAACCCAGGTTTCACTAACATCCAGGGCAAGATCCAGAGCAGAGATTGGTAACCCCTACTGTCTAGTCAAACCTTATCTTTAGGTCATGGGTTAGGTCTAGGGTTCTACCAGGATTGTGTCAATATGGTTCAAGATTGTGCCTCTCTCTCTCCCTTTCCCTACCTCAGATCTTCTAAGGTCCCTTCTCCTGATCTTGCTCCCTTCTCCTCCTTCCAATTGTGACGGATTGCCATTTGGCAAGGGTGTAGGAGCCCTGTCTTTTTTGATTTTTATTAATTTAATAAAAGGATGAAGATAATTCCATCTCTGAAAGGTTAATCTATTTATCAGAATCTACTTTCATAAGCTCCATCCTAAAAGTATAGTGTGTAGTTATGCCCTGCTCCATCAGTAGCCCGATCTGCAGCACCTGGTCCACCAGTGGCACAGAGCATGTTCAGAGGTTACAGGAGCCCATTTGACAGCTACTGTGACAGCCAAGTCTGTGCGACACATGGGCTGCATTTAAGATATGCACCCCTGTTCCCAAACCTTATAATTATGAGTCTACCTCCTTGTGGCAGAATAATCTTTTAAAATAAGCCATACTTGAGTTATGGCATTCTCATAATTATTACAGCCACATCAATGTGATATCTATCACACATGTGTCAGACCTGTGAGCCCATGCTCAGCTGTGGAAGGAGTGTTTGTATCCTCCCCAGACAGGCTGGACCTTGCCACTCCTGGCAGGATTGTAGCCTAGGGAGACTGGCTATCTTTGTTCCTTTGTAAAGGTAGGTAACTCCCTCCCCAGAAGACAGCCACTCCACAGGAAGCTGGCCTGGGAACAGGAACCAAAGGGCACACCCTTTCACAAAAAAAAACTTGGCCTCACACCAGGGTGCCACATTTCAAAGGGCCTTTCATCCTGCTGAGAAGGGAAGGGTGAGTGGTTAGTGTAGACAAGGGGAGCTCTCTACAGATTAAGGAAGATGCCCCCATTGTGTTTCTCTTTGCCTCTATCCTTCCTAGCCCCTCCACATCCTTTAGCACTTCAGAAGGGCAAAATGTTCTAAGTGTTACTGTGTTGCTGAGGCATACTTCTATTGTTAGATTGGTACAGCTGTTTTTAGCCTCTGCCTGCCTGCTGCAGTCTTTCCACACTTTCAGCTGCTGTGGGAAGAGAGTTTTATTCAAGTACAGCAACACTCATGGAGTGCGCTGAGTTTGACTGTGTTGCAGTGGGCAAGTGGCGTGCGTGGAGCGAGCCACTACCAGTGACCAAACGCTGATGGGAGCAATCTGGGAGGAACTCGAGTAAGGCGACTGGCGACCAGATGGAGTGAGTGACAATTCACATGCATATGGTTGTGTTTGACTCATGCAACACAGTGACTGTCTACTTTTGCATTGTTTCTCCGTGTTCTTCCCCGGATACCTTCACAAGCTATAGCCCACGCACGACTGTTGACCTACATAAAGGAGAGTTGGTTTTATAGCTCAACACAAGTACTTGTAATGCTCTGTTAACATACTGTTTACCTGCAAGAAACCGGCATGGCTGCGTCGTTACGTTGAAAGTGGCTAATGAGCACAGGTGACTTTATTAATGATCCTCAAAATACTGTTGACCGCCTCGGCGGGTACAATGAGTAAGGCTGGGTCTGCCCAAGGATGGGGCGATTTATAAATCAAAACCAGCCAAACAGGCAAATATCACTTCCTTTTGTCAAGTACCAGTATTAGCACATGGTACAGGTCTTACTTTAACTTCCTTGACAACACCAAGATGTGAGCCTATGACTATACCAGCAGCCGCTTCCATTGGTCGGGTATTAATGGATTCAACTGACCAAAATTCTTTGCCACACAAACGGAGGTGCCGACCACCACTGCTACCCATCATGAAAATCTATCAGATGGCAAACTTCTAGTTGGAAATACTGGTGCCTGCGACAGAACATCAAGTGAAACTGCTGTGCTGACAGCCCCCTATGCACTCCTTACCTTAGTGCTAGGCCACAGGGTGGGAAAAATTGCACAGGATGACTCAATCATTCCAGATGAGTCATTTCTACGACTCTGTAGGGAAATGGGCGATATTGGGTAAAAAGGTGGTCTGGTTTGCACATTAAAAGTCACAGAAAATGTCATTCTACCTGAGGTGCTTAATCCATGTATTGTGTTGGGTTAGGACTCACAAGCCTCGCTGAGGCAATCATAATCATCCCTAGAAACAACTTGCACTAGTGGCTTTTTCACTCCAAGGAATACCCAAATGAGGCGCTTCTATTTAGGCTTTACACCTGGTACTTGAGTCACTGCTAAGACTGTATGACAATATTAAGGACATAGTATGAGATAGTGCTGCTACAATGCAAGCATCCAATAACAAAATTGAATCTTTGTTGGCAGTGCTCGAGATAAGGTTTTGAGGTGGGAGTATTTTACTGCATATTTTTAAACTTTGAGAGTAAATGTGATTTTAAGAGAGTAAACATTACTTTTTTCCTTTGCAAGAGAGTAAAATGTATGTGACATCCAGCCGACGTGTGCAAAAACTGTATGGAATTCATTACTATGCGGAAGCTTTCTGTATTGTGACAGAATACACCTTTCATTGTTTCTGGCCATTCTATCTCTCCTGTATATATGTAAATGTTGAAAACACAAAAACCTAGCCAATTACATTGCAAAGCAAGCATGAATTGTATTGTATTGTTTGTTTTGAGGCTCAATAGCAGAATTGTCTTTTGATGTTTAATGAAAGTCCAATTTCCTGGATCTATTACTACCTAATGGTATGCCAATGTTATGATGCAAGAGTGCACAGTGGCAAGGACTCCATGCTAAATTCTATATTTAATCTCATGGTCAAATGGTTATTTATATAGCGCTTTTTGCAAAGAGCTGTACATAGGACATATTTATCACCATTATCACCAAACCGTAGTCGGAACTCCTTTATTGACCTTGAAAGGATGAACGACTGAGTTGGCCTTGCCGGGATTCAAACCTGCAACCTAGAGATCAACTATAAATCACAGCAACGAGTGCTCAACCGGCTTAGCTATCTTATTGGCTAACATCCTTCAGAGGTCGGTTAACTGAGTATTGGCTGAGGTATAATATAATCAGTGCCTAGATGTTGGATGAACCATGTATGAAGTGCTACATAAAGTTAAATACCTATCTGGATTATCACACAGAAAGGTTTTGCTGAGTTTCTATTTCAATTACAAATGTAACTTTTATTTGTTTGTTTTTGAACAGTGCTTGCACTTCCTGGAGAGTCAGTTTTTGAAATTTGTAATTGTAGTCTTGCAGATTTGAGAGGCTAGAACACCTGTGATTGGTGTAATGACAATCACTCACCCTTGAATAAAGATTCTGCTGCCCCTGACCATGTATAGTAATGTACCCCATTGACTACAAGGTTGAATAGATGTAAACTAGACAGTGCATAGTCATCATTTGGCACATTGTTTTTATAATTATAATTATAATTGAGTGTAAATTAAATTATAAGTGTAGAAATTATCTGCCTCTGCATGATTATGCCTACAGCACAGGAACTCCGAAAAATACAATTGTGCAATACTGGTTTACCTTCACTGCGGGAAAAAAAGCATAATTTGTTACAACATATTTATTCTCATTTGCAACTTAGTTTTCCAGCTTATTAATTTTACAATCCTAAAATGCTAGGAAAATAACTCTGCACAGTGCTTCTGTTTGCTCTATGAGCACAACATAGCAGACGCTGAATGGTAATATACCATTCCTTTTATCACAGTGTGCAGTTTCTTCTTTTGAAAGGCTTCAAAGAAATACATTCTGTTTCAGAGGCTTTTATCCATGGCTTGCAATTACATCCATGTAGATCAAAATCAAAAGAAGCCTTCTGGTTTCTGTCAAGTAACCTGACCTTTGCACTGCCCTCTGCTCTACTTCTGTGTAAATGTACACAAGAAAATAATAAAGCTGTCGTATTTACAAGATTTTAATGCGTAAAAAGGCCTTGTACGCACCTTATCTGGAGGCCTGTTTGTTGGACCACGTTAGAAAATCCAAGAGCTATTTGCTGGAAAGACCTTCTGAAGTTAATGTTCTCAACCTGGACATGGAGAATTCCACATTGACAGATTCAAATGTTTTTGCACCGCTATCCATCTATATTCGTCAAACATTTAACAGTCCAACTCCTCTAGTGGAATGCTGCATTGGTTTGAATAGAGAACAGAGGTCGTAATAGAGGAATGGGTAATAGTGATGTCCAGCATCACCTTGTGACTGACGACCTTGAAATTATAACTATGCAAAAAAGAAAAGTCGAAAGGAGAAACTGCCATAAAAAAGAAGACAAAAAAGCTTGCCATTGCCCAATCCAAATAAAAACAAATCCTCATTGAAATTTCTGCTCTCATTACCAACTGAGGTTGAGGTCATTGACCTAACTTCCCAGGGTCCGGCAGGGCACAAGCCACTGACTTTAGTTAGACCATCTACCTCCAAGGGTGAACCCGCATTGGGTCAATTGGTGGATAAGGTCAAACAGAGCAGAAATTAACACCTTTCTGAGACTGACAAGCGACTTGGATACAAACCATACTGAACCTAGTGGCAACTGTCTGGCTACCCATGGGGTGGACGATCTTGTCACGTCTGCCTTGCTATTTGAAATTCCCACTACCTGTGTAAGAGTATAGTTTGAACATGGCCATGGTACGGGGGGCTAGTCAGGTGATTCTACTACTCTTAATTTGTACTCATCTGACCAACTCAATGAAAACTGGAAGGATGGGAAAACATTAAGTATATAAACTGAGATTTAACAAAGAAAAAAGGCTCTTTTGGACATTTTCCAAGCCATTCCTGCACTTCGAGCGCTACGCACCGGTGATATTGATTATGTGGATTACCAGAACGAGGCAATGATTGTTTGGTATGTTACCTTTACTCTAACATAGTTGCATGGTTGGCACTGGATGAGCGATCGACCCTAAGAATTTAGGGTTTTGACTTATATGAGTTTAACAGCTCTACTGAGGTTTTGTCATTTCTCTCAGTCTCTGTATCCAACAATAAATAGGGTCAACTTCCCAGGCAACCAATCACATGCAAGTACCATTGGGCCAGTCTGCTAACACAGCAAGCAATACTCTGCTGCTACCACTGAATCCAGAAACCATGCAAACTGGTCTTGATTGGAGGCAGCTATAACATTTCGCTAATAATAGAAACAGCAAAAAGCATCTTTAACCCGGTACATTTACTCATAGCCTCCTGCAAAGTTTGTGGATACAATAACATATCAAGAACCTTCCAATCAACTGACTTCTTTTTGAATAAGCATGTGCTGATGCTTCAGGAAACTATGGCAGTACAGCACTTCGATTTGGAAGGCTATAAAACTTACAACAAAATGGCTACTTGAGGAACTTTGGAGCGTCCTTTCGGAGGAGTGGCAATATCAATTGATTTAAAAATTAAAGCAAGGCATTATGAAAGTGTTACTGGCAATGCTGATCTTATGTCTGTTGGGTTGCTTACGAAATCTACAGAGATGTAACTCATGTTTGTACATCTTTACTGGAACCTAATCAAGACCACAAGTTCCCTGTTTCAAGCAGTCCTGGTTGAGACTATCAACAACTGGCTAAAGAGGGTCACTCACATCATATCATCATAGGAGGGGACTTTCATTTCGATTGTGCTGAGGGTGCCAAATATAATGACATTGCGACTAACCATCCGTTGGCTCCCTCTAGCTCTAGGAACCAGGGCACTGACTGGGATTCTTATATGTAGGGCAGGGGATTGACTTTGTTTTCCAGCGGGGGGAGCTTCATGATACAAATATTCCTGCATGGCATAGAAGTGAGGCCTCCTCCTGGATCGATCAGTTATACGTATCTCTAGGTCTGAATTCATTGTGTAGCCCAATTTCTATAATTAATCTGATGATGAGTGATCATGCAGGCCTGCAGTTAAGTATACATTTGGCAGTTAAGCCCCCTAGCCTTGATCTTCACATGGCTATGGTATCACTGGCTTGGGGTGGCAAACAGTTAAATGGAATACAACATCTTGTCTTTTTGCATAGAGTAATTTGCATGGGAACATCAATGGGTGAACCAATATATTGCTTATTTTCTTTTGCAAGATTTGGAACTACACTGTTGCAGTGCCTAAAGGTTTTGCCGGACAAGTACAAGATGTTGGCGTCAAAACAATATGCTCACACATATGATGCTAGGGTTGCCAAAGCCAAAAAGTGTGTGGAAAAACTAAGGGAACTATCGTATGGACAATTCCCATCGACAATATTCAGGCCCAGAAAGAAGTCCATCCAGCAGGGATACAAAAATTATACTAAGTTGCAAATGCACAATAATGACAACCAGAAGATCTTAGAAAAACTTAAAAACAGCAATACCGCATAATGTTGGGCTCTTGCGAATAACAGGGTTGTTTGTTCAAGAGTGAATATGTTTTCTGCAATATCTCACCACCTGTGGAAAGACTTTTATTCACTCAAATAGGCCATACCAGTAAAGGCCACACAACCGGACTATAATATAGCAGGGCCATTAGTTCCGGGACGGTTTCCATGGGATGCAGATGACATTGTTTGGGCTATTACAAAAGCAAAGACGTCGAGAGCGCCTGGCCCTGAAGGCCTTACTCCAATCGTTTTAAAGAGTGATCCCCGAGCTGTCAGTGGGACCCCAAGTGTTGTTTTATTCAATCTTTGCCACCCTTTGTCTACCCCCAACATGATCTGAGCCTATCATTCTCCCAATATACAAAAAGGGAGACACTAATGATCCAAGTAACTCCATGCCAATCACACGTCTGGATGCATCTCTCATTTTGAGAGACCTGAATAGTTGGTTGATGCATCTAGCTGTGATTTCGTGCTTCCAGGTATGATTTAGGCCCTGCATGGACACTGCTCTAAATGCAACGATTATGGCACATTTATAAGCAGCTGTAAAGAAAATGGTGCCACTAACTGCATATATAGCGACTTTAAAGATGAGCAGTGCCTTCGACAGTGTCAATAGAGAAAGAGTGTTGAACTGCTGGCATGGGACGTGCCATTGAAATTGATACAATTGCTTGCAGTTTTGCATGATGGGACCTCTTTTAGGGTCAGGTTGACTAGAGAGGGCATGTTGTCTGGAACAGTTGAGACCTTTGTTGGCCTAAAACAGGGCTGTGTCCTGGCCCCTGCCCTTTTTAATGCATATAGCTCGGACATTGGTGGTCTTTGGTCATCTGGCACTACCTATCCAGTCAAGCTGGGTCATCTTAAGCTTGATTGGATTGGCCTTTGTCGATGACCTGATATTTTTTCGATAATACACCCATTGGGCTGCAGAGGAACTCAACCTTTTTTTCCATTATTCCACAGAAAATAACCTCCTGGTAAATGGCAACAAATCAAAAATAGTCATTTTTACTACCAGGTCCAGACCAAAGATATGCATTAGAATGTGGGAGACTAAAGGCTGGAAAGAGTTCTCTGCCTCAGATATTTGGGATATAATTTAATGATTAGAGAATCTACTTCTGAGTGGAGGAACACACGGAGAGCTAAATCTCATCCTTCGATATCGCAGCAAAAAAGAATACATAATGAACTGTGCAAGTATTTCGCTCCTTCCAGTTTTTCGATTCTATCTTGCTAAAGTGGAACCGACTCTTCTCTATGGTCTGGACATTACATTGTCTGAATTGGGCCTGTACTTAAAGGCATGGTCTGGTAAAATTTTTTATTGTCCCTATGGGTCGGCCATGTTTTTTTAAGCCTAAGTGGCTCGATTTTAGAAAACTTTCCTATGGACCTTACCCGAGTTTTCGTCCATTGAACGCACGCGAAAACAAGCACCAGGGAGCCGCCATTTTCTGATAATCCTATCTTTTCCCCTTCGCCCTGGCTGACCTGCTTTTGTGGCACTAAATCAATTCCCCCACCCCTGAGCCTGTCATCAGCAGACTCGTACCGCCCATTTCCCAACGCCAAAGCACGTCTCGTGTCAACATTCGCTGCGCTTCAGCTAATGACGTGTCGCCATGGAAATGGCAGGACGCCTCTCTCCTCAATAAGTATAAACAGATCGTTTCACAACACACAGCAGCCGATTTTCGATTCCATTCCTCTCTGTGTGTTACTTTGAGTATTCTGTGACTCGTTTCAGTGCTCTGGTCAGCTACCTTCACCGCTTGTAGCCTGTGTGAACAGATACCAGTACCACCGCTATAAATTATTTTAGTTTGTTTAACACACAATGGCTACAATAATGCCCTACTTGTACGAGCCCGAGTATACCAAGGAGGAACTACTGGAAAGGGAAGCATGCGAAAACGATGGGGATTCGGACGGCAGTTGGCAGGACGAATCAACAGATGAAGAGCCTGGGCCTAGTCGAATGGACGGCGTCTCCACCTGGTGCACATGCAATCGGTGCGAGCTAATGCCAACCGAGGACGAGAACTGCTGCTGCCGAGAAAACTCGGGATGCCTGGCCTACATTTCGGAAGGCGAGCCACGACCGCAATGCATCACCGAGCTGCCAGACTTCAGGGCAGCCTGCCTCACACGGGCCGTGTTGAGAATAATGAAGGTGCTTATGCACGAACTTCGAGCAAATGTTCGTCCTCGTAATCCGAGTAACGAGTAAGTATACTCTACTTGTCATGCCACTCCTATTTCATGGTCTTCTACTATATCCAAAATTACATCTACATATCATTGTAACGCATGTAAGTCGTTGAATAGTGTGCATTGTCTAGATAGCATTTGTCCGTGTAAAATGCCATTAGTTGCAAGAATTGTCATTGACAACAAACGTTTATTAAACTTATCTTGGTAATTTAAAAACAGTTTGTTTCATTCCTTTTCACAGGTGGTACAGGCTGGTGGCCTATCGTTCCTTTACATGGTGGCTTCACGGGAGGCCTGGACACCGCGTTCGAAGAGTGATACCTGCCTGTGCCGTTCGTGCCATTAGAGAAACGTTCCCGAGTGACAGCGGTCAGTACAGGGGATTTTCTCTCGCTGTGCTGCAACCTGACCTGTATAATCTTTAAAGTCTTGTATTTTTGTGTCATGAAAATAAGATACAAAATAAAATACCACACATATTTTAACAACGGTTGTCTCGATTTTTTAAATGAATAAAGTGTGTGTCCATTCAAGGATGGACGTCAGACATCTGTGCTCCGAATGGGTGAAGGTCTGGTTGCTGTGAAGCAGGGTGGTCGCTATCTATCTAAGCTAACATAACATATTCTCGATAATGCATGCACTAAAACACACTTGTTCAAAGTCTTTCAGTAGGTTATGTCTCTATAAAAGTCACAAATATATCTATACTAACATTTACCATTGGATTATACAGTCTTGACCACTATAATACGCCGGTTGAAGTGTGGGTCTGTGCTCACAAGAATCTCCGGTATGTGGCATTTGTTAATGATAAGCAACGATATACTGATGCGCGCTGGCATGGGGGGCTGTGATGGGCGCAAACGGCCAAGGTGCCAAACTACATGTACACTTCAAAAGGTGTCCCACGCCAAGGGGCCATTGTTCACATGGTCTCCTCAGACCCCGTGTCTCCAGGCAGGCCTCCCCTGAGGCAGGCCGCCCCCCTGCAATCCACATAAGTGTGTCTCCATTCAGCAGTCTTCCTGTGCCTTATCTGCACGCCCCAGGCCCATCCATCCCACCCCCTTGTATCAAAGGCGGTTCACGCCGGTGGATGCGCGCTGGCATGGGGGGCTGTGACGGGCGCAAACGGCCAAGGTGCCAAACTACATGTACACTTCAAAAGGTGTCCCACGCCAAGGGGCCATTGTTCACATGGTCTCCTCAGACCCCGTGTCTCCAGGCAGGCCTCCCCTGAGGCAGGCCGCCCCCCTGCAATCCACATAAGTGTGTCTCCATTCAGCAGTCTTCCTGTGCCTTATCTGCACGCCCCAGGGCCATCCATCCCACCCCCTTGTATCAAAGGCGGTTCGCGCCGGTGGATGCGCGCTGGCATGGGGGGCTGTGACGGGCGCAAACGGCCAAGGTGCCAAACTACATGTACACTTCAAAAGGTGTCCCATGCCAAGGGGCCATTGTTCACATGGTCTCCTCAGACCCCGTGTCTCCAGGCAGGCCTCCCCTGAGGCAGGCCGCCCCCCTGCAATCCACATAAGTGTGTCTCCATTCAGCATTCTTCCTGTGCCTTATCTGCACGCCCCAGGCCCATCCATCCCACCCCCCTCTATCAAAGGCGGTTCACACCCGGGGATGAGCGCTGGCATGGGGGGCTGTCAGGGGCGCAAAAGGCCAAGGTGCCAAACTACATGTACACTTCAAAAGGTGTCCCACGCCAAGGGGCCATCAGTCACATGGCCTCCTCAGACCCCGTGTCTCCAGGCAGGCCTCCCCTGAGGCAGGCCGCCCCCCTGCAATCCACATAAGTGTGTCTCCATTCATCAGTCTTCCTGTGCCTTATCTGCACGCCCCAGGCCCATCCATCCCACCCCCCTCTATCAAAGGCGGTTCACACCTGGGGATGAGCGCTGGCATGGGGGGCTGTCAGGGGCGCAAAAGGCCAAGGTGCCAAACTGCATGTACACTTCAAAAGGTGTCCCACACCAAGGGGCCATCAGTCACATGGCCTCCTCAGACCCCGTGTCTCCAGGCAGGCCTCACCTTCAAGCAGGCCGCCCCCCTAATACCACGACATACATACGTCATTCATTCACAAACACACCCCAGTTTCTAATACTTTAAAAACCACTCGATATGTCTCATGAGAACATCTTTGTGCTTTGCAAGTCAACTCTTGAACATGCTACCTGGGAACCACTGAGATCTATGCTAATCTGCTCGTCGTCGTGCTATCCGTTAACTTCTGTGACCACTTCGAGCATACCCATCAGTGCGCTACCTGTGGCCATCCACCTATTCTCCCGCAACATACTGCTCTGCTTGCTGAATCCAACTGTTTGTTGGTCAAGGTAAGGCCATGTATCCTGGTCATATTTCGCAGATTTTAAAATTTCTATCTATTTTCGAGTAGAGTACACAATAGTGCTATGTTCATTGGTCTCATTGGTATTGACTTGAGTTTCCATTGCTATGCTATCAATAGATCTATTTATTTTCATCTGTGACTATTGTGATTGAATTGCATCCTTCGGGGGTCCAGTCAATAATGTTAGCATGTTTCCTTCTCGTGCAAGACAGAACATCCAAGGGACGAGTCACATGTTCAGATTTCAGTCACATCAATTATACATTTCTGCAACTTATGCAAATACTAAGCAGCACATAATGAACTGGTATAGTTCCTGCGACCAAAACAAACCTTGCATTGATCATTGTATGATTCATTTACTTTTGTATCAAATCTTTACTCTTGAAGATTGTATAATAATGTTGATATTTACTTTTCAGATTTATCAACAATGTCTGCCTGTTCGATTAGCGGTTGCCCTTCGAAGACCCATGCGAAATCTGAAGGAACTACAATGCATGTATTCCCGAAAACTGTTGATCGAATAAGAGAATAGGTCAGACATTGCGGATATCCACTGGATGAGCTGGAAAGTAGAGTCCAACAAGTCTTAGAGGACAAGAGGGGTGATCGATACCGCATCTGCAGCCGGAACTTTTCCTTGGACATGTACACAACTTCTTGGGTAACAAAGAAGAATAAACGGCGAACGACACGGAAATTGCGCGAAAACGCTATTCCCACTCTATTCGTCCACATTCCGCCATCGGTGAGTCAAGTGTCCGAATTTAGCTTTCGGCCTTGCGGTAGTGTGTAGACGAATGGATTAATAGATATTGTAGGTGTTCTATCCCTTGTAATAATTTCGATATTGATATGAGTGTATAGTTTTTTGAATAATAACATTTATCAATATATTCTTTTTCGATTTCATAACCCACAAACGCAATGTATATATATATATGGGGACAGGGAACTGTGCTGTATTGAGGATTTTTCAAGTATTCTGTCGGCTTACATAGCTATTTTTAATATTGGCATTTCATTATCAATCATTAATTGACCTTTACAACTTCTTGACTATCCCTTGAATCTGAAGCAAGAACATTCTACATCCTTGACGTGGTCGCAGTTATCAACCACTTCTAGCGCGTATCAGGTAATCTTACTAGGCTAATCCGCTACATACTTGTTTTATGCATGTCAAGTAATAGTTTTATTCTATCGTGTAATTATTTTACCAAATGTTTGGTTACTGCTTTCCAATTGATATGTACCTTAGTTATCGTCCACTGGTGTTTGTTTTCAGTTATAATTAGTGTTATCCATACTAATGCAAGTACTGTCTTTCAGGGAGATGCTGAAGCGTCCGCCACATCTACAACATTTCTAGATGTTTTTCAACATCAGGAGGTATGGATACTGACAGCTCCATCGAGCGTCATCATCAGAGCTGGAATTCTTGTCGTTTGATTGTTCTACACAATGTTTCATTCGTGGTTAGCCGTTGATATGTACCTGTGCTGTCGACCCCAGGTGTGTGTTATGTTTTCACAATTGTAATCCTCACTAATGCAAGTACTATGTTTCAGGCAGTTGATGGAGCGTCAACCCCTGCACTTGATGCAGAGCCTGACATTCAAGTATACGAATCGGCGCAACAGCTTTCGGAAGTGCGCACTACATTTGCAACATCCATAGATATTCTTCAGCAGCACGAGGTATGGATAATGACAGCTCCATCATGCGTGATCATATAACGTGATTCCATTTGCTATACTTTCTTCCCTATTAACGCAAGTGCTGTGTTTCAGGGAGATGACGAAGCTTCCACCACAAGCACAACATCTTATTTAGATGATGCAGATGTAAAGGAATCATTGAAATAAGTCGATGAAATGTGATCATATTTGGATTTTCCTTGATTCTTTTGGACAATGCATCTTTCGCGGTTAACTCTTTATATCTACCTGTGCGTTCGACCCCAAGTGTGTGTTATGTTTCCAATATTGAAAACCATACTAATCCAAGTACTGTGTTTCAGGGAGACGCGGGAGCTTCCACCACAATCACAACATCTCATTTAGATGATGCAGATGTAAAGGAATCGTTGAAATAAGTCGATGAAATGTGATCATATTTGGATTTTCCTTGATTCTTTTGGACAATGCATCATTTGCGGTTATCTCTTTATATGTACCTGTGCCGTCGACCCCAAGTGTGTGTTGTGTTTCCAATATTGAAAAGCATACTAATGCAAGTACTGTGTTTCAGGGAGATGCGGATGCCTCCTCTCCAATACAACCATTCATGGCAGTCCATGCAGAGCCAGAGGTATGGATACTGACAGTTCCATCGAAATAGATCATCGCTGGTCGAATACTTGTCGTTTGATTGTTGCACACAAAGTTTAAATCGTATTTGGCTATTGAGATGTACCTGTGTGTTCGTCCTCACGTGTGTTTTATGCTAACAATATTTTGATACATAGTAATGAAAGTACTATGTTTCAGGGAGACGATGGAGCCTCATTCCGTGCTGTCTATGCGGATACAGAAAATATAGTCGTTGCAGCGCAAGAGGAAGGGAGGACATGCGGAAACGAATAGGAGCTACAGCGTGCAGATGTTGAAGGTCCAGTCAAAAAAGTTGCAAAGAAAAAAAAACAAAAAAAGGATAGTTACAAACAGTTTATAACTTTAAAAAAATGTTTGTGCTGGGGACTATTTTATGTTTTTTTCCAGTCAATTCTACTACACTCCATCTTGTGTTTAAACTGAACATCCCTTTTCCAATCCCTCCTCCGGTTACCCGTGGGTGTCAGAACTATACACACACAGACAGTGAAGCGAATGAGAGTTGTGGCTTGCCAGACCGTGTACACTATGGAGGAACTATTAATTGAGGCGAGGCGTGTTCAGGCTCGAGATGCTCATGTCCAATGGCCAGAACATGAATTAATTGTGTTTGGAGACTACAGCAAAGTTGCATTGGACCATAGCTACAGTGCGACCGCACCACCACAAGAAGATGTTATTGAATGTATTGAAGATAGCTCTGAAGTAGTTGCAGATCAATTTACACAATCTACACCCGCCAAAAACTTGCCACCAAAAAACCTGTCGACATTGTTTTGTTCTCCCATCAATGTTGAAGTAATAGATGTTGAAATGACAGAGAATGAACCAGCCGCAGCATCCATAGACGCATCAGAACTTGATATCAGCGATATTACTTACCAATGTGTTGAAATCTCCACAACGTCAAAGGCCGAAACAACGTTGACACAGGATGACAGTCTAATGAAAGAGAGCAAATACATTGTATTCGACAGTTGTTTGATGGAAATGATAAGTATGCTGAAATGTGTGCATTCCATTAGAGGGAAAGTATGTGGGAAGCCATTGATTAATGTGACTCGTCAAATAAAAGGCAGTAACGTCAAAATAAATGCTGCCTGTAGATTAAATCATAGGTTCTCGTGGTCTGCACAACCGATGCTGGGGAAACTGCCAGCAGGCAATCTACTGTGTGCAGCTGCATCACTTTTTAGTGGCTCCAGTTTTAGAAAGTTAGAGGCTTTCTTTCAGTTTGTGGGACTCCATTTAATTTCTAAAGCGCTGTACTACACATACCAAACTGATTATCTGTTTCCGGCCATTAGTGAGGCTTGGAAAATTGAACAATTGTCTCTAGCAAGTACATTCGAAGGCAAACGATTCAGGCTAGCCGGCGATGGACAGTGCGACAGCCCTGGATTTTCTGCCAAGTACTGCACCTACCACTTTCAGGACATGGATAGTAAGAAAATTGTGAGTTCGGTGGTCGTGCAGGTAACACAATGTACATCCTCAGTGGCCATAGAGAAACTAGGTTTTATAAAATCAGTGGAATATCTACAATCGAGGGGAATGCACATCGACCTCATAGCCACGGATAGACACGTTTCAATTGCCAAGACAATGAGAGAGCAGTTCCCACATATTAAACATCAATTTGACGTATGGCATCTTGCTAAATCAATCAATAAGAAAATCTCGGCTGCAGGGAAAAAAAAAGGTTTTGAAAGTATTTTGCAGTGGTCACATTCTATCACCAACCATCTTTGGTGGAGCTCAAAAACTTGTGAGGGGTCAGTGGAAATACTACTTGAAAAATGGCGGTCACTGATGCACCACTGTACCAACGTTCACCGCTGGACAGCAAATGAACATTTCCACCAATGTGAACATGGCCCTTTGTCCCCAGAGGAGGCACGGAAGAAGAAGTGGTTGATTCCATCTTCACCGACACACAAAGCCATTGAGAAGATTGTTTTCGACAAAACTCTATCAAGAGATTTGAGAGGACTGACAGACTTCTGTCACACAGGAGATTTGGAGGTGTTCCACAATATGTGCCTAAAGTACAGGCCAAAGCGCTTGCATTTTAGCTTTCGGGGCATGAAACATCGCACTCTACTAGCGGTCTTGGCCCATAACAGCAATGTCGGACGTGAACAATCTAGGACTAGGGGTAAAGTAAGGATGCCTCGCTACACTAAGGTGTTTTCAAAACGAAGTAAGCAATGGGTGATCAAACCAATTTATGATGAAATGCAGTTCGACTTTGTGAAAGGCCTTATTGTTGCTGTGTTAGAGAAGCACAGATATGGAATTTTGGACGTTTCTGTGCAGAGCAGTGATCCATTGCCACCGAACATTGCGACTGTGCCATGCCCACCCGAAGCACAGCTGATTGTGAAGTACAAATCCCGGTTTAAATAATTGCAATACGATTGTCTTTTTGTAAATAAATGTTATTGTACAGTGTACCTGTAACCCTAACCCCTACCTTCACCATCATGGGTGGCGAACAAGCTGGGTGTTATCTTTCAATTCTCTCTATTCACCTCATATATGTGTATGTATATATTTTTCTCAATGTCTCATCTCATGTAAATGTAAATGCTGCGCACTGTTAACGGAGTGGAGGCTTGCGTATTGCAAATAATAAAACAAACAAACAATAAATCTCACTTTTAACTCAGCTCCTGTGGTACTTTATACTTTCCCTGACCTCCGCCAAAAATTAAATGTTTCAATTTGGGCTGCAAAGCTTGCAGACAACGGGGACAAAATTGGGGCACTTAGAACGCGCCAGCCAAGCGGCCCGTGGCATTTGGGAGAGAAGCCAGTTCGCATTTGCACATTGAGGCGCACTACATAGACGGATTCTAAACTTCAGGTTCTCACAGATGCCTATACTACGTGATGTTGCAAATAAAGAATGCGAAGGACAGCGCCCAGATGAGGCCCACAAGTCGCACTGGAAGTATAAGGGTCTATTGTGTTTTGACCTTGAGACAGGGACCATGCCGAAAGAACTACATTTGAAGGGAGTGCGCAATAACGTAAGAGACGATAAGGCAGAAAATTCAGAAACTAGACCGAGTTTCAGTTTTAGGTCAGTATACGAAAAATCATTGTCAAGAGCACGGTCCGTTTTACAGACTGCATTACGAAGAGACACAATGGAAATTTCAAATATAATGTAAGTAAATCTTTACACGCTTTTATACCGGAATGAAGATTTAATGAATGGATGCATGAATAAATGAATGAATGAAGAGCTAGGAAAAGCAAGTAAAACTGTTCGTAGTGGGCACATGGGCATGCAGGTCCACTGGTCTCACCGATCTCGGTCCTTGGCCCAGCCACTTTTGCCTGCACTACGGGACTGTCTCTGTATCCTTCAGCCACTTCTCCCGGCATTTACCTTGCACTTGCCACCAGCTGGCCCTATTATTTAATTTGTATTCAACTAACCATGTACAGCCCTTTCCCATGCGCGATCAGAAAGACACCTGGCCTAGTAGGATCGTTGTCTGTCTGCCCTTGTTCCCCACCTGCCTCGTCACGCCTAGAAACACTTGAGTATAGGCGCGTTACAAATGCCATATCATATATCATATCATTCCTCACGCATGTAGACTGTCGTTTATCATTGTGTGTTGGCCTCGATTTATCTCGTTACTTTTCGCATTGATTTTAGAGACGAACATACTCCATTGAACTATCCTTGCAAGCAAATAGTTTCTGATCGGCCGTAATAAATAAAATGAGTAATATTAATGAAGTTCGGCTAGCGAGACTAATTATCATTTTTTTGTTTTCATAACAGGTATTTGATCCCTTTCTGCCACTGCCACCTGTTTGAGACACCGGCAGATGGATTCTTCAGCAGACACCTGCAGCTTCGTGTCAACAACTGGAGCACGATCACCATATTATGGGACGATCGCCAAGGGCCCACATGCCCTTACGCTGCACTAGTGGCTAGAACCAATATATCAACCTTTAGGCTGGACTAGTGCCTAGTTGATGGAACAGCCTTGCGGTTAACCGTGCTTCCAAAGTGATTCTTTTTACGAAAATGAAAACCCTGTGTACCATAAAGGAACAGCGCGTGACTCAAGATGAACCGGAACAGTTATTGCGGATACAGATAAAAGAAAATAAATGGCTTCCGGAGTTCATATGTCAATTGCTGAATATTCTCTAAACATTTAATGTCAAATAAATGTACTTTACCAAAAGTACCGTGTTGCTGTTTCATTTTAAAGTACAGTTTCATATTCCGAATTGTGGCGCGCTGTGTTGTGAGTTGATCTGTGTTGGTTTCCGGGTTCTGTGTGGAGTCGCGCAGAAGACGACTGGGCGCGTTTGCCTACGCAGCACAGTAACGTCACGGGGTGAGGCAGGGAATATGAATGTTTTGATAATGTCAGGCTCAGGGGCGGGGGAATTGATTTAGTGCCGCAAAAGCAGGTCAGCCAGGGCGATCGGGGAAAAGATAGGATTATCAGAAAATGGCGGCTCCCTGGTGCTTGTTTTCGCGTGCGTTCAATGGACGAAAACTCTGGTAAGGTCCATAGGAAAGTTTTCTAAAATCGAGCCACTTAGGCTTAAAAAAACATGGCCGACCCGGAGGGACAATAACATTTTTTACTAGACCATGCCTTTAAATACCCTACAAGGCATAATCGGGAAGGAAACCTTGTTTCAGTGGTGGGCCTTACCTTCTTAGACTTGTTGTCCTTTAGAGCCAAGAGGTAAGGCCTGTCACTACCAAAGTATGAAAATCTGGGGGGCACAGGGGCCACCCGGAGAGCTGGGTCTCAAGGAAGAAAAAACCCTTCCATGGGAAAAAACCTCACAGTATATGGTGTTGTAGATCCCAGGCTGGAATAACAGCTGTAGTATTCTCAATTTGATGCAGAAACTGGTTACAATAAGGGAGCTGAAGATCCAGCAACTGGAACTCAAGGAGAGCAGAGGACACCGTGAGAACAGGAAAGCAATCCGGGGAAACCATTGAATACTGGAAGCCCAAGCAGAGAACACCAGGTACCAGAGGTCCGGTAGAGGCAGAGAGAGAGAGAGACTGTGAAACCGGGAAGCAGGAAGCGAAGGAAAAAAGAAGGCGAAATATTACGGGCAGGCGGGAGACCGTAGAACTGGAAACACAGAATGCAGAAGGCAACAAACCGCGCGGCCGCGCTGTGCAGGGGAACTCGAACTTAGCATATAGCAACATGAAACAGTTGCAACGCGCTGCCTACCTGATCCACAGTGTGTTTATTTCTGGATCGCTGTCTTCCGAGAGGGACGCGTGCGGGATGACGTCAGCACTCTTGGGACGTGAGTAGCTGCCATGTTGGAATGGGAGACGCTCTTCCAGCGTCTCCATAGCGACACTTGGTTTAGGAGACTCCACGACTGTGGAAGACCCCTCAAAGATATGACTTCATGCCCCCTTTTATGTCGGGGTCCACCCAGTTTCCAAGGATTGAACAGGTGGAAATCACGAACCACACATGGTGCCTGTACGTTGGTGGAGGGTTCCCAAGAACGTTCGGCAGCAGAATAGCCCTTCCAATTTATCAGGTATTTAAGGATACCACAATGGTATCTAGAGTCGCAGATCTTTTGTACCTTGTATTCTCTTTCATGATCCTCCACAGGGGGTATAATGTCTCTCCTATGTTTTCCTGTATAAGGTTTCAACAAGGAGGTGTGGAATACTGGATGTATGCGTTGCCAGGTGGCTGGCAACCAGAGTTTGTAGGCCACTGGATTGATGGTCTTCACAAATGAAAATGGTCCGAGGTCAAGTATATAGTGTTGTTATAAGAAAACTCTGCTGGGGCAATAGTGTAACCCAATTGTCCGGAGAGAGGTTTATAAAACACTGAAGGCACTGCTCCAGAGTTTAGCTAGGGCGCCCGCCTGTCCATTGGTCTCTGGATGGTAACGTGTAGACATAGCTCTGGAGATACGGAGATGCTTACACAATGCCCCCCCCACAGAACTTAGATGTGTATTGTACTCCACAGTCAGAAGGGATGCAATCAGGTAAACCATGTAGACGGAATACGTCTTTAAGGAAAACAGTGCTCATCTCTTCCGCAGTTGGTACCTTTCTCAAACAGTAAAAGTGAGCCAGTTTTGTGAAGTAGTTAACAGTTACCATAATGACAGTATAACCTTGGGATTCCGGTAGTTCCACAATTAAGTCTATAGAGATCTTCTGCCATGGTCGAGAAGGTACCGAGGGGGAACAGAGGTGACCTGTGGGTAGACTACAAGGCGTCTTGTTTTGTGCACAAACTGAACACTCAGTGATATAATGATGTGGCATTTATGATATGATATTGTTACGCTCACCTTGTCTCTCCGGAGGCGTTGGTGTACGGTTACAGCCCTCCCTGAACTTGAATCACCCCCTTCAGGCCTCTCCCTCAGTAGAAAAGTTGTGAGCGGTGGTACGTGGTGATACTGCTCCTGTGAATTATGGAAGATAAGCTCCCCGTCCTGCTACTTCTGGCAGGGGTGCGTCAAATGGGATCTAGTTCCTTCACTGATCCCTGATAAGGATTAGTCCAGTCCAGCTGTGACTATGCTTCTCCTTATGATTGGTAAGTCTTTCTTGAGCTCTTGTGATGCTGTTTGTTCTGTTTAATGTCTTTATATGTTGCTCCTATTTATGCCTGCAATAATGTCTCTCTTCTGTTTTCTTCCCTTAGATCGAAATGCGGCCTCAATGCAACTGTGAGACGCGGCTGGATGGAAGATGGATGCTACCACAATGTTCGACAGCAGGTAAGTGATGGTTTATGGAAAAGCGTGAAGTATGGCGAAGCGCAACCTTAAACTGACTGTTTTTTCGATGTCTAACCTTGTCTTCTGTTTTTCCTTGCAGGCGCTGCTGTCGACGATGGAGCGCGTCGTGTTGCAGTGCCAAGATGAATATTTCAGCGTTCCGGAAAGTCTAAAGATGAATACTTGGTTTGCCGAAGAGATGTACAGGTAAGAACAGCTTCGCCCAGTTGGTAAGTATGCTGGCAGGAAGCAGGATGTCCGGGAAGCAGGATCTGCAAAGATAAGTCTGACCTCAGGCGACAGTGAGCGTTACACTGCTTGCAAGTGCAGAATAACGCGAAGCGTCCGTCTTGAGGATCGGGGCAGCTTATATAGCTGAGATCGTGGGCACGCCCATTAGGTCCGGCTTACCAGCCACACCCTGCCACCCCTAGAGAGTGAGCATGTGCAAAGGCAATCCATTAGCAGCCACACCCAAGAATGCCTGGGGCTGCTTAATGGATGGAATGTTCAAGGTTAATGCATCCTGCATAATGGATGGAATGTTCAAGGTTAATGCATCTGAAGTGCTATGTCCATAATAAAAGCCTTTTGGTGTTAAATGGATGTTCTTGTTTACTTTTGTTCATGAGCCTGGCGCCCCAGGTGCCAGGACATTGTCCACCCAGGTCTCCTGTGCATGCGATCCCTGCATGCCTGTGCCCCTGACTTCATGACCATGACAGATATGATATGGCATTTATAACGCTCCTATACACAAGTATTTCAAGGCGCAACGAGGCAGGGAGGGGGAACAGAGGGACGACAGACAGTGATCTTACTAGGCCAGGTGTCATTCAGATCTCGCAAGTCCAAGGGAAGGAGGAAAAGGAAAAAGTGCGAGGGGAGGGGTAAGGGAAGGTGCAGTACATGGGATGAAAAAATAAAAACAGATAAATAGAATCGCACAGCTGGTGGCAAGTGCAGGGTGAGTGCAAAAATAAGTGCTGGTGGGGGGGGGACTGTAGGGATACAGATAACAGTCCCCAGGTGCAGGGGTTGCCAGGGAGACAGTACAGGCATGCAACAGGCAGGGCTTGGGCCCACGAACAGAAGGGTGGCCAGGTAGCCAGTGCAGTCTCAGCCAGGAATTCAGCAGGAGACAGGGGGAGAGAAAGCAGAAGCAAAGAGGAAGGTTTTAAGGTGCTTCCGGAACCGAAGATGATTCTCCTCAAGTTTCAGGGAGGCCCCAGCCGAGGAGAAAGATCTACCACGAACTCGTTGCTTGGAGAAGCGACTGACCATGAGGGAGTTGGAGGCGGATGAGCGAAGAGCACGAAAAGGAAGATGTTTAGAAAGGGAGAGTTGAAGGTATTGAGGTCCCAGGCCCCAGAAGGCCTTGTGGACGATGCAGAGGGGTTTGAACTTAATCCTCACAGCCGCTGGGAGCCAGTGCAGAGATTTCAGTCCTGGAGAGATACGATCCCTGGGCTTGAGGCCAAGGACATGTCTCGCAGTCCTGTTCTGGATGAGTTGCAGAGGGCGGAGAGTAGAAGCAGGCAGATTTAGAAAGAGGCTGTTGCAATAGTCCAACCTAAAGAGAACCAGAGCTCTGGAGACAGTTTGCTTCTGGGGGAATGAGAGGAAAGGAAGAATACCTCTGAGGAGGTGCAGCTGGTAGTGTGACTTCTTAGAGATGTCAGAGATGTCAGGGGAGAAAGAGAGTGTGGAGTCGAAGATGACGGCAAGGTTTTTAGCCTTGCAGGTGGGAGCAAGTAGAGGGAAAAGAGAGGCCAGCCAGAGAGCTACAGGAAAGGAGGGAGTGGGTGAGCCGATGAGGAGAATCTCAGTCTTACTGGAATTAAGGCAGAGGTCATTGGCGGCACACCACTCCTGGATAGCAGACAGACAGTCAGAGATGAGGGACGGAGAAGAGGTGGCCGAAGATAGCCTGAAAATGAGTTGAGTGTCACCCGCATAGCACTGAAAGTTGGGGCAGAATGGTAACTTCACTGATCAGAGTGGGCCACCAGAAATATCTCTACTGAGCTTGATGGTGACTTTCTTTCTGCGATGACCCGCCACAAAAGAACTGTGCCCCAACTTCATGACCTTCAAACGAAATTCCGGTATGGGTACATAAATCATATTCTTATAGTAATATAGACCATCCTTGTGTGTCAGTCGTGTGCGTAGCTTTGGATCCGGGGGATATCGTACCCCTTCAGCCTGCAACTCCTGCATCCAGGTATCAATGGCATGTATGAAGATTGTGGTAGGGAACATCTTGCCTCGAAATGGTCTTTCCACACCCTGATGACTGTTTCGGGACAGGAGATCGGCAATCATGTTCTTGGTCTCAGGGAGATAGGTCATCACAGAGGAATAATTTGAAAAGAACTGTGCCCATCGTGCTTGCCGGCTGTTCTGGCAGTCGAAGTTCTGTAAAGACATTTAATTCTGATGATCTGCCCGTCTCTCTGCGGTTAGGGGAGCACTGAGTAACAAATGTCTCCACTCCTTACAAGCCATTTTAATTTCGAGTAGTTCTTTCTCTAGTACCGAATAGTTGCATTCAGCGGGCGACAAGGTCTTAAAGTAATACGCCAGAGGATGTTCCACATAATCTTCCTTACGTTGTTTTAGTACGGCCCCAATGGCGGCATCCGAGGCACCAGTTTCCAGGATAAAGGCCTTTTGGTAGTCGGGTTGTCGCAATAGGGGAGCTTAGGTGAAGTGTTCTTTAATGTGGTCAAATGCCTCTTCTGTGGATTTATCCCATCTAAAATGCAACGTTCTTCTTGAGAAGATGTGTAAGGGGTAACAATAGAGACGAGAATCCTGCAATTAATTTTCAGTAAAATTAGCCATCCCCAAGAACCTTTGGAGTTCCTCGATTGTACATGGAGCGGTCATCTGGTGGATAGCTCTTATCTTTTTGGGGTCCATGGTGATTCTGTGATCGGAAAGGATGTAACCTAGGTAGGGCACAGAGGTAATGTCAAACACGCATTTATCCAACTTGACTTTCAATTGTTGGGCTTGAAGCCGTTCCAACACCTGACGTTCGTGGACCTCATGTTCTTCCAGAGTGGTTGAAAACACTAGTATATCGTCCAAGTAAATGACGACTGAATGCATCAAGAGGTCTGCAAAGAGATGGTCCATGTACCTTTGGAACACCACTGGGGCATTGACTAACCGAAAAGGCATCACTTGGTTCTGAAAGTGTCCAAAAGGGGTGCGAAAGGCGGTTTTCCATTCATCAATGGCCCGTATTCTTATCAGGCGATAAAACGCTCATAGGTCTAATTTTGAGAAAATCTTTGCAGATTGGACGGCCTCCAATACATCTGGGATCAGAGGCAAAGGATATTTATCCTTTACGGTGACCTTATTCAATCCTCGGTGGTCGAGACTTGGTCTCGGATCATCCGTATCCTCCTTTGGTGTGAAGAACAGGGAGGCCCCCCCTGCGGACTTGGATTCCGTTATAAGACAGTTGTGGAGATGTTCATCCAAGTATTGCCTCAAAGCCTTCTTCTCAGATAGCAATAGCAAATATATCCGGCTGAAGGGAACCATGGCTCCTGTAGTTAGATCTATAGCGCAGTCATCATCCTATGCAGTGGCAAGAGCTTTTTATCTTCAGTCCCAAAGATTTCCTGAAACAGTAGGTAGTGGCTGGTAACACGGTCATCACTGATGGTTTAATGGATGTGGGTAGGGTAGCAAGAAGCATCCTTTCCACAGTAGCCGTTGACAAACAGGAGCACATGCACCGCTCAGATTCCAAAAACAGGGTATGGGCTGTCCATTTCATATAGGGATTATGCTTGGACAGCCACGGAATCCCCAGAATCACCGGGTAATGGGTGGTATGAATTAGGTCAAAGACAAGGTCTTTCTTGTGTTGTTGGATTGACATCTCTAACAAGGCTGTATGGCTTTCAATGGGGCCACCACTCAACGGTAAATCATCCACTCCTTCCACTGGTATGGCTTGACTTTTTTTCTGTTGGTATCTTCATCTGGTGAGCCCAATTAAGGTCCATAAACATGCCGGCGGCCCTTGAATACATCATGGCATGCGTCTCAATGGTCGACTGCCCTGGAACGGATAAGTTAATCTTGATGACTAGCATGCTAGTCCTCTGGATTTCTCAGACGTCTTCTTTCCTGGGACTGGCATTTCCCGACTTGTGAGCTGGCGCCATGTCCCCCCTGCCCCTGCTGGTGTCTCCTCATCGCTCCTGCCCCCGCCAGGGTCTCCTTGTCCCCTCTGCCCCGCCAGTGTCTCCCTGTCCCCCTTGCCCCCCGCCAGTGTCTCCATGTCCCCCCGTCCCCCTGCGCCAGTGTCTCCTCATCCCCCCTGCTCCCGCCAGTGTCTCCATGTCCCCCCTGCCCCTGCCAGTGTCTCCTCATCCCCCCTGCCTCACCAGTGTCTCCATGTCCCCCCGTGCCCCCTGCCAGTGTCTCCATGTCCCCCCTGGCCCCTGCCATTGTTTCCTCGTCCCCCCTGCCCCCTGCCAGTGTCTCCATGTCCCCCCTTTCCCCTGCCAGTGTCTCCTCATCCCCCTGCCCCCGCCAGTGTCCAAATGTCCCCCCTGCCCCCACCATTGTCTCCTCATCCCTCCTGACGCTGCCAGTGTCTCCATTGTCCCCCTCCCCTCGCCAATGTCTCCATGTTCCCCCCTGTCCTAGCCAGTGTCTCCTCGTCCCCCCTGCCACCCGCCAGAGTCTCCTCATCCCCCTGCCCCCGCCAGTGTCTCCATGTTCCCCTTGCCCCCCGCCAGTGTCCCCTCGTCTCCCCTGCCCCCTCCAGTGTCTCTATGTCCCCCCTGCCAGTATCTCCTCATCCTCCATGCTCCCGCCAGTGTCTCCATGCCCCACTGCCCCCACCAGTGTCTCCATTATCCCCTCCTTTGCCAATGTCTCCATGTCCCTCTTGCCCCCCGCCAGTGTCTCCATGTCACCCCTGCCCCGCCAGTGTCTCCATGTCCCCCCTGCCCCCTGCCATTGTCTCCTCGTCCCCCCTGCCCCCGCTAGTGTCTCCATGTCCCCCTTTCCCCGGCCAGTGTCTCCATGTCCCCCCTGCCCCCTCCAGTGTCTCCTTGTCCCCCCTGCTCCTCACCAGTGTCTCCATGTCCCCCCTGCCCCCGCCAGTGTCCCCTTGTCCCCCCTGCCCCTGCCAGTGTCTCCATTGTCCCCCCTCCCCTCGCCAATGTCTCCATGTTCCCCCCTGCCCCCCACAAGTGTCTCATCCCCCCTGCCCCCGCCAGTGTCTCCATGTCCCCCTTGCCCCCTGCCAGTGTCTCCTTGTCCCCCCTGCCCCCTTCAGTGTCTCCATGTCCCCCTGCCCCTCTCCAGTGTCTCCTTATCCCCCTTCCCCCGCCAGTGTCTCCATATTCCCCCTGCCCCCCACCAGTGTCTCCATGTCCCCCCTGCCCCTGCCAGTGTCTCTTCATCCTCCCTGCCCCCGCTAGTGTCTCCATGTCCCCCCTGGTCCCCTGCCATTGTCTTGTCCCCTCTGCCCCCTGCCAGTGTCTCCATGTCCCCCCTGCCCCATGCCAGTGTCGCCATGTCCCCCTGCCCCTCTCCAGTGTCTCCTTATCCCCCTCCCCTCGCCAATGTCTCTGTGTCCCCCCTGCCCCTGCCAGTGTCTCCATGTCCCCCTGCCCCTGCCAGTGTCTCCTCATCCTCCCTGCCCCCGCTAGTGTCTCCATGTCCCCCCTGGCCCCCTGCCATTGTCTTGTCCCCTCTGCCCCCTGCCAGTGTCTCCATGTCCCCCCTGCCCCATGCCAGTGTCTCCATGCACCCCTGCCCCGCCAGTGTCTCCATTGTCCCCCCTGCCCCCGCCAGTGTCTCCTCATCCCCCCTCCCCAGCAGTGTCACCATTTTCCCCCTGCCCCACCGCCAGTGTCTCCTCGTCCCCCCTGCCCCCGCCAGTGTCTCCATGTCCCCCCTTCCCCCGCCAGTGTCTCCTCATACCCCATGCCCCCGCCAGTGTCTCCATGTGCCCCCTGTCCCCACCAGTGTCTCCTTGTCCCCCCTGCCCCCTGTGTTATGTTCCGGCCATGGAAGGTTTGGCAAAGATGGTCCCTTTCCCGACTTAGGTGAGCGATCTACGACTAGAACCGTTTCGCACGGTCTAGTCTTCTTCCAAGATGGCCGCCCCCAGTCAGCGTTACTATAACAACGCACTGAAACCTACGTTCAGTGCGTTGTATCGCTCCCACTTCCTGTTTTGACTTCGTTACTCTTGTT
Organism: Ambystoma mexicanum; assembly: GCF_040938575.1. NCBI lineage: Eukaryota > Metazoa > Chordata > Amphibia > Caudata > Ambystomatidae > Ambystoma > Ambystoma mexicanum. Next base: position 1,286,680,631 of record NC_090934.1, read on the forward strand.
CGAGTCGCCTACAGTTCGCTCTTCTTCCTGGTCCTTCTTGCGGGAGTTTCCCCGGCTTCCGCCCTTCCTCGCTCTGCTCCTCTCCGCCCGGTTTCATTCCTTGCCTTCTTTCCTGGCTCCCACTCTCTCTCTTCCGGCTTTCGGTTGAGTGCACTCCTTCCGCCCGACTCCGACTCCCAGTGCCAACTCAAATCGGGTCGCAATATTCCTTTACTTTCCTGTGCCCCTGCACACTCTAAAGCCGCCCTTGCCGCTCTGTTCTGTCTTCCTCTTCCTTCTGCCTTTCTCTATTTACAATTACCTTCCCCTGGTATTGGATAATATCTACGGCCTGCACAATTTCATCGCCGGAAAGATCAAGCCCCAAGTTCAGCCTGTGTGCTTCAGGGTTTTTTGGTGCCGCAGAAGCTTTTTCCCTGAATACTCGGACGGGCTTACTCGGGGTCCCACTTGGCGAGGAGTTCCTCAGTTGCCAAGGTGGCCTCCAGTGGAGCCCGTCCCTACCTCCACGATAAGAAGGTCAAGGGCCAAGGAAAGAAGACTCAGACGACCACTACTAGAGGAAGTAGAGGGTCCTCAAAAACTTTGAACACATCCTCAGAAACCTCAGGTGAGGAGGGGTCACGGGAGAGAGACCTAGCCGTTAGCAATCCTGACAGTATACAACGCCAGAAAACACCTATGGCTACCCTGGAACAATATCAGGAGTTGGTGGCTGCCATCCAGGGACTCACAGTACAAATGCAAAACCTGCAGGCAGAGAACAACTCTTTGAGACAACAAGTGGCCGCCCGCAATGAGGATAGAGGAGACCTCCCCCCGATGCCTCTATCGTTTGGCAAATATGATGGAAATCCCAGGGCTTGGAAGGAATTTATGGATGCCTGTAAGGTGTACTTCATGTTTAGACCAAAGACTTTCGAGACAGATAAAGCGAAGGTGGGTTTCTTAATCTCAAGCTTGGTGGGGAACGCGTTGGCATGGGCCACTCCACTAGTGACTAATAATGACCCGGTCTTACAGAATTTTGATCAATTTTCGCAACAGTTTCAAGCATGATTCGATCGCCCTGAGGTGGTTTTTGCTTCATATGAGGCAATGTTGGACGTCAGGCAGGGTGGTGCAGACGTCCAAACTTATGTTTCCAAATTTCAGAAGCTGGCTACCGAGGCTGGATGGCCTGATTCGGCACAACAAACCATCTTTAGGAGGAGTTTACACAAAGAACTCAAAGATGAACTAGCACGGGTTTCACGACCTGGTTCGTTCCAAGAACTGGTTACCTTAACCCTACAGATCGAATATCGGCTTAATGAGAGACGTCTTGAGAAGAGACGGCAACGGGGTTACTCTCCCTTGAATGACCCTCCTCCAGCAACCAAGCTGGTACCTAAACCGGAGTCTGTATTTGAAGAACCTATGCAGATTGGTTCAGCCAGGGGCCCGCTGACACCTGAAGAAAGACGAAGAAGACGTGAATTGGGTCTATGTATGTACTGTGGGTCATCTAAACATTTACTCCGGAATTGTCCCGATGTGCCTCCCCGAAAGAAGGGAAACGCTACCCCCCGAGTCTGTGCAGGGGCGACTTCGGGGGAAACCATCGCAAGCCCTGCGATCACACCCAAGCCTCAGGTGTAGCTGAGGATTCTCGCTTGATGGTTTTCCAGGTTCGATTACAGTTGTCTACCGAGAAGTCCGTGGAGGTTTTGGCGATGTTGGATAGCGGCGCGGCAGGGAACTTTGTGGATAGGGTCTGGGCTACGGATCAAGGAGTTCTCTGTCAGACTAAACACCGAGCCATTCCTGTCGAAGGAGTTGATGGTACACCTCTCGTTTCTGGACCCAAAGTTTCCGAGACCGAACCTTTATGGATACAGATGGGTGATCACCAAGAAAAGATCAGTTTCGACGTGATAAGAGCGGCTCATTTCCCCATTATACTGGGGATCCCTTGGCTCAGAAAGCATAACCCCTACATTGATTGGTCCCTCAACACACTAAGATTTGACTGTGAGTTCTGTCATAAAAACTGCCTTAGTAAGCAGGTACCAGAGAGACAGGAGGGGCAAGGTAACACTCTACAGACTAGGGTTGTCTCGAGCATTCCGCTGGTTTACCAATGTTATTCTGAAGTGTTTGAAGACAAGGTTCCACGTCTTTTGCCACCCCACAGACCAGAAGACTGCTCCATCGAGTTACAGGAGGGTGCAGTGGTGCCCTTCGGAAGAATGTTCCCTTTATCTCTCCCAGAAAGGAAGGCCCTTAAGGAATATCTGGAGGAGAATCTGGAGAATGGACTGATCCGGGAGTCACGATCTCCTGGTGGGGCCTCCCTGTTCTTTATACCCAAGAGGGGAACTACAGAACTAAGACCCTGCATTGACTTTAGAGGTCTCAATAGGATCACCTGTAGAGATAGATATCCAATGCCACTGATAAGAGATATCCTGGAGGCGGTGCAGGGGTCACGTCTATTCACCAAGTTGGACCTTAGGGGGGCCTATCATCTCCTTAGGATTAAGGAAGGAGATGAATGGAAGACTGCTTTTAGGACTCCCCTAGGCCATTTTGAATACAGGGTGATGCCTTTTGGTCTGGTCAATGCCCCTGCAATATTCCAAAGATTTATGGATCGTATATTCTCAGATTTACTATATCGATCCGTAGTTGTTTATCTTGACGACATCCTTATATTTTCTGTACATCTGAACGAACACATCCAGGTGGTAAAGGAAGTTCTGAGACGTCTTCAGGAGAATCAGCTCTTGGTGAAGCTCGAAAAATGTCAATTTCATGCTGACTCTATCCCCTATTTAGGTTTCATCCTATCCAATAAAGGTATCAAGATGGACCCAGGGAAGATTGAAGCCATATTACGATGGCCAGAACCCAGGTGTGTCAAGGAGATTCAAAGGTTTCTAGGACTGGTGAATTTTTATCGTCGATTCATCCCTCACTTCTCTAAGATTGTTCTACCACTCACAGCACTATTGAAACAAGGGGTTAGGTTTCAGATGGACTCCGACGCAATACAATCTTTTCAGTATCTCAAGAGTTTGTTTACTTCTGCTCCCATTCTAGTTCAACCTGACCAGACACGTCCCTTTGTTTTGGAGACAGATGCATCGGAGAATGCCATTGGAGCGGCCCTGCTCCAGAACTCTGAGGACAGAGCTGAACATCCGATAGCTTATTTTTCCAAGACCTTGAGTCCTAGTGAAAGAAATTACTCGGTACTGGAGAAAGAACTTCTGGCAATGAAGAAAGCCTGTGAGGAATGGTGGCACCTCTTACAAGGATCCCTTGAGCCCTTTGTCATAAGAACTGACCATCGTAATTTGCGGGTGCTACAACAGATGGAGTGCACCAACGCTAGACATGCTAGGTGGGCATATTATTTTTCTCAATTTGACTTCCACCTTACATATCTACCAGGTTCTCAAAACATCTTGGCAGACGCCTTGTCTAGAAGCTGGGAAGTTTCTTCTGAGACACAGTCCAGTAACGAGCTGCTACTTGCCAACAAGAAATTTATCTCAGTGGTTTCTAGTTTTCTGCAGGCAATACAAGAGGAAATTCAGCGCAGCAACCGTGTAGACCCTAATCTCCTTCTCAAAGACGGACTATTATATCACGACTCAGCTTTATTCATCCCAACACATAATCTGAGGACGCAGGTGCTGAGGTGGTGCCATGAGTCTCCCCTGGCAGGACATAAGGGTCTGAGGAATACGACGGAATTGGTGAAGAGACTTTTCTGGTGGTCAACCTTGTCTCAAGATGTCAAACAATACGTGTTCTCGTGTCCGGTATGTGCTGTGAACAAACCCCAAACTGGTAGACCTTTGGGTCTGTTGCAACAACCGGAGGTACCCTCTCAGCCCTGGGAACACGTGTCTACTGACTTTATAGTGGATTTGCCACCCTCGGAAGGTCATAGAACCATTATGGTCACTGTGGATTCCTTTAGTAAGATGGCCCACTTTATTGCACTTGCAGGACTCCCAACAGCTCCAGAAATGGCAACAGTATTCCTTTGTGAAATAGTTCGACTGCATGGGTTACCCAAAACAGTACTTTTCGACCGAGGGTCGCAGTTTACATCACGATTCTGGGCTTCCTTGTGTAAACAATTAGGAATACAGAGAGCACTATCATCGGGATTCCATCCACAAAGTAATGGCCAGACTGAGAGACTGAATGCCACCCTCGAACAATACCTCAGAAGTTTTTGTAACAGGGAGCAAGACAACTGGACTTCCTTGTTACCCTTGGCAGAATTTTCGTATAATAACACATATCATTCTGCCATAAAGATGAGTCCGTTTTTGTGCACCTATGGATTCCACCCTTCCCAAGTACCAGGCCTTCGGAAAAACTGTTCAGACTCTCCCACTGTGGACAGTTTATTGGAAGCAATTCGATCCACCCAAAAGATGGCCCTGAAGGCATTGGAGGACAGCCGCAAGAATACAAAAGAGCGGGAAGATCGACATAGACGAAGTAACCCGGAATGGACACCCGGCACACTGGTTTAGCTTTCGACCAAATACCTACCTAGATGGTTACACCTTGGCAAATTTGCTCCCAAATACCTGGGTCCCTACTCAATAATCAAACAAGTTAACCCAGTAGCATACCGTCTTCGACTCCCCCAGAAGATGAAGAGAATTCATCCAGTGTTTCATACTTCCCTGTTAAAGCCTTATGTGCCAGATCCCTACCAAAGACCCAGAATCCAACCAAGGATACCTCCTGTCTCTGAGCCTGAGGAATATGAAGTGTCTCATGTGGTGGATTCCAGATATTACCGGGGGTCCCTACAATATCTGATCCATTGGAAGGGATACTCAGTGGCGGAACGTACCTGGGAACCCTGTCATCATATCCATGCACCTCGTCTGTTGCGAATGTTCCACAGGAAACACCCAGGCAAGCCGGGGGGAACCCCGAGGAGAAGAGGTCATACTGTTATGTTCCGGCCATGGAAGGTTTGGCAAAGATGGTCCCTTTCCCGACTTAGGTGAGCGATCTACGACTAGAACCGTTTTGCACGGTCTAGTCTTCTTCCAAGATGGCCGCCCCAGTCAGCGTTACTATAACAACGCACTGAAACCTACGTTCAGTGCGTTGTATCGCTCCCACTTCCTGTTTTGACTTTGTTACTCTTGTTCGAGTCGCCTACAGTTCGCTCTTCTTCCTGGTCCTTCTTGCGGGAGTTTCCCCGGCTTCCGCCCTTCCTCGCTCTGCTCCTCTCTGCCCGGTTTCATTCCTTGCCTTCTTTCCTCGCTCCCACTCTCTCTCTTCCGGCTTTCGGTTGAGTGCACTCCTTCCGCCCGACTCCGACTCCCAGTGCCAACTCAAATCGGGTCGCAATATTCCTTTACTTTCCTGTGCCATATCTACGGCCTGCACAATTTCACCGCCAGAAAGATCAAGCTCCAAGTTCAGCCTGTGTGCTTCAGGGTTTTTTGGTGCCGCAGAAGCTTTTTCCCTGAATACTCGGCAGGCTTACTGGGGGTGCCACTTGGCGAGGAGTTCCTCAGTTGCCAAGGTGGCCTCCAGTGGAGCCCGCCCCTACCTCCACGATAAGAAGGTCAAGGGCCAAGGAAAGAAGACTCAGACGACCACTACTAGAGGAAGTAGAGGGTCCTCAAGAACTTTGAACACATCCTCAGAAACCTCAGGTGAGGAGGGGTCACGGGAGAGAGACCTAGCCGTTAGCAATCCTGACACCCTGCCAGTGTCTCCATGTCCTCCTTGCACCCCGGCCAGTTTCCTAGTCCCACTCCCTGCCCTTCCTCCCCTCCTTCCCTTCTTTCCCGCCTTCTGTCAATCTCCGGCACTACCCCAATTGCCTTCAGGCATAGTAATTCGTAGCCGCCTGTCTTTGCAGCATTGCCCCCGCCCCCTCCACTTTTAATCTATATCTTAGCACTTACTCTTATCTTCGGTCCCTGGACCTCTGATAACAGCATGTCTGTCCCCTCTTTCCCTTCATGTCTTCTCCTCCCACTCAGGGTCGGACTGGGACAAGAAATAGGCCCAGTCACCCAAAAAAAAGTGGCCCACCCCTCGCCTCAAAAAAGTGGCCCACCCCTCGCCTCACAACCCTTGACCTCTGATGACATCACTGGAAGTGATGTCATTTGACCCTACCCCAAAGTGACATCCTGGGAAGCGATGAAACATGACCTTTCACCCCTTGACAAAAACGGAAGTGGCATCAAATATCATTGTTCCTAAGTACACTAAATTACTGTGAATCCAAGCAGACGTCCAACGTCAAATGATAATGTTATTGTATAGCACTTATGATTAAGCTCTTTTATAGAACAATATGCATACAATATCACCCAACCTGTGTTAGTACTCATTTATCAACCTAAGAAGGATGAAAGGCTTTTTGAAAGAAAAAAAAAGAATTTGAAAAAATAAATTTTTTTTGCCATTTTTTTCTTCTTCCAAACCGGCCCAGGCATGGCCAGAAACCGGCACCCGCTCCCCAGGGACGATTTCGGCCTGGCCACCGGCCAAAAGGCAGAGGAGCCAATCCGACCGTGCTCCCACTCCATCCCCAGCACTATCTTGAACAGTCGTTGACATTTAATGGATAGTCACTTGTTTTGTTCCTCTCCTACCCCTTCTTTCCTCCCTCCTCACCTTCCCTCCCCCTTCTCCTTCTGTCACTCTTCCAGTGCAACAATTGCCATCAGACATAGTAATGTTACTGCTAGTTTTGTCTCCTTTTTTCCTTGCTCTCCTCTCCCTTATTGTTCCATGCACTTGTACTATCTGTTATGATTTGATAGTTATTCTCACATTTCAACTGTTTAAAGGACTTGCAAGAATGTAACTGTATTCTCCCATGTTCCCTCACACCTTGAAGCGCTTTGAAACACATTGTGTGTAGGCGCTATACAAATAAACAATCAATCAAAATCACTCAGTTTAGGATACTCAACGATTGCTGAAGACCCCCCAAGATATTACACCTTGGGTTTGCCTAAATCGATCCCAAACGTTATCATTAGACATGAGTACGGATTGATTTCATTATAACGGAGGGTCTTATCGAGACAATTGTCATGTTATGCGAAAATAGTAAGTCCTCCAGTAAATTCCCTGTGCTTGGATTTCGGGAAATTTTGAGAATAAAGTGCTTGCTTTCTGTAAATCTGTTCGGGGAGAGGATAATTAAACTACTGAAAAAGCTACCATTCGTCACAGGAAGAACTGTGTTGAGACCATCTAGTTTGAATCGTTTCCATATTTATAAAGAGTATGCAGAATTTCCTAGGAGATGAGACAGCCTACCAAAGTATGTCTACCTTTTTCCATGCAACAAGGGCTGCAGCTTTTATCTGCGTTTTCGATTAAACCAGCTGCCCACCTTAGAGCGTTTGGGCAGTTGTAAGACAACTGGACTGGATTAGACTTTGAACTGTAGCTTTTGTAAATGTATATTCACTTTAGAAACACTAAAGCATTTGGTCTTAGAATGTCCAAAATTAACTAATATCAGAACATCCCATTTTAAACTTGTAGCACCTGAGGATGCTGTTTGGTTGGGTGAAATGTTTTGGTCAAGCCTCATGTGGGTAGACAACATCTCGCTAATCCTGGCACTGTACAGATTCCTACTGGATGCATTCAAGATTATTGATGAAGGATTGTAAAGTGTAGTATCGCATGTGTTTTTTTAAAAAAATTTTTTACCAACTTTATTTCTTCTCATGGATTCAAGTTACAAACATATATGAGAAAGCAGTATACAGTATTCTTATCTTTCTTCTTTTCAGTTCTCATCTTAGACCTGCGTAGACACATGAGTTTTAACATTTTTAACTGCCCCCCTCTTTTATCTACAATAAAACCAATAACATTTAACCCCCTTTCAATCCCCCCCCCCCCATAACTGGGATGGTTCCATTTTACACCATTAGCTGGTTCATTTATGATTCGGGCGTTGTCGTCCTATGTTAACGGTTGCTGCAGGGCCGTTCGAGTTCTCAACCCTCCAGGGAGCATTATCTCAGAATTGATCTCATTAAGTTTGGTCTTTGGAAGAAAGCTTCGCTGTCTGCGTCAAACTCTATAAATGGGTCCCAAACTTCCCGGAATTTCAGATATCTGTTGTCTCTCAGGGCCCCCACCTTTTCCATTGCCAATATATTCCATATCTTAACCCACTAGCACGCAACCACTGGACTCTCCGAATTTTTCCATCTTTGGGCCAGTGTTATTTTTGCTGCGTTTAACAGTTGTGTGATGAGGGTTGAGTTATTGCCTGTCTCGGCATACATTTCCTCCACTGTAGATCCCAGCAATATTACCTTTGGGTCATATGGGAGTTGTCGCCCTGTAATTTCATTTATGTGACCCAGTATCTCCTTCCAATATATTTCAGCTTTAGGGCAGGTCCACCACATGTGGTATAAGTCCCCTCTGTTACCACATTATGGCCAGCAGCTGGGGGAATATGCGGGATTCATTTTATTTAATCTGTGTGGTGTTAGATACTATCTAGCGTATATTTTATATGAGGTCTCTCTAATTGTGGTGCATTTGGAAGCTCTCTGGGCCCTCCTCCAGATCTGTCCCCATTCCTCCTCCGTGATAGGCGCTCCCAGATCCTTCTCCCAATTGTCTCTATATGTCATTTGATCCTCAGCTCTCAAGGTGTTTAACAGTTTATACAGTCTTGTTATTGCTTGGTGGGACTGGCCCTCCTGTAGTGTAAGTTCCAGACCTATGGGAGCCCTGATAGCTGCCTTCTTGACCCCCTCCTGGGAGATCCAGTGCCTGATTTGTATATATGTGTACTTGTTTTTCTCCCGTATATTGAATTTCTGCTTGCATTCCTCAAATTGTAATGGGGATCCTTCCTGATAAAACTCCTTCAAGTGAATCGGATGTGATCGACCCCAGTTTGCCCTGAATTTGTTCCGTATGCCCGGAGAGAAGTCCTGATTGTGCGCCATTGGTGTTTGAGGGCCTAAACCTGGTGTGATGTGGTGTTTTCTGAGTGTTGTATCCCATGCTTTTAGTGAGACGCGGGTGGATTCCAGCAGATATCCCTCTGCCCCCCTGGTCCCTTCTCGCAGAGAATGTAATGTCCCTAGTTGGATTCTGGTCTCGCCTTGTTCAATTCCTACCCATCCTTTGTGTTCGTTTCCTCCTGTCCATTTTAGCATTGGAGCTATCTGGGCTGCCAGTGCGTATCTTTCAACATCGGGAAGTCCCAGTCCCCCCAGTAAAATTGGCCTGGTTAGGATTCTCTTTTGGATTCTAGGTTTCTTGCGGTTCCATATGAAGGTAACCAAATCCTTTTGTAGTTGCCTGCTCATTTTACAGGGGATCTCTATCGGGAGAGAGCTAATTACATATAGGAGGCGAGGCAGGAGGGTCATTTTAACTGCGGCAATGCGCGCAAACCATGAGGGTTCTTGGGCGTCCCATCTCGAGAGGTCTTCCTTTAATTGTCTCCATAAAGGCACTATGTTCTCCCCATATAGGTCCTTATAGTCCCTTGTCAGATGGACACCCAGGTAGTCCATAACCTTGGTTTCCCATATTAGCGAGTAATGTGCCGCCATTTCCTCAACCACTCCCACCTCCTCAGACACATTTAGAGCTTTTGATTTCCCATAGTTAATCGTGATGCCCGAAACCTTAGCAAATTCCCGTAATCTTTCAAGGGCTTTGGGTAATGATGTGGCGGTGTCCCTCAGGAACAACAGGATATCACCTGCATACAATGCAATTCTGTGCTCTACCCCTCCTGCCAATACCCCCTTTATTTCCTGGTCTTGCCTTATTGTCTGTGCCACTAGTTCCATTGCCATCGCAAATATAAGGGGAGAAAGCGGGCAACCCTGCCGCGTGCCTCTCCGAATTTGTATTGTTGTAGAGGGTCTACCATTAATTATAACTGTTGTTGAAGGGAGTTTGAAATTCGCCAAGACCATCCTTATGAAGGTAGGGTCACAGCCGAACCTCTGCAGTACCAGCTCCAAATACGCCCAGTCCAGGCTGTCGAATGCTCTACGTGCATCCAAGGCTGCTAAGGAAAACATCTGCTTTGTCTTATTCCCCAAGTCTATAATGTCCACTACCTGCCTAATGTTATCCTGTGTGTGTCTGCCTACAATAAATCCTGCTTGATCTTCATGAATTATTTGGGGCAGGACTGTCGCCAACCTAGTTGCCAGAATCTTGGCATATAGCTTGGCATCACTATTAAGTAATGATATTGGCCTGTAGCTAGCGCAATCTGTGGGGTCTTTCCCAGGTTGAAGAATTGAAATTGTAGTTGATTTCCCCATGTCTGGTTTGACTATCCCAGTTTCCCGGATATAGTTAAAAAGGTTCGTTAATGGACCCAGTAACTGACTCCTAAATGTTTTATAAAAACCGTTTCCGAGCCCATCCGGCTCAGGTGTCTTGTGCGGTAAGTGTGTTATGGCATCGCTAATTTCCAGGACCGTTATTGGGGCTTTCAATCTAACGTTGTCCTCTTCCGTTATCTCGGGGAGGGCCATTTTGGCCATGTAGTCGAGTTAGAGTTGTGGGGACAGTTCCTCTCTTTCGAAGAGGGCCTGGTGGAATCTTTCCATTATATCTAATTTGTCTTCTTTGGATGTGCTTGTCCCCCCTTCGGGTTCTTCAGGCTCACTATGTAGTTACAGGACTTTTGTTTGTTAAGTTTAGCTGCCAAGAACCTATTGGCTTTGCCCTCGTGTGTAGTAGGACTGCTTAGTACGTAATAAAGATTGTGCAGTGTGGTCTGCCATGAGGGTTTCTAGTTGGGCTCTGACTTTTTGGAGATTTCTCACCGTTTTGGGTGTTTGTTCAGCCTTATGTTGTATCTCTGGTTACCTCAGTTCCAGCTCCAGTTGCTGCTTAATTAGCTTTCTTTCCCGTGTGTAAGCTGTGGTTTGTGAAATTAATTCCCACCGGATTACTGCTTTCCCCGCGTCCCATATCACCCCCCAATTTGTGTCGCTGTTGGCGTTGTCCTGAAAATAATTATTCAACACCGTTTCCATGTGGGCTCTAAGGGCAATATCACTAAGTATAATATTGTTCTATTTTCAGGTTCTGTTAATTCGGGGGAGTTCTTTTGTAGGGATCATCTTTAGTATAATTGGGGCATGGTCAGTGAGGTATTGGACCCCTATTTAAACATTTTCTATCTGTGGGATGAGTGTGGATGATGTCAATAGCATGTCTATCCTTGAGTAGCCCCTATGTACTGGTGAATAGTGAGTGTATTCCCTTTCTGATCCGTGGAAGAATCTCCACGTCTCTATGACCCCTAGATCTCTAAACAGTTTGCCCAGTGCTTGTCTATTCCTGCCGTCTGCTGCCGTAGGGGGGAGAGTTTTGTCTAGAGAAGGGTCCATTACGTAGTTGAAATCCGCCTCGATTATAATTTGACCCTCGCACTTGCTCCCTAATTTCAGCAATATATCACCCATAAAGGTGTCTGGTCTGTCATTCAGGGCATATAGTGTTATTAAAGTGTACATTTGGTCGCGCAGGACCCTCCTGAGCAACAAGAACCTACCTTCTGTGTCTCTATATACAGCCTTTTTCATGAATGGTAGTTTGGTGCCCAAGAGAATTGCGACTCCTCTAGTTTTCTTCCCCCTCCCCACCCTGGAGGCAGCAAACTATTGCTTGGGGAATACCTTATGGGCCATGTGTTTCTCATCTATCGTGAGCAGGTGCGTCTCTTGTAGGAATACAATTGCGGCCTGGAGCTCCATCAAGCGCGTTAATATACTGCGTCGTTTCACTGGCGAATTTAGGCCCTGCACATTCAGGGTCAGAACCGTCAACTTAGACATAAGTCTTGTGTTAGGGTTCCTGCGTTATCAATGGGTTCTTTTCCAGCAAAAAATGATGTATAATGTGTAGTCCTGGACCATACCTTGAACAGATCCCAATGTAACCAAACTAAAACTCTTATAAACTTCCAAACTTTCTTTCCCCTCTCAGTGGTGGGGCCAAGATGTTTATACACCTTCTCCGGGCTATCCCAGAGCATTGGGTCCCTTGCCTCCCCCAGCGTCCCCCTCGCCATGGCATATCTAGGTCTGGATATGGGTTCATATCCAGACCTATCCAGTTCATATCCCCTCCGCCCAAGCTCCTCACAATCTCCTTTCGGATATACCTTTCGCTGTGTCCTTTTCTATGCTCATCAATTTCTCTCCGTTCCGAGTTCCAGTTCGTAAGTATTCTGATCGTTATGTGTGCATGATCTAACCCCTTAAAAGTTTATCTTGGCGTGGGGTCTTTTGGTGCGAGCTCTCTTCCGCGACGACGTCTGGTGTCAGAGGACCATTCCCACTGTCTGGGACCCTCTCCCTTTTTTGCTTGACGTGTCCCGATCTTTTCCTGGGGTTCCTCCTCCTCCTCTAATTGCAGCAAATATATTCCTCTTCATATGTGGAAATTCTCTGTGGCTTTCCCTCCCACATGAATTGCAGTCGAAAGGGTATGCCCATCTGTATGCAACTTTTCTAGCTTTCAGCGCTCTTGTAACTGGTTGCATCAGTCTTCTTTTATGAAGCGTGGACAACGCTAAGTCGTGAAAGAGCTGAATTTGACTACCATTAACAGTAACCGTTTGTCGCGTACGGGCCGCTCGTAGAATTTCCTCCTTCATTAGGTATAAGGTCATTGCCATAAGCACGTCTCTTGGCCTGGTGCTGGGGTCGGATTTTTTGGGCCCCACTCTGTGTATTCTGTCAATGAGTATGTCTTCTGGTGGGGTACCATTGAGCATACTACTGAAGCACTGCTGCATTGTGTCTTTTAGGTCTTTGTCCCCGATCGTCTCGTCCAGGCCTTTGACCCGTATGTTGGACCTTCGTGATCGATTCTCGAGATCCTCTGCCTGAAACTTTAAGTTATGGACTGCTCTTGGGATATGTTCTAGAAGGATACTGTTTTGTTTGACATCTTTTGTTGTCTCCGAGAGGCCCCTCTCCTCGACGTCCACTCTCTCCCCCAATTCCTCAATGTCCTTCCTTATCTCGTGCAGGGAGGATTTAAGTTCTTCCCGAATCGTGCCCAGCTGGATCTGAAGGGAGTCCATCATTCTGTTCTTCATGCTCCTCAGACATTCCTGTAGGTCCTCTTTATGTAACGCCATTTTGTTGGAGCCTGTTGTGTCAGTCGTCTCAGCACTTGAGTCCGCTGTGCTACTCCTATTTTGCTTCCCCTCTAGGGATTGTCTCCAATACAGATCCAGCTGTCCGTTCCGTCCTCCCGCCGTAGATCTGGTTCTTGCTGGGGTGTTCCTTTGTTTGGTGCCTGGCATCTGTGTCGTGTATCCGGTGCGTGGGCTAAAACATAGATCGTTGTTATCCCCAGCTGCTTTTGGCTAGTGCTTTCGACCTTGTTAGCCCTCAAGAGCGTCAAACCTCGCCAAATAGACTTTTGATGGGTACCCGTGGTTTGGCTTCAGGCTGGAGCAGATCTCAAGTTCCCAGAACCTCCGGGTTCACCGTCCGTCCTGCCCACTTCTGCGATAATTAAGGTCTTGCTGACTGAACAGTTTGTTTCAGGAGGGTGTCCCTTCTCCCCGGGGTCTGGGCCTCAGCAACGGCAGCAAGCCTGGGGGGCTCCCCTGTTGCGCCCTTGCACAGTCTCTGTATGCCCCTTTTCTTCTGCCCCTTCCTTCTTTAGACCGCCTTCTGATTGTGGGTAAAAGCGGTGTGGATTCAAGTATCTGGGCAGGTTGGTAGGGGAATCCCACAAGCCGCAGGCCAGGTATTACAAGGTGCAAAGGGGCACAACCAGCCCAAATCTGGACTTCTGTTTAAATTTCAAGCCGCGATGCCCCCCCTGCAGTCCCTTACTATGCCAGGTATTGTACTGAGCTGCGGCCCCAAGGTGCAGGCTGTCTATATTCACCCCGAATTTCGGGACCGCCACAGCTCTGTTGTGGTCTAGAGGTCGGCTTCTCCCCGTGCCCTAGGGGCCTCCACGCGAGGTCTCCCCCGTACCTTTCAGTGAGCTTCAGGAGGAGGCAGTTCAAAATGTGTCCGTTGCAGGGCTCCCAGGCTGCCACAGTCTCCAGCCCCAGGGCGGGTTGTCCGGGAAGGGGGGCGCTCACTCCTTCCGGGCCTGTGGGAGCCCTGTTATGTGCCCACAGTATTTGCCGCAGATCCTCACAGCTGCAGCCGCTCTGGGAGAATTGGACCCCGTGGGGAGCACCGCCGCATCGCTGAAAGCGGGGCACGCCCCAACCCAGACGCTGGTGTTAGGCAGCGTGACACCCGCGTGTGCCCCAGGGCCTCCTCCGCAAGTGGGTCTCTAGGGGGGCGCCCCAGCGTTGGTGCAGCACTGGAGTCTTCGTTCGCCCCTCTCCCAACTGGATGAAATTTTGGGGGGGCACTCACCAGCAGAGCCGACTCCGATTCCTCTCCGATCGATGTTCCCGGCTCAGGTCACCAGCCCGTTCCCTTTTCTCCGTCTCGGCTAGCCCCGAGTGCCACTCCAAAAGGTGTCGCTCAGGGTTGTCCACCAAATATTTTGCGGGAGGCGCTGCACAGCCCGGTCCGCGCGTCCTCCAAGTTTTCGCTAGAGAGCAAACTACTGGGGCCCGTCAGAAGACAGTTTGTTGTTATTCAGCTCGGATTTACACCTTTCGAAACTCGCCTGAGCGGAGGAGCCGAGATATGCGTCCTCACGGGATGGCAGCCATCTTGGATCCCCATATCGCATGTGTTTTATATTTATTTGTTCTTGAATTTTTCTGATTTTCTTTTTATTTTCTTCTGAGTTTTTACTGTTCATTTGTATACATATGTCATACATTTTATGTGTTTTGTATGTGAAAGGTTTGCATTTCATAAATTAAAATCACAATTAAAAAAAGAGGGGCAAAGTTCAATCGTTTTGAGAGCAGAGATTGGACCGCTAAAGCAGGCTAGATTAGTCCAATCACATGTGGACTTTTATCTTTAAAAGAAGGGATCTCACATCGCTTCTTTCAATGTTCTTTTGGACTCAAACCCATCAAGCCTTTTTCAATGTACCTCTGTTGGGATAGTCGATCTCTCCAAAGTCCTCCACCAGTTAGCTGAAGACTCAGTGTCCAAGAAATAGGCGAGCTATGTCACCTAAACATCCCCAGGGACCATTGCGGAGGACCTGCTGCTGGGCAAGACTTGCCTCTCTGCCCACCACAACAGTATCCAGGACCTCAGCTTGTTGAAGGACTCTTGCAGTTGGGGACCAGCCTCCCTATCGCTTAGAAGAACTAGAACAATGACCAAAACTTAGGGGTGAGTCAGCAGACATGTCCCAAATGCAAAGAGGAGAACGCATGATTGATACATATGTTTTGGGAATGACGGGTGGTGAAGGCTTTTTGGGAAAGCGTGGCAAGCAAAGTAGCTCAAGGTGGTATTAACCTAGATTTCCAATCCCCAGAAGCATGTTTGTTAGGCTTGTTTAAGAGAAGCACAAAGCATAAGTCCCTGGGGAAGATCAAAGTTCTAATATAACTTATCGAAGCATAGCCATGCAATGGAAAGCGGCCAAGGGGCCAAGTATTAATAGATGGTGGGAAGACCTGAGAAAATGGTCTACGGCAGAAACGGAAGTATGGGAAAGAGCACTGGGGGAACAAAAACAGGAACTTGGAGCAGACATTCTTCAATGGATTCGAACAGTGACATTGTTTAACCAAAAAGAGAGTGAAGGCTGGACTCAAGATGCACAAGATGGAAACTGGGGAAAGTGGAATGTAATAACAATAAAGATGGAACTATGTACAGGCAGTTAAGGGGGGAGGGGTTGGGAAGTTCTAAGGGGACACTGGGACGCTAATTGAAGTTTGCAATTTACGTAGTTGTTGTTATTGTTGTATGGCATATACCAATACAAAATGAAAAAAAACAATGACCAAAATGTATCCTTGAGCACCTGCGTTCTTACAGCTGAACCCATTTTTTCTGTGATTCAAGCCCACAGTACCCTCTGGCACTCTATCTCCTTGAACCAGCGTGCCATGTGTTCAAACCTGTTCTCTGCCACACAGCGTTAGCTGAGCATGTCCTCACATCGGCTTGAACTACACACTCATCATTGCATCTGCTGCCTTAGAACTGCTGTTCGAACCACCAGCATCTTCGCTACCGATTGCAATCGCCAGTCGGACCGACCCTAGTGGTCATTTGAGCCCTACCATCGAACGCTGCATTGATCTGCTCAAACCGAACTGCGTATCCAGTCTCTAGCATCTTCACCGTCTAACCGACCCTCAAACTGACCCTGGTGGCCCATACAATCTGCAGCTCCTCAAGTGCTCGATCAAACCGATCCAGTGGAATTCCGCATCCAGGCTCTAGCATCTTCGCAGTAGAACCAACCATGGTGGCCCTAACAATTCGCCCTTCTCAAGCATCGCGTTCACACCCAGCTCGACACTGCTCACTGTCTAGAAGAACGTGGCTGCTTCTCCCAAACCACTGAACTGTACCTTTGAACCAGTTCACCATCGCTTCGCACTGCACCAGCTGAGCGCATCTTTCCCCTGGCTTAAACATGAAGCTCATCGTTGCACCCTCTGTCTTTGAACTGCCTCTTCGAAAACCCCAGCATCTTTGCTATAGATCTTCATCAGCAGTCGACCCGACCCTGGAGGAACCTTCAAACTGAGATCGAACACCGCACTCGAGCTGTTTGACTTGAATAACGCATCCAGTCAGCAGCCCCTTCACTAACACACTGATGCTGGTTACCCTCACAATAAGCACTCCCCCCTTGAGTCGTATTCCTATCTGGAACAGAAGAACAATGTGGTTTTGACTTACCTTACACCCCAGATTCATTACTCAGAGTGCTGTCTTTGCTTATTATCTGTTCTTTCCTGAGGGGTGGGTTTTATATAGTGTTTTTCTATTTAGTTATTTATGCAGATGGGGTGTTTTATTAAAGCATATCTATTTATCTAGAATCTTGATTGGCCATTCCCTTTATTTTGACTGGCATGCTTTGCTATTTGGGTCGCTAATGAATCACATTCACACCCCTCCTACGAGATTGCCACACAAGGCTGGCATCCTTTCAATCTGGGTTTCTGGGGTCGTCTGGGAATGGTTTGCATAATGGAAGCTTTCCCGCCTTAAGCTGAAGCTGCAGTTGCATCTTCTGTTAAAAAAGGGCAGCAGAGAGCTTTCTGGGAGCAGAAGACAGACAAGCAATGCAATCACCTTATCTACCGTTTCCATTTCTCTTTTCCCATGCCTTTAACATATCAAGAGACACATCTACAAAAGTGACATACATTGGCCAGGAATCAAACCCAGGCCTCCCGCTTGGGAAGCAAGAATTCTACCACTGAACTAACAATGCCTCACAAGCGCAATTATTGCAGTAACAGTCAAATGGCAGTCTAAATACGGGGTACCAGATTCGGCTCCCAGGTGCCTCAGGTCTCAGCCCTCGTTACCACAAAAGGTGAAGGGGGTATATCTCTTTACTGTGCCTGTTTTACCTTTAGGATTGTGTTGGCTCTTAGATTATAGCAGTGGAAGGGCTGAGTGGGCATTTTAGTCTAAACTCATCCTTGTACTTCTGCAGGGGTTCCCACCAATGTATTCTCTCTCTCTCTCTCTCTCTCTCTCTCTCTCTCTCATCCAGTCTCCACACTCCTCTACTCCAACTATTCTCACCTCCACTCCTACCTCATCGCCCTCTCACTTACTTGACTATCCCCACACCACTCTCCTAACACTTACTCCAGCACACACTCTCACAATCACAGCTTCACTCTCATAATTTAGTGCGATTGCATGGATTCACATGCTCATGAATATTCCCTGTAGTCAGGCTGGGAATCCTCAGTAAAAAGAAAGCAGTTTAGCTTTAAACTTGAAACTGCTCATCTCCTCTATAGCTTATCAGAGTCCTTTGGGTCATACTGCCCCTAGCCAATGACACTCATCCTCCTAAGCACCACCCCAGATGTTACTGCATATTTCTAGTGTTGGGAGTCTTCATGCTTCGCTCCTTGAAATTCATAAGTTTTGTCCTGGTTATTTGCTGTTTTCTCAAAGAAATCTTCCAAATCTTCTTTGTTAACAGTCAGGCAGTGCAGCTGACAGCGGGGACCCATTGTCAGCAAAGATCTTCAGTCCAACGTCGGATCTTCAACCCGTGGCACCAACAGGCACAGGCTTGGGCCTACACCTCGACCATGGCTGATGCCACAAAGAAAATCCTATTCAGGACTTGTGAAAGCTATGGCCTGAAGAACATCGTCGAGGACCGACGTCTCACGTGCCTTTATTGTCTTCAACCCGAACACAACGCAAGCAAATTCTCCACCTTTCAATCCTTTTCGTCGAAGACCAAGAAGGATCACCACCGGTGGTTAGTGGCTTGGATTGAGGAAGGGAAGGCCTGACACAGCCTGCGGGTGCAGTCATGCTTCTTCCAGGACTGGCAGGTCTAATGAGCAAGCTCCCTCTAGTAAGAAGAGGTCGCCGGCCTTTGAGGATGCTTCTTCTGTGAAGATCCAAAAGAAGGCGAAATCCCATGCTCCATTAGCGTCCTTGTCAACGGTCTCCGCAGCTGCAGGACCAAGTTCTAGAAAGGGTTGGTCACCGGCTCTGTTGACGGTTAGCCTACCGGCTGTTGAGTTACCTCCGTCCACGAAGAAATCGCTGATGCCATACAAGCAGAAATCGTCGAAGACCACATCTTCAGAGAACCCGTCACTGACTACATCGTCAACAGAGGCCCCATCAAAGACAACCTCATCCACCAGAACCTCCACCCCATCGACTGCCAACCAGTCATTGACCACCCCCTAGACGAAGGCAAAAACAAGTCTTTCTTCAGCGGCATGAAGTTCTTCATCTTTACCTCATTAATGGTCACTACGCCCAGGGTCTCGTTGCCCCCCTCAACGGTCCTGAGAACGATCCTGTCGACATCGGCTCCTATTCTGGATACTCAGGCTCCTGAGTATCCAGAATAGGAGCCGATGTCGACAGGATCGTTTTTGCGTTAAGGGAGGATCCGCAAAGGGAGCTCGTAGTAGGGCGGTAAGGGATTACCGGCACCAGTGCCCTTACCGGTGCTGGTAATCCCTTACCGCCCACCTTGTAATGAAGCCCATAGACTTAGTGTTATAACCAGAGCATTTGTTTGGGTACCTACCCAACAGGTAGGTAAAGGATTTAAAACACCTTTAGCTCTACCATGAAGAAAGGGCGGCCTGGCGGAACAATGTACCTTTAAAATGAAGAAGTGGCTCTTATGGTGGCGGTTGTTCCTGGTAGTTCCTGCAGTTCGGGGGATCCAGCAGAGGAAGAGAGGCTCTCGTCGTGGAGGAAGGTTTGAGTTACTGCACTACCCAGGGATGAAACCAGCCGTGGTGCTGCCCAACGAATAAAAGGTACGCTCCTGGCTATCCGTCCTCCGAGTGCAGGGTACTCGCGATTCGACCAAGGCAGGTCCGGGGATGCGATGGCAAACTGGTTGGCCCCACCTGCTCAAGGGAAGAAGGCTCTTTCCGATGAAGATCTTCTCTCGTCGTGTGGAGAAAAGTGGTGCGATGCTGCAGCAGGGCTTCACCGGTGGTTCAGTCATTGCAGATGCCTTTGGCTTCTCTCCTCTTCGGCTTCTTAGTTCCTGTGGCGACGTCTTGCTCTTCCAGTCCTCAGGACCCTCTTTTATGCAAAAAGAGCCCCATTCATACAGCCTAGCTGTCACTCACGCAGTGGAACGGTCATCTTGCCGGGATACCCTCCAGCCTATCAGGATAGAGTGCGACATGGGTTGCTGAGGCAACCCTGTCCAGGGGTCCTACTCCCCCTCCCACACAATGGACCCACCCCAGACTCAGGGGCGCCAAAAGAAGGGCTTCTTGGCAGAAGCCCGCCAAAAGGACGAACAAAGGATCCCCGACCTGAGTTAGGAGTTTAGAGAAAGACACGAGAAAGAAGTTATATTAAAGTTCTGGCAAATAAAACCTACCGGAGTAAAGTTAATATTAAAATGCACCGGCAGTATGTTAGAGGCTGTCAGAAAATGTGGTAGCTTCGAACAATGGGAAAATCCCATAGGAAAATAATTGCGGTCGAATATTTACGGTAGTAACCACTGTCACCAGCCAGAAACATTTGAGAGAGGGACTGTACGGTACCCTCTCGAAAATGAACATAAGGGAAAAACTATTAACCCTTTCCAGTACCTCCATAGTAAGATGGGTTGTACTGGTTTAGTTCATAAAAATGGACTAGTAAAGTCAATTGGGACGTTACATGCCTTGGGAGACAGCAGTCAGTCCCAGGGTATGGAGTCTATGTTTGGGGGTCGCTACGACACCCCTCTGTCACTGCACGGAGGGTGCTGTGTAACACATGTGAATAAAGATGGTTCCTATGGAGGTGAGAAAAACCCATAGACATTAAACACAAAAATAGCTTAGAACACACATAGCAAAAAGGCCTAAGAGTGGGAAAAAGGAGTCTCACTCTTAGCAGGAGAAAAAAAACCTTCAAATCCTGCTGGGGGACTCTATAGGTAAAGGAAAATAACCATAGAATGAGAATTCTCCCTAACACTCGCCCCCCCCCCCTCCCAGACTAAGGGACAGGAGGATACTCCTGGCTGAGTCTCTTACCTCTAGTCGGTTATAAACATCCTAGAGAGACCATCAGCATTTTGGTGGTGACATCCTGACCTGTGCTCAATGGTAAAATCAAACCCTTGGAGGCAGATTGACCATTTTAGCAGTTTTGGGTTTTCCGCTTTCATTTGCATCAACCATCTCAAGGGTTGCTGGTCTGTTTGAATGATGAAAGTAGATCCATACAAGTATGGTCTAAACTTCCTCACAGCCCACACAATGGCAAAACATTCTCTCTCAATAGTTGCCCACCTTGTCTCAGGTTCCTTCAGTTTCCTACTGATGAAGCAAATGGGGTGCTCCTTACCTTTCTCATCCAGTTGACTGAGTACTGCACCCATACCTATATTGGAAGCATCTGTTTGTACAATGAAGGGTTGGTGGTAGTCAGGAGCTCTGAGAACTGGGGCTTGACAAAGGGCTTTCTTCAGGCTTTCGGAGGCCTGATTGCACTCCTATTCCATTTGATCTTTTTAGGGAATTTAGGAGAAGAGATTACATTCAGTGGAGAAGATATGGATCTATAGTTCTCATTGAAATTCCTGTAATACCTAGTGAGTCCTAGGAAGGCTCTCACCTGGGTTTGAGTAGAAGGGGTTGTCCAATTTTGCATAGCTTCGAAGCTTCGATCTTGCTGAGCAAAGGCCTTATTTCACCACCTCCTACCTCCTGCCCAAGGTAGACCACTTTACTCTGACCAATTTGGCATTTGCTTGCCTTTATGCTCAGATGGGCCTGTTCAAGAGCCTGCAAAACATATTCTAGGTGGTGAACATGTTTTTTCCAAGTAGGGTTGAACACTGCAATGTCATCCAAGTATGCCATGCAGAAGTCCTCCATCCCATTCAGCACCTTATTAACCATCCTTTGGAATGTAGCAGGTGCATTCTTTAATCCAAAAGGCATAACCTTAAACTGGTATAAACCAACTGGGATTGAGAATGCAGTTTTCTCCTTGGTATGGTCAGTCAGGGCTATTTGCCAATAGCCTGACGTGAGGTCAAATGTGCTGAGGAACTTGGCTGAACCAAGTCTATCCACCAGCTCATCTGTCCTTGGCAAAGGATGGGCATCAGTCTTAGTGACTGCATTTAGAGCTCTATAGTCCACACATAATCTCAACTCCTTGGATCCTGCCTTTGGTACTAAAACAACTAGGCTAGACCATGGACTAGTAGAGGGTCTATTATCCCGAGATCAAGCATCTTGTTGACCTCTCCTTTGATGTGGGTTCTTACATTTTCTGACATCCTGTAACTCCTACTTTTGACAGGTACACAGTCAAGGGGCCAAGCTTGGTGCTAGAGAAAACAGAGGGGCAAATTGATTTAACAAAACTTTGCACTCCTGCTGTTGCTCAGGTGTCAGATTAGAAGAGAGATTAACTCCTTCCGTTTTCTCATCTAAAGATTTGCCTCTGAGGAGGTCAGGTAGAGGTGTACTCTCCTCATCCTTTTGAGCTGAAGCTAGAAGCAAAGCTCCCAGTTCTGGTCTCGAGACATAAGCTTTTACCGGCAAGTTGTGTTCTCGTGTTTAGCCCTTTTTTCTCTCGTGAGCCCTGGTTTCCATCTTCCATCATTCCTGGTTCCCCCCTCTTTCCTAGTGCCCATTTCAGAACCCTATTACTCTGTACCCTTATCCTGGTTCCATCCTGAACTCTTCCTGGATTCTTCCTGGAACAACTGAACGTACCTGAGTCTCGGCGTCACCGCGACAGGGAGCCGCAGACTTACGCGATCTCCGAAGCCCAGCAGACTGGATTCAGAAGACTCCAGAGCTTACCTTTACAAGGCACGCTCATCCAGGAAAAAGAAACCCATGCACTCAAAGAAGAAATGCACAAGAAGCAAACAAGTAAGTCACGAATCCGAGGACTCGGATTCTGACAGTTAAACCTTTCTACCAACCCATTTGTCTGAGGGTGGTATGCTGTTGAGAACTTGTAGGTAACTCCAGTTTTTCCACATGGCCTTCATGTAGTGGGACATAAAATGTGACCCCCTGTTGGATATTACCTCCTAAGGAAACCCAACCCTGGTAAAAATACCAAGGAGGGCCTTAGCCACAGCCTGAGCTGTAACAGTCCTCATAGGAATTGCTTCAGGGTACCTAGTAGCATGGTCTACTACAAGTATAAACCTGTTGCCTGAAGAGGTTGGAGGATCAAGGGGACCAACAATGCCGATTCCTACCCTCTCAAATGGTACTCCCACCACAGGGAGAGGCACTAAAGGTGCCACGTTCTTGGAACCACTTTTACCAGAGGTTTGGCAAGTGTGGCAACTCTTGCAATACTTATCTACCTCAACCCCCATTTTAGGCCAATAAAAGTAGAGAGAGAGCCTTTCCTTGGTCTTCTTGAAACTCAAGTGACCAGCCAAAGGTATCGCATGGGCTAATTGCAAGAATTGGAGTCTGTTTTCTTGGGGCACTACAAGTCTTTTGTAGTCTCCAGGGATTGACTCTGTCCGTTCACTATAGAAGAGGCCATCTTCCCAGTGTAACCTATATTTCCCAGGCTCTTGCCCTTCAAGCTGAGAAGCTGCCTGGTGGTGAAGACCTTCCAGAGTTGGACATTCTCTTTGTCCCTTACTGAAGTCTGCCCTGTTGGGGCCACCTTCTGCCATTAAAGACTGCAGCTCAGGATGGTCCACTGGGTCAAGATCTCCAATGAGTTCCTGGCTTCCTACTCGATCTGAATCTTCAGGCTCTAGTTCAACAACACAGGGTTGTACCTCACTCTCAGCCTAAGATGAAGGAGGAATCACAGGTGTGATTTTTGACAACCTAGGAGATTTCCTGGTTGGCAGCACTGGAGTGCTTTCTGATGGTTTCTTCTTTGAAGTCTTGGGTTTCTCCTTTGCTTCTGGTCGCTTTGAAATAGCAGTTAGTAGCTCCAGTGGAGTAGGAGTGATTTCTTTTTCTATCATCTCCTCAGGATAGCCCCTCAAGGTCCTCTCCCTTGCAGGTCTGGTAACCTCCTATAATCTCTTATTAGGAGGTCTCGGAGTACTTGACACTACTCCCAGGTCTTTCAGATCATTGCCCAACAGCACCCTTCCTGGTACTTCAGATTGTACACTCACAGGTATCCTGACAGTCATTTCATTGCACTGGATGAGAGCTGGTAATTGGGGAAGCATCTGCACAGGCCCTCCAGCTAACTTGGTGAGGCGTTTGGTTGCCTTAGCAACATCCTCCACCTTGAAAAAAGATTCGTCCACCACAGTTATGCTGGCCCCAGTGTCTCTAATGGCTGGGGTCTCCTGACCATTGACTAGGACACTGTCTTTATAATACGCTTTAGTATTATCTGGGATAGAATTATACACATCTAAATTCTGTTGTTCCCACAACCCTAGGGATACTAAAGATACACTAGCTGAGACTGCAGTGGTGTCTTCAGCTAGTAGTTGAAAGTTTCCACTGGCCATATGTACTTCCTCCTCTGGAGCGAAGGCTAAGGAGACCATGTGGACCCCTGAAGGTTTACCCTTACATCTGGGATCCCTTTTCACATGATCAGTAGAGCCACACACATAACATTTTCCAAATGTCTTTATGAATGGTGGCTTGTTCTGACCTCCTTCTGGTCTGGGACCAGAAGGTGCACTAGCCTGATTAGGTTTCCCTTGGAACTTACCCTTAGAATTGTGTTTAGGTGCCTCTTTGGAATTTGAATTATTTGAATTCTCTTGTTTGTCTTTCTTGGGCTGCTTTCCCTCATCCTTTTTCTGAGTTACCCCTGAATCCTTGTGAGTG
Organism: Ambystoma mexicanum; assembly: GCF_040938575.1. Taxonomy (NCBI): domain Eukaryota; kingdom Metazoa; phylum Chordata; class Amphibia; order Caudata; family Ambystomatidae; genus Ambystoma; species Ambystoma mexicanum. The sequence continues at coordinate 1,286,705,064 of NC_090934.1, forward strand.
GCCCTGTTGGCAACCCACACGTCAGCAGCCTTAGCTAGCTTCTTAGAATCTAGTTCTTTTGAATCAGCCAAGTGCTGTCTGAGCTCAGGAGAGCAGGCATCATATATAGACTCCATCATTACAAGATTTCTCATTCCTTCATAAGTGTTAACTCTATAACCCTTAATCCATCCCTCTAAGTTCTTCAAACACTCATTCACCCAAGTAGCCCCAGGGGTACTATCATGCTTTTTGAGGGTCCTAAACCTCTTAAGGTACTGGGAAGGAGTCTTCCCCAATTTAGCCATCAAAGCTAGCTTTACACATTCATAATCCATCCTATCGACCTCCCCAACTCCATTACCACATCAGATGCAACAGGGGGGAGCCTAGAGAATAACTGTCATGATCTCTGCTTCCAAAAGGTCAGGACTCACCCAACTCCCTTGGAAGCAGACCCATAACTCAGATTCCGAGTGCCAACCAGTCCCAATTGGGACCTTTTGGACCCTGTCCTGGCGCCAGTGGCACCAGGCTCATAAATATGCCCAGTCCCAGCGCTGGAAGCGCCGGGCTCATAATGCTTGGGTGGACTTACCTGCAGCAGACCATGCTGCTTACTTACCTGCCAGTTGAGCCTCTGATCCTCTTCTGTTTGGGACTACTTTTCCTGTTGGGTGGGGCAGGAGCCACTCCCTAGGTTCAGAACACTGGAACTCTTCTGGAAAGCAGGAACTCTTTTCTTACCTAGGCGAGGCTGTGGAAGGAGACACCTAAGCACTACAGGAGGCTATTTAAACCACACCCGATGGATGAATCTTGCTTTGCGTTATTCTGCATCCTCTGCAGCAGAACTCTCATCGTGTCTTCTGCATCTGATCCTGGGCCTAAGGGAAAAAGGCTTACCATCCTGAATCCAGTCTTCAGCAACACCTACAAAGACAAGAAAGAACAGGTTAGCACTACGGTCTTCAGAGACAGCGCATCTCTTACCTGGTCCATCGGCTGTCACCAACGCCTCGCGCTGCATTCCGGCATCTGAAAGACAAAGGCTTACCTACTCTTCGTGTGCTCCGGAGGTCTTCACACTGCATTCCGGCATCTAAAAGACAAAAGAAGGTGCGTTTAAAGACATTGGGTAACTTTATTACTCACGTGCCATTACTCCTTCCAACCGAACCCAGTGGGTATTCCGGCACCCTTCAGCAGCTCCGAACTTGTACCTGCAAGATAAAAGGACAGTTAGTACGCATCGTGAAGCAAGCAACAAGCGCTTACTTACGTGCTTCCAGGCGCTTCTATTCCTCACACGGGTTCCATCCTCAACTCACTTCAGCCCGTCATCCGCCATCGCCGGAACCCTGCAAAATAAGAGACATCATTACAAAAGACTTTTAAAGACATTTGAAATACTCGGAACTTACCGTTCGTGCAGTAAACGACGGACAGCAGTCCTCTGAGGTCAAGAGGTCTGCACCCTTATCCAGTGAAGAAACTGGTTACGGCACCCTGCCCCGAGGCAGATGGAGAGCTCGGCGTTTATTTACCTAAGGTGAGAGCGTTAACCTTTGGGGTTCTACAGGAGAAGAGAAAGGGAAGAAGAGAGAGACACCCAATAACCCCAGTTCATTAATCCCATATTTTCTATCTGCAGACATCTTACTCTTCGAGTCAGACATACAGTGCACAGAGGTCCAGCCCAAAGAGCCAACCGTGTGTTACACATCACCTTTGACAATACGGTATTCGCCCAGTCAAGACCGGTGCCTCTGCGGGAATCAGGTGAGCGTTACAATAACCAGGGGATCAACTGATTCCCTGTGATATCCTGGAGCCCGTGATTGTATTCAAACATAGCTAGCCAATCTAATACATCCAACTTAGGTTCATACATACCCACAATCTCTTTAGGCATCCGGGGTCTTTTTGGACTGGAAGATCTAGAGGATTCGGGGAGAGAAGCATTTTCCAAAGACACTTTCTTCATCTCAAGCTCATGAATGAGCTCCATTTCTTTGAGCCTTAGTTCTTGATGTCCCTGTTAAGTTTGGGCACTAATTCTTTTGAATTCTAGTTCAAGTCTCATTTTTTCTAGAGAGATAAATTCAGGACTTAATGTGGGACCTGGTAAAGGTGCAGTTGCCACAGGTTGAGGCCTTTGAGCAGGTAGAGGGCCAGAGGGGGTGACATTGTTATCCTCCCCTTCCTCATCTGTTTCAACAATAACATTTTCAACATTATCCTCCTCACTGTTTGCTACATTTGCTGGGGTAGTGGGCACTACAGCACCACTATCCAGACTTTGTTTCTCTAACAGTCTATCAATCATTTCTAATTTCTTGCCTTTGACAGGAAGACCTTTCTGTCTACACAGATCCCTTAAATAATCAACAGTATTAGTAAGGAGGGTCTCCTGGCTGTAACTTTACATATTTTGACTTTGTTTAAAATAAACTTTTTGTGATAGTTAGCCTTGTGTTTATTTGAACCAAGGTACTAGCAGAACTCTAAAATGTAAATCCAATACTTTTATCGTTACCGCTGTACACGAGTGTTAGGCATAATCCTGTGCAGTTCCCTTAGGGAGCACTAAAGAAGATTAAGACTACAGGTGAGAGCAATAAATCCCCTTTGGTATCAGTCTGTACCACAAAGATTTAGTTGGTAGCTGTGGCTGAGCAGTCAGACTTATCTCAAGAGGGAGCTGAGCAGTATTCAGGGTTTACACAATAGGCCTTCAGTACTATGGAACAAGGAAACACTGACCCAAGCTTTGTAGTAAAAATAATATATATCTATTTTATACACTTCTAGTTAAACACATCTATCACAGTTCTTAAAGCAAGTTAAATTCAGTCAAAGAAAGTATACAGAACTCCCTAGTTAAATTGTAGACAAGTTTGAGCAAGAGTGAAAACTGAGCAAAACGGCACAGTGAAAACCAAACACAAATGCCACTCTAGCAATTTCTCACAAGGGAGGAAAAGAACAAGTTATACAGAAATGATCTTCTTACACACCCTAGCAACACTTCCCCGAAGATTGTGAACCAGTTTAAGCAAGGCAGTGCATCAGTATAGTAATTACTTAAATGAAAACTGAGCAAAATGGCATTTCACAAGGTTTAAAAGTGGGGAGGAAAGGGTGGTTATAAGAAGTAGGTGCACCGACACAGTTCTAGTTGAGAAGCAATCTAGAGAAGGCAGTTCTAACAAATTTAGCCAGAGTCAGTAGGCCTGTACCAGAGTCAGTGGTACAGGGCAAGGGCCCAGGAGCAAAATCTTCTTGTAGCTGCAGTCAAGTCTTTGGTTAACAATTTTGAAAAGGTGGATGCAGAAGGTGAAAGACAATGTTAAGAGAGAGGGGCGGCCAACCCAACAGGTAGGTAAAGGATTTAAAACACCTTTAGCTCTACCACGAGAAAGGGCGGCCTGGCGGAACAATGTACCTTTAAAATGAAGAAGTGGCTCCTGCGAAGGTGGTTGTTCCTGGTAGTTCCTGCAGTTCGGGGGATCCAGCAGAGGAAGAGAGGCTCTCGTCGTGGAGGAATGTTTGAGTTACTACACTACCCAGGGATGAAACCAGCCGCGGTGCTGCCCGATGAATAAAAGGTACGCTCCTTTAAATCGCGGTCCGGGTGGACTGGTGCCTGGCTATCCCGCCTCTGAGTACAGGGTACTGGCGATTCGACCAAGGCAGGTCCGGGGATGCGATTGGAAAACTGATTGGCGCCATCAGCTCAAGGGAAGAAGGCTCTTTCAGATGAGGATCTTCTCTTGTCGTGTGGAGAAAAGTGGTGAGACGCTGCAGCAGGGCTTCACCGGTGGTTCAGTCGTTGCAGATGTCTTTGGCTTCTCTCCTCTTCGGCTTCTTAGTTCCAGTGGTGATGTCTTGCTCTTCCATTCCTCAGAACTCTGCTTTTACGCAAAAAGAGCCCCATTCATACAGCCTAGCTGTCACTCACACAGTGGAGTGGTCATCTTGGCGGCAGACCCTCCAGCCTATCAGGATAGAGTGCGACATGGGTTGCTGAGGCAACCCTGTCCAGGGTCCTACTCCACCACCCACACAATGGACCCACCCCAGACTCAGTGGTGCCGAAAGGAGGGCTTCTTGGTAGAAGCCTGCCAAAAGGACGAAGAAAGGATCCCCGACCTAGGTTAGGACTTTAGAGAAAGACATGAGAAAGAAGTTATATTAAAGTTCTGGCAAATAAAACCTACCGGAGTAAAGTTTATATTAAAATGCACCAGCGGTATGTTAGAGGCTGTCAGAAAATGTGGTAGCCTCGAACAATGGGAAAATCCCAAAGGAAAATATTTGCGGTCGAATATTTACAGTAGTAACCACTGCCACCAGCCAGAAACCTTTGAGAGAGGGACTGTACGGTACCCTCTCGAAAATGAACATAAGGGAAAAACTATTAATCCTTTCCAGTACCTCCATAGTAAGATGGGTTGTACTGGTTTAGTTAATAAAAATTGACTTGTAAAGTCAATTGGGACTTTACATGCCCTGGGAGACAGTAGTCAGTCCCAGAGTATGGAGTCTATGTTTTGGGGTCGCTACGACACCCCTGTGTCACTGCACGGAGGGTGCTGTGTAACACATGTGAATAAAGATGGTTCCTATGGAGGTGAGAAAAACTCCATAGATATTAAACACAAAAATAGCATAGAACACACATAGCAAAAAGGCCTAAGAGTGGGAAAAAGGAGTCTCACTCTTAGCAGGAGAAAAAAACAAACCCTTCAAATCCAACAAAGCTGCTGGGGGACTCTATAGGTAAGGGAAATTAGCCATAGAAGGAGAATTCTCCCTAACAACATGTTTGCATGTATGGCTGCATAACGTTGCGGTGGGTGTGGCCAAGGCCTAGGCACTTGGGTGCATAGCCAAAGGCTGTAAGCCATAGCCCATGCACCGAAGAGGGTAGGCCTTGGCCACACCCACCGCAACGTTATGCAGCCATGCATGCCAACACTGTGATACAGGTATATGGATTTTGTTTTTCAATTGTATAGAACCGCTACATTTGGCGCAATGTATGTGTACCACTGAAGCCTTTTTTACAATGTTGATAGAGAGGTATGACAGGTTTCCACTTCCGGCCACCATGCGGTTACAAAAACAAAATCAGGCGGCAACATGTTACCATTTCATTGTGCATTTCCAATGCTAAGCACTCCAGTTACGTAGAAGTTCCTTTTACGTACATGGAGACATGTTGGTACCTTATACATGGAGCAATGAATGTACAGCTGACACAATACATACATGGACATTTACGGCCCTTATCTACTATTTATATGTGCAGTGAGTTACGAATCGATGGTGTATGTTGGCAGACTCTGTGTGCAGTGGCTGGGCATACGTGGGTGTCAGGGCCATCTTACGCACTTTAGTGCCTTTGGGGAAGGACATTTTTGGGCCTCTCCTTCATGAAATGAAGAACATTTCTTTACAACTTCTTCAAAGATTGTACGTGCTTTCTAATGTTCGAAGCACAGTAACCTGAACTGGTTGTGTCGCCTGTGTGGTACATTACGGCTATTGGTGTGAACCTTTTGTTGCCAAATGACACCTGTCTGTGTGTGAAGGTAGTAAGATTGCAGTTACTTTTTTCCCATCTTCATTGTACATTGAAAGCATTCATTTATTTTGTTTTTATTTTAATTATTCACATTTGTTGAGCGCAAAGCAGCCCAGGGGCATCGTGGCGCTTGTTACAGTGGGTGATCATAACTTAGTTACATACAAAAATACAGAAAGCATACTAGTAATAGATAGAATGCGTATTAGAGGAGTATACAGATAGTGGGTATGTGAGTGTGGACAGTTAGTTGAAGAGAGCAGTTTTAATATTTTTGCTGAAGGCATGGAGAGACGTTTCGGCTCTGAGGGCAGTAGGGAGCGCGTTCCATAACTTGGGGGCAAGATAAGGGAAGCCTATCCCTCCTGCCTTAGCCCTTTTGATGCACGGTACCGTGAGTTGGTTAGTGAAGTATAGTCTAGAAGGCCTTGTTGATTGTGATCTGGATAGTGTGTCTGATAGGTTTGAGGGTGCTGAGAGGTTGATGCATTTGTGTGTGGTTGTGAGAATTTTGAATGTAATGCGGTCTTTGACTGGGAGCCAATTAACAGTCTTTCTTGCTCGTGTGATGTGGTCTCTTTTAGGTATACTAAGTGCTGCTCTGAGTGAGTTATTTTGGGTAGTTTGGAGTCTAGCTAGGTTTTTTATGGAGGTGCCAGCCAGGAGTGCATTGCAGTAATCCAACTTGGCTCCTATAGTAGCTCTGGCAATGGAGAGGCAGTTGTCCTTGGTTAGAAATGGCTTCATAGCATTGATAAGTTTAGTGCTCAGGGCGGAGGCAGAGACAATGGCGCTGACTTGTTTACCATGGATAGTTTAGCATCAATGTGGACTCCGAGAGTTTTAACAGAGGATAATACTGGGATGACACAGTTTTCGATATGGAAGTTGGAGTAGAGCGAGTCAAGATTGGCTAATGTGGACTTTTGCCCAAGAATGAGGATTTCAGTCTTGTCCACATTGAGGCATATGCCGTTAGTGGCCATCCGGGCTTGGATGATGGAGTAAATTTGCTGTAGGGTTGTAGCGTCTTGGTGATAGATCGCAGTAAGGGGAAGGAGCACCTGGGTGTCACCAGCATAGCTTGTGTATGTGATCCCAAGTGCATCCAGTTTATCAAAGAGTGGCTTAGTAAAAAGATTATAAAGCGTGGAGGCAGTACAGGTTCCCTGGGGGACACCACTGTGAATGACAGTGGGCTCTGCATTAGCTATGTTGGAGAACACTTTCATAGCTCTGCCTTCTAGGAAGGAGGTAACCCAGGTCGCTGCGTGATTGGAGAAGTGCGCAGCATGCGTGAGATGATTGGTGAGGGTGTTGTGATCAACCAGATCAAACGCTGCTGAGAGGTCTAAGAGGAGGAGGAGGGCAGGCTTGCCCTTGTCAAGGATATGGGTCATTTGGTTTTTTAAATCTAGTAAGTTGGTTTCAGTTCCGTGCCCTTTGCGAAAATCTGACTGCCTTTTTCCTAAGATTAAGTTAGTTTCAAGGTACAGTTGGATTTGTCTGTGGGCGGCCTTTTCTAGTATTTTAAGAAGAAACGGGACGGTTGTTATGGGTTGGTAGTTATTAGGTTGAGAGGGGTCTAGCGTTGGTTTTTTTAAGAGCGGGCGCACCCAAACCTCTTTAAAGCTGTCATGGACTATGCCTGATGCGTTGATGAAGGCGGTAAGGAGAGAAGCAAGTGGCTCAGCACATTCCTTGATGATTTTGGGTGGGCACACATCGCCCTTGCATTGGGATGGTTTGAGTTGTTTAAGGATGTCTATGACATCTACTTCTGTGATTTCCGTAAATGAGAATTTCGGAAAGTTGCTATTTTTGGAGTTGGGCAGGGTCTGATTTGGATGGTTCTGCTTAGGCAATGCTTTGTAATGGTCTGAGATTTTGTTTTGGAGGAGGTCTATTTTTTTTTGCATAGCAGTTTGTATGCTGGTGCACCATGCTTCATCTTTAACGATTTCGTCGGTGCAGATAGGAGGTACTGTTAGTTCTTTAAAGATAGCAAAGAGTTCCTTGGTATGGGAGTTAGCATCGGAGATTCGATGATTGTAAAATTTGGATTTAGCATTGAAGATGGAGTCTTTGTACTTTTTAGCAATAGTTTGGACGTTTTCTTTAGTGATGTCACATGGGTTGGTTGATCTGCCATGTTTTAAGCGCCTGCCGTTTGCTTTTATGCAGAGTTTGGAGCTCCTCTGTGAACCAGGAATTGGAATGGAATGATTTTTTCTCTTTTTTGTTTTCTAGTGGGGCAACAGTGTTAATTGCACGGGTAAGGGTGTCTTTGAATATCTCTGCTAGGATGTTAGGGTCTAGTGAGAATGGTGGTGCTAGGCATGGAAGGTCAAGAAAAGCATGGATGTTATCTGCAGTGAGTTTTTTAGAGCTTCTAGCTAAGGTAGCAGGTGTTAGAGTAGTAGTTTTCGTGCATGACATTAATGGGATGGTGAATTGTGGTCTGTCCATGGAAGGCCAGTATTGGAAACGATGGCTGTGTCACAATTATGGTCTATCACCTAGTCTAAGATGCGGCCTTTCACGTGGGTAGGAGAAGTGATTTTCTGTGAGAAGCCCAGGTCGAGGAGGTCCTTAGTGAGAGAAGTGGCAGTTTTGTCATTCGGGTCGTTGAATCCTAAATTGAGGTCACCTAGGAGGTTTTGGTCGATTTTTTTATATTGTCCCCGAGAAGGTGGATGACTTGACCTTGGAAGTCAGTAGGGGGGTGCTGGGGGTCGATAAATTACATGAATATTTATAGAGTTTTTAGGAGAGAGTCCTAATTTGATAGGATGTCTACATTCCCTTCCCCTTGGTGGGGTATGGGCCTAATAGATATGGCCTCTTTGAAGATTAGAGCTACACCCCCTCCTGTTTTGGAAAGCCTGTCCAGTCTGAGGATTGAGTACCCTTCAGGTAGGGTTAACGTGATGGCAGGGCTGGAAGCCTTGTGAAGCCATGTTTCCGTGATGGCTAATATGTCTAGGTCTTGTCTAGTGATTAGATCATTAACTTCTAACGCATGAGCATTAAGAGAGCGTACATTGAGTAGGGCGCATTTGTAGTGCAGAGTCTGGTTGTTCTTTTTTGTTAGAGGTGGGGAGCCTGTTTTAGTTGAAGGGGTATGTTGTTTTGTGGTGTTGTGGATGGGTATTAAGTGGGTTAGCTTAGTATTACTGGGATTGCGGGCAATCAAGCAGTGGTGACTGGCGTTTGCTCTGAGGGTGGTCCGTGATCCCAGTCGGGTGTTTCTGAGTGCTACCTGTGTGGGAATGGCAGCGATGTTCATGGGGTGGGTGCGTGTCCAAAGTTTGTGTAGTCTGGACTGATAGGTGCGTGCATGACGGCATGCATGGTAGGGTGGATGGGCCTAGGCAAGATGTCCATCGTGTGAAAATTAAGGCTGATGGGGATAATGTGGTTGGCAGGCTCTAACCTGTGATGATTCAGTGTGCTCTTACTGGTGAGCAAGGTGCCTAGCATGCATATGTAAAGTGGCAGGGTGTACATGCTGAAGTAGAGGTTACAAAGTATTTAATAGTTATGCTGTATTAGCGCATGATTGACTAACGATTACTGTCTATTACTAGTATGGATAGCAGTTGGCGCATCTAGTAATCTGTAGAAGGATATGTCTGGCATTGGTATAGAATACTATTAGGGGCCCTAAAGTATGCAAATAGTGCTACATGCAGTATTTAACCAAACAAGTGAGGCTATATCAAAGTATACATGAGCAACATGGGTGAGCTATTCCAGAACATTTCCTAGACACACGTAATAGATAGCACAGCTTCAGGCAACATTTGTTCAAAACACATGTACTTGTGCAGCGTGAGGCTGCCGAGTATGGGAACTAGTAGTGCATTCACTGCTTTTGAGAGACAAGCTAGGGCATTAACGTTGAACTAGCATCTACAATATTTCACAGGACATGAGGGTAGAGAACACTCTGTTGAATCCGCGTGCGCAATTAAGACAGAATATGCAGTTGAGAGACAAGCTTTACATTGCATAACGTTCTGCTGTATGTCCTGTATTTTTAGCATTGGTCGGAAGAGTGTGCCGGCGTGTTGTTCCCACAATGAGAAAGTCATAATTGTAGTGTGCAAGGGATGGCGCTGTTGCGCACGATAGAAATGGCCACCTGATTGCAGAGCTCCCGCTCCACTAAGAAATCCTGCGCTTAATCCTCCTTTTCAAAGCCGCCTGCCGGACCTTAAATAACTATACGGAAAGCCTAAGTATCCGTGCTTGTTCCTGGAAACTCCTGGAGGTCTGTGACCAGAAGCGCCAGAGTTACGGCTGAGCAAACACCAGCTGACCCACGCGGCTGACACGATCTGGCACTGAGTACCGTGGTGTGCCACTCGGAGGCCGTGGATGCGGTTGGACGGAAGGCCCTGGATGGGAGGAGCCTGAATCTGTGGCTCACGCCCAGCGTCTGGATCCTTGATGCGCGGCTTGTACATGGAGGCGGACAGGGCAAGCGGAGGAAAAGTGGACCGGCAGACCTCCTAAGTCTCTCCCGCTGCTGAGCTCCAAGGCTGCCCCCCAGATCCTGCGATACATCGCGACACGAGACGGACGGTAGCGCCGCGATAGAACAGTACGCGGAGGCCTGGAGAGACTTTATCAATGCACCATGGCACCAAGTAAGAGGGAGCAGAGGCATAATTGAGCGGGGTGTGGCGGCGGGCTCTCACCGTTGGTTGGCTCCCTCCGGGCCAGCGAGCTTGCCATAGTTGGCGTGATACACGGGCGTGGCATGCCCAGTGCGACTTGCGCTGCCCCCGAGTGACTCGGCCCCGTCCCTGGGTTTGTGAACGGCCGCTTACGACTGCAAGATCCGATTGTGTAGGCCCGCAGGGGCTCTCCCCTGAGGCGGCCCTGTGTAGGCCGCGGTGACCATCCACAGGCAAAGGTGCAGCACCATTAGTAAATGCGGACTGCCACACACACTACAACAAGACAGCGTGGCGGTGTATGATTGTATACGTGCACATTGGTGGTACTCCCCCCCCCCCCGAGGTGCTAAAACATTTAAATGCATCCTGCCCCAAGGGACTGGTTGGCGGGAGAGCGTTGGACCTACATTAGCCACCTGGCAAGCAAAGGAAGCTGTAGACTCTTGAAATAACATTGCATTACAAATGACCACAAACGTATTAATCCAATAACACTATACGTGGGAGGACCAGCCCACTCGTGGAAACCAAGTGCTGGCAAGCTATACCCTGATGGTTGCGCATATATAAAGCCTTTGACCTCAGAGCCCGGTCGTAGCCCCTTGTGGAGGCATCATACAGAGGGTAGAATTGAACATACGCAGAAGTGTGGCAAGCCCAACATTAGAGCACTGCAGGAAATACAACAGTGAACATCACGATCTCAGTATGGGAGAACCACACAAAATAGGTAAAGGCGCCAAGACTCCTGGGAACAAAAAGAAAGGCCCAATGGATGCCTACACCGGCAGCCAGAATCAAACCACTACTGCGGATGTCCACACTTGCACTAATGAGGCCTTAGATCCAGAAGCTGCCGATCAAGAAGACAGGTTGACAACAATAGTGCAGAACGGATTTCGTGAAGTTAACATGAAACTGGATGATATAGTGTCCACTATCGGCTCCCTCAAGGCCAGAGTGGACAAAGAAAGTGCACATGTCACGGAAACTGAAAACAGAATAAGCACTAATGAAGACACCATCACACACCACGGCCGTGACATCACTCAGATTAAACAGACAATGGCTAAATTACAGAATAAATGCGAGGACCTCGAATCGAGATCAAGGAGAAATAACATCCGAGTGGTTGGCCTGTCGGAATCCTTTGGGAAAGGTCAAATGGAAAAGCAACTTGAAATACTACTTAAATCCTTGTTTGGGCTGGAGGCATTCTCCGATCACTTCTTGGTCGAGAGAGCGCATCGTACACTGGCGCCAGCACCTAAACCAGGCGCACCACCACGCATGATAATCACATGACTCCTTAATTACAGGGATAGAGACACAATCCTGCGGATGGCGAGAGAGGCTGGAACTCTCCAATATGAAGAAAGCCGTATACACATATACCCAGACTTTTCCGCTGGGGTTCAGACGAGCAGAAGATCCTACGAGCCAGTCAAAAGGCTCTTGGGAGAACGCCAAATCCTGTATGCTTTGATGTTCCCGGCCAAGATGAGGATCCAACATGCAGGAAGGACGCACTTTTTCGAGTCCCCGGCTGAAGCCACGCAATACATTGAAACTTCCATACCCCTGCCTCCCAGAGGGGACAGACCGGCACAAAACAACAGGCCCAGACCGGCGGAATAAGAGACATTTAATGGACAAACATGTGCAAACGCTACCGTATCCTTGAGGCTATAATGAAGACAATTCAATGGCTAAGGCGGCCACAGGCAATGTGGTTAAGTGGAGTTTTGGGACCTAGTCAGCGGCCATGTGAAGCAACATGGCTACCCCTGGAATATTCCATAAGTTCAGATGGGAACATCGTCAAGTTGGGGGTGATGATGAGGGTGGTTGGGAGGGACGAGGGTGTGGGATTTTCTGTTCCTGTTTTGGAACGGACTCATTATGGAACAATGTTGGGGTTTGTGGCCTCTGGAAGGTGTTACGTCCAGGTGGAAGGTTGTTGGAGGTTAACTGTTTGTTGAAAAGTAAAATTGTGGTTGCAGGGAGACTGGCGCCGACCAGATAGCACGAATGCTATAACTCTGATGAACGAGACAGAGTCAAATATTTACTTATAATGCACCGGTGATGGGTTGAAGATAAAACTGTTGACATGGAATACACGGGGATTAAATAATCAGATGAAAGTCAAGAAAATTGGTAATTACATTTCTAGACATGGTCCCCAAATCCTAATACTACAAGAAACACATACTGTGCGAGTGAACAACATGCATATACTGCCCAAATGGGGTGCTTTAAGGTTCCATACAGACTACTCTTCCCAATCTAGAGGGGTAATTACCCTTATTCATCCGAGCTTGGGGTTCAGGTTGGGGGGTCATAAGGTTGATCAGTTGGGTAGATACGTTATGGTATGGGGGAGGTCGCAGGTCAACAACTGCTACTGGTTAAGACATACAGGCCCAATATAGATGACCCTGCCTTCTACATGAACGTATATCAGGTGATTGTTTCGCTTGATGTGTCCAATGTGATTTGGGGTGGAGACTTCAATGTGGCCCTGGACCCTGCGCTTGACAGATCCACGAAAACTATTAGAGCTCCGAGCAAAACAGCCCTGACCCTGGGCCATATTTTGTCACAGCTTTCACTAGTAGATGTATGGCGGGTGTTAGGGAGAATTCTCTGTTTAGGCTGAATTTCCTAACCTAGTGAGTCCCCCAGCAGCTTTGCTTTATTTCTGGAGTTTGTTTGTTTCTCCTGCCAAGAGTGAGTCTCTTTTCTTCACACTCTTGGACATGATTTGAGGGGTTCCTTTGACTGTTAATGTGTTTTATGGGTTATGGTTCTTTTACTCCATAGGGTCTCATGTGTTTTTACTATGTGTGTTACACAGCACCCTCAGTGCAGTGACACAGGGGTGTCATAGTGACACCCCACCATAGATTCCATACCCTGGGACTGACTACTGTCTCCCTGGGCATGTAAAGTCACCATTGGCTTTACTAGTCCCAAATTATGAACAGAAACCAGTACAAACCATCATATTGTGGACGTACTGGTCGGGGCAATTCGATTGTCCCGGGGTCTGTTAGTCGAGGGGGCACGTCTCCGTCCCCCCTGATCGAGTTTTGGCTGGTGGCAGTGGAAACTACTTTTTATATTCGACTGCGAATATATCTCTATGGGATTTTCCCATTGTTCGAGGCTACCAACCTTAATTATTTCATTCTCATAGCCTCAAACATACCACCGGTTTATCTATTTAATATTAATTCGCCGGTTGGTATTTTTTGCCAAAATTCGATTCTAAAATGGCGTTTGTGTTCTCTTCTGTGACTCCAACCCAAGTCGAGCCCTTTGTTCCACGTTTTGGCGGGCTTCTCCACAGAAGCCTCCAAAGGTGGTGCCACTCTGTCTGGGTACCACAGGAGGTGTGGGAGGGGGTTTAGGCACCCTGGACTGAGTTACCTTGGTAACTCAAGTCGCACTCTTGTGTGATTGGCCCAAGTGGTGAGCCGGCCGGCTCACCACTTAGCATGTTTGATTGATAGCTAGGCTGAGTGAATGGGGGTGTGCTGCATAAAAGCAGGGCTTTTGGGACTGGAACTTGAGAAGTCGCCACAGGACCTGAGAATCCGACGAGGGAGAAGCTGAGCCGACCTGCTACGACGACACCACCTGTGGAGCCCTGCGGAACCGACTCACCACTTCCCGACGGCAGAGAAGATCTCCTGGCTGGAGAGTCTTCTTCCCCTGACTGGTGGGCACAACCAGTTTACCTTCTTTTTCTCACATCCCAGGACGTCTTGTGGTCGAATTGCCCGTGCCAAGCACCCCGGCAACCGGATAGCCACTTACCACTGGACCGCGAATAAAAGGACCGCTCCTTTTAACTGAGAACTCCGTGGCTGGTTTCTTCCCTGGCGGTGCAATGGACTCCTGTCTTCCTCCCCGACAAGATCCTCTCTTCCCCCGGACGAAACACCGACTTGCATCCCCTGCCAGGAACAACTGCCCCCGCTGGAGTATTCTCACCACTTTAAGGTACCGTGTCCGCCAGGCCTCCCTTTCTAAAGATTGCTACAAGATAATAATAATCCCTTAACCTTCTGGACTGGGCTGGCCGCCTTGACCATCTAACTGGTCCCTTTCTTTTGGTCCAACTCTTTCTGAACTGATTTCGAGACTTTTGGGCACTTTGAACCGTGTGACCTTGGACACATTTCGATCGGAGCCTCTTAAAGTGGGTCCGGCCTTGTTAACTTTGACTTTACGGTTTTAACCTGCCTTCTTCTCCTCCTATGTTCTTCTGAAAGTGTTGGGATCTGTTTCTATCTTTGCTCTGCCTTTCTCTCCCTTGTAAACCGATTGATTAGAGTGCCATCTTCGTTAAGCGCTCACCGCTGTCTGAAAATAAGTGTTGCTTTACTTAAGACTTGTTTAACTAATCGTTGAAGGGAGTGTATATCTTTTAGTGACCGTGTTTTTGAACTGCTTAATATTGGTGCCTGTGTGTTTTATTAGATGTGGTTTTAAATAAATACTTATATCTCTTTTACACCAAGCTCTGGTCAGTGTTTGCTTCTTCTACTGTGTTCTTTTGACCTATTGTGAATACTCTGTATACTGCCTAACTCTTCTTGAGGGAAGTCTGACTGCTCAGCCACAGCTACCAAGTGAATCTGTGTGGTACAGACTGCTACCAAGTGGGTTTACTACCAAACACCTGTAGTCTTAAATCGTTTACAGTGGTCCAAGAGGGAACTGCACAGGTTTCTGCCTATCAGCGGCAAATACACCCTGGTAGTAAGAAATACACATTCTACTCCTCGGTGCACGACTCTGAGTCTAGAATTGACTATTGGTTTGTCTCCAATGCTATGAGGGCTGTGTTGAAAATGTGTGAGATTTTGCCCCGTACGCTATCAGATCATTCCCCAGTGCTGTTGGAACTAATGCTCCGAAATGCCCCGTGTCCGGCTAGAAGGTGGAGAATGGCGAGTGGAATGCTGGGAGACCCCGGGGTGATGGAAACACTACATATTGAAATTGCAGAGTTTTTTACTAATAATGTGGGATCGGTTGGCAAATACTCAATAGTGTGGGAATCCTTCAAGGTCTGGATCAGGGGAGTCCTGATATCCAGGTCTGTTGGTATGCTGAGGGGTGTGAAAACCGAGCTATCAGACATTGAGAGTAAACTAGATGCATTGGAGGAAGCCTACACTCACACACAGGACAGAGAAATATTAGCTGATATACACACGCATCTTCAGGAGTTTGATAAATTGGCCATCAGAGAAGTGCGCTATGTGGCAGCCCCCATTCGGGCACATAGATACGGGGAAGGTAACAAGGCTGGTAGAACGCTGTCCAACCTATTCAAGCACGACAAGCAACCTACTCAGATCACAAGCATACAAACAGCGCAGGGGGAGGTACTCCTGAGGGATGAGGAAATCAATGGGGAATTTGTGAACTTTTATGAAAAACTATATGCGAATAACGATAAGAAATCTTACACAGAAATTAAGCCATATCATGAGGCTCTCTCCCTTCTTAAACTCCACGATGAAGAACGCTTGCCAATGGATCAACCAGTGACTGCAGAGGAGATTGCGGAGGCAATCAAGGCACTAGCATCAGGCAAGCCACCAGGGTTAGACGGGATAGGGGCTAAATTTTATAAAGAATTCCACGAAGAACTCGTGCCGATACTGATGCAGGTATGGGAGGAATCCCTCGAGAGCAGCATATTACCCCCAACTATGAGAGATGCTGTGATAACAGTGCTCCCTAAGCCTCAACGACCACCACAGGACGTTTCGTCCTATAGACCTCTGTCACTAATAAATACTGATGCCAAAATGTTCGCAAAAGTGCTGGCCAATCGGCTTCTGCACCAGTCCCTACCCTTGTCCATCCTGATCAAAATGGGTTTATTCGCACGAGATTCACGGCCTGAACCTCCGTAGGCTCTTTGGCATAATGGCACAGATAGACCCTGGGAGAAGCGTGGTGGCTATATCCCTCGACGCTGAAAAAGCATTTGATTCTGTCTCATGGGTCTATCTCCTGGCGGTGCTGGAGGAATTTGGGGTGGGCCCCAACTTCGTCAGATACATAAGATTATTATACACTGAGCCTGGAGCTCGGGTTTTAACCAACAGGGCCATTTCCGAATTGTTCCTGCTGGGCAGGGGTACTAGACAGGGGTGTCCATTCTCGCCCCTGCTATTCACACTGACCATTGAACCAATGGCGGCTACGGTGCGATTAAGACATGCAGACAGAGGGATAAAGATGAAGGGGTCCACTCAGCTGATCTCGCTTTATGCTGATGACACATGGTTATATGTCCGGGAGCCTGAGATAAACAAAGCACCCATTATGGTAGAAATACAAGAATTTGCAAGTTACTCTGGGTATACTGTAAATAGGGCTAAATGCGAAATATTCCCGCTCACACAGGCAACCAGGTTCCCTGACATAATAGACAGACTCAAGGGGTCGGAACAACATATCAGATACCTGGGGATCCTTGTTTCCAGGGATAGACTCACTCTATACTCAGATAATCATGAAAGCGCGCCACAAACTCCAAATACTAAACTTCAGATGTGGGGACGCCTCCCAATTTCGTTAACCGGCAGAGTCGCTATCCTTGAAATGGTAATCTTGCCCAAGTTGCTTTACTTCTTAGTTAACATCCCCATATGGCCTGGCAGGACCTTTTTCGCCAGACTCCGATCCATGGTGGTAACATTTCTCTGGAACGGAAAAACAGCAAGGATAGGGTGGAAAAAAAATTACTGAACAATACTCCTCGGGTGGTATAGCTGCCCCCGACTTTGAGCTTTATTGCTATGTTGCCTAAGCGTAATTTGCAAAGTATTGGTATAATGCTTTGGATAGTACACCCCACATCTGGATAGAGGAATACACCACACACCCCACGAACATACAGTCTATCATTTTTGATTCACAGTACAATGATACATGTGAATACAACCCGGTAGGATGCACAGTCAGGGCGTGGGAGGCTATATACAAGAGGCTGAGACTGGAAACGCCCTATAACCCGGAGATACCTTTATGGAACTTCCCGGGCATACCACCTACACATGACACCAGCATACAGGAATCCTGGGACCCTAATAGTGAAATGAAGCTAGGTGATATGTTCATCAATGGGAAATTTGTGGCCCTGAAGGAATTGCTGAGGGCGCTGGGAGGCGGACCACTCAAGACACTCCAATATTACTGTATGAGATCTGCATTTCAGAAAAAATGGCCATTATTCCCGGATGAGCCTCCACCACATCCGTGTATACAGTTGGTAACTGCTAAAGATGGCCTGGGAATCTCTAGGCTGTACTCAGCGGTACAGACCCACACCCCCACAGTGAACCAAGTCAAGGAAAAATGGGAAGGGGATTTGCAGATGCCCATTGAAGAGGAGAAATGGGCCAGATACTGCTCACTCACTAAGAACGTGTCACTTAATTCTGGTTTACTGTTGATCCAATTCAAAATCCTGAATAGACTACATTATACACCAGCAGAGTTGGAAAATTTGCACCAGATACTTCGGTTGCTTGCCCTAAATGCAACGCGCCTCGGGCCGGTGCCTTTCATATGTATTGGGAATGTCCGGTGGTGGCGGGTTTTTGGAAAGCTGTGGCGGGGTTGTTGGAAGAGATAACACAGGTCCCCCTTGAATTAACACCCCAAAAATACTTATTTGGAGACATTGGTAAACACTCTGAAAAAATTAGAAGACTGTTTAACATCTCTTGTATGGTGGCCAAAAAATGTATCCTACAGAAATGGAAAAGTACCGGTCCGCCCAGCATGAGCCAATTTTTACGAGAACTAACACATGTCAATGAATCAGAAGAACAATTTGTTTTGACCCAACCTGCGGCATGTAGGCCCAAAGACATTTGGGGCCCTTTCAGAGTTTATTTGTGCAAATCGATTTCCGATGATGACATGTCTCCGTAAAATCGAATGTATAAATGTACTAAACAATCTACCCTTGCTGTATATGTGAGGTGTTATGTGCAATGGTGCCATGTATCTTTTTGTGACCACTAATAAAAAGAGTTTTAAAAAAAAATAATAATTGTGGTGTGCATTCCAGTTCCCAAGAGCAGGCTGGTAGGCCCTTGTCCTGATATGGGCGTATAGTACTATGAGGGCAAAGTGTGGCAGTAACTGTGCAATCGCTTACCTTGAAGCTGAGCGCGGGCAGCGTTTTATGACCCCAGGCTCCTACGGCTCTAACAGGCTCGGGACAGGCAGTGTAGCCTTTGAAGTCGTGCCGGCTTTTCACCTGCCGGCGAATCAGCAGAGGGGTAAATAGGAGGCTCCAGCCAATCCTAGCTGCCCTTGCAGATGAAGATAGTGGAAACAGATGATGGCATCTTACGAGGACGGTGTGGCCATCTTGGAGGGGGGACCCTCGTGGTTAAGCTGCTGTGCTTCCAGCAAAAGCTATGCCTGGATGAATGCACACAAATTCATATTACGTATTGCCTATGCGATTGTATATGTAAGGTCGAACGATACTTGGAAGGCCTACATAATATGCTATGGTTTGCATTTTGTACCACCTGTTGAAATGGAATGGAATGACAGATAGGTATACATACAGAGAGAAAGCGTTTGTTAGGGACTTCTTCCGGAATGGCATGATTGCATAGAGTGCATGTATGTGTCCACATGTTGGAAATCGGAAAGATTTCATTTATGGGTATGTTTTTGATTTCCAATACCTGCAGTAAGTACATTATCACTTCCTGTGGATGTACTTGTCTATTTAACATGCATTTTCCATTCCAGCACAATAGTCCAATCCCTGCCTTATTTCTGAGCCCATGTAACTGTTTCTAGGATTATGTGCAGCATTTCTGTGCAGCCCTATTTAACTGGTGTGAGCCGTTTTAATAAATGTTTTAAACAATAAGTGCCATTTGCAATACATCATTGCTTGCTACATTTGCATACTAATTTATAGTACTTGTGTAGGAAAATTGGAATGGACCAACCAGTTTTGTGTGTGAGTACTATTTGCTTAGTACACTTTGTAAACAAGATTTCTTACAGTACAAAGGTGTGTTGCTAACATGTGGAGATGGTGCAAGGTGCTTTTGCTAGCAGGTCCAGAAATGGAGGCTAACAAATGTCATTATTCTCATGTGTATTTGCGCACTGGACAGGAGTTCACAGTTTGTAGTATTTTACTTTTTCCATTGTTGTTCACTTTTACATGGTGCTTGAGGAACTGCTTCAACGACTTCATAGAGTTGTGGCGACCGTTACAAATTGATGTGCAAGGTGATCGAAGCTCCACCACATTGGTTCGGTACCATAGGCATCTAACTTTGCTGGGGATATTTCTGAAAGCAGTGTTTCCTCTTCCATTATGCTATTGTGTACCTTTTCATACCCATGTATAGAGCTATGTATGGCAATTTCCTTTCTTTGCTCTTGTTTGTATGATTTCTCATTGAAGTATGCCTCTGTGCTGGTGGTGTGCCTCTACTGACCTGTATTGATGTTGTGAAGGTAGCTATGATGATATTGCGTTTGCTTCTAACTATTAGTAGTAGTTTACAGAGTAATTTTGTTAGTGCCTTCATTCTCATGAAATGTAATTGAAATATTTTCGTTTTAAGAGCATTGTACTGTCTACAACAGTTTCCAGGATTACTTTTGTGTGGTAAGGTTTATGGGTAGAGCGTTATTTCTCCTCTCTACTTATAAGGGTCTGAAGGACTCTGTGGTGGTACATTTTTTGTAAAAATACTTTTTTGGAATGCTTCCTTGTGGTGTCATTAGCATTTGCACATACTCCATTACCAGTAGTGACAGTTGCACTCTTTTCAGTACCTTCCAGTACCTTTATTTTCATTTCTACATTTTGATAGAGACATTACATTCTCCTTATTATTGGTAGATGCTTTCTTTTTCCTTTGTGTCTATATTAGCTGTTCTCTTTCAACTTTATGTACAAAATATGCTAGGGGTGCATGGCTACTTTCTATGCTTTAAGGTACAGATGGGCTATTTTTGTGTTGTTTTCTACTGAGTTCCTTTTTGCTAGGCATTCTGTAGCAGCCTCTGGAGGGAAAAAAACCTGTAGGTCTGCACATTTTCAGATGTATATGTGTGCATCTGTGCATGAATGGATGAATATGATGGTAGGAATACAGATAGAGGTGTGTGATTGTGTAATGGTGTGTACGGTGGGAACGTTATATTGCTATTTGGGAGTTACTATAATGCCGGCGACATGATAACACAAAGTGAGCAACTGCTGAGGTGCACTTAGTAAGCATGAAGCAAATACCAGTGGGTTGATGCTATTGTGTATCTTAATATACAAGAACACTGCAATGTCTTAGTAAGAGGTGCACCTCCACAATGACATTGCACTTGCTTTTTTGGCTGTCAACAGTAGGCTTCCTCTGGGTTGTATTTTGAAGTTGACACGCCACTGGATTTTAGGACAGAGGTGGTTACTGTAACTGTTAAAGAAGACTGTAAGACAATTTGTTTGTTAATGGCATACTGACTGCACTTGGAGAATGCATTACATGACAGGGTAGGGGGATGTGTTGGCAGGAACACTTAGTGTGTGTCTTTAATTGGACGGTTTTGTGTCTGATTGAGGATTTGGGAGTAATAGCATTGTTGGTAAGGGGGTACATGGTTGGTTTGTAAGTGTGCCGTATGACATGCCGTTTAGCAAGTTTGTGCATTGGAGCAGGACTATTTACTTTGCAAATGGATTAGTCCTAGTTGTGGAAGGGGGAGAAAAAGGTTGGGAAAGGTATACAGCTTGAAAAGGACAGCGTGTTCCTGTGTCAAATTCCATTAACTTGTCTGCACATATAGGCTTCCTACATGAGTACAGCAATTATTACACTTCTTGGATTTGTGTATCCACATTTACGCTTGGTACTGTTGTCAATGCACACATATATCTTTTTGCCTTTCTATCTAATGTTACATTCTGTGAAGTGTGCAATGTAAGTGGCAGGCACCCTGTTTTCATGCATGTAATGTATGTACTTAGTTTAGGTTGGAAGGATACATTCAGTGCTGTTTTTGTGTGATAATTTTACGAATTTTGTAGGAGATGTGTTAGTGCGGAAAGAAATTCCTACTATTGTTGGAAGGAAATAAGAAAGTTCCTGTTTGGATATTACAATGGCTGAAATGAAATGAAAACTTTCAAAGCACATACCAATGAGGTGGCACTTGATGGTAAGAGATGGGAGAAATGGCAGTATGCTGTTTGAGAACGTTACAGAGGTTCAGTGGCAGATAACCTGTTCAGAGGCACTTATAACATAGTTGTAAAAATACTGTAGAAACAATGTTTATACCTGTACTTTGTAGTGATGAGTGCCGATGTGGATGAATCTGGATGCAGAAATATTGGATAGTTTCACAGAACTTTCTACTGGGATGACACGAGACTTGCACTCTGAATGTTTAACGGTACATATGGAGTGTTGTACAGAACTGCTAGTGTTGCATGCAGAGGTGTTGGATGTGATTGGTAGATGCGTGTGTGACTATTTAACAGTACCCAATGAGGGAGTGCTGGAAAAAAAATAGTAGAAAGAGAAGAAGGACTGCTACTGCTTTACAGGGGTGCGGCCCTTCCGGTACTTGGGGAAGCGCAAGTGCCACATCCTGACTGTCTTAGCATGCTGGCCATGAGGATGTGCTTTACAGGAAGGGTGTGTAATACTTTTTTTCATTACTCTGTGTAGTAACGGTGGCAGACATTGAGAGACGCACAGTGTTGATCGTGGGTGATGCCTTTGTGCCAGATCTGCACAGGTATGCCCTGGAAAGAGACTTTGATGGCAATTTCGATTTGGAAGGAGTGGAGGCTTTGTGGTGCAGTGCCGATGTGTGCAGTTTTGGCATTGTTCTAGCACTTTGCAGAGAAGTGGCCACTTTCGCAACTATTGATGTTGTCGTGGTGCACTATGGCGGCCAGCATTTGGGTTGCGTGGCTTGATCACGTTTGTTCCATCAACTAAAGAGGTTGATGAAAGCAGTGAAGCAGCTTTTTCCCACTGCCAAGGTAGTTTTCTCTTCCATACCACTATCCCAATATACTTTGTCCCCAGCCGGAATTCGTCTTATGAACAGAAGCCTGTGTGATTTTCTGTACCCTGCTGGGATGTTCTTCTGTAATAATGACATCATTGATTCTCGAAGTATGAACCTTTTCGATGCAAATGGCATTTTTTTGTCCACCATTGGAAATGGTATTTTGTTTCACCGTCTACAGGATGCGTTGAAGAGGTTATTGTAAGAATGTGAGGAGGAGAAGAAAACACAAACCCCCTATAAAAATCGGAAAAAAGGTGTTTGTTTACAAGCACCAAAAAAAGGCTCTTGTCAGAGCCACCACTAAAGAAGAAATCCCCTACCCTGGTTGAAATGTGTTCACCCACTCCCGTACACAGCACAATGTGTCCACGGATATCGCGATATTTGCAGGATTGCACGTGCCACACCCGGGGCTTTTGAGGATGCCAGGCATGGAAATAGGACTGTGGAGGCTAACTGATTGGCCAATAAGGTTTCTGGGTGTGGTGTGTAAGCAGAGAGTGCAGTGTTGTGAACTTGGCGACTTTCTTGCTATATTTAGTGAGAAATCACACCCCTAGCGACGTTGTACTGTAAAAGTGGCTAGTGCGAAATCTACATACTTTCTTCCATTGGTTTGGAAACTTACACTTTTTTCTATTGCTTTCCAATCCAATTGTAAAAAGGCTCTACAATTCTTGCTAGCCGTGCGGCTAGTAGTTGACCATTGTTTCTGAATAAATACTCTGTAAAGTGTACAATTTGCATCACATTTCATCAAAAACTCACAGTTGCGTACTATTTAAAAAAGTCTGCCACAAAAAGAAGGAAGAGCCATTTGCAACTGTGGCCTACTTTTTCATTGGTGCCGAGACACTTTTATGCCCCAGTCCAACGGTGATGCTGATCTAGTAGGCGCTTCTGCACTTCAGAAGCAGGTAAGTGAGGTGCTTTGGTAAAGCAGTGCATTGTGTCAGTACTCTTTGAGGTTCCTACAGCGTTAAAACCTGTAGAGCTATTTAGGACTGAAATAGTTTCTGGTTTGGAAGCGGACAAGGGCCCTGCAGAGGAATTGTACATGTTTTGTCATGGTGCATGCTCCGAAACCCCAGGAACTGTTGGGCCCACCCCAGTCCCTGTCACCCAGAAGGACCTGTCAGGCCCCAAGAGAATGCCCCAGAGCCTCATGGACTCAGTCCTGGCGCCTTTGGGGCCAGGTTCATGAAATGGGCTGAACTACTTTCATGAAATTATGGAACTACTTAATCTGCCTAGTGAGGCTGAGCCTTTCTGTATATTCAGGGTGTGGCAGAGAGACTACTTTTCCTGAGAGACACGGTGTGGTAAAGGGACTACTTTACCTGGAACTACTTGCAAGGCTGTTTAAGCCACACCCTGCAGGCAGAACACGCTTTGCGTTATTCTGCACTCCTGCAGCGTAACGCTCACCGTGTCTGCTCTGTCCTCGAGTTTCTACAGCCACACCCGTCTGAGATTTCCATCCATCGGTGCCTGGAAGAAGAAAAGGAGAAGAACAGGTGTTACTACAGCGACAAAGGCCTTACCTGCAAATCCGTCCATCGGTCTCGTCTCCAGCTGGTCTTCTGACCGCCGCCCCTGTTGGGAAAGGACTTCCGTGCAGGCATCCAATACTCACCCGGGATTCTGCATTCCCCCAGGTTACTTCGGAGCGGTTCTACCCTTCTTCACCTTTGGGCCATGCCGCGCCTGCAAAAAGGCAACAGAAAACAGCAGGTTAGTCGCGCACGATACGAAAACGAACAATTGTTCAGTCATCCAGCGCCACTCATCCCTGCTAATACTCACCTGAAGGCAACCAGTTCAGCATCCTAGAAGAGTCATTCTTCTTCTAAACTTCTGTACGAAACCGCGTCTGCAAGAAAGACAAAACACGTTTAAACCTTGGGAAAATAAGACTTTGAGCATCTATACCAAGCTGTCATTGGGATAGAGACTTACCTGATTAATCCAAGCATTCCCGAAACACAGCAACAGCCACTCAGGAACAGTGAAGTAGCTGTGCCCAGAGAAAGACTGAGCCTACTGCGCCCCTGCTGAAGGTCAAGCAGGACGGAGAGCCAACCTCACCAAACTCAAAGGTGAGTAGGAGAGGAGTCCGCATCAGGAGGTTGCAGGAAGTGGGACCAATCCAACCCACTCATTAGCTAACATCTTGTTTCAACATTGCAGGCTAACGCCTCCAGGGGAGATAACAGGGGAGAGGACACCATCATACCATCAAAACTACGCCAGTACAGATATCGGTCATACGACTACGTGCTACGCCCCCGTGGAGACCAGGTGAGCATGACAGAATGTAAAGCCTTCTACAAATTCTCTACCTGGGTGTCATGGAAACCTCAGAGACAGACCAACTAGCCCAGCTTTTGGGGGAACTCAGGGCTGAGGTACATTCGGCTCAGCAGGAAACCAATGCTTTAAGGAGGGAATTGATCATGGCTAAAGATCGTACCAATGCGCTTGCTAAACAATTGCTTCAATCCCAGACGGGGCAAACACTGTTGCCTGGATTGGGGTCAATGGTTCCGACTACACCCAGCACTCCAGATCAAGTGGTCCTTCCAGGAGCCGTACCTTTGGCACCTCCAGAACGCTTTGCAGGAGACCCAAAAAGGTATGCGGTTTTCATGAACCAGTGTCGACTACATTTCCTATGTAGGCCAGGGGCCTTTCCAACAACCAATCAAGGGTAGCCTTTGTATTGTCTTATCTCAGTGGCAGCGCTGCGGACTGGTCGTTACCTCTAGTCAGTCGGGACAATCCCATCTTGCGAGACTTCCACAGGTTCCAAATGAACATGGAGAAGTTGTTTGCCCGCCACTCTCAGGGTCACGCATAAGATAATGAACTCTTGTCCCTGCGCCAAGGCAATCAAGATCTGTTGACGTACATCACAACCTTTAATAGACTGATAGTAGAAACTGATTGACCAGACGACAAAAGAACAACTCTGTTTTACCGGGGCTTAAGAGGGGAGTTGAAGGATGTTTTAGCTCAAGTGGTCAACCCTCCTAGTGATTGTGCGGAATACATAGATCTGGTGGTTCAGCTTGCTCATAGACTACAGAACCGTAAGGCAGATCGAGCTACAATGGACACTTGGGTTTTTGTACGCCCAAAGGAGAATGCATCCAAGACCTCCGACTTGGCCGAACCCATGCAGATTGGAGGAGTGCGAGGGCTGTTAACCAAGGCTGAAAGAGATAGAAGAAGACAACAACAGCTAAATTTGTATTGCGGCTCAGCCGGCCACTTCCTTCGAGACTGCCCTGTAAAACCACCCAAGAAGGCAGTCGGAGTTGCCGGCAAAGTGGAAATGGAGCCAGAGTCGGAAAACTTCCTCGCCCGACAAGCGTAGAGGTCCGCTTGTCGAGCGAAAAGAAAGACTCTCAGACTTCGCACCTCGTCTTGCCAATGATCCTCATAAATCACCAACATCCGTCTCAAATGCATGCAGTCAGAGCATATATCGATAGCGGAGCCATTGGAAATTATATGGATCACGATTTGGCTACAAGGATGAATCTTCATCTGTGCGAAAAAGACAACTACAGATTTAGTCACCACTGTCGATGGAACTGAGATCGCTTCGGGTCCAGTAACGCACTCGACAACAGAAATGACACTTTCGTGCCAAGACAGACATCGGGAAGACATCGTGTTCGATCTAATCAAGGCTCCACAATTTCAAATAATTCTGGGAATGCCATTGCTCGAATCACACAATCCTTGCATCGACTGGCGTGCTAAGAGGCCTGACCTTCTCAGTCGAATGTGCTCGTACCTGTTACCAAACAAAGGAACCTTTGGTTAAGGAAGTCGCTACTATCATGAATCCGATTAATCTGCTACCTCCAGAATACCAAGACTATCAAGACGTTTTCCAGAAGGACCAAGCGAATACTCTTCCTCCCCATAGATCGTACGATTGTCAGATAGACCTTGTACCTGGCGCACAGATTCCATGTGGTCGAATCTACACACTTGCGGAACCTGAATATCTGCATTTAAAAAAGTATCTGGACCAATACCTGGCTAACGGCTTTATCCGCCCATCCAAGTCCCTAGCAGCCTCGCCCTTGTTCTTCGTGCCTAAAAAAGAAGGAGACCTTATGACTTGCATCGATTACCGCGCATCAAACCAAGTCACAGTTAAAAACCGTTACCCCTTGCCACTAATTCCTGAACTTTTGGACCAAGTTAAAGATGCCCGAATCTATTCCAAGCTAGATCTTAGAGGGGCATGTCATCTGGTACGAATTAAAAAAGGGGACGAATGGAAGACCGCCTTCCGCACCAAATACGGATTATTTGAATACCAAGTGATGCCCTTTGGCCTTTGTAACGCCCCAGCGGCGTTCCAGTATTTGATGAATGACGTCCTGCGCGAATTGATGTGTGTGTCGTAGTATACATAGACGACATTCTGGTATATTCATCGTCTAAACAGGAACATGTGAAACATGTCTGTGCAGTTTTGGACAAACTTCGACAACACAGATTGTTCTCAAAACTGGAAAAATGCTTCTTCCCTGTTACGGAGGTCGAATTCCTTGGGTTTGTCCTAACCCCACATGGTGTACGCATGGATTCACGGAAGGTTGACGCCATCCTCAACTGGCCTTCCCCAACCTCGATTAAAGGAGTTCAGAGTATGCTTGGATTTGCGAACTTCTATCGCCACTTCATTCCGGGCTTCTCGCAGCTAGTACATCCCATTACCTCTCTACTGCGAAAGAACAAACGTTTTCAATGGTCAGAGGAAGCCGAGAAAGCCTTTCAGGACTTAAAGCAAAAATTCATCTCAGCCCCGATCCTGAAACACCCACGTCCAGACCTACCGTATGTATTTGAGACCGACGCTTCCAGTTCGGCAATGGGAGCGGTCCTCTCGCAAAAAGATCCTGAAACGGGTCAACTCCATCCAGTGGCCTTCTGGTCACGGAAATTCACAGCACCAGAATTTAATTATGCCATTACGGACAAGGAACTTCTGGCCATCAAGACGGCCTTCAAGGCTTGGCGGCATTACCTTCTGGGAGCAAGACATACAATTACAGTAATCACTGACCACCGCAATCTACAGTACTTGAAGGTGGCAAAGGCCCAATCATCCCGCCAACTCCGATGGGCATTATTTTTTGCTGAATTCGACTTCGTGATTACTTACCGACCAGGTTGTCGAAATGGCAAGGCAGATGCTCTATCTCGCATTGGGGTAGAAGAGCAATCCACCAACGCAGACCCAGTGCCCATCATTCCCGGAGAAAAGATCTTAGGGGTGACAATGTCTATAACCTTAGATGACATCCACAAAGAAATCACACATCTCAAGTATACAGACACTCTGAGAGACTAGTCTACCAAAAGTGTTCATCATTTCGTCTCAAACCACTTACCATATTTTCAGGGACGTCTCTACCTGCGCAACAAAGAACTTCAGGAGAGGGTCATCTCGAATTACCACGAATCACTGGTTGAAGGTCATCCTGGGATAGCTAAGACCGTAGCCAAGATCAAGCGGTACTATTGGTGGCCAACATGGCGTAAAGACATCAAGCAATTTGTATTATCCTGTGGATTTTGCGCACAAAACAAGGCCTTGAAGAAATGATCACCAGGTAAACTGCAACCACTGGATATTCCGCCTACGCCTTGGCATACGTTGTCTCTTGATTTTATAACTGACCTTCCTCCTTGTAACGGGTTCAACACAATTTTGGTGGTGGTGGACTTGTTTTCGAAGATGGCTCATTTCATTCCACTGAAGGGCTTACCCTCAGCTTCAATCTTGGCTAAAGAATTCTTAGAGCAGATAGTCCGAATACATGGATTCCCATCCATCCTAATTTTGGATCGTGGCAGTCAATTTATCTCACGATTTTGGAAAAAGTGTTGCGAATTAGCGCAAATCGATGTAAGACTTTCCACAAGCCACCATCCCCAGACTGATGGTCAGACTGAGAGGACCAACCAGACTCTAGAACAATACCTCAGATGTATGTTACACCAAACTGAAAGCAGTTGGAAAGACATTTTGTGGATAACCCAATACGCCTACAACAATTCCCTGAACTCCAGCATCGGACAGAATCCCTTCTACACCATTTACGGGTTGCATCCACGAACCTCCAATCTTGACTCGCCTCAACCTTTGCAAATGCCAGCAGTAAGAAGTTTGCACACTACTATTACTCAAGCTTTCAAACAAGCAACGGATCAGCTGAAACAAGCCAAGGAAAGATACAAGAAGTCAGCAGGCATGCATAGGAGTGAAGCTCCAAAGTATCAAGTTGGAGTATGGCTGGCATTGAAGCACATACCAATGAAAGGAAGCCGAACCTTCAACCCCAGATACATAGGTCCATACACCATTAAGGCCATCATCAATCCGGTAGCTGTGAAGTTGAATTTACCTTCGCACATGAAAATTCATCCTGTGTTTCATGTCTCACTTTGAAAACCAGTGCAACCAGGAACCCGAGTACTAAAGCCACCAAAACCGATCATGGTCGACGGGGAACCTGAATTTGAAGTCAAGGATATCCTGGACTCGAAAATCGTCAAATCAAAACTATTTTATCTAATAGACTTGAAAGGATATGGACCACATGAAAGATCATGGGAGCCTAGTGAACACATTCATGCACCACGGCTGTTGAAAAGGTTTCATCATAATCACCTGAACAAACCAGGACCAAGGGCAGATCCCGCCATTAGGGGGCCTTTGGGGGGGAGTGCTGTCTTGGTGTGTGCTCTGAAACCCCAGGAACTGTTGGGCCCACCCCAGTCCCTGTCACCCAGAAGGACCTGTCAGGCCCCAAGGGAATGCCCCAGAGCCTCATGGACTCAGTCCTGGTGCCGTTGGCGCCAGGCTCATGAAATGGGCTGAACTTATGGAACTACTTAATCTGCTTAGTGAGGCTGGCGTTTCTGTATATCCAGGGTGTGGCAGAGGGACTACTTTTCCTGAGCGTCAGGGTGTGGTAAAGGGACTACTTTACCTGGAACTACTTGCAAGGCTATTTAAGCCACACCCTGCAGGCAGAACACGCTTCGCGTTATTCTGCACTCCTGCAGCGTAACGCTCACTGTGCCTGCTCTGTCCTTGAGTTTCTACAACCACGCCCGTCTGAGATTTCCATCCATCGGTGCCTGGAAGAAGAAAAGGAGAAGAACAGGTGTTACTACAGCGACAAAGGCCTTACCTGCAAATCCGTCCATCGGTCTCGTCTCCAGCTGGTCTTCTGACAGCCGCCCCTGTTGGGAAAGGACTTCCGCGCAGGCATCCAATACTCAACCGGGATTCTGCATTCCCCCGGGTTACTTCGGAGCGGTTCTTCCATTCTTCACCTTGGGGCCGCGCCGCTCCTGCAAAAAGGGAACAGAAAACAGCAGGTTAGTCGCGCACAATACGAAAACAAACAATTGTTCAGTCATCCAGCGCCACTCATCCGCGCTAATACTCACCTGGAGGCAACCAGTTCAGCATCCTAGGAGAATCATTCTTCTTCTAAACTTCCATACGAAACTGCGTCTGCAAGAAAGACAAAACACGTTTAAACCTTTAAGACTTTGAGCATCTATACCAAGCTGTCATTGGGATAGAGACTTACCTGATTAATCCAAGCATTCCCGAAACACAGCAACAGCCACTCAGGAACAGTGAAGTAACTGTGCCCAGAGAAAGACTGAGCCTACTGCGCCCCTGCTGAAGGTCAAGCAGGACGGAGAGCCAACCTCATCAAAGTCAAAGGTGAGCAGGAGAGGAGTCGGGCATCAGGAGGTTGCAGGAAGTGGGACCAATCCAACCCACTCATTAGCTAACATCTTGTTTCAACATTGCAGGCTAACGCCTCCAGGGGAGTTAACAGGGGAGAGGACACCATCATACCATCAAAACTACGCCAGTACAGATATCGGTCATACGACTACGTGCTACGCCCCCGTGGAGACCAGGTGAGCGTGACACGTTTTTATCTCTTTCCTGCAAATCATAAAGAAGCAAAATATAGTTATTATAGTTATTACTATTTCTAACAGGTATTTACTTCTGGCTATGATATATCGGCATGCATGCTGTACTTCACGTATGCATTATGTTATGTACGGTCATCTGTAGGTCATCAGACCATGCCCTACTTATACTTAGGCAGCAAGCTGGGTGAAAAATGTAATCAGAGGCTAGAACCACCATGTCCTCAGTAATTACCCATCATGCACATGGCCAATTATGCAAATTAAGGGATGACGTTATTTAGCTACTTCTAGCTACGTTTAGGACAGCCAAAAGCTACTTTCGAAGGGATTGTGTCCTCCGACGTATTCCTTATCTTAGATATCTCCTTCCAGCTCTGCTGGCCTCAGAAATTTTTTCTCTAGAGGGCACTGTGCGTCGACGTCCTCCGAGTCGATGTCCCTCGACAGCCGCCGTATCGACGTCGACATCATCCTGCCTATAAAGGCCACGCGCAGCGTCCGTTGCTCAGTTCTGTTTTTCCGCGCTTACTCAGTGCCTCGGAATACCGTTGCTCAGTTTTGTCAGGTTAATCCTATTTACCTCGAGTTATTCGATACCGTACTCGATGGCTTCTTCGTCGGAACCGACAACTCCTCGATCCGGCTTCAAAAAATGCCAAGATTGTGGGAAAAAGATGTCGCTGACTGACCCTCACAGAGTTTGTCTGTGGTTTTTGGGAGCTGAACACCATTGTTCGGAGTGCGAGGACTGTATGTCCATGACAGCTAAGGCCCTGAAGGAGCATAGGGGGAAGCTGGAGAAAGATAAGACTTTTAAAGCTTCTTCTTCCTCGACGAAGTCGAGACATTCGTCTCCTCATCACCATTCGCGCTCCAGGTCTCGGAGTGGGTCCCATCACTCCTCGAGATCGAAGCACTCGAAGAGGAGACGTCGAAGATCCCCTTCTCCGTCTTCCTCTTCCTCTGTTTCTCCAAAGAGAATCCCTTGCCCCACAAAACATAGTTCCCGGGCTGAATGGGAGGAATTCCGCAAAAATATGATGAGCGTCTTCGAGAAAGCGGCCTCGACCCCGTCGAAGACTGCCGAGAGCGATGCTCTGGTCGAAAGACCCGAAGGTCAAAAACGCCGCGAGTCGCAGTACCCGGCGAAGGAAACCTCTCGAGCGCGTCTCGAACCCTCGAGTAGGACTACGACCTCAAAACCTTCATCGAAGGTTCCGTCGACGCCGAGGTCGGTGTCTTCGACGCCGTTGTCGAAGGGACCTTCGACACACGGGTCTGTCGACTCGACGCCAGCTTCGACACCGGCGTCGACGCCAAGAAAAGTCACGGTTACGACACACCCAGTGACTATCCCCAGGTCCTCGATGACGATGGCGTCGAGATTGTGGAGCAGAATCCCAATTCTGTCGAAGTCATCGAGACCTCCGCCTTTGTTTTCGACGCCACGCTCGAAGCCTTCGACGTCGGCGTCGACGACATCGACCTTTTCGAGGCAGATTATGACAAGTTTGGCACCCTCTGCCTTGGAAATGGGGTTTACACCCTTTATGAGTTCAGAACAATTGAGAACTATGTCCTCAATTATGGAAGAGGGTGAATTGTCTGAACAGGAAGACACATTTGAGTTGCAGGGACCTGTAACCCCAATTAGGGAGGAATTTTCCTCTGAAGAACGCAGGTTAAAGGATCTTCATGATTCCTTACATGAGGCAAGTGGGTTAGACACTTCTCCTGAGGTGGAGTTTGCTAGGCCAGACCCGGGGGAGCATGCTGAAACCCCCTATAGCGCCTTAATGGCCAGGATCACAGAGTTTATGGGGTGGTCTGCACCTTCACAATCTTTCCAACAAGATGACCTCACGGATATTCTTGACAAAGGCCCAAAGGAGGATCCTGTGGTGCCTTTTCATAAAGCTCTTCAGAGGAAGATTATAACGAACTGGGAAACCCCAGATGTCGTCCCGGCAGTAAATAAAAAACTGTCTACAAAATACAGGGTATCTTCTACAGACCCGGAGTTTTTGTCAAAGCACCCATCCCCAGAAAGTCTGGTGGTACAGGCAGCATCTTCTACTGATGTCAAGACGGCTTATCCTACCGTCCCGCAGGACAGGGACGATAAAAAATATGATGCTATGGCAAAGAACGTTTTTTCGCCATGTAGCATGGCGTTAAAATCTGTTAATGCTACTTGCACCCTTGCTAGATTCAGCCATACACTTTGGGAGTGTGCTTCTACAGCGGCTGACTGCATCCCGGAGGGAGAAGAAAGGGAGGCGTTCCTGAATATCATACAGGACGGCAAAAGACGCTATGTGCGAATCCCTCCAGACGGGCATTGATTCAGCTGACAGTATCAGCAGAGCAATGGCGGCAAGTACAACAACCAGGAGATTCGCTTGGTTGAGAAAGTCTGGTTTTGCCCCAGATGTGCAAGCCAGGCTCTTGAACATGCCATTCGATGGCTCTTCTTTGTTCGGGAAAAAGGCGGATGACAGTTTAGAGAAACTGCAAACTACAAAAGCAGCAGCAAAATCCCTAGGCGCTGCAATCCGTCAGACACCTTTTCGTCCCACAGGAACCTCTGCGAGGGGCAAGTCCTTTCGCTTCTACTCCGCATTCGGAAGAGGTAGAGGACGACCGGCTCAAAGGGGACAAAGAAGAACTACCCGAGGTGGACGGGGTAGATATTCAAAAGCCGCAACAACAGCAGGTGCCTCTTTACCATCGGCATCTGCATCAGCCACCCCAAAACCACTCTCAGGACTTCCCTCATAGGACACCTGTAGGAGGCAGGTTGACTCAACATCTGGCGGAATGGCAGGCTATCACGTCAGATGCTTGGGCATTGGAAACAGTTGCCCAAGGTTACTGCCTGCCTTTCCTACGCATACCTCAGAGTCAGCCACCGGGGATCAGCTCTCAAAAAGCTCCAGATCTGCTCCTCTTGCAGGAAATTTTGGACCTGCTAGAGAAAGGTGCCATAGAACCGGTACCTGTAGCGGAGAGGAACAAGGGCTGGTACTCCCCTTACTTTCTCATTCCAAAGAAAGACGGAGGACTGAGACCCATCTTGGACTTGCGAGAATTGAACAAATTCCTCAGGAAAGACAAATTCAAGATGGTCACTCTTTCTCAGATCCTCCAGGCCCTTCAGTTCCAGGACTGGTTGGTATCTCTGGACCTTCAGGACGCTTATTTCCATGTGCCTATCCATCTCAAACACAGGAAATACCTGACGTTCGCAATTGGCAACTCTCATTATCAATTTCGAGTGCTGCCATTTGGGCTGACCTCCGCCCGAGGGTCTTCACCAAGCTGATGTCGGTAGTGGCTGCAAGTCTAAGGAGGGAAGGGATTCACGTCTACCCCTACCTGGACGATTGGTTGATCAGGGCTGTATCTTCGGAACAAGCTCAGATCCAGCTAGATCACGTGTGCCACTACCTTCACAAACTGGGCTTCTCCCTCAATTTAAAGAAGTCACAAATGATGCTATCGCAGAGACTCCAGTTCATCGGAGCGATCCTGGACACTTCCCTGGGAAAAGCCTCGCCACCAGAGGTGAGGGCTCAAGATATTCTACAGATGGTTACCAAGTTCCAAAATGCCCAACGTCTCCCAGCCTTCGACTTTTTGAGGTTGCTAGGCCTCATGGCATCCTGCATTTTCCTAGTGCCAGAGGCTCGCCTGAGAATGAGATCCCTCCAGTGGGCACTGAGGACTCAGTGGTCACAATTCTCAGGAAGAATGACAGATCTTCTTCAGGTTCCCGACAGGGTGGCTCGAGACCTTCAGTGGTGGGCCTGTCAGGAGAACATTCTGAAAGGAGAACAGTTTTGGCAACCCTGGCAGGAGATAATAGTAGTCACGGATGCCTCACTCACGGGGTGGGGAGCCCACGCCAACGACTTGACCATCAGTGGTCGTTGGTCTCCATCGGAGTCCAGACTACATATCAACCTGTTAGAGCTGAGAGCCATCAGACTTGCGCTGAAGGCGTTCCTGCCAGCTGTACAAGGGAAAAATGTCCTGATAATGACGGACAACACGGTGGCCATGCATTACCTCAACAAAAGAGGAGGCGTAGGATCACTACCCCTGTGCAGAGAGGCGATGCAGCTCTGGTTTTGGGCAATCCAAGAAGGAATCTCTCTATCGGCAGTTCACCTAGCCGGAGAGAAGAACTTGACAGCGGACGCTCTGAGCAGGCAGAGTACAGTCTCCCACGAGTGGGAACTAGCTCAGGATGTCCTTCAAGAGATCTTCGCCCTTTGGGGAACCCCTCAGGTGGATCTGTTCGCCACCAGCGTCAACAGGAAGTGCGATCTGTTCTGCTCAAGGGAATTTCCCCCGAGAGGAGCTCTGGGAGACGCGTTCATAGTGGACTGGGAGTTTCCGCTTCTGTACGCGTTCCCACCGGTCCCTGTCATTCCTCAAATGATCAGGAGGTTGAGAAGATTCCGGAGAGCCATGATCCTAATTGCCCCGGATTGGGCCAGGAGAACGTGGTACCCGGACCTTCTAGACTTGTCCATCTGCCCTCCAATTCGACTTCCACTCAGAGAGAACCTACTCTCACAGAAGGGAGGTCAGGTTCTCCATCCAGACATCAAAACCCTCAACCTTCACGCTTGGCTTCTGAAAGGCTGAGGTACAAGGATTGGGACCTCCCTGATGATGTTATGGAGGTGTTGCTTTCGGCAAGGAGGCCAGCAACAAAGTCTTTATACCGCTGCCGCTGGAACAGATTTTGCAGCTGGTGTAGAGAACAGAATATCGACCCCTTTTCATGTGGTACACCAATGGTTTTGTCCTTCCTACTATATTTGGCGAATTCAGGCCTTCAAGTTGGCACCATTAAGGGATATCTCGCAGCGCTATCCATCTTTAAGCGCACTGCGGAAGAACCATCCTATTTCAAGTTACCCTTGGTAATACAGTTTCTAAAGGGGTTAACAAATGTTTATCCCCCAAGACCATTCCAAATTCCCCTGTGGGATTTAAACTTAGTCCTAACTTTCCTGATGGGCTCACCTTTCGAACCACTCCATTCTTGTTCGTTAAGATTTGTTACCCTTAAAACTGTTTTATTAATAGCACTTACATCTGCTAGAAGGGTGAGCGAATTACAAGCTCTTTCTTGTAAACCCCCTCATACAATCTTTCACAAAGACAAAGTTGTCCTGCAAGTGAAGCCTAATTTCCTCCCAAAGGTGGTTTCTGAATTCCATATCACTCAGAAGATTACCCTACCATCTTTCTATCCTCCTCATCCGGGGAAAGAGGAAGAGAGGTTACACAGGCTAGACCCTAGAAGGGCTTTAAGTTTTTACATCAGTAGACTAGCCAGGATAAGACAGGCAGACCAGCTGTTTGTAGGTTACACAGGTCACAAGCTGGGGTTACCAATAACTAAGCAGACCATTTCCAGATGGATCATTCTAGCCATTCTGGAATGTTATAAACTGGCAGGGAAAGAGCCCCCTCAAAACCTTAGGGCTCATTCGACCAGAGGTATTGCAGCTTCATCGGCCCTCAAAAGAGGTGTGCCGGTTAAAGACATCTGTGCGGCCGCTACATGGTTGTCTATCCATACCTTTACACGATTTTACAACTTGGATTCCTCCTCCAGTCAAGAGACTAGGTTTGGAAGGGCTGTACTGCACTCTATTCATCAATAGAAGACAGCGTGAAGTCAGTACTCCCTCCTCCAATGATAGAATACTGCTATGGGAGCCTATCTAAGATAAGGAATACGTCAGAGGACACAATCCCTTCGAAGAACAAGTTACTTCTTACCTTGTAACGTTCTTTCAACGGGATGTTCCTCCGACGTATTCCTTATCGACCCTCCCATCCATCCCCGCAGTTCTACTTCCCTTGTTGTTGCAGCTTACGCTCCTTCAGGGTGATTAGTTTAGTCCAGAAAGAATTATTGTGGGCTACAAAACGGAACTGAGCAACGGACGCTGCGCGCGGCCTTTATAGGCAGGATGACGTCGACGTCGATACGGCGGCTGTCGAGGGACATCGACTCGGAGGACGTCGACACGCAGCGCCCTCTAGAGAAAAATTTTCCGAGGCCAGCAGAGCTGGAAGAAGATATCGAAGATAAGGAAGACATCGGAGGAACATCCCGTCGAAAGAACGTTACAAGGTAAGAAGTAACTTGTTCTTCTTTACTGAGGAGTTGGCAACACTGAGAGACTGTGGCAGAAGGTCTATTTGTAGAGAGGAATGCAGAAGCGTATGGTTATGGTTGTGTGCTTCAGGAGGCGGAGTGTAAGGGTTTTGGGGGACTCTTAGATACATTTGTTGGATGTGCATGCAAAAGAGTGTGCAGTGGCTGCACATTTAGGATTCTATCATGTGCATGTGTACTGGTATGGAGTACGTGCAATGAAGTGGCTGATTTTGGTTCCTCTTTCTGCCACTTTGGTGATGCTCAATTTTCAAGCCATTCTTATTCTTCATTGTGGAGGAAATAGTTTAGTACATGTTACCAGAATTTCTGTGCAATTGGCGATGAAGGAGGCACTTGGCTAGCTCATGGGTGTGTTTCCGCACTCCTGAGTTATTTTTTTCTTGCATTGCGCAGACAGATTTGGCTACCTTCTTCTTCCTCACCTTTATCAACTCTCAGTTGCATACCTTACAGAGACCTTTGAATGAGCATGCACGCAGTGCTGGACCACTCAAAGATATCTTGGATTCAAAGTTCAGTCACTCGTCTGTTGGTCAATTTTGTCTCGCGTTGCTCACCATACAATGTTGCTGCTTGCAACCTTGGCTTCAACACAGGCTGGTCTGGTATCGATCTCCCCAACTCACTGGCTGTGTTGTTTTCACTGCCGCTGCTTTGTTGTTGTAGCCAAGGACAGTACCACAGCAGCAGGGGATTCTCCCCGCCTTGATTATCGATGTGGGAGGGCCCCGGGCACCTCCAGCATAATGCAGGATTCTTCAGCCTGGTATCCTGGTCTTACGATTTCTCTTTTCGATATTTCGTGAAAGTAACGGTTGCTTGTCGAAAAGGTCAACGGCACTTGCCTCCTTGCGATCCCCTTCTGTTTCGCTGTCTTTCTCCTTGTGTTAAACTGCCATCTTGGAACTGCTGTTTCCTTGTGTGCTTTGCCTTGCTCAGAGTGTGCTCTCATGCGCCGCCTTAGTTCCGTGTGGGGAAGTGTAATGGAAGTCAGGTGCATGTGATGGTCAGTAATTGCCTGACCCTGCCTGACCATTGTATTGGGACATGTCAGGTATACGGCTCGGGTGTTAGTCCATTTTCTCTCATAGCAAGCTGTCAGTGAGTAAGTGTTTGTGTTGCGAAAGGGGGTTTGAGTTCTTAAGTATCCTGCCTAGAAGAAGGGAGTAAAGGTGTTACAGGGAAGGGGATACTGCATTTTTCCATCTGGTCTCCCAATCCCCGAAGACCCGTCACCCAGGCGATCCTCTCACACTGCTTCACCCCCAGGAACTGGATGCAAAAGCGATGGTCATGTCCTGGCCACTTGGATGATAGATCCTCCGGGACTAGCGGGTTAGACACCATCAGGTTTCTCACAGTTGTAACAGCATAGATTGGGAAAGAAAGGCAGGTTAGTTGTGAACAGTGGCAGAATGAGGATCCCCCAACCTGGGCAACCGGCAATGAAAACATTAGGGAGTAACTTATCTTGTCTTTTACAGCCCAGTCCAAAAATGTTCAATAACGCCATACTTTCTTTTTAAAGGTTCTATCACCCCAAAGTACCTGAGAGGCCACAGGAGAACATCATCCTCATCACAGTACCTTAGGCGCATTGGCAGGCGAAGTGGCAGAGTTGTCACTTGACGCTACCCTTTGAGGATGGACCCCTCCCCCCCTTCGAGAAAGTGCCACTGGGATGTTTAATCCCAGAAGAAAAATGGAACCAAAGCCTTTCTGAAGTGTAGCGGTTTTGCTCTTTGTAGTGCTCTCCGTTGGTCGACGATTTCCCTGACTCTAGGAGTCCTTGGAAGATGAAACTTGCTGTGGGTTCCTCAAAGGCTTGTCAGATAAGAGTAAGACCCCTGGGGACCTTCAATGACATCTGACGGCGACGGGTGCAGAGGTCACATTTGGTGTCGGGTTTCGGAATATCGTGGTTTTCCACCTTTCGGATTTTCGGTGCTGCAGCCGCAGCACAGACCTCTGGATGGCTTCTGGTGACCTGGACTCGATCACTGGAGTGGGCCACGGACCCTCACCAAGTCTGGACCCTTGGGACACCTTTTTTGGATTTTGGTGGTGGAAAACCCACCAGCGGACCTTCCACTGCACTCAGGGACCCTGGACCTTCTCCGGCAGGAAAAAGTGGTCAGTTAGAATGGCAAGGATATCCCTTGAAGTATTCTTCAGCAGTTTGGAACTTTCACAGCTCTGGGTGTCAAGCAGCACTATGTTAGGGGACTCCCCTCTCTGGTTGGTAGACAGCAACGGGGTTCCAGCAGTCACAAACGCTCATCTGGACCCTCGGTGACATCAATGGACTTCTTTGACTTGAGATGTCCGGGCACTCCTCTTGTGGATTTACGAAGACCCATTCTCTTGACAGCAGGCACACAGGATAAGCTTCCAGGGCATTTCTTACTCTTTTTATTAGTGGTCACAAAGAGATACACGGCACCGTTCCACATCGCACCTCACATAATCAATAAGTATACATTCTTTGGTTCATTTATACATTCGAAATTACAAAGACTCATCATCGGAGATCATGTTACAAAAATAAACTCTGAAAGGGCCCCAGATGTCTTTGGGCCTACATGCCGGAGGTTGGATCAAGACATATTGTTCTTCTGTTTCATTGACATGTGTTAGTTCACGAAGAAATTGGTTCATGCTCGCTGGACCAGCATTTTTCCATTATTGTAGGATGCATTTTTTGGCCACCGCACATGAAATATTAAACAATCTTCTAGCTTTCTCAGAGCGCTTGCCAATGTCCCCAAATAGGTATTTTTGAGGAGTTAGGTCAGGGGGGACCTGTGTTATGTCTTCCAACATCACAGCCACATCATTCCAAAAGCCCGCCACAACCGGACACTCCCAATACATATGAAAGGCTCCGGCCTTAGGTGCATTGCACTTAGGGCAAGCATCCAGGCTTTCTGGGGCAAATTTTGCTATTTTAGCCAGCGTGTAATTTAGTCTATTTCGTATTTTGAATTGGATTAACCGTAGCCCAGAATTAAGTTTCACCTTCTTAGTGAGTGAGCAGTATCTGGCCCATTTCTCCTCTTCAATGGGCATCTGCAAGTCTCCCTCCCATTTCTCTTTAATTTGATTTACTGAGGGGTATGGGACTGCACTGCTGAATACAGTCTAGAGATTTCCAGGCCTTCTTTAGCGGTTACCAACTGTACACATGGGTATGGTAGAGGCTTGTCTGGGTAAAGCGGCCTTTTTTTCTGAAATGCCGATCTCATGCAGTGATATTGAAGTGTCTTGAGTG
The DNA here is from genome assembly GCF_040938575.1 of Ambystoma mexicanum. Taxonomy (NCBI): domain Eukaryota; kingdom Metazoa; phylum Chordata; class Amphibia; order Caudata; family Ambystomatidae; genus Ambystoma; species Ambystoma mexicanum. The sequence continues at coordinate 1,286,744,918 of NC_090934.1, forward strand.
ACCCACCTCCCAGTGCCCTCAGCAATTCCCTCAAGGGCGCAAATTTCCCATTGATGACCATGTCACCCACTTTCATTTCATTATTGGGATCCCAGGATTCCTGTATGCTGCTGTCATGTGTAGGGGGTATACCTGGGAAATTCCTTAAGGGTATTTCCGGGTTATCGGGTGTCTCCAGTTTCAGTCTTTTATATATAGCCTCCCATGCCTTTACTGTGCAGCTAACCGGATTGTATTCGCAAGTGCCCTTGTATTGCATATCAAAAATGACTGATTGTATGTTCGTGGGGTGGGTGGTGTATTCCTCTATCCATGTGTGGGGTGCCTCATCTGTAGCATTGTATCAATATTTTGCAAATTGCACTTGAGCAACATAATAATAAAGCTCAAAGTCGGGGGCTGCTATACCACCCGAGGAGTATGATTCCGTCATTTTTTCCCAGCCTATCCTCGCTGTCTTCCCATTCCAGAGAAATGCCACCACCATGGATCGGAGTTTAGCGAAAAAAGTCCTACCAGGCCATATGGGGATATTGACAAAAAAGTAAAGCAGCTTGGGCAGGATTACCATCTTAAGGACGGCGACCCTGCCGTACAACGAAATTGGGAGACGCCCCCACAACTGAAGTTTTGTATTTGGAGTTTGTAGCGTGGTTTCGTAAATTATCTGAATATAATGGGAGCCTATCCCTAGACACAAGGATCCCCAAATATCTGATGTGCTGTTCCGACCACTTGAGTCCATTTATTGTGTCGGGGCATCTGGTGGCCAGTGTGAGCGGAAATATTTCCGATTTGGCCCTATTCATAATATACCCGGAATAAGTTGCAAACGCTTGTATTTCTGCCATGATGGGTGCTATGTTCATCTCAGGCTCACGGACATACAATAACGTATCGTCGGCATACAGTGAGATCAACTGAAGGGACCCTTTCATTTTTATCCCCCTGTCTGCATGTCTCAGTTGCACCACAGCCGCCATTGGCTCTATGGTTAATGCGAATAGCAGGGGCAAAAACGGACATCCCTGTCTAGTGCCCCTGCCCAGCAAGAACAGTTTGGAGATGGATCTATTGGTTAACACCCGAGCTCCGGGTTCAGTGTATAGCAGTCCTACGTATCTTATACAGTTGGACCCACCCCAAATGCCTCTAGCTCAGCCAGGAGATAGACCCATCAAACCGAATCAAAGGCTTTTTTGGCATTGAGGGATATGGCCACTGCTCTTCTCCCCGTGCCTATTTGTGCCATTATGCCAAAGAGCCTGCAGAGATTCAGGGCCTTGGATCTTGTGGGGATAAACTCATTTTGATCGGGATGATCAAGAGTAGGTACTGCCGGTAGAAGTCGATTGGCCATCACTTTTGCAAATATTTTAGTGTCAGTATTTATAAGTGACAGGGGCCTATAGGACGATACATCTTGTGGTGGTCGCCGAGGCTTGGGGAGCACCGTTATCACAGCCTCTCTCATAGTTGGGGGTAATATATTACACTCGAGGGATTCCTCCCATACCAGCATTAGTATCGGAACAAGTTCTTCGCGGAACTCTTTATAAAATTCGGCCCCTATCCCGTCTGACCCCGGTGCCTTGCCTGATGACAGTGCTTTGATTGCTTCCGCAATTTTCTCCTCAGCTACCGGCTGGTCCATCACCAAGTGATTCTCATAAGGGAGTTTTGGAAGGGAGAGAGCCACAAGGTATGCTCAAATTTTTGTGTGTGATTTCTTATCCTTATTTGTGTATAATTCTTTATAAAATTTAACAAATTCCCTATTTATTTCCTCTTCCCTCAGGAGTACCTCCCCCTGTGCTGTTTGTATGCTAGTGATCTGGTTTGGTTGTTTATCATGTTTGAGTAAGTTGGACAGCGTTCTTTCAGCCTTGTTACCCTCCGCGTATCTGCGTGCCCGCATGGGGGCTGCCACATAGCGAACTTCTCTGATGGCCAGCTTATCAAATTCCTGGAGGTGTGTGTGTATGTCAGCTAATATTTCTCTGTCTTGTGTAAGGGTGTAGGTTTCCTCTAATTTGTCTAATTTGCTTTTAATGTCCATTAGCTCGGCTCGTACACCCTTCAGCATGCCACAGACTTGAACATCAGCACTCCTCTGATCCATACCTTGAAGGATTCCCACACTGTGGAGTATCTATCAACCGTTCCTACATTGCTGGTGAAAAACTCTGCTATCTCGACATGTAGTGATTCCACCACCCCGGGGTCTCCCAGCATCCCATTTGGCATTTTCCACCTTCTTGCGGGACAGGGGGCATTTCGGGGGGAATGCTCTGATAACGTACGGGGCAGAATTTCACACTTTTGCAATGTAGCAGTCATGACCGAGGAAACAAACCAATAGTCGATTCTAGATTCAGAGTCGTGAACCAAAGAGTAGTATGTGTATCTCCTACTACCAGGGTGTATTTCCCGCCAGGCATCCACCAGTGAAAGCTGCGGAAGAATGAGGCCCAGGGTCAGGACTGTTTTGCTCGGAGCTCTAGTAGTTTTAAAGCCACATTGAAGTCTCCATCCCAGATTACATTGGACACACCATGCGAAGCAATCATCTGGTATACATTCATATAGAAAGCAGGGTAGTCTATATTGGGCCCGTATGTATTAACCAGTAACAATTGTTGGCCAGCGACCTTCCCCCATACCATAACGTATCTGTCCAGCTGATCCGCCTTGTGGCCCGCCAGCCCAAATCCCAAGCTTGGATGAATAAGAGTAATAACCTCTCTACACTGTGAAGAGTAGTCAGTGTAGAACCGTAAATTCCCCCATTTGGGCAGTATATGCGTGTTGCTGACTCCCACCGTATGCGTTTCTTGCAACATTAGGACATGGGGGCCATGTCTGACAATGTAATTGCCAGTTTTCTTCTTTCGTCGCCAGTGCATTATAGGGAGATATTTTGACATTGTCTCGACAATCAGGGTTATAACTTTTGTGCAACCTGGTCAGCACCAGCCTCAGTGCAACCACAATTTTAATATTCAACAAACAGTTGACCTCCGTCAAACTTCCACCTGGACCCAACGCCTTCCAGTGGCCACAAACCCCTCCATTGTCCCATAATAAGTCTCTTCCAAAACAAAAACAACCAATTCCGTTCCACTTCCAGGGCACTTCTGATGAAGAGCAGCAGGTTGCACAATGGTAGCTCGGGAAGAGGTCTCCTAGCCAGGTCCTCTCTTGGATCAGTCCTTGGAGCAGCACAGCAGCTTTTGAATTTCGATGAAGAGTAGCAGCCGCAATCTTCTTCCTCCAGCTGGACTCCAGGGATCAGCTTCGGTTTTGACTTCAGCTTCTGAACAGTTTCAGGATCAGCTTATGAACAAATTGATGAGTACAGGGACCCTAGTTATACACATTTGTTCCCCATTCACTCAGGCTGAGCCAGGCTCAGTCAACCAATCACGCAAAAAAGGCATTCATGCAGGCATGCACCCAGTCAGGCTCACCCGCATTCAGGCTATACACGCCACCCAGGCACCCATAACAAGGAATGCATTGGGGTAAGCAACCAGCCTTTCAGCATGCTACACTGAATTCATGTTAGTTTCAGCCAGGTCTGCCTCGGTCATTGTGTCACACACAGAAACCATACACCCATAACACAGAATGTGAGTTCAGATCAGACTCCATTCACACAGATTCCACTCCAAGGGTGTTACCACAACACACAGCCCCTGAGAAGGCTCCATTCAGTCTGACAGGAGGCAGCCCCAGAGCCATATACGGTATTTCCACCCAGCAGCCAGTTGGAGGGAAGGGACAGAGTCAGGGCTTCACAGGACTTTGGGAAACAAGGTAAAAGGCAATAGAAACCAAGAGGCCAAAGCGGCCATCTTACCTTCCTTCAAGAATCCACTGATTCCTATGGCAGGACCTGGGTGTCTCGAAAATGGAGGACACGTGACGCCACTGCCAAGTCAGCATGAAGCTGCCACCAGCCCCTACCCTGCTCTGTGGGCAACACACAGGTGCCCAAAAACAGACATAAGGGGTACATAAGGGCATCCCATGGTGTTATTCATCAAAGGGAAAACATGAAGCGCTGCACTGCCAGAGGTGGACGGTGGAGACTCATTCTAGACTTGCAAAGCCTCAACAAATTCCTCAGATCCCAAAAGTTCTGGATGGTCATATTGCGGAATGTGTTCGACCAACTGGAGAAAGGTGATTTCCTGGCGACCCTTGGCGTGGAGGATGCTTACTTCCACATCCCCATTCATCGCATACACTGGAGGTTCCTGTATTTTGTCGTTCAGGGAAGACATTACCAGTTCAAAGAACTGCCATTCGGCCTGAAATTGGCCCTGAGGGTGTTCACCAAGTGCTTGGCTCCTGTGGTAGTGAACCTGTGTTACAAGGGAATCCACGTCTATCTTTACCTAGACGATTGGCTAATCTGATCCTGCTCTTACACACTGGCCACCCAGCACACTGCAGACACTATCCTGACCCTAACTTCTCTGGGATTCAAAAATCCTGCTTCCCCTTTAAATTTAGTATAGTGTGTGGGGGCGCCACCTCGGCATTCGAACGCCCCGCCGAGGCCCTCCCCTCACCTCAGTCCCTTTTTCCACACAGACGGTGTTGGACTTGCCAGCCAGCGCAGAGACTTTTTTAGCTGTCCGCTTGCTCCCTGTTTTGTTTTTCCAACCTTACTTAACTTCCCTTCGGTGCCTAGCCTCCTCCAGTGCATGTCAGCCGCAGGAGGATTCACAAGATGTGCCTCCTGGCCTCTGACCCCCATGCACTCTGTCTTTAGTGTTTGGGGCCCGACCACTGCTGCGACACATGTTCGGCTTGCAGTGCTCTTGGTCACAGGGCATTGAAGAATCGGTTGTCGCAGTGGAGGGAGATTTTCCACACTTCTCATACTCCCCACCTTAAGGACTTTGTTTACAGGACCTCTCATCAAGACAAGGTAGGCCCTCTCTTCAGCACGACTCCACAGTGCAGCATCTCCTTCCCCGGGGTTACCACGGACCGAGGTTCCTCGAATTCAGGTTCTGGCAGGCTCAAGACTTCTAAGGCTACCGACCCCAAGGCGGAAGGGCCCTGGGGCTCTTGCAGGTGCTCCGGGGGTCAGGCCTGAGGCCACCCTGGCTACCGGCTCCCAAGCTGAGGGGCACAAGTGCCCTACAGGCTGACCTCGGAAGGGCGATCAAGTTCATGCTCTTCTTCTACCCCAGGGGGTAAGGGATCATCTAGTGCCACCTCCAAGAGTCTGTCCACGGCACGCTCCAACCCCGCTACCAGCACTCTGAGGTCGTGAGTCATGGCATTATGAATACTGGCCGTCCAGCTGAGAGCTCAGCGCCTACCAGAGTGATCTGAGGTTGACGCCTCTGCTTCGTGTGCAAGACCCAAGCTGTATCCTCCTGTGTCTGATGCGTCTCTTGGCTCAGGGCCTCCGTGCCTTCCCGACCCAGGCTGTGGCGCAAGGTTCCAAAATGGTGTAGAGGCATCTGGCAGACCCTTGCAGGCCGACGGGCACCTCGGATACAGCTCAGGGCATGCCAGTGGTTTCGCCCATTGAATGGGCTTTGCAAGATGTTCCCAGCCTCCTTCCCTCTGGAAGCGGCAGCAGTTCCTAAAGTGCAGGGATACATCTACCCATCACAGCCTTAAGGCTACACGGACCAGGCGCCTCAGCGCTTTGACCAGGAGCTGAGGCCCAGCAACTCAGATAGCTGGGACCCTAGAGACTGGGCGGCTTGTGAGGACCGCTTCTTCAAGCGCTTCCTCTTCCTCATGCGTTCCCCTCAGATGAAGGGGTTCCTGAAGGACTTTGTGAAGGAGGTCATCCTTCAGGTGGCGCTGCCCCAGCCCCATCATCTCGGTACCACCCCGTTCCTCCAGCTCTGCCGGTACAGCATCAGTCCCTCCCACGGTCTAGACCCTACCGGTTGTTCCGACCCCCTCCAACTTCTCCTGTACCACCAACGCTTTCCCCTCACCGTTGGACCTGTTTGCGCTTCCAGGCCTAGGGGCGGGACCCCGCTGGCACCTGTGTCACAGGGCCCGGATTCCCCTCGGTCTGTGAAAAGGGGGGGCAATGACAATGATTGAGGACGATGACACCCAGGACAGTGAACCCTCGGCATCCGTTAAGGCCTTTCATGACCGCCTTCAGGGCCTGGTGGAGTTCTTGGGGGTCCCTCTGCCCGAGGAAGCCCCCCAGGAGTTGGGAGTTATAGCAGCGGTCTTGGGCAAATTCTCCACAATTCGGTCTTGCATCCCTCTCCAGAAGGATGTCCAGCAGGTGGCGCGTAAGGTCTGAGAGAAGCCCTGGGCCAACGTCTATATGAACAAGAAGTTGGACAGCAGGTTTCGGCTGACGGACGGGAAACAAATACTCACCTGCGACCCACAGCAGTATTTCTCAGTGTTGGATGCGCCCTCCTTGCATTCTACACCATCGTCTTTGTCATCTTCCTCCACGGGAGCCTCCTCCAGTTGCCTCTTCAAGGAGAACAATGTCCTTGAGTCTTTGGGAAAGCGATGTTATTCCATTTCAGGACTGCATCTTCGGCAAGTCAATGCAGACGCCCTCTTGGCTGTGGTTAAACAGAAGCTGTGGCGGGAGCTTGGGAATTTCTGCCTGACCTCCCTTTGGACAAGCAAGCGTCCTTCAAGGCCGAGCTGGCAGATGCCTGGTCATTGCGCAGGACTTCATGGAGTCTTCTTTCGAAGGGATTGTGTCCTCCGACGTATTCCTTATCTTAGATAGAAATCCTTCAGCTTTGCTGGCCTCGGAAAATTTTTTCGCCAGAGGGCGCTGCGCGTCGATGATCGCCGAGTCGATGACCCTCGACGGCCTCCGTGCCGACGTCGACGTCATCCTGCCTATAAAGGCCGCGCGCAGCGTCCGTTGCTCAGTTCCGTTTTTCCGCGCTTCGTTGTGCCTCGGAACACCGTTGCTCAGTTCTCGATATAATATCTAACCTCGATATCGATGGCATCCTCCTCCGACCCGACGACCCCTCGGTCCGGTTTCAAAAAGTGCCGAGACTGCGGGAAGAAAATGTCGTTGACGGACCCTCACAGGGTCTGTTTGTGGTGTCTGGGAATCACGCACCAGAGTTCGGAGTGTGAGGAATGCCTTTCCATGACGGCGAAAGCCTTGAAGGAGCGTAGGGGGAAGCTCGAGAGAGGTAGGTCAACTTTAACTTCCTCGAAAGCTTCTTCGGTAGAGTCGAGACGTTCGTCTCCTCACCATAAAAAACACTCTCGTTCTAGATCACGAAGTGGCTCCCACCACTCGTCGACATCGAGACACTCGAAGAAGAGACGTAGGAGATCCCCTTCGTCATCTTCGTCGAGTTCTCCTGAGAGAGTTCATTGCCCCACAAAACGCAGCTCGCAAGCTGAGTGGGAGGAATTCAGGAAAAAGATGCTAAGCGTCTTCGAGAAAGCGGCCTCGTCCCCCTCGAAGACAGCTGAGGGTGATACCCCGGGTAAAAAACCCAAAAAATCTAAACGCCGCGAGTCGCAGTACCCGGCGGAAAAGTCAACCCGAAAGCGCCTCGAGCCATCGGGAGATAAAGCATCATCGACGCCATCGTCGAAAACTCCTTCGAAACAGAGGTCGGCGCCATCGACGCCGTTGTCGAAGGATTCATCGGCGCATCAGTCGATCGAGTCGACGCCGACGTCGACGCCGATATCGACGCCGGTGAAGGAAAGAACCACGGCTACTCCACAGCCAACGGTTAGACAAAAGACCTCCGACTCGACGCCGAGAACGTCGACGTCGTTCTCGAGCAGGACTCCGATCCTTTCGAGTTCCTCGAGGCCTAGTACACATTTCTCGACGCTTTTCACGGCGCCTTCGAGTACTTTCACGTCGGTGTCGACGACATCGACGTTTTCAAGGCCTGTGATGATGGCTCCTTCTGCATTGGAAATGGGGTTTATACCATTCCAAAAACCAAAGTATCCCCCTTTAACCTCGATTTTTGAGGAAAGGGAGGATTCAGACCAAGATATTGATTTACAGAGGACCACATCACCAGAGCCAGAGACTTTCGCCTCTGAGGAAAGAGGATTAAAAAATCTTCAGGATGCACTTCAGGAAGCTAGTGGCTTGGACACTTCTCCTGAAGCAGAATTTATCAAACCAGACCCAGGAGAACATGCGGAGACTCCATATAGAGCTCTGATGTCTAGAATCATAGAATTTATGGGTTGGTCTGCACCTTCTCCTGCCTTTCAGCAGGATGACCTCACTGACATACTGGACAAGGGCCCACAGGAGGATCCTGTGGTTCCATTTCACTCTGCTCTACAGAGAAGGATTTTGACAAACTGGGAAACGCCGGAAATTATCCCGGCAGTAAATAAAAAACTGTCAACAAAATACAGGGTGGCTAGTTCTGACCCTGAATATTTGTCAAAACACCCTACTCCTGAGAGCTTAGTTGTACAGGCTGCAACCTCATCAGGCAGCACATCTGCATACCCCACTGCTCCGCAGGATAGGGATGACAAAAAGTATGATGCCATGGCTAAGAAGGTTTTTTCTGCCTGTAGCATGGCGTTAAAGTCTATTAACGCGACCTGTACGCTCGCTAGGTTCAGCCACACCCTTTGGGAGTGCGCTTCATCAGCGGCTGACTGCCTCCAAGAAGGAGAGGAAAGGGACGCATTTTTAAACATCATCAGGGATGGTAAAGATGCGATGTGCGAGACCCTACAAACTGGCCTAGATTCTGCTGACAGTATCAGCAGGGCCATGGCGGCAAGTACCACAATCCGCAGGCATGCGTGGTTGAGGAAGTCTGGTTTTGCCTCTGACGTGCAGACCAGGCTTTTGAATATGCCCTTTGACGGTTCTACCCTCTTTGGAAAGAAGGCGGATGACAGTTTGGAGAAACTGCAAACGTCCAAGGCAGCAGCCAAGTCATTGGGAGCTGCTATCCGTCAGAATACCTTTCGTCCTTCGGGATCATCGTGGAGAGGACGGTCCTTTCGTTACTATTCCTCATATGGAAAGGGCAGAGGACGACCGGCTCAAAGAGGCCAAGGAAGATTTACCCGTGGTGGACGGGGTAGGGGAAAGAAAGCCGCACCCGCAGGAGCAGGAGCCACTTTACCTTCGGCAACTGCATCAGCCGCTTCAAAACCACTCTGAGGTCTCCCCTCACAGAACACCAGTAGGGGGCAGGTTAACTCACCATCTGACGGAATGGCAGGCTATTACGTCAGATGCTTGGGCTCTGGAGACAGTGGCCCAAGGTTACTGCCTGCCCTTCCTACATATCCCTCAGAGTCATCCACCGGGGAACAACCCTTTGAAGCTTCCAGATCCGCTCCTCTTGCAGGAGGTTTTAGACCTGCTAGAGAAAGGTGCCATAGAACTGGTACCTGTAGCGGAAAGGAACAAGGGTTGGTACTCCCCCTACTTCATAATACCGAAGAAGGACGGAGGACTGAGACCCATCTTAGACTTACGGGAATTGAACAAATTCCTCCGAAAGGACAAGTTCAAGATGGTGACTCTCTCTCAGATCCTTCAGGCCCTCCAGCTTCAGGACTGGTTGGTATCTCTAGACCTCCAGGACGCTTATTTCCATGTGCCGATCCATCCCAGGCACAGGAGATACCTGAGGTTCGCAATTGGCAGCTCTCATTATCAATTTCGAGTTCTGCCATTTGGGCTAACCTCCGCCCCGAGGGTCTTTACCAAGCTAATGTCGGTTGTGGCTGCAAGTCTAAGGAGGGAAGGGATTCATGTCTACCCTTACCTAGACGATTGGTTGATCAGAGCTGTATCTTCGGAACAGGTTCAGAGACAACTAGATTATGTTTGCCACTTCCTTCACAAGCTGGGCTTCTCCCTCAATTTAAAGAAGTCACAGATGATACCATCACAGAGACTCCAATTCATTGGAGCAGTCCTGGACACTTCCCTGGGAAGAGCCTTGCCACCAGAGGTGAGGGCTCGAGATATTCTGCAGATGGTCATCAGATTTCAGAATGCCCAATATCTCCCAGCCTACGACTTTCTGAGGTTGCTAGGCCTCATGGCATCCTGCATATTCCTCGTGCCGGAGGCTCGCCTGAGAATGAGATCCCTCCAGTGGGCACTGAGAACTCAGTGGTCACAGTTCTCAGGAAGGATGACAGATCTCCTTCGGATCCCGGTCAAAGTAGCCCGAGACCTTCAGTGGTGGGCCTGTCGGGAGAACATCCTGAAAGGAGAAATGTTTTGGCAACCATGGCCGGAGATAACAGTAGTCACGGATGCCTCACTCACGGGGTGGGGAGCTCACGCCAACGACTTGACCATCAGCGGTCGTTGGTCTCCATCGGAGTCCAGACTACATATCAACCTGTTGGAGCTGAGAGCCATCAGACTAGCGCTGAAGGCTTTTCTGCCGTCTGTACGGGGAAGAAACGTCCTAATAATGACGGACAATACAGTGGCCATGCACTACCTCAACAAAAGAGGAGGCGTAGGCTCACTACCACTGTGCAGAGAGGCGATGCAGCTCTGGTTTTGGGCAATTCAGGAAGGAATCTCTCTATCGGCAATTCACCTAGCCGGAGAGAAGAACTTGACAGCGGACGCTCTGAGCAGGCAGAGCACAGTCTCTCACGAGTGGGAGATAGCTCAGGAAGTCCTTCAAGAGATCTTCGCCCTTTGGGGAACCCCTCAAGTGGATCTGTTCGCCACCAGTATCAACAGGAAGTGCGACAGATTTTGCTCAAGGGAATTTCCCCCGAGAGGAGCTCTAGGAGATGCGTTCGTAGTGGACTGGGAGTTCCCACTTCTGTACGCGTTCCCTCCGGTCCCTGTCATTCCTCAAATGATCAGGAGGTTGAGAAGGTTTCGGAAGACCATGATCCTAATTGCCCCGGATTGGGCCAGGAGAACGTGGTACCCGGACCTTCTAGACATGTCCATCTGCCCTCCAATTCGACTGCCATACAGAGAGGATCTTCTCTCGCAGAAGGAAGGTCAGGTTCTCCATCCAGCCATCAAGACCCTCAACCTTCACGCTTGGTGTCTGAAAGGTTGAGGTACAAGGATTGGGACCTTCCGGATGATGTTATGGAGGTGTTGCTTTCGGCCAGAAGGCCGGCAACTAAAACTCTATACCGCTGCCGTTGGAACAAATTTTGCAGCTGGTGCAGAGAAAAGAATATTGAACCCTTTTCTTGTGGTACACCTATGGTGTTGTCATTCTTACTTTACCTGGCTAATTCAGGCCTACAGGTTGGCACAATTAAGGGCTATCTCGCAGCGCTATCAATCTTTAAGCGCACTGCAGAGGAGCCTTCATACTTCAAAATTCCATTGGTAATACAATACCTAAAAGGATTAACTAATGTTTATCCCCCGAAACCTTTTCAAGTTCCCTTATGGGATTTAAACCTAATTTTAAACTTCCTAAAGGGTGCCCCTTTTGAACCACTACACTCTTGTTCATTGAAGCTTCTCACCCTCAAAACTGTTTTGCTAATAGCATTGACATCTGCTAGAAGGGTTAGCGAGTTGCAAGCCTTATCGTGTAAACCTCCACATACAATCTTTTACAAGGACAAAGTTGTTCTTCAGGTGAAGCCTAACTTCCTCCCGAAGGTAGTCTCGGAGTTTCACATCACTCAGAAGATTATATTACCTTCTTTCTACCCTCCTCCTCATCCGGGGAAGGAGGAAGAGAGACTGCACAGACTGGACCCTAAGCGAGCCTTGAGCTTCTATATCAGCAGATTGGCTAAGATCAGACAAGCAGACCAACTCTTTGTAGGTTATGCAGGACATAAGTTGGGCCTTCCAATAACAAAACAAACCATCTCCAGATGGATTATTTTAGCCATTCTGGAGTGCTACAAATTGGCAGGAAAGGAGCCTCCTCAAAATCTAAGGGCTCATTCTACCAGGGGTATCGCAACATCCTCAGCCCTTCAAAGAGGGGTGCCAATTCGAGATATATGTGCGGCTGCCACATGGTCGTCCGCACATACATTTACCAAATTCTATAGCCTGGATTCCTCCTCTAGTCAAGAAACTAGATTCGGCAAGGCTGTGTTACACTCTGTCCATTCTGGAAGGGTAACATAACTTTTATTACTCCCGCCTCCAGTCACAATACCACTGCTATGGGAGTCTATCTAAGATAAGGAATACGTCGGAGGACACAATCCCTTCGAAGAACTAGTTACTCTTACCTTGTAACGTTCTTTCGATGGGATGTTCCTCCGACGTATTCCTTATCGACCCTCCCATCCATCCCCGCAGTATGACTTCCTGTGGGTTTGCAGCCTATGCTCCTTCAAGGTGATTAGTCTAATCCAAAAACATTACTGGGGACGACAAAACGGAACTGAGCAACGGACGCTGCGCGCGGCCTTTATAGGCAGGATGACGTCGACGTCGGCACGGAGGCCGTCGAGGGTCATCGACTCGGCGATCATCGACGCGCAGCGCCCTCTGGCGAAAAAATTTTCCGAGGCCAGCAAAGCTGAAGGATTTCTATCTAAGATAAGGAATACGTCGGAGGAACATCCCATCGAAAGAACGTTACAAGGTAAGAGTAACTAGTTCGTCTCACACATCGACACATCCAGCAGAGGGCAGTGCACAGGTGTCAAGATGAGAAGGACGGCGTGGATGCATGCCATTAAGTTTTCATCTGGCGTGCAGGAGCAAGTGTAGACCTTTTTCATTTGTCAACCGATGACAAGTTGACAAAGAAGAAAACCTCCACTCAAACCGCCAAGTCCTTGGCCATCCTGACAAAACCAGGTCAGAAATCCTTCCCTCAGTCCCAGAGCAGGACCGAGTTTAAGCCCTGCGCCTTCTCCGGCTTCAAAGGGTTCCGGGACCGCGGTACACAGAGGTCTGACAGGTCACCCAGCGACAACGGGAGGAAGCAGCAGAGGACGTTGTGCAGACTTTTCTACTCCCCCTCCTCTTCCCCCCTCTCTGACGCCAAGAAGCAGTGACATCAAGGTCGGGGAACACACTTTGTCTATGGGGGGCTATTTGGTTCTGTTCCAGGACACCTGGAAGCGTCTTTTCAGCAACCCGTGAATCCTATCCGTAGTCTCCACGTGCTTCAGTCTTCCTCTTCCTTTGCCTCTACCATCCTCTCTTCCTCTTCGTCAGATCAGGTACCCGGCTCTTTTTTACGGGAGGTTCCTTCGCTCTTGGAGATGCAGGCGATAGAACCGGTTCCTCTTGTAAACTGGGGCTCTGGGTACTATTCCAGGATTTTTGCGGTACCCAAGAACAACTAGGTTTGCCTGAGGGCTGTCCTGGATCTGTCATTTCTAAATCTGTCTTTACTGCTGGAACGCTTCAAGATGATTACTCCCGCACAAATGGCTAAGTCTCTGTGTGCAGGAGACTAGATGTGTTCCATGGACCTCAAGGATGCGTACTTGCATGTTCCCATCTATCAACCGCATCAGAAGTTTCTGCGGTTCACGATTATGTTGTACCACTTTCAGTATAAGTTGCTGCCCTTCGGCCTAAACTCGGCTCCTCGTGTCTTCACGAAGTTGAGGAATACAGTGGCAGACCTTCTCTGCGTGGAGAGCCATCATCTGTACCCTTATTTGAACGACTGGCTGGTGAGGGCAGGGTCACCCAAAGAGGTGGTGCACACCTGCCAGAGATTGGTGGATATCCTTCATTAGCTGGGTTTCTTCCTCAACAAGAGAAAGTCGCAGTTGTGCACATCTCAAGAACTGGTATTCCTAGGGGTGCATTGGAACACTACCAATCATCGTGTGTTTCCTACGCCGGAGAGGCTTCTGTACCTTCGCATGGTGGTGGGGCTCTTTCTGGCCAACATGATCACCTCAGCATGGTGGTTGCAGCACATTCTGGGCCTGATGGCCCCCTACATGCTCACTGTACATCACTCTCGCTTCAAGATGAGACGCCTCCAGCTTCACCTGGTGGCCAATTGGGATCAGGAGACGGGGTCTCAGTCAGACAGGATCCGAATACCACTGCTCCTATTGCCAGATCTTTGGTGATGGATGGAAATGTTTAAGTGGGAGCCCCCTTCACTCAATGGAGCCTACCCTGGTGGAGACAATGGACTCCTCTCTTTCAGGCTGGGGGGCTACTCTGGAGGGCTACGTGATTCATGGAGCATAGTCCTGGATGAATGCCCTCCTGCATATCAATCTGCTTGAGCTCAGGGCAATGGGCCTCGCCCTCAAGGCGTTCTTGCCCATCATCAGTGTTAGAGAATGCTTTGCTAAGTGCAATTTACCCTCCATATTATGGACCCCCCCAAACATTTTGCTTTTGTTTCAGTGACCTAACCTGCATTTTTCCAGTGAAGCAAAGCCTTCAGCTGCGTTCCCCTGCGCTTTCGCTCATTTGTTATGGGGAAACTGATACGTCCTTCAGACTGTCAGTACTGGGAAACTATGTTTCCCTTAGTCTCCGACTATGTTGTGATTTTTTGTTAACTTTTTTTCTGTGCATCAAGTACCTTACTGTACCGCGCACAGGGGTCTTTTCATTTCATGGCCCTATACACCCTCTAAGGATTTTTTGTTGGTTATACAAGTTTGTGCAGGACAAACTGGTGGCAGCAGTTTACTTTACTGGTATTTTTACTTATTTTTATTGTACCATACTGCGGTTATCGCGTTTGGTACCTGACAGTGGCCAGTGCCAAAAATGTCCATGCCACAAAGTCTTTTGTTCTGTCCTTTGGACATCCTGTCCTTAGCCTTCACCCAGGTCGAGCTGATCCGGGACTTCCCCATTTGGGCATGCAGCCTCCTGTGAAAACCACACCTTTCGCGAGTTCCAGCATGTCACATGGCTGGCCCACGCCTGGCGTGCATGCAAGAAAGCAGATATTCCATTGGTTATCCCAGATTTGAGCACAAAACGAATCTTGGATAAGAGAAGGGGCTTTGCATCCATTCCAGGTCGATCAACTGAAGTTCACTCCGAACTACAGAAGGAGCCAAGTATCCTGAAATGCTGAAGCAGACCCGTGGAACCGCCAGAGACTGACTGGAAGGTTTAGCACCCTGAGCCTGCTGCTGTCCCATCGGACCCCTATATTTGTTATCGATCTTAGAAGGCCTGCAAGGGCACTTCAACCCTTTGGAGTAGTGGGAACTACTCTCGGCACCTCCTGATTACCCGCCAAAAGAGCCTTCTCTGAAGTATTCCTGGGCCGTTCAGTTAACTGACCAACTCTACACCTGGGTATCGCATAGGAGCTCTGTCGTCCGAAGTTGACACTGGAGACTTGGGAAATAGCTAGCTTTTGGTCCTCAGCACTCTCCCGCCTAATTTCGGAGTCCTAGATCTGCATGGCCGCGATCTAGGAGTGTGTGCCACACCGCAAATCTTTGGGATCCCTACGTCACTACGCTGTGGTGACCGTCACTGTATGTGCTTTGCCTATCTGCCCTCCTGTGCCTTGATGCCTGCTGCACCGGAATATTCTTTCTCTCTTCTTCGTGAGCTGAGAAAAGGCCACTGTCCCATCGCGGATGATCGGTATACACGCATTTCGCCGACCTATTTTTGGTCGTGGTACTTTTCATCGCCGGATTTTACATCGCCAGAAACGCTGTTTTTTTATTTATTATTTTGGGGGTGTTTTGTTGGGGTTCGGGTATTATTATAATAGTAAGGGGGAGGTCTGGCGGGGAACCTCCCCCCCAGAATAAAAAAAAAAAAACTGGATTTCTGGCGATCTAAAATCCGGCGATGAAAAGTACCACGACCAAAAATAGGTCGGCTAAATCACGTAGAACTGGACGATCGTCCTGTCCTGCAGCCGCTGAAAGCCAGAGCACCAAGAAACTGCAGAGCTCGATCTTAAAAGCGACCTCGACTAAGTTTGGTCTGACCTGCTGAGGGGCAGGGGTATTTGCTCAGTGGCCGCTGGCACAACCAATTTACTTTTTATGCATAGGAATCCCTTAAAAGATCCTCACTTTGGCTGGGTTAGCCTGCACTCCCTAGCTATTCCCGAACGTCGAGTTCTAGTGAGTGTTTGCTGACAGCCACCACATCTTTTCTTCCGTACCTGCTCTTGCTTACCAAGTCCGGCTTTGCCAATGCATCTATCAAGGTCCACCTGACCGCTATATCCCAGTACAACCAGGCTCCATTAAAGCTCTCCCTGTGGTCAAACAGGCTCGTTATAGAGTTCCTCAAGGGCCTCTTCAGAACATTCTCTCTGGTGAAGTATCCTTCTCCTGTGTGCAAGCTGAATGTGGTACTATCAGAACTGATGGGGCCGCTATATCCTGATACAACCAGGCTCCAGGCAAGCTCTCCCTGTGGTCAAACAGGCTCGTTCTAGAGTTCCTCAAGGGCCTCTTCAGAACATTCCCTCGGGTGAAGTATCCTTCCCCTGTGTGCGAGCTGAATGTGGTACTTTCAGAACTGATAGGGGCCTCCGTTTGAACCTATGCATCGGGCCTCCTTGTAGTTTCTGTCCTGGGGGACTGCCTTCCAGGTGGCTATCACCTTGCCCAGGCGGGTCAGTGAAACACAGGACCTCTCCTGTAAGCCTCCGTCATTCCATTCAGACAAGGTGGTTCTGCAAACTCATCCTTCTTTCATGCCAAAGTTCTGGTTGGATTTTCATCTAAACGAGCTGTTGGCTCTACCGGTTTTCTTTGCAAACCCGTCTTCTCCTGCTGAAAGATCTTTGCCTTTGCTAGACGTTGCACGTGCCTTTAAGTTCTATGTTGCATGCACAAAGGATTTTCAACACACTTCTCAGCTTTTCATCAGTTTCGGACCTGTGCGACACGGAAAAACCCTGTCTAAGACGACTTCTACTGTGTCGACAGGGATCCAGGGAAGAGTCCCCATGTCGGCCAAGCAGTGCTTTGCAACCTGTTTGCATGTGGTGAGCCTGTTCCAGCTGTAAGTGTATTGCTTCTGTGAGCCTTGTCACCTCCTGTGGTTGTGTATATGTACTGCTGTGTAATCATATTCATGAACATGTGAATCCATGTGAGACCCTATGCTAGAGAAGGAACTAGTTACTTACCTGTAACTCCTGTTCTCCAGCATGGGTCTTAAATGGATTAACATGCAAACCCTCCATTGTTCCCTTCTCTGGCTTAAACTGGTTCCTACTGACACTTTATGTGCACAACCAGATCTGAAGATGGCCACCAGGGGTGGAACATGGAAAGACCCTGTCTAAGACTTCCATCTCCAGGTGTCTCTTTCCGGCTTGTCACGCATTCCAATCGTCTGCCCAACAGACCGCTATAGGCCGATCGAGAGCTCATTACACCAGCGCCATTGCAGCGACTACAGTGTTTTTCTCGAGTGTTGACATGCTCGACATCCGCAGGGCTGCTTCATGGAGGTCTACCCACAACTTCACGAGATTCTACTGTGTCGACAGGGATCCAGGGAAGAGTCCCCATGTCGGCCAAGCAGTGCTTTGCAACCTGTTTGCATGTGGTGAGCCTGTTCCAGCTGTAAGTGTATTGCTTCTGTGAGCCTTGCCACCTCCTGTGGTTGTGTATATGTACTGCTGTGTAATCATATTCATCAACATGTGAATCCATGTAAGACCCTATGCTAGAGAAGGAACTAGTTACTTACCTGTAACTCCTGTTCTCCAGCATGGGTCTTACATGGATTAACATGCAAACCCTCCATTGTTCCCTTCTCTGGCTTAAACTGGTTCCTACTGACACTTTATGTGCACAACCAGATCTGAAGATGGCCACCAGGGGTGGGACATGGAAAGACCCTGTCTAAGGCTTCCATCTCCAGGTGTCTCTTTCTGGCTTGTCACGCATTCCTATCGTCTGCCCAACAGAACGCTATAGGCCAATCGAGAGCCCATTACACCAGGAATGTCATTGACTGTGGCATTATGACCCAAAGTGGCAGCAATAGGTTATAGAAGCGGCAAGCAGTTTTAGCTTTAAAGGGAAACTGCTTTAATATTGCTAAGAATTCCCAGCCTGATAACTGGGAATATATTCATGAGCATGTGAATCCATGTAAGACTCATGCTGGAGAACAGGAGTTACAGGTAAGTAACTAATTCCATCTTCAAATTGATCCATATAGGTGAGAAGGAGTCCCAATCTCGAGCCTTACAGTTCCCCTCAGCTCTTCTTTTTTTGATAAGCAGCAGCTGTCCAAGGACAAGCCCTGCAGCCTCATTACGAGAAAAGTGTGGATAATATTTTACATTTTCTTTTTTTTAAATATGTCATGCTCAGAATCAGTAGACCAAGAGTTAGACACAATGAATATCAAAATGGTCCTCTGCTTCCAGAGGATACAGGAACATCCATGGACAAGACCGTATCAGGTAATATTATCCCCACCAAAAATATCGCCGTACATATGGTCGTCGGGAACGGCCAAAGGTGATATTTTTGGTGGGAATAATATATGGGGTAAATGGATGGGGGGATGCGGGGGTGTCCCCCGCTCCTTTTTAAAAGATATGGGGGCTGCGGTGGTGTCCCCCGCAGGTTCCATGGGATAATATCGCCGCAAAAATATGTCGAAATTTTTGTATGGCGATATTTTTGCGGCGATATTATCACATGGAACCGACAAGACTGTATGACAGGCAGTCAGTGTGAGTCTGAGGCAGGTAAAGAAGAAATGAGCACAATTAGAGGCCTGACGGGCTATCCCCTCAGAGGGACGCAGCCACAGTTAGAGTAGCACCACTAAACAAGAACATGCCTGAAAAGACGAACAAGATGGAGATGTCTTTACAGCAACCATGATGCAAAGAACGGAAGGAACACGATTATGCTCGGAATGTATATCACCTCCCGGTCTTTAAACTCTGTATTTCTCAAAATCGTACCAAGTCCCTGCAGGCTCGTGCCAGCGTTAGAAACGAAAAAGCGTAGAGGGATCAATTTGAGACAATCTGCGTTTCCATCCCTCAAGAGTGTTCACATAGTCCTAGCTGCGGACATCAGTCTGCCCACACCGCCTGCTGGCAGGCAGCCTTCGAAGTGGGTAAAACCAATCGCATTCAAATGCTTTACACACACATATAGGATCAAATGTATTTCTTTATTGGCTCATATACATTTATTCACATACATGTTCAAAAGTAAGTATATTCACCCACTTTTTATTAAAAACGTATGCTGGAAAATCGTTGCCACATTTTAACTAATTTACCATACTCCCAGCTTAATGATTTCTCATTTCGTATGCACTGTCTCCTTGTTTTGTAATACTACTACTCTTTTATCGGGTACTAAAAGCAACAGGTTAACAATGTTTAAAATCTCTTTTCGTATAATGGGTATCAGTAGATTTATCCTGGCTTTACTATAAAGTGGGCCGCATAGGAGATCATTTGTGACAGTCTCTCTGGAAACATAATTTGCTATGTCACATTTCTGATGGCAGTTCATTTAAACGCAGCCAGGAAACCGTGTGTTCCTTTTAGAGAGTGCCCAGGGCTCCAGATTAGATTATGATGTTGGACAATTTACGGTGCATTTTTTGGGAGTAAAACAGCCATTTCCATTCAAATTAGAGGTGTTTTTCAGGTGAGTAACGAATATATTTTGACGCTTATACACACATCATTTTTTGTTATACATGCTTCTTTGTACCTAAAGATTCATGTAAATTATAAAATGGATGTTTACCCAGGCACTAACAAGATTAGAGCTCCTTTCTGTGGCATTGCTGTGCTCGTTCGACTGATCCAAACCTATCTGTGGAGCTGCATGTGTAAATGTGGGTAAGCGCCAAAGTGTCTGTTGCTTCCTAGTTTTTGTTTGGAATGTTTCTTCCCATTTTTCGTTTTAGCCGAAATTCGGCAAAGCCACCTTGACCAAAATATTCCCTTGAAGTGTGTGCTTTCGCATTTCGCATTTGTTTTTTTTTTTTTTTTTTTTCCAACGCATTTCGCATTTGTGTAAGGCTAGAGCATAGATCCCTTTGCTGTTTCATTGCTGCAGAGCACGTGTTCACCTACGGTTGGAATTATATGAATAGTCTAGTCCCTCCATTTATAACAGTCATGCCTCTGTCTCTCCCAGATCCATACTTGGAAAGGAAAGTGTACAACTATAGTTAGACAGGTTGGGCTATTCCCCTCTCCCCCTACTGGGCCTGTGTGCAGACATTTGGGATATATCTTTTGTTTTCGGCTATTTTTGACTACGTAATAATGTTTTCTGAGTAGGTGGGTAAAAGCGTTATGTGGGACTGTAGGGTTATGGGAGGCCCAGTGGAACGTGTTGAATGGTAAGATTAGACATTTAAACAGCTCTGCATGACCATAGCTTTCATCTATCCATTTCCTTGTGTCAGAGCCCTCTGAGAAATGGGTGTGGAACCTTTCTTTTTCTCTGCAACATTGCTTCTCGGCAGGGAGGCATTCACAGTGATGTGTGTAAAAGAGAATGCATTGATAAATCCTAGAGATGAGGGTGAAATGTGGTCTTTTTCTCAAAGTGGGAATAAGGTATTGTAAAACAAGCAAATGGGTGGGCTCCCCAAAACCAGCTAGAGCAACTTCACAACTCTGCACACTTCTTTCCTATGTGATTGCTTTAAGGATAAAAAGGAGCTACTTTATATTGTATAATTAATATGATGCACATGTACTTTGGCTTAAGAGAAAATACATCCTTCATGCATGCTTCATATATTCAATGTCATGTTTAAATGTGTGCAATTGTATGGCGTGTGTCCTATGCAGGGAAACATGTTACCCCCTTGATATTGATGCTGATTGGTTGATGTGCTATTGGGCTAAATGTGGTCTGTTTTTTGGGTCCACTTGGACTATAAATAGGTTTCCATCTTTGGCAATCCTTTTAAGTAATTTTGCTGTGTAGCTGAGGAGCAAATGATGAGCAATACAAAATGTTGTTTATTTGAAGATATGTTTGCCCCCAATAAATACAGAGGCACGCAGGTGGTCTGTAATGATTCTTCTCTCTCTTTCTTCGCACATGTAATCTCCTGCACCCATCATTTTCCTGGGCCGCCCTAGCAGTTCTGTTTTCCACTGTTCTCGTCCCTAACTCTGTCCTTATTTACATAATATTGTGGTGTGGTACAGTGTTGGTGCTGTGAGGGCAAAGTCCCTGCCTCCCATGGCACTGCTCCATTGCTACCCAATGTATTCCCATACCCTCACTTCAGAGACTTCAAAATATGCCTATACAATTAAATTAGTGCTGGAGTCCCCTCCTTGAGCTGAGCAGCACCACACAAGATATGTCTGCTGGAGCTCGCTTGATTGCTAGGCATCCAAGTTCATATCCCGCACAGGAATGCATGTGTGCTGTTACTTCCACTGAATCCTTCTCCAGAGATGCGAGAAGACTGATCACCACATAAAGGCATGTTTTATAAAAAGGTGTGTGTGTGCTTACTTGTGCTTCCTCTGATCTCTCTACCTCTCTCATGCTGTCAGTCAGCAATGCCAAGGAGATGGTTGTGGCATGAGAAGTGTAGGAGAGACATACTGCCTTGTGCCTTAACTCTCCTGGCCCTACCCGCCTCCCTTTTCCCACTGCCAACAACAGGAGATAGACTACCTCAGGAGTGTGTGGCTGGCATGGATTAGAGCAGCGCATATGGACTCCCTCCCTGTGCCCAGCTCCTGGTAGTGTGTGGAAGGAGAGCACAACCCAGCTGTTCTTCAAACCATGTGAAACCCCACATCTGGCGCAAAAACACTAATGGGTAACTAAGATGCCTTTCTAATTGCTTGCCGAACGCTGAGTATGTGAGACCTTTGTAGGCAATCCACCATACAATGATGAGCACCTGGGAATTTGATGGCAATCACTCACAAAATTCTGAACACCTGATCTTTTGCTTTTGAAATATAGGATGCAGAGATACACACATTCTGATTCTGAACAGAAGTTGTACATATCAGTTAGCGCCAATATAAAATCATTTAAATATTGCTTACATAGTTGCATAATTTTGTCAAATAAAGTACAGATTTTTCTGCTGTTGCCATATGTTTTAATAAAGTATTTAGTCGAAAAGTGCCATAGCCATACTGTTCTGATGCTGTCTAATGCTCTCCATATACAATGAGTCATTCCTGCCCATCTCCTTACACAGGGGTGTGAGCGATTGGTCTGATGAGAGTGGATGGGCGGGTACAGTGTGGGAGTCCCACAGAAAAAGAAACAAAAAATCCAGCAATACATTACTGCCATTTTCACATAGAACCTGTTTTCCATTGCTGCTGGTATAATGGGGTGGATGCCTAATTATAACAATTGAAGCTACTAATACCTATGTTGTAAAAGATTTTAAAAATACAACATGTTAATTGTTGTGACACAGCTTCATGGGGAATGAACAGCTTAAGAGGAATAATGATATCATTTTGTTTGTTCTCATATGGCGCCTCATGCCAGATTCCTCTCCCTTGTAATCATTGTAACATGTGTTATCACATATTGTAACAGTAATGTAATAAGAGGTTAATTTTCCTTCTGCAGGGGAAGTTGCGTGTGAGCCTCCTAATAACAAGCTGGACACATTTGTTGGAACACTGCATTGGAACAACACCAAATATTCTCTAAGTAACCTAAACATTCTTCTGAGAGGATGTGTTTTAAGAAACACAGAGTGGTGCTTTGGGCTAGTCCTTTTTGCAGGTAAAAATCATTGTCTCTGCCTTTAATTGCTGTTCACATAATATATGGAAACTCACCCTAAGACCACTACAAGAACAGGGCTACATGTATCAAAATGTGTTAAATCATGTACATTGGCATGTACTATATTCAGCAGACTCTTAATAACACCACCTTTTTTATATAGTGCTACATCTCGGATTTCTTCTGCTTTTAACAGTTTCATTAGTTTTGGCTATTAGGTGCAGCTGAAAGCTCCACTTTTAAAGCCACAAATATTGTCATTAAAATAAGAGCTTTCACATGAGATCTTGAAATAGGGACTTTGAATGTAGGTTTGTAATGCCTTTCCATGCAGGTGACATACAAGGATAGCTTTATGTTATGTTATGTTATATGTAATTATATTATAATTATACAGCGCGCATACGCCCAAGGGCATCTTGGTGCTAAACAGTCGAGGTGAAGAAGTCATTGCAGAAAAGGTAGCCTAGAAAAGGAAGGTCTTCAGAGAGCGCCGAAATGCCAGATAGTTGGAAGTATGTTGCAGAGCTCAGGGCAGCTGATTCCACACACTAGCGGCTACTACAGAGAAGGCACGGCCAACAATTTGTGACCGTCGAACCTAAGGTACTGCTAACAAGAGAGCAGTCTGAGAACGGAGGCGACAAGAGGGAACATAATGAACACATTTTTCCTGGAGGTACTCAGCTCCTAACTTATAGAAGGCTTGATATACCAAGCACATTGATTTAAACAAAATCCGTTTCTCAATATGAAGCCAATGCAACTGTCTCCGAATCAGTGACATGTGTGCTCTCGGAGGGGGGCGCACGATTGCTCTTGCTGCCGCATTCTGGAACAATTGGATGTGGTTTATTAGATAACGTGGTTGTCCACAGTACAGCGAATTACAGTAATCCGCTGTACTAAGAACATGTGCGGCAACCATCGGGGCATGAAGATTACATGGAATAAAAGGAAGAACCTTCCTCCAGGTGCGCAGCTACAAATGGCCAGATTTACAAACTGCACCAACCTGCTCTGTCCTAGAGAGGGAGGTTGAGAACTTCATCCCCAAGTTTCTCACCGAAGGAGATGGAAGAGGGAACGAGCCAAGAGATGCTGGCCAAAACTCTGGAGTCCAAAAGGAAAGAGGGCTGGTTGTGCCCACCACAAGAACCTCGGTTTTGCTACCATTGAGTTTTAGCGAATTGTTAGCCATCCAAGAGCTCAGATCCTCAAGACAACTTCTTAGTCGGGAGGCAGTTTCAGGGCGAGAGAGATCAAGGCGGACCAGGAGCTGTGTGTCGTCCGTGTAAGAATAGAACCCATGTGACAGAGTAAGCAGCAGAAGTGGACGAATAAATATATTTAAAAAAAATAGGAGATAAAGCGGATCCCTGTGGGACTCTGCAAAACAGAGGAATGGATTGAGAACAGGAAGGAGGGAGAAAAATAGATTGAGATCGGTCAGCAAGAAAGGCGTCAAACTAGCTCAGCACTTGGCCGCCCAGGCCGGCATCTGACAAACGGGAGATCAGAGTGGAATGATCTACTATGTCGAACGCCGCAGACAAGTCCAACAGGAGAAGCGTGCCCACCCCACCCTGATCAGCTAGGCAGGTTAAGTCGTCTAGCATAGAGTTAAGTACTGATTCGGTTCCTCTCCCTGGCTGAAAACCAGACTGAAATGTATCGAAAAACTTAGAAGTTTCCAAAAAAGATGAGAGAAGAGGAGAGACAAGAGATTCCAGAACCTTCACCAAGGCAGGAAGAAGAGAAATAGGCCTGAAGTTAGCGAGGACGCCAGGGCCCAGGGAGGGCTTTTTCAAAAGTGGTAGCACACAGGCATGTTTCAGTGCGCTGGGAATAAACCCCTCTTGAAAAGACAGGTACACGGCCGTAGTAATATGCGAAATTAGGTCTCCAGAGATCTCTTTAAACACTCTCTTTATATAGTTTGGCAATGGGTGCCACCCATTTAACGCACATCTATAGGATTTTCCTCCCATTTTCCCTCCAACCACACCCCTTTTTGCACTCTTTGAGTGGTTTTGTATTGTGTGCTGAATTTGTCAACCAGCCATTTTTACTCCCAAAATGGCGACTGCCATATTTTAATGTTAAGAAAAAGTAATTTCACTTTATTGATGCTTTTAAAAAACATTTTCTCCAGCTTTGAAGTTATGTTACACATTTTAATGTATTTTGTATTTAAAATAAACAAGTTAATTTAATGGTTACGTTTTGGTCTAAAATGTCTTTTAAAATAATCATATAGTGATTTGTGGGGTGTTGGTCATTGTTTTTGATGTAAGAAGCACCGGATTGGCTGTGCAGTGAGTGATGTCAGTATTATGTGGGTAGTTGTCCAGTCTCTGTGTATTTACCCAGGGCAGCCATTTTTCTGAGTGGGCTTCTGGAACACACAACCGTTTTCCATGAGGATGCCCCAGTTTTTCACATTGATGTCTTTATTTAAAGCAGTACATATAGGGTTCAGAAGCATGGAAACTCTCAGCAGAAGAGACCTATTTGAGGAGGGGTTATATAGTATGTAATATGCAATTGGTTATTCTTAACACACTTAATATCAAAGAGGTTTCTAAGCATGGCCATGGGATTCAAACCTGTGTTGCGCTGCGTCGTTTTGCTTCCAAGACTAGTGCGTAGCCACTGAGCTATACTACCCATGCAAATCCCCCAGAGACATCGCTGGCAGCCCTGCCAGGAAGCACAGTAGCTCTGGGGGGTTTCTGCAACCTGCTTGTCAGACCGGGGCCGCTGCTGCATCAGGCCTGCTGTCCCCCGCCCCCTGCACTGCAGCTGTCCTGGCCACAGAACACAAAATCCACACCATCTAGTGATGGGGGCAATGGGTCACTTGACTCACTTAGGTCCCATTGGGACCTATAAACACAGGGGTCCTGGCTGGACTCAGTCCTGGTGCCTTTGGCGCCAGGCTACTTTAGAGATGTGAGCATGAACACTTTATTTCAGTGCAGGAGTGCTTTTATTTTACAAGAACATTCCAGGAGCTGAAAGCCTTTATTCCAGAGAACATCCTCATGTGCTGACACATCAGGTGTAGCTCCCTATGCCTGGTCTTCATGTGCTGACTCATCGGGTGTGGCAGGGTGTGGCAGGCAGGCCGAACCTCGTTGGCGTGGCTTCAGAAGCTCAGCTATATAAGCTGCTCAATCCTTAAGGCCGGTACTTCGCGTTACTGTGCACTTGTGTGCAACGTGACGCTCACCGCCGCTCGGACCAGTTTACTTACCTTTGGAAACCATGCGTTCTCATGCATACTCACCTCCAGGAAACTGGTGCTTCATCGCTTCATCTGCAGACTCATCTCATGACATCCAGTGATCTTGATGCCGACGCCGCAGCACTGCACTGGGCATCCACGAATTCGGACCCTGTGAAGAAGAAGAAAGACAAGGTTAGAGCATCCGTCCTAGGGCCGTCCCGCATTTGTACCCCACGTTCCCCCTAGTTAACAACTCATCAGCTACTGGACCGCTGCAGCTTCATTCCTCATTTCCCTCCGGCTGTCGCCTCGAGCTCCGCAGCTTCTGCCGGGCCGGCAACATCACCTGCAAGGAAAGAAAGCAAAAGAACAAACATCAAAATTGGAACAGACAGCAATACAAGACAACAAACTTTACAATACAACAAAAACACACGAGGAAAGAAAAAGGCAAACAGGAACACTTAGCTGAAGTATAGTGGCTTAGTCGCAGCAGGACTGGACTACCATGTGCAAGGGACCAGTGAAGGAACTCGGTCCAGATCATACAAGCGCCCCTGCCAGAAGCAGCAGGACGGAGTGCTCGCCAAAACTAATCAACAGGTGAGCTTTCCAGGGACAGCGCATCCCACAGATACCACGGTTTGGGAGAAGGGGATCAGGCGCACAAGCTGGCATACTCACGCCCCCTATTCTCCATGCAGGAGCAGTCCTGAGCAACATCACCTACTACCACCAGTCACCACATAAGCGCAGAAGGCGAAGTCGGACCCGAGCGACCTCACCCCCGGGAGGCCTGCAACCATGCCCCAACACCTCCACAGAGACCAGGTGAGCGTAACAGCAACACACACTGGAAGTAGATGCTCCTGTTCCTGAAGAGAGCTGAGGACAGACGGATGGACATTGAGGAGGGGCAGGATGGAGCCACCGCTGCCTGCTGGTGTTGCCTCAGTGAATCCTGTCTGCACCCTGCGTTGCCTACCATCTGTACGGCCTGCCCCATGCCCCTCCTGCACTACCCCTGCGCCTGCAGCTCCAAAGTTGTCGGTGATCTGAGGTCGACCAGGGCTTTTCTCCTTCTCCTGGCCCGCCACGGATCTCCCCTGCTGGGGGAACTGCAATTGGAGGCTGGAATGCCGCCATTGCCGGGGCCCCAGCAGCGGCATTAGTATCACAGTGCGAGAAAGGTGCTTAGGCAGGCAGGCATTAAGGGGTTGAAAGGGGATGCATTGTCCGGCCTAACAGGGACCTCTGAGGGAACCAGGAGGGGAGCATGGGGAAGCAGCATGCACGCCTGGGTTTCGAGGCCACACAAGATGTCCACCAGGACGCCATTGCCGACCGTCAATGAATGTGACACAGAGAACGTTAGAACCCGGGCGAGGCCGGGCTAGGTAAGTGTTCTAACACCATGCCAGTGACCTCCCTTTTCTGCTTGTGAGGTGCTGACCTGCAGGGGTATTTATATAGAGCCTGTCAGCCCCCAGTTGGGGAGGGGCTCAGAAAACATACACAGCAGTGTGCTTCATCCTCAGGCAACCACATGTCAGGGGTATCAGCCGTTGGGAGTAAGGGTAACCCTGCCCCCCTATTTGGTGACCGGTTAGAGCTTTGGGTGATAGTTCTAGCTACCCTGTAATTAATCATCATTCCATCTCACACAGGCTTCAAACATGAACACTCTGTATGGATTATCACGCGTTGCTAATTTTAATTCCTCTTTGCCGCTCACCCTTTCCTTTCACTGAAATGTCAGCGTACATTTACCAGCCTACTTTCTGCCCATGGCCCTGATGCCCCATATATTTACTTAAAACGCCAGGATGCTTCTTGCATCGATCTTCGTATAACCCCCTACTTCCATTTAAGTGTTGCATTACCAGTGCATGGGGCATCTTTGAATTTAGCAAAAATGGAAACAAATAAATAATTACATGACCCAATCTTGTGTGCTGCTAGTCTCTGGTGGTGGTTCATTCACCTATGTCATGCAGGCCTATGCTGCAATCGTATGTGTGCCCACTAAACATATGGGGCTGTTGACCATGTCAATAATAGCATTCGACTACTGAAAGGGGTGCTGTCCTGGCTTAACCCTCACATGTGCTTAGTCTCAAATCTAGGCACTGCTGCTGTCCACAACGCCCAACGCCCCTGCGGTGTGAATAATGCCCCCTTCCTCACTGTCAACTGATGCTATTCAGTGGACGTGTCTGTGCTATTTTATACACAGTGATATACTTGATGGGTGTGTGCCTGCTTCAAGTTGAGCGCTTTGCTTCCTTTCGTTACCGTGTCGTTTGTCAGGCATAATAGCAGGGTTTTGCAATTAAAAGCTGAATGCGCTGACAAAAACTGCAAAGAAGAATTGAACATTGATGCGTGCTTATTTCTCACTTGTGACCTCACGTGAGATGCAGATTATCAGAACAAATCCATGGCCAGCCACCAAAGGAAGTCACTGTGCGCACACATTTTGAACTGTTTGGACGGTCCCGGGCCACTCACGCCAACAATTTAAACATCCATTTTTAAATATAATTCCCAATATTGTGTTTAGTAGAGCCTATGCCTAAGTGCTCTCATTATCAGTTTTAGTTATTAGGTGGCAATTTAGCTCCATCTACAAGCCAAAATGATTGCATTGGAGTTCTGCTAGAAAAGTGCGGTGATGTGAGGAGCTGCACACAGTTTGTGAGTGTTGGGTTATTTACCCACTCATTAACTGGTCGGGGCCTTGCAAATCCCTATGGCCATGCCAACCCACTACCAGCCACGGCCCACCCAAAACACAACCATCTGGCAGATATTTGAGATAGCTAGATTATATAGTAACATCAAACTTGTGTTGTATATAGCCTACCCGTGTTCTTTATAAGCATTCTTCTGAGAGTTAATGTGTGGTTTGCTGCAGTAAATGAGCTGCCGTTGTAAAACAAATGGCTTAACCAAGTTTGCCTGTACCCTCTTGATTTATCCTCCCACCCAACCCCCACTCTCTCTGGCCCCACCCACACGACCTCCACTCTGTGACTCCACCTAACAACCCTACCTCGACTATCTCTACCGGCACCCACCCTACCCTCACCCTCTGTACCCCCAACACCCCACTGCGCGTTCTATAACCCCATACAGCCACCATCCATCCTCTTTCTGTACTCAACCCTACCACCTCTCTTTAACCGCATCCTACCTTCTCTAACCGCCTCTCCTTATTCCCTCTCATCCTTCCTCTCACACTCTCCCTTCATTTCTTACCCTTACACATACCCCTTATCGCTCATATTTCTTGTTGCTCATCATCGAGGGCACCCTCTATCAATGGCTTCCTCCTTTGCTCTATTACTATTCTCGTTATATTGCACACCTGCACCCCTTATTGCATCCACCTTTCAAACTTTACACTCTCCTTGTACCTAGGTGCCTATAAATGCAAAGAACAGTAAACGCCAAAACTATTACATTGTTTTAAAGAGCCCGGAGAGTCTGGTGGAGTGTGACTGCTGTATCCGCTTCTGATTTAGCAGCTGCGCTTTTGGGATTTTATGACTATCCAGTGTCGCACAGATCTTACTGGGCACTGGAAGTAAAGTGAACAGTGCCTAGATTTCTATGCGTTCACTCATTCAATGCTGATAATCCAACCAAACCTCCACTGTTGGATGCATTCATGCACAGCATGATCAGTAATGGCGCTGGCATGTAAAAAAGTCCTTTTTGAGGACAAAAGAGTGATCGGAATCCACAGGGAAATTAGCTGGAGACATTGGTGGATTTCCTCCACAGACCAAAGAAACTCATTGCACAAATACCCCACTGTGCATTCTGCCCCTTGTAGTGAAGCAATTAAAACAGGTTCAGATTCAGGAAAACATTCAGAATGTATCTATCCTTGTTTTTCTGCATCCATGCTATTTTGAGAAAAGTCCAACTGGAGGCCATAAACTTAGTGGTACTAGGCGTATCCAAACGTATTCAGTTTATCAACCTCAGAATGATGAAGTCGGCCCTGCAAGGGTTCAAGCCTACAACTCACTTGTATATATCACTGCTATACCCTTGAGCATGTAAGGGAACCATGGTATCAACAGTAAGACGATAGACACAAGTGATCACAGTTCAAGGGTGTTTATTGAACTTCAACTAGGTTTGAAAAACGCCTGTCTAATCCTAAATCTAAGGATGGGAGCCAGCTACAACCATCAAATAATAATAACGCAGTCCTAGTCAAGACTGTCAAAATAAAAGGGCCTATGCTAGTAAACCTATTGCCAATCCTTAATTCTAAATACAAAGTGGTGTTGGACAGTAGTGTATGCAAAAAAGGAAAAGTGTTCAAGAAACAATATGTCAGGACAGTTGAGCAGTTGGCCTCCCTTCCACACTCTTTCAGCATGGGACAAGGCAGCATGCTCGAGCCTCATACACACTCTGGCTTCCTTAGCACAAGGACACAGTTCAATAGTTCAGCTGGTCTCACACCACTCTGGCAAAGGATTCTTAAAAGAAGTGTCTCTTGTCAAAACACAGGCTTCCTCTGCCTTGAAACAAAGTTCACTTTGCTTGTCACGCAGACTTCCTTTGCCAGAATACAGGCTTCCTATGCCTTGAAACAGAAGTTCACTTTACTTGTCAAAACACACAGTATTACCTTCTTTCCCAGTGACTGCTGGTACTTGTAGTTTCTTTTGTTACTCGTACAGTTCAATATCTAAGTATCCGGACCTTCTGTGCCAAAGTCTCTTTGCCATTAAAAATCTCTTACTGTAGAGGGTCTGATGTAGCAAACAAAACACAACTTCCTTTTCTTTGTCAAGATTCTCACATTCATAAGTTCACAATTGGTCTCCCTCATTCGTGCTCGGACCAATGGTCCCCCTCGTTTGGGCTCAGACCCCTTTTCTATAATGTTCACAATTCACAACTTGGTCTCCCTCATCCGGGCTAGGACCATGGGTCCCATCTTCCGGGCTCAGACCCCTTTTCACACAATGTTCATAATTTGGTCTTCCTCATTTGGGCTCGGACCATGGATCCCCCTATTCCGTGCTGAGATCCCCTTTTTTTTATAACTCTGTTTATTGAGTTTGAACAACACAACATAGAAAAACAAACATGGATCATCGGCATACATAGGATAAAAGCAGCATAGCATTAATAACAGATAGAAGAGGCCCATAAGGCCGAGGACCGTAAAACAATAACAAAGCAAGGCAGGTAATCAATGCTAACAGTGATATTGATCTATCCCCACCAGTGGATCTCAGTGAGCATCTAGCCATTTACCCCATATTTTTTCAAATTTACGGGGGCAGCCCCGTGCATTATAAATCCGGCGCTCTGAAGCTGCGCACCTGTCCAGCTCGTTACTCCAACGGTTCAGGCACAGTGGGTCGGCAGATCCCCAATTAGCTGCAATAAGTCTTTTGCCTACCCCCAACGCAATTGGCAGAAACATTTTCTCATATTTTGACAGGTCTACTTCACCCCAGATGCCTAAGAGTACCATTTTGGCATCCCTGGGGATTGGTGTTGCCAGGGCGGCAGAGACCGTACTAATACAGTCCTCCCAAAAGGCCTATAACACCCGACAGTCCCATATTATATGATAGAAGGTGGCAGGTTCATTTTTGCATCGAACGCATGTCCCGTCTTCTAGTCCACCCCATCTGGCCATTACAGCACGTGAGTGGTATGAGCGATGGAGGATTCTCAACTGTATTAGCCTAAGCTTGGATTCTATACCAATTTCTCTAGGAGACATTAATGCATCAACCCAATCTTCAGGTTCAAGGTGACCTACGTCCCCTTCCCACTTTGCTTTGAGCCTGTCTAGCTGTGTACCCCGAAGGATTTGAGGGCCTGGTAAAGAGTGGAGGTGACCTTAGAGGAGATGCGTTGCGGGAGGATATTGGTCTCGATGGGGGAGCAAGGGGGAATGATTGTCGTGTCAGGTAATTCGGTGCGCATAGCGCAGGCTAGTTGCGCGTGCCGAAACCGGTCAATGGGTGCCAGGTCGAATTGTTCTCGGATGGTCTCAAAGCCCAGGAGGCGACCCCCTTGTATCACCTGTGCTAGTGTGTGTATTCCTTTTGCATGCCAGTGACCAAAGGAGCCCATTCTCACGATTTCCGGGAGGAGCGCATTGTGCCATATGGGTTGTGATAGCGTTGGCTGTCCTTTCCAGCCGTCCAGCCGATTAGTTTGTGTGCGTCTCGCCAAGCGCGAAGTATATGGTGGGTCATTTTGGGCAGCGCCGGGAGTTGGTCATGAGTGGCGTACAGGATTTGCAGCGGTGTTAATGGGGCCATGATCTCCAGTTCGATACGGATGTGTGGCAATGTGGGGTCTGCGTGCATCCAGTCGTTTACCACTCCTGTCTGTGTCGCAAGGTAATAGGTGCGTATGCAGGGTAAACCGATGCCTCCCTCCCATACTGATCTCTGGGGCATATCCAGGGCGATCCGGGATTGTTTCCCGCCCCATAGTAGTGTGCGTAGGCACTTGTCAATGAGTGTGAAGGTTTCTCGGGGGATGAGGAATGGGACGTTCTGAAGAACATACAACAGCCTGGGGAGGGTCATCATTTTGAATAGCGCGGCTCTACCCATTAGCGATAGGGTAAGTGATTGCCAATGGGGGGTGTCTCTGGTGAACCGCTCAATTACTGGTTGTAGATTAAGTCGGGGATACTCCTCGAGCGTCGGGTCAAGCCGTATACCCAGGCATTTAAATTCCTTAATAGAGACATGGTATGGGCAGGTCTCCGGGATCACAGACTCGCCCCCCTGAATCGGGAAGAAGATGGTTTTGGCATCATTAACCTTTAGGCCCACAAAATTCTGATATTCCCTGAGAATGAGGGAGACATCCGGGCATGAGATGCACGGATTACTGAGGTATATGAGAAGGTCATCCGCATAGAGCGAAAGGCGGTCCTCTGCCCCTTCCGGCCAAACAAAACTGGTCCAGTTGGTATGGGCTCTAAGCTCAATTGCTAGCGGTTCAATGGCCAGGAGGAAGAGGAGTGGGGATAGCGGGCACCCCTGCCTCGTGCCCCTACCCAAGGGAAATTATTTGGAAGACCTGCCATTCACCCTCACCGTGGCCTCCGGGGATGCATAAAGAAGTTTTACCCATGATATAAATGTCTGCCCCAGGTTCATCCTAGCCATGATCGCCCACAGAGCTTCCCACCGCACAGAGTCAAACGCCTTTTCAAAGTCCACCGCCAGGAGGGCGAGTGGGGCTGGTATTTCTTTCGCTCTGCTCAGCGCCAATTGGACTCTACGTAGGTTCATTTGAGTTGATTTATTGGGCATGAATCCACATTGGTCCGGGTGGACGAGGGTCTCAATCACCTGCAGTAGTCTATTGGCAAGTGTTCTGGCGAGGACCTTGGCCTCGCCGTTGATCAGGGATATCGGGCGGTAGGAGGCACATTCCTCCGGGGATTTTCCAGGCTTGTGTGTGACTACTATGCATGCCTTCCTGAGGTCTGAGGGGAGTGCTCCTAGCTCTCTGCTGCGTAGGAACATGCGGTGCATGTAGGTAGATAGTGTACCACCGAGGCATTTCCACGTTTCCGTTGGGAACCCATTGGGGCCCGGAGTTTTCCCGGATTGGAGCTGTGCCAGCGCCTCTTGCACCTCAGTGTCAGTGATGTCAGCATTCAGGAGATCTGATTGGTGCTGTGGGAGTATCGGAATCTCGATTCGGTCGAGGTAGTGTGAGGGTTCAACTGGCGGGTTCTCAGTGGGTGGAGTGTAGAGATTTTTGTAGTAGTCGGCGAATGCCTCGACAATGTCAGAGTCTTCTGTCATCAGTGTTCCATCTGGAGATCTAATGGCCCGTACATGTCCCCTGCTTTGTTCGCGTCTCTCTAACCAGGCCAGAGTCTTGTTAGCTTTGTCGCCCCGTTCATATATTTGGCTTTGGACTAATTGGTGGGCAGTTCATGCATTATCTAGAGATAGGTTGCTAAGGGCGTCGTGCGCCGTGAGCATCGCCTCTTTTGCTTCTTGGGTGCCGTGTACTAGGACTTGCCATTCACTCTCCAGGACTCGTGCTTCTGCTTCTCTGACCTTCTGGACTTGACGTTGTTGATAGGCGGAAACCGCTGAGATAGCTTCCCCCTGGAGGACCGTCTTGTACGCCTCCCAGATCAAGATCGGGCAGTCCACTGAGCCTTCATTGAGTTCGAAATATTCCGATGTCCTTTTTTCAAGCTCCTCAGCGATTTCAGGGAGGCGGAGATGGTATGCGTTTAGGCGCCAGTTACGGTCGTGGTGGCGGCAGGAGTTTTTCATGGTTAGCAGGAGCTGAGAGTGGTCCGAAATTCCTCTAGCAAGGAATTCAGCGTCAAGAAGCTTGTGATTTATGTTGCGGGGGATAAAGGCATAATCGATCCTGGAGAACGATTTGTGGATGCCCGAATAAAAGCAAAAGCCAGCCTCGTTGTTATGAAGCGAACGCCATGTGCCCGTCAGTCCCAAGGCCTCGGCGAACACGGCGAGCGGTGTGGAGGTGGGGAGGGTTCCAGATCTCCTATAGGATCTGTCGACTGTGGTGTCCATTACTTCATTAAAGTCCCCTCCAATCACCCAAGTATCAGCCTCTTCTTCCAGGAGCAAGCTCTGTAGTTCGGAGAGTAGTTCTTTCGCCAGCGTGGGGGGGGCATAGATTGCTGCCAGGCCACATTTCTCGCCCCAGATATCAGCTAGCAACAGTACATATCGGCCTCGGGGGTCAGTCCTGATCTTCCTTACCTGGAGGGGAACTCGTTTGTGAACGAGTATCATTGTGCCCCTGGCACCTTACGTGAATCCGGCATGGTAGATATGCGAATAATTGGATCTTTTGAAAAAGTTGGCGTTTGTGCTTATCAAGTGCGTTTCATTTAGGAGGGCAATGTCTGGCGAGTGTCGATTTAGGTACTGGAGCACCAATCTTCGCTTTATGCTGGAGCCGAGGCCGTTGACGTTCCAGGACAGTATGGTTACCTTGTTGGAATTCAATCTATCTGTGTGAGTCTACTTGTTGGGACATCTGGAAGGATCAGTGGTAATTGCGCTTTTTCTGGGGACATATGGTGGTTTCCTTCCAAGGGAGACATCCGAGGGTTGCCTCGCATTGAGGTGCCTGCTGACTGGCTGATAATGGTGTCCACGGTCCTGGCCAAAAACAGCGTTTGCTTTCCTTGCCTACGTTTGTCGGCTTCAAGCCTTCTTGTCCCATGGTTCCTTAGGTCCCCAAAACGCCCCCCACCCTGTACTTCCCCCCCAACTGGGAGCACCTGTCACCCAAACATTAAACTTAGAACTTGGTAAACTTCCTCGGGATAACCCTGACTGCGATAACGCCCGCGCCACATTAAGAGTGGCGGCGCTAGGTGAGTGCTTCCATGTAAATACATTGCAGATTAGTCCCCCCCACTGCGTGGGCCTTACCCCTTTTCCGTGGGGGTCCCCGTCATGTCGTTATCTGCATTGGCTGGAGATTGAGGGGGCGAGAGCCGCTCGGGCCGGGGCCTCTGTGTGGATGGGCCCGGTGGTGGGCGCCTTGTTCTGGAACCCGTAAGAACTTGGGTTTCCAGCCAGTCCCATTCTTCTTTGGGAGTGTAAAATAGATGAGTGGTGCCCTCATAGTGGACTTTGAGCGATGCCGGGAAAAATAAAGCATATTTGACAGGAAGCGACTGAAGTTTCTTCTTGACCAAGCCAAAAGATTGGCGGGCCTTTTGGACTTCCTTGGTGTAGTCGGGGTAGAACCCGACCCTATACCCGTTGTATGTAATTGGGCCGGAGGCCCTTGCCATTTGGAGGATCGCATCTCGATCACGGTAGTTCAGCAGGCGTGCGATTATCGTTCTAGATGGGGCGCCCGGGGTAGGTGGGCCGGTGGGGACTCTGTGCGCCCTTTCTATGGAGAAGAATTTGGATAGTTTTTTGGGGGCGAAGACATGAGTTAACCAATCCTCCAGGAACAGTTCAGCGCTGGGGCCTTCTCCGGTATTCCGAGGATCCTGAGGTTATTGCGCCGCGCTCTCCCTTCGCTGTCCTCAGCACTGTATTCCAGTTGGGCAATTTTTTGGGTGATCACGGCAAGTTGTTGCTCCAAGCGGTGCACCGTGTCTTTTGTGTCCGACGCTCTCTGTTCTGCCTCACCAACCCTGGCTGATAGATTGCGGAGCTCTTGGCGTATAAGGGACACCTCGGTGGATATGCCACCTATTTTAAGTTCCAGTGATGTCCTCGATTCCCCAATCGCTTTCATGAGGTCCGTCAAGGAAATTGGGGGGTCCTGAGGCTCGTCGCCGGCCCCTTCATCTTCTGGGGGCTGAGATTCGCGGCGTGGAGGAGCCTCCACGGTGTAGAGGTCCATTTTGCTTTGCAGTGTTTGCCGCTTGGTCTTTTCCTTCCCCATGTCGCGGTTGATCAGCCCCGTGCAGTGTGGGTACAGCTGCTTCAAGTGTTCACCCAAGGGGTGGATGTAGGGTTTGGAAAAGGGCTAGCGTATGCCAAGCAGGTGTGTCCAAGCAGCGCAGGGGCCCGTCGTGTGCTGGCTGCGCCTTAATATAGTTCGTTGGCGGTGTATCTCCGGTCCACGGGGGAGCGCAGCCCCCGGTTCTCCTTGTCCTGCTGCAGCTCGACCCCGGTGCCGCTGTCCTGCTGATTGGGGGGAGGGGAGAAAGACAGGCAGCGTAGGCCCGAGCCGCAAGTAGTCAGTTTTGCGGGCCTTCATGCCGCGAAGCTTCACCCGCTCACCTCGCCGACGGGCCAGGAGAAGCGCCTTGAGGATTCGCCCACTGCCAGTGTCGGGTCGACGGAGGAGATCGCCGTGGGTCTCCAGCGGTATCTGTAGGGAGCCGGTTCTTGGAGTCGGGTTGTCTCTGTGTGCCTTCTCAAGGAGGGTTTCCCGCGCACGCCGTGTCGTGGAGGGGGAGGGTGCTGCTTCAGGGCCTCAACGGCCGCGCCTCGTCCGTCTGCCGAGTTCAGGGAGGATCTCGCGTCTCCTACTCCGATTTTCTTCGGGGTTGCGGGCACTTGTTCTCTACTGCATCCGCCACCCCCGGGGCGCAGCCGGGGTGGAAATAGTACACTTTAGCGGGAGTTCTTGCAGGATAATTGTAGCGGCCGCCGGGAGCCGAGGCAGTTAGGTTCGCATGCGTCAGGCGCGCATGCACAGTTTCCGCTGAGATCCCTTTTGACACCAGAATCGAAGACATTCGACTGTGCGCAGTATTTTGCTTGAACCTGGGCAGGACCACTACGATTTAGAATTCTTTACAGCTCTTTAACTTTCACTTCTACCACTTTTCAGCTGGATACCTTACAGAAACCTTCGAAAGGGCACATAGGCGGTGAGTGACCACTCTGTCTCACAGCTTTGCTCTTTTGGACTACAAGTCCCAGTATGCACATTCGAGATTTTGTTCCCACTTCGCCAGTTACAAGCGGTTCTTGACACAACAGGTTATCCCTCCTTAGCTTCCCTCGAGTCACAGGGTCTCCATCTTTTACCCTCAGTGAAGAGGTGTTAGCGGATCCTCAGTGGGGATTCACTTGAGGTCAGGGTACCAACACCTGCCCCTCAACTACCTGGGTTTCTGGAACTTGCCCAGGGAGGAAGCACAGATTTAAACACTACCAGAAAAGTGTAGTTGGAGTTTTCGTTCCCTGGGGCACAGCATCTGTGCCACACTGTAGCCCCCTTTGTACTCACAGGCCTCTGTGTCTTGGCAGTCCGTCCCCCCTTCTGGCTTCCCAAGGTTCTCCCAGCTGCTGACTTCTCCTTCTGTTGGTCTTCACGTTTCCTTCATCATCCCCAGCTCGCTCAGAGTGTGATTGGGTGTCTGACCTTTTATACTCTTTAGAAGAGTTGATTGGACTCAGGTGTGAGTATTTGTCCCTCCCTGCCTAACTCTGCCTGACTTCATTTTTGGGACAACATGGAGACTTCCCATAGGAATCCATTGCCCATTGATTCCTATGGGTAATCCCCTTGACTCCCATCTGCCTCTTCTTCGACCCAGTAGTTGGACTTCCAGAATGCGAGTAGGGATTGTGGGAGTTGTATGTTTTCCTGGAAATCATTGACAAAGCCTTGGAGGTTTTTGTCAAGATGAAGGGGGAAAACATATTCTGATGAGTTAATGGATTTTCCATTGCATTTTACTTTTCCTGGTAATTTTTTCTGTTTCCTTACAGAAAGGTACTGCGATATGATGGGACTCTGCTGACAACATCCTATGACAGCTAAGGGCATGTCGGGTAGGGGTGTATCGGAACGGGAGAAATACCTTGTCCAGGGCGAGTGCGTGTGTCTCAAAGACCTCAAGGACCACCTGCCCAGGCGAGATCCTCTCTTGCTCATCCATCCCCAGGGTTGGGATCCATGAGCGACGGCCCTCCCCTGGCTACCTGAACAAAGGATCCCCGGGAATAGCATGGGAGAAATGCCTCAGGTTTCTCACAAACATCATTAATGATTATGAAACTATTGGTCTACTATATGTAAATTATCTATGTATTATTTATATACCACTTTAGCATCTCCTTTATTATAAGATTGTTTTGTCCTAATGTCGATCTCTAACATTATGAACTATCTTGAACCTGCATGCTTTTGAAAAAGGTGTGTGTTGTAGGTGTTGATCATTGTATATCCTTTCCATTTAATTCAACATGCACTTTTGGGCAAATTCATACATTTCACTCTGTCATAGTTAACAAAGTTTATGTTCACAGTACAGACATGTTGGTAAATGTGTTATGTCTTAAAGTACAATTCCTTATATCCCATTTAGCAATTCTTGCCTATCCCTGGTGGACCACAAACAAAACAATGGGTGTAAAGGGGTGTTCCCCCTATTAATTATCACCATCTCCTGTGCAACTGTTACTGACTAATGCTACATTACCTAACGCATTAACTCAAGAAGTAAAAGTTGATTACATAACGGGGGAGAAGGAGAAATTACTTACCAGTAATGTTCTTTCTATGGATTATTCTCCCGCAGATTCCTCATCTGGTAGATATACTTCCAGCGTCAACTGCTTTGAAACTTTTTGACAGGGAGCACAGTACGACTCAACAGTTGACTTCTCTTGACTCGGCCGTGCCACTTCTCAACTGCAGATGTGATGTTGGACCTATATATGTTATGTAACTGCGCCCCCATACCTCAGTTCCCCACTTTTCTCCCCTAAGCTTAAAGACAACTATAAAATGAATAACAACTTTTTTTTTGTTGAGGAGCAGACACTGTACTGAAAGAAATCGACTGACAGTACCTAATGCAAAAGTCACCAAACGTGCCTAGCACTAAATAGTCATCTCAAATTCCCACCCTTTAGTAGAGAACAACCAGAAAATGGTAAACAGACCACTTTCATAGCTGGGCAGGATGGGAGGACAATGAGGAATCTGCAGAAGAAGAATCCATAGAAGGAACATTAATTGTAAGTAATTTCTTCTACAATGGATTGCATTCTCCTGCAGATTCCTCATCTGATAGACTCCCAAAGCAGTACAGAGTGTGGAGCCGGGATGAAAGTCCTCAGATAAGGAATCTCTGCAACACTGCTCTGCCGAATCAAGCATCAGAACCACATGCTATTTCTTTTTCATTTTTTAATTGTTATTTGGTTGATTTAATTCAACCTTTAATAAATCACATCAAACATAAAAAAATTACATTTCCTTCAATACAGATCAAAGCATTCTGTGAACGCTTAAAAAACATATAAACATTCTATGGGTAGTAAAGTCACATTTTAAACAAAATAAAATATTCTGACATCCGAGTATAACATTCACTTTTAAACAGCACAGTCCCAAAAGCTAGTTTCCAATTTCAGTGCAGTGAAAAATCCTGTAACTGCCACCACTGTTGATGTCGTTCTGCCCGCCAAAGAGTGCAAAACTATTTATTTCGATCAACAGATTTCAATTTAAATAATTTCTTTAAATATATAGATCAGATCTATGATAGTGCCACACACTCTATGAAACATTGCTTTAATTTCTCAAATCCAGTTTTACAAAACTGATGGGACACTTGATTCCTAGGGAGAGCCCCATATCGTACCAGCTTTTCTTTAGACAAAATTAAGTTCCAGCAAAATCGAAGGAAGTTCAACCTGGTAACTCTGTCTGGATAAATACAAAATTCCCATTTTTTGTGTCCACCTTGCAAGCGTTCGAGCAAGTGGTTGCTGAGTGGGCTGTCTCGCTGTCGTTACGCTGCTTGAACTTTGGATTTGCTCTCCATACTCTGCCACAGCTGATTGGTTGTTGCTTCTTTGAACCCACCCACTTTCCCAGCAACCTTCAAAAAAACACTGCTCCCGGGCGTTCAGCGCGTGCGTTCAAGCGAGTGGTTGCTGAGTGGGCTTTCTCGCTGTCGTTACGCTGCTTGAACTTTGGATTTGCTCTCCATACTCTGCCACAGCTGATTGGGTAATAATCTTACAACCACCGCAAGATTGACTCTGGACTTTGATTTTTGGCAAAATATAGCTAATAAGAGCTTTGTTTCCTTTGTTCTTTTTTGTTGCCTGCCTGCATCTTTGTGGATTCTACCACCAGTTGTTGCTTCTTTGAACCCGCCCACCTTCCCAGCAAACTTCACAAAAACACTGCTCTCGTGCGTTCAGCGCGCGCATTCGAGTGAGTGGTTGCTGAGTGGGATGTCTTGCTGTCTAGCGTACGAGCGTTCAGCGGGCAGTGGCATGAATTTGTCGTGTGATACAGTCATCTCATAATCTTAGTGAGGTATCGAGTTTGAAACAACAGTCCATTGATTTCACGATGGTGCTCAAAAGGTTCATTCTAAAGACCGGCATGCCGGTTATCAGCCCAGCCCAGCCGTTCTCTCTACATCATCTTAAGATGGCGGCGACTAGAAAATTATGCAGAGTGAGCCGCAGAAGTCCCAAACTGCAGCACACAATGTCTCTCACATCAGATATCCGTGCCTACTACGCTAATGAGCCACCTTCCATTGAACACATGCCTCCACAAACAGGTTCATTTACTGGCGATAACATCAGATCAAGTGAAATTTCGAACACTATCGAGTGTACAATACCAACAGTTCAAGTACAAGAACTGGAATTGCCCCACAGTGTGTTTCCAAAATATTTATTAGCGCCCCACAGTTCATTGACCTCGACAATCCAATCACCTTAGGGCGATCAGGAGAAGTCACTGATACCACCCTAGAATCAGCGTATGCATCAGGCGAATTACAACCTCCCAGCCTGGCCTATCCATCCACCCACATAAGTCCACACTCGGTCATGGAACCTATCCGGAGTACAGTGGCAGCCCAAAATAAACTTTGAGAAGCCCACAAGCTCCTACCAATAGCAGGCGAGGTCGATGAGCAGGCCAGGGACTTTATGGATATAACAAACAAAACCAGTCCCCAATGCCCTGACATCCTTTACATCTGCTCTAATACTGGTAACTTGATCCAATTACGTGTTGATCACACTCAGACTAATACATCTACTCAAAGTAAGCATTCACCAGATCAGGGCTCTCCATCTCAAAAGAGACATCCAAGCATTTATCAGTCGCCAGAACCCCCGAACGAGACCCCCCTCATTTTGTAGAGGAGTCAGCCTCATTTATAGCTTCCACGCCACATGGCACAAGATTTCAGGAGGCTGTACAGGACTCTGAATTTTTTATCAATAAAAATCAATCTAAGCGCTTCTCTTTTCCAGAAGCCCCAGCTCTGAACAACACTCTGAGTGCCATGAATACTGCCCTCCTCACAATGTCAAAATTGTATGAAATTCTTGATACTAAAATGACCCATCAAACCAAATTATTGGAGCAACTCTGTAGAGGAGGACCTATCTTCGAGACATTCACTGTCCCTAACACTATACAATTGCCATCTGCCATAGACCAGTGTGACAAGGCTTTCGATATACACAGAGTTTCGGAAAATACACAGCCACCACAGGATCCGAACGCATTGAGCGCACTGCAATTTACATCACATGTGTCGACAGCTCCACAAGGGAGCCCAGGGGTCTGTAGCCCAACCACCGAAAAAGCTTGTCATTCAACTGGCAACCAACAGTTGCCGCTTGAAACACACCAAAAATCCAATACCGTCAAAGATGATCCTGCTACTAATGGTGGACATCAAAAATCTACATGCCTCAAGGCTACCTCCAGTGTTAATTAAATCTCTCTTCTAACAACGAACCTCTTCAAGCTTTTTGCGCCATTTTCTAATAACCCAGACCCTGATAAAACATCTCTGCAGTTCACTAACCATGAGCAGAACAAATCTGGCAAGCCGGCAAAAAAAAGGCTGACGCATACAACCAAAGGTTAAAGTGCACAAATGTATTAAAATCATCACCAGACGGGAGAAGCCTCAGAGCATTGCAGCTGTCAGGGCAATACCCAATGCCCGCAAGCCCACTACCCAGCCATTTATGGCTTATAAACCCCTAGATGATTTGGTGGCACTTACCATCGACAAAACCCCGTCGGGATGCCCAGATGTGGTTGTTGCCCGGGCCGATACTTCAATTCGCCCACTGCAAACAATTTACGTCAACAATAGCAAAGCAGTTGACTCGAAGTTATCGCCCTCCACCACCTTCGGAGCAATCAAAGCACAATTTGCCCCGCCGAATATTGACGAACTGAAAGAAGAAATGATAGCATCCATTAATGCCTATATGGTTCGGAAACCCCACTCAAGACAGATCTCAGAGGTACTCCAAACAGCACCTTCCATACAGTTTTCTAGTTCCAATTCACACATTTTTACTGGAGATACTGCAACAGTCAAGTGCAGTGATCCAATACCTGTGCAGTTGACACATATGTCTGCACCATCTAGAGATCATATGTTTCAACAGGAACTCCATCAAATCAATCTTAAAAAACCATTATCTTCTCTCACTCAGATCATTCCACAAACAATAAGCACTGCTCTAGCGCCGGCGGCGAAACATGATCAGACAGTTTCACCAGCACGAGACTTAAGGGACATCATAAAGACGTCAATTAACTCTTATTTTGTAGAGATCCATGGTCGAACGCAATGTGGTGGCAATGCTCAACACGTGGCATTCCCTGATGTGAGCTTGTTGTTAAAGGGTCCATCTAATTCATCTAATTCAGGTGACCTACACAGAGGTGCCCATGTTGAATCTAGACCTTACCATGGTCATCAACAAAATTCAGATAAAAAATCTACATAGCTTCAATCGTTTTGATAATGATAAAACAACCAAGCAATCCAATCATCATTGCCTTGTTCTAAGATGCCGGGATGCAGCAATAACCGAACTACACCCTCAATAGAGCGAGTATTCTAAATATTTGTAGTGAAGTTCCAACGTTGACAGCATTATCCACAGCAGATATTTGCTTAGTGGAGTTCACCAACCTGAATGATCTATCCAAGGCAAAAATCTATATGCGCTCTAATTTTGTGGCCAACATCTTGTGGCAGGCAAGAATGGCCTTGTTTGATCTAGGCTTTGTGTTGTTACAAGGACCAAATCCCAAAGTTAACTGCAATGAAAGACCGCAGGTTAAGACATGCAAGTCTAGCTAAAAGGGCCTAACAACGCAAACTGAAACTCTACCAACTCAAGCTACGATATCACAAATATACAGCATGAGGTCGTAACATGATGCACCTGTCAGTACTTGTAGTTTAGTCTCTTGGAACACAAAAGGCCATAAACACATCATCAACTCTGAGATTAGTGGCCTAGCAAATTACGACATTATTGCACTTCAGGAAACCTGGTTCATCGAGACCCCTGTGTGGGCATCCCACACGATTATCACCACACCAGCCATTAAGAACTCCATGGGTCGCCCCACTGGTGGGCTTTTACTGGCTGTTAAAAAAGACTCTATCTTCACCAGGGTAAAATTTCCCTCGCCTTCTCCCTACTTTCAAGTTGTAAAATTGACCAGAAATACTTCAACCATTGTTATTATTAACATCTACTGGAGTAGGCAGAATTTAACAGCAGACTGTTTTTTTACATATTTGCTATGGCATTTAGATACCTTGTCATTGGATTAGAGCATACCTTATACAATCATAGTAGGTGATCTAAATTTACATTTATGTCCTAATGGTGAAAAGAGCCTAGCCTCCGACAAAACAACTTGGACC
The DNA here is from genome assembly GCF_040938575.1 of Ambystoma mexicanum. NCBI lineage: Eukaryota > Metazoa > Chordata > Amphibia > Caudata > Ambystomatidae > Ambystoma > Ambystoma mexicanum. The sequence continues at coordinate 1,286,788,966 of NC_090934.1, forward strand.
AACATCATGAAAGAAAGAAGCTTTGTCATGCTGAATGGTGTTGTAACAGGAGATGTTCCATCTCAATTTACATGGGGAAGTGGGGAGCAGCGGGCGACCTTGGATTATATATATGTACATACCAGCTTCTTGGCACAAGTACAATCTTTGCAGGTCGTACAATCAAATCTTAGCGATCACAACAAGCTTATTAAGTATTGTAAATTACCTCAGATTATCCTGCCACCGCAAAATAATTCCCATGTAATGAATATATTTGTGAACAATAGTGGTACCCGCCTGCGTTGGAATTTCCACAAATTGAACCAATACAAAGTTTCTCTTACTAGTGCCTTTAGTTCCCCTGTAACTGATGGCACAGATTGTTATGTTCAAAAGATAGAAGTTTTCAAAGAAACCGCAATGCCAGATTCAAGTATTAAATACAAGCACTACCACTCCTATGATCTGCTGGTGCAGCAAAAGAAATCTCATCTGAGATGGGCCATTCGTAATTTTAAATTTTATCCGATTGCCACCCGAATTGTAGCAAAAAAACAACTAAAAGCTGCCTATTGATCGTGGTGGAAGGGACAGCGCCTCCTGCAATACCAAAGCGAGGGAGAGAAAATGTTACATCAGATCTTAACTAAATCTACGATTGGTATTTGGGCTTGCTTGAATGAGCCTACATCTAAAACTCAGGGAGCTGTACAAATTAACATCATACCTAACTAGGTCTGGAAGGTGTATTTTCGAGAACTTCATCACTCCCCATTTAAAGATCTGGCCCCGCACTTGAGCGTGAAAAATATACCCCATTATTTCTCAATAGAAATTGGAGATATCCAACATTGCACCTCTAATCTGAGTTGATCACGAGCAATGGGCCCAGATGGCCCACATAATGGCATTCTAAAGGACCACCCACACGAATGGGCCGACATACTCCAGCAAATATTCATGTATATATTTAAAATAGGAGACATCCCCAAATCCTGGAAGCAATCCATAATACTTCCTATATTTAAAAAAGGCTGCAGGGACGTCCCTACATCTTACCATACCATTGCCCTTTTAGAGTGCCCGGGAAAAATATTTGCACAACTTATTCTGAACAAATTCAACTCATGGCTGGACTCAAAATACTTACGTGATCCATTTCAAACAGGTTTTTTCCCAGGTCTTGGTACAGCTGTCAACATCATCACCCTGAATAGTATCATTCAACAAGCACGACAGCAACATCAGGCACTTTACATTGCCTTCATAGACTTTTGTATGGCATTTGATGCCGTCCCTCGTGAGCTTCTTTACAAAAAACTGATAGACAAAGGGTGTCCATGGTTCATCTTATAATGGCTCATTGATTTGCATACTGACACCACAATCCAAGTCAGATTATCCAACAAAGGCCTATTGTCAGATCCAATCCACACTGCTCGTGGGTTAAAACAGGGCTGTCTATTGGCATCTGCCATGGTTAATTTTTTCATCTCCGATGTTGGATCTAGTGTGAAACAATTGTTACAGATTTTCCAAAAATTAATGGTGTCCATGTAAAATCTTTGCTCTACGCTGATGACATGTTTCTTTTCTCAAAGACCCCTAATGGGTTACGAGTGTTCTTGGGTGCCCTTGACTCATACACTCAGAAAAATTGCATTTCATTTCATTTAATGAAAATAAAAATCATGTAATTTGGTAAATGTAATCAACGTGCTGCCACTCACCAGTGGCCACTCCAAAATACCAACTTAATGCCAGTAACATCATACGTATACCTGGGCAGTTACATAACTAACTCCCCTAAGCAAAATGCCAAACATCAGCATGTAATATAAAACAAGAAAGGAAGTACTGCTCTTAGGGGTTCGACCAATACAGATTCAAATTCTGAAATAAATAATTTATATTCTGGGGAACCCTTTACGATTACTAGTGGAACTTATCCAAACATGCATAGCCTGTAGTGATGTCCAGAAAGAAACACACACAGAGAGTCTTCCTAGTAAATAAAGTTGATTGTAATGAAAAGCGGAAGTAATTCTCTTACGAACACTTGTAAATGTTAAAGGAGGGGTGTGCTTATAACAGAAAATGTGTATAGTTCACATCAACACTAAAGAAACATATACACAATACAGTGGATCCCTAAGCAAATGTGGTTAACTAGGGAAGCCAAAAGAACATACATAAAAAACACAGTGGCCCTCATTACGACCCTGGCGGAAAGTGACTGACCGGACCGCCACAGCGTAAATAGCGTTTCCGCCATTGCACGAAGGAGCAAAGTGCGGCCCATTCCGGCCCATCGGGCACGAGCACCACGGCATGGCGGAAGTGCAAAGTCCGCGATGGCGGAAATGACCCCAAAACGGCCCACACCGCTGCCGTACGGCGCCCTAGGTGCAATACCGCCACCCATCACAGCGGACACCGCAGTGTGCGCCTACCGGAAAGTACGGTGACCGGAAATATACGGAAACGGAAGTTAAAACATGGGCCCGGAACGGGAAACATCCCGCCGTACACCTATAAAACCACTAAAACCACACAACCACTAAAAACACTACCCTGAGACACACCCCAACCCGTCATCCACCCTAGCGAAACCAAGAAAAATGGGAAAAGTAGCGAAGAAAGCGTGCGACCGCAAGCGGCAGGTCCACTTCTCCCGTGAGGAACTCACCGTGCTAACAGAGACCCTCCAGGAGAATGCTGCCGTCGTCTTCTGCACACAAATGACCAGGACGGCACTTGCAAACAAGAAGGCCATATGGGCTCTGGTGGCACAGCGGGTAAGTGCGGTGGGGACCGCACCCCGCACCCCACAGCAATGCCGAAAGCGATGGGACGACCTGCGGATACGCGTCCGCAGCATACTCTCTGCCAACCGCAACATTGCCACAGCCACCGGGGGAGGTCCTGAATCACCCATCAAGTTGACCCCCTGGGAAGAAATCTGTGCCTCCACCATCGGAATGGAGAGCATAGAGGGAGTCGGAGGGATGGAGAAAGGAGTGCAGACATCCGAAGATTCAGGTAGGTGGGCCAGATAAAACAATGCCAAATCCACAAAGTCCAATCATGTGAAGTACCATGCGTCCACATAGTGCAACAGAAACACATGTCCAGGAGAACGTCCACACACATCGGCCTGATAGCGCACGTTAAAACCCACAATAAATACATAAATAATTAAAAACCCCTAAAACACGCACTACACGTGCAGCAGGCACACCCTAACTGCAGGCTGCCAAACAACTGCACCCTCACTCCACACACAAATGAAAGCACCTCCAAGGCCCGACCCAAATCACCCTCAGGTACCACCCCAATGCATGTGATACAATGCCATTCCAATTCCCACAGACCCATCAATAACCCTCGCCCTCCTTTACTCCACCACAGGGTCCGATCCAAACGACGAGCTTCAGGACACCCCTACCAGCACACCTGCAAAGAGGGCCAAGACCAACGGCCAAAGACCCTCCACCTCAGCTGCACGCATCAAGACACGGCAGCAGCACAAATCAGGTGGCAGCACAGAGGAGGGAACATCAACAGGCACCCCAGCAGCCAGCATGCCCACACCACCACCACCACAGGTCCCCCCAACGGATGCCACAGAAGGCACTGCCTCTGGTGGCAGCAGCACCATAGGTGACACCCCATTGATGGCAGCATGCTCCGACACAGAAGACGGGGATGTCGAAGACAGATCCATCCATGACCTGTCCCAATCCCCCTGTCTGTCCCATCCCGTACAACATGAGGATACCACGCAGGGGCACCCACAAGACGACGACTGGCCATCCCCCACAAGCCCTGTGGCAAGGCAACATGAGGTCAACAGCCCCTCTGTGACACCCCCGCAAATGGCCATGGCCCAGCAGAGGCAACAGTCCCTCGACCAGTTAATCGTGCAACAGCAGCAACTGGCCACGCTCCTCAAGGACCATGCCGATGAATGTGGGGCACTAAGGCAGACATAGAAACATCAACTGAGACACTTAGGGCAGAAATGGAGAGAGGTACAGAGACACTAAGGGCACAAATGGAGAGTAGCACCGAGAGCCTGGGAGTCCAAATGGAGAGAAGCACCGAGAGCCTGAGGGGGGAACTGCATGCGACGTCCAAGGACGTATGTGCCGAACTTGCCGCAGTGCGCCGTGTGCTCACTGAGCTCTCGCAAACCCTTAGGGACATGCATGGACGTGAGCAGGCAGAGACATCATCCGTTGCAAGTTCCGTCCAGGGCAGCCCCCAACGTAGATCTGGGAGGAACCTGCGCTCCACAGGCAGGGGTGCCCCTGATACCCGCAGAGGGGGCTTGCAATAGCGACTGCCCACTGACAACGAGCATCTGTGGACACTGGTGTTCGGGGGGGAGGTAGGAGGGTGGAGGGGGTGTGTTGGGCTCACTTGGGTGGCGGGTCGATAGGGTGTACAACATGATATCACATATGCCATAAACAGTGCACGATCAACCAATGAGATGTGTGGACATTGATCTTTGTGTACTAGGCCATCATAGGCGTACAGTCCATATTGTGCATGTCCCAGACACACACAGTGCCACGAGTCCCGTGTCCATGTATCAGCCACCAGGCGTGAGTGCTAGAAGCATACATCAATGAGATGCTGACGAATGTCACGGCCCTCCGGTGCCTCGCAGACTCCTTGAGGTGCTGCCACATCCCCGCCCTCATCATGACCATCATCAGGTGCTTGCAGTTCTGCGTCAGGGGGCATGGGCACATTTCTACGTACGCACATGTTGTGGAGCATGACACATGCCATCACCATCTTTGCAACCTTCTCATGGCGGTACAGGAGTGCCCCGCCAGACCTGCTGAGGCAGCGGAAACGACCCTTCAGTAGGCCGAATGCCTGTTCAATGACTACACGGGTACGTGAGTGGGCATGGTTGTAGTCCTCCTCATGCTGGTCCCGTGGGTTCCGGACTGGTGTGAGGAGCCATCTCTTCAGTGGATATCCAGCATCACCTGTATGTGGACGAGAAACGTATGATGTGGAATGCCATTGCTACGTACGCGCACCCCCCCCCCCTTCCTGCCAGGTCATTGCCGAATCACATACCCCACATTATCATGCATGTAATGAGACTCACCGAGTAGCCAGGATCTGTTCCCTGCGTGTCGCTCCATGTAGCGTGGTATTGTAGAGTTCCTCAAGACCATAGAATCATGGGTTGATCCAGGGAATCTGGCATAACAATGTGTAATGATCCTGTTGGAGTCACACACCATTTGTACATTCAGAGAATGAAATTGTTTTCGGTTGCGGTACTGGGCCTCCATGGCATGTGGGACGACCAATTCCACATGGGTGCAGTCGATGGCACCAATGCAACCCGGTATGCCGGCAAGTGCATGGAATCCCACTTTTGTGTTGGTAATTTCCTGCTCCGAGCGTGGTAGGGAGATGTAGTCGTCTGCGTGCTGCAGGAGGGCATCGAGCACTTGCAATAGTGTCCGTGAGAACAGTGGCTGAGAAATGCCATGCAACTGTCCGACTGTGTGCTGGTAGGTGCCTGTGGCCAGGAAGTGGAGTACAGACACCACCTTCAGTAGGGGTGGGATGGCGGTTGGGCTATCTATCATGCTGACAAGGTCAGCCTGTGTCATGTCCACAATGGCGGCTATGGTGTCCCGGTCCAGACGGTAGAGGGTGTGGATCTGCTCATCAGTGAGGTTGAACGGATGTGCTCGGAGGCGTGGGATTGCGGGCTGCCTGCGTGGTGGTAGTGGCTGTGCTGGCGGCCCTTGCTGGCCCTGCCTTGCCCTCCTCCTCCTCCTGCGTCTCCTCCGTGCGGCCGGTTGTAGTTGGTGTTCGTCTTCTTCCTGGAGTTGGAGTACTTGCAGTGCTATCAGGTCCCCCAGGGCCAACATCGCGAGTCCTGCCGGTAGCATTTCGGTGTGGTTGTGGGAGGAGACTGGCTGTGCAATTTATGTGTTTTCAGGCTGTATGGCCTCCACCTGTGGTGATTCATTCCACCTGTGCAAACTGCTCTCCCCTTTGGCCGAGCACGTCCCGCACACAACGCTGCAATTTGGGGAATGGCATCTTGCTATTGCAATCATGTATTTGTACCCGATGGCCGTGTAACATTGGTTGATATGTTCATTCTGCTATGGTCCCATTGTTTCACATACTATCTGTGCAGTCGCGAACAGACTTGTGAAGGGTCAGTGGTACGTAGTACTCGAGTAACGGTGGGCCCTCATGCATCACTGTACCGAGTTGCAACGACGGGCGGGGCGTCCCATTTGTGGGTGAAGGCAGTTGCCATTTTCACACACAGCCGCACTAGATGGATTAATTAGTGATTTCAAACGGCCACAGATGCTTCTTCGACGTGATGTTGCAAATGAGGAATTCGAAGGGCGGCGCTTTCGGTTTTCAGCTAGCGGCGAGGAAATGCCCACAGGTCTGACTGCAAATATAACATACTATTGTTCAATGTCCTTGGGACAGGGGCCATGGCGAGGATGCAATGATTGATATGAATGGTTTGGGATGCGCAATAGCGACGTGGGCGATGAGGCCGGACGTTCCCAAATACATGTTACTTCACAACACTGGCATTACGGGCTGGGGCACTGTGGATTTTGCAGGCTGCATAACGCACAGACTCAATGGATATTTCTAATGTTATGTGAGTAATTATTCTGGCGTTTTAATCCTGGGATGAGGGAATGATGAATGGATGCATGGGCAGGTGATTTGATACAGAGTTTGCCATGTACAGGGCTTCTTGGAATCTATACGCCTCCCCTACGCTATGTGATGCAGGGCTGCCATAGTGGGACCATCGTCTATCTGGCCTTGTTGAGCCCTCCCTGTCTCGACGCGCCCTCAGACACTTGTGTCCATGCACGTTACCAATCCCATCTGATGGATTCTGTTTTGACAGACGCATGCACAGGTACACTCGTTTGTGATGGTGTTTACACCTCGATATAGATAGTTATGAGTCGCAAGTGGTTTTTGGGTGGTGATGAACCTTTGGAGTGGGCTAGCATGCATATGGCTGTGGATTTAGTGTGATCATTGAAGTGAGTTGTTCGAATGTAGTTCTGATGGCCATTCTGTTCTTTTTCTTTTCTTTTGGTTGACAGGTATCTCCTCCCCTTTTGCCACTGCCATCTGTATGCCACTCCTGCAGATGGGTTTTACTCCCGACACCTGCTGCTTCGTGTTAATCAGTGGAGCAGCATTACGATCTTATGGGACGATCGCCAATGGGCCACATGCCCTTACGCAGTACTGGTGGCTCGGAGCAACATTTCGGCCTTTCAGCTGGACTAGTGCCTCCCCATTGGGACGGCCCTGCGGTTCTGTGCGCTTCCATGTTGCCTTTTCGTACGTGAATGTGGCTCTGTGTACCATGATGGAACAGGGCGTCACACAAGTAGTGGCTGGTCATTTCTTGCGGATGCAGCCCACAGTGGTGAAATGTGTTTTGGAGTTCATGGCCTGATGGCTGTATGGGCTTGGTGATTTTGTTGTGCATTAAATTTCTATTCTGATTTGGCCCGTGTAGCGTTCTTCTTTGCAAGTGATGTGGCATATTCCTATTTGGGGAGCGATGTATTGTGAGGAGATCTGCATTGGGTTCCAGCTTCGGAGTTTAGTTGCGTGGTACTGTACTGGACGCGTTTGCCTACGAAGCCCGTGAGGTCAGGGATGGGGGCTGCCAATATGACTGTTTGAATGTTGTCATGCTCAGGGGCGGGGGATTGGGTTTTGTGTAACAGATGCCGGTCAGCCAGGTGGACTGGTGGAATGATGTGATTTTCGGAATATTGCTGGTCACAGGTGCCTGTGTTTGCGTGCGTTTCTTGGTGGGGGACTGTGGTCATGTCCATTGGGATGGCTTCTGTATTCGTGCCATCTGTGCCCTGCAGCTCCCATTGGCCCCTCTTGTGTTTCATTTGTTCGTTGGCATGCATGGGTGACTTGTACATTTCAATGGTTGCATTGTGACTTCATTGCACCTACGGGGAGTTGTACTTTGTGGGCAGGGAGCGGTGTACAGGCACTCAGTGGGGCCGTTTACGGTTGATTCGCGATGCCGTACTTCTCACCATGGCGGAATGGTTCATTCCGCCATGCTTGATGGCGTTAGGTACATGTCCGCTAGGGTCGGAATTAGCGTACCCTTGCGCCATGGTGGTGTTTACGGTTTGGCATGGCGCGCGCGCGCGTGCTTGGTGCAGTTAGCGTTGGCGTTCACTACGGTGTCGCTAATGGCTTCGTACTTTGCGGTGACGGGTCATAGTCGCACCGAGCGCTATTCGATGGCGGTATTGCATTTCCGCCATCGTTTTCCGAATTCCGCCAGGGTCGTAATGAGGGCCAGTGTATTGAACAAATAATGAGTCTATCTGTGTCTTATTGGTACATTATAACCTAAGATTTAAAGAAATAAGAAAAGAGAAATGAAAGGATATATACAAATATATATAATATAATACAATGCCACGCAATTTATTTACATTGATTACTCAGATACCCAGTTTTTGCTTCTAATGTGCGTCGGCCAAAAACAGATGTCTTAGTGTGCATTGGCCAAAAAATGTATAGGTGCCAATGTGCATCGGCCAGAAAAAGATGCCTTAGTGTGCATTGGCCAAAAAATATATAGGTGCCAAAACATCAGCATGTAAAGCAAAAACTATTAACTGCCATATCCCAGGCACACCTAATTAAAGCAAGATATTGTACATTTTCGATAACGCCCATTATTGTATGTTACAAACAAAAGTTAACCCCAGAGATCTTATATGGTACTGAGGCATTCACAGGCAAATCGTATCAATACTGGTCAACCATAGAAGGATGTTATTGGAAACATGTCCTGAATTTACCACTATCAGAACCGATATGTATTCTCAGGCATGAGCTTGGACTGTTATCACTTTATGCATTGCATAAATGGAAATTGTGTTCATTCTTTCGTAAATGTGTGATGGGCACCAATCGACCTGGCCTATTAAGCATCATATCTGAATATATCTGAAAATCATTGGACACTTTTGCTGTAGCGCAAAAGATCATTAACCACACAGGCGCTATTAATTGACAATCCAGATAAAGCTAAAAAGCACCTCTGGGAATATGACTTGATACAAACCACGAGCGCTTGTCTCACATATAATAAGTTTTCGATTAATCCTTTTGCCCTTAAACTATATGGTGAAGCCGAAAGCTATCTAAAGATGTTCCCTACCTCGCGACAGCGAGATGATTTCCTGATATTCCGCCTAAATATCTGGCCTACAAATGAAGTTTTATGCATAAGCAGAATTATACCAGTCACTGACCTACAATGTCGATTTTGTCAAGTTGCTCCCGAAACGATGAAGCACCTGTGTACTGAATGCCCGATGTTATCTTCACAGAGAATCTTACACTTTGCACACTTGTTTGAGGGGCATCTCATTATAACGAGTACAATATTATGGGAGCTATTATTTCATACTACAAAGAGAATCGTTAGATATGCGATTCTTAATTTTTTATATAGTTTAGATTTGCTGAAAAAATCAACAATTACGAGTAAATTATGAGAGATAGGACATGACACATGCTTTGAACATGTTGTTGTAATAATTCTTTCTTTTTTTGACCTATCCTCTTGATATTATGTACTATATTTTTATGTATATTTTAGTATTTAAATTGTATTGCTTTGTATGAAATTAACCACACACATTTTAGTGAATTTATGATTTTGTGAATTTTGTATCTTTATGTAAGTTGAAAAATCAAGTTTTCTTAATTGTAACAACTAACAATAAAAATAAAAATAAAAAAGCGTGACGATGAGCTATAAGAATGCATGGACTCTTGCGTATTGATCCAATCATAGCTAAATAAACTGAGTTTTACTTTCATAGGGAGTTGAATAAGTTCCTCCGTTGAACTCCCAATTTTTTAAAAGATGCAAACACGTAATTGTTGAATACTTTTCAGATGAGCGCAACGTTGCACTAAATAGATTTTATTAGATCTAAAAACAGCGAATTCAGCTTTGGGCAGAGGATCTTTCTCAGTAGTGATAGGATCTTCCAATGTGCTCTCGCCGTCAGAGAGACTATGCCCAGCTCATATCTTATTGCATCTATTGCGAGCGACTTTGGAACTTTTGACACTCTTTTCCAAATGTTCCCCTCCAAAATGGGGAGAGACTCTAATATTTTGAGCAGGTAGACCTCTATGCCATATTACAGTTTGGGGACAATTTTGGCTTCATAGTAACGTATTGCAGGCTTTAAAGTAAACTTTGCAAATGCTGTGTCAATTCTAGCTAATTGGTTAGTCAGATCAGATGCTCTAGTTTAAACCAACTATATAGGGTGACAGATTAGGGCCTGCATTTAAAAGAAACCCCAAATACATCAGTGAGTTCACTTTAGAAATCTCTGTATTTCCAATATACCTAATGTTGTTGACACATCTTCCTTGTTTTAGACAGCTGGAGAATCTTAGTCTTTGCAGGACTGACTCTCAGGGACAGATTTTCCACTTAACTCACAAAAGCGTTAATTAGTCTCTTCTGGCCAATTGTAGTGACATCAAACAAAAGAAAGTGATCTGCATAGGCCAGCCATCTAAAACACAACCCATAGGCGGGAGGGACACAAAAAATGACAGTCTCAGCTCTCTACAAAGTCATAATGCAGACTCACCCTGTTGAGAAACATTTGGCCAGAAGCAAGTGGGAGCAAGATTTGGGGCAACAAATAGACGATCAAGAATGGTCCCAGATCTGCGCACTGACCAAACAGATATCATGCAATTTCAGATTCAAACTAATTCACTATAAAATAATACATAGGACACAATATACTCCATCAAAGCTCAAACGAATATACCCTGCCACACTGGGCACCTGCCCGAGATGTAACACTGAAGACGCAAATATATTTCATATGCTCTGGGCATGTACAAAACTGAGGGGATACTGGACAGAGATCTTCAAAGCTATAGATGGACTGGCAGATCAACCGGATTGGTCACCGCAGATATGTATGTTGGGGGCAGTGGGGAAAATGAACCCGACATGGCGAAAACTGTTGAACCTGAGCCTATTAATAGCCAGAAGAGCAATATTAATGAAGTGGAAAAATTCACACCCGCCAACCAAGGCGGACTGGGACAGAGACATGGTATGAACTAACGACACAGAAGAATTATATATAGACTCGGTGCTACCCTCCTCCAGGCCCAGAAATATATGGGCAAGGTACAAACAATACTTCGCGGACATGGCAGAACATGAAAACTCTGACTCAGAAGGAAATTAATTGCTTATGATGTAAGGTTGTTATGAGGGTTATATAAATGTAAGTGCATTACCTGTGTGTGATGATAAATAAAGTTAAAAAAAAAACGCAACCCATAGGCACACAAATGCAACAGTTGAAAGGTGGTCATCAACATCAGCTAAGTATAAATTGAAAAGACATGGTGCTAACACGCATCCCTGCCTTACACCCCTGCCCACTGGTATGCATTGAGATAGGTCACCCGAGTGATTCAATCGTACCCGTATGCTTGTGTTCGAGTACAAAGCGATTATGAGTTTCAGCAAACCAGCAAGAATCCTGACAACAGCTATTTTCGCCATAATCATCCCCGGTCAATGTCATCAAATGCCGCTGTAAGATCCAGTGAGGCCACAGATATATTTTCATACTTACCATTCCAGGCAAGGATTGTAAGCAGTTACTAACTACACCATTCAAGAATGTACCCATATGTCGGCGAAATTCCATTTGCCATTTTTCAATTCTCCCTGACTCCTCCAGCCAGGACTCTATAAATGTGACAGTAGGATAGATGAAAATCCCTTACTGTCCGCACCTATAATCGCGATCGGACGATAATTCAGGGGACTTGCCCAGACACCCCTCTCATAGATAGGAGCTACATAAGCCATTGACCAGGTCAAAGGATAGATTCACGTTTTTAGAATGTTTTGATAGATAGACGACAAAACCACTGAGAAGGTTCTCCCTTAAACAATTCGGCAGTCCATTCGGTCCCCAGGCTCTCGAATTACTAATCATACGGATGATTTCCAGTAGAATTTCCTCAATAAAATCTTCTGGAGTTAAGTCGTAGAAATTCCCTGCTAACAGAGGCTGTTCATTCTCCCCTACAGGATTCACTTCAATGACCTCTGTACAATGGGGTACTCACAGTGACATTATAACAACCATTAGTCTGCAAATGAGGTTGAGATATGTCAACTGCACTAATAATTTGCCAAAATGACCTCACATCTTTATCCTTGAGGCAGCAAAGCATCGCCCCCGCATCATTCTGAGTCTGTATGGCCCTCGTTTGGTGTTGCCAATTTCTATATGCTTGTTGTGGCAATCTTATCCCCTCTAATCTTTCCCCAAATGTAAGAGAGAATGTTTTTTCAACTGTGAGATCCTTTGTCTCAGCATTCTTTTACGTGCAACCACCTCTATATTGTAGAAATGTTGGTGAGGGATGGATCCCCATGGTTTTCCCCTCTTTTTCATGCCCCCCCACCAGCAGTGAATTTACAAAGTCCCCAAAGTAAGCTGTAGCAAAGACATGATATTTCCATTCCTCTGAAGTAGAAGCCAAGTATGTGGACAGTTGGTAATTAACCTTTCAAAGGGATTGTGTCCTCCGACATATTCCTTATCTTTGATAGATCATCTCCCAGCTTGCTGGCCTCGGAAATTTTTTTCAGTAGAGGGTGCTGCGCGTCGACGTCCCTCGAGCCGATGTCCCTCAACAGCCTCCGTATCGACGCTGAAATCATCACGTGTATAAATAGACTCGTGCAGCGTCCGTTGCTCAGTTCAGTTTTTCTGCGCTTCATGGGGCCTCGGAATATCGTTGCTCAGTTCTTCAGTCAAATATAATTCATTATTCCTCGTGAATACCGACTCGTACTCGATGGCTTCCTCACCCGAACCGACGATTCCACGTTCCGGCTTCAAAAAATGTCGGAACTGTGGAAAGAAAATGTCATTGACGGATCCTCACAGGATCTGTTTATAGTGCCTGGGAATCGAGCACCATTGTTCGGAGTGCGAGGACTGCATGTCCACGATGGCGAAAGCCTTGAAGGAGCGTAAGGGGAAGCTTGAGAGAGGTAAGGCAGTTAAAACTTCTTCAAAAGTTTCCTCGGCGGAGTCAAGACATTCGTCTCCTCGCCATCACAAAAGACATTCTCGTTCTAGGTCTCGAAGCAGTTCCCATCACTCTTCGAGATCTAAGCATTCAAAAAAGAGACGTCGAAGATCCCCTTCCTCGTCTTCTTCTTCTTCCGTTTCCCCAAAAAGGGTCTCCTGCCCCACAAAACACAGCTCTCAGGCTGAGTGGGAGGAATTCAGGAAAAAGATGCTGAGTGTCTTTGAGAAAGCAGCCTCAACCCCCTCGAAGACTGCTGAGGGTGATACCCTGGGTGAAAGCCCGAAAAATCAAAACGCAGCGAGTCGCAGCACCCGGCGAAAGAAGCCACTCAAGAGCGTCACAAACCCTTGAGTAAAGGCAAAGTCGCGTCTTCGACGCCGTCGTCGAAGATCCCTTCGACGCATAGATCGGCGTCTTCGACGCCATTATCGAAGGGTTCTTCGACGCACAGGTCAGTCGAGTCAACGCCGTCTTCGACGTCGACGCCGAGAAAGGACAAACCCACAGCCACCTCACAGCCAGTGGCCATACCCAGAGCCTCGATCACGAGAATGTCGTCGACAACCTCGAGTAGAATTCCGATACTCTCAAGTTCATCGAGGCCTCTACCACCTTTCTCAACGCCTTTTTCGATGGCTTTGAAGCCTTTAACGTCCGTGTCGACGACGTCAACGTTTTCTCAGCCAATCATGACGAATTTGTCCCATTCTGCTCTGGAAATGGGATTTATACCATTTTCAAGACCTGATCACTCCAGAATCTTATCATCCATTTATGAAGAAGGGGAGGATTCGGATCAGGAAAGACCTTTTGAGTTGCAGGGATCGGCAACTCCTGTACCAGAGGAATTTACCTCTGAGGAAGGTAGGTTGAAAGACCTCCAAGAATCCTTACAGGAAGCAAGTGGGTTGGACACTTCCCCAGAAGTGGAATTTGCCAGACCAGACCCAGGGGAACATGCTGAAACCCCTTATAGAACCTTGATGGCAAGGATAATAGAGTTTATGTGGTGGTCCACACCCTCACCTGCTTTTCAGTAAGACGACCTCACAGACATCTTGGTCAAAGGTCCACAGGAGGATCCTGTGGTGCCATTTCAAGCGGCATTACAAAGGAGAATATTGGCAAACTGGGAAACACCTGAGGTAATCCCGGCGGTTAACAAAAAATGATCAGCCAAGTATAGGGTGTCTTCTGCTGACCCTGAATATTTATCCAAACACCCAACTCCAGAGAGTCTGGTTGTTCAGGAAGCTACTTCATCAGGTAGTAAATCAGCTCACCCTACTGTTCCACAGGACAGGGATGATAAGAGATATGACTCTATGGCCCAAAAAGTTTTTTCTGCATGTAGCATGGCGTTGAAATCCATCAATGCTACTTGTACGCTTGCAAGGTTCAGCCACACACTTTGGGAGTGTGCTTCATCAGCGGCTGACTGCCTGCTGGAGGGAGAAGAAAGGGAAGCGTTCCTAAACATCATCAAGGATGGTAAAGACGCTATGTGCGAATCCCTTCAAACTAGCATTGATTCTGCTGACAGCATCAGCAGGGCCATGGCGGCAAGTACAACAACCAGGAGATTTGCTTGGTTGCAGAAGTCTGGTTTTGCTCAAGATGTGCAAAGCAGACTCTTGAATATGCCCTTTTGACGGCTCTTCCTTGTTTGGTAAGAAGGTGGATGACAGTTTAGAAAAGCTTCAAACATCAAAGGCAGCAGCAAAATTCCTGGGAGCTGCAATCCGTCAGACACCATATCGCCCCTCAGGAATCTCTTGGAGAGGTAAGTCCTTTCGCTTCTATTCCGCATTCGGAAGAGGCAGAGGACAGCCGGTTCAAAGGGGTCAGAAAAAATTCACCCGAGGTGGACGGGGTAAAAATACAAAAGCCGCAGCAGCAGCAGGTGCCTCTTTACCCTCGGCATCTGCATCAGCCGCCTCCAAACCGCTCTGAGGACTCTCCTCACAAGACACCAGTAGGGGGCATGTTAACTCAACATCTGACGGAATGGCAGGCTATTACGTCAGATGCTTGGGCATTGGAGACAGTTGCCCAAGGTTACTGCCTGCCTTTTCTACGCATCCCTCAGAGTCATCCACCGGGGAACATCTCTCTGAAAGTTCCAGATCCGCTCCTCTTGCAGTAAATTGTAGACCTTCTAGAGAAAGTTGCCATAGAACCAGTACCTGTATGCAAGAGGAACAAGGGCTGGTACTCCCCCTACCTTCTCATACCGAAGAAAGACGGAGGACTGAGACCTATCTTGGACTTACGAGAATTGAACAAGTTCCTCAGGAAGGACAAGTTCAAGATGGTAACTCTCTCTCAGATCCTTCAGGCCCTCCAGCTCCAGGACTGGCTGGTATCTCTGGACCTCCAGGATGCTTATTTCCACGTGCCAATCCATCTCAAACACAGGAAATACCTGAGGTTTGCAATTGGCGGCTCTCATTATCAATTTCGAGTTCTGCCATTTGGGCTGACCTCCGCCCCGAGGGTCTTCACCAAGCTAATGTCGGTAGTGGCTGCAAGTCTAAGGAGGGAAGGGATTCACGTCTACCCCTACCTGGACGATTGGCTGATCAGAGCTGTATGCCCGGAACAAGCTCAGATTCAGTTAGATTATGTCTGCCACTTCCTTCACAAACTGGTCTTCTCCCTCAATTTAAAGAAGTCACAGATGATACCATCACAGAGACTCCAGTTCATTGGAGCGGTCCTAGACACTTCCCTGGGAAAAGCCTCGCCACCAGAGGTGAGGGCTCAAGATATTCTGCAGATGGTCACCAAGTTTCAAAATGCACAACGTCGCCCAGCCTTCGACTTTTTGTGGTTGCTAGGCCTCATGGCATCCTGCATCTTCCTTGTGCCAGAGGCTCGCCTGAGAATGAGATCTCTTCAGTGGGCACTGAGAACTCAGTGGTTGCAATTCTCAGGGAGAATGACAGACCTCCTTCAGGTTCCGGACAAGGTGGCTTGAGACCTTCAGTGGTGGGCCTGCCAGAAAAACATCTTGAAGGGAGAATTGTTTTGGCAGCCATGGCCGGCGATAACAGTAGTCACAGATGCCTCACTCACGGGGTGGGGAGCCCATAACAACGACTTGACCATCAGCAGTCGTTGGTCTCCATCGGAGTCCAGACTACATATCAACCTGTTAGAGCTGAGAGCAATCAGACTAGCGCTGAAGGCTTTTCTGCCATCTGTACAGGGGAAAAATGTCCTGATAATGACGGACAACACAGTGGCCATGCACTACTTCAACAAAAGAGGAGGTGTAGGATCATTGCCACTGTGCAGAGAGGCAATGCAGCTCTGGTTTTGGGCAATTCGGGAAGGAATCTCTCTATTGGCAGTTCATCTAGCCGGATAGAAGAACTTGACGGCGGACGCTCTGAGCAGGCAGGGCACAGTCTCCCACGAGTGGGAACCAGCTCAGGAAGTCCTTCAGGAGATCTTCACCCTTTGGGGAACCTCTTCAGTGGATCTGTTCGCCACCAGCACCAACAAGAAGTGCGATCTGTTTTGTTCAAGGGAATTTCCCCCGAGAGGAGCTCTAGGGGACGCGTTCGTAGTGGACTGGCAGTTTCCATTCTATACGCGTTTCCACCAGTCCCTGTCATTCCTCAAATGATCAGGAGGTTGAGAAGACTGGGCCAGGAGAACGTGGTACCCGGACCTTCTGGACATGTCCATCTGCCCTCCAATTCGTCTTCCACTCAAGGAGAATCTTCTCTCACAGAAGGGAGGTCAGGTTCTCCATCCAGACATCAGAACCCTCAACCTTCACGCCTGGCTTCTCAAAGGTTGAGATACAAGGATTGGGACCTCCCTGATGATGTCATGGAAGAGTTGCTTTCGGCCAGAAGGCCCACAACAAAGTCTTTATACCGCTGCCGTTGGAACAAATTTTGCAGCTGGTGTAGAGAAGAGAATATCAACCCCTTTTTATGTGGTACACCAACAGTGTTATCCTTTCTACTCTACTTGGCAAATTCAGGCCTTCAAGGTGGCACTATTAAGGGCTATCTCGCAGCGCTATCGATCTTCAAGCGCACTGCAGAGGAGCCATCGTATTTCAAATTATCCTTAGTAATACAATTTCTAAAGGGATTAACTAATGTCTATCCCCCAAACCATTCCAAGTTCCCTTATGGGACTTAAATTTAGTCTTAAATTTCCTGATGGGTAGTCTTTTCGAACCACTCCAATCTTGTTCGCTAAGATTTCTCACCCTTAAAACTGTCTTATTAGTGGCATAGAAAAAGAGAAAAACCCAGACTGACTACCCCTCTCTCTTTGGTCTGTCAAAGAACACAGGGGAGGGATGCACTAAACCTGCTTAATAATAGAGCAGAAAAATACACCTGTTGGGCGATACATTATTTAAGACTGGATTCGTTTTTACAAAAAATAGAAAAATCTTTTTAATATTTTCATTGTTTAAAAATTATTAAAAAACAAACAATTACAAATTACTACATGCATTCATAAACAGTTGCATATCAATCATTAGATTTGTGAGAGTCCGGGGTGCTACAATTAACATGTATTAGAAGCATAATTGTCAATTTCACTATGCGAGACACCAGAAAAAAACACAATTAAGTTTTCCTATAGTCGACATATGTTTCGGCCTCTATGTAGTACCAACGTGGTGAAAGCTGGTCAATCAAATAGTTATACGGCCATCTTCAGGACGGTCTTGCTTACTGAGAAACTTTGTTTCTTGCCCCTTGAGCATGTGGAATATCACATCTAAAAACACAAATATACAAAACATAAATATACAGTTAGAGCCAGTCTACCTCAACCAGATTAATCACAGGGTGATTGCCAGCTATACTAATATACTGCGCCTAAAGTAGTGCACCCACCTGTGGTCGACAATGATGATTGAAGACCATGGAGTAGGGGCTTCTGGAGAAATTGTTTAGATACCAGGAGCCGGAACCCTATTTACAGGGAACACAGGAGAGACACTAAGTCATCTGAAACACCATTAAGATGTTAAAAAGAAAGAATGTAGGTCAAAGCCATTAGACATTTACAAAATCACCTCTGTATAGGTGGCCTCGGCGAAGAGAATTATTTAAGAAGTGGACTAGGGTTGCTATATGTGTTCAGGCTTTTTTCTGCAGTGTTCATCTGTGGAGATGCCTATAAAATAGGGCAGAGCAGATGTGTAAAGTAGTAGTTGAATTCAATATCTCATTTGAGTATTACTTGTCTCAAGATTACAACTGTAATTGTAGCGAAACTCAATTTTCAAATAAAAGCCTATTCTAGCCTCCGTGCAGCACCATGCACGCCGCGATTTTCAAGTGGAGACATTTTCTAAATTCTGATTAGCGTCATGCACTTGGAGTTAGAGAATCACCGTGTGCGCTTGCTCTATTGCGACTCATATGGCTCTAGTGTTCTATGTATACTGGTATGTGTCTACAGATTTCTATTAAGCAGGAGAAAATTGGACTTACCCAACAACTTGTGTCTGTTGAAAAAGGAGATGTATTCAGCATTGGAGCTACTCGCTTCGCGCTGTAAATGTTCCAAACACAGGGGGGAGGAACATGAGCGTTATTTATATGTCAGGTGATTTTCGGGAAGCGGAGCCGTGAGCAACACGTGACCGCACGTCAACCAGGTGTATGGTGGAAAGGAGGCCGTCCGTTTAAGGGACGATAGAACCCATTTGTTTCTAATCCTAGGTCGTCCGTTTGAGGGACGTAAAAGCCATGTGTTTCTGATCCCAGGGTGTTGTCGATCTATGCTGTAATCGTTAGACACGGACAGCGCAATCGACTTTAGTCGATCATGTGTGTTGGCTAGTCATTCCCGGGCTTACAACAACGTTACCAAGTTTGTTTAGAACCATTTTACTTTGTTACATGAAACCACAAATAGTGCTGTTGCATCAATCTTATCGGACATAGTGAAAAAAAGGATGACATTCACTTATGTTGTCCTGGTTCTAGACATTATTAATGGAACTTAATTAGCCTATGAACGGTCTCTGTAAGTTGAACACGGAGACTTGAGTAGGCTTATGCATGATAATGTCTAGGTGAAGCACGAATTTATTGACAGCGACTGGAGTATATGATTATAGGAATGAGCTCCATTCTACGGCTATATTTAGCCCGTATTTCACTGTCTGCAGATTATATATCCATTTTTGCTCGCATCTTGTTAATATTTGGTCTCGGTTCCCTTTTCTGGGGGATGGTTTAATGACTTGAATGACGCACCATACTAAGTCGGTGCACTTATGTTTCTTTTGCGAAAAATGAGCTACCAAAGGTCTATTTTCAACTTGGTTACGAATGCAAGATTTATGCTCGCAAATTCGTTGGCGTACAGGTCTACTGGTTTTACCAATGTAGACTAAGTTACATGGACATTTGATTGCATATACTACCCATGGGGTAAGACAGTTGGTAAAGTCTTTGAGACGGATGACCGTATCTCTCAAGGTGATTTCTTTCATTGTTGTTGTTTGTGCACAGACAGAACAGTGTCCACATCGATGGTGACCTACTACAGGAGGGAGCCCCCAGAGGGGTGGCTGTGGATTCTTAGCCTGTGTCTTTTGCTGGTAAGTATGTACTAGATTGTCTTTGATGTTTTGCTGACGTTTAAAAGCAAATCTAGGAATTGATGGACTAAAATCTTCAGTGTATAGCATTTTCCAATTTTTACGGATAATTTTCCTTAGATTATTACTGATTGGACTATATGTGCTTACACATGTTATTTTGTCATCATCTTGATGACGCTGAGTTGGTTCTAAAAGGAGGGCCCGATTCATGTGTAGCACTCGTTTATATGCCCTATGTATTGTTGTTTTAGGGTAGCCTCTCTCTTTTAATCGATTTTTCAAAATAGTGCCATGCTGTTTATACATTTCGACATTTGTACAGTTTCTCCGAATACGGAGAAATTGACCATATGGAAGGCCTTCCTTAAGGCTTAGAGGATGGAAACTCGCGTAATTCAAAAGTGTGTTTCTGTCCGTGGGTTTTCTGTAAAGTACAGTTTCTACGTCACCACTTCCAGTTTTCTGTATTTCTAAATCTAGAAAAGGGATTCTATTTTGGTCCGTGTGCATCGTGAATTGAATGTGAGGGTTTTGGAGATTCAACCAACTGTGGAAATCCGTTAATTGAACAAAAGTCCCACTCCATATTAGGAAGATATCGTCTATATACCGTAACCACTTTTTGATGAAAATAGCAAAGGGATTCAAAGGACTATATATGAATTCTTGTTCTATATCGTCCATATAGAGATTTGCTAAGTCTGGGGCAAAAGTGGCCCCCATACTTGTCCCTTTTAGCTGATTGTAGAACTGATCTTTATATAGGAAGAAGTTTTCAGTCAAGGCTAGCCTAATACATTCTACAATAAAAGCTGTTGGTACTCGGTGTAATGTAGTGGTACGGCTGTCTAAATATTTGGCCATCACTCTAAGGCAATCACCCTGGGGAATGCTGGTGTACAAACTAACCACATCAAGGGTGACCAAAATATCTAAAGGATTCAAGCAAACATTTTCCAATTTTTTTATCATGCTCGTCGTATCTTTTACATATGATAACATTTGGGGTACAAAGGGTCTCAAGAACCGATCAGAGTATACAGATAAAGGCTCTAGGATAGAATTGATTGCGGCCACAATTGGTCTACCAGGTGGACATTTGTCATTTTTATGAATTTTAGGCAGTATATAGAAAGCTGGAATAGTAGGATGGACATTGATCAAAAACTCTTTCTCTTCTAAGTCTATCCACCCTTCTTC
The DNA here is from genome assembly GCF_040938575.1 of Ambystoma mexicanum. NCBI lineage: Eukaryota > Metazoa > Chordata > Amphibia > Caudata > Ambystomatidae > Ambystoma > Ambystoma mexicanum. The sequence continues at coordinate 1,286,809,964 of NC_090934.1, forward strand.
TACTGCGTAATTCATAAGACTCAATATTCCATCTTGTAGGCGTAAGGTAGGATCAACTGGGAGTTCCCTGTAGGAGGATGTATCGTTGAGATGTTTCATGACCTCAATGTCGTATGCGGATTTCTCCCACAGAACGATACCACCCCCCTTGTCCGCTGGTTTGATTACGAAATCATCATTCGCTTTTAATGTATTCAAAGCTGCCCTTTCTGCTTTTGTCACATTATTGGTCGAGGTGTTTTTGTTTTTTATCACCTCTTGAATTTCACGGGAGATTCTCTGTTCAAACGCTACTATCGCTGGACTCACCATGGCGTTTGTAGGTGTGAATTTCGAGGGGGTTTTTAAACCCGTGGTTGTAGTTTCTTTCCTAGCAGTAGATGGATTTCTAAAAAAATATTTGAGGCGTATTAGCCTATAGAACTTTTGACGTTCTACTTCGGTCTCAAAAGCTCTGGCTTTCATTGTAGGAACGAAGGATATCCCTTTTGACAAAACACTCGTCTCTATTGGAGACAGGACGTAAGAGGTCAAGTTATATATTGGTATTACCAGATCACAGGGGGACCCTGCCAATTTCTTGTGTGCATTCGTGGAGGGCCTTGTTGTTTGTTGCGACCACGAGGGCCGTTTCCCCGAAAAAACTGTTGCGGGGTGGGCCCAGAGGAGCTCTGTTGGCCCGCATCAGATCCACTGCTTGTCGATGCGTTAGAGGAATTAGAAAAGTTGACATATGGTCGTCTCCTGTTGCCCTTATTATATGGTCTCATTTGGCTCGCTTTTTGTAGATCGTCATAGTATGATTCCACAAGATATGGGTATGTGCGGATTTCTTTATATTGCTCCACGTCCTTTCTTAATTTCCAGATCTTTTTGTCTAGGGTAATTTTTTTAAATTTGACCATTTCGTCTTCTATTTTGTCCAGGGTATCTTTGATGTCTTTGATCGTATTATCATGTTTTATTTTAGCCTCTAAAGTTGCTATTTCAACTTTCTGTGTGGTTGCTTCTTCCTCAGAGGTATCAATGATTAGAATCAGTAAATCTCTGGAACATTTGTTACTGACCCCACTGAATTTTCCTTTAAACTTGGTGTTGTTAGTGAAAACTCTGGGAATATTCTTTATCTGAAGGCCGTCTGGTATTGTGCCGGCTTTTAAATAGGCCAACATTAGTTGCCCATGGGATTCAGTGCGTATGAGTTTTTTCTTTTTTTGAGTTAAAAGTTCCACATCATTTGACTGTGGAGTTGTTGCCTCAATGTTGGGGTTATCTCCTAACAGAGTAGGTTGATTTATGAGTTTTCTATAATACTCATCCGAAAAAGACACTAAATTTTCGATGTCCATTTTCACACTTTGTTACGCACTCTGTTTGTTAGATGTGCCAACAAATGTTTTATTACCCAACAACCACGGGTTGTCCAAGGAATAATTATGAAAGTGGGTACTCCCAAAGTTTTTTGTTATCGGGGGGTCAGGGCTGGAGGAAGGGAGATTCTAAGAAGAAAAAGAGAAAAACCCAGACTGACTACCCCTCTCTCTTTGGTCTGTCAAAGAACACAGGGGAGGGATGCACTAAACCTGCTTAATAATAGAGCAGAAAAATACACCTGTTGGGCGATACATTATTTAAGACTGGATTCGTTTTTACAAAAAATAGAAAAATCTTTTTAATATTTTCATTGTTTAAAAATTATTAAAAAACAAACAATTACAAATTACTACATGCATTCATAAACAGTTGCATATCAATCATTAGATTTGTGAGAGTCCGGGGTGCTACAATTAACATGTATTAGAAGCATAATTGTCAATTTCACTATGCGAGACACCAGAAAAAACACAATTAAGTTTTCCTATAGTCGACATATGTTTCGGCCTCTATGTAGTACCAACGTGGTGAAAGCTGGTCAATCAAATAGTTATACGGCCATCTTCAGGACGGTCTTGCTTACTGAGAAACTTTGTTTCTTGCCCCTTGAGCATGTGGAATATCACATCTAAAAACACAAATATACAAAACATAAATATACAGTTAGAGCCAGTCTACCTCAACCAGATTAATCACAGGGTGATTGCCAGCTATACTAATATACTGCGCCTAAAGTAGTGCACCCACCTGTGGTCGACAATGATGATTGAAGACCATGGAGTAGGGGCTTCTGGAGCAATTGTTTAGATACCAGGAGCCGGAACCCTATTTACAGGGAACACAGGAGAGACACTAAGTCATCTGAAACACCATTAAGATGTTAAAAAGAAAGAATGTAGGTCAAAGCCATTAGACACTTACAAAATCACCTCTGTATAGGTGGCCTCGGCGAAGAGAATTATTTAAGAAGTGGACTTGGGTTGCTATATGTGTTCAGGCTTTTTTCTGCAGTGTTCATCTGTGGAGATGCCTATAAAATAGGGCAGAGCAGATGTGTAAAGTAGTAGTTGAATTCAATATCTCATTTGAGTATTACTTGTCTCAAGATTACAACTGTAATTGTAGCGAAACTCAATTTTCAAATAAAAGCCTATTCTAGCCTCCGTGCAGCACCATGCACGCCGCGATTTTCAAGTGGAGACATTTTCTAAATTCCGATTAGCGTCATGCACTTGGAGTTAGAGAATCACCGTGTGCGCTTGCTCTATTGCGACTCATATGGCTCTAGTGTTCTATGTATACTGGTATGTGTCTACAGATTTCTATTAAGCAGGAGAAAATTGGACTTACCCAACAACTTGTGTCTGTTGAAAAAGGAGATGTATTCAGCATTGGAGCTACTCGCTTCGCGCTGTAAATGTTCCAAACACAGGGGGGAGGAACATGAGCGTTATTTATATGTCAGGTGATTTTCGGGAAGCGGAGCCGTGAGCAACACGTGACCGCACGTCAACCAGGTGTATGGTGGAAAGGAGGCCGTCCGTTTAAGGGACGATAGAACCCATGTGTTTCTAATCCTAGGTCGTCCGTTTGAGGGACGTAAAAGCCATGTGTTTCTGATCCCAGGGTGTGGTCGATCTATGCTGTAATCGTTAGACACGGACAGCGCAATCGACTTTAGTCGATCATGTGTGTTGGCTAGTCATTCCCGGGCTTACAACAACGTTACCAAGTTTGTTTAGAACCATTTTACTTTGTTACATGAAACCACAAATAGTGCTGTTGCATCAATCTTATCGGACATAGTGAAAAAAAGGATGACATTCACTTATGTTGTCCTGGTTCTAGACATTATTAATGGAACTTAATTAGCCTATGAACGGTCTCTGTAAGTTGAACACGGAGACTTGAGTAGGCTTATGCATGATAATGTCTAGGTGAAGCACGAATTTATTGACAGCGACTGGAGTATATGATTATAGGAATGAGCTCCATTCTACGGCTATATTTAGCCCGTATTTCACTGTCTGCAGATTATATATCCATTTTTGCTCGCATCTTGTTAATATTTGGTCTCGGTTCCCTTTTCTGGGGGATGGTTTAATGACTTGAATGACGCACCATACTAAGTCAGTGCACTTATGTTTCTTTTGCGAAAAATGAGCTACCAAAGGTCTATTTTCAACTTGGTTACGAATGCAAGATTTATGCTCGCAAATTCGTTGGCGTACAGGTCTACTGGTTTTACCAATGTAGACTAAGTTACATGGACATTTGATTGCATATACTACCCATGGGGTAAGACAGTTGGTAAAGTCTTTGAGACGGATGACCGTATCTCTCAAGGTGATTTCTTTCATTGTTGTTGTTTGTGCACAGACAGAACAGTGTCCACATCGATGGTGACCTACTACAGGAGGGAGCCCCCAGAGGGGTGGCTGTGGATTCTTAGCCTGTGTCTTTTGCTGGTAAGTATGTACTAGATTGTCTTTGATGTTTTGCTGACGTTTAAAAGCAAATCTAGGAATTGATGGACTAAAATCTTCAGTGTATAGCATTTTCCAATTTTTACGGATAATTTTCCTTAGATTATTACTGATTGGACTATATGTGCTTACACATGTTATTTTGTCATCTTGATGACGCTGAGTTGGTTCTAAAAGGAGGGCCCGATTCATGTGTAGCACTCGTTTATATGCCCTATGTATTGTTGTTTTAGGGTAGCCTCTCTCTTTTAATCGATTTTTCAAAATCGTGCCATGCTGTTTATACATTTCGACATTTGTACAGTTTCTCCGAATACGGAGAAATTGACCATATGGAAGGCCTTCCTTAAGGCTTAGAGGATGGAAACTCGCGTAATTCAAAAGTGTGTTTCTGTCCGTGGGTTTTCTGTAAAGTACAGTTTCTACGTCACCACTTCCAGTTTTCTGTATTTCTAAATCTAGAAAAGGGATTCTATTTTGGTCCGTGTGCATCGTGAATTGAATGTGAGGGTTTTGGAGATTCAACCAACTGTGGAAATCCGTTAATTGAACAAAAGTCCCACTCCATATTAGGAAGATATCGTCTATATACCGTAACCACTTTTTGATGAAAATAGCAAAGGGATTCAAAGGACTATATATGAATTCTTGTTCTATATCGTCCATATAGAGATTTGCTAAGTCTGGGGCAAAAGTGGCCCCCATACTTGTCCCTTTTAGCTGATTGTAGAACCGATCTTTATATAGGAAGAAGTTTTCAGTCAAGGCTAGCCTAACACATTCTACAATAAAAGCTGTTGGTACTCGGTGTAATGTAGTGGTACGGCTGTCTAAATATTTGGCCATCACTCTAAGGCAATCACCCTGGGGAATGCTGGTGTACAAACTAACCACATCAAGGGTGACCAAAATATCTAAAGGATTCAAGCAAACATTTTCCAATTTTTTTATCATGCTCGTCGTATCTTTTACATATGATAACATTTGGGGTACAAAGGGTCTCAAGAACCAATCAGAGTATACAGATAAAGGCTCTAGGATAGAATTGATTGCGGCCACAATTGGTCTACCAGGTGGACATTTGTCATTTTTATGAATTTTAGGCAGTATATAGAAAGCTGGAATAGTAGGATGGACATTGATCAAAAACTCTTTCTCTTCTAAGTCTATCCACCCTTCTTCTACTGCGTAATTCATAAGACTCAATATTTCATCTTGTAGGCGTAAGGTAGGATCAACTGGGAGTTCCCTGTAGGAGGATGTATCGTTGAGATGTTTCATGACCTCAATGTCGTATGCGGATTTCTCCCACAGAACGATACCACCCCCCTTGTCCGCTGGTTTGATTACGAAATCATCATTCGCTTTTAATGTATTCAAAGCTGCCCTTTCTGCTTTTGTCACATTATTGGTCGAGGTGTTTTTGTTTTTTATCACCTCTTGAATTTCACGGGAGATTCTCTGTTCAAACACTACTATCGCTGGACTCACCATGGCGTTTGTAGGTGTGAATTTCGAGGGGGTTTTTAAACCCGTGGTTGTAGTTTCTTTCCTAGCAGTAGATGGATTTCTAAAAAAATATTTGAGGCGTATTAGCCTATAGAACTTTTGAAGTTCTACTTCGGTCTCAAAAGCTCTGGCTTTCATTGTAGGAACGAAGGATAACCCTTTGGACAAAACACTCGTCTCTATTGGAGACAGGACGTAAGAGGTCAAGTTATATATTGGTATTACCAGATCGGAGGGGGACCCTGCCAATTTCTTGTGTGCATTCGTGGAGGGCCTTGTTGTTTGTTGCGACCACGAGGGCCGTTTCCCCGAAAAAACTGTTGCGGGGTGGGCCCAGAGGAGCTCTGTTGGCCCGCATCAGATCCACTGCTTGTCGATGCGTTAGAGGAATTAGAAAAGTTGACATATGGTCGTCTCCTGTTGCCCTTATTATATGGTCTCATTTGGCTCGCTTTTTGTAGATCGTCATAGTATGATTCCACAAGATATGGGTATGTGCGGATTTCTTTATATTGCTCCACGTCCTTTCTTAATTTCCAGATCTTTTTGTCTAGGGTAATTTTTTTTAAATTTGACCATTTCGTCTTCTATTTTGTCCAGGGTATCTTTGATGTCTTTGATCGTATTATCATGTTTTATTTTAGCCTCTAAAGTTGCTATTTCAACTTTCTGTGTGGTTGCTTCTTCCTCAGAGGTATCAATGATTAGAATCAGTAAATCTCTGGAACATTTGTTACTGACCCCACTGAATTTTCCTTTAAACTTGGTGTTGTTAGTGAAAACTCTGGGAATATTCTTTATCTGAAGGCCGTCTGGTATTGTGCCGGCTTTTAAATAGGCCAACATTAGTTGCCCATGGGATTCAGTGCGTATGAGTTTTTTCTTTTTTTGAGTTAAAAGTTCCACATCATTTGACTGTGGAGTTGTTGCCTCAATGTTGGGGTTATCTCCTAACAGAGTAGGTTGATTTATGAGTTTTCTATAATACTCATCCGAAAAAGACACTAAATTTTCGATGTCCATTTTCGCACTTTGTTACGCACTCTGTTTGTTAGATGTGCCAACAAATGTTTTATTACCCAACAACCACGGGTTGTCCAAGGAATAATTATGAAAGTGGGTACTCCCAAAGTTTTTTGTTATCGGGGGGTCAGGGCTGGAGGAAGGGAGATTCTAAAAAGAAAAAGAGAAAGACCCAGACTGACTACCCCTCTCTCTTTGGTCTGTCAAAGAACACAGGGGAGGGATGCACTAAACCTGCTTAATAATAGAGCAGAAAAATACACCTGTTGGGCGATACATTATTTAAGACTGGATTCGTTTTTACAAAAAATAGAAAAATCTTTTTAATATTTTCATTGTTTAAAAATTATTAAAAAACAAACAATTACAAATTACTACATGCATTCATAAACAGTTGCATATCAATCATTAGATTTGTGAGAGTCCGGGGTGCTACAATTAACATGTATTAGAAGCATAATTGTCAATTTCACTATGCGAGACACCAGAAAAAAACACAATTAAGTTTTCCTATAGTCGACATATGTTTCGGCCTCTATGTAGTACCAACGTGGTGAAAGCTGGTCAATCAAATAGTTATACGGCCATCTTCAGGACGGTCTTGCTTACTGAGAAACTTTGTTTCTTGCCCCTTGAGCATGTGGAATATCACATCTAAAAACACAAATATACAAAACATAAATATACAGTTAGAGCCAGTCTACCTCAACCAGATTAATCACAGGGTGATTGCCAGCTATACTAATATACTGCGCCTAAAGTAGTGCACCCACCTGTGGTCGACAATGATGATTGAAGACCATGGAGTAGGGGCTTCTGGAGCAATTGTTTAGATACCAGGAGCCGGAACCCTATTTACAGGGAACACAGGAGAGACACTAAGTCATCTGAAACACCATTAAGATGTTAAAAAGAAAGAATGTAGGTCAAAGCCATTAGACACTTACAAAATCACCTCTGTATAGGTGGCCTCGGCGAAGAGAATTATTTAAGAAGTGGACTTGGGTTGCTATATGTGTTCAGGCTTTTTTCTGCAGTGTTCATCTGTGGAGATGCCTATAAAATAGGGCAGAGCAGATGTGTAAAGTAGTAGTTGAATTCAATATCTCATTTGAGTATTACTTGTCTCAAGATTACAACTGTAATTGTAGCGAAACTCAATTTTCAAATAAAAGCCTATTCTAGCCTCCGTGCAGCACCATGCACGCCGCGATTTTCAAGTGGAGACATTTTCTAAATTCCGATTAGCGTCATGCACTTGGAGTTAGAGAATCACCGTGTGCGCTTGCTCTATTGCGACTCATATGGCTCTAGTGTTCTATGTATACTGGTATGTGTCTACAGATTTCTATTAAGCAGGAGAAAATTGGACTTACCCAACAACTTGTGTCTGTTGAAAAAGGAGATGTATTCAGCATTGGAGCTACTCGCTTCGCGCTGTAAATGTTCCAAACACAGGGGGGAGGAACATGAGCGTTATTTATATGTCAGGTGATTTTCGGGAAGCGGAGCCGTGAGCAACACATGACCGCACGTCAACCAGGTGTATGGTGGAAAGGAGGCCGTCCGTTTAAGGGACGATAGAACCCATGTGTTTCTAATCCTAGGTCGTCCGTTTGAGGGACGTAAAAGCCATGTGTTTCTGATCCCAGGGTGTTGTCGATCTATGCTGTAATCGTTAGACACGGACAGCGCAATCGACTTTAGTCGATCATGTGTGTTGGCTAGTCATTCCCGGGCTTACAACAACGTTACCAAGTTTGTTTAGAACCATTTTACTTTGTTACATGAAACCACAAATAGTGCTGTTGCATCAATCTTATCGGACATAGTGAAAAAAAGGATGACATTCACTTATGTTGTCCTGGTTCTAGACATTATTAATGGAACTTAATTAGCCTATGAACGGTCTCTGTAAGTTGAACACGGAGACTTGAGTAGGCTTATGCATGATAATGTCTAGGTGAAGCACGAATTTATTGACAGCGACTGGAGTATATGATTATAGGAATGAGCTCCATTCTACGGCTATATTTAGCCCGTATTTCACTGTCTGCAGATTATATATCCATTTTTGCTCGCATCTTGTTAATATTTGGTCTCGGTTCCCTTTTCTGGGGGATGGTTTAATGACTTGAATGACGCACCATACTAAGTCGGTGCACTTATGTTTCTTTTGCGAAAAATGAGCTACCAAAGGTCTATTTTCAACTTGGTTACGAATGCAAGATTTATGCTCGCAAATTCGTTGGCGTACAGGTCTACTGGTTTTACCAATGTAGACTAAGTTACATGGACATTTGATTGCATATACTACCCATGGGGTAAGACAGTTGGTAAAGTCTTTGAGACGGATGACCGTATCTCTCAAGGTGATTTCTTTCATTGTTGTTGTTTGTGCACAGACAGAACAGTGTCCACATCGATGGTGACCTACTACAGGAGGGAGCCCCCAGAGGGGTGGCTGTGGATTCTTAGCCTGTGTCTTTTGCTGGTAAGTATGTACTAGATTGTCTTTGATGTTTTGCTGACGTTTAAAAGCAAATCTAGGAATTGATGGACTAAAATCTTCAGTGTATAGCATTTTCCAATTTTTACGGATAATTTTCCTTAGATTATTACTGATTGGACTATATGTGCTTACACATGTTATTTTGTCATCATCTTGATGACGCTGAGTTGGTTCTAAAAGGAGGGCCCGATTCATGTGTAGCACTCGTTTATATGCCCTATGTATTGTTGTTTTAGGGTAGCCTCTCTCTTTTAATCGATTTTTCAAAATAGTGCCATGCTGTTTATACATTTCGACATTTGTACAGTTTCTCCGAATACGGAGAAATTGACCATATGGAAGGCCTTCCTTAAGGCTTAGAGGATGGAAACTCGCGTAATTCAAAAGTGTGTTTCTGTCCGTGGGTTTTCTGTAAAGTACAGTTTCTACGTCACCACTTCCAGTTTTCTGTATTTCTAAATCTAGAAAAGGGATTCTATTTTGGTCCGTGTGCATCGTGAATTGAATGTGAGGGTTTTGGAGATTCAACCAACTGTGGAAATCCGTTAATTGAACAAAAGTCCCACTCCATATTAGGAAGATATCGTCTATATACCGTAACCACTTTTTGATGAAAATAGCAAAGGGATTCAAAGGACTATATATGAATTCTTGTTCTATATCGTCCATATAGAGATTTGCTAAGTCTGGGGCAAAAGTGGCCCCCATACTTGTCCCTTTTAGCTGATTGTAGAACCGATCTTTATATAGGAAGAAGTTTTCAGTCAAGGCTAGCCTAATACATTCTACAATAAAAGCTGTTGGTACTCGGTGTAATGTAGTGGTACGGCTGTCTAAATATTTGGCCATCACTCTAAGGCAATCACCCTGGGGAATGCTGGTGTACAAACTAACCACATCAAGGGTGACCAAAATATCTAAAGGATTCAAGCAAACATTTTCCAATTTTTTTATCATGCTCGTCGTATCTTTTACATATGATAACATTTGGGGTACAAAGGGTCTCAAGAACCGATCAGAGTATACAGATAAAGGCTCTAGGATAGAATTGATTGCGGCCACAATTGGTCTACCAGGTGGACATTTGTCATTTTTATGAATTTTAGGCAGTATATAGAAAGCTGGAATAGTAGGATGGACATTGATCAAAAACTCTTTCTCTTCTAAGTCTATCCACCCTTCTTCTACTGCGTAATTCATAAGACTCAATATTTCATCTTGTAGGCGTAAGGTAGGATCAACTGGGAGTTCCCTGTAGGAGGATGTATCGTTGAGATGTTTCATGACCTCAATGTCGTATGCGGATTTCTCCCACAGAACGATACCACCCCCCTTGTCCGCTGGTTTGATTACGAAATCATCATTCGCTTTTAATGTATTCAAAGCTGCCCTTTCTGCTTTTGTCACATTATTGGTCGAGGTGTTTTTGTTTTTTATCACCTCTTGAATTTCACGGGAGATTCTCTGTTCAAACGCTACTATCGCTGGACTCACCATGGCGTTTGTAGGTGTGAATTTCGAGGGGGTTTTTAAACCCGTGGTTGTAGTTTCTTTCCTAGCAGTAGATGGATTTCTAAAAAAATATTTGAGGCGTATTAGCCTATAGAACTTTTGAAGTTCTACTTCGGTCTCAAAAGCTCTGGCTTTCATTGTAGGAACGAAGGATAACCCTTTGGACAAAACACTCGTCTCTATTGGAGACAGGACGTAAGAGGTCAAGTTATATATTGGTATTACCAGATCGGAGGGGGACCCTGCCAATTTCTTGTGTGCATTCGTGGAGGGCCTTGTTGTTTGTTGCGACCACGAGGGCCGTTTCCCCGAAGAAACTGTTGCGGGGTGGGCCCAGAGGAGCTCTGTTGGCCCGCATCAGATCCACTGCTTGTCGATGCGTTAGAGGAATTAGAAAAGTTGACATATGGTCGTCTCCTGTTGCCCTTATTATATGGTCTCATTTGGCTCGCTTTTTGTAGATCGTCATAGTATGATTCCACAAGATATGGGTATGTGCGGATTTCTTTATATTGCTCCACGTCCTTTCTTAATTTCCAGATCTTTTTGTCTAGGGTAATTTTTTTTAAATTTGACCATTTCGTCTTCTATTTTGTCCAGGGTATCTTTGATGTCTTTGATCGTATTATCATGTTTTATTTTAGCCTCTAAAGTTGCTATTTCAACTTTCTGTGTGGTTGCTTCTTCCTCAGAGGTATCAATGATTAGAATCAGTAAATCTCTGGAACATTTGTTACTGACCCCACTGAATTTTCCTTTAAACTTGGTGTTGTTAGTGAAAACTCTGGGAATATTCTTTATCTGAAGGCCGTCTAGTATTGTGCCGGCTTTTAAATAGGCCAACATTAGTTGCCCATGGGATTCAGTGCGTATGAGTTTTTTCTTTTTTTGAGTTAAAAGTTCCACATCATTTGACTGTGGAGTTGTTGCCTCAATGTTGGGGTTATCTCCTAACAGAGTAGGTTGATTTATGAGTTTTCTATAATACTCATCCGAAAAAGACACTAAATTTTCGATGTCCATTTTCGCACTTTGTTACGCACTCTGTTTGTTAGATGTGCCAACAAATGTTTTATTACCCAACAACCACGGGTTGTCCAAGGAATAATTATGAAAGTGGGTACTCCCAAAGTTTTTTGTTATCGGGGGGTCAGGGCTGGAGGAAGGGAGATTCTAAGAAGAAAAAGAGAAAAACCCAGACTGACTACCCCTCTCTCTTTGGTCTGTCAAAGAACACAGGGGAGGGATGCACTAAACCTGCTTAATAATAGAGCAGAAAAATACACCTGTTGGGCGATACATTATTTAAGACTGGATTCGTTTTTACAAAAAATAGAAAAATCTTTTTAATATTTTCATTGTTTAAAAATTATTAAAAAACAAACAATTACAAATTACTACATGCATTCATAAACAGTTGCATATCAATCATTAGATTTGTGAGAGTCCGGGGTGCTACAATTAACATGTATTAGAAGCATTATTGTCAATTTCACTATGCGAGACACCAGAAAAAACACAATTAAGTTTTCCTATAGTCGACATATGTTTCGGCCTCTATGTAGTACCAACGTGGTGAAAGCTGGTCAATCAAATAGTTATACGGCCATCTTCAGGACGGTCTTGCTTACTGAGAAACTTTGTTTCTTGCCCCTTGAGCATGTGGAATATCACATCTAAAAACACAAATATACAAAACATAAATATACAGTTAGAGCCAGTCTACCTCAACCAGATTAATCACAGGGTGATTGCCAGCTATACTAATATACTGCGCCTAAAGTAGTGCACCCACCTGTGGTCGACAATGATGATTGAAGACCATGGAGTAGGGGCTTCTGGAGCAATTGTTTAGATACCAGGAGCCGGAACCCTATTTACAGGGAACACAGGAGAGACACTAAGTCATCTGAAACACCATTAAGATGTTAAAAAGAAAGAATGTAGGTCAAAGCCATTAGACACTTACAAAATCACCTCTGTATAGGTGGCCTCGGCGAAGAGAATTATTTAAGAAGTGGACTTGGGTTGCTATATGTGTTCAGGCTTTTTTCTGCAGTGTTCATCTGTGGAGATGCCTATAAAATAGGGCAGAGCAGATGTGTAAAGTAGTAGTTGAATTCAATATCTCATTTGAGTATTACTTGTCTCAAGATTACAACTGTAATTGTAGCGAAACTCAATTTTCAAATAAAAGCCTATTCTAGCCTCCGTGCAGCACCATGCACGCCGCGATTTTCAAGTGGAGACATTTTCTAAATTCCGATTAGCGTCATGCACTTGGAGTTAGAGAATCACCGTGTGCGCTTGCTCTATTGCGACTCATATGGCTCTAGTGTTCTATGTATACTGGTATGTGTCTACAGATTTCTATTAAGCAGGAGAAAATTGGACTTACCCAACAACTTGTGTCTGTTGAAAAAGGAGATGTATTCAGCATTGGAGCTACTCGCTTCGCGCTGTAAATGTTCCAAACACAGGGGGGAGGAACATGAGCGTTATTTATATGTCAGGTGATTTTCGGGAAGCGGAGCCGTGAGCAACACGTGACCGCACGTCAACCAGGTGTATGGTGGAAAGGAGGCCGTCCGTTTAAGGGACGATAGAACCCATGTGTTTCTAATCCTAGGTCGTCCGTTTGAGGGACGTAAAAGCCATGTGTTTCTGATCCCAGGGTGTTGTCGATCTATGCTGTAATCGTTAGACACGGACAGCGCAATCGACTTTAGTCGATCATGTGTGTTGGCTAGTCATTCCCGGGCTTACAACAACGTTACCAAGTTTGTTTAGAACCATTTTACTTTGTTACATGAAACCACAAATAGTGCTGTTGCATCAATCTTATCGGACATAGTGAAAAAAAGGATGACATTCACTTATGTTGTCCTGGTTCTAGACATTATTAATGGAACTTAATTAGCCTATGAACGGTCTCTGTAAGTTGAACACGGAGACTTGAGTAGGCTTATGCATGATAATGTCTAGGTGAAGCACGAATTTATTGACAGCGACTGGAGTATATGATTATAGGAATGAGCTCCATTCTACGGCTATATTTAGCCCGTATTTCACTGTCTGCAGATTATATATCCATTTTTGCTCGCATCTTGTTAATATTTGGTCTCGGTTCCCTTTTCTGGGGGATGGTTTAATGACTTGAATGACGCACCATACTAAGTCGGTGCACTTATGTTTCTTTTGCGAAAAATGAGCTACCAAAGGTCTATTTTCAACTTGGTTACGAATGCAAGATTTATGCTCGCAAATTCGTTGGCGTACAGGTCTACTGGTTTTACCAATGTAGACTAAGTTACATGGACATTTGATTGCATATACTACCCATGGGGTAAGACAGTTGGTAAAGTCTTTGAGACGGATGACCGTATCTCTCAAGGTGATTTCTTTCATTGTTGTTGTTTGTGCACAGACAGAACATTGTCCACATCGATGGTGACCTACTACAGGAGGGAGCCCCCAGAGGGGTGGCTGTGGATTCTTAGCCTGTGTCTTTTGCTGGTAAGTATGTACTAGATTGTCTTTGATGTTTTGCTGACGTTTAAAAGCAAATCTAGGAATTGATGGACTAAAATCTTCAGTGTATAGCATTTTCCAATTTTTACGGATAATTTTCCTTAGATTATTACTGATTGGACTATATGTGCTTACACATGTTATTTTGTCATCATCTTGATGACGCTGAGTTGGTTCTAAAAGGAGGGCCCGATTCATGTGTAGCACTCGTTTATATGCCCTATGTATTGTTGTTTTAGGGTAGCCTCTCTCTTTTAATCGATTTTTCAAAATAGTGCCATGCTGTTTATACATTTCGACATTTGTACAGTTTCTCCGAATACGGAGAAATTGACCATATGGAAGGCCTTCCTTAAGGCTTAGAGGATGGAAACTCGCGTAATTCAAAAGTGTGTTTCTGTCCGTGGGTTTTCTGTAGAGTACAGTTTCTACGTCACCACTTCCAGTTTTCTGTATTTCTAAATCTAGAAAAGGGATTCTATTTTGGTCCGTGTGCATCGTGAATTGAATGTGAGGGTTTTGGAGATTCAACCAACTGTGGAAATCCGTTAATTGAACAAAAGTCCCACTCCATATTAGGAAGATATCGTCTATATACCGTAACCACTTTTTGATGAAAATAGCAAAGGGATTCAAAGGACTATATATGAATTCTTGTTCTATATCGTCCATATAGAGATTTGCTAAGTCTGGGGCAAAAGTGGCCCCCATACTTGTCCCTTTTAGCTGATTGTAGAACCGATCTTTATATAGGAAGAAGTTTTCAGTCAAGGCTAGCCTAATACATTCTACAATAAAAGCTGTTGGTACTCGGTGTAATGTAGTGGTACGGCTGTCTAAATATTTGGCCATCACTCTAAGGCAATCACCCTGGGGAATGCTGGTGTACAAACTAACCACATCAAGGGTGACCAAAATATCTAAAGGATTCAAGCAAACATTTTCCAATTTTTTTATCATGCTCGTCGTATCTTTTACATATGATAACATTTGGGGTACAAAGGGTCTCAAGAACCAATCAGAGTATACAGATAAAGGCTCTAGGATAGAATTGATTGCGGCCACAATTGGTCTACCAGGTGGACATTTGTCATTTTTATGAATTTTAGGCAGTATATAGAAAGCTGGAATAGTAGGATGGACATTGATCAAAAACTCTTTCTCTTCTAAGTCTATCCACCCTTCTTCTACTGCGTAATTCATAAGACTCAATATTTCATCTTGTAGGCGTAAGGTAGGATCAACTGGGAGTTCCCTGTAGGAGGATGTATCGTTGAGATGTTTCATGACCTCAATGTCGTATGCGGATTTCTCCCACAGAACGATACCACCCCCCTTGTCCGCTGGTTTGATTACGAAATCATCATTCGCTTTTAATGTATTCAAAGCTGCCCTTTCTGCTTTTGTCACATTATTGGTCGAGGTGTTTTTGTTTTTTATCACCTCTTGAATTTCACGGGAGATTCTCTGTTCAAACGCTACTATCGCTGGACTCACCATGGCGTTTGTAGGTGTGAATTTCGAGGGGGTTTTTAAACCCGTGGTTGTAGTTTCTTTCCTAGCAGTAGATGGATTTCTAAAAAAATATTTGAGGCGTATTAGCCTATAGAACTTTTGAAGTTCTACTTCGGTCTCAAAAGCTCTGGCTTTCATTGTAGGAACGAAGGATAACCCTTTGGACAAAACACTCGTCTCTATTGGAGACAGGACGTAAGAGGTCAAGTTATATATTGGTATTACCAGATCGGAGGGGGACCCTGCCAATTTCTTGTGTGCATTCATGGAGGGCCTTGTTGTTTGTTGCGACCACGAGGGCCGTTTCCCCGAAAAAACTGTTGCGGGGTGGGCCCAGAGACACAAGTTGTTGGGTAAGTCCAATTTTCTCCTGCTTAATAGAAATCTGTAGACACATACCAGTATACATAGAACACTAGAGCCATATGAGTCGCAATAGAGCAAGCGCACACGGTGATTCTCTAACTCCAAGTGCATGACGCTAATCGGAATTTAGAAAATGTCTCCACTTGAAAATCGCGGCGTGCATGGTGCTGCACGGAGGCTAGAATAGGCTTTTATTTGAAAATTGAGTTTCGCTACAATTACAGTTGTAATCTTGAGACAAGTAATACTCAAATGAGATATTGAATTCAACTACTACTTTACACATCTGCTCTGCCCTATTTTATAGGCATCTCCACAGATGAACACTGCAGAAAAAAGCCTGAACACATATAGCAACCCAAGTCCACTTCTTAAATAATTCTCTTCGCCGAGGCCACCTATACAGAGGTGATTTTGTAAGTGTTTAATGGCTTTGACCTACATTCTTTCTTTTTAACATCTTAATGGTGTTTCAGATGACTTAGTGTCTCTCCTGTGTTCCCTGTAAATAGGGTTCCGGCTCCTGGTATCTAAACAATTGCTCCAGAAGCCCCTACTCCATGGTCTTCAATCATCATTGTCGACCACAGGTGGGTGCACTACTTTAGGCGCAGTATATTAGTATAGCTGGCAATCACCCTGTGATTAATCTGGTTGAGGTAGACTGGCTCTAACTGTATATTTATGTTTTGTATATTTGTGTTTTTAGATGTGATATTCCACATGCTCAAGGGGCAAGAAACAAAGTTTCTCAGTAAGCAAGACCGTCCTGAAGATGGCCGTATAACTATTTGATTGACCAGCTTTCACCACGTTGGTACTACATAGAGGCCGAAACATATGTTGACTATAGGAAAACTTAATTGTGTTTTTTTCTGGTGTCTCGCATAGTGAAATTGACAATTATGCTTCTAATACATGTTAATTGTAGCACCCCGGACTCTCACAAATCTAATGATTGATATGCAACTGTTTATGAATGCATGTAGTAATTTGTAATTGTTTGTTTTTTAATAATTTTTAAACAATGAAAATATTAAAAAGATTTTTCTATTTTTTGTAAAAACTAATCCAGTCTTAAATAATGTATCGCCCAACAGGTGTATTTTTCTGCTCTATTATTAAGCAGGTTTAGTGCATCTCTCCCCTGTGTTCTTTGACAGACCAAAGAGAGAGGGGTAGTCAGTCTGGGTTTTTCTCTTTTTCTTCTTAGAATCTCCCTTCCTCCAGCCCTGACCCCCCGATAACAAAAAACTTTGGGAGTACCCACTTTCATAATTATTCCTTGGACAACCCGTGGTTGTTGGGTAATAAAACATTTGTTGGCACATCTAACAAACAGAGTGCGTAACAAAGTGCGAAAATGGACATCGAAAATTTAGTGTCTTTTTCGGATGAGTATTATAGAAAACTCATAAATCAACCTACTCTGTTAGGAGATAACCCCAACATTGAGGCAACAACTCCACAGTCAAATGATGTGGAACTTTTAACTCAAAAAAAGAAAAAACTCATACGCACTGAATCCCATGGGCAACTAATGTTGGCCTATTTAAAAGCCGGCACAATACCAGACGGCCTTCAGATAAAGAATATTCCCAGAGTTTTCACTAACAACACCAAGTTTAAAGGAAAATTCAGTGGGGTCAGTAACAAATGTTCCAGAGATTTACTGATTCTAATCATTGATACCTCTGAGGAAGAAGCAACCACACAGAAAGTTGAAATAGCAACTTTAGAGGCTAAAATAAAACATGATAATACGATCAAAGACATCAAAGATACCCTGGACAAAATAGAAGACGAAATGGTCAAATTTAAAAAAATTACCCTAGACAAAAAGATCTGGAAATTAAGAAAGGACGTGGAGCAATATAAAGAAATCCGCACATACCCATATCTTGTGGAATCATACTATGACGATCTACAAAAAGCGAGCCAAATGAGACCATATAATAAGGGCAACAGGAGACGACCATATGTCAACTTTTCTAATTCCTCTAACGCATCGACAAGCAGTGGATCTGATGCGGGCCAACAGAGCTCCTCTGGGCCCACCCCGCAACAGTTTTTTCGGGGAAACGGCCCTCGTGGTCGCAACAAACAACAAGGCCCTCCACGAATGCACACAAGAAATTGGCAGGGTCCCCCTCCGATCTGGTAATACCAATATATAACTTGACCTCTTACGTCCTGTCTCCAATAGAGACGAGTGTTTTGTCCAAAGGGTTATCCTTCGTTCCTACAATGAAAGCCAGAGCTTTTGAGACCGAAGTAGAACTTCAAAAGTTCTATAGGCTAATACGCCTCAAATATTTTTTTAGAAATCCATCTACTGCTAGGAAAGAAACTACAACCACGGGTTTAAAAACCCCCTCGAAATTCACACCTACAAACGCCATGGTGAGTCCAGCGATAGTAGCGTTTGAACAGAGAATCTCCCGTGAAATTCAAGAGGTGATAAAAAACAAAAACACCTCGACCAATAATGTGACAAAAGCAGAAAGGGCAGCTTTGAATACATTAAAAGCGAATGATGATTTCGTAATCAAACCAGCGGACAAGGGGGGTGGTATCGTTCTGTGGGAGAAATCCGCATACGACATTGAGGTCATGAAACATCTCAACGATACATCCTCCTACAGGGAACTCCCAGTTGATCCTACCTTACGCCTACAAGATGAAACATTGAGTCTTATGAATTACGCAGTAGAAGAAGGGTGGATAGACTTAGAAGAGAAAGAGTTTTTGATCAATGTCCATCCTACTATTCCAGCTTTCTATATACTGCCTAAAATTCATAAAAATGACAAATGTCCACCTGGTAGACCAATTGTGGCCGCAATCAATTCTATCCTAGAGCCTTTATCTGTATACTCTGATCGGTTCTTGAGACCCTTTGTACCCCAAATGTTATCATATGTAAAAGATACGACGAGCATGATAAAAAAATTGGAAAATGTTTGCTTGAATCCTTTAGATATTTTGGTCACCCTTGATGTGGTTACTTTGTACACCAGCATTCCCCAGGGTGATTGCCTTAGAGTGATGGCCAAATATTTAGACAGCCGTACCACTACATTACACCGAGTACCAACAGCTTTTATTGTAGAATGTATTAGGCTAGCCTTGACTGAAAACTTCTTCCTATATAAAGATCGGTTCTACAATCAGCTAAAAGGGACAAGTATGGGGGCCACTTTTGCCCCAGACTTAGCAAATCTCTATATGGACGATATAGAACAAGAATTCATATATAGTCTTTTGAATCCCTTTGCTATTTTCATCAAAAAGTGGTTACGGTATATAGACGATATCTTCCTAATATGGAGTGGGACTTTTGTTCAATTAACGGATTTCCACAGTTGGTTGAATCTCCAAAACCCTCACATTCAATTCACGATGCACACGGACCAAAATAGAATCCCTTTTCTAGATTTAGAAATACAGAAAACTGGAAGTGGTGACATAGAAACTGTACTTTACAGAAAACCCACGGACAGAAACACACTTTTGAATTACGCGAGTTTCCATCCTCTAAGCCTTAAGGAAGGCCTTCCATATGGTCAATTTCTCCGTATTCGGAGAAACTGTACAAATGTCGAAATGTATAAACAGCATGGCACTATTTTGAAAAATCGATTAAAAGAGAGAGGCTACCCTAAAACAACAATACATAGGGCATATAAACGAGTGCTACACATGAATCGGGCCCTCCTTTTAGAACCAACTCAGCGTCATCAAGATGATGACAAAATAACATGTGTAAGCACATATAGTCCAATCAGTAATAATCTAAGGAAAATTATCCGTAAAAATTGGAAAATGCTATACACTGAAGATTTTAGTCCATCAATTCCTAGATTTGCTTTTAAACGTCAGCAAAACATCAAAGACAATCTAGTACATACTTACCAGCAAAAGACACAGGCTAAGAATCCACAGCCACCCCTCTGGGGGCTCCCTCCTGTAGTAGGTCACCATCGATGTGGACACTGTTCTGTCTGTGCACAAACAACAACAATGAAAGAAATCACCTTGAGAGATACGGTCATCCGTCTCAAAGACTTTACCAACTGTCTTACCCCATGGGTAGTATATGCAATCAAATGTCCATGTAACTTAGTCTACATTGGTAAAACCAGTAGACCTGTACGCCAACGAATTTGCGAGCATAAATCTTGCATTCGTAACCAAGTTGAAAATAGACCTTTGGTAGCTCATTTTTCGCAAAAGAAACATAAGTGCACCGACTTAGTATGGTGCGTCATTCAAGTCATTAAACCATCCCCCAGAAAAGGGAACCGAGACCAAATATTAACAAGATGCGAGCAAAAATGGATATATAATCTGCAGACAGTGAAATACGGGCTAAATATAGCCGTAGAATGGAGCTCATTCCTATAATCATATACTCCAGTCGCTGTCAATAAATTCGTGCTTCACCTAGACATTATCATGCATAAGCCTACTCAAGTCTCCGTGTTCAACTTACAGAGACCGTTCATAGGCTAATTAAGTTCCATTAATAATGTCTAGAACCAGGACAACATAAGTGAATGTCATC
Organism: Ambystoma mexicanum; assembly: GCF_040938575.1. Lineage (NCBI taxonomy): Eukaryota > Metazoa > Chordata > Amphibia > Caudata > Ambystomatidae > Ambystoma > Ambystoma mexicanum. Next base: position 1,286,830,359 of record NC_090934.1, read on the forward strand.
CTTTTTTTCACTATGTCCGATAAGATTGATGCAACAGCACTATTTGTGGTTTCATGTAACAAAGTAAAATGGTTCTAAACAAACTTGGTAACGTTGTTGTAAGCCCGGGAATGACTAGCCAACACACATGATCGACTAAAGTCGATTGCGCTGTCCGTGTCTAACGATTACAGCATAGATCGACAACACCCTGGGATCAGAAACACATGGCTTTTACGTCCCTCAAACGGACGACCTAGGATTAGAAACACATGGGTTCTATCGTCCCTTAAACGGACGGCCTCCTTTCCACCATACACCTGGTTGACGTGCGGTCACGTGTTGCTCACGGCTCCGCTTCCCGAAAATCACCTGACATATAAATAACGCTCATGTTCCTCCCCCCTGTGTTTGGAACATTTACAGCGCGAAGCGAGTAGCTCCAATGCTGAATACATCTTCTTTTTCAACAGACACAAGTTGTTGGGTAAGTCCAATTTTCTCCTGCTTAATAGAAATCTGTAGACACATACCAGTATACATAGAACACTAGAGCCATATGAGTCGCAATAGAGCAAGCGCACACGGTGATTCTCTAACTCCAAGTGCATGACGCTAATCGGAATTTAGAAAATGTCTCCACTTGAAAATCGCGGCGTGCATGGTGCTGCACGGAGGCTAGAATAGGCTTTTATTTGAAAATTGAGTTTCGCTACAATTACAGTTGTAATCTTGAGACAAGTAATACTCAAATGAGATATTGAATTCAACTACTACTTTACACATCTGCTCTGCCCTATTTTATAGGCATCTCCACAGATGAACACTGCAGAAAAAAGCCTGAACACATATAGCAACCCAAGTCCACTTCTTAAATAATTCTCTTCGCCGAGGCCACCTATACAGAGGTGATTTTGTAAGTGTCTAATGGCTTTGACCTACATTCTTTCTTTTTAACATCTTAATGGTGTTTCAGATGACTTAGTGTCTCTCCTGTGTTCCCTGTAAATAGGGTTCCGGCTCCTGGTATCTAAACAATTGCTCCAGAAGCCCCTACTCCATGGTCTTCAATCATCATTGTCGACCACAGGTGGGTGCACTACTTTAGGCGCAGTATATTAGTATAGCTGGCAATCACCCTGTGATTAATCTGGTTGAGGTAGACTGGCTCTAACTGTATATTTATGTTTTGTATATTTGTGTTTTTAGATGTGATATTCCACATGCTCAAGGGGCAAGAAACAAAGTTTCTCAGTAAGCAAGACCGTCCTGAAGATGGCCGTATAACTATTTGATTGACCAGCTTTCACCACGTTGGTACTACATAGAGGCCGAAACATATGTCGACTATAGGAAAACTTAATTGTGTTTTTTTCTGGTGTCTCGCATAGTGAAATTGACAATTATGCTTCTAATACATGTTAATTGTAGCACCCCGGACTCTCACAAATCTAATGATTGATATGCAACTGTTTATGAATGCATGTAGTAATTTGTAATTGTTTGTTTTTTAATAATTTTTAAACAATGAAAATATTAAAAAGATTTTTCTATTTTTTGTAAAAACGAATCCAGTCTTAAATAATGTATCGCCCAACAGGTGTATTTTTCTGCTCTATTATTAAGCAGGTTTAGTGCATCCCTCCCCTGTGTTCTTTGACAGACCAAAGAGAGAGGTGTAGTCAGTCTGGGTTTTTCTCTTTTTCTTCTTAGAATCTCCCTTCCTCCAGCCCTGACCCCCCGATAACAAAAAACTTTGGGAGTACCCACTTTCATAATTATTCCTTGGACAACCCGTGGCTGTTGGGTAATAAAACATTTGTTGGCACATCTAACAAACAGAGTGCGTAACAAAGTGCGAAAATGGACATCGAAAATTTAGTGTCTTTTTCGGATGAGTATTATAGAAAACTCATAAATCAACCTACTCTGTTAGGAGATAACCCCAACATTGAGGCAACAACTCCACAGTCAAATGATGTGGAACTTTTAACTCAAAAAAAGAAAAAACTCATACGCACTGAATCCCATGGGCAACTAATGTTGGCCTATTTAAAAGCCGGCACAATACCAGACGGCCTTCAGATAAAGAATATTCCCAGAGTTTTCACTAACAACACCAAGTTTAAAGGAAAATTCAGTGGGGTCAGTAACAAATGTTCCAGAGATTTACTGATTCTAATCATTGATACCTCTGAGGAAGAAGCAACCACACAGAAAGTTGAAATAGCAACTTTAGAGGCTAAAATAAAACATGATAATACGATCAAAGACATCAAAGATACCCTGGACAAAATAGAAGACGAAATGGTCAAATTTAAAAAAATTACCCTAGACAAAAAGATCTGGAAATTAAGAAAGGACGTGGAGCAATATAAAGAAATCCGCACATACCCATATCTTGTGGAATCATACTATGACGATCTACAAAAAGCGAGCCAAATGAGACCATATAATAAGGGCAACAGGAGACGACCATATGTCAACTTTTCTAATTCCTCTAACGCATCGACAAGCAGTGGATCTGATGCGGGCCAACAGAGCTCCTCTGGGCCCACCCCGCAACAGTTTTTTCGGGGAAACGGCCCTCGTGGTCGCAACAAACAACAAGGCCCTCCACGAATGCACACAAGAAATTGGCAGGGTCCCCCTCCGATCTGGTAATACCAATATATAACTTGACCTCTTACGTCCTGTCTCCAATAGAGACGAGTGTTTTGTCCAAAGGGTTATCCTTCGTTCCTACAATGAAAGCCAGAGCTTTTGAGACCGAAGTAGAACTTCAAAAGTTCTATAGGCTAATACGCCTCAAATATTTTTTTAGAAATCCATCTACTGCTAGGAAAGAAACTACAACCACGGGTTTAAAAACCCCCTCGAAATTCACACCTACAAACGCCATAGTGAGTCCAGCGATAGTAGCGTTTGAACAGAGAATCTCCCGTGAAATTCAAGAGGTGATAAAAAACAAAAACACCTCGACCAATAATGTGACAAAAGCAGAAAGGGCAGCTTTGAATACATTAAAAGCGAATGATGATTTCGTAATCAAACCAGCGGACAAGGGGGGTGGTATCGTTCTGTGGGAGAAATCCGCATACGACATTGAGGTCATGAAACATCTCAACGATACATCCTCCTACAGGGAACTCCCAGTTGATCCTACCTTACGCCTACAAGATGAAATATTGAGTCTTATGAATTACGCAGTAGAAGAAGGGTGGATAGACTTAGAAGAGAAAGAGTTTTTGATCAATGTCCATCCTACTATTCCAGCTTTCTATATACTGCCTAAAATTCATAAAAATGACAAATGTCCACCTGGTAGACCAATTGTGGCCGCAATCAATTCTATCCTAGAGCCTTTATCTGTATACTCTGATCGGTTCTTGAGACCCTTTGTACCCCAAATGTTATCATATGTAAAAGATACGACGAGCATGATAAAAAAATTGGAAAATGTTTGCTTGAATCCTTTAGATATTTTGGTCACCCTTGATGTGGTTAGTTTGTACACCAGCATTCCCCAGGGTGATTGCCTTAGAGTGATGGCCAAATATTTAGACAGCCGTACCACTACATTACACCGAGTACCAACAGCTTTTATTGTAGAATGTATTAGGCTAGCCTTGACTGAAAACTTCTTCCTATATAAAGATCGGTTCTACAATCAGCTAAAAGGGACAAGTATGGGGGCCACTTTTGCCCCAGACTTAGCAAATCTCTATATGGACGATATAGAACAAGAATTCATATATAGTCTTTTGAATCCCTTTGCTATTTTCATCAAAAAGTGGTTACGGTATATAGACGATATCTTCCTAATATGGAGTGGGACTTTTGTTCAATTAACGGATTTCCACAGTTGGTTGAATCTCCAAAACCCTCACATTCAATTCACGATGCACACGGACCAAAATAGAATCCCTTTTCTAGATTTAGAAATACAGAAAACTGGAAGTGGTGACGTAGAAACTGTACTTTACAGAAAACCCACGGACAGAAACACACTTTTGAATTACGCGAGTTTCCATCCTCTAAGCCTTAAGGAAGGCCTTCCATATGGTCAATTTCTCCGTATTCGGAGAAACTGTACAAATGTCGAAATGTATAAACAGCATGGCACTATTTTGAAAAATCGATTAAAAGAGAGAGGCTACCCTAAAACAACAATACATAGGGCATATAAACGAGTGCTACACATGAATCGGGCCCTCCTTTTAGAACCAACTCAGCGTCATCAAGATGATGACAAAATAACATGTGTAAGCACATATAGTCCAATCAGTAATAATCTAAGGAAAATTATCCGTAAAAATTGGAAAATGCTATACACTGAAGATTTTAGTCCATCAATTCCTAGATTTGCTTTTAAACGTCAGCAAAACATCAAAGACAATCTAGTACATACTTACCAGCAAAAGACACAGGCTAAGAATCCACAGCCACCCCTCTGGGGGCTCCCTCCTGTAGTAGGTCACCATCGATGTGGACACTGTTCTGTCTGTGCACAAACAACAACAATGAAAGAAATCACCTTGAGAGATACGGTCATCCGTCTCAAAGACTTTACCAACTGTCTTACCCCATGGGTAGTATATGCAATCAAATGTCCATGTAACTTAGTCTACATTGGTAAAACCAGTAGACCTGTACGCCAACGAATTTGCGAGCATAAATCTTGCATTCGTAACCAAGTTGAAAATAGACCTTTGGTAGCTCATTTTTCGCAAAAGAAACATAAGTGCACCGACTTAGTATGGTGCGTCATTCAAGTCATTAAACCATCCCCCAGAAAAGGGAACCGAGACCAAATATTAACAAGATGCGAGCAAAAATGGATATATAATCTGCAGACAGTGAAATACGGGCTAAATATAGCCGTAGAATGGAGCTCATTCCTATAATCATATACTCCAGTCGCTGTCAATAAATTCGTGCTTCACCTAGACATTATCATGCATAAGCCTACTCAAGTCTCCGTGTTCAACTTACAGAGACCGTTCATAGGCTAATTAAGTTCCATTAATAATGTCTAGAACCAGGACAACATAAGTGAATGTCATCCTATTTTTCACTATGTCCGATAAGATTGATGCAACAGCACTATTTGTGGTTTCATGTAACAAAGTAAAATGGTTCTAAACAAACTTGGTAACGTTGTTGTAAGCCCGGGAATGACTAGCCAACACACATGATCGACTAAAGTCGATTGCGCTGTCCGTGTCTAACGATTACAGCATAGATCGACAACACCCTGGGATCAGAAACACATGGCTTTTACGTCCCTCAAACGGACGACCTAGGATTAGAAACACATGGGTTCTATCGTCCCTTAAACGGACGGCCTCCTTTCCACCATACACCTGGTTGACGTGCGGTCACGTGTTGCTCACGGCTCCGCTTCCCGAAAATCACCTGACATATAAATAACGCTCATGTTCCTCCCCCCTGTGTTTGGAACATTTACAGCGCGAAGCGAGTAGCTCCAATGCTGAATACATCTCCTTTTTCAACAGACACAAGTTGTTGGGTAAGTCCAATTTTCTCCTGCTTAATAGAAATCTGTAGACACATACCAGTATACATAGAACACTAGAGCCATATGAGTCGCAATAGAGCAAGCGCACACGGTGATTCTCTAACTCCAAGTGCATGACGCTAATCGGAATTTAGAAAATGTCTCCACTTGAAAATCGCGGCGTGCATGGTGCTGCACGGAGGCTAGAATAGGCTTTTATTTGAAAATTGAGTTTCGCTACAATTACAGTTGTAATCTTGAGACAAGTAATACTCAAATGAGATATTGAATTCAACTACTACTTTACACATCTGCTCTGCCCTATTTTATAGGCATCTCCACAGATGAACACTGCAGAAAAAAGCCTGAACACATATAGCAACCCAAGTCCACTTCTTAAATAATTCTCTTCGCCGAGGCCACCTATACAGAGGTGATTTTGTAAGTGTCTAATGGCTTTGACCTACATTCTTTCTTTTTAACATCTTAATGGTGTTTCAGATGACTTAGTGTCTCTCCTGTGTTCCCTGTAAATAGGGTTCCGGCTCCTGGTATCTAAACAATTGCTCCAGAAGCCCCTACTCCATGGTCTTCAATCATCATTGTCGACCACAGGTGGGTGCACTACTTTAGGCGCAGTATATTAGTATAGCTGGCAATCACCCTGTGATTAATCTGGTTGAGGTAGACTGGCTCTAACTGTATATTTATGTTTTGTATATTTGTGTTTTTAGATGTGATATTCCACATGCTCAAGGGGCAAGAAACAAAGTTTCTCAGTAAGCAAGACCGTCCTGAAGATGGCCGTATAACTATTTGATTGACCAGCTTTCACCACGTTGGTACTACATAGAGGCCGAAACATATGTCGACTATAGGAAAACTTAATTGTGTTTTTTCTGGTGTCTCGCATAGTGAAATTGACAATTATGCTTCTAATACATGTTAATTGTAGCACCCCGGACTCTCACAAATCTAATGATTGATATGCAACTGTTTATGAATGCATGTAGTAATTTGTAATTGTTTGTTTTTTAATAATTTTTAAACAATGAAAATATTAAAAAGATTTTTCTATTTTTTGTAAAAACGAATCCAGTCTTAAATAATGTATCGCCCAACAGGTGTATTTTTCTGCTCTATTATTAAGCAGGTTTAGTGCATCCCTCCCCTGTATTCTTTGACAGACCAAAGAGAGAGGGGTAGTCAGTCTGGGTTTTTCTCTTTTTCTTCTTAGAATCTCCCTTCCTCCAGCCCTGACCCCCCGATAACAAAAAACTTTGGGAGTACCCACTTTCATAATTATTCCTTGGACAACCCGTGGCTGTTGGGTAATAAAACATTTGTTGGCACATCTAACAAACAGAGTGCGTAACAAAGTGCGAAAATGGACATCGAAAATTTAGTGTCTTTTTCGGATGAGTATTATAGAAAACTCATAAATCAACCTACTCTGTTAGGAGATAACCCCAACATTGAGGCAACAACTCCACAGTCAAATGATGTGGAACTTTTAACTCAAAAAAAGAAAAAACTCATACGCACTGAATCCCATGGGCAACTAATGTTGGCCTATTTAAAAGCCGGCACAATACCAGACGGCCTTCAGATAAAGAATATTCCCAGAGTTTTCACTAACAACACCAAGTTTAAAGGAAAATTCAGTGGGGTCAGTAACAAATGTTCCAGAGATTTACTGATTCTAATCATTGATACCTCTGAGGAAGAAGCAACCACACAGAAAGTTGAAATAGCAACTTTAGAGGCTAAAATAAAACATGATAATACGATCAAAGACATCAAAGATACCCTGGACAAAATAGAAGACGAAATGGTCAAATTTAAAAAAATTACCCTAGACAAAAAGATCTGGAAATTAAGAAAGGACGTGGAGCAATATAAAGAAATCCGCACATACCCATATTTTGTGGAATCATACTATGACGATCTACAAAAAGCGAGCCAAATGAGACCATATAATAAGGGCAACAGGAGACGACCATATGTCAACTTTTCTAATTCCTCTAACGCATCGACAAGCAGTGGATCTGATGCGGGCCAACAGAGCTCCTCTGGGCCCACCCCGCAACAGTTTTTTCGGGGAAACGGCCCTCGTGGTCGCAACAAACAACAAGGCCCTCCACGAATGCACACAAGAAATTGGCAGGGTCCCCCTCCGATCTGGTAATACCAATATATAACTTGACCTCTTACGTCCTGTCTCCAATAGAGACGAGTGTTTTGTCCAAAGGGTTATCCTTCGTTCCTACAATGAAAGCCAGAGCTTTTGAGACCGAAGTAGAACTTCAAAAGTTCTATAGGCTAATACGCCTCAAATATTTTTTTAGAAATCCATCTACTGCTAGGAAAGAAACTACAACCACGGGTTTAAAAACCCCCTCGAAATTCACACCTACAAACGCCATGGTGAGTCCAGCGATAGTAGCGTTTGAACAGAGAATCTCCCGTGAAATTCAAGAGGTGATAAAAAACAAAAACACCTCGACCAATAATGTGACAAAAGCAGAAAGGGCAGCTTTGAATACATTAAAAGCGAATGATGATTTCGTAATCAAACCAGCGGACAAGGGGGGTGGTATCGTTCTGTGGGAGAAATCCGCATACGACATTGAGGTCATGAAACATCTCAACGATACATCCTCCTACAGGGAACTCCCAGTTGATCCTACCTTACGCCTACAAGATGAAATATTGAGTCTTATGAATTACGCAGTAGAAGAAGGGTGGATAGACTTAGAAGAGAAAAAGTTTTTGATCAATGTCCATCCTACTATTCCAGCTTTCTATATACTGCCTAAAATTCATAAAAATGACAAATGTCCACCTGGTAGACCAATTGTGGCCGCAATCAATTCTATCCTAGAGCCTTTATCTGTATACTCTGATCGGTTCTTGAGACCCTTTGTACCCCAAATGTTATCATATGTAAAAGATACGACGAGCATGATAAAAAAATTGGAAAATGTTTGCTTGAATCCTTTAGATATTTTGGTCACCCTTGATGTGGTTAGTTTGTACACCAGCATTCCCCAGGGTGATTGCCTTAGAGTGATGGCCAAATATTTAGACAGCCGTACCACTACATTACACCGAGTACCAACAGCTTTTATTGTAGAATGTATTAGGCTAGCCTTGACTGAAAACTTCTTCCTATATAAAGATCGGTTCTACAATCAGCTAAAAGGGACAAGTATGGGGGCCACTTTTGCCCCAGACTTAGCAAATCTCTATATGGACGATATAGAACAAGAATTCATATATAGTCCTTTGAATCCCTTTGCTATTTTCATCAAAAAGTGGTTACGGTATATAGACGATATCTTCCTAATATGGAGTGGGACTTTTGTTCAATTAACGGATTTCCACAGTTGGTTGAATCTCCAAAACCCTCACATTCAATTCACGATGCACACGGACCAAAATAGAATCCCTTTTCTAGATTTAGAAATACAGAAAACTGGAAGTGGTGACGTAGAAACTGTACTTTACAGAAAACCCACGGACAGAAACACACTTTTGAATTACGCGAGTTTCCATCCTCTAAGCCTTAAGGAAGGCCTTCCATATGGTCAATTTCTCCGTATTCGGAGAAACTGTACAAATGTCGAAATGTATAAACAGCATGGCACTATTTTGAAAAATCGATTAAAAGAGAGAGGCTACCCTAAAACAACAATACATAGGGCATATAAACGAGTGCTACACATGAATCGGGCCCTCCTTTTAGAACCAACTCAGCGTCATCAAGATGATGACAAAATAACATGTGTAAGCACATATAGTCCAATCAGTAATAATCTAAGGAAAATTATCCGTAAAAATTGGAAAATGCTATACACTGAAGATTTTAGTCCATCAATTCCTAGATTTGCTTTTAAACGTCAGCAAAACATCAAAGACAATCTAGTACATACTTACCAGCAAAAGACACAGGCTAAGAATCCACAGCCACCCCTCTGGGGGCTCCCTCCTGTAGTAGGTCACCATCGATGTGGACACTGTTCTGTCTGTGCACAACAACAACAATGAAAGAAATCACCTTGAGAGATACGGTCATCCGTCTCAAAGACTTTACCAACTGTCTTACCCCATGGGTAGTATATGCAATCAAATGTCCATGTAACTTAGTCTACATTGGTAAAACCAGTAGACCTGTACGCCAACGAATTTGCGAGCATAAATCTTGCATTCGTAACCAAGTTGAAAATAGACCTTTGGTAGCTCATTTTTCGCAAAAGAAACATAAGTGCACCGACTTAGTATGGTGCGTCATTCAAGTCATTAAACCATCCCCCAGAAAAGGGAACCGAGACCAAATATTAACAAGATGCGAGCAAAAATGGATATATAATCTGCAGACAGTGAAATACGGGCTAAATATAGCCGTAGAATGGAGCTCATTCCTATAATCATATACTCCAGTCGCTGTCAATAAATTCGTGCTTCACCTAGACATTATCATGCATAAGCCTACTCAAGTCTCCGTGTTCAACTTACAGAGACCGTTCATAGGCTAATTAAGTTCCATTAATAATGTCTAGAACCAGGACAACATAAGTGAATGTCATCCTTTTTTTCACTATGTCCGATAAGATTGATGCAACAGCACTATTTGTGGTTTCATGTAACAAAGTAAAATGGTTCTAAACAAACTTGGTAACGTTGTTGTAAGCCCGGGAATGACTAGCCAACACACATGATCGACTAAAGTCGATTGCGCTGTCCGTGTCTAACGATTACAGCATAGATCGACAACACCCTGGGATCAGAAACACATGGCTTTTACGTCCCTCAAACGGACGACCTAGGATTAGAAACACATGGGTTCTATCGTCCCTTAAACGGACGGCCTCCTTTCCACCATACACCTGGTTGACGTGCGGTCACGTGTTGCTCACGGCTCCGCTTCCCGAAAATCACCTGACATATAAATAACGCTCATGTTCCTCCCCCCTGTGTTTGGAACATTTACAGCGCGAAGCGAGTAGCTCCAATGCTGAATACATCTCCTTTTTCAACAGACACAAGTTGTTGGGTAAGTCCAATTTTCTCCTGCTTAATAGAAATCTGTAGACACATACCAGTATACATAGAACACTAGAGCCATATGAGTCGCAATAGAGCAAGCGCACACGGTGATTCTCTAACTCCAAGTGCATGACGCTAATCGGAATTTAGAAAATGTCTCCACTTGAAAATCGCGGCGTGCATGGTGCTGCACGGAGGCTAGAATAGGCTTTTATTTGAAAATTGAGTTTCGCTACAATTACAGTTGTAATCTTGAGACAAGTAATACTCAAATGAGATATTGAATTCAACTACTACTTTACACATCTGCTCTGCCCTATTTTATAGGCATCTCCACAGATGAACACTGCAGAAAAAAGCCTGAACACATATAGCAACCCAAGTCCACTTCTTAAATAATTCTCTTCGCCGAGGCCACCTATACAGAGGTGATTTTGTAAGTGTCTAATGGCTTTGACCTACATTCTTTCTTTTTAACATCTTAATGGTGTTTCAGATGACTTAGTGTCTCTCCTGTGTTCCCTGTAAATAGGGTTCCGGCTCCTGGTATCTAAACAATTGCTCCAGAAGCCCCTACTCCATGGTCTTCAATCATCATTGTCGACCACAGGTGGGTGCACTACTTTAGGCGCAGTATATTAGTATAGCTGGCAATCACCCTGTGATTAATCTGGTTGAGGTAGACTGGCTCTAACTGTATATTTATGTTTTGTATATTTGTGTTTTTAGATGTGATATTCCACATGCTCAAGGGGCAAGAAACAAAGTTTCTCAGTAAGCAAGACCGTCCTGAAGATGGCCGTATAACTATTTGATTGACCAGCTTTCACCACGTTGGTACTACATAGAGGCCGAAACATATGTCGACTATAGGAAAACTTAATTGTGTTTTTTTCTGGTGTCTCGCATAGTGAAATTGACAATTATGCTTCTAATACATGTTAATTGTAGCACCCCGGACTCTCACAAATCTAATGATTGATATGCAACTGTTTATGAATGCATGTAGTAATTTGTAATTGTATGTTTTTTAATAATTTTTAAACAATGAAAATATTAAAAAGATTTTTCTATTTTTTGTAAAAACGAATCCAGTCTTAAATAATGTATCGCCCAACAGGTGTATTTTTCTGCTCTATTATTAAGCAGGTTTAGTGCATCCCTCCCCTGTGTTCTTTGACAGACCAAAGAGAGAGGGGTAGTCAGTCTGGGTTTTTCTCTTTTTCTTCTTAGAATCTCCCTTCCTCCAGCCCTGACCCCCCGATAACAAAAAACTTTGGGAGTACCCACTTTCATAATTATTAGTGGCATAGACATCTGCTAGGAGGGTGAGCGAATTACAAGCTCTATCTTGTAAACCCCCTCATACAATTTTTCATAAAGACAAAGTTGTCCTACAGGTGAAGCCTAATTTCCTCCCAAAGGTGGTTTCTGAATTCCACATCACTCAGACAATTACCTTATCTTCGTTCTATCCGCCTCCCCATCCGGGGAAAGAGGAAGAAAGGCTACACAGGCTGGACCCAAGGTGGGCTTTAAGCTTTTACATCAGCAGACTTGCTAGGATTAGGCAAGCAGACCAACTGTTCGTAGGTTACTCAGGGCACAAATTGGGACTACCGATAACAAAACAAACCATTTCCAGATGGATTATTTTGCCCATTCTGGAATATTACAAACCAGCACGGAAAGAGCCTCCTCAAAATCTTAGGGCTCATTCAACCAGGGGTTTCGCAGCCTCCTCGGCCCTCCAGAGAGGGGTTCCGGTTCGAGACATATGTGCGGCTGCCACATGGTCGTCCGCACATACCTTCACAAGATTTTACAACCTGGATTCCTCCTCTAGTCAAGAGACTAGGTTTGGCAAAGCCGTATTACATTCTGTTCATTCCTAAAAGGAAACATGGCGTTTTACTCCCACCTCCAATTACACACCACTGCTATGGGAGTCTATCAAAGATAAGGAATACGTCAGAGGACACAATCCCTTCGAAGAACAAGTTACTTCTTACCTGGTAACGTTCTTTCAATGGGATGTTCCTCCGACGTATTCCTTATCGACCCTCCCATCCATCCCCGCAGTAATACTTCCCTGTGGTTGCAGCTTACGCTCCTTCAAGGTCAATAACCAATTCATGTAAAACAACTGTTAACGTCAAAACGGAACTGAGCAACGAAAGCTGCGCGAGTCTATTTATACGCGTGATGACGTCGGCACCGATACGGAGGCTGTCGAGGGACATCTGCTCGAGGGACGTCGACGCGCAGTGCCCTCTACTGAAAAAAATTTCCGAGGCCAGCAAGCTAGGAGATGATCTATCAAAGATAAGGAATACGTCAGAGGAACATCCCATCGAAAGAACGTTACCAGGTAAGAAGTCACTTGTTCTTCTCCCTGCTCCACTATTCCAGGAAACCCTGTTCCCACTAAAATTTAAGAGAAGAGTTCTAGAGCCCACCAATTTAGAGAGAAGATACCCCACGCCAATTCCGTAGAGACAGTAGTTGCCAACATTGTGTGATCACTGTAGAGCGTAAAGTTGGCCTCAAAAGCACTACATCTTAAGATAAGCCGTTAATCATCGAAAACGTAGTCAAGTGTTGAGGTTGTATAGCCATTCGTCCAAGTAGGGACAGGGGGAGAGGCATAGTCATTTAGAGGGTCAACCCCAGACTGTCCAGACAAGTAAGCCATCGCTTACCATTTCCTTTATTCTTACTACTATTTGATATTATGCCCAAAAATTCCCAAACTTCTGTGTATGAACAGTCAGAGTTCAGATCTCCCGCCAAAATCACATGCCTCTTCTGCGGGTTGGAATACCAAGGCACTACACACTCTTGAATACATTCCAAGATTGTGTCCAATTCACCAAACCATTTATGCCAATAGTCATTAACCACTAGAAACTTACATGGTCCCTCTTTGGTAACTACTTCAATGATGGTTGCCAGTGCTACCCAATATATATCAAATTAACTCTTTACTTTAAACGAGCTAGACACTCTCACAAGTGTTAAAAGACCCCCAGGAAGACATCCCACACCGCCCTGTTTAGCTGGCTGCGCGGTCACTGCATATCCCTTCACAGTAGAAGTTTGAACCAGATGCAAGTACCGGATTAAGTACCGATTTGCCGCAATACTTTTTGCCCGAGACGTTGTTGAAGGATCCTGTTTGCTCAACGTTGAACTGTGTCCAATAACTATAATGCATGTTTTAATTCATCTGCTACACAAGCCACGCCCCCTTTGTGACCTAACTCTACATATTGGGAATTCGTGCGCACCAGCAACAAGTACCGGATTAAGTACTGCTTTGCCACAATACTCTTTGCCCGAGACGGACGTCATTGAAGAATCCTGTTTGCTAAACGTTGAACTATGTCCGATAACTATAAGGTGAAACTATACAAGGACTCTTATATACTATTGCTGTGTTAACTGGTACACTTATATTAGTCTATTGTTTGTTTTACGCTTGTTTTCATTCATCTGCTACACAAGCCATGCCCCCTTTGTGACCTAACTCTACAGATTGGGAATGCGCGCACCAATGCGGGTGAACCAGAAGCAAGTACCAGATTAAGCATCGCATTGCTGCTTCGCTGCGGTGCTGCAGTTGCTCCGGTCTTCCTTACTCCTAGCTGAGTTTGTTACTAGAGTGTGGTTGCCCCCACAAGGTGTGGTTTCAAGCCATAACCTATGAGACGAGGTCCGTATTCACTTCGTACAGACATGCCGTCGCCGGCTCAGTTACATCTAAAAGGCATAAAATGAAAGGCTGGCGACTCTATGACGAAAAGGCCTGAGCCTTTTAACACATGCTCTACGCCCAAATATCGTGAAAGTAGAACTGCCTCTCTTGAGTCATCTAAAACCACTACGAATTTAGATATTCGCAAGTTTTGCCGAGATAGAGGTGCTGCTGGGTTCGATATGGTAAACACAAAGGCGAGACCCACAGTAACACCACAAACACCCGCTTGCACTAGTGCAGCAGGGCCTTCAACAGCACTAAGGAAGAGGCTCCTATATCGGCGGATAAACAGATGTACAAAAATGAACTGGCGAGATTGGTCCCAAATGATCAATCCCAGCAAAATGGGGCTTCGGAAAAAGGTATGCTGCCACCTACTTCCCCCAATCGGACTGTTGACTCATCAAGAAGGGTGGCCTGTAATGTTTCACTGTCTAATAGTGTTGTCCCCAAACATGCTCTGACTGCTTCACCTGCTCTGACTAACATTGGAGAGTCAGATGTGAATTTGCCCTCTATTCCGTCGGACCCCCCAAATATAAACGCTGCGAAAAGTGTGGTTGAAAATCTGCAATTAGCATCAAGCACCTCAGTCGTCATTGACTTGGAATCAAGCAGCTCTTGCTTTTTGGATCACGATGAGTTACAAAATCTCTCTTCCTCTCCTGATCTGTATCCTGATCTCAGTCGTAATAACTCCATTAAGGCCATTTCATTTATTGCACCTACACCACGTAACTCTAATGCCGTAAGTGCTCCTGTCAATTCTATATCCTTGTCAGCAGCTTCCAACAAGCTGATCGAGATAACATTAACTGCCATGAATATGGCCCTCACTCCATTGTCAAAGCTATTCAAAACACTTGACACGAAACTGAACGCCCAAGCGGCCCAAATTTCCGCAATTATATCTTTGCAAAAATCCTTTGACTTAGCGAGATCACAGAAAGAGGAAGCCGCACTCCCAAGTCATGTCGGCCATTCTGAGCGAAAAGTGATTCGTGAGAATAGTACACAAATTAAGGATCTGTCAAATCGATCACCTTTTACAAAGAAGGCTGACGTTGTGAGCAGTCTCTCAGTTCCCGTGCCATGCATAGAAGAAGTGATTTACATTGATCATGCCCAAAATAAACAAGCCCAAGCAGTAGTGGCTGCGCCTACCAGTTCTAACCCTGTGAAAACATCCTCGACCAAACGTGCTTATACACTATTTCTAGCGACGGAACACAAACTAAATAATGCTAAAAGCAAAAGCAATGATAACATTGCAAAAAAGCTGAAAGATAAGAAAACTAAAAACATTAAGTCAGTAAAATCATTAACAAATCTGTCCACAAAGCATTTTTTAAATCGATAAATGTATCAAAATAGAGTTCTCTGATTGATTCCCGTGCAGTAGCAACAAAAATATATGCAACTCTCACAAACTTAAGAGGATGAAACCTCAGGTGCCTCAGTGGTAAACATATCCTCATATGACCCCCTTGATGATTTAATTGAGGTGGCAGAGGGCATGTGCTCCTCTGATAATAGCTCTACCACTGCACCAAAAAAAGAACTGTCAAAGGTGAACAAAATCATCAAAAAGATCACTCCTACTAATTCTCAAGAAAAACTAAATGCATTAAGCATCGCAGCCCGACGGCAAGAAATCAGGAGAGCTATAGATGCCTACATAGCCTCCCAACAAATGCAACCACCAGTTAGTGGATCTCAGTTAGAGCAAATTACTAGCCATAAAGTAATTGGTACACATTCAAAAGAGACTGACCTTAATATGTTATCATGTAAGCTGCATACAGAGAGAAGTAAACCTAGTGGCCAAGATGATCGTAACTCAACTCATACACCTGCCCATTAGTGCCTCACAGCTCCGAATAAAGTACATTTAATAGAGACAAAGGATATAAACATTGTAGACCGGTGTGGTGAGAGCCTTTTGCCAAAATCTAAAGGCATAAATGGTGCTTTAGAATCAAAAGGGTCAAAACCAGACTACGCTAACAGACCTCGTATTGATGCTAGAAGGTCTGTTAGTAGGTGAGTCAGACAGTGCAAAGGGGATTGGAGTGGTTGAGCAACAACTACCCCAGCACACCACACCACACCACATAAAGTGCTACTGACTCGCCCGATAGCTAAAAGATCTGCCTTATATTCTTTAACCATTAGCTGTCGCCCAACCCCCATGCCCCAGTATGATCTAAATAGAGGAAGCATTATGGCTGTTCTCTCTGAAATTCCTTCGCTTGAAGATCTTGAATCTAGAGATATTGCACAAGTTGAATTTAGTGATGGAAAAAATCTGCGAATAGCAAAATTTTGGATTAACTCGAGGGTGGTACTTAACACCGTCTGGTTAGCCAAGGCAAAAATGGATGATATGGGTTTTGTACTTTCTGTAGACAACACAATCGATGAGAGAACTCAATATCCTGTTGTTAAACAAACTTTTAAATCTAGACCTGTAATATTGCCTCAACAAAAAATAGCCCAGAACTCTCTCAGTTGTAAATGCAACTGTGGCATTAGTCAAATCTAACTAGAACAGCCAACACCATCCAAAGGTATATTGCTGCTTAGCTGGAATACCAGAGGGTTTTCACATTTGATAAATAATGGAAAAATGGGTTGGAAGTGTATCATATAATTATTTTACAAGAGACTTGGCTATCCACCAACCTCATCTGGGATAACTTTGACACCCACTTAATTCCAGCTTTACTAGGACTAAGAGGGAGACCAATGCCGGGACTATTAATTGCCACCAAATTGAGTACAGGGATCTTTTCCAAACCTTGGGCCTCACCAAATGCCTTTATGCAATTGATTAAACTCAAAATTGCTGAGAGTTCCTATGCAGTAATTAATGTTCATTGGAAAGTGCACGCCATTTCAGATGACTCTTTTTTTTCGAGATTTAACTGAGCTGTTTGAAATGATCCATCTTACCCCTGAGATATCCCACATAATGTTGGCAGGAGACCTAAACCTTCACTGTTTGGGCAAGTCAGCCCTGGTTGTCAAAATAGACTGCTCCAGTGGAATCATTTTATAACGGCTCATTATTTAATCATGCTGAATGGAGCGTTTCCCAATGATATTCCTCCCCAAACTACCTGGCAGAGCAATAATGCTAGTGCCATAATAGACTATCTTTGTAGACCCTATGTTGTTTTGCCAAATATCACATTTCACTGTAATCCCTACGGAGCAAAGTGACCATAACAAACTTGCTTCCAGCTGGAGTGTCGACAGCCAGCTGCCAAAGAGCCCTGAGACACAATCTTAGGGAAAAGCTATAATTAACAATGGCTGTGATAGAGTACGTTGGATAGCATACAAATTGCAAAATTTGAATGATCAGCTGGCATTAGCATATCGTAGCTCTGATCTAGAGAGACAGGCGCACGACGTGGCCTACAATGAATTATTTCATCAATACCACACCGCTAGTACAGTCCCAATAAAAAAGCATAGAACAACACATGCTTTTAACCCCGAACTTAAGGAAAGGAAATCCTTGTTCCGTAAGCAGAAAAGGCAGGCATGACTACTCTCTCCTCCGTCAAGGAACATTGCTTTAAAAAAAAGTAAAACAAACTATAAAAACTGTCTGAGAGCAAGAAAATGTAAAACCTATCAACTTGATAGTGAAAGGATGTTAAACCTAGTTCAGAATAAAAACACAGGAAAAATGTGGGCGCTACTGATTCAAACAGTAGCAATACCTCAATTAGTGTCCCAAATTATTGGAGTCACAGAAGAAAATTGGATTTCACATTTCACTGAGCTGTATTCATTACCCAAGAGTACGCTAATTCAATATAGCGCTCCAACATTTAAACACTTGCAATTGACTTTCAATCGAGAGGACATCCTATATTATAAAAATAAGGTGAGCCGCTCCAGGGCCCCGGGCCCTGATGGTTTATCCAATTTTACTTTAAAACAACATCCATAGTACTGGGCAACGATTCTGTTTAACATATTTGTCCACATAAATGCCAAACAACAGATCCCGCGTAGCTGGACACATCCGATAGTGCTGCCGATTTACAAAAAGAGCGATCAGCTTAACCTAGCAAGTTATAGGCCCATCGCCATGTTAGATGCCCCTGGTAAAATCTTTAGTTGGCTAATACTCAGAGACCTTAATATGTGGACTTCAGTAAAAAAATAAAAGAGACCCTTTTCAGTCAGGATGTGGTTCTGGCTTGGGAACTGCAATTAACATCATTACTCTTAATATGAACAAATCACATTGTCAAAGTGCGCAAACAGCCACTATATATGGCTTTCATTGGCTTCCGGGTCGCTTTCGACTCTACAGATCGGCAGTTGATGTTAGATAATCTTTTCCAATATGATTGTCCGTCGTCTCTCATAACACTCATTGGCTTACTTCATTCAAATACTACTATGCATGTAAGATTATCTCTTGAAGGTTTGCTCTCCGGTTATTTCCACAAAACGCGGATTAAAACAAGCATGCATTCTGGCTTCCAACATTTTTAATTAATTTATTTTGGATATGGGTGCTAACTTCCTTGAAGCCAATGCTGATGCGCCTAAACTGGGTCAATGCCAAATAGCATGGCTATTGTATGAGGATGATCTCGTGTAACTCTCTCAAACGCTGAGTGGGCTTCAGATATCATTAGATAAACTTAACGAATACACGATTAAAGACAAACTGATCATCAATGCAGAAAAGACACAAACAATTGAATGTGGCAGTCAAAGAAAGAGTAAATAAAATAGATTTGTGTGGTCACTGCAGGAACACAAGTTACAGGTGGTGTCTCATTACAAATATTTGGGTACCACTGTAAACGGTCAATCAGACGAGAAACTGCGTTTACATATTATACATTCCAAGATGACTAACCTCACTTCGCAAGCCAGAATTCTTCATTACAGATACGGCAGATGTACCTGTAAACATATTATGAGTTTTTATCAACAAAGATTAGTCCCAATAATGACGTACGGTGCAGAAACAGAACTGCCAGAAAGCGTCTGTTCTGGGACAAATTAGAGGCCCGATTTTGGAGGAATGTTCTAAAACTTCCCAAATCCACCCCAGTGGCTCTCATACGTTTTGAACTAGGCGCCTTGTCTTTGTTTGTGCAAATGTTGTGGAAAAAATGTGTGCTTTACTAAGAAAATGCCTAATAGTATCTAATCTTAAGAATATCTTGGGTTTTATGGCTGATTATTTGTTAACCTCTGCTCATTCAATATACTTTGGATGCCTTAGTAAAAGCTGATATTACAATTGACTTATTGATCCAAAATCCAGTCTGTGCCAAAAACGAGTTACAAAAACACGACTGGATAACTACACAACAGAAATGCACCAAGTATGTGGATGTTGATGTTATTCTATTTAGTCAAAAACAACTTCAGACTATGGCAGTCTATCTCAGCAAGAGTCCTTCTCTCCTTTTATGAACTCAACATTTAAGATTCAGGCTGAACCTTTGGCCTACACAAGAAATATTGGCCAGACCTGGTATGATCCCAAAGGACGAAAACATCTGCCGATTCTGTAACCAAAAATCTCAGAAAGAAACATTGTGACATATTGTTGTTGAGTGTCCAGCACTTGTGTCAAAACTTAACAGATTTTTTGAGAACCAATACAAATTTCAGTGTGTATTGACAGATGGCGAACACTGGCAGAAACTCTTCTCCATCTCCAGAGATAGCAATGGTGCAATATCTAAATTATGTTCTGCCTTTTGCAGTTCCCAAGATTACGCCTAAAGAGTAATGATTGTGTGATTTGGGACATTGTTATTGGTTTTTGCTGAAAAGTGACTCATGTTTTGTAATGTGTTGGGACCAATGGATATTGATTAGATCTCTTGTCTATGACTTAGCTAATGAGAATTATTTGAAGATCTAAAGTCTGGATTTGACCAGGAGGAGATATATTATTGCGGCTTGGAGTCTGAAAATTCCTTCTAAATCATTTTAGATATGTATTTTAACACAATTCATTTTGTTTTGTAAGTAACAGATTTGTATTCGTTTGTAATAAGCATTGTTTTTTGAAAGGTTGATAAATGATTGTCAACCAATCAAATAAAAAAAAAGAAAAGAAAAACAAAGTAGTTTGAGTGAGCCACATTTCCTGTAAAGCAATGACTGAATAAGAGCGCAATTTCCTAATGGCGTCTTTGGAGGAGAACAAGCGGCCATGCCTCCTGGTGTCCCAACAAATCAGATTGAACTGACTAAACGCTAAAGGGTCATAACCATTGTTCAATTCAATGCACTTTCCATTTTCATTTCCCTACACTTCCATTCATTTTCCATTCAGCCCTTTTAATAACCAGGACCAATCATTAGTTGACTCTGATTGTGCCATCTTCTGTCTCAATAAGAGAATTTCGCCTTGTGGAATGGGACCATCACCTCCGCCCTGACTGCACACAGATTTGATCCCCCCCTACACCCTCCTGTGTTAGGGAAACATCAAACCCCAGAACTCTAAAGCTAGCTCTTTCATTTAAAATAGCGTCAGCAACAAACTTTTCATTAAACACTGCTACTGAGTAATCCAGGCATTGGCGATCAGGAAAATATGTATCAGCGAAAGAAATTCCCATGAGGGTTGGAATCGCAGAAAAAAGATGCAATATAGTTGAGCGTCGGAAGAACAACATCTTTGTTCTCTGATAAAACACTTCCGAAAGCCAAAGCACAGGTTAAGTCCCAAAAATTGTTAGCAGAGTTACTGCTTTTAATATGGTTCTGTTTGCATGCACTACTAGACTGTCCCAGTGGTCTGTTGTTCCCTGAAAGAGCTGGGCCAAGAGGTTGTTTTGTCCAGAAAGGCTTGTCCTCCCCAGTTCTCTGTCCAGCCTCTTTGTTTGCACACTTTCAACTGCAGGTTAATCCACTGTTCAAACCACCACTAGAACATGAGGAATCCTTATTGCGACTGCATTTGGGTAAAGCCTTCCTTTTTCGGTCAAGTTTTCTTAGTACAGAGGGAATAGAGAAAACAGACACCTCATAATCGGAAGATGTCCAACTTGTAGCATCTACCTTTTAACTATTGGCAGTGGATGCAAAAATTGGACATTTTCCCACCCCCATCCCCACATAATTCAACACCAGTGCACATTTGCGGCTTTAGTTGGGCCACAGAAGGACCCACACGTGGGCCCGGTAACTCACACACATCATCCAACACTTTGACCATATTCCCATTGTTCCCAAAACAATCCAATACTTTGCTTTGATTTACCATGTTTAACTACTACTTCCAATCGTGACGGAAATACTGGGGGCAGGACTATAGACTGTGAGGCTAATTTCTCAACAGGGGATTTCACATTTTTATCAGATTTTAGTTCTGGGGTTTCCTTAAATAACATGTCTCTCACAACAGGCTGATTGAGAAAAGAGCACATCAAATGTTTGATAAAGAGGGACGCGTCAGTGATTAAAAATGCGGGGGAGTATTAAAAACGGTGTGCCAAATTCATTCGTCTCCATTCCATTTCCACCTGGGAGGGTATGATCAGCAGTGAGATCGTTCATAGACGAGGGATCTTGAACAGAGGATTGCTCCTCCACTAGGGATGGTCTTTCAGTGCACTGCAAGTTATTAATCAGTTTTTCATGCACTTCCCTTACGTCCTTTTCCAATTCACTGTTTTTATTGTTTTCTGCATTTATTCGTGCCTTTGGAACGTAGAAAGAAGTGATTTTCAAGTTCCCCTTTTTTTTGCTGACAGAGCACTTCCTGGGAGTTAACACAAGTAGACTTTCACTCTGAAAAGTCCTCCCATTTACCCTTCCAGTTGGCCCTTATTAAGTTCGGCGGAACTTATCTTTTCACCAACCACACCTGATGAAGCGGGCAAGAAGAGAGATATTGCCAGCAACATCTCGGCAGTGGAGGCAAGTGGAGTTTATAGGAGTCTACTCTTCCAGTTTTGGATTTGCTGCTGCTGTTCTTGGTGCCGCGGGACGCTGTAGGACATTGTGGGACATTGTGGACGTTTGTTGTAAATACAGCGGATTGTCCCTTTAAAAACATTGGATCCGAGTGAGCCCTGGTGAGCCCCTCCCCTACCCTGTCTGAACTTCCTGCCTCCTACTCCTACTTATACCACACTTCCTCCCCGAAGCAGAGCAAAGTGGAGGCAAGTGGAGTTTATAGGAGTTTGCTCTGCCAGTTTTGGATTTGCTGCTGCTGTTCTTGGTGCTGCGGGACGCTGTAGGACATTGTGGAAGTTTGTTGTAAATACAGCGGATTGTCCCTTTAAAAACATTGGATCTGAGTGAGCCCTGGTGAGCCCCTCCCCTCACCTGTCTGAACATCCTGCCTCCTACTTATACCCCACATCCTCCATGAAGCGGAACGAAGTGGAGGCAGGTGGAGTTTATAGGAGTCTACTCTGCCAGTTTTGGATTTGCTGCTGCTGTTCTTGGTGCCGTGGGACGCTGTATGACATTTTGGACGTTTGTTGTAAATAGAGCGGATAGTCCCTTTAAAAACATTGGATCCGAGTGAGCCCTGGTGAGCCCCTCCCCTGCCCTGTCTGATCTTTCAGCCTCCTACTCCTACTTATACCCCCTTCCTCCACGAAGCGGAGCGAAGTGGAGGCAAGTGGAGTTTGCAGGGGGTGAGGAGGTGTGTCCTCCGGGCCTCGTAAACTGCGGCTTCAGGCCCCGCACGACGGAGAGAAGATAAGCTGCAAGTCTTTTCAACTCACGGGCTCGCCTGCAGACCGTCGCCAAGAGGAGCTGCACTTCGTGATCAAGCCACTGAGAGGAGTTGCACTTCGTGATCATCCTATCGAGAGGAGCTGCACTCCGTGATCAAATCCGGACACAAAGAGCAACTCGCTGGCCCCAGAACTTGATGTTAGGGCAAAGACCCGCCAACAGGTAAGGCAGCGCCTTGCCTCCTGTCCCGCCCCCAGTCCAATTTGTCACCCACCGTACGATCCACTCTGAAAGCCCCTTTGTCCTTAAGACAATCCTACCTCCCCTTTGCAAATAAGACCTCAGACAAAGGGTTGAGGGATGGGACCCCGATCTCCGTGTGGGATGCAGTCAATCCCTTAACACAGGATCCCACGCAGGACGGCACGGCACAGAAGTCTGCATCATTACTGAATGAAATATTGGTGCCTGCCCGAGACGAGGGTCCAAATCTGATAGCTCAATCCCCATCATCTTCAAGTGCCCAGAAGGGTGAGAGTGCCCCTGCCAATGGCTGCCCTAAGATTGCACGCGACTTTTGTAAGACGGCGGGTCATCCGCCCCCAGCTGTTGGCACATTACCTTAGGTACTGAGTCTGCTCACTGTGGTGCCCACCTCTATTGGATGTTCCCTGGCCCCGCACGGAGATTACCTGAATGATCCTGCCGCTGTGGAAACTTCAACCTTGACAATCAGTTCTGCTGAGATGAAAGCCTCTATCACCCCTCTTAACCCCCTTCCCTTCATACCATCACAAACCATAAATCTGACAGAGGCAAATCGGCTAATAGACATTGGAGTCGAAGGGGGACTGGGAACAAGTCACCAGCATCGGAGCGCATGCTCCTGACCTGAAAGGAATGCAATTAAGACCTTACCGGCAAAATTTGACCATCTGCCTGGATCTAGACGACAGTGTTGCCAGCAATATTACTGAGGAAGAAGGTGTGGACTACTCAGGAACCAGTAAGGCTCTGGTCTGGGAGGAGGAAATATGGGAGAACACGTGCGACCTCCCAAAGGTCACCCCCTCTATTGACCTGAGAAAGGAGAAGGCTAAGATAGCTTGAGAGTTGTCTCCCCCCCACCATGGCACACCTGAGGACGATCGCCCGAAGGCTCCGGAGTTAATATCTAACAGCGAGAAACTGGTTCCGACAGCGCTGGCCCCCTTACCTCCCGTTTCCCCTAAGGGGCCTCCTGGTTTAGGGACACCACTACAGTCAAATGCATGCTTGGCTAATAAACTGATTCAAGATATCTCGAACCTCACGGGGAGAATTAGGACGGAAAAAAGGAGAAGCCTATCTTTAATTATGGAGAAAATAGCGGCACTTGATGGAGACGAGCCACCGTCCCCTCACTCCCCATCCTCATTGACTCAAGAGGAACCTTGTTTACACACTGTAGGGAGTAAACGGGGGGAGGCATCTACTGGGACTGCGCCTAGACGTGAAAAAAACTGCCCCGTATGTTGATTGATGAGGCCTCCCTGGCGAAAATCAGTGACATTTGCAGTAAAGGAAGAATGGATGATCTAATCCATACCCAAAATATAGTTATGGCAGCACTCAATATCGCAATTTCTCCATTTCTAAAGTTATACGAAACTATTAACGACTCTGTGACCTCACTTCACGCATCGAACTTGAATGGGAATATGCAGGTGAAAGATCTGGTGGACTTTGTGAACAAACTCGACATAAAGTTTGAGATGGAAGCCGATAATTCTTGTAATTGGCAAAATCGCTTTTGTGACCTGGCTCGACAGGACTCTAACGACAAGCAATTACTTATGGAGGCCATCCTGGAAGACCACAAGTGGATTAGAAAATCCACTGAGATAAAGGCATCCTTATGTATGAATCATCTTGTCGATAAACAGGAGAAGCTCCTACCCTTATGTCCAGTTTCAAAAGAGGCCCAGACACAAACTAGAGGTCCGCTGGTGCTGGGAAAATTACAACCAGGCCCGGGAAAAGCAAAAAGCGCCCTGAATACTAAACTGGGGGCAAAGGAGGCTAAACCAAGCTACTCGTTCCAAGATCCAAATAAAACGTTACGGCATGATACAACAAATGTAGAAGGGATTCCATCATAAGCTGTTCCACTGACATTGCAAACGAAAACAAAAAAACAAGCATCCAAACGAAAAGCAAATAGCTCTCTAGGTTTTTTAAGGAACATACAAATCCCACCTGGAGAAAATTTGACACAGCCAGCAAAGAAGCTGAGATGCTAAATAAAACTAAGTTAACATTTTCAGGACAGTCCCTTAATTGAGCCAGTCCCACGGAGAGACACCGACCAGGATCAGGTTCAGGTAGTGGACCTGGACTCATCAGATGACCTCAGTGACCTAAGTGAAGTAATTAAAAACAATTAGGAGGAAGAAGCCTGGAAGAACATTAGCCTCACAGACTGGCAAATAATAGATAAATACTCAAGTCTAGTGAAAACAAAAGAAAGGCTGACCGCGGGTATAAACACCCTGGAAAAGAGGGAAAAAAGAAGATCAGACAGTAAGAAAAGATTACAGGATAAAACCTCATCAAGTAAGGATAAAAAATTGTTACGACCTCCTCCGAGAATTGGAGGATAACAGAAATAGAAACAGAAACATCTTGGAAAAGATCGAAAAAAGAAGACCAGACAGTAAGAAGCTTATACAGGCTAAAACCTCATCGAGTAAGGATGAAAAAGTGAATAATCTCGATCGAGAAATGGAGGAAATCAGAAGATCACGGACTATACACCAACATGAGACAGAAAGACCGTCTAAGTGGACGGACACTGAATATTACTCATGTAAAAGACGTCAGGACCTCCTAAAATGTCTGGAAGACCGAAGACAACAAAGACAATACGAGGGGACCAGAGCCCCCAGAGCATCTAGAAAGAGACAATCAGAACAAAAATAGAAGATCGGCGGGTACGCTCGTATCCGTCCAAGGAAAAGCTCTCATATACCTTTCAAGTAAAACTAGAAAGGTTTATAAGAAACAATAAGAAGATCCTCCTAAACACATAGAACACACTAACGTTGCTAAATTAGTTGATCCCAAGAGGGAACTTATTACCCGATGATGTAGTAATCATCGAATTTCTAGAGGAAGGCTGCACAGACCTAATCACCATTTATTTAAGATCGCAGAAAGTGCTGGATATGGTGATGACAACAAAGGAGAAGTTGCGGGACCTCAGGTTTAGGCTCCATACCTCTGAGGTTACTCAAGGAGGACGTTGGGCGAGGGAATCTTCCCGAACCAGGCAAGACAGGCAAAGCTCAAAAGCCCAATCTACAGACTCGCACTCTCTGAAAAGATCGTCCGAGGCATCTCCCAACTCCTGATACCAATAAAACTCATCATATCAAAAAATTGTGGAATGCGAGGCCCGGCAGGCAATTTAAGAGAGACGATCACTAGAACCCTCCAATAAGAAAAAATTAAGGTTTACTGTTGATAACTCAAGACCAAAGGGAAAGTACCCAGGAACAGCTGATAATCAACAAGCCCAAGGGAATTCAAGACCAGTAAAGCCAGATCTCCAGCTTGAAAAAAAGAAGCAATAGAGTCCCCAGGGAGTAGAAAGACAATCACTCCTGGCCTTGTGGAACACCAGGGGGTTTTGGACACTTATACTCTGTGAAAAGTGACTTTCTGACTGGATTTGAAATTATATGTCTCCAGGAGACATGGCTGCGAACAAGTCCAATATGTGAAGGATACCAAACTTTCGTTAAATCCGCACTGAAAGGCCCACTGACCCTAATTAAAGAGGACAGAGACTTGCATGTCCTAGATCATGAAACACCTAACTCATATGTTCAAGTGCTTAAAGTGGTAAAAAACAGAGGGAGCCTGGAGCTCCAACTATTAATAATTAATACATATCGGAGCAGTTATAACTGTGAAAACGAGAAGTATTTAAAAGAGGTTACGGATCGAATTGATGATTCCATGCTTGAAGATCAAAACCAGCTGAGCCGGCCGGCTCACCACTTGGGCCAATCAGACAAGAGTGCGACTTGAGTTACCAAGGTAACTCAGTCCAGGGCGCCTAAACCCCCTCCCACACCCCCTGTGGTACCCAGACAGAGTGGCACCACTTTTGGAGGCTTCTGTGGAGAAGCCTGCCAAAAAGTGGAACAAAGGGCTCGACTTGGGTTGGAGTCACAGAAGAGAACACAAACGCCATTTTAGAATCGCGTCTTGGCAAAAAATACCAACCGGAGAATTAATATTAATTAAAGAAACCAGCGGTATGTTCGAGGCTATAAGAATTAAATAATTAAAGTTGGTAGCCTCAAACAATGGGAAAATCCCATAGGGAAATATTTGCGGTCGAATATAAAAAGTAGTTTCCAGTGCCACCAGCCAAAACTCGATCGGGGGGATGGAGACGTGCCCCCTCGACTAACATACCCCGGGGCAATCGAATTGCCCCGACCAGTACGTCCACAATATGATGGTTTGTACTGGTTTCTGTTAATAATTTGGGACTAGTAAAGCCAATGGTGACTTTACATGCCCTGGGAGACAGTAGTCAGTCCCAGGGTATGGAGTCTATGGTGGGGTGTCACTATGACACCCCTGTGTTACTGCACGTAGGGTGCTGTGTAACACACATAGGAAAAACACATGAGACCCTATGGGGTAAAGGACCCCATAGCCCATAAAACACATTACCAATCAAAGGAATACCATTAATCATGTCCAAGAGTGGGAACAAAGAGTCTCACTCTTGGCAGGAGGAAAAAAACAAACTCCAGAAATCCAGCAAAGCTGCTGGGGGTCTTACTAGGTTAGGAAATTCAGCCTAAAGAGAGAATTCTCCCTAACACCTTGGCGCAGAGAAACAATTGCGCGGCATGCGTATTCATGGATTTCCCGAGGCATCCATAGCTGTGGCGCAAGGAACATTAAGCTGCATCAGTAACGCCCCAACACGCCCCCATGCGCAGTAAAAAGCAAGCAAAATGCCTAACATGGCGCAAGATCCCGCGCCAACCCTGGTCCAGCATACAGCCCTCCTAGCAAAATTGCGTGAAAACCATGCGCGATCCCCTCCCGCACCCCAGAATGATCGTGGGAAAACACCTCACAATCCCTGGCCGCACCGCAGCCAAATCTTGTGAAAACTCAGTACGTACCCGGTCGCACCCCAGCGTAATCGTGCGACAACTCTGTGTGTACCCCGGTCGCACCTCAGCATAATCGTGTGTAAACTCAGCACGTACCCCAGCCATTCCCCAGCCAAATCGCAGGAAAACTTAGAGCTTACCCCAGCTGTACCCCAGCCTAATTGTGTGAAAACTCAGCACGTACCCCGGTCGCACCCCAGCCTAATCACTTGAAAACTCATTGCATACCCCAGTCGTACCCCAGCGTAATCGCGTGAAAACTCAGCACGTACCTCGGCCGCACCCCAGCCAAATCGTGGGAAAACACAGCGGGTACCCAAGCCGCACCCCAGCCAAATTGCATGAAAACTCAGCACGTACCCCGGTCGCACCCCTGCGTAATTGTGTGAAAGCTCAGCGCGTACCCCGGCTGCACCCCAGCCAAATCGCGGGAAAGAAAACAATGCACGTACACAGGCCGCACCCCAGCCAAATCGCATGAACACTCAGCGTGTACCCCGGTCGCACCCTAGCGTAATCGCATGAAAGCTCAGCGTGTACCCGGCTGCACCCCAGCCAAATCGCGTGAAAACTCAGCGTGTACCCCGGTCGCACCCCAGCGTAATCGTGTGACAACTCTGTGTGTACCCCGGTCGCACCTCAGCGTAATTGTGTGTAAACTCAGCACGTACCCCAGCCACACCCCAGCCAAATCGCAGGAAAACCTAGCACTTACCCCGGCTGTACCCCAGCCAAATTGTGTGAAAACTCAGTGCGTACCTCAGTCGCACCCCAGCCTAATCGCATGAAAACTCATTGCATACCCCAGTCGCACCCCAGCGTAATCGCGTGAAAACTTAGCACGTACCTCGGCCGCACCCCAGCCAAATCGTGGGAAAACACAGCGTGTACCCCAGCCGTACCCCAGCCAAATTGCATGAAAACTCAGCACGTACCCCGGTCGCACCCCAGCCTAATCACATGAAAACTCATTGCATACCCCAGTCACACCCCAGCGTAATCGCGTGAAAACTCAGCACGTACCTCGGCCGCACCCCAGCCAAATCGTGGGAAAACACAGCGGGTACCCAAGCCGCACCCCAGCCAAATTGCATGAAAACTCAGCACGTACCCCAGTCGCACCCCTGCGTAATCGTGTGAAAGCTCAGGGCGTACCCCGGCTGCACCCCAGCCAAATCGCGGGAAAGAAAACAATGCACGTACACAGGCCGCACCCCAGCCAAATCGCATGAACACTCAGCGTGTACCCCGGTCGCACCCTAGCGTAATCGCATGAAAGCTCAGCGTGTACCCCGGCTGCACCCCAGCCAAATCGCGTGAAAACTCAGCGGGTACCCCGGTCGCACCCCAGCGTAATCGTGTGACAACTCTGTGTGTACCCCGGTCGCACCTCAGCGTAATTGTGTGTAAACTCAGCACGTACCCCAGCCACACCCCAGCCAAATCGCAGGAAAACCTAGCACTTACCCCGGCTGCACCCCAGCCAAATTGTGTGAAAACTCAGTGCGTACCTCGGTCGCACCCCAGCCTAATCGCATGAAAACTCATTGCATACCCCAGTCGCACCCCAGCGTAATCGCGTGAAAACTCAGCACGTACCTCGGCCGCACCCCAGCCAAATCGTGGGAAAACACATCGTGTACCCCAGCCGTACCCCAGCCAAATTGCATGAAAACTCAGCATGTACCCCGGTCGCATCCAAGCGTAATCGTGTGAAAGCTCAGCGCGTACCCCAGCTGCACCCCAGCCAAATCGCGGGAAAGAAAACACTGCACGTACCCCGGCCGCACCCCAGCCAAATCGCATGAACACTCAGCGTGTACCCCGGTCACACCCTAGCGTAATCGGATGAAAGGTCGGCGCGTACCCTGGCCGCACCCCAGCCAATTGGCATGAAAACTCAGCACGTACCCCGGTCGCACCCCAGCGTAAACGTTTGAAAACTCAGCGCTTACCCCGGCCACACTCCAGCCAAATCGCGTGAAAACCATGAACGAACCCCAGGTTGTAACCCAGCGTCATCTCTGCAAAACACCCTGCGATCCCCGGCTGCGCCACAGGCACAGCCAAATCTCTGTAAGCTGACCCCTCCTCACGGGACACAAACCCCAACCCCATCACTCGTGATGCCAACCTGCAGTCAACCCCCACCACATGGGACACCCCATCAACCATGACGCTACCCTGCAGGCAGCCCTCTCCACATGAGACACCCGAGCCCCCATCACCCATGACGCCACCCTGCAGGCAGTCCCCTGCAGACCGGACACTTCCAATACCCGTGACGCCACCCTGCTGCAGGCAGCCCCCTGCAGACTGGACACCCCAGTCTCCATCACCCATGACACCACCCTGCAGGCAGCCCCCACCACATGGGACACCCCAGCCCCTATCACACATAATGCCACCCTGCAGGCAGCCCCCTGCAGACTGACACCCCCAGTCCCATCACCATTGATGCCCCTGTGCAGGCAACTCCCTGCCGACCAGGCAACCCCATCACCCATGAGGCCACCCTGCAGGTAGCCACCTGCAGAACGGACACCCCCAGCCCCCATCACCCGTGACGCCACCCTGCAGGTAGCCCTCTCCACATGGGACACCCCAGCCCCCATCATCGGTGATGCCACCCTGCAGGCAGCCCCCACTACATGGGACACCCCAGCCCCCATCAACCATGACGCCACCCTACAGGCAGCCCCCACGACATCAGACGCCCCAACCTCCATCACCCATGACACCACCCTGCAGGCAGCCCTCTCCACATGGGACACCCCAGCCCCTATAACCCATGACGCCACCCTGCAGGCAGCCCCCTGCAGACTGGAAAACCCCAGCCCCCATCACCCGTGACGCCACTGTGCAGGCAGCCCCCTGCAGACCAGACACCCCCATCACCCGTGACACCACCCTGCAGGCAGCCCCCTGCAGACCGGACACCCCCATCACCCATGAACCCACCCTGCAGGCAGCCCCGTGCAGACCGGACACCCCCAGCCCCCATCACCCGTGACGCCCCCCTGCAGGCAGCCCCCTCCAGACCGGACACCCCCGGCGCCATCACCCGTGATGCCACCGTGCAGGCAGCCCCCTGCAGACCAGACACCCCAGGCCCCCATCACCCGTGACGCCACCCTGCAGGCAGCCCCTACCATATGGGACACCCCAGCCCCCATCACCCATGACGCCACCCTGCAGGCTGCCCTCTCCACATGGGACACCCCAGCCTCCATCACCCGTGATGCCACCCTGCAGGCAGCCCCCACCACATGGGACACCCCAGCCCCATCACCCGTGACACCACCCTGCAGACAGCCCTCTCCACATGGGACACCCCAGCCCCCATCATCCTTGAAGCCACCCTGCAGACAGGCCCCATCACCCATGACACCACCCTGCAGGCAGCCCCCGGCAGACCGGAAACCCCCAGCCCCCTTCTCCTGTGACACCACCCTGCAGGCAGCCCCCTGCAACCAGACACCTACATCACCCATGACGCCACCCTGCAGGCAGCCCCTTGCAGACGGGACACCCCCAGCCCCCATTACTTGTGATGCCACTCGGCAGGCAGCCCACTGCAGACCGGACACCCTCAGCCCCCATCACCCTTGATGCCACCCTACAGGCAGCCCCCTGCAGACAGGACACCCCTAGCTCCCATCACCCATGACGTCACCCTGCAGGCAGCCCCCTGCAGACAGGACATCACCTGCATGCTGCTCGCTGACATAGTGACACATCATCAGTCCATCGATGGTGTGTTTTGCACCTTGACTGCCGTGTTCTGACACCACCCTGAATGTACACTGGTACATGCATTCTGCAAACCAAAATAAATGCATACACCACAGCCACATCCATGAGTGTGGCAGCTGCCCAAACAGAATTGCTGTCCGCAGCCATCTCACAACATAGACATGTAACAAGTCAAAGCAAGGCCATGCTGTCCACTTGACAATGTCATGTTA
The DNA here is from genome assembly GCF_040938575.1 of Ambystoma mexicanum. Classification (NCBI taxonomy): domain Eukaryota; kingdom Metazoa; phylum Chordata; class Amphibia; order Caudata; family Ambystomatidae; genus Ambystoma; species Ambystoma mexicanum. The sequence continues at coordinate 1,286,862,519 of NC_090934.1, forward strand.
AGAATCACCCGAGACAAATAGTTCTACAATGACAGTATGAAAACCTGCCTGAAGGTGTGCCACATGAACATACACTAGCCAGGTGTTACGCTCACCTGGTCTCTGCAGAGGCGTTGGGGCACAGTTGCAGCCCTCACGTGGGTGAGGTCGCTCGGGTCCAACTTCGTCTTCGGTGCTTATGGAGTGACTGGTGGTAATAGGTGGTGCTGCTCGGGACTGCGCCTGCGTGGAGAATGGGGGCGTAATATGCCAGCTTGTGAGCCTGATCCTCTCCCGGACCCCTTCTCCCAAACCGTGGTACCCGTGGGATGCCCTGCCCCTGGAAAGCTCACCTGTTGATTAGCTTTGGCAAGCACTCCGTCCTGCTGATTCTGGCAGGGGTGCGTGTATGATCTGGACTGAGTTCCTTCACTGGTACCTTGCACGTGGTAGTCCTGTCCAGCTGCGACTAAGCCACTATACTTCAGGTAAGAGGTAAGTGTTCCTGTTTGCCTTTGTCTTTCCTCGTCTGTTTTTGTTGAATTGTAAAGTTTGTTGTCTTGTATTGCTGTCCGTTCCACTTTTGATGTTTGCTCTTTTGCTTTCTTCCCTTGCAGGTGATGTTGCCGGCCTGGCAGAAGCTGTGGAGATCGAGGCGGAAGCCAGAGGGAACGAGGAACGAAAATGCAGCGGTACCGTAGCTGGTAAGTTGTTAACTAGGGGGCGCGCGGGGTCAAATGCGGCACGGCCCCAGGACGGATGTTCTAACCTTGTCTTTCTTCTTCACAGGGTCCGAGTTCGTGGATGCGGAGCGCAGTGCTGTGGCATCGGGATCAATATCACTGGGTGTCAGGAGATGAGTCTGCAGATGAAGCGATGAAGCACCGGTTTCCTGGAGATGAGTATGCAGGACAATGCCTGGTTTCGAAGGTAAGTAAACTGGTCCAAGCGGCGGTAAGCGTCACGTTGCATGAGAGTGCACAGTAACGCAAAGCACCGGACTTTAGGATGCAGAAGCTTATATAGCTGAGCTTCTGAAGCCACACCCACCAGGTTTGGCCTGCCTGCCACACCCGATGAGTCAGCACCTGAAGACCAGGCCTAGGAAGCCATGCCCGATGAGTCAGCACATGGGGATGTTCTCTGGAATAAAGGCTTTCAGGACCTGAAAAGTTCTTGTAAAATAAAATAACTCCTGCACTGAAGTAAAATAAAAGCACTCCTGCACTGAAATAAAGTGTTCCTGCTCACATTTCTATATGAGCCTGGCGCCAAAGGCGAGATCAGAATGCCACGGGATGCAACTGACCTGTTTCCGGGCCTCCCATTGCTATGTTGGAAGCATCAGTTACGACCACGTAAGGTAGTTCTGGACGAGGATACCATAGAATTGGTGCGTGGTAAATGCTTGTTTTCGCTCCTGGAAGGCTTTCTCTGCCTCTGCGGACCAATTAAATTGTTTATTTTTCCATAGTAAAGAGGTGATTGGGTGGACGGTCTGGGAGAACCTGGGAATGAACCGGCGATAAAAGTTGGCGAACCCGAGTACACTCTGTATTCCCTTTATGGATGTCGGTGAGGGCCAGTTAAGGATAGCGTCTACCTTGCGCGTGTCCATGCGTACGCCCCATGGTGCGAGAATAAAGGTGAGGAATTCTACCTCTGTCACATGAAAGAAGCATTTCTCTAATTTGGCATATAGCCGGTGTTGCCGCAGTTTCTCCAAAACTGCCCGGACATGGTTGATGTGGTCCCCCTTGGTGGTCGAATAGATAAGAATGTCATCAATATAGACAAGAGCGCAGACATCCAACAGTTCGCGGAGCATGTCATTCATTAAAAATTGGAACGCCGCCGGGGCATTACATAGTCCAAAGGGCATAACCTGATATTCATAAAGGCCATATGTCTTGCGAAAGGTTGTCTTCCACTTGTCTCCTTTTTTGACTCTTACTAGATGGTAGGCCCCTCGTAAATCTAGTTTTGTATATATTTGGCATTTTTGACTTGATCTAAGAGCTCGGGGATAAGCGGGAACAGGTACTGTTTTTTACTGTGATCTGGTTAAGTATTCTGTAGTCAATGCAAGGTCTCCCTCCTTTTTAGGCACAAAAAGAGAGGCAAGGTTGAAGGGTACTTGGACGGACGAATGAAGCCATTTGCCAGATACTGATCAAGGTAGGTTTTTAGATGTTGGTTTCCCTGTTGTGTTAGGGCGTAAATCCGGCTGCAGGGAACTTGAGCTCCAGGTACCAGATCAATTTGGCAGTCATACGGTCTGTGCAGAGGTAGGGTGTTTGCTTGCTCTTTTTGAAAAACATCTTGGTAATCCAGATATTCAGGTGGTAGTGAACTGGTGAGGCCCAGTATGGTTTCTTTGTTCGACAAACCTGGGTTGGTAAGACCTTTTAATGAGAATCCCTTGCTATAACAGGTGTCGGCACAGTCTTGGGGAAAAATCAGAAGTCTTTTATGCCAGTCAATCCTGGGATTGTGGGTCTCCAGCCAGGGAATTCCCAATATCATCTGGAACTGAGGAGCGCCGATGAGATCGAAGGTGATGTCCTCTTGGTGACCGTTCTGACACAGAAGCGTGACCTTCTCTGTGTAATGCGTCACTGGGCCGGATGATAGCTGAGATCCATCAACTGCTTTGACGTTTTCCGAAACCTGCTTCTGTCGGAGAAGAAGGCCTATCCAGGTAGCCAGATCTTGGTCCATGTCATTTCTCACAGCCCCACTGTCAATGTATGCCTCCAAGGCATGCATTTTTAGATGGTTGCTTGTGGTTTACTAAGAGCACAGGAATGACTAGATGTGATGTCTGTATGGGTTCCTTTGCAACGCTCGAGTTGGAGTTTCCCAAGTCCTTTTCTTCTTCTTCACCCTTGTCAGTTGCTCCAACTGCTTTCCTGGGTGGTCTCACTGGGCATTCTCTGAGATAGTGACCTGCCTTACCACAGTACAAACAAAGCTGCTGCTGTCTCCTTTTCTCCCTTTCTGCCTTGGCGAGTGGGCTCCGCAAGCCTCCGATTTGCATTGGCTCAGACTGATCGTGTGATTTGGTTTGATTCTCACGGGGTCGCACATAGACCGACCGCCCCTCGGCCCTGCCCCGATCCATCTTCCGATCCTGCAATCTGTGATCGAGCTGCACTGTCAGGTCGATGTATTAAGCACATCTTTCTGGGGGATTTACTACTTGGCCTAATACGTCCTTAAGTTCCCCTTGCAAGCCTCAGTAAAAGAGCGTAGTTCTTTTCTCCTCTGGCCGGTTAATTTGTGCTTTCAAACGATTGAAGCAAGCGATATATGTTAGTAGATCTTGATTACCCTGCCGTAGTGATAACAGCTTATTGTCCAGAGCCCGCCCTTGAGTATGCCGTGCAAATAGTTATTCCATTTCACGCTGGAAACCTCTGAAGTCTCAAAGCAAAGGATCCGCTACGTACAAATGCCACTCTTGCTTGATCATTGGGGAATGCCCCAGGTCTGCACAGGAAATGTAGATGACATTGATTCATAAAGATGGCATACTTATTTGGATCGCTGTGAAGCGTTCTGGCGGGGCCAGGTGAACCCCCCCTGGAAGAACCACCTGTACTGGCGTGGGCTGTGGAGGCACGACAGGAGGGGTATACTCTGGCAGTGGGTCCTGGCCTGCCTGTGCCTGGAGCATTTGCCTTGCTAGTTCATCTGTCCGCACCCTGTTCCCAATTAGATCCCTCCTTAGGGCATTGGTTTCCTGTCTTGAGGCATGAACTACAGCCCGTAATTCTCCCAGTATTCGGGCCAACTGGTCCGTTTCAGAAGTTTCCATAACGCCCAGGCAGAGATTCAAAGAGGCTTCGCATTCTGTCATGCTCACCTGGTCTCTGCGGAGGCGTTGGGGCACGGTGACAGCCCTCCCGGGGGTGAGGTTGCTCGGGTCTGACTTCGCCTTCTGCGCTTATGTGGTGACTGGTGGTAATAGGTAGTGGTGCTCAGGACTGCTCCTGCATGGAGAATAGGGGGCGCGTGTATGCCAGCTTGTGAGCCTGATCCTCTCTCAGACCCCTTCTCCCAAACCGTGGTACCCGTGGGATGCGCTGCCCCTGGAAAGCTCACCTGTTGATTAGCTTTGGGAAGCACTCCGTCCTGCTGCTTCTGGCAGGAGCGCTTGTACGATCTGGACCAAGTTCCTTCACTGGTCCCTTGCACTTCGTAGTCCTGTCCAGCTGCGACTAAGCCATTATACTTCAGGTAAGAGGTCAGTGTTCCTGTTTGCCTTTGTTTTCCCTCATCTGTTTTTGTTGAATTGTAAAGGTTGTTGTCTTGTATTGCTGTCCGTTCCACTTTTGATATTTGCTCTTTTGCTTTCTTCTCTTGCAGGTGATGTTGCCAGCCCGGCAGAAACTGCAGAGCTCGAGGCGGAACGAAGCTGCAGCGGTACAGTAGCTGATATGTTGTTAACTAGGGAGTGCGCAGGTTCAAATGTGGCGCGGCCCTAGGACGGATGTTCTAACCTTGTCTTTCTTCTTCTTCACAGGGTCCGAGTTTGTGGATGCGGAGCGCGGTGCTGCGGCATCGGGATCAAGATCACTGGATGTCAGGAGATGAGTCTGCAGATGAAGCGATGAAGCACCGGTTTCCTGGAGATGAGGTTGCAGGAAAAGGCCTGGTTTCAAAGGTAAATAAACTGTCTAAGCGGCGGTGAGCGTCACGTTGCATGAGCGTGCACAGTAAAGCGAAGCACCAGCCTTAAGGATGGAGCAGCTTTTATAGCTGAGCTTCTGAAGCCACGCCCACCAGGTTCAGCCTGCCTGCCACACCCGATGAGTCAGCACCTGAAGACCAGGCCTAGGGAGCCACGCCTGATGAGTCAGCACATGGAGATGTTCTCTGGAATAAAGGCTTTCAGGACCTGCAAAGTTCTTGTAAAATGAAAGCACTCCTGCACTGAAGTAAAATAAAAGCACTCCTGCACTGAAATAAAGTGTGCACTGAAGTAAAATAAAAGCACTCCTGCACTGAAATAAAGCATTCCTGCTCACATTTCTATATGAAGCTGGCGCCAAAGGCGCCAGGACTCTGTCCAGCAAGGGCCCCTAAAGGGACATAAGTGAATCAAGTGACCCATTGCCCCCATCACTAGATGGTGTGTGTTAGGCAGAATTATATGCACTACCCTTTGGGAACACTACACACAATTAAGACTACAAGGGGCAGCACAAATTCACCTTTGGTACAAGCCTGTACTACAGAGAAAGAGTGGTAGCAATGGCTGAGCAGCCAGACTTATCTCAAGAGTAAGTGAGCAGTATCAAATAGTTACACATACACAAAAGACAGCAATTACTATGATTCAGGCAAACACTGACTCAAGGTTTCTAAGTAAAAGAATATATATTTATTTACTCAAAAGTTATATAACATTTCACTAAGGTAAAGCAATCTTAAAAATCACGCTCTTAATACACCACACCACTCCTAATAAGTTCCAGACAAGTTAAGCTCACAAAATGAAGCGGGGGGTAAATGGCATTCAAGCAATTTAAAAGGAAGGGAAAGACAAAGTTAGGTAGAAATTGAACCACACCAACAAGTAAGTACTCAGGGCAATTGAGCAAGAGGAACTACAGTGATAGAATAGGGTAGAAAAGGCTTAGTGCCAAAGTTAATAGGACAAAAGTCTTTTGCTCAAGATCACACAGTTCAGGGTAGTTTGCGGTAAAGTTTGTGCCACGAGTTCCGGACGAAGTTGGTCAGCAGAAAAGTTAGTGTTAAAAGAAGAGAAGGACAAGCCCTCGATTGGAGAAAGATTTTACACACTTTCACCGCGGCTGAACGAAACGAACAACCGGATTTGCACTGTACCTTAAAACGGAGAGGGAGCTGTTGCTGAGGCGGATGTTCCTGGTAGTTCCTGCAGGCTCACGGTTCCTGAAGCAACTGTCAGACTGACAAGAAGTAGGAAGTCTGGAGGGTCCTGCACCACTCAGGGAAGAAACCAGCAGCAGAGCAAAGCAACGAATAAAAGGTGCGCTCCTTAAAACCCACGCAGGGTCCAACCTTCCTGGCTATCCGGCCCACTGTAGCTCTGTACAGAGAATTCGACCAGAGGAGGGGTCCTGGCTTGAAGTTTGGGCAAACTGGTTCGTCCCACCAGCTCAAGGGAAGAATATTCCTGGAGGATCCTCTCATGTCGTTGGAGTTGAAGATTCGGACCTGCAGCAGGGCTTCACCGGGCGGTTCAGTCACGATAGGGGTCCTCTTCCATCAGCTCTTCGTCGGTTCTTTCGTTCCAGTGGCGACTCTGCCTTTTAAGTCCCAGAGACCTGCATTTTAATGCAGCTTTCCCCAATTCACACAGCCTGGCTGTCAATCACACAGCAGGGTGGCAGTCCTGGCAAGGACAGTCACCCAGCCAATCAAACAGGAGTGCGACTTGAGTTACCAAGGGAACCATGGCAGGGGTCCTAAAACCCCTCCCTCACATCCTGCCTACCTAGACTTTCCAGCGCCTTAAGGAGGGCTTCTGTGCAGAAGCCCGCGAAAAGACGGCAAACAAAGGAACCAAACCTGGTTTGGCGCGCAGAGTAAAACACGAGAAAGACTTTTACAAAAAGAAATGGTGAATAAACCCAGCTGGAGCAATATTAAAATCAATATGGTCAAGCGGGTTTAAATCCGAGGCTACCAAGATAGCCTTAAACAATACCAGGGTTATTTAAGATAACTGTGGTAGAAAGAAAAGGATAGTTACCACTGCCACCAGCCAAGTCTTGATGAAAAGGGAGCAAAACAGTGCTCCAAGAGACTACATAAAGTGAATGTCAACTTTATCTTTTCTGGGGGACAGTAGGCAGCCCCAGAAAATGGAGTCAGAGGTGGGGAGTCTAAAAGACAACCCTGTGTCACTGCACTGAAGGTGCTGTGTAGCACCTAGTAAAAATGAGGGCTATGGAGTAGGTGAGGCTCCATAGCCCAAGATCACACAAATGGTAAAAACACACACTACAAAAACACTTGTAAGAGTGGGAAAAAGGTTCACACTCTTACCAGATGAAAAAAATGAATCCTAGAAATCCAGCAAAACTGCTGTGGGACTCAGTAGGTAAGGGAAATTAGCCATTCTGGAGAATTCTCCGTAACACTGTGGTTTTTGTGTTCTGGTGCCAGGTGCCCCACAGCCTGAGCCTGAATGAGATGCTATTACTGGAATAGATAACCAAAGAAACACATCACTGTTTCTCCCATGTGTGAAGGAATGGCAATAGTTTATGCCAGTTGTTAAGATGGATTTCTGAACTCTGACCTGGAGTGCAGAGGTTCAGGAGGCAAGCCTAGTTTCCTGGAACAGGGTAACCTTCTGGACAATCCAGACCAATCAAGGTAGCTTTGCGGTGGTCAAGACTAGGTCTCAGGAGGGGTGAGGGTAACTGAAAGACCTCAATGAGCACACAGAGTAAAGGACACTTACAAATCACTCCCAGTCAGGTGTAGATATATTAAAAATACAAATACATTTATTTCATGGCCTTTGAGTTTCAACACACAAATCAAATCACAGTAATACTATTAAGCCAACACAATACATACATATATCCAAGACCAAAGGGGTCTAAAGGGTTAATGCACGAAATGGGTCCACAACCTAAAAGGGGAAGGAAACAGGCAGTGCAAATAGTCTTTAGTCTCTTCTGCATCCAACACACTCCTAACTAAGAGGCATCCAATTTCTAAGAAGAGTGGAGCCTATTGCTCAAATGTACATGCAATGCTAGTGCACGCGCCCGTTCAAATGGGCAAAATGGGGTCTCTTCAGGGGTCTGTAGCAGCTCTGGAAGGTAGGTGAGGCGATGAAGAATAGATTCCCACTATTTGAGGAGGGCTTCCACTTGAGGGTAGAGTGGATTCCAAGAGTTGGGAATAGTTTTCTAGTTTGCACTAGCAGTGGAAAGGAGAGGGGCCCTCAGGTGCCAATCGTGCATATAAATGGATGGAGGCGCTAGGGGCCACCGGTTAGGGTTGTGATTACTCACCGACCCCTGGTGCACTCTGGACCAAATTTCGGCAGTCGAGTCCACTTCGTTTGCAGGTTCAAGTTTGGCAATTCGGCGGCTCTCAGTGACGAAGATACAGGGATGATTCCCAAACGGGACAGTGGTGATTTCCCAGCTCCTGGTGGATGGATCAGGCCAGTTTCACTGCAGCAGGCTTCAGGGGCACAAATGCAGCACACCTGCAAAGTTCATCACCGTGGCAGAGTGACACGGTAACCGCGTATACTCCGGTTCGGGCACACTCACTTTACTCCAGACCTGGGAATTCCAAATGTATGAAATTTGGTGTGAGAGTGCCGTGAACACAGAGCAAGCGAAATACCAAGTTTTGAGGACCTCCTCGAAACGGCGGCGGCAAAGAGTCTGCATAAGCTGGTCAGCCCACTGGTTGGCCGAGGGACAGTTCCGAGAGAGCTTACTTGCAGGGTTTGATGAAGGTGCAGAGAATAGTTAGTCCCACTTTTCCAATGGGCAGACCTTCTAGGATGACCAGATGCAGTGGGTTTCCACGGGATGACAGCGGGCTCAGGGTGCCAAACCTTCCAGCGGGTCACCAGCTGTTCCTCGACTCGGCTTCTTAGTTTCATGATACTTGAACTCCAGAGATCCACATGGTATGGGTGTTTTGGGCATTCTCTTATCCAGAATCTCCTTTGCGCCAAAAACGAAGAGGACCCAATGGGAGATCTGCTCACATACAGGCATACCATGCGTGGATCAATCACGGATCACAGTGGTCCCAGGCATTCACAGCACTCCAGAATCTCTGCAGAAGCCTGCGAAAGCTTGGCGCTTCGCGGGAAAATGCATGCGCAAATAAGGACTGACCCGGGTTGGCTCGACCTGAGGAAGGTGAAGGGGCAAGATGGCCAAAGAACAGGACAAAGAACCTTGTAGCATGGCCATTTTGGAGTCAGGTCACATATTTGTGCCAAAAGCGGTAATCGCGGTTCACCTGGCAGAAAGGGGTTAAAAATATACTAAATTATTATTTTGTTTTTCTTTATATTTTTTTTGCCATTTGTTAATAAACTTACATCAATAGACACAGGTTTCTTACTTGCGTGACAACCGGTGATGTCTAACTGTTGCCATATTGACAATTACATATACTCCTACGTCCCGTCCCCTTTCCGCCATACTTATGGGACATCTCTCTGTCCTGTGGGACGGGACCGGAGCACTTTGTAAAAAGCATCCAAATTTTTCCAAAAATGTGTCCTTCCTCTCTTTCTTGCGCGGGGCCTGGCACACGGCCCTAACCCCGCCCACCTTGGCTCCGCCCCGCGCATCGCCCATCAGTCCTTTTCTCCGCTCGATCGGGGCCGTACGCACTTGCATCCTCAGAAGATTTTCTTCCCTTTTTTCCTCTATGGCTCTCACTAGCATTCGTTTATTAGTCTGTCTATGTCTTTCAAGTTAGACTTTCCAGATTGTTCATCGTGCCACTGTTGCTTCGCGAGGGCGGATCTCCAACCTCTTTGTTTAGAGTGTTTGGGTCTGGAACAGAGTTGGGACTCCTGTTTTTACTGTGACTCCCTTTCGGTCCGGGCACTTCAACGTCAGTTGGAGCGGTGGGAGGAGGTGTTCCGACAAACTCCTCCTTTGCATTTTCCGGCGTTCATCGACGAGAAGAAAAAACGTCTGGTAAGTTCTTTACCTTTCAGAGCACCCTGGCCGGGGGATACCTTTCTGGGTTCCTCTCGGTCCAGGAGGGGCGTTGATCGCTCTGCCACCGGGGTTCGCCCTGAGGTCCCCGTTGGGCCTAATAATTCTACCGGAGTTTTCTCTGAGGGTCTCCGAAAGGGGCCTGTGAATACCGGAGTACACTCCGAGGCCCCTCCTGTGGGGGCTGTTTGTAGACCCAGTTCTACTGAATCGTGGGGTACCGGAGCTCGCTCTGAGGCCTCTCTGTCGGCTTCCCTCAAAAACAAGACCGGGGTGCGGCCGAGGCCTTTGCTGGGCTTGTTGTTACCGAACGGATGTTTGAGGCCCGTGCAGATAAGGCTGTTACCGGGCCTGGGTCTGAGGTACCTCGTTCAGAGGCTAAAGCTACCAACAGTTCTGAGAGGCCGGACAAGGCCTTGTCGGTGAAAGCGGTTGCTCACCGTTCCCGCTCTTGTGCTGACATCAGATCTGTTGAAGGGGCAAAGAAGCAAAGTTCTTCTTTTACCGGCAGTGCCGAGGTCCTTCCTTCGAAGGCTCAGTTGGCGGTTGGTATGTCTCAAAAACATTCCAGGCCTCATAGTACCGGCTCTGCCGAGGTTCCTTATGTTAAAGCTAAGATTAAGACCCCTGATCCATCGACAGGGCCCCCTGCTTCACTTCCTCACGTGCCGCAGTTCCCCTCAGATGAGGACAAAATGGCGTCCGTTCCCACCATGACCACAGCGGCCATTTTAGGTGCTACCCCTACAACTACGCCATCGGCCTCTGGTGTAGGGTTCGGTCCCTTGGGTGAACCTAAGGTCCCTTGTGCGCATCCTTACCGGTCGGTTTATTATTGGAACGCCAGGATTCCTCTTCCGCACAATGTTTCGTTGCCGGCGGGGGCGGCACCTTTGATTTATGTGGATACGTCGGTGGAGGGGCCAGTGTGGCACCCTTCCCTGTTACGTCCCTGGATTTGTCCACCTCATGAGAGGCCTCCTCAGGTTCCGAAACAATCTCCTGATTGACCCCTTTTTCAGTAAATTTCAAGCGCTTATGCACACCGACCCCATGAGGGAATATTTCAAAGGGCTTTTCAAGGAGATATGTCCACCTGCTCCTCCGGCTCCACCCATTCCTCCGGTGGTTCCGCTGGCGCCTCCCTTGCCCGTGGTGCCTCCCCTGGCTCTTCCGCATGTGCCTCCATTGTCCCCAGTGGACAAGGCAGTGCCTGACACGGCTCAGCAGGATCCTGACCTGTCAGATGATCCTCAAGGCGATCAGGACAACGAAGACCTTCCCCGCTCTATCAGAGCCTTTCATGACCGGGTACTGGACATGATGAGTTTCTTAGATGGTCCGGTGCCCGAGGCACCCGCTCTGCAGGAGGGTGTGCTTTCTAGGGCGTTCACCCTGTCTGCAAGACAAGGTGTTGAATCTTCCATTTGATGGTAAGGAGCTTTTTCATTCTTCTACTGATGTAGAGCTCACTAAGACCAAGGATAGCAGTCAGCCGGCTAAATCATTGTCTGTTCTGGTCAAAGCTCCTTTCAAATCCCAGAGACCGTTGTCACAAAGTCGACCCTCCTCTGGGTTTAGGGGCTTCCTCGACCGAAAATCCCAAAGAGTGGATACTCCAGCGGGGAATAACCGCCGTAGACAACAGCGCACACGGTTTTTCTCTCACTCCTGAGCCTCCTCATCAGGTTCAGGTGGCACCGCCACTGATAAGCCTACCAAATGAGGGTTTTCTGCGTCGCGCGAGACCCCGGTCGGAGGACGCATTGCGTCTCATTGGGAGGCGTGGCAGACCATCACAGAAGACAGATGGGTCTTGTCAGTCGCTCGAGCGGGCTTCCGCTTACCTTTACCCTCTAGCCCACCCCTCAACCCTCCTTTTCAGCTGTCGGGCTCACCCTCCCTCAAGGCCGAAGTTCAGAAACTTCTGGACCTCAGAGCTGTGGAACCCGTTCCATTTTTGGGAGAGAGGGGAGGGCTTCTGCTCCCGGCTGTTTATGGTGCCCAAACCCAACCAGGCTGGCCTGCGCACCAAGAGAAATTCAAGATGATCACGGCCAGCTAGATACGCTCCTCCTTACAGATGGGCGATTGGCTCAGCGTTGTGGACCTTCAGGACGCGTATATGCATATCCTGATTTGGAATCCACACAGGAGATATCTCTGCTTCTCTTTGGGAGAGGAGCACTTCCAGTTTTGGGTGCTTCATTTTGGCCTCGGCTCGGCGCAGCGTGTCTTCACGAAGATGATGGCGGTGATTGCGGCCTATCTTCGTCTACAGGGTATCCATGTGTATCCTTATTTGGACGACTGGCTCGTACGCAGCCCTTGTCCGCTGGCAGCAGCAGGCAACCTCCAGTCTCTCCTTCAGCTCCTGTTCCATCTTGGGCTGTCGGTGAACTGGCGGAAATCCTCCATGACGGTCTCACAGGACCTATTTCCCTGGGTTTTCGTTGGAACACGATCGACTGCAGAGTTTATCTGACCGGGACAGAATGGCGGATCTGTTAACCACGTGTCAGATGTTTGAGCATTTGGAGAGCATGTCGGCCTGGTGGTACCAGAGGCTTCTGGCCCTCATGGCCTCGTGTGTACTGGCTCTTCCTCTTGCATCGTCTCAAGATGAGACGGACCCAGATGGCTCTTATGAGTTCCTGCCGTCAGGCTGTGGACCCGGATTCCAAGCTGATAAAGATTCCGAATTATATGAGAGTGGACCTGGATTGGTGGTTGTCTCTCAGCAACCTGTCAGTGGGTGCGGGGTTTCAGAACCCAGCCCCCACGGTGACGATCACGACGGACTCCTCCCTTCTGGGGTGGGGTGCAACGTTAGATCTGCTTCAGGTCTCGGACCTCTGGTCGCCTCAGGAGAGGCTCCTGCACATAAATCACTTGGAGCTCCTGGCGATCTTCCTAGCGCTCAGGGCGTTCAGACAGCTCATTGGCAACAAGGTGGTCAGCATACGCACGGACAACGTGGTGTCAATGTATTACATCAACAAGCAAGGGGGAACGAACTCTCTCTCCCTCGTGGACCTGTCCATCCAGATATGGGAGTGGGCCGTGCTTCATGGTGTCTGGCTGCTTGCAGTGCACATCCCGGGCCAGCTGAATGTCACAGCGGATGCCCTCAGCCGACGGACGGTGGTCAGCTACAAGTGGGAATTGAAGGCAGAGGTCCTCTCATGGATTTTCTCACATTGGGGCACACCGGATGTGGACCTCTTCGCTATGGCTGTGAACAAGAAGCTTCCTCGGTATGCCTCCAGAGGGGGGCTGGGAGCCTCCTCTCTGGGGGATGCTCTCGAGATTCCATGGCACAACATGAGAGCTTACGCCTTCCCGCCTCTGCCTCTAGTTCACCGTGCGATCTGGAAGTTGAAGAACTCAGTGAACTGTTCCCTTCTACTTGTAGTCCCGTGGTGGCCGGCCAGGTTTTGGTTCTCAAAACTTCAACATCTGTCGGTGTATCTGCCGATCAGGTTACCAGTAACTCCCGATCTTCTTCACCAGGGGGAACAACAGATGTGGCACCCCTCCCCACAATCGCTCAGCTTGGCGGCATGGTGCCTGAGTTCAAGTCTTTAGAGCATCTGAATTTGTCTACAGATAACATGCGCATTATCCAGGCAGCCAGGAAACCATCGACCAGATCTCAGTACAAGAGTAAATGGCTCAGGTTCTGTCATTGGTGTTTGAGAAGAAGTTGGATCCAAGGGTGGCCACGATTGACACAATGCTGTCCTTCGTGTCCTTCCTAGCAGAGTCAGGGGTTCATGTTCTGTCATGCAGGATTTACCTTTCAGCGGTTTCCGCTTATCTTTCTACAGACCAGTGCTCGTATTCTCTGAGTAACCCAGTGGTTAAGAGGCATTTTGCAGGTTTGACACGCCTCTACCCTCCGGTTCGTAGTCCGCACCCGCCGTTGGACCTAAATGTTGTCCTGACGGCGCTGTGCCATAAACCCTTTGAACCAATGGCTACGGTGGACCTCAAGTACTTGTCTTGGAAGGGTTCCTTTTTGGTCGCCGTTACGTCGGCAAGGAGAGTGAGTGAGCTCCAGGCATTGTCGGTGGAGCATCCTTTCTTGGTCTTTCACAAGGACAAGGTAGTCCTTCGGACAAACCCGGCCTTTCTACCGAAGGTGGTGACCGAATTCTATCTGAATCAATCGATCTCCCTACCAATCTTTTTTCCGAACCCTGCCTCTGAAGCTGAGAGGGTTCTACACTGTCTTGATGTCCAAAGAGCTCTTAAATTCTACCTGGACAGGACTTCTGAGCTTAGGAGTTCTTCTCAACTTTTTGTGACCTTCAGTAACCCCCAGGGCAGGCAGGCGTCTAAGGCAACTATTTCTAGGTGGATCGCCGCCTGCATCATGGAGTCCTTCACCGTCCAACGGCTGAAACCTCCTGAGGGTATTCATGCACACCTGGTGCGGGGTAAGGCAGCTGCGGTTGCTTTTCAGAAATATGTCCCCTGGGAGTCCATCGCTAGGGCAGCTACTTGGGCCTCCCCATCTGCTTTCTGTAAACATTATTGTCTCGACATGAGCTCAAGAGCTGACGCTCAGTTTGGTCAGGCTGTACTAAAAAACCTGTTTCAGTAATTGGTATTTCCATCCACCCATAGTTCCTGTAAGGAGTGCTTGGGAATCTCCCATAAGTATGGAGGAAAGGGGACGGAACGTAGGAGTATTACCAGGTTACTCACCGTAGTGACCACCTTACTCCTAGTCCATAGTCCCCTTTCCTCCATGCGCCCGCCCGCCGTCCCCTCTAATAAGGTTCCTCTGTTATTGCTAATCGGTGTTTGACCTGGCAATAGAAAAGGACTGATGGGCGATGCGCGGTGTGGAGCCAAGGGGGGCGGGGTTACGGCCGCGTGCCGGGCCCCATGCAAGAAAGAGAGGAAAGACACATTTTTGGAAAAATTTGGATGCTTTTTACAAAGTGCTCCGGTCCCGTCCCACAGGACGGAGAGATGTCCCATAAGTATGGAGGAAAGGGGACTATGGACTAGAAGTAAGGTGGTCACTACGGTGAGTAACCTGGTAAAACTTTTAAACAACTATTAACTATTTCTGTCTTCCAGTCTTGCTATTGCTCTCATTCGCATTGTCTCTTGGGCGATGAGTTGTGGTGAGGTGTAGGGTGTTTGTATTGGGAGACCATTATCGGGGAGGATATTGTCAGGGTCTCATTGGCGAGGTTTCAGTTATATATTTATTTGGGAGAGATTGGCTCAGGGAGGCCTATAGTCTTTTGAAAAAATCATGTCTCTGATTAAGGCTTTCCACGACTCAAGCGTGGTGTTTATGTCCCCCCCCCACCTCCCCTTGGGTTTTTCCGGTTTCCCAGGTGTTGGTTTCAGCCGCTGTCCACCTCTCCATTTCTTTGATCCAGATTTCGTATCTGGGTCGTCCAGGTGATTTCCATGCCATTGCAATCGTTCTCGTTGCAAGAATGCATGCCATGTCCATTAGCTTTACAATGTGTTTGAGTTTGCTCAGCCTGGGATATGTGCCCAGTAGGCACTGTTTTGGGGTCCATTCATATCTGCTCACTCCAGCATTTCTACAGTTTTGCTCTATCTTGGCCCAAAATGCTATTGCTCTGCGGCAGGTCCAGAACATGTGGATCATATTGGCGTCTTCACTGCTGCACCAGGGGCATTGTGGTCGGGTTTGTTTGTTAAATTTGGCTACCCTTTGTGGGGTCATGTAGGTTATATATAGAACATTCAACTGGATGAGTCTGAATCTGGCATTCCTGGACACCTCCTTGGGGAATTGTAGTGCCTGTCCACATTAATTCTCAGTCATGGTGAATCCCAGGTGTTTCTCCCATGTTTCTTTCAAGGGAGTGCTGTGGGGGTTGAGTCTGTTTATTAGTTGGGAGTATAGCCTGGTGACGGGCTTCCATCCGTCGCTCAGGCTGTACATTTCCAGCAGGAGGGGGTTTGGTTCTGGTTCCTCTCGCCATGTGTTCCACTTCTTCTTTGCCGTGTGTTTCACACTCTGATACCACAGGAACTGACCGGTTGCCAGCCCGTCTTTTGCCTGTAGTGAGCTGAAGTCCCTGAAGGCTCCGTCTTCGAACATGTCTCCCCAGGTGTACAGTCCTGTCCTTTCCCAGCTTCTCATTACTGGTAAATCAGTTGGGGTTTTGCAGACATCCGTTAATATGGGAGTTTCGGTTGCGTATGGGTGGTGCATCCCAAGCAGCGAGAAAGTCTTGTTCCAGGCTTTTCGCCTGAGCTTTACTATCATGGGCGGGTTCAGGGGGGCCAATCTGCGGGTTCCATAGTGCCTCTTTGGGGTGTATAGGAGCTGTTATCTTCTGTAATAGGCCTGTTTCTGCTGTCGGGTCATGCGATAGCCACTGCGTTGCGTGGCTAAGTTGTGCAGCCAGGTAGTACTTCTGGAAGTCGGGGAGCTGTATCCCTCCTTCTTTGTGCGGTAGTGATAGTATGTGTAGGGGTAGTTTGTGACGAGATGCACCCTGTAGGAATTCTCTGAGCAGTGTCTCTAGCCTTCTGAAGAAGGGTGGGCGTATGTAGTAGTTTATGTTCCCGAAGTAGCATAGGAATCTCGGGAGAATAATCATTTTGGTGATAGAAGCCCTGCCCATCATGGAGAGTGGTAATTTGGACCAGAATTTAACAGATTTACGTAGTCCGCTCATTACGGCCTCTGTGTTGCACTCATACGTGAGCTCTGGTGTATGTTTTATGGTGACTCCCAGGTACCGGAAGGCTTTTGGTTGCCATTTGATCCCAACCTCAGGTAGGTCTTCTGCTTTTACCCCTCTTAGCCCTGCCAGTGGAAATGCACATGATTTCTATTTGCTGAATTTTATTCTGGAGTAGCGTGCATAGTTGTTGAGTATTTCCAATGCTATTGGAGCGTTTGCTTGCGGGTTCTTTAAGTACAGGAGGACGTTGTCCGCGTATAATGAGATTATCTTGTATTTCTCACTCTGATCCCTGCGTCGAAGAGCTGCTGTCTGAAGTAGATGGCTATTGGTTCAAACCCCAGGATATACAACATTGGCGACAATGGGCAGCCCTGTCTGGTTCCTCTTTGTATTGCCCAAGCTTTCGATACCTTGCTCCCGGTCTTTACTATTGCCATAGGGGCATTGTATAGTACTTTGACCCATCTCACGAAGCTCTCTCCGAATCCAAATTCAATCAAGACCTCGGTGAGCCACTCCCAGAAGATAGAATCAAACGCCTTGATGGCGTCCAGTGATAGCGCTGCCATGTCTTCTTCGGACTCCGCGGTTTGCTCTATTGTGTGTTTTAGTCTTCTTATGTTCACTGTGGTGTTGCAGCCTGGCACAAATCTATTCTGGTCTTCGTGTACCAGGGATCCCACTACTTTTGCTAACCGCTTGGCCAGTATGGTGGTTAGTATTTTGCTATCATAATTTAGCATTGCCAATGGGCGGTAGGAGTCACATTCGTTCTTGGGTTTGTTAGGCTAAGCATCAGTATTATGAGCGTTTCTCTCATACTTCTTGGCAGGGTCCCTGTCTCGTATGATTCAAGGTATACTTCGTGTAGTATGGGGGTTAGGGTTGTCTCATAGGCCTTGTAGAACTCAGGCAGGAGGGGGGAGGCCGTCGTTCCCTGGAGTCTAGCATGTAGCTAGTGACCTTATTGCCTCTGTTATGTCTTCCTTGGTGATTGCCTCCTCTAGGTTCTCTCTCTGCTCAGTGGTTAGTTTGGGGAGTCCTATTTCATCTATGGTGTTTCTGATATCTTTAATTGGGACATGTGTGTCATGGGTATATAACTTGGCGTAGAATTCCGAGAAAGTGTTGTTTATCTCCTGCTGGGTCTTGTGTGTTATTCCGTGTTCATCTTTGATTTCTGTCGGGAGGTGACTCAGATGTTCCCTTTTACATAGCCAGGCTAGTAATCTGCCTGGTTTGTCAGCTTCTTTGTGAGCTCAACAGTCCGAGTCGTACAATTGAATTGAATTTCTCTCCCAGGCTAGGTGACATTCGTTTCTGATCTTCTTTAACTTTTCCTCTTTGGGTTTGGTGGATTGGGTGGCAGCTTCCAGTTGTTTTATCTCCTCCTCCTTGTCTTCCAGGTCTCTCCTCAGTTGTTTCCTGGCGCCCCCCACACCTGCTATCGCTTCTCCTCGTATCAACACTTTCATGGCCTCCCCTAGTGTGCTCCACCTGTCCACGGTTCCCGTATTGATATCTATGTATTGCTCTAGTTTCTCTCCGAGGCTTTCCCTGAATGCCTGGTCAGTCAAGGCTTCGGCGGGCATCCACCACATCGGGATGGGTGGTCTGGGACCCCTCAGTTGTAGTTGCATAAGTAAGGGGGAGTGGTCAGAGATTGATCTGCCCAGGTATTTTACGGATTCCACTTGCATCAGTAGCTTTTTATCGATGAACTATTCTGGTATGTAATTTGTGGGGGGATTAGTAGTGGGAATAGCTTCTGTCTGTGGGGTGAAGTTCTCTCCAAATGTCTATCAGTTCCAGTTGTTCCACCATGCTGTTGAGCGCCAGTGAATTGGTGGTGTTTGACATTTATGGTGGATCAGATCTGTCCATCGCTGCATCCTTCACGCAATTAAAGTCTCCCCCCCAGATAAAGTTCTGTCTCTGTGATGTGACATTCTGGCACATAATTGCCTGAGGTGCGCGGGTATGCCGTGGTGGGGAAGTAAGAATTCACTATGCATATTTGGGTGTTTTCTATAGTTCCCCATGTTATTAGGTATCTGCCTTCTTTGTCTGCTTCCACTCCCAATGGTTGAAATGGTACTTCTGGACTCACCCATGTGTATACTCCTCGGGCATATTTGGAGTAGGATGCGCCGTTCCCATGCCCCTGCCAGCATTCGTGGCTTCTAACGTGAGATGGATCTCCTGCAGCAGTGCGATCGAGACTTTCTTCCTTCGTAAGAAGGATTGGATTCTGCTTCTCCGTAGGTATGAGCCCATCCCCCTCACGTTCCATCTCATTACTTTGAGTTGTGTAGCCATTGCCGGTTCATGTTGGTTTCACTGGTTCGTCCACGGTTGCATCCTCGGGGCGGTCATGATCTCCAGTGCCTGAGCTCCCTCTCTAGTGTTTTTTTTGCGTAGTTGCTGAGACTTGAGACTTTCGTGTGCTTTACCTCTTGGGCTTTGAGAGACAGGAAGACAGTGTGACTAACAACATAAAAAAGAACAAAACTAGAACTGGTGCGCCCAGCTACTGCTACCGCTGTGCATTGTTCAGGCACCCTCGCGCTGTCTGGTCCCATCGGGTTTTGGGCGCGAGTAGGGTCATGCTAGTAACAGGCCTGCACTGATCCATTCGTTGGTTAGCACTGTGTCCTCAGTCGGGAGAGGCCGAGTGAATCCCATAATCATTTTGCTAAGTTGTGCTTACTTGGTGTTATCATTATCGCAATGTGCTGGTCCACCATCGGTGGCATGAGGGGTGGGGTACCCATGGTTCTGGCGTATTCTTTGGGTTCAGTCTTGCTTGTCTTGGAAGGATGTTTCCTGCTTCTCCGCTAGGTTATTGTGTTCCATCCACATGTTGGCGGCCGCCAGGGTTTCCTAAAATATCGCTCGGCCTTTGTGGATCACCTTCAACCTGGATGGGTACAATAGCATGTACTTCAAGTTCAATTTTCTCAGTCTGGCCTTAATTGGAACAAACGAGTTCCTAGTCCTATGTACTGATGGAGTGTAGTCAGGGTAGATAGTGATTTTGGAGTTATCTCGTTCTATCACTCCTCCCTCCCTCGAGTGTTTCGGTATTGTCTCCCTATCGCGGAAATTAAGGATCTTCGCTATTATAGGGTGTGGATATGAGCCCGGTGGTGGTTTCTTTTGCAGGGACCGGTGTGCTCGTTCGACGGAAAAGCCTTGTGTCAGTTTACCTGCTCCAATTTCTTGCTGTATTAGGGTTTCTATATATGCGGTCGGGTTTGAAGTTTCCGTTGCTTCTGGTACCCCGAGAATCCTTATGTTGTTGCGCCTTGCGCGCCCTTCCGCTTCTTCAGACCATGCTTCCAACATGGCCACTTTCCATTCTAGTTCGGTCATTTGAGTTCTTAGGTCTGAAGTGTCATCTGTTGTCTCTTGGAGGGTCGACTCTATGTTAGTGACTCTTTCTGCCAGGTTTCGGGAGTCTTGGCGCATAAGTTGCATGTCGGATTTTACCTCATCTATTTTGGCGTCGATGCGAAGCTATGGCTTCCAGTATTTGATTATCATTGCCATACTCGTTTGCAGTCGGCCGGTGAGCTATGTCGGCACTTGTTGTGTGTGTCGGGGGAGATGGTTTGTTGGTGACGAAAGGGTCCATTGTGGCTGTCTTCCCCTTTTTTCTTGATAAGGACATTGTGATATCTTGTAGTGCCCTTGTAAAGGTGTGAATATTGGTTTGGCGTCTTTAGTATTTGCTTTGTTTCTTGGATGTAGCACAAGATGTGGCTTTGTTTTGCTTGTGCTGTAGTCTGTGCTTTTTAATTAATGGGTGCGTTGATGCTCAAGCTTCCCCTTCTCTTTACTTCCCCAATCAAGGGCCTGATAGGGAGTGTTCCCTTGTTATGCCGGTCTCTGAGCGTGCCCCCTGCAAGACTCTTCGGTGTATTGTGGGGTCTTTGCAGTGTAGGCACTGCTGTGGTGCGAGGTTATGGGAGACAATAGTTCTGGGCCTTTGCAAGTTAGGTTGTCCGGCTTTAGTGTGGTTGGTTTTATCTGTTGGATTATTTTCTCATTGGAAGCGCGTTTCGTCTAGGCTCTCTGGCAGTTTTTCACAGTGTAGTTCGCTGGTTTTGGGTGTTGAGTTATTGCACTGGTTCACTTAGTCTTGGGTCCCTATTGGGGTGCACACTCTCCTCCCTCACGTCTCTGGTCTGCTGAGGTGTGTGGCTGGGTTGGGTGCTTTCGCCTGTGTGTCCCCCAATGCCCTGTTCAATTGCGGCTCACCTTGGTCTTGCTGGTGTCCGGTGCAAGTGCTGGGATGCAACCTTCTCCCAGCGCCTTCTTCTAGCCTGCTAATGTTCAGAGTATCTGGGTGTGTGCCCCGCACTCCTGGTCCCTGCTCTTGTTCGACGCTGTTCGCTGGTGTGCTGTCCGTCTCGCTGCTCCCTGTGGGGATGTAGGATTATCTCTGCCGCCACCACTGCTCCTCCAGTGCTATGTAAGGGTCTGGGCGCTCACCAGCTCATCTCCTCTCAATCCCTCATCCAAGATGTCTCTGCTCCTCCCCTGGTGGCGCGGCGAGGGCTGGGAGCCTTTCTCTGCCCTTCCTCTTCGGTTCGTGGAACGGCACAGCTGCAGCCCCAGGCTAACTTGTCTCTGCTCTCCGGTAGTTGCTCCCTTAGTCTTTTCGTCGGAGGTGCGCAGTCCCGTCCACCATTTTGGATGCGCTTTCGGAGGAGGAGGAGGGTTCTTGGGCGGACGGAATTCGGAGGCTTCCCCAGTCTGGTTCTCCCCGGGATTACAGGCGCCTTGTCAGGTATCGCTTCCCCTTCTTTTAGACCTTTTTCTAAGGGATGATGGTGGTTGCTAATCACCCATGCAGCATCTGATTACGGCGGCTCGGCCGGAGCTTGGTGTTTCTGCTTCCTCACGCCATGAGCACCAGGCCACGCCCCTTCAAATATACTAAATGATAAGCTGCCACCAGCCCTGTCCAAGGCACAGCTGCACTTCTCCTTTGAGAGTATCTAGGGCCTTTGGAAATGACTAATAGACCCACATGCACTGTAGTGGAAGGTATATTGTACACTTGTTACATGTTGCAGAAAAGTTGCAACACTGGAAAGGACTAAGGGAAACAAAGTCTTGCAGTACTGACTGTCTTAAGGGCATGTCAGTTTCCCCATAAAAAGTGAGCGAAAAAGCACAGAGCAGTGCAGCAGTAGGCTGGGCTCCTCTGGTAAAGTCAGACTATGGTGTTTAATATCAGCATAAAGTTGGGGGGTACACAACTGGAGGTAAAATTACACATAAATGGGAATCTTTCATAACACTCGCCCCTCCCAGATCAAGGACAGGGGGAATTAATCCACCCCTGGATGAGTCTCATGTTCAGGTCAGTTAAACATTCTGGACAACCCATCAGCATTGCTATGTTGGACACCTGGCCTATGCACAATAGTGAAGTCAAAGCCTTGCAGACTTATGGACCACCTGAGCAACTTTGGATTCTCTCCCTTCATGTTAATAGCCACTTTAAGGGCTTATCATCAGTTTGCACAGTGAAGTGGGTTCCATAGTGGTAGGGCCTCAGCTTCCTTAGAGCCTACACAACGGAGAAACATTCTTTCTCTACTGTGGACCATCTGAGCTCTCTGTCCTTAAGCTGGTGATTAATGAGGCCAATAAGGTGTTCCTTACCCTTCTCATCTACTTCTGATAGTACAGCTCCTACCCAGTGTCAGAGGCATCGGTCTGCACAATAAAAGGTCTTTGGTAATCAGGGGCCCTGAGAACGGGGTCTGGCACAAGGAGTCTTTTAAGCCATTGAAGGCCTTCCCACACTCTTCAGACCAAGTTACCTTCTTTGGTTTGTCGGGGGGAAATTCTCCCAGGGTCGGCTGGGCCATCCGCGGACCTCCGGGCAGGGAGGCCCCAACCCCTCCCGTATATCCCAAAAAAATGAGTATGAGACACACGCAAGAAGCAAGGTGATTCTGCTGTTTATTAAACAAAACGGCAGGGATGGGTCAAGGATCGTACGTGTCCGTCCTGACACTCTCTCTTCATCGTGGGGCTCGCAGGCCCTTTTTACCTTAGTCTGACGCACTAATTGCGTCACCTGGGAAAAGTTAGCAAAAAACCTATCGCCACTCTGGATTGGTTCCTCGAGTGGTAAGGTTAGTATAGCATACGTATAGAGAGCATTGTTAGTGGTTGAGGGTCAGTCAGGTGGTATACCTGGGTTGTCCCTTCAATTTGATACAAGAAAATTGTTACATGAAGACCCCTGAGGATTGGTTAATGTTAATGGCGTCAGTGATAAGAGTCCCATGTTCTGATTGGTCCACTCGCGAGCCCCCCAGTCTGGGGCCATCGCTGTTCCCAGCTCGCGGTGCACCTGTCATTTCCAACAATGTTTCACTATGGGTATGTGAAGACAATGTGAGGATTTATTCATATGCTGGAAGGCAGACTACTCCCACCGTCGCAGATGTCCATTGAGTCGCTTAATTGTATCTGCCTGTGTCTTGAAACGTGGGATCCAGGCGCCTCCCTCCTCCTGGGCCTGGCACCCTGTCAGGTTCGGCTTGGTCACGTGAGGAGAGACCGTGGTTGAGGCAGAATTCTGCACATTTAATATTGCATTTTCCACTGTGTGCCTGGCTTAATTTGCAGGTGTGACCTTGGCGTCGGCTTGCGGCATGCGAGTTTGCAACATTGTGCCCTTGACTGTCTGCTCTCGCCGGGCTCATTCTGCAGGGTCAGCAACTGTACTCTTGCTCGTTCAATGTTCATGGAAGCTCTTGCTTGCGGCCTACTTGGGCCTGGTGCATAGGTGGAGACGTTTGATGCACGGCGCTTTAGGTTATGGTATCATATTGCTTTATCCCCAGTATCATGTCTTCGTTATATTTCTCATTGCAATGCATGGGTTTAGGAGAAGCGTGAGCAAGCATTTTAGATGAGTTCATTGTGCGTCTTGCGTTTCTGCATTTTGAAAAACCTATGTGAAAAATAATAAAGATGCGCGTCAGTGGGTGTGCCCGTCACCTACATCATAGCACTGAATATGTTCTTCGTGTGGATTGGTGTGGGGGTGTCCAGTGTGCATGTTGGAACGGGTGTTCTGACCGTTGGCTAGGTCGTCATGGCATCTCTAACGATGTGTTCATTTACTGTTGAATGGTTCAGTCGAGTTCATCCATGCCGCAGGCGTCGGCATGGGCAGGGCAGGCTGGTGGGCAGGCTGGTGGGCACATCCGTATGTTCCTGTACCAGGGTATCTGGTCATCTGGTAGGTGGGCAAACTCCTCTCGTGGCGGGTGTCTGGGCCGCGATCCTCTAGGCCATGGGTGTGAGGGGATTGGTGGGAGCCTTTTGTTCCATTCTCCCACTTCAGGTTTCTTAAGAGTGGTGAGAGCAGTCAGAGGGGCAGCTATGGTGCCATAGTCTGCATTGAAATTTCTGTAGTACCCAATGAGTCCTAAAAAGGTTCTTACTTGGGTCTGAGTAGTGGGGGTAGGCCAGTCTTGTACTGCTTGAACTTTACTGGGTAGAGGCTGTATCCTCCCTCCACCTACTTCATGTCCAAAGTAGACCACTGAGCCTTGTCCATTCTGGCACTTACTGGCCTTGATAGTCAAGTGGGCCTTCTGAAGGGTCTGCAACACAATCTTGAGGTGCTTCACATGATCCTCTCAGGTGGCACTGAAAACTGCTATATCATCCAGATATGCTAGACAGAATTCATCCAACCCATTAAGGACACGGTTCACAAGCCTCTGGAAAGTGGCAGGGGCATTCTTCAACCCAAAAGGTATTACCCTGAACTGGTAAAGACCCTCTGGTGTTGAGAAAGCTGTCTTCTCCTTGCCATGTTCTGCAAGAGCTATTTGTCAAATGTGCTGAGGTATTTGGAGGCACCCAAAATATCCACCAGCTCATCTGTTCTAGGCAAGGGGTGTGCATCTGTCTTGGTGACAGCATTCAGAGCCCTGTAATCCACACAGAACCTCAACTCAGAGGTACCTGCCTTTATAACCAAAACCACAGGGCTGGACCAAGGACGACTAGAGGGTTCAATCACCCCAAGATCCAACATTTTGTTGACATCTGTCTTAATATAAGACCTTACTTTGCTGGCATCCTTTATCCCCTACTTTTGGTAGGTACACTGCCTCCTGTGTCAATGTCATGTTTGTACCAAGGTGTCAAACCAGAAGACTGTGAGAACAATGGGGGAAAATTGCCTCAGCAAACTTTTCACCTCTGCTTGTTGATCAGCAGTCAGGTGTAGGGCCACTTGGGCACCCTCAATGGAGCTGTCTGACTCCTCTTCCTCAACATCTGAAGCCAGCAGCAGTGCATGGATTTCAACTCTTCATATGAAAGCCTTCAGCCTATTTACATGGAACACTTTTGGAGCCTACCCAGTCCTTCCAAGGTCCACTAAATAGTTGACCGCACCCAGTGACTCCACCACTATATAAGGACCATTTGTCCTGTAAAACTCTAGGCCTTATAGGATTCATAGTCAGGACTTGCTGACCAGGTGTGAAATTGATGAGTGAAACCTTCTGTCATACCAATGCTTCACCAGTGCTTGCCCTGCCTTCAGTTTCTCACTAGCCAGACCCATCGGGAGTACCATCCTTTTTCTGAGCCCTAGCACATAGTCTTCTATATTGGTAGTAATGGGGGGAGTGGGCATCTCCCATCCCGCCTTGACTATGGCTAAGGGTCCCCTCACAGGCTGACCAAACAGAAGCTCGAAAGGGCTGAAGCCAACACTCTCTTGTGGCACCTCTCTGTAGGCAAACATTAAGCATGGTAACAGAAGATCCCATTTTCTTCTTTGGGATTCTTCCAGAGCCCCAATCATGCTTTTCAAGGTTCTGTTAAACCTTTGAACTAGTCCATTGGTTTGTGGGTGATATGCGGATGAAAACTTATAGGTGACACCACATTCCTTCCATAGGGCCTGCATATACTTTGACATAAAGTTGCTGCCCCTTTCAGACACAACCTTTTTAGGGAAGCCAACCCTAGTAAATATGCCAAGTAAAGCTTTTGCAACTGACTTGGCAGTCACAGTCTTCAATGGGATGGCCTCAGGATACCCGGTATCATGGTCGACTTGTACCAGGATAAACCTATTGCCTGAGGATGCTTGGGGGTCAAGGGGACCAACAATGTTGATCCCTACTCTCTCAAATGGTACCCCCACAACTGAGAGTGGTACCAGTGGATCTTGGATTGTTGTGCCACTCTTACCAGATAACTGGCAGGTGGCACAACTCCTGCAGTGACTTTCTACTTGCACCCCCATCTTGGGCCAGTAGAAATGCATTGATAACCTTTGCTTGGTTCTCTTGATACCAAGGTGACCAGCAAGGGGCCCTTCATGCGCCAGCTGCAGGAGAAAGGGTCTTACAGCAAGGGGAACCACCAAACTCCTATGGTCTCCTTCTGTAAACTCTGTGTGCTCACTGTAGAGGAGCCCACCTTCCCAATAAAGCCTATGCTTCCCAGGATGTTCACCCTCAAGCTGGGAGCAGGCCTGTCTCCTTAGGCCTTCCAGAGATGGGCACTCACGTTGGCCCTTACTGAATTCATCCCTGTCAGGACCACCTTCTACTAATAAGTCTTTTAGTTCAGGGTGGTCATTTGGATCAAATACTGCAGGTAACACCTCTACCTCGTCAGCTCCAGGTGTTGGACCAACTACCCCCACCTCAGTGGTGGGTGAGTTAGGGGGAATGGTCTCTTTCCCTCTTGTGTCTTTCTTGATTCCTTTAGCCTTGTGTTTCCCCTTTGGCCTGGGCATGGCATTGGTCTTGGCTAGCGCTGCCCTTGTTTGTGACCTTGTGCAGGGTCTTTCTGCTGTATCTCCCACAAGCCCTAAAGCTCTGAGATCATTTCCCAGCAAGACCTTTCCTGGGACATCTCTCTGAATGCTCACTGGAATCCTGACTACTGTACCATTTATAGTAATATTTCCAGGTATAGCTGGGAACCTGAGAGGTGGTCCATCAGCCAACTTAGTGGGCATCAGAGGAGCTCTGGCAACTTCCTCTGGGTCTACCAAGGTAGAATCCACTACCGTTCTGCTGCACCCAATATCCCTAAGAGCAGGAGTACCTACTCCATTGATCAGCACACTGTCCTTAAAGTAGTGTTTGGTATTATCCGGAATCCTAGCATAAGCCTCTGAGACTTTAGGCTCCCAGGAACCCAGGGAAACTAAAACTACCCCAGAGTCTATCCCACTGGGGAAAGAATCTGAGGAGAAGGATGCCCCTCTAATCACTTCTTCCTCATAGGAGGAGAAGGCCAGATTAGCAGAGTGGACCCCCAATATTTTGACCTTATATCTGGGGTCCCCCTTCACATGGTCAGTTGCTCCACAAGCCACACACAAGATCCACTGGGTGTGTTGACATACGGAGGCTTACTGTAACCAGAGTTCTGTTTTGGAGGATAACCTCCACTACTCTGTGTGTTCTCTTGTGACTTACCCTTATTTTTCTTTTTGTGGCTCTTCTGGGAGGAGGTTTTATCAGATCCCCCACCCTCCTTATCTTTGGACTTTTCCCCCTCCTCCTGCTTATCAGGATGAGTCTTGTCTTTATGGGACACTCTATGTAACACCCACAAATCTGCTGCAATGGTCAGCTTCTTAGGATCTAACTCCTTTGAATCTGCCCAATTCTACTTAAGCTCAGGGGAACAAGATGAAAAGATATGTTCAAGCATGACAAGACATATCATACCCTCTAAGCTGTAGACCTTATAGCCTTCAACCCAGCCAGTGAAATGTTTTAAATAATCAGTCACATATGACACCCAAGCTTTTTCCTTCCTCCTTTTTGTACTCTCTAAACCTCTTCAAGTATTGGGCAGCTGTCTTCCCAGACTTTAAGATGAGAGTTTGCTTCAACATTGCAAAATCTACTCTTTCAGCTTTTGACATCTCCATAATAGCACTGCAGCCAGAATGGGTTAGTCTGCTGAACAACCATGCAATCCTATCAGCATTTACAACCTCTTGAACTTCACGTGCATACTCAAATGCATTAAACCAGTCCATAATGCCATTCTTCTCATCATAAACACTGAGCAGATCTTTAGGAAATCTTGAATGAGAGGAGGACCCAGACCCATATCCAGATCCCTTGGATGCATTTGAAACTTGAAGCTTGGCCAGTTCCAACTGGTGATCCCTGTCTTTATGTTTTTTCTGCCTGCTCACCTTCAGTTTAGCCATATGAAATTCAAGCTCCTTCTGCCTAAACAGCAGCTCTTGCTTCTTGAATTCCAACATGACCTCAGCATCAGAGCTTGCAGAAGAAACATTAGACATTACATCATCCACATCCTCATAGGCACCATGAATGAGGGCAGTGACAGAACTGTCAGTTCTGCCAGTGGGAGCAGCCCCACCTCCTTCTGCACCTTCATCAGAAGCTATGGCACTGAGTTGCAACTCTTGCCATTCCATGACTCTCTGGATCATTTCCAATTGTGTACCCTGAGCAGGTAAACCCCTCTCAGCACACATCCTTCTCAATGTTTCTGATCTAGAAGCATTTAAGGTTATAAAAGGTACTTGTTTTCATTATATCAGATAGGTCTATGGTCTTTACAGTTATCACTACAAAGGCACTATGTGTCCTGGGTTGGAATAACTTGAAATGCCTTCTCTAGTGTGCAACACTGGATACCTTCAGTCCTATCCACTGCTGTACACCAATGTGTTAAGATGGATTTCTGAACTCTGACCTGGAGGGCAGAGGTTCAGGAGGCCATCCTAGTTTCTTGAAACAGGGTAACCTTCTGGACAAGCCAGACCAATCAAGGTAGCTTGGCGGCAGTCAAGACTAGGTCTCAGGAGGGGGAGGGTGACTGAAAGACTTCAATGAGCACACAGAGTAAAGGACACTTACAAATAGCTCACAGTCACGTGTAGATATATTAAAAATACAAATAAATTTATTTCAAGGCCTTTGAGTTTCAACACACAAATCAAGTCACAGTAATACTATTAAGCCAACACAATCCTATCTAAATACAAATGTACTATATACAAGACTAATGGGGTCTAAAGGGTTAATGCACAAAATGGGTCCACAACCTAAAAGGGGAAGGAAACAGGTGATGCAAATAGTATTTAGTCCCTTCTGCATCGAACACACTCCTCAGAGGCAGTCCAATCCCTAAGAAGAGTGGCGTCTATTGCTCAAATGTACATGTAATGCTAGCGAACACGGTCGTTCAAATGAGCAAAACAGGGTCTCTTCAGGGGTCTGTAGCAGCTGAGGAAGGTGGGTAAGGTGATGAAGAATAGGTTCACAATATTTGAGGAGGGCCTCCACTTGAGGGCAGAGTTGATTCCACGAGTTGGAAATAGTTTGCTA
This sequence comes from Ambystoma mexicanum, assembly GCF_040938575.1. Taxonomy (NCBI): domain Eukaryota; kingdom Metazoa; phylum Chordata; class Amphibia; order Caudata; family Ambystomatidae; genus Ambystoma; species Ambystoma mexicanum. Next base: position 1,286,891,307 of record NC_090934.1, read on the forward strand.
GTTCGCACTAGCAGTGGAAAGGAGAGGGGCCCTCAGGGGCCACTTGTGTGTAAAAATGGATGGAGGTGCTAGGGGCCACCGGTTACAGTTGCGATTACTCACAGACCCCCGGCGCACACCGGACCAAACTACGGCAGTCGAGTCCACTTCGGTTGCAGGTTCAAGTGCGGCAATTTGGCGACTCTACGGCTTTCAGCGACAAAGATACAGGGATGATTCCCAAACGGAACATTGGCGATTTCTATGCTCCTGGTGGATGGATCAGGCCAGTTTCACTGCAGCAGGCTTCAGGGGCAAGAGGGGCACAGATGCAGCGCACCTGCAAAGTTCGTCACCATGGCTGCGCGACACGGTAACCGGGTATATGCAGGTTCGGGCGCACTCAGGCGGTATCAGGGCAAAGAGTCTGCATAAGCTGGTCAGCCCACTGGTTGGCCCAGGGACACTTCCGAGAGAGTTTACTTGTAGGGTTGATGAAGGTGCCCAGAATAGTTGGTCCCACTATTCCAAAGGGTCGAAGCGTCTTTGCAGACCTTCTTAGACAACCAGATGCAGAGGGGTCCCACGGGACAACACCGGGCTCAGGCTGCCAAACCTTCCAGCGGATCACCAGTGGTTCCTCGACTCAGCTTCTTAGTTTCGGGATACTTGGATCCTATCCTTTGTTCAGTGAGTACTCCAGAGATCGACATGGTATGGGTGTTTGGGGCCTTCTCTTATCCAGAATCTGCTTCGTGCCAAAACAAAGAGGACCCAATGGGAGATCTGCTCACATACAGGTATATCATACGTGGACCAATCACTGACCACGGTGGTCCCAGGCATTCACAGCACTCCAGACTCTCTAGCACCCAAGATGTGTATTGGAACCAGACGTTCCAGGCCACATCCTGGAGGCACACACACAAGGCATGCAGAAGCCTGCGAAAGATTGGCGCTTTGTGGGAAAATGCATGCCCAAATAAGGACTGACCTGGGTCGGCTCGAAGTGGGAAAGGTGAAGGGTCAAGATGGCCAAAGGACAGGACAAAGAACCTTGTGGCATGGATATTTTGGAGGCAGGCCACCTATTTGTACCAAATGCAGCAATCACGTTTTACCTGGCAGAAAAGGGTTAAACATATACAAAATGATCAGCTGCCACCAGCCCTGTCCAAGGAACATCTGCACTTCTCCTAAAAGTATCTAGTGTCTTTGCAAATGACTAATAGACCCAAGTGCACTGTTATGGAATGTACATTGTACACTTGTTACATGTTGCAGAAAAGTTGCAACATTGGAAAGGATTGAGGGAAACAAAGTCTCCCAGTACTGACTGTTTTAAGGGCATGTCAGTTTCCCCATAAAAAGTGAGCGAAAAAGCCCAGAAGAGTGCAGCAGAAGGCTGGGCTCCTCTGGTAAAGTCAGACTAGGGTGTTTAACATCAGCAAAAAGTTGGGGGGTACACAACTGGAGGGAAAATTACACATAAATGGGAATCTTTCCTAACACCAGTGCAAGAGGTCGACCAACACCAGAGCCAATGTTAACAGCAGAAACAAATGCTGGTGAAGGGGAAAGCAGTAGATGTGTGTTACACAGCATAAAGGAAACCAAGTGCCAATATTGTGAAAATGCAACACTCCCAGAGTCCCCCCCCACTGCACTCACAAACACAGTGAGGGCTAATAGACAGTGATGCTGCACATGTTAAACAAAATGCCCTTTGACCATGCACACCCAAACTCCTACTACATACATCACCACTGGTCTGCCACATGTGTATACTCACCCCGCAAAAGCACAACAAACATCGCACATGCATGTAAAGAACCACACACATGACTAATGGTCAGAATCAGGGCTACTAAAAGGACCACCTAACCGGCACACAGCTAAAATAACTGTGATAATGAGTATGAGAGAAAAATAAAAATATATTGAACAGTAGTATTAGCTGCATACATACTGCAAATGTAATGTCAAAACCTGTACATGTAAAAAACATGAAAATGTCCATGTGTAAGAAAATAGGTACAATACAATAAGAAAAATCAATTAAATGACATGTACACATGGAAAACGGGATCTGCAACACACACACCAAAAAACTATGTACAAAAAATGGAGTAATGTACACAAACTCCAACGAATAAAAATATTAACGGAAAAAAAAGAAATAAAAATATACTAAGTAGAGAAGCAGCATGCTCTGTGTTTCTCCCTTAGGCCATCCAGGGCTCACTCAAAATCCTCCTCTTCCTCTTGGAGGCGGGCCATTGCCTTGTCCTGGATGGCTTGCAGGCTGTCCCTCATGCTCCTCTCCAGCACCCCAGCCTCTTCCAGGATCTGGACTCGCCTCTGTGCCCTCCTCTCCACTGCCTCAGCCCTGGCCCTGGCAACCTGTGCCTCCCAAGCCCGCTCCCTCTCTGCAACCAGCAGCATGGATATTTCCACCTGGACACACACCATGTCCCTTGAGTGGCGGTGCTCCTCCTGCCTGGTCACCGGTGCCCTGTGTGCAGGTTGCCTCCTTCATGGATAATGGCCCTGGGAAGAGTGGGCCTGACTGCTGCCATAGTGCATATGCCTGTCTAAGCGTGCCCTGCGCCTGCAACAGTGCCATCATGATGTTGGTCGAAGGGGGTTTACTGTGCTAGCACTGTCCTGCTGTGTCAGTTGCCCCACTGATGCCCGGTCCTGTGTAGGAGCCTGGTCTGGCACAGCAACCACCTCCACTGTACTCCCTTGGATGTCCACCTCAGGCAGGGACGTTCCAACCACCTGACAGGGCGCAGTGTGCACGACAGGTGTAGAGTGGGCCGTGATTGGAACCTGCAAGCAAGGCCCACCGGAGGACGACTGGGGCACAGAGGTGGCAGTGGAGGAGTGGGCAGCTGAATGTGCCAGTGCACACAGACCCCCCGCAAGCAGTGCACGTGCCAGCTGTGACAAGGAGTTGCTAATTGATTTGTGATGATGTGACAGTGACTCACAAATTATCCTCACATCATCACGGATCACGCCCACCCACCTGGCAATCCCAGTTAGCAGGCTGTGCGAAGGCATCCACAAGGTTGATCCGTGCTGCCTCAGATGGATCAGAGTTTCGAAATAGGGATTGCCTTACTGCCACAGGTTCTACAGGCTAAATATAATGGAACAACAAAAATGAACCTTGGCGAAATGAGATCAGAACATCTGTACACATTTAAACAATAGCAAGACTTGTCAAAAAAATATATGTTTATTTATAAGCAATATGTGCATGCTGATTGTCAGCAGAAATGGAATTGAAAGGGTCGAGTTTACCCTCGCACTCTCTCTCTCTTCAAAACCCCAAACAAACTGTGTGAATTTAAACATTCAAACACACACACACATTTTACTTACCCTGGGTTCCTTCTCTCTTGTCCTGCACACACACCAAATTTCGTGCTGGTTCCTGGGCGTGGCTTCCTTAAATATGCCATCAACATGGTGAAAGGACTCTTGAGCCCCAGTTCCTAGAGACTTCTGGGCCTCCGTGTGTAAAACATTTTGTAAAGCGTTTTTTTTTTTTTTTAAGGTTTTGAAGAGAGAGAGAGTGCGAGGGTATCTCAACCCTTTCAATTCCATTTTTGCTGACAATCAGCGTGCACAGCGCATGTGTCTGCTTTTCCCTTTTTCATGCATATAGAGGTGTTTGAACAGCCATGGAGCCCAGCTAAGGCAGCAGCCCAGCTAAGGCTGCAGTTGTGTGTTTTCCATCAGCATTATAAGCTGTTTGGCAGTCACTGTGCACACCGACCCATTATTATTATTATTTTTATTTTTAGGGTCAGAAAAGCCTAATATGATAGTGGGGTCGTTATAGACCTCCAGCATGATTGTACAAAGGTTCATGAAGGGAATTTTTATCTGTTCCCTCCACAAAACTTTATGTAGGGAGGGGCAGGGGAGTGAGACAGCAGCATTAACAAAATCTTAACAATGTTCTGAGTTAGTTAGATATATGAGCATGACGTTTAGTTCCATGTATCCCTTCAGGAACATTGAACTGGAACCACCGCGCAGTGAGAAAAAACTGGGGTACCAGAATAAGAACATATCCGGATTCGGCCACATGAGGTGAGGCGAATTGATAGGAGGTTTTGATTACCTCCAGTGTTGTCAAGATGAAAATATTTCAGTCTTGAGTCTCTGGCCCTCATTACGAGTTCGGCCGGTAGCCATGCCGCTATTGGCGGCATGGCTGCCGCCGCAATCGCATCCGTGTCCGGGTCCTCGGAATGAGGACTTACCGGGCCATTCCGAGTTCGGATGGCCCGGTAATTCCTCCCTCAAGGACCCGGACACGGTCCTTCCCCATTCCCATTTCAGCCCCCATAGGGCTGAATGGGAATGGGAGAGAGAGCAAAGAACGGGCCATAACGAGATGGCCCGTTGTTTGCTCCCTCTTCCCCTCGCGGGACCCGGTAAGCACGCCTGGTTTTCCCAGGCGTGCTTAACGTGTCCCGCGAGGGGACCTCGTAATGTGGCGGAACGGGTTGAACGGCGCCGTCAACTTTTACGGCGCCGTTTAACCCGTTCCGCCAGGGTCGTAATGAGGCCCTCTGTGTTGCATTTCAGGCGAGAACAGGGATTTTTCCTCTTTGGATTTATTGACTAAAGATGCAAGACACCCCCATACCTGAATTTTTGATCAGGTAAGATAGTGTGTCCATACCATATATATAATGGTGTATTTTTTATAGGGCAGGCTTACTAAGATGCTTTGTCCTCCTCTTACGTTGCAGTATGGGCGCAGAGGTATCTAGCACCACTGCAGGATTTAGTCCATCGTTGACACACGTCTCCATTAATTCACGTGGAGGTGAGTGCCAATCTGTATACACATAACCTTAGATATACACACAAGATATATCTGTGTCTAAACAAATAAGAGATCAAAATTCTGATGTTATGTATATTGTTTGTTTGTAGATTGAGGTTTGATGACATCCTCCACCTTTTGACATTTCGGAGTGGTTGCAAAGAACCATCCTGCTCCTGAAGAAGGTCGCTTATATTTGCCGGCTTTAATTAGGGGCCTATTGTGACGACCGAAACATATGTTGAGTTACAGCAAATAAGCAATATGCTATTTGTTTTTGTATTAACACTTACTGTAATGACCAAGAGGTGTTGAAATTTATGTTAATATATTGGTTCTAGGTGGTCTTAGTGCCACAAGAGTGGAATATTGACATGTATAGTGAGATTGTGAATGAATGATGGAATGAATGGTGGTGTTTAAATGTGGATGTTGAGTGCAATAAATATTTGTGTAAATTGCTTATGAATAAATATATATTTTTTTGACAAGACTTGGTATTGTTTAAATGTGTACAGATGTTCTGATCTCATTTCGCTCAGATGGATCAGAGACAGGAGGTTGCTCAGTGCCCTCCACGGTGCACTGCACATCCTCCTGTCTCTGTTCCAGGGGTGCAGCCTGAATCCCCTCCTGGATGTCTCCATCCAACCCTGTGCACTGGCCTTCATCTTCCTCCTCCTCCACCACCACCTCCATCTCCCTTGATGACTCAGGAGAGCCTTCCTCCATGGATGGCCCCTCCGTCCCTGCACCTTGGACTACAGCCACTGAGGAGTCCCCTTCCACACCAACCTTGTGGGACGTACCATCAGCAGGTGTGCTTGATGGACCTTGCACACCCCCAGCCGACTCACGCTCAGATGAGGATGAGTCAAGTCGTCTCTTCTGGGTAGTGTACTTATGCCTAGCAGTCATGCCCCTGCCATGTTGCTCCCCAACGACGATGCCGGGCTCTCCATGAGCTGCAGCAACTCTGGAAACATAGGAGAGAAAACATAGGAGAGAAAACATTGACAACAATAATGGGTGCCAATGGATGTCTGGCAGACAACAAATAAACATGGCAAGTCAGTCATCATGTCACATCCATGAAATGATTCACACACAATGTACACACGCAGGCATCAGAGCACCTGTGTCACATCCATCACATGTGCCTGTATGCATGCACTGCGAGTCCAACCACACATGCACTTGCACATCATGCATGTAACTCAAATGCACACAACCCATCCAGTCCAAATCTGCCACATTCAAGCTAGTTGTCAAGGATGGCACTCTATTAAGAGTGGCACAGGACACCCAGAAAGGGTTTGGGTGGTTGTGCCAAATAAAGTGGACAGATAAGAACACACACAGCGGAAAGGAAAGAGAACAAAGAGTAGGCAAGAGTAGCAAGGGAAAAGATACAGAATGAATACCCTCTTGGGGTGTATGCAGATATAGGAAAAGAGTATTCCACGAACCTTGGAAATACTCTAGCCTTCTGCACAGTTTGCTATAACAGAGGCCCACGCTGTTTGCTCATGACTTGGAACAGCAGCTATGGGTGTCTGTAATGTAGAAACAAGACAAGGGAAAGGGCAGAGGTTGACTGATGGGAACCAACAGACAAGCTCTGTACAAAAGGGTCTACAAACAGTACAAGAGAAGATACTACAGACAAATCCAGGAAAGAAGGCGATAGCAAACTAGCAGAAGGAAATGAAGGGAAAGTCGTGTAACAGGATAGGATTGCAGAGGACAGTAAGGAACAAGGTTGAGACTCAGAGGAGCAGGAAAGCAATGAGTAAGCTCACAGGAGTAGGACTGTAAGGTAGAAAGCCCAGAGGAAAAGGGCTTAGTGCAGCAGAGTAAAGCAGACTGCACGGCAAGGATCCCAAAAGGGCCGGGCAGTAAGGAGTGAACCCTGAGGGACAGGGCCGCTGAACGTAGAAGGTAGCAGAGGACTGTAGAGGGCTGCTAGGCCGAGCACCCAGCGGAAAAGGTAGGTAGTAGGCAGCGGAGCGTGATAAGCTGCAAAGTAGGAAGGCCCAGAGGACAAGGGCTGTAGGTAGTCAGAGTGAGGTAAGCTGTAGAGCAGGGAGCCCAGAGGACAAGGGCTAAGGCAGCCGGAGTGAGGCAGGCTGCAGAGCAGGGAGCCCAGAAGACAAGGGCTGAAGGCTGGAAGGCAGCAGAGCGTGATCGGCTGCAATGTGGAGAGCCCGGCAGGGCAAGGGCGGAGGCTGGAAGGCAGCAGAGCGTGATCGGCTGCAATGTGGAGAGCCCGGCAGGGCAAGGGCAGAGGCTGGAAGGCAGCAGAGCGTGATCGGCTGCAATGTGGAGAGCCCGGCAGGGCAAGGGCGGAGGCTGGAGGGCAGCAAAGTGTAACAGGCTGCAAGGCAGGAAGCCCAGAGGAGCTGGACTGAGGCAGGGAGCCCAGAAGGCTATGGCTGTAGGCAGCGAAGTGTAACAGGCTGCAAGGCAGGAAGCCCAGAGGAGCTGGACTGAGGCAGGGAGCCCAGAAGGCTAGGGCTGTAGGCAGCAGGGTGTAGCAAGCAACAAGGCAGGGTCCAAGTAGGAGAGAAGGTAAACAGCATACAGGATCCGTAGGAAGACGCGAAAGGTGGAGGAAGGACTCTCAGATGCAAGAGGCTGAGCCACTGCAGGCAGCAGCCTTTATACTGCCTAGCCCAGCACAGAGGCAGGCTAATTGGTTGCACCTGGCTAAGCACACCTGCAGGCAATCGGCCACCTCCCTTTCTGTTCCTGGGCTGGTGGAAGGTGGGCAAGTCCCTTGGGCTTCTGGGGGGTGTAGTTCCTTTGATAACCCATAGGAACAGCCAGGAATCGATGCTTGTAGCCAGGTGCATTGGTATGCGTAGTTTGTGGGAAAAATAATAAAGTTCCCAAAGTAAATATAGATGGATCCAAGAGTCTGTTGCAAATAAATGATAAACAAATAGTCCATATTGAGCGTAAATGGATGCGCCCATGGCGCAGGCATGACAGTATGCCCCTCTCCAGGCCCCTCTCCGGGCTCCCTGAAGACCGACCTATAGGAAGAATGTCTGTCACACCGTACAAGAGTCTTAATCCAAAAAGGCACATCATGAAGCACCAGAAACGGGTTGCAAGGTGAGAGTCTTGAACGGCGGAGATAGTACCAATGTTCTGAACTTTTGATGTAGAAATCAGAATAGACGAAGTCTTTGGAACACAGACCCCAACTGTGTGTGCATGAAGAGAGGAACTGTGAAAAACTGCTGCAGGCTCCCTGATAGATTTTGCTTTGACGGGCAACCGTATGGTGCTGGAAAGTGGAGCCATAGGTACAGCAGAGTTGGTAGCTTTAGGAAGGTTTTCCAAGACATCCGGGGCAGCAATGACAACGTTAGGGTTAGCCGCAGAGAGTTCAGGAGTCACAGCGGCGGTTTTCCCATGATTAGTAGACAGTTCAGAGGTTACAGCAGCAGTGAGATCTTGAATGGCTGTAGAGAGTATCAAGGCTGTAGCAACTGGGTGTGTGGGTGTCATGAGAGAACCAGCGGCTTGGAACGCACCTGAGACTGGTAGAGTAGAGTCTAGCAGTCTTAGTGCTACAGATACACCAGCAGGAACAACTGGAGCAGTAGTCTTAACAGGGAAACCCTTCGCTGACTTTCCAACAGTTAGCATGGCGGATGTAGGATCAGGAAGAGAAGGTGCTGAGGGATCAGGTTGTGTAGCAGAGGATTCTGCTGCAGCGAGCACAGCTGCGAAGGAAGTAGAAATCTGGGCATCGGGAGCATCAGAATTAGCAGTAGCTTCAGGAATCACAGTAGCTATAGCAACTTCAAGATTTGCAGCAGGGACTTGAGGAGTCTCAAATGTGGCAGGGAGTTTAGGAACCACAGCAGCAGGAAGATCATGAATTGCAGTTGGAAATTCGGGTGCTGTAGCAGCTACAGACAGTTCAGGGGTTGCAACTACTGGTAGATCAGGTACCACAACCACTGGCGATTCAGGGGGTATCGAAGAAACTGAAGATGTTGATTGCTCAAGAGTGTTATCTGATAGCACAGCCACACTTTGGCAAGTCCCGCTTGCCAACTCAGCATGCTCGGTGTGAATTGCGCCAGTCTCTTCAGCTGCCGTTGTCATTTCAGAAGAGGTTGTAAGTGTGAGTACTGGACAATAGGCAAGGGTGAGGGCGGAACCATCCTTTGACTCAGAGGGATTTCCAATCAGAAGACCACCCTTATTTTGTGGTGTAATGGCTGTGTGAGTGATTTGACCCACCAGAGGAGTTAATTCTTTTCTGTCAGTACAACAACCTGAGTTTCTGTGGCTGGAAGGTGAAAGAGCTGTGTCAGTCTTTAGAAGGGATACATATGCTATATTTAGGTCTTCCATCTGCTTGGTATAAGTCTGTATACTTTTCTGCATGGCAATTCCAGGCCTTATCATGTTGATCTCTAAAGATAAGATGTCAGGTGTTGGACATAGTGTCAGATGGTCTGGTGACTTGTGTCCCTTCATAAGATTCTTATAATGCAAATAAACAAAGTAATCATAGAGGTCTTCGGTCTTTCTTTTAAGGCGTAGGAGTTGTTCGTGTAGCAGGTAAGTATCATTAGCTTGATCTAAAGCTTCAGAAGCTGGTGTGGCAGAAAATTCGGTTGTAGCAATGGGAAGACTGACCTTAGGGTTATTGTGGTTAGTAGATACTGTGGAAGCATTAAGATAACCGATGGTTAGTATAGGTCTTTTGTACCCAGGACCAGATGCACAAACCTCAGGATAATGACTGCCTTGTCCTGTCAAATAAAGGTTTCCAGCATTCTGGGGAGCTTGCCAAGCTGATCTTACGCATATCACTCTGGCAACAGCATATTCTGGGTTAGAGTCTCCCACAATGAGTGCTATATCCTTGCCTGTTGCGGTGTTAGAAGGCTTGTCAGAAGATGCAGGAGTGTTTTTCACTGTTTGGTTTAACAAGATCTGTAAGAATTCATTATCTTGCTGTAGCTCTGCAACAGATAAGGACTGCGGGTCATAGTCGCAAATGTCATAATAATTGTAAATGGAAGAAGGTTCAGCTAGCCAGTGAGTATAGTACCGTGCTTGTAAATCTTGGTTTACTAAGGCGAGACTGTCCTTTAGACTAAGGTTCTTGTTTGCTGTCTTTAGGGAAACCATAGGTTTATGCATAGGTTTCTTAACCCGAAAGGAAAGCATTTTTGGTGTGTGTGTGCCTTTCCGGCCTATGGAACAAGACATTTTTGGCTCTTGAATTCTGTCAAGGATGGCACTCTATTAAGAGTGGCACAGGACACCCAGAAAGGGTTTGGGTGGTTGTGCCAAATAAAGTGGACAGATAAGAACACACACAGCGGAAAGGAAAGAGAAGGAAGAGTAGGCAAGAGTAGCAAGGGAAAAGATACAGAATGAATACCCTCTTGGGGTGTATGCAGATATAGGAAAAGAGTATTCCACGAACCTTGGAAATACTCTAGCCTTCTGCACAGTTTGCTATAACAGAGGCCCACGCTGTTTGCTCATGACTTGGAACAGCAGCTATGGGTGTCTGTAATGTAGAAACAAGACAAGGGAAAGGGCAGAGGTTGACTGATGGGAACCAACAGACAAGCTCTGTACAAAAGGGTCTACAAACAGTACAAGAGAAGATACTACAGACAAATCCATGAAAGAAGGCGATAGCAAACTAGCAGAAGGAAATGAAGGGAAAGTCGTGTAACAGGATAGGATTGCAGAGGTCAGTAAGGACAAGGTTGAGAGCTCAGAGGAGCAGGAAAGCAATGAGTAAGCTCACAGGAGTAGGACTGTAAGGTAGAAAGCCCAGAGGAAAAGGGCTTAGGGCAGCAGAGTAAAGCAGACTGCACGGCAAGGATCCCAAAAGGGCCGGGCAGTAAGGAGTGAACCCTGAGGGACAGGGCCGCTGAACGTAGAAGGTAGCAGAGGACTGTAGAGGGCTGCTAGGCCGAGCACCCAGCGGAAAAGGTAGGTAGTAGGCAGCGGAGCGTGATAAGCTGCAAAGTAGGAAGGCCCAGAGGACAAGGGCTGTAGGTAGTCGGAGTGAGGTAAGCTGTAGAGCAGGGAGCCCAGAGGACAAGGGCTAAGGCAGCCGGAGTGAGGCAGGCTGCAGAGCAGGGAGCCCATAAGACAAGGGCTGAAGGCTGGAAGGCAGCAGAGCGTGATCGGCTGCAATGTGGAGAGCCCGGCAGGGCAAGGGCGGAGGCTGGAAGGCAGCAGAGCGTGATCGGCTGCAATGTGGAGAGCCCGGCAGGGCAAGGGCGGAGGCTGGAAGGCAGCAGAGCGTGATCGGCTGCAATGTGGAGAGCCCGGCAGGGCAAGGGCGGAGGCTGGAAGGCAGCAGAGCGTGATCGGCTGCAATGTGGAGAGCCCGGCAGGGCAAGGGCAGAGGCTGGAGGGCAGCAAAGTGTAACAGGCTGCAAGGCAGGAAGCCCAGAGGAGCTGGACTGAGGCAGGGAGCCCAGAAGGCTATGGCTGTAGGCAGCGAAGTGTAACAGGCTGCAAGGCAGGAAGCCCAGAGGAGCTGGACTGAGGCAGGGAGCCCAGAAGGCTAGGGCTGTAGGCAGCAGGGTGTAGCAAGCAACAAGGCAGGGTCCAAGTAGGAGAGAAGGTAAACAGCATACAGGATCCGTAGGAAGACGCGAAAGGTGGAGGAAGGACTCTCAGATGCAAGAGGCTGAGCCACTGCAGGCAGCAGCCTTTATACTGCCTAGCCAAGCACAGAGGCAGGCTAATTGGTTGCACCTGGCTAAGCACACCTGCAGGCAATCGGCCACCTCCCTTTCTGTTCCTGGGCTGGTGGAAGCAGGGCAAGTCCCTTGGGCTTCTGTGGGGTGTAGTTCCTTTGATAACCCATAGGAACAGCCAGGAATCGATGCTTGTAGCCAGGTGCATTGTGGTATACGTAGTTTGTGGGAAAAATAATAAAGTTCCCAAAGTAAATATAGATGGATCCAAGAGTCTGTTGCAAATAATTGATAAACAAATAGTCCATATTGAGTGTAAATGGATGCGCCCATGGCGCAGGCATGACACTAGTACACCCCACACACACCCTGCATTTCACCAACAACAAGCCATAGCTCTTACGCTAACCTGGTCTCTGCGGAGGGGTTGGGGCATGGTTGCAGCCCTCCCGAGGGTGAGGTCACTCGGGTCCGACTTCGCCTTCTGCGCTTATGTGGTGACTGGTGGTAATAGGTGATGCTGCTCTTGACTGCTCCTGCGTGGAGAATACGGGGCGTGAGTATGCCAGCTTGTGAGCCTGATCCCCTTCCAAACCCCTTCTCCCAAACTGTGGTACCCGTGGGATGCGCTGCCCCTGGAAAGCTCACCTGTTGATTAGCTTTGGTAAGCACTCCATCCTGCTGCTTCTGGCAGGGGCGCTTGTATGATCTGGACCGACGTGGTAGTCTAGTCCAGCTGTGACTAAGCCACTATACTTCAGGTAAGTGTTCCTGTTTGCCTTTGTCTTTCCTCGTCTGTTTTTGTTGAATTGTAAAGTTTGTTGTCTTGTATTGCTGTCCGTTCCCCTTTTCATGTTTGCTCTTTTGCTTTCTTCCTTGGCAGGTGATGTTGCTGGCCCGGCAGAAGCTGCCGAGCTCGAGGCGGCAGCCGGAGGGAACGAGGAACGAAGCTGCAGTGGTACAGTAACTGGTAAATTGTTAACTAGGGGGCGTGCAGGTTCAAATGAGGTGCGGCCCTAGGACGGATGTTCTAACCTTGGCTTTCTTCTTCTTCACAGGGTCTGAGTTTGTGGATGCGGAGCGCGGTGCTGCGGTGTCGGGATAAAGATCACTGGATGTCAGGAGATGAGTCTGCAGATGAAGCGATGAAGCACCAGTTTCCTGGAGGTGAGTATGCAGGAGAATGACTGGTTTCAAAGGTAAGTAAACAGGTCCAAGCGGCGGTGAGTGTCACGTTGCACATGAGTGCACAGTAACGCGAAGCACCGACCTTAAGGATGAAGCAGTTTATATAGCTGAGCTTCTGAAGCCACGCGCACCAGGTTCAGCCTGCCTTCCACACCCTGCCACACCCGATGAGTCAGCGCCTGAAGACCAGGCCTAGGGAGCCACACCCGATGAGTCAGCACATGGCGATGTTCTCTGGAATAAAGGCTTTCAGCACCTGGAAAGTTCTTGTAAAATAAAAGCACTCCTGCACTGAAATAAAGTGTGCACTGAAGTAAAATAAAAGCACTCCTCCTCTGAAATAAAGTGTTCCTGCTCACATCTCTATATGAGTCCAGCCAGGGCCCCTGTATTTATGAGTCCCAAAGGGACATAAGTGAGTCAAGTGACCCATTGCTCCCATCACTAGATGGTGTGTTTTTTGTGTTCAAGGGTGGTTCCCCCCTGGCCCTGGTTTAGTGGGGTTATTGCGGTGGAACTGCCTGATTAATCATGGAGCGTGGACATGCTCACTGGGTTGCCAGGTCCGATCTTGGGATCCATAACCTTTCCAGTCTATGAGGTAGTATAGCTTGGACCGGACCATCTTAGAGTCTAGGATCCTTTTAACTTTGTATTCTGGTTCTCCTTCATCTATTTTGGGATCCGGTGGAGTATCGATCCGTGTACCTGGTCTCAATGGTTTTAGGAGGGAGACATGAAACACCGGGTGGATCCGCAAGTGGGCCGGTAATTCTAATTCCATGGCCGCAGGATTGATTAGAGCCTTGATAGTGTAGGGTCCCAGATATCTGGGATGGAACGCCCGTGGTCCTTTCAGGGGGATGTTTTTGGATGCTATCCAAACCTTGTCTCCGACTTGGTAGTTGAGAACTTCCCTTCAATGTCGATCTGCAAACTGCTTCTGTTTCTCTATGGCTCTGGCAAAATGCTCTGCTGCTTCCTTAAGAACCCACGTGATGGTTTTGTGTAAGGTCGTTACACCGGGCATTTCTAATGATTCGAGTGGGTCGAAAACGGATGTCCGTGGATGTCGACCGTACACTATGTAGAATGGGCTTTGTCCCGTACTGGCTTGAATGGAGTTGTTATATGCGTATTCTGCTAACCAAAGTATGTACTTCTAGGTATCCTCGGTTTGTTGCAGCATACACCTTATGTATTGCTCGATGTCTGGTTAGTCCATTCGGAGTGGCCGTCAGTTTGGGTCTGATTGCTTGTAGATAACCGAGGTCGAATTTGGCAATTCTACAACACCTTTTCCAGAATGCAGAGACAAACTGAGTTCCTCGTTCTGATATCAATATTGATGGGAACCCGTGTAGCCAGACAATCTGTTCCAAAAACACAGTAGCCAGAGTAGAAGCAGTTGGGAGACCTTTTGGGGGAATAAAGTGGGCCATTTTGGAAAATAGATCTACAACGACTAAGATGGTATTGTATCCATTACAGGAGGGAAGGTCTGTAATAAAATCCATTGATAGCATATGCCAAGGTGCTGGGGGTACTTCTAGAGGTCGTAGCAGACCTGCGAGACTATGTTTTTGGGACTTGTGTTGTGCACATGTGCCACAGGTCACGATGAACTGGACAATGTCCTTTTGCCAAGTTGGCCACCAGTAATTTTCCTTTATTTTAGCTAGGGTTTTGGCTATTCCCTGATGCCCTTCTACTAATGAATCGTGATAGTTTGCGATGATTTGATTCTGTAATTTCTTATCCGGGATGTACAATCGTCCTTGGTAGTATGGTAGGTTGACCACAATCGTATACCGGTCTCCCTTTCCTAGCCATTCCTGTTGCGCTGGTGGACTCATCAAGTGTTACAGGTCAGATTTTACGTTGTCTAGAGTGGTGGTTGCTGCAATCATGTGTTGTATTCGTGTTTCAGGGATGATGGCCACGGGATCTGGTGTAGTGAATGCTTCTTCTCCCTCACTCATGTGAGACAGGGCATCTACTTTTCCATTGCGTACTCCGGGTCTATAGGTGATGACGAAGTTGTATTTTGAAAAGAAGAGAGCCCAGCGGAGTTGACGTGATGAATTCGCTTTAGCGGTCTTCAGACATTGTAGATTGTGATGATCCGTGACGACGGTGACTGTATGTCTAGCTCCAAGAAGATAATGGGCCTCATTACAACAAAGGCAGCCACGGAATGAACGGTGTAGGTAAGGGACCGGCACCAATCTTTTCGGGCCGCCTCATTATGAGGTCTGCTGCGGGTCCCGCTCAGGACGCCTGGCCAGACCAGGCATCCGTAGCGGGACCCGCTAGCAGACCAGGATGCTAACAATGGGCCCGTCATTAATGCCACAGTGGTGGCTTGACACGTTGTGATGCAATTGAGTGTTCCTGACAATATACCACTCAAGAGTACAAAAGAACAGATTGCGGTGGGTATTGCCCAAAAATATTTGGTACACCCTGGTATCTAGTCAGCTGGCTGCAAGAAAAAGTAACCAAGTATTAATATGTATGTTCCATACAATGAAATACTTAGGCAAGATATGAGCGGATACTCACAAGCAAGAATGGTGGATGGGACTGAAAGCTCCAAGCTAGATAGGTGAGTACCCTAAAACAAGAGATGTAACTATTACTATGACTATTAATACAAGGTAGCAAAACAAGAAGGAACCAGGTAGTAGCAGCTTACCAAGGGATTGATGTTGAGTTCTGAAGAGAAGATTGCTGTAGTTGCGTGGTAGTTCTGGGAACAACAAAGTCTTGTTTCCTATACCCGCCGGCATGAGGACGCCTAAGTTATTTGATCCTAGCGCTGATGCGCTGATGTCTTTTAAAGTTCTTTAGAGTCCTCCAGTTTAGTAGTAAGCAGGTAAGACGTGGAAGAATGAGACAAATGCAGTCCAAGGAAGGTTCTGGTTTGGCGGTATGCAGGTAAGACGTGAAGGATGAGATGAATGCAGTCCAGTAAACGTTCCGAGTTGGCAGTATGCAGGTAAGACATTAAGGATAAGTCAAAGGCAGTCCAAATAACGTTCTGGGTTTGCAGCGGGCAGGTTAGACGTGAAGGATAAGACGAAGGCAATCCAAATAGCGTTCCGGGTTTGCAGCGGGCAGGTAAGACTAAAAGGGCTAGGCGGTTGCAGTCCTGAGACGTTCCGAGTCGGCAACAGATATCCAATGAACAATGACAAAAGGACAAGGCAAGGTAATTCCAAAGGTAGAACAGTGGGACGAGGAACAGGGGAACAAGGTATCACGATACGGAGCTTAGAAATGACAAATTCAGAAGCAGCGCCGTGCAGTGGGGGTGGCGCTAATATACCGATCAGCTGACTGCACGCACAACGCGCCGCCGTATGCTTGAACGCCTACCGATATGCAATGGGCGCCAGCGTTTCCAGGGCAACCCATAGCGTTCCCTGAAAGGACCCATCCTTTTGGATGAACAAGGATTCTGAGGACACAAAGTGACTCCCTCCTTATTACGTGTATTGCTGAATCTCTTGGGGAACCGGGAATGTCTCCTCATGTTTATACCCACTCCATGACATGACAATGAGGAGTCCAAGGGACCCCTGACAGTTTCCTCCCCCAAAGAAGGATCCCCGGAGTGAGAGGCCAAGAACCTAGTCATGAGGAGAGGAGCATGCACATTCGACTCGGGTTCCCATGTGCGTTCCTCAGGCCCGTAACCTTTCCAGTCAATGAGAAAATGACGCACTCCACGGATCATCTTGGTATCCAGAATGGCCTTGACCTCGTACTCCTCCACCCCCTTTACTATCACTGGTGCTGGACGCATAGGGAGGCGGGTGTTAGGCAGAAACCTGTGCAGTTCCCTTAGGGACCACTGCAAAAAGTTTCACTACCACCAGCCAGAAACTCGACAAGGGG
This sequence comes from Ambystoma mexicanum, assembly GCF_040938575.1. Lineage (NCBI taxonomy): Eukaryota > Metazoa > Chordata > Amphibia > Caudata > Ambystomatidae > Ambystoma > Ambystoma mexicanum. The sequence continues at coordinate 1,286,907,936 of NC_090934.1, forward strand.
GGACTGGACAGTGCCCCCTTGGAAAACAGACCCAGGGGCAATCGAATTACCCCTACCAGTACTTCCACAATATGATGGTTTGTACTGGTTCTGTTCACAATTTGGGACTAGTAAAGCCAATGGTGACTTTACATGCCCTGGGAGACAGTAGTCAGTCCCAGGGTATGGAGTCTATGTTTGGGGGTCACTATGACACCCCTGTGTTACTGCACTGAGGGTGCTGTGTAACACACATACCAAAAACACATGAAGCACTATGGAGTAAAAGACCCCATAGCCCATAGAACACATTCACGGTCAAAGAACATTCTCAAATCATGCCTAAGAGTGGGAGAAAAAGAGTCTCACTCTTAGCAGGAGAACATATTAAACCCCAAAAATCCAGCAAAGCTGCTGGGGGACTCACTAGGTTTGGGAAATTAGCCTTTACAGAGACTTCTCCTTAACAGCGGGCACCCACAGGACACGGTTTCAGAAGGGAAACATGAAAGACTGGGTGTATCTTCCACTGGGAAGGTAGCTCCAAACGGGCTACTAAAGTATTGAGCACTTCCTTGATAGGAAAAGGACCCACAAAACGAGGTAGCAATCATCTACGACCAGGCATATGGAGGTTCTTAGAGGCCAACCAGATCAGTATTCCGGGTTGATACTCGGGGGCAGGAGTCTAGTGTTTATCGGCATAGAGTTTGGCTTGACGCTGCGCAGCCTCCAAGTGATCAGTGACCATCTCCCTAAGGGAGATAAAGTCACGGATGCAGTCCTGAGCTGCCGGGTTGTCAGTGGTAGGCATGACATCCCCAGGAAGCGACCTAGGATGTAGGATTTAGACCAGGGCAAAGAAGGGAGTGGTGCCAGTAGATGAATGTACTGAATTATTGTACGCATATTCTGCTTCTCCCAAAACGTTTAACCAGGATTCTTTATGTTGAGCAATCAGACAGCGTAAGAATTGTTCCATATTGGCATTAGCCCTCTCTGTTTGGCCATCTGTCTCGGGGTGATAGGCCGTGGAATAGCGTCCATCAATACCCAAGGCAGTGACGAGATGACGCCAGAAACGAGAGGTGAACTGTGAACCTCGAACAGTGATGATGATTTCGGGCAGGCCAAAAAGACGAAACATGTGCTGTAAGAACAAATCCGCTAGGACCGGAGCAGACGGCAGACCTTGCCAAGGTATGAACAGAGCCATTTTAGAAAAGTAGTCTGTAACCACCCATATGGTATCACAGCCCCTGACCAGAGGTAGTTCAACCACAAAATCCATCAAAATCATAAGCCAAGGTTTCTTTGGGACAGGCATGGGATGAATCAACCCCACTGGTTTAGACGCTGTTCCTTTACACTGAGCACAAATAGCGCAATTCTTGATGTATTCAGACACATCCTTAGTCATAGAAGACCAAAACGCCCATCGTTTTAGTTGCTCAAGAGTCTTGCATCTACCTGGGTGTGCGGCCATTAAGGCTTCATGACACCACTGGAGAGCCAACACACGGGTTTCAGTTGTAGGAAGTTAAAGCCGCCCTTGCACATATGGCAGTGAGTGGGTGATAACCATCTCATAGTCATGAAGTTCTGGAGGATTAGTCGCCATCCAAGACTGAATTAACCCTTTCAAAGAAGAATCCACAGTACAAGAACAAATGACAAAAGACTGCTGTAGGACCTCCCCTTCCCGAACCGGCATCTGTTCAGTTTCATTCAATCTGGACAGGGCATCTGCCTTAGAATGCAAATTGCCAGGACGGTAGGGGATCTGAAAATTGTACATTGAGAAGAATTCATGCCAACGTGTGCGGCGAGCGGTAGTACAGCGTACTGATTTTAGAGCAAGAAGATTACGATTGTCGGTGAAAACCTGCACCGGAGCAATGGTCCCCAATAGATGGTGTCTCCATACCATGATTCATCCCGTATTGCAAGTAGTTCACGTTTCGGTGATCGTATAATTCATCTCATACTTTGTAAGTTTTCTAGAATGATAGGCCACCGGATGTAGAAGACCTGTGTCTTCACACACCTGAGAAAGAATAGCCCCAATAGCACAATCAGAGGCATCGGCTTCTACAACAAATGGACGTTTTGGGTCTGAATGCTGAAGCACCGGTGCGGTGGTAAATGCGGATTTAAGCGTGTCAAAGGCTTCTTGGGCTTGATCAGTCCATACAAAGTGTTTTTTTGAGATAGTTAGTGTTGTCAAAGGAGCTGCAATAGCAGAAAAGGAATGAATGAACCGCCTGTAAAAGTTTGCAAACCCTAAAAAGGATTGAAGTGATTTTACCATAGTTGGAGCAGGCCAGTCCAAGATAGCTTTAACTTTAGTGTTGCTCATCTTAACTCCCTCACTGGTGATGTCGTATCCCAAGAATTCAACCTAATCAGCATGAAAAACACACTTCTCCATTTTAGCATAGAGATTGTTTTTACGCAATCTCAGTAAAACCGTGGAGACGTGCGGAACATGCTCCTGGTAGGTAGGGGAATAAATGAGGATATCGTCAAGATAGACAACCATAAATCGGTCCAATAAATCCGTGAAGACATCATTGATGAAATACTGGAACGTAGCTGGGGCGTTACATAAGCCGAATGGCATGACCAAGTACTCAAAAAGACCATACTTTGTCTTAAAGGCAGTCTTCCATTCGTCGCCTTCTCTGATTCGGACCAGATTATAAGCACCCCTTAAGTCCAGTTTGGTAAAAAACTTGGAGGAACCCAGTTGATCCAATAAGACTGAAATCAAGGGAATTGGATACTGGTTCCTGATTGTGATCGCATTAAGTTATCTGTAGTCGATGCAGAGGCGTAGGTCGCCCTCTTTCTTGGGAAAAAAAAGAGGGGATGCAGCTGGAGACCTAGAGGGACGAATAAATCCCGTACTTAGTGCTTGGTCTAAATATTCTTTGAGCACTACGTCCTCCTTTTGCGTGAGTGAATAGATTCTACCAGAAGGAATACAGGCCCCAGCCAGTAGGTCAATCGGGCAATCACAGGGACGATGCAGAGGTCGTTCTTCTGCCGCCTTTTTATCAAAGACATCCCTGAAAGAATCATATTCCTTGGGAAGGAGCACAGTAGTGATAGCACCAATAGTATAGGCTGCATCCAGGATCATGGAGCTAGGGTTTCCTGATGTAACCATGGATACATGATAAGACTCCTGACATTGGGCCGAGGCAAATTCAACAGAATGTGACACCCAACACCCAATTGATGATGGGATTGTGTTTTGTTAACCAGGGCAGTCCCAGAATCAGCATGAGTTGTGGAGCTGAGATGACATCAAAATGGATGACCTCAGAATGTGAGGTACCTATGGATAACACAAGGTCAATAGTTTGTTCCGTCACCAGACCAGAGATCAGAGAGGTACCATCCGCTGCATTGACTAATTCTGGTGTTTTCTTAGTAAGTAACGTAATGGAATGATCAAGAACATATTGAGCGTCCACATAATTTCGGGTTGTACTTGAATCAAGAATCAGTTCAACAGGCCAGGGTTTCTCAGAAATACCAGACAAGGTAGCCAAAACTGAGAAGGGAGCTGAGGATCTGGGGTCCATGATAACTGGATTCGACAACGGGACCACGTCTATTGTCGAGCTTTGGCGTTTCCCGCCTTCTTAGGTTTCTTGGGACACTGTTTCAGATAATGTTCAGATGAATCACAGTAGAAGCATAAGTGATTAGCCTTTCGAAGCTCTCTTTCTGTGGGGGTAAGTGGACCTCGAATGGCACCGATCTGCATTGGCTCGGAGGTCGAAACAGACATCAAGACCGGTGGCACGGCTAGGGTTGTTCTTTGTTCTCCCTTCCGTTCTGCCTTGCGAGCGTCAATTTGCAACACGAGGTCCACCATTTCTGGGAAACCAGTAGGCACAACCGGTACCATTGCGAAAATGTCCTTCAAACCTTTTAAAAGACCTTTATAGAACAAGGCAGCCTTCTTTTCATCTGGCCAGTCTGTTTCTGCAACTAGCTGATTGAATTTAGCCAAATATTCCAAGAGAGACAGATTTCTTTGCTGTAAATAAAGCAGTTCCAGGTCTGGAGCCTGTGACTTATATCGAGTATCAAAGACACGGGTCATGGTCGTAATCAATGCTCAATGCTTCGCAATCATGAAGTAACAGGCTACTTCGCTCCAGCAGGGGATTGGCCCTTACTGCAGCAGTATCCCCAAGATTAGACAAAACAAAAGCTGCCTTTGTAGTAGCATCCGGAAAGGAGGCCGGTCTACACAGGAAATGTAAGCGGCACTGATTAATGAACGTTCGAAAGGTCTTAGGATTCCCTAAGAACCTTTCCGGAGGAGCCAACGGAAACTTTGCTGCCATGTAGACAGGACCTGACTCAGTTCTAGATTGAGCCCTTCCAGCAGCAGTTTTGGCACCCAAACTAGATGCTCCAGCTCCTGGCTGCAAGCCAGCATGCAACTCATTGATACGACATTGAGTAGCATCATGTGCTGCTGTCATGTCGGCCCTAAGGGCAGCCACCACCTTGGACAAAGCCGCCAAATGTTCAGCGGCTTCTTCCATTTTATTGGCTTCTGAATATGTCAGGGCCCAAGAACTAAATGCCGCAGTGGTGGCTTGACACGTCGTGATACAATTGAATGTTCCTGACAATATACCCCTCAAGAGTACAAAAGGACAGATTGAGGTGAGTATTGAATAAAAATATTTGGTACACGCTGGTACCCAGTCAGCTGGCTGCAAGAAAAAGTAACCAAGTATTAATATTTATGGTTCAGTACAATGAAATACTTAGGCAAGATATGAGCGGATACTCACAAGCAAGAATGGTGGATGGGACTGAAAGTTCCAAGCTAGACAGGTGAGTACCCTAAAACAAGAGATGTAACTATTGCTGAGAAGATTGCTGTAGTTGCATGGTAGTTCTGGGAACAACAAAGTCTTGTTTCCTATACCCGCCGGCACGAGGACGCCTAATTTATTTGATCCTAGCGCTGATTTCTTTTAAAGTTCTTTAGAGTCCTCCGGTTTAGTAGCAAGCAGGTAAGACGTGGAAGAATGAGACAAATGCAGTCCAAGGAAGGTTCCGGTTGGCGGTATGCAGATAAAACGTGAAGGATGAGACAAATGCAGTCCAGTAAACTTTCCGAGTTGGCAGTATGCAGGTAAGACGTTGAGGATGAGGCAAATTCAGTCCAGGAAACATTCCGAGTTGGCGGTATGCAAGTAAGACATGGAGGATGAGGCAAATGCAGTCCAGTAAACGTTCTGAGTTGGCGTAATGCAGGTAAGACGTGGAGGATGAGGCGAATGCAGTCCAGGAAACATTCCGGGTTGGCAGCGGACAGGTAAGACTTGAAGGATAAGACGTAGCCAGTCAAAATAACATTGCGGGTTTGCAGCGGGCAGGTAAGATGTGAAGGATAAGACGAAGACAATCCAAATAGAGTTCCGGGTTTGCAGCGGGCAGGTAAGACTAAAAGGGCTAGGCGGTTGCAGTCCTGAGACGTTCCGAGTCGGCAACAGATATCCAGTGAACAATGACAAAAGGACAAGGCAAGGTAATTCCAAGGGTAGAACAGGGGGACAAGGAACAGGGGAACAACGTATCAAGATACGGAGCTTAGAAATGGCAAATTCAGAAGCAGCGCTGTGCAGCGGGGGACTGCACGCACAATACGCCGCCGTAGGCTTGAATGCCTACCGAAATGCAATGGGTGCTACCGTTTCCAGGGCAACCCATAGTGTTCCCTGAAAGGACGCATTCTTTTGGATAACCAAGGATTCTGAGGACACAAAGTAACTCCCTCCTTATTACGTGTATTGCTCAATCTCCTGGGGAACCAGGAATGTCTCCTCATGTTTGTACCCGCTCCATGACATGACAATGAGGAGTCCAAGGGAACCCTGCAGCATCCTCCCCATTCCCATTGAGCCCTATGGGGGCGCAAATGGGAATGGGGATGTACCAGGTCCGGGTCCCGGGAAAGGAAATTACCGGGCCCTTCAAGGTCAGAATGGCCCAGTAATTCCCTATTCCTGGCACCCGGACCCGGACCCGGTACCTGGTATGGGGGTAGCCATGCTGCTAAAAGCGGCATGGCTCCCTCTATACTCGTAATGAGGCCCAATGTCTCCTGACCTTGAACACTGCCTTAATTGCTAGCAGTTCTTTATCAGTGATCGCATAATTCAGTTCAGGGGCTGAAAACTTGCGAGACCAGAATGCCACGGGATGCATCTGACCTGTTTCGGGGTCTCGTTGTGACAGGACTGCTCACATTGCTATGTTGGAAGCATCAGTTTTGACCACGTATGGTAGTTCTGGTCGAGGATGCTGTAGAATTGGTGCTGTGGTAAATGCTTGTTTTAGCTCCTGGAAGGCGTTCTCTGCCTCTGCGGACCAATTAAATTGTTTATTTTACCGTAGTAAAGAGGTGATTGGGTGGACGATCTGGGAGAACCCGGGAATGAACCAGCGATAAAATTTGGCGAACCCTAGTACACTCTGTACTCCCTTTATGGATGTCAGTGTGGGCCAGTTAAGGATAGCGTCTACCTTGCGCGTGTCCATGCGTACGCCCCGTGGTGTGAGAATAAAGCCGAGGAAGTCTACCTCTGTCACATGAAAGAAGCATTTTGAATGAATTGTGTCCTCCCACGTATTCCTCATTTTATATATATATCCTTACCTTTAGGTTTCGCCACGCAAAATGTGTTCTCTTGTCCAGCAGAGGGCGCTCCACTCAAGGCCGCGGCGTCAATGTCCCTCTGCAGCATCTGTATAAAAGCCTCAAGCGCACCCATTGGCCTCAGTTCCGTCTTCCCGTTAGCTTTGCTTCGGATCGGGTAAAACGGCGCTTCAGTATTTCGTGACAAAAAGCGATGTCGTCGTCTTCGAACCCTTCCACGCCGGAGACAGGCTTTAAAAAAGTGCCTAAGATGCGGAAAGAAAATGTCTTTGACGGATCCACATAAGAACTGTCTATGCTGCCTTGGCCCCGACCACCGAACCGAAGACTGTGGTTCGTGCCAGTCGATGACCCACAAAACCCTAAAAGAGCGTAGAGGTAAACTGGCGATAGGGGAGGGTGTTTCGAAGCCTACTTTAAAAAAGAAAGACTCGGACGAGTCTTCAAAATCTCATCGTAAAAGGCATTCGAGAAGTAGGTCGAGGAAATCTTCTTCTTCGTCTTCGAAGAAGGCGAAGAAAAGACGGCATCGATCTCCCTCATCCTCTTCGACATCTTCGGAAGAGGTTATAACATGCCCATCCAAACATGACTCTCCTAGGAAATGGGAAGCCTTTGGAGTATCCATGTTAAAATGTTTTGAGAACGCGGCCCAGACCCCCTCAAAAATAGCTAAGGAAGACCATGCTCCTGCTCACGAAAAAGGTGACAGAGGAAGGTCCAAAACAAGAAAGGCTCATAAAAAGACGTGGAGAACGTCATCGAGGGATGGTCACTCTTTCTCAGATCCTTCAGGTTCTCCAACTTCAAGACTGGTTAGTATCATTGGACCTTCAGGATGCTTACTTTCATGTGCCAATCCATCTCAAGCACAGAAAGTACCTGAGGTTCGCGATTGGCAACTCTCACTATCAGTTTCGAGTTCTGCCATTCGGGTTGACCTCCGCCCCAAGAGTTTTCACCAAGTTGGTTACGGTGGTGACAGCGAGTCTCAGAAGAGGGGGGATTCATGTCTACCCCTATCTGGATAATTGGATTATCAGAGCATGTTCTCCAGAACAAGCCCTGCATCACCTGTCCAAGACTTTTCACATTTCCTTCACAAACTAGGTTTTTCTCTGAATTTAAAAAAGTCAAACATGATACCATCATAAAAGCTCCAATTTATAGGAGCAGTCCTGGATACCTGTTCGGGCAAATCCTCGCCTACCGAAGAGAGAGCTCACCACATTCTGCAGATGGTGACAAAGTTTCAAAATGCCCAGCATCTTCTGGCCTTCTATTTTCTCAGGTTGCTCGGTCTGATGGCATCCTGCATTTTCCTGGTGCCAGAAGCCAGATTGAGAATGTGATCTCTTCAATGGGCTCTCAGAACTCAATGGTCCCAGTTCTCAGGGGAAATGTCAGATCTACTGCAAGTCCCAGCCCAAGTACCACAGGATCTTCAATGGTGGGCTTGCAGACATCATATCCTCAGAGGAGAATCTTTTTGATAACCATGGCCGGAGATAACAGTAGTGACGGACGCCTCACTCACGGGGTGGGGAGCCCATATCAACGATCTGACAATCAGCAGACGTTGGTCTCCATGGGAGTCCAAACTGCATATCAATCTTCTGGAGTTGAGGGCAATCAGACTAGTGCTGAAGGCCTTTCTGCCCTCTGTACGGGGAAAAAATGTTCTGATAATGACGGACAACACAGTGGCCATGTACTACCTCAACAAGAGAGGAGGAGTAGGGTCACTACCGTTGTGCAGAGAGGCGATGCAACTCTGGTTCTGGGCAATAAGAGAACGGATCTCTCTATCGGAAATTCATCTAGCCGGAGAGCGAAACACAACAGCGGACGCTCTGAGCAGGCAGAGAACAGTCTCTCATGAGTGGGAGATAGCTCAGGAAGTCATTCAAGAGATTTTCGCCCTTTGGGGAACCCCTCAAGTGGATCTGTTCGCAACCGGGGTCAACCGGAAGTGCGAACTGTACTGCTCAAGGGAATTTCCCCCCGAGAGGAGCTCTGGGGGACGCGTTGGTGGTGGAATGGGAGTTCCCACTACTGTACGTGTTTCCTCCAATCCCTGTGATCCCTCAAGTAATCAGGAGGTTGAGAAAGTTCAGGAAGACCATGATCCTAATTGCTCTGGATTGGGCCAGGAGAACGTGGTACCCGGACCTTCTCGACATGTCCCTCTGTCCTCCATAACGTCTTCCAAGAAGAGAGGATCTTCTCTCGCGACATGAAGGTAATGTTCTCCATCCGGAGGTCAACACACTCAACCTTCATGCATGGCTTCTGAAAGGCTGAGATACAAGGATTGGGACCTTCCGGATGACGTGATGGAGATTTTGCTTTCGGCCAGAAGGCCAGCAACTAAGTCTCTGTATCAGTGTCGTTTGAACAAGTTCAGTAGCTGGTGCAGAGAAAGGAATGTGGACCCTTTTCAGTGTAATATCCCCACAATTTTATCTTTTCTGTTACATTTGGCCAATCTGGGGCTCCAGGTTGGGACAATAAAGGGATATTTAGCAGCGCTATCCATCTTTAAGCGCTCTTCTGAAAAAGAATCTTACTTTAAAATACCTTTGATAATTCAATTCCTAAAAGGTTTAAATAATGTTTTTCCCCCAGTACCTTTCCAGGTTCCAGTGTGGGATCTAAATCTTGTTTTAAAATTTCTCACATGTATTCCATTTGAGCCCTTACATTAAGTAATTCTTCTGGTAGCATTGACATCAGCCCGCAGGTTAAGTGAGTTGCAGGCGCTTTCGAGCAGACCTCCTCAGACCATCTTAGGGTTAAACCTTCTTTTCTGCCAAAAATTAATTTGGATTTTCATCTGTCACAAAAGATAACTTTGCCTACATTTTACCCTCCTCCTCATGCAAGCAAGGAAGAGAAAAGACTTCATAGACTAGATCCCAGGAGAGCACTTAGTTTTTACAGCTCAAGATTTGCAAAGATTCGCCAGTGTGATCAACTTTTCGTGGGATACACTGGACGTAAACTGGGCCTTCCGGTAACAAAACAAACTTTATCCAAATGGATAATTTTAGCCATAACAGAATGTTATATATTGGCAGGAAAAGAACCGCCCGATGGACTAAGAGCTCATTCAACCAGGGGCATGGCAACTTCTACAGCATTAAAAAGGGGTGTCCCTGTGCAAGATATTTGTGCAGCAGCCACATGGTCATCTATGCACACCTTCATAAAACATTATGCATTGGACTCGACTTCTTCTCAAGGGAGTCTGTTTGCAAAATCTGTACTACATTCTGTACATGATTAGAAAAGGATACTGTACTCCCACCTCCGAGACAAAACTGCTTTAGGAGTCTATCTAAGATGAGGAATACGTGGTGAGGACACTATTCATTCGAAGAACAAGTTACCAACTGTAACGTTCTTTCGATTGGATGTTCCTCCCACGTATTCCTCATCGACCCTCCCATCCTAACCCCACAGTACAGTTTACGTGTATTACACTCTAAACTCTTTTAGGGCTTGGGCCAAAAGAGGCAAACCTAAAACGAAGTAAGATCCATGGACTATATTATACGAAAAAACAGAACTGAGGCCAACGGGCGCGCTCAAGGCTTTTATACGACGGATGACGCCGATACTCGACGGATGCTGCCGCCGAGGGACATCGACGCTGCGGCCTCAAGTGGAGCGCCCTCTTCTGGACAAGAGAAAAAATGTTCCGAGGCGAAACCTAAAGGTAAGGATATATATATAAGATGAGGAATACGTGGGAGGAACATCCAATCGAAAGAACGTTACAGTTGGTAAGTAACTTGTTCTTCTCCAATTTGGCATATAGCCAGTGTTGCCGCAGTTTCTCCAAACCTGCCCGGACAAGGTTGACATGGTCGTCCTTGGTGGTCGAATAGATTAGAATGTCATCAATATAGACAAGAGCGCAGACATCCAACAGTTCGTGGAGCACGTCATTCATGAAAATTTGGAACGCTGCGGGGCATTACATTGGCCCTCATTACGACCCTTGCGGAAATTGACTGACCGGACCGCAACAGCGTAAATAGCGTTTCCGCCATTGCACGAAGGAGCAAAGTGCGGCTAATTACGACCCATCGGGCACGAGCATTACGCCATGGCGGAATCCGAAAGGCTGCGATGGCGGAAATGACCCCAAAACGGCCCTTACCGCCGCCGTACGCTGCACCAGGTGCAATACCGCCACCCATCTTAGCGGTCACCGTAATGAGCGGGCACCGTAATGAGCGGGCACCGCAAATTACGGGCACCGTAAATATACGGAAACGGAAGTAAAAGCATGTGGCCGGAACGGGAAACAGCACGCCGCACAACTATAAAATCCGAATCCCAACACAACCATTAAAAATCCGACCCTGACACACATCCCAACCCGTTAGCAACCCCAGTTAAAAAAATAAATATGGGAAAGGTAGCCAAGAAAGCGTGTGATCGCAAGCGGCAGGTCCACTTCTCCCGAGAGGAACTGACCGTGCTGACCGAGACCCTGCAGGAAAATGCCGCCGTCGTCTTCTCCAGTCAAATGACCAGGACGGCCCTTGCCAACAAGAAGGCCATATGGGCCCTTGTGGCACAGCGCGTAAGTGCGGTGGGGACAACACCCCGCACGCCACAGCAATGTCGCAAGCGGTGGGACGACCTGCGGATCCGCGTACGCAGCATACTTTCTGCGAACAGGAACATCGCCACAGCTACCGGGGGGGGATCAGAGTCGCCCATCAAGTTGACCCCCTGGGAGGAGATCTGCGCCTCCACCATAGGAATGGAGAGCATAGAGGGAGTCGGAGGGATGGAGAAAGGAGTGCCGACATCCGGAGAATCAGGTAGGTTGGCCAAGAGAAACAATGCGAAATCCACAAACCACGAACATGTGCAGTACCATGTGACCCCATAGTGCAATACATACTTTGCCCTGACAGCGCCCTCTAAAAGTCAGAATGAATAAACAAATTAATCAAGATGCCATAAACAACCCCTACATGTGCAGCATGCACCCCCTAACTGCAGGCAGCCAAATGAATGCATCCTCAATCCACACGAAAATGAGACCACCTCCAAGGCCCAGTCCCATATCAGCCTCATGTACCACCCCAATGCATTTGATACGTTGCCATTCCAAATCCGACAGACCCATAACTAACGCTCGCCCCTCTTTACTCCACCACAGGGTCCGATACCAACGACGAGCTGCAGGACACCCCTACCAGCACGCCTGCAAAGAGGGCCAGGACCAACGTCCCAAGAGCCTCCACCTCAGGTGCAAGGATCAAGACACGGCAGCAGCAGGAATCAAGTGCCAGCACACTGGAGGGGACTGCAACAGGCACCCCAGCAGCCAGCAAGTCCACAACCCCAGCACCACAGGTCCCCCCAAAGAACGTATCTGATGGCACTGCCTCTGGTGGTAGCAGCACCATAGGTGACACAGCTGTCATGCCAGCATGCTCCGACACGGAAAACAGTGCTGGCGACGTAGGTACCATCCATGACCTTTCCCAATCCCCCTGCATGTCCCATCCCCTACACCATGACGAAACCACGCAGGGGCACCCAGAAGACGACGACTGGCCAACCCCCACAAGTCCTGTGCCAAGGCAACATGTGTTGAGCAGCCCCCCTGTCACACCACCGCAAATGTCCATGGCCCAGCAGAGGCAACAGTCCCTCGACCTGCTGATCGAGCAACAGCAGGAAGTGTCCACGCTACTCAAGGACCATGCGAATGAATGCGGGGGTTCCAGGGCAGCCATGGAAACATCCACCGAGACACTCAGGGCACAAATAGAGAAAAGTAGTGAGAGCCTCAGGGGAGAAATGGAGAGAAGCACCGAGAGCCTGAGAGCACAAATGGAGAGAAGCACCGAGAGCCTGAGAGCACAAATGGAGAAAAGCACCGAGAGCCTGAGGGGGGAACTGAATGCGACGTCCAAAGACGTTTGTGCTGAACTTGCTGCTGTGCGCCGTGTGCTCTCGGAGCTCTCACAAACCCTCAGAGACATGCATGGACGCGAGCAGGCAGAGACGTCATCCGTGGCAAGTTCCGTCCAGGGCAGCCCCCAACGCAGATCTGGCAGGAACCTGCGCTCCACGGGCAGGGGTGCCCCTGATACCCGTAGAGGGGGCTTGCAATAGCGTCTACCCACGGGCAGCATGCATATTTGGACACTGGTGTTGGGGGGGGAGGAAGTAGGGTGGAGGGGGTGTGTTGGGCTTCACTGGGTGGCGGGTCCATAGGGTGTATGAATCAAATCACATTAACAATACAGCACTTCATTATCATCCAATGACATGTGTGGACATTGATATTTGCGTACGAGGCCTTCATAGGCGTACAGTCCACTATGTGCCTGTACTACACACACACAGTGCCACAGGTCCCCTTTCCGTGTAATAGGCACCATGCGTGGTTGCTAGAAGCATGCATCTATGATGCTCTGTCGGATTGCACGTGCATCCTGTGCCTCATGGACTCCTTGGGGTGCCTCCACATCCCCACCCTCATCATCATCATCTTCAGGTGCATGCAGTACAGCGTCAGGGGGCATGGGCACATTCCTACGTATGCACATGTTGTGCAGCATGACACATGCCATGACCATCTTAGAAACCCTCTCATGGCTGTACATGAGTGCCCCGCCAGACCTGCTGAGGCTGCGGAAACGAGCCTTCAGTAGGCCGAATGCCTGTTCAATGACCACACGGCTACGTGAGTGGGCATGGTTGTAGTCCTCCTCATGCTGGTTCTGTGGGTTCCGGATTGGTGTAAGGAGCCATCTCTTCAGTGGATACCCGGCATCACCTGTATGGGACGAATAAAGGGTGTCAGTGGAATGATAGTGCTAAGTAGCCCCCCCCCCCTCCTGCAAGGTCATTGACGCATCAAATGGGCCACGATGTCATGCATGGAATGAGACTCACCGAGTAGCCAGGATCTGTGCCCTGCGTGTCGCTCCATGTAGCGTGGTATTCTTGTGTTCCTCAGGACCATAGAATCATGGGTAGATCCTGGAAATCTGGCACAACAATGCGTAAAGATCTTGTTGGAGTCACACACCATTTGCACATTGATTGAATGAAATTGTTTCCGGTTGCGGTACTGGACCTCCATGGCATGTGGGACAACCAATTCAACATGGGTGCAGTCGATGGCACCAATGCAACCCGGGATGCCGCCAAGTGCATGGAATCCCACCTTTGCGTTGGTAATCTCCTGGTACGTGCGTGGTAGTGTGATGTGGTCGTCGGCGTGCTTCAGGAGGGCATCGTGCACTTGGGAGAGTGTCCGTGAGAACAGTGGCTGTGAAATGCCATGCAACTGTCCCACTGTGTGCTGGTAGGTGCCTGTGGCCAGGAAGTGGAGTACAGACACCACCTTCAGTAGGGGTGGGATGGCGGTTGGGCTATCTATCATGCTCACGAGGTCAGCATGTGTCATGTCCACAATGGCGATTATGGTGTCCCGGTCCAAACGGTAGAGGGTGTGGATCTGCTCAGCAGTGAGGTTGAACGGATCAGCTCGGAGGCGTGGGATTGCGGGCCGCCTGCGTGTTGGTAGTGGCAGTGCTTGTGGGCCTTGCTGACCCTGCCTTGCCCTCCTCCTCCTCCTTCTCCTCCGTCTCCCCTGTGCGCCCGGTTGTTGTACCTGTTGTTGTTCGTCGTCTTCTTGTAGTTGTAGCACTTGCAGTGCTATCTGGTGCCCCAGGCCCAACATCGCTAGTCCTGCCGGTAGCATTTTGGAGTGGGAGTGGTTGTGGGAGGGGTTTGGGTCTGCTATATATGTGCTGTCGGCCTGTATGGCCTCCACCTGTGCTGATTGAATGAATCTGTGGCGGATGCAATCCCTTCTGGCCGAGCACGTCCCGCACGTAAGGCTGCATTTGGCCGCATGGCATCTTGGGATTGGAATCATGTATCAAATCCCGATGGCAGTGTGATGTACTTTGACTGATTTTCATGCTATGCTCCCATTGTTACACATGCTATGATTGCAGCCGCTTACATACCTGTGAAGAGTCAGTGGTATGTAGGGCTCGATCGATGGCCGACCCTCATGCAGCACAGTATCGTACTTCACCGACGGGCGTGGCGTCCCATTTGTGATTGCAGCCAGTTAGCATTATGACACACAGCCGCACTACATTGATGTAATTGTGAATGCAAGCGTTCACAGAAGCCTTTTCGACGTAATGTTGCAAGTGAGGAATTCGAAGGCCAGGATTTTTGGTTGCGAAGTAGCGGTGAGGAGACGCCCACAGGTCTGCCTGGAAATGTAACGTTCTATTGTTGAATGTCCTTGGGACAGGGCCCATAACGAGCAAGCAATGAATGACATGAATTGAATGGGATGCGCAATAGCGTAGTGGACGATAAGGCAGGACGTTCCCAAGTCCATCTAGCTTCACGACACTACAGATCCGGCCAGGAGCACAGTGGTTTTTGCAGACTGCATTACGCACAGACGCGATGGAAGTTTCACATATTATGTGAGTGAATGTTCATGCGTTTTCATTGCGGGATGAGGGAATGATGAATGGATGCATGGACAGATGATTCCATTTAGGGTCTGCCATGTACATGTGTTTTTTGATTCAATCCCCTTCCCCTGCGCTATGTGATGCAAGGCTGCCATAGTGGGACTTACGTCTATCTGCCCTTGTCGGATCCTCCCTGTCTCGACGCGCCTTCATACACTTGTGTCTAGGCACGTTACTAATCCCATGTCATGGGTTCTATCTTGACGGACGCATGCACAGTAACCGACGTTGCCAATGGTGTATTAACCTCGATTGGTTTCGTTATGTATCGATACTGATTTAGGGGTGTGTATATTCCTTTGGAGTGGGCTAGCATGCATATGGGTGTGGATTTGGTGTGTTGAATGAAGATAGTGATGCATCATGTGTCCTGTAGTGCAATCGGTTAATTTGTGTTTCATTTTGGTGACAGGTATCTCCTGCCCTATTGCAGATGCCATCTGTACGCCACTCCTCCAGATGGATTTTACTCTCGACACCTGCAGCTTCGGGTGAATCAGTGGAGCACCATTACGATCTTATGGGACGATCGCCAATGGGCCACATGCCCTTACGCTGTTCTGGTGGCTAGGTGCAACATTTCGGCCTTTCAGCTGGACTAGTGCCTGCCTCATGGGACGGACCTGCGGTTCTTGCCGCTTCCATGTTGCCTTTTGGAACGTTGATGTTGGCCCTGTGTGCCATGATGGTACAGGGCGTCACACAAGTGGAAGCTGGTCAATTATTGCAGATGCAGCCCTCGGTGATGATGGATGTTTTGGTGTTATTTTACAAATTGCTGTGAGGCCTTTGTCATTTGGATGTGCATTTAAATTGTATTCCGATATTTGGCGTGTTGCGTTATTCTTTGCAGGTGATGTGGCGATTTTCGATTTGTGGCGGTATGTATTGCGAGATGATCTGCATTGTGTTCCGCCTTCTGAGTTGAGTTGTGTGGTACAGTACTGGCCGCTTTTGCCTACGTAGCACAGTGTGGTCACGGATAGGGGCTGCCATTGTGACTGTTTACATGATGTGCTGTTCAGGGGCGGGGGATTGGCTTTTGGCCGACTGGTGCCTGTCAGCCAGGTCGATTGATGGTATGATGGGATGTTCAGAATGTGGCTGGTCACAGGTGCCTGTGTTTGCGTGCGTTTGTTGGAGGGGGACTGGGGTCATGTCCATTGGAATAGCTTCTGTATTGATGCCATCTGTGCCCTGCAGCTCCCATCGGCCCCTCTTGGGATGTGCCTGGCTGCTCAGTCACTCTGCCAACTTGTGTGGTACATGCTTCTGCTGATGGTTGGTTTGTTTACTGGCAAGAGTACAGGGCTGGTGCAATCCCCCTCAGGATGCTGTTTTGGATGTTGCCTTGCGCTGGTGGCAAGCGATGGGGGACTACTGTTGTTTTGTGTCATGTGTTCTTGATTTCCATTTTGATGTCTTGTACCTTCACATGCCTGTGCTGCATCAGTACGGCTATGGTGACATGCCGTACATGGATGCCCACTCACGGGGCGCTTTGAACACCTGCATGCATTTCTACGTTGGCATGCATGGGTGAATTGTAGATTTCACTGGTTGCATGGTGTGAGTACATTGCGCCTGCCAGGAGTTGTGCAATGTGGCCAGGGAGTGGAGTACAGGCACTCAGTGGGCCATTTACGGTTGGTTCACGATGCCGTATTTCTCGCCATGGCGGGATGGTCCATTCCGCCATGCCTGATGGCGTTAGGTACATGTCCGCTAGGGTCGGAATTGGCGTACCGTTGCACCATGGTGGTGTTTGCGGTTTGGCATGGTGCGCGCGCGCGTGCTTAGTGCAGTTAGCGTTGGCGTTCACTACGGTGTCGCTAATGGCTTCGTACTTTGCGGTGACGGGTCATAGTCGCACCGAGCGCTTTTCGATGGCGGTATTGCTTTTCCGCCATCGTTTTCCCCTTTCCGCCAGGGTCGTAATGAGGGCCATAGTCCAAAGGGCATAACCTGATATTCATAAAGGCCATATTTTGTGCGAAAGGCCGTCTTCCACTCGTCTCCTTTTTTTACTCTTACTAGATGGTAGGCCCCTGGTAAGTCTAGTTTTGATTAGATCTGTGCATTTTTTACTTGATCCAAGAGCTCGGGGATAAGCGGTAACGGGTACTGGTTTTTTACCATGATCTGGTTAAGTGCTCTGTAGTCAATGCAAGTTCTCAGGTCTCCCTCCTTTTTAGGCACAAAAAAGAGGGGCGAGGATGCAAGGGACTTGGATGGACGAATGAAGCCATTTGCCAGGTACTGATCGAGGTGGGTTTTTAGATGCTGGTTTTCCTGTTCTGTTAGGGCGTAAATACAGCTGCAGGGAACTTGATCTCCAGTTACCAGATCAATTTGGCAATCATACTGTCTGTGCGGAGGTAGGGTATTCACTTGGTCTTTTTGAAAGACATCTTGGTAATCCAGGTATTCAGGTAGTAGTGAACTGGTGAGGCCCAGTATGGTTTCTTTCTTTGACGAACCTGGGTTGGTAAGACCTTTTAATGAGAATCCCTTGCCATAATAGGTGTCGGCACAGTCTTGGGGAAAGGTCAGAACTCGTTTACGCCAGTCAATCCTGGGATTGTGGGTCTCCAGCCAGGGCATTCCCATATCATCTTTGGCTCTGCTGCTTCCTTAAGAACCTGGGTGATAGTTTTGTGTAAGGTCGCTACAGCGGGCATTTCTAATGATTCGAGTGGGTCGAAAACGGATGTCCGTGGATATCGACCGTACACTATGTAGAATGGGCTTTGTCCGTACTTGTTCGAATGGAGTTGTTGTATGCGTATTCTGCTAACCAAAGTATATACTTCCAGGTATCCTCGGTTTGTTGCAGCATACACCTTATGTATTACTCGATGGGCTGGTTAGTCGGTTCGGTCTGGCCGTCGGTTTGGGGGTGATGGCTTGCAGATAACCGGAGGTCAATTTTGGCAATCCTACAACACCTTTTCCAGAATGCAGAGAACAACTGAGTTCCTCGGTCTGATATCAATATTGATGGGAACCCGTGTAGCCAGACAATCTGTTCCAAAAACACAGTAACCAGAGTAGAAGCAGTTGGGAGACCTTTCAGGGGAATAAAGTGGGCCATTTTGGAAAATAGATCTACGATGATATTGTATGTATTACAGGAGGGAAGGTCTGTAATAAAATCCATTGATAGCGTATGCCAAGGTTGCTGGGAGTACTTCTAAAGGTCGTAGCAGACCTGCAAGACTTTGTTTTTGGAACTTGTGTTCTGGGTGCCATAGGTCGCGATGAACTGGACAATGTCCTTTCGCCAAGTTGGCCACCAGTAATTTTCCTTTATTTTAGCTAGGGTTTTGGCTATTCCCGGATGCCCTTCTACTAATGAATCGTGATAGTTTGCAATGATTTGATTCTGTCATTTCTTATCCGGATGTACAATCATCCTTGGTAGTATGGTAGGTTGTCCACGATCGTATACCGGTCTCCCGTCCCTAGCCATTCCTGTTGCGCTGGTGGACTCATCAAGTGTTGCAGGTCAGATTTTAAGTTGTCTAGAGTGGTGGTTGCTGCAATCATGTGTTGTATTTGTCTTTCAGGGATGATGGCCACGGTATGTGGTGTAGTGAATGCCTCTTCTCCATCACTCATGCGAGACAGGGCGTCCCCTTTTCCGTTGCGTACTCCGGGTCTATAGGCGCAGTCATATTCCGCAAAGAAGAGAGCCCAGCGAAGTTGGCGTGATGATTACGCTTTAGCGGTCTTCAGATATTGTAGATTGCGATGATCCGTGACGACGGTGACTGTATGTCTAGCTCCAAGAAGATAATGGGCCTCATTACAACGAAGGCGGCCACGGAATGAACGGTCCCTGTAAGGGACCAGCACCGTTCATTCCGGGGCGCCTCATTACGAGGTCTGCTGCGGGTCCCACTCAGGACGCCTGGCCAGACCAGGCATCCATAGCGGGACCCGCTAGCAGACCAGAATGCTAACAACGGCTTGTCATTAGCATGCCCATTGTTAGCATCCTCCCCATTTCCATTGAGCCCTATGGGCGCTCAAATGGGAATGGGGATGTACCGGGTCCGGGTCCCAGGAATGGGAATTACCAGGCCCTCCAAAGTCAGAATGGCCCAGTAATTCCCTATTCCTGGAACCCGGACCCGGTACCTGGTATGGAGGTAGCCATACTTGTAATGAGGCCCAATGTCTCCAAGCTTTGAACACTGCGTTAATTGCTAGCAGTTCTTTATCAGTGATCGCATAATTCAATTCAGGGGCTGAAAACCTGCGAGACCAGAATGCCACGGGATACAACTGACCTGTTTCGGGGTCTCGTTGTGACAGGACTGTTCCCATTGCTGTGTTGGAAGCATCAGTTTCGACCACGTATGGTAGTTCTGGTCGAGGATGCCGTAGAATTGGTACTGTGGTAAATGCTTGTTTTAGCTCTTGGAAGGCTTTCTCTGCCTCTGCGGACCAATTAAATTGTTTATTTTTCCGTAGTAAAGAGTTGATTGGGTGGACGATCTGGGAGAACCCGGGAATGAACCGGTGATAAAAGTTGGCGAACCCTAGTACACTCTGTACTCCCTTTATGGATGTCGGTGAGGGCCAGTTAAGGATAGCGTCTAACTTGCCCATGCGTATGCCCCGTGGTGTGAGAATAAAGCCGAGGAATTCTACCTCTGTCAAATGAAAGAAGCATTTCTCCAATTTGGCATATAGCCAGTGTTGCCGCAGTTTCTCCAAAACTGCCTGGACATGTTTGACGTGGTCGTCCTTGGTGGTTGAATAGATAAGAATGTCATCAATATAGACAAGAGCGCAGAGGTCCAATAGTTCTCGGAGCATGTCATTCATGAAAATTTGGAACGCCGCCGGGGCATTACTGTTAGGCAGAAACCTGTGCAGTTCCCTCTGGGACCACTGCAAAAGATTTAAGACTACAGGTGTTTGGCAGTAAACCCACTTGGTAGCAGTCTGTACCACACAGATTCACTTGGTAGCTGTGGC
Source organism: Ambystoma mexicanum (assembly GCF_040938575.1). Classification (NCBI taxonomy): domain Eukaryota; kingdom Metazoa; phylum Chordata; class Amphibia; order Caudata; family Ambystomatidae; genus Ambystoma; species Ambystoma mexicanum. The sequence goes on from NC_090934.1 coordinate 1,286,928,156, forward strand.
TGAGCAGTCAGACTTCCCTCAAGAAGAGTTAGGCAGTATACAGAGTATTCATAATAGGTCAAAAGAACACAGTAGAACAAGTAAACACTGACCAGGGCTTGGTGTAAAAGAGATATAATTATTTATTTAAAACCACATCTAGAAAAACACACAGGCACTAATAGTAAGCAATTCAAAAACACGGTCACTAAAAGATATACACTCACTTAGAACAATATTAGACAAGTCTTAAGTAAAGCCCCACTTATTTTCAGACAGCGGTGAGCGCTTAACGTAGATGGCACTCTAATAATTCGTTTTAAAAGCGAGAGAAAAGCAGAGAATAAATTGAAACAGATCCCAACACTTTTTCACGAACACAACAAGAGAGGAAGGCAAGGTACACCGTGAGTTTAGAGTCAGTAGGCCGGATCCACTTTAAGAGGATCAAAACGAAATGTGTCCAAGGTCACACGGTTGCAGTGCACAAAAAGTCTTGTAAAGGTTCAAAAAGGAGTTGGACCAAAAGAAAGGGACCAGTTAGAGGGTCAAGGCGGCCAGCCCAGTCCAGAAGGTTAAGGGGTTATTATTACCTTGTAGCAATCTTTAGAAAGGGAGGCCTGACGGACACAGTACCTTAAAGTGGTGAGAATACTCCAGCGGGGGCAGTTGTTCCTGGCAGCGGATGCAAGTCGGTGCTTCGTCCGGGGGAAGAGAGGATCTCATCGGGGAGGAAGACAGTAGTCCGTTGCACTGCCAGGGAAGAAACCAGCTGCGGACTTCTCAGGTAAAAGGAGCGGTCCTTTTATTCGTGGTCCAGTGGTAAGTGGCTATCCGGTTGCCGGGGTGCTTGGCACGGGCAATTCGAACACAAGCCGGTTTGGGGTGCGAAGAGAAGAAGGTAAACTGGTTGTGCCCACCAGTCAGGGGAAGAAGCCTCTCCAGCCGGGAGATCTTCTCTGTCGTCGGGAAGTGGTGAGTCTGTTCCACCGGTGGTGTCGTCATGGTAGGTCGGCTCAGCTTCTCCCTCGTCGGATTCTCAGGTCCTGTGGCGACTTCTGAAGTTCCAGTCCCCAAAGCCCTGCTTTTATGCAGCACACCCCCATTCACTCAGCCTAGCTGTCAATCAAACATGCTAAGTGGTGAGCCAGCCGGCTCACCACTTGGGCCAATCACACAAGAGTGTGACTTGAGTTACCAAGGTAACTCAGTCCAGGGTGCCTAAACCCCCTCCCACACCACTTGTGGTACCCAGACAGAGTAGCACCACTTTTGGAGGCTTCTGTGGAGAAGCCCGCCAAAAAGTAGAACAAAGGGCTCGACTTGGGTTGGGGTCACAGAAGAGAACACAAACGCCATTTCAGAATCGAGTCCTGGCCAAAAATACCAACCGGCGAATTAATATTAAATAAATAAACCGGCGGTATGTTCGAGGCTATGAGAATTAAATAATTAAAGTTGGTAGCCTCGAACAATGGGAAAATCCCATAGGAATATATTTGCGGTCGAATATAAAAAGTAGTTTGCACTGCCACCAGCCAAAACTCGATCAGGGGGGACGGAGACGTGCCCCCTCGACTAACAGACCCCGGGGCAATCGAATTGCCCCGACCAGTACGTCCACAATATGATGGTTTGTACTGGTTTCTGTTAATAATTTGGGACTAGTAAAGCCAATGGTGACTTTACATGCCCCGGGAGACAGTAGTCAGTCCCAGGGTATGGAGTCTATGGTGGGGTGTCACTATAACACCCCTGTGTTACTGCACGGAGGGTGCTGTGTAACACACATAGAAAAAAACACATGAGACCCTATAGAGTAAAGGACCCCATAGCCCATAAAACACATTAGCAGTCAAAGGAACACCATAAATCATGTCCAAGAGTGGGAGAAAAAGAGTCTCACTCTTGGCAGGAGAAAAAAACATACTCCAGAAATCCAGCAAAGCTGCTGGGGGACTCACTAGGTTAGGAAATTCAGCCTAAAGAGAGAATTCTCCCTAACACTTACATAGTCCAAAGGGCATAACCTGATATTCATAAAGGCCATATTTCGTGCAAAATGCTGTCTTCCACTCGTCTCCTTTTTTGACTCTTACTAGATGGTAGGCCCCTCTTAAGTCTAGTTTTGTATATATCTGTGCGTTTTTGACTTGATCCAAGAGCTCAGGGATAAGCGGTAATGGGTACCGTTTTTTTACCGTGATCTGGTTAAGTGCTGTGTAATCAATGCAAGTTCTCCGGTCTCCCTCCTTTTTAGGCACAAAAAAGAGGGTTGAGGATACAGGGGACGTGGATGGACGAATGAAGCCATTTGCCAGGTACTGATCGAGGTAGGTTTTTAGATGCTGGTTTTCCTGTTCTGTTAGGGCGTAAATTCGACTGCAGGGAACTGAAGCTCCAGGTACCAGATCAATTTGGCAGTCATAAGGTCTGTGCGGAGGTAGGGTATTCACTTGCTCTTTTTGAAAGACATCTTGGTAACCCAGGTATAAAAGTAGTAGTGAACTGTTGAGGCCCAGTATGGTTTCTTTCTTTGACAAACCTGGGTTGGTAAGAACTTTTAATGAGAACCTCTTGCTATAACAGGTGTCGGCACAGTCTTGGGGAAAGGTCAGAACTCGTTTACGCCAGTCAATCCAGGGATTGTGGGTCTCCAGCCAGGGCTTTCCAATATCATCTGGAACTGAGGTGTGCTGATGAGATCAAAGGTGATGTCCTCTTGGCGACCATCCTGACACAGAAGCGTGACCTTCTCTGTGTAATGTGTCACTGGGCCGGATGATAGCTGAGATCTATCAACTTCTGTGACGTTTTCCGAAACCTGCTTCTGTCGGAGAGGAAGGCCTATCCGGGTAGCCAGATCTTGGTCCATGTAATTTCCCAAAGCCCCACTGTCAATGTATACCTCCAAGGCATGTATTTTTGACGGTTCCTTGTGGTTTACCAGGCGCACAGGGATGACTAGATGTGAAGTCTGTATAGGTTCTGTCAGGACTTGCTTCTCCTTGGCGCAGAGGCAGCACAAACGCAGCACAAACACCTCCCTCCCCGTCAGGTCTTGGCACCTGGAAGTGATTAACACAGGCCACCTTAACCCTTCGGGGAAAGAGGGTTAGGGTCCGTTGGTTGGATGGGAAGAGGGAGATTAGGAAGACCGGGAAGAGGGTAAGGGAGAAGTTGTGGATAGGAATGGGGAAGATCAGTTTAACATGCTCCTCAGCTGCGGCTCCAGAATCCAGAGCTCTCTGCCTTCTTACTCTTGCACTCACTAGCTTTCACACTATATGCCAGAATACATGGGCCTTTGTGCTGGAGCCTCAGAACCAGTCTTGTGAACTCTTCACTAGCTTTCACACTATATGCCAGAATACATTGGGCCTTTGTACTGGAGCCCCAGAACCCGTCTTGTGAACTCTTTACATTCAGTCATGTAATATACTACCACGTGAAACACTATCCCCACATTACATCATGGAGGAATCAATCCCTGCATTGCCTCATGCAGAAAAGAAATAGCTTTACACTTTTTGCCCCTTACTCGTGCCCTTTTACACGTAATTATTATTGCACTTAGCTTCGGTGCTGCTTGGTGAGTCTTCTGGCCTTTTCGTGTTGTTCAGGCCTCTACGGTATCACTACCTCCTTTGCACTGCTGCGCTGCAAGAAGCAAGATAAAAGTCAGTTCAGGAGCGCATACGCATACGGAGTCACTCCCTAGGGTCTATCCGGTTGGTCTGCTCAACCGTTTCACAGTTAGAACGAATGCGAGTTACACGCCTCCATCTAGGAACACAATCACGTGTTAATGGGATTGTCTCATGCTGGTTATGGGGTGGAGCGCCATGCGTTTCCTAAGCGCTTCATTCGCGGTTTCTGTAAGCTTTGAAGTCCAAACGCGACTTCGTTTTACATTACTCCTTCGATTGCTAAGAACGCCTGGACCGCGTACTATGAAGAGGCACTTATCTTAGTTGTCTCGCAGGGCCTGGGGTGTGACTTGCAGGCGGCGGGCGTGCCCGCGTAGGCTTGCCGACAGGAGCTCTAGCTCTGCACGTCCTTCCTCTGTGCTGGCCAGGATTGCAAGCGTGGATCTTGGGCGCGGTCCGCGCTTGCGCATTAGCGCGGGCATGGCTGACTTCATCCCAGCTGGCCTGTGCAGCGCACGGCCTGCTGGGAACTGTAGTACTCGGGCTGTTCTTCGTCTCTGGGCCAAAAATCTATAATAGGGATGGAGAACACGCCTGGAGTACTGCGTGGGACGAGTCCTGGACCCAATGAGGGCACCCACCACCCTCCTAGAGCCCTTACCAGCCCCAGCCCTGACAGGTTCCTTTTCATCACTCGAGTTGGAGTTTCCCGAGTCCTGTTCTTCTTCTTCACCGTTGTCAGTTACTCCAACTGCTTTTTCTGGGTGGTCTCACCGGGCATTCTCTAAGATAGAGACTTGCCTTACCACAGTACAAACCAAGCTGCTGCTCTCTCATTTTCTCCCTTTCTGCCTTGGTGAGTGGGCTCCGCAAGCCTCCGATTTGCATTGGCTCAGGCTGATCGTGTGATTTGGTTTGATTCTCACGGGGTCGCACATAGACTGACCGCCCCTCGGCCTTGCCCCGATCCATCTTCCGATCCTGCAATCTTTGATCGAGCTGCGCTGTCAGGTCGATGTATTCAGCACATCTTTCCGGGGGATTTACTACTTGGGCTAATACGTCCTTAAGTACCCCTCGCAAGCCTCGGTAAAAGAGCGTAGTTCTTTTCTCCTCTGGCCGGTTAGTTTGTGCTATCAGACGATTGAAGGATATGATATATGTTAGTAAGTCTTCATTACCGTGTGCTAGAATAACAGCTCATTGTCCAGAGTTGATTCATAAAGATGGCATACTTATTCGGATCGCTGTGAAGCGTTCTGGCGGGGTCAGAGGAGCCCCCCCCTGGAAGTACCACCTGTACTGGCGTGCCCTGTGGAGACGTGGCAGGAGGGGCATACCCCGGCAGTAGAACCTGGCCTGCCTGTGCCTGGAGCATTTGCCTTGCTAGTTCATCTGCCTGCTCCCGGTTCACAATTAGATCCCTCCTTAGGGCATTGGTTTCCTGTCTTGCGGCATGAACTTCAGCCCGTAACTCTCCCAGTAATCAGGCCAACTGGTCCGTTTCAGAAGTTTCCATAATGCCCAGGCAGAGATTCAAAGAGGCTTTGCGTTCTGTTACGCTCACCTGGTCTCTGCTGAGGTGTTGGGGTATGGTTGCAGACCGGGTGAGGTCGCTCGGGTCCGAGTTCACCTTCTGCGCTTATGTGGTGACTGGTGGTAATAGGTTATTCTTCTCAGGACTGCTCCTGCGTTGAGAATAGGGGGCGTGAGTATGCCAGCTTGTGAACCTGATCCCCTTCCAGACCCCTTCTCCCAAACTGTGGTACCCGTGGGATGCACTGCCCCTGGAAAGCTCACCTGTTGATTAGCTTTGGCAAGCACTCCATCCTGCTGCTTCTGGCCGGGGCTCTTGTATGATCTGGACCGAGTTCCTTCACTGGTCCCTTGCACGTGGTAGACCAGTCAAGCTGTGACTTAGCCACTATACTTCAGCTGTTTTTGTTGAATTGTAAAGAATGTTGTCTTGTATTGCTGTCCGTTCCACTTTTGATATTTGCTCTTTTGCTTTCTGTCCTTGCAGGTGATGTTGCCGGCCCGGCAGAAGCTGCGGAGCTCAAGGCAGCAGCCGGAGGGAACGAGTAACAAATCTGCAGCGATACAGTTGCTGGTAAGTTGTTAACTAGGGGACGCGCGGGTTCAAATGCAGCGTGGCCCTAGGACGGATGGTCTAACCTTGTCTTTCTTCTTCTTCACAAGGTCCGAGTTTGTGGATGCTGAGCGCGGTGCTTCGGCGTCGGGATCAAGATCACCAGATGTCAGGAGATGAGTCTGCAGATGAAGCGATGAAGCACTGGTTTCCTGGAGGTGAATATGCAGGAGAATGTCTGGTTTCAAAGGTAAGTAAACTGGCCCAAGCGGCGGTGAGCGTCACGTTGCACATGAGTGCACAGTAACGCAAAGCACCGGCCTTAAGGATGGAGCAGCTTATATAGCTGCGCTTCTGAAGCCACACCCACCAGGTTCAGCCTGCCTACCACACCCTGCCACACCCGAAGAGTCAGCACCTGAATACCAGGCCTAGGGAGCCACACCCGATGAGTCAGCACATGGGGATGTTCTCTGGAATAATGGCTTTCAGCACCTGGAAAGTTCTTGTACAATAAAAGCACTCCTGCTTCTAACTGAAATAAAGTGTGCACTGAAGTAAAATAAAAGCACTCTTGCACTGAAATAAAGTGTTCCTGCTCACATCTCTATATGAGCCTGGAGTCAAAGGCGCCAGGACTCAGTCCAGCCAGGGCCCCTGTATTTATGAGTCCCAAAGGGACATAAGTGAGTCAGGTGACCCATTGCCCCATCACTAGATTGTGTGTTTTTTGTGTTCTAGGGCCTGTGGCCATGACAATAGCTGAACCATCCAGCAGTCGACACGCAATTGCTGCCATACGATATCATACACAACTAATGTTGACACTGGCCAGGAAATGCCAATCAGCTGCAACTCACAACACACACAACACACAAATAGGATGTTGCACTTGCAAACATGCATGCCACACATACGCCGTAGGGCATAATCCCACATGGGTACTCATCTGAGTCATCCAGATGTCTCTTCCAGGCCAAGTACTGGGTGTGGAGTTCCTGGTAGACCCTCTCAAGTAACCGCAGTTGTGTCCGGTGGAAGCTGTGGCAGCCTGCACGGTGCACCTCCACGGTGGGGTCCGTCCCGAGGGCTGCCAACACCTTCGTATGGCTGCGGGTCTTGAGGTTGTCCCAATGTTTCCTCACCCGGTCCCTGGTGCGGACTGCCACCCCCTTCGCGTTGATGGCAGTCATGCTCTCATCCCAGATCCTCAGCCTTGCATTGCAACCCAACTGCATCCCTATGTTATAGAGGGCATCATAGGCGTCCAGGACCCGATCCACCAAGATCTCAACTTCGATGCCTGTGAAGTTGGGTGCCCTCTGCTGCGATGTGGGTGTGCTGCCCTCATCAGATGACGCAGATGGGGCATACATGGCACACCCGAGGCAGGTATGGGTCTCCTGGGTCCTGGATTAATGCTGTGTAGCACCGGTGGTCCTTGCAGAGGTTAAGTCCCTGGAAGTACAGTGATGGTGTTTGCAGGGACAACACAGGATTGCAGCAAAAGTGTGGCAGCTGGTACAAGAAGACAGTGCAGGTTGTAGGCAGGCACTCAGACCTGAGCATGCAGCAGCACTGTAGAGGTGAATGGGGCAACGCAGGGCCAGGAGAGTAAAGACAAGCAGCAGTGTGTGCAGGAGGAACAGTGTTGTGCGTTACGCAACCGCAGTTTCTGCCAGCACAGTAAAGGCACCTGTCGTGTGATGGGATTAAACGTACTTTCACCAAATCCACAGAAGTATTGCGACACGCATCGTATCGCGTACCCATTGATACGCATGTGTATCCTCTACTTTTTGGCGGACACAAACATTGAGGTGTGTATGCATTAATCCTACTCTGGGTGCCCCTCTGTACCATGTACCCCCATACGTTACATTACAGTAGCTTACGTGTGCTTTGCGTACCCATTCTTTGTGTTGCTGGGTGCCACAATGTATTGCGTAATGTTTATTCTTTTCACGTGAGCTACCGAGGGGTTGCATACACATATTTTTCATTTTTGGGGTGCATGTGCATTACATGTCCCGTTTTTTCCCCCCAGGTGTACAATTTGTACCTTGCTGGAGCACACTGGTACGTTTTAATTCACGTACACTGCTCCTCACTCAAATTGCCCAGGACAATTGATAGCTGCACCTCCCATTGCACTAATCCATCAGTGCCATGAGTGGGAGGGCAACGAGTGGGAAGGGAGGCAGAGGTGGCCGAGGTGTCTGGGGCCATGCAGGGAGAACTGTGCCCCCACCCACCAGGGTCAGGGAGATGCAGCTGATGCTGACGTCCCCAGCACCCAGGGTCCAGGAGCAGCAAGGACAGCTGCAGTCCCCACCACTCTGGCTCAGGGACCACCAGCCATGGTTGTAGTGTCCACGGGCCAGCTCCATAGAGATGCAGGGGTAGATATTGTCTGTGCGTCAAAGGGCAAGTGACATGCAGTGAAAGGTCTAGGCACCAGCACCCGGGGTCCTGGAGCAGCAGGGTCATCTGCTGTCCACACCAGCCAGGGTTGGGAAGCTGCAGGGGTAGCTGCAGCCCCCACCACCCAGGCTCAGGGTCCCCCAGCCAGGCCTGTAGTGGGCACGGCCCTGGTCCACCCAGATGCAGGGGCAGATGTCGTTGTGTCCAAGGGGAATGGATGTGCAGTGAAACAACCTGGCACCAGTACCCAGGTACGGCTACCTGCAATGCTACCTACTGTCCCAGCATCAGTGTGTGATGCCATAGACCCGTCCACCAGTGCTCCAGCCCCTACTGATCCAAGTGGTGCCAGCCACACAGGGTCTGCACAACCTTGCAAGAAGAAGAAGCATGCAGTAGCAGCAGAGGCTCAAACCCAAGGCATGCACAGGAGACCCACACATTGGGGAAGAGGAGCTTCAATGATAAAGAACTCCAAATCCTCGTGGAATACGTGCGGGAACACAAACGTGGCATGCTCGTGCAGGCAGGGAGCACACATATGCCTGTTCAGCGTATGGCCCACTGGCAGTGTGTCATGGATAGAATCAATGCCTTGGGCAATGAGAGGCGCACCTCTCCTGAGGTAGTAAAGCGTTGGAATGACCTCTGTCGCAGAGCCAAAGAGAAGCTGGTGGCCAACTTCGCCTCTACTCTGGTGACTGGAGGTGGGTCACCACGAGAGGACGATGAACTCATTCCACTTGAAGAACTCATTAGTGATATGACTGATGTGGAGCAGATCCAAGGCATGGGAGACCTGCCAAATTATGAGGAAATGTCCGGTGAGTGGTGAACTGTGTGCATCCAGGACATGTGTATGTTGTGTTACGATTGTTGGGCACTTATGCCTGCATTTGTATGACTGCCATGGGTGAACCATGTCATGGTGGACTGACATGGGCTTGCTGTCCTGCAGATTGCATACAAACAATGTGCTACACACTGTGACTATTCTCATCACCAAACCTGATCCCTCCTTTCCTGTCACTCTCTGTTCAGTCTCTCGTGGCCCTCTTCCAGCTCCAACCTTTGATGCCTGGGATAATCATCCACTCCACACTCGCCTTCTCTCCTCACATCTCTGACGTCTCTGAGAGGTCACCCTACCAGCTGCACCTCCTCTCGGATATTCTTCCTTTCCTCTCCTTCCCCCAGCAGCTCACTGTCTCCAGAGGACTGGTCATTCATATGCCAGCCTACTGCAACAGCCTCTACCAAGATGTCTGTGCTTCTACTGTCTTCCCTATGCAACTCATCCAGTACAGGCCTGTGATAATTGTCCTTTTGTCTTGGGTCCAGGTATTGTATCTCCCCAGCACTGTGATGATGGCACTGGCTCACAGCGGCTACGACTGTTCAGTGCCAAACCCATTGCATTGTCCACAAGACCTTATGGATCCTGGGGCCGCACTACATTCAACTCTATCTTCCAAATTCACATCCTTCTCATGGTCTTAAATCATCCCTCTCCTACTTCCTCCGGGTCAGTAGCTTCTCTTCAAAATGAGTTGGAGTCTATCTTCAGCTGGGGCCTCCCTCTGGTACAATAGAACTGGAGGTGATATTCTCCGGGTCTGTAGGCACATCTGATGCTTCCTCATGTGTTGTGCTTTTTCTCCTCCTCTCTCCTGCTGGAGTCCTGTATGACTGCGAGAATGCACTAGTCACCTGGCCACACTCTCAAGTTCAATCTGATGCTGTTTGATAGTTCAGGAATGTTTATGCTACATGGCATCTGTGTATTTGCATCAGTGATGTTGGTGACTGAACTATGCCAGTCAGGTGCTTGTGTGTGAAGCAGGTGCTATGCACCTTGCACTACATGTATTGTTGAGCCCTGAACACACACCCATGGCTGCTTTCATGCTACCCAACCCTTCCATTGACGCTGCGTACGTGCAGGATTTTGTGACATGAGTGACATGACATGTTAATGTGTTGCAGGACAACATTGTGATACCTATGTGTGTGGGCTATGCTATTTACATGTGTCTTCATGTTTTTTTCTGTCCGTGTGCAGGTGATGAGGCACCGATGCAGAGGAGGAGGAACAGGCTACTGAACCGCCACCGAGCATCAGTGGAGGACGTGGTGCGGCAGCCCATGAAGATCCACTGGTGCTACAGTCCATCCAGGGCCTGACTCAGTATGAGTCTGCCTCGGATGAAACCTGTGGCTCTGGTGGTGAACCTGAATTTGATTCCTCTGTGCTGTCGCATGTGAGTGCATCAACTGTGGGTGCTGTTGTATCCCAAATGTCTGCAGAGGGGGAAGACCCTTCACAGGACCATTCAGTGTCGGTACGTCTGTCTGCGGTGATTACAGCTGCATTGTCACGCTCCACAGTATTGCCTCCTGGTCCTGGGACAACTGATCAAGGGAGGAATGCAGTCTTGCAGCCACAGACAGCGGCATCACATAAAGGGTCGGATTCCCTTGGGCCAGGCAGGCATGGGGTCCGCCAACGCAGTGGCCGTGTAGCAGCTGGCAATACTGTGTGGGAGCAGTCCATGTATACTGTTGCACAACAACAGGGTGCTTCATATGAGATGTTGGCACATGGCATGGATGGGTTGGCCAATTCCATGATCCCCCCAGAAAGGTGGAGCTCCAGCTGCAGACATTGCGGTCCACATGGCGCTCACAAAGGCTGCACATGGAGTTCAGCAACAGGAGCCAACGGGCCGAACTGTGGGCTCTGCAGGCATCCCTGGTTGCAGATGGTCGGGCCCACAGGGACGCCCTGAGGGAAGAGTGTAGGTCCCTCAGAACTACACTGACTGCACTTGAGGCAGCCCTCAGTAGACGGTCAGAACAGCAGATGTAACAGTTGGCTCATACCATCTCGGAGGAACTCTGTGCATCCTGTGAGGTGTTGCATGCAGACCTCAGAGCCATCATGTTTGCAATGCATTCATCTCAGTCCTGCATGGCCGCTGCTATGGAGGAACAGGCCAGGGCTATGCGTGGTGAACCTCCCTTACCACTGCCATCTTCTACTGCTACACCAGAAGGTGGCGACAGCAGCGACAGCTCTCCTGATCCATGCTAGCCATGCGGCCCAAGAACCCATGGAGGGGTTTTATTTTTTCTTCTCAGCATCCACACATGTGGGTGTTGACATGCACCCTGCACCTCCAACCTCCTGGGTGCCCCCCCCAATCCCTCCCGGTCCACCATGGGCATTTTGTTATTTTTGTTTACTTGTTTTTCATCTTGTGAACCCTGGTGACTTTACTGCCTATTTTACCCTGTTTATTTTGGTTGGCATTCTTGTGTCCTCACTTGTGCATATGTTAGTCCTTAGTTCCGAGCTAGACTGCTGGGGTTCCCATCAGGCAATCTCTGCACCTTCCCTTACCTTGTCCTACCTATGATCTATTGTGAATTTATGTGACAGTGTGTTGCTTTTTGTGGCCTCCGACGGCATCCACTGTAGGTTCCAGCTTGACCCAAACAGGCTTGTCTCATGTTTGTGCCTTAGGGTCCAGACACCTATACCACTCCTGCTTCCCCTTTCCATGGGCTTGCAAGGAGTGCAGCGTGTAAAAGTAACTTACACAGAGGCATTGGGCTTCCATTATATCTGTGGGCAGTCTCAAGTCCGACCTGTGTATACACCCCTAGTGGGATTCATGATTGTTTGTCCAGTGCATGGTTAGGATCCCTTTTTGTTTGGACATTGAGATCCATCCTTTGTTCCTGTTCCATCCTCATGATTTACCTTGCCTATCTCCAGGATTGTTTTCCTTCCTGCTGTATGCGCTTGCCTGCCCCTTTTAGTTAACAGAGCCACACAAAATGCTACAAGGGTACCCTGTGTAAGTTATGACACATTGAGGCACTTGTGCAAATATGATGAGTTACTGTAAGACAGATTCACTCTTGGGTCCTGTGGTTCTGGTTTGTTGTACTGGCCAATTGATGTTCCTGTGGACTTTGTTATTTTGATGCGTGAGAGTGTTATTTCTGTACTTGTTCCATTGATCGTTGAGCGCTTTGTGACAGTAGTGTTATGTGTTGGCCATTTATTGGTCTCTTTTGACATTTTATTTTATTTATGTATTTATAATGTGCCGAAAGCCCGCAGGCATGCCATAGCATGGCATACCCACCAGGTTAGATGACGTGTGGGAGGTTTTAGGTGACATACCGGCCTTTAGATGTGTACTTTGGCATGGTGTTAGTGACATACTCCATCTTCAATGTGTTCCTTTTGTGCACAACTGATTGAATTAGTTTAAGTTCTAAGGGATGCACCTAATGTAGCACTTCCAATGACACATTCTCAGGGTGGTAAGGTTGGGACAGACGATTGTCCCTTTGTCATCATCAAACGTCACATGGAATGTGCCAGGGCTGTGGGCACTGCAGGGGTTGAATTTTAGGTGAAAAGTTGTGCCACAAGCTGGGTACGGGCAGCCTCACCACAGACCCTTTCCCCTCCCATGCGAATTCACGTGCATGTGGTTGGGGATGTGGGAGCACCACCATGTCCACCGGTACACCACGCCACGTTGCAACTTTGTGCAGGACACATGCTGCCACAAGGATCCTGCACACTACTGGTGTTGCATATAGTAGCTCACCAACAGAGTGGTCAAGGGAGCGGAAGCATGACTTGAGCACTCCAAATGTGCGCTCCACTATGGCCCAAGTTGCAATATGGGCTGCATTGTATCTTACTTGGAGTGGTGTGGTGGGGTTCCGTTTTGGCGTCATCATGTAGGTGCTCAGAGGGTAGGCACTGTCCCCTTAAGAGGTGAGATGGTTTGTCAGTGGTGTGGTTGTGTCTGTGTGTGACATGCATTCATTTGCAGGGCCATTTGTACTCACCAATGAGCCATGTGTTGCCATACCTCCCAGCTTCCAGGGCCCGGTGTTGGGGTGACATTCTGAATATGAAACTATCATGGGTGGACCCTGGATAGTTTGCATATACAGAGCTAATGATTCCCTTGGCATCACATACAACCTGCATGTTGATGGAATGCCAGTGCTTACGATTGCGATAGATGTGCTCTGTGGCCCTAGGTAGACGCAGGGCCACATGGGTGCAATCGATGGCACCAAGCACTTTAGGGAAATGCGCCACCCCGTAAAAGTCCTGGACCACGGCCTGCCTTTCTGCGGGTGGTCTTGGGCTTGTATATGTGCCTGCGGACTGAGGGGCGTGCAGTCGTGATTGCCAACACCTGGTGTAGGCAGCGTGACTGCGTGGGCTGTGAAATGCCCCCTACTATGGCACTTGTCCGATTTGTCCGCTGGAATGACCCAGTGGCCAAGAAATGCAGTATATTGGCACCTTTTGTAAGGGGCTCAATGCTTGGGAGCACAGGGTGGGTGATGTGAGGTCATCCTCCCACTCCGTGACCAGGTCTAATATGATATGAGGTGGAAACCTATACCTGCTATAGACCTGGTCATCAGGTATCCCAAGAAGACTGGTCCTGGGTAGAAAAATGCGGGCCTTGGCCATCCTCCTCCTCCTGCGGTGTCCCTCAATCACTGCTGCGAGAAATGGTACATTCATCATAGCTGTATACATGCGTTGGTTGTTCGCATGGCCTTTCTATGCTTACGCCTGCTTTTGCGTGGCGGATGTGTTTCCGGATTTGCGTGTCTTTTTCTGCGCGCCAGAGAGGCCTGTTCGATTCCATGAATACGTGTTGTTAGCGCGCTTATGTGCGTTGCGAGGATTTTAGTGTGGTACTTCCCACGTTACGCCCGCATTTTTGCTTGTTGTTCCCCATTGCATGTGTTCCGCCCCCTTTTTAGGTGACTGCACAAGACAGTACGCCCCTTCGCTGGGATTCTCGGGCAAGGCGTTTGTGGTGTTGCAGTGACGTCTTGGACCCACAGGGATTCAGTGCAAGCCTCGGATAAGCCCCGCGCATTGTGTTCCATGAGTCGACAAACGGGCGCTTGCATGCGTTTTCACGCGCAAGTCCACATTTTTCAGTGCAACTAATTCCATGAATTGGGGCCTCTATCTACAAGAAAAGAGACTTAAAGTGGGTCAAAGTGATGGGTTTTTATGGGTGGGTTATGCTGAATGGGCGATGTACGGGCGACTTACATAGGAATTATACTAGATGTGCCACTTGTAATACTTTATGTCAATGTTCCTTGTCAAAAATCCTGACACAAGTTTGGCTGTTATTCCATGTGACGAAAGCAATCATTTTCCACTAATTATATTATACTATTTGATATGGATGCTCCAGATGTTGACCTTGACGCAGTCAGCACTGTTAACATTAACCACAGCCAGAATAGAATCGGCTGGAATACCAGAAACCATGGAATAGGCTGCTCTTTTTCAGAGCTCCTGGATCCGGCAATTGATCTGTGAAAATCGCACACTTTCAAGCTGGCAATTCTACAAGGAAAGTGGATAAGAATCAATAGGAACGGGAGCTGAGCGTGATGTATCGTTCGCCGTGCAGATCGAATGCCAGTGAAAGAAGTTATGCAACATTGTAACGGGGTAAGAAAAGCTGATGACAAAATGACGGCGAAGAAAGAACAAAGGAATCTCCTGGAACCAGCATCGCGTCTGCTGTAATAAGCACCGCAGCAGTGGAGAGACGCGACTGTCCGAGTGTGCGGGACAACCAGCACATACATCAAAAAAGTGAAGCGCAGTAGCACCTGGACTGCGGCATACGAGGAGAAAGATCTCGTGGGTGCCGGCGGACCCAATTTCAGTGCAAGCAAGAGCGCGCACTGAGCTACGACGCCCGGGGCTCCCTGACAAGCGAATGCCGAGCGCCCGCGAAGTAGGCTAACATAGCCGGCAAGGAAGCTGTTACAAAAACATAGAAGTAACATTGCACGGCAGAACGGATGCGTGCAATAGGAGGGAAGAGGCTGTGTGGATGATCGAACGAATTAAGAAGGAGACACAGGAGCATGCCGAAGGACTGATAATGGCCCTGTAAAACCCTGCTCGTTGCGGCAGTGCATGCCCCTGAATTGAACGTGGATTTTGACGGCCTGGCCCTGCATGCCCGAAAAAGCCCTTCACAGCGCCCAATTACATGAGCTGCAGGCAAGCAATTGAGGCAGACACGCATGAAGGAAGTGCCGGAGCGCCCGAGGCGACGGAGAAGGAACACCCCACGTAGGCTAATGAGCCCAGCCTTGGCACGGGCACGAGCATAAGCTGTGTCACGCATTGCAGAGCCCCTCCAGTACCAGGGGCCCGGAGGAAAGGCTGAAACAGGCTACATAGACGCCGAAGCAAATAAAGTGGCCTAAAGCATGTGAAACTGTCTTGAAAGAAACCTCAGTGGCTTGACCCAGCCACAGTGCTAAAAGGTGAGGACGCCAACACCTGAATACAGGATGATGACAAGAACTGGGAAGTGATCCGCAAGCTGGCAGCAACAAATTTGGGATCTTGGGTTACTCCTGTTATGATAGTGATGGGCACAGACAAGCAAGCTACTGGCACAGTGAGGAGGTGACTCCTGGATGACAACAAGGAAATAGTGGTGGGGCACACCATGTGAGACCCGAAGACGAGTGATAAACTGTGGAAGAACACAGAATGGAACACAGCTTGTACACCAGGCCCAGAGTAAACAATAAGACAGAAATGTCAGTGAGAGGGGGCAAGGCTAAGGGCAAACAGCCCACAATGGATATTTTTGCTAAAGCACAGCAGTCCCCAACCGCCCCAACGCAAAGTGGGACTATCGCATCCACTGAAGTGGCAACTTCAAGCGAAAATCAGATGATTTTAACAGCCATAACAGAGCTGAAAGCCTCGTGGGGGTTTTACGCCCACCTGGTATCCACAGGGACGCCACCCAGCCGGGTTACTCGCTGGTATGCTTCTCAGCTTTGCCCTGATGTGGTCTGCGGGGAAGGTTCTGCATTGTGGTAGAATTAGGCATGCTCTCCGTCCTGCCTTCTTTGCAGGGGCGCGTTGTCTTTCACGGATGAGTGTGGTCCAGTTACTTCACTGACGCCAGCCTGTTTGATATTGTTCAGGTAGGTCTTATTGCTGTTCTTTAGTTTTGTTGCTATCCTGCATGCCTTTCTTTGTTTAAAATGTCTCTTTTTTCTCCCTTAGGTATGCAGAGCTTCAGCACGGAGAACTGGCTTGGTTGAGCCCCGCTGGTAAATGATGGCGCATTAAGAGCGCTATGATGCGGTAAGTAAGCATTATGCGCAGCGCTGCAAAGTCTTGCCTTTGCTAACCTGTGTTTTCTTTCCTTGTAGGTCGCAGTGTTCTTCAGCACGAGTGGAATGGCCGGAGTGGTGCCAGCCGAGAGGCGACCAGCCAGGTAAGCCTTTTGAGCAGTTTGTAATTTGTAAATGTCTCTATTGCTTTCTTTAATGTTGCCTCTATCTTCCTCTTTCAGGGTGTTCTGTCCGGGAGGAGTGCAGATTCGAGGAAGCTGTTCTCAGTAGCTGCGAGTGTTTAAAGATGAAGACTGCAGGTAAGATGCTGCTGCTGAAGATCTTCCTTTTCTCTCCTTGCAGGTTCTGCTTCTCTGAGGTTCGAGGGAATAGCTGGACACGGTGAGGGTCACGTTGCAAGCTGCAAAGTAACGCAAAGCGTGTTGTCTTGCTCGGGTGTGGTTTAAATAGCCCCAACAAAATAGTCCAGGTAAAGTAGTCCCTAGGCTGCCACACCCAAAACACTAGACCGCATAGCTTGGTTCTTTGGAACCAAGCTATGTGGATGCCTCCATGTTGGCTGACAATACAATAAAGTAGTTCCCAAGCACATTGTTTTTCATGGTGTATGAGCCTGGCGCCATAGGCGCCAGGACTGGCCCCATAAGGGCTTTTGAAGAGGATGCCAGGCTCTAGAGGCCCGAGTACTGACTCCACCTGGCCAATGGGTTTGCCAGAGGGGGTTTTGGGCGAGGGTCGTGACAGGGGGGGCGACGATGGCAGAATTTTAGACTGCACTAGAAATGAAAATAGATGCGGTTGGAGTGGAGGTCAATTTACTAAGGCAAAATATAAGAACACTAGAGGAGAGGACCAGTGGCCTGGAGAGTGCTATGAAAATCAACACAGACACTAGCAAGGACAACGCCAAGGCAGTGCACATACTAAAGCAACAGGTAGCCAACCTGGAGAAACTAGCAGAAGAGGCGGAAGGAAGAGCGAGACGCAATAATATACGCGTGGTTGGTCTGCCGGAGGGGGAAGAAGGCCAAGACCCCACAGACTATGTGGAAAACATGATCATGCAGGAAATAGGTGTAAATAAGCTCTCCCAAGGATTTGCGGTCGAACGTGCGCACAGGGCCTTGATGAGGAAACCGCAACCTGGAGCCCCTCCGAGAGCAATTATAGCGAAGATCCTGAACTATACGGACAGGGAGAAGATCTTGGTGTTCTTCAGGAAAGAGGGGAAGATAAAGAGAGCATCTGCGACCATCACCGCATACCCTGACTACACTATGCTAGTCCAGAGACAACGCTATAGCTATGTAGCGATCAAGAGGAGACTGCGCACGGCTGGATTCAAATATATGTTGTTGTACCCTGCAAAACTCAAGATTCTTCATAAAGATAAAGCACACTTTTTTGATACCCCTGAAGATGCAGCAACGTGTTTGGATGCACATGGCTGTCTGGAGCAGGATGATGAGCAGGGCCCCGAAATAAACGATAAGTGATCTAACAGCCATGGATATTGAAAATAAGGCGTGGGGGTGGGTTGCTGCATTGTGAGACATTTGATCACGTTGGACTGGAATATAGAATGTGAAACGTAAGAATAATGGAAGGTGCGATGAGTTTGATTTTTGAATAAGGAGCAAAGGACGGAGAAAGCCTACCCCCAAGAGTTAGATTAGGAGGACCACCATTAGGGCGATATCTCCCTGCTGAGCCGCAAGTAAGGCAGCTGCCAGAAAGGGCTAGATGCGGGGGTGCCTGAGATACAGGGATGGAGCTGGGCAACAGTTGGGGAAGCGGGGTAAATTGGGGCAAGGGAGTGAGGGAAGAAGAGGGGAAGTTGGGGGGAAGTTGGGGAGTGTGATGGGGCTGGGAAGGGAAGGGGGTGGGAGAGAGTGGCGTGTTGGGGAAGAGTTTATAGTTTGGGGAAGTTTGTATTGGGGAACAAGCCTACATGAAAAAGGGGAAGAATTGAGACCTGATAGACCGGGCACTTGTGGAGGGGGGAGAGAGACCCGGAAATGCGATGGGGGACCTTAAATTAGTTACCTGGAATGTGAGAGGGCTCAACAGCTACTTAAAAAGAAATAGGATCATGATGTATTTACGCAGGCAGAAAATAGACATAGCTTTGCTGCAAGAGACTCACCTAACACAGGAAAAATTGGAGGTAGTCCGAAAGAAGTGGGGGGGCTGTTGTGGGGGCAACATACGTAGCTTATGCGAGAGGGGTAATCACCTGGGTGGCACCGCATGTACCGTTTCAGCTACTGCACTCCACGGTTGAACCAGATGGAAGGATGGTAATATTAAAGGGATTGGTGAAAAACAAGGAGATATGCATTATAAATACATATGCCCCGAATCAAGATACAGTGACATACTTCAGAACCCTATATAGCAAACTCTGCGAGGGCACAGGAGAGGCAGTGATTTGGGGAGGAGATTTCAACTGCGTACTGAACCCGAAAATAGATAGATCGGACTCCAAAATAGATAGGCCGACCTCAGCAGCCAGGATACTGCAGTCCCTGTTAACAAACTTTGGGTTAGAAGACGCGTGGAAATCGCACTATCCGCAGGATCGACAATATTCACATTACTCAGCCCCTCAAAATGTACACACCAGATTGGATTATGCGTTTGTTACGCATGAGCTAACAGCAGAAATAATACAGATAGAATATAAAGCACGGGTCCTATCGGACCACTCTCCGCTGATATTGATGTGGCAGTATCGATCGCCAAGAGCAAAAATACCGGCATGGCGCCTCCGAGCAGAGGCGCTGAAAGACAGCATTTTCAGGGAGGACATGAGGGAAGAAATAATACGTTATTTTAAGACCAATGCAGGTAGTGTGGAGTCAGCGGGCGTTCTCTGGGAAGCCTTTAAAGTAGTGATGAGGGGGATAGCAATAGCCAAATCCAAAGGAAGCGGAAACAGAGTTAGAAAAGGTACTGAAAAGGGGCAGTAGCACTGTAGAAGATAAAGAGGTGGTACTTAGGCTGCAGCAGAAATGCACGGGATATTGGGAAAGGCTTTGTAATTTGAACTATAAAAAATACATAGAGAGACAGCATGCAGGGGGATAGAAACCAGGGAGAGTTCTGGCATGGTTATATAAAAGCGAGACCCCAGACCAGTAATTAGGACAATAATAAGAGACGATGGGAATATAGCAGACACACAGGAGGAAGTGAATGAAGAATTCGCTAACTATTATCGCACCCTGTATGGGGATGCGGAGGAAAGTGACAGCAAGGAAATAAGTGAAATACTAGAGGATATAGGATTGTCGCAGATCAGCGCTGAAGAGCGAGAGGAGCTAGATGCACCAATCACTCTAGAGGAACTGGAAGAAGTGGTACGGCAACTACCTACTAGTAAGGCCCCAGGGGCAGATGGACTCCCTAGTGAATTTTATAAGATGTATAAAAACGAGGTACTCCCACCACTTTTAGAAATGCTCAATGAAGCATATGAAGTAGGAAGACTACCAGTTTTCTTGAGAGAAGCGATAATCATACCGCTCCCCAAGCCTAATAACCCTGGTTGTGAGTGCAGCTTTTACAGACCCCTGTCGATGCTGAACCAGGATAGCAAAATACTGACAGCGGTCCTGGCAAATAGAATGAGAGTTTTGCTAAACTGATACATCCCGACCAAACAGGTTATGTCCCTAACAGGAATATATCCAACAATGTTTGACGACTCCACAGAGTCATCGAATCTGCCAACGGAGAGACTAGGGAAATGGCAATAGTGTCACTGGACGCAATAAAGGCCCTTGACTCCGTCAAATGGCCATGGCTGATTGCCGCTCTGACAAACTATGGAATAGGGCCGGGGTATCTTAAATGGGCCAAATATTTATATAGTGAACTGTTGGCCAGAGTGAAGACAGGTGCAGTTATATCAGAGAGGTGGCAGCTTGGTAGAGGCACAAGGCAGGGATACCCGTGGTCCCCCATGCTGTACATCCTGGCCGTGGAGCCTTTGGCAATATACCTAAGGCAGCAATATGACACAATAGGCATCGTCATTAAAGGGGAACCGCATTTAATCTCATTGTATGCTGATGACATGTTGTTATATTTGCGTTACCCAGAAGAAAACCTCCAATATGTCCTTGAAGAGCTGGATCGATTTGCAGGGCTTTCGGGCATAGCAGTGAACCCCAAAAAGTCTTATGTATTTCCATTGGGGAGGTATAAAGGGCTCAAGTTGGAGCAGTTACCGGTCCTCCAGATACCATGGGAAGTCAGCACGTTCCGATATCTTGGGATAGATATATACCATACGGTAGAAGCAGAGCACCAACATAATACCGAGAAAGCAGTACGAAATATCGAAAACAGTGTGAGATTTTGGGTGAAGCTACCCTTGGCGATGATGGGAAGAGGGGCAATGCTTAAAATGGTGGTCCTGCCAAGATTGTTGCACTACTTTGGGAATATCCCGCACTTGATACCTAAGCAATTATTTGTGAAGCTGAACAGTATATGTAGGGAATTCCTTTGGCAAGGGACAAGGAACAGAGTGGCCCTTTGGAAGCTGCAAAACCCATACGAGAAAGGGAGCATAAAGCTACCAAATTCTGAGATTTATTATATAGCAAGTCAACTTCAGTATGTAGCCAAATGGCTCTCAGAGAAGCCGACCATAGAGTCTAGACCATAGGTCGCCAAACAGTCGATCGCGGGCGACTAGTAGCTCGCCTGAGCCTTTTCAGTCGCCCGCGCTGAAGATACCGAAAAATAAACATTTATCCTAAGTTATATTATTTAATGGTGATTTTGTTCAGGATCAGAACCCTAGTCGGCCCAATTGCAGGCAGAGAGCTTGGCTACTGTGCCACTTGGAACTGCTTGTAAATCGACTGACAAATGTCAGTATCACGTTATGCATCTGCAGGCCGCCTGTAGTACCACAGTTGGCCTTGTGCGCCCCCACGACAGTCTTTCTAAAGCAAGCTGCTCTTGTTTGCCAGAGATGTTGGAGGGGCTGGGGCAGGATCAGGATCATTGTGACCACGCAATGAAAATATCACAGTAGCACTGCTGCTCGCCTGGAAATGTTCAAAATAATATTTTAAAAAATGGTGCAATTTCTTTCCAAATTCCACACCGTACATTTCCACTTTAAATCACTTCCATGACACAAGTACACCCACTTTTAGTACATTAAGCAATCCAGAGACACGCTGTACAGTAGAAGCCTACCAGGGTAGTTCAGCAGGTTGACAGACCGATGCTGAGATGTTATATATTGAAAACTACAGGTTGTTAATCGTATGACTTTTTGCAACGCATTATAAACAAAGTGCTATACAATGTGTTTGGCCAAGGTATGGGTGGGCTGGTTGCTTGCTTATATTCAGGGCTGAGGTGAGGATATTTCTGCCCCTGTGAAAATCAAAAGTTGGCACCCATGAACCCACAGTTTAATTTCCTAAAAACTTCTGTCAGCATAACAGAAGCATTTGTGATTAACCAGTTTGACAAGCATTTAACATCTTTATAAATATAGCTTGTGCTAAAACACAGAGGGGCACACAAATAATAATGATGTGTTATTAATATAGCGCCTTAATCCAAAGCGCTTTACAGAGCACATATTTACATGCAATATCACCCAACTGAAATTGGTACGTGTATCGGCCTCAGAAGGATGAAAGGCTGAGTTGGCCTTGCCGGGATTTTAACCTGCAACCTGCAGATCACGCTCAGATAGCAGCAGCGAGCCCTCAACCCGCTAAGCTATCTTACCGGCAAATAACAGAGTATGTGTGGTGTCTGACAAAAAAAAAACATTTCAAAGAAAACTTTTGAACGCAAGCAACATTTTTCAATTTGGAAATTACTTTTTTTTTATTTGGAAAATAATAGTGTGCCTAGCATGTAGAAAGCCTGCATAATACGCAAAGGAAGGGGCACAAAAAATTACAGGATATTTGTATGGTAGTCCAACAAATATTTGTCTTTTTGAGACAGCTACTAATAAATAATAATGCAACAAAGAGGTTTTTGAAGTTCTTAATATATTCGTGAAGGCATAGGCTATTCCATCTGTTTATAGAGGGGAAATAATCGAGCCAAAAAAATATTGGTAAAAATTCCGAGGCTTATAAATATCCCCACCCCGATATCATCCGCTAGTAGCTCTCCACTGTTGGCATCCACTACAAGTAGCTCTAGCTAACGTAAAGGTTGGAGACCCCTGGTCTAGACTATTTCAACAGGATTGCGCTCCTTTTTTTCTTAGGGAGATGATGTGGTCGCCGAAATCGGATATGGAAGGGCGCCCGAAAATGATGGCACTTGGGTGGGAAATGTGGCAAAGAGCTTGCAAAATGGTGGATGACCTGTTCCCATGCTCCCTGCAGTTGCCATTGGTGGCTCTGGCCGGAAAAGAAAAGCAACTGAGATTGATGATTAGGAAGAATTGGGTGCCGGTGGGGGTAGCGACCTTAGGAGATATATGGCAAGAAGGGAATATAAGGGATTTTGAAGGGCTGGTGGAAGAAACAGGGGTACATGTAGGACAATATATTACATATCATAGAGTGGTGCAGCAGATTAAAGAGACATGGCCTGCAGGAACATTAACGAGTGAACCGGATACCGCCATAGATGCAATATATGTTATAGCAGAGGGGGGAGCACGAAATATCAAGAATATATGAGCTGATGATGACCAAAGTGTGAAAAGAGTTGGCACAACTTAGACAAGACTGGGAAGAAGAAGTGGGAGTCCCAATGAGTGAGGGGATATGGGAGCGTGCCCAGGGATACCATAAAAAAGTGTTCAGAAATGCCAGACTGCAACAGATACAATTATATATCACCCGCAGGGCGTACATGACGCCGCAAAGGATAGCAAAATTCAAAAATGCAGGGCGACAGTCATGCCCCAAATGTAACGAGGAAAATGCTGGAATGGTGCATATGTTTTGGTCATGCCCAATAATAGAATGCTTTTGGGGGGAAGTAGCACATAGGATGAAAGACAAAGGGATCAAAATGGAGGTAGATACAGTATGGGCTTGCTTACTGGGGGGGTTCCCTAGAGCGCATAAGTTAGTGAGTAAATTGAAAGATCTGTTATATGTACTAGCAAAGAGGAAAATTGCAATGGGATGGAAAGCATGTCATAAACCGAGGATAGAAACGTGGTGGAAGGACCTACAAAAATGGACAGAGGTGGAAACAACAGTATGGCAAGAGGCGAGTAATGTTTGGGGGAGGAGGAGGCAGGAATCTTTATGGCCTGGAAACAGCTAATTGCTGAGATATTTGGGGCCACACATAGGTGGGCTAGTGACCAGGACCCACCAGAGACAATGGACATGACAACCCTATTGCATGAAGAAGAAACAGAACAGGAAGGGAAGTAGGCTTGGGGGGGGTGGGTCAGGGGCGGAATGCAGTATACGGAAATACAATGATGTGTACTATTGTTATTATGAACACTGTAAGTTTGGTTTGTGTTGGTTGTTGAATAAAATTAATAAAATTGTTTAAAAAAAACGAATGTATGCAAATGTAATCAAGTTAATGGCTAAATCTATGAGCCCGGAATGGCTGACGTCATTGTTCATTTTAACAACAGCGATTATCCTATGAATACATTTTCTGATCATTGCGTTGAGACAGGTGCTCTGAACCAGAGACACTTTCAAAAGGAATATGGTATAATAGTAGACCGAATTAGTAATGTACTACTCTCAGTTCATGTTAATTCACCCTCTGGTATTAGCTCCTACACTGACAGAGCATTTGCAATTGTTTTGTAGGTAACATCAATCAAAAAATTCAATCCATGCAAGTCACCAACAATGCACAGGAATCTTAATGCTTTAATGAATGTAATTCTTTACTATTAAAAATGCCATGCCACAATGAAATCATGTCCAACTGGCTGCACAATGTAGACCAGTCTAAACACGTAATAAACATATTAAAGTAAAACATGCCATGCCACATTAAGTCATACTTAGACTGGTTGCACCAAAATGCCAGTCGAAGCAATAACAGTTATCATGGTTATTTTATCACAGATACCCAGAAAAATATACAATGCCACAGTAAGAACGGAAGTGGCAGCTGGGGAATTTATTTTTAAGAAGAGTGGCATAAATATTTCCCCCAAATATGTCTTAGTGACCGAGTCTAGCGAGGGAGGCCAAACCAATTAAGAGAGCTGCGGCCTGCACATTATTTAAAAAAAAGAATGAGTTAAAATGGTTCATTTTACAGCACACATTTTTGAAAAATTGGGTAAAAGGGCAAACGGTTTGCAATTGGTTTTGTAGGGTAACTCGTGAAAAACGCACACGGGAACATTTCTCAAACATATTTTCATGATGCCCTTGCCCACAATATTTGCAAGTATAAACGCTGGCAGTGCCCATACATTTCCATACTGGCTGCATCAATGTATGCCAGTATTCCCATATAAGAACATACTCATGTTTGCTTTGCGCATAATGCCAGTAATAATACTATAAGAAATAGGTCCACACTGGTTCTGCCAAGATATACCAGTACCCTGACAGCATACTCCTGTTGGCTTTACCAAATGCATGCCACAGTGTGAAAATATATCCAAACTGGCTGCACCAAAATGACAATCTAGCTACATAATAACACTTATCATGCTTGCTTTATCAAAGATGACCAAAATAAAATGGCATTCCACAGTAAATAATGGCTAGACTGGCTGCTCCAGAATGCCAGTCCAGCCAAATAATAACACTTATCATGCTTGCTTTATCACAGATGCCCAGTACAAAATGCCATGCCTGCCCCCTGGGCCCGACAGCTCCTCACACATGCATGCAATCAATGTGATTATGTGTGTATACGAGGCGCTGGGGAGTATTTTTTTTTACTAGACATCTGTTAGAGATGTCCAGTAAAAAATACCATCCCTGGGCCCGATAGCGCCTCAGATGCAGACCTGATTTTGACTGGTGGAGAGGGGAATTTTGCTGCAAAGGAATTTTTAAAATGCCTTTGTTGTACAACGCCCCCCCTCGCTGAAGTCAGCTCCACAGACCAGCTCAAACACACACACATTCACACAGCATGCACTCGCTCATTCACATGAGCACCCATCATCATACACTCACTCATAACATAAGCATACACGCATCCTTACACATATTTAAATACTAAACAATGCTCCAGCTCCTGTGTAGCATGAACAGGAATCGGGAAGCAAGACCTTCCTGGTCCCTGTACATGTATGCAGAGACCTGAGCATGGGTGACGAAATGCCTCGCTCCATCCTGCTCTTTTTGTATGTTCGAGGAAGGACACGAGCATCCCCTCACACATACAGACATACAGTTCCCCAACTAGCATTTCCAATGGGCCGTGCAAGATTAGGGAAACAAAACATCTCCAGGATGGGGTCTGGCATGGATTCACATGCTCTTCAATATTCGCCATCGTTAGGCCGGGAATCCTCAGTAAAAAGAAAAAACATTTTCACTTTCACTGGTGTCGGAGATTCAGAAGAGGATGCTGACAGCACCACCAGCGACACTACCGGCGACGACCCCGTTGACACTGGGGCCGCCACCACTGAAGAAAAGGAGGAGACACCCTATGCCTCCGCGTCAACCTTCACTGCCCTCCCCCCCTAGGGACACAGGGATGGACACAGCGACGACAGACACCGACGACGACGGTGGAATCTCGCTGCCACCAAGGGCTTCTCTGCCGGATGAAGTGGGATTCCTTCCACTCCATGATCGCCCATGCTTTTGCAGCTCTTCCAGCTCACTCTGGGAGAGAAGAATGAACAGGGTTTCCTGTATCAGCGCTGGGAGGCGAAAAGGAAGATCATTCTGTCGGTACCACTCTTGGATGATGTCTGGGATGAAGGGCTGACTCTGCTGAAGAACCCCACCTCCGCCCCTGCGAAGAGGGACCAGCTACAGAAAAAATACAAGGTGCCGGGATCCACACCCAAATGTCTGAAGTCTCAACCCTCACCGGACTCAGTGGTCTCGGCTGCAGCTAGGGAGAAGGCTGCCAGCCCGTCGCCGCACCTCGGTCCCCCCGGACGGCGAGTGGAAGAAACTGGACGCTGTGGGACGGAAATTAATTTACTTGGTCGGCGACGACGGTCAAGGCGGCCAACGCCTTAGCGATCTTGGCCAGGTACGACCGGGAGCTACGGTACAAGATGGCTCCGATTCTGGATTTCCTCCCTGAGGACAAGTGGGTAGAGGCAATGGAGATCCTTCAGGAAGGCGAGGTGGCATCGGACCATGCCATCACTGTGGTACTGGACATTGCGGACACACGGTTCCGCCGGATAGTAAACTGGGTTTGCCTCTGTCATCATGGCTGGCTGAAGGCCACCAACTTCAGAATCTCTTCAAGCGATCAAAGCCGACACAGAGACGGCCTGTGCTCTGGGCACGCTGTAACAGCACTGTACGTCCTTTTGTCCCTCAGAGAAGTCGGGGAGGTTACTCAAAATACTTTCTGGTAAGAAAGAAGATCGGGGGCTGGAGACCCAGTCTCGATCTACGACGACTCAACAAGTTCATCAAGTCCCAGAAATTCAGGATGGTCATGTTGCAGCACGTGCTCGGCCAACTGGAGGAGGGAGACTTTCTGTCATCGTTGGATCTGGAGAACGCATACTTCCACGTCCCCATTCACATAAAACATTGCAAGTTGCTGTGCTTCATCGTACAAGGGAAGCACTACCAGTTCAAGTCTCTTCCCTTCAGACTGAAGTCGGCACCCAGAATCTTTATGGAGTGCCTGGCTCTGGTGGTGGCCCATCTGTGACTACAGGGAATTCATGTGTACCCTTACTTCGATGACTGGCTCATCCGGGCCAAGTCAAAGGACACCGCTGTCGATCACACGAAGAGGACTGTCCGGCTGTTGATGGATCTGGGGTTCTCGGGGGACTATCCAAAATCCTGCTTGACTCAATCGCAGAACGCGCTGTTCCTAGGGACCAGGCTCAACGCAGTGTCTTGTCTGGCGCCTCCTTCGGAGGAGAGGATAGCGGCCATTTTGGCCATAGTGCAACAGCTGTTAGCATTGAAGTTCGCCATAGTGAGGACCATCAAGTCGCTGCTTGGCATGATGGCGTCATGCATCTACCTGTTCTGGGTCTGCAGGTTGCGGGTGCAACCTCTCCAAGAGTTCCTGGATGCCGTTGGATCCAGGTTTCCAGGAGCTTCAAAGACAAGATGGGGCTCGATGAGGAGTTCCGTCGAGCGATAAGGTGATTGGGCGTGCGCTCCAACATCACCGGGGGCACAGATTTCCAGAACCCTCCATACCAGGAGACGGTCAGAAAGGATGCTTCCCTGGAAGGGTGGAGAGCACACACCGGACGGCTCCACGCCAGAGGCCTGTGGCTGTCGGAGGAGAAGACGCTACATGTTAGGCAGAATCCTGTGCAGTTCCTTTGGGGAACACTGCAAAAAGATTAAGACTACAGGAGTAAGCAGTAAACCCAATTGGTAGCAGTCTGCACCACGCAGATTTACCTGTTAGCTGTGGCTGAGCAGTCACACTTCTCTCAAGAAGAGTAGGGCAGTATATAGAGTATACACAATAAGGCTAAAAACACAGTAGAGCAAACAAACACTGACCAGAGCTTTGTATAAAAAGTATATAATTATTTATTTAAAAACACACTTTAGGCAATATACTAGCACTCCAAATCAAAAGCAAGTTAAAACACAGTCAGGTAAAGTATACACACCTCCCTTGATAACTATCCGACAAGTCAGAGGATCTCGGCGAGGAGGAAAGGTGGAGTCGTTGCACTGCACAGGGATGAAACCAGCCGCAGAGTTCGTCGATAAAAGTTGCGTTCCTTTTATTCGCGGTCAAAGTGGTGAAGCTTGGCTATACGGCTGCCGGGGTGCTTGGCACGGGCGATTCAACCAAGAGACATCTTTGGAAGTCGAAAAGGGCGAACTGGTTGGTCCCACCAGCTCAAAGCAAGAAGACTCATCCAGCAGAAAATCTTCTCTTGTCGTTGGGAAAGTGGTGAGTTTGTTGCTGAAGGGCTCCACCGGTGGTGTCGCCGTTGCAGATGGCTCAGCTTCTTCCCTCTTCGGATTCTTAGGTCCTGTGGTGACTTCTGAAGTTCCAGTCCAAAAGGCCCTGCTTTTATGCAGAAAAACCCCCACTCAACAGCCTAGCTTTCACTCAAACATGCTAAGTGGTGAGCCGGGCGGCTCATCACTGGCCAAATCAGAACAGAGTGCGACTTGAGTTGCTAAGGCAGTGCAGTCCAGGGTGCCAATTCCCCTCCCCACCCATCCTGTGGAACCCAGACAGAGTGGCACCATTTGGAGGGCTTCTGTGGAGAAGCCCGCAAAAAAGTGGAACAAAGGGCTCGACCTTGGTCAGAGTTACAGAGACGGACACGAACGCCATTTTAGAAAAGAGTTCTGGCAAAAAGACCCAACCGTTGATTTAATATTAAATAAATAAACCAGCGGTATCTTTAACATTGCACCAAAAAGTGGTCGTTTAAAATCAATGGGAAAATCCCATAGAGAATATTCCGATGGAATATTTCGCGTGGTAACCACTGCCACCAGCCAGAAACTCGACAAGTGCGGACTGGACAGTGCGTACTTGAAAACAGACCCAGGGCAATATAATTAACCCCTTCCAGTACTTCCACAATATGATGGTTTGTACTGGTTCTGTTCACAATTTAGGACTAGTAAAGTCAATGGTGACTTTACATGCCCTGGGAGACAGTAGTGAGTCCCAGGGTATGGAGTCTATGTTTGGGGATCACTATGACACCCCTGGTTTACTGCACTGAGGGTGCTGTGTAACACATACACAAAAAACAGATGATACCCTATGGAGTAAAATACCCCATAGCCCAAGATCACACAAATAGTCAGAGACATATCTCAAATCATGCCTAAGATTGGGAGTAAAAGAGTCTCTCTCTTAGCAGGAGAAAAAAACAAACCCCCAAAATCCAGCAAAGCTGCTGGGGGACTCACTAGGTTTGGGAAATTAGCCTTATAAGAGAATTATCCCTAATACTACACATCAACGTACTGGAACTACAGGCTGTGTTTTGGGCCCTCAAGTCTTTTTCTTCTATCCCTCAAGGGCAAAGTGGTGAGGGTTATCACGGACAATACCACCACAATGTTTTTCATCTGAAAATGGGGGCACCAGATCCCTGGTGCTCTCCCGAGAGGCGCAGGGGTTGTGGCACTGGGCCATCGCCCAGGAGATGTTCCTCATTCCTTTCCACCTGGCAGTAATTAAAAACACTGTCGTTGACTCGGTTAGCAGGGAGCTGCGCTCTTGCCACGAGTGGGAGCTTCAGCAGGATTGTTAGGGAGAATTCTCTCTTTAGGCTGAATTTCCTAACCTAGTGATTCCCCCAGCAGCTTTGCTGGATTTCTGGCGTTTGTTTTTTTCCTCCTGCCAAGAGTGAGACTCTTTTTTCCTCCCTCTCTTGGACATGATTATGGTATTCCTTTGACTGGTAATGTGTTTTATGGGCTATGGGGTCCTTTACTCCATAGGGTCTCATATGTTTTTCCTATGTGTGTTACACAGCACCCTCCATGCAGTAACACAGGGGTGTCATAGTGACACCCCACCATAGACTCCATACCGTGGGACTGACTACTGTCTCCCAGGGCATGTAAATTCACCATTGGCTTTACTAGTCCCAAATTATTAACAGAAACCAGTACAAACCATCATATTGTGGACATGCTGGTCGGGGCAATTCGTTTGCCCCGGGGTCTGTTAGTCGAGGGGGCACGTCTCCATCCCCCTTGATAGAGTTTTGGCTTGTGGCAATGGAAACTACTTTTTATATTCGACCGCGAATATTTTCCTATGGGATTTTCCCATTGTTCGAGGCTACCAACTTGAATTATTTAATTCTCATAGCCTCGAACATATCGCCGGTTTATTTAATTAATATTAATTCGCCGGTTGGTATTTTTTGCCAAGACTCGATTCTAAAATGGCTTTTGTGTTCCCTTCTGTGACTCCAACCCAAGTCGAGCCCTTTGTTCCACTTTTTGGCGGGCTTCTCCACAGAAGCCTCCAAAAGTGGTGCCACTCTGTCTGGGTACCACAGGGGCGTGTGGGAGGGGGTTTAGGCACCCTGGACTGAGTCACCTTAGTAACTCAAGTCACACTCTTGTGTGATTGGCCCAAGTGGTGAGCCAGCCGGCTCACCACTTAGCATGTTTGAGTGACAGCTAGGCTGAGTGAATGAGGGTTTTCTGCATAAAAGCAGGGCTTTGGGGACTGGAACTTCAGAAGTCGCCACATGACCTGAGAATCCGATGAGTGAGAAGCTGAGCCGACCTACCACGACGACACCACCGGTGGAGCCCTGCAGAACCGACTCACCACTTCCCGACGACAGAGAAGATCTCCCGGCTGGAGAGGCTTCTTCCCCTGACTGGTGGCCAAAACCAGTTTACCTTCCTTTCTTCGCACCTCAGCCCGGTTTGTGGTCGAACTGCCCGTGCCAATCACCCCGGCGGCCGGATAGCCACTTACCACTGAACCGCAAATCTCCGGACCGCTCCTTGTACCTGAGAAACTCCGCGGCTGGTTTCTTCCCTGGCAGTGCAACGGACTCCTGTCTTCCTCCACGACGAGATCCCCTCTTCCCCCGGACGAAGCACCGACTTGCACCCGCTGCCAGGAACAACTGCCCCCGCTGGAGCGTTCTCACCACTTTAAGGTACCGTGTCCACCAGGCCTCCCTTTCTAAAGATTGCTACAAGGTAGTAATAACCCCTTAACCTTCTGGACTGGGCTGGCTGCCTTGACCCTCTAACTGGTCCCTTTCTTTGGTCCAACTCCTTTTTGAACCTTTACAAGACTCTTGTGCACTGCAACCGTGTGACCTTGGACACATTTTATTTTGGATCCTATGAAAGTGTATCCGGCCTCTTGAACTCTAACTTCACGGTTTTACTTTGCCTTTCCCTCTTGTTATGTTCTGATAAAAGTGTTGGGATCTGTTTCAACTTGTTCTCTGCTCTTCTCTCCCTTTTTAAAACAAACTATTAGAGTGCCATCTACGTTAAGCGCTCACCGCTGTCTGAAAATAAGTGGGGCTTTACTTAAGACTTGTCTAATAATCTTTTAAGGGAGTGTATATCTTTTAGTGACTGTGTTTTTGAATTGCTTACTATTAGTGCGTGTGTGTTTTTCTAGATGTGGATTTAAATAAATAATTATATCTCTTTTACACCAAGCCCTGGTCAGTGTTTACTTGTTCTACTGTGTTCTCTTGACCTATTGTGAATACTCTGTATACTGTCTAACTCTTCTTGAGGGAAGTCTGACTGCTCAGTCACAGCTACCAAGTGAATCTGTGTGGTACAGACTGCTATCAAGTGGGTTTACTGCCAAACACCTGTAGTCCTAAATCTTTTGCAGTGGTCCCAGAGGGAACTGCACAGGTTTCTGCCTAACACTGGTGTACAGCGGTGGGATTTGTATTGAGTATACACTTTAGAGTGCTTGTTCAACACTTTAGGACAACTAACCACAGAGCTTAGCACTAAAAAGCTGATTTTCTAACTATGTCTGCTATGGAGAGTTATACCCTAGAATCATTGTCTGCCAAAACTGCTGATTGCTTAAAAGTATTGTGTAGACATAAGAATCTCTCAGAGAAGGGCAAGAAAATGGAACTTATAGAAAGATTGTTAGAAAACCAAAGCCTGGGTGGTACAGAAGTATCTACCCCCCCCCCAGCAAATGTAGAAAACAGTAATGGTATTCATCTGAATCAAAGTCTTGAGAATGAGTCAGAAGAGGAAAGTGAACCTAATGAAGTTAGCCACTCTGAGCCTCTGTCTGCCTTACGTACTGTACCTACTGGGCCCATACCAGGTCCCACATGTAACCCTGCTTATTTTGAACTTGAAAAAATGAAGCTTGAATTAGAGTACAAACGTTTTTTAGCTCAATCTGAAAGAAACCAAGAGCTAGAGTTTAGAAGAATGAATGCCCAGGCTGAGCAGAAGCAAGCTGAGTTAAGACTCAGAGAAATAGAGCTTAATCACGAATTAGAAATGAAAAAGTTGTCTGTGGAAAATGCTTCTCTCTCCTCTGGTTCTTCTAGGAGTTCCAGTCCCAAAAGACCCCGGATGCCTAAGGAATTAGTGGGTATGTATGAACCTAGATTGGATGTGTTGGATTGGTTGAAAATGTTTGAGTATAAACATGGGCTCCAGTACATCACAGGGAATGAGTTACTTACCTGGTTGTTCTCTAGGCTTCCCCCTGTTGCAACTGATGTGGTAATGGAGTTGGGGGAGGTGGATAAGAAGGATTATGAATGTGTGAAGCTAGCTTTGATAGCTAGATTCGGGAAGACCCCTTCCCAGTACCTTAAGAGGCTTAGGACCCTCAAAAAGCATGATGGGTACCCCTTGGGCTACCTGGGTGAGTGAAAGTTTGAAAAACTTAGACGGATGGATTAAGGGTTACAGAGTTAACACTTATGAAGGAATGAAGAATCTTGTAATGTTGGAGTCAATTTATGATGCCTGCTCTCCTGAGCTCAGACAGCACTTGGCTGATTCAAAGGAATTCGATTCCAGGAAGTTAGCTAAGGCTGCTGACTTGTGGGTTGCCAATAGGGCCACTCACAAGGATTCTGGGGCTACTCAGAAAAAGGATGAGGGAAAACATCCAAAAAAGGACTCCAAAGAGAATTCCAATAATTCTAATTCCAAAGAGGGCCCCAAACAGAACCAAAAGGGTAAGCCACCAGGGAAACCAAATCAGGCTAGTGTACCTCCTGGTGCCAAACCAGAAGGAGGTCAGAACAAGCCACCATTCCAGAAAGCATTTGGTAAATGCTTTGTTTGTGGCTCTACTGACCATGTGAAAGGAGATCCCAGATGTAAGGGTAAACCTTCAGGGGCCCAGCGTGTTTCCTTAGCCTTCGCTCCAGAGGAGGAAGTACAAATGGCAAGTGGAAACTTTCTATTACTGGCTGATGAACCCATTGGAGTCTCAGACAGTGTTTCTCTCGTGTCTCTGGGCCTGTGGGAACAACAGAACTTAGATGTCTATAATTATATCCCAGATAATACTAAAGAGTATTATAAGGACAGTGTCCAGGTGAATGGTCAGGAGACTCCTGCCATCAGGGACACTGGGGCCAGCATAACTGTGGTGGACAAATCGTTTTTTCAGGCTGACGATGTTGCTAAGGCACCCAAACGCCACACCAAGTTAGCTGGAGGGCCTGTGCAGATGCTTCCCCAATTAGCAGTTCTCATCCAATGTAATGACATGACTGTGAAGATACCTGTCAGCATACAAAGTGAGGTGCCAGGAAGGGTTCTGCTGGGTAATGACTTGAAAACTCTTGGAGTAGTGTCACACACCCCCAGACCTCCTAGTAAAAGGTTACAGGAGCTCACCAGACCTGCAAAGGAGAGAACCATGAGAGGTACTCCCAAGGAGATGATGAAGAAAGAGATCACTCCTGCTCCACTGCAGATGTCAGCTGCTGTCTCTAAGAAAATAGAAGAAAAAGGAAAACCTAAAGCTTCTAAAAAGAACCTCACAGCCAGCACTCCAGTGCAGCCAACAAGGACTTCCCCTAGGTTGTCCAAAGTTACACCAGTAACTCCCCCTCCAGCTGAGGCTGAGAGGGAGGTGCAACCCTGTGTGGTTGAACTAGACTCTGAAGAAGAGCTAGTGTAAGGCCAGGAACTCATTGGAGATCTGGATCCTGTTGACCATCCTGAGCTGCAGTCTTTACTTGCAGAAGGTGGACCCAACAGGGCAGACTTCAGTAAGGGACAGAGAGAATGTCCAACTCTGGAAGGTCTTCGCCACCAGGCAGATGCTCAGGCTGAAGGGCAAGAGCCTGGGAAATATAGGTTACACTGGGAAGATGGCCTCTTCTACAGTGAACCAACCAAGTCTGCACCTGGGGACAGCAAACGACTTGTATTACCCCAAGAGGACAGACCACAGTTCTTGCAGTTAGCCCATGAGATTCCTTTGGCTGGTCACTTGAGTTTCAAGAAGACTAAGGAAAGGCTCTCACTCTACTTCTATTGGCCAAAGATGGGGGCCGAAGTAGATAAATACTGCTGGAGCTGCCACACCTGCCAGACTTCTGGTAAGGTTGGCCCCAATAATGTGGCACCTTTAGTGCCTCTCCCAGTTGTGGGAGTCCCATTTGAGAGAGTAGGGATTGACATTGTTGGTCTCCTTGATCCTCCAACTTCCTCAGGCAACAGGTTTATACTTGTTGTAGTAGACCATGCTACTAGGTACCCTGAGGCAATTCCTATGAGGACTGTTACAGCTCCGGCTGTGGCTAAGGCCCTCCTTGGTATTTTCACCAGGGTTGGGTTTCCTAAGGAAGGAATCTCTGACAGGGGGTCAAATTTTATGTCCCACTACATGAAAGCCATGTGGAAAACCTGCAGAGTTACTTACAAGTTCTCAACCGCATACCACCCTCAGACAAATGGGCTGGTTGAAAGGTTCAACAGAACCATGAAGGTGCTTTAGAGGACCCCCTTAAAAGAAAGTGGGACCTTCTACTGCCATGCCTTCTCTTTGCTTATAGAGAAGTCCCTCAGGTGGGAGTAGGTTATTCTCCCTTTGAACTTCTCTATGGTCATCCGGTCAGGGTCCATTGGCCCTGATCAAGGAAGGGTTGGAGAGTGCTCCTTCCCCCAAACCAGTCAGAGTGACTGACTATGTGATAGGTCTCCGAAGGAGAATGTCACAAATGATGGCAGAAGCAAGTGATAACTTGAAAGCTGGACAGGCATTGGTCAAGCACTGGCATGACCAAAAGGCTAACATGGTTGAGTTTACTCAGGACCAGCTAGTTCTCGTTATGATTCCAACAAGGCAGAGGGCCTTGCAAGACAAATGGATGGGACCCTTCAAAGTTGTGGGTAAACTTGGAGAGGTCTGGCTAAACTGGCTGCACCAAAAGGCCAGTCTTGCCACAGGACATGCACTGCTGAGGACACCCTCAAGGGGGCCTTGCAGCCACTACCGAGTTATCCTCTTGATCTCGTGATCAGGTACATGCTAGACCTAAAGAAGGTTGCAGGTGAGGCACTTTTCTCTGGGCGAGTCCGATGAACACACTCCCACTGCTTTCACAGGTAAGGCAATATCATACCCGGGATGGGTCATTAGTTTGGGTACAGGTTGCACTGTAGTGATAACATCATGGTATTGTGTTACCTTACTTGCAGCATTAGAAGCAGTTGGTCGCAACACTTGCTTTGATTCACTTTTTGCTCTCATTGGCTAGTACACGCCACAGGGTGCGCAGTCAGATGGGCAGCTGATGATTGCGACACGTTGAGAAACCCTGACCACCACGCGCCTTCTATGTGCCAGGTAGATGGAATTTTCCAATATTTGTGTTATTGAGAAACATTAGCCACAGTTGTGGTGCATTTCATTTCCAGTCAGTTACAGCACCAACATTGTAAGGTTCATTGCCTAGTTCCTGTCTGTTTATTTTTTGTCTCTTCTCTTTTCCTTCCCTTTTCCATTGTTCTCATTGCTTTGATATATTGATGTCCACTACACAATCATATTGGGCCTCATTACAAGTGTGCCTGTCCAGACTGGCGCACTACAGGTTTGCCTGCCGGAGCCGTTGTGCTCCAGAGGGCTGACCCTGCCGGGCACCATAGCCACAGTAGGCAAGCCATCACTGAAGCACCAGCACAGTTAACAACAGTGCTGGTGCTTCCGTCGTCCCCATTCCCATAGAGTAGCATTGGACTCTATGGAAATAGGGACTTACAAATTGCTGGCGCCTGACTTCCTGGACCGCCGGGGTTGTAATCCCCCAGTGTTACAGTGTTATTGGGAAGTCAGCTGCCGGTAATTCATTCCGAATCTGACGGCAACCCGCCGGTAGCACCAGCAGGGTTACCGCCGGACTCGGAATGAGGCCCATTGTCTTATTAGACAATGTGATCGCTGACATTTTCGCTACATGTTTTCTCTTTTTAACCATGCAATTTGACATATCGAATATGTAATTGCCTTGGCCGGAACCACTAAATGCATTTTGCTAGGTTTCCACATGGTTCACTAGTTAAGTATCTTTCTATTATTGGCATGGGGTTGCCCTTTCTCCAGTGAGTGTTTGGGGTCCTGATGGCGTTCTATGTGCCCTGAACATTAACCACCGGAAGGAAATGTTAGGATTCGTAGCTTTATAGCATTGGCCGCAGTAATGGTTAACACATTCAATGGAATATTGTTTTGTCTCAAAAAGAATCTGTAGTTATGTACAGTTTTCAACCTACGAATACAACACTATCACCAACACCATTAATGTACATTGCTCTGGCTCTTTAGCTAGATTAAGGGTGTTCAACCCACACTGCTGGCTTTCACTAGCCAAGGTATGCTGTTCTGCCAGTCTAGCCACTAATAACACATATTATGCCTGTTTAGCCTGGCCATGGATGACCATTACAATTTAGCATAAAACCTGTTCATCACCCAACCCCCCACACGTCCCCATCTCCCTCCTACCTCCCACCCCAAAATCAGCTCCTCTGTCCTGAATTACCTCCACTTCCCTCTTCCTCGTCCCAGTACTTACAGATGAAGACTCTTGCCTCATAGATAAGTGCTGGGATGAGGAAGAGGGGGATTAGGAGTAATGAAGTTACATGTAACAAAGCCAGGCATTACCTCCAAATCTCTCTGCCTCGTCCCAGCACTTGTGTATGAGACAATGTGCCTCATGCACAAGTACTGGGACGCAGAACAGTAGGGCTAGGAGAAATGAAGATCACAGGTAACTAAGCCAGGCATTACCTTCAAGTCCCTCTACCTCATCCCAGTACTTGTTTATTCCTCATAAACAAGTACTGGGACGAGAAAGAGTAGGGTGAAGAGTAGTGAAGACAGATCACCAATAAGTAATCCAAGCATTAAACACAAGCACATACACATTCACAAACCATTCACCATACACTCACACACACCCAGCCACCCATACATTTACATCTGCATCCGTTCACCATAAACACACACCCACACCCTGGCAGCCACTCCTACATCATGCACTCACTCATTCAGACACATAACATTATATACATATACACACACACTTTTAGATGGACGCACACACATTTAAACAAAATACATTTTCTTACCTTTTGAATCCGTTGGTGCAGGGAATGAGGCCTCCAGCTCCCTGCCGCGGGCGCCCCTGTCATGCTAGAGGAGCTGGAGGCTTCCACGTCACGTCATGGGGTGAGGGGGAAGCCCTATAACTTCAAAAAGAAAGTTCCTTTTGAAATCACTCGGCCTTCATTAAGAAATTATTTCCATTAAGGTTCCGAACCATAATGGAAATGATTTTTTATGAAGTCAGGGGACTTCAAAAAGAAAATATTTATTTTTGAAGTCCAAGGGCCCCTACCTTTTCTCCGTCCCCCACGCCCTCCAGGACATGTGGTGGCGGGGCCCGCATACTGCTGCAGGGGCCTCCGCATGTGGTGGCGTGGCCTACACAATCTGCAGTGTCCAGACCCGCCTGCAGTGCTCGACATGCCACCTCCTTGCCATCGTCAGTGATGAGCTAAAAGTAGTCTCTCACCTCTCCAGCTGGGAGGTGCTCTGCTGCTTCCACTATGATACTCCACAGTGCGTGGGAGTGGTCTGCGGTGTGCAGGACTCATTGACTGCCTTCAGGGCCATGCTCCCTTAAGCAAAGATCTTCTAGACCAGTGTTATTACCTGTGTGTGGGAAGATTAGAGGTGGATGTGGCTAGCCTAGCGCTTACTGTGGCAACTTGGACCACCAGACATTCTGGCATAGGGCGAGATGATAAGAAGGACAAATCTCCCCTAGCTTGTATGTATTTATTGGTGAGGTCAGCATCAACAGCCGGCATGGAGCATGGGTCTCTGCCACAGCAGGATGATGGGCTCTGAGATAGCAGCATTAAATGGCAATACCCTCTTAGACAGTGGCCCTTTGTCCAAGATGTCTGTCAGCTCATATGCCTCAAGGGGCTTAGCTGGAGTGCCCAGGTGTAAGACGTAAGGCCTCAACCACCTTATCAACAGTTCTCTTTTACTGGGCATTAGGGTGGCAATAGGGAGCAGGCTTTTGCACATCAAGGTCAGGGGACGTATCAAGTCTGCTTGCCTTATGCAACCCTTTGGCTAGAACCAGCAAATCTACTTGGGCTGTAAAACAATCAGCTGTCCCAGCTCCTTCCCTCATTGGCTCAAAACCAGAAGGAACCTGGTCCCCTTCATCATCATAAATCGACGTCATGGTGTTGAAGAACGCGACTGAGATTCAGGGGCAAAGGAGCGTTTGACCATCATTGACGTTGAAGAAATCCCTCCGACATGGGCTCCGTATGCCAGTGCTTCAAGGGTCGGCACCGGAATCGGCTTTGCCATTCTCAAGTGCGAGTTTGTAGGACCTGACATGGTCTCTTTGACGCTGGAACCTCTGGGTGCAACTGGTGCCGTAATCGCCTACAGCATCGAGAACGGAGCCGTACCTGCGCAGCTTTTTGAAAAAGCTGGAGCATTCGCTCCTTGAATGCCCCCCACTCTTCCCTCGGGGGACCCGGGCCAGACTTACGCCGCTCCTACAATGAGTAAGAGTCGTGTTTGAGCCGATGGAGTCTCTTCTTTTTGTGGGAGGAAGAGGAGAATGAATGGTGTGAGAGCGCTTCTTCGCCATCTCACAATACTTGTCCTCCTTTTCGGGTGTTGGGCCTTCGGTGTCTTCGCCGAACGACTTGATGGTCGAACACGCCGGATCTTTGATGGGGCTGTGCGAGAACTAAATTTCGCTGACCGCTCCCTAATCAACTTTGGGGTCATCCGCTGACAGTTACTGCACTGCTCGACATCATGATCCTTCTCCAGACACCACACGCAGATACCATGAAGGTCGATGATGAACATCTTTGAGCAGCAGTCCTGACGGTATTTGAATCCCGAAGCTTTAGGGCCCGATATCTCTATAAATCATGTAAAAAATGTTTTCTCTCGAAAAGTGAATGTTGCAAAAGGCAGTTTGCAGAAAATAGGAACTGTGGTACAGGGCGCAGTGAGGTAACATAATATGCAGTCGAGGAGTGGCATGGCAGAGTCAAGAGGAATTGATGTCGAGTCCCACTGCAGTACCTGTCAGAAGGTTTCTGAGCCGATAACGCTGGAAGGATATGCTGGAAGGATATCTATCAGACGAGGACTCTGTGGAAGAATACAATCCGTTGCAGTAAAACTGCTGCGTGTGCACAGGAAATAAGATTGGAATCAAGATAACCCTGCAACCCAATGATAAATGCAGAGCCATATATGAGATCCTTTGACGGCGCCAACACTTCGTAAAGAGATTAGTTGGACAACTAAAGGACAGTGGTGATTTGGGAGATTACAACTCCATCAGCATTCATTAGACATTTGGTGAAGATGGTAGAACACATGTTGGATGAAAAGAGTGCTTTCTGGGCATCTTTCTCAGGAGGTAAGATGACCTGCCCTGTACCTCCTTCGCAGCTACTACACCAAAACTAAACACATTAGCTCGCATGCCTCTTACTCCAGTTCTTAAGAGCTCAACCGCTCATCCTGCAAAGTCCTTTATGGCACAAGTGAAGGTGGTGCTTTTGGAATGGCAAGTGATCGTACATATGTATGTGAAGCAAAAGAAAGGCAACTTAAAAGGGCAACCATTAGGGTCATTTAAAGGAACTGGACGTGAGGGCTTATTTTACAGAACCTATAAAGCGCAACTGTTGCCCCAAAGGCATCTTGTCGATAAACCCAAGCAATAGAAGAGTTTCCAGACATTAGAAAAAGGAAAGAAATGCACTGTTTTCAGGCTGATCATTACGAGCCTGGAACAAGATTTTCCACTGGCCTAGGACTTAACTGCTGAAGGAAGACGAACCTCATACTTTGAAAATTTCTTCCGGCAAGGATCTTAAACCAATTTTCATTTACGGACGTCTTAGTGAAGAAGAGTTCCCAGAAGAATATCATTTAGGGGGTCATTTTCTAATAAGTGTAAATTTCATGCAAGGGCCCACCAATATGAGCACCTATGTGCTGTTGGATCGTGTGCATGCAATTTTCCACTTTTGCAAGGCATGCAAAGGTAAAGAGTAAAACCATGCAGAATCTCCCTTACTATTTACCTCTGTCCTCCATCTTGTAAAATAGTAAATGCAGTCTGCAAACTGTGCTTTGCAGGCGGAGTTCACCAATGGACACATATTGAATCTGCTAAATTAAAGCAGATTGCACAGGAATCCATTTGTTTTATGCCTGAATGGAAATGTCGTGCAGGCGTAAAACGAATTTACTTTCAAGACAGAGGAGAGCACCGCAGAACTCTTTACTCCTTTCCTCTGCCCCTTATCCACCTTGAAAGCAAATTAAAATGTGTTTGAGAGGTAAATGAAGGCATAAAAGCATTATTACCTCTTGCTTTATGCCTTCATTTCTCAAATCTCCCCACACAAAATAATCCGCTTAGTAAATTCGTACAGGGAAAAAGTCAAAATAAAAATAATAATAGCAATGGTCAAAACTAGTGACTTAGAAAGAATAAGAAATATGTGACTGTGAAAAAGATCAGAAAAAAACAGGAAAAGATGCATACGATATGATAACGTTGAGAGATAGACATACTTACTGGACTGAAAACAGGGAGCACAGTATACCAAGTAGGCCTGCATGCCCAGATCAAGTAGACCATATGTAAGCCCACCAACTGTGACACTCCTAAGGGCATTGTCTACCTAGCCCTGTGTATTCCTGTTTGTACCATGTTACACTTCTTCCTTCCTCTCTGAAAATCCTGCCACTGCATGATCTCTCGTGGCACACTGATTCTCTGAGCCTCCCTTCATTTGCTTCTTATATGTTCCATCGCTGGTGCGCTTTTCTCATTTTCTATATTAAGTAGGCTCCCTTCTCATCTTTTGTCTCTTCCTCACCATGACTATTAATAGCCGTCTCATTCTTTCTTTTCTTTTCTCCTTTCCTCCTCGTACTCGAAATCCGAACAACCACATCATCCTCTCGTCTATTGTTTCACCTCCTTCCCGTTTCCTATTGATCTTACTAACCTCTCTTCTATTGTTTCACCTCCTTCCCTTTTCCTTTTGATCTTATTAATGCCTGTTCTATTTGCATTCAAACTCACTCTCTTCTGTACACCTTTGTCTGACTCACTCTACAATTCCTTTGCATCACTGAAACTTTGATTTCCTCTTCTGACACTGTCACCCTCCCTTCCTTTGCTACTCCCTTCACCTACTTCTCTCGTTTTCCGCGAGCACTCTGGACTGGCGACAGCACTGGAATTTTTTTTCACTTACCCTTTGCCCCCTCTATTGCCCCCCCTAATTTCTTTCCTTTGAATACAACTATGCAGCATTCGCCAAACTCTACTCTGTTGCCTTTTTCATTATGTGCCACCTCTGGCTCTTTGTCCTTTCAAATGGATTGTGTCCTCCCACATATTCCTCGTCTTTTGATATTTCCAAATTCCAGCTTCATCTGCTTCGGATTTCTTTTTTGGCAGAGGGCACTGTGCATCAATTCGGTCGACTCAATGTCCCTCGAGGCCTTCTGTCTTGAGGATGATGTCATCAAATATATATATATATATATATATATATTTCTGAGGCTTGTGGAATCTGCTTAGATCACATGCTGTGCATAGGCCGACATCTAGTGGAAGCTGCGGAGTATTACAGTTTGTTTTTCGAAAGTCGAAAATGGGCGTCGACACAGGCGTGCCAGTAATACTATCCCTAGTGTGACGTCCACTGTACCCAAGATCCCTCACGCGTGTAGGATCCTCAGATTGTTTTTTTCCGCCATACTGGTCGGAAGCATCTTGCGGAGTTCCCTGGCCTTAGCCATACTTTTGCTGTTATTATAATTATAATTCTTATTCATTCCCTTCCCCAACGTCGACCCGCAACCTCGACGACGGCTGGAGAAGTCATCGACCGTCGACTGCTGCACGACGGATCTGGGCCTCGGAAGGCCGCTGGCCTCGGCCCGGGCCTAGTAGGCCGCTGGCCTCGGCCCTTACAAGTAGGGAGAGTGGGGGGTGGTACATACTCTTCACTCTTGATATATAGTTACATTTATATATTCCTACACTTAGCAGCCCGCTGCCTTAAGGTGCGTATGGAGGGTACCCCTTTTCAATTCTGCCCCAAGTGCAATCGCAAATACCCTTGGGTCGACAGGCACGCCACGTGCAATCTCTGCTTGCCGAGGGATCACCCCGAAGCGAACTGCAGAGCGTGTAGTAGGTTTAAACCTAAGACACTTAAGGACCGTTCGACAAAGCGTTGGGCCCACCACGCCAGGCAGGAGGCCATGGCAGCGGAGGGCGCCTTCAGCGATGGCAGCGACGCCGTACTTTCGGACGGCGAGGGCATTACGGCGTCGAAAGACAGCCGACGAGCGCAGGTCTCCGACCTCGGAAGGTCGTCCGGCAGGGCGGCTATGGGGAAGACCCCCGGCGACGCAAGCGCTACACACCTAACACACACTAAACACACTAAGACCAACCGGACCTCGACGACGTCGACTTCCCGGAAAGAGGCACAAAAAGAACGGTCCGACTCGGTGTCCTCTGGGCGCTCTCGATCGAGATCGCCTCACGACGCAAGGCAATCATCCACTCTTGCCAAGAGTGCCTCGCTACACACATTAACGGAAGTTCGATCGTCGGGAGACGAAGACGACTTCCACCCCCAGGCCGCGCTCCAAGATACCGAGACCGCGGTTAACACCAGTGAGGCCCCACGCCCGAAGCACACAGATACCTCTCCAGACCCTCGGCGCCAGGCGTCGAAAGTCTCTGGGGCCTCCAAGGGACAGGGAAAACATTTTTCCACGCACGGGGAGGGGGGGAAACAGCGGAAAGCACAGCCTTCCACCCCTGTAAAGCCATCCTCTCACCCTAGGCAGACAAGCAAACACAAGTCTACCCTTGAAAAGTCCCATAAATCACCTGCTAAAGTAATACCCTGTTCCAGGGAATGGTCCAGTGAAGACATAGACAGGGTTATGTCTAGGATGTCTTCCTTAGCTGATTTTTATGATAAGAACCCAGAACACTTTCTTTCATATAACCCTCAAGGGGCCACACCCTCGGGCTCCTCCGATCCTATCCCGCTAAGTAAAAAGCCCCGGTTCGAAAGACCTGAACCCTTCGAGGTTCAGCCTTACTCCACTCCATATTCTACTCCACTCCCCAGTTACCAGGGACAAGTTTTCCCTGAAGAGGACCAGGAGTTTGACATTATGGAAGAACAAACCGGGACAGATTACTATGCGGAGGATGAGGACCTGGAGGAGGGAGAAGATGAGCAGGAAATTTACAGAGTAGATTCCCCAGTACAAAGCGAAGCCCCAGTTACTGACTCTCCAGTTGATAACCAGCCCCTCCTTAACGAGGTTCTCGCTCGAGCAGCGGAACACTTCCACATCGACACCCACGGTGTACAGGAGGAAAGGGACTTCGCGGAGGAGTTTGTAGGAGAGAGAAGACCGGTCGCTCAGACCATCCCTATCCTCAAATCCATCCAACGAAGAATAGATCCTTCCCTGGTGAATCCGAACCTCACCAGAGCTGTCAACCCCAGAATTGAAAAGATTTTCCGGGCAGCCCAGTCTGACCCTCTGTATATAAGGGGACATCTTAAACCAGATTCCCTAGTGGTTACCAACACTAGAAAAAGGGCTGGCACGCCCTTATCTTCATCAGAAGCTCCTCCCGACAAGGAGAGCAAAAAACTTTACGGGTTTGGCAGGAAGGTAGCCTCAACGTCCGCCTACCAAGCAAGGATTGCGAATTCCACCACCCTGTTGGCTAGTTACAATTGCCATCAATGGGAAGAAGTCGCGGCGCTCATTGCCTCTGCTCCAGAACCGTTAAAGGGCCAGCTGGCTCGGATCTCGGCAGAGGGGAGAGCCGTGTCTGGTTGCATTTTAAAAGCAACTTTCGACGCCGCTGACAACGCAGGGAGATTGATAGCAGAAGGTACTGTTATCAAGAGACATGCGTGGTTACGG
This sequence comes from Ambystoma mexicanum, assembly GCF_040938575.1. Lineage (NCBI taxonomy): Eukaryota > Metazoa > Chordata > Amphibia > Caudata > Ambystomatidae > Ambystoma > Ambystoma mexicanum. The sequence goes on from NC_090934.1 coordinate 1,286,972,619, forward strand.
CAGTCGGGATTCAAGACAGAAACCCAGGCTTCTTTAATAGACAAGCCAGTGGAACCCGACCTATTGTTTGGGAAAGCGGTCGAAGACGCACTTAAAAATGCCAAAGATGAATATGAGACTCTCAAATCCCTTGGCCAGCTTACCAACAAACCCCCTAACCAGAGGGGGAACAGTAATTTTCGTCGCCCACGCGGCCAAAATTCACAAAGAGGCAACTATGCCCAGGGACAGGGTACACAATGGAATAACAACCAGCAGTCTACCCAAAGTTACGGCAGGGGTAACAAGAGAGGTCGTGGAAGAGGCAGAGGCAGCCCCAACAAGGGAGGTGGCACGCCTCCACCAAAACAGTGACGCTCAGTTCAGGGTCCCTTGTCACGCAACCCCAGTAGGGGGACGCATTTCCACCTTCACCCAGGCTTGGGAAGGGATCACCTCAGACAGATGGGTGCTGTCAACAGTATCCGCAGGATATTGTATAGAACTACTGCAGCGTCCCCGGAACCATCCTCCACGACAAAGAGTGCACTCCCTAGAGCATCAAAGGATCCTTCTCGAGGAGATCGCCATTCTGCTAGAAAAGGACGCGATAGAACTCGTCCCAGGACTCCAGGTAAACAAGGGTATCTATTCAACTTACTTCCTTGTGCCAAAGAAAGATTTGACAATGCGCCCAGTATTGGACTTACGGCCTGCCAACAAGTATGTCAAGCCCCAAAAATTCCGTATGACCACGCTACAAGAGGTAATCCCCCTCCTAAAAAAGGGGGATTACATGGCAACCTTGGATATGAAAGATGCTTATTTTCATATTTCCATGCTCCCAGCGCACAGAAAGTACTTGCGCTTCAAGGTGGACAGTCGCCACTACCAATTCAAGGTACTGCCCTTCGGGATAGCTTCAGCACCAAGGGTATTCACCAAGGTACTGGCGGTGGCGGCTGCACACCTACGCAGGGAGGCAATCCCGGTGTACCCTTATCTGGACGACTGGCTCATAACGGGGGAAACCCCAGGAATTTGCAGGTCAAACATTCAGAGGACTATCGACCTCCTCCACGAATTAGGCTTCTCTATCAACGAGAAAAAGTCAAGTCTGGTGCCAAGCACCTCAAAACAGTTTCTAGGAGCTATCCTAGATACTCAGAAAGGATTGACCTTCCCTTCGGAAGAGAGAATTCGGAATATACTTCTGCAAATTCCGCATTATCTGTCAGGTCAACAGATAACAGTACGCAAAGCTATGCGGTTACTGGGCATGATGGCGTCATGCATTTACCTGGTCCCCCACGCGCGTCTGCGCATGCGTCCCATGCAGGAATGGTTGGCGAAACAGTGGTCTCAGGCAAGTGGTCATTGGGACGATCTAGTGGTCGTTTCGCCAACACTCGTACAGAGCCTACACTGGTGGACAAGAGAGAATCTCGCAAAGGGGAAACCCTTTTACGATCCCGAAGTACAAGCCGTGGTGACTACAGATGCATGCCTGACTGGGTGGGGAGCTCACCATCTCCACCACACAGCTCAGGGTCTCTGGTCTCACTCAGTAGCCAAGAACCACATCAATCTGCTAGAGCTTCTGGCAGTATTCCGAGCGCTAAAGGCGTTCGAGCCCCATCTACTGAACTTGTCGGTGCAGATCAGGACGGACAGCACGACAGCCATGTTCTATCTGAACAAGCAAGGGGGGACTCGTTCGCCAAATCTGTCCAAGCTTGCCCAGAAAATCTGGATATGGGCACTCAGACGGAACATCTTCCTGTCATCGCAACATGTTCCAGGGGAGCTCAATTCCCTAGCGGATGCTCTAAGCAGAGACTCCCTCCCAGAAGAACACGAATGGGTCCTTCACAGAGACGTGGTAGAAGATCTCTTCTCTCAGTGGGGTTTCCCCACTATAGACCTATTCGCCACAAGCGAAAACAAACAATGCCCAGGATTTGCATCCAGGTTCCCCCAGCCGGACTCCCAAGGGAATGCCCTGTGGATGAACTGGTCAGGGATGTTTGCGTACGCTTTTCCACCAACTCCTCTCATCAGGAAGGTGGTGTACAAGATGAACAAGGAATCGATGACGCTCATCCTAGTTGCTCCCATGTGGGCGAGACAACCATGGTTTCCACACCTACGCAGGATGGCGGTGTGCGAGCCCATCAGACTCCCAGCCTGGTACAACCTACTGTCCCAGCAACAGGGTCAAACAGTGCATCAGGAACCCAACTCTATGAACCTAGCAGCATGGCTCCTGAAGTCATAGAGTTTGGACATCTCAAATTACCACAGAGGTGTATGGACATTCTAAAGGAGTCCAGGAAACCAAATACAAGGCACTGTTACTTTGATAAGTGGAAAAGATTCGTTATCTGGTGCCAGAATAAACAAATCAACCCGGTTGATTGCACTCCTTCCAACGTTGTGACATACATGCTCCACTTGCTGGATGCAGGGTTGGTTTTTAACTCGCTGAAAGTACACCTGGCAGCCCTCTCGGCTTACACCACATCCCATAACAAGGTCTCGTGGTGGAAAGTACCAGTGGTTAAAGCCTTCATGGAAGGAGTAAAGAGACTTCACCGTCCTATTTCGAACCCACCGCCAGGATGGGACCTCAACGTGGTGCTAGCTAAGCTCATGGGACCCCCATTCGAACCCATGCATAAAAGTAGTCTCAAACACCTGACTTATAAAACGGCCTTCTTAGTAGCCATTACCTCCATAAGAAGGGTCAGTGAAATTCAGGCTCTGTCAGTGCAAGATCCTTTCTTTACTATCCACAAGGACAAACTGGTTTTACGCACACACCCTAGGTTCTCACCTAAATTCATATCCAAGTTCCATGTAAACCAGTCCATCGAGCTTCCGGCTTTCTTCCAAAACCCGCAAAGCTCGGCTGAGGTGAAACTACACACCCTAGATGTGCGTAGGGCGGTCCTATACTATGTAAATAAAACCAGACCGCTAAGGAAAACAGATCAACTGTTTGTCTCCGTAGCTACAGGCAGAGAGGGGGATCGCGTCTCTAAGGGCGCTATCTCGAAGTGGATTATCAACTGTATACAGCTGTGTTACTCTCTTTCTGAAAAGACTCTGCCTTTTACGCCAAGGGCCCACTCTACTAGAGGCATTGGTGCCACTCTGGCTTTCATTGCAAATGTTCCCCTCGACACCATTTGCAAAGCGGCTACTTGGAGCTCTATTCACACTTTTACTCAGCATTACTGCATTGACACTCATTCCAAGACAGATACACAAGTGGGACAAGCGGTTCTAAGACACCTGTTTGCTCATGACCCTTCTCACATCCCACCTCCTTCTTCTGGTACTGCTCGCTAATCTATGCACAGCATGTGATCTAAGCAGATTCCACAAGCCTCAGAAGGGATACATTACTCACCGTAATCGTATTTCTGATGCTTGTATCTGCTTAGATTCACATGCGACCCACCCTTCCTCCCCTCCGAGAGAAGGCGCATGATTGCTTGTAGTCTTACCTTTCTGTCTATCTGCTTGGATTATCTGTACTCACGCTACTCCTCATGCTTCCTCATGTCAGAAAAAATACAATCTGAGGATCCTACACGCGTGAGGGATCTTGGGTACAGTGGACGTCACACTAGGGATAGTATTACTGGCACGCCTGTGTCGACGCCCATTTTCGACTTTCGAAAAACAAACTGTAATACTCCGCAGCTTCCACTAGATGTCGGCCTATGCACAGCATGTGAATCTAAGCAGATACAAGCATCAGAAATACGATTACGGTGAGTAATGTATCCCATATATATATATATATATATATATATATATATATATATATATATATATATATATATATATATATATACACACTAACAAAAAAGGTTGTGTCATGATTCCTGCCCCTCATGTCCCCAGCCCTCCAAGATGTTAGGCTGGAGCCAGGCCACGATCACCTACATGGCTCTCAAGGGCCTCTCCATCCCTCCAAAGACCCACTTGGAGTCAGACTTGGCGCTTGTGGCACCAGACTCACTCACACCCATAGGATAACATTGGGGATTGGACTTGTAGTGCATTGATGGGGACAAGATGGATGCCCCCACGTATTTCGGTTCCCAGAACTGCATGTGCAGTCTAGTCTTTTGGGTGTGGTTCAGCCCAAAGACACCTGGGATATCCAGAGACTATTTAAGCCACGCCCAGGCTGAGAAACAAGCTTTGCGGTTTCTGCACCTGCAGCGTGACACTCACCGTGTTGGGATCGGTCTCCAGTAGGCCTGCATCTTTCTTCTGCGCTCAGCTCCTGCAAGAACGAGAACACCGTTAGGAACAGCCTTACCTTGCAGGGCTTCTGCCCATCATTCATCGCTCTTTCTGTTCTGCGGGCATCTTCGGCGGTGTCATTCCCATCCCGGCACGCCGCTTCCTAAGGAAAAGGGAAAAGAACAGAAAAAAGGCATTGGTAAGCATTCAGCAAATCTTTGCTTATTTTTAAAGACTGTACAGGCTTCAAACGCTTACCTGAATCCCAGCCGCTCTGGGGTAACTCTGCCTCCGAATTTCTCATCCATCTGCAAAAGGGAAAAGACACTCCAGGTTAGCGTGGAAACATCTAGAGGCGCTGCATACCGCGCTTACTCACCGCATTTCTTCTTCATAACTGGCATCCACGCTGAAAACATCGCAGCACCTAAAAGACACAGAAAAATAACTGAGTTCAATACAAATACGAAAGGGTCGCACCGCGCATTGCGCTCTCACTCACCTTCAGCGCTACCCATCTCAGCAGCACGTCGCCATCCCCGGACCCCGGCCATCATCTAAGGAACAAAGTTAGAGAACTGTTCAAAAGACTCATTATATTTACCTGTCGGACTCTTGCCAGTGAAGTAACTAAGCAGCAACGAGCCCACATCAATCAACACTCCCCTGCGCTGAAAGCAGGACGGAGAGCAGAATTTCCAAGAAAACAAGGTGAGCTGTGGATCAAAGGGAAGGGTTGGGCCCCGGGGAAGAAGGGGTTCAAGCACACAGAGACAATAGGGAGTTAAACTCTACCAATCCTGTGTTTCAGGCCCAGTCTCCAGTCGAGTAGACTCCAGGGAAGGGTCGAGGTCGTAAGAGGTCAGAACAGGCTGAGTGACGTCCCCGTGGATACCAGGTGAGCGTTACAGGCTGTTAAAGGGACCTTATGGTTAAGTTGCACCACTAAAAAACCTATGAACTTCAATGGAAAAACGTTGCTGCAGGTACGTTATGGTTACAGGTAAAACCTAAAAGCTACACAACCATAACTTGCGCTACCACTGTGCACTGCAAGGACTACATTCGTTGGAATAGTTATATACTGACCTTGGTGGCAAACAGGAGAAAAGCACCTTTGCAGTGGGAAAAATGTGCATCACTTCTTTCATCATCTTTTTCAGTTGACGGTACACATTTGCACAAGCTATTGAACCCAAACGCAATGCTCCATAATGCACTATTACTACGTCCACAGTACCGAAAGTGGCCACTCGTCGACATTCTTCAACCAAATGGTGGAAACTATGGACAGGGATACTGCACTACAAAGTCTCCACTTTGTACAAATTGAAATTGCCATTAAGGCCTCTTCCCACGGCATACTGGAGCAGAGAGTGCACAAAGCGATCACCCACTGTAAAAGTTTGCGTTTCACCATCTCTGCCCGCCTCACTACACACAGGAATGAAAGAAAATATGGCAGCCTTTTCCTGTGACGCACACTCTAACCACCTCATTGGAGAATTCCAACAATCGCATTTCCACTGGCCAGCATGTTCAAAAGCATAGAATATAGCACGTGCGCCCTGCAAAGTACCGTTAGAGACGCACCCGAACAATTCATAAACAGTCCTTCTTCCCTTTCCACTATCCTCTGCCCATCACGCCCTTATCTGCGCTCCTTTCGTCGGCACCCCTTCACACACTTGTATGTAGGCGCAATACAAACAGCAGGAAGTACCATAGGACATAATATGATATGACCCTGCATGCATATCAACAACTTCATTGCTGCCACGTAGGTTATACACTTCAGAATATGGTCTTCCCATTGTATTGCATGTACTACAAATGTCGGAAAAGGGATCCCACAAAAGCAGCAGGGAATGTATAGTAGCTACGTTACGCAAGTGCGTACAGTCCATGCATACAAACATGATGCATGCCCCTTACCTTGCACACGTCCACCATAGCCTCCTACATTTATCTGTACAACCACTTCCATCACACTGTTTGTGTACACATCACAACCAGTAAGCACCTTGCCCAATTGCTTTGCCTCCTCATTGCCAATGCTATAGCTGCCATCCTAAAAACAACAGGATAGTACCGTGCATTGCACAGCATTACCGTGCTAGACACTAGAGGTGGGGAGGGGGGGTTGAGAAGGTGTTAGGGTTGGTGGGGGGATGAAAAAAAGGGGTGGGGATTGTGTGTGTAGGATGTTGTGTAAAAACACTTATATTTGTTTTGCCTTTTTGTCGTTTTTTCATTATGTACGTGCATTCGTACATTTTATTCCTTCTTTTTCTGTATTTTGCTCAATTTCTGTTTGCTTCTCCTCCTGACATTTTTTCCCATTGAAGACGAACCGTTATGTAACATTTCTACAAGATTCTCTGCAAAGCTTTGTCCACAGTGGCAAACACAACAGCATTGCCAATGGAAGTCAAAAAATTGCCATTTCCCCCGGAACCACTGGAACTCTTGCTGGTTATTAATGCTGTCATAGTCTATGCAGAACCTCCCAACACTGAACATAAATTCACACATGCTTCTATTTATCCAGCGTCGCTCAACCTCTTGCTGTGGACAACTGACACCGGCATGCTCCCATTTTCGTCTTGGTGTGATCGCTTAGAAAATCACCTTTGCTTTAGGAAAGATCTGCATCACAGCTGTCAACCTCTTTAAATAAACGAGCAAAAATAAACACGACATTTGCCCCAAATGTAGTCTTCCAAAATGCACGACCACCACATCCACAGTAGCAACAGAGGCCACATATTTGCAAAGAAGATCCATGCAGCCGAAACCCCACTCATGAACTGTGGCCCAAAAAGCCTGCACTCCTTCCAACTGAAAATCAGTATCGAAGCCTCTTTCCACAGCATAACTGTGCAGATCGTGCCAACTATAATCACTTGCCGTTTCTCCATGTCCGCCACCCTCAGTACATGTACCTTTCGGTAAATAAGTCACTGCCCCTTCAGTTAAACTACACCCTCCAATCCTCAATGGATAATCCCCACAATTCCATTTGCTAAGGCATGCTCATAAAGCCATGATGTGGCAAGTGCGCTTTCCCAGCAACAGCTTTCTCCAACAGTCCGTTACTGTTGCCTATTCACAACTATCAAATTTTCAAAAACACCTACACCAACCACTTTCTGAAACTCAACATAGCACACTACCATTTCTGTACACAACTCCATATGTCACCTTTAACACTCTGAGAACACGCTCCCTTTGCTTCCAAAGCCCCTCCACCATAAACTTTTCCTACACGATGCCCTTTTTCACCATCCACAAAAATCTGCCAGCGCACCCAGCACACCCTTCGCCATGCACACGACACTGTACCCTGGCGCACACCCACAAAAACACTACGAATGCATGCATACGACCATACAGGCAGCTAACATAGTACACAAATGTAACATATATAGCAGCACTTTGACCCAACTCCCTCACTCCATAAAGCACCCATTGACGAAAACAGGTCACAATTAACACGATCCACAAACATACCATAGCCTCGATCACCCCTACTTACTACCATTCACAAAGTAGTGTTTCACCAGCAACCTAACCACAACATTCTGACAACATTGGCCTTACCTCAGCAATTCTGCACACATCATAGTAAAGAACCCAAATAAACTGCACTTCAACGATACCCTGTGCCATTCGGCCAGTATGCACACACTGCACCAAGTGGGCACACTGCGTGATTTTTCATTGCATCATCTCCAATCACACATCCAAAACTTTACCATATTCTACCATCAACCTCACCTGCGGAACCAAACATACACTCCTGCCAGGTCATTTCTACTGCTCTATGTCATCTGCAACATACTGCACAACCATTCTGTATAGGTCATCACCGTCTACCAGATGCACAGTGAACTTTGCATTAGTGGCGTGGATCAATCCATGGCTTACAGCCTGCTACCTTCGGTCATACAACCAATAGGCTACCCCTTCAACACAGGCACTGCAACTCCATAGTAACAGTATGCAAACCCAGCACCCACTGCCCACACTGCATCACCTTTCACAGCACCATCTCCAATTACACATCAAAAGGTTTACCATGTTGTAACAGTGTCCTCACCAGCCAAACCACACAAGCCGCCATGGTGGCTCACTTCTCCTGCTCTATTTCGTCTGAAATATGCTCCACACCCATTCCTTACAGGTCACAACCCTCTGCCTGTTGCAGCCTCTAGAATGCCTTACTACTGTGTGTGTCCTAAAATCCTAGCCTCTTCAGTGCATTGCTTATGCCCTTCAACCATGCACCCAACAGTCTACATCTTCAAGACTGTCACTGCTAAGTAATACCATCATCCATTTCATCCACTTCGCCTATCCACATACACAGCAGTATCACCTGCAGTACTACTCAACCTGCGCACAGCCATGGACCTATACAGCTACAATTTGCACCACTTACCATAATGTAGAAAAAAACACTGCCCTACACTCCTGTGCACTTTCATTCACATACTATGGGCGTCCCCACTTCCATTCCAAACTATAGTGCCACTGCCAACATTGCCACATTCAGTTCACAACACTAGCCTACTGCAATAAATGTGCACACACTGCACTATACAAGCACCACCCTGCACCAGATGTACACCCACACTTGATTTACTGCACTAGATATGATAAAGGCCACCACTCTTCACTGCATGCCCTACGGTCTAAACATCAAATACTTTTTCCAATTTTTAACAGGGACCTCAGCACCAAAACCAAACATGCAGCCACGGCAGCTCACTTGCTCTGTTTTATTGTGTTTCACATGTGCTGCACCCCCTTTTTTTTACAGGTCACCACCCTCTACCTACTCCACATTGCAAAATGCATTAGTACCATATCTGTCGTAAAGTTGTAGCCTCTTGAGTGCATGGCCTTTGGCCTACGGCCTTCGGCCATGCACCCAATAGTCTACCCCTTCAACAGTCTCACTTCCACTTAATGGCACCATCCATTTACCAACTTGTAAACTACTGCATATTCCGAAATGCATTAGTGCTGTGTGTGTCCTACAGTCATATCCGTGTCATGTCCTACAGTCATATCCTTTCGTCGGCACTCCTTCACACACTTGTATGTAGGCGCAATACAAACAGCAGGAAGTACCATAGGACATAATATGATATGACCCCGCATGCATATCAACAACTTCATTGCTGCCACGTAGGTTATACACTTCAGAATATGGTCTTCCCATTGTATTGCATGTACTACAAATGTCGGAAAAGTGATCCCACAAAAGCAGCAGGGAATGTATAGTAGCTACGTTATGCAAGTGCGTACAGTCCATGCATACAAACATGATGCATGCCCCTTACCTTGCACACGTCCACCATAGCCTCCTACATTTATCTGTACAACCACTTCCATCACACTGTTTGTGTACACATCACAACCAGTAAGCACATTGCCCAATTGCTTTGCCTCCTCATTGCCAATGCTATAGCTGCCATCCTAAAAACAACAGGATAGTACCGTGCATTGCACAGCATTACTGTGCTAGACACTAGAGGTGGGGAGGGGGGGTTGAGAAGGTGTTAGGGTTGGTGGGGGGATGAAAAAAAGGGGTGGGGATTGTGTGTGTAGGATGTTGTGTAAAAACACTTATATTTGTTTTGCCTTTTTGTCGTGTTTTCATTATGTACGTGCATTCGTACATTTTATTTCTTCTTTTTCTGTATTTTGCTCAATTTCTGTTTGCTTCTCCTCCTGACATTTTTTCCCATTGAAGACGAACCGTTATGTAACATTTCTACAAGATTCTCTGCAAAGCTTTGTCCACAGTGGCAAACACAACAGCATTGCCAATGGAAGTCAAAAAATTGCCATTTCCCCCGGAAACACTGGAACTCTTGCTGGTTATTAATGCTGTCATAGTCTATGCAGAACCTCCCAACACTGAACATAAATTCACACATGCTTCTATTTATCCAGCTTCGCTCAACCTCTCTGTGGACAACTGACACCGGCATGCTCCCATTTTCGTCTTGGTGTGATCGCTTAGAAAATCACCTTTGCTTTAGGAAAGATCTGCATCACAGCTGTCAACCTCTTTAAATAAACAAGCAAAAATAAACACCGCATTTGCCCCAAATGTAGTCCTCCAAAATGCACGACCACCACATCCACAGTAGCAACAGAGGCCACATATTTGCAAAGAAGATCCATGCAGCCGAAACCCCACTCATGAACTGTGGCCCAAAAAGCCTACACTCCTTCCAACTGAAAGTCAGTATCGAAGCCTCTTTCCACAGCATAACTGTGCAGATCGTGCCACCTATAATCACTTGCCGTTTCTCCATGTCCGCCACCCTCAGTACATGTACCTTTCGGTAAATAAGTCACTGCCCCTTCAGTTAAACTACACCCTCCAATCCTCAATGGATAATCCCCACAATTCCATTTGCTAATGCATGCTCATAAAGCCATGATGTGGCAAGTGCGCTTTCCCAGCAACAGCTTTCTCCAACAGTCCGTTACTGTTGCCTATTCACAACTATTCAATTTTCAAAAACACCTACACCAACCACTTTCTGAAACTCAACATAGCACACTACCATTTCTGTACACAACTCCATATGTCACCTTTAACACTCTGAGAACACGCTCCCTTTGCTTCCAAAGCCCCTCCACCATAAACTTTTCCTACACGATGCCCTTTTTCACCATCCACAACAATCTGCCAGCGCACCCAGCACACCCTTCGCCATGCACACGACACTGTACCCTGGCGCACACCCACAAAAACACTACAGATGCATGCATACGACCATACAGGCAGCTAACATAGTACACAAATGTAACATACATAGCAGCACTTTGACCCAACTCCCTCACTCCATAAAGCACCCATTGACGAAAACAGGTCACAATTAACACAATCCACAAACATACCATAGCCTCGATCACCCCTACTTACTACCATTCACAAAGTAGTGTTTCACTAGCAACCTAACCACAACATTGTGACAACATTGGCCTTACCTCAACAATTCTGCACACATCATAGTAAAGAACCCAAATAAACTGCACTTCAACGATACCCTGTGCCATTTGGCCAGTATGCACACACTGCACCAAGTGGGCACACTGCGTGACTTTTCATTGCACCATCTCCAATCACACATCCAAAACTTTACCATATTCTACCATCAACCTCACCTGCGGAACCAAACATACACTCCTGCCAGGTCATTTCTACTGCTCTATGTCATCTGCAACATACTGCACAACCATTCTGTATAGGTCATCACCGTCTACCAGATGCACAGTGAACTTTGCATTAGTGGCGTGGATCAATCCATGGCTTACAGCCTGCTACCTTCGGTCATACACCCAATAGGCTACCCCTTCAACACAGGCACTGCAACTCCATAGTAACAGTATGCAAACCCAGCACCCACTGCCCACACTGCATCACCTTTCACAGCACCATCTCCAATTACACATCAAAAGGTTTACCATTTTGTAACAGTGTCCTCACCAGCCAAACCACACAAGCCGTCATGGTGGCTCACTTCTGCTGTATTTCGTCTGAAATATGCTCCACACCCATTCCTTACAGGTCACAACCCTCTGCCTGTTGCAGCCTCTAGAATGCCTTACTACTGTGTGTGTCCTAAAGTCCTAGCCTCTTCAGTGCATTGCTTATGCCCTTCAACCATGCACCCAACAGTCTACATCTTCAAGACTGTCACTGCTAAGTAATACCATCATCCATTTCATCCACTTCGCCTATCCACATACACAGCAGTATCACCTGCAGTACTACTCAACCTGCGCACAGCCATGGACCTATACAGCTACAATTTGCACCACTTACCATAATGTAGAAAGAAAACACTGCCCTACACTCCTGTGCACTTTCATTCACATACTATGGGCGTCCCCACTTCCATTCCAAACTATAGTGCCACTGCCAACATTGCCACATTCAGTTCACAACACTAGCCTACTGCAATAAATGTGCACACACTGCACTATACAACCACCACCCTGCACCAGATGTACACCCACACTTGATTTACTGCTCTAGATATGATAAAGGCCACCACTCTTCACTGCATGCCCTACGGTCTAAACATCAAATACTTTTTCCAATTTTTAACAGGGACCTCAGCACCAAAACCAAACATGCAGCCACGGCAGCTCACTTGCTCTGTTTTATTGTGTTTCACATGTGCTGCACCCTCTTTTTTTTTACAGGTCACCACCCTCTACCTAGTTCACATTGCAAAATGCATTAGTACCATATCTGTCGTAAAGTTGTAACCTCTTGAGTGCATGGCCTTTGGCCTACGGCCTTCGGCCATGCACCCAATAGTCTACCCTTTCAACAGTCTCACTTCCACTTAATGGCACCATCCATTCACCAGTTTGTAACTAATGCGTTTGAAATGTGCTGCACACCCTTTTTTTTACAGTTCACCACCATCTAGCGACTGCACATTGCAAAAAGTATTAGTACCGTCTCTATCCTTAAGTTCTAGGCTCTTGAGTACATGGTCTACGGCCTACGGCCTTTGCCCATGCCCCCAACAGTCTACGCCTTCAACAGTCTCACTTGTACATAATGTCACCATCCATTTACCAACTTGTAAACTACTGCATATTCCGAAATGCATTAGTGCTGTGTGTGTCCTACAGTCATATCCTCTTCAATGCATGGCCTACGGCCTTGGGCTATGCACCCAACAGTGTACACCTTCAGCACTATCAATGCCACATATTTGCACCATCCATTCAACCATGTGACCAACTTCACCTATCCACATACACAGCACTACCACCAACACTACTACCCAACCTGCACACCACCATGTACAGCAGCAAACAACACCACTTATCATAATGTAGAAAGAAAACACTCTCTCCTGCAACCCTGTGCACTTTCATTCACATACTGTAGCCATCCCCACTTCCTTTCCTAAACTATAGTGCCACTGCCAAAGTGCCCACAATCGGTTCGCAACACTAGCCTACTGCAATCAATTCGCACACACCGCACTGTGCAAGCACCATGCACCCAGCACCCAACAGTTTACGCCTTCAACAGTGTCACTTGTACATAATGGCACCATCCATTCACCAACTTGTAACTACTGCGTTTCAAATGTGCTGCACACCCTTTCTTTACAGGTCACCACCCTCTAGGTACTGCACATTGCAAAATTCATTAGTACCATCTCTGTCCTTAAGTTGTAGCCTCTTGAGTGCATGCCCTTCAGCCTACCTCCTTCGCCAATGCACTCATCAGTCTACGCCTTCAACAGTCTCACTTCTACATAATGGGACCATCCATTCACCAGCTTGTAACTACTGCGCATTCCGAAATGCATTAGTGCCGTGTGTGTCCTAAAGTCCTAGCCTCTTGAGTGATGTCAACAATGATATTTGTGATGTCATCTTTGATATCCTGGGTGTTAGTCTTAGCAATGCACATAGATGGTTCGAGTTATGGTTGCTTAGCTTATTATAATGGGGGAATGTGCAGTGGTGTTTGGTTGCACTGTGAAGTATAACATTCTTTTAGGGAATTTTTTTTACCGAATGCACATATATATGTATGGCAGGGAAGGAAAAGAAATGGGCTAAACAAGTGATGTCATCATTGATGTCATCATTGACATTTGAGATGACATCTTTCATGGTCTGGGTGTTAGTGTTAGCAGTGCACAGGGGTGGTGGTAGGATTGGGGGCTTAGTTTACCATAACTGGCAAATTTCTGTGGTTTTTCGGTTTTAATTTGAAGCATAAAGGGAAGGTGGAAAGTTTTTTTTAGTGAAGTGCACAGGTTTGTTTTTGTTAGGGCAACTTAACCATAACGTCCCCTCAACAAAGTTTTTTTTGTAGTGAATTTCACTGGTTTTTGGGAGGGCAACATAACCATAACGTCCCCTTAGCCACGTTATTTTTGTAGGGAATTGTGTAGGTTTTTGGAAGGTGGAAGGTAAGCATGGAATTGTGGCAATGAAGTTGGTAAGCAGAATATACACTGAAATCATGTGATTTTGAGAGATATGTAGTATAATCTACGTACTTGAAATACATTTAACATGGAACATACAGAACCCCCTCCCTATTGATATTGGAAAGGTACGGAATGAGCGCCTGTTTGTGGACGGGGTTGGACAGGATCAACATTACCGAAAGAGGCGGGGGTAGTAGAAAATGTACTATTGTCTTACACAAAAAGTGTGCAACGTAGAAGAAGGACATAAAGATATTATAAGTAGTAATAAGTAAATATGGAAACCTGAAGCTGGGAAAAGAAAACAACACATTTAATAAGCATGTAGAATGAAGTGGATGGTACCATTAAAAAAAAAAGGATGCCTCCAGCGAAATCACTTCACAGAAACTCGGCAGCCTGGAACGACAGTGGACGGACGCAGTAGGATGAGGTTTTTTTTTGGTATGTGGTGCATAAATAATAATTTCTTTCTGTTGTTTTGACTCAGAAATGGCTAGTACTTTGGAGTGGCTGGAGGAGTATTTCCAGCATGGGGAAATGTCTGAAGACAGCAACAATGATGGTACACATTGCTCTGCATATGTAAAATAGTGACCAGTATTTTAGAGGCATCGAACGTATGTATTTTTTTTTTAACAGAGCAGGAAAAAAAAGACAAAAGGGTAACAAACGAGATAGAAGAAGAAAGGATAAAGAGGATAGAGGAGAAAATGGACATATTGAACGCCAATTTTCAAAGTTTACGGGAGTTTGTGGAGGACTGTGTGAGAGGAAAAGTTTGTTATCATTGCCCCACCTGCACCTGCCCTGCTTCTCCATTCCCTAGTGAACCATCGCCAAACCTTGAACACGAAAATAGACGTTTTGACGAAATATTCATCCCTTCTTCCCCTCACAAATCTTCTCCTCATAACCAGCCCATGTTGAATCCTAATTCCCCCATATTTGTTTCAGTGTCCGCTTCCCCTGCTATTTCTTTGGATTGATGTGTGTGTGTGTGTGTGTTTGAAATATTTGTGTACAGTAATTGTAGAGAAAAAGTTTGTGTGTAGAATGTTTTTTTTGATAGACTAAAATGTTAGCGAACAGTGCGCCTGTTCCACCTATCCGCAAGGAATGTAAAGTGGGTGCTGTGTAATGTCAGGTAAGACAGATGTTATGTGTGACTGCACCATCTGTTGAAATTGTGCGTACATAAACAGAAAGAGGTGTCCAAAGGATATACTACCTCGGCGTACCACTTGGAAACGAGATAATACATGTTCGTAGAACACACCAGATGTCCGGAATGGGTGTAAATGAGGAAAATGGGAGTGTATGAAGGACAGTATAGCGGTCTGTATCAGGTGCAGCCAAAATGGTGCCGTCCGTAGAACAGGCACGGTTGCCGGCAATTTTGTAGGCAAACAAAATGGAGTTTTCCTAAGGACACAGGAACTGTCCGTACAGTGAACATAGCATGTGTGCACATGCACAGTAGAAATGTAAGTATTGCGAACATCGTGCCTGTTCTTAACTGTCCGTCTCACTTGTGTCGCACTTTGAAGTAGTTTGAGAACCCGAACACTGTCCGTAGGACACTTGTGCGCATGCGCACGTTTCATTCTTTGCATTTTCTGTCCAAGAGACTTTAATTACTGGGGCGGATGTGTTGAGGACGTCATCATGTGACTGCACCTACGCTGAGCGTGGGGACTAATTTCCACGGTGGGTGTGCTTCCGCAACAATACAAATGACCTTGTAGACACAAGGCAAAGTATTGTAGAGTGTAAAAATTTAATTTCACACATCCCAAACAATAGGCCACCTCAGGACTTGCTGTGTAAAATTTGTGTACAGCTTTGTAGGGATGAAGACCGTCACGAGGCACACCCCTCCACCCCTACAAAAGGCCACACCCCCGAGCACATCTTCATTGTCCTTCTAGCTATAACAGATTGAGGTGTGTTGCCTTTACTACTTTAGTGACCAAAAGGAAACTAATCGGTATGGCTTCCATGGCTGCTGTTGGGTCATTAGCCTCTGCAACACCCCCACGCCCACCACCACCACCACCTCACCAAGGGCCTGCAGAGAAATATATGGGTGAGGATGTAGAGATCGAGGAAGAAGAGGAGGAAGAGAATGAAGTGTAGGAACTCTGCACCAGGAGCACTCGGCGGGAGTTGTGGGTGTGGTGGTTGTTTTCCGTTTATGGGAATGTACCAAAACCACGTGCGAACCTGGTGAAGTGTAACCAGTGCGAGGTGGTGTTGAGTCGTGGGAGATTTGGAGCGTACAGTTTTGGTACGACAACCATGAAGCGACACCTCACTTCGTTCCACACTGCGGACATTCGCAAGGTAGTGCCATGTGAACAGCGTAGTCGTTTGAGTTCCTCCACAGCATCCTCGGTATCCAATCCTCCCACCACAAGAGACACTCCTGTGGGGTAGCACCTTCCTCCAGCTGCCTCACAAGCCATTCGCAATGCTATTGACCCTTACCTTTCAAAGGTGACAGTAGTGTGCACATATTGTGACGCAGTACTATGCAGGGGAGAGAGTTTTTGAAGTGCTTTCGAGGCTGCCGTCACCGAGCACCAGAAGATCTGCTCCTTACCTAAATAAAGCTCACCCTAAATCTTTCTCTGTTCAGTTGCCCATTTTTATCCCCGTGGCTGGTGTCCCTTCCTTAACCTCCTTTCGCCTCTTCTCCTAGTGTGTCGTGTGCTGTTAAGCAATGAACGTAAAAACAACAAAAATTACAGAAAAGGCTCTTTTCAGAGCCACCTTTCTCAGTATAACAATAGAACTATGAAGTAACGGCGGTAGACCCCTGCAGAGTTCTGAAAAAGTTTGCCAACAGTCGTAGAGGAAAAAAGGGAGGGTGCATGTGGCGCAAACGCAATAAAGTGTATGTTTAGAGTAATTGGCGGCTCTGAAAAGAGCCTTTCGGTGGTGTGTTGTGTGGGTCAGAAACAGTGAATTGAGAAAAACGGATTGTCAGTTAGGTTAGTGTGATTGCAAAAGAGGCCGCAATGCATTTTGTACATTGCAAAGAAAAATCTGATTGCCAGCATATGTGCGGTGGACTCCATCTCTGCGGAAAATGAAAGTGCTGCGAAACAAAATGGTTTCATTGTTGAAAGAGGAAATGCCAACATCTCTTAAAAATGCACACACAGCCTTATTCACATTGCGTCTCGCTTTTGTGGACCAAACGCAGAAGAACGCAGCCATATTTGTCTTTGGGCAATACGGGAAAAAAGTATGTGACAATTTGGAAACATGTCCATGAGCTTGGCGAGTCCTTCCTTCATTGCAAATTGCAAAGAAATTCCAGTTACATGGCCTAAACTGTTTCCTCCACAATGAATGATCATTATATCTGGATGACGCTCTGTCAGTAAAATAACACAAAGAGGTACCAAGTCCAGCCATCTCATGCCACGCACGCCATGCCAGTGCACTTTCGCATGTGGAAATCAGAGATTTGTAGATAAACTGCAGCTTTCTGCATGCACCTTCAACCAATGTATCCATGAGTCTCCCAAAATCCATATAATCTGTTTTCGAGCATGGACAGCCATGGCTGTGCGGTCTGCTGTGAGGGAGAAGACGGTCTTATTAAAGTACGTCAGTCTGAACACACCTACTGAACTATATAGACCAATCCCTAGCGCCGCTCATTCTCATTTTCATGCGGCTCCACCCTTGAATCCCCAGTGGTGATATGTGCTGGCTGCTAACTACCGCCATGTTACCGGACATGTACAGGATCAGAGCGTGACGAAGGTACATTAAAGTACTAATCTCCTTTTTCCCCATAAGGTAGGCTCTGAAAAGAGCCATTTTTTAAAATTTTTGGTCAGATACCGTACAGACATCTGGTATTTTATGTATTTTTTGTATTTTTTGTCCTTGCTTTACTCTTGACAACATTACAGAACCTTCTCTAAAGCAAGCCTTATGTTCCAAAAGAACATCGCATTTCCCAAAGAAGATAGGCCAACACCATCTCCTTCAAAGTAATGCGCATTGCTTGGAGCAATGTTTTCGTGGCTGCAAAAAAATCATACTAACTGGTAGCATGAATGCACGCATGCCGCGATTGATGATACACCTCCCAATGCTTTGATCTGGACAGAAAACAGACGTGTTGTTCCATTGTACTCTAGGGAGTAACGCAGAAAAAATTACTTTCGTTGTTGGGAAGATGGTCATGAGTGCTTCAACCAACTGTGCCAAATCTGCCAACAAAGTATGTGAAGTCAGGTATCCCAAATGGCAAGCACCGTAGTGCAAAATTACCACATGAGGAGTGGTCATTCTACGCATGTCTCTACAAACTTGCAGAATTGCCGCAGCATTGGCATCAGTGTCAGCGCTCCACACCACCTCCACTCCTCTCACATCGAAATGGTGTGCCACATGCCTACTCTTGGCATAGTGTTGTAAACCTTGCAAAAAAATGTCTCCAAGCATCAAAACCCTGACCCTCTCCACCTCTGCAATCTTCAGTGTGCGCACCGTCTTTCCACACAAAAGAGTAATGTGAAAATCTGATTGGCTGATGCCTATAGTCGCCTTTCCATGCAGGATTTGCTGTAGAAACCCGTATGTGACACGCCCCACCAGCGGACAAGCGTTGCCTTCGTGCGGCACGTAACTCTTACCCAGTTCTCCCACCCTTTCTACAGCGGTACCAAAGCGAGTCCCTCATTGGACACAACTAAGCGGTTGCACAATCATCCACCAATCACATAGAACATCGCTAATTTTAACTCTGTCATCAACATTGCGGACTTCAAAATTACTGTCGATGATTCTGAATGCAAGTCGCGTACTATTGCAAAGCACCTACTTCACAAGCTACTGTACAAGGATTGCAAATTTCTATGTACAGCTCCATACATGTCCACATGCATCAGTATAGAGTACAGGTATGTATATATTAATCAGAGAACATGCCTTATGATTTAAATTAGACAAAATAATGGCGCTAAATATCCATAGGGAACACATAGCAACGCTCTCCCTTTAAAGTGCAAGTTTGCCAATTTGTCATTCACAAATCGCACGACTGCTTACTGTCTTCCGCATAACCTGTACATACGTTGCAAGCATGCCTATTTAGAGCAGACCTCAATTTTGTATGTAAAAATGTCGGAGTTCTGTACTCTGTACAGCCTACAGCAATGCTACTTGCAATGTGATCGTATGAGAATAGTAAGCGCTCCCGATTGTAGTGCTGACATTTTCTTCTGAGGGTCTCCCGATTTTTCGACATTGTGCTTTTCATTAACAAGTACAAAATGTTTCCCCATCTAGTACTTTGCCCTATCGCTTACAAACCTCTCTCCTATGCATTGTACACTTTGTAAAGAACAAGGCATTTCCATACCCTTAAAAGATTTCGTTATTTTGAAGGACTTACAAGTACCATATTGCAAGTACTATGCCAAGACTTCACAGAGTGAAGTAAAATGTGCATGTGCACTGGGTTGAAATATGAAAGTTCAATCCTCTGACGAAATAAGCACAAGTAATGTCTGCAGTATCATCACTGCTGCAAACACATAAAGTAATTGCTATTGTTTTTTTAATTCGCAGTGAAGACTACTCTCCTGAGAATCAACAGCATCTACACTCCAGTCGACATATCCGAAGAAACCTGGTCATCTTGTACAAAAATGTAAGTACAGTACAACCTTTATATTGTAACTACTCGTTAGAGAGGCTGCGTGGGTTATTTGTTTATTTTGGGCACCAAAGCAAGCATTGATTTGTAAACCATTCTACTTACACATATCCATTTATTGAACAAAGAATAACAGGCAGAATGGCTGACAAATCCCTGTGTGTTTGGTACTGAAATAAAATAGGTAATTCTTAGAAGGTTAGATTGTGAAAAGAAGTTGCTGTAGCAAGTTTTTGGTATTTCGGTTATTAATAATGGGTCTCGTCACAAGTAGGCCACTTTGTACTCTCATCTGAAGCACATTGTAGTAGTATACAAAACAGTAAAGTAGCCATACCAAATGATTGGTAGAGTTCACTGTACGTTGACACACCATGACAAAGAGCTTCCCCATCAGACTTATGCACACATGCACACTGCACACATACATTGGACAACAGAGCAAACTATACTTTTTTTTCTCAACAGACACCAAAGAATGCCTACCAAAAAGCAAGGAACGCAGAATTAGAGCAAAGAAAAATAAAGGTGCCCAATGTAAGCATCCACCTGTTGTAGAGTGTGTATAGAATCCTGGTACAAACCAGCTAATGCAGTTGGGTAACGTAATAAAGTAAGTCTCAACTACCGAAACTGTACCTCCTCCATCAAAAAGTGTCACAAAACACAGAAATGTTGTAAAAAAAAATGGCTGCCAGTACAGCTAACAATGTTCCTAATAATCCTGATAGTGTAAGAAGAACCCATAGTAAAAAAGTATTTTAGCAAAAATGTTTCGTCACAGAGTCCTTCAGAATTTACTTAGAAGAGGATCAAAATCATCCTCACCCCTTAAAACCCCGTAGAAAGTTAATTCTACAAGCACTCGTGGACAGTGCAATCCTTCTCAAAAAGAAGTTGTTCATATTAGTGTTAAATAGGATGAAAGCACTAACAAAACTAAGTACCAAATTACAAAAGAAACTCAGCAATAAACGGAATGTGAACAAAAAATATTTCTTGCATGTTTATGGTGGTGAATGGAGTCACACAACAACCACAGAGCCATATTTTAATGAAGCATACAAACAAAATCAAACAAACACAATTGCCATCCATAGCAGTGGACGAGGGTATGAGAAAATCAATACTACCATCATGGAACAAGAAACACTGCTTACAAAACTATCTCCTGAAAACTCAGAATTACCTCTCGATTTAGCAGAACCACACCGTCTAGTATACAAATGGCCGTGCACATCAATGTGTGCCATTCCAAACAAAGCCTTCAAATCTTTACGTCAGTTCCTCAATCAATATGTAAAAGTTAAAGACAAAAGTAAAATGAAAGTGCTGCAAAATATGGATATTTGTGCAGTGTAGAAAGACACAGGACTAAAAGGACATTCATTAGCCTGCATTTCTGGGCCTATTTGCAAAAGTACCTTCCATGATATCAAAAGAATATCAGTACATCATTCCAATGTAAGAAATTTAGTGTATAAAATATACTATGCAAAAAGTCCAGCTTCAGAATTAGGCAATTTAAATACCACTCTTCTACATGGTACACCCAAATACTTACAAAAAGAAACAGACCGTATTCAGAAAAAGTATGAGAGCCACTTAGAGAATGCAACAGTTTTAGAACATAGTAACAACAATTCTGCACATAGCAACCTTCTACTACACACATACAGAAAAGAAATAGTACAATTTAAAAGGTCATCAGCTGAAGTACCAAACCGTGTGTGTGTGTGTGTGTGTGTTGCCGCAGAACATTTTACAAAAGGAACACAAAAAATGTGGACATAGCATACAAAATAGAAAACAATGAAGACACTAAATGGTTTGAATGAGCTTTGTACCTTTTAGCTGAAAACAAATATGAAATAACTGAACGCCTAATATGTTGCAGTTACTGTACTGCAAAATTAGACAACAACCACACTCCTTCACGTGCCATTACAAATAATTTGGAATTGTTTCCATTACCAAAAATCCTGCAACAGCTCAATTTGTATGAGAGCATAATAATTCAAACAGTTCACCCATTTCAAGCAATTATACGCCTTCATCCAAAAACAGCAAAATTACCTTCCTCTGAATTGGTGAAAAGCATTTGTGGCAAAGTAGTTTACTTGCCATTAGATCTAACGGAAAATGTACACACTCTAGGAGTGGAATGTTCAATAGAGCATTCTTTAATAATCTTGGTAAATGGAGTACCAACAAAGGACAAACAAATTTGGCAACAATTAGTGGACTTACACAAAGTTTGACAAGCATTGCAATATCTAAAAGACAATAATAAGTACTACAAGGAAATAAATATTGATGAAAGCTTAAGGCAAACAACTGAAATAATTCAAGAGCCATCAGAAACTGGTCAATTCGAACTTCTGGATCCAGCTACGGTTTCCACTCTTTTGGACCATTACACAATTCATCCATTGCATTCCAATGAAAGCATAGGTGATGCACTAGAAACATACAAAATGCGACAAACCAAAGGGTCACCAATAAGTATTTGGGAAGAAAGTATAGAAGCATGTGCTTTTCCACTGCTATTTCCTACTGGCAAAGGTGGGAGATACGATGATAGACCCACTCAGATTGGGGCATCAGAATACCACTCACTACGAATGTATTCGCAAGATCCCAGATTTAGATCAAATGTGGAATACATATTCCACCTACTCTATGAAAGTGAATTAGCAACACTATGTTATGGAGTTGCACACATTCTTAAATCTGGAACGCCCTTTCAAAATATGTCAGCTAAGCAGTTAATACAAAAAGTACAAGAAAAAGATGAGGTTTTACAATCAAGTATAACAAATTTGTTTGTAAACATGCGTGGTACAAAGGAATACTGGTTCAGACGGCACGGAGACGTGTGTTGCGTGATCAGAAACCTTGGACCACCAACTTGGTTTGTTACGCTAAGTTGTGCAGAATATGCATGGGAAGATTTACATGAGTTCCTACGCATAGCAAACAGCAACAAAAACAACATAGATATATTAACACCTGGAGAACTTTGCTCTCTAGATCCAGTTAATGTCTCAAGATATTTCCATCATCGTTTCATTGCAATGCTACACTTTATTTGCAATACAACTGTTCCTCCCCTTGGAGAAGTGCAACACTTCTTTTGGAGAAAAGAATATCAAGCAAGAGGAGCACCACATATTCACATGCTATTATGGATCAAAGGTGCACCGAAATTTGGGCACAACAGTGATAGCACTGTTTTGCAGTTTGTCCAAAAATATGTCACTTGTGAAATCCCTTCACAACAGACACATTGTGAGCTGCATGAGCAGATTTTACAATTTCAAAGACACAAATGTGGAAAATATTGTCACCGTAAATACAAAAACAAAGATAAATACTACACCAAATGCCGCTTTGGTTTCCCTAGACCAGTTACAGAAACTGGTGAAGTAAACAACTTCATGTCTTCAGTTCGACATAGTGTTAAAGGTAAATCACCTTAAACACGTATTACATAAAAAGAAGGGAAGAATCAAAATATATCAATGATTACAATGCAATCATTGCCCTATTATGGAATGCAAACATAGATGTTATGTTATGTTATGTTATTTTGCATTTATATAGCGCCTTATATACCATTGGTATGGTCTGAAGGCGCTGGTAGGTTGAACGCCCTTGGGAACCGAAGTTCAGATCAGTTGAGAGAGTAGAGAGAGTCAAAAGGTGCGTGTGAGCACCGGGTATGTGTGCAGCTTGTGCGATATCCGCGTAGTAGCTGCTTCTTAGCGTTAGGTGTGGTGATTGAGGGATCAGGAGAATGTGTTCGTTTAGCCATGTTTTATCCAGAACGGCTGCTTCTGCGTTAGGCCTGAGGAGAACTCCTGGCTGGGGGGTGTGAGACCAGCAATGTCAACTTAGAGTGATGTGCAGTGAGCGGCGGATGGTGCTATGAGAACAGTTATACCGAATGGTGTCATAGTACTCTGTGTTCTAGTTGAGTGGTGATGTAAGGGAGAGGGTAAGCATGGTGGTGTGATATGATGAGTTATATGCTCTTTCAAGTGTTCTTTGCATTCTAAACCATACTATATACGTCACGCAGTTCTATGCGTTCCAGTCCGTACCGAGGATGGACACCCATCAGTTCTATGTATTCCAGTCTGGTCTAATGCACTCTGGTTCGCGTTCTAGTCAACTCAGTGCATGTGCTCTTGTCCGCCACCCGACTGTCCACATGTCCACCCCACGCATGCACTCTTGACAGCGCCAGGCATGCACTCTTGACAGCGCCAGGGATGCGCTCTTGACTGCTTCAGCCTCTCCATGCACCCAACTAATGCATACATTGATCCGTTCCATACGCTGGTCCGTTCCATACGCCCATCCACGCCATACGCTCCATCTGCTGCATGCGCTCATCCGCTCCATACACTCATCCGCTCCATACACTCATCCGAACCATACACCCACGTGCTCCATACCCCATGCGCTCTATAAACCCCTGCGTTCCATTCCACGGTCAGCTCCAGGCACTCATCCGCTCCCTGCACTCATCCACTCCCTGCACTCATCCTCTCCCTGCACTCATCCTCTCCCTGCACTCATCCACTCCCTGCACTCATTCACTCACTGCACTCATCCATTCTCTACACTCATCTACTCCCTGCACTCATCCACTCCCTACACTCATCCACTCATCAACTCCCTACCCTCATCCAGTCCATACCCTCATCTAGTCCATATCCTCATCCGGACCATATCCTCATCCGGACCATGCCCTCATCCGCTTCCTACACACCTTTACATCATACATTCAACCGGTCAATACAATCATCCGCTCAGGCGGTAAACATACTCTCCGCACTGCTGCATTCATTAGTCATCCAGACTCGTTGGCTCTAATTACTCATCTGCTCCACATACTCATCTGTTTTACACATTTATCCTGTCTTCGCTTATCTGTTGTGCACATTCATTCGGTTTGCGCATTCTTGCCTTCTATTCGCTTATCTGAAATTTACGCGGCTCATCCGCGTTACACACTCATCTCTTCTACGTACTCACCTCTCTATGCACTCACCCACTCTGCGCACACCCCCATCTGTGCACATTCGCCAGGACTGTAGAATCATCCGTTCAGGCAATAAACACACTCTGCGTACTTCCGCATTCATCAGCTGTCCAGACTTGTTGGCTCTAGACTTGTTGGCTCTACTTTACTCATCTGGGATTTACCAGCTCATCCGTGTTACGCACTCACCCCCTCTGTGCACACACCCCCTCTGCGCACACACCCCCTCTGCGCACATACCCCCTCCAACGTACTCCTCCGCTCCACTAATTCATCCCTTCTCCGCACTCATCTGCTTTCATTGGGCTGTTGTTGGTCTGTTTTGAGACAGTATGGTGTGGGTTGGTTTTATGGGAAGAGGCAGGTTTTCAGCAGTTTGCGGAAAGACGTTAAGTCCTCAGTTAGGCAGATGTAGGGTGGGAGTGAATTCCATAGCGCGGGGGCCAAGGCTGAGAATGATGCTCTGTTTAGCCTGACTGAGTTTGTCTTTGGTATGATTAGGAGGCCTGCTGAACTCAATCTTAGGGTGCGTGGGGGGTGATAGGGTTTTAGTTTGTCTTGAAGAAATTCAGGTCCGGTTTTATGCAGTGCTCGATGGGAGATGCATAAGGTTTTCAAAGTCACCCTTCGGGCTACTGGAAGCCAGTGCAGCGTCTTAAGGGCTGGGGAGACGTGGTCTCTTGGGCGAAGCGCAAGTAGTAATTTGGCTGCCACGTTTTGTGTCCTTTGGAGTTTATTCAGTTGGTATGCGTGGATTCCAAGGTATAGGGGGTTTGCGTAGTCCAGTCTTGATATAACGATTGATTGGACGTTGGAGAGTCTGTTGAGAAAGGAGGGATATGGAAAGATGCGTCTAAGGGTTTTAAGGTGGTAGTGGCACGACTTTGAGACGTTGTTGACTTGGCGCAAGAGAGTTAGGTCGGAGTCAAGGGTGCACCCAAGATCTTTCACTGATTTGGAAACGGTCGGAGAGTTGCCCATGGCGGATGGCCATAGTAGTGTGTGCGGAAGAAATTCGGAGTTGCCACATACCATGATTTCCGTTTTGGAGGGGTTTAATAGGAGGTGGCTTTGGGTCATCCAGAGTTCTATGTCGAGGAGGCGAGGTCAGGTCGGAGATTGAGATTTGAGTTCATGAGTTTTAGAATTAGCTGGGTGTCGTCGGTGTAGTTGTAGCACAGGATGTTGTGCGAACGGATTATCGGTGGGAGGGTGGTCAGGTAGAGGTTGAACAGGAGGGCTGATACGCATGCTCCTTGTGGGACTCCCGTGTCGACTGGTCGGGCTTGGGAGGTATAGGTGGAGAGTATCGTTATTTGGTACCTATCTTTGAGGAAAGCAGCAATCCATTTAAGGGCGGTTCCACGAACTCCTAGGGAGTGGAGGGGTCAAGGAGGATTGAGTGATTGCAGTACATTGCAGACAATTCAACTGCTGTTGCACAATATGTTATAGCCTACTTAACAAAAGCAGAAAAAACTGCTGCAAGACCTCTGGGATGACCTAGCATCAGACAAAACATTATCACAGAAATTGTGCATCCTAGGCATAAAAATACTCTCTCATAGAGAATGTGGGGCCTATGAAGCAGCAGATCATTTAACCGGCACTGCTTTGTATGGAAAATCAGACAACATAGTATGGCTCAGTCTTGGTCCTGCAAAATCTAGAAAAAGAGTGCTAAAATCATATGAGGACATAGAAACAATTGCCAGAAATGATCCCAACAGCCAAGACATTCTAAAATACAATTTACTGGACACATACTATCCGAACAGGAGTACCGCTCTGGAAAGCATGTGTCTATACCACATAGCTCAAAACTTTGCATACAAAAATAATGTAAATCCCGCCCGATGAAAGCAAACGTAGATATAGCGTGACCAATTGTGAAGGGAGCTTAGTGAAACTTAACAAACAAAGCTTAATTAATCATGTGAAATTGTCATTAAAAACTGCTCAACAGAAAGAACTATATTACATGTCTCTGTTACAACTTTTCAAACCATGGAGAAAAGAGGAAGACATACTAGATAATTATGAGTGCTATGAAGATGTTTTCAAAACAAATGAAAGCACTATCACTGATGTGAACTTTACGCAGTACAAAACAATGTTACACAATGAGCAGCAACAGGAAGAAGAAATTCAGGCCCAACTAGATAAAGACTCTTCCGACAGTAGTCAACCTTCTATAACAGGAAGTCAAGAACCATTAGGACAACCACTAATAGCAAATGAGGCTGAGGTAGCTATGGCAGAAGTAGAAAACACCATGTATCAGTATCAAGAAGATACAGAAGAGTTAACTGTACAACAGGTAAAACTTAACAACGATCAGCGCACCATTTTTGAAGATGTAACAAAACAAATTGTACATGGTGTACAACACGAAAATAAAGAGTGTACCTGCCAAAATTACAAACCTATACTGCTGTACGTCAGTGGTGAAGCTGGATCAGGGAAAACATTCTTAATCAAAATTATCAGCAAGTTCCTTCAACAATTGACAAACAAGAAACTGTCAGCTGTTGTAACAGCCCCCACAGGTTTAGCTGCCTACAACATAGGCGGTGTGACTTTACACCGATTACTATTGCTTCCAGTTGAGCATCAAAATAAATTAGACTACTACAAACTTTCTGCAGAAGCTGCAATGGAATTACGTAGAGTATTGAAACAAATGAAAATGGTACGAATAGATGAAGTGAGCATGGTCTCTAACCTAATGTTGGCTTTGATTCATCTCAGATTGCAAGAAGTACTTAAAAGTAATAACCATGAACTCTTTGCAGGGAAACACATTATCGTTTTCGGAGATCTTCTACAATTGACACTAGTGAAAGGTGAACCAATTTTTAAAGCCTTAGGCCACAAACTCTGCCGGAAAACTGTTGGTAGCATAGGTAATGTTAACCTTTGGCAACATTTCCAATACAGAGAATTAACTGTGAACATGCAGCAATCTGCAGATCTCACTTATGCCAACATCTTAAAAAGTATTAGAGTTGGTGTATTATCGCAAGAAGCACACGCTCTATTGAAAAACCGGCATATACATGCACTTTATGGCGATAATGCATGTGCAACTGATGTTATGGAACAAATAGCGCACAAAAATGTCAATTGTATGGCCTTAATGCCAACTCTTGCAAGCTGTTTTCAATTTAATGAAACAATGTTAAAGAAAGAAATGCAAGCAATAATAGAAATTAGCGCCACAGACAAACTAGACGTACATGGTATGACAGTATCCATGTGTGAGCAAGCCACAACAAGACTAAATAGTTTAGAAAATTAAAACTCTAACACAGCTGGGTTGGAAAAAATATTGAAATTTTCATTGAATTGTAGAGTAATGCTGAAACGTAACCTTGACGTAGAGCAAGGGCTAGGTAATGGAGCACTGGGCACAGTTGTTGGCTTTCAAGCATACCCATGTGATAGCAACATTCAGTTTGTAAATATTCGCTTTGATAAAGTTTCAGAAGTGAAAAGGATAGGGCGCTCAATTGCTCGATTCCTTCTCTTCAAAGACATGTATGTACGTAGAGAGCAATTTTCTCTAACTCGTGCATGTGCAGTTACCATTCATAAATCCCAAGGTCTTACCCTAGTGAAAGCATTGATAGATATAGGAAAGACAGTGTTTAAGGAAGGCATGAGCTATGTAGCATTATCACGCTTACGTACACTTGACAGCCTATTGCTAATAAACTTTGATTCAAGTAAAGTCAAAGCTGCTATTCCTTGCATTCTAGAATACAATAGATTGCGTTCACTGTACACCCGTCATCTGAAACAATACCCTGTTCCAGATAAAGTGAAACGTGGTAAAAGAAAAGTAAATGAAACAGAAATGCAACAGAATGCAACAACAAATTCCGCAAAGAAAAGAAAAGAAGCTAAAGACTTAATCAATTGCCGCAAACATAGAAGAACCTATTAGGGAACGTAAACCAGGCACGTCGGCAAAGAAGCAACAGAAAACACGAAAAATGCACTCAGATACAGAACTTGCTGGGCCATTCAAATTTACAAATGAAAGTGGGGTAAGTTGCTATGCAAATGCAGCAATGAATATTCTTTTTCAATTGCCACCAATTCTTAACAATATTTACCTGCACAGCACAGACCACTTGTGTTTGCAAATGTTAGTGCTGCATAGAAATGCAACAAGCAATCCTGACAACACATACAGTGTTCATGGAGTAAGGCAACAATTGGACGACTGTGCTGGAATGGTGAGATTCACTATCAACTCACAAGAAGATCCACAAGAATTTCTAATGTACATACTATTAGTATTGGAAAACAAAAGCATACCTGTAAATGAAATATTCCAAATTCCGTACATGTGGAAACATACATGCACTCTCTGTAACAAAGTGATGCAGGAAGAAATCCCAAATGAGCGATTTGTGTATGTTTCCATACCAAATAGTGAGAGCATTCCATTTCAGCAACTTGTACAAAATGCAAACCATGTCAGATTATGTAGTATTTGCAATTCAGACAATCGCTCTACCTTACTGATACAATTACATAGTGCCTACATAATACTTATGCTTCTACGTTATAATGCACCAAAAACAACTGCAAACTGACTGGATTCACACACGGTCAAGTGTCACTTGGAAAGAAAACCTTTACAACAGTAGGAATAATCTACCATGCAGGAGCTACAACCAATGCAGGTCTCTACACTGCATACATTAAAAAGAATTCTGGATGGTTTGAATGTAATGATAGCACCATTACTCTAAAGCAAAGGTTACCAGCTAACCTAACAAATGCGTATTTTCAGGGTAATTCATAGAATTCTCCGCACAAGTGGCGCAAGCGGCTGGCGTACAGTGTGCGTGTCCGGCAGTCTGCGCCAGCCGCGTGCGCCAAAACCCATTTCAGCGCACAGCGTATTCATGGATTTCAACATCCATAACCAGCCGTGGCGCAGAGTGGTGCAGCGACCCTCCAGCAGCGCCAGTTACGTCCCCAACCCCACCCCGTGCGGCATGAACAGCGCACAAATCCTGTATGGCACAAGGGCCAGTGGACCAGCACACAGCCCCCCAACCACGAAAATCCATGTAAAACTCCTCGCGCACGCCCCAGAATACACGTACCCCACTCGCGCTAGGCCAATAGCGTGTAAAACTCCCTGTGCACGCCCCAGAATACATGTACCCCGCTCGCGCAAGGCCAATAGCGTGCAAAACTCCCTGCGCACACCCCAGAATACACGTACCCCGCTTGCGCAAGGCTAATAGCGTGTAAATCTCCCCACGCACACCCCGAATACACGTACCCTGCTCGCGCTGCGCCAATAGCGTGTAAAACTACCCGCGCACGCCCCACAATACACGTATCCTGCTCAAGCCAGCGAAATCGCATGTAAAACGTGGGAAAAGTCCCCCCTGTGAAGTGGGCTGCCTGCAGGGCATACCCAGTGTGGATGGGCTGCCTGCGGGGCATGCCCAGGGGTGTAGGGCTTTCTGCGGAGCATGCCCAGGGTGGATGGGCTGCCTGCGGGGTATGGGGAGGGTGGATGGGCTGCCTGCGGGGCATGCCCAGGGGTGAAGGGCTTCCTGCGGAGAATGCCCAGGGTGGATGGGCTGCCTGCGGGGTATGGGGAGTGTGGATGAGCTGCCTGCAGGGCATGCCCAGGGGTGAAGGGCTTCCTGCGGAGCATGCCCAGGGTGGATGGGCTGCCTGCGGGGTATGGGGAGGGTGGATGGGCTGCCTGCGGGGCATGCCCAGGGTGGATGGGCTGCCTGCGGGGTATGGGGAGGGTGGACGGGCTGCCGGCGGGGCATGCCCAGGGGTGAAGGGCTTCCTGCGGAGCATGCCCAGGGTGGATGGGCTGCCTGTGGGGTATGCGGAGGGTGGATGGGCTGCCTGCGGGGCATGCCCAGGGTTGAAGGGCTTCCTGCGGAGCATGCCCAGGGTGGATGGGCTGCCTGTGGGGCATGCCCAGGGTAGATGGGCTGCCTGCGGGGCATGCCCAGGGGTGAAGAGCTGCCTGCGGGATATGGGGAGGGTGGATGGGCTGCCTACGGGGCATGCCCAGGGGTGAAGGGCTGCCTGCGGGTATGGGGACGGTGGATGGGCTGCATGCGGGGCATGCCCAGGGGTGAAGGGCTTCCTGCGGAGCATGCCCAGGGTGCATGGGCTGCCTGCGGGGTATGGGGAGGGTGGATGGGCTGCCTGCGGGGCATGCCCAGGGTGGATGGGCTGCCTGCGGGGTATGGGGAGGGTGGACGGGCTGCCGGCGGGGCATGCCCAGGGGTGAAGGGCTTCCTGCGGAGCATGCCCAGGGTGGATGGGCTGCCTGTGGGGTATGCGGAGGGTGGATGGGCTGCCTGCGGGGCATGCCCAGGGTTGAAGGGCTTCCTGCGGAGCATGCCCAGGGTGGATGGGCTGCCTGCGGGGTATGGATAGGGTGGATGGGCTGCCTGTGGGGCATGCCCAGGGTAGATGGGCTGCCTGCGGGGCATGCCCAGGGGTGAAGAGCTGCCTGCGGGATATGGGGAGGGTGGATGGGCTGCCTGCGGGGCATGCCCAGGGGTGAAGGGCTTCCTTCAGAGCATGCCCAGGCTGGATGGGCTGCCTGCGGGGTATGGGGAGGGTGGATGGGCTGCCTGCGGGGCATGCCCGGGGTGAAGGGCTTCCTGCGGAGCATGCCCAGGGTGGATGGGCTGCCTGCGGGTATGGGGAGGGTGGATGGGCTGCCTGCGGGGCATGCCCAGGGTGGATGGGCTGCCTGTGGGACATGCCCAGGGATGAAGGGCTTCCTGCAGAGCATGCCCAGGGTGGATGGGCTGCCTGTGGGGTATGGGGAGGGTGGATGGGCTGCCTGTGGGGCATGCCCAGGGTGGATGGGCTGCCTGCGGGGCATGCCCAGGGTAGATGGGCTGCCTGCGGGGCATGCCCAGGGGTGAAGGGCTGCCTGCGGGTATGGGGACGGTGGATGGGCTGCATGCGGGGCATGCCCAGGGGTGAAGGGCTTCCTGCGGAGCATGCCCAGGGTGCATGGGCTGCCTGCGGGGTATGGGGAGGGTGGATGGGCTGCCTGCGGGGCATGCCCAGGGGTGAAGGGCTTCCTGCAGTGCATGCCCCGGGGTGAAGGGCTTCCTGCGGAGCATGCCCAGGGTGGATGGGCTTCCTGCAGGGTATGGGGAGGGTGGATGGGCTGCCTGCGGGGCATGCCCGGGGTGAAGGGCTTCCTGCGGAGCATGCCCAGGGTGGAAGGGCTGCCTGCGGGTATGGGGAGGGTGGATGGGCTGCCTGCGGGGCATGCCCAGGGTGGATGGGCTGCCTGTGGGACATGCCCAGGGATGAAGGGCTTCCTGCAGAGCATGCCCAGGGTGGATGGGCTGCCTGTGGGGTATGGGGAGGGTGGATGGGCTGCCTGTGGGGCATGCCCAGGGTGGATGGGCTGCCTGCGGGGCATGCCCAGGGTAGATGGGCTGCCTGCGGGGCATGCCCAGGGGTGAAGGGCTGCCTGCGGGTATGGGGACGGTGGATGGGCTGCATGCGGGGCATGCCCAGGGGTGAAGGGCTTCCTGCGGAGCATGCCCAGGGTGCATGGGCTGCCTGCGGGGTATGGGGAGGGTGGATGGGCTGCCTGCGGGGCATGCCCAGGGGTGAAGGGCTTCCTGCAGTGCATGCCCCGGGGTGAAGGGCTTCCTGCGGAGCATGCCCAGGGTGGATGGGCTTCCTGCAGGGTATGGGGAGGGTGGATGGGCTGCCTGCGGGGCATGCCCAGGGTGGATGGGCTGCCTGTGGGACATGCCCAGGGTGGATGGGCTGCCTGCAGCGCATGCCCAGGGGTGAAGGGGTGCCTGCGGGGTATGAGGAGGGTGGATGGGCTGCCTGCGCGTATTCTGGGGGTGCGCGTGTAGTTTCAGACGCCATAGGCCTTGGCCGAGCGGGGTACGTGTATTCTGGGGCTGCGCGGGAAGTTGTACACGCGATAGGCCTTGGTCGAGCGGGGTACGTGTATCTGGGGGGTGCACAGGAAGTTGTACACGCGATAGGCTTTGGCCGAGCGGGGTACGTGTATTCTGTAGTATCACACGCGATAGGCCTTGTGCAAGCCTGGTACGTGTATTACTGGAGTGTGCCTGTACTTTCACACGCGATAGGCCTTGGGGAGCGGGGTACATGTATTCCGAGCGGTGCGCGTGGAGAATCACACGCGATAGGCCTTGGGGAGCGGGGTACGTGTATTCTGAGGGGTGCGTGTGGAGAATCACACACGATAGGCCTTGGGGAGCGGGGTACGTGTATTTCGGGGGGGTGCGGGGAGGTTTACATGGGTTTTCGCTGCCACGGGAGGGGTACGTTTACTCCTGGTGTGCCCCAACGCGAATTGGCAGTGTGTGTCCTCCCAGGTGTGCCCTCTCAGCCCTCTCCAGGCCCTGCAGGCAGCCCACAACAGAGTGGACTACCCTGCACCCCTGGCCATGCCTCGCAGGCAGCCCATCCACCCTGGCCATGCCCCCCAGCCACCCCACATGTCACCATGCACAAGTGAGCACCGACACATATTCCCCCACCCACTCACCCACCCAGTAGTGACAGGCACCTGCCAGCAGGCCCAGACTCATGTCCCCCCACCCACTCACCCACCCAGCAGTGACAGGCACCTGCCAGCAGGCCCCGACTCATGTCCCCCCACCCACTCACCCACCCAGCAGTGACAAGCACCTACCAGCAGGCCCCGACTCATGTCCCCCACCCACTCACCCACCCAGCAGTGACAGGCACCTGCCAGCAGGCCCCGACTCATGTCCCCCCCCAACACCTCATGACGATCCACACACATTGAAGTAGGAACAAAAAAAGTATTAAACACAAAAGCAAGGGAATGAAATGAAACACACAAAAATTGAACTAAATAATGAAAAGCTGCATGTCCAAAATATAAACCAAAAATGCATGATAGCAAAATCCAAAGCAATCCAAAAGCATGTATCCAAAGTGCCAGTCCGGCAAAACAAATCCAAAGTGAAAAAACAATAAAAAACCATTGATACATGGAAAAAAAATAATAAGAAGCCAAATCCATTGTCCAGCGATTTACAAAGTACAAATCCAGGGTCCATGTCCCCAATCATTGAAATGAAACCTATTAAAAAAAACTACCTAATGAAGAACTATGTACAAAAACGTGGGGCATTGTCCAAGCGCCCCAAAATAAATAAAAATAGAAAGGAAACCTACCACTAACTAACTATATACAATGGCGGCGGGCAAGTCCTACGGCTCACTCTGTGATCTCCCAGTCCAGGACATCATCGAACTCCATGTCAATGTTCTGGAGGCGGGCCTCTGCCCTGGCCCAAGGTCTCGCAGGGATAACGCCATGTCCACCTCCAACTCCCTGCGAGTTGCCTCGAGGCACTCAGCCCACTTCAACGCCCGGCGCAAGGAGAACTCTGCCATGACCATGGTGAGCTGTGCCACTTCCGCCCGCCGCCGCTCCGCATCTATCCGCTGGCCCAACCGCAGCCACACGGAAGACACTCCCATTCCAGGGTCCTCCTGCCCTCTGGCCGATGCCTGCCCCTCTGATGTTGATGGCCCCGAGCCATCATCGCTCCCACCTTGAGCCTGCTGCTGCTGTCGATGTGCCCTGGCCGATGAT
This sequence comes from Ambystoma mexicanum, assembly GCF_040938575.1. Lineage (NCBI taxonomy): Eukaryota > Metazoa > Chordata > Amphibia > Caudata > Ambystomatidae > Ambystoma > Ambystoma mexicanum. The sequence goes on from NC_090934.1 coordinate 1,287,007,256, forward strand.
GAGGGCACATTCTCCATCTGCTGGCCTCCAGTTGGTGGGGTGTCCACCCCTGCTGGATCTCCGACTCCCGACTGTGGCAGGTATGGGAGCTCCACCAAGCTGGCTGCGTTGGTCGGGCCAGGTCCACAGGGGGCCCTGGTGGAATCTGGGCTGGAAGACGGCAGGGGGAACGACTGGCGCATAGTCTCCACAGAGGAGGAGAGGGCCGCAAGAGTGCTCGACACATGTAGGAACCCTCCGACCAGGGCCCCTCCCAACTGTGCCAGATTGGCATGCAGCTCTTCGCGATGGCGTGCATGGTCCCCCCAGCAAGCACGCATGTCATCACGAATGACACGTGTGCGCAATGTGACACCAATCAGGACGGAACCCATACGGTCAGGGGTCTCCTTGTCCGCAGGTAGTGGAGTGCCAGATGACGTGGGCCTCCCCCTTACCTGCGGACGGGCCTGGGACGGGGCATCCCTGCTGGTGCATGGTGGTGCAGTGACAGGGTCAGGGACAGTGACATGCACAGGCCCCTCTGTGGCGACCTGTGCTGCCTCCTGCCCCTGGCCCTGGACTGCACCACTTGCACCAGTGGTACTGCCCTCACCAGGCCCCATGTGCGGCTCAGTAGCAGCCTCCTCCTTCTCTGTGGAGACCACCAACCTGGATGTCTCTGCACCGTCTTCCACCATCGCAAGCCCCTGTGGGGGCACACCCGGCCCTTCTGCTACAGTCGTAGTGGCAGACGCTTGCCAGTCCCCTCGCTCCCTGATGATTGCAATTCCTGGGAGGGTGGCTGGGTCTTGCGCCGCAGCCCGGTGGAGGCATCCCTGCCGCTTTGCTCCACAGTGCTGTCTCCGCCCTCTTCTTCACTCGACGCTGCGTGGAGGGAGACATAGAACACAAGCATCAGGGCACTGTACAATAGTCCCCTAGACATGAAGCAATAACACGAGTGGCACTGTGAAACGTCACTTCCATCCTGTTCCTCCACAACACATGGGTCAATGCAGGCAACACACATGCAGAAACAGGCACGGCGCATGCAATCAACATCAGCATCCATGTACAAGGGCCTCTATTGACAGAAATGTTGGCTTCAAACTCACATGTATCATGGCTCATACTGATCCCATGCACACACAGCACCGGAGGGTCATGCATCAGGGCTTGAACACAACAGACACAGTGGATACAAGGATGACTAGACTACATAAGTCAATCAACACATCGTCACAGAAATGTGTCATGCATCCATGGTGTTTCAAAGTCACACACACGCTTCTCAGACACACAGACATGTACGCCATACATGTACATGAGAACAGCACCCATCTCTCACACCCCATCCATGTCCAAGAACAGAGACAGGCATGAATTCATGTGTGCATTCCGCATGCTGCTCCCCATGTTGCATTGGAACACATGCACCATCCATGAGGTTTACGCATGACTGGTCTCACATGCATTGCCATGATGTCCCTGCAGACACCGACCATGCATGGCCTATGTCACACATACAGGCAAGTAGCTGACTACCAGCACACTGCAACATGCCCTGTTTCACACAGCAATGCATGGCCACTTACCGCTCAACTCCAGACTGGTCTTCCTCTGAAGGATCTGGACATGGAGCGCTGGGCTTATGCGTTCCAGGACCCTCATCTGGATGTTGCTCAGGCTGACCCGGCACCCCTCTGCCTTCAAGAGGCGCCGGGCCTTGCTGAGGGTCCTGGCCCTGAAGTCCTCCCAGCACTCCCGGACGTGCTTGATGTCGCTGGTTGCCACCCCCTCCCCATTGATGACAACCACTACGTCCTCCCAGATCCTCTTCCATCCTTCCTTGTTGGTGCACTATGGTGTGAAGAGGGCATCATAATGCCCCAGGACTTGCTCCACCAGGGTACCAACTTCCTTATCGCTGAAGCTGGTAGCCCTCTGCCTTTCTGGCTGGGGGTCGCCAGTGGTCTCTGAAGGTGTTTGCCTCGACATGGCGACCCCCGAGGCAGGTGTGGGTGGGCAACTGGGTCCTGGGGCTGGGCTATGGTGCGATGGTATCCCAGTCGGGAGTCTTCTGTTCCAGCAGGGGTGGACATAGCAATTGGACCTCTGCAGATGGCTGACGTGCAGGCACCAAATAGCAGGGCACGTGGGCAGCAGGCAGGCAGCAGCAGATGGCAGGTGGGAGCGTGCTCGGGGCTCTGAGGGGCAGGAAAATGGCCTTTTGGGCAGGAGCGTGGTCTTCCGTGTGTTGTCGCGTGGCCAGCTTGATACAGAGTGATTTGGCACGTGAAAAAACTGCACGTCAGCATGTAATTCGAGGAAAGGCCCTTAGTGTGTAAGCGCGTCTGTGACATCACGCGCAAGGGCGTTGTCCTCAACACGGGTGCATGTTGATTGTACACGTGCAATAACTGAACGTCCGGGTGTCACTGCGTGCAATTGGAGGAAAGGGCCTTAGCGTGTACGCACGTAAGTGACGTTGCATGTGTGGGCTGGCTCAAAAGGCGAGCGTATGACGCCATTTTCTCGTATGTGCTTTTTGTGAACAGCGAGCGGGTGATTCTTGTACTTCTTGTCGGTTCACACACGATTACTTCACAACGGTTCCAGTTCGTACTCCCTGTTTACTGAGACAGCGTTCAATTCTTCTTTTGGCGTGGGTGTTGCCAACACACACACGCGCGTCTTTTTCACATTCTTTTTCCAGGCAGACGGTGAGTCGCGCACCTATTTTCCAACGTGTGTCGCGTACCCCTTCAGAGGTCATTGTAGGCTGCGTGTATCACACGTACGCTTATTTTTGTGTTTATGGGTGCCACAGCGTAGTGCTGGTTCATTTTTCCACGCACATGGTCTACCAGGGGTTGCATGCACGTTTAATATTGTTTTCGGGGTGCCTGTGCATTGCGTGACCCGTCATCTTCCCCCAGGGGTCACGTACCGCCTTGCTAGAGAACTAGGGTACAAATTCCATCTAGTACCCTACCCCTTTCACCCCAATTGCCCAGGACAATTGTTTACTGCAACTCCCATATGCACAACAACATCAGTGCCATGGTTGGGAAGCGACCAAGCAGTAAGGGAGGCAAAGGTGGCCGAGCTCAAAGAGGTGGGCGGGGTGGGCGCGGTAGGGGACGTGGCCAGGATGTGCAGAGTGGCCCAAGTGGTCAGTGTGTGGAGGACCAATCAGGGCCACCTATGCCCCCCCCCCCAATGGTTGAGGAAAATGTAGCTGACACTATCCCAGCTCAGCCCTTGTTAAACCGGCCCATATTGTCAACTGAACCGGCACTGGATGACTCCCAGGCTGACTTCCGTGTCACCAAGTCTAAGCCACGTTTGGCGGTGAAAGTTGCTGTCACCAGGCCACGTGGATCTTGGGCAGCAATGTCATCTGCTGCCCCAAGTAGCCAGGGTGAGGAGGCTGCAGGGGCAGCTGCAGCTCAATCCACCCCAGCTCCGAGTCTCCCAGCCGGGACAGTGTCGGTCCAAGTCCATCACACAGAGGTTGGACCTGCCAACATCACCCTGCAGCCAATGCCTGCAGTGAGACCTTTGGTCATTGTGCCTTTGGAAACTTCCAGTACCCAGTCCACCTGTGCTTCTGCCCCTACCAACCAGAGTGGCGTAAGCCACACAGGATCCGCACCACCTTCCAAGAAGAAGAAGGGTGCTCTTGCACTACAGGCTGGGACCCCAGACACGGCTACACACTCTGGCACGTCAAGGAAGCCTAGCTTCAATGACGCCGAACTAGATGCACTTGTGGCCTATGTGTTGGCACATAGCCGCCAAATGGTGGTGAATGCAGGGTGCAAGACTACGCCTGCTCAATGTAGGGCCCACTGGCAGACCATCGCGACCCGCATTAGTTCCCTTGGATTCGTGAAGCGCACAGCTGATGATTGCTATAAGCGGTGGAATGACCTGAAACGCAGAGCAAAGAACAAGCTGGCTTCCAATCATGCCTCTTCTCTGATGACTGGCGGTGGGTCTCCACCAGAGGACGACCAACTCACTGAACATGAGTCTGTCGCTGGAGGCTTCATCACAGAGAATCAGATCCGAGGCGTCGGAGACCTACCAGATCTTGAAGCATTGTCCGGTGAGTGCCCATGCATGTGGGTGCAATCCATGTGTATGTTGCTTGTTTGATGTGTTCTGATTGAGTGCCAGGTGAGGCTGTGTAGTCATGACTGGTATGGGTCACCCATGTGGTCCCTCCAAACCATTCCCCGGCCTTGGTTTTGGGTATGACAGTATCCCTTCTGACCACAGTTGCCAATTTGCACCAGATTACTGCAGTTGCCCTTCAACTGTCATCTTGCAACAACATTGTTCAAAATGTTTTCCTGTTCATTCAGCCTGATTGTTTCAATCCTTGCCATTTTTACGACACATTTTTTTGCCATACTGCCACAGATGTAACATACTTCTGCCATAGATTACACCCCACAATGGCCCTGTTTGAAGTATGGGGATTTTCGGGCAGAAAGGCGCACAAATCTGCGTTTTTCACTCAAATAATTCCATGAATCAGGCAGTAAGGGTTTATGCACTCCCTGCATCATTCTACACCATAAAAATTCCAGACAGTCCTCATAATCGATATTCACAAATGTCATCAATCTAGCAGTCCTAATGTTCTTAAAATGAGGACAGTAAAGAATGAGGTGCTTCAGTGTTTCCAAAGGTTTGTTACATTCGTCAAAGTGACATCCTACACAGTTTTTTGTTTCATTCAATTTCCAATTCTTATTTCTTTCTCTTGTGTGGTAGAGATTCAATCTAAATCGAATGGATGCCTTTCTAGTATAATTACAAGGAAATAGCGTGATATGTTCATATCGTGGGATGGGCTGCTTGACATATAGACCATATTCTTTATATAGTCCATAGGTCATGATCCTATCAATCGTTCAGCACCAATCCATTTCAAAGAGCTTTATTTTGGCATAACAGGGACGTAATTGTATGTCATCCACAGTGATATTCTCATTGACTAAAATTTGTTGCATTTTCGATTGATAGTTGGTAAAAGATTTTACGGTTTGGGTTCCCAACATGTTGTTCATATCCGTATACAGTGAATTACTAGGTGGATAATATATCTTTACATAATTGGACAACAGCCTCCATTTCCATCGAGTAGAAAGTGACACCAGCCCCAATTCATGTCGAGTAACAGCGTTTGGAACCGACATTGGTAAAAACATTGCAGATTTCAATAGAGAACCCTGTAAGCTATTAAGCATAAAAGTCATGTCACATAAACAGACATCAAGTGTATAAAGAATGACACTTTCGATTTTCAGTGTCATAAATTCTATTCGAGGAGTTAATGAAAATTTGCAATACCAGGTATAAATCTTTGTCATTTGTGACAGAAGTGGTCTAGTCTTACCTTTAATGATTGCAGACCATGAATTAATAGAATTTTGGGCTGATAAATAATACCCTAAATTAATTGCATTATTGACGCAGGATATTTGTGTGTTCATGATTTGCCATTTGAAATGACCTTTTTTTGATTTCATTCCAAATTTCATAATGCCAGTTTTTGCCGGATTGGGAGTCAAATTATGTGCTTTTGCAAAAACCTCAAAGAGTGATAATTTAGTTTGGAGCCCTGCTGGAGTAGGGTCAAACAAAATAATATCGGCTGCAAAAGCAATCCATTTTAAATGAATACTCCCCATTTAACCAAAAACAAATTCCCGTTTTCCCAATTCTCGCCCAAATCGGACAAATATAGGTTAAATAGGGTAGCCGCAAGGTTACACCCCTATTTCAAACCTATTGCCATAGAAATTGGAGCAGTAGTGCCACCTTCCGATGATATTCTTATTCTATACGATGTATACTTATGCAGCTTTATGATCCAATACAACAAAACAGTTGGCATTCCAAACTTCAACATTTTCATCCAAAACAATTTGCGAACAACATTATCAAAAGCTGAGCTCATATCAATCATCGCAATATAGACAGGGTTAGAATTCTTTTCTTTTACTCCAGCAATAACATGTGCCATAATAACTGCATTTAAAGTGGTACTCATGTTCTTCCTAAAACCAGTTTGATATTTTGAATATAGACCCTTGGCCTCAATCACCTTCTCAAAATCATGTAAGAGAAGGATCGCAAAAATGTTAGCCTCAGTATCAATTAATGAGATTGGTAGATAGTTCTCTGGTAGAGATGGATCGCCCTTTTTGAATATAGGCACTATATTTGCAGTTAGCCATGATAGTGGAACATCCCCAGAATTAATAATAATTTCATATTTGGTCTTTATAATGGTAGCCCACATCACATGATCAGCCTTGTAAAGACATGGTGGAAGCCCATCTGGCCCTGCAGTTTCGAATAAGTCAACCTAGATATTGCCCAAATAATATCACTGAGATTCCACTTCAACCATGGGAGTATGATAATCCAGAGAAACACTTGGGAAATGGCGAAATTCGCAAAGGCAGTTGATATTTAGTCATTATATAGGTTTGCCATATCTGATCCGGAATACAATTTGGTGTAGGCAGTGCAACACATTTGTTGTCAGTTTTCAAGGTGCACCAAACTATACGTGTATCATGAGACGTGATAGCGCGAATTAGTGCACAGTTCTCCTCATTGTATCTTGAGATACGGGCAAATCTTAAATTTTGTTTATATGCTGACAAAATTTGATTCCTCCTTGCCTTACTAATTTTGTTGCCCAAGTTGCTTCTCTTCAGATGTCTCAGTGCCCTGTTTTTATCCCATTTCAGTAATTTGCATGTGTGATTATATGGGTGATTGTGTTTCATATTACTTTGTTTTTTACAGAACCTCACAAGTGCTACGGTAACTATTCTGAATACGGCGTTCCAGATATTTTTTCCATATTTCTCCCTTCTTGTCGGATCCTCTCCATTTCTAGAGATATGTATTTAACAACCTGATTACACATCCCTTGATTCCATCTAATGAAGTGCTGGAAACGATTGATTTCCACAACTGACAAAGTTATATTTGGCCTAAGCATCCGACATTTCAGATTTGAGAATGTAGAAATTTGTGCATGATCGCCCATCTCTATCTGGCCAATTTCTAATGGGGCCATGTGCATGAGAAGATTATGGGAAACATAAATAAAGTCTATCGTTGAATTCTTCATACCTCGTTCCCACGTTACATTAGATTTGATGTCATTTGTAACTATCAAATCTAAGTCCCAATCAGTTAAAAGTTCTCTAAACTTAGCTCCTCTACTGCGTGATAAAGCTGAGGACTTAAGTGTGTGACTCTCAGTCATGCTTCTACAGTCGCAATTAAAGTCCCCACCTACAATGATTTCACACGCCTGATAATTGCCAGATATGTGTGCTAAGCACATGCAGGATTCCAATATAAGGAGATTATCATTAATGAGGAGTATATAATTGAAGGTTTAGAGAGATGAATCCCCAATAGACTTGCAGATTCCCAAACCAATTTCGATTGAGCCTTCAAAGATATATTGACTGCAACCGCCAAGCCCCCAGATGGACGCCCTTGAGAGGATCTCTTTGTAGGTGAGAAGGTTAAGTAGCCAGGGATCAAAAGTGGTTCAGTTTTCATGGATTCTTGGACTGTTATTATCGTAGGTCGATTATTAAAAGTTAATGCTGAATGCCATTTCATTAAATTCACATATCCACAAGAATTCCATGAAATGATTTTTATACCTATCTTATTAGGTGGCTATGAGACAGGAAAATATGATTTAGGGCACAAAAATTGTTTTTTTTGAAAGCATTGGTGAAAGCATTGGTTCCAACCAAGGCAAGCCCTTTGCATTGGCTACAGATTTCAATAACTCCAACATTTCACCTTCCGGACCTAATTCAAATCGCATATCTAGTCGAGCTGCTTCAAGAGGCTTTTCAGGACCCTTGATTAGGGGTTCTAAAAATTCACTAGCATCCACCACCGAATTAAAAGTAAACAGCGCCGATCCTTCACTTTTTATTTCCTCACGGCTAAACCAGATGAATTTCATAACGGCCTCAGAGCTGAGATAACACACAGCCCTAAAATAATTTACTCTTGCCAAGGAGACCCTTATGATATCATCAGATTTTACCATTCTCAATTGGGGTATTCTTGAGAACAAGGAAAATATGAGCGATCGATTGATGCGATTTTCCGCCAATTCATTTCCATCACCCTCAAATCCAATAATATACTGTCTTACATGCTCAACTTGTGGAGACTTAGTTAAATTTGTATTTGTTAATGTATCTCCAAGAATAACTGCTTTCGAGGAAGTACTAACAACAGTGTGAGGGGATTGTGTTGGCGGGATTCTGCTAGTAATGCTTGGCTTTTGATTACCCTCAAATGAGAGTTTACTCATATTATCAAATAATTCATCATTACTGTACAGATGACCGCTGTTAATCTCAATTTCAGGTAATGACCTGCTTAATGCAGGGCCATGAATTGATATACGATTAGGGATATATGGAATATCCATGAAGTCAGCATCATTAGTTTTATTAATCATGGGGTTCCCAATTGTAACCTTAATAGGTACCTCAGCCACTTCAGTTTGTTTACCCCTGCCATTTACCACAACAAGAGACTTGTCTTTATTCAGTACACTTACACATGACGCCAATATTTCTGACCGTGCGAACTTCATTTTGTCACCCATACTATTTCCCACATCTAAAGGTTTATCTTTGCTCAGGATGCCTTCATTAATTACATATGTTCATAAATCCACAACGTTCATACATACCTCATTATAAGATTTCCTTGTGGGTATGTTAAAAGGGGGACTACCACAAGAATCAAAATATGTCTTGTCCCTTTTTGTCGTACAACATCTCCCTACAATCGGGAAGTAGCTGCTTAAGGTGGATTTTGCAATAGCTTTAGTAGTCGATTCGGTCACAATCTTTTCACTTTCTTTTTCATGCATTACATGGACCTGTGAGGTCGGCATACCTGTGGTCTTCACTAATTTCATGTTACTAGCTTTTAGTGCATCTTGACTTTCTTTAGACAACTGTTCTAAGTCAATATGCTCCTCATCTGTTATTTCTAAGATTGAGGTTGATTTAGAATCATTTACCACTGATTCCTTCTTATGTAGTAAGGATTCTTTCCTTTGCTTAGCATATCTCTTAACAGCACGCAAATGCAACCTTTTAGCCCGACGAGACATAAAGGTGGGTGTTTCCTCAATAATCGAATTGTCATTCTCCACCTTTTTTTGATGTTCAATTTCTTCCACCAAGACAGATGGGCTATCAGGCGCAACTAATGGAAGAACCATTGTCATCAAGTGTGTAGCAATTGTGATATTCAATGCCTCAATTGAGGTTTTGATCTCTTTCAAATCATTATCACAGTTGCACGTCGCAGACTCCAATGGTGCTCTGGTTGGCTGTATAATCAAGTCCTCCTCATGACAACCAGATTGCAAACATTGCATGCTTTTATCCATGCTCACAGCTTGAACCTCTTTTGTTCCTTGCCCACTTATTTCATAATGCATGGACCTCAGGGTATCAACAGCTGTTATAAATCCCTCAATTTTGTCCATTTTAGAGCATGAGTAATGCAAGATCACCTTTGTTTCCTTTAATTCCAAGTGGGTTAATTCATGGCCCTTATCAAGAAGATTCAATATTTTTGTAATAACTGGAAGAGGACTAGGGGATTGATGTTCAATTTCGCACGCATCAAGCGTACCCCCCATGAGATCATCATGCAGCAGTCTACTTTGATCTTGGAGGGTACGATAGAGCATGCAAGAGTACTTCAGAAACTCCTTTGCCTGTTACCTCATTGTGAGCCTTAGTAGTGCCGTCTCTACTACTTGTTTTCAAGTTGATCATCTTAGATGGTCTATATACAAGTGGGGTCATCATACTAATAGACTGATTGACCTGCTCATCTAATGCAGCCATCTTCCTCATAGTAATTTTAAACTGATCTTCATTGGGAATACATAGCGCCGATGGAATCATACATTTACTCAAATTCTCCTTTATACACTCTCTTTCCTCTTCTGTTGGAAGGGTATACAGACCAGCAGGAGAGACCGAGTGAACCTGAGCTAAGTGCATAGCATATGTCGCAATGTTTATACAGCTCGAAGGTTCATCTTTAATTACAACTTCTGGAGTATCCTCAGTTAATAATTCATTACCTACGACCTGTTGTAGCCCTCTTTCCTGGGGACACTGTACCACAACCTGTTTTAAGCTCCGTTCTGGCCCAACAAAATCTAAGACAAGCGTATATCCACCTGACCATGATTGGCGAAATAGAGGAAGATGATATTGAATTCATGAACCTTTCCAACCGTACTGATAAGTGCTCTGAAGAAGCCCTATACATTTGTTCAAATACTGGTGACCTAATTCAATTAGAACAAGATACTCATAGCCTTTCTAGTACAAATGATGAAATCTTGTCACCTGTTCCATCCCACAAGGACGCCCTGGCAATAGAACCAATGGTCTCCCCTATAATGGCATTGACTCCCTCACCCGAATCGGTCGAAGAAGTAGTCTCCTTTATAGCTCCCACTCCGAGACAGCCACGCTTTGAACAGGGGGCTCGTGTCTCCGACTTCTTCCTGAACCCTGCACACAGGGAGAGATATTCATTCCCAGAGGCCCCTGCCCTGAATAACACACTAACAGCCATGAACACTGCTTTATTGACCTTGGCAAAATTATATGAAGGGCTGGACTTTAAAATCTCTAATCAGACAGTCTGTTTAGAACATTTGTTGCGACTACATTCTAAACGCATCACTCAAAATAATACATCTTCTCAAACTCAGGACTCATGGATTTCTAAACAATCATATACAGTCCACACGCAAACGCGTGACAATGATCACTCTGTATCTGCCGGCATAGTGCAAAAACCGGCATCAGAAAAACCGACATTAGAACAATCGGATATCTCAGAAGCTAAATCTATTCACATCGACGTTACCCCTAAGAACTCTGAGGTCCCAGTAACCGTCACCGTGCGAGACCCAGCCACTTTTATGGCTGCGTCTGTGCCGGCTGCTGTCTCCAACACAAAGGAAACACAGATCTATGACATTCCAGTCTCAAAAAATATGTTTGAGGTTTTCAGCACAACCTCTGTCAAAACCAGTAATTCACGACCAAACAAAAAGAGGAAAGTGCACTTAGCCAAAAACAAGCCATCGGTTCCAAAACCAATAGTGGGGAAAAAAAGGAAAAATTGTGTAGATTCATTATCGGATTCGGTGCTCATATTTACACCGGAATCTGATTCCCAGATGCTGGGAGCAGTTCCAACGACTGTAGCGACAGTGGCACACAAACCACTAGATGATTTAGTGCAAATGGTCGAATCCAGCAATGAACAGCGAGTTTCTCAGTTAAAAAGTCCAGAACCACCCTCCTCAACGTCCCCAATGGTCACAATACCCGCCCTGGTGGAGTCATTGAATCAAACCTCCATTGTTCAAACTGCTCCCATTTTAGTAGCTATCCAAACACAGATACAGAAATCTATTGATTCATACATGAAATTATTACCAAATAATCTCTCACAGATAGGTAGACAGGCACAGCCGGAACCCTCACAAATAACGACAACAGCCAGTCAAGCCAAAATCCAAGATGTACAATCGGCTATTTCACAAGTACCACAATTACATGATCTCACCACACAGAACACAATGGTCACTGCTCCTCCCGTAAAAGATGATTGTTTGATAAAAAATCTACAGGGTGAAATTAAAGCTTCAGTTGAGGCCTATATGATGCGAAACTCCAATACTAATATACAGCTGAAGTGTGCGCATCCATCTCAAGTCCCCACCCCTATCCCTCCCTCTAATCAAGCCCTACTATCGCGACACGAGATACGAGAAGAGATTAAAGCATCTATTGAAGCCCTTATGTACCACCCAAAAGAACCTAACTCACACAAAGCATCGGATCAAGGGTTCCCCTTACCTATGCCTTCTATCACTCATCAAGATAGAAGGACACGATCTCCAGTAAGGTTGCCAATACAGGCAAAAGAAAGACCTGCACAGACCAAGACAAAACAAATTAGAATGCCCCATCGCTTCATAATTAAATGTCGCGAGGCTCCATATAAATCCTATGATTTAAATCGGTCCAGTATTTTGAACATATGTACAGAGATACCAGCTTTATCAGCTATTTCATCACTGGATATCGAGCAAATAGAATTTATAAACCATATGGATCTATCTATTGCACGCCTGTACATTCGATCATCATTAGTAGCTGAGACTTTGTGGCAAGCCAGAATGATGTTATTCGACTTGGGGTTTAATCTTACCCAAGAAGTAGCACATGGTTCGGCTACACCGCAGGGCCATAGCTCACGCATCTTCACCTCAGCTTATAACATTACTTCTCATCAAAGCCCACCGGACCAGACAAAGTCCACATAACTAGGTGTAAGTGCCAAAGTCCTCAAGTTGATCTCCTGGAATACAAGAGGGCACAATCACCTCAACTTTACAACAGTGGGAGGTTTGATTGATATGGATGTAGTTGCCCTCCAGGAAACCTGGCTTATTCTACCACCAATTTGGGACTCACATAATATTCTGTTTACACCAGCCGAAAAAGGTGTCCTTGGCAGACCCAAAGGTGGACTTATCATAGCAGTTAAAAAAAGTTGTGGTCTGAAATCAATCATTCGGAAATCTCCTTCTTTATCATTTCAAGTGGCGATACTATCCAATTTCTGTAAAAAAATAGCCATTGTTAATATCTATTGGTGCAGCAATACTCTGAATGCAGATGATTTCTTTAAGCAATTTGTGGATATATTGGATGCTTTGGCCCTAGAGAGTGATCTCTCGTGTATTTTGATATTGGGCGACCTCAACTTGCATCTCATCCCAGATGGGAATATCGCCCCAACAAGAGATGAACTGAAATGGTCTTTGATTATGAGTGAGCGCAATTTTCAGATGTTAAATGGTAATGTGACAGGTGACTGTCCCGCACAGACCACCTGGCAAAGAGGAGATCAACATGCAATAATCGATTACATCTATATTAATGCAAAAGCCTTTAACTCTGTACAAAAATTGGAGGTTATTCACACAAGTGTAAGTGATCACCACAAATTAAAATTGTCACTGCAAATTGATTATATTCAACCGACACAATGGCGGAACTCAAATGTAACTGATGTAGTTGTAAATAATGGGCGTAATAGATTATCTTGGAATACAGAGAAGTTGAGAATATTAGATTCGAATCTAGAGACTATGTACCAGAGAGAAGATCTACTGGTTTGTGACTATACAAATGCCATGCAGATGTTCACTCGAGTAGTCACTGGTAGTGGGATAACTGAGCACCAGCATACCCATGCCTATGACTCAGAAATAGCCCATCGTAAATCTGAGCTAAGACAAGAAATTCGGCATCTGCGGAAATCAGAGAAAACTGATTTGGCCGAAGAAATAAGATCAGTCAAGCAAAACTATAAAAAATGGCTCAGATTAAGGAGAGCCAAGGTCTACGAATTAAATGGAAAAGCTATACTTAAACAACTTATCCTGAAATCTACAGCTGGCATATGGGCCCTTCTCAACAAAACATCTGAGACTCCCAAATTTACAGCCCAGGTAAACTCGATTTCTTCTGAAGCATGGCAGCTGTATTTTCACAAACTCTATCTATCACCCTTTCCTGACATATATTTAAATCTTCATGCGTTTACTGCCTCTGGAACATTTACATTTGACATTGACGACATAAAACTTTGCATCAAGAAACTGAGCTCATCTCGGGCAACAGGTCCAGATGGGTTGCACAATATGATGTTAAAAAGCCATGTAGATGAATGGGCGAAGATTCTCTATCGGATCTTTAATCAGGTGCTGAAGGGTGGCGTTATCCCTGAAACGTGGAGGAAATCCATTATTCTCCCGATATATAAAAAAGGCAATCGTGAGAACCCCAGATCCTACAGGCCTATAGCGCTCCTGGACTGTCCGGGTAAATTATTTGCCCGGCTGATCTTAAAACAATTTAACATCTGGTTACAAGATAATAACTTGAGAGATCCTTTCCAAACAGGCTTTTTACAAGGGGTAGGCACTGGCATAAATATTATTACCTTATCAAGCCTTATTCAGAAAGCATACCAACAAAAACAGCCCTTGTACCTTGCTTTTATTGATTTCCAAATGGCATTTGATGCCGTTCCAAGAGAACGGCTCTATAAGAAATTGGTTGATGCTAACTGTCCATGGCAAATTTTAAAATGGATAATTCAATTACATACTAATACCTCAATCCAGATTAGACTCACTAATGATGGTTTATTAACCCCCCCAATACCAACCGCCAGAGGTCTAAAACAAGGCTGTTTATTAGCTTCAGGCTTGTTCAATTTTTTTCTTTCTGATATCTATCGCAGCTTTACAACACTGATCTCCGACTCTCCGAGGATCATGGGTGTCCAGATACAATGGTTACTATATGCCGATGACATGGTACTATTATCACATACCCCAAAAGGGTTGCGACATCTCCTAGGTGCGCTGGACGAGTACACAAAAATAAATGGCATAACAATTAATGTTGAAAAGACAAAGGTCATTCAATTTGGCACCAAGAAACAAAGTAGTGCCCATTTATACTGGCCTCTCCAAAATTGTAAGATTACCAGCACCAATTTCTATGTGTATTTGGGTACAACTGTGTCCAACCTGTGTGCTGCTGATCACTATAATCAACAAGGACTTCAGAAACTACAAACGTGTATCTCACAAGCCCGGGTCATCAAGGCAAGATATTGTAAATTTTCCTTACTTCCGATTCTTACATATTTCAAATTGAAAGTGGTGCCGGTCATCCTCTATGGTGCAGAAACCCGGTTTATCATGTCATACTCCTACTGGGCCATGAGGGAAGGGCGGTTTTGGAGGCAAGTTTTGAACTTACCCACCTCACAACCACTACCAACATTGAGATATGAGCTGGGCCTAATTTCTCTGTACGCAGCCTACAAATGGCGCCTGTGTGCCTTGTATCGCAAATGTCTCATGAACAAAGCTACAACAGGCATAATCAATACCATTTCCAAATATTTATTGAACTCTATGGACGTTTTTCCAAAAACATGGCGCCAAAAAATTAATTTAATTTTAGCAAAAGCGCAGATTAATCCAACATTGCTCATGGAAAATCCAAACAAAGCCAGAACAAAAATCTGGGAAGGTGACTGGATCTATACACGCTCTGCATGTTCCAGCTATAAACATTTTGAGGCTTCTCCATTTGAATTAAAGCGTTATAACACAGTGGCTGATTACATGGTGAGGTCCCCCAGCTCCAACCATAGAAATGGCTTTATGAGATTCAGACTAAATCTGTGGCTGACCAATGAAGTGATGAACAAACGGAATAATGCTGATATCCCTCAGCCCTGCCGGTTTTGTAAAAATCAACCAGAAACTCTCATGCACCTGTTTTCAGAATGTGATAATTTAGCATCAGTAAGGAGTGTCCATTTTAAGCCTCTATTTAAGGATCAACTCATCTTGACTCCAAAAGAGCTTTGGGACTTAATTTTTCATACTAATAGAAAGGCTGTACGATATGCAGTTGTCAATTATTTGCAACAGTTGAAAATCTCAATGTATGCAGTACCAAGAAAATAATGACCTTGTTACATACGCATTAATCTGTGTTGTAAACCACTTTGTTTATTGTTCAATAACTCATACAATGTTTTATCTGATTTTAGGTAATTTGTAAATGTGATTTTATGTAATTGTTCTTTTCTTACAAGTTGAAAGGTTGTGAATTATGCTCACGACCAAAACAACTATATAAAAAATAAAAAAAATAAAAAATAATTCATTATATGAAGTGCGCCGTTTACACATAAGAGAATCAATATTAGATGCTGTAATGGGTTTCATTATTGCCTCAGTGCAATGCCCACTCTGCAGGCCACTGGCCATGCTGATATAACTACAGTTAAGCTAATAAGATGATTACAAAAAATTCAATATTCCCAATCTAGCAATCAACTTCCAAAAGCAATAAATGTCCACCTCAAATACCAACTTGTTACACAATACCGGTGTGATGGAGACTATCAGACGTCACTGTTAGGTTAAACAACCGGAGGGGATCAAAGAGGAAATCCTCCGCAGTCTCCCATCCACTATTCGCACCACCAAACAGCCACACAACAGCCAGAGGATTTGTCTCCGAAGGGCTTAACGCCGCAAGGGCGACTCGAGTCCCGTGAAATACACTCGGGAAATCACGTGATGAATCACGTGAGCCGGATTGGTCCTGCCTCCTCCAGGAAGCAGGGGGCCTCACGGCAAGAGCAACGCTCACAGTGCCGTGTGGAAGTACTTCAATTCAGGTCAGCATTCAGATAGATAGCAGTCCTTCCTTGCACAGTAAAATGCTGTAAAAGCGCCGCTCGGGCGACTCGAGTCCCGTGAAATACACTTGGGAAGTCACGTGATGAGTCACGTGAGCCGGATTGGTCCCGCCTCCTCCAGGAAGCAGGGGGCCTCACGGCAAGAGCAACGCTCGCAGTGCCGTGTGAAAGTACTTCAATTCAGGTCAGCGTTCAGATAGATAGCAGTCCTCCCTTGCACAGTAAAATGCTGCCACTATGATCCTGCACACTACTGGGGGCGCATATAGCAGCTGCCCACCAGAGCGGTCAAGGGAGCGAAAGCGTGACTTGAGCACTCCGAATGTGCGCTCCACTGTGCCCCGGGTTGCAATATGGGCTGTGTTGTATCTTACCTCGGGTGGTGTGGTTCCAAATTGGCATCATCATGTAGGTGCTCAGAGAGTAGGTACTGTCCCCTGGGGAGGTGATGATGGCTATCATTAGTGGGGTTTTCACATTACTCAATATCTGACATGCATGCATATGCAGAGGCATTTATACTCACCAATCAGCTTTGTGTCGTCATGCCGCCTAGCTTCCAGGTCCCGGTTTAGGGGTGACATTCTGAAAATGAAACTATCATGGCTTGACCCTGGATAGTTGGCATATACTGAAGTGATGATTCCCTTGGCATCACATACTACCTGCACGTTGATTGAATGCCAGTGCTTGCGGTTTTGATATATGTGCTCAGTGTCCTTGGGAGGACGTAGAGCCACATGGGTGCAATCAGTGGCACCTAGCACTTTGGGGAAGTGTGCCACCCCGTAAAAGTCCTGGACCACGGCCTGCCTTTCTGCTGGTCTTCTGGGCATGTATATGTGCCTGCGGACTGAGGGGCGTGCATTCATGATGGCCATCACCTGGTGTAGACAGCGTGACTGTGTGGCCTGTGACACCCCCCCCACTATGGCACTTGTCCGCTGAAATGAACCAGTAGCCAAGACGTGCAGTAGATTGAGCACCTTTTCCAAGGGGCTCAGTGCTTGCGAGCACAAGGTGGGTGATGTGAGGTCATCCTCCCACTCACTTACCAGGTCGAGGATTATGTGTTGTGGAAACCTGTACCTCCTATACACCTGGTCATCAGGCGTCCCAAAAAGGCTGGTCCTGGGTAAAAAAAATGCAGGGCCTAGCTATCCTCCTCCTCCTGCGGTGTCCCACGACCACTGCTGCGAGGAACGGTATATTCATTGTAGCGTCTGAGCTTGTTTGTTGTTTGCGCGCACTTTTATGTTGCACGGGGCCGCTTACGCCTGCTTCCTGCTGGTGTACGTGTTTTTGGATTAGCACGTCTTTGTTGGCACACGCCTTTCCCCTGTTCAAT
Source organism: Ambystoma mexicanum (assembly GCF_040938575.1). NCBI lineage: Eukaryota > Metazoa > Chordata > Amphibia > Caudata > Ambystomatidae > Ambystoma > Ambystoma mexicanum. The sequence goes on from NC_090934.1 coordinate 1,287,025,032, forward strand.
TGCATGAATACGTGTTGTTGGCGCACGTGTGGGCGTTGCAAGCATTTACCTCCTGTACTTTCCCCCGTAACGCCCACATTTTCATGCGTTGTTCCCCATTCCGCGTGTTATGCCCTGTGTTCCGCCCACTTTTGTTGTGTGCTGCGCTATGTGCGCTTTCCCTGTGCGCGTAGCGCACACCGTTTAATGACGTGTGCGCCAGCATGCGCCACCCACGATTTTAGCGCACATCCCAGGATTTACACGCGCACTGAATTCCATGAATCGATGTGTGCGGCTTTGGCACAGGTGCGCTGCGATTTTCACGCTTGCGCTCCCCTTTTCGGCGCACATTTATTCCATGAATCGGCCCCTTTATGTTCTTGAAGCCAAAATGTACGCAATAACGTGTACTTCAAAATTGTCAACAAAGTTTGTGAATGACTACAAACAGTTAGAATATGCCCACAGGTATCTAACTACCCAACAGGATGGAAGAATGACACAAATAAATGATTATCACAGATCGTTGGAAACAAATGCACAGGTAGAATACACCTATATGTATCTAACTGTTGTTACAAATTGGCAGGAAGGCAACAAAGAAAACATTAATGGGAAAGATAAAGGAAACAGGATATGGCAACGACACAAATGAATGAGTATCACAAATCTGTAGGAACAAATGCACAGTTAGAATACGCCTACTGGTATCTAACTGTTGTGAAAAATGGGCAGGAAGGCAACAAACATAACATTGATCAGAAAGATGAAGAAAACACTGAAAGCAAAAAATTAAATAGTTAGTACCATAGGAAATGAAGGTTTTTTTTAATCCGACAAGGATTTTTTGCCCCAGACCCAAGGATTAGAAAAGCAAACACAGAAACTGAGCACAATGCAGAGTACACTGGTTTGTAAACTAAATATGAGGGTAAAAAACAAGTTAACTGTCTATTATGCAATGTAGTACATTTTTAAAAAAAGCAAACACTAACACACCTATTTCTTTCATCAAGGAAATGGAAAAAGTGATACTTCCGCCAAGTACGATAGCCAATAAAAAAAAAAGTATGTGGAATCTGAACAAAGTAAGGAGTAAGTATATTGGCAGGCATTTTCTACACATGGGAATCTGCACGTCTAATCTATGGTACTAATATGCTGCAGTGCCTGTAGGCTGTCCTTCCATCTTTGGTGAGTAACCTACCACCTACGCCTTACAACCAAGGTACAAGGAGTATAGTTCCTATCCACAATCATCGCTGCATATGGAAACCATGGTCCTTGTCAATTAGCTGCTTATAAATTTACTTTTCGGACCATCGTCTACAGCCATGAAGGTAAGACAGTAGGGCATCAACACAATTTACACATTTCACCACACCCATATTGACTTGTAACTCCACTACCTATGACTTCGTTCTTGCATGCATGGGCTCCCCACAACCGCCTTGGTGATCTTACATGGGATGGGTGTGCAGTGTCTTCCAAGTCTACTACTTACCACTTTGTTCTTGGTTGCATGGCCTTTGGCCATGCACCCAAGACTGCACGCTCTCCCCACAACTTGCCAATCAAAATGCAACACTACGGGTGTATGCATGGGTGGCACATGCGGTGGTGGTTGTGGCCATGGCCTACAGTCTTGGAAGTAAGGCCATGCATCCAAGACTCTAGGCCCTGGCCACAACCACCGTTGCATGTGCCACCCATGGCGGCGTACTAATGAATATAATAATAGCCATTTGAAAAAATAATACATTCACGCCATATTGTCAATTACAATGCTCCCTAACACCACACGTGTCCTTACAAATGTAACAACTCCCGCGTGCACTGCACGGGCTGAAATACTGGCCTTATTGAATCCCTCATTTTCTGTGCGTACAAGGAGGCCATAGGACATACGTCATTAAGTAGATATAAGTGTATTATTGGGTGCAGGGTCTCCCCACAACCACCTCAGTGATGTGTGGTAGTGGGGGTTATTCAGTAGGTGTGTTATCCTTCAGTGCGTCTGCCCAGAGGCTTCACTCCTAGCTTTATGTCTGTGGATCTTACATGGGATGGCTGTGCAGTGTCTTCCATGTCTAATACTTACCACTTTTTTCTTGGGTGCATGGCCAAAGGCCATGCACCCAACACTGCACGCACTCTCCACAACTTGCCAATCAAAATGCAACACTACAGGTGTATGCATGGGTGGCACATGCGGCGGTGGTTGTGGCCAGGGCCTACAGTCTTGGAAGTAAGGCCTTCGGCCGACGGCCATGCATCCAAGACTGAATGCCCTGGCCACAACCACCGTAGCATGTGCCACCCATGGCGGCGTAATAATGAGTATAATAACTAATTGCTTATTTAAAGGAGGGAGCGCACAGGCCTTGGTGCCCGAAATCTATGACATTGTTGGGAATTATACACCCGCAAGAGTAATCGGACATATAAGATGAATCAAGAGTGGTCTGGCTTCAATGATCTATCGTTTAGGGGTATGGGTCTCAGCCCTTGTTCGGATGCCTGGAACTTATCGGTGACATCATTGGGGGGGGGGTGGTATTTCCAGGATAAAATAAGGGGGAGGGGCGAGGAGGGGATAGGGTGAGTTGTGTCCTGTTGACAGTTTCATTGTTAGTGTATGAAATGCCACTAAAAATCAAGTTGAAGAATAATAGCCATTGGAAAAAATAATGCATTCACGGCATGTCAATTTCAATGTTCCCTAACACGACACGTGTCCTTACAAATTCAACAACTCCCCCATGCACTGCAATACTGGCCTTATTGGACCCCTCATTTTCTGTGCGTACAAGGAGGCCATAGAACATATGTCATTAAGTAGGTATAAGTGTACTGTGCATACAAGATGTCAATACAAATTACATCATGACGACCGAACCCCAGAACAAATGCATTGATCACCCATATCTTAAGACTCTAGCCCCTGGCCACAAGCACTGTAGCATGTGCCACCCATGGCAGCATACTAATGAATATTATAATAGCCATTGGAAAAAATAATGCATTCACGGCATGTTGTCAATTTCAATGTTGCCTACCAATACGCGTGTGCTTTCAACAGTTACAAATTTCCTGTCCAGTACATGGACTGAAGTGTTACAAATGTCCTGCCCACTACATGGACTGAAGTGCTATCGTTGTTACACCCCACATTTACAGTGCATACAAGGTGTCCATAGAAATTACATCATGACGACCGAAGAACAAATGCATTCATCACCCATGTCTTACTGTCTGAACCTTTGCCAATGCTCTGTGACACAGCAAAATAGTTTCATGAAAAAAGCATGTGTACGCTGGTTGTTGCTCCGCTTTCCATGGATCCAAGATGTTGGGCGCATCGAAACCATCTGACGCAGAACACGTCTCGCAGCAGCCAATGGGCAGAGACGTTGCTTGTCCGCGATTGTGACGCCAGCCCCTTAGCTAATCGGTATCTTGTTCGTCGACCGAACAGGAAAGTGTGACCACGGAGCGAACATAGATATCACTAATTATTTCAGACCTACTTTTTGATAATTATGAAGAAACATACTGCTTGGATTGTTACCAAATTTACAAAAGCATGCTTTCTGGATCAAGCCCCTGTACCTGCGGTTCATCCAGCGGTTTCACCTGTAGCCGTGCGCAAAGTTTTTCCCCCATTCAGTCTAGGGAAAAAAAGACGTTTTGGGACCCCCAACCCCTATAACTTTGCCCCCCCGGGCCCAAACATCTCCAAACTTTGCAAAAAACTTTTTTTGCAAAGTTTGGTGAGGAAGCGTCCAGGGGGAGCAAAGTTATAAGCCCCCCAAAAAGTGTTCTTCCTATGGAAACAGCAACTTAACCACAACTACATGGCTACTACCGTGGCCATGTAAGATATATATATATATATATATATATATATATATATATATATATATATATATATATATATATATATATATATATATAGCATGCGCAGCACCCGCTGGCTTGAGTTAAATTTTTTCGAGTAAGCTTTCGCTTCGTGAACTACAGCACGCTTCATAATTTTCTTCAAAAACTGTCTATAGTGTCTTCGTCTTTGGCTCCGACAACACTGAAGACGGGGTTTGAAAAATGCCAAGACTTGCGACTCCAAGATGTCGCTGATGGTCCCACATCAAGTTTGCTTGTGGTCCGGTGTGGAGCACAAGAACTCGGCCTGTCCGAAGTGTCAGTCGATGACCGCAAACGCTGTGAAGGAGTGTTAAGGTAAATTAGATGTAGGTAGACTCCCCAAAAAAATCCCCTTCGACTACCCCATCGAAAAAAAATTCTGCCGATGAAGCGAGGGACGACTCTCCTCGACGGAAGAAGTATAAAAGGTCCAGGTCACGAAGTGGCTCTCACCACTCCTCATTGTCACTGAGGAAGTCAAAGAAAAGACATCATAAATCGCCTACTTCGTCTTCCTTGTCCGACTCTTCTCCTGAGAGGAGTACATCTTGCCCCACTAAGGCCTCTACTCCTGAGTGGGAATCATTCAGGCAGGAAATGCTAAAGATATTCGAGAGCTAGAAACACTCGAAGCAAGTAGGCCATGCCCCTAGCATGCCTTCTGAAGTTGGTAAGGAAAGGGCTTCAGCCAAATCCTGCGCGCCCTCGAGCCCGGGACGAAGGTCTGATTCTCATTGAGAGCTGTTGAGGCCTCAATGCGATGAAATAGAAGAATCCTTCGAGCCATCAAAGTCCGTCACAGACTAAGTCCACGGGCAAGTCGACATAAAAGTAATCAAGGCCGTTGACATTATCAGTGCCATCGGCAGCCAAGACGTTTTCATCTAAGACATTGACTACTCCATCGCATCTGGCTCGAAACCATCAAAGCCATTGACGCCTTTCCCAGTAATTCAGAAAACCTTCACACCTTTGCCTAGGAAGGATTTCTGTAACGCTCACCTGATTCCCGCAGAGGCGCCGGTCTTGACTGGGTGAATGCCGTATCTTCAAAGGTGATGTGTAACACACGGTTGGCTCTTTGGGCTGGACCTCTGTGCACTGTATGTCTGACTCGAAGAGTAAGATGTCTGCAGATAGAAAATATGGGATTAATGAACTGGGGTTATTGGGTGCCTCTCTCCTCTGGCGCCAGGACAGGGTCCAAAAGGTCCCAATTGGGACTGGCTGGCACTCGGAACCAGAGATCATGACAGCCCCCCCCCTCAAGGCCCCTCCCAAACCGGGCTTCTCCGGGGGTTTGGGCTTGTTAGGAAATGTTCGATGAAATCTTTTGATTAGACGAGGCGCGTGGACATATTCTGCAGGTTCCCAGGATCTTTCTTGGGGACCGTAGCCTTTCCAGTCAATCAGGTAAAATAGTTTAGATTTGGAGATCTTGGAATCCAGGATGCTTTTGACTTCAAACTCGAGTTCTCCATCAACTAGAATAGGTTTTGGAGATGTAGTTAGTCGGGTTTGAGGTTGCACGGGTTTTAATAGAGAGACGTGGAAGACCAGATGTATCTTCATGTGAGGGGGCAAGTCCAACTTGACCGCTACTGGATTTACTATGGTAGTGATGGAATAGGGACCAAGGTATCTTGGGTTGAATGTGCGTGGTCCTTTTAGAGGTAGATATTTGGTGGATAACCAGGCTTGATCTCCTACTTGATATTGGGGGGCTTCCTTCCGATGTTGGTCTGCTCCTTTCTTGTATTGTTCTTTAGCCCTTTGAAGGTGAGAAACGGCTTCCTTAAAGGCTTGGGTGATTGTAGAATGCAGGTGGTCTACTGCTGGTGTTCCAAGATCTTGGAGTGGATCCAACTCCGAGGTTCGAGGGTGACTGACTACCGTATAAAAGAAAAAACAGGGTCTTCCCAGTTCCCGAGTGGACAGAGTTATTGTAGGCATATTCGGCTATCCAAAGGATATCTTTCCAAGTTTTTTCAGTTTGTTGTAGCATGCAGCGCAAATACTGTTCCAGAGTTTGATTGGTCCTCTCGGTTTGTCCGTCGGTTTGAGGGTGGTGGCTGGTCGAAAGTCTCACATCAATTTGAGCCGACCGACAGCAACTTCGCCAAAAATTAGAAATAAATTGACTACCTCGATCCGAAATTAGAACTGAAGGAAAACCGTGCAGTCGGGCGATGTTTTCGAGAAATTCTCGGGCCAGAGTTGCTGCTGTTGGTAAGCCTTTGAGTGGAATGAAATGCGCCATCTTGGAGAATAGGTCCACGATTACTAGGATCGTATTGTATCCGGAGCATGGAGGTAGATCGGTGATGAAGTCCATAGAAAGCGTATGCCAAGGGCGAGACGGGATGTCAATAGGGCGTAAGAGGCCGGCTGGTTTTTCCTTTTGACTCTTGTTTTGGGCACATACTCCACAGGACATTGTAAAGTCTCTGATATATTTTTTCCAAGACGGCCACCAGAAGTAGCGCTTGATCTTTTCCGAGGTCTTGGTCATACCGGGAGGTCCTTCCATTAAAGAATCGTGATAACAAGAGATTACCTTTTTCTGTAAATCTGTGCTGGGCAGGTATAACCGTTCTTGGAACTATAATAGGTTGTCCTTCACCGTAAAGTCCTTTCCCTGCAGATGCCAATTCTGTATGTCTGCTGGAGTTACCAGTAGCCTGGCTTTATCCTTAACTTCCTCTATGGATTGTGTGGCGATTACAACTAGAATTCTTTGTTCGGGAATGATAGGTACAGGTTTAGGATTGATCAAATGTTCTTCCACTCCCATCCGAGAAAGGGCATCAGCTTTACCGTTTTTTGTACCAGGTCGATAGGTAATTATGAAGTCAAACTCAGCAAAGAATAGTGCCCAACGGAGTTGCCTAGAGGATTGAGCTTTTGCGGTTTTCAAATATTGCAGGTTTCGGTGATCTGTAATCACAGTAACGGTGTGTCGGGCCCCCAGAAGATAATGCCGCCAAGCCTTAAAGGCGGACTTGATAGCTAGAAGTTCCTTATCAGTAATAGTGTAATTGATTTCAGGAGGCGAGAATTTGCGGGACCAAAATGCCACGGGATGCAACTGATTGGTTACTGGGTCCTTTTGTGATAGAACTGCCCCCATGGCAAGGCTCGAAGCATCAGTTTCAACGATGTAGGGGAGTTTTGGGCGAGGATGTTTTAAGATCGGTGCAGAGATAAATCTAGTATTCAAATTCTGGAAAGCTTGTTCCGCCTCGGTAGACCATTCAAAACATTTGTTTTTCTTTAACAAGGCGGTGATGTGCTGGACTATTCGAGAGAATTCGGGGATAAACCTGCGGTAAAAGTTAGCGAAGCCTAACATGCTTTGAACACCTTTTACGGAGGATGGCGATGGCCATTTGAGAATTGCATCGACCTTCTTTGAATCCATACGCACTCTGCTAGGTGATAATATGAATCCCAAGAATTCAACTTCAGTCACGTTGAAAGCACATTTTTCCAACTTAGCGAAAAGTTTGTGTTGACGCAATCTCTCGAGGACCATTTTCACGTGTTTCCGATGTTCCGTTTACGATGAAGAATAAACGAGGATGTCGTCAATGTAAACAACAACACACACATCTATGAGCTCTCTGAGGACATCGTTCATAAAATATTGAAAGGCGGCCTGGGCATTCAAAGTCCGAAGGGCATGACCTGATATTCAAATAGCCCATACTTGGTGCGGAAGGCCGTCTTCCATTCATCGCCCTCTTTTACTCGTACCAAGTGGTAGGCTCCTCTAAGATCCAGCTTTGTATATATGCATGCTTTTCTGACTTGGTCCAGGAGTTCAGGGATCAAAGGTAACGGATATCTATTCTTAATGGTGATCTGGTTCAGGGCGCGATAATCTATACAAGTTCTAAGGTTCCCCTTCTTTTTTTGGAACGAAGAACAAAGCTGAGGAAGAAGGGGACTTGGAAGGACGAATAAACCCATTTGCTAGGTATTGATCCAGGTATTGTCGGAGGTGAAGATTCTCAGGCTCGGTGAGGGCATAAATTCTACTACAAGGAGGAGTAGATCCAGGTATCAGGTCTATCTGGCAGTCATAAGACCTATGAGGAGGTAGAGAGTTAGCCTGATCCTTCCGGAAAACATCTTGGAATTCTAGGTATTCAGGAGGTAACTGGGGAGCCTCCGAGGAAATTGCTGCCAGTGCAACACCAGGTCGAGGGTGACAAGTAGAGACACATTCTGGAAACTGAACCGTTCTTGCTCGCCAATCGATCTGAGGATTGTGCTTCTCTAACCAAGGAATTCCTAGAATAATCTGGAACTGAGGGGCCTTGATCACATCGAACACGATCTTCTCATTGTGTCCATCTTGACTTACTAGCGTCACTTCTTGGGTGGTATGCGTTACTGGTCCGGAGGCTATCTCCGTACCATCCACCGTAGTAATGACGTCCTTTACAGCCTTTGGACAAAGAGTCAGATTCATCCTCAAAACCATTTCATGATCCACATAATTGCCGATGGCACCGCTGTCGACGTAAGCTTCAATCGCATGTAATCGATCCGGATGTTCAGGGCTAATGAGGACCATAGGTATCACGAAATGTGAGGTCACGGAACTGGTTTTAACGCTCGGCAAGAGGTCCTCTATTCTTGTCGGGCGAGGTCGTTTCCCTGCTCAGAGTTTGTGACCCTGGTAACTGCAGCTCCTACTGCCTTCTTGGCTGGTTTCACCGGACAGTCTCGAAGAAAGTGCCCCGAGTTTCCGCAATAGAGGCATAATTGCAGCTGTTTTCTCCTTTCCCGCTCCTTTTGTGTTAGTGGTCCTTTCAGGCCCCCTATTTGCATGGGTTCCCCGGAGTCTACTCCTTTGGTAGGAGTTGGTGGTTTGGAAAATACTCGAGCATCAAACTTGGAACGATCGGCCTTCCTGTTCTGCAGTCTGTGGTCAATTTGAACGACTAAGTCAATATAGTCCGAACAGTCTTGCGGGGGATTCACTACTTGGGCTAACACATCTTTGAGCTCTCCACGTAGACCTCTATAAAACAGCGTAATCCTTTTGTCCTCAGGCCATCGAGTTTCCACTATCAGTCTGTTGAAAGACGCAATATAAGCCAAAAGGTCTTGATTACCCTGTCGCAATGAAAGGAGCTCATTGCCCAAGGCCTGCCCCTGTGAATGTCTTGCAAACAGTTTTTCCATACTGAGCTGAAAAGCTTGAAAATCATGGAGAACCGGATCATCTTGATTAACTAGAGGGATCGACCAGTCTGCCGCATTGCCACTAAGGTACGAAAGCACAAAAGCTACCTTAGCTTGATCAGTTGGAAAGGCTGCTGGCCGGCATAAGAAGTGCAACCGGCACTGATTAATAAATACTGCAAACCTCTTTGGGTCACCAGAAAATCGTTCGGGCGGAGCCAGAGGTACATTCCCAGGTAGGTTGATCTGCACTGGGTTCGTAGAGGATGTTGAAGGAAGATTTGCCCCTGATGCGGGTAACGGAGTTTGTCGGGCTTGTGACTGTAGCAATTGTCTAGCGAGATCGTCTGTTCGCTCCTTGGAAATAATCAGTTCCCTTCTTAGAGCATTCGTTTCCTGACGGGCTGCATGCACTTCTGCTCTTAGTTCCCCAAGTAACTGGGCTAGCTGGTCGGTATCCGAGGTTTCCATAGCGCCTGGGTGGGAGTTTTGCGGTAGGCTTTGCGTTCTGTAACGCTCACCTGATTCCCGCAGAGGCGCCGGTCTTGACTGGGTGAATGCCGTATCTTCAAAGGTGATGTGTAACACACGGTTGGCTCTTTGGGCTGGACCTCTGTGCACTGTATGTCTGACTCGAAGAGTAAGATGTCTTCAGATAGAAAATATGGGATTAATGAACTGGGTTTATTGGGTGCCTCTCTCCTCTTCCCTTTCTCTTCTCCTGTAGAACCCCAAAGGTTAACGCCCTCACCTTAGGTAAGTGAACGCCGAGCTCTCCATCTGCCTCGGGGCAGGGTGCCGTAACCAGTTTCTTCACTGGATAAGGGTGCAGGCCTCTTGACCTCAGAGGACTGCTCTCCGTCGTTAACTGCACGAACGGTACGTTTTGGGCACTTCAAATGTCTTAAAAGTCTTTTGTAATGATATTTCTTGTTTTGCAGGGTTCCGGCGATGGCGGATGGCGGGCTGATGAGAGTTGAGGATCGAACCCGCGTGAGGAATAGAAGCGCCTGGAAGCACGTAAGTAAGCGCTTGTAGCCTCCTTCACGATGCGCACTAACTGTCCCTTTTATCTTGCAGGTACAAGTTCGGAGCTTTAGAGAAGCTGAAGGGTGCTGGAATACCCACTGGATTCGGCGTGGGAAGGAGTAATGGCACGTGAGTAATAAAGTTGCCCAATGTCTTTAAACGCACCTTCTTTTGTCTTTCAGATGCGGGATGCAGCGCCGAAGGCCTCCGGAGCGTGCGAAGAGCTGGTAAGCTTTTGTCTTTCAGATGCCGGAATGCAGTGCGAAGACCTCCGGAGCATGCGAAGAGTAGGTAAGCCTTTGACTTTCAGATGCCGGAATGCAGCACGAGGCGTTGGTGACAGCCGATGGACCAGGTAAGAGATGCGCTGCCACTGAAGACCGTAGTGCTAACCTGTTCTTTCTTTGTCTTTACAGGTGCTGCTGAAGACTGGATTCCAGGATGGTAAGCCTTTGTTCCCTTAGGCCCAGGATCAGAAGCAGAAGACACGATGAGCGTGCTGCTGCAGAGAATGCAGAATAACGCAAAGCAAGATTCATCCATCGGGTGTGGTTTAAATAGCCTCCTGTAGTGCTTAGGTGTCTCCTTCCACAGCCACGCCTAGGTAAGAAAAGAGCTCCTGCTTTCCAGAAGAGTTCCAGTGTTCTGAACCTAGGGAGTGGCTCCTGCCCCACCCAACAGGAAAAGTAGTCCCAAACAGAAGAGGATCAGGGGTTCAACTGGCAGGTAAGTAAGCAGCATGGTCTGCTGCAGGTAAGTCCACCGAAGCATTATGAGCCCGGCGCTTCCAGCGCTGGGACTGGGCATCTTTATGAGCCTGGTGCCACTGGCGCCAGGACAGGGTCCAAAAGGTCCCAATTGGGACTGGCTGGCACTCGGAACCGGGGTTATGGGTCTGCTTCCAAGGGAGTCGGGCAAGTCCTGATCTTTTGGAAGCAGAGATCATGACAATTTCTTTAAGTCATTCACATCCATTAATGAGGACAATGAAGCTTCTGATGACAATGATCCACCCTTTAGATTGCAATATGGCACTCCTAATGTCCCTGACAGCTTTATATCAGAAGAATCTAGGTTGGAGGATCTGCATGAAAATTGACAGACTGCCAGTGGAGTGGACACTTCACCAGAGTTGGATTTTGGTAAGCCAGAACCAGATGATCACGTTGATGCGTCTTACAGACAGTTAATGATCAGGGTCACTGATTTTATGGGATGTAGCTGGCCTGCCCTTCCGTTCGAACAGGATGACCTCGAGGATATCCTGGACAAAGGTCCTGAGAGGGATCCAATCCTAACTTTCATGTTGCCCTACAAAAGTAGTGACCCCAGTTACCTGTCTAGAAATCCTACCCCAGAAAGCCTGGTGGTGCAAGCAGCAACAGCTACCACCAAGCAGGCTGCCTATCCGACCATCCCACTGGATCAGGATGATAACCGTATAGACGCCTGGTCAAGGAAAGTATTTTCTGCCGGGAGCATTGCTCTCAAATCAGCCAACTCTACATGTGCCCTTGCAAAATTCACCTAGACCCTATGGGACTTTACATCCATGGCAGCTGAACATATTCCCGAAGGGGAAGAAAGAGACAGCTTCTTGGCCATTGTAAAAGATGGCAAGGAGGCCATGTATGAGTCTCTTCAGTCGGATTTGGATTCTGCTGACCGTATCAGCAGAGCCATGGTGGCAAGCACTGTGATACGTAGGTTTGCGTGGTTGAGGAAGTCTGGATTTGCACAGTATGTACAGTTTAGAAGCCTCAATATGCCTTTTGGACGGGTCTTATCTTTTTGCCAGCAAGGCTAACAAAAGCCTTGAGAAGCTGCAGGCCTCGAAGGCGGTAGCCAAGTCTCTAGGTGCCATTATTAGGCAGCCTCAGCCCTTTCACCCCAGTGGACCATCTTGGAGGGGTAGATCCTTTCGCTACTATTCCTCAGTTGGAAGAGCAAGAGGAATGGCTGGTCAAAGAGTCCAAAGAAGAATCCCTTCTGGTGGACGAATAAGAGGTGCAAAGCCCGCCCAAGAAGCAGCATCTTTACTATCAGCCACTGCTTCAGCCGCCTCAAAACCTCTCTGAGGTCTTGACTCACGACACCCTGGTGGGAGGCAGACTGTCTCAGCATCTGAAAGAATGGCAGGGTATTACTTCTAGAAACCATAGCCCAAGGTTACTGGCTCCCCTTCATTCCGAGACCTCAGAGTCATCCATCGGGGAGCCATTCGTTAAAGGTTCCAGATCTGTTCCTTGTGCGGGGCATTTTGACCCTGCTAGAAAAAGGTGCTATAGAACCAGTACATGTAATGGAGAGAGAGGAACAAATGATGGTATTCTCCATATTTCCTAATCCCCAAGAAGGACTGAGACCCATCTTGAACTTGAGATACTTCAACTCAGGAAGGACAAGTTCAAGATGGGGACACTTTCTCAGATCCTTCAGGCCCTCCAGCTCCTGGATTGTATGGTGTCATTGGACCTTCAGGATGCTTATTTTCATGTGCCAATGCATCTCAGGCACAGAAAGTACCTAAGGTTTGCCGTTGGCGGTTCTCATTATCAGTTTTGAGTTCTGCATTTCAGGCTGACCCCTGCCCTGATGGTTTTCAGCAAACTGATGGCAGTGGTGGCAGCAAGTCTCAGGTGAGTGGGGGATTCACGTCTACCCCTACCTGGACTATTGGCTGATCAGGGTGCATTCTCCCAAACAAGCCTTAAATCATCTCAGCTTAACCTGCCAATGTCTCCACAGACTGGGCTTCTCCCTCAATTACAAGAGGTCCCATATGAGACCATCTCAAATGCTCCAACTCATCGGAGCTGTACTGGATACATTCTTGGGAAGGAGCTTGCCACTCGTGGTGAGGGCTCAAGACATTCTGCAGATGGTCACCTCTGTGCACTGTATGTCTGACTCGAAGAGTAAGATGTCTTCAGATAGAAAATATGGGATTAATGAACTGGGTTTATTGGGTGCCTCTCTCCTCTTCCCTTTCTCTTCTCCTGTAGAACCCCAAAGGTTAACGCCCTCACCTTAGGTAAGTGAACGCCGAGCTCTCCATCTGCCTCGGGGCAGGGTGCCGTAACCAGTTTCTTCACTGGATAAGGGTGCAGGCCTCTTGACCTCAGAGGACTGCTCTCTGTCGTTAACTGCACGAACGGTACGTTCTGGGCACTTCAAATGTCTTAAAAGTCTTTTGTAATGATATTTCTTGTTTTGCAGGGTTCCGGCGATGGCGGATGGCGGGCTGATGAGAGTTGAGGATCGAACCCGCGTGAGGAATAGAAGCGCCTGGAAGCACGTAAGTAAGCGCTTGTAGCCTCCTTCACGATGCGCACTAACTGTCCCTTTTATCTTGCAGGTACAAGTTCGGAGCTTTAGAGAAGCTGAAGGGTGCTGGAATACCCACTGGATTCGGCGTGGGAAGGAGTAATGGCACGTGAGTAATAAAGTTGCCCAATGTCTTTAAACGCACCTTCTTTTGTCTTTCAGATGCGGGATGCAGCGCCGAAGGCCTCCGGAGCGTGCGAAGAGCTGGTAAGCTTTTGTCTTTCAGATGCCGGAATGCAGTGCGAAGACCTCCGGAGCATGCGAAGAGTAGGTAAGCCTTTGACTTTCAGATGCCGGAATGCAGCACGAGGCGTTGGTGACAGCCGATGGACCAGGTAAGAGATGCGCTGCCACTGAAGACCGTAGTGCTAACCTGTTCTTTCTTTGTCTTTACAGGTGCTGCTGAAGACTGGATTCCAGGATGGTAAGCCTTTGTTCCCTTAGGCCCAGGATCAGAAGCAGAAGACACGATGAGCGTGCTGCTGCAGAGAATGCAGAATAACGCAAAGCAAGATTCATCCATCGGGTGTGGTTTAAATAGCCTCCTGTAGTGCTTAGGTGTCTCCTTCCACAGCCACGCCTAGGTAAGAAAAGAGCTCCTGCTTTCCAGAAGAGTTCCAGTGTTCTGAACCTAGGGAGTGGCTCCTGCCCCACCCAACAGGAAAAGTAGTCCCAAACAGAAGAGGATCAGGGGTTCAACTGGCAGGTAAGTAAGCAGCATGGTCTGCTGCAGGTAAGTCCACCGAAGCATTATGAGCCCGGCGCTTCCAGCGCTGGGACTGGGCATCTTTATGAGCCTGGTGCCACTGGCGCCAGGACAGGGTCCAAAAGGTCCCAATTGGGACTGGCTGGCACTCGGAACCGGGGTTATGGGTCTGCTTCCAAGGGAGTCGGGCAAGTCCTGATCTTTTGGAAGCAGAGATCATGACAATTTCTTTAAGTCATTCACATCCATTAATGAGGACAATGAAGCTTCTGATGACAATGATCCACCCTTTAGATTGCAATATGGCACTCCTAATGTCCCTGACAGCTTTATATCAGAAGAATCTAGGTTGGAGGATCTGCATGAAAATTGACAGACTGCCAGTGGAGTGGACACTTCACCAGAGTTGGATTTTGGTAAGCCAGAACCAGATGATCACGTTGATGCGTCTTACAGACAGTTAATGATCAGGGTCACTGATTTTATGGGATGTAGCTGGCCTGCCCTTCCGTTCGAACAGGATGACCTCGAGGATATCCTGGACAAAGGTCCTGAGAGGGATCCAATCCTAACTTTCATGTTGCCCTACAAAAGTAGTGACCCCAGTTACCTGTCTAGAAATCCTACCCCAGAAAGCCTGGTGGTGCAAGCAGCAACAGCTACCACCAAGCAGGCTGCCTATCCGACCATCCCACTGGATCAGGATGATAACCGTATAGACGCCTGGTCAAGGAAAGTATTTTCTGCCGGGAGCATTGCTCTCAAATCAGCCAACTCTACATGTGCCCTTGCAAAATTCACCTAGACCCTATGGGACTTTACATCCATGGCAGCTGAACATATTCCCGAAGGGGAAGAAAGAGACAGCTTCTTGGCCATTGTAAAAGATGGCAAGGAGGCCATGTATGAGTCTCTTCAGTCGGATTTGGATTCTGCTGACCGTATCAGCAGAGCCATGGTGGCAAGCACTGTGATACGTAGGTTTGCGTGGTTGAGGAAGTCTGGATTTGCACAGTATGTACAGTTTAGAAGCCTCAATATGCCTTTTGGACGGGTCTTATCTTTTTGCCAGCAAGGCTAACAAAAGCCTTGAGAAGCTGCAGGCCTCGAAGGCGGTAGCCAAGTCTCTAGGTGCCATTATTAGGCAGCCTCAGCCCTTTCACCCCAGTGGACCATCTTGGAGGGGTAGATCCTTTCGCTACTATTCCTCAGTTGGAAGAGCAAGAGGAATGGCTGGTCAAAGAGTCCAAAGAAGAATCCCTTCTGGTGGACGAATAAGAGGTGCAAAGCCCGCCCAAGCAGCAGCATCTTTACTATCAGCCACTGCTTCAGCCGCCTCAAAACCTCTCTGAGGTCTTGACTCACGACACCCTGGTGGGAGGCAGACTGTCTCAGCATCTGAAAGAATGGCAGGGTATTACTTCTAGAAACCATAGCCCAAGGTTACTGGCTCCCCTTCATTCCGAGACCTCAGAGTCATCCATCGGGGAGCCATTCGTTAAAGGTTCCAGATCTGTTCCTTGTGCGGGGCATTTTGACCCTGCTAGAAAAAGGTGCTATAGAACCAGTACATGTAATGGAGAGAGAGGAACAAATGATGGTATTCTCCATATTTCCTAATCCCCAAGAAGGACTGAGACCCATCTTGGACTTGAGATACTTCAACTCAGGAAGGACACGTTCAAGATGGGGACACTTTCTCAGATCCTTCAGGCCCTCCAGCTCCTGGATTGTATGGTGTCATTGGACCTTCAGGATGCTTATTTTCATGTGCCAATGCATCTCAGGCACAGAAAGTACCTAAGGTTTGCCGTTGGCGGTTCTCATTATCAGTTTTGAGTTCTGCATTTCAGGCTGACCCCTGCCCTGATGGTTTTCAGCAAACTGATGGCAGTGGTGGCAGCAAGTCTCAGGTGAGTGGGGGATTCACGTCTACCCCTACCTGGACTATTGGCTGATCAGGGTGCATTCTCCCAAACAAGCCTTAAATCATCTCAGCTTAACCTGCCAATGTCTCCACAGACTGGGCTTCTCCCTCAATTACAAGAGGTCCCATATGAGACCATCTCAAATGCTCCAACTCATCGGAGCTGTACTGGATACATTCTTGGGAAGGAGCTTGCCACTCGTGGTGAGGGCTCAAGACATTCTGCAGATGGTCATCAAATTTCGGAGTGCCCAGCGTCTCCCAGCCTTTGACTTCTTGTGGTTGCTCGGCCTCATGGCATCCTGCATTTTCCTGGTGCCAGAGGCTCGTCTGAGAATGAGATCCCTTCAATGGGCTCTCAGGACACAATGGTCTCAACTCTCGGGCAACATGTCAGACCAACTTCAGGTTCAGGATCTCCTGTGGTGGGACTGCGAGGACAACATTCTGAAGAAAGAACCCTTTTGGCAACCATGTTTGGAGATAACAGTAGTGACAGATGCCTCACGGGGTGGTGAGCCCATGCCAACGATCTGACAATCAGTAGTCATTAGTCTCCATCAGAGTCCAAACTACACATTAATATTTTGAAGCTGACGGCAAACAGACTTGCGCTGAAGGGTTTTCTGGCCTCTCTACAGGGAAAGAATGTCCTGATAATGACAGACAACACAGTGGCCATGTACTACCTCAACAAGAGTGGAGGTTTAGGGTCACTACCACTGTGCAGAGTGGTAATGCAGCTCTGGTTCTGGGCAATACAAGAAGGAATCTCTCTATCAGCAGGTCACCTTGCCGGAGAGGAGAACATGGCGGCGGATGGTCTGAGCAGGCAGACCACAGTCTCCCATGAGTTGGGGCTAGCTCAGGAAGTCCTTCAAGAGATCTATCACCCTTTGGGGAACCCCTCAAGTGGATCTGTTCAAGACCAGTGTCAACCGGAAGTGCAAACTGTTCTGCTCCAGAGAATTTCCCTCAAGAGGAACTCTAGGGGTGTGAGTTTGTGGTGGACTGGGAGTTTCCACTCCTGTATGCGTTTCCTCCAGTCCCCGTCATTCCTCACGTGATCAGGAGGTTGAGATAGTTTGGGAAAACCATGATCCTAATTGCCCCGGATTGGGCCAGGAGGACATGGTACCCGGACCTTCTGGACATGTCCATCTGCCCTCCAATACATCTTCCACAAAGAGAGGACCTTCTCCCGCGAGAGGAGGGTCGGGTTCCCAAGACACTGAGCTCTCACGCATGTTTTCTGAGAGGTTGAGGTACAAGGATTGGGACATCTCAGATGACATAATGGAGATTTTGCTTTCAGCCAGAAGGCCAGCAACAAAGTCTTTGTACCGCTGCTGTTGGAATAAATTCTGCAGCTGGTGCAGGGATAAGAATGTGGATCCTTTTCTATGCAAAACACCAGAGGTGTTATCTTTTCTGCTGCATTTGGGCAATCTGGGGCTCCAGGTTGGAACCATTAAAAGTTATTTAGCAGCACTTTCCATCTTCAAGCGCTCATCTGAGGAAACGTCATATTTTAAAATACCTTTGGTGATACAATTTCTTAAGGGACTCACTTATGTGTTCCCTCCATCTCCTTTTCAGGTTCCGGTTTGGGACCTTAATCTTGTTTTAAAGTTTCTCAAAACCATCTTGTTAGTAGCGCTAACATCAGCCCATAGGGTGAGTGAGTTGCAGGCACTATTTTCTAAACCACCTTTTATGGTCTTTCATAAGGACATGGTCATCCTTAGGGTCAAATCTTCATTCCTACATAAGGTCATATCAGATTTTCATTTGGGACAAAAGATAGTATTACCTACTTTTTACCCTCCACCTCATCCTGGCAAGTAAGAGGAGAGACTACACAGACTTGTCCGAAGGAGGTCTGTATGTTTCTACATTTCAAGGATGTCAAAGTTTTGTCTGGATGACCAACTGTTTATCGGATACACTGGTCATAGGCTGAGACAGGCTGTAACCAAACAGACCTTGTCCAAATGGATTATGTGAGCTATTACTGAATTCTATAGGCTGGCTGGGAAAGATCCCCCAGAAAGCTTGAGAGCCCATTGTTAAGATGGATTTCTAAACTCTAACCTGGTGAGCAGAGGTTTATTTTATTTATTGATTTATAGGGCGCCGAAGCCCACATGCATCAGGGCGCACAAACAAAAACACAGTGGACAAACATAAAGGCACCGGCCAAAAGTGCAGGAAGAACCAGCATTAGGGAAAAAGCATTAGTTCAAAGTAGAACTTAAAAAGATTTTAAATGAATAGAGCAGTCTTCAGTTTCCGAAAAAAGATATTGTATTCCTTTATCAGCCCAAGCTCGATAGGCAGGGCATTCCAGATCTTAGCGGCCCAATAGAAGTCTACCCCAGTTTAGTGAAACAGGGGAACCTTCTGGACAAGCCAGACCAATCTAGGTAGCTTGGCAGGCGGTCAAGATTAAGTCTCAGGAGCGGTCAGAGTGATCGGAAGCCTACAAGGAGCACACACGGTAACAAACCACAAATGACTCTTAGACAAGTGATTATGAAAAATATCTATACATTTATTCTTGGCCGGACCAATTGACACAAGTAAAATTCAGTTATATAAAAACAGTTACCACACAAATACTATACTAGATAATATATATATACAATATGTTTGCTAATGCGACAAAGGAGTAAAAAACAGCCACAATCTGTAAACAGAAGGGTGAGTTAACACACCAGGAGCATTACACAATTATTCAGAGTCATTCCCTAACTTTCGAGTCCAGCCCTAAGAAGTGGGGAGCCTTGGGCTCAACAGTACAGTTGTGCTTAAGATCTCACGATCATGCATGCAGAACAAAAAGTGGGTCTTCTTGCGAGAGCTGTAGCAAGTCAGGAAGGACTTGAGGTGATGAAGAATTGGTTCCCAATATTTGAGTAGGTGCTGCCCTTGGCGGCAGAGCAGTTTTCAAAAGGGGAGAATAGCTAGGGAGCGCAGGCTAACTGTAAATAACTCAAGGTGGCAACAGTAAAGACATACACAAGTGATCACAGTTCAAGGGTGTTTATTAAACTGTATAGATAGGTTTGAAAAACACCTAATCTAAACAGAAATCTAAGATGTGAGCAAGCTACGACCATCAGATAATAATAAGGCAGTCCTAGTGGCGTCTTGTCATATAAAAATGGCTATACTAAAAAAAAACTTGGCAGTTCTTACAACTAAATACAAAAGGGTGTGGGATAGGATTCAGAGGAAAGAAAGGAGTGTTCACAAATAATGTCAGGATGCAGTAGTCGGGGTCTCCTTTCCCCATGTTTTGAGCACGGGACAAGGCGGGACTCCGGAGCACAGCAAACGCTCAAGCTTTCCCAGAATGAGACTATAGTTCCGCTCCCCGGGATCAGGACCTTCGGTGATTAACTCTCTTGCTTCCGATGGCCTGATAGCTTCAAAATAACAAACAACAAAAGTTCCTTTCTAATTGCACTTGAGGTGATGATTCTTCACCCCTGGGTACACCTCTTCCGTGCTCAGACCCTTCTCAAACGTTTTGCCTCCCTCTGTTGGTTTCACTGCAGCCTTTTTTCGGTGGGTGATGGCTTCTCACCCCTGGAACCGCCTCTTCCAGGCTCAGACCCTTCTTGAATGTTTGCCTCCCTCCGTTGGGTTCACTACAGATTTTTCTCAAAACAGTTTCACCTGTGGCATTCACAAGCCTTAATGTCTTTTTAAACAGTTCACTGTGGCCATCCTTCTGTCGGGTTCACTCCTATCAACACACTGTTCATCAGGACTTTAGACTTTGCCCTTTTCCATCGGCATCCCTCTGTTGGGTTCACTCTTGCCAATTTTACAGTTCCTTTGCTTCCTTTGGTTTCTAATCGTTTGCCGGTCAAAGACTTTCGACTGTACAGAGGATTTTACAAGACCCCTGTATGACCACGTTGACCTTTCCTTCCGGCTCTCCTGCAGCCTTCTGGTATCAGAAGTTTCAACAAAACGTGGGATTAACCAGAGTCTCTTGAATGAGCACCCACGTGGTGCCGGACTCCTTTGTAGCTGGTTTTTCCCTAATGTACTTTGAACTCTTCCCAATTTGCCACTTTACCACTTTCATTCAACACAGTTTGGTTTCTTTATCGGTTCACCCCTCGACTCACTGCTGTGATGAACCGCTTGGCTTTTCAGTATCTGGAGTCAAGGCTAGTACCACACTAGCAGGCCTCTCCCTCTGTCCTGCTTATCACCATAGGCATGCTCCGTGTACCGTTGGCATCTGTTGCACCACACGCTGGCTATTGTGCGCAGTCTTGCGTTTTCTTTCAGGGAGGATTCGCAGGTCTGGGTTAGTTGCTTCTCTCCTTGTCACCCTTTCCGTTCTATCCACCTTTCTCCTGATAAATGATGCATCTCACAAACATTTTCATCAAAGGGGCCCTATTGAGTCTTTTGTAGTAGTGGACCTCAATCTATAAATGGATTCTTGAAAGATCTTGACGTCCATTACTTCAAAAGACTCAATATAGCTCTATAATGAAAATAGATGTGCAATGCACTTCTTATGAGTGCTAAACTTCCGTACTTTGACCAATTGAATGTTGATTTCCACCTCTGCAGACTGCAGAACCACTTCAACTACCAAAGCTTCCTTTTTAGGCTTATTAAACAAATGCTCCCGGTCCCACTTAAAATGCAACAAGAGCGTCATGGCAGGAAAGTAGTCTTTTGTGGGTTGTGTGCATGCACGCCGACTGAAACCTTTACAGTGTTGGATTCTCTTATGTCAGAAACCATGCTTTGAGAAATATAAGGGTGCACTCAATAATGTTTAAGGCACGAGGAGGGATACTTGTTACCATGCATAAGACATGTGAGAAGCCTGTCGACTACCTTAGATCTTCAAAGTCCAACTATAAACCATCTAACTGGTTATAAAGTGAAAAAGATGTATAATTCTTGGGTTCTGGAAGAAACTCCAAAACAATGCTGTGATTTTGTTGGACGAGTCACATTGCTTGATAAGTTATGACTGCCTATGAAAAATATCCGTACGTGATTCATTCATTGTTTCCACAAAGTTGATTCACTAAAATGCACCTTAATATCCTTCCTCTAGCATCGGTTAAGACAATTTGGGACATGTTATCTACCACTGCTTCCCCCACTGTGTTGGCACTAACTTTCATTGCGCTTTTCACAGGGATATCCAGCAAATAAACCTAAAAATCTGTCTGAACAATTATGGTGTTAGAAGCCTTAAGCAGACAAAAGAATGTAAATCTATATTATAGTCAGATGTCACATTCGCAGTAGCTCACTTCCTCAGAATCAGTATACGTCCGATCCTCCCGTTTCCTACTCCATCTCCATCCTTGTATGTAGAACCACCATTATCAGCAATCTCCATTGCTGCCTTGGAAGAATAAGTTACTGTGAAAAGCCCAAAAAGTTGAAAAGAATCTGGCTATCCACATGACTGCTCCCTACAGCCATATGGGAAAATGTGTCAAACCAATATCCCAGCTAGAGTGCAGTTACCTAATACTCTGGGCAATATAATTTGCAGACCTTGCACTTCTCTGCTTGTGGGAACTCTTGAAGCCTTTCATGGAGACCGGAATAGTGGCGGAGTGCTGCAGGAGCGTTCATTGTGTTCACACTAACTTGCTGCAGCTGCTGGAGTCTTTTTTCAGTATCTTTACTTTGGAGGCGGACCTTCAACCATAAAATACACTCCTACAGCGGAGTGCTGCAGTAGTGTTCATTGTGTTCACTGGTGTGTACTGTTTGAGCTGATCATCCGGATCTAGCTACAGCTACAGCTACAGTCACCGCCTACTACCCAGGTACATTGCTTTTCAGACTCTTAGGGCCTCATTACCCGGTAGGCGGTGAGCCATGGTGCTATTAGCGCCATGGCTCATGCCGGTAAAATACCGGCACCGCCTTGGCGGAAAGGGGATTTACCGCCCCATTCCAAGGTTGGAGGGGCGGTAAATCCCCTTTCCGCCATTGCCCTTCCCCATTCCCATTTCTGCCCCATAGGGCTCTATGGGAATTTTGCGGTGCCGTAATTAGCTCTGAGGGCCCTTAGCGGGTTGGATTTTAACGCCTGCAAAAAGCAGGCGTTAAATCCCCCAACCCGCAAAAGGACCTCGTAGTTAGGCGGTAGGGATTTACCGGTACCGGTATTTTACCGGTACCAGTAAATCCCTACCGCCATCCGTGTAATGAGGTCCTTAGTGTCCCTGTGCTGTGTTATTCCATGTCGGCCAGGTGAGCGAGCGAGCAAATGTGAATTAAGTGTCCTAACAACTTAGTCTACATTTTGGCTTCCGCCAGTGTCTGTTGAGAGCCTGGTTCTCTCTTTGAGCCGTGCAGCGTGCAACTTTGTGATTCAGCAACTCAGTAGTTCTATTTGGAAGCGACCCAGTTCATGCAAACTGTATGGTTACCCCACGCTGATTTTGTCAATTAACTGAACATTTCTTCTGCAACACTTAGACTCCCTTTAACCTGCCAAAGTGCTTGTGAGTCAAATGACTGTAGCTAACCCCGAAGCCTGAGAGTGTTGTTAAACTATACATTGTCAGAGTTTGGCTAAAGCGTGAGACTCTTGCTGAGCAATGCAAGCAGTTTTATTTACGGACTCACTTTTGGGAGTGACCACACGCCCCCACACTATCTGCACTTCGGTGATCGCGGGTAAACCATTGCAAATTTTGTTCTTTAGATTTTTCTGAAACCCTTGATATGGACTATATTAAATTCTTCTGAGTTCTGGAATTATTTCCTGTGAAGGCGTTGATCCACTGGAACAGTGCAGGTGACTGTGGAGGGTGAATACTCTCTTTGAGCCATGCTCTGCTCCCAACTACAGCCTACACCAATAAAATTCCTCTGAGTTCTGGAACTGTCTCCGTTGAAGGCACTTATCCATTGAAACAGTGCAGGTGACTGTGGAGGGTGAATACTCTCTTTGAGCCACCCTCTGTTCCCAATTACAGCACTGTCTATACCTCAAAGATTTTGTTTGATAACCTAGTAACCTGGTTTTGTGTATTCGAGCAAGTGACTGCGGGGTGTCTTCCCCTTTGAACTGTGCTCATTATCCAGTTGATAGTGTGATCTGCAGTGGTGACTGTAGAGAGTCTCTTAGCTTTCAATCTGACTCGCTTTTAGCCCCTCAGGTCGCCTTCTTTCTTGGTCTGTCTTGACTCTGCGCAAAGTAGAGAGTCTGCTGTTTCCTCTTTTGTGTTTTTTCTCGTTTTGGGTGCCTTATTGCCAATCCCTTGCGATATTGTTGAGCTTGTAGATAAAAAAAAAACACAGCTAACTGTTTAACTGAGTTGCAATTAAGATGTCGTTGCGGACAGGGCTCCGCAGCCAATTGCAACCTCAAGCAGATATCGAAGGTAAAAACACTATTTTTGAAATTAATATATGTGCAAACTAACCACTGGAATGTCAGGCGTCCAATGATGTAGATCTGTGTGATAAGAATGAAGCTGGTGTTGTAGCAGCACTAGTCCACAATCTAGAGACACCAAACTGCCCAATATCTTTAACTGCTACCACAAAGGCCCGCCCGCTAAAACCAATTTTAAAGGGCCGCAAAAAGCGAGGCATGAGAACCTTTACAGACGGGCGGGAAGGCACCCCTCCAACTCCCTGTTCTCTGATTGCTGGCCAATGTATCCTGAACTACTTCCCAAGATTAACTGGGACAAGCACAGAAATCAAAGTCACTGCTTCGAAAACTGCCACAATTGACTGCACCCAAATGCAGAGTCTAAATGACTTGAGTTTAATAGAATTTGCAGACTCCCTGGTGCAACCTTTGGCTTGTGTGAATGCTGAGAATGTTACCCAACAAACCTGCAATGCATCACGCATTGGCTCACCTACAGAACTCACCAATTTCATCTCCCAAGATAGGCGAAGACGTCACTCGATCTCATCCTCAGATTACTCTAACCAACCTAGTGATGGTGCAATCCATCACACATTAAGAGAGGCAGATGATTGTATAAAGTTGTACTGCCCCAGCCTATCTACCCTAAACATGGTGCTTAGTTCATTTGTCAAACTATATAACAATATCTGGGAGGAGGTAAACGTTCACTCAACAATGCTGACCACCATATACACAAGGTTGAGCACTTAGAAGCGTGTGTTGGCCGCTTAGCAGCTAATAATATCCCAGACATCAAACTTCTCATTTCGCAACCTGCACAGGTTGGTATTCCAGTTCATATAGACACCATAGAGGTATGGGTAGATGAAATACCTCTTCCCTCTAGTGTCGCTCAGGTTTAAACATTTGCAGATGTGGTAAATGAGCGTGTGGTCATTATAGAAATTTGTGAAAGTCTCCAGCGTCCACATACTGATGCACACATACAACGAAGTGCCCCCACTGATTGCCCCCCTGGCAGAGGTGGGAAAAGGAAAAAAACTAAGAATAAAAAATAACAAAGAGAAAAAAATATTCTTCCCTAAAATGGTTAAGAAACCTGTCCATACTTGACCCGATGCAGTGCCAGAACAACCAAATCAATCAAACACTTAGCACAACTGTTGACGCCGGTACAAGAAGAGAGTGGTTCTGACCTTCAATCGAGTGCACCTAATTTTTCTTGCCATGTTTCTCACACTGTTACATCAAATCTTAGTCACACCTTTCAATGAAAATTGCTCTTAGATCTGAGTGAACCCTCTAAATTGTGCAAAAGTGAACCAAATGGGCTTAAAACAGAGGATGGGAGCCACCAGGGGGCACCGAGATGTGTTGAAGTGTCTTGGCTGGTCTCCTCCCCGGGGCGCTGATATTGCAAACCTGAGCCCCCCACCCCAGCCATGTGGGAGATGAAGTTTGACCCCACCCCTAGGCAGGCTAAGATCTTTGTGCGGCGGCACGTGATCCTGGCGCTCATAGGTGCTGTGGGACCAGAGATCGGCCGTACACCGTCAGCGAGCGGGAGCAGAGGGTAAGCCTTCCCAGCTGTGGAAGCCGCGCGAATGCCAGCTGCCTGGCGATGGGGGAAGAGCTGGAGCCTGGGCCGCGCGCTCTTCTCCTAAGAAGGCGCGCGAGAGGAGCGCCTGGAGGCCGGACTGCGGGACTCAGGCAGCGACATGGGATAGCGGCCTCAGCCACCGGGTAGACCCTGGGCGGGGTGCCTGTGTGTTTGGAGAGGGCGCTCAGCGGAATCCTCGAGGGGTCAGAGGCCCCAGGCGCTGCAGTGTTAGGTCCTGTTATGCGGCTGGAGACGGAGAAGTTAACCTGCAATCAATTTGAGGCGCCAGCTCCGGACATTCAACCCCCGATTTTCTGCCTGCAGCAGGGGTAATAGTGGAGTATTTACATCTCCGAGGTTGGTGCTCCCCCAATGAGAGTACGTGTGACACCCCACCTATGAGAGTACGTCTGACATCCACTAGCTTTTGCACTGGGGACGCCCGTGCCTGCTCATTGTCCCAGTAAGGTGCACGGCATTTGGAGTGAGCACGCTGTGCTGCAGAAGCACCTTTTGATCTTTGGAACTGTGGTGGGGCGAAGGACTGTAGGAGATAGCCAGCTGGCCTCCTGGGCATAGGACATAGTGTGAGTCACAAGGGGAAGAGCAGTCCCTAGGTGAAAGGACGTGGGACACTCTTCCGAGGTCCAGGCGGGTGACGCGTTTGGGAAGCCTGTGGAGCCCCGCCTGTCTCCTGCAGTGTGCGAACCCGGGGCCTGCTCACAGGGACAACTGTTCTCTGCCCCAAAGCGGACAGCCTGGAGGAGGATTTGGAGCCAGTGAGAGCGGGTCTGGTGTGGAGGAGCATATTCCTTGGGGGCTGGCGGTGTCAGACTGTAGTCCCGTCCTGGCTGCAGGGCGCTTATCTGTGCTGGCCTTCCTTCCCTGGAGAGGCCCCCGGCTCGGGGTCTTGGAGGGGGTAGGGCCTGCTTGCTGGTCCCCCGTGGCCTCGCTGGAGGGAGTTGCTCCTTTTGTGCCCTTCTGAGTGTCCGGTACCTAGGATTGGACCTGGTTCTGGCCACTGGACTTCGGGGTGTTGGCTAATACACAAGACTCCCCGCTACGGTGCTGTGGTGTAGGGGCCGGTGGCTGTGCGGCCAGCTTTGCGGGGCTGTTCTTCAGGTGGGAGGCACAGCGGAGTTGGTGGAGGCGGCCAGCTTGAGTGCTTTATCTACGACATTCTGGGTGGTCTGCGCCCTTTTTCTTTTTTTTCAATGGACTGGGCCCAGTCATTACAGAAGTTCCGGCGCACCCCTGAGCACTCGCCGGAGAGAGCCAGTATGCAGTCAACCAGTCAACCAGTCCTGTTGGAGGAGATCTGCGGTTTTAGGGCAGATATTGGCAGAAGGCTTGATTCCCTTGATAAGAAGATGGATGCTGTTGAGGACCGAGTCCAGGCCCTAGAGGCCAATCAAACCTCAGCTGACCTCTTTGAAACTCAGTTCGAAATGCGCTTGGCAGAGTTGGAGAGGCGAGAGGAGAAGGTCGCTCTTAAGCTGGATGACTTCGAAAATAGGGAAGAGCAATCATAAGTAAGCTGTCTGATGGAGGAAACACAAGCGAGCCTACGATTGATAGAGCCCATAGGGCGGGAGGGCGTTCAGGTGGGCCGAGATCTGTCCTTGTTAAATTTCATTACTACGCTGAAAAGACTAAGATTCTAGAGCTAGCACGTAAAAAGGGCCGCATTGACTGGGAGGGTGCTAAAATAACAATTTATCAGGATCTTTTGGCGCTCACTCTCTCGCGCCGGAGATTGTGTGGGCCCCTGACAAAATGGTTGCAGTCAAAGGGTGTGCGATACAGGTTGGGGCACCCGTTCCCACTCTCGTTTGAGGTTGATGGCTATAAATACTCCCTTGTTAATGAGTCCGAGATTCAGAGTGACTAGTGAACTGTTGGGTGACTCATCCTCGAGACCTATTAAGGATGTTGAGAATGGTGGAGGCGGTGGCCCCTGTGAAGCCTCGGAGTTTGTGGGCAGGCGTCATGTTCGAGGCCACAGGAAGTATAGAAAGGTGGCCCCCACATCCCCGGGGCAGCCTGCGACCTAATCTTGAGTGGGAGGCCTGTGCTTATTGGCTTGTTTTTCAATGCGTTGAGGGGCTACGGGGCTATCCTGGAGGGCCGCTACGACCTCTGATGTTTAGCTTATAATGAGGCGGGGGAGTTGGAGTTGGGGGGGTTGAATAATATGTTGTCATTGGGCTTATTTTTGCTGTTGGGGGGGCTCAGAAGGTTGAAGTTCTTTTGTGGGGTAATCGCCCAGGTGGAGGCGATCCTTGATGGCCTGGTTGTGCAGCGGTTTAATGTTGCAGCCCTTCCAAGCGCTTGGGGGCGGTGGGGGGTTGTTCGGTTGGGGGGGACTGGGTGGGTGAGCGAGGGGGAAAGAGGGTTCTTTTTGTTGTTGGGGTGGGGTTGGGGTGGGGCTAGGCAGCCAGGTTTTTCGGTCAATAGGGGGTTCACTAGGCATCTGTGGGTTCTTTCCTGCATGCAGAGGCGGGGGGTTCAGACAGGCATAATTGACTCCCGAGTGGAGTTTGTGGAGTGTTTTGGTTCTTCCAGTGGGTGACTCTCTTCAGTTCTTATCGGTGAGGTCCCTAAATGTGCAGGGATTAAATTCTCCTACCAAGAGATCGTTGATGGTGAGGGAATTTTCCAGACTAAAGCTTCACTTTCTTTTTTTACAGGAATCCCATTGGGTCAGGGGAAAGGAACCAACCCTAAGGTCTAGGGACATCCAGCATGTGTTCAAGTCCTCTTATTCAGGGAAGAAGCAAGGGGTTGCCCTTCTGGTTTCTCCAAATGCTCACTTTTGCCCTAGGGCTCATAGGTCTGACCCGAAAGGGTGTTTTATTATGGTCAAGGGGGTAGCGAGAGGCAGGTTGTTTACGTTGGTGGGAGTGTACGCTCCGAATGAAGCACAGGATGTCTTTTGGGAGGGGATGGGGGAGAGAATCAGAGGATTCGCAGAGGGCTCTCTAATTGTAGGAGGAGATTTTAATATGGTTCTTTGCCCAGATAGGAAGTCCTCTAAGCCTTGCCCTGATCTAAGGGCCCAAATGAAGTTGGCAGGTATGTTCCGCCGGGTAAACGAGGAATTAGACTTGGTCGATGCGCACTCCGCTGAATGTGACCGCAAACCGTTTTTTACCTTTTTCTCCAAAGTGTACTTGGCATTCTCTAGGATAGATTATGTTTTGGTAGATTCCTCGTTTCGGGACTGCATCTCTGAGTCTGGTGTAGAAACTATCCCGTGGTCTGACCACGACTTGGTCAGAGTCAACCTGGGGGTTCCCCGTCCTGCTCCAGCTAGGGCTCAGTGGATCTGCAATGACTCCTTGTTGCAAGATAGGGAGTTGAGGCAGTCTCTTCTTACTGCTATCAAGGAATACTTCGTCCTCAATGATACGGGGGAGGTAGATGTTAGGGAAACTTGGGACGTGTTTAAGGCCACGATTAGGGGCTCTTTGATGGAGATGGGCTCGAGTAGGAAGAGGGAGAGAGGACGGGAAGAGTTAAAGCTTAGAGAGCAAATTGCAGCCATTCAGCGGGGCGTGGGGGGAGAGTTGAAATCGCAGATGGGCTCGGGTAGGTGGGAGGAACTCCAGGGGCTCAGGGCGAAACTGTCGGCCTTGCTGGTGGGGCAGACGGAGAGAAAATTAGCTTTTTTAAAACAGCTGTATATGGAGAAGGGGGGGGGGGCAGACAAGATTCTTGCATGGAGGCTAAGGGAGCTTCGGAATAGTAGAAGAGTGAGCTGTATTTCCGGCCAGACAGGTTTTCTTTTTTTTTTTTTGCAGGATGACCTGATAGCAGAGCTGTTTAAGGAACATTACAAATCCCTTTATGCGTCGGAATATCCAGGAGATGGGGCCGATGTAGAAAGTTTCTTGGATTCACTTCCCATTCCTTGTCTCTCCCCTGAGAATTCTGACTTGTTGGAGCTCCCAATCTCGCTGCAGGAAATAATGGACACAATTTCATCGTTGAGGAGAGGCACCGCTCCGGGAGATGATGGGTTCACGGTCACCTTCTATAAAACTTTCCGGTCCACGTTAGCTCCCTTTCTGGCTAAGTTGTTTAACTCAGCCCTGGAGACAGGCTCCCTTCCCCATTCCATGATGTCAGCACTTATTGTGGTCCTCCCAAAGGAAGGGAAAGACCCCTCCCTTTGTCAGTCCTACAGGCCCATCTCCCTTCTCAACATAGATGTTAAAATCTTGGCTAAACAATTGGCGAATAGACTGTCCAAATTCCTCCCTTCTTTGGTTCATGGGGACCAGGTTGGTTTCATTCCCGGTTGCCAGGGGTCGGACAACGTGAAGAAGACCCTTGACCTTATGCATGAGGTGGCGAGACGAGACATAGAGGCCTATCTCTTGTCTTTGGATTCAGAAAAGGCCTTTGACCGGGTTGAATGACCTTACATGGGGAAAAGTGCTTCATAAGATGGGCCTGGGGAACAGATTTTGTGGGTGGGTCTCGGCCTTGTACAATGGCCCCTCCGCAAGGGTGTTGGTTAACGGCTGTACGTCGGCAGGTCTTTCGCTTTCCAGGGGTACCCGGCAAGGGTGTCCTCTTTCCCCTCTCTTGTATGCTCTGGCAATGGAGCCTTTTGCCATTGCGGTCAGGGCAGACGGTGGAATCTCTGGGGTGCTCTGTGGGGAATGTGAGTTCAAGCTATCCCTGCTCGCAGACGATATCTTGGCATACTTGACCAATCTTCAGGATTCCCTCCCACGCTTATTGGGCTTAATTTGCTGCTTTGGCTCCTTTTCGGGGCTAAAGGTCAATGTCGCCAAGTCCTGCTTAATGCCTGTGTGTAAGTTGGACCGTGACGTCTGAGATAGAGTAGACGTTTTGGGCATGAGGGTTGAGCGGGAATCTTCCAGATACCTAGGCACCTACATTCCCAGAGACCTGGAGGTGTGTTTGAGCTGAATTTCCTCCCGTTTCAGGTGTAGCTCCAAGCGATCTCTTGAGATGGGGGCCACCCCTTACCCTCTCATGGTTTGGCAGAATGGTGACGATCAAAATGAACATTCTTCCTCGATTTCTCCATCTTTTCTCATCCCTCCCCTGCTTAATTTCTGACTCCTTCTTCGAACGTTTGCAGTCTAGCCTTCTTCACTTCATTTGGAATGGCAAAAGGGCTAGGGTGAAATACTCTACCTTGACTCTGCCTAAATCTTTTGGAGGTTTTGGTCTCCCTGACTTTAGGTTGTATTACAAGGCAGCTCAGATGCGTGTTGTGTTAGAACACCTAAGGGATGACCTTAGAACGTATTGGTCATATTTGGAAGATGTTCAGGTCCACCCAAAAAAAGTCAGGGACTTTATATGGGCTCCCCCGAGGTCCCTTCCTTTGGCGGTTAGGTCGCACCCAGTCCTAGCTGCTCTATGGGCATCCTGGAAACCAAGTAAGGAAAACAAGATTCTCTCCTCCTAGCCTTGCCCCCTCTTTTCCCTGTGGGGCCCCCCATTTCATCTCAGTGCTAGAGGGTTCAGAGAAACGCAGTTGTGGTCTGACCAGGGGCTGGAGTGGGTGGCCCAACTCTTTTGCTAGGGCGTCTTTATTGAATATGATCAGTTGCGGGAGGTGTTGAGGGACAAACCTTTTTCTATTTTTGAGTATTTGCAGCTCAGGGGGTTCCTCACTCAAGCCAATTGGGTGGCTGACCTGACACGGCCACTGTCTCCCTTCGAGAGGATCGTTGTGGAGGCCAAATCGAGGCAGGGCATGCTTTCCAAGATTTACAGCATGTTGGTCACCGCTAATCTCGAGGGCAGACAGTCCTTCAAGCAGATTTGGGAGGAGAGACTGGGCCTTGCCCTTGACGACCATACGTGGACGTTGGTCTTTAAGTCGATCTTTTTGGGAAGGTTGTATACGGCTGCCATGGAACATAATTTCAAGATTCTTCATTCCTGGCACCGTCCCCCCGTTGCCCTATCAAGGATATTTGCTAAGGTGTCGCCAATGTGTCCTAGGCTGTGTTCTGGCCGCGGCACCTGGTTCAATATGTGGTGGGAATGTCCGGTCATCCGGGTCTTTTGGGCGGAGCTGCTCAGTTGGATTAAGGATGCTTTGGGAACGAGCCCCGCCCTTCACCTCTAGAAGTTTTATTGGGCACGCCTATGCCGGATAGTGAATCCTTACCTTTTTCTAAGGTGATGGGGGCTATGTTGAGGGCGGGGAAACCGGCCCTGGCCCAAAAGTGGAAGAGTCCCTCTCCCCGCACCGAGACAGAGTGGTTTAATAAACTGATTGCTATTTTCACTTATGAGAAACTGACAGCCATCGCTAATGACACTATGGGCCTGATTAGGACTCCGGCGCTAAACCATGGTGCTATTAGCACCATGGTCCATGCCGGAGTCTGCCATGGCAGAATGGGGAATTACCACCCCATTCCAAGGTTGGTGGGGCGGTAATTCCCCATGCCACCATGGCACTTCCCCATTCCCATTTTTGCCCCATAGGGCTCAATGGGAATGGGGAAGGCGCTAATTACGGCACCGTAAATTACGGTGCCGTAATTAGCTCTTAGGTCCCTTTGTGGGTTGGTTTTTTAACGCCTGCTAAAAGCAGGCGTTAAAGTGCAACCCGCAAAGGGACCTCGTAATCAGGCGTTAAGGGTTTAACGGCGCCGAAACCTTTTACGGTGCGGTTAACCCGTTAACGCCTGGGTTGTTATGAGACCCTATGTCTTCTTTTCTGGAGGATTGGACTGTGGTTATTCTTAGTACAGACTGTGAGGCTTTGAAGCTTTGACTTATTCTGGGTAGCAATGTTTTCAGGTGGCGCATGGATGTGGCTGGTGGCCTTCCAAGTTGAGACAGTTCGCCATGCCTCCTGGGTCCTCACTTTATTGGGGTCGCTTTGTAAGGTCTACATTTGTGTCCTGCTCTAACTTCTTGCCTCATGTATTTATTGTGTTGGGAAACCTGGTATGCCTTTGTTGGGAAGGGGGGGATGATGAGGGTGGTAGCGGTTGGGGGAAAAATTGGTATGTTCCTTCTGTTTACAGTTTGTTATTGTTGGGGAATGCCAGGGTTGTCTGGCGATTTGTTGATCGATGAAAAGTTTTATAAAAATAAAGTGGAAAAAAAAAAGAGGATGGAAGTTTAGTTACCGATCAGCCTATCACATGATCTGTGACTGGAGTGCCCAAAATTCTTAGCATGGATGCATGTGTTCAGACTATACCACATACTGAACACAGGAAATCATTGCCCGAGGCTACCATGTGTTTGTCAAGCAACAAACTATCAGTACCTGATAGAGGTCGCCCCTGCACTCAAAATATAGCTATCCCTTCTAGGGCAGCGTCCTCTATCTCAGAGCCCTGTATGTACCTTTGCTGACACGAACAGGTACCTCCTTCTAGCATTCCTGTTGTAGACACATCCCATAATATGGGAAACCAACATACTAAAAATATCTGAAATGGGTGTGAGTGTGTCAATAAGGTGCTTCCAGATGGCTCTAGTTGTAGAAAGCACACTAATGCTGTGTGTGAGCTACATCTCCTGTCCCAAGGAAAAACTATCTGCAAGACTAATCAAGCTCTGTGTTTACCCACACATATTCTTGAGCTAAAACCCAAACTATTGACAAATCAACACTGTGTGCCATCTTTAGAAAGTTTGGCTAATCCTGTTGTGGGTAACGATAAACACATTAATCGTGGGGCTTTACTCAATACATTTTATATCCCTTCTAAAAGGTAAGCTTTGACAATAAATAATGTGATTAGAGCTATTCACGACAGGAAGCATCCTCTTGCCATCTCAACCTCTGGGCATACATGTGACTGTGACTATGGTTATTCGAGGCCTACAAAGGATATGCCCCCAGCTGAAAATAACCAACAAACTAAGTTCTAATTCCCCTCAGCCAGGTGCAGGCTTCAAACTCCGAACCTGTGTTAATAATATCAACAGCGGACATCCCCAGACCAACACAATCAAGATGTCAATCTTCCGAGCCCCAACGCATCATATTAATGTCTAGTACATTGGGTGCCTATATACTGACTCAGACGGATTAATATTTTATTAATACTAGCGGAAGTACCCACACTGAATGCTGTCTTCTGCTGACATTGAGAGGGTTGCATTCCCTGAAAAAGTGTCATGTGTACACCTTCACCTTCAATCTAAGTTGGTGCTCAATTTAGTTTTGGCTGAAAAAGTCTCACTGCAAAATTTGAGATTCTCTGTGGTTCAATGGGAGGACAAATACAAATATGATAACACTTTTGGTACGGTTAATCCATTTACCAATTATCTCAAGCAATGGAAAGGGGAAAGTCAACATCTAGGTGCCAGAATGGAAAGAGCCGCCACAATTCAGGGGCCTATAAAAGCCGGCAACTGGCGACTTCAATGATGAAAATGCCAGTATAAAAAACTGTGGTAAATAGGGAACTAAAATTAATTTCATGTAATTCCAGGGGGCACTCTCATCTTTACAGTAATTTGGCAGTTTTAGAGGCATTGTGGGGTGGCCAGTGCATAATGTTACAAGAAACTTAGCTTATTTATAACCCTGTGCTAGATGGGTATCAACTTTACTCTCAAGCTGCAAAATTCAATGGGAGAGGTAGGCCGTATGGCAGCAGGCAATTGCTTTAAAATCAGATCTATTAGTAGCCTCCCACCAAGTTGATAACTTACCTTATGGTCTACTCGCAGTTGAGCTTGAAATCCAGTTTCAGGAGTTTTCTATTTTACTGGTATACATTTACTGGCACTCAGGCGTGGGTAATTTGGACGATTTCCTTTTGTCTATTGTGAATCTTGTGTGTGAGTGGAGGGTGCAAAGTTGAATTCGCTGTGTTTTGTTAGCTGGTGACTCAAATACAAAATGTACTTCTATCACAGATGAAGATATGCTAGTTAACCTCAAATCTGACATCTTTGATCAACAAACAAAAAATGGTTTTGAATGGAGTACTACCTTCTCCTCTTTGAACCTATACTCCTTACATGACCAACTCAGTAAGTGTGAGTCTGTCCAATATACGTGGTTTTGAGGTCTAAGTTGAACTATGATTGATTACATCTTTGCTGATCCATTGCTGATGGAACTCTTTTCTGACTTCTCGATAACTCCAACTTATTGGAGCAACCATTGCATGTTGCGGTCCACTTTACACCTCACATTCTTGGTTTTTGACATGGGAATTTTGGGTCCATCTAACCTAAAACTCTGTCCAGGTGGCAAAGCTGTTCGATGTATGGCTATGAACATTGACAAAGCGGCATATCACCCGCGCAAATCTATGGCCCGTCCACACTGGAATGGAAGTTCAACAGGTTTTATGTTGAGAACTATGAAGTCTTTATTAATTCACTTAGCTCGAGTGTGAGGTACATCTCTAAACCCGGCCTTGGCTCCAATTGTAAGAAACATCTACATGTTTATGACACGCAGTTAGCCCAATAAATCTTGAATGAAGTTTACTTTAAGATCTATAAAGTGCCAGCCGATTTCGAATGAATCGAAATTTGCCATGATTCAATTAGTAAAACAAAAATACAAGCTCTACTGTAAACATTGGCGTCCAGCTCTACTCCATTGAGACGCTGAATTGGTCCTTCAAATTCTGTCAAAAAAAGACGTTGGCATTTTCTGGTCCCTAATAAACGTACTTGAGTTGACTACATGCACCGCAGAGATAAATGCTGTTGCTGAGAGAACATGGACAGAGTTATTTCTGAGTCTCTATGCGGTGGGTTCTGTAAAATCGTATACACAGTCATCTAGGCCAACCATAATATCTGTCAATCATGCTGTCATTAGAATTGGTGGGGAAAATGTTTATGACTTGATTCAATCATGTAAACTCTACATCTGCTGGACCAAACGGCCTCTCGAATGCCATTCTCAAATCTGGCCCAAGGATTTGGGCTAACGTTCTTGCTATTCTATTCCAAAGTGTTGTATCCACTAAAACTTTCCCAACATCATGGTAAACAGCTTACATTGTTCCTATTTTTAAAAAAGGTCTGAGGACAGATCCGACAAACTACAGACCGATCTCATTAGTTGACACTGATAGTAAGATCTTTTCCTCTATCCTGCTTCAACACCTGGATAGATGGACCATGGAAACAGCTAGATTACCCACATTTCAGACCGGTTTTCGAAAAGGTTATGCCACCTCTCTCAGTGACTCACATTCTCAGACATATTCAACAGTCTACATGGGACACCCCTGACTCATGTACCTATGTGGCATTGATCAACATTGATCGATCTATCAGCCAACTTCTAACGTGTAGATCACGCCAGGTTGTGGGCCAAGCTTAAGGATTGGGGGATTTCAAGTAGCCTCTTAGAACTTATAATAGGTCTCCACGAGAACTTCTCTGTAAGGGTAAGGTTAAATAGAGAAGGGGTGATGTCCCGATGTATTCCCACTGAGTCACATCTTAGACAGGGTTGAACACTAGCGGCCTGTCTATTTAATCTGTATGTGTCTGATGCCAGTGACTGCTTGATTTCTGCCGCATTAATCGCTCCTAAGGTGGGTTCTCAACATCTTTCCTGGCTCGCATATGCAGATGATTTTCTCCTTAATATAATCTCGTGTGGGTTTGAGACGTCTACTTAACTCAATTCAAATATAAAGCCCTCTACATAAACTTCTGCCACAAAGAAATGCGTGCAAATCAAGGATTGATTTAATTGTCTAAACAACCTTGTGTGTACATACAAAATGGCCCTTGAATGACACATGTTTCGCCAATACTCTTGCCTTTCTCAAATCTGGGCGTATTCACTAATGGTCTCAGACCATATTCAATAGTTGATAGACGAGTAATAACAGGGATGAATCCCATCTGCGATTGCAGCTGTAATGGCACGTAATGTTCAGTACACACAAACAAAGACCTGCCCGGATTTGAGATAATTAAAATCAATTCTTGATTTGCACGCATTTCTTTGAGGCGCAAGTTTATGTGGAGGGCTTTACATTTGAATCTTGTACTCTTACGTCCCGTCCCCTTTCCTCCATACTTATGGGACATCTCTCCGTCCTGTGGGACGGGACCAGAGCACTTTGTAAAAAGCGTCCACATTTTTTTCAAAAATGTGTCCCTCCTCTCTTTGCTGCGCGGGGCACAGCAAGCGGCCATAACCCCACCCACCTTGGCTCCGCCCCGCGCATCGCCCATCAGTCCTTTTCTCCGCACGATCGGGGGCCGGACGCACTTGCATCCTTGGAAGACTTTCTTCCCTGTTTTCTTCTCTGGCTCTCGCTAGCGTTCGTTTACTAGTCTGTCTTTTAAACTAGATTTTCCAGACTGTTCATCGTGTCACTGGGCCTCATTACACGGACGGCGGTAAGGGTTTACCGGTACCGGTAAGGGCACCGGTACCGGTAAACCCTTACCGCCTTACTACGAGGTCCCTTTGCGGGTAGGTACTTTAACGCCTGCTGTTTAGCAGGTGTTAAAAACCAACCCGCAAAGGAACCAGGGTGCTAATTACGGTACTGCAATTTGCGGCACCGTAATTAGCGTCTTCCCCATTCCCATAGAGCCCTATGGGGCAAAAATGGGAATGGGGAAGGGCAATGGGGGAAAGGGGAATTACCGCCCCGCCAACCTTGGAATAGGGTGGTAATTCCCCTTTCCACCAAGGCGGTGCCGGTATTTTACCGGCATGGAACAAGGTGCTAATAGCACCTTGGTCCTCCGCCTACCGT
The DNA here is from genome assembly GCF_040938575.1 of Ambystoma mexicanum. Classification (NCBI taxonomy): domain Eukaryota; kingdom Metazoa; phylum Chordata; class Amphibia; order Caudata; family Ambystomatidae; genus Ambystoma; species Ambystoma mexicanum. Next base: position 1,287,061,851 of record NC_090934.1, read on the forward strand.
GTAATGAGGCCCACTGTCTCTTTGCGAGGGCGGATCCCCATCCTCTTTGTTTAGAGTGTTTGGGTCCGGAACACCGTTGGGACTCCTGTTTTTACGGTGACTCCCTTTCGATCCGGGCACTTCAACGTCGGTTGGAGCGGTGGGAGGAGGTGTTTGGACGAACTCCTCCTTCTCATTTTCAGGCGTTCGATGAGAAGAAAAAATGCCCGGTAAGTTCTTTACTTTTCAGAGCACCCCGGCCGGGGGATACCTTTCCGGGTTCCTCTCGGGCCAGGAGGGGCGTTGATCGCTCTGTTACCGGGGTTCGCCCTGAGGTGCCTGTTGGGCCTAATAATTCTACCGGCGTTTTCTCCGAGGGTCTCCGTAAGGGGCCTGTGTTCACCAGAGTACGCTCCGAGGCCCCTCCTGTGGGGGCTGTTTGTAGACCCAGTTCTACTGAGTCGTGGAGTACCGGAGCTTGCTCTGAGGCCGCTCTTTTGGCTTCCTTCAAAAACAAAACCGTGGTGTGCCCCTAGGTCTTGGCTGGGCTTGAGGTTACTGAACGGATGTTCGAGGCCCGTGCCGATAAGGCTTCTACCGGGCCTAAGTCCGAGGTCCCTCGTACAGAGGCTAAGGCTACCAACAGTTCTGAGGGGCCGGGCAAGGCCCTGTCGGTGAAAGCGGTTGCTCACCGTTCCCGCTCTTGTGGTGACACCAGATCTGTTGAGGGGGCAAAGTTTCTTCTTTTACCGGCAGTGCCGAGGCCCTTCCTTCGAAGGCTCGGTTGGCGGTTGGTATGTCGCGGAAACATTCCAGGCCTCATAGTACCGGCTCTGCCAAGGTGCCTTACGTTAAGGCTAAAATTAAGAACCCTGACCCATCGACGGGGACCCCTGCCTCACTTCCTCACGTGCCGCAGTTCCCCTCAGATGAGGACAAAATGGCAGCCATTCCCGCCACGACCACGGCGGCCATTTTAGGTACTACCCCTACAACTACGCCATCGGCCCCTGGTGTAGGGTTCGGTCCTTTGGGTGAACCTAAGGTCCCTTGTGCGCATCCTTACCGGCCGGTTTATGATTGGAACACCCGGATGCCTCTTCCGCACAATGTTTTGTTGCCTGCAAGGGCGACTCCTTGATTTATGTGGATACGTCGGCGGAGCGGCTGGTGTGGCACCCTTCCCCGTTACGTCCCTGGATTTGTCCACCTCATGAGAGGCCTCCTCAGGTTCTGAAACAATCTCCTGAGGACGCCTTTTTTGGTAAATTTCAAGCGCTTATGTGCATCGACCCCTGGAGGGAATATTTCAAAGGGCTTTTCAAGGAGATATGTCCACCTGCGCCTCCGGCTCCACCCGTTCCGCCGGTGGTCCCGCCGGCGCCTCCCTTGCCCGCAGTGCCTCCCCCTGCGGTTCCGCCTTTGCCACCATTGTCCCCAGTGGACAAGGCGGTGCCTGACACGGCTCAGCAGGATCCTGACCTGTCAGATGACCCTCAAGGCGATCAGGATAACAAGGACCTTCCCCGCTCTATCAGAGCTTTCCATGACCGCGTGCTGACATGATGAGTTTCTTAGATATTCCGGTGCCCGAGGCACCCGCTCCGCAGGAGGGCGTGCTTTCTGGGGCGTTCACCTTGTCTCCTTTGGAGCATACCGGCCTATTCTTGCAGAAGGACGTTCTGGCCGAGGTCCGAAGAGTTTGGGAAAAGCCACACTCGGGACTTTTTGTCAATAAAAAGATTGACGAGAGGTACAAGCTGCATTCTTCGGAAGAAGTGGCCTTGTCGTCTTCTCCGCCTCCCTCCTCCACAGTGGTGGCTGCAGCTACGTTGCAATCCAGGCCTGCAGCATCCTCCTCTGGGACGGCTACTCAGGTCTTGGGAAAGGAGGACAAGCTCCTGGACTCCCTAGGGAGGAAAATCTTTGCCAATTCGGCCTTACAGCTCAGGCAGGCCAATGTAGAATTGATTTTGGCGGCAGCTAACATGCGGCTGTGGAAAGGTCTGTCGGAGTTTGAGGAGCACATTCCGGTCGAGAAGTTGGAAGATTTCAGAGGGGCCTTTCCGATGCCAGGGTCTTGGCCCAGGATCTCTTGGAGGCTGCGGCTCATCACGTAGACACCTCGGCTCGGGGCCTGATGCTTGGGGTTGATACCTCACGGCAAGTGTGGCTGCATGCCACTAAGTTTTCGAAGGAAGTGCAAGACAAGGTTCTGGACCTTCCATTCGATGGTAAGGAGCTTTTTCACTCTTCTACTGATGTAGAGCTCACCAAAACCAAAGATAGCACTCAGACGGCTAAATCATTGTCTCTTCTGGTTAAAGCTCCTTTCAAGTCTCAAAGACCGTTGTTGCAAAGTCGACCTTCCTCTGGTTTTAGGGGCTTCCTCGACCGCAAATCTCGCAGAGTGGATACTCCTGCGGAGAATAACCGCCGTAGACAACAGCGTACACGGTTTTTCTCCCGCTCCTCAGTCTCCTCATCAGGTTCAGGTTTAGGTGGCACCGCCACTGATAAGCCTGCCAAATGAGGGTTTTCCGCGCTCGCACGAGACCCCGATGGGGGGACGTATTGCGTCTCATTGGGAGGCATGGCAGACCATCACAGAAGACAGATGGGTCTTGTCAGTCGCTCGAGCGGGCTTCTGCTTACCTTTACCCCCTACCCCACCCCTCAACCCTCCTTTTCAGCTGTCGGGCTCACCCTCCCTCAAGGCCGAGGTTCAGAAACGTCTGCACCTCAGAGCTGTGGAGCCCGTTCCCCTTGGGGAACGAGAGGAGGGTTTTTACTCCAGGCTGTTTACTGTGCCCAAACCCAACCAGGCTGGCCTGCGCACCATCCTAGACCTTTCCCAGTTCAATCTTTTCCTACCCCAAGAGAAATTCAAGATGATCACGCCCAGCCAAATTCGCTCCTCTTTGCAGATGGGCGATTGGCTCAGCATGGTGGATCTTCAAGATGCGTACATGCATATCCTGATTTGGAATCCACACAGGAGATACCTCTGCTTCTCTTTGGGAGAGGAGCACTTCCAGTTTCGGGTGCTTCCTTTTGGCCTCAGCTAGGCGCCGCGTGTCTTCACGAAGATGTCGTGATTGCGGCCTATCTTCGTCTCCAGGGTATCCATGTGTATCCCTATTTGGAAGACTGGCTCGTACGCAGCCCTTGTCCGTTGGCAGCAGCGGGCAGCTTCCAGTCTCTCCTTCAGCTGCTGTTCCATCTTGGGTTGTCAGTGAACTGGCAGAAATCCTCCATGACGGTCTCACAGGACCTGACTTTCTTGGGTTTTCGTTGGAACACGATCGACTGCCGAGTGAATCTGACCGGGGACAGAATGGCGGATGTGTTGGCCACGTGTCAGATGTTTGCGCAGTCTGAGAGCATGTCGGCCTGGTGGTTCCAGAGGCTTCTGGGCCTCATGGCTTCGTGTGTACTGGCTCTTCCCCTTGCTCGTCTCAAAATGAGATGGACCCAAATGGCTCTTCGGAGTTCCTGGCGTCAGGCTGTGGACCCGGATTCCAAGCGGATAATGATTCCGGATTCCATGAGAGTGGACCTGGACTGGTGGTCATCTCTCAGCAACCTGTCAGTGGGCGCGGGGTTTCAGGACCCAGCCCCCATGGTGACGATCACGACAGACTCCTCCCTTTTGGGGTGGGGTGCGACGTTAGATCTTCTTCAGGTCTCGGACCTCTGGTCGCCTTAGGACAAGCTCCTGCACATAAATCATTTGGAGCTTCTGCCGATCTTTCTGGCGCTCAAGGCGTTCAGACCGCTCATTGTCAACAAGGTGGTCCGCATAAGAACGGACAATGTGGTATCAATGTATTACATAAACAAGCAAGGGGGAACGAAGTCTCCCCCTTTCGTGGACCTGTCCATCCAGATTTGGGAGTGGGCCATGCTTCATGGGGTCTGGCTGCTTGCAGTGCACATCCTGGGCCAGCTGAATGTCACTGCGGATGCCCTCAGCCGGCGGACAGTGGTCAGCTACGAGTGGGAGTTGAAGGCGGAGATCCTCTCATGGATTTTCTCGTGTTGGGGCACACCGGAGGTGGACCTCTTCGCCACGGCGGTAAACAAGAAGCTTCCTCAGTATGCCTCCAGAGGGGGGCTGGGAGCCTCCTCTCTTGGGGACGCTCTCGAGATTCCATGGCACAACATGAGAGCTTACGCCTTCCCGCCTCTCCCCCTAGTTCATCGAGCAATTTGGAAGTTGAAGAGCTCTGTCAACTGTTCTCTTCTACTCCGTGGTGGCCGGCCAGGTTTTGGTTTTCAGAACTTCAACACCTGTCGGTGTGTCCGCCGATCAGGTTACCAGTAACTCCCGATCCTCTTCACCAAGGGGAACAACAGATGTGGCACCCCTCCCCACAATCGCTCAACTTGGCGGCATGGTGCCTGAGTTCAAGTCTCTAGAGCGTTTGGGCTTGTCTGCGGATAACATGCGCATTATCCAGACAGCCAGGAAACCCTCGACCAGATCCCAATACAAGAGTAAATGGCTCAGGTTCTGTCATTGGTGTTTGGAGAAAGAATTGGACCCAAGGGTGGCAACGATTGACACGGTGCTGTCCTTCGTATCCTCCCTAGCAGAGTCAGGGGTTCATGTTCTGTCTTGCAGGACTTATCGCTCAGCGGTTTCCGCTTACCTCTCTACAGACCGGTGTTCTTATTCTCTAACTAACCCGGTGGTGAAGAGACATTTTGCTGGCTTGACACGCATCTACCCTCCGGTTCGTAGTCCGCATCCACCTTGGGACCTAAATGTAGTCCTGACGGCGCTGTGCCATAAACCCTTTGAGCCAATTGCTATGGTTGACCTCAAGTACGTGTCCTGGAAAGTGTCCTTTCTGGTCGCCGTTACGTCAGTGAGGAGAGTGAGTGAGCTCCAGGCATTGTTGGTGGAGCATCCTTTCTTGGTCTTTCACAAGGACAAGGTAGTCCTTCGGACGAACCCAGCTTTCCTACCAAAGGTAGTGACTGAATTCCATCTGAATCAGTCGATTTCCCTTCCGGTCTTTTTTCTGAACCCTGCCTCGGAGGCGGAAAGGGGTCTACACTGCCTGGATGTCTGAAGAGCTCTTAAGTTCTACCTGGACAGGACTACCGAGCTTCGGAGTTCTTCCCAACTTTTTGTGACCTTCGGTAACCCTCAGGGCAGGCCGGCGTCTAAGGCATCTATTTCCAGATGGATTGCCGCCTGTATCACGGAGTCTTTCACCGTCCAAAAGCTGAAACCTCCTAAAGGTATCCATGCACACCTGGTGTGGGGCAAGGCAGCTGCGGTTGCTTTTCAGAAGTATGTTCCCTGGGAGTCCATCGCTAAAGCGGCTACTTGGGCCTCCCCATCTGCTTTCTGTAAGCATTACTGCCTCGATATGAGCTCTAGAGCAGACGCTCAGTTTGGCCAGGCTGTGCTGAAGAACCTGTTTCAGTAAGGGGTTTTCCATCCACCCATAGTTCCTGTAAGGAGTGCTTGGGAATCTCCCATAAGTATGGAGGAAAGGCGACGGGACGTAGGAGTATTACCAGGTTACTCACCGTAGTGACCACCTTCCTCCTAGTCCATAGTCCCCTTTCCTCCATACGCCCGCCCGCCGTCCCCTCTAATAAGGTTCCTCTGTTATTGCTAATGGATCTTTGACCCTGCGATAGAAAAGGACTGATGGGCAATGCTTGGGGCAGAGTGTTACGCTCACCTGCCTCCCACGGGGGCATCGATCGGAACTGGGCCGCTGTTGTTTCCACCAGCGTGACGCGTAGCGCCGAGATGACTGACTGGACTGGCCCACTCAGCCTAGTTTGTCTGGCTCGCAGGAATATCCTTCTGCAAAGGAGAAAGGGGATTAACCACCCGTGGAATTGAGCGTTAACCCACCTTCACCACCCCCCGTTGTCTTCCCACAGATCACTCTTGATATCTCCTCTTTAGTCTCACCTGATGGTTTGGAAGGATGAGCTCTCCATCCTGCATCGAACGCAGGGGCGCGTAGATGACCAGTTACTTCACTGGTGTGGAGGAATTGGCGAGTTCCAGAGCGGTATTGACTCTAAGAATCCAGGCAAGGCGCCGTGAGACGGTAGGAAGAAAGAGTTCAAAATGTCTGATCTTCACTCTGTCCGATTCCTTGCAGGTTGCCGGTTTGCCGTCACGAAGAGTTCCACGTGGCAACCGGTAAGATTTAGGTAAGTCTATTGTGGAGATAGGTTTTCCCCTATTGTCCTTTGTTTTCCCCTTAGGGGCCGGGGTACGGCGAAGATGCAGTGTAAGCTGCGCCGACCCGAGATGAGCTAATTACCCCCTGTGGTAAATCAGGTAAGTCTTGGGGGAGTAGCTTGCCTTATTGTCCTTTTGTTTCCCCTTAGGGGCCGGGGTACGGCGAAGATGCTGTGTAAGCTGCGCCGACCCGAGATGAGCTAAGCACCCCCTGTGGTAATCAGGTAAGTCTTTGGGGGGGTAGCTTGCTTACTTGTCCTTTTGTTTTCCCTTAGCTCACCTTGTTGTTCTTGTCTCCCTAGGTGTCGGCGAGCGGCCGGGAGATGCTGAAGATCGCGATGGAATGCGGAGATGCAGCGAAGGCCGGTGAGTTCAGCGCGGCGCCGCAAGATGCGAGGCGACACACGTGTGACTTCTTGCTTCCAGCTCGAGTGCGTGATGGATCAAGGATTCAGGTAAGGATTACTGTGATGCTCCTGTTCTAACCTCTTCTCCTTCTTTCTTCTTATTTCTAGGAGCTCCGGGCTTGAAGTGGGCGTGGCAGAAGACTGGAAGCTGCTGCAGGCACAGTGAGCGTTACGCTGCTCGATGCGGAATAACGCGAAGCGTGTGCTGGTGTTCGGGTGTGGTTTAAATAGCCTTGGAAGAAGTCCCAGGTAAGTATCCTTCCATAGCCCCACCCGAGTAAAAAGTAGTCCCTCAGGTAAAATAGTCCCTCCTAAGCCTCATTTGGCTTGAGGCCTTATGCAGCATGGTCTGCATCAGGTAAGTATGCATCATGGTCTGCATCAGGTGGGTTTTGTACTATGAGCCTGGCGCCCATGGCGCCAGGACTGACTCTATGTTTATGAGCCTGGCGCCATAGGCGCCAGGACTGCACCCAAACAGCCCCTAGCTGGGGTCTTTGGGCGTGCTCAAAATGGCATGATGCCTGCCTTCGGGGTTGCTGTGCCTGATCTGGTTTCCCGGGGGCAGGCATCATGACACAGAGCCAAGGTGGGCGGGGTTACGTCCACGTGCCGGGCCCCGCGCACGAAAGGGAGGAGGGACACATTTTTTAAAAAAATGTGGATGCTTTTTACAAAGTGCTCCGGTCCCGTCCCACAGGACGGAGAGATGTCCCATAAGTATGGAGGAAATGGGACTATGGACTAGGAGTAAGGTGGTCACTACGGTGAGTAACCTGGTCATTTTCAGAGGTGGGGTCTAGACCTCTGTTCCTCCCAGGATTGCGACACCGACCCATAAGGGAAAAATAAACAAGGTTGCATAGCACAAGAAAGTTGGTGCAACAACTCTCCATTTGTACACAAAGTCTACCTAACTCATTCTCCACATTTGCCTCTGATAATAGGCTCAAGATTCGTTCTAAGAAAACTAGACTTTTGGTAATATCAAGATGCCCAAAAAAGCACCAACAAGTGTGGTCATGGTAAGACACTGTAATCATCTCATCTTCCCGTATGACATACCTTGGTTACATGACTTCAGCTGCCCCAGGTACTGTCAATGGGAGGAATGTATTAAACCTGAAGGCGAACATGTTGGTTTATCAAGCATTGGTGATAAATAAGAAATGTGGATCTTATTCTATCCTTCCCATCATGCAATTTTACATAGGCAAGATGGTCTCAATTTATTTACGGTCAGGAATTGTTTTTCGAGTCAACCGTTAATGTCATAAACCACTGAGTCTGGCCCTTCTGGACTTCGTGGTCCATGATGCACCGCAGCATGAGGTCAGTGATTCTTCCAACATGGCCGACGGCCCCGAAACGCTGAGCTCTAGTCTTTACGCGCAACACTCTGCTTCCGAGAAAACAGGCTCGCCCACCTGGCTCTGCGAATCTCAACGCAACTGCTTGGAGTTGTTAGGCGTGTGTTCGAGTCCTTGAACCGTACTATTTCCAGTTCCTTACCTCCTTTTTTTCTCCTTCCTGGAACCCCCTCCTGATTCCTGCATTTCTTACGCTAGCCTTATCTCCCCTTATCCCGGATCCCGTCTTGTGCTTGGTGTCGTGGTTCCTGGGCACTCTCTGAGCATCGGACGTCTGCCCCTCCTCCTTCCTGGATCCCGTCGCTGAACATTCCTGGATACTGAACGCTATCCTGCTTAAGGCAGCCGCCTTATCTCACGCTGGAATCCGAAGACTTGCGCCCTTACCTGTACAAGTCTCGAACAGTGAGGAAGAAAGAATGCGTTCCCAAGAAGACCACAAGCAAGAAAAAGCAGGTGAGAAAGAAAGAAGCTTGTGACAATGAAATGTCTTGAATCATGCGACGCTAAGCTTTCGAGGCGTGTATTCTAGGAGTCCCAAATTGTATTCCGTTAGCAGCGATCCGATTCCAATTGGACCTTGCCTCTATCCATGCATGGGCAGAATGGAATTTATTATCTCTATTTGGGAGATTACTCTTGCCCTCTGGTGATTCTCTATATACACATTTACATGAAACCTTTAAGCTAAGTTCTAGTACGAAAACGCCTAATGCTGTTACAGCAATAAAGACGAATGGCACAAAAATTTTGGGCAAAATTAATTTTAACATAGATATCCTTATTTCGAATCCCAATAAGGTAAAAAATAAGCTACTAGATCATGATTAGATTGAGAATCTAGAGAAATTGCATAGCTGCTCTTCCATGGCGCATATTAGGCACGAACATAAAGAGAGGAGAGATTGCGTCATATCTCACTAAGTTCACTGACAAGCATCATATGTGAATTTTCTTGCAAGTGAGATGGAACCTGTTGCTGACGAAATAAATTCTTGCACAGCGCGGCCTGATTGCTTCTAATGATTTGTGGTTCAGATTTTGCCATCAGGAGGGAATTGTTGAGTCAACAAGACATTTTCTCTCTTTTTGCAAGGAATTCAACACTAAAAGGCAATGTTATCTGGGAAAAATGTACCCCAACCAACATTGGGTTAATGAGCAACAAATATGGCATTGTTGTATTAGTGGATGTAATGTCTCTGAAACTTTAGCTGTGGCATCTTTTTTCAAGTCATTGAATTTAAATGAGTGTAATATTAACCATAATATTGTTCTGGATATGGTCACATTGTAGTAGGAACTCATCTACTTCCTTTGTTTCTTAAATAAAAGGTTTATGTTCTTTCTTCTGAAGTTCTACTTTGTTACTTGTATTTATTTATGCTTCAGGGATTTTACGCAAATAATTAGTTGTTTTAGTGTCTTTGGACTTGTACACGTCAACTTTTTAATTTAGTAATTTTGGTTGAATATTCACTCTTTGTGTATACTGTACTTTTTTGTGAAGGTTATCTAACCATAAACAACATTTTTTATAAATAAATAGTGACCTACCTGAATTCAGGGCAGAATAGGCAGCAACAAATGTTGCAAGTTGATGGAGCATAGGCAATGGACTGAATAATTCCAAGATAATAGATGCAGATATTGGGGCCTCAAAATGTTGGGAACTCAGGGCAGTTCACCACTTGACACAGAACAGCTGAGGCACCTGTATGCCACAGAGGTTGTACGCAGTCAGAGAACTTGCTTGCGCTAAACCCACAGCTGTTCACACTCAGGCAATTGTACACTTAAGCCCCAATCCTGTGAAATTATAAAGGTGGAGAGGATGGAAAGACAAGTTGTGGTTGTTAAGATGGATTTCTGAACTCTGACCGAGTGGGCAGAGGTTCAGAAGGCCAGCCTAGTTTCCTAGTTTCCTGGAACAGTGTAACCTTCTGGACAAGCCAAACCAATCAAGGTAGCATTGGTGGCGGTCAAGACTAGGTCCCAGGAGTGGTGAGGGTGATCAAAGGTCCACAATGAGCACACGCAGCAAACACCACAAATTACTCTCAGTCAGGTGTATATATCAAAAATACATATACATTTATTAAAGGCTTTTTAACTCAAACTCAAGATGAAACTCAGCAATATTAACATTACTAACACAACACTAACTAGGAAACATATCTACAGTAACTATTGGTCTAAGGTAATGTTTAACACGCAGAGATCCACAACCTGCAACAGAAAGGAGTCATACAGTGCAAATATACTTTAGGCAGTCCTTCAACAATTCAAACCCTGACTAAGAGACAGTCCAGTCCCTACGAAGTGTGGAGCCTTGTGCTCAAATGTACATTCAGTGCCAGAGCACTCAATCGTGCAGTTAAGTTAAAAACGGGTCTCTTCAAGGGGCTGTATCGACTCAGAAAGGTGGGTGAGGTGATGAAGAATAAGGTTCCACTATTCAAGGAGGGTTTCCACAAGCGGGCAGAGTGATTTCCAGGAATCGGGAATAGGATGGTAGCACAGGCTACCTTAACAAAGGAGAGTGACCCTTGGGGGACACTTGTGCGTAAAAGTCTATGGATGTGCCAGGGGCCACCGATAAGGGTTGCAAGTACTTACCGACCCACTCCGGACCGAACTTCACCAGTCAAGTTCAGTTCGCTCGCAGGTTCAAATCCTGCAGTTGTGCGTCTCTCTGGCTTTCACGGTCTGAGCTCCGGGACCTCATTCCGTGGCAGCACAGTGACGATTTCCCAGCTTCTGGAAAAGGGATTGGGCCAGTTCCACTGCAGCTCGTCTTAGGGCACAGGAAGGCACAGCAGCAAGGTACCCACAAAGTTCGTCACCACAGCCGGCGGACACGAGAACCACATAGACTCGGGTTCAGGCGGACTCTCCTAATTCCAGACCTAGGAATGCTAGGTGTACGAAACTCAGCAGGAGAGTGCCTTCTACCAAGAGCTTACAGTTCTCAAAGGCCCAATTCGAAACTCGAGACAGTGGCGGTTTGAGGGCAAAGGTCCCGTACGAGCTTGTCAGTACACTGTGCGGTCTGAAGGGGATCGTTTACAGGTTAAGCAGGAGGTGCCGAGAGAAGTTAGTCCCACAACTCCAACGGGTGAAAGCGCCCTTGCAGGCCTTCTGTGATCAATGAGAAACATGGGCTCCGGGGGGACAACAGCGGGGTCAGAGTGCCAAACCTTCCAGCGGGTCACCAGCAGTTCCGGGGATCTGCTTCTTCCGTTCAGGATACTTGGCTCCTTTAGTAAGTGCGGTGTGAACTCAGAAAATCGACCTGGAAGGAGGGTTTCCACAAGCGGGCAGAGCGATTTCCAGGAATCGGGAATAGGATGGTAGCACAGGCTACCTTAACAAAGGAGATTGGCCCTTGGGGGACACTTGTGCGTAAAAGTCTATGGATGTGCCAGGGGCCACCGATAAGGGTTGCAAGTACTTACCGACCCACTCCGGACCGAACTTCACCAGTCAAGTTCAGTTCGCTCGCAGGTTCAAATCCTGTAGTTGTGCGTCTCTCTGGCTTTCACGGTCTGAGCTCCGGGACCTCATTCCGTGGCAGCACAGTGACGATTTCCCAGCTTCTGGAAAAGGGATTGGGCCAGTTCCACTGCAACTCGTCTTAGGGCACAGGAAGGCACAGCAGCAAAGTACCCACAAAGTTCGTCACCACAGTCGGCGGACACGAGAACCACATAGACTCGGGTTCATGCGAACTCTCCTAATTCCAGACCTAGGAATGCTAGGTGTACGAAACTCAGCAGGAGAGTGCCTTCTACCAAGAGCTTACAGTTCTCAAAGGCTTAATTCGAAACTCGAGACAGTGGCGGTTCGGGGGCAAAGGTCCCGTATGAGCTTGTCAGTACACTGTGCGGTCTGAAGGGGATCGTTTACAGGTTAAGCAGGAGGTGCCGAGAGAAGTTAGTCCCACAACTCCAACGGGTCAAAGCGCCCTTGCAGGCCTTCTGTGATCAATGAGAAACATGGGCTCCGAGGGGACAACAGCGGGGTCAGAGTGCCAAACCTTCCAGCGGGTCACCAGTAGTTCCGGGGATCTGCTTCTTCCGTTCAGGATACATGGCTCCTTTAGTAAGTGCGGTGTGAACTCAGAAAATCGACCTGGAATAGGTTTAGGGTGCCCTCTCTTATCCAGAAACTCCTTCGTGCCAAAACGAAGAGAAACCAATAGGAGATCTGCTCACATTCAACCATCCCAGACGTGGACCAATCACAGACCACAGTGGCCCCACTCATCCCAGCACACCAGACATCCTGGAACCCAGGATGTGTATTGCACTAGACAGCTTCAGGCAACATCATGGGCGCACACACACAAGGCATGCAGAAGCCAGTGAAAGCTTTGGTTTGCGTGAGGTTCTGCATGACCAAATAAGGAATTTTCCGGGTCTGCTCGACCTAGGGAAGGCAACGGGACAAAAGGGCCAAAGGACAGAACAAAGGACCTCGGGGCATGGCCATTTTAGGCACTGGCCACTGTCCTGGGCCAAACGCAGTTTGGATCATAGTAAAGAGTACAAAATGGTTTTCCTAGCAACTTCTGCCACCAGCTCTGTGGGTGTCTAGGTGTCTAGGGCCTTAAAAATGAAAGAGACCCCAGTGCACTGTACTGGAAGGTACCTTGTGTACTGATAAAATGTTGCTAAGAACTGGCAACAAAGTGAAAGACTAAGGGAAACTAAGTCTCCCAGTACTGACAGTCAGAAGGGCATGTCAGTTTGCCCATAACAAAATGAGCAAAAGCCCAGCAGAGTACAGCAGAAGGCTGGGCTCCACTGGTAAAAGTCAGGCTAGGATGGTCGGACAAAAGCAAAAAGTTGGGGGGTTCACAACTGGAAGGAAAACTACCCAAAAACTGAAATATTTCCTAACAGTGGTAAAGAAGATAGGGAGAAGAGCAGAAGATGTGGAGAGGAGAATGAGACTAACAGGTGCTGGAAAGATGAGAGATTAGAAGAGTGGAGGCGGTGAAGAGGTGGAAAGGAGAACCAAGAGCAGAGAAGGTGAGTGAAGAAGGGTGGAGGTGTAAGGGAGACATACGAGGGCAGAGGTGTGGAAGAGAGCAGTGGAGGAGATAAAAGGGAAGAGAGAAACCTAAGGCGGGGATATACAGGGTTCAGGCAGAAACAGTGGGCCTCATTACAAGTTTTGGCGGTAGCCTTGCTGGTAAAACCGGCAGGCTGCCGGCAATCTTGCAATTTTTTCTGGCACCCGTGAATGGGCAATTACCGGGTCATTACGGCCCAGCCGGACCCGGTAATTTCCCATTTGAGGACACCAGAATGCATTAATCCCCATTCCCATTGAGCCCCATAGGGCTCGATGGGAACGGGGAGGTTGGATGCACTGGCACCATTGAGAATGGTGCTGGTGCATCCAACATGCTCTGCTCGCAGGTGCCGGTACAGCTGCCAGGACAGAACTGGTGGCCGTAATGGCATCCGCAAGCAGAACTCGTAGTTTGCCAGTCCGGGAACTACGGTACCGGCAAGCTTACTGGTACTGTAGTTCCCGGACCTGCAAACTTGTAATGACCTTCTCTCTCTTCATTAAGGTACCCTTTCAGTAGGTTGATGGATTGACTGGTGATGACTGGAAGGAAGTTCCAGGTAATAGGAGAAAAATACAATATTGAGACACCATCTTGTAATGAAGGGTAAATGGGTGTGGCTCAGTAGAAGGGTACACTGCTCCAGGAAGGTGGAAGACTAACCAGGTTGAGAGCAAGGTGTAACAGCAGCCGGAGAATCATGATTGGGTAGGCCTGGCTTTAGGTGAGTGGCGAGGGAGACGTGCGTGGATGGCGCATGCTGGAGGTAAGTGTACCTTGAGGGCAGCAGAAGTAGGAGATGAGGGCAGATAGGAGTTACAGATGGAGAGAAATGCAGAGGCATGGGCTGAGGTGGGGTACAGGACCTCACTAAGGGCTTGGAATGCCGGCCCTTACCAGTGAGTAACACCTCTCTTTCAGATCTTCTCATTGATTGAGACATGCTTTCGGGGTGCTAATAGAAGGTATACTATGTATTAAATTTGTCTTAAATGAACCAAAAGTAGCAATTGATTGAATCCTGAGTTTAGACTACGTATACATCAATGTAGCCATTATAGAATCACTTGAGCACACAAATGTTTTTAATACAATTAAAATGTTGTATGCTTACACTAAAGCAAACCTGTTCTTTTAGGCTCTTAAATGATTTTTCAAATAAATGTTCTCATTCTGCTAATATTTGTATAGGTCCTGACACCAAGTTAATGCAGAACTGTGGTAAAAGTAAACTCAAGAGAACAAGTATTGATCGTCTAATGAATACTCTTGTATTATTGGTAAGTTCCTGCAGTCAACTGGAATGAGTAAAACAATTAATTCTACTTAAATTCTCTGTGTAAAATATTAACAGTATTTTGACAATTTTGAGGCTCATGCATCAACTAGTTTTTCCTTGTTGATGTATGCCCTACATTTTAAATACTATACAGAAGCATGTCTTGAATAGCTGCAATGTATGCTATCTATTTGCAATTAACAACAGGAATCAATATCACTTTCACTTTCCCATGAAACATTAATCGGTTGAGAATAACCACTGTTATTGGTGGCCATTCCAGATTAATAGGGCCTCAATACAGCTGAGCAGGTAATAGCGGCTGTGGCATTTTTACCAGATCGTCTCACTCCGAATTGGCCAGTTGGAGCAGCGAACTACCGGCGGGCCTGATCTGCATGGAGTTCAGGCTCCTACCGGCAGAGGAATAACTGAATTACTGGCACAGTTCACAGCTGTGCCAGTGATTCAGTAGTTCCTGTCCCATTAAGTGCTATAGGACTCCATGGAATAGGAATTTACCGCTTTTGCCGGCACCCATTATATCCCGGTAGTACAGGCGGGTTACCAGCAAACTCGTAATGAGGTTTGTGTTTATATTTGTGTTTGGATGGGAGGTATGTGACAAAGACATAGAGACAACAGCTTAGGAAGCCAGATCCTGATGAGTTTAATGTGGTGATCACAAAATATGTTTAGGCAAGTAATACAATAGTAACATGCAATATGCATTCACAGGTGGTGGTCAGATATGTGCCATGTAGACTTGCAGAACGTATTGTACTCTAGGCTTAGTTAAACAATATTTAAGAAAGGTTTTAGCCCATTACTGCGCAGCAAAAATACAGAGGATGTAAATGTTGAGTTTGTTACTGCAAATATTAATGCAATTATATATGGTGGGGTGGGTTAAGGTAATAAATATGGTGAGGGGAGTAGGGTTAGCTGTAGGGTGTGAGAAACCTGAAGGTGTCTCACTTGCTAGTCCATGGGGATCTGTCATCCAGGGGGCCAGGACCCAGCTATCGCTATTGGATCCAGTTCCTGGGGGTGGACCAGTGCGAGAGGATCACCTGGATGGGAGGTCCTCGGGGAGCACAGGTGGAACGCCGACGGGTGAGACACGGTATGCCACTTCTTATAACACCTTTTCCCCAACAAACCACATATGATACTCAAAAACTCTACCACACCCCTTTTCCGACACAAACACCTTTGTAGACTGTAACAAACAACGGACTAATACCAGAGCGATTTACCTGACATGTCCCAACGCCAAAGTCCGGCAAAGTCATGCAACTGATCCAAACCACACACACCTGACTGCCCTTTCCCTTCCACACAGGCATAAAAGGTGGAGCACAGAGAGAACAATACGTGCAAGGCAGACCGCACAACGAGAGAGCTATCCAAGCACAGCAGTTCAAGAGGAGGAAAAGGGAAAGAACTGAAAGGGTGAAAAGGAGAAACACGACCTTGCCCTTTCTGACCCAGACCCGCGAAACCTCTGGAAGGAATTGTGAGACCGTGAACAATAGCCTGCATGTGTTGCAGCAGATGTCAACGGTATACAGAGCCCTCCTCTGCTGATATACAAGCCAGGGGGAGACGCTTACTACCGTGGTACCGTCATTGACTCCAGAGACAATAAAAGCCGAGCGGTTCATCACAGCCAGTGAGTTGAGGGGAGAGTGGAGAAGAAACTGTACTGTGTTGAACGAAAGTTGCAAATGACAAAATAACGGATGTTGAAAGAACTATTAACATTACGGGAAAGCCAGCTGCAGAGGAGTCCGGCACCACGTTGGTGCTGATTCGGGAGACTCTGGTTGATCCCATGTTTATTGAAACTACTGATACCAGAAGGCTCTAGGAGAGCCGCAACAAAAAGGTCAAAGTGGTCATACATGGGTCTAGCGAAATCCCCTGTACAATCGAAAGTCTTTGACCGACAAACCATTGAAAACCCAAGGTCCCGCATCATAAGAAAGTAAGAGGAACTGTAAAGTGGCAAGAGTGAACCTGACGGAGGGATACCGATGGAAAGGGGCGAAGCCTAAAAGTCTCAATTAACAATCTGTTGACAGAAGTGAACCCGACAGAGGGCTGTCCCCAGTGAACTGTTTAAAAAGACTTTAAGATTTGTGAAGGTCATAAGTGAAAGTGATTTGACAAAAGCTGTAGTGAACCCGACGGAGCAAGGCAAATGATCAAGAAGCATCTGAGCCCGAAAGAGGGGAAACCAGGGGTGAAAAGCCATTACCCACTGGAAAAAGGCCATAGTGAACCTGATGGTGGGAAGCAAACAATCGAGAAGGGTCTGAGCCCGGAAGAGGGGGATCCAGTGGTGAAATACCATGACTTCCCCGCCTCCAGCTTCAAAGTCAAAGCATGGCTTTTCTCCATAATCTCTTGCAAATAACTTCATACCCACTTCTTCCACTTCAACTTGTATATACATGTATATTGTTCAAATCCCAGCTTGGGATAAGTGTTCTTACTACTCAATCTTGTAAAATGACGTTAACACTGCATCCTAATCCTGCCTGTAACCAACATCACCAACCATACCTATGCACTTCTGTATATTGTATATTATGTAACTGTAAATTTCTGCAATTATGTAACTTCACATGTATGTAACCTCTACTCAAGACCAAGCGCCTAGCTACCCCTGGGTTCAGCGTTCTATATAAGCAAATAAACTAAACTAAACCCCGCCCACCGATATATGAATGCAATAAAAGAAATCTTTTGAATGCAAGCCGGATTGAACCCAACGGAAGGAGGCTGATATTCGAGAGGGGTCTGAAGCCAGAAGAGGGGGACCCAGGAGTGAACACCATCGCCCAAGTATAATCAGAAAGGAACTTTTTGTCTATGATTTTGAACCTACCAGGCATTTGGAAGCAACAGATCAAACCCCAAAGATCCTGATATCATTAAGAACTTTTTTGTGGATCTGAGCCCGGAAGAGGGACATCCAGGGGTGGAAAGGGTATCACTCAACGGACAAGCAGAAAGGAACTTTTGTTTATTATTTTAGGACACATCAGGTCCTTGGATGCAAGAGACTTAACCAGTGAAGGTCCTGATAGCTGAGAGTGGAACTGTCGTCTTGTGCTGGGATTCCCACCTTGTCCCATGCTCAAAACGTGGGGAAGGGAGACCCCCGGCTAACACATCCTGACTTATCTTTTCTGAACACTTCTTTCTTTCTTGTGAACCCTATCCTGCATCCTTTTGTATTTAGTTGTAAGGATTAGCAATAGGTTTTTCTTAGTATAGGCCCTTTTATTTGACAAGAAGCCATTAGGACTGCCTTATTATTATTTGATGGTTGTAGCTTGCTCCCATTTTAGATTTAGGTTTAGATAAACACCCTTGAACTTGTGATCACTTGTGTCTGTCTTTAATGTTGTTACCATGAGTTCCTTACAGGAGGGTCTCTCCCGCATATAATTGTGTTGAAATGTACGTCTTCAGTATTTTATATTCGCAGTAATCATATAGATCCTATAAGAAACATAATCTTTATAGCTACTCTGTGGAATTACAATGTTCTAGTAAAATACCAAAGCTTTGCCATTGGGCCAACAAATGTACCACCCTCCCCTTGTCCGTCCAACCCACTCTTCTGCAATAGGATTTAGACAACTTGTCCACATTTCAACGGTAGCATCTAGCCCTAGGTTATACACAGAACTGAAAGACCAATATGATAGGCATGTCTGCAAGCGTGTGTGTATAACTTTACTCGTGTGCTTCCAGCAAATGATTTCCTGTACCAGCCACTTTCCAGACATGTTTGCCATGGCCCATTTTAATACTAAATATTCCTTATACACTTTTGTATACTCACATTCCATTGTACACAACTCCCTATGAAAAACAGTTTTAACTGTGATGCCCTTCACCTTCTAGCAGACAAATCACAACAGTATTTATTCACAAAGAACAGAGCTGTCATGACTGAAGTAAATCATAGTTTTGGCCATACGTGTCAGATGAGCTCATGATCCTGCTGTCAACTTGAGCGTTACTGTGCCCGTCACATACACTTCAGATGAATATGCTGGTGGGAAAATGGAGGCACCTAATTCTAAAATCATCCTGCCAGTGTATTTTATTCAGAAATAGCCAATCGTCAATGGAGTGGAAACTCTGTGGAGTGGCATGTCACAATAGAGATTGACGCTGGGGTGGTTGAGCTGGGAAGTAGAGGAAGTGGGTGTTGCGATGTGTGTTGCATGCACAGGGGGTGGACGAGCCAAATTGGGTCAAGAAAGAAACAAAGATAGAAATGACAGGTGATTTGGGGCGGGGGGATCTCCCTCAAAAGAAATAGCAAGTAAAAAATAAAGGATGGTGATTTGGCGAGTGATCATGTAGAAAGGGGAACAACTGTTGAAAACACAACGCAGCGCACAGACCCGCCAGCATTGTGGACAGATAGGGGCCAAGACAGCATGATTCTGCCAGAGAGAAAACTGCTACATGAAGACAAGCCAACTTTATTCTGCTGCTTGATTAGTGTGGTTATTTCCAATAATAAGGAAAACATTACTCTTCAATTCCTTTATTCATCTTTGGAAGCATTGTCACACACTGTACTTAAACACTGCAAGGGAGGGTGGAGTGTGTGAGATCTAGCACAAATGTGGAAGGTCGAGCAATTACACACGTTACTCCACGTATTTGTATTATGTACAAGTTGTTTTATTCTCTTTCAAGTCAAGTAGAGGGTTAGACCAAATGCCTCTAGGAAGTAAGGAAATCTCTTCATATGGTAAGTACGGTTCTAATAGTGCCAGGAATGGTTCAAAATATAATGGGTTATTTCTCCAGTGATTTCTCTGGTGTCTAACACCTTCACTGGTTATCTTCCACAACATAAAGCTCAAACCTTAACTTATAAGTCCTTATCCCTCCAGCGACACTGTGATCTACAAAGAAATTCAGTGATGTGGCCAACAAAAAGCTCTTCACCTATGCTTAATACGTCCTTAGTCCCCAGGCATGGTAAAAAAACAGCATTCACAAATCCTATTCTTTAATGTTCAGCCCTAGTTTCAAACACAAACATAAGACATTTCTCCTTACAAGGCACTTCCAGGGTTTACTCACAGTCCGGTCCCCCCTCTTTGTTTTTCTTGCTTCCAGTCTCAAAATAGAAATAGGGAGTCGAAACCAGACTGACCCGCCCTTAAAGGAATGGTTCGGGCAAATTTTTTTATCGCGCCTACGGGTCGGCCATGTGTTTTTAAGCCTAAGTCGCTCGATTTTAGAAAAATTTCCTATGGACCTTACCCGAGTTTTCGTCCATTAAACGCACACGAAAACAGACACCAGGGAGCTTCCATTTTGTGATAATCCTATCATTTCCCCCATCGCCCTGGCTGACCTACTTTTGCGGCACTAAATCATATCCCCCGCCCCTGAGCCTGACATTATCAAAACATTCATATTCCCCGCCTCTCTCCGTGACGTTACTGTGCTGCGTAGGCAAACGTGCCCAGTCGTCTTCTACGCGACTTCACACAGAACCCGGAAACCAACACAGATCAGTTCACAACACAGCGCGCTACAATTCGGAATATGAAACTGTACTTTAAAATCAAACAGCAACACAGTAAATTTGGTAAAGTACATTTATTTGACATTAATAGGCCGATTCATGGAATCAATGTGCACCGAGAATATCGGCGTAAGCGGCCAAAAACGTGCGAATCGCAGTGCAAGTGCGAAAATCGCAGGGAAACCAGCGCACATCGATTCATGGAAGTCCATTCGCGAGAAAAATATTGGATGTGCGCTGAAAAAGTGCGCGTGCACGCCGGCGCACAGGTCATCTAACAGCGTGCGCCACGGCCACAGCGAAATCGCACATAGCGTGGCGCACATAACAAAAGTAGGCGGAACACGGGGCGTAACACACCGGAATGGGGAACAACGCGTGAAAATATGGGCGTCACGGGGGAAGTACAGGAGGCAAGTGCGCGGAACGCCCACACGCTCGCCTACAACACGTATTCATGGAATCGAATAGGGCAAACCAGCGCACGGGCAAAGACACGCACAAGCCCAAACACGTCCGCCACAAGAATGCAGGCGGTAGCGTCCCTGCGCCTGAAATAAATGTGCGCCAAAATGTGCGCTAACAAAAAGCACCTATATACAGCCATGATGAATGTCCCATACCGTGGCCCTCTAGGACAAATGACCTGCAAAGGGGTACGCGACAAACACGGACACCCGCTGCGTGAAAAATAGCGTGTGCGTGCATTTCGGGGTGCGCGGGAAGTACCACACGCGATTGGCCTGGGTACGTGTATTTCGGGGTGCGCGTGAAGTGTCACACGCGAATGCAGCAGGGTACGTGTATCTCAAGGTGGTGGCAAGTGTCACACGCGAATGCAGCAGGGTACATGTAGTTCAAGGTGCGGGAAGTTCCAGACGCAAATTCAGCAGGGTACATGTATTTCGGGGTGCGCGTGAAGTTCCACACGTGATCACAGCAGGGTACGTGTACGTCGAGGTGCGCGGGAAGTCCCACACGCGATTACAGCAGGGTACGTGTACTTCGGGGTGCGCGTGAAGTTCCACACGCAATCACAGCAGGCTGCGTGTATTCCGGGGTGCGCGGGAAGTTCCACACGCAAATTCAGCAGGCTACGTGTATTCCGGGGTGCACGGGAAGTTCAACACGCAATTTCAGCAGGGTACGTGTATTCCGGGGGTGCCAGGGAGTACTACACGTGAATTGGCCGTGTGGGTCCTCCCAGGTGTACCCTCTACACCCTCCACGGCCCCTGCAGGCAGCCCACACCACAGGGGACTACCCTGCACCCCTGGTCATGTCCCGCAGGCAGCACATCCACCATGGCCATGCCCCCTAGCCAACCCGCATGTCACCTTGCACTACTGATCACCAACGCATGTCCCCAGCACCCCCACCCTCCAGCATCCAGGGGCACCCTCCACCAGGCCCCCACTCATGTCTCCCTGCACCCCCACCCCCCAGCAGTCAGGGACACCTGCCAGCAGGCCCCACTCATGTCCCCCTGCACCCCCACCCCCCAGCAGTCAGGGGCACCCTCCACCAGGCCCCCACTCATGTCCCACACATGCCCCCCTGCACCCCCACCCCCCAGCAGTGCAGGGCACCTGCCAGCAGGCCCACACTCATGTCCCACACATGTCTCCCTGCGCCCCCAGCCCCCAGCAGTCAGGCACACCTGCCAGCAGGCCCCACTCATGTCCCTCTGCACCCCCACCCCCCAGCAGTCAGGGGTGCCCTCCACCAGGCCCCCACTCATGTTCCCCAGCACCCCACCCCCCAGAAGTCAGGGACACCTGCCAGCAGGCCCTCACTCATGTCCCCCTGCACCCCCACCCCCCAGCAGTGCAGGGCACCTACCAGCAGGCCCCCACTCATGTCCCCCTGCACCACCACCCCCCAGCAGTCAGGGGCACCTTCCACCAGGCCCCCACTCATGTCCCCCTGCACCCCCAGCAGTCAGAGGCACCCTCCACCAGGCCCCCACTCATGTCTCCAAGCACCCCCACCCCCCAGCAGTCAGGGGCACCCTCCACCAGGCCCCCACTCATGTTCCCCAGCACCCCCACCCCCCAGCAGTCAGGGACACCTGCCAGCAGGCCCCCACTCATGTCCCCCTGCACCTCCACCCGCAGCAGTCAGGGGCACCCTCCACCAGGCCCCCACTCATGTCTCCCAGCACCCCCAACCCCCAGCAGTCAGGGGCACCCTCCACCAAGCCCCCACTCATGTTCCCCAGCACCCCCACCCCCCAGCAGTCAGGGACACCTGCCAGCAGGCCCCCACTCATGTCCCCCTGCACCCCCACCCGGCAGCAGTCAGGGGCACCCTCCACCAGGCCCCCACTCATGTCCCCCTGCACCCCCACCCCCCAGCAGTGCAGGGCACCTGCCAGCAGGCCCCCACTTATGTCCCACACATGTCCCCCTGCACCCCCACCCCCCAGCAGTGCAGGGCACCTGCCAGCAGGCCCCCACTCATGTCCCCCTGCACCCCCACCCCCCAGCAGTCAGGGGCACCCTCCACCAGGCCCCCACTCATGCCCCACACATGTCCTCCTGCACCCCCACACCCCAGCAGTGCAGGGCACCTGCCAGCAGGCCTCCACTCATGTCCTCCTGCACCCCCACCCAACAGCAGTCAGGGGCACCCTCCACCAGGCCCCCACTCATGTTTCCCAGCACCCCCACCCCCCAGCAGTCAGGGACACCTGCCAGCAGGCCCCCATTCATGTCCCACACATGTCCGCCTGCACCCCCACCCCCCAGCAGTGCAGGGCACCTGCCAGCAGGCCCCCACACATGTCCCCCCAGCACCTCATGACGATCCACAATCATGGTCCCCATGCCCCCTCAATACACCCCCCACGCCACCCCAGTCCGAACACACCACCAAGTATGACATCCACCCCACAAAGAAATCACCACCACATGATGCATCCCAAATGGCTAGTCTGCACATCAACATATATCCGTCAAACCCACACAATGAGAGCATGTGAATGATAAAACACACATTGTGACATGCATGAAACCAAAGAGAGAATACCACACATTGAAGTACCAAATGATAATGTATTAAACAGAAAAGCAAGGGAATGAAATGGAATAGAAGAAAATGGAAATAAGAAATGAAATCCTGCATGTCCAATAAATGAAAAAGATGCATGAAATCCAAATGAAAAGCAATCCAAAAGCAAGTATCCAAAGTGTTAGTCTGAGAAAATAAATCCAAGGTGCACAAATAATAAAAAACCATTGATCCATGAAAAAAAAATCAATAATCCAAATCCATTGTCAAACTATTTACAAAGTAAACATCCAGGGTCCATGTGCCCAATCCTTTAAATGAAACCTATGAAATAAAATACGTTGGGGCATTGTCCAACCCCCCGAAAAAAAAAACCAAAGGAAACTTAACACTAAAGAACTATTTACAAGGGCAGCGGGCTAGTCCGATGGCTCACTTCTGGATGTTCCGGGCCAGGGCATCATCGAACTCCTGCTCAATGTCCCAGAGGCGGTCCTCTTCCATGGCCCCGAGGGTCCGCAGGGATGATGACATGTTCTCCTCCAACTCCCTGCGGATTGCTACGAGGCACTCGGCCCGCCTCAGCGCCCTCCGCATGGAGTTCTCCGCCCTGACCATCGTGAGCCGTGCCTCTTCCGCCCGCTACCGCTCCGCATCTATGGCGTGGCCCAACCGCTGCCACACGGAAGACACTTCCCGTCCTGGGTCCTCCTGCCCTCCGGCCGATGCCTGCCCCTCCGATGTTGAAGGCCCTGAGCCATCATGGATCCCACTTCATTGCTGCTGCTGCTGTGCCTGTGCCCGTGCTCCTGCTGCCTGCACATACTCCTCTGGCTGGGGTGCAGTCGTTGATGTGGCCATCCTTGCTGGACGTCTGACTCCCGACTGTGGCAGGGATGTGTCCTCCACCAGCCTGGCCGCACGGTCAGAGGCAGCTCCACAGGGCACCCAGGTGACAAATGGGTGGAAAGATGGCACGGAGGACGACTGGCGCATACGGGGTTCATTTGAGGAGGGGGTCGGAACAAGCTCCATCAAACGGAGGAATCTGGCCTGGGTGACCCGTCCCAGTAGGCCAACGCGGTCAACGAGCCATTCGAGATGACGTGCAGTCTCCTCACGAAAAGACTGCAGGTCACCTCGAATGGCCCGTTGACGCAACGCCACACCAGTTAGGACTGGCTCAACCCGTACCTGGATAGCCACGTCCGCAGGCAGAGGAAGGCCAGTTGTTGTAAGCTCATCCCCTGCCTGAAAACGGGTCTGGACGTAGGCAACCCTGCTGGTGCAAGATGATGCAGTGACAGGATCAGGGACAAGATTGCACACAGGCACCTCTGCGGCAGCCTGTGCTGCCTCCTGTCCCTGGTCCTGCACTGCACCACTAGCACCAGTGGAATCCCCACCTCCAGACCCCGTCTCTGTCGCTTGCACGGCCTCCTCCTCCACCAAACCCCCCACCAACCTGGATGACTCCGTGCCATCTTCCCCCCTCGGGCCCTGTGGGGTCCCAGCTGCCGCTTCTGCTGCCGAGGAGTCCAACTCCGACCTCCGCCTCTTGGACCTCCCCTCGGCAGCTGCGGCCTGGGACGCGGCACCCGACTACTCACTCCCCGACGAGATGACAACCTGGGAGGGGAGCCGGGCCTTGCGTCTCCGGTTGGCGGTGCGATCCCTGCCGCTGTGCTCCACAGCACCTTCTCCGCCCTCTTCATCAGTTGACGCTGCAGACAGGGAGAAATAAAACACAGGCATCAGGGCACTGTACAATGGACTCATACACACATGACAGTTGTACATGAGTGGCATTGGCAAACCTCAGACATGGCATCCAAATCCCCAACACACATGTCATTTCAACTCGCACACATGAGCTATACCACAGCCATATCGCAACAGCCAGCACCATCCATACACATACAACAGCATGAGCAGGCAAAGGTGAGCCAGACATCCCATGCAACACAGGGAGTGGACTACACATGCACACACACCACCACACTTGCCTGCATGTGTACACCTCTGGCAACTGTCGCAGTGTCACATGCATCCATGTTGCATCACTGTTGCACCCTTGTCAAATACACACACATGCACATGTACACGGTGCAGATACATGCAGCTGAAACAAACATCCATGTGTGACATCACAACCATGCCTACTTACATACACATTAATTCAAACATGTGTGCACACACATCTGCATTTAGCATGCAAGCCTACACACACAAGCACCATCCATGTCTGACACATGAGAGCCCTCGCATGTGTTAGCCTCACGGCACTGTACACACACCCCCATACTTGGCAACATAAAACCACATGTGCAACCTGCACACTACTGGCACACCACCACACTCACAGCTTACAATCAGTATGCATGTACACTTACCGCTCGACTCCAGACGGGTCTGCCTCTCAAGGACCTGGACGTGGAGCGCTGGGGATATGCGTTCCAGGACCCTCATCTGATCTTCCGACAAGTGGCCCCGGCGCCCCTTAGCATCCGCTGCCTTCAAGAGGCGCCGGGCCTTGTTCAGGGTCCTGGACCTGAAGTCCTCCCAGCGCTTCTTGACATGATGGCATTGTCGGACTGCCACCCCCTCCGCGTTGATGGCAGTCACAATGTCTGTCCAGATCCGAGGCTGTCCTTCCTTGTCGGCGCGCAAACTTCCGAAGAGGGCATCATACTGCCCCAGGACTAGCTCCACCAGGACACCAACTTCGGTGGCAGCGGAGCTGGTGCCCCTCTGCCTCTCTGGCTGGGGGTTGCCAGTGGTGCCAGATGGTGTAGTGCCCGACATGGCAACCCCAGAGGCAGGAGTGGGTGGGCAACTGAGTCCTGGGGCTGGGCTGTGGAGCGATGGAATCCCAGTCGGGAGTCTTCGGTTCCAGCAGGGGTGGTCACAGAAACAGCACCCCTGGCTGATGTGCAGGCAGAAAATGGCAGGGCACGTGGGCAGCAGGCAGTCAGGCAGCAGCAGATGGCAGGTGGGAGCGTGCTCGGGGCTCTAGGGGGCAGTGATTCGGCCTTCTGGGCAGGAGCGTGGTCTTCCGTGTGCTTACGCGTGGCCAGCTTGATACAGAGTGATTTGGCACGTGAAAATCCAGCACGTCTGCGTGTAATTCGAGGAAAGGCTCTTAGCGCGTAAGCGCGTCAGCACACGTACGTAAATTCATTGGCCCAAAGGCCTCCAGCATGGAGGCGCGTCTATGACGTTACGCGCATGGGCGTTTTCCATGGCGTGTGGAAAAAATAAGAACGTCCAAGTGTCAAAGCGTGTAATTGGTGGAAAGGGCCTCAGCGCATATGCGCGTCTGTGACGTGCGTGCGCGGGTGTTACCCTGTACACGGGTGCATGTTACACGTCCAATGACTGCACGTCAGAGTGTCAGCTCGTGTAATTGGAGGATAGGGCCTGAGTGCGTACACGCAGAAGTGACGCTGGACGTTTGGGCATGTTTAAAAGGCACGTGTAGAACGCCATTTCCTTGTATGTGCTTTTCGTGGAGAGCGAGTGGGTGAAATCTGTACTTCTTGTCGGTTCACACGCGATTTACTTTACGGCGTTTCAAGTTCGTACTCCCTGTTACCTCTGACAGCTTTTTCTCTTTTTGTCTTTTTTCTGGGCCTGTTTCCTCAAACATCGTACACTTCTTCTGTTGTCCTGTCTCCTCAGACAGCGTACAATTTTTCTTTTGGCGGGGGTGTTGCCAGCGCGCACATGCGCGTCTTTTTCACGCTATTTTTCCAGGCAGACGGTGAGTCGCGCACGTATTTAACATCTGTGCTTGCCCCGTGCGTTGCGTACCCCTTCAGAGGTCATTCTAGGCTGCGTGTGACACGCATAAGTTCATTTTTGTGTTTCTGGGTGCCACAGCATAGTGCAGGTTTATTTTTCCACGCACGTGGTCTAGGAGGGGTTGCGTGCACGTTATCTCCCTTTTTTGGGGTGCCTGCGCGTTGTGTGACCCGTCATCTTTCCCCAGGGGTCACATACAGCCTTGCTAGAGTACTAGGGTACGAATTCCATATAGTACCCTACCCCTTTGACTCCCAATTGCCCAGGACAATAGTTTACTGCAACTCCCATACGCACAACAACATCAGTGCCATGGTTGGGAGGCGAGCTAGCGGTAAGGGTGGCAAAGGTGGCCGAGCCTCAAGAGGTAGGCGTGGTGGATACGGTAGGGGACGTGGCTGGGACTTGCAGGGTGCCCCTATCCCCCCATGTGTTTAGGACCAGTCAGGGACGCCCATGCCCCCCCCCTGGTTGAGGGTAACATGGCTGACACCATCCCTGCCCAGCCCTTGTTGGACCAGCCCATTATGGCACCAGACCTGGCAAAGCCTGACTCCCAGGCTGACTTCCAGGTCAGCAGGTCTAGGCCACGTGTGGCGGTGCACGTTGGTGTCACCAGGCCATGTGGATCAGGGGCAGCTATGTCATCTGCTGCCCCAAGTAGGCAGGGTGTGGAGGCTGCAGGGGCAGCTGCGGCTCCATCCATCCCAGCTCTCACTCACCCAGCCAGGACAGTGTCGGTCCCAGTCCATCCTGCTGACGTTCCCCCTGACTACATCACACTTCAGCTAATGCCTGCACCAAGTCTCATGCTCAGTGTTCATTCCCACACTCTTAGTACACAGTCAACCGGGGCTCTTGCCCCTAGTGTCCAGAGCGGCGTAGGACACTCAGGATCCCCACCACCTTCCAAGCGGAAGAGGAAGAGTGCTCGTCCAGTACAGGCTGATGTCCCAGACACGGCTACACAGTCCGGCACCTCGAGGAAGCCTACCTTCAGTGAGGCCGAACGTGATGCACTTGTGGAGTATGTGGCCGCACATGACCAGGAAATGTTGATTACTGCAGGGTGCAAGACGACACCTGCTCAAAGTCAGGCACACTGGCAGACGATCGCGGACATCATAAGTGCCCTTGGAATCGTGAGGCGCACAGCTAATGATTGCTACAAGCGCTGGAATAACCTGAAGCACAGGGCAAAGAAAAAGCTGGCCGCTACTCTAGTGACTGGAGGTGAGTCTCCAGCAGAGGACATTGAACTCACTCCACGTGAGTATGTTGCTGGGACCTACGTCACGGAGGAACAGATCCAAGGCGTGGGAGACCTGCCAGATTACGAGGCATTGTCCGGTGAGTGCATATGCATGTGTGTGTCATCCATGTGCATGGTGTGTGTGTGAGGGCTTCTGATTGAGTGCCAGGTGAGGGTGTGTGTGCCTGAGTGGTTTGGGTCACCCATGTGCTTCATCCAATACATTCTGCACACCAGGATTTGGGTATTGCAGTATCCCTTCCGGCAACAGTAGACAGCTAGCCCAATATCACACCAGTTGCCCTTGAAGTGTCATCTTGCCACATTGTTGCATATTTTTCTGTGTTCATTCAGGCTGATTGTTTGCATTCCACGACTTTCACTAGGCATTTCTCAGTCCTATTGTCACATGTGTGACATGGCTATGGTACATGCCATCTGTGTGATGGCATGTGTCATGTTTGTGTATTGGACATGCCAATCACAGGCCAATGTGTGATGGCACTGCTAGCCAGCATGCAGCAAATGTGTTGATCTTCCATCTTGGTGTCATCAATGTGTGCCATTTGCCTCCCCTTCATACGCAGTGACGATGCATGCATGGGAGGATTATAGTCATGTGGGACATGTGTCAATGAAGCACTGGTTCTGTTTCAAAAACCCTCGATAGCCTTGAAGGACGTAGACATACTTTGTTTACAAGAAACTTGGATCCTAACAACACCCTTTGTAGCCGACAATGACATTTCTCTAAATCCAGCTATAAAGCAATCAAAATGGCGACCAATGTCTGGATTAATTACTCTAGTCAAAAGGAAGAGTGGCCTCCACATACTGAGTGCTCTTAATATAGCACCATACATTCAAACCATTGTAATTAAATCCACTGTAGAGGTAGAAGAAACAAGACAAAGATTAAACATTGTTAATATCTATTGGCAACATAAAGCCACAGGGACGTCCGCCTTCCTCGATGAGTGGTGTGAAATAATCAATAACATCGTGTCAACAGTGAAAAACCCAAATATTATAATCTGTGGAGACCTAAACCTGGAACTTATACAAACGAAAAAAGAAAAAAAGAAAACGGAGAAACAAAGTTCAAATCTTGATAAGATCAAAATACAATGATTGAATGAGATGAATGCAAGAGAAATGAAAATGCTAAATGAAAACATGAGAGGTGATATCCCACCAAAGGCAACCTGGCAAAGAGCAAATCAACAGTCTGAGCTTGATAACTTTTTTGTATCTGAGGCTCTCACCAAAGAAACGATATACTTGAAAGTAATCAACATGACGCAAAGCGATCATAATTTGATAACAGAATCTCACTTAAATTCTTAGACGGCACAAAGTGAGAAAAATGGGCACATAAATTTGAAATCGTACCAGGTCAACATAGACTGAGGCTAAACAGTAAAAAAGATCAATAACCTAACGAAAAAACCTTTGGTCTAAAGGGGCAACTGAAGGAAGAGATGCAGTCGAGTACGTTCCCTTACTAGAACAGTATAAAGACCAACAGCAAAACATCGGAAAAACTAAATTTAAACCATTGCATACATTTGATTTGAAAGTTGTACGCAAGAAAAGAGAACTGCCGCAGAACATCAGAAATATTAAGTATATGACCCAGGTAGATCGGGTCAAACAGAAAGAGATTCAGGTCGACATACAACCACTGGCTGAAATCGCACAAGATCATAATGGAGCAAAGAGATGCTAGAAAACATGGCTTGAAAAACATCATGAGAATTCTGGGCAATCATTAACAAAACAGAAACCTTGCATCAAGCATTAAGTTGCAACATGGTGACAGAAGATCAGTGGATCTCTCACTGCACCAAACTGTTTAAAAAACAATAAACTCAACAGAAATACACCCAGAAGTCCTGAACTCGTGGGACATTGAAAAAACAAGAGAGGACATTGAAGATAACATCAGGCACGTTAACTCCTCGAGGGCTCCCGTTGTAACGGGTTAACACATTACACGTTGAAGCAAAACCCAGAGGCATGGGCAGAGTTTTGTGACATCCTGTTCAGAACCATCCTTAAAGAACG
This sequence comes from Ambystoma mexicanum, assembly GCF_040938575.1. NCBI lineage: Eukaryota > Metazoa > Chordata > Amphibia > Caudata > Ambystomatidae > Ambystoma > Ambystoma mexicanum. The sequence goes on from NC_090934.1 coordinate 1,287,091,905, forward strand.
TATAATACCGACATCCTGGAGAAGCGCCATAATTGTACCCATCTTTAAAACGGGCATAAGAACAGAACCCGGAAATTATAGGCCACTAGCGCTCCTAGATGTCAAGTCTACTTAGCATTTGTGGACTTGGCTCACACCTTTGACGCGGTAGATCGAGATCTACTGTGGAAAAAGATGGAAGAGCAGAATTGCCCTACTGGGCTAGCACAGGCAATTTGGGAATTGTACTCCAACACAGTGATCAAAGGCCGCCCAGATCATAATGGAACCCAATCAGCCCCGATAAAAACCCGGAGAGGAGTAAAGCAAGGTTGCCCTTTGGGAGCAATATTGTTTAACTTCTTTATAGCGGACATTTGAAGTGCCCTAAGTGAGACACATTCCTCCGGCCCTAAAATTAATGGAAATAATTTGTACTGGATGTTATATGCAGACAATATCGTGTTGCTAGATTTAATGCTAGTGGGACTGCAGAGAAAACTGACAGCGCTCCATGAATATATTACCAAAAGTGGCCTGGAGATCAATACAACCAAGCACACGTAAGGGGGTCCCCCAGATGAACCATTTATCAAATAGTTCAATGACCCAGTTTTTGCTACAACTGGGCCCTATTCCGTGGGTTATTAAATCACCTCAAAGAACAGTACACACAGTGGGTAGTATTTTTGTTATACTCAAAGTTTCATAATTTGTTACGTAGGCCATTGGTCTTATGGTTACAAGCTTAAGAAAGACCAATTGGGTCTATTTATAATTATGTCGAAAAATCAAAACATAAGTACATATGTCAATATAGAAAATGCATGCATGTATACGTCAACATTTTGTGAATTAATCAATTAAAACTTAGGTGACACGGTATAGTAATCAATTTTGAGGAAAACACTGGCAGAGAAACTATCTTGCTGGCCCTGTCTGTCTAATAAATCACAGACATCCTCAATTCGCCAATGTCACCTATTTTACATTCTAAAAATCATTATTCATGACCAAAAGCACATCCCAGGTCTACGTCCTTGGTAACGTTGTTAAACTGTACAGCATAAATGGAAAACACAGGGTTATGCAGGGGACGTTTCGGCAGAACATCAATTACACTGCCTTCGTCAGGACCCCAAGGGAGATGGAGCTTAAATGGGGTAACTAAAAAATCCCCAAATGAGTTGTCACTGCAATGCTGTCAGCAACATGTAAGTGCTCCTGTCTTTCATATAATGATCCACAACCAATAATGTCACTGAATGGTAAATACTAGCATGTTTTTGAATGTCCTCCTATTCTAAATATCCAAGGATGGAAACCAAACTCTTAGGTGGAGAAGCTCGATATTAATGTAGTTTGGAAAATCACAGATCGCGTATCACGAACATAAATCTACCTGGCAATGTTGCAGAAATCGGTGTACGACCCTCTTGATCCTGGAAGAATGCTCGCTTGCGTGCTGGTGAGTTATCTACGTAAGGCTAAGTCCGGCAGCCATTCTAAGCATACAGTGCCGGGCATACCGTTGAATTGTGGATGGAATTTGGGGCCACATCCCAACCAGTTCTGAATCTACATTACATGGAATGTAACGTCTAAGTCACGTGATGTGGTGGGAGCGTTGCTAAGGCCTTAGCAGCGCTCCCACCACATCACGTGACTTAGACGTACACTGATTTTCTTTCTCAGGTTGTTTCTCCCCATTTGACTACCCCCGTCCCCTTGGTACAGTTTGTCCCTCTCCTCAAAACACAGCATAAAAACTTTTGACATATTCTTAGTTAATCACACTGGCAGTTGCCCCCCCCCTATGAAGAGACCACTTAAAAGTTCAGCAAGCTTGAGTTCTCTTTTCTTTCGTTCGCCCCCTCCCATACTGTAGAAGTCCCCCACTTTCATGCCCCCAGCTTAGACCTTTCCAAGTAGTGTTTCCGGATCCATGTATTTTGCGATGAACTCAGCCCACTCGCATTCCAGGAGGCCTGCCAGGCCATGTAGCCCCGCTGTAATTCTTTCCATGGTAAAATAGTTTTTAGCGACGTTGGTCCACTCTCTTTTGCTGGGGGGCTCTGCGCATTTCCATTTTGTGGCTATACATGCCCTTGCAAACAGGAGTAAAGCGGCCACCATTTTCGGAAGTCTGTTATAATATTCATCCTCTTCCATACCAAACAAGACCAGCATTGCCGATTTAGTATGTGCTATACCCTCCAGGTCTTTGATCCACCCCAGGACCTTGTCCCAGAAGATTTGGACCCTCGGGCACCCCCACCACATGTGCCAGAAGTCCACCTTACCAACACAACTTCTCCAGCATACAGGACTTGAGTTTTGAAAAATTCTCGAAAGTCTGACTGGGTCGTATTGCCATCTATGAAGTAGGTTAATGGAGTGTAGTCTGTATTGACAGGAGATCGATGTCTGAGCCATTCCCCTGCAGATTCTATCCCAGAGGGCTGCATCCAAATTATCCCCTACATCTCGCTCCCATCAACGCCTCATTTTCTTAGTGGAGGTACTGCCTGCCCCCAACAAGGCCCCATATATTGCAGAGATCAGCCCCTTCATTCCAGTCCTCTTGTCTAGAAGTGTTTCAAAGGGGGTAAGGCCCCTCTGTATCTTTTCCTTCAAGATCGACCCTGTGCGGGCTCCTTTTAGCTGCAGATACGAGAATACAAAGAGTTCCTCTATGCACAGCGCTCCCTCTAACTCGGTTTTCGAGATAAATGTACCCTCCCTCCAAAGCTGCCCAATCCTTTCCAGGCCCGCCTCAAACCATTTATGGAATTGCTCGGGGTTCGGTATTGCTTCCCTGATTCCAGGTATCCAGATGCCCCAGGGGTGAGTGTCAGGTCGTCACCCCCTACATTTCCGCCCGTTGTCTCCAGATGTCCCACCATATAGTTACCAAAATAGGGTGCTCTCGGATCCTACTTGGGAGTTTACTTGTCAGTACCCATAAACATTCCCCTACTGTGGCAGGTTGCAGGTGTTTGTTGTCTAATGCAATCCACTGTAGATCCCACTGAGACCAAAGGTAGGCTATTAGGATTCGTAGTTGAGCAGCTTTAAAGTAGAGCTTCATATCTGGGAGCCCCACCCCTCCTTTCTCCATGGGTAGAGTCAGTACAGTACTGTAGATTCACGACCTCTTCCCCCACCACAGGTACCGCAAGAGGGAACCCCTTATCTCACAAAAGAACGAGTCCGGGATCCGAATGGGGAGCATTTGAAATGCATATAGGATCCTCGGGAGGACCACCATTTTCAGAGCGTTAAGGTGGCCCAGCCATGAGATCGTTAGCCTGTGCCATTTCAGCAGGTCAGCCTTTATTTTGGCCATCGGGGGGGGGGAGGTTGCCTCATATGTTCCCAATATCTCTTGTGACCTTTATACCCAGGTATTTCAATGTGTCCAGGTTGACCTGTACCCCCAGTGGTGTGAACCTCTCAGTTTCCCCATCCCTTTTGCTATCTAGGGGGAAGAGAACAGATTTGGATCTATTGATGTTCAGTCCTGCCAAGTGACCATACTGCTCGATCACATGGGTCAGTGTGGGTATGGAATTCAGGGGGTCACTTATGTGTAGCAACACATCATCCTCATATAGTGCGACTTTGTAGTCCACCACCCCTACTGAGAAACCCTTCACGTTCGGGTCACTTTTGATCTTCTGGGCCAGTGGTTCTATTGAAAATGCATATAGTGTCTGGGAGAGTGGGCAGCCCTGCCTAGTCCCCCTTCCCAGTTTGAACCGGCGTGGGTATCCTCCATTGAACGCCACACACATTTGAGGGGATACGTAGACCGTATTATCCCTCGGAGAAGCCTTTCCCCAATTCCAAACTTCACCAGCACTACCCTTAGAAATCCCCACTCCACCCTATCAAATGCCTTCTCGGTGTCGACTGAGAGGAGGGCTGGATCCCCGCCAACCATTGGGCTGCGTATATAAGGTCTAGAGTCTTTCACATTGTGCTTGCCCCCTGCCGGCCAAGCCCACTTGGTCTAGATGGATCAGCCCTGGCATGTAACCCTCTAGTCTAGTCGCTGTTAGGGAGAATTCTCGAGAATGGCTAATTTCCCTTACCTACTGAGTCCCTCAGCAGCTTTGCTGGATTTCTAGGATTTATTTTTTTCACCTGGTAAGAGTGTGAGCCTTTTCCCCACTCTTGCATGTGTTTTGCTGTGTGTGTTTAACATTTTTGTGTTCATAGACTGTGGAGCCTCACCTACTCCACAGGCATCATCTTTTTACTGTGTTACACAGCACCTTCAGTGCAGTGACACAGGGTTGTCTTTTAGACTTCCCAACTCAGACTCCATTTTCTGGGACTCCCAGAACATATAAAGTTACCATTAACTTCATTAGCCTCTGTAAAACCACAGGCCCAGTACAAACCATCTTACATGGAGTACTGGAAAGGGTTAATACTTATCCCTTTTTGTCTGTTTCTCTTGGAGCATTTCTTCGCTCCCTTTTCATCAAGACTTAGCTGGTGGCAGCGGTAAATACCCTATTGTTCCTACCGCGGTTATCTTAAATAACCTTGGTATTGTTTTAGACTATCTTGGTAGCCTCGAACTTAAACCCGCTAGACCATACATGTTTTATTTCAGTTCTGGCTGGGTTTATTCGCCATTACTTTTTGTAAAAGTCTTTCTCGTGTTTTACTTTGCGTGCCAAACCAGGTTTGGTTCCTTTGTTCACCGTCTTTTCGCGGGCTTCTACGCAGAAGCCCTCCTTAGGCGCCTATATGTCTGGGGGGGACAGGATGTGAGGGAGGGGTCTGTGTGATTGACAGCCAGGCTGTGTGAATGGGGGAGAAACTGCATAAAAAGCAGGTCTCTGGGTCTGGAAAGGCAGAGTCGCCACTGGAACGAAAAAGAACCGATGAGGAGCTGACGGAAGAGGACCCCTACCAAGACTGAACCGCCGGTGAAACCCTGCTGTAGGTCCGAATCCTCGAACTCCAACGACAGAGAAGATCCTCCAGGAATCTTCTTCCCCTGAGCTGGTGGGAACAACCAGTTCACATAAACTGCAAGCCAGGACTCCCTCCTCTGGTCAAATTCGATGTGCAGAGCTACAGTGGGCCGGATAGCCAGGAAGGTCGGACCCTGCTTGGGTTTTGAGGAGCGCACCTTTTATTTGTTGCTTTGCTCTGCTGCTGGTTTCTTCCCTTGGTAGTGCAGGACCCTCCAGTCTTCCTACTTTGTGTCAGTCCGACAGTCGCTTCAGGAACTGTGAGCCTGCAGGAACTACCAGGAACATCCGCCTCAGCTACAGCTTCTTCTCCATTGAAAGGTACTGTTCATGTTTCGTTCAGCCGCGGTGAAAGTGTGTGAACTCTTTCTCCAATCCGAGGGCTTGTCCTTCTCTACTCTTTAACTTAACTTTTCTGCCGACCAACTTCGTCCGGAACTCTTGGCAAAGACTTAACCGCGAACTACCTTGAACTGTGTGACCTTGAGCAAAAGCCTTTTGTCCTATTGACTTTGGCCCTAAGCCTTTTTGATTTGATTCCATCACTGTAGTCCCTCTTTCTAGATTGCCCTGCTTACTTACCTGTTGGTACTGTTCAATTTATGCCTGACTTTGTCTTTCCCTCCCTTTTGAATTTCTGGAGTGCCATTTTGCTGCCATTTCATTTTGTGAACTTAAATTGTCTGGAACCTATTGGGAGTAGTGTGGTGTATTAAGAGTGTGATTTTTAGACTGCTAAAGTAGTGAGATGTTATACAACTGATGTGTAAATAAATGTATATTCTTTTACTCAGAGACTTTGAGTCATTGTTTGTTTGAATCATAGTAATTGCTGTTCTTTGTGTAACTATTGATACTGCTCACTTGCTCTTGAGATAAGTCTGGCTGCTCAGCCATCGCTACCACTTTTACTGTGTAGTACATCTTGTAACAAAGGTGAATTTGTACTGTTACTTGTAGTCTTAATTGTGTGTGGTGGTCCCAGAGGGTACTGCATATAATTCTGCCTAACACTGGTGTACAGCGGTGAGGGTCAAGTTTAGTAATTACACTTAGAGTGTGGCTATTACCTTGGATCAACTAACCACAAGGCTAACATCACTACAAAGCAATATTAATCATGTCTGATATGGAAAGCTACAGTCTGGAGACACTCCTTATTTGCACTGTTGATTATTTAAAAAAAAATCTGTGTAGAGAAAGGAACCTCCCTGCCAAAGGCAAAAAGTCTGAATTGATTGAAAAGTTGTTGAAGAACCAAAGTCTGGGGAGTGGGTCTGAAATACCTGACTCTCCAGCAAATGTGGAAAATATTGAGGCTGATAATGTATCTATTATTAATGAGTTAGAGGAAGTAGGTGTGTCTCCAAATGTAGGCGTCACTGCTTCCTTGTCTGCCAAACAACCTCAACCTTTGTTCAATGGGACCCCATCAGGTCCTACACTCAGTCCTGAATTCATTGCTCTAGAGAAAATGAGGCTTGAATTGGAATTCAAACGTTTAAATGCTCAAACTGAACAAAAACACCAAGAATGTAAGCTCAGAGAAATGGAGTTGAATCATGAACTAGAAATGAAAAGGTTATCTCTTGAAAATGCTTCTCTCCCAGAGTCTTCTAGGTCTTCCAGTCCTAAGAGACCCCGTATGCCTAAAGGAATTGTGGGTATGTATGAGGTTAAGCTTGATATTTTGGATTGGTTGGCAATGTTTGAATATAACCATGGGATCTAAGGTCTCACTGGGAATCAGTTGCTTCCCTGGCTCTTCTCTAGGCTACCCACTGTTGCATCTGATGTTGTAATGGAGTTGGGGGAGGTGGATTGGATGGATTATGAGTGTGTGAAGCTAACTTTAATTGCTAGATTTGGGAAGACCCCTTCCCAGTACCTTAAGAGGTTTAGGACCCTCAAAAAGCGTGATGGTGCCCCATGGGCTACCTGGGTATGTGAATGTTTGAAAAACTCAGATGGTTGGGTTAAGGGTTACAGAGTGAAAACTTATGAAGGTATGAGAATTGTTATGTTGGAGTCAATTTATGATGCCTGCTCCCCGGAGCTCAGTCAGCACTTGCCTGATTCTAAGGAGATAAATCCTCAGAAGTTAGCTAAGGCTGCTGACTTGTGGGTTGCCAACAGGGCTACTCGCAAGGATTCTGGGGTAACTCAGAAGAAGGATGAGGGAAAGCAGCCAAAGAAAGATAACAAGGAGAATTCTAATACCTCCCATCCAAAAGAGGGCCACAATCAGCAGCATAAGGGTAAACCACAAGGGAAACCAAATCAAGCTAGTGTACTATCTGGACCCAAACCAGATGGAGGTCAGAACAAACCCCCATTCATCTAGACATTTGGGAAATTATATGTTTGTGGGTCAACTGACCATGTGAAAGGGGATCCCAGATGTAAGGGTAAACGTTCAGGGATCCACACTGTCTCCTTAGCCTTCTCCCCAGAGGAAGAAGTACATATGGCAAGTGGAAACTTTCACCTACTGGCTGATGAACCCATGAGAGTCTCAACTAATGTTTCTTAAGTGTCCCTGGGCTTGTGGGAACAACATAATTTAGATGTCTATAATTCCATTCCAGATAATACTAAGGAGTATTATAAAGATAGTGTTCTTGTGAATGGCCAGGAGACTCCTGCCATCAGAGACACTGGAGCCAGCATAACTGTGGTGGATGAATCATTTTTTAAGGTGAAGGATGTTGCTAAGGCACCCAAACGCCTCACCAAGTTAGCTGGAGGCCCTGTGCAAATGCTTCCCCAGTTACCAGCTCTCATCCAGTGTAATGATATGACGGTCAAAGTACCTGTTAGTGTGCAGAGTGAAGTGCCTGGCAGAGTCCTGCTGGGTAATGACCTGAAAACTCTTGGAGTTGTGTCAAGCACCCCCAGTCCTCTCAGTAAGAGGAGACAGGAGCTCAGTAGGCCTGCAAGAGAGAGGACCTTGAGAGGCTCTCCAGAGGAGTTGATAGAGGAAACTATCACTCCCACTCCACAGGAATTGCTCACTGCTATTTCCAGAAAGAATCAGGCAAAGGGGAAACCCAAGATCTCAAGGAAAAAGACAGACAGCACCCCTGTGCTTCCAACAAGGACATCCCCCAAGATTGTCCAAGATCACACCTGTGATCCCTCTACCTGCTGAGGCAGAGTGTGAGGTGCAACCTTGTGTGGTTGAACCAGTTTCTGAAGAATCAGATCTGGAAGAAGACACTGTTCTAGTTGGAGATCTTGACCCTGTTGACCATCCTGAGCTGCAGTCTTTACTGGCAGAAGGTGGACCCAACAGGGCAGACTTCAGCAAAGGACAGGGAGAGTGTCCTACTCTTGAAGGTCTTCGACAACAGGCTGCTAACTAACTTGATGGGCCAGAAGTTGGAAAGCATAGGTTAAGCTGGGAAGATGGTCTCTTCTACAGTGAACCAACTGAGTCTAGCCCTGGGGACTGCAAAAGAATTGTAGTGCTCCTTGCCAACAGACTCCACTTCCTACAGTTAGCCCATGAGATACCTTTGGCTGGTCACTTGAGTTTCAAAAAGACCAAAGAAAGGCTCTCCTTCTGCTTCTACTGGCCTTAGATGGGTTCAGAAGTTGACAAATTCTGTAGGAGCTGTCACACTTGCCAAACCTCAGGCAAGATTGGAGCCAAATATGTGGCACCCCTGGTGCCTCTCCCAGTGGTGGGAGTTCCTTTTGAGAGGGTGGGCATCGACATTGTTGGTCCCCTTGACCCTCCCACATCTTCAGGGAACAGGTTTATCCTGGTTGTAGTAGACCATGCTACAAGATACCCAGAAGCTATACCTATGAGAACTGTTACGGCTCAGGCTGTGGCTAAGGCTCTACTTGGTATTTTTTACCAGAGTAGGGTTTCCTAAGGAAGTGATATCCGACAGGGGATCCAATTTTATGTCCCACTACATGCTAGCCATGTGGAAAAACTGTGATGTCACTTACAAGTTTTCTACAGCCTACCATCCACAGACAAATGGACTGGTAGAGAGATTTAATCGTAATATGAAGAGCATGATAGGTGCTTTAGAGGAACCTCTTAAAAGAAATTGGGACCTTCTACTGCCATGCCTTCTCTTTGCTTATAGAGAAGTCCCTCAGGAGGGAGTTGGTTACAGTCCCTTTGAACTTCTCTATGGCCATCCAGTCAGAGGTCCATTGGCCCTGATTAAGGAGGGGTTGGAGAGTGCTCCTTCCCCCAAGCCAGTCAGAGTGACTGACTATGGGATAGGTCTCCGGAGGAGGATGTCACACATGATGGCAGAAGCTAGTGATAACTTGAAAGCAGGTCAGGCTCTGGTCAAACATTGGCATGACCAGAAGGCCAACATGGTTGAGTTTACTCAAGACCAGCTTGTGTTAGTTATGGTGCCAACAAGGCAGAGGGCCTTGCAGGACAAATGTATAGGTGTAACGCTCACCTGATTCCCACAGAGACGCTGACCCGAACTGGACTGCTACCGTTTCTTCTATCGTGAGGCGCAGGGCCCGGAAGATGCTCTGGACGGGGCCTCCGAATTTGGATTGCCTGGCTGGTAGAGTAAGTTTTCTGCAGGTGGAAGAAAAGGGATTGATTACCAGCTGGGGTGGATATGTGTTCCCACCAATCTCCCGTTTCTCACTCTTCTTGACCCCCAACTTGGTTTCTGCGAGCTCTCACCTTAGGTATTGTAAAGATGAGATCTCCATCCTGCTTCAAGTGCAGGGGTGCGTAGAATCCAGTTACGTCACTGGATGGGAAATAGTTGCGGACACTGTGTCCTTCGTCTCTCCTACGGTAGCCGTAAGTATGAGTGTCTTTTCTCCACGAGCCGGGGCCCAGAAACCTAAAGCTGGTAAGTCTCTTGGTGAGTTTTTGTTCTCCGTGCTTAGTTAGTGCTCACCATGTATTCCTCTTATGCAGGTGCTGGGATGTAGCTGGCGTCGTAGCCGCAGTGGAGGAAGGTAAGTGAAAGAAAAGCGACTGCTTACTTCTAATGATTGTCTTTTTCTGCTTACAGGTGGCGAGATGCTGCCGGCGACACAGCCGCTGTCGCGCGTGATGAGGTACGTAAGTAAGTGGAAGAAATGTGGCCGCTTTAGAGCGGGCACCTCTAATGACTGTCTTTTTCTGTTTTTCAGGTGCCGAGATGCTGCCGGCGTCGTGGCCACGGTGGAATTCGGCGAGGCCACGGATGGGTAAGGCAAGGCGGCGCGGCTGCGAGCGTTTGAGAGCGCTGCTAATCTTGTACCTTTCCTTTGCATGATCGTCGGAGGTAGGATTGCTGAGGCCGGATTCCGGTAAGTAATTTCTAATGCTCGCCTTCTCTTTTCTTGTCTGTTTGCAGGTCTTCCCGGTGCTGGCGGGCGTGTCAGGAGCCAGGATGCAGGAGCCGACTCGGTGAGCGTCCTGCTGCTGATGCAGAATAACGCGAAGCACGTGTATTCCATCGGGCGTGGTTTAAATAGCAGAGAAGTGCTTCAGGTGTGTGTTCTTCCACCGGCCCCACCCAGGTAAGAAAAGAGTTCCTGAATAGAGGAAATAGTTCCTCCCAGCCCTGGTGGCTGGGGACTTCAGCCAGACTGGATTGTTCTGGGTAAGTATGCAGCATGGTCTGCCTCAGGTAAGTCCACCCAAGCATTATTACACAGTTTATCAATATGAGCCCGGTGCCTATGGCGCCGGGACTGAAGTCCTTTATGAGCCTGGCGCCAAATGCGCCAGGACACGGTCTAAAGGGCCCCTGTAGGGGTCTGCTGGGTCCGGAGATGTGGAAGAAGGGTCTGCTTCCGGGGGCGCTGGGCCAGTCCTGGCTCCTCGGGAGTAGTGCTCATGACAATAGGACCATTCAAGGTTGTGGGCAAACTTGGAGAGGTGAACTCTTTGGTGGATTTAGGCAGACCTAAGGAGGCTCCCAGAGTCTTTCACACCAACTGTTTGTAGGCATATGTCTCGAGACCAGAAGTAGGAGCTTTGCTTCTAGCTTCAGCTCAAGAGGAGGAGAGGAGGAAAGTGAACCTCTACCTGACCTCCTCAGAGGCCAACCTTTGGATGAGAAAATAGGAGTCAATCTCTTTTCTCAGCTGACATCTGAACAACAGGAGGAGTGCAAAGTTCTGTTAAATCAGTTTGCCTCCCTGTTTTCACTTTCACCAGGCTTGACCCCTTGGGGTCAGCATGATATTCTCACTGGTGACTGTTTACCTGTAAAAAGTAGAGGTTACAGAATGTCAGAACATGTGAGATCCCACATCAAAGGAGAGGTCAACAAGATGCTTGATCTCTGGGTTATAGAGCCATCTACAAGTCCATGGTCTAGTCCAGTTGTTCTAGTACCAAAGGCAGGATCCAAGGAGTTGAGATTATGTGTGGACTATCGAGATCTAAATGCAGTCACTAAGATTGATGCCCATCCTTTGCCAAGGACAGATGAACTGGTGGATAGACTTGGTTCAGCCAAGTACCTCACTACATTTGATCTAAACTCGGGCTATTGGCATATAGCTCTGACAGACCATGCCAAGGAGAAAACTGCATTCTCAACCCCAGCAGGCCCCTACCAGTTTAAGGTTATGCCTTTTGGACTAAAGAATGCACCTGCTACATTCCAAAGGATGGCCAATCAAGTTCTGAATGGGATGGAGGACTTCTGCATGGCATACTCGGATGACATTGCAGTGTTCAGCCCTACATGGAAAGAACATATTGAGATCCTGGGATATGTTTTGCAGGCTCTTGAGCAGTCCCATCTGACCATAAAGGCAATTAAATGTCAAATTGGTCAGAGCAAAGAGGTCTACCTTGGTCATGAGGTAGGAGAAGGTGAAATAAGGCAATTTCCTAGCAAAGTACACGCTGTACAAAATTGGGCCACCCCTACTTCTCAAACCCAAGTGAGAGCTTTCCTAGGTCTCACTGGGTACTACAGGAATTACATAGAGAACTATGGGACCATAGCTTCTCCCTTGAATGAAATCTCCTCTCCAAAATTCCCTAAAAAGGTTAGATGGAATGAGGAGTGCACTCAAGCCTTTGAAAACCTGAATAAAGCCCTTTGTCAAGCTCCAGTTCTAAGAGCTCCTGATTAGCACCAAACCTTCATTGTGCAGACATGTGCCTCCAATACAGGTATAGGTGCAGTCCTTAGTCAACTGGATGAGAAAGGTAGGGAGCACCCCATTTGCTTCTTCAGTAGGAAACTAAAGGAACCAGAAACAAGGTGGGCAACCACAGAACATGAATGTTTTGCCATTGTGTGGTCTTTGAAGAAGTTTAGACCCTACTTGTATGGATCTACTTTTGTGATTCAAACAGACCACCAACCCTTGAAATGGTTAATGCAAATGAAAGGGGAGAACCCAAAACTTCTGAGATGGTTAATCTGCCTGCAAGGGTTTGATTCCCCATTGAGCACAGAGTAGGATGTCACCACCAAAATGCTGATGGTCTCTCTATGATGTTTTTGTTACTCTCACCTGGTAGCCACGGGGATGCCACCCAGCCCTGGTTGGATGATTTGCACTCTCAAACCCTCTCCCGGTCCCTTGGTAAGGCCTCTGGTTAAAGATGAGTCTGCAATATAGGAGAGCTGGATTCAATACCAGATTGTCTTTGTTTTCCCACCTCCCTTGGCCTCAACTCCTTCCTCCCCCTTAGGCCTTCTCCATACCTTAATATTGTAAAAGATGGATTCTCTGTCCTGCTACTCGTGGCGGTGGCGCATAGATGTGGGGGTGAGCAGCGACCAAGTTACTTCACTGGTGCAAACCCCCCTGTGGGAACCCAGGCCTCCTGCGACTCCGTAGGTTTGCTGCTTTACAGTCTTTATATGCAGTTCTTATGTTCCTCTTAGTTCGAATAATAATGTCTTGCTTCTTTCCTTTTAGGTATGGAAAGGTATTTTGGTGTTGTCATGCAGTTTGAAGATGAGCATGGGCCGGTAGGTGAAAGCGCGGTGTGCAGGATGCTGTCCAGTGAGTAATGCGCGATGCGCGGCACTGTTTCGCCTTTTATATTGCTAACCTGTGTCTTTTCTCTCCTTGCAGGTTGCGATGTTCCTCGCCGAGCGCCGTAATGTTCCAACAATGATACTGACCAGGAGATGACTACCGAGGTAAGAATTGTGTGGCTTTCTTCATTCGGGAGGAAACGTGAGTGAACGCTTACTAATGCTGTGTTTCGTTCTCCTCTTTTCAGGTTATGGCATTCCAGGATGCATGCAGTGCTGGATGATGGAGTTCGTACCTTCAGGTGAGTGGAAATGAAGTCAGTGATGGATTGAAGACAGGATACTGTTCCAGGTAAGTTTCATAGTGTTCTTTCCCTCTCTGCAGGTCCTTGGTTTCAGGTAAGCTGGCATCAAAGAACTGGACACAGTGAGCGTTACGCTGCCCACAGCAGAATAACGCAAAGCATGTTCTGCTGTTTGTGTGCGGTTTAAATAGTCTCAGGTAAAGTAGTCCAGGTACAAAAGTCCCAGGCCTGCCACACCCAAAGTAGTCCAGGTAAAGTAGTCCCAGGCCTGCCACACCCAAAAGACTAGAACGCATAGCTAATTTCCTTGTAACTGAGCCATGTGTGTGCCTCCATGTTGGCTGAACCCTCACATGTTAAATAGTCCCAAGTAAATAGTCCCATTCTAATGTTGGTCTTCATGATGGTTATGAGACTGACTCCAAGAGTCTTGGATGAGGTTTTAAGGCCTTTCACCTGGCCCTAACTGCAAGGCTGACTTGCCAGTGAGGGCCAGTGGCAAGGGTCATGACAGTTGTTAACCGACTAGAGGTAGAGATTCATCCAGGAGTGGATTAAATCCTCCTGTCCCTTAGTCTGGGGGGGGAGGGCGAGTGTTAGAGAGAATTCTTCAGAATGGCTAATTTCCCTTACCTACTGAGTCCCTCAGCAGCTTTGCTGGATTTCTAGGATTTATGTTTTAACCTGGTAAGAGTGTGAGCCTTTTTCCCACTCTTACATGTGTTTTGCTGTGTGTTTGTCTTTACATTTTTGGTGTTCATAGACTGTGGAGCCTCACCTACTCCACAGGCATCATCTTTTTACTGGGTTACACAGCACCTTCAGTGCAGTGACACTGGATTGTCTTTTAGACTTCCCAACTCGGACTCCATTTTCTGGGACTGACTACTGTCTCCCAGAACATATAAAGTTACCATTAACTTAATTAGCCTCTGTAAAACCACAGACCCAGTACCAACCATCTTAAATGGAGTACTGCAAAGAGTTAATACTTATCCCTTTTTGTCTGTTTCCCCTGGAGCATTTCTTCGCTCCCTTTTCATCAAGACTTGGTTGGTGGCAGTGGTAACTACCCTATTTTTCCTACCGCGGTTATCTTAAATAACCTTGGTATTGTTTTAGGCTATTTTGGTAGCCTCGAACTTAAACCCGCTAGACCATACATGTTTTATTTCGGTTCCGGTTGGGTTTATTCACCATTTCTTTTTGTAAAAGTCTTTTTCGTGTTTTACTTTGCGCGCCAAACCAGGTTTGGTTCCTTTGTTCGCCGTATTTTCGCGGGCTTCTACGCAGAAGCCCTCCTTAGGCGCTTGTATGTCTGGGGGTGGGGGGCAGGTTGTGAGGGAGGGGTTTAGGACTCCCTGCACAGGGTCTCCTTGGAGACGCATGTCGCACTCTGACATGATTGGCTGTGGTGACTGTCCCAGCGGGACAGCCACCCTGCTGTGTGATTGACAGCCAGGCTGTGTGAATGGGGGAAAACTGCATAAAAAGCAGGTCTCTGGGTCTGGAAAGGCAGAGTCGCCACTGGACCAAAAGAACCGACGAGGAGCTGACGGAAGAGGACCCCTACCACGACTGAACCACCCGGTGAAGCCCTGCTGCAGGTCCGAATCCTCGAACTCCAACGACAGAGAAGATCCTCCAAGAATCTTCTTCCCCTGAGCTGGTGGGACCAGCCAGTTTGCCCAAACTGCAAGCCAGGACTCCCTCCTCTGGTTGAATTCGCTGTACAGAGCTACAGTGGGCCGGATAGCCAGGAAGGTCGGACCCTGCTTGGGTTTTAAGGAGCGCACCTTTTATTTGTTGCTTTGCTCTGCTGCTGGTTTCTTCCCTTGGTAGTGCAGGACCCTCCAGTCTTCCTACTTTGTGTCAGTCCAACAGTCTCTTCAGGAACCGTGAGCCTGCAGGAACTACCAGGAACGTCCGCCTCAGCTACAGCTTCTTCTCCATTGAAAGGTAGTGTTCAAATCCGGTTGTTCGTTTCGTTCAGCTGCGGTAAAAGTGTGTGAAATCTTTCTCCAATCCGAGGGCTTGCCCTTCTCTTCTCTTTAACCTAATTTTTCTGCCGACCAACTTCGTCTGGAACTCTTGGCAAAGACTTAACCGCAAACTACCCTGAACTGTGTGATCTTGAGCAAAAGACTTTTGTCCTATTGACTTTGGCCCTAAGCTTTTCTGATTTGATTCCATCACTGTAGTTCCTCTTTCTAGATTGCCCTGCTTACTTACCTGTTGGTACTGTTCAATTTCTGCCTAACTTTGTCTTTCCCTCCCTTTTAAATTTCTGGAGTGCCATTGTGCTCCCACTTCATTTTGCTAGAACGTGACTTGTCTGGAACCTATTGGGAGTGGTGTGGTGTATTAACAGTGTGATTTTTAGACTGCTTTACTTTAGTGAGATGTTATACAACTGATGTGTAAATAAATGTATATTCTTTTACTCAGAAACCTTGAGTCAGTGTTGTTTGAATCATAGTAATTGCTGTCCTTTGTGTAACTTTTGATACTGCTCACTTGCTCTTGAGATAGGTCTGGCTGCTCAGCCATTCTACCACTTTTACTGTGTAGTACAGGCTTGTACCAAAGGTGAATTTGTACTGTCACTTGTAGTCTTAATTGTGTGTGGTGGTCCCAAAGGGTACTGAATATAATTCTGCCTAAAAGTCGACAGGACTCATGTGTATATTTTAGCATCTATGTTAAGGAGGTAGATCGGGCGGTAAGCTGCACAACTTCCGGGATCCCTACCTTCCTTATGTATCACTGTGATGAGCGCCTTAGAGAAGGACTCCGGGGCCTGTCCGGTGCTCAGTATATAATTGAACAGTTCCATAATAAATGGGAATAAGGAGGGGAGGAATAACTTATAAAACCCGGCAGAGAACCCATCCTCACCCCTGGCCTTTCCCAGTGGTAGTCTGGCCACTGAATTCTTAATTTCCTTTGAGGTTATGGGGGCCTTCAGTGCACCAGTTTCAGCAACCAAACGTTTGGCCAGCTGGATGTCCGCTAGGTACCTATCCACCTATCCATGTCCTCCACCTCGGGTTCCACTTCTGCCATGTACAGTTTCTCACAGAAGGCCATGAAGGCCTCTGAGATCCCTTCCCCCGAAGGTTCCTACGTCCCTTTCGCCCCCTCTATTTCAGAGACCCATCTTTCTGTGCACTGCCCCCTTAATCTAGCCGCCAGGAGTGTGTCCGCGTTGTCTCCTTTCTCATAACATTTCTGGTTTAGAAATTGCAGGTTGCTGATTATTTTCCCCTCTTCCAGCAAACTTAGATCCTCCCCTTTCCCCCGCGTCTCCAGAATAAAATCTTCTCGCCTCCCCGACGGATCTTGCGCCATTTTGTCCAGTCGTTTTATCTCTTCCCTAAGCCTCCTTTCGAGAAGTGCCATTCCCTTTTTCTCCTCACCCCCTCCCTGATCAAGATCCATGTCCAGGTAGCCTTCCCTGCTTCCCATACAGTTATTTACTCTACCTCACCCGTGTCATTTGTTTTGAAGTATTCCAGAATTTCCTTGCCCATCTCTGAGTGGAAGACCGGGTCCTTTCACAGGGAGTTGTCTCCATTTCGTACCTTTGGGGGTCAGCCCAGTCCAGTGTACATCTACCGTCATCATATCATGGTCCGACCAGGAAATGGTGGTGATCATCATGCCGTGTGCATCCTCTTTATTTATTTTGCATTTTTAAAGTGATCACACATTGCGGGGGCATTGAGGCTCTGTTACAGGAATATGTCTCTTAGTTGCATATTTATAACGCACTTAATACCCAGAGGTTTCTAAGTGTGGACCGGGGGATCAAATCTATGTTGCTTTGTGTCATCTTATTTCCAAGGCGAGCATGTTGCCGTTGAGCTATCCTCTCATAGGTCTCTGGAAGTATAGATATATTCAATCCTAGTGTAGGTTCCGTGTGGGGGCGAGTAAAAAGTATAACCCCTTTCCCCCGGGTGGAAGTGTCGCCATATGTCCCTCAACCCGTACTCCTCCAATGACTCCTGAAATTCCTGATAGCCTGCTAGGGACCACCATTTTCAGAGCGTTGAGGCGGCCCAGCCATGAGATCGTTAGCCTGTGCCATTTCAGCAGGTCAGCCTTTATTTTGGCCATCAGGTGTGGGGAAGTTTGCCTCATATAAGTTCCCAATATCCCTTGTTACCTTTTATACCCAGGTATTTCAATGTGTCCAGCTTGACCTGTACCGCCAGTGGTGTGAACCTCTCAGTTTCCCCATCTCTTTTGCTGTCTAGGGGGAAGAACAGATTTAGATCGATTGATGTTCAGTCCCGCCAAGGAACCATACTGTTCGATCACATGGATTACTGTGGGTATGGAATTCAGGGGGTCTATTATGTGTAGCAACATATCATCCGCTTATACTGCGACTTTGTAGTCCACCTCCCCTACTGAGAAACCCTTCACGTTCGGGTCACTTCTGATCTTCTGGGCCAGTGGTTCTATCGAGAGTGCATATAGTGTCAGGGAGAGTGGGTATCCCTGCCTAGTCCCCCTTCCCAGTTTTAACCAACGTTAGTATCCTCCATTGACCGCCACACACGCTTGAGAGGATACGTAGACCGTCTTTTTCCCTCGGAGAAGCCTTTCCCCAATTCCAAACTTCACCAGCACTGCCCTTCGAAATCCCCACTCCACACTATCAAATGCCTTCTCGTCCTTCACTGAGAGGAGGGCTGGATCCCCCGCCATCCCTTTGGCTGCATGTATAAGGTGTAGAGTCTTCCTCATTGTGCCTGCTGGCCAAGCCCACTTGGTCTAGATGGATCAGCCCTGGCATGTAACCCTCTAGTCTAGTCGCCAGGACTCAGGTGTATATTTTAGCATCTATGTTAAGGCGGTAAGCTGTACAACTTCGGGGATACCTACCTTCCTTATGTATCATTGTGATGAGAGCCTTAGAGAAGGACTCCGGGGCCTGTCCGATGTTCAAAATATCATTGAATAGTTCCGTAATAAATGGGAGTAAGGAGAGGAGGAATCACTTATAAAACCTGGCAGAGAACCCATCCTCACCCGGGGCCTTTCCCAGTGGTGGTCTGGCACTGCATTCTTAATTTCCTCTGAAGTTATGGGGTCCTTCAGTACACCAGTTTCAGCAACTGAAAGTTTGGGCAGTTGGATGTCCGCTAGGTATCTATCCACCTATCCATGTCCTCCACCTCGTGTTCCACTTCTGACGCATACAGTTTCTCATAGAAGGCCATGAAGGCCTCTGAGATCCCTTCCCCCGAAGGTTCCTTCGTCCCTTCCTCCCCCTCTATTTCTGAGACCCATCTTTCTGTGCTCTTTAATCTAGCCGCCAGGAGTGCGTCCGCTTTGTCTCCTTTTTCATAACATATCTGGTTTAGAAATTGCAGGTTGCTGATTATTTTCCCCTTGTCCAGCAAACATAACTCCTCCCCTTTCCCCTTCATCTCAGAACAAAATCTTCTCGCCTCCCCAACGGATCTTGCACCCTTTTGTCCAATCATTTCATCTCTTCCCTAAGCCTCCTTTCGAGTAGTTCCGTTTCCTTTTTCTCCTCGCCCACTCCCTGATCAAGATCCATCTCCAGGTAGACTTCCCTGCTTCCCATACAGTTGTTTACTATACCTCACCCGTGTCATTTGTTTTGAAGTATTCCAGAATTTCCTTGCCCATCTCTGAGTGGAAGACCGTGTCCTTCCACAGTGAGTTGTTACACCTCCATTTCGTACCTTTGGGGTCAGCTCAGTCCAGTGTAAATCTATCGTCACTATATCATGGTCCGACCAGGAGATCGGGGTGATCGTCGAGCCCTGCGCATTCTCCCATAGGTCTCTGGAAATATAAATATATTCAATCCTAGTGTAGGTTCCGTGTGGGTGGCGAGTAAAAAGTATAACCCCTTTCCCCCGGGTGGAAGTGTTGCCATATGTCCCTCAACCCGTATCCTCCAATAACTCCTGAAATTCCTGATAGCCTGCTCTTGGTAAATCCTGTTCCCTGTCGTGGAGCCCTTCTCTGTCCAATTGGGTATCTGCCCATATATTAAAGTCCCCACCTGTAATGAGATGCCCTGCGCTTTCCACCAATATTTTTGCGAGTGTGTCTTTCAGAAATCTTAGCTGTCCCTGGTTTGGGGCTTAGACCGTGGCTAACGTGAAGTGCATCTTCCTAATGGTGCCTGAAACCATTAGAGCTCCACCCTCCACATCTGACCAGGTCCTGGTCATTTCCATCTTGAGCGCCTCATTGACAAGAATACCCACCCCAGTTTTCCTTAGTGGGCCTGAGCCCCAGTACTCCCATCCGACTAGTCCACTTGGGATTCTTCTTTCTTCCCCCTTAGTGTACCTGGTCTCCTGGAGGAACAGGATGTCTAGTTCGGCCCTTCAGAATTTCCTTGCAACCAGTGATCTTTTCATGGGTGAATTCAGACCTTTAACTTTCCGAGTGCCCACTCTCAGACGTTTGTCCCGTGGCATTATCCCCACTGCGGCCATTATCTTATCCCCATTCAGGAACTCAACTCTTGCCACTTTAGGGGGCCTACCTTTGCCAGTGTGAACCGTATCATTAGAAGTATGACCCCATGTCCGATCAAGTCCCTGCGACGGGGGGAGTTCAAGGGGTGTTCAACTTCCTAAACTTCCAAGAACCTTGAATACGTCTCCTTCTCGGGCCCTTAAGCTGCCATTGTCCATCACATGTCACTTCCATCTTCGAGGTGTGTGGGGACTCAGCATGTTTGTATCCATCTGTTTCAAAAGTGATGGAGAACGGAAACCCCCATCGGTATCTGATTCCCTTCTTGGTTAGCCACTTGGTAAGCGGTGAGCAAATCCTTGTTTTGCTGAGCGTCAGTGTGGACAGGTCCTGAAAGACTGTCACCCTCGTCGTTCCGTACATCACTGGGCCCTTCTTCTTCGCTCTTACCAGGGTCTTGAGTTTGTCACCATAATTGTTGAGGAGGGTGAGGATTGAATTAGGGCCTCCAGTCTGTGAATCCTTTCAATCTTTGCTTCATCAATTGTGTCACTGTCAAAGAAAAGTTTCGTTTTTTCATACAGGGTTTTCCTCAAGTCCTGCTCCATTCCGCCCTCTCTGTCAGGGATTCCGAGGATTCTGCAATTGTTAAAACTTTCGCGGTTTTCGATGTTGTCCATTTTGAGCAGAATTTCCTCCTCTCTTCTCTACACCTCAGAGAGGCGCACATTCATTTGGGTCTCCAGTGCCAATGGAGGACTGATTATGCTCCACCTCCTTGAGCCTTTGTTCCATTTTGTTGGTCATTTGAGTCATTTTATTGACCCGACCATCCAATGTCTGCTCTCATGTTCCTAATTTCTTCCATTAGTGCCACCACATCTTATTTGGTGGGGGCGGATTCCCCCTCCGAAGAAGGCATGGTGTCCTGCCTGGCTGTTCCACCTCCCCTTGTTCTTGGGGTGTATTTGAAGGTGACTAATTTCAATATTGCATCCGTGTGCCACCTCTCCCTCCCAATCATGCACTCAGCGTTGTATTGGGGTCACGCTGTCGTCAGCCAGTACAACCACCCTCTTGGGCCGGTGGGGCAGGCGGAGTCTGCGTCCTTGTCATTCAACGCGTGTCAGAGCTACGAAGCCGCTTGATGACCACGGCAATCTCAAAGTTCCACTGTGATGTCACTGAATTGGGTCGAGGGGGCTGCAGCGCTGCCGGGGGACCAGTACCACAGAGAGAGTGGCAGACCAACCCTCTCTCGCCCCACTTCCACCAGTAAGCGGGCTCGCCATCCACCTAGGGGCTCTTCCCGCAGCCCAGACGGTCTGAACCTGCCCGACAGTGCCTCTTCCCCTGAGCCCTCCGGGGCTGCAGGTATCTTCTTGCCCTGGGGGGCAGGGAGGCGGGCACACACTACTGTGTAGGGGACCCGCACCTCCTTGTTCAACTGGTGCCACCACTTCTCCTCCTCCTGCTGTGGTGCTGGGGGGTGGGACCCGGTGGTATGCCGCACTCTGCAGCTTTCCCCAGTGCCTGGGGGGGACTGCTCCTCCATCTCCTCCCCAGGGGGCCTCTTTACAAATGTCCACCTCCGAGGGGCCGGGCTCCCAGGTCTCCAGCTGGGGGAGGGGGCCTGCAGTTCTCCATTTGTCCTCTATGTTGGTCTCTTTTTCTCCACGGTGGGGGGAGGCGGGCACACGCCCCTTGACCGGGGTCCCGCACCTCCCTGTATCACTGGGGGTTGTGTGTTGCTCTCACTGCAGCACCTCTTTTTTTTCTTTATTTGCCCCCCAACCACTAGGACTAGTGGTTCGCTGTCTGGATTCCTCCTCTTGGTCCACTCCCAGGGCCTTTGAGCAACTCAGCACAGGCTCTGAGGTCCCGCTTCTGGGCCCTGGCCTCCTAGTGATTATACCATCTGCAGGGCAGGCACACGACCCTTGCCAGAGCCAGGGGGCCTACACCCTGATGAGACATCCCGGGGTAGGGCAGATTACCGTCTTCAGCTGCCCCCGCAGCAATATTCCGGTCCTGGGGTCAGCCTCCCCTTTGGGTGCAGCCCTGATGCTCCCTGTGGGCCTCTGCCACCAAGCAGTGCTTTCTCCTGGGCCTATTCCTTGCCCATACCGCTTCTGTTGTGGACCGCCGCTTTTACGGCACACAGACCACTCGCTCTCCCCACTCCTCCCCTCGACGGTCAGAAAATTAGGGGTCAGGGGGTTAAACCACGGTCCTTTCACCTTCTACACTCCTGGCTCAGTCACTGTGCTCACCCCTCAGTTGGGTTGTGTTCAATGAGGGGGCAATCTTGGGAGGGGGAGACTCACCACTGGAACCTTTCCTGTCCAGTCACCTCCCACTCTTTAAGTGCAGGTCTCACAGGCTGGTGCCATTCCTAGGATCGGTGTTGCAGCAGAATGAGCGGCGCTCCATGGCTGGGCACGCGCTTTCATTCACATACAAGGTTTGCTGGATATCTTCCTTCAGCAACGTCAGAATTTTCCCAAACTTTCTGTGGGGAACCCCGGGGTCTTGCTCAGCTGGGCGGAATTGCATAAGTTGCCTGGGGGCTCTCGGTGGGGGCTCTTGACCCTTTTCGGCCCGGCAAAACCGGAGCAGCACGCTCAGGTGACCAGCATGAGCATGCCCCCTGTTGGCCTCCAGCTTGATAAACTTTTAATAACATCATGTCTGCTGGCTGTTGTGAGACAGGCACGGTATCAAGAGAGACACAGACTCAAGTGGGTTTGTTTGTAAACCTTTATTACCTAAGGTTCCTGGGTTGGTCTAATGCCTGACTGGCCCTAACTCTAAAGGGATACTTCCCTCAACTGATGTTTCTAAAGGCCGTTGTTGTCTTAGAGTCCACAATAAAAGTCTCTCTGTGTCTAAACCTATGCTTGCCCTCACTCTATACAAAAATGTGATAGGAAGTCTTTTCAAAAATAAGAAAAATAGTGGTTCAACAAAAATGGAAAGCAGGATTGATTTCAGGGGATCTTCTCACCAGGTGCTGCTGGGTCAATATCACACAAGTTTGTTAGGCAGAATCCTGTGCAGTTCCCTTAGGGAGCACTACAGAAGATTAAGACTACAGGTGAGAGCAATAAATCCCCTTTGGTATCAGTCTGTACCCCAAAGATTTAGTTGGTAGCCGTGGCTGAGCAGTCAGACTTATCTCAAGAGGGAGATGAGCAGTATTCAGGGTTTACACAATAGGCCTACAGTACTATGGCACAAGGAAACACTGACCAAAGCTTTGTATTAAAAAGTAGATATATATTTATTTTATCCACTTCTAATAAAACACATGTATCACAGTCATCAAGCAAGTTAAATTAAGTCAAAGGAAAAATATACACACTCCCAAGTTAAATTGTAGACCAAGTGAACCAGAGTGAAAACTGAGCAAAACGGCACAGTGAAAACCACACACAAGGGATCCTCTATCAATTTCTCACAAGGGAGGGGAAAGCACACGTTATATAGAAATACTTTCTTACCCGCCCTAGCAACACTTCCCCATAAGTTTGTGAACCAGTTTAAGCAAGACAGTGCATCAGTATAGGCAATACTTAAATGAAAACTGAGCAAAATGGCATTTCACAAGGTTTAAAAATGGGAAGTAAAGGGTAGTTAGAAGTAGGTGCACCAACACAGTTCTCAGTGAAAATCAATCTAAAGAAGGCAGGTCTAACAAATGTGACCAGAGTCAGTAGGCCTGTGCCAGAGTCAGTGGTACCGGGCAAGGGCCCAGGAGCAAAATGTTCTTGTAGCTGCAGTCAAGTCTTTGGTTAACGATTTTGAAAAGGTGGATGCAGAAGTTGAAAAGACAATGTTAGGAGAGAGTGGTGGCCAACCCAACAGGTAGGTAAAGGATTTAAAACACCTTTAGTGCTACCGCGAAGAAAGGGCGGCCTGGCGGAACAATGTACCTTTAAATGAAGAAGTGGCTCCTGTGGTGGCGGTTGTTCCTGGTAGTTCCTGCAGTTCGGGTGATCCAGCAGAAGAAGAGAGGCTCTCATCGTGGAGGAAGGTTCGAGTTACTGCACTGCCAAGGGATGAAACCAGCCGCGGTGCTGCCCGACGAATAAAAGGTGCGCTCCTTTAAAACGCGCTCCAGATGGACTGGTGCCTGGCTATCCGGCCTCCGAGTACAGGGTACGGGAGATTCGACCAAGGCAGGTCTGGGAAGGCGATTGGCAAACTGGTTGGCCCCACCAGGTCAAGGGAAGAAGTCTCTTGCAGATGAAGATCTTCTCTCGTTGTGTGGAGAAAAGTGGTGAGACGCTGCAGCAGGGCTTCACCGGTCGTTCAATCGTTGCAGATGTCTTTGGCTTCTCTCCTCTTTGGCTTTTTAGTTCCAGTGGCGACGTCTTGCTCTTCCAGTCCTCAGGACCCTGCTTTGATGCAAAAAGATCCCCATTCATACAGCCTAGCTGTCACTCACAGAGTGGAGTGGTCATCTTGGCGGGAGACCCTCCAGCCTATCAGGATAGAGTGCGACATGGGTTGCTGAGGCAACCCTGTCCAGGGGTCCTACTCCCCCTCCCACACAATGGACCCACCCAGACTCAGTGGCGCCGAAAGGAGGGCTTCTCGGCAGAAGCCCGCCAAAAGGACGAACAAAGGATCCCCGACCTGGGTTAGGAGTTTAGAGGAAGACACGAGAAAGAAGTTATATTAAAGTTTTGGCAAATAAAACCTACCGGAGTCAAGTTAATATTAAAATGCACCGGCGGTATGTTAGAGGCTGTCAGAAAAAGTGGTAGCCTCAAACAGTGGGAAAATCCCATAGGGAAATATTTGCGGTCGAATATTTACAGTAGTAACCACTGCCACCAGCCAGAAACTTTTGAGAGAGGGACTGTACGGTACTCTCTCGAAAATGAACATAAGGGAAAAACTATTAACCCTTTCCAGTACCTCCATAGTAAGATGGGTTGTACTGGTTTAGTTCATAGGATTTGACTAGTAAAGTCAATGGGGACTTTACATGCCCTGGGAGACAGTAGTCAGTCCCAGGGTATGGAGTCTATGTTTGGGGGTCCCTACGACACCCCTGTCTCACTGCACTGAGGGTGCTGTGTAACACATGTGAATAAAGATGGTTCTTATGGAGTTGAGAAAATCCCATAGACATTAAAGACAAAAATAGCCTAGAACACACATAGCAAACAGGCGTAAGAGTGGGAAAAAGAGCCTCTCTCTTAGCAGGAAAAAGAAACAAACCCTTCAAATCCAGCAAAGCTGCTGGGGGACTCTATAGGTAAGGGAAATTAGCCATAAAATGAGAATTCTCCCTAACACAGTTCAATCCACAGAGCAATTCGTAAGACCTTTACAGGTCCCTTGTAGTTATTCCAACTACCTTCCGTATCTTTAAGTCCCTCTGGGTTGACTTCCCCAAGCTTCAGCTTCATCAAGTTTCAAGACACCACTGAAAATAGTAACAAAGTTCCTTGTGTAAGCTTCACAGGGTTCCCTTCCCAAAGCTTCAATCCTCTCACCAGTTCAACAAAAACCAACAAGTCCCTTAACTCGGTTAGGCCACTCAGGGGCTCCTTCCCCAAGCTCTAGGGCTCTTTCAGCTTCCAAACACAATACATGATTTATAACAGTTCTGTCTTGAATTCATAAACCATTCCATCATGGGGTAGAATCAGAGGCTTTTGAAAACAGGCTTTCTGCTTTTCCTAGGCATGACCTCTCGGAACCTCTTACACCTTCCTTCGCGTGCTCCAGGCACTCTTTGCCTTTCTTGTGCCACTCTCTCACTAAGGGCCACTCGCTGCTTCTTTCCCACTTTCTCTCGCTTTCAGCTTCAATCCGGCTCTTCCTTGCTTTCGCCTGATCTGCTTTTCTTTTGCTTTCTGTCTCCTTGCTGCGCTTTCAGCCTTTTCGCTTTGTTCTCACTTTTAACGTTTTCCGATTCTGTGCCGCTTTTCCTGTTTGTGCCATTCCCCACTCTGCTCTCATTTAAATGCATGCTCCCGAGTTTCTCTTACATCCTTCATGAAACTCACCGGGCAGCGTCACAGTGAGAGTCGGTTCCTCCAGGCGATGCAGGATTGAGGTCAGGGTCTCACCATCTGCCCCTCGGGCATCCTTCGCATTGCTTCTGCGGCTCCCTGGAGGCAGTATTTCTTGGAAATGGGTAGGGGGAGATGAGGTGAGGTGAGATTGTAAACACCCCACAAAGGCTGAGGGAGAGTAGGGTAAGGTGTTTTCAGGAGTTGGAAAATAGCATGTCTCACCCTCGGGCATCCTCCTCCCAAACCCCTTTGACCCTCCACTCAGGTGATCCTCCCTCGCTTGTCCACCCAGAGGGTCGGTATCCAAAAGCGATGGCCCTTTCCGTGACCACCTGAATGGAAGATCCCAAGGGAGCGGGTGGGAGAAGGAAGTCAAGTTTCTCACACTGTGCCCTAAATAAGTTCAGAAAAGAACATTATGGCACTTATTGCCTGGGACATCCTTGAGTTTGTTTCACTAAATGATTGTTAGGCAGAAACCTGTGCAGTTCCCTTGGGGACCACTGCAAAAGATTTAGGACTACAGGTGTTGGCAGTAAACCCACTTGATAGCAGTCTGTACCACCCAGATTTACCTGGTAGCTGTGGCTGAGCAGTCAGACTTCCCTCAAGAAGAGTTAGGCAGTATGTAAAGTATACACAATAGGCACCCAGATACAATAGCACAAGCAAACACTGACCAGAGCTTTGGTATCAAGGTATATAATTATTTATTTAAAAACACACTTATTGAAACACTCCAGCACTAATATTGTAAATCACTCTAAACACAGTTACTATTATTATATATACATCCCTTATTCTTTATCAGACAAGTCTTAGTTAACACCACTTATTTCCAGACAGAGGCGAGTGCTTAACTATAGATGGCACTCCAATAAGTTAACGAAAAAGGGAGGGAAAACGACAGAATGTAGGCACATACACCACACTAATACTTAGGAACTCTTAAGCAAGGCAGGAAAGTCAAAAGTTACTTGTGAGCCAAAGTCCATAGGCCGGGCCCACTCCTTAGAGAGAGCAGGGAATGACAACAGGCTCAAAAAGTCTTGCAGGGAGTTCAGCGATTTTAGTTAGGCTCAGAAAAGTTTAGCCAGGGTAACCCAGGCTAACCCAGGTTCAAAAGCCGGGGGCCAAATCTACCCCGTACAGTCGGTTGCAAGGGAAGCCAGGCGGAACACGGTACCTTAGGTGGAAAGGATCCTCCAGCGGGGGCAGTTGTTCCTGGCAGCGATTGCAAGTCGCAGCTTCGTCCAGAGGAAGAGGGAATCTCGACATGGAGGAAAGATGAAGGTCGTTGCACTGCCAGGGAAGAAACCAGCCGCAGAGTTTTCTGGTTAAAGGTACTACCCTTGGATTCGCGGTAGTGGTAAAACGTGGTGTCCCGGTTGCTGGGGTGCTTGGCACAGGCAAGGCGGCCACGAGTTTTTCCAGGAAGCGAAAAAGGAAGCAGACTGGTTATCCCCAGCAGTCGAAGGAAGAAGACTCTCCGGGGTGGAGATCTCCTCTGTCGTCAGGAAAAGTGGTGAGACGGTTCAGCAGGGCTCCACCGGTGGTGTCATCGTAGCAGGTCGGCTCAGCTTCTCCCTCGTCGGATTCTTTAGGTCCTGTGGCGACTTCTCAAGTTCCAGTCCCCAAAGCCCTGCTTTTATGCAGAAAACCCCCATTCACTCAGCCTAGCTGTCACTCAAACATGCCGGCGGCTCACCACTTGGGCCAATCAGGACGGAGTGCGACTTGAGTTTCCTAGGCAACTCAGTCCAGGGTGCCTAAACCCCCTCCCACACCCCCTGTGGTACTCAGACAGAGTGGCACCACTTTTGGAGGCTTCTGTGGAACAAAGGGCTCGACTTGGGTTGGAGTCACAGAAGAGAACACAAACGCCATTTTAGAACCGAGTCTTGGCAAAAAATACCAACCGGAGAATTAATATTAATTAAATAAACCGGCGGTATGTTCGAGGCTATAGGAATTAAATAATTAAAGTTGGTAGCCTCGAACAATGGGAAAATCCCATAGGAATATATTTGCGGTCAAATATAAAAGTAGTATCCACTGCCACCAGCCAAAACTCGATCAGGTGGGACGGAGACGTGCCCCCTCGATTAACAGACCCCGGGGCAGTCGAATTGCCCCGGCCAGTACCTCCACAATATGATGGTTTGTACTGGTTCTGTTCAGAATTTGAGACTAGTAAAGTCAATGGTGACTTTACATGCCCTGGGAGACAGTAGTCAGTCCCAGGGTATAGAGTCTATACTGGGGGGTCACTGTGACACCCCTGTGTTACTGCACTGAGGGTGCTGTGTAACACACATCACAAAAACACATGAAGCCCTATGGAGTAAAAGACCCAATAACCCATTAAACACATCTAGAGTCAAAGAAATACACTCAAATCATGCCCAAGAGTGAGGGTAAAAGAGTCTCACTCTTGGCAGGAGAAAAAAAATAAACCCCACAAATCCAGCAAAGCTGCTGGGGGACTCACTAGGTTAGGAAATTCAGCCTAAACAGAGAATTCTCCCTAACAATGATGTTTACCTGTTAACAAGTAAGCCTGCGAGCAGGTCTCCCTCGCACTGTTGGAAGCGCTTACAGAAAAGGGCCACAAGGCGTCCAAAGACGAGCTGCAGTTGTGCTTACCCTGTGTGCGATACTTGGGCTATGAGATTTCAGCAGGAAAAAGACACCTATCCCAGGAACGTATTGATGCGATTCAGAAAGTCCCTAAGCACTAGACCATAAAACAAATGAGGGTTCCTCAGGATGGTCCATTACTACAGATAGTGGGTCCCAGGGCATTTCACTATAGTTAAGCCCCTTCAGAACCTCAACATGATTCGACCCCGGAACCCATGCCATGGTCCCAGGACGCTGAAGACACCTTTGTCCCCATAAAGCAAGCGCTTGCAACAGCCTCAGTTCTGGGTTTGCCTGAGTATAACAACAACTACTCTCCCCTTTCTACACCACTACTACTTTCCACTCTCTCTGCACCACCACTACCCCTCTCTACTCTACTACTACTTTCCCTTCCCTACACCACAGCTTCTCTTTCCTCTCTCCACACTGATACTACTCAATCCACCCACACCTTCTCCCTCAGTCACCCTCCTTTCACTTCCCCAGTCACCCCGTTGTTTCGCTCCCGACTCTCCCTCTATCACTCACCCACCATTCACACATACTCAAACACAAGTACCACTCTTTCCCACCAACCAATACTTCACTTGTACACTCCTTCAATAATTCTCCTCCACATTCTTCTGCTCTGCCTTCCTCCACCTTGTCTCTTGATCCTTCTGGTCCCTCCTTGATCTCACCAGAACAACCCACACCTTCCTGTTTCCTGTCCTCCCTTTTATCCTCCCCCACCCCTTTCCATTAGCTCGCTCCCTTCGTTGATTCCACTGGCCAACTGCTGCCTGTCCTCTTCTCCGTGGGGTTTTACAATCTGGCAACAATTCTTAAGCCTGCCCCTTTTCCATACATGTGACCACCGGTCTACAGCATCGGCAATCTGCAACAGTTAATGTCACAGTTTATACGAAAGTATTCTGGTAGCTCTAGCATGCCAGTTTGGTGAGGGTGCAGCTCTGCAGCCCTCCTGCAGGCAAGCATAGGGCTTTTGCTGGTGCAGGTCATGTCCATTGTTCAGCACCCGGCTCGTACTGGTGTTCTGATGGCACTAGTTGTCTCCTGGTGGGTGTAAATTTTAGTAACGCTCGGTCTCGCTGCATTGTTTCTCTGGTAGCGATTGTGTATCAGTGTGATTTGTTCATGCTGATGCACGGTTTGTTCTACATCTTGTTTGCTCTTGCTAGTCTCTCTCTGGGGGCTCACTGACTGATCCAGTTTGGCTCTTGAAGTGACAGATCCTACAAGACAAAAAGAAGGGCACTGGCCAAAATGGTGCTGTGTCAGGATTTGGTGATAGACAAGTGGTTTGTTGGTCGCATAACCTGGCACATAGGGAATGAATAGGGGCCAGGGGTCCCCTACTTCAACACCGCACCTCTGAGGTAGGGCTGGCTCTGACACCAACCATGGTAGGCCTCCCACCCCATGAGAGGGGTACCTACCACCACCTGTCAAGGACAGGTCAAAACTCCTAGCCCAGTGTTAGGGAGAATTCTCTGTTCAGGCTAATTTCCCAAACCTAGTCAGTCCCCCAGCAGCTTTGCTGGATTTTTGGGGTTTATTATTTTCTCCTGCTAAGAGTAAGACTCTTTTTCTCCCACTCTTAGGCATGATGTGAGAATGTCTTTTGACTATGTAATGTGTTTTATGGGCTATGGGGTCTTTTACTCCAGAGGGCTTCATGTGTTTTTGGTATGTGTTTTGCACAGCACCCTCAGTGCAGTAACACAGGGGTGTCATAGTGACCCCCAAACATAGACTCCATACCCTGGGACTGACTACTGTCTCCCACGGCCTGTAAAGTCACCATTGGCTTTACTAGTCTCAAATTGTGAACAGAACCAGTACACACCATCATATTGTGGAAGGACTGGTAGGGGTAATTCGATTGCCCCTGGGTCTGTTTTCCAAGGGGGCACTGTCCAGTCCCCCCTTGTCGAGTTTCTGGCTGTTAGCAGTGGATACCACGCAAAATATTCCCCCGGAATATTTCCTATGGGATTTTCCCATTCATTTTAAACGCACCACTTTTTGGTGCAATGTTAAAGATACCGCCGGGTTATTTATTTAATATTTATTCCCCGGTTGGGTCTTTTTGCCAGGACTCGGTTTTAAAATGGCGTTAGTGTTCACCTCTGAAACTCTAACCCAAGTCGAGCCCTTTGGTCCACTTTTTGGCGGGCTTCCCAACAGAAGCCCTCCAAATGGTGCCACTCTGTCTGGGGTCAACAGGATGTGTGGGAGGGGGGATTAGGCACCCTGGACTGAGTTGCCTCGGCAACTCAAGTCGCACTCTTGTGTGATTGGCCCAGTGGTGAGCCGCCCGGCACACCACTTAGCATGTTTGAGTGACAGCTAGGCTGATGAATGGGGATTTTGCTGCATAAAAGCAGGGTTTTGGGGACTGGAACTTCAGAAGTCACCACAGGACCTAAAGAATCAGAAGAGGGGAGAAGCTGAGCCATCTACAACGATGACACCACAGGTGGAGCCCTGCTGTACGAACTCACCACTCGCCCGATGACAGAGGAGATCTTCTTCCAGGAGAGTCTTTGTTATCTGTCGTGTTAGACTACAAGCGTTTGGGAAATCAAAACAGTGTCATACACAAAACGGAGTATACTGGTCTTATCTCCGTAGAAGGTAGGAGCATCCTATGGATAATATTCAAGGTTAATGGCTGTTTCATTGAAATACAATGAAAACAATGCCAAACACATCCCTGCCTGACGCCCTTCTCCATCGGGAAAGCATCAGTAAACTCTCCATCCAGTCCCCACCTAAGAGATGCTGTGTTTTCAGTATGTAACAATTGGATAACATTTAGTAGCGACTTGGAATATATAAGGCTTTCAAGGTTCCCAAATGTGTGATCCTAGTACACCATCAAATGAAGCTTTGATGTCTTCAAACAACAGACGAAGCCGCGTATTGTTTAGGAATGCATATTTAGAGAAAAGCAGGGACATTCTAAAACATTGGTCAATCGTACAAAAAATGTTCTGAAACATTCTTTTCCATCCCAGCTTGAAGATGCTCGAGGATCACCTACCCAAAAATGTTCCCATCTCAATCCAGAAGTGAGATTGGGTGTAGCTGCTAGGGCCCTCTTACCCTTTTTGGAAAATTGTAGTTGTTTAACTATGAAGGTGGATTTCCTAAGGAAATGGTGGAATTGAAAAGCTTCTCAAAGTGTGGGGCCCATATCCGTACCTCATATTTGAAAAGTCACTTGGAAGGCCATCTGGGTGTTAGGCAGAAACCTGTGCAGTTCCCTTAGGGACCACTGCAAAAAAGTTTAAGACTACAGGAGTAAGCAGTAAACCCAATTGGTAGCAGTCTGCACCACCCAGATTTACCTGGTAGCTGTGGCTAAGCAGTCAGACTTCTCGCAAGAAGAGTTAGGCAGTATATAGAGTATACACAATAGGGCAAAATATACAGTAGCACAAGGAAACACTGACCAGAGCGCTGGTATAAAAGTATATAATTATTTATTTAAAAACACACTTATAAAAATACACTGGCACTAATATGTCAAGCAAGTTCAAACACAGTCACTATAAGTATATACATCTCCCTAGTTAATTATTCGACAAGTCTAGGTTAAAACACCACTTATTTAGCAAAACAGAGGTGAGCACGTAACCGTAGATGGCACTCCAATAATTTGGTGAAAAAGGGAGAGAAGAGGCAGAATAGGAAAATAACACAGCACCAACACTTTTAAGAAACCACAGCAAATCAAGAAAGGCAGGGTCTACTGTAGTGCAAAAAGTTCATAGACCAGGCCCACTCTTGGAGAGAGCAAGGCGGAATGTGCCCAAGATCACACAGTGGAAATGCACTCAAAAGTCTTTGCAGAAAAGTCAAAAAGAGGTTGGATCAGTTCAGAAAGGCAAAGTTAACAGGTCTGAGGTCAACCCAGTTAGAAAGTCAAGGATTTACGGGACGATTCGGGAAGGCAAAAAAAAGGCGACTGGTTGGTCCCAACAGCTCAAAGGGAAGAAGAACTTAATGCCTGCATTGCAACAGCATAATATAGGTATGTGATCACGAATTACTACTACCTCTAACACAAATATATGTACCAATTTTGGTTTTTTCTGCACAGCGGAATTGCTTTTCAGCCTCTCTTAAATAGTGTTTTTCATTCACATTGTTCCCCTTCCAGTGATTGTAAAGGGAATTCCAGATTTAAGATACATTGCAACGTTTTTTACCTATTTTTGACTAACTGTATGGCCAACATGGGATCAAATGCTAAATTAGCTGTTCTTTATATTTCTTCCATATTCTCTCAAAACTTCTGGCAACGTCCGAATTGGAAAAATACATACCACATAGCCCGCATATCCTTTTCCTGAAAAATGTTTCACTTGTCACCATGCACTTATTTGCACAATCTTGATGACAACTCATGGTCTTATTGGTTTTACTGTATTGGTCGAAATCAACCACCCAACTGCCTTGTTTTGTGTTTGGGTCTGTTATACGCGCTATGTTTAACACTTGTTGCACTTTATTATTTTACTGTATATTTAACATGCAGCCTCAGTAGAAGAGCTTGTTGCTCAAAACACGTGTCAGGCTGCATCACGTTTTTGATTAAACTGCAAATCAATTGATCTGTATATTGTTTGTGTGCGCAGTGTGTTTGCAAACCAACCCCTCCTTGTAACAATCATCCAGTGGGTAACTTGGCAGTTTACCACTACTGCATTCACCTGCACCCCATCCACACCGATCAAACGTATTCAGACCTTGCGCTGAACCTCGCTTTTCCTTTTCTGACACTCTCCTTTTAATAAGGAAGCTTGATGTTGCAAAATGTATGTATTTTTAGGCTCTCAAAATGTAATCACATGAGTTGTGCAGTGTCTGATTACCTGTTGAAAGCTTGGCACTGACACAAATATATAACATCAACACTGCCAAGATGAGACAGAAAAATCAGGAGCATTATTTAATGGTTGATCCTTTTACAAGAATATTAATATGTTTACCTTATTTTTATTATATATTTTAAAAATATAAATACTGTTTGTGCTGGTTTTATTGAATTTATGCCTACATTACGAATAGTTGAATGAATTAATATTCATTCAGAAACGCACACGCACTTTCCATCAGCAAGGAAAAATAGCTTCTGAAGACAACGTACTGTTGGATTCCTTTTTTATAATTGGGGTTTGCAGTATAGTGTTGGATCCATAATTTCACTGCAGAATATTTAGCTCAAAAGCATAGAAGTCATGGTTTAGTACAGCCACCACTAACGAACATTGAAATTTATCAGGTGAATAGTATAAAGATTCAAATAGATGAGATACAAGGTGTATTTCCAAGCCAATTGAGTTAAAGTTCGCTTTTATGGACGCACATCATTAACACAGTAATGACCAGATTCTGATCCTACATTGTTATTCTCAAATAACCAAGAAAAGAAACAGGTTTTGGCGAAGACTATCATAGTTACACCTCCAATATTTTCATGGTACTCTTGAGCAATTTCAAAAACATCTGATTGAAAGTGGCACGTTTACCATATTCCCCAGTGTTACAGTAGTTGTGGGTTTGGGCCATGCAGTTCATCTGTAATTATGGTTAACCATAAGGTATGAACATTTAATTCACTACTTTGTACAGGAATGTTTAAATCTATTCAATAATAAGTATCAAGAAAAAGAAAATTGACTGCACTAACGACACTTCATACATCTCTTTCAGATTTTTCTTTTCTTGATCTGTATGGGAATTATTCTAGCAATAGGAAATTCAATTTGGGAACATCATGTTGGCAGACATTTCAGAATGTATCTTGATTGGGAGGAAGTTGTGACCAGTTCTGTATTTTCTGGCTTTCTCACATTCTGGTCTTATATTATAATACTGAATACAGTTGTTCCCATCTCCTTGTATGTGAGGTAAGATTTCATATTTTTTTAAAATTACAATAGTTCTATTTGCACAAAATATGTCTCATGCAAAATCTTGTTAGATCCATATTTTGTCGATCTTTGGATTACTAACCTTATAAAAACACATATATAACATGCTGATTGCAGCCAGCACAGTCCTAATGTCTGTTGTGGTTTGTTTTAATGCTGACCTAATATTCATTCTCACATGAATGATATATGATATGATTTGATTTGGTATTTAGAACGCGCCTATAGACAAGTGTTTTGAAGGCGAATGTCCAACCATAATTGTTCACATCTGAAAATGGCTAGTGTCTTTTCTGATTTTGACTTTGCATTTGTCTCCCTGCATTCTCCTGCATTTTAAGAGCAACATAGAAACCTGGTTGGTTCATTTGCCACTCGTTTTTATTACACACATTTAATTCCATGCAGGCAGTAGATAGAAATGATTTAATTATGCAAGATATTAATATTATATACAATTTTCACAGTGGATAAAGACACATTCCAGTTGGCTCCTCTTCTATGATCAACATTGGCTGCAAACAGATCCTCACTTAAATTATGTCATCTCAGATTTTGTCCAATAAACGTTAAGTGCGGTGGACTTTATAATAAGAAACTTTAGACAGATTTTAGGCAACACATCAATAATATGGTGTAGCACTACCTTTTTAATTATCTCTGTGTATATATATATACATGCTGAGTTTTGTCTTGGATAGTTTCAGGAAACAGAATTTTGTAAGTACAGAATCATGGAAAATATTCTGGCATCGAATACAAGTAGAATTAAAAGTAATAATAAATAAATGTCAGAACGATTTCTTTCTGGTTTTTGTATGCATATTTCCTGATGCAGAAAGGTTTTCACCAAATGAACGTCATTATTTAATCTTTCTTGTAATATTTTTCCTAACTGGTCAATGTCAAATGTTTGAAGTGACGTCATTCTTGCAAGATGTTTCTTTTGATCAGCTTCATTATTGTTTTTATGTGAGAAAAGTATGCATCTATGTCATGATAAAACCCTACCAAAACAATCTACCAGTTATGACTTATTTTCAAAAATTAAACATGTTGTTCACTTTAGTCTAGTATGTATCCTTCTGTTCAGAATTCTTATTTTAGCTGGAAGGGTTTTGTGCAGTCGAGTGATGGATATGGTCACCTTGGAGCCAGGAGATGTTTCTCAATTTTCCTTTCCGAAGTGACAAATGTGTGATTTTCATAGATGGACAGGAGACCAGTAGGGCATCCAGGGATGCTGTGGGCAGTACAGGTATAGTGGGAAAAGGGAAAACTTTGTGCCAACCTAGATTCCTGTCAGCATGGTGCTCATCTTTGGTGGTCTCAGCAAGGCTTAGTGGCGTCATTACCAGCATGGCCACATTGTGGCCATCATTGGGAACATTTAGGGATGGTGTGTGTGGCCGCCCATGAGTTAAGCAATTGAAAGATCACCAAATGTTTTTGAACATTAAGATGTTCCTTTGACTCTTCAGAAGTTTCTGTTCCGTGATGGGCAAAATAGTGTATTGTTCTTGTACTTACCTGTTTCATTATAACTTATCGTTGCAAATACAGCTAATCATTGCACATCTGCATCTCTCTTTAAAGGCCAGAACTTAGTAAATAGGTGGGCAGTGAGTGAAATGTGGTTTGTTGCAGCCCTTTTGCTTCTATGTGATTCCATCTCCTTACCAAAGATTCCATATCTTCTTACATTGAACGTGTGCCCATCTGCAGAGCACCCACGATTTTCCATGCCCGGCGCTTCTCCCTTTATTGGAGACCAGTTTCAGTTGTCATGTTGCCCTCCTGACTGTGCTGTCTTGAGTCGGATAGTGATTTTGGGAAGCTAAGCCAAGCAAGTGAAACAGGTGCAGCAGCAGTCTCCCCCTCGCCCCTACCAGAATGCACATCAAGCCAGCATGCAAGCACATTCAGCTCTACTATTAGCCCTTCTCATAGTCACTCAGCTGCTGTGTAGTTCTTGTACACTTTCTTTTTAACATTTCATTTTTATTGAACATTTAGACATATCAAAGCAAACATCTGCACCTCCCGAAAAAACTAAAGCAACCCCTGCAACCCACCTCCCCCTTCACTCTCCCCAACATAAAATGGTGATATCAGGCTAGTAGATCTCACTGGCAGGGTACACAGGTCACCGGGCCAGGTACAAAACTACAACTGCATGGCAGCAATAGGCACCAGCCACAAATCCCATAATCCCAGGACGCTTCTTATACCATTATATAGTGCTCCCGCTTAGGGGTAGGCTGAACCCCTAATACCACAGCTTCTCTGTACACCTCTTTCCTTCTCCCAGTCCTCACCAATCCGTCTCCCCCACACAACCATCCCCAGGAAAATGATAGATGGAGGCCAACACTGCCACTCAATCCCCAGCGTTACGTAGATTTCTTCGAATATCATTTCACCTAATGAGACTTCACCAAATCCATTTCACCGAAAATGGTAGGTGAAGTTGTATATGTGTAATGTATGATAGGTGGGGTGTGAGATAATGGTATAAGTTAAGTACGGAGGGGTGAAGGATGGCTGTGCGGGGACTCTACTCACATAATAAAAAACAAAAGTAGAAAAAGTAAATAGTTAATTACATTTATCGTGAAATCTCCATTAGGTGAAATACTTTCGAAGAAATCACATACATCCATCCCCAGGCCTCTAGTGTACGTCCCATCCCCATTTAAAAATCAACTGGTCCCATTCCTCCCTTAAAGAACCCATTTAATCATTGATCAGAGCCATCAACCTTTCCATTGCATACATATCCATCAACTTGAGGAGCCCGTCCACCCTATCAGGCAAACCTGGGCTCTTCCGTTTCTGTGCCAGGGCCACTCTTCCCGCTCTGAGCATAGCTTCCCACAGTATAGTGTGTTAATTTTGCACTGAAATTGTGTTTATGATTTATAAAAAAAAGTTCATCAATATGCCTACAATACGTTTTATATTTTAAAATATTGTACTCCTATTTAATGGTATTCTTAATTGTAATGTGTATGATGTATTTGTACTGTGTTGTAACGTTTTTATTAGTAAGTTATGCCGGAAGAAAAATGGCTCAGGACCCCTCAGGGTTGGGGTGGTGTGGGGGGATTGCCCTCCTTCCAGGAGATTCAAGTTCATTTTAAAAGTTCAGATTACCATTCATATATAAACATTTGTTGTGAACACAGAGTTAGTATTTCTTTGGTTTTTTAGTGCACACAACCACGATTGAAAATAATTGGTAGTCACATTTGTACAATTAAAAGACTCCTTTAGGGGAACAATTGCACCTTAAGGCCGAAGTAGGGGAACAATTGCACTCTAAGGTTGAAGGCATCATTTTCTAGCGGTGTTCCTTCCCCTGAAAAAGCCAATTATTGGAGTCTGTACTTGCCATATAATGTCAGAACCTATAAGGACACATTTTACATGTGATGACTTGCAAGGCATATAATGGCTTTATTGGCGGCATTGGAGCCTGCATTTTGGTATTACCTCAAAGTCTCCCTTACGTATGGTGAATATACCAGCTTGAACAGGCATGAAATAGCATCACTGAAGCGTGAGCTAGGACTAGTGTTGACAACCCTGAGAGAAATCGCCTGATTCGTCACCATGATATCCAGTCCCTGAAGAGTCCAAGACACTTAACATAAGGGTCACTTCCACTCTACCAGGGGCATCTTTATCCAAACCTAAAGCTCCTAAATGTATCAACTGATTATAGTCCACCTGTAAATACCTCAACCTCTGTTGACCAGAACACCCTGTCTCCACTTGAGTTCACTTGCTGGATATAATTTCATGTTAGGGAAGTGGTGTGACACCAAGTGGCTTAGTTGATACTGTCCCACTGGCAAGTCATGGGTAAATTACTCTTGCACAACTGCTCAATAGTTTCATCTGCCTTTGCTGCTAAAATACACTTCTCTGCCGACATCTATCATCATCTCAAATAACACCATTGTTCCCTTTTTAACCAGAAGAGCTCGGACAAAAATCTACAAAACCCAAAAACATCTGGGCAAAAACCTATACAAACAGTTAATACATCATATTTCTGGGTACACCAATCAATGTATGTGTACCAGCATGTGTTGTCCTAAGTACATGAAGGAGGGGACAAACACAAAGACCCAGACCCATTCACCAAGATAGCAACTGTGTAACCCACATAACCTAGTAAAGTAGAAAAGTGGCTAGAAATGCAAAGTAATAAAAAATGTATTGCATTGTATTCACATAAATAGCTATATTTACAAAGACTAAAAACCACAAACATATGGTGTAACATACAATAATCAGACTTTGCTTTGGTGGTCAACATGTATTGCGTGTTTATGGCAGTCCTATACTAATTTTTCTGTGTGATGTCCGTTTTGTTTCTTCCTTATGACTAGGTTTGAACATGGCTAGTTGTGATTGGGATAGATTTAGTCTTCAGCCATCAGAAAAGATTGGTCACTGTTTGCTGGTTCATTCTGATTAATACTAAGGAAGCCATTAGTTGGCCTTGCCCCAGTATGGGTTCATAATTTTGTATTTTTTATTAATATGTCAGAATAAATTGAGTTTTCATATATCATCAGAACAAAAAAATAAAATGTTCATTAAAACATGAAATCATTACTAAAGCTATTAAGTACATAAAAAGCAGAGACAGAAACAAAAACGATCATACACATTGCAACCAGTCCTCAAGGAAAATCATTATATAGGTCCATCAATTTCAGTACTTTTACTAGTTCTAAAGACAGAAAGTGTTCA
The DNA here is from genome assembly GCF_040938575.1 of Ambystoma mexicanum. Taxonomy (NCBI): domain Eukaryota; kingdom Metazoa; phylum Chordata; class Amphibia; order Caudata; family Ambystomatidae; genus Ambystoma; species Ambystoma mexicanum. The sequence continues at coordinate 1,287,131,002 of NC_090934.1, forward strand.
TGCCTTCAGGGCAATCGGTACCAAAGGTCCATTGTCTGAAGTCAACACTGGGCACTTACAAATCGACCAAATGCAGAGATAATAATTTCTCTAAAAGGGATTGACAGATTGCCCTTTGACAGGTAGGACACCAATACTTTATTGGTCAGAATCTGGATCTATGTGCCAAGATTTCACCAGTTGGGAGAGCATTCAGACAGAACCTTAAGAGGGCTTGTCTTCCTCGACCGTCTGGAAATCTTGTTAGATAGTTGGGCGAATCCCCTCTTGGCTTATCCAAAACTGAAAGACTACCATGGAGTTTAAACAATCACATTTCTGCAATCGTTCTAATCCACTCCCCTTTAAATAATAGCCTTTTAGTTCTAACTGGGTCCCCGAGCAGATCTTCCATTCTGCTGGGAATATTAGTGTCACACTCACCTGTGGCTCTGCAGGAGCGATGGGTGAGCCTCCCTTGGCCCCGAGTTCTCACTTCCCCTGTTTCACCCGGAGGGATACCTTGATCTTTAGTAGGGTGTGCACTCCATCCTGCATTAGCAGGGGCGCGATTCACTCATGTGATTGATGCCAATGTCTGTAGGCTGAGTTCAGATGCCACACGCTGTTCTATGCCTTCACAGCGAGGCCGAGTGTTCAAGGCACCAGTATCTTCACTGGCCAGGAAGTCCTTCCCATAAGTCAATGTTGGGCAGAGAATGTTGAGTGTCCAAAATTGTGAGTAATGTCTTTGTTTGCCAGTGTCTTTGTGGGTGAGTAGCACTGCATGTAAAAGCTAGCTGCTGGTAGGTATGCACAGCGCCTTCAAAACGAGCATGCCTGGTAATGTCTCTCCCTTTCCCTTGCAGGAGAAATTGTGGTTGTAGCTCCTCGAGGCCGGGTTCAGCGCTACTGGAGACTTGGCGGTTTGGTAAGTATGCACGGAGCCTTTGGTAAGTATGCACCGCGTTGAGAGAAAGAGCAGTGAAATAAGTGTCTGCATTATTCGGGCGAGCGGAATGAATAATGTCTCTTCTTTCTTTTGCAGGGGTTTGTTAGCTCGTACATATGACCTGGATTCCGGCGTCGCGGGAAGATTCGGTGAGTATGCGCAGCGTTACTGAGGTGCGCGTGTTAACCCAGTCCTTCTTTGTTCTTCTCCAGCATGGGGTCTGGCATGGATTCACATGCTCATGAATATTCCCCGTCGTCAGGCTGGGAATCCTCTGTAAAGAAAAAACCAGTATCAGTTTTGTTTCTGATCTGTCTTTCGTAGTAGCAACCAATCGCTGGTCTCTGCGTCATACTGACTAAAGCCAATGACTGCCCTCTACCTAAGCACCGCCTCTGGCAGCCATCTTCAGATTTCTACCGCACGTTCATGTGTTGGGATCCTCGTGCTATTGCTCTGGAGCGTTAGTGCTATTTTTTCACGTTTTTTGCTCAAAAACTTCGTTTTTTTCGGTCACAAGAGCCTCAAGCTCCACCGACTCTCCATCCGATCAACGGGGACCCGTGTCGGATTCGTCTGCGCCCCTCAAGGGTGAAGATTTCGTCGAGCTATGCTTTGCAGGACTCCAGAAGCTTCTCAGGCCCGGACATGGCCCAGGAGAAGGGAAGCTCGACGCCCGGAAAGCTGTTCAGGGTCTGCCCTGGTTCCAGCTGCAGAACGTCTTTAAGGAGGACGAACACTCCTTTTGTCTCTACTGCTTACATGAGGACAAGACGCACGTGGAGAAGGACTGTGCGTTTTGCGGCAACATGTCGGAGCGGACCATGAAGGACCGCCATCAACGTCTCGCCAACTGGCTGGAAGGGAAGAGCCCGTCAGGCGAGAAGAAGAGGAAGAAATCCGAGCGGTCTTCTAAGACCTTTGAGGACGCCCCGGCGACTGGGGTCCAACACAAGGCCAAGCACCGCGAGTCCGCTGGCACCGGGAGCGCCGAACGGTCGGGCTCTACGGGCGCCAGGCAGGGCGCACCCTCCCCGGCACCTTCAGCCACGAGCCAACGCTCTGGGTCGGGTAAGAGGAAGGGCGAGCACCCGGCAAAGCTTCTGGAGAGGCCCCGGTCGAGCTCGAAGGCCCCATCGGAGGGGGAGCGAGGCAGTGTCCCTCCCCTCAAGGATAAGGCGGTGAGCGCACCTAAGGTGGTGAAGGCCTTAATCCATCCGGCCAAGCCCTCTATCGATACTGTCGCGGCGACCCTGGCTCAGCCTGTGGAGGCTACACCAGTGGTGGCGACCTCGGGGCTCAGAGTCTCCCTGCCACCTCGGAGGGAGTCCTCTTTTGTGCCCATCGATAGGACCCCCGTGAAATCCCCGGCGGGGAAGAAAAACGGGGGGAAGGGCGTCGTCGTAGATTCGGCTTCAACCTCGGAGGAGGAGCTGATCGAGGTCTTAAGCCACGGCCTTGGCGTGGAAGAAGACCGGCCCGTCGGGATGGACCCCGACGCGGGTGACGACGACATCGTCGAGGGTGCCGACGGGGCCCGTGATCGCCCGTTGGATTCCCCTCTGCCAGCGCCGCAAGACAACTCGGCGGCCCTTTTGTTGGCTATACAGTCCTTATGCTCAGAGATAAGGACGAGACTACCGTTGCCGACGGAGGAACCTCTCCCGTCGGGGGATCCTGAACCAGGACCTTCTGGTGCTCCCGCGCCCAAGAAAAGAAGGATTCACCCTCCACCTCCTTTTCAGCCGTCGCGCCCCGTCCAGCCCTCCTCCCCGTCCACCCGAGGGGATGATACGGGGACTGACACGGCAGCGACGGGCACGGACGACGAGGTATACGACGAGGATCTACCCTCGTCACCTCCCACCAGGGCTTCTCCGCCCGACGAGATTGGATCGTTCCACTCCATGATCGCCAGGGCATCCGAGCTTTTCCAACTCTGCCCTGAGGAGAAGAAAAAGGAAGGATTCCTTTATCAACGGCGCAAGGCCAAGAGGAAGACGGTCCTCGCGGTGCCTCTACTGGACGACATGTGGGATGAGGGCCTCGCCCTCCTCAAGAACCCTTCCATGACGCCAGCTAGAAGAGACCGGTACGAGAAGAACTACCGGGTCCCGGACGCGGCCCCCCTGTGCCTCCGGGGGCAGCCTACCCCGGACTCCGTCGTCTCCGCGGCGGCCAGGAAGAAAGCGGGTGCGGCCTCCACATCGACTTCCCCACCGGACGGCGAGGGAAAGAAATTGGGCGCTATGGGACGCAGGGTCATCTCGTCTGCAGCGATGACGATTAAAGCGGCCAAAGCCTTGGCTATCGTGGCCCGCTACGACAGGGAGCTATGGTACAAACTGGCTCCCCTGCTGGACTTCCTACCGGACGACAAGAGGGCGGATGCCCTGGAGATCCTACAGGAAGGTGAGGTGGCGTCGGACCACGCCATCACTATTGCGACGGACATCGCCGACACTGGGTTTCGCCAGTTGGGCAACGGCGTGTGCCTTAGGCGGCGTGGATGGCTCAAGGCTACGGACTTCCGTCAAGACGTACAGACCAGAGTCCTGGACATGCCGTTCGATGGGAACAACCTGTTTGGGAAAACAGTTGACGACTCCCATCAGGCCATTAAAGCGGACACTGAGACGGCCCGTGCCCTTGGGGTTCTGCAGCAACGACGGACGCCCTTTCGGAGCAGCGGAGGCAAGGGCGCCTCCAAAGGTTCCGGCGGCGGTTTCTCCACCTACCGTCAAGCGGCCCGCTCGTCATCTAAGGAGGTCTACAGAGGACGAGGCAAGTCTGGCGGACCCCGCCGTCGTCGCCAAGGAGGTCAAGGCGGCAAAGCCTCGTCGAAACAGGATTGAACCGGCCATGGGGTCGGGCCCCCACCGAAGCACCCCGGTGGGAGGCCGGCTGGCGAGCTTCGTCAGCGTGTGGGAGTCCATCTCCACCGACCGTTGGGTGCTGGACGCCTTAGCCCGGGGCCATGCGCTCGAGTTTCAAAGAAGGTGCCCGCGCGTCCCCCCCGTGGCCAGGAAAGAGCTTCACGTCCCTCAGCTTCTCCTGGAGGTAAGGGCGATGCTCAGGAAGGGCGCCATCGAACTCGTCCCAAAGAGGCTTCGGGGCTCCGGAGTTTACTTGAGATACTTCCTCGTGAAGAAGAAGACGGGAGGATGGCGCCCCATCCTAGACCTGCGACGTCTGAACAAGTTCATCAAGGCGCAGAAGTTCCGGATGGTCACCCTCCAGCACGTCCTGGGTCAGCTGGAGGAAGGAGACTTCCTGTCGTCGTTGGATTTGGAGGATGCCTACTTCCATATTCCCATCCTAAAGGGGCACCGAAAATTCCTCAGGTTTGTGGTCCAAGGGTGTCACTACCAGTTCAAAGCCCTCCCCTTCGGACTACGGTCGGCACCCAGGGTATTCACCAAGTGCCTTGCACCGGTGCCGGCGCAGCTGCGCCGCGAGGGGATCCACGTCTACCCCTACCTGGACGACTGGCTCATCCGAGCCAAGACGAGGGAGCTCGCCGTGGAGCACACGGCAAGGACCGTCCAACTTCTCACGGACCTGGGATTCTCAGTGAACTACGCCAAGTCCCACCTGGTACCCGCGCAAAACGCACTGTTTCTGGGAGCGAAGCTCGACACAGTGTCCCTTCTGGCCTCCCCGTCGGAGGAAAGGACCAGGTCCATCCTGGGCAAGGTACAGCGGATGTTGGCTTCCGACGCGGCCAAGGTGAGGTCCATCAAGTCCCTCCTCGGAATGATGTCTTCTTGCATCTACCTCATTCCCATGTGCAGGCTCCGGATGCGCCCGTTGCAGGAGTTCCTGGACGCGCGCTGGATCCAAACGACGGGCGGCTTCGAGGAGAGGATCATACTCGACGAGAGTTTCCGCCGAGCGGTCCGGTGGTGGGGCACCCGCGCGCATCTGACGGCAGGCATGGACTTCCGGACCCCAGACCACCACGAGACAGTGACCACGGATGCCTCCCTGGAAGGGTGGGGAGCGCACACCGAAAATCTGCACGCGAGAGGCCTTTGGCTCCCGACGGAGAAGTCCCTCCATATCAACGTCCTGGAGCTCCGTGCAGTGTTCTGGGCCCTCAGGTCCTTCCTTCCGTCCCTCAAGGGCAAGGTGGTGAGGATCTTCACCGACAACACCACCACCATGTTTTACATCAGGAAACAGGGCGGAACCAGGTCCCCAGCACTGTCCAAGGAGGCGCAGGACCTGTGGCATTGGGCCGTCGCCCAAAGGATGTTTCTGGTGCCGTTTCATTTGGCAGGGATAAAAAACACCATCGCCGACTCACTCAGCAGGGAGCTGCGCTCGTGCCACGAGTGGGAACTACGGCAGGATCTAGTGGATCGCCTCTTCCGACGGTGGGGCACACCCCAGATCGACCTGTTCGCGACGGCGACGAACTCCAAGTGCCGGAGGTTCGCCAGCAGGTTTCCCCAGGCGAGGAGCATGGGCGATGCTTTCTCGTTCCCCTGGGAGGGCCTGTTCCTCTACGCGTTGCCTCCTTTGCCACTGCTAATCCGGCTCATCAACCAGCTCAAGAGGTCACGGTGCAGGATGATCCTCGTCGCACCTGCGTGGCCGAGGCAGATATGGTTCCCGGACCTTCTGGACTTGTCAACGTCCCCGCCAATCAAGCTGCCGGTGGACGCGGATCTACTCTCCAGGGAAGGAGGCGCCATCCTCCACCACGATCCGAAATCGCTGAATTTGCAGGCCTGGCTCCTGCAGCGCTAGAGTTTGGAGGATACGACATACCGGCCGACTGCAGAGAGGTTCTTGCAAAGGCCAGGGCGTCCTCGACTCTTAAATGCTACGGACACAAATGGAAGAGGTTCTCTGTCTGGTGCCACGCACAGAAGATTAACCCTCTACGGATTACGGCTCCCCAGGTACTGCCGTACCTTCTGACGCTGGCCAAAGCTGGACTGGCACACGCGTCCATCAAGATTCATCTTGCTGCAATCTCCCTATACACCAGAACCACGGGGCGGACGTCCTTGTGGTCTCATCGTCTGGTGAAAGAGTTTATGAAAGGACTGTTCAGATCGTTCCCGCCGGTGAAGGCTCCGGCCCCGGCGTGGGAGCTCAACGTGGTGCTGACCAAGCTCATGGGACCTCCGTTCGAGCCTCTGCACTCGGCCCCGTTGAAGTTTCTGTCATGGAAAACAGTGTTTCTTGTGGCCATCACCTCCGCACGACGGGTGGGAGAGATCCAGGCCCTTTCCTGCAAGGCCCCGTACTTGACTTTTCACGACACGATGGTAGTGCTCAGGACGCACCCCTCCTTCATGCCCAAGGTGCCGTCGGACTTCCATCTCAACGAACCCTTGGTGTTGCCTGTGTTCTTCCCGTCGCCTTCGTCGCCGGCTGAGAGGACTTTGCACTCGCTGGATGTGGCTAGAGCGCTGAAGTTCTACGTGGACCGCACAAAGTGTTTTCGGAAGACGTCACAACTCTTTGTGAACTTTGGACCTGTCAATCAGGGGAAGGCTCCCTCGAAGGCTTCCATTTCCAGATGGCTCTCCGGCTGTATCATGTACTGTCATCGGTTGGCAAACCGACCGCTGCCTGGCCGTCCGAGAGCCCATTCCACCAGAGCGATCGCAGCTACAACGGCGTTCCTTTCTGGTGTGCCCCTGCTGGACATATGCAGGGCTGCTACGTGGAGGTCGACGCACACCTTCACGAAATTCTACTGCGTCGATCGGGATTCCAGGGAGGATTCCAGGGTCGGCCAAGCAGTGCTGCGCAACCTGTTCGCCTGAGGTGAGCCTGGTGAGGAGGTAAGATGCTTAATGTTGAGTTTGATGGAATGCTTAATGTTGAGCCTTTGCCACCTCCCGTGGTTGTGCATGTGTGTACTGCTATGTATTCTTTATTCATGAGCATGTGAATCCATGCCAGACCCCATGCTGGAGAAGGAACAAGTTACTTACCTGTAACTGTTGTTCTCCAGCATGGGTCTGGCATGGATTCACATGCGAACCCTCCCGCCTGCCCCTCTGCGGCTCTTCACTTGGTCATACTGCCACTTCACGTGCTTCCAAATCTGAAGATGGCTGCCAGAGGCGGTGCTTAGGTAGAGGGCAGTCATTGGCTGTGGTCAGTATGACGCAGAGACCAGTGATTGGTTGCTACTACGAAAGACAGATCAGAAACGAAACTGATACTGGTTTTTTCTTTACCGAGGATTCCCAGCCTGACGACGGGGAATATTCATGAGCATGTGAATCCATGCCAGACCCATGCTGGAGAACAACAGTTACAGGTAAGTAACTTGTTCCTTACAGGTGCCGGCGTAGAAGTTCCCTCTTGACTGGAGATTGCTGCGGCGTGGAGTAAGAACGGAGGTTCCTCCGGAGCAGGAAAGCAGAAGCAGAATGATCCGGAGCAGGTAAGCAGAAGTGGGATGATACGGAGCAGGTAAGCAGAAGCAGGATGATCTGGAGCAGGTAAGCAGAAGCAGGATAATCTGGAGCAGGTAAGCAGAAGTAGAATGATCCGGAGCAGGTAAGCAGAAGTGGGATGATACGGAGCAGGTAAGCAGAAGCAGGATGATCTGGAGCAGTTAAGCAGGAGTAGGATGATCCAGAGCAGGTAAGCAGAGCTGGCTGATCCAGAGAACGGCAAGTGTGTTGCTGATACAGCTCACAGTAAGCAACACGAAGCACTGGAAGAATCTTGAGTGGGTCTTATTGTCAAGACCGGTGGGGGGGTCTGTACTTCCGCTCTCTATATGGTAGAGGAGAGGCACAGAAGACCCCAGCCAAGATTCTCGATTACGGTAGCGATGGACGAGCAATCAAGGCCTAGCTTCTCAGGAGGTGATGCAGGCTGGTTCTTAAGTACAGTGTATCCCCAAGCCCCCACAAAGGAATGTCCACACACTGTATTACTGAAAACACAGTCTTTATATAATTAATATTCAAGGGTTATGTACACTTATCACAATAACGCACTTTGTGCTCAGGAAAATCAGCAATGGTAAATATCTACAATTCTAAAGTGGTACCACTAATATTAGACCTCATTAAAGTGCATTCACAATACTGTTAAAATGGCACACAGATCAATAAGAAGGAAACCAGCAATAGAGAGAGGAGAGATAACAGAGGGTTGAAACAATAGGCAGAATACTGGCCCCTACCACTGGACACAGTTCTGTGTGGAGATCCCCCCACCTGGGCAACCTGTAAAATAAAGGGATATGACACAAGCCCAGTCCATATATTGTTCAACAGTCTTATTCTCTCCTACAATGTTTTTACCCCCCCAATGTACCTGGTGGAGTCGAGTTCTTCGAAGAGGCGTCGACAGATCCTTCTTGAATGACCCCCTTTTAAGCAGGAGTCACGGATCGTCGAGAGGCGTAGAGAAACGTCGAAGACCTCGGGGTTCGGCGACGGGGAATCGACGGCCCTTCTTGAATGCCTTCCCTTTCAAGCGGGAGGCACGGGGCGTCGAACGTCCGTCGACGAACGAGGTAGAACGATGTCGAAGAGGCGGCAGCTTCGTCCGAGCGGTGCTCGTCGGCGTCGGGGCGTCGGCGTCCTGCAGGGCGGAGGTGTGCGGGGCACCTCGATGACAATAGTTCTGGACCGCAAAGATTGTAGAGACGGAAGCCCAGCAAGGGCGTCGGGTCGTCCGAGTCTTTGAGGTCGTTGGGTGGCGGGAAACCCACCGGCAGGTTTCTCCTCGGCGCGTTGGTCGTCCTCGACTTTCTCCGGCAGGACAAAAGCGGTCGACGATGCGGACGAGGGAGTCCTTCAAGGCAAATGTTCTTAGGCAAGGAGCGGACGGCTCCGGTCGTCGGCGGCACGGCGTCAAGTGGTTCCCACGGCTGGGCAACACAACTTCGACGGGCCTCCAGCGGTTACACAGACCTGCGAACCCTGGTCGACGGCAATGGACTTCGACAGCGTCGAGGTCCGGGTGCTTCACTTCGATCTCCTCGGCGGTCCCGTCTCGGGTCGGCAGCCTTTCGAGGGTCTGACTTCCAGGGCGCTTCGGCGAAGATTCAGCGGTGCTCGATGGTCCCTCGGAGCACGGGAAGAGGGCGCCTTACCAGGTCCTCTCTCGGGTCAGTCCTCGACGATTTCGACAACCTTCAGTTCCGTCGAAGCAAATGCCACAGCAAGTCTTCTTCTTCCAGCTGGACGTCGAGGATCAGCAAATCCAGTTACTCTTGAGTGGAGACTCAGCTTCTGAATGCTTCTGAACAATTTCCAGTGGTGAGAGGTCCCCAGATATACTATTCTGTCTCTCATCCACACTGCTGGCACACACACAGCAGCCAATCACACAGAAGGGCATTCATGCAGTCAGTCAGCCAATCAGGCACACAGTGCATTCAGGCCACACTCCTCCCTTTCAGACACTCACAACAAGGAATGTGGATTGGGACAAGTACCCAGCCATTCAACACTACACACTGCATTCAGGCCAGTTTCGGGCAGGGCTGTCTCAGTCTTTGTCTCTCATGCCAGAAACCAGACAACCACAACAAGGAGTGTATATTGGTCACACACTCCATTCACCCAGGTCCCACCCACAGGAGGTACCCATAACATACAGTCACTGGGAAGGCTCCAGTCAGTCTAGCTGGGCCTTTACAACAACACCATATATGGAACTTCCACCCAACAGCCAGTCAGGGGGAAGGGACAGAGTCAGGGCTTCCCAGGACTTTGGGAAAAACAAGATAACAGGCAATAGAAAGCAAGAGGCCACAGGGGCCATCTTGTTTCCTATCAGGAATCAACTGATTCCAATGGCAGGGCCTGGGTATCCCAAAATGGAGGACACCCAGAGCACCTGTCAAATTCAGCATGGAGCTGCCACCAGCCCATACCCTGCTCTGTGGGCCACCCACAGGTGCCCAAAAACATACACTAGGGGCACAGGGTTGTACCCCTACCCATGGGTGCCATAAGGGTATCCCATGGGTCTGTTCACCAAACCAAAAGAGAGCTGCACTGCCAGGAGTCCCTCATGGACTCCTGGGCAGAAAACATGACAGAACACACGGTAAAAACAGAAAAAGGACAAGGATTCAGAGGCCCTGTCCCTCAGATGCATTTCCGGCATCACAGTCGCCCCCCCCAGACTGAGGTGGAGGGTGCCTAATCTCCCACGGGATAGACACCCTCATCCAGACGGTCAACATACCTTCTGGAAAGGCCATCTGCATTATCGTGACTCTTCCCTGGTCTGTGCTCTATGGTGAAGTCTAGCCCTTGTAGGCTAATCGACCACCTGAGCAATTTCGGATTCTCACCCTTCATCTGCATAAGCCACTTCAGGGGCTTATGATCTGTTTGGACCTTGAAGGTGGACCCCGTAAGGTAGGGCCTAAAACGCCTAAGGCTCCAAACTATACTAAAACATTCCTTTTCAACAGTAGCCCACCTAAGTTCTCTACCCTTGAGTTGTCTACTGATGAATATGATAGGATGTTCTCTCCCTTTGTCATCTAACTGGGACAAGACAGCTCCAATTCCGGTGTCGCAGGCATCCGTCTGGACGATAAAGGGTCGGCTGTAGTCAGGCGCACTCAACACAGGTGCCCTACACAGACTTTCTTTCAAGCCATCAAAGGCCCTCTGACAGTCTTCAGTCCAATTAACCTTCCTAGGCTGTTTGGGTGAAGTTAGAGCTGTCAGGGGTGCAGCTATGGTTCCATAGTCTGCCATGAAATTGCGATAGTACCCAGTGAGGCCCAAAAAGGCTCTCACCTGGGTTTGAGTAGTGGGAGTCTCCCAGTTCTGTACGTCCTGTACTTTACTGGAGAGAGGTTGGATTTGACCCCCTCCTACCTCATGACCAAGATAGGTAACTTTCCCCTGAGCTATCTGGCACTTGGTGGCCTTGATAGTGAGGTTAGCCCTTTTCAAGGCCTGCAACACCTTATCCAGATGTGTCAAATGCTCTTCCCAGGTGGAACTGTAGACGGCAATGTCGTCTAAGTAAGCCACACAAAAGGCTTCCAGCCCACTGAGCGCATGGTTGACCAATCTCTGGAAGGTGGCAGGGGCATTCTTCAACCCAAAGGGCATGACCCTAAACTGGTAGAGTCCCTCAGGTGTGGAGAATGCCGTCTTTTCCTTGGCATGGTCCGTCAGAGCTATTTGCCAATAGCCTGAGGTAAGGTCAAAGGTGCTCACAAATTTGGCAGCACCTATAGTGTCCACGAGCTCATCAGCCCTGGGCAATGGGTGCGCGTCAGTTTTGGTGACGGCATTGACTCCTCGGTAGTCCACACAGAACCTCCAATCCTTGGTACCCGCCGGGGAACTTGCCTTGGGGACAAGGACCACTGGACTGGACCAGGGACTGGTGGAGGGTTCAATAACACCCAGATCCAACATCTTGGCGACCTCAGCCTGGATGTGGTTTTTGACGGTATCTGACATACGATAGCTCCTGCTTTTGACAGGCACACTGTCACCAGTGTCAATTTCGTGCTTACACCACGGTGTAAGGCCCGGTGTCAGTGAAAACAGAGGGGCATACTGCTGGAGCAAAGCCCGGCAGGCCCTCTGCTGCTCTGTTGTCAAATCGGGAGAGAGTTGTACTCCCTCCACTGAGCCATCCTGAGGGTTGCTATGCAGCAAATCAGGAAGGGGCTCACTCTCATCCTCTTCTTGCCCTGAAGCTAGCAAGAGACATGAGACCTCTGCTCGCCTGTGGAAAGGCTTGAGCCTGTTGACATGGAATACCTGGGGGGCTACCCCAGAGGCTCCCATGTCCACCAGATAATTGACTTCGCCCATCTTGGAGATGATCCTGAAGGGTCCAGTCCACTTGTCTGCCAAAGCTCTAGGCTTGGTAGGCTCCATCACAAGGATTTCCTGTCCCGGAGTCCAATCCACTTGCGAAGCTTTCAGGTCATGCCAGTACTTATTCAATTCCTGGCTGGCCTTGAGATTTGCTGTTGCCTGACCCATCATTTGTGTCATCCTCCGCCTGAGGCCTAACACATAGTCCCCCACTTGCTTGGCGGGACCTGGAGGGGTGGCTTCCAAGCCTTCTCGGATCAAGGCGAGGGGCCCCCTCACGGGATGTCCAAAGAGTAACTCAAAGGGGCTGAAACCAACACCCTCTTGAGGTACCTCTCTGTAAGCAAACAGCAGGCATGGCAGGAGGAGATCCCATTTCCTCCTTAGGGGCTCTTCCAAAGCACCTAGCATGCCCTTGAGAGTTTTGTTAAATCTCTCAACCAGACCATTGGTCTGGGGGTGGTAAGAGGTGGAGAACTTGTAGGTTACCCCGCACTCTTTCCACATGGTTTTCATGTAACTAGACATGAAGTTGGATCCTCGGTCAGAGACAACCTCCTTGGGGAATCCAACACGGGTGAAAATGCCCAGGAGAGCCCTGGCAACCACCTTGGCAGTAACAGTCCGAAGGGGTATTGCCTCAGGGTACCTGGTGGCATGATCTACCAAGACCAGGATGAACCGATGTCCACCTGAAGTGGGAGGGTCAAGGGGACCGACGATGTCGATGCCCACCCTCTCAAATGGTGTGCCAACCACTGGTAATGGCTGCAGTGGGGCAATGACCCTGCCTCCAGTCTTGCCAGACAACTGACAAGTTGGGCAGGTCCTGCAGTGGGACTCCACCTCTACTCCCATCCGTGGCCAGTAGAAATGGGCAGAGAGCCTCTGCTTAGTCTTCTTGGTCCCAAGATGACCAGCCAAGGGCACCTCATGCGCCAACTGCAGTAGGAAGGGCCTGTAAACCTGGGGTACCACCAACCTCTTGCGGGCACCAGGTTCGGGCTTAGTGGGCTCACTAACAAGGAGCTCACCCTCCCAATAAATCTTGAATGTCCTAGGCACTTCACCTTGTGCCTGGGACAGGGCCTGTTTCCTCAGGCCCTCGAGAGAGTGGCACTCTCTCTGTCCCTTACAGAAGTCTGCCCGGGAGGGTCCCCCTTCAGCTAACAAGCATTGAAGGTCGGGATGATCCTCCGGGTTGAGAACCTCTCCCACAGGAGAGTCTTCTGTCTCTTCTCCCACAGGAGTTGAGTTTGGGTTTTCCGCTGGACCCAGCCCGTCCGGAGCATGGATCCCATTGGGTGCTGTCGGAACAGCAGGAAGAGAAGGTGTTCCCTCCACAGAGGTGGCCTTCTTGGTCTTCCTTCTTCTTGCCTTAGGCCTCGCCTTTGGCTCGGATACCTGACTCACAGCCAGACCCGGTGTCACCTGTGACCTAGTGACTGCAGCAGCAGTCATGGGAAGACCATCCGAGATCAACCCCAACTCTACTAGATCATTTCCTAACAGAATGTTAGCAGGGACATTGTCCTGAACCAGGACAGGAAGCTTTGCTGTCTTGTCTCCAATCATGAGTGTGACTAGGGCTACAGGCGATAATTTGGGAGGCCCACCAGCTAACCTGGTGGTTTGCAGAGGAGCACCTTCATAGTCCTCTGGCTTGAGCAGGGTCCTGTCCACCACTGTCATGCTTGCCCCAGTGTCTCTCAAACCAGTAGAAGGCTGGCCATTCAAGAGGACACTTCTCAAAAATCTACGGGTGTTCTGTGGGATAGTCGCCAGTACTTCTGCGTACTGGTCCCAGGCCCCAAGGGACACTAAGGAAATCTCTACTGGAGCACCAAATGTGATTCCTGTAGAGGAGGGGAGGACAGTGGCCTCCACCTCAGACACGGGGTAAGGGTAGGTCAGGCTGACAGCCTGTACTCCAAGTGCCTTACCTTTACACTTGGGGTCACCCCTTTTGTGATCCAGAGCCCCACAATCCCAACAAGTGCCAGGAGTGCGGGGTACGGTACTGGAACCACTGGGAGCCTGCTTTGCAGCAGGTGGACCACTACTCTTATTCCCACCCACAGAGGACTTATCCCCACTAGATTTTTGGGTCTTAGGAGAGGAAGGTTTTGGTTTACCCGACTGTGACTGCTTTTGGGACTCCTCAGCTTTCTGAGAGGCCCCCTTTTCTTTGTCCTTGTCCTTCCCACTGGAGTCCTTAGGGGACACCCGGTGGGAGACCCACTTGTCAGCCAACCTAGCCAGCTTAAAGGGGTCCAAAATGTTCTGGTCAGCCACATACTGACGCAGCTCTGGTGAACAGGCTTCAGAAAAATGCTCAAAAAACAAGAGGTGGGACAACTCAACAAAAGTTTTCACCTTGTATCCATCAATCCACCCCATCATGTTCATGTGCGCAGTACTCACCCAGTCAACCCAAGACACATTCTCTCTTTTCTTAAATTCCCTGAACCTTTTAAGGTATTGGGCAGGTGTCTTGCCAAACTTGGCAATCAAAGCAGACTTCATACACTCATACTGACCCCTTTCTTCCACACTCAGCTTCAGAATACAGTCATATCCAGTTTGAGGCACTCTGCTTAACAAACACTTAGCCCAATCTCTTTTATCTACATCATGAATTGCACAAGCCATTTCAAACGCTTCAATCCATTGGAGGATATCTGAACCCTCCACAAACACACCAACCAAATCTTTCATAAACTTGGTGGCTGGGGACCTGCCACTCTCAATTGGTCTAGCTGAAGTCTCCACTCTAGCTCTCTCTAGCTGGATTCTCTGACATTCAGTGTCCTTGTCTTTGAGCGCAAGATCCCTATTCTTGAGTTCCACTTGCTGTGCCAGCTCCTCTTTCTTAAGCTCAGCTTCTATTTCCAACTTGCGATATTCAAAGGCCAATTTCATCCTTAATAACTCAAGTTCCATGGAATTGCTGGGGTTTGGAACAGAGGCAGCAGGAATGGTGGCATTCCCAGAAACAGATTCAGCGACAACCCCAGGGGCAGAGTCCTCACTGGTTGCATCCCCCCCTTCATCAAGGGTTTCACCATCAGTCTGGTAGTCCACCAGGGCAGCTATCAGCTCAGCCCTAGACTTATCCACAAAGTCCAACTCCCTGGCTTCACAAGCACTCTGGAGAGCCTCTAAGCTCATCCGAGTCAATTTACCATTTGCAATGGGCTCCATTGCCTGTAATGCAGTTATTTGGTACACACCCAAACCTTAATCTAATAAAGTGCGGATATTTTGTAAGTGGCACGGTTATACACTGAGTCTTAAAACCATAAGCATCCCACCGCTGCCACCAGCTTGTCAAGACCGGTGGGGGGGTCTGTACTTCCGCTCTCTATATGGTAGAGGAGAGGCACAGAAGACCCCAGCCAAGATTCTCGATTACGGTAGCGATGGACGAGCAATCAAGGCCTAGCTTCTCAGGAGGTGATGCAGGCTGGTTCTTAAGTACAGTGTATCCCCAAGCCCCCACAAAGGAATGTCCACACACTGTATTACTGAAAACACAGTCTTTATATAATTAATATTCAAGGGTTATGTACACTTATCACAATAACGCACTTTGTGCTCAGGAAAATCAGCAATGGTAAATATCTACAATTCTAAAGTGGTACCACTAATATTAGACCTCATTAAAGTGCATTCACAATACTGTTAAAATGGCACACAGATCAATAAGAAGGAAACCAGCAATAGAGAGAGGAGAGATAACAGAGGGTTGAAACAATAGGCAGAATACTGGCCCCTACCACTGGACACAGTTCTGTGTGGAGATCCCCCCACCTGGGCAACCTGTAAAATAAAGGGATATGACACAAGCCCAGTCCATATATTGTTCAACAGTCTTATTCTCTCCTACAATGTTTTTACCCCCCCAATGTACCTGGTGGAGTCGAGTTCTTCGAAGAGGCGTCGACAGATCCTTCTTGAATGACCCCCTTTTAAGCAGGAGTCACGGATCGTCGAGAGGCGTAGAGAAACGTCGAAGACCTCGGGGTTCGGCGACGGGGAATCGACGGCCCTTCTTGAATGCCTTCCCTTTCAAGCGGGAGGCACGGGGCGTCGAACGTCCGTCGACGAACGAGGTAGAACGATGTCGAAGAGGCGGCAGCTTCGTCCGAGCGGTGCTCGTCGGCGTCGGGGCGTCGGCGTCCTGCAGGGCGGAGGTGTGCGGGGCACCTCGATGACAATAGTTCTGGACCGCAAAGATTGTAGAGACGGAAGCCCAGCAAGGGCGTCGGGTCGTCCGAGTCTTTGAGGTCGTTGGGTGGCGGGAAACCCACCGGCAGGTTTCTCCTCGGCGCGTTGGTCGTCCTCGACTTTCTCCGGCAGGACAAAAGCGGTCGACGATGCGGACGAGGGAGTCCTTCAAGGCAAATGTTCTTAGGCAAGGAGCGGACGGCTCCGGTCGTCGGCGGCACGGCGTCAAGTGGTTCCCACGGCTGGGCAACACAACTTCGACGGGCCTCCAGCGGTTACACAGACCTGCGAACCCTGGTCGACGGCAATGGACTTCGACAGCGTCGAGGTCCGGGTGCTTCACTTCGATCTCCTCGGCGGTCCCGTCTCGGGTCGGCAGCCTTTCGAGGGTCTGACTTCCAGGGCGCTTCGGCGAAGATTCAGCGGTGCTCGATGGTCCCTCGGAGCACGGGAAGAGGGCGCCTTACCAGGTCCTCTCTCGGGTCAGTCCTCGACGATTTCGACAACCTTCAGTTCCGTCGAAGCAAATGCCACAGCAAGTCTTCTTCTTCCAGCTGGACGTCGAGGATCAGCAAATCCAGTTACTCTTGAGTGGAGACTCAGCTTCTGAATGCTTCTGAACAATTTCCAGTGGTGAGAGGTCCCCAGATATACTATTCTGTCTCTCATCCACACTGCTGGCACACACACAGCAGCCAATCACACAGAAGGGCATTCATGCAGTCAGTCAGCCAATCAGGCACACAGTGCATTCAGGCCACACTCCTCCCTTTCAGACACTCACAACAAGGAATGTGGATTGGGACAAGTACCCAGCCATTCAACACTACACACTGCATTCAGGCCAGTTTCGGGCAGGGCTGTCTCAGTCTTTGTCTCTCATGCCAGAAACCAGACAACCACAACAAGGAGTGTATATTGGTCACACACTCCATTCACCCAGGTCCCACCCACAGGAGGTACCCATAACATACAGTCACTGGGAAGGCTCCAGTCAGTCTAGCTGGGCCTTTACAACAACACCATATATGGAACTTCCACCCAACAGCCAGTCAGGGGGAAGGGACAGAGTCAGGGCTTCCCAGGACTTTGGGAAAAACAAGATAACAGGCAATAGAAAGCAAGAGGCCACAGGGGCCATCTTGTTTCCTATCAGGAATCAACTGATTCCAATGGCAGGGCCTGGGTATCCCAAAATGGAGGACACCCAGAGCACCTGTCAAATTCAGCATGGAGCTGCCACCAGCCCATACCCTGCTCTGTGGGCCACCCACAGGTGCCCAAAAACATACACTAGGGGCACAGGGTTGTACCCCTACCCATGGGTGCCATAAGGGTATCCCATGGGTCTGTTCACCAAACCAAAAGAGAGCTGCACTGCCAGGAGTCCCTCATGGACTCCTGGGCAGAAAACATGACAGAACACACGGTAAAAACAGAAAAAGGACAAGGATTCAGAGGCCCTGTCCCTCAGATGCATTTCCGGCATCACACTTATATAGCCAGCCACACCCAAACACTAGAGAGCTCATGAATTGTCATGCACTTCCTGTTTGGCAACAGGAAGTGGTAACCAGGAAGTTACTACAAACACTAGGAAGGAATTAAAGGAGGGATCTGCTATGGATTCTTTGTGTGCCTATGCCAGGCCTGCCAAGCCTCCACCCAGCTTGCCCCAACTACCTGCGTGATACCCATGACAATTAGTCAGAATACTGAGCACTTTTCTCCTCAAATACCTCTTCTTGTGTACAGCAGACTAGATTAGGCCTCTTAATTAGGCTATAAAGTTGTACCAGTCTCGACTCCATGTGCACCCTAAGAGAATTTAAACCTAGCTCAAAATGGAGGGAGGCCATTAGTAAGGATAGTAGCAACCCAGGACCTTTTCCCAAAGTCTCCCCTCCAAGAGATCCCAATCAATATCCAAAGCCTGTGATTCCACATCCATACCATATGCCAAGGTCGGAATCACTTTACCCGTGTACCATGTTATCAGAGGAATTAATGTTAATCAACACAATCTTCCCTGATTATTCTTCATCTGGGCCTCCAGTTGGTCAATATTGGCTTTCAAGGCATCCCCCACTCGCTTCATATTTGGATAAGATGTTAATCTGAAACCCAAATAGATAGTTTCCAGAACCGGTTCAATACGCTTGCCTTCCACCAACCAACTAAACAACCAACCCTTCTTCTTTATTGACCCAAACTTCATGATGTTAGTCCTTTCAGGATAAATCACCATTTCGTTCTTATTTGCATAATCATTCATTGCCCCCAGCAACTGCTGAATTCTCCGGAGAGCAAACTCTATTAGCATGATTGTCGTCAGCATAGGCCACCCAGCTGACCCTACCGCACCAATTTTGGAGCTAGCAAACGCATGCCCGGTCAGAGCCTCATGCAGGTCAGCCAAATATAGATTGAAGAGGCAGGGAGTGAGCATGCAGCTCTGCCTCACCCCCTTATCCGTGCATATGGGTCAAGTAAGATGTCCCAGAGTGTCTAATCTGATCTGAATGGTAGTGTTCTCATGCAGGTAAATCAGGATAGTCAAGAGACCCAGCGGGATACCCCAGGCTTTTAATTTTCGCCACAAACCGCTTCTGTTTACAGTATCAAAGGCTTTGCTAAGATCTGTTAGGGCAACATATAGGGGAAGGTTACCCGACTGCCATCCTTGATCTCTCAGCACAGTCACTACAAGCCCATTTAGAGTTGTAGATATGCCTCGCCTCAACCCAATTTGAGCCTTATCTAAAATAGTGCTATTTTCTGCCCAGAACTCCAACTTCAACAACACTGCCCCCGCAATGATCTTACTGTCTGCATCAAGAAGGGCAATAGTTATTTGGATCAGCTTGATCGCCCTTCTTGTTGATCGGTATAACCACCTCAGACTTTCATCTATCCAGACATTGCATCTTTGCAATCATTTTTTCAATGAGGGAGTGTAGTATTACGGATTCCTTATCCCCTTTCAAAATAGCGTTAAAAAGACCATTTGGCCCAGCAGCTATCGAGCTTGAGTGTTTTATTAATATCCCTACCACCGCAGGAGTAACACACTTGGCCCAATGCACATCTGGAAATTGCCCTGCACTGTCTTGCAGACTTTCACAGAACAATGATCTATAGTATCTGATCCATAGATCCTCCCAGTATTTGTAATTACATCTATTTATGTTAATGTATTGCAATACATGTTTCATTATTTTGCATTTCTAACCTCTTTTTTACTTTACTAGGTTATGTGAGTTACACCATAAGTTGTTATCTTAGTGGGTGGGTATTTGGATTTGTCCCCTGCTTCATGTACTTAGGACAACACATGCTGGTACACATACATTGATTGGTGTACCTAGAAATATGTTGTATTGACTGTTTATATAGGTTTTTGCCCAGAGGTCTTTTTGTTTTGGAGATATCTATCATCATGCCTATCAGGGTGCGCTACCAGACAGATGCTCACTGGACATATGACCCAAAATCCGACTGTTGCTCCCTCATTCTGCAGAGGAGACGAGCAAGATTTCATATAGATTGACCACACCAGACAGTATGTCTCAAGGTAATTACCCTGTGTTTGGATGAACCGGTGTTACAAACAAAACATGTTACCGCGAATACGATTGCGATCACTTTTTGACAGTTTGGTCTACTAAATAAACACGTATCCGTGACATGAAATGCTACCGGCGCAAAAACACACTTAGCACCTGAGGTACCCAGAGGGAGTTGGAGGCAAAAATCACAGGCAATATTTTGGTTAGGCAGACAGAATCGAGAAACACTCAGAGACAGGAGTTCAAGAGTCAAAGGGCCGGAGCCAGGGTCAATAGACCAGGGCCTGTTGCCGAAGATCACAGTCAGACAGTTCTTGTTTCAACGTAGCCAAGAGTACTTCGATATTGTCAATGTTCGGAAGCAAAAGTTATAAGAAGGAGGGAAGACAAGGGCAAACCTTGGAGATGAAGAAAAGGGGTTCACCCAGTTTTCTCAAACAGAACACAGTACCTTATTCCAATGGTGCAGCTGGTGCCCCGGCAGTTGTTCCTGTTGGAAAGAACAGGGGTTCACCCAGTTTTCTCAAACAGAACACAGTACCTTATTCCAATGGTGCAGCTGGTGCCCCGGCAGTTGTTCCTGTTGGTTTCCCGCAGACCCACGATTCCTGGAGCTTCGTTGTGAAGGAGGACGTCTGAAGGGGGTCTGCACCACACGGGGATGAAGCCAGCAGCAGCGACAATGAATAAAAGGTGCGCTCCTTAAAAACAGGAGAGGCTCTTCAAATGGCTATCCGGACCAATACAGCAGTGTGCAGCGATTTCGACCAAGGAAGAGGATCCTCTGGCTGTGGAAGATGAGCTGGTTATCCCCACCAGGCTCAAGGGAAGAAGACTCCGGACTGGATCTTCTCTTAGTCGTTGAAGGGTAGATAGCTCAGGACTGCAGCAGCGCTTCACTGGGATGGGGTAGTTGCAGCAGTCGTTGTTCTCTCCGCTTCTCTTTGGTTCCTTGTAGTTCCAGTGGCGACTCTCTGACTTCTAGCCCAAGAGACCTGCCTTTAATGCGCAAAACCCCCATTCACACGGCCTGGCTGTCAATCACCCAGCAGGGGGTTGTCCAGCCTGGGCAACCACCTCAGCCAATCATGGCAAAGTGTGACTTGGGTTTCCTAGCATACCCTGTGCAGGGGGTGACTACACCCCTCCCTCACATTCAGCCCACCTAGACACCCAGACGCCTGGTGGAGGGCTTCTGAGCAGAAGCCCTCCAAAAGACGGTGAACAAAGAAGGCGAACCTAGTTTTCCGCGCAAAGTAAAACACAAGAAGGACTTTAACTAAAAGATATGGCGAATAAACCCAACCGGAGCAAAAAGAAAGACAATTTGGTCAAGCGGGTTTATGTTCGAGGCTAATATAATAGCCAAGAACAATACCACGTTTATCTAATATAATCGCGGTAGAAAAGTTAGAGTAGATACCACTGCCACGAGCCAAGTCTAAATGTTAAAAGAGTGAAACAATGCTCTAGGAGGTACAGATAGAAAGGGATACAAATTAACCATTTCCAGTACTCCATGGAAGATGGGGTGTACTGGATCTGTGGTAGATTGACTAAGTAAAGTTAATGGCAACTTTACCCTTTTCTGGGGGACTGTAGTCAGCCTCAGAAATGGAGTCGGGGGGAAATGAAGGTGCTGTGTGACACACAAAAGAAGGGGGCTACTGAAGTGGTGTACTTCAGAGTCCACAATCGCAAAAGCCGAGAAATACACATGGCAAAACACAGGTAAGAGTGGGGAAAAGCTCACACTCTTACCAAGTGGAAAAAAATAAACTCCAGAAGTCCAGCAAAGCTGCTGGGGGACTCACTAGGTGAGGGAAATTTGCCATAAATGAGAATTCTCCCTAACAGCATCTTCAGCTGATGGACGTGGCCTAAAATCGTCTTTAGCGTTCTCAGATGGATAGCCTGCATAGACTCGGGTACATTGATGCAGCAAACAACCTCAGGCTCAAGTGCAGGCTTAAGGTCTTGTTGTTCAATTAAAAACGTATTTTATGTAAACATTCTTTAAGAAAGACATGTGCTTCCCCTCTAGTTAAGTGTGGTCATGGATACCGCAGTACAATGTGACTACTCTTTTATCATACACGGAATGCCACAATTTTTAATGTGTCATGTTTTGTTGAAATAACTGCCTAAATGCACAAACGAGTCGCATCAAAACATTACTAATATAGACATTATCAATACATTTCAGCATCCATTTGTTGACCAGAAGACTGCCCCAGCAAATACTATATAGCCCTTTCTAAGTTTTACTGTATTGTGCTTCCCAACATCTTTTCTTTTAGGTGTGGGTATTCAACCTCTCCCTCAGCCTCACAAACCATACTTGTTATTGCTGTCTCTTTGGCTACAGGATCAAAATGCAGTTCCCTAAGCACAGCTATGGAAAGACTCCTGCTGAGCTGTGAGTGCTAACATAAGAGAACGTGCATCACTGCAGAACCCAGCGAGGTTCAGTGAATTGATGACATGATGTGTCCTCTGTGTACCGACAGCGTCCCTTCTGGTGGGGAAGGCTTGTTTCTTACTCTATTGACACCTGCCATACTCGTACAAAATCCCTGCATGTTGACGCACACTGTGCCTATGGGCATATTGCGACATTGTCACATTGATTTTTATCAACAACTCAGTTCATGTAAATATCTGAACATGGAGTTGATTACTTTGTTAGGCCATTTTATTTATCTTCATTGTACCAGATCTCCATTCCCGTTCAGCGGCATGTAGATTGAAGAGAGATGGAGAGTGTGTATGTTTGTACGCTCTTTAAAGTCTTCTTGCTTTTGGGATAAGACTAATTGCTCTTGCTTAACGTCGTATGAGTGACTTTTATAAGAACGGGCGAATGGGAACTTGAGGTTTGTTTGTGTAGTTATGTGTATAGTGTTCTTATAAAATCATACTGCTGCTGGAACAAGAAAGATATACAGTGCTGACTAAAATAGAGCCTGGGTGAAGGGATTTAACAGTTAGCATTCCCTTCTCCAACAAGCCAGCATTTTCCATACTTGGAAAGTCTTTTTTCCAGGCTTTGTCTTTGGCAAACATCCAAATATAAATGTGTCCCTGGAAAGATAAGGTGTTATCTATCTACTATGATAAGCTTTCCACCGGATCTCAAGCTAGCAGAACTCTTCTCCTGTGTTTTTAAGGAAAACGTTTTATAAAGTAAACCCCATCCAATAATTTTAATAGGTAACCGTTTTACGATTAAATGATACATGAGCGAAATGAACGCTTTTGCGTTCACTGACATTGGAACACAGGAACACGGGGCCTTGCTTATTGGTCCACAAGAACTCGTGTCTTGTCTTTACAGGTAGTCTGATAAACGTTCTTAGTCAAGTATTATTTGTTGTTTTATATAGTGTCTTTATTCTTTGGTGATCCTCTATGTCAAGGTATAACCACTAGAAACGATGATGGCTCTGGTGTTTTCGCTCTTATTTCATTGCATTCCATATGGTACTGATGGGGTTCTTAAAATTCGAACTTTGTATTTCTCAGAAATATTAATTACGATGCGTATATCTCGATCATCCACCTAATGTGCGATTTTGTATACAGTTGATTTTGTTTGTAACACTCTACAATGAAACTAAAAGAGATCAATGACTGCATGTAAGTTTTCTTTTAAGCTTGTTAAATTTGCTGAAGGGTTGAAAACACAACCTGCTGGATGCTTTGCCCCTAGAGGTAAATCACGGAAATCGAGTGACATCTCCTACGTTTACACTTGACTATACATTTGACGTTTACAATTTAAAAACTGAGTAAGAAGGGTTATATGACTGTGATTTTATTGTCTCTCGTTTTGCCATGAACTTTTTTGCATCGCTTTTTCCACATTCCTGATTTTGTTGCGTTGGGATACCTATTCTGGAAACATGTTCTTTTGTTCTCACAATAACACAGCTGACATTGTTTTAATGCCTTTTTGGGTTATTTATCTGTCATCCGTCTATATTTTACCTCTGCACTGCTCATCCCTCCTTCTTGCTGCACCCTGTCCCCAATTTAAATTGAAGGGCCCATCCACAGCTTACATTGTTCTCTTCCCTCTCCACAAACCCATTAAGTTTGTTTGCCTTTTGTGAGCCCCAGTTCTCCTCCCACACTCCCACACCCTGTTCAACCACCTCTGCTTAGTCACAGATGGCCTTTAGAATATCCGGACTCCAGAGAATGGTACATGTGTTTTTATTTGGTAGAACTGAAATTATTCCGAAGCTTTATGATATGTGATTGAAATATGGCACTTTAAGGGCTGCCCCTCTCTCGTCTCCCGTGGGCTTCCCACCTCTCTTCCCAGGCCTACTTATCCACCAGACGGGCAGCTAGGGATTGGTAACTCCTACTATCTATTATTCTGACTGGAGTGATGACCTAAATGCCTCAGCCTTTTCTATTTTACTCCCTATAGCAGGTCTTAGGGAGAACAGATCCTAACAGTTCCTCAAGAGGTCTGGTTTCAATACAATCTGGTGCCTTTTCAAATGTCCAGTTTCTTATTCTGAGCTCTTGCCCTTGTGTTCCTGTCCCTAATGGTTCTTTCCTCACTACACTATTCCACTCCCTCTTTCTCATACACTCTCCTCATATTTTGTACTCCCTCCTCCTGCCTACTGTCCCTATGATGGTCACGCAAATCCTACTGACTCTTCATTTTTCTTGTTATGTTCCCAGATCCTTGTAGAGCGCACTATCACACGAAGGGGTCCTGGCGTTGGGTTTTGAGGAGAATGGAGAGGGATTGACAAAGAAAATAAATGTATACAGATTATTTGGGCTATAGAAAGGTTTTCAGTGCTTTCTGAAATGTGGCGCGATCTTCCATCAGCCTCAGGGTTAGTGGAAGAGAATCCCAGAGAGAAGGAGCAGCTACTGGGAAAGCTCTGCGACCCTTAAGGCATGATCTTCTCCTGGAGGTAAGATGCACCCTGCCCATATAGAGTTTGGTGAGTCAGACAGACGGCTTTAAACGTAATCCTGCTTTCAATTGGGAGCCAATGGAGTTGATGTAGTACAAGAGAGGTATGTGCATACTTTGGCAAACCAGCAACTAAGTGAGCCGCAGAGTATAGAACACTTTGAAGTCTATTAATGTGGTATTTAGGCTGGGCTAGCATGGTCGCATTACAATTTCGAGAATTCCTAAAACTGTGGAAGCAACCACAGACCCTCTTAGTGGGTGTGGTATAAAAGGGATCTCCTTTTTAAATGTTTTTAGTTTAAAATAACTTGCACTACATCTGGCACTGATTTGAAAGTCAGGTGAGAGAGAACCAGAGATTTTAACTGCCAGATTTTTAACCAAGTCCACCGGGATAGGAAACACACCCAGACAGGAGGTCCACAAATCTGGAGACCAAAGAGATCGGGGTCCTGGTGGTCCAATCGCCAGGACTTAGGTCTTGTCCCTGTTCAGTTTCAACCAGTTGTTGTTCATCCATTCACCTATGGCTGCCGAGCAGCGCCTCAGACGTGACGCAGATTCCTTCAGATTCTGATCAACTCTTAAGATCAGCTGAGTATTATCCGCATATGAATAAAAACGGCATGCATGGGAATGAATAAGTCTAGTCAGAGGACTAAAGTTGACATTAAAAATGTACAGAGTGATAGTTGAAGCCTGAGGAATCCCACCGGTAAGGGCTAATGATGGAGACCTAAACAGAGGAAAAGGGAGCATCTGGGTTCGGTCTTAAAGAAAATAACTAAACCAGTGAAGCACTGTCCCTGTAAAACCAACTTCACCTAGGTGGTTACACAGGATGGAGGGATCAATGGTATTGAAAGCTGCGGACAAGCACAACAGAATCATGAAACCAACTCTACCCTGGTCACTCATCCTGTTGAGGTCATCAATGACTGATACGAGCACAGTGCCCATGGGTGGGTGAAAACCAGACTGAAAGGGATCTAGAATGCAGGCATCTTCTAAAAAGTGTGTTAGTTGAGGTGTAACTATGGCCTCTAACACTTTAATGAAAACTGTGAGAAGTGAAACAGGGCGAAGATTTGATGCAAGTGCTGGGTCCCGAGTGAGCTTCTTTAGAAGAAGGATCACCAATTAATATTTAAGAACTGACAGGACTAAACCCTGACTCAGTGCAGAATTCACAGAGGAGGTCATAGCTGAGGCTAATTCCAGACAGAATTTTTTTAGTACTTCCGAAGGGGTGGGATCCAAAGGCAAATAGGATTTAAAGTGACATAGAACCATAAAGGGGTTGATTCTCACTGGTTCCGGAAAAAGTCAAGAAATAAGGGTCATCATGCAAGAAGGTCATCATAGTTTGGAAAGGAATAGCTGCCACTTCTCTTTCAAGGGCCGACATGTTTTTACTGATGTTAATAATCTTCTGAATTAAAAAACTGTGATAGAGAATCACAAAGAACCGGAGAAGAAGGTTCTCTCTTCTCTCTCTTGTCTCCTCTACTCTCCACTATATTGTACTCTGTACTCTCCACTCTGCCCTCGACTCACTTGCATTCACCATTTTCTCTCTCTCAGCCACTCCTCTCACTCTCCCTTACTTATTCTTCTACTCTTTAACCCTCATTCACATCACCCAATAACATGCACACAATCTTATACACAGGTACCACTCTCTCACAGTCAATATCTCACCTGTAACAATCTTTGGCACAGTCTCCCCCATGCTCCTTTCCAGCATCCTTCCTCTGCCTGGTGTCTTTGTCCGCCTCCTACCTAACCTCACCCGAACCCACAATCAGTCCTTCATTTCTTTACTTTTTATAGGACACACTCCTTTGTTCTGTTCCCCACGTCCGTTGGTTGCTGAGCTCACCTGATTCTAAGGACTAATGTGTACCTGTCTTTCCACTAGAGGCCAGATTACAGAGGTCAAATGCTTGTTATTAAGTCCCGCCCCTTTTAACAACATGTTTAACATTCTGCGTTGGCTGCTTGACAAGCTGCATGTCTGGTGAATAATTTTAATTTTGCCACAGTATAGTATCAATGTTGCCGGTGCACAGTAAGCTGTTTTCTTCAGTTTATCTGTAACTCGTTTCATCTCTCTATCTGGTTCAGGTAGTTTGTTTTCTGGCAGGATTTCTGTGCTTTGTAATCCTGCAATGGAAAAGAGAGGCAATGTGAAAATGGGGTATGGTCTGCAATTGGTGATTAATAGTGCTACCCTCCACTTGTAAATAGGCACATCCCTCCTCACACACCTCGCCTTTGGGGCAGGACTGGCTCTTGTAAAAACCCCAGTAGTCCTCCTTCCCTAGGGTGACAGTGGTCCCTATCCCCCATTTTATTTCTATTTTATTTTATTTGATTGATTAAAGGGTGGGCCTAGCTTGAAAGCAGCGGAGCGTTGTACAGAGTGTGGGTAGCCAGCATTTGGGCTGGTATCTTTTTACGATAGTGCAGACTATGAGTTGAGGTCTGTGCATCTGTAAGTGCATCCTCTGGAATTAGTCCTTGGCCAGGTGTTGTTAAAGAATCCTTGTAGCAGAATGCTGTACATAGTGTGTAGTAGCCTGCATTTGGGCTGACATCATTTTTTTTTAACTTTGATTGGTATTTGCTTTTCTTCGTCTTATAAAAACCACATTAATATCAATTCAATTGGAATGATCATGTCCCCTTCCGTCCTGCCCCTCTCCCCCCAATAACAGCACAAATGTTTCCATTTTTAGCATTCAGTATGGGTTGCACACCATGTTTACCACTCAAGTGGTGTATGTGAAGTTCCAAAATGCAATTCTCGTAATTTTCTTGGTAATCAGCGTATATCTGTTTTATTCACAGATGAGAAAATTGATAATGCATTTGAGAAAATTGACAATGCATTTCGGACCTAGATGAAACCTTCATCATGGCATTTGTAATTCAATCAAAATTCACCATTATAATTACGTTCGCCACAAAAAACATTTGTTAAATTCCAACTCTACATCCTAATTCCCCAAACGTGTATCAATAAATGCATGCAGGCCACATGACAAACACAAGCGACACATATACAAACAGGTAAGAAAAACATATAAAGAAAACAATAAGAAAAACAATCAATAAAAACTTTCATAGGCATCTTACATCTTTTGCGTCATTGATAATAATAATAACCATGAATCATCTTCTCACCCCCCAGTGTTAGAGGCCATAGTTACACCTCAACTAATACACTTTTTAGAAGATGCCTGCATTCTAGACCCCCTCGTCATGATCTTATTTCTATCCACATTCGCTCTCTTGGCCAAATTCAGACAACCCGGGCAAAGTTTCGTGCCTGGCTGTCTACCCTTGAGGGACATGAAAGGAGAATCTTTAGTAGCCGTCTCAGCACCTTCTGCCAATCCAAACCTGCTGCCATTGCCAGTTGTAAACCTCCCTTCACAAACCTGCTGGCCCTCTCTACCAAACCATTTGCCCTGGGTTGATAGAGAGCTGTTCTATAGTGTTTTATACCAAATTTCCTCCTGAGAAAATCTACCATCTTGTCAGAACAGAACTGGACCCCGTTATCCGAGATCAGTTCTGTGGGGTAACCCTCCCTATAGAATACTTTCCTCAAAAAATAAAATCATTTGGGAGGTGGTAGCTTCACGAATCGCCTTCCACTCAATCCACTTGGAGTGGTAATCAACCAGAACAATCAAATACTTGAACTCTTCCCCCAAATTCTGCAGTGGGCCCATCAAGTCCACAGCAACCTTTTTCCAAGGCTCATCAGGAACACTCACGGGTCTTATGGGAGCTTCTCTAACAACTTTGCTCTTGTCACTCCTCTCACACTCCCTGCAGCTCTTAACGCACTTCTCTACATCACTGTCAACTCCCGGCCACCAAAAGGATTGTCTAATATATATCTTTGTGCCTCCCATCCCTAGGTGTCCTTGATGTGCTATGCCCACTAATTTGGGCCTAATGTTACTGGGGGGAACCACCTTAGTGCCTTTCCTGAGCTTGAGACCATCCTCGGATATACTCAGTTCATCCTTTACTCCATAATAGCAGTCAAATTTCTTTTCCACAAGATTCTTATGAGGCCACTCTGTTCTGGTCCACGCCTTGACTTGCGTTAAGATAGCATCCTCACCACCAGCAACCTCCCACTCATCCTTACTTATGGCTTCATACTCAACTTCAGAAATACTCAGACCAAGTTCTGGCAGCACCTCTCCAGTATCCTTGTCTTCCACAGGTAGCCTAGACAGACATTCTGCTACTACATCGTCTTTGCCCGGAATATACACAACCCTGAAGTCATAGGCTAACAGTTCTATCATCCATCTCGATATCCTGGGACATCCTTTGGCCCACTCTACACTACCCAACAACTGGACCAAAGGTTTGTGATCTGTTCTGACTGTAAAAGTGTGACCCCAGAGATAAAACTTAAAGTGTGCCACAGCCCATGAAATTGCCAATGCTTCCCTTTCAATAACCGAGTAATTTACTTCTGCTCCCTTCAACGGTCTGGATGCAAAAGCAATGATATGTTCAATTTTTCCAGCATCATACTGGGACAGTGCAGCACCAAGGCCCAGAGTGCTTGCATCAACAGCCAACACTGTTTCCCTGCCTGCCACAAACCCCCCCAAGGAGGGCACACTTACTATACACTCTTTAATTCTTTGGAAAGCTTCCTGGCACTCACTCGACCACACATACTTTACACTCTTCTTCAACAAATCTCTCAGCGGAGTGGATATGGTGGCAAAACCACTGACAAACTTATGGTAGTACTCCGCCAGCCCCATAAATGAACGCAACTGAACTTTGTCCTGGGGCTGGGGAGCACTACTAATGCTGTCAACAAGAGATCTCTTTGGAGAAATGCCGACACTAGAGATTCTGTGGCCTAGGTAATCCACCTCCCCCACAGCAATTTTACACTTATTCCTCTGCACAGTCAACCCAGCTTCTCTGAGTCTGATCAGAACAGATCTTAGAATCTCATTGTGTTCCAATTCATTGTCAGCAAACACCAAAATATCATCCTGGAAGACTGTGACCTTCCCCAAACCTTTGAGCACCTCCTCCATCACCCTCTGAAACACAGACGCAACGGAAGCCAGACCAAATGGCATGCAACTGTATTTAAAGACACCCTCAGGAGTGATGAAGGCAGTGAGGTGCTGAGACTCCCTAGACAATGGAACCTGATGATAAGCTGCTGACAAGTCAATGGTTGAAAACACCTTTGGCTCGCCAAGCATGGAAAGAGTCTCTGAAATGTTAGGAAGAGGATGTCTCTCAACAACAATGTTCTGATTAAGACTGCGCAGGTCAACACATAACCTCAACTTTCCATTGGCTTTAGACACCAGTACAATCGGCGATAACCATTCGGTGGTAGTCACTGCTTCAATCACTCCTTTGTCAACCAGATCATCCAACTCATCTCGAAGTTGACTCCTCATATGCAGTGGCACTTGCCTCACTTTGTGCACCACAGGCTGCGCCCCATGTTTAAGTTTTATGTGATGTTCGAAACTCCTGAGTTTTCCTAGTTTATCAGAAAATACCTTAGGAAATTCCCTGGTCCAAACATCCTCAATTTCTGCAGTTGTCACTGGGTTGGGCGCACTTGCTTGTACTCTAACGCCCAAACTTCTCTGTTCTTCCCAACCTAACAAGGAAGCCCCTTTCTTGGCTACTAGAATATTGGCCTGACACTCTCTTTCCTTGTAGAGTACTTTTGCAGGAAACTCACCCAGGATCTCTATCGCAGATTCCCCATAACCACATGCTCTAATATCAGTGGGCTGAAGAATATCATCACACTTCTTCAAAGTATTCACCAAAGTGTCATGAGATATTATAGTCCAGGGAGAGCAAGTTTATACTTTCATAACCAGCCTGCACCCATCTATAAAGAAGGTGTCTACCGGTCCTTTCACCTCCCCAGACATGGCAGAAATTTCAAAAACAAACTTGGGGCTTAGTTCCTGGGTGCTCGAGACCTCTTGAATATTGTTATTCCTCCTAACACTTTCATCACTGCTGGGTCTGCTCTCAATTCTGGGTTCTACAAGGTTAATGGAAGAGGCTTTACAAACATTTGCAAAATGCCCTCTGCTGCTACATTTGAAGCACTCAGCAAACTTGGCAGGGCAAGATGGGAAATTGGCACCATGCCTGGGATTACCACAACGAGTACATGCAACCCATGAATTCCTCACATTCTAACCTCCTCTTCTACCTGCCAGAACATTCGTTTTCTTCCTCTGATCAATGGCACACACTGAGACAGCTGTGGAAACTTGTTTATCAATCCTGAGTTCTTTGACGTACTTGGACGTCTGCTCAATACTCCTGGCCAACTCAATTGCTTCCTTCAGTTTCATATCCTTGGTCAGGAGCTTCTCTTGAATCCTGGCATTATTGGTGCACCTGACTAACTGATCCCTGATGAGAGAGTCAGCCAAGTGCTCAAATTCGCAGGAATAACTCAACGATCTCAAACAGGCAACATAAGACTCTACGGACTCCGACTGTTCCTGCACTCTCTGAAAAAATGTGTGCCTCTCAAAACTGATGTTTTTCCGCAGTTCAAAATGGTCCTGCAACTGCATCATATTCGTCTGCATCACCTGCCTCCGCCACCTGGTTCCTGGCCAAGCCATCAAAAATTATGCGCCCCTCCACACCCAGATTGTGAAGCAAAAGGGCTTTTTTGCAAGCAGAACAGAACCTTTCACCTCTCACCGCCACCAGATAGTTCTCAAAGATGTCCTTCCACCTGTCCCACCTGATGGGAGGGCGACCTGGCTCATTCAAGAAAGAAATGTGGGGGAGGAATGGATGTGGCCATGGTGATGTGACAGATGGCAGAATAAGCAAAGTATATTCACTTCTTTCTCTACTAGTGGCAGCAGCTCAGCCAATCAGTGCTATCACAAAAATAACTCAGTATGGTAGAAGAACAGTGTCACAGTAGATGAGTCTTCACTTTACATATGCTGAGTAGCACAATAAGAGGACATCAGCCTTTCTAGTCCGTCAGGCACAGCGAGCATCTGAAATGAAGAATGCCGCTCCCTTCGCCTGCTCTAGCAGCCAGGTAACAATGTTGCCAGCCGCTCCGTACGCCGCTCCAGGCGTGAGAACAAGTTACTAGGCAACCATGTCACAAATGGGAGACGGGGCTTGACTGGAGGCAGGGACTTCCTGGCGTGCACACGTCACTATGTCGTGCGAGGTGGAGCTGAATGCTCATAGGCACCGCTCGCGCGCAGCCCCTTCACGGAGAGCTCTGAAGCAGCCTTGCGCACAGTTTACACCAAACGGCCACGGCCCTCTCATGGGGACTACTGGAGTCGCCCCACTGCGCGCGCCGCCTCCCCCTCTCTCTGAAGCAAAGCCCCGACTTGCCTGACAATACGGGGAACTCCGCCAACTCCGCCCACGTCCCTGCGCGACCGCCTGCTGTCGCACCACACGCAGGGGGAGCGGAGGTCTGGATGATGAACGGCCGGTGAGCCAGGTGTGCCAACAGCGACCCAGAGGAAGCTCCAAAGTGGTCCGCTCAACGAATCCTCGTCGCCAATGTTAGGTTAATGAATCTCCAGCACTTGAGATGATTGTAAGTATTTATTCAGTGGAGTAGACGCGACAGCAGGCACTGCCCTTCAAGGCAGAACCTCAACTGACTCTGTTAGAATTGTACATAAAGGAAAACATTCCAGAGTGGAACAATATGACATCATAGTGCAAGCAACACACATAAGTAAGTAAGAGAACACTCTAATTCATAATATATATAACATCCTAACCTATGTTTATTCTAATCAATGAAATGTCTAAACAAGTAAACAACCTCAACACATGCCGCTTACCATATATCATTTACTGACCTTAGCGAAGACCGCTTGATTACCTTCTATGAATCACCGAACGAGAAGGGAAAATGTCACTATAGTACAATCGCCACAAAGTCAATGTGCGCACGCGATTTGATAATGATTCTAATCAAACACGTACAACTTTCTTAGATGTGCTGTATCTTTCCATATACGAGGCACAACCTAATGTGCCACGAATGCAGGCGCTCGGCGTTCCGATGGCGAAGCCGGCGGGCGTGGGAGTGCATATTGTTATTGAAGTTGCCATGGCAATAGTCATGGAAACTGATGATGTCAGCTATTCTGTTCATCGGAAGGCGGGTCGGCCATCTTAAACTAATATGTATTTGCTTGAAATACGTACCTAGATATTACATTCGAGTGCACGCTCAGTGCTTATGCTGCTCATAGTGGCTACCTGTACCAGATGTGATATCTATGTGCATGTTGTAATCTGTTCTAAGTACTGTGATAGCACAGAGAAATTTAGAATGTTACTCTCACTAAAAAAATTTAAAATATATATATATATCTGACTAAAAGAATATAAATCCTACTAAAGAAATGTATTTTAAACAAAAATTGTCTAATCCTAGCTTGAGTTGGATCGGGAAAAATAAAAGCAATAACCCCTTATAGAAGGGTGCATGTATCCTGTTGGCTATCTTTGATATATATATATTTTTTTGATATTTTATTTCTATCTCGCTCGTACACAAGTGTTTCAGAGCGCAACAAGGCAAGGGAGGGGAACAAGGGAGAACAAAACAGCGATCTTACTAGGCCCAGTGAAATTGAGAACACACAAGTGCATGGAAGGGGGGAGAAGTGGAAAGTATGAAGCAGAGGAGAAACAGCTAAATAAAAATAAATAAATAAATAATAAAGGCAACAAACAGTGGTAGTGCAGCCAGCAATAACCCCTTATAGAAGGGTGCATGTATCCTGTTGGCTATCTTTGATATATATATATTTTTTTGATATTTTATTTCTATCTCGCTCGTACACAAGTGTTTCAGAGCGCAACAAGGCAAGGGAGGGGAACAAGGGAGAACAAAACAGCGATCTTACTAGGCCCAGTGAAATTGAGAACACACAAGTGCATGGAAGGGGGGAGAAGTGGAAAGTATGAAGCAGAGGAGAAACAGCTAAATAAAAATAAATAAATAAATAATAAAGGCAACAAACAGTGGTAGTGCAGCCAGCAATTTGCAAGTGCTAGGTTTAAGGCAGCAGACAGCGTAGGTCTGATAAGTGCAGGAAGAAAAAGGGGGGGGGGTTTATGGGTACAGATGCAGACCCCAGTGCAAGGGGTGGCCCGGAGGCAGTGCGGGAGGGTGGCAGGGTGAGCTGGTACCTGGGCCCGGAGGACAGAGGGTGGCCAGGTGCACGGTGCCAAGAGAGAACAGATCAGCACGGGAGAGGGGGAGCGAAGGCAGAAGAAAAGAGGAAGGTCTTGAGGTGCTTCCGGAACTGGAGATGGTTCTCCTCAAGTTTTAGAGTGGCTGGGAGGCTGTTCCAGCGGGAGGCCCCAGCCGAAGACAGAGATCTACCCCCAGCTCGTTTCTTTGAAAAACAACTGACCCTGAGGGAGTTAGAGGAGCGAAGAGCTCGAGAGGGGAGGCATTTGCGGAGGGATAGCTGAAGGTATTTTGGACCCAGGCCCCAGAAAGCCTTGTGGACAATGCAGAGGGTTTTGAATTTAATCCTTGCATCCACTGGGAGCCAATGGAGAGATTTCAGAGCTGGAGAGATACGATCCCAGGGCTTGAGGCCAAGGACAAGTCTTGCAGTCCTGTTCTGGATTAGTTGCAGAGGGCGGAGAGTAGAGGCAGGTAGATTTAGAAAGAGGCTGTTACAATAGTCCAACCTAGAGACAACCAGAGGTTGGGATACCATGAGCTTCTGGGGGAAGGAGAGGAAAGGCAGAGTATCTCTGAGGAGGTGCAGTAGGAAGTTTGACTTTTTAGAGACCTCCGAGATGTGGGCAGAGAAGGAAAGGGTGGAATCAAAGATGAACCCGAGGTTCTTAGCCTCGCAGGTGGGGGTAGGAGGAGGGCTGGAGGAGGGCCAAGGGAAGCCGGCCAGAGAGTGAGGGGAAAGGATGGTGAAGATTGCCGATGAGGAGGATCTCAGTCTTGCTGGCATTCAGAGAAAGATCATTGGCGGCACACCAATCTTGAATGGCAGTTAGGCAATCAGAGATGAGAGAGGGAGAGGAGATGGCCGAGGGCAGCCTGAAAATGAGTTGAGTGTAGTCAGCGTAGCACTGGAAATTTGAGCAGAAAATGGCAATGCAGTGGGCGAGAGTTGCCAAGTATTGGTTGAAATGCAATACGTGTGCAATACATAAGTGACAATCAAACACAAATGTAAATATGCACAATCGGAGAAACTGTATCATACATCTGCATAACTCAACGTACTATGCTGGCAAACTCCGAAAGTAATATGCGATAATCAGGAAATGGTAAATGATTCTAGACTATTTTAGATGGTATGTGTTATTAAACACCATGACTGGTGCCAGTGCGCCATACTGCAATATCACTTATTACTCTGTCCATGTTTTGAGAGATTTGCAAAATTGGATAATAATTGCAGGGACCTTCTGAATCCAACACTGGGATCAATTTCCAGAGGGTGGGTGCGTGACAAGAGAAGGAATGTTTGAAGGTCCTAACTTGCGGACGAGTTGTGATTCAAGCCGGTTGGTTAATTTGCTGCGCAAGGAGCATGTGCCACCCAGTATTTGGAGCTTATCAGCCAGTTACTCTGCTTGGCTACTCGTAACAGCTTTTTAGATGATACATGCAGTCTTGAACAGCGTCCTACCTTGGTGAGGAGGCCAATGTAATTCATTGTAATTCATGTAATTCACGTAGGATAGGGGTAATTCCATCAAATTTCCATGCACCCGTAATAAGACATGTTGCTGCATGGTGGGCTGCTATCAGGAGAGCAAAGTGAGCAGCTGGGAGCCCATCAGGAAGGCATTTCCCCAATCAATGTGTGAGACCATAAGGGCATGCAATAAAGTCTGGAAATCATATGGTGGGATAAAGGGTTTGATTTTGCGAAGGGTGGAGAGTCATAGCCAGGCTCTTTGGGCCTTTTTGGCAATGTGTTTCTGAAAGGACAGTCTGCTATCAATGGTGAAGTTTAAGGATTCTGGTGCAAAAATCTGAGAGCTGTGGATGAAATCCTTCTAGGTGCATATATTTGAGCCATTGCTAGCCAAGTTATTTCAACCTCCTGAGTGGGAGAAATTCCATAGAAATAGGTATTTGACCCATGGTCGTTCTCAGCAGAGGGGCTTTCGAACGCTTGCTTAATTTGTAAAACTTAGGGTTTCACACTACGTAACACAGCATAATCCAGATGTGTACCCCTTACTCACTGTGCCTTAGAGAGGTTCAGCTTCACCTCACTGAGTAGGCCCAACAAGGCTGAAACACATGCCTGGGGTTGCTGTTGGTACTCTTGTTCAGAGGAGAATTGCCTAGCATTTTGGCACTGGACTGCCCATGTGGGTGGGACTAGACTGTTATGCAAATGAATATTTCTCCTCTGTGAAGGGTGCAGCGAGCAAAATCATGATTGCAGACCTTCCTGGGTGGGAGTAATTCCATAGAACAGGGTATTTGACCCATGTTTGTTCTCAGTAGAGGGGCTCCCACACCCTTTTTTAATTTGATATATTCACTTCATAGCCGAAGCCACTCTGTGTGGTCAATATGCTTTTAGGCTTTTCAAGAATAGCAAACAGGGCATGCTTGACTTATAATGTTACTGCACAGTCCATTGTAATGCTAGCACACTTCCCGATCCAGAGGCTGCTACTGCCAATGCTTGTTCACATGGATAATGACCTCTCATCATTAGATCTAAAATCACACTGTAAAATGCTAATGGTTTGTGTCCCGTGGTGTTTTTCTTTGAGCGAGGACAGCCGTCTTCACTACTCCCTTTGAATGAGAAAATAAAACGAATTCTTCATTATGATCAGGTATCCCTAACACGGGTGCTGTGCTGATTGCTGATTTTAGGTCATCAAAGGCATCTATCATTTCACCTGTCGAGGCGATGTCACTGTTCTCTTTTTGGGCCTCTTTCAGTCCTTTTAAGAGAGGCCTTATATATGTGCTGCAATGAAAGACCTATGCCCTGCAATAATTACAGAGACCTAAGAATTGTTGCAACCCTTTCACTGTGTCTGGCCTGGGTGTCTTCATGATTGCTTCTGCTCGTTCAAGCATCACATTTCTCCATTCCTGTGATATTAGCTGGCCTATTTATAGGACTTCTTCCTGACAATACTGCATTTTGTGTTTGTCCTCCTTGTACCCCTTCTCTGCCAAGACTGTCATCAACTGTACTGAGGAGCCATTCTGAGATGCGTGCAAAGGTACGAAAATGTTCCTCCTTGAAGGAGCAACATTTTGAATGCAGGGCAGCACCATGGAGGGGATTCACCTCCCAGCAGTACTGGTTTTGCATAACAAAAAAAGAGTGAAAATATGGTACCTTTGAGGTGCCGTTAAACTCCACTGTGCAATTTGTCCCTTTATAAACAATGCATTTCTTACACTGCAGCACCACTTTTCTAGTTTAATGAAAGTTTAAGATCACTTTCTTAAACTAGAAAAGTGGCAGTCTATTAAAAAATGCTTGCAATGTCACTGGAGCACATGTGATTTTAGCAGCTTTTGCTGCTTGAAAGCACAACATTTCCCCACCAATAATTCCACCTACCTCA
This sequence comes from Ambystoma mexicanum, assembly GCF_040938575.1. Classification (NCBI taxonomy): domain Eukaryota; kingdom Metazoa; phylum Chordata; class Amphibia; order Caudata; family Ambystomatidae; genus Ambystoma; species Ambystoma mexicanum. Next base: position 1,287,168,136 of record NC_090934.1, read on the forward strand.
AAATGATGGTGCTTTAAACTGGATGAAGAGTGTAGTATTTTTACATACTTTTTTTCACAAGCTCAGGCCCTGAGCATCTCCTGCACTGTTTCTCTGTTTCACTGCACACCAGAATGCTGTCTACATATTGTATTACTGTGATGTCAAGGTGTACGTTTCCTAGGTCCATCTGAAGCACTCATTTGAAGATGTTGGGTGACTCACAGTACCCCTAAGGTAAACAAGTATTTTAGCTTTTTTCCACGATAGGTAAACAAGGTCAAGTCTTGGGACTCTTCATGGAGTGGGATTGAAAAGAAGGTGTTCTTTAGATCACTCACTGTAAAATATTTAGCATTGGGAGGAATATTGCACAATATGTTGGCTGGGTTTGCAACCAATGGGAACTCGTCCTCAACTATATTGTTCAAGGGGCGTAAGTCCTGAATAAATCTACATGATCCCCCCATTGCATTTTTCTCTGGGTACACAGCTGTGTTACGTGCGGATTGTGATGGCACCAATATCCCTTGTCGCACTAGAGCGGCAATGGTGTCATAAATGCCTTTGTCTGCTTCTTTTGACATTGGGTACTCTCTTACCCATGGTAGACTGGCCCCTTGCTTCAATTTGATTTTTGACTTCCCCAACTCCTTTTAATAGACCAACATCATATGGACTACTGATGGACAATATGCTTGGTACTTGTGCCAAATCTTCCTGGAGAAAATACAGTATCTTTTTTTACTTGTGCTATTCTCTGAGGTACTTCTCTGTTCTCAATTTCAGGCTGATAAATAAGACTTACGTGATACATTACTTGGTTATCTGAGTCATCATCTGTAAACAAGTCTTCATCTGTCAAATCAGTCAGTCTGTGTCCCTCGTCTAGAGCCATCACTGTCCTCCAGTTTATTCCCTCATCATCAACTCCATGCAAAGTCACCCTGTCTTTTCTCACTGTTGCTACTTTCAGCTCTATTGCAATCACTTGTCCTTTTTCCTCATCCATGGGTACTTCTGGTCAGAACATAAACACTGTGGGTAATCGTAATATTCTTCCCAGTATTCTTGCGTAGTTGTAATCATTTTTATTCAGATACAAAATCCATTTAAACACGTTGACATATAAAATGACAACAATTAAAAAAGAAATGCAAAATGAAATCCTAAAATCCTTTAAAAATCAAAAAGAAATATTCTTACAAATTCATCATACTTAAGACATAAACCGGATGCCCGCTTCCAGGGTCGCCTTAACAAAATGGGCTAGGTCATATAAAAACTTCACATCATCACAATGCATAATAAAAACCATACTATCCCGCCGTGTTCTGATGTTATTCTTAATTAGGTATGGCTTTAGCCACTGCTTCCTCAAGTTATTTGAGAATCTACAATCCAACAACGTATTCTTGGAAGCCATGCTAACAGTACGTGTACTCCATAAAGCCATACGTCCGGGTCTAATTGCACACTTTTTGGTGCTTTCTGGCCATAGAATGCTGATATTGCATAATTAATTCCTGAAATAGAACATATTTTCACCGGTCAGTGAATGATATTGTCATGTTTAGTTTGCTCATCAAATCTCTTTCCAATATGTTAACTGGTGTCTTTCGGGAATATAATATTGGCATGGAAAAATCGTGTTCTCCTATGGTGATAGGTAAGTTGTCAGAAAAGGGAACCATTGTGGTTGCCCCAGAAAAACCTGATTATGCCTGATATTGGGAATTTCCCCCATTTAACACAAGATTGAGTCCCCCCTGTATCTACAAGGAAGGAAAATGTGTTGTTACCTATGGTTACCCCGACTCTTGTGGGTCTGGTATAACTGATAGGATGGAACACATCAAGTCTTTCTGTGGGCAGTCCTATTGTGGGTATACGTTTAGTCCTTTGCCTGATAAAGGGTTCCCTCCTACTATTGTCACACCCCCAATCCTGGGTGTGGGTGTCTGAGGCACTAGGTTTGTATTGGTCTCGGGAGGATAGCTTAAGGGCAACATGCTCGCCTTTGAAGCAAGACGACACAGAGCATCACAGGTTCGATCATCAGGTCTGTGCTTAGAAACCTCTGGGTATTAAGCGCGTTATAAATAACATATCATATAATTGACATATCATTCCATGCTGCCACTGTATTCTGTTGTGCAGGTGCTTGTGTTTGCTTCAGTATCTGATGAGTCTGCATAGAGGCTTGCTGTGCTTGCATTGGTGCTTGTTATCTTTGGTTCAGTATTCTCCGGGAGTACGTTGTATTTGTGGTATTGTGTTAGATACTTTGTGTGATCTTGGGCATAATATTCAGGTGGATGTGCACTATATGGTGGGGGATATGCCACCCGGCTCTTTCATCTGGCCAATTCTGTTGCATTCCTCCTCTGCTTCTACACACCCGGGAAATGTGCCCCATTTTCCATCATGTCCAACTTTGCTGTATTGGCCCGCCGTACCTAGGTTGTCCTCCATTAAACCCTCCTCCCTGTGGAGCCTGAAATCTGAACCCTCTACCTCTGGTGCACCCCCTCTTCCTCGCGAGTAATAATTATACTCTCCTCTTCCTGCAATGTTCCCATTAGCCATTGGTTGTACCTGCTGTTACCCCATCTCCACTGGTTAATACGGCTCCTTCAACTGAAAACTTTGATAGTTTTTTCCTCCAGCCTTCTTTCCTCTTGTTTTAACCAGCAGTGGTGAACTATAGTTCACTGAATCTCCGGCCATGGTTTTGCTTCCATTCCCACTATGTTTTTTAATTGTCTCTGCACGGCCTCAGTAAGCCCATGGCACAATACGTGATAACAAATAGATACTGTTTTGTTCCACGACTCGCTCGTTTTGGAATGGGCAATTACCATGTCCGCCGGGGTTTTAATGCCCCGGTAATTGCCCATTCCCGGGCACCGGAAAATGCATGACTCCGGTGGCAGCCGTGCCAGTATTTACCGGCATGGCTAACGCCGAAGTCATAATGACCCCCAATCTACTGCCTTTTAAGCTTCTACTTGTACTAAGTTTGCCCACAACGTTCTCAAGCAGCAGAGTTCATTGCTGATACCTTTGTATTCTGTACAATTAAACCTTGTTTTCCTTGCAAGCAATCTCTTGGCCTTTTTCACTAGAGGGTTGTATTCTTTCTGGCGTGAGCGTAAACAGGAACTTGCCTTCATTTCGAAGAAAAAAAGGGAAAGAAACGAGTGACAGACAGAGAGAAGGAGAGAAACTAGAAGAGGAAAAGGAAAGAGACAGGCGAGAAGATGCAGGAAGGGAAAAGGAAAGGAAATGAGAGGAGGAAAGAGTCAGGGAGTGACAATTAGGGATTGAAAGAAGCAAGGAAAGATGACAAAGAGAAATTGATGATATTATCTGGGGACGTATGGTCCTGGATAAAGAGAGAGACTTTGGGCCTCATTACGACCCTGGTGGTAAGGCAACAACGGCGCCGGTAGTACTACTGGCGCCGTTGTTGCCGCACCGCCTCATTATGAGTTCTGCTCGTGGTGCTGCCCTATACGCCTGGTCAGACCAGACGTCCAGAGCAGCCCCTGTTAGCAGAACAGGATGCTAACAACGGTCCTGTCATTAACGGGACCCCTATGGGGGCTCAAATGGGAATGGGGATGTAGTTTAGGGGTAGCCATGCCGCTAAAAATGGCATGGCTACCTCCAACTCGTAATGAGGCCCAATGGGCCTAATTACAAGTCAGCCGGTCCAGAAACAACAGTGGCGGTAAATCCGCCGCCACCGTTGTTTCCAGACCGGCGGATTCTGAGTCCTGCAGACGAGCGGTGTCACTCCCACCAGGTCTGACCTGGCGGGAGTAACACCACCTGCCTGCAGGCGGACATGGAAACACAGGCTCTGTCATAGACGGAACCAGTGTTTCCATGGGAATGGGGATTTACAGAATTCCGCCTCCAGAATTACCGGGTCACCGGGGTTGTAATGCCCCAGTGATTCCAGCAATCACGGAGGTGGAATGGTAGGCGGAATGGTATTGTGGGTCCGGCGGCAGCCTGCCGTTTTTTCTGGCATGGCTACTGCCGGTCTCGTAATAAGGAGCAGGAATTGAGAGAAAGACAAGAGGTTAGGATAAACGCAGCAAGGAAGTGGATGAGATAGTCAAAAGGCCTACTCTTCCAGATGAAGATGAAGGATAAGCCATGCAAAGGATTGGCAATTTGTACAGAAGCAGAAGGGATGGGGCAAATAACATAGCAAAGACTAGAGGAGGGTCTCCGCAAGGAACGTATTGGAAGAGGTAATGAGGAGACATATGTAACGAGTTCCCTTAGAAGACTAGACTTTGAGCGGAGGAGCAGCCGAGAAGACCCGGTGCGGAGGCTGGCCCAGCTCTCCCTGCGCTGCTCGTTTTGGCTCCCGCGGGGGGGCGGTCCTGGCGCAGGGAGACCCCGAGGTGGGGACCCCCTTCTGGCAGAACTGACGTTGGAGGAACGCGTTGGATCCACAGCGGCGTGTGGCTGTCCACTACTGCGGGTGGCACCCGATCGGCTGGGAGCCCGCCGCAGGGGATATCCGATGGCGGCACGCGACCATAAGTGAACCCGGTTGCAAGGTGAGCAGCGCCGGACGCAGAGAGGAGAGAGCCGAGAGGCAAGCGGAGACTCCACGAGCGAGGACCGAAAGCTGGCTCACTCTGAAGCCTGCACGGATTGGGCCGGTTGGAGGGTCTCGCACTTTCTTGGGTGACGGATGTCAAAGTAGAGGCAAGAGGGGCGGTAACATGCGCCCTGCAAACACCAAGATTCTCTGGCGGTGGGCCCCAAATCAGATGTTCTCTTGGCCTAAGGCACCGCAAGGTTGGTCCTTCCGAGATCACTACCCTCTGTGCCGGGACAGGTGTTGGGACGCGTAATTACCCGGCACGAACAGTGGGCCAGGGGATACAGCTTCTATACAGAGAAAGGGCGGAGGACCACGCCGGTGGTAACGGCCGACTTCCAGGGACATACACTTGCAGAGGAGCCAAGAGCGCGTGGGGGCCCTGGCGGCCCTGCCGGCCCAGCTTGCCTTTGGGAAGCCGCTGGGGGCACGTAGAAAGAGACACTTCCTGAGGTTGGGAATGCGGGGGAGCCAACGGAACCCCGAGAGGCACAACTTGAAGCAAGTATAGTAAGCCTCTTACGGGGAGCGCATAGCTTTGCCAGATGTCAAGACCTAGAGGGAGGCAAAATCAGACAAACCATCTGACCCAACTCCAGAAGCAAGGCCAGAGCTTGGTTCACCTTTGGGGTGGAGATAGAGGGACCCCAGACAAAGCAAAGTCCCATCCAACCTTAACGGGAGGCGAGGACGGGGACATCCCCCAGGGAGAGATGGCCACGAAGGAGGAGCAAAAAACGTGGTTCGGGGAGTTTCAGTCCCAATTTATGGAATCCATAAACTCCCACCTGGACGTCATGAAGAAGGAATTTAAAACAGCACTGCAGGAAATAAGAACGGAAGTGGCTGGGTTAGGTGAAAGGACTGACACGCTGGAGCAAATCGTTCAGAATATGGAGGAGGAGACGCAACAAGTAGCTGAAACACAAGAGCATCTGGTCCGTCTTACGCACAACTTGGAGATTCTCTGTGAAGACCTAGAAAACAGATCTCGGAGGTCCAATATTAGGATCAAAAACGTGCCGGAGACGGTGGTGGATAAAGACCTAAAGTCAGCTCTGTAGCAGGTTTTTAGGGTCAACCTAGATTCTGGGGAGGAAGAAGATGTACTGATCGATCGTGTACACAGGGTGGGCCCGAGGAGACCGACGGCACAGGGGGATCGCCCTAGAGACGTGTTGGTGGCTCTTACGAGATATGCTCAAAAAGAACAGATCCTTAGAAAGGCTAGGGTCATGGACAATATTCGAACGAACGGAGAGGACGTACAATTGTTTCAGGATATAGCGGCAGTCACGCTCCAGAAAAGAAGAGGAATAGCCCAAATAACAAAAGAACTCGCCTTGCGCCAAATAAGATATAGGTGGACATTCCCTTTTGGCCTTCTGTTCACTTGGGAAGGCATGCAGAAAAGAATAACCACCAGAGAAGAAGGTCTGACACTGCTAAACTTACAAGATCAGGACGAAGAACCCCGGCAAACAAGCGCCACACCTTCTTCCGCGAGACCGATTTGGGGAGATTGGAAAACTATGAACAGGAAAAGGAGGCGCCCCAGTAAAAGGAAGTAATCTCAGTGGCCGGCGGGGATCGCTGGGCTTCGCAAGAACAATTGGTGCTCACGGAGACTTGACATGTTGATATAAAATGAAGATCCAAGTAACAGGTGTCGGGAGGGGGGTTCAGGGCAAGGTTCAGGCGGACTCTGAAGTCATGCGGAAGGGTTTAGGAGTCCCTTCGAAGTTATCCCTGAGAGTTTTGGAGGGCGTGAAGCACAAGGCGGCCCGCCTGAGCGATACTAGGTATCACGTCATCCTCAGGGAAGTTGGGGGAGGGTGGGGGTTTATGCGCCAGTTGGGGAATACGCGAATTGTGGGGAGGGGAACTGGGGGTGAATTGGGGGGGTCGACCGAGCATGTCCCGGAAGCGAGCTATGGAAGGGGAAAAAAAACTGGTGGGAAACCCTTTATTTTGTAGGAAGCAATGGGGATTAAGGTCCTGACACAAAATGTTAGGGGCCTAAACTATCCCGTCAGACGTAAAAATTTGAATCCTACGTCAGGCAGGGGGCATTCGATGTTCTAATGCTCCAAGAGACACACATTAGAGACAAAGACAAGCAGAAGCTGCATTTTAGAGGGTTTACCCATATTTTTCAGGCCAATGCACAAGACAAATAAGCAGGTGTGCTCATAGCGATCAGAGACACCCTACACGCGCAGATAGACTCTACTTGGCGGGACAAACAGGGCAGATCTCTAATTGTGTCTCTACATATAGAGGGTAGGCCCCTAACTCTAGCCACATTATACGCTCCCAATACAGGACAGGATGGCTTCCTAAGAGTTTTTCTGGACAAAATAGAACGACTTGCCACAGGGGATATTATACTAGGGGGGACTTTGATTTGGCGTGGGACCCAACCTTAGATAGATCCGGTCCTAGGCAACACCACCTGGGTGCCCCGTCCAAACACCTAAAACAAAAATGTACGCAGATAGGGCTTGTGGACGCATGGCGCAATGGTAACCCACATCGGAAAAGCTACACATTTCTCGCACGTGCATAACACGGCATCAAGAATAGATTATATATGGGTCTCGGTGGGGCTTCTGGGTAAAATCAAACAGATAGGGATTGAACCGATCACTCTCTCAGACCATGACCCTCTGTGGGCGGACATAACATGGACAAACCTCTGTCATCGGCTCTGGAACTGGCGTCTCCCAGAGGACATTATAAGGGACCCGGTACTGAGCCAGGCGCTAAGAGAGCATATTTTAGAATTTTTGGCTCATAATGACCTCCCGGATACGAATAGGGATACTCTATGGGATGCCCTGAAGGCGGTTACGAAAGGCCATGTAATTGCTCTTAAGGCTCAGAAAGAGAAAATGCACAGTCAGTGGGAAAAGGAGTTAGAAGGGAAAATAGGGAGATTCAAGCAGAACTGATTCAAACACCCACTATAAAACTAATGCGAGCGTTAAGACATGTCCAGGGGCAGTTGGAGGCTCTCTCAACGAAAAAAGCCGAAAAGGCACTGTTATATACAAAACACTGGTAGTTTGTCAAGGCGAACAAAGCCGACAAACTTCTAGCGAGACAATTGAAGGGGAGAAGGCAGACCCAGACGATAAAAGCCCTTAAAGATGAATCCGGCCAACTTCAAACTCAGACCGCAGAGTTAGGTCAGATTATGGGAAATTTTTACCAGAAACTGTATACCACAGATCGTCCGAAAGTGGAGCTTCAGGAAGCTTTCTTAGCCGGGGTCCAACTCCCCACACTGACTGATCAAGAAAATCAGGCCTTAGAAATGGACATCACAGTAGAGGAAGTACACGCAGATATTCAGTCCCTTCCAAAAAACAAGGGCCCGGACGGTTATACAGCTATGTTTTACAAAACATACAAAGATATCCTTGCCCCGATTCTTACATCCCTATTTAATACCTTTGGGGAAAAGGGAACGGTGACCCCTACGATGAATGAGGCGAAAGTGTTAGTCTTTCATAAGAAGGGGAAAGATGGACAACTCCCCTCCGCCTATCGCCCTATAGCCCTAATTAACCTAGATGCAAAATCGTACGCCAAGATATTAGCAGCAAGGTTGGCCCCACTTCTTCCCAAATTAATACATCAGGATCAATCCAGCTTTATTCCTACCCCCCAGATTCATGATAACATCCGAAGGGTTATCCATCTGATTGAAAAGATAGGCATTAAACAAACCCCAGCTGCATTGGTTGCCTTGGACGCAGAAAAAGCGTTTGACAGAGTAGAATGGTCGTTCCTATTCCAGGTCCTGCAGAAACTGGGAATGGGTAAAGGTTACATCAACAGAATTAGGGCCAACTACAACTGTCCGTCCATTAGGGTTGCGGTGAATGGGGGGTTATCGGATTAAGTTTATCTAGGAAGGGGAACGAAGCAAGGGTGTCCGCTCTCCCCCCTCCTATACATAATATATTTGCAACCGTTACTGGCTAAAATTAGGGCTCTCACGGAGGTCAGAGGTATAGGGATGGTGGGGCTGGAACATAAAGCGGTGGCATACGCTGACGACTTGTTAGTGATCTTGGGAGACCCAGAGAAATTCCTTCCATACTTGATGGATGTCATAGAAAGATTTGGTGAGGTATCGGGCCCAAAGATTAATGGGCAGAAGTCAAAACTGCTGGTTCTCGCAGGGCAAACAGAAGTGATCAGGGCGAAGGCCGCAGAATACCAAATGAAATTAGCGCCCACCGCCCACCGGCATTAAATACTTGGGAATCACTTTAATTATATGCCCACAATTAACCTCAAATCTTAGAGAAGGTCAAAAATGATCTGCGGAATTGGAACCCATTAGCGATCTCTTGGTGAGGTAGGAAAACTGCGGTTAAAATGTCTATACTCCCCAAACTAGTGTACCTTTTCCAGGCTCTTCCGATAAGACCCCCTCGGGCGTTCTTCAAAGCACTCACGAAGGCGGTCTCCACATACGTTTGGCAGGGCAAAACCCCCAGAATCTCTACTGCGGTAGTGACAGCACATAGAAGGGAAGGCGGTTGCGCTTTGCCACACTTTAAGAAATATTACGAAGCGGCCCAGCTTTGGGTGCTGAGAGAATGGATCCCCGAGCGGGGGGAAAAGGTCTGGGAGATACAGGATAGGGCAGTGGCAACTACGTCTACCAGACACCTGCTCTGGATCAACAAAAAATTCCGACATGAAAACATACAAATAAGTGAGATACTGAAATCGACATTGGGGGTGTGGGACTCTGCTACGCAAAATGGAATCCTAACTAAAGACCCCGCCCCGTTCACCCCCTTATTTGACAACCCTGAGTTCCCCCCCGGAACAGAAAGAGGCGCTTTTCGTAAATGGGAAGAGGCTGGGTGCAAGATGGTGGGAGATATGCAACAAGCCCGACAAATAAGGTTGTTCGAGAATTGCAAGGATCCATTGAATTTAACAGCAAAAGACCGCTACTGTATGAGCAGTTATGCCACTGGCTGAGCTCCCCTTGTATGAGGGAAGCTGTGTCAAGGGAACTGACCCCCTTTGAGGACTATATTATGACCCATACCCGTACCCGCAAATTTGTCTCTAACGTTTACACATTTTTGAACACACAAAAGGAGCCAACCACCTGGCACTACATGAGGAAATGGGAGAATACTCTAGGAACCACACTCCCAAGGGAAAGGTGGGAATATATATGGGGCCTGATCCCAAAACTGACGAGGGCCATTCAAACAAGAGAAATGTGGTTGAAGATCATGTTGCAATGGCATTATACCCCAGAGAGATTGCACACGATGTATCCTAACTCCCCAAATAGGTGCTGGAGGGAATGCAGAGGCAAAGGGGATTGGAGACACATTTGGTGGGATTGTCCAAAGCTATACCCATATTGGGGAGAGGCCAAAAGTCAAATGCATGGAATGTTCCCGGGGACAGAGCACCTGGGAGAAGAGATATGGTTAGGGGGCCTCTGGGATCCCAGGGAGAAAACGCTAAACAACACTCAAAAGAGAAACTTCATGGGTCTTTTGATGGGTGCATGGTTGGAAATTGCACGCAATTGGAAACAGAAATCCCCTCCACAGGCAATAGATTGGACACAAGGTGTTTGGACTTTCATAACTATGGAACTATTAGCCTACAATGTCCAAGGGGATCATGGAAAATTCATGAATGATTGGGGATCAGTACTCGAATATCTCCAAACAGATTATAAAGAGCAATGGTGCCCGCATGCTATAAGGATTTTGGACTTATTAACGTGAAAGTGATACGACTTCCGAAAGTAGACTGACATGGATTGTGATGGGCTCGGTCGGTCGGGGGGGGGGTGTTCATAATGTTTCAACTGTAGTTTTGTTTATACTATGCATAAAATCCAATAAAAATAAAAATAAATAAAAAAGAAGACTAGACTTTGAGGACAGGGAGACGATGAAGGAGATGGAAGTGAGGATACAATGTTTATAGATGAGGAGGAAGATACAGAGGAAAGGGCTGTGCAAGCCTCCCCAACAAGCATGAGAATAAGGAAAGAGACAGCATAGTCAGATATGGAAGACCCAAAAGGGAGGAAGCCAGGAACCCAAAAGTAAAATATTTCTCCCCATTCCCATTTGTGTCCCATTGGACTCAATGGGAATGGGGAGGACAGATGAACCGGCACCATTCATGAATGGTGCCGGTGCATCCGTCAAGGTATGCGAGCGAGTGCCGTTCCGCCCACCAGATCAGACCTGGCGGGCTGAAAGGCACCCACTCGTAGAACTTGTAGTTTGCCGGTCCGGAAACAACGGTACCAGCAACCGTTGTTTCTGGACCGTCAAACTTATAATGAGGCCCATTGTCATAGCTATACAGTAAAAACTAGTGCCCTGGTTGGTGAGACGCTATACAAGGGCCTGCTCCATAGGGGATGCCAGGCTACGATTGGTTCTCTTCTTCGTGGTTGGTCTGTTGCCACGGGGGTCAGCTAGGCTCATCTCTTGGAGGAGTGAAGGTCAGGTTTCTCGTAAGTTACAGTATCGAGACTACTATGATGCACGAAGACTACTACTACACTGTGGCATGCACCTGGAAGGCTTGGGGACCGGTGCCAGGGGAAGGGAGGAAGAAATACAGTCATGCTTACCCATACACTCTCTGCTTTGTTGATATCGCACCCCTCGCCCCCAAGGCCTTCACCTTCATTTTGCTCTATAATTTATCCCTCCCTGTACCTCGCACTACAAAGGATGTATGTGTGTGGAGAGGTGAAACTGCCATACATGCTCAGATCTTTTATGGCAATTGGTTTTAGGGTTGGGTTTGGGGTCACTCACTATCATGGAATGCAGGTGTTTGTGGACTGGGTCAATGGTGTGGCCCAGTGATCTGGGTAGGCTGGGTGGGGGTTGGAGGTCTGCTGATAGCTTGGCTGTGATGATTGGGCACTTGGAGGAGCCTGGTATTGTCTGACGTCCTTCGAGGGTGCATTCCTCCCAGTGATACTAAGTAATTGCAACAGTGAAGGGACAAGGGGAAGGTTCCATGATAACTGGCCTTGCGTGCTCATCCTGTCTTAATGTTCTGGGCCTAGTCGAGTTCTTCCATTGAGCTAAAATTGTGCCATGCTGACATGCAAGACTATGCATCTACCATAACTGCAAAATGGCGTTCCTTTCTATGCGCGCACTACATCTATGTATCTACAATGCCAGTGATATTCTATCCAGGCTGAGTTTCTCTAACACAGCCCTTTCCCCCCAGCACATTGCGCTATTCATGGGATTCGCCTCACTCTAAAGCACCAAGGGGGGTGGGATAGACTAATTTCCATCCCAACATTCCCCCCTTTCGTTACTTCTACAGTAACAAATTCTTCTCCGTATTTGCGCTCATTTTCTCTTCTTACCTCAGCTTCATAGGGGGGTGTTCCCTTTATCGGCATCCAGGCCCTACACCTGTCATAAACTTTCTCCTGCTCACGCATACTCTGTGAGTGTACATGTGATATAAATGCAGCCACCAACCCCTGCTAGGTCAACCCAGACTTCCTTGTAATGTTCAGGGTTAGGGGGAGGGACAATGGTTGTGTAGTACAGTTTGTCAACCTCATCTCCGTAGGGGTTAGGGACCATGTGGGGAATGGGATGATGAGTCTGCACTTATACTTCCTTTGTCTCACGAGGTACGCTTGGAACGCCAATAGGGACCATCAACATTGCGCTACTAGGCACTGCTTTGGCACAACACCGGAGACCCAACTGCCACTTGCAGAAGATGACCAAGACAAACACGAGGATAGGCACTAACATTTTCACCAATGTTCCAAACCAGGATGGGGCCCAACTAAACGCGAGCGAAAACCAATCTTATTCCTAAACGCCAGCTTCCTTTTTCATCTTTGCCCCCAGATCATGCACTACCGCAATAACATGTGACATTGTCCCATTTTCAGCATCTTCAGAAGGTGCGAATGTGTAACATGAACTCCCTATCTTTTTGCAAACACCACCTTCCATTGCTGTCAGCATGTCGGAGTACGTATCGGTTCTGCATTATCATCATCCAGAGGTCACGCAGCTCGACCCTTATAATGTTGAACCCTTGTTCGGTATTGTTAGCCAACTGGTCCAGCTCCCAGCGCATGATCTGGAGCCAGTTGGCATTGGCTCGTGCTTGCACACCGGGTAGCAGTAAGGATTTAAAAAATGTCTCTGCTGCGGTGAAGCGTTTTTACTCCTCCGGTATTTGTTCGAGTAGTTCGGATGAGTCTTTTGATAGGTAATTTGATGCTCTTCTTCTCCTTCAAAGCTGGCCATATGGTTCTTTCTCAGGGAGGATGCTAAAGTCTGGTGGTGGCAGATGCCACTTTTTGTAAGGCCCCACATGACATTGTTAAATGTTTAACGTTTCATTTTTATTAGCACACAGTCTGGGTTCCAGGACAAAAGAATCTCCTTTGTGTGAAACAAGTTCATACGGAATCTCAAAAACTGATCCTTGACATGTTAACCGATTTAACCTCTGTGATACAGTGTTTTAACTGGCTAGATACGTTCTTCTTTGAAATTGTTTTAATCAAGTCCTCAACTTATAATTTCTTTTTGACTGAGCATGGATTATTTATTAAGGTGTATTCTGTTGTATTTAATTGATCTAGTATTTTCCTACACCTTGTGGCCCACGTATCCAGTACCCAGTCTTGTTTGATACCGTGAACTAACTTCAAGATATCGAAATGTTGGGGGCTTTAATTCATGATCAGTTTGCGGAAGAAGGCCAACAAATTCTACTATTAGCATTACTACTATTGCTACTATTGCAGAGACTGAAAGAAGACCCCATACATATCTTATTGCAGCAGTTGAATGGCAGTTCTGGAGTTTTAAGACTTGTCCTCCAAAATAAACCCTTCACAGCGGCCCCTATCTGCCAGGGCAGACATAACATAGTTTCAGCTCCATAACATTAAAATTGGTCTCATGGAACATTTTTTAGTTCTGTTATTAATGGAGCATTGTTCATACTCTAATTAAGTTTTACCCCCAGGTATTTGATGTATTCTACCGGAGATATGGGTTCAGATTTAATACACCACTGACATTATTTGTTCTTTTTCCCTATTATGTTCTGTAGAACTAGTATTTCAGTCTTAGAAACGTTAATCCTCAGCCCATTACGATCAACATGTCTTGTATGGCGTTCAGTTTCCGTTGGGGTCAGATTGGAGTCTGGTAAAGGACGACTAAATCGTCAGCGTACAACATCCTTCCAATTGAAGTCCCATTTATTCTTGGCGGGAAGGCTGCTACAGACTGCTACAGACTCCATAACAAAAATAAAATGAAGACGTTAAAGAGAGTTGCTGCTAAATGGCATCCTGGCTTCAAACCTCTGCTAGTCTTAATTTCTTTCAATAGCAGTCCTGACTGATTCAGACTCATTTTAATGACTGTCCCTGAGCACATGGCTCTGATAACCTGAATCAGATCGTCTGGACAGTTCCGTTTTTTCATTTTTTCCAACAATAGGTTCCTATCTACATGATCGAATGCTTGCTGCAAATCTATGAAGGCCAAAAATAAAATACCATTTAAAAAAAAAAACTTCTTCCTTTATAGTTCTGACTGTAAGGAAGGCATGGTATCAAAGTAAGGCAGACACAAGTGATCACAGTTAAACCTAAATCTAAGATGGGAGCAAACCACAGTGGCAATCGCTTCTCCACGTCTTGGCTATCAATGTGGGAGGGCCCTGTGTACCTTTGACGGACGCTACACCATTTGTCCGCTGTAATTCCTGGTCTTATGTTTCTCTTCCTTGAGGCTTCTTGAAAGTTGCAATAATTTCTTGAAAAGGACAAGGATAACTCCTTCCTTGTCGTCCTTTCTGGTCTTGCCGCCTTTCTCCTCGATTTAAACTGCCATCCTGGAATAGCTGCTTCTTTGTGTGTTTGGCCTTGCTCCCAAGGTTCACAAATGAAGGCTTCCCTCAGCCGGGTTCGAGCCTTCTCTCATGCAGCACGGTTCAGCAAGAAGGCTTCCCTCAGCCGGGCTCGAGCCGCCTTTCAAAGTTAACAATTTGTAAAAAAAAAGGTCTTGGGACTTCTAGTCCCAGAATGCACTGGGCTAATTTAGCTCCCACTTCACAGCTCCCCGAAATGTCATTTTCTGGCACTGGGAGCTGCAGGAGCTAAATGGGGATGTTGTTCTGAGGTCAGGGTCTCTTCTGATGGCCCTCAGAGACCTTGGTTCGCCTCACTGGCCCAGGGAAGGAGTCTTTCTGTGGGTACCACCAGGAAACCCCCGCTGCCCCTGGTCTTGCCTTCTGGAGGTACAGCTCCGAATCCACAGTGCAGTCTCCTCTGAACTCACAGGGCCAGTGTCAGGGCGGTTTTCTCCTCATCCAGGTCTCCCAGGGTCTCTGCAGCTCTTTTGGTCGTCCTCTGGCTTCTTGCACCTTCCAGCATCCCCAACTCGCTCAAAGTGTGCTCTCCTGCTCTGCCTTTCTTACTTCCTGGGAGTGGTGATTAGGTTCAGGTGTGCATAGCTGTAAAGGGAGGCCTAACTTTGCCTGGCCTTGTTAATGGGACAGTATGCTGTAAGAAGGGGGGAGTCTGTTTTCTGTGTCCATGGTTCCCTGTTGGTAATCTTCATTCACACAATCTCTCTCCTCCTCGTCTCAGTGTTTGAGGGAAAAAGGGGGGAGAGTTTGGGAAATCAGTAACTTCGGTATAATAGGATGTGGAAGAGGTTGTAAAGGCAAGGGGATATCATATTTTATCTTTTGGTGCCCCTCCTCTGCTCCCCGAGGTTCGGTGCAGTGAAAATCCCTTGGGTTTTTCACATACCCTTCCCTAACAGTCTGTGTCATTCGTATAGGATGCAAAGATCTGTTTATGGTCTTCCTTAGGAGTTTCCTCCCCTACACCTATCTGGGAGTTTCTCGTGTGTCTGGGATTGGAGATTTTGATCTCTCTCTCTTTTCCCCTGGTGTCTCATGGGGTAAGGTGGTGAGAGGAGAGAGTTTATTAAGAGGGCAGTCTGGTGTCCAACCTTTCTACAGGAAAGACAGGGTTTACACTCAGAATTGACTAGTGTCTGCTCTCCTTGATCTGATCAGTCTATTTGGGCATAGAAAATTGTAATAGATTTTATCGTAGGATCATCTTCTGTTGTTTCTCCTTCCAAATAATAGATTTCTGAGGGAAGAGTGTTCTCTAGTACCAGTCTTGGATTCAGTTTGCTCCCTTCAGAATCACTTGAAGATTCTATTTCTAGTGACGTTTTGGATGGTATCCATGGGGAAGGAGTGACCATGCTCTTCTAATGAATACTGCAACAAGAAATCTTCCTCCCTTTCTTTTAAGGAATTTAAGCTATCCCTAAACAGATTTGAGGGCGTGAGGGAAAGAATGGGCTTATAATTATGTCCCTTTCAGATGGCATAGTAGGGTTTTGCAAGCCCTGGGGACACATCATGACAGTAAGGTCCTGGCTTTCGTTTGGCCTCATGAGTACCCCAAGATGGAATGTGGGAGTTTTTGCAGAGGGACTGGAGGATCTAGACTTAATGGGGCAAAGGAATTCTCCCTCCTTTATTTTTCCAAAAGGGTGAGAAAAGAATTCTGAGTTTGTTAAGTAAGGGTTGTCAAAGTTTCTAGATCTTAGGGAAGAGGGACCTCTAGGTATGAACATTCACCTAAAGATCCTCCTCGCGGTCTTAACCCGGTTAGCTGGGAACTAGAGATAGGGATTGTCTTAGTCTCCAAATTGGAGTCATATAAAATAAAATCTTGGACCCCTGTTGGTTTTTTCTGTCACTCTATTTTTTTGCCCAAATCGTTTCAAAGGGCAAGGTCTCACAAATTAAGAGTCCTGCAAATCACCTCTCTTAACCTGTATCAGATTGTCTGACAGATTTATCAGGACATGTTTGATTTCTTCTCTGTAAGCCAAAAGGGGTAATACTGTAACCCCCCTCTTCTGTCTGGTCTCATCTAGGGGCATGAGGTACATGACATAGTGGATGGGTGCTTCTGCCTTGACCTCTAGGGAAATTATTAGTTTGTCCTGGCAAGGGAATTGACAGGAGTGTGGGGGAAAAGGTTGGTATATATTACTTTCCACTTTTTCTTTAACGGGTATGATGGCTTGCCTGGTTAAATGAAAAAAATGGATCCCCACTTTTTGCCCTGGGATGGCTTTAGTGGGTTCCCATGATTTCTCTGTAGACTTTTCCCCATTGATGAAAAAAGGGCTGGATTACAGGGAAAAGGACTTAGAGTTTTTTCTTGAGAGAGTTGTAACTACTCCGCTCTCGTCCTAATCCTCTTGGTAAGGTATAGGGTTTCACAGTTGGTCTCCTTTTTTAGGGGTGGGCTCCCCAAATTGCATCAATTGGGTCACATTCCACGCCTGAAACCATATGTAAGGAAGGCATGGTATCAATGTAAGACAGACGCAAGTGACCACAGTTCAAGAGTGTTTATTGAACTTTATCAGGGGTGTGAAAAACACTTATCTAAACCCAAATCTAAGATGGGAGCAAGCTACGACCATCAAATTATAATAATACAGTCCAAGTGGAGACTAGTCAAATAAAAAGGCACTATACTAAAAATAAATATTGCCAATCCTTACCGAAATGCTATAAAATAGTGTGAGATAATGCTCACAAAAAGAAAGTAAGTGTTCACAAAATGATAAGTCAGGATGTTAGGCCATTGACCTCCCTTCCTCACATTTTTAGTACGGTACAAGGTGGGTCACTCGAGCACAGCACACTCATGGGCTTCTTCAGCACAAGGTCACAACTCCTTTTTCAACATCAGGGCCTTCGGTGCCCAAATCTCTTTCATTCAAATTCTCTTGCTTCAGAGGGCCTGATGAACTAAAACAACAAAGAAAAGTTCTTTCTAAATAGTCAAGTCGGACACTTTACTCATCACCCGGGATCCCCCTCAGCCGGGCTTAGATCCTTCTTTCACAATTAGCCTTCGTCAGTCGGGTTCGGACCAACTTTGACTCGCAGGCATCCGTCAGTCGGGTTCACATTTGCCACAACAAATATCTTAACGGGTGAGTTTTACTGTTCACCCCGGATCCCCCTCTTCTGGGCTCAGATCCCCTTTTAACAATTAGTCTCCCTCTTCCAGGCTCATATCAATTTCAGTTCGTAGGCTTCCGTCAGTCGGGTTCACATTTGCCACAACAATATCTTCACGGGTGAGTTTTACTGTTCTCCCCGCATCCCCCTCTTCTGGGCTCAGATCCCTTTTTAACATTCAGTCAGCCTCTTCCGGGCTCAGACCCATTTCAGTTTGTAGGCAATCAAAGGCTTTTGAATGTGCACAGGATTTAACTTAACCCGCTGCAGGACCACTTTGATTTCACAATTCAATATGTACACGCTCTGGGGGTGGGGGCGGTATCAAACAGAGACCTTCGAATGAGCACCCACATGGTGCCAGACCACTCTGTATCTAGTCCTTAACTTGCTTTCCTAAAGTTTAATCGCACACAAGTTCTTTATTCATTCAATGTGCCGCAGTCCCCATCCCCTGATAGGTCAACCCAAACTTCCTTGTAATTTTCAGGGTCAGGGGGAGCGACAATGGTTGTGTGGTACAGTTTGTCAACCTCATCTCCGTAGGGGATAGGGACCATGTTGGGAATGGGATGATGAGTCTGCACTTCTACTTCCTTTGTTTCACGAGGTACGCTTTGAACGCCAATAGAGACCATCATCATTCCACTATTATGAACTACTTTGGCACAACAGCGGAGACCCAACTGCCACATGCAGAAGATGACCAAGACAAACACGATGATGGGCACTAACATTTTCACCAATGTTCCAGGCCAGGATGGGGCCCAACTAAACGCGAGCAAAAAACAATCTTTTTTCCTCAACGCCAGCTTCCTTTTTCATCTTTGCCCCCAGATCACGCACTGCCGCAATAACGTGTGATAATGTCCCATTTTCAGCATCTTCACCATTTTCAGCATCTTCAGAAGGTACGAATGTGCAACATGAACTCCCAGTCTTTT
Organism: Ambystoma mexicanum; assembly: GCF_040938575.1. Classification (NCBI taxonomy): domain Eukaryota; kingdom Metazoa; phylum Chordata; class Amphibia; order Caudata; family Ambystomatidae; genus Ambystoma; species Ambystoma mexicanum. The sequence goes on from NC_090934.1 coordinate 1,287,186,799, forward strand.
TGCAAACACGACCTTCCATTGCTGTCAGCATGTCGAATACATAGCGGTTCTGCACCATCAGCCATAGGCCACGCAGTTCGACCCTTATAACGTTGAACCCTTGTTCGTATCATTAGTCAACTGGACCAGCTCCCAGCACACGATCCAGAGCCATTTGGCATTGCCTCATGCTTACACACTGGGTAGCAGTAAGTATGCAAAACATTTCTCTGTGTCAGGAAACCATCAACAAGCGGATGCGGATCAAAGTCTCTGCTGTTAAGAAACGCAAGAATAATGAACGCAATTCTCATTATGCAGTCCGTTTGCCACTAGATAAATCTTATTACGGTCATGCGTTAACTAAAAGAACAGCTGCTGGCAAATGGCGTATTCCTGTTCAATCCAGCAATATTCTACGGCACGGTTTACCGTTTCGAAGATGCTGGGGGTTGCCATGGCGGTCTCCAATGCATATCAGACGCGGTACGTCATCACGGCCGTTCCGTGTGCGATGGATCAGGTGACCTAATATAAGCTCCTCCCCCAGTTGGAGCGGTGCTTCTGAATTTGCTCGAACTCAGTAGTGTTTTGCTTTTCTTGTCTTCGAACTTTTGTTTACGACCTCGGCCTGCTATCTTGATTTGTCTTGTCTACCCCTTGCATCGGATAATACATACCTGGTTTTTGACTCGGAACTCTTACATCAGATTGTCTTGCTTCACAGATTGTTTTTGGTCTTGCTCGCACAACCCCAACTCCAAACGCACTAGGGACTCCTTGGACATTCAAGTACTCTTTGCTTCCCTCTCCATACTTACCGATCCACCCTACCTTGAAACCACTTCACATGTTCTGCCAAGGGTGGTGTTGGTACTCCTCTTTTGAATGCCTTGTCTGCCGACTCTCTCTCTCTCCCAGCCATTCCCTTACTGTGGCTACTATCTATCGGCCACCTGGTCAGATTTCTTCCTTCCTCTCCGAGTGGGCGGACCTCTCCTCCTCACTCTTGGCCTCAACCACTCAACTTTTCTTTCTTGGAGACTTCAACATCCACCTGGATGCCTCCTGTCCCCCCTCCGGACACTTTCGCGACCTCTGCGACTCTCTCTCACTCTCCATTCTCCCGTCTGGCCCGACTCATTCTGCAGGGCACACTCTCGATGCTCTGATCTCCTCTGACCTTCCCCTCTCTGTCCCTCTCTCCACTCCTCTCTCCTGGAGTGACCATTTTCTCCTATCCTCCCACCTCAACCTCCCTACCCCTCAGGTCAAGCCACCGTCATCACTACCACCCTCCTTCTCGGTCATCCGACCCATGAAGCACGTGTCAGTTGAGGCTTTCGCCGCCTCCTTCTCATCCCCCCTCCCCCTTCGGCTGACTCTCACCCTGACACAGCCCTCTCCACTCTCCACTCCGCTATATCTGATACTCTTGATATCCTTGCCCCTGTCATGAGAATCCGCCTGAAGCCCAAGGCCAAGTGTAACTCCTGGTATAACTCAGATCTCGTCACCTTAAAACGCAAGTGCAGGGTGGCCGAGAGGAAATGGCGTGCTTCATGTTCATCCTCTCACGAACTGGCCTGCCACCTGCTGCAAAGGCAATACCGGCTCCCCGTTCTCACCAAGAAGAGAGACCATATCCAAGTCTGCATCTCTGCGGCATCTAACAACTCGGCTGAACTCTTTAAAATCTGCAAGGAACTGGCCAATCCTGCCGCAGTCTCTACCTCTCCTGTCCCCTCCCAGGCCCTCTGCACGGCACTGGCTTCTCACTTCATTTAACAAACTCAGGACATCCTGTCCTCACTCTCCTCCTATCACCTCCCTGCTCTTCCTCTGGCCCTTCTGCAGCTACCCCTCCTCCCTCCTTCTCTGCCTTTCCCCTTTTCTCTTCTGACGAGGTTTCCAGACAAGTCCGATCTATGAAAGTCTCGTCGAAACAGGTTCACCCCTGTTCCTCCAAAACTATCAAGGACAACATCAACTCCCTGGCTCCTGCCCTGGCTGACTTCTCCAATCACTCCTTTGCCACTGGAGTCTTCCCTTCCCCCTTAAGCACTCCCTTGTGCACCCTCTTCTTAAGAAACCCTCTTCCAACACCTCCTGCCCGGCTAACTATCGCCCAATCTCCATCACTCCCTTCCTGGGCAAGCTCCTGGAGAAACTGACCATCTCCCAGCTTAATCTCCATACTGAATCTGTGGGTTGTCTTCATGACCATCAGTCTGGCTTCAGAGCTGCCAGAAGCATGGAAACTGCTCTCCTGAACATCTGTGAAGACCTGCTCTCCAACCTTGACTCTAACATTCCATGTGTTCTCATCTTGCTTGATCTCTCTTCTGCCTTTGATACTTTCAACCATGCCATCCTGCTCAACCGTCTCTGTGATAACCTGGGTATCACTGGTCAGGCTCTGGCGTGGCTGACTTCTTTCCTCTCCAATCGACCCTCCCAGGTCCAACTTGGGTCCTTGCTCTCTGACATCCTTTTCTCTACCTGTGGTGTCCCCCAGGGATCTAACCTCTCTCCCAGGCTGTTCAACCAATATCTGGCACTCGTTGCCCACCGCATCGCCGCTCTCTGCCCCAACTTTCAGTGCTATGCGGATGATACCCAGCTCATTTTCAGTCTACCCTCGGCCTCCTCCTCTCCCTCATTTCTGACTGTCTGCTATCCAGGAGTGGTGTGCCGCCAATGACCTCTGCCTTAATGCGGGTAAGACCGAGATTCTACTCATCTGCACACCCACTCCCTCCTTCCGTGCAGCTCTCTGGCCGGCCTCTCTTGCCCTCTTCCTGCTCCTACCTGCAAGGCAAAAAAGCTTGTGGTCATCTTCGACTCCACACTCTCCTTCTCTCCTCACATTTCTGACGTCTCATAGCAGTCACACTACCAGCTGCACCTCCTCAGAGGTATTCTTTCTTTCCTCTCCTTCCCCCAGAAGCTCACTGTCTCCGCCCTGGTTCTCTCTAAGCTGGACTCTACTCTCCGCCCTCTCCAACTCATCCAGAATAGGACTGCGAGACTTGTCCTTGGCCTCAAACCCAGGGACTGTCTCCCCAGGACTGAAATCTCTGCATTGGCTCCCAGTGGCTGCGAGGATTAAGTTCAAAACCCTCTGCATTGTCCACAAGGCCTTCTGGGGCCTGTGGCCGAAATACCTTCAACTCTCTCTTCCTAAATATCTTCCTTCTCGAGCTCTTCGCTCATCCGCCTCCAACTCCCTCAGGGTCAGCCGCTTCTCCAAGCAACAAGTTGGGGGTAGATCTCGCTCCTCGGTTGGGGCCTCCCTCTGGAACAGCCTTCCTGCCTCCCTGAAACTTGAGGAGAACCATCTCCGGTTCTGGAAGCACCTCAAAACCTCCCTCTTTGCTTCTGCTTTCTCTCCCCCTCTCCCCTGCTAAATTCCTGATTGAAACTGCATTGAATCTGCACTGGGCCACGCTCACTGTTCTCGGTCCCTGGCCCAGCCACTTGCCCCCTGCTCTGCCTCCTTGGCAACCCCTGCACTGCGGGACTGTCTGCACTTACCTTGCACTTGCCACCAGCTGGCCCTTATTATTTATCTTGTTATGCTACTAGCCCTGTCCTGCACTTTCCTCTCCCCCTTTCCCCTTGCACTTTCCCTTCCCCTCTTCCCATGCACTTGCTCAATCTGAATGACACCTGGCATAGTAAGATCGTTGTCTGTCTTCCCTTTGTCCCCTGTTGGGGAGAATTCTCTGTTAAGGCTAATTTCCCAAACCTAGTGAGTCCCCCAGCAGCTTTGCTAGATTTTTGGGGTTTATTTTTTTCTCCTGCTAAAAGTGAGACTCTTTTTCTCCCACTCTTAGGCATGGTTTGAGTATGTCCTTTGACTGTAAATGTGTTTTATGGGCTATGGGGTCTTTTACTCCATAGGGCTTCATGTGTTTTTGGTATGTGTGTTACACAGCACCCTCAGTGCAGTAACACAGAGGTGTCATAGTGACCCCCAAACATAGACTCCATACCCTGGGACTGACTAATGTCTCCCAGGGCATGTAAAGTCACCATTGGCTTTACTAGTCTCGTCTCAAATTGTGAACAGAACCAGTACAAACCATCATATTGTGGAAGTACTGGTAGAGGTAATTCGATTGCCCCTGGGTCTGTTTTCCCAGGGGGCACTGTGCAGTCCCCCCTTGTCGAGTTTCTGGCTGGTGGCAGTGGATACCACGCAAAATATTCCACCGTAATATTTGCTATGGGATTTTCCCATTGATTTTAAACGCACAACTTTTTGGTGCAATGTTAAAGATACTGCCGGGTTATTTATTTAATATTTATTCCCCGGTTGGGTCTTTTTGCCAGGACTCGGTTTTAAAATGGCGTTTGTGTTCGCCTCTGAAACTCTAACCCAAGTTGAGCCCTTTGTTCCACTTTTTGGCGGCCTTCTGCACAGAAGCCCTCCCAATGGTGCCACTCTGTCTGGGGTCTACAGGACGTGTGGGAGGGGGATTAGGCACCCTGGACTGAGTTGCCATTGCAACTCAAGTCGCACTCTTGTGTGATTGGCCCAGTGGTGAGCCGCTCGGCTCACCACTTAGCATGCTTGAGTGACAGCTAGGCTGTTGAATGGGGGTTTTTCTGCATAAAAGCAGGGCTTTGGGGACTGGAACTTCAGAAGTCACCACAGGACCTAAAGAATCCAAAGAGGGGAGAAGCTGAGCCATCTACAACGACGACACCACCGGTGGAGCCCTGCTGTACGAACTCACCACTTCCCCGACGACAGAGGAGATCTTCTTCCAGGAGAGTCTTCTTCCCTTTGAGCTGGTGGGACCAACCAGTTCGCCTTTTTCGCCTTCCTGGACGTCTCGTGGTCGAATCGCCCATGCCAAGCACCCCGGCGGCTGGATAGCCACGCTTCACCACTACCGCAAATAAAAGAGTTGTACCTTTTAATCGGGAACTCCGCGGCTGGTTTCTTCCCTGGCAGTGCAACGACCTCCAGCTTTCTTCCTCGTCGAGATCATCTCTTCCTCTGGTCGAAGCCACGACATGCACCTGCTGCCAGGAACAACTGCCACCGCTGGAGCTTTCTCACCATTTCAGGTACTGTGTCCCGCCTGGTCTCCCTTGCAACAGATCGTCCAAGGTGTCCCGTAAATCCTTGACGTTCTAACTAGGTTGACCTCAGACCTGCTAACTTTGCCTTTCTGAACTGATCCAACTTCTTTTTAACTTTTCTGCAAAGACTTTGAGTGCATTTCCACTGTGTGATCTTGGGCACATTCCGCCTTGCTCTCTCCAAGAGTGGGCCTGGCCTATGAACTTTTTGCTCTACAGAAGACCCTGCCTTTCGTGACTTGCTGTGGTTTCTTAAAAGTGTTGGTACTGTGTTATTTTCCTACTCTGCCTTTTCTCTCCCTTTTTTAACAAATTATTGGAGTGCCATCTACGGATACGCACTCACCTCTGTTTTGCTAAATAAGTGGTGTCTTAACCTAGACTTGTCGAATAAGTAACTAGGGATGTGTATATACTTATAGTGACTGTGTTTGAACTTGCTTGATATATTAGTGCCAGTGTATTTTCATAAGTGTGTTTTTAAATAAATAATTATATACTTTTATACCCAAGCTCTGGTCAGTGTTTGCTTGTTCTACTGTATTTTTAGCCCTGTGGTGTATACTCTATATACTGCCTAACTCTTCTTGAGATAAGTCTGACTGCTCAGCCACAGCTAACAAGCAAATCTGGGTGGTGCAGACTGCTACCAATTGGGTTTACTGCTTACTCCTGTGGTCTTAAACTTTTTGCAGTGGTCCCTAAGGGAACTGCACAGGTTTCTGCCTAACACTGGTGTACAGCGGTGGGATTTGTATTGAGTATACATTTTAGTGTGCTTTTAGATACCTTAGTGCAACTAACCACAAAGCTTGGCACTAAAAAGTTTATTTTGTAACCTGTCAACTATGGAAAGTTATAGTCAAGAGTCCCTTGCTACAAAAACGGCAGATTGTTCAATAGTTCTCTGTAAGCATAAGAATCTCCTGACTTAAGGCAAGACAATGGAGCTAATAGAAAGATTATTAGCAAACCAAAGTCTGGGTGATGGTTCAGAGGAACCTACTCAGTGATGATATTGATATTGATCAAAGTATTGATAATCTTGAGGCAGAGTCAGAAGAGGAGAGTGAGGCTGTTGTGATTGTCCCCCCTGGGCCTCTGCCTGCTCTACCAGCTGTACCTACTGGACCTTTGCCAGGTCCCACATTTAGTCCTCAATGTATTGAACTAGAGAAAATTAAGCTTGAATTGGAGTTTAAGAGACTTAATGCTCAAGCAGAACAAAGGCACCAAGAACTAAACCAAGAACTAAGGCTCAAGGAAATGGAGCTCAAGCATGAGCTAGAGATGAAGAAATTGTCTGTTGAAAATGCTTCTCTCTCCGGATCCTCTAGGAGTTCCAGTCCCAAAAGACCCCGGATGTCTAAAGAGATTGTGGGTATGTATGAGCCTAAGTTGGATGTGTTAGATTGGTTGGCTATGTTTGAGTATAATCATGGGCTCCAGGACATCTCAGGGAATTAGTTACTTCCTTGGTTGTTCTCTAGGCTTCCCCCTGTTGCATCTGATGTGGTAATGGTGTTGGGGGAGGTGGATAAGAAGGATTATGAATGTGTGAAGCTAGCTTTAATAGCTAGATTTGGGAAGACCCCTTCCCAGTACCTTAAGAGGTTTAGGACCCTCAAAAAGCATGATGGTACCCCTTGGGCTACCTGGGTGAGTGTAAGTTTCAAGAACTTGGAGGGATGGATTAAGGGTTACAGGGTGAACACTTATAAGGGAATGAAGAACCTTGTGATGTTGGAGTAAATGTATGATGCCTGCTCTCCTGAGCTCAGACAGCACTTAGCTGATTCAAAGGAATTAGATTCCAGAAAACTAGCTAAGGCTTCTGACTTGTGGGTTGCCAACAGGGCTACTCACAAGGACTCTGGGGCAACTCAGAAAAAAGATGAGGGGAAACAGCCAAAAAGGGACTCCAAAGAGAATTCTAATAATTCCAATCCCCAAAGAGGGCTCCAAACAAAACAAGGGTAAGCCACAAAGGAAACCAAATCAGGCTAGTGTACCTTCTGGTACCAAACCAGAAGGAGGTCAGAACAAGCCACCATTCCAAAAAGCATTTGGTAAATGCTGTTTGTAGCTCTACTGGCCATCTGAAAGGGGATCCCAGATGTAAGGGCAAACCTTCAGGGGTCCACACTGTCTCCTTAGCCTTCGCTCCAGAGGAGGAAGTACAAATGGGCAGTGGAAACTTTTTACTACTGGCTGATGATCCCATTGGAGTCTCAGCCAGTGTTTCTTTAGTGTCCCTGGGGTTGTGGGAACAACAGAATTTAGATGTGTATAATTCTATCCCAGATAATACTAAAGAGTATTATAAGGACATTGTCCAGGTGAATGGTCAGGAGACTCCTGCCATTAGGGACACTGGGGCCAGCATAACCGTGGTGGATGATTCATTTTTCAAGGCAGAGGATGTTGCTAAGGCACCCAAACGCCTCACCAAGTTAGCTTGAGGGCCTGTGCAGATGCTTCCCCAATTACCCGTTCTCATCCAGTGCAATGATATGACTGTGAAGATACCTGTCAGTGTACAATGTGAGGTACCAGGAACGGTTCTGTTGGGTAATGACCTGAAAACTCTTGGAGTAGTGTCACACACCCCCAGACCTCCTAGTAAAAGGTTACAGGAGCTAACCAGACCTGCAAGAGAGAAAACCATGAGAGGTTCTTCTCTGGAGATGATGAAGAAAGATATCACTCCTTCTTCACTGGAGCTACTTACTGCAGTCTCTAAACATACAGAAGCAAAGGGGCAACCCAAGATTTCTAAGAAGAAGCCAGCAGCAAGCACTCCAGTGCTTCCAACAAGGACTTCCCTTAGGTTGTCCAAAGTTACACCTGTAACTCCACCTCCAGCTGAGGCTGAGAGGGAGGTACAACCCTGTGTGGTTGAACTAGACTCTGAAGAAGAGCTAGTAGAAGGCCAAGAACTTATTGGAGATCTGGATCCTGTTGACCATCCTGAGCTGCAGTCTTTACTGGCAGAAGGTGGACCCAAAGGGGCAGACTTCAGTAAGGGACAAAGAGAATGTCCAACTCTGGAAGGTCTTCGTCACCAGGCAGCTTCTCAGGCAGATGGGCAAGAGAATGGGGAGTGTAGGTTGCACTGGGAAGATGGCCTCTTCTACAGTGAACCGACTGAGTCTGCACCTGGAGACTACAAGCGGCTTGTAGTGCCTCAAGAAAACAGACAACAGTTCTTGCAACTAGCCCATGAGATTCCTTTGGCTGGTCACTTGAGTTTCAAGAAGACCAAGGAAAGGCTCTCACTCTACTTTTATTGGCCAAAAATGGGGGCTGAGGTAGATAAGTTTTGCAAGAGCTGCCACACCTGACAAACCTCTGGTAAGTTTGGTTCCAAGAATGTGGCACCTTTAGTGCCTCTCTCAGTAGTGGGAGTCCCATTTGAGAGGGTAGGGATTGACATTGTTGGTCCCCTTGATCCTCCAACCTCCTCAGGCAACAGGTTTATCCTTGTTGTAGTATACCATGCTACTAGATACCCTGAGGCAATTCCTATGAGGACTGTTACAGCTCAGGCTGTGGCTAAGGCTCTCCTTGGTATTTTTACCAGGGTTGGGTTTCCTAAGGAAGTAATCTCTGACCGGGGGTCACATTTTATGTCCCACTACATGAAAGCCATGTGGAAAACCTGTGGAGTTACTTACAAGTTCTCAACCGCATGCCACCCTCAGACAAATGGGTTGGTAGAAAGGTTCAACAGAACCATGAAGAGCATGATAGGTGCTTTAGAAGAACCCTTTAAGAGAAAGTGGGACCTTCTACTGCCATGCCTTCTCTTTGCTTATAGAGAAGTCCCTCAGGAGGGAGTAGGTTATTCTCCCTTTGAACTTCTTTATGGCCATTCAATCAGAGGTCAAATGGCCCTGATTAAGGAGGGGTTGGAGAGTGGTCCTTACCCCAAGCCAGTCAGAGTGACTGACTATGTGATAGGTCTCCGGAGGAGAATGTCACACATGATGGCAGAAGCTAGTGACAACCTAAAAGCTGGACAGGCTTTGGTCAAGCATTGGCATGATCAAAAGGCTAACATGGTTGAGTTCACTCAAGACCAGCTAGTTCTAGTTATGATTCCAACAAGGCAGAGGGCAGCTAGTTCTAGTTATGATTCCAACAAGGCAGAGGGCCTTGCAAGATAAATGGATGGGACCCTTCAAGGTTGTGGGTAAACTTGGAGAGGTGAACTATCTGGTGGACTTGGGCAATCCCAAGGAGGCTCCCAGAGTCTTCCACACCAACATACTAAAGGCGTATGTCTCCAGGCCTGAAGTAGGCGCCTTGCTTCTAGCTTCATCAGAAGAGGAAGAAGAGAGTGAAGCTCTCCCTGATCTCCTCAGAGGCTTACCCTTGGATGAAAAGATTGAAGGAGTTAACCTCTCTTCAAATCTGACACCTGAGCAACAAGAGGAGTGCAAATCTATGTTAAATCAGTTTGCCTCCCTGTTCTCACTTTCACCAGGCTTGACCCCTTGGGGCCAGCATGATATACTCACTGGTGACTGTCTGCCAGTCAAAAGCAGAGGATACAGAATATCAGAGAATGTAAGGTCCCACATCAAAGGTGAGGTCAGCAAGATGCTTGACCTCGGGGTAATAGAGCCCTCTACTAGTCCATGGTCTAGCCCAGTGGTGTTAGTAACAAAGGCAGAATCCAAAGGATTGAGATTCTCTGTGGATTATAGAGCTGTTAATGCAGTCACTAAGACTGATGCCCACCCTTTGCCTAGAACAGATGAGTTGGTGGATAGACTTGGTGCAGCCAAGTTCCTCAGCACATTTGATCTAACATCAGGCTATTGGCAAATAGCCCTGACAGACAATGCCAAGGAGAAAACTGCATTTTCTACCCCAGTTGGCTTATACCAATTTAAGGTTATGCCTTTTGGACTGAAAAATGCACCTGCTACAATCCAAAGGATGGTAAATCAGGTTCTAGCTGGGATGGAGGACTTCTGCATGGCATACTTGGATGACATTGCAGTGTTCAGCCACACCTGGGAAGAGCATGTTAGCCACCTAGGACATGTTTTGCAGGGTCTTGAGAAGGCCAACCTGACCATAAAGGCAAGTAAATGCCAGATTGGACAGAGTAAAGTGGTCTACCTTGGGCATGAGGTAGGAGGTGGAGAAATAAAGCCTTTGCTCAGTAAGGTTGAAGCTGTGCAAAATTGGACAACACCTACTACTCAAACCCAGGTGACAGCCTTCTTAGGCCTCGCTGGGTACTACAGGAATTTCATTGAGAACTATGGGACCATAGCTTCTCCACTGAATGTGATCTCCTCTACAAAATTCCCTAAGAAGGTCAGATGGAATGAGGAGTGCAATCAGGCCTTTGAAAACCTGAAGAAAGCTCTTTGCCAAGCTCCAGTCCTGAGAGCTCCTGACTACCACCAAATTTTCATTGTACAGACAGATGCTTCAAATGTAGGTATAGGTGCAGTCCTTAGCCAACTGGATGGGGAAGGTAGGGAGCACCCCATTTGCTTCATCAGTAGAAAGCTGAAGGATCCTGAGACAAGGTGGGCAACAATTGAAAGAGAGTGTTTTGCCATTGTGCGGGCTCTGAAGAAGTTTAGGCCATACTTCTATGGTTCTACTTTTGTCATTCAGACTGACCACCAACCCTTGAGATGGTTGATGCAAATGAAGGGGGAAAATCCAAAACTATTGAGATGGTCAATCTGCCTTCAAGGGTTTGATTTCACCATTGAGCACAGGTCAGGGTGTCACCACCAAAATGCTGATGGTCTCTCTAGGATGTATGTCATCGACTAGAGGTATGGGATTAATCCAGGAGTGGATTAAATCCTCCTGTCCCTTAGTCTGGGGGGGGGGGCGAGTGTTAGGGAGAATTCTCTGTTAAATCTAATTTCCCAAACCTAGTGAGTCCCCCAGCAGCTTTGCTGGATTTTTGGGGTTTATTTTTTTCTCCTGCTAAGAGTGAGACTCTTTTTCTCCCACTCTTAGGCATTATTTGAGTATGTCCTTTGACTGTAAATGTGTTTTATGGGCTATGGGGTCTTTTACTCCATAGGGATTCATGTGTTTTTGGTATGTGTGTTACACAGCACCCTCAGTGCAGGAACACAGGGGTGTCATAGTGACCCCCAAACATAGACTCCATACCCTGGGTCTGACTACTGTCTCCCAGGGCATGTAAAGTCACCATTGGACTTACTAGTCTCAAATTATGACCAGAACCAGTACAAACCATCATATTGTGGAAGTACTGGTAGGGGTAATTCTACTGCCCCTGGGTCTGTTTTCCAAGGGTGCACTGTCCAGTCCCCCCTTGTCGAGTTTCTGGCTGGTGGCAGTGCATACCACGCGAAATATTCCACCGGAATATTTCCTATGGGATTTTCCCATTGATTTTAAACGCACCACTTTTTGGTGCAATGTTAAAGATACCGCCGGGTTATTTATTTAATATTTATTCCCCGGTTGGGTCTTTTTGCCAGGACTGTTTTAAAATGGCGTTTGTGTTCGCCTCTGAAACTCTAACCCAAGTCGAGCCCTTTGTTCCACTTTTTGGCGGGCTTCTGCACAGAAGCCCTCCAAATGGTGCCACTCTGTCTGGGGTCTACAGGATGTGTGGGAGGGGGATTAGGCACCCTGGACTGAGTTGCCTTGGCAACTCAAGTCGCACTCTTGTGTGACTGGCCCAGTGGTGAGCCGCCCGGCTCACCACTTAGCATGTTTGAGTGACAACTAGGCTGTTCAGTGGGGTTTTTCTGCATAAAAGCAGAGCTATTGGGACTTGAACTTTAGAAGTCGCCACAGGACCTAAAGAATCCGAAGAGGGGAGAAGCTGAGCGATCTACAACGACGACACCACCGGTGGAGTCCTGCTGTACGAACTCACCACTTCCCCGACGACAGAGGAGATCTTCTTCCAGGAGAATCTTCTTCCCTTTGAGCTGGTGGGACCAACCAGTTCGCCTTTTTTGCCTTCCTGGACGTCTCATGGTCGAATCGCCCGTGCCAAGAACTTCGGCGGCCGGATAGCCACGCTTCACCACTACCGCGAATAAAAGGGTTGTACCTTTTAATCGGGAACTCCGCGGCTGGTTTCTTCCCTGGCAGTGCAACAACCTCCAGCTTTCTTCCTCGTCGAGATCATTTCTTCCTCTGGTCGAAGCCACAACTTGCAACCGCTGCCAGGTACAACTGCCACCGCATAATTAACTAGGGATGTGTATATAATTATAGTGACTGTGTTTGAACTTGCTTGATATATTAGTGCCAGTGTATTTTCATAAGTGTGTTTTTAAATAAATAATTATATACTTTTATACCCAAGCTCTGGTCAGTGTTTGCTTGTTCTACTGTATTTTTAGCCCTATTGTGTATACTCTACATACTGCCTAACTCTTCTTGAGAGAAGTCTGACTGCTCAGCCACAGCTACCAGGTAAATCTGGGTGGTGCAGACTGCTACCAATTGGGTTTACTGCTTACTCCTGTGGTCTTAAACTTTTTGCAGTGGTCCCTAAGGGAACTGCACAGGTTTCTGCCTAACATCCCACCTTCCTGCATCGTCGCACCTTGAAACACTTGTGTATAGGCACGTTATAAATGCCATATCATATAGCATATCATATCGGTCTCATATTGTTTTCAGCTCTTCTCACGTATCCTCACTGCACGAAATCGCAATACAAGGACCAGAGACGCTTTGCTGTAATTAGGCGTCCTCGTGCCGGTGGTGCAAGAGACAGTGCCTTGACTAGAGACTTCCATTCAGCACGTCTCTTGTCAGGTTTAGGGGTCCTTGTGCCGGCGTGTTACAGGTTTGTCTGCCATCTGGACCAGCCTTCTCTTCTTCATCTGCAAGCACACCCAGTAGTATTCCATCAGCGCTGCGGTGCCCTTCTAGAGGTCTGGAATCAACACTGTTTTGTTTCACTGTTCATTTGAGCCAAAAGAGATAGTTACTTCACTGAAAAAGCACAGTTCATAAATCTTTTCTTGGTGTACTTTCAACGGCTTTTCCATGGCTGCAATTCGTGTCTGTTTTGTGACGTGCTCTGTCCATATTCGTGCGCATTTCTGTTCCACAAGTGCTACAGTTTTCTCTGGAAACCCTAAAAGCCTTTCAGCTCTACAAGTGAGTGACGTTTCTTGCCACTTGTTAACGTATTTCGCTCCTTCGATCACCAAGTGGGGTTGTTTTAGACAGTTGGTGTTGGTCAGACTTGTTTTGCAATTCTGGGCATCTGAATCAACAGGTTGTAGATGGATGTTGCGTACCTGAAAAGTGCCTCTGAGCCTACATAGCGCAAGATGAATTAGGCTTTTTTCCGTCTGTAATTGGTTCTTCCTGTGGTATTAGAATCTTGGGTGCCCCTGCTTGCCGCTCTTTTTCACCACTTAGCAAGCCCCGCCTACCTGGTGCCTTCCTGCTTGCCGCGCTTTTTCACCACTTAGCAAGCCCCACACACCTGGTGCCTTCCTGCTTGCCGCTCTATTCCCTACTTAAGGAGCCCTCCAGACTCTTTTCCTTTGCAGCAGAGGAGCAGGTGTAAGTGGATCTAGGTCACCTGGCCTAAGCACCACCCACTTTCTTAGCCCTGCCTCTTCCTTCCTGCTCTTAACTCTTAGATCAAGGGCGTCTCTCGCCCGGGCGTCCAAAGCGAAGGGCAGTCAAAGAAAAGGGCAATTCCTGTTTGGATCTGTTCGGACCAGGAGGATCCAGGATCCGACCCCCTGCTGAGACAGCAGGTAATCATGTACCAACATGTGTTTACACCCTCTGTCCCCACAGGCCATCCCCACCCTCTCTGGTCCCCTCGTGTTGTTCCTTTGTGCCTTCCCCCCCCATCCCGCATACAGGAGTCTGTCCTGATACATTCTGGTTTAACCATCACCATCTTGTGTCCAATGCTGGATTTGACTTTTATGGACTTCATTGATTCAAGGTGCGTTACCCTTTCTCAACTCTCATGCTGGACTTCCTTTGCATCTTGTACTCATGGTGGCCCTGAATCATGCGGTTCCCATCTTCATCTTGTATCCTGGCTTGCAACATTATGTGTTACTACTGACTTCTGCAATTGTATTCGCTCTCTCCTCTTTCTTCTCCACTCTTTTTGACAGCTTACTCTCTGTTCTCTCCTTGCCTCCCCTCTCCCTTTTCCTATCTCCTCCCCTCCTCCCCTTACTTTCTTCTATGCACTTACTCTATCAGAATTGTCCCTGGACTTAGTATGATAGCAACCTTGTCTGTCGCTCCCCCATCCCCTTACTGCCCTCCCGTCCTCGCTCCAGCACTATCTGAAACGTTGTCAGGCCTGGTACGATAGTCGCTTGTTTTGTTCCTCCCCTCCCTTTCTGCACCCCTCTCCCTCTCCTTTTGTTTTTCTCCGGCTCTACCAGAAATGTTGTCAGGCCTAGTATGGTAGTCTGTCTGTTTCCATTTCCTTCCCACTCTCTCCCTTCCTTATCTATGTCTTAGCTCTTGCACTATCTGAAATGTCGTCAGGCCGAGTACGATAGTTAATTTCACATCCTTACTGTTCATGGCCTGTACGAATGTAATTGTATTTTCCCTTGTTCCCTCCCTTGCCTTGAAGCACTTTGAAACACATTGTATATAGGCGCTATATAAATAAACTATCATATCATATATCATATCAGATGCGTGCAGTATTAAGGAGCACACATGGCAACTGCTATTAGTTGTTCGCCTTCCCAATGCACTCATGTCGGAGTACCAACTGTTGGAGTGCTCGGGATGAGAATATCTTGAACCCCATCCAGGCCTAGGCCATGGTATGCATCATATTTGAGTTTACGTGTTTGTCTTTTTATTCTGTTATGGCGTGCTATGTGACTTCTTGTTAATCTACTTCTACTGCTCATGATATTTGCACTGTTATTTGTGCTACACAAAAGGTTTTTGACATTTGGAAGTAATGCTTCAAGCAGTTTACTCGTACACACAGTCATCCGGGTATTGCTGTTATTTGTTAGGGATGTATTATACATGTATGTGGTTGTGTAAAGAATGGAGAGGGTCAAGGAGGAAGGAGCGAGGGAGAGAGAGAGTTTTAATGTAAGTAATTTATGCCTTTAGCAGCAATGCATGTTTGTATATCTCTTTTACATGCACTTAAATGGTCAGCATTAGGCTACATGTGATGAGGTAGACTTGTTGCGTTAGCTTTGAGTAGCTGCTGTGGAATTGGGTGGGGCTCTGCGAATATTGGGTGGGGCCCTGCGAATATCTGAGAGGTGTAACCAATATCGGAGCCCTTTGACTTTCACTGCGAGAGGGGTGGAAAACACATCTTCGTAGGCCCCATGAAACCTCAGATTGTCCAATTTTCTTATAAAGCTACTGACATACACCAGCTCCCCCGGCAACAATGGTTGGGCGGGTGCTGGGTCAGCCGGTTATGCTGTGATGTGTTGTACATCCTCTGGGTGCGGCGGTTCCATCTGTCGTGGCATGCACTTCATCGCACGTGTTAGGTGTGTCAAATATTGCTTGAATCCCTCCCCCAGAATTGTTGCAGCGCTATGGGCATCTGATGCCCTCCTGAAAAGGGAGATGGGCATTTGCATGCGTCTGCCAGTTACTATTTCATGGGGGGAGAGGTGGTGGTCCTTGCTGGGCTGAGTGCGTAAATTGAACAGGGCCAGAGGTAGCCAGCATATCCAGTTCTTTTTCAAGGTGTTATACAATTAAAGAGAGCCTGCTTTTTGAGGAGCGCATTGGTCTGTTCTACAACACCATTCGCTTGGGGGTGATAAATTGGACATATGCAGTGATTTCTTCAGAGTTCATAGAAAAAATGGGTGCCATTGTCAGATCTCAGAATGTCAGAAACCGCCCATCGGGGAATACCTTCCGTTCGACGAATTTTGCGGCACATTTATCATCCGGGTGGGCAAATGGATCGGCCTCAACACAATGTTCTGAGTGCCATCCCTGTACTAAACACTTGGCAGGTAGTGCATTGAGCGACCATCGTTGAGAGGTGTTCCTGGAGATTAGGTATAAACCCGTCTTCCTGGATGTCTTCTGCAATGTGTTGTTTGGAGCCGTGAGAAGGGTAGTGCAACTGCTCAAAAGCCATGCGTAGCAGTTCCACGGCATCACCAGTTTCCCAGTGCCTTGTTGTCTCCATAAGAGGTCAGTTGGAGATTGTACGCACCCACATTTGCGCCAAATTCCTTGCTCTTCCTGTGGTGCACTATGCTGAAGCCCAATTATCGACACTATGATATGATATGGCATTTATAACGCGCCTATACACAAATGTTTTAAGGCGCGACAAGGCAAGGGAGGGGGAACAGAGGGAAGACAAAGACAACAATCTTTCTTGGCCAGGTGACATTGAGGTCACGCAAGTGCAGGGGAGGGGGAAAGGGGAAGTCCAGGGGGAAGGGGGCAGTGCAGTAAATAGGATCAACAGTAATAATAAATAGAAAAAAGAAAACAATAGGTAAAAAGTGCGACAAGCTTGTGGCAAGTGCAGGCGTAAGTGCAGACATCAAGTACCAAGAGCTGGTGGGGGCTGTAGGGATACAGAAACAGCCCCTAAGTGCAGGGGTTGCCCAGGAGGCAGTGCAGGTGTGCAGCTGGCGGGGCAGGGGACCTGGGCCCGACAAAGGAGGGTAGCCAGGTGACCAGTGCAGTTTCAGTCAGGAGTTCAGCAGGGGAGTGGAGGTGAGAAAGCAGAAGCAAAGAGGAAGGTCTTGAGGTGCTTCCGGAACCAGAGATGTTTCTCCTCAAGTTTCAGTGAGGCAGGGAGGCTGTTCCAGTGGGAAGTCCCAGCCGAAGAAAGAGATCTCCCTCCAAATTGTTGCTTTGAGAAGCGACTGACCCTGAGGGAGTTGGAGGCGGAAGAGCGAAGAGCTAGAGAGTGAAGATATTTAGGAAGAGCCAGTTGAAGGTATTAAGTCCCCAGGCCGCAGAAGGCCTTGTGGACAATGCAGAGGGTTTTGAAATTAATCTTGCAGCCAGTGGGAACCAGTGCAGAGATTTCAGTCCTGGAAAATGTTAGGCAGAATTATATGCAGTACCCTTTGGGAACACTACACACAATTAACACTACAAGTGACAGTACAAATTCACCTTTGGTACAAGCATGTACTACACAGTTAAAGTGGTAGCGATGGCTGAGCAGCCAGACTTATCTCAAGAGTAAGTGAGCAGTATCCAATAGTTACACAAAGGACAGCAATTACTATGATTCAGGCAAACACTGACTCAAGGTTTTCAAGTAAAAGAATATACATTTATTTCACTCTTCAGTTGTATAACATTACACTATTATAAGCAGTTTAAAAATCACACTCTTAATACACCACACCACTACCAATAAGTTCCAGACAAGTTAAGCTCACAAAATGAAGTGGGAGCAAAATGGCACTCTAGCAATTTAAAAGGGAGGGAAAAACAAAGTTAACAGAAATACAACCACACCAACAGTTAAGTACTCAGGGCAATTGAACAATAGGAACTACAGTGATAAAATCTGGTAGAAAAGGCTTCGGGACAAACTCAATGGGTCAAAAGTCTTTTGCTCAAGATCACACAGTTCAGGGTAGTTTGCGGTAAAGTTCGTGCCACGGATTGCGGACGAGGTTGGTTGGCAAAAAAGTTAGTTCGAAGAGAAGAGAAGGACAAGCCCTCGGTTTGGAGAAAGATTTCAAACACTTTCACCGCGGCTGAACGAAATGAACAACCGGATTTGCAAAGTACCTTGAAACGGAGAGGAAGCTGTAGCTGAGGCGGATGTTCCAGGTAGTTCCTGCAGGCTCACGGTTCCTGAAGCGACTGTCGGACTGACAAGAAGTAGGAAGACTGGAGGGTCCTGCACTACCCAGGGAAGAAACCAGCAGCAGAGCGAAGCAACAAATAAAAGGTGCGCTACTTAAAACCCAAGCAGGGTCCGACCTTCCTGGCTATCCGGCCCACTGGTCTGTACAGCGAATTTGACCAGAGGAGGGGTCCTGGCTTGCAGTTTGGGCGAACTGGTTGGTCCCACCAGCTCAAGGAAAAAAGTTTCCTGGAACAACTTCTCTGTCGTCGTATTCTGAAGATTCAGACCTGCAGCAGGGCTTCACCGGGCGGTTCAGTCATTGTAGGGGTCCTATTCCATCAGCTCCTCGTTGGTTCTTTAGTTCCAGTGGCGACTCTGCCTTTCCAGTCATAGAGACCTACTTTTTATGCAGTTTTCCCCCATTCATACAGCCTGGCTGTCAATCACACAGCAGGGTGGCTGTCCTGGCAAGGACAGTCACCCAGCCAATCAAACAGGAGTGCGACTTGGGTTACCAAGGGAACCAATGGCAGGGGTCCTAAGACCCCTCCCTCACATCCTGCCTACCCAGACTTTCAGGCGCCTTAAGGAGGGCTTCTGTGCAGAAGCCCGCAAAAAGACGGAGAACAAAGGGACCAATCCTGGTTTGGCGCGCAGAGTAAAACACCAGAAAGACATTTACAGAAAGAAATGGCGAATAAACCCAGCCGGAAGCGTAATAAAATATATATGGTCAAGCAGGTTTATGTTTGAGGCTAATATAATAGCCTAAAACAATACCATGGTTATTTAAGATAACCGCAATATAAAAAATAGGGTAGTTACCACTGCCATCAGCTAAGTCTTAGTGTAAAGGGAGCGAAACAATGCTCCAAGAGACACAGACAAAAATGGATAAAAATGAACCCTTTCCAATGCTCCTTGTAAGATGGGGTGTATTGGGTCTGTGGTTTAAAGTGACTAAAGTTAATGACAACTTTACCTTTTCTGGGGGACAGTAGTCAGCCCCAGAAAATGGAGTCAGGGGGAAGTCTCAAAGACAACCCTGTGTCATTGCACTGAAGGTGCTGTATAAAACATATGAAAAATATGAGGCCATGTAGTAGGTGAAACTCCAATGCTCAAGATCACAAAAAAGATAAAACACACACAGCAAAACACATGTAAGAGTGGGAAAAAGGCTCACACTCTTACCAGGTGAAATAAATAAACCCTAGAAATCCAGCAAAGCTGCTGAGGGACTCATTAGGTAAGGGAAATCAGCCATTTATGAGAATTCTCCCTAACAGAGAGATACGATCCCAGGGCTTGAGGCCAAGGACAAGTCTCGCAGTCCTGTTCTAGATGAGTTGTAGAGGGCGGAGAGTAGAAGCAGGCAGATTTAGAAAGAGGCTGTTGCAGTAATCCAGCCTAGAGAGAACCAGAGCTCTGGAGACAGTGAGCTTCTGGGGGAAGTAGAGGAAAATAAGAATACCTCTGAGGAGGTGCAGCTGGTAGCGTGACTTCTTAGAGTTGTCAGAGATGTGAGGAGAGAAGGAGAGTGTGGAGTCGAAGATTACCTCAAGGCTTTTAGCCTCAGCGATGGGGGAAGGAAGAGGGCCAAGGGAGGCCGGCCAGAGTGATAGGAAAGGAGGGAGCAGGTGTGCAGATGAGGAGAATCTCAGTCTTACTGGCATTAAGGCAGAGATCATTGGCGGCACACCACTCCTGGATAGCAGACATACAGTCAGAGATGAGAGAAGGAGAAGAGCACTGAAAGTGGGGTCCGAGAGCAGCAATGCAGTGGGCAAGAAGTACCAGGTATTGGTTGAACAGCCAAGGAGAGTGGTTAGACCCCTGGGGAACACCACTGGTAGAGATAGAGGAGAGGAAGGACCTGAGTTTAACCTGGGAGGGTTGATCGGAGAGGAAAGAGGTCAGCCAAGCCAGAGCCTGATCGTTGATACCCAGGTTACCAGGGAGATGGTTGGGCAGGTATAGGCGGGCGGTGTATGGGTCGGTCTCTGGTCTTGTGGCAACTGCTGGTATAGCATATACAGCAGCAGGCGTGGGCACTGGGAGATAAGCTGCAGCCTTTGCTGCCGCGTCAGCGACCGCATTCCCCAACAAGATTTAATCGGTGTTGTTGGTGTGTGCTGCGCATTTGACCACTGCCACTACAAATGGTTCAGGGCGGTATGTTGTACTGGTGAGCTGTCCGCCTGCCTAAAGCCCCTCCTTCTCCAGCATGAAAGACCTGCGTGCACCGCTGTGGTGACATATGCAGAGTCTGAGTAAATGGTTGCATAACACCCCTTTGATGCCCGGAATGCCTCTATGAGTGCCTCTATGAGTGCTACGAGTTCCGCTGCTTGTGCTGAATAACACGTGGGCATCCTTTTCATTACTAATATCACAGTCATCTGCCTCTAGGCGCTCCACTGCCACCCCAACATGTCTTTGCCCCGTGTCCTGGTCAATTGTCGCTGACTCATCAACACAATGTACTTTTCCTTCCTCTAACGGGCTGTCTTTGGCTTTGGGGATACCGTCTTCTTCGCCCTCATAAATTGCACTGTCATGTTGTTGCAAGACTTTGTCAGTGCATGGTTCTGTGAGGAACGTGGCCAGATTCACCATTTTACACCTCACAACGTGTATATGCGGGCTTGAGAGAATAATCTCGTATGCTGATGCCCGCTGGCGGTGAGAGTGGACTTTGACTGGTCTATGATGGCAAACTCTGAGTGTTCCACACACAGAGTTACTGAGCACCCCATCACAATTGTGGAACTTTGTTTGATTTCAAAGTCTGCAGCAGCGAGAGCTTGTTCGAATGCAAACTGTCCCTGCAACACCGAGTCTCGTGTGCTGCTGTAGTAGGCCAGTGGCTTGGGGCCCATTGGGCTATTTTGTGTCAGTACCGCTGTCATGAGTGTGCCATTTGAGTGTGAGAATATGTAAAACTCCTGCGTGTATTTTGCTTTGGCAAGGACGGGGGCTGTTGAGATCACTTTCTTCAGATCATTGAAACTCTTAATCACTGCTGCGGTCCTTTTTATCTTACTGTTCTCCTTTTTGTGCTTCCTTGAGGCCCTGTAAGATTGACCTTGTGTATGCTGCATAGTCAATAATCCATGCCCTGCAGTAGTTGCATAACCCCAAGAATTTCTGCATGTCTTTCACTGTAAGTGGCTTGGGAGTGGCACGCACTGTTGCTGCCCTGTCATGGATCATTCTTTTCCCATCTGCAGAGATACGTTGCCCCAGGTTGAGTACCTCCTGTTGGCAATACTGGAGCTTTGTTGTGTTTACCTTGTACCCCTTACGTGCTTACAGTTGCAACAGTGCAATGGAGTCTCTGGAGCAGCTCTGTTCACTGTTACTGCATAACAATAAATCATCTACGTATTGAATTATTATGCTGGGCACATGAGTGTTAAAGGATAGTTCCGGGACTTTTTTTTTATTGTCCCTACGGTTCGGCCATGTGTTTTTAAGCATAAATCGGTAGATCGTAGAAAACTTTCCTATGGACCTTACCCGACTTTTCGTCCATTAACGCACTCGAAATCAGCCGCCATTTTGTGATAATCCTATCGTTTCCCCCCATCGACCTGGCTCACCTGCGTTTGTGGCACTAAATCATATCCCCCGCCCCTGAAACAGACTTTATCAAAACATTCATATTCCCCGCCTCTATCCGTGACGTGACTGTGCTGCGTAGGCAAACGCGCCCAGGCGTCTTCTACGCGACTCCACACAGAACCCGGAAACCAACACAGATCAGCTCACAACACAGCGCGCCACAATTCGGAATATGAAACTGTACTTTTAAATCAAACCGCAAGATTGTAAATTTGGTAAAGTACATTTATTTGACATCAAATGTTTAGAGAATATTCAGCGATTTGCATTTTTATTTGCTCACGTTCCAAAAAGTTCGTTTTGAGGCACGCGATGTTCCTTTGCTGTACACAGGGTCTTAGATCATCTCACAATACAGCCCCTGAGCCTGACATCAGCAGACGCGTACCGCCCATTTCCCAACGCCAAAGCACGTTTCGTGTCAACAAGCGCTGCGCCTCAGCTAATGAAGTGTCGCCATGGAAATGGCAGGACGCCTCTTTCCTCAATAAGTATAAACACACCGTTTCACAACACACAGCAGCAGATTTTCGATTCCATTACTCTCTCTGTGTTACTTTGAGTATTCTGTGACTCGTTTCTGTGCTCTGGTCAGCTACCTTCGCCGCTTCTAGGCCTTGTGAACACCTGTACCATCTCTGTAAATTATTTTACTTTCTTTACCACACAATGGCTACAATAATGCCGTATATGTACGAGCCCGAGTACACCGAGGAGGAACTACTGGAAAGGCAAGCACGCGAAAACGATGGGGATTCTGACGGCAGTTGGGAGGACCAGTCAACGGATGAAGAGCCTGGACCATGTCGCATGGACGGCGTCTCCACCTGGTGCACGTGCGAGCTAATGCCAACTGAGGAGGAGAACTGCTGCTGCCGTGAAAATTCCGGGTGCTTGGCCTACATTTCGGAAGGCGAGCCAAGTCCGCAATGCATCACCGAGCTGCCAGAGTTCTGGGAAGCCTGCCTCTCACGGACCGTGTTGAGGATGATGATGGTGCTTATGCACGAACTTCGCGGCACTGTTCGTCCGCGTAATCCGAGTAACGAGTAAGTATACTCTGGTTGTGATGTCAGTGATGCCACTACTATTTCATGGTCGTCTCCCACATATAAAATTACATCTACATATCATTCGAACGCATGTAAATTGGTTCCATATTGTGCATTTTCTAGATAGAATTTTTTTCGAAGCAGAATGACATTTTTTACCTGAATCGACATTGATAAGAAAGTTTTGTCATTTTAATACAGTTTGCATCTTTCTTTTTCACAGGTGGTACAGGCTGGTGGCCTATCGTTGCTTCACTTGGTGGCTTCACGGGAGGCTCGGACACCGCGTTCGGAGAGTAATACCTGCCTGTGCGGTACTTGCCATTAGACAACATTTCCCCAGCGACAGTGGACAATACCGCAGATTTTCCCTGGATGTGCTGCAACCGGAACTTTACAATGTGTAATGTTTATTATTTATGTTCAATTGAAATTAAGATCTAAAATAAAACCCAACATATATTTTAACAATGGTTGTTTTGATTTTTTAAATGAATCTAGTGTGTCTCCATTGAATAGTCTTCCTGTGCCTTGTCTTGTCACACCACATGTCTCCGGCCAGCATCCTCCCTCACGCTGTCCGCCCACTTTCAATCCATATAACCGTTGAACCCATATGCAGTAGACATACATATGTTATTTTGGGGGTTGGCATCAAGCCTCCCGGCCTTGCCTCCTCCCCCAAAAATACTTACCACACCACTTTGTTCAAGCGTTGGCAATAAAAGGCCGTTGGATTTTATTGATACAAAACATGGTTATAGGTAAATAATCAATATGGTTGATCATAATAAATCATCCTTTTGGGCACCGGGTACAGAGATGACCCCCTCTGGCCCGTGCCGCCTTGCCACCACAGGCCAGCCTGCTGCTGACTAACTGCCTAGGCATCCAGGGTCTCCAGGGTGAACTGCAGCCATATATTCTCCTGGAAGGGTGAGGTATTTATAAACTCACCCCCCTGCCTTCCATGTACTAGATCCTGCAGCCTGCCTCTTACATGCAGTTAGATGGCCTCTCCTTGGTGAGGCCCTGCGGCAAACGAGTCTTGTCTGCACGACCACCGCCCCAATCCACCCCCCGCCCTATCAAAGGCAGTTCGCACCGGGGTACTTGCGCTGGCAAGTGGAGCTGTCAGGGAGCGATAAAGGCCAAGAGGTGCCAAAGACCATGTACACTTCAAAGTGGTCTATAGAGCATGGGTTGTTGTTCCCATGTCTACCTCCAGACCCCGTGTCTCCTGCCAAGCATCCCCCCTCACGCTGGACGCCCCCCTGCAAACCGCATAATGCCACGACATATACACGTCATTCATTCACAAACACACCCCTGTTTCGAATTCTTCATAACCCACTTCATATTTCTAATGAGAACTTCTTTGCGCTTTGCTAGTCAACCCGTGAAGGTGCTGGTTATCTGCTCTTCGTCTCTGTGAACTTCCGTGACCACTTCGAGCAAACTCGTCAGTTTGCAGCCTGTGAACTGCTCCCTGTTCTACGACAAGAAACTACTCTGATCCCTGTATCTAACTGTTTGTTCGTCAAGGTAAGGCCATGTACCATAATCATTTTGCGTCCAATTTTTTAATTTATATCTATTTGCTAGTAGTCATCAAATTGCATCCATGTTTTCTTTTCGTTCAAGAAAGTACATGCAAGGAACTAGTCACATGTTCTGAGTTTAGTCAAATTATTTTTCTATTTTTTTAAAGTTATTCAAATACTTATCCGCATGTGAATAACGTGTATAGTTCCAAGAACCAAAATGAACCTTGCATTGAACCTTTTATGTGTCATTTAATTTTTTAACACATTGGTATTCATAGAGAATTGTTGATCTTTACTTTTCAGAACTTTCCACAATGCCTGCCTGTTCCATTGGCGGTTGCCCTTCGAAGACCCATAATAAATCTGAAGGTACTATAATGCATGTTTTCCCTAAGACAATAGATCAGATAAGAGAATGGGTCCGATATTGCGGATATCCACCATCTGAGCTTGAAAGTAGAGTCCTAGAAGTCTTTGCGGACAAGAGGGGTGATCGATACCGCATCTGCAGCAGGCACTTTAGCTCAGACATGTACTCCACATCATTGCTAATAAAGAAGAAAACACCGCGAGCGATGCGAAAATTGCTCTCAACCGCTATTCCCACTCTATTCGTCCACATCCCTCCACTGGTGAGTCAAGTTTACGGATTTAGCTCTCGGCCTTGCGGTAGTGTGTAGCATTAGCTAACAATAATTTCCCCATTTATGTATCCACTCAATATGAAGGCGGAAGATTCTCCATCCGTGTCGTTATTGCAGTCATCAGCCACTTCAAGCGCCTATCGGGTAATCTTACTTAGCTATTCTGCCACTGACTTGTTTTACGCATGTAAATCAATAGTTTTAATTTATCGTGTAATTATTTTACCTAATGGTACACCCTAGTACTCGTCCTCTAGTCTTTGTTTTCAGTTATAATTATTGTTATCCAAAATAATGCAAGTACTGTCTTTCAGGGAGATGCTGAGGAGTCCAACGCATTGACGACAACCGTTGATGTCACTCAGATGCTCGAGGTACGTTTCCGGACAGTTCCATCGATGGAGATCATCAGATCTTGCATTCTTGTAGCGTGATTGTTACACACAATGTTTCTTTCGTTTTTAGTCATTGATATGTCCTTCTGTCGTTGCCCTCCTATGTGTCTTCTTTTTTCAATATTGTGTTCATTACTAATGAAAGTCCTATGTTTCAGGGAGTCGATGGAGCATTAGTCCAAGAAGAAGGGGGAGCATGCAGTTACGGGTCGGCGCAACAGCTTGCAGAAGTGTGCACCGCAGTTACAGCGTCCCTTGATGTTCTTATGCATTTCAAGGTATGGATACTGACAGTTCGATCAAGCGAGATCATATGACGTGATTACATCCGCTATACTTCCTTCTTTATTAACGCAAGTACTATGTTTCAGGGAGATGACGGAGCTTCTTCTACAAGAGCATCACCCCTAGTAGTTGATGCAGATCTCTGGGTGGTGACACTTCCAACGATCGAGCAAATCGAATCATATTTAGATATCCATTATTTATTTTAGACAACTGATCATTTGTGCAGGTCTATTTAGATGAGCCCTTGACGCCTGCACAAAGTTTATGTTCTTTTTAACAAAATAGAAAACCATACTAATACAATTACTGTGTTTCAGGGAGTTGCTGAAGCATCATCTTCAATAATATCATCAATGGAAGTCTATGCGGAGCCCGAGGTATGGATCTTGACAGTTCCATCTAACTAGATCAACAATGCGTGAATAATTGTCGTTTGAATGTTCTACACAATGCGTTCATTCGTGTTTTGCTATTGAGATGTACGTGGGTATTGGTCCCCAAGTACATTTTGTGTTTTCAATATTATTATACATACTAATGAAAGTTCTATGTTTCAGGGAGTCGATGGAGCGTCAGTGCGTGATGGATGTGCTTATCATGGAAATATAGTCGTTGCTGCGCAAGAGGAAGTGGAGACATGCACACACGAGTCGGAGCAACAGCGTCCAGATGTTGAAGTTCGAGGCAAGAAAGTTTCAAAGAAAAGAAAGCAAAAGAAGGTTAGTGTCCTGGTCACTATATTATGTTGTTTTTCACTGTTAATATTTCAATACTGTAAGTTGTGTTTAAACTGAACATCCCTTTTCCAATCTGTCCTCTAGTTGCGAGTGGGTGTACGAACTAGATCTACACAGACAGTGAAGCGAACGAGAGATGTTGCTTGTCAAACCTTTTGGCAGGGACTTGAGACTGGAGATGCATCGTGCCAATGGGAAGAATATGAAGTGATTGACAACGGAGCTATACCACCACCAGCCATTGATAGTGAATGTCCTCCTGGTAGTTCGGATGCAGTCGGAGATCAATTCACAGAATCAACACCCGCAAAAACTAAGACCGCGAGAAAGTTGAAGAAATTGTTGTATTCTCCCATCGCCGGAGAAGGAACAGATGTTGCAATGGAAGAGAATGAAATGGACGACAATGAAACACCATCAATATCACTGAACATAGCGGAAGACGATATCAGAGATTGTACCTTTAATGTGAGTGACATGTCCTCAACGTTACAGGCCGAACCAGCTGGGATGCAGAGTGACAGTATAAGGAAAGAGGCCAAATTCATTGTATTCGATAGTTGTTTGATTGATATTATTATTAGGATGAAATGTGGGCATTCGGTTGGTGGGGAAGTATGTGGGGAGCCATTGATTAATGTGACTCGTGCAATTCGAGGCACTAACCTTAAAATACATGCCACCTGTACAAAATATCATCCTTTCTCATGGTCTGCACAACCCATGCTGGGGCAACTGCCAGCAGGCAATCTACTTTGTTCAGCGGCCGCACTTTTTAGTGGTTCAAGTTTTAAAAAGTTAGAGTATTTCTTTCAGTTTGTGGGAATCCATTTCATTGCGAAAACTCAGTTCTACAAATACCAAACCGATTATCTATTTCCAGCCATTAGCGAAGCTTGGAGAATGGAAAAAATGTCTATTGAAAGTACATTCGCGAGCAAACGGTTCAGGCTAGCCGGTGATGGACAGTGCGACAGCCCAGGATTTTCAGCCAAGTACTGCACCTACCACTTTCAGGACATGGAAAGTAAGAAAATTGTGAGTTCGGTGGTCGTGCAGGTGTCACAAAGTACATCCTCAGTGGCCATGGAGAAAGTTGGCTTTGTAGCATCATTGCAAGAACTACAATCGCGGGGAATGGTGATCGACCTGATAGCCATGGACAGACACGTTTCAATTGCCAAGACAATGAGAGAAGAGTACAAAAATATAAATCACCAATTTGACGTATGGCATCTTGCAAAAACAATCAATAAAAAAATGTCAGCTGCAGGTAAAAAAAAAGATATGCAAGGTATTTCACAGTGGTCCAAGTCAATCAGCAACCATCTTTGGTGGAGCTCAAAAACATGTGAAGGGTCGTTGGAAATTCTACTGGAAAAATGGCGGTCAGTAATGCTACACTGTAGCAACGTTCACCGCTGGACCACAAACCAACATTTCCACAATTGTGAACATGGCCATTTGTCCACAGAGGAGGCACGGAAGAAGAAGTGGTTGATTCCTTCATCACCCACTCACAAAGCCATTGAAAAGATTGTATTTGATAAAACTATAACAAGAGATTTGAGGGGACTCACGGAATTCTGCCACACAGGAGATTTGGAGGTGTTCCACAATATGTGCCTAAAGTACAGGCCAAAACGATTGCATTTTGGCATGGAGGGCATGATAAATCGGACTCTTCTAGCGGTCTTGGCACATAACCATAATGTTGGCCGTCAACAAAGTAGGACGACCGGAACTTTAGGGACGCTTCGCTACAATAAGGCCTTCACTAAAAGAAGTAAACAATGGGTGATCAAACCAGTGTTTGAGGATATGCAATATGAGTTTATTGAGAGACTTATTGTTGATGTCCTAGATAGGCACATACATGGAGTTGTGAACGAACCTGTGCAGGGGACAACTGCATTGCCACCCAACATTGCCTCTGTTCCATGTCCACCTAAAGCAGAGCTCATTGAGAAATACACATCACGGTTTAAATGATTGTAATTTGATTGTCTGTTCTCTCGAGTCTCCTCATGTTGCAGGCCCATTGAATATGTGTATCTATGGAATGTGTAAATAAAAGTGATTGCTCAGTGTACATGCAATGTGTCTCTCCACCCTTGCCCCTCCCTTCACCGTGCAGTAGTGCGAACCACCCGGGTGTCACCTGTGACTTTGCTCTCGAGTCTCCTCATGTCGCAGGCCCATTGAATATGTGTAGCTATGTATTGTGTAAATAAAAGTGATTGCTCAGTGTACATGCAATGTGTCTATCCAACCTTGTTCATTTGCGCATTAAATTAAACCAAACAGTAATATAAATCATTTTTCAAAAAATATAGAATGTCTCCGTATTTATGGTTCTCTGGGGCTGCAAAGCACGCAGACAAAATGCAAAGATGGAGTGTAAATTTCAAGTCCTGTGAGATGGCCTTACACTGAATGTAGCTAACTAGGAATGTGTGCTCGTTCAAAGTGAAGGTCAGCTGCTTTGATTTTTTGCTCGGGTGCCGGAATGGCCCACAACTCAGTATAAGGTTCTATTGTTATTTGACCTTGACAGGCCGGGACCATCCCGAAAGACTTCTTTTTGGGGGTGTGGTGCAATAACGTAAGAAACGATAATGAATAAAATTTCAGAAACGATAGCCATTTAATGTTCGTTCATTAGAAGAAATAACGTCGGCATAGAAGGAGTGGTATTTCGGGGCTGCCCTACGCACAGACACAATGGAAAATGCAAATATAATGTAAGTAACTCTTTAGATGAGTTTATACCGCAATTTAATTACTATACAGTAGCTTTAAAGACGGGTTAAGTTGTACTTGTTCGTTCTATGTGGCATATTGTTTTGTACCGCGCACTATCTTGAGGAGAACCATCTCCTTTTACGGAAGCACCTCAAAACCTTCCTCTTTGCTTCTGCTTTCTCTCTCCCTCTCCCCTGCTACAACTGGTCCACTGTCTGCGACCACGGTCCTGGGCCCTTCCACTCTCCACCTGCACTGCCTCCCTGTCAACCCCTGCACTGGGGGACTGTCTCAGTATCCTACAGCCCCCCCTTCCCAGCACTTGTTCTGCACTTACCTTGCACTCGCCACCAGCTGGCCCTATGTATTTATTATTTTATGCTACTTACCTTGTACTCCACTTCCCCCCTCCCCTTCCCCTTGCACTTTTACCTTCCCCCTACCCCTGCACTTGCGCGATCTGAATGACACCTGGCCTAGTAGGATCGTTGTCTGTCTTCTCCTTGTCCCCCCCCCTCCCTGCCTCGCCACGCCTTGAAACACTTGTGTATAGGCGCGTTGCAAATGCCATATTATATCATATCAGTGACGAAGTGGTCCACTGGCGCTCAGGCGGCTCTGAAAAAGGCGGAGGAGAGGGGGTGGGTTACTGGAAATGACGTATAATACCCAGTTGCACTGTCCTAGCTATGAAATAATTTCCCGACCTAATATATAAAATGAATAATTTTAATAAAGATCTGATAGTGAGACTAATTTCATTTTTTATGTTTTTAAAACAGGTACATCCTTCATTATTGTCTGTGTCACGAGTACCAGACACCGGCGGATGGCTTTTACAACCGCCAGTTGCTTCTCCGCGTGAACAACGTTACCACCCTGACCATTTTATGGGACGATCACCAAGTACAAGTATGCCCTTACGCGGTACTAATGGCTAGATGCAACATACATACCATTGTGGTGGCCTAGTGCCTCGTTGTTGGAACAGCCATGCGATTATCAGTGCGACCGAAGAGCTTATTTTATCGTAAACCAACACCCTGTGTACTGCACACGAACATCGCTTGCCTCAAGACGAACTATTTTGGATCGAGAGCAAATAAAAATGCAAATCGCTGAATATTCTCTAAACATTTGATGTCAAATAAATGTACTTTACCAAATGTACAATCTTGCGGTTTGATTTAAAAGTACAGTTTCATATTCCGAATTGTGGCGCGCTGTGTTGTGAGCTGATCTGTGTTGGTTTCCGGGTTCTGTGTGGAGTCGCGTAGAAGACGCCTGGGCGCGTTTGCCTACGCAGCACAGTCACGTCACGGATAGAGGCGGGGAATATGAATGTTTTGATAAAGTCTGTTTCAGGGGCGGGGGATATGATTTAGTGCCGCAAACGCAGGTGAGCAAGGTCGATGGGGGGAAATGATAGGATTATCACAAAATGGCGGCTGATTTCGAGTGCGTTAATGGACAAAAAGTCGGGTAAGGTCCATAGGAAAGTTTTCTACGATCTACCGATGTATGCTTAAAAACACATGGCCGAACCGTAGGGACAATAAAAAAAAAGTCCCGGAACTATCCTTTAAATAAGTCTTTGTGCAGTATCTTATTGAATATGCTGGGGCTTTCTCAGTACCCTTGGGGCAAACAAGTGTGTTCCTAATGCTTTCCGCCCAGGCTAAATGCTGTGAGGTACTACCAGTCTGGGTGCAGGGGTACCGAAAAGAAGGCGTTCTTCAAATCGACCACTGTAAAATGGGTCGCTGCTTTGGGGATACTGCACAACAGAGGCCGGGTTGGGGACAAGTGGAAACTCTTTCTGCGCTACATCATTGAGGGGGCAGAGATCCTGGATCATGCTCCAACTGCCTCCTGATGCCTTTTTAAAAAAAAAAAAAAATCTTTTTATTAGTGGCAACACAGAGATACATGGCACTCCTCACCTTCAACATACATATACAAAACAGATTATTTACATCATGATCATGACATTATTATATCATCATACAGAGTCATCGTCATCAGAGACCAAGTTACATAAATAAGTTCTCAATGGGCCCCATATATCCTTAGGCCTGCAGGCTGTGGGTCTGGACATAACATATTGTTCCTCTGACTCGTTCACATACGTTAGTTCACGAAGAAATTGGTTCATGCTGGGTGGGCTCGCATTTTTCCAATTCAATAGAATACATTTCTTAGCAATTGCGCAGTCAACATTTAATCTTCTAATTTTCTCAGAGCATTTGCCTATGTCTCCAAAAAGGTACTTCTGAGGCTTCAGGTCTGGGGGGACCTGTGTAATTTCTTCCAACATATCAGCCACCTCTCTCCAGAAACCCCTCACCACCCGGCACTCCCAATACATATGATAGTCTCTTGCCTGTGACATACTACATTTGGGGCATGCATCCGAGGCACCTGGGATAAATTTTGCTATTTTAATTGGGGTATAATGTAATCTATTCAGAATCTTGAATTGAATTAAGCGCAGGCCGGCATTCAGGGAGACCTTCTTAGTCAGTGAGCAGTATCTATTCAATTTTTCATCTTCGATGGGCCCCTGTTCGTCCCTTTCCCATTTTTCTTTTATGTTGTTGATAGTGGGGGTTTGTGCCTGCACTGCCGCGTACAGTTTAGAAATTCCCAGGCCAACCACAGTAGTCACCAACTGCAAACATGGGTGGGGATGGGGCTCATCTGGGAACAGTGGCCATTTCTTTTGAAATGCTGACCTCATGCGATAATATTGAAGTGTCCTGAATTGGCCCCCTCCAAACGCTCTCAATATTTCCTCCAAGGATGCAAATTTGCCATTTGTAAACATATCACCAATCTTCATTTCCTTATTGAGGTCCCAGGCTTCCTGAATTGCGCAGTCATGTGTGGGGGGTATACCTGGGTAGTTCCAGAGAGGTATCTCTGGATTGTAGGGTGTTTCTACTCGCAATCTTCTATATATGGCCTCCCATGCTTTAACCGTGCAGCTAACTGGATTGTATTCACACGTGTCTCTGTATTGTGTATCAAAGATGACTGATTGTATATTTGTGGGGTGCGTGGTGTATTCCTCTATTAGTGCATGGGGTGTCTCCTATGTAGTATCATACCAATGTTTTGCAAATTGTGCTTGGGCCACATGGTAATATAGTTCAAAGTCGGGGGTTGCAATACCACCCCTGGAGTACGACTCAGCCATCTTCTCCCACCCAATTCGGGCAGTCTTCCCATTCCAGAGGAACGTCACCACCTTGGAACGGAACATAGCAAAAAAGGATCTGCCCGGCCATATGGGAATGTTGACAAACAGATAGAGAAGCTTAGGAAGGATTATCCTTTTAAGGACCACCACCCTGCCGTGTAGGGATATCGGCAAACGCCCCCATATCTGGAGTTTCATAGTTATTTTCTGCAATGTAGTTTCATAATTGTCCTGATATAACGTGTTCCTGTCCCTAGATACCAGGATCCCCAGATACCTAATGTGTCCATTCGACCATTTAAGTCCATGCAGCACATCGGGGCACTTAGTGGACGGCGTGGGTGGGAATATTTCGGACTTGGCTCTATTCACCGTGTACCCAGAGTAATCCGCAAAGCTTTGTGTTTCTGCAATTATGGGTGCTATATTTATTTGGGGTTCATGTATGTATAACAGTGTGTCATCGGCGTAGAGTGAGATTAACTGGATGGATCCCTTTATATTTATGCCCTTTTCAGCGTGTCTCAGCCGTACCGCGGCTGCCATAGGTTCTATAGTCAGGGCAGATAGCAGGGGTGAAAAAGCACAGCCCTGTCTGGTGCCCCTGCCCAACAAGAACAGGTCTGAAATTGACCTATTAGTCAGAACTCATGCCCCGGGTTCGGTGTATAGTAGCTTTACATACCTAAGAAAGTTAGGGCCCATCCCAAATGCTTCGAGTACCGCCAGAAGGTAGGCCCAGGACACCGAATCAAAGGCTTTCTCGGCGTCTAAGGATATTGCAGCCGCTTTTCTATTGGGGTCTATTTGTGCCATCAGACCGAAGAGCCTACAGAGATTTAGGGAAGTGGCCCTGGCTGAAATAAACCCATTTTGATCGGGGTGGACCAGCCCGGGAACTGCTGGTAAGAGTCTATTGGCCATCACTTTTGCAAATATTTTAGCGTCTGTGTTAATAAGTGACATGGGTCTGTAGGACGACACATCCTGTGGTGGCCTTCGTGGTTTGGGGAGCACCATAATCACCACCTCTCTCAAAGATGGTGGTAGTATATTGTATTCCAAGGATTCCTCCCACACCTGAAGAAGCACCGGGACCAGCTCCTCCCGGAATTCTTTATAGAATTCTGCCCCTATCCCGTCAGACCCTGGCGCCTTACCTGATGTCAACATTTTGATAGCCTCAGGTATCTCTTCTATCGATATCGGTTGATCCAATGCTGCACCTTCAGCTTCTGAGAGTTGGGGCAGGTTGAGAGTCGCAAGATAGTTTTTAATGTCTACGGGTGATTTCTTATCTTGGTTGGAGTATAATTTGGTATAAAACTGAACAAATTCTTTATTTATCTAATCTTCCCTCACAAGCACCTCCCCCCGTTCTGTTTGTATACTAGTAATTTGGTTAGATTGTTTTTTACCCTTGAGCAAGTTAGAGAGTGCCCTACCAGCCTTGTTACCTTCACTGCATCTAAGTGCCCGCACGGGGGCCGCAGCGTAAGTCACCTCCCTAGCGTCTAGCTTATCAAATTCCTGCAAATATGTGTGTATGTCAGCCAGCAGATCCCTATTTTGTGTCCGGGTGTAGTCACCCTCCAGTACACCCAGCTTTCTTTCAACGTCCGCTAGTTCAGCACGCACGGCTTTCAGCATACCAATGGATTTAGACAGTAGCACTCCTCTGACCCATACTTTAAAGGTTTCCCACACCGTAGAGTATTTGTTTACCGTTCCCACATTATTAGTGAAAAATTCTGCTATTTCCTCATGCAGTGTTTCCACCCCCCCTCCCCCGCCCGGGTCTCTCAGTATTCCACTCGGCATTCTCCACCTCACAGCGAGACAAGGGGCATTCTGAATCCTCAATTCCCCCTGTACTGGGGAGTGGTCCGAGAATGTACGGGGCAAGATTTCACTTTCACATTTTTGTAACATAGAGGACATAGCCGCTGTGACAAACCAGTAATCTATCCTGGACTCGGAATAGTGCCCAGAGGAGTAATACGTGTATTTTCTGTCCGCTGGGTGTATCATACGCCAGGCATCTACCATTGAAAATTGACCAAGGATACTATTCAGGGTGGAGTCTGTCTTACTAGGGGTTCTAATGACCCTGGAGGACCTATCCAACACCGGGTCTAACGCCACGTTAAAGTCCCCTCCCCATATCACATTAGACAAACCATAAGCAATGATCAACCGATACATATTTACATAGAATTCAGGGTCGTCTATATTGGGCCCATAAGTATTTACCAGAAGTAGCTGTTGTCCGGCGAGCCTGCCCCAGACAACCACATATCTTCCCTGCTGATCCACCTTTTGGCCCTCGGGCCCGAATCCCAAGCTGGGGTGGATAAGGGTAATTACCCCCCTAGCCTTCGTAGAGTAGTCTGTATAGTAACGCTGGGTTCCCCACTTAGGCATCATGTGTAAATTGCTGTTTCCCATTGCATGTGTCTCCTGCATCATTAGTATCAGGGGGCCATGTCTGGCAACATAATTAGCAATTTTCCTGACTTTCACCTGGTTATTTATACCCCTTACATTCCACGTTAGCAGTTTTATTTTCATCATATCACCAGCAATCTGCAGTAACCAATCATCCCTGAGCCATGACCATTAAAACTGTGCCATATGTACCAGCCGAACAGTGCCACTCCCAGTGCGACCACTTTTTTTTAACTTGGAAAAAACAGTTAACCATAGCCCAGCTATAACCTGGGTCACTCTTCCCTCGGTGACCAGAATTTCTCCCGTCAACAAAACCTCTCCATTCCCCTCCCTCCTCGTTCCCCCCACATCATCGCCCCCAACTTAATGATATAGCCCAATTAACTGGGGGTGAACATGTCGCTACACATGACCGCCGATTTAGCCCCAGCGCTTCAGTAATAAACTTAGATGGAGCCGCCTGGACCATTTATACACTAATCCAAGCTTATTAATATGCAAACAACTTGTGCGTCCTAGTCTTCCGGCCTGAGCCTATTGTTCTGCGCCGGTCTGCCCTCTCTAGAGGTAGAGGTATAGAAGTCTCAATGTATTTTGTGGCCTCAGCTGGAGTCTCGAAGAAGTGTGCCCTTCCTGCATGCTGTATCCTCATCTTGGCCGGGAACATCAAAGCATATGAAACTTGCCGGTCCCTGAGGAGTCTTTTAACCGGTTCATAGGATCTCCTACTGGCCTGAACCCCGGCAGAAAAATCAGGGTATATATGAATACGGTTCCCGTCATGATGTAGTGTTCTTGCCTCTCTCGCCATCCGTAGGATTGTGTCCGTATCCCTGTAGTTGAGTAGCCTCGCAATTATCATGCGCGGCGGTGCACCTGGTCTAGGCGCTGGGGCCGAAGTGCGATGCGCCCTTTCCACTAGAAAATGATTTGAGAATGACTCCGGGCCAAACAAGGATTTAAGAAGAGCTTCCAGCTGTTTCTCCATCTGGCCTTTGCCGAATGATTCTGCCACTCCAACCACACGGATGTTATTGCGCCTAGATCGCGATTCCAGGTCCTCGCATTTGTTTTGCATTTTTGACATGGCCTCCTTGAGTTGGTTAATGTCTCTGCTGTGGTGTGCTAGGGTATCCTCGTTAGTACTTATTCTGTTCTCCGTTTCCGTGATCCTTGCACTCTCCTTTTCGACCCTTGCTTTAAGAGAGCCTATAGTGGATACTATGTCATCTAACTTAATGTTCACTGCACAGAATCCATTTTGAACTATTGTTGTTAGTCTGTCCTCTTGTTCCTCACCCTCGACGCACAGGGTCTCCCTTCTGTTGGTGCATACCTCTGCATTTGTAGTCTGGGTCTGGCCCCCCATGTAGGCGTCCATCTGACCCTTTTCTTGTGACCGGGGGTCTTGCTACCTTTTACGGATTTCTGTGGTTCACTCATTGCATATTCGGATGTGTGCTGCTCAATGGTATTATCCTTCCCCTCTCTCTTTCCCCCGGCTCACATTGTGCGTGGATGTGGATACAGGCAGAAGGAGCCCAGCGAAGAGACAGAGGGGTTCCAGGGGGGCAAAAGGTGTCCGCTGCCAATGGACTGTGCCCTCCCATGTAGGTCCGCCAACAGGTTCAAGTATGTAGCACTCGCAAGTCATCGTCAGGTAGGAGTTACCGGGGTGTCTCCTGCGCCATGCTCATAAGGGAGGACCAACCCAGGCTCTCCGCTGGCTGAGTTTAGGGTGTATGTATCCTCAGCTGCCCCATAAGGCGCGTGTGCACCACAGGCTCAACTGGTCGGGAGCCCCGACATGGCTACCACTAGGGCAGCAGAGGGAGTGAGGCCGCACCCGTTGCAGCCAGTGAATCCAGATGGGCTCACACCCCCACAGCCCTCTTGGGTAAAGTTCGATGGATGTTACCACTCCGGATCAGAGGGGCCAGCCCAGATTTTCGGGGCGGGTCCACAATTCGCTGACTGGAGCCCTCCAGTGCGAGGAGATGTACCGCTCCAGATGTCGTAGCAACGGCTGGCCAGCCGCGACTCGTCATCCGGCCGCAGAGAGGGTAGGGGGGTCAAAGCTCCTCACAACGTGTGAGCTTGGGTAGATGGGCTCCTTCCCCCCAACCGCCCTCTTACTTGTGTTCCTTCGTGTCGCCGTGGACTCACACATCTGCAGCCGCCGGGTACTCGCACACTCCAGACCCTGACGACACCGCGCAGCCTGGTCCAGTCACTGGCAGCCGTAGGCGGGCGCCCAGACCAGCGCTGATGCCCCGCTCTCTCTCGGTCTGTGGCGTAGTCATCAGCCGCGCACGGAGGCTCAGCGCGTTCCACAAGCGCAAGCCCCGCCCACCGCGGCCTCACTGCTCCTCACATCCGCGGCCGTTAGTTGTTTTATCACGGAGCCCTCAGTCGGACCGCATCCTCGGCAGGGTCCGGCACAGGATTGAGCGGGCACAGCTTCGGACAGCCCCAAAGCCGCTGTCTAGGATTTTCACACAATGTGCACGGATGTCATGGGCGCTCGTGCCTCGATTCTCAGCTCTCCGGGCGGCTTCCTAGAGGATAACTAAAGCCAGGAGCTCGCAATTAGGCGGCCATCTTTGTAGTGCGCAACAGCACCACCAATGCCTTTTTAATAGGGTATATGGCCATGTTACGTGGAGAGGTGGAGGGTACTATGATCCCTTGGTGTAGGAAGGTCTGTATCGTCTCCCTAATCCCCCTCCTCTGCCTCCATCGACAATGGGTATTGCTTCAACTGGGGTAACACTGGCCCGGCCTTTAGGGTGATTCTTACTGGGGTCACTTCCTTCAACATCCCTACATCATGTGGGTTGGCTGTCCATAAATGTGTGGGAACCTGTTGTAAATCTGCCTGGCTGAATGTGGGTGGTGTGACAACAGCCGCGAGGGGGCATTGGACTCTTCAGTACTGTACCATAATCTCACAGGGTATGCATATTTCGAGGATGATCTCCCTGTCATTGTTGTCATCCTCAAAAAGTTCGGCATCTGTCAATTCTTTGAGGGGCATAATAGGATCAATGCACAGGACGGTGCGCCACTGCCATCCTTGAAGGTCTGTACCTAGAACTGCAATTCTTTTGGCCAATACCAGCAGACCCTCTAGGTCCAGGGAGAGTGTTGTCCCTGCAGTTAAATTAAAAGATCTTCGTAATATTAAAAGAACAGCAGAAACTAACTGGAGAAAAGCCCCGTCTCTCGCATCCAAAGATAAGTTCTCGTCTTCAGTCACCACCTATAAAACGTCTATCATGAACGCCAAAAAAGAGATCTTCAACCTAAGAATACACAATGCCAAATCTGGCACAAAAGAGTTATTCTCCATTCTAAGAGAGCTACAATCACCAGTGCCTCCCTCAGATGATTGCACCAAGGACAAAACCTTGTGCAATAACATCCAACAAGCACTCTCAAATAAAATTGCCCTCTTACAAGCAAAGATAGAAGCAAAAAAATCCAGCCTTGCCTCCAAAGACCACTCTAATAATAAAAAGAGCCCCACTCATGATTGCCGGCCCTTCTACTTCTCTCTGGGCACCGAGGATGAAGTAGTTAACATAATTGACAACCTTAAACCCTCAAACTGCCAAGGAGACGTGTGCCCTGCCTCAGTCATTAAGGACGGAGCCAAAGACCTAGTCCCCATCATCACCTCGCTGATCAGCTCCTCATTTAAAAACGTGTCTGTACCTAACAACCTTAAAGAGGCATGGGTCTTACCTCTCCTCAAAAAGCCTGCCTAGACCCCAACATTCCTACTAATTACAGGCCCATCACAACCGTCCCATTTCTCCTTAAAATACTAGACAGAGTGGCATACCTCCAAATACAATGACATTTGGAAGACAATAATCTCATAGGCTTGCGACAATCCGGCTTTAGACCCAGGCACGGGACTGAAACTGCCCTTCTGGATCTAAAAATCCAAATGGATGAAGCCAAAGACAAGGGCAACTTGGCCAACTTGCTCCTGTTGGATTTATCTGCAGATTTTGACTTAGTTGACCTCCAAATTCTCAATCAACACCTCTCTGAGGCTGCTGCATTCTTCCAGAATGCCACCAATTGTATTCGGTCCTTCTTGTCCGATAGGTCGACTAGGGTATTCGCACCTGCGGCTGCAGCTGACCCTGTCCCAATCCAATGTGGAATACCACATGGTTCATGTATTTCCCCCATGCTTTACAACATCTTTACCAAGCTCTTCTTTGACCGATTTGATGAACTGGGTGTCACATATACCAATTACGCAGACGACACCCAGGTCCTCATCACACTCACTGGGAGCTATGAGAAAGATGCTGCAAAAGTTAATGAAATCTACCTTGAAATTGAAGCCTGGATGGCCACTCATAGCCTCTGCTTGAATGACAACAAGACGGAATTGCTCATCGTAGGATCACAAGCCCACCTTAACAAACTTGACCCTAGGTACCAATCATTTACCGTTGATGGCAATATCATAAAAGCCTCAAAATACGTTAAAACGCTGGCCGTGTATCTCGATTCCACACTATCGCTCAAAAAACAAATAAACGCCACTATATCATCCACGGCCTATACTAATAAATGTATGAATGCCTGTAGGCCATTTCTTTCAACAACCAGCTGCCTCAGACTGTCTAGAGCATTAGTACTGTCTAGATTAGACTATTGCAATACTCTCTTCCTGGGTTCCACTAATCACAACTTGAACAGACTTCAGGTCTTACAGAACAATGCCCTTAGATGCCCCCTTAACCTTCCCTGCAGGGCCCACATCTCTACCCTCAGTAAGGAAGTTCATTGGCTCCCTAGCCAAGATAGAATCAAACTAAGATCGCTCGTCATCAAACACAAATGCCTCTCACCGACTGTCCCATATTAACTATAATACACATTTTCCAGACATAGATCTACCAAACCCACCAGAACCCCTTACATGCACCAACTAAACATTCCCAAATTCAATCTGAAAACAGCAGGGGGTTCTAGCTTCCCCGCGCTAGCAGTGAAATGCTATAACGCACTTCCCATGATAATCAGAGCCGAAGAATCCTTCTGGTCTTTCAGAGCTAAGGTGAAAATATGGCTCACTTCTCAGTAACAATATGATACCTCATGTATGCACTGCAGTCTGTAACTATGCACTTCATGCACTGCCATCTGTAACTATGCTACGGACCACATTGTAACCCGGTCCTCTTTGCTACCCACTGTATTATTCTCTTACGTATTTAATATGTGCAACCTTCTGTAACCTTGTTGATCCTCAAGTCTAATGCGCCCAGTTACCCTAGGGTTTGGCTGCGCTATACAAATAAACAAACTAAACTCTGTGGACACCACGGGCTGAAAAATGAAATCAGTGGGTACTCTCTTGCAAGCTCTGGTAATCTGGGGCAGAGCTTGTACGAGCACTGTAATGCTGTAAATAAACATGTCGGGTTGACAGGGATGCCTCGTACAACTACATCACATGCCATTGCATGTATCACAAGCATTGTCCTCAATGAACACATGCCAGGTGTGGCGCAGATGATACCGCTGTCTGTGAATGAGATTGTCATGTTCAGCTTGATTAGCAGATCCCTACCGAGCAAGTTGACAGGAGAGCTCTCAGAGTATAAAAGGGGGCCCTTACCGCTTTCCCTCCCACCTTGACATCCAAGTCTTTTGTGTATGGAACCATTAAAACAGCCCTAGAGAATCCCTGTGTGTGGAAAGTTGTGCCTGAGAACGGGATAAAGGGGTTCCGGTTCTCCACTTGCTGCATGTAAGTGCAGGGTTGATAATGCTGAACTGTTTGCTGCGGGTGTTGCGGTTGGAAGGGGCCGGAAACCTGCGGGGGTAGCTGTGTGTAAGCTTGATGAATCTCATAGGGTATTGAGGTCATTCTGTATGGTGGCCCCTGGTGATTCCCTTGGGGTGGAGGGCCATAATTCTGCTGATTGTAGTTGTATCCCACACCCTGCCTACTCCGACATTCTCCAGAGAAGTGCCACCTCCTGCATGTCCAGCACTGCCCTGTTCTCCCTCCTCTTGACCCCGGACCCCAAACCCACCCACCCCATTGACCCATGGTACCCACCTCACCCTCGTTGCTGTGCTCCTTGCCACTGTGGCTCCGGGAATTGGGGGCTTCTGCCCCACTGTCCTTGTCCTCCTTCAGCCCACACTGCTGCTATTCTTGCATTTGCTGTATTAGAGGCGTACCCTCCCTCTTCCTCCTGTGCTGGGGCGGGCCGTGTTGCTACCACAGCTACTTTCACTAACTTATTTTGAACCGATTTCGCTTCCTCAGCCTGTCGCCTTTGAATCGTTTCTTTCTCATGCTCTTTTATCCTTCTACAATGGTGGACTATAATGCTTTGAATTTCCGGCCATACTTTTGCTTCTATTCCTGCTATTTTGTCGAGTGCCTTCTGTACTTTTTTGGGTAGGCCCTGCTTCACTATAAAGTAAAAAAAACAGGGTTAATTGTTCCCAGGTGTTGCCCATTTCTGTACTCCAC
Source organism: Ambystoma mexicanum (assembly GCF_040938575.1). Classification (NCBI taxonomy): domain Eukaryota; kingdom Metazoa; phylum Chordata; class Amphibia; order Caudata; family Ambystomatidae; genus Ambystoma; species Ambystoma mexicanum. Next base: position 1,287,227,891 of record NC_090934.1, read on the forward strand.
ATCTCTTGGACCCTGAGAAGAAACTGAGCAGTGCCTTCATCATCCCCCATAGTATACTGCATGATGGATTGTAAATCTGGAGTGTCTGGGAATGCCCGCAGCAACGAATCCCACACTCTGGCCCTAACCTTGTTGAATGAGGCTCCATCATGAGCATCATTGCTCAATGTTACTCCTGGGTATCCCGCTTTCACCCATACATTTTCAGCTTGGTCCCCAACTCCAGCCGCTAACAGGCTTTTAATGTCTCCTATTGCTAAGAGCACCCCTGCTGTGTTCTTTTCAAAAGCATATATCGACTTCCCTGCCCCCACCGTGAGTAGTGGGAGTACCTTAAGGAGGTTATTCTTGTCTACATGTGCCCAAGGTACATAGTGAGGCCTCCCTGCTCCCTTGTTTATCAGTGGGATCTGCATTTTCATCTTGCCTTTTCCGCCTTTAGTCACGCTTCCCTTTTTGTTGCTAATGCTATCCTGCCAAATCTCTCTCTCAATCTTCCGTCCCATAAACTTTCTAACCTTGGTGTGCGCTGGGGCGCCTGCTCCGCGTCCCCTTCCCCATCGTCCTCAGTCTCATCAAATTCACTCCAGTCTTCCTCATCTCCTCTTCGTGACCCTACATTCTCATAGCCCAAGCATTCTGTCTCTCTGTCATGCTCTATGTGAACAGTTCTTATGGGTGCTTTGTCTATACAAAATCTCCCGGCTTCCACTCATCCCCCGCTGGTTGCATTGGTGCCCCCATAGGTGGCATGGGTGTATTTGCCTTGGTTACATCACATGCTGCCCTAAGCCTGGCTAACTCTGTGTCAATGCCAGTGCTATTTCTAGGTCTCTTGCGCTCACCCCGTTGTGGGCAGTAACCTCCAGAGGTGAGACATACGGGGGAGCTGGGGCTGTGGCTGGTGCTGCCACCATCGTGCCTGCTGATAACATATGTTGGAATATTACACCCTTCCGTTGGGCGAGTTGCTAGCAGATATATTCATTTTTTCCCCTCTGCGTTCTTCCCATTTTCTCCTAAACCTGTCTCTTTACTACTGTCATGTGTCACCCCCTGCCCCTTTGAATCCTCTGGGTCCTAAAACATTTTCCAGAGGTTCAATACTTCCCTTCTATCCTGCAGCGGTTGCCCCTTATATTTTGCAGTCAGGAAGGTAGACATATGTTCCAACACGCTTCTGTCAAAAGATCCCTGATCTGGCCAGGAGTGCTGTATTCCCCCTTCTCTAGTCTCCATTACTCACTGATTGTGATACATCTTGATCTTTTCACAATACAACAGTAGGGTCTTGCACATGTGTTCTAGGGGCGTTTCTACCCCCACAGTTGTGTCTCCCGTGGGTCAGGTAGTGGGGCTGCACCTATGCTGCTGCGCTTCAGTTGTTATGCAATAGCTCGTTCAAGACATATACAGTTCAATTTTGTCAACAATGCAACTTAATGTCGTCAAGAAAAATCCAAATATAAAATCATCTGTCTAATACCCCCACCCCTCTATTCCCTGTTAGTGCTCTGTAACTACACCCACACCTCACACTCTCCTCACACGTCCACACACAACTCATACACACCCCTCCTGGGCCTCCTTCTTACACCATAAAATACACGAATAAAACAAACTAAAATAACAAGCTAAAACAATTAGAGAGCTATTCCCGAGCTCTCTAATTATACAGAGCTCCTATATTTATCATTGTGTTTTTCTCGCACTGTTTAAACCAATCATGTGGCACCACCTCCCCCCCTCACCCCTCACTCTGGGAGGTTACCTCTCTTCTGTTTTCCTTTTCCTTAATACCCTTACAAAACATATTTTAAAAAAAAATCAACACACTCCACAAATATGCCGCACTCTCAATTTAAATCACCCCATGTTCACACTGTTCACACTGCTCCATACCGCCAACCCTACTTTGTTATCCCTTGCAGGCTATACTCAGTTGCTCGTGTTCACACAAACTCCTCCGTTCGCGGGGTTCCAACACAAGCCTGCACCTCTATATGGGGCAGCATCCCACTCCAAAGAGCAGGCAAGATTCTGCAAAGGCTCCCGCAGGGCCACTCGGGGGTAAGAGTTTTGGGGCTAGAGGCTGTAGGTGGGTGCGGCCCTTCCGGAAAAGCCGCCTGGATACCTCCGCAGGTACGGGTGCGCTGGGATCACGTCAGCAGGGTCACCAAATGAAGGCAAGTCCCTGTTTACGCTCATGCCAGAAAGAATACAACCCTCTACGGGAAAAGACCAAGAGATTGCTTGCAGGGATAACAAGGTTTAATTGTATAGAATACAAAGGTATCAGCAAAGAACTCTGCTGCTCGAGAACGTTCTGGGCGAACTTAGTACAAGTAGAAGCTTAAAAGGCAGTACATCGTCATTGCTATACAGTAAAAACTAGCGTCGCTGGTTGGTGAGACCGGATACAAGGGCCTGCTCCATAGGGGATGCCAGGCTATGATTGGTTCTCTTCTTCGCCGTCTGTTCCCACGTGGGTCAGCTGGGCTCATCTCTCTGAGGAGTGAAGGTCAGGTGCCTCGTAGGTTACAGTATCGAGACTGCTATGATACACTAAGACTACTACTATATCACTATGGTATGCTCCTGGGAGGCTCGGGGGCTGGTGCCAGGGGGAAGGGAGGAAGAAATACAGTCACCTGACCCACACATTCTGTGTTTTGTTGATATCGCGCCCCTCACTCCCAAGGCCTCCACCCTCGTTTTGGTCTATAATGTATCCCTCCCTGTACCTCGCCCTACAAAGGATGTATTTGTGTGGAGAGGTGAAACGGCCATACATGCTCAGATCTTGTATGGCCATTGGGTTTATGTTTTTTTTTTATTTTTTTAAAAATAATTTTATTAATTTTATTTCAACAAACAATACAAACCAAACTTGCACTGCGTACAATAACATTGTAAACATATATTGATTCAACATGTCCACTGCTTCTCCCCTTCCGCCCCCCCCCCTTTCGAGCCTACTCCCTTTCGTGTTCTGTTTCTGCATCTTGTGATAAGGATTCCTCCTCCATGATTTCCGTTGGGTCTCGTATTAACCCAAATAACTCTGCTATTAATTGTTTCCAGGCTATCAGGGTCTCAGCCTCTTCCTCCACCCGACATTACTTGCAGCTTGCCATACTGCAGTTTCCACTTCGGCCCATTTCTGTAGATCTTTCCACCATACTTCTATTCGTGCTCTCTGGCATGCCTTCCAACCCATAGCAATTCTCCTCTTTGCAAGTGCATACGCTAGATCCTTTAATTTGCTCACATGCTTGAGTTTACGTGGTCTCGGAAACCCTCCCATCAAACAGGCCCACACACCTATCTACCACAGTCTTGATTCCTTTTTCAGCTAACCTGTGCGCCACATCACCCCAAAAACGCTCAATGACTGGGTATGACCAGAACATATGCACCATTCCGGCATTTTCCTCATCACATTTGGGGCATGCTTGTCGTCCTACGTTTTTAAATTTGGTTATTCTCTGGGGCGTCATATACGCCCTGTGGGTCACGTACAGTTGTATCTGTTGCAGTCTTGCATTCCTCAACACTTTTTTGTGGTACCCTTGGGCTCGTTCCCACATCCCATCACTCATTGGGGCTCCCACTTCCTCTTCCCAGTCCCGCTCAGTTGTGCCACTTCCTTCCCCACCTTGGACATCATCAGCTCATATATTCTGAATATCTTGTGTCCCCCCTCGGCAATGTCATATATTGTGTCTATGGTAGAGTCTGTTTCTTCTTCTAGCACTAGTTCGGACCATGTCTCCTTGATTCTCCGCACCACCCTATGGTATGTGATATACTGGCCCGCATGTAACCCAGTTTCCTCCTCCAACACAGCAAAGTCCCTTATATTTCCCTCCTGCCATATATCGCCCATTGTTGCTATCCCCACCGGTTCCCTGTGTTTCCTAACCATCATCCTTAGTTGCTTTTCTTTGCCCGCCAGCACCACTATTGGTACCTGCGGGGAACACGGGAATGGATTCTCCATCAACTGGCAGGCCCTGCGCCACATCTTCCACCCAAGTATCATCATCTTTGGACGCCCTTCCATGTCTGGCTTGGGCAGCCACATCATTTCCTTTAGGAAGTACGGGGAACAGTCCTGTCGGAACAGCCTGGACTCCGAGGTTGACTCTTCAGAGAGCCATTTAGCTACGTATTGCAGCTGGCTTGCTATGTAGTAAATTTCGTAGTTTGGCAGTTTTATGCCACCTTTCTCATATGAGTTTTGTAGCTTCCAAAGGGCCACTCTATTCCTCGTCCCATGCCAGAGGAAATCCCTGCACATGCCTTCTATTTTAGCAAAGGTCCGCCTTGTTATAAGGTATGGGATATTTCCAAAATAATGCAAAAGTCTTGGTAGGACCACCATTTTCAACATTACTGCTCGCCACATCATCGCCAAGGGTAGCTTCACCCAAAACTTCATGCTATTTCCAATTTTCCTGATCGCCTCCTCTGTGTTATACTGGTGTTCCTCTTCCACCGTATGGTATATATCTATTCCAAGATATCGAAACGTGCGCACCTCCCATGGTATCTGTAGCACCGGTAGCTGTTCTAACGGGATCCCTTTGTACCTGCCCAGTGGAAATATACTAGATTTTTGGGGGTTCACAGCTATGCCAGACAGCCTTGCATATCTCTCCATCACTTCCAGAATGTACTGGAGGTTTTCTTCTGGGTGCCGTAAATACAACATGTCATCCGCATACAAAGAGATTAGATGCGGTTCCCCTCCTAAAGCAATGCCTATCGGCTCGTACTGTTGCCTCAGGTATATGGCCAAGGGTTCCAGGGCAAGACTATACAGCATAGGAGACCACGGGCAACCCTGCCTAGTGCCTCTACGAAGTTGCCACCTCTCTGATATCACTGCTCCTGTTTTAACTCTGGCCAACGGCGCGCTATATAAGATTTTACCCCACTGTAGGTACCCGGGCCCTATCCCATAGCCAGCCAGGGCCACCATAAGCCACGGCCATTTGACCAAATCAAAAGCCTTTATTGCGTCTAGCGATACAATTGCCAGTTCACCTTCGTCCTCATTTGCATGCTCAATGACTCGATGGAGTCGCCTAAGATTGTTGGATATGTTCCTGTTTGGAACATAGCCAGTCTGATCGGGATGTATTAGTTTAGCAATAACCCTCAGTCTATTTGCCAAGTCAGCTGTCAATATTTTACTGTCTTGATTGAGCATTGATAAGGGTCTGTATGAGCCGCAGTTATGACCGGGCTTATTGGGTTTGGGTAGCGGTATAATTGTCGCTTCTCGAGGGAGTCTGGCAGCCTTCCCACTTCATACACTTCGTTCAGCATTTCTAAAAGCAGAGGAAGCACCTCATCCTTATGTTTTATAAAATTCGCTTGGGAGTCCGTCAGTCCCCGGGGTCTTGCTGGTGGGCAGCTGTCTCACTACCTCTTCCAATTCCTCTAAGGTAATCGGAGCATCCATCTCCTCCCACTCTTCGGCCATGATCTGCGGCAGTCCTACATCCTCCAGTGTTTCTACCATTTCTTTAAAATCACTGTCCTCATCATCTCCGTACAGGAGTCGATAATACTCCACAAATTCCTGGTTAACTCCTTCCTGGGTGTCCACTATGCTCCCATCCTCCCTCGTTATTGTTCTGATTGTGGGCCTGGGGGTCTCACTCTTGTATAGCCATGCCAAGACCCTCCCTGGTTTATCCCCGCTGCATTCTGTCTCTCTATATACTTCTTATAGGTAAGATTGCACAATCTCTCCCAGTGCCCCACACATTTCTGCTGCAGTCTAAGTATTACTTCATTATCTTCCTTGGTGTTACCTCCCTCACTTAACGCCCTTTCCAGCTCCCTCTCCGTATCTTGTAGTTCAGCCTGGATCCCTCCTTGTAGCCCTCTGGACTTAGCTATAGCTACCACCCTCATTACCACTTTAAAGGCCTCCCAAAGCATACCCGCTGTCTCTACACTGCCAGTATTGATCTCAAAGTATTTTATTATTTCCTCCCTCATGTCTTCCCTGAAGATGGTGTCTTTCAGCGCTTCCGCTATGAGGTGCCATGTCGGGATCTTTGCTCCCGGGGGGTCGGTATTGCCACCTCAGGATTAGTGGCGAGTGGTCTGAGTGGACCCTCGCTTCATATTCCGTCTGCGTTATCTCAGTCATTAGTTCCTGTGTGGCAAACATATAGTCCAATCTAGTATGTAGGTTTTATGGGGCTGAGTAGTGCGAATATTGCCTCTCCCGGGGGTGGTGTGACCACCATACATACACAAACCCAAAATCATCCAACAGCGTATGCAGTGCTCTAGCGGCTGGGGTGGGTTTATCCATTTTACCATCTGACCTATCTACCCTGGGGTTTAACACGCAGTTGAAATCTCCTCCCCAGATCACTGCCCCTCCCAGGCACGTACTGAGTTTGTTGCATAAGGTTCTAAAATATGCCACCGTGTTTTGGTTCGGGCGTATATGTTTATGATGCTTATCTCCCTGTTTTCCACCAGCCCTCTCATCATGACCATCCTCCCATCTGTCTCCACCGTGGACTGTAACAGTTGGAACGTGACATGTGCCGTCACCCAAATGATCACCCCCCCTGGCATAGGCCGAATATGATGCACCCACCACAGTCCCCCTCAATTTCTTCCGGATCATCTCCATCTTGTCTTGCGTAAGATGAGTCTCCTGCAACAGAGCTATCTCTACTTTCTGTCTGCGTAGATATAGCATGACTTTATTCCTCTTTAGATAACTATTGAGCCCTCTAACGTTCCAAGTAATTATTTTAAGATCCCCCATGGCATATCAGGGTCCCTCTCCTCCCACCACAAGTGCAGTCCATGCCCAAGTATATTCCCATTCTATGTAGGCTTGTTTCCAAACAAAAACCTCCCCAAACACCAAACACTTCAAACTTCCCAACCTCCCTCCCTCCCGCCTGCCTCCCTTCCCTGCCCCAACTCAAACCCCTCCATATCCTCCCGCCCCAACACCCTACCCAAATGTTGCCCAGCTCCATCCCTGGATCTCAGGCACCCCCGCATCTAGCCCTTTTCTGGCAATTGCCTTTACTCACGGCTCAGCAGGGTGAAGTCGCCCTAATTGCGGTCCTACTACTCTAACTTCCGGGGGTAGGTCGTCTCCATCTTGCCGCTCCCGTTTGCTTCGAATTAGACGCCCTTAGTGCTACCTAATTTACAATCACATTGTATATTCTAGTCCAACAAGTCCAAATGTCTCTTATTACAGTTTTCAATGTTATCTGTTCTCGCCCTGCCCCTGTTACGTGTGCAACAATCCGTTCATTTCCCCTCTCCCCGGGGCCCCCTCTTCTCCATCCTTACATCCTACATAATGTGTCCCCCTCACTTATCCAAGATCTTCTCTCTGTCTTTATAATTCAAGATCTTTGCTATTATCGTCCGAGGGGGGGCTTCAGGTCGTGGTTTCCTCATCAGGGCCCTGTGCGCCCGTTCAACAGCAAATCCTTGCAAAGGTTTGTCGGCTCCTATTTCTTGCAGGATCAAGTTCTCCACGTAGTCCGTGGGGTCCTGGCCTTCCTCTCCCTCCGGTAGGCCGACCACCTGTGTGTTGTTCCGTCTCGCTCTCCCTTCAGCCTCCTCCACTCGGTTCTCCAAGTTGGCAACCTGTTGCTTCAGTATGTGGACTTCCTTTGCATTGCTTGTGCTGGTTTCCGTATTGGTTTTCACCGCACTCTCTAGGCCGCTTGTTCTTTCAGCCAGCGCTCTCACGTCTTGTCGCAGCAGGTTGACCTCTAGCCCAACCGCATCTATTTTGTTTTCCAGAGCGATTCTTAGGTCCGTCATCACTGTCCCCCACGAGGCTTTCAACTCCGTAATGGCTTTTAATCAAGGATCCTCCTTTGCCAGGGATACTTCTGCAGGCGCGGCTGCCGCACCCTGCACCGGGGTGGTAGGAGTCTGTTGCGGCTTGGCAAAAATGTCCATAGTGGGCTGCTTGCTCTTGATCTTGCCTCCTCCCACCGACATTGTGCAGTCCTGCCTATGTACCGGGGGCCAACTTTTTTGTAGCGTGCAGGTCCTGCTTCCCCGTTCCTCCTTCTCCATGGTTGCAGCGTGCTGTGGCACTGCCAGGACTATATGTCTCTTGCGCCTTATCTCGGTCCACTTTCTGGGGCTACACCTCTCGCTCCCGAGGGTAGTCTGATGCAGCTCACGCGCGTCGTGAGCAGCCCTTGCACTGTATTGTGGTCCACTTCTCCTTCCAAGTCTGTACAGGTCCCCCACGCTGGATAGTCGAGTGAACCCCTCAGCTATTCGCCCCGTTCATGTGGGCTGCTCAGGACCCTTCTTTCTTCATCTCGCGTCTTGGCCTCTTTGATGCCAGGCGTGCAGTGTGACGGTGCGTCTCACTGATTCTATATTCCCGGTGCAGTTCTCTCAGCCGCAGTTACCTTTCGCTTCTCATGCCACACGCTGCGCTCTCCCTGCCAGCCTTCGTCAGCCGTGGGTCTGCTGGGCCTACCTCAGCCTCCTTTGTTCCAGCACGCCGGCCATTTTGTCTGGGGTGCCGCACCACGGCTACAAACTTTCAGTCGATCTTGCCAATCCTCCTGTAGTCATCAAGGACTCAGCTCTCCATCAAACTTGCCCCATGCCTTTATACATCCAACAGTGTATTTCTGAGCATGATCATGCCTTTTTTAGCTTATTTTCACGCAGGATCATATCGGATCCTCGGGAGCAGCTCGTAAGACACGTCCTACTCCATGTCCCTTAGCCACGCCCCCCGGGTTTATGGTTGGGTCTCGGATCAATCACTATCATAGAATGCATGGGTTTGTTGACCGGGTCAGTGGTGTGGCCCAGTGCTCTGGGTAGGCTGGCTGGGAGTTAATGGTCTGCTGATAGCTTGGCTGTGATGAATGGGCACTGCAAGGAGCCTGGTGTTGTCTCACAGCCTTGCAGGGTGCATTCCTCCCAGTGATACTAAGTAATTGCTACAGTGAAGGGACAAGGGGAAGCTTCTGTGAGAACTGGGCGTGCAGGCTCATCCCGTCTTAATGTTCTGGGCCTAGTCGAGTTCTTCCATTGAGCTAAAGTAGTGCCGCACGGCAATGCAGGACTACGCGTTACCATAACTATAAAATGGTGTTCCTTTCTATGCGTGCACTACATCTATGGATCTAAAATGCCAGTGATATTGTATCCAGGCTGTGTTTCTCTATCACAGCCCTTTCCCCCCTAGCACATCGCGCTATTCTTGGGATTCAACTCACTCTAAAGCACCTAGGGGGGTGGGATAGACTCATTTCCGTCCAAACAATACCTTCTTTCCCATTCTCTTTCCAGTTCTTTTTCTCTTTTCTCCTGTTCTCTTTTCTCTTCCTCATGCTTCTCCTGTCTTTCTCTGACTTCCCTTTCTCTTCTCTTTAAAGTTGCCCATACCCTTTCCATCTAATTTAAGCATTATGTATCTTCCCACCCATTCGTTCAGGCAATCGCTGTCTCCTCCGTATTGCCCTGCATCTCTCTCTGTCTCCGGATCTCCTCCTCAGCCTTTGCCAGTTGTGTCTTTAACTCACAGCGTTCATCAAATTCATTGCGTAAGGACACTGAATGTTGCTTGTTTATTTTTACTCTGTTTATAACATCTTCACTGCTGTATGCAGGGGGCACGTATGTGGGATTATTGTATCCTGACACTGCTTTTTATTCTCGTAATGAGTATAATCCCTGCGTTAAAGGACACGGATTGCTACTCTGGGGAGGAAGAGCAGGAGCCAAGGGTGTTGTACCTTCCCCTTCATGCTGATTAAGCATCCACTCTTTTACGGGTAGCTCCTCTGTCTCATCCTCATTCATTTTCCACAGTTCTAAAATGGCTATTCGTTTTTCCAACTGCTTCCCTTCGTATGCAGCATGTAAATATGTTGTCATGTGTTGCATTACCTATCTCGAAAGAGTGCTCTCCTGCGGCCAAGGCATAAATATCTTGCCCGCAGTGTACCAAACCCATTGGGCGTGGTACTTCAATATTTTTCCTTGTACCGAGGTAATGTTTTACATAAAAGAATATGGGGAGTGACCCCCATGATAGCACATCTCAATTTAGTCTACCAATACTTACCATCCTCTACTGCAGTTCCGACTTACTCTGTTCACCCCTCCTTCACACTTTTCCCCAACTATATTTCCCTTTGCTCCCAACGCTTCTACGTCTCACCCCAAGACCACGTTTTCTACATCACAATAAAATACCCGGGCAACACACAAACGCTCCCGTGCTCTAGACTGCACCCTTTGATCCAAACTGCAGCTTCAAGTCTGCCACACTATACGCCAGTATATACAAAATTCACTTTTCAAGAAACGAAACCATCATACAACCTATGACTGGCTCCAGCAATCACTACACAAATAAATACACCACAAATACAATACGGCCGTCTTCTCCACTCCTGGTAAGGTACTCCAATTTATCAATATTACCCCAAAAAGAGGTGTATTATGTAATCTTCCGTGACCTTGTCCCGGGACATCTCATCACCCTTAATACCTCATACAAGGTGCATTATGTAGTCTTCTGTGACCTTGGCACAGGCTATCCATCTTCATTAATCCTTTATTTTACCACAATTCCCCCAATATACAAACAATTCCCTCCCCCATTTCCGTTTTGCCATGCTGATGCTATATACTTACATCCGTGTATCAGTCGAGGCCTTCAGTGTCTAGCTTCCCCCAATCAGCCAGCTGCCCTCTGTCCTATGGGGGCGCAACGGGGATCGGACAGGAATTTCTCCGAGGCGTCTCCTGTCAACCTCGGTTCACGCGTGATACCGGTCTCCACAGGTCACCTCGAATCTTCGGAATACGGCAAGGAAACTTCGAAAATCCGAGTGCTCTGGCCAGCTATCAATCTCTGCTACCATATGTTAAGGGAAACCCCAGTTTAAGGAGAAATGATAGGCTGGGAAATCCTGCACTCAATAATGGAAATAGTAAAATTGAAAGGCAAAACCTTCCGATTGAAAATCGGAAATATTGACAATCCGAAATAAACCAGGGACAGCATACAAACAAAGTAATCGTCGGTCTCAGCTAGCTCATTGAAAACAACAGTTTACAACCAGAATAATTGTCATATATGACATCACATTTTGCTAAAACCTACGGTGTAAGGGATTGGTTAATGGGAACATCTATATGAAAATTCTCTAAGGGTCACATTTCTCTTTGGTTAATACTTAACTGATAGCTCCTCCGAGGACCACCTCTAAATTGATAATGACGGAACTACATCACTCTTAAAACTATTGATTGGTTGGCCTAATATGTAATGGGCGACCTAATATCAAGAGTTTTAATTTGAGGGCATTACACTGACCAACCTTGAGCAACTGACAGGTCGTCAGAACATGGGAGTAGGGGACGAGAGTTCCACAAGCTGCTTATTTACTTCAAGAAGAATACGGTCCCTCATCTCCTGGGCCATGAGACAAAGTGATCAGCTCTGTAGTTAACCTTATGAGGCGCCTTGCGCCTAGGAATGTGCTTGAGGAGTAAGGCAGGTGCCTTATTTGTGTCTGCGCTAATGAATAAACAGTGTTCAAGTGTTGTGGTTTCTTTCACCACTGAGGGCGCTCTTGAGTTTGTTCATCATTCTGTTTTCTGACTTACAATTGTCCTGCCCTACAATGGCTAGTTGTGTTCTTCCAGACTTTAATTAATTTGGGGGTATACTCCTTGCGTCCTGGGAATCCTTATCTCGTTCTTTCTCTGCAACATGCCGACCCTTCCTAAATTCTTCGTAACTTTGGTTTAGGCTCTGATCTACGATCTGACCTCTGCACGCATCTGTGTTTCAGTGAATTCAGCAGTTTGAGTTTTCATGGCGTCTCGAGGCCTATCATTCGCTTAACTGCGTGCTGCGGTTTCCATTTTGGAAAAGATGGCTGCCCATTACTGTTGTGTTTCTATGTTAATGAGCTATATATGTGTGTTATTCATGTTGCATTCAGCTTATACATGGTTTATGTTAATATTCTTCATGTCTAAATGAATGCAATCGATATTCTTTTTGTGCATATTTCACTTAGTGCATTTTCTTTGTGTTGAGTGCTGGTGTGCTTCTTGTCTATTGAGCCCTGGTTCTCTCAAGTCTAGACTATTGCAACAGCCTCTTTCTCAATCTCCCTTCCTCTATGTGCCGCCCTCTGCAACTAATTCAGAACAGGACTGCAAGACTTATCTTTGGCCTCAAGCCCAGGGACCGTATCTCTCCAGCCCTGAAATCTCTCAGCTGGCTCCGGTTGCTGCAAGGATCATATCCAAGATGCTTAGCATCATCCACAAGGCCTTCTGTCGCCGGGGCCTACACTACATCCAACACTCTATTCCAAAATACCTTCTGTCTCAAGCCCTTTGCTCAGCTTCACTCAGCTACCTCCAACTTTCGGAGGGTCAGATGCTTCTCCAGGCAGAGAGCAGGGGGTAGATCTCTCTCCTCTGCAGGTACCTCCCTCTGGAAAGGCCTCCCTGCCCCTCTCAAACTTGAGCCAGACCACATGAAGTTCCGAAAGCAGCTCAAGACCTTCCTTTTCTCCTCTGCTTTCTCTCTCTCTTTCTCACTCTTTCCCCTGCTGACTTACCTGTCTGCTGCGCTGACTGGTTATTTGGGACCCTCAGAGTCTCACTGGTACTGGGCTCCTCCTGATCAATCTCCCCTGCAGTGTCCCACGGCCTCTGTGCACTTACAGGATGTATCTGTTACTGCTACAGCCCCCTGCCTCCGTGCACTACCCAGAGCCGCGCTGCCCTGGCTGCACTTACTCAACAATGTTGCCCTGATTGCGCTTCCCCTCTCCCTTCCCCCGCACTTTGCATTGTCGCACTTGCACAATCTGAATGACACAAGGCCTAGTGATATTATTTGTCTTGTCCTCCCTTTGCCTCCCTGCCTAGTCCTGTTGCGCCTAGAAATACTTGTGTACAAACGCATTATAAATTACTTATCATATCATATTGGATGTGTATTTATGTTTCTATCGTCTGCCCATTCTCGCTATCTCTAGCTCACATCGTGTTCATCATTTGCTGCACCTGCGTGGGATATGGTCAGTATGCTTGCCTTAATGATTACCGGTTCTCTCCTGGGCAGTATTGGACCAGCGGAGGGGCAGTAGCTATAGATGACTTATTTGTTTGTTTTTTTTTGTTTTGTTTTATTTGTATTTATATAGTGCACAACAGCCCGAGGACATTGTGGCACTAATTACAGTACAAAGCTTAGTTACTTAGTTACATGGTCATTAGCAATATTATTCATGTGTCCTGTAACAAATCATTGAGACGAGTACTGTGTGCTGTTTACTCTTATGTACAACTCATTGGGCCTCATTACGAGTCTGGCGGTAAAACCACCTGGTTACCGCCGGACTCGTATTACCATTCCGCCTCCATGATTCCCAGAATTACCGGGGCATTACAACCCCGGTGTCCCGGGAATTCCGGAGGCGGAATGGTGTAAATCCCCATTCCTGGACTCAATGGGAATGGAGATCATGGAAACACCGGCACCATCTCGTGATGGGAACGCCACCTCCCGCCTGCAGGACTCGGGATCGTGCGGTCTGGAATTAACAGTGGCGGTGGGTTTACCGCCACTGTTATTTTCGGACCGCCCGACCTGTAATGAGGCCCATTGTCGTTACGTATTGGTGGGTGGCTATATTGGGATCTTTTGAGCAGAGTGCCCAGGAGCTCCATTTAAAGGTTGAAAAGGATTGGTGAGAGAATGGAGCCTTGGGCGACTCTGCAGGAGGCCTACATGTGGTTAGAATGCTGCAAGTTCATCTGGATGACCTGGTCTATGCATGAAAGGTAGGAGGTAAACCAATTCACCATGACTGGGTCAAGCCACTCACCCTGTCATAGCTCCATTAGTAAAACCATCAACACTGCACAACGAATAGCCACAAAGATCCAAAAAGACCTTGACCTAGAAGAAGCCAGTCTTATGACCAATGCTGCCATTGTCAATGCCAAGAACTTGCTGACAGACCTTAAAGGAATGGTTCGGTCAAAAATGTGTATTGTCCCTACGGGTCGGCCATGTGTTTTTAAGACTAAGTCGCTCGATTTTAGAAAAATTTCCTATGGACCTGACCCGAGTTTTCATCCATTAAACGCACGCGAAAACAGGCACCAGGGCGCTGCCATTTTGTGATAATCCTATCACTTGCCCCATCGCCCTGGCTGAACTGCTTTTGCGGCACGTCTCGTGTCAACAATCGCTGCGCTTCAGCTAATGACGTGTCGCCATGGAAATGGCAAGATGCCTCTTTCCTCAATAAGTATAAACAGACCGTTTCACAACACACAGCAGCAGATTTTCGATTCCATTCCTCTCTCTGTGTTACTTTGAGTATTCTGTGATTCGTTTCTGTTCTCTGGTCAGGTACCTTTGCCGCTTGTAGCCCGTGGGAACACCTGTACCATCACTATAAATTGTTTTAGTTTGTTTACCACACAATGGCTACCATAATGCCCTACATGTACGAGCCCGAGTGTACCGAGGAGGAACTACTGGAAAGGGAAACACGTGAAAACGATGGGGCTTCGGACGGCATTTGGCAGGACGAATCAACGGATGAAGCCACTGGATCTAGTCGCATGGACGGTGTTTCCACCTGGTGCACATGCAATCGATGCGAGCTAATGCCGACCGAGGAGGAGAACTGCTGCTGCTGTGAAAACTCGGGATGCGTGGCCTACATTTCAGAAGGCGAGCCACGACCGCAATGCATCACCGAGCTGCCAGACTTCAGGGCAGCCTGCCTCACACGGTCCGTGTTGAGGATAATGATGGTGCTTATGCACGAACTTCGCGCAACTGTTCGTCCTTGTAATCCGAGTAACGAGTAAGTATAATCTGATTGTGTTGCCACTACTATTTCATGGTCGTCTCCTATATCCAAAATTACATCTACATATCATTGTAACGCATGAAAGTCGTTCAATAGTGTGCAGTGTCTAGACAGCATTTGTCCGAGCAGAATGCCATTAGTTACAAGAATTGTCATTGACAACAAACGTTTAATCAACTTATCTTGGCCATTTAAAAACAGTTTGTATCATTATTTTTCACAGGTGGTACGGGCTGGTGGCCTATCGTTCCTTTACATGGTGGCTTCACGGGAGGCTTGGACACCGCGTTCGAAGAGTAATACCCGCCTGTGCCGTTCGTGCCATAAGAGAAACTTTCCCGAGTGACAGCTGTCAGTAAAGGGGACTTTCCCTCGCTGTGCTGCAACCTGACCTGTACAATGTGTAAAGTTTTGTATTTTTGTGCCATCAAAAAAAGAAACAAAATAAAACACCACATATATTTTAACAAAGGTTGTTTCGATTTCTTAAATGAATCAAATGTGGATTGCAGGGGGGCAGCCTGCTTCAAGGGGGAGCCCTGCCTGGAGACACGGAGTCTGAGGAGGCCATGTGAGCGATAGTCCCTTGGTGTATCTCCATTCAGCAGTCTTCCTGTGCCTTGTCTGCACGCCCACCGGCCCATCCATCCACCTCCCTCCCATATCAAAGGTGAAGTATAACTATAAAGTATTAAAAAGTGGTTAGTTTAACAAAAACAAAAGTCCATAACAACAAGTCCAGTGGATTCGCGCTGCCATGGGGTGCTGTCAGGGGCGCGAATGGCCAAGGTGCCAAACACCATGTACACTTCAAAAGGTATCCCACGCCAAGGGGCCATCGCTCACATGGCCTCCTCAGACTCTGTGTCTCCAGGCAGGGCTCCCCCTTGAAGCAGGCCGCCCCCCTGCAATCCACACATAAGTGTGTCTCCATTCAGAAGTCTTCCTGTGCCTTATCTGCACACCCCAGGCCCATCCATCCCACCCCCCCTCTATCAAAGGCGGTTCGCGCCAGTGGATGCGCGCTGCCATGGGGGGCTGTCGGGGGCGCAAACGGCCAAGGTGCCAAACAGCATGTACACTTCAAAAGGTGTCCCACACCAAGGGGCTATCGCTCACATGGCCTCCTCAGACTCTGTGTCTCCAGGCAGGGCTCCCCCTTGAAGCAGGCCGCCCCCCTGCAATCCACATAAGTGTGTCTCCATTCAGCAGTCTTCCTGTGCCTTATCTGCATGCCCCAGGCCCATCCATCCCACCCCCTCTATCAAAGGCGGTTTGCGCCAGTGGATGCGCACTGCCATGGGGGGCTGTCAGGGGCGCGAACGGCCAAGGTGCCAAAAAGCATGTACACTTCAAAAGGTATCCCACGCCAAGGGGCCATCGCTCACATGGCCTCCTCAGACCCTGTGTGTCCGGCCAGGACCTACCCCCCCCTAACGCTGGACGGCCCCCAGCAAACCACATAATACCACGACATACACACGTCATTCATTCACAAACACACCCCTGTTTGTAATACTTTATAAACCACTTGATATGTCTCATGAGAACATCTTTGTGCTTTGCAAGTCAACTCCTGAACGTGCTACCTGAGAACCACTGAGATCTATGCTAATCTGCTCGTCGTCGTGCTATCCGTGAACTTCTGTGACCGCTTCGAGCAAACTCGTCAGTGTGCCTGTGGCCATCTACCTGTTCTCCTGCAACATACTGCTCTGCTTGCTGAATCCAACTGTTTGTTGGTCAAGGTAAGGCCATGTATCCTAGTCATATTTCGCTGATTTTTAAATTTTTATCTATTTGAGAGTAGAGTACTCAATAGTGCTATGTTCATTGGTCTCATTGATATTGACTTGAGTTTCCATTGTTATGCTATCAATAGATCTATTTATTTTCATCTGTGTCAATTGTCATCGAATTGCATCCTTCGGGGGTCCAGTCTATAATGTAAGCATGTTTCCTTCTTGTGCAAGACAGAACATCCAAGGGACGAGTCACATGTTCAGAGTTTAGTCACATCATTTATAAATTTCTGCAATTTATGCAAATACTAAGCCGCACATGATGAACTGGTATAGTTCCTGTGACCAGAACAAACCTTGCATTGAACATTGTATGGTTCATTTACTTTTGTATCACATTTTTATTCATCAAGATTGTATAATAATGTTGATATTTACTTTTCAGAATTTTCAACAATACCTGCCTGTTCGATTAGCGGTTGCCCTTCGAAGACCCATGCTAAATCTGAAGGCACTACAATGCATGTATTCCCGAAAACTGTTGATCGATAAGAGAATGGGTCAGACATTGCGGATATCCACTGGATGAGCTGGAAAGTAGAGTCCAACAAGTCTAAGAGGACAAGAGGGGTGATCGATACCGCATCTGCAGCCGGCACTTTTCCTCGAACATGTACACAACATCTTGGGTAACAAAGAAGAATAAACGGTGAACGACCCGAAAATTGCTCGCAAACGCTATTCCCACTCTATTCGTCCACATTCCGCCACTGGTGAGTCAAGTGTCCGGATTTAGCTTTAGCCCTTGCGGTAGTGTGTAGGTAGCCGAATGGATTCATTGATATTGTAGGTGTTCTATCCCTTGTAATACTTTCGACATTGATATGAGTGTATAGCTTTTTGAATAATGACATTTATCAATATATTCTTTTTTGATTTACTAACCCACAAACAAAACCTATATATGGGCACAGGGAACGTGCTATATTGCGCATTTTCAATAGCATTACTCTCAAGTATTCTGTCTCCTTACATGGCAATTTTTAATATTGGCATTTCATTATCAATCAATAATTTACCTTTACAATTGCTTGACTATCCCTTGAATCTGAAGCAAGAACATTCTACATCCGTGACATGCTCGCAGTTATCAACCACTTCTAGCGTGTGTCAGGTAATCTTACTTGGCTATTCCGCTACAGACTTGTTTTATGCATGTCAAGTAATATTTTTATTGTATCGTGTAATTATTTTACCGAATGTTTGGTTAGTGCTTTCCAATTGATATACACCTTAGTTATTGTCCACTGGTGTTTGTTTTCAGTTATGATTAGTGTTATCCATAGTAATGCAAGTACTGTCTTTTAGGGAGATGCTGAAGCGTCCACCACATTGACAACATCCCTAGATGTTCTTCAGCAGCATGAGGTATGGATACTGACAGCTCCATCGAACTAGATCATCAGAGCTGGAATACTTGTCGTTTGATTGTTCTACACAATGTTTCATTCGTGGTTAGCCATTGATATGTACCTGTGCGGTCGACCCCAAGTGTGTGTTATGTTTTCAATATTGTAATCCTTACTAATGCAAGTACTATCTTTCAGGCAGTTGATGGAGCGTCAACCCATGCACTTGATGCAGAGCCTGATATTCAAGTAATTCCAGGGGAAGTGGATGCGGGACCTTGCGTATACGAATTGGCACAACAGCTTTCGGAAGTGCGCACTACATGTACAACGTCCTTATATATTCTTCGGCAGCACGAGGTATGGATACTGACAGCTCCATCGAGCGTCATCATATAACGTGCTTCCATTTGCTATACTTTCTTCCCTATTAAAGCAAGTACTGTGTTTCAGGGAGACGACGGAGCTTCCACTACAATAACAACATCCCATTTAGTTGATGCAGATGTAAATAAATCGGAGAAATGAGTCGATGAAATCTGATCATATTTAGATATTCCTTGATTCTTTTAGACAACGCATCGTTTGTGGTTATGTCTTTATATGTACCTGTGCCGTCGACCCCAAGTGTGTGTTATATTTACAATATTGAAAAACATACTAATGCAAGTACTGTGTTTCAGGGAGACGACAGAGCTTCCTCTACAATTACAACATCCCTTGTAGGTGATGCAGATGTAAATAAATCGGAGAAATAAGTCGATGAAATCTGACAATATTTAGATATTCCTTGATTTTTTTAGACAATGCATCATTTGTGGTTATCTCTTTATATGTACCTGTGCCGTCGACCCCAAGTGTGTGTTATCTTTACAATATTGAAAACCATACTAATGCAAGTACTGTGTTTCAGGGAGTTGCTGATGCCTCCTCTCCAATACAATCATTCATGGCAGTCCATGCGGAGCCAGAGGTATGGATACTGACAGTTCCATCGAACTAGATCATCAGAGCTCGAATACTTGTCGTTTGATTGTTCTACAGAATGTTTAATTTGTGTCTAGCTATTGAGATGTACCTGTGTGTTCGTCCTCACGTGTGTTTTATGTTTTCAATATTGTTGTACATAGTAATGAAAGTACTATGTTTCACGGAGTCGATGGAGCGTCATTCCGTGCTGTCTATGCGGATCCAGAAAATATAGTCATTGCAGCGCAAGAGGAAGGGAAGACATGCGGAAATGAATCGGAGCAACAGCGTGCAAATGATGAAGTTCGAGTCAAGAAAGTTGCAAAGAAAAGAAACAAAAATAAGGTTAGTTACAAACAGTTCATAATTTTAGGAATTGTTTTGTGTTGGGGACTATATTATGTTTTTTCCTGTCAATTGTACTTTACTTTATATTGTGTTTAAAATGAACATCCCTTTTCCAATCTGTCCTCTAGTTACCCATGGCTGTACAAACTATACATACATGCATACACAGACAGTGAAGCAAATGAGAGATGTTGCTTGCCAGACCATTTACACTATGGAGGAACTATTAATTCAGACGCGGCGTGTTGTGACTCGGGATGCTCATGTCCAATGGCCAGAACATGAATTGAATGTGTCCGGAGAATCCAGTAAAGTTGTATTGGACCATTGCTACAGTTCGACTGCACCACCAAAAGAAGATGATACTGAATGTATTGAAGAAAGCTCTGAAGTAGTCGCAGATCAATTCACACAATCTACCCCCGCCAAAAAAATGCCACCCAAAAAGCTGTCGACAATGTTGTGTTCTCCCATCAATGCTGAAGAAACAGATGTTGAAATGACAGAGAATGAACCAGCAGCAGCACCCAACGACGCATCAGAACTTGATATCAGCGATATTTGTTTCGAATTTGTTGATATGTCCTCAACAGCACAGTCCGAAACAACTTTCACGCCAGATGACAGTCTAATGAAAGAGGGCAAATACATAGTATTCGACAGTTGTTTGATGGATATTATAAGTATGCTGAAATGTGGGCATTCAGTTGGAGGGGAAGTATGTGGGGAGCCATTGATTCATGTGACTCGACAAAAACAAGTCAGTAACGTCAAAATACATGCCGCCTGTAAATTAAATCATGCGTTCTCATGGTCTGCACAACCGATGCTGTGGAAGCTGCCAGCAGGCAATCTACTGTGTGCAGCTGCCTCACTTTTTAGTGGGTCCAGTTTTAGAAAGTTAAAGTCTTTCTTTCAATTTGTGGGACTCCATTTAATTTCTAAAACACAGTACTACAAATACCAACATGATTATCTGTTTCCGGCCATTAGTGATGCTTGGAAAATTGAACAATTGTCTCTTGCAAGTACATTCGAAGGGAAACGATTCAGGCTAGCCGGCGATGGACAGTGCGACAGCCCTGGATTTTCTGCCAGGTACTGCACCTACCACTTTCAGGACATGGATAGTAAGAAAATTGGGAGTTTGGTGGTCGTGCATGTGTCCCAATGTAAATCCTCAGTGGCCATGGAGAAACTAGGATTTATAAAATCATTGCAATATCTACAATCAAGGGGAATGCGCATCGACCTCATAGCCACGGACAGACACGTTTCAATTGCCAAGACAATGAGAGAGCAGTTCCCACATATTAAACATCAATTTAACGTATGGCATCTTGCTAAATCAATCAATAAGAAAATCTCGGCTGCAGGGAGAAAAAAAAGGTTTTTTTTTTTTGGTTTTTTTTGGTTCAACTGTTTTCACAGTTTTTACAAATGGTGCAACCCGAAGAATTTCTGATCCCGAAGAATTCTGTTCTGTTTCATTGCGCTTCTGTGCTTGGACAGTTAAAAATGTACTTTCCCAATTACTGTCAGATTGGATCTTCTTTTTTCAGGTTTATATTCTGAAAGAACTGGCCGACTGCGATTACTGATTTTACATTTCCACCTGACATCAGGATGTTCCACCAATATTCTTCCTCCCCGCATCTGCTGTTTTTCGATAAATGGCCCATATGTGTCATTCTTTTAGCCGCTAGTTCCGGGCATGACAGCAGGAGATGCCTCAAGGTTTCAATTGTTTCGGGTTTATTGCAGAATCTACAGAGGTTGTTAGCAGCAGAGCCTCTGATGAATAGGATTTCTTTCGTGTGTAGGAGATTCAGCCTGGCCCTTAGAAATGTGTTTCTAATTTGCTTACTCGGTCCTTGGAGTAAATAGCTCATGGGTTCATTTTGTTTTTGATAATTGACTGGTAGGTCCGCAGCCAGTTTGTATTTAGCGTTTTGATCCAGTCCATTTGTTTGAATTTTTTTACTGTTTTAGCGGGGTTGTTTTCCAATTCTTCCCATGAGCTTCCAATTTCCTCGAGGGTTTCCATGTTTCTTTGCTCCCAAGAGGCTAGGGTGTTGTTCTCTCCTGTTTTAAGTTCTTCCTTTATAACCTTGAAGATCTTCTCAGGGGATAGTCTAATTTTCCGATTCAGCATTAAGATGTTTAACTTGACTCTTCCTTTTAGGGAGATGACATTGATTTCTCTGCGAATAGATGCCATCGGAGTGGAGTTTGGGAGCGTTAGAATTTTCCTCCAAAATAAGCCTTCCAGCTTCTGCCAGGTCCGCTCTGGGATCATGGGCATCGCTTCTGCACCATAAGTAATGGCGGGTACCGCTTTCGCTGTGTAGAAGTTCAGCACTGGTTTCAGTGAGAATTTTCCGTATTTTTTGTCCATGAGTCAAGCTTGTGTTATCATAATTTTCGTCTTGGCAATCAAGGATTCCTGCATGGGGGTTTCAAAGCGATTTGCGCTTATCGTCACTCCCAGGTATCGGAATGATTTTACTTTCTCTAGTTTCTCTCCGGCCAAGAACCATTTAGATTTTTCTTTTTGTGTTGTGGGTTTTTCCAAAGTCATTATTTTTGTTTTTGATGAGTTTAGAATCAGATCGTTGGCCTCAAGATATTCTGCGAGCGAAGTAAGTTTGCGTTGTAACCCTATGGCAGTTTGATCCAGTAGTAAGATATCGTCGGCATAGAGTAGTCTGCCAACCGTTTCCTCTCCAATTCTAGGCGGAAATGTTCTGATAGTGGGGTCCCAGTTTTGATAATCTCCGATGAATGCATTGTACAGTGCGGGGGCCAGTGGGCAGCCTTGTTTTACGCCTCTGTGAGTGGTGATCTCCTCTGAAAGTTGGCCTTTTCCATTGAGTCTGACCCTCATGGATGTTCCGGAGTACAGCTCCATGATTGGGTTCAGGATTGCTGTCGGGCAGTTCCCTTTCCTCAGTTTTGTCCATAGACACTCTCTATTGACCGTGTCAAATGCATGAGAGAGGTCTATGAATGCCAGGTGTATCTTTGGACGTCCCTCTAACACCTTGGCTTTCAATACACTGAGTAGGTTTTGAAAGTATTTCACAATGGTCCCAGTCTATCAGCAACCATCTTTGGTGGAGCTCCAAAACTTGTGAAGGGTCAGTAGAAATCCTACTTGAAAAATGGCGGTCACTGTACCAACGTTCACCGCTGGACAGAAAACCAACATTTACACCAATGTGAACATGGCCCTTTGTCCACAGAGGAGGTACGGAAGAAGAAGTGGTTGATTGCATCTTCACCTACACACAAAGCCATTGAGAAGATTGTTTTCAATAAAACTCTATCAAGAGATTTGAGGGGACTGACAGAATTCTGTCACACAGGAGAATTGGAGGAGTTCCACAATATGCGCCTAAAGCACAGGCCAAAGCGATTGCAATTCAGCTTACAGGGCATGAAACATAGGTCTTTACTAGCGGTCTTGGCTCATAATGAGAATATGGGCCGTGAACAGTCTAGGACTACGGGAAATGTAGGGATGCCTCGCTACACTACGACCTTTGGAAAAAAGAACTAAGAAATGGGGGTAAAACCAGTATATGAGCAAATGGAGTTTGACTTTGTTAAAGGCCTTATTGTTAGTGTACTAGATAAGCACAGATATGGAATTTTGAGCGTTTCTGTGCAGAGCACTGATGCTTTGCCACCAAACATTGCCACTGTGCCATGTCCACCCAAAGCAGAGCTCGTTGAGAAGTTCAAATCCCTGTTTAAATAAATCATTGTAATCTGATTGTCTTTTTGAAAATAATTTTATTGTTCAGTGTGCATACAAAGTATGCTGACCTTAAACCCTCCATTCACCATCCTGGGTGGCGAACAACATGGGTGTCATCTTTGACTTCTCTCTCTATTCACCTCATATCGCTGACCTTGTGAATATGTGTATGTATATATTTTTGTTGCTGTAACTAAGTTTTGCAATCTCATGTAAATGCTGCGCACTGTTAACCGAGGGGAGACTTGTGTGTTGCAAATAATAAAACAAATAAACAATAAATCTCACTTTCAACTCAACTCCTCGGGTACTTTATACTTTCCCTGACCTTCCCCCAAAAAGTCAATGTCTCCATAGTTATGGTTCTCTAGGGCTGCAAAGCTCGCGGACAACGAGGACAAAATTGGGGACCTTAGAACGCGCCAAGCGAGGCGTTGCAGATGGGAGAGAAGCCAGTTTGCATTTGCACATTGAGGCCTAGTACAAACATGGAGTCGAAAATTCAAGTTCTCACAGATGGCTTTAGACGGGATGTTGCAAAGTAAGAATGTACGCTCATGCAGAGTGAAGGTCAGCGGCTTTGATTTTTTGCTCGCGGGATGAAGAGGCCCGCAAATCGCACTGGCAGTATAAGATTCTATTGTTTTTTGACCAGGGACAATGCCGAAAGGACTTCATTTGAAGGAGGGGGGCAATAACGTAAGAGATGATAAGGCTGACAATTCTGAAACTAGACCGATTTTCATGTTGGTTCAGTATATGAAAAATCGTTGGCACGAACACAGTGGGATTTACGGACTGCATTAAGCAGAGATACAATGGAAATGGCAAATATAATGCAAGTAACTCTTTAGATGCTTTTATACGAGAATGAATGAATGAATGAATAGCAAGTACAACATTTGTGAGATCGTCTTTCTACCGGGCACATGGGCATGCATGTGCCCATTTGACACGCATGTAGACAAACAGTCGTTTCTCAGTGGTTCAACGGTAAAAAAAATCATTAGTTTGTGTGTTTCCCTCGATTTATTTTGTTAGTTTTTGCATTGCTTTTAGAGCCGTACATACTCCATTGCACTATCCTCGCAAGCAAATAGTTTCAGCTCGCCCGTAATAAATAAAATGAATAATAGTAATAAAGATCGGCTGGTGAGACTAATTTCAATTTTTATGTTTTCTAAACAGGTACATCCTACCGTATTGCCACTGCCACCTATTCCAGACCCCGGCAGACAGATTTTTCAACCGCCAGCTGCAGCTTCTTGTAAACAACTGCACTACATTGACCATATGATATGATATATGATATATGATATGATATGGCATTTGTAACGCGCCTATACACAAGTGTTTCAAGGCGTGACGAGGAAGGGGGGAGGAACAAGGGGAGACGGACAACGATCCTACTAGGCCAGGTGTCATTCAGATCGCGCAAGTGCAAGGGTAGGGGGACTGGGAAAAGTGCAAGGGGAAGGGGAGAGGGGAAAGTGCAGTACATGGTTAGTAGAATACAAGATAAATAATAGGGCCAGCTGGTGGCAAGTGCAAGGAGAGTGCAGTACATGGTTAGTAGAATACAAGAAAAATAATAGGGCCAGCAGGTGGCAAGTAAAGGTAAGTGCCGGGAGAAGGGGCTGTAGGATACAGAGACAGTCCCGTAGTGCAGGTAGGCGGTGCAGGGAAGAGTGGCTGGGCCAAGGACCGAGATCGGTGAGTGGCCCAGTTGCAGATTCAGTGCAGGTTCTGTGATTTTAGCAAGGGAGAGAGGGAGAGAAAGCAGAGGCAAAGAGGAAGGTTTTGGGGTGCTTCCGGAATCGGAGATGGTTCTACTCAAGGATCTTATGGGACGATCGCCAAGGAGCCATATGCCCTTACGCGGTACTAGCGGCTAGAAGCAACATATCGACCTTTACGGTGGCCTAGTGCCTAGTTGATGGAACAGCCTTGCGGTTCACCGTGCGTCCAAAGTGCTTCTTTTAACGAAAACCAACACCCTGTGTAGCATAAAGGAACAGCGCATGACTCACGATAAACTTTTCCGGATCGAGAGAAAATGTATTAAAATCGAGAGAAAATGTATTAAAATCGGATTTAATATGCCAATTGCTGAATATTCTCTAAACATTTAATGTCAAATAAATGTACTTTATCAAATGTACCGTATTGCTGTTTGATTTTAAAGTACAGTTTCATATTCTGAATTGTGGCGCGCTGTGTTCTGAGTTGATCTGTGTTGGTTTCCGGGTTCTGTGTGAAGTTGCGTAGAAGACGACTGGGCGCGTTTGCCTACGCAGCACAGAAAAGTCACGGAGAGAGGCGGGGAATATGAATGTTTTGATAATGTCAGGCTCAGGGGCGGGGGATATGATTTAGTGCCACAAAAGCAGGTCAGCCAGGGCGATGCGGCAAGTGATAGAATTATCACGAAATGGTAGCACCTTGGTGCCTGTTTTCGCGTGCGTTTAATGGATGAAAACTCGGGTAAGGTCCATAGGAAATTTTTCAAAAATCGAGCGACTTAGGCTTAAAAACACATGGCCGACCCGTAGGGACGATAACATTTTTTGACCGAACCATTCCTTTAACAAACAATTTGACGACTTCAAAACCACAACTCTTAGCAGAAAAACAAAGAAACTCCAAAAAGACATCAAAGAGTTTAAACTGAAAGTTGTCTATCCATATATTTCTGACAATTACATTAACAACCTAAATCAGGGATCTGCTCAAGGCCCATCAGGAGCCCATACTCAGAGAAATCGCCGAAGAGGGGTAACCTTCTCAGGCTCAAGCAGCGGGTTATCTTCTGACGATAAATTTAAACAACAACCACAACAACAATGCCCACCACCGGCAAACCTCACCTATCCCCCCTTCCTTTTTTGCTTTTTTAGGGTGTGGGCGGTTTGGCAACCCCCAATGGGGTTTACCACAATGGGGTTTTCAACCGCGCAGAGGCCGAATAAACCAACGCCCCCAGCGCCGCCGGCCGAGATATTAAACTCAACTGAAGACTCTGAAGTAATTCCAATTTTCAACCTAGCCAAAATCACACTTTCAAAGGATAAGACTTTGATTCTAACGAAAGGTTTATCATTCGTACCAACAACCCAGACAGACTGGTATGAGTCCGAAATGGAGATCCATACTTTCCTAAGAAAAGTAAGACTACGGACCTTTTTCCAAGAACATCATCTAGAGGCAGAGGAAATAGGAGAGGACACTGGCCTACACAACCCCTCATCTTTTACTCCCTACGACAGCCAAATACCAAGTGAACTTCTAACCTTCGAAAGATGCATCCTAGTAGATTTTGCCCGACTAAAAACCAGAACTACCAAAACTAAACATAATTTGACTCTAGCTGAGAAGCAAGCCCTGACATTGCTCCAAAACAACAATAGCCTAATCATCAAACCCTCCGACAAGGCTGGTGGACTAGTGATCATGACCATCAATCAGTATAAGAGCATGGTGCTGTCACTACTCAACGACCAAGACAGCTACAGCGTCCTCCACAAAGATCCCACCCGAGAAATATCCCAAGAAATATCTGAATCCGTTAACTTTGCACTACAACGCGACTGGATTTCCAAAAGAGTCAGAATTCGTGATAAGATCCCCGGGAAGAACTCCGTGTTTCTATGCACTCCAAAGATACACAAGGACCCTGTCAACCCACCAGGCCGTCCTATAGTCTCGGGCTGTGGATCAATTCTTGAACCACTATGTAAGTTTGTCGACTTCTTTTTGCAACCCATCAGCACTAATGCACCCACTTACCTTCGAGACACAACGCATACTATTACCATATTTGAAGGCTTAGAATTCAACCCGACTGAGCAACTCCTGGTTAGCATGGACATATTGTCCCTTTATACCAGTATCCCCCAGGAAGAAGTAATTGAATGCATTAGGGAATGGTTAACTTCGGATCCTCCAACAAATAGGACCCCCGCTAATTTAATTTTGTAATTAATGACCAGAGCACTCTGTAAAAACTTTTTTGCTTTTGACAATACTACATACCTGCAGATAAAAGGCACCGCCATGGGCACGGCCTTTGCTCCCAGTCTGGCAATCCTCTTTATGGCCAAATTTGAAAGGGACTACATATTCTCCAACCTCAACAGTTGGCTGTCACAGATCAGTCACTGGTATCGTTACATTGACAACGTCATCTTCCTATGGACTGGTACCCTATCTGAACTCATGACCTTCTGGACCTGGCTGAACACTTGCAATTCTGACATTCAGTTTACCATTGATCACAGCAACTCCGAAATTCAATTTTTGGATCTATCCATACACCCCAAAAATGACAAACTAATATGTGACCTGTATCGTAAACCAACAGCCAGAAATACCTTACTGCACTATGCCAGCAACCATCCGGCCCATACCAAAGATAACCTACCATATGGACAATACTTACAAATACGTAGCAACTGTACCTCACCCGAGGACTACAAGAGACACTCTGAGAGCCTATCAGGTCGACTACTAGCGAGAGGATACCCTAAAAAACAGTAAGAACAAGCCAAGAAGAGAGTGCCCAACAGCAACAGAGACACCCTTCTCCAATTACAACGAGAAGATACAGACTCTAAAGAAGGTCTGACTTGTGTCGTCACCTTTGGGACCCATACCTCGAAAATCAAACAAATTATTAACAAGCACTGGCACATAGCACGTTTGAACCTACCTGATGAACCAATTCCAAGATTTTCTTATAAACGAGCTAAGAACATCAGAGAGCACCTTGTACACTTCCTGTTCCAACCCATTAAAAATGCCACCCGCACCTTAGGACCCCTACAAGGCCATTACCTTGCAGTAATTGTGTTGCCTGTCAGTTTACAAAGAAAATGAGCACATTCCAAATTGGAAGACGCAAATGGACACTCAGGGACCTTACCAATTGTAAGAGCCAGAATGTAATTTATTGCATTGAAGACCTGTGTGGCCTTTGCTATATTGGCCAAACCACACGAGCAGTCAACACTCGAATTTCAGTGCACAGGTAAAAAATTTGATGTAAGAATGTAACAGCGCCTCTGGTGGAGCATTTTGTGACTGCCAACCATACCCCCAATAACATCTTTTGGTGGGTGGTTGAGAAAATTAAGGGAGGTCCTGACATCCAACATAGCCTCCTTCGACAAGAATCACGTTGGATGCACAGACTTGATACCTACCATCACGGTCTGAATGAGATTTTTCAACCTGTACTGTGAGTAAGAGGCTCCTGCACTCTTCTATTAGCATGGAGCATTTTCTCCACATTTGGCCTGAATGAGACTTTTCAACCTGTACTGTGAGTAAGAGGCTCCTGCACACTTCTATTAGCACGGAGCATTTTCTCCACACTCTTGTCTAGAGCCCCCACTGAGTCTCTTTCCACAGCCCCGTTCTTAATTTGCACATAATGGGGCATTTTATAACACTGGTACCCATCTATTCCCCATATCTAGCCACACTGATCTAGACACCTATTGCGCATTATTAATACCTAAGATGCCGCCTCCTTCCACCACTGATCAGCGCCTATTTTTTCCAATCAACATGGGACCTGTCGGCCCATTTATTTCCACTTACTAATATCTTCCTGGTTACAGGCACACTAGCACGCCCCATGCCCTGTTCCCCTCGTCTCGCCAGACTGCTTGTCTGAGCACGCGCACTTGTCTCGGACACGCGCGATCACTATGGCAACCAACGTAAACACTAAGAACATGCAAAATGCACATGTGCCATTTCGTTAGCAACGAGCCATATTGCTTTGTGTACGCTGCGCGCGCACACCGTTTGTCTCAACCACTGAGGCGAGACTACGCGACTGCTTCACTCGTCTGCCCGATAGCAGCTAACTGCAGCGGCCGCCCCTTTCTGCCTGCACGGCCGAGTTAGGTAAGCCCGGGGGTCTCGCGCCGCGCGCGCACCTCTGACAATACGGCCTTACGGGCCAGTCAATGGGCATGCGCAGGCTGAGATTCCCCTTTCTTTCCTTTCTTCTTCTGCACGATTGCAGCATTTACCCTATATACCATGTTCCATAGCACAGACCATTGCTTTATTTTAAACACGGAACATTGGACAAGCCTTGGCGCATATCAGCCACAATCAATAGACGCCTTGGCTACTCCCCTTTTTCATTTATGTGAATTTCTTGCCTTTCAGTATCCTGTTGGTTTAGTGGGAGTTCGGTGCCTGCCTTTCACCCATTCAACACTCTGCTTTGCTTCATACTTAAAGCATCAAGCACACTCGTTAACACAATTTGAAACAACAAAATTGTTGCCACAAACTGTTTCCTGCATGAATTGCACCCTTCCAACCACTTAAAAAGAACACTGTAGTCCACCTCACCATGTGAATATGGGAAAGTATCATCATCTTTATCTAAACAAGGCTCTGGTACCTTGTGTTTGCTCCCTGTTTAGGAGTCTACTTCAAGGACTGCAACCATCTCTGGCCATCACCAATCTTCGTTGCATATGGCCTGATGACACTACTTCCTGAACCCCACAGGTACTAGTCACCTCATGATTTGTTCCCTTCTTAACTAAGTGTAAATGGGTACTACCCATGCCTTGCATTAAGCAAATTATGGCTTTTGTACAATACCACGTGGGACCCTGGCACCCATCTCATGTGGACTCCCTTCTTATTCAAAATCCTTTTTAGAAACATTCTTCTGCGAATTTGACTAATAAGCTCCACAGACTCCTTGTTATCTATATGATTGATCTTGGTACCTGACACCAATTCCTGCGTGGGGTGAACTTGAGCGCTTGGGATTACTAGCACCGGCAGGTAAGTGTCCTGAGAGGCGCTGTGAGAATTAATTAACCTTAAAAATGCCCTAGTACTATGGACACCCGCTATACCACACCCCACTCACTAAGATATCTATGTACCCCCTACAGGGTCCCTGATTGGGAGCCCTGATGAAGGCAGATTTACCACTCTATATCACCGCCGAAACGTGAAGAACACAGGGAACACCTGAACATCCTGTACCCCTGTTTTTTTTTTACTCCTGTGTCTAATCAACATCTTATCACGTCGGCAGAGATCAGATATCTTGTATCCAATGACCCGGCAGCATTCACTGCTTTCTTTATTGAATAACTCTGCTACACTAAGGATAACTAATAGTTTCCAAGTTGGGATCAATGATGCAATGGACCTACGGAATTTTGTACATGCACTTGTATCCCTTCTCAAG
This sequence comes from Ambystoma mexicanum, assembly GCF_040938575.1. NCBI lineage: Eukaryota > Metazoa > Chordata > Amphibia > Caudata > Ambystomatidae > Ambystoma > Ambystoma mexicanum. Next base: position 1,287,258,277 of record NC_090934.1, read on the forward strand.
AATACCACTTTGTTAGTGATTTAACTACAAAGCATTGTCTTTTTGTTTTGTTGTATGCATTTTTCTTTAACAATTCCTTTGTAATTCTGTTCATCAACTTAAATGTACCTGATTATTTGTACTATGTGAAATTTTTCCTTTTTTCCTTTTCCTTTTTGTTGCACCAAGTGCTGAAAATATATTATTGCACTTTTTCTTACAAACCTTCTGTTGATTCTCAGGTCTTTTTCTCAGTTCTTTTTCGTGCTTGGAAAATCCTCTAGAAAAACCTTGCACATCTACTTAGTGGGTGGAGACCTGCATCAAGCGGCCGACTCATCCAGAGGATTTCTAGAATCAAGAAACCTCCTTCCTTTTCAACACCACCTCAGTGGACAGTTTTAGCGATTAATATACCTGTCCACCTTACATTTATGTGGTCCAAAATACAATTCGTAAGGGTACTCATTGTTTAATAGCTCCATTAGCCATCACTATGTTCCACCCTCTCTGCTACCTCTACCCTGCAAACGCTCTCTTGTAGTGTGACACATGCACAGTGATATGGATGCTGGAGTATCCCTGGACTTGAAGGTGTCAAGCATGCGTTGGTGTTTTTCCCAAATTTGCATTGGCTGCAGGAATCAATAAGGGGTAGCGGATAGCACCAGATTCAGAGGAAAGTTGTTTTCATTATTTTCAAGGTGAAGGTCTGTTGTGAAAAATGTACTCCTTTCAAATTGGTCCCCAAAGTCAATTTCATAATCTAGCACGTCATTTGAATTGCTATGTCGATCAAGGTAATAGTGAATTCCTTGAGTAGACCTTTACAACAAATCATTACGTACATACTCATACCTTAATCTAACATTGTCTTTGATATAAATGTTGTATTAGCTACCGGTACCTTACCTCTTAAAATATCGAAGTCTTTGGGTTGAAGCCAATAAACTCTTTTCATGATCTTATATCATTGGATGCACCATGAATGTCTAAGAATACCACACTGGGATCACTCAATGCTTGTCAGGAGGGATAGACCCAAAGGTAAAAATGCTGCATTATAATCCTGCCTTAAAGTTCTTCTTCTTTCAGATGGGCATTCTTCTGAGGCAATTGAGTGTAAGGGAGGCATGGTATCACAAGTATAACACTGACACAAGAGTTACAAGTTTCAAAACCTTTCTTCAATTTGTGGGGTTTGGAAAAACTCCTACTTTGCCCTATAGCTAAGATGGGAGTAGTCTCTATCATCAAATAAAGAAAATACAGTCCTAGTCAGTCTTTGTCAAATCAAAATGGCCTATACTAACAAAACCTAATGCCTGCCCTATCTCTTAAAAAGGGTGTAATGGGGAATGTGTATGCAAAGGAAAGTCAGTGTAATAACATAAAGGATCAATGTGGCTGAGTCAGCTCTCTTGGACAGCATGGAGTAAGGCGGTCCCTGAAAACAGGATGACACACTGTGCCTCAGGTTACAAACAAAAGACAGTTCAAAACGTGGGTCGAGGCCTGCTTGGCCGTCCACGTTAAAGTCACTTATTCCAGCTTTCCAAAGTTCTTTCACAGTTCAATAAAAGTTCACGTAGGTCTCCCTCTGTCGGGCTCAGACGTCTCAAGGCATCAATAGTTCTAGTAGGTCTCCCTCAGTAAGGCTCGGATCTCTCAACAAAAAGTACCTGATTCAACATTGATCGCCCTCAGTTGGGCTCCAACCTCCGCAACCACAGCAGTTGCAGCGGTTCCCTTCCCAAAGCTTATTCACATTCGTTAGGGGTTCCGGTCCCCTAACTTATTTCATGCTTTCGGTCTTCCCCAAACGGGGTCCGACCTTTCACTCATGTCAAAGACTTTTGAATGTGCGAGGATTTTACCATAAACCTCCACAGGACCACTTTGACTTTTATTCAGCTCTCCTTTATGTCATCTGCCCCAGTGTTTCTTGATCTTGGTAGCTCCTTACCACAAGCACAAAAGAAGTCTTCCTCTTAAAGCAATCACATTTCAACTTCCCCTTTCGTCAGGGTTAATCTTGACCATTGCACATTTCAGAGTTCATTCACATTATATCTAGATGTTAAGCATTTTGCTGAGACTTTCGAGTGGGCTGCTTCCTTTCGCCGGACCACTCTGCTATACTGTATCCCTGGCTTCACAGTTAATGGTAACTTAAAGTTCAATACTGGTTTGCTTTTTTTTCACATCTCATCAGCATGCGCAACTTTCAATCGTGCAATACACTGTTGCAGCTTCAATCTTTGCTTGACACAAACTGGCCTTTCATGTCTTTCACTAACTCACCGGATGTGTGCTTTCCTTTCTTGTCTTTGCGGTTTTAATTCATGAGTCAAGGTTAATCCCACAGGCTTGGCCTCGCCTCCCCGACTCTGTCGTTCACACGGGAGGGTCGCTGGTGTCCTTGAAACACAATGCAGGTTTCTTCTTGTCTGCGATTTGGCTTTATCCGCTTCTCCTTCATGGTTTCCCAGAGGCAACAACCTCCTGCAGGGTTCCTCGATCGGTCGTCCTGCTCCAGTGGGTTTGTCTTCGCCCCGGAAGATCTGCTGCTTTTTCGTGTTCCACCTTGCTCAGAGTTTGTCTCTATGTTCCGCCTTTTATCCGTGTGGGGTGTAAGGAACTCATAGTGGCAACATTAAAGACAGACACAAGTGATCACAGTTCAAGGGTGTTTATTAAACTGTATAGGAAGGTTGGAAAAACGGCTAATCTAAACCTAAATCACAGATGGGAGCAAGCTACAACCATCAAATAATAATAAGGCAGTCCTAGTGGCGTCTTGTCAAATAAAAAGGGTCTATACTAAGAAGAACGTATTGCCAATTCTCACAACTAAATACAAAAGAGTGTGGGATAATATTCACAAGAAAGAAAGAAGTGTACGCAAATAATAAGTCCGGATGTGGTAGCCGGGGGTCTTCCTTCCCCACATTTTCAGCAGGAGACATGGTGGGATTCCAGAGCACAGCACCTTCTCGAGTTTTCCCAGCACGAGCAAACAGTTCTGCTCTCACCTATCAGGTCATTCAATGGTTAAGTCTCTTTTCTACAAAAAGCGTTTTGCCTTCGAGGAACTGATGTATCCAAAATAATAAAGAAAAAGTTCCATTCCATCTGTATTTTCGGTGATGACTTTTCACCCTTGGGTCCCCTTCTTCTGGGCTCAGACCCTCGAAAATTCTTAGTGGTATCAGGACCTTTGGTGGTTAACTGTCTTGCTTCCGAGGGCCTGATAGGTTTGAAATAACAAACAAAAGTTCCTTTCGGATTGCACTTGAGGTGATGATTCTTCACCCCTGGATCCCCCTCTTCCGGGCTCAGACCCCTCTTAAATATCAACCTCCCCCCGTTGGGTTCACTATGGCTTGTATTTACACACTTTTATCCGTGACATTCATGTGTCGTTAGGAGGATTGCTTCTCACCCTTGGGTCCCCCTTTTCCAGGCTCAGACCCTTCTTGAATAGCAGCCTCCCTCTGTCGGGTTCACTACAGCTCTCCTTCACATACTTTCGAAGGGATTGTGTCCTCCGACGTATTCCTTATCTTTGATATACGTTTCCAGCTTGCTGGCCTCGGAAATTTTTTCTCTGTAGAGGGCGCTGCGCGTCGACGTCCGCCGAGTCGATGGCCCTCGATGGCCACCGTATCGGCGCCGACGTCACCATGCCCATAAATAGACACGCGCTGCGTCCGTTGCTCAGTTCCGTTTTTCCGCGCTTCGTGGGGCCTCGGAACGTCGTTGCTCAGTTCAGTCAGTTAATCTATATCTAATTCGACGAATATTCCTTATCGTTCTCGATGGCTTCTTCATCAGAACCGACAGATGCCGCGATCCGGCTTCAAGAAATGTCGAGACTGCGGTAAAAAAATGTCAATAACGGATCCACACAGGGTCTGTTTATGGTGCTTGGGGTCCGAGCACCATTGTTCGGAGTGTGAGGACTGTATGTCCATGACGGCGAAAGCCCTGAAGGAGCGAAAGAGGAAGCTCGAGAGAGGTAAGTCAGCCAAAACCTCCTCGAAGGTTTCGTCCGCCGAGTCGAGGCATTCGTCTTCTTGCCGTCGAAAACACTCCCATTCTAGATCTCGAAGCAGCTCCCACCATTCGTCGAGATCTAGACACTCGAAAAGGAGACGTCGAAGGTCCCATTCCTCGTCGTCTTCGGTGTCCCCAGAAAGAGTTTCCTGTCCCACCAAACACAGTTCTCAAACCAAGTGGGAGGAATTCAGAAAGGAAATGTTAAGCGTCTTCGAGAACGCGGCCTCGACCCCCTCGAAGACAGCTGAGGGTGATACCCCGGGTGAAAAACCCAAAAAATCAAAACGCCGCGAGTCGCAGCACCCGGCGAAACATTCCACCCGAGAGCGCCATGAGCCATCGGGTAAGAAGGCACCGTCTTCGACACCGTCGTCGAGGGTTCCTTCGACGCCATTGTCGAAGATTCCCTCGACGCACGGGTCGGGCCATCAACACCGTTGTCGAAGGGTTCCTCGACGCATTGGTCGATCGACTCGACGCCATCGTCGACGTCGACGCCGATGAAAGAGAGGACCAAGGCTCCACAGCCAACGGTGTTTTCAAGGGCCTCCGGCATGACGCCAAGACCGTCGTCGATGCCCTCGAGTAGGATCCCGATCCTCTCAAAATCTTCGAGGCCCCTTCCAGTTTTCTCGACGCCATTTTCGGCGCCTTCGAGGCCGGTTACATCGACGTCGACATTTTCTTATCCGATAACGACGAGTTTGGCTCCTTCAGCCCTAGAGATGGGCTTTACTCCATTTCAGAGAGAATACCCTGCTCTTTCTTCAATTTATGAAGAAAGAGAAGACTCTGACCAAGAAACCTTTGGTTTACAGAGATCCTCACTGCCTGCTGCAGAGGATTTCACCTCTGAAGAAAGGAGGCTGAAGGAACTACAGGTCTCACTTCATGAGGCCAGTGGACTTGACACTTCCCCAGAAGTGGAATTTGTAAAGCCAGACCCAGGGGAACATGCAGAAACACCATATAGAACCCTGATGGCAAGAATAATTGAATTTATGGGCTGGTCTGCGCCTTCACCTGTTTTTCAACAGGATGATCTAACGGATATATTGGCCAAAGGCCCACAGGAGGACCCGGTGGTCCCCTTCCATGCAGCCCTACAAAGAAAAAATTGCTACCAATTGGGAGACTCCCGAAGTCATCCCAGCAGTCAATAAAAGACTGTCGACAAAGTATAGGGTAGCGGCTGCTGACCCTGAATACCTGTCAAAACACCCGACCCCAGAGAGCCTGGTGGTTCAAGCGGCAACGTAATCCAGCAGTAGGACTGCTTACCCTACTGTCCCACAGGACAGGGATGACAAGAGGTATGACTCTATGGCAAAGAAAGTCTTCTCTGCCTGTAGTATGGCATTGAAGTCCATCAACGCCACCTGGGCGCTCGCCAGGTTCAGTCACACATCATGGGAGTGTGCTTCATCAGCGCCTGACTGCATACCTGATGGAGAGGAGAAGGAAGCCTTCCTTAACATCATTCAAGATGGCAAAGATGCCATGTGCGAGTCTCTTCAAACTGGCATTGATTCCGCTGACAGTATCAGCAGGGCCATGGGCCATCGCGGCTAGTACAACAATCCGCAGGCATGCGTGGTTACGAAAGTCTGGCTTTGCTCCAGATGTACAGGCCAGACTTTTGAATATGCCCTTTGACGGCTCTTCGTTATTCGAAAAAAAGGCTGATGACAGTCTGGAAAAGTTACAGACTTCTAAAGCAGCAGCAACATCCTTAGGAGCTGCTATCCGCCAAACTCCTTTTCGCCCCTCAGGAACCTCTGGGAGAGGAAAGTAATTTCGCTATTATTCCTCATTCGGAAAAATCAGAGGACCGCCGGCTCAAAGGGGCCAAAGAAGATCCACCCAAGGTGGACGGGTCAAAGGTACTAAGACCGCAGCAGCAGCAGGTGCCTCTTTACCCTCGGCATCTGCATCAGCCGCCCCCAAACCACTCTGAGGCCTTTGCACACAAGACACATGTAGGGGGCAGGTTAACTCACCATCTGACGGAATGGCAGGCTATAACGTCAGATGCTTGGGCGTTGGAGACAGTTGCCCAAGGCCACTGCCTACCCTTTCTACACATCCCTCAGAGTCATCCACCGGGGAACAGCTCCCGAAAAGTTCCTGATCTGCTCCTCTTGCAGGAAATTATGGACCTGCTAGAGAAAGGTGCCATAGAACTGGTACCTGTAGCGGACAGGAACAAGGGCTGGTACCCCCCCTACTTTCTCATACCAAAGAAGGACGGAGGACTGAGACCCATCCTGGACTTAAGAGAATTGAACAAGTTCCTCAGGAAGGACAAGTTCAAGATGGTAACTCTCTCTCAGATCCTTCAGGCCCTCCAGCTCCAGGACTGACTGGTATCTCTGGACCTTCAGGATGCTTATTTCCATGTGCCAATCCATCTCAAGCACAGGAAATACCTGAGGTTCGCAATTGGCAACTCTCATTATCAATTTCGAGATCTGCAATTTGGGCTGACCTCCGCCCCGAGGGTCTTCACCAAACTGATGTCGGTAGTGGCGGCGAGTCTAAGGAGGGAAGGGATCCACGTCTATCCCTACCTGGACGATTGGCTGATCAGGGCCGTATCTTCGGAACAGGCCCGGACCCAGCTAGACTATGTCTGCCTCTTCCTTCACAGAGTGGGCTTCTCCCTCAATTTAAAGAAGTCACAGATGATACCATCTCAGAGACTCCAGTTCATTGGAGCGGTCCTGGACACTTCCCTGGGAAAAGGCTCAAGATATTCTACAGATGGTCACCAAGTTTCAAAATGCCCAACGTCTCCCAGCCTTCGACTTTTTGAGGTTGCTAGGCCTCATGGCACCCTGCATCTTCCTTGTGCCAGAGGCTCGCCTGAGAATGAGATCTCTTCAGTGGGCACTGAGAAGTCAGTGGTAACAATTCTCAGGGAGAATGTCAGACCTCCTCTGGATTCCGGACAAGGTAGCCCACGACCTTCAGTGGTGGGCCTATTCAGAGAACATCTTGAAAGGAGAACTGTTTTGGCAACCATGGCCGGAGATAACAGTAGTCACAGACGCCTCGCTCACAGGGTGGGGAGCCCATGCCAACGACTTGACCATCAGCGGTTGTTGGTCTCCATCGGAGTCCAGACTACATATCAACCTATTAGAGCTGAGAGCGATCAGACTAGCGCTGAAAGCTTTCCTGCCATCAGTACAGGGGAGAAATGTCCTGATAATGACGGACAACACGGTGGCCATGCACTACCTCAACAAAAGAGGAGGCGTAGGTTCACTACCACTGTGCAGAGAGGCAATGCAGCTCTGGCTTTGGGCAATTCGGGAAGGAATCTCTCTATCGGCTGTCCATCTACCCGGAGAGAAGAATTTGACAGCGGACGCTCTGAGCAGGCAGAGCACAGTCTCCCACGAATGGGAGCTAGCTCAGGAAGTCCTTCAAGAGATCTTCGCCCTTTGGGGAACCCCTCAGGTGGATCTGTTCGCCACAAGCACCAACAGGAAGTGCGATCTGTTCTGTTCAAGGGAATTTCCCCCGAGAGGAGCTCTGGGAGACGCGTTCGTAGTGGACTTGGAGTTTCCACTCCTTTACGCGTTTCCACCAGTCCCTGTTATTCCTCAAATGATCAGGAGTTTGAGAAGATTCCGGAAAACCATGATCCTAATTGCCCCGGACTGGGCCAGGAGAACTTGGTACCCGGACCTTCTAGATATGTCCATCTGTCCTCCAATCCGTCTTCCACTCAAAGAGAATCTTCTCTCGCAGAAGGGAGGTCAGGTTCTCCATCCATACATCAGAACCCTCAACCTTCACGCTTGGCTTCTGAAAGGATTGGATTGCGATCTCCCTGATAACATCATGGAGGGGTTGCTTTCGGCCAGAAGACCAGCAACAAAGTCTTAATACCGCTGCCGTTGGAACAAGTTTTGCAGCTGGTGTAGGGAAGAGAATATCGACCCTTTTTCATGCAGTACACCAACGGTGCTATCGTTTCTACTCTACTTGGCAAACTCAGGCCTTCAAGTTGGCACTGTAAAAGGTTATTTTGCAGCGCTTTCTATCTTCAAGCGCACTGCGGAGGAACCATCGTATTTCAAAATTCCTCTAGTGGTACAATTTCTCAAGGGTCTGACTAATGTTTACCCTCCAAAACCATTCCAGGTTCCATTATGGGATTTAAACTTAGTCTTAAACTTCTTAATGGGCACTCCATTCGAGCCACTTCACTCTTGCGCATTAAGATTTCTCACACTTAAAATTATCCTACTTGTAGCACTAACATCGGCTAGAAGGGTGAGTGAGCTTCAAGCTCTCTCCTGTAAACCCCCACATACAATCTTCCACAAGGACAAGGTTGTCCTCCAGGTGAAGCCTAATTTTCTCCCAAAGGTAGTTTCTGAATTCCATATTACTCAGAAAATTACCTTGCCTTCATTCTACCCTCCTCCCCATCCGGGGAAAGAGGAGGAAAGGCTACACAGGCTGGACCCTAGGCAAGCTCTCAGCTTTTACATCAGCAGAATGGCTAGAATCAGGCAAGCAGACCAGCTGTTTGTAGGATACTTAGGTCACAAGTTGGGACTACCCATAACAAAACAAACCATCTCCAGGTGGATTATCTTGGCCATCCTGGAATGTTATAGACTAGCAGGGAAAGAGCCACCCCAAAACCTCAGGGCTCATTCAACCAGGGGTATCGCAGCTTCTTTGGCTCTCCAGAGAGGGGTACCGGTCCGGGACATATGTGCGGCTGCCACATGGTTGTCCGCACATACATTCACAAAATTTTACAACCTGGATTCCTCCACTGCTCAAGAGACCAGATTTGGCAAAGCCGTATTACACTCGGTCCATCCCTAAAGGGAAATATAACACTATCACTCCCTCCTCCAATTACATACCACTGCTATGGGAGTCTATCAAAGATAAGGAATACGTCGGAGGACACAATCCCTTCGAAGAACAAGTTACTTTCTTACCTGGTAACGTTCTTTCGACGGGATGTTCCTCCGACGTATTCCTTATCGCCCCTCCCATCCATCCCTGCAGTGATAACTTCCCTTGTGGTTGCAGCTTTCGCTCCTTCAAGGTTACTAACCAATTCAGGCATGTCTACAAAACGGAACTGAGCAACGGACACAGCGCGTGTCCATTTATGGGCATGGTGACGTCGGCGCCGATACGGTGGCCGTCGAGGGACATCGACTCGGCGGACGTCGACGCGCAGCGCCCTCTACAGAGAAAAAATGTCTGAGGCCAGCAAGCTGGAAACGTATATCAAAGATAAGGAATACGTCGGAGGAACATCCCGTCGAAAGAACGTTACCAGGTAAGAAAGTAACTTGTTCTTCTCCTTTGGCATTCACAAAATCTTACTCTTTTTACAGTTCACTGTAGACATCCCTCTGTCGGGTTCACTTTTGCCAACGCACTGTTCTTTTGGGACTTTAGGCGTCTCCACTTTTCATCGGCATCCCTCCATTGGATTCACTCTTGCCAACTTTTGCCAATGACACAATTCCTTCTGCTCTCTTACGCCGCGGGATTCACTTCCCTTAGCTTTACAATCATCTGCTGGGCAAAAACTTTCGACTGTACAGAGGATTTTACTAGAGCCCTTTATGACCACTTTGACCCCTTTCTTGCACCTTTCCCAAGGCCTTCTGGTAACAGTAGTTTCAACAATAGGGTAATCGCCCAGAGTTTCCCGAGTGAGCACCCACATGGTGCCTGGCTCTTCTGTAACTGTTTTTCCCCCTCTCATTTTAACAGTTCTTTGTAGTTTATTCAATTAGCCATTTGCTACTTTTGTTCAACACAGTTCGGTTTCTTATCGTCTCTCCCCTCGACTCAACGGCTGTGATGAACTGATTGGCTTTTCTTGTCTCTGGAGTCAAGGATGGGCCCATGGTGGCAAGCGTCTCTCCCCGGCTTGATTGTCAGTGGAGGAGGGCCCCGTGTACTGCTGACATCTGCTGCAACACACGTCGGCTATTGTTTACAGTCTTAGGATTCCTTCCACAGAGGTTGCGCAGGCATGGGTTGGAAAGGGCAAGGTTGCGTCTCTCCTTGTCACCCTTTCGGTTGTGGCCGCCTTTCTCCTCCTTTTGAACTGCTGTGCTGGGTTAGCTCTCTCATCGTGCAGTCTGCCTTGCTCATATTGTGCTCTCGTGCTTCACCTTTTATCCCTGTGAGGAAGGGAAAGGGCTGTCAGGTATGGGTGATTCTGGGCATTTGTCTGACTCCGCCTGAGCCTTGTGTCGGGACATGTCAGGTAAACGACTCTAGTGTCAATCTATTGTTTTCTACGGTGTGCAGAAGTGTTCGTGCCGGGAAAGGGTGGGTTGTCATGAGAAATTATATTCTTCGTCCTAAAGGCATTGGTAAATTCCGAAAAGGTGAGATTGGTAGGGTTTGTGAAACAAACAGGGATGACCAGGATTATTATCCTCAAATTAACATGGGGGATTGTGGGAACGGTAGTGTTTTGTCTGATCAGAATGTGAGTGCAGAAAATAATAATCAGATGGACGGGAAGAAGAATAACTGGAATTATTCGGGTAGGACATAAGAAAACAGGGATTCTGGCAGCAACGGGATGTTGGATTTTGGCAAGAGAGATGTGATGTGAGGAAGGGAGGGAGATGTGGTACAGCCTACAAATGTTTCTTGCCCTCCTCTCCTTCGTCCCCAGTATAATACCGCGTCTCACTTGGAGTATGCCCATGAGTATAACCCTGGGTTCCGCTACCTAGGTGATCATGCTTCGTTCGTCTACCCCTGGGATTGGGATCTAAGAGGGCCCGTTCTTCTCTGGCCACCTGAATAAGGGATTCCTGGGGTCTATTTGGGAGAATACACTCAAGTTTCTCACAGGGGGGAGCTAATGGGTATCAGATGAATGTGATTACGGTCAAGTGCCTGACTTTACCTGACCTGACTGGCAGGACATGTCCAATGAGATCTGTAAGTGTTAGCCTCTTTACTCTCAGTCGCCCTCTTCCTCGGCCCTGTGTTTGTGTAGAAAGGGGGTGGGGTAGGGACATGGGAGAATCCTAAAAAATAGGATGGGCACGGGAAAGAGGGTGTCATGATGCCTACCCCCGGGGACCCAGACCAAGTCCAGCAACCCCGGAAGCAGGCATCAAGTTATCCCAAGCAAGCCCAACAACCCCTGCTAGGGGCTATTTGGGTCCAGTCCTGGCGTCTATGGCGCCAGGCTCATATGGAGAGTCAGTCCTGGCGCCATAGACGCCAGGCTCATAGATTAAAACTTACCTGATGCAGACCATGCTTCAAACTTGCCTGATGCAGACCATGCTGCAAGAGCTCCAAGCCAAAAGAGGCTTGGAAGGGACTACTTTACTTAGGGACTATTTTTTTTGCTCGGGCGGGGCTGGGGAGGAATACTTACCTGGGACTACTCTGGAGGCTATTTAAACCACGCCCGAAGAGCAGCACACGCTTCGCGTTATTCTGCATCCAGCAGCGTAATGCTCACCGTGCCTGCAAGTCTGCATCCAGCCTTCTGCCACGCCCGCCTCGAGTTTGGAGCTCCTAGAAAAAGGGAGAAAGAAGGAGAAAAGGTTAGAACAAGAGCAATACCTTTGATCCTTACCTGAATTCCCGATCCATCGCGCCTTCCAGCTGGAAGAAAGAAGCTATTTATGCACGTCGCCTCGCCTGCTGCAGCGCCGCGCTGAACTCACCGGGCTTCGCAGCCTCTTCACATTCCACCGCATCCTCCTGCATGTTCCCGCCGCACTCCGGCACCTAAGGAGAAGACAAGAACAGCAAGGTGAGCCAAGGGAATACACAGAGGAATATTAGTTACCCCCCCATAGACTTACCTGATTTTACCACCGGGGGTACTATTAATCTTCACGGGTCGGCGCAGCTTCCACTGCATCTTCGCCGAACCCCGGCCCCTAAGGGGAAACGAAAGGACAGCAAGGTGAAACAAAGGAACTAACAAGGGGAACCCTCCTCACCACAATAGACTTACCTGATTTACCGCCGGAGGTATTATTCCCCGAGACTTCATACTTTCTCTCAGCGCCTGAATAAGGGAGAAAGCAACAGGTTACATATTGACATTATTTTATCGAACTGTGTTGGAAAATACAAATCCTTACCAGAATACTACCGGTTGACACGAGGAACTCTTCATTAGGGTCAAGCTGCAACCTGCAAAGAATCGGACAAGAGTGAAAGTCAGGCATTTGAACTCTTATGAACTTTATACTTACGGCGTCTTGCCAGGAATCTCGGAGTCAATATTGTTCTGGAACTCACCAATTCCTTCGAGCCAGTGAAGCAACTGGTTATCAACGCCACCCTGCGCTCAGTGCAGGATGGAGAGCTCATCATTTCAAACCATCAGGTGGGACTATAAGAGGGGACATCAAAGGTGATCTGTGGGGAGAATAACGGGGGTGGGGGGGATTTACGCTCAACTCCACGGGTGGTTAATTCCCTTTCTCCATTTGCAGAAGAATATTACTAGGGCCAAGAAAACGAAGCTAGGTGGGCCAGTCCAGTCCGTCATCTCAGCCCTACGCGTCACATTGGTGGAGACCGCAGCTGTCCAGTTCCGATCGACGCCTCTGTGGGGACCAGGTGAGCGTAACAGAGGGGGATACCATGTCTCACCATCTGCTGTCTCACCCCCACTCCCCGAAGTACCCCATCCAGGTGATCCTCCTGCACTGGTCCACCCCAGGGTCTGGATCCAAAGGCAATGGCCGTTCCCTGGCCAACTGAAAGAGATCCCCGGGGACCAGTAAGTGAGACACCCTTTGGTTTCTCACGCGAGAAATCAGGTTTTGCCTTCAAATGAACAATCAGGTCAATATATCACTCTAAATGGAGACCTGCGACTGGACCTTCAAAGCTCAAACCCCACAGAGGATGCTGCCTACTCTGATAGTAAACAACGATATTAGAAGGTCTGCGACAAGAGAAGGATTCGACTGCCATAGAGGATTACTCAGACATGCCTTCCTCAAAGGTTTTAGAGTGTAAAATGTTTGTCAAATGAAACCCCCAGACAAATCATTTGCAACTTTGGTTTCTGGCTATTGAATAGTTAACCAGCATCTCTTCAGACCCTTAGCTTATTTATTCCCACCCTGCCAAAAGCCACTCTCTGTGATGTATGTGGAAACCTTAGCTCCCCTGACCAGCGTATTCCTGGCTGTGCCCACTTTGACAACCTGGTCAATATCCCAGGGTAAATCAAAGGCATTATGATTGATGCTTGCTCTTCCAATAACAACTGACTGGTGGTTTGGGACTAGACTGAGGGAGAGCAAGTTCAACTTCTATGTTTCACTGATCTATGGATACTGAGAACCACCTTGCACATTTTGCTTAACTTTTTAAACTCATTGCTAAGCAATCATATCTTCACCATTTTTTAAAAAAATTAAGTGTATTGGTTAAATATAACCTTTTAGCACTATACAATATTACACAATATGATAATATATGAATACATTGCCAGTAAACAATAAAACCTTTACAAATAAAACATCACTGCCTCCTTGAAACTGGAGGAGAACCATCTCCGGTTCTGGAAGCACCTCAAAACCTTCCTCATTGCCTCTGCTTTCTCTCCCTCTCTCCCCTGCTGAATTTCTGGCTGAAACTGCACTCGTTACCTGTCCACCCTTTCTGATCTCGGGCCTAGGCCCCGCCAGTTGCACACTTGCACTACCTCCTTGGCAACCCCTGAGACTGTTTTTCTGTATCCATACAGTCCCCCTATCAGCACTTAAGTCTGCACCTCTCTCGCACTTGCCACCATCTGGCCGTTTTATTATCTTATTTATTCTACTACCCCATGTACTGCACTTTCCCACAGCCCTCCCCCATGCACTTTTCGCTCTCCCTTCTTCCCATGGACTTGTGCGATTTGAATGCCACCTAGCCTAGTAAGATCGTTGTCTGTCCTCCCTTGTTCCCCCTCCCTTGCCTTGTCACGCCTTGAAACACTTGTGTATAGGCGCGTTATAAATGCCATATCATATCATACTAATAGTAAAAGTGATCTCAATATAATCTTAGATAAGAATAGAATAACAATTACAAATGAATAGATTTCAGAATTTCTTTCCATGCATAAAACATTTCAAAATCCAACAGAAGATTTTATCCAGAATACATTCTAGACCAGCATTGATCAGTGTGGATAGTATTTGTATCATAAAATACATCTGAATAACCCCTAACATAAACACCAGTAAAATTAGAGCAGCCAGTCAACAAATGGCTAGCCGTTTCTATCGTCATGTTACAAAGATAACACATACGATTTTGCAAAGGAACCCCTGTCCAAGACCCAACTCTAGAAAAAGTAGGTAGTTGTATTATACAAAAGTGAACATTTGAGTTAGAGAGTCTGTTCATATAACTGACAGGAGCATAATTGGGAAAACTCTGTTCTACATATATGGAATATAAAGATGTATTAGCTAAAATCGATAAATTATTAGATCTGCTCCAAACCAGCACTTTCTTTTTAATTCTTTCGCAACAATACTAAGGTTAAAAAGTGAAGGTACAGTAAAATCAATATTTATAAAAAAGGATTTAATCTCATTTATCAAATTCTTTAGCACATCAGTTGGTCGGTCTAACTCAATGTACTTTGCAAAATGGGAATGAATAGAAGCACCATTTTCTTTTTTGTTTAACATTTTCAGATCGAAAAGACGGCTTGTAATCCTTTTTTGCGTACAAATCGGAACTAAGCCCAGTTCATAATAGATGGCATCAGCTGGGGTAGAGTTCAAAAAGCCTAATGCCAATCGCCTCAGTTTCCTATCCAAAATCTTACTGCACGCTGTTTCTTTGTTGGTAAGGATCTCAAGGCCATAAATGTCAGATCTGCAGGAACGCTCCTGCCTTACCTCTGTCTTCCACTGCCTCCGGGAATCGTAGAGGTAGGGTTTGTCACTGGAGGAGGCCAGACTGACACCTGAGTCTTGGAATGAGGGTGGACAGAAGGCTAACTCCAAGCACAGATCTAGTTCACAGAGGGGAAACCCTCTGGGGAAGAAAACCCCTCTGAAGTGCTGCTGATAAATCCAGAAGGATGACTCCACAGTCCCAAAGAGATAAACAGCTTCCAGTGGAATACGGCAAGGACTTAGGCAGGGCTCCAGATAAGGCGACTACTAGGCCTTTTTACGCATGAAAATCTTGTAAATACACAGCTATATTATTTTCCTGGGTACATTTACACACAGGTTTAGAGCAGAGGGCAGTGCAAAGGTCAGGTTACTTGACAGAAACCAGAAGGCTTCTTGTGATTTTTATCTACATGGATGTAATTGCAAGCCACCTCTGAAACAGAATGTATTTCTCTGAAGCCTTTCAAAAAAATAAACTGCACACTGATAAAAGTAATGGTTTCTTTCCATTCAGCTTCAGAAGCACTGTGCATGTTTTCCTAGAATGTTAGGATTGTATAATTAATAAGATGTTAAAATAATTCTCAATTGCAACTTAGTTTTCCAAATTATGCTTAATTTCCAGTGAAAGCAAACCAGTATTGCACATCTGTATTTTTCAGGGTTCCGGTGCTGTGTGCATAATCGTGCAGAGGCAGATCATTTTAACACTTTTAATTAAATTTACAGTCTAATTATAAAAACAGTGTGTAAAATGATGTCTAGTTTACATCCATTCAACCATGCAGTCAATGGGGTACATTACTATAAATGGTCAGTGGCAGCAGAGTCTTTGCTCAAGGGTGAGTAATTGTCATTATACTGATCACAGGTGTTCTAGCATCTCAAATCTTCAAGACTACAAATAAAACATCCAAAACCTGACTCTCAAGAAAGTGCAAGCGCTGTTCAAAAACAAACAAATGAAAGTTGCATTGGTAATTGTAATAGAAACTTAGCAAAACCTGTCCCTGTGATAATCCAGATAGGTATTTAACTTTATGTAAATGGTTTGTCATACATCTAGGTACTGTGATCATTATACCTCAGTCGATACTCCGTTAACCAACCTCTGAAGGATGCTAGCCAATAAGATAGCTCAGCCGGTTGAGCACTCATTCCTGCAACCTCTGCGTGATCTGTGGGTTGTGGGTTCCAAACCCGGCCAGTCCAACTCAGCCTTTCATCCTTTCGAGGTCGATAAAGGAGTACCGACTTTGGTTTGGTGGTAATTGTGATAAATTTGTTCTATGTACAGCGCTTTGCCAAAAGAGCTATATAAATAACCATTTGACCACTAGATTAGATATAGAATTTAGCATGGAGTCCTTGCCTCTCTGCACTGTTGTATCATAACATTGGCATACCATTAGGTAGTAATAGCTCCAGGAAATTAGGACTTTCATTAAACATCAAAAGACAATTCTGCTATCGAATCTCAAAACACACAATACAAATTAATTTATGCTTTACTATATAATTGGCTAGGTTTTTGTGATTTCAACATTTAAATATATGCAGGACAGATCAAATGGCCAGAAATAATGAAAGGTGTATTCTGTCACAATGTACAAAGCTGCCGCATAGTAATGATTTCCATACAGTTTTTTCACACGTCGGCTGGATGTCGCATACATTTTACTCTTGCGAAGGAGAAAAGTCATTTTTACTCTCTTAAAATCACATTTACTCACAAAGTTTAAAAATAGAGAGTAAAATACTCCCACCTCAAAATCTTATCTGGAGCACTGGACTTAGGATTCAGAGAAGGAACAAGCAATTAAGGCAGGAACAAGCGAGGCGAGAATGGAGGAACAGGAGACAGAGATAGGAGTGTGAGAAACCAGACAGTGGGGGTCATTCCAAGTTTGGAGGTAAGTAACTGTCCTTACCGGCATGGAGCAAATAGCGTGTCTCTGTAGTCACGAGCCTGCTAATAGAGGGCTATTACGACTTCGCAGGCACAAGCTTTGTGCCATGCCGGTAAGGGCATCACCGCCATGCCGTAAAAGGCCCGCAAAAGGGCCTTAGCGGCATCCTGTATCGCACAGATTGCACTACCGGCATGAACCAATGCGGCATTAGCGGCCACCACTATTAACGGTCACCGTAAATAAGCAGAACCGGAAGTAGCGTCATCGCACAGGAACAGGAAGGAGCACGGCGGCTATCTTTAAAAACACAATCCATTGCCATCCTCCGCAGCCAAGACCTGTATGATACTGCTGTTGGTGAAATATCATACTCTAGCATACCACAATGCCTAAGGCTGTTAAGAAGGGTGCCTCCCGCCAGCGCAAGGAGTGCTTCAATGAAGATGAGCTGGCCATACTAGCCGAGGGTGGGCAGTCATAATGTCGACAGTAAAAATGTCGACAGTCAAAATTTCGAAAAATAAATGTCGAAAAAAATAATGTCGACAAACAATAATGTCGACATTTTTTCGAAATTTTCTATTTATTGTATAAATAGATAAATAAATAAATATATAACTAAAATGTGTTGAGTGTGAGGGGTGAGAGGGTGGTGGGGGGTTTGGGGGTGGCAGGGGGTGTTGGGTGAGGGGGGTTGGGGGACACACCCCCATAGTAAATGATACTATTTTTATTTATTTAATTATTGAATAAATAAATAAATAAATATATAATTACTATGCGTTGAGAATGAGGGGTGAGAGGGTGGTGGGGGGTGTGGGGGGGGTGGCAGGGGGGTGTTGGGTGAGGGGGGGTTGGGGGGACCCCCCCATAGTAAATGATACTCTTTTTTTATGTATTTATTGAATATATAAATAAATAAATAAATATATAATTAGAATGTGTTGAGTATGAGGGGTGAGAGGGTGGTGGGGGGGGTGTTGGGTGAGGGGGGGTTGGGGGGACCCCCCTATAGTAAATGATACTCTTTTTGTTTAATTATTTAGTGAAAAAATAAATAAATAAATACATATATAATTAGAATGTGTTGAGTATGAGGGGTGAGAGGGTGGTGGGAGGGTGTGGGGGGGGGTGGCAGGGGGGTGTTGGGTGAGGTGTTGATAGTTCTAATTGACATTTTTTTGGCGACATTTTTTTTTCTAAAAAATGACTTTACATTATATGTATAGGATGTCGACATTATTGTTTTCGACATTTTTTTTTCGACATTTTTGTTTGTCGACATTTTTTTTTTTACATTATGACTATAAACCCTAGCTGAGACCCTGCAAGAACATGCTGGCATCGTGTTTGCCCAGAGCATGAAGAGGGAGGCCATTATACGCAAAAAGGAGATCTGGGCACTTGTGGTGCAGAAAGTAAGCGCGTTGGGTAACACCCCCTGCACTATCAATGACTCCAGGAAGCGGTGGGACGCCTTGCGGCTGCAAGTCCGCAACCTACTCTCTGCCAACAGGAGCCAGGCAATGGCAACTGGCGTAGGAGCAAGCTCCCCCATTAAGTTGGCCCGATGGGAGGACATCTGTGCTAGCCTGATCGGCATGGAGGGCATGGCATAGAAGGAGTCGGAGACATGGAATGTGGCGCCACAACATCGGCGGATGGAGGGGAGTGTCCTAAGAAAACACTGTAATGCAGAGTCTGATGAAAGTCCACCAATATGTCTGTGCAAAGAGGCAAGCCATGGCCCAACACACACACATTCCCAGCAAAGTTGTCGGACGCAGCACAGACACATACAGTTGCCTGCAGCAAGGCAATGCCGTACCTGACACATACCACACAAAGATGTAAATGGCATAAATCACACTGCATGCAGGCCCCAAGAAATATGCATGTCACATACCATACGTCTGCCCTAACATGAGTGACCCCGACGTATGCCTGCATCACCCACCCATGTAGCAAACAACGTAATCATCCAAACTCAAATGCCTATTACCCTCAATTGTGTAGATGATCAATTGTACAAAGTATGCATGATGCCTATCAAACCATCACTCATGCTGTCCCTCTCTTCGACCCCCACAGGCTCAGACCATGACAGCGATGCGCAGGACTCATACCCACAGCAAACCACACCCCGGAAGAGGGCCCGGGAGGAGGCCAACAGGCCTTCCACCTCAAAGGGCGAACCCAAGGCCCGCCGTGCACCACCATTGAAACCACCTCAAGTTGCCAGGGCACCGGTGCTGCCAAGGGGCGTTGAGACGGAAGTGCCAACACCTGTTGCACTACCACAGGACACTGCTGAGGCTCCACACTCGGCAGAGTCCAGTTCGGTTGAGGAGGTGGCAGCCACAGCACCCCAGGCTGAGTAGGAGGCACAGGAAGAGGTGTGGGTACGATTCCTCTGAACTGCCCCGCACACCCAGTCCACTGCCATCCCCCCAAATCACATCTTTGGAGTCAGACCATGGCATCACCCCGGAGCAGTCTGGGGGGGGAGTTAATTCAAGGGGCCATGAGTCCCATAGTGGAGCGCAGTGAAGCAGAACATGAGACCCAAGCACCGTCCACCTCCACAGGTGCACCGGCAGGGCCACAGTGTTATGAGGAGCTGACTGCCCTTGTGTGTCAGTTCGTGGATGACAATGCCCAGGCACGGCAGGAGTGGCGGAAAAACATTGCCTCTCTAGGCAAGACAATTACTGGCAACACCGCCTCCCTGGAGATAATATATTATATATAGATATTTGTGGACAATACTAGCCAGCTGTGTGAGGAGGTATCCGCCCTGCGGCAGGTACTCGGCCGCATCGCTGATGCCATGGAGGCAGAACGTCTGGCACCCCAGTTTGAGCAGGCGGCCACACCATCGTCATCAAGCTCTACCCAGACCAGCCCACTCCGCGGGTCGTCGTGCACCCTGCGCCGGCCGGACATGCCGCCACCAGGTCCAGGGAGTGCCAAAAAATAGACTGGCCAGCCTGATGAAGGCATTAGACACTTGTTGGGACATTTGTAGGGGAGTTGCGGGGGGAACGGTGAGGGTGTGTGGGGGAGTTGTGGGGGTGGTGGAAGGGGGTGAGGGTGGTGGAGTGTTAGTACACTATCGTTTTCATTGTTAATTTCAATACACCCGTTGTGTCAAAAGCAAGACCTGAATGGACATTCATCATTGCGCATGTGTCATTTATTCATATACAGTGCATAGTGTGCATGTACCCTCACACCCAGTGCCCTCTGTTCAACTATCATGTCACCCTGTGCAGCCATGTGTGTTAGTAATATTGTGCAATCGCTGACTGACCCACAGTACGTCCCTCCTGTGAATCGGCACCGCAATGATGTGCAGCCACTTCTTCATCCCCTTCATCATCACCAGGTGTTTGCAGTTCAATGTCAGGTGGCAGGGGCACGTTGCGTTGGTTACACATGTTGTGCAGCATGAGACATGCCATGATGATCTGGGACACCTTCTCATGCCTATAGAGGAGTGCCCCACCCGACGGGCTAAGGCAGCGAAAACATGCCCTCAACAGGCCAAAGGTCTGCTCAATGACCACACGAGTACGGGTGTGGGACCGATAGTAGTCCTCCTCGTGCCTGTTCTGTGGGGTATCGGGCAGGGGTGAGGAGCCACGTCATCAACGGATAGCCATTGTCACCTCATGGGAGGCAAGAAAAAGGTAAATGTCAGTTGATTCATGATGGACAGCTGTACTAGTCACACATGCCGGCAGATTATCGTTGGTCACATGCACATGTCCCTGGTTGTATGCACGCCATTTTAGGCCCTCAATGTGTCCTGTGCCATGGAATAATGGTGTGGGTTGCATCTTCAAGATGATACACGGTGTGCTCTGCCGTCTTGTAGCTCATGCATTGTGTACGCATACAGCTATGTCCATGTCCATTTAGTGATGTGTTGTGTTCTGTAGGATTTTCTGATTGGGAGGTTTGGCAGTAGGCTCTGCAATGTTAGGCATTCTGTGCTGATTTTTCCCATGATGACATGCCGCATTCCTGTGGTTGATCCGGGATATCGGGCACAACAATGTTTGATGATTTTGCTGGCGTTGCATACCATCTGCACCTTGATGGAGTGGTATTGCTTGCGGTTGCGGTACACCACCTCCATGGCATGTGGGGCCACCAACTCCACGTGTGTGCAGTCAAGGGCATCTATACAATTTGGCATGCCTGCCAGTGCATGGAGGCCAACTTTTATTTCAAGAATCTCCTGGGGAGTCTGTGGTAGGGATATGTATTCCGTTGTGTGCTTGAGGAGGGCATCCAGCACTTGCTTCAGAATGCGAGAAAATAAGGGTGGTGATATGCCATGCATGTGCCCCACTGTGTGCTGGTAGGTGCCTGTGGAAAGGAAGTGGAGCACAGACATTGCCTTCAGTAGAGGGGGGATGGCGGTGCGTATGTCAATGAGGCTGACTATGTCATTGTGTATCATGTCCACAATGGTGTTGATGGTGTCCCAGTCCAGACGGTACAGGGTGTGGTTGTGCTCCGGGGTTGGGTTGAAAGGACTGGCTCAGATGCGAGGGATTGGGGGCTGCCTGCGTGGTTATGCTGGCTGCACTGGTGGGGCATGCTGGGCATGTCTCACCCTCCTTCTCCTGCTGCGTCTCCTCTGTGGTGCCTGCTGTTGCTGTTGTTGCTGGTGCAATACAAGCATGTCCTCCAGCTCAAGTATTGATACTACTATTAGAATTATCTTGGTGTGGAAAGGGGTGTGGTGTGTGGGTGTGCTCCTTTTGTACAGGACCAGACTCCATTGCCTCCCCCTGTCCTTTTACTGTACACCTGTGGCAGTTGGGAACACTGCACATAGCATTTTACGGTTGGTTCGCAATGTCGGTATTTATGGCATGCCAGTGTCCACTATTTGCGCCTTCATGATGCCGGTACTTGCTTGTTCGCCTGACTTGTGATTTACTCCCTTTAGCGGCATGCCAATATTGCCGGTATGATGGGACGCGTGCCTGCGCCCATGCCGCTATTAGAGGCACCGTTATTTACGGTGCCTCTAATAGCGAGTTGGCAGGTCGGAATAGCCCGGAGCGGTAAGCGATGCCGGTAATCCTTTACCGGCATCGTTTTTCCCTTACCTCCAACCTCGGAATGACCCCCAGTGTCTCACCTGCTAGTCCCCTGGAATCTGTCATCCAGGTGGCCAGGACACGGCCATTGCTTTTTGGATCCAATTCCTGGGGGTGGACCAGTGCGGGAGGATCACCTGGATGAGGGGTCTTTGGGGAGTGGGACACCAGATGGTGAGACGCAGTATCCCCTTTGCAATAACGCCTTTTCCCCATCCTGCCAGGTAGGATACCTAGGAATTCAACCCCACATACCCCTCCTTTCCGACACAAACACGTTCTCACAGACAGTTCACGGTGAGTGACAACAGACTAACAGCAGAGCCCTACACCTGACATGTCCCATCACCATGGACAGGCAAGGTCAGGAAATTACGGATTATTACACACACCTGACTTCCATAACACTTCCTCTCACAGATAAAAGGCAGAGCGTGAAAGCACACTCTGAGTGAGTCATACCACACTAGGAAACAGCAGTTCCAAGATGGCAGTTTAATACAAGGAGAAAGACGGCGAGACCAGAGAGAGTTGCAAGGAGGGAAGTACCCGTCACCTCTAAATACTGTTACTTTCGTGAGCCTTGGAAAGTAAGAAACCAAAGACCAGGAACTAAGGCTGATGTAAGGAACTCATGGTGGCAACAGTAAAGACAGACACAATCGATCACAGTTCAAGGGTGTTTATTGAACTATAAATGCGGGTTGGAAAAGTGCCTAATCTTAACCTAAATCTAAGATGGGAGCATGTGTCCATCAAATGAAAATAAAGCAGTCCTTGTGGCGTCTTGTTAAAATAAATGGCCTATACCAAGAAAAACCTATTGCCAAATCCTTACAACTAAATATATAAGAGTGTGGGATAGGGTTTCAATAAAGAAAAGAAGTGTTCCAAATAATAAATCAGGATGTGATTGCCAGGGATCTCCCTTCCTCACGTTTTCAGCACGGGACAAGGTGGGACCTTGGAGCACAGCACACGCTTGAGCTTTCTCAGCACGAGCCGGCAGTTCAGTTCCAGCTATCAGGTTCTTCGATAGTAAAGTCTCTTTTCACTAAAAAGTCTCTTGCCTTCGAGGCCTGATGTATTCAACAAACAAACACAAACAAAACGTTATTCTCGACAGTTCACGTTGGGTGATGGCTTCACCCCTGGGTCCCCCTGATTCGGGCACCGACCCCTCATGTATCGTATTCAACCAATCAATTGAACAGTTCCTTTCTCAATGAACTTTAGTTGATGACTTTTCACCCCTGGATCTCCCTCGACCGGGCTCGGACCCACTTGACAAGGGGGACCATTCACTTCCCCGGGTCTTCCAATACCTCTTACTTTCATGAGTTTTAATGTCGTTTTAAACAGTACTTCAGGCTTTGTGTCTGATTGTCGGTTTCCCTCTTTCGGCTTCACTTTCCCCTACTTCTGCAAACAATTCCCTGTACTTCGGGACTTTGGACTTCGCCCCTTTGTCTTAGCATCCCACCGCCGGGTTTAATCTTGCCAACCTTTTACCAACCAGCAGACTATGGGACTTTAGACTCCATCCCGTCTTGCTAGCATCCCTGCGCTGGTTTTACTTCTTGCCAACTTTAACACACTGTTCATACGCTTATTTCACCAAACAGGATTTGTTTCCCCTAGCTTTGCAATTATATTTAGGTCAATGACTCAACGGTACAGAGGATTTTACAAGACCCCTGTATGACCACTTTGATTTCTTTTCACCTCTTTCCAACGGCTTCTGGTTCCGGTAGTTTCTACCATTGGGTAATCGCCCAGAAATTCCTGCCAGAGCACCCACGTGTTGCCGGCCTCTTCTGTTGCTGGTTTTCCCGCTTGTTCCTCAATCGTATCTTTAAGCCTTTCAAAGTTCAAATTAGCCGTTGCCTACTTTTCATTCATCACAGTTTGGTTTCTTTCTCGATTCTCCCCTCGTCTCACCGGCTGTGATGAACCACCTGCCTGTCTTTATCCTTGGGCTCAAGGTTGGTACCACTGAGACTAGCGTCCATCCCAGGCTTGGTTATCAGCAGGGTCTCGCGTATGGTAGACATCTGCTGCAACACACGCTGGCTATTATTCGCAGTCTTATGTTTCCATCTGCAGAGGTTTCACAGGCCTTGATTGATCGGAAAGGGCAAGGTTACTTCTCTCCTTGTCACCCTCTCGGTATTCACCATCTTTTGCCACCTCTTGAACTGCCGTGCTGAGTTAGTGCTCACGTCGTGTGGTCTGTCTTTCTTGTTCTGTGCTTTCGTACTTTACCTTTGAGTGGATTGTGTCCTCCAACGTATTCCTCATCTTAGATGTATTCCATCCAACTTTGCTGCTCTTCGGAAATTTTTTCGGCAGAGGGCGCTGTCCGTCGATGTCGTCGAGTCGATGGTCCCTCGAAGGCCTCCGTCGAGGGTGACGTCATCGGGTGTATAAGTAGCACGCGTGGCGCCCGTTGGCCTCAGTTCCGTTTTTCCGTAGTATACGTTGCTTCGGACATTCGGCGCGCCTCGAGTTCTGTGAAGTATAATATACAAAGAAGAAATATGTCCTCGTCATCGACGCCGACCCCGAGATCGGGATTCAAAAAGTGCATGTCATGCGGCTCAAAAATGTCGATCATGGACCCACACCGTGAGTGTTTGTGGTGCCTCGGAGAAGACCACGACATGGAGGCCTGTTCGAAGTGTCAGGCGATGACGGGGAAGGCCTTGCGAGAAAGGAGAGGAAAGCTAGAGGTAGGTCGAAAAACCGATGGAAAAGCCTCTAGCGTCGAGTCGAGACCCCATGAGGAGAAATCTCCTCGACGCGAAAGGCATCGATCTAGGTCCCGAAGCGATTCTCATCGCTTGTCGTCTTCTTACAAAAAATCGAAGAAACAACGCCACAGGTCTCCCTCCACCTCGTCATCAGACGAGTCTCCGAAAAGGATGAAATGCCCCACGAAACATTCGTCTTCTGAAGAGTGGGAAGCATTCAGGGTCAAAATGATGGAGGTGTTTGAGAAGGTGAAGCCTCGGTCCGCACCTTCTTCGGAAGCCGGCCGGGAGCGTCATTGCTCTGACACTCACGCGCCCTGGAGCCCGGGTGATCGAAAAAGGAAGGATAGGGAACCTTCCAGGACGCAGAGCGAAAAACGCTCGAGTCGAGTCGACCGTTCGAGGTCACCGACACCGTCCGAGACCTATCACACCTCAAAGGGAAAATCATAAAAGACTGCCTCGACGCCCTCGAAGCAGACCCTGTCGATGACCACTATGTCGTTGACGCCTTTATCGACGTCGACGCCGAAACCCTCGGCGCCAAAGGCTCCAGCCAAGCCAGGGAAGCCAGAAAAAGAGACGGAGAAGGTTACAAAACATGAAATTCCCTCAGAGCCTGGTACTACACCTCTTCCTCCGCCTCTCCCAGAGAAGGTTTTCAAGCCTCTCCATAGGAAGGAGTTTTTCAAATCCCTGACCTCAATTTTTGAGGAACAGGAGAGATCTGATAAGGAAAATGTACCTTTTGGGTTGGAATATGGCACCCCAAATGTCCCAGAATTGCTTGATCTCAGAGGAAAGCAGAATGAGGGATTTGGTGGAGTCTTTACACAATGCAAGTGGCATTGACACATCTCCTGAGAATGACTTTGGTAGACCAGATCCAGGAGAGCATGCCAGTCCATCATACCGTCAGTTAATGACCAAGGTGGTAGATTACTTGGGATGGGCTAGACCACCAGCCCAATTCGTCCAAGATGATTTAACAGACATATTGGACCATGGTTCCACTGAAGACCCAGTACTACCCTTTCATGTAGCCTTGCAAAACAGGGTGGCCAAGAATTGGGAAACTCCGGATTCTAATCCTCCGGTAAATAAGTCCCTCGCATCAAAATACCGCCCGGCCAGTAGCGACCCCGGCTATCTGTCAAAACATCCAACTCCCTAGAGTCTGGTCATACAGGCAGCCACAGCTTCCAACAAACTTGCGTACCCTTCTATCCCTCCAGACAGGGACGATAATAGTGTGGATGGTTGGGCACGGAAGGTATTTTCAGCTGGGAGCATGGCATTAAAATCTGCCAACTCCACATGTGCCTTGGCAAAATTTTCGTACACTCTGTGGGAGTGCCTCGCAATGGTGGCGGAGCACATACCAGAAGAGGAAGAAAGGGAAGGTTTCCTAGCCATCGTTAGAGATGGAAAGGAAGCCATGCAAGAATCCCTTCAATCTGGATTGGACACTGCGGATAGTGTAAGCAGGTCCATGGGCACTAGCACGGTAATGCTCAGAGTTTCGTGGTTACGGAAGTCGGGTTTTGCACCGGACGTACAAAACCGCCTTCTGAACATGCCTTTTGACGGGTCTCACCTTTTTGGCAACAAGGCTGACGAGAGCCTTGAGAGGTTGCAGACCTCAAAAGCAGCTGCCAAATCTTTAGGAGCTCCTATTAGGCAACCTCAGCCTTTTCGTGCGCAAGGACAGTCATGGAGGGGGCGATCCTATCGTTATTACACCTCATATGGAAAGACGAGAGGAATGGCCAGTCAAAGGGGCCAGAAAAAGGCCACTCGCGGTGGATGAGGAAAACGTGCTAAGCTGACTCCACCTGCAACCTCTCTGCCTTCAGCGGCTGCAACATCCACCACAAAACCACTTTGAGGACTTGCATCACAAAACACCTGTAGGAGGCAGGCTGTCACAGCATCTGCAAGAATGGCGAGCCATTACTTCAGCTGTTTGGGCTCTAGAAATAATAGCCCAAGGCTACTGCCTTCCCTTTCTAAAGCAACCTCAAAGCAATGCACCAGGGAGACACCCGTTGAAGTCTTCAAACCCGCTCCTACAGCAGGAAGTTTCAACCCTGCTGGAGAAAGGTGCTATAGACCAGTACCTGCTGCGGAGAGGAACAAGGGATGGTACTCCCCGTATTTTTTTATCCCCAAAAAGGACGGAGGACTGAGACCCATCTTGGACTTAAGAAACTTGAACAAGTTCCTCAGGAAGGACAAGTTCAAGATGGTTACCTTGACTGGTTGGTGTCATTGGACCTCCAGGATGCTTATTTTCATGTGCCGATTCATCTCAAACACAGAAAATACCTGAGGTTTGTAGTTGGCGACTCACACTATCAGTTTTGAGTCCTGCCATTCGGGTTGACCTCCGCCCGAGGATCTTCACCAAGTTAATGGTAGTGGTGGCGGTGCACCTCAGGAGAGGGGGGATTCATGTCTACCCCTACCTGGACGATTGGTTGATCAGAGCGCGTTCTGCTGAGCAAGCACTGGATCATCTGAAAGTCACCTGCTACTTCCTCCACAAACTGGGCTTCTCCCTCAATTTCAAGAAGTCACAGATGAAACCTTCCCAACAGCTTAAATATATAGGGGCTGTACTAGACACATCCTTGGGAAAGAGCTTGCCTCCCAAGGCGAGAGCTCAAGACATTCTTCAGATGGTTTTCAAATTCCAAAATGCCCAAAACCTCCAGGCTTACGACTTTTTAAGGTTGCTCGGCCTCATGGCATCCTGCATCTTCCTGGTGCCAGAGGCACGCTTGAGGATGAGATCCCTTCAATGGACTCTAAAGACTCAGGGGTCCCAGTTCTCGGGTCAAATGACGGATCTTCTTCAGATTCCGAACAAGGTCAGACAAGATCTTCTATGGTGGACCTGTACAGAGAACATCCTAAAAGGAGAACCTTTTTGGCAACCATAGCCGAAGATCACAGTAGTGACGGACGCCTCACTCCTGGGGTGTGGAGCTCATGCCAACGATTTGACAATCAACGGTCGTTCGTCTCCATCGGAGTCCAAACTACACATCAACCTTTTAGAGCTGAGGGCAATCGGACTAGCGCTGAAGGCCTTCCTGCCATCTGTCAGGGGGAAAGAATGTCCTGATAATGACGGACAACACAGTGGCCAGGCATTACCTAAACAAAAGAGGAGGTGTGGGGTCACTACCTCTGTGCAGAGAGGCAATGCAGCTCTGGTATTGGGCAATTCAGGAGGGAATCTCTTTAACAGCAATTCATCTAGCCGGGGAAGAGAATATGACGGCAGATGCTCTGAGCAGGCAGAGCACGGTGTCCCACGAATGGGAACTGGCTCAGGAAGTCATTCAAGAGATCTTTGCCCTTTGGGGAACCCCTCAGGTAGACCTGTTTGCAACCAGTACCAACCGAAAATGCGAAAGGTATTGCTCAAGGGAATTTCCCCCGAGAGGATCCCTGGGGGACGCGTTTGTGGTGGAGTGGAATTTCCCACTATTGTACGTGTTCCCTGCGATTCCTGTCATTCCTCAGGTCATCAGGAGGCTGAGATGCTTCGGGAGCCGCATGATCCCAATTGCCCCGGATTGGGCCAGGAGAACGTGGTACCCGGACCTTCTAGATATGTAAATCTGTCCTCCAGTATGACTTCCTCAGAGAGAGAAACTTCTCTCTCAAATGGAGGGTCAGGTTCTCCATCCAGAGGTCAAAACACTCAACCTTCATGCTTGGTATCTGAAAGGCTGAGATACAGGGATTGGAACCTTCCAGATGATGATATGGAGGTGTTGCTTTCTGCAAGAAGGCCAGCAACAAAGTCTCTATACCGTTGCCATTGGAAAAAGTTTTGCAACTGGTGCAGAGAAAAGAAAGTCGATCCTTTTCTATGTTCTATTCTGGAAGTACTATCTTTCCTTCTGACCCTAGTACATAGAGGTCTAAATATCGGAACAATAAAAGGATCTTGCGGCACTTTCCATTTTCAAGCGCTCATCGGAAGAATGCTCCTACTTCAAAATTCCTTTGATAACACAATTCTTAAAAGGTCTCACTAATGTGTTTCCTCCTCACCCATTTCAAGTACCGATTTGGGATCTCAATTTAGTCCTAAAATTCTTAATGTGTGCTCCTTTTGAGCCTATGCACACGTGTCCATTAAGATTACTAACGTGTAAAACGGCCTTCTTAGTTGCTCTAACATCAGCAAGAAGAGTGAGCGAATTGCATGCACTGTCTTCTGGGCCACCCTATACTGTGTTCTATAAGGACAGAGTTGTATTGAGGGTTAAACCATCATTTTTACCAAAAGTAATATCTGATTTTCATTTAAGTCAGAAAATTGTTTTACCCACATTCTATCCTCCACCCCATCCTTCTAAGGAGGAGGAAAGATTACACAGACTGGATCCAAAAAGAGCTTTAAGCTTTTACATCTCTAGACTTTCCAGACTTAGAGTGGACAACCAGTTGTTTATAGGCTACACAGGAAGGAAACTGGGTCACTCGGTGACGAAACAGACAATTTCACGCTGGATTGTACTTTGCATTTCAGAATGCTACAGACTAGCACAAAAAGACCCACCAGAAGGGTTAAGGGCTCATTCCACCAGAGGCATCGCCTCTTCGACGGCCCTTCAAAGAGGTGTTCCAATAAGGTCCATTTGCGAAGCAGCAACTTGGTCTTCACTACACACCTTCTCAAAATTCTATAGCCTGGATGCTTCCCAGTCTAGGGAGCTGACTTTTGGAAAAGCAGTGCTTTATTCCGCCATCTAAAGGCATTGGAAAAAATCTGACCCCTCCTCCAGAGAAAGCATGCAAAATGCTGCTTTGGGAATCTAAGATGAGGAATACGTTGGAGGACACAATCCACTCAAAGAACAAGTTACTTACCAACTGGTAACGTTCTTTCGATTAGATGTTCCTACAACATATTTCTCATCGCCCTCCCAACCTACCCCTTTGTAGATTTTTCCTGGTTATTGCCATCTCAAATCTCGCAAGGCTGATACCTGTCTGCCGGCACAATTTACACAGTACAAGATCACAGGCAAACAAGGGGGAAAAACAGAACTGAGGCCATCGGGCACCGCGTGTGCTACTTATACACCCGATGACGTCAACCTCGACGGAGGCCTTCGAGGGACCATCGTCTCAACGACATCGACGCACGGCGCCCTCTGCCGAAAAAATTTCCGAAGAGCAGCAAAGGTGGATGGAATACATCTAAGATGAGGAATACGTTGGAGGAACATCCAATCGAAAGAATGTAACTTGTTCTTCTATCCCTGTGTGGAAGGAAAAGTGCCGCTGGGTGTGTGTGATTCTGGTTAATAGCCTGTTTTTTGCCTGACCCTTGTATTGAGACATGTCAGGTACACAGCTTAGTTCTTAGTCGGTTGTCTTTTACGGTGTAGTAAAGTGTTTGTGTCGAAAAAAGGGAGATGTAGAGTTTCCAAGTTTTCCGCGTGAAAGGAAGGGGAAGAGGTTTTATAGGGAATTATAATGTTTGTACCAGGGTGTATGATAAACTTACAAGGGTGAAACTGATAGGGTTTGTGAGACAGACGGGAATGACCGGGTTTACTATCTTTAAATAAACAAGGGGAATCGTGGGAATGGTTGTGATTTGTCCTAGTAGACTGGGAGTGTGGGAAATAAAAATCAGAGGGACTAGAAGAAGAAGGGTTGATAGTATTTGGGTAGAAAATGAGATTGCAGGGATTCTGGAGGATGTGGTTTTCAAGTCTAATGGGATCTGTGCTCCGAGTTGGTTTACCAGAGGTGGAGGGGTGGTTGGGTTTTATTATGGGAGCTTCTTCTGGTGGAAAGGAGGTAGATATAGAATACCCAAAGAACATCTCAGGGACTTCATCCTTGGGGATGTAGTACCATGTCTCACCTGGGGCATTTCCCCGAGCATAACCCCAGGCTCCCCAACTCGGGTGATCCTATCTCCCTCGTCCACTCCCCAGGGTTGGGATCTGAGAGCGCTAGCCCTCCCCTGGCCACCTGAATAATGGTTTCCCGAGGTCTCCTTAGGTGAATACCCTCAAGTTTCTCACATGCCCTTCCCCCATGCTGTTTGGAATCCAGTGTTTTATGTGGATACTCCACCATGGATCACCCAGACTTCTGGTCCAAGCCTTTCAGCATGTAACCAGGATTGTCACCATTAGGACTCTTAACCCCTTTTTGGTCGAACTGGGGGTTGTTTAGAAGATGCATGCAAGAGGTTGTGCACTTCTCTTGCTCTCTCGATCTTCCTTACCCCTTCTTGAGCTCTCAGTAATTCCTCCTCTATAGCCCCAGGCAGATTTCTATAATGCACCCTTTTTCTCCACAAAATAGACAACGGTCAATTTGCAATGTTTCTGATTCCCCTAGACATATGGTAGATGTTCAACCTCTCCTGCTCTTATTCGGGGGGCTAAAAATAAATTCTGGGGTGTTATGCTTCTCTACTCGGTTTTGCCCCTCCTGGTTAACATGGGTTCAATCTCGCATCTCCCCTCTCCTTTGCTCGGCCCTTACTTTTTCCTTTGAATAATAAGGAAGGGTTCCTGGGATTTTGTTTTTGGTAGAAGGGATGTGTAGGTCACCTCCTGATGGTTTAGGTGACGATATTTCCGCCCAGGTCTCATACATGGGCTTTTCTTTGGGTATTTCCCTCAGCTCAGGTTCCCTAGGTGTTTCATCTCCCAAATGCTCATCCTCTCCTACCTTGAACCTGTGGGAGTTTGAGGTATTCTGAACACATTGTCTTTTCCCCTGTAATGAGTTTGATAGAAAGTTTTCTAACAATGGGGCTTCATATCTCTTGAGTTCCGAAGGATGGTGATTTTCTGGGAAGAGGAAGGAAGATCTTACCGGAGGCTCATTAACCCCATCTGGATTTTTAGTGCGGTTCTTTGATGGGGAGCTCCATATGTTCTCATAGTTCCTAGTATTTCACCCTGCCGAATAGTTCTGGGAAGAGGAGAAAAGTTGAGGGGAAAGATCTCTATACACTGCTTTTTGAGGGGTATCACATAGGTGGTGGCGGTGGTAGTTTAACCCATCTGTAAGCCCAGAGACATCACAATTTTATCTCTCTCTGGGATGTGATAGGTGTAGGGACATCAGAGGTAATATCTATTTCCTTCTATAGTTTTGTGGAGTTAAGGGGAAAGGTTGTACTCCCATTTTCTGTTCCAAGGTTTGGAAAGGAGGTGTCATGCTCTCCATCGATTTCTCACCATTGATGTAGAAATGGGCTTGATAAAGTTTGCCTTTTTACTCCAAGGTTTCTGAGTCATACTGGGGAGGGTTGTCCATTCGCTCTTTCTCTAACACGTGGGTAAAGCAGTGAAAACTTAATTTAATCTTTTGTCATCTAAGTCGGTTCGCCAACTATTATCAATTGAATCATATCCCATGCCTGACACTATATGTAAGAAAATCATGGTTTTACAGTAAAGACAGACACACTTGATCACAGTTCAAGGGTTTTTTATTGAACTATAAATCCAGGTTGGAAAAACACCTAATCTAAACCTAAATCTAAGATGGGAGCATACGTCAACCATCAAATGAAAATATGGCAATCCTTGTGGCGTCTTGTCAAAATAAATGGCGTATACTAAGAAAAACCTATGGCAAAATCCTTACAACTAAATATAGAAAGAGTGTGGGGTAGGGTTTTAATAAAGAAAATAAGTGTTCCAAATAATAAGTCAGGATGTGATTGCAGAGGTCGCCCTTCTCCACCTTTTCAGCACGGGACAAGGTGGAACTTGGAGCACAGCACATGCTTGAGCTTTCTCAGCACGAGCCGAAAGTTCAGTTCCAGCTAGGACAGTACACTCTTGAGCTTTCTCAGCACGAGCCAACAGTCCTGTTCCAGCTATCAGGTTCTTCAATGGTAAAGTCTCTTTTAACTAAAAAGTCTCTTGCCTTCGAGGCCTGAAGTATTCAACAAACACAAACAAAATGTTTTTTTCCACAGTTCACGTTGGGTGATGGCTTCAGCCCTGGGTCCCCATCTTCTGGGCGGTTACCCCTAGCGTATCGAATTCAACCAATCAATTGAACAGTTCCTTTCTCAATGAACTTTGGGTGATGACTTTTCACCCCTAGATCTCCCTCGACTGGGCTCGGACCCACTTGACAAAGGGCACCATTAAAGTACCCTGGTCTTCCAATACTTCTTAGTTTCACAAGTTTTAACATCTTTTTAACCAGTACTTCGGCTTCTTCTCTGATTGTTGGCTTCCATCTTCCAGGTTCACTTTCACCAACTTCTACAAACAATTGCCTGTACTTCGGGACTTTGGATTTTGCCCCTTTTTGTTAGCACCCCGCTGCCAAGTTAACTCTCGCCAACCTTTTACCAAACAGTTCTCTATGGGACTTTAGACTTCGCCCCATCTTGCTAACATCTCTCCGCCGTGTTTACTTCTTGTCAACTTTAACACACTGTTCATACGCTTATTTCACCAGACAAGATTCATTTCCCTTAGCTTTGCAATCATATGTAGGTCAAAGACTTTCAACGGTACAGAGGATTTTACAAGACCGCTGTATGAGCACTTTGAGTTCTTTTCGCCTCTTCCCAACGGCTTATGGTTTCAGTATTTTCTACCATCGGGTAATCGCCCAGAGTTTCCTGCCGGAGCACCAACGTGGTGCCGGCCTCCTCTATTGCTGGTTTTCCCCTTTGTTCCTCAATCGTATGTTTAAGCCTTTCAAAGTTAAAATTAGCTGTTGGCTACTTTTCGTTCGACACAGTTCGTTTTCTTATCAATTCTCCCCAACTCACTGGCTGTGATGAACCGCCTGCCTTTCTTTATCCTTGCAGTCAATGTTAGTAACACCAAGACCAGCGTCCTTCCCCAGTTTGGTTATCAGCGGAGGAGGTTTTCGCATACAGTAGATATTAGGGAGAATTCTCCTTCTAGGGCTAATTTCCCTCATTTCGTGAGTCCCCCAGCAGCTTTGCTGGATTTATGGAGTTTATTTTTTCCACCCGGTAAGAGTCTACATCCTTTTTCACTCTTACATGTGTTTTGGCCTATGTGTTTCTATTCATTGTGTGATCTTGGGCAATGGAGCACACCACTCCAGGTGCCCCTGTTCTTGTATGGGTTACACAGCACCCTCAGTGTAGTAACCCAGGGTTGTCTTTTAGACTGCCCTCTGACTCCATTTCGCTGGGGCTGACTACTGTCCCCCAGATTAAGGTAAAGTTGCCATTTACTTTACCTAGTCACTTTTACCACAGTCCCAGTACACCCCATCTTACATGGAGTACTGGAAAGGGCTAATCTGTACTCCTTTTCTGTCTGTACCTCCCTGAGCATTGTTTTGCTCTTTTAGCATTTGGACTTGGCTGGTGGCAGTAGTATCTACCCTAACTTTTCTACCGCGATTATATTAGATAAACGTGGTAATACTTTTGGCTATTTTATCGTACTTAACAGCCTTAAGCATAAACCCGCTTGACCAAATCCTTTTTCGTTTGGCTCCGGTGCGGTTTATTCGCCATTTCTTTTTGTTAAAGTCCTTCTTGTGTTTTACTTTGCGCGGCAAACTAGGTTCGCCTTCTTTGTTCACCGTCTTTTGGCGGGCTTCTACCTAGAAGCCCTCCTCAGGGCATTTGGGTGTCTAGGTGGGCTGAATGTGAGGGAGTGGTGTGTTAGGGAGAATTCTCTCTTTAGGCTGAATTTCCTAACCTAGTGAGTCCCCCAGCAGCTTTGCTGGATTTCGGGAGTTTTTTTTTTTCTCCTGCCAAGAGTGAGACTCTTTTTCTCCCACTCTTGGACATGATTTATGGTGTTCCTTTGACTGTTAATGTGTTTTATGGGCTATGGGGTCCTTTACTCCATAAGCTCTCATGTGTTTTTACTATGTGTGTTACACAGCACCCTCCGTGCAGTAACACAGGGGTGTCATAGTGACACCCCACCATAGACTCCATACCCTGGGACTGACTACTGTCTCCCAGGGCATGTAAAGTCACGATTGGCTTTACTAGTTCCAAATTATGAATAGAAACCAGTACAAACCATCATATTGTGGACGTACTGGTCGGGGCAATTCGATTGCCCCGGGGTCTGTTAGTCGAGGGGGCACGTCTCCGTCCCCCCTGATCGAGTTTTGGCTGGTGGCAGTGGATACTACTTTTTATATTCGACCGCGAATATATCCCTATGGGATTTTCCCATTGTTCGAGGCTACCAATTTAATTATTTAATTCTCATAGCCTCGAACATACCGCCGGTTTATTTATTTAATATTAATTCGCCGGTTGGTATTTTTTGCCAGGACTCGATTCTAAAATGGCGTTTGTGTTCTCTTCTGTGACTCCAACCCAAGTCGAGCACTTTGTTCCACTTTTTGGCGGGCTTCTCCACAGAAGCCTCCAAAAGTGGTGCCACTCTGTCTGGGTACCACAGGGGGTGTGGGAGGGGGTTTAGGCACCCTGGATTGAGTTACCTTGGTAACTCAAGTCGCACTCTTGTGTGATTGGCCCAAGTGGTGAGCCGGCCGGCTCACCACTTAGCATGTTTGATTGACAGCTAGGCTGAGTGCATGGGGTTGTGCTGCATAAAAGCAGGGCTTTGGGAACTGGAACTTCAGAAGTCGCCACAGGACCTGAGAATCCGACGAGGGAGAAGCTGAGCCGACCTACCTCGACGACACCACCGGTGGAGCCCTGCGGAACCGACTCACCACTTCCCGACAACAAAGAAGATCTCCCGGCTGGAGAGGCTTCTTCCCCTGACTGGTGGGCACAACAAGTTTACCTTCTTTTCTTCGAATCCCAGGACGTCTTGTGGTTGAATTTCCCGTGCCAAGCACCCCGGCAACCGGATAGCCACTTACCACTGAACCGCGAATAAAAGGACTGCTGCTTTTACCTGAGAACTCTGCGGCTGGTTTCTTCCCTGGCAGTGCAACAGACTCCTGTCTTCCTCCCCGACGAGATCCTCTCTTCCCCCGGACGAAGCACCGACTTGCATCCGCTGCCAGGAACAACTGCCCCCGCTGCAGTATTCTCACCACTTTAAGGTACCGTGTCCGTCAGGCCTCCCTTTCTAAAGATTTCTACAAGGTAATAATAATCCCTTAACCTTCTGGACTGGGCTGGCCGCCTTGACCTTCTAACTGGTCCCTTTCATTTGGTCCAACTCTTTTTGAACCTTTGCAAGACTCTTGTGCACTTCAACCGTGTGACCTTGGACACATTTCGTTCTGATCCTCTTAAAGTGGATCCGGCCTTCTGAACTCTAACTTCACGGTTTTACTTGCCTTCCTCTCTTGTTTTGTTCTTGTGAAAGTTTTGAGATCTGTTTCAAATCATACTCTGCTTTTCTCTCCCTTTTAAAACGAATTATTAGAGTGCCATCTGCATTAAGCGCTCACCGCTGTCTGAAAATAAGTGGGGCTTTACTTAAGACTTGTCTAATATTCTTCTAAGGGAGTGTATATGTTTTAGTGACCGTGTTTTTGAACTGCTTACTATTAGTGCCTGTGTGTTTTTCTAGATCTGGTTTTTAAATAAATAATTATATCTCTTTTACACCAAGCTCTGGTCAGTGTTTACTTGTTCTACTGTGTTCTTTTGACCTTTTGTGAATACTCTGCATACTGCCTAACTCTTCTTGAGGGAAGTCTGACTGCTCAGCCACTGCTACCAAGTGAATCTGTGTGGTACAGACTGCTACCAAGTGGGTTTACTGCCAAACACCTGTAGTCTTAAATCTTTTGCAGTGGTCCCAGAGGGAACTGCACAGGTTTCTGGCTAACAGGGTGTAGTCACCCCCTGCACAGGGTATCCTAGGAAACCCAAGTCGCACTTTGCCATGATTGGCTGAGGTGGTTGTCCCGGCTGGACAACCCCCCTGCTGCGTGATTGACAGCCAGGCTGTGTGAATGGGGGTTTTGCGCATAAAAGGCAGGTCTCTTGGGCTAGAAGTCAGAGTCGCCTCTGGAACTACGAGGAACTGAAGAGAAGTGGAGAGAATGAGAGCTGCTGCAACTACCCCGTCCCGGTGAAGCCCTGCTGCAGTCCTGAGATATCTAACCTTCGACGACTAAGAGAAGATCCAGTCCGGAGTCTTCTTCCCTTGAGCCTGGTGGGGATAACCAGCTAATCTTCTTCAGACAGAGGTCTCCGTCGTGGTCGAAATCGCTGCACACTGCTGTAGTGGTCCGGATAGCCACCTGCCGCCTCTCCTGCTTTAAGGAGCGCACCTTTTATTCGTTGTCGCTGCTGCCGGCTTCATCCCTGTGTGGTCCAGCCCCCTTCAGACGTCCTCCTTCACAAAGAAGCTCCAGGAATCGTGGGTCTGCGGGAAAACAGGAACAACTGCCAGGGCACCAGCTGCACCATTGCAATAAGGTACTGTGTTCTGCTAGAGGAAACTGGGTGAATCCCTTTTTCTTCATCCTCAAGGCTCACCCTTGTCTTCCCTCCTTATAACTTTTGCTTCCGAACATTGACAATATCAAAGTACTTTTGGGCTGCGCTGAATCGTGAACTGTCTAACGGTGTGATCTTCGGCAACAGGTCTCCTGTGTCACTTAACCCTGGCTCTGGCCCTTTGACTTTTGAACTCCTGTTTCTGAGTGTTTCTCGATACTGTCTGCCTAACCTAAATATTGCCCGTGATTTTTGCCTCCAACTCCCTCTGGGTATCTCAGGTGCTAAGTGTGTTTTTGCCCCGGTAGCATTTCATGTCACGGAAACGCTTTTATTTAGTAGACTAAACTGTCAAAAAGTGATTGCAACCATATCCGCGGTATCGTGTTTTGTTCATAACACCGCTTCATTCAAGCACAGGGTACTTACCTTGAGACATACTTTACAAAGTGAATTGTTTAGGTGTAGTATATTTAACGTGTGGTTTTGTTTAAAGGTTAATAGAAGTGTTGTGTTTATAACTGATGGTTTAAAAATAAATGTACTTATATTTTTATCTGAAACCTTGAGTCAGTGTTTGCTTGAGTCACAGTAATTGTGGTCCCTTTGTGTCATCTCTGCTACTGCTCATATACTCTTGAGATAAGCCTGGCTGCTCTGCTACTGCTACCACTATAACTTAGTAGTACGGCCTTGTACCAAAGGTAAAACTTGTGTTACCACCTGTGGCCCTAATCATGTGTAGTGGTCCCTAAGGGCACTGCACAGGATTCTGCCTAACACTGGTGTACAGCAGTGAGGATTTGAAAGTACAGTGATTATACTTAGAGTGCTGCTATTGCTTGGGTTCAACTAACCACAAGGCTAACACCATTAATTCTATGTAACTGAGAAATCATGTCAAATATGGAAAACTACTCTGAAGAGAGTTGTAACACACTCCTGGTATCCACGGGGTCGTCACTCAGCCTGTTCTGACCTCTTACAACCTCGAACCCTTCCCTGGAGTCTACTCGACTGGAGACTGGGCTTGAAACACAGGATTGGTAGAGTTTAACTCCCTATTGTCTGTGTGCTTGAACCCCTTCTTCCCCGGGGTCCAACCCTTCCCTTTGATCCACAGCTCACCTTGTTTTTTTGGAAAGTGTGCTCTCCGTCCTGCTTTCAGCGCAGGGGCGCGTTGATTGATGCAAGCTCGTTGCTGCCTAGTTACTTCACTGGCAAGAGTCCGACAGGTAAGTATGAGTCTTTTGAACAGTTCTCTAACTTCGTTCCTTTCCTTCCTTAGATGATAGCCGTCGTCCGGGGATGGTGACGTGCTGCTGAGATGAGTAGCGCTGAAGGTGAGTGAGAGCGTGATGCAACCCTTACGTATCTGTATTGAACTAAGTTCTTTTTCTGTGTCTTTTAGGTGCCGTGACGTTTTCAACATGGATGCCAGTTATGAAGAAGAAATACGGTGAGTAAGTGCGGTATGCAGTGCCTCTAGATGTTTCCACGCTAACCTGCAGTGTCTTTTCCCTCTTGCAGATGGATGAGAAGTTCCGGAGACAGAGTTCCCCCAGAGCGGCTCGGATTCAGGTAAGCGTTTGAAGCTCGTACAGTCTTTAAAAATAAGCAAAGATTTGCTGAATGCTTACTAATGCCTTTTTTCTGTTCTTTTCCCTTTTCCTTAGGAAGCGGCGTGCCAGGATGGGAATGACACCGCCAAAGATGCCCGCAGAACAGAAGGAGCGATGAATGATGGGCAGAAGCGCTGAAAGGTAAGACTGTTCCTAACAGTGTTCTTGTTCTTGCAGGAGCTGAGCGCAGAAGAAAGATGCAGGCCTACTGGAGACCGATCCGAACACAGAGAGTGTCACGCTGCAGGTGCAGAAAACACAAAGCATGTTTCTCAGCCTAGGCGTGGCTTAAATAGTCTCTGGGTATCCCAGGTGTCTCTGGGCTGAACCACACCCAAAATACTAGACTGCACATGCAGTTCTGGGAACTGAAATATGTGGGGGCATCCATCTTGTCCCCATCAATGCGCTACAAGTCCAATCCCCAATGTTATCCTATGGGAGTTAGTGAGTCTGGTGCCACAAGCTCCAAGTCTGACTCCAAGTGGGTCTTTGGAGGGATGGAGAGGCCCTTGAGGGCCATGTAGGTGATCGTGGCCTGGCTCCAGCCTGACATCTAGGAGGGCTGGGGACATGAGGGGCAGGAATCATGACAGAGTCTTTTACTCTATACTGCTGAGGTTCTTAGAACCATGTGTAGAGATAAGAATCTCTCTGGTAAAGGAAATAAATCTGAACTGGTTGCAAAGTTAATGGGGAAAAAGTCTGGAGAGTGGGTCAGAAGGGCCTGCCACTCCAGCCAATGTGGATTTTGATGTTTCTGATTCTGAGAGTGTTAATTTAGATGAAGTAGATAAGTCCTTGTTAGGAAACCCTACAACTCCTTTGCCTGCCCAGAATGCACAACCTCTGTCCACAGGGACCCCCACATTTCCTACACTTACTCCTGAATGTATTGCACTTGAGAAGAATGAGACTTGAATTGGAAGTGAAACGTATTGATGCACAAACTGCCATGAAACATTAAGAGTTAAGGCTCAGAGAAATGGAGCTGAATCATGAACTAGAAATGAAGAAACTGTCTCTAGAAAATGCTTCTCTCCCAGAGTCTTCTAGGTCTTCCAGCCCTAAGAGACCCTTTATGCCAAAAGAAATGATTGGTATGTATGAGACTAAACTTGATGTTTTGAATTGGTTAGCACTGTTTGAGTACAATCATGGGATTCAAGGTATCTCAGGGAATCAGTTGATTCATTGGCTTTTCTCAAGGCTTCCCCCTGTTGCAAGTGATGCTGTAATGGAGTTGGGGGAGGAGGATAAGCAGGGTTATGCCTGTGTGAAACTAGCACTAATAGCTAGGTTTGGGAAGACCCCTTCCCAGTATCTTAAGAGGTTTAGAAGCCTCAAAAAGCATGATGGTACCCCTTGGGCTACCTGGGTATGTGACTGTTTGAAAAACTTAGATGGTTGGGTTAAGGGTTACAAAGTGAACACTTATGAAGGTTTGAGGAATCTTAAATGTTGGAGTCTATTTTTGATGCCTCCTGAGCTTAGACAGCACTTGGCTGATTTAAAGGAGATAGATCCTAAGAAGTTAGCTAAGGCTGCTGACTTGTGGGTTGCCAACAGGGCTACTCACAAGGATTCTGGGGCAACTCAGAAGAGGGAAAGCAGTCCAAGAAAAACAACAAGGAGAATTCCAATAATTCCAATCCAGAAGAGGGCCACAAACATAACCAGGGTAAGCCACAAGGTAAACAGAATCAGGCTAGTGTACCACCTGGTTCCACACCAGATGGAGGTCAGAGCAAGCCCCCATTCCAGATAGCATTTGGGAAATGCTTTGTTTGTGGGTTGCCTGGCCATGTGAAAGGAGATCCCAGGTGTAAGGGCAAACCTTCAGGGATCAACACTGTCTCCTTAGTCTTCTCCTAGGTGGATGAAGTACCTATGACAAGTGGAAACTTTCAGCTACTAGCTGATGGGCCCATGAGAGTCTCAGCTAGTGTTTCTTTAGTGTCCTTGGGTCTTTGGGAACAACAGAACTTAGATGTCTATAACTCAATCCCAGATAATACTAAAGAGTATTACAAAGATAGTGTTCTTGTGAATGGTCAGGAGACCCCTGCCATCAGAGACACTGGAGCCAGCATAACTGTGGTTGATGAATGTTTTTTTCAAGGTGGAGGATGTTGCTAAGGCACCCAAACACCTAACCAAGTTAGCTGGAGGCCCTGTGCAAATGGTTCCCCAGTTACCAGCTCTCATCCAGTGTAATGACATGACTGTCAGGATACCCCCAGGCCCCCAGGAGAAGGAAGCAGGAGCTCACAAGGTCTGCAAGGGAGAGAACCTTAAGAGGCTCTCCTGGGGACATGATAGAGGAAGCTATCACCCCAAGTCCACATGACTTACTTACTGCCATTGCAGGGCAAGAGAAGACAAAAGGGAAACCTAAGTCTGCCAGCAAGAAACCAGCAAGCACTCCTGTGCCCAGAAGGACATCCCCGAGACTGCCCAAAGTCACACCTGTGACTCCCACACCAGCTGAAGCTGAGTGTGAGGTTCAACCCTGTCTGGTCAAACTACATACTGAGTAATC
This sequence comes from Ambystoma mexicanum, assembly GCF_040938575.1. Taxonomy (NCBI): domain Eukaryota; kingdom Metazoa; phylum Chordata; class Amphibia; order Caudata; family Ambystomatidae; genus Ambystoma; species Ambystoma mexicanum. The sequence continues at coordinate 1,287,299,584 of NC_090934.1, forward strand.
AGATCTAGAAGAGGATCTTACCTTGGTAGGAGATCTTGACCCTGTTGAAAATCATGAGCTGCAATCTTTACTGGCAGAAGGTGGACCCAACATGGAGGATTTCAGCAAGGGACAAAGAGAGTGTCCTACCTTGGAAGGTCTTCGCCAACAGGCCACTTCTCAGCTCAATGGGGCTGAGCCTGGGAAGTACAGGTTGCACTGGGAAGATGGCCTCTTCTACAGTGAACCAACTGAGTCAACCCCTGGAGACTACAAAAGACTGGTAGTACCTCTAGTGAACCGACTCCAGATTCTGCAGGTAGCCCATGAGGTACCTTTAGCTGGTCACTTAAGTTTTAAGAAGACCAAGGGAAGGCTATCTATGCACTTCTACTGGCCTAAGTTGGGTTAAGAAGTAGACAAATTCTGCAGAAGCTGCCACACTTGCCAAACCTCTGGCAAGAGTGGATCCAAGAATGTGGCACCCTTAGTGCCTCTCCCAGTGGTGGGAGTTCCTTTTGAAAGCGTTGGGATTGCCATGTTGGCCCTCTTGACCCTCCCACATCTTCAGGCAACAGGTTTATCCTGGTTGTAGTGGACCATGCCACTAGATTTCCTGAAGCCATACCTATGAGGACTGTTACTGCTCCGGCTGTGGCTAAGGCCCTACTTGGTATTTTTACCAGAGTAGGTTTTCCTAAGGAGGTGATATCTGACAGGGGATCAAATGTTATGTCCCGCTACATGCAAACCATGTGGAAAACCTGTGGAATTACCTACAAGTTCTCAACTGCCAACCACCGCCAAACCAATGGGCTGGTAGAGAGGTTTAACGGAACTATGAAGAGCATGATAGGTGCTTTAGAAGAACACCTTAGAAGAAAGTGGGACCTCTTTGCCTATAGAGAAGTTCCTCAGGAGGGAGTAGGATTTAGTCCCTTCAAACTTCTCTATGGCCATCCAGTCAGAGGTCCATTGGCCCTGATTAAGGAGGGGATGGAGAGTGCTCCTTCCCCCAAGCCAGTCAGAGGGACTGACTATGTGATAGGTCTCCGGAGGAGAATGTCACACATGATTGGAGAAGCAAGTGATAACTTGAGGGCTGGTCAAGCTCTGGTCAAGCACTGGCATAACCAGAAGGCTAACATGGTTGAGTTTACTCACGACCAGCTTGTTCTTGTTATGGTCCCCACAAGGCAGAGGGCCTTGCAGGACAAATGGATAGGACCCTTCAAGGTTGTGGGTAAACTTGGAGAATTGAACTATCTGGTGGATTTAGGCAACCCTAAGGAGGCTCCCAGAGTCTTTCACACCAACCGTTTAAAGGCTTATGTCTCTAGACCTGACATAGGAGCTCTACTTCTAGATTCAGCTCAGGAGGAGGAGGAGAATGAACCTCTGCCTGACCTCCTCAGAGGCTTACCTTTAGATGAGCAAGTGGAAGGAGTTAATCTCTCTTCCAGTCTCACATCTGACCAGCAGGATGAGTTGCAAGTTACTGTTGAATCAGTTTGCCTCCCTGTTCTCACTTTCACCAGGCTTGACCCCTTGGGGCCAGCATGACATACACACTGGTGACTGTTTACCTGTCAAAAGCAGGGGGTACAGAATGTCGGACAATATCAGATCCCACATAAGGAATGAGGTCAACAAGATGCTTGAACTCGGGGTTATAGAGCCCTCTACTAGCCCATTGTCTAGCCCAGTTGTGCTTGTACCAAAGGCAGGATCCAAGGAGTTGAGATTCTGCGTGGACTATAGAGCTCTAAATGCAGTCACCACGACTGATGCCCATCCTTTGCCTAGGACAGATGAGCTAGTGGACAAACTTGGTACAGCCAAGTCCCTCAGCACATTTGACCTAACGTCAGACCATGCCAAGGAGAAAACTGCATTGTCCACTCCAGCTGGCCTCTACCAATTCAAGGTGATGCCTTTTGGATTAAAGAATGCACCTGCTACATTTCAGATGATGGTCAATCAAGTTCTGAATGGGATGGAGTACTTCTGCATGGCATACTTTGATGACATTGCAGTGTTCAGCCCTACATGGAAATAACATATTGAACACCTAGGTTATGTATTGCAGGCTCTGGAACAGGCCCGTCTGACCATAAAGGCAAGCGAATGTCAAATTGGCCAGAGTTCAGTGGTCTACCTTGGACATGAGGTAGGAAGAGGTGAAATAAGGCCATTGCCTAGCAAAGTACAAGCTGTGCAAAACTGGGCCACCCCTACTACTCAAACCCAAGTAAGAGCCTTCCTAGATCTTACTGGGTACTATAGGAACTTCATAGAGAACTATGGGACCATAGCTTCGCCCTTGAATGTCATCTCCTCTCCCAAATTTCCTAAAAAGGTCAGGTGGAATGAGGAGTGCAATCAAGCCTTTGAAGGTCTAAAGGAAGCCCTTTGTCAAGCTCCAGTCCTAAGAGCTCCTGGCTACCACCAACCCTTCACTGTACAAACTGATGCTTCTAATGTAGGTATAGGTGCAGTCCTTAGTGAACTGGAGGAGAAAGGTAGGGAGCACCCCATTTGTTTCATCATCAGGATGTTAAAGGATCCTGAAATAAGGTGGGCAACAATAGAAAGTGAATGCTTTGCTATTGTGTGGTCACTGAAGAGGTTTAGACCATACTTGTATGGATCTACCTTCATTATTCAGACTGACCACCAACCCTTGAGATGGCTGATGCAAATGAAAGGGGAAAACCCAAAATTACTCAGAGGGTCAATCTGCCTGCAAGGATTTGATTTTTCCATTGAGCACAGAGCAGGAAGTCACCACCAAAATGCTGATGGTTTCACTAGGATGTTTGTAACCGAGTAGAGGTATGAGATCCATCCAGGAGTGGATTAAATCCTCCTGTCCCTTAGGCTGGTGGGGGCGAGTGTTAGGGGGAATTCTCCTTCTAGGGCTAATTTCCTTCACCTAGTGAGTCCCCCAGCAGCTTTTCTGGATTTCTGGAGTTTATTTTTTCCACCTGGTAAGAGTGTACATCCTTTTTCACTCTTACATGTGTTTTGGCCTATGTCTTTTTAATCATTGTGTGATCTTGGGCACTGGAGCAGACCGCTCCAGGTGCCCCTGTTCTTGTATGGGTTACACAGCACTCGCAGTGTAGTAACCCAGGGTTGTCTTTTAGACTGCCCTTTGACTCCATTTCGCTGGGGCTGACTACTGTCCCCCAGAGAAAGGTAAAGTTGCCATTTACTTTACATAGTCCCTTTTACCACAGACCCAGTACACCCCATCTTACATGGAGTACTGGAAAGGGCTAATCTGTACCCCTTTTCTGTCTGTACCTCCCTGAGCATCGTTTCGCTCTTTTAACATTTAGACTTGGCTGGTGGCAGCGGTATCTACCCTAACTTTTCTACCGCAATTATATTAGATAAACGTGGTAATACTTTTGGCTAGTTTAACATCCTTAAGCATAAACCCGCTTGACCAAATCGTCTTTCTTTTGGCTCCGGTTGGGTATATTCGCCATTTCTTTTTGTTAAACTGCTTCTTGTGTTTTACTTTGCGCGGCAAACTAGGTTCGCCTTCTTTGTTCACCGTCTTTTGGCGGGCTTCTGCAGAGAAGCCCTCCTCTTGGCGCCTGGGTTTCTAGGTAGACTGAATGTGGGGAAGGGGTGTAGTCACCCCCTGCACAGGGTATCCTAGGAAACCCAAGTTGCACTTTGCCATGATTTGCTGAGGTGGTTGTCCCGGCTGGACAACCCCCCTGCTGCGTTATTGACAGCCAGGCTATGTGAATGGGGGTTTTGCGCATAAAAGGCAGGTCTCTTGGGCTAGAAGTCAGAGTCGCCTCTGGAAGTACAAGGAACTGAAGAGAAGCGGAGAGAACGATGGCTGCTGTAACTTCCCCGTCCCGGTGAAGCCCTGCTGCAGTCCTGAGCTATCTACCCTTCGATGACTAAGCGTAGATCCAGTCCGGAGTCTTCTTCCCTTGAGCCTGGTGGGGATAACCAGCTCATCATCTTCAGACAGAGGTCTCAGTCGTGGTCGAAATCGCTGCACACTGCTGTAGTGGTCCTTATAGCCACCTGTCGAGCCTATCCTGTTTTAAAGGAGCACACCTTTTAATCGTTGTCGCTGCTGCCAGCTTCATCCCTGTGTGGTGCAGACCCCCTTCAGACGTCCTCCTTCACAACTAAGCTCCAGGAATCGTGGGTCTGCGGGAAACCAACAGGAACAACTGCCAGGGCACCAGCTGCACCATTGGAATAAGGTACTGTGTTCTGCTCGAGGAAACTGGGTGAATCCCTTTTTGTTCATCCTCAAGGCTCGCCCTTGTCTTACCTCCTTTTTATAACTTTTGCTTCCGAACATTGACAATATCAAAGTACTTTTGGGATACGCTGAATCGTGAACTGTCTAACGGTGTGATCTTCGGCAACAGGTCTCCGGCGTCACTTAACCTTGGCTCCGGCCCTTTGACTTTTGAACTCCTGTTTCTGATGTTTCTCGATTCTGTCTGCCTAACCTAAATATTGCCTGTGATTTTTGCCTCCAACTCCCTCTGGGTATCTCAGGTGTTAAGTGTGTTTTTGCCCCGGTAGCATTTCATGTCACGGATACGCTTTTATTTAGTAGACTAAACTGTTAAAAAGTGATTGGAACCATATCCACGGTATCGTGTTTTGTTCATAAAACCGGTTCATTCAAACACAGGGTACTTACCTTGAGACAGACTGTTGGTTAGTTGTGCTATATTTAACGTGTGGTTTTATTTAAAGGTTAATAGAAGTGTTGGGTTTATAACTGATGGTTTCAAAATAAATGTACTTATATTGTTAACTGAAACCTTGAGTCAGTGTTTGCTTGAGTCACATTAATTGTGGTCCCTTTGTGTAATCTCTGCTACTGCTCATATACTCTTGAGATAAGCCTGGCTGCTCTGCTATTGCTACCACTATAACTTAGCAGTACGGGCTTGTACCAAAGGTAAAACTTGTATTACCACCTGTGGTCTTAATCGTGTGTAGTGGTCCCTAAGGGCACTGCACAGGATTCTGCCTAACAGTAGACAACTGCTGCAACACACACTGGCTATTGTTCACAGCCTTATGTTTCCATCTGCAGAGGTTTCACAGGCCTTCATTGGAAAGGTCAAGGTTACTTCTCTCCTTGGCATCCTCTCGGTATTCGCCCTCTTTCGCCTGCTCTTGAACTGATGTGCTAAGTTAGCTCTCACGTCGTGCGGTTTGCCTTGCTCGTTCTGTGCTTTCATGCTCCACCTTTTATCCCTGTGGGGAAGGAAAAGGGCTGTCAGGTTTGTGTGATTCTGGTTATAGCCTGACTTTGCCTGACCCTTGTATTGGGACATATCAGGTACACAGCTTGGTGGTTAGTTTGTTGTCTTTTACAGTGTAGAAAAGTGTAGAAAAGTGTTTGTGTCGGAAAAGGGGAGATGTAGAGTTTCCAAGTTTTCTGCGTGAAAGGAAGGGGAAGAAGTGTTATTGGGAATAATAGTGTTTGTACCAAGTGGTTTGATACGCTTAGAAGGGTGAAACTGATAGGATTTTGGAGACAGACGGGAATGACCGGGTTTACTATCTTGAAATAAACCTGGGGGATTGTGGGAACGGTAGTGTTTTGTCCTAATAGACTGGGAGTGTAGGAAATAACAATCAGAGGGACTAGGAGAAGAAGGGTTGGGAGTATTCGGGTAGAAAACGGGAATGCAGGGATTCTGGGAGAAGTGGTTTTCAAGTCTAATGGGATCTGTGCTCCTAGTTGCTTTACCAGAGGTGTAGGGGTGGTTGGGTTTTATTATGGGAACTTCTTCTAGTGGAAAGGAGGTAGAAATACCCAAAGAAAATCTCAGGGACTTCGTCCTTCACGATGTAGTACCGCGTCTCATCTGGGGCATTTCCCTGAGCAGGTGATCCTTCCTGGCTCGTCCACCCCCCAGGGTTGGGATCTGAGATCGCCAGCACTCCCCTGGCCACCTGAATAAGGGTTTCTCAAGGTCTACGTGGGATGTCACACTGATCAAACCTGCACAGTTTGTCGGAGGTACCCAGGGCTCTCCCGCGTCGATAACCACAGCGGGGAGGAGCGATTGCTGCTGTGGTACTGTCCGTGGCTCCTAAAACAAAACAGCATCAGAAAAGACAGCACAGACAGTGATTTGGAGGGACTGATATCAAACTAGCTTGTGTTATGAACCAAGGTTTCAAGCGGCAACATTGTACAAAGAGAACAGTGTGTGAGGAGTTTGCAAAGAGCGATGCGGATTTAATTGAAAAAAAAAAGAAGTAGTTGAACTTTATAATTGAACTTTGGGACAAAAGATCCAATAAAGAGTGGTCAGGTGCCACGTGGGTGCTCATTCGAAAGTCTCTGTTAAGTATCCAACTGATGCTGTGTGAGAAAAAGGAATATTGAGAATGAAGTGGTCATGCAATGGGTCAAGCTAAACCCTGTGCACATTTGAAAGTCTTCGATAGTTTAAAGTACATCACAATTGGTGCGAGCCCGGCTGAGAGAGACTAATTTAGTGAAAGAAAGGGATCTGAGCCCAGCTGAGGGGGATCCGCGGTGAACCATGAGTCACCTGAGAAAGAATTATCTGAACATAGTTTGAAAGGGATCTGAGCCCGGAAGAGTGGGATCTACCGTTGAACTTTTTGTTTTGAAAAGGATCTGAGCCCGGCCGTGGGGGATCCAGGGTGAACACCCAAATTGTGTGCTGGAAAAGGAAAATTATGTTTTTGTGTTGTTTTTGTATACCATGTACACTTAGTCAAGAGACTTGCAAGAGCAAGAAGTAAAGAGGCTTGGACACCGAAGGTCTTGAACTGTGAAATTGGAACTGTATCCTCATGCCACAGAAGCCAGAGTGTGTGCTTGGCTCAAGAGAACCGCCTTGTCCCTTGCTGAAAACGTGGGGAATTAGGCCAGCAGCCCGAACATCCTGACGTATCATTTTGTAAACACTTCCTTCTTTTCCATGAACATTACCCCACCTTATTTTGTGAATTAGTGGTAAGGATTGGCAATAGGTTTTTTAGTGTAGGCCCTTTTATGTTGACAAGACTCCACTAGGACTGCATTATTATTATTTGATGGTCGTAGCTTGCTCCCATCTGTAGATGTAGGTTTTGATAGGCGTTCATCTTACTCTTGTGAAAGTTCAATTAACACCCTTGAACTGTGGTCCCTTGTATCTGTCTTACTGTTGATATCATGCCTTCCTTACAGGAGCCAGGTAAGGCAAACAGAACTGAGAAAAGACACACATCGCCAATGCAACTCAAAGGGCAGTTGTGGCACAGCAATCTGCTGCCGACACCCCAATGTATTCTGGATTGAAGGACGTAAGAGGAGCGCTTAATGACTAGTCCGTTACTTGCACTTCCCGAGCACACTGTATCGGGACCATAGCATGTGACGGAATAGCACTGCACAAGCATTCTTGACAGCATGCCCTCTCCCAAGATGTCTGCACCCGGGCTTAAAGGGTCTGAGGCGATGAAAACAATATACCAGCAACAGAGCATGAAGATAATGTGCAGGCTCCTAAGTCTGACTGTATAGCCTTTCCAGTGGACAAGATAATGCAATACTCCATGGCGATAACGTTTATCATTAATTGCCTTAACCTTGTATTCCTGCTCATCGTCGATCTCGACCGGAGCAGGTTTAGCTTTCTGCAGATGTTCAGCCGGTTTTCCCTCATAAGGGCGATGAAGAGAGACATGGACGGCTGAATGGATCTTCTTTCATATATGGGGTAGTTCAAGTAAGTAAGCAACAGCATTGATGCAATGGAGCACCCAAAAGGGCCCAAAGATTTGTGGTGCAAGCTTGGAAGGAACAAGATGTCTGAGCAGGGTTTTAGAGGCCAACCAGACCAAACATAAGTTGGGGCCTCCTGCCTGCGTTGATCTGCAAACTTGTTCATACATTCCTGAGCTGATACGAAGTGATTCCTAACAGAGCGTTGATGTGTCTGAAGTTCAGATATCCACTGATTCACGGTAGGTGCTTGAGTCTCTGGTATGGGAGTGTTCCGTAATGGTGTGTGCTGAGCTTTTTTGGAACCAGCCCAAAGCAAATGCGCACACAAACCAACCCAGCTACAAGTTCAACTTTCCTGCTGCAGCCATGAATTCATGCTAGAGAGACAGTGGACCTCATTACGAGTCCGACGGTAACTGAGCCGGAAAAACCGGCAGGTTACCGCCTGACCCGTATTACCATTCCACCTCCGTGATTCACGGAATCACCAGGGCATTACGACCCCGGTGACCTGGGAATTCCAGAGGCAGAATTGTGTAAGTCCCCATTCCCATGGAGCCCCATAGGACTCCATGTGGATGGGAACAATGGAAACACTGGTTCCGTCTATGACAGAGCCGGTGTTTCAATGTCTGCCTGCAGGCGGATGGTGTTAAACCCGCCAGGTCAGTCCTGGCGGGAGTGACACCTCCCGCCTGCAGGACTCTTAATCAGCCGGTCCAGAAAGTACGGTGGCGGTGGTTTTACCACCACCGTTCTTTCCGGACCGGCAGGGTCGTAATGAGGCCCAATAATTCAAGCATACAAACTTAGCATTTATTTAACAATAAGTTGATAATACAGCCATTTGGCATAACTGGAGAAATGCAAGTAGTGAGTAACAGATATTTAGAACACAGTCTTAAGTTCCTTTGAAAGGCCAAACCTAGGACCCGGTCAACTAATGAACTGGCCTCTCTCCCTCTCAGGCACCGGACTGACCTCATGCTTTCCTTTGGGTACTCAGCGCACAAGTGAGATGTGACAAACTGGAACGGCCGGTATAGGCTGTGAAAAACCCAGGGTGTCAGCACATGCTCTGAGCAAAACCCACTCGCGAGGCCTTGATAATCAATGTGTGTGTAACATTTTATCAAGTAGGCCTGTCAGTCAGAGTGACTCAGATTTACAGAACCTTCCTTTGGTGCAAAACAGGTTTAGGTTTGAAAAGTACTGTTAAATACCTGGCTGCGAGCCTCTTTTGCCCCTCCCATCTCAGAGCCCAGCTGTGCCTGGTGTAAGGAAGGTATGGGATCAAGTATAGACAGACACAAGTGATCACAGTTCAAGGGTATTTATTAAACTGTATAGGTAGGGTGGACAAATGCCTAATCTAAAGTTAAATCTAAGATGGGAGCAAACTACGAGCATCAAGTCAAATAAGGGCAATCCTAGTGGCTTCTTGTCAAATAAAAAGGCCTATAGTAAGAAAACCTATTTCCAATCCCTACGCTAAATACAGAAAAGTGTGGACCAGGGCTCATAAGAAAATAAAGAAGTGTTCAGAAACAATATGTCAGAATGCGGTAGTCGTGGTCTCCCTTCCCCACATTTTGAGCACAGGACAGGGCGTAACTCTGGAGCACAGCACACGCTTGAGCTTTCCCAGCACGACACAACAGTTCTGTTTTCAGCTATCAGGATCTTCAATGGCCAAGTCTCTTGCTCTATAAAAAGTCTGTGCCTTCGAAGGCCTGATGTATTCCAGACAACAGCAAAACCCATGTAGATCGGTTTATACATTGGGTGATGCTTCTTCATCCTTGGATTCCCCTCTGTGGTATTCACGAATCTTAACGTCTTTTCAAACAGTTCAAGGCAAACAACCCTCTGCCGGGTTCACTCTTGTCAACACACTGTTCTTTGGGACTTCAGACTTTGCCCTTTCCCATCGGCATCCCTCTTTCGGGTTCACTCTTGCCAATCTTAGTTCCTTCTACTTTCTTACGATGTGGGTTTCACTTCCCCTGTTCACAATCATCTTCAGGTCGAAGTCTTTCGACTGTACAGAGGATTTTACTAGTCCCCTGTATGACCACTTTGACCCCTTTCTAGCCTTTCCCAAGTCCTTCTGGTACTAGTAGTTTCAACAATCGGGTAATCGCTCAGAGCTTCCTGAATGAGCACTCACGTGGTGCCTAGCTCATCTGCAGCTGGCGTTCCCCTTTTACACCAACAGTTCTTTGTACATTCTGCAATCGGCCGTTTGCTACTTTTGTTCAACACAGTTTGGTTTCTTTATCGATCCTCCCCTCGACTCACTGCCTGTGATGAACTCCTGGGCTTTCTTCGTATCGGGAGTCAAGGCCGGTACCACTGTAGCAGGTGTCTCCCTCCCTCCTGCTTATCAGCGTAGGCACGCTCTGTATACCATTGGCATCTGCTGCAACACACTTGGGTTATTGTTTGCGCTCTTACAATACTTTCTATGTAGGTTTCGCAGGCCATGGTCAGAAAGGGCAGGTCACGTCTCTCCTTGTCACCCTCTCCATTCGTGCTGTTTTTCTCCTCCTCTTGAACTGCTGTGTCTGGATAGCCGTCTCGTCGTGCGATCTGCCTTGCTCGTTTTGTGCTTTCATGCTCCACCTTTTATTCTTGTGGGTAAGAGAACGGGCCGTCAGGTGTGGGTTTCTGGTCAATTGCCTGACTTTGCCTGACCTTTGTATTGGGACATGTCAGGTAAATGGCTCTGGTGTTAGTCCGTTGTCTTTCGTGGTGTGTGAAAGTGTTTGTGTCGGAAAAGGGGGTGGGCAGTGTTTTGGAATATCCTATGGGGTAGGATGGGGATAAGGTGTTGAAAGAAGGGGGATACTGCGTCTCACCCGTCAGTGTCGCACTTCCACTCCCCGAGGACCCCCCATCCCGGTGATGCTTCCTCACTGGTCCAACCTCAGGAACTGGATCCAATAGCGATGGGCGTTTCCTGGCCACCTGGATGACAGATCCCCGGGGACTAGTCAGTGAGACACCTCAGGTTTCTCACATACCCTTCCTCCATGCGATGTAGCCACATTTGTTTCACAGGGGAAACAGGAAAGAAAATCTACATTTCGCTGGTCTTTTCCTTTTCCGTGTTCCACAGTGAAACAATAGGGTTGTAGGTCTAGAAACCATTGCATGACCCGAGAGTTGCAATCTTTGTGTTGGCTAATCCAATTTAGGGGTGAGTGATCTGTGACAAGTTTGAACTTTTGTCCTAATAGGTGGTATCTAATATGGATTATAGCCCATGGCCAGGGCTTCTAGTTCCAACAGAGTCGTTTATTTCACATGGGAATAGTTTGTGGCTGGTGAATAATGTGGGGTGTTCCGATCCATCACAAACCTGGGACATGACTGCTTCTAACCCTGTAAGGGAGGCATCCGTTAGGAAGACAAATTCTTTGGAGAAGTCGAATACCTTTAGGATCGGGTTCTGGCACAGTGTCTGTTTCAAGGTGTTATAGCATATCTCATCCTGGTCATTCCAATTAAGTTTCTGTGGCTCGGCATTCTTAAGTTTATCGGTTAGCCGAGCTGTTTTATCCAAAAACTTGGGGATAAACCTACGGTAATACCCTATTAAACTGAGAAAAGCTCTAAGGTCTCTTTTAGTCTTAGGGGTTGGTGTATCTAAAACTGTTTTTACCTTCTCATGTTGGGACTGTACATTCCTATTCCCTACAAAGAAGCCTAGGTATTTTACGGCTGACTGGGCCAGTCTGCATTTAGCTGGATTTGCAGTAAGGTCAGCTTTTGTGAGGACTTTCATGATGGTATAAAGATGGAAGAGATGGTCCTCCAAGGTTTTCCTATAAATGACGATATCATCAATGTTAGCTCCACACAAATCAGAGTAGGGTTGTAAAATGTGATCTATGAGGTGTTGGAAAGTGGCTGGAGCGCAGTGTAAGCCAAAAGGCATGACTTTAAATTGAAATAGTCCTAGAGGCGTTGAAAACATGTTTGTTTCTTAATCTGGCCCGTATACAGGGACTTGCCAGTACTCTTTGGTTAAATCTAGGGTAGATAGAAAGGTGGCTGCTCCGAGTTGATCAATTAGATCATTGTTGCAATGCATAGGATATGCATCGAAGTCCGAGATGGCATTAACTTGACAGAAATATATACAGAATCTCCAGGAAAGGTCAGGTCTAGTGACCAACATGATAGGAGAGGACCAGAGGCTGGAAGATGGTTCAATAATATTTTCTTTCAACATTTTGTCGACTTCCTCGGTCACTATCTGTTTACGGGCCTCTGAGGGCCGATATGGTTTTAAGTGTACCACTTTACCTTTAGGTTTTCTAATATAGTGGTATGTGCATTTTGCTCTTCCTGTTTTTTTAGAATACATTGGAAAATGAGACTATTACATCTTTTAAATCTTGTTGTTGGATGGATACTTCGGGAGGAATTATATAAAAAAAAATAATAATAATAATTCAAAGTTATCAACTTCTTCGGGAACCAGACAGGCTAATACTTTGCCATGGGTGGCTGACGGGTTCTCTTTGCACTCTTTCAAGAGATTAATATGATACAGGTGGATTTTCTGCTTTCTGTCCGGTTGTGCTACTTTATAAGTGCAGGTTCCTACTTGTTCTACTATCTCAAAAGGCCTGTGCCATTTGGAGACAAGTTTGTTTTCTGAGGTTGGTAAAAGGACCAGTACTTCTTGTCCTATGGAGAATGATCTTAAATTTACCCTTTTATCATAAGCTGTTTTTTGTTGGCTCTGGGCCTTCTCCATATGCGTGCAAACTAAGTCTCAGACAAATTTCATATGTTCTCGCATTCTGGTGGCGGTTTATGAGAAGGGAATGGGGGCCTCTTCTCATTCTTCCCAGGTTTCCTGGAGCATGTCCAGGACATCTCTGGGTTCTCCATCATAGAGCAGCTCAAACAGAGAAAAACCTGTGATAGCTTGGGGCTTTTCCTCATTGCAAATAATTCCCAAGGTATCATTCGGTCCCAGTCTTCCCCATCCTTGTCTACCAATTTTTGTAAAATTAGCTTCAGGGTTTTATTGAATCTCTCCACCAAGCCATCGGTTTGGGATGATAGACTGAGGTTCGCAGTGTGGTAATGTGGAGTAGCTCTTTGACTTCGGCTGTAAGCTTACTCATAAAATTCAAACCCTGGTCTGTCAATATTTCCTTGGGGAAGCTGACCCTGGAGAAGTACGGTAGAAGGTGTTTAAGGATCTGCTGTGTAGTATTTTTGCTCACTGGGAGTGCCTCAGGATATCTGGTCGTATAATCTACAATTACAAGGACATATCTATTGCCTAAACTGGATGTTTCCAAAGGTCCGATTATGTCCATACCGATTCTTGAAAGGGAACTTCTATGATCGGCAACGGATTCAGAGGGGCAGGTAATGGGATGTGAGTGCTGTTTTTATGGGGGATTTCGCACCTTTGGATGTAGGGTTTTATATCAGCGTGGATACCTGGCCAATAAAACTTCCCACTAATTTGCGCCTAGGTTTTAGATTGTCCTAAATGCCCCCCTGTGAGATGGGAATGCGCGATCTCCATCACAACCTTTCAGTGACTTTTTGGTATTACCAGCTGTGTTTTTATTAAACCTTCCGTAGTTGTTTCCCTTATATTAAGCAATCTTTGTTTTAAGAAGAAAAGGGGACTTCCCTTCTCTAAGCCCTCTCCTTCCATTATTGCTTGTAGAAAGGCTTCAGCGAGAGCTGGATCATTTTGCTGAGTGAAGGCTACGTCGGGATAGATGGTGGGTTCTTCTCCCTTCCTTTCTTCGATGTTCAGAGTTTTATCTGCTTCCTCAAAGCCCAAGTTACCTCTTTCTATTTTATCTGGCTCACTTTCTTTAAACTGAAGAAATAGGGCTCTTTCCAAAATTCCCTGGGCAATTTGATCTCGACGTATCTCAAAAGGGATTTCACAATGATTCTGTAAGAGAACCTTCACATCTCCCCGGAAATTGGGATAAATAGAGCCTGCTAAGACCTCCATCCCGAATTTACACGCTAGTCCAGATTTTGGGGGCAACCATATGTAACACCCCGGATGGGGTATCAGGACCAGGTCCGTAGGAATCATTCCTCTTTTCCCAGGAGGGATAATAGATTCCCTACTACTGCAGATATCGAACCCTATTGATTCCTTTGGTGGTGATGGAAGGGTTAGAGGCTCTCTGACTATGTTTTTGAAATTGTAGGGTTCCCCAATTAGTTTCAATTGAGTCACATCCCACCGCTGACACCATATGTAAGGAAGGCATGGTATCAAGAATAGACAGACACAAGTGGTCACAGTTAAGGGGTTTGTATTAAACTTTATAGGTAGGGTGGAAAAAGCCTCATCTAAGCCTAAATCTAAGATGGCAGCAAGCTAGGACCACCAAATCAAAATAAGGGAATCCTAATGGCGTCTTGTCAAATAAAAAGACCTATACTAAGAAAAACCTATTGCCAATCCTTACGCTAAATACAAAAGAGTGTGGGATAGGGCTCACAAAAAGTATGCCAGAATGGGCTAGTCATGGTTTCCCTTTCCCACGTTTTGAGCACGGGACAAGGCTGGACTCTGGAGCACAGCACACGCTCGAGTTTTCCCAGCATGAGATGACAATTCCGTTTTCAGCTATCAGGATCTTCGATGGCCAAGTCTATTGTTTTATAAAAAGTCTCTTGCCTTTGAGGCCCTGATGTATTCAACACAAAAACAAAAGTTATTTTCAAATGGATTGTGTCCTCCCACATATTCCCCCTCTTTGACACATGTTGTCCAGCTTCAGCTGCTTTGGAAAACAATGTTGGCAGAGGGCGCTGTGCGTCGATGACATCAAGTCGATGTCCCTCGAAGGCCTCCATCGAGGATGATATCATCAAAGGCATATATAAGACGCGCAGCGCCCGTTGGCCTCAGTTCCATTTTCCCACGACAGTGATAGCTTCAATGAAATTCGGCGCGACTCACACCTTGTGACGTGTTTGTTATAATCTTCGACATCGAGATGTCTTCATCAACGACACAGACGACTCCGAAGTCCAGTTTTAAAAAGTCTTGGGATTGCGGATTCCAAAATGTCCCTGACTGATCCGCACAGAGTCTCCCTGACTAGTCCCCGGGGATTTGTCATCCAGGTGGCCAGGACATGGCCATAGCTATTGGATCCAGTACCGGGGATGGACCAGTGAAGGAGGATCACCTGGATGGGGGATCCTCGGGGAGTGGAAGTGGGACATTGATGGGTTAGACGCAGTATCTCCATTCTTTCCACCACTTCTCCTCATCCTACTCCGTAGGATATTCCAAAACACTGCCCCCGCTTTTCTGACACAAACAGCTTCGAACAACACGAAAGACAACAGACTAACACCAGAGCCGTTTACCTGACATGTCCCAATACAAGGGTCAGGCAAAGTCAGGTAATTGACCAGAATCACACACACCTGTCGGCCCTTTCCCTTCCCCACAGGGATAAATGGTGGAGCACGAGAGCACAGAACGAGCAAGGTAGACTGCACGACGAGACAGCTATCAAGACACAGCAGTTCAAGAGGAGGAGAAAGACGGCACAAACCGAGAGGGTGGCAAGGAGAGAAGCGACCTTGCCTTTTCTGACTAAGGCCTGTGAAACCTCTGTAGAAAGAATTGTAAGAACGCGAACAATAGACTAAGTGTGTTGCAGCAGATGTCAACGGTACACAGAGCGTGCCTACGTTGATAAACAGGACACAGGGAGATGCCTGCTACCATGGTACCGGCGTTGACTACCAATACAAAGAAAGCCCAGCAGTTCATCACAGCTGAGAGTCGAGGGGAGGATCGATAATGAAACCGAACTGTGTTGAACAAAAGTAGCAAACGGCTGATTGCAGAATGTACAAATAACTGTTGGTGTAAAAGGGGAAAGCCAGCTACAGATGAGCCAGGCACCACGTGGGTGCTCACTCAAGAAACTCTGGGCGATTACCCGCTTGTTAAAACTACTAGTACCAGAAGGCCTTGGGAAAGGCAAGAAGAATGTCTAAGTGGTCATACAGGGGTCTAGTAAAATCTTCTGTACAGTCGAAAGTCTTTGACCTGCAGATGATCGTGAATAGGGGAAGTGAATCCCACATCGTAAGAAAGTAGAAGGAACTGTGAGATTGGCGAGAGTGAACCCAAAAGAGGGATGCCAAAGGAAAGGGGCAAAGTCTGAAGTCCCAAAGAACAGTGTGTTTACAAGAGTAAACCCGGCAGAGCGTTGTCCGCCTTGAACTGTTTAAAAAGACATTAAGATTTGTGAATACCACAGAGGGGAATCCAAGGGTGAAAAAGCATCACCCAACATTTAAGCAGAAGAACAGGTTACTTACCTGTGGTAACGTTCTTTCGACCGGATGTTCCTCCCATGTATTCCTCTTCTTTGACACATGTTGTCCAGCTTCAGCTGCTTCGGGAAAACATTTTGTCAGAGGGCACTGTGCGTCAATGGCGTCAAGTCAATGTTCCTCGAAGGCCTCAGTCGAGGATGATGTCATCAAAGGCATATATAACCTCCGCATCACCCGTTGTCCCCAGTTTCATTTTTCCGCGATAGCTTTGACGAAATTCGGCGCGCCTCACATCTAGTGAGGTCTTTGTTATAACCTTCTACATCGAGATGTCTTCATCATCGACACCAACAACTCTGAACTCTGGTTTTAAAAAGTGTCGGGATTGCGGAACGAAAATGGCCCTGACTGATCTGCAACGTATCTGTTTTGTAGTGCCTCGGAGCAGACCATGACACCCATGACTGGAAAGGCCTTGAGAGAATGGAAGGGTAAGCTGAAGGTAGGCAAAATCGCCCAAAAATCCCCTACCCGATCCGTGAAACCTTCGATTTACGAGTCGAGAGGTGACACTCCTCGGAGGAAGAAGGCAGAGCGGTCCAGGTAGAGGAGTGCTCA
This sequence comes from Ambystoma mexicanum, assembly GCF_040938575.1. Classification (NCBI taxonomy): domain Eukaryota; kingdom Metazoa; phylum Chordata; class Amphibia; order Caudata; family Ambystomatidae; genus Ambystoma; species Ambystoma mexicanum. The sequence goes on from NC_090934.1 coordinate 1,287,316,256, forward strand.
CACCACTTTTCTTCGTCTTTGAAGAAGTCGAAGAGAAGGCACCATAGGTCGCCTTCAGCGACTTCATCATCGGACGCTTTCCCGGAAACAGTTGCTTATCCAACAAAAAAATCTACTCCGGCCGAGTGGGAAGCCTTCAAGGCGGAAATGGTTAAGATTTTTGAAAAAGCGAAAACCTCGCCACGATCCTACTGAGCCTTCGAAAGAAGCCGGAAAGGAAAGGTCTTGTCCTAAATCTTGTGCTCCCTTCGAGCTCGGGAAAAATGCCTGATCAGCATTGTGAGCTTCTAGGCCTCGATCCGATATTTCATCGAAGGATCACTTGAGACATGCGCACAAGTCGAGGACGAAGTCCTCTACGCCATCAACACCTTCAATGCCGGCAGCGTCTCCAACACCTGCCAAACCCTTGACGTCGACAATGACAACAAAGACTTCGATGCCAGCTGCGCCATCTTTACCGGCTGTGCCGTCCGTGCCGAGTGCCCCTCCTAAACCAACAGCGCTGATAATGAAAACCTTGACGACGACTACAGCGTCAAAGCCAATTCTGCCAAAATCTAAAATTCATGACAAAAACTATGTTCCACTGCCTAATGTTAGGCAGAATTCTGTGCAGTGCCCTTAGGGACCACTACACACAATTAAGACTACAGGTGGCAATACAAGTTTTACCTTTGGTACAAGCCTGTACTACTAGGTTACAGTGGTAGCAGTAGCGGAGCAGCCAGGCTGATCTCAAGAGTATATGCGCAGTTCAGAGATTACACAAAGGGACCACAATTACTGTGACTCAAGCAAACACTGACTCAAGGTTTCAGGTAAAAAATATAGGTACATTTATTTTTAAACCATCTGTTATTAACATGACACTTCTATTAATTCAAAAACCACACGTAAAATATACTACAAATAACCAATTCACTTTGTACAGTATTTTTTGAGGTAAGTACCCTGTGTTTGAATGGACCAGTGTTATGAAACAGAACACGTTACCGTGAATACAATTGTGATCACTTTTTGACAGTTCGGTCTACTAGATAAACGCGTATCCGCAGCAAGAAATGCTACCGGGGTAAAAACACACTTAGCTCCCGAAATACCCAGAGAGAGTTGGAGGCAAAAATCACAGGCAATATGTTGGTTAGGCAGACAGAATCGAAGAACACACAGACAGGAATTCAAGAGTCAAAGGGCCGGTGCCAAAGTCAAGTGACACTGGGTGCCTGTTGTCGAGGATCACACAGTCGGACATTTCGAGATTCAACGTTGCCAAGAATACTTTGATATTGTCAATGTTCGGAAGCAAAAGTTATAAGAAGGAGGGAAAAGTAAGGACAAACCTTAAAGTAGAGAAATAGGGATTTCACCCAAAATTCCTCAAACAGGACACAGTACCTTTCTCAAAGAACAAAGCTGGTGCCACGGCAGTTGTTCCTGTTGGTTTCCTGCAGACCCGCGCTTTCCTGCAGCTTCAGCACGAAGAAGGACAATGAGGGGGCCCGCACCACACAGGGATGAGGCCGGCAGCAGCGACAATGAATAAAAGGTGCGCTCCTTAAAAACAGGAGAGGCTCTTCAGCTGGCTATCCGGACCACTACAGCAGTGTGCAGCGATTTCGACCACAAAGGCGACCTCTGGCTGAAGAAGATGAGCTGGTTATCCCCACCAGGCTCATCTTAGGACTGGATCTCCTCTTAGTCGTTGAAGGGTAGATAGCTCAGGACTGCTGCAGGGCTTCACTGGTACGGGGTAGTTGCAGCAGTCGACCTCTCCTCCAGTTCTCGTCGGTTCCTTGTAGTTCCAATGGTGACTCTCTGACTTCCAGCCCAAGAGACCTGCCTTTTATGCGCAAAACCCCCATTCACACAGCCTGGCTGTCAATCACCCAGCAAAGTGCAACTTGGGTTTTCTAGAATACCCTGTGCAGGGGGTGACTACACCCCTCCCTCACATTCAGCCCACCTAGACACCCTGAGGAGGGCTTCTAGGTAGAAGCCCGCCAAAAGACAGTGAACAAAGAAGGCAAACCTGGTTTGCTGCGCAAAGTAAAACACAAGAAGGAGTTTAACAAAAAGAAATGGTGAATAAACCGCACTGGAGCCAAATGAAAAAGGATTTGGTCAAGCGGGTTTAGGTCTGAGGCTAACGCAATAGCCTATAATATTACCACAGTTATATAAGATAACCGTGGTAGAAATTTAGGGTAGATACCACTGCCACCAGCCATGTCTAAATGTTAAAAGAGCGGAACAATGCTCTAGGATGTACAGATAAAAAGAGTTAAGAGTTAACTCTTCCAGCACTCCATGTAAGATGGTGTGTACTGGATCTGTGGTTAAATTTGACTAAGTAAAGTTAATGGTAACTTTACCCTTTTCTAGGGGACGGTAGTCGTCTCAGAAATGGAGTCGGGGGAAGTCTGAACGGCAACCCTGTGCCACTGCACAGAAGGTGCTGTGTGACACACACAAAGAGGGGGGCTACTGAAGTGGTGTACTCCAAAGCCTTCACTCACAAAAACAGGTCAAAACACATAGCAAAATACAAGTAAGAGTGGGGGAAAAGCTCACACTCTTACCAAGTGGAAAGAAACAACTCCAGAGATCCAGCAAAGCTGCCGAGGGACTCACTAGGTAAGGGAAATTAGCCATGAAATGAGAATTCTCCCTAACACCTAAGAAAGACTTTTTTAAGTCTCCTTCAATTTTTGAAGAACAGGAAAAGTCTGATGAAGAGGCCTCATTTGGCCTTGAATATGGTATGCCCAATGTACCAGAGAGTTTCATTGCAGAAGAGTCTAGGATGAATGACCTTTATGATAATTTGCAGACTGCAAGTGGGGTCGATACCTCACCTGAACTTGAGTTTGGAGAGACTGGGGAGCATGCAAATGCATCCTACAGCCATCTCATGTCAAAGGTGATGGATTAAATGGTTGCAGCAGGCCTCCATTACCATATAAATAGGACGACCTTACTGACATTCTTGACAAAGGCTCCAAAGTCAGATCCCATTTTACCATTCCATATAGCCTTGCAGAAAAGGATGGATGGGAACTGGGAGACTCCCAAGACCAATCTGGCAGTTATTAAAAACTTAACTAAGAAGTACCGCCCTTCCAGTAGTGACCCCCGACTACCTGTCAAAACACCCCATTCCGGTGAGCCTGGTGGTGCAGGCAGCTACTGCAAAATCAAAACAAGTGGCATATCCTACCACCCCTCCTGATAGGGATGACAAACGCATAGATGGATGGGCAAGGAAGGTATTCTCTGCAGGCAGCATAGCACTAAAATCTGCCACCTCCACATGTGCCCTCGCAAAGTTTACATTCACTCTATGGGACTGCATCTCCATGGCAGCAGAGCACATTCCCGAAGGGAATGAAAGAGACGGCTTCATAGCCATTGTTAGAGATGGCAAAGAGGCCATGTGCGAGTCTCTTCAGTCAGGTTTGGATTCTGCTGATAACATCAGCAGAGTCATGGCTACCAGCACTGTTATGCACAGGTTTGCGTGGTTGATGAAGTTGGGTTTTGCAAAAGATGTGCAATCTAGGCTTCTCAACATGCCTTTTGACGGATATTACCTTTTTGGCAACAAGGCTGATGAGAGCCTTGAGAAGTTGCAGACCTCAAAGGCTGTCATGAACTTCAGATCATGCCCCTTTTGGACCTCCTGGTCCTTGTCTTGACGGGGCTTACATTCCGTGCTACTTCCAACATGGCCGTCCAGAGCTGAAGCCCTTGCTCGCTCCATGCGCTGAACGCGGCGTGATCTATTTATAGACCACGCCTTCCGCGGCTCAGCGCGTCTCAATGCTATTGCAGAGTAGCCTCAGACGTGTGTTCGTAGCTCGCGGTATTGTTTCCTTTGTCCCAGTGCTATTACCCGCTCCTGACCCTTTCCCCCTTCCTGATTCCGAGCATTACTAGCTTTTCCCAGACTCCCGGATTCCTGGACTCCCCGTTCCCAGAACTAAACGCAACCTGGAACCAGACGAGACTCGAGCAGCACTGTTCAAGACCAGGAGCGTTCGCAAGAAGGCCGCGATCGAAGACACCAGCAAACACCAGACCCAGGTGAGAAGGGGGGAACTCCTTGACAAAGGCGTCAGCCAAGTGTTTAGGTGCCGCTATTAGGCAACCTCAGCCTTTTCGTCCTAGTGAGCAAACTTGAAGGGGTAGATATTTTCGCTACTACTCAGTTGCAAGGGTGAGAAGAATGGCCAGTCAAAGGGACAAGAGAACATTTCCTCGTGGTGGACGACGTAGAAGTGCAAAGCCAGCTCAAGCAGCAGCCTCCTTACCATCGGTCACTGCTTCAGCCACCTCAAAACCTCTCTGAGGTCTTGAGTCACAGTTCACCAGTGGGGGGCAGACTGTCTCAGCATCTAGAAGAATGGCGAGACATTACTTCGGATGCTTGGGCTGTGGAAACCATAGCCCACGGTTTCTGTCCCCCTTTCATAAGGAGACTCGGAACCATCCTCCGGGGAACCACACTTTGAGGATTCCCAATCCGCTCTGTCTGCAAGACATTTTAACCCTGCTAGAGAAAGGTGCTATAGAACCAATGCCTGTAGCGCAGAGGAACAAGGGATGGTACTCCCCTTATTTTCTAATACCCAAGAAGGACAGAGGACTGAGACCCATCTTGGACTTAAGATACTTGAACAAATTCCTCAGGAAGGACAAGTGGAAGATGGTCACACTTCCTCAGATCCTTCAGGCCCTCCACCTCTAGGATTGGATGGTGCCATTGGACCTTCAGGATGCTTATTTTCATGTGCCAATCCATCTGAAGCACAGATAAAACCTGAGGTTGGCAGTTGGTGGTTTCCATGATCAATTTCGAGTTCTGCCATTCGGGCTAACCTCCGCCCAAGGGTTTTCACCAAACTGATGGCAGTGGTGGCAGCGTTTCTCAGGAGAGGGGGGTTCACGTCTACCCCTACCTGGACGATTTGCTGATCAGGGTGGGTTCTCCCGAACAAGCCCGGGATCATCTCAACGTCACCTGCCACTCTCTTCGCAGACTGGGCTTCTCCTGCAATTGCAAGAAGTCCCTTATGACATCTTCTCAAAAGCTACAGTACATCAGAGCTGTACTAGATACATCCTTCGGAAAGAACTTCCCACCCGAGGTGAGGGCTCAAGACATTCTTCAGATGGTTACCAAGTTTCAGAATGCCCACAGTCTACCGGCCTTTGATTTTTTTAGGTTGCTTGGCCTCATGGCATTCTTCATTTTTCTGGTGCCAGAGGCCCCCCTGAGAATGAGATCCCTTCAATGGGCTCTAAGAACTCAATTGTCCCAGTTCTCAGGAAAGATGTTGGACCTACTTCAGATCCCAACCAGAGCCTCACAGGATCTTCAGTGGTGGGCCTTTGAAGACAACGTTCTGAAGGGAGAAACTTTTTGGCAACTATGGCCGTAGATAACAGTAGTGACAGACGCCTCACTCACGGGTTGGGGGGCCTATGTCAATGTTCTGACAGTCAGCGGTTGTTGGTCTCCATCGGAGTCCAAACTACATATCAATCTTTTGGAGCTGAGGGAAATCAGACTAGTGCTGAAGGCCTTTCTGCCCTCTCTACGGGGAAAGAATGTTCTGATAATGATTGACAACACAGTGGCCATGTACTACCTCAACAACAGAGGAGGTGTAGGGTCACTACCACTGTGCAGATAGGCAACGCAGCTCTGGTACTGGGCAATTCAAGAAGGAATCTCCCTATCAGCAGTTCACCTTGCCGGAGAGGAGAACACAGCGGCAGACACTCTGAGCAGACAGAGCACAGTCCCCAACGAGTGGGAACTAGCTCAGGAAGTCCTTCAAGAGATCTTTACCCTTTGGAGAACCCCTCAAGTAGATCTGTTTGCCACCGAATTCAACTGGAAATGCGAACGGTATTGCCTCGGGGAATTTACCCCAAGAGGAGCTCTAGGAGATGCATTCGTAGTGGACTGGGAGTTTCCACTCCTGTGCACATTTCCTCCAATCCCCATCATTCCTCATGAGATCAGGAGGTTGAGAAGGTTCAGGAAACACATGATCCCAGGAGGACGCGGTACCTGGACCTTCTGGACATGTACATTTGTCCTCCGATGCGTCTTCCACAAACAGAGCATCTTCTCTTGCGAGAGGAGAGTCGGGTTCTCCATCCAGAGGTCAAAACACTCAACCTTGAGACCACTAGGGGGCGCGGCCGGCGATGGTCGCCTAAACCTAAGCTCCCGACTCAACAGGGACAAAAGAGAAGATAAAGAGCATATACCAACCTTCTATTCGAGTAAAAACAACAAAACTGGAGTGCAGAATGGTAGGAGCACCCAGTGCCACACCAAAAGGCAGGGTATGGGGAGAATTACTCGAACTAGAAGAGAATGGAGGAACAAGCCCCTCCCCCACAAGGCTCTGAACACCGAGGCCTGTCGCCGCTCGGCGCCAAAACGCTGACTGAGACCCATAACGGCCGCGAGCCGCCAAGAAGACCCTCCCCGATCGAAACAAACCACTCATGAAGGACTAGCCGCTCACTGACTCGAGGCTAAGTCCGAGCCAGGTTGCCCAAGAAGAGGGAGGAGAGAAGGGGTGGACCGTGTGGTGCGGCGGCCGAGGCGGGGGGCGGGTGCAGGAAAGATCTCACGGCGGGGACACCACTCCAACCCAGCCAGTCGGAACCCCCCAGCTCCGCTGTTGAAGCAAACTGCGGCCAGGACGTGAGGGCAGAATGAGGGGACCTAGCGGACAGCGGGCAACCCCCAAAGAAAAAGTCACTGCGATCGCTAAGGAGAGGCACGGATCGGGGGACGTGGATGAGGCTAAGAAAGGAACCTTGCAACACCCTCCGAGACTGGGCTCCTCACCTATCCCCGGTGGGGGGAGCAGTGTCGGCGGAGGTAAAGCGGGATAGAAACAGCTGAAGTGCAGTTTATGGGACCAGGGGCAATGGGGCCTTAATGCAGCTGTGTTACATCGAAGGCCTGGGGAAATGTAGACGGGCCGCCCCCTGAGACTAATAGAGGCTGCCATGAAGGGACGGCTGAAAGAGAAAACTGGGACGTGGGAGAGCAAGAATACATCATGTCAGTGAATTCCCGAAAGCCAACAGGGAGCCAACCTGCATCGGCTGACGCCTGCGTCGTCGGAGGAGCTGCGCCACAGAAGGTAGCCGGAAGATTCGTTAGCTGGATGCCCGGTGGGAACTGGGAGTGGAGGTGCCCCACGGAGACGCAACAGAGGCGAAGGTGAGAGGCGCCCCCCACATCAACCCTGCGTTACTTAAAGGGCTCAAGGAACGGTATCCAGAGGGGAAAAGTAGCAGCAAATGTAAGCCCCCGGGCGTAAAAAAACGGCTCCCAAAATGGCCAGACTAAAGGAGTGAAGCCCACAGCGAGTGCGTGAAGAGGTGGTGGCGGTGCAAGATAACCACACTATGAGACATTAAGCAAGCAGGAAGAAGCAGCAAGCTCCCCTATCCAGCCCGAGTGGCTGAAAGTGAATAGGGGAAGAAGCAATTATAAAAGGGAGAAGACCCGCAGAGGAGCCAACATTAAGAGCAATAGCCACAAGATTAGACAAGGGGCAACACAGGGCTCACGCTCCAACGCCAGACGCCCAGAAAAAGAAGATCCCACCTTACAATTCTGTTCCTGGAAGAGAAAGGAGAAACCCAGACAGAAGTTGAAAGAATTGTTTAAGAAATAATAAACCAGCTATTCATGGCAGAAGGAGGCAGAAAAGTGAACATTGAGAGGGCCCATATGGGAGGAGTAGCATTCAGAGGAGGCCCACACTCAATAGGAGTTCAATTCTTCAGTTACAGGGAAGCAAGTGCAAGACCTTCAGTTCCTCGGCTCCAAATTTTAGATACATTGGGAAGAAGGAGAGCATGTAGAACACTCACGGCATGGCTTACAGAGAAAGCCATATGATATATGTAGGGGTACCCCTTCGACCTTACCTTCGAGTACAAGGGAGAAGATTGCAGAGTGGTCAAGCCAAAGGAAGCTAAACAAGTGCTGTGCCGACTGACAGAACAGGACAAAGACAGAACTCCGTCTGGGCCCACGGAGACTCACGAGTCAGAGATACAGAAGAAAGAGGGGCCTCCCAATGGCAGAACAAAAGTAACGGGGCATCAAGTACACCAAGCTTAACCCCGGAATCCCCTACAAAGCCACCCTGAGAAGGTAAAGTGATCCCTGGGTACCACAAGTTTCAGCACTGCACACAAATTACTTGGAAAGGGATTAATTAAGGGAGTTCCCCTGAGAGGAACGAGTTGTACACCTAGTGGCTCTCAAAACCAAGAGGGCGTCTCAACCCCAAGACCTAGGGCATCTACAATGTGGTTCAGTTAGTGGGTTCAGTTTTGTTTATAGTTCATACAGGGACGGGGGCTGGGAGGGACACACAAACGGTCAGAGGCACACAAAAGATCCATAGGACAGGACATCACATGACACAAAGGGACTTGCGGGGAAGGAAGATGCAGGAAAAGAGGGACCCATCTTAAAGATGGCTACATTCAATAAAGCGGAGGCAACGAAAGCATGCCTGAGGGTGGGCTTGCTTAATGTCAAGGGGCTAAACTCCCCCACCAAGAGATCCCTAGTGGCAAGGGAGCTTGATAGAGCATGTCTAGACATGCTATTTATCCAAGAAACCAGACTCAAAGCGGGGGAAGAGATGTCATTGAAGGGAAAAGGAGTGGGTCAGATATAATGGGCCGTCGCAGACAATAATAGAGGGGGATTGGCCTGATACTTCATAAAAGAATTAGATTTGAAAACCCAGTGGTGCAACTGCTAATGGAAGGCAGGCTCCTGGTGTTCGGGTCGAATGGGCAAGCACACCTATCACTTTGGTAGAGGTGTATACACCAAACCAAGGACAAGGGGAATTCAATGAGAAAAAGGGAGAGGAGGTTGCCGGAGGCAAAGTTAGGAAAAGAAATAACAAAGCTGGAGGAAAAGTTGCGCGCCTTAAGTTCGTACAGAGGGGAGCACCTAGAGACACTCAAACAAAAGAGGGAAGAACTGAAAGCATCGGGAAAGGGAGACGTGCTGAGGAAACTAACCCTGCTAAAAAAAGAAATTCTACGAAAAGGGCGACAGGGCCGATAGAATGCTGGCTAATAGGCTGAGAGCCCAAAGGGTGGAGAGATGGGTGGGAAGGAGTAAAACGGAGGAGGGTGGCTGGGCGCAATCCCCAGAGGATATAGCTAACCAGTTTGCCAAATACTATACAGCTCTAAACACAACAGATGGTGTCAATACTGAAACCGGGAGAGGAAAACACTTTGTCGGAACCCTCTCCACACATCTCGCCAAGCTCTTCAATCACATTCAGGAAACAGGCCAAGCCCCCCCACTCCTTCGCAAGGGAACACATAGTGGTCATTCCCTAAGCAGAAAAAGAGCCCACATCCTGCAAATTCTATCGTCCGATATTGCTTCTGAATACGGACGCCAAGATCTATGCGAGAGTCCTAGCCACACGTATGAAGGACCTAATGCCCCGCCTGATCCATCCAGATCAGGTGGGCTTTATAAAAGGGAGGCAGGGGCTCCTTGACATCATGGAATACTCCAAGGGAATATAGGGGAATCATGCACTTCTCAGTGTGGACTTGGAGAAAGCTTTTGAGCGAGTGGAGTGGGGTTTTCTCTGGACAGTACTGAGAAACATGGGCTTCGGAGAGAGGTTTATAAAGGGAATACAAGCAATCTCAAGAACCCAAAGGGCAGAGTGGCAGTGAATGGGAGACTCTCCAAAATATTTGGCATGACCAGGGGAACCAGGCAAGGGTGTCCCCTGTCGCCACTCCTGTATGCTCTCTCAATTGGACCTCTTGGTAATGTAATTAGGAAAGACCCCAGAAGAAAAGGAATAGCGTTTGGTGACAAAGAATACAAGCTGGCCATGTTTGCTGACCATATCATGCTCTACCTGTCTGACCCTGACATAGCCATACCTACAGTGCTACAGACTGTGAAAGAATACGGCAGGTGGGCAGGACTGAAAGTCAACGCGGAAAAGTCCTCACTCTTCCCGTACAAGGCTACAACAGACCCAGGAAGAAGAGACGTGACCACAGGAGGAATACCCGCCGCGCACCGTAACCTAAAGTACTTAGGGATCAGAATCACGAAGAAAGCGGAAGACCTCTACGAGGCATACCTACCTCTGCTGCTCCAAGAACTAAAGAAAGACCTGGCAAGATGGGGAAATCTAACCGTGTCGTGGCTAGGCTGCCTAAATGCCATAAAGATGGTAGTGTTGCCCAAAATTCTTTACTACTATCACATGCTCCCAGTTGCTATCCCTCAAGCACAGTTTGATGAGCTGAAGGCCATGTTTACGAACTTCCTGTGGCAAGGGAAGAGACAGCGCATTGCCTACAGCTCCCAATTCAACCAAAAGAGGAAGGATGAAAAGGTCTCCCGGACCCCTATACGTATTACCGGGCGGCTCAATTCCACGCTCTGGTGCCGCACCTGAGAGGAGATTCACAAAAGCAATGGGTGTCCATTGAAAACCACTCGTTAAGGCCAGTGACAGTAGGAGAGTGGCTGTGGGTGGCGAAAAAATATTTCCCAAACTGTGTCATCAACCACTTCGCACTGGGCGCTCTCCTGAAACTGTGGTGGAGTAAAAGAGAAATCAAAGACCTCACAACATGGCCCTCCCCCATGAGTTGTGTTTGGGCTCCTCCCGTCAGAGACGAAATCCAAGATCCAAGTCGGTACCAACAATGGTACGAGGCGGGCCTGGAATGAGTGGGGCAAATCATAAAGCTCAATGGGTGCTTACGGATTCAAGAGTTGGAAGCCGGCTTGAAAATGGGGTCACTGGGGACGTTTATGTTCCTGCAGGTAAAGGGAATGCTCATGATGCCAAAATGGAAAAGGAAGCTCCAAAGGGACCTTACCTCCTTTGAGAAAATATTAAGCGAGGCCAGCTCAACTAAAGGCCTTACCTCCCAACTATACAAATCCCTTACAGGGAACCTAGGAAATGGACTTGAAAACCTCAAAAAAAGATGGGAGAAGGACCTAGGCCCTCTAATGTCAGGCCAGCTATGGTTGCAAATGTGCAGGTCGGCACAAAAAACGTCCATATCGGCACAGTACAAACTTAATGGAATAACATTATTGCACAGGTGGCAGTACGACCCCATCAGGCGCTCCAAAATGTTCAAACAATCCAGTCTGCAATGCTGGAGAAGATGCAGCGCACCAGCTAACTACTGGCACATGTGGTTGTCCTGCCCCAAATCTCAAACATATTGGAAGAGGTGCTGACCTGGATCAAGAAAATGGAAGGGATAGCTCGGGACAGTGACCCGAGACTGGTTCTTTTCGGTCTTGAAGAGCAAGAAGGCCTTTGGAAATGAGTCTCGCACATAACACATTTTCTGTTACTAGTGGCCAGGGACTGTATCATTGTAAACTGGAAAAACCAGTCCCTACCTGTGGAATCAGTCTGGGCTCGTAAAGCCAAAGAGCTCTATGAAATGGAGAACATCACAGCTGTCATTCATGACATTTCCCTGAGTAGAGAGATGGAATGGGTGCCTTTTCTCAAGTCCTACAAATGACCTTAGGTGAAGCAAATTGTAGACTGTCCCACGGACCTGAACAAAAATAGCCTGAAGACCTTTTTCCTCGATCCGTTATGTCCCGAGGGGGAAAGAGGGTTGCAGGAGGGGTAGAGGTTATAGTCTAATTAACATGCTTTCATGTGACAATTCTTTGTAGAAACACTACTGTGAACGTTTTGAAGTTGTATTTTGAGGTCAATTGACATGAAAACACTTAATAAAAATAAATTTAGAAAATAAAACACTCAACCTTCACGCTTGGTTTCTGAAAGGCTGAGATGTAAGGATTGGAACCTCCCGGATGATGTAATGGAGGTTTTGCTTTCGGCCAGAAGGCCAGCAACAAAGTCGTTGTACCATTGCCATTGGAATAAATTCTGCAATTGGTGCAGGGAGAAGAATGTAGATCCTTTTCCGTGTAAAACACTTATGTCCTATACTTTCTACTATATTTAGCCAATCTGTGGATCCAGATTGGTACCGTTAAAGGATTTTTGGCAGCGCTGTCCATCTTTAAGCGCTTGTCAGAGGAATGTTCCTACTTCAGAATCCCACTGGTGACACAATTTCTAAAGGGGCTCACCAATGTGTTCCCCCCATTTCCTTTCCAGGTTCCAGTGTGAGACCTTAATTCTGGTTCTAAAACTCCTAAAGTGTGTACCTTTTGAACCCTTAGATTCATGTTCTTTAAGGTTGTTAACCTTTAAAATAATTCTATTGGGAGCTCTAACTTCAGCCCGTAGAGTGAGCGAGTTGCAGGAACTTTCGTTCAAGCCACCCTTTACTATCTTCCACACGGATAGGGTTGTTTTAAGGGTCAAACCTTCATTTTTGCCCAAAATTGTTTCTGATTTTCATATTGGTCAGAAAATTGTCCTACCTTCTTTCTATCCCCCACCTCATCCTGTTAAGGAGGAGGAAAGACTACATAGGTGTGACCCTCAGAGAGCATTAAGCTTTTACATATCTAGAATGTCTGAGCTACGTATTGATGACCAACTTTTTATTGGATATACAGGACATAAGCTGGGTCATGCTGTTACTAAACAGACCTTATCCAGAGGGATAATTCTGGTAATCTCGGAATGTTACAGGCTGGCAGGGAAAGACCCTCCTGAAGGTTTAAGGGCCCATTCCACCAGGGGCATGACTACCTCTACCGGCCTGCAAAGGGGCGTACCAATTAAAAACATTTGTGAAGCGGCAACGTGGTCTTCCATCCACACATTCACAAAGCATTATTGCCTAGAATCTTCCCTCGGTCAGGATGGTACTTTTGGCAAGGCAGTCCTGCACTCCGTCCATGAACATATATGAATTCAAATTCTACTCCCTCCTCCAATCCAGATACTGCTGTGGGAGTCTGTCAAAGATCAAGAATACGTGGGAGGACACAATCCATTTGAAGAACAAGTTCTTTCGACTGGATGTTCCTCCCACGTATTCCTCATCACCCTCCCATTCTACCCCTCAGTAGAATTTCTTGTGCTGCTACAGCCTCCGTTCCATCAAGGCTGAGTACTGTCACTCCTGTGTTTTATGGGTATTTCTGTTGTGAAAGGGGGGAAAACAGAACTGAGGCCAAAGGGCGCTGCACGTGCTATATATGCCTTTGATTACATCATCCTCGATGGAGGCCTTCGAGGGACATCGACTCGATGTCATCAATGCACAGCACCCTCCACTGAACTTTCTTTCTGAAGCAGCTGAAGCTGGACAACATGTGTCAAAGATGAGGAATACGTGGGAGGAACATTGAGCCGAAAGAACGTTGCCAGGGGTGAATAACTTGTTCTTCTGCTAAAACGTTGAGTGATGTTTTTTCACCCTTGGATTCCCCTCTATGGTATTCACAAATCTTAATGTCTTTTTAAACAGTTCAATGCGGACAACCCTCTACCGGGTTCACTGTTGTAACACACTGTTCTTTGGGACTTCATACTACCCCCCTTTCCATCGGCATCCCTCTTTTGGGTTCACTCTTGCCAATCTCACAGTTCCTTGTACCTTCTTACGATGTGGGATTCACTTCCCTTATTCACAATCATCTGCAGGTCAAAGACTTTCAACTGTACAGAGGATTTTACTAGACCCCTGTATGACCACTTTGACACTCTTCTCGCCTTTCCCAAGGCCTTCTGGTACTAGTAGTTTTAACAATAGGGTAATCGCCTAGAGTTTCTCGAGTGAGCACCCACGTGGTACCTGGCTCATCTGCAGCTGGCTTTCCCCTTTTACAGTTCAGTTCTTTGTACATTATGCAATCAGCTGTTTGCTAATTTTGTTCAACACCGTTCGGTTTCTTTATCGATCCTCCCCTCGACTCACTAGCTGTGATGAACTACTGGGCTTTCTTCGTATCGGGAGTCAAGGCTGGTACCAGTAGCAGGCCTCTCCCTCTGTCCTGCTTATCAGTTGACATCTGCTGCAACACACTTGGGCTATTGTTCGTGGTTTTACAATTCTTTCTACTGAGGTTTTACAGGCCTTGGTCGGGAAAGGGCAAGGTCGCTTCTCTCCTTGTCACTCCCTTGGTTCGCACCGTCTTTCTCCTCCTCTTGAACTGGCGTGTCTGGGTAGCTGTCTCGTCGTGCAGTCTGCCTTGCTCGTTCTGTGCTCTCGTGCTCCACCTTTTATCCCTGTGGGGAGGGGATAAGGGAAAGGGCTGTCAGGTGTGTGTGATTCTGGTCAACTGCCTGACTTTGCCTGACCCTTGTATTGGGACATTTCAGGTAAACCGCTCTGGTGTTATTCTGTTGTCTTTCGTGTTGTGTGAAGCTGTTTATGTCGGAAAAGAAGGGGGGCAGTGTTTTGGAATATCCTACAGCGTAGGATGAGGAGAAGGTGTTGAAAGAAGGGGGATACCGCATCTCACCCGTCAGTGTCCCACTTCCACTCCCTGAGGACACCCCATCCAGGTGATCCTCCCTCACTGGTCCACTCCCAGGAACTGGATCCAGTAGCGAGGGCCATGTCCTGGCCACCTGGATGACAGATCCCCCGGGACCAGTCAGGGTGACACCGTCAGGTTTCTCACACTGGGAAGTGTTTTGCTGGAATGTATCTTATTAGTGTGCTCCAGTCAGTCCTATGATATGATATGATTGTTTATTTATATCGCACCCATACATAGTGTTTCAGGGCGCCACAAGGCAAAGGAGTGGTACAACGGAGAAAAAACAATGAACTTACTAGGCCCAGTGACATTGAGAACGTGCAAGTGCAGGGGAGAGGGAAGGGGGAAAGTGCAAGGGGAGGACTGGAAAGTGCTGAACACAAGATGACATAACAACAACAGGTAGTGCGGCCAGCAGGTGGTAAGTGCAATAATTGAACGCAGACAGCAAGTGTCTGATAAGTGCAAGTAAGGGGACTGTAGGGTTGCAGATACAGACCCAAGTGCAAGGGATGCCAGGAGGCAGTGCGGGTGTGCAGGTGGGTGGGCTGGTATCTGGGCCTGATTGCAGAGGGTTGCCAGGAGCCCAGTGCAGTAACAGACAGAGATCAGCAGGGGTGATGAAGAGAGAAGGTGAAAGCAAAGAGGAATGTCTTGAGGTGCTTCTGGAACCGAAGATAGTTCTCCACGAACTCCAGAGGGGCAGGGAGGCTGTTGCAGAAGGAGGCCTCGGCCAAGGATAGTGTTATGACCCTTGTCCCTGGCCCTCACTGGCAAGTCAGCCTTCCAGGTAGGGCCAGGTCAAAGGCCTTAAAACCTCATCCAAGACTCTCTTGGAGTCAGTCATAGTGCCTCTGGCGCCAGGCTCATAATCATCATGAAGACCAACATTAGAATGGGACTATTTACTTGGGACTATTACATTTGGGGGGGTTCAGCCAACATGGAGGCACACACATAGCTCCGTTACAAGGAACTGAGCTATGCGGTCTAGTCTTTTGGGTGTGGCAGGCCTGGGACTACTTTACATGGACTACTTTGGGTGTGCCAGGCCTGGGACTATTTTACCTGGACTACTTTACCTGAGACTATTTAAACCACACCCAAAGAGCAGAACACGCTTTGCGTTATTCTGCTGTGGGCAGCGTAACGCTCACTGTGTCCAGTTCTTTGATGTCAGCTTACCTGAAACCAAGGACCTGCAGAGAGAGAAAGAACACTATGAAACTTACCTGGAAGAGTATCCTGTCTTCACTCCATCGCTGAATTCAGTTCCACTCACCTGAAGGTACGAACTCCATCATCCGGCACCGCATGCATCCTGGAATACCATAACCTGGAAAGAAGAGAAAGAAAGACAGCATTAGTAAGCGTTTACTCACGTTTCCTCCCGAATGAAGAAAGCCACACAATTCTTACCTGGGTAGTCATCTCCTGGTCAGTATCATTGCTGGAACATTACGGCGCTCGGCGAGGAACATGGCAACCTGCAAGGAGAGAAAAGACACAGGTTAGCAATATAAAATGCGAAACAGCGCTGCGAAACAGCGCCGCGCATCGCGCATTACTCACCGGACAGCATTGCGCACACCGTGCTTTCGCCTACCTGCCCATGCTCATCTTCAAACTGCATGACAAAACCAAAATACCTTTCCATACCTAAAAGGAAAGAAGCAAGACATTATTATTCGAACTAAGAGGAACAAAAGAACTGCATATAAAGACTGTAAAGCAGCAAACCTACGGAGTCGCAGCAGGCCTGGATTCCCACAGGGGGGCTTGCACCAGTGAAGTAACTTGGTCGCTGCTGGCCCCCCACATCTACGTGCCCCTGCCACGAGGAGCAGGACAGAGAATCCACCTTTTACAATATTAAGGTGAGGAGAAGGCCCAAGGGGGAGGAAGGAGTTGAGGCCAAGGGAGGTGGGAAAACATAAAGACAATCTGGTATTGAATACACCTCTCCTATATTGCAGACCCATCTTTAACCAGATGCCTTACCAAGGGACCAGGAGAGGGTTTGAGAGTGCAAATCATCCAACCAGGGCTGGGTGGCATCCCCATGGATACCAGGTGAGCATAACAGAACGCAAAGCCTCAATAATATTATCCACCTGGGCGTCATGGAGACTTTAGAGACTGATCAGTTAGTTCAGTTGTTGGGACAATTACGCGCTGAAGTACATTCCGCCAGGCAAGAAACCAACGCTCTTAGAAGGGATTTGATTGTTACTAAGGATCGTACCGACAAAATAAGTAGACAATTGCTCCAATCAGAGGCAGGACAGACCCCAATGCCTGGTAACCTTCCTCCAGCACCTGTACCAACTTCTTCCACCAATCCAGTACAAATAACCCTTCCTGGGGCAGTTCCTTTAGCTCCACCTGAGCGATTTACATGGGGGACCCCAAGAAGTACGCAACGTTCATGAACCAGTGCCGTCTTCATTTCCTTTGCAGGCCTGGGGCTTTTCCTAACGACCAAGCGCGGGTTGCTTTTGTCTTGTCATATCTGAGTGGCAGTGCTGCGGATTGGTCGGTACCATTGGTAAGTCAGGATAACCCGTTGTTACATGACTTTGGGGGTTTCCAGATGGAAATGGAAAAACTCTTTGCTCGTCATACCCAAGGCCAAGCATTAGACAACAAACTTTTATCACTCCGTCAAGGAAGTCAAGACTTGCTTACATATATAGCAACATTTAACAGACTAGTCGTTGAAGCTGGGTGGCCTGAGGAAAAGAGGACCACACTATTACATCGGGGTCTACGAGGGGAACTAAAGGATGTCCTTGCTCAAGTGGTTTACCCACCTAAAGACTGTGGAGAATTCATCAGCCTTGTGGTGCAATTAGATCACAGATTACAAGACAGAAAAGCGGACCGGATAAGGTTAGACACTCACGCTGTGTATGTCCGGTCAACGGATAATGTTCCACGTACATTGGAAAACACGGTAGAACCCAAGCAAATCGGAGGTGTACGGCCCCCTTTAACTAAAACTGAAAGAGACAAGAGAAGGCAACAGCAATTATGCTTATATTGTGGAAAATCAGGCCACTTCCTCAAGGAATGTCCAGTGAAACCACCAAAGAGAACTGTTGGAGCCACAGAGAAGGAAGATAATAACAAGGAGCCAGAAAACTACCAAGCCCGGGCAAGCGTAGAGGTCCGCTTGTCAATCGAAAAGGATGAGCCACAGACCTCCCACTTTGCATTACCAGTAATTTTGATCAATCACCAACAACCGTCTCGGATGCATGCTGTCGTAGCATACATAGACAGCGGAGCAGTTGGGAATTATGTAGACCAAGATCTGGCAGCAGAGATGGAGCTTCCCTTATGCTTTAAGTCGACTACTGAAAAAGTTACTACCGTTGATGGGACAGAAATAGCTTCTGGACCAGTAGCCCAATGTACAGCAGAACTAACCCTACTATGCCAGGATGAACAAAGAGAATCTTTTGCATTCGATCTCATCAAAGCTCCTCACCTTCGACTAATCTTAGGGATGCCAGGGTTGGTAGCTCACAACCCTCTAATAGATTGGCGTGCCGAGAAGTTGGCCTTTTCCGATGATTGTGCTTGCACCTGTTATTACCAAGAAAAGGGGAAAACAGACTTATTTACATCTGCTACTCCCAGTATGGTGGCGATTGTACTAGCAGTGACTAGTACTCTACCAAATGAATACCAAGATTTTAAAGACGTGTTCCAGAAAGAACAAGCCAATACTCCACCACCGCACAGGCCCTACGATTGTCAGATCGACCTCATAGATGGTGCACAAATTCCTTGTGGTCAAATCTATGCACTTAATGAACCAGAAAACCTCCATTTGAAATTTTTATCTTGATCAGTACCTGGCAAATGGATTTATCTGCCAATCTAAATCACCGGCAGCCAGTCCCTTATTCTTCGTACCAAAGAAGGAAGGAGATTTTAGGACTTGCATTGACTATTGCGCATTAAACCTGATTACAGTAAAAAAACGTTATCCTTTGTCAGAATTCCTCTTCACAAGTTTGACCCGTAGTGTAGAAGAAGAATTCTTCCCACCAATGTACCCCTTTGTATGTAAGAAATACACAGTGCAAAGGAATCAATTAGTTGAAAGAATGGATATCCCACCGAGACCACATGGCTGTAGGAGGAAATAACACAATTAGTACCAAAAAACTGATGATTGAAAATCACGATTCTAATCTAAAACTCAATACACTAACCTGAGAGAACGGAACAGTAGGTAAGTACTACCACGGTCAGGTTAAGAAAAAAGGCCCAGAAAAGTTCTGCAAACAAACAATATTCACTATAAGTAATGCTATGTGCCTGAGAAAGTAAGGATACTGAACTAGTTGAACTTTAACACAAGAATTTCCTTACCAGGGAATATCCATGAGGGAGTCCGTAGAATGAATGGATGACAGGAGCCACCTTCAGCAATCCGCGATAACAAACAGTACTCCCACTGTGTGGGGAACAGTTCTACCAAGGGTTCGAATACCCACGTTGCAGTAGCGGCTGTCCCGCGGTGCAGCGGAGGTTGTCCCACGGAGCAGCAGTGGCTGTCCCTCGAAGCAGCGGAGGCTGTCCCCCGGAGCAGCATAGGCTGTCCCGCGGAGCAGCAGAGGCTGTCCCACGGAGCAGCGGAGGCTGTCCCACGGAGCAGCGGAGGCTGTCCCACGATGCAGCGGAGGCTGTCCCAAATACCAGAGCACACTAGACGTGAATTCACAATCCAAAAGAGAAATCCTTAAACCGGTCCGAGTCCAAATATACCTAGCGGTCGCCGAACAACAGTCAAGGAGAAGGAAAAAACGAAATCAGGTCACAGAAGCCAGGGATCCAAGAACCATGAAAAACTATGAGGAAAATTCGCCAAAACAGTAGGGTAATCCAAAGCCAAAAACAAGTACAATCCGGGTCAAAACACGAGAAATGATCGAAGAACTAAGAGACAAGGAACAGAACGCCAAAAATGCTCAATCAGAAGCGCTGAGCAACTAAGGAAGAGGGGCTAAATACCCAAGATCACCTGATCAACGTCGTGATCGTGCACGAACGTTACCCCTCCTTAGCAACGTGTCACTAAGCTTCCATGGCAACCTCCAGGCTCTGCCGCGGATTGCGTTTCTGGCAATCCAATGCCGCTGTCCCAGCGCTTTCTTTTGTTTACTTTGTCCAGCTGCTGAAGATGCACGAAAGCCCGTATTCAAATTCCCATGCCTGACAGTACCCTCCCCTAAAGATAGACTTGGTCTCCTCGAGGCCCAGAACTCCGAGATCAAGCGAGGGGCATGAAAATGCTGTACTGGTTCCCAGGTTCTTTCCTCCGGTCCATAACCCTTCCAATCCACGTTATACATCCTGGTACCTCTAGAAACCTTAGTATCCAGAATTTTATGAACCTCATACTCCTCCTCCCCTTGCACTGTGATGGAAGGGGGGCGAGCAGGAAGAGGGGTTCCGGGAAGAAAAGGTTTGATTAGAGATACATGAAAAACGGGATGTATCCTCCATTTAGCTGGAAGAGACAGCCGAACCACTACGGGGTTGATTATTGCAGTGATAACATATGGACCAACGTAACGCGGAAGGAGAGCTCTCCTGCCAGGAATATGCAGATTTTTTGTAGATAGCCAAACCTTATTTCCCACAGTATACTGAGGAGCCGGGGACCGGTGGGCATCAGCAAAACGCTTGGCGTTTTCTTGTGCAACAACGAGGTGTTTCTTCACCTGATCATGGATTGTACACAGGTTCTTAATGCAAGAAGAAGCCGCCGGCTGGCGTGTGGGCAAAACAGGAGCAACAGGCAAAGACCGAGGATGACGACCGAACATGGCAAAAAATGGGGAAGAACGTGTAGAAGAATGCAAAGAATTGTTATATGCAAATTCGGCCATAGGAAGCAGTGAAAGCCAGGAATCCTGATATTGATGAATAAGGCACCTTAGATATTGTTCCATGGTGGAATTGAGGCGTTCAGTTTGTCCATCCGTTTGGGGATGATAAGAACTGGAATATCTTTCGTCAATTCCAAAAGAGGCAGTAAGTGACTTCCAGAAATGTGAAGTAAACTGCGAACCTCTATCTGAGATGATGACGCAGGGAAGACCGAAGAGGCGAAAAACGTTCTTCAGAAACAATTCCGCCAGACTCTGGGCAGATGGTAGACCTTGACAAGGCACAAACAACGCCAATTTGGTGAAGTAATCAATGATTACCCAGACAGTGTCAAAACCTGATACCGGAGGTAAATCAACCACAAAGTCCATCGAGATCATATACCAAGGATACTCAGGAACGGGCATGGATTGCAAGAGTCCAACCGGTTTAACATTAGGAGCTTTACATTGAGCACAGACATAGCAATGGGAAATGTATTCAGCAACGTCCTTAGACATCGACGGCCACCAACACCAGTGCTGCAAGAGGTCAAGAGTCTTCCTACTGCCGGGATGTGCTGCTAAACGTGAATCATGGCACCATTGAATAGCCTTCTTCGTAGTACCACTATCCGGAAGAAACAGTAACCCCTTGATATGTGGCAACCCCCGAATGATTTCAAGATTGAGTTTTGCCGGTTCTGCAGGATTGTCTCTCACCCAATCCTGTAGATCGCTTTTTAGGGTTGGTTGAATGGTACAACCACAAATCACTTGATGTGGTAACAGAAGAGGACCTTTCGATGTGCGAGGGAGAGATTCTCCATGGATACGTGAAAGAGCATCCGCCTTAGTGTGCAGAGCACCTGGGCGATAAGTAATCGTGAAATCGAACATCAAAAATAACTCATGCCATCTGGCATGCCTGGCTGTGGAGCACTTAACGGACTGTAGGGCTACCAAATTCTTGTGATCAGTGTATATCTGAACAGGTAAAACCGAACCCAATAAATGGTGTCGCCAAACCATGAACGAATCACGAACGGCTAACAACTCTCTCTCTGTGATGGTGTAATTCCTTTCGTAAGAGGTAAGTTTTCTAGAGTGAAAGGCCACCGGGTGTAGTCCCTTAGTCTCTGGGCATTCCTGAGACAAAATCGCCCCTAAGTCTATGTCTGAAGCATCCGCCTCTACCACAAACGGTAACTTCGGATTAGGGTGTTGAAGAACAGGTGCGCTGGTGAAAGCGGATTTAAGGCTTTGAAAGGCTTTGTTACAGTCATCATTCCAAGAAAAAGGCGTCTTATTGCTTGTTAAAGCGGTCAAGGGAGCGACCAGAGAAGAAAAATCTTTAATGAACCTTCTGTAGAAATTAGAGAACCCCAAAAATGATTGTAAGGCTTTCAATGAGGTAGGAATTGGCTAGTCCAGAACTACTTCAACCTTAGACTGACTCATTTGTACTCCGTTACAAGTAATCTCATAGCCCAAAAATTCTACCTCGGATGCATGAAAAATGCACTTCTCTAACTTCGCATATAAATGATTGTCACAAAGCCTCTGTAGAACCCTCGTAACATGTTGTACATGTAATTCGTAAGATGCAGAATAAATCAAAATGTCATCCAAATACACCACAAGAAACTGGTTCCTCATATCATGGAAAACGTCGTTAATGAAGTACTGGAAAGTAGCGGGCGCGTTGCAGAGCCCAAATGGCATGACTCTATATTCGAATAATCCGTATTTAAAGGCCGTTTTCCACTCGTCTCCGCTACGGATCCTTACCAAATTGTAAGCGCCTCGAAGGTCCAATTTGGTAAATATCACGGATGACCCTAGTTGGTCCAAGAGTACAGAAATCAGTGGTATGGGGTACTGATTAAGTACCGTAATGGAATTGAGGGCACGATATTCAATACATGGACGGAGCTCCCCTTCTTTCTTAGGTACAAAAAACAAAGGGGAGGCTGCCGGAGAACAAGATGGGACAATGAAACCTGATTTTAGAGATTGATCAATGTATTCCTTCAGAATGACATCCTCCTTGTGGGTTAAAGAGCAAATTCTTCCAGAAGGAATTTTGGCCCCAGGGACCAAATCAATGGGACAGTCGTACTGTCTGTGAGGAGGTAACACAGTACCCCCACTTTCATCAAACACATCTCTGAAATCAGAATACTCAATCGGTAACTCGACGGCCATGACCGCCCCAATCGTGACTGCAGTACCCAATAACAGATGACACGGATTGCAAGTTGACACCTTCCCCTCCAAACACCTGGATTCACAGTACTCAGATAGGAATTCAATACTGCCAGTGTGCCAGTCAATCGAAGGATTGTGCAGCTTGAGCCATGGAATACCTAATATAAGCTTGCACTGGGGTGCAGCGATCAAATCGAAATAAATGTGCTCTGAATGACCCTGAAGTGTCTCCATTACCAAATCCTCCGTCTGTTGTACCACCAGACCAGATATCAAAGTGGAACCATCAACAGCATTAACTACAACCGGGTTTGTCTTTTCAATAGTTGATACACCTAATGTCTTAGCATATTGAGTATCAATGTAATTTCCGGTAGCACCGGAATCCAGAATAGCACTAGCCTGGACGACCTGGTCTTGAGACATCCTAAATCTCACTTGTAAGGAAATAGGTCGGTTGAGATCGGAGTCCATAGAAACATTGGTACTCGACAATCGGACTCCTCTTATTGTCGAGCTTTCAAGTTTCCCTGTCTCCTATTGGGTTTCTTGGTACATTCTTTTAACAGATGTTTAGAAGAACCACAATAGAAACACAAATTGTTCTTCTTACGATGATCTCTCTCCTCTTTAGAAAGAGGACCCTGTGTCGCTGCTCCGATTTGTATGGGTTCAGGGGTACCTGCAATGGGTGTGGGATTTACCTGGATTATAGGTGGAGCACCACGTTTTTCCCCTTTCCTGGCAGCCTTACGGGCATCGATCTGAAGAACTAATTCCAATAACTCTGGAAAAGTAACCGGAACTACCGGTACTAAAGCAAGAGTATCCTTCAACGAGTCTGATAATCCTTTATAGAATAAGGACGCCTTCTTATCATCCGGCCATCCAGTTTCTGCAGCCAATTGATTAAATTTGGCTAGATAAGCCAGAAGAGTCAAATCCCCTTGTTGTAGATTTAACAGTTCCAGTTCCATAACTTGAGACTTGTATCGGGTATCAAACACTTTACCCATTGCTTCAATTAATGCATCACAATCAAACAATAATGGACTACCCTCTTCCAAAAGAGGGTTAGCCCAAGCTGCGGCCGTACCTCCAAGATGCGACAATAAAAAAGCCGCTTTGGTAGCGGAATCAGGAAAAGAACCTGGTCGACATAGAAAATGTAAACGACATTGATTCAAAAATGTCCTGTACTGCTTGGGATCCCCATGGAACCTTTCTGGGGGAGCCAACGGAAACTGTGAGGTAATGTATACCGGGCCAGCTTCTGCCTGTGATGGTTCAACAACAGGCACATTGGGCATCGCCGGAGCCACTGGTGGTGATGGCTGAATGGCGGTTTGTAATTCGAGGATTTGTTGTTGTGTACTAGCGTGAGCATGGGCCATATCAGATCTTAAATCAGCCACTAATTGAAGCAAAGTAGCCAGGGTCTCGTTGGGGTCCATGTTAAGAAGGCTTCTGATTATGTCAGAATTCCTCTTCACAAGTTTGACCCGTAGTGTAGAAGAAGAATTCTTCCCACCAATGTACCCCTTTGTATGTAAGAAATACACAGTGCAAAGGAATCAATTAGTTGAAAGAATGGATATCCCACCGAGACCACATGGCTGTAGGAGGAAATAACACAATTAGTACCAAAAAACTGATGATTGAAAATCACGATTCTAATCTAAAACTCAATACACTAACCTGAGAGAATGGAACAGTAGGTAAGTACTACCACGGTCAGGTTAAGAAAAAAGGCCCAGAAAAGTTCTGCAAACAAACAATATTCACTATAAGTAATGCTGTGTGCCTGAGAAAATAAGGATACTGAACTAGGTGAACTTTAACACAAGAATTTCCTTACCAGGGAATATCCATGAGGGAGTCCGTAGAATGAATGGATGACAGGAGCCACCTTCAGCAATCCGCAATAACAAACAGTACTCCCACGGTGTGGGGAACAGTTCTACCAAGGGTTCGAATACCCACGTTGCAGTAGCGGCTGTCCCGCGGTGCAGCGGAGGTTGTCCCACGGAGCAGCAGTGGCTGTCCCTCGAAGCAGCGGAGGCTGTCCCCCGGAGCAGCAGAGGCTGTCCCGCAGTGCAGCAGAGGCTGTCCCACGGAGCAGCGGAGGCTGTCCCACGATGCAGCGGAAGCTGTCCCAAATACCAGAGCACACTAGACGTGAATTCACAATCCAAAAGAGAAATCCTTAAACCGGTCCGAGTCCAAATATACCTAGCGGTCGCCGAACAACAGTCAAGGAGAAGGCAAAAAAACGAAATCAGGTCACAGAAGCCAGGGATCCAAGAACCATGAAAAACTATGAGGAAAATCCGCCAAAACAGTAGGGTAATCCAAAGCCAAAAACAAGTACAATCCGGGTCAAAACACGAGAAATGATCGAAGAACTAAGAGACAAGGAACAGAACGCCAAAAATGCTCAATCAGAAGCGCTGAGCAACTAAGGAGGAGGGGCTAAATACCCAAGATCACCTGATCAACGTCGTGATTGTGCACGAACGTTACCCCTCCTTAGCAACGTGTCACTAAGCATCCATGGCAACCTCCAGGCTCGGCCGCGGATTGCGTTTCTGGCAACCCAATGCCGCTGTCCCAGCGCTTTCTTTTGTTTACTTTGTCCAGCTGCTGAAGATGCACGAAAGCCCGTACGCAAATTCCCATGCCTGACACCCTTATTCCCGCATTATTGGATCAAGTCAAAGATGCCCAAATCTATACCAAACTGGACCTTAGGGGGGCGTACCATCTTGTTCGAGTGAAGAAAGTAGAGGAATGGAAACAATTCATGCCTCTAATTCTTAATATACTGGGCCTCATTACAAGTAGCCCGGTAAAAACGGGTTAATTACCGGCATGGTTGTCAATATGCCCCCTCAGAACTCCAAATGCCACACACCTGTAAGACATGGATGCATGAATATTGAACATCACTATAGTATGTTGCTGGCATGTGACACCATCACTGATGACCTGCATCTCTTCTAATCCACAGGCACCGATGAGGAAGATGCCAGTCAGGAGCCGAGCGCAAGGGCATCTACATCACGCCATAGGCCAAGGGTCACCGCCACCAGAACCCCCCAGCCAGATAAACAGGCCAGACCCACAGGCAGTGTGCCTGACCAGGTGGAAAGCCAGCAAACAACACCTGCTGCCAGTGTGGCCCACACACATCATGACCAGCAGCACACACCCACAACAAATGGAGGGGTGTCCCTTCCTGCCCCACCAACCACTGCGGACTTTGTGGATGCCAATGTGGCCCCCGAGGGTGTCACAGTTGTGTCTACTACACCCACCCAAGCCCCCTGCCCACCCTCTCACCCCATATGGAGGCCTACAGCAGTGACAATCCCTGCCTCCATGACTCCGACCTCAGGGATTCGGACGTGTGCCCCTTTGAGGAGGACAGCACCCAGGATGCAGGCCCCGTGCATGCACCATCCACCACTCCAGCTACCACCACTCCAGCTACCACCACTCCAGCTCCCACCAACACCTTGGAGGTACGCCTGTCGAGCGTGGAGGTACGACAGGAGTCAATGCTCGACCTCCTGCGGCAGTATATTGCCGATGGGGAGGACACTAGGAGGGCCATTGCTACTGCCATTGCGGGGACCACAACTGCCATTGGGGAGACCACAGCAGCCATTGCTGCGAACACTGCTGCCGTAAATGCGTCAGCTGTCCTCATGAGGGACTGTCTGGGGGCAGTCGCCAAAGTCCTAACCTCCATCCTGCTCCAAATGCAGCGGCCATGCCTTGGAGCAGGCGTGGAACCTGCCTCGGACACATCCACTGCTACAACACCTGCATCCTCTGTCCCCGCAAGCCCTGTGCGGATGACCCGGAGGAGTTCACGGCACTCAGAGATGCCACCCCCGGACAACAAAAAGGCCAGGAAGTACAGTCCCTAGACAATGGGAGTGGACACATGGTTGTGGGTGAAGGGAACCATTTCTTGGAGGACATTTGGGGACATTTGGGGTTAGTAGGGTGGGTTGGGGAGTTCACTGGGGGGTTTTGGGGTTTGTAGGCTGGGTTGGGGAGTTCACTGGGGGGTTTTGGGGTTTGTAGGGTGGGTTGGGGAGTTCACTGGGGGGTTTTGGGGTTTGTAGAGTGGGTTGGGGAGTTCACTGGGGGGGGTTTGGGGTTTGTAGGGTGGGTTGAGGAGTTCACTGGGGGGTTTTGGGGTTTGTAGGGTGGGTTTGGGAGTTCACCAGGGGTTGGGGGGGAGTGTTCACATTTTTCCCTGTTTGAAAAAATACACCTGTTGTGTGCCAAAACAATCAGTGCCTGGACATTGTTCATTTTGTGCAAATCCATTTAATGTGTGATGGTGTTCAGTGGCCAACTCCCAACAATCCAAGTGCGCATGTCCAAATGGAGCCAGTGTGTCACTGACACATGTCTATCATAGTCCCTGTGGTTCAGAAGTATTCGTGAATTAGTGCTTGGCGTACAGTATGGCCATCCCGTGCATCACGTACTGGCAGGGGGGCTACTTCACCTCCGTCTCCATCCTCATCATCCTCACCCGGGGCATGCATGTCAATGTCAGGTGGCAGTGGTACATTTCTCCAGACGCACATGTCGTGCAGCATGACACAGGCTATGGTGATCTTTGCCACCTTCTCAGGTCTATATAGGAGTGCCCCACCAGACCTGCTTAGGCAGTGGAAACGCACCTTCAACAGGCAAAAGGTCTGCTCAATCACAACACGGGTGCGGGTGTGCACACGATTGTACTCCTCTTCATGGCTGTTCTGCGGGTTCCGCACAGGGGTAAGTAGCCACGGCCTCAAGGGATATCCTCCATCACCTGCAAGCAAATACAAATAGGATTATGTCACTCTGAGCTGCCACCTTCAGGAAGCACAGTCATGGCGGCAGCTATTTGGTGTGGACATGCACATGTCCCTGTACGTCTGATAAATTGTCACCTACATGCATTCTATACTGTTATGAGGTTTGGTAGTCTGGATGGCATTCAATAGATGATGCACGGTGTAATCATGCATGTTGAGGCGGATGTACTGTGGTAGTACAACAATGTTTTGCCTCCCATTCAAGAGGTTAATTTTACACTATGCATGGTCACACTAGCCACATTGGCACAGTTGCAGTCCTGTACAGTCATGCATTGCTTGCCATCACCATGGTGGCCTGGTTGTGCCTCTTACGTGTTGTCATCGATATGCATTATTTGTTTAATTTGTGCCAGTGATGTGTCATGTTCCGTTTGGGAGGTTCAGGTCTGGAGTGTTTAGCTCTGCATGCATTTTCCAATCACCGACAATTGCCACCCAGGTGGAGTATGCACCCCCCCTTTCCCGACCAGGTGGAGTATGCATCCCCCCTTTCCCAACCAGGTGGAGTATGCATCCCCCCCCTTTTTCAACCAGGTGCAGTATGCATCCCCCCTTCCCAACCAGGTGGAGTATGCATCCCTACACATCAGTACCCCAAAGCACTGCCATGGGATAGTTGTGCAACTCACCAAGCAGCCAGGCACGTGGTCCAGCATGTCGCTCGTATGTGACGGGGTAGCGTGGAGTTGCGCAGTAGCATGGCATCATGTGTTGATCTGGGAAATCGGGGGCAGCAATGTGTGATGATCTTGCTGGAGTCACATACCATTTGCACATTGATGTTGTGGTATAGCTTGCGATTGCGGTACACTGCCTCTATGGCATGGGGGACTACCAATTCCACATGGGTGCAGTCGAAGGAACCAATACAATTGGGCATGCCTGCCAGTGCATGGAAGCCTACTTTGGTGTCGGCTATCTCCTGGGCAGTCCGTGGTAGGGATATGTGGGTGCTTGCATGCTTCAGGAGGGCATCCAGCACTTGGTTCAACATGCGTGAAAATAGTGGCTGTGAAATGCCATGCAGCTGGCCCACTGTGTGTTGATAGGTGCCTGTGGCCAGGAAGTGTAGCACAGATACCATCTTTAGTAGCGGGGGGATGGCAGTACGTATTTCTATGAGGCTGGCAATGTCGTTGTGTATCATGTCCACTATGGTGGTGATGGTGTCCCGGTCCAACCGGTACAGGGTGTGGATCTGCTCAGGGGTTAGGTTGAATGGGCTGGGTCTGGTGCGAGGGATTGGTGGCTGCCTACGAGGCACTGCTGGCTGCACTGGTGGTAATTGCTGGGCCTGTCTCACCCTCCTCCTCCTGCGTCTCCTCTGTGCTGCCTGTTGTTGCTGCTGTAGTTGTTGTTGTAGTTAGTGTTGTTGCTGTAGTTGTAGCAGTATTGGCATCTCCTCCAGCGCCATGATTGCAACAGCTAGTGGTAGCATTTTGGTGTTGGAAGGGGTGTGGTGTGTGGGTGTGCTCATTTTATACTGGCCCAGCCTCCATTGACTCCATCTGTGGGGATTGTGTGCACCTGTGGCAGTTGGCTTGTTTGCTGATTGCTGTTTGCGGGTGGCCGGCATCGTGCAGCCCGTGATTACCAGCTTCGCGGTGCCGGTATTTGCATGTCCACATGGGTTGGGATGTCCTCCTATTACTGGCATGCAGGTATTTGCTCCCCGATTGCCGCTATTAGAGGCACCGTTATTTAGGGTGCCGCTAATAGCGGGTTGCAGGGTCAGAATACACCGGAGCGGTTAGCGATGCCGGTAATCCTTTACCGGCATCGATTTTCGCTTACCGGCAACCTTGTAATGAGGCCCTCGGGTCTTTGAGAGATAAGATAAGCAATTGGTTGTTCGATGCCTTCTACTTCTTGGAGCAATACTGCCCCGATCGCTGATGCAGAAGCGTCCGTCTCTAAAATTAAAGGCTTGGCCTGATCCGGTTGTCTGAGTATGGGAGCCGAGCAGAATAGTTGTTTGAGATGTTGAAAACTGTCCTCAGCGGATTCAGTCCAGTGAAGTGGATCAATGCTTTTTTTAAGGAGATTGGTGATGGGAAGCACTTCTCTTGAAAAGTTGGGTATAAACCTGCGATAAACATTTGCAAGCCCCAAAAACCTCTGGATCTCTTTGACGGTAGTGGGAGACTGCCACTCTAAAATGGCGTTAACCTTCTTCTCGTCCATCTTGATGCCGTCTTCGGAAAGGATGAAACCCAAGTAGGAGATTGATTTGGCCCCAAACACACACTTTTCAGCATTGGCTAAAAGCCGGTTTTCCTGGAGTCGTTTGAGCACTTCACTTACTTGTTGAGTGTGGAGTGTAGGATCCTTTGAGAAAATCAGAATATCATCTAAATAGATAATGACTGAGATAAACATGAGATCAAAGAAGATTTGGTTCATGAACCTCTAGAATATGGCCGGAGCATTGACTAGGCCAAACGACATCACCTGATACTTTTAAAGACCAAAAGGGGTACGGAATGCCATCTTCCATTCGTCTCCTTGACGGATGCGAAGCATATGATAAGCGCTCCTGAGATCTAATTTCGTGAATATTTTTGCTCCCTGTACAGCTTCCAGGATGTCATTTATGAGTGGCATGGGGTACCAGTCTCGGATTTTGACCTTATTCAAGCCGCGAAAGTCAATACAAAGTCGCAATTCTGAAGAATCCCTTTTGGGAATAAAAAACAGTGGAGCCCCTGCAGGAGACTAGGAAGTCTGAATAAGACTATTTTTAAGATGGTTATCGAGGTATAGCTTGAGGGCCTTTCTTTCTGACTGAGAGAGTGAGAAAATGCGTCCAAATGGGACTAAAGAGCCAGGAACCACCTCAATGGCACAGTCCTCAAGTCTATGTGGGGGGAGCTCCAACGGCAGTTTCTCAGTAAAGACTTGTGCAAACTCATTATACTCTACAGGTATAGAGTGAATTCCCACAGTTCCCTCATTACTCGTCAGCATGGCTTGTACCTTAGCTACACACGGCTGTGAAAGACAGTGTAGTTTACAATCCTCCGATAAGAATGCCAACTGCGTTTTAAACCAGTCAATGTGGGGATTGTGTTTGAGAAGCCAAGATATGCCCAGATTAATGGGGAAATGGGCTGTGCGAATTATATCAAATCTGAGGGTTTCTGTATGTTGAAAGATCGTCAGCTGAAGGTCTTCAGTCTGGTGCGTGATCGGCCCTGGAGATAAAGATGAGCCGTCAACTCCTTCCACCTTCTGGTCTTCCGACCGTTCATGTCTTGCTATGCCCATCTTGGCTGCCCAATAGGAGTCCATGAAGTTGCCGGCTGCTACGCAGTAGAGCAAAGCTAGGGCTTCAACCCAGTCTGAAATTCCCTTGATGTGGACTGCGATTGCCAGAAGCCGAGAGTCTTCAGTCTGCTGCATAGAAGAAACTGACAAGGAAACATAGGGACTGACAGTGGATTTGATCCCTCGGACGCTTGTCCCCTTTAGGTCCGAGGGTGGTCGTTTCCCGACCTTCGAGAAGACAATTCTGTGCACCCTTGGATGGTATGAGTATCCGAAGCACAGTAGGCACACAATCCTCTTTCTCAACGTCGTCTTCGTTCTTCTAGAGAGAGTGGCCCTCGAGTGATGCCTATCTGCTGTCATGAACCGCCGCCTGCGCCCATTCTGGACTTCGTGGTCCCTGACCCATAGAGGACTAAATTCTGTGATCCTCCCAACATGGCCGTTTGTTGCGGAACGCAGCTTGCCAGTCTTTACGCACTACGTTCAGCATTCTACAAAGCAGACTCACCCCCACGGCTCTGCGCGTCTCAACGCTACCGATCGGAGCAGTCTGACGTGTGTTGCCGAAGTTCACCCGGAACTTCCTTCCTAGTCCTGTTTCCCCGATTCCTTGAATCTACTTCCTCCCTTTCCTTTCCTCGAACTTACCTTACGATTCTTCCGGGATCCTCGCCTGTGCTCGAGTCACAGCGTTCCGTGCCTCTGAGCTCGGACTTAGTCTCCTTCCTGCTTCCTGGTACTGGACATCCGACTGCCTCCTGGAGTAGGACCGCTATCCTCACGCTGGAACCAGACGACCAGCACACAAGCCTCTACAAATCCCAGACCGTGTGAAAGAAATCATCAACGAAGGTCGCAAGCAGGAAAGACAGGTGAGAAGGGGATAGACTTGTGACATCTCCATAGGCTCATCTTGTCTGAAAGCTGCAGCAGGAGTCTGGGAAGAAGTTAAGGGTCTTTCCGGCATAGTTCTCCATCAGACTTTTCTCTTCTCGTTTTGTCTTTCTGTCAGACGGTTTTCAATCTGGAGAGCAGATGAAAATAAATCGTTCAAAGAAGTAGGTCTTGATGATCTAGCAAATTCATCCTTGATCTCTTCTTTCAAACCGCATCTGAAAATGGTGTACTGAGCTTGTTCTGGCCATCCCGCTTCAGTGGCTAGAGTCTTGAACACAGAGATGTATGATAACACACAAATCCTTGGACCCTTGTTGAGCATCAAGTAATTCGTCACATGCCGAATATGATATTTCTGCTCTTTCGAAGGTCTGTTTCAGAAGTGACTGAAACCCTTCAAAGTCCTGAAGAACTGGATCGCCCCCTGGTAACCAGGGGTGTTGCTCATGTCAGAGCATTTCCTGTCATATTAGAGATGAGAAAGCCCACTTTGGCTTGACTGGTGGCATACATGACAGGTCTGAATGTGAAATACACTTTACAGGCATCGAGGAACTCCTTCACCTTCTTGGGTGTGCCATCAAATTTACCTGTGGGTAAAGGCATGGGTGGTAATTCCGGGGCAGGTGAGGTTTCCCTGCTTGTTACCAACTGCTTAAGTACAAGGTTTTCTGCTTTCAAGGTTTGTACTTCCTGTGAAATCATGCAATTTTCATTTTTTTCGGTCTGGACTTCTTGAGATAATGCTTGAACAGCACCCACCAACTCCTGGACCTGTTCTGCAGTAGCCATTTCCTGTAGGCGTTGCAATCTGTCAGGTTTGACACTTACACTTATGCCTACTCCATTGTCTTCTGACCCACTTCCTCCCTCCGGCTCCTCACCTGCAGAACTGGAGTCCGAATGGTAGTGTATGGGGCTCTCTCTATACGTCTGCAGCTGTGATGACAGAGACCTGTCTTGATACGAAGCCACAGTGACAACCGGTAAACGGTAGCACTGGGGCCCCCTCACCAAGGCAGGCGTGTATTCCGGGGAAAAGCCCTTGGCAGAAAAAAACAAGGATGGTGAAGTCGTCCTGATGTCGGTGTAGCTGAAGCGGAGAGTACGTAGGAAAGTTGTTCTTCACTTGGCAGGTAAGCGCGGCTCCACCCAGTAGACACTGGAGCAGGGTAATAAGAGAGCCAGAAGTAAATAGCCTTAACCGTGAAGGCTACGAAGGCAGGAGCTGTGGCGGCAGCAAATGGGAAAGGATGAGGGCTCCGCAGAGGGGAGCAGGAAAGGAAAGGGAGGAGGAAAGAAGACAGAGAACGAAGAGGGGCCTGAGAGACAGGGACCCTTAGCAACTGAGCAAATCACAGGGAAGCATTGAACAAAGGTACGGAGAGGAAGCGAAAGCAAAAACTCCAACGTTGCAACGCGCGGCTCGACGGGAGGAAGGCAGTGAAGTACCTCCCAGCGAGCCGAGTGCAGACAACCCGGAAAGAAAATGACTAGACCGTCACCGTGGGTTAAGGAGAGCGTGGTGGAACATTCAATGGCCGCCCCAACAGAAGCGATTCCACTGCTTCCATGCGCATGACAATAAGTGAACTCAAAAATAACCGACATGTGCACAACAGACATTCTAGGCCTGCCTTGTGCTTCCATTCAACAAAGGAATTTTCTAAAACAAATTGACCGAGGGTCGGACTGAAAAAAATACATTAGTTCCCGAATTGCTTCCAAAGGATACATTTGGCTATGAATGCAGTAAAACAGCTTGAACCCCCTGGGGAAGCCAAAACCAAACAACAGCTTCTAACAGTGTAACCCCTAAAATCAATGTAGATTGAGAAAATCACCCTAGAGCACAAAAGGGAGTGCTTAAGAACCACTCCTGAGAACACCAAATATAGGTAATGGGTCCAATAATAAATAGAGGGAAAAAGCAAAAAGTGCAGGAGACCTTAAAAAGGCACTATAGATTTTCCAAAAATGCAATTCGAGTGGATTGTGTCCTCCAACGTATTCCTCATCTTAGATGTATTCCATCCAGCTTTGCTGCTCTTCGGAAAATTTTTCGGCAGAGGGCGCTGTGCGTCGATGCCGTCGAGTCGATGGTCCCTCGAAGGCCTCCGTCGAGGGAGACGTCATCGGGTGTATAAGTAGCACGCTCGGTGCCCGTTGGCCTCAGTTCCATTTTTCTGCAGTTACGTTGCTTCGGACATTCGGCACGCCTCGAGTTCTGTGAAGAATATATATATATGTATATATATATAAACAAGAAGAAATATGTCCTCGTCATCAACACCGACCACGACCCCGAGATCGGGTTTCAAGAAATGCAAGTCGTGCGGCTCAAAAATGTCGATCACGGACCCGCACCGCGAGTGTTTGTGGTGCCTCGGAGAAGGCCACAACATGGAGGCCTGTTCGAAGTGTCAGGCGATGACGGCGAAGGCCTTGCGAGAAAGAGGAAAGCTATAGGTAGGTCGGAAGGATCGAAAAGCCTCTAGCGTCGAGTCGAGACCTCATGAGGAGAAATCTTCTAGACATGAAAGGCATCAATGTAGATCCCGAAGTGATTCTCATTGCTCGTCGTCTTCGTCAAAAAAAAAAAAAAATCGAAGAAACAACGCCACAGGTCTCCCTCCACCTCGTCGTCAGACGAGTCTCCGAAAAAAATGAAATGCCCCACGAAACATTTGTCTTCCGAAGAGTGGGAAGCATTCAGGGTCAAAATGATGGAGGTGTTTGAGAAAGCGAAGCCTCGGACCGCGCCTTCTTCGGAAGCCGGCCAGGAGCGTCATTGCTCCGACACTCGCGCGCCCTCGACCCCGGGTGATCGTAAAAGGAAGGATAGGGAACCTTCCAGAACGCCGAGCGATAAACGCTTGAGTCGAGTCGACCGCTCGCGGTCCGAGACCTGTCACACCTCGAAGGGAAAATCGTTGAAGACTGCCTCGACGCCCTCGAAGCAGACCCTGTCGACGACCACTATGTCATTGACGCCTTTACCAACATCGACGCCGAAACCCTCGGTGCCAAAGGCTCCAACCAAGCCAGGGCAGCCAGAAAAAGAGAAGGAGAAAGTTACAAAACATGTAATTTCTTCAGAGCCTGGTACTACACCTCTTTCTCCTCCTCTCCCAGAGAAGGTTTTCAAGCCTCTCCCTAGGAAGGAGTTTTTCAAATCCTTGACCTCAATTTTTGAGGAACAGGAGAGATCCGAGGAGGAAAATGTACCTTTTGGATTGGAATATGGCACTCCAAATGTCCCAGAATGCTTAATCTCAGAGGAAAGCAGAATGAGGGATTTGGTGGAGTCTTTACATAATGCAAGTGGCATTGACACTTCTCCTGAGAATGACTTTGGTAGACCAGAACCAGGAGAGCATGCCAGTCCATCTTACCATCAGTTAATGACCAAGGTGGTAGATTACTTGGGATGGGCTAGACCACCAGCCCAATTCGTCCAAGACGATTTAACAGACATATTGGACCATGGTCCCACTGAAGACCCAGTGCTACCTTTTCATGTAGCCTTACAAAACAGGGTGGCCAAGAATTGGGAAACTCCGGATTCTATTCCTCCGGTAAATAAGTCCCTCGCATCAAAATATCGCCCAGCCAGTAGCGACCCCGGCTATCTGTCAAAACATCCAACTCCTGAGAGTCTGGTCATACAGGCAGCCACAGCTTCCAACAAACTTGCGTACCCGTCTATCCCTCCAGACAGGGACGATAAGCGTGTGGATATTTGGGCACGGAAGGTATTTTCAGCCAGGAGCATGGCATTAAAATCTGGCAACTCCACATGTGCCCTGGCAAAACTTTCGTACACTCTGTGGGAGTGCATCGCAATGGCGGCGGAGCACATACCAGAAGTGGAAGAAAGTGAAGGTTTCCTAGCCATCGTTAGAGATGGAAAGGAGGCCATGCAGGAATCCCTTCAATCTGGATTGGACACTGCGGATAGTGTAAGCAGGTCCATGGGCACTAGCACGGTAATGCGCAGGTTTGCGTGTTTACGGAAGTCGGGTTTTGCACCGGACGTACAGAACCGCCTTCTGAACATGCCTTTTGACGGGTCTCACCTTTTTGGCAACAAGGCTGACGAGAGCCTTGAGAGGTTGCAGATCTCAAAAGCAGTGGCCAAATCTTTAGGAGCTGCTATTAGGCAACCTCATCCTTTTCGTGCGCAAGGGCAATCATGGAGGGGATGATCCTATCGTTATTACACCTCATATGGAAAGACGAGAGGAATGGCCTGTCAAAGGGGCCAAAGAAAGGCCACTCGTGGTGGACGAGGAAAACGTGCGAAGCTAGCTCCAGCTGCAGCCTCTTTGCCATCAGCGGCTGCAACATCCGCCACAAAACCACTTTGAGGACTTGCACCACAAAACACCTGTAGGAGGCAGGCTGTCACAGCATCTGCAAGAATGGCGAGCCATTACTTCAGATGTTTGGGCTCTAGAAATAATAGCCCAAGGCTACTGCCTTCCTTTTCTAGAGCAACCCCAAAGCAATCCACCAGGGAGACACCCGTTGAAAGTTTCAAACCCGCTCCTACAGCAGGAAGTTCTGACCCTGCTGGAGAAAGGTGCTATAGAACCAGTTCCTGCAGCGGAGAGGAACAAGAGATGGTACTCCCCATATTTTTTGATCCCCAAAAAGGACGGAGGACTGAGACCCATCTTGGACTTAAGAAACTTGAACAAGTTCCTCAGGAAAGACAAATTCAAGATGGTTACCCTTTCTCAGATCCTTCAGGCCCTTCGACTCCAGGACTGGTTCGTGTCATTGGACCTCCAGTATGCTTATTTTCATGTGCCGATTCATCTCAAACACAGAAAATAACTGAGGTTTGTAGTTGGCGACTCACACTATCAGTTTCGAGTCCTGCAATTCGGGTTGACCTCCACCGAGGGTCTTCACCAAGTTAATGGTAGTGCTGGCAGTGCACCTCAGGAGAGGGGGATTCATGTCTACCCCTACCTGGACGATTGGTTGATCAGAGCGCGCTCTGCTGAGCAAGCACTGGATCATCTGAAAGTCACCTGCCACTTCCTCCACACACTGGGCTTCTCCCTCAATTTCAAGAAGTCTCAAATGACACCTTCCCAACAGCTTCAGTACATAGGAGCTGTACTAGACACATCCTTGGGAAAGAGCTCGCCTCCCAAGACGAGGGCTCAAGACATTCTTCAAATGGTTTCCAAATTCCAAAATGCCCAAAATCTCCAGGCTTATGACTTTTCAAGGTTGCTCGGCCTCATGGCATCCTGCATCTTTCTGGTGCCAGAGGCACGCTTGACGATGAGATCCCTTCAATGGGCCCTAAAGACTCAGTGGTCCCAGTTCTCGGGTCAAATGACGGATCTTCTTCAGATTCCGAACAAGGTCTGACAAGACCTTCTATGGTGGACCTGTACAGAGAACATCCTAAAAGGAGAACCTTTTTGGCAACCATGGCCGGCAAATCACAGTAGTGATGGACGCCTCACTCCTGGGGTGGGGAGCTCACGCCAACAATTTGACAATCAATGGCAGTTGGTCTCCATCGGAGTCCAAACTACATATCAACCTTTTAGAGCTGAGGGCAATCAGACTAGCGCTGAAGGCCTTCCTGCCATCTGTCAGGGGAAAGAATGTCCTGATAATGACGGACAACACAGTGGCCATGCACTACCTAAACAAAAGAGGAGGTGTGCGGTCACTACCTCTGTG
Organism: Ambystoma mexicanum; assembly: GCF_040938575.1. NCBI lineage: Eukaryota > Metazoa > Chordata > Amphibia > Caudata > Ambystomatidae > Ambystoma > Ambystoma mexicanum. Next base: position 1,287,353,638 of record NC_090934.1, read on the forward strand.
CAGAGAGGCAATGCAGCTCTGGTATTGGGCGATTCAGGAGGGAATCTCTTTAACGTCAATTCATCTAGCCGGGGAAGAGAATATGACGGCAGATGCTCTGAGCAGGCAGAGCACGGTGTCCCACGAATGGGAACTGGCTCAGGAAGTCATTCAAGAGATCTTCGCCCTTTGGGGAACCCCTCAGGTAGACCTATTCGCAACCAGTACCAACCGATAATGCGAAAGGTATTGCTCAAGGGAATTTCCCCCGAGAGGAGCCCTGGGGGATGCGTTAGTGGTGGATTGGAATATCCCACTATTGTACGCATTCCCTCCGATTCCCGTCATTCCTCAGGTCATCAGGAGGCTTAGACGCTTCGGGAAACGCATGATCCTAATTGCCCCGGATTGGGCCAGGAGAATGTGGTATCCGGACCTTCTAGATATGTCCATCTGTCCTCCAGTACGTCTTCCTCAGAGAGAGAGAACCTTCTCTCTCAAATGGAAGATCAGGTTCTCCACCCAGAGGTCAGAACACTCAACCTTCATGCTTGGTATCTGAAAGGCTGAGATAAAGGGATTGGAACCTTCCAGATGATGTTATGGAGGTGTTGCTTTCGGCAAGAATGCCAGCAACAAAGTCTCTATACCGTTGCCGTTGGAAAAAGTTTTGCAACTGGTGCAGGGAAAAGAATGTCGATCCTTTTCTATGTTCTATTCCGGATGTACTATCTTTCCTTCTAACCCTAGCACATAGAAGACTGAATATCGGAACAATAAAAGGTTAACTTGCAGTGCTTTCCATTTTCAAGCACTCATCGGAAGAATGCTCCTACTTCAAAATTCCTTTGATAACACAATTCCTAAAAGGTCTCACTAATGTGTTTCCTCCTGACCCATTTTAAGTACCAATTTGGGATCTAAATTTTGTCCTAAAATTCTTAATGTGTGTCCCTTTTGAGCCTTTGCATACGTGTCCATTAAGATTACTAACATGGAAAACAGCCTTATTAGTTGCTCTAACATCGGCAAGAAGAGTGAGCGAATTGCAGGCACTGTCTTCTGGGCCACCCTATACTGTGTTCCATAAGGACAGGGTTGTATTGAGGGTTAAACCATCATTTTTACCAAAAGTAATATCTGATTTTCATTTAAGTCAGAAAATTGTTTTACCCTCATTCTATCCTCCACCTCATGCTTCTAAGGAGGAAGAAAGATTACACAGACTGGATCCAAACAGAGCTTTAAGCTTTTACATCTCTAGACTTTCTAGGCTTAGAGTGGACAACCAGTTGTTTATAGGCTACACAGGAAAGAAACTGGGTCAATCGGTAACAAAACAGACAATTTCACGCTGGATTGTAGTTTGCATTTCAGAATGCTATAGACTAGCACAAAAAGACCCACCAGAAGGGTTGAGGGATCATTCCACCAGAGGCATCGCCTCTTCCGCGGCCCTTCAAAGAGTTGTCCCAATAAGGTCCATTTGCGAAGCAGCAACTTGGTCTTCACTTCACACCTTCTCAAAATTCTATAGCCTGGATGCTTCCCAGTCTAGGGAGCTGACTTTTGGAAAAGCAGTACTTTATTCCGCCATCTAAAGGCATTGATAAAAAAAAAGAAAAAAAAAATCTGACCCCTCCTCCAGAGAAAGTAACAAAATACTGCTTTGGGAGTCTATCTAAGATGTGGAATACGTTGGAGGACACAATCCACTCGAAGAACAAGTTACTTACCAAATGGTAACGTTCTTTCAATTGGATGTTCCTCCAACGTATTCCTCATCGCCCTCCCAACCTACCCCTCTGTAGATTTTTCCGGGTTATTGCCATCTTAAATCTTGCAAGGCTGATACCTGTCTGCTGGCACAATCTACACAGTACAAGATCACAGGCAAAAAAAGGGGGAAAAAAGACGGAGGCCTTCGAGGGACCATCGACTCGATGACATCGACGCACAGCGCCCTCTGCCGAAAAAATTTCCGAAGAGCAGCAAAGCTGGATGGAATACATCTAAGATGAGGGATACGTTAGAGGAACATCCAATCGAAAGAACGTTACCAGTTGGTAAGTAACTTGTTCTTCTGTCTTAAAACCCATGTAATGTGTGGCCCTTCTTGGAGGACCTAACCTTTAAGCAGAGTTTCAGTGCTCCTCAGTGTTTTTTGTGGGGCAGACTGGGTAGACTCTGGGGGATCCCTAATCTTATACCTTCAGGGATTGCATCACGTTAACAGTGGCTTCCCTTGGACCCCAGGTCTCCCTGGATCTTCTACATATATTCACTACATGTAAACTCATCACACCTCTTAGTAGAAACTGGAAATTCTGCTGCAAAATTGTATATTTTTAGTTGTTTCACTGTAGCAGGCATAGCCAAGGGTATGTAGTTCTTCTTAATTAGTGATGCTCAGTTTTGAGGTATTTATGATTTGGCTAATTCTCACAGCATTTTGTGGTTCCCGATCACATGAGAAGACAAGTGGATTGTTTAAACCATCTAGGGGGAACCAAAACTGAGTGCTTAATCGCCTTTGGGAAATGATCACTTTTACGTCAAATATGCAGATTGCATCTGTTGTTTTGCCCAATTAGGTCTTGCCCAGAATGTGGGGGCCTCTAATGGGAGAAGCCTGGTTTGGGGTGCTCATACTAAAGTCAGGCACACTTGTGTGGGTGTCTGTGTGTGTGTGTGTGTGTGGTACGTGTGGTACTGAGGCTTTTATTGGATTATCAGAATATATATTATGGTGGATTTGAGTTATTGGTATATCAGCATCTTCTGACTCAGAACTAATTCTGTCACCTTTCTTTTGCCAGATATGGAATGCAGATGTGTGTCTACAAAATGAACAACTGTTATAGATTTGTAGTTTGGTGTTCCTTTGTTTGCAATGAAGTCCTATACTGTTGAGTTGCAGGCTTGTCCTTGTGATTAGATGTTTATACAAACACCTGCCTCAATTTAAACAAATAGTTACAGAAGAATGCTAGTACTACTCACTCTTATGCTTTTCTGCAACAGGACTCTCATCAGTTAGCTACAGTACTTTGGAAACCAGTAAAGCAGATGGATACTATAATCAAGCCACACTGTTGGAAACTGATACTCATGAAACAGTATGGTTTTTGGAATCAGTTAACCAAATCTCTTAGATTGGAACCCAACTACATCAGGTTAAAGAGAGCTGTTGAACACCCATGAGAAAGAGGCCTTCCCTAATGTGCTATGTGCCCTAGGTAACATCCTGTAAACTTTCCAGTTGTTCACTCCCTCAGAATTCCCCAGCATGTTACTGACCTAGTTCCCCCTGACACTGAGACTGCACATTGTCTAACCCAGCCTGTCAATATGAGTGCTCTTGGTATGATTTCCCTCCATTTCCCAAAGCCCTGACCTCTAGCCAACAATCCCAGGTTATGTGGACAGTTTGTTTGCTTACCTGTTTGTACTGTACTTTGTGGTCAAATAGCAATGCACCTTACCTGTGTTGTGCTTGATTATTGGTATGCAATACTGTTTTAAACATATAGCTCATTGGCTCTTTGAAATAATTATGTTGTATTATGGCACACTATGATAAATGAATCAAATATAATATTTAACATAATTATTCTCTGTAAATGTCCCATGTAATTTGACAGCTTTTGTTGTCCCCTTAAAACAGATTTGCATTGTTTGGCGTGTAATTAATTAGCTTTGCATTGTATAGCTCATCATATTGAAAAATACTAACTTGTGTACTTTTTCTTTTTTAAGCGTGGAAGTTATTCGACTTGGCCATAGCTACTTCATTAATTGGGACCGTAAAATGTATTACTTTAAAAATAACACACCTGCTGAGGCACGGACTACCACACTCAATGAAGAATTGGGACAAATTGAATACATATTCTCTGACAAAACAGGAACTCTCACCCAGAACATCATGTCTTTCAATAAATGTTCCATCAATGGAAAATCATATGGTAAATTTCTGTTTATATCAGAACATCTGTTTAATAACAATATTGAAAGACTGTCTTGCTATTTAACATTGTCTTTGAATGTCTGGAAGGGAATTGTGAAGCAATTTAGATATTCAACATGTCATGCATACATTCTCCTCTAAGTGGATCAGTTCCCTCAAAGGACCAATGGATAGCAATCAGTATCTTTTAAGTTTTTATCATAAATTAGATTTGATGCTGTGTTAGTGCTGTTTTGAAATCACACAAAATCCTAGTTTATATACATTTTTATTTGACTAACTGAAAATATGCTGAGAAGGTGCACTGAATTACCCTTTGAAGTCTCAAAGACTTCTTCATGAGATGGTGTTTGAAGATGAAAATGAGCAGCAAAAGAGCACACAGTCCTGGACATTCCTTTCAAATAGAACCTAAACAGGAGAACATGTTCACTTTAAGCTCTTTTGGCTGCATGAAGACAATGGTCCTCATTCCAAGTTTTGCTTTGCAGTACAAAAGTGGGGGTAATTACATTACTGCCAATTTTTGTTGCCGGTAACATAATCACTGCCATTTTTACCCCACGCCCAAATCCCTAGTTTGACATGTAAGTGGATAATATATCTCCAGCATCATGCTGGAGATGAATCCCCCACTTTGATGGCAAAAATCGGCAGATGTATCACTTGTAGTAATTCTGCCAAAATCCCCATGGACTCATATGGACGCTGTGGTGAATCATGGTGACATGATCTCCACAAGAGATGTACCCTGGACTGCCTGGCAGTGGCAGCTGTGGAGCTGGATGGTAACAGAAGTGGTGCAGCTCCCGACACATGGAGGGGCAAATGGGCATCCACCCATTAGTATGCCTGTACTGGAACACCGGGAGCCAAGACGGCAGCTTCCTCTGCTCTGAAGGATGGAAGTCGACAAGAGGACAGCAGAGAAAACAGCAGGACTTCAGCGGAAAGTCCCTAGTCTTTTCTTACGACAGTGCCAGGAGAAGTCCCGGATGCTTGGAACTCCACAGAGCCTATTGGAGGACCTTAGTTGAAATCCCCATAGAGAAAATAGGGGAAATGTAAGAGGTACTTAAATTCATTTTAAAAAAATCTAAGGATCAGACAAATAATATTTAAAAGGAGCCCATGAGGATAAAACAAGAATACAAACAACAAATAAAGTAAATCTACAATTGAAGAAATAGAAGCCCAACTGGCCTATAGAAAGAGAGCCTAAACACAGGAGAATCAGAGTGCAAACATTCTACCAGCCAATCCTGTAAGCAGGACTTCCCACCAATCAACAGCCAACAGGAAGATTATGGGTCTGGCTATAAAAGCAGATCCAACTAATTCTGAACTTGTCTCAATCAGGGACAGGTTCCTTGTTCTTCTCTCCAGACGCTGCTGCATGAAGAGGAGCTGTATCCCGAAGGAGGAGTTGCTACCTGGGCGAAGGAGCCTGGACTACCCTAGAACACTGCCTGCCTAGAAGCTGTATGAAGAGCCTGGAGGAAACATATTGACTCAGGTGGGAGAAGGAGAGTATCCCTGCATCCCCACCGAAGCCAGAAAGGGTGGAAGAGCTGACCTGTCTCAGAAGCCTAACTAGAGGTGAAGGAGACTAGCGGCCCTAGGGGGAAGAAGGAACAGAGGATAACACAGGGGCAACACGCTGGTCTTGGAATCCCGATTCCGCGCTGAGAAACCGAACTGGTATTAGGCGCGTTATAAAAACATAATACAAATAAAATAATTAATAAATAAGTAGAATATCCCTGCAGCCCACCTAAGCCAAATGAATAGAAGAGCTGACCTGCTTGAGAAGCCTGAGACAAGGCTGCGGAAACTGACTAACACAGGCGGAAGAAGGAGAGTACCCCTGGTGAGAAATCTGAGGGTATTCTCACCCCCGTCCCCTTAGATCCTCTGCGCAGGTGGCCAGGGAAAGGTCCTCGCTATTGGATCCCGACCCTAGGGGCAGAGAAGCGAGGTGGAGGGTCCTTTGGGACTGGGAGTTAGGTGTCCTCGTGCAAGAGATGGTATCCCCCTTCCCTAGTGACGACCAACCCAACTCTTTCTGCCCTTCCCCAACCTTTATGGGCTGTTATAAGGCAGCTCCCCTAGTTTGTCCACAATTGACACTTGACAGTACTGGGACGAAGAAGAAGCAACTAAGAGCAATAAAGACTATCCTTGTTTACTACTCTAGTACTGAGACGAGGAAGATGCCTGATAAGAGCTGTGGGGGTCAGGCATGCCCCTTTAATGGGGGTCAGACTGATTGTTCATCCACACTTGCAGTCTGTTAAATGGCTGTAGGTGTATAAATGGAGCCCAACCGAATGGAAAAGGGAAATGACAGGAGAAAGACCAGGTGGCCGGTGTTTGCAGCAGGGAACCCATTTTCGAAGGTCTCCAAGCAGTGAACATTTCAAGTAAAGCGAAACGAAAAACTCTTAAACTATAGATGAAGGGGAAATTAACTCTAAGCAAGAGATATAATTATTGAATGCCGACTGAAGTAAAACTTTGCAAACATTACAAAATCAACACCCAAAGAGGGGAAATGACACTATAAATTCAAGCAAACCATTATATGTTGAAATGTTGAATGAATATTACAAGCCGCCCTTTATACTAAACAAACCACACTATGCTGAAATCTAATGTAACTTTACAGATTGCACAAACAAGAGATATTGAAACCTGATTAGCAGTGGAATTTTTACCAGCTGCATATTATCTGAACAAATATTCAAATCAATATTAACTGAACTATGGAAACAGAGATATTTAGTGTTTTGTTTTGAACTGTGCCACTTGAAACTTGGGGAAGGGATTCCTGAATCCTAATTCGGAACATTTCATCTTGCTCTTACCAAGAGGTGGGTCAATGCCAGCTCTGCCACTGCTCTTGACACTTTCCTTGCTTAGTGCTACAAATTCCTCTCCAAACCCAGACCCAACAGGACTGGAGGTGGAGTGGCCATGTTCTTCCCTAAGTGGGTATCTGCTTCCATCATTCCTACTCAATCCTACTCCTCTTTTGAATGCCTCATCTGTAGGCTGGGGGTCTCTCCCACTTTCTCTCTTACACTCACCACTATTTACAAACCCCATGGCCCTATCTGCCTCTTCCTCTCTGAATGGGCCGACCTTGCCTCATCTCTTTCTTCAACCTCTTCTTCCAAACTCCTCAACCTTGGGGATTTCAACATCCACCTTGACTCTCCTGAATCATCCACCTCTCAGTTCCGGGTCCTCTGTGACTCTCTCTCTCACTATTCTTCCTTCCAGCCCGACTCACACTGCTGGCCACACTCTTGATGCCATCATCTCTGGTGACATCCCTGTCTCTAATTTGGTCACCACCCCCCTCGCCTGGTCTGACCACTCTAACCTTCCCTCCTATCTGGGGCCCCTTGGTCCTCTATCCGAGCCGCCCCCTGAACTGCCAGCCTCCTTCACCGTCATTCGAACAGTGAATCGAGTGTCAGTTGCTGCTTTTGCCTCCACCATCGTACCCCCGCCAGCCCCCGCTCCCGGGTCTCTCTCTAACTCTGCCCTTGCTAATCTCCATCTTGCTATCTTCAACACTCTCGTCATCCTTGCCCCTGCCATGAGGATCTGTCTAAAACCTGCAACCAAGTATAACAGCTGGTACAACTCTTATCTAGCATCTCTGAAACACAGGTGCAGAGTTGCTGAATGGAAGTGGCAGACATTGGGCTCATCTTCTGACAAACTGCCCTTCCGCCTGCTCCAAAGGCAATACCACTTCTCTATCGACTCCAAAAAGCGGGCCCACATCGAAGCATGCATCATTGTAGCCTCTATCAACACAGCCACATTTTTCTAAATGTGCAAGGAACTTGACAATCCACTTGCCGTCTCCACCTCTCTCCTTCCTTCCCAGGCCCTCTGCACTGCCTTGGCTTCCTACTTCACATCCAAAACTCAAGACATCCTGGCCTCACTCTCTTCCACCCCCATTCCCTCTACCACTCCTCCCCTGCTTCCCTTGGCTCACCTCCTCCCGCCCTTCACTCTCCTCCCTCCTGTCCATAACACTTGACAGGGTCTCGAAAGTGGTCCGCTCATGAAGGCCTCCTCCAAACAGGTGCTCCCCTGCTCCTCCAGAACCATTAAGGATAACATCTCCTCTCTCACCCCATCCCTTGTGGACTTCTGTAACCAGTCATTCGCCTCAGGCTCTTTCCCCTCTATCCCTCAAACACCCCCCTGTGCAAGCTCTCTTAAAAAAGCTGTCTGCTGACCCCTTCTGCCCAGCTAACTATCCCCCTATATGTTACCCCCTTCCTGGAAAAACTCTTGGAAAAGTTGGCCCTCCCCCAAATGACCCTCCATACTGATCTTGTTGGCTGCCTTCATGACCACCAATCTGTATTCCAGGCATCCAGAGGCACAGAAACCTCTCTCCTGAAAACCTGTGAAACCATGCTCGAAAATCTCGACTGCAACTCTCCTGCTGTTCTCATTCTCCTTGATCTCTCCTCTGCCTTTGACATGGTCAACCATTCCATATTCATAAACGACTCTGTGACACCCTCGGCATCACTGACCGGGCACTGGACTGGCTGACATCTTTCCTCACTAACAGCCCTTCCCAGTTGCAATTGGGCCCTTTCTCTTCCTCAACCACACTCTCTACCTGTGGTGTCCCCAGGACTCTATCCTATCGCCCTGGCTGTTCAATATCTATCTCGCCCCTCTTGCTCATCTGATCTCCTTCTATCCTCATTTCCAGTGTTAAGTGTGATGACACACAGCTCTCCTTCAAACTGCCATCTACTTCCCCTCTTCCTCCTCTCTCATTCACAACTGTCTGTCTGCCATTCAGGCATGGTGTTCAGCAAACGATCTCTGTCTTAATGCCAGTAAGACAGAGATCATCCTCATTGGGACACCTGTGCCCTCTTTTCTTCCTACCCTTCGGACCTCTACCCCCACCATCCTGTGGGGCCAAAGATCTCAGGGTCATCTTTGACTCTGCTCTCTCCTTCACTCGTCATATCATGGACCATACCAAAATGTCCCACGTCCAGCTCCACTTCCTCAGAGCATTCTTCCTTTTCTCACCTTCCCACAGAACCTCAATGTTTTCAGAGCTCTGGTCCTTTCCAGGCTGGACTACTGCAACAGCCTCCTTCTCAAACTCCCTCTCTCCTCTCTTCACCCCCTCCAGCTAATCCAGAGTTAGGCTGCAAAACGTAACTTTGGCCTCAAGCCCAGGGATCGTATCTCTCCAACCCTGAAATCTCTCCACTGGCTCCCAGTGGCTGATCAAATTCAAGACCCTCTGCATCATCCACAAGGTCTTCTGGGGCCTGGGACCATGCTTTCTCCAACTTTCCTTCCCTAAATACTCCCCTTCTAGAGCACTATGCTCCTCTAATTCCAATGCTCCGACTGTCAAATGTTTCTCTAAGCAAAGAGTGGGGGGCAGATCTCTCTCTGCGGCTGGTGTCTCCCTTTGGAATAGCCTCCCTGCCCCTCTCAGATTTGAGCCGGTCCTCCTTATGTTCTGGAAACTGCTCAAAACTCTTCTCTTCTCTACCTCTTTCCCTTCCTTGCTAATTACTCCCCTGGCACTGTGACCGGTGGCCTGATCCTCATGAACCCCACAGGCTCTCAGGTCCTTCCTCCGAGTGATTACCAGCACCTCCCCCTTACTGCATTGCCCTGCGGGCCCCTGCTTGGTGGCTCCACATACCACCCTTGAGAGCTGCCTGTACTAGCACTTAGCCTGAGGTGCTCCTCCTGGCTCCCCTTACCACTTCCCTCTTGGGCTCTCCTCCAGCAAGTGTCCACTCCTCTGCTCCCCCTTTCCATCCCTCTTCCCAGCACTTCTCATAAATGCACTTGCACGGCAAAATGCCACAAGGCCTAGTAGGAACATGACTGTATATATATAGATTATCGTTGCTTTTTGCCACTGTTATTATTTCCCCTGTTCCCTTCCCATTTAGCCTTGTGGCGCTTTGAAACAGTATACTGTTGTATAAAGCGCCTTACAAGTGATCAATAAATAAAATGAATGAAAGTTATTTGAACTGTGTTACTTGGAACTTGGGGAAGGGAACCCTGAGTTCTGACCAGGAATATTTATTTTCAAGATTGTTTGAACTATGTGACTTGCAACTTGGGGGAAGGAAACCCTGAGCCCTTACTTGGGAGAAGGAAACCCTGAGACCTGAATAGGATTATTGGATCCTAAATCTAAGAAAGGGAACTTTGAGACTTTGCTTTTTGGAACTGTTTTTATACTTGGGGAAGGGAGCTGAAAGGAAGCTGCAAACTGGAAGAAGCTCAGGAATTTGTGTTCAGCACTGTTTTCTTTTTGGTTTCTGACACCCCTTCACATTGTATAGTTATAGTTGTGAGGGCAAGTATAGGGTTTGGACACAGCCAGATTCTTGAGTTGAAGTCTTTGACTCAGACTATCCTTTGTTTTATTTAGGTAGGGAAATTCCACTGTAGTATAGGGCAAGTTAGGCCTTTTTTCCATCCTGACATTTAAGTTAATAAAACCGATTGTTTTGAATCTGGAAGCTGTTGTCTGTGTCCTTCCAGAAAAGTGAAAGAGCTGAGAAGCCTTGAAGAGGCTAAGGCAAAACCTTACTAAGATCCTGGTAAAGAAAGACTAGGATAGAAGCAGGACCCCTGAGAGGAGGTGGGGCAAAAGCAAAGATACCCTCAAGTGAAGAGTGGCGACAATCCAGGTCCTCTGAGCATGTGAGTGGCAAAGAAAGAGAGAAGGATTGAAATGAAAATAGACCCCTCAAGGAAAGGGGAGTCACACTGAGGGAGAGGTACGAATCATCTGAAGAACCGAGATAAAGAACCAAAGCACAGGACCCAGATGATCCCTTGCCTAAGAGGTCCTGCACCTAGAAGACAACTACAGGTCCGATTTGATTGCTTCGCGTAAAACGGCCATATCGTTTGCCTGCTTAAACAAACCGTAAGAGAAAACCGCTTTTGACTTATTGGACTTTTGTTATTTGGGGAAGGACTTTAAATTTGATGTTCTACCCTCAATACTTTCCACCCAAGGGAAGGACTTTAAGTTTATATTTTTCATTGCACCATTTGATTTAGCTATTCTGACAGCTCACTTTCAAGGAACTTTTGATTCCAGAAATGTTTATTTTAAGTTAAAGGGTTAGTTGTGACAGGTAAGTTCACTTTAGGGGTTTTATTACTTTGGGGAACCTTTTTACTTCATAGGTGAAGTACACCTCCAGTTTGCGTTATTCACTCAGAAATGGACTTCTAAAGCATTTTCGTTGGATTTTTGCTTTATTCTAAGTGCCAAGGACGAGTATGCTCGTCCTTTTTGCATAGACTTGCATAATAGCCTGGCAGTTAAGGGGTTAAACCTACTTAATAAAGTAATTTCTGTAAAAAGACCGAAAGTCTGAGGCTCTTCTGTTCACCATGTCGTTGGATTCGTCACAACCCCAAAAATTGGGACTAACACCGCCCTACTAGCACTTGTGATTACAAGTGGTAAACCCAGTATTCTGTTACATGGGATTCCGTGGTAAACCCACAGGACCAAGTGGCAGTAAAGGTAAATTATTTTGGTGATAAATCGGCGGATCTACCACTATATTATCGCCAAACTCAGCATGAGACCCTATGTATGGAATTCATTCCACAGACATCCACCTTATCTATGGTTTTGTCCAAAAAGACTGTGGGCAAAAAGTCTGAGGGCCTCATTACGACCCTGGCGGTAAGTAACGTACATTACCACCATGGCGTAATTAACGTTTCCGTGCTGAATCGAAGCTGTAAAATGCGGCACATTACGACCCATCGGGCACGAGCATTGCGCCATGGCGGTAATGTAAACAGCGCCATGGCGTAAATGCCCCCAAAACGGCACCTACTGGCATCGCATGCCGCGTAAGGTGCACTACCGCCATCCCGGCCACCGATTTTAGCACTGACCGTAATTAGCGGTCACCGTAATTAGCGGTGACCACCAGTAAGCGGAACCGGAAGTAGCGTCATCGCGGCGGAACGGGAAAGACCACGGCGGCCATCTTTAAAAACACAATCCATTGCAATACTCCACTACCACTGCACATCTGACCCCGAGACCTTGCAGAAAGCTACAGCCACATCCACGCATCCCCACAATGCCAAAAGTTGTCAAGAAAGCCTGCGATCGGCAGCGGCAGGACCGCTTCAGTAGGGAGGAACTAACAATGTTGGCTGAAACGCTACAGGAAAAGGCGGACATCGTCTTCTCCGCAGAAATGACAAGACCAGCCATAGCCCGCAAAAAGGCCATATGGGAACTCGTAGCACAACGGGTCAGCGCTGTAGGAACCACCGCACGCACCTCAAAACAGTGCCGCAAAAGGTGGGATGACCTCCGGCTCCGAGTAAGGAGCATACTGTCGGCCATGGCAACTGGCGGAGGAGCAGACTCCCCAATTAAGATGCAGCCATGGGAGGAGATATGTGCCTCGACGATCGGCATGGAGAGCATCGAGGGGGTCGGTGGAATGGAGAGAGGAGCCCCGACATCAGGAGACACAGGTAGGTGCCTCTAATTTAGCAATGCGAAACCCCCTGAATTCCTCTTACATGTGCATCACAATGTTGCCCTATAGGGTTAACGCAACACATCAGCAGAAGACCTACACCCTGCACACATGCAGCATGCACACTCCACAGCAGGCACCCACATTCCTGCATGTTCAACCCACCCAAAAGGGAGACAACCTGTATGTCACAGCCTACAAAGTGCACAATCTATCCATCAAATTCATGGCAGTCATCACAATGCCTGCTCAATGTCCGCTGACCCATCACTAACACTTTCCCTCCTCTGCTCCACCACAGGCTCCCAATCGAACACCGGCAGGGATGAGAGTGGCACCACACCTGCCAAGAAGGCCAGGCCAGAGGCAAGAGCCCACCAACCCTCCACCTCTGCTGGACCCAAAGACCAACCACAGCAGCCAAAATTGCCTGTCGCAAAACAGCCCAGGGCAGCAATGATCCCCGAGGCAAGCAGCATGGCACCACCCACAGGAGACACACAACAACTGCTGCCCACTGAGGGGAATGTGTCTGCGGGGAGTAGTACAATTGGGGAGACTGCTGCCATCGCAGCCTGCTCTGACAGCGATGTGGGGAATGAGGAGGATGACACAGAAGGTCCCCCCACTGCCCACCTTCATTCCCCCCACCTGTCCCTAAGTAGCCCACACGGAGACGGCACACAGGGGCTATCCCCTGAAGAGTCATGGCCAGCCACTCCCAGCCCAGTGGGAGGAGGGGAGGAGGGGAGTAGCCCAATTACCCCGGCAATTGCAACATCAAATGCCCTAGATTTCCAACAGTCGCTGGACCAAATAATTACGAGGCAACAACAACTGTCCTCACTACTCAAGCAGCATGTGGCTGATTGTGGAGGTGCCAGTGCACACATGGAAAGATGTGCTGAGACTGTCAAGGCAGCCATCCAATCCGCAAGCAAAGACATATGTGCGGAACTAGCCGCGGTGCGGAATGTGCTCGGTGAGCTTGTACAGACAATAAGGGACACGCAGCATACCGAGCAGCCCAGTACCTCCTCCACTGCAAGTTCTGCCGCAACCAGCCCCATCCGCAGGTCAGCCAGGAACCTGCAGAATACAGGCAGGGGGGCCCCAGGGGCCGGGAGAGGGGGCTGCAAATAGTGGCCGCCCAGTGGACAAATGGAACATTACTCATTTCATCACAGACACCGTCACACCTTTGCAGGGAGTTCAGGGGCGGAGGGGGGAGGGGGGATTGGGTGTGTTGGGGAGTTCAGGGGGGAGGGGGAGGAGGGATTGGGTGTGTTGGGGAGTTCAGGGGGGAGGGTGGATTGGGTGTGTCAAACCTATTCAAATTCATAATACACTTTTTTCTTTTGCACAAATCAAATGTGTGGACATTGCTCATTTCGTATGTGTGCTTTATTGGTGTACAGTCCACAGTGTGCATGTCCCAGACACACACAGTGCCCCAAGTGCTGTCTCCATGTTACACACACCAGCCGTGTGTGCTAGAAGCATTGGTCAATGATATTTTGACGCATTTCACGCCCCTCCTGTGCATCACGGCCTCCATGAGGTCCTGCCCCATCCACACCCTCCTCATCCTCATCGTCAGGTGGTTGCAGTTCAGCGTCAGGGGGCAGGGCCACATTGCGTCTGACGCACATATTGTGTAGCATGACACATGCCATGACGATCTTTGCCACCTTTTCATGGCGGTACAGGAGTGCCCCACCAGACCTGCTGAGGCAGCGAAACCTTGCCTTCAATAGGCCAAATGCCTGCTCAATCACCACACGGGTACGTGTATGTGCACGGTTGTAGTCCTCCTCGTGCTGGTTCTGTGGGTTCCGGACTGGTGTAAGGAGCCACCTCTTCAGGGGATAGCCTGCATCACCTGTATGTGGGCGAGAATGTATGTGTCAGTCATGACGTCTATTTCAGAACATGACGTGCCACCATGGCTTGCATCCAACTGTTACTTCGGACCTCTTGTAAATGCACTAATTGATTCACACTATGCGACCAGTATATGCTCATGGCTTTTATGGAATGTTGTGCATGCCATCAACCAATGTATGCAGGGGGGTCAAGTGCCTTGTGAGTGCCCATCCACTGTGTTCGTTCATGCCGTTTGTTTTGGTGGCCTGGCACGTTTCCTGTGATGTCAACGCTCACATCATTGCAACATTGCTGTCATCCTCATCATGACCCCAGTGAGCAATGATGATGTTGATAGGGACATTTTGTGGGCCTTGCTGTCTGTGTGATGGTGTGTTGATGTTTCTGTCCGTCATGTGCCTCATTCGTGCGCAGTTATGGGGGACAGGCCTTTCAGCGGATGGTGTCTGGTGACGTGCATATAGGTGCATTTCGTTGAGGTCAATGTGGTGTGAATTGGTACAATGCACTTGCAGATGGTTGTGTCATGGTTGGGGCACACCTTCATTCACGTGGTGGGGCAGCATACATCGGCTATTAGGTTAAGTGGTGTCAGCTGAAGTTTGTACTGCTTTAGGGTATGATCTGGCTCCGTTGTCTCTACTACTCACAGCCAGGTGGCGTATGCATCATTCCCCCCCCTTTCAGCCAGGTGGAGTATTCATCATTCCCCCCCCTTTCAGCCAGGTGGAGTACGCATCATTCCCCTCCCCCTTTCAGCCAGGTGGAGTATGCATCATTCCCCCCCTTTTCAGCTAGGTGGAGTATGCATCATCCCCCCCCCTTTCAGCCAGGTGGAGTATGCATCATTCCCCCCCCCCCTTTCAGCCAGGTGGAGTATGCATCATTGCCCCCCCCTGGAGTATGCATTGGTACGTCGTTCACCTACCCACTTCACTTTTCCATGGTCATGACATGTGACTCACCGAGTAGCCAGGATCTTGGCCCTGCATGTCACTCCATGTAGCGTGGTATTGTGGAGTTCCGAAGGACCATTGAATCATGGGTTGCTCCGGGGAATCGGGCACAGCAATGTGTGATGATCCTGTTGGAGTCACAGACCATTTGCATGTTGATTGAGTGAAATAGTTTACGGTTGCGGTACGGTACCTCCATGGCATGTGGCACCACCAATTCTACATGGGTGCAGTCGATGGCACCAATGCAACCAGGTATGCTGGCTAGTGCATGGAAACCCACCTTGGTGTTTGCAATCTCCTGGGCAGACCGTGGTAATGAGATGTAGTCGTCTGTGTGCTTGAGGAGGGCATCAAACACTTGGATCAGTGTACGTGAGAATAATGGTTGTGAAATGCCATGCAAGTGTCCCACTGTGTGCTGGTAGGTGCCTGTGGCCAGCAAGTGGAGTACAGACACTACCTTCAGTAGGGGTGGGATGGCGGTTGGTGTTTCTATCATGCTGACGATGTCGTTGTGTATCATGTCTACGATGGCGGTGATGGTGTCCCGGTCCAAACGGTACAGGGTGTGGATCTGCTCAGCGGTAAGGTTGAATGGACTGGCTCTGATGCGTGGGATTGTGGGCTGCCTGAGTGGTGCCACTGGCTGTGCTGGTGGGGCTTGCTGGCCCTGCCTTGCCCTCCTTCTCCTCCTGCGTCTCCTCTGTGCAGCCTGTTGTTGTTGCTGTTGTTGTTGTTGTTGTAGTTGAAGTTGTAGCACTTGCATTGCTATCAGGACCTCCAGCCCCAACATTGCTAGTCCTATTGGAATCATTGTGGAGTGTGACTGGGTGTGGGAAGGGGTTGGGTGTGCTCTTTTTGTACTTCCTGAGTCTGTATTGCCTCCACCTGTGCTGATTCTGTGCACCTGTGGCAGCTGGATTCACTGCACAAGGCCCTTTACGGTTGGTTCGCGATGGCTTAATTAGCACCATGGCGGTAAGGTACTTAACGGGCTGGGTGATGGCGTAAGGTGCATGTCCGCTTGGGTCGTCATTCGCGTAGCTTTGCGCCATGCCGGTATTTACGGCGTGGCGGGTCGCGTGCGCGCGTCCTTGGTGCAGTTAGCGGCAGCGTTAATTACGATGCCGCTAATGGCATCGTAGTTAACGGTCACGGGTCATGATCGGACCTAGCGGAAAACGATGCCGGTAATCATTGACCACAATCGTTTTTCGCTTACCGCCAGGGTCGTAATGAGGCCCTGAGTCCCAAAAGTCTGACCCCTATTTGTTTGCATATATATATGTGGGGGGGTAAAGTTAATAAAAATGTATAAGGATAAGGTGGGGGGCTCTGGGAGGTCTCCCCCCACATATATATATGCAAACAAATGGGAAATACATTTATTTTGAAAAGTCAGACTTTTGGGACTTGTACTTTTTAATTCGGTCTTTTCACGCAGATCCTTATCTGTATAGTAATATATTTGGTATCAGGACAGATTTATACCGGTACACATTGAAAAACAATTTGCAATTCTAGCAATGCTGGGAAATTACATTTTAAGCAGTCACAAGTTACTACACAGTTGCATGTAATTTGTTTGCACAATTAAGTGCAAATCTTTTTTTTTTTTAAACATCAGTTTTTATAACATTTTCAGTAAGGAGGACAGAGAAAGGTTACAACATAGATATCAACAAAACATACTTTATCCCCCCAACCCAACCTAATCCCACCCCCATCCTAACCCGCTTAACAATTTAATGACTCTACTATGTTCACTTAAACCTCGTAACCTTCCCAGAGGGGGTCTACAGTCTCTGTGATTAGTATTGTGTTCAGTTCGTGCGTGGTGACCCATTAATCAGCATGATGTACGGTCCTGGCTCCATCCCCCCTCCGTGAGTCGGACAATCCCTGTGCTCCCCTATTGCAAGTACATTTCACAGAAGCTAGCCCATTTAGTTTACACATGTCCCAAGTCACCATGTATTGTAGCCGTTAAGTGTTCCATCAGATATAAATTCTTAACCATGTTGACTCATTCTTTCTTAGACAGAAGTAGCTCGCTCTTCCACTGTGTGGCCAGGCATGCACTCCCCGCAAGAAGCAGACCATGCACCGTTTTCGGTAATCGTATGTACTCTCCCTCCTCTAGCCCAAACAATATCAGCATCAGAGTTTTACGTCTCGTGATCCCATCCAGGTCCCTGATCCAGCTAAGTACTTAATCCCAGTAGGACTGGACCACTTCACAACCCCACCACATATGCCAATAATCGTCTCTCTTGCCACACCCGTGCCAACACATAGGGCTCACACTTTGGAACATTTTGGCCAGCCTGACCGGGTTGTATATGTCACCTGTGTAATAATTTAATGGCATGCAATTTGTACTGGCAGGAGATTGAAGTATGTGAGAATCCCTGGCACATTCTCTGCCATGTCTGGGGGGGAAAGGACCACCTCAAGGTTTCCCTCCCATCTCTGTCTCAACCTATTGGAGGATCCCATTTTTGTGTCCACCAGGGCCCTGTATAGAGAACTGATCAATCCCTATTAGCCTGGGGCGGTATCTAGAATGTTGTCGAATGGCGTGAGATCTCTCTGGATCTTTTCTCTCCAGACCTTCATTGTGAAAACACCCTTCAATTGCAGATAGGAGAAGGCAGAGAGCTTGCCCAACCGCAGGGCCTCCTCCAACTCCTGTAGCGTGATAAACCTGCCACCACTCCACAGTTGCCCAACCCTTTCCAATCCTGCCTCATACCACAGTTGAAACCTCTCAGGGTTCGGAATGGCTTCCCTGATCCCTGGGACCCAAAGATAGCCAAGGGGCGAAGGCCACGTCGTGACACCACCCATTCCTGCTCCTTGGTACCAGATACTCCATATAGTGCCCAAAATGGGGTGTTCTCTAATCATCCTCAATAACTTACCCCTGGGGACCCACAGCCATTCCTCCACCGTCACCGGTCTTAAAGAATAGTTATCCAGGCCCACCCATTGCAAATCGTCCCCTCTTCTGAGGTGTGGAATCAGAATCCTAAACGGGGAGGCCTTGTAGTATAGTTGTAGGTCCGGTAAACCCACTCCACCCTATACTTAGAGAGAGTCAGTGTCACGCTAGAGACCCTCGATTGCTTCCCTTGCTCGAGGAACCGTGTGAGAGTACTCTTGGTCATTCTAAAGAAGGCTTCAGGGATCTGTATCGGGAGCATTTGAAATAAATATAGGAACTTGGGGAGTACAACCTTTTTAATTGCATTCAGCCTGCCCATCCATGATACGGTCAATTTGTTCCATTTCCCTAGGTCTCTCTCCACTTTTGCTGTCAGAGGGGGGAAATTTGCCTCATAGAGGCTTTTTAGCTATCTTGTGACGTTAATCCCAAGGTACCTTAATGTTCTCAAGCACACCTTCATGCGCAAGGGGGAGAATCGCCCCCCCTCACCATCGCTGCTTCTATCCAACGGGAAGAGGATTGACTTGCCAGTATTTATTTTGACCCCTGCCAAACATACATACCCTTCAATCAAATCCACTGTTGCTGGGACTGAGGTCAGTGGGTTCACCACATGTAGAAGCATGTCATCCGCATAGAGACCCCGTTTATTGGTCATACCTCCCACGGTAAACCCCTCAATTTGCGGGTCCTGTCTCAGTCTCTGAGCCAGGGGCTCCAGTTAAAGCACAAAGAGCGTGGGGGAAAGCGGGCAACCCTGTCTCATTCCCCTCCCAGATGAAACCACCTTGAGAATCCTCCATTCCCCGCTATGCAGGCCCTTGGGGAGGAATAGATTGCCCTGATACCTTTTAGAAATCTCTTGCCCAACCCTGTCAAAGGCCTTCCCTGCATCAACTGACAGAAGTGTGGGGTCACCCTGCAGTTCCTCATTGATCAAATTGAGTGTTTTCCTCATAGTATCTGCCCCCTGACGCCTCACCACAAACCCCACCTGGTCTGAATGTACCAGATTCAGAAGATGCCCCTCCATTCTGGCCGCCAGAACCCTCGCATAGATCTTGGTGTCTATATTTAGGAGTGAAATGGGGCGGTATGAACCGCAGGAGCTGGGGTCTCTGCCTTCCTTTGGTATCCCCGAAATAAGGACCTGAGCAAATGAACCCGGTGCTCTCACCGTGTCCAGTATATCATTGAAAAGTAGTGTCTGAAAAGGAATGAGGACCGGTGTGAGGGCCTTATAGAAGCCCGGTGTGAACCCATCCTCCTCAGGTGCTTTTCCCAACCAGCGGCATCCTATGGCGTTCTGAATTTCCTCCCCCGAAATTCGGGCATCCATGTTCGCGAGTCAGCACTAGACAGACGGGAAGGAGGCTCCGTCAAGATATGCATTGATCTCACCTCCCTTCACTTTCATGTAGGGCCTCATAGAATGCAGCAAATGTCTCCTGAATCCCTTCCGCTGTACTCTCACTAGCCTCCCTTACCTTTGACCTCTGAGACCCATCTGTCTGCCTGCTGTCCTCTTAGCCTTGCGGCGAGGAAGGTGTCCACTCATCTCCCTTCTTGTAAAATGTTTGCTTGAACAACTGCAGATTACGAACCACCTTCCCTATTTCCAGCAATTTCAACTTTTCCGTCAGACCCCTCGCCTCCTGAATATATGATCCTCCCTATCCGGGGTAAGACTGAGCACGTCTCTCAAGAGTACCTATTTTGTCCCTGAGTTCTTTCTCAGTTAGTGTATGTTCCCTCTTTCTGCGGGCCCCCTCACTGTTCAGCAAACCCCTCCGTGTGGCCTTAGCTGCGTCCCATACCGTCCACCTTCTCACTTCACCGGTGTCATTAATGATAAGGAATTCTTCAATGCCATTCTCAAGATCCTCTCTGAAGACCAGATCGTTCAGCAGTAAGTCATTGTACCTGCACTTGGAGTTCCTCGGGCACAGCCCTCCCTAGTTAATGTCCACAGATACCATGTCGTGGTCAGACCACAAAATCGGGTGAATTCCTGAGTCCCTCGACACCTCCCAGAGATCTCTAGAGACATACAGGTAGTCCATTCTTGTCAGAGTGCCATGAGGTACCCAGTAGAAAGTAAATACCCTCTCCTGTGGTTGGAGTGTCCGCCATATGTCCCTTAACCCATACAATTCCATGGCCAATCCCAACTCAACATCTCCCTGTCTCTGCGGTTCTTGGTCCCCTGGTTGTCTGGTCTGTTGGTCCAGACTTGCTTCCATCGGCACATTAAAGTCCCGTCCCAGGATGAGGTGTCCCTGGCCTTTACTCATTATTTTCTCTAACGTTCTCTGCAGAAATATTTTCTGACCTTGATTTGTGGCGTAAATCGTTGCAAAGGTGACCCTTATTTTATAATCAAACCAGAAATCAACACTGATCTCCCGTCTGCGTCAGACCAAGCCTTTGTTACTTCCATACATAGCCCTTTCCGAACCAAACCCCCCCCCTTCCTTCCTGACAATACCCAACCCCCAGTGTTTGCATCCAATTTGCCCACACCCGTGATTCTCTGTTCTTCACCTTTCTGATAGCTGGTTTCTTGGAGGAACATAACATCAATGCTTGACCTTTGAATTCCCTCGCGACCAGCGACCTCTTAATGGGGGAGTAGAGCCCCTCAACATTCAATGTCCACACACGCAAACTGTCCCTGATCCCTGCCCTGTCTCTATCAACCATATTCAAATCCTGTGTCCCGCCGAAACCGCAAAGCCCACACATCTCTTCTTGCCTCTGCACTTTGTGAGGGTCAACCTCTGTGTTCACCGTGCCCCTGGCTCTACAGGGGGCCCAGAGACTGCTTGTGAGAGCCTGTGCTCTGATCCTTCATAGGCTCCTGGGGGAGGGGACTCCACCCCTTGACTGTGCTCCTCAGCCTCTGCCCCCCGACCACGTTCTGGGCCATCCCGCACCACCCAGGGCCCGCCCCCGAGGGCCGCAGCTCCCGATCTCACAAGGTGCTGGGGGGATCCATACTCCGGTGCCAGTCCCCGCTCTCCTCTGCACACTCAGTGTCTCCAGACATCCGGGCCCCATCTAGGTTGAAAGGCACATGCCCCAAGTCTGGGGGCCCTCACCCCTCTGCAGCCCTGATGCACACAGGCCGAACTGCACTGACACCGCGGCCCGGGCCGTCCCTCAGTTTCTGCCTGCTGCTCCTGGTAGCACTATGGGGCCAACCACGCGAATTAGGGGCCCGGGTGATGGAAGAGCGCTTTCATGCGACTTCCATCCGTCCGCGCCTGGTGGCCGTCCAGTGCAAATCTTTTTAAAGTGCAACCAAGTAACTTTGAAACTGACATGCATGGCACTGTAGAGAATCTTGAACGGCAAGACATAAACTTAAAAACCATGACCTAAAAGGAGAAGGTGTTGTTTGCAGTTACCTCACACAGAGTTTAAAGACATTTATAGGTAGGCTTAAAATTCTATTACTGCAACCAACTTTACAGTTTTTCATGGTGCAGTGTTTGTCTACTTATCACTGGCAGCCACATCATGTTTTTGTCTGTTGTGATTGCAATGCCCAATTAGGCTTAAGAAGTGCATTTTGCACCACTGTGTGTATTAAAAATGAAGTCACAGAATAATTCAGACAACATGAGGGAGTTGATTGATATAATCCACTTAAAGAAGAATACTATTAGACTATGCACCGCTATCAGAAAAAGCCTTCGATAGAGTTAACTGGAATTCTTTTCGGTCAGTGCTAGATAAAATGGGTTGTGGTCCAAACTTCCTTAGCTTGGTTGATGCATTGTATAATAATGCTAGTGCACAAGTCACAGTAAATGGGGTGACGTCTGATGCCTTTCACATAGAAAGAGGAACATGACAAGGAATGCCCACTCTCTCCTTTTTTGTTTGATCTGTTTATTGAACCTCTAGCATTGTTAATAAGGAGCAATAGTGGAATTGAGGGGATTAACATTGTGGAATGTGAATCAAAGGATCTGCTCTATGCAGATGACCTAATGGTATTAATCTCTAACCCTTTCACTTCATTTCAGAAACTGTTACAAGTTCTAAATAGATTTGGAAGGGTCTCAGAATTTAAGGTCAATACTGACAAGGCAGAGATTTTTCCAATAACATTGTCATGTCATAGAGGTCTATTTGGCGATGTGGCCCTGAAATGGGCAGACCAGAGTTTTAAATACTTGGGTAACCTGATATTGCGTGACACACAACATTTGTTAATTAAAAATATTCAGGTTAAATGATCAGAAATGCAAATTCTGTGCCAAAAATGGAGAAAACTGAACCTCACGCTAAGGGGTAAAATAGGTTCTATTAAGATGACTCTATTACCAAAACCTCTGTACATTTTCAGCATGCTCCCATAACAACTACCCAGTAATATACAAGGCGATATCCACAAAGGTTTTAGAAATGTCTGGTGCAGTGAAGGTAAAAAGCCAAGATCCCCCGTAGAGTGTTCAAAAGACCTTTCAGTAATGCAGGATTTGGTTTTCCATAGATTGTACTGTATAACAGAGCATATTCTTTACAGGTGATGAGTCATTGCCCTAACTTGTCATCAACTGAGATTCCAAATTGGGCAAACATTGAGACGGCTTAAATTAGTCCTACTCCCTTAGATTGCTTATTATTCATGATAATAATATATTGGTACAGTCTACCCACTGCCGATCAAGCATACAATACAAGAATGGCACAAATGTAATAGTGCTGGAAAGACTCAATACCTACTATGTGAGGCTTACTGCATATGGAAGAACGAAACAATACAAATTAATAATAAAATGATCTCCTGGAGTTCTTGGCTGAATTCTGGAATATGGAGATTAGGGCAGATTCTTGCTGGTAATTCTCTATTGAATTTTGATTTCCTCAACGAGGAAGCGAACACCAGCAGGGAACGCCCGAAGCCGGGTGTTACGAGTGCAACAAACTTGCTGTCATGACAGATTCCAGAAGACTGTCCGTTGTGGTGACGTGACCACAGGAAGTCAGTGGTGGGCCTGGAGCCCGACCAATGACGCTGAAAACCCAGAGAAACTGGAGGAACAAAACCTCCCTTCGGCAGTGTAATGCTGAACAAGCAGACCGAGTGAGATGTCTGGAGCAACTCCACGGTGGAGTCGATAAAGCAGAGGCAGAGCCACAAGTAAGCTGCTCAACCCAGACGCCAGGTCCCGTAAACCTAGCCCTGTGGAATGAAGGTACTGCGATAAAGCTAGAAAAGGGAAGGCAACCGGGACTACAAGTCATAAGTGAAAGTAATTGCAATATTGAGCGTGAGGCACTGAGAAGACACAAACGTGTGTTTTGTGTACCACCTAGGAAGTTGACAAGTATCAGATTTGCTGAACATTGGAATGAATTAGGAAAATACTTTGCAAATCACTTTGAATGCCCACTGTCACATTTACAGATTTTGGCTGGGCCTTGCCCGCTCAGGCCCTACCCTGTCTACGCCTCTGCCAATATTACCCATTGACTTATTTCCAAATACTGAGATAACCAAGACTTGTTGTGCTGAGACATCCCTGAATGAAAGCCCAAGATAGTAGGCCAAAGAGATTGTGCCAGAGGTTATATAGGCTGGCAATCTTTAGTTACTACGTTTAGTGGTAGGGTCAGATAGGAATAGATTTAATGGACTGTGGACATTTCTTTTGGACTTCTGACAGTAGACGAGCACCCTTATTTAGTTTTGTTAGGTACAGACCATTCCCATAGCAATAGGGCCAGTTAGGCAGTTATTTCTTATTATTTAAAATAAAATAGCTTTGCAATGTCCAATGTGTGCCTGACTCCTTCCTCTATTCAGCCACAGTATGTAAGAAAGAAATAGATGATCCATAGGTTCTGGAATTGCAGCAAAGTAAAAGATCTTTGGGAGGAGGTTATTTGCAGAATTGAATTAGTGGTTGATTTATCATTTCCCAAGTCTTGGGGTCAGTCTCAAAGGTTTGTCAGAAGCAAACCAAAAATAGACTTACAGTGCTCTTACTTTGGCAAAGAAACAAATTGTACGTCTGTGGAAAAGTAAGACTAAGGGCCTCATTACACGTTGTGCGCTAAAAACCGCATATTAGCGGCATGGCGCTATTAACGTGTCCGCCCTCGTAAGAGGGCGCTAATTACGTACCATTACGAGTACGCGGACACGAGCATAGCGCCATGCCGGTAATGACCCTACCGCCATGCCGCAAAAGTCCCAAAAAAGTCCCTTACCGGCTTTGACGAAAGTGCAGATAGCACCTCCGCCCTCACGCTACATGCAAATTGCGGTGACCGCCATTAGCGGTCACCGCTATTAACGGTCACCGCTATTAGCGGTGACCGTAAAATTGCGGAACCGGAAATAGCGTCATCGCGCCGGAACGGGAAAGAGCCCGGCGGCCATCTTTAAAAACACAATCCATTGCCATCCTCTGCCCCCTGGACCTGTATTGATTCGTGAGCCATGCCAAACAATTGTGGACACCTGCATCATGCCAAAGGCACTCAAGAAATCAACTGACAGGCAGCGCAAAGAAAAATACACCAATGAGGAATTGGTGATGTTGACACAGACCCTTGCGGAGAATGCTGAGGTGGTCTTCGCGAATGACATGCGCCGGCCAACCCTGTTGAGGAAGAAAGCCATCTGGGAGGAGGTCGCTGCCAAAGTTAGTGCAGTGGGCACCAGCACGCGCACTGTGCGCGAATGCAGGAAGAGGTGGGACGACCTCAGGCTGCGGGTGAGGGGCATCCTGGCTGAGAACCACCGCATTGCCAGTGCTGGTGGAGATGGATCCCCAATCCGGATGAAGGAATGGGAGGAGACGTGCGCTAACATGATTGCCGTCGAGTCAATAGAGGGAGTAGGCAGCATGGAGCTCGGCGTGGGTACCACTTCTGATGGAGGTGAGTGTACACATGACAGGATGCGATGTGAATGTACTGTACCCCCCATATGTGAGCACAGACTCCTTTCATGCATGGACACACATCCACACATGCATCCATCCCTCACCATGCCTGTGTCAGACCCACACACACACACATGCACACAACACCACAGACAAGTCCCAAACACAACCATGCATGGATGAGGCACTGAACTGGCACATCACCTGCATCCACAACCACTAAGTCCCAATTGCCACAACTGCATCATTCATGTAATCTGCATCAAGTATATTGAAACGCAACCAATGCCATCCCCCGTCTCGTCCCTGACATGCTCACATACAGATGGGGAGGATGCCGCTGATGCAACACAGGCAACAGCTACATGCAAGAGGCCAAGGGCACAGGAGCCGGCGGATACCCCAACAACATCAAGGGGCAAGGGGGGCAGGCCCCACCAGACGAGTGCCAAACTTCGTCGGAGTGCCACTGCCACGGCAGTACTAGCTGCACCACCAACTGCGGCCCCCACCCGCACCGATGCCAGCCACCGAGGGCCCACCATCAGCT
This sequence comes from Ambystoma mexicanum, assembly GCF_040938575.1. Lineage (NCBI taxonomy): Eukaryota > Metazoa > Chordata > Amphibia > Caudata > Ambystomatidae > Ambystoma > Ambystoma mexicanum. Next base: position 1,287,379,411 of record NC_090934.1, read on the forward strand.
GCGGCAAGCTCCACTGGTGAGGCAGCCGCCACTGCCCCCCTATCCGATCTGGAGGACACCCTAGACCAGGCCATGGAGATGCACACCCCAAGCCCCCCTGGATCACCAGAGCCAGTGCCATTCCAGACCCCTGCGTCTGATTCCACAGTTGAGGACACCAACCCTGCAATCATGTCCCCCATGTTGGCATCACCTGCTGTAGTGGATGCATCCGAGGGCACAGCCTCAAGGGCACAGTCACCCAGCACTGGCCTCAAATTGACCACCATCCTGCAGCGCCAACAAGAGCTGTCTGTGCTGGTTGGCCAGCATGTTGAGGAGGCTGCCAATCGCAGTGAGAACATCGTGGAGGCGTTGAGGCACTCCACAGAGCGGATGGACGCCAACACCAACAGGCTGTGCGATGAGATAGGGAGGCTCAGGGAGGTCCTGGTACGCATGGCTGACACTATGGACCGCCACATTTCCCAACAAGGCCAGTCTGCCCCATCCTCATCTTCTGGGTCGAGACAAACAAGCCCCTCCGTCGCTCAACGCGCACCACCAGGCGCACATCTGCCAGCCCTCTGAATCCCCCCGAGGACTATTAAAAATAGGGGGTCGATAGAGATCCCTATGTGTGCATAGGCCAGGGCAAACTTGGCAAACACATGAGGGACTGTTGTGGGGGGGGGGTGGGAAGGGTGTTATGGGTCTGTTGTGGGGGTGGGGGGAAGGGTGTTATGGGTCTGTTGTGGGGGTGGGGGGAAGGGTGGTGGGATGTTTTGGGACTTGCACTTTCACACCTTAATGTTACTCAATACACTGGTTTCTGATCTAAACACTGGCTTGGACAACTTCATTGTGTGTGTGTACTTTATTGGGGACAGGGTCCATTGTGTGCTCGAAAACATACACCAGTGCATTACTCCCCATTACCATGTGACAGTACGAAAACATGTTCCTCAGAATATTTGGTTGATCAGATGCTGTCTCACAGCACGTCCCTCCTGCCCATCCCCTCTTGCAAGACCTGCATCCCCTTCACCTCCGTCCTCATCACCATCATCATCCTCATCAGGTGCTTCTATTTCAACGTCAGGGGGGCAGTGGCACATTCCATCTGATACACATATTGTGCAGCATGACACATGCCATGGTGATCCTGGCCACCTTCTCATGTCCATACAGGAGAGCACCACCAGACCTGCTAATGCACCTAAAACGTGACTTCAAAAGTCCAAAAGTCTGCTCGATTACGATGCGGGTACGGGTATGTGCACGATTGTATTCCTCCTCGTGCCTGTTCTGTGGGTTCCGTACAGGTGTGAGGAGCCAGGTCTTCAGGGGATAGCCCGCATCACCTGTATGGGGGAATGAACAGGGTCCTGTTACTGTTCACCTCAAGAGCGGCCTGTTCACATCACACTAATTGACATTGCATTGTGATTCAAGTACTGAATTGACAGCATACATGCAGATGGTCTGTGTGGCAGCAACGTGCAAGGGGGAGGTTGACCCTGCAAGTAGTAATGCAACATTAATGCCTCCAACAGTATTTGACATGTTCTTGGTGAGGCCAGGTCTTAGGTGTCCCTGTCCCAGGCAAATTTGGTACCACACTGCGAGTGTACTGACATTCTGACACCAATGTGGCCATGCTGTGAGGCATCACTTCAGTGGTGCTATAGGTGTGTGGTTCAGTGCTATGTCTAGGGGTGATCCCTTTGCATGCATTCAAGTGCGCATTGCTGGATTGATGTTGTGCTGCGCTGATTGTGTATTACTATCTTGACGCCATGTTGCAGATTCGTGTGAAATGTGGCGTGGTAGGATGTTCAATGTGGATGGATGTGTGATATTTAGCAACCTGCATTGTTGTCGATGTTGTGCAGCTTCAAATTGCATGTGGGTTCTTCTCAAGTACATCGTGGCCTTCCCGGATGCACATTGGTGTACATCTGTATGTCCATTTCTCCTACGGACGACAGTCAACACCCAGTTGCAGTATGTATCTCCCCCCCCCAATCACTCCCAGTTGCAGTATGTATCTCTCCCCCCCAATCACTCCCAGTTGCAGTATGTATCTCCCCCCCCAATCACTCCCAGTTGCAGTATGTATCTCCCCCCCAATCACTCCCAGTTGCAGTATGTATCTCCCCCCCCCAATCACTCCCAGTTGCAGTATGTTTCTCTCCCCCCCCCAATCACGTTGCCATGTGCTTGCCCTGCTACTCACCGAGTAGCCACAAACGTTGTCCGGGGTGTCGCTCCATGTAGCGTGGGATAGTTGAGTTCCGCAGGACCATGGAATCATGTGTTGATCCTGGAAATCTGGCACAGCAATGTGTGATTATCTTGTTGGCGTCACATACCATTTGGACATTGATAGAGTGGAATTGCTTTCTGTTTCGGTACACTACTTCATTGTGATGTGGGACCACCAATTCCACATGTGTACAGTCGATGGCCCCAATGCAACTTGGGATGCCTGCCAGTGAATAGAAGCCAACTTTTGTGTTTGCAATCTCCTGGGCAGTCCGTGGCATGGATATGTGTTCAGGTGCATGCTTCAGGAGTGCATCGAGTACCTGGTTCAGCGTGCGTGAGAATACTGGTTGTGAGATGCCATGCATGTGTCCCACTGTATGCTGGTAGGTGCCTGTGGCCAGAAAGTGGAGCACACTCACCACCTTCAGTAGCGGGGGGATGGCAGTTCTGATGTCTATGAGGCTCACAATGTCGTCGTGGATCATGTCCACGATGCTGGTGATGGTAACCCTGTCCAGACGGTACAGGGTGTGTATCTGCTCAGGGGTTAGGTTGAATGGACTGGCTCTGATCCTGGGGATTGGTGGGTGCCTCTGTGGTATGAATAGGTGCCGTTGTGGTGCTTGCTGTGCCTGTCTTGCCCTCCTCCTCCTCCTCCTCCTCCTGCGTCTCCTTTGTGCTGCCTGTTGTAGTATCAGCTGCGCTGCAATGAGGTCCCCCAGGCCATGTATTGCTGCCAGTATTGGAACCATCTTTGTGTGGGAAGGGGTGTGGTGTGCTCCTTTTGAGCTGCCACAGTCTCCATTGCCTCCACCTGTGCTGATTGTGTCCACCTGTGGCAGGTGGGAACACTGCTCATTCCTCTTAACGGGTGGTCCGCGATGCCGGTATTAGCACCATGGCGGTAAGGGGTTTGGGTGGATTTACCATGCCGCTATTAGCATGTCCACTGGCCTTGTGATGCTGTGCTAATAGCGGCATGGCGTAATTTACGGGATGGAGGGTCGCGCGCACACGGCCTGCCCGCTATTAGTGGCACCGTAATTTGCGATGCCGCTAATAGCGGTGTGCCGGGTCGTGATCCGCATGGGGATTTAACGTTACCGGTATTCCATTACCGGTAACGGTAAATCCCTACCGCCATCCGTGTAATGAGGCCCTAAGCCTTCTTGTGATGACTTGTTACATACATAGTTTAGCTATTCTTTCAGCTAATTAAAAAGTGTCTTACAAAAGACGTAAAGCATTAGAAGACTACGCAGAGATGTAGAATGTATTCGATGAACTGTTTGGTTGATGATGAATTTATATAAATGAGATTCACCGTCACACCTATCTTTGCCATATTTTCCTTCCCTTTCCTCTTTTGTTTGATCTTACACTAAAATACGCTTTGATTGCATAGTTGTAACTCACTTAACTTTGTAACCTAATAAAGTTTGTTTACCAAAAAACGAAGATTTAAGGGTACATGCAGCCAGTATGTAAAATGCATTGCACAGTCCGGACTATAATCTTTATTACTGTTGTAATTTATTTATGTCATTAATAATATTCTAAAGACATTCATAGAAAAACAAAATATACTCCTATGTTTTCTACATAGCTTTATGGCTGACATAATTTATAGAGAGCAGTAGCATTTGTTCAAGCTTCCAACATGTTTACATAATGTGGCAAGGTTTGGCCTTAAGAGTTCGGAATTGAGGGTTTCTTAAGAGGTTATTGAAGGATTTCATAATCACTTTTGGATTACACCTGCATGGGAGCAAAATGAGGTATATGTGAGTCAATTCCTACCATGACACCTGCACTTACCACTCTCATGCCTGCAGCTATTTGTTGTTCACATGCACATGTCCCTGGATGTCTGCACACATGTTTATTTGCCACAATGTGTGCTGTTCCATGGTCTACAGGTGTGAGTTGCGTTGTCCAGATGATGTAGGGTGTCCACTTCCTTGCTGGTTTTCATGCACTGTGGATGCCTACCTCTGTATTTGCAATCATATAGGTGATGTGGAGTGATTCGTATGTATTTTTATTAGCAGCATTGGCACAAGTTTCATCTTGATTTGTCATTCATCGGTTATTATTCCCATGGTGACATGCAGCACTACTGTGGTGGTGGGCCAGTGACAATCAGTGTATTTCCTTGGTGGGATTGATTTTTGCACACTCATGGATGCATGTCCTGTGTTGTGTTTTGCTGCGGTCATGTACATTGTGCATACTCACAGCATGTTGCTGCATTGTGTTACAGAGGGTACGGTCTGATGATGTACAGTGGACATGTTGAGGGATGTGAGCTGGTTGCAAGTCTGGCATATTGGCATAGGTATGCAGCTTCCATCATTTCTATGACGTTTAGGTGTCATGTTCAGTTTGGGATGTTTTGGGGCACAGTGTTTTGCAGTATGGGCATTGTCCAGTCACCACCCCATTCTCACCCGGGTGGTGTATGCATCTCTCCCCACCCCCATTACACTGCCATGTGCCTGTCATGCAACTTATCAGGCAGCCAGGCACGTCGTCCAGCATGTCGCTCCATGTAGCGTGGTATCGTGGAGTTCCACAGGACCATTGAATCATGAGTTGAACCAGGATATCGGACACAGCAATGTGTGATGAACTTGCTGGAGTCACATACTATCTGCACATTGACAGAGTGGTATAGCTTACGATTGCAGTACGCCACCTCCATGGCATGTGGGACCACCAATTCCACATGGGTCCAGTGGAGGGCATGGATACAATTTGGCATGCCTGCCAGTGCATCTCCTCCTGCGTCTCCTCTGTATTGCCTGTTGTAGTTGTTACTCATGGAGTAGCAATGCAAGCATGTCCTCCAGCCCCAATATCGCAACTGCAAGTGGGATCATTTTGGTGTGGGAAGGGGTGCGGTGTGTGGATGTGCTCCTTTTGTGCTGGGCCAGACTCCATTGCCTCCACCTGTGCTGATTGTGTGCATCTGTGGCTGTTCGGAACACAGCACATTGCTATTAGCGGGTGATCTGCAATGCCGGCATTGCGGTATCCCTAATTACCGGCTTCGGGATGCCGGTAGGTGCATGTCCGTGTGACTTGTGATGTCCTCCTGCTAGCGGCATCCCGGTATTGCCAGCCCGAAAGGGCTGTGTCCCCACGCCCATGCCGGTACGGAGGAGCACGGTCTCAGTGGTGGCGCTGATACCGGCATGTCTACTCGTAATGGGCCAGAGCGGTATGTGGTGCTGGTATTCCCTTACCGGCATCGTTTTTCCATTGCTGCTAATCTCGTAATGAGGCCCTATGTCAATTACTTCACATCTAATGGAGAGACCAGGGGTGGTGTTGCACGGAACCTGCTGAACCGTGGATACGGTTGGTGCTCTCTCCATCTGTGTGGCTTTTATAAACTGTATAGGGTCCGTGCAATTTATGTTGGGATTTCTAGGAATGTCATGGCCACTCCCATCAATCATCAGGCTCACTGAGTTTACACTTAGGTTGTTCTCCAAATCTTGGGAGTTTGCAGGGGACTTTGCCTTGTCTTCCTTATGCACATATTGGTTATGTTTGAGGAGGCCCAGCGCTTCTCTGGCCACCTCTGCCAGTAATCGCTTATCTTCGCTATTATTTCTTTTTTGGTCTACAAGCTCTTTGATGGATACATTGATTCTTCTTATGTTATCTCATATTTTAGACTTCGAGGAAGCGTTGTCTAGCTCACCGTTTGCTAATTTAGAGATCATTAGTGCTGAGAGTGTTGACAGGTCTTTTATATTTTCATTGATTTGCTCATACAGTTTCATCATTGGTGCGATTGATATGGACAATGAAGACATTATGTATGGCCTGAGGTCATTAAGCAAGTCCTTGACCAGATTCTGAATGTTGTTCTCCTTAATTGCTTGATTTCTGTTGGCTTTAAACTGTAAGCGCCTTATTTTAGAATACTGGCGTTCCATGATAGAGCACTCTAGAGAGGTTTCATCTGTTGAGGAAGAGGAATTCACTTCATCATTATTATAGTCCCGTCTGATGGGGCTCATGGAGTTTATGTATTCTCTTGGGCATGCTGTTTTTTTCCAAGAGTTATTTCTGTTCTGTGAACAATGGATCATTGGCATTGGACTTGAGTCAACCCGTCGTTGTTTCCTGGCTCCTGCTGGCCATATAGTAACAGGACTATTCATAGGTGCATTGGCAGTAAAAGGCAAAGAAATGTCCGGCTGCTCTTTGTCCTTAAAGGATAGTTCCGGGACTTTTTTTTTATTGTCCCTACGGTTCGGCCATGTGTTTTTAAGCATAACTCGGTAGATCGTAGAAAACTTTCCTATGGACCTTACCCGACTTTTCGTCCATTAACGCACTCGAAATCAGCCGCCATTTTCTGATAATCCTATCATTTCCCCCCATCGACCTGGCTCACCTGCTTTTGCGGCACTAAATCAAATCCCCCTCCCCTGAAACAGACTTTATCAAAACATTCATATTCCCCGCCTCTATCCGTGACGTGACTGTGCTGCGTAGGCAAACGCGCCCAGGCGTCTTCTACGCGACTCCACACAGAACCCGGAAATCAACACAGATCAGCTCACAACACAGCGCGCCACAATTGGGAATATGAAACTGTACTTTTAAATCAAACCGCAAGATTGTAAATTTGGTAAAGTACATTTATTTGACATCAAATGTTTTGAGAATATTCAGCGATTTTCATTTTATTTGCTCACTTTGCAAAAAGTTCGTTTTGAGGCACGCGATGTTCCTTTGCTGTACACAGGGTCTTAGATCATCTCACAATACAGCGCCACAATTCGGAATATGAAACTGTGGTTTAAAAGCAAACGACAAGATTGTACATTTGGCAAAGTACATTTATTGGACATCAAATGTTTAGAGAATATTCAGCGATTTGCATTTTTCTTTGCTCTCGATCCAAAATAGTTCGTCTTGAGGCAAGCGATGTTCGTGTTCAGTACACCGGGTGTTGGTTTACGATAAAATAAGCTCTTCGGTCGCACTGATAATCGCATGGCTGTTCCAACAACGAGGCACTAGGCCACCACAACGGTCTGTATGTTGCATCTAGCCGTTAGTACCGCGTAAGGGCATACTTGTACTTGGCGATCGTCCCATAAAATGGTCAGGGTGGTAATGTTGTTCACGCGGAGAAGCAACTGGCGGTTATAAAAGCCATCCGCCGGTGTCTGGTACTCGTGACACATACAATAATGAAGGATGTACCTGTTTTAAAAACATAAAAAATGAAATTAGTCTCACCATCAGATCTTTATTAAAATTATTAATTTTATATATTAGGTCGGGAAATTATTTCATAGCTAGGACAGTGCAACTGGGTATTATACGTCATTTGCAGTAACCCACCCCCTCTCCTCCGCCTTTTTCAGAGCCGCCTGAGCGCCAGAGGACCACTTCGTCACTGATATGATATAATATGGCATTTGCAACGGGTTGACAGGGAGGCAGTGCAGGTGGAGAGTGGAAGGGCCCAGGACCGAGGTCGCAGACAGTGGACCAGTTGTAGCAGGGGAGAGGGAGACAGAAAGCAGAAGCAAAGAGGAAGGTTTTGAGGTGCTTCCGTAAAAGGAGATGGTTCTCCTCAAGATAGTGCGCGGTACAAAACAATATGCCACATAGAACGTACAAGTACAACTTAACCCGTCTTTAAAGCTACTGTATAGTAATTAAATTGCGGTATAAACTCATCTAAAGAGTTACTTACATTATATTTGCATTTTCCATTGTGTCTGTGCGTAGGGCAGCCCCGAAATACCACTCCTTCTATGCCGACGTTATTTCTTCTAATGAACGAACATTAAATGGCTATCGTTTCTGAAATTTTATTCATTATCGTTTCTTACGTTATTGCACCACACCCCCAAAAAGAAGTCTTTCGGGATGGTCCCGGCCTGTCAAGGTCAAATAACAATAGAACCTTATACTGAGTCGTGGGCCATTCCGGCACCCGAGCAAAAAATCAAAGCAGCTGACCTTCACTTTGAACGAGCACACATTCCTAGTTAGCTACATTCAGTGTAAGGCCATCTCACAGGACTTGAAATTTACACTCCATCTTTGCATTTTGTCTGCGTGCTTTGCAGCCCCAGAGAACCATAAATACGAAGACATTCTATATTTTTTGAAAAATGATTTATATTACTGTTTGGTTTAATTTAATGCGCAAATGAACAAGGTTGGATAGACACATTGCATGTTCACTGAGCAATCACTTTTATTTACACAATACATAGCTACACATATTCAATGGGCCTGCGACATGAGGAGACTCGAGAGCAGAGTCACAGGTGACACCCGGGTGGTTCGGACTACTGCACGGTGAAGGGAGGGGCAAGGGTGGAGAGACACATTGCATGTACACTGAGAAATCACTTTTATTTACACATTACATAGATACACATATTCAATGGGCCTGCAACATGAGGAGACTCGAGAGAACAGACAATCAAATTACAATCATTTAAACCGTGATGTGTATTTCTCAATGAGCTCTGCTTTAGGTGGACATGGAACAGAGGCAATGTTGGGTGGCAAAACAGTTGTCCCCTGCACAGGTTCGTTCACAACTCCATGTATGTGCCTATCTAGGACATCAACAATAAGTCTCTCAATAAACTCATATTGCATATCCTCAAACACTGGTTTGATCACCCATTGTTTACTTCTTTTAGTGAAGGCCTTATTGTAGCGAAGCGTCCCTAAAGTTCCGGTCGTCCTACTTTGTTGACGGCCAACATTATGGTTATGTGCCAAGACCGCTAGAAGAGTCCGATTTATCATGCCCGCCATGCCAAAATGCAATCGTTTTGGCCTGTACTTTAGGCACATATTGTGGAACACCTCCAAATCTCCTGTGTGGCAGAATTCCGTGAGTCCCCTCAAATCTCTATTTATAGTTTTATCAAATACAATCTTTTCAATGGCTTTGTGAGTGGGTGATGAAGGAATCAACCACTTCTTCTTCCGTGCCTCTTCTGTGGACAAATGGCCATGTTCACAATTGTGGAAATGTTGGTTTGTGGTCCAGCGGTGAACGTTGCTACAGTGTAGCATTACTGACCGCCATTTTTCCAGTAGAATTTCCAATGACCCTCCACATGTTTTTGAGCTCCACCAAAGATGGTTGCTGATTGACTTGGACCACTGTGAAATACCTTGCATATCTTTTTTTTTACCTGCAGCCGACATTTTTTTATTGATTGTTTTTGCAAGATGCCAAACGTCAAATTGGTGATTTATATTTTTGTACTCTTCTCTCATTGTCTTGGCAATTGAAACGTGTCTGTCCGTGGCTATCAGGTCGATCACCATTCCCCGCGATTGTAGTTCTTGCAATGATGCTACAAAGCCAACTTTCTCCATGGCCACTTCCGGGTACTTTTTCATGTGAAAATGTAGATTTTGGGCTGTAATGGGTTAATGACAGCATATTGGTGCACCTTTCTCATTTCAAAATGTTCTTCATGTGTGTTTGCATAATTTTCAGGTGATTTTTGCTGCCTTTTTATATGTTAGGGTACCGTTCCGGCCCGTTCTGGGTACTTTTTCGTGTGAAAATGTAGATTTTGGGCAGTAATGGGTTAATGACAGCATATTGGAGCACCTTTCTCATTTCAAAATGTACTTCATGTGTGTTTGCATAATTTTCAGGTGATTTTTGCTGCCATTTTATATGTTAGGGTACCGTTCCGGCCCGTTCCGGGTACTTTTTCGTGATAAAATGTAAATTTTGGGCAATAATGGGTTAATGACAGCATATTGGTGCACCTTTCTCATTTCAACATGTTCTTCATGTGTGTTTGCATCATTTTCAGGTGAGTTTTGCTGCCGTTTTATATATTAGGGTAGCGTTCCGGCCCGTTCCGGGTACTTTTTCGTGTTAAAATGTAGATTTTGGGCAGTAATGGGTTAATGACAGCACATTGTTCATCCTTTGCCATTTCAAAATGTTCTTCATGTGTGTTTGCATCATTTTCAGGTGAGTTTTGCTCCTGTTTTATATATTAGGGTACCGTTCCGGCCCGTTCCAGGTACTTTTTCATGTGAAAATGTAGATTTTGGGCTGTAATGGGTTAATGACAGCATATTGGTGCACCTTTCTCATTTCAAAATGTTCTTCATGTGTGTTTGCATAATTTTCAGGTGATTTTTGCTGCCTTTTTATATGTTAGGGTACCGTTCCGGCCCGTTCCGGGTACTTTTTCGTGTGAAAATGTAGATTTTGGGCAGTAATGGGTTAATGACAGCATATTGGAGCACCTTTCTCATTTCAAAATGTACTTCATGTGTGTTTGCATAATTTTCAGGTGATTTTTGCTGCCATTTTATATGTTAGGGTACCGTTCCGGCCCGTTCCGGGTACTTTTTCGTGATAAAATGTAAATTTTGGGCAATAATGGGTTAATGACAGCATATTGGTGCACCTTTCTCATTTCAACATGTTCTTCATGTGTGTTTGCTTCATTTTCAGGTGAGTTTTGCTGCCGTTTTATATATTAGGGTAGCGTTCCGGCCCGTTCCGGGTACTTTTTCGTGTTAAAATGTAGATTTTGGGCAGTAATTGGCTAATGACAGCACATTGTCCATCCTTTGCCATTTCAAAATGTTCTTCATGTGTGTTTGCATCATTTTCAGGTGAGTTTTGCTGCCGTTTTATATATTAGGGTACCGTTCCGGCCCGTTCCGGGTACTTTTTCATGTGAAAATGTAGATTTTGGGCTGTAATGGGTTAATGACAGCATATTGGTGCACCTTTCTCATTTCAAAATGTTCTTCATGTGTGTTTGCATAATTTTCAGGTGATTTTTGCTGCCTTTTTATATGTTAGGGTACCGTTCCGGCCCGTTCTGGGTACTTTTTCGTGTGAAAACTGGGTACTTTTTCGTGTGAAAATGTAGATTTTGGGCAGTAATGGGTTAATGACAGCATATTGGAGCACCTTTCTCATTTCAAAATGTACTTCATGTGTGTTTGCATAATTTCTAGGTGATTTTTGCTGCCATTTTATATGTTAGGGTACCGTTCCGGCCCGTTCCGGGTACTTTTTCGTGATAAAATGTAAATTTTGGGCAATAATGGGTTAATGACAGCATATTGGTGCACCTTTCTCATTTCAACATGTTCTTCATGTGTGTTTGCATCATTTTCAGGTGAGTTTTGCTGCCGTTTTATATATTAGGGTAGCGTTCCGGCCCGTTCCGGGTACTTTTTCGTGTTAAAATGTAGATTTTGGGCAGTAATGGGTTAATGACAGCACATTGTTCATCCTTTGCCATTTCAAAATGTTCTTCATGTGTGTTTGCATCATTTTCAGGTGAGTTATGCTGCCGTTTTATATATTAGGGTACCGTTCCGGCCCGTTCCGGGTACTTTTTCATGTGAAAATGTAGATTTTGGGCTGTAATGGGTTAATGACAGCATATTGGTGCACCTTTCTCATTTCAAAATGTTCTTCATGTGTGTTTGCATAATTTTCAGGTGATTTTTGCTGCCTTTTTATATGTTAGGGTACCGTTCCGGCCCGTTCTGGGTACTTTTTCATGTGAAAATGTAGATTTTGGGCAGTAATGGGTTAATGGCAGCATATTGGAGCACCTTTCTCATTTCAAAATGTACTTCATGTGTGTTTGCATAATTTTCAGGTGATTTTTGCTGCCATTTTATATGTTAGGGTACCGTTCCGGCCCGTTCCGGGTACTTTTTCGTGATAAAATGTAAATTTTGGGCAGTAATGGGTTAATGACAACATATTGGTGCACCTTTCTCATTTCAAAATGTTCTTCATGTGTGTTTGCATCATTTTGAGGTGATTTTGGCTGCCTTTTTATATGTTAGGGTACCGTTCCGGCCCGTTCCGGGTACTTTTTCGTGATAAAATGTAGATTTTGGGCAGTAATGGGTTAATGACAACATATTGGTGCACCTTTCTCATTTAAAAATGTTCTTCATGTGTGTTTGCATAATTTTCAGGTGATTTTTGCTGCCTTTTTATATGTTAGGGTACCGTTCTGGCCCGTTCCGGGTACTTTTTCGTGTGAAAATGTAGATTTTGGGCAGTAATGGGTTAATGACAGCATATTGGTGCACCTTTCTCATTTCAAAATGTACTTCATGTGTGTTTGCATAATTTTCAGGTGATTTTTGCTGCCATTTTATATGTTAGGGTACCGTTCCGGCCCGTTCCGGGTACTTTTTCGTGATAAAATGTAAATTTTGGGCAATAATGGGTTAATGACAGCATATTGGTGCACCTTTCTCATTTCAACATGTTCTTCATGTGTGTTTGCATCATTTTCAGGTGAGTTTTGCTGCCGTTTGAGATATTAGGGTAGCGTTCCGGCCCGTTCCGGGTACTTTTTCGTGTTAAAATGTAGATTTTGGGCAGTAATGGGTTAATGACAGCACATTGTTCATCCTTTGCCATTTCAAAATGTTCTTCATGTGTGTTTGCATCATTTTCAGGTGCTTTTTGCTGCCATTTTATATGTTAGGGTACCGTTCCGGCCCGTTCCGGGTTTTTTTGTGTGTGAAAATATAGATTTTGGGCAGTAATGGGTTAATGACAGCACATTGTTCAACCTATCCCATTTCCAAAATGTTCTTCATGTGTGTTTGCATCATTTTCAGGTGAGTTTTGCTGCCATTTTATAGGTTAGGGTACCGTTCCGGCCCGTTCCGGCGCGTTCCGGGTTTTACACACACCCAGATTTTGCAGCGTACAGCCATTTAGCATATTAAGAAATGTTGGCAGCAGGTCTCGTAAGGGGGCTTGTTCCTCGCCGCACTTTGTGCTTCGGGGTGTCGACGTGCAGTCTACTGTTGCACGAGAATCAGCAACAGATGCTTCGCAATCACAATCGCTACTGTCACCATCACATTCTCGTCCATTTTGATACGTGTGATTCAAACTATTTGAGATTGTGTGGCAATTTAGTTCATTCACAATATTTGTTACAGGGTTCAAGGCAGAAGTAGCCAGGGTTGGAATAAAGCCAAAGGGTCTTACTTGTATTTTGCTGCTCGAGGCTTCCAACCAGCTCATATGTAGAGCAGCATTACCAAGATCCCCTTCACACCCACACCGTAGTTGAAGACGTGTGAGCGGCTGGCGCTGCTTCCGAGCGGGTTCTTTCGCACGATCCAAAAGGTAGATACGCTAGTAGCTCGAGCCTCACAAGCCTCCAGAGACTCACGAGACTCTGCTCCGACTCCGCGCCGCTCTGGGGGCTGCAGGGGTTTTTAACAACAAACACCTACCAATTGACCATAGAAATAGAAAGGGGACTGACAGCAGCACAGTCCAAACAGCAAACAGGATAGTCAGAGACTCACGAGACTCTGCTCCGACGCCACACCGCTCTGTGGGCTGCAGGGGTTTTTAACAAAAAACTCCTCCCAATTGGCAATGGAAATAGAAAGGGGACTGACAGCAGCACAGTCCAAACAGCAAACAGGATAGTCAGAGACTCACGAGACTCTGCTCCGACTCTGCGCCGTTTCGCGGGCTGCATGGGTTTTTAACAACAAACTCCTCCCAATTGGCAATGGAAATAGAAAGGGGACTGACAGCAGCACAGTTCAAACAGCAAACAGGATAGTCACAGACTCACGAGACTCTGTGTTACGCTCACTTAGACCCCACAGGGGTGTCGATCGGACCCGGACAGCTGCGGTCTCCTTCAATGTAATGCGTAGTGCAGAGATGACTGTCTGGACTGGCCCGCCTAGTCTTGTCGGCTGGATCCGAAGAAGTATTTTCCTGCAAGTGGAGACAGGGATTAGCCACCTGTGGGTTTTAGTGATGGCCTCCCAACTGTTCTCGCTCTCCCCCACTAATCACCTCCGATACCCCTTAGTAACCTCACCTTATGTTCGTAAAAGATGATCTCTCCATCCTGCGTGTCTTGCAGGAGCACGTAGATACCAGTTACTTCACTGTTTTGAAGGTGTTGGGAGAGTTCCGGTAAGTATTGACTCTGAAGTCCCTGGCGGGATTGGTAAGTATCAAGTTCGAAGAGTTCAATGTGCCCGATGTTCACTCTTGTCCCCTTCCTTCCTTAAGTTGCAACTGAGTTTGTGAGAAGGTGGTCTCGTAGCTGCTACTGGCGTTCAGGTAAGAGTCTGTGTTACCCAACGCTGTCCGGTAACTATTGCATGCATTAACGTGTTGTTTTTCTCCCTCTTTACAGATGCGGCATATGAAAATGTGGAGAGTTATGGAATAATACCGCCGGTGGTAAATCAGGTAAGTCTATGGTGGTAAGAGGTTGTATTTGTTGATTCCCTTGGCTCACCTTGTTTTTTCTTGTGTCCCCTAGGTGCCGGATTACGGCGAAGAAATGATGGAGACAGTGCCGGATCGAAAGATGCAGTGAACTGGTGAGTATGGCGCTGTGCTGGAGCTGGCAAAGCGACGCGTGCAGGACTGATGTACTTTCCAGGTCCGGAGATGAAATGCTTCCGGAATAAGGTGAGGAATTTGAAATAAGTTCGTTTTCCAACCTTGTCCTTTTCCTCTTCTTTATTCTAGGAGCTCCGGATTCGAGGCGGGCGTGGCAGAAGACTGGATGCTGGCTGCAGGCACGCGGGCATGGCAGAAGACTGGATGCTGGCTGTAGGCACGGTGAGCTTCACGCTGCTGGATGCAGAATAACGCAAAGCATGTGCTCGGGTGTGGTTTAAATAGCCTCCAAGGTAGTTCCAGGTAAGAAGTTCCCTAGAGCCACGCCCGAGTAAAAAATAGTCCCTGTAACAAAATAGTCCCATCCAGGCCTATGTAGGCTTGGACTCTTTTGCAGCATGGTCTGCATCAGGTAAGTAAAGTCTATGAGCCTGGCGCCTATGGCGCCAGGACTGATTTCTATGATGAGCCTGGTGCCTAAGGCGCCAGGACTGAACCCACACAGCCCCTAGCCGGGGCTGCTGAGGTTTAATCAAATGTCTGGATGCCTGCTCCCGGAGCTGAGGGCCTTGGTCCTGATGCCCGGGGGTAGGCATCATGACACTCTGCTCTGACGATTATGAAATGTTCATTTTAAACTTACCAAATATGGAAAGGTTACGTGCAGTTTTATGAATTGATGAATTGATCTTATTACGTCTAATAGTTGTGATGATTAATTATTGTGTATATTATTCTTTTTTTGGTATGATCGCAAAAGGTTAATTTTAAATCATAGACACAGTAGATAAAATAGTGACTGTTTTACATGTCTTGGACGAGGATCTATTTGATTAATAGCTGCAGATTTTCCTTTATTGGATGGTTTGTGGAGAACTGTTTCCTCGAAAATTAAGAAGGTAAATGAGGAAAATACTACCAAATGAAAGCATACACAATCATGTAAATAAATAAAA
Organism: Ambystoma mexicanum; assembly: GCF_040938575.1. Classification (NCBI taxonomy): domain Eukaryota; kingdom Metazoa; phylum Chordata; class Amphibia; order Caudata; family Ambystomatidae; genus Ambystoma; species Ambystoma mexicanum. The sequence continues at coordinate 1,287,395,044 of NC_090934.1, forward strand.
TGGTTAGAGTGTGCTCAAAGCTTAATAGTCACATGTAGCTACTCTTCTATATGTGTGGTTGTTTCATGTCAATTTGTGGATAGTATGTTGCCAAGTGCACAATGTTGTTGGATGAGCTTCTGTTCAGTGGACTCATGGTATTAGAATTGCTTTTATACTGAATGATCAAATGCAGATACAATACCTGTTTTTGGCAAGTCGCTGGTGTAGCTGGATAGAAATTGATGCAATGGGGCATTGGTCGAAGGAAGAGGATTCTGAGTTTTAATACTATCGCTTTTTGTTTCTCTTTGCTGATATTTTTGGGTATATTTTGGATATGTATTTATGCTAAATCTTTTTTTTTATCTTTTATCTTTTTTTATCTTTTAGGTGACGCATCTGACAGTTTTGGGAATAAAGTGGAGATTACTGAGGTACAGTCAACAGTATTTATTGTGTATAGAAACGTAACCTGCAAAATCTCAATTAATACAATAATTTAATATCAGTTTTGTGGGTTTAGAATGTCCCTGCATTGTATGATTGATTGCATCTGTAGTAATGATAATAAATATTCCTTTGGACACTATTAAACATGCGTTGATATCACTGCCAATGGAAGTGTAGTAAAAGAAAGGTGATGATATGCTGTGAGGAAGTCTGTTTTTTCTTCCTCTGGGTCATTCATCTTGGCAAACATATTTGTTCAGGCAATGGAGGGAAGGAAGGAAGGAAGGAAAGAAGGAGGGAAGGAAGGAGGGAAGGAAGGAGGGAAGGAAGGAAGGAAGGAAGGAGGGAAGGAGGGAAGGAAGGAACCTTGCTAATTGGACATCATTGCAAAGGGTTGGAAATATATTTTCATAATTTTCTGTGGGCATCCCAAAACTGACCTTAGCCAAACACAATTTTGTGCACTTTTCCTGGACGACATAATGAGAATGGTACCAACAATAAACTCGCTCTCAATCAGTGCTAAGCCAAAGCAATCTTCATTTGGCACAGAACATAATTGAATCCTACAGATTCCTTACTAATTCCCTGCCCAAAGTCTCCTCCCAGGTGGCCAGTGAAAGGCAGACACTTTCTGACCCTGACCTTGGGGTGGCATTCTGCGGGAGGATCACCTGGGAGGAGAAAAGGCCCAGGGCAATGGGAGGAATCCGGTGGATGAGACACAGTATTTGACTTCCTTTAGGGCGAATGGCTCAACATTGCCAAAATATGTAAGGGCTTGTTGTGAAAAACATCTTGCTGATCCACAAGATACACCGGTAAATAGGGTTGAAAACAATCATAAACTCCTAGACCTTGGGAAAAATCAGAATCCCTGTATAATGCAGGAACCTGTAAAGCTAATGACCTCCCCAACACGAAAAGGTTTAGTGAAAGGAAATATGTGAATAGCAATGGTTTAATAGAGCCTTTTCCTTATCAATCAGGGTTGAAAACTAATCCTTACAATGTTTCTTTGAAGAGTCGTATGAAGAATACATTGAGGTTTAAACGTAAACCAACATAAACTCAAAAGTCCAGGTTTTCCATTAGGGACTTCAATTCCCATAATCCTCTTGAGTACTGGGATGAGGAAGAGGGCTGAGGAGGTGCAATGGTGCAGGAGTAGTCAGATTATTAAATCAAATGACCCACACCTGAGGGAGGCTGAGAGGCTTTAAAGGCCCCCTCAGGTGCACTCCACAGGGAACAGGAATTTGTTGTTTTGAGAAAAGAAGCAAAGGAAGCAAGAAGCAGGGTGGTCCATGTTGGCAGCCCAGGCAGAAGCTGGAGGACAGAGAAGACGCAGGGACCCTTGTGTGGCAGATATCAGTTGCCAGTCCTGAGAGGGTCTGTGCATCTAGAAATCTGAAGTGCAGAGGTTGCGCAGTTGGAAGCATGGAAGAAGAAAGGTTACCCCCTAGTTACCCAGTTTGTAGAGGTTGCACAGCAGGAAGTGTGCAGTAGGCTGTTACATGTGGCTGGCATGCACCCGGGAGCCTTGGGGCAGTCTCCAGTGGCTGGCGTGCACCGGAGGGCCTCCGGAGAGGGAGAAGCTCCGTTGGAAGGTGGCGTGGACGAAGGCAGACTCATGGAAGCAGTTTACCTGGTCGTGAGGAGTATGAGAAACCTGATGGTGTCTCCCCCGCTAGTCCCCGGGGATCTGTCATCAAGGTAGCCAGGACACATTGATAGCTTTTGGATCAAGTTCCTAGGGGTGGACCAGTGCGGGATGATTACCTGGAGGGATCTTCAGGGAGTGGAAGTGGGACACTGGACAGCCAAATGCAGTATCCCCTCCCCTGTAACACCTTTTCCCCATCCTACCACATAGGATACTTAGGAACTTAATCCACCCCACCCCCCGTTTGCGACACAAACACTTTCTCCTGGACAGCTCACTGTGAGAGAAAACGGACTAACACCCGAGCCGTATGCCTGACATGCCCCAATACAATGGTCAGGCAATTACTGATCATTACACACACCTGACTTCCATCAAACTTCCCCACATGGATAAAAGGCGGGGCACAAAAGCACAATCTGAGCAAGACAAAGCAAACGAGGAAGCAGCAATTCAAAGATGGCCGTTTAATACAAGGAGAGAGATGGCAAGACCGAAGAGGGTTGCAAGGAGGGAAGTACCCTTGACCTTTTCAGAGAAAGGCTGTTACTTTCATGAGCCTTCAAGAAACATAAGACCCGGAATCGAAGCTGAAGAAACCTGCATTGTGTGTCGGCGGTACCCAGAGCTCTCCTGCGTCGATAGCCAAGGTGGGGAGGATCATTTGCTGCTGTGGTACTGTCCTGGGCTCCTACAACAAAGCAGCACCAGTAAGGTCAGCACAGCCGGTGAGTTGGTGAGACTGATACCAGACCGGTCTGCGTTAAAGCCAAAGTTGCAAGCGGCAACACTGTATAGCGAAAACTGAAGAAAACAGTGTGTGAAGCGTATGAGACAAGAGACACCAATATAATGAAACAGCAAATCAATGACTGAACTTTTGAAGCCAAGACAGATACCGTAAACAGAGTGGTCCGGCACAACATGGGTGCTTATTCTAAGGTCTCTGTTAGGTATCCAACTGAAAGGTGGCAAATGTAAAAAGGAATTGTGAAATTAAAGTGGTCCTGCAACGGGTCAATCCAACCCCTGTGCACATTCGAAAGTCTTCGATAGTTGATGCTAACTAAAATTGGTCTGAGCCCAGCTGAAGGAGACTAATTGTATTAGGAAGGGTATCTGAGCCCGACTTAGGGGGATCCGGTGTGAACTGTGAGTCACCCGAGAAAGAATATTCTATGAACATTGTGAAAGAGGATCTGAATGACGATTGTTGTATTAAAGGGATCTGAGCCCGGCTGAGGGGGGTCCAGGGTGAGTAGTCAATCACCTGAGTGAATAGTGAGGATCTTGGGTGAATAGTGAATCCCCTGCCCTGTTTGGGCATGGGAGTAGACCCGGATGGCAAACATACGCTGTAAATCTGGCATGGGAGTAGACCAGACTGAATTTTAAGAAATGGTACTTGGTGGTGCAAACAAAGACAATTTATGTTGTTTTGGTACTAACAGAAGAGTAAATTAAAGCTGTTTCAAAAAGTCATATCCTTACTAAGACAATTGTTGTTACAATTGATGAACTGAGAACTGTGCAAAGAGAAAGAAGAGCCTTATATCCTTTATGTTGGAACTTTTGTTGACAAGTTGAAGTTGCATCAAAATATATTGGAACTTTGTTTCAAATCAGGATTTATTTGAGTTCCTTTCCAGAACTGTGAAGCAGAATCACATTTAAACCCGGGGAATGGGAGTTCGCCTAGGTTCTAAACACAGACTTTGGTTACTTTATGAACTCAATCAATATTGTTTTGAACTTCCATGTATTTCCTTATTTATTTGTTGTATGTTTAAGTGTAAGGTACAGATATCCTTTATTAGAGTGTTTGCTTTAGTTTATTTTAGGCAGGGAAATCCTCATCAGGGTAGGGATAGTGGGGTGTACATCCAGCCTAATATTCTGATAAAATGGCATATGTTGAGAAAACTTCACAATGTGGTCCGTCTCACTTTTCTGACCCCTCACAATCATGTATGCCACATTTCGCATTCACATAATGGATCTCTTAAATCTATCTGTAAACATATCATGTCCATTTGAAATGACCAAGCATAGACTAAGAAATATGTAATAAGTTATATGAAAATAAATGCAGAAAAACAATTATATATCAAGATGGAAAGCTTACTCCCATTGCTACAAAGTGAATTGATTGAGCCATATGTGACATAGATTAAAATACTTGAAATAAGTCAGCCGTTATTTCAAACAGTAAAACAATGATAGATCAAGATTCCAGAGAAAGAATGTCTGTTAAGCTACTATCAGGTTACATCACTGTAGGGCCACAATGATCGCAAAGCCACATAGTTTTGTTGTCTAGGTTTATTTAAGAAATATTTAGAGGGGGTAAATTAAAAGGTAGCCTGGAACTTCCCCTATAAAAAAAAGTAGTGACAACAAAACAGTCAGGTATATATCTTACATGTGGGATGTGGTGACCAGGCCTTCCTCTTGGGCTCTGTCACCAAAGCCTCAGTCCTCAGAGTTCCTAAGAGGTTGCACTCCCTCCCTCTTCTTTGATGTTGCAGACTTCCCAAGCCCTGTTATTTTCCAAGTCTTTAAAGTAATGTTGATCCTCCTCCTCCTTCCCTGGCATTGTGGGAATCAGAGTTTCCAAACCTGCTTATTTATCTGTTTCTTTGTGGAGGCTTTTCAGGGGGCTGTACACCTGGGCTAATGCAGTCACCAAACTTAGCGAGCATCTGTCAATAGTCCATTCTTCACTTATTGTAGCCATCAGGGAAAGCTAGAAAGGGGCCTTACGAGCACGATGACCAAACCCTCGACCTCTGCCCCTTCCTCTCTATGTACTGACCATATTATCCCAGACCATCTCATTCCTCGTCCTACCATATGAACCTGCATAATCTGACTGACTACGTCCTGGTCTTCCTTGTAATCTTATTTACTGGTAGATCTTCTTTGCTTCCTCCCCACTCCATCTATTTCACTATACTCTGATGTTAGTACAGCTTCACTGTCATTCCTGGGCTCTGATTCTTCCCTTTTTTTATCCAGGAGACCTGTTTCCTCTACCTGATCTTACATTATGTCCAGTGAATGGCTTAGGACCCTACCTTCGAACCCTACCTTTTTCTTGATAGCTACCATCTCCTCATGCTCAATCTATATTGTTCATACCTCCTTCTTTGTTATCACCTCCTTCGTTTCCAGATTTGATGTTATCACCTTCTTCCATGTCTCTCCTGATATTACCATGCCTATCGCACCCCTCTTAGTATAACCACCTCCTTCTCCTCCCTCGATGTTACCACTTCCTTTTGTGCCAATTTCGTCACCAGCTCATCCCTCACCATTCCCGATTCTACCACCTCCTTCCCAACTCCTGATGTCACTACCTCCTTCCTATCTACCACTGATGTTATAACCTCCACTCAAGATGTCACTAGATCTTTTGCTTCTATCAACTCCTTCCTCACCCTTGCAGATCGTGCTGCCGTCTCCAGCTCTCCTCTAATGCCACATACCCCATATCTTCCAACCCTGTAGGCTGCCTGGTCTTACACTGCCTTTTAGCCACAACCAAACAAGAGCCGCCTCCTCCTCCTCCTGTAACCCACACTCTACAACTGCGACTGGCTGTATTTATACTCTCCTCCCTCTTCCCATTGGGTGGATATTTCACTGAGGGTCTACACCAGTGAGGGGGAATTGGGGGATAGCTAAATCACCTGTGTCTGATCTGGCCTTAGTGATTGGGACCAAGCCTATATCTGGCCTGCCCACTGTGAGAAACCAAAGGGTGTCTCACTTACTAGTCCTCATGAATCTCTCTCTCAGGTTGTCAGGGCACAGCCATCGCCTTTGGATCCAGACCCTGGGGGTGGACCAGTGCGGGAGGATGACCTCGGTGAGGGGTCTTCGCGGGAATGAGGATCAGGCAAGAGATGATGGGACACGGTGTTCCCCTGTTTCCCGTACCCATGCCCGATCCTATTTTACAAGTTTCTCAAATATCCCAATCCCCCCCTCCCTTTTGCACAAACACTGGGCAGAGGAAGAGGGCGACTAAGAGTAAAGAGGCTAACCCTTACATATCTTGTTGGACATGTACCGCTAATTGGGTCAGGTAAAGTCATGCATTTGAATGTAATCACAGACATCAGATAACCATTAGCTATCCCCAGATGGATAAAAGGCGGAACATAGAGACACACTCTGAGCAAGGTGGAATACGAGAATGAGCAGATCTTCCGGGGCGAAGGTGAACCTACTGGAGCAGGACGACCAATAGAGGGACTAAAGAAAAGGGTAGAGAACTCCTGAAGTTCCCTGCAGGAGGTCATTGCCTCCAGAAAACCGTGAAGGTGACATGGAGAAAGCCAAAACACAGACAAGAAGAAACCTGCATTGTGTTTCAAGGATGCCAGAGACACTCCCAGGTATACAACAGAGTTGGGGAGGTGAGGCCAAGCCTGTGGTATTAACCTTGACTCATGAATCAAAGCCGTAGAGACAAGAAAGAAAGGCGCACAACTGGTGAGTTAGTGAAAGACATGAAAGGCCAGTTTGTGTCAAGGAAAGAATGAAGCTGCAACAGTGTATCTCACAAGTGAAGGTTGATGATGTGATGCGAAAGAAAGCTAACCAGTGATGAACCTTTAAGTGGCTGATAACTGTGAAGCCACTGATGCAGAATAGCAGAGTGGCCCGGCGAAAGGAAGTAGCCCACTCGAAAGTCTCTGTGAAATGTGAAATGTTTTGTTATAAAGCAACAAAGTGAACGAACTCTGAAATGCGTAATGGTCAAGATTAACCACGGGAAACGGGGAAGTGAAAAGGTGAATGCTTAACTTTTTGTGCTTATGGTACTAAACTACCAAGACCAAGAGACACTGGAGCAAATAACACGAGAGTGTGAGCTGAAGAGAAAGTCGAAGTGGTCCTGCCAAGGTCTATAGTAAAAACCTTGCACTTTCAAAAGTCTCCGACATCTGTGAAAGGTCGGTGCTCGATTGAGGGAGGCCGGGAATGTGATACATTAGGGGAAGGGAACCCCTGACGAATTTGAATTAAGCTTGGTGAAGGGAACACCTGCAAGTGCTGATTGAGAGGTCGGAGCCGGCTGAGGAAGACCTATGTGAATTTTTACAGCTTTGAGAGATCCCAACCCGATGGAGGGAGACCTACGTGAACCTTTTTGTTGAACTGGGAAAGAACTTTTGGAATGTTGGAAAAAGCGACTTTAACGTGGAAGGCCAGGAGGGCTTGATCCACATTTTGAACTGCCTTTGTTTTGAGAATCGGAGCCAGAGTGTGTGGTCCTATCTACGGGGGCCGCCTTACTCTGTGCTGTCCAACGTGGGGAGGAGAGCTGACTCAGTCACTTTGATCCTTTACATTCTAACACTGATTCCCTTTGCATACATATTCCCCTTTACACATGTTTTGTATTAAGAGATTGGGCAGGCATTAGGTTTAGTTAATATAGGCCATTTTGATTTTACAGAGACTGACTAGGACTGTGTTTTCTTTATTATTTGATGGTAGAGACTACTCCCATCATAGCTTTAGGGCAAAGCAGGAGTTTTCTCAAACCCCAAAAATTGAATAAAGGTTTTGAAACTTGTACCTCTTGTGTCAGTGTCATACTTGTGATATCATGCTTCCCTTATACCACCATCTTTGATTTTACACATGCTTTTCTGGCCCTCCCTGTAGCTCACTTAGTTGGATGCTGTAGGGTTTCCAGCATGGGAATGTAGCGATAGCAACAGGGTGGGTATGTTTTTGAAGTGCTCTGATTCATTTGTGATACTGGGCGAGCAGGAGAATTGATGCATTTTTTCGCGGTGCAAAACTGACTCATCAGGGAAAATATGGTGATGTAGCTTTACTTTCTGCATCTGTTTCCCAGTGTTCTGAAAGTCGCAGGCTTGAAATATTGTGTTTGCGGAAGTGGGCCCTCACTGCAGATTTTGTAAAGCCATAAATGTGATTCTTCTGAAGCACCTGGTCAGGTGGTGACTGTATCCAGACCTACACTAGCTACCTTCCTCCTTCAATTTCATTGTTGTATTTCTGGGTCTGGCTAGGGAGAGCTTTGTGCATTCTTACCTGGGAAGGGAGGACCTTTCCACTATTTTGTAGATTATTCCCAGAATTCAGGCTATAGATTAAACCTTTAGGATTGGTCTGACCTAGTAGGCTGAAGAGAGACTGGGGCCCTGGGAGTTGCATGTAGTGGGACAACGTGTCTGTCCTCTGCCAGATACTGGGGACCGAGGGTGGCTAGGGGATCCATACCGGTCCTCTGAGAAAACCAATCATGAAGAAATCGCCCCATTCCAGCAACACCACTGACCACAGACCACCTAGGCGATCAGGTGACAAGATGTGTGACGTCTTATCTGAACTTCCAAGGGGCGCCCAGCCAATTGCGGAAGAGTAGTGGACAAAAACCAGCCGTTGACCGGCCTCTTCCCCTCTGAGCCTTTGCTTTTGTCATCCTGCCTGCTGCACCTGTAAGTACTTATAGTTTACTACTGGGGTGTCTCTCCACACTGCAGTACTCACCTATAATGCATTTGCTCTTGTTTCTTCTCCTACTCACCTATCACTATGCTTTCTCCAATAACACTACAACTTCCTCCTTCCTAGCCCTATCATCAAACCCACATCTCAAACCTCCTATTACTCCATCTCTTTCACCTACTTCCAGCAACCCAAGCCAAAGAGCACACCATACCTCCCCTAACACCTAGCCACCTCGCCCCTCTTCCTCTGAGACTCTCGCTACTATTCCTTACTGCATCAATTGAACATTGTAATCTGGAAGGCTCAGTCTGTATGCAACCTCTCCTTCCTTTATCACTGACTACTTTCACGCCAGCTCTTCTCTCCTCAATCTCCTTGCTATCACTGAAACCTGGATTTCTACATCTGTCAATGTGATCCTGTTGGCCCTACACAACTGAAATCTAACCTTCATTCACTCTCCTTGTCTTACTGACAGAGGTGGAGTCATCGACCACGTACTCTCATCCCACCTCAAGTCTTCACAAATCTCACCTCTTTTGAATATGCCATCACTACTATTGTTCCGCCTCACTTGGTTTACTTCATCTATGTCTATCGCCTTCCTGGCCGTTGGACCATTCTTTGAAGAACTTGTGCAACTGCTTGATTCTCTTTCCACTAAACATCAACTCATTCTCTTAGGTGACTTTAACCTTCCCTCTCCAACCACTTTTCTGAAATATGAACTTCAGTCTTTTCTTAATGAACATGCTCTAAACTCTATCCAGAACGTAGCAGCCCACACCAGGCATAACTCTTTGGATCTCCTATTCATCTCCACCTCTCTATCAGTCACTAATACTCATCAAATAACTTTATTTGGCCGTCAACCATCTAAGTGCAACCTATCACAAGATAGTACTTAGTAGTCTTAAAACCACATAACAAAAAAAGGTTTAAAAAAAGATGAAGACAACTGGGGAACAAAGGAGACAAGATTGTATCTTAAACAAAGCCCAATTTGCAATGCCACACACTCCTTGCGCCCCAGCCACATTAGTTCACACTAGGCCTTATTCCCAGGGGTGTGAGGTTCGCACCAGATAAAGGATAGCTATTTTGGATAGATCCATGTGGGCCAACGGATCCTGGGTGGGAATATGGACTGACTGAGGTCCTGCTCTTAGTCATCCGGCCAGTGCACCCACATCTTCCCTGGACATCTTTGGTCACCCTCACTCCCAAAACTCCAATTTAACAGAGTCTTGGGGATTATTGTCCTTGCGAGACACTCTGTGGCAGACCACCATGTATTCCATGGACACAAAAGTGCAACCTCTAACAGTGCAGAGCCAATGTAGGCATTTATTTAAGAGGGCGTCCCTTGGTTCTTGCTTGTACCCCGTGGAGGAACAGAGTAGCACTTCTTGACCCCCTTGGTCATAGCACTTGAATGTGGTCCCTCTATGCTGGGGACCATATACTCCAGTTTCCTTTGTACTGGGGCATAATGTTCCCGTAGAGCTAGGGTCGCAGACCTCCAGTATAGTGGGCTCTACGTTAGGGTTGGGGGCCATGTTGGGATCCTTGATCAAATTATGCAATAATGGCAGATTGACCCGGGGCTGTATCGTGCAATCAAAGACCTTAAGCTCACAGGGGGCTCTGACCATGGAGGGGCTCATAGAATCAAACTTGTGGCAGTCAACATTCTCTTCAGGAATCACTGGGTTGAGTGTAGCTAGCTTTGCAGAGCATTCCGAGCCTAAGTTGGCAGGCCCCATGGCGGCGGATAAAGCAATGGGAAGTTTCCTGAGGTCACCCTCCTCCCCTTCCCTGGCCCTCAATCACAACTAATAACAGATTTCTAATAACTGCCAGCTCAGCAAAGACTTAACTACATTTACAGCCCAAGCTTCGGGAACACCATTGGTAAGGAAATCGAAGGTAGAATGAGTGTCTTACTTAATTGGGTGACTTGGGGACTTAGGAGCCCTGAGTGGGGTTAAATGGAGAAAAGAACTATCCCCTTTGTGCATGGTCAACAGGTTCTCGCTCCTGGTGCTGCAGGTGGAACCAGGAAGTGGTTTGTCACAGTGTCCGCTACATCCAATAAGCGTGAAGCTGGAATAGACAAAGTATGATCTGAGATGGTGCCGGTGGCAAACAGCAAATGAAGGGGCAGGCTGGTAGGCACAGGAGAGGATTTTTATGGCAACCGCCCCCCCCCTCTGCGTTCTGTGGAAAGTACAGCCATCAGGGTACGCTGGGGTGACATTGTCCGCCGTTGGTGTTAACAATTACTCTTACCTCCCGTCCCCTTTCCTCCATACTGCATGGGCGTCCCTTGCTAGGGATGGGAGACGGAACCTTTTGCACCAGAAAAAACCTTCTTCCCCTTTAAAATTAGAGGCGTGCGGGGAGCGGACCTGGCTCTGCCCACTGGCTCCACTCCTCAGTCCACTTTTCCACGTCGACGGGAACAGCCCAATTTCACCAGCGCTGCTGAGTTTGGCTTCGGCCATGTAATACCACGCGCTCTTCCCCGGATACTTTCTTCTGTCTTTTTGTCTTTTTTCATCAATAAGGTACTCGGTCCTCTGGCCCCCCCGGTGCATGTCGACTTCAGGGGGCTTCAGCAGGTGTCCAGCCTGCAAGGGGCTCTTCCCTACGTCCAATCCCCACGCTCTTTGCCTCTCCTGTCTTGGACCCGACCACGGCTGGGAGGGTTGTACCACGTGCGACGAACTTACACCGCTTGCTCTGAAGAACAGGCTAGTTAGGTGGAGGGAGTTCTTCGAAAATTCGCCTCCAGAGGACTTGAAGGACTTTGTCAGACACAGGTCAAGGCCCAAGGGAAGGCTGCTTTTTTCTAGCGCACCCCACAAGGGTGACTCCTTTCCAAGGAAACGCCAGAGCGCAGGAACCTCTTAGGTTCTCACACCAGCACAGGTACCGAGGCTAGCTTAGCTACTGCCCGCCAGGCCGAGGGGTCTGTAGATCCTTCCGGAGACAGTGCTGAGGGACCAGAAGGTTCTTTTACCAGGTGTACACCCGAGGGGCTATGCCCTAGTACTTGACAGATGTCTGAGGGGGCGCCTGCATGCAGCACTACCGGCGATACTGCCGAGGGCAATACGCCTACCAGGCCCCGTCCTGAGGTGCAGGGTAGTTTTCATGCTCCACCGCCAAGAGTCCTCGAGGGGGCCAGTCCCAGTGAGCCAAGCACCACAACTTCAGGCACGTGGCACACAGATCGACAAGATGGCTGCCGCGCCAGACAAGATGGCTGCTCGTCTGATACTGCTCCTTGGAACGGAGCAGTGGGAGAATGAGTTACAAGGTGGGACTGGTGTCAACCAGTTATGTAACCTACAGCTTATTCATCAGAATCGCAGGGCAGGTTTACCCCGCAGCTAGCTGGGCAGAGTACACACCGACCAGCAGTTGCCTGCTACCCTGTCAACATTACCTGCCACCCCACTGGCCTGTGAGGACAGGTTGTTTGAAAAGTTCCTCACATTCATGAGATCTCCTCAGATGGGGCCATACTCTGGGATGTGATCAGGGACATGCTCCCTCCGGCCCCTCCACCCGCGCCTATAGTCATTCCTCCTATAGCTCCAGCACCGCAGGCCCCGGTGCAGCCCCGGCTGCCCTTGCTGACTCCTTCAATTCCGGCTCCCCTGCCTCCCACAGTTCAGGCGGTTCCACACCAGCCTCTGCTGCAGCCTCCGGCTCTGGTGTCCACACCGCAGCCCTCGGCGCCCAGCACTCATACACCCGCTCTGGATCAGCCGGACACCCTGGTGGACACAGACGAGGAAGAAGACCCTGACATGCCGTCGGCGGCCAAGGCCTTCCACAAATGGCTTGTAGGTTTGGCAGAGTACTTGGGGCTTCCTCAACCCGAGGTCGAACAGCCAGAGGCGGTGGTCCTGGCCTAGGTCCTCACACTATGCCCCGCGGGTAGAACAGGGATCTGGATGCAGAAAGACGTCGTCGCTTTGGCCAAAAAAAGGTGGTTTAAGCCCCACTCGGCCCAGCCAGTCAAGTCAGCGCCTCAACACCAAGTATAGGCAAATGGAGGGGGATCCACTCTTGCTGTCGGCACACCCTCAACCACACTCTTCGGTGATCGCTGCAGCGTCACTCTACTCAAAGCCTCAGCCGTCCTCGGCCACCTCTTCCTGGGTGCTGTTAGGCAAGGAGGAGACGATCTTGGAGGCTTACGGAAAGAAGCTTTATTCCAACGCCTTGCTGCACCTTCGTAATCATGTCTGTACATGATATATTAGATGATAACTCTAATAAAAATGTAAATTTAGGCTTCCCAAATCATGTACCAGTCATGTTCACCCTGTTGTGTTACCCATTTCTGCTCTGGAAAAATCTTTGATAATAGTTTGGTCAGGGCTAAGATCAATGCTTGGTTAGAGGTTAACATAAAGGTAACTGGAGGGACAGCCCTATGTGAAAGAACTATGGGCTCAAAATATATTAAACAAGAAGATGTCCTGACACTTGTTGTTTTGGACATACCATGGCTAGTGTATGTTTTGGTTATTTAAAGAATATATTGGCTAGAATAAATCTGTTCTATGAACCCGTCCAAAGTCTGTTTCTAGGTTCGCATGGTCATTGTGCAAATGAATGAAGCTACAACTTGTATGTTTCAAGGCAGCCCTCTTTAATTGGCTGTAACATTATTTTTTCTTCATGTTAAAATAATAAATAAACAATGTGACACTAATTATTTCTTCTTTAGCAAGTTCACATGTGCTAAACATAAGTAAGCAATTAAATACAAAATAGAAGTGTAACAAGAACAGAACAGTGCAATGTGCAGAAACCGTCAATTAATTCCAAAGACCAAAGAATGTATATTGTTGTAACTATAGAACATATTACAAAAATATATTGTCACATTTATCAGACATATGTGAAAAAAGATAAATCCACCTGGATTTTGTCTGCCGTAATTGGGGCATTAAACATGTCTAAATGTTCTTGCGCCATCGACCCCCAGGGGAACCTTGACAAATATTGTTCTATGTCCCTCTCTGTTCCTACTCCTTCGACCGTGTATAGGGAGATGTAAAATCTCAAGAAGCGCTCTACAATTTCCCTACGATTTGACAGACCTTGACCCGTTTCATTTTTAATAATAGGTATTGCCCTGTCTGCTCTTTGTTTCCGCAATCGGTTGGCCAGCATGGTGTGGGCCTTATCACCCTTTTCATAACATTTTGGTTTTAGGTATCCCGATTGCTGCAGCGCTTTGTGCTGCCTGATGTCCCTGAGTTCCCTCCGAAGCTCAGTAATCTGTGTTAGGATCCCCCCACCCTTTGGGACTTGCTCGAAGATCTAATTCCTTAAGTGTTATCTCCAGCTCTTTTTCCCTTTTTAACCTAGGCCTATTTTTGTGTGCTCCCTCAGTGTTTACGACTCCCCGAATCGTGGCTTTCGTTGCCTCGCAGACCGTGTTTAACGGCAGCTGCCCTGTATCATTGGTAGAGAAGTCGTTTTTTATCTCTTCAGTGAGGGTTTCTTTAAATAGCGGGTCTTTGTAGAGGGTATCGTTACATGTCCATCTGCGCTCCGTACCAGTGGGAGGACTTTGATCTAATTCAAGAGAACATAGCTCGTGGTCTGTCCAGGCCACTATCTCAATGGATGTATTTAGTATGGACCCTTCACTCTCAGCTCCCATCAACAAGTAGTCTATCAGCAAATAGGTGAGAAGGGGGGGAGAATAAAAAGTGAATGGCCTCTCCATTGGGTGTGTTGTGTGCCAAATGTCGATGAGGTGGCTAGTTTGTAGTTGGCTGAGGAATTTCTCCCCCAAGGAGCCATGCTTGGGTCTGCTACAACATTGAAGTGCCCTCCACACACCAAGGTACCTTCCCTCCACCTATCCAGGAAATCAAAAAGGGACCTGCTAAAGTGAGTTTGAATCTGGTAAGGAGTGTACACAGCGCAGAGAGTGACTGAACGCAATCCTATCTTACCCTTTAAAGCTAAGAATCTGCTTTCCTCATCCTGATGAATTTTCTCTGTTTTGAGGCCTATTGTCCTCCTGTGTATGAATCCTACCCCTCCTCTCTTGTCCTCCCCAGAAGCCCATAGTGTGCTCCCTATTTCCCTACCGATAATCTTGAATTCTTTCCCCCTGGCATATTTTGTCTCCTGTACAAACAGCACGTCAAGTTTAGAGAGTTTAAATTCCCTTGCTAGCATGGAGCGCTTCTGTGGGGAGTTGAGGCCCTTGACGTTGAGGGACCCAATTTTATGCCATTAAGTGACGCCATGTTGGTATTGTAGGCATTGCAAGGATCGCCTGCTGAGGTGGTTAGACGCGATGTGAGCATAGGACTTGTGCATGGGCAAAGTAAGATAAATTGTGGTTATTACCAAGTTACTGAACATTTGGTGACATTCAAATGCGTTCTCTTTCCCTCCCCTTCATCCCCCATACCACTGAAAAACGCCATACTGAGCGCTTCTGAACGACTGTGACGCCCTTGTAAAAAAGAACGGCCACACTACAGGGGCTCCTCTTCTGGCTTATAACCGTAATTCCATGATACAACAAGATGCAATGGCGGAACCTTCTGCAACGTAACTTTGCTTCAACAGTTTCCTAACTCTCATAACAGATCTGAGTTTTATGCTTCCACTTTCCGTTATGGTCCATGCACAGGCCATTTTGTGTCTCTTGAAGCAACAAGCTGTTTCCTCCTGCTCGAAAAGTGTAATGGCACTCTTCAAAAAAGACTTCAAAAAGACTTCCTTTGGATTCCAAGATGGCGGCCGCGGCGAGGAGATGTGTGTAGTAGTCTCGCGCATCGGGCCGCGATTATAAAGCACCAAAAAGAAGCATTGGGAAAGAGATATACCATCTCTTTCGGTCAGCGGCACCTGTGTGACAAGGTGACTCTGCTGTGATCATGAGGGGAAGCAGAGGCTGGGGGTAAGCACACACACTCCATTGGAGCGTTACCCCAGGACAGCGCCATCGCCGTAATACGTTTGGCGCGAACCCCGCTTTGGGGAATCAGGTGCCGGATCCGGAGAGCTGAGCGGGATCGCAGGAAGCACGGACACAGGCGGCATCGGAGAAATGCTGTGTCGGCTCCGGTCCCAGCAGAGGAGAAGATTTATTGAAGAGGTGGGGGGAGGAGCGGGAGTGGCCACGGCGAGGGGAGAAGCTCTGCCGTTGGAGCCAAGGACAAGGCGGCCCGCCGCACGGGAGGACTGGCCACTCCTGGTGAACCCCTTTGAAATAGGCATCCCAGGGGCAGCGGAAGCCAGAGCGGCCCCCAGGAGGCAAGGAAGAAGAGCCCCCAAGGGGGGATTGCAAGGGCTCCATGCCTGCTATCATCCCGGGCCCGTTGGAGGGGTTCTTCACATTGACAGCTGAGGATGGGGGCCCCACAACAATACAGGTCCAGGGTGCGGAGCAATGGTATACCACCCGGTGGGGAGAGCCAGGACCAGGAGCGGCTGCCTGACAGGGGGGAGCACAGCACCAGCGACAGAGGGGTGACACGGGTGGCCCCCATTGGCAGAGGTGAGAAACCCGGTGCCAGAAATGGAGGCACCCACAGCAAGGAACCGGCAGGGTCAGCAAACCCCCCCAAAGATAGCCGGCAGCGACGCAGCACCAGAGGGGTCCCCTCTATCCCACCCAGAAATCTGCTTGCTGCGGAGGGGCGCGAGGAGAACGAATGCAGGAGGAGGCAGGGACCCTCCCCCGAAACCACCCCAAGAGTCTTCCTTTAATATCGGGGCCGACAAATAGGCTCCCCTCCCTCCCCACATTGGGGAAGATAAGAGAACACAGGGGCCCGGCCAGGGAGAGGCCCATCAGGAGACCAGGGCGGTGCCAGAGACTGGAGCCTCTGGCAGAATTAAGTAGCGGATCGCCGCAGATTGGAGGCAGACAATTGAAACGAGGGGACTGGGACACTCCCCATCCCTCGCACCACCATCCCCTCTTCCATGGCAAATAGACAAGAGGGACTGGCAGAGAAGACAGCAGTATAGCCACAGTGTCAGAGGAGATTATCAACTTACCAGAGGTATTACAGTCTGGCGGCCGGGTTCTCAGGGGAAGCAGTGAGTGCCCAGCAGAGGAGCGATTCCAAAAGTGGAGGTTGAAGGACAAGACTAGCAGGCCAACACTCGCCCCCCAACCGGTATAAAGTGCATGTTGAATGGAAAAGTGCGGGCAGCTGCAAGAAATACGCCTCGGTAATGGGCTCCCCACCCCCCGGGGGGAGAGAACAGGGGTGGAGGAGCAGCACAAAGTAAAGGCGACTGCAGAAGAGAGGGCCCCTATCCGAGGAGGTTGGAGGACCACACCAGGCGCTAAAATGTCAAAGATAAAAGGGAAGGGGGGGCTGCCTGTGACACAAACCCAGACATCCAAACAGGACGTGAACATGATCCGGATGTGGTCCGCTGACAACTCAGTCAGCACAAGAGGAAAATCGCTGGCTGAATCATCTGAGGCACAGAGTCCGACCCCTCCGCAATCGACACAGACCTTGAAGGAAGACATGTAGACGTGGTTTAGGGAACTACAGGACAAATTCATGACTACGGTACAAGATCAGTTTACAACTATGAGAGATGACATGAAGCAGGCGGTCCAGGAACTGCGGTTAGACGTATCAAAAGTCGAGGAACGAACAGACATGCTGGAGATAATAGTACAAAATGCGGAAGAGGAAGCTCAGCAACACAGCGAGACCCAAGAACACTTGGTGAGGTTAACAACGCATAAAACATATGGTGGAAGCGGTGGAAGAAAAGGAGCTCAAGACTGCAGTGCAAGAAGTCTTCAGAGACATTTTGGCAGCGGAAGAGGCTGGGTGCACCGGGTGGGCCCTAAAAGGATGGATGAGCTGGGGTAACACCCCAGAGAAGTGCTGGTGGCCATGTCTTTGTACCCCCAAAAAGAGCAGATTCTGAGGAAGGCAAGAGGGATGGACCACATCAGGATGAATGGAGTGGAAATCCAACTGTATCAAGACTTGGCCCCAGTGACACTACACAAAAGAAGGGTGATGGCACCTGTGGTTAAGGAACTGGTCTTGAGGAAGATTAGGTACAAATGGACATTCCCTTTTTGGTCTCCTCTTTTCCTGGCAGGGGAAGCAGAGAAGGGTAACATCTTGCGAGGATGGACTACAGGTGATGGACATCCATGAGGAGTACAGAGACGACAGGCACCAACGGACAAGGGAGGAGACTCGCAAGAAGCCAGGGGAATGGAAAACAGTGCAGCATAAGAGGAAGCAGTCGGAGGGAGGAAAGCGCTGATCGCAAAGGACACATGCAACCCTAGAAAAGAACTTATGGCTCACGGCTGAGCGAGAGCAAGGCATGACTGGAGAGGAATGGGGACATAAAAGATCCAATGGACTACAGGAATCGCGGCCCAGCGAGGCCCTTCTCCACCGGAATTCTACAAAGTCAGAGGTAATGGAGGATTTAGGACTTCCTGTGGAGTTATTCCCGTGTAAGCAGAGGGTCAGGAGAAACGGGCCAAGCGCCCTAGCAACCTTAGGTCCCTGGGCCCTCCTCGGGACAGTTGTTAAATCGTTGGGGGGGGTTACAAGTTCTGGTGGGGGAAGGGGTTGGGCACGGGGCATGGGGGGGGTGGAAGGTAGATCGGAAGCAGATGGTAGGGGGAGACATAACATTCACTGTGGGCTGCGTTCATGGGGAAGCTGAGAATCCTTACATTTAATGTTAGGGGCCTAAATGCCCATGTAAAAAGGAAGAAAGTAGATAACCTGTTGAGAAGGGAAAGAGGGGTTGTTCTAATGTTAAAAGAAACCCCTATCAGACTCCAGAACAAAGCAAAGTTGCGTCTAAGGGGCTATAAACGGAGTGCTATTCAATGCTACAGACAAAAAAGCAGGGGTTTTGATAGCAGTTCATGAAGGTAGGAATCTGACCTCCAGCTACGGAGCGGGCAGGAGCCTCAGCAGGAGCCCCAGCAGGAGCCCCAGCAGCCTCACCATGTCTAGCAGCACGAAAGCTCTCAACGAAGGGGACCGTCGTTGGCTTGATGCCCCTGAAGCGTTCTTGATGCCCACTGCCTCACTAGAGCCAGATATCTGGTGTAGGGTGGAAATTAAGCCCTTCATCCAAAAAGGCTTTCACGATCAGCTGTTCCTGCTTTTGCATTCGTTTGATATCTGCCGGCCTGCACCTAAGATGGCCAATGTTACTGGAGCGTCGTCCCGTTGCTAGGAGACGCTAGTATATTTGATTGCCCAGCATCCACCGGCAAGGCGGAAGCCGGCCCTTGGTGGAGAAGGCCTGAGTGGAAAAGGCCCTATTCTGCGCCTGTTAGGCGCATAGGTGCGCAGGGTAGCCCACTCCTTCTCTTGTCCAGCTTTGCCAAATGTACGTGATGAACCATGAAATTCCACCTCAATACAACTAGCATCAACAACAAACGAAGGCACTATGTCTGAGTACGAACTACCTAGCCGCAATTACATCTAGCTGCGGAAGGCGCCGTGAACCATACCCACTACAGCATACACCATATTGCTTGTTGATTTCCTGTTGATTGTCATCACCATAAGTACACATGGCCTACCTGTTCTACGCTATCGATATATATGTAACTATCCGCTGCTGTCATCCTTTAGGTAGTTACTGACCTAATGTATCATGATGCACATTTACCTGTGACTGCCTCACTATGAACATGCACGCATTGAATAATGAATATTGACTACTGTAACGCCATTAGATGCTTGACTATGCGCTTGACTGCTCAGAACAATGATCTCTAACCTGGTCAACACAGGACTAGCCCAGCGCAGCACGCCCGACTATATTGCTAGAGTCGGCTACTGCGTCTGCCCACATCGATGATCCTCTACCTAGTCAATTTTGAACTAGCCCGCCTGCTCGTTGCTCTTAGTTGTACTGTCAGTCCAAGCTCATTACGATACTGAGACCTGCCCATACCACTGACCTACTACACTAGACATACTGTATCTAGCCCACCTGCCTGTATTGTTAGTCAAGCTTACGGCCACACCCTGCCGTACCCTATGCTGCCGAGTGCCAGATTATAGTTAATTGTTGTACCAGCTCACTTGATCATTATCTTTGCCTGCATTGCTAAACTAATCTTCATGACTGAGATGCCAGTCCTTAGCCTATGTTGAACTAGCCTATTTGATTACTGCTATTGCCTATATTGTCAATCTAGCCCTCATGACTGTGATACCAGATCTTAGCCTATGTTGAACCAGCCTATTTGAATACTGCTATTGCCTGTATTGTCAATCTAGCCCTCATAACGGTGATACCAGATCTTAGCCTATGTTGAACCAGCCTATTTGATTACTGCTATTGCCTGTATTGTCAATTTAGCCCTCGTGACTGTGATACCAGATCTTAGCCTATGTTGAACCAGCCTATTTGATTACTGCTATAGCCTGTATTGTCAATCTAGCCCTCATGACTGTGATACCGGATTTTAGCCAATATTGAACCAGCCTACTCGCTCAACGTTACTGCCTGTACTGCTAGACTAGCCTATAACAACTTTTGAACACTAGTTTCTATCTAAAGTTGAAATAGCATATTTGCCCGCTGTTATTACTATTACTCGACCTCCTCTACTGCAATTCCTTAGCATAATATGCTTACCACAGTACACATCCCCTGTGTCCTTAGCACATTATTTACACTCTACCTACTAGTGTGTCTAATGCAACCCCTTCCCACTGACGTACAAGTCCACACTAGAATGACTACAATGTCAACCGTCCTACCCACCACTGGAAAAATGAGCTATGTTACACCTAGCTCACTCCCAAGCAATCCGTGCACCTTAGGCTCCAGGAACTCCAGACTCCGAGCCAGTTTAATTAAACTTTACAAACCTCTCACCAGATCCTTGCCCATGGCAAATAAGAAAACCAACCTCTCTATCAACCAGCTGACTATCAGTGATAGCCTTACCACCTCCAGCCTAGATCCTCACACCACTACCAAACACAGTAAGGTGTATAAACCCAAGAAAGCACACTCAACAACTAGTCCTTCCATTGTCACCAATTCCCTCAAAGGAGCCCTAATAAACGTCAGATTCATGATTGCTCACGCTACAGAAATCGCCAACTTGATATTGGCAGACAACCTGGACTTTCTCGCTAATACAGAGTCATGGTTGCATGAAGCGGCAGGCCCCATGTTATCGTTAGCAGTCCCTGATGATTATACAATACTCAGACAGGACAGAGATAATGCTCGAGGCAGAGGTATTGCTATTATCGCCAAATATTGCCTTTCCATGAGACTCTCTCCCGCCCAAAACTACCAGTCCTGTGAAACGTTATCAGTCAAACTTCTGCTAATCAACTCCCAGGCCCTCACAAACCACTTAATTTATAGACCTCCCGGCCCAATTGGGACATTTGAGGAGGACATCTACTACTCTTAGGTGACTTTAACCTGAGCTTTAACGACCCTCTAGATAAACATGCCTCAACCACCTGCAATATCTTGACCGAACTTGGACTGTCCCAAAAAGTTTGCGAACCTACCCACAGCAAAGGAAGAACCCTTGACTGGATTGCAGACTATGATTGCACTGCCAACATCACTTCCATTGCTCCACAACTTTGGACAGACCATTTCCTCTTGTCCTCTACACTCTCTACATATAGACCACTTCCTTCAGTTAGCCCTACCACCCCACCCTGCCTGACGAAAATTAAAAGAGAATTACAGCGGACAAAGTGATCCCTGCTATCCTCCCCACCCTTAATTCGCTTGCCAACAACCTAGACCCTGGTACACTTGTCGACGAGTTAAATAAAATCATGCAAACCTCACTCGACACCATTGCCCCTCTCTAACTCAGAGCTAGCAAGCCTAAAACTAATTTGAACAAATGGTACACCCCACAGCTAAAAGACTTACGAAAATTAAAGAGGAGTTGTGAAACCTCCTGGAGATTACTCCCCTGCGAAGCCAACAGAACTAAATTAACAGAAATGTCCTCCAAATATAAAAAAAGAAAACTGCCTGGCCAAACGTAACTTGTACAATAAACACATTTCCAATTCCTACTCTAGTATGAAGGAATTATTCACCATCCTTAAGGAACTACAGTCTCCGATTGCCACTCCTGACATCTGCACTAAAGATAATGTCATGATGCCTGCCTCTAAGGAGCCAGGCCGGGCCCAGCAACCCCAGAGGCAGACATCGTTTTCCCCTGGGAAGTCCCAGCGGGCCCAAGTAGGGGCCCCCAGTCCTGGCGCCTTAGGCGCCAGGCTCATAAGAGAGGATATGTGTTTAAGTGCTTGGGTGCACACTTACCTGATGCAGACCATGCTGCTTCATCCAGGCCCTCTTGAGGCCTGAATGGGACTACTTTACCTGTGGGACGACTTCACCACCTGGGTGTGGTCGGGGAAGGATACATACCTGATTGGTGGAAGGATACATACCAGGAACTTCTTCCAAGGCTATTTAAACCACACCCGATCAGCCACACGTGCTTCGCGTTGTTCTGCACCTAGCAGCTGGACGCTCACCGTGTCAGCTCCTGCATCCTGACTTCAGCCACGCCTGCCAGCACCCTGGAACACCTGCAAGGGGAGAAAGGAAGAGAATAGGAGAAGAAAAGCCCTTACCTGCTAAATCTGCATCCCGGAGTCATTTCTCCAACGGCCCTGAAAAGGAAGACATCATTTTAAAGGCATTTTGTTTCGATCGCTGCAGCGCTGCATTTTACTCACCTTTGCAAGGCGCTTCCATCTTCAGCAGCGATATTCCGGATTCAGCTACGCCCCGGCGCCTAGAGGAAAAAAGACAAGAACAAAGGTGAGAGGGAGAAAAGGAATAAGGAAAGCTCAGTTTCCTTTTAAGTCTTACCTGTTGGATTATTCCCACTGCATTTCGGGTCCTGCCGCTTCCTGGCATCTCCGGACCCCGGCCCCTATGGGGAAAAAAGACAAAGACATTGAATGAGCGAATGCAAAGACATTACCTGAGCGCTCATCCAGAACTGTTTCACTTCGGGTCGGCGCCATATCTCCGGCACTCCGAACCCCGGCCCCTAAGGGGAAAAAGACATAAGCATTAGCGCTTGCTGCAATTAGACAACGAACATTATTATTAAGCTTGAACTTTTGAACAGAACTTTTACAGCGCCTTACCTGAACAGTCAAGCTTACCTGAACTCCCATCAATCCTCAATCCAGTGAAGTAACTGGGTTTCAACGCGCCCCTGCATCAGAAGCAGGATGGAGAGCTCATCCTTCCAAACCCTAAGGAGGGTATCCAACGAGCCAGGGAAGCCAGAATAGAGGGGCCCTTCCTGTCCATCTTCAGAGTTCTGCGCCTTCGACGCCGCGCCTCCGTGGGAACCAGGTGAGCGTTACAGAACGCGAAGCCTTACCACAATTTCCCACCTGGGCGCTATGAAGACTTCCGAGACAGATCAGCTGGCCCATCTTTTAGGGGAATTACGGGCAGAAGTGCACTCAGCCCGCCAGGAGACTAATGCTCTCAGAAGGGAACTAATCCTATCCAAGGAAAGAACTGATGATCTGGCCAAAAGGTTATTGCAGGGCCAGGCAGAGCACACTCCTTTACCTGTTTCCGGAGATATTTCTACAACAATGGGTTCGAATAACCCGGTACAAATCAATCTACCTGGACACATGCCTTTGGCCCCGCCGGAAAGTTTTGCGGGGATCCCAAGAAATATGCCGTTTTTATGAACCAATGCCGTTTACACTTTTTATGCAGGCCCGGGGACTTTCCCAACGACCAGACCAAAGTAGCCTTTGTACTATCTTACCTCAGTGGCTGTGCTGCCGATTGGTCTATTCCATTGGTAAATCAGGATGATCCCATTCTCCGGGATTTCCAGGGCTTCCAGGCCAGCATGGAAAGATTGTTCGCTCGACACTCGCAGGGACAGGCCCTTGACAACGAACTGTTATCCTTACGGCAAGGTAAACAGGATCTTTTGTCCTATATCGCCACCTTTAATAGACTGATTGTGGAAACCGGATGGCCTGAAAATAAAAGGATCACCTTGTTTCATCGAGGCCTGCGCGGAGAGCTTAAAGATGTTATAGCTCAGATAGTAGATCCACCCCAGGCCTGCACAGACTACATAGACTTAGTGGTTCAACTTGATCACAGACTTCAAAATAGAAAAGCAGATCGGCTCAAGTACGAAACCAGAGTACCCATCAAGACCCACGTTAACTCCAAGAGTACTGACATTTCCAAACCGATGCAAATAGGCAGTGTTAAAGGACCATTAACGCAGAAAGAACGAGAGAGAAGGCGACAAATGCAACTTTGTCTGTATTGTGGGACTTCCGGTCACTTTCTCCAAAGTTGTCTAGTAAAACCACCCAAGAAGGTGGTTGGAGCCACTGATAACGAGTTATTGACACCTGGTTCGGGAAACGACCTAGCCCGACAAGCATAGGGGTCCGCTTGCCGAGCTTGAAAACAAACTCTTTGACCTCGCATTTTGTCATGCCAATGGTGCTAGTGAATCCAAAACAGCCTCAGCAGTTGCATGCCATAAAAGCATACATAGACAGTGGAGCTATTGGAAATTACATAGACCATGAATTGGCTTCCAGGATTAAGCTTCCTCTCCGTCCAAAAGTAACCCAAGATGTAATTACCACAGTTGATGGAACCGAAATAGCCTCAGGGCCTGTAACGCATTCCACTGTTGAAATCACACTGGTGGGTCAAGATGGACACCGGGAAGCAATCGTGTTTGATGTGATCAAGGCCCCACAATTTCAAGTACTTCTTGGAATCCCTTGGTTAGAAACACATAATCCAAGAATAGACTGGCGAGCAAAGAAGATAACTTTTCCTGATTGTGAACCAACCTGTTATCCAAGGAATCCAGTTATGGGTCTAGCCTCTGCAACTGCCACCCCTGTACAGCTACCATCCGAATACCAAGAATTCCAAGACGTTTTTCAGAAAGAGCAGGCTAACACTTTGCCTCCCCATCGATCTTACGATTGCCAAATCGACTTGGTACCCGATGCGCCACTACCTTGTAGCAGGATTTATGCTCTTACTGAACCTGAGAACCTGCATTTGCGTCAGTACTTGGATCAATACCTGGCCAATGGCTTCATTCGCCCGTCAAAGTCTCCAGTCTCTTCCGCTTTGTTCTTCGTACCTAAGAAGGAAGGAGACCTCAGGACCTGTATTGACTACCGCGCCCTGAATCAGATAACGATTAAGAATCGGTACCCTTTGCCCCTGATACCTGAACTCATCGACCAAGTAAAAGATGCTCGTGTGTACACCAAGCTAGATCTCCGAGGAGCTTACCACCTGGTGCGTGTAAAAGAGGGCGACGAGTGGAAGACTGCATTCCGCACCAAATTT
The DNA here is from genome assembly GCF_040938575.1 of Ambystoma mexicanum. NCBI lineage: Eukaryota > Metazoa > Chordata > Amphibia > Caudata > Ambystomatidae > Ambystoma > Ambystoma mexicanum. The sequence goes on from NC_090934.1 coordinate 1,287,420,062, forward strand.
GGGCTCTTCGAGTATCAAGTAATGCCCTTCGGTTTGTGCAACGCACCTGCCGCCTTTCAGTACTTCATGAATGATGTTCTTCGGGAACTTATTGATGTTTGTGTCATCGTTTATATTGACGACATCCTGGTGTACTCTTCCTCAGAATCTGATCACAGAAAACATGTTAGGGCAGTTCTTGAGAAATTGCGCCAGCACAAGTTATTTGCCAAGCTTGAAAAATGCGTTTTCCATACCACAGAAGTGGAGTTTCTCGGATTCATCCTGACGCCTCAAGGAATCCGAATGGACTCGCGGAAGGTGGACGCCATTCTCAAATGGCCATCTCCTAGCTCAGTGAAGGGAGTGCAAAGCATGCTTGGCTTTGCCAATTTCTATCGAAGGTTCATCCCGGAATGTTCTCGAACAGTTCAACCCATCACAGCTCTCTTAAAGAAAAATAAACGCTTCGAATGGACTCATGAGGCCGAACAAGCCTTTCAGGACCTGAAAACCAAATTCACCTCTGCACCTGTATTGAAGCACCCGCACCCAGATCTCCCTTACATTGTGGAAACCGATGCATCCAGTTCGGCCATGGGAGCTGTCCTGTCGCAAAGAGACCCAGAAACTAACCAATTACACCCTGTAGCCTTTTGGTCGAGAAAATTCTCTCCACCTGAAATCAATTACGCAATTACCGACAAAGAACTACTGGCTATTAAATCGGCTTTCAAGGCTTGGCGTCACTATCTTCTTGGGGCTAGACATACCATCACCGTAATTACGGACCACAGAAATTTGCAGTATCTAAAGACGGCCAAAGCTCAATCTTCACGACAACTCCGATGGGCTTTATTCTTTGCGGAATTTGATTTTGTAATTACCTATCGCCCTGGCTGTAAGAATGGTAAAGCAGACGCCTTATCCCGGATTGGCATGGAGGAACCCAATTCGAGTATAGAACCTGTGCCAATCATACCTGAACAAAGAATTTTGGGCTTAACTTCATTGCAAACTATTGAGGACATCCAAACTCAAGTAAAACAACTTTTAGACTCTTCAGCCTTACAGGAATGGAGTCAAAAGGGTCCTCAATACACCGTTAAGGATGATTTACCCTATTTCCAGGAGCGGTTGTTTCTGCCAAGTAAAGAATTACAGGAACTTGTCATCACCCGTCATCACGAATCATTAATGGAAGGACACCCTGGTATCGCGAAAATAGAAGAAAAGATCAAACGCCACTTCTTGTGGCCTTCTTGGAGAAAAGACATAAAGTCTTTTGTGTTGTCTTGCGGAATTTGCGCCCAAAATAAGAGTCAAAAGAAAAGGCCTGCCGGTTTACTTCAACCTTTGGACATTCCACCAGCACCTTGGCACACCTTGTCAATGGACTTTATAACTGACCTGCCTCCTTGTGGAGGTTACAACACTATTCTCGTCATAGTGGATCTGTTCTCCAAGATGGCCCATTTCATCCCTCTAAAAGGATTGCCGTCAGCTTCCACCTTGGCCAAGGAATTTTTGGAGAGTATAGTGCGCATACATGGTTTCCCCTCTATACTAGTCTCAGATCGTGGAAGTCAATTCATCTCCCATTTTTGGAAGAAATGTTGCCAACTGGCACAAATAGATGTGCGGTTATCCACCAGCCACCACCCCCAGACCGACGGACAAACCGAGAGAACCAATCAGACTCTCGAACAATATCTTCGGTGTATGTTACACCAATCCGAGTTAAATTGGAAAGACATCCTTTGGATTGCAGAATATGCATACAATAATTCAGTGCATTCTGGAACCGGACAGACTCCTTTTTATACTTTGTATGGTCACCATCCTCGGACTTCTGACCTTGATCCACCTCTGACCCTGGAAATGCCCGCGGTAAATCACCTACATTCCACTATCACCCGAGCCTTCAAAGATGCTACTACGCACTTACAACAAGCCAAGAAAAGGTATAAAGAAAACGCTGATGTGCACCGAAGTAAGACTCCTCCTTACCAAGTAGGAGATCAGGTATGGCTAGCAACTAAACATTTACCCCTCAGGGGCCCGCGAACTTTTAATCCCAGATTCATTGGACCTTACCCCATCAAGGCTATAGTCAACCCAGTGGCCTTTAAACTCGATTTACCATCTAACATGCGGATTCATCCCGTTTTTCACGCATCTCTTCTGAAACCAGTGCAACCTGGAACCAGACTGTCTAAGCCTCCGGATCCTGTCCAAATTGATGGAGAATTCGAATTCGAAGTGAAAGACATTTTAGATTCCAAGATAGTTAAGTCGAAACTTTTCTATCTTGTTGACTGGAAAGGATATGGACCTCAGGAAAGATCTTGGGAACCCAGTGACTTTATTCATGCACCACGACTGGTACAAAGATTCCATCGGAGATTCCCGCACAAACCAAAACCCCCGGAGGAAAAGACCTTGGGAGGGGCCTTGAGGGGGGGTACTGTCATGATGCCTGCCTCTAATGAGCCAGGCCAGGCCCAGCAACCCCAGAGGCAGACATCGTTTTCCCCTGGGAAGTCCCAGCGGGCTCAAGTCGGGGCCCTTTGGACTCAGTCCTGGCGCCTTAGGCGCCAGGCTCATAAGAGAGGATATGTGTTTAAGTGCTTGGGTGCACACTTACCTGATGCAGACCATGCTGCTTCATCCAGGCCCTCTTGAGGCCTGAATGGGACTACTTTACCTGTGGGACTACTTCACCACCTGGGTGTGGTCGGGGAAGGATACATACCTGATTGGTGGAAGGATACATACCAGGAACTTCTTCCAAGGCTATTTAAACCACACCCGATCAGCCACACGTGCTTCGCGTTGTTCTGCACCTAGCAGCTGGACGCTCACCGTGTCAGCTCCTGCATCCTGACTTCAGCCACGCCTGCCAGCACCCTGGAACACCTGCAAGGGGAGAAAGGAAGAGAATAGGAGAAGAAAAGCCCTTACCTGCTAAATCTGCATCCCGGAGTCATTTCTCCAACGGCCCTAAAAAGGAAGACATCATTTTAAAGGCATTTTGTTTCGATCGCTGCAGCGCTGCATTTTACTCACCTTTGCAAGGCGCTTCCATCTTCAGCAGCGATCTTCCGGATTCAGCTACGCCCCGGCGCCTAGAGGAAAAAACACAAGAACAAAGGTGAGAGGGAGAAAAGGAATAAGGAAAGCTCAGTTTCCTTTTAAGTCTTACCTGTTGGATTATTCCCACTGCATTTCGGGTCCTGCCGCTTCCTGGCATCTCCGGACCCCGGCCCCTATGGGGAAAAAAGACAAAGACATTGAATGAGCGAATGCAAAGACATTACCTGAGCGCTCATCCAGAACTGTTTCACTTCGGGTCGGCGCCATATCTCCGGCACTCCGAACCCCGGCCCCTAAGGGGAAAAAGACATAAGCATTAGCGCTTGCTGCAATTAGACAACGAACATTATTATTAAGCTTGAACTTTTGAACAGAACTTTTACAGCGCCTTACCTGAACAGTCAAGCTTACCTGAACTCCCATCAACCCTCAATCCAGTGAAGTAACTGGGTTTCAACGCGCCCCTGCATCAGAAGCAGGATGGAGAGCTCATCCTTCCAAACCCTAAGGAGGGTATCCAACGAGCCAGGGAAGCCAGAATAGAGGGGCCCTTCCTGTCCATCTTCAGAGTTCTGCGCCTTCGACGCCGCGCCTCCGTGGGAACCAGGTGAGCGTTACAGATAAAACCTGGTGTTCAGACATTCAACAAGCACTCACTAATAAAGTCGCTACCCTACAAAACAAAATAGCCGTGAAAAAAGTGTCACTCATCTCCCAGCCCAATAAGATGCCCCCTGCCCCTCCAACTAAGGACACTGCACCCGACTCTCTCACCCATTTTAACTTCTCTAAAACAACTATTCGTGAGGTAGAAAAAGTTACTCTCTCACTTAAGTCATCCAATTGCTAGGGTGACCTCTGCCAAGCCCATTTTATAAAGGATGCGGCAAGAGATCTGGCCCCCTTTATCTCCAAACTCATCAATGCTTCATTCACTTCTGGCATCATCCCCACCAACCTTAAACAATTCTGGGTGCTCCCTTTGCTAAAAAAGCAAACCCTCGACCCACTTATACCTACCAATTACCGTCCTATCACGACAGTTCCTTTTTTGTTAAAAATACTCGACAAGGTTGCCTACCTTTAAATTCAAAATTTCTGGAAGCCCACAAACTACTAGGGGCCCGACAATCAGGCTTCCGGCCCCAACATGGAAATGAGACTGCCTTTATCGACCTGAAGACACAGGTCGATGAACTAAGAGACAAAGGGAAAAACAGTCATCCTCTTACTACTTGACCTGTCGGCTGCATTTGTTTGATATTGTGGACCACAAGGTCTTATGCAGTCACCTGGACTCAGGTGCCCAGTTCTCCAAAGAGGCCATACGATGGATTGAGTCCTTCCTGGGTGATAGGATCATGAGGGTGTTCTCCTCCCTCTGCAGCGCCTGACCCTATCCCATCACGTGTGGTGTTCCACAGGGCTCTTGTGTTTCCCCTACTCTATACAATATATTCACCAAGCCCCTCTTCGACGATCTGGACCTTCTGGGTATCACCTACACCAACTATGCAGACGATACTTAGATTCTCCTCCCACTTTCCGGGGATCACATCGAGGACTTGGCCTTGATGGATAGAGTGTATCTCAATATTCAGGCATGGATGGCAACCCATGGACTCTGCCTGAATGATGATAGACCCGAGCTTATCATTTTGAGCACACAAACTAATTTTAAGAAACTAGGCCAGGAGTATTCATCCTTCTTAATAGACGGTAATCTCATTAAGGTGGCCAAGGAGGCGAAGACCTTGGGAATTTACCTCGACTCCACACTCTCCCTCGCCAAACAAGTGAATTCCATGGCCTCCACCACTGCTTACACATGTAAGCTCATCAGAACAGGCAAACCATTCCTGTCTGACGACAATTGCATGATCCTAGCCAGAGCCCTCATACTCTCCAGGTTGGACTACTGCAACGCCTTATACATTGGCGCCAACAAATCAATCATCCAGAGGAAACAAATCCTCCAAAACAACGCCCTAAGAGCGTTACTCAGCGTGGCAAGAAGATCACACATATCTGCCATCAGGCGCTATAATAATTGGCTTTCCACCCACAACAAAATGCTGTTAAAAAAACAAACGGCATCACTCATCTATAAAGCACTCAATAATGCCACCCCCAGCTACCTTATGGATAGATTCCATAGGAGAACATCTACCAGACCCACAAGACTATCCCACACCAACTGCCTCACCGTCACAAGATTTAATCTCTCCAAAGTCGGTGGTTGCAGCTTCCCTCTCAAAGCGGCCCAACTCTGGAATTCCATGCCTCACCTCATCAGAGAAGACCAGCCATACCAGAATGTCAGACTTATTTACATTAACTGTCTCAAGTCCACAGATCAGTGAGACTTACACATGCATACTTACCTCTCTGATTAAGGGCATGGCTGCCTCCAAACTCGGGTCCGGGCTCCCTGAATGGGGAAATACCGGGCCATTCTGACTTTGGAGGGCCCGGTATTTCCTCCTTCAGGGAACCCGGACCTTCCCCATTCCCATTCGAGCCCCCATAGGGCTCAATGGGAAAGGGGAGGGAGCTAACAACGGGCCCGTCAATAACGGGCCCGTTGTTAGCTCCCTGGTCCCCTCGAGGGAACCGCAATGGACGTCTGGTCAGACCAGGCGGGTCCCGCAAGGGAACCTCGTAATAAGGAGGAATGGGATTAACGGCGCCGGCACCATTACCGGCGCCGTTAATCCCATTCTGCCCACCTCGTAATGAGGCCCAGAATGTAGATAATATCTCTGCTGTATGTTACTGTATGATTTTGATGTATCCTGGTTTATTATCTGTATCACCCTGTAACCTCTGTAACTAAGCTTCGCATATCCTTTAACTGCTGCGCTCTGATACCCTTGGGTCTGGAGCGCATTATAAATGATTAAACAAACAAACAGCTACAAAACACTTTGGTGGACAAGATGGGGTGATACGCATTTGTCAATGCCTCAATAGATGGGTTATGACTCACACTAGCCTCTATATACGCACCTAATATGGGGCAGGATAGCTTCTTGCGGGAGACTTTGCAGAAATTGGAGGAATTTTCAAAACAGGGAGATAATTTTGGGAGGGGGCTTGAATCTGGCATGGCACACTGCAACAGATAGGAGTACAGGAGGTCACCAAGGGCAATGAGCTCCTACAAAACATCTCTGCCAAAGAATGGGCCACCTGGCGCTCTGTGGTGTGTGGCGGGAGCTAAAAGGCCAGCAAAGTGGATTTATGCACTTTTCCCACATATATAGCTCAATGTCAAGGATTGACTACTACTGGGTTTCAGTGGTGCTAATGGGGGTAGTTCATTGGATGGAAATAGGCCCAATCTCGCTATCAGATCACGCCCCCTTATGGTTGGAAGTAAAGACATCAGGCAGAAATAGCAGGCTGTGGAGATGGAGGCTCCCACATGAAATACTGCAAGATACCATTTTAGGGGACTCCATCAGGGAAAAGATAAAAGAATACTTTGCCTACAATGACACGGGGGACGTCAAGCTGGGAATGGTGTGGGAGGCCTTTAAGGCAGTTATGCGGGGCCATATGATTGCCCTGAAGGCGTCTAAAGACAAGCAGAGGTACTCATGGGAAAAGGAGTTGGAAAAGAAGTTAACAGACATACAAGGGGAATTCATGCGGAAACCCACTCAATGCCTGAAGAAGGCTTTGAGACATTTGCAGGGTCAATTAGATGTGCTCCGTACAAAAAAAGCAGAGAAGGGTCTCCTCCAGCTCAGACACTGGTATATTACGAAGGCCGATAAATACTTAGCAAGACAGTTGCGAGCCAAACAGCAAGAAATATCAATCAAGAACATACGAAATGCACAGGGAGAGACACTAACATGCAGTAGTGACATGGGGGAGGTCTTCAAAAATTATTAACAAGAGCTGTATGCTTCGGGCATCCCGGACAGCACAGACCAAGATACCTACTTAAAAGCTCTAACCATACCACAAATAACGAAAGAAGAGAGGGCGATCTTGGAAAGGGAAATTAGGGAAGACGAGGTGCAGAAAGCAATAGCAGGGCTCCTGATAAACAAAGCACCAGGCCCAGATGGGTTCTCGGCTGCTTTTTATAAGAAATATGTGGACACTCCAATCCCATTTTTAACAAAGTTTTTCAACACATTTAAGGAAGAGGGGAATGTGACCACATCTATGAATGAAGCCAAGGTACTTGTCTTCCACAAAGAAGGAAAAGACCAGTCGCAAACAGGATCATACCGCCGAATTACCTTAATCAATTTGGACTCAAAACTTTATGCAAAAATATTAGGAGCTAGATTGTCACCGCTCCTCCCCAAATTGATAAATATGGATCAATCAGGCTTTATCCCTGGCCGGCAAACTCACGATAATTTGAGGCAAATAATACACCTGGTAGAGAAGAACAGAGTCAAGCAAACTCTGGCAATATTACTATCATTAAACGCAAAAAAAGACATTTGACCAGGTGGAATGGTCAATGCTGTTTCGAACCTTACAATGTATGGGGTTTAGGGAACAATATATGAAAATGATCAGGACTAATTATAACACCCCTTCCATTAGAATTGCCATAAACGGGGAAGTCACGGGTAGAGTGGAGTTAACAAGGGGCACTAAACAAAGGTGCCTGCTGTCACCCCTCCTATATGCTATCTTCGTAGAACCACTCTTAATCAAAATCAGGGAGTCACCCTCCATAACAGGGATAGAAATGGCCGGCACGCAGCACAATGTGGTTGCGTACGCGGATGATATGCTGGTCGCCCTCATAGATCCGTCTTGCACTCTCCCCAAAATAATACAAGAATTAGAGAAATTTGGGGCAATCTCAGGGTTGAAGATTAACAGAATCAAATCAGAAATATTAATTCTTGCAGGGGATAGTGGGGAGATTAAGCGGGAAGCAGCCTCCCTAAATTTGAAGATAGCAGATAAAGGGATAAAATAATTTGGGCATAACCCCCATGAGTAGGGTGGATCTTCTTTATGGGGACAACTATACAGAACTGCTGGGGATTTTTAAGAAGGTCTTGGAGCGGTGGAACCCACTGGCGATTTCCTGGTGGGGACGCATTACATCGGTAAAGATGACCATTCTTCCAAAGTTGGTATACTATTTTCAGGCTATCCCGATAAGGGTCCCCAAATCATTTTTCAGAGTACTCACAAAAGCAATATCCTCATTCAAATGGAAAAAGAAACCCCCAAGGGTAGCTAGAGCAGTACTAACAGCTCCAACTCAGGAGGGGGGCAAGTCTCTTCTGCATTTCTATAGGTACTATCAGGCGGCGCAACTATGGGTCTTAAAGGAATGGATGGGGGAGGAACGGCTAAAAGTCTGGGCAGAGCAAGACAGGGCAGTGGCAAGATCCCCATTGGGGGAAACGCTCTGGAAAGGGAAACAATTCAGGCACCCAAATCTTTGCAACAGCGAAGTCATGAGGGCCCCACTAGAAGCCTGGGATGACCAAATGTGGAAGGGCACCATAACAGAAGTGGCAGCCCCATTCACACCCATGTTCGGGAACCCAGAATTCCCGCCGGGAATGGAGAAGGGGGCGTTCAGTAGATGGGAAATGGCAGGTTGCACGAAAATAGGAGAAATGATACAGGACCAGGATATCAGATCATTTGAGGCATGTAAAATGCACATAAATATCAAAGAATCTTACAGATACAAATATGAACAACTTAGGTACTGGCTCGCGACACCATCCATTAAACAGGCGGCCTCGAGGGATCTCACACCATTTAAAAAATGTACTCTGACCAACTCAGGGTCCAAGAAACTTGTCTTGGCACTTTACAAGTTTATGAATGTGCAGAAAGAGGACATCAGGTGGAGCGACATGTTGAAGTGGGAACTAACCTTGGGGGAAGCCATCAGTAAACCACAGTGGGAGGAGCTATGGGGAAACATCCCTAAAATGACCTGCTCAATCCAATGAGGGAAATTTGAGTAAAGGTCGTGACCCAATGGTATTACACCCCGGAGAGGTTAAGAATGATGTTTCCAAAAGCGTCCAAACTCTGCTGGAGAGGCTGCACGGAGGAGGGCACTTGGAGGCATATTTGGTGGTACTGCAAAGGGATTCAGGGATTTTGGGCCGAAGTGAAGACACAGATTAGTGACAATGGAATGCTAACTCATACCTTGCAGGGTACAAAGGGATCCTTTATGAAAGAATGGGGATGGTGTTGGAATACCTTCAGATTATATGGAACAATGGTGTCCACACAAAATAAGAATCTTGGACATTTTTGCGGCATGAGCGAAATCCCCACAGGAATAGAGAAAGTGATCTTCTGGAGGGAGGGGATGGGGGTAGTTGGGGACAGAGTTAATGTTTGTTTTTCTTTTTCTGTACTTGAAAACAATAAAAACATAAACAAAATTTTAAAAAAGACTTCCTTTGACTTGGGATTACCCCCAATGCGCACAGCTCTCAAGGCGTATTGTAGCGTTTGTATTTTCTGGTTCCTGGGGCCCGGCCTCTTTTTGGTGATGAAGGTGCAGCTCTATACAGCGGGGCCGGAGGTTTTCTGGACTTGTCTCTGTCAGAGTCCGATGTCCCTGCTTGCAGTCCCTCCAGGACTCCTTTTGCTTCCTCCTCCGAGGTAACACAGTAGCCCTCTCCCTCATGTTCAAAGCTGAGTGAGAAGGGAAACCCCCAGCAATACCAAACTCCATGCTCTTGTAACCAGGTGGTCAGTGGATGGCAGCCTCTTCGTCTGTTCAGCGTTGTGGCAGAAAGGTCTTGGAAGATTCTTGCACTTGATCCTTCAAACTCAATAGGTTCCTTTTATCTTGCCCTCTGAAGGATGTCCTGCCTTTGCTGATAGTAATGACACTTGACAAGAACGGAATGTGGCCCGGTCGGAGGGCCTCCGGCCCTGTGGATTCTGTCGAATTCCATTTCGGGGGCTTTAGCTGGGTCAAATAGAGATGCCACCAGGGCTTTGACTCTGCTCTCTAAACCAGTCAGGGATTCGCCTTGCCTTTCACTGAGGCCTATTATGCGAACATTTGTTCTCTGCTCCCAGTTTTCAAGGTCGCCAAGCTTCAATTCTATATCTCTTTCTCTTTGCTCCATGTATTGGAACCTGGCCTCACCGTTCATCAATGAGAGGTCACCCGACAGTTGATTGCTTTCCACAGCTTCAATCCTGTCTTCCACTTTCACCATCCTGGCTTGCAGGTCTGAGACGGTTTCTGTGAGGGAGGATTTTATTGAACGTATTTCTCAGAGCAGGAGGTGGATATCTGCTTTAGTGGTGCTGTCCCTGTCGTTTCCAGGTATTTCTGTATAGTTTTGGACCTCATCTTGCTTTATTTCTCTTGGTTGTGTTTGAGTCCAGCGCTCTGGAGGCGAGGGGATCCCCACTTGACAGTCCTATGTGACCCTGTATGACATTTCAGAGGGCCAGGCACGATATCAGTCTATTCCTTCTATATTAGGGGTGTTTGCTGTGGTTGCCCGGACCTCCAGCCCCTGGTTGTTTTTCTGTTTTCACTTTGCTCCCCTTTCTGTCCGTGCTTGCCAGAGCCACCTCGGTGTCTTGGATTGGACCGTTGTCCCTGTATCCCTCGGTTGATGGACCGATGGCAGTGTCTCACTTGGGGCTGGTGAGGCTAAATTCACTTCACCAGTGACAATGGCTTATTATATGCAGTGCAGCTTTAGACTTTGGAGTGTTTCTTTGTCTAAGCAAGCGTGAGGAGGGACAGGCTCGCAGGATCTCTTATGCCGGCTCTCTGAGCGGGACACGTACTCTTTATTCCCCTCCCTACACACTGCTTACCCGCCTTTGCTGCGGCACTCTCTGGTCTGCGTCCCTCACTCTGCGAGGGGGGGCAGCTTTGCCTCCTTTCTGCTCTTTTTGCTCCGGTGGCGGGCGAATGTTGCGGTCACCCCAAGAGAACACTTGACTGCACTTCACTGTTCTATGGCACCTGCCATCTTGAGGATTCCATTTCGGGGCTGCCTGCTCGATTGTTTTCACCTTGCACACGATGGATTCAGGCACGGTTCTGCTCCATCTGTCACCTCTGAGTGCCCCCCCATCTTAGGCATGGGCGCGTGTTCCCAAAAGACTGCGATGATGCCTTTAAAGGGGATGGAACACCATTTTCTGCAACCTGAAGAGGGAGACGAAGGCTCAAGCAACCATAACATCTGTGCTCCCTGGTGGTACCAGATCACCTTTTTTCTCATACATTTTTTTTTTATCAAACAGATTCCTGTGGTCTGAGAGAAAGGGAGCACGATGTGTCTTGATCTGTTTAATAGAGGAAGTGCCCAATTTAGACAATATGAGATGGACATCTTTAGGACAAGTGAATTTCTCTCTCCCCTCATTATCTAGAGCTTCCCATCATCTTCTCAATATACAGTTGGCTTTGCCAGTGCTACCAAGTTGCAAAATTATATTATGTTTCCCCTTTACTACCAGATGTTGCGGGCCCCCCGTTTCTACTGACTTGGTACCTACCATACTAAGTCTTAGATGTAGCATTGCATGATCACTCCAAAGATGTTTTACTATCTCAAACAAGCAAGCTGGCCCAATTTCTATATTCTTAGTGAGCAAATAGTCAACTGTAGATGACGCTACCAAATTATTCCAAGGCAAAACCTTTTTCCCATTGACCATCGAATAACGGATTCATTTGTAAGAAACCCCATCTCAAAAAGAAGGGTGACCATAATAAGCTATCAGTGCTCCTTTTCCTCATACCACCAGATAATGGTACAGAAGTGACATTGCCCTCTCCAAAAAGGTCCATGTTGACCTTGTTCAAATTGCATTCATAATTAAAGTTGCCACCTACAATGATAGGACTCTCAGTGTAGCACCCATGCCAATTTATCAAAATGTTTTCAATTTCATCAAGTAATTAATCTATATCTGATCTGATGGAATTGAAGTGATTATTTAGTGATTATTTAGTAACAGAGTATGTAAGATGTTATTGTCTTTGCAATCAACAATTTCTGTGACTAGCAGAGCTTCAGAAAAACACTTCCAATTGCGCAAGAAACAGCCTTTACTAATCGTCATAGCAGTTAAGAGACCTTGTATTGGTCACCCACGTGGACCTTTATTTGCCGGTTTGGTGTTCAAAGTAAACCCACCAATCACTGGGCAAACAGTCGACCAAGTCTCTTGTAATAATACAAAATCATGTTTACTTGGGGCAGTCAGCGGATCACCATGAACAAATGAATTATAGCCACATGTGTTCCAGCTTTAGATGGATAACTGTGATGTTTAGAAGCCTGGTCTGGAAGTTGAGATCGTCGGAAGGGCAGCTGTACACCATTCCCATCCTGATGAGTATTGGTCTCTATTAGCGTGCCTCTCTCCATTGTTTTCAAAATAACAGGTCATGGTCAAGTTCCTACGAGAGTGTTCATCCAGATCTTTTATTTGTTGAGGATAGTAGCTTTCAAACACTTTTAGCAGGATATAATGCTGATAGTCATGTACCAATTTCTCAATTAATTTAGAGGGGAAGTGGACTGCACCTTTTCCTTTAATGTTGTTATCAAATAGATGAACACATTTTATATCCGCAGATGCAATAAAACTCAGTTTAGGCACCAATGATAATAATGGCAGAATACGAGATCTATTTAGGGGCGCATTATGCTCCTCATCGAACACTGATTAAAAAATCATTGGTTGCAGCTGCTCTGATCCCTTGCTGGCAAGTAGCTCACCGGACCCTCTCAAATGTAGGTCTCCAGATCTATGAACTGGTGCATGCATGCCCCCCTTGGGTCTATTTCCTTCCCAAACTCGAGTAGCTTTAGACTTATTATCAGTGTTGGCTATGGTGGCTGTCGAGGCAAGGTCTGAAGTGTGACCTTGTTGGATACTTGGAGAGATCATGTCGGGTTCGTAGCTCTTGGAAGTCTGAATGCAAGACATGAGGAAAGAATGGCAAATTTCTGACGGAATAAGCGCAGAAGGACCTCCATATGAGGTGATATAACGTACAAGAGGGAAGTAATCTGCACTACCAGGCAACATGTAGGGGCTCTGTAGTGCTTAGATGTAGATGCACGGCCTAAGAAAACCAATAGCCCTTGACTCCATTTTGTATTAGGCCCAGAAGGGATAAGTTGCAGGCTTGGGCTATTTACGTTCCTGGTTCCCAAGGCCTAATTTCTGTACAACATACTGGCTTTTGCAAGAGCCGTGTTCCCATAGACGTCCACATCCCCCTCGTCCCTTCAGTGTTGCGAATCTTTAATATCTTCCAAAGGAATGCGCCCTGCAAGAGGGTGAAACAACCTCCATTAGGCCTCCGGCCCCCACCCAGCCAGACCAGAGCCAGCCCCACACCACTCTCTTGACCCCCACACCTTTTGCATTCCCTGATAAGTAAGCAACCCCCAGGTCCCAACACCAATGAAGTATCCACAGAGGATCTAAGCATGCGCAGCTGTATTTCTTTCTAGCATGAACACATATCCCTTGTAACACGAGGTACAGGGAGGGATAAATTAAAGAGCCAAACCCAGCGTGGATACATTGTGTGTGGGAACTGCGGTATCAATGAAGCCCTGAATGTGTGGGTCAGCATGACTGTATTTTATGCCCTGGGATGAATGGAAGTCAGGTGACTTCCTGTTCAAGATTGATACTGCACCCATAAGAGCAGGAGGCAGAAACAGACAGCCTAGGGTATGAGCATGTAGGGTCCCGACGAGGAGTATTGGAGCGACTTTGATCACACAGAAGAAGACACAGAGTGAGGGGTCAAGCAGGCACCTGTGACTACACCGAGAGTGGACTGCCTATGGGAAGGAAGGTTAAGGGAAAGGTTTGGTAGGATAGCAGTGGCAAAGAAAAAGGAAAGTGTTACCAAGGGTGGGAAAGGAAGGCCAAAATTACAAATGCCCTTAATACATAAAGGTGCAGGACGACCCCATTATGTCCCTTGGCCGCAAATGGACAAAAACAATCTCCTCAAGGCCCTCCCTCCACTCACCACGGGAGCAGGGAAATGGATTTATGCATTTGAGAAACACACTGCAGGGGTACCCCTAGCCATAGGAGACATTAAGAGCTTGTTAGTAGCTGCAGTGGGAGATCAGGCTAGTCAGTGTGTGTTGAAGCGGGATACCCAGGAGTGTGGGCAGACAATGGACAAGGGCAGTGGGGAGGAAACCAACACTTTTCGGTGCCCCAGTGGCAAGGAGGGCCGCAACGAGGATGAGGTGAGTTCTGAGGGCAGAGTGGAGGGGGATTCGGTGGACAGGGGCCAAGGGGTGGCGGGCCAGGGCAGTGTTAGTCGTGTGGGAGGTGGGGGTACTTTTCAAGGGAATGCTGCAGCAGACCAGGAGGGAATTATAATTACAATCAACAACCCTACGAATACCCCCACCCAGGTAGCCCACAAGGGCCCATTCAGTGGACGTCCCTAATCCCGCATGAAATACATCAGGCAGATACGCAGTTGCCTCCTCAAAACCCTGGCCCTTACCAACCACCACACCAGCAACAGACCATGCAGCAACACCAACCCCGCCCTAACCAACAAGCCGCGGAAAGCAGGCACCCTGTTGCTTCTGCGCCCAACGGAGCAGCAGCCCCATACCAGGGAGCCACGGTGGTGGGGGGAATCCTTTTTTGTTTCCAGGGACAGACACCTACCCCGACTAGGTCAGCCCACAAAGCGCATTTGCGTGTCAAGTACTGTCAATGACCTTACATCCAGAAGAGGAACCACTGGTGGGGGCAGAGATAGGAACTACGCAATTTATCTTTATGGTGCACTCGGGAGCAGAGAAGTTATGCATTAGTGAAGGAAACTTCCCGCTATCAGGAAAGTCTCTCGACACAAAGGGATTCTCTGCTCTGGGGCTGTATTAACGGTTCCATACCCAAAAGATTTAGACGTCAAGGGGGGATGGAAGGATGTATGAGCACCCCTCCTTTACTCTGAGAGTTCCCCCATTAACTTATTTGGTAGGGATCTGCTTAGCAAACTGAACATGACAATATCATTCACAGACAGGGGGATTGTCTGCGCCACCCCTGGCATGTGCTCCCTCCGAGCGATGCTAGTGATACAAGCTGTTGCCAGTGAGATGGTAGTGAGGGGCATTCCTGTTAACCCCAACATGTTTGTTTATATTTTCCATCCCACAGCTCTAAACAACACATCGCAGCAGATGGTTTGTCCATTTTCCCAGTCGGTTGAAGCTGGCCCATGTGCCCACCCCGATGCCAAGTGTGCTGCAACATTTCTTGTCAGAGAGGTTTTACCCTTTTGGGGGATATGTGATGTCCTACGATCAGACAATGGGACACATATTTTCAACGAACTCTTGAAGGATGTGAATACCCTGTTAGGGATCATTTACCACGCACAAGTAAATGGGGTGGTGGAGAGGATCAGCAGCCCCAAACTATGTAACACCCTGAAAGAAAATTGGGTGTACTGCCTGCCCCTGGCATTGTTCCATTTGCGCGCACAGCCCATTAAGGACCACCATCTGTCCCCCCATGAGATAGTGACTTGCTGACACGTGCAAACACCCCTGTTAGCAGTAAGAAAAGCATCAGATGCTCATAGAGCAGCTACGATTCTGGGTGAAGAGTTTAAACAATACCTAACCCAGCTCCCACGTGCAATCAGATGACAGAAACAAATCACACAGTGGTGTGCCACACGGAGGACAAAGAGACTATGACAACCCCACTGGCAGACACCACCCCCACCCAACCATTGTTACCTGGGCAATGGGTCTATGTCAGAAGCTTTGTCTGAAAATGGAACACTCCTAGGTTCCATGGCCCCTATGAAGTGTTTTTTTCCACCCCTCTTGCAGTAAAGGTGAAGGGGCAGAGATATTGGATACACCTCTCTGATGTCCGTAGGGCACCACAAGACACCACGCCAAAAACCCAGACATAAAACAACACCACTACCTCAGACCAGTAGCTCTATACTGACCATATTTGTGCATGTGAAAATAAGTACAATACATGCATTGCTGCTAGAGCACGAGCTATAGAAACTAAAACTATTTCGAATGGATTGTGTCCTCCCACGTATTGCTCATTTTATGATATTCATATCCCAGCTCTGCTGATTCGGAAAAAAAATGTCACCAGTGGGTGCTGTGTTCGAGACCGCAGAGTCGAAGTCCCTCGAGGGCCGCCGTCGAGCGTCGACGTCATCCGCTGTATAAAGGGCTCGAGCAGCGCTCGTGCCTCAGTTCCGTTTTTCCGACGCAACTGCTTCGTGCTACGAATGGCGCTGCAGAATATTCTTCGACGATGTCCTCATCTTCTACTCCCTCCACACCCAAGATAGGGTTGAAAAAATGTCTGAAGTGTGGCAGGAAGATGTTTATAAACGACCCCCATCGGAATTGCCTCTGGTGCCTCAGCCCAGACCATCAGATTGGCGAGTGCAGGTCCTCTCAGGCCATGTCCAATAAGGCTCTTAGGGAATGCAGAGGTAGCTCGCACTGGGGGAGGAGAAATATAAGTCTTCGAAAAGACAAAAGGATTCGGATGAATCCAGTCAAAAATCTCATCACGAGTCGAGGAGGTCGAGATCAAAGAGTCGCTTGAGAAATTCTTCCTCGTCTTCGACTAAAAAGTCAAAAAAGCGACGTCATAGATCTTCTTCCTCCTCATCCTCCTCTGAGAGGAGAGTGAGTTACCCATCAAAGCACGATTCCCCAGAAAAATGGGAGGCCTTCAGGGCTTCGATGCTAAAAATATTCGAGAAAGCGGCCCAGACCCCCTCGAAGGTGCCGTGTAGTGATCATGCCTCTACCCACTCTAAAAGTGACAGAGAAAAATCAAGATCTAAACACGTGAGAGCTGAAAAAGAGTCGAGTGTCTTCAAGGGAAAGTTCCCCGACGCCTCGTACTAAGTCTCTGGTGCATAAATCGGGGCTAGCGGAATCGGCATCAACGTCATAAGTCGAAGCCAAAACTCGACTCGACACCGTCGACGATCATGGCCGTGGAGACCGCTGACGAAGATGACGTCGACACTTTTCGCTGTATCAAAGCCTTCTTCGACAGCATCGAAGTCTCCTTCGACACCGTCAAAGCCAGCGTCTTCCCCATCGACGCCTTTGATGTCTTTATCGAGGCCTTCTTTGATTCCAAGACCCAAGTCAACGCCATTGTCCATACCTAGACCAATTCCACCTTCTTTACCTGAAAAGACTTTCCACCTTCAACCTAGACAGGAATTTTTTAGATCCATGTCATCTATATATGAAGAACATTCCTCTGAAGAGGATGTCACTCCAGCTGGAGGTAGATTTGGAGCCAGAGAGGTCCCTGAAGAACTAGTGGACCCACAGTCTAAAATAACAGACCTTTATGACTGTCTCCAAAATGCCAGTGGCTTAGACACTTTACCTGAAGTGGATTTTATAAGACCAGATCCTACAGATCATGCTGATCCCAGTTATAAGAAGCT
Organism: Ambystoma mexicanum; assembly: GCF_040938575.1. Taxonomy (NCBI): domain Eukaryota; kingdom Metazoa; phylum Chordata; class Amphibia; order Caudata; family Ambystomatidae; genus Ambystoma; species Ambystoma mexicanum. The sequence goes on from NC_090934.1 coordinate 1,287,437,616, forward strand.
TATGGGAAGGGTCATTGATTTTATGGGTTGGAAAGCAACTTCCCCAGATTTCGACCAGGATGACATGACTGACATCCTGAGTGAGGGTCCTTTAAAAGATCCTGTTCTACCTTTCCATAAAGCACTGCAAAAAAGGGTAATGGTAAATTGGAATACTCCTTCTGCAGCAAATAAGAAACTGGTACCAAAATATAGACCAGCTTTATCAGATCCAGAATATTTATCCAAACACCCGTCTCCTGAAAGTTTAGTGGTTCAAGCTGCAACCTCAACTAGGCAATCAGCTTACCCATCAATACCACCAGACAGGGATGCTAAAAAAGTTGATGCTTGGGCCCGGAAAGCTTTTTCTTCAGGCAGCATGGCCCTTAAATTGACTAATGTTACTTGCACATTAGCAAGATTTACTTATACCCTGTGGGACTGCATGTCATCAGCGGCTGAACGCATCCCGTAAGGTGAGGAACAGGATGGTTTCCTCGCTACAGTGAAGGATGGCAAAGAGGTTATGGAGGAATGCCTTCAGTCAGGATTGGACACTGCGGATAGTATAAGCAGGTCCATGGCATCTAGCACGGTCCTGCACAGATTTGCATGGCTAAGAAAATCTGGGTTTGCACCTGATGTGCAATCTAGATTACTTAATATGCCCTTTGACGGCTTGAGGTTGTTTGGCAGCAAGGCGGATGAAAGCTTGGAAAAGCTGCAGACCTCGAAAGCAACAACAAAATCACTTAGTGCCGCTAAAAGGCAACCTCAACAAGACTCCTACACAGGCTCATCTTCCTGGAAGAGTCGCCCCTTTTTGCTTCTATTCCTCTTTTGGAAAAGGGAGGGGGCAGGCCAGTCAGAGAGGCCAACAGAGAAAACCCTTTCATGGTGGAAAAGGGAGAGGTGCTAGATCAGCCACAGCAGCGGCTAATAACTCCTCAGCCATTGCTGCAGCCGCTGCAAAGCCACTTTGAGGTCTTCACCCATAAAACACCGGTGGGATGCATAATCACCCGGTACCTGGACGAATGGTGGGGCATTGCGTCAGATGCCTGGACACTAGAGATAGTGACTCATGGTTACTGTCTTCCTTTTCATCAAAGACCTCAAGATCATCCACCGGGAGCCAACTCTGTAAAAATTCCAGACCCGCTCCTTGTGCAGGAGATTTTAACCCTGCTGGAGAAAGGTGCAATAGAACATGTACCTGTAGAGGAGGGCTGTTACTCCCCCTATTTTCTTATTCCCAAAAAGGATGGAGGATTGAGACCCATCTTGGACTTGAGAAGCTTGAACAAGTTCCTCAGGAAGGACAAGTTCAAGATAGTGACCCTTTCTCAGATCCTTCCGGCTCTTCGGCTTCAGGACTATCTGGTTTCATTGGACCTTCAGGATGCTTACTTTCATGTGCCAATCTATCTCAAGCACAGAAAGTACCTGAGGGTCGCAATTGGTGGTTCTCATTATCAGTTTCGGGTTCTACCATTTGGGCTGACCTCCGCCCCAAGGGTTTTCATCAAACTGATGGCGGTGGTGGCAGCGAGTATCAGAAGGGGGATTCACATCTACCCCTATCTGGACGATTGGCTAATCAGGGCGAGTTCATCTGAAGGAGCCCAGGAACATCTGGCCTTGACCTGCCACTTCTTACACAGTGAGGGCTTCTCCCTCAATTACAAGAAGTCACAAATGATTCCAAGCCAAAAACTGCAATTCATCGGAGCAATCCTGGACACTTTCTCAGGGAAAGCCTCGCCTCCTGAGGAGAGAGCTCACCACATTCTGCAGATGGTAATGAAGTTTCAAAATGCCCAACAGTTAGCGGCTTTGGACTTTCTAAGGTTGTTAGGCCTCATGGCATCCTGCATATTTCTGGTGCCAGAGGCCAGATTGAGGATGAGATCCCTTCAATGGGCCCTCAGGACTCAATGGTCCCAGTTTTCAGGGGAGATGTCAGATCTTCTACAAGTCCCGGCCAAAGTGGCTCAAGATCTCCTATGGTGTGCTTGCAAGGAGAATATCCTCAAGGGGGAACCTTTTTGGCAACCATGGCCAGAGATAACGGTAGTGACGGATGCCTCACTCACGGGTTGGGGAGCCCACACCAACGATCTGACAATCAGCGGTCGTTAGTCTCCATCGGAGTCCAAACTACACATCAACCTTTTGGAGCTGAGGGCAATCGGACTAGCACTGAAGGCCTTTCTGCCCTCTGTACAGGGAAAGAATGTCCTGATAATGATGGACAACACAGTGGCCATGTACTACCTCAACAAAAGAGGAGGCGTAGGATCACTTCCACTGTGCAGAGAGGCAATGCAGCTCTGGTTCTGGGCAATGCAAGAAGGAATCTCTCTATCAGCAGTTCACCTCGCCGGATAACTAAACACGGCGGCGGACACTCTGAGCAGGCCGAGCACAGTCTCCCACGAATGGGAACTAGCTCAAGAAGTCCTTCAAGAGATCTTCGCCCTTTGGAGAACCCCTCAAGTGGATCTGTTCGCGACCAGGGCCAACCGGAAGTGCGAACTGTATTGCTCAAGGGAATTTCCCCCAAGAGGAGCTCTAGGGACGCGTTCGTAGTGGAGTGGGTATTTCCACTCCTTTACGTGTTTCCTCCCGTCCCCGTGATTCTTCACGTAATGAGGAGGTTGAGAAAGTTCAGGAAAACCATGATCCTAATTGCCCCGTATTGGGCCAGGAGGACGTGGTACCCGGATCTTCTGGACATGTCCACCTGCCCTCCAATACGTCTTCCACAAAGAGAGGATCTTCTCTCACAAGAGGAAGGTCGGGGTCTCCATCCAGAGGTCAAGACACTCAGCCTTCACGCAAGGTTTCTGAGAGGCTAAGATATAAGGATTGGGACCTCCCGGATGACGTAATGGAGACTTTGCTTTCGGCCAGAAGGCCAGCAGCAAAATCCCTGTATCGGTGTCGTTGGAACAAGTTCAGTAACTGGTGCAGGGATAAGAATGTGGATCCATTTCTTTGTAATACTCCAACAGTACTTTCTTTTCTCTTACACTTAGTCAATTTGGGGCTCCAAGTTGGTACTATAAAAGGTTACTTGGCAGCAATATATATCTTTAAGCGCTCCTCGGAAGAGGTGTTCTATTTTAACATGCCTTTAGTCATTCAATTCTTGAAAGAGCTAACAAATGTATACCCTCCGACACCTTTCCAGGTGCCCATCTGGGATTTAAATCTAGTCTTAAAATGTCTCATGTGTGCTCCTTTCGAACCTTTACATTCTTGTCCATTAAGACTGCTCACTCTTAAAACAATTCTGTTAGTGCCTATAACATCAGCCTGCAGGGTAAGTAAGTTGCAGGCACTGTCTTGTAAGCCTCCTCGCACCATTTTCCATAGGGACAAGGTTATTCTAAAAGTCAAACCATCTTTCTTGCCTAAAGTAGTGTCTGATGTTCATCTGTCACAAAAAATTGTCTTACCTTCCTTTTATCCTCCACCTCACACTAGTAAGGAAGAGGAAAGTTTGCATAGACTGGACCCAAAAAGGGCTCTCAGTTTCCATATATTTACAGATTGGCAAATCTCCGACAATGTGACCAACTATTCGTTGGGTGTACTGGGCACAAATTGGGCCTTGCAGTATCTAAACAAACTCTATCCAGATGGATAATTATAGCAATCTCTGAATGCTATTAACAAGCTGGGAAAGAGCCTTCTCCAAATGGATTAAGGGCTCATTCAACCAGAGGCATGGCAACTTCCACGGCTCTTCAGAGGGGCGTCCCAGTGCAGGATATTTGTGCTGCGGCCACCTAGTCGTCGATGCACACCTTTATAAAGCATATAAAGCATTACTGCTTGGACTCTACTTCATATCAAGGAGGACTATTCGCAAAGGCTGTCCTTCATTCAGTCCATAATTAAAATGTCTAGTACTCCCACCTCCTAAATTACCACTGCTATGGGAGTCTATCATAAGATGAGGAATACGTGGGAGGACACAATCCATTCGAAGAACAAGTTACTTACCAACTGTAACGTTCTTTCAATTGGATGTTCCGCCCACGTATTCCTCATCGACCATCCCAACCTACCCCGCCGTACAGTTTACGCCAGTTGCACTCTCACTTCCTTAAGAGCCTGAGGACTTAAAACCTGATCAGCTGATGCAACCATGAACACCGTAAAACAGAACTGAGGTAACGGGCACTGCTCGAGCCCTTTATACAGCGGATGACGGTGATGCTCGATGGCGGCCCTTGAGGGACTTCAACTCACCGGTCTCGAACACAGTGCCCCCTAGTGAAATCTTTTTTTTTTCTAAAGCAGCAGAGCTGGGATACGATTATCATAAGATGAGGAATACGTGGCAGGAGCATCCAATCGAAAGAACGTTACAGTTGGTAAGTAACTTGTTCATCTCTCTCACTCTTTCTCGCTTCCTCACTTGTTCGTCTTCTTCACCCCTCCCCATCTCCTACCCGCCCGTTTTTTTTTCAATTTCCGCAGGTGCAACGAGAATGAAGATGGCACCACTAAGAGATTCTTCAAATGTAGATAGTAGTAGAAGTAGAATTAGCATTACTAGGGCCTACACCTATGACTGTGGCCTTCCCTTCACAGCGATTTTGTTCACAATATGTATGTTTGTCTTAGGTATTTATTGGGGGGCATGTTTTATCTGGGCTGGCCATCTAAAAGAAGGGTGGTGTTTAGATGGACTTGGAATGGGAACAAATGGACCTGTAAGGGAAGTACACCCTCGAATATAACAAGCCTAGAGGTGAATGAAACAAAAATGATTTGCAACCCAGTATCCCCAGTTCGATTTTTATGTCCTCTACAAAAGCTAAAATCACCCCTACCCCCTTCCAGTTTTGAATGAAGAGATGAATGTGAGTATGTCAGCAGCAACAGCTGAGGTTTTCATAACGCCAACAAATAATACAGGTTATAATAAAAATTGCCTTGTGAACGGTAGCAGTTCCCAAACCACAATATGCAATAACGCAATGTTCAGACTATTGATGCCAGAGGTAAAACAAACTCTATGTAAGGTTAACAGTAATAAAGAAATAATATCATTAAGGGCTCCAAACATAAATATGATGCATATCATCGCTTAATATTAGACATGGTTGGAGACCGCATTACCAAACACTCGGAACAGCTGGTACTCAGACATGAGTGTGATGGGAAGGCGAACGACCAATGGTAGTTGCTACGTTTGCTCCTTAATACCGAATACGTCTGGGCACCCAAGGTCTTGGTACCACAAGAAGTACCCATGATAGAAACACAATGTCTGATTCACTATGTAGGATCAAAGGCACTTTCCAGGCACTTTCCAGGCACGCAACGTCCATCTAGAACTCATCGATCCTGGCCTTCAAAAGTGCAAAATGAGCTCCCACAACCCTGTTCAAGGAATCACACCTAGTGATCGAGGGAACAAGATATGTCAATAACGAGTGGCAAGATGAAAGCAACATATATATGCAGGGCCGAAAGACTTCTGGGGATGTCTGAGAAAATTGCAATATTACGGAGCAAGCATGCAAGCAAAGATGGACAAAACGTATCACAAAGCTAACTTAGGTTGCAGCTCTTCAGAAACCAGTGAAGATACACTCACAGAAATCATACCAACTTTGTTTTTTTCAGCGAGGGGACAGTGTCTGTTGGGTCAAAAAAACAATGCAATCGACTTGTCATGGTGCCCGACCTGAAGAAGGGCACTGATGTACTAATGAATTATTACTGGATCTGCAGCCAGCAAGCGTACTTGCACCTCCCACCTTCTTGGAGCGGCTACTGTTCACTAGCAGCGCTGCATTCTGCCCTGCTGGTCATAACAGAGGAACACCTAAAGGGGGGACTTCCGCTCGAAAAAGTCCCACTGTGCCCCCCGCCTTAGAAGCTCGACGCACAGAGCTACCACCAAACTTTTGCATGCTCCCTAAAAAGGAGCCTTATGACCAATTATGCAGAAGAAAAAGAGCATCGAATTACATCTCTAATGACTCGTCTGAACTGCTGGCCCAGATACCTGAAGAATACAAGCTTTACAATTCAGCAGAGACATTTTTTGCAACTTTAGTACCCAGCAGCCAGACAAGGGCAAGTGCCAAGTGGCTCCAGATAGTTTGGTGGGAATTAATTCAGCTGGCAAACCACACTGACCAGGGGTTCAACGTCATCAAGGTGGAATTAAGGGCCCTAAGACTCATGACAATGCAAAACAGATATGTGTTGGACCTGACAGCTATGGAGGGCAGTGTTTGCAAAAAGATCAGGCGTTCATGTTGCACGCTCGTACCTTCTGAGGATGCTGAAAATGGGACATTGTCACACGTCATCACTGCTGTACACGAGCTATGGGTAAAAATAAAGAAGGAAGCTGGGGTCAAGGAAGAGACTGGTTCACCCTGGCCTTCAGATGGGTCCCATTGTGACCTAGGAACATTGGTGAAGATGCTGGTCCCTATCATCATGGTTATCCTGGTAATCTTCTGCATGTGCCATTTGGGTTGCCTGTGTTGTGCCAAAGCTGTGCCTATTAGTGCAATGATGATGGTGACTATTGGGAATAATAATAAAGTACCATCTGATACAAAAAAAGTAGAAATCAAAACTGAGCAAAATAGCAGCCCGGCACACCGCATGGTCCGCCTCTCTATTAGGGACATAGTTGACAACTTGTACCACACAACCATTGTACCTCCCCCGGATCCTGAAAACTATAAGGAAGTGTGGCGGGTGCTGTGGGATGCATCTACATGACCGGCACACCTGAACAGTATACGCAGCATGGTGTGAGTTTGAGGCATGTGTGCAGTGCATGGATGCCCATAAAGGGAACATCAGCTTGGGACGAAGCAGAAACACGCAAATGAGTGAAAATATGGGGAGGAGAATGAGTTACTGTAGAGGTAACAAAGGGGGGAATGCTGGGGTGGAAATGAGCCTATCCCACCCCCCTAGACACTTCCAAGTAAGGCGAACACCATATGAGGTTATATAACGTACAAGGTGGAGTAATCCGCACTATCAGGCAACATGTAGGGGCTCTGTTATGCTTAGAAGTAAATGTGGTGCCCTAGAAAACCCTTAGCCCTTGACTCAATTTTGTATTAGGCCCAGAAGGGCTAAGTTACAGGCTCACACTATTCACATTCCTGGTTCACAAGGCCTAATTTCTGTGCAACATACTTGCGTCGCAAGAGCCCTGTTCCCACAGAAGTCCACTTCCCCCCTCATCCCTTCAGTGTTGCAAATATTTAGTATCTTCCAAAGGAATGCGCACTGTAAGAGCTTGAGACAACCCCAAGCCCAGCGCTGCGTCCATTCATCTCCACTGAACTACCATTAGGCATCCAACCCCCACGGGAGTGAGGAATGTTCTGCCCTAACTGAAAAATCAATTTCAGGATCGCCTTCCAGGTCGGTCGTGTCAGGAACGGTATTATCAACCAAGGTATTAAAGAAGCCTGGTGACTTACTTAGTCTGTCATTGACTGTGTTGATTGCTTCGATTGCTTCAATTCCTTTCTCAAGGCTCACACAATTGTTAAAAAGAGAAGTGCTTAGTCTATGTTCTCCAGCATGGGGTCTGGCATGGATTCACATGCTCATAAATATTCCCCGCCGTCAGGCTGGGAATCCTCAGTAAAGAAAAAATCAGTTTCAGTTTCTGAACTGTCTTTCTCCTAATAACCAATCACTGGTCTCTGGGTCATACTGCCCCCAGCCAATGACTGCCCTCTACCTAAGCCCTTCCTCTGGCAGCCATCTTCAGATTTTTACTGCACGTTCAAGTGTTGGGAGTCCTCGGGCTTAGCTCTCCAGCTTTTACTGTGTATTGCGTTTTTTCAAAGAGTTTACTCTTATCTATCAGTCAAATTGAGCCTCAAGCTCCACCGATTTATCTTCGATTAATGGGGACCCGTTTCGGAAATCTCTACACCCCTCAAGGGCGAATTTTCATCCAATGTCACTTCTTGGAGGATTCCAGAAGATCTTTGAGGCCTACCCCTCATGGAGATGGCCGAAGACAAAGGAGACTCGACGCCTCTGTTTAGGATCTGCCCAGGATATGAACTACAGAACGTCTTCAAGGAGGATGGGCACTCCCGGTGCCCCTACTGCCTGCACTCAGACAAGTCGCACTTGGAGGAGGCCTTTGCGCTCTGCAAGGACATGTCCTCCCGTACCATGAAGGACCGTCACAAGCGACTCGCTAACTGGCTGGAGACGAAGAGCCCGGTGGCAGGTGAGCCCAGGCAACTACATCTCCCAAGAGAAAATCTGAGTGGTCTTCTAAGACCTTTGAAGGCGCTCCAGTGACAGGGGCCCAACATAAGGCAAAGCACTGTGAGTCTGCGGGCACGGGGAGCGCCGTTGGTATGGGCTCGGCGGCTGCCAGGCCGGGCGCAGCATCGCCGACACCGTCAATCACGAGCCAACGCTCCGGCTCGACGAAAAGGAAGTCGGACAACCCGGGTAAGCTTCTGGAGAAGGCCTGGTCGGCTCAGAAAGAGAAAGCCAAGGGGGAGCGAGGCGTTGACCCTCCCCCCACGGTGAAGACCTCAGGTGCGCCTAAGATCATGAAGGCCCAGGTTCACCAGGCTAAGGCTTCGATTGAGGGAGTGGTAGCGTCCCTGGTGAAAACCACAGAGGCGGCCCCAGTGAAGCCAAGAGTTTCCCTGCCCACACTGAGGGAATCGTCTTTGCTGCCCATTGGAACCACCACCGTGAAGCCCCGTGCCGAGAAGAAGGGGGGGCACAATAGTCCTACCGGACTCAGATATCTCCTCCGATGACGAACTTTCAGGCCTCAAGTCAGTTCTTGACCAAAGTTTCGTCGAGGTCAGGTCCTACGGGCAGGACCCCGATGAGGAGGATGTGGAGAGCGACAAGGAAGCCGACGAGGAACGGCAGGTCGACGAGGAACCGGAGGACACCACACCGCTGCCGACGCTCCCATCGCAACTGCTGCCACCACCAACAGACAGGTCGGAGGACATCTTACTAGCCCTCATCGGGGTCCTGCCCGTAGGACAAGGGGGGGTCATTACGAGGTGGGTGGTAAGGGTTTACCAGCACCGTTAAGATTGCTGGTGCCGGTAAACCCTTACCGCCCTATTCTGAGGTCCCTTGGTGGGCCCGTTATTAGCGCCTCCCTCATTCCCTTTGAGCCCTATGGGGGCTCAAATGGGAATGGGGAATGGTTTACTGAATGGGGACTTACCAGGTCCTCCAAGTTCGGAATGACCCCATTCAGTAAGACCGGACCCGGGTTTGGAGGCAGCCATGGCGCTAGTAGCGCCATGCCTACCTCCAAACTCGTAATGACCCCCAAGGATGCCCTTGCCTCCAGGGGGTGACCCAGCGGCGCCTGGACCGTCAGGAAGCCCTCCATCCAAGTAGAGGTGAGTCCAACCACCCCCACCCTGCCATCCTTCACCTCCATCCCCTATGCCGAGGGAAGAGACTGAGACGGCGACGACGGGGACGGATGACGGTGGCGAAGACGGTACAGTTCTCCCCTCGCCGCCACCCCGGCTTCACCTCCCGATGAAATTGCCTTGTTTCACGCCATGATCGCTAGGGCCTCAGAGTTTTTTCAGCTGCGCCCCGAAGAGCAGAAGGAGGGATTCTTTTATCAGCAACAAGAGGCCAAAAGGAAGACTGTGCTCTCAGTCCCGCTGTTGGATGACATCTGGGACGAAGGGCTGTCCCTTCTGAAGAACCCATCCTCGGCCCCGGCGAAGAGAGACTGGTATGAGAAGAAGAACCGGGTCCCAGACTCTGCACCTATGTGCCTCAGAGCGCAGCTGTCCCTAGACTAAGTGGTTTCTGCGGCGGCCAAGAAGAAATCGGCTGGGGCGACGGCATCGACTTCCACTTCCCCGCCGGACGGTGAGGGGAAGCAGCTGGACACCATGGGATGTTGGGTCATCTTGCAGCCGGTGACGACCATTAAGGCGGCCATCTTTCGCTATCGTGGCCCGCTACGATAGGGAGCTGTGGTTTAAAATAGCCCCCCTCCTGGACTTCCTTCCAGATGACAAGAGGGAGGAGGCCCTTGAAATCTTGCAAGAAGGCAATGTGGCTTCGGACCACGCCATCATGGTGTCCACATACATCGCCGACACCGGCTTCCGCCAGATGGGCAACAGCGTTTGCCTTCGCCGGTGTGGTTGGCTCAGGGCCACCGACTTCCGTCAAGATGTACAGACGAGGGTACTGGACATGCCCTTCGAAGGGGACAACCTGTTTGGCAAGGCAGTGGACGAGTCACTGCAGGCCGTCAAGGCCTTGGGCACGCTCCATCAACGATGGCCGTCCTTCCGGTCCGCCGGAGGCAAGTCACAGGGTGTCTCCAAAGGATTCGGTGACAGCTCTTCTTCATACTGTCAAGCGGCCTGTTCATCATCCCAGGAAGCCTACAGAGGCCACAGCAAGGTCGGAGGACATCGTCGTAGTCGCCAAGGGGCCCAAGGTGGTAAGGTCTTGATGAAGCAGGACTGAACCGGCCGTGATGTTGGGCCCCCGCCCGTGGCTCAGGGGCATACTAGCGGTACTTCCTCATCCGAAAGAAGACAGGGGGTTGGTGGCCCATTCTAAATCTCCGCCGCCTCAACAAATACATAAAATCCCAGCAAATTCTGGATGGTCACCCTTCAGCACGTGCTGGGACAGCTGGAAGAAAGGGACTTCCTTTCATTGCTTGACCTGGAGGATGCCTACTTCCACATCCCCATACACAAGGGGCACCGAAAGTTTCAGCGCTTCATGGTCCAAGGGCGGCACTACCAATTCTAAGCCCTTCCCTTCGGTTTGAAGTCGGCCCCAAGGGTCTTCACCAAGTGCCTGGCACTGGTGGCGGTGCGGCTGCGCCTGCAGGAGATCCACGTCTACCCCTACCTGGACGATTGGCTCATCCGAGCGAAGTCAAGGGAACTCACCGTCGAACACACAGCGAGGACCGTCCGCCTGCTCACGGAACTGGGGTTCTCGATAAACTATGCAAAGTCCTGCTTGGTGCCATTGCAGGATGCGCTGTTCCTGGGAGCCAGGCTCAACATGGTGGCGCGACAGGCTTCACCGTCGGAGGAAAGGATAAAAGCCATCGTGGGCAAGGTACAACGGCTGTTGACCATGGAAGTTGCCAGGGTGAGGTCCATCAAGTCCCTGCTTGGCATGATGTTGTCGTGCATCTACCTCGTTCGGCTGTGCAGGTTGCAGATGCGGCCGCTGCAGGAGTTCCTTGACGCCCTTTGGATACAAGTGTCGGGAAGCTTCAAAGACAAGATCCCCTTCAACAAGATTTTCCGCCGAGCGATCCGGTGGTGGGGCACCCACGTGCACCTCGAGGCAGGGATTGTACTTCCAGACCCCAGCGCATCAGGAGACAGTGACGACGGACACCTCCCTGGAGGGATGGGGCACACACACCGTAGATCTCCATGCAAGAGGCCTTTGGCACCCAGAGGAGAGGTCGCTGCACATCAACGTCCTGGATCTCCGGGCTGTGTTTTGGGACCTCAGGTCCTTCCTTCCGACCCTCAAGAACAAGGTGGTACGGGTCTTCACCGACCAGGTGGATATCCTATTCTGATGATGGGGCAATCCGCAGATCGATCTGTTTGCGACGGCTACGAACACCAAGTGCCAGAGGTTCGCCAGCAGGTTTCTCCAGCCGGGGAGCATGGGGGATGCATTCTCCTTTCCCTGGGAGGGCCTGTTCCTCTTTGCGTTCCCACCGTTGCCCTTGCTTCTGCGACTCATCAGTCAACTCAGACGGTCCCGGTGCAGGATAATCCTCGTCGCACCGGCGTGGCCGAGGAACATATGGTACCCGGACCTTCTGGACATGTTAGCGTCCCCTCCAGTCAAGCTTCTGATGGACGCGGATCTACTCGCCAGGGAAGGAGACGCGATCCTGCACCACGACCCAGGGTCGCTGAACCTGCAGGCCTGGATCCTGCAGCACAAGAGTTCGGGGGCTACGATATCCCGGCAGACTGCAAGGAGGTACTTGCCAAGGCCAGGGCTTCTTTGACTCTTAAGTGCTACGGACATAAATAGAAGAGGTTCACCGTCTGGTGCTGTGCACAAAAGATAAACCTTCTACGGATTACGGCCCCTCAAATGCTGCCGTACTTGCTGTCACTGGCCAAGGCGGGGCTGGCACATGCTTCTATCAAGATCCATCTGGCGGCTATCTCCCGCTACACTAGAACTCCGGGTCAATCGTCGCTGTGGTTGCATCGCCTGGTTAAGGAGTTCATGAAAGGACTTTTCCGCTTGTTCCCGCCGGTGAAGGCTCTGGCCTCGGCATGGGAGCACAATGTGGTGCTGAATAGGCTCATGGGTCCTCCGTTCGAGCCTCTGCATTCGGCGCCTCGGAGATTCCTATTGTGGAAGACAGCGTTCCTGGTGGCCATCACCTCTGCCCGACGAGTGGGAGAGATCCAGGCCCTCTCCTGTAGGCCTCCGTACTTGACTTTCCACGCAACGAGGGTCATGCTGACGATGCACCCCTCCTTCATTCCCAAGGTGCCGTCAGACTTCCATCTCAATGAGCCCTTGCTGTTACCTGTTTTCTTCCCGTCGCCTTCGTCGCCGGCTGAGAGGACTTTGCACTCGCTGAATGTGGCTACAGCGCTGAAGTTCTACGTGGACCGCACAAAGAGTTTTCGGAAGACGTCACAGCTGTTTGTGAACTTTGGCCCTGTGAACCAAGGCTCCATTTCCAGGTGGCTCTCTGATTGCATCACGCACTGTCACCGGTTGGCAAACCAACTGTTGCCTGGCTGTCCGAGAGCCCATTCGACCAGAGCGATCGCTGCAACTACGGCATTCCTGTCTGCCGTGCCCCTGCTGGACATTTGCAGGGCTGCTACGTGGAGGTCGACGCACACCTTCACGAAATTCTACTGCGTCGACCGGGATTCCAGGGAGGAGTCCAGAGTCGGCCAAGCAGTGCTCAGCGACCTGTTTATTTGAAGGTGAGCCTGGTGAGGAGGTAAGAAATGCTTAATGTTGAGTTGTTGTAATGCTTAATGTTGAGCCTTGCCATCTCCCGTGGTTGTGCATGTGTGTATTGCTATGTATTCTTGTATTCATGAGCATGTGAATCCATGCCAGACCCCATTACTTACCTGTAACTGTTGTTCTCCAGCATGCGAACCCTCCCGCCTACCCCTCTGCGGCTCTTCTCTTGGTTCTACTGCCACTTTAAGTGCTACCAAATCTGAAGATGGCTGCCAGAGGAGGGGCTTAGGTAGAGGGCAGTATGACCCAGAGACCAGTGATTGGTTATTAGGAGAAGGACAGTTCAGAAACAAAACTGAAACTGATTTTTTCTTTACTGAGGATTCCCAGCCTGACGGCAAGGAATATTCATGAGCATGTGAATCCATGCCAGACCCATGCTGGAGAACAACAGTTACAGGTAAGTAACCTGGTCCTTCAACTTCGGTAAGGACCAGATCTAATATTTCACAAACATTTTCACATGGCCCCCACCATGGATAGATCTGAAATTACCATTTCTGAGGAAATCGCTTGGCTGTATGATTTCTTTTGCAGTTGAGGGAAGACAGTTGTGATTTTCCCAGCTCCTGACTCTGAGGATTTTTCTCAATGTGACCTGAAGCAGTCGCCGTCCCTTCCACGACCAACAGAGCGCCCTCACTTCTCAGGTGATAGTGTTTACTCTGCCCCTTCATACTCCCTGCTAAAGAGGACTTTGCTAAGGCTTTAGCTCTTAATGCGTTAGCTTAGCAGCCGTCATATAAAATTGCAGGGGCCAGCAATGACAAAACACCAGTGGGTAGAGGGTCAAGAAAGAACACAAATCCGCTGTTGATGGACGGTACCTCTGTGTCACCCTGAAAAAGCAAATAAAGCAGGCTAGCACCTTTATTTTTTAGCTTCAAGCCATACTGCGCACTACAATATCAAAACCTAAAAGCTGCAGCCGCATCAGACGCTTTTCTTGGTAGCTCTAATTCTAGAGTTCACATTCTTACCAATCTCACCGTTTAGCAATTCAGCGCTGATTCAACGCTATTCAGTGCCGTCATTCAGCACTGTGTCCCACCCCGGTGTAGCCCGCAGGAGACAGGATGCAGCTGCACAGAAGACAGCATCAACACAGAGGTTCACAAGGGCTTAGAGGACTCACAGGGTCACCTCCAATGCCTGACGACCCCCCTGCCAAGCCAATACACGCCCAGCACCAGCCACACGCCTTCCCTCGTCTCTGTCACCGTGCTCCACTCTCTACTGTCTAAGGACGTGAGAAATTGGAGGAAAGATCTGCAATGCGTGTCAAGCTGCGCTGTACCAACGTGTCAGCGAAGTTACACGCTTTCCAGCCGCTTCCAGCATTCTGACCAATATTTTTATATTCAATTTGGGGTAAATTAAAATAAAAAGGAATAATTAAGTATTGCTAATTTTGAAATGTGGTTAAAGTAGTATAGCGCAATGATTAAAAACCAGGGTTGGAGCAGTATCTGTTGGATAGGAAGCCTCAACAGTGACCAAATGTCCTGTGCGAGAGTCACGTGAGAGTTAAATCTACTTTGGCTTTTACTACTAAATTCAATTTACTGTATTGTTTCAAATTATAATATGATATCCTTTTTAAATTTGCCAAAGGTTGATGGTAAAAATAAATTCTGCTAATGCATGTGAAAAGCAAACTTGGTAAAAATGATCTGCTTAATTCTAAAAATCGTATCATGAGGATTTACCTCAAGGGTAAAATCATCCTCCTCTAAGTGTTGTATGACAAGTTTCATGAGAGGACTCAATTATATTTACTGGGCTCCTAGCTTTTATCAACCAAGTCTGATCCCACTCTGACACCATATGTGATGGGTCAGAAATGCGAGACGGACACAAAGGTATAGTTTTCTCAACGTTTGCCATTTATTAAAATAACAAGGGATGAAATAACGCCTATCTTTCCCTATTCTAACAAGAATGTCCCTACCTAGCAAACTAAAACTAAAGATGACCTAGTGTCCAAAAAGCATCTGAACTCACACTAATACATATAACAAAATTGTACAAGGAATGATTGGCTGTCTTCAGTTAAAAAAAAACAGTGCAAAAGTTCAAATGTATAGGTTTTAAAGAGTACTCCTTGTGACCAGGGTTGGGCTCCCTACCCTGCAACACCCTTCGGAAAGTTCTGTTTCAGCAAAGTTCTGTTCAGTTCAACACAAACTGTCTTTTCTGTCCACTGTGACTTCCTACTTGGTAAAATAAATGTCTCTTTCACAAACACTTGTTCAAAAACCTAAACAATCGGTTTCCTTCACAGAATTTCTCCTGGTAAGGCAAATGTCTCTTTCACAAAACACTTGTTCAAAAACCCAGGCAATTGTTTTTTCTCCGCACAATGGGCCTCATTCGGAGTTTGGAGGTAGCCATGCCATTTTTAGCAGCATGGCTACCCCCAAACCGGGTACCGGTTCCAGAAATAGGGAATTACCGGTTAATGCTGACTTTAGCAGGCCTGGTAATTCCCATTCTCGGGACCCGGACCCGGTACATCCCCATTCCCATTTGAGCCCCATAGGGCTCAATGGGAATGGGGAGTGTTAGGGAGAATTCTCTTATAAGGCTAATTTCCCAAACCTAGTGAGTCCCCCAGCAGCTTTGCTGGATTTTTGGGGTTTGTTTTTTTCTCCTAAGAGTGAGACTCTTTTACTCCCACTGTTAGGCATGATTTGAGATATGTCTCTGACTATTTGTGTGATTTTGGGCAATGGGGTTTTCTTTTTACTCCATAGGGTATCATCTATTTTTTATGTGTGTGTTACACAGCACCCTCAGTGCAGTAACACAGGGGTGTCATAGTGACCCCCAAACATAGACTCCGTACCCTGGGACTGACTACTGTCTCCCAGGGCATGTAAAGTCACCATTGACTTTACTAGTCCTAAATTGTGAACAGAACCAGTACAAACCATCATATTGTGGAAGTACTGGAAGGGGTTAATTAAATTGCCCCTGGGTCTGTTTTCAAGGGGGCACTGTCCAGTCCCCCCTCGTCGAGTTTCTGGCTGGTGGCAGTGGTTACCACGCAAAATATTCCACCGGAATATTCTCTATGGGATTTTCCCATTGATTTTAAACGCACCACTTTTTGGTGCAATGTTAAAGATACCGCCGGTTTATTTATTTAATATTAAATTCATGGTTGGGTCTTTTTGCCAGAACTCTTTTCTAAAATGGCGTTCGTGTCCGTCTCTGTAACTCTGACCAAGGTCGAGCCCTTTGTTCCATTTTTTGGTGGGCTTCTCCACAGAAGCCCTCCAAATGGTGCCACTCTGTCTGGATTCCACAGGATGTGTGGGGAGGGGAATTGGCACCCTGGACTGCGTTGCCTTAGCAACTCAAGTTGCACTCTGTTCTGATTGGGCCAGTGGTGAGCCGCCCGGCTCACCACTTAGCATGTTTGAGTGACAGCTAGGCTGTCGAATGGGGGTTTTTCTGCATAAAAGCAGGGCCTTTGGGACTGGAACTTCAGAAGTCGCGACAGGACCTAAGAATCCGAAGAGGGAAGAAGCTGAGCCATCTGCAACGATGACACCACCGGTGAAGCCCTACTGCAACTACCTCACCACTTTCCCGACGACAAGAGAAGATCTTCTGCTGGACGAGTCTTCTTCCTCTGAGCTGGTGGGACCAACCAGTTCGCCCTTTTCGCCTTCCAAAGACGTCTCTTGGTCAAATCGCCCGTGCCAAGAACCGCGGCGGCCGGATAGCCAAGCTTCATCACTTTGACCGCGAATAAAAGGAAAGCACCTTTTATTGACGAACTCCGCGACTGGTTCCATCCCTCTGCAGTGCAACAACTCCACGTTTCCTCCTCGACGAGATCCTCTCTTCCCCTGGTCGAAACAACAAACTGCAACCACTGCCAGGAACAACTTCCAGCGCTGGGGCTTCCTCTCTGTTAGGCAGAAACCTGTGCAGTTCCTTCTGGGACCACCGCAAAAGATTTAAGACTACAGGTGTTTGGCAGTAAACCCACTTGGTAGCAGTCTGTACCACAGAGATTCACTTGGTAGCTGTGGCTGAGCAGTGAGACTTCCCTCAAGAAGAGTTAGGCAGTATACAGAGTATTCGCAATAGGTCAATAGAACACAGTAGAACAAGTAAACACTGACCAGAGCTTGGTGTAAAAAAAATATAATTATTTATTTAAAACCACATCTAGTAAAACACACAGGCACTAATGTTAAGCAGTTCAAAAACACGGTCACTAAAAGATATACACTCCCTTAAAAGAATATTAGACAATTCTTAAGTAAAGCCCCACTTATTTTCAGACAACGGTGAGCGCTTAACGCAGATGGCACTCTAATAATTCGTTTTAAAAAGGGAGAGAAAAGCAGAGTATAATTTGAAACAGATCCCAACACTTTGACAAGAACACAACAAGAGAGGAAGGCAAAGTAAAACCGTGAAGTTAGAGTTCAGAAGGCCGGATCCACTTTAAGAGGATCAGAACAAAATGTGTCCAAGGTCACACGGTTGAAGTGCACAAAAGTCTTGAAAATGTTCAGAAAGAGTTGGACCAAAGAAAGGGACCAGTTAGATGGTCAAGGCGGCCAGCCCAGTCCAGAAGGTTAAGGGATTATTATTACCTTGTAGCAATCTTTAGAAAGGGAGGCCTGGCGGACACAGTACCTTAAAGTGGTGAGAATACTCCAGCGGGGGAAGTTGTTCCTGGCAGCGGATGCAAGTCGGTGCTTCGTCCGGGGGAAGAGAGGATCTCGTCGGGGAGGAATACCGGAGTCCGTTGCACTGCCAGGGAAGAAACCAGCCGCAGAGTTCTCAGGTAAAAGAAGCAGTCCTTTTATCCGCGGTCCAGTTTTAAGTGGCTATCCGGTTGCCAGGGTGCTTGGCATGGGCAATTCGACCACAAGACGTCCTGGGATGCGAGGAAAAGAAGATAAACTGGTTGTGCCCACCAGTCAGGGGAAGAAGCCTCTCCAGCTGGGAGATCTTCTCTGTCGTCGGGAAGTGGTGAGTCGGTTCTGCAGGGCTCCACCGGTGGTGTCGTCGTGGTAGGTCGGCTCAGCTTCTCCCTCGTCGGATTCTCAGGTCCTGTGGCGACTTCTGAAGTTCCAGTCCCCAAAGCCCTGCTTTTATGCAGCACACCCCCATTCACTCAGCCTAGCTGTCAATCAAACATGCTAAGTGGTGAGCCGGCCGGCTCTCCACTTGGGCCAATCACACAAGAGTGCGACTTGAGTTACCAAGGTAACTCAGTCCAGGGTG
The DNA here is from genome assembly GCF_040938575.1 of Ambystoma mexicanum. Taxonomy (NCBI): domain Eukaryota; kingdom Metazoa; phylum Chordata; class Amphibia; order Caudata; family Ambystomatidae; genus Ambystoma; species Ambystoma mexicanum. The sequence goes on from NC_090934.1 coordinate 1,287,455,901, forward strand.
CTTAAACCCCCTCCCACATCCCCTGTGGTACCCAGACAGAGTGGCACCACTTTTGGAGGCTTCTGTGGAGAAGCCCGCCAAAAATTGGAATAAAGGGCTCGACTTGGGTTGGAGTCACAGAAGAGAACACAAACGCCATTTTAGAATCGAGTCCTGGCAAAAAATAGCAACCGGCGAATTAATATTAAATAAATAAACCGGCGGTATGTTCGAGGCTATGAGAATTAAATAATTAAAGTTGGTAGCCTCGAACAATGGGAAAATCCCATAGGGATATATTCGCGGTCGAATATAAAAAGTAGTATCCACTGCCACCAGCCAAAACTCGATCAGGGGGACGGAGACGTGCCGCCTCGACTAACAGACCCCGGGGCAATCGAATTGCCCCGACCAGTACGTCCACAATATGATGGTTTGTACCGGTTTCTGTTAATAATTTGGGACTAGTAAAGCCAATGGTGACTTTACATGCCCTGGGAGACAGTAGTCAGTCCCAGGGTATGGAGTCTATGGTGGGGTGTCACTATGACACCCCTCTGTCACTGCACGGAGGGTGCTGTGTAACACACATAGTAATAACACATGAGGCCCTATGGAGTAAAGGACCCCATAGCCCATAAAACACAAAAACAGTCAAAGGAACACCATAAATCATGTCCAAGAGAGGGAGAAAAAGAGTCTCACTCTTGGCAGGAGAAAAAAACAAACTCCAGAAATCCAGCAAAGCTGCTGGGGGAGTCACTGGGTTAGGAAATTAAGCCTAAAGAGAGAATTCTCCCTAACACTCTCTGTTTAAGGTACTGTGTCCTGCCTGGCCTCCCTTTCTTCGGTTTGCCCAAGGTGACCCTTAAATCCTTGGCTTGCCAACTGGGTTGGCCCCAGACCTTCTAACTTTACCTTCTTTAATCACCCCAACCTCTTTTGAACATTCTGCAAAGGCTTTTAGTGCATTTTGAACCGTGTGATCCTGGGCACATTTCGCTTTGCTCCCTTTAAAGTGGGCCTGGCCTATGAACTTTGGCTCTACAGACTATACTGCCTTTATTCCCTTGCTGAGAACTCCTAAAAGTGTTGGGACCTGTTTTATTTCTATGCTCTGTCTTTTTCTCTCCCTTTAACTGAACTATTGGAGTGCCATCAGGTTATGCGCTCACATCTGTTTAACAAATCGTGGTGTTTTAATTCTGACTTGTCTAATAGTTATTAAGGGAGGTGTGTATACTTTACCTGACTGTGTTTTAACTTGCTTTTGATTTAGAGTGCTAGTATATTGCCTAAAGTGTGTTTTAAATAAATAATTATATACTTTTTATACAAAGCTCTGATCAGTGTTTGTTTGCTCTACTGTGTTTTTAGCCCTATTGTGTATACTCTATATACTGCCCTACTCTTTTTGAGAGAGTCCGACTGTTCAGCCACAGCTACCAGGTAAATCTGGGTGGTGCAGACTGCTACCAATTGGGTTTACTGCTTACTCCTGTAGTCTTAATCTTTTTGCAGTGTTCCCCAAGGGAACTGCACAGGATTCTGCCTAACAGGGAGGATGCTAACAACGGGCCTGTTAAAGACGGGCCCGTTGTTAGCACCCTGGTCTGCTAGCGGGTCCCGCTCTGCACGTCTGGTCTGGCCAGGTGTCCAGAGGGGGACCCGCTGCAGACTTCGTAATATGGCGGCCCGGAATGAACGGTGTCGGTCCCTTACTGGCATCGTTCATTCCGAGGCCGCCCTCGTTGTAATGAGCCCCAATATCTTTCTCAGGATGTAACGCAAAGGTTAATATCACATCTATTCTTTCAATTGAATACTTTGGTCAGGATAGCACAGCAACTACTTTTGATGATGCAACTGTTTGTCATCATAATAAAGTTACCAATGTCTTTCCACAACGCCTTCTTACCACAACCACATTTCTTTAAAGCAACTGTTTCTTTCCTGGTATACTTGCCTGTCAGGACTAACTACAAATGGTGCCTTTCCTAGTTCACTCTCCTGCCAGGATGAAAACTCCTACTACTAGTGTAGATCACTTCTAAGTGGCAATATGGATTATAGATTTCCCCAAGTTGACATCTCATAAATGGAGAATTGCGCCCTTTTTGCCTACTTACTTCTTCTTTATGACCCCTTGGCTGTTGGCAATGTGGGTTACAGGTTTCCCCAAGTTGACATCTCAGAAATGGAGGATTGTGTCCTGTTTTCTCTCTTACTTCTTCTGGATAGACTCCCTACTTCTTCTTTATGACCCCTTGGCTGTTGGCAATCCGGGTTACAGGTTTCCCCAAGTTGATGTTTCTCAGAAATAGATAATTGCGTCCTTTTTGCTCTCTTACTTTTACTGGATATCCTCTTGACTGATGGGAATGCGGGTTACAGATTTCCCCAAGTTGACATTTCTGTAATAGAGAATTGTGCCCTTTTTCCCTCCTACTTCTTCTGGATTGCCTCTTGGCTGATGGCAATGCGATTTACAGGTTTCACCAAGTTGATGTTTCATAGATGGAGAATTGCACCCTTTATGCCCTCTTATATTTTGCCAATGAAGGGGTTTAAGAAGGCAGTCATGGAATTCTCTTTCCCCCCCCCCACCTTATTTCACTTGTCTTTTGGGCTCCCTGTGACCCATCTGCAGTCGCGGCAAATGCTACAAAGCGCCCCGGTGTCCTGTATCTCGTCTGAGTCTCACTGGTTACTATTGGCAGCTTCAGCGTCCTCATGTGCTGCACGGCCCAGCAGTTCTTCTCTTCAGTGTCTCAGCATCTCAGGTACCTCTTCGGTTCTCTTGCGATCTGGGTCCCTCTGTCTGGGAGCCTCTGCTGCGTCACTTTCAGTGACCATGTCTCTCACGAGCAGCTGTCCTCCTCGCAGACACCGCCATGTTCGCCTCCTCGCCTTTCTGCGCTCTCCTCCTCACAAGAAGATGAATACTGCGTCCCTCCCAAAGGAGTCACAACTTCCCCCCTACAGCCATCGCCACCCATGCGATCCTCGCTCATGTTCAGGTAGCAGTTGCCTTCCCCTGGCCAAATGGGAGAAGATCCTAGGCTGGGGTTCAGGGAGGACTCCCTAGGATTCATCACAGGGTGCAAAAACTAAGAATATAAATTCAACAAAGCAATCATTATATCAGGATATGATTCCTTTCCCCTGAACTGTTTCAGGTAGAATATTGAAAATGTTCTGTTCCAACAATGTTTATTTAAGATTAGTAGAAACGTCTCTTTTACATAACACTTTCTTAAGGATAATGAAAAGTGTCTTTTCCAAGCAATGGTGTTTGAAAGGATGGCAAAAGTGTCTTTTCTACACAGCAGATTAAGTAGTAGTTTTTTAACACTTTCTTAAGGATGATAAGAAAAATGGCTTTTCCAACTGATGGCTCCTTCAGAGTGGTAGGAATGTCTCTTTTATACAACACTTTCTAAAAGATGGTCTCCTGGTAAACTCTCCTGCCAGGAATCTTTTCACAATGTCTTTTCTTTTCACATACTCTAGATGAATTACCTGCTGTACTCCCTGTAAGGATTGCATAATATCAAGAATAGACAGACACAAGTGATCACAGTTCAAGGGTGTTTATTAAACTGTATAGATAGAGTGGAAAATCACGTATCTAAGATGGGAGCAAGCTGCGACCATCAAATCAAAATAAGGCAGTTTTAGTGGCGTCTTGTCAAACAAAAAGGCCTCTACTAAGAAAAACCTATTGCCAATCCTTACGCTAACTACAAAAGAGTGCGGGAAAGGGCTCATAAGAAATAAAGAAGTGCTCACAAATAATATGTCAGGATGCGGTAGTCGTGGTCTCCCTTCCCCACGTTTTGAGCACTGGACAAGACGGGAATCTGCAGTACAGCACACGCTCAAGCTTTCCCAGCACGAGATGACAGTTTTGTTTTTCAGCTATCAATTTCTTCAATGGTTAAGTCTCTTTTCAATAATACAAATTTTGCCTTTGAAGGCCTGATGTTTTGAACAAACAAACACAAAGTTCGAATGGATTGTGTCCTCCCATGTTTCCTCTCTCCAGCAGAGGGTGCTCCACTCGAGGCGGCAAAGTCGATGTCTCTCGGCGGCCTCCGTCGAGTGTCGACATCATCCGTAGTATAACTGCCTCAAGCACGCCCGCTGGCCTCAGTTCCGTTTTTCCGTTAGCTTCGCTTCGGATCGAAATAAAACGGTGCTTCAGTCATAGCGAATTATGTTGTCTTCTTCGAACCCGTCTACTCCAAAAACAGGTTTTAAGAAATGTCCAAGGTGCGGAAGAAAAATGTCGCTGACCGACCCTCACCGTAACTGTCTCTGGTGCCTCGGGTCTGAACATCGGATCGACGACTGCAGTTCGTGCCAATCTATGACCCATAAGGCCTTGAAGGAAAGATGAGGTAAACTGGTGGTGGGGGAGGAATCCTCAAAGTTTTCTTCGAGAGGGAAGAAAAACTCAGCTGAGCCTTCGGCAAAACGCCATAAAAAATTCAGATCGAGGAGAAGATCAAGGAAGTCCTCTTCTTCGTCCAAAAATGCGAAGAAGAGACGACACCGATCTCCCTCTTCTTCTTCTTCCTCAACTTCGGAGGAAGTTATTAATTGTCCAACTAAACATGACTCCCCTAAAAAGTGGGAAGCATTTAGAGAGTCGATGATAAAAAATTTTGAGAACGCGGCCCAGACCCCCTCAAAAACGTCTGTTGAAGGTCATGCATCTACTCACAAAAGAAGTGACAGAGGAAGGTCTAAAACTAGAAAATCTGACAAGAAATTGTCGGGGGTGTCTTCTAGGGACTCTTCCCAGACACCTAAAAAGACAGACTTTAAGAGTCGACCACCCAGCAGAAAAAAGTCACGTCGAGTGCTTTGTCGACGACCTCGAAGACTTCTTCGACAGCGTTGAGTGTTTCGAAGGCTCCTTCGACAACGTCGATTGCCTCGAAAATTCCTTCGACAGCATTCGTAGTGCCTTCGAAAAAACATCAAAGAATACCTCGATAACATCGAAGGTAACGGCCACGACTTCGACGCCATCAACGCTTCTGTCGACGTCGACACCAAATACAGGGTTGAAACCTATTCCTGAGAAAGGATTTGACCCAGAAAGCAGACATAATTTTTTCCAAACTATGTCAGCTGTATATGGAGTAATTTCATCAGAAAATTAGGAGGATGAAGAAGAAGATGAACCTGAAGTTTCATCAGCAGGAGTAAAATATGGTACAAGAGAAATTCCTGAGGAATTAATCAATCTTCAATCAAAAATGCAGGACGTGTATGAATGTTTACAGTCTGCAAGTGGACTAGATACATCCCCTGAATACGAATTTGAAAGACCAGATCCAGCAGAACATGCTGATTTGGGTTACAGAAAACTTACGAATAAAGTAACAGAGTTTATGGGATGGGGTAAGAATTGACCTGTATACCAGGATGATGATATGACAGATATTTTGTCAGGAGGTCCTCAACCAGATCCCATTCTTCCCTTTCATATTGCCCTGCAAGGTAGAGTAAACGCTGCTTGGGAAAGACCGGAATCTATTCCAGCAGTGAATAAAAAATATGTGGCAAAATAGAGACCTTGTCACTCAGATCCAGAGTATTTGAGTAAGCAACCTTCTCCTGAGAGTCTGGTAGTGCAGGTAGCCACATCAACAAAAAATGCTGCATACCCTACAATTCCCCCTGATAGGGATGACAAGAAGATAGATACATCGTCAAAAAATGTCTTTACATCAGGGAGCATGGCTCTAAAGTCCACCAATGTATCTTGTATGCTGGCTAGATTCAATTATACTCTGTGGGACTGCATGTCAGCGGCAGCTCAACACATCCCGGAAGGAGAGGAACGTGATGGTTTTGTGTCCATAATTAAGGATGGCAAGGAGGCTTCGGGAGAATGCCTTCAAGCAGTTTTGGACACTGCTGACAGTATCAGCAGGTCCATGGCGTCTAGCGCAGTGCTACGCAGATTTGCGTGGCTAAGGAAGTCAGGTTTCGCACCAGATGTTCAATCTAGACTTCTTAATATGCCATTTGACGGCTCGAAGTTGTTTGGCAGCAAGGCGGATGAAAGTTTGGAGAAGCTGCAGACCTCCAAGGCAGCGGCAAAGTCACTCAGTGCCGCTATAAGACAACCTCAGCAACGCCCCTACACAGGCTCATCTTCCTGGAGCGGTCGTCCTTTTCGTTATTATTCCTCAATTGAAAGAGGAAGGGGACAGGCCAGTCAAAGAGGGCAAAGGAAGTTTCCTCGGGGGTGAGGAAGAGGTGCTAGATCTGCCCCGGCAACGGCATCTGTCCCTTCAGCTGCTGCTGGAGCTGCCGCAAAACCACTCTGAGGTTTTGACTCACAAGACCCCAGTGGGAGGCAGGATCTCACAGCATCTGAAAGAATGGTGAGGCATGACTTCAGATGCTTGGGCACTGGAAACAGTATCCCAAGGTTACTACCTTCCCTTTCTAAAGAAACCTCAGAATCACCCACTGGAATACAACCCTACCAAAAACCCAGATCCGTTCCTGTTGCAGGAAGTTTTGACCCTGCTACAGAAAGGTGCAATAGAACATGTACCTGTAGAGCAAAGGAACAAGGGTTGGTATTCTCCATACTTCCTCATTCCAAAGAAGGACAGAGGACTGAGACCCATATTGGACTAGAGAAACTTGAACAAGTTCCTCAGGAAGGACAAGTTCAAGATGGTCACTCTTTCTCAGATCCTTGAGGCTCTCCAACTTCAAGACTGGTTGGTATCATTGGACCTTCAGGATGCTTACTTTCATGTGCCAATCCATCTCAAGCACAGAAAGTACCTGAGGTTCGCGATTGGCAACTCTCACTATCAGTTTCGAGTTCTGCCATTCGGGTTGACCTCCACCCCAAGAGTTTTCACCAAGTTGATGGCGGTAGTGGCAGCGAGTCTCAGAAGAGGGAGGATTCACATCTACCCCTATTTGGACGATTGGATGATCAGGGCACGTTCTCCAGAACAAGCCCAGGATCATCTATCCAAGACTAGTCACTTCCTTCACAAACTAGGGTTTTCTCTGAATTTAAAAAAGTCAAACATGATACCATCACAGAAGCTCCAGTTTATAGCAGTCTTGGATACTTGTTTGGGCAAAGCCTCGCCTCCCGAAGAGAGAGCTCACCACATTCTGCAGATGGTGACAACATTCCAGAATGCCCAGTATCTACCGGCCTTCGATTTTGTCAGGTTGCTCGGCCTCATGGCATCCTGTATTTTTCTGGTGCCAGAAGCCAGATTGAGGATGAGATCCCTTCAGTGGGCCCTCAGGACTGAATGGTCCCAATTTTCAGGGGAAATGAAAGATCTTTTACAAGTTCGAACCAGGGTAGCACAGGATCTACAATGGTGGACTTGCAAGAAACATATCCTCAAGGGAGAATCTTTTTGGCAATCATGGCCGGAGATAACAGTAGTAACGGACGCCTCACTCACGGGGTGGGGAGCTCACACCAACGAGTTGACAATCAGCGGTCGTTGGTCTCCATCGGAGTCCAGACTACACATCAACCTATTACAGCTGAGGGCGATCAGACCAGCTCTGAAGGCCTTCCTGCCCTCTGTAAGTGGAAAGAGTGTCCTGATAATGACGGACAACACAGTGGCCATGTACTACCTCAACAAGAGAGGAGTGGGGTCACTGCCACTGTGCAGAGAGGCAATGTAGCTCTGGTTCTGGGCAATACAAGAAGGGATCTCTCCATCTGCCATTCACCTAGCAGAAGAGCAAAACACAGCGGCAGACACTCTGAGCAGGCAGAGCTCAGTCTCCCACGAGTGGGAACTAGCTCAGGATGTCCTTCAAGAGATCTTCACCCTTTGGGGAACCCCTCAAGTGGATCTGTTCGCGACCATTGTCAACAGGAAGTGCAAACTGTACTGCTCAAGGGAATTTCCCCCAAGAGGAGCTCTAGGAGACGCATTCGTAGTGGAGTGGGAGTTTCCTCTTCTATATGTATTCCCTCCAGTCCCTGTGATCCCTCATGTAATCAGGAGGTTGAGAAAGTTGAGGAAAACCATGATCCTAATTGCACCGGATTGGGCCAGGAGAACGTGGTACCCGGACCTTCTCGACATGTCCATCTGCCCTCCAATACGTCTTCCAAAAAGAGAGGATCTTCTCTCGCAAGAGGGACGTCACGTTCTCCATCCAGAGGTCAGCACACTCAACCTTCACGCATGGCTTCTGACAGGTTGAGAATCAAGGATTGGGACCTTCCGGATGGTGTTATGGAGGTTTTGCTTTCGGCCAGAAGGCCAGCAACAAAATCTTTGTACCGGTGTTGTTGGAACAAGTTCAGTAACTGGTGCAGGGATAATAATGTGGATCCCTTTGAATGTGATATTCCAATGGTATTAGCTTTCCTGTTACATTTATTTAATCTGGGGCTCTAGGTTAAGACAATAAAAGGATACGTAGCAGCGCTATCTATCTTCAAGCGCTCGTCAGAAGAAAAATCTTATTTTAAGATACCTTTAATAATATCATTTCTAAAAGGTTTAAACAATGTTTTTTCCACCAATACCTTTTCAAGTTCCTGTGTGGGATTTACATTTGGCACTTAAATTTCGGACATGTGTACCCTTTGAGCCTTTACATTCTTGCCCGTTAAGGCTTCTTACGTTAAAAACTATACTTCTAATTGCATTGACATCAGCCCGCAGAGTAAGTGAGTTGCAGGCACTTTCAAGTGGTCCTCCTCACACCATCTTTCATAAAGACAAAGTTGTCCTTCGAGTCAAACCCTCTTTTCTACCAAAAATAGTTTCAGACTTTCATCTGTCACAGAAAATAATTCTACCTGTGTTCTACCCTCCTCCTCACACAACTAAGGAAGATGAAAGACTACATAGGTTAGATGCCAAAAGGGCTCTTAGCTTTTACATCTCAAGATTGTCAAAAATACGTCAGTGTGAACAACTATTTGTGGGATATACTGGCCGTAAATTAGGACTAGCTGTAACCAAACAAACATTATCAAGATGGATAATCTTAGCCATAACAGAGTGTTATAGGCTAGCTGGAAAAGATCCCCCTGAGGGTTTAAGAGCTCAATCAACTAGGGGCATAGAAACTTCAACAGCACTTAAGAGGGGTGTCCCTGTACAAGACATTTGTACAGCGGCCACATGGTCATCCATGCATACTTTCATCAAACATTATGCTTTAGACTCAACTACCTCTCAAGGAGGTCTATTTGCCAAACCTGTACTACACTCGGTACATGACTAAAAAGACATCTGTACTCCCGCCTCCAATAGAAAACTGCTTTGGGAGTCTATCTAAGATGAGGAATACATGGGAGGACACAATCCATTCGAAGAACAAGTTTCTTACCAACTGTAACATTCTTTCGATTGGATGTTCCTCCCATGTATTTCTCATCGACCCTCCCAACCATACCCTCAGTACAGTTTACGTGGTTTACACTCTAAATTCTTTCAAGGCTTGGGTAAATAAGAGGCATGCCTTTGTTTATAATACATGGGCTCTGATACACGAAATAACAGAACTGAGGCCAACAGGCGCGCTTGAGGCAATTATACTACGGATGACGTCGACACTCGACGGAGGCCGCCGAGGGACCACGACGTTGCCGGCTCGAGTGGAGCGCCCTCTGCTGGAGAGATGAAAAATGTTCTGAGGCGAAACCTAAAGGTAAGGATATATATCTAAGATGAGGAATACGTGGGAGGAACATCCAATCGAAAGAACGTTACAGTTGGTAAGTAACTTGTTCTTCTGATCCACAAATACTTTGGCGTAGACCCTTCACATACCGTATTCAACAAATCAACTAAACAGTTCCTTTTTCAATGAACTTCGGGTGATGACTTTGCACCGTTGGAGCTCCCTCTCTCGGGCTGGGACCCCTTTCAAACATCAGCCTCTCTCCTTCGGGTTCACTGTGGCTTTTCCTACTTTCACGACTCTTAATGTCTTTACAAACAATTCACGATGGACATCCCTTGGTCGGGTTTACACCTGTCAACACACTGTTCATAGGGACTTCAGGCAGCGGCCCTTTTTATTAGCAACTCTGCCGGGTTCACTCTTGCCAACACACTGTTCTTTCTACTTTCTTACGATGTGGGATTCTCTTCCCTTATTCATGATCATCTGCCGGTCAAAGACTTTCGACTGTACAGAGGATTTTACTAGACCCCCGTATGACCACTTTGACCCTCTTCTCGCCTTTACTAAAGCCTTCTGGTAACAGTAGTTTCAACAATCGGGTAATCGCCAAGAGTTTCTCGAGTGAGCACCCACATGGTGCCTGGCTCATCTGCAGCTGGCTTTCCCCTTTTTCATCGACAGTTCTTTGTACATTCTGCAAGCTGCCGTTTGCCACTCTAGTTCGACACATTGCAGCTACTTTATCGATCCTCCCCTCGACTCACTGGCTGTGATGAACTGTTTTGCTTTCTTTGTATCTGGAGTCAAGACCAGTACCATGGTAGCAGGCGTCTCCCTCTGTCTTGCTTATCAGCTTAGGCATGCTCCGTGTACTGTTGACATCTGCTGCAACACACTTGGGCTATTGTTTGCGGTCTTACAATTCTTTCCACAGAGGATTTCACTGGCCTTGGTCGGAAAGGGCAAGGTCGCTTCTCTCCTTGTCACTCTCTCGGTTCTCTCCGTCTTTCTCCACCTCTTGTACTGCCGTGTCTGGATAGCTGTCTCATCATGCGGTCTGCCTGGCTCGTATTGTGCCTTCTTGCTCCACCTTTTATCCAGGCTGTGGGGAAGGGAAAGGGCCATCAGGTGTGTGTGATTCTGGTCAATTGCCTGGCTTTGCCTGACCCTTGTATTGGGACATGTCTGGTAAACGGCTCTGGTGTTAATCCGTTGTCTTTCGTGTTGTGCAAATGTGTTTGTGTCAGAAAAGGGTGGGGTGGGCAGTGTTTTCGAAAGTCCTACGTGTTAGGATGGGGAAAAGGTATTGAAAGAAGGGGGATACCATATTTCACCCCTCGGTGTCCCACTACCACTCACCAAGGACCCCCCACCTAGGTGATCCTCCCTCACTGGTCCACCACCATGAATTGGATCCAATAGCGATGGCCGTGCCCTGGCCACCTGGAGGAGAGATCCCGGGGACTAGCCAGGGAGACACCTTCAGGCTTATCACATCCCTTGCCAGGAATCCCCCTCTGGGCTTTGAAGATCCCCTGGTATACTCTCCTGCCACGTATCATTCCCCCAAAGACTCACTGCCTGATGTACATCTTTCATCAGGTCTTCTTTAACCTTTTCCTTATCTTTCAGTTCTCTTTGTCTTTAAGTATAACACAGTTTTACTCCTTCCCTGTTAATACTTTATCAGCTCCAGGTGTTAGTTGTTCCAACTTCCCCCAAACTGACATTTCATATATGGAGACTTGTGTACATTCTGTTTTTCTAAATTACTTGGTTGGTATTCAAAACAAGTTCCCAATAATTTGTATGCCTGTCGGTATGCCCCAGAGCTCCCAATGCTCTGGGCAGGCTCACCAGTGTTTACTGGTGTTTCCGACCAGTGGCGTATGGCTGCGGCAAAATACTTGCTTCGGGAAAGCGTTTCCTTCTCTGCAGACCCCTTTCCGGTTCTCCTCTCGGCTTCTCCTTTACGTGCCGGTTGAACTGCTGCTCTCCAACACGACTGCATCTCCTGACAGCCTTTCCGCTCCTGCCGTACTCATTGTGCTTCTTCCGTTCTCTCTCCTTTCAGGTGGGAAGCGCCTGCTTCCCTCTGCACAGTCGGCTCTCTGGTGTCTGCCTTCGGTACCGCTTCGCCCTCTCTGCTTCTTTCGTTTTCCACCTTTCCTTCTAACTTGAAGAGGCACACCATTTTTAATTGTCCTGCCCATATGATTTCTAGCACACCATCTGGCCTGCACATTTTGCTTGGGGTTTCTGTTAATCCCTACTAACTCCCCCTTCCTCTTCCTCATTCCAGGACTTGAGGTTTTATGGGAGTTGTAGTCCACAGTATTATTGTGCTTTTTAAAGTTGTATTGCTTTGGATGTGTGTTAGGCAGAAACCTGTGCAGTTCCCTCTGGGACCACTGCAAAAGATTTAGGACTACAGGTGTTTGGCAGTAAACCCACTTGGTAGCAGTCTGTACCACACAGATTCACTTTGTAGCTGTGGCTGAGCAGTCAGACTTCCCTCAAGAAGAGTTAGCAGTATACAGAGTATTCACAATAGGTCAAGAGAACACAATAGAACCAGTAAACACTGACCAGGGCTTGGTGTAAAAGAGATATAATTATTTATTTAAAACCACATCTAGAAAAACACACAAGCACTAATAGTAAGCAATTCAAAAACACGGTCACTAAAAGATATACACTCCCTTAAAAGAATATTAGACAAGTCTTAAGTAAAGCCCCACTTATTTTCAGACAGCGGTGAGCGCTTAACGTAGATGGCACTCTAATAATTCGTTTTAAAAAGGGAGAGAAGAGCAGAGAACAAGTTGAAACAGATCCCAACACTTTTATCAGAACATAACAAGAGAGAAAGGCAAAGTGAAACCGTGAAGTTAGAGTTCAAGAGGCCGGATCCACTTTCAGAGGATCCAAACGAAATGTGTCCAAGGTCACACGGTTGCAGTGCACAAAAGTCTTGTAAAGGTTCAAAAAGGAGTTGTACCAAAGAAAGGGACCAGGTAGAGGGTCAAGGCGGCCAGCCCAGTCCAGAAGGTTAAGGGGTTATTATTACCGGGTAGCGATCTTTAGAAAGGGAGGCCTGGCGGACACGGTACCTTAAAGTGGTGAGAACGTTCCAGAGGGGGCAGTTGTTCCTGGCAGCGGATGCAAGTTGGTGCTTCGTCCGGGGGAAGAGAGGATCTCATCGTGGAGGAAGACAGGAGTCTGTTGCACTGCCAGGGAAGAAACCAGCCGCAGAGTTTCTCAGGTACAAGGAGCGGTCCGGTGATTCGCGGTTCAGTGGTGAGTGGCTATCCGGCTGCCGGGGTGCTTGGCACAGGGAGTTCGAACACAAACCGGGCTCGGGTGCGAAGAAAGAAAGGTAAACTGGTTGTGCCCACCAGTCAGGGGAAGAAGCCTTTCTAGCCGGGAGATCTTCTTTGTCGTCGGGAACTGGTGAGTCGGTTCTGCAGGGCTCCACCGGTGTTGTCGTCGTGGTAGGTCGGCTCAGCTTCTCCCTCGTCAGATTCTCAGGTCCTGTGGCGACTTCTGAAGTTCCAGTCCCCAAAGCCCTGCTTTTATGCAGAAAACCCCCATTCACTCAGCCTAGCTGTCACTCAAACATGCTAAGTGGTGAGCCGGCCGGCTCACCACTTGGGCCAATCACACAAGAGTGCGACTTGAGTTACCAAGGTAACGCAGTCCAGGGTGCCTAAACCCCCTCCCAGACCCCCTGTGGTACCCAGACAGACTGGCACCACTTTTGGAGGCTTCTGTGGAGAAGCCCGCCAAAAAGTGGAACAAAGGGCTCAACTTGGGTTGGAGTCACAGAAGAGAACACAAACGCCATTTTAGAATCGAGTCTTGGCAAAAAATACCAACCAGAGAATTAATATTAATGAAATAAACCGGCGGTATGTTCGAGGCTATGAGAATTAAATAATTAAAGTTGGTAGCCTCGAACAATGGGAAAATCCCATAGGAAAATATTCGCAGTCGAATATAAAAAGTAGTTTCCACTGCCACCAGCCAAAACTCGATCAGGGGGGACAGAGACATGCCCCCTCGACTAACAGACCCCGGGGCAATCGAATTGCCCCTACCAGTACGTCCACAATATGATGGTTTGTACTGGTTTCTGTTAATAATTTGGGACTAGTAAAGCCAATGGTGACTTTACATGCCCAGGAAGACAGTAGTCAGTCCCAGGGTATGGAGTCTATGGTGGGGTGTCACTATGACACCCTTGTGTTACTGCACGGAGGGTGCTGTGTAACACACATAGGAAAAACACATGAGACCCTATGGACCCATAGCCCATAAAACACATTACCAGTCAAAGGAATACCATAAATCATGTCCAAGAGTGGGAGGAAAGAATTCTCACTCTTGGCAGGAGGAAAAAAAACAAACTCCAGAAATCCAGCAAAGCTGCTGGGGGACTCACTAGGATAGGAAATTCAGCCTAAAGAGAGAATTCTCCCTAACAATGTTTTTATTTAAATTATAACCATCAGAAACAAGAGGTGTTATACTGTTGTACACCTGTTATGTACATATGAGGTGTGAATGGTATCCTGTCTAAGGCTTTTGGCAAGAAGGGAATTTAGGTTTTGACAACTGGAATGATTCGTATAATGACAACATGCAATCAGGAATTTAGTAATTATGGGGTCTTCTTCACATGGAAGGGAAGAATACTACGTCCCCCCTGATGGAGTCACCACATCTCCCCGACAGCCATCTCCTCCCAAGTGACCCTCCCTCATAATACCCACGTAATGCCATCCCCAGGGTCAGGATTAGGTAGCGGCTGCCGTCCCCTGGCCACATTCGAGGAGATCTTATGCTGGGATCAGTGATGACTCCATAGGATTCATCACAATCCCCTCTGTATTTGAGTGGCATAGGATGACATAGTATATTAGGGCCCAGGCCTAAGGGATGCAGGGGGGGTAAGGTAGCAGGCAAAAGATGACTACCGGAAGGGCTAGCCCCTGTACCTTGACCCCAGGGCTCACTTATTACAGGACTTTTACTAGTCATGTTTTCTACCTTCCCTTGTAATACCCTGACGCCTTCAAACAACATTGCATTCTCTTGTCTTGAGGTAGTAACCTCTGTCTGTAGTTTTTGCATGGAAATAGCTAACTCCTTAATCAAGCTTTCCATGGCTCAGGAGAGAAAAGCAGTATTACAATCTGTCATTACCAGATCACAACAAAACAACTAACCTGATCTCTCAGGAACTATGGAGTGAGTACACCTTGGTAAAGACAAGGACGAAGATACCCCCAGATGCATTAACATAGGAGTTCCCACCTCATCCCCCTCCCCAAGTGTCTTTCGATATGGGGGGGCGCTGATATGGCGTGAACGGTGAATCGGGATCAATGTTGATAGGAGGGTGTAACTGTATGGAGACAACAAAAGTAATGTGAATATCAGGGCACCAAGGACTCTCTAAGTGTCCCTACTGGAATCCCTACTGCGTTACCTATGAACGGGAAAGTGTCTCTCTTGAAAGATAGATGAATCTTGCTAGTAGACAGGAACGCTCAGCCGTTCAAACTAAAAGTAGTCTCTCGATAATCCACATGAGATTCCCATAAACAAAAATGATGACCAAAAATAAAAAAACATGCAGCAAATCATAATTACCTAGTCAAAGGTAAGTTGCAAGGGCTGGGTCTTCAAAGGTCTTGAAACGAGCTTCATCCAATCCGTGATCCATACCATCGCAAGGTTTGTAAGACACTGAATCTTTGGAGGGGCTTCCGGATATGCGCGGAAGTCCATGATGACGTAGTCCATCATCTGAGGTGACTAAGCATCCGTGGCAGCTATCTTTGAATGGGAATAGTTGTATCTAGATCAAGAAATCATCCTGCTGCAGGAAACAGGACAATACAACTGGCATGGTACCTCTGTGTCCAGAAGGGTTGCCAGAGCAGATGGCTGGTGCGCCTTCCGCCTGGTGAGTGTTTCCTAAAACCAAGCCATCCAGTGCCTTGTCTAACTCAAGACCCTTAAAGAAAAATATTAAATAAGGAATAATACTGCATTCTGACAGTTATGCCAGGTGTTACTGGCCCGCTGACCAAGTTAATAGGCCTGTGAGAAACAGGGCCTTTCCATCCGGGCGTGGGATGTTAGCACCCAGTACCGGTCAAAGAAAAAGGCTTTATGGCTATTAATACTTTTGGTAAAAACGACCTGGGTAGTAAGGGCCAGGATTCTGTCTGAAATAGAGTTCAACAGCTAGCATATGATGCATTGTTTCCCTCAAAGGAAAGACAATTCCGTAAGACTGTGTGGAACTCCCTGTAACGTTCACCTGGTTGGCCAGGGCAGTGTTGGGTAAGCCCCACAGAGCCAGACCTGCTCCCCTGAGAAGACAGATTCATTGTCGTCCTGCAGTGGTCAAGTGAGAGGTTAGCATAAATGGGAAGAGTGGGGGAGTTAGATGAGGATGGGTGGTAGAAGCTTTCAGCTTGCTCCAAACACGAACCCGTACAAACTTACTGTACCATCTCTCTGTTGAATCTTTTCTTCTTTAGATGGATGGTAGTGCAATGTGTGTAGTTTGACAAATTAGGGGGCATTTGCTTTGTTTTTATTTCCTTAATGTTGTGAATTGATTTTCATTGTAACTTGTCTGATCAAGTGTAAGAAATTGTTTGCCGTCCTACACAAAGTGACATTTTGCCAGGCTATGATGCTCCATGCCCTTGTATTTCTATATCCTACTCAAGGAGTCCTGGAATACCATACACTGGTAGGGATGTCAAACGTAAAACCACACCAATCAAGTTTATGGATTGTCTTCTAAATTACATTCATGAATGATCATTTCTATACTTATCATACCTCTCCAAAGGTTATGAGTCATAGGTCATAGGAAATCGTAATGGCTGGTCCACTACTACATGGAATGTGCTTTCTGTCAATGAACTGCAGTAATCTTAATACATACAATGTTTATTTTATTTCATAGATAAAGTCCCTAAAAACAGTGCATATAGATAGATGTAACTATTACTATAACATTCATACTGCACATTGCTCGTGTCACGTCATGACTGTATGGAAAACTAAGACAACAGATAAATACCAAAGTTAAGTACAAAAAGTTAAAAGTGCATATATGCCATGGGGTTGGATGGAAATTATCTAATGTTTGTTTTCGTCTATTATTGCCAATCCTAGTGTCTTGTGCTAATGTATTGTTTTTTTTATTTTTCATTGTGAACGGTTTACAAAAACCTTAACAATTCAACACAAATAAAACCATAATTCATTATATTTCAGTGAATAAAAGATAACACTTTTTAGAAAACTTAAAAGCTACAAATTCTTTACATTACTCAATTATTACATTACATCAATGAGTTAATCACAATACATTTTAAAATGTACCATTAGAAGAGGAGCAGAATTCATCCAAAAGTACATGTAAGAAGAGGATTAAGATTGCATTATATTCAGCTGCAATGAGTCTAAGAACCCCGCCACTGACATTTCATCATTCATATTTTTGGAGTTTAGGCACTTAGTCCAGAAGTTATCGTCATTTAACCAGTCGATGTTCAAAAGTAGTTTACTCAGAAATGCATTCATTAAACACTCAAAGCAGTACAATAGAGGCCCAGATGTTTTAAACTCTCTTGTTCACCCTCAGTTTTTCAAAATCTGCAACTTGCATCCGACTAATTAATCTGTCCCCTTCTCAGGAGTATTTCTCTGGTTGGAAGAACATTAAGTCTAAATTTTAACATGAGGATTCTAAGGTATCGATTTGGAAACAGATTTAAATACAGGAGTATATGCCCTCTTTCTTGTGTTCCTGAGTTAAATGAGCCATAGATGGATAGGCATGGAAAGAGTCTTATCGTGCTTACCCAATCATGGTCATAGAGGGCCTCCTTAACCCTACCCAGGTTCAAAAAGAGGTCCTCCTGATCCATGTTCTGTTCACTCAGGGATGTTTCACAGCATTTCCATAAAAAGAGTTAAATACCTTAAGTTCCCACCTTCCAAGAAAAAAGAATCTGTTTCCAAACCAATCTTCACTATACCGTAGATAGATCCTTCCAAGGGGTTCATAATGGCCCTGTACAGGGCCAACATTCTCCAGCTAACTCTCGCTCTTCGGGAGAGTATGCGCAGCTCATATATAATTGCTGCAAGCGGGACAGATTTAGGTAGAGCCAGGCCACGTCTCTAGATTCAGCTTACACAAGGTCAAGAGTTTTAATTATACCTTCATTCCACAGTTCGAATCCATAAATTACCTTTGGGACGATCTTCCCCTCATAAAAGGAATTACCAGGCCTAATTGAAAATCATCCGAACTTTCCATCGAACTTCACCAATTGATTCATAAGTCGATTGGCTTTTTGGATCAAGTAGGTATTCAAGCCTGTTCTCAATGGTTGTGTGTTAATGTAAAAGCCCAGGTAAATACAGCTTAAAGATCTTTTAATTCTGACCTTAGGCACAACCCAAATCTCTACAGTTTTCCGTATGGAATGCGCTTTCTGTCAATAAACTGCAGTAATCTTAACACATAAAATGTTTATTTTGTTTCATAGATCAAGTCTCTTAAAACAGTGCATGTACATAGATGTAACTATTACTATAAAATTCATACTACACATTTCTCGTGTCACAGCATGGTCTGTATATAGAACTGATACAACAGATAAATACCAAAGTTAAGTACAAAAAGTTAAAAGTGCATATATGCAATGGGGTTGGATGGAAATTATCTAACCTTAGTTTTGGTCTATTATTGCCAATTCTAGTGTCTTGTGCTAATGTAATGTTTTTTTATTTTTTATTGTGAACGGCTTACTAAAATATTGTACAATTCAACACAAATAAAACCATGATTCATTATATTTCAGTGAATAAAAGGTAAAACGTTTTAGAAAACTTAAAAGCCACAAATCTTATATTACTCAATTATTACATCAATAAGTTCATCACAACACATTTTAAAATGTACCATTAGAAGAGGAGCAGAATTCATCCAAAGTACATAGTAAGAAGAGGATTAAGATTGCATTATATTCAACTGCAATGAGTTTAAGAACCCTGCCACTGACATTTAATCATTCATATTTTTGGAGTTTAGCCACTTAGTCCAGACGTTATCATCATTTAACCAGTCGCTGTTCAGAAGTAATATACCCAGAAATGCCATTATTTGAACATTCAAAGCAGTACAATAGAGAACCTAATGTTTTAAACTCTCTCGTTCACTCTCAATTTTTCAAAATCTGTAACTTGCATCCAACTGATTTATCTGCCCCTTCTCTCAATACATAAAATGTTTATTTTATTTCATAGATGAAGTCCCTAAAAACAGTGCATGTACATAGATGTAACTACTACTATAACATTCATACTACACATTGCTCGTTTCATAACGTGCACTGTATATAGAACTAATACAACAGATAAATACCAAAGTTAAGTACAAAAAGTTAAAAGTGCATATATGCGATGGGGTTGGATGGAAATTATCTAACGTCCATTTTCGGCTATTATTGCCAATCCTTGTATCTTGTGCTAATGTATTGTTAGTAGATACCCTCACTAATATATGCTCTACACTCCTAATTTTTGTGTTTACAAAAGCTGTCTGTCAAGCATACTGAAGTATTGCCTAATATCGCAGCTAGTCAGTGGACGTATTGTTATAAAATGCTGAGTACCTCTATAAAGTATAAGGTGCCTACTAGCTAACTCCATTTCGATGTTAATGGCTGAGTTGAGTTAGAGCTAGTCTCTTGATCTGAGCGTGCGCTAGTTTCGACAGGGACTTCGTCTTCATCAGGGCATTACTTCCTTAATACTGCAATACAAAAGCAAAAACTAGAATCAATATCTTTAACATGCAATTGCTTCTAAGCACAATAGTAGTGGACATGCTCATTTACTATTGCAACCAGTGTTAAGTACCTGTTCATTGTGGTACTCTTCTAGGGTCGTGGTAGAACTTGTGACTCCTAAACTCATCTGAGACAGCCTTAGAATAGAAAACTGGGCTCAGTCTTGTTACAACCATGTAGAACCGTATGCAGGTCCCTGTTGAGAAAATATATTATATGAGATTTAGCCCATATATCTATACTGTGCATGTACCTTTGTAAGGAACTCATGGTGGCAACATAAGACAGACACAAGAGATCACAGTCCAAAGGTGTTTATTGAACTATAAATGCAGGATTGAAAAATGCCTAAGCTAAACCTAAATCTAAGATGGGAGCAAGCCTCGACTATCAAATGAAAAATAAGGGAGTCCTAGTGGCGTCGTTTGTTTGTTTATTTTTTTAATAAAACGCTCCTTACCCAGGGGTATCTGGGCGCATAGGTTAAGGTAATTAAGGTAATGGTTACAAGATACAGTTATACAGTTATGCAGTTTATACAGTTTATACAGACAGATTACAGATGAAGCATTTGATTGAAAGGAAGGAAAGGCATGTAGGTAGGGGAGTGAGAGGGTAGGAAGTACGAAGCAATATATGGAGTTGAAGGATATAGACAGTTGAGAATGTGAGTGCGGGGTGAATGCAAGTGCTCGGTAAGTGGTGTTACAAAAAACACATTGCCATATTCTTAAAACTAATTACAGAAAGAGTGTGGGATAAGGTTTCAATAAAGAAAGAAGTGGTCACAAATGATAAGTCAGGATGTGATTGCCAGGGGTCTCCCTTGCCCACATTTTGAGCACAGGGCACAGTGGATCTGCTGAGCACAGCTCATGCTCAAGCTTTCCCAGCACAAGCCAACAGTTCTGTATCAGCTATTAGGTTCTTCGATGGTTAAGTCTCTTTTCAATAAAAAGTCTCTTGCTTTCGAGGCTTGATGTATCCAACAAACGAACATAAAGTTCTGTTCCATGTATGCTTTGGGTGATGGCTTCACCCCGGGGCAACCCCTCTTCTGGGCGCAGACCCCCTCATAAATCTTATTCAACAAATCAACTAAAAAGTTCCTTTTCCAATTAACTTTGGGTGATAACCTTACACCCCTGGATCTCCCTCTTTTGAGCTTGGACCCCTCTCAGACGTCAACCCCCCGTCTTCAGGTTCACTGTGGCTTTTCTTACTTTCACAAGACTTAATGTCTTTTTAAACAATTCTTTAGGCTTTGCCCCTTTTTTCAGCTTCCCTCTGCCAGGTTCACTCTGGCCAACTTTTATAACACACTGTTCATGCGCTCATTTCACCAAGCGGGATTCATTTCCCTGAGCTTCGCAATCATCTGTCGGTCAAAGACTTTCGACGATCCCTGTATGACCACTTTGACCTCTTTTTGTCTCTTCCCAAGGGCTTCTGGATATGGTAGTTTCTACTATCGGTTA
Source organism: Ambystoma mexicanum (assembly GCF_040938575.1). Classification (NCBI taxonomy): domain Eukaryota; kingdom Metazoa; phylum Chordata; class Amphibia; order Caudata; family Ambystomatidae; genus Ambystoma; species Ambystoma mexicanum. The sequence goes on from NC_090934.1 coordinate 1,287,476,929, forward strand.
ATTGCCCAGAGTTTCCTTTCTGAACACCCAAGTGGTGCCGAACCCATCTGCTGCTGGTTTTCCCCCCTCTTTTATCAATAGTTTTGTCAAATGTACAAATTAGCCGTTGGCTATTTATCGTTCAACACAGTTTGGTTTCTTATCAGCTCTTCCCTCGACTCACAGGCTATGCTGAACCGCTTGGCTTTCTTCTCCTTCGAGTCACGGTTGGTACCACAGAGACCTGCATCTCTCCCCAGCTTGGTTATCAGCCGATGAGGGTCTCATGTACTGTACACACCTGCTGCAACATACGCTGGCTATTCTTCGCAGACTTATGATTCCCTCTGCAGGGGCTTCACGGGTCTTGGTCGGAAAGGGCAAGGTTGCTTCTCTCCTTGTTACCTTCTCGGTCTAAACCGTCTTTCTCCTCCTCTTGAACTGCCGTGCTGAGTTAGCTCTTAAGTTGTGCTGGCTGCCTTGCTCGCCCTGTGATTTTGAGCTCCACCTTTGATCCTTGTGGGGAAGGGAAAGGGCCGTCAGGTGTGTGTGATTCTCATCAATTGCCTGACTTTGCCTGACCCTTGTATTGGGACATGTCAGGTAAACATCTCTGGTGTTAGTCTGCTGTCTTTCGTGTTGTGCGAAAGAGTTTGTGTGGGAAAGGGGGAGGGGCAGTACTTTGGAATATTCTCTGTGGTAGGATAGGTAAAAGGTGTTGAAAGAAGGGGGATACCATGCCTCACCCGTCGGTGTCTCACTCCCACTCCCAAGCACCCCCATCCAGGTGATCCTCCTTCACTGGCCACCCCCAGGAACTGGATCCAATAGCGATGGCTGTGTCCTAGCCACCTGGATGACAGATCCCCAGGGACTAGCTAGGGAGACACCCTCAGGTTTCTCGCACCTTGCATTGGATAGCATTATGTCAGTGGGTAGCAAAGTCTCCAGTGAGGATCTCATGCTGTCTGAAGTGACTGTGTAAGTGTGCTTGAATAAGCACACTATATGTATTCAATTGCATAGAACTCCTATTAATAATCGCCACGGCTGGTTTGGGATTTTCAGTAATATGTGCAGTACTTATGCTGCTGCTTGATTGCACCTGGAGCCATTAAGATTGCTGCAACATCTCCTTTTGTTTACGAAACTATATTTTCTGGGAACTACAATCCATTACTATGAATCCTTAAAGTCAAAAGTAACGTGAATGTTGCACCTACCTTCATGTGGGCTTGCACATTGTTGCTCACACAAGGCTGGTCCCGATATACTTAAACAAAAAAACTGTTTTCTCATGTTGCTTACTGCCGACTAGAATGGGGCAAATCCACCCTGCAGAAAAAATAATACATGTATACTCTCCTTCTAGAGGCCAGACACTGTTGATTACGAGATTGTTTTATTTTTATTTTTTATTTTTCATTGTTCACCATGCTACAAAATAGTGTCCTATACTCTGGGCTTTATAATAGTTATTTATTACCTGCTGCTTGGTGCCTATGGTTCTAGGTGATGGAAATGTTTGGCGTCTTTTTCATGTTGCCCTTCTTTACCTAGATTATGGGGCCACATTTACTGCTTTTAAGAACAGTTTGCTGCCTCTGCCCCATTTGGGTTCCTTGGCAGCTGCCTACTAGTGTCTTGCCCTAAAAAAGCTCTCGAGTCCCAGCACCTGCTGCAAGTGAACCTTTGAGTACAGTCTAATTACCAAATGGTGATGCAGAACAAAACCTTGCAGAGCTTTGGTTAATCCCCCTAGTTCAGGAGTCCTAGTTTGGTGCACATCTATGCCCTGACAAGCTCTCCCTTAAGCTATCTGGCCTGTGAACTCCTTAATACTACTTTTCATATTGTGGCTGACTTATTACAGGCCTAATGAAGGATTAATTGTGTAAATCAATGGAGGGACAGTTCTAAATAGCACTTTAGAAGCAATTAACGTTTAGTGGGAAAATCATTTTGCTAACAAGGAACCTGTGCGCATGATAGTTCAACAGAGTTTTAGCAGTCAGCACAGTCAGGCGCTAAATCAGTGTGTCTTTCTATCCTGTTCTTTGCAACTTTGTTACTACGTTGGATGTGTGAACGGGATGTGTGAACGGGATGTTGAGCCTACCTTCAAAAACCCTGGCATACAGCAAAGCGGTGCTGAGTTCAGCAGAGTTTTAGCAGTCTGCACATGATGTGAATGACTGGGAATAAGCTCTCCTGGAAAGCTTCATCTTCTCAGTTTAGTCGGCTCCTCATTAAAGGCACTGTACTGCAAAGTGTGGCATCAAGTGTTGCAGTCAACAGTTTGTGGGAAGAGTTCTGTGGTAATAATATCTCTGTTTGCGGCAGTAAGTGCTTATTACTTATTAACACATCAACTTGAGTTGCTGGGTCTGCCTTGATTGTGCGCAGTTGCGGACAGTGTGAACTGCACTTCGATTAGGTCCTGCTACATGAATGGAAGACCGGATAGCAGAAACTGTGGCCAATTGCCCTTGATCTGCTACAAGGAGCTTTTTGGTGAGACTTTGTGGCAGAGACTGTGGGCAGTTGCCTTTGATCTGCTACAGGGATCCCTGAGGAGACATTTTAAATGAAACGCAAGAGCTTCAGAAGCCAAACCGGTCAGTCCGGCCGGGTGGGCGAATGCGAGGATAACGAGACCTCGCAGTCAGTAACCAAGAATTTGGTAGCTCATGAGACTATGAACAAGATTTCCTTACAAGAAGATAAGCTTGTTTCCACCCTAAGACTGAATCTTGGGGATGTCGAGCAAGAAGTGTGTGAGGTTACTGGAGGGGGCATCAGTTGGGAAATGTGCCTATTACCTCTTTGTCGATACCAGGTAACTCTACCTGAGGGGAGAGGCTGACGAGTGGCTAGGGATTGGCCAACCAGATCAACCCAGCATCATGTTGTGTAATGTTGAAAACACCAGGAGCAGATCACAGGATTACATATGTTTTCTTAAAAATAAGTGGGTCGAGCACTACTTCCTGAGTTGATGCTCCTATTAAAACTGTCTCAAATTTGAAGGACTCTGTGATCACGGATAAAGTGGGTGGGATCCCCCACACAAAGAATGGTGGCCCGGTCTGCTCAATGGATGTTAATGACGTAAGCATGATTGAGCATGCATTTTTCCTTTTTAATGGAGGGAGTCGGTAACGAGAGCAGTCCTAATCATGCTCGCCGATTAGCCCTGCATCTAACAGGGAGATACTTACACCCCAACACAAGAGCTCTGAACATGAACATTGTAATACAGCAGACCTGTGATGCTTCCTTTATAGGTTCCCCTACAGAGCTAACAAATTTAATATAGAATAACTTAACGGCCGAGATCAGAGGATTACATTGAAACCCACCGTCTGTGCCCTCACTAACATCGCTCGACGAGTCAAACAGGTCTGCAGTGCACCCCACTTTAAGAGAAGTTGACGAGTGAATACGGTTAACACACCCCACGGTTTCTGCCCTTAACATGGTGCTCAGCTCATTTGTAACTCTCTATGATAATATCTGGGCAGAAGTGAAAGCACATACATTGATCTTGGCTGATATGAAGGTTAAGGTTGAAGACATGGGGGCCCAGATCGTCTGGTCTTTAAGGCCGGTAGTTGAAAACAGGATGGGATTATTGAGAGATTACACGTATGATACAATAGAGCGAAGGCCCTACTTCAATGATAGCTTTGAAATCATAGAAGTGGTATCGGCTTCGCCTAAGGTCTCACTTTCTCCCCCTGCTAACTCAGGCACAGAATATTAACAAAGGTGAAAATTATAATCTTATTTACTTTGATGACCAAGGAAATTATCTGTGTGCCGATGGGGTGCTTCAGGGCGCGGGTGGGGGTGGCGTAACAAATGTGATGGAGCCATGTCCTAACTAAAATATATATATATATATGTATATATATATATAAACTGCAGAAAAAGCAACCTACCTCATCAAGATCATTCATGTGTAATGTCTTTATTGTTGAATATTTGGGGAGGGGAAATGTGTAAAGAAGTCAGGGTTTAGGGGTGCTGCAACGCTCTTAGAGGCAATTGAATAAGTTGATGTTGGAATACCTCAGACGCAGGAAGCCTCTATCCAGAATGGGTTAAATGTTGGTATGGTGGGGCTGACCCATATGGAAAGGTTAGAATCTGTGGGAGCTCTAAGTGTGCCTGGGGGTGTACCCCGTATTTCAGTGGAAATCGGGGTACAAACAAAAATAGGTATCAGTGAACTAAGCACAAAAATGAAAGCAGTGTCAACATGTTATGATGCCCCTTGCTTGGACTCCAATGGCATCTTTGGATTGCACCAGGTTCCTCTTGGGTCCAGCCTCCTTCTGAGACCTAGGGTGCAGAGAGTTGACTTTTGCGTCCAGTCATATTTAGGAACATACCCAGATCGGGCGAGTATATCTTCATCTTGTGAGTAATGCCCCTTTATTGACTGTTGTAAACAGATCCGCGGAATGACTACACAAGATATAATGTGTTAACACAGGCAAGGAGTTTGGAGCAGGCTGGTATTGCTTTAAGTGGCCATACTCCTAACTCTGCGCCCCAGGGAATGAATTTTGATAACATCACTAGGGAGTGAGGTTATCAGTAGGTTATTCTGGGTTAAGAACGTGCAATGTTTACTTCACCCAAGGTACATAAGGAGCAGGGGAGAGCAGACACCGGGAGATATTATTTACACCCTTATGTGGAGGTGAGCACAGGATCGTTAACTCTGCAATGCTCCCAACAATTGGTAGTGGTGTCGAAAGACTCTTGCAAAAAATGTACGTGCCTAAACAAATGTATGAGCCCGAGAGGCAAGGTGCTCCCTCTGCGAGTATGAACATACAACAATGCGCTATGGATCTATATGAAAGGGATAGGCCTATTGAATTGGGCCACCCAATTGATAGACATGATCCCAGTAGTCATTGTACATATTGATTCATGGAATTATTTGTGTGTAAAATAGAGATTTGCGTGCCATTCTGCCCGCAAATCCCCATTCGTCAAACAGGGATTTGCGCGCAGGATGGCACACAAATCACCCTTTTACCCGCAAATAATTCCATGAATCAGCAGTATTTTAAAAAGCCCAAGGAACACGGATTGCAGCAGGGCTTCCACACATGAAAAACAGAAGCAAGCACACTCCCGTGCTGAGGGTGGGGCCTCTAGGGGGGTGCTCGTGAGATTGAGGGGGGTTTACAAGCTCCGGTTGAAGAGCGTTTTGAGCGCTAAGTCTGCCATCTGTCTGAATCGTGGGAATGTTTTGACAATATTTTCTGAAATCCCATCTCTGAGCCTGCTGTCTTCGTTTGACATTGACAGAGTCGAGCTTTTAGATTGTCACACGGTTGATAGTTGTATTTTGCATTTTGGATCAAGGATGCTTTTTGACCGGTGGTTTCAGAAAGGCCTGAATGTTGCATGATGAATATGTGGTTAATCCGCCAACGCAGGAGGATGGGGGGGGGAAGAAGTTGTGTATGGTCGATAGGCCGGTGGATATTTAAAACTCATATCATAGAACACTAGGGGAAACTCCCACCAGCAATCAAACGAGCAGTTGGTATTATTTCTAAAGAAAGCTGAATGTATTATGTGACAGGAGACCTGGCTAACAAATACTCCTGTCCTTGATGGGTTCCAGGTTTTTTGTCAAGCCTAGTTGGGGATGTGGGGGGCAGTGGGGGTTGCCCCTCTGGGGGCTTGATTATTGCAATTCAATCCTCTCTGGGTCTTACTGCGTTGCACATTTCAAGACTCCCTTTTGGTGTTATGGCCGTTGCTGCGTGTAACTAAGATCTTGAATGTAATCTTTTATTGATCAATATATATTGGCATTTGAGGGTGGCTGTTTTGGATGTTTTGCTGTCCCAAATTTCGCATTATATTGAGAACTGGTAGGCTGGGGGCAGTATTAGGGAACATAGGGCCTCATTACACGGAAGGCGGTGAGCCATGGCGCTATTAGTGCCATGGCTCATGCCGGTAAAATACCGGCACCGCCTTGGCGGAAAGGGGATTTACCGCCCCATTCCAAGGTTGGAGGGGCGGTAAATCCCCGTTCCGCCATTGCCCTTCCCCATTCCCATTTCTGCCCCATAGGGCTCTATGGGAATGGGGAAGGCGCTAATTACGACACCGCAATTTTGTGGTGCCGTAATTAGCTCCGAGGTCCCTTAGCGGGTTGGATTTTAACGCCTGCTAAAAGCAGGCGTTAAATCCCCCAACCCGCAAAGGGACCTCGTAGTAAGGCGGTAGGGATTTACCGGTACCGGTATTTTACCGGTACCGGTAGATCCCTAACGCCATCCGTGTAATGAGGCCCAGAGTGCTGGCCGGAGACCTGAATGCTAACTGGTTACAAGCGAGCAAGACCCGTGGGATCTTATTTGGGCAGGCAGGGAGTGGAATTTTATGTTGTGAGCATTGGGACTGCTTTAAATGACATACATATAGGAGATGCAACAGATACTGCCAAATGGCTCAGGGTTGTGAGCAAGTCTACCCTTGACTACATCTTTACTGACCAAGGTTTGTTGAGAAAATGTGTGAACTTTCAAATTGTAGATATGGGGTTGAGCGATCACAATATGTTAATAGCAGATTTTCACGTAAAAAATAAACTAGGCTAACAGGTGATCCCAGTAACCTGAGAACAAATGTAAGAGGAAACAGAATAGGGTGGTCGGGGAATAACATCCAATGCTTAAATGAGTATCATATCATATCATAATTACCGAATGTTCTGAGGTGTACTGATCTGTCTTGGAAAATTGAGGTCTTTAGCACCCATGAGTTTGAGGGGATGCTGAATAAGTTTCAATGGGATGTGTTATATAAGAGATCAAGGCACACTTATAAAACCAGGTTAAGTTTTAAGCACGTATGTGATGAGGCCATGGAAAACATTCTGATGAGAAAGGCGATACGCCTGATTTGGGGACTAAGGCAGTAAAAATCAAAAAAATAAAACAGAAATATAAAAATGACTTTAAAAGCCGTCAGGCTAGTCTTCTACAGAAGGATGCCGAATCAATTCTGGGCGTCTTAATTAAGAAGGACTCTAGGGTCTTTTGACAGATGGTAAATTCACTCGATGCCGGGCTTTCACTAATCCAGTTGAAAGCGGTATCTGAGCCGCAATGGGCAACATTTCCTTGGTGATCTGTATGGTAATACAACAGGGGCTGTGGTGGGAGAGTCTGTTTTTTAAAAATCCTCTTTAAATCACGAGTGGAGACTGCCGATAGAGTTGGGAGCTATTAATAAGTCATATGGTAACTTGAGAGCTCTGGGCTCCAATGGCCTGACACATTGTTACTTTAAAGTTGGCCCATGTGTTTGGGGGAAGATTCTGACTATATGTTTTCACAGGCATTATGAATGTCGGTGTCTCTTCGCCCTCACTGGAATTAGCTAGTATAGTTCCAATTTATAAACGTGGCTCTAAAAATGTACCAAAAAACTATCGACCAGTATCATTGATCGATGCTGACTGTAAGTTATTTTGCTCATTAGTTCTTTGCCATATGGAACAATGGGTAGTGTCCACGCATCGGTTAAGTAACCAGCAAACGGATTTCAGAAAAGGACATTCTACATCTCTGAATGGTATGGTTATGCATGTATTCCAAGAACAAGCATGGAGAAAACCTGAGGGGAAGATTTTTACGGCTTCTAGAGACCTATCTAATGCCTTTGATAGTGTGGACCAAAATAGGCCGTGGGACAAATCATTAGACTGGGGACTGCCTTGGGGGCTCCTCAAGCTACTGATTGGCCTGCATACTAATGCTGCCATTGAAGTCAGACTGAACAAAGAGGGCAAAGTCTCACGTAGAATAGAGGTATCTAATGGTTTGAGGTGGGGGGTGGGATGCCCCCCTGCCTCTTCAATCTATAAGTCTCAGATATTGGGGATCACCTAGCCAGGTTTGCCTTCGTATAACCAAATGTAGTGTGGGCATAAAGTCCCTTGGATCTCAAATGCCGATTTCCTAGTATTAGATGGATTATGCAGCCTTGAATGGTCTAAAGATCAACCCTTCAAAGACCAAAATTCTACAGTTTGCTAGAGGGAGGGAACGTAGAAAACGGGTCCGGTCATTGGGAGAGCCTAGGTTTGGGTGTTCAGATAACATGATATACTTGGGATTTCACATATCTGTTGAGCCATCATGTAGAAATATATGGGAAGGTCTAAAACTGAAAGCCGTAGCTTTGTCCATACAACTTGTCAACCTGGATCGACGGTACAGCAGATTTTCAATAAAAGCGGCTACACAATTCTATGAGGATAAGATCATTCCTAAATTGGTGTATGGTCGGAAAGTGAGACAACTATTGGGCGCCTCAACACGATTGAGGCCATGGTATGGAGGTGATGCCTGAAAGTCCCAAACATTGTACCAATGGCAGCGATCCGCTCTGAATTGGATTTAATTTCAGTTAGAGCCCGTGTGTATTGGAAATAAATCTCTCTGTTTAGTAAATTGATAAACCCAAGTCGTAATTCACTGTATGAAGTTTTGGTGGTTCAACTGTTAGTGACTATGTCCCTGGGCAAGGATCGAGACGTATTGACACAACTTGCTAATGATTGTGATAGGATCTTGAGGGATCTTGCATTGGATAGGGCAACGCTGCTGGAGAATCCAGATAAGGTTAAAATACCCTCTTTGACAAAGACTGGATTCAGACTGTGGAGCGATTTCATGAATATCTGTTGTTGAAACATCTTTCGAAGGAACATAAGAGAAGAGCGACGATATCACACGTTCTATTTCAGTTTTCTAACAAATAATCTCATAATCTGCTCTTTAAACTAAAATGGAACTTGTTGCAATTCAAGGAAGTGCTACTGAAGAGGCGGATAATTCAGCTGGACGATTCTGCTTGGCGGTTCTGTAGCCTTTGAGAGAAAGTGAAAACAAGTAAACATGTTTTACTGGAATGTCCGGCTTTGAGTGTCCAAAGGACGACTTATTTAGGGAAGCTGTGTAGGTCTTTCAATATGTTTCATGTTGACACTTTGTAGCAATGATGTGTGTGTATTCATAATACAATTTATGGCTTGGAAATTGGATCATTTTTAAAATGTTTAAACTGGCTACGCCACTGTAAACATGCACTTTAGCACGGACTGTTTAAATACATCTGGAATGAACTCCTGTGTTTTAATACTTAATTACTGGAATTCCAAAGCTAAGGATGCTAAGGATGGAGAGAAGTTCCTTGGAACTGTGCTCCAACACATTGACGAGCTGAGAGCTGAATTTGAGAAACCCACACTAATCATTTGTGGTGATCTCAATATAGACTGTATAAAGAAGCCTCATGCCGAACAAAGAGGAGTTTCACAACAGAGAGCTACGCGTACAAAAAGATGGTTAGCGGAAATGAACAGTCGAGACCTTTTGCAGGTAAACGGAAATGTGAACGGCGACCGACAAGGATCAGTCACATGGGCGTCATACAATCAAAACGCAACCCTTGACTACTTTTTTGTGGATAGGGAAACGTTCAAAACTATCTATTCGCTGAATATAATCCCAACAAGCAAAAGCGACCACAAAATACTTCTCCTGACGTGTGTACCTACAATCAAGCCACAGGAAAGTGCATCAACTTACCAAAAAAATTGGCCTCATAAGGTCGAAACGAACAACGGCCTTAATAGATTACGAATAGCACCAAAAATGACATCGAAGCTCAAAAAAACCATAGAACGATGGAAACTAACGACAAACATGGGAGTCGAATACGAAACATGTCTTTCCACCTTCAGAGTAAAATCAGGCTACAAGATACAGCCAAAAATTCCTCGATTACATAAATATAACTCTGAATTGGCTGAAAGAAAATCAAACCTAGCAACAAAGCTAAGAGCTCTAAACAAATTGAACACCGAGGGGGCACGTGAAGAAAGGGCAACGTTAAAAAAAGCCTACCGTAATTGGGCTAAATCTCATAGGGCTTTACTGTTTCAAAGAGACTCTGAAGAGATGCTGTCAGTTACTGTTAATAAAAACGCTAAATTCATGTGGGCTCTAATGAATCAAACAAGCGTATTACAAGGAACAGAACAGTTAAACCCGATTCACGAAGGAAAATGGATCCAATATTTCCAAAAAGCGTATAGCCAAGAGATGCAAGAAGAGGTCCAAATGCAAATAACCATGGATAAGACTCCTTGGAACATTTCATTCGAGAAGTGGGAAATCATTACACTAATCAATAAGGCAAGCAGCTCGCGGGCACCTGGGCCCGATGGCCTAACAAACGGCATATTAAAAAAATCACCTGAAGTGTGGGCTGACATGTGCTACGTATTGTTTAAACGAATCATCCAAACCAAACAAATACCGGAATCATGGACCAAAGCGATTATTATTCCCATTCACAAAAAGGGAGATAGATGTAAGCCTGAGAATGATCGTCCAATATCTCTGTTGGACGTAATAGGCAAAATATTTGCAGTTATCCTCTTAAAGAGATTAAAGGAATGGATTACATACTCAAGAAATTACGATCATCGACAGACAGGGTTTGTTGAAAAAGTCGACTGTGGGCTAAATTTGCTCATACTCAACCTATTAAAGGCTAAAACCATCTGCGAAAAACAGAAACTTTTCCTGGCGTGCATAGATATGGCCGCCGCATTTGATAAAGTGGATAGACAAATCCTGTGGAAAAAGCTAAAGCAAAGAGGATGTCCTGAAGATCTCGTGGACGCTATTAAAGCCATGCATACTGACACATACATCCAAGTAAGGTTAAATCAAAAAGGTAACCTAACCAAACCGATCCCGACAACAAGAGGCCTGAAGCAAGGGTGCCCGATGGCAGCGATCCTTTACAACTTTTACATCCTGGAGATAGGGGACCGGCTTGTCACACCAAGAGGCTGTTCGCCTAAAATAGGCACCATAGCAGTAGGCCACCTGTTGTACGCAGATGATTTGATCATCCTGGATAAAACCCCAATCGGTTTGCAGAAAAAACTGGAGGCCTTAGAAACATATGTCAAAGAAAATAATCAAGAAATAAATCCCGAAAAATCTGAAATTCTAATAATGAAAACATCAAGAGCCAGAGAGAAAATGTCTTTTAAATGGTATGTCGGGAACAAAGTTATTCCAATAACAACGAGTCCAAAATATCTGGGAGCAATGATAAGTGCAGACTGGAATGACCAACCGTGGATAGAGCATATAATGCGTAAAATGAGTCAACTAATGGCACAAGCACTTATACTGAAACAAAAATTCGGAAAGTTTTCGATCCAACCAACAGTTGACTTTTATAATACAAAAGTTATTCCGTCTGTTGCTTATGCTGGAGATACAGCACTCAGAATACCATCAGAATTTTGGAGCAAGGTTGAAGCTACATTTTGGAGAAGACTAATGAGATTACCTCAATGCGTCCCAATGAGCATAATACGACATGAATTGGGCCTGCACTCCCTGCAGGCCACAATCATATGGAAAGCCCTATTAACATTTAGAAAGACACTAATTAAAGATTGTCCACCACAATATGAAATCTTAAAGGACGAAAACAGTAAAGCACAATTCTGGCCACTGTCTAGCTGGAAAGAAAAATGTAAAGATCTTTTACAGAACTTAAATATGTCTGAGGACACATTATGCAATAACCCAAAAAGGGTGAAGACTGCGTTACTGTGTGCTGACTGGGATAAAACAGAAACTGCTCTCGCCAATTCCAAATCTCATACTCTCTCAAATAATCTTAGATCAACTCCAAAAACTCTACCTAGTTATCTGAAAAAGAGTGGTAACCCAATTCATCGGGATCTAATTTTACGATTTAGATTAAATATCCTAAGAACAAAAACAAATTTGATAAAATACGGCACAGTAAGTGATAACATATGCCGGCTTTGTGAGCAGGAAGTGGAATCTTTAAAACACTTAATAATGTTTTGCCCTGAACTAAAATCAGCAAGAGATTTATATTTACATCCAGCAGTAACGCCGACGTGTGGGCTGGATTCCGATTTATGGTGGGAATCCTTGTATGATAACCCAAATCAGAAAACCACGAGAGCGCTTGGAATTTTTCTTCAAACGATGTTGGCCAAATTGGAAAATAAACAAGAATCTCACAGTGAAATAGTAAAGGATCTTATGACGAAGGAAAAAGCATAACCTCTGATATATGCCTATATTCAGGCCAAACCAAAGAGGACTTGAATAAACAATTAAAAAGGTGGCAAGTATGAGAGGAATTGCCATAAGAAATATAAGGAAGATTTCAAGATATGGTTTGGCCTTGTAAGTGAGCGAAATAAGCAAAAGTTTGTATTTATTTACTCTACACGCTTAATAAAAAAAAATAAAAAAAATAAAAATACTTAATTATTTGTGTGCATCCACCCGAACAAATGTGCTAGAGCGAAGTAACTTTTCCTGCATTAGAGTTCTGGACTACTTTCCTACACCAAGTAGGAACTCCTCCTGCCGATACACAGGAATCAGTGTTTTGAACCCCATGTTCTGGCATCAGGAAAAAGCAGTAGCAATATGTTTTTTTTTTTTTAATTTTCATTTACTTTTTTACAAACTTTTGAAAAACATTTCAAAACATAATTCTTTACTACAATCATAATCATTAGCTACTAAACTACTCCCAGATCCGTGGTCGCCTAATCATTAGTTTCAAAACTTCTCACAGCTCCTTGATTATCCTTCATATCCCACTATTTTCTTCAGATCAGGGACCAAGTCATTTGTTATGATTCCAAAAGAGCCATCTCATTCTCTTGGGCCTCCTGCCAATTGTTCCTGGGTTTCTTTGTCTTTTTTAATCATCAGACTTTCCAACTGCTGCAAAAAAAGTGCAAGTGCCAGTGACAGCTTTTTGTGTGAACTACAGTGCAAGCGTGACCACCAGTCTTCTCCACTGTGTGTTGCCACCAGGTTTCTTTCTTGGGACAAATATTTAGATCTTAAATCTTTCAGCTCTGCACAGCATAATACCAAATGCTTCAATGTTTCTTTGTCCTTGCAACAAAAGCGACATTTCACTTCTTGATCCGTCATTACCCTTTTATAGCTGTTAACTTCTCTTGTTTTGTACAAATTCAATCTGAATCTCAGATTTTATCTTCTTAGAATTTTGCACGGAAACATTTCCATATATTGGAGAATCTGGTTACCACCCTTTGCTTCTACAGGGCTGTTTACCATACATTTATGGTGGCTTCTTTTCTCTAATGTCCTGATCCAATCATGTTCCAAAAGTTTATTTTTTACAGTGTTCGGATTGGTTATCAGCGCCCTAACATCTGCCCCCAGTTCCTGCAGGATCTCTCTGCAATTTGCTCTCCATTGTTGAAGTATCGTCTGGCTCGGGGATGACTCTCGTTCCGCCAGTAACTCGAATTGGGGTACTGATGGTTTGATTGTCTTGTTATACAGTTATAGCATGTTCCATGTGATTCTTGCGTTCAACGTCACTACACCTACTTCATATAAGGCGCATGCTGTTGGATAACTTACTGGAATACGCAGGATCTTTTTCCAGAACATGCTCTCACACCGCGACCATATTTCAAGTGAGCATCCGAACATACTTTCCGCTCCGAATATTAATGCTGGAACTACTTTACTTTGATCAAAATTGATCACTGGCCTGTATGAGAATTTCCCATATTTGCTATGTACCACCATCACTTGTGCTGTTAGTTGCTTGCATTTACTTAGTGTTTTGAGTACCATTGGTTCATCACATAGACTTGAGTTGATATGAACTCCTAAGTAGCTGCAGCTCTTCTGTTTTTTGAGTTGGTCCCTTCCTAGCCTCCAGGAACATTTTCGTTTTCTAAGGGATGCGCCTTTTAGATTTTCTAGGATCAAGATCTCCGATTTCGCTGTGTTCACTTCTAAGCCCATCTTTTCAGTATAGGCTTTCAATGCTGTTAGTTTCTGTTGCAAGCCTATGGGTGTCAGATCTAATAACAAAATATCATCTGCATACAAGAGCCAACTGATTTTAGTCCCGTTCAATGTGGGTGGTATGCATCTTACTTCATCAAACACTTTCCCTACTTCGGAAATATAAAAATTAAACAACGTTGCCCCCAATGGACACCCTTGTTTTATTCCTCGGGCAGTAGATATAGATTTGGAATAGTGGCCTTGATTATCTAGCCAGATCTTCACCGTTGTTTGTGAATACAACTCTCTTATTGCCAGTATAAGACCTATAGGACAACCTTGTTTTTTTAGGTTCAACCAGCAATATGTTGGAATCAGTGCAGCAATGGCTTCTGCCATATTTATCTTTGTGGCTGCCATTGCAACTATAAGCAGGCATATCATACGCAGGTATGCATGTCAGAAATCCCTCCAGACTCACCACACGTTGGAGAGAAAAGCAGGAAAATCCAGGAAGATCTTGGTTCCAGTGCAGTTTACAGTAGTGTGCCAAGACTAAATGATCCATCCTGCTATGTACGGAGATGGAGAGTATAACTGGAAGGAGTGTCCAGGTGGGTATGCTATAGGTGGCTATTCTGTCTGCGATATTAGAAAGGGAATCACAATGAACACCTATCCTCATTTTGAATGGGATGCTGCAGGCAGAAAATATATATTTTAAAAAAATGTTTTACTTGTGTTTAAGTAAATAGATTTTACAAGAATCGTGTTTTGAAGTTGCATTCCAGAGCAGGTTCAAGATGCTGTAGGAGTTTGTAAATTTGCAGGTGTGCAGAAAATATATATAATAAAAGGCTTTCCGTGCCTTTAAAATTTCCCCCTTCTAATAAGGGATATTCTTATTGCTGACTACCACCACTATTCCAGTAGATTGTGTCTGCATTTCCTACATTAGGAAAAAGCAGACACAATCCATTGGTATCAAAAGAGAAACAATGGCTGCCAAGTTATCAAGGCATTCATCATTTCAGATCTGACTGTGCATCACCGCAGATTCAATGTACACTGCAGTGAAAGGCATGGACATCCAGGAAGTTCCAGTGTTCCTGTTAAATCTGTGTGCAGTGGCCACTTGATATGTCTCTGCTGTTTGTGTAGATGAATCAGAATCTCTGGAATGATGCCCCGAGTGGACGTTCTATCTGTCATGCTCCTCCCACTGATTATGCAGGTAAAACCAGAATAGGCCGCTTGGAGTCGATGAGCAAACATGAACTTTGGGAGCAAGATTGAGAAATTAACTAACTTTAAAAAATAGACAAAGCTTCTTAGTGGGAATCAATCACCCAGAAATGTGTTTTTTTCCAGTATTCATGAAATTATCTAATTCTTCTGTGGGCAGATGAATCTTTCCTGGTTTAATATTTTTTCTGAAAAATAGTTTCAAAAGGGGGATTGCAGTCTCTAGTGATGGAACTTTCATTTATAATAAATAAATTGATCTGCGACAATTGTGTCAAATAAAGCAATGTTATTGCAAGTGTTTACTGGTCACAATTTGTAAATATTTGCATGCTTGTTTGGAGGAAACATCTCACATATATATTTAGTGTTTGTATATTATAGTAACATGGTTCAATCAGACATGTCACCCTTACCGTTATTGGATTCACAGAATCACCTGAGAAATGCATTTTGCGGAAAGGATTGCAGTTTTGTCATTTCAAACTCATGCAAAGAATCTGTGATTTTTATTTCTAAATCTATGTTTTTCCCCCTTTTATCAGAAAACACCACCAGTGGATTTCTCGTTCAACCCACTCGCTGATGAAAAGTTCACGTTTTATGACCACAGTCTGATTGAAACCATTAAGCTTGCTGATAAACCTGCACATGAATTCTTTAGGCTGCTTTCTCTCTGTCACACTGTCATGTCGGAGGAGAACAAATCAGGTACTATGGCCGTTTAGCATTATGAAATCTTTTCAATTGAAAGTAGCTGATGTCAATCATGATAATCTCTTCTTAAACAATTATTGATTATATTTCGGAAGATGCCATTGTCTTGGTAAGTGTCTCGTGTGTGATCCCATCTAGAGATGAGTGAGCAACAGCTGTTTAGTTACCGATGATGTGGTCGTCCATATCCTCTGTAGAGGCATGCTGATATAAAAGCCTTTATTCAGACATGTGAAATATGTCAGAAAACCAGTACTAACATCCCATTGCCAGCCCCTCTAAATCCTTTACCAATAATAGAAGTCCCTTTCTCAAGAATTGGGATGGACATCATTGGACCTTTAGAAACGTCTAGACTGGGTAACAAATATGTTCTTGTGATTGTTGACTACACAACCTTCTATCCCGAAGGCATTCCCTATGTGGAACAACACCACCAAGCAGATTCAAAAACATCTCCTACCATATTTTTCCAGGGTTTGGCTTTCCTAAGAAAATCCTGAAAGTTCAAGGATCCAATTTCATGAGCCAGCTCATGGGTGCAGTCAGGGACCTGCTCCATATTACCACCTGTCATGGTCATGAAGTCAGGGGCACAGGCATGCAGGGGTCGCATGCATAGGAGACCTGGGTGGACACTGTCCTGGCGCCTTTGGTACCAGGCTCATGAACAAAAGTAAACAAGAACATCCATTTAACACCAACAAGCTTTTATTATGGACATAGCACTTCAGATGCATTAACCTTGAACATTCCATCCATTAAGCAGGATGCATTAACCTTGAACATTCCATCCATTAAGCAGCCCCAAGTGTATTCTTGGGTGTGGCTGCTAATGGATTACCTTCGCACGTGCTCACTCTCTAGGAGTGGCAGGTTGTGGCTTGTAAGCCGGCCCTAATGGGCGTGCCCACGTTCTCAGCTATATAAGCTGCCCCGATCCTCAAGACAGACGCTTCGCAGTATTCTGCACTTGCAAGCAGTGTAACGCTCACCGTCTCCTGAGGTTAGACTTACCTTTGAAGATCCTGCTTCCTGGACATCCTGCTTCCTGCAACCATACTTACCAACTGGGGGAAGCTGTTCTTACCTGTACATCTCTTCGGCAAACCAAGTATTCATCTTTACACTTTCCGGAAGGCTGAAATCTTCATCTTGGCACCGCAGCACGACACGCTCCATCGTTGACAGCAGCGCCTGCAAGGAAAAACACAAGACAAGGTTAGACATCGAAAAAACGGTGAGTTTAAGGTTGCGCTTCGCCATACTTTGCGCTTTTCCTTGAACCATCACTTACCTGCTGTCGAACATTATGGTAGCATCCATCTTCCATCCGGCCATGTCTCACAGCTGCATTGAGGCCGCATTTCCATCTAAGGGAAGAAAACAAACGAGAGACATTATTG
Source organism: Ambystoma mexicanum (assembly GCF_040938575.1). NCBI lineage: Eukaryota > Metazoa > Chordata > Amphibia > Caudata > Ambystomatidae > Ambystoma > Ambystoma mexicanum. The sequence continues at coordinate 1,287,494,189 of NC_090934.1, forward strand.
CAGGCATAAATAGGAGCAACATATAAAGACATTAAACAGAACAAACAGCATCACAAGAGCTCAAGAAAGACTTACCAACCATAAGGAAAAGCATAGTTGCAGCTGGACTGGACTAATCCTTATCAGGGATCAATGAAGGAACTAGATCCCATTTGACGCGCCCCTGACAGAAGTAGCAGGATGGAGAGCTTATATTCCATAATTCACAGGAGCAGTATCACCACGCACCGACGCTCACAACTTTTCTGCTGAGGGAGAGGCCTGAAGGGGGTGATTCAAGTTCAGGGAGTGCTGCAACAGTGCCCCAACGCCTCTGCAGAGACCAGGTGAGCGTAACACCACCATACGAACTTCAGTTTACCATCCCCAAACAGACAGACTGGTAGAAAGATTCAACAAAATACTCAAAATTATCCTAAACCCCTCAGGCATCCACTGGATTATATCCTTTTGAACTACTTTATGGTAGAAAACCTAAAGATGTCCTGGACATGCTCCAGGAGACTTGGGAAGAAAGAGAAGAGAGCATATGAGACTTGTTAGAAATGTAGTTAATGCTCATATGGAAAAGGTCCAAATCCAACAAAAGTACATCTATAACAAAAAGGTCAACTTAAGATCGTTTTCCGTGGGACAAAAAGTATTGGCAATCTTGCCTATCACGGAAAAGAAACTTGTCCCTAAGTTTCATGGGCCATATGAAATATTGGAACAAACAGAAACCTGTACATATAAGGTAGCACAACCTGACAGGAAACAAAAGATCCATCTACATCAGTGGTCTTCAAACTTTTTTGGCCAGGGCCCCCCTGAGCAAAATTTGGGCAGGTCGGGACCCCCCAGAAATGCCAAATGGACAGTATATATTGCGCGCCATCACCTGCTCCCATCAAAGTCGCTGGGCTCCCTCATCCCACTCCTACCCAGTCGCTGGTCTCTCCCCACCCCATCACACACCCAGGGCTCTCCCCACTCTGCTCCCATCACTATCCCATGGTTCCCGCCCATTGTGCTCCCACCATAGTCCCTCGGTTCCCCCATCCCGTTCCCAACACAGTCTGAGGGCCAGTGGCGGCTGGTGAATCTTTTTTAAGTGGAGGGGCATTAAGGGGAGGTTCGGGGGGGTTTCCCCCTGTGAATTTTTGTTTAAATAATAGGTTAAAATGTTGCATTGTAGAGCATACTTTTAACAAAAAATGGGTAAATAGCCAAACAGTTTGCAATTGTTGCTGGGAGTCCAGGGGGCAGGCATTGATATTTTATTTCTATCGCGCTCGTACACAAGTGTTTCAGAGCGTGACAAGGCAAGGGAGGGGAACAGAGGAGAATAAAACAGCGATCTTACTAGGCCCAGTGACATTGAGAACGCGCAAGTGTGAGGGGAAAAGTGCATGGAAGGGGGGAGAAGTGGAAAGTGCGAAGCAGAGGAGAAACAGATAAATAACAATAAATAAATAATAAAGGCAACAAACAGTGGTAGTGCAGCCAGCAATTTGCAAGTGCTACGTTTAAGGCAGCAGACAGGGTAGGTCTGATAAGTGTAGGAAGAAAGATGGTTCTCCTCAAGTTTTAGAGTGGCAGGGCACTGTTCCAGAGGGAGGCCCCAGCCGAAGACGGAGATCTACCCCCAGCTCGTTTCTTTGATAAACGACTGACCCTGAGGGAGTTGGAGGTAGAGGAGTGAAGAGTTTGAGAGGGGAGGTATTTGCGGAGGAATAGCTGAAGGTATTTTGGACCCAGGCCCCAGAAAGCCTTGTGGACAAGGCAGAGGGTTTTGAATGATAGATGCCCGGTAAAAAGATACCATCCCTGTCCCCTGGGCCCCACTGGTCCTAACACAATGAACATGATTATGTGTATATGCAAGGCGCTGCACATCATGTAAATCTCTTAAAAGAGTGGAAGGAAAACCCGTCTGCCACTAATGCAACAATACTATCACGTTTGGTACCAGAAGAAGTAGATAACTTTGAATTAATTCCTCAAGAGCTAGCTAATCAACAACAAGAACATTTAAAGGATTTAGTTATATAATTTTGCCTCTGTTATAGAACAAGTCACTATACCTCCAAAGGTGTTAAAAAGGCACGTAAGTCAGGGGACCAACCGTTTACGGTATTTCTTTTTTTTTAACTTCTTTTTATTGAATTTACAACATGTTGAACATTTCCACAAACTATCCCCCGCCTTCCTTCCCTCCTCCCCAGAGAGGCAAATTTATGTCTTTCCCTAGTCCACTTCGTTATATGTGGTTCAGAATTGTTTACTGCAAGTCTAAGAGTCTGAGACGCTGGGGGCACCATACCGCTCGAAAGTCATATTTGAGAAAGGCCAGAGTCTCTCCCCAGTCTTTTGCGAAGTTATGGACATAACCATTCATGGCATACGTCGACCATTCCAGAGCTACTAATTCCCAAACGTTGCACAGCCAATCCTGTACTGTGGGTATATTCGAGCTCTTCCATCTCTGTACAATTATAGTAATTATCGCCAATTTTAATACCACTCTTACTTTTTCTCGGGTTTTGGGTTCTCCCACCACCTCCCCCCACTTGAGGCCCAACAATATCTGTTCCAGAGGTCTGCTTCCCCCTGGCCCGTCGGCCTGGTCCTGTGCTAGCTGTACTGCCCTCCAAAAAGTCTCAATTTCCGGGCATCTCTATTAGCTATGTTCAGCCGTGCCCTCGTTCCCGCACCCCCTCTGACACTCCCGGGTATATCCTGTGTAGGCGGGAAGGCGTATAATGCCAGCCAAAAAGTATTTTGTACCATGCTTTTTGCAGTTGAGACGCTCTTGCTAGCTTGGGAATCTTTCCCCACGATTTCCCCCATTCCTCCCTTTCTATGTCTCTCCCCAGTATCTGATCCCATCTGTGCATGTATGGCCAGTGTTGTCTAGGAGTGGCATTGTCCAGTATCTTCTACAAGTTAGAGATCTGGCCCTTAGCCCCGTCATTTGATAGCAAGAACTTTTCAAATGGCATTACCTTTCTGTTGGCTGCCTCTTTGATTGCTTGGTTCAGCACGCAGTGTCTTAGTTGGGCATATCTAAGTCTCGCCCATTCTCCCACTGTAAATTCACTTTTACACTCCATGAATGAGGATCTCCTCCCTCCGGAACATATCCCGCAGTTTCCTGCATCCTCCTTCTCGCCACTGCTTAAAAGCCCCCCTTTCTGTCCCAGACTTAACATCTCCATTATTGAAGATAGGTGTGAGGGGGGGACAGGAAGGTTGTTATCCCTCTGGTTTCCACTAACTTATCCCAATTATCAGCCACCAGTTTCGTGATGGTGCTCTCGTACATATGTTTCGGTCTGTGCTGCTACGGTAGCCACAGCACTTCTTTCAGTTCGTGTTGTGTCACTGCCCTATCCATCTTGACCCACTGGGCCTCATTACGAGGCTGGCGGTAGCCGTGCCTGTAGTACAGGCACGGCTGATGCCGGTATCCATTTATTTCCGGCAGCCACAAATGGGCAATTACCGGGTCATGACGAGTTTGGGGGACCCGGTAATTGCCCATTCGTGGTTGCCGGTAATAAGGGACTCCCCATTCGGCTCCATAGGGCTGAATGGGAATGGGGAAGGTGGTAGCACCGGTACCGGTGCTACAGTCCTGTTCTACTCGCCGGTGCCGGTACGGCCACCAGGTCAGACCTGGTGGCTGCAAAGGCACCCACAAGCAGAATTCGTAGTATGGCGGTACAGTAGCAATGGTGCCGGTAGCGCTACCGGCACTGTTGTTGCCTTACCGCCATACTTGTAATGAGGCCCACTGTTTTCGCTCTCCCTCCTGAAGCCACGCCCTGATCACCCTTTGTTGTGTGGCCTCGTAGTACTGCTGAAAGTTGGGGATAGCCAGCCCTCCCTCCCTCCTAGGGGCTGTGAGTAGGTGTCTGTTGACCCTCGCATTCCTGCCCTCCCAGATGAATTCATTGTTTAGAGTCCACAGGCCCCTGAAGACGGTTGCCGGTACCGACTGTGGGATTGCCTGGAATAAGTATAGCATCCGTGACAACGTGACCATTTTCACTGCTGCCAACCTCCCTATCCAAGAGATCCGGAGGTTTCTCCATTTATGGAAGTTCTGCTTTATTCCCTTCAGTAGGGGAAGGTAGTAGGCTGCGTACCAACCTGAAAGAGCTGGGGTGATCTTCACTCCCAGGTCCTGATCCCCCCTGGGCTCCATACAAACGGTGTTGCTGTTCTCAGTATGTTGCGGTCCCCCATCCCCAGAGTGAGGTTCATCAGCTTAGATTTGCCAATGTTAATTCATAGGCCTGATGCCTCCCCAAACATCTCTAGCAGGGCCCTGCTTGCCTTGATGGATTCTAAGGGTTTGGTCAGTGTGAGCAACATGTCGTCAGCGAAGGCTGCCACCTTATGCTGCTGTCCCCCGAATGGAATGTCCTGTATCTTATCTGCCTCGCGTATTGCCTGTAGGAGGGGTTCCAGGTAGATTGCGTAGAGCAATGGGGAATGAGGGCATCCCTGTTTCGTTCCTCTGCCCAGTCTAAATGGACGTAACATGGCTCAGTTTACCGCCACACACGTCGATGGTGCCTGGTAGTTGGGCACCATTTTGAGAAATTCTCCTCCCAGGCCCATTTTTTCCATGACCCGAAACAGAAATGACCACTCCACCCGGTCAAATGCTTTTTCAGCGTCGAGAGATAAAAGTACTGCGACAGTGCCCTTTTTCTGTGCTTTTTCCAGTAAGTGTGCCACCCTCCTTATATTGTCTGCTGTCTGTCTACCTTCTTATAAATCCCGCCTGGTCCGGGTGGATCATTTCCGGGAGATGCCCCTCCAGTCTATTTGCCAAAATCTTAGTGTACATTTTCGCATCCACATTGATTAGCGGGATGGGCCTATAAGATGTTTGTTCCATGGGATCTTTATTGGGTTTGAGAATTAGGGTCATTTTAGCCTCTTGCATGGATGGAGTTATGCTGCCTGTGGTTTTAAATGTGTTGAAGAGGTGTGTCAATTGCGGGTGTAAGTATGGGTGCAAACGTTTTATAAAAGGTCGCTGTGTAGCAGTCCGGGCCCGGTGCCTTGCTCGGTGGTAAGCTCCCGATAACCCTCCTCACTTCATCCTCCCTGTTTTCACAGCCTAGGATGTCTTGGGCGACCCTGTCAATTTTATGCATCCCTACATTCCTGAGAAAGTCTGCTTGTATATGGGCCTGGGAGTTCTGCGATGTGAAGAGTGTCTCATAGAATTTTGCTAAGCTTTCTTGGATATCCTCGGTTCATGTAATGTGCTCCCCGGTTTCTGTTTTCAATGCCATAATTGCATTTTTAGCCCCCTCTCCCGTCAGGAGGCGCGCCAAGAGTGCGTCTGCCTTATTCGCTCTGGCGTAGAATTTTTGTCTGACAAAGAGTAGTGCCCCTTCCGCCCTCTTTGTTCGAAGGATCTCTAGTTCACCTATCGGCCGCCTATACTCCCTCATGGAGGACCTGGTGGGGGTCTCCCCCGCCGACTTCCTTGTCGCCTCTGCCTCCACCTCCATCTGTGCCTCCAGTGCCTTTAGCTGCCTTTCCCTCTGGGTTTTTGCCGCTGTCAACTCCCCTTCAGAGTGGCTTTAAATGCAACCCATCTGGTATACTCCCTTGTGTCCCCCCTCTTACTGGTCTTGAAGAATTCTTTTATTTTCCCTTCCATTTCCCCCCTAATTACTGGGTCCCATTGGAGGGTCCTTGGATATTTCCATCCCCACACCCCCCTCTTTTTGCACCCAAACCCATTTGTATGGAAACGGTTTTATGATCTGCTATTCCAAGAGAGCCCGCTTTTACTTCCCTGACCTGCACTAGCAAAGCTGCCAACACCCATATATAATCTGTTCTCGATTGCGTTCCATGTATGCTCGAGAGAAACGTGTAGCCCTCTTTGTCGCCCTTTAATTCCCTCCACACATCTCGCAGACCCGCCCGTTCCATCCTCTCTTAGTTCTGCCGAAGCCACTACTCCCCCTCCTCTGACTTTCCCCCTGACCTATCCCGTCCCCTATCCCAAGCTATGTTGAGCTCTCCCATCATAATCTTTTGGCCCCTAGCGTTATCTTCCAGCATTCCCAGGAATCGCCTCAGGAATGTTTCTTGGCCTAAGTTGGGAGCATAGATTACAACTATGGTGTAGGGGGATCCAGATGTGTCCCTTAGACTATTATCTACCTAGCCCCCTTATCCTGAAGGCCCTCCGTTACCCTGAATTCCACTGTATTTTTGATGGCCAGAGCCACCCCCCCTGTCTTGGTCATTTCTGATGTGTGGAATATCTATTTTTGTGTAGGAGATGCGTTTCTTGTAGCCCCGGGATATCTGGTCCCTCCTTCCTTGTGAATTGCTGTAAGTTTTTCCTCTTAAGGGGGGAATTGAGTCCCCTGACATTATGAGTCAGCCACCTGAATGAATATGCCGTTGTTTGCCGCCTATGCCTGCTAATGTTTCGGGGGTCCCCCCTTCTTCCGTGCTTCACCTGTTTCACGCTCCATCTTCCCCTCCCCATTGGACCCTCCTCGTTCCCCTCTCCAGTCTGCCTCCCCACCCCAGTCTTCTCGCCTCTACGCTCTTGTCTGCCCCTTATCCTCGGCTTGCCCCTCTCCCCTCCCCCATCGCCTATCCCCCCCCCCTCTGGAGGGATTCACGCTTCTCTCCATCCCCTCCCTTCCCTCCTACCGGGCCTCTTCGCCCTTACTAACTTCATGATGCTTACCCCCTCCACCCCTCTCCCCTTGTTACCCCTTTTGTGTCCACCACCCCTTTTTCATTTTACTTGATCAGGGTTTCCCCCCATTGGCTCCCCCACCCCCTCCTCAGTATTTGACTTCTCGCCCCTCTCCTTGCATGGCGGTTGCTGCATAGTGTGGTTTTTCTTTTCCGCCTGTCTCCATCCGTGGTCCACTCCCATGGTCTGGGTCTTGGTCTATTCTCTGCCCCCGGTGATCACTCAGGTCTATCATCCCATTGCTCATGGTCCAAGTCTAGGTGCTGTATGTCCGCCCCGTCTTGCAGTGTGACTATTCGTTTCTGGGCACATGCTCATTCAAAAAGAAGTCTGAAGGGGAAGGTCCACTTATATCTGATCCCTCGTTCTTTAAGTACAGTGAGAATCGGGCCCATTTGGCAGCGCTTGACTAGAGTGCTGTTAGCTAGATCCTGGTACAGCTCGATTCGTTGGTCCTTGTGTTTGACCAGTTCTTGTTGTCTTGCCACTTTCAGGACCGCTTCCTTTTGACCATATCTTGTAAATGCTGCTAGTACGTCTCTTGGTCTGGCATTCAGGTTCTTATTAAGGCATCCCACTCTGTGTGTGGACTCTATCCAGTTTCACTGTACTCTGGCTCCTATCCCCCAGGAGGTCTGTGAAGATGTCCTGAATAACCTCTGGGATCTATTTTCCATGTCTTCCATCTGGTGCTCCAGGTTCCGCGTTGCCATGTCTAGCCTTTCTATAGCCTCACTGTTTGCCATTGTTTCTCTGTCGACCTCCTGCAGCCCCTTCTCCAGGCCATCCGTCCTCTCGCCCAGCTGCCCCGTTTCCTGTTTCATTTCCACCAGGGCCAAGTTAAGGTCCGACCGCATTAGCTGGAATTGGTCCTGGAATGTCTTCGCTAAATTTGTCTGTATGGAGAGCATTTCCCCATGGAAGTCCTGGCGCGACATTGGGACCGATGGGTCTGACTCCTCTGGTGTGCTGCGTCCTGTTGCCCCCTCGTGTGTGCTCCTGTGTGCTTCATTGGCTTTCCTGACTGGCCACATTGTCGGTAGTGCTCCGGGAGTGCCGCCCTGGGGCAGTGCCCCTTTGTTTGTCCTAGCTTTGGTTTTAGATTTCATGGCTGAGTTTCCTAGGTGGGTATAGGTTGGTACCCTGCTTTGACCCAGGCTCCTGCTCTCTTGTTCCAGTGGAGCCCCTTGTGTGGAGTAGGGTCTCGCTGCCTACCTCCTCCTTTGGCCAGAGTCTTCAAGGCTGGTCCTGGTTCCCTATGTCGTGGCGTTTGTTTCGGTGGGGTCCCCTTTTTGTAAGTGTTTGGCACTCCTCTTCCCTTCACTTTCCGTGTGGTCTCGCTTCCTTTGTCGGGGACTAAGCCTCTCCGGGCCCTTCCGGTGTCTTGTCACTCCACTTCTCCTTTCTGATGTCTCTGCCTTGGTGGGGTCCCCTGTTCTGGGCCTGTGTCCAGGCGCTTCCTCTTTCCCTGAATGTATTGATGGAGAGGCGGTCTCCAGCGTGGTCAGAATGTTGGGCCGGGGTCTGCTTACAATGTCTTTCCTCCCCAATGTAACTCCCTCCTCTTCTTGCTGCAGAGCTCCTCCAATTGGGCCTCTGTTGCTGGGTTTTCTGCCCCTGGGGAGCCTGGGGTCCTCCCCCTACCCTGTTGCTGCCCGGGGCCTCCCCTGCCTTGTCTGCACTTGCTGGGGCCTGTACCTCCTCAGTGGCCCCCACTTGTCTGTGCAGCCAGCAATCTCCTAATCCAGTGGCGGGGTCTCACCTGTAGTTAATATTGCCTCTTCCTATGGTGGCCTGCTTCTGGCTGGGAGGCCTCGTCCGACCTCCGGTGCATGCCTGTCACAGTGGGGTCCCCTGCCTTCTCCCCGGTCCGGCTCCTCACTGCGGGACCTGCCGTCTCCTTTGGGTGGGCTGCCTCGTCCCGGGGCCTCTTTCCACGGGTGGTGGGGCCTCCCGCTGTTTCTCCGCTTGCGGGCAGATGCGTGGTTTCACCCGCCGCGTATGGAATCCTTATGCCGATTCTCTGCATCCTCCTTCTAACTTGGAGGCCGCGTCTGACCTCAGGCGCTTATTTCTCGCGGCGGGAACACCGCCCTCTGCCCAGTTCTGCTCCTCACTTGGGTTGTTCCTCTCCTTGGGAGAGCCTCCTTGTCCTTGGGACTGCTTTTCACAAGCGTCAAGGTGTCCCACCGCTAGCTCGACTGCAGCCTGTTGCTCCACCCGCGGCGGTGTTGCCGTGGTCGCTGGCCCCCATGATGGGCCACTGGGTCCCTTCTCTCACCCTTAGGGGGTATCGCCATGGCTTGCCGCTCTTGCGGCACACTGCCTGGAAAGTCCGCCGGCGCCTCTGGTTGCCTCCGCCTGTCCTCAGGCGAGGGCTCCCTCTCTGTAGCGTCGCTCTCCTCCGGGGGTCCGCTGTGCTGTTGGCTGGCCCTCTCCCAGGCTCGATGTCACTGGCTTTGCGGCGGGCCACCTTCTCCCCTCCGTATGTGCCTGGGGATGGGTACTGCTCTGCTCCTCGGGGCTATAAGTGTGCCTGTCGTTCTCTCTGATATTTACTCCTTCTTTCCTGGTCCTTCGATGCTCCTGCAGGATTATAGAACAGCGTGTGTCTGCTAGTTGGCTCAGGAGCACTTTCTACACATCTTTCTCGTGTCGGCGGCCATCTTTCGCTTACGGTATGTTTGATAGAAGCTGGACGGGAAGCCATCTGGTACCGGGGTTTTATCCCGTGGTAAAGTCTTTATTAGCGCCTCCACCTCCTCCTCCGTGATGTCCTCTTCTAAGTGGTCCGTATCTGGGGGTGTGAGATTGTTCATTGGGAGATTCCTATAGTAACACTGTATGGCCTGTTGATCAGGGTCATGTGACGAGTACAGCGTCCTGTAGAAGTGTCGAAATGATTCTACTATCATTATCGACTTAGTGACCAGTGAGCCATCTGGTTGTCAGATAGCTACTATAGTTAGTTTAGCCTCCGCATTCCTCGCTTGCCTGGCCAGGAGTCTACCTGCCTCATTGGCATTTATATAATATCGCTGTCTGATGTGCTGGTGGGATCTTTCTGCAGTTCTAATTGTCTCCTAATCTCTTTCAGTTTTTTGTATGTGGCTTTACTCTTTTTCCTAGCTAAATCCTGCGTCACCGCCCGCAGTTGAGATTCCAGATCATTTCCCACCGCCACCCTGTGTTTTCTTTTTTGTGCCTGGAGTGCAATAATTTCTCCTCTCATTACTACTTTAAATGCTTCCCAAATCCCTTCTTGTGAGGCGTCTACCATTTAATTGTTCTCAAAGTATTCTTCTATTTTATCTCCTAACTTTTCCACTATAGCCTGATCAGACAATATTCCCTGGGGAAATTACCAAGCCCACAGCTCCCTGCGTATTCCCCCACTCTTTATCGATGTTACCAATGGGACATGGTCAGAGAGTGATATCGCTCCCACTTTTATGTCCTTCACTTCCCCCAGGATTGTTGTTGACACCCACATATATAGGGCCTCATTATGACTTTGGAGGTAGCCATGGCGCTATTAGCACCATGGCTGCCTCCAAAATCGGGTCCGGGTCCCCTGAATGGGGAATTACGGGGCCATTCCGAGTTCGGAGGGCCCGGTAATTCCTTCTACTGGGAACCCGGGCCCAGATCTTCCCCATTTCCATTTGAGCACCCATAGGGCTCAATGGGAATGGGAGCGGGAGATAACAACGGGCCGATTACGACCAGCCCGTTGTTAGCTCCCTGGTCCCCTCGCGGGCCTCGGTAAGGACGCCTGGTTTTACCAGGCATCCTTACCGGGTCCTGCGAGGGGACCTCGTAATCTTGCAGAATGGGTTTAACGGGTCCGCCTCCATTAGTGGAGCCCGTTAACCCATTCCGCAAATCTTATAATGAGGCCCATAGTCTATTCTACACAGGGTTTGTTGCACATGGGAGAAGCAAGTATACCTGCTCTCCTCGCTTTTCAGCGATCTCCACACATCTTTGAAGGCTAAATCCTCAAAGGCTCTTTGCAAGTGGTTGTTGGGTGAGTCACCTAAGTCCCCCCACTTCTATCTTTAGCAGGGTCATATGTCAAATTAAAATCTACGTAAAGAATGATCTGGCCTTCTGCAAATCTTTCCAATTTCAGCAGTGCCTCCCTCAGGGAACTCTCTCGGCCTGTGTTCGGCACATATACCGTACATAGGGTCACCTTCCTATGTACTATTTGTGCCTTAAAATATATGAGTCTCTCTTCTCGGTCCGTTCGTGTTTTTAATACCTGCGGCTGAAGTGAATCGTTGACGGCGATCATTACCCCTGAAGTCTTCCCTTGTGCACTCGCTTAGTAAAGCTGCGTGAAATTACAAAATCGGGGAATTTACTTATCTGACCTCCTGCAGCATTATTATATCCGCAGAGTAGCGACACAATTGACTGTCTATTTTCTTGCATTTAGTCGGGGTATTTAGACCCCTTGCATTATGTGATCGAATCGTCCACAGCATTCCCTCTCTTACTAAAACGTTCCATTAGCAGCTTCGCCTTCATTGTTGTATCAAACATACCTCCCTCCCCTGTGCATGGTGAACTCACTCACTGTCCCCAGCCCTCCACCCTTCCCATTTCCCCCATCCCTCCTTTTCCTGAACTATCCTCAACTATACTCCCCTCCCCCTATGTTCCCCTCCGTTCTGCTCCCCTCTACCCTGGTCATGGCTAGTGTTCCTTCGGACTGCTCCAGATACTATCCTGGGGTGTGAGCCTTGGTTTAACCCCAGGTTCCACCCTAGCAGGGGCGAACCACACCCCCTCAATTTCAAAGATGTCTTCCCAGCCTCCCTATTCACGATAGGCCTCTCAGGCCCCCCCTTCCAATCATATAGTATTGATCTCCCTCATTAACCCCTTCCCCTTTAAACCGACTAATGCCAATCTCTGAATGGGCATGAGTAACAGTAAAGTGGTGACCGTGGTATATGTGCCAATCTCCCTCTGCGTGCTGGGCACCCCCTCCTCTTGTTTGGGGGCGTCTCAATTGCTGCTCTCTGCCATCCCTTCGACCTCTTCATCCCGACCATTCCCATGCCTTGGGGTTTTTCGGGGAGGCAGCTCTGGAGACTTGTGCCAGCTGTCTCCTCTCTTCATCCAGACTTAATAATTGCCAGAACTTCATCACATGTCATGGCCCGTTGTTGCTTGCCGTCCCATGCAAACAGTATTGCAAATGGGAATGTCCATTTGTAAGGAATGTGTTTGGCGATTAGCACTTTCGTGAACATGGCATTTCCATGGACCCACGCAAGATTTCCGCTATTCTAGAATGGCCCTCTCCCTCTTCTATCAAAGAGGTTCAACGGTTCCTGGGTCTGGCAAATTTTTACAGAAGATGTATTCACAAGTTTTCTGAGACTGTACTACCCATAACACCTCTACTGAAAAGAAACTCTGGTTCCTTTGTATGGACTGCTGCAGCCGAAGATAGCTTTAAACAGCTTAAGTCCTTATTCTGCTCTGCTCCCATATTACTGCAACCAGATCAGACTAAACAGTTCATTATTGAGACTGATGCTTCTTCAGCAGCCATTGGAGCAGCCCTACTCCAAGCTAAGGAGGGTGTTGAACATCCAGTGGCGTATCTTTCTCGCACTCTCACCGCTAGCCAATTGAACTATTCCGTTCTCGAAAAGGAGTTGCTGGCAATGAAACAGGCATGTGAGGAATGACGTCATCTCCTTTTAGGCGCTAATCATCCGTTCTTGATCCGCACGGATCACAAAAATCTCAAGATCCTTCAATCTATGGAATGTTCCAACTGCCGTCAGGCTCGGTGGGCTTATTGTTTTGCCCAATACAACTTTTTGATTACATATCTCCCTGGTTCTCAGAACATTCTAGCAGATGCTCTATCACGTAAGGAAACTGACTCAATCTCTGAAATTAACCTTCCTGAGCTAATGTTCCCTCAAAATCGAATCTGGCTCAGATCAATACCTTCCTTCAAGAGGTCAAGGAGGCTATGAACTCTGAACTCTTGGCCACAGTCCATGAACATTCTCCCGCCTATCAAGCAAAAGATGGACTCTGGTTCTACCAGAATAGATTGTACATACCTCCTGGTCACCTCCGCAAGAAAATCATAAGCTGGTGTCACGACTCTAGAACTGCAGGCCATAGAGGACAATCTCATACCACAGAGCTCATAGGACGGACCTTTTATTGGCTAAATTTAAAAGGGGATGTCCGGTCTTATGTTTTGTCCTGCCCTGTTTGTGCCATGTCCAAGAATCTTACAGGCAAACCATCCGGTCTTCTTACACAGCCAGAAATCCCTCAACGTCCTTGGGATCACATATCGACCGATTTTATTGTTGAACTTCCAATTTCAGATTCCTGCACCTCTATTATGGTGACGGTCGACTCTCTTAACAAGATGGCTCATTTCTCCCCTCTGCCAGGTTTACCTACTGCTGCAAGGATGGCCTAAGTTTTTGCCAGGGACATCTTTTGTCTTCATGGTCTTCCTGATAAGATTACTTCTGACAGAGGCAGTCAGTATATCTCGAAGTTTTGGAGAGCACTCTGTAGTCGTCTGGGTATAGATCGGGCCCTATCCTCTGGATTTCATCCCCAGACCAAGGGCCAGACAGAGATTTAACGCCACACTCAAGCAGTATCTTAGATGTTATAGCAACCAACTTCAAGATAATTGGGTTCAGCTTCTTCCCACTGCTGAGTTCGCTTATAACAACTCCAAACACTCTGCCACTGGGCTTACTCCTTTCTAATGTACTTATGGGGTTCATCCTAGAGCCATTTTACCCATATCCTCACATCCTAGTAATTCTCCAGCAGTAGAATCCATCTTGGCTGATATAACTGAGGCACATCAGACAGCTAAAATCAGTCTGGAGTAGAGTCTTAGGAAGTATAAGAAACAGGCAGACCGTCATCAGCGTAAGGCCCCAGAATGGGCAAAAGGAACTAAGGTGTGGCTCTCCACCAAATTTTTACCCAGGTGGGTTCGCCCCTCAAAGTTGTCCCCCCGATTTCTGGGCCCATTCCCCATTCTGGAGAAGATTAATCCGGTAGCATATAAAATCAAGCTGACACCCAATCTCAGTCGCATACACCCAGTCTTTCACTCCTCCCTTCTTAAGGAATACCTACCGGACACAGACTGCAAACCAGTTTCCCACCAGAGTTTGATACAGGGAACCACACAAGACGAATACGAGGTCTCTAAGATCCAAGACTCTCGGTATTAAAGGGGGGGGCGTCTTCAATACCTCATTTCCTGGAAGGGTTACCCCAGGTCAGAAGATTCCTGGGAACCTGCACATTTTGTGATGGCCCCCAGGCTCTTGGCCCGTTTCCACCGGACCCATCCGGGGAAGCCCGGTGGAGCGGGTATTAAGAGGGGGCATACTGTCATGTCCCAGGTTGGGTGGCGGTGGTTGCTGCGGATGCGGCTACGCTGCCATTGAATGTTCCATTGCGTATTTGGTGAACGGTTGCAACGTTCTAGTCTTTCTCCATCTTGGCCGCTGCGGGGAGTACTTCCTAGTTTTCCCTGTCTTCAGCTTCGCACCCAAGCCCTGTCTCTCTCTCTCTCGCTCCCCCGGCTTTCTCTACGCTTTCTCTACGCTATTTTCGCTTCTCGCCTTACTGCTCCTTTCTGTAACGCTCACCTGATTCCCGTAGAGGCGCCGGTCTTGACTGGGCGTATACCGTATCTTCAAAGGTGATGTGTAACACACGGCTGGCTCTTTGGGCTGGACCTCTGTGCACTGTATGTCTGACTCGAAGGGTAAGATGTCTGCAGATAGAAAATATGGGATTAAGGAACTGGGTTATTGAATGTCTCTCTCTTCTTCCCTTTCTCTTCTCCTGTAGAACCCCAAAGGTTAACGCTCTCACCTTAGGTAAGTGAACGCTGTGCTCTCCATCTGCCTCGGGGCAGGGTGCTGTAACCAGTTTCTTCACTGGATAAGGGGAGCAGGCCTCTTGACTTCAGAGGACTGCTGTCCGTCGTTTACTGCACGAACGGTAAGTTTCGAGTAATTCTAATGTCTTTAAAGTCTTTAGTAATGATGTCTCTTGTTTTGCAGGGTTCCGGCGATGGCGGATGACGGGCTGAAGTGAGTTGAAGATGGAGCCCGTGTGATGAATAGAAGCGCCTGGAAGCACGTAAGTAAGCGCTTGTTGCCTGCTTCACGATGCGCTCTAACTGTCTTTTTATTTTGCAGGTACAAGTTCGGAGCGGCTGCAGGGTGCCGGAATACCCACTGGGTTAGATGTGGAAAGGAGTAATGGCACGTGAGTATTAAAGTTCCCCAATGTCTTTAAACTCACCTTGTTTTGTCTTTCAGATGCGGGATGCAGCGCCGAAGGCCTCCGGAGCGTGCGAAGAGTTGGTAAGCTTTTGTCTTTCAGATGCCGGAATGCAGTGTGAAGACCTCCGGAGCGCACGAAGAGTAGGTAAGCCTTTTTCTTTCAGATGCCTGAATGCAGCGCGAGGCGTTGGTGACAGCCGATGGACCAGGTAAGTGAAGAGCTGTCACTGAAGACTGTAATGCTAACCTGTTCTTTCTTGTCTTTATAGGTGTTGCTGAAGACTGGATTCAGGATGGTAAGCCTTTTTCCTTAGGCCCAGGATCAGATGCAGAAGACACGATGAGCGTTCTGCTGCAGAGGATGCAGAATAACGCAAAGCAAGATTCATCCATCGGGTGTGGTTTAAATAGCCTCCTGTAGTGCTTAGGTGTCTCCTTCCACAGCCACGCCTAGGTAAGAAAAGAGTTCCTGCTTTCCAGAAGAGTTCCAGTGTTCTGAATCTAGGGAGTGGCTCCTGCCCCACCCAACAGGAAAAGTAGTTCCAAACAGAAGAGGATCAGAGGCTCAACTGGCAGGCAAGTAAGCAGCATGGTCTGCTGCAGGTAAGTCCACCCAAGCATTATGAGCCCGGCGCTTCCAGCGCTGGGACTGGGCATATTTATGAGCCTGGTGCCACTGGCGCCAGGACTGGGTCCAAAAGGTCCCAATTGGGACTGGTTGGCACTCGGAACCTGGGTTATGGATCTGCTTCCAAGGGAGTTGGGAAAACCCTGACCTTTTGGAAGCAGAGATCATGACAATACCCCCCCTCAAGGCCCCTCCCAAACCGGGCTTCTCCGGGGGTTTTGGCTTGTCAGGAAATGTTTGGTGAAATCTTTTGATTAGGCGAGGAGCGTGGACATATTCAGCAGGTTCCCAGGATCTCTCTTGGGGGCCGTAGCCTTTCCAGTCAATTAGGTAAAATAGTTTAGATTTGGAGATCTTGGAGTCCAGAATGCTTTTGACTTCAAACTCGAGTTCTCCATCAACTAGGATAGGTTTTGGAGATTTAGTTAGTCGGGTTTGAGGTTGCACGGGTTTTAATAGAGAGACGTGGAAGACCGGATGTATCTTCATGTGCGGGGGCAAGTCCAACTTGACCGCTACTGGGTTTACTATGGTAGTGATGGAATAGGGACCAAAGTATCTTGGGTTGAATGTGCGTGGCCCTTTTAGAGGTAGATATTTGGTGGATAACCAGACTTGATCCCCTACTTGATATTGAGGGGCTTCCTTCCGATGTTGATCTGCTCCTTTTTTGTATTGTTCTTTAGCCCTTTGAAGGTGAGAAACAGCTTCCTTAAAGGCTTGGGTGATTGTAGAATGCAGGTAGTCTACTGCTGGTGTTTCAAGATCTTGGAGGGGATCCAACTCCGAGGTTCGAGGGTGACTGCCGTACAAAAGAAAAAAACAGGGTTTTCCCAGTTCCCGAATGGACAGAGTTATTGTAGGCATATTCGGCTATCCAAAGGATGTCTTTCCAAGTTTTTTCAGTTTGTTGCAGCATACAGCGTAAATACTGTTCCAGAGTTTGATTGGTCCTCTCGGTTTGTCCGTCGGTCTGAGGGTGGTGACTGGTCGATAGTCTCACATCAATTTGAGCCGACCGACAGCAACTTCGCCAAAAATGAGAAATAAATTGACTACCTCGATCCGAAATTAGAACCGAAGGAAAACCGTGCAGTCGGACGATGTTTTCGAGAAATTGTCGGGCCAGAGTTGCTGCTGTTGGCAAGCCTTTGAGCGGAATGAAATGCGCCATCTTGGAGAATAAGTCCACGATTACTAGAATCGTATTGTATCCGGAGCATGGAGGTAGATCGGTGATGAAGTCCATAGAAAGCGTATGCCAAGGGCGAGGTGGGATGTCAATAGGGCGTAAGAGGCCTGCTGGTCTTTCCTTTTGACTCTTGTTTTGGGCGCATACTCCACAGGACATTATAAAGTCTCTGATATCTTTTTTCCAAGACGGCCACCAGAAGTAGCGCTTGATCTTTTCTGAGGTCTTGGCCATACCGGGATGTCCTTCCATTAAAGAATCGTGATGACAAGAGATTACTTTTTTCTGTAAATCTGTGCTGGGTAGGTATAATCGTTCTTGGAAATACAATAAGTTGTCCTTTACTGCAAAGTCCTTTCCCTGCAGATGCCAATTCTGTATGTCTGCTGGAGTTACAAGTTGCCTGGCTTTATCCTTAACTTCCTCTATGGATTCTGTGGCGATTACACCCAGAATTCTTTGTTCGGGAATGATTGGTACAGGTTTAGGGTTGATCAAGTGTTCTTCCACTCCCATCCGAGAAAGGGCATCAGCTTTACCGTTCTTTGTACCAGGTGATAGGTAATTATGAAGTCAAACTCGGCAAAGAATAATGCCCAACGGAGTTGTCTAGAGGATTGGGCTTTTGCGGTTTTCAAATATTGCAGGTTTCGGTGATCCGTAATCACAGTAACGGTGTGTCAGGCCCCCAGCAGATAATGCCGCCAAGCCTTAAAGGCAGACTTGATAGCCAGAAGTTCCTTGTCAGTAATCGTGTAATTGATTTCAGGAGGCGAGAATTTGCGGGACCAAAATGCCACGGGATGCAACTGATTGGTTACCGGGTCCTTTTGTGATAGAACTGCCCCCATGGCAAGGCTTGAAGCATCAGTTTCCACGATGTAGGGGAGTTCGGGGCGAGGGTGTTTAAAGATTGGTGCAGAGATAAATTTAGTCTTCAAATCCTGGAAAGCTTGTTCCGCCTCGGTAGACCATTCAATACGTTTGTTTTTCTTTAACAAGGCAGTGATGGGCTGGACTATTCGAGAGAATTCGGGGATAAACCTGCGGTAAAAGTTAGCGAAGCCTAACATGCTTTGCACACCTTTTACGGAGGATGGTGATGGCCATTTGAGAACTGCATCGACCTTCTTTGAATCCATACGCACTCCGCCAGGTGATAATATGAATCCCAAGAATTCAACTTCAGTCACGTTGAAAACACATTTTTCCAACTTAGCGAAAAGTTTGTGTTGACGCAATCTTTCGAGGACCATTTTCATGTGTTTCCGATGTTCAGATTCCGATGAAGAATAAACGAGGATGTTGTCAATGTAAACAACAACACACACATCTATGAGCTCTCTGAGGACATCGTTCATAAAATATTGAAAGGCGGCCGGGGCATTGCAAAGTCCGAAGGGCATGACCTGATATTCAAATAGCCCATACTTGGTGCGGAAGGCCGTCTTCCATTCATCGCCCTCTTTTACTCGTACCAAGTGGTAAGCTCCTCTAAGATCCAGCTTTGTATATATGCATGCTTTTCTGACTTGGTCCAGGAGTTCAGGGATCAAAGGTAACGGATATCTATTCTTAACGGTGATCTGGTTCAGGGAGCGATAATCTATACAAGTTCTAAGGTCTCCTTCCTTTTTTGGAACGAAGAACAAAGCTGAAGAAGCAGGGGACTTGGAAGGACGAATAAACCCATTTGCCAGGTATTGATCCAGGTATTGTCGAAGGTGAAGGTTCTCAGGCTCGGTGAGGGCATAAATTCTACTACAAGGAGGAGTAGATCCAGGTATCAGGTCTATCTGGCAGTCATAAGACCTATGAGGAGGTAGAGAGTTAGCCTGATCCTTCCGGAAAACATCTTGGTATTCTAGGTATTCGGGAGGTAACTGGGGAGTCTCTGAAGAAATTGCTGCCAGTGCAACACCAGGTGGAGGGTGACAAGTAGAGACACATTCTGGAAACTGGACCGTTCTTGCTCGCCAATCGATCAGAGGATTGTGTTTCTCTAACCAAGGTATTCCTAGAATAATCTGAAACTGAGGGGCCTTGATCACATCGAACACGATCCTCTCATGGTGTCCATCTTGACTTACTAGCGTCACCTCTTGAGTGGTATGCGTTACTGGCCCGGAGGCTATCTCCGTACCATCCACCGTAGTAATGACGTCCTTTACAGCCTTGGGACAAAGAGTTAGATTCATCCTCAAAACCATTTCATGATCCACATAATTGCCGATGGCACCGCTGTCGACGTAAGCTTCAATTGCATGTAATCGATCCGGATTATCAGGGCTAATGAGGACCATAGGTATCACGAAATGCAAGGTCACGGAACTGGTTTTCACGCTCGGCAAGAGGACCTCTATTCTTGTCGGGCAAGGTCGTTTCCCTGCTCAGAGTTTGTAACTTTGGTAACTGCAGCTCCTACTGCCTTCTTGGCAGGTTTCACCGGACAGTCTCGAAGAAAGTGCCCTGAGTTTCCTCAATAGAGGCATAATTGCAACTGTTTTCTCCTTTCCCGCTCCTTTTGTGTTAGAGGACCTTTCAGACCCCCTATTTGCATGGGTTCCCCGGAGTCTACTCCTTTGGAAGGAGTTGGCGGTTTGGAAAATACTCGAGCATCAAACTTGGAACGATCGGCCTTCCTGTTCTGCAGTCTGTGATCTATTTGAACGACTAAGTCTATATAGTCCGAACAATCTTGTGGGGGATTCACTACTTGGGCTAACACATCTTTGAGCTCTCCACGTAGCCCTCTATAAAACAGCGTAATCCTTTTGTCCTCAGGCCATTGAGTTTCCACTATCAGTCTGTTGAAAGACGCAATATAAGCCAAAAGGTCTTGATTACCTTGTCGCAACGAAAGAAGCTCATTGTCCAAGGCCTGCCCCTGTGAATGTCTTGCAAACAGTTTTTCCATACTGAGCTGAAAAGCTTGAAAATCATGGAGGACCGGATCATCTTGATTTACTAGAGGGATCGACCTGTCCGCCGTATTGCCACTAAGGTACGAAAGCACGAAAGCTACTTTAGCTTGATCAGTTGGAAAGGCTGCTGGCCGGCATAAGAAATGCAACCGGCACTGATTGATAAATACTGCAAACCTCTTTGGGTCACCAGAAAATCGTTCGGGCGGAGCCAGAGGTACATTCCCAGGTAGGTTCATCTGCACTGGATTCATAGAGGATGTAGAAGGAAGATTTCCCCCAGATGCGGGTAACGGGGTCTGTCCGGCTTGTGACTGTAGCAATTATCTAGCGAGATCATCTGTTCGCTCCTTGGAAATAATCAGTTCCCTTCTTAGAGCGTTCGTTTCCTGACGGGCTGCATGCACTTCTGCCCTTAGTTCCCCAATTAACTGGGCTAGCTGGTTGGTATCCGAGGTTTCCATAGCGCCTGGACGGGAGTTTTGTGGTAGGCTTTGCGTTCTGTAACGCTCACCTGATTCCCGTAGAGGCGCCGGTCTTGACTGGGCGTATACCGAATCTTCAAAGGTGATGTGTAACACACGGCTGGCTCTTTGGGCTGGACCTCTGTGCACTGTATGTCTGACTCGAAGGGTAAGATGTCTGCAGATAGAAAATATGGGATTAAGGAACTGGGTTATTGAATGTCTCTCTCTTCTTCCCTTTCTCTTCTCCTGTAGAACCCCAAAGGTTAACGCTCTCACCTTAGGTAAGTGAACGCTGTGCTCTCCATCTGCCTCGGGGCAGGGTGCTGTAACCAGTTTCTTCACTGGATAAGGGGAGCAGGCCTCTTGACTTCAGAGGACTGCTGTCCGTCGTTTACTGCACGAACGGTAAGTTTCGAGTAATTCTAATGTCTTTAAAGTCTTTAGTAATGATGTCTCTTGTTTTGCAGGGTTCCGGCGATGGCGGATGACGGGCTGAAGTGAGTTGAAGATGGAGCCCGTGTGATGAATAGAAGCGCCTGGAAGCACGTAAGTAAGCGCTTGTTGCCTGCTTCACGATGCGCTCTAACTGTCTTTTTATTTTGCAGGTACAAGTTCGGAGCGGCTGCAGGGTGCCGGAATACCCACTGGGTTAGATGTGGAAAGGAGTAATGGCACGTGAGTATTAAAGTTCCCCAATGTCTTTAAACGCACCTTGTTTTGTCTTTCAGATGCGGGATGCAGCGCCGAAGGCCTCCGGAGCGTGCGAAGAGTTGGTAAGCTTTTGTCTTTCAGATGCCGGAATGCAGTGTGAAGACCTCCGGAGCGCACGAAGAGTAGGTAAGCCTTTGTCTTTCAGATGCCAGAATGCAGCGCGAGGCCTTGGTGACAGCCGATGGACCAGGTAAGTGAAGAGCTGTCACTGAAGACCGTAATGCTAACCTGTTCTTTCTTGTCTTTATAGGTGTTGCTGAAGACTGGATTCAGGATGGTAAGCCTTTTTCCTTAGGCCCAGGATCAGATGCAGAAGACACGATGAGCGTTCTGCTGCAGAGGATGCAGAATAACGCAAAGCAAGATTCATCCATCGGGTGTGGTTTAAATAGCCTCCTGTAGTGCTTAGGTGTCTCCTTCCACAGCCACGCCTAGGTAAGAAAAGAGTTCCTGCTTTCCAGAAGAGTTCCAATGTTCTGAATCTAGGGAGTGGCTCCTGCCCCACCCAACAGGAAAAGTAGTTCCAAACAGAAGAGGATCAGAGGCTCAACTGGCAGGCAAGTAAGCAGCATGGTCTGCTGCAGGTAAGTCCACCCAAGCATTATGAGCCCGGCGCTTCCAGCGCTGGGACTGGGCATATTTATGAGCCTGGTGCCACTGGCGCCAGGACTGGGTCCAAAAGGTCCCAATTGGGACTGGTTGGCACTCGGAACCTGGGTTATGGATCTGCTTCCAAGGGAGTTGGGAAAACCCTGACCTTTTGGAAGCAGAGATCATGACACTTTCTCTCTCTCTCTCCCCTCTCTCTCTTTCTCGCATTCGGCTCATTCCGTTCGCACTATTCCCTGTTCGGGTCCCCCACGGGGGGCCTTTTCTCCTTCCCTGACTTTCTTTACCTCTTTATACCTACTTCCTGCAGCCATACTCTCTAACGTCATAGTTTCTTTACCCCTGTCAGTGCTTCAATCTCATGGTACACGTACTGCTGCATTACTGTATCAACAGACTATCGGACTATTGAATAAATCTTAACCGTTCTACCTTGGCCAGCTACGTCCGGATTACCCAGGGTTTTTTTTTCTGCCCAAGGGCTTTTTCCCCCTGCATTGCCTGATTCCGGGGCTGGGGTCATGGTGTGGTCTTGTAGTAGATTCTCCACGCCTTCTACCCATGTCAGGTCACTTGCATCGAAGAAGAAGGATTACCTGGCCCACCGGCAAGGCATTGAAGAGACAGACTCTGATTCCCCAGGTGAGGAGAGTGGTGCCTTAAGTGGGGAGGTTGGATCCCTAAACCTAGGCTCGCAAGGTGTTACAGAGGGGATTCAGGACACCGCTCTATGTTAAGGGGGGTTCCACCCCTTTCCCCCACTGAATTCCTCACTCAGTGCCTCTGGTACGCTCCTCCGGTGGCCACGGCTCTACGCAGGGTTCCAGGGTCTTATGATAGACCGTCTGAGATTGGGGAATGAGGGGGGACACCACAGGGGGTTTTACGGCTCACCTCCAGTTTACCCAGGGGCGCGATCACCCTGAGCCCTGGGGTTTCCCCTCTGGGGCATTTCTTCGATGAGAGTCTGGTGTCCGCCTGTCAGTACCCTTTCTCCTCCTTGTCGGCCTGCGTAGTCAACTGCTTGAGGCTTCTGCTGTAACGTTTTACCCTGGGGCAGGCTGCCTACAGATCTAGTTAAGTACTGCACCCATTCTGCTGGGATGTTCCCATATGGGAGGGGGGAACAGGGCCCCGCTCACTCCCTGCCCGGGTTTCCAGCTTCCCCTAGAGTCGGTTCACAGAGATCGCCCTTTCTCCACTCGGGGGACGTTGCAGAGACCAATGGCCATGTCCCCTTCTGCCTCTTTCGTAGTCGGTATCCGGCGGTCTCTACTGCATGCACTGCACACTCTCCCCGTTCTGTCCTTGCCGCCTCGGCCAGCCAGCAGCTTCCTTGCCGCCGCAGGAGTGCTCTTCTGTCTCCGGCTTGGGGGTTAAGCTGTACCCAGGAGCCCGCCCGGTTCTCTGATCTTGATTGCACCAGGCTTCCTCCTTGCAATGCTGGTGGCGGTCTGCACCACCTTGTTTCCCCTGTCCCTGCGGGGGCTTATCGATGACCAGAATCCATAGCAGGGGGGGCTCGGATCTGCTGGTTGACGGCCCGTGGGGTTGCTCTTGTTGGCTCTGACGGAGGACATGATTTTGCGTCCTTGAACGTCGGCGACCATCTTAGAATCTCCCTTTCCCTTAACTTTGAGAGGGATGCAGTTGCAGTGCTAACAAGGGCAGGAAAACAGCTCTATTTTTTTTGGGCTGAATCATTACCATAATATCCAGAAAAAAGGAAAAATGACTGGAACTTATCCCCATGGTATTAAAAGGCAACCAAGGACTATTCTGGCAAATGAGTAGGTCAAGTCTCTGTTAATTTTCGCTAATGTTAATAGTGAGGATTGGGCTTTATTTGTAAAGAACACAATTGGTAAAGCTCCTATTAATGCTTTCAATCTTGATCTAACTAAGGTGGAATTGAGTTTTAATCTATCCGCTAGTGACTTGAGTAGAATTATTAGATCACTAAAGAATTTTTAATTTTTTTTTTATTTGTATTTGGTTCATTTACAAAAGGAAATTTGTAGAACCTTTACAAAACCAACATAAAAAGAACATTAACATATTTACATATACATTGTGTAAGTTTCCATCATAATCAGCACACATTTAATAACAACATTTGAGTCCTATCAACACTTTGTATAATCTAATACTTGGTATGTGAGCAGCTCTTTTTCAATGTGTTTACACAGCCTAACCAGTTCAAATATTAAAGGTTTATGCGTGCCTTGCATCATACGTGCCCAAAGAAATTGCAAGCAATCTTCGTAGTCCATATTCACAAATTTCGAGAGTCGCTTAGTCCTCATTAGTTTAAAATGTGGGCATTCAAGAATAAGATGTTTCATGGACTCATTCGGTTCTTTGCAAAGAGGAAAGCGACATTTAGTTACCTTTGGCTCACCATGGTTAGACCAATTAGCAGTTTTTTCTTTGGTATGGTATAGATTGAATCTATAGCTTATATAAGCTTGTCGGGTGTGGTTGCATGGAAAAGTAACAACATGGTCAAACCTGGGAGTCCGTTGTTTGAGGAAGGCAACGTACTCTTTGTACATTTTATATGTTGAAATGCTCTCAATTGTGCTCCTCCAAACCTGTTGGAACAACTTCTTTTTAGCAAACGCAGGACGGTGGTATACATCGTCTATTGTAATACAAAAGAAATTCAACATGCTTTGCATATTCAGTTGATATTTCTTAAAGGACACAGAGGAGGAGGTGTTCAACAACCCATTAAAAATCAGCATACAATGGCCCTCATTAGGACCCTGGCGGTAAGGGGTTTGCGCCAGCGTTAGCTGCGCCGACCCCTTACCGCCAACTACGAGTTCCCATAGCGCCATGGTCATTTTTCCGCCCGCTTTTTGCGGGCGTAAAAATCCATGGCGCTATGGGACCTTGGTGTTAATTACGCCACCGTAATTTACGGTGGCGTAATTAACGCCTTCCCCACTCCCATTGAGCCCTATGGGGCCGAAATGGGAATGGGGAAGGGTAAATGGGTCAATGGGGACTTACCGCCCCGCCGACCTCGGAATGGGGCGGTAAGTCCGCCATCCGCCATGGCGTAAAGGGACTTTACGCCATGGCGGAAAAGTCCGCCGACGGCGGAAAAAATCCGCCAGGGTCCTAATGAGGGCCAATGAGTTTTTACAGGGAAAGCAGATTTTTGCATACCCAGATAATTGACGCCATTTCCAGCGTGAAGAAAGTGCAATCAATCCCAACTCATGACGTAATACTGCATTGGGTATACACATTGGCAGATGCATAGCAGATTTAAGCAGTGTTCCCTGTGCAGTGTCCAAGATTGAGGTAACATCGCTAAGACACATATCAATAGCATACAGAATCACAGTTTCTATTTTTAAGGTTAAGAATTCTATCCTGGGTATCAGTGTAAATTTACTATATTTTGAATAGATCATTTTTAATTGAGATAGTAAAGGGTGTGACTTATTTTTGATTAATTCCGTCCAATATTTTATTGAATTTTGTGCGTTTAAGTTGTAGCCCAGATATATTGCACTAATGGAACACTGAATTTTGGTTTGCATAATCTCCCATTGATATCTTTTGCTACTTTGCTTCACACCAAATTTTAAAATAACTGTTTTTGCGGGATTGGGAGTGAGGTTATGTGCAACTGCGAATTCCTGAAAAAGCAATAATTTCGTTTGTAGCTCAGCCGGTGTGGGATCAAAAACTATAATATCATCTGCAAACGCTATCCACTTCAAACGAAGCGATCCAATTTTTACAGAGAACAAGTTGTTAAGATCCCATAGTTTATCTAGGTCTGTGATGTACAAGTTAAAGAAAGTCGCTGCTAAATTGCAGCCTTGCTTAAGATCTATAGATGTATTAATTTTATCCGTTGTTCTACCAATATTTTTATTTCATATGAAGTATTTGTGTGAAGTTTGATGAACCAATATAGTAAAACTAAGGGGATTCCCATCAACCTCAATTTATTCCATAAGAGGTTTCGCACCACGTTGTCAAAGGCTGCTGTCATGTCTATCATGGCCATATATATGGGTTGTGAATTCTTTCCTTTCGTGGCAGCCATAAGATGGGCCATGACAGTAGCATTCAGCGAGGTGCTCATGCCTTTTCTAAAGCCTGTTTGGAACTTTGAAAGAAGACTATTTTTTTCGATGAACAGTTCCAGCTCATGTAAGAGAAGAATGGCGAACAATTTCGCATCAGTGTCAATCAATGCAATTGGTCTGTAATTCTGTGGAAGAGAAGGATCGCCCTTTTTGAATATTGGCACAATGTTGGCTGTAGTCCAGGAGGGGGGAATTTGACCTGTGTTAATGATGAAGTCAAATTTAGTTTTTAAAATTTCTACCCAAAATTCCGGGTCAGCCTTATAAAGCCAAGGGGGCAGACCATCCGGGCCTGCTGATCTAGAGTATGACATTTTTGACAAGGCCCATTTGAGGTCATCCTGTGTCCATTTCAATCGGGCGATCTTGCCATAGCACAGCTGTATATTGGGAACAGACTCTAATCTCATTGGGATGCGAAATTTCGTCGTAATTACATACACTATCAGATTTGCAGCTGACAGGAGTGGCAGGAATTTGCTTATCGTTTTTTATCATATGCCATATTAATCTTGTGTCATGCAAAGCTATCGCTCGTATGAGGTCACAATTCTCTCTATTGAATTTAAGTATACGTGCGTGTTTTAAGTTCCTCTTAGATTCCTTGAGAATTTGCGTCCGCATATAGCGGCAATGTTCCACTCCAAGGCCAGATGTTTTAAGTTGTCTAAGTGCCTTGTGTTTCGCTCGCTTAATGGTCTTACAAGTAGCGTCAAATGAGTGAGAATGAGGAATCCTGGTATATCTTTTGCTAAACGTACAATTACGCGCGTTTTCTATTACCTCAGCATAGTGGTTTAGCTTTGATATTTCAGTAACGTAGTTGGTAGGTTGAAATGCATTTATCAGTTGGGATGCATAGTAAACAAATTGCTGGCATAAGCCTTGGCTCCATCTGATGGAGATTTGTGGCCGATCAATCTCTGCTAATGCTAAAGCTGGTACAACCGCTAGTCGTCTGCATTCCCATTTCAAGTTACAGGCAATTCGTGCGTGGTCACCAATCAGGATGGAACTGCATTGAGCGGATAGAATAAGCATAGACAGGGGTCGGGTAACAAAGATAAAATCAATTGTCGTTGATTTGGTTCCACGGGATCATGTTGCTTGGGATTTGGGATCTTTGTATGTTACCATATCCATATCCCCTAATAATTCCCTAAATTGAGCACCCCTGCCTCGTGACAGGTGTGACGGTTTAAGTAGGCCACATTCGCGTGATTCTCTACAATCACAATTGAAATCTCCTCCTATAAATATTTCCACTGGTTGGTGCTTGCTAACTATGTTCCCTAAGCATTCATCCAATTCATCTAGCATTGCTTCAATCGATGAGCTAGCGGGATTCCAATATAGGCTAATAATAAAAATGGAAGGAAATTTTTTAGACAAGCTGTTGTGTACAAGGACCCCCAAAAGATTTGCAGATTCCCATGCCCATTCTGACTGAAGATTAACCGATTTATTAATGGCTATTGCAAGGCCTCCACTGGGTCGTCCTAAAAGCGGCCTCCTAGCGGGCTTGCAATACGTACTGAATCCTGGAATAGAAAATGCAGTCAATTTCATAGTCTCCTGTAATATAATGATTGTAGGTTGATCCTCGCTTGATATGTATGTATGCTAACTCATAAAATTAGTATGGCCACAATTATTCTAAGATAGTACCTTGAGCAAGCCCAATTCAGCTTGCTATGAGTGTAAAGCTGGTGATTTAATTCCCAAAAGGGCAGTAACCATAGGTTCCAACCATGGCATGCCTTTAGTTATGGCTACTTGTGTTAAAAGTGCATGCAAATCTCCATCGACATTCGCTTTATTTTGTTGAGTATCAGTAATATATACTGATTTCATGTCGACGTCAGGAGAGAAGTATGCTAGAAAATCATTGGCTAATGATTCCAATTCAAAAGTAAATAAATGTAGTCCTTGGTTTTTGAGCTCATCGCGATGGCACCAGAGAAATTTTAATATGGATTCAGAACTCAAGTATCATACTGCTCTATGATTGTCCGTTTGGGCTATAGACACTCTAAGAATGTCTTCTGATTTGACCATTCTTAATTGAGGGATGCGTGAGAAAAGTGACAGTATAAACGATCGATTAATCCGCTTCCCTGCAGTAGACATTCTGTTTCCTTCCAGGCCAACCAGGAAGAGTTTTTTAGTGTCCTCGGTTGACTTCACAGGTTGTTTCTCCACATTACCAGGCGAAAAGAGGGATTCCTCTTTCGCGTTTACTACTCCTAATGTTGGTAGTGCCTTATTTTGAGTTCCGTCATTTGAATCATTAGTAAGAAGAGCTTTTCGGAGTATTTCAAAAATTTCATTATGAGGTTTCAAGGGGGTTTTTATTTCAGTACATTGTGGAGCTACAGTTTCTGCATCAAAAATCACCTTCATAAGTGATTCCATGCTAGACATATGCTCTTCAAATAGTTTCTCAAGAGTTCCCAGAGAAGCTTGATAAGAAATACCGGACCCATTATAATTGGTCACAGGAATGGCTCTACTCAGAGCAGGGCAATGTAAAGAAATTCGAGTGGGAGCAAAGGTAGATTTTAACTCCTCTTTGTCAAAGATACTGTTCCTTTGCATTAGAATGGGCTGATCTACTGCTACCTCATTGACTGGCCGGGGTAACTTGACTTTGTCAAGGGAGGTTCCTATCATATTTAGTTTAGATGGGACAAAATCAGAGTCTAATGATAAGGCTTTGCCCTTTCCGTTGATTATCTTTGAAATTTTGCTTGTACTAATTTCCTTTTCTCCTGCTAAATTCGCTGAGCAGGAAAGAGACTCCGAGCAGACCGCACTATAAGATTTTTCCACTTTTGGATACAGGTTAACATTGCTTTTAAGTTCATTGGTTGCCAGGATTTGCTCAGATGCAACAACTTTCCTGGTAGTGCAAATTCTTCCTAGGGTCGGAAAGTAACTAGTCAGATTCGATTTTACATGAGAAAAAATTGGCTCATCAACCACTTTGGGCTCCATTCCGGTTTCTAATCCTTCACTATTTGCCGAAGATCTTTTGGGCAAAGCATCAACCATAGGGAGCTTAGTAATTGCCATTTTCACAGGGAGCCTTGTTTTTTCCATGAAAAGTTCAGACCCATTATTTTTGATTTGTGGTTTAGGTATACTACTCGGTGTCGGTATTAATGCCTCCTGACTCTCCTTTGAGAGTTGTCGAAGATCAATACTTTCCTCGTCAGAGATTATAATATCTGAATCTTGGGCAGGTATCGTTCTCAATGGTGTCATCTTGTTGTTACTTCCCTCCTTATCAGATTTTATAGCCTTTGCTTCCTTTCTCCTCTTCGCAGTTCTTTTCATTGCTCTTTGGTGCATCCTTTTTGCACGGCGAGACATGAAAAAGGAGTCCTTTTCAGGATTATGGACTTCCCCTTCCATCTGCTGTTGTTCGTCAAGTGCTCTCACCAAAGTTGAAGGACTGTCCTGACAATCATCAGGGGGAAGTAACTTACTCAGTTGAGATATAATGTTAGCGTTCATTGTTTCTATTGAAGCTTTAAGTTCTTTTACTTCCGACCTACAGTTGCATAGCAATGGGGATTTGCTACTATTAGCAGATAATATAGTGTGACTACTTGCGTTATCATCAGTTTGCGTGGTTTTCTGACATTTTACCGAGACAGGTTGAGACATTTTGTTATTTAAGACTCGTAATGTGTCTGCAGCAATGATAAAGCCTTCTGTCTTTTCCATTTTAGCACCAAGATGGTGCAGAGTGGCTTTTATCTCTTTCAATTCTAGGTGAGTCAGATCGTGTCCCTTATCCAGCAAATCTAAGATTTTAATGATAACAGGAAAGGTACATGGCGATCGCGAGATATTTCCGCCAGAGTCACTCGGGCCATCCAAAAGGTCAATTTGAAAAGGCCTGATTGAGACATCTGCACCATCTGGTGTGTATGTCATAAGAGGAAGAGGAGAGTCATAAGAGGGATGTTGTGCATTGGCCCTGACTGGCTCAGTTACTAAATCACAATCACCCAATGTCTGGGAGACCGCCCTTTGTGACTTCTTGGCTGGACCATAAAGAAGAGGCGTCAATGTGCCTATGGCACGTTATACTTGGTCATCCAGGGCAACCATGTTTTTTATAATACGATCATGATGGTCATTAATAGATAAGTTCAATAAGGGGCCCTCATCACTTACATGGTGATTTTCTGCCGTCCTAACTGTGTTATTATTCATCATACTCTCGCTCTGAGAGGTAGAAGAACAGAGTGTAGGTAGTGAGTTCTATCACTGGCGTGTATCATAACCTCGTACGCCGACGAAGTCGGGCAAATCTTGTCCCCCGTACAGATCCCTGTAGTCATTTTTCCTAAAGTAACCGGTTCAGAATATGATGCACTGCCGAGATAGACGAGTGAGTCAATACTGGAAGAGGTGATTGCCATGAAGTCGTTACGTTTGCTCCTTAAGCCCGCAGCCATGTCTATAGTAAGCACTTAGCAGCTAGATTTATACAAAGGCGACACAATCGATATAATGAGTCTCGGTGGCTAATTGCTAGATTAAGTAAAAATAAGTCTCAATTCTAAATAAGTTTGTTCGCAATACGCTTTCTAAAAGTGGATACGCCACTAAAACAGGAGCGCAGATAGTTACCGTATTAGTTGAAAACAGTGTGCGAATTACCAAGCAATTTGCCTTGAGTGACTTACTTCGAGTTTTATCTAACTGTAACACAAGGCAATCGCATAGCAGATTCAAACCTACTTACTCACTCCAGATCAAAACTAAAATGTCAAGGATCGACTTAAAAGCATCAATAGTCAGCACAAAGACCAGCCAGCCATACTTTTATGTGCCTTTCCGTGAGCGCATAAGAAAGCACTTCGTACACTGTATGTGGCTGAACACAGGTAGCGAAACCAGAATCAGGCTTTGGGCAATTGATCCAAACCGCAGGTGAGCAATGCAACAGCGTTACCTACATCCATTTCTCCAAACTGACTCAACAGCCCACCATTTAAATAGCAGTCTCAGCTCCACAGCTTTATCAGGAGATCCTAGGGAATAGTAAAGTAGGAAGGGATCAAAGAGACAAACCTGCGCAGTCTCCCCTCCAAGAACGCCACCTAACAGCCACACAACAGCTAATGGGCTTATCTCCGAACGGCTTTACGCCGCAAGGGTGGGCTGCAGTGCGCTTTGTAGTTGTAACACGTCACGTGAAGAGCGCAAGCCCCGCCTCCACACCGCAGCTTACACGCACCTGCAAGAGCTCCTTTACCGCTCGCAGTCCAGGTCTGTCCCAACAAGAAAAACGATTGTTGTGCACAGTTAATGTTCTTTGATCCAGAAAGTAGAGCTTTAGCTCCTGCTAAAGAATTCTCAAGCACCTGATCCAGACGGCATTTGTAGTGCCCTTATTAAGCTCAGTTCAGACTGGTGGGGTAAGCTGTTCCACTTGTTCTCTTCTATCAGTCTTTCCAGCTGGATTCTAGCTACTTGGCGAGAAAGCATTATAGTGTCTATATACAAAAAAGGGGCTAGGTGTGTTGTGAAAAATTGCAGGTTGCTGGACATGCCAGCAGAGCTTTTTGCGATGGTGCTGTTGTTGGAACTATGTAACTGGGCAACTGATGCTAATCTCATCCCTATGTTTCAAGCTGGATTCCAAATACGGGCTGGTACTTTGACTAATATTCTAACTTTAGCTGCACTAATTGAATATTCTTGGATTACAAGAAAGCAGCACACCTATGTAGTCTTTAAAGACTTCAGTACTGCTTTCGATACCGTAGAGAGAGATTGTAGCAAAAAACGACATAAGTGGAGTACACCATTTTGGTTGCTCAAGATGATTATCTCTTTCTACACTTCTGCTAAAGTTACGATCAGGCTCTCTAACTCCGGGGCCACTACCAACTCTTTTGTGTTGGTTTGAAACATGGTTGTATCTTGGCCCCGATATTATTTAACTTGTACCTTGAAGACTTACCTGAAGCACTGAGAAATCATAAGGCAAATACCCCTCGTTTGGGGAATGCCAGGATTCCCTGGCTAGGGTATGCCAATGATCTTGCCCTTTTACACGGTACACCTAGTGGTCTGCAATCTACTTTGGACAACTCCATCAGTATGCGGATCTAACTGGCCTTAACATTAATATATCAAAAATCAAGTCTATGGCATTCTGTCCTGGTACACCCAAAGTCACTAAGAGGTGTTCCTTGAGGCTCAGGGACCAACTTGTGGAGCAGGTCACTACATATAATTATCTTAGCCTCACTTTTGACTCCCGCCTCACTTGGGACATGCATACACAATGCTTAAAGGTGAAAGTTTGCTAGTTATCAGGGGCTACTGTAGGTTTTGCTAAAGAACATCCAGGCTGCTCTCCAATTTATTTGAGGCAACTATATAAAGCTAAAGTCCATTTGGTGATCCTTTATGGAGCGGAGGTTTGGGCTGCAAACCAGTTAGATTGACTGGATAAAATGGAAAACCAGTGATTAAGAACAATTTGATATCTTCCATCTATAATCCTATAGATTTTGTATTGCTTGAGTTTCTGCTGAGATCTATATGCAATGTGCTGCTGGTTAATAAACAAAAATTATATTCAAAAGTGATGCAAGCTCCTGCTAATTCATTACTATCCTTAAACGGACAGTTAATCCAGGTCCAATAGCTTGCGGGTCAGCATTTGTACATGCTTAAATTATGCAGAGAACTTTCCATTTGGTTTGTACGATTTGCCATTTCCCCAGTCGATTACTCATCCAATAAAATGAAGTCTATCCATTAAAAAAGTTGATTTATGACATTCATATGGAACAGTCCTTTCTGGATTTACCCTCCAAATCTTTAGCCCTAGAATACATCTCTCAATACCTGAGTCATTTAAACATAGGTGGCTTGTCAGTGGCTCCCAACAGGATGTGCAAATAGAAAAGGGGTCCAGCGTTGCCTTCAGGGCAGTAGAGGGCTGTATGCAGTCATCGGAGGGCCACCAGAGCTTCGTCTGTTTGAGCGCCAGGCAAACAGAAGCAGGCTTTCAGGGAGTTCAGGTCTGCAGCCTTCCCAGGACGACCTCACACGGCCACTTCCAGTGACAAATGCACTGCAAATCATGTTGATACGGATGGGCAGTGCTGAATGTTCAGTTTTGCCCTATGCCCCCACAACGGGCATCCAGGCAGTTCTTTTGCAGGTCCTCCTCTCGGTAATCCATCCTCGGTACAAGTTACCATTACCGTTGTATCTCTGTCACACGTCGCAGCTGTATTCTCGCAGCGGGGAAGATTGATTACAGCCGCTGCGATGTAAAGGCCGCCACCGATATTTCCCAGTTGACCCAGACCACAACATCAGTGTTGCTGAGGTTGCTCCTCACTCGGCTATTCTTCCGCTAAAGACGCGGGCTTCGGCATTTCTGATGGCATCCCATCTCAAGGGAAAGAAGAAAGTTGTTGTGAGGAGTGTGATGAATCTTGTGAAATCATCACTAAAACCCCAATATTGGCCTCTTCTCATGTGGCCAGCAGAAGGCAGCTGCTACCTGATCCTGACCATGCGGGTTATAGGAAGGCATGGTATCAAACAGTAAGACAGACACACGTGATCACAGTTCAAGGGTGATTATTGAACTTCAATTGGGTTTGAAAAACACCTATCTAATCTTAAATCTAAAGATGGGAGCAAGCTACGACCATCAAATAATACTAACGCAGTCGTAGCCGAGTCTGTCAAAATGTAAGGGCCTACACTAATAAATCTATTGCCAGACCTTACTTCTAAATACAAATAGTGTGAGAAACAATGTTATGCAAAAGAAAAGTGTTCAAGAAATGACGGTCAGGATATTCAAAAAGTTGGCTTCCCTTCCCCACATTTTCAGCACCTGACAAGGCGGCACACACAAGCTTAGCACACTCTGGCTTCTCTTGCACGAGGATGCAGTTCAAAACATCAACGTCAGGGTCTTTTGTGCCAAAGTCTCGACGAAACATTCAAGTTAATTTCTTCTCAGAATTTTCACTTGATACACCTTTCAAGTGATTTATTGGTCAGTTAAAGTGGTCAGCAAAGTTAAAATGGTTCACCTTCCGCCAGGCTCAGATCCATGATCAGTCCCTGCCTCATTGCACTGACTCAGAGCGACACTGACCTGGCTGCGCTTACTCAGAGCAATGATGCCCTCATTGCACTTCCCCCTTCCCTCTCCGGCACTTCTCCCTTCCGTTCCCCTTGCACTTTCCGTTGTCGCACTAGCACAATCAGAATGACATAAGGTCTAGTAAGATTGTTTGTCTTGTCCTCCCTCTTGTAGAGGAGGAGCCAAATCCCTCTATCAAAAGTCTCGCCCTTATTTTTCCTATATGTTGGTAGCCGGAAGTTGCGACATGTACAACGCCGATAATGGTACCTATCGCACGAAGAATCCTCGAAACAAGGTATCCATTGAAAAAGCCCTGTTTGATGTACCTGTGGAGAAATGACAGTCTCTTAAAGGAGGTTCCTGAAGAAGTGTGAAGCAGTGAAGGCAAGAGACTGAAGCCATGAAGCAGAGGTGACACACCAAGAAGAGATGCCAAGTAAGAAAGTATATAAACATCATAGAATCTGATGACGAAGTAAAGAATTGAGTAACATTTCATGGGCGTAATGAAGATTGTGCGTGCAAAGAGCACTGAAGAAAATGCAAAGCGCTTTATAATTGTATAGATGCTGCAGTGCAAGTAGACTAAGTAACCGCGAAGGCTGGCTATACGTAGTGAATAGACTGCAGACAGTGCCGCCAATGTGTGTGTGTATGTATGTATATATATATGGGGAGAGTCCAGTAATGCTTGCTCAGTTAACTTCCTTAACATCCTGATCAAATATGCCAGAATGGACAGACACAAAATACTGGATAAAATAAAAGAAGTTACAGAACAATTGCAGAGTCAAGAGGAAAGTGAAGAGGGGAGAAATCTACGAATCAACATGGAAAAAGGATACAAAATGTTTGAGGACGATATCAAATTACGTAAGCAAAGGAAATTCATACGTGATAAAAATGATTACGAACAAGGAAGAGTATTGACCTTTGCCAAACGCTTTGACACACTAAGGAAAAAACTTCCTCTACAAGCCCCAATGTCTACAAACACCAGTTCGATAGAACCATCATCCTCAGACATCGATACTACTGAGAGTGAGAGTGAACAACCTTTGAGAAAATTAAATTTTTTAGAGGAAATGAAGCTGTTGGGTATGGATGGCAGACTAAACAGTGGCAAAAAAACAAGAGGCAGAGGCCGAGGCAAGAATTCGAATCAAAGAGGAAGAAAAAGACAAGGAGGGGAAGACGCGGGATCTTTAACAAACATGGAAAAACCGGAGCGCTTAACACGCTCTGGAACAAAGAAATGAACTCATCCATGACAGAACTACCCGACATGTCCATAATTAACCTCTCCTCCCATGAGCTGACTGCGGCTGAAAATCAAGTCTTAAGACTGGGACTAAACTTTTGTCCTACCTCTGTGTACGATTATGCTGAAACCCGCATAGATTTTGATAAATTTATGCGGAAAATCAGACTTAAAAAATTCTTTGCCATGTTTCCGCCAAAACCTAAGACCAAAGTCTGTCACCCAGGACGTACTGATGTTTCCATACAGGACACTCTTACCCTGCGCATCCTTGAAGATTTGGAATTTGAAAACACAGATTTGATGACTAACACAGATTTGGAATTTACTAATGCAGATACAAGTTGGCCAGGCAAAACAGCGCTCAAAATTAAATCTAAATTTAACCCCACGTTCAATCCGGGAGGCCATGTTGAGGCATTTCAGGACCTGGTCATTAATGACCTTAAAAAAATTCGGAAGTCACGGCAACCTGTGAGAACAAACTTGACCCCAGCCCAACAACGCACACTTAAACAACTTGGGGCTATGAAAGAGTATATCATCAAACCATCAGATAAGGGGACTAATATAGTCATGATGAACCGGACTGATTACATCAAGGAAGCTCATAGGCAATTAACAGACAAAAACTGTTACTCAAAATTACAAGCTGACCCTTCTGAAACCATGAGAGTGTTACTATCAGACCTTTTACAGACTTGGAAGGAGAGAGACCTGCTAGACGAAGACATGTGTACATATTTACAACCGAAATTTCCCACCATTCCAACGATTTATTTTCTGCCCAAAGTACACAAAAGCTTGACAAGACCTCCAGGCAGACCTATTGTCACACTATGCGGGGCACTGTTGGAAAACCTATCGCGGTTTGTGGATGAAACACTGATTACTTTTGTTACCACCTTGCCCTCCTACTTAAGGGACACTAAGGATTTTTTGAGCAGAATAGAGGGTATCCCATGGGAAACTTCCTACTTGTTAACAACTCTAGATGTGGTCTCTCTCTACACTTCAATTCGACACGAAGATGGCCTCAAAGCTTGCGAGCATTTTTTGTACACCAGGTCTATGAACTATATGCAACATGGCACCATGATATTGGAGATGATTAGATTTTGCTTAACCAATAATTGTTTTTTGTTTAACAAGGAGTATTTTATCCAACTTCAAGGGACTGCCATGGGCACCACGTTTGCTCCCTCATATGCTAATCTAACTATGGGGTGGTGGGAGAAGTTTGTTGTCTGGCATTCAGGCAACACTTTTTACACTGACAAAATAATCTTATGGCTGCGATATATTGATGATCTGTTTGTGATCTGGGATGGCAATGATCAAGAATGGTTAGACTTTGTGAGGATGCTAAACATTAACAATCTAAACCTCCAATTTACTGAGAACCATAGCAAGACAGAGGTAGTTTTCTTGGATATTGCAATTAAAGTAGCTAACGGAGAAATAACTAGCAGCCTACACAGAAAACCAACCAGCTCAAACATACCACTACACGCAAAGAGTAGCCATCCCACAGCCCTAAAATGGAGCATTCCGTATGGCGAATTTATACGTATACGTAGAAATTGCTCAAACATCAACACCTTTGACAGTGAATGCGCTTGGATGGCCCAGAGATTTAAAAATCGTGGCTACCCAATCAAAATATTGGAAAGAGCTTTTTTAAAAGTTAGAGACATGGATCGTTCCCTCTTACTGACTTCTAACTCTGTGCAAACGAAAAATACAGAGAATACAGATACACGTTTAATTTTGACCTTTGGTAACGGGGCGCGTAAAATTCGCCAAGTATTACAAAAGCACTGGCATGTTCTAATATTAGATGAACACTTGGGCGAGATTCTGACACCCAAAGTAAATATTACATTTCGTAGGTCACCCTCAATGAAAGACACCCTGGTGCCTAGTTTCATGAGCCCTCTGATTAATCAAACAGGAGCCAGTTGGATGAACATCAAGAAACCGGGCTTCCAAAAATGTTCCAAATGTAAAGCATGCACCTACGCAGTCAATACCAGCTGTTATTTACATCCTATTCTAGGGAAGAACATTAAGATTGTGTCCAGAATAACTTGTGAAACCGAATACGTGGTATATGTGTTGAATTGCCCATGTAACAAATGGTATGTTGGTAGCACCAAAGGACAACTCAAGTTAAGGGTACTACAACATATCAGGGCAATTAAACATGCCGATCCAACTTACCCTATGGCTCTACATTTTAAGCACCAACATGGGGGCCAACTAGAGGGTTTTACTTTTTTCGGCATACACACAATTACTAAACCGCTCAGGGGAGGTAACCGCGAGTTAGCATTACGACAGCTGGAAACCAGGTGCATTTTGGACCTAGAGACTAAGAAACCCAGGGGTCACAATTTAGATGAGGAACTGTATACCTTCCTGGGAACATGAATCTTAAGTTTATAATGTCTCTAAACCTGCTCTTACCATTCGGTACATGTCCCATAGTGGACTCCTGATGCTACTAGTAAAAATGGAACTATTACATGTTTATTTACGAAATATTGGGTTGGTACTTTGCTTTCATAGCTGTGATGCAGTTTTTTAACATTGGTTTTTAATAGGTAACCACATAGGTTTTTATTATTAGAGGTTGCCATAACACAGAGATTTTTTTAACTTGACTGTACCTGTTTTGTGGCGTCATATCGATGATAATCCTATGCGGACTCCATAATAGAAGGGTTTTACCTATACTCTATTGTCGATACATCTTTACCTCTATAAAATCCTTGGTGCAGACATATAGATTTATATGAAAGAGACACATTCTTTACCTTTTATACGACCAACATGGTTCTCTATTTAGCATTATGAATTTGGATGTTTTATGCACTATGCACTTTATGATCCAGCAATTGTTTGCACGCACTTTGCACTTTATAAAAAGGAACCTTTTGCGGAATGATGAACAGAGCAGATGTCCATGCACATACCTCAGAATGTGAAAAAATCTAAATTTATAGAGATTCGCTTTATTTGACATATATTGGATAATGTATCCATTTAGTAAAGCATAAAGCTGAGAGGCTTATATAAATAAGAGAGGTATGTGCATGGACGGAGAGCACTATGCACTTTATTTTATTGCTGCTATGCATGTAATTTCGCTGCTGGAATGCTATTTTTGCACAGACATCCAAATGTTTTATACTTGGCAATTTTGCACATATCATTACCGTCTATATGCACCTAGTCCGAGGTCTATTTGAGTACGCTAGACTCTAGTTTGCATAGGTTACCATTGCTAATTTACGATCATGTAGCTAGGAGTCACATCTGACCAATTCCGCCTTTTTGATGCATTGACAAACGCATTCTTAGACATATAAATTATGTCTCAAAACTATGGCATATTGCTGAAATTGAAAAATGAATGATTGATTTGTGAAAATAATGCAATATTTTTATATCACATACTGTGTGTCTACTATGCGCTTACAAATGATGAAAGTAATTCATGTGGCACATATTGGAGGACAAAGTTAGAACTCCTTCATGAGTAATCACATACTGTTGAATCGTTCCAATATGGCTGCCTTACAAAACATGATGAACGAACAGTCCATAGCAGGAGGACACTCTCTATGTGAAATCAGAGAGTCAGCCGGGGGATAAATTGCAGTCCATTCTCTGTGTTGTTGGTAAACCCACGTGATCAAGCGGTCTGTGTACCGCGAAACGCGTCGTTCTTTGTTTTCCTTCCTGATGTACTCACACCAATAAAGAAAATGTGTTGCCAGGAGTGCTGAGGAGTTTCTTTCCACTTTCTTTTGCTGCAAGGATACTGGTTCTTGATTGCAGCTGCTCTCTGGAGTGCATTCCACCTGCTGTCTTTTTCAAAAGGCATTCTTTTCATATATATATATATATATATATATATATATATATATATATATATATATATATATATATATATATATATATATATAGTATAGAATCTGGATGTTCCACATCACATTTGAGCAAACTAGGACCCTGTGAGCAAAAAGGGCTGAAAGTGTGCCGCAGTAGAGAAAGACAGCTGACGATGAAGGAAGATTTGAGATGTTTGTCTGGCCCAGTGTCAAGGGTTGGGGCAGCCAAGAAACTGGTTATCTATTCGAGAATATACAACGAACGTGAGAAGCGAGGCGAGCTCCTCTTGAGGTGCAATGGACAAATTATATAGTATATCATTCGAATGGCAGACAGCAGGATTGATGATTGATGATGGGCTAATTGGGTGGGAAGGCATGGTCAAGTCCACCCACAAGCACCTGGCGTACCAGCTTCAGTGCTGCTATCAAGTGGAATATTCCAGAAGGGTACAAGCGTGCCAACAAATTATTGAGGGCCACGTAGCAAAGGGCCCTATAGTTTGAAAGCCAATGAAACTTTTACTATAAATGTGTGTTTTTTCATGTAACATGATGAGAAATTGAGCGAACGTCCGTTGATGTCCGTTGTAGTCCCTATTTTAGACAATTGCAAATAAAACAGCTAAGTTTTGCCAACTTCCTGAGTCGGTCTTATTATTGGCGTAAGAGTAAATTCTGCATCCCCATCCATCCAATAAATTGTTACCTCGGTTAAAGGGCCTACGGGTTCACCTGGTAGCGGAGGGAGGATGGTTCTGAAAAGACCCATCGACCAGTAGGGCTCCAGTGTTTCGGACGATGGGACACCCTCCCCCATCTAGCCGGAAGATCGCAAGGTTTCCTGTGGAGAGCGGGTAATATAGAATACTGTAACGCTCACCTGATATCCACGGGGACGCCACTCAGTCTGGTTGGACCACTTCCGACCTTGAACACCCTCCCTTGGACTCTTGTTCGGCTGAGGACAGGGTCTGAAAACAGAGGAATTTGGGTTTAGTTTTATTGTCTTGTCCAGCCTAGAGCCCACCTCCTTTGTGGACCCAACGACCCCCTTGGTGCGCTCCTCACCTTGCTTTATTATATGGTACGCTCTCTGTCCTACTGCTCTGTGCAGGGGCGCGTTGTTGGATGGGCGTGGCGCAACCTAGTTGCTTCACTGGTGCGGGCCCTCAGAGTCCAGACCTTCTGCGACTCCCGTCTGTCCAAGTAAGACTGCTGGTTTGGCAGTTTGTCCTTTACTTTGCAATTGCCCCTATTAATGTCTCTCCTTCTTCTTTAGGTGTGAATGGAGTTCTGGTGGTGCCCTGCTGCTTGGGGCTTTGCACGAGATGGTAAGTGAAAGCGGATGAGCGGCGCTATGTGCCTTTTCTTGTGCTGACCTGTTTGTTCTCTCTTCCTTGCAGGCCGCTGTAACGTCCCGGAATGGATGCTGCAGAGAAGATGAAGAGCGATGAGTAAAGCGTAGCATGTGCAACCTTCTTGACCTCTTGTGTGCTAATCAGTGTTTTCTTCCCTCTTGCAGGTCGCTAAAATGGCCTGGAATGCACGTGGGCCAAGATCGAGTCAACCCCAGGTAAGCGTGCGCTTATTTTGGTTGTTTTCAATATTGGAGAATAAAGCCTTACTAATACTGCTTTTCTGTTCTCTTTTCTTCCCAGGTGTGGCTTTCCAGATCTAGGGAGCGCTTGCCGAGATGCTGTATATTCAGGACCCAGGAGCGGAGGGCAGAAACAGGATTCGGTCGCAGGTAAGTGTATACTAACAGTGTTCTTGTTCTTGCAGGTAACAGGCTCAGGAATGCAGATGAGGATCCGAACAGAACGTGGTGAGCGTCACGCTGCAGCTAGCAGAGTAACGCGAAGCGTCTTCCTCAGCTTGGGCGTGGCTTATATAGACTGCAGGTATCCCAGGTGACCCTAGGTCTGACCACACCTATAACACTAGACCGCATAGCTCAGTTCTGGGACTGAGTTATGCAGGGTCATCCATGTTGTTCAAAGGCTATTGCAAGTCCCAGTTCTCAAGTTCTCTGGCTTCACATATGAGCCTGGCGCCAAAAGCACCAGGACTGACTCCAAGAGAGTCTTGGGTGGAATGGTAAGGCCCTTGAGGCCATGATGGAAGGCTGTGGTGCAGCCCAGATGGCTTGCCTGTTAGGGCCAGGGGCAGGGGTCATGACAGCACTCCCCCCCCAAGGCCCCTCTCAGGGTAGCTCTTCCGTCTGGCCTGGCTTGGTGGGATGATCATGATGGAAGCGCTGTATCAAACGTGGTGCATGGATGTAATCACAGGGTTCCCATGTCCTGTCTTGCGGGCCATACCCCTTCCAGTCCACTAAATAATATAGTTTAGCTCCAACATACTTTGAATCCAGAATGTTCTTGACCTCGATTTCCGGGTCTCCTTTGACCATTACTGGTTCGGGTGGTATAGTGACTCGAGTTCCAGGTTGGACAGGTTTCAAAAGAGACACATGGAACGCAGGATGAATGTGAATGTTGGAAGGCAAGGCCAGTTTAACTGCTACTGGGTTTATAATAGATTTGATGGTGAAAGGACCTAAATTTTGTGGGCGAACTGTCCGGGTTCCTTTTATAGGCACATGTTTTGATGTTAACCAAACTTCATCTCCAACCTGGTAGTTTGGAGCCCTTTCATGACGCTGGTCAGCGTATTTATTTTGGCGGTCTTTAGCCTGTTGTAAATGTTCAATTGCTTTTGTGAAGGCCTGAGAAATTATGTTGTGCAAAGTTTTAATGGCCATCATTACCAAAGTAGTGGGAACGTCCAGTTCGGAGGTGCGTGGATGTCTGCTGTATATTGTGTAAAACTGAGTCTGTCCCATACTGCTGTGCAAGGAATTATTATAGGCGTGTTCAGCTATCCACAGCAAGTCTTTCCAACTTCCTTCCACTTGATGTAGCATACAGCGCAGGTACTGTTCGAGCGTTTGGTTCGGTCTTTCTGTTTGGCCATCCGTTTGGGGGTGGTGGCTAGTGGATAGTCGGATATCAATTTGAGCCATGGAACAACAGTTTCACCAGAAGTTGGATACGAATTGGGTACCTCGATCAGAGATTAGCACCGAAGGGAACCCGTGAAGTTGTACGATATGTTCGAGGAATACCTTTGCCAGGCTAAATGCATTTGGGAGACCTTTAAAAGGCAGGAAGTGGGCCATTTTAGAGAATAAGTCCACAACCACTAGAATGGTATTGTATCCTTGACTGGGCGGTAGATCGGTGATAAAGTCAAGAGATAATGTATGCCAGGGCACCTGGTTTTTGTTTTGATGATTTATTTTGCGCACATACGCCGCAGGAGAGGATGAATTGAATGACGTCCTTACGCCACGTGGGCCACCAGTAGCTTTGTTTTACCTTGGCTAGAGTCTTAGCAATTCCAGGGTGGCCTTCAATTAAAGAGTAATGATACCCTGAGATTATCTGTTCCTGTAATTCCTTTTTGGGCAAGAATAAACGGTCCCTGAAAAATGGTATTAGGTCCTTGATAGTATAGTGTTCTCCCCGTTTATTCCATTATTGTAACAGCTCGGGATTCATCATGCGTCGGATCTCTCGTTGAAGTTCGTCCTGAGTCATCGTGGTTGTGATACCCAGGACCTTTTCACTTGGGATGATGGCCACTGGATCGGGGGTCGTGTACACCTGTTCGTCAATACCCATACGGGAAAGGGTATCAGCTTTTCCGTTTTTGACTCCGAGTCGAAACGTGATCACATACTCATGCTCCGCAAAGAAAAGAGCCCAACGTAGCTGTCGTGAGGATTGAGCCTTTGCTGTCTTTAGAAGTTGTAGATTTCGATGGTCAGTTATCACGGTGATAGTGTGCCTGGCCCCTAGAAGATAGTGTCGCCACGCCTTAAAGGCTGATTTGATGGCTAGGAGCTCCTTGTCCGTGATAGCGTAATTGAGTTCAGGTGGTGAAAATGTGCACAACCAGAAAGCTACAGGATGTAACCTACCATTTTTTTGGTCCCTTTGCGAGAGAACAGCACCCATCGCCATGCTTGAGGCGTCTGTTTCCACCAAATATGGAAGATCTGGGTGAGGATGCCGTAGGATCGGGGCGGAAGTGAACCTCACCTTAAGTTCTTGGAAGGCCTTTTCTGCCTCTTCCGTCCACTGGAACCTCTTGTTGCTCTTTCTCAATAGTGATGTGATCGGGTGCACAATTTGAGAAAATCCCAGAATAAACCGGCGATAAAAATTAGCAAAACCCAACATGCTTTGGATTCCTTTGAACGAGCTTGGGGCTGGCCAGTTTAGAATGGCGTAGCC
The DNA here is from genome assembly GCF_040938575.1 of Ambystoma mexicanum. Classification (NCBI taxonomy): domain Eukaryota; kingdom Metazoa; phylum Chordata; class Amphibia; order Caudata; family Ambystomatidae; genus Ambystoma; species Ambystoma mexicanum. The sequence goes on from NC_090934.1 coordinate 1,287,537,505, forward strand.
CTTGTGCACATCCATTTGAATTCCTTTTGGGGTGAGGCCGAAGCCGAGGAACTCTACTTCGGTGACATGAAGTTAACATTTTTCGAGTTTGGCATAGAGGTGATGTTGACGGAGTTTCGTAAGAACGGAACAGACATGCTTGACGTGGTCCTGTTTTGAAGCCGAGTATACTAAAATATCGTCAATATAGACTAGGGCACAGACGTCAATCAGTTCTCTTAAGACATCGTTCATGAAATACTGAAATGCAGCGGGGGCGTTGCAAAGTCCAAATGGCATTACCTGGTATTCATATAGGCCATATTTCGTATGAAACGCGGTCTTCCATTCATCCCCCTTTTTTACCCCAACGAGATGGTGCGCTCCTCTAATGTCCAATTTAGTGAAGATTTGGGCATCTTTGACTTGGTCTAACAGTTCTGGAATAAGTGGCAGGGGGTAGCGATTTTTAATGGTGATTTGGTTCAATGCGCGATAGTCGATGCAAGTCCTCAAATCTCCTTCCTTCTTCGGCACGAAGAATAGGGGAGATGCTGCTGGTGACTTCGAATGGCAGATGAAACCATTAGCCAGGTATTGATCTAAGTAGGACTTCAAATGTTGGTTCTCAGCTTCTGTAAGCGCATAGATTCGACCACAAGGGATTTGTGCACCAGGTACCAGGTCGATCTGGCAATCATAAGACCTGTGCGGTGGCAAGGTATTAGCTTTTTCTTTCTGAAACACATCTTGAAAGTACTGGTATTCACTTGGTAGGGTACTGATCACACCCAGAGTTATTGTTGCTGTTCTATGGACAGATGGGCTTGTATTCGTTGACTTCCTTCCTTTATAGTAACAGGTGTGAGTACAGCTTTCGGAAAAGACCAATTACCTTGCACGCCAATCGATATGCGGATTGTGCGCAACCAACCACGGCATCCCTAAGATCAACCGGAACTGAGGCGCCTTGATGAGTTCGAAAGCAATACATTCCCGGTGACCATCCTGACACAAAAGGGTTAAGACTGTTGTGCATTGGGATACTGCACCGGAAGCTATTTCCGTACCATCAACGGTGGTGACTGTTTCGGTGGTCCACTTAGGGCACAGAGGAAGCCCCATTTTTGTTGCAAGATCCTGGTCCATATAATTCCCAACTGCTCCGTTGTCAATGTATGCTTCTACGGCATGCATCCTAGACGGTTGCTGGTGGTTGCTTAGGATCGCGGGCAACGCAAATGGGAGGTCTGTAGTTCACTTTCTTCGCTCGACAAATGGACCCCTACATTTGCCGGGCTTGGTAGTTTTCCGACTCTTCATTCGTGTTTTCCTTATCCGTGGCTCCTACGGTTCTCCTCAACAGTTTTACTGGACACTCCTTGAGGAAATTACCTGCTTTTCTGCAGTACAGGCATAGCTGCTGCTCCCTTCTCTTGTCTCTTTCAGCTTTGGTTAAAGGGGTCTTACCCCTCCTAGTTGCATTGGTTCCACCGAATTGTGTGCCACCCATAGGGCATTGTCCCTTGACCGTACGTACATAGAGCGAGTGTCCGGTCTACCCCGATCTGCCCTTCGATCTTGCAACCTGTGATCTAGTTGAAAAACAAGGTTAATAAACTCTGCACAGTCTTTCGGTGGATCAACCACTTGGGCAAGAACATCTTTTAGCTCCCCCCGTAGGCCCCGGTAGAATAGCGTAGTTCTCTTCTCCTCAGGCCACCCTGCTTCGACCCCGAGCCTGTTGAAGGTCGCTTTAAATGTTAATAAGTCCTGGTTTCCTTGACAAAGGGACAACAGCTCATTGTCTAGTGCCTGTCCATGAGTACGACGAGCGAAGAGCTTTTCCATCTCCTGCTCGAAGCTCCCGAAGTCACTTAGCAGTGGATTATCCTGACTAACGAAAGGTACAGGCCAGTCCGCAGCACTGCCACTCAGAGAAGATAGCACGAAGGCAACTTGTGACTGATCATTAGGGAAGGCCCCAAGCCTGCAAAGGAAATGGAGGTGACATTGGTTCATAAATGTTGCATACTTAGGATCTCCCGTGAAGCGCTCAGGTGGGGCTAAAGGAACTGCTCCTGGCAGGGTTATCTGTACCGGGTTGGTTGGTGGCGCTGACATTGATGAGACGTTCCCAGGCAATGGGGCTTGTCTGGCCTGTGACTGGAGGAGTTGTCTACTCAAGTCGTCAGTGCGTTCCTTAGCCACTATTAATTCCCTCCGCAGGACATTGGTCTCCTGTCTAGCTGAATGCACCTCAGCACGTAACTGTTCCAGCATCTGAGCTAACTGGTCGGTTTCCGACATTTCCATGACGCCCAGGTGGATTATAGTTTGTGAGACTTTGCGTTCTGTAACGCTCAACTGATATCCACGGGGACGCCACTCAGTCTGGTTGGACCACTTCCGACCTTGAACCCCCTCGCTTGGACTCTTGTTTGGCTGAGTACCGGGTCTGAAACACAGGAATTTGGGTTTAGTTTTATTGTCTCTTCCAGCCTGGAGCCCACCTCCCTTGTGGACCCAACGACCCCCTTGGTGCTCTCCTCACCTTGCTTTATTATATGGTACACTCTCAGTCCTGCGGCTCTGTGCACGGGCGCGTTGTTGGATGGGCGTGGCGCAACCTAGTTGCTTCACTGGTGCGGGCCCTCAGAGTCCAGACCTGCTGCGACTCCCGTCTGTCCAAGTAAGACTGCTGGTTTGGCAGTTTGTCCTTTACTTTGCAATTGCCCCTATTAATGTCTCTCCTTCTTCCTTAGGTGCGAATGGAGTTCTGGTGGTGCCATGCTGCTTGGGGCTTTGCACGAGATGGTAAGTGAAAGTGGGATGCGCGGCGCTATGTGCCTTTTCTTGTGCTGACCTGTTTCTTCTCTCTTCCTTGCAGGCCGCTGCGATGTCCCGGAATGGATGCTGCCGATATGATGAAGAGCGATGAGTAAAGCGTAGCACGTGCAACCTTCTTGATCTCTTGTGTGCTAATCCGTGTTTTCTTCCCTATTGCAGGTCGTTAAAATGGCCCGGAATGGACGTGGTCCAAGGGCGAGTCAACCCCAGGTAAGCGTGCGCTTATTTTGGTTGTTTTCAATATTGGAGAATAAACGCTTACTAATGCTGCTTTTCCGTTCTCTTTTCTTCCCAGGTGCGGCTTTCCAGATCGAGAGAGTGCTCGCCGAGATGCTGTATATTCAGGACCCAGGAGCAGAGGACAGAAGCAGGATTCGGTTGCAGGTACGTGTATACTAACAGTGTTCTTGTCCTTGCAGGTAACAGGCTCAGGAATGCAAATGAGGATCCAAACAGAACGTGGTGAGCGTCACGCTGCAGCTAGCAGAGTAACGCGAAGCGTGTTCCTCAGCTTGGGCGTGGTTTATATAGCCTGCAGGTATCCCAGGTGCCCCTAGGTCCGACCACACCTAAAACACTAGGCCGCATAGCTCAGTTCTTGGACTGAGCTTTGCAGGGGGATCCATGTTGTTCAAAGGCTATTGCAAGTCCCAGTTTTCAAGTTCTCAGGCTTCACATATGAGCATGGCGCCAAAGACGCCAGGACTGACTCCAAGAGAGTCTTGGGCGGAATGGTAAGGCCCTTGAGGCCATGATTGAAGGCGGTGGTGCAGCCCAGATGGCTTACCTGTTAGGGCCAGGGGCAGAGGTCATGACAATACTTCCAAGAAGATCGATATAGGTGGGAACGGAAGGCGACCGTGGTCGATTGGAGGAGTGGAGACAATACAAAGGCCTTGAGCTGAAGAGTACATGGTGAGTAGATTGAGGGGAATATCAAAATAAGGGGGTGGGATTGTGGTAACGTAGAAAAGTAACAGGGGTTGTGTAAAATATAACAAGGAGCGTTATAGTAAAACGAGGAGCGTTTATAGAGCCCGGTTTCCTACCTCAGGGCTGGTCTAGAAGGAGTCATTTCAAACCCCACTCGGGGTATAACTAGGTGGCACATAAACAGGTTTATGATAGGGAATGACTCAAACTCCAATCTGAGTATTTTTTGGGGGCTAGGTAAAAAGGTGTGCCATGTATATATGTGAAAAGTCAGCTAATCTGTCTGTCTGTGTGTAGTGTATTATGTAAATGAAACGAGGTGTCGAAGACCGACAGCAATAAGCTGTGTAAAGTTGAAGTAGAGCTAAAAAGTTATTACGTAAATTGAGACAAATGAGAATTAGAGGCTTTGAGCGACAAAGGTGGGAGCGCACTCATATTTGTTGTTTTTTCTTAAACCTATCTGTGTAACCAACGGTAAGTACTGATAGTCAATTGAGACTTGTCACAATGATAGATATTACTCCACTAATGCACCTGTGTAAACTGCTGCCGAAACACACGCCTAAGCTCAAACAGTATAGTGCGGAATGGGTAAAGGGCACAGCAGACAAAATGTTCATGCCAAGGCCACAAGGGGGATAGCTGTCAAAAGCGGTATTGCACCACATGACCATATACTTGCACGCTGCGTGCACAGGGAAAAAATTTGAGAAAGGGTTAGCTATTTTAGAGCTCTGGAAAATGTATCAGGAAGAGAGAGAGGATCCGCCACCTGAGGATTGGATGCTTAATCAGTGTAAGGAGGAAGGTGTTGTGCCTTCTGCTCCCCTTACCTCGCCCGAAGTGAATGATGGCATTATAGAAGATGTAGGATTGTACCCGCTAAAGGAACTAAAAGCAGCAACAGGGTATATCAATCCGATATATGAGCCACCTACGTATAGCAGTAATGATAGTGCAGAAGAGACTATAACAAAGGAGGAGATCTTTCAGATCTTACTGAACAAGGAGGAGAAAAGCGAACGATCGAATGTAACCACAGAAATAGAATGAGAGATTAAGAGATGGAAAAGAGAAAAGGATAAAGCTAACGAGGTAACGCTCGTACAGAACAATGGATGGGAGGACAGATATTGCTCAAGCTTGATGGAAAAAGTATTGAGGAAGTTAGGCAAAGGGAAGATCAAGTCTAGCAGGACAGACAAGACAGGGAACGAGAAAAGCAACCAAAAAGGATGAGTATAAGAGAAAGAGTAGACAGAGATGAGAACAGATGTATCAGGAGGAACAGCAAAAGAAAGAGGAAAGGGCGGAGGAGCAAAGGAAATATAACAACAGACAGAGAGCAATCGACGAACAAGATAGGCAAGAAAGGAAGAGAGAAGGGGAGGAAGCAAAGAAATTGAGGGATAAAAGAATAAATACAGAGACAAAGGGGAAAAGAGGACTGTAGAGCAAATGAAAGAAGAGAAGAGAAAAGATATGAGGAGAAAAGAGTTACATGGGAAGCGAGAAAGTGAAGAGAATTAGATGAAGAAGTGGAGCGAAAAAGGAGACAGAGGGAACCGATGTTGATCGCATTCAGAAAGGATTGATGGAACTGAGTCCAGTAATATCATGGGGCAATATAGAGGAGTTCCTCCCATCACAGGGAGCAAAGTCAGGGCTGTCTAGGGTAGCCCTAGAGAAGAATTTTGACATAGGAGCATCAGAGAGAGGATCGATAAGCCTATCAAGACTTAAGAGAAAGTAGCAAACCGGGAAGGAGAGGGAAGAGGGAACAGTCCCTGGTCTTCCAATCACAAAGCGAAGAAAGAGATCCATTCAGTCTCACGCAAAGAGCCTTGTCCTTAGACAGACTGACTTTAGATAAGGGTGAAAGAGAGCAATACTAGTTGGGGACTAGATATGGCAGATGAAGCGAGAGAAACCTTCCATGGGGAAGAGGGAGGAAGTGCATGCGACCCCGAGGGATGTCTGCAGACAGAGAAGGAAGTAATATGGTCTGATCTAGAGCAGCCTAAAGATAGGACGCCAGATCCAGAGCGACCTAAAGGACGATCGCATAGCGAGAAGGGAGAATCACCACCATGTGTGAGCAGGCTGAGGTCATTGCTAGGCAGAAGGCGATCAGGAACCATTGTCCCCACTATGGATAGGCAGACGATGGGAGCCAATTGTGGATTTGGGTTCCCTTTATTGGAGAAAGGAGGGGCCAAACCGCAGTATATTCCTTGGCCACAAATGGATAGGGATAATTTAAGGTGTAAACTTCCCAGTTTAATGGCGGGTGCAGGAAAATGGTTTTATGAGCTAGAGAAAATTACAGGGGGAACTACATTAGCAATAGGGGACATTAAGGATCTCCTAGCAGCCATTATAGGGGAAAGGGCTGATGACATTTGGACAAGAGCAGAATACTCAAGTGTCATGGCACACAACAGAGCACACGATGGAGCGCCATTTAACAATTGTAGAGCAGATGTCTGGAGAGTGCCCAGGGTGCAGTATCCTGATACGTCAGATATGGGTGCAATTGTGGGCTATAAAGATGAGAGAAGATGAAGATCCGCTTGGTTACATTCAAAGAATTCAGGAACGGTGGACTCTTGAAACGCAGTAACCATGGAGGAAGAAATTGGCAGTATTCTACCACATTTTATGTCGAAGATTGCCAGAGCAGGTACAGAAACAGCTTAAGAAATTAGTGGGAATGGAAACAAAGCCATGGGCAGAAATAGAGTTGACCATAGTGCACCACTGTTGGTTGTTGCAAGAGAAAAATAAGAAGGAAGATGCTAGAAAACTTGAGGAAACCAAGTTGGTTCTGAAGAGATTGTCAAAATATGCCATAGAAGGAGCAGGGTTGACAAGCCGAGAAAGATTGGGAATGCAGCAAGCAGTGGATGCATCACAGGTGAATAATCAGCGCCAAATGGATCAAGGCGGTAATGGGTTTATGTCGCGAGGAATAGGAATGGGCAACAGAGGAAGTGTTGGTTTTCAGAATAATCAAGGCGGTTTACAGAATATGCAGAATGATAATGTGGAAGCCAAGGGAATGTACAGAATGGGCAATTCTCAAGAGGGGCGACAGCTTATCCTCCAGTATATGGCTCACAAGCTAGGGATGGGTTTGCCCAAGATCAGACAGTGTATCAAGCACAAGCGCCGCAAATGCAACAGGCAATGCAGCCACAGCAAGCACCATTGAATCCACCACAAGGGCAGTCACAGCACGCACCCATGTAGATACAGCAGAATGCAAACAGGCAACTGTTACTGACAATTGGAGTTTGAGGTGTCACTGTGGTAGGAGGAAATCCTTTCACGGGTACGGGAATAAGTATGTACCAACAATAGGACCGCTCACAGGGCGACTTGATGTGTTCAGTACTATCAGTGACATCAGATCCCCAAGAGGAACCAAGGGTTGATGTGACTATTGGAGGCAGCTCTTTTTCTTTTTTTAGTAGACACTGGGGCTACTCGTTCATGTATATGAGAGAATAAATTCCCAATGTCGGGAAATGCCATGAATTTACAAGGATTCTCTGTTGCAAGTCGAGTTACTTTTACTGACGAATTACCAGTCTCCATAGGAGAGTGTCTGTTCCATTATTGTATTCAAGACAGACGCCAGTTAACATCCTAGGACAAGATTTATTGACAGAGCTTAATATGATGATTTCTTTTACCAATGAAGGCATAGTGTGTTCTACTCCAGGGATACACCATATGAATGTGGGCAAATTTATATTGGGATTTACAGAGCAAATGTCGCAAGGAATGCTGCTAGAGCAGACGTTTTTCTTTATGGGGTATGCATTTTGTTGACATGGCTACCCGGCTTAGTGGGAAAGATTATGAGAATACCTGATGAATGTTTGTTCAGGCCACAGATACGTATGGACGAAGTGGGGGACAGATTATTCCCCTAGAGTTAAATGCAACCATAGTGCGAGGGCAGATGGCCATGCTCGAAAGGAACCAATAAGGAGGGCAGGCCATGGAGGACAGTGATTGCCATTGGGGAGGAGTATAGACTGACTGACGTCACAGACTAAGACATGTTTAGAGATGATCCATCGGATGATGAAGGGATATTCGAGAAGAGTATTACATATTGAATCCGGATAGAGAAAAGAGAGATCCCATAGCGAATGGTAAAAGTGCAGCAGCATCCAGCATTTTTTGATGAAGACTTAAAAAAAGTGCTAAACTCTTTATGGAATACAGACCTCTATAACAGAGGCCTATTAAAGGAGGTAGGGGAGGTTAAGATTAAGCTGAAGCCAGCAGCTATTTTACCTCGAGCAAGACAGTACCCAGTGTCTCGAGAGGCGGATGAGGGTATTTTTAAGACTATTTCATCCCTGATGGAACAAGGTATTTTAGTGATGTCAGAGTCACTGTGTAATACAGTGGTGTATCCGATTAAACAATCAAAGGGAGAGTTGTGGAGATTCATACAAGATATGAGAACAATTAACCAGATGTTAGAGGCAGAGTTCCCTTTAGTTCCGCATCCGGCGACAATATTGTGTAGTATCCTAGCAGAAGCATGATATTTTACAGGGAATTACTTGAAAAATGTGTTTTTCTCAATCCCTTTGCATAAGGACTCCCAAGACCTTACGTCATTCATGTTTTGCCAAACTAGACTGAAAAGCACTCGTTGGCCCAAGGATACTGCAAGTCTCCATCGATCTTTAATAGGGTCCTCCACATGGACTTAGGCAATATTAATTTGAAAAGCATTGCGATGCAGTACGTAGATGACATTTTGGTTTGTAGCAGAACAGAAGATGAGTGTAGACAAGATTTGATTGAGTTAATGACTATCCTGGCAGACAAGGGATATAAGGTAGACAAAGAGAAGTTGCACTATTGTCAAGAAGAAGTGTTATATATAGGCCAGTTGATCTCACATGAGGGAAAAAGGGTCACACCTGAAAGAGCTCGGGCGATTATGAAAACAGCAAAAGTGCACACAGTAAATCACATGCAACAGTTTTTGGGATTATGCAAGTATGTTAGAGCGTGGGTGTTTGATCATAGTTCATATACCAGACCAATTTTGAAGAACTAAAGAAAGCAATTTGTACAGCTCCAGTTTTAGGAATGACCAATTATGACGAGGAGTTCTTTTTATTTTCGCACACAAATGGGACAGTCATGACAGCACTGCTTACACAGAGGACTACGTTGGGGTATAGACCTCTGGCATATTATAGTGGGATTCTAGATCCAGTTATGAGAGGGCACTTTCCTTGTGAACAGTCACTGGCAGCAGCCGCCTTCACAATTGAGAAGTCTACTAGTATTGTGATGGGGGTTCTATGACATGGTTTGTTGAGCATGCTTTGTTTGCCATTTTGGAAAAACCTAAGGGTACATTAACACCTCAGAGAGCTTCTGCATATGAGGTGGTTATATCAAATCCAGCAATCAAAATAGTCATGTGTAAGATAGTGAACCCTGCCAAGTTTGTAGCTGAGCCTGTGGTAGAGGGTGAGCATGTGTGATTGCGCTAACTATGAGGAATTCTATGATGACATCCCGCACGTAAAGGAAAATGCGTTAGCAGGGGGGAGATTCTCTTTATTGATGCTTCTTCGAAAATCAATCAAATTAGTGGGGAAAGGCATACAAGTTCAGCTGGGGTAAGATATAGAGCAAATGATGAATTTGAGGTGGTAGCAAGTGCAAGACTACCATCTCACTTTTCAGCGCAAGCGGCAGAATTTGTGGCACTTATTATCGTGCTTGATAAACACGCAGGGCAGGAAGTAACAGTGTACAGTGACTACGCCTATGTGACATCAACCGTGCACGCAGGGCTAGCACATTACAAAAGGAGGGCCTACCTCCGAGCGGATGGCACTCCAGTGCAACACGCAGCGTTATTGGGCAGGCTTATTAAGGCACTACAACTCCCAGTAGCCATTGCAGTAGGTAAATGAACAGCACACACTAAGCAAACTGACTTTATCTCTTGTAGGAACGAAGCCGCGGATGAAGAAGCCAAAAGGGTTGCATATTCTGCAGATATTTCAAGTTTTGATACTCCAGATGTAAAGGAAAAAACAGTCACGATTATGACAGTAAATGAAGGGTTTCATAGTTTATTAAGAACTCAGTTGATGGAGGTTCAAGGCAGTGCGCCAAAGGAAGAGCAGGAATTGTGGAAACAAAGGGGGTGTTCTTTATCCCTCTCTGAAGCATTATGGCAACAGGACAGCACTGGAAAGCTGGTGATGCCAGTAGCATTGTTAAAGGAAGCGCTTGAACAGCTGCACTACGCCACGCATGTAACTAGGCAAAGCCTTGCAGCAGCTATTGCGGAGGAGTGGTTTGTACTGAACCTGTTAGAACACGTTGCATTTTATGTAGTAAATTGTATCGTATGTCAAAGGTTTACCGATGAGCGTACACTGCGAACTATCAGAGGAGTGATTCCTCGACCGAATGGTCCATTTCAGCAATTACATATCGATTATGTTGATATGATGCAAGTCTGTAGTCGATAAAGGTATATAATAGTGGTGGTGTGTCACTTTTCTAGGTGGATCGAAGCAGGTCGTTGTACACACCCTGATGCCACTTGCGCCGCAAAGTTTTTAGTCAGAGAAGTCTTTCCCAGATGGGGAGTGTGTGAGGTGTTGAGATCCGACAATGGACCCCATTTTGTTAATGAAGTATTTGAACAGATTAGTCTATTACTAAGTATTATAAAACACACATTATCTTCTGCTTATCACCAACAAGCGAACGGTATATGTGAGAGACTCAACTGTCTCCTTAAGGAGGGAATTGCAAAATGTTAATTGACACTGAAGAAGGGATGGCTGTACTGCCTGCCCCTTGCACTATATGGATTAAGGAATGAGCCTGGGTTGGTGCACTATCTCACACCCCACAAGCTAGTGACGGGGAGGCGAATGATAACGCCTTTGTCTCCTACATCGAGGAGCAGAAGTGATGCCCAGAAGACTGCAGAAATGTTAGGAAATGAGTTACATGCTTATTTAACATGTATGACCACTAGTATCTCTGTCATTTAAGATCAACTCAATCATAGGGGGGTCAGTCTCAGGACATAGATGAAGACCATTCAGCAACCAGAATTCAAGAACTACTTTGTGTACCTAGACTTTTTATTGGAGATTCAGTTCTCGTGCGTAACTTCATCAAGAAGTGGCACGAGCCACGCTTTAGTGGTCCCTACTGTTAGGGAGAATTCTCTCTTTAGGCTGAATTTCCTAACCTAGTGAGTCCCCCAGCAGCTTTCCTGGATTTCTGTAGTTTGTTTTTTTTCTCCTGCCAAGAGTGAGACTCTTTTTCTCCCATTCTTGGACATGATTTATGGTGTTCCTTTGACTGTTAATGTGTTTCCTGGGCTATGGGGTCCTTTACCCCATATGGTCTCATGTGTTTTTACTATGTGTGTTACACAGCACCCTCCGTGCAGTAACACAGGGTTGTCATAGTGACACCCCACCATAGACTCCATACCCTGGGACTGACTACTGTCTCCCAGGGCATATAAAGTCATCACTGGCTTTCCTAGTCCCAAATTATTAACAGAAACCAGTACAAACCATCATATTGTGGACGTACTGGTCGGGGCAATTCGATTGCCCCGGGGTCTGTTAGTCAGGGGGGCACGTCTCCTTCCCCCCTGATCAAGTTTTGGCTGGTTGCAGTGGATACTACTTTTTATATTCGACCGCAAATATTTCCCTATGGGATTTTCCCATTGTTCGAGGCTACCAACTTTAATTATTTAATTCTCATAGCCTCGAACATACCGCCGGTTTATTTAATTAATATTAATTCGCCGGTTGGTATTTTTTGCCAGGACTCGATTCTAAAATGGTGTTTGTGTTCTCTTCTGTGACCCCAACCCAAGTCGAGCCCTTTGTTCCACCTTTTGGCGGGCTTCTCCACAGAAGCCTCCAAAAGTGGTGCCACTCTGTCTGGGTACCACAGGGGGTGTGGGAGGGGGTTTAGGCACCCTGGACTGAGTTACCTTGGTAACTCAAGTCGCACTCTTGTGTGATTGGCCCAAGTGGAGAGCCGGCCGGCTCACCACTTAGCATGTTTGATTGACAGCTAGGCTGAGTGAATGGGGGTATGCTGCATAAAAGCAGGGCTTTGGGGACTGGAACTTCAGAAGTCGCCACAGGACCTGAGAATCCGACGAGGGAGAAGCTTAGCCGACCTACCATGACGACACCACCGGTGGAGCCCTGCGGAACCGACTCACCACTTCCCGACGACTGAGAAGATCTCCCGGCTGGAGAGGCTTCTTCCCCTGACTGGTGGGCACAACCAGTTTACCTTCTTTTCTTCACACCCCAGACCGGTTTGTAGTCGAACTGCCCGTGCCAAGCACCCTGGCAGCCGTATAACCAATTACCACTGAACCGCGAATCAACGGACCGCTCCTTGTACCTGAGAAACTCCGCGGCTGGTTTCTTCCTGGCAGTGCAACGGACTCCTGTCTTCCTCCCCGACGAGATCCTCTCTTCCCCCGGACGAAGCACCGACTTGCATCCGCTGCCAGGAACAACTGCCCCCGCTGGACTGTTCTCACCACTTTAAGGTACCGTGTCCGCCAGGCCTCCCTTTCTAAAGATTGCTACAAGGTAATAAAACCCCTTAACCTTCTGGACTGGGCTGGCCGCCTTGACCCTCTAACTGGTCCCTTTCTTTGGTCCAACTCGGATCCGGCCTACTGACTCTGAATTCACGGTGTTACTTTGCCTTCCTCTCTTGTTGTGTTCGTGAAAAAGTGTTGGGATCTGTTTCAATTTATTCTCTGCTTTTCTCTCCCTTTTTAAAAACAAATTATTAGAGTGCCATCTAGGTTAAGCGCTAACCGCTGTCTGAAAATAAGTGGGGCTTTACTTAAGACTTGTCTAATATTCTTTTAAGGGAGTGTATATCTTTTAGTGACCGTGTTTTTGAATTGCTTACTATTAGTGCCTGTGTGTTTTTCTAGATGTGGTTTTAAATAAATAATTATATCTCTTTTACACCAAGCCCTGGTCAGTGTTTACTGGTTCTATTGTGTTCTCTTGACCTATTGTGAATACTCTGTATACTGCCTAACTCTTCTTGAGGGAAGTCTGACTGCTCAGCCACAGCTACCAAGTGAATCTGTGTGGTACAGACTGCTACTAAGTGGGTTTACTGCCAAACACCTGTAGTCCTAAATCTTTTGCAGTGGTCCCAGAGGGAACTGCACAGGTTTCTGCCTAACACCTACATAGTAGAAAACATTACACCCTCAACAGTAAAAGTCCAACAGAGATTCGCCTGGATCCACTTGAATGATGTAAAGCCATATGCTAGTGAGATCGACGCACCCCAAACTCTCGATTCGGAAGCAAGACAAGAAGAAGAGGTTCAGCATGTGCAGACCCGATCGATGACGAGGAAGAAGTACGCTAAGGTTGCTTGTTAAATAAATGCAAGTGTGCATTTGGACTGTGGCTCACCCCAGACACTCTTTATAAATATTATAGCAGGAGTGCAAACCCAGTTCTTGAGTCACAGAAATCTTTTGAATTGGACTTTAGAAAGTATTGACGTACTAAACATGCCAGACCTGGAAACTTAAGCAATTTCCACACTCGTTCCTCACTGAGTTTCTGTTTAGATAAATCAATGATCCTGACAGATGCCGATGCCCACAGGCTCCTTCTCGCTGTTTTCGTTTTTCTACTTAGAGCTTATCCTGCTCTTGTTGGGCGCAGTACTGGTATTCACACTTTTCTGCAGGATCCTAAAAATGGCCCTGCGATCAGGAGGCTGCTTGTGGCAATAATTGAACATGACCATTTAACAGAGTTGCCTGATTAAAAAGGTTTTTTTCTTCCTTAAAGCAGTACACAGGCACAGTGAGGAATGTCGAGAATAGTACAGTTTTGGAAAGTGAGCAAACTCAACGGCATGTGGAAAATCGTCATTGGTGGGGATTGATGTATTGGTGAATAATATATGCGTGCTCAGCATTTATCATTGTTTTTCTGATTTTGTTGATCCATACTGTTTACTTCATTGGTCCAAGCAAAGTAGAAGTCCCTTTGATTCTTCCCACTCCAGTGACTCTCACAGGATTGTCTGTTACTGAAAGACCAAGACCATTTGTGATTATCCCTTCACCAGTGGCACGTATGAGGCCACTCGTTTCTATGACAAGTGTTCCTATGATACCCCTGTAGGAAGGACCCTTATTGATATACTTCATGAGCATTATGCACGCACCCTCCTTATGAGAGGGAGACACAGGAGAAGCACAAGGGAAGACGATTATGAGTAAGCAATTACCTAGACAGTACAGCACACTTGAGTAATAACATGTGGTATTAGCACATGAAAAAGGTGGGAGAGAGAACGTCTAAAGAGAGTTGCTATGTTTGTGCTCTCATACCTTATGCCATGGAGAATTCCAAGATTTTCATAGCTATAGAAGTAGCAGTCCAGAAAGCTCATTGCCTGACACACCTTGCACTCTGCCATACTAGAGGTCAGTTCCATCGTCAAACAGCATTCTTGGTATGGGTGACCGAGAAGTCAACCCCAGAAAAAGATGACTATGTGCAAGATTTAAAGACAAGAGAGAGACCCCATACCAGAGATCACATAATAGGATTTGAACATCCTGCAATAAATGGAGCAGGGATCAGATGGGAAGTAAACAAAAAGCTCAATTGTCAAGGAAAAAATCATGAATAAATACGAAGATGCAAGGAGAGAGGTCAACTGCAAATCAAGGGAACAGTGCTTACTCCGAATGGATGGGCTGAAGGCCTGATTGTGTGTAAAGCACCAGCACTAACCGGATGACCTGAAGCAATTGTCTGGCATGCAGAGAATGAATGCAAGCATCATTGGCCGAACATTGCAATGTTGCTGACATGGGTCAAGGATAAAGGAGGACCTTTGCAGATAGTGCCTCTAGCAAATGCATCCTTATGTTTCAGAAACAATGGCACACGAAAGGTTGGAATGAATCAGCAGTGCCACCACATTTTTGATATCACTGGCATGAAGGATGTAATAGTAGTGATAATGGACCACTAAAGGACCTGTGGATCCAGAGCATATATGAAGTTGCCCAAAGACCAGGGATAGCTGTGTTCCATAGTACTCATTCATGTTCCAGCATTGGTGATTCCGAAGAGTGACTTCAATATTGGAGAGTTTCCGAAAGCTGATGCCCACATGAGGAAGAGATCAGTTGCATTTCTTAATCGACCAAAGAGGGAGAATTCATTTTCTGCTAAGTCCATAGAAGCCTTTGATTCAATTCCATATGAACACAGGTTGTTCAATCAAACTGCTACAGTATTCACGGCTATCTTCATGCCAGGGATCCATACGATGGCTAATTCCAAATGGTTACAGATTACCAGATGGGAGCTCCTGCAGACGTTCAACACTACCATAAAGAGATTCAACGCTGTCAAGGAAGAATTGAGAGCCATAAGACTGATGACTCTCCAGAACAGATATGTCCTGGACATGATTACAGCTATGGATGGAGGTGTTTGTGCCAAAATCTGAGAATCGTGTTGCACATTCATACCTTCTCACAGTGACGAAAAAGGGACCTTGACGGAGGCCATAACATTGATAATGAACTTGCACATTAAGATGGAAGATGAAACAGAATATATTCCAGATGATGGCTGGTTTGCATCAATCCTTTCATGGGTTCCACAGTGGATGGTGAATATTTTCAAGTTTCTCAGAGCTCTATTGGTGATGATCATGTTCGGATTCTGTGTGATCAGAATAATAATCACACACTGCAAGAAGACTGTCAGGGCTGGGGCTAGTCTGGGGGTAAATGCCCTTATGGTTAACCTGGGGGGCGGGCAAGCAACCAGAAAGCACCCCACCAAGTACTCCAGGCGTGTTCTCCACCCTTTTTGTAGGACCGTGGTCCAGGGATGGAGAACAGCCCGAGAACTCCATTTCCCAGCAGGCCGCTCGCCGCTTGGGCCTGCTCGGAGGAAGACTGCCACGCCCCTGACCGCGCCCGCATCAGCGCGCATGCGCGAGCCGCGCCCGTGGGGAGCCGCTCGCAATACTGATCGGCGTCCTGGAAAGACGTGTTCTCAGGAGCTCCGGAGGCAAGCTTACGCGGGGCGATTCCGCCCGATGCCTGCAAACCCCAGGCCCCGCGTACAAGGCAGAGATAAGTACCAAGCCTTACCTTGCATTTCATACCCGAGGGGGGTCACGCAGTAGAAGCGGCGCAGAGCCTACCAGCCCCCACCGCGAGCCGGAGCACAAAACTCCTGCTGGGAACGCTAGAAGTTAAAACGTCCCTAATCACGCATGAGACTCGAACTAACAACGCCCGCATGTTTATTTTGGCTAACAGTAAAGTCGCATGACTCCGGATCGGCGCTTCTCGCCGTGCAGGGGATTCTGACCCACTAACCAATCACGCGCACAGCGCGCACAATATTGACTCTAGTTTTGCTCTTGCAGAGAGAGAGGAAATCTGGGAGAAGTTCGTGGCCAATCAACACGAAAAGGCCAGAAGCTGAAATCGAAGCTAAGTACCTTATTGCTTGGGCGAGACCTATTTGGTACTGCATGAAGTGAATGCAGGTTTGGGAGGGCAGTTGGGCAATTGCTACAGATGCTGCATGAAGTAATGCAGTTCTGGAATTCCGCATGTTGTAATGTGGGGTAATCTGCAGTCAATGTGTTACTTTTGATGTCCTGGTTAGGGGCTCCAGTACAAAAGCCCGAGGTGAACTCAAGCATTCAGAAAAAGAGTGAGAGATGAGAGCAGGAGTGCATGGGCGGAGTTTCATGGAACAGGAGCCGAGGAGCATGTGACCCTGACATCCCCCTTCCCATCCAGAACCTCTACCTCAACCTTTTTCCGGTGTTCCTAACTCCCTTACCTATCCAACCAACGGACCCTAACCCTCTTTCCCCGAAGGGTCAAGGTTTCCTGTGCTGTCTATCTCCAGGTACTGCGACCTAACGGGGAGGGAGGCGTTTTAGCTGCGTTTGTGCTGCCTCTACGCCTGGAAGGAGCAAGGTCTGACAGAATTGCGAGCCCAAGTATTGTATAGGCGCCCAGGCAGCACAACCATGGCGGACGTGGTAGCGCTACTCCAAGAACTAAAAGCGGAGCTGGCGGCAACTAGGCAGGATTATCAGACCCTGGCGGGGCAGGTACATACCTTAACGGTGCAAAATCAGGCCCAGGCCACTCCCTTACCCAGAGTCCCCCCACCAGTCCCGGTACAGGTACAGGTAGCTACTGAACCATCTCTACCCTTGGCAGCACCGGAACGATACCATGGAGACCCTCAGAACTTTAATCAGTTTATTATGCAGTGTCAGTTGCATTTTTTAACAAAACCTGTTGTGTTCCGGACAGCTCAGGCTCGTACGGCATTCGTGATTTCCTATCTCACCGGGGATGCCGCTTCATGGGCCACGCCGCTAGTCCGCAAGGATGATGCCTTGCTCTACAGCTGGGAAAATTTCCTGGAGGAGTTTGGTAGAATATTCAATCGTAGGGCCGCTTCATTGCTTAAGGATAAGGAGTTGATAACTCTAAGACAAGGAAACAAAGACCTAGTCACTTACGTTACCACATTTAATCGACTGGCTATGGAAACGGATTGGCCGCAGGAGAAAAGGATGGCTTTGTTCTATCAGGGTCTTAGGGAGGAGCTGAAGGATCTGGTAGCTCAGGTGGACCCCCAGCCTGAAGAGTGTTCGACTATGATTGACCTCGTTCTTCGTTTAGATCAGAGACAGAATGACCGGAGACAGGATCGACGTCGTTGGGAAAACAAACCAATGGTGAGATTGGACCAGCAGAAGCCCATTCGGGTGTCAGACAAGGGGGCTGATGAACCAATGCAAATAGGTTCCATTCGGGGACCTCTCTCCAAGGAAGAAAGGGAGAAGAGGAGAAAGGACAAATTATGCCTATATTGCGGAAAAGCTGGCCATTTCGTACGAGAATGTCCCAACAAACCGTCCAAGGGAGGGGCGTCGGGAAACGCGCTAGCTCGCCCATGAGGGTGGCAGGAGCGAGCAAAATGAAAGACACCCCACACATGCTAGCAAACGTACGCACAAATCTGATAGCCCATGTGACCTTAGAAGGATGTCTGCAATGGCAGGGAAAGTGTGTTCCGGTGACCTTGATGGTAGATTCTGGCGCCACAGGAAACTTCGTGGATGTGCAGGTGGCCAAGAGGTTGGGTCTCCCGGTAAATGCTAAGACAGTTCCAGAAGAAGTGAAATCAGTAGATGGTTCGCCTTTAGTCTCTGGGCCAGTTACTCAGCAGACAATACCTTTGTTGTTGGAATGCAGCACACTACATCAGGAAACGCTTAGTTTTGATGTCATCGCAGCTCCACAGTTTGGCTTCATACTGGGGCTCACCTGGTTGAGGCTCCACAACCCATCCGTCGACTGGAAGGCCGGCACAGTCCAGTTCAACTCCAGTTATTGTCAGACACACTGTCAAATAAACCCACCAAAGCCTTTGACCCATTATGTGGGAAGCAGTGAGGTAGCAGGTTTGCCAGCAGAGTACGAGGAGTACAGGGATGTTTTCAGCAAGACAGCAGCCGAAACCTTACCCCCGCACCGGCCTTTTGATTGCCGGATCGACTTAGAAGCAGGTGCAGTGCTACCCTGCAGTCGGATATACGCCCTCACCGAAGCCGAAAACAAGTATTTAAAGGAATACATAGAATCCAACTTGGCCAATGGTTTCATCAGGCACTCCACATCTCCGGTTTCTTCCCCCCTATTCTTCGTCCCCAAAAAGACCGGAGACCTAAGAACTTGTATAGACTACAGGGCAATAAACAAAATAACCACCAAGAATCGTTATCCCTTGCCCCTGATACCTGTGCTGTTGGACCAGGTACGTGGATCTACCGTCTATACCAAATTGGACCTCAGGGGGGCCTACCATCTAGTGAGAGTTCAAAAAGGGGATGAATGGAAGACGGCCTTTCGGACCAAGTTTGGTCTCTATGAATATCAGGTCATGCCGTTTGGGTTGTGCAACGCACCAGCAGCGTTCCAGCATTTCCTGGACGAAGTGCTGCGTGGGTATCTGGATGTGTTCACCATAGTCTACATCGATGACATCTTGATTTACTCTCAGAACCTGGAAGAACATCGAAAACACGTCCGAGCAGTTCTACAAAGGCTACGTGAACATCACCTATATGCTAAACTCGAAAAATGTGAATTTCATCAGACTACCATCGAGTTCCTTGGGTTCATTCTGTCACCACAGGGGGTCACAATGGACAGGAAAAAAGTGCAATCTATCATAGACTGGCCTCCCCCGAAATCAGTCAAAGACATCCAATCTGTTCTTGGCTTTGCTAACTTTTATCGCCGCTTCATAGATGGCTTCGCGAAAATGGTGCAACCCATTACCAGTTTTCATGGGATGAGAAAGCTGCCGAGGGGTTTGAGGCACTCAAGAAAGCGTTTGTCACCGCTCCAGTACTAAAGCACCCAGACCCGAGCAAACCATACGTCATCGAGACCGACGCTTCTAGCTATGCAGTGGGAGCGATCTTATCACAAAGGGACGAAAACGGGCAATTACACCCAGTCGCCTACTACTCACGGATGTTACTCCCAGCGGAGCAAAATAACGCCATCGCCGACAAGGAATTGTTGGCCGTAAAAACAGCGTTCGATGAGTGGCGTCACTATCTTTTAGGGGCCCAACACACCGTGACTATCTACAGCGACCACCGTAATCTGCAGTTCTTAAAATCAGCTGAAGCCCTTAGTCCCAGGCAACTCAGATGGGCAATGCAGTTCTCGGAATATGACTTTGTGATAACTTACCGTCCAGGAGCAGAAAATCGAAAAGCAGATATACTGTCAAGATACCCTGAACCAAGCCTCGAACCATCAGAGACAAGAAAAGAAGAACCCAGACCCATGGTGGACCCGGACCGTGTCATTGGGAGTATAACTGTCGATTCTATGTTTGACAACATCAGGGCAGCTATGTCGGCTCAGCAACTGGCTCAATGGGAAATGCAAGGTGAAGACCAGTCGGTGAAAGAAGGACTACCGTTCTACAAAACCAGGTTATATCTACCTACAGCACCACTACGTCAACAAGCAATACAATGGTGCCACGATTCCCCGTTTGTAGGCCATCCTGGAACAGTCAAGACCATAGAACTGGTGAAACGTCATTTTTGGTGGCCAACCATTTGTAAAGACGTCCGGCAATACGTAATCACATGTGAAGTGTGTCTCAGAAACAAATCTGATCACCAAAAGCCAACTGGACCCCTACAACCACTACCTACGCCACCTACCCCATGGCATACTGTGTCGATGGATTTGATTGTTGAACTACCTCAGAGTAACGGCTTTACAGCAGTTTTGGTTGTGGTAGACTATCTAACCAAGGTGGCGCACTTCATACCCTGCAAAGGAACCCCATCAGCAAGCACACTGGCCAACCTGTTTTCACAACATGTAATTCGCTTGCATGGATTACCATACGGAATTGTCTCAGACCGAGGACCGCAATTTACATCAAGGTTTTGGCAAGCGTTCTGCAAATCAATTGGGATTGACGTGCGTTTGTCCAGGGGCTATCACCCGGAAACTGATGGTCAGACGGAGAGACTAAACCAGATCCTAGAACAATATCTTAGATGTCTCACCCAAGGAAAAGAGAAGGACTGGGCGGACGTCATCTGGCTCGCCGAACTCGCATACAATAATGCAGTGCATTCCTCTACTAAAACAACACCATTCTACAGCCTGTATGGTTACCACCCTCGTTTTCAACCAGTACCCCAAGAGAACATACCCGAAGTGCCTGCAGTAGTGGAAAAGCAGAAAAAATTAAAAGAAATCTGGCAAGTTGTCCAACACAATCTGGTCGCAGCCAAGCAAGCCTACAAGCATCACGCGGACAAGAAAAGACGAACCAGTCCCATGTACCACGTCGGGGACAGGGTATGGCTTTCTACACGAAACATTCATCTACAAGGCTCGCGCAAATTCATCCCCCGTTTCATAGGGCCATTTCCAATCGAGTCACTGGTTGGTTCAGTGGCTGTTAAGTTGACTCTTCCCCCGCACATGAAAATGCACCCAGTGTTCCATATTGCCCTGGTGAAACCGGCGCCGGCCTTTGTGAGAACTAGGAAACCTCCACCCATTATGGTAAACGGCCACCCCGAATTTGAGGTCGACGCTATCTTGGACTCACGTGTTCGACACAAGAAACTGTGTTATCTGGTGGACTGGGTGGGGTATGGTCCCGAAGAAAGATCTTGGGAGCCCGCTGAAAATATCCATGCTCCTCGACTCCTCCGCCAGTTTCATCTTCGATACCCTAGTAAACCTGGGCCTGCTGGAGGGAGGGGGAGTACTGTCAGGGCTGGGGCTAGTCTGGGGGTAAATGCCCTTATGGTTAACCTGGGGGGCGGGCAAGCAACCAGAAAGCACCCCACCAAGTACTCCAGGCGTGTTCTCCACCCTTTTTGTAGGACCGTGGTCCAGGGATGGAGAACAGCCCGAGAACTCCATTTCCCAGCAGGCCGCTCGCCGCTTGGGCCTGCTCGGAGGAAGACTGCCACGCCCCTGACCGCGCCCGCATCAGCGCGCATGCGCGAGCCGCGCCCGTGGGGAGCCGCTCGCAATACTGATCGGCGTCCTGGAAAGACGTGTTCTCAGGAGCTCCGGAGGCAAGCTTACGCGGGGCGATTCCGCCCGATGCCTGCAAACCCCAGGCCCCGCGTACAAGGCAGAGATAAGTACCAAGCCTTACCTTGCATTTCATACCCGAGGGGGGTCACGCAGTAGAAGCGGCGCAGAGGCCTACCAGCCCCCACCGCGAGCCGGAGCACAAAACTCCTGCTGGGAACGCTAGAAGTTAAAACGTCCCTAATCACGCATGAGACTCGAACTAACAACGCCCGCATGTTTATTTTGGCTAACAGTAAAGTCGCATGACTCCAGATCGGCGCTTCTCGCCGTGCAGGGGATTCTGACCCACTAACCAATCACGCGCACAGCGCGCACAATATTGACTCTAGTTTTGCTCTTGCAGAGAGAGAGGAAATCTGGGAGAAGTTCGTGGCCAATCAACACGAAAAGGCCAGAAGCTGAAATCGAAGCTAAGTACCTTATTGCTTGGGCGAGACCTATTTGGTACTGCATGAAGTGAATGCAGGTTTGGGAGGGCAGTTGGGCAATTGCTACAGATGCTGCATGAAGTAATGCAGTTCTGGAATTCCGCATGTTGTAATGTGGGGTAATCTGCAGTCAATGTGTTACTTTTGATGTCCTGGTTAGGGGCTCCAGTACAAAAGCCCGAGGTGAACTCAAGCATTCAGAAAAAGAGTGAGAGATGAGAGCAGGAGTGCATGGGCGGAGTTTCATGGAACAGGAGCCGAGGAGCATGTGACCCTGACATCCCCCTTCCCATCCAGAACCTCTACCTCAACCTTTTTCCGGTGTTCCTAACTCCCTTACCTATCCAACCAACGGACCCTAACCCTCTTTCCCCGAAGGGTCAAGGTTTCCTGTGCTGTCTATCTCCAGGTACTGCGACCTAACGGGGAGGGAGGCGTTTTAGCTGCGTTTGTGCTGCCTCTACGCCTGGAAGGAGCAAGGTCTGACAAAGACAGCAAAGAAAGCAGTAGGAATAAAGATCATGATCGATGTTGAATCTGGTTTTAGACCCAAAGAGTTGACAGACGAAGGAATCAGAAAATATATAGAAGCAAGCATTCTAGCAACCGAGGGATCAAAGTTCCTGTATCCAAGAATCCACAAGAAGTATGTGGGAATATGGATCTACTGCAGCCCGAATAAACAATGTAGTCACATGACCTGGAGCATTGATGAGCATGTAAAATAAGTAGGATGTCTGAAAGGACTAGTAAAGATATGGGGCCTCATTACGAGGTTGGAGGTAGCTATGGCGCTGTTAGCCCCATGGCTGCCTCCAAACTCGTTCCGACTCCGCCCTGGTGAATGGAGCAATTACCGGTCCATTCCAAAGTTGGCGGGACCGGTAATTCCCCATTCACCAGGGCCCTTCCCCGTTCCCATTTGAGCCCCCATAGGACTCAATGGGAATGCAGAAGGCGCTAATAACGGTACCGCAAATTGCGGTACCATTATTAGCTCCAGAGTCTCTTTGCGGGTCCCTTCCGTAACGCCTAGAAAAACCAGACGTTAAGGGAGGACCCGCAAAGGGAACTCGTAGTAGAGCGGTAAGGGATTCCGGCACCGGTGCCCTTACCGGTGCTGGTAATCCCTCACCGCCCACCTCGTAATGAGAAGGAAGGACTCCAAAGAAGCACTTTTTCAGACGACTGTGTTTAAATGTGAAGACTGATGGGAGAGTGGTCAATAAATCAACCAGAGGGGAGAGTATAGAGGAGGGGCCAAATGCCTCTACCGGCGACATCGGGCATCGCTGTTTGGTGCCCCTTCCCACACGTATCAGTGCTGTAACCTCGCCATTTAACGCTAAGCGTATGACAGGGTTTTCTTAACTTGCCTTCACCCGCGTTATAAAGCCCGATCCGAATCCCATTCGCTCCAGGACCGCAAACAGAAACCCCCACTCAACCCGATCGAAAGCCTTCTCGGCATCGATAGACAAAAGAAGGGCCGGAATATTCTTTTTCTGGGACTTTTCAATCAGGTGCGTCAAACGTCTAACATGATCTGAGGTTTGTCTACCCTTTAAAAAACCCGACTGATCTCCCTGAATTAGTTTGGGGAGGATAGACTCTAGACGATTGGCCAAGACTTTAGCATGGATTTTGGCATCGACGTTCATCAATGCTATGGGGCGATAGGACGCGCAGTCAGTCGGATCCTATGCAATTAAATAGTTTAGTGAGGATGGTAAGTAAGACTTCCTTGTGGGTCTTATAGAAATCTGAAAGATACCCGTCAGGGCCTGGGGCTTTACCTGACGGAAGGTTGTTAATGACCCTCCTCGCTTCATCTGGCGTGATCTCGACTTCCAGCGCGTCTCTATCAACTTGCGATAACCGTCGGACGCCAATATCCCGAAGGTATGCCTCCTGCTCTGCGGTTTCAGGGTAACTTGAACTATAAAGGGCAGTGTAAAATTTAGTGAATGCACCGTCAATATCTGAATGCGACGTGAGCAAGCCCCCCCCTCACCCTTTATTTTTAGTATGGTCCTATCCCCGGCCTCCTTTCGGAGCTTTCTAGCTAGCAAGCGGCTCGCTTTATTACCCTTAACATAGAACCTCTGTCGCTGGCGGCAAAGATTCCATTCGACAGCTCTGGTTTGTAGGAGGTTCAACTGACCGTGGAGTGTCCTATACTCTTTTTTGGTGGCAGCTGACATTCTATGGCTCATACGAGACATAACTTCCTTGAGCTGCCCCTCCAGCTGTAGTTCCTCGACTTGAGCCTTAACTCCCTTTCCCTTATAGCTTTGATAGCAATGATCCTGCCCCTGATTGTGGCCTTAAATGCGTCCCAGCAAATCTGAGGAGTTGAATCCTCCCATTTATTATGAATAGAGTACTCCCCCACCTCGTCCTCTATCTCGCTAACCAGGAGAGGGTCTCGAAACAGGGAAACCGGGTATCTCCACTTCCAAATGGCCGGAGGGCCTCTAGGCACCGCCAACAACAGGGTAAGCGGGGCATGGTCCCCCAAGAAGATCAAGCCCACCTCCAATGCCAACGCCCTTCCCAGCAGTGGTTTCGAGATCTAGACATAATCTATCCGCGAATGAGACCTATGCGCATGCGAATAGAAAGTATACCCCTCAGCTGAGCCATAAAGTTTGCGCCACATGTCAACTAGGGCCAGATTGGGCATTTTCCTCAACAAGTCCCAAGAAGGGCCCCCCCTGTTTATCCCACGTCAAGGAGCTCCTATCTTTGGCAGGGTCCCAAGCTAAATTAAAATCACCCATTAGGAGGATGTTCCCATCAGCACATTTCTCCAGACAAGTAAGGGATTTCTGTATGAAAGGGTCTTGAGCTTCATTGGGCGCATATAGGGTTGCCACTGTGAAGGACTCGCCCTTACCCTCTAGCAACACTGCGAGATACCGAACCTGATTATCCTTCTGGATGTCTTTAATAGTCAAGCCTGACCCATCGCGTATAGCTAGTAACACCCCCCCTTCTTACTTGACTGTGTAGCCTGAACCAACTGGAATAGCCCCAGAATTGAATCCTTTACAAATCTTTCGTCTGCACATGGGTCTCTTGCAATGCAACTAGGTGGGGCTGTTCCCGCCTGAGAAAGCACTCAACTTTTCTCCTCTTAATATGGGAATTAAGCCCATTCACATTAAGGGAAATACATTTTAAAGCGTTAGCTTTGGCCATCCGCCTGTGTCATGTGACTCTGGAGAGTCCCAGTGAGACTTCTAACCCCTATTCCAATTGTTGGATGCTCCAAATGCTCCTGCCATGAGTCCCAATTGTGGCCACTCAAGTCTGAACCGTGAATCTTGAACCCCTCCCACCCCCAGTCACCCCCTCCATCCCTTCTAGGCGGGATCAGCTGGCACTCAGCCCCCCTCGTACAATGAACACGAGAGCCGACCCCAATAACAGACCCAGAAAAAACCCACGCGGGAGATCCCAATCCCATTCCAAGATAGCCAATCCCGCCCTTCCCCAACCTGCAGCTCAATACAACATAAACAAACAGCCCAGCCAAAGTCCTTGAAAAGATTCCATTAGAGCCCTCCCCGGCCTCTACGCAAACTTGATAAAACCATAGGCCTGCTATGTTGCAACCCAGGGGCTATTCCGTACCAACAAGTCTCAGTGAGTGCCATTGTTAGCCGGGCGCCCGGGATTCGGGCCCGAAGACTTCTTCCGTCCCCCCCTACACTTAGTGGTGGACCACTCCCATGGCTTGCGCGGAGACTGCTGCTCCCCATCTCCCCGCATGGGGGTGAGGCCTGGTCCTCCAGGCCCAGCAAGGCCAAACCCTGGTCGCACGTTGTGATCTTGTGTTGGGAGCCCTGCCAGGCGAAGGACAAACCAAATGGGTGGACCCATCTGTAGCTAATCTGTTGCGATCTGAGGAAGGACAAGACAGGACCCATTTGTCGCCTCTTTATGAGCGTAATCCTCGCCAGGTCCTGATAGAGTGTGATTTCTTGGCCGTTGTAGGTGATTCGAGCCGCCTTTCTCGCTCTCTCAATAACTCTCTCCTTCGTCGCATAGCTGTGGAAGGCTACCAGCACATCACGTGGTCTGGATCCCGGTTCCAATCGTCACGGACCCACCCTGTGGACCCTGTGAAACTGCATGTCAAAATCTAAGGTGACATCCAACAGGTCTACAAATATTCCTTTCAACACTGACGGCAGCTCTTGGTCCTGAATGTCCTCTGACAACGATTTAACTCTAATGCTCAACCCTTCTAGACCTGTTCTCCATGTCTTCTGCTTGCAATCCAGATTTTGTGTAGCCACCTCCAAGGTCTTCAGCAGGGTATCCACTTTTCTTGCGTCCTCCTTCAGTTCCTGAATGGCCCGCTCATTAGTGTCAACTCTCTCCTCGACCTTATTGACGTCTCTTCTGAGGTCTCTTAGGCTTTCAGCTAGGTCCTCTCACAACTTGTCCATTTGTTGTTGCTCTGCCGCCGTGATCTTCTCTAACAATTCGCCCATGAAGCGCAAGAGTGTTTCCTGGGTTAACGGTTTATCCTGACCTTCTTGGGAAGGCCCGGGGGAGGACCCGGCCGACCCCTGGACTGAATCTCGAGCCTCCATGATCTCCATGTCTTTGGGCCAAAGTTTCATGAGGGGGCTCTCTGTGGTTTTTCTGGACGGTTTTCCCTGAGAAGGGCATTCTTTTTCCTTGCTCCTGGACATGGCCGGCCCAAGTGGCGGAAGACAGGGAGACGGAACAGCGTCCACAAGGCACCCCCTATTCACGGGCGGCCCGGGGGCAGGGAGGAGGGCCGCACCGGACCCACACGCTCCTCCGGGGCAACCAAGTCGGGAAACTCCAGCCCCACCTAGCCCCACTCCCAGCCGGGCAAACTCCCCCTCAGCTGTTGCCCACAATGGCAGCGGAGCAACCGCAGGAGTGATTCTTTCCCTGTGGCACTAGGGGCCCTCTATTTTGCTGATGGAGCTCAAATTGTCTACCACTCCTCAATGTTCACCAACAGCTGTTTCACCGGTCTACAATGCAAGTTCTCTTGCAGAAGACCAGTGGCCCGATCCGCGGGACAACCCTCCAGCGGGCTCTAGCAACCAGCCCGAACACCCAATTCCGAGTGGCCCAGCCGGGGGAAGGACCGCCACTCCTCCTCCAGGCTACCGGCGACGAACCTCCAGGCCCGCGCCACTCCACACAGGCGGCCCCTTCATTCGGCCCTGATGGGACAGCAATCCTCTTGGAGCCCAGAGGCCAGCCACAATCCTCTGGCGGGACGCCCGCCCGGGCTCCCCGGGCCTCTCCACGGGCCTCAGGCTCTCCCCCGCTCCCTTTCCAAAGCGCCCGACAGGCGCCGCTGCAGGTCTGGTCAGCTCCCGGCCCTCAAGCCACCACGACTTCAGCGCCTCTCCTGGAGCCCAGGGGGGCCGCCACAATCCTCCGGCGGATCACCCGCCCGGGGCTCCCCAGGCCACTCCACGGGGCCCAGGCTCTGCCGCTTCAGCTCCGGACTGCCCCGGCTTGCAGGCTGCCGCAGCCTCAGTGCCGTCAGCCGCGTCTTCAATGAGGGCTCAGCTCCTGGTCCCGTCCACACTCCACCCTCGGGGGACCGAAATCCCAAGGGGCGAGGGGGCTGACAGGAAAGCTCCGGCGGGGTGCCGGCGGGTGCACCCCAGACCCCCCCGCCGGGCCCAAACTCACACTCCACCCGGCTCTGCAGCCGCTCGATAAGCGGCTCTCCAGGCCCGGATCCTTGGGTGTCCACAGCTCCAGCGGCCGCATCCACACCAGGGGCTCGACTCGTGACCCAGCCCACACCAGTCACGGCAGGGGGCCGACACCAGCCTGTTCAGGCGCCGGGGAGGGCAGCTGTTTCAGCGGGTAGGCTATGCAGGTAGTGTGTGCAGGTCGGGAGCGCAAGACGGTGCATCCTCCCGACTAAGCGGCCATCTTGGAATCGGGGGTTGATTATCTTAACAAGGTACTTATTTGCGATCTTAGTGATTAGCTACTTCTGTGTTAAACTTGGTACTAATCTTTACCTCCCCTTGCAGGTCAGCGGTATCCTGTGACGTCCATCCATCTTTGGGTCAATTAACTCCTCAGGCGATTGTTTTCACATCCCAGAAGGGTGCATTGGCAGAAAGAATTCGTCGGCTACGAGTTCAACTGCTGGAACAGAGCTCCCACCAGGGATTCTTCAGAGCTCTGACACAGACAGATTAAAAACTGCCTTTTCCACTCCTCTAGATGTTTTGCAATTTAAAGTGTTACCTTTTGGTCTGCATGGGGCTCCAGCCACCTTCCAGAGATAGATGGATCAAGTTTTGCAACCATATGCTACTTTTAGCAGAGCTTATATTGATGATGTTATCATACATAGTAAATCATGGAAAGAAAATATGTCCCATCTGTATCTGATTACACGACCCTTAAGGAAAGTAGGATTAACTGCAAATCCAAAGAACTGTCGTCTAGCTAGATTCGCAGTGAAATACCTGGGCTTTTTTGTAGGGAATGGGTTGGTCCAACCCCAAACTGAAAAGGTTAAAGCAGTTGAGGAAACCCCAGCCCCTAAGATCAAGAAAGAATTAAGGGCCTTTCTGGGGCTAGTTGGATATTATAGGTGATTCATCCCTAACTTTTTTATCCATCCATCACATCCCTTATAACAGACAAAAGTAGGAATGCGGCACCCCAGAAAATTAAATGGTACCCAGAGGATCAGGTCTTTTTTGTTAAATGAAATTATAATTTAATTTATTTGTATACAGTAATAAAACTTTTAGAAATTTCATTATCACATTCAATTAAAATTCATATACTAATAGCATTGGCAATTAACAATCGTTGGCAATTAAAAGCATTGGCAATTAACAAGCAAAACCTATCACAAAATGCCTACATAGATATAATAAAGAAACAATACAGCTACAAATTTTAATACGTTACCTCATTATCATACTTTGCAAACTCATCTAAGTTGGGACATCACATCCACAACAATAGATGGTCGGCACTACGTTTCATCAGTTTTCACCTAAAACTCACAACCAAGATTTTTAAGATTTTTAATAATTCATCAAACAATCTCAATCATGTTAATCTTAATATAATAAATAATCAAAAAACTGTGAAACTGGAAACCTAAAGAATTCCAGTTCACATATAAAAAAAAAAGAAAACTCACATAGCAGGATGACCCCCCACCCCAGTCCCAAACCCTAGGTCCCCGATTTACCCTAACACAATACACCTGGCAACAATTTATGAATCACTTTCCACATACGGTACAAGGCAAAGTGCATCCTTTGGCTTTCAGTATTTAGACAGTATGTCCAGAAATGTTCCGTTTGTATATACTCCAGGTTATGTACAAAGCACCCAAGGATCTCAACATTGCAGATGTTAGTTCTGGACATTCTGTGAACAAATGTCTAGCAGATTCTAAAATTGTCCCACTTTTGCATACACGGCATGTACTTTCTTTACAAAGAATTTTGTAGCAAGGCCCTACCTTCAACAATGTAGGTAGCTGGTTAGTCCTAAGCCTAAAAAAGAACATTCTCAGTCCTGGGCTCAGACAGCACTTAATAAATCTTTGCGCCTTAAGATATATGTGTGACACATGCCACTTCAACATGAGAACTTAAACTATACAAATGATCGTAATTGTTAGTCCAGTCCCACAAGCCCAGCTTTTTTTTTAATATCCGTTTTAAGACTATGATCCTAGTGTCTCGACTTTTACCTATAAATTTCCAACCCAGATATCAAAGTCTTTAATTACAACTTTCGACGTACTTTCCGAAGTATTTGCCAGAAGAAAAAGCAATTCACAATGTGGGGAAGTGTTCTTTTGAAGATAGAGCACTCCCTGCCTCGAAGTGGCCTGTCCCTTCAGTGATAGCAGGCCTAGCTCTAGTCTGACGTATTCAATAGGCACAGACCGAGCCAGACCAAGGACTGTTTTCCAAAAATAACTCTACTCTATCTAATCACTGCATATCCTGCATTGCCAATGCTTCCAGCCCATAGAGTATCATAGGTCTAAAACACTGCTTATATAGTGCCAATTTCCCTTCTAACGAATATCCAGCAGTCTGGTATGCAAATTTGTGTATTAAATATGCTAATTGTTTTGCCTTCAGTCTTTTCATTTCCTTGATGTTAACATAAGCTCTAAATTAGCTCATCTCAAAGCCCAAATAGGGATATTTATCAACCCTCGCTATAGCTCCTATGCTTGTAGCTAAGACAGAGCATTTAGTGGGTTTAGCTCCCACAACCATCAATTTGGTTTTATCCAAATTAATAGTTGGGTCATTGACAATCATATATTCAATGAGTTTTTCGAACATACCCTTAATTCCACTAAAAGTCAAATTAAACAAAACAAGATCATCCGCATATAACATGCATAGTAAGAGTCGAGCACCTATTTTCGGGCAACAGCCCAGAGTTTGCGAAAATATTAGTGAGAGATCTGCCGTATATATACAATAAAGTTGGGGCACCAGCGTACATCCCTGCTTAACCCCCACACTAGTAATAACAGGTGCCGAAAGTCCCCCCTTGTCATTCAACCTAACACGTACCGATGTGTCATAATGCAGGCCTTTGAGAACATTAAGCAGCCACCCGGGGTATCCCGAACACTCCATCTTCACCCAGAGAGTTGCCTATTTACCCGGTCAAAGGCTGCCCGAAAATCTACAAACATGGAATATAAAGTCTTTCCACCCATAGCTGTAGCGTCCCTATACAGCGTATCCATAACAATAAGGTTATGGGCTGTACTTCATCCAGGTCTGAACCCTGTTTGGGCAAAGTTCAAAATACCTGAGTCATGAACCCATTTTTTTAGGGCTGTGAGAACGAGTGACCCAAATATTTTTCCCGTCGAAACCAAGAGGGATAGGACCCTATAGTTCTCTGGTGCAGTACGCACCCCTTTTTCATAGACTGTGACTAGCACCGCTTGTTGCCAGGATCTAGGGATACATTGCGTGAGACAGACTCTATTAAAAATGATGTATAATATTTTAGCCCACTTCTCACGGTTCAACTTAAGAACAATATTAGCCAGACCATTAGGTCCGGGTGCCCCAGAATTGCTTAATCTCAAAATCTTTTCCTCTAGGATCCCCTCAGTTATCTACAACTGCCATTGTCATAAATCACTGTATACATCGATTGCGGCAATCTTGTGTGGGAATTAGACATGCTTCTGGTCTAGTTATTGGATCCTTTTGTTATCCCAAGATGGCCACCCCTAAGGTCTCTGCGGCTAATTCTGTACACACTCTAGTTGACCGCCATGTTTCTGTACTGCAGTCTGGGTGGCCGGCATATTTACGAGCAGAGTCAGCAGCTGGGCGCGTCACTACTCCTTTACTTCCAGACGCTTGTAAGTTCGCCACCACTTCTGTGTATGTTTTGCCTTTTGCCTGTATCCTTGCCTTAAGTATGCTTGATCCTTGTTGTTTCACAGTGGATTTGAACTCCTTATCCGCGTCCAATGCTCTGAACGCTTTGTGGTCCACATTGAGTCTGTTTTGCTGTTCACGAGCGGCAAATTCCTTTCCAAAGCCACGTCTGTTTTCTACTTCAAAGTGGCTTTCTTTCCACTCGTACCGGGTAAGCTGTCACGGCTCACTCTATACATTCGGTCTTACAAACGGGGCAATTTGTAATATCTTATATTCTAATTATAGTGGAACACGTCCCTTGTGAAATTTGTAGCACACATGAGTGCCTGTGGAATCAAGCTCCGGTTGCCATTATTCATCCTTAAGCAGTTCCAAGACTCTTTTAGAGGAGTATTTCCCCTTATTCCTTCTCAAACATTTCTACCTGTGCTTTTCTATCTCTTGAACTGAAAACTATTTATATACTTTTTCACAGTATTACACTACTGGGTATCAAGGTTGTTCATGTGGTAACCGAAGCACGTCAGTCCTATAGTAATACTGAAGTATAAGGGAGACTCAAGACTACAGATTTCAGACCTTATTCAGCATACCAGTGATACAGTCTGAACTTCTATCAAGACTCAGGGTTTTCTGCCTTTAGAGGGTTTCCCTGGGTCCTCTGCATTCTTCAGTCTGTGCTATCAGCTGGGGATTGCAGAGTATCCAGGGGGGTTCTTATTTTCAGCTTTCCTCAGTCTGATGTTGCTGCATTTGGATCCAGGTTGGTGTAATGTATCTAACTCCTATTGAGTATATTAAGGCTATCCGCATCCTTATGACAGCCATCCCTGCAGGTAAAAACTCGGCGAGGGCGAAAAATCACCCTTCCCGTTAGTCTTCTAAATATAATCTACCCATACTCCTTCCTGTATGGGATTCAGGGTCCTAACTTTGTTTGCAGTCTTAGCTGTATTTAGTTGCCGCCATATGTCTTTATAATTTCTCTTACTAAGGACCCCTATCATTTCTTGCCAACGTTGGTTTCTAAGGAAAAATGCCCATCTCTTGCTCCACCCCCTATAAGCATTCATAACCATACGTATTTTAGTTTTCTTCACAACCCTGGTCAGGGTTGAGACCGTAATCCTTTTTATATCCCTGCGCATGGCACTCTTAGCATTACGGACCACAGGGTCAAAAGTGTGGTTAATTTTAGCAACAGCGCATATTGCCCAGTACAACATTTCCCAGTAGAAGTAGCCAATTGCTTGATCCAATCTTAAATGGTGTCCCCACCCGATAACACCAGACACTCCACCTCATTAGTATCAAGACTATCCACCTTTCTAGCAATCTTATCCAGGTTCCTTTCATTCCATTTTATAAGATTTCCTGAATGGTTCGACTGAACCCCCGAACACCCGGGCCAACCTTCCTGTTTTCCAGTTCCCCTAGGAATTTCCAAAGTCAGTACTAGTGGGTAGTTAATGTTAATGTTAAAGGACATTTGTACCGCGCACTATCACCACCGGAGTGGTCCCCTGGCGCTCTGGTGACTCTGAAAGAGGAGGGGAGGTTGAGTTAGTGGGAGGAAGCAGGAAAAGTGCAAGAGAACAGTGATGTGCTGTTGGCGGCCTCAGCCCGGTGGGTCCGTTGGCTGGGCCTGGGGTGTTTGCGGCCGGTAGTCGTTGTGTACTGTTGTGCAAGACTATGTGTGTTTTTGTTTGTTGTTGCAATGTAGTGAAGTTTGTGCGGTTTGTTGTGCTGTAGGTTTTGGTTGTGTTTGATTTGGAGTTTGAGAGGTGTATGCAGAAAGGGAAATTGTTAGTAGGGTTGGTTAGTTTGCGTCTCTATCCTGAATTGAGGCGTTCGGCTTGCATAGTCTCCCCTTATGCGGCTCTTACCTGATCTGGGTCCGACTGGCAGACAGGGTTCCTTACTCCTCTGGCCCCCACCTCTAACATGCTCTCTCATAGCTCCCCTTAACCTCCCTTCCTACTCCTGTGGCTGGTGCACCTGCCTATGTCAGCCTCTCAGGTAGTGTGGTGATAGCCAATATCCTGACAATTCCACGCTACTGTGGTACCTGGCGGTAACTAAAGGGGTGGGTGAAGGTGTTGGTGGGATTGTCTGGGATAGTTGACTGAGTCTCTGTGCGTGCCGCCTGTGTTCCAATCTATCCGGAGTCACCCGTCGAGGTGCCGTGGGAGCTACCCTCTCGGGACTGGGATGTCGTGTCCTTTCCGGCTTAATCGTCCTTTTTCCGGTTTTGGTTTCCAGATTTAGTCTGTGGTGTTGGAGAGCCAGGTTTTTAGTGATTTCCTGAATTTTAGGTGATCTTCAGTGTTTCTTATTTCTTTTGGGATGTTGTTCCAGGTTTTTGCGGCTAAGTGGTAGAAGGCGGTGCCTCCAAGTTCTTTCTTAAGGTATGGTTTGAGTTCCAGGCGGATTTCGTTGCTTGATCAGAGGGGTCTCGTTGGTTTGTAGACTGTTATTTTCTGTTTAGTGATCACTAAAACCCAGATCAGTAATTAGAAGCTTTTTGGCTGCCAACAGGCAAGCGTTGCTACCAAACAAATAATCCAGCTTGGCAGCGGAAGTAGACCCCTTCCATGTATATTGTCCAGGTACATCGCCCTTGGTACGTCCATTCATCATTCTAATTCCCCACTGTTTAAGAAACCTAACCAATTGGTTCCCTCTCCGATTATCAACTCCCTGTAGCATAGAGCTTCTAGGAGAGACATTAGTATACAATGGGCTGGATGTATTATCAGTGCACCTTGCATTAAGATCACCCCCCAGTAATACTAATCCATCATTCCCATTCACTTTCAGGTTCTCTGCCAAACACTCTTCCAGTTTAGGTAGAAAACCATCAATGGATTTTAAACTGGGGGGGTAAATACACATTAATAACCAGCAAAACCAATCTTTGGGTACCGATTGTGCTACAGATTTCCACACCAAGAGCCAACTCCGCCACATGGGTATGCCAAACTTCACGTGAGCACAGCTTCTGACTAACACCTAATACAAGCCCTCCTGCAGGCTTCCCTCTTTTGCATTTACTGGCAAATAGATGATACAGATGAAAGCCTTCAAAATATACTGGGCAATCGAGCCAGGTCTCCTGAAGCATAAATATATCGGAGCCCAACAGTCTTAACGATCCACCCTTATCAAACAAATGTCTGTGCCCACGAGTGTTGCAGCTAATTAGGTCAATAGATCAGCACCTACCTACTTTATCCCTAGAGAGGGTCACAGTCCCCATAACCCTGCTGCATTGACCATGTGTAGATTCAAGAGTTCCTAATGACCCGGCAATGTTGAATATGCCTTGTTTTCCCAACTTCCCCCCCATATCTCCATTCATAGCTACCCCACATACAGACTGTCTCAGAACCAATATTTCCAAGGCATCAACATTGGCACACATTAGGGCAGCCACCGCCGGGCTACCTACGCACAATAACACCCAGTTTGTGAGACTATCCCATTTAGAAAGTGCCAGTTCCAAAATGTCAGCAGATCTAATAGTACTCAACCATGGCACTGAAGCCAACATCCGCAGAAGGTTAGTTCTATTCATAAAGGAGCTGGCTACCGTGGTATTCTTTTCCACCAGCTTAACCATACACCCTGGTATAATTGTTATTACAACCTTATCCCCTACATTAACATTAAAGTCAGTGCAGGGCTCCATCATTTTAGCAGCCTTTAAAGTGGAAAAAGAAGTGGCTTCATCAGGTAGTGTCATGGTGCAGGCACCCAAACCCTGAAACTGGTGGGGCCATCCCAGACTTTGGCCCCCCTGGGGGCTTATCAGGCCCCAGCCAGGCTCATCTGGACTCAGTCCTGGCGCCGCTGGCGCCAGGCTCATGGAGGTGTTAGTTACATGGTCCATTAACTTGGCTCTGAGAGTCGAGCCATTCAGTTCAGGGTGTGGCCTGGAACTACTTTAACTAAGAGAAGGGATACGGAGAAGAGGACTATTTTCTTGGAACTACTTGCAAGGCTATTTAAACCGCAACCAGGAATCTGAACACGCTTCATGTTATTCTACACTCCTGCAGCGTAACGCTCACTGTGTCAGATCAGTTCTTGCTTCCTTCTGCCACGCCCATCCAGCATCTTCCATCCATCTGCACCTGCGAACAGAGAATAACAGGAGTTATTTAAGCATCGAAGGCCTTACCTGCAGTACATCCAGATCTCATCTCCTGCTTTCCCACGGACTGCCGCATCTGCAGAACAGAACGAAAAGCACCCTCTCGGGTAGCTACTCACCTGATCGGCCCGCTCCAGGAACTTCATCGGACAGTTCTTCACTCAGCCGCGCGCCGCAGCTCGACACCGCCACTCGGATCTTCTGTTCTTCTTCCTGGACTCGCGCCGTACCTGCTGAACAGAAAAGGACAAACAGGTTAGTCGCACGTAGCAAAGGAAAGCTACGGAGGCGAACATTCGCGCGCCCAGCACAGCGCTATACTTACCGGCAGGAATCCTGAGCATCATTGTCAGGAGGGTCATCCATCATCCGAAGGTCGCTTAACGCTGCACCTTTAAGACAATAACGGACATTAGTTATCTTGAACAGAAAGACTTATAGGGAGTCATTCCAAGCAGTTATTGGACTAGAGACTTACCTACTTACTCCCGGGCCTTCTACTTCAGCAACTTCCTTCGGATCAGTGACGTAACTCGATCCAGGAAAGACTGTGAACCGCGCCCCTGCCAGAGTGTGCAGGACGGAGAGCTTGCCCATTAAAACACAGAGGTGAGCCAGAAGAAGTGAAGGATAGACCGGTAGGAGGTGAAACCACTGACCAGCTCTCTTCGGTAGCTGATATCTTGTTTCGACTTGCAGGCTAACATCCCCTGAAGCAAGGACTAAGGGAAGACACAAGCTGAGCAGCATCAGGACAGACAACACCCTACGCACATGAGCACGCCCCCGTGGAGACCAGGTGAGCGTGACAGAACACGAAGCCTACACAAAATTCTCTACCTGGGTGTCATGGAAACCTCGGAAACTGATCAGCTAGCTCAACTTTTGGGGGAACTCAGGGTCGAGGTCCATTTGGCTAGACAGGAAACCAATGCCTTACGAAGAGAACTGACTGTAGCCAAGGAGCGCACCGACGGTCTTGCCAGACAGCTGCTCCAGTCACAGGCGGGGCAGACGCCACTACCCGCGGTGGGGTCAGCGGTACCCCCCGCATCAAGCAATCCGGTTCAGGTGGTCCTCCCAGGAGCTGTACCCTTGGCACCCCCAGAACGATCCGAAAAGGTATGCAGTGTTTATGAACCAGTGCCGTCTAAATTTTCTATGCAGGCCTGGAGCCTTTCCAAACGACCAGTCCAAAGTGACTTTTGTACTTTTATACATTAGCGGCAGTGCTGCTGACTGGTCTGTACCGCTGGTCAGTCGGGATGATCCCATTTTGCGAGACTTCCAAAGATTCCAATTGGATATGCAGAAGCTGTTTGCCCGGCGTTCTCAAGGTCAGGCATTAGATAATGAGCTCTTGTCTTTGCGTCCAGGCAATCAGGATTTGTTAACATACATCGTGAACTTCAACAGACTGGTTGTGGAAACTGATTGGCCGGACAACAAGAGAACAATGCTTTTTTTACAGTGGTCAGAGAGGGGAGTTAAAGGACGTTTTAGCTCAAGTGGTGAACCCACCCAGGGACTGTGCTGAGTACATAGACTTGGTAGTCCAGCTAGATCACAGACTGCAGAACCGTAAGGCAGATCGTACTAGAATTGATTCTAGAGTGTTCGTGCGCCCCAAGGAAAATGCCTCCAGGACCACCGATGTGTCAGAACCCATGCAAATCGGGGAAGTACGGGGGCCATTAACCAAGGGCGAAAGGGAGAGGAGAACACAACAGTTGTGTTTATATTGTGGTTCAGCAAGCCATTTTCACAGAGAATGCCCAGTGAAGCCACCCAAAAAGGCAGTAGGAGTCGCCGGTAAGGTTGAAACAGAATCTGAGCCAGAAAACTTCTCCGCCCGGCAGGCGTAGAGGTCCGCTTGCCGAGCAAAAAGGACGACTCCCAGACCTCGCACCTAGTTTTGTCTATGGTCCTTATAAACCACCAGCAACCATCTCGAATGCATGCAGTCAGAGCATACATCAACAGTGGAGCCATTGGAAATTATATGGATCAAGAATTGGCTTCAAGGATGAACCTTTCCCTTTGCGAAAAGGCAACAACAGACTTAGTCACCACAGTCGACGGAACTGAAATAGCTTCGGGTCCGGTAACACACTCTACGGCTGAGATGACTCTTTTTTGCCAAGACGGTCATCCGGAAACCATAGTGTTTGATATAATCAAGGCCCCACAATTTCAGATAATTCTGGGTATGCCATGGTTGGAATCACACAATCCTTGCGTAGACTGGCGTGCCAAGTGGCTGACCTTCTCAGTCAACTGTGTTCAGACTTGTTATCCAACTAAAGGACCTTTGATCACTGGAGCGACAACGATCATGAAACCAACCAACTCGCTACCTCTGGTATATCAAGACTCTCAGGATGTATTCCAAAAGGATCAAGCCAACACACTGCCCCCTCACAGGTCGTCTGACTGCCAGATCGACCTAGTACCAGGAGCACCGATTCCGTGCGGTCGAATCTATGCTCTCACAGAACCCGAGAACCTGCATTTGAGAAAATACTTCGGCCAGTATCTGGCTAACGGTTTCATCCGCCCATCCAAGTCCCCGGCGGCCTCACCATTATTCTTCGTGCCTAAAAAGGAAGGTGACCTTAGGACTTGCATTGACTACCGCACATTGAATCAGGTCACTGTTAAAAATCGTTACCTGTTGCCTCTGATTCCTGACTTATTGGATCAAGTTAAAGATGCCCGGATTTACACCAAGTTAGACCTCCGCGGAGCTTACCACCTGGTGCGGATCAGGAAAGGGGACGAATGGAAGACCGCTTTCCGCACCAAATACGGGCTATTTCAATACCAGGTGATGCCTTTTGGCATTTGCAACACCCCAGTGGCGTTCCAATATTTCATGAACCATGTTTTGCGAGAAATGATTGATGTGTATGTCGTAGTATACATCGGCGACATCCTGGTATACTCCCGTTCAGAGCAAGAACATGTGAAACATGTCTGAGCAGTTTTGGACAAACTTCGACAACACAAGCTATTTGCAAAGTTGGAGAAATGTTTTTTCCATGTAACTGAGGTTGAGTTCCTCGGATTTGTTCTAACCCCTCATGGTGTGTGCATGGATTCACGAAAGGTGGATGCCATTCTCAACTGGCCGTCGCCAACTTCGATTAAAGGAGTTCAGAGTATGCTCGGATTTGCAAACTTCTATCGGCGCTTCATTCTAGGATTCTCGCAACTAGTGCACCCCATCATCACTCTGTTACGCAAAAACAAGCGTTTTCAATGGTCCGAAGAAGCTGAGAAAGCCTTCCAGGAACTAAAACAAAGATTCATCTTAGCCCCGATCTTGAAACACCCTAGTCCAGATCTACCGTACTTGGTCGAAACGGATGCTTCCAGTTTGGCAATGGGTGCAGTCCTTTCACAAAGGGATCCCAAAAAATGTATGGCTCCCGAGCTGAACTATGCGATTACAGACAAAGAACTGTTAGCCATCAAGGCGGCCTTCAAAGCCTGCCGACATTACCTCCTCTGAGCTAGACACACCATCACAGTAATTACTGATCATCGCAATTTACAGTACTTGAAGGTGGCAAAAGCCCAATCATCTCGTCAACTCTGATGGGAATTATTTTTTGCAGAGTTTGACTTTGTAATTACCTACCGACCTGGCTGTCGAAATGGCAAGGCAGACGCACTGTCCCGTAAAGGAGTGGACGAGGAAAATGCCATTACCGACCCAGTGCCTATCATTCCTGGTGAGAAGATTCTTGGGATTACTACGTCTCTAACATTAGAAGACATTCAAGAGAGTATCTCTCATCTCATCGATTCCAACACCCTAAAGGATTGGCCGACCAAAAGTCCTCACCATTCGGTCACTAACCAATTACCCTATTTTCGAGGACATTTCTTTCTACCCAGCAGAGAACTTCAGGAAAAAGTCATCTCGCATTACCATGACTCATTAGTAGAAGGTCATCCTGGAATTCCAAAAACTGAGGCCAAGGTCAAACGACAATTTTGGTAGCCAACATAGCGGAAGGACATCAAGCAGTTTGTGCTATCCTGTGGAGTTTGTGCTCAAAACAAGGCCCAAAA
Source organism: Ambystoma mexicanum (assembly GCF_040938575.1). Lineage (NCBI taxonomy): Eukaryota > Metazoa > Chordata > Amphibia > Caudata > Ambystomatidae > Ambystoma > Ambystoma mexicanum. The sequence goes on from NC_090934.1 coordinate 1,287,577,147, forward strand.
GAAAAAATCACCAGGCTTGCTTCAGCCATTAGACATTTCACCAATACCTTGGCATACACTATCTCTTGATTTTATAACAGACCTTCCTCGGAGTAATGGATTCAACACAATTTTAGTAGTGGTGGATTTGTTTTCAAAAATGGCCCACTTCATCCCGTTAAAAGGACTACCCTCAGCTTCAATTCTGGCTAAAGAATTTCTGGAACAGATTGTCTGAATTCATGGATTCCCTTCCATTCTGATCTCAGACCGTGGCAGCCAGTTTATCTCACGCTTCTGGAAGAAGTGTTGCAAGTTAGCTCAAATGGACGTAAGACTTTCCACCAGTCACCATCCCCAAACCGATGGTCAAACAGAGAGAACAAACCAGACCTTGGAGCAATATATCAGGTGCATGTTACATCAAACTGAAGGCAGCTGGAATTATGTTTTATGGATCACCGAGTATGCCTATAACAACTCACTCCATTCCAGCACAGGTCAAAGTCCCTTCTATACAATCTACGGGTTACACCCACGAACTTCCAACCTTGACCCGCCACAACTTCTGGAAATGCCAGCTGTGAAAAGTTTGCACTCTACCATCTCCCAAGCCTTCAAACAAGCAACAGATCATCCAAGGCAGGCTAAGGAAAGGTACAAGAAATCAGCCGACGCACATAGAAGTGAAGCTCCAAGTTATCAGGTTGGGGATGAAGTCTGGTTGGCGTCAAAGCACATACCCGTTAAAGGGCCTCGAACCTTCAATCCCAGATATTTGGGTCCGTATACCATCAAGGCCATAATCAATCCAGTGGCTATGAAATTGGACTTACCACCGCACGTGAAAATTCATCCAGTGTTCCACGTCTCACTTTTGAAACCGGTGCAATCTGGAACACAAGTTGTGAAACCACCGAAACCGGTCACAGTGAACGGAGAACCCGAGGTCGAGGTTAAAGAGATTCTGGACTCAAAAATCACCAAATCAAATCTCTTTTACTTGATAGACTGGAAATGGTAGCGACCGCATGAAAGATCATGGGAACCTAGCGAGAATGTACATGCTCCACGGTTATTGAAAAGGTTCCACCGTAATCACCCAAACAAACCAGGACCAATGAGTGGTTCAGCCATTAGGGGGGCCTTGGGGGGAAGTGCTGTCATGGTGCAGGCACCCAAAACCCTGAAATTGGTGGGGCCATCCCGGACTTTGACCCCCTTGGGGGCTTATCAGGCCCCAGCCAGGCTCACCTGGACTCAGTCCTGGCGCCGCTGGTGCCAGGTTCATGGAGGTGTTAGTTACATGGTCCATTAACTTGGCTCTGAGAGGCGAGCCATTCAGTTCAGGGTGTGGCCTGGAACTACTTTACCTGAGAGAAGGGATACGGAGAAGAGGACTATTTTCTTGGAACTACTTGCAAGGCTATTTAAACCGCACCCAACAATCTGAACACGCCTTGCGTAATTCTGCACTCCTGCAGCGTAACACTCACCGTGTCAGATCAGTTCTTGCTTCCTTCTGCCACGCCCGTCCAGAGTCTTCCATCCATCGGCACCTGCGAACAGAGAATAACAGGAGTTATTTAAGCATCGAAGGCCTTACCTGCAGTACATCCAGATCTCATCTCCTGCTTTCCCACGGACCGCCGCATCTGCAGAACAGAATGAAAAGCACCCTCTCGGGTAGCTACTCACCTGATCGGCCCGCTCCAGGAACTTAATCGGACAGTTCTTCACTCAACCGCACGCCGCAGCTCGACACTGCCACTCGGATCTTCTATTCTTCTTCCTGGACTCGCGCTGTACCTGCTGAACAGAAAAGGACAAACAGGTTAGTCGCACGTAGCAAAGGAAAGCTACGGAGGCGAACATTCGCGCGCCCAGCACAGCGCTATACTTACCGTCAGGAATCCTGAGCATCATTGTCAGGAGGGTCATCCATCATCCGAAGGTCGCTTAACGCCGCACCTGTAAGACAATAACGGACATTAGTTATCTTGAACAGAAAGACTTAAAGGCAGTCATTCCAAGCAGTTATTGGAATAGAGACTTACCTACTTACTCCCGGGCCTTCTACTTCAGCAACTTCCTTCGGATCAGTGACGTAACTGGATCCAGGAAAGACTGTGAACCATGCCCCTGCCAGAGTGTGCAGGATGGAGAGCTTGCCCATTAAAACAGAGGTGAGCCAGAAGAAGTGAAAGATAGACCGGAAGGAGGTGAAACCACTGACCAGCTCTCTTCGGTAGCTAATATCTTCTTTCGACTTCTAGGCTAACATCTCCTGAAGCAAGGACTAAGGGAAGACGCAAGCTAGCATCACCAGCCAAGCTGAGCCGCATCAGGACAGACAACACCCTACGCACACGAGCATGCCCCCGTGGAGACCAGGTAAGCGTGACAGGTAGCCCTTGCACAAACTTAACCCGGGGTGGTTGCCTTATTTTAGGGTTCCTCCTCGATACAAATCACCCACCTCCTGCATCCTGCTTGTGATATAAACGATACTTAGCAGCATTAGCAGGTACAAATTGGAACCCAGATGTTCCTGCAGCCATTGCCCCAGATGCAACAGTTGTCTCTCCAGCCCCTTGCAGCAGCAGGGTCCACTTATCAAGAGGACCTCTTAACAACACGTGTCTACTAGACCCATCCGCCAATGTGTGGGTAACTCTCCTATCTATTACAGGGCCAAATGAGCCTTTAGCTGCTGACATAGAAGTTCTCTCAAAATCTTCCTGGTTAATTATTAACCGGTTTCGTGTCGCCGATGATTTAACCTGTTTATCCTTTACCAGTTCTTCAGATCGTTTCTCAGTTATCGAGGGTTCCGATCTCCCCATCAGCGAAATGTCAGCACATGGTGCATCAAGTGCGTCTTCTTCGTTAGCTACGGCAATAGTAACTGAATCTTCTGTTCTCCGTTTATTCCCAGATTCATCAAGGGAGATATAACTACCTCTACCTTCCTGCTCTTCAGTTATCACCGGCACCCTAACCTTGTCCATTATAACATTCACTGTAGCCACTTCATCTGGCTGATGTGTCTTCAAGGAACAGGGCATTATCGTATCCTTACCTGGGTACATAGATTTAGTTGTCCGCAATCCTAAGGCCTTAATCACAATATCCAATTGCTTTTTCGGTTCTAAGCTGATGTGTCACTAAATTAGAACAGATCCTGAATACGTCATCCAATCTCGCTGATATAGATTTGTACTCAATATTACTAGAACCATTGGCCAAAATCAGTGGTACCTCCCATTCTTTATCTGCCTCCCTTCCACCTCGAGTTGCTGTATCACCAAAAAGGCGGTCCATATCAGGAGTGAGAGACAAATTACCTGCAGTACACGGACTTAGATAAGTTGAGTAAAGGATCTGTTGTTATCCAGAGAGTGCACAGACGAAGAACAGCCAATAATATCCTTGATGGTGTCCAGGATTTCTCCAGCTCCTGTCTCTGATACTGTTATATTCTCTGTCTCCATAGCCCGGCTATCCGTCTGCCCCAACGGCAAACCTGAGTCGAAAGGCCCAGATTGATTCAGCCTGTTACCCTTCACTTCATCCTTGCACAGCCCAGAAAAATAGCCAGGAATTGTGGATTGCATCGGCAAATGGTCTCTCTTCACCCATTTCCTCTTCGGAAGGTTCTTAGATTCACGGGCTGGGCCAGGGCTCCGCTGTCTTTTCCCTTCAAGGAATGTATCGCTCTTGAGTCCCACACACTTTCATGCTGTATATAGAAATATATGTGCTCCCAAGAGTTCTTAATATGCCACAATATGGCTAAAAGACCTCCAAATCAGGGGGGCAGCCAGTCCTAGTGTATTTAGGATAACCAGCTAACCGAAACTAGGGAGGGGACCGTATTATCAGTGTCGGGTCCCATGTTTCCAATTCAGGTCAAAACAATAAAAACCGTAGCACCAACGCTCTCACAATAACGTGGATTATAACCCAAAGTTCACATGTCTTCTAAATTATGCACCAGACGTCAAATGTAGTTCACCTTGCTTCAGTTTTGCTTTCAGCCCACATTACCAAGATTCCCTCATAGAAAGAGCTCACGTTGTAATATATCAAAATAGTAGAGTCTCTCCTTCCACACTCGACAGGCAAAGAGTAACCAACAGCAGACCAGCAGCTATTCGACCCCCGCTACCAGTTCACAGGTCACGAGCCACTCTGTCGCACTCTGCCGCGGCTGCGCTGTGCGACAGGTGTTTTATATGTTAATTGCTGCAAACGTATAACGCACAACTCAGCATTCAGCAGTCTCCCACAACAATAGAAGTGAAAGGCAGACTCCAGTCCCACGAGTCACTCTGCCACACTCTGCCGCGCGATGGGTGCTTTATACATTAATTGCTGCAAACGTAGAATGCACAACTCAGCAATTCAGCAGCCTCCCACAACAATAGAAGTGAAAGGCAGACTCCAGTCCCACGAGTCACTCTGTCACACTCCGCCGCGGCTCTGCCGTGCAACAGGTGTTTTATACGTTAATTGCTGCAAACGTAGAACTCACAACTCAGCAATTTAACAGCCTCCGACAAGAATAGAAGTGAAAGGCAGACTCCAGTACTACAAGTCACTCTGTCGAACTCTGCCATGGCTCTGCCGTGCGACGGGTGTTTTATACGTTAATTGCTGCAAATGAAGAACGCACAACTCAGCAATTCAGCAGCCTCCCACAACAATAGAAGTGAAAGGCAGACTCCAATCCCACAAGTCACTCTGTCGCACTCCGCCACGGCTCTGCCGTGCGACGGGTGTTTTATACATTAATTGCTGAAAACATAGAACGGACAACTCAGCAATTTAGCAGCCTCCCACAACAATAGAAGTGAAAGGCAGACTCCAGTCCCGCAAGTCACTCTGTCCCACTCCACCGCGGCTCTGCTGTCCGATGGGTGTTTTATACGTTAAAAGCTGCAAACGAATAACGCACAACTCAGTAATCCAGCATCCTCCCACAACAATAGAAGTGAAAGGCAGACTCCAGTCCCACGAATCACTCCGTCGCACTCCGCCACGGCTCTGCCGTGCAACGGGTGTTTTATACGTTAATTGCTGCAATTGTAGAATGCACAACTCAGCAATTCAGCAGCCTCCCACACCAATAGAATTGAAAGGCAGACTCAAGTCTCACGAGTCACTCTGTCGCACTCCACCACGGCTCTAACATGCAGTGGGTGTTTTATACGTTAATTGCTGCTAAATGAAAACATATGCTGTGTAGCGAACCTGTATCGACGGTGGTAGACTTCAATAGAGAGATTATCCTACAGACAGATTCCTTGCATAATGTCCTGTGGGTGGACCTTTCCCAATGTCATGATGGTATAGAGTATCCTATCCTCGATATAAGCAGGAAGTTATTTCCTCGAGAGAAGATTTATGCAACTCTTGAGCTTCAAGCTTTATCTATTATATGGACTGTAACTTATCAAAAATACTATTTAACTGACAGGAAGTTTCGGCTTGTCACAGACCATCCCCACCTTATTTATTCATTTTTTGATTGAGCATTTGTTAGTCGCTTATACAACAGAATGTTTCAGCAACAGGGGAGTAGATAGCAGTGGCAAAATCATTAAATATACAATTGTGGTCCTACTAGGCCTTGTGATATTCAGACGTGCAAGTGCAGTGAAGAGAAGTGCGGGAAATAGGGAAGAGAGGGATGGTTTAGACGGGGGGAGCAGGGTAAGGACAAGTGCTGGTGGGAGCATAGTAGGGTAGTGTCAAGGGGAGCCAAGGGAGGAGGCCTCTGGCTAAGTGCTACAGCGGCGGAATCCCATGGGTGGGATGCACAGCAGCCAGGCAGGGGGCCCACAAGGGCAGTGCTAAAGGGGGGAGGGTGGTGGTGTCAACTGGGTAGAGGGCCTGGTAACCTGTGAGAGTCATGAAGGACCAGGCCACCAGTCTCAGCGGCAGTGGGGTGAATAGTAGGGAAAGGAAAGAGGTGCAGAAAAGCAGAGTTTTGAGAAGTTTCCAGAGCTTAAGGAGGTCTGGCTCAAGTCTGAGAGGAGCAGGGAGGCTGTTCCAAAGATAGGCACCAGCCGAAGAGAGAGACCTGCCCTCCACTCTCTGCTTGGAGAAACTTTTCACAAGCAGAGAGTTGGAGTTAGAATAGCGAAGGTCTCCGGCAGGGAAGTATTTAAGGAGGGAATGTTAGAGGTAGCGTGGGTCCAGGCCCCAGAAAACCTTGTGGAGGATGCAGCGGGTCTTGAATTTGATCCTTGCGGCCGCCGGGAGACAGTGGAGAGATTTTAGGGCTGGAGGGATACGGTCCCTGGGCTTGAGGCCAAGGATAAGTCTTGCAGCCCTATTCTGGAATAGCTGAAGGGGGCGTGGGGCGGAAAGGGGGAGATTCAGGAAGAGGCTGGTGCAGTAATCCAGCCTAGAGAGGACCAGAGCTCTAGAAACATTGAGCTTCTGGGGAAAGGTGAGGAAAGGGAGAATGCCTCTAAGGAGGTGAAGATGGAAGGGGACCTTCTTGGTAACGTCCAAGATGTGAGGGGTGAAGGAGAGAGCAGAGTCAAAGATGACCCCGAGGTTACGGCCTCTCAGGATGGTGAGGGTAGGGGGTCCAAGGAGGGCGGCCAGAGGTTAGGAGGTAAACAGGGAACAGGTGTTCCAATGAGAAGGATCTCTGTCTTACTGGCATTGAGACAGGGAACATTAGCCGCAGACCATGCCTAGATGGCGGTCAGACAATCAGGGATGAGAGAGGAGGAGGAGGTAGAGGGAACTTTAAAGGAAAGCGGTGTGTCATCAGCATAACATTGGAAATTAGGAGTGAACGAGGAGATCAGGTGAGCAAGAGGGGCGAGATAGATATTGAAGAGCCACCGCTATAGGGTAGATCCCTGAGGGATGCCGCAGGTAGAGAGTGAGATGTTGGAAGAGGAAGGGCAGAGTTGCAGCTGGGAAGGGTGGTTAGTGAGGAAAGGGGTCAGTCAATCCAGTGCCTGATCCATGATGCTGAGGGTGTCGCAGCGCCATTTTATGAGGATGGAATGGTTTACCATCGCAAGATAAATCCTTTGCAAGGATGGTAATGCAAGAGTCATGCGCTGGTTTCTTGATTTACAGGTCTATTGTTTCTCCGTAGAGCATTGGAAAGGAAAAGAACAGGGTAATGTAGATTTCCTTTCTTGGTTCCCAATAGAGGCTGTGAAAACCGGCTATATTGGGGGAACTTATTTGATGAATCCTGTGAAATCAACACTAAAACCGCAGTGTTGGCCTCCTCTTATATGGCCAGGGGAAGGCAGCCGCTAACTGATCCTGAACTGGGGATGGCATAATAAGGGAGGATCACATGGGAGGAGATGGCTATCGGGAGAAAGTGGTAAATCCATCAACACATGATCATTCCATTCCCTCTGAATTACTGATGGCATATTGTAAAGTGGAGCCCAGCAATGTAACTGCAAATATGCACATTACATCTTCTGCGTATGACAAACTTAAGTGTAACCAATAATTGAAATAATGCTATGTTGTTTCATATATTCATGCGCCAAAAAAAGTCACAAGTGTCACACCGTACTTCACGTAAAACACACTCCAAATTTTATTGGATGGTCTTTTTCTTTTTTCTTAAAGTTTCCCTATATGATGACACGTGTTTCGGCGACTACAGTGCCTTTCTCAAATCAGGGCTAATTTTCAAACAAAATATACAGATTATATTCATCAATTCTAATTAATTTGCAAAAGAAATGGTGTAGAAAAACATTTTTTTCCATTATAACGGCATTGTGAGTATCAAAGGGAGAAACATAATGGTCAAAAACATAAATGTCATCACACAGAAGCATTAATGTTCCACGGGTTATGACAAAAGCAAAATGGTTTAGAAAAATAATTTCCATTGTTCATAAAGTCACAGAAATGCAGGATGTATGAAGGGGATGAAGGTTAGGAAAGAAACAGAGAAAACACAAATGTGCAGTTGGAGAAATAAGAAAAACCAATATGTTTTCTTCATTTAAGCATGTGTCATTAGTACACACAGCACGTCTGCATGTTAGTGCATTATTAGTCGTCTTTCAATGGTGGATGGCCACCTCTTACCTATTTTATTCCGTCTGTGTTGCCAAAGTCATGGTTTAAATCCCCACCTGATAAATAAATGAATATGTGGTACAGTGGCTTGGAGAGGACATATCCATAGACTCAATGCTGCTTCTATGGATGAATGCGGCTTCGGCCAAAGCCCTCCCCAGTGTGATCCAGCTGGGCCGAGCCCTATGGAAAAAAAAACATGGAAGATCCAGGACATAAAAGACCCCTGCTCCAGGAAAATTCCATTGGAAGGACTGGTGGATGGCTGCATTGGAAACCTGGCAACGTTCAGAACACAGTGGGAGGACAAGGGGGTGGCCCAAATGGGCGACTTGTGGAGAGACGGACATTGGGTGGACTTTCAGACCCTGGTAGAGGAATATGTTATACACAGGGGCTAATTCATGCTGTACAATAGCATGGTGCAGACGATAAAGAAAAGGTGGGGGACCAAACCGGAGGAGAATGAGACGGGGGAGGCACTGGACTCATGGTATGATATCTCTGAAGGGGGCCACACCGCATCCAGGCTCTACGAACAACTGTAGGAAGTTAACAACAGGAAGGTATTACAAGTACGAGGGAAATGGGAAGAGGAGCTCCAGAGACCATTCACAGATGAGGAATGGCACAGAGCACTCAGATACCGCAAGAAAGTGTGTAGGAACGCAAGGTTCAGACAGATGCAGCTCTACCTAACCTACAGAGCATACCTGATGCTGAAGAGAATGACGAGAATGGGAGGTGACCAAGTCCAGAGTGGCCCACGCTGTGCAGAGGAGTTGGCAGATATGGTACACATGTTCTGGTCATGCCCGACTGTAACGCAGTTCTGGGAGAAGGTCAAGGAGAGGACACAGAAGGGAGGTATCCAGATGCAGGAGTGGTCGCCAGCCTCCTATCTGCTGGGACTATTTCCGAGGGGAGATCAGCAGAGAACGCCTGTTGCAAAAATGAAGGACCTGATGACGATACTGGCAAAACGCTGCATAGCAATGGCGTGGAACACAAGCAGGGGACCCTCGCTGGAGGGGTGGTGGGCGGATCTGAAGAAATGGGCAATAGCCGAGACAACAGTCTGGACAAGGGTGACGCAGAGGGGAGAGGACAACAGTGGGGCTAAATTACTAGCATGGAACACACTCGTCCAGGAGCTGTTTGGAAGTGACGAGAGGGACGGCGAGAGTGAAAGAGGAGACCGGGCTGAGAACTAATGGACAATGGGGGGCTCCGGGCAGATGAACTATAAGAAGTCGAGAGGAGGGAGGCAGGCCCACTCGCATCAGGGCGGAAGCACAGGATGGCGCCGGAAGTGGCACATGGTGGCAAAGGCTGCCCCGCCGTGAACTGAGAGGTTAAGCACAACAAGAACTCCAAGGAAGTGCCAGTAAAGGAGAGGGGTGGGTTGCTGGTTATGTAGTTAGTTGTGAGTTGTAATGTTTTGTTTTGTGTTAAAAATGCAAATAAAATGTTTTTTTTTAAAACATGGCAAATGTTGAGAACGTTCTCTAATTTCTGACCGCTCACTGGATGCTCTTCCAGTAGTGGGGTTGTCCGGGGTCTCTGACGGTGGACCTTTTTGAAACCCAGTACAATGCCTTCTTCCCCCTTTTTGCATCGAGGGGAGGGTCAGGGTCATCACTCCTTGGGCGACGCCCTGCAGTTGGACTGGTTGAACAAAACTCTGTATGCGCCAGACGTTGATGAGGTTCAAAGTAACAGAATTCTACAGTGATCCTCGTAGTCCTGTTCTGGCCACATCACATTTGGTTTGCGGATCTGCTGCTTCGAGCAGGAACTGTGAGTGTAGATATACCAGTGACGGAAGATCTGACTCAACTGAAAGGGTAGGTGCTTCACCTCTCCCCTCAATTATTGAACTTGAAAGCTTGGTTGCTGAAGAGCTGACCTTTGCGCATTTACATCTGTCTGAACAGAATCTAAAGATCATGACCACTTCCAGGAAGGCTTCCACAAGGAAGCAATATTGAAGCAAACACTTTGGTTTTGCCATTGGGCTTTGCATCGTACTTTAAATCCCTTGAAAGCTTCCGTCGACAACGTGATGTCTTTTATGTCCTTGCTGGTATCAACGGGAGTAAAAGTCGACACTTGCAAACATTATTTGTCGGCAATAGGTGCTTATTTGAATATGTTATGTTATGTTAATTTATTTGTAAGGCACCAACGCCTGAGGTCGTCCAGGTGCCATAAGAAGAAGAAAGATAGAAGACAGTACCCTATTTAATTATTGCTGGTTAGCCATATCAAGATTACAAAAACATAATGGTCTTTAGCTGCTTTCAGAAGACCAAAAGGTCGGCTGTGTTACGTAAGAATTCAGGCAGGGCATTCCAAGCCCATGCGGTCTGTACATGGAAAGCACAACTGTTTCCAGATGCTCTTTTGGCTCAGTCTACTTGTAGAAAACAAGCCTTAGCTGATCGAAGGGTTCTATAAGGTATATATAGTCTCAACCTATTCTTAAGGTATACAGGAGCGTCACCATAGACACACCTGTGACAGTTAGTCAGCAGCTTGAACTGTACTCGGGCTGAAACTGTCCTGGCTGCTGATGTAGGCTCTAGGCGATTCATCTGAAAGACAATAAGTACCGCAGCGTTCTGAATCTTTTGGAGTTTTTGAAGGCCTGTCTTCCTGGCTCCCCCTAAGAGGGCATTGCAACAGTCCACTCTCGGGAGTATTACAGCTCAAACCAATTTCTTGTGGTTTTCCTCTGAGACCAGAGGGGCATCTTGGCAAAAACTTTCAAATGGTAATTAGTGCCTTTCCACAATTGCGTCAACATGCGCATTGTTGTCCAAGCTGGCCTCCAAATAAGTACCCAGGGTCTTCACTTTGTGTACCACTGGTGTACTCCGGAAACCCCCGGCCGGCCCATAGAGCCGAGGTTTGCGCCAAAGTACTTTAAGACGAGATAGCTGCACATTGAGATGGATGGGGGTGCAGATTTATTACTCCAACACCAATCAATAAGGACAACTCAATCAATAAGGACAACTCAATGGTTTGGCAAAGGGAGTCGGTTTAACGACAAGTACAAAAAATGGGGAGTCATGGCAATCAGCAGTGTTGCGATAGTCCGTCTCGCTTCAACTCCAACGAACTTCATACAAACAGTGACATTTATACTCAAAACTCATCATAATTGACGTGTAACACCCAAAAGATAACATGCAATTCTATTGGTTAGGAAAAGGTAACTTTAATATAGGTACTATATCTGTATATGGTAACGGAGTGAGGGGATTGGGTAAACACTGTCAGGTGGGCGTCTATGCCCTTCCGACAAAAATGACTACTGTAGACGTCACTAAAAGTATGACGTCCCATTGGTTCTACTAACTAGAGGACCCTAGATTATTTGGTCCATTGTGATTGGGTTGGCACCAACTCCATGCATACATTTTCACTTTGCTTAGCAGCACGCAGAATGGTCAGCCAGGTGCAGGGTGCCCCCTAGTTACCTGGCCTTCCTCCAATTAAGGTTACAATCAATCATCGCTTCAGCAACTATGTGTCAATTATTTTACTATGGTTGGCCTCGAAACTGCATCTTCGAAGGGATTGTGTCCTCCGACGTATTCCTCATCTTAGATATCTCCTTCCAGCTCTGCTGGCCTCGGAAATGTTTTTCTCTCTCTAGAGGGCGCTGCGCGTCGACGTCCTCCGAGTCGATATCCCTCGAGAGCTGCCGTATCGACGTCGACGTCATCCTGCCTATAAAGGCCGCGCGCAGCGTCCGTTGCTTAGTTCCGTTTTTCCGCGCTTACTCAGTGCCTCGGAATACCGTTGCTCAGTTCTTGTCAGATTAATACCTAGTTACCTCGAGTTATTCGATCCGTACTCGATGGCTTCCTCGTCGGAACCGACAACTCCTCGATCCGGCTTCAAAAAATGCCGAGATTGTGGGAAAAAGATGTCGCTGACTGACCCTCACAGAGTTTGTCTGTGGTGTTTGGGAGCTGAACACCATTGTTCGGAATGCGAGGACTGTATGTCCATGACAGCTAAGGCCCTGAAGGAGCGTAGGGGGAAGCTGGAGAAAGGAAAGACTTTTAAAGCTTCTTCTTTGTCGACGAAGTCGAGACACTCGTCTCCTCGTCACCATTCGCGCTCCAGGTCTCGGAGTGGGTCCCATCACTCCTCGAGATCGAAGCACTCGAAGAGGAGACGTCGAAGATCCCCTTCTCCGTCTTCCTCTTCCTCTGTTTCGCCAAAAAGAATCCCTTGCCCCACGAAACTTAGTTCCCGGGCTGAATGGGAGGAATTCCGCAAAAATATGATGAGCGTCTTCGAGAAAGCGGCCTTGACCCCCTCGAAGACTGCCGAGAGCGATGCTCTGGTCGAAAGACCCGAAGGTCAAAAACGCCGCGAGTCGCAGTACCCGGCGAAGGAAACCTCTCGAGCGCGTCTCGAACCCTCGAGTAGGACTATGACCTCCAAACCTTCCTCGAAGGTTCCGTCGACGCCGTCGACGAAGGTTCCGTCGACGAGGGTTCCGTCGACGCCGAGGACGGTGTCTTCGACGCTGTTGTCGAAGGGACCTTCGACACACGGGTCTGTCGACTCAACGCCAGCTTCGACACCGGCGTCGACGCCAAGAAAAGTCACGGTTACGACACACCCAGTGACTATCCCCAGGTCCTCGACGTCGATGGCTTCGAGATTGTCGAGTAGAATTCCAATTCTGTCGAGGTCTTCGAGGCCTCCGCCTTTGTTTTCGACGCCACGTTCGAAGCCTTCGACGTCGGCGTCGACGACATCGACGTTTTCGAGGCCGATAATGACAAGTTCGGCACCCTCTGCCTTGGAAATGGGATTTACTCCCTTTATGAGTTCAGAACAATTGAGAACTATGTCCTCAATCTTGGAAGAGGGTGAATTGTCTGAACAGGAAGACACATTTGAGTTGCAGGGACCTGTAACCCCAATTAGAGAGGAATTTTCCTCTGAAGAACGCAGGTTAAAGGATCTTCATGATTCCTTACATGAGGCAAGTGGATTAGACACTTCCCCTCAGGTGGAGTTTGCTAGGCCAGACCCGGGGGAGCATGCTGAAACCCCCTATAGAGCCTTAATGGCCAGGATCACAGAGTTCATGGGGTGGTCTGCACCTTCACAATCTTTCCAACAAGATGACCTCACGGATATTCTTGACAAAGGCCCACAGGAGGATCCTGTGGTGCCTTTTCATAAAGCTCTTCAGAGGAAGATCTTGACAAACTGGGAAACCCCAGATGTCGTACCAGCAGTAAATAAAAAACTGTCTACAAAGTACAGGGTATCTTCTACAGACCCAGAGTTTTTGTCTAAACACCCATCCCCAGAAAGTCTGGTGGTACAGGCAGCATCCTCTACCGATGTCAAGACGGCTTATCCTACCGTCCCACAGGACAGGGACGATAAAAAATATGATGCTATGGCAAAGAAAGTCTTTTCAGCATGTAGCATGGCGTTAAAATCTGTGAATGCTACTTGCACCCTTGCTAGGTTCAGCCATACACTTTGGGAGTGTGCTTCTACAGCGGCTGACTGCATCCCGGAGGGAGAAGAAAGGGATGCGTTCCTGAATATTATACAGGACGGTAAAGACGCTATGTGCGAATCCCTCCAGACGGGCATTGATTCGGCTGACAGTATCAGCAGAGCAATGGCGGCAAGTACATCAACCAGGAGATTCGCTTGGTTGAGAAAGTCTGGTTTTGCCCCAGACGTGCAAGCCAGACTCTTGAACATGCCATTCGATGGCTCTTCTTTGTTCGGGAAAAAGGCGGATGACAGTTTAGAGAAACTGCAAACTTCAAAAGCAGCAGCTAAATCCCTAGGAGCTGCAATCCGTCAGACTCCTTTTCGTCCCACAGGAACCTCTGCGAGGGGCAAGTCCTTTCGCTTCTACTCCGCATTCGGAAGAGGTAGAGGACGACCGGTTCAAAGGGGACAAAGAAGAACTACCCGAGGTGGACGGGGTAGATATTCAAAAGTCGCAGCAACAGCAGGTGCCTCTTTACCATCGGCATCTGCATCAGCCACCCCAAAACCACTCTGAGGACTTCCCTCACAGGACACCTGTAGGAGGCAGGTTGACTCAACATCTGGCGGTATGGCAGGCTATCACGTCAGATGCTTGGGCATTGGAAACAGTTGCCCAAGGTTACTGCCTGCCTTTCCTACGTATACCTCAGAGTCATCCACCGGGGATCAGCTCTCAGAAAGCTCCAGATCCGCTCCTCTTGCAGGAAATTTTGGACCTGCTAGAGAAAGGTGCCATAGAACCGGTACCTGTAGCGGAGAGGAACAAGGGCTGGTACTCCCCTTACTTTCTCATTCCAAAGAAAGACGGAGGACTGAGACCCATCTTGGACTTGCGAGAGTTGAACAAATTCCTCAGAAAAGACAAATTCAAGATGGTCACTCTTTCTCAGATCCTCCAGGCCCTTCAGTTCCAGGACTGGTTGGTATCTGTGGACCTTCAGGACGCTTATTTCCATGTGCCTATCCATCTCAAACACAGGAAATACCTGAGGTTCGCAATTGGCAACTCTCACTATCAATTTCGAGTGCTGCCATTTGGGCTGACCTCCGCCCGAGGGTCTTCACCAAGTTAATGTCGGTAGTGGCTGCAAGTCTAAGGAGGGAAGGTATTCACGTCTACCCCTACGTGGACGATTGGTTGATCAGGGCTGTTTCTTCGGAACAAGCTCAGATCCAGCTTAATCACGTGTGCCACTTCCTTCACAGACTGGGCTTCTCCCTCAATTTAAAGAAGTCACAAATGATACCATCGCAGAGACTCCAGTTCATAGGAGCGATCCTGGACACTTCCCTGGGAAAAGCCTCGCCACCAGAGGTGAGGGCTCAAGATATTCTACAGATGGTCACCAAGTTCCAACAAGCCCAACGTCTCCCAGCCTTCGACTTTTTGAGGTTGCTAGGCCTCATGGCTTCCTGCATTTTCCTAGTGCCAGAGGCTCGCTTGAGAATGAGATCCCTCCAGTGGGCACTGAGGACTCAGCGGTCACAATTCTCAGGGAGAATGATAGATCTTCTTCAAGTTCCCGACAGAGTAGCTCGAGACCTTCAGTGGTGGGCCTGTCAGGAGAACATTCTGAAAGGAGAACAGTTTTGGCAACCCTGGCCGGAGATAACAGTAGTCACGGATGCCTCACTCTCGGGGTGGGGAGCCCACGCCAACGACTTGACCATCAGCGGTCGTTGGTCTCCATCGGAGTCCAGACTACATATCAACCTGTTAGAGCTGAGAGCCATCAGACTTGCGCTGAAGGCGTTCCTGCCAGCTGTACAAGGGAAGAACGTCCTGATAATGACGGACAACACGGTGGCCATGCATTACCTCAACAAAAGAGGAGGCGTAGGATCACTACCCCTGTGCAGAGAGGCGATGCAGCTCTGGTTTTGGGCAATCCACGAAGGAATCTCTCTATCGGCAGTTCACCTAGCCGGAGAGAAGAACTTGACAGCGGACGCTCTGAGCAGGCAGGGCACAGTCTCCCACGAGTGGGAACTAGCTCAGGAAGTCCTTCAAGAGATCTTCGCCCTTTGGGGAACCCCTCAGGTAGATCTGTTGGCCACCAGCCTAAACAGGAAATGCGACCTGTTCTGCTCAAGGGAATTTCCCCCGAGAGGAGCTCTGGGAGACGCGTTCATAGTGGACTGGGAGTTTCCGCTTCTGTACGCGTTCCCACCGGTCCCTGTCATTCCTCAAATGATCAGGAGGTTGAGAAGATTCCAGAGAACCATGATCCTAATTGCCCCGGATTGGGCCAGGAGAACATGGTACCCAGACCTTCTAGACTTGTCCATCTGCCCTCCAATTCAACTTCCACTCAGAGAGAACCTACTCTCACAGAAGGGAGGTCAGGTTCTCCATCCAGACATCAAAACCCTCAACCTTCACGCTTGGCCTCTGAAAGGCTGAGGTACAAGGATTGGGACCTCCCTGATGATGTTATGGAGGTGTTGCTTTCGGCAAGGAGGCCAGCAACAAAGTCTTTATACCGCTGCCGTTGGAACAGATTTTGCAGCTGGTGTAGAGAACAGAATATCGACCCTTTTTCATGTGGTACACCAATGGTTTTGTCCTTCCTACTATATTTGGCAAATTCAGGCCTTCAAGTTGGCACCATTAAGGGCTATCTCGCAGCGCTATCCATCTTTAAGCGTACTGCGGAAGAACCATCCTATTTCAAATTACCCTTGGTAATACAGTTTCTAAAGGGGTTAACCAATGTTTATCCCCCAAGACCATTCCAAGTTCCCCTATGGGATTTAAACTTAGTACTAACTTTCCTGATGGGCACACCTTTCGAACCTCTCCATTCTTGTTCGTTAAGATTCCTTACCCTTAAAACTGTTTTATTAATAGCACTTACATCTGCTAGAAGGGTGAGCGAATTACAAGCTCTTTCTTGTAAACCCC